>NW_026947504.1:34652473-39652473 GCF_034190915.1 Cavia porcellus | reverse complement strand
GCACCCAGTTTATGGTATTTTGCTATAATAGACAAGGACACTACGTCATGAGGTGGTTATGAGGATTCAGTGCTTCAAACTTACAAAATAGAAGTACTTAGAACAGTGACCGGTGCTAGGTAAAGCCCAGTGTTTTCCATCGTGTTAATGTCACTTTTCTTTGATGCTTATGCACTGAGCTCACTCACTGAAAACACAGGAGGGACATTGTCTAGCACCAGTAAAACTATGATTCAAGTGGCCTCTGTTAGTTATCGATTATCATCTAATTAGGTGAGATGAAAACAGCATGCCATGTGAAAACAGGAACTGATTCTAAATCTTCCACCACTTACAGAATGGATGCCCTTAGAAAGCTGCCATGTTTATATCTCATTCTATTGTTTAACACAGGAATAATATTGCTTACCCCTCAGGGTACTTGCAAACTTTAAAAAGAGTAGTGTATATAAAATATCAGCTCAGTGCCAGATAGCAGCTATTATTATTAAGAGAAGGGATTTGGCTTTGTGAGTCTCTAGTTAGTCCTGTAGCACCAAAGAAGCAATCAAGAATAAATTTGTCTCTAACAGATTCTCTGGGCATTCAAGAAAAAGTCCCAAGCTTCCAGGGGAGGGATGTAGCCCAGGAACATAATGGAAAACTTGTGTTGGGGTTGGGAGGACAAACTAATCTCTGATTACAGCCACCATTTCTCAAGGGTCACCTTAGCCATCAATCCAGATTCCAGGGGCAGCAAATGCAGAAAGCCCATTTCCAACGGTCTGCCTTCTGTTCTCAGAGTAGAACAAAACCATTAATGTTTAATATTTAAGCAAAACTTTCCATTATTAATCACTGTAAGGCTCAGTGATGATTATTAAAACATAATGGATGGTCTTATTTTTAAAACTTGAATTTTAATGACTGAGATAGAAATCAGAACTTTAAAAAGACGGAACTCCTTGGTCCTCTGGAGATTGTTTTTTCTGCTGGCCAGAGTGCTGGGCAGTCTTCCCAGCTCCTCTGGGGCTGCCTTCCTTCTCCGCATGCAGGCATCAAATGTCCCTGGACGGACCCTACAAGCTTCCCGCACAATGTGCCAAGCACACTTCCTAGGCGGAGGTCTTAATACCACTGCAATGTAAGGCCCTCGGGGTGCTGCCAGCTACCCTCAATCCTAAAGTCCATGCTATAGAAGCCATAGAACATCTCACTGAGGTACAGGGTTCCAGATGCTTAAAAATAAGCTCGTAGTTTCATTGTTGGTCAGTTCTGGGGAGTTATGTGAGGTTGGTGGATTCTCACTATTTCCTGGTTCAACAGAGCCCGCACTGCACAGTGGACCTCAGGGGCGCCAGGAGGGTGGGGGGGGGGGTCCACAGTCCTCTCACAGGTCCTGCACAGCCGGCTCTCAGCTCTTGTAGGTGGCAGCTGAGCTTCCAGCTGATGAGACAACTAAGGCTGAGTGGGTCATCCTGCTTCAGCGGAGCAGGCTAGACAGCTTTCAGAGGGCAGGGATCCCTTTCATTATAACAATTTTAAGACATAGACTCTTAGGCGTAAAGTTTAATAGGATGTGTGTGACTGAAATAAAACCTGATTCAATGAAAATTCCAGTTAAAAGTTTTCCAGGCCTTGAGATGAAAAAACACTGATTTTAAAGTTCTTCTAGGGGCCAGGGATTTAGCTCAGCGATATAAGCGCCTCCGAGTGCAAGACTGTGAGTTTGATCCCCAGTATCGAAAAAATAAATAGAGGCTGGGGGTTTAGCTCAGCGGCATAAGCACCTGCCTTGCAAGCAGGCAGTCGTGAGTTCCATCCCTGGTACCGATAAAAAGGAAAAAGACAAATAGATAAATAAATAAATAAATAAATAAAGCTCTTCTGAAAGACTAAACAATTATAAAAAGGAATAATAATATATTTATCCTATTTAATATTAAAACCCAGTATACAGGCATAAATACTAAAATAGCCATACAACAATTAACAAAAAGTTAAATAGTACATAATCCAGAAACAGACTCATGGATGTGTGAGAATTTGTACCTGATCATAGTGAACTACTGAGCAAAATGAGTTGGGAAAACTGACTAGTCATTTGGAAAAACAGAAATGACCGATATGTAGCAGCTATTTGAGGTGCAGTGAGGCATATTGTAATCCCAGCACTCAGGAGGCTGAGGCAGGAGGATTGCTGCAAGTTCAAGTCCAGCCTGGCTGGGCTACATAGTGAGTTCAAGGCCAGCTTGTCTCAAAAACCTACGAAAGATAATAAATGACCAATATCTACAAAAATAAATCTTACATGGAGCAAATATATAATGTTAAAATATGCACTTTAAAGTACCCAGTGAAAACACAGGTGATATATTTATAATCTTAGCATATAGATGATCATCTAACACTGCATTTCAAAGTGTGACCCCACAAGCCCATTCATGGGACTTTTTCCCAAGCAGATAATGGTGCATCAGAAGTTTACAGAGAACATATATGAGGTTGCTCTTTAAGCATGGTGAACAATATTGAAAAATTTGGGGAAAAGCTAAATATTGGTGAAAAAACTTAAACTGTAGCATATCCATACAGTGAAACCTTAACAGCCAATTAAAATAATGGCATGTAACCATGTTGGTAGGCTATTGCCTGATTGGCCCAAAGAAGCATTGGAGTTACTTAGTTAGTTAGTTAGTTAGTTAGTTAGTGTATTTAGGTGCCAGGGATCAAAGCCAGTGCGGAGCCCATGCTGACCCATGCTGGCACTGCCTCTGTCACTCACCTACACCTATACCCCTTGTTCTTGTTTACAGCCCCGAGAGCTTCCTGTTTGTATCTACTGCTCTATTCTCCTCAACACAAGCCAGTGTTGTCCACTCCTTGCTACTTGGTGTTGCATTTTCTCCCATCAGCTGACAGTTCTACTATGTGAATATATGCCCCTATTTTTAGCTACTTATGGTTTCCTCTGTAACTCTCCCCTCCAGAAGACCAGCTGAGATCACTAATAACCTAAAGCAAATATCCTTCAGCCCCTGATCCACAGAGACTACCAGAGGTCCCTGATCTTCCTGGAAATGCAGCAAAGGTTTGGTATTTATGCAAGTGATTGATCAATGATAAAACATTACATTTCTTCAAGAAATTTATGGCACTTCTGTCTCCACCTCCACGGTGGGCTGTGGAAATTGAGTTCAGAATGTGAAATACTTAAGCCTGATACACGAAGTACAAAAACCATTAAGCTTCAGAGACTAACATTCTGCCTGTGGCCTTGGGACCAAAACACCAGATGTTGTACCCAGTAATGACTTCACTTTCCTCCAACTTCAATAACTCAAGACAGAGAAAATTTTGGTTTTGACCTTGTAGTGTAATATGGAGTGAGAACAGAGGCTCACTATCCCCAGACTCCCTTCAGAGTCCACTTCAGTCTACTGGAAGATAAGAACCCACATGAAGAGAAAGGCTTTGGCTCCCCATCTCTCAGCCTCAACTAGGACCAATTTGTGCCAGTGAGACCCTCAACCCCAAACTGAAAGACATCTACATGATGAGCCCATAGTAATAGAACTACTCAGATTTTCAGCCCTAAGAATCAGGAGACATAATAAAGCATTGCTTTAAGCCACCAAATGTTAAGGTGACTTGTTATACAACTAACATAACTAACACATTGTCCAACAAAGGATTCTACAAAATGAGAAATAACTACTTAATTTCATTCCTTTGATCTCACACTCACTGCTTATACTCTCCTCTTGTCTTCATTCTAGAGATACACCATGAAACATTTATTCTCAGATGGACCCTGCACCCCAATTTGTCTCTTGAATTATCAAAAAAATTCCTCTTATGTTCATGCACACAGCTCTTCACTAAACAAACAGGATTTCGCAGCATATTTGGTAAATATTTTAAAAGTAGCAGTCAATGCAGGATATTCTAAAAAAGGAAAATACCAAGATTCCAGAAACAGTGACAGGCCACAATGAATGGAGCAGAAAGCAAAATGAAGAAGACAAACTGACAACAAACGACAGAAAAAGAGCTCAACAGAAATGAGGCAGAGAAGGTTGGATGATGGGAACAGCTATTTTGGAGAAAACAAGACATCGTAATAGCTAGTGCTGATTTAGTATCATCTTGTTTTGAAGTCCCATCAAACATGTATTTCTTCTGTCTCCATCAGTCTTAAAAGGTTGTATCTTATTGGATTTTATTATATATGATAATATAAGTAAAAACTTTTATAGACAAGGAGATTATACAGAAACCATTGTTCATCTTCTGTTAATTGGTTCTAAATACCCTGTAATAATGTCATTCTCTTGAATGGTTTTATAGTGTCTTGATATGTTTGGTGCTACAGTATACGAAGTTATACTCAAAGATTTCAAGGAAAGAGACACTATGGTAACTATTTTTATGTCAGGATATCTTGTGGTGAAACACTATTTTGCTTAAATGGTTATGTTTTGACCTGCGCTGTTCTGTTGTTATGCCCTCTTTTATCTCAATCCTCCTTTTTTTAAAATTATTTACTTTTTTCTTTTTATCTTTTTAATTAAGGGAAAAATAAATAAAAAATAGCAGGATACATTAGAATAACCTACTTTGATTGCCTATTAACTATATTTGAAATCCTGTATTGCCCTCACCATCTTGTTTTGACTGATTTTCCTCTATTCTGCTTTGCTTGATAGTACCAAGTTCGAAAGTATAGGCAACAACTGTGAAGACAATAAGATTCATTATGATGCCCATTCCGATTGACTATTATCTTCTTTTAAAGTCCTGTAATGTCTCCAATGCTTTGGTTTTATTCTTTACTGTTTTGTTCAATTTTATTATAACTGGTAATTCTTAAAATAGCAAGAGGCAGTATGGTAACCATTGTTGATCACCTTATATTTTGTTTTTACATTATCTATTATGTCCATCCTTTTGATTTGACTGACTCTGTTCTGACATGTCGCATTTGGTTTTACTGTCTTCAAAAAAAATAATAAGAACTGTGGGAGTAAAAAAACTCAAAATGTGTAATTGTCATTGGACAAAAGAAAAGAAAAGAAAGTGCTCTAAAGGTTATAACTGCATATATGTTTAAGTGTATAAGATAGATAACCATATTACTGAGGTTTTTTTGGATCATTGAACAAAACTGTTTGCACTCTCACTGTTTGAATGTCCACTTTATATGCTTTAATTTTGTAACTTGAACAACTATTTCTAAGATGAGAATATGTAATCTATTAACTAGTGATTTCTTACTGTTTATTTTTTAAATTTTGTATTACTTGTACCCTTTTTCTGTTTTTTTTTTCTTTTTCTCCTTAAATAAAAAAACTTTTTCAAAAAAAAAAAAGTAGCAGTCAAGTATTTTTTTGTTAAAATTATGGCCTTGGTTCCTTATCAGTTGTTAAATTTTGAATGTTAAACTCTAAGCCACACAGAGAAGCAGTACTTAAATCTACACCACCATGGAAATTGGTTTAGTCTAGTTGAAACCAGCTCCTGCTTAGCAATTATCTGAGCTAGGAAGCTGTTTTGGCATTTAATTTCTTAGCATCACCCTGTGTGATTAATGAGATTTGTGTTTTCATTTCATTGCTGTTGTTTGCATTTTTGTTTTATTTGGTTTGGGGTTTTGTGTTTTTTTTAAATTTTCTTAAAGTTTAGAACTGTTTATGGGCTGGTGCCAGATGTTACGCAGAAGTTGCTCCCATACGATCTGTATTCTGAAAAATAAAACATAAACAACATAGTTACAAAATAATAAAATAAATAAAATCCACAAAACAAATTTGATTCATTTTCTAAACAAAGAAATACACACCCATGAAGTTAGCTGATAGAGGTTTATGTGTCTCTTTTTTACTCCATTCCTTATTGGTCTCTTTCCCACAAAACACCCAAAGTTGGGTGACTTACAAATAAAAGAGTTTTATTTTACTCACAATTTTGGAGGTTGAAAGTCCAGCATAGTCTTGGCTCTTGCAAGGGCCTTCTTAGCTGCATCACACCGTGACAGGCAGTACCAGCATGAAAGTACACACAAGAGGGAAAGATACAAGACAACACCAGAAGCCGGAGAGCCCTGGGAGGTGTGAGGCTTGCTGTATTGTAACAACCTTTTCCTGAGAACTAAGTGGGTCCCATGAGAAGTAATCTCTTTCAAGAGCAGCACCCCAGGGACTTCCCACAAGACTCCACCTCTTAGACGATCCCATTCTAAGGACCAGGTTTCCAACACATGAATCCTTGAGAAATAAACCCTAGTCAAACCATAGCTAGGGAATGTCAGAGACTTAGAATCAAGAAACAGGGACACCCAGGGACTAAGAACTGAACCTGTACTTCAGAGAGGGCCCAGGTCTATACTTCATTGTGTTAGGAAAGTCTTTGGTTGAATCCACTAAGGGTTCAGTGTCTGCTTCTACTTCAGTTAGAATCTGTTATGATAAAACACATTTAATTTTGATATCTCCCCAGCAAACTGTGACTGAAAGTAGACATTTTTCCTTTACGAACCTGCTCCATCTATATAGAAGCACAATGTAGGCAAGAATGGGCATTAGGTAATTTAGCTCCTTTTATAATGTTCAGCTCAGTGTTTTGAAATTTCAGTTATCTTCAGTGTATGTAAAGTGTATACATAATTGACCTTCAGTATCTATGCAAGCTTAGCTCCAGACAAATGCGAGGAGGTTCAAGTCTCTTATATAAAATGACATAATTTTTGCATATAATCTGCATGCTTCCTCCACAGAAACAACTACTCTCATTCATTTCCAGAATTCTCTGTGACTATTTGCCCAGCTGTGGCACCCAAAGCCTTCCTGTGTGTTTAAAATTATCCACTTTTAAAACCATCTGTAGATTACTTAGAATACAATATAAATGCTGTGCAAATAGTTATTACACGGTGTTGTCTAGAGAATAATAGCAAGGAAAACAAAGTTTGTACAGTGTCAGAATAGATACAATTTTTCAAATGTTCTCCACCCACAGTCCATTGAATGCTTGGCCGTGGCACCTGACTGAGGTAGAAAGAGCTAATGTATGAATGAACGCAGCTCCCGTGCACAGCTCTTCCTCACGGCTGCTCTCATGTTCTGCCCCAGAATTTGCCCTTCATCCCAGGCCTCAGTTTTTATGAAGAATATTTACTAAAAATTTTTTAGCTAAAAAAAATTACACTGCACAACACTATTTCAAAAATGGAACAAGACCTTGGCTTTGAACTTCTCTTTGAATCACAAATGGTAAAATACTTGTGCATGATTACGTCAGAAAATTTGACCTCCAGAGCTCTGGGGATATTTTAGGAACGTCAATGTGCAAAGGTCAAGGAAGCCTTTCAGAAAGTAGCAGTAGAGGATGATGGAGGAGACATAAGAGAAGATGATGGAAAAGGAAGAAAAAGCAGAGCTTAATGGATGTCACGGTGGCAAAGAGCAAGAGGGAAATGAAGGGGAAAAAAAGATGGGAGAGAAAAACAATAGGACTGAAGAAATCTGGCTGAGCTGGCAGCACAAGCAACCAGCAGACCAGAGAAGAACAGGAGCAGTTGCAGGAGGCTGCCAAACTAAGCAAGTCTATTTTTCAGAACCTGAGCAGAAAAATGAAAATGGCTGAAACAGAAAATAACACGATGCCGTCCCCCTGCTGACGCTTCCCTCAGATCCTGCCAAGTCTCCACTCTGCAGAATCAGAAACTAAATAAATAGACTAACTTATTCCGATGTATTCCCCTTAATTCTCTCCCAGCATTGTGTCAAACCTGCCCAGGATACCAGACATTTCTGTGACAAGACATTAGCCAGCACATTCCTCTCCATCCCGTAACACCTGCTCCTGAAAGGAAAGCATTTGCTCCTTGCATGCAAATCGTTTTTACAAATGAGCCGTCTAATGAGCCTTCTCATAAAAATCCCCCGGAGCAGGTAAGACATAGGAGACACAAACCCAGCAATAAACAAGAGACTCATTATTTGCAAGCCCAGAGCTGAGCACTTACTATAGAACAATTATTCTCACCCTTCCAAAATCCTCCGGGAATATTTGCCCAACTGTGGCATCCAAGGCCTGCCTGTGTGTTCAGAATCAAAGTTAGAACTGCAAAATCTCAAAAGACTGTGTGGTTGAATGTCTTACTTTCTCAGAAGAGGATGCTGTAGCTTGGAGAGAGAATTAATTACTCGGGATTACACTGTCAATAAAGAAATTCCCAGAATATGCTCTTCCCACTGCACCGTGACGGATGCCATCATTTTCCGCCCACACTGCTCTGCCTCACTTTCTCTGTGTCCCTCAAGAATGAATTTGACTGACGTGACAGAAAATCTGACAAATACTGGTTTAAACTATAAGGATAGACATGCTTTACATGGCAAAATGCCAGAAGAAAGTAGCCCCAGGATTTGTTCTGAGGTTCAACAATGCAATCCGAGAACTCAGGCCTTTCTTATCCTTTAGTTTGGGCACCCTCATTGGACAGCTATGACCTTTTTAAACCTGTAACCTTGTGGTGACACAGAGCTTCCACGGTTCCAGGCATCAGATAGGCAGACCATTGCCTAAGCAGAAAAAGAAGGGAATCAGAAGAAAGGGGGGGGGGGTGCTTTGTTTGTTGTCATGGTAGAAAAAATCCTTCTCAGAAATAAGTTCTGTCTCGGTTACTTTCTCGTTACTGAGTCCAAATACCTGATGCCTGCAATTTAAAGGAGAAGAGATTCATTTTGGCTCACAATTTTAGGAATTTCAGTCCATACTTAGCAACCTCAAAAGGGGAAACAATATGGTAGAAAGGCATAGCGTGAAAGAAATCTGCTCAGGTTGTGGTGGTCAGGAAGCAGACAGAAAGGTTATGTCCTCGGTGATCGGTCTCTAGCCACCAGATTCTACCTGGTATAGTATGTTTAGCTATACACTCATCCAAGGATTAAGTATAGTGCTCCCTTGAGCCAGTCACTTTCCAAAAGCCTCACCTTTGAACTCAATAGGTTTTTGGAAGACAGTTTAGGCCTGAACCATGACAAGTCCTCAATGGAAAGTAGGTGGTAGACTGTGCAATCATACCACACGGGACATTCAGAAGTTTCCTCAATGGCCCCAGCCCCAAGACCATTGCTTCTTACCAGTAATAGGGAGGAAAATGTGTGGGAAGGTTGACCTCAAAACCCAGCTCTCGCCAGTCTTGGTTTGGATCCAGTTCTGCAAATGTCCCCACGATGGGACGTGCCAGACACCTCAGGAATTTCTAGTGCCTGGCTTCACATGACTGAAAGATGATTTTCAGAACACAGCCCTGAAGCCCAGACCAAACTCTGCATGAAAGTCACACTTGTTCTTTCCGCACTGGCAGGGCAAATTAAAAGTATGCACGGGAGGAGGATGTGTTTGGCTTCTTTTATGAGCTTTATTCTCCTGGAAACCAGTTGAAATTGGATGCAGCTGGCTCACCTTCTACTTTCTTACAGTTTTAAAAATGTATTCCTGACAAATACATAAGTTCTTTTGTCTGTGAATTCACATTTCTGATAGTAAATACTATCAGACCTGAGGAAGGGCCTCATGTTTCATTTGATCACAGGTGAAATCTCTTGGACTCCAGGGGAGCCCTGAAGAGCAGTGAGCTGATGATTCTGGTCTCAGTCACTCATCTCCTCCTTAGGTCCAGTTTTGCTTGTCATAACCTCAGGCTTATAGGTGCTGAAGGGAATGAACCTTTCCAACCTCGATCCCAAACCCAGAACTCAGGTCCACCTCCATCCACAGCTCAGGAGAGACTCACACTTTGGTTTCAACCTGGCTTGGTTTCAGCTCGAGACTTATGAGCTTTAGAGCTGTGAGATAATAAATCTGTGCCGTTTTCAGCTGTCCGGTATTATTACGGTGGAAATTGATTTGTAATAAATTAAATTACCATGGAGAAATATAATAGTAACTCGGTGCATCATCTTAACATTCTTGATCTCCATGTTGTGATCACATCTTGTGCCATTCTAGCAAGTGCTCTTTCAAGGACTTCTCACAACAATATAGGATTTAGCTCAGCAGCGTAAGCACCTGCCTGGCAAGTGTGAGGTCATGAGTTCGATCCCCGTACCAAAAAAAAAAAAAAAACGATATAGAAGACAGGCTATTGAGAAGTCATTATTCCTGGGATTCACTGGTAAAATTTAGTTTACTCTGTCTCTCACCCTCTTATTCTGTGAAATGACTCATGAAACGAGTTATAATTCAGGGAAGTCACATCAGGCTAATGTTCTTTCCCCCAAACAAGGCTGGTGTTCAAAACACAGTAATTGCATATCCCAGTGTCCTGAAATATGGGGAACATCGTGACTCTTTTCTGAAAATAATTTTGAAAACAAATCTTATTTTATACTAATTTATGTTTATATAGCATGGTCTAAATAGGAAAGGCCATTTTGTTCCTTCTCGATCCTGGCTCTCTTGCTTTAAGTCCACGAAACTGCACAGCTGGTCTCTTACCAGGAAGTCTCCAAGTGTGGTGTCATGGCTTTCTCTCCCTGGAAATCCCAGAGCCCTTAGGCTACTGGCCATACCAAGAGCTGAGATAGCTTTATCTCAGCCTCTCTAAAAACAAGGTTTACGTCACATGGGCCACTTATGCAACACATTATTCCTGGGAGATCTGTTTCAGTAAATTTGTCTATCTGTCCACACACTGAAAGCATGGAAGTTTCTCTCAAATGAAAGGACTCAGTGTAATTTCTGGCGGGCCATCTTCTGGTTGGCCAGCTATTTTTAATAATTATGTAAGAATTGTCCTGGTAAGCACAAGGTCATGAGTTCAATCCCCAGTACCAAAAAAAAAAGAATTGTTTATGAATTGTTCTGTTCCTTCCTCTTGTCTGTAGTTGATAGCTTTTTGGATATAGTGTGTCCTTCTTTCTTATCAATAATATTTATTAATATTCCAGACTTTTTTTTTTTTTTTTTTTTTTTTGGTACCTGGGATCGAACTCTGAGCTAAATCCCCAGCCCCTTCAGACATTTTTAACACATTCCTTCACTGTATTCTAACAACCACCTTGGAATATAATTAATATTGCTTATTTTACCAATAAAGGAACTAAAGTTCAATGAAAGTTCAAATAAGAAAAGTAACTCAGACATAAAAATTCTTGGCCAGTAAGTGGAAGAGGCCAGATTTATGTTAAAATCAGTCTTATTCCAAAACTTACTCTCACTGTGTGATATCTAACATGTGACAGTTTCATGCCTAAGGAGAAAAAGAAGAAAAGAAATTAACTGGCCCCAAATATCTTGGATTGTTATTAACAGAATGTATTCCAGTGTGGCTACATGTGTTAGTTTGAACTATATGAAATGACCTTTTGTAGATTGAAAATAGTCATGTGTTGGACAATTAAATGCCTGTTGAGTGGGAATAAATACTTCTGATTACAATAGAAGGATATGTACAGAAATAGTTGTAGCTCACCTATCAAAGTTCAAATTCTACCACTGCCTCTTTCTAATGTGGGCAATCTCCTTAACCTATCTTAGTCTTGATTTCCTCACCAATAATATGGGGGTAATAATATTATCTACTTCAGAAAGTTTTTGTGAGTGTTAAAGGACTTTCTATAATTCAAGTTATGAAATAGGCATGAAATAGAATAGTATTGGAATTTCAAAAACAAGATAAAAGCAAATCCTCCATAGTTGCTATATTGCATATTGTTATCCTCTAAATAGATGCTCAGACTACTGTCAATCAAACAATACAATCATTAAGTTGTTTTTTACTTCAGTAGCTATCACTCTGGGCTGTGTTCCTCTGAATCAGCTTGGGGGAGGGGAGTCTCAGCTCTTCTTGTCTCCCAGTCCGAGCACCAGCTGGCTCACAGGAAGGCACTGGCTTCTTGATTCTCCTCCCAGCCTGCATAATTGCCCTTAATCCAATTTTATACTTGGACACTGTGACGGGTATCTGGGAGGAGGCTGAAGTGGTGAAGAACAAGAGAGGAAAGCTGAGCTGTGACAAGTAGACCAACAAAGCTTAAAGTTCGAGGCCATTTTTATAATTTTCTTGAAACTTTCCCTGACCATCTTCTTGGAACCCAGACAGCAAGACCGAAAGGGAAAATCATATTTGATCCTTCATGCTCCATCCCTCCTTTAGAGACCTAAAGGAGAGCCTCTACTGTCTCCGATTAGCTCTTGTCTGGTCCAGAAAGCCCCTGACATGGCAGAGAAAATGCAGCCATTGTAAGATTGCTGAGATGCAGGGGACAAATGTTTAGGTTGGGGCGTAAGGGAGGACTGTGCCAAGTGGTTTCCTAGCTCTCTGCATCAATTATTTTGGATCCCACATGGAAGCCAGAGCATGCACAGTGGGGGATATGGCTCAGTAGCAGAGCAAATGAAAAAACCTGTGTTTGATCCCCAATACTGAAAAAATAAAGAGTAAAACCATGCAGTAGTGTTATTTCTGTGCCATCTTTTTTCATTTAGCACAGTGTCCTCCAGGTTCATCCATATGATTACAAATGGCAGAATTTCCCCTTTTAAAAGGCTGAATACTGTTCCATTACAAATCTCTGCCACATTTTCTTTCTCCATTCATTCATGTATTAATAGACACTATGATAATTAACTGATTACATCTACTTGAGTAAGAAACACCCAACTAAATTGGATGAGCATAGTTCTGGGTGTGACTGGGAGGATTTATAATGACAGAAGACCCACCTTGAGTAGGCTCCTTCTGTACTTCAAAAGAGCTGCAAGTCTTCACCTGCACCTTGGATGTCATCTCCTAGCTCCCAGCACAGACCCTTCAGCCTCCTGTGCAGACATTTTGACCTCCTGATGTGGACTCACATGGGGTTCTACAGTGAGCTCCAGGCCCTCAACTGGATCCTTCCGACCTCCAGAGTACACTTTTTCACTCTTACCTGTCTTTATGAGTGGCCACCATAAGTGAATCTTATCAAATTCTTGTATATTTGTATGTCTTGCATTAAATATGTTTCTCTATTAAGCACATAATGATGCAGACATTAAGATGGATTTCAGATCTTAGCTACTGTGAACAGGGCTGTAGTGAACTTGAGCGTGCAAGGTGTCTTTTCAACTTTCTGATAACTATTGAACCTAGTACAAATGATGACACCAAGTTCATACAAAGCAGCGTGGATTACCCAGCTGTCTCGCGCTCCTTGGAAAGAACACCAGGGTGTGAACTTGGCCACCACCAAGAGAAGCAAGGCTCACGTGGGAGGTAAAGAAACCCTAGCATATGGACAAAGTCTGCAACAGTAGGAATCACAGTATTACCACATACCAGGAGCCATTTTTGCAGAGGAGCAGAGAAAAAGTGGATCAGTGAAATCACATCCAAACTCATGGATTGAAGGATCATCCTGGTAGGAACAGACAAAAAGTTTCCAAGGCTGGGGCTAGGGATTTAACTCAGCGCCTAAGCACCTTCCTTGCAAGTGTGTGGTCGTGAGTTCGATCCCTGGTACCAATAAAAACGAAAAAGACAAAAAAAAAAAAAAAGCTGCCAAGGCTGGCATTTCCTCTCATTCTATGTATCATGTGCCATGCAAGGACTTCACTCTGAAGAGGCAAACACCAATAGGATCATCGCTACCTAGCAGAATGGTGACTGCCTGTCTCTGTGAACTTGATCTCTAGCTAAGGATAGGGGGAGACACAGATCGGCGAAGCTTGATATGACCATAATCAAAATACACAGTGGATGCTTAATTTTTAAACAACTAGAGTAAAAGATCCATTGCTGTTAATATTCCCTCAAAATATTCCCCCTCCTAAAACAACTTTTTCAAATTGGAAGGAGATCCAGAGATGGAGGGAGAGGAGGAAAGAGGGATGAAAAAAGAAATTAAATATGTTAGGTATATGGAACAGCTCCACACAAGGGAAGTAAATAGCATGTACTATAAACAGGTACTAACAAAACTAAATTAGTAAGAAAGTATTACTGCTCAATCGAACCTACTCATCTCATTGCTCTTGCCACTTTCTGAAGAACTTCTGCAAGTTCCCAGTAGTCACTGTCCTTAGTTGCATTACTGTGGCTTCCTGGATGTCTTGAATTGATTTAAAACATTTAATTTCACAGTCATTTTTATTTGGGAGAAGATCCAGAGTTATATAACGCCAAAGCCAGTGCGTAGAGTGGACGAGGACATACCAGAATGTTTTCTAAACCTGCCTTTCTGTTGGATGGCATTTGGCAGCACCATTAAACATTCACCATCAGTCTTGTTTTTGAGACAGGGTCTTGCTATGTAGCTCAGGCTGGCCTTGAACTCACAAGGTAGCCCAGGCTGCCCTCCAACTCGTGGTGATCCTCAGCCTCCTGAACACTGAGACTGCAGGGATTCACCACCATGTCCAGCAGCATTCACCGTAGCTTTGCCCACACCCCATGAAGATGCTCACAGGAGGAGACTGCCAGAACTGCTTTAGCAAGTGGTCAAAAGGATGAGAGAAGAGTGAAGTGGTTAATGGCAATGTATTTTTTTTTTTTTTTTGGTCTTTTTGAGACAGGGTCTCATTATGCAGTTCAGGTTGGCCTTGGGATCATTTTGTAGCCCAGGCTGGTCTTGAACTTGCAACAATCCATCTGCCTCAGCCTCCCAAGTGCTGGGATTACAGGAGTATACCACCACACCTGGTAGCAATGTATCTTTTACTATAATATTTTTAAAAATTTAAACACACCACATAAGTGCAGATATAAAGGAATGCATCAAGTATAAAAGTTCACAGACCCCAAGCCTGCAGTCTAGCAGTGAATAAAGGCTGTGAAGCTAAACTGCCATGGAGGTTAAAGAAACAATACTCTGCTCTCAGTCCATCAAAATCACACCCTCCTTCAAGAGGTGTTCACTCCCACTGTCTACCCACTCCTTTTCCCCAGACAGGGGCACCACGTTATCAGTCTTTCTGTCCTTACCAGATCCTACCAGAGCATGGAGCCCAGAATTGCAATCAGGTTGTACCTACAAAGACTGCCTTTCATCAAAGAAAATATCTGGGAGCAAATGAGGCTAGCTTTGGCCAGTGAAATATAAACAGAAATGAGGTGTCCTTTTCAAGCATAAGCTTTAAATGTCAGTACACAATTTCTCACATTCTTTTTTCCCTCTGTCATGCTGATCACTCATGTCAGGTGGCACTACCTCCTCAGCCTGGGCCTTGGAGACATGGAGCACCCAGATAGCCCTAAAAGACAATGACATGTATCCAGGAAGTAAGCCTTTGTGTGATAAGACCCTAAAACTTGAGGGCTGGTTGTCATCCCCACAAAAACCTAGCCAGAGGAATTATTCTCCAACATTCATTTGAATAGCCATGAATGGTTACTGACCATCGATCAGTACTC
Organism: Cavia porcellus; assembly: GCF_034190915.1. NCBI lineage: Eukaryota > Metazoa > Chordata > Mammalia > Rodentia > Caviidae > Cavia > Cavia porcellus. Next base: position 39,637,091 of record NW_026947504.1, on the reverse strand, counting down.
CATATAGTTCAGTAAGCAATTATTCATCACTCAATAGCAACAGAACATTACACTGAACACTAGGGCCACAAAAATGAGTAAGATGTACTCTGACCTCCTGAAATTTGCAGCCCATAGGAGAAGGCGGTAATGACCTTCCATTACCATGCTGGATGTTAAATATTAAAATAATCGTTGAAAAATAGCACCTCTCCAAGACCCTCATGTTCCCTCCTTTCTATCTCAGCTATCTGAAACCCTCCCACCCCCAACACACACACACAGAGAGAGAAAGAGAGAGAGAGAGAGAGAGAGAGAGAGAGAGAGAGACAGAGACAGAGACAGAGAGAGACAGAGAGACAGAAAGAGACAGAGAGAGAGAGAGAAAGACTTCCCTATTATCAAAGATTAAAATGTAAAAGTTTATCTTATATTACAGAAAGAGGCCTCTGGAATTATAATCATTCTGATTGATCATGTAAATATCATTGTTTAAAGTCTTTTAAATCACATTCAGTAGGGTCAGGGGTTGTGTCTTAGTCATCTTTCATAGTACTGGATAGAAAATAGAACGGATGAGATGAGATGGCTCTAGATATGGAGGAAAGCAGTGGCCAGAAAAGAGATAAAAGAATTAAGGGTTAAGGAATGAGTCTTTTGGGAGACTGTCTAGCTGCTTTCTTGTTGCTAAGGCACAATAGCCACAACTATAAAGAGAAAGGGTATGTTTGGGCTCACAATTTGTGGAGGTTTCAATCCACAGTCCACTGGTTCCAGAGCAGGACATCATGGCAATGAAGAAAGAGATTGTGGCATGGTGGCAGGAAGGAAAGAAGAAGGGAGAGGATATGAGAGAGAGCAAAGAGATCTAGACCACACTCCCAGTGACCACCTCCTCCAACCAGGCTTCACCTGTTAAGTTACATTTAACTATAAATTTATCATGGATGGATGTACTGATGTGTATCATGCCCACATGATCCAATTGCTCACCAAAAGCCCCATCTGTGAGCCCATGAGGCTTTGCAGAGACATCTAAATACAAACCAAGACAGACACAAACAAATGTAGACTGAGAAGAGAAGCCTGCAAAGAGGACTAGGAAGAAAAAGGGGGAAATAGAAGAAATTAGCACATTGGGTTACAGATAGACCCAGGGACAGGAAGTAGGGAGCAAGAGAGTGTCGAGAAGGAGACACTGTCCTGGGACAAATGCAATGAGATGCTCTTCAGGGTAAGACTACAGGTGGATCACAACTAACGTTAGAAGTAACCGTTTAGTGATTACCTGAGAGGGAGGGTGGGGCCCAGATTGCTATGGAATTAATGGGGAAGAAGAGGTGGGACCACACAGACCATGGGAGCAGTGTCACTGATCCTTCTAAAGTTCAGTGATGGATGAAGGGGAAAAGTCAACAGAAGGGTAGGAGATGTTGGAGGAGACTTTTCCTCAACAGGAGACATGTGGATGTCATACATTTTGAGATTGTCAGTGTGGGAAAGGTAGACCCTCGCCATGGGAGCAACCCACCCTACATGAGCTGAGATTTGTAACCTTAGGCCTGTTGCTAATGATCCTGAGCTCCCAGCCACCTGCTCCAGGACACTTGTGTAAGACAAAGAGGCAAATGACGTCAGAGGGCTCTCTGTCGCCAGGCTGGTGAGTGACAGATGCAGGGGCTCCCAGCAGTCAGGACAGTGATGACAGCTCCTTCAGAAACACTCCTCAAATTTCTGCCCTGCTTTATCAAGAGTAATGCTACTGTAGTTCTGTTTCATTTTCTATTTAAAAGTACAATCGATGCAATATTTCAAGTCACTGGAACAAAATATTCCTTTTTAACAACCTCCCCTGCAGATCTTTTGGTTCTTTGAGATTTCAGAAAGTTCCTGTGAGGGCTTGTTCCATCTGGAGACACTGAGGCAGGAGTAAGCTTCTTAAAGACATCAGAAGCACATTAGGGGAATATGGAAATTTGTCTTTATGTTCCTTTACTTAGGAACCTCCTGCCTTTGAGAAAATACTTCAGTCATTTTTTTCCCCAACAGCCTAGAATTAGTCATTTTTTCTGTTTAAGATGATATACTATTAAAGCAATCTCCTAAGTGATTACTCAAATTATTCATGTAGAACCAGATAGAACAGTGATAACACATTATAGGCATGTTACTTAGCAACCAAAGAATATAGGCACTCAAAAATTAAGATGGAAAAAATGAGGATACATATTTAAAACTGGTTTTACAATGCTCTATAAAAGCTCCCAGAAAATTACTAAATGAATAAAGTAATGGCAATGAGATTAACCTTAATTACATATTTAGACATCATGCCCAAAGTCTTAAACAAGCGTTATGAGAAAGATGAATAGCAGCCCTCTGTCTTATGACAAACTTGTCTATGAATGACACTCAGTCACAGCTCACAATGTGTGCCCAGGGCAGGGACACCAGTCACTCTGAGCCTGCTTCCCAGCATCTGCACCTCAGGATTTTCTGTTTAAAAATCCGAATCTTTTCATTATCCCCAAGAAGATCACCCTGTGCCCCATCACCAATGCAGCTGGATCAGAAGACTCACACGTGTCAGCACCATTGAGAGGATTCGTGACCATGTTCACATTGAAGGGCAGTCAGAGAGCTCCTCTTATTAGGGGTAAAAATTGAGGGTTTAAATCCACCAGCTGTTTTATCAGTGATGATCTGAGTCAAAAGGGAAATAATACAGAAGGGAAATAATACAGGCGTGAGGTCACATGCTGCAGCACTCGGAAGGCTGAGGCAGGAGCAGTGTTGCAAGTTCGAGACCAGTCTGGGCTACAAAGTGAGCTGAAGGCCAGCCTGAACTGCACAGTGAGACCCTGTCTCAAAAAGCGAAAAAAAAAAAAAAAAAAAAAAAAAAAACACAGAGAGCGGTAAACCCACTATGTCTGATGGGCTCAAAGCTCATGCCTTGCAGGTGAGAAACCAGGCATGCCAAACATGCAGATGTGTGCATACAGGTCTGTGGTTTGTGTGGTTACAGTTGATAAAAATCTCTGCAATAGGCATTGCACTGAGCTCATTGGTCTGTAATTCACTCAACATAGCAAGATAAATGTGTTTATGCACATTTTTAAACTTTATGTTTGGAAATTATTATACATTTACAGGATGTTACAGAGAATACACAGGGAAATTCTGCACACACCTCCTGCTGCACATCTTCCACAACACAGTGCTATATCACGGTCAAGAAGTTGACAGGGGTACCACCCACAGACTTTACTCAGATTTCTCCAGTTACATGTATACTGGCCATGCAGAAATCCCAAATCCCATCATGATCACCAGTCAGAGTAGGGCCTTATAGAAGTCACTGTTAGAAGGCTCTGTGGAGCCGGATGTTATGGCTCACACTTGTAATACCAGCACTCAGGAGGCTGAGGCAGGAGGACCATTGCAAGTTCGAGACCAGCCTGGGCTACAAAGTGAGCCCAAGGCCAGCCTGAACTGCATAGAGACCCTGTCTCAAAGATAAAAAAAAAGAAGGCTCTGTGACCCACGTCCATCTAATTGTAGGGCCACTGGCCTTTGGACCTATTTTAATGGCTCTGTCTCTAATCCCAGATGTAGTGTATGGTAGAGCTAAGTGTAACAGAGTAACTAGCAAAATCTCTACACTTAGTGTCCTGGCCTGTGGAGGGAAGGCTGCTATGTCAAAGAAGGGTAAAAACTCCAGGACCCCCCTCTGCCCAGAACCTCTTCCTAGCCAAAATGGTGAAGAATAAGCAAACCTAGAGAGATTTCAGACATTAATGTCACCATCAAAGATGACACACGAATGAAGAAAAGAAATGGTAATTGCTATTACATTGCTAATTACAGGTGCTTTTAACTAGAAAAAGGGTCAGACAGGTTTGACAAATGACTATAGATTGTCACACATATAATCTGATAATTATGATAATCATAGAGTTCCATTTATAGAATCCTAGCTGGCGAGGGCAGCCATTAAACCTCCTCATTCCAGGATCAGGATCATGTCAACCGTCCACATATACAAGGTACACATGTTTATGTATATGTATATATGTGCATGTATCATGCTGGCCATTATATTGAAGGCAATATGGTAACTGGTCATGGTGAAAAGGTCATATATTAGGCACCCTAGATGCCAGAGGTCAGGAGATAATCTTTATGAAGATTGCAGTATTACCCTGTCATACTGAAGTTACTAGTAGTCCAGTGGGGTGAGGGTGTGGGCGTCTCTCTCTAAAGAGTACTTGCTGTACTTTGAATCATCTATCACACAGAAAGAAACATGGTGCTTAGTGGTCGTCATTTGTTTGGAGAGGAAACACTTACCATGCACGAGTATGTGCTGCTAATTTTATTTCCGGGGAGCCCACAAGGCTGTCAGTTTAGAGAAGAGCAGAAATCAAGAAAGGATCCTCCTACTGAACCTAGTAGGTTCAGGATGTGATCCAAGCACCCTGCCATTGAAGTCTATCAACAGCAGACCTGATGATATGCAAGAAGCCCAAGCAGAGCATCTCCAAAGTCTTCCTCTGCCAACAACCAATCCCCATGGTGGAAGCAGACTACATCTGACTTCTGGGCCCTGCAAAAAGATTTATTCCTCACCAAAAGGTATCACATTGACTGAATCCCAATTGTGCATCATGATTTCAATTCACCAAATCATCAAATTGGACACACACAGAAAACATTCAGTCATAAATTGGATGATACCAATGTGAAACCAGTTCCACAAAGTTCCAGAAAACACAGACAAAGCCATCAATGGGTTCAAATGACCAGGGCTCCAGCTCCTGTTGCCTCACCATCTCGCCTTCACCCACACCTGTGGCTTCAGGGTAAGCTCAGCATAGCCAGTTATCAAAAGAAGTGCAACTACAGACCTGGTCTAAGGATGAATCAGCATGACACCCTGTCACCAACCAAAGGAGGATGCCTACAGCACCAAAGTGAAGGCCTGACAGACAGGAATGAAGAAAAATGATCTTGGAGGGCAGAACCTTGAGTGGTTCCTAGGGTTGTGACTGCATATGACCCATGATTTGATTGCTCAAAGACTTGGTCCCATTTGGAGTCCCTCAGCAGCCAGCCAGGACTTGTCCCATGGACACTGCATGCTCAACAATGCGGGCTGTCCTTCATTGCACTTTATCTGGCTACCACCACTCTTGACCCCCAAACTGCCAAAATCAGCAGCCAATACTGAGCCCCCAAGATAGCCTTCTCCCCCAGAGCCATTCAGCTCTAAACAAGAGATAATAGTTTGTCCTCATATGAAAAGATGCATACATATACATTACGTGAAATATATAAATTCATTTCACCTAAGTATTTCTAAAAGAATTGTTATTTCATTTATTTCTTTATCAAATACATCTACAAGAAAAATTCATTGACTGCATTGTCTCCATGATTTTCAAGGTTTCACAAAATAAGCTGGAAAGCCAAGTCTTCTTTCAATACAGAACAGAAATTTTTAATTAAAATAAAAGCTCCATGAAAAATTCTTTCCACGATTCAGTGTATCCCAAGGTGAAAATAGAATAATCCAAAATTAAATTTTAAAAATAGTTTCAGTTCTTATTGTTTAATTTGTTCCATTCTTCTCCTGCATTTTATAGAGGTGACTTTTAAAGCTTTCTTATGTGTAAGTTGTTTTCTCAAAATTACAGTTCATCAGAAATTCTAAAAGCTGAAGTTTTTGGCATGTCATCCTTTGATTATACTAATTAAAGATTTCAACACTAATCAAAATATAACCAAAATTTATTAGAATCATGTCTACAAGTTTCAGTGCCATGGTAGAAAACAAAGCTTTCACTTGCAAAGCTATCCTTCAAAAGCTAAAGCATAAATAAACTCTGGGAGAGAATTCATAGCAGAGAGAAAGTACCATTATTTTTCCAATATGTACAAAAGCACTTCATCAAATAAAAATTGTGTGTACATCAATTTCTGCAGCTGTGATAATGTGTAAATATTTGTAAACTTCAATATTTACAGCTTTTAGTAAAATATTACAGCTTGTTTGGATAAAATTATAGATTATGTGTTCATGAGAATCAATTACATTTAAGCCCCATAGGTTTCTTAATATAATAAAACATTGTTTTGCCACAATACTTGACCCTGCCAAAATTTGTATGAACCATAAAAATAATTTTATCTCTAATATTAAACTTATTTACTGAATTTATAATAGCATATAATATAATTTTCAAAAGTAATTTTCAGAAACTTTAAGTCCATGAAACAGAAGAAAAACATAAACATTGTCTCTGGAGTTGTAGGCATGATGATGCCATCACTCCCAGAGGATAGGAGGCCTGGGGTGAGTGTCCCCACATGATCCCTGAGCCCAGCTAGTCTGGGATCCTAACTCAGCCCGGAAAGGGAACTTCACATCTTTCAGTTGCACTGGACCAGCTTGGCAGGTCTAGAGCTGGCCTGCCCCATCCCCAGTGACTCAATCAGGGGAACTGAGTGGCCAGAGTCCCAGGAGCTGAGGGCATAGAAGAGTATTTCCAGCAGGCCCCAGGAAAGCCTTGGAATAACACTTGAAACACAGAAATATAGGAAAATGCCAAAACAAAAGAACAAATTACAATCTCAAACCTCCAGCCCATCCCAAGAAACCTTAGGAGCTATGTACATAGAAGAAAATATATGCCATACACCTGAAATATCGGACATAATAGCAACTGAAATAAATAAGCAACTCCAGGAAGCTTTAAAGGAATTCAAACTAGAAATAATCTCCCAGGTAAAAGAAGAAATGATAAAAGAAATGAAAGAGATGCTGAACATATCTAAAGAAGACATAGTTAAAAAATTGGAGAAACTAAACAAAAAGGTAGAATCCCTGGATGAACAATATAAGAATTAAACAGAATACATACAGCAGATGCAAAGAGATATACAGGAAATCAAAAATTCAATTGAAAGTTGTAAAAACCGCCTCAATGAAAGTGAAGATAGAATTTCAGACCTTGAAGACAACACTGCAGCTAGCGAACAGAAAAGGAAAGATCTTTTAAAAATAACAAGAAATCAGGAAATAACAATTCAACAGCTGCAAGATGACACAAAGAAAAATGACATAAGATTGATAGGGATAAATGAAAAAGGAGACAATATAAAGGATGTCAAGAGGATATTTAGAGAAGTAATAGCTGAAAATTTCCCAAACATGAGATTGGAAACTGACATCAGGATCAGTGAAGCATATAGAACTCCAAATAGCCATAACCAAAATAAAACCACACTCAAACATGTAATAATCACCATCCCAGATATCCAACATAAGAACAGAATATTAAAAGCTGTCAGAGACAAAAGACAGATCACTTATAAAGGAAAACCTATCAGAATCACAGTAGAATCCTCAACACAAACAATAAAGTCAAAAGGAGCATGGAGTGAAGTATTTCAGATCCTAAAGGAAAATGACTTCCAACCTAGACTGCTGTACCCTGAAAAACTGTCCTTCAAAATCAATGGAGAAATAAGATACTTCCATGATAAAGAACAGCTAAAGAACTTCATGATCACCCAGCCAACCCTGCAAAGAATACTGAAAGACAGTTTAGATACACTTAGGGAAAAAAACCACTAAGCAAAGCAGACAATTAAACAGAACAGAAAGATAAAGATGCAACAGCAGAAAGATAACATGTCAACAATGAACCAACAAATAACAGTTATAACCATTAATGTTAATGGTCTTAATGCACCAATTAAAAGAAACACACTGGCATAATGGGTCAAGAAACAAAATCAAACCATATGCTGTCTACAAGAAACTCATCTAACCCAAAAAGATACTCACAGACTGAAAGTCAAAGGATGGAAAACAATACTTCGTGCAACAGGAACCCAAAAAAAAAGTTATTCTGTTTGCAGACAATGTGAACTTTAAACCAATAATGATCAGAAGAGATAAAGAAGGTCATTACATACTGGTTAGGGGAAAATTTCAAGAGGAAGAGATAACAATCTTAAATATATATGCACCAAATTCCAGAGCACCCAGTTATATAAAACAAGTATTAACAGAAATGAGACCAAATTAGCAATAACACACAATTATAACTGGAGACCTTAACACACCATTGACACCAAGGGACAGATCAACCAGACAGAAAATCAGCAAAGAAATAACAGAACTGAATCATACCTATAAACAGATGGACTTGATAGACATATACAGAGTGTTCCATCCAACAACATCAGAATACATATTCTTCTCAGCAGTACATGGGTCGTTCTCTAAAATAGACCATAAATTAGGTCACAGAACATATTTAAATAAATGCAAAAGAGTTGAAATTATCCCTTGCATGTTATCGGATAATAGCACCATGAAATTAGAAATTAATGATAAAAGATACTGCAAAAATCCCACAAACACATGGAAACTGAATAACACACTCTTGAGTAATCAGTGGGTCACAGGGGAAATTAAAGAAGAAATTAAACAATACCTACAAGCAAAAGAAAATAAAAATACAACCTACCAGAATCTGTGGGATGCAATGAAAACCGTCCTCAGAGGAAAGTTTCCTGAGTTCCCATATCAGGAAAACAGAACAAATACAAGTAAATAACCTGATGTTACACCTCAAATATCTAGAAAAAGAAGAGCAAGTCAAGCCCAAAGCCAAAAGAAGAGAGGAAATTATAAAAATCAGAGCAGAAATTAATGCAATAGAGATGAAGAAAACAATCCAAAGAATCAATGAATCAAAGAGTTGGTTCTTTACAAGAATAAACAAAATTGATAAGCCCCTAGCCAACCTTATTTTAAAAAGGGAAGAAAAGCTCAAATTCATGCAATAAGGAATGAAAAAGGCGAAATCACTACAGACTCTGTAAAAATATAGAAGATCTTCAACACCTATTTCAAAAACCTCTACTCTCAAAGGTTTGATAACACAGAAGAAACAGAAAGATTTCTAGAAACATATGAAGTACCAAAGCTAGGTCAAGAAAATGTAAAACTGCTGAATAATCCAATCTCTATTAATGAAATTGAAAATGTAATTAAGTCCTTACCTACAAAGAAGAGCCCAGGCCCAGACAGATTCACTGCAGAATTCTACAAGAAATACAAAGAAGACCTAATGCCGACACTCCTCAAACTCTTCAATGGAATTGAAAGGGAAGCAGTCTTTCCTAAGTCATTCCTGGAAGCAAATATTACTCTAATACCAAAACCTGAGAAGGACCCAAATGAAAAAGAGAACTACAGACCAATCTCCCTAATGAATACAAATGCAAAAATCCTCAATAAAATATTGGCAAATAGGATGCAGTAAATCATCAAGAAGATAATACACCATGACCAAGTGGGAGTCATCCCAGGCATGCATGCAGGGATGGTTCAACATACATAAATCAATAAATGTAATCCACCATATCAATAAAGCCAAAAGTAAGCATCACAGGATCATCTCTCTAGATGCAGAAAAAGCTTTTGATAAGGTCCAACATTCATTTATGATAAAAACCTTACAAAAATTGGAATAGATGGTCTTTACCTCAATGTAATAAAGGCCATCTATGACAAATCAACAGCCAGGATCATACTAAATGGCCAAACTTTAAAATCAGGCACAAGACAAGGATGTCCTTTATCACCACTATTTATCCTATTTAATATAGTACTGGAAATACTAGCCAGAGCAATTGGACAAGAGAGAAATAAAAGGGGTAAAGATAGGAAAAGAAGTTAAATTATCATTATTTGCGGATAACATGATACTCTACATAGAAGACCCCCAAAACTCCATTGAAAGACTCTTAGATATAATAAATAAATTCAGCAATGTAGCTGGATACAAAAAAAGGACTCAAAAGTCAACAGCATTCCTATACACTAACAACAAAATCACTAACAGAGAAATAAGAAAAGTCACACCCTTCACACTAGCAACCAAAAAAAAGAAATATTTAGGAATTACTCTCACGAAAGAAGTGAAAGAACTATACAGGGAAAATTATAATACACTGAAAAAAGAAATTAAAGAGGATCTCAGAAAGTGCAAAGACATCCCTTGCTCATGGATAGAAAGAATAAATATTGTGAAAATAGCCATTCTCCCAAAACTGTTATATAGATTCAATGCAATCCCAATAAAAATACCATCAACATACCTCATAGATCTCGAGAAATCACTCCTAAAATTCATCTGGCGCAAGAAGAGACCTAGCATAGCAAAGACAGTTCTAAGCAGCAAAGGCAAGGCAAGAGGCATCACAATCCCTGACTTGAAGTTTTACTACAAAGCAACTGTAGTAAAATCAACATGGTACTGGAATCAAAACAGAGCTGAAGATCAGTGGAATAGATTAAAAGATACAACCACAACTACAAACACAGTCAACCACCTTATCTTTGAAAAAGGGGCCAAACATGTTCACTGGAAGAACGACAGTCTCTTTTCTTTTTTTGCTGGGGGGGGGGGAGGCCTTTTTCCTTTTTATCGGTACCGGGGATTGAACTCACAACTGCCTGCTTGCTTGCAAGGCAGGCGCTTATGCCACTGAGCTATATCCCCAGCCCTGAATGACAGTCTCTTTAATAAATGGTGTTGGAAAAACTGGCTCTCCATATGCCAAAAACTAAAGCTAGACCCATGCCTATCACCATGTACTAAATTAAAATCTAAATGGGTCAAAGATCTGAATATTAAAACAGAAACACTAAATCTATTGGAAGACAAATTGGGTAAAAACCTTGAAGACATAGGGGTAGATAGAGAATTCATGAACATGAAATCAAATCGCACGGGAAATACTTCCCAGAGTCAATAACTGGGATCACCTCTTACTAAAAAGTTTCTGCATGTCAAAATAGGGGCTGGGATTTAGCTCAGCGTCATAAGCGCCTGCCTTGTAAGCAGGCAGTCATGAGTTCCATCCCTGGTACCGATAAAAAACGAAAAAGACAAAAAAAAAAAAAAAGTTTCTGCATGTCAAAATAAATCTCCAGCATAGTGAAAAGAAAATCCACAAACTGGGAAAAAAATCTTAGTGAACTGTCCCTCAGACAAAGGACTTCTATCTAAAACATATAAAAAATTAAAAAAATCAGAGCCCCCAAATTCAAAGATCCAGTCCAAAAATGGGCCTCTGAGATGAATACACAGTTCTCAGATGAAGAAATACAAATGGCAAATAAATACATGAAAAAATGTTCATCATCATTGGTCATTAGAGAAATGCAAATTAAAACCACACTGAGATTCCATCTCACTCCTGAAAGAATTTCCAGGATCAAGAAAACTACCAACAACAAATGCTGGAGAGGCTGTGGGGAAAAGGAACTCTCTTGCACTGTTGGTGGGAGTGTAGACTGGTGCAACCACTGTGAAGGTCAGTCTGGAGATTTCTCAAAAAGCTGAGATTGGAAATCTCCTTTGTTCCAGCTATTCTACTTCTAGGCATATTCCCAGAAGAACTGAAAACATCATACCACAGTGATATATGTGCACCCATGTTTATAGCAGCACAATTTGTAATAGCCAGATCTTGGAAACAACCTGTGTGATATTTTTATACAATGGAGTACTACTCAGCTATAAAGAATGATCACATTGAGATATTTATTAATAAATGGGCACAGCTTGAGACCACACTCACAAGTGAAATAAATCAAACTCACGTGTATAAATACTGAATAGTTTCCCTAGTGTAAGAAATGGTAAGAATACATAAAAGTATATGGCAATCATGATTCCCCATTATATTGCTTTGAAACCTTTTAACGTTTTCATTCATTAATTGGAATGTTTTTATTCTGGGTTGTTTGATTTTGTTGTCTGTGATGGTATAAAACAGCTATTTTGAAGAAAAGAAGACATCATAATAGCTAGTGCTGATTTAATATCATCTTGTTGTGACGTCCCATCAAGCTTTTGTTCTTCTGTCTCCATCGGTTTTATCATGTTGTATCTTTTTGGATTTTATTATATGTGATAGTATAAACAAAATTTTTATAAACAAGGAGACAATATAGAAACCATTGTTCGTTTTCTGTTAGTTGGTTCTAAATACCCTGTAATACTTTCATCTTCTTGAATGGTTTCACACTGTCTTGATATGTTTGATGGTATAGTATGCAAAGTTACACTCAAGTATTTCAAAGAAAGAGACACTATGGTAACTACTGTTATGTCGGGTTATCTTCTGGTGAAACACTATGTTACTTAAATTGTTCTGTTCTCACCTGTGTTGTTATGTTGTTATGTCCCCTTTTATCTCAATCTCCCTTTTTTTAATTAAGGGAAAAAATAAAATAGCAGGATATATTTTGATTTCCTGTTAACTTGATTTGAAGCCCTGTGTTGCTCTAACCATCTTGTTTTGACTGATTTTACTCTATTCTGTTTTATTTGATAGTATGAGATTTGAGAGTATAGGCAACTACTTTGAAGACAGTAAGATTGACTACGATGCCCATCCTGGTTTGACTATTATCTTCTTTTGAAATCCTGTAATGTCTCCAATGTTTCAGTTTTATTGGTTTTGTTCTGTATTGTTTTGTTCAATTTTATTATATCTGATGATATAGGCAATTCTTTTTAAGATAGCAAGAGGCATCAATGGTAAGCACTGTTGGTCACCTTGTATTCTGCTTTTACATCGTGTACTATGTTCAATCTTGTCTGACTCTTTTGTTATGTCACATTTGGCTTTATTCTCTTCAAAAAAAGTAATAAGAACTGTGGGATTAATAAAACCCAAAATGTGTAATTGTCATTGTAAAAAAGAGAGGAAAACAAAGTGCTCTAAAGAATATAACTGTACATATGTATATAATATGCGTGAAGATGGGGACAACTATTTGTAAGAAACTAGAGACAGTTAGATAGACAGTGAAGATCTCCAGATCTGGTCTTGCTTTGAAATCCGTATTTCTTTAAATTGTTTTTTTAACTGTTTTGTTCTGTTTTGATATGTTTAATCTTACCCTCTTTGAGATATAAAACAATTGTGTAGGACTGATAACCATATTGCTGAGTTTTTGTTCAATCATTGAGCAGAACTGTTTGCAGTGTCACTTTTTGAATTTTATTTAAATACTTTAATTTTGTAACCTGAACAGCTATTTCTAAGATGACAATATGTAACTTATCAACTAGCGATTTCTTACCGTTTATTTTTCTGTAATTTTGTATTATTTCTACCCTTTTTTATCTCCATGTATTTTTTGTTTCCTTTTCTTTAAATAAAAAAAAAGAATATAACTGCACGTATATTTAAGTGTGTAAAATAGATAACCATATTACTAAGTTTTTGTTGGATCATTGAACAGAACTGTTTGCAGTCTCACTGTTTAAATGTCCACTTTGTATGCTTTAATTTTGTAACTTGAACTGTTTCTAAGATGATAATATGTAATCTATTAACTAGTGATTTCTTACTGTTTTTTTTTTGAAATTTTGTATTACTTGTACCCTTTTTCTGTTTTTTTTTTCTCTTTAAATAAAATTTTTTAAAAAGAAAGAAAGAAAAACATAAGCATTATGAGATTTAATTAACTTCTGTTTGAAGCACCATTAACACTGATATTTCCTGGGTACTTTGTATCCACTCTAGATTCACTAATCAAGCCTTTCATCATGATCATTATCTATTTTATTTTTTAACCTGGGAGATTACTTCTGATGTGATTTTTTTTCTATACTCTCATATACCTGTTTTGTTATTTCACTACCATTTCAGAAAATTCAGGTGGATGACCTCTAATTTCCTCTGTTTCATTGTCCCCTGGACTCGCCCTGGATGGGCTGGAGACCTGGGATTGCATCTTGCTTCTGCATCTTCATTTTCTATTTTTTAAAAATTCATTTCCTACGTTAATACTTTAAAATTTCTCATGGTTGGCAGTGTTATTACTAGTATTGATGCCTCCTTAGGAAATGATATTCTTCAGAGATGTTTCCTAGGTGTGGCTGGCTCTTGACCTTTGAGTTTGTCCTTGTAGCTTACCTTCCAAATTTACTAGAGATGAGAAATAGTTTTCTGTTTAACCCATCACCCAGTCTTTTAGTACTGAACTATGGTAATGATTATGACTTCAGACAATCACAGTGTTGTCATGCAAGGAAGAAAACCTGATCGCAATGGGTATGACACCCTGGCTGAAGTAGTACAATTAGTAATAACAGTAGCATCAAGCACAGCCTAAAAACTGAAAAAAAAAATGTGGTGACTATTAATTTGATGCCTTTCACCAGAGGAGGAGGATCTATAGTTATAGGACAAAATCCAACACAAACTTGGAACTTATATGTAGCAAGTAGAGTGATTGTACTCTGGGGTGGGGGAGGGCTTAAAAGCAATAAGGGTAAAAATAGAGAAATAGATGAAGAGAAAGATACTAGAAGCGGGGCTGAAGAACAAGGGAAGATCATCCAAGCTTTGGAAAACTGGAGAAGACAGGCAGGAAAGAATGAAGAAGGAAGAAAAAGATGATCAAAGCAAACCAGAAAAATTAGAGAGCATGTTTGCTTGCACAAAAAAATAGATCTGGGACTTCCAGGAGAACATGGAGGACAGATAACAGCTACTACAGAGGCTCTCTGAAAGGCTCGGTTCAGAAGTCAGGAAGGGTGCGGAGTAAGGAGACATAAGCAGGTGGAGATATGCTCTGCTGACTCAGGAACGAACTGGGCTGGGAGAAACCAACTTGGAACGCAGTCCTGGTGCTAAAACAGGAACAGAAAAGCCTTGGTGTGGAGGCTGGACCCCGCGCCATTGGAAGCTGCGATTTGGGTTTCCCGCCGCGCAGCGACTGCCTCTACAATGGCTCGGCAGGGAGAGAGACGTGCGGAAGCTCTGAGAACGGGAATCTGCGAACGGAGTCGAAAACAGGATGGGCAGAGAGGCGTGCACTGACTTGTGATGAGGTGAGTGAGAGAAACTGACACTCTACCACAGTTTGACTCCAGCGGAGGACATTCTGGGCCCGGGTAGTCCTGCGGGAGCAGGGTGCGGTGGCGACTCCAGCCACACATCCGCCTCTCAGGCAGGATTGGTGAAAAGTGCCTAGCCTACGTGACACTGCTGGCGGACCCAATAGGCTAGCCCAACCCAGATCCCAGAGCCTGACGGTGGCCGGGAGGGGCGGGCCCCGTGTAGGCTGCCTGGTCCGTAACTCCCTGGTGCGCTGCGGTGGGTGGGAACACCTAACCGGTGCAATTCCATCAGGCTGTGGCTGACAGGGAGAGAAGCTGGGTCTCCTATATAAGCTTGCATATATAAGGAACAGAGAATATGGGAAGAGGCAGCAACAAGAAAGGCTCCTCGGACCCCAATTCTGAGAAACAGGCAATAGCAGACACTGCACCAATAGACATAAAGCGCCATAGAGAGAGCCTCATAGATCAGTTCAGGAATGAAGTTATCAATGACCTGAAGCTAGAAGTATGCAGAATAGTTAGAGAAATGCTAAGCACCACCCAAGAAAAAACAGATGGTGGAATGGAAGAACAGAAAAAGAGGGGAGAATTGTTTGATGGAGAAAACAGAGAAAGCATAGAATACGTGAAGCAGGTTCAAAGGGACTACCAAGAAACTAAGAAGTCTATCAAAGACTGGCATAACAGCTTGAAAGAAACTAAGGACAGACTATCTGAACTGGAGGGCAGACTTGTAATATGGGAGAATGAAATGAAAAACTTCTTAAAAATAACAAAGAAACAAACAGCAATAATACAAAGACAAGAAGATGATAAGAGGATCCATAACTTAAGGATTAAGAACATAAAAGAAGAAGTAGGGACACAAACAAATGAACTACAAAAGCTACTCACAGAAATAATCCAGGAGAATTTTCCTAATTTAGCAAAAGGTAAAGATACTCAGATGTATGAGGCATACAGGACCCCAGCCACCTACAACCCAAACAGAGCAACACCCAGGCATATAATAATAAAAATTCCAGAATTTCAATACAAGAACAGAATATTAAAAGCTGTCAGAGACAAGAAACAGACCACTTACAAGGGAACACCCATCAGAATTACAGCAGACTTCTCAGCACAAACCATCAAATCACGAATAGCGTGGGGGGAAATAATTCAAGCTTTGAAAGATAATAATCTCCAGCCAAGATTGAGATATCCTGCACAACTGTCCCTGGAAATTGATGGAAAAACAAGGTGCTTCCAGGATAAAGAGGAACTGGGGGAATTTGCAACCACCAATTCAACTCTACAGAGAGTATTGCAGGATATTCTAAAAAAAGAAAAATACAAAGAATCCAGAAATAGTGGCGGGGAGGCCACAACGAATGGAGCAGAGAACAAAATGAAGAAGACAAACTGACAGCTACTGACAGAAAAAGAGCTCAACAGAAACGAGGCAGAGAAGATTGGATGATAGGAACAGCTATTTTGGAGAAAATGACATCTTAATAGGTAATACTGATTTAGTATCATCTTGTTTTGAAGTCTCATCAAGCTTTTGTTCTTCTGTCTCCAATGGTCTAAATAGGTTGTATCTTACTGGATTTTATTATGTACGATAGTATAAGCAAAAACCTTTTAAAGACAAGGAGATTATACAGAAACCATTGTTCGTTTTCTGTTGGTCGATTCTAAATACTCTGTAATGCTGTCATTCTCTTAAATGGTTTTACATTGTTTTGATATATTTAATGCTACAGTATAAGAAGTTGTACTCAAGGATTTCAAGGAAAGAGACAATATGGTAACTACTTTTATGTCAGGATTATCTTGTGGTGAAACACTATTCTGCTTAAATGGTTATGTTTTGATCTGCGCTGTTTCACTCTTATGCCCTCTTTTATCTCAATCTCCAATCCATTATTTACTTTTTTATTTTTATCCTTTTAATTAAAGGAAAAATAAATAAAAATAGCAGGATATATTATAGTAACCCACTTTGACTTTCCATTATCTCGATTTAAAGCCCTGCATTACTCTCACCATCTTGTTTTTGACTGATGTTCCCCTATTCTGTTTTGCTGGATAGTATCAGGTTCGAAAGTTTAGGCATCAGCTGTGAAGATAATGAGATTCATTATAACGCCCATTCTCGTTGACTTTTATCTACTTTTGAAGACCTACAATGTCTCCAATGTTTTGGTTTTGTCGGTTTTGTTCTTTACTGTTTTGTTCAATTTTATTATAACTAATGATATAGGCAATTCTATTAGAGATAGCAGGAGGCATTATGGTAACCATTGTTGATCACCTTGTATTATGTTTTTACATTATCTATTATGTCCACCCTTTTGACTTGACTGATTCTGTTCTGTTATGTCACATGTGGTTTTACTCTCTTCCAAAAAAGTAATAAGAACCATGGGAGCAATGAAACCCCAAATGTGTAATAGTCATTGTACAAAAGAGAGGAAAAGAAAGTGCTCTAAACTATATAACTGCATGTATATTTAAGTGTATAAGATAGAAAATGATATCACAGAGTTTTTTTGGATCATTGAACAGAACTGTTTGCAGTATCATTGTTGGAATGTCCACTTTACAAGCTTTAATTTTGTGACTTGAACAATTATTTCTAAGATGACAATATGTAATCCATTAACTAGTGATTTCCTACTGTTTGTTTTTTTTCTGTAAATCTGTATAACTTGTAAAAAAATAGATCAAAAAAGACAACTGAGGAAAGAGGGGAGGTTAATAAAATGAACAAAATGAAACAAAAACAAACAACAGAAGTTAAAACCTAAACAACAAAATAAAAAAGAAGAAGAAATTTCTCTGACCACAAGCCTGTGGCAACCCTCTGGGATCCGATTCTGTGATAGCGTCTGAGTGAGCCCAAATCTGCCCTGGGTTACGGGCTGTGGGGGCTGGGACCCGAGTCTTCAGCCACCGACTCCCTGGATGGCTTCAGCAGCAGCCCATCCACATCTCCTTCCTCTGTGTGTCTCCACAGTCTTCACTCACCCGCTGCTGTGGGATTTCAACACTCAGAGCCCCGAGACAGAGTCGGCCCAAGGCTGGAGACTTACCCACTCTGTTTGGAGGAGGGCAAAATAGGCGAGGGGCTTTATACCCCAAGCCTGTCCTGTGTGACTCGATTCTGCCACACTATTGGGGTTCCCTCAACTTTTGGGGAACTTCCAGGAAGGGTGGTTCCCATGCTGCATGCAGGTGGAGGTCCCACAGGCAGCCCTGTGGGCCATTCCACCTTTTAAACTCCTATGCCTATGACCTACAAGTCTCTTATTTCAGATTGATTTTGGCATCGGGATGTATGCCCTCCCTTTCTTCCAGTGACCTGTGTCTTTAGACACAGATTTTCAGATTTTTCCCTAAAGATCTCCAACATGACTCCTCTATTTGGCCATGTTGAATCCTGTTGACACTAATATGAATGGATCTACATTATAAGGTTTACAAAGTTCTGCTAATGGTAAGAAGACAAACATATCTGTCATTTCACTTTCCATAAGGAAATAAGAAAGTCTGGAATAGAAATGAGCAAAATTAACTTGGAAGACTATTTATTTGATCTAAATGAGAAGTCGTGATTGACGTGGGCTTCCTGTATCTTACAGGCTATAGCACAGGCCACCTGTCTGGAACACTGACTGTCTGCTGAGCGTGGCAACACTGTATCAGTACCCTACCACAGTCTTGGAAGGAAGAGACGTGGGTGCCCATCGCCACTTGTATATGAGTTATGAACAAACACACTTCGTGTTCTTCTTGAAAAGAAAAACCTCTAGTTTGTACCTGGAAGTGAATTGCTTCCAGTTGTTTATGAGTTCTCACGTGATCTGTGAGAACTCTGCTCACTGGATATCTGCATCCCATCCTTCTAAATGAATGATGGAAGCAGGGGATACAGAGTGAAATCCACCTTGGCCTGTGTTAATACGAGTATTACTATGACAGGGTTTTTTAAATGAAAATCAAGAACAAATGATAAATTGTTTAGAACACCAGCAGAACACTCATAAATTGGATTAATCCAGGAACACTGCAAGGATCACCTTAGCAATGGAGAGCTTTATACTGGAAGACCTGGATGTCGCCACGGAAGATTTTTATCCACATTAACGAGATTACAGATGGGACAGACAGACACCATGTGCCTATTAAAAACTCAGGAAACCACTTTTCCTTTGTGCTCTTGCCTCAGTTATAGTTAAAATGTAATTTTTGCTATGTGTGTTCATTCTGATCATTCAGGGTTTTGTCTTACTAGTTTATAGTATCCACCTCAGAGTACCCTGTGCCATTTATCAATTTCTTCACCTTCCTACTGAGCTCTCCTTCATGAGGGGTCTAGTTTTCTGTAGATAATTTGTTAAACTTGAATGACTTCGGTTTGTCTTCAACTCTCCCCCTGAATGTCGCTGATCAGGGGACCCACATTTATAATGTGAGTCTTTCTGTGCATGTGAAAGATAGTCTAATAGCTGAAGACCAACATATCGGCTTTCTTTTCTCAACAGCAGGGACACATCTCCTGATAGTCTGCAAAATGCCACTTGTGTCTTACAAATTTGTTTCACTGGAATCCACTGTCATAGCCCACCCCTTCCTGCCATAGAGGTATTTGTCTGGGTGTTTCTAAATCCATACAGGTTTATTAAAAATATTGTTCAGATCATTGGCTCTTTATTTTCCATATCTGGAAGTCCAAGTATTTCCTGTTTTCTGCCTCTTTCTTCTAAAAATGCAGCAGATCACATGATCCATAGCCCACACTGCATTAATGTTTTTTGCATTAAAAGAATGAGTAAAAATATTGTCTTGGTTACTTTTCTCTCATTGCTGAGGCAAAATAGTTGGCATCCAAAATTAGGGAAGGAAAGGTTTATTCACAGTTTACAGAAGTTCCAGTCCATAGTCAGCTGGCTCAGGAGCAGGATGGCACACGGCAGAGGGCAAGAGTTTATGACAGCAGAAGCAACAAGAGCAAAAGCAGAGGAGCCTGGAGAGAAGACTCTTTCTGTCCCTTATACTGTATGGAGGCCACAGCCACTTGGGTGTAGCACTCACAGCCATAATCCCAGCACTGGGTCATGAATCATTCACAAACTCTAGAAGCCCGCCCCCATGACTGCATGAGGCTTTATGGGGACATCTAGACTCAAACATTAACAAATAGAGACAAGTTGTATGTTTCCAATATAAAACAACCAAGATTAAAAGTAGGTTTGATTTCTCCCAGGTAAATGATGATTTAAAGACACCAGACTGCAGATGGCAAAATCTTCCATCCCGTACAGTCTTCCCAAGCTAGCGAGTAGCCTTTCATCTGATAGAAGATTCTGCCTACTTCCATCCCACCCCTAATATTAAAAGCCAAAGTTCATAGGACTACTGGTAGTTGATCAAGTTAGTTTACTCCTCTGTGCCTCAGACGAACTGTAAATAATATCTGCCTCATAAAAAATATCAAATGGGTAGACCTAGAGTAGTGGGAAGGGGAACTAAAATTGATCAAGATGTGATATGAATATGTACCAATTTCCCAAGGTGAATGCAATTACTATATATCCAAACATATGCTAATACAAATTTTTTTTAAAGAAGAAAATCAAATGAGTCAATATCATATATATAAAGCACTTAAAACAGTGACCAAGAAGTAGTATAAGTCTTCAGGGGATGTTGGCACATACTAATAGACTCAAGTCACTAAACTATTACTACTTTGGCATCTGGTTGTTTTAGTTTTCACTGACATTGAGTTTCTTTTTTAATACCAAAGGGATGTTAAGGTAATGGAGACAAAAGATCCAAATCTAGAATACGAATGCAACATTAGCAGAATTCTGGGACGTGTGCCAGCAGACCAGCAGGCAGCATGGCATTTTAGCCAATATTTAAAAACCTGCTAATCTACAAAGTAATTCCTGCACGCAGCCTCTGGAAGCAGCTATAGGTTAGTGCTCTAACCTTAGAGGTTATTTGACCATCAGAACCTCGTGCCCACTCAGTAGGGAAAGAAGTAGAGAAAAATTAACTCAGAAGACCAGAAGAAAGTATTTTTAACTTGTCTAAAACAAGCAAACAAAAATTTAATCACCCTTTCTCTTGAATGTTATTTTCCAAGAAAGGAAAGATTGTCTAAAGGTGTTGTTATGCCAAAAACTCAGTGCCAAAGATGCAAAGTCTTGATACACATGTCAGAAAAAAATACGCAGAAAAGTTAGCCTTCCAGAAATGGGGCTAAAAGTACTCAGCATCACAGCAGATTAGAACAAAACCAGGTCTTCAGGGTTGGCTCATTCATCTCCTACACGTTACAGATCAGGAAAGTGAGCCCCAAAGACTTTACAGGATGGATTCTTTGTTCTTCCTACTTTAAGCACCTGGTAATGGTTCAGTTAGAGTGAATGTACAACTCAAATTGCAGGAGGACAGACAGAGACCTTATTAAACCCTCAATGACAAAAAAAAAATCCTTCAGCACTTTTGGAGAAGTGGAATAGAAAAGTAATGAATCATCCCAGGGAACATAATGGAGAAAACACGGCAAAGCTCACCTGGGACATTTCTCAATTGAATGATCCAAAACAAAGTAACTCCAAGAATTTTTATATGTATCACAAATCACACAGCTTTCAGTAAGTTTTTCTCTTGATTTTTCCAGGATGAACTTGGTGGATTCCAAATTTTGGTAATTATTTCCAGTGTTCTTTATTGCTCTCTAAAGTCTAACCAGATGTCTTACAGTGGATGCTCTCTATCAAGCCTATTAAGAAAGGAGTTGGAAAGAGAGATGGAATAAATTTGATGGATTTCTTAAAGATATAGGCATTTTATGTGAGCCATTCATTTCAAAGACGACTTAAATTTTTGATGCATTAGCAGGTGATTGAATCTGTGTGCTTAAATTTTTAAGCTGTCTTACAGCGTAGATCCTCAGCTCTATAGTTTGCTAGCCATGTGATCTTGGGCATGGTACTTAATCTCTATGTACCTCAGTTTCCTCATCTGTGAAACAGGCATAATAAGAGAACTTACTTCAAACTGCAACTGTGAGGACTAAATGAATTAGTGCACATACAGCCTGCAGAATGTTCTCTGTCATGTAGCAAAAATTATTATTAAACGTTAACTACTACTTTCTGAAGGTCATTCATCTAGCTACTACAGTTGTCTGTAAAAATACCAAAATAAGTCTTCCACAAATCTTGACAGTACGGTCATGGCCATTTAAGTCTAGACAAATCTCATTATATTTCACACTACATTCTAACAATATCTGCTCTCTCTGTACAGCATGTGAGAATTGAGAGGTAAATACCTTCCTCCAACCCTAGAAGCAGCTTCACTGTCACCTGTGCAAACTATTTTAGGAGCATGCCTACTTTTAACAGGACAATACAGAGAAACAGCGTTGCCTTTGGTGAGGGGTGGGGGCCATGGTAGACGGACTCCCACTACTGTCAATATACAGAGAGAAAGGACACATACCTGTACTCTTTGTTGTCAAGGATAAAAACAATGACTTTTGGAGAAAGATAAAAACACACAAATCTCTGTGAGAAACCAAAAATAAACCCACCAACTGACCATAAATCTTATTGTCACAGACAATGTACACCAAGTCACCATGGAGTATCTTTGTGGCTCTGTTTCCTTCGGGGGAGTTGCTGGGCCTCTCTGAGCACAAGGATTTCTCCCAACTTTCAGCAGTGTGAAACTTTCCCCTCATAGCTCACAGATTATCCTACCCGGCTGAGCTCTTCTTGACTACAGTTTAAGCCAGAAGTCAACTTTTCTAAATTTTTGACTCATTTTAAAAATATTTCTTAGTGCCAATTTATCCCGAATAATTTTTCCAGTAGTTTATGGCTAAGGAGGAGGCACCACAAAGTGTAGCTAAGCAGAACGGTTAAGCTTTCCCAAGACTCCCTCTGTTACCCAAGTCTGAATTGTTGAGGGTTCATGAGGGCTTTAAAATTCACTGATAAAATGAACACTTTTACCATGTGGTCCTCCCATAACCCTGGCACTTGGTAGGGTCGCCCAGTCTGTCCATCATGCAGAGAGAGTTTGCAGTGGTCACTTCCCTGCTGCAGAAGTTCAAAAGAGCTACCTGAAGTAGCCCTTGCTGTCCCCAAGACAGCTTTACCATCCTCAAGTTGCCAGCTTCCTTTCCAAAAAGCAATCAGGAAACAGTTACGTGCTCATAGTCAAAGGAACCATTTGACTTTAGCCTGGACCCAGAGTCAAACCTAAAGCTGAACTTTAATGGTGACCATGAAAGTCATAAAGATGGGACCACGCCTATGGTTAGTCAGTATCCGTGTTCTGGTCCTTCCAGGAAGATTACAGGAATATCCACCATCTTCACTGCACAAGTGACCTTCCAATCATAGGCTAACTGCCTGAGACATTCCCTTGCAGATCACTGACCCCTGGAAACTTGGCCATAAGATCACTAGAAAAATTACAGATATCAAAGAAGTCTGTATAGATAAAGGGAATGCAGGAGAAATGCAAAAATTTCTAATTAATGAGGGTTCCAGAAAGATGGAGACTTGGATATAACTGTAGAAGATGCTTCTTTTCCTTAGAAAACCATTCAGATGGGCCATTTGGATATGCAAATATTTGTCTAATTCTGCAATTGCATTTCTGAGATATTGTGTTGGGACAGAAATCCTCTGTGTTGTCCCATATTGTCTGTGTGAAACGTACCCTTGTTGCTCTACACATTTAGCTGTCTTTGGGGAACTGTTGTATTTTATGTTTTAAGAATAGATTAAATCATCTGGGTGAAGCTTGTAGTTTGTTCTTGCAAAGGTGTTCTCATTTGATGGATGGTTTTCAGGGGATGAGAGAATGAGGTTCAGAAGTTAAAGAAGATGCTCTTGAGAGACATAAAACAAAAGCTCAAACACTGGCAATTTAACTTCCAGAATCTGAAAGGAGGCTCCTGATCTGCAGTTCTAGTGCTGCACCCTGGGAGAGGCAGTTTTGGTAGCCTCGGGGATGGTGCCCCGTGAGAAGACACAGGTGTTCTCTGCACCCCCCAAGATGTCATCACAATGGCTCACAAGCATATGTGATACCTTCCTGGGCCAAGTCCATTAAGAAGGCAGTTAGAGCCTTGACAGAACCCCTGTGCCAAAGACATTTTCACCAAAACTACCTTTGCAGGTATCTTAATCGCTTTTTAGTCACTGGGACAAAAGACTCAGCACCCACAATTTTAAGAAGAAAAGGTTTCCTCAGCTTCCCTCCTGGTTACGCTCCCTGGTCATCTGGCTCCAAGATAGACACAAGATGACAGAGGGGCATGGCAAAGGGAAAGATGCTCAGTCTGTGGTACTCAGGAAACAGGGAGAGAAGGCAGGGATAAGAACCCACCCTTTGTAGATCACGTTCTTAGTGATCTACCTCCAACCGGGGCCCACTGCCTAAGAACACATTTAGCTACTGAATTCAACAATGGACGGGTCTACTGATAGATATAGTACCCTCTGAAGTCCAATCACCTTCCACACACATGAGAATTATGAGATCTATTTGTGTGTGTGTGTGTGTGTGTGTGTGGTACCAGTGATGGAACTCACAACCTCGCGCTTGCCAGGCAGGTGCTTATGCCACTGAGCTAAATGTATAATTGCAGGTTCCAGGGTCATGAATACTGACTAGAGAAACCCGAGAAGAAAAGAATTTAAGAGATGGTTTCTGAACAAATTCTAGAATACTAATGGAATCAATCATTCAAATCATTGGTCTGATCTTTGAGAGATGTTAAATTCTTGTCAGTATTTAAAAGAAGGCCTAAGGTGACCATGTATATGCCCGAGCTGGTGAAACTCATGCCAATACTGTTGTTTAGAAAATGGATCTACCCCCAGATTGACTGCTAACAGCATATAGCCTTTGCTAAACTGCCTTACTTACTTGAGTTTCATCCTTAATTATCCCCAGATGATATTTATCCATTTGCCTTGATCCACCAAAAGGTGCACAGACTGACTTGTCTTCAGTTAAGGAGGAGGAACTGCAGGAGTTTCTGGTACATGGAAGCATAGTGCAAAAAGAGACACAGGGCACAACAGAATGGGATGTGTGAGCAAGCAATCCACGCAGTAGGAAAATCAAACCAGAAACATCAATAGCACTATTCAGTTTTAGATAGATCCAGACAAGGATTTCAGTATAAATAGCTTTATGTAAAGGCACAACAATAGTTACAAAGAAGTAAAAAAGTTATACAGGGAAAGAAATACAATTAATATAGTACCATATAAAACTGGCTGACACAGGATGCAGCTAGAGCTTGAGTCTACAGAGAAACTGAGAACCACACACTCCATTCTCAAAGCTAGAAACTGAGGTAGTTACACTCCAGCTTTGGTCCCATTGGCTGAGAGCTAACACTGGGGAGCTGCTGATTCCCCAGGACTTCTAGCTTGCTGGGAAAGCAAGCAGAACAGCCTTCTGCACTTGCAGAAAATGCTATCCAGGGAAGAGAAGAAGGGGCTGGGAATTCAAAGTCATCTGGAACACACAGAAATAATAGAGTCCCAGGTAGGCGAGTGTGGCCCTACCAAAATCAGTTACCCCTAGCCCTTGTAGCACTCAGACCCATTCACATCACTGTTTATATTCACACAATCTGGCCAGCGCTCTTAAAAGGTGGTGTCTGGCCATAATTTCCTAAGGAAATTCTTCTAGCAGGAAGCCACAGCTACAGTTAGTCCCTAAGGTGCAAGGGAGATTTTTAATCTTGTCTCTAGAAATTCTAGATTCTCCTCACCCTCAAGCTATACTTTGGTCTAGGTTTCTTGCCCAATTTGTCTAACATATTTACCCCACAATGTGTCAGAGTCCCCAGTTGTCATAATTTTGTCCAGTTATGGCTGCTTTATTTGGCCGTTCATGGTTGTTTATGGTAACATAAACATCCTAGTGAATTCCAGAACACATTTTCTCTGCCCCTGTGCCCTCTCTTCCCCCACCCCCAGCAGCCTCCCCAGGATAAGCATGGTTAGTTACTCTGTCAGTAATGGAAACTCTTTTCTTTACCTACTGGCATACTTGCATTACCTAATATCAGCCCTAATTTTGGATGTCATAGTTGAAAGGTTTCTGCCCTAGTACAAATTACTGAAGATTATGGCAGTGGTCTAACAGCAGAAGGCCAAGACAATGACAGCTTATCTTCCTAATGACCACTTCCTCCTCCTTCTCCCTTAGCCTTGACTACAGCTTCCTCTTTCCTTTCCTGCACACATGAAGAAAATTCTAATCAGTTCCTCACACACCGTGGATACCCACCCCAAACTTCATCACTGGCCAGAGGTGCTATAACCTTCTGATCCGTTCCCCTCTGGCCAGAGGAAGAGTCCAGCCCCACAAGCTGTGCGCACTTCTCCACGTCCTAAATAAAGGCTTCTTTTTCTTTCTTTTTGCCTCTCTATAACACCAGAAAAACCTAGAAATAATGTTAGAGGCAGCTGATGTAGATAAACATATTATAAGCAGTCAGATAGGGCTGGGCACTTAAAGGAGCCAGTGCAGAAGACCAGATAACTTGCAACTGTGAGGGAGACAGACACCTCTCACTATGGGCCAGACCTCAAGACAAAAGATAAAACAAATGCACCTACATACTTCCTAAGGATAAACATCAGGGACTGTTATTCTAAATAGGTATCCATCACCTTAAGGAAGCCAGAAGGAGCCACTAACCCAGCCCCTTCCAGGAAAAGACCTTGTTCTGTATTCATGTCCACTTGCTATGTGACTTGCTTCCCCATTTGATCCTGATTTAATCAATTTTCCTTGAGCAATTATACTCATGATCTTATTGGATGACCATAGTTTTGTCACACCTCATGCTCACCTCACAATTTCCCATTCTCCACCCCCGCACCCTCAGACTTGCTTTACCTTGTGGTTTTGCTCTATAAAATCCCTAGAAAAGGCAAGGACTTAAGCCACCCACTCAGCACCACTTTCTCTCTCTCTCTCTCTCTCTCTCTCTCTCTCTCTCTCTCTCTCTGGCAGAAGATTTCTCTGCACTGTCAGCTGGGACTGAGCCTCAAAAACAGAGTCCATGATGTCCCAGGATATAAAGGCCGGACATCCGAGCTGAAGCAACCAACCAAAAAAAAAGACACTTCCTTAAATTATGTTATGCACATTCTTCCAACCTTAGAGGCTACCTGTTGCTAGAGAGAGGTATCACTCGGAGTGAGATGTCCTTCACGCTCAAGGCAATTTGCAAAGAGTCGCTGTAAACCAGTTTGCAGGCTCATGAACCAACCAGATCACAATCAATCTTCAACAGTCTTCATGGAATAAAATCCTCAAGCACTTTGTTTACATTTTTCAGCAGTTCAATTCAGTACGAGGGAAAGTTAATTGTGCCCAAACAGAATAGTTCTATAATGTTCAAAACTGTGTTCCTCGTGTAACTGGCTTTGTAAAATGAAACTCCAAAAATTAGGGTTAAGGTTAGAGTTAGGGTTAGGGTTAGGGCTAGGGTTAGGGTTAGGGTTAGGGTTAGGGTTAGGGATAGGGTTAGGGCTAGGGTTAGGGTTAGGGTTAGGGTTAGGGTTAGGGCTAGGGCTAGGGTTAGGGTTAGGGTTAGGGCTAGGGTTAGGGTTAGGGTTAGGGCTAGGGTTAGGGTTAGGGTTAGGGTTAGGGTTAGGGTTAGGGCTAGGGGTAGGGCTAGGGTTTTTTGTTTTGTTTTGTTTTCTTTCCTTTAGAGACAAGAGAGTGCCTGAGGTCTAGAATATAAACAGCTTTCCCTACCCCTCCTCATCCCAATTGAAAGGAAGGAATATGCAGATGCTGTCAGCAAGAAACCTGGAGCCCAGTCTCCCTTCTACAAGGGGACAATTAGCGGAAGATGACTAAAAAGCAAGTGTAGATAAAGCAAGTGTAGATATCTGTACTATTCCCTCCGTGCCTCTTTTTTTACTACTAGTGGTAGGGTGGAGATTTGAGGTAGACGGAGTTATCTTTTATTTAATCCTTTTTCCCATTTACCCAAATATATGGCCTCCTTTAATTTGATCTGCAGCAAGTAGAGAAACCTGAATGTATGAATTCAAGTGCTAGTAACACTTGGATTATAAAATAAGAAACAGATTTTCCAACTATTATTAAAGACTTATGCTATAAATCTCACTCAATAGATTCGAATCTCAATCAGGATCATCCATAAATAGTCATAAAAATATATATTGTAAAAAAATAAATGGTAACAAGAAGAGAAAAGGGAAAACAGGGCAGGACGAAAGCACTCAAGAGTTTGGAGAAAGGTATCCAGGACAGTTAGCAGGATTAAGTGGGATAATCATGACAGACTTCATCACAGGAATGATTCTTTTGGAAAAGATTGGAGGAAGGTGAAGGGGTGAGCCACCACGGTAGCTAAGGGACAGTGTTCCAGCAGAGGGAGCCACCCGTGCAAACCCTTAAGGCAGGAAGTTGCCTGATGTGTGTGCAGAGAAGAAAGGATGCCAAGAGCCTGGAGGTGAGTGGACAGCGGGGAGGGGCAGGCAGAGGGTCGGAGGGGCTGCTGGCAGCTGAGAAGGGAAGCGAGTCTGAGAGTCTCTGGCAATGGACCTGAAGGGAGGGGCAAGAGAGAAACTCCAAGCCATGCAACTGAATTGTCTGAGGGGATAATGTTGAGGAAGAATTTACCCCTCCACTGGCCCAAACTCACATACTAAGCGACAGCTTTTTAGTGCATTTTCCATATGAATAAACACAATTCATGTCCTCCTTTAGTATTCTTTTCTAACACAAAAGAACTAAACCTAGTCAAAACACATTTGCTGCCAAACAACTCAGTCTCTCTGGTATTAGGATGCTGGATCCTTCTCAACCTGTTTCATCCCTTTCTACAGAGACATATTTTCTCTATGAAGCTCCCTTTGAGGCCATCTGGTGCATCTTAAGTTGACCCAAACATGAGAGTCCTGTTCTCTGTACTCGTAGGTGGTCCCTCAGACTTTCACTCAGCCACAAATTGGAGCAACTCCAAAGCAATCTACTAAACCAGTTCTATACAGAATCCAAAACCAGAATTCATAATCCAAAATTAACATGTGACTGGAATTTATTGTTGTCTTTTAGGTATTGTTCTAAGAATTTTAGTGGCCACAGAGCACTTGGCCACAGGAACACATGAGCAGAAATTTATAATTTATAGACTTTTCTGGAAGATCTTGGCTCTCAGTGCATAATAAGCACTGCCTTCGGTTGGTTACAGTTTTCAGTTGCTGCTGTTTTTATTTTGATTGTGAGTGTTCAAT
Source organism: Cavia porcellus (assembly GCF_034190915.1). Lineage (NCBI taxonomy): Eukaryota > Metazoa > Chordata > Mammalia > Rodentia > Caviidae > Cavia > Cavia porcellus. The sequence continues at coordinate 39,607,834 of NW_026947504.1, read as the reverse complement.
AAATACTCGCCAAAAAACCAATATATGTTGTAAGGAAACAAGTGACAGCAAGGGAAAAAAAGAAGAAAAACAGGGCAGGATAAAGGCAATCAAGAGTTAAGAGAAAGTTATGTAGCACAGTTAGCAAGATAATCAATAAATCCAAAGTCACTGACCTTTTAGCTCGTCCTGAAGTGTTTATTTGTAACAAAACTTGTCTTATAATTTTCCAGTAACTACATTTAAAAACACGTATGTACTGCAATTTAAACAAGAAATATCATCCCCTTTATGAAGCCAATGTAAATACAACTCATATGAAATGTGAGTAATGGCATAATATTGAATGTAACTGATGAAAAGGAACATCTTTGCTTTATTCACAGTCTTGGGGGGAAGGTAGTCAGTCTTTCACCATGAAGTATAATGTTGACTGTTTTGTATGAATCGATCTAATGAAAGGATTTTCTACTTCTAGTTTTCTGGGTGTTTATCACGAATTAGCACTGAATTCTATAAAATACCTTTTCTGGATTTTATTGAGATGGTAATTGGCATTTTCTTTCTATTAATGTTTGATTGATGCTCAAATGTTAAACCAGTTTTGCACTTCTTTGATCAGATCTATGAATCTTTCATTGGATTGGATTTAATGTTCTTTTAAGGAGGAGTTTCTCGTTTCTTGGACAAGAATTTCCTGAATTTCTTGTTCATGAGGGGTTTGTTGTGTAATTTCCTTGTAACTTCTTGATCAAGTCTTGGTAACAGACTTATATTAGCCTCAGCAAACAGGTCAGGGGAATATTCCCTCATTTTCTTTTCTATAAGTGTGTCTAATAATCATTCTATTTCTTTCTCAAATATTTGGATTTTTTATAAGAAAAACTGTGATATTTAACTTTCTCTGTTTGATTCATTTCACTGAACACTATTAGCTCAAGACCTATGTACTTTCCTGCAGATTACATGAAAATTCACTTTTCTTTATAGCTGAATAAAATTCTGTTGTGTGTATAGACCTCATATTTTTTACCCATTTGTCTGTTGCAGGGCATCTGGATTGTTTCCAGAGCTTATGTATTATGAAATGAGCTGCTATAAACATGGGTTTGCATGCGTTACTAAAAGATAATGACTTTAACTCTTTCAGAAATATATCCAAGAAAGATATAACAGGGTCAAATGGAATTTCTACGTTAAGTTTTTTGAGAAATGTCCATACCGACATCCATAGGGGTATACTGGTTTACATTCTGACCAAAAATGTCGAAGGGGTCTTTTTCTTTACATCTTTGCCAGCAGAGTGTGTGTGTGTGTGTGTGTGTGTGTGTGTGTGTGTGTGTGTGTGTGTGATAGCCATTCGACTGGAGTAAGATAGAATCTTAGGGTTGTGTGGATTTACATTCCTCTAATGTCTAAAGAAGCTGAATACTTTTTCATGTAATTATTAATAATTTTTACTTCTGCTTTGGAAAAGTACCTGCTCAGTAAATTTGTCCAATTTTTATTGGCCATTAGGTTTTGGTCATTATTTTTTTAAGGGATAAAACAGAATAATAAAATGAAACAACAAAATAGTGAGAAGACAATAGGAAATTCACAACAGTTATTATATTGCTCATTGTTATCCTCTAAATAGTTGCTTGGACTATCAGTTTTAGACTTACAAAGTCAATCAAACAATACAAGTATCAGGTTGGTCCCTTACTTCAGTTGTTACCATCTCTGCCTGTGTTCCTCCCAATTAGTCAGCTGTGGTGGTAGTGGGTGAGGGCACCAAGGGTTCCTTCCTGGCTGTCCCCAGCCAGCAGGGCCACCACTGGCACACAGGGGACTGTGTGGCTTTCTAGTTCTCCTCAGCCAGGAGGGACTGGTGGCACTCAGGTGGCTGCATAGCGCCCCTCCTGTTTCTCTGCCTTGGTTACTCTTTTGAGTTTTTATATATTCTAACTATTAATCCCCCCATCAGAAAGTAGCTGCCAAAAATGTTTTCCCATTCTCACCATTGACTCTTTCCTTTGCTGTGTAGGAGATTTTTAAGTTTGATATCATCTCATGTGTTGATTCTTGGTAATATATTTTGTACTATTGGTGCACCATTCATTAAGCCCTTGACCTTGTCTGTGGATTCAAGTATTTCTGCTACATTAACTGTTAGCAATTTCAGTTTCTATTTTTATGTGTCCATGTTTGATTCACTTTGATTTTATTTTGCTACAGGATGAAGAATACGGGTCTGTTTTGAATCTTGGAATCTGTGGATAACCAGTTTTCCAAGCATCATTTGTTAAATAAACTATCCTTTTAGCAATCTATATGTTTTACCTTTATCAAAACTTAGCTGAAAGTGCTGCTCCATTGGTCTACATGTCTATTTTTGTGCCAGGACCATGATGTCTCTGTTACTATAGTTTCATAGTATAACTTGAAATCTGGGATTAAAATGCCTCCTTGTTTCTCAAGATTGCTTTGGCAATTCTGGGTCTTTTTTGGGTCCATATAAATTTTAGAACCTTTATTCCTACTTCTGTGAAGAATGTTGTTAGTACTTTAATTAAATAGTACTTTAATTAAATCTATATATCATTTTGGTAATATAGCCATTTTATTGATAATGATTCTGGTTATCCAGGAATAGGAGATATTTTTCTATTTTTTAATGTCCCCTTTGACCTCTTTATTTAGAGTATTATAATTTCCAATGTGAAAGTCTTTCACCTCATTGGTTAGGTTGGGTCCTAGGTACTTAGTTTTTGAAATTGTTGTGAATGGAATTGCTTTCTTGATTTCTTTCTCAATGAATTTATTATTGGTTTACAAGGATGCTATTGATAATTATGTGTTGATTTTTTTTTTATTATACTACTTTGCTGAGTTTGTTTATTAGCTCCAAGTATCTTCTGCTACAGTTTTTTTGTTTGGTTTTGTTTTTGTTTGGTTTGGTTTAGTTTTTGGTCTTTGTTGTTGCTGTTTGTCCTACTACATAAAAGACTATCTGGTCTGCAGATAAAGAGTTTTGACTTCTTACTTTCCTATTTGTATTTCTTTTGTCTTTCTCTTAATCTATAGCTCCGGTTAAAGTTTTAAGTACTATATTGACGAGGAGTAGTGGTAGTAGAATCACTTGTCCCACTCCTGATTTTAGAGAGAATGATTTTAGATATTCTCCATTCAATATGATGATGGCTGTGAGCTCGTAATATATGGTTTTTATTAGTTTGAAGTAGGGTTTTGTTTTCATTAATGTTTTTATCACAAAGCAATATTGAATTTTGTCAAAAGCTTTTACTACTACATGTAATAATATGATCATGAGATTTTTATCCTTCAGTCTATGTATATAGCATGTATGTTTATTGACTCACAAACACTGTATCAATTTTGCATTCTTTGGGTGAATCTGATACATTCCAAATGATTTGTTAAATTCTGTCTGCAAGTATTTTATTGAGGATGTTTGTATCCATGTTCATCAAGAATATTGGCCTGTAGACACAATGATGATGGAGATCCCATGTGGCTGAACAGAGAAAGAGCTACATCAGAGAGACTCAGAGAAGATCAACTAAAAGCACATGTAACTGAAAACGGAAGAGGGATATATACACTCTTATACAAACAATCAATGTGAAAGGAGATCCTTGAAGATCAAACAAAGCACACAATAGGAGTTAAAAAGAGGAGAAACAGCCCACCAGGGGAGGTCTACAGAGCCCTTATCTTTGCCTGCCCCAGGATCAGCCATCTTGAAAACTTCCCAAATGGCTGCAGGGAGCCAAGAAGCATGGCGGAGTCTAGGCTCACAGGCTAGATTCAGGTTACATGGGGCCTGTCAGGCCACTGTCCCCTCTCCAAGCATTGAGGAGCCTGAAGTCCTGCAGCATCCTTGCTGGTGTACTCCATCAGCAGGAGTAGCTCACTCCCCACCTGCCCAAACTCAGGCTATGAGAAGATAAACAAGTGAACACCACTTCTGCCATTGTGAATTCTCTGTTATCTTGTTTTGAAGTCCTTTATCATTTTCATTGTTTTGTTGGGTTGGGTTTTGTTCTGTTCTGTTTTGTTTGATTTTGTTATATCTGATGGCACAGGCAGCTATTTCAAAGATAACAAGATGTATTACAGTAGCCATTTTGGACTTACTGTTGTCTTTGAAGTCCTTTATTGCATTCATTGCTTGGCTTTTGTTGGTTCTTTTCTGTTTTGTTCTGTTTGATTTTTACTATGTCTGAAGGTATCTGCAGCTATTTTGAAGACAACAAGAGGTGTTATGGTACGTATTGATGATTGTGTATTGTTTGAAGTCCTGTATCACTCACGCTGGTTTATTTTGATTGGTTTTATTCTTTTTTATTTTCCTTAGTTTTATCCTCTTTAAAATAAAATAAGGCATTCATGACCATCGAACCAGCACTACAAAGAATCCTCAAGTATATCCTAGAAAGAGATAATGAAGGTAACAATGCCAAAAATATCAATATAATGAATCCACCAGGCCAAGCAAGCAATTAAATAGAAAGGAAAGAAAAGGAACCAAAGCAAGAAAATATTACAATGACAAGATTAGGTCAATATCTATCACTTATAACCATCAATGTAAATGGATTCAATCCACCAATCCAAAAAATGATTAGCAGAATGGATCAAAAGACAAGATCCAACAATATTCTGAAGCAAATGATTACACACCACAGTACATGTAACACATCACATTAACAGAAACAAGGACAAAAAGCACATGATCACCTCAATAGACACAGACAAAATCTAACATTTGACAAAAATCCAACGCAATTCTTGATAAAAACACTACAGAAAATTGGAACAATGGTTCTTTATATCAATATAATAAAAGTCATCTATCACAAACCAATAGCCAACATTATATTAAACAAGAGAATAGCTGGAAGCATTCAATATAAAATCAAAAGCAAGACAAAGTTGTCTAGTATCACCACTTCTATTCAATGTAGTCCTCAACACTTTAGCCAGAGCAATTAGACAACAGAAAGAAACAGAAATAGATAGTGAAGGAAGAAGTTAAACTCCTGTTATTTGTTGATGCAATGATCCTCTGCCTGGAAAACTCCAAAAACTATTTAATAACCAAGTTGGGTATTATAGTAGAATACAAAGTCAACACCCCAGACCAGCTTCTTTGGAAGAAACATATCCTCATTAACAAATGGTGCTGGCAAATCTTCTGCAAGGACTTAGATTCAAAATGTCCCTGAACAGAAAACAAAGCTCATTTCAGAACACAGACTTTCTGCCTTGCAAACTGAGAAACTATTGCTTCCGCTTCCCAGCACAGAGTCTCTGAAAGGAAATGAGCAGCCTAAACTTTAAAGACAGAGAAGCTAAAAGCAACTCTGCTTTCCCTGCCCTAGACTTTTCTTAGGAAAACTCGGCAATTAGGCAAATTACTTGAAACTTGGTTCCAGTTCCTGCATATCTGGAGTTTAAATGCATAATACACCATTAACTTCCACAATGCAGTTTTTGTCTTTAAGAAAGTAACAAAGTGTCCTTATACTAAAACTGAAAATTAATCCATTCTAAAGTCAGGAATTTCCATGTCCCATAAGGCCTACTGAATTAATGAAATTTTGAGAAGAAAAGAGATCAGATTAAGTATTTCTTTGTTTTTCTTTTTGGAAACTTTCATGTATAATTTTTTCTGTCTACTTTTCTGCAAAAATGAGATGTACAGATTTCAGTTGTTAAAAGTGATGTGGCAGCAATTTAATAAATATTGCTTTCTGATTTTTAAGAGAAATAATTAAAATCATTGATTTGCAAGTAGTAAACACTTCACATTTTTATTTCCTCCTCCATTTTAATTTAATATAATTTGCAATGTGTTCATATTTTGTTTCATAAAGTATATCACTTTACAATGGTTTTTACTCCCATGACCTTGACAGGATATTGGAAATTTACACAAGTGAAGACTGTTCAGCTCTTGGTTTTATAATGTTTGTAACCAGATTTTTATTATTGATGTAAAAAAAATCAATTCTTTTTATCTTATTTTAAAGAGAAAAAATAAAATAAGGATAAAACAAACTATCTTGTGTGGCCATATATTCTTTTTCCCTTTGCTTTTCTTCCTTTCCCCTTTCCAATAATAGTTTTTCTTTTCTTTGGAACAGTTTCTTCTCTATTCACAGAGAAACGCAGGCAGAGTAAAGTAGGAGGCAGGATCCATCAAGATGCTCTGAATAAGAGAGGCCACAACGAATGGAGCAGAGAACAAAATGAAGAAGACAAACTGACAGCTACTGACAGAAAAAGAGCTCAACAGAAATGAGGCAGAGAAGATTGGATGATAGGAACAGCTATTTTGGAGAAAATGACATCTTAATAGGTAATACTGATTTAGTATCATCTTGTTTTGAAGTCTCATCTAGCTTTTGTCCTTCTGTCTCCAATGGTCTAAATAGGTTGTATCTTACTGGATTTTATTATGTACGATAGTATAAGCAAAAACCTTGTAAAGACAAGGAGATTATACAGAAACCATTATTCATTTTCTGTTAGTCGATTCTAAATACTCTGTAATGCTGTCATTCTCTTGAATGGTTTTACATTGTTTTGATATACTTAATGCTACAGTATACGAAGTTGTACTCAAGGATTTCAAAGAAAGAGACAATATGGTAACTACTTTTAGGTTAGGATTATCTGGTGGTGAAACACTATTCTGCTTAAATGGTTATGTTTTGATCTGCGCTGTTTCGTTGTTATGCCCTCTTTTATCTCAATCTCCACTCCATTATTTACTTTTTTATCTTTATCCTTTTAATTAAAGGAAAAAAATAGCAGGATATATTATAGTAACCCACTTTGACTTTTCATTACCTTGATTTAAAGCCCTGTATTACTCTCACCATCTGGTTTTTAACTGATGTTCCCCTATTCTGTTTTGCTGGATAGTATCAGGTTCGAAAGTTTAGGCATCAGCTGTGAAGATAATGAGATTCATTATGACGCCCATTCTTGTTGACTTTTATCTACTTTTGAAGACCTACAATGTCTCCAATGTTTTGGTTTTGTCGGTTTTATTCTTTACTGTTTTGTTCAATTGTATTATAACTAACGATATAGGCAATTCTATTAGAGACAGCGGGAGGCATTATAGTAACCATTGTTGATCACCTTGTATTATGTTTTCACATTATCTATTATGTCCACCCTTTTGACTTGACCAATTCTGTTCTGTTATGTCACATTTGGTTTTACTCTCTTCCAAAAAAGTAATAAGAACAGTGGGAGCAATGAAACCCAAAATGTGTAATAGTCATAGTACAAAAGAGAGGAAAAGAAAGTGCTCCAAACTATATAACTGCATGTATATTTAAGTGTATAAGATAGAAAATGATATCACAGAGTTTTATTGGATCAATGAACAGAACTGTTTGCAGTATCATTGATGGAATGTCCACTTTACAAGCTTTAATTTTGTGACTTGAACAATTATTTCTAAGATGACAATATGTAATCCATTAACTAGTGATTTCCTACTGTTCATTTTTTTTCTGTAAATCTGTATAACTTGTACCCTTTCCCTGCTTTTTTTTTCTTTTCTCCTTAAATAAAATTAAAAAAAAAAAAGATGCTCTGAATAAGAAATATGCTCAACCTGAAAAGGGGTTAATAAACTGAAAGTCAAAGATGAGAAAACAATGCTCTATGTGACAGGGAACCAGAGAGAAATAGGGACAACTCGTCCAGCAGCTGCAGATAGGTTGGAAAGTCATGACACTTTTGTGCAGTGGAGAACTACACAGCTGGAAGGAAGGAAAACTTTGTGACTTTAGTAGGTAAAGGAATACAGCTCAAGATCAAGCCCAGGGGTAAAAAGATTCAGCACCACTCAGATAGATAACGGGTTGCCCCCTAATCTAAAAACTAAGGGAACCAGTGGGACCCAAAATGTACAAAGCATCCTGAGAAAGGGAAAGGGGAGGAATTATCTAAAAAAGGAAGGCAGAGGACATTGTTAATAGTGTATCAGGATTTTAAAGCCACAGTAGTCTTATTGCTCTGTTTAGTTTGATTTTATTTTGTTCTAGTCTGTTTACTTATACTAGATTTGAGGGTACAGACAGCTAATCCAAGCAGGCTCTACTACAGTAGCTATCCTTAATTTCCTATTAACTTAAACTGAAGCCCCGTATTGCTTACATTGTCTTGATATAACTGATCTTATTTGAAGCTGGTTTGTTGGACTGCTGTTTTGGCTTGACTGATTTTATTCGAATTTGGTATGCTTGATAATATCAAGTCTAAGAGTAGAGACAACTACTCTGAAGATGACAAGATGTAATAAGATACTCATTCCGGTTTATTAACTGCTTTTGAAGTCCTACAATGTCTCCAATGCTATGTTTTTATTAAAGCTGCTATGTAATGCTATGTTCAATTATATTATATCTGATGATGTGGACAATTTACTGAAAATAACAAGAGAAAGCATAGTAACTACTGTAGATCACCTAATAATGTGGTTTTATATGTCTTTTTCATTTCATGTTTTTCTAGCAATTTGTTTTGTTGTCTTATTTTGATCTGCTTTTCCTATAATACAGAAAGGATAGATATAATGTAGAGATTCACACATGGGGAGAATTTCTAAACAGTTTACGGGAATAGATTATATAATGCACGATGTAATGAACAGATACTCTGAAGAAGAAGAGACACTAAGATACCCAGTGATAATTCTGTAGCATTATGATATAAAATCTAGTAATACTATTATTCACTGTTCACAGTAATATTAGTTTAGTCTCTTATGTTTAATTTCAGCATACATAAAGATATGGACAGCTATTTCGAAGAGAATGAGAGACATTATTGCAGTCATTGTTGACTTCCCCAGTGTCAGGCCTTGAAGACCTAAAAAGCCTTCATCATCCTATTATGATCAGATTAGTTCTATAATGTTCAGTAGGTATTCACTGTGTGTGAAGATGGGGACAACTATTTGGAAGAAAACTAGAGATAATATGCTAGACAGTGAAGATCTCCAGTGGACTTACTTTGAAATCTGTGTTTCTTAAAATTGTTTCCTAATGATCTGTTTTGTTATGTTTAATCTTACCTTCTTTAAAATAAAAAAAAACTGGTGCTAGCAAAACTGGCCATATGCATGCAGAAGATTGAATTCAGATGCATATCTTTGGCAATGTACTAAATCAAAATCAAAATGGATTAAGGACCTAAAGAGAAATACTTAATCTACTGGGAGATAAAATAAGCAAAACTCTCAAGCATAGCTACAAACAAGGACTCTCTGAACAGAATCCCAGTTCCATATGAAATAACATCAAGAATCAACAAATGGAATCAGAGTAAATTAAAATTTCTACATAGTAAAGGAAATAACCAACAGGGTAATGAGACAACCTATAGAATGATAAATAATTTTTGCCAACTATTCCTTGGACAGAGGGCTAATCTTTCAAATATATAAAGAATTCAAAAAGTTAGACGCCCAGAATAAAATAACAAATCAAAAATGAGCAACTGAAATGAATAGACACTTCTCAGAAAATGTACAAATAGCTGATAAATACATAAGAAAATACTCAACGTCTCTGGCCATTAGAGAAATGCAAATTAAAACAACACTGACATTCTTCTCACTGCACACAGAATGGCTGTCATCAAGAAATTAAATAACAAGTGCTGGTGAGGCTCTGGGGGAAAATTCTTCTATAAAACTGTGTATGTTATTAGAATGTTTTGATATCTGGGTACATGTGATGTTTCAATATATAGATAGCGTGTAATGTTTAAATCAGAACAAACATATCCAAGCTCTCAAACATTTATCTGTTTTTTCTTGGCACTGGGGATTGAAACTAAGATCACACTCTGAGCTTCATCCCCAGACTTTTTCCATTTTTATGTTGACAAGGAGTTGCACTAAATTGCCTGGACTGGCCTCAGACCTGTGATCTTCCTGTCTTAGCCTCTTGAGCAGCTGGAATTACATACAAAAAACCACCCCACCCAGCCATTTATCATTTCTTTGTGGTGAAAATACCCAGAATACTTTCTTCCAGCCTTTGAAATACACAGTGAACACTGTAATCTACAGTCCACTTGCTAAGCAATCCCACCCCAGAACTTCTTCCTCCTCCCTAATGATCACTGTTCATTAATCAACCTTTCCCCATCCTTTACAGCCCCTACTCTCCTCTGAGTCTCTCTTCTGTATTAGTTAGAGTTCACTAGAAGAACTGACTTAATATACAGTATATGTATGATTATGCAAAAGATTACTAGACAGGTTTACAGAAGCAAGGAATTCCAGTAGCTGTCTGCCAGATCAGAGGTAGAAGAATGCAAAATGACTCTCTGTGTGATGGAGGACGAGAGGATCCTGTTGAAGATCAAAGGCCTAGAAGCTCACTGCAGAGTCCAGTGTGAGTCTGTGCTGGAAAGCCAAAGGGCACTGGAAGGCTGAAAGAACTGGGGACCAAAGTGCAAAGCCAATGGTGAAGACCAGAGCTCCTCTGAAGGAAAGACGCAGAGTTCTTTCTACTTTCCCTTCTTAAACCATCCAAGTTACAAATGTGTTGGTGGATATCACCCATCCCTCCTTAGTGGAGGTGATAGAGCAAGGGATGGGCTCCAGGACTGATCCTTTTGTCTGGAAACAAGGGTAGTCTATCTTTGGATTAGAGGAAACATTGCCAGCCCCGGACCACCAGCGGATCTTTACCTGCTCTGCCCTGAGCTGCTCCTCTAAGGAGCCAGTGGGCAGAGGACAAAGACAGCGGAGATGACCTTCCAGCACTGCTGCCTGTGAGGTCAGAGGATTTCAGGCATGAGTGAGATGAGAAAGCCCATTTCTTGAGGTCCTGTGAAAACATAGCATTCTATCCAGAGGAACAGGAACAAAGCAAGTATCATGGGTTGGGAAGCTTTCTACTGAGGGGGGGGGAAATCTCAGTGGGTCCAACACCCTCTGTACATAAGTCCTTGCAGAAATTCTAGCCTCTACTACCCAGCCCCCATACAGACTACTCTCCCAGGCCAGGCCTCCACATTCCAGCCTCCTGCTGCGAGGGCTCCACTTGCTACCAAAGATCAAATGAACCCTAGGCTCATGTAATTTCTCAAACTGAATCATTTGAATGTTTAAGGCTACTTATAGGTTAATTAATTCATAATAGTAAATATCTCACCATTTTGTAATTCTCAGCAGTAGCTCATACCTAATTTCCACCATAAATTGTCTTCCTGGAGCTTTGGAAAATGAGCCTGTGAAGAATAGATTATTTATGGCTATGAACACTAGAAAGCACTCTTTGCCAGGTTCCTCAAGGAGTCTTGATTGCTGCAGTAGAGACAAGATGTATTAAAATGACACAGGGGCACACTTGACTTTGATCCCTGATGGTCAGCCAGGCATCCTCACAGACAAGGCGTAGGAGAAAAATGATGTCTCTGCAGAAGGAATCCACCCCAAGGGCAGGAAAATGGAAGAGAATCTTATTTGGAATTATCAAGGTCATCGACATCAACAAATAACATTCAACTGCCTCCCACTCTTTTCAAAAACTAATCTAGTTTTTCTTAGGCTTTGATGAAAAACTTGTCTTCCTAGCAGCTCTGCATGACTGATAGGCAAATCTCATCATGCAGTGGAACAGAATTGGATTTCCCCAGACCAAAGAGGGCTGGGATTTGGATAAACCCTTTGTCTTGCATTCCCTCTTCCTGTCCTGGAGGATCCACCACCAGTTGGCCCACCTAGACGCAGGGTACCCACAGGGCTGCAGAGGCTCTTGTATTTGAGAAGGTCCTAAATAATCACTAAACCAAACTCAGTGAAGTTACCCTGTTGTCTTAAGTCTGTTTCTGTTGCTATGGAAGAATTTGGCTTCTGGTTCTAGAGGCCGAGAAGCCCAATATCAAGGTGCTGGCATCTGTTGAACCCTTCCTGAGATACAAACTATGGCGAAGGCATTACATAAAACAATGCAAGCATGTTTTAGAGGACTTATTTTCCTAGCAAAGCCAGTTGACAACCTATTAATCCATGAATCCAAGAATAAATTAGTGCCTTCATGACTCAGTTTCCTTCCAAAGGGTCCACCTCCAAATTATTAACATGAATTTGGGAACTAAGTTACCAACTCATGAAATTTGGGGGACAAATTCAATCCATGGCATCCACTTTCTTCTAAATCATTAAAGATCATCCAATTCAAATGTAAACCTCTGGTTTTTGGAAGTCTCAAAATGGTACTTCTCCAAAAACCTTGCTTCTTGTAGTGTGGCTCACCACTTCCCCTGAGCATTGATTGAACACAAAGAATCACGGATCTCATCCTGGACTGCAAAGTTGGAATCTGAATTCTAACAAACTCTCCAGGCAGCCTGCATATGCTGAATGTGTGAGAAACACCACATTAGGAAGTTTGCCCTTGACCTTTTGGTCAGAGGTCAATATCGGCAGGCATCCACTCACTCAAAAGATACCTATGTAGCACTGCTAAGGCTTGTGTGCCCAAAATTCATAGACTATAAAAATGTTTTGCCTCATAATTCTGGAGGCTGAAAGAAAGTATCAGCAGAGTGTGCTTCTGCCCTCATACAACTATAACTTCTCATTGATCATAACTTTCCTCTTGTTTTTATGTCCGTGATCATGGATTCAACTGACCTCTCAGCCATTGTTACAGTCTACAGGCCTGGAAGAACTGAGCTGCCTACACTGACCATTTCTCCAGACCCCTGGAGAGCAGCTGGTTCCCTTTCTCATTAGCAGGGGAGAAATGATACAGCCTGTGTAGATACCAGGCAGAGGAAGACACTTTCCTAGCGAACATTAGCTTTCCCAGCTGTGCAGTCTGGCCAGCTGTAGATGACAGAACTGAGCTTGGGCCGGGCTATATCTTATATCCCCACACCTAGCACATCCCTGGCATTCATTCATTTATTCAGTCAATAACGGTCATGTCCTGGGCTAGGTTCCGGGGCACTAATGGTAAGTAGAGCTAATCCCTTGCTCTCATGGAACTTTCAGTCTATTAGAGGAATACAATATTAATTCAACACCCAAATACTTCCATGTATTTACTCAATAAATATCTACTAACGTCTGCCCTATGCTAGGCGTGCCTCAAGTCCTGAGGACACAGTAGAGAAGTGTCTGCCTTCAGTGATCGTACATTCTGGAAAGATAAAAAATGTGCTGTCCTTATTTTAACGAAGTGCTGGGTGCTATAGGGCATGCAGTGATGTACGCCTATATCCCAGCAACACAGAAGGTTGAGGTGGGAGGACCACAAAAATTCAAGACTAGCTTGGTCAATTTCGCAAAATAAAGGGATGGGACTAGACACAGCTCAGTGGTAGCATGCTTACATTAGATGCACAAGGGGTTCAAATCTTAATATCACAAGAAGCAATCTGGTGATCAGGAAAGGCTTCTTCCAGAGATGAATATATAAAATAGTTTTAAGTTACAAAGATAATATACCCTACCTCCAGAATCTCTATCGTTAATACTAATAAATATATTTATTGTTAACTGATGAAACACTACTGGTGCATCATTATTAACTGGAGTCTATACATCACTGCTTTATGTCGAGAGTATGTACCAGCAGCATGGCTTGTGACTATCGATGCTGATCCTGAGCACCTGGCTGGCGGAAGTAGTGTTCGTCAGGTTTCTCCACTGTAAAGTTACTTCCCCTTTAACACCTGCTCCTTTCCAAACGGAGCTCTTTGGAAGGAATTCTCTCTGAACAGGCCACACTTAAAGAGTAGAGAGTTGCTCTTGACCTTCTTGAAGACAGAGTAACCACATAAGTTATTTGGAATTGCACTACATGGGGAAGTCTATTTTCCCTCTCCTAAATATTTACATATAATGTATTCATAGATATCTATTTATACTTTGAGTTCGATATTTACTTTCTTGTTCAAACTGTCCCAGTGTTCACAATTGGGACATCTTTCAGTAGATACCTGTGGCCCCTTGGCATCATTGTGGGGTTTTTTGAGCCTTATATAATTTTTTGGATGCTACAAAATGTTCCTGTCTCATTTTGTGTGCTTTATTCCCTAGTGATAGAATCAAACCATTTCCCCAAAGAGCACGGTTCTTTCATTGGAGAATGGTGTTAGGAACAAAGATTTAGGGCTGAGTGTGCTAGCTGTTCTTGGGGTGTCATTGCTCCTAGGTATTTGCAAGATGCAATAAGAGGACACGTGTGTATGTTCACTCCTGTATTTAGACATATTTATATCTCCATTCATATCTATATTAAGCTAAACATGAGTTCACCATGATGTCTGCAACTCTAATCCACTACCACATGAATACTTCTAGCCTTCTTTATTTTTCCTTCATTATTTTGAAAAATTTCAAACCTACAGAAAGGTTAAAAGCATAGTGTGATAAGTATGAATAAACACAGCAGGTACTATTCACCTTGATTCATTCATTGTTTTGCTGTTTGATTTATTGATTTTGTCTGAAGTATTTAAAAGTAAATTACAAACATCATAACACTGACATTTCAGTATAAATCTAAGAATAAGGATACTCTTTTATGCAACCTGTATGTCACTAATATCCCTAAGCAAATTAGTAATAATTCTAAAACATCATCTAATATAATGCACATTCAAATTTCCCAATTGCGTTAAATATTTCATGTCTCTTTAGATGTTGTCTTGATTACTTTTCTCTCATTACTGAGATTCAACACCCAAATTAAAGATGGAAAGTTTCATTTAGCTCACAGTTTGTGGGGGTTTCATTCCATAATCAGCTGGCCCTTAGGCAGGGTGACACGGCAGAGGAGCAACAGTTCATAGCGAAGGAAAACAGCAAAAACAACGAGAGCAAAAGAGTCCTGGAGAACAAGCCTCTTTCCCTCTCTTATATTGTATACAGACTAATTGCCCTAGGACTGCTGCAGCACTCACACCATCTCTGTGCCCTCCTCTTTCACAGGCTGAGAATGTTTAAAAACTGAGGGCTCTGGCCCCTTGCTGAGTCACTTGGTTAAACTTTTCAAGTTGACACAATGAATCAGCCATTACAACATCCTGGAGCATAAACAGCCACCCTAGGGCATGTCCTCTATACCCTAGAATGTAGAACTCCTGAGTTACTGAGTCAAGCTTCTAAACTTCTCAAGTTGACACAGTGTATCAACCATTACAGATGCTATTCATTCATTTCACAATCCAACAAATATTGACATTCTGCATGTGATCAAATCAATTTTGTCTCCTATCATTTTATTGTTTCTTCACTTTTAATGACCTTGACTTCTTTATGAGTTGGGCTCTCAAGAGGAAAATAAGTTTCACCTTCTAAATTTATATACCATTTATCATTATTAGATTCAAGTTAAACACTTTTAACAATAGTGCTTCCCTGGTGCCATTACGCATTTCTGATTATCTTATCAGGAAGCACCTCGTATCAGGCTGCTTCATGCTTGTGAGTGCTAAAGGACAGCACTGGTTTCAGTTGGTGTCCACCAGCCCACCTGATGTAAAACAGTCCTCCCCTGATGATATGAGGTGTCTGTGGAACAATCCTTTAAGATAATGTATGAATCCTGTTCCCCAACAAACTCTCCCCAGTGGTTTTGGTGTCCATTGATGACCCTTGCTTGAATCGCTTACTATATTGGTAGTTTCAGAAAGTTTTACTAATTCTATCATTCCTTAGAATTAATTCTACCATTTATATATTGTCTGGCCTTCTTTCAGGAATTAAATTTTGAGATAAGATCTAAAAGATGAGTAGGGAGTGATGGAATGGAAGGTCAAGAAATGACACAAGTGTCAGAACGGATGCAGTTTCAGGAATAAAATGGGAAATTTGAGACTGGTGGCAAAAAAAGACCAGTGTTCTTCTGCACACATATACACAAAGCAATAGGCAGTGTAAAAAAATGAAAGTAAAAAGACAAGGAAAAACCAGAGCACGTAGAGACCCCCAAGCCATATGGTACCTTTATGGTGAAAGTGATAGATATAAATGATTTTGTGTATTAGTGTAACCTAACAAATTTGAATATTTTGAATATTTTTTGTCTGGTGAGTGTGGAGTTAATTCAAATGTGGCTGGAGTGAATGAGGAAGGGAGGAAATCAATTAGGATGCATGCAAATAACAGTGTAGCTTGAAGTGCAATGAAAGAATTCAGACACTTAAGAAATAGAGTCAATAGGGCCAGTGATAAATTGAATTTAAGCAAGAAGAGAAAATGATTTCATGGAATCATTCCAGGAAAGAGTTTTTTGAAGAAGGGGGATGGGGTCAACTGCGTAAAGCACTATTTGCCTGTAAGACGAGATTTAATGGCAGGGAACTTCCTCTTGCCTGTGAGAGGAGTCTGAGGTCACACTCCTCCTCTCATCCATTGACCCTGGACATCACAGCTGGCCAGAGGAATCAGATCCACCAGTCCTCCCTCCCCTTGCAGGACTCGGCCTGGAGACCTGCAGGAATGCCAGTGACACGGTAGGACACTGTGGCACGTGACACTAAGGGGCACATGATGGACAGATGGAACTAGAGGTGTGAAAATATCCCACACAGCATTAGCAATTCAAGCCAACAGGTGCTCTCTAACCTTTCTTTCTGGTTTATTCTACTCATCCTCTTCCATTCTTTCATCAAGGATCTCATCTAACTTTATGACATTTTCATACGAATAAGCATTGTCCTTCCTCATTCTGGTCCACTTCAAAACTCCTAGTCCTTCTCTTCCAATCCTTCTCTCCTGTGTCCTGCCATTATCCAAAACCTGGGTGATCATCCTGTGCCCTCCAGCCTTGCTCTTTCTATATTTAACCTCACTCATCTTTGCATCCTACCCATATTCTCTGGAAACCCTACACACACACACACACACACACACACACACACACACACACACCAGGGTAAAATCACTCTATTGAGTGGAAAATCATTGCATATAAGTGGTATTATATTTCTGTAGACTCTCTTCCTATGATTTAGACGTCAGGCTAATAGTTACCACAATTTGTTAGTAGCCAGACTCTGCTTGAGTCTATCATTAGTGCCAACTGAACGACAGGACGTCATACATTCTAAAACCAGTTTTTCCCCCTATAAGACAGCACTGCACTTGTAACGGGTTATATCATCACCATTATCCAGTACCAAAGGAATGAGCCCTAAGTCAAACTGATAGAAACTCCTCAGACTTAAAGGAATGGGAAGGCAGGGTCTAGGGGCAGACATAAGGACCAAGAACCACCTACCTCTGGAAGACATCTTGAGGAACACACATCTTCTGAGAAAGCCTTGACATCGGAGATAAAGCTATCTAACATAAGAAATCTACAAGCATCAACACAGAAAACAAAATAAAATAGAAAAAGAAAGAAGGAAAAAGCAAAATGTAATCCCAAATGCCCATTCCACCCAGGACAAGTCCAGAACACAAGAAAATAGAGGAAATCAGAAGGCAATCACTGGAACTCTTGGAAATGACAGCAGGAGAAATGAAAAAAATGGAAGAAGCCATAGAAAAAAAGAAACTCTAAAGCACAAAAAGAAATGACTATCAAAACAAAAGATATTAAAGCAGACATGGATAAACAAATAAAGGAGCTCACGAAATAATGGAAACTATGAATTCCAAACATAGGAAAGAAATGAAATAGATGCTCTCTACCTCAATTTTATAAAAGCCATCTATGTCCAATCAGCTAACATCATATTAAATGGTAAAAAACTGAAAGCTTTCACTCTAAAATCAAGAACAAGACAAGATGTCTACTATCAACACTCCTATTCAATATAGTTCTGGAAATACTAACCAGAGCAATTAGATGAGAGAGAGAGAGAGAGAGAGAGAGAGAGAGAGAGCTCTAGAGAGACAGAGAGAGAGAAGGAATGCTGATAGGAAAGGAAGAAGCTAAATTATAATTCTTTGTACATGGCTACTCTACATAGAAGATCCCAAAAACTCCACTGAAAGATTTCTAGGTTTAATAATCAAATTCAATAGTGTAGCTGAATACAAAGTCAACTTTCAAAACTCAACAGCATTCCAGGACACAAGTGAAACACAGAGAGAGAAATCGGGAAACCACACCCTTTATAATAGCATCCAAAAAATGAAATATGAATCAATCTAACAAAGGAAGTAAAGGATCTATATATTGAAAATTATAGTACTCTAAAAAATGAGATTGAAGAGGGTATCAGAAAATGGAAAGAGAGCCCTTGCTCACAGATAGGAAGAACCAACATAGCGAAAATGGCCCTACTCCAAAATTGTTATACAATGTAATGCAATCCCAGTCAAAATATCATTATCATATCTCACAGAACTAGATAAAACACTCCTAAAATTCATTTGGAAGCAGAAAAGACCTAGAATAACAAAAGCAATTTTGGGCCACAAAGGCAAGACAGGGGGCATCACAATCCCAAACCTGATATTATGCTGCAAAGCTACTGTGATAAAATCAGCATGGTATTGGCAAAAAGCAGACCTGAGGACCAGTGGAACAGAGTAGAAGATGCAGACACTCAGCCATCTTATTACTGACAAAGGAGCCAAACATGTTAACTGGAAAAAGTCTACTTAATAAATGGTGCTGGAGAAACTGGCTCTCCACATACTGAAAACTAGAACTGGACCTATCTCTATTACCATGATCTAAACTAAAGTCAATATGGATTAAAGATCTAAATATTAAAACAGAAACACTAAATCTACTGGAAGAGAATGTAGGTAAAAATTCAAAAACATAGGGGTAGGCAGAGAGTTCATGAACAGAAACCAGACTGCAGAGGAAGTATTTCACAGAATCAAAGACTGGGATCTTGCCTTCTTAAAAAGCTTTTTCACATCAAAAGAAATCATCAACAGAGTGAAAAGACAACCCACAGAGTGGAGAAAAATTATAGCCAACAGTCTCACAGAAAATGGACTTATATCCAGAACACATAAAGAATTGAAAAAAATCAGACCCCCCGAATTCAAAGACCCAGTCCAAAAATGGGCATCTGAGATGAATACACAGTTCTCAGAGGAAGAAATACAAATGACAAATACATGAAAAAATGTTCAACATCATTGGTCACTGATGAAATGCAAATTTAAACAACACTGAGATTCCATCTCTTCCCAGGAAAAATGGCTACCATCAAAAAATCAACTGGTAACAAATACTTGAGGGGCTGTGGGGAAAAGAAACACTTCTCCACTGTTGGTGGGAGTGTCGACTGGTGCAGCCACTGTGGAAATGAGTGTGGATGTTCCTTTAAAAACTAGGATTGGAGGTCCCACATGACCCAGCTATTACCCTTTTGGGTATCTTCCCAGAAAATTAAAAACATCATACAACAATGATACATGTGCACGTATGTTTGTAGCAGCACAATTTGTAATAGCTAAATCTTGAAAACAACCCAAATGCCCATCAACTAAGGAATGGATTTAAAAATGTGGTTTTTTGGGGCTGGGAATTTAGCTCAGGGGCATAAGTGCCTGCCTTGCAAGCAGGCCGTCGTGAGTTCGATCCCCGGTACTGATAAAAAGGAAAAAGACAAAAAAAAAATGTGATTTTTTTAATATAATGAAGTACTACTCAGTCATAAAGAACGATAACTTGAAACTTGTATAAGTAAATGGTTGTAACTCGACCATACTTATAAGTGAAATCAGATGCATATGTATGAACACTGTATTGTCTCACTAGTGTGAGAAACTGAATGAGTAAATAAGATCCAAAATGTACAATAAGTACTAGAATTAAGAAACTGTTCAGTAGAAAAGATAAGCTTTGATGGGGAAAGAGAAAAGGAAGAAAAACAAAAAGAAAAAATGCATATATACACAAGATAGTTATGTATGCCTTTATTTGGCTAGTTTCTCTTATTGAAAAAAAACTCTTATTCAAAATTTTTTCGGCCATGTTGGAACTTAGGACTCTGGGAAGCCAAGCCAGCACCTCCCCTCCCTGGTAAGCAGAGGCAGGGTGGCAGACTGCAGCTCTTCCAGGGGGAGAACTAGCAGTGTCTCCTGAAATCCACGCCATGTTGGAACTGAGGACACTGTGAAAACAAATGACCATCCTGCCTCCCTGCTTAGCAATAGTGAACCTACTGCTACATGGCCTAGAGTCAAATATCCCACTTCCCCTATCCTCCTTCCCCTCCCCTCTCCCCCTCCCATTAGCAAATGGGAACCAGAAATCTGAGCATCTCCTGGGAGGTTGACCATAGCAAATAAGGGGACTTCCTTCTACCATTTCTTTGAAGGCAAATATTTTTATTACTGCTATGCTCTTTTCTTATTAGTGGTACTGCTCTATTCAATATTCTGTTTTGATAAGTTCTATAGTGTTCTATATTTCATCTCATTTTGATATACGGGATTGAAAGAACAACTATTATAAAGATAACAAAATATACTGTGATACCTATTACTGTTATCCCAGTAACCTGCTGTGAAGTTCTGTACCAATTTCACTGTACGATCTTAGTTGGCTTTATTCTGACTTATTATGTTGTATACTTTCAAAATAAAAATTTTTTAAAAAAAAGAAAATTTTTTCAATAAAGTTTCTCTTTATTGAAAAAAGGTTTGAAACTTATTGCTGGACAGTGACACATGTCTCTTTATCTTTCTCCAACTCTGGCCTTCCTTCCAGGCATCGTACCTCAATAAAAACAGTCACCAAAAAATAGCTTGCTTAAGCTGTATCTGGGATAACTTCCTCTTCACTCATTACTTTTAGTTATGCCATAAGTCCAGGAGAGACTTTATCCTGCTTAAGTATTGTAAAAAAATAAATTAATAAATAAAAGATATATATATATATATATATCTAGGTTGCAAACTAATCAAAATAATCCTGAGACTGACTTTTGCAAATACAGTACATATTGTTGTTCTTGTATGAAAACTTAAGAGAATTTTTTATTGATCATTAATGTATTAATATGGTTCTCATACATTATCAAAAATTTAGAGATAATTATAACTAAAGCTAGAGAGACATATGACAAAATGTCAGACTCCATCAATAAAGGGACCAAAGAGCCAGTGGGTTATGATTGCTATGCCTTAAAACAGTTTCTGAACTTGCCTTCAACTCCAATGCTCATGCTTTGTTTATACATGCCTTTTTATACATGTTTTGATTATATATGCCTTTGTATACATACTTTAACTACACATGCTTTGATTAAAATTTGTTCTTGCCCAAAGGATGCCAAACCCTAAGTAGTCATACAGATAAAACCAATTACAAATATGCTAGATTCTTTTTCCTGGGATCCACCACCAGAGAGAGTTATATGACACGTATTGAGGCCTTAACTAACTATATTCAACAGGTCTTAAATGACACCACCGTGGGTCTCTCTTTCTCCTAAATTAACAAGTACAATTAATGAGACAGGCTGTCCTCCAAAATCAGATGGCACTGGATGTTCTAACAGCAACATGGAGGGGTACTTGTGCAGTTATAAAAACTGAATGTCGTGTGTACATTCCTGATCCTCCTGCTAATATCTCAATAGTTATTCAAGATATTAGATGACACATCAATGATATGTCAGACTCTCAAATTCTCTGGACCTTATCCTCATCCTCCTTATGGGAAGCCATCACTCGATCCTCTTGGTGGAAATCTTTGTTGGCTGTCCTCATAATTATCCTGTTGATTCTATTATTTGGCCCATACATACTTAATGGTTTCTTTGGCTTTGTGTCCTCCAGAGTTAAAGCTGTACACATACCCAAAATTAAAATGTCTGGTGTCTGTGGAGGGCATTTAGATAGATCCTCTGTAGAGTATCTCTGATTTCCAATCAACTATGATCCCTTTCAGCCTAAAGAAGCCAGATTGGTCATCATCCATTACTCCCTCATGGCAGTTCAGGGTACTTCTTCAGAGGGCAGAATGTTATAGACAGCTAAGTTAGATAGAATATTTTATGCATGCAGACAGGGCTGGGTCCTTGAAGGAGCCAGTGCAGGAGACCAGATACCTTGCAACTATGGGGGAAGACAAATATTTCAGGCTGTGGGCCAGATCTCAGGACAAAAGGCAAAATAAATGCAACCCTACCCTTAGAGCAAACATCAGGAATTGACATTCTAAATAGATATCACTTTGATACCTTGATCACCTTGAGGAAGCCAGAAGAAGCCACTAATTCAACATCCCACAGGCAAAGGCTCTGTTCCCACTTGCTATGTGCCTCCCTCTCCTATTGGATCCCAATTTAATCAGTCTTATCTGAGCAATTACACTCATAATTATGGCCATAATTCTGTCCCACTTCATGTCCGCCTTGTGAGGTTTCATTTTTCCCTCCCCTGCACCTGCCTGACCCCATGGTTTTGCTCTATGAAAGTTCCTAGGAAAGACAGCATCTTTAGCGATCCGTTCAAGACCCCTTCTGTCTCTCTCAGACAGAAGCTTTGTTTCTCTCAATAAATATATTCTGCTCTTAACCTCTTGGTCCTATTAATTCCTTGATTTTAGAGAATATAAACTCATACTGGACATCTAGTGTGTTGGGAGTTTCTTTCCCATGTATCACTTATATTAAAATAAACTCCAGATGAGTTTTAAAGCTAAACAAAGAAGAATAAAGGAGAGGAAGAAAACATAGGGTTCTGGAAGAAAATTGGGCAGATATTTGATCCTAAGATAGGAATGTCCAATAAGCAAAGTCAATGGAAGAAAGAATAAAAGAAAATATCAAAAGGTCACACCAAAAAAAAAAAAAAAGTTTGTGCTAATATTGTTTGGCAAGATATCATGCCCATACCTTGTTCTCTGAATAACCACTATGAAGAAAATAATACTCAGTGTGTTGATTACTGTATCTGTCCTACTAACCTGCTTTGAATCTGTTTAATTATTTTTATCTTTTTTGCTCTTTAAAATAAAAACATTATTTCATTGTATTGTCTTGATTGGCTTTGTTCTGTCTTGTTTTGTTGTATTTTACTACATTCAAAATAAAAACATTAAAATATAAAATTAAAAATAAAAATAAAGGCATGGTAAGAATGAAAGCTGTTCTAGTGGACTAAAGAGGGCTGAGTCATGAATAAGAAGAGAAAATGGAAATTTGAACACAAATTACTCCCTGGAAAAATTTGGCTTCCTTTTTATAATTTTTATTTTAAGGAGAATAAAAGCAAGCAAAATAAAATAAAATAAAGCTAATCAAAACAAACCAGTGTAAGTGGCACAGGACTTCAAAACAATAGGAAGTCAACAATGGTTACCAGAATGCCACTTGTTGTCTTCAAAATAGCTGCAGATACCTTCAGACATAGCAAAACTCAAACAAAACAGAACAGAATGGAACCAATAAAAACAAAACAGTGAATGCAATAAAGGACTTAATAACAAGACAACAGCAAATCTTGCTATCTTTGAAATAACTGTCCATGTCATGGATATAATAAAATCAAACAAAACAAAACAGAATAAAACCCAACCCCCCCAAAAAATGATACTCATACAGGACTTCAAAACAAGATAATAAGGAATCAACAACAACTGCAATCCTCAGAAGGAGATTCCCCCATAGATGCCACCCTGCATACCATTACCCTCTGAATAGATGATCAGACCACCGGCCCTAGACCTGCAAGTCAGTGAACACCAAACACACAAGCATCAAATTGCATTTCACCTATCACTGCAACCTGTGCATCTCTGGATCAGCCAGTTGCTTGGGGGAAAGGGGGCTCCTCTTGTTTCCCAGCCCCGTGCCCTGCCGGAAGGGGCTGACATCTGACTTTCCCCTGAGCAGCCCACACATGGCGCTGGCTCCCAGGGGAGGGCTTGTTTCTTTGTGACTTCTTTTTCTCTTCCCCCGAAGTTCACAAATGGCACTGGCTCAAGGGAAAGGCTGGGTCTGGCTGTCCCCTCAGCGGCCTGTGTATGGCATGGATTGTTTGGTTTCTAAAGAGAAAAGGAAGAGAACTCTGCAACGGAACAAGGATGAAACCACAGAACCAGTGGGAAAGTGCTTTGCAAATATTTATCTAATTACTGAATTAATCTGCAAAAAGCAAGAACCTGAGTGATAATACTTCGTATAACCTGAAAAATACATAAATCCAAGGCTATATTTTTGACACTGGAAAGACAGGGCAGATCAGTCTGGTGCTAAAGGCAGGGAGTGTCTCATGCTGGATGACTGGTCGTGCAGAGCAAAGTCAATGCCACAGCCGTTCACTGCTTGCACATCCCCTGCTTCTGTCTGCCCTCTTCATCCTGTCCAGCAGTTCTGCTCTTCTTTAAGAAAACAGAAGCATCTATGCTTCACTGTACAAATGGTCTGCCTCCCCCGGGGGTTTCTCCTGTGCCCTTTCCTACAGGGTCCTCTGCAAGTTTACACAGAGCCAACTGTGTAGCTTCAACCCCTTATCTAAGAGGATGTGGAATAGCACAACCCACATACTTCCTATGTGGGAAGAAGCAATCATCATCTTGCTCGAAGAAAAGAGAAAATTTTAACCCACTTCAACCAGTAGGAGCTCCGAAGACATGTTTGCATTCAATGGAATTATGTCTTCTCATCTTCTGCAAACACCTGCAAAGTGTAACTTAGGAACTGGGCAAAACAGCGCTTTCGACACATGTTGAGGAAGTGTCCTGTAGAATAAGAGAGAATTATTTTCTCTCACTCCAGTAAACAGCTCCATAACCCTGTGATCATCTATTCATTCTCTTTACCATTCATGCAGAGTCCCTGAAGACTCCAACCTCTGAAAATCTGTTCACCATTGCTTCCATCTCCAGCAAAATTCACACAAACTATTAGGTAGTATTCTAGGCCAGTAGACCTCAGAGTATTTTCAAGTAGGATTAATGAGAAGGTTCCCAAATCATGCCTGCACCTGGTATCAGCCCAGACCCAGACTTCTTGGAAGAGAGTGATGGGTCACTCTTGAATCACTGCCTAGCATGCCATTTCTTCAACTTTCTCAATTTTTGTGAGTTCCTCTTATTTCTCCAATCACCTACACCCGCAGGTACCTTACCTGCCATTCTCAGTAAGTGTCCATGTAAGCTGGGCATCATGGCCTCGTGCGTACCTCTCGGCCCAGCGTTCCTAGAAGCTGATTCGAAAGGATCACAAATTCGAGCCCAGCCTGAGTGACTTAGTGAAACACTGTCTCAAAATTAAAAGAAAGAAAGGGTGGGGATTGGGGATGCAGCCCAGTGCAATTGCCCTGGGGTCATTTCCACTATTTACCAAAAAATCTGAGACATTACAAAAAACTAACAAAATAGAGAAGAACAACATAGTGGAACAGTGACTGGACTGTGAGACTGACTAATATTGATAGTGATGAATGAACTTATTCTTGGGACTGTGTCTCCTTATTTGAAAAAGAAGTGAAAGCAGACACAAACACCAACCAAATGACCTGGTTATGGATGAGGGCAATAACTTGGGAGACAGTAAGATTGGAGAGTCGGGGCCCTAGAGAGAAGATCGACCACGGCAGCAGCACTTAGCCCCGAGAAAAACCCACGGTTATTATAAACCCCAAAACAGCCTGGTCCAAAAATGACTGCTTCTACACAGTAGGCTAGAGTTGGAGAAGAAAGCAAGCGTAGACCCTGCCGTATTTGAGAGGGTTTGACTAAGAGCCATTTGGAGAAAGGGTTAATTGTTTAAGACTGAACCACAGGATAACAGCTCCACTCCAAGGTCCCCAGTGTCACCCTACCACAACTAGGTGAAAGTCAGAGGGTCAAAATGGACTGCAGCAGGGAGGGTGCAGGCTAACACAGACCCCCTGAGAATTTAAACTTAGGCCAGGACTTGGAGCCCTACCTTATGTAGCGAGAAGGCCAGGCCATGACTTTCAGAAGCAGCTGGGTCGATAAATGCTGACACAAAGTCCAGTGGTCTGCTTGAACCCCCGCCCCACCGCCTACCCCCGGCGCAGAGATCAGAGGTCCGATCACTTTCCCCACCTAGCAGAGTGAGCAAGGCATGCCCCAGGCTGCATGGTTGCCACAAGCTGGGGTGTACGGACAGTGGAGCCTCTGGAGCTGGAGTGGCACCTCAAAAACCCACAGGCAATAAAACCAGGGAGAGAAAACCATGACTTTCTGGATTCCAAGACTGAAGAATCTGTCAAAGAAACCACTTATTCAAAATACAGAGGTTTTTTTTCTTTTCTTTTCTTCATTGGTTTTCTGGGGTTTAGGGTTTTCTTTTTAATCTTTTTTATTTTGATTAATTTAATTGGAAATATAGATATACAGATATATATCATATCCATCAGAGGGAGTTTGTATCTGTACATGATATATCTTGATTCCTCTTTTGTTCCCAATCCTCCATCCACCCTTTAATCTCTCTTCCTCTTGTTATTTATAAAAGCTTTGTTTCCAATTTCTTCTTTCTATTCTCTTTTTTTCTTTTCCATTTCTCCTTCCACTCCCCAATCCCTTATTCCCCTTTCCATTTGAATATTTTCTCTCTGTTTCCCACTGTCTATTATATATTTTGGTCCTATCCACCCTTTCAGTTTCTTACAGCAGTGAAACAATGTGACATGTAAACATGTGTCCAATTTCTTTCACTTAAGAGTATGGACTGGGTTTTTTTTTTTTTCTTCTTTCCTTTTTCCCTTCACCCTCCCTAGTTCCACTTTCTTTTGAACAATTTCTTCCTATTTTACAATGCCTTTTATACACTTTGGTCCTTATTCACACATTCAGTATTTTGCACCAAACACATGTGTGTCCAATTTATTTCACTTAAGAATGCAGGCTCAAGGTGCATCTATTTACCTAGAAATGTCTCAAGTTTATCTCTCTTTAGGGCTGAGTAGTACTCTTTTGTATAAAGAAAAATACATCTTTTTATTCATTCCTTGTTTGTGGGGGCATTTTGGGAGTTTCCAAGATGTAGCTATTACAAACTGCACTGCTATAAACATGGGTGCACATATATTGCTGTGGTATGATGCTTTTAATTCTTTTGGGAAGATAGCAATAAGGGGAATAACTGGGTCAAATGGAACCTCTAATTTTAGTTTTTTGAGGAGTCTCCATGCATGCTGATTTCCACAATGGTTGCACCAGTCTACACTCCCAACAACAGTGGAGAAGGGTTCCTTCCCCCACCCCACAAGCCCACCAGCATTTGTTACTGGTTGATCTCTTGATGACAGCCATTCTTTCTGAAGTGAGGTGGAATCTCAGCGTTGATCTAATTTGCGTCTCTCAAATTACTAATGATGTTGAACATCGTTTCATATGTATATATTTACTGATTATATTTCTTTCTTTGAGAAATGTATATTCATCTCAAATGCTTATTTTTGGATTGGGTCTTTAAATTTGGGGAGCCTGATGTTTTTTCAATTCTTAAAATGTTTGACATATAAGTCTTTTGTCTGATACTCTATATAGAAGAACTCAAAAACCCCATCAGAAGACTTGTAGATTTAATAACCAAATTTAGTACTATAGCTGAATACAAAGTCAGCACTCAAAAATCAATAGCATTCCTGTACACTAACAACAAACACACTAACAGAGAAATTAAGGAAATAACACGTTTTACAATAGCATCAAGATAAATGAAATACTTAGGAATCAATCTAATGAAGGAAATAAAAGATCTACACATTTAAAATTACAGTGCTCTGCAAAAGGAGATCAAAAAAGATACTAGAAAATGAAAAGATATCCCTTGCTCATGGGTAAGAGAAACTAACATAGTGAAAATGGCCATAAAGGGGCTGGGGATTTAGCTCAGCGGCATAAGCACCTGCTTGTAAGCAGGGAGTCGTGACTTCGACCCCTGGTACCAATAAAAATGAAAAAGACCAAAAAAAAGAAAAAAAAGAAAATGGCTATATTCCCCAAATTGTTATGTAGATTTAATTCAATTCCAATCCAAATACAATTAGCATACCTCACAGAACTAGGGGAAACATTCTTGAAATTCGTTTGGCACCTGAAGAGACCTAAAATAGCAAAAACAATCCTAGGCAACAAAGACAAAGCAGGAGACATCACAATTCCTGGCTTGAAATTATATTACAAAGCTACTGTGTTAAAAATAGCATGGTACAGGCCAGGGCACCTGCCCGGCAAGCATGAGGTCATGAGTTTGATCCCCGGTACCCCCCCCAAAAAAAATAGCATGGTACTGGCAAAAAACAGACCTGGAGATCAGTGCAACAGATTAGAAGATGCAGACTCAACACCAAACACATTCAGCCACCTTGTCTTTTACAAAGGATCCAAGCTCTTTCACTAGAAGAAAGATAACCTCTTCAATAAATGGTGCTGGGAAAACTGGCTTTCCTAATGTTTTTTCTTTTTCTTCTTATTTTTATTTTGCTCTGTTGTTTTTTCCCCCTCCTTTTTCTTATTTCTTTTCTGTTACTTTTATGTAATTTTACTGATTTCCTTTTACTGGCTAATCGAACACTTTATCTCACTTTTCTCTCTTCTCATCTTATGCGGTCTCTCTTAATTTATGCTTGTTTGTTGAGACAGGGTCTTGCAATACAGTTCAGGCTGACCTTGAGCTCACTATTAGCCAGGCTGCTCTCAAACTCACAGCGATCGTCCTGCCTCAGCCTCCCGAGTGCTGAGATTACAGAGGCACACTGCCACACGTGGCTGCCTAAGTCTTCAAATTTTACTTCTTGCATTCTGCTTTTCCCACCACCTATACCTTTGCTAGTGTGACCATTAAGCTTTATTAGTCTTTACATAATTAGTTAACCCTATGCAGTAACGCCCCAATTCATAAACATTTCTGTTCTCAAATTCAGTTTGAGAACAGAATGTTCAGCAAAATTTTGCTTCCATTTGCAAATTCCACATCAGGTGATAAACAAACTGTGCCATGCTCTCTGCTCTGACACATGGTCATAGCTTCCTCTGGTCAAGATCTCGGTCGCAGACAGACCTGTGCACACTTGCTGTGAAGGACTTTGCATGCTTCTTAGCACACACAATACTGTACAGTATTATTCAATCCACATGGCTCCACAGAAAGTGCAGAGTGAGCACGGGGGTAAAAAGAAAGACCAGAGAGGTAACAAAGCTGACACAAATGTCAGAGCAATAACGAAGATAACAAGAAAGTGCAGAGCAAGAATGGTAAGAAGAAGGTCTGCAAGAAAATAATCACTGCATTAAAGAAGGAAATTGCAGAAAAGCATGAATGTGATATTTGTGTGATGATCTGGACAATTTTGAAAAACAAAGTTGCCATCAAAGAAGAGGGTTGGGCAAAAGGAGTAACAATGTTAACTAAGCAAAGGACACACCGGGTGGAAGACAGGGAAGAACTTTTGTTAGTGAGGTCAGATGAGAAACGGCTGGCAGGCGATAGCCTTAGTGAAGCTGTGATCTGTGGATTACAGAGTGATTGATTCAAGAAAAGCCCTCCAGAAGTACAATGAGTGATGAGTTTAAAGACAGTAGAGAGTGGCTTGATAAATTCCACAGGAGAAATGATATCCACGGTCTGACAAAACATGGTGAGGTTACCAGCTCTGACAACGCTGCTGCAGAAGCTAACCACAAAGAATTCATGGAATTCGTACCGGCAGAAAGATGCGTCACTCGGCAAATGTTTAACTGCAGGGAGGCAGGGCTCCTCAGGAAGAAGATGCTGCGCAGAACCTGTAGCACACAGGAAGAAAAGCCACTGCCAGGGCACGAGCCCAGGAAGGAGAGGGACACTTCTGCTGTGTGCAAATGCAAGTGCTGATCTGAAGATTGAGCCACCACTGCTGGAGCATTCCCAGACTCCTTGTGCAGTCACGTGGAGGAGCAGAGCAATGCAAAGCTCAGGTCACAAGGCGACTGTTCACAGAATGGCTGCATGAGGTGTTTACATCCTCCATTAAGAAATACTTTTTTGACAACAAATTGCCTGAAAGGTACCTTCTTCTGACGGAGGGCACCCCGGCACACTCTTCAGGCTTAGTGAGTGATATAAATGCTGAGTATGTCTTCAGGAAAGCCAAGTTCCTCCCCAACAGCTTAACACCTCTTCTGCAGCCCATGGACCAGCAAGGGACCTGCAATTTCAAAAAGCTGTGCACAAAGGCACTCTTCATCAGGTGTTCTGATATCACTGAAGAGATGTTCTTGACTCTGGAAGCAACATGTCAATATCCTCTACTGCATCAACTTCACTGACAAAGCCTGGGAAGATGTCATGTGCTGGACTCTGAACTCAGCCTAAAGGAAATTGCGGCCAGGGTGTGTCATTCAGCACGACCCTGAAGGGGCTGATACACAGGTAGCGGAAGAGATTGTGTCCACGGGGAAGAGTATGAGTCTGAAGGTCAATAGTGCAGTCATAGAGGAGCTTGTTGAGGACCAGGGGGAGGAGCTGACAATGAAAGGATTTGCTGAACTCCAGAGTGAGCAGAAGACGGTGCTTATTGAGGAGCACCCCACTGAGGAAGAGGGAGACAGGGAAGAGGTTAGCGGTGATGTGACAAAATCCGTTATGGAAAAAGGGCATGAGTGCCAGCATTTCCTTGAGAAGTACCATCCCAACAAAACTGGAACAATGTTGACCCTGATGAATGATACAGGGTCTTTCATTTCCAGAGGGTTACACCATGCAGCATGACACAAGGGACATTAGACAGAATTTTCATCAACTTTAATCCTGCCTCTAAGGCACAAAGAAGAGACCCCCTCAGTGTCCATCTGGAAAAGACTCTCCTTCCAAACGGTAACCTCCTCCCACTCACCTCCCTGCGCCCATGACAGAAGTCACCTCAAGCAAGATTAGTGCTCTGTCTCTTCATACTGTACTGTACTTTGTTCCATTTTTTAATTAAAAAAATATATATGTTTCATTTTTTAGTTAAAAGATACATATGGTGAAGAATGGATTACATTTATTTACATTGAACTTTTGGGAAAATTTGATTTACTTCATGATCAACATTGGTTTGTGACCAGAATTATGGGATAAATTAAATTTGTGAACCAAAGTGCCACTATACTGTTATCATTGAAGTTGTTTTTATTGTTAGTGGAGGTATAGTTGTTGCATTTATTATTTATTCACTATATATAAATATTTGGTTTGTTTTAGTGTGTTTACTATAATTATAAATTACGTTTGTATGTTAAGGGTGGCAGAGTGTTTGGTTCTTCTGGTAGGTCAGTATCTAGTTTGTTGCTGATCTTGTTGCTACTGTTAGGGTGGCATAGTTATGGCTATTAGTTGGTTTTCTCTGTATACCAATAAATGAATTGCCTTTGTGTCTTTAGTAATAGGGCAGTCTTCCTGGAGATCTGGGTGCTGGACCAATTACAATGTGTCATTCTCTCCCAAATTACCAGAGGTAGCTGAATCTTGGGACAGAAACAAATGCCTACAGTAAGCCATGCTCAGGGTGCATAATTGAAAAACAGACAGTAACTTAAAAGCTCTCCACACTAGCAATGTCTTTCCAATATAATCAACTCATCAACGTCAGCACACACACAAAAAAAATAGAAACTTCCTCAAACTCCCTGCATCCCCAAAGCTGATTTACGTTGAGGAGGAAGAAACCAAAAGCCATGCAACTGACAGATCTAGAAAGATAAAAGGAGATTTAAAAAACAGAGACCAAGTGCAAAGGAGATACAACTAGACAGATGAGGGGTGTAAGAAACAAAATGATCAGTGGCTTTACAGATGACACCAGTAAAAAGTTAGCTGAGCTAAACAAAATGATACACAATGTGAATGACCAGTTTAGTAAAGAATTAGAGTCCATAAAAATGTACCAAAAAGAAATCCAGAAGATTAAAAATATGATTGGAAATATGGGCAGCAGAAATGACCAGTGTAAGGATGGAGTGTCAGAACTACAAGATATGATGGATGCCAGTAATCAATTACTCAATGACACCTTTTAAAATAACAAGGAAAGGAAAGGGAAGGGAACAGAAGGGAAGGGAAGGGGAGCGGAGGTGGGGGGAGGGG
This sequence comes from Cavia porcellus, assembly GCF_034190915.1. Classification (NCBI taxonomy): domain Eukaryota; kingdom Metazoa; phylum Chordata; class Mammalia; order Rodentia; family Caviidae; genus Cavia; species Cavia porcellus. The sequence continues at coordinate 39,575,836 of NW_026947504.1, read as the reverse complement.
AGGGGAGGGGAGGGAAAGGAAAGGAAGGGAAGAGAGAAGGAAGAAAGCAAGGAAGGCAGGGAAAGAAGTAAGCACTAGGAAAATAGTAATTGTTAATTGTTGCAGGCAAAATTTATCTACACATGGAAAATTACTGGGTAAAACAATGTGAAGTAGCAGGGTATTTACACAGCCTATCTTCCTATAAGATACTTATTAAATGCAAGCGAAAATAGCAACCCCTCAGTGGACACACACTCGGCAGGCATCACATTAAACAAAGACAAGTTAATATGGCCCGTAATACGGCTTGTCAACAACATGAACCTCGTACTATAATGCCCTGAGGTCACAGTATCATTTAGGGTGTACTCTAGAAAACTCATAGCCTCAATCTAATCATGAGAAAATATCTTAAAAATTTAAATTGGGGGAGATTCTATGAACTAGTTGGTTGGTAGTCTTTAGAAGAGTCAAATCCATGAAAGACAAAGGAAGACTGAGCAAGGGTCAAGGGTAGGTGAAGGCTGAGGAAACGTGACATCTAAATGCAATCCGGGATTCTGGACTGAATTCCAGGCTGGGAAAAAAGACATTAATTGGAGAATTGGAGGATTTCTTTTAAGACCTGCAGAGCAGATAACAGTATCGTATAAATATTAAAGTTCTGAGACTCCACAATTACTCTATGCACATGTAATTTTGTGAATTATTCAGTTAGGGTAAGATCATTTCTTATTCTTTTATCTTCTCTAAGTATAAAGTTACCTTATAATAAGAAAAAAAGTTGGGTAGAACTTGGCTTTCTTAGGATAGAATGATAAACTGCTATAAGAAGAAGCCCAAAAACAATAGCTTTAAAACAAACATTTGTCTCACATACAGAAGAGCTCTGAGGTACAGGATCAGACTGGCAGGACAGCTTTGTCTTAGTTACCTTTTACTCACTGCTCAGAAAAAATACCTGATGACCAAAATTGGGAAAGGAAAGGTTTATTTCTTACAGTTTTTGGAAGTTTCAGTCCATACTCGGTTGGCTCCAAGGCAGGGTGGCATGGCGCGCCGCAGTTCATAGCAGCTACAAACAGCAAGGCAGAAACCAGCCAAAGAGCGAGATGCACCTTCTTCCTGCCATTACATCACATCTTGGCTCCACCCCTCTGTGGATGTAGCACTGACACCATCAATCCAAGCTCTGGACAATGAACCATCACAAATGCCCAATGTAAATGCATGCAGCCTGGAGGCCACCAACATAAACCATGACAGCTGTCTTCCACACACTCTCTCGGGTCTCTAGATTTTCCTATTCTGCTCATCACCACGGGGACAATGGGGCTTTGCTATCCCCAGAACAGTAGACACTGAGGCCTCCAAGGTACTTTAATATCAGATGCAGAGTTCTATGTATTTGTATAAAGCTTGCTAATTTTGCATTAAAATATTGCATAACTTTTTAATTCAGACATACTTGATCAGTTTCTAAAAAAAATATAATAATTCACTGTGGTGATTGTGGATTTCTCCTTGTTATTCTGACAATTTTTGCTTTCCACGTTTTAAAACTATATTACTTAACGCGGGTCTAAATACTAACCTTCTTTATATCAACTTCATAATTTTTACAAGTCTGCAGAATTGTTCTTTTATCATTTTGGCATATTATTTTTAACTATGGATTATTTTGCCTTGAAGTCTGTCTCCTCTGATATGAGTAGAACCACATACTATTTTCTCCTCGCTTTTATTTATTTGACTGGCATATAGTCCCCATCTCTTTATTTTTGGTATTTCTGCCTGATTATGCTTTTTATATAATCATGAAAATAGGCCACAGGTGGATTTCATCAACTATTCCCCTATCTAATGATCTGTGTTTCCTTGGCTTTGACAATACACAACAGTTCAGATTACTTCTATATTTATTTCTACCATCTTTTTTTGTAGTTTCTATATACCCTCCTCTTTATTGCTTAATTTTTCCTCTTTCTTACCTTCTATTGAATTAATCATGTCTTTATACCCTTTCTTCTCTTCCATTAGTTTAGAAGTTAAACATTCTGTCTCTGTTCTTCTGCTAGTGCCTTTTAAATTATTAATACTCATACATTGCAAAGTTTTAAGTAACCACCTTTTCCTTCTGTGTCCCCAAAATATTGGTCACTATTACTTATTAATACTTATTTAAATTTACTCAATTTCTTAGCTCACCATGGTCATAATTCTAATTTTTATTTCTGTTTAGTTAATCTATCTTTTAAAAAATCTGATTTCTGGGCGTCTGGGAAGATGGTGGAACAGTAAGCAGCAAAGTAAAAAGCCTCTCTGAGAGAAACCACCCAGATGCTGGAATATAGCATCCTGGAGAAGAAAAGCAGGAAAGATGTGGTTCCCTTCAACCCAGGAAGCCCACAGAAAGAATTTTAAAAAGAAACACGTTAACTCATCAGAGCTGGTCCCACTGTGCCAGAAGCACTGTTGGAACTCGGAGATGCACGGGCGCAAGTGAAGCTGGTGGTGGCCAAGCCTGAAGGCCTTGGTGGGGAGATGTAAGGACAGAAGGGAGCAGCGAACCAGAGAACTGCACTGGCTGGCAAGTCCTCACACGGCTACCACTCATGAACTGCCCAGGTTCCTGCCACTTTGACTCGATAGAGCCACGGTCATGCTGGGGTGTGGGCACACTGAGATAAGGGGTCAGTGAGGCCAATGGAGAGTAGAGCCAGTAGGGGACCTGCATTAACCTGCAGTGAGTGCCAGGAATAAAACCTTTCTACGGGAAAGGGGATGACATATTGGAACCAGGCAGGACTGGCAGAAACAAGGTACTGCAGAGACTTCAGTCAGTTGCTCCCTTCCCAGACAGGATTGGTCAGATGTGCTTGGCTGGGGTCACACCCCTGGCTGGGAACAAGTAGGGTATCCCAAACCAATTCCCTACATGCTGTGCACACTAAGGCGGTGAAGGCCTCAGGCTGGCTGACCTGGAGGGGAAGGGCCTGCATTTGAGGTCCCTGTTTGCACCTCAATAACACACTGGAATAGGCAGGGCCTCCTAGCCAGCGCTTCAGAAGAACCAGAATCAACCAAAAAAAAAGAGACTAGGGCCTCCTCTATATGCCTGTATGGAAGAAACAAAAAATATGAGAGAGGAAACAATAAGAAAAAGCCCCCAGCCCCCAACCCTGAGAACATTGATCCAAGAAAGGTAAATACAAAAGAGATTGACAACAGCAAACATGCAATATCAGATACGGCATCAGTGGACATAAAGAAATATATTCAGGGGGCTGGGGATTTAGTTCAGCAGCATAAGCACCTGCCTTGCAAGCAGGCGGTCCTGATTTCGATCCTTGGTACTGATAAAAATGAAAAAGACAAAAAAAAAAAAAAAAGAAATATATTTGGGACCTCATAGATGAGTTCAAAAGTGAAATATTTAACCAAGTAAAGCAAGATATAAATAGGTTAATGAAAGAAATGCTAAGCACCTCTAAGCACCTCTAAGAAGACACAGACAGAAGAATGGAGGAACACAAACAAAGGAGAGAACCATTTGATGAAGAATATAAAGAAAATATAGAATACATGAAGCAGATTCAAAGACATTACCAGGAAATTAAAAACTCCATTGAAAGCTGGCAAAACTTGTTGAAAGAAACTGAGGATAGATTATCCAAACTGGAGGACAGTTTGCAATGTGGGATTATGAAAGGAAAAAGTTTTTTAAAATAACAAGGAAACAAGCAGTAACAATACAAAGGCTAGAAGACAACAAGAGGATCTGTTAACTTGAGAATAAAGAATGTGAATGAAAAACAAGGGTACAAACAAAGGAACTACAAAGGCTATTCACAGAAATAATTAAGGAAAACTTCCCAAACATAGGAAAAGAAAATGATATTCAGATATATGAGGCATACAGAACTCCAGCCACCTACAACCAAAACAGAGCCACACCCAGGCATATAATAATCAAGATCCCAGAAATTCAATAGAAGAATGGAATATTAAAAGCTGTTAGAGATAAGAAATACTTATAAAGGAAGATCCTTCAGAATTTCAGCAGGCTTCTCAACACAAACCAGCAAGTTAAGAAGAGCTTGGAGTGAAATATTCCAAGCCCTGAAAGAAAATAACCTGCAGCCCAGATTGATTTACCCTGATAAACTGTCTCTAGAAATTAATGGAGAAACAAGATGCTTCCAAGACAAAGAGGAACTGGGGAAATTCATGACCACCAATCCAACTCTACAGAGAATACTGCAGGGTATTCTAGAGAGAGAGAAAAGTACTAGGATTCCAGGAACAGTGGCAGAGAGGCCTCAATGAATGGAGCAGAAAACAGAATGAAGAAGATAATCAGACAACTGATGGCAAAAAAAGAGCATAACAGAAATGAGGCAGAGAAGGTTGGTTATAAACTCTAATATAGACGGCCTTGATACACTAAATTTTAAAAAAGAGAGACTCACAGGTAGAGTAGATCAGGAGGTAGGATCCACTGAGATGCTCTATATAGGAAATATAATTAACCTGAAAAAGGGTATATGGACTGAAATCAAATATGGAAAACAATGCTGTATGGGACAGGGAGCCAGAGAGTAATAGGGGCAACTAGACCAGTATCTGTGGATAGGTTGGAAAGACAGGCTTTAAGAGGTAAAGGAAGATAATTAGAGATCAAGTCCAGGAGGGAGAAGGTTCGGAACCACTTAGGTAAATAGCAGGTTGCCCCCACCCCATTTAAAACCAAGATCTAGTGAGACCCAAAAATATACAGTGTACCCTGGGGAAGTGAAAGGAGAGGAATGGTCTTTAAAAAGATGGCAGAAGATATTGTTAATAGTGTATCAAGAATTAAAACCCATGTTACTCACACCACTCTGCTTAGATAGATTTTATTCTGTCCTCGTTTGTCTACTTGCATTAGATTTGAGGGAACAGACAGCTATCCCCAAAACACCAGGATATAGCACAGTAATCATTTTTAATTTCCGAGCCCTGTATGACTTATACTGGTTTATCATGACTGATCTTAGTTAAACTTGTTTGTTTGATTGCTGTTTGGTATTGACAGATTTTATTCAAAACTTATATGACTGGTAATATCAAGTCTGAGCATTTAGGCAATTACACTGAAGATGACAAGACTCACTATGATACCCATTCTGGCTTGATTACTATCTGTTTTTGAAGTCCTATACTACATACAAAATTTTGTTTTTATTAATATTGTTATGTACTGGTATATTCAATTATACTATGTCTGATGATATAGCCAATTCTATTGAAGATAACAAGAGACAACACAGTAACCATAGTAGAACTCCTTGTACAGTGGTTTTATATGTCTTTTTCATTTCATGTGTCTATAGGAATATGTTTTGTTTTGTCCTGCTTTGTTTTGTTTCTCCCTCTAATATAGAAATGATAGAAATACATGTTAAGACTCATGCATGTGTAGAACTAATAAACAGTTTATGAGAACTGATCTTATGACACATGATGTAATGAACAAATACTTTGAAGAAAAAGAGACAAGTATAGTGCCCAGTGCAGATCCAGGAGTATCATAATGTGAAACCCAGCAATACTATTATTCTTTGCTCAGAGTGATTTTAGCCTGCTTGGGTTTGTTCAATCTCAACATAATTGAAGATGTAGACAACTGCATGTATAAGTGTATAGGATTGATAACCATATTACTAAGTTTTTGTTGAACAGAACTGGTTGCAGTCTTGCTGTTTGAAACCCCACTTTATATGCTCCACTTTTGTATCTTGAATAACTATTTGTAAGAGGACAATATGTCAATATCAATTAGTGATTTCTTACTGTTTATTCTTTCTTTGAAAGTATGTATTATTTCTACCCATTTTCTGTTTTGTTTAGTCTTCCTTTAAAATTAAAAAAAAAAAAGAGCTAAGGCAGGGAAAGTTGGAAACTAATGTCAATTTCTTATTGTCTAATCTTGAACTCTTGTATTGTTTACACAATTTTATTAGGTTTGGCTTTGTTATGTCTTTTATTATATTTTATGCTTTCAGATGGTAAAGGCAGCTATTTTGAACATAATGGGAAATACTATGGTAATCGTATTATATTGTTTCCTATTATATTGTTTTGAAGTCTTACAATGCTTTCATTCATTTATCCGATTTCACTTTGTTTTGTTTGATTTTATTACGTGAGATGGTATGAATGCTATTTTGAAGAAAACAAGACATTTTGGTAGCTATTGCTGATTTACTATCATCTTGTTTTGAAGTCCTACCATGCTTTTGTTCATCTGTTTTGATTGGTTCTATCCAGTTGTGTTTTATTTGATTTTATTATGTGTGATGCTATAGACAAGTTTTTTGAGGAAAATGAGGTATTATAGCAGCCATTGTTCATTTCCTGTTATTTGGTTTGAAGTCCTTAATGCTTTCATTCTTTTGAACGTTTTTTTACTATATTGCTATTTTTGACACTATTGTGTGAGAAGGTATGCTCAACTATTTCAAAGAAAAGAGACATTATGTTAGCTACTGTTGATGTTCAGTTGTTTTGTTGTGAAGTGCTGTGTTGCTTGCATTTTCCTGTTCTGATTTGCATTGTTTTATTCTGTTTTCTTTTGTTCTCTTTAAAAAAATATCAGATTTCCATAATGCCTTCATTACTCTGTTTTGATCAGTTTTTTACTATTTTGTGTTGTATTAATTCATTGTGTGTGAAGACATGGACAACTATTTAGAAGAAAACAAGAGACAATATGGTAGATCTCCTGTTGTCTTGCTTTGAAATCTGTGTCACTCACATTGTTTACCTCTGATCTGCTTTGTTCTGTTTTGTTTTACCCTCTTTAAAATAAAAAAAAAATCTGATTTCTGTTAATACTTTTGCTTGTCTTTGGAATTCTGAATTTTCAGTAAGATTCATCTGGAAGTTGAATTGTTTGTATTTATTTTGTTAGGAATCACTGTGTTTCCTGAAACTGAGAGTTTGTATCTTTTGCCAATTCTAGAAATACCAAAGTTATTAGCTTTCTTTTGTGCTTGTCATCATCTCTTTTCCCTCGGAGAACTCTTGGTGGACATCATTTTTGTATTCCCTTTCTATCTTCCATGTTTCTCAACATGACTTGCATGTTTTTCTGCCTCTTTGTATCTCACTGTGCTGCATTCTGGGAAATATTTTCTCACCTATCTTCCAGATGGCTATTCCTCTGTTAAACTCTTGCTATTTTGCTATTTTAGCTATCTACTAAATTTTTTCCAATGATTATAGATTTTCTAAAAGTTCTATGTGGTTCTTTCAAATCTGTCGATTATTCCCTCATGATATCTTATTCAACTAGTACTTAAATGTTTTTATTTTGTAATCTCTTTCATCTATTAACTTTTAATTTTCTAAATTCCTTAGAAATATACCTGATCTTTGTTGCATCTACTGGACAAACCTTTTATATTAGATATAATATAATGATATAATTTAATGGGAACACGTTTTCCTTCCAGAATACTTTAGTATTTATTCCTGTAGAGAGAGTCCCAACTATATCCCAGTTGTACCAGTTTCTTATGAAAAGCTCTGGATTGGCTGCTACTGGACCATGTGAGTAGTATAAATCTACTACCTAAAACTCAGAGGAAGCACGCACTGTGGTTAGGAGTTTGGAGGAAAAAAGCTCTTTGTAGCTACTCAAAAACAGACACCCTTCCTGTTCTCTCTCCAAATCAGTCCACAGATTGGGCTTGTCAGCTCTTTCCCTGAGGGGGTACCATCAGAGCCTCTGGATTAGAGGGTTTGGTTCATTTTCAGCTCTTTCACCAGTTCCTGGCATTATGTCTGATTGCCACTTGTGGGTTCAAATCCAAGATCCGGGGTTACAGAGACCGGCTGCTCTTGTGTTCTCCCGTAATTCCAAAGACAAACAAAAAATCATGCTGCAGTTTTTCTCTGTTTCTAGAATGAGCAAATTTCCCTCTCTTCCTTGCAAAGCTAGCTAACCTCTCAAAGAATCTTTGCTGTATTTTGTTAATAATTTCTGGGCATTTGAAGAAAAACTGGAGACTATCTGTTTCCATGTTTTTAGAACAAGTGTGCTGATTGAAAGGCATATTCTTTTCTGTCCCCACATCCTTTCAGGTCCCAGCCATGACAGTCTGGCTTTTGCTCTCTTTTTCTAAAGCAATCCATTCTAACAACACCAAACTGCACGCACCCAGCTGTGACTTGTGCCCAAAATGTACCTGCACCGCTCTTCATGGGCTTGATTCCCCTAACCTGCAGGGCACAGCTCCTCTTCTCTAGGAAGCCTTCCCATGGAGCCTCTGTAATCTCACATATCTGGTGCTTATTCCTATAACCCTTAGCACATTATAATGAATGTATCTTTTAATCACTCTCTCTATTGTCAGATGCTTGTGATCTGAGAACACAGTTTACTTGCGGGATCCCTGTAGTATCTGACACACAGTAGGTGTCTAAGACATAAATTTACTAAATAATAAACACAAAATTGTCTTTAAATAGACACAATAATGGTCATTATTGTCTTTTCAAAGTTAGCAGAACCCCCAAACCAGGAAAACCAGTTTCCTGAAAAACCGTTAGGCAAAACTATCATTCAGGGAAAAAGAAGGTACATGGGGCCCAGAACACTGCATTCTAGGATCAGCTGACACATTGTCCCCCTGCCCTCCAGAGCAAGCAGCCTGAGATAAGAGAGACATGAAACCCAGTTAACTGGAATATTTAAATCTCTCAAATGACTTACTATAAAATATAACACAAAGCCTCGGCCTGTCATTCAAGGTAGCCTAACCTGACACCTAGTTTTCCTTTCTAGTATTATCTTCTGCTGTACAAATCTTCACTCAGTTCCCCCAAATGATTATGTATCTCATGTTATTATATTCCCACCTCCATGCCCTAGCCCCCCAGGTCATATTTTATACAAGGGCTCAAAAAGAAATGTTTCGTGCAAGCATACTGTTTACTTTTGGTTTTTCTACTATTAGCTCACTTTATGCCTTTTAGGTAGATACTGAAGGAAATAGAACGCATTTCATTTTGTTACTCCTGGCTATAATAAAACCCCTTGCTCCTTCCTCCTACACAACCATAAACTTTATATTACAGCTGGCTCACAGTCTGTGAGCCATCCTCCCACACTGCGGTAGCTCAGCTCCAAAGGAGAGAGGATCAGCCAGGGAAAGGAGGCTCAAATAATAGATCTAGGAAGGCTCCAAGTAGCAGAGTCACCTCTCCTTCTCCCCTGCCATCCCCCAAAATCAAGGGCAATGGTAAGCTCTCTGATTTGTGGCACCCTGGGTTAACCGTACTTCTGAGATATCACTTTTCCCAGTGAAATTTGCTATCCTTTAAAAACAAAATGTTTGGGATGAACTGAATATTTCAAAATAAGTATGAAATTATTTTATTTTCATGGTCAACTGAAATAACTTCACATGGGAAATAAGAGCAGATGTTGCCCAGAAAAGAATTCAGTTTGGCAGATGCAAAACATGGCGGGGAGAGACCTTATTCTGCTAGCTGTGTAATTGCAAACAGCTGTTGGTCTGCATCAAGTTCCAACTAAGAAAATGTCTCAGTGGGGAGAACTACCCATAATCTGCTTACCCTGCCTCCTCCTGGCACAAATAAGGGAGGAAACTGAGGCTGTAGAGGAAGCAAAGTTACAATCGTCATCTGTCTCTTTTACCCCAAGATTTCTTTTTCTTAAAAAATGCAGAAAATATGGATAATCCAAGAATTCATTTATTTGGGTTTTTCTGTACAAAGGGTACAAGTTTTATGACATTCTCAAGTTATTCAGAAGCCAATGTTACCCAGTAAGTGCTTGACACCGTGGAGTTGTTTCTTTCCTCAGCATAAGCCACATTGTGAATGAGGACAACTAAGCTCAAAGCACTAAATATCGAGCACCCACCACTGAATACTGAGCACTGAGTACTGAGCACCAAACTGGTGCTCCCAGGCTCCAGAGATCATTGACTTCCCTGGTGAAAGAAAGTCATTAGTCAGTGGATCCTGCCAAGTGTTCTGGGACTGATGGGACATGCCTCCATGCTGGCGAAGATTAGGGGTTTCTTATACATGCAAAAATAATCTGAACACATTTTCAGCTTTCTATAGTTCATGGAAATCTTGTGTTTCAGGCCTCTGGAGTGTTCTAAAAAGATTCTGTTCCTTTCATCCTGCCCCAGCTTTGCCTCTTAGAGAAAATAGTAGTCTCAATAACACTGTCTGCAAGAACTAGTCTGCCTTCCCCACCATGAAACCTTCCCAAGTAAAATCATTTCCTGTGGCTTTTCAGAACATATAGAAAACCTCTATTGTAAGGCAGCAGTCCACACATTCAAAGAGTTAGGGATCTTTGTCTGTTCTGACACCTCTGCCATGCAGGTAAAGACTGAGTCACAGCACTCCGCCCCCCTGTAGAGCCCACACATTGCGCAGACATTCAAGATGCTGCTGTACAAGGAGTCTGAGGACAAAGGTGTGGGTGAGTACATAAATCACTATCATTGTCCTCTGCCCTCCCCTGGGCCTCGGCTTCCTCCGCGTCCCAAAGCCTTCTTCCCAGGCTCTGAGTGCTTTGGTTTCACGAGCACACACTCCCTTGGGAGGATCCAAACTGGATTCTGGGTACTCATCCCCTTTCACCTTTGGCTGTGGCCTCGGCCTACTGGAGGTTTCAGCAATTATTTGCACAGATGATGAGAAAAATAACCATCCTCGTGCTCCATCCTGCTTGACTATTTCTAGACTCATATGGTTGTGGATCCTTCAGAATATGCTCTGAAATTTAAACCCAGGACCTCCAGAAAGTTCTTAGAAAGCAAATTCTGGTGGGAGCACAGCAGAAGTGAACAACGGTTTTTATAACTGCCAACTCGGGAAAAATAAAAGCATTTAATGACTGCATTTTCCACTCTGGAGGGAAGTGCATATTCATACAACTTAGATATTATCTGCTTAATTAATTTAGAGTTAAGAATGTCCAGGAAGAAGTTACCATTGCTTTTCTGCCACACACTCCTACACACAAAGTTCAGACCTGTGCATATTTGAGGTGTGGCACCACAACCTCAGCCTCCTACCTTCCGGTTATTTCTTCCAGACATGCATGGGCCATGAGCCTTCTTGCAGCTCACCTCGGCTGTGGATGTGATGTAAACCCCAACCAGCCCACCCTGGGCTCTCCATTCTGGCTGCTGCTTACTCCATGGGTGCCAGTAGCTGGGGACCAAGAATTTTTCTGAGAGCAAAATCCTTTTGGTAGGCTTTAAAAAACATGATTAATTATAAATACATTGTTGGAAAAGAAACTGAACACACACTTTATTTGATTAACCTGTGATCACCAAATCCAGTCAGAGCTACAAGCCTGAAGGTCCGAGGCTGAGGGTTAGGGAGGCCCAGGGAGGCCTCTCTTCCACACAGCCACCACCGTGGTGTTAGCCCCTGCCCACCAACAGAGAAACCGCTGCAAGCCCTGCTCATGTTTGGGTTCACTTTTGTAGAGTTTAAATGGACTATTGGTTCTAGAGATAATCAAGTCATAAACATTGACAAAGAGGACTTCTTCTTTCTTTCTACACACACACACACACACACACTCTGCCCTGCTGTCTGAGGAAGTGCTAGAATTAGGAACTATTTTCTAGCCAGATGTGGTGGTGAACGCCTACAATCCCAGCTGCTCAGGAGACTGAGGCAGGAGAAGGACAAGTGTGAAGTCAGCTGGGCAATTTAGCAAGGCCCCATCTCGAAATAAATAAAAATGATGGGGATGTGGCTCAGTGGTAGAGTCCTTGCCTGGCATGCCTGAGGCCATGGGTTCGACCCCCATTACCAGAAAAGAAGTGGGGGATTAGCAGAAGGAAAAAGACTTTCTAATTTTTTTTGTACACTTTTTTTTTCTTTTTATTGGTACCGGGGATCGAACTCAGGACCACCTGCTTGCTTTAGTTAAACCCCCATCCACTACTGTGACGGGATAGAGACAGCTTTCCTCCTCTAGCTACCATTCTGCTGCCTGTGCACTGCCCTTACCTAACAAGCACATCCTTTCTGCTTGACACAATAAGCAATAAATACAATGCCATAAACCCTAACCCTTCTCTCCTCCCATTTCCATTATGCTAAGATCTTCCGCAAGCCTCTGCCTTTGCTCCCAGCCCTGGCTGTCTTCCCAGGGAACCCTTTCCACTCTAGTCCATCCATGTGCTGCTAGAAGTCTAAAAGAAAGCAGAGTTGAAATGACACTGGGATTAGACGTTAACTGGTGTCTCCTGCTCACCAGAGACCTGCCTGTAAATTTAGGACTAGAAAGTAAATTTAATAACAAAAAAAAAAAAAAAAAACACTTCACCCCTTTCTCCTTCACTGTGCTTTTTAATCATCCCAGTCTTGTGTCTGTAAGTATTCAATACATATTTCTGGCTCAGGCTGCTAATACCGGAATCTTAAGAGAGAAAATAAATCAGGCTGTTCTTATAGCACTGCTTGATTAGCTGCAAATATGGCTAATTAGTACGTGAGTCAGACGGAGCCAGAGGTGAGAACACTGTGAATTTAGATCTGCAATGTTTTCACAAACAGGAGTGGATGTCTTGGGCCCACTTTACTGCCACAGTACATTTTCCAATAGCTACGATCCTTGTGTTGTTGAATCAGCGTCACTGGTGATTTGCGGTACACTCAACAAAGGGCTGCAAAGAGTGGATCAACAGTTCACTGGAGGGAGCAGAGTCAGGTTGCCAGGAAGTCACATCCGGAACTTGAAGGTGATCAAAGAGAGATGGGAGGTAGCTGCAATGAGCTTCCCACATGCACGGTAGGGGTGACTGTGGGGCCCAAAGGTGCTTGCAGTCACAGCAGCCATGCTTGGAGTCCCTCCTGCACCTGATGGGGGCGCCCTTCTCGTGAAGGCCTAGACTGTCAGTGCCTCTGTGTGTCCGCCTGTGGAGGCCTGTGCTCACTCACAGCGGCCCACCCGCCTCCCCAGCGCTGGATTGATACGCACACTGTTGACTCCGGGGTCTCACATGCATGGGCCTCAGGCCAAGCAGCCAACCCACTATGACCTTCCCACTGTGCTTTAGTGTCCTAAAGGAATAATTATGAGACATGGTCACATCTTCCAGTTTAATTGGGAAAACAAGATTAACGCATGGAATTTTTGAGAGACAGGTAAACTTGAGATAATGTTTAATGAATTGCTAAACACAGCCAGAGTCAACCAGGAGACAAAAGAGGGTAAGAACTTAGAGGCTCAGCTCACTTGTGCTTCAGAGCTTCTGCGAGTGCAGTTCTGTCTGCCAGGCACACTTTCCTCTCTGTTCACCTAGTTAACTCCTGTCTCTCCTAAGCGGTTGACTTCAACATCCCTTCCTCAAGGAATCTCCTCTGGGCCTCCACTGAGTTTTCTTCTGTAGATTTTGGAACAACTTGTGGTACCAATCGGATTTGTCTTCACCGTTTACCATGTCTCCTGCTACTGGACCGTAAAGTCCCAGAAGCAAGGACACATCAGTTTTGCTGATCACTGAGTGTCAGACCTTTGACACGGAGTTGGCACATAATGGGCATTGAAATGAGATGTTACTTGGTGAAAATATAGGATTTGAGTAAGATGCAAGAGAAGGTAGGATTTCTTAGATGAGATCCCAGCATGAGCAAAGATGTAAGCTCTGGCATTACTGGGCACAGTATGAGGGAGGAGGGGAAATGCCTGGAAAGGCAGAGGATAGAAGGAAAAGGCTGGATCTGAAAAGGCCTTTGAGATGAGTCACTTGATGGAGGAGAAGAAAACAGAGCACTATGAAAGTTCTTGATAAATAGAATTTCCTGGAGAAAGTGATACTGGTCGGTTAATTTGATATCTTGCTTGGATGAGGAGGCATTTGAAAGCAGAGGACCCAGATGAGGTAGTCTGGCCAGGGAAAGGAAGAAGCTCCAAATCTGGTAGAGAGCTCCATGGTAAACACCACTTGGAAAAGAAGTAGATGCACTACTCCAAAAATGAATAGAACTGGAGATTAGAAACAATAAAGGAAGAATGAGAGAGGGCTGCATAAGTAAGGACCAGGAGAATAGTAAGTCATTTCAAGGGAGCACAAAGGGTTAGGGAGAAAAGGGAATGAGTTCAATCAACAAAAACCAATGTGTGCATTAGTCCTCCAATGCTGGGTAACAAATTATCCTAGCTGTTTAAAACAACACCCATTTATTATCTTACAATTTCTGTGCATCAGGAATTGGCCATGGCTAATGTCTCTTGCTTCAGAGCCTTTCACCAAGTGTGAACCTGATGTGAGACAGCACCCGCACTCACCTGAAGCCTTTGACTAGGGATGAGTCTACCTCTATGTCCCCTCTGAGATTACTACAATTCTCATGGGCTTCGGCACAGTATCTTGCTTCACCACAGCACACAAGCCAAGAAGGCAACAGGCAATATGCTGGCAAGGTGAGAGTCACAACCAACCACTTGTGACCTACTCACAGAGGTGCTGTGCCACAGCATTGCCACATGACATTTGTTAGAAGCAAGTTACTCAAGATGAGCACCATCATACAAAGTATTATTGTTTGGGTCTTAAATGTTCACAAAACGATTATGTGTTAAAGGTTCACCAGCCTGTGGTGCTCCTGGGAGCTGGTGGGACCTAATGAAAGCGTATTAGGTGACTGGGAGCAAATCCTGGAAGTCAATATGAGAACCCAGGATGCTCTCCCTTTGCTTCTTCATGGCTGCTATGAGTGGAGCAGCTTAGCTCTGTCGTGTGCTCCTCACCATGATCTTCTGCCTCACCACAGGCCAAAAACAACAGAGCCAGCTGAACATAGACTAAAACCTCTGAAACCATGAGCCAAAAGAACTTCTCCTTTTAGGGTATTTTATCACAGGAACGGAACGCTGACTTCACACTGATGCTAGATGGCAGGAATCTGTGATGTCTGTCTTAGAGGCTGCCTGCCACAAAGTATTTGGAAATGTGGAACTGGAATGTGAGAGCAAAAGAAGAGTCCTCTACGTGTAGATGAGGGTGGAGATCACCAAAGGAAAAGGCAGTATACACACATGCACAAAAACACAGCGGCAGAGAAATTCATAGAATGGAGAAAAGGAGAATCTAGAGGATTACTTCAGCAAATCCAATCCAAGACCATCGCTTTCTTCAAGATCTAGAGGAAATGAGGAGACTTCTTAGACTGGCTCAGCCCTGCGTTCTCAGTCATTGGCTCAAAAGAGACCAAGAGTCCATTATGTGTTAAATGCTGCCAACTGGTACCAGAACTAACAAAGTCTCTTAAGAAACCTGCAAGTTGGGGCCTTAAGACAAACTTCAACATAACTTCTTTTAAGATAAAAAGCAGTAATGACTTTAGTTGACACTTGGAAGAGACAAGAATCAGAGAATTGCCAAGAGGGGGGACTGCTTCGCCTTGGTGTGGCTCTGCATTGTTGACCCCCACACCCCCAGCAAGGAATGATAGCAGAGCTCACATATGTTATGCCGTTCCTGCACTCTTGGGGGGCCCCAATGGGGTTTTGCAATTTTGTGGCACTGCCTGCTGACAGCAAAATTTCCTTTCAGTGGTCAAACTAGAACACAGGCTACAGCAGACTGCCTGGGAAAAACTCCAGCACTGAACTATGCTTTCATTATCATCAAGTCAGTTAGTTCTTAGCAGACAGAGCCCTTGCTGGAAGGGCTGATTTCTCTCTCCTAGCTGGCCAAGTGATTAATTTCTTTTGGGGAATCATTTTGTATTTGGTATTTAGATTGCATCCACAAAATCACCTCAGGAGCAAATCTTCCCAAATGAAATCAGGTAAAACCAAACAAAACCACAGCAGCTTTGAAAGCTTTCCCTGGAGGTCAGCCTCATCACAACCAGAGCTCGATTCCTTTTGTAAATCTGAAAGGAAAGTTCCAGAGAGCAAAAGCTGCCCACCTGCTTTTTCTGCCTCCCTGGCTGCCCTTCCTGGGTTCTGCTGTACCTTAATGAAAACAGTTCCTGGAAATAAATGTAAGAGTAAACAAAGCTGGACAAAAGAAAAATGATCACCCAGGGTCGTTTCATCTGAGAAAGGGTTTCCTGTGGACAGCCGGGCAGAGGACAGCATGGAGGTGAGCAGCTCTGTGGATTCTCTGCAAAAGACAGAGAAGCGGTCTGCTTTAAGCCCCAGGCAAACTTGGAAGGACACAGCAAAGTGACCGTCCCTGCACAGGCAGCCTCCTAGCCAGTCATCCAATGACTGGCTCACTGTGTGTGGCCTGGAGGTCACTAATGAGAAACGGCAAATTGCCAGCATCCCATTTATCAGCTCATTAGGATTTTGTCTGGCCTCTTTGGGCAACTATTTGACTCCCAATACATCACAGAAATCACCACTGAGATTTCTTTACCCGCTTCTGTCATTTCATGAGAATAGAGGCAGAAATTCGCTCTGGAGAGACTGCAGAGAGACTGTTGGTTACTTTTCTCTTTTCCTCAAATATACAGGGGCCTTTTCCATCCAACCTACCCCCATGAGGGTCTCTGCCACTCTAGCTGGGCTCTGTCTTGCTGTCTTATAGTACACAGTATCTGGGTCTTATACCTCAGAGAGAAATTTGAAGCCAAACAGGAGTAGTGTGACTCAGAAACTCATTTAAAATGAGCCAGATGGTTTGTTAAAGGCAGGCTCCAGCACTGACTCTGCAGCCTAGTAGTTGAGCACTTGCTTAGCATGCGCAAGGCCCTGGGTTCAACCCCCAGATAGAAGATAGATGATAGATGGATGGATGGATAGATAGATAGATAGATAGATAGATAGATAATTGATAGACAGATAGATGGATAATAAATAGATAGATGCCTGGCTGGATGGCTGAGTGGATGGAGGATGGATAGATACAGACTCTCAGGTCTGAGGATCTGAGTCTGGCTTGTGGCAAGATCCTCTGGATAGGGTCAGAGATTTAGCTCAGCGGCATAAGCACCTGCTTTGCAAGCGCAAGGTCATGAGTTCAATCCCCAGTATAAAAAAAAAAGACCCTCTGGATGGTTTGTATGCACCTTAAAATCACTGCTCTAGTCTCATTCATAAGAATTTATCCTGATGAAATAAAGATGTAGGAGCCTGTGTATTCTGAAACATCGCTTATAAAGACAAGAACTGGAAACAAACCAAATGTATCAAAGCAGTATTTATTGAATGCCTACTGTATGACTCTGACACAATAGGAGTGAGAAGGCAGATGAAGTCCTAAACAGATGACTCATTTTTAAGGGACACAACATTACTCAGCCATTATTTAACTAGCTCTTTTTTAAAAAACAGCTTACCCTCAGAGGCCTAGTTCCTGCCTTCCAAGTGGCTTAATTATTGTGATTCTCTCCCAGCAAATAGTTCCTGCAGGCCCATAGGCTGGGTATCCTTCCCTGTGCTAAACAAATAAACAAAGACCTAAAGGGGCTCTGCCGCCCAGCACAAAGGAACTGCATGCGAAAAGACCCACTCCTGGGGCTCTGGTATCAGAGCTGACTGTTGGCTTTCACTTTTCCTCCCCAGTGTCCCTCCCCCAAGGCATAATTCAGTCCATCCCAGCGCCTCAGGGGGCTTCTCCTTCTTATCTTTGCAGCTCTTCAAAATCCTGCCACCATTCCCTTTTTCTTTTTTCTTTTTTTTTCCTAAAAGGAAGACAGCTCAGATAAGCACCCTCCATTTAAGCAAAGTGTAAGTTTATTTAACTGCAGCTGCAAGAAAGGTAATAAACTCTGGGGTGTCTAGAGAATATTATCTTTTGAGTTCCAACCTGAAGTTGACAGTTGCTCTCAGTTGTTGTCTATAAATCATGGTTTTGCTTAGCAGTACGCAAGCAGAGCAAAATCACACAGCAACTTGCGTTCCTATATTTATAACCAAGGAATGCTGTCAACAACAAAAACAACACCTAGCAATACAGAAGAACGCCCTTCTCTGCACCACAGTCACAACCCAGCCCCATTCAGGCCCTGCAGCGCTCCGCTGAAGTGGAGGGCTCCTCCCACCAGGAGCTGAGGCCCACTGTGCTGCTGTGGGATCCAGGACTGCTGAAAATCAGTTCTCTTACTGGAAGGTGGAATAGTAACTGTTGTTTTGATTTGCATTCCTCTAAAACCCAAAGATGTTGTACATTATTTTCCATGTATTTATCACCCATTTGAACTACTACTTCTGGGAAATGTCTATTCATTTCAGTTGCCTGTTTTTTTAATTGGGCTTTTTACTTGGAGGTTGTCTAATCTTTCTGATTTCTTTATCTAGTCTAGATATTAGCCCTCTGAATAGTAGCTGACAAAAAATGTTTGTCATTTGGTAAGTTGTCTTTTCACGGTGTTTGTTGTTTTCTTTGCTGTACAGAAGCTGTTTAATATGTTCACTGGAAGAAGGATAGCCTCCTTAATAAATGGTGTTGGAAAAAAATTGGATCTCCACATGCCGATGATTGAAACTATATCACCATGCACAAAACTAAACTCTAAATGGATCAAAGACCTAAATATTAAAACAGAAACACTAAATCTACTGAAGACAAAGTAGGTAGAAGTCTTGGAGACACAGGGGTAGGCAGAGAATTCATGAACAAAATGCAAACTGCACAGGAAACTCTTCAAAGAATCAACAACTGGGGATCTCACATAATTAAAAAGTTTCTGCACATCAAAAAGAATCACCAACAGAATGAAACAAAAAAAAACCACAAAATGGGAAATAATTATAGCCAGCAACCCCTCAGACAAAGGACTTATATCCAGAACATAAAGAATTGAAAAACATCAAGCCCCCAAACAGCCTCTCCAAAAATGGGGATCTGAGATGAACACACAGTTCTCAGATGAAAAATACATGAAGAAATGTTCACCATCACTGGTCATTCAAGAAATGCAAATTAAAACAGCATTGAGATTTCATCTCACTCCAGAAACAATGGCTACCATCAAGAAATCAACTGATAAAATTGTTGGCTGGCGAGGCTGTGGGGAAAAAGGAACACTGCTCCACTGTTGACGGGAGTGTAGACTGGTGTAACCACTATAGAAATCACTATGGAGAATTCTCAGAAGACTAGGAATGGAAGTTTCATTCAATCCAGCTATTCCCCTCCTGGGTATTTTCCCAGTAAAACTGAAAAGGTCATATCACAGTGATATATGTGCATCCATGTTCTTAGCAGCACAATTTTTAATAGCTAAATCTTGGAAACAATCAAGATGTCCATCAACCACAGAGTAGATGAAGAAGATGTGGTATTTTTATACAATGGAATATTATTCAGCTATAAGAAGGATGATCTTGAGGCCTTCATAGGCAAATAAAGACAACTTGAGGCTATCCTGATTAGTGAAATAAATAAGAATCATATTTATAAATATTACATTGTATCATTAGTGTAAAAAGTAATAAGAAATGTAGGAGTAACAAAACCCAAAATGAGTAATTGCTACTGTAAAAAAAGAGAAGAGAAGAAGTGCTCTAAAGGATATAACTGCATGTATGTTTAAGTGTATAGGACTGATAACCATATTACTAAGTTTTTGTTGGGTAGTTGAACAGAACTATTTGCAGTTCTCACTGTTTGGATGTCCACTTTGTATGCTTCACTTTTGTAACTTGAACAACTATTTGTAAGAGGACAATATGTAATTATTAACTAGTGATGTCTTACTGTTTATTTTTTTGAAATTATGTATTATTTCTACCCTTTATCTGTTTTGGTTTTTTCTTTAAATAAACAAAGAAGCTGTTTAATTCAATATAATCTCATTTGTTGATTTTTGGTATTTTTTTTTTGTACAATTAGGTTTGTGTTTAGGAAGTAGAGATGGGAAGGGAATGTAGAGCAGGAAGAAGACCAGAAAGCTGAGGGGTAGGGATAATAAAAATGATCAAGATGAGATATGTATATCTATCAATCCCCCAAGATGAGTAAAATCACTAATGCATTTAGTATTGTAAATATATACTAACAAAAAATTACATCATGGAAAGATAACATCTGTCCAGCTGAACTCGATTGTGTTGCTGTCTTGTCTGACCCCTTCTGATCCCTCATACCTATCTGGTCTGCTCCACAGCTCTGGCCTCATTATCATGTCTTCATTCTCACCCATCCTGATTCATCCCCCACTCACTGGTTAATCCAACAGCCAAGCTCTGTGCTGTACTGAGTAGTGGACGTCTTCAGCTGAAGGTTACTTTCTGAGCGGTCTGGTTCCCACATGGGGAGAAAGAGACATGGAAAAATCACAATACCTCAGTGTCTGTGATGTTCCCAGTATCCAAAAGTCACATTTACTTTATAGCATGCCAATAAAAATAGAATTTCCCAGGTCAGCACCTATCCTCCCTCAAAGCTGATTTTGCCAGCTTTTTTTTTTTTTTTTGCCCCAAACTCACCACCTCACATTTGCCAGGCAGGTGCTTCTGCCACTGAACTAAATCCCTGGCTCAGCATTTTTTTTATTCTGAGTTTGTGTATCTACTGAGTTCTCTCCTCCAATGTCACATGGTTAAATAAAAATCGAAGTCTAAAAATTAAAACAACAGGACTTGTCCCACAACCCCAATCAGACAGGGAGCATCAGAGTGCCGCGCCAGGCATAGTTTATCCAGCCAACTCCACACAGCTGTGGAGCCTCAGTGCCAGCACAGAGCCTGCTGAAGTCCCACCCCACAACTCTAAACAGCCAGGTAGTTTTGGATTGCCATGTGGAATCCAGGGACCTGCCCATGACCCCAACCAGCTGGAGAGCATCAGAGCATCACATCGGGCCTGGTAGAGGTCTCCCTTGCCTCCTCCACTCAGTCAGGGAGCCTCAATGCACAGCACAGGGCCTGGGAAAGACCCACCTGACTACCCCTGCTTAGCCAGGGAGACCTCTTCTGCTATAGACAGCTAATGCCAACTCAGGAAACAATTGGGACTTTGCATTTGACTGCCCCAGAAGAATACAGGAAAATGATAAAACAATGGAGAAAAATGCAATCTCAGACCTCTAGGCAATCCCAGATAAGTCCAGGAGATGCTAACATAGAAAGAAGTGTAAGTCCCACACCTGAAATTTCTGAAATGATAGCAATTAAAGTAAAGAAATAACTCTGTGAAGCTGCAAAGGAAATCAGATCTGAAATAATCTTCCAAATAAAACTAGAAATGATAAATAGAATGAAAGAAATGTTGAGCACAACTAAAGAAGACAAAGTTAAAAAAAAAAGAGGAGTATTGCAAAAAGATGGAAATGAATTAAAAATATAGGAATGAATTAGAATGCAGGAAACAGATTCAAAGAGATATCCAGGAAATCAAATTTTCATCAAGAGCTGGTTTACTTGAACATATGTGAATTTAAACTTTCAGACCTTGAAGACAAGATTGAAGCTAGCAATCAGAAAAGATCTTTAAAAATAACAAGGAACCAGAAAATAACAATTCAACAACTACAAAATGATACAAATATAAATAATATAAGGATGATAGGTGTAAATGAAAAAGGAATCAACACAAATGACATTTAAAAACTACTTAATAGAGGCAATAGCAGAAAATTTCCCAATCATGGGGTAAAAATAACATACAGATAAGTGAAGCATACAGAACTCCAAATAATCATAATCAAAGTAAATCTACACCCAGACATACAATAATCAAGATCCCAGAAATTCAACATAAGAACAAAATATTAAAAGCTGTAGGGAAAAAAAACAAATCAGCTATAAAAGAAAGCCCATCAGAATCACAGCACATTTCTCAACACAATCAAGTCAAGAAGATCATGAAGTATTCCAAATCCTAAAAGAAAACAACTTCCAACCCAGATTGATGTGTCCTGCAAAAGTATCCTTCAAAATTGATGGAGAAATAAGATACCTCCATGACAAAAACATCTAAAGAACTTCATGACTACTAAACCAACCTTACAAACAGTAGTGAAAGATATTATAGATAGACACAAAAATGACTATGATTTGAAGAAGAGCAGAAAAAACCACCACACAGGGTAAACAATTAAATAGAGGGAAAAGGTAAAGAACCAACAGAAGAAAGATAATGACAGAAATAAAACAACTTATATCAATTATAATCATTCATGTAAGTGGCCTCAATTCACCAATTAAAAGAAACAGACTGGCAGAATGGATCAAGAAACAGCACCCAACCACATGCTATATACCAAAAACCCATTAACTCAAAAAGAAATTCATATACTTAAAGTCTAATGATGGAAAAATGATACTGCATGCAAAAAAAAAAAAAAAAAGCAGGGATAGCTACTCTGTTTGCAGACAATGTGAACTTCCAACCAAGAATGATCAAAAGAGATAAAGAAGGTCACTACATACTGGTTAGTGGAAAACTTCAAGAGGAAGCTATAACATTCTTAAATATATATGCACCAAATAAAGGAGCACCCATCTATATAAGAGAAATATTAATAGACATGAAAAATCAAATAAGCACCAACACAATTATAACTGGAGAACTCAAAAGCCCATTGACACAGAGACAGATCATCTAGACAAAAAATCAGCAAAGAAATAATAGAACTGAATCAAACTTAGTAGATGTGTACAGAGTGTTCTACCCAACATCAGAATACACATTCCTCTCAGCTGCAGATGACACATTTTCTAAAATAGACCATACACTAGCCCATAGAACATGCTTAAGTAAATGCAAAAGAATCTAAATATCACATGCATATTATCTGGCCAGAGTGCCAAGAAATTGGAACAGAAACCACAAAAACTATATAAACACATGGAAATTAAATAATAACCTTCGGAATAACCAATGGGTCACAGAGTCCTCAGAAAGAAATTTATTGCAATGAATTCTCACATCAGAAAAACAGAACAAACACATATAAACAATCTGATACTACATCACAACCATCTAGAAAAAGAAGAGTAAGTCAAACCCAAAGCCCAAAGAAGGGGGGAAATTATAAAGATTAGAGCAGAAATTAGCACAATTGAGACTAAGAAAACAATACAAAGAATTAGCAAATTGAAGAGTTGAATCTTTGAAAAAATAAATATAACTGATAAGCCCCTACCCAACTTCATTTTAAAAAGGAAAGAAAACCTCAAATTCATGCAATAAGGAATGAAAAAGGAAAAATCACTGCAGACTCTGTGGAAATACAGAAGATCATCAATACCTAATTTGAAAACCTTTTCTCTCATAGGTTTGATAACACAGAAGAAATAGACAGATTCCTAGAAAAGTATGAATTGCCAAAGCTGGATCAAGAAGGTATATAAACTGCTAAATACCTGATTTCAGTTAATGAAATTGAAAATGTAATTAAAAACTTAACAACAAAAAAAGCTCAGGTCCCGATGAATTAACTGCTGAATTCCACAAGAAATTTAGGGAAGACTTAATGCCAACACTCCTCAAACTTTTCAATGAAACTGAAAGGGAAGCTGGTCTCCCTAACTCATCCAAGTATTACCCTAATACAAAAACCAGAGAAAGATCCAACCAAAAAAAACCCTAAAAGCCAATCTCCCTAATGAACATAGATGCAAAAATCCTCAATAAAATACTGCCAAACAGAATGCAATGAATCATCAAGAAGATTATACACTATAACCAAGTGGGATTCATCCAAGGAATGCAGGAATGGTTCAACATACACAAATCAATAAACATAATATACCATATCAAGAGAGCCAAAGACAAAATCACATGATCATCTCAATAGATACAGAAAAAGCTTTTGATAAAGTCCAACACTCATTCATGATAAAAAAAAAAAAACCCTACAGAAAATTGGAATAGATAGTCTTTACCTCAATCTGGTAAAAAAATAAAAAATAAAAAATAAAAAAAATAAAAATAAAATATATATTATATATATATAGGAGCCAACATCTTACTAAACAGACAAAAGCTTTCAACCGCAAATCAGGAGCAAGACAAGGATATCCATTATCACCACTCCTATTCAATATAGTTCTGGAAACATTAGCCAGAGAAATTAGGCAAGAGAAAAATAATAGAAATAAGGATAGGAAAGGAAGAAGTTAAATTGCTATTATTTGCAGATGACATAATACTCTACATAGAAGACTCCCCAAAACTCCTCTGAAAGACTTCAAGATCTAATAACCAAATTCAGTAATGTACCTGGATACAAAATAAACTCTCAAAAAATCAATAGCTTTCCTGTACATAAACAAAAAACTCACTGAGAGAGAAATAAGGGAAACTATACCCTTCACAATAGCACCAAAAAATATTAAATACTTAGGAATCTATCTAACAAAGAAAGTAAAAGATCTATACATTGAAAATTACACTACTCTGAAAAAACAAATCAAAGAGGATTTGAGAAAATAGAAAGGCATTCCTTCTTCATGGATAGGAAAAACAAACACTGTGAAATCTCCATTCTCTCAAAATTATTGTACAGATTCAATGCAATTTCAATCAAAATACTATTGGCATACCTCACAGATTTAGGGAAATCATTCTAAAACTCATCTGGAACCAGAAGAGACAGAATAGCAAAGCCAATCCTAGGCAACAAAGACAAGGCAGGAGGCATCACAATCGCTGGCTTGAAATTGTACTGCAAAGTTATTGTGATAAAATCAGCATGGATCCCATCTCAAAAAGACAAAAAAAAAAAAAAAAAAAAAAAACTCTACTGCAATCCTGCTTCTTCAGAGAGGTCTTCCTGATCATTCCACCTCCTAAGTTGTATCATTATCTGTTATATATTGTTCCCTGCCTCTAATATAACACAAACTCCACAAACATGGGAACTTTTTCTAGTTTATTCATTGTGATATCACCAAGACATACTGTGAGATCTGGAGAATAAAGGAATGAATGAAACCCACAGGCAAGGATAGTTTCTTACACCCCTCTGCCTATCATAGTATTGGTTCATAAAAGATGCTCAACAGGGGCTGGGGATTTAGCTCAGTGGCATAAGCGCCTGCCTTGAAAGCAAGCAGTTGTGAGTTCAATCCCTGGTACTGATAAAAAAGAAAAAAGACAAAAAATTTTTTTAAAAAGATGCTCAATAAAATGTTGAGTTTCTACAGTCTGTATGTGCAACCATTTTTACAGTCCTCTGAAAAAAGGCAAAGTTTTTAAAACTTGGGGTGACGTTATATATCCCATTCTAACTTGAAAGACACAAACCCACCCATACAAAGATCAATGCAATGGTTAATTATTGCTATCATCTAAGACTGTAAGTAAACGATCATTTCATTTGGCTGTATTTCCTGTCCAGGTGAGTCTTGAATGATAGGGAGTGAGAGAACACACTGGGATATTTATCTACCATATGACAAGGTCTTTTTGCTTGCAGTACATTCTTAACTTTTGGTGCCCTCAGGAGACATTTCTTCCCATGAAATACAGCAACTCACCAGCTATCTTTGTGTGCTGCTCATGTGTGTAGATAAGACCATGCAACAGCAAGGAGGCCAAAACCAGCGCTCAACAGCTAAGCGGCTGCAAAGGCCACAATGTTAGCAAAGCTTTCAAACCCACCCGCACAGGCTGGCCAAGGCTGCGTCACCTGTGGCCTCCGGTGCAGGCGCTGGAGGTGAAACTCAGGTTTTCAGGATCCTCCAAGTCAGCTGGTGGGTACAACCCTGGCCCACAGGAAAGCCAGCACAGATCTGTAGTCCCACCTCTTCCTCTAGGGAGACCTCAGGGACATGGTCAAGCAGCCACCTGCACCACTCCCAGAGGTGTTTAGTGCTGCCCAGCCCCAGCCTTTCAAATGATCCCAGACTCATTCACATCAAGATGAACATAATGACAAAGGTGTAGTTCTTCAAAAAAAAATTAAGATTAAAATAGTGAAGATTGTTTGGGGTTCCTCATGGAGTTCAGGCCTAATTAAGTGCACCATTTAGTTTTAAAGTGATCTCTCTATCTTATTTACCTAGTCTTTTTTATTTTAAAGAGAATAAAACCAAGCAAAATAAAACAGAATAAAGACAATCAAAACAAACCAGTGTAAGTAACACAGGACTTCAAAACAATAGGAAATCAACAATGGTTTCCATAATGCCTCTTCTTGTCTTCAAAATAGCTGCAGATACTCTCATACACAGTAAAAATCAAACAAGACAGAACAGAATAGAGCCAATAAAAACAAAGCAATGAATCCATTAAAGACTTCAAAAACAAGATAATAGTAAATCCAAAATGGCAACCATAATATAGCTTGTTATCTTTGAAATAGCTGCCCACACCATGGGATATAATAAAATCAGACGAGACAAAAGTGAATAAAACCCAACCAAGAAAACAATGAAAGTGATATAGGACTTTAAAACAAGATAATTGGGAATTAACAATGGTTACCACCTTCAGAAGGAGAGCCCCCATAGAGGCTACTGTTGTCCTCTGAATAGATGATCAGACTCCTGGTTTTAGGTCTGCAAAGTCAGTGAAACCCTAAACAATACAAGAACTAAATTGTATTTTACCTCAATAGCTATCATCACAGCCTGTGTTTCTCCAGATCAGCCAGTCACTTACAGCAGGTGGGACATGGCTCTTCTTGTCTCCCAGACCATGCACTGGAAGAGACTGGCCTCTGGCTCTCCCCTCAGAGGCCCGCACATGGTGCCGGTTCTCAGAGAGGGCTTGCTTCTCCTTGACTTCGTATTCTCTTCCCCCACAGTCCACAGATGGCACCAACTCACAGGAAAAGGCTGGTATCTGGCTCTCCCACCAGCAGCCTGTGCAGATGCCAACTCACAGGAGAGCTTGCTTCTTACTGACTTTTTGGACTTCTTGTTCTCTTCCTCCAGTGTCTCTCTCTGTCTCTGTATCTCTGTCTGTGTCTGTCTGTCTCTCTATGTCTCTCTCATTGAGACAGAATCTTGTTATGTAGTTCAGACTGGCCTGGACTGACAATGTAGACCAGATGGGCTTGAACTCGTGGTGATCCTCCTGCTCAGCCTCCTGAGTCCTATGATTTAGGCATGTGCTACCACACCCGGCTCTGTTTTTCCTAGTCTTATCATGATCTTATTGTTCTGCTCATTCAGATTCAAACTTTTGCTATTTCTCATTATGTTAATCCTCTCCACTGACACACAGTGAAAGCTCTAACTGTGGGTTAGTGGGTGCTGAAGCCTGTGCCTCTCCCTCCAGGGAATCTGCAGCCAGGACAGAGAAAATGCAGGCCTCAGCCAGCTGGGTCACTTGATCTTCTCTCTCACTGTGAACCTTCCCAGGGCTGCTCATACTCAGGAAAGCTAAATCTGTATTTTTACCCTTTTTTAAAACTCAAACCTCCCACACTCTGGGTCAGTTAGCTATCCTCCATTATCTCCATGGATCCTAAAAACGCAGACCAAAAAAAGTTTAAAAATTTCAAATGCTATGTTTTCCTGATATACTTTACTATGAAAAAGAGACGTAGAATTTTTAGAAAAAAAAGTGTATGCTTTGGGTAAGTATTCTAAATTACTCGTATTTTCATATCCCCCCATTAAATAGAAAGATTTCACATAAAAGTAATAACAAAGAAGGCGAGAAGAAACTGAGATGATAGGTGTATTTATGGCAGTGATTTTGATGCAGAAAAATCATCAAATTGTATACATTAAACATGTACAGCTCTTTGTATGTTGATCAGACCTCAAAAGAGTGTATAAAGGGACTGGGAATTTAGCTCAGTGCCATAAGCGCTTGCCTTGCAAGCGCGTGGTTGTGACTTTGATCCTCAGTACCCCCAAAAAAGTGTATTAAAAATTAAAAAAACTTCACATAAAATGTGTAGCAGATATTGCACCTGGTTTAGAATTAATTTTTGCACAACATTCCTTACCAAATTGTCCATGAAAAAGCAACTATTTGAGAATTCAAATGATCTTTGCTTATAAATAGCAAGAAAACTAAAAATAAGAATTTACATAACAAAGAGAAGTAATTTGGCTGTCAAAAAGATTTGTAACCACTGTGGGAAAGCATAAATGAGTCTGTACATAAATTTGGTAAAGAAAAGGTGATTTATGGATGTGCGTAATCAAAGAAGACATCAGATAAGCATGAACCTTTGAACTGGACCCTGAATAACTGTTCAGATTTCCACAGGTAGAGGTGAAGGGGGAAAATATTAAAGGCAGAGGAAAATCAGGAGCAAAACTCATCTGGCAAGAAAGTTTGGCACAAGTTCTTGGGTCACAAGTTGTTCTCAGGGTGGCTTTCACGTGAAGCAGCAGCAGATGACGAAGCTGAAGGGTAGCGAGCGGCAAAGCCCATGACCTGCTGTGACTGATGATGCTGTATCATCAAACCTAAGACGCCTCAGGTTTACAGCCCACCAGGAGCTTACGAACCAGTGCCACCCTAAAACTATGATAACCCATTGCCTGGAGGATCCTCCCAATTTTCAGGATGCTCAAATCACTCAACAATGCAGCTAAACTCCAAAACTGTACCTCAAAGTTCACATGGATGAAAATTAATCCACAATACAACAGTGTTGGGAGGTGGGGCCTGAGGAGAGGTGGTTAGGTCCTGAGGGCTCTACCTGATGGATAGATTAGTGTCACTAGAACAGAAGCTGGTTATTTAGAGAGCAAATTTGTTCTAAAAGCAAGTGGACTGCTTCTTAACTACTCATGACTGAACTTTCTCACTTTTGTACCCTCCATTATGTGACAATGCAGCTCAAAGGCCCCTTCCAAACTCCCCAAACTCCCTCCAGAACTATGAGAATAAATTGGTTTTTTTTTATAAACTATCCTAGTCTGTGGCATTTTGTTACAGAAACACAAAATAGACTAAGATAAATATCAAAGGCTGAAACACTTTAAGCAAGAAGATTGAAGCTGTACAGTGTGAAAAAGGAAGCATGAAAAATGATTTCAATAAAATGAGCATATTTGGTCTGAGGACAAGAGCACTGGCTCATATTCAGGGCTGCTGGGTCTTTTGGTGCCTGTAAAATTCCAGCATCCTCCTCTGGTGCATTGAAAGCCATGGCAGAAGGGCACAGCTGCCACGCATGAGCTGTACAGCTTGATTTTTCCAACCTGCACAGACTTGTCATAGAGGGTCCTGCAGAGGAAGGAGAGGACTGAAGGTCAGAACCTTCATCTTCCCTGTTCTCCCAGGGCACACAGCCCACAGCTTCCTGCGCTGAAGGAGCACTGGCGTGTTCACTCTCTTGTCAAGTTGTGCACAGCTTAGGAAAACTAAGGGGGACACTGAGCTGTCTTATAGTGACTGATGCATTTTCTAGAAGAGTCAAGAGGGACTTTTTTCCATTTTCATTCTTTTTTTTTTTTTTTTTTTTTTTTTGTCTTTTTCATTTTTATCGGTACCGGGGATCGAACTCATGACCGCCTGCTTGCAAGGCAGGTACTTACGCCGCTGAGCTAAATCCCCAGCCCCCTGCATTTTCATTCTTAAGATGAGGGGCTGGGGATTTAGCTCAGTGGCATAAGCACCTGCCTTGCAAGCAGGCAGTCGTGAGTTAGATCCCTGGTACCGATAAAAAAAAAAAAAAAAAAAAAAAAGATTCAGATATTCTTAAGATGAAACACAAACAAAGAAAAAATAACTAGAGTGAATTTTTAAGAATCATCTGTAGACAGAAAGGGGGGCTATACACCTTAATATAAGACAAAAAAAACACCTTTCTGAGCTGTCCCACCACACACACACAGAGAAACACACACAGTGAGACAGTGAACTGGTTGCAGGAAAAAAATTTAATTTTTGATTATGAGAGTTTGGTTGTCATGAGATTTTCAGGCATAACCTAGAAATAGGTGAGTTTTTAAAATATATTTTATGCAAGATGACTGTTGGCTATGCATTTATCTACAGTGTCTACAGTGATTTTAGAGACACCAACCAAGGTCTTACATGTATATTTCATTAGTAGATAATAATAATTGGTTTCTAAATAAGACCATTTCACACAATTACGGTGTTTTCTTTGTCTATTCAGTCAATCAAAAGACAATAAAGTTCTTCGTTATCAAAAGGGCATATTCTTTTTTTTTAAAGGGCATATTCTTAACCTCTATGACATAGTAAATCAGATAAACTAAAATAAAAATATCATTATTTTGCATATGTAGAATGCTCTTTGTTGAAAGGCATCCTAGATTCAAGAGACAAGAGACATCTACAAAGACATTTCTAAATATATCAGTGATAACAAAATACCATGAGGAGAATTTGATGGCAGGGCCAGATTTTAAAAATCAATAATGAAGTCATGCTGTTTAAAATGCTAAAATCATTTTTTACCAAATGAAAAAAGAGTATTGGACCTTAATAAAAGCCAGAAAATAACTACTAACAAAGGAGCTGCATGATCCCTATACCTAGAAAAATCAACAGACATTTCCTGAACCATGTGCTAGGTGTTAAGGACAGAATAGTGAGGGGAAAAAAGTTTGCTAGAGCTTAAAGCTGACTCCTGGGCTCACAAACGCATACACTGTCTCATACATACACATACACACACATACGCATGCACAGGCATGCACAGGCATGCACACACGCACACACACAGTGAAGCCACATGTAGAGGAGGAGTGAGAAGTTCTCAAAAACACTGTGAAAAGCAACAGCTAACAGCACAGACTGTGCAAATCCTCATTCAACTAACCTTGATCAGCTTTAATGATCAATGTTTCAGTTTTCTTAACTGTAAAATGGAAAAAATATGTATATATGTACCTACTGCATGGGACTGGTATAAGGGCCCCATAAATTAATATATGTAAAGCGCTTTAAATAATGATGGGCATAACATAGACCTTATTATAAGCTTCCAGCTCCTCCCGGGTCAGAGTGCTGTTCAGGGCACTTCCCAGCCTTTTCATTTTTAACACTCCCTGAAGTGAGGACACCCCTATTTAACTGAAAAGCTCAGCTCTGGACAACAGTGGGTGTTTAACCCATGTTATTCCCACTTTTCCCTTTCTATTCCTTCCTTAAATGTCACCTTCTCACAATAGCATCCTGAGGGCTGCACTGCGAAAATCACATCACCCCTCCATCCTCTTTTGGAAAAGGATGGCTATGCTTAAGGATCAATTTTTACTTTCTTACATTATCCTACTTTGATCTTTAATTAAGATGAAGCTTATTCTTTCTTTTACATTTTTCTCACTTAAAATTTCCTTAATTTTAAATTCTCCCACCCTGTATATTTTCTTACATTGCTGGCTTCTTTACTTCTAACATAGTTTCATGAGATAGAATCTGAATTAGCCCAAAATTTGGTACTTGTATCATATCAATGATGGGATAAAATGCCATCTTTTGCCCAACAGGTTTGAGGACCATTGTTTCAAGATATGGTGGTGGATACTGGGGTGAGACTCTTGTGGACATTTTGTAATGCAAAGGAAAGGAGGAGAGGAAGAGTTATGATGTGCTCAGAGATTATGAAAAGCAGAACATTAGAGAATTTATTTGAAGTAATGAGGGAAATTTCAGGAATCAACGTACTTTGAGTCAGGCGATCTGTCAAAGTGGAGTTATTCTAGCAGAGAACAGAAAATCTAACAGAGACGAGAAAATCTTGGAGATGAATCCTGGGAGGGGAGAGGGACCTGGCTTGGAAGCTGCCTAACTCTGCCTTTCTAGGCAGCCAGCTTGCCAGGCCTGACTGACGGGAGGCCATCAAGTGTCTGCATCCAGGACTGGAAGGCCATAGGAACAAGTGGGATGAGGGACAGTGATGTCAGGCAGAGGTGACACTGCAGGGTCTAATGGCAATTTATAAGTGGTCAGACGTATGATGGCTGACAAGGGCCCAGCGGATGAAGTCCTAGACAAGATGAGATGCCCTTCAACAGGAGCTTATAGGTCTCTCTGTGCAGAACAATCTCAGGGACCTCAGAGAGACAGCAACTCAGTCAACAGCACCCATCACCCAGTGACGACACAGGCGCATAGCACGAGCACCTGGTTAAAAGTGAAGTTCACAACGTGTTTTCTTTCAGATTCTACCTTAGACGACATTTCAGCTTCTTCCAGGACAAAGTTTGAATTACAGAGACAATGAAGGAGTCCATAGGAACTGCACAAGGTCCATTTCTGAAAGGCTCATTTCAGGTACCTAGATCAGGACATTGCAGTGGATTTTGACACTATCTAGTATTGTCCTGCTGGCTTGAGTGCCTGGCTTCAGCATTCATTCTGCTTTTCACCTTCATTAGGGTACTCTGAACACCGTGCCATCACCAACTGCTGTCCCTTTCATGCCACTCAGCTCCCCCAACCACCTGCAGCCCCAGTTTGTCACACTGACTGTTGCCTTCACTGTACCCACCATGTCTCCAACCCTTATGCCCCCCAATATTTTCCCTACCCCCACCTCATGCAGACCCACATCCACACCAACCTTCCTTTGTTTCTCAGCTCGTATTCTAGGCAAAAAATAAAAGTGAGACTCATTAACTAATAAAAACTAAAAAATACCAGGTTCTGTGCCCCTAAATAGATGTTCTGACATCTTACCTTACTCGAAAGATGCAGGATTTGTCTAAAGCACTGTCAGATCTTCTCTGGGGTTGCCTTCAAACATTTATCGTCCACAAAAGAATACTCATCTCTGTCATATCAGAGACACACTTACCCTAGTTCAATCCGAAAGCACTGAACGTGGCTAGACATGAAATTCAATGCCTGGGCTTTTTTGTCTTACATTTACTACCTACTAACTTTGCCAATTCAGATGTAAACCCACAAGACTCCAGCTCTTTAATTTTTTAAGAAAAATAGTAATAAGGGATCAAATAAGTACCTATATAAGACAGCATGTTTATATCAGATTTCAAAAATATTTCTCTCTCTTCTCCAATTACTTTTGCTAACTTAGGGCTTTTGTTTTTCTAGCTTCTGGAGGTATAGATTGCTTATACTTGAGATCATTCCTCTTCCTTAATGTAGGCATTTTAATCATTATAAACTTCCCTCTTAGAACAGCATCCCATAAGTTTTGGTATGCTATATCTCTACTTCTATTTGTTTCAATGTATTTTTATTTCCCTTTTGTGGGTTTTTTGATACTTTTTTTGGTCAGAAGAATGTTGTTTAATGTCTGTATATTTGTGAATTTTCAAATTTTCCTCATGTTATCAATTTCTGGTTTCACATCATTGTGATAAGAAAAGATAATTGATAGACTTCAATTTTCTAAATTTGATGACTTTTGTGGCCTAACATATATATATGATCTACTCAAGAGAATGTTACTTATAAGCTTGAGAAGAACATAATATCCTACTGCTTTAGACAGAATATTCTGCATGTCTGTTTGCTTGTTATGGTCTGAAGTATAAGTGAAGTCCAGTGTTTCCTTACATCTGATATTGTCTGAATGATCTATCCAATATTAAAAGTGGGAAAAGAAAGTCCTCTATTATTGTATTATAGTCTATTTCTCCCTTCAGATCTCTTAATATTTGCTGTCTATAGTTACTCCAGTATGGGGTGTGTATATACTTACAATTGCTCTATCCTCTGCATGAATTAAACCTGTTGTCATTATATATTTAGGTCCTTTGTCTCTTGCAACTATTAACTTAAAGACTATTTTGTCTGACATAACCAGCCCTACTCTAGGTTTCCATCTGTAGAAAAAAATTTTCCTCCCTTTTACTTTCAGCCTATGTACGTACTTAAAGCTCAGATAAGTCTTTTGTTCTCAAATATTGTTGAGTTTATTGTTTTTAATCCCTTTTGGCACTCTATGTCTTTTGATTGGAGAATTTGATTCATTAACATTTAAAGTAATTTTTGATAGGTAAGCATTCACTATTGCCATTTTGTTTGTGTCAGGAAGGATCCCATGAGCCACAGTTTCCTTTGCAATCCTCACTGATACTGGTCTCAGTTGACAGACCTGCACAAATGCAAGGTCCCCAGTAGCCAAAGGTGTGGGTATCAGCAACGGTTGCAAGAACTGTGAGGCTGATGAAGGCTTTTGAGTTCCTCTTAATCTCCTCTTCTCCCACAGAGGAAGTTCTGACCAAGGGGATTGTTCTTGAAACCACTTCCAGTTCACAAAACACTGGTGTTTGTGGTGGCAACATCTGCTCTACAGTATCTAGCCACAGAGGGAGGTGCTGGAGATAGGGTAGACGTGGAGGACTATGGCTCCAGGGTCTGAGGTGGCAGTGCCCCTGTGCCCAGAGTATAGACAACCCACTATTGTGCTGGTGACAGTGTGTGAGGCACAGGACAGGGGAGCTAGGATCCAGTGTCTACAGCGTGGACTTCAGTAGATTCAGGGTCTAAGGTGCAGGTTCATAGGCTAGAGGATCTCTGATGTCAGAAGCATGAGACATTAGAGTACCTTGGCTCTGAGATCCAGAGCATCATGAGGTTTGGTGGGAGGCAGCCTCCATTTTGGAGGGACAGCAACAGTATTTCTGTCTCCTGGGGATCCACAGCAGTGATGGATATTGGTTATTTCAGTAGTAAAAACTTCTGATGTCCTTTGCAGAGCAGGATGCTGGGGTCTGCTGAGAGAAGCTGTGCTATAAAAGCTGAAGACAGTCCACAGCTACCACTGGTACTGCTGAGGTCCTCATTCACAAAGGCTGCCAGCACTCCCAACAGAGCACAGGGCAGCGGGACTTCCCCCAGCACCACATGGTTGATACTGACAGCCTGTATCAGTCAGTGATGGCGAACCTTTTAGAGACAGAGTGTGCAAACTGCAATTCAAAACCCAGTTATAATTGCAAAGTGCCAACACTGTAAGTAAATCTGAATACTGAGGTTTTAGTGTAGAAAAAAACACTGTTATCTGCTGGTCAGTCACTGAGGTGACCTGGTTCACAGACAGCAAGGGCTCTACGTGTCTGCTGCAGTAACTGCCGGCTTATACCTCTATCTTTGCTGCCAGCTGTCTCAGGGATGCCAGGCTCCTCAGAGACCTTATCTGTGTGGCTGTCCTTTGGTTTTCACTCCACTATGTTGTCCCAGATTTTTGCTTGGACTCAAGCTTTTTTTGTTCATGGATAGTTGTCTCGTTGTTTTTTGCAGGAGGACAAAGTCTGATATTTCCTCCTCTACCACCTTGCAGACATCACCTCCCTATTTACTCTTTCAATAAATATTTACCAAGCACTGGCATGCAACAACACTGTCCAAGGGATTTCAGACAAAGAAGAAAGCAAAGTAGGCAACATGCCTGACTCCGTGTTACTTTATTTATTTTATTTTTTAAAGTGTCAGGCATGTCCTTTGAGCTAGAATCAGACCAGTGCCCTAAGGATGTCCACAGATGTCTGTCAGGTCTGCAGTCCTCTGCTCTATCAGGTAAGCTTGAGTCTACATTTTAGAAAAAGAAGACAATAAACTCATAGACAAATAAAATTTCAGAAAACCTAAGTTCACATAAAAATTAACAGGAAAGTTTCAAGGAAAAACAGATTTTTAAAGAATAAGTAGCAAAATAATAACCTTATGGACAATTTAAGCACAGTAGAAAGACATTCCCAAAAAGAAGATCAAAGCTGTAACTTACTATTTCAAATGGTGCAAGACATTTTCAAAGTATACAATAAATGAAAGAACAAAAATATCAGAATTTAGAAACTCAAAAATGAAGTAGCAGGATTGAGGGAAGAATCAGAAAAAATATCACTTCAGAATTAAAGACTTAAACAAGAAACACAACAATGAATAAACATGAGAAAGAGTGCCACAGAGATAAAAGACATAAGAAAATCTTTAAAAAGAAAAGAGAGAGATAAAAAAAATAAAAAGATTTGAGACAAGGTAACACATATTGAGAATCTACAGTGAGGATCAGAAGAGTATCTAAAGAAGAAAACCAAAGCCAGATACTACAACAAATACTAAAAAGTATAATTCAGAAAAGGTTTTCCTGAGATAAGAGAGATGAAATCACAGATTAAAAGAGTCCATTTTGTACCTAAGACCATTGACCTAGAACAATCAACGCTAAGCAATAATTTAGTAAAATTACTGCACAGAGGTTTTTATATCTAGAAAAAATATATAACTCAAGGAAAGAAGGTTCTATTAGCATCAGACTTCTCAAAAGAAACACTTATGTCTAAAGAAAATGGCATAAGATATTCAAAATCCTTCTGGAAAGAGTGTTTGAGCTGTTAATGGTGTACCTAGTGAAACTGACTTTCAAATATAAAAGACACAGATGTACCAGTATTAAAATGTGAGGGCAGAAGGAATGCTGTTTTTGTGAGCCTCTGTAAGACTCTACCAGACAATGAGCCTCAGAAAACAAAAATGTCTAGAAAGATATGATGGATGGTGAACAAGAAATGCAGTTAGCTACAGATAACTCAGTTATCAGGACCTCTATCAAGATGCACGCAATTCCCAGGAGTAGATTGAGACGGGCAAGCATTTGCTGTATAGAAACTCAGGGTTTTTTCTACTCTCCCTTCCTTTCTTCTTTTGTTTTTCACTTTCTTCTATTTATCAATTCATGTATTCATGCACACTCATTATTCAGTGCCCTGAAAGCCTCCAGCCGGGCGTCTATGCTGTGAGAAATGTGAAACACTGAAACCACGATCCTCGCCTATGGAAGTTTACAAAGGATGAGAAGGCAGCACACAAAAAACAGATTCCAACAGTTGTAACCAAAACAAGCATGGTACAAACCATATAAAAGCAAGATTTTTAAGTCTTGGGAAAGCTGAGTCTTCAATAAGACTTCCAAGGCAGTTCAGTGGGATGCAGTGAAATACTCTGGGAGACTAGACAGCTGTTCCAGGATAAGGAGTTGGGAAGGATGGGGATCCATAAGAGCAGGATGCGTCCCATGAGCATGCAGGAGAGAAAGTAGGCAAAGAGGCAAAAGAAAGTAACCAGTGCTTGAAATAACTCCAGACATACTCAGCCACATTATTGCTGATAAAGGTGCCAAACACATTGACAAGCAGAAAGCCTCCTTAATACATGGTGGTGGAAAAACTGGCTTTATACATGCCAAAGATTAAAATTAGACCCATATCTTTAAGCATGCACTAAAGTTGAAATGGATTAAAGATCTGAATATTAGAACAGAAACATTAAATCTGCTGAGAAATAGAATACATACAACTCTTGAAGACACTGGTGTAGGCAAAGATCTTGTGAACAAAACCCAATCACCCAGGAACTATCACCAAGAATCAAAACTGGGATTTCATCTTATTAATACGCTTTTGCACAGCAAGAGAAACCATCAACAGAGCGAAGAGACAACCCACAATGTGGGAAAAAATGCTTGCAAAGGATTTTGCAGACAAAGGATTACTATCAAGGATGTATAACAGAACTCAAAAAAATCACATCCTCCACATCTAAAGAACCAATTAAAAAATGGGCATCTGAGATGAATCTAAACGTCTCAAATGAAGTAGAAACAGCAAATATACGAAAAAATGTTCAACATCACTGGTCATTTGAGAGATACAAATCAAAACAACACTGAAACTCCATCTTACCTCGAAAAGAATGGCTATTATCAGGAAATCAATTAAAAATTCTGGCAGGGATGTGGGGAAAAAGGGATACTTCTCCACTGTTGGTGGGAGTGTACACTGGGATGACCACTGTGAAAATCAATGTGGAGATTCCTCAAAAAACTGGAACCAAAGGTCCCATTTGACCCAGCCATTTCTTTCCTGGGCATCTTCCCAAAAGAATTAAAAGCATCATACCACAGCAACATATGCATACCTATCTATGTTTATAGTGGCGTAGTTTGCAATTGCCAAATCCTGGAAACAACCCAAGTGCTCAACAACTGGTGAAAAGATAAAAAAGATGTGATTATTTTTATACAATGGGAAGAATACACTTGAGATATTTCTAGGAAAATAGATGCACCTTGAGTCCATACTCTTAAGTGATATAACTTGGACACCCGTGTAAAGACCTTATTGTTTCTTTGGTGTAAGAAGCCAAAAGTGTAAATAAGGACCAAAATATGTATAGGTATTGTTAAATACGAAGAAAATGCTCACGTGGGAAGGGAGAAAAGGAGAGGGAAAGAGGAAAGGAAAGAAGGGAAAAGTAAAAAAGAAAGAAAACATGGAAGCTTTTGTAAGTGGAGGAGGGTAGGGGTTGAAGAGAGGAAAAGATAATAGGGGAAAAAACAAGTTGCATCATGTGCAAGTACAAATTCTCTATGATGAGTGCGATCATTTACTATATCTAAGCTATACCAATAAAATCTAATTTAAAAAAGAAAGAAGCCAATGCTTAGTATGCATCTAACATATACCAGGCCCTACAAGAACCATCTATATCATAGAATCTTCCCAGTGATCTGATATAAACCACCTCTTATTCACAGATACGAAAACGAACAAAGAGGTGAAGTACAGTGGATTCTCATTATCATATATGCCATTATTTATGAATTTACTAAAATTTATTTGTATTCCAAAATCAACATTTTCAGCTTTTCCCAATGCATTTATAGACATGTTCAGAGCTGCAAAAATATTGAGTTGCCCAACATACATGTTCTGTCTGAAGCAGAACAGGGCAACAGTGTTCTGCCTCCTTTTTTCAGTTTTCAAAACATGAACAAGTGTCCTTTCCACAGTCTATGTCATGCCGAGCTATTCGGATCTTGCCTTTCACGAGTGGCTTCACTGCTTTAAATGGTCCTTGAGCGTGGTGAGGTACCCCTGGGTGTTTCTAAGTGCAAGAAGGCAGAGATGTGCCCAAGGAAGAAATACGTGTGCTTCATGAGTGTTGTTTTGGTCATGAGTTATTGTTGGCTGTGTGTTCACTATTAATGAATCAACCACATACATAAAATAAGAAGTCTTTAAACAGAAGTATGCGAGCTGGCAGACAAAAATACTGTGACCAGAGGATCACAGGAAGATAATCCTTTACATTTCACCAGATACAGTAGTTCAATATTCACTCACTGAGCAGTCAGGGCAACATTATATCACTTAAGCAATAGGAATGATGAGAGTAATTTGCTTTAATGTATTCAAGCTCACAGATCTGGGATTAGAAACTTGGTCTTTCTTATTTCAGAACCAGTCTTTCCACCTTCTCTAGGAGACAAAGCACTTGCAGCTCATCTGAAAGTAAATATATTACTGTCTATCTACAAGTACACTAGA
The DNA here is from genome assembly GCF_034190915.1 of Cavia porcellus. Classification (NCBI taxonomy): domain Eukaryota; kingdom Metazoa; phylum Chordata; class Mammalia; order Rodentia; family Caviidae; genus Cavia; species Cavia porcellus. The sequence continues at coordinate 39,536,694 of NW_026947504.1, read as the reverse complement.
AAGCCACTCTCTAGAAAACATCATTTTCAAATTTCTGGTTCAAAAGAGAACTTTTCTTTTTTTTTCATTTAAAAATCAAAAAGATAAGGGCCAGGGGTATTAGCTCAGTGGCACAGAGCCTGCCTGGCAAGTGCAAGGTCCTCATCTTGATTCCCAGTATAAATAAACAAACAAACAAATAATCAAGAAGATAACAACCTATTACTTAGGGAGGAATTACTTTTTTCCCCTCTGCTTTTTAACATCTTCACTGAAATGTGCTCGGAAGTTTGTAGCACTCAGAGGTATTTTCCAGCCAGTTAAAGATGGTTGACTCTGCTTCATAGAACAGTATTGCTTGGGAGCTGCAGTGCTGATCGTCTTTACAAATGAACTGACACTGCAGTTCAGTTTGTGACACTAGGCCACCTCACCTGGCTCTGATCTTTTGCTTACAAGAATGTGGCTCTTACATAGGGCCAGGAGACCAAGACAGGCAAATTTCACCAATTCACACAGGTCATAAGTCCACTAGAAATGGCTGAGCTTCCATATGCAACATAATACAGGGTAGGACTCCAAAAAAAAGTTAATTCCGAAAGTGTCCTTCACTCTCAGACAAGGTAAAGCTATGCTATTTCTTTGCTTTTTCAGCAGATATAACTTTGTTTACACAACCTTCAGTGGTACAAAAGTGTAACTGTGTTGCTGAGTCTGAGTGATATATATGGAAAACTCACCAGTAGGAAGAGGGTATTAATGCACCTGCACCCTACAATGCAATTTCATGCTTTTATAAGTTCAATGTTCTTACAATTAAGTCCAACATTTGCTGCAATTCTTTTCTCAGAAAGGGCATTCTAATATGCCAGTGAGGAGTCTATTTTGTCCCATTAGCCATTATTAGCTAATTTTGCTGCTAGGATCATGCTGGGAATTATCTAGAGGTATATAAGAAAATCAAGACCAGTAGCAAATGTCTGCTCTGAATAACAAAGGTACCATTAAGTATTTCACTTCCCTCAACAATCACATACACACACACACACACACACACACACACACACAGAGAGAGAGAGAGAGAGACTGCATATAACTTTTATTTCAGAAATAAATTGAATAATGGATTAATATTTTTAATAAATTGAAATAATTAAACTGACCCATGTATGTGTTCCCCCAAAGGTTTGTGGGTACTTACTCAGAAAGGCAAGTGAGGTCATCTTCTGCTGTCAGAGTTAATCCATTCTTTGAGGATCTGTTTGAATCATGGATCTTTATTCACTCAATTCATCACCGAGGACTTACTATGTGACTGCTGGGATGCACAGCGTCCTTGTTCTGCCTGTACTGTCGCTGAGGTACAATGAGTGACTATGGCCAAATATAAGAGCTGCAGAGATTATCTTTGGAATGTCCTTTCACTTTAGTGGTGTGTATGTGTTTCCAGGCCCTGAACCCAGGGCCTTTGCACTGAGCACATCCTCAGCAGCACCCTCTCCCTTTTTTTGTAATTCATACAGATTCTTGCTCAGTCACTAAGTTGCTCTAGGTTGGACTCAAAGGTGATCGTCCTGCCTCAGCTTCTCAGAGTGCTTAGATTACAATCACATGCATACAAACCCAGGTGGGATGTCTCTTTAGAAGTGGTAGAAATCATGATGCTCCATAATGGAAGATTCAATTAAGAAGTTACTTTTCTTTTTAAAAAAAATTTTAGCTAAATGAAAAAGACTCAGAATACAAAACAGCATTCCTATAGCTAACGCATGAGTGAAAGAGGAGCTCAGGCCGAGAGTGTGGCTTAATGGTAGACACTTGCCCAGTACATGTGAGGCTCTGGGTTCTGCCTCCAAACTTTCAAAAGGTCTGGACTCAGAAAGGAACCCAGAAACATATTTTAAAAAGTCACCTCAGGTTATACGATATAGTAATGGGACTAACAGTTAATTCAAGTTTATGCAGACTAAGAGGAAATGGGGAATGATAATTTTCTATATAGCAAGGGCTCAAAAAGAGGAAGAAATATGAGAGTTTAGATTGGCAGAGGATAGCATCGAGGATCAGGGGCTCACAGGAGAACAACCTGCGTGCGATCACACTACACATGGTGCTCTAGCCACACTGACTAAGATGTCCTGGGGCTCTTTACTGAGAAAGACTACAAGGAACATGGCAACATCATTTTCCTTTTTTTATATTCTTTGTTACACTTAATTACACTTTAGAATATGTGGTGTTGTGTATGTGGGGGTGCAAAATAAACCACAGAGAATTTTCATTTCTCAGTGTGGCATCTATCACACTCAGAAAATCCTTCCTGCTTCTTTAGAGGTTTGAGATTAAAACTTATCAGATTCTGTTATAAATAACTACCTATCCTGCAGGTATCTGAAGGAGCTCCTGATGATTAATAAAGGAGTGAAGCTCCTTTCTAAGAAAACCCACACAGCCATGTATGTCAAAAGAGATGCTCCCAGTTGGTCTAGACAAATCATGATATATATGATGTCAAAAGCCAAAGTAATAAATGAAAAAGATCAATTAAACTCCACCAAAATGTAAAACTTTCCTGCTCCGAAGGTAATACCAAGAAAGTTAAAAGCCCATAGAATGGGAGGAACTATTTACAAATTATGTCTAATAAGGACTTAAATCTGGAATATAGAAAGAACTCTTACAATTCAACAAAAATAACCTGAATTTAAAATAGGCAAAAGATGTGAATAAATGTTTCTCTAAAGAAGATATTCAGATGGACAATCAGCACATGAAAAGATGCTCGACATCATTAGTCATTAGGGAAATACAAGCTGAAATCACTGCGTACTTTCTAGGATGATTATAATCAAAAAGGTAGACAATAACAAGTGCTGACAAGAATGTGGAAGAATTTAAGGTGTCACACTTTAATGGTAAAAATAGAAAATGATGCAGCTACAAACAGTTTTGACAGTTAAAAGAGTTAAACATAGATTCCATAAGACGTAACAATGTCATCCCTAGGAAAATACCCAAAAGTACTGAAAAGAAATGTCCAGAAAAGAAACAGAAACTGGTCTATGAAAATATCTTAGCAGCATGCTCTATAATTTTTAAATATAAAGGCAAAAAACCCATTCGATGATAAAGTAAGATGTGGTTGTAATAAACTAAATTATGACCCTCAATCTATGCAGACCTTAATCCCTGAAAACTGAGGCTGTTACCACATGCGATGAAAAACTGTACAGATGTGACTAGTTCAGCATCTTGACATGGGAAGAGGAGTGTCTTCGGTTATACAGGAGAATGCAATGTAATCTGAGGGTCCTTTTAGAAGGGAAGTAGAGGAATTCTGGACCACAGAGCAGAAGGCAATTTGCTTGAAGCAAAATACTACACTGTTAACTTGGAAGGCCAGCAGTCACCAGGATGGAAAATGCAAAGAAATGGACTCTTCCTTGGAGCCTCTAGAGCAACTGCAGCCCTATGGACACCCTGACTTCAACCCAGTGAAACTGATTTCAGGCTTCCATCTTCCAAAGCTGTCAGAGAACAAATGTATGGTTTTCAGCCACCAATTTTGTGGTAATTTGTTATAACAATCATAGGAAACTAATACAGTGCTACATCAAAACATTGGAATATTATTCAGCCTACAAAGAGAAATAATGAGTTGATGCATACATGCTCCATATAGTGTAAGTCTTGAAAATACGATGTTGAGAGGAGCTGGACACAAAAGGCCGTATATTGCATGATTTCACTTTGATAATAAATAGGACCAAAAGTAAACTAGAGTTTAGTTCCCAGGGGTTGGGAGAGAAAACCAATAAGGCTTCCTTTCAGGGTGATAAAAATATTCTGGAATAAGTCGTGGTGATCAGGGCACTTCTTTGATCTAAATATACTAAAATGCAACATATAATAAATTTCCACTAAATTGTATGTCTTTTAAAAAATGAACTTGGACTAACACCCTCCAAGTCCTGGGTCCCATCCCCCACACTACACACGCAGACATACACAGAACTTGATAGTTTCAAACGTTAATAAAAAAGAAGTCAATTGCCTGGGCCAAGATAAACAAAACAAAGATTAATTACCAAAGATTAAATACACTAACTGAAATCACTGTTATCATTAATATTGTATTTAAATGCACATTAGAAAAAATTAGTTGTTAGAATGTCTAGAGATAGGGAAGGAAATTACAGGGACAGAGGAGGAATGGGAAAGGGTACCAGGGATGAAACAGCCAAAATATGTTATACACTGGTATCACTAAGCCAGAAAGAATAAAGAACTTCACTGTTCTGTGCTACTAATATGCACCCAGAAATAAAACTACACAAAAAGAAAAATCGTTTTTAATCTATCTCTCACCGCAAATTTAACAAGTTATACCTATTCATACACTGGAAATGAAACATCCTTTATATGGGATTTTGTGCCAACTGACCTGTTAAAACTTAAAAGATTTCTGTGAAAGGTCTTATTTCATGAGATATAAATGACAAGCTAACAAATAAACAGATATAACTTACCTAACTCTGAAGGAAATACTTATGATCATGTTTTATTCTTACTAAAATATAATTGGATATTATATATGTCAAAAATTCCATTTAATTACATAGCCATGGTAAACTCACAATTAAAAAATGAAGACTACATTTTACATGGGGAGGGCAATGTCGACTGGCTTATGACACATTAGAATTGCTCTTAACACTCGCTTTATTATCAGAGCATTAATTTTCTTTCTAAATAGAGATTAGATGAGCAATGTTTACATAATGTGGACAACAAACCTAATCTTATTCTAATACGTGGTCCACCAGAACTCATGGAATTAATGAAGCCATTACTTTTTGCTAAAATTTAAGGATCTCTACAAAATTCCTACAGTAAGAAACCTGACCTTAAAAAATGCAAATTTCATGCAAAAGGCTAAAATTGTTTGAATGGCAAAGTTTCCATTTCAACGGTTTCAGTGTATTGATCCAGCAACCTCAGTTCAAATTGATCCAATAAAATTTCACAGAAAGCTCTGCTAGAGCCAGTATTGTAACCTTACATTATAGGACAGTCAAGTGCAGCAATCTCTGAGAAATGTTTCAACAGCATCTACTTAAACTATTGCTAATCATAAGAGGACTACTGTTAGAGCTTGACAGTCTTGGCTATGCAGAGATCTGAATAGTTGAATTAGATTGAATCTGCATAATTTCAACGGAAAGATACATTTAAGCTTTGTCAGAATCAATTAATGGGCTCAGTTCTCTTGAGTTCTGGCATATTATTTTCTCTTTATGTGTACATATACTTAGGAATGAATAAAATGCCACTTCTCAACTTTCAAATAAGCTTATTCAGTTTTTAATTAAATTTCTCAGAGCAGTTTATCAACCTTGGCATTTACACATTAAACATAGATAATTATGTAAAGATTCTAAAGAGATTTGCTTAGAACGTGTCAAGTTAAGCTGCAAAATACTAGAGAAAGGGCAGAACAAAAACCCTAATATAGTTTTATTCACACCTCGGCCCTGGGAACAAAAACAGTACGGCAGAGCATAGCCTAGCAAAAATGATTCATGCTTCTCAGACTGCCAGAGCAAGGGAACAGGAAGGAGCACCAGGTCACATGGAAACCAAGGCCAGCAGTGGCAGGATAGGGGAGAAGGGAAGAGCGGGAAGCAGAGCTAGACGGCGAGGGAGGGAGGGTTGGAATAGAGAGGGGAGACGGAAATATAACTGATGCTGATACTGTGTGTTCCAAAAAACCAAAGTACAGCACTTTATAAATCCCGTTCCTTTGAATAGAAATGCAATCTGAGTTCTGGATCTGTATCCACAAAGCCAGAAAATAACAAGTATCAAAAGGTGTTTCCAAGGGCAGCTTGTTTTCTTCCCTAATTATTGAGGGATTTCTGATAAATAAAATTGTGTATATTTAAGGTGTACAGGATGCTTTAATATGTATATACATTGTGAAATGATAACCACACGTTCAAAGTTCAACCATGTTATAATATTAGTACTTCGTTTCTTTTTATTGCTAATAGTCCAGTCTAGATATACATTTCTATACGAACTTTTGTGTGGATATGTTTTCATAACTCTTGGATACATAGTAACTACCTAGAAATGGAATTGCTGGTTCATATGGTAAGATTGTATAGCTATTTAACCACTTAAGAAACTGCCAGGCTTTTTCCCAACATGGCTGTACCACTTACATTCCCACCAGCAGTGTATGAGGGCACCAGCTTTTCTGACATCCTCAACAATGCTTAGCATTGTCTATTGTTTACAATCAAAGACACTATAGTGGGGATGAACTTGTATCTCGTGGTTTTAGCAAGACCCTTAAGAATAAATGATTACAAAAAAAATTCCATTCTGTAGGTTGTCGTCTCACTTTTTTGATAGTGGATATGACTTTTCTGATTCTGATTGTCTTTTCTAACCATTTTGTCACTAATGTATAAAAAGCAATTGATTTTTCTACACAAATCTTTAACTCCCTAAATAATTTAAATAATGAATTCCTCCAAGTTGATTTTCTTTCTTCTAGTTTTTGTGCTAGGAGGTTAAACCCTGAGCTTTCATACTAAACATATTCTAAGCCCTTTTAAAATTTATTAAAAATATATTTTGAGACAGAGTCTTGTTAAGCTGTTAAACTGCTCGGCTCAAACTTGCAATCTTTCTCCCTTGGCCTCCCGGAGTGCTGGGATTAGAGGCATGTACAACACCTGGATTTAAACCTCATAACTTTATTTTCATACCTTATTTACTAGTTTGTATCTCCAAAAAGATATCAAGTAAGGCAGTGATAATGAACAGCCTTGCTCCTAATTTTGAAGAGGATACTTTTAATAATTCCTATGGAAAATTATGTTTGCTTTTGGGAAGTAGTCTTTATCAGACCAACACAGTTCTCTTCTATTTTTACTTCATTCAGAGCTTTTATTTAAAATGAGTGTTGAATTTTGCTAAGTGTACCTTCTATATCTATTGAGATGATCATATTTTTCCTTGTCTTTCAGTTTATTAAAATGGTATTATTGACTCACATTTTTGGAATAAGCTCAATTTTAGTGGATGTTTTTCAAAAATAAACTAGATTCAGTTGATATTTGTCTAGAATTGGTCACTTTGCCCACGAATGTAATCATACTAGAGTTTTTTCATACTGTCTTGTTTGGTTTTGATATCAAAATTATAATATTGTCAGGAGTTATATAATGATTCAAGGAATATCTTCTATAAAAAGTTTGAGAGAACTTGCTGATAAAATAATGTGGGCTATAGCGCTTCTTTTTAGGAACACTTTCACTACTGATTGTAGTAAAATAATTAAAGTTTCATTTTCTTCTCTTTTTTTTTTTGGTAAGTGTCACAGGATTTCAAAACAAGATAATAGGAAATCAACAATGGTTTCCATAATGCCTCTTCTTGTCTTCAAAATAGCTGCAGATACCTCCAGACATAGTAAGCTCAAACAAAACAAAACAAAAACAGAATAGAACCATAAAAACAAAACAAAGAATGCAATACAGGACTTCAAAACAAGGTAACAGTAAATCCAAAATGGCTACCATAATATATTTTGTCATCTTCAAAACAGCTGCCTGTGCCATCAGATACAACAAAATCAAACAAGATAAAACAGAACAAAACCTAACCAAACAAAACAATGAGAATGACGCAGGATTTTGAAAAAAATAATAGGGAATTAACAATGGGCACCACCTTCCAAAGGATATTCCCCCATAGATGCAATACTGTGCAATGTTATCCTATGAATTAGATCATTAGACTGCTGGCTTTAGGCCTGCAAAGTCAGTGAAAACCTAAACACTACAAACATTAAGTTGTATTTTACCTCATTAGCTACCATCATAGCCTGTGTTTCTTCAGATCAGCCAGTTGTGTGAAGGGGGGCACCGGCTCTCGTCTCCATGCCTGTGCGCCAGAAGGGGCTGGCATGGGGCTCTACCCCAGCAAGCCACACGTGGCGCTGACTCACAGGAGGTCTCGGCTTCTTATTGGTTTCTTGTTCTCCTCCCTGAGAAATCCGCGAATCTCTTCTCTTGGTTTTGCTAGGTATGATTTTGGAAAGTTTTTTCACTTAAATTCAGTGGTACAGAGTTTATTCTCTCATATATTTCTAATGTCTTCTGTATCTACCCGTATGTCCCTTTTCATTATTTGAGCCTTTCCTTTGATGTTTTTCACTTTGATTAAGCTCTCCAGGTATATATAATAAAATCAATAGGCTCTTTTTAATGAATCAGCTGTTGACTTTGTCTAGGATAGCTTTGTTTTATTGTCTTATTGTTCTATTGTTTTATTTTCCAAAACCTCAGGTGAGGTTCTTAGTTATTAATTTTCAGCTTTGCCTTTTTTCACTTTATAAATTTCATGCTAAAATTTTTCTCTCTGAAGATAACTTTTTCCCCATTTCATAACCACTGGTACGCATTGTCATTCTGAGGTTTTATAACCTCCATATTTACTTGTCTCCTCCTCACTTTTATATCCAGGAATTATGGTTTTATCTAGATGTCCACCCAAGTCTCATGCAGTCATAAGCAGGAAGTTTTGCAGGTAGCTAGATCTAGGGTGTGTGATGCTGAGATTAAGGTGTGACGCTGGGGTTAACAATTAGCCCATTAATTGGACCAGCACAGTTATGAGTGACACCACCCAGAAGCCAGGTGGCCTGGATGGAGTATAAAGGAACACAAAGAAGCTGATGTGCTACTGCTGCCTGCCAGCTTCTGCCTTCTGCCTGCTGTGCCCTGCTATGGACTGCTTCTCCACTCTGCCATGCCATCCTGCCTTGGAGCTGACCACCTATGGACTGAAACCTCTGCGGACTGTAAGTCAAAATAAACCTTTCCTCCTTAATTCTGCATGTCAGGTATTCTGTTTCAGTGTGAAAAAAGTAACTAAGATACCAAGCATTTACCAAGGTCCAGCTGCTTCAGTAGCTTTTGTCTGCTGCTGAATAAATAATCTTTCTACACACCTTTCCTCTGGGCTCCCTCTGCCCCCACTTCCCAGGGACTTCCTTCTCAGAGTCCCATTAAGCTTCTGGCCGCTGTAGACTAAGCCACACAGCTGAGTGGCCCAGTCACACCACCGTTTTCCAGAGACTGTCACCTCTATGAAGAACGCACTAAAAAAATAATAGTGTATTTAGCACATTATTAAAAAAGTTTTCAGAAATTATACTCCTTCCCTTGGTATCTGCAGGATCTCAATACCCTCACTACACTGGTCAGATATCAAAATCCAAAGATGTTCAAGTCTCATATATAACATAATATAGTACCTGCATATAGCCTATACACACTGGAAAATTTTAAAATTAGAATACTGAATAAACAACTTGTACCCAATTTTTATGAACAAAATTGCTGATATTCAACCATTTTGTTACCCAGAAACAGCAACTTCAAGCTTCCATGTATTAGGTACATTTTTCATGTCATAAAATATTCTTTGAAAATTATTTTTAACGACCTCAAATTATTTCATACCTGAGAATAAACACTGATTTACTAAGTTCTACTTTCCACTGTGACACATTTAGACTTTTCCTACCTTTTGTATTTGTTTCTAACTAGAATGTTATTTAAAAGTCACTGGTGAAATTTAAATAATTTGTTGTGATAATAGCTTCTGTATCATAACATTTTCCGCAAATGCTCATATTTCCTTTATACCCCCAAAGTCTCTAGTCTTCTGTCTTTTGGGCCCCACCCACCACTACACACATCACTAGACTGACCTTCTGTAAGGTAAGCTCTCCAGGGTCAGCAGATGCTTCACCTGGGTTCTTTCCCTCATAGGCTCTTCCTAAAAGATCTCTTTGCTGATCACCCTCTACAGGGTACTTCTCCCAGACCAGTGGCTCCAGATCCCCTCAACTGAGGCCCTTGAGGTCCTCAACAACACTTCTTAGAGACAATCCTCACCCTCGAAGCCCTTCTCTTCATACAAGATCTCTTTTAATGACTCCAAGCCTTCCTCCGACCTGTGTTCCACATTGTACCCAGGATCTTAGCCAGGCCAGCTCTGGGCACTGAGGGTCCCACACTTATCAGTTGTTTTCTATTTGCCCTTACATATGACCCATCTTCTCTTACCAATTCTTAAACCACTTTGCATTCACAATAATATCTTGTTGGGTGGTGTTTCATTTAGCCCTTATCAATGGCTCTCTTCCCATGTTTCATTTAGTCTTTACCATGGTTCTATGTCTCTCAGCAGCTCTGAGGTTCATTCACTAATCTTCACAAATAAAACTCTACAAAAACAGTTCTACATTTGAAACAATATCCTGCCAACTACATAAACTCTTCAAATGCAAAACATTCTTTTCTAGATTGTTTTCTAGGTTCAAGTTCTCAAGATTTAGTTTTTGGAACAGACAGGGAAATAGAAAAAAAATTTTTTAAGGCAAGGACATTAATTATATATGCTATACTTGCCTTGCAAGCAATGCTTCTTCATAAGATCTGCGACCCAAAAACTAAGGGTACCAGTGGAACACAATTTGATATCCAAGCGGAAGAAAACTGACACTGGGAAGCCCAAGGAGTCAAGAGACTGGGTTAGAAAGGTCAAGAATTCCCAAGAGCCATAAAGAAAAAAGCATGCACTGGAACGGATGAAATCTTCCTGAGAGCCAGAGCAAAGCCACTGGCACACTGCCATCCCAGGCTGTGTGCCTGACAACATGACATGTGTGTAGGTAGAATAAATATATATTCAGACATCTAAGTGCTCACAGAGTCTATTTCCTGGAACCCTTTTTTGAGAATGTACTTGAAAATGAGATTGCCAAAATAAGGAAGTAATTTAAAAGGAAGACAGACAATCCAAAAAACAGATTTTACTCAAGAAGTGTCCCAGAGTAAGAGCTGTGCCTCAGGCCTGTGACACAAAGATAGAAAACCCAGACATGGTCAGCATGGAGGTAAGGATTCTTTCAGTTTAGACAATTTACTATAGCTCTTCCTACGCAACTTAATTTCCCCAACCATGTATTTCCTTATGAAAATTAAAATTATCCCAATGAAAAACTACTATTGATATCATTAATAGTCCAAAGGCAGTCACTGAGTTCACTGAGAAAGTTTTTGTCTGGGGACTTTGTTAATGTACTTGCTATACAGTTTATAGTAGACTAATTCGACTGACAATACAATATTTTAACTTGGCTGTGTAGAAATAACCTTATGAAGCAGAAGATAGGCTTTAAAATGAAAATAAGAATTTGTATTTTAAGCTTCAATTAGCACACATATTGTCATTATTAAAAATTGTGTTCCAGTTAAAGTACAAAGAATTTTAAACCAAGAGGCCACCTTGGTTCTACTCCAAGCTCTGCCACCAACACATTGTGGGCAATCTTGAAAAATAACCTAGTTTCTGTTCTTCAGTTTCGGCATTTATAAAAAAGAATTTTAAGATATTATATACACATACTGACTGCCTCCTACTAAACAGAGTTCTAGACCCTGAGGATGTAACAGAGAACAAATCTTACTGAGCCACATTTTAACACAGGGATATACAAACAAAAATTTAATATGCTGGTGGGGGATGAGGCCTATGGTGATAAATAGAAGATTGATGAGGAGCACCAGAGAAGGGATTAAATAAGGACATCATGGCAGGCCTTGCAAAGGTAGAAATATTTTAAACAGGCTTGAAGATAAGAACAAGGCATGCCAATTTCAGTCAGAAAAAATACAACACAAAATTACTATGATATGTGGTTTCTTGGGGATAATGAGAAAGGCCCTGTGGAAGCAGACTCTGTGAGTGTAAGCACAGATGGATTCAGAATGTGACAGAGGTCTGACCACATGACCTGGTGGGACTTTAACTTTTATTGCCATAGCAATGCATAGGGAATTGTAAGCTGATTAGAGATATGACTACTTTCATCATGCAGTAACCACTGTAGAGGAGAACACAATACACATTCATTATACAACAACTGCTGTAGTTGAGGCTAGGTGAAGGATAGGCTATAGAAGACAAGAACCAAAGAAAGAGATTCAGATAAGAGGCTCTACAGTGATGGAGAGAAGTTGAATTGTGTCCTTTAGAATTTAGGTTGAATTTAGGTCACCCCCAGTACTTCACAATGTATCTTTATTTGAAAGATGACCTTTACAGAGATAATTAATGTGAGACCTTAGGGTAGGCTCTACACCAATCTTACCAGTGCAAAGGGAAAATTTGAACACAGAAGTACATACACAGAGAAACTGATACAGAGGCACATGGAGAAGCCAGTCATCTTTGTAACCCGAGGAGAAAGCCCTGAAACAAATCCTTTCCTAACAGCTTCCAGGAGGAACCAATCCTGCAAACACCTTAACTCTGGATTTGTGGACTTCTGAAATGTGAGACGTTAAATCTGCTGCTTAAGCTATTGTAGTTCATAATACTTTATTAAGGCAGCCCTAGCAAACTGGTACAGTAAGCAGGACATAATAATGACTTGTAGCAGTGGAAATGGTTAGGTTCTGCATATGTTTTCCCAAAAAAGTCAGAAAGATTTTCTGACAGATTAGTAGGGAAGTGTGAAGGAAATGAGGAAGCCAATGTTGACATTCAAGTTTGGGACTAAATACCTGCAAGAGGAACATTGCCATAGACTGAGATGAGGAGAGCTGGGCTAAGGCAGATTTAGAGGTAGGTGTGAGTGTAAAGTCTAGGTACACTATTTTGGATGTTATTAGAGGTAGAATTAGGGACAATTATGACATGATTAACAGAGTAACAAATGCATCCAGGACACATTTGTGGCATATATATTGTCTGCAAAGCTTTGAAACAGTTCAAAAATACTTTTTAAGTTTTTGGTGTGAAACACAGACTAAAAATTGCATGAACAAGATGTTCAATCGCCAATGGCGAAAACATCAAGACTGAGAAGTGATGTGGCTATGCACAATTGGTCTATGCTGTAACTAGATCCTTTCATTATTGGACTCTTAAATTTCTTCTACAGGTAATTCCAAATTTACAGTGTGGGATGATAATCACAAGTCATTAAAGTCAGCACTTTGTAATTTTCATTTGAATCCATATACTCCAGTATGTCTGGTTTTAGTGTGTACTGATGCTATAAAGATGTACATGCTTCTTGAGCGCAAGACTCAAAAGCTATAACCTTAAATTTTGGCTCTGACACTGAACATAGCAAATTACTTTCTGAGCCTTGGTTCCTTTGCCTACAAAAGATTAGAATATTTCATAAAATTGTTGTGAGGAAATCATATGGCATATATAGTGTTCACTCCAGTGATCAGTTCATAGGAAGTACTCAATTAAGCTGTGAATATTACTTTCTAGTAGTGCTACAAGATTTCAGCTTGAGATGAGCTACACTGTATTGTCAGGAACATGTAATAGGGCTGGGACTCAGAGCAGGACTCAGTTTGGCTCCCAAATGTCCCCTAAAGGTCTATGTATTGGGAATTTTCGTGGAATTTCTACTTCTCCCAGACAGATGGACTCTGATTGCAACCATCTTTCTGTGTCTTCTCATCCTTGGCCCTTTCTTGCTTGATTTGTTGGTTTGAACAGGTAAATACCAGAGTATCCAAAAGTTCTGTATCTGGAAGTTCTACCTTCACCATGCGATTGTTTCCCTGTTCACAGCCCCCCCCCTACAAACTGACCAGGATCTAAACAATGAAGTATGAAAACAATGAGCTCTTCGCACCTGTAAGAATATAGCCTCATGATTCTTTTCAAATTTGTCCTCATTTCCTAATGCTAACTTTTCCCCAGAGGGGTGTCACATCGTTCTATACATTCTCTGTCAGTGGTGGTGGATCTATGGCATGTGTGCCACAGCAGGCATGTGACCCAAGTTGCCCTAGCATTGCTCCACTAACCAAGCATTGGGTAACAGTGCATGTAATAGCCATGTGCATATTCAGAAAGTAGCAGTGGTGCCAGGTGATGTCACAAACAGTGTCTTAGTTTTTACTCATCACTGAGACAAAATACCTGATGCCCAAAATCAGGGAAGGAAAGATGTATTTCTTACAGTCCTTGGAGGTTTCAATACCTACTTTGCTGACTCCAAGTGGCAGAGTGGCATGGTGGACCGCCATTCAAGGCCGGCTGCAAACTGCAAAGCACAAACTGGCAAGAGAAAGAGATACATCTTCTTCCTGCTAATACATTATATCCTGGCTGCACCCCTAGGCAAGTGTAGCACTCACACCACCAATCCAAGCACTCAGCAACGAACCAATCACAAACACTACATCCGTAGTTGGTCACATCCGTAAGTGTATTAGGCTTGGGGCCAGTGATATATAAACCATGACAAACAGTGACTCATTAGCTGTGTTATTAAGAGTTTCATATGGCTGATCAATATGCTGCATGCATATATATACATATGTATATATTTAATTATATATTCACTTGGACCATGTATGAGCTTTTAATACATTGATTTTTATTAACACAAGATTTTAGTTTTCTTAGGAAACAGTTGAAATTTAATATCTAAGATTTAGCAAAGAGATATTTTAATTAAGTCTTAGATTCCTTTGTGTTGTCCCCCTGGCAAAATGGAATCTGCAGCATATTTAGTTGTGAACAATTTAAAAAACAAGAGCAAAGATATCTAAATAGAGATACAGATAGAGACAGAGAGATGTAGAGATAATTTAGACTGTGTGTGACCTTAGCAGAAGCCCCTACAAAGTAGAAAATGCACTTAAGACACCTTGTTCAGAGCAAGCCAAAAGCTGAGGGTCAGTGAACACTGCCCCTTTGTATCAGTGGTCAGCAAATTCAAGAGGAACCCCAGCTGGGAATCACTACCATAGATTGTTGACTCAGGGACTATCCAATTCTTTAGTGTTAACTAGTTAAGTGTTAGCTATTTTTAATAGAGGAATAGATTTGTATTGGGTACCTTTTTGTTTTTGTAGACTCCATCTTGAACACCAAAACATGACTACAGGAAAAAGAAAAAAAAAAAGAAAAAGAAAACTGAAAAGAGATAGTAGAAAATCATTCCAAGACAACTGGACAAAATTATTTGGAGTGACTGAATGCAATGGGAAAGCATTATGCATTCTGTATCGTGGTAGTGACGCATTGCACATCAAATGTCAGATGGTACTTTGACACCAACTTCAAAAGTGTTAGCAAAATTGGTGAAACTGAAAGGAGTTCCCTGAAGGGAAATCAGGGGAAATATTGTTCCCAGTATCTTAGTTTTTGCATCTTTTTAAACCATTTGGCGGCTGTCAGTTTTCAAATTTCACTGTGCAGAGCAAAACATGGTAAGCCCCTTTCTGATAGGGATTTCATCAAAATGGCCATGTTATCTGGGAGTAATTCCCCTTTTCATGATTTCCCAAGCAAGGATAAAACTATGCAATGCATTTTGAGATGCCACCTAGCAGAAACACTGTTAAAAGAAGATCAAGTCCTGCACATGACAGGTCATGTTCACAGCTCACCACTCATTTACAAAAGGCAGCCTGTTACTCCATGTGGTTGGCTGAAAGCACAGATACAGTCACACAAGGCATGTGGTTGGTAACATCATGAGAAAAGAGCTGGTGAAGTATCTGCCTGGAAAAACACAAAAAATAGATATTCATGATGGAGGATTTCTTGTCACAAGACCAGAAGTGATTTCCATTACTAACGATAGGGCACTTTGCATGGTGGAAACATCTCATGTTTCTTTGTTAAATCAGCAAAATATCTAGTCAATCAGTTTCATTGTATTACACAGGAAGTTCTTTGTACCAAGGAAAGCAGCAAAAAAATTAGACAATATCCTCAAAGATATCACAAAAATGGTAAACTATATCATGCTTCATGCTCTTAATTTTCAACCGTTTGAAACACTTCTTGATGAGGTTCAGGCACCATGTAATGCTTTCCTTATGCACAATAATTTCCAGAAGCTGAACAGAGGAAGAGTCCTGGAGAGATATGTACCTTGCTTGGATGAAACTTTGCTGTTTATGAGTAAAAAAGGGAAGGAATGGCCAAAGCTCACTGATACGGCCTGGCTTAACCACCTTTTTTTTTTTTCTTTTTCTTTTTCTTTCCTGTTTGTTTGTTTGTTTGTTTGAAACAGATTTTACACTACGTATCAATGTACTGAACAAAATAAGCTAAAATAAACCATTAGGTGTAGGAAAAACAGCAGAAAATTGCTAAAAAAAAACAGAGAAAACTGCAGATTTTTAAAGAGAATTTGAAAATGAGCAGCTGAAATAGTTTCTAAATCTAAAAATGAATTTAGAAAATACTACATTTTCATACAATCCTACAAAACCATCAGGAAATCTACAAGGAATTCTTTAGCACTGTAGCAACTCCAAAGGAGAATTTTAATAACAGATTTTTATAGTTCTATAAAATGGAGACAATTTTTTTTTTCTCCTGATAAAGCCAAATTTGAAGAGGGTGAGTTTTCCTGCTTATATTGATTAAATTTTCGAAATCTGGAAACGGAACTATCGGAATTTCAAGAAAGCTTTATATGAAAAAATAAATTTTATGACCTGCATGCAACACTTGAGAACGTGGAGAACAGTACAAAGGGATGACAAAAGACAGCACGGGTGGAGGTTCTGAGTAATTTTAAGTCAATTGGCAAAAGTAATTTTAAGTCAATGATAACACTTCAACTGCTTTCCTTACTTTGTTTGGATCATTTTATGTTTTGTGAGCAGCTGTTTCAGCTTTGAGCTGTATCTGACTAAAGAAACAGACTAACAGATAACCTGAGTGCTACATGTGTTGTTCTCAAATTAATTATGAGCCAAGGTTTGACAAATGATCAGCAATCATACAATAGCAAAAATCACTGTGCAAAAGCACACCAAATGCCAGCTTTAATCTTTCAATAATAACTGTTTGTGTCATTGAAAGTTCTACAACTGTTTTCCTTTTAAGACAAAAGATGTTAATGTATGAGTTATGTTGTCTAAAAAAATCATTATTCAGGTTTCATTGTAGTGCTAGTATTTTGCAATACGTAAGTGGATTTGAGTTGTGATTTCAGCACTCTTATCTCTAAAAGGTTTGCCATCACTGCTCACCTTACAATGCACGCTGTTATGCCTAGTTCACACTATTCTACTTACATGTAATCTAGGCACCATAAGTGTATTATCCACACAGCAGCATGGGCATCACTCTGCACCAACCCACACCTACTAACTCAACATATACATTTTAACAAGATCCCCAGATAGATGCTGCATAGATGTAAATCTTTCTGGGTTAGTTCTCTTCCTATTACTATGACAAAGTACCTGAAGTAGTCAGCTTAATTAGGAGGAATGGTTTATTTTAGCTCCTAATTTTGGAGGTTTCAGTCTGTTTCAGCTGGCCCTTTGCTTTTGGGTCTATGAAGAGGCAGTACATCATCATGGGAGAACATGGCAGAGGACACTGCTCATCTGGTAGCATTCACGAAGCAGAGAGGAAAAGCCATGGTCCCACTATTCCCTTTGAGGACACACTGGAAATATGGAAATGGCCGCTCATAAAGGTTTCATCTCCTCCCATTAGTACTACAGGCTAGACACCAAGCATTAAACACAAAGGCCTTTAAGGGATAGTCAAGATTCAAACTTCTAGGTTAAGTCCCAACTTCTCAAAGAAAAGGCGAGAAGATCAGGAAACCTAAGATCACTGCATTCAGAGTTCTTCTATCTAGAAAAAACTGAAATCCCTTTGAGACAGTTCGGGAAATTGGGAGACAGTGGAAAGCCAAGAAAATGCATGGCTGGGGATTTAGAAGACTGGTGTAAATACCTGTCTGGCAAGTGCAAGATCATTTGATTCCCAGTACCAAAACAAACAAACAAACAAAAAAAGAAAGTGCAGGCATTAACCCAGGTTTGAACAAAAAGTAAATCCCAAAAGCAGTTTCAATAGACCCGTCCAATTCAAGAAAAAATTCTAAAGGATAATGTTACTACCACAAAAAGTCAACTTAAAGATTCTCTGGTGAGAGAGACACAACCCCTACAAGGGGGTGCAGTACACATCCTACATGACAAGATTTATGGGACTGGAGTCAGCAAATCACTGAATTTTTGTACTCCAGCATACAAATGAAGAGAGAAATGATCTTAATGTTAAAAATCACAACTGACAGCTGGTGGCTAAATTCTGAGAGAAGTACCAGATATGTTTAAAAATCAGAAAACACTCACCTACTATGTGTGAGGGTGTAGCTTTAATCCCCAACACCACTAACCAACCAAATCAGTAGTAAAATCAGATGTAAAACAAGAATACATGGAAAACTGGAAAAAGATTAAGTACTAATAAAAAATGTAGCAAGATTAAAATAAAACAAGTGGGATAGAAGAAAAATAAAAGGAAAAAACAGATATTATACTCTTAAATGGTATAGCCATCAAAATTACATGTTAGTCACAGAATACCTAACATCACAACTTTTAAAAAAAATACAGATATCGATAGAAACACAAAGATAGACTGACTCACAACTTTCATGGGTGACTGATCAACAATTTTGGGAAAAACAAGAACAACCAAAATGCTTTAAGGGCACACTGGTCACAATTTTCATGGGAGACATAAACAGAACTATCTTCTCTAGATCTCCAAGTCTGACACACAAAACAAAGATTTAAAAAGTTAATACAATAAAAAAAAAATCTGAAACAGATAGTGATACAAACTGTCCAAATTTAAATGCTCTTTTTAGACACATTAAGAAATGCAGAGAAAAAAAAATCTCAATACAAACGTAGAAGCACAACTATACAAATGACTTTGAGTACAAGTTAGTCATATCAGAAATTAATCAAAGCCAGGGCTTTAGCTCTGTGGCATAAGTGCCCGCCTGGCAAGCACAAAGTCATGAGTTCAATCTCCTGTACCAAAAAAGAAAAAAAAAATCATAAAAAATGAAGAATATCTCTCCAAAATTTATCCAAAACAAAATGAAAAAATCCCCCTCCCTTTGAACCTACACGCACACGCACACACACACACACACACACAGAAACCAAAATTTGTGGAGGGAAAAAAAATCTTCATTAAGCTTAAGAAACAAAAGTAAACTTGTAAGGTCTTCAGAATGAGTAATAAAGGAAACACTATAAAATGAACCTATGATGAAACAAAATAGTATTTAGACAAGGAATGCAAAAACAAGAAAACACAAAATTGAATTGAAGTTAACACAACTCAAATGAGCAAAGGAATAAAGTGGACTAAAGGAATGGAGATCACTGTGGAAATTAAAAGAAACAGCAAGTGCTTGATCAATGAAATCTAAAGCAGGTGTTTGGGACTTTTCAAGGAATTTCAATGAGAAAGGGGGAAAAAGCCAACCAAAAGAAGTCAGACTCAAAGAAACATATATAGAGTTGCTGTAGAGATTTACAAAATATGACACAGCCCAAATAAAAAATTCCCTAACAAACTTTCAAATCTAAAAGTGTATGATTTCCAAGATTAACTGATGAGAAAAGAAGCTAAAAAAAAAAAACTTCGTTCCTAAGAAAGCTTTTATTCCCAAAGGAGTAACCAGTTTTTAATAAAGTGCTAGGTAGATCAAGCATCACCACCAACAACTAGAAGTCATTTTAAAGAAAGATAATTTTCATAAAATATTATTAACAGAAAAGTAAGATACAGACAGAGAAAACACATTGACTGACCAACCAATCAGCTACACTGATAAATAGGAAGACTCAATATCATGTAGGCAGTCATTCTAACATTTTAAAAATTCAATGCAATGCCAATAAATACCGTTTCCCCCCAAAATGTGGCAATGACTTAAAAATTCATGTGGCTATGTAAAAATACAATTTTGAAGAGTATTAATAAGACAGATAGCTTAGAATAAAACTGAAGTTACACTTTGGTCCTTAACTGCTTTGAAATTTGAATTTGGTACTCAATTGTTCTGATGTGAAAATTGGTTCCACTACTCTTTTGTTTGGTACTCACTGTATAAGCTAGAACTTGTCAGTATTGACTCTCTTGATTTGCTACCCTTTCCAACCAAAACAGTTTGTCTGACACTTACTCATCATGCCTCCCAGAACCAATTAACCAAGGTAACCCTGTACAGTAATTAAAATAAACTGGTTGCAGGAGTCTATTTGAATAGCACACAAAACGAGGCCTACAAATAGACCTCAATATAAATGAAACTACTTGAGAAATATGGCATTATAAATCAAAGTAGAATGAACTACTCAATAAAACTAAAAAAGATCTTTAGCTCAAAAAAGACACAAAGTTAATTTTAAAAAGGATGCAAATCCAAAAATGAAAATCACATCTATGTTCTTACCCATTTCTAGTGGGAGTATAAAGTACCAACTACTTTTTTGAAATGCAATTAGGCAATATCTAGAAAGTAGAATACCCATACTCACTAAGCTCAATACTTCCACTTTTACTGAGAATAATTATCTAATGAAACAGAAAGGATGTTTACTTTGGCAATGATAAAGTAGAAACAATCTGATACATTTGTATATTCATCAGTACACAAAATGACTGACTGTGGTTAAAATGGATTAACTGCATAATATCCAAGCAACAGAAAGTGCCATGATAATTAAGAATTCTTTATAGAATTCAATCAAATCTTTTATAAGGTGTGGCATTATTCTGTCATTGGCAGAAAATGCTGCCAATTTTAAGATATGACTGATTTATGAGCATCCCAACTATACAGATGCTAGATAATGCAAGCAAATGGAGATAAACACTTACCAACATAACAATATCTCAAAGATACAATGTTAGGTAAAAAGCAGGTTTCAAAATTATAGATGTAACTTTTTCATAAAATTTCAAAATACACAAAATAGTCATAAGTATTTAAAAATACATACATGTAAAATAAGGATGAAAGCATGCATGGGAATGATATACAGTACCTCTTAGTACTTCACATGCTAAAAGTGAGTTTACTCTCCCCACATGGAACAGAGAAATCAGTCACTCCCTACCCACTGTAATATGCAATTATGAAATGTTCATTCTTCAAACACAATAGAGAAATAAAGTTGTTAAACATTCCTGAGAGATTTTTACTGAGAATGGGGAAGAAAGTGGTGTGTGTGTGTGTGTGTGTGTGTGTGTACGTGCGAACACACACACAAGCTGGGTGAGAGTTTACAAACTTAAATGAGGCAAAATGTTGAAATTTTCTAAACTTGGAACATGAAGTTATGATTCTTTTGTTTTATTTCCTGGATGTTGGCAATCTTTACTTGAAAATAAAATTTTAGAAAGTATAAAGTACATTTTATACTTGTAACTTATGAAAATCTTATGAGCTCATAAAAATCTCAGGAAACAACTCTTACACTATATAAACTGTTTCACAAAAACTATGGACAGATTTCCAACTGCTAGTAAAACCCTTTGTATTAGTATTGGTATAAAGCTGGCACAACAAAGAAAATTATAAGGCAATCTCATGATACGGATATAAGAATATTAGTAATGTTGGCATCTAGTAGTATAAATCTAGTAGTATAAATCAAGCTAGATTACTATGAAAAGAATAAAAACCAACTTGAAATACTGACAAAATGGTTTGTAAATAATACTATCTAACAAATGCAAGAGAATTGCTGGAAAAAAAAAAAGAGTTCTGCAAAGCAACTGAAAACAACATGGCACAGCAGCTTTAACCAATTAGAAACCAATGAAGTATTAATAGCAAATGTTAGTAAAGCCCACTAATCTATTCTTAGGAAAAAAATAAATGTATATCAAAATGTTTTTAAAAAATACATCTCAGTGGAAAGATTCAGTATTGCAAAGATGTTGATCCTCTGAAAACCAGTTTATAGATTTACTGGTATGCTTATCAAGATAAACAGCATCTGGTTTTTTGTTTGTGTGTTTGTTTTGAGACAGGGTCTCACTACATAGCTCAAGATGGCCTCAACACAAGACAATCCTCCTGCCTGAGCCTCCATGCTCACACCAACAATACTGTTAAAATTAAAGTTAACAAGTTGATTTCATTGATAAATAAAGACAGCTAAGAATCAAGATATTTTAAAAACTAAGACTTGTGTAAACTTTGAACCAAATATAAACACACATAATAGAGATGAGATTCTGGCACAGACACAAAGAGATCAATGAAATGAGTTTAAAAACAAATTGATGTATACAAAGATTTTAGTTTATACCTGTGCCATTTCAAAGTCTTGAGATGATTAAATAATATATAATGTAAGAGTAAACATCTCTGTATTATGACAGAATGTAGCTTTTTTTTTTTTTTTTGTATTTTTGTATTTTTCCTTTTTATCGGTACCAGGGATCGAACTCACAACTACCTGCTTGCAAGGCAGGCACTTATGCCGCAGAGCTAAATCCCCAGCCCCGAATGTATCATTTTTTAAAATGCTTAAAGATAATTCACTAGACAATTATCTTTCACCTACTTAACACGAAAAATATGCACAAAAAGATGGTAAACCACTCAGCATAGTGATTGAAAGTGTTGAAATTTAAAAAATTTTTTCATTACAACTTTAGTGTATGTGCTATCAAACAATAAAAATTTTATTACAATGAAAGTTGCATGACCATCAATCACCCTTATTTTAAACATACTTATCCCATCACTCTTGCTGCTGAGGAAGGTCTTAAAAGTTCTTTTCTACAGTTATCTTTAGTTGCGGTGTTTTAGCTGCCTTTATGTCCTGAATCCATTCAAAATGTTTACCTTGTGGTCCTATTAGTTTTGGGGAAGAGCCGTAAGTCAGATAGTGTCAGACCCATCAGTGAATAAGATGAAGACACACTGCAACATTTTTACAAGTCTGCCTTGATTTCAGTATTCACCTTATTTGTGATCAAAAACAAGACATCCAGCAGCACTTTGACAAGTGGCAAGAAAGACAGGATGAATGTGTACAAATGAAGGAGAGTACTGAAGGGGAGTTAATAACAATGTTATCTTTTACTGTAATAAATTTTTGTCTAAAATTTAAATGTGCACCATATTTTTGATCACCCTGTGTATATGTTGCCCAAAATTGCAGTACCTTTTTACTCCCTTCTTAACCTGAGATAACAGTAATAAAAAGACAAACAGATAACTGAGCAAAGAATGTGAACAGGAAATACATAGAACAAAAAATACAAAACCTATCAAAATGCAAACATGCAACAGTGCTGTTTTATTTGTGATTGGAGACATGCAAGTTAAAAAAATAAATTTTTTAATCACTGGATTTATAAATATTAAAAAATAGACTTTCTGAAAAGCAATTTGGCAGAATATATAAAAATTTTAAAAATACAATCCTCTGCACAACAATCTATTTCTTATAGAAAAACTGATACAACTGATACTTGAGACATTACATACAGAAATGATCATTTACTGCACTATTTATAACAGTTATAAAACATATTAAGTAATCCAAATGCCTAACAGTGTAACAGTGATTAAATAAATCCTGGCACACCTAAACAGTATTATGCAGTTGTTTAAAAGGGTAGATAAACTTCAGTGTATGGAGACAGCTTATAAGTACTGAGAGAAAAGATGAAGACAGATACAGTGAATTAGGTAGAAACAAGACAGGTATATATGAATGAGGACATGAAACAAAATCCTGATGGATAATTTTCATTTTGGTCTAAATATCTGCATTATTCCTACTTATTCTATTGGGAAAGTAGGATGCATTTGTGTGAATTTTTAAGTAAAAAAAAAAAAAGTGGTTGGCCTTTCCTTAATGTGAATGTTTTTTGCTTATCTGAATAATGGAACTAAAAAACTCAGTTCTAATAATTTCTAGTTATGAATAATTTGAAGCTTGAAGTGCTTACTTGTAAGAAAATAATCTAAGTTAATCTTATTATAATTACATAACTGGACTCTTCAGTCCCTTAAACTGTATTATAAAACCTTCCAAAGCTGTCAAATTGTATCATACTTTCCTATTTTCATTCCTTTCCCCTAAAGAGCTGTCAGTAGCTCTCTCTGGACCTCAAGATCCTACATAATGTTCTTCTACAAGGACTCTGCCCAACTGCACAGTTAAACTAAAAAAATTACCTCTTTCAGCACAGCTGATCTTGGCTGCCAAGTGAACACTGTAGTCATAACCTCATAATACTGAGACACAATCTTATAAGGTGCTAACAGTATTCCCATTTTCCCATGATCTTTTTAACTTTATATGTGATAGGTTTAGTCAGTAATATGCTGCAGAAAACAAGATAATGAATGTAGTTAAAGCTCAAGAATCTAAATTATAATAAAGAAAAATCTGTAATTTTATTCAGCCCTTTCTAAGACCTCAGCCTGAAACATTTTATATGCTTTCAATAATTAGAAAGTATATAAAGGTTTGGAAAGAAGTATGCTGAATGGTGTCCTCTGGGTTTGAGGTTTCAATAGTTTTAAAGCTTTTTTTCAACCTTTTCAGAATCAAATCAATAACCTATAGATGACTGAGAACATAAGGCCCAGCAAACTGAAAGTTCTTGAGTCTGATAAGCATATAGATTCATCTATTAACCAAAGAACTTGAAAGCTTATGGTTATTGTAACTATTGTACATTCTGCTATCTACTTCAGAAGAGTGCAATTGCTTTAGAACTGACAAATACCACAAGGGTAGCTTTTGTTTTCTCTAGGCACATCACTAAAATCGTGTCTCTATAATCTGAACCCAAAAAGTTCTGATGTGATCTAAACTGATGTTGGGTGTGTAATTTTGTCTCTTCTCTACTTAACTTAGTTCCTAAACATTGTTAACATCCTTTTTGTGATACATGCTCATACTTCTTGGCTCTGAGACTGCCATTTCTCAGTCTTCACCTGCTATAGCTACCTGTTATATAGCATCTGAGTAATTGATATTATGGGACAGATTGAATGGATTTAATCTAGAATTAGTTTTGTCTGGTGTGGGAGGGAAAAAGAGATAGATCAATAAATGTGAAGTAACAGAAAGTCCAATGTCATAGATGGCAGACCTAGTTTTTTGCTTTCTTTCAAAAGTATTACAGATTGTTCACCAGAACAGTTATATGGACCCACATAATAACCAATAAAGTAAAAACGTAAAAGTTTGATTGCAGACTAATCAATCAACAATAGCAATTAATTTCAATATTTCTGATTAAACAGTTACAATATAGTTGTTATTTGAGCCAGCATTTTAAAAGTAATTTTGAGTGTGAATATCTTGACATATGTACTAATTGCCTTTTCTCTGTTGCAAATATTCTGCTTGTATGCTTTTCTGATTTTTGTCTTACAGATAATCTTACTGATAAAAATCCTCAAATATTGTATCAAAATTTTGTGAGTTAAAAAATTAAACACATAGGAAGTAGTTTTGGTTTAAGTAAGTTATCTGAATTCTAATTCAAATGAATAATGTTAAGTATTTGTTAAGATCCTAAGTTCAAACTGGTCTCACTGTGACCTGTGGGCATCTATCACCTGAAGTGTAGGCTTGTTTGCTTGTAAAATGTTGACTAATGTTTCCTATAAGTTGGTTGTAAGACCACAGAAGATAATGCAAGTGAACTGGTAGCACAGTATACAACATCTAAATTACGTTGTCTTGAATAGGCAATTTCCCAAAGTGATTTGAGAATTATGGTAAGTAATTTTTTAAGGTTAATATTCAATTGATGTTATTTAATCATAAATATTTCAAATAGTAAAAATCATGGCTTTGGAGTAAAACAAACACAGTGGTCAAACTTTTATTTACCACTTTTAGAGATGAGGAGTCCTGAGTAAACCAATTTTTGACCCTGAGTTTCCTCATCTATTACAGCATGTATCAACTATTATACACAACTCTAGTGAAGACAATAATGTAACACATACAAAGCCTTTAGTAAGAGGTGTGGCTCCTTCATTTAAAGCAACTATCTTTAATGTCTGTTCTTTACATTTTAATGATCTAATTTACATTTATCCAACAAACTGAGCCTTCATCAAGTACATGAGGCAATATGCTGAGTGCTAAAGGTAAACTAGTAAACAAAAGAACCATCTCTGTCTTGACAAAGTTTACCATAATGAGGCAGTAAGACAGGCATTAATCAAATAACTCAAGTGTCAACTGTGATAAGTAGTATGGAGGGGTGAGCCAAAAAGGAAAATAATAGTGGAGTAGTTTTCCCAGATCACAGACATCACTATTAGCTTCCTTTGGGAAATTCTCACTTGTAAAGTATAAGTGGTTAGCAGGCATAGTGAAACATACCAAACTTCAGGCAGAGAGAACAGAATCTATATAATCTGGATTTCTATACAGTTTCATCTCCACTCTAGTAACTGGTAAACCTGGTACAAGATACTGGAAGAATAATGCAGCTGGCACAGAACATGAAGGAAACACTAACTAGATAAGAATGAACAAAAGTGAAGAGCTTTGTAGAGCACATAATCCTAAAAGTAATGTCACTTCTAAAGAGTTGTAAAGTTTATATTGTTTGTTGCTGCTGCTGCTGCTGCTTGGTGCGGATGGAATCATTTATATTACATAAGAGTGTAGCAACACAACAAAAAGAATTTGAGGTGAGAACAGTAAATATCAAATCAATCTAGATTTAAAGAAATGATAAGAACTTAAAATAAGGTTGCTATTATTAGCAAAAAAAAAGTAAAATTGAAAGGATAATCAGGAGATAAATCCACAGGATCTAATAACAGACTGGATAGAGAGGAGAAATGGGTTAATTTTTAGCTTTCTGATTTGCAGTATTAGTCAGATGAGTTATACACTTTCAGACAGAGAAACATGGACTGGATTTGGGAAGGAAAGATGCTGCATTCAGTTTTAGACAGGCTGACTTTGTGGTATTTCTGTGATATACAATAAAGATTTTAAATTGGAACTATATATGTGTATAGATCCAGAAATGAAGGTGACATCTGGATATAAACACATATTTATAAATGATATTTATAAATGGTATTTACTTATGTGTTGAAGTTGACCCCAACTGAACTTACTGTAGACAGCTAGTCACCAAAAGTATCAACCAATGACCCAATTATAAAGTCTCTTCTGTAAATACCAATGATACAATTTGTGTTTATTGGTGTGCTGGTGGACTCAGGTTTTGAATTGGTGAACTGTTATAGTATGTAATTATTTTCTATTATAGCATCTCCAAAAGAACACAAAAGACATTCCTGAGTCCTCTACATGGTGTCCTTATTCCAGAAAAATTTAAATGCAAAGGTGATTCAGTGTTATTAATCACTTGAAAATACCAACGCCCATTCCTGCATACTGTTCAAGTTACCATAAAAGTAAATAGCTATTATACCATACTCATTAATAAATTCATGCTGAAATCCATGATAACAGCAAATGTTCTAACCTGAAGATTATGTCCTATCTGGATTCCAACACATCAGTGAATGGCACCATTTCTCAGTTTCTTATGCTCAAAACTTTGATGTTATCTTTCATCCATCCTCACATTTCCTTATCCAACTCACCAGAGCAAGTGCTGTTGGGCATAACTTAAAAATATATTATAAATCCAACTGTTTTGTTACAACCTCTGTCAGTACCATTGGTTGAGTGGTATGAGTGACCAAACTAACATTACAGATACACTTTAATACAATTTTGAACCAAACTCTTGGGTTCTATTCTCCATCCTCTGTACAACAGCCAGAGTTTGTTTTGGTTTGTTGTGATAATACTCAGGACCAAACCCAGGGGCACTCAATAGTACACTCTGCCCTTTTATAAATTTTTTATTTTGAGACAAAAGTTTCAGTATGTTGCCCAGGTTGGTGTTAAACTTGTGATCTTTCTGCCTCTAAATAGCTGGGATTACAAAAGCACAGTATTACACTCATCTTAGAGTACAATTTTTAAATATTAAAACCAAAAGAAAGAATAAGGCCTTGCTACTCTCTACGCAAAGCCTCCCCCTCAACTTTTGATAAAACTCCCAAAAGACATACTGATGTAATCTGGCTAGCTCCTGACCCTTTTTGCTGCTACTTTAAATATCTCACTCCCATTCCAGAAACATTAGCCTTGTTCTAATCATTGATACACAAAGTTTGTTCTTGACTAAGAGCTTTTGTACTTACTCTTTTCCTCTGTCTTGAATACTCTTTTCTCAGGTATTCATACAGCTTGATTTTTCACTTGAGGTCCAAACTCAGATGTTACCTTCTCAAAGAAGCCTTCTGAAACTATCCTATAGAAAACAGCCAGGGCAGGGGTGATGGCAAATGCTGGAAAGATTGAACAAAATCTCCTGCAGCCCTGCTGTGCTAAAGGGAAAGACCTATCACATAACACAAGTATTACTTTCAAAACATTTGAAACAAGTAGACTCGAGTTGCAACCCAGGCCCAACTCCATGGGTTAAAGAAAAAAGAAACAACACTTTGAGAGGGGAAAAATTACGACCAGGAAAATTGTGATTGGTAAGAGAAAAAGAACTACACAATAAAATCAGACTCATAAATGGGTGACTCAAATGTTGGTGTTAGCTGGTAAAGAGATGAATTCTGTAATTATGTTAAAAAAAAAAACAAAAAGAGAGTTTCAACAGAGTTGAAATCCATAAAATATTAACTGGAAATGCTAGAACTAAAAATATAGTGTTTGAAATTAATAACTAAGTGGGTGAGTTAAATTAGAAGACTGGACATGGCAAAAGGAAGAACTGAAAATGTCAAGTAAAGTCCACAGAAAATATCCAAGAAGTAGTACAGAAAAAAAGGAAGAGTGGAAAAAAGAAAAAGAAATTAAAAGGCACATGACAAAAATAATCTGATTAATAACTGGAGTGTCACAAAGACACAGTAGAAGTAACATATAGAGGAATAATGGCCACTTTTCAAAACTGACATGTTCAACCCGCATATTGAAGGGGTCAGTAAACCCCAAGCTTTATTAAATGAAATAAAAACCATACCTAGGAGCTTTATAGTCAAAGTGCTGCAAACATAAAAGAAAAAATACAAACAGCTGCCAAAAAAAGATACATTACCCATAGAGAAGATTTTCAGCTGACTTCTTACCACAAAAGTCGAAGACCAGAAGACAATGGAATGTCCACTTTTAGTACCAAATAAATAAAATTGACAAGCAACAATTCTGTAGCCATTGAAAACACTCTTCAAAATAAGCGTAATAAAAACCTTTCAAGAAAAATGAAAGTACCACCAAATTAACTGCACTAGGAGAAATACTCAAATTCTTCGAGCTGCAGGAAAAATTACAGTGTAAATTCAAAATGATGGGTAGGGAAGCACACAAAAAAAGACAAAATGTACTGCTAATCAGGAAAAAATACTGTCTGTTTAAAACAGTGGCATTTATCATGATATACATGTAACAACAGTATCACAAGCATAGGGGCAGCAAAGAAAGCCAAAGGGCTTTAAACTTCTTATATCGTTCTGAAGCTGGTAAAAGCATTAATGTAACACAGACTGTAAAAGTTAACAGAGTGTGACCTCAGGGTAACCACTAAAACAGTGATACAATTACATATAACCAAACAACTAACAAAAGAGAAAAGACAGGAATTAAAGAAGAAAATAAAGGACAGACAGTGGAGGGGGCACCCATGGTACACTTTAAACCAACTATTTCAGTAATTGCACTAAAAGTAAATTCTGTAAACACTATTAAAGAACAACACTCTCAAATTAGATAAAACAACCAAACTGGTATATAAAATGTTTACATGAGACACACTTTGAACAGAAGGAGGAAAAATGGCCACTTTTCAAAGGATGAAAATATACAAACATCAGCTAGCACAAAACTGGTATGGCCACACTAAGATGAGACAAAGCAGACACACAGTTTTCATACGGACACCAAGTGCTGTTTTATAATTGTAGAAATACTGATCATGGAGGTTTAACAATCCTAAATTGTATACACTTAGTAATAGTTTCAATGTATGTAAGACAGCTTCTCACCAATTATTTCTATACTCTATTCTGGTTTTCATTTATTCACTGTATGTTTCATAATCCGACACTATTTAATTATTTTTTGCTTATTCTCACACTTCAACAGAGCCTACGTGTCACAATGGCAGAGAAATGATCTCTATCATACCGTATCCTGAGTAAAACTGAGTAAAACTGAGTAAAATTTTTGAGTGCTTCACATATAGTAAATGCTTTATAAAGGTTCACTGAACAAACCTTCCACTAGCAACTTATTTTTAAAGGATTACATTACAAATTAATTTTCTTCAGCTATGCAATTCTTACACAGTACCTAGTAAATTTTTGTCAGCTAATATTCTATGTGAGGAATTTAAACAAAAGTTTAGAAGCTGTTACTAGAAAATATATTTCCTTTTCATGAAACAAAGGTTCTGCAATTAGATATCATCAAAATATCTTTCTCTATTAAATAATTAAGTATATATTAATTCACATAAAATACAATTATATATGGTCTTTCATGTTTATTCAACTTCACATAAAATCCAAAAATGTGTCTGAAATTGTTTATCTAAACACCAACTGTTCATTTTGGTAACATAATACTATATGGTAGAGATATACACCTACATTAAACAAACTCTTAAATTCCAACATTTTTTCCAAATGGTCAAAAAGAAATCTTAAAAATCAATCTTACAAGTTCTAAGAAGATATAGAAAGTAATTTAACCTTTAATACTTGAAACAACTTTTACAGCCACATCTGTAATTTACATATACAGTGGAGATCACTGAAAAAGCTTCCTGTTGCAATGCAGCAAGAAATTGTATTACAATGCAAATTAAATGGATTTGCTACAGGAGTGCAGCAAGATAACCTCACTGAAGTATCGTAAGACTTTCATAATGGAACTTGGTACAGTGAGTTAAATATTTTCTTCATGTTATAAAGTACGTATTTTCAAAAT
This sequence comes from Cavia porcellus, assembly GCF_034190915.1. Classification (NCBI taxonomy): domain Eukaryota; kingdom Metazoa; phylum Chordata; class Mammalia; order Rodentia; family Caviidae; genus Cavia; species Cavia porcellus. Next base: position 39,505,756 of record NW_026947504.1, on the reverse strand, counting down.
GAACATTATCACTGTAGATTGTACTAACAAGTGTTATCGATTAATGTTTTATGCACACTTAATTTTATTTTATGTGGCTCTCAAAATGTTAGTACATGATGTTAAGATTAAACATAATAAGGTAAGCCTAAGAGAGAGACTCAGGACATAAAAATTTTGTTCATTATTGCACCTATTTTTCTACATAAAAATGAAAATTTTATACCATAATCCTGTCAAGTGAACAGACAGACTATAAAATTACAGATGTACTGGCATTGAACACAAAATCTACCATGAGTGGTTTTTTTTGGTGAACTGATGCACATACAGCATTAAGATATAATGAAATTTAGTTAATATGATCATGCAAATAAAAACCTTCTAAAAGCATTTTTGTGCATTTTATAAAATGGTCTTAAAGACATATTTCTGGCACAATTTAGCCAATGACAAAAATACAAAGCTATCCATTATTCTTTATGTTATAGCTTTTAACACATGCCTTTGTACTGCTGAAATAGAAATAGCTTGTCTGGGAGAACTGAGCTAATGAAACATTTACAAAACCAACACACTGCAACCAACATTAGCTGCTTTGATATATAGCAGCCTTCAATAATCACTGGTGTCACTACTGTTGTAAATGAGGAAACTTAAACACTGAGATTATTAGGACACAATTCAAACTACCTTTTTAAGAACAAAAGGCCATTACATAAACATCAGGAAATCTTTAACACAAAAATAATCAGATCAATTGCAATACACACTGGGAAATAATAAAATGTCATTTTCCAAAATAGTAGCTTTTTTTATTATATTCCCCATCTATTATAACCTATTGTGGAAATACACCTTAAACAAAATGGTATATCATATGAAAATGCTCCATTATTCAAATCAGAATATGGTTTTCTTTTCTGGTGTCCACAAATTATGTTGAAACAAAAGAACAGCACATGAAATACTAAAATGGATACATGTACACATTAAGTAGTAAATTATGTTTTGGTTCAAATACAGATTATACAACTGTATAAAGGATATTGCCTTAAGAAATTTGTGTATTTGGGGATTACAATGAAGAAAAGAAAAAACATTTGCTTAAAGTCCAAATAATGTTCTACCTCTCCCAATCTGGGAAAAAAATAAAAACAAAATTTCATTCCATGTTCATAAAACTTGATACCTATAATAATGTGGGATGTATTACTTTTATCCTGCCCCTCCCATCCCAAACAATTTTTTTTGGCTCCAAAATAAAGTACAGTAATAAATTCTTGATGAAAAACTATGTTATAGGGTAACCCTATCATATACTATGGCTAAATACGAATTTACAGAAAAAAGCACATCCCATTTTCAGCACTTTTTTTCATAAACATGCAACTTGCTATAAAATACAAAACACTTGGCTTTCAAGAACTGACTTATAAAGACACTGCATCATAAAATTTTTCTTTTCTGATTAACTTTACAGTGTCATGGAGAACTGAAACATTTCTAAAGTGTATATATTGATTTTGTATTATAGTGTAATAATTTGCATTTTCTGAACATAATGTTCAAGAGAAAAATCTATACACAATAACATTCTAGACTATTAAAACTCATTCAAATTACAGAATTTTATTGATACAGTAGATTAATAAAAACTGAAAAGGGATGATAAAAATGGGATAAAGAATTCAGTACATTATTCTATAACACACTCTTTAAAATTAAAATATTTTAAATCTCTTCTTAAAATTTTCCTTGCCAAGAAAGGCCAGAAAATTCTGGGACCAATACTGAGGTGTAAAACAACCAACTTCAAGACTATTTCACAATTTGCATGGTGCCCTCCTGGCAGAGGCATCATCCTGGTGCAATGGCAGACAGTGTAGCACCTCTGAAGATTTAGGGTGCTCAGCAACAACACAAGATAAGATACACAAGAAGAAAAGACCATTTAACTGCCTAACAAATAGTGACATCAAGAAAATGACACCAATTGTTGAAAAAAAATTTCTTCACAGTAAAATTGCAGAGGATACAAATACAAACACTGACAGACTGCTGCTTAAGATCTATACTAACAAACTCTTTTCAAATCAATAGATCCAATAAACAGTTGGTACCGTCAGTTTAAAGCCGCAGATAAAAGCTACACAAGCACGTAAGAAGTCAGAAACATTAAAAAACAAAACAAAACAAAAAAAGAGGTGAGGGGGTATTTACAAGTTTCTTCTTTAGTTTATGTCTACATAGCCATCGCACGTTTCACTGTCACAAGACTCCATAGTCAATGTTATCACCATGTGTATGGCTACAGTATGACCACAAATAGATGAGATTTCAACTGTCCACTCTTCAGCAGTCTCATTTTGTGCATCAAAAGCTTTATTCAGCCTCAAGCTTAAAAAATTTTGATTTTCTTCGAAACTTTCACAAGAAAGTTAATTACACTTGTTCATCGCCTTTCTCTCTTAGAACTTCGCCGCCGTACCTTAAAAAAAAAGTCAACCAGAAGCTTAATAAAAATGGATATATGACACAGCAGTAATTAGTATTATTTTAAACCAATCTATTGTCATTTTTTCTTGACACTGCTTTTCTTCCCCTGAAGTCCTTCTTTCTTAACTTTATGCCTCTATATCACATATTTAGGCCTTTATAAAATTTGAACCTTTATATGTCTATAAATAGCCTTCCAAGACAGTAAAAGGGAAAATTATTTCACTGTTCTATTCAATAAACTTAGGGAAATTAAACAGAAGTCAGTGCCCAGTGTAAGCAAAGCAACTATCTCAGGATTCATCATCTTTCTACTTATGTTTCTGTGGTAAGAGAAAATACTTGATACTTAAAATAGTTACTAAATTTGGGTCCTAGTAAGTATTGAGTAAATAAAAATAACCTGAAATTCAAACACTTTAGTAGGCACTAATGAAAGCTTAAACTTTTAGTTCAAAACAGGAGAGTATAAACAACTATAAAAGACTATAAAGAACAGGATTGTCATTTAATTTACTGTGTAGTTTTTCTCTTCTGCGGACATAAATCATTATTACTTTTAATGCCCCCCTCCAAAAAAAAACCCTTAAGAATAAGCCAAGCTACATTTGAGGCCACAATTCAGCATTACCATCCATTTACAAAGTGGATCTTAGGGTAAGGAGCGCTGCTGATCACAATAAGACAGAAGGAATCTGCAGAGACCAAATCTGGGAACTGATCACAAATCAGAGTTTCTCATACAAAGAAGGCTAGCTGAGCTGATCTAAAGATTTTGCACTGGTGTAACAAGAGAACAATTCCTATTTAATTGTAAATATAAATACTTAGAATTATAATCAACAGGGCTGTGATGTAGCTCTGTGGGAGAACCTGCCTAGCATATATGGGGAGTCAAATCTCAGCATTGCCAAACAAAGCAAAACAAAAAATGGAATATATATACATATGTGTATACATGTAAAATACAGACAGATAGGATTGATCAAATATTTACTGACTGTACTGTTATGGTCTATACCACCACATATGACATTTTAATAAATACATACGTTTACTGCAGAAACTTCTTCTTCCTCTGTTTCTTCCTGTGGAATATCATCATTGACAGGAGAGTTACCCTGAAATACATCTACTTCTTCACTTGAATCATTTTCTTTAGTAGCTACTTGCTTGCAGCGTCCTACACGGCTAGAGAAAAACACATGTTACATAAAATGAACATTTTGTGTTCATAACTGATTTGTGAATGTTTTGATTTGTAAATTATCTAATGAAAGGAAAATTTAACACATTCTTATTTTTATCTTCAGTTACATCATCAGAAGAAATATTTGTTAATACTGAGCATTAAGTTTAGAATCTTTGATAAGATCTATCAATAAGTGTGATGGAGATTATAAAGTATTTCAAAATATAACCACAAGCCTGCCCTTCCTTTCACCTTTCCCAAACCAGAAAAAGGTAGCTTGTTTATCCAATGAGCTGCTCAAAGTGGAAATTCTTTGAGCAAAAAACCAGTATACCAGTTTTTATTTGACCCGACAGATACCATTCACAGAAGTCTGAAATCCATTCACGTCTCTCATTTCCATTGCTACTATTTAACTAAAACTACTCTAAAAGTAATTTTTAAACTATACAATGGTTGATGTCATTCCAAAACTTAACTGTCCAATGAATTAAGAAAAATCTGGTAAAACTTCCTACCCTAGTACACAGGATCCCACATGCCGACCTGTTCTCATCTCATTCTATTCTCTAACTCCTTAAAACAATCCAAAGAAACCCTTATCTTCATTCAGCTCTCTGATTCATCAAGACTTTTCCAACTTTGGAAACTTCAAATATCATGTTCTATCTGGAATGTTCTTTCTATTGTCTAACTTCTACCATTATTCTCAAGGAATCAGGTTGTCCTCACTCTCTGAAGAGGAAAGTGCCCTAACTTGCCACATCTCCCATTAAAACTCCATTATAACATTCCAAATTCTTCCTTCAAGGCACATATCAGAAGTCGTAATTCCATATTTACATGAGTATTTGATGTTTCATGCCTATTAGGTAGTAAGTTCCATAAGGATAAGAACTATGTCTGTTGTATGCCACTACATAGGAGTTACATAAGTAACAATGACAGTTTTTCTCAATTCCTCTGAAATCCAAATATACACACACACAAAAAAAAAAACCCAGACAAATCCAACATATTATTCAAGGTCTGAAAAAGTTTCCCAAAGAAAAGAAAGACAAGCTACTATAATAGAACATAAAATCTCTTTCTCTACTGATTTTGTAAAAGAAATATTAGGTTTCAAATATTCATGGGAAATGTGTAATTTTAGGAACAATCAGTACAGTAAATTCTTAATTTTATGATATCCAGATATAAACAAACTAAGACACTGAAAGACATTCAACCCTTATTTTCTTGTTATAAAATTAAAACAAGTATTTGATAGAATTACTTGAGAATCCATCGTTTAGAAATAATGATTTTCCTCAGTTGAATTTAAACACATTTATAAAGCTGCCACAAAATGTACTTACCTTTATTTTTAACCTGAGACAAAAATTACATGGAGGAAGGCATGAAGTACTGGTTAGACACTCAGGCAACTTTCCTTTTCCTGTGGAATACACAGGAACAGGAAAAACGCTTAAGATAACTGAGTATTTAACCAAGATACGTCGCCAACTCTGAAAAGTTACTGATGTAATTACTTACCAGATTACTCTGAGAAAAAGTGTGCTGTATTTCTAACAAATAGAAAATGTTATTCTATTTCTACTTATATATATAACTGAGAGAACACTAATGCCAAATTGTAACTAATATTCTTGTCCATATCAGTAATTTTTGATACAGATTTGTTTTTACAGGCCTCTTACAAATGTGCTTTTGTGAACATCCAAAACTATCCATACGTAGGTACAAATTAATTAGAAAACAAAACAAAGATAACAAAAACTTGAGGTCAATGATGTGATCACATCTATAGTGCAATTTAAGAAAAACTGATCCCTGCTACTTTCCTACAAATTTAAATAATAAAAACAAAGTACAAAACTAACTTTTTCAAAAAATGGGGGTAAACATGAAAAACTGTAGCCCATAGTAATGAGGAAACCTGTATAACAGTGATTATTTTAAAACAGCTTATAGTCTTTTTATAAACCATAAAGTTTGTGTAAGAAATAAGATCTGGTTTTCATTTATCAAGATTTTCCTAGACCTATAAGAATGCATAAATATTACCAAAGGTGATTGATCACCTTGGTAAGAGCATAAAAATTTCTCTTACCTAGTGTAATGAGGCTAAAGATTTGGAATTTAAATACAGCAATATGTATGTCAATAAAATTTATGAATTTTGCAAAATAATTTGAAATTGGTTGGAAGTTTAATATTATTTACAACTTACACATTTTTTTTGGGTTGTGATGGTGATGGCGTTTTTGATGGTCTTCCTCGTCCTTTCTGTGGTGTGGATTGTGTGGATTCAACTGCGCTAGTTTCAGGAGATTCTGCTCTGCTTTGGAGAAGACCCAAATGTGGACAGCATCAAATTATGATTTATAATATGGTGAGTAAACAGATTCAGTTCAGACTTATTCATGCTTACCTCTGCTGTGCTCTCCTTGATGCTCGATGCTGTTTGTTTTTTGACTTCTGTTCTGCGTTTCCACTTTGCCTTTCTTCTTCTTCTTCTTCATCTGCTACAGGAGGTCCAGATTTTTTTTTGTTTCCTTTTTTAGAGGTTTTCATTGTTGGCTCTTCTTTTGGAGCACCTCCACCAAGAGGTTTTGGTGGTCGGCCTCTTTTACCCTTTTTGGGTGGACTATTTTGTTCATCCTCATTTTCTAACATATCTTCTTTGAGCCTCTTCTCCTCAGGCCATTGCTGTTCATCTGATTCTGAAGTCGTATGACCTCTTTTCCGACCTCGCTGACTGCCTTTAGGTTTTTGTTCCTGTACCAACTTACTCAGGTCATCTACACCTAATTTTTCCTCTGAGTCTGTGACAGATGTTTTTTTCCGGCTTCTAGGCTTCTCCAATTCAGACTAAAGGGGTAAAAATATTTTAGAAATTTAATTTTTTTTTTAGAAATTTAATTTTAAAAAATAAAATTGCAGGGCTGGGGATTTAGCTCACTGGTAGAATATTTGCCTAGCACAGTGATGGCAAACCTTTTAGAGCTTTCAATGATACAAACAGATCACTGTGCAGCCATGCATTCCATATAGGCTTACCACCACTGGGGCCTACCAACTATAAGGCCCCGGGTTTGAAATCCAGCATAAATAACACGTGTAAGTACGTTCATGAAAAAGAACATACAGTGTTTGTGACAGGTATGGCGGTATAAGCCTGTATAATCCCTGTATTCGGTGGGTGACGCAGAAGGATCACCCCAAATTCAAGGCCAGCCTGGGCTATACAGTAAGTTCAAGGCCTGCCTAAACTTCAGGGTGAGATCCTGTCTTAAAAAATAGACAGACAGACAGACATATAGATACAGACAGATAGGCAGACACACAGCAAACACTAGCTAGTGTACTTGGTTCTAAAAAACCTAAAGTATCTGTTGCTTTATAATCAATTTAACTCTAATTTTGCCACACAGTAGATAATATCATACTTGCATCATAAAAGAACTAATTTTATTTTCTAAATGGAGGCTGCAAGATTTGAAAGTTAAACATGTTCATCATATATTAAATATTCTAAATCAGAGATACTGGTTATTTCCAAGTAATAAATAATTAAAAACAAAATCAGTGGCTTTCAAACTTAAAATGACATCCTCGTCTATATTCAAAGAATTTATACATGAACAAACAGAGACTGAGAAAATTCTTCTGGGCTCTACAAATGACAATGTATATTATGAACACTTATAATGCAAATTTAATTTCCAAGGAGTTTGCACCATTTACACTCTTAAAAATCAGTGAAAACAATACCATCAGATTATCCATAATTTATAATGCATTAACTCTTCCATTTCCTTGTTTGAACTGCCCACTGATGTCCTTAGCATTATGTTCTACTTGTTATTGGAGTACACAGTTTTCTCTACAGTCGCCTACCCTCTGGCATCATGTGTTTTAGTTGTGTTTCAGAATGAATTGTGGTTCCCTCCCTCAAAGGTGGATGTTGAAGGCTTAACCTTTCAAGGTGATGATACTTGGGGATGAAGATTTTGGGAGGTAATATCATTCAGATGAAGTCACGAGGGCAGGTCCCTCATAATGAGCTCAGTGCCCTTCTAAGAAACATTAAGAGTATTTATCTCTCTACCATGTGAGGACACAGTGGAAAATATGGTACTGCAAGACAGGAAGAGAGCCCTTACTAGGAACTGAATCTAGCACTGTCATCTTGATTTTGGATTTCCCAGTCTTCACAACTGTGAGAAAGTAATTTTCCGTTGTTTAAAATCTCAATCTGTAGTACTGAATTAGAGAATAGTATCTTGTAAGAGATGACTTTATGAGAAAAGGTTTTAATTGTTTTCTCTACCCCCAATACTCAAAGAGACATCCACTCATTTCAGAATCACTGCTCTATAATGCTTCCTTTATTTGGTACTATGTTTCAAAAAATAATGTTCCTGGGCTATTATAACAACAGTACAATATTTTCATAATTACAAATGAAATACAGGCTGATTCTAACAACTATCGTTATATTCCAGTGGGTCAGCATTTATTTGTTTGCATTTACTTAAACTTTCTGGGTATACTAAAAATTAACTGTTGTTTTCAAGAATTTAGAAGATAACAAAACACTAAAACTAAAAAAACACCTCTAATTTTTTAATGATACAATTCTTTTAATATTCAAAGATCTAAAAGAGGTAGATGGATTCCTTTATGTTTCAGAAAATATTGACAGAAACAAGAAATCCAATGTCTGCTTTCTTGAAAATACCATAAAATCTATTTCCTTAGATCACCACAATTTCTGACCTTTCTAAATTTTTAACTTGTGTTAAGAACATATAAAGTTGATACTAAGAGCCAGAAACTGGAAAATGTTAAATGGAATAAATCTAGGTATTTCCACATAAATATACAGAGAAGAATAATTCCTTTGCTGCAAACTTTAAATATGAAACTGGTAGCATACAAATAGTACTCTTTCGCTATAATCTACTGGTCTTTAAATAGAACTTATGTTCAGTGTCAAAATCAGTTTATCAGTAAGGTTCTTCTAGCAGCTCTAAAATCGGACCCAATGCTACGTTCTACATTGTCCATGCCACAACAAATAACAAACAGCCTTCTTTACAACAACACAAATTAATCTTAAGAGCTTAAATATTCAAAACTCTTCTATGAAACATAAAGTAGATTGTTTGCAGTGTTCCCAAAGGTAGTAGACATGAAATTCTTACAGTAGCACAATATTAACAAAACTATGTTTGCCAACTTTGGGGAAGAAGGCAAACAGCATGTGGGTGTGAATAGCCTAGGTGACATTTCTATCAAACTAAATAAATCATAGTTCCCCATGCATTTTCAAGCAGAGAAACCAGCTCTCATATAATGCAGGATTTTCTGCACTGAAAACTACTAGGACTATAAGACAGAAATATATCTTCCAATTTGAAGATTGTGTTTTATAAATCCAAGTAACAGGATTTCTTTCTAGCTAAGTTATCAATTCTTAATTCTGCTTAGATGAAAAATTTCAATAACCATAATCATAAACTCAAATTTATAACTAAAGCCACTAGAAGAAAACCAACTGTGAAATTTGAGAGCAATGTTAAATGTTTTGGTGTGAAAGTTACTATTTATACAAGTAAAATCACTATTAAAATTACTATTATAAAATCAAACCAAATTTCTCACCCTTACAAGATCAGAGTCGTCCCTCTTGTCACTTTTTTTTCCTGGTAAAGGTGAAGACATCGTATAATCTTCATTTTCACTGTGATCCATCTCAGAACTATCAAGCCTTTTAATACAGACATGTGTAACCGTTATTACACTCAACCTTAAAAGTGACTTCTGTTCCTTAGTGTAGCTTTATAAACTTTATGAAGAAAAGTTTTATTCTTTTTTGAAGATGAATTATTTTATCACATGTAAGCACCACATCAGTAAGAAACACTGCTCATTTAACATCGCATAAAAAAATCACAAATTCAGTTTATTTCCTCAGTACTTTAAAATTGAAATTATAATTTGGTATGCAAATATAAAGCAAATTAAAACTGTTAGTTACATTGGCCTACATGACACTTTACTGTCCCCTCCCCTTGCCCCAGACTCTTCTTCATCTTTCTGTAGATTTAGTACCGTCTAGTGAACTTTATAACTTACTAGCTACTTCCCCCTGTTAAAATGCAAGCATGGATCTTCTATCAGTCTTACTTACCAATGCAGACTAAGCATTTGAATCTGTACCTGGTATAAAATAGGTACTCAATAACCGCTAAATGAATAACAACATTTACTCTCATATATTTGAAAAGGTCCAGTCTTTTATCTTATCTTTATCTGCTTCTTAAAATTATTTATCCATTGCTGAACCCTAAATCTCAACCTCTAGTCCAGCTACCCTGAATTCTAAAGTCAGAAATACAATTATATATTCAATGCTTTAGTTGAATTTCTAAAAGGCACATGAACTTTTAACTCAGTCATAATTTCAACACTCTTTTCCCTGCTTCTCTGCCTCTCAAAATACAGTCAACTCCTCATAAAGGATTCTATGCCTCAATAAATAGCATTACCGTCAATCTAGATACTCACACAAAATTTCCAGGACACATTCTTAAATACTTCCTTTTCATAACTGTTCACATCTTACGTATCAGCCAAGCTATTCAGATCTCACATCAAAATAGATCACAACTATTATTTATCATCATCCTCCCTCCTCTTTATCTCTTCCCTAGATTACTATTACCTGCTCCTAATCTCAACTGCAGTTTCTCAATAGTGTACTCACAAATAATCGGGACTCCCTAACAATATCTTCCAGTTGCACTTAAAATCAAATCCAAATTCTTAGCCATTGTTCACACAATCTGAACATAATCCGACCATCTCTCAACTTTACTTCTTACAATTTTTCCCTCCTGCCTTCTAATCAAGTTGGTCTCTCAAACACATCAGCTTAATTCCCTGGAGAGGGCTGAACACATGGAACTTGGAAGAGGGGAAAAGTGACATTTGGTCAGAAGCTGAGGGTTTAAAGAAAGAATATTTTAAAAGTACAGTAGTGGTATCAGAATATATCTTTAAGTAATAATGGAAGGACAAGATCATACTGTAAATATTTCAAAAGTGAACAAGGAGAGGTTAAGATTTCTGAGCAACGGAATAATATAACAACAGTTACATTTTTTAAAAGACTAATGGTGACAAGATGTACACAGCAACATACATAGTACAATAGGCAAAAGAAATAAACTAAATGGTAATAGTAAAAGAGAAATATAAAATATAAGGAAAAAATAGACTAAACTTGGCATATGAATATAGAAAGAGTCAAAGACTCTTCGTAAGGCTCTAAGGCCTAGAGGATTGAAGGAGCTAGGACATTCTTGCTCATAATCAAGAATTCAAGAAGAAAAATCAATCATTTAGAAAATAAGTTGCTATAAATGTTTTAGTCGCTAGGTAGGAGGTTGCTAGGTAGATACTAGGAAATATTTAACTTATACAAGTGGAAGGATCATTTAGATAATGACCACTAATATTAGCATTAACAGGAATCTAAATCATAAAAAAAGTTATCAATGCCTTTCTTTCCACTATATGTTTTTCAAGAAATTATTCATTAAAAGTTATTTTATCATGTTGTTTTTCTTTACTGACTGGTTATGAATGATGCAAAAAGCAGTTAAGTTTTTCTAACAGTATGGCAAAAAAAATCAATAAATAATGGCAGTTTAGCCCTTTACAATGCTCTGCTACTAATAAACAATGCCCTAAACATTTATGCTAAAACTATTGAAAGGCGAACTTTTTCTTTTAAACCACCAAAAACCACCAAAAACATTCATACATACACACAACGAAAAGAAATTCAAACAATCCAAAATTGTATACAATAATCTTTCTCCTACACCAGTTATCATGAACACTGTTAAGATTTTGCATAATCTTCCACCAACTTTCTTTCACATCTTACACATCAGCCAATAAATCCTTTTCAAAACTGAGAAACTGCAACACTGTTCTATACACTTTGCCTTTTTCACTCATTAATGTATTTTGGAAATTCTTGCATGTTAGCTCAGATCTCACCATTTTAATGACTATAATACATTATAATTTAACAATGTTAGACACTGAGGTTGAAAATTGGTCATGTGTGCTGACACAGATTACTCCAACACATTCAAATGTGAAAGGCTAAGATGATTTACATAAAAAATGAATAAGCAAATAAATAAGAATTTGTAATTAACTACATCAAGGTTCAGTAGAAATATGCATGAATTTCCATTCACTGATTATTAAGTGTCTTTAGTTGTATTATTTTTAAATCTCATACCCTTGTTCAAATTGTTAAATGTAAAGTATAATATTTCTTGTGTACTTGCCTCCCTTTTATTCTTCCAGGAGAGCTTGGATTTGAGCTGCTGCTTGCATTGCTAACAGTTTCCATTCGTGATGATTTGGTCTGAGATTGCTTGCCTGCTGATGAAAGTGGCTTATTAACAGCTCCCAGAACATTGGTTGTTTTAGGCTGAAATGAAAAATGCATGGTTCTTTTTACCTGGTTAAAACCAAAAGAAACCTTATCTCAAGAACCATAAGTACCATCTTAAAGTATATACAAATCATGAAAAATGTACCTATCCTTCATCCAAATAAGGATTTTAAATTGAAGAGCATTCAAACATTCTAAAAATTATATTAAAAAAAAACAAAGAATTGAGTTTCTTAGTTATTTAGAGAAAAAGGCTTATGTAGAATGTGAGAACAAATGAAAATAACTAAAACTCTTATTATGAAAGACACAGGTGCAGGTTTTTAAAAGATTTTTATCTTAATATAAGGACAAGAAGTCTAATGATCAAGGTTTCCTGAGTTTTAGAAGCTAAATTATTAGTACCCATATCTTGGGTTGCATCTATATAGCAAATGCAATCATTCCTTACTAACAAATATAGGACAACTAATTACATTTCCTATCCTGAGTTACACAAAGTTTTAAAAAAATAAAAAGTAACAATTAGGCGAATAATCACATGAAATAACTTAAAACTAGGAAGAATTCTCAAAACATACTTTTCCAGGAGTGAAAAATGATTTCATTTCTGGAGGCAGGTAATTTTTGGTATTACTGAAATTCTACAAGCAAAAAAAAAAAAAAAAAAAAGAAGTCAGTGAATATTAAAACACAGCATTGTGAGGTAGTTAGAACCCAGTAAACAGCTTTTTGTTTAAAATACATATTTATTTAAACTTATCAGTTAACCACTTACCAGTCCAATTGTTTTAATACAAGATGACCAAAACTTGTATGGCTTTTTTTGTTAATTTTTACAAGATACTATAACAAGGAATATAAAAACAACAATTTGGGGGGCTAAGGATTTAGCTCAGGGGTGTAATCGCCTGCCTGGCTAGCATGAGGTTTGTCAGTTCCATCCCTGGTACCAAAAACAAAACAAAACAATGACAATCTTGTCAAACTTATTCAATACAAGAACTGATTGGCTGAAATGACACCTATCTGAGTAATACTTGAGATAGTATATAAACAAATGTGCTTAAAACACAAAATTTCAATTATTATAGTTTATTATAATAAACTATATGATTATTATAATAAACTACAACCTCACATCAAACTCAGTAACAAAACTTAAAAACTCTAATATGCTAGAGCTCTAAAATCACTTCAAAAAACATACTTCTGTAGTACTCTCCAAAAACAAGAGCACGTATATTCCTATTATGCTGTTCATTCCAAAATGAATGCTTAAAAACAGACAGTCCCTTTAGCTAGTGGGTAAACTTGCAGGGCTACTACATTTTTACTGTTCTCAGAGTCTTAGGTCTGTTTCAGTATCTATTTTCTTACATTATCTTTTCACAGCAGTTAAAAATCTCAATCATAGGCTTAAAACTTCAGAGTCTATCAGTGTTTTTTCCTACTTTTGATTAGCAGTAACTAACTCACAAATCCTTACAATTTGACCACACTTTTGCCAGTGCTTGTAGTACGGTTTAAAACTCTAAAGAAAAACGCTAGATCATCCTAACTAATCTCCAGACCTCTGTTTCTTCCAATTTGGCTAATTTAAAACAAATTATGGCAATTTTTTATGCTTAGTGCCAGCTCTGGACATGCTCCTGATTTTACTTAAAAATGTACTGCTGAAAATACATTTTATTGCAACTTATACAAACAAATAATAAAATAACTACCTTGTCAGGCTGGGTGAAAAAACGAGCTGGTAGTACTGGATCTTTAGGAGATTCCAAACTATATGTAGTACTCTTTGACATGATGATATTCATGGCAACATCACACACAGTATACAATTTCTGAAATGGATTTTTAAAAATTAGTATTTAAATTGTCATACTAAATGCTATTAAATTAGAAATAATTCTATAACATTCACCTGGTCTAAATAGTAATTGAAAGCAACTGTTAATATAAGCATTTTAGCTTACAGTACTGTTTTTATGTATTTACTAATAGAATTACTAACTCTGTATTAGTGTTACTACTAAGACATAATAAAAGAAAATTATTTTTTTTCTTTTTTTTAAATTTAAGGAGAAAAAGGAAAAAAAGCAGAGAAAGGGTACAAGTTATACAGATTTACAGAAAAAAATAAACAGTAGGAAATCACTAATTAATGGATTACATATTGTCATCTTAGAAATAATTGTTCAAGTTACAAAATTAAAGCTTATAAACTGGACATTCCAACAGTGAGACTGCAAACAGTTCTGTTCAATGATCCAACAAAACTCAGTGATATCATTATCTATCTTATACACTTAAATATACATGTAGTTGTATCATTTAGAGCACTTTCTTTTCCTCTCTTTTGTACAATGACAATTACACATTTTGGGTTTTGTTGCTCCCACAGTTCTTATTATAAAGAAAATTATTTTATACTCTATGAAATTATAAGTTTTAGACCCCATAACCAAATGTCTAAGTCACATGGACTCATAATACTTATTAATAAAATTTACATACTTCATTCATTTTTGCATCATCTGGTCCTTGGGCATCTTTTGTTTGTTTAATATTTTCTACCATCTTTCTAATAAATGCATGACTGTTATTTTCATTTTTAGCCATTAATATTTCCAAAACAAACCAAAGACATCTAAAAAAAAAAAAAAGACAGAGAAGAAACAAACCCTTTGTTACATATCATTCTAAACATATCAAACCTAGATTAACACTCTAGGAGAGGAAAACATTAAAAACAAACAGCAGAGAAAAGGGTGTATCACAAATACATATCACAGTAAGTGAACAATGTAGACATGAGCTCATAAAACCCCTGTAATAGTCTTACAGCTACTTATTACACGGTAAATATTTTTCATTAATAAATTAGAAATAAAAAGTCATGGGTGACAATCATATATACTATCTTTGCTTAAAAGGGGGGAAAAAATTAAAAGAATGTTTCAGTAGCCCAAGTTTTAATTACCTAAAATTCTACTCAATAAAAATCAAACGTATTTTCTCTATATATTATAGAGAAACACAGGTATAGCTGATACACAAAAAAAGAGAAATAATGAGAGAAGAAAAAAAGAAAGAAAAGCAAAACAAGTAATTTTTAAGATCTCAGGTATAGGATAAATTCATTTGGAGTGCCTCTGCAATACAGTGCCATGGGTACACAGGTAATTTAGAAAGAGAGTCAAAACTTTCTAATAAATCCTAAAGAATATTTTATCTATTTAAAAACCAATGTTTTCTTATTTAAAAGAAGATGGGAAAGTGGCTGAAGTTTTCATTGGTCATAATCACTTCAACACAGAAATCTCTTTCGGGAAATCATTTTGCTTATAATCTAGAAATTGAAATTGTGTCAAAGAAAGACCATAATAGCCTTTCCCCTGGTCATGAAGTTACTAATAACTATTTTATTCTCTTTAGATACTTCAGATATTTAACTATAAAATATTTGTATGAATTTAAAAAACAAAGCTTTTTCTTCATTAGGCTATTAAAGGAGTCAAATGATTCAAAATCACAAAGGCTCTTATTGTAACAGAAAGTGGAGTAGGAGCTCAAACTTATTTAAAGAATTAGGCTGGTCTTAAAACTTCTAATAAATACCACTACATCTACATGAAGATATATGTAGCATTTGTAGTTTCTCAACAACAATCTCTGAAAGAATCACAAATGTAATAAACTCTAATTAGAGAATCAGCAATGAACTCATTCAGAGATCTTATTTATGAATTTGGCTCATTATAATATGAGACCATTCTCTCTTCCCAGAGGAAGACGATTATTGCAGAAAAAATGAAATTCACCTAATATGAAAAGCTATACACTTTCCTAAGGAAATAGAAAAGAAATGGTAAATACATTAAGTGGATAACTAAATAGAAAAAAAACCTAGATTGACGGAGACATAAAAGTACAGTAACTGTGCTAAGTTTTAGGAAATTATACTAGAAAAATAACGAGAAGAGATGAAACAAAAAAACTGAATAAAGGAACAGAGAAAACAAACTCCTAAGAAAGGAAATACAGTAATTAATTATAAATGAGATGCCATTATTAACACAAAAGGAAAAAAAAACTTTCAGAAAATACAAAAAAACTGAATGGAAAAAATCTTACTCTTTCACATCTTTAAGTTGCTCTATATCCTGTACTTTGACATAATCTGGGTCATGGGCCAAAAGGTGAATTGTATATGGAACGACATACTCTGGTAGAAGAGACAGTAATTTTTCTGTAAAAGAAACAAAGAAGGAAGGACAGGGGGAAAAAAATCTAGATTACAAAATCAAATCTTACACATTCCTTCATACTATATTTCTTGCATCTCAAGAGTTCACCACAATATAATACTGTCCAAAGAAACATGGGACAGTTCGTTCATTCATTCATTCACTCATTCATTGAGGTCTAATGTTGGAATGCCTATTAAGAGGCTAGAAAGACAAATATTTCAAGTTTCAGATGCACTTGGAAAAAGTGACTCAAAAAAACTATATTTAAGACAAAAAGACATTAGATCCATTTTTACTTCTAAGGAAAAGAAAAACTTCTAACGAATCTTTCAAAGTCACTATGGCATAAAAACAAAGTAACAGTTGATTCCATCTGTAACAGAAGAACAAATACAACAAAATGGAAATAAGAAACAAGTTTCTAATATGTGTTAAGTAATGAATTTTTTTTATCTAAATTCAAGTATGTCAACTGTTAGTACATTCTGCAACAGATGTCAGAAAGGAAATTCTAACTATATAAAGAGTATACAAAAAGAAAGGAACTCATATACTGAACAAATCCATTTATATTTCTTACATTCAAATTAAAAATTTAAATTAGATGTTCAACCTGGATTATAGTTATCTTCTGTGCTTAGCATCACATTTTATTTCTATTCCTAAACCTTATTTCTGTGCAATATTAATTCAAAGATCAACTGCAGAAAAGAAGTAACAAGATTTAAAATTCAGTAAAATTCAAATTGAATTACACAAAACATTTCTTGACTCCTTACTATGTGCTATTTGTTAAAATCTAAAAATATGAAGATGAAAAAAAAAAGATGCCTAAAACCAGATAACAAGCTCATATCAAAGTATAAACAGAGACAGAATCTATCTTCAATGCCAAAAGTGCTCCTTTAAAACAAGGATAGCTGGCATTTACTGAGGATTTCTTTAGGTCAATCATTATGCCTTTTTTTAAAATTATGCTTTATACACATAAATTTTTAATTCTCACAGAACTAAGGCATAAATATAATTACAAATATAATTATACCAATTTTATGAATAAACAAACTAAGGCATGGGCTATATAAGTGGTTCAAATACAACTAGTATAACTAGTAAATTGCAGAGGTGAGATAATCCTCACTTTTTCCACGGGGAAGATGGGGGGGGGAGTTACAGCGATACACTAATAACACACATTCATTCTAAATTATTCACAAAGTATAAACCATACTTTCCTGTTTTGTTCCTTTGTCTGGAAGGGGAAGGCAATTTCCAGATAGAGCTTATAAGATAGAGAATAAAAAGCTGTACAAATTTCAAATAATCTAAAGTACATGGAACAAAGAGTTCATAGGAGGGAGCGATAGAGAATATACCTGAAACTGACTTAAAGAAAACTATCAATGCCATGAGAAGGTGTTTCAACTTATGCCATGTTCAGCAGAAAATCTACATGGGATTTTAGGCAAAGAAGTGATATGAACAGATCTGTTTCACGATAGCTTTGACAGCAACGTGGGGCGGGGGCAGGGGTGTTGGACAGAGGCAGGGGAACATTTACAACAGGGAGGTACTAAAGAAAGTACACAATACAAATGAAATATAGCAAAGGAGGAGAGAATCAGACACCTGGAGGAAAAATTAATAGGATTTCCTGACTAATGAGTACGAAAAAAAGTATGAAGAATCCCTCTGATTTATGACTTAGATTACTGAATACATTAAAAGGCTGCCTGTTAAGTCACAAAGTTAAGCACACCAGCTAAACTTGATGGGCTGAGCAGATGAAAGCAGACATACAATCAACTACACTGTCAACTACC
The DNA here is from genome assembly GCF_034190915.1 of Cavia porcellus. Classification (NCBI taxonomy): domain Eukaryota; kingdom Metazoa; phylum Chordata; class Mammalia; order Rodentia; family Caviidae; genus Cavia; species Cavia porcellus. The sequence continues at coordinate 39,487,516 of NW_026947504.1, read as the reverse complement.
AATGAAAACGAACAACAAAGAGACTTGTACTTGCCTAACTGAAAGACATAAATGCACAAATTTTACTGTTCTATTAAAAATACCCCAATGTCATTACTTCTTTTCCTGCCACTTAGTTATTTACATAGAAATATAAGTTGAGATTTAAATAACCAACATTTTTGTTTTTAAAAATCTCCTTTATGTTAAATGAAAGGCAGTTATTTAAAAATATTGATATCTTATTTAACAGATGCTAATTAAGATATAGTAACAGTAATATGCTATATTCTATACAACTGCAATTGGCAAGTTAGAGAAGAACATTTTCCTATGTGCTTACCACTAACAGCCGCATGTTGCTTAAGATACTCCCGTCTCACATTTATATTTTTTACCAGACACTGTCTAGCATGGGCTCTTCTCTCCTTTACAGGATCTTTTGCACAAAGTGCACAGATTGCCATATACTCAAGTGGAAGTCGTAATCGAGAAAGGCCTTTGTGAAGTTTCTGAGCAAATACTTGTCTTACTTGGTAACATTCATCCTGTAAAGTTATAATTATTCCAAGAGTTACTGGTATGGCAGCAAGGAGTAACAACTACAAAACAACTATCAAATGTGCTATTTCAAGTAGACAGGGAAGTAAACAGCAGTGAGTGTTTCTATAATCATTGCTTCATTGTCCATAAGACAGATGTTATGACACATTAATTTCAAGGCTTGAATATTCATTTTGACCCTATTAACTACCAGTTAGTTATGTGTATTAGAAAACACTGAATGTATTCCTAAACAGATAAAACTAGTAAATATAAATCGATCCAAACAAATATTTTTTAAAAATAAAGAACACGAGTTAGAGGAATAGTTCAGTGCTGGTGTGCAAGGCCCTGGGTTTGATGTAAGGATCACAAAATAAAAACATTAAAAATTTTAAAAATAAAGTGTAAACAGTATCTTATACATTAGCTTTTACATTTAGTTTTAAGATAAAACTATCCAATTTACACATTTTGTCTCTATCATTTAAAATTCTATTCAGATTAAAATGCACAACTTCAAAAATTCCTAATCAATTTCAGAAACACCAAATTACTTTCAGTTGCATAAACAAATTAAACTGTTTATTAACCCTATTTCTGTTTACCTCAAACAACTTCCCTCTCCAAAACTATCCACCCCTAATCTGTTAGCTAATTCCTCATCCTTACACATTTGCCAGAGAGATTGCCTTAGATACTCATCTTACCCATATGCTGTACCCATTTTCTCACTTAGCACTCTGTGCATATCTCCAGCATACCTTATAGTACTTAAAAGTGATTTATCTGTCTTACCTATCTATGCTGGTTCCTTAAAAGAACTGTAGCTCTGTTCATCTTTGTATCTCTAAGCCTAGCACACTAGGCATACAGAAGATTTTCTAAAGTATAGGGAAAAGCTCAAACCCTTCTATATTACATATGAAGCTCTTCATGATGATACCTTGCTATCAATAAACACAAGATGTGGCATGTTTCCTATTACTGCAACTTTAGGTACAGTAATATTTCTTCCATCTAGAATGATCACTTAGTTTTTCTTTAAAACTTCAGTTATAGACTTCCGGGAGAACATGGCGGACAGATAACAGCAACTACCGGAGGCTCTCTGAAAGACTCGGCTCAGAATCCAGGAATGGTGCGGACTAAGGAGACATAAGCAGGTGGAGATATGCTCTGCTGACTCAGGAACGAACTGGGCTGAGAGAAACCAACTTGGAATGCAGTCCTGGTGCTAAAACAGGAACAGAAAAGACTCGGTGTGGAGGCTGGACCCCGCGCCATTGTAAGCCGCGATTTGGGTTTCCCGCCGCGCAGCAGCTGGCTGCCTCTACAGTGGCTCGGCAAGGAGAGAGACACACAGAAGCTCTGAGAACAGCAATCTGCGAATGGCAGGGAGGCGTGCACTGACTTGTGGTGAGGTGAGTGAGAGAAACTGACACTCTACCACAGTTTGACTCCAGCGGAGGACTTTCTGGGCCCGAGCAGTCCTGCGGGAGCAGGGCGCGGTGGCGACTCCAGCCACACATCCCCCTCTCGGGCGGGATTGGTGAAAAGTGCCTGGCCTGCATGACGCTGCCAGCAGACCTGGTAGGCTGTCCCAACCCAGATCCCAGAGCCTGACGGTGGCTGGGAGGGGAGACGTGTAGGCTGCCTGGTCCGTAACTCCCTGGTGCGCAGCGGTGAGCGGGAACACCTAACCGGCGCAATTCGATCAGGCTGTGGCTGACGGGGAGAGAACCTGGGCCTCTTATATAAGCTTGCATATATAAGGAACAGAGAATATGGGAAGAGGCAGCAACAAGAAAGACTCCTCGGCCCCCAATTCTGAGAAACAGGCAATAGCAGACACCGCACCAATACACATAAGGCGCCATATAGAGAGCCTCATAGACCAATTCAGGAATGAAGTTATCAACGACCTGAAGCTAGAAGTATGCAGAATAGTTAGAGAAATGCTAAGTACCACCCAAGAAAAAACAGGCGGTGGAATGGAAGAACAGAAAAAAAGGGGAGAATTGTTTGATGGAGAAAACAGAGAAAGCATAGAATACGTGAAGCAGGTTCAAAGAGACTACCAAGATACTAAGAAGTCTATCGAAGACTGGCATAACAGCTTGAAAGAAACTAAGGACAGACTATCTGAACTGGAGGGCAGACTTGTAATATGGGAGAATGAAATGAAAAACTTCTTAAAAATAACAAAGAAACAAACAGCAATAATACAAAGACAAGAAGATGATAAGAGGATCCATAACTTAAGGATTAAGAACATAAAAGAAGAAGTAGGGACACAAACAAGTGAACTACAAAAGCTACTCACAGAAATAATCCAGGAGAATTTTCCTAATTTAGCAAAAGGTAAAGATACTCAGATGTATGAGGCATACAGGACCCCAGCTACCTACAACCCAAACAGAGCAACACCCAGGCATATAATAATAAAAATTCCAGAAATTCAATACAAGAACAGAATATTAAAAGCTGTCAGAGACAAGAAACAGACCACTTACAAGGGAACACCCATCAGAATTACAGCAGATTTCTCTGCACAAACCATCAAATCACGAAGAGCGTGGGGGGAAATAATTCAAGCTTTGAAAGATAATAATCTCCAGCCAAGATTGAGATATCCTGCACAACTGTCCCTGGAAATTGATGGAAAAACAAGGTGCTTCCAGGATAAAGAGGAACTGGAGGAATTTGCAACCACCAATTCAACTCTACAGAGAGTATTGCAGGATATTCTAAAAAAAGAAAAATACAAAGAATCCAGAAATAATGGCAGAGAGGCCACAACGAATGGAGCAGAGAACAAAATGAAGAAGACAAACTGACAGCTACTGACAGAAAAAGAGCTCAACAGAAATGAGGCAGAGAAGATTGGATGATAGGAACAGCTATTTTGGAGAAAATGACATCTTAATAGGTAATACTGATTTAGTATCATCTTGTTTTGAAGTCTCATCTAGCTTTTGTCCTTCTGTCTCCAATGGTCTAAATAGGCTGTATCTTATTGGATTTTATTATGTACAATAGTATAAGCAAAAACCTTTTAAAGACAAGGAGATTATACAGAAACCATTGTTCATTTTCTGTTAGTCGATTCTAAATACTCTGTAATGCTGTCATTCTCTTGAATGGGTTTACATTGTTTTGATATACTTAATGCTACAGTATACGAAGTTGTACTCAAGGATTTCAAAGAAAGAGACAATATGGTAACTACTTTTAGGTTAGGATTATCTGGTGGTGAAACACTATTCTGCTTAAATGGTTATGTTTTGATCTGCGCTGTTTCGTTGTTATGCCCTCTTTTATCTCAATCTCCACTCCATTATTTACTTTTTTATCTTTATCCTTTTAATTAAAGGAAAAAATAGCAGGATATATTATAGTAACCCACTTTGACTTTTCATTACCTTGATTTAAAGCCCTGTATTACTCTCACCATCTGGTTTTTAACTGATGTTCCCCTATTCTGTTTTGCTGGATAGTATCAGGTTCGAAAGTTTAGACATCAGCTGTGAAGATGAGATTCATTATGACGCCCATTCTTGTTGACTTTTATCTACTTTTGAAGACCTACAATGTCTCCAGTGTTTTGGTTTTGTCGGTTTTATTCTTTACTGTTTTGTTCAATTGTATTATAACTAACGATATAGGCAATTCTATTAGAGATAGCGGGAGGCATTATGGTAACCATTGTTGATCACCTTGTATTATGTTTTTACATTATCTATTATGTCCACCCTTTTGACTTGACCGATTCTGTTCTGTTATGTCACATTTGGTTTTACTCTCTTCCAAAAAAGTAATAAGAACCGTGGGAGCAATGAAATCCAAAATGTGTAATAGTCATGGTACAAAAGAGAGGAAAAGAAAGTGCTCCAAACTATATAACTGCATGTATATTCAAGTGTATAAGATAGAAAACGATATCAAAGAGTTTTATTGGATCAATGAACAGAACTGTTTGCAGTATCATTGATGGAATGTCCACTTTACAAGCTTTAATTTTGTGACTTGAACAATTATTTCTAAGATGACAATATGTAATCCATTAACTAGTGATTTCCTACTGTTCATTTTTTTTCTGTAAATCTGTATAACTTGTACCCTTTCCGTACTTTTTTTTCTTTTCTCCTTAAATAAAATTAAAAAAAAAAAAAAAAAACTTCAGTTATAACATCTTTTTCTTATTTTAAAGAGATTAAAAGAAAAAATAAAAACAACAATAAAAACAATATAGGATAGGAAAATAACAATGGTCACTATATTGTATATTGTCATCTTCGAAATAGTTCCTCAGATTACAAGATACAGGCATCTAAAACATCTTGACTTTATCGCTTTAGGTTCCTATTTTGTGTATCTTTATTTCATTTAATTTAAATTTCAGTATGTCAATATCAACTATTGGTTTTCTAAAAGCAGCCTAGTTTTCGTAAAAATTTTGTCCACCTATCCTCATAACTCAACAAAATAAAATTAACTCGCTCCTTCCTCAGTATTAATGTTAATAGGATAAAGGGAAGTTTTCATTTTAGGTGTGTATGTATGTACACGTATATGTGTATATATATATGACTGTATATGTATGTAAAGGGTATGCATACCCATCAGATACATATATATATTCTGTTATTCTGTATAGGTATTCATTTTACATGTATAAAATGTACATTATTTTGTATTATATATAAAATGAATAATTATCCTTTATATTTATATATTAACGTAATAGATGTATCATTATTTGTTATGAATTTTTGTATCAAAAATTTTATCATCAAAACATCCAACTAAACTGCACGTGTAAGGCAGATAGCAAATTTAAATTCAGACTTCATATAACTAGACATTGAGAAGGAAAGGGAAAGGGCTGTGATAGGGAGAAGAAAAGACAGGACAGACTTCAGTGTGAAAGCCCTGGGTTCAATTTTCAGTACTGAAAGAAGATGGGAGAGAGGGGGAAGAGAGGGAGAAGAAAGGAGGTGGGAAAAGGGATGAGAGAGAGGGAAGAAAACATAAGAAAAAAGAAAAATAAATGAGCTCATTGCAAAGGTCTTAGGCTCAATACCCCAGCATGAGGGTGGGGGACTGCACCAATAAAAGTCAACATATAAATAAATACCATTCACTAAAATATTAATTTCTATTCAAACATCCCAACCTCATACCTAGATACATGCCCAACCAAGACAGTATTTTTGTCCTTCTGTCACTAATCATTTGGGAGTTAAGAATGAAGTGCAATTTAGTATCGAAGTCGATTTGAATCACTGCAGAAGTAGTTTTCAAACAATCATTAAAGTGATGAAGGATTGTCAAATCATAGACAAGGCCACATAAATGATTTACAACTAAAGAAATGAAAAACAAGAATCGTACCACAGGTGCTTTAAGAAAATCATCTGAATAAAGAATAAAAAGAGGTGCTATTGGGAATTGAGGACATCTTCCTTTTTTTTGGCAACGATGATTACAATATTCTTTTGAGTGCTATAAAAGCAAACATAGGTAAAGAATAGAGCAACACAATTTTATAAGGAAAAAACATGTTCTGCAAAAAGCAATGTGTGATATTTTCATGGCTATAGCTATAACATATAATTGGCTAAAGAAGAAAAGAGAAAAGCTTGTTACAGTGGCCTATGTCTCTCATTCCAGCACACAGGAGGTGGAGGCAAAAGGAGCAGCAGGTATTCAGGAGCAGCCTGGGCTATTATAAGGACTATAAAAATAATCTAATACAGTACCACAAAGTTTTTTCCCCCAAAATAAAGCTCTCTTCAAATCTTATTTTCATTACTATGAAATTAATTTTAGTGTACAGTGTAAGTAAATTCACTTTTACAGGCCTTATTTTTAAGTACAAATTACCCTCACACCAACCTTTACCATCTTACAAATAGTACAGTTACTCTGTGTAACTCAACATTTATCTATATTTTCTGTTCTCCTAAGAAACTGTTAGCATTTTGTGGTTGTGGCCATAAGTTATTCATCTTTGTACCTCTAGAAACTAGAGTAATACACAGTACATACAATACAGAGTAAGTTTTTCACAAACTAAATAACAAATATGAAAATGCCTAACCAATAGTAAGCTACGATCCCTATTATTGAGTCTCAATTCTTTTCTATCAACTGTCTGTTCAAATATATGACCAGGGTCTCCCAAACACAGTATTACATTTTTGTTTTTCCTTTGGAATTCAGGGCTTCACGACTACCAGGCAGATGCTGTGCTACTGAGCTATATTCCCGGTTTCATAATATTACTTTTAAAGACCTAAACTTAAGTAAGAGCAACAAACCACATACACATAAACAGCTAAAGCACGAAGTAAAGTTTTGTATATATTAGAAGACTGAAATAGTATCTACAGAGAATTAGAGGAGGAGACAGACTACTTAGAGCTAGAAGAATCACAGCAAGTTTTGTGGAGAGGGTTGTGCTTGACCCTGGATTTGCAGAAAGGGTTAGATACACATTTGTGGACATAAGAGGAAGACACAAAAATTGACAGGTAGCAAAATAACAGTTACATAAAAAATAAAGGTATTTCTCCAGTTTACTGAAATAAACGTAGTAAAGGTGGTATGCTAAACAAGGATGCTGTACTAAATAAGGTTTTTGAGTGGAAATATGGGTCTAAAAAATAGAGGGTCAACTGCCAGGCCATAATATATGTGCACTTTTGGTTTTTACAAATAGGGGTCCTTAATAATGTTTGAGTAAAATAAAAAGATCAGAATTATGGCTAATGAAATTTATCCAACACAGAAAGTCCCACAACAGTATTAGCATTAGTTAATGATGGTTATGGTTAATAGAATGATTAAAAAGATTTATAAGCCTGTAATACACACAAGGTAGAATTATTTTAATTTTTCAACAAGGTAGAAAGATAAGCAAAGACTCAAATATAAACTATGCTTTTAGACCTATAAAATGCCATTCAAATTTAATACTTACTGAGAAGTGGCAGGCAAGAACAGATTTGATAAATATGAGTTCAGTCTTATATTTACAGAATATCAAAGTCTGAAATTTCTATTTAGCATGTGAAGCATAGCCAGAGCCAGGAAGGAACGGCTGCTGTCCACAAATGCACAGGTGTCCAAAGAAGAACGTGTAAGTGGAGAAACAAAACATGGACAGATCCTCAAAGAACGCACAGATATTAAAGGAAAAGAGAAAAAGCCAGATAAGACAAAAATCAAGAGACAGACATCAAAGAAGAGAATTTCATGAATAATGGAGCAATGAGCGATGTCAAATGATGTAGAAAGAACAATGAAAATTAATATCACTGGATTTGAGGATTACAACAGGACACTTCATGGAAAACTATCAAGAAAAAATGCCAAAATATGAATAATAAGGAATGGGGTAGGAAAAAAAGATACACATTATTATTTATTGTGGTTTAGAGGCTTAAAATGTAAGACACAAGTCTGTGCTTAAAGGAGTAACAAAGAAGGAAAACCTTTTGTTTAGAACAGGTTGAATTATAGAAGATGCTAATAATTAACTTTTAACCATTAACACTTTTTACACAATTCAAAAACTGAATTCATTAAGTAATAAGGAACGCTTCTAGTCTTAAATACCATGTATTTTATAAAACTACAAATTTCCTCTATTTTTTTCATTTTAGGAATTAAATATAGTCAATCCTCATTATTCACAGATTCCATAATTAAGAATTTGCTTACTCATTTAAAATTTGTAAAAAAGAAAAGAAAGAAATCAAATAAAATAAAATTTATTTGTAACCCCAAAATCAGAAGTTGTAGCAACTTTATGGTCATGAGCAACCAACTGTACAGAAAAACATAAAAAGTTGAGTGGCCTGAACAAATATCCCAAGTAGGGTCAAATATTTAGTATCATATTTTTCACTTTTTTGGCCTTTTTAGTACTTTTGGTATATGGCTCCCAACCAAAGTATTGAAATGCTGTTCAGTGCTCATAAGCAGAAGACTGATAAATTTTACAGAGAAAAATGTGTGCTACATGAGTTTTGTTTAAACATGACGTATACTATTGGCTGTTAGTCCAATACTAATGAAATACAGCTCTGTGTGTATGTTTCTTTAAACAGAAACACACATCCCCTGATCCATGTGGTTTAAAATTTTATTGTTGTGTTTTTCTTCTTTTTTCCTTTCTTTTTATGTTTGAATAAAATGGATTTGGAAAAAGACAGACAGACAGACAAAGCAAGGCTGTATACTGACCAGTTAATGAAAATTCTGTGATCAGCTTGGAGAACCTTCCCTGTATTGCCCCTAGGGGCAATGTTTCAGTACATGGTTCAGTATATGAGGTAACTTTACAAATTAGTACTGTGTAGAACAAGGTGATTATACTAGATTAGAAAATAAGACATTAAATGACACTTTTAGGCCTGAAATGTTTCTCACGCATACTTTTTTGAAAAGTATACACATTCAAGATTCTCAGCCATGTTAACATAATGATATTTTCTAAAAGTCAAAGACCCTATAAAGTCATGTCTGATATAAACGTTTTTCTTACATTGATAGCTAGCGCACATAGCTGATACTGTTCTAATGTGATGATTTCATGGTAACAGGGTTCTTGTGCCAGCTTCACAATAGCACTCCCAGCAGCAAGTCTCAGGCGTGACATATCTGGTTTACTGAAAAATAAGCAAGAAAGACTAATATAAAACCATTACTTCTTTATATATATAATTGAGAGGTTCTCAAAGGGAGGGTAGAAAATATCAGTCAAATTTTGGGCGGAGGACTCCTCCTCTCAAATGTCAAGTTGACAGTATTAGGAGGTACATTTATTAGGCAGTGAGGCACAGTTCCTGTGACTGGAGTTAGCATTCTGGTACAAGCAGCCTGAGAGAGTTTCCACCTTCTGCTATGTGATGACAAAGCAAGAAGTCAACAGTCTGCTTTCTTGGGCCAGGTGTCCCACCAAACCCAAGCATGCTGGCACCCTGCTCTTGGACTTCCATGCTCTTCAACTGTTAAGAAATTGTATTTCTTCATAAGCTATCCAATCAATGGTATTTTGTTATATGAGAGTGAACAGGCAACCAACCATAAGTACTTTAACAACACTTAACTTTGAAACATGGTATCTAATATTATACAAAATTCTTCTCTTAAACACAGTAAGTCTGTACTAACATCACTTAATTCTCTCATCCTACACAAAATTGCTCTTCAGGCAAGCCTAGAACAAATCTATTTGCATGTTTATCTGCTAGATTTTAAATATTATACATAATTTAGAGATATGCTTACTTACAGATCAAGCATAAAACTGACCTTAACTTGCTAATAAGTCAAACATAACTACTGTACCAAAAATAAAAGAAGTATAATGAAAGCAGGTTTTCAAAAATTTTCAGCAGGTGTTTTGACACACACCTGTAATTCCAGCACTCTGAGGCTGAGGCAAGAGCATACCAGCCTGGGCTACATAGCAAGACTTTGTCTAAAAAACTAAACTAAATTAACTTAAATTTTTAAATATTACTGAAAGGCTCTTTTTAAGCTTAAAGGGAAAACTGCTAACTGAAGCACACTTTATAAAATTGTAGACTAGTGTACATCTAAACAGTCCTTCGAGATACAGTGATTACAAGTAGTTAAAACTATAGGAGTCTTGACTAGCAATAAAAGATGGGCTCTTAATTAGGATCCAACTATTACTGTCTTATAGTAAAATAATACTCAACATTTATACAATTATCTATTCATAATGTATATACTAAGGCAGTTTTTAAAAAATGATCAAGTTGTTTTAGTACTTTCTTAATCTTTGAAAAGATTGTATGAAAATACTGACTGTATGTAAACATTAATATAGTTCTAAAGTTTCAGCTTAAGTCCCAAAGGTGCTTTGTACCTCATCAGTAACATTTTTTTTTTCTTTTTTTGGTACCAGGGATCAAACTCACAACCTTGTACTTGCCACGCAGGCACTTATGCCACTGGGCTAAATCCCCGGCCAGTAGCAACATTTTGCGTAGCAATTAATGGGCAATTACACTACTCAGTTGACAACATATAAGCCAATAGTTAGATGCTTTCCCCACAGGAATGATAACAGATGCTCTCAATGTATTCATCCTTAAGATTTTCTACAACACAGTAGTTTATATTTAATGCAGTTTTGGGTTTTTTTGTTTTATTAATAAAAGAAACTCTCCTCTCTACATGGAAATTTTAAGTGTAAATACACACAGAGAGAGAAAATCAAGCATATTAAAGTAAGAGATGGGAATTTCCTTCTAACCTCTGCTCCTCCAACATCTGCTTTGAGTATATGAGAAAAAATAATTCTAGGGAGCCCTTAGATGCTCCTGAATGTCACATGGATTCCCAAGACTATACCTTATATAACACCCCACAGTAGGTATCATTTCAATTACTTTATGTATTTTTAATATACACAATCCTTACATAAACTCTACAAGTAATTACTATAGTTAACCTTATAAGTAGGGAATCTGACATGTGGAAGTGAAAGTATCTTCCAAATAAAAACAAGTGATAAATGATAGAACATGAATTTGAACCTGTGTAGTCTACCAATATCTTTAACCACTGAAATATACTGACTTTCTAGCAGAAGCCTATCTTCTAGTCATCATCAGTATTTCTAGTTATTATTGCTGAGTAGCGTATGTAGTATTAATTATGCTATTTAACTGTAACAGACAAAACAGATATAATCATTATCTCTGTTTTACATGTAGAAACAGAGGTAGTAACTAGTTCAAGTAACTTGCTAAAGATTACCTAGGAAGTAGTGGAGCCGGGATTTGAATGTGAACTCTACAATAATTGCCTATTTTCTAACTATACATTTGTCATTTGGTATCCAAAGGAAACTAGTTCCAAGACCCAGCCTAAAAAGTCTAAAGTCCCTTATAAAAAAGTGTTCATATATAATCTGTAGACATACTCCCACATATTTTAAAGTATTTCTAGATTATCTGTAATACCTAGTATACAGTGTAAATATTATTACACTGGATTATTTAGGAAATGACACAAGACAAAGTCTGTACATTTCAGTACAAATCAAAGTTTTCTGTTCCACATATTTAAATACACAAATGTGGAACTCAGAGCTATGAAAGGTCCATTCTACTACACAATATTTTCCAAACTAAAAAACAAGAAAAGGTATACATTTTAAATGATTTGTATTCAAGAACATTTTTTTAAAAACTTGCATTTTAGAAATAAATTCAGCAAGTTCATTCTCTATACATTAATCAGAATATAAAACATCAGTTACTGATTTATATACTAATGTTTACGTATTACATATTCCATAAATCTATTATTTAAAATACCTACAATGTATTTCAATAACCACACCAGACATCTGACTATCATTGTGAATCACTACACAAAACGTCATACAGTAAAACTATATGTGAATCTATGAAACAATATCCATTTTTTAAAAAAAAAACTATAAATTTAACAGTTACATTAGGAGGTGAAATACTATGCAATTCAATAAACTGTAAAATAATTGCATACCTAATTTTCCCCTGTTCTGTCAAGTCTCCATCACTATGTAATATTGTCGTTAGCAATCTTAAAGTAGAAGTTCCTGATTTACTGTGATTATTTTTCATTCCAAGTAGCCACCGAACCATCATTTTAATAGCCTGAATCTAAAATTTAAAAAAGATTGACAAATAAAACAAACTATAATTTAAAAAATGTATTATCAATCTTTAAAACAAAAAAAACTAGTTTTATGGAGATTTTCAAGGGAAAAAAATATATATGCAGAGAAATAGAGACAGAGACAGAAAGACAGAAACAGAGACAGAGAGAGGTTTGAATGTTTTAAATTAAAAATGTTTCACCCTCCACAGAAATGGCAAAAAAACTGCTACTTAAGATCATGGCTGAGAAAATGGGTTTATTGTCAGATCAGGAGATGGCATTATTCAATGATGCTAAAGGAAGGACTGCTTCACAGATGTGCAGAAATACATCAGAATCCCAATATAGAATAATATAAAAGACAAAGGGTAGTTTGTAACATAGAACCCACACAACACACAGACACACACACACACACACACAGAGCTGTATAAGAAATTACAACTAAAACAATAATAGTATTTAACATGTTTGTTCCTGACTTTCCTTGGCACTGGATTAAAATAAGGTCTACACTACAGATCATATGTAGTTCTTTAATAAATCAATACTATCTACACCACTGATGAATGAATGTATCTTTTATGTAAAACCCTTAATTCAAGGAATTATAAACTAAATATTATTAAAAAATTTAAAAATTTCATTGCATTGTATGGAAAACTTACACAATCTTAAAACATGGATCATCACCTTTACTAAACAGGGAAGTGTCCAAAAGATAAAACAATTTCATTCTACCATTAAAAGGCTGACAGTAAAAGAAGTAAAAAACATGGAAGCAGCTTTTTTCTTCCTCTTTAAATTACATTTTATGTTGCTATCCACAAGGCCCCAGGTGGTTCATTACTGCTTTATATTCTCACAGTCCAAGATAATGTCAAACCCTAACTATAAAACTTAAGTGATTTGAATAGTTTTATCTTTGTGACAAATGTAGCAATTTTAATTTTTCAATAATATTATCATATAATGAGTATATTAAAATCAACAGATCTACACATATTACTTACTTTGACCATGGTCTCAGGAGAAACTTCTTCATCTGGAACCCAAAGTTTAGTTGTTTTTTTCCCTGGAAGCTAAGCAAAAAGTATGGATTTTAAACTATGAATACAAATGCTCATGTTGAATTAATACTTAAGTGAATGAATAAACTCTTCACAAGTTGGACAGTCAATATACATGCCTAAAATACTCCACCTAACCCTACTCTCTAAAAAGGTTGACAGGCATATCCTCACTAGCACCCAAGTACAGCATTACACACTTAACACTAGTTAGTTCTTCATAGGTGTATGCTACAACTGACCTGTACCGTGTGTGTGTGTGTGTGTGTGTGTGTGTGTGTGTGCGTGCGCGCGCGCGCGCATGTGTGCAATTCCTTATTAGCTCCTCTTGAGACTAATGATTCATTTCCTAAAGACAGCCAGCAACGACTAGGATAAAAATCTATGTGACTATGAGGTATAGTTTTTAAAGTAGAGGAATGATACTTTCAAAATGGTGAGGAGAAGAAAATTAAGACAAATTTCCAGCTCAAAACAGGTAACAGGAAATATGAACTGGTATCTTCTCAACTAGGCTTGGGGAGCATGGGGTTCCCCTCAAAAAGTCCAAAATCACAGGAAATTTTTTGGGAAAAATGTTCAGTGAAATGAACAACCACAAAATTATCCTAAGACAATCTGCAGGAACTGAGAGATGTGAATTTATGGTGGCACCCAGGAAATTAAAATAGCAAAAGAACTGAACCCAGTCTTGGTAATGGTGAGATCCTAGTTTTCCACACAAGTTAAGAAACAGGAACTAAATTATCATTTACAAGTGAACTAATGGCAATATATATATATATATGCATGTCCAAACACAGACTTAAAGATTCACACATAGTTTACAATTCACTTCTTCAGCTGAGGTATCTTCAAAGTAGGAAATACAAATGATGAAAAATAAATTATATTAAACACCACCTGGTGAGATTTCTAAATGATGTTTAGATCCCAAAAGCTTCAATGGGGAAAGCTCCCAATAAAAGAACAAGAATCAAATCAACTTTAGATTTCTCTGCTATAAGATACATGCCAAAAAATTTTCTGTAGCCAAGAAACTAAAAACATCTATAATAAATAATCTATAAATAAAATGACTCTAGCATCAAAGATCATACCAGAATTCAAGACTGAAAGCTTCCAAATTAAATTAATTTTGAAAGAATTATGAGCTAACACTACACTAAAATATTTAATTGAATGAATCCAATTAGCAGAAACTACAAAGAAGAAAAATTAGTATGTTATTAATAAAACCAAAGAGATTATCAAATGAGTCTAAATATAATACAACTGTAATAAACATCACAAAAATAAGTGACATAGAAAACCTAAAAACTACAGGATGGAAATAACATGGATTTAAGTGGGTAATAAAAACAGGACACTGATGTATACTTTTTTCATGTAATATACTGGTATAGTTTATACCAATAAGGTAAAAAGCTCAAAACAAAACAAAATTTTTAACATGCTCATAATGGGGCCACAATTCCTTTCTCACTGCCTGGCAAAAACATATTAAAAAGAAGAAAGGTTAAAAACATCACAAAAGATTTGACTGTCCCTCTTTCAAGAAAGAGTTTGAGATGAAAAGGAGTATTTAAATTATAAGGAAGTATGTAGAAACAAAAATATATAAAAATTAAAATACCAAAACTAAAATGTTTCATAAATGAAATAATTTAAAAAGTTTGGCAAGAAAGATATAAAATTAAGGCTCCAAAATAAATCGCTGAGCCAAACACAAACAATTTAAAACACTACTTAGTACCTAGTATAAATTGTGTGTACAGAAAGTTTTCAAGCTTTAGCTGGGCATAGTGATGCATGCCTATAGTTCTAACACTAGGGAGTCTGAGGCATAAGGATCACTATGAGAGACTAAAAAGGACCACAAGAAGATGATGTTAATTCAATAAACTGTGGGGAGAAGCACTAGGTTGCTGAAACAGTCATGCTTTGACCTATATTGTTATATTGTTATGTCCTGTTTTATCTCAATCTCTCCCTTATTCTTTAAAAAAATTATTTAGTTATTTATGTTTGTTTTAATTAAGGGGAAAAATTTTTAAAAATTAGCAGGATATATAATAGTAACTTTTTTTGATTTCCTATTAACTTGTTTTGAAGTCCTGTAATACTCCCACGATCTTGTTTTGACTGATTAGACTCTGTTCCATTCTGTATGATAGTATCAAGTTTGAGGGTATAGGCAACTACTTTAAAGGCAGTAAGATTCACTAAAATGCCCATTCTGGTTTGACTACTGTCTCCTTTGGAAGTCCTGTAATGTTTACAATGCTTAAGTTTTATTGGTCTTGTTCTCTACTGTTTTGTTCAACTTTATAATATCTAATGAGATAGACAATTCTTTTTAAGGAAACAAGAGACATTGTTGATAACCATTGTTGATAACCTTGTACTCTGTTTTACATCATGTGCTATGTCTATCCTTGGTTTTGACTGACAGCTTTGTTTTGCCATATTTGACTTTATTCTCTCCCCCCCAAAAAAGTAATAAGAACTAAGGAGTAATAAAACCCAAAATGTGTAAATTTTGTTGTAAAAAAGAGAGGGAAAAAAAGAGCTCTAAAGGATACAACAGCAAGTGTGTTTAGGGGTGTTAAATAGGTGACCATATTAATGTTTTTGATTGGATCATTGAACACAACTGTTTGCAGTCTCACTGTTTGAATGTCCACTTTGTATGCTTTGATACTGTGATTTGAGCAACTATCTCTAAGATGATAATATGTAATCTATTAACTGGTGATTTCTTACTGTTTTTTTTTCTTTTTTGTAGTTCAGTATTACTTGTACCCTTACACCGCTTTGTTTTGTTTTGTGTTTTTCTCTTTTTCCTTTTAAATAAAATAAAAAAAAAAAAAACTGTGGAGAGAAATTTGGTAATCCAAATGGGGAATTAAAAACTAGAATCCTATCTCACAGAAAACATACACAACACACACATAAATCAACTCCAGGTGAATTAAATTTGTGTAAAAATAAAACCTTAAACATTTTAGAATACATAGGAGACCATTATGATGACATAGAATAGGGAAGGACTTCTTAAGTAAGACATAAAAAGCACTAACGATTAAAAAAAGGAAGATGCAACCTCATACACATAGCTACGTTAAAATTAGTAACTTTTGTTAGAAAGGAGTAAAAAGATCATAATAGGATTTTAAGCACTTTATGAAGACAGTGCAACCTGCACCAGACGAAAGACTCACACTTCTAAAGATTGTTTATATATGAAATAGACAAATGCCTCAGCAACACAGGAGTAACTTCTGGGAAGACAGCACAGCAGTAAGCACAGACAAAACAGCCACTCGGCAAGTCACTGACCAGATGGTGGAATACAGCATTGTGGGGAGGACAGGAAGAAAGTGGGTCTCGTGGATTCAGAAAGAATCTGAAGTGTGAACTGCAGCCCACGGAGAGAGTAAAAAAAAAACTTCAAGAAAGAAGGAAGCAGCAGCCGGCAACACCTTGGCCCTGAGACTAGACTCCTCACACAGCAGGAACTGTGCAAACCTGATGATGCTGGTCAAGGTGATGACGACAGCTGGAGACCCTGAAGGCCTCTGCAGGGAGCTGCAGCAGTGGAGAGGAGCAACGGACGGGCAGGTCTGGACTGGCTAGTGGTGAGTGCACAGGACTTAGTTCTCCCTTATAGAGAAAGCAATTAGCTGTGAGCCATTTTTGGAGAGGAGCCAAATAAACCCAGAAGCCAGAAAGGCTCCCAGCTTACTCTAGCAGCTCGCACCTGGACACGGATCCACAGCAACTGCTTATTCTGTGGCAAGCCCAGTCAGTCTCAGATTATCCACCACTCTGCCATAAAACAACTGCAGGATTCCTGGGATAAATCAGCAGGATTTGAGACTCTTGTTTTCACAAGTTGTCTTCTAGGGAACCCAGAGATAAGTTTGAAAGTGGATCATTTCTATTTCTTTTTCTTTTTTTTCCTCTTTCTCCTTCACTGCTTTTATGAGTGTGAAAGTGGTTCCTAACCTCTTCGTAGGAGTGGTTCTCTTCTGCTCTTCCTTTTATCTCTTCTAACTCTTTTCCTTCAGTTTTCTGTACCAGTTTCCCCCCCAAGTTGGAAATGCTCATTTGTCCTCTAACCTACTTTTAATCTCTTTCTCTTCTTTTACTTCGTTATTTTCTCCTTAATTCATTTTTAAATTTGAACCCTTCAGGACAAAATTGACATATTATGCACTTAAATACTATATATAATTTTCTGGTTTGTTTTACACTTTTTTCTATAATCACAAATCTAGTTCATACTTAAAAACTGTAAACTAAGGGTTAGCTAAGTTTGCTGTTCCTGGCTGTTTGATGCTATTGCTACCACTACAACAAAAACTAATATAATTGTTCTAAACAGCTTATTAGTCCTGGTATTCCATGATATTGGGTCATAGAAAAAATGGTGGAACAGTGCCAAAGAAACCAGGGACTAAGCCAAACAAGTAACAACTTCTCATCTCCAACAAACTGAAGAGATAAAGATGTTCCAACAGACTCAAAATCCAAAAACCAGCTATACCTGGAAAATACCTCAAAGAAGTAATCATCATCTCAGGGTCCTAAATGCTAAACAACCCACCATAGGCAACTTAAAAGCATCACTCCAGGAATTAAACTAAAGAAGGGGGAGGGAGGGAAACGGTGAGGAGGAGGGGAGAGGGAGAGGGAGGGGGGAGGGGGAGAAGAGGAAGAGAGAATAAAATGAGAAGACACTTAAGCAAAATGCAAAGGAAAATCCAGGTGGCGATGAGGTAGAACACTCTGAAAGTCCCCCACCAGGTCTCCTGAAGTGGTAACAAAGCAACTGAATAAGGCTATGGAAAAAACAAAATCAGAAATAATCTCTCAGATAAATACAGAGATTATTAAACTATACACCATGCTTAGCAATGTTAGAACAGACCCATACCAAAAAAATGCACGAGCTTAAGAAAATTATAGTAGGGGCTGGGGATTTAGCTCAGCGGCATAAGCACCTGCCTTGAAAGCAGGCAGTCGTGAGTTCGATCCCTGGTACCAATAAAAACGAAAAAAGCCAAAAACAAAACAAAAAAAAAAAAAGAAAATTATAGTAGATCAGCAGGGGAAAGAAATAGAATCCATAAAGCAAATTCAGACAGATATACAGGAGAACAAAAACTCCACTGAAAGTATTTAAAGCAGATTAGGCCAATGTGAGGACAGGACCAAAAATATGGAAGACAGGCTTGCAGTGAGCAGTCAAGAAAAGAAAGGCTTCTCAAAAACAGCAAGGGACCATTAGAAATCAATCCAGCAGCTGCTAGATGACACAGAGAATAGTAACTTAAAATCAGAGTCAATGAACGAGCAGGAGATAACACAATGACATTACAAATATGTTCACAGACATCATGACAGAAAATTTCTTTGGCAGAGAAAAAGAATTTGACATAAATGAGGCATATAGAACTCTAATTAGAAATGATAAAAAAAATTTACAGTATATCACAGTCAAGATTTCAGAAATTTTAACACAAGAATAGATAGAATCCTAAAAGCTGTTAGAGAAAACAAACAAACCACCTATAAAGGAAAGTTCATCACAATCACAGCTGACTTCTTAGCACAACCTCTCAAGTCAATGAAAGCCTGGAGTGAAGTACTCCAAGTTCTAAATGAAAACAACATTTAACACACATTGATGTATCCTACATAACTATCTTTCAAAATTGATGGAGAAATAAGATACTTCATGACTAAGAACATTGGAGGAAATTATGACCAGCATTACAAAATGTTCTGAAGGATATTCTAGAAAGAGATAATAAGGACTACAGCTCCCTGAAACCCAACAGAAGGAATCCACCAGGGAGGAAAACAATTAGAGGAAGGGGAGAAAAAAGTGGACTAGAGCCAACAACAGGAAAAAATAACATGACAAGGATAAGTCAATACATTACAGTTTTAAGAATCAACGTTAATGGTCTTAATTCATCAGTCAAAAGACACAGATTAACAGAATGGATCAAGAAGCAAGATCCAACAATATGCTACATACTAGAAACACATTAAAGAAATTCATAGCCTGAAAGTCAAAAGATGGAAAACAGTACTTCACACGACAGGAAATCAGAAAACAGCAGGAGGAGCTATTCAATTTGCCAACAAAGTGAATTTCAATCCAAGACTGATTAAGAGAGATAAAGACGGTCACTACATACTTCTAAAGGGAACAATACAAAAGGAAGAGATAACAATCATAAATATATATGCAACAAATATCCATGGGCCAAACTATATAAAACAAGTATTAAAAAGATATGAAAAACCAAATAAGCACTAATACAATTGCATTGGGAAACCTCAATATCACACTGTCACAAAAAGACAGACCCACTAGACAAAAAAATCAATAATGAAATATTACAAATAAATCAAACTTTTGAATAAATGGACTCAGTAGATGTTTATAGACTGTTCCACCCCACAACATAAGAACACACATTCTTCTCAGCTGCACATAGGATGTTCTCCAAAATAGACGATCTACTGGCTCATAGGACATGTTTAAGTAAATGCAAAAGAAATGAAATTATCCTATGCATAACATCAAACAACAGTGCAATTAAATTGGAAATTCAAGCCAAAGGAAACTACAAGAACTTCATTTACACAGAGAAATTAAATAGCACCCTACTGAACAACCAACGGGTCACAGATGAAATTAAAGAAGACAGCTTTTATAGTTGAATGACAATGACAATGACAATACAACATATCAGAACTTGTGGTACACAGTGAAAGCAGTCTTAAGAAGTAAATATACAGCAGTAAATACCGATATCAACAGAGCAAGCACATATAAATAACTTAATTTTGAACCTCAAACTTACAGAATAAGAGTAGGCTAAGCCAAAAGCTCGTAGAAGGTAGAAAATTATAAAGGTCAGAACAGAAATTAACACACTGGAGACAAAAAAAACCCTACAAAGAATCCTTGAATCAAAGAGTTGATTCTCTCAAAGATTAAATAAAATTGACAAATTCTTAGCCAACCTTATCCAAAAAAGGAAAGAAAAGACTCAATTCCACAAATCAGGAATAGAAGGGGGGAAATCACAGCAGATCCTGGAGAAATCAAGGAGATCACCTGTACCTACTTTGAAAACTTGTAATTCTAGTAAGAAGATGGAAGATATAGAAGAAATGGACAGATTCCTAGATACACATGAATTACTAAAGCTGAAATGAAAAAGATATAAAAACCCAGAGAAAAGCCCAGGTCCTGCTGAATTCCACAAGTAATTTAGAGAACCTAACACCACTACTTCTCAAACTTTTTAATTACACTAAAAGGAAGCAATACTTCCAGATTCATTCCTGGGAGCAAGCATTACTCTGATACCAAAACCAGAGAAAGACCCAGCTAAGAAAGAAAATTACAGGCCAATCTCCTTAATGTACACTAATGCAAAAATCCTCATCAAGATACTGGCAAACAGACTGCAGAAAACCATCAAGAAAATTATACACCATGATCAAGTAGGATTCATCCCAGGGATGCAGGAATGGTTCAACATATGTAAATCCATAAATGTAATATAACGTATTGACAGAGTCAAGGACAACAATCATATGATCATCTCAACAGATGCAGAAAAAGCTTTTGACAACATTCAGCACCTATTCACGATAAAAACCCTACAAATATCCATGGGTCTCCATGAGGCCTATGCTACGTGAATATTGGATTAGGTGGTCTTTATTTCAATCTGATAAAAGCCATCTATGACAAACCAACAGCCAACATCACAGTCAACGGACAAACATTGAAAGCTTTCACTCTAAAATCAGGAACAAGACAAGGATGTCCACTTTCCACTCTTGTTCAACATAGCCTTGGCAAACCTTAGCTGGAGCAATTAGACAAAAGAGAAATAAAAAAAATAAAGACAGGAAAGGAAGAAGTTAAACCATCATTATTTGCAGATGATATGATACTGTACTTAGAAGATACCATAACTCCACCAAAAGACTTCCAGATTTAATAAGCAAATTCAGCAACATAGCTGGTTAGAAAGTCAACACTCAAAAATCAATATCCTTCCTGTATGTAAATAACAAACTGAGAGAGAAGTTAGAAACAATGCTTTTTACAACAGCATCCAAAAAACTAAAATACCTAGGAATCAGTTTAATGAAGGATATGAAAGACTTTTACATTAAAAACCACAATACTGAACTGAGGGAGTAATAAAACCCAAAATGTGTAATTGTCATTGTACAAAAGAGAGGAAAAGAAAGTTCTCTAAAAGATATAACTGCATATATATTTAAGTGTATAAGATAGATAACCATATTACTGAGTTTTGTTGGATTATTGAACAAAACTGTTTGCAGTCTCACTGTTTGAAAGTCCCCTCTATATGCTTTAATTTTGTAACTTCAACAACTATTTATAAGATGACAATATGTAATTAACTAGTGATTTCCTACTGTTTATTGTTTCTGAAATTCTGTATAACTTGTACTCTTTTTCTGGTTTTTTTTTCTTTTTTCTCCTTAAATAAAATTTAAAAAACCAAAAAAATGTACAACAACAACAAAAAAACCCCACAATACTCTGAAAGAGTAGACTGAGGAGGATATTAGAACATGGAGAGAGATAGCTCATGCTCTTGGGTAGAAAAACCAATATAGTGAAAATGGCCATACTTTTCAAAAAATGTTGTACAGATTCAATGCAATCACAATGAAAATTTCAATAGCATGTCTCACAGAATTAGAGAAAACAATCCTAAAATTCATCTGAAACAAGAGACCTAGAACAGCAAAGGCAATCCTGGGCAACAAAAACAAGACGGGGGTATCACAATCTCCACGTTGAGATTATACTCTAAAGCTACTGTGATAAAAAGTGTGGTACTAGCAAAAACAAAAATAGACCCAAAGATCAATGGAACAGATTAGAAGATGCAGAAACAAATCCAAATACACTAAACCACCCTATCTTGACAAGGGTGCCAAACATATTCACTGGAAGAAAGACAGCCTCTTTAATAAATGATTCTGGATTAACTGGCTCTACAAATGCCAAAGATTAAAACTGGACTCATACTTTTCACCATGTACTAAGCTAAAATCAGAATGAATCAAAAATCTTAATTTTAAAACAGAAACATTAAATCTGCTGGAAGATAAGAGCAGGTAAAACTCTTGAAGACATTTGTGTAGGCAAAGTCTTTATAAACAAAATCTCAATTGCATAGGAACTGTCACAAAGAATCACACCCTACTGAAAAGCTTTTGCACCGCAAGAGAAACCACCAACAAAGTAAAGACACAGCCCATGAGATGGGAGAAAATGTTTGCCAGGTGTACCTGGACAAAGGACTACTACTGAGAACACATAAAGAACTCAAAAAACAAAAATCAGTCTTTTCAGATTTAAAGATCCAATCCAAAAATGAGCATGTGAGATGAATACATACTTCTCAGATGAAGAAATACAAAAAGCAAATAAATATGTGAACATCACTGGTCATTTGAGAGATGCATATTAAAACAAAACTGAGATTCCACCTCACCCCGGAAAGAATGGCTATTATCAAGAAATCAACCAATAACAAACACTGGCGGGGCTATAAAGTATAAGGAACCTTTTACCTCTGTTAATGGGAATGCAGACTGATGCAACCACTGTAGAAATCAGTGTGGAGATTCCTCAAAAAACTAGTACTAGAGGTCCCACCTATTCCCTTTCTGGGTATCTTCCCAAAAGAATTAAAAACATCACACCACAGTGATATATGTGCAATCATGTTTGCAGCTGCAGAATTTGTAATAGCCAGATCTTGGAAATAACCTAACTGCCCATCTACTGAAGAATGGATAAAAAAGATTTGGTATCTTTATACAATGCAGTACTATTTGGCCATCAAGGATAAACTGGAGACTTTTATAGGTAAATACCTATACCTTGAGACTGTAATTATTAGTGAAATAGAAACACACATGCATAAACCTCATATAGTACCATTAGTGTAAGAATCTTAAAGAAGAAACATATGTATACATATATAAAAAAGTTAAGATAGTTATACTAGTGATTTCTCTAAGTTTACTGAAAAGAATGATTTGTGCCCATATTGTTGTGACAACTGAATGCAGATGTCTTGTACTCTGGGTGAATGATCTGGGGACGACAATGCACAATGTCTGTGCCATTGTTGCACCCTGATGGATGTATTTTAAACGTTCCTCCTCTCTCCTTCCTTTCTCTTTCCCCTTCCCTTTCCTCCTTTACCTCCCCTTCCCCTTCCTCCTTCACCTCCTCCCCTCCCTCTCCTCCTCTGACTCCTCTTCTTTCTGTTCTTCTTGAAATAAAATGGACTTTGAAAAAAGAAGCACAGGAGCAAAAGGCACCTTTATTTCAGAAAGTAACATGAATGAGGACTAGTTACATGAATATAACTAGTAATTAGAGAAATGCAAATTAACAATATAAGACTAAATCTATTAGGCAGGAAAAACTTAGAGGTCTGACAATGAATGTTACATGCTGCTAGTTTGAGAGTAACTACCAACAACCATTCTGAAAAGGAACTTGGCAATAAAATGAAAACTCTGTATATACACTGCAGTTCATCAATTGCACTCGTAAGAATATAATGTAGAAAAATTACTGAAATGTATCAGAAAACCTTCATAAGAATATTCACAGTAGTACTGTTCAAAAGACAAAGAAAATAAAAATACTACAAAACCCACTAGAAAATAAACAGATATTTCTCATACCAAAATAATAAGCAGAGTAAAAATTGAATGAACTACACCTAGATTTTATTTATTTTGGGTACCAGAAATCAAACTCACGACCTTGCACTTGCCAGGAAGGCACTTGTACCGCTGAGTAATATTCCCGGCTCAGCTAAATTAACAAGGATTATTGTTAGAAACAAATGTGAAGTGATAAAAACAAGCCACTCAGGCTTGTTTATAAAACTCAGTCACAAGCAGGACTAGAAGGCAAATATAATGTTGTTATAGTAGAAATATTGTATCAACTTGAGAAATTTAAAAGTTTAACTAAGAGGTTTAGCAGGATGCCAGGATCTTTACTTTGTAAACATCCTCATCCTGTGCCCAAGGAGGCCACAGAGATTTTGTGAGTGCTACATCTGCCATGGGGGACGAGCCTGCATACAGTATAGGGGAAGAAAAGAGACGTGATCTTTCCCCCTTTTTGCTCTCATTGCTTTTGCTGGTCTCTGCCTTAAAGTGTTGCCCTGGTGCCATGTTACCCTTTCTTGGCGCCAGCTGATTATGGACCCAAACTTCCACAAACTGTGAACTAAATAAACCTTTCCTTCCTTAATTTTGAGTGCCAGGTATTTTGTCCTAGCAATGAGAGAAAAGTAAACCAACACAATGGTAAATGCGTTTTTTTGTTTGTTTGTTTGTTTGTTTTTAAGTTAAGGAATAATAGAGTCCAAATTCAAGCAAGTGGTTAAGAGAGGCAACAAGGAAATGGAAAGATTAGAGAGCAATAAAATGAAGAGCTAACAGTGCACGATATTATAAAACATAAAATATACAAGTGATACATATGCGTATATATTATTGTATGTATGCATATTAACATAAAATAAAACAAACTAATGGACCAAAGGGATTGAGAAGAACTGTTTCTGACAAGACTAGACTAGGTTAAACTAACAGAACCACTGTAACAAACGAAAAGGGTAGGCAAAGTATTTTTTAAAAAATCAATCTGAGCCTGGTGTAGTGGCACACACTGATAATCCCATCACTCTATGAGAGGCTGAATCAGGAAGAGAGCAAGTTTAAACCCAGCCTGAGCAATTCAATGAATTTATCCCAAACAAAACCTATTCTTAGCAGCTGGAGATGTAGCTCACTGCTACACTGAGTTCAAGTAGAGCAAACACACACACACACACACACACACACAAGAAAGACCATTTGGGAACACTGAAGACTAAGCCATCTACAAATGAAGAAGAGAGGCTTAGAAATGATCAACTCTGCTGACATCCTGATTTTAAGATTTCTAGCTGAGACCCTGTCTCAAAATAATAAAACAGACCATTGTAAACATACTGCATTTAACTTCCAGTACCAAAACCAAAACAACAACAAATCAGTTGAAGGGAACAAAGAGTTACTGTACAATGCAGTGAGAATTTACAGGGCAAAGTTTCAAAACCACAGGGAAATTAAAGACATTTGCAATTGGCATAAAGATTTTCTCTGACAAATTTCTGTTAGCTCCCAAAGTGAAAAGAAAGGGTGACAAGCTAAGCAAAGTTCTTATTACTCTCACTAAGCTAAAGGACAAAATTTGTAATTCTTAACACCTAAGAGGAATAAAGTCCTCCTTAAACATCCTAGACTCCTGGCTGGATATCAACCAACCAATACACCGCATGCATAAATATGAACAGAAAAAAAGAAAAATGAGCCTGTCAAAAATGTAAGATCATAGTTGGGGTTGTAGATCAATGGTAAAGCGCTTGCCTAGCATAGGTGAGACCCTAGCTTTAATCCCCACTAGTCCAAAAGAGAAAAAAACAAAAAGCCAGTTTTGCAATTGGACACAGATAATCTAGCAATAGCTTTAAGGGTAGCCAGAAGAAAAGGCAATTCTCAAAGCATATAAACTCATCTAGATTCTCAAATTATCTCTATGGCTTTTTAAAAGTCTACCTTTTCAATCAGAAATAAGGTGTTAAAGATCTGACCACAAATGTAGAGAAAAACTGAAGGAGGGTGGGGGAAAAGTGTTGACAAAGGTCTAGAAAATAAGTTTAGTGAATATAACTATCACATAATAATGATGTTCAACAATTAAATGACAGAAGAATTCTAGTAGGAAGCTAAAAGTTACAATAAAAATATTACAGGATTGAAATATTATAAGTATAATTTTAAAAATGTGTGAATCTAACATAAGACTAAACAAAACTAAAGAATTATTGAAAGCAAAGATGAAGTGAGAAAAAACAAAAACTAAACTAAAACACGAGGAAGCCAACAGAAAAGTATGTTGAACGGCCAGATCATAGAAAACAAGGCGTGCTAAGAAATGCAGTAAGACAGGGGAAAAAAATACGAAACAAATAGTATTTGAAGAGATACTGTCTGAAAATAATTCAAAATTTATGACAGACATCAAACCACAGATGCAACAGCTACAAGCCTTAAGAGAAATGTGAAAAAAAAGGCGAGCCAGATAAATGCAAAACAGAAATTAAAAACATTCACAGAAAACTTTAAAAGAAAGTTCTTTTAAGAGAAAAGAATGAAATACTTATTTCAAAAATTTTGATGGGATAAATATACCAGTTTAGAATTCTAAACCCAGAGAAAAGTATCCTTTAAAAAAGGAAAGCCAAGAAGCCGCTATTCGAGATCTGGCCATGTTGGGACTTAGGTGGCAATTTGCCAGCCCTCTTGGTAAGCGCCCCTGGCGCAGGCCGGAAGGAAAACCAGTCAGCTGTTTTTGTGAGCTACCTTTGCAAAACAGCTCTCCTCTAGCCCCGCACCTCCCACCCCCCAGTCAGCAACTGGGGACAGAGTTCTGTGCAATATAGCAAATAAGGGGGATTTCCTTCTATGTTCTGTTTCAAGGCAAAGGTTATTTTCACTGTTTTGCTTTGTAATGACTGTTATGCTCTATTCAATATTCTCCTTCAATTGGTTTTACAATGTCTGTTATTGGTTTGATTATTCTATACCTAATTGACTGGACAACTATTGTGAGGATAATGAGATATACTACAGTACCTATTATTACTATACTAGTATCCTGCCTTCAAGTTCTGTACCAATGTCACTACATTGTCTCGACTGGCTTTGTTGTATCTTGTTCTGTTGTATTTTTACTACATTCTAAATAAATTTTTTTTTTAAAAAAGGAAAGCTAAAAAGAAGGTTTCAGGCAAACCAAAAGAATTTATTAGCAGTGGCCCACATTAAATATTAAAGTAGCATTTTGGGTAGAAAGATAATCATATTGAAAGGAACGAGAAACAAAAGAAAAGAGCAAATATGTTGACAAATCCAAATATAAGCTGTATAAAACAATTACAGCAATAGTGCCATGGAAAGAAAAACAAAAAGCATCGGAGAATAAAGGAACTAAAGTATTCTAAATTTTTTTGTGGCCAGGGATTTAGCTCAGTGGTGTAAGCACTATCTAGCAAGCACAGTCATAAGTTCGATTCCCAGTACCAAAAAAACAAAACATAAAAAAATAAAATTTGTGTTTTAATAAAATTTCAAAACTAAGTAACATTGCCCTTTAATGAGTAGGATAATAAGCATGAAGTCATCTAAAGTAAAATAACAGAAAATGTAAAGCTAACAGGTCAAAAAGCGGGGAATGACATAAAATATTTCATTAAAAATACCTAATAAAACTAGAGCAAAACTGTCAACACTCCAGTCACTAGTCATATGCAGTGACTAAGCATTAAAACATGTGAATGAAGAGTTACATTTTAATATATTTCATTTAAACTTAAAAAGTCACAAGGTTAGTGGTAACTGTATCAGCATGTAATATACAAAATATTTCACAACCCTGAAGTAGGAAAAAAAGACTTAAGGTAAATGCTAATCATAAAAAAATGGACAAATTGGGGTTTTAACTTTTCATCAAAATACAGCATTATGATATCAAAATGGCAAATTACAAAACAGGAGAAAAAAATCTACAAAATATATTACCAATAGAACCCATAAAGAAATCTTGTAAGTCAGTAAGACGGGAATTCATAGTTTAATAGAAAAATGTGGGAAAATCTTCAACAGGCATTTCACAAAAAGGAACATCCAAAATGCTAGTACACTTAAGAAAAAGTACTCAAAAGCATACCAATACTTACAAAATGGCTACAATATAAAAATACTGGCATATCTATTCAAGAAGACGAAAAAGCACAACTAGAACTCCCATTTAGAGACAGTAGCAGTGTTAAATGGTACAATTATTTTGAAAAGCAAACTGGCAAAATTTATTAAAACTCAACTTCTACACAGCCTATGATTACATGAATGAAGTAAAAAAATTTAATCTGTGTAACAGTTTATAAAAGCTTAGAAACATATAAAAGTAAATGTAGAAGTCAGAATAATGGCTACCACCAAGGAGTCGGGATGAGGATAACAGCAGGGAAGAAGACAACAGAGTTCTTTGGGTGCTGATAAATATTATTTCCTTACCTGGCTAAATGAGTACTTTATGAGCTCCATTACAAAGTATGTACTTTTATGGTGCATTTATCTCACTAAAACTTTTCACTGAAGAAAACAGCAAACACAGAAGAAATTTAAATACATCACCTAAGGGCTATCTAAGATACTAACTTTAAGGGAAGGAAAACTATTAAGACATAGCTCAAGAATACAGCCAAAGCAAGTAGGAGTCAACACAGACCCTCCTCAGTCTACAAACACAGGGCTCTAGTCAACCAACACTACACAGCCATGAAAAATCAGGCAGCTAATATATACAACTACCCTGTCATCTCCACAGACATTTTTCCCTTCAGCACTTAGGATTTAAACCAGAATCTTCATATGAAGCTACATCGCCAGCCCTTTTTATTTTCTGAGGCAGAGTCTTGCTAAGTTGCTCAGTTGAGACTCCATCTCACAATTCTCCTGCCTCAGTTTCCCAAATTACTGGGATTTAAGCATGTACCGTTATGTCTAAACTCTCCACAGTTTTCCCATAACCTTTTAGTTTAAAATTAGTACCGAAGTATTAGGGCATGGTAGCAGACACGTGTAATACCAGCACTCAGGAGGCTGAAGCAAAGGAACCTCCAGTTCAAGGTCAATTTGTGCTACAACAGTGAGTTCCAGGCCAGTCTGGACTATACGAGGAGATCTTTTTAAAAAAACCAAAATAACAAAAGTAAATCCAAGTATTAAAATATATTAAAGAGGATGGAAAATAATGATATGATGCATAGGCCAATACAGCTGTACAATTTAAGAATTTTAACTTAACTGGTGCATGCCTGTAATCCCAGCACGTGGGAGATTGAGGCAGGAGGATCACCCTGAGTTCAAGACCAGCCTGGGCTACACAAGGAAATTCAAGGCCTGCCTACATTACATGGCGAGATTCTGTCTCAAGAAACAAAAAGCAAAAAAATTTTAACTATGTGATTACAGGAGAAACTTTATCTCAGACATCTTTTAATTCTTCAGAGAACCTAGTACATACAGTGGTGAGGACAGATACAGAATTATATACAGTGTTTCTGCACCTGCACAGGCACATGTACCCCTGCCAACACCCCTCCCCTTAACATGCACAGAGTCCCAGGTTAACTGTAAAGGGTCAAACGTGCCTGCCCCAAATGCACACAAACTGAAGATACAAAAAAATCATTATTTATTTCCCACGGTTTTCTCCCATGGCTTTTTTTATTATCTCTTATACTATATGTAAAAAAAAGTACAGTCATGATAACCACACAGTGAACTGGTTTGTCGATCTACATTTTTTTAAAAAAATACGCATTCTTATAAAAAATTAACTTCCTTATAAAGCTGAAATACTACCAGGTAATATTTTATATTTATCAAGACATATATTCCAAATCCTATGCCTATGTTCAACTAAAGTGATAGCCTATTTTTAAAATTGGAAATCCAATTTTAAAACAAAGGTAGCTAAATGGAAGTGCTAATATCACTTCACTTCTCTCTTTGTTATATAAAACTTTAGAAAACATTATGAAGAACACAAATCTAAAAAACATAAGTTACCCGATCATTCATGAGAAGATCTTTCACAATGAAAGTAGCTACCAAAGACTTCAAAGGAGCAGCAAACTGATCAGGTGCAAGAAGAGCAATGTGACCAATAGTAACCAAAGGTGTTATAAGATGTTCCAGGTTGCTTGGATCTAGGCTCTTATGCAGAGGCTGAAAATGAGGAGAAGAAAATAAATTAACTTTCTACAAAAAGATATTGTTCATGTACTTTGCCTTCAAATATAAAAATTACAGAAATTTCAATACTAGTCCACATCTAGACTACTATACATTATTTATGTTTAGAAGACATTAAGTTTAAACATTTTCCTGACCAAATCACATTTTAGAAGACATATTTCAACAAGGGAAATCTTATCATGCAGCATATATTTGGGAGCCATTTACAGGAATGTGTCATAGACTGCTGAGCTCAACAATGTCCACTTTACTCCTCTGTCCTGGTCATGAAAATGATTCCACCTGCAGCCGCAGCCTCCATGCATGAATTCAGTTACGAAGGACCTGTGAGTGACCTCTGGTCCTGGCATGTGTGAAGGTGCGATGTGTTACCCTTGCCCACTCACTTTCACTGAACAGGCATAAACAGTGTGCTTTCTACATGGGCTCTCTGCTTTCTCACTAGCTCACTCACGACCAAGAATCCAGTGAGACTTAAAAGAGAATCCACTAGCAAGAAACAGTCTGTTCTAAAAAAATAAATAAATAAAGATTTTTTAAAAAGAAAGAAATTAAGAAAAGAAAGTCTGTGTCCCCAAACACTGATAACAGGCCATTCAAATGCCCACCTGGATTTTTCATTAATAAAAGACAAGCTTTTATATACCTAGTATATTTTGGGTATTTTTCTTATAAATTAAATACTAAGAATCGTAACAAATAATGATTTTTGTTATTACAACAGGAAACTCAACCATTAATATGCATTTTCCATGACAAAAGCAACTATTATATGCTCAGGTAGAATATTAAAAATGTATCGTTAAATTTTTAAAAAACAGAAAAACTGCAAGAGTGACTAAACTAAGCTACCATTAGCATAAGAGAAACAAGGGGAGACAAAATTAAATGTGTGTGTTTGCCCATCTTTTTTTGTATGTGAGTAAAACTCTCTGGAAAATACATTACTCACCGATAACAATAGTTACTCTGGTAAATAACTAAGTAGTAGTATATAGTGGACAGGGGAACTTTATACTATATTTTTTTATTTGTATTTTTCAATTTAAAGCAAGTGAAGATATTGTCTACCAGAAATTTTAATGCTGTATGTAAGTAAAAATGTGGTATATTATTTAACATTAAACACCAATAATTCGACACTGGAAAAAATACAAAACTGTTATCAAAATAACACAGCAATATGTGAGGTTTATTTAGCCAAAATTATATTTAAATGAATTTTCTTCTTGCTTCCTTTAATGACTTCTTTGAGTACTTCCACTGCATACGTTAAGTGTCAGTTTGTTCTTGATATTATAAACAAAAATATAAAAGCAGCGAGGTGCAGTAAGTAGCACAGCCTATAACAGCAGTACTTGGGAGGCTGGAACAGTAAGACTGTGAGATCTTCTTGAAGGCCAGCCTAGGCTACATCCTTAGACACTGTCTCCCACCCAAGGCGGGGGGTCTTGGGGGGGTCTTGGGGGGGATGCGGTCAACCAGAAATTGAACTAAGACCTTGTACATGCCAGGCAGGCGCTTATGCCACTGACCTGTATCCCTGGCCAGCATACCTAATTTTTAAATTAGTTTATTATGACAAGTTTGATAATTTTCTATAGTAAGTTAATGAAATAAATAAACTCTGAAAAAGCAAAATTAAGACCAGGTTCTGCAATAATGGCAAACTAAAAAAAAGCCAGAGATCTCTGGGAAACCTTTTCTCAGAAAGCCAGCACACACTGTATGTTACAGTAACAGGAATACAGTTGGAGTTCTTGTAAAAGAAAAATAAATTTTAACAGAAAAATATCAAAATGAAAAATCAAAGTACTTTTCAAATGCAAGTTATCAGTATTATTCTAATCAGAAGAAAGAAAACATGATTAATCAAGAAAAACAAAAAACATTTCATAT
Organism: Cavia porcellus; assembly: GCF_034190915.1. NCBI lineage: Eukaryota > Metazoa > Chordata > Mammalia > Rodentia > Caviidae > Cavia > Cavia porcellus. Next base: position 39,455,336 of record NW_026947504.1, on the reverse strand, counting down.
ATCCAAAAGGACTACAGAGAACACATCTCTAAGTGCACAAAACTTAAATTATGCACATCTACAGCAAAGATGCTGCTTGTAAAAGGAAGACAGCTAGTTTTCTTTCTTATGTGGTCTTTAATGTAACATAAAAATATGACAAAATTAGCATAAAAGTTTCTACATCAAAGTATGAGACAAAGTATTTACAGTGATTAGCTTCAGCATGATTTCCAAATTGTCTTCATTCAAAGCTAACTCCTAAACTAAAGTTTTAAATTAAGATTTTACAGATTTTTCTGCCTAGCTTTTGTATTAGTACAAAAAAAGGGCGGGAGAGGCCTACAGGTAACCAACCCTTCATTATATGGACTATAGTAAAACTATAATGCTTGTGCAAAAGTTACTCAATGTGAAGAGAAAATAATATGAAATATACAGTGAAAACACACATTATTATAATATACTCAGCATATAATTAGGCCATAAATGTTTGAACTACCTTACTTCACTATTACCAAGTAATATCAACTTATAAAACTATACATCCTAGTAGTATCTTAAACCCAAACAACAAATTTTTTTTTTGGTCTTTTTGAGACAAGGTTTCACTATGCAGTTTAGGCTAGCACTGAACTCACTTTGTAGCCCAGGCTGGCCTTGAACTTGCAACAATCCTCTTGCCTCAGCCTCCCATGTGCTGGAATTACAGGCGTGCACCACCACGCCCGGCTGTATCAAAATTCAAATTTTTTGAATCTGTAAATTAACAGCATAATCATGTTACCAACTACCAGTATCTATTGTCTTATATGAAATTACCTTTCAATTAAAAAAATCTCCAAACAAATATGAAGCAATGTCAAAAAGTATGCCATGTTTGATTTCTGACTTTGAATTAGCATTAAACATTTGAACAGATATTTTCATATTTTAACTACATGTCAATGTTGATTTTATTATTCAGATTCTGCAAATATACAAAATGATGCATCACCAAACATGAATATTCAGCAAAATCAATGTATTTTTAGTTATATGAAATTTTAAAAAATTCTTATTACCTCAAATATCTGTGCAAACTGGGTCTCTTTGCTAGAAAATATCGCATGAATACAATGAATGGCATATTTGGCTTGACGAGGGGGTCCTTTTTTAGATTTGTGATGTAAAACAGGAAGCAAGGCTCTAAAAAGAAAAATCAAAAAAATCAGGAAACCAAAAGAACCAATACGATTTCTGCTACATTCTTTAATGTTTCCTTCTTAAGTTTTTGAGAACAAAAAATTCACCACTCAAATTTGTTTTTCAATGTCTTTTTATATAAATATCTATTTTATATAAATATAATTCAAATAGATAAGTACTTTATTATTATTTAACAGATAAGCCTGGTCATCCACTCCTCCTTTCTAATAGCTTTTGCTTTTATATTCATGTTAATATTCATAGCTACACTTCTAACCCAGAGCACTGTAACAGAACCTAAACTATTGTTTCTTTCACTAGTCTCTGCCTCTTCCAAGTCATTTGTCTCAGAATATCCTAAACAAAGGAAAACCTGATTAATGAGAACTTATTAAGCAGCATTATGTGCTGTGAAAATCCCCAAACCTCTGTCTTCATGTCACTGCGTTTCAGGGCCAGATAACGTAAGTTAGTTTTTTATAGATATTATTGTGATAACCACTATAGAGAAAAAAACAAGGAGAGGAATAAAAAACAGGAAGAAAGTGTAAGAATGTTACAATTCTAAACAGAAGCCTCTCAGATAAAAGAAGACTTGAGCAGAATTCTGAGGGAAGCTAAGAAGTGAAAGCTGTAGTTACCTGAAAGAACATTCACACATCTTATCATTCTACTACTCTAGACCTTAAAATGAGTATTAAATAAACCAGGAGCTCTTGGCTCAACCATAATGCAAACATTTCACAGCAAAAGTAATCTCCTCACTGCCCAATGCCAACCCACTGCTCCAGTACTAAGAATTTAGAAATAAAATAACTTATCACACCAAGGCCAATTTTATAATATAGACAGTTACTAACCCTAACATAAAGATGAATAATACTACAGAAAAAGTAGACAACATAAAGCAGAACAAAGTTCTTCAAAAGATGATATCTACCTTATCTTAAAATTATGTGTAAAACATGTTTAATTCATTAAAAAACAATAGGTACTGTAAGTGTTTACTGATTAAAATTTTCTGAAAATTAAAAAAACACAAAAGCAAGACTATAAGAAGAGTTCTACTTCAGATAATAATAGTGGAATAAACTGGGTTTATTGTAATTTAACCAAAACCAAAGTATGTATAAAATATAAGATTGTATATAAATATAAATTCAACTAGTGTCAGTTTCAGACACTACGTAACAGGCAGTATACTGATACCTGTAAGATGAGAAATAAGGTAGAAGAGCCTTACATCTGCCCCAGCTTGATGCATGCAGTTTCCAAGCTATAGTAAAGTAACCCTAATAGCTTGAATTAAGGGACACGAAGATAGAAATTTAAGGGAAGACAACTCTGATTTTATCAAAACTTTGAGGGAGCCTCAAAGAGAAAGACTATGAGAGCTCTAGTAACTCAGAGGAGCATAGGAGTTTTGGCTTGGAAAATGTTTCATGCACAAAACAGTATTACCAAAGACCAGGAAAAGGATACTGAAATATATAGAGAGCTGGAAGTTCCCTCAACACACAACCTGCTGATAATAACTCATGCTTTCTCAAGCCACAGTATGACCAGGATAACAGAAACAAACCTAGATATGGTAATAAGGGATGAAATCTGCAAAGACTTTAAAATAGCTGTTATTAAAATGTGTGTGTTCCAAATCCTCAAAACGGCAGAGAAAAATATAAACAGGGGAAAAGAAATAATTAAAAGAGGCTCACATGAAATCGGTATCTGAATTGAAAAACACATGGATGGAACTAAAAATAGGTTATATACTGCAAAGAATACGCTCAGTGAGATTGAAGATGTAGTAACAGAAACAATCAAAATTAAGTGAGAAAACAAAAGACAGTAAAAACTATAAATAAGACCAGAGCCAGGCACGGTGGCACACACCTGTAATGCCAGCATTCTCAAAGAGATCAAAGCCGGAGGATTGCAAATTCAAGACAGTCTGAACAATTCAACATTCAATGAGACCTTCTATAAAAAGGGGTAGGGCCGTGGCTCAATGTGAAGGCCCTGGGTTCAATACACAGTACTGCATAAGCAAGAAGTTCTGTGATCTTTAAGATAGTATTAAGAAGTTAAACATACAGTACCTGTCACTAGAAACCATCCCAAAGTGAGGGAAAATATTTGAAGAAATAACAAGAGTTTTTCCAAATTTGACAAAAACGTAACCATAGTATAAACCTCAGTAAACCTCGAGTACAAAAAAAGCAAATCATTCCATGGCTTAACATTATGCACTGGATAAAGATCAATGATAAACAGTATCTTTATAGTCAGTGCTAAGAAAAACACTACCTATACAATAACAAAGACTGAAAGAACATTTTCTATCATAAACTGCAATAACATCAATGGAGTAGCATCGTTTAGTTATTAAATGAAAAAAAGAACTATAAACCTAGAATTTACTACAAGCAAAAGTATCTTTCAAGAACGGGGGGAAACAAAGAACATAAAGCTTATTTTCAGGGGCCGAGGGTTTAGCTCAGGGCATAAGTGCCTGCTTGGCAAACATGAGGTCATGAGTTCCGATCCCCAGGACCAAAAACCAAAAACCAAAAAAAAAAAAAAAAAAAAAAAGCTTATAAATATTGAAGGGCCAGGGCTTTAGCTCAGCAACATAAGCGCCTGCCTGGTAAACGCAAGTTCAATCCCCAGTACCGAAAACCAAAGAAACCAAAAAAAAATATTGAAGAGTTGTTCAGGAAAAAAAACAACACTGAATGATAAGATCATAAGACATTTGAAAACATTAAGAATGACAGAAATGGTAATCATGTATATAAAAACTGTCATTAATCTAGGATACATTAAACTGTCTAAAGGAAAAACATCAAAAATATATTTAGAGTTTATAATACATTTAGAAATAAATACAGTCATCCCTCAGTATCTGTGAGGGATTGGTTCTAGAACTCACCTTAGATCAAACTGCAAGGATATTATAAAATGGGATACAGTATTTGCATATAACCTGTATATAATTTCCCATATATTTATTCATTTTTGTTTTTGAGACAGGATCTCACTATGCAGTCCAGGCCAGCCTTAAACACAGTATGTGGCCCAGGTTAGACTTCACATTGAGATGTCCCTGCCTAGCTTCCTGAGCGCCAGAATTAAAGTTGAGCCACCATGACTAGCAGTTATATATTTTAAATCATTCCTAGATATCTTATAATACAATGTAAACAGTTATATTGTATAATTTAGAAAACAGTGACAAGAAAAGTCTCTACACATTCACTATGGATACAATTTTTAAAAGTATTTTCAATGTATAGTTGGTTGAATCTATGGATGAAGAACCAACAGATATGGAGGACTGATTGTACAGGAAAGCAAAACGAAAGTTTGCAGAGGAAGGTATGGAAGCATACCGCTACAAAGTTTTTACAATATACACTGCATAGTATAATTTCATTTGCATAGATAAACTGATAGTAGAAATTAAAAATTATAATAATCCCAAAAAAAGCAAAAATGGAAAAAGGAACACAAAAAGATGAAAAGAGATTTTCAGGTAGTGGACTTAAAACACAATCATATCTATACATTAAATGTAAATGGACAATCCAACCAAAACAGTTTGTCAAACTGAACAAAAAATAAGCAAAACTAAATCAAACAAAATTAACAACAAAAAGATCTAAGTAAGATAATTATAAGAAATTCCCTTGATTCTAATAATCTAATGAAAGGTGCTGATTTAACAAATCAGTTATCATATTAAGGTTCCTCAAGAAAAACATTAAAATGGTATAAAGAAAGTTGTAATGCAGCTAATTTATGGTACAGTAGTTGTAAATACATATATTATACACCAGCAGTGGAGTACTTGTAAAATGCTCATGTGAAAACTCAAGAGAATGCACAAATTACTGAAAAAAATTACTTTATAGAAGCTTATCTAGGATCAGCAAGAATCATAAGAGACATGAGTCTCCACACAAGTGATACAGAGAATGTTATTGAAATGATCTGAAAAGATTGAGTGCTGCTGTGGCCATAAAAAAACCCCAAATGCATTATGTTTTGTGCATTCTGCACAAATCAGCTGCCTTTAAGTATAAAATATTTTATACTTAATTCACAAGTATACATTTCTTTTAATTTAATGACATGAATTTGTTGGTAGTAATAACTTTTAATTGACACAAATATTTTAATATTTATATTTGGGCAGCAGTTATTCAAATTCAAGCAACTAACTAGATCTGGTCCATTTATAGATTCTATCAATTTTATTATTAAAAAGACCAATAAAAGTGACTAGATCCATTTTTACCACCAGTGGTACCAGCCACAAGACGCACGCATACACAACAGCAGGTGCAAGCCAGTGGGACTCTGTTCAGAGCAAAACTGAAAAACAAAAAAATATGCTTTACAGTGTAACCTGAAGTGTAGGATTGTGATGTCTTATACTTTGCTCTTGTTACTCAGAATTCCTTTGGCTATTCTGGTAAGCCTTTGGTTCCACATAAATTTTAGAAATTTTCTTCTAGTTGATAATATTAACTGGAAATGAAAACAACAAAAAATGCTGGTGAGGTTAAGGGGAAAAAGGAATCATACACTGGGATGAAAAGGAGTATACTCACTATGAAAATAAGCATGAAGATTCCTCAAAATCCTAAAAATAAATTCCATTCAACCCAGCTTTACTTCTTCTAGCTATCCTCCATAAAAAGCTGAAAGTCATTATATTACAGTGATAAACGCACACTCATGTTTATAGTTCTACAATTCAAAAGCTGAATTGTGGGAATAGCAGCATATATGCCCATCAACAGAATGGATAAAGTGTGATATTTACACAAAATAGAATATTATTCAGCCATAACAAAGAATCAATTTGTGTGACTTACAGGAAAATAAGTGGATTTTGAGACCATAACGCTAAATGAAATAAATCAGATGAAAAACTTTAAATATAACATTGTTTCTCTAATATGAGAAACCCAGAATATAAAAATTTGGGGACCAAAATAAAAGAGAAATGATAGGAAATAGAGAGGCAGACTCTACGGAGACAAGAAAGGGATGTGGGAAAAATGGGAGAAGAGGAGAAGGGAGAGGTGAAAATGAACAGGTACCATTTCCCCCAAATGAATGAATTCATCTGTCACAAACACATACTAATAAAAAGGATATACTCAAAACTAATGCCCCCCCCCAAAAGCAGGAATAGCCATATACAAACAAGACAATCAGAGTTTAAAAAATGAAAATTCTTAACAACTCAGTCTGCCAATGAGGCTTGTGGGGAATCAATCCCTCATACAATGCACAATATATAACCACTATGGGTAGAAATAATAGGGTAAAACCTATTAAAATGATATAAGCAGTTTAGTTTTCTACTTTTGGAATCACTCTCAAAGAGAACTATCAAAAATGCAAAAGATAGCTGGAATGACATACATGCCCATAATCCCCAATATTCAGAAGGCTAAAGGAGAAGGATCCCAAGTTTGAAGCCAGCCTAGACTACACAAACAAGCCATATCTCAAAAAGCAAAGCAATAAAAAAAGCACAAAACACACATGTACAAAGAAATTCATTTCATCAGGACACTCAAATATCCAAAAATTACAAACTGGTTGAAACTACAATACATCCACAAAATAAATGGGAGTCTCTCTATATTCAAATGTAGAATAACTGCCAGTCTGGGAAAAAAGGTGGAGAGTTAAATAAGGTACATTTCCATTTATCTATCAGAAAGAGGATCCAAACCCACATAACATACACCAGTAGACATGTGCATGGAAGAACAATTATTTATAAAGAAGTTAAAATAGAGGATTGAGAGAAGCCAGATGTCCTAGACTAGTATCTTTTACCTTCTAATGTTTTTACAACCACTCTTTCATAAAAGTAAGTTGCATAAGGGCAACTTCTTTAACATTAAAAATGATTAAAAGTATTTCCATACACTGGCATAAATACTCAAAAAGTATTATTATTTTTACTAGGAACTTTACAAGTATTATTCCATGTCACTTTAAACCACAGGAATTTGTAGATCTGTAATGTAATATGCCCTAACCATTAATACAACTACCTAAACAGGAAAATATTGATGGTGCTGCTACTGCTATTCTGACACTGTTATAATACCGGATACAGTGTTAGTTGCCCTATCTCATTTCAGCACAGAGAAAAGAGAAACAAGTGTACAACTGAAGAGAGTCAATAAAAACCTCTGCAGTTCTGAATCTGCAATAGAAGAATCAACATAAACATACGACACATTCTTTCGAAACCCTTTTTAAGCTATAAATACTGAACTGTCTTAGAATAATGTCATACAGATTAGCATTAGTGCCCACAAAACTTGTACTCTTATTTCGTAAGGCTATTCACATTAAAAGGAAGTAGGACTGTACAGAGAAATGGCCAAATAAGAGGTCTGGGGCAAGAAAAGCTGGCCTTGAAACATTTTCTCATATCATATAGCAAAGAAATTTCAAAGATTACTGGATTCTTCAGAAGGACTTGGAGCTAGAATAGGCTCCCACAGTTATAAGAGGGATAATTTAGACATCAATGAACGTGACTAATGAAACACAAAATGTGTAAACCTGTGAATTTATACTATCTTTTTTAATTCACTATATCACCCTTTGAGGACACCAGTGTATCTATTCTTTATTTTGAACACTACTTACCATGCAAGAATAAAAGCATTTACATTGCCTTTTCTAAATAAAGGTAACACTTGAGAATCCAAAATATAAATTCCTCTATGAAGCAGTCAGTCAATAAGTGAAGACAGATTGCAGTTTATTATCAGTTAATTATCAGCAGCTACAAACATCATCTTAAAAGCAACCCCTTCCTGTTAGTCAGAGAGGCCCGGGAAGAAAACCAAGAATCCCTTTCTGTAAGCCAGCAGCATCCATGCATCCCAGAAAGAGAACCAAGAAGAAGTTAACTTCTTCATGTGAGCCAGCAGCAGTCAAGGGCCAATCCAATCACTTCCTGTGTGCCAAAGTGGCCATGCGTCCTAGAAGAAGAACCAAATAGCAGCTAGCCCCTTCGTGTGAGCCAACAACACTCATGGGCCAGGCCAAATCCTTTTTGTGAGCCAACCAGAGCATAGGTTGGGAGACAAGAAATGCCAAGCTATCACCACAACTTTCTCCCCACCCCAAGCAACTGGCTGATTCAGAGAAACCCAGGCTGAAATGACAGCTCCTGAAGTAAAAAAAAAAAAACAACTTAATGCCTGAATTATCTGACTGAATTTACAGGCCTAAAGCCAGTAGTCTGAGCATCTAATTTAGAAGATAACAAAATGCAATATAGCAACTTTGGGGGAATTCCTTCTGAAGGTGGTAGCCATTGTCAATCCTCTAATATTTTGTTTTAAATCAATTTCACTGTTTTATTTTGATTGGTTTCATTCAGTTTGATTTTATTATATCTGATGGTATGGGCAGCTATTTTAAAGATAACAAGGCATTATGGTAGCCATTACTGATTTCCTATTGCGTTGTTTGAAGTCCTGTATTTTTTGCTGCTTTTCTTGATTGGCTTTATTGTCTTATTTTGTTTGGTCTTATTCTCTTTAAAATTTAATTTAATTTAATTTAAAAAACAGCCAGGAGAATACATCAACCTAACAAAATAAAACAAAAAGGTTTAGCTGGAATCCAATCAGCCTCTACACTCGACCATAACTTTCAGAAAGTAAGAGTGACTTCCAGGAATGTCGCACAGTGGGAAGCAACACAGAAAAAGTCTCTCCAGGATCTGGTGTGCAGATACTACACTGTGGAATGTGGCAATGCAAGGAAGAGGAGGAGAAAAATGGATCCCCTGGGCCCAAGAAGGATGTGAAGCAAGAACTGAAGCCCACGGGGAAAGCAAAAAAAGAAGCTTTAACAAAGAAAGAGATAGCTGGTAGCACCTTTTCCTTAAATCAAGAGAGACAAGGCTACTACATCCTTGTAAATGGAACAATCCATGAGGAAGACAACAATCATACATGCAACAATTACTAATGCATCCAATTATCTAAAATATTAACAGACACGAAAAGTCAAATAAACACTAATTCAATTGTATTGGGGGATCTCAATACCTCACTGTCAAAATTAGATCAATGACAAAAAAAGTCAACAATGAAATATGAGAATTGAACTAAACCTGTGAACAAATGGACTTAATGGATACCTACAGAGTGCTCCACCTCACAACATCAGAAAACACATTCTTCTCACTTGGATATAGGATGTTCTCCAAAATACACCACATACTATCTCATAGAACATGCTTAAGTAAATGCAAAGGAACCGAAATTATCTCATGCATATTAGCAGACCACAGTGCAATGAAATTGGGAATACACCACAAGAATTTCATGCACACATGGAAATATAATAACACACCCTTGAACAACCATCAGGTCAGAGATGAAATTAAAGAAGAAAGTAGATAGTTTCTACAATTAAAATGATAATGTTAATACAACATACTGGAACTAGAATGAAAGCAGTCCTGTGAGGAAAATTTATACCAGTAAACATCCACGTCAGGAAAACAGAGCAAGCCAAAAGAAATAACTTAATGTTGAAACTCAAGCTTCTTGAAAAAGAGCAGATCAAGGTCAAAGCTCATATGAAGGAAGAAATTTAAAAAGATCAGAGCAGAAATTAATGTACTGGAGACTAACAAAATACAAAACCAGCTGGGCATAGTGGCTCATGCCCGTAATTCCAGCACTTAGAAGGCTGAGGCAGGAGGATCATTGTGAGCTCAAGACCAGCCTGGGCTACAAAGTGAGCTCAAGGCCAGCCTGAACTGCAGAGAGACCCTGCCTCAAAAAGGGGCAAAAAAACCCCCATCAATTATGTGAAGAGTTGGTTTTTTGAAAGATTAATAAATCAGCAAAACCTTAGCCAACTTTATTTTTTTAAAAAGGAAATATTCAAATACATGCAAGTAGGAATGAAAAGAATAAAATCACCACAAATACTGCATAAATCTACATCATCTATAACTACTTTGAAAACTTGAATTCTGATCAGACAGAAAACACAGAAAAAATGGACAGATTCCTAGAGGCATATGAATTATCAAAGCAGAATCAAGAAGATATAAAAATTCTAAATAAGCCAGTATCAATCAATGAAACTGAAGATGTACTTAAAAACCTATCAATAAAGAAAAGCCCAGACCCTGACAGAATCGCTGCTGAATTCTACAAGATATTTAGCAATGACCTAACACCACTATTTTTCAAACTTTTTAATTTAACTGAAAGGAAGCAATACTCCCAAATTCATTCCTGGAAGCAAGCATTACCCAGATACCAAAATGAGAGAAGGAACCAACTAAGAGAAATATAGGCCAATCTCCCTAATGAACACAGATGTAACAATCCTCAATAAAATACTTGCAAACAAGGGACCAATTCATCAAGAAGATTATACACCATGACCTACTAGACTCCTCCCTGGGATGCAGGGATGGTCAACATACACAGATCAATAAATGTAATATACCTTATTAACAGAGATAAGGACAAAAGCCATACAATCATTTCAATACATGCAGAGAAATTACCTGACAAAGTCCAACAGGCACTCATAATAAAAACTCTACAGATAACTGGAATAAATGAACTTTATCTCAATCTGATAAAAGCCCTCTACAACAAACCAACAGCCAATATTATACTAAATAGACAAAAACTGAAAGCTTTCACTCTAAAATCAGGAACAACAAAGCAACAAGTCCTTCCTCCTGGTAAGTGGCGGCCTGAGTGAGCAGCGGGTGCCAGGAAGAAAACAAGTTGGTGTCTCCCTTGAGCCTACCTGGGCACGGGCTAAGAATCATCCCCACCCCCGTATAGCAACTGGATGGTGTTGAGGACAGCTGGAGTTGACAGCAACTAAGGCACATAAAGCAACTAAATGCTTGTATTGTTGGGCTGATTATGCTGACCTGAAGCCAGAGATCTGAGCATCTCTGGGGAGGATGACCACATGCAATATAGCAAATACGGGAGATTTCCTTGTAAGGTCTCCAGAAGGCAAATACTGTTGTCAGTTTTGCTTTGTTCTGATCAACTGTCTTGCTCTATTCAATATACTGTTTTGATAGATTTTATAATGTTTTTGGTTTAATTTTGCTCTACCTGACTGAATGGACAACTACTATGAAGATAACAAGATATACTATGGAACCAACTACAGTTATCCCAGTATCTTGTCCTGAAGTTCTACACCAATTTCATTGCATTGTTTTGATTGGCTTTATTCTGTCTTGTTTTGTTGTATGTTACTACCTTCAAAATTAAAATAAAATCAGGTTCCTGCACACCCTGCTGCTGGGCTGCTGCCCTTGGACCTTGCGGCCTGCCTCAGGGACCTCCCTCCCTCCTGGGCCTAGTATTGCTGTTGATCTTCGGCTCCCACTCCTCCTCACAGAACCTTGGACTGCAGTGGACTAATGTGCTGGGTTGATGACTCAGTAACCCCTCACCCAAACAGAAGACCTCAACAGGCTCCCATCAGTGTAGTGAGTTTACCTTAAAATAAGACGTTTTCATTGGGTAAATAGTAGTAATAGTGAAGCTCCCTCCAGCTATAAGACCTTGGCAAGCTTGGCAAGACTGTGGGAGAATCCTTCTTCCACACATAGAACATCAGGCAGGTTGAGGAGTATACCAGTAATGACTCCCCCAACCTGCATCAGTATATACTGTCACCAACAGAGCTTCACTAGAATGATGGCTGAAACTAGTGGCATCCCACAACTATTTTTATTTGTATTTCCTTAATTACATATGCTGAGATTTCTTCTTTATAAATTTCTATTCTTTTATTTTGCTATTCCTTAATTACATATGCTGAGATTTCCTCTTTATATATTTCTATTCTTTTATTCTGCTAATATTCTACTGTGACCCTTGTATTTGTTAATTCCTTCATTAAAGGTTTTATGTATTAGATATTAACATTTTAAATCATTATTCAAAATAGTTTCTAGGGAATAATTTCTTTCCAACTTTATTTCATGATACTGACTTTCTTTAAAGGAGTTGTCCTCTTCCCCACTTCCTCACTAAAAAATAAGGGCAGACAGGGTAGGTATGGTAGCACATTCCCATAACACTAACACTAACCCCTGGGAGGCTGAGACAGGAGGTCAGGAATTCTGGGGCAGCTTAATTACATACCAAGTTAAAACCCAGCTTCAACTATAGGATAGCATGACCCTGTCTCAAAAAACTCAGGATAGAACAGGACAGCAAGGGAGGGGGGCAGGAATTTAGCATTCCTGCTCACTACAGCATCCTCAGCATCTACAATGCCTGACATACAGTATAGCTCTAAAATATTTTTAATAGGTAAGCTTTTAAAAACACCAATCCTTTAGTATTTTATTACTTGGCACTGGACCCTCTTCCCACAAGCAAAGACACTACAGAAATACACTGGTTACTAGTACTTTTACTAATCATTTTATGTACTTTAAATCTTAGCCAAATTAAGAATTTCTCTTTGATTCATCTCAATATATGTAAAATCAAGGTCAGAAGACTACATTCACTTTTCTTTTAAAAACAGCTACCCAGTTATTTATTGGTTAACTGTTACAGTTTAAAAGTACAACATATCCTAGAAGTCTCACGTTGTTTGGTAATTAGATTACAGGGGTACAACAGATGTCAGTGTATCACTTTTCCATTAGTGAATCCAGTAACCAACTGTGCCGTTGTTAGGAGCGGGATATGGTTGGAGGTGGGTCACTGAAGGTATGACCTGGAATGGTATAATCTTGCCCATGACTCCTCAGCCATCCCATTCCCCCCACCTACTGGCTTCATGGCCATCATGCTAAGAGCAGTTTTCTATAAGGTCCACCTCACCATGCCATTCTGCCTAGGAGCTTACCAACCATGGACTGAATCCACTGAAACTGTCAGCCAAAATAAAGATCTCCATTAAGCTGCAGCTTTTGCATATTGTGTCTCAAGGACAGAAAAGTGAGTAATATAATAACCTAAATTCCAAGACCAATTTATCATAAAATATTATATTCTTTATCTACCTTTGTAAGTTTGAAAATTTCTTGTACATTCTAGTTCTTGGTCTTCTTATGGTTGATAGTATACATTAAGAAAAGTTTTGGGGTTTTACATACTATCTTGGCTAATCTGTTTCAGTAGTTGTTTTTTCAATTGATTCTCCTGGATGATGCTTTTGATTCTTCCAACACGTGCCTCTTATTTTTTTTTAAGAACTACACTGGCTAATGTTCCAAAACAATATTTAATAATGGTAGAGATGGTGTGGTTTCTCTTGTTTCTAATTTTATAAAGAATGTGTCTATTGTTTGACTACATGATGCTGCCTACTGGTTTGAAAGATATTTATTGTTATAAAGCAACTTATCCCTGTAAAACTTAATTAGAAACACTCTAATTTTTGTGTTTAAATCAGAAGCCTTTTCAGCATCTATCAAAATAATCTATGGTATCCTCCTCCCGTTTTACTCTTACAAAATGAAATATAAACATGAATATCAGGCTTAATAACTCTCTTTGTATTCCTGGAATTATAGGAGACCCCTGACTTACAAACTCAATTTTCATGAGGGCTAGTTATAACACAAGATGGCTGTAAGACTACTTTTCTCTTAAGAAGTAATGGAAATACTCACAATATATTCCAAACTTCCCAAAGTACCCCTTAACTTTCATAATAGAATTATATAATGTGCATAATTTACCAGACACACTAATAATTTCCACCAAAAAATATAAAATTTGCCTACTTTACTAGAAACAGCAATTTCATATTACACTAAACATTCAAGCTGATGTCTTTGGCTTGCAGGAAGGGAGGATGGAATGGAAGGTGGTTACTGTTTGGAAACAGAGTTCCCTTCCATGAAAACATCAGGGGTCTGACTCTCTGGTGTCTCTCCTTGGGAGAGTCTGCAGCCCAGCAGGATCTGCTTCTGGCTCACTAGATCTCAACCATTTCAAACCTAAAAAGTGGTCTAAGGTTGTCTGCTTCTAGCTTTTAACACTAATGACATTCATGTCATTAAGCAAGTGAATGGAACAATTGGCCTTATCTTTGTGTGGGTCTTTTCTACAAATGTTTGTAACTCCATTTTTTCACAATTTCCTTGATTTCAGAAGAACTTTGCTGCAATGGATGTTGATACTCCCCTTCCTCTTCAGAAAGCTCCTAAGCTGCCATTCTCTGTTGCTCAGCCAAAAGTCACTAAAGTTCCTCTGTAGACAATTCCTCTGCATGTTCCTCCACCACTTAACATCACCACTGTCTACCAGAAAAAGTGTGAACTCTGCTATAGTGATAACATCATGAACACAGGCTCAACTGAAGGCTCAGGCTCCTCTATACAGCATTCAAAGTCTCTCCTGAAGATTATACTTTCTTCCAAGCAGATCTCATTGTCCTTAGACATTGGCCCAGGATTTCTCAACTAATCCCACACAGAAAAGGACGTTATAATGTGCTTTATAGAACTCTTATGGATTAATCTGTATTGAAATCATCTGGAAGCACTTCAGAAACAGTTCCTTGGGGTAGCTATAACCTGTGCTCCACAGGCTGCGGTAGAAGAGTTGTATTAGATGGAAGAAACTCAACTGCAAGCCATAAGCATTCTTCAGTCAGTTCTTCCAAAGTTTGTGGTGAGAAGGAATACTAACCATGCTGAGGAGAGCCTTGAGTGGTAAACCTTTGTCCTTTAGATATTTCTCAACAGTAGGACACAAAACCTTCCTGATCCACTCAGGAAAAAGTATTCTTGCTACACAACATTGTGCATCAGATCACATGGCCTCTAGCCTATTCTTCATGATTGAACATGTAAGGGGTCTCAGAGTGATAAAACAAGAGAAGCTTTATCCTGAGGTCACCAGTTGCATTGGCACGTAACAGTAAGGTTAGCCTATTCTGTTTAGGCTTGTGGTCTGGTATTTTGTTCTCTTCCTAGATAATGTATGTTCTCCTGGGACTTTTCTTCCAGAAAGGCAAGTTTCATATCAGTTAAAAACTTGATGAGACCAAAATCCATTTCTCTGTGCCATCATTTCAAAGTGGTGTATGTAATTTTCAGCAGCCCTTTTATCAGCACTGGCTGCTCCCAGTTACACTATGAATCCCAGTTCTTGCCTTCAAATTGTGAAGTTTACTGGCATGAAATGTTTCACCATTATTGCTCATTGATGGGTTATCCTTTAGAAGATCTGCATTTATAGCACTAGCTTTTTGTAAATTATAGACTCAGGCTCTAACCTGCCATCTGCCTTTTGTTTATTCACACTAATAATACCCTTTCTACCTAACACTGTTGATCCTAATTTAAGTAACACCTTTAGCAATACCAGCTTCCTTATATAAATATTTTCTCTATAAGATTGTCAAGATGCGATTTTCACATGCTGCACTTAATAACAAGATGATCACACAAACATCACTCTCATATTTCTCCACAATTACCTTCTTCTTATTCCTGATTATTACTGTTTTCTTTATCCTCTCTTCCTTCTTTCTTTCTTTTCTAGGGCAATTTAGATAGTTATGTAATCGTAGTGATTATATAAAGTATCAACCAAAATCACATCCATAAATGCACACACATCTGGGCTCAGAATGACACAGATACATAAACTTTTCTGACATTGTAAATCTGATTATAACCACACAAGCAGCCAGCATTCAGGTCAGAACATAAGACTCTGATCATTAAGTTAAACCTAAAATTCCAGTTGCAAACCCAACTCTCCCCTGTAACATGAGTAACTTCAGAAAAACTGTATAGCTGACAAACAAGTCAAACTCATTATCTGCTGTACATGATTTTTTTTCTTGATGTCTATGATATTTCTGTAATCTCTGAAAATTCGGTAAACTGTATCAGTATACTTTGCTAAAATACGAGTTTTGATCTCCAGATTTGTATTTTCAATTTATTCAGAATGGCTTAGTTTTTGCATATTTTCATTTTATTGTTTTTTCCAGAGAAATTAATCATAGTTTTTCACTATCTGAATTCATTCTCTTTAACTACATTCATATTTTTGCTCATTTTCTCCACGTTCAATTTCCTCTTGCCCAATTTTCAGTTTATTGATTCTATCTTCTTCTACATTGTTTATTCTGCTCCTTATACTTAAACTACATTTTATAACACAAATACGTTTCTGCCCTCTCCCAAAGAATATTTATTGTTTAACATTTCTGACCATTCAGAGCAAGTAAGATTTTATTTCTTGCAAGAAATATTCAGTTTTGGGGCTGGGGGTTTAGCTGAGCGGCATAAGCACCTGCCTTGCAAGCAGGCGGTCGTGAGTTCGATCCCCGGTACCGATAAAAATGAAAAAGACAAAAAAAAAAAAAAAAAAGAAAGAAATATTCAGTTTTTTGGGGCTGGGGATTTAGCTCAGCAGCATTAAGCGCCTGCCTTGCAAGCAGGCAGTCATGAGTTCAATCCCTGGTACTGATAAAAAAGAAAAAGAACAAAAAAAAAAAAAGAAAAGAAAAGAACAAGAAATATTCAGTTTTCTAAACAGTACTTATCAACTATCTTTTGAATGCTAAATATTTATGTACATGTAATTTATTAATTTGCTCATGCATCACTTTGTGTTAATTCATCTTCAAATAAGAAAAATTATCTGACTGTCATTAAACGAAATTATAGGTAGGATCTCCCTGTATACTAAACTTTTAAACACTTTTTAAAAAAAATTAATATCAAAAGTCCCAACTTATACTATAGTTTCATAATCAGTTGACTAAGGAGCAAAGAAGAGGATTAAAGATAATGAATTCTCATCTTTGTGGAATCTCTGAATCTGTTAAAAGTGTTGTAAGACCCAGTTTTCCTTAAGGTACGAGATAGATCATACACTACACAAAGAACTCTCAGTTTTTCCATATTTGCCTACTCGGGGGTAAGCCACATGCCTGAGAAATAAGCTGAGTCAGAACAGAACCCCATAATTCACAATCATCTTGTTTAGTGGTTTAGCACACAATTTTTTCTGTGCTTGTCAATGAATAATAAAACATTTCCTTCACAATTCTCTTTCCTCATTTTTATACTCTGTTCTTCTAGTACAGAAAATAGACCTTCAAAAAAAATGGCATGAACACAAGCTTCTATTATAGTTGAAATCAGGGTTTTCCTCATTTCTCTCAAAGCTGTTCCATACCTCAATCTCTTTTCTCTAAATTAGCAAATGATAGGACACTTACTACATGTCTCAGACACCTGATTTGACAATATACATTAATTGTCAATGCTCTCACATTCAATTCAGTCTAAAGGGCATATTCACTGCCAGTTCTGTGCATTTTGTGGTATCATATATGCAGACAGAAGTGTTGGTCAGCTTTCTCATTAGTGAGACAAAATACCAGACACTCACAGCTTATAGGAGGACAGATTTATTTAGCTCACAGTTTCAAAGATTTCAGGATATCACTGACTGGCTCCAAAGCAGAAACAGTACATAGTAGAAAAGTACCAAGAAGCAAAGCTGCTCCCTTCATGTTGGCTGGGAAGCAGAACACACAGTAAGAGTTATACCCCTAAAGGCACAACTCTATCCAATTGGGCCCAGTCTCTTAAAAGCACACTCAGTTAGAAACTTCACTGGATTAATCCACTGATGAGCAAAGCCATGTCCATGATCACCTCTTCCTAACCAAGACAAGTTGTTAAGATTAACTGGTACACATACTTTTGTTTTAGTTCTTTTTAATTATTTTGGTGAATATGAGGAAGATAAATGAATAAACATCCACACACTATTATTTTCCCTCAAAATCAATTCACCCAATTTAATAATTTAAAACATAAAATGTACACACTTATTTCATGGAAGACTATATGATGAGTTACTTCAAGAACAGCAAGTATTCAATATCAGTTAATCCTCCTGAGAGACATCTGAAATATATTCCTGAAATATATTCCCTAAAATCAAATAATTTTAAGCACTTCCAATTCCCCATTAAAGCAACAGAATTTTAAATGCTCTAAAATGTCAACCCTTCCACCTTGCTCTCATACTCCTACAAATATATCAATGTTTATTTAAAATAAAGGGTATTAGGAAAGATAGTCTAGACTGAAATACAAACTAATGAATGAATCAGGTAAAATTCATTCAGGTGCTGAGGACACAGGTCAGTGGTACAGTGCTTGCGTGGCAAGGGCACAATCATGAGTCTGATTCCTAATAACAAATAAAAACCCTACCTCTCAAAGCACCAATTAAGCTATTAGGAATTATGCTGTTACAAACACTGGCATGCATGTATCACTGATGTCTTAAGTTCTTTAGGGAAGATATCTAGAAGAAAGATAGCTGGGTCATACAGAATTTCTAATTTTACTTCTTTGAGAAATCACACTCATTTCTGCAATGGTTGTACTAATAGATATTCTCACTAACCGCAATATCCACATACCAATGTATATAGCAACACAATTAATAACTAAATCCTGGAAGCAGCTGTATACCCATCAACAGGCAACTAGATAAAGAAAATGTAGTATGTATATGCATAATGGAATGCTACTCAGCTATAAAGAACAAATTGGAGACATCTGTAGGAAAATGGATGCACCTTGAAAATATAATATTGAATGAAATAAACAAGACACACAAGCTTAAATACCATATGGTATCTCTCCTTTCAGTAAGGTATAAGTACAAACAAACAGATTAAGGGGGATGGACATCTTGCAAATGGGAAGTGGTCTAAAAGACTAAGAGCAAGGGTTAAGGGGCAAGGGAAATAAGTAAGACAAAGATATGCTATGCACAGGAACCTCAATGAATGAAAACATTACATACCAGAAACACAAGCTAAGGTTAATAGTATCGACAAGAAGGAAAACCAGGAAAAGGGAATGGACTAAAAAAAGAAACAAGTTGTATCAGCTACATATACCCACCCTCCAAGATGACTTAAATTGCATGTACTAATAAATAATCTTTTTTAAATGCTCCAAATAAATAACACAATGGATATGATTTGAGCTAGAACCATGTGCTCCCCAAGGATATATAGTATTACATGGGCATTCAGTACATGGTGTGTAGTTATTTATTGTGTGTGTGTGTGTGTGTGTGTGTGTGTGCACGCGCATAGCCAAACTATTATCTAATCTGACTAGGAGCTATTCCATGGGAAAAAGTTATGTTCTGAGAGCACTTAACATATCAGTTCCACACAATAAAATTTTCTACTCTTGCAAGATTAGTAACTGTTACAAAACTCTGATGTTTCAAATACCACTTATATAACTCCTTTGTTCTATAAATCAACAGGTGTTAGAATTAGTTCACATATAAAGCACAGAATAACAAAAATTTTACCTAACTTGAACAGCTGGTTTTGCCCATCCTCTTTTTCAGAGGCTGGGAAGCTGAGAGATAAGCTCAGGAAACAGAGCCACAGGCTATTTTGCATGAAGAAGCACACTAAGCCAAATAAAACTTATGAGACTAATGTCTAAGTTAGAAGTGATGAAATGAAGATAAAGCAAATGTTTTGTCACTATGGCAGTATCAGGACCACCTATCAGATTGTCTCTGCAAACACAGGAAGGAAAGAAGCCTATAGAGAAACAAGTAGTAAAATGCAACAAATGATGAGTTATTCTGTTGATATCATGAGACACTGAAACAACGACCAATCGCTGTTACCCTAAATAGCACCTCAATTTCCACTTACTGGAAATTCAGGAATAGAGAAAAGACCGTATTACTGTTAAGACAAGTGTCCCATGGTCTCCTACTTCCTTTTGTCAAGAAAGCACTGCTTCTAAAAACTCTAGTCCAGTACCCTTCGGCACACAAGAAATAAATAAAAGAGTACTGTGAATAATCTTGCTGAGTTCCTTTCAAACTTCTCACTGTATCTTAATTACATGTTAACTGTTTATTCTGTGCCTCTGTAGACCATGGTCTGTTTCACTATATAACTGACTCCATCAAAATCCTTAAGGAGACTAATACTTTAGAAAACCACGGCATGTTTATCTTCCACTATCACAAATCATTTAAAATATCAATTAATGCTTCTCCCAGGAATAGAGAATCTACATTTAATAGTAGAAAATTAAGGTAACCCATAGTTTTTCATCAAAACTTAAAAGATTCCAATATTACAACATTCAAGAAACAGTACGTATCCAAACATTTATCAGAGTGAGTTCAACTCACGATCTGATGTGTGGGAAATCCTCTTCAATTTTGCTTCCTGTGTTTTTGAAAATTTGTAGTGCAGCTTCTGCCACTTTTTCATCATCCATTTTCAGACAAGCCAAAAGTGATTCAAATGTTTCAGCAGAATGAAATGAGATAGGATGTGTAAACGAAAGTACCTACAAATTAAGTCATAAAATTTACTTATAAAACTTTTTCATCTTTATAAATCTAAAATGTTACATATTAGAAATATTGCAAATCAATTTTAAAATTAACAAAAAACTGAGAACAGTATATAAAATTTAAAATTTACAATATATGAAAGAAGTATTCTTGTGAAAAACTATGATATAAAGAAATTTCTTCCAGGGGCTGAGGATTTAGCTCAGCAGCGTAAGCACCTGCCTTGGATGTAGGCAGTCATGAATTCGATCCCTGGTACCGATACAAAAAAAAAAGAAAGAAAGAAAGAAAGAAAGAAAGAAAGAAAGAAAGAAAGAAATTTCTTCCAAAGTTAACTTCCATCTTAATATAATTCTGATCAAAATAATTGGATTTTGATCACTATTTAAGTTGAGGGGCAAGAAGAAAAAGGACATGAAAATAGAATTTTACAAAATATGTCTAAATGTAAGTCATTAAAAAACTTGAACATATTTTTGATATAGGTAAACTACAAAAAAGGTTAAGCCCCATAAGAAACTATAAAGTTACAATAACCAAATCAACAATACAATATTATTGGAAGAATCATAAAGCAGAATAAGAAAACCAACAAATAGACTCTAGCATATGATGTACAAATAAAATCCCAAACTATAGACGGTAATAAATTACAAAAAGGAAACAGAATAAATGAATAATCCTAAAATAACTGTTTAGTTATTGGAAAACAAAATGAAGCTATACAACCCCCCAAAAGCACTATCAAAATAAAATTCAGATAGCTGGTGTTTAAGAGTTTAAAGTGAAAAACAATAAAAACCCACTGAATATGACAGAATTTTTTCAATGTGGAATGTTAAAAAAGAGCAGAAAAATATACTATGGTATAAGTCATATTTATGAATGGTAAATCATCAAACAATATAGTACTTATTCATACAAAAACAATAAAACTACAGCAAACAGTAAGAGCATTAATAAATTTTTAAATAATTTATTATTATTAATTTAAAATTAATAAATCAAAAATTTAGAACAATATACTACCTTGAGGACATTAGGAATAAAGCCATTCAAGGTACTCAGTAGTTTTAATATCAAATGATTTACTGTCTACATTTTTTACCGGTATACATTTTATTACTATGCATTATAACTTACATATACTTTTATTTACCTGAAAAAGCAAAATAAAAGACTCAATATATCAGCTATTTCTTTTAAAAATGCAAAACATTGAGATATCAGTAATATATGAACAAAGGCTAAATACGATGAATTCACCACAGGGAAACACAAAATTAACATACGAAAAGTAGATTTCACTGATTGTAATTGCACAAAATAAATATCAATTTTCCCAAATTAGCAAACATTTTAAAATTCACAATATTGCATGCTTGTAAAAGTGAAGAAAAGACAGGGATATAGCTCAGTGGCACAACACCTGCCAACCAAACACAAGGTTGTGAGTTGAATTCCTGGTACCAAATAAATAAATAAATAAATAAATAAATAAATAAGGTGGAGAAAATGGGTATCTTCATCCATTATTGATGGATTTACACATGAGCCCAAATCTCCATAAAAGGGTATGGAGGAGGTATCTATATACATATAGATACACAGGTATGTAAGTATTTTAAAGTTATCATAATACCTTTCCACTTTTCAAAAATTAAGACATTACCAAGAGATCGTACATAGAAATGTTCATCTTAGTACTGTTTATATGAATAAATTTTTAAAGACTAAATATCCAACAATAAGGTAACAGTAACAATACAATGCTACAAAAATGAACTAGTAATTGATTCAAAAACTAATACCTGTTATTTTTCTATAAGCTAGACACTGTGCTAAGAAATTAGGTGCATGATTTAATTTAGTCCTTCATGACATAACAGATTTTCTCCATTATAGATGAAGAAGCAGAGGCAAGTTATGTACCCCAAAACACATTAGTAATGTACTAATAAATTATCTTAGCTACCAAATAATAGCCAAAACTCCAAACTATTCAGAAACAGTTTTTAAAAACATTGTGTTAAAAAAATCACTGAGAAGCTGGGCAGGTGCATGCCTGTGCTTCGAGCACTGAGGAGGATTATCACCAGTTCACAGCCAACCTGACTACATGGTGAGATCCTGTCTCAGAAAAAAACAAAATAAAAGATTCGAGGGGCGGGGTGCTCATGCTAGCTGGGCACAAGGGCACAAGGGTATAATCCTACAACCTTAGGAGGCTAAGACAAGAACATCTCAAGTTTGAGTTCAGCCTGGGCAATTTAGAACTTGTCTGAAAATAAAAAAAGCAGGCAAGGAACATAGCTCAGTATAAATACCATGGGTTTAATTTCTAGTACCACATTAAAAAAAAAAGCAAAGCTTATACTTTAATAAATGATAAAACTGTATTTAAACTGTAATTTTTAAAAATTAGAAAAAAGCAATAAATTAATGTTCATGAAAGGCTTATTTTTCTTTATAACTTTATATACTTAAGTTGTGAACAATTAACTGACTGTACTTTCATAATGAATAAGAGGCACTAGTATATCTTATCTAACAATATAAAAATTAAAACAGAGCTTCAATAAGAATATTTCGTTCTTTCTATACTGAGTTAACATTTTCACTGCTTGCTAGTATCTTCTTTTTTTTAAAGTACATGTTTGTAGTACATAATGTTTACCTTCCTTTTTGTGGAGCTGGCAAATGTACATAACACATCTTAATCCTTTTTTGATCACCTTTTACTGTCTCATTTCTTGATCTCTTTCCCATTTAAGAAAGATCTATCTCCCACTTCCTATTATTTATCTTTTATTTTGTTCTTTGTAGTTTGGGTTTCACATATAAAAGAAACTATGTGATATTAAAGCTTGGCTCAGTAATATAAATTCATGCTTATTTTAATGTAATTGATACTAAGCTAAATAATAGAATGTAAACCTGAAAATACACAGGACACAAGTTGAAATAAATACACAATTTCTTTTTGTTATTTATTTT
Source organism: Cavia porcellus (assembly GCF_034190915.1). NCBI lineage: Eukaryota > Metazoa > Chordata > Mammalia > Rodentia > Caviidae > Cavia > Cavia porcellus. The sequence continues at coordinate 39,431,745 of NW_026947504.1, read as the reverse complement.
GAGGTCATAAAAATCGAACCCAGAACCTTGCCCCTGCTATGCAAGCCATCATCTCAGTCCCTGCAATTTGTAAATTATATACAATAACTGAAAAATATCACCTTTCAGTATGTAAACTTAAGAAGAAAACTTTAGGAGTAAATAATATAAACTTTCAGGTTTAACTGTTATCTAATTAATTAAATTGATATTTACCTTAAGTAGTTCAAGACCTGCTCTGATAGCTTGATCAGTTGGAACACCCTCATCTTCATCATCTGCTGTTCCATCTATTGATTTGTTCACTTGCTTAATAAGAGCACTAAAGTGTAACAAGTAAAACTGTCATTTTTTACAGTCAATTTACTAGCAGTATCATAGAAAAATTCCTATATACACACAAACTACATATGAATTTAGTTTAGCTCTTTCCCAAAAATTGACAATAATAAAATACTTTGAGCTGCTTTTCATTCAAATGTAGTAGAAAACATGTTATTTAACTTATTATTATCTATTGAAATGTAGTAAAAAATGTTATCTATATAAATATAGTAAAAAATGTTATTTAACTTTATTTTTATTAATGTTATCTATATCTTACTGTCTTTTTCATAGAAGACCTAACCCCAAACACATTAATGACGAACAGGTATTTTAATTAGTTAACATTCACCATTAGCGCAATTAACAGAGAAAATATACTGAAATAAAGGAAAAAAGACAACATTAAGCACTTTAAAACTGTTTACCACATTGGTATATATATCACACAGAGCTTAAGAGCCAGAAATCCCAAGCCTACTAATACTAAAAGTACCAAAAAATCAGAAAAAGAACAGCAACAGATGAAAAAGTAAACTCAATTTTTCAAGTTTGCTTGTAAAAAAAAAGCCTGTATTTCTTTAAATAGCTCAAATGCACTGATAATTATCTAAAATACTAAAACTCATGGATTTTTGCTTTTACAAAGAAAGTAATAAAAAGTCTATCAAAATAAAACAAAGCCCTTATATTCAGCGTTCCTTAAAATACTTCTACAAAAATAACACATACTCAGCCTTCTCCCTTTATGGTGTGATGTGGTGTGGTATGGTATTGGTATGGTTTACATCCTACAGTATGGGGGATTCAACCCAAGGTTTCAAACATATTAGACAAGTGCTCTACCAATAGCTGCATTCTCCGATCTTTTCTTTTTCCTTCTTGACAAAGGGTCTCATTACGGTGCCCAGCCAAACCTTGAGTTTGCAATCCCTGTGCATCAGCCTTCCAAGCAGCTGGGATTATAGACATGTGCCACCAAGCCCACCTGTACCCAAATTTAATGTTAAGTTAGAAGTTAAATGTATCTGACTCCTTTATTAAGAGACACTGAAATTTGACCTCCTTTCAAGAGTGTATTTCTGAGACTGTTTTCTCTTCTTTCATTATTTTCCCTTTAAATCATTCTCATAGCTTGAACTACCCCAATAAAATTTTTATCCTAAATTCTCTTCCCATATTTTCAGCAGCACCAAGATTTGTCACATTAAAAAATCTACCACAGGAATAAAAAAATTGCATATCCAGAGATAAAACTTATTATTTTTCTTCCATAGCTAAGTATACAAAGCTCCATCTAGTGAAACAAGGCCATAAGTGATCAAACCCATTAAACAACAAAACAAAAAAAACATAAAAAAGGTCATCAGAGAATACTAAGGACCACAAAAAAGACTATGACAAAAACTGAGGTTCCTAGATGGTAACTGGGAATGGCAATTGTGGTTTCTAAAGAAATACAATTTGGCAATTAACTAAAAAACAAGATATAATTATTTTAGAGGGGAAAAAAAGCCATTCTAGGAAAAACATCAACCTGAAATACTAAACATCTCATTCTTCAGCTATTAAAAAAATCCTAAGAGTTTAGAGAGTTGACACCAATATAAAGCTCAAGTCAATAGTGCTTCTCTGTATCAGCAAAAGAGTCCCTTAAAATGCAAAAAGGGAGAAAATTTACTCACAAAGACAAGTTAATACATAAAATACTAGGAATAAAAATTTACACTGCACAGAACTTACATGACATGTGGTGTGAGACAATATGCAATAAAAATGCATTCTATGGCTCACTTAGAAGAATTAATGTTTGGAACAGCTAGTAAATTTTAGGAGGAGAATAAATAAACATCCTAGAAAACCTTAGTAAACAAAGGAACCAAAAAGAAACTACAATACAGGCCCAAATTATATAAATATATGCTGTAATAAAGATACAAATTGCCCAGGTATGCTGATGCACACCAGCAATACCAGTGCTCAGAAGGGCGGAACAGGAAGATTGTTGCAAGTTCGAGGCCAGTCTGTACTACAGTATGAACCACATAGGGAGACCCCATCTCAGAAAAAGAGACACAACTCAATTTAACTCAATTCAAATGGAAATGAATCAGTTTCTTAACAAATGAAGTTGATGTAAACTAGGTATTATGTGCCTTGAAAAAAGACTAGATCTTTATGTCTACCTTGTATTAAAATCCCAAACCAATTACAAACTTAAATGTTTAAAAAACTAAGATGCCAAAAGCTAAAACTGAAAAATAATGAACAAAATGATACAATTTATCATATTTTAATATGTATTAATTTAACAATTTAGCATAAATTTAAAAGACAAATTAGAGCTTGCCTTGCTAGTCTTAAACCATAAAGTATTTTTGTTACCAATTAAGAAAAGATTACTCCTCTGAGGCACTCTTGGGAAAATAACAGGTATTCCTCAACAAGATACAATTAGCTAAGAAGTATTTTGGGATAAAGTTCCACTTCTTTGTAATTTTAAAAAAAGAGCATGATTAGTCATTTTCATTTATAAAACACAGAGACTGAAAAGGCAAAAAGGTACTGGTAGATACTGTCAGGTAAAGAGTCAGGTGAAATGGACACTGCCTAACAGCTAAAAGATACTAAAATTAGAACCTTTCTGGATGCTATTATAAAGTATATAAAGTGACTCTGCAACCACTTCTGAGTCTCACTTAGAATCTTTTTGTAACTTTCTGTTCCTTATCTGTAAAATGGGAACCATAGGTCCTGTGTCATAAGGGTAATTACTAAGTTAACAACTTGAAAAAATTTTAGAATCCTCCAGATATGTTTTAAGCACTATTACTATTGTTATGTCCTAACATACCTTCTATAGATCATTATGATCTCCTGATTGCTATAGACAAATGGCTGTTCTTAGTCTTCTATCAGTCCAAGAGTCTACATTACTTTTGAAAACTTTCAATCATTGTAAATTTTAATATATTACCAAATCTAGTCTTCTTACATTTCTGTAATTACACTCGTACAATAACAAAAAAGGTCCAAAGTCAGGCATGGCACTGTATGACTGTAATTCCAGCACTAAGGTTGCTGAGGCAAGAGGATCACTGAGATTTCAAGATCAACTTGAACTACATAAACGAATTCAAACCCAGCCTGAACACTCTTCCAATCAAAAAGAAAGATAAAAAGAAAAAACATTCTTCCAAACAAAAACAAAGAACAAAAGTCCATAATTTTATCTGATCTTTTTATATAATCTCAGCATTTCTAAACATTCTCAGATTAACATTAAACTCAATATTCTCTGATTTTAAAGAAAGCTGTCCTAATATAGAAAACATGTCCAAATAAGAAAGCCTTTTTCATCTCCTTCTTCCAGATATGAATATGCTCTTCATGATGTGCATTTCTAACTCTGCCTCTACACCTTATCAGCAGTAGGATGGTAATATCTTAGGTTGTTTTAAAACCTCCCTCAGCTACATTATTTCCTTTCCATCCTATGATCATGTTTAGACAATGATAATAACACCTTAGCAGTCTCTCTCGTATACTTGCCTCTTCCTATCCATCATCTCAATCATTTCTGGTTCTCAACAGATTGAAGGATAAAATAAAATCTCTAATATTCAGTCTTAATGGCTTCCATAATCTGATTCAAACTACTTTTTAAGGATCAATTCATGCATTTCTCTACACTATAATTTAAATAGATGAAATTATAGCTTGTATTCAGATGTCTCCCCCAAAACTTCACATATTCACAGATGGAATTTTTCAGAGGTGGATGCATTTAAGGTATACAGTGCTGGGACCAAGGATGTGATGCTGGAATTGATTTGTGCATAGTAGGATGTTAAGATTAAAACCACCCCAGCCTGGGTGTCAGTATATCTGCCCCCTAAGAGTGGGTAGTCTGGATGGAATGTAAGGACAAAAAGAGGGTCCTTGCTGGTCACTAGCTGCTTGTTGCTTTGCTTTTTCACTACCCTGTGATGTCTATCTGCCATATCATCCTGCTTTGGAGCCAGCCAACTATGGAATGAAACCTCTAAAATTCATGAGCGAAATAAACTTTTCCTCCTTTAACCCTGGGTGTCCCAAGACAGATGACAATCATTTTCTAAATCTTCCTGTTTTCTTACCCAATAGGCTTGGTGTAGAAACAAGTCTCACCCATTCTTCATTTTTAAGTGAAGTATTATCTCTTGGGGATTTCTTTCAGTTCTCTGAATTCTATGTGAACTAATCTGATGAAACTGTAATATAACCTAATTAAAAATAGTTATTCAATTATTAGAAGATAGATGACTAGCAGAAGCCAGGCATGGTATGCCTATAATCCCAGGAGTCAAGAGGCTGAGGTAGGAGGACTACCACAAATTCAAAGCTAGCCTGGACTACATAGTGGGAATAAAGCCACCCTGGACTGCACAGCAAGACCCTGCCTCAAAAAATCCAAAAAAGATGAAGAGCAGGGAGTATTCTCTGCCAATACCTAACCAGCATTACCTTGAATAGAATAGGCATTGGGATTATTTACTGAAATAACAAATGTCAGTCTGAATTTGTCTAGTTTTTGTCTTTAAACCTCAGAACCATCTCTTCAAATGAAAACTGATACAGGAGGAACCCAAAGTGATTGGCAGATAACCAAAGTAGAGCCTCTCTATTTGGAGCAATATCAGAGGTAAAGATCAAAAGCTATATCTTGTAACTTTCCTAACAAAGTCAATTATAAAATCTACCATATAATTCCTCAAAGGACACTAATAATAAGTAGTAAATTAATGTGCTTTATTAAAATTAATTTTAAATTTTAGGAAAAATTTAAAAACAAAGAAAGTTCTCCCAAAATTTCACAAAAGGTATACAGACATAAATTTCTAAGATCTCATAGTTCAGTGGACTCAAAGCTGAAATTTTAAATGAGTTGTTTTAAAAAAAAAAGAAGCACTAATTCTAATTCTCAAGTATCTGTGAAAATGTGTAAGTTCCTTCACAACAGATTCGCCTGGTTTTCTTTTCCTGAAGTGGAAATTAAACTTGTTTACATTAGCTATCCAGTCTATCTATTCAAGCTAACAAAAAAGAAGAGTTCCTGGTGTTACCGTGTAAAAGCTACAATTTGATTCACAATTTTTTGCACATTTTGAACAAGCACTTAAAAAAAAAATCAAGAAAAAGTAACTACGTTAAGATATGCACAGGTGAATGCATGTGTGTATATAAACACACATATAGATTGGTATGTATCAATATACACAGACAAGTAGTTTGGGTGCTTTGCACAGAACAGATACTCCACTGTGACTGATCGCAACAGATGAATGAGTAAACAGTAATAAAAGCTGAGTATCACTATATACCAATACCTGATAGATTCAGTATCTATATGCACGGGCGCTATCCTCTCCAAAAGAAACTTGATCATTTCCAAAAAAGGATTTGTAGGCTGTTTAGGGTTTCCCAACTTCTTAGTTATTTCACGCTGTAATGCAGATTTTTAAACTGTTACAAAAATATGCTTAAACAAATCATTACTTTAAAATGTTAAGAATCTACAAATAATTAAAACCAATGTAATAATGGTGCTAAAAGAAATACAAACTAAAGAAGTCAAACCTTTAAAACTGTATCAAAAATTGAGTTTATGAGAAAGGCAACATTTCAAGTACATAGGAAAGGAGTAGATTTTGCAGTGTAACATGAAGTAAGTGAGCAGACATTTGAAAATAAAGTTAGCTTTCCCATCTAAAACAAAGGGTAAGTGTACAAACTTCCAAGAAACAAAATTATCAGAAGAACCTATTAAAATTATGCATTCCTGCACCTCACTCTAAAAAGCCTCATTTAGTGAACCTAGGGTTGGGTCAAGAATCAACTTTTTCTAAAAATACCTCAAAAGACACAAAGGTAACAGATTAGGAAACACTAAAATTAGTAAACAGTTTCAATGTTTTGCAGTAAAGTTGTATTTCATAATCAGAACACCAAAGGTAAAAACCATGAGGCATATAGCTATGAATTCAGCTAAAAATAGATGTTAAAATATATTAAAAAACATCCTAAACGAAACGAAAAAGCAAACTACAATTGATATAAAGTTATTTGTAACTAAACAGGCAATACCATATCACAAACTGACAAGTCAGTAATAATATAAAGTGTCATGGTTTATGTCAGTGGCCCCTAGGCCTCATGCATTTACATTGTGCATCTGTGACTGGTTCATTGTCTAGGGTTTGCACTGATGGTGTCAGTGCTACACCCACATATGGTTGGAGCCAGCATACAATACAGGAAGAAGGTGTGTCTCTCTCTCTTGCTGGTTTCTGCCTTGCTGTTTGCAGCCGCCATGAACTGCAGCGCGCCATGCCACCCTGCCTTGCAGCCAACTGAGTATGGACTGAAACTTCCAAAAACTGTAAGAAATAAACCTTTCCTTTCCCAACTTTGGGCATCAAGTGTTTTGTTTCAGTGATGAGTAAAAAGTAACTAATATATAAAGATAAGTACTATTCTATAAAAATAGGCAAAGACTATAAATATAAAACTTACAGGAAAAAAAAGTGAATGGTCATTAACTCAAAGTGAAAGGAAGGAAAGACCACTAGCAATCAACAAATGTAATTTCTATCAAAATAATTATGCTTTTGTTTTGTTTTCATTTGGGTTTAATTGTTTCTAGCAATGATACCAGATAGACCAATGTTATGAATGAGAAAAATGTTTTTAGCTTCATTAGTATGAAACTAATTGTATATTGGAGAACAACTGTCCGATACACATTAAAAGTTTTTAAATGTACCTAAAACCAGGCACCATGGCTCACACATGAAATTGCAGTACTCTGGGATGCTGAGACAAAAAGACTGGGAACAACTAAGCCAAACCCTGCCTAAAAGAAAAAAGGAGCGGAGACAGTTTGAGCAAGGGTCCTAAATCTAATCCCCAGTATCACCAAGAAAAAAGAAAAACCCATGCATGCAACTGTACTTCTACAAATTTATGATAAAGAATCAAGAGTATGGCCAGGTATGGTGGTGGATGCCTGTAATTCCAGCTCTCAGGAGGCAGGAAGATTGCCAAAATTCAAAGCTGGGCTCAACTACTAAGTGAGACCCCATCTCAAAACAAAACAAAACAATCAAGACTATGTAAAAAGTTACAGAGATACCGGTTATAAAGGTATTATATTATTCTCTACATTAATCTAAAAGTGAGAAAAATCTAGGCATACACCAGTGGACTACTCAGTAAAATACAGTGCACATACTGAACGATCTGCTATGTAGTTACTGAAAACACTATTAAAAACTAATAAAATGAAAATTACATAAAATGTATGAAACTGTATGCACAATATCTATTTAATTTTAGAAGGATATATACATTACATCAATAGTAATATTAATAGCAAATGTCACTATAGAGAGTGCATCCCATCGGTATATTATTGATGACATTTTCTAAATTTTATATAATGAATGTAAACTGCTTTGACTAAAGGGAGAGTCAAATAACAGGTCTTTTTCAGACATTAACTCTACTTTCCTTACTTACCACGCAACCTTCAGCCTGCTTGCAGGAGCACGTTGGACTAACAAGTACTTCTAACTGCTTCCTTATTTTCTCATCATCTTCTAACACTTGTGTGAATTTCTTCATGAAATCCTGGGCCTTGCCAGGGTCTGGCAAATTTCCTTAAATTAAATGAAAATTCAATTAAAATACAAATTTTTAAATTTTCAGAATAACAAAATATCAATATTACTCATTTCTTTGGTTATTATAGTACTCTACATATACTTTTGTTAAATAAATCAAGCCACTATCAACACTCAGTTTTCACAAGTAAAAATCTGCTTTCTAGAAACATAAAACAGGATCATTATGAATAGATATTTGCCACAGGGAAAGACTGAACTATTTCTAAGTAACTCTTTATAATTTTTAAAGACATTAAATGTCAACCTACATAATCTAATTTTATTTCTCTTCCCATGAGCTTGCTCTGTTTTAATTCATAACAAAATATTAATCAGTATGCTGTACTTCAAGAAACTACTGTCCTGTATTTCCTAGTTTACTGTTAAACCAACCCAGATGGCTTCAACGTAATATAAAATTGAGTGAGCTCTTTCTGGTGTTACTGCTGGATGTATTACTACTGAATGAGAAATGATCAATCTTTGTAGAAGACCTCATATTTCTTTCCTAATGTGTCTATTATAAAAATATGTATGAGAATTAATAAAATGCCGATCCTAGCATTGTTTTTTCTCATACTTATAATTGATATTTAAAAAAAAAAAGAGAGAGAGAGAGAGAGAGAGAGAGAGTAGCCAGGCATGGTGGCACACACCTATAATCCCAGGACTCTGGGAGGCTGCAGGAGAAGGATTGCTAATTTGAGCACAGCCTGGAAAATTTAGTAAGGCCTTGTCTCAAAAAATAACAAATGAGGCTGAGGATATAGCTCAGTGTGATGGCCCTCAATTCAAGTATCAGCACTACACACTGTGGGAAGACGGTGGTGGAGCAACAGACCAAAATAATACTAACAATAGAGCTTACAATTTTATAAACACAGTAGAAATTGAACTAAATTTTAAAACATGAACATAGTAAGTATAATCATTTAAGTTCACATTCAACTCCAAAATTCTAGTTTAAGTCTTGGAATGATTGAATCATTGAATGGAGAATACATAATATATTAATCCTTTAAATACTTGTAGTATGGCCTTTTCACATTTCTCTAAGAAAAATCTATCATGTAAGAAAACAAAACAAAGTGGGAGAGGGAAGGAAGGAAGGAAAAAAATGCCTTCAATTCAGCATTTTACAAATATCTGATCATAGCCGCCACCCCCCAAAAAATACTTCTATCTTTTTTCTTTTTTTGGAATTCTACTAGTTGCAAGAAAATGGATAGCGCCCTGCTTGCCAAGGAAAAATGAAGTAGGTAGAGGATAATTTCCTCTAGAGGACAGTATCCACAGCCAAACTACAGGAGGATTACCAAAAACAAAAAACAAACAACAAAAACAGCTCCTAGGTTCAATCCTCAATACTGTAAAACAAAAGCAACGGCACAAAACCAGGAGTTTTCAGAAGTTATTAGACAGGACTTGAAAATTTGTTTACTCAGGTCTGAAAGATATCTGGGCTGACCTGGTAATACGAAGATAACTATGTAAAATAACCTTTGTTAAATTCCTACTACCTTGTTTTGAAAGCCTACAGTTACTATTTTGGGGGTTTTGTTATCATTGTTTGTCTCTTTTATTTCTTGTTTTTCTTGTATTTTTTGTTTTGTTTTGCCCTCTTTAAAATAAATAAATAAATTTTAAAACATATCTCAGCTGTAAAATCTATTCCTCCCCAGGCATGGGTGGCATACACCTGTAAATCATAGCACTTGGCAGACTGAGGCAGGTGGATCACTGCAAGTTCGAGTTTGAGGCCATTACAGAGTAGAAACCTGTCTCAAAAACAGAAAATCTATTCCTGCTAAACCTGCCATTGCTTAATCCAAAAATTCAGCAACTTAGGTTTTCCACTGCCTTAGCATTATTTCTATACAGGTCTTACAATACTTAGCTTTTCAGATCCGTTTTACAATCTCTTCATTAGCACCAAGTGGAAGTTCAGTAAACTCATTCCATCTGGTATCCCTAATTATCCCGTGTCCCTCTGCTATACAATATACAGTGACCTCAGAGGTGGGAGGAAAAACAAATGGCCATGAAAACATACTTTGACGTACTCTTTTACTGAATAAAACATTCTTCTTGCATTTATTGTTAAGTTCAATAACATGTTAATAAACATCATTTAAGCAAAAAAGCAAATAAATATTTTTCAAAAAAGTTGTTATGTAGCTAGTAGGTTTATCTTTTACTCTAATTTGGACTCCTTGTGAAATTAGCCTCAGACAGATCTATATTAATGAAAACAACACCAAAGCAAAAGCTTACTTTTTAAATTAAGCTTATATAATAATTTAGATGAATTCTCAAAAATAAATTTATCCCTAGCATGGTAATGCACACCTGTAACCTTAGCACTAGGGAAGCTGATGCAAGAGGATTGCCACAAATTCAAGGCATGCCTTAGCTACACAGTGAGTTCAAGACAGCCTGGACTACACAGCGGGATAATTTCCTCTAGAGGGCAGCGTCCACAGTCAAACTGTCGATCAGATAGATTAATAGATACACAGCAGGGCTGGGGATTTAGCTCAATGGCGTAAGTGCTTGCCTGGCAAACCCAAGGTCATGAGTTTGACCCCCAGTACCAAAAGAAAAAAAAATACAGATACAAAGGATAAGATAAATTCTTTCCTCAGCTCTTGTTCATATAACACACTTAAGAAAATTTAAAATTCTGTGTAAAATGCAAAGTTGGGCAAAATAAAAGCGATCTGTTGTACATCAAGCAAAAACATTTTCTATTTTCTCAAAGCCTAAAATGAAATTACAGGAGACAATTTAAATTATAAGAAATGCATCAATTAAAACTTAAATTTTATAAAGATTTAAAATAACTTACTTGTAATAACCATTACTTTTGAAAATATGGCCTTGACACTGGCATCTGTCTGCAAATCAAACAAAAATGCAAAGTTCAAATTCCATTAAGAATCAACATTAATACTCTTCAAAAAAAGCAGGTAAGCATAACTTAATAAAGCTCCAGAACCATGACTTTACCAGTATTGCCTCCTCCTTTAGTTACTTTTAAATCCCACATGAACTGGGTAAAAGAAGTCAACTCCTTTTCCACTTAAACCATCTCTTATTTTGCCCTGTTTTTTTCAGACCTCCAAAAACTGATTTGATACACATTTTTGGATGGTGCTATTTTGAGTTTTGTTAGCGATAAGAAAAAACAGAGTTAAGTTTAGAAAACAAAACAAAAGCTTATTCAAATTTTTAGCTTCATCACTTAAAAAGTTGACACAAGCATAAATTCTAACTCACTTGTGGGGATTTCAGGTATAGTTACATAAAGTTTATAGGAAAGAAACTAAACAAGTAACAATTTAAAAGATTTCTAAGTTTTCTAGCCATAGATTTACCTGGGCAGTGTTATTTCAGTAAATAAATATGCTCATCACATTGTACTGCACATAATTCATCCACATACTACAGGTAAGTTACATGCACAAAAAATGAGAGTACTATGATATTAAGAGTCTTGTTATTCTTTTTTACACAACAAACAACATGCCATTAAACAATTCTTTAAAATGCTAAGCTAAATAAAACACTGGGTTAAATGAATCAAATCAAATAAACAATTCTCATGGAAGAGCTTGCTAGAAGGCAAAGTATAATAAAATAGTGTAAGAGATAATTTCCAAATATTTCATATTTAATTAAAGTATTGAAATGCATTACTTTATGGAATATATAAAATTTCTGTAGCTGTTACATTTCAGGGGAAAAGAGGTTGTGTTGGGCTTTTTAAGAATATGATCCGCGTGGAAAATGTGCACCAACAAAAGCACAATATCAGAAATAACAAAATTTTGCGTAAAAGTGCAAATCAACTTAACTAAATGAAGTAGAAAGTACCACTAAAATTTAAAAACTAACACACTGAATACTGAAAAAAAGCAAACCAGTATAAATTGTTAATCATCTAAGAATCTGCCGGATAAACTGGAAGTACAAAGACCAAAAGTTAAACATGCCTTTGTATGTTTTCAAACTTTAATTCTGTAACATCTATTTTAGTTAGTATAAAGTGAACACTAAACAATCAGAAACTAAGAACTCACAGAATTCCAAATGAGATACTACCTATCTCTGTTTTGCTTTCTCTTCAATCCTAGGACACTTTAAATTCTTTCTTTAATGTGGAAAACTCTATACTGTAATTCTTTTAAGGCCAGCAAAAAGAAAATTCTATAAAGTAAAAAGAAACTAAACATTGTAAATGAATTGAAACAGTATTTTGCAATTTTACCCATGACTAACCTGGAGGGTCCTAAGACCCTTGCAAGCTTTTGTCAGTAAGTAAGACAAAGATGTACACACTAAATAAAATTATAAGACAAAAGAGTCAAAACATATAGATTACAATCTTATGCAGCATGCTTGTTTGAAATATAATCTAGACACATAACATACTACCTAGCTATATGACTTCAATAATGCATAAAATTAATAATTGTATACATACAGATATCTAAGAACATCTCGTATTTTTAAGAAACATTTTTGTATGTTTGGCCAGAATAAATTGCCATAGTTCTAGTTAACAAAGAGAAACAGGGGCTGGGGATTTAGCTCAGCGGCATAAGCGCCTGCCTTGCAAGCAGGCAGTCGTGAGTTCGATCCCTGGTACCGATAAAAATGAAAAGGACAAAAAAAAAAAAAAAAAAAAAAAAATGTCAACAAAGAGAAACACTTTAACCAGAGATACTGATGCAAATAAACTAATACACTGCATCATAACACTCACTCAGTTGATGAAACACTAATTTAGATGGGGTTAAGGAAAAGAAAACAGCAAAATCACTACATTAGTTTAAAGTAATTTATTAGAAGGAAAACGTACTCTAACAGGTCCAAAATACTCAATGATCATAGAAAAAAAGGTTTAAACTATGTTTTCAATAAAATATTAAAATGTTATTGGTCAGCCTGTAAAACAAAAACAGTACCTACACATAACCTTCAACCAAGCAAATAAGTGGCACAAAATGCCATTTAAAAAAAGAAGCCTTCAAATCACATTTGAATGTCAGAGAGATAGACAGACAGAGAGAAGGCCGGAGAGAGAGGGGGGAGGGGAGGGACAAGGAGGGGGCAGGCTATAAGTCACTAAGACAACTGCTAGTTTATGGAATTTTTAGGCAAGTCAGTCAATTCATATCCAGATAAAGTAAATTTTCTTCCCTTGGATGAAACAATATCACTCTATTAACCACTGTGCTATAAACCCAACATGCGTATATAGGATCCAGAGGCTCTGGGAGGACCACTATCAATTGAAAAAGAAGTAAAAAGTAATACTATATTGTTTTTTGTAAAAACAATTTAAAATGACCAAGTATACTGCTTTTCAGACTATGTATACTATTGATAAACCAGCCCACAATACAGCATTCTCTGAGAAAAACAAGCCTATATAATCACTCTAACTGTCCCAAAATAAATTAATACTTACTAGATGAATCATCATTCAATTACAATTAGAACAAACAGGTATCACATTAAAATCACCACAATAAAGCTGGGGATTTAGCTCAGCAGCTAAGTACCTGCCTGACAGGCGCAAGGTCATGAGTTTGATCCCTGGTACCAAAAAAAACCCCAAAACATAATAATTGTAAGTAAAAAATTAAGATATTAAGCTACAATTACATGATTACAGAAAATTTCTAAAACCACAAAAGCATACAAAGATGTCAGGAGGAGGGAGCATCACACTGTGGCAAGATGAAGTATAATTTCAATAACGATGTGTTCTGGTTGCTTTTCTTTTTTTTAAAGGCGGGGTCTCACTATGTAGCCCTGGCTGGCCTCCCAGACCGGCCTCAAACTTGCCAGCCTCAGAGTTCTGTGTGCTGGGATTCAGGTGTGCACCACCACACGCAGGTGTTTATTTTACAGATACTTTAAAAAATAAAACTTAATTTTGAGCACACAGAAGCATATTCTCTGTCCTGTTAGGCATTACCTTTTCCAGATATAGTACCTATTTTAAATTTTCTAATAAAGTTTTTTTAATCACACTTACCTAAATTAGGAACCAATTTCTACAGTCAGAACTTGTCCACACAATTACCGCAGCAGCAATGTTAAATAATACTAAAATACTTACAAACTTAACACTAAAAAAAGTTTTTTTTTTTAACTTACTTTAGGTTGTTTAATTAAGTCAAGCAAATCCTTCACTTGATGTCGGAGCAGATTTTGACATTTCCACATTTCATTCAATGCTCTGAAAAAATGCAGACACAAAAAATAAGATTTTAAAATCTTTCCAGAATATTCAAGATTCAAATTACAAAACATGACAGAGATGAAATAAAATTCATAAAACTAAGCAAATAATAATGGACAAAAGAAAGGAACCAAATATAACAGATAATAACAAAGATAGCAAAGTCAAAGGAAAGAGATGAGGGGGTTTGTATAATAATACATAAGACCTATGATTAACTGAAGCATATTTGTAGGTGGAGGGGCAGGAAATCACTGCAAAGATCATAAAGTTGATAACTAATGAATGGGGTCCTGAATGGGATAGGTGGGATTAAATGGAATCCAACAGATAAACAGGAGAGAAAGGGGATACTTTTCTCCAAAACAGGTATCTTATTGTATTTAAATTATAAACTGTCTGGAATTATTTATGCTGTAAGTGAATATTCTTTTTATAATGCAAAAATCTTAATGTTATCCTAACAGCTATACTGTTTCTCAGACAGAAATTTAAGTCTAAAAAAATTTTATAGGTACTACAGAAATTTAAAGTTAGAGTATTACAACATACATTTTAAAATATAAAAAGGAGACTTTCCAGAAATATTTTTCCATTTATTTTTAATAATTTATGCTTCTGTTAACATCCATTACCACACTCATTCAAAACTCTACCAGATAACAGTAATAAAATTACAGAAACATATAAAACCCTTTTTTTCTTATGATAGAAAAAGGCATTGTTCAGCACACCTATTTTCTTCTTTAAAATCCTTCCTTCTCCAGTACTGAAGACTGAAGCCAGGGTCTTCACACTGAGCTATATCCCCATGCCTTTTCATTTTGAGACAAGTTACCCAGGCTGACTTCAAACTTGTGATTCTCCTGCCTTTGCCTCCCAGAGTGCCAGGATTATGTTTAATGGTTTGCTTTTTAAACGTCTTTGGATTTGATTTTTTTAAGTAAAGGAAACAACCAGTTTAAACTTAGAAATGTAAATTTCTTCATAGTAGTCATTTCAAAACGGTAACAATCAAGCAAAAGTATTAGGCCATTTTCATCTTAGAATTTAAAATTTTACTATTTTCAATTTATTAAAGTTCTAGTATCACTGACATAACTTATAAATATAAATATTAAAAGCAAAATGACTATTCTCCAGAGGACTGTAAAGGTCTAAAATTTAGAAACTAAGTTATATAATTGAAATACTAATTTTTGAGTAACAAGTAGTCATTTGTCAAATTACTTTTGAACTCCAAAGTCATTCTCCCATTCTCTCACTCCAATATAATTATTACAACTTCTGAAAGATTTGAATCTTGAAACATGCTTTCACCTCAGCAGAAAATTATTTAACCTATTATACTTACTTAGCAATTTAAAGATTAAATCTCAAACAACTCCAAAACCCACTGTGAACTATTAAGACAAAAGCTAAGGTAAAAAAATGATCATCAATGACTAAGACTTCATTTTAACATGTTTAAGAGGACCTTCTTCTCAAGAGTTTTAACGCAATTATTAACCACCAAATCAGTTTGTCCTTGTTTACTGCCTTTTTAGTCGTTCTTTAAAAAACAAAATAAATAAATAAAGATACCAGGAAAGACAATCTTATAACAGGAAAACAAACACTCTTTTATATAATCTTATTCTGAACTTGGGGTCTGTAAATAAATATGAAAACTCTGATTACTGCCTGGATGCTCATATATTTTGTTCTTGACATTTTAAATAGCCAACAAATTCCCTCCTTAAGGCTCTTCTCACTACTGCACAACAAGTTTACATCAACCCAAAGGAAAAAAGCTATCTGTGGCTTTCAGGCTCAGATTAGTCCAAAGAATCTTTCCTCCAAACTGATCCTCTTCCAGCTGGGCAAGTCACCATCAGACTAAGTACAAAAATGACCCAGATGAGAGCTACTCAAGGAACTGCCCAAGATGGGCCCGAACCTGTAATCCTCCTGCCTCTCAGAGTGATGGAATTACGGCTGTGTAACCACCACACCTGCTCCAAATTGGAATTTGTTTTCAGCTTTCCAGTGGCATTTCAGTTTGCTGCATGTGATTGTGGATTTACTTTTAAATTTAATCATACTTGTCATTTACATAAAGAGTAATATCTGACAAAACAGTTACTATTTAGAGGTTATGTTTCTATACTATTTTTGTTTTATAGTGTTTCTGGTACTAAAGTGTACAGTAATTCCTTTTCGATCCCTGGATTTGAAAGCTCAAAATTCTAATTCTATTCTTTTAGGGGAGACTTAAATTTTTAACACGTACATCTGACATATGTTCGCCAGTGGTGGCGACCCTATGACAGCAACAGGCTGTATCAATGAAAACTCTCAAAGATTTTCCATCATTCGTTTAATCAGTCAACATGCCTGCCCTTGCTCTTACACGGTAAAGGAATGTTATAGCAAACACCTTCATAATTATTACCTGTTTTCTTACATGAAATATTTTAACAAAGGCATGGCCAATCAATCAGAACCGTGGGTAATGGAAGCTGATCCTCGAAGCCCTCCTTGCTGTGCCTAAGCACAGAGTGGGTGGGTGAGAGGGAAAGCTCCAGAACACCTGGAAAGCTTACAGAAGGCTGGAGAATGCTAGTGAAACATCAGCCTAGAGGCTACTTACTTTTGAACTCATGCCCCATTCCTTGCAAAGAAAAGTTAACTATAAATTTTTATAATCCTTGTTATTTAAATTTTCAGAAATGTTCAAAATTTTTGCTTCTTGCATGCATTTCCTTCCTACCTTCCTTCTAGATTTAATTTTCCAAACAATTTATTCTTTAGTAATTTCTCTAAAACAGGATCTGTAAGTGGCAAATTTTTAATTTTTGCTTCAAAAAGCTTTATTTCATTTTTGGTCTTAAATGATATGGGTTGAGTCAAGAAGTACAATGGCACATGCTCATCATCAGCACTTGGGAGGCTAAAGCTGGAAGATCATTCCAAATTCAAGTCTAGCCTGCACTACACAGTTAGTTCAAGGTCAGCCTGAACCACATAGCAAGGCCCTGTCTAAAAAGATTTAAAAAAAAAAATACTGTCCAACAAGTATGTCTTTTCAAATAGGAGACACATATCATATTTCATCCAACCTAGGAGGCTATCAATTGTGCCGTAAGTTTAAAAAGCCACCAACTATGACAAAGCATCAATTTAAGGATGTATTCCAACTGCTGAGAAAAACTGGTTACGTAAATTAAATCTAATCGTAACAGTAAGATTTACTATGATGTCCATTATGGTTTGACTATTATCTTCTTTTGAAGTCCTGTAAGGTCTCCAGTGTAGGTTTTATTGGCCTTGTTCTGTACTGTTTTGATCAATTCTATTATACCTGATGATATAGGCAACTCTTTTTAAAAATAGCAAGAGGCACAATGGTAACCATTTTTGATCACCTGATATTCTATTTTTGTATCATGTACTATGCCCATCCTTCTGTTCTAACCGACTCTTTTTGTATAGTCACGTTAGGTTTTATTCTCTTCAAAAAAAAGTTATAAGAACTGTGGGAGTAAAAAAACCCAAAAAGTGTAATTGTTATTAAAAAAAGAGAGGAAAGGAAGGTGGTCTAAGGGATATAATTGCATGTATGTTTGAGGGTGTAGGATGGAAAACCGTATTGCTGAGCTTTTGTTGGATCATTGAACTGAACTGTCTGCAATCTCACTGTATGAATGTCTACTTTATATGCTTTAATTTTATAATTTGGACAACTGTTTCTAAGATGACAATATGTAACCTATTAACTAGTGATTTCTTAATGTATATTTTTTTCTTGAAATTCTGTATTTGTACCCTTTTAGTGCTTTGTGTTTTATTTCCTTTCTTTTTTCTCTTTAAATAAAAAAAAATCTAATAGTAACACATTTTACTATGTGTAGTTAAAAAAAAAAAAAATTAGTTTTGAAACCAAACAGAATTGACTTAACATCTTGGTTTTCTCCCCTACTACTTGTGTGACTTTGCACTAATGAACTGCTGTCTGTATGAGTCATCATGCATAAAACAAAAAAATATCACTTCAACTGGAACTTGGCAAGCTTATTCAGTGAAAAGCCAAACAGTAAATATTTTAAGCTTTGTGAGCTACAAAGTCTCACTGCAACTATTTTTCTATTGTATTGCAAAAGCAACCACAGACAATGCATATTCTAATGCCTAAAATACAGGAGCTATCAAAAAATGTAATTCTTTACATAAAATATCAATATCACATTATGTCCAGGTAAAATATGAAGCCAAAAGTCCTGTTGAAAGTAAAAACTAATATGTAATCTATTAACTAGTGATTTCCTACTATTTATTTTTTCTGAAATTCTGTATAACTTGTACCCTTTTTCTGCTTTTTTTTCTTTTTCTCCTTAAATAAAATTAAAAAAAAAAAAGTAAAAACTACACATGGCTCCAATTTATGGTCATTTACATCTCAATTATTATGACATTTACCGTAATATTAAGAGTCCACATTTTCTAAGACCTACAGCAAATCTCTAAACTTAAATTTCCTAGTCCTTTGTATGATTTAATTACATTATCAATGTGTCTCCCATGTCTAAAATGACAATTTGTTACTCAGACATCCAAAGTTACCTTTTGAATAAAGCTTGGTAATAAAGTATATTTGTGCTTACTTCATGATAAACTACAGTGCTGTGAAACAGTACAAAACTGTGTACTCTATCGTCCTACATTATACCATTCTTATGGTACCATGAAAGAATAAGAAGGCAGTAATTTCATAATATGAACCTTTCTAACATCTTAAGGAAAATTAAAAACTACAGATAAATTACATTTTAGATACCAATAATATGTAAATCTGGAGAGAAAAAGTCAAATCTTAAAGATTTCACATCAATTAAATTCGACTGACTTTTTAAACTCAGGTATGGGTGGTTCACACCATACCTCCCAGCACTCAGGGAGACTGAGGCGGCAGGATCACTCAAGAGTTTGAGGCCAGCCTAAGCTACATAGTGAGTTCAAGGCCAACCTGGTTGCACTACATAGTGAGATTTTGTCTTAAAAACAACAACAAGAAAGAGAGAGAAAGAGAAACAGACAGAGAGAGAGAGAGGAAGGAAGGAAGGAAGGAAGGAAGGAAGGAAGGAAGGAAGGAAGGAAGGAAGGCAGGCAGGCAGGCAGGCAGGCAGGCAGGCAGGCAGGCAGGCAGGCAGGCAGGCAGGCAAGAAAACTGCTTAATCTCATGTTGATTACACTATTTAGTATGCTTAAGAATATTACTGTGTCTTGACCCTGGTGACACAGTTAATATTTTTAAACAACTTGAGGCTTTCTTTCTATAAAATCCAGTACTTTACAAAAGTTTCACATTTGAAAAAGTTTCACATTTGAGACATACTTCACGGCATTTAAATCCAGTGTGGCATACAAGTAATATAAGCACTTCATCCGTTCTGTAGTTTCCAAATTATGGGGAACCATGTACTGGGCAAAGATCCGTTCAACAAGTAATCTACAAAAATAAGAAAAGGCATACATTGACTCATTTTTTTTAAATGTACATTTGTATACGAAATTGCAAAACACATAAAGAACACATGTCAAAGAATTTCCTACTCTCCTGAAAATAAGATTTCTAAATCAATGCCTTCTTTCTGTGTAAGAGGGTCCAAAGAAGGATGTCTTCAAACAGTCCTATACTCAGCTAAATACTTCATGAATTGGGTAAACAGTAATACTGGTGACTGGATTTTCTTTTTAAAGAATTTGAAAACTATACAAGGTTCCTCCAAATGCCAAATACTAAATTTCTGTGAGATAAAATATACAAATGGTAGCACATGCCTGTAATCCTAGCATTCTGGAAAACTGAGGCAAGAGGATGACCAGTTCAAGTCCAGCCTGGGTAACGTAGCAAGACCCTGTCTCGAAATAAAAATGAAATGGACTAAGGACATAGTTGTGAAAGCCCTAGGTTCAATTGTCAGTGCCTCCAAAAAAAGAAGAAAGAAAAAAAAATAAGGTACAAAGAGAATTTAAGATTCTCTTGAGTTTTCATAGAGCTCATTATAAAAAAAACTGGTTAAAGTACTAAGAAAAAAATTCTCCTTCTCTCTTTCTTTCAGGAGCCTTGAGCTGTTGCTGTTGCTGTAACTGTTAGGGCCCCCAGTTCTCCCCCTATAGTTCACTGCACCAGGTCACTGCATCTAGAGGGACCCACAAGAATAAGGAGGTACTGCTTCCAAAAAGAAGGAATTGGGAAGGAAAAGAAGGGGAAGAGAAAGGAGAAATGTTTTTATCAAATCATAAGGCAAATCTCTGTGTGCTGATACAACAAACTCAAAGAATAATTTTATAAATTAAACTTCCTAAAGTTTCCCAAAGTTGCAATACTCAGTTTCTAAACAACTTACATTTTTAATAAAGCCTATTTCTTCTTTTCTCCCTCTTTCTTGCTACAGGCATAATCATTTGGATCCTACTACTAATTAGTCATATCAATTCAGACTAGAGACATGATTTATGGCTCCATTAATTACTCAATGGCTAAGATCCATACAAAAGCAACTCTCAGGCAGATAATGTTTTCATATAAATTTACAAATTATTTTTAGTTTTAAGTAGGATGAGAGGATTAGCTGATTGGTGGTCAAACCTGTGGCCTTCACACTGAACTACATCATCAATCCTTTTTTCACTTTGAGGCAGTGCCTTGCTGAACAGCCCAGGCTCGGGTTCCCTGCAGTGCTGTGTTTGCAGGTGTGGTCTCACTGTGTAGTTCAGGCTAGCCTTGAACTCGCTATGGTGCCCAGGCTTGCGTAGAGCTCACAGCAATCCCCCGTCTCAGCCTGGCTGGGCTTACAGGCATGTGCCAGTATGCCCAACTCAAAGGATTTTTTTAATTTGTATTCTCTTTTTAAAATGTAATGACACCTTTTAATATATAGTAAAAAATGTATAAAATTATTTCTGTGAAAGTTAAAATTGTAACTGCATATTCCCACTTTAGACAGCACTCTATTCAAAAGTATATGAAGACAAACACAAATTTGTTCTTGTCCTAAAGTAATGTGTACATTAGTGCTTCTTTTATGGCTTGGGGGGAAAAAACCACTCAGTCTATTTACCTTGCTGTAAAAATTGGGAAGACAATTTAAAGTATAAAGAAAATAATTTGCATAAAGCAACAAATTAAGTGATAGTATGAACACCCTAGACACCAATAATCTCGTGTGTGAGCATGTGTGTGTCCCTTAACTTACCGATCATCAATACTGTTTTGGTAATATATGTGTAGCAGTTTGTCCTTGATCCATGATATCTGTTTTGCAGCATCTTTTCCAGCTGCTGATTGCAATGCATATTTCTTATAAATCTGGGCAAGTCCCATCATGGCTTCTTTGCGCACTCTCCACTTAAAAACAAAAAAGTTCTTTTATAACATAAAAAAGCTTTCATTGATTATTTAGAAAAGTATAGTTTTTTGAGTTTTTCATTTTTGTTCACTTTATATAACATATTTTCTTCAAGCCTCAGATACATCAAATCTCAGTTTACAATTATCGTTTTTATGAAAAACAGTATTTTCCAATGAAATACTATTAAGCTTCACGTACTGAAAATAAACCCCAATAATAATTATTTATGCCTACTTACCCGTTTGTCTAATGTTCTCTCTCTCACAAAATTAAGTAAATGATCATTGACCAGAAGAATATCCTTTTTAGCAGCTGTAACTATAGACACAATAACATCATGTCTGATAGCTTCCTCAGGGTCGTGTGACCTCACTTTAAGATACTCTGAAAGGTAAGATTTTCTTTCAATTAAAATGAAAACACTGATAACTAAACATTTAAAGATTGCATAAGATGTCTGAAAATAAATCACAGAACAAACAGTATGTAAGACAGTTCAGTATTTCAAACAAATGAAGAGCCAGAAAAATAAGAGGGAAGAAAAGAGAACAAAGGCCAATTCTTCAGTCAAAACATAGTAGTTTATGCAACTGAACAGTAAAAGGTTCCTTTTCACTGAGGAAGTTAAGCAGGTATTCCTAGCCTCATTATTTAAGGGAGTTATATAAATGAATAAAGAAATATATCAATGTTAAACATTTCACTTTTATTTTCTATATAAATGGGTAAAACATTAAAGTCAAGTAGCACTACTGGGAAAAGGCTTGAACATTTGAATTTCTACCCTGTAAATTCAGAAAGTCTGAGCAAGATCATTGAAAAATTAAAACTGAAATACTGGTTGTAAGATCAAAAGGCAGCTCTACATAACTAAACTGAAAAAGACGCAAGGGAAGACAGAAGAAATAAAACACATTTAACAACTGTGAGTGAGTAAGAGCTTCCTGCCAGGCATGGGGGGGGGGGGTGCACATCTGTATCTCAGCACTTAAAACCCTGAAGCAGGAGAATTGCTGAGAGCTCTAGGCCAGCAGGCTACTGAGTTCAAGGCTGGTCTGAACCACACAGCAAGACATCCCCTCTCCCCCTAGGAATAAAAGTTTCTTATAATCAAAAATATGGAATTTACATATGGCAGTGAGTGAGCTGGAAAAGAAACAACACAATTAATAATGAAATCTCTGGCCTGAGATAAATTTAACAAATAAAATTTAATCTTTTTACTATGAAACTAATAAAACGGTTATTTGGATTTGTATTAATAAAAATCATGCCTCCATATAAATAATTCTTACAGCTGTGACATTTACTTCTCTGTAACAATTTAACACTTAAAAACCAAACAGGCATAAAATCACCGCCCATGTGGTAAGCCCCTGCATTTTGAGTTTTCTCTAATAAAAACTGTAATAAAAATAAGGCCTTATGTTGCCTTAAAAAAACTTCTCAATAAATGCAAATGTTATCAATTATTTTACCTAAGGTATTAAGATTTCAAATGGAGCATGTTAAATAAATCTCAAACTCATTTCCTCACCAAATAGTTTTTATACTTCACTGTACTACAAAGGTAATACACGCTACTGTGTGTCACTATAAAAGAAAGCAAACTAATGACATGCCATCAATATTAAAATGCACCCGTTCACCTAAAACTAGTCATTCATGTTAAACAAGCTAATATACAAAAGCCATTAATTCACAGACATCAACTTTGAAGAGATGGTAGATCCCTCAAAACTCAGTTAATGACACAAGAATGAACTCATAAACACATCAGCAAAAGAAGACAAAGGTGTGTCTGGGTAACAACACTTATTTATACTCACTCCTGAAATTACTGAACAGCATGTAAGGGCCAAATAAGCATTCAAAGCAAAAGAAATGAATTTGTCAACATAATTTTGAGGGATGAAAGACAAGTAAATGCCACAGAATAGACAGATAAATGCCACAGGACAAGAGAGAAGAAATTCAAATGAGAAAGAAAACAATAAACTGATTTTCCGAGTAGAAACCAGGAAGTGTTAAAATTTCCAGACAACAAGTGAAACGAGATATAATGTTGACAGCTGAAACAAAGAATGAACAGAAACTTCCATGAATGTAAAGGTAGACACCATTTTTTCTGAGCTGTCCTTTGACTTCCCCTACCCTTACATAGTACTGTAAATTTCTAAAGAAAAGCACACCTAAGAGTATTTCTTTAAATTTACAAAGCTCAGAGTATCTGATGACACTCAGATAATCCTAAATTATGTAGCATTTCTCCTTATTCTAGTAACTGTTCCTCCTTGCTCTACTCCTGTGCATAAACAAACACAAAACATACAAATTTCTGTAAGATTTAGCTGGTAGAAAAGTAATTATCTTAAGAATTATAGGAACTGGCCCCAGGAGGTCAAGATCAACTGCAAGGTTCTGGGCAGAAAAAAAAACAAACCCTGAATGGTGAAGACCCACATAGAATGTGGCCTTCTTGCACACTGTCTCTCTACAGCTCTTTTTTTTTCCTTTTATTATAGGTAGCCAAGTTAGGTAGAAATACAACAGGCCAGACAGGGCTGGGTCTTCAAGAATTCAATGCAGAAGACAACTGTGGCTGGAAGCACATTTACCAAAGGCCAGGCTTTAAGAAAAAGAAGAGCTACTCACTCATATACTTCCCCTAGGGATGAACAGCAGTGATTGATAGCCACCTTGGGGTGAAAGATCAAACCTCCCTCCCCTACACCTTCTAGGAAAATCCTCATCCATTCCATGTGCTTGTTATGGAACCTGCTTCCTAACTGATCCCCACTGAATCAGTAATACCCAAGCAACCATCCGTGTTGTAACCTTACTGCTTTACCATCGTCTTGGCACACTTCACACCCATCCTGTGATTTCCCATTGCATCTGTATAACCTAAGCGACTATACTATAATCTTATTGATTGATTACAGTGCTGTCCCACCTTGCACCCATCTCCCATCATGGCTTTGCTCAATACAACATCCTTGAGAAGCAGGGCTGGTGGGCAACCCATTTTCTGAGTCCCCTTGTGTTCTTCTTAGAAGCTTTCTTTCTCTCAATAAATTCTTCCTACTTTTAACCTCCACTGTTCCTAGAATTCATTCCTCGATTTTAAAGAACATGAACTTGGCATTTCAGACATCTAGCAGGTGGAGAGTTATATTTTCCCTATATCACTTTAAAAGACTTGTTGTGTTACCTGATTCCACCAAACTAGTTAGGGATGGGGGGAGGGCTCATTTTGGCAGCACATATACCACAATAAGCGAGGCAGAGTCCTCCCCTCCCATCTTCTCAGCACTTCAGTCTTTGAATAAACCTGATTTCCTTGCCACTAACTCCTATCTCCAGAGTCTCCTGAGTATTTGCTTTCTATGTGACAAGCAAGACTTGAGTCCTACACCATGAAGAGTAGAAAGAACACTAGATGTTTCAGAGCTCTTTTTTAGCCAACCTCTGAGTCTGAGTACTAGGAAATCATATAGCATAACATGTTACATGATTAAATATTCAATGAAAAAATAATACACTGTCATTAGATAAAACAAAACATTTAAAACAATGGTAAGGGCTAAAAAAGTAACTGATAAAGTTATTCGTATCTAAACTGTGTTTCAGATGTCTCAAAAATATCAAAACCACTATGTATTGTTTAGCAAAACAAACCCCATATTAATGAGTATGGAAAAATACTTTTAAATTTTTATACTTTAAAAAATATCTAGAGGGCTCAGCAGCACAGTGCCAACTTGGAGAGCACAAGATTGTGTTCAATTCCCAGTACTAAAAAACAAATCTAACATATGTACAAAAATAGTATGAATCAAGGAAAAACACAAAGAAACCAATTTTGAAAAGATATATGAGATTTAAGTAGATGCTTAATAGTATGTATCATTATTTATATTGATTGTCACAATAATAATGCAAGTTAAAGCCACAGCAAAATGTAAGAATGGATAAAATTAAAACAGTCAGCCATCAATCTGGCATGGAACCACATGTATACAACCTGCCGCATTCTGGGAGGCTGCCATGGTTTATGTGGGTGGCCCCCATGCCTCATGATTTTGCATTGTGCATTTGTGATTGGTTCATTGTCTAGTGGTGGGATTCATGGTGTCAGTGCTACACCCACAGAAGGGTGGAGCCAGGATGTAATATAATGGCAGGAAGAAGGTGCATCTCACTCTTTGGTCGGTTTCAACCTTGCTGTTTGCAGCTGTCATGAACTGTGGCCCTGCGATGCCACCCTGCCTTGGAGCCAACCAAGTATGGACTGAAACCTCCAAAAACTGTAAGAAATAAATCTTTCCTTTCCCAACTTGGGCTTCAGGTATTTTGTCTCAGCAACGAGTAAATGAGGTAGGACAAGTGTAAATCCAAGTCCAGA
Organism: Cavia porcellus; assembly: GCF_034190915.1. Taxonomy (NCBI): domain Eukaryota; kingdom Metazoa; phylum Chordata; class Mammalia; order Rodentia; family Caviidae; genus Cavia; species Cavia porcellus. The sequence goes on along the minus strand of NW_026947504.1, from coordinate 39,405,678 downwards.
CTGGGCAATATATATAAATGCAAAGTGACCTAATGTCTAAAAATTTTAAAAGGGCTGACAATGTGAACACTCTGGGTTCAATTTCCAGTACGAGAGGTGGGGGAGCGGGGGATAAAACAACAGGAAATGCAGGCAAAGATACCAACAAAAGGAATTTGCATAAATTACTGGCAAAAATATAAAAATCATAGAACCATTGTCATTTCTTATAACATCAAACATAAATCTATATGATCAGCAATTTCATTCATATTTCCAGAAGGCAAAGGAAACAGGCCCAAGGAAAATACTTGTACAAGAATACAATAATCTTAACTGTAACAGCCTAATCTTGCTATCCATAGGAAAAATGAATCTTGCTATCTATCCATAGGAAAAATGAATAAACAATTTATAATATAGTCATACAATATACTACTACTCACAAGGGAAGAGAACCAGCTAATAAACTTTGGGGGTGCGGGGAATGGAAATCAAAAATGTTGAAACAGCCAGATATCCCGATTCGGTCTTCAAAAAGATAAATATACATACTGTAGGACTCAATATATATAAAATTCAAAATCAAAAAACTAATTGATAATAGAAATCAGGACACAGGAAGAAAGGAGGAGGAACTAATTAGGGATATCAGGATATTTGTGTCATTACAGAAATCTGATATTTCATCAAATAAACTGAATGCTTAACAATTATGCATTTATAAAATGATTACATTTCTTTATGTTTTTAAAAAAGAAACTGGAAAACAGAACAAGTTCAAGTTGTATTCAAAATACAGGTGAGTCTGCATTAAGCCCTTTAAGTAGCCATACAAATTCCTAGGTTTTTTTAATCTGCCTATACCACAAAACAACTAACTATACATTTGAGAAACGTGGTGGCAACTGTCTGTAAATAGCCATTATCTAAATTTACACTTTAAAATATACTGCACTATATTATAAACTAGTCCCCTTTTGTTTTTCTTCATATTATAATTAGGCTATAGTATTAATTTTCATTTGCATTAAGTTGATTATGAATTTTATTTGAGGATTACAAATAAGTAAGTAGGTTACCAATTATTTGTTTAAAAAGGGAAGCACTGCCAGGCATCCTAGACCATGTCTGCAATCCAAGCACTGAAGAGGCTGAAGCAGGAGGATCGCAAGTTTGAGGCTAGTCTGGACTACATAGCCAGATTCTATCTTAAAAAAAAAAAAAACGGAGGCGGCACTGGCACTAATGCACTAATGGAAATGAAAACCACTATAGTTCAAGATTCACATGAAGAAAGTAAAATGACCATACAGTCAGAAACGAATCCCATCCTATTTAAAACAGTGCAAAGTTGAGAGAGACTTAAAATAAAATATTACAATTAAAGCTCTGATAGAAACTAGCCTACCTTAGTGTTCCAAACAAGGGGAACTTCCAAAAAAAAAAAATCACTCTTACTCTTTCAGTGTTATTCTCTCAAGCAAAGAAAATCAAGTATCAGCTACCATATTTCCGAGAAAGAAGACAAAATCTAGAAAGTAAGATAAATGGAAATAAAGTGCTTATTTGTGGTAACAGTAAAAAACGCAAGAAAAGTCTATCTCTAAGGGACCCAGGAAAGAGGAAAAAACAACATGGGCCTGAAAAGTGCAGACAACAAATTCCCAGCACAGACTTCCGGGAGAACATGGCGGATAAGATAGCAGCAGCTACAGAGGCTCGCTGAGGTAGCCAGCTTAGAATCCAGGTATGGTGCAGTGTGAGGAGTCCTAAGCAAGGGGAGATATACCCTGCCAACCCAGGAACGAACTAAGCTGAGAGAAACCAACTGGAAATGCAATCCTGATGCTATGACCGGAGCAGATAAAATCTCAGCACTGAAGCTGGAACCCGTGCCTCTGGAAACCACAATTTGAATTTCCTGCCGCCGCTGCTGCTGCGTCTGAATCGACACAGCAGGGATAGAGACATGAAAGCTCTAAGAACAGGAATTGGAGAACCAAATTGAGAACGGAACTGGCGGGCAGCCCTGCATCGACCTGCAGTGAGTGAGAAGAATGAGAACCCTTCCATAGACTAGGAGGCTCCAACAGAGGACATTCTGGAACCGGGCAGACTAGCCAGAACAGGACGCTGCAGTGACCGTAGTCACATATTCCCCTCTCAAGTAGGATTGGTGGGGAGCGCCTGACCTGGGTGATGCCTCAGACTAAGACACAGTAGGCTAGCCCAAACAAGGTCCCAGCACCTGGTGGTGCAGCCTAGCAGTGAAGCCTTCAGTAGGTTGACTGACCTGGAGGGATGGGCCCAACATACGCTGCCCTGGTCTGTGTCTTCCTAATACACTGCAGTGGGCGGGAACACCTAGCTGGCAGATTCAAACAAACTGTAACCCACAAAGAAAGAAACTGAGCCTCCTACATATGCATGTATGGAAGGAACAAAAAATATGAGAAGAGGAGGCAACAAGAAAGGGTCCTCGGTCCCCAATCCTGAGAAAACTGATCCAGAAAAAGTAAATGCAAAGGAGAATGAGGACAGAAAATATGCAATATCAGACATGGCACCAACAGACCTAAAGCGCTATCTCCAGGACCTAACAGACAAGTTCAAAAGTGAAGTACTTAACGAAGTAAAGCAAGATATAAGTAGAATAGTTAGAAAAATGCTAAGCAGTGCCCAAGAAAAAAACATATGGTGGAATAGAAGAATAGACAGAAAGGGGAGAACTGTTTGGTGGAGAAAATAAAGAAAACATAAAATATGTGAAGCAGGTTCAAACAGATTACCAGGAAACTAAAAACTCTATTGAAAGCTGGAATAACAGCTTGAAAGAAACTAAGGATAGATTATCTGAACTGGAGGACAGATTTGTAATGTGGGAGCATGAAATGAAAAACTTCTTAAAAATAACAAGGAAACAAACAGCAATAATACAAAGGCAACAAGAGGATCTATAACTTAAAAATTAAGAATGAAAAGGAAGAAGTAGGGACACAAACAAATGGACTACAAAAGCTATTCACAGAAATAATCCAGCAGAATTTCCCTAATTTAGCAAAAGGTAAAGATACTCAGATGTACGAGGCATACAGGACACCAGCAACCTACAACCCAAACAGAACTACAGCAAAGCATATAATAATCAAAATTCCAGAAATTCAATATAAGAACCGAATATTAAAAGCCGTCAAAGACAAGAAACAGATCACTTACAAGGGAACACCCATCAGAATTACAGCAGACTTTTCGGCACAAACCATCAAATCATGAAGAGTGTGGGGCGAAATAATTCAAGCTTTGAAAGATAATAACCTCCAGCCAAGACTGATATATCTGCACAACTGTCCCTAGAAATTAATGGAGAAACAAGGTGCCTCCAGGATATAGAGGAACTAGAGAAATTTGCAACCACCAATTCAACTCTATAGAGAATACTGTAGGACATTCTAAAAAAGAAAAATACCACCTTTCCAGAAACAGTGGCAAAGAGGCCACAATTAATGGAGCAGAAAGCAAAATGAAGAAGACAAACTGAAAACTAATGACAGAAAAAGAGCTCAATAGAAATGAGGCAGAGAAAGCTGGATGGTAGGGACAGCCATTTTGGAGAAAACAAGACATCATAATAGGTAGTGTTGATTTAATATCCTCTTGTTTTGAAGTCCCATCAAGCTTTTGTTCTTCTGTCTCCATCGATTTTAACCTGTTGTATCTTACTGGATTTTATTATGTGATAATATAAACAAAAACTTTTATAGACAAGGAGATTATACAGAAACCATTGTTCATTTTCTGTTAGTTGATTCTAAATATCTTGTAATACCGTCATTCTCTTGAACAGTTTTACATTGTCTTGGTATGTTTGATGCTACAGTATACGAAGTTATACCCAAAGATTTTAAGGAAAGAGACACTATGGTAACTACTTTTATGTCGAGATTATCTAGTGGTGAAACACTATTTTGCTTAAATGGCTATGTTTTGACCTGCGCTGTTTTGTTCTTATGCCCTCTTTTTTATCTCAATCTCCTTTTTATTATCTACTTTTTCATTTTTATCCTTTTAATTAAGGGAAAAATAAATAAAAAATAGCAGGATATATTATAGTAAACCACATTGATTTCCTATTAACTTGATTTGAAACCCTGTATTGCTCTCACCATCCTTTTTGACTGATTTTCCTCTATTCTGTTTTGCTTAATAGTACCAAGTTTGAGAGTAGAGGCAACAACTGTGAAGACAGTAAGATTCACTATGATGCCCATTCTGGTTGACTATTATCTTCTTTTGAAGTCCTGTAATGTCTCCAATGTTTTGGTTTTATTGGTTTTGTTCTTTACTATTTTATTCAATTTTATTATAACTGATGATATAGGCAATTCTTTTTTAAGATAGCAAGAGGCATTATGGTAACCATTGTTGATCACCTTGTATTCTGTTTTTACATTATGTATTATGTGCATCCTTTTGATTTGACTTACTGTTTTGTTATGTCAAAGTAATAAGAACTGTGGGAGTAATAAAACCCAAAATGTGTAATTGTCACTGTACAAAAGAGAAGAAAAGAAAGTGCTCTAAAGGATAAAACTGCCGTGTATATTTAAGTATATAAGATAGATAACCATATTACTGAGTTTTGTTGGATCATAGAACAGAACTGTTTGCAGTCTCACTGTTTGAATGTCCACTTTATGCTTTAATTTTGTAACTTGAACAACTATTTCTAAGATTACAATATGTAATCTGTTAACTAGTGATTTCTTACTGTGTATTTTTTCTGAAATTCTGTAAAACTTGTACCCTTTTTCTGGTTTTATTTTTTTTTTTTTCCGTTTTTCTCCTTAAATAAATTTTTTTAAAAAAGAATATGTGGTAAAATTCTAGCTTCAGAGACCAATTTTCACTGTGATAAATTAAAATAACACTGTTATCACAAGGTTTTTCTCCTATAAAACTCATTGTTTTCTTAATTTTCATTGAAGAACACCTAGGAATCTTTGCTGTTATATGTATACAATACCTGTTAAATCCTTTGCTAAATCAGGATGATTCATGAGACAATGGCTAGCAAATTTCACACATTCCAGGCGAATTGGCACATGGATATCATTAAACCTGATAAAACAAGCACAGAGTGTGATCTTTAAAATAAAAGAAACAGAAGGTTCAATCTACATTCAATTTAGATTTATTTCTTCAATAAAGAAAAAGCTATGTAGGAAAATAGAAAAACTAGGGCAATTTCCTTTAATGATTTAAGGAGCCTGTTTAAAAAATATGCATTTAGCTCAAATGTAACAATCAGAATAAGAAAAACTTTCCTGTAAATATTTTTTTTAATGTATCTGCTTATAGAAGTTTATGTATGTATGTACACAGTTCAAAGAAACACTATGTAAATCCCATAGCATCTTTGAAAGAAAACCTTTCCTGAAAGTATTTTAGTACAGGACATTTACAAATGTATGGCAAATCTCACAGTAAACCCTATGTTACTTAATATCTCACATGACTCTACTAAACTATACCCCAAAATTACACCTATTCAATTATCCACACCAATTACAGTATTTCCACTTATAGAAATGCCAATTTTTATACTGAATCTATAAATATAGATTTACAAAAAATTAAAACTCACTGATTAACACGCCATTCAAGTTTCTTTTAATCTTATACTTTTGAGTCCTTTTTCCTCACGTTTTTTGGAGTAAAGAGGCAGGGAAGGTCTGCGCACATGTGCACGCACACACAGTTTACACTTTGGTAATTGAATCATTTTGATGTTGATGAACAAACTCTTCTTGTTCCTAAATCTTAAATATTGGTATTAGATCTACAGAACAGGTCATACTGAGATTTAATTTTAAGATGGTGCTGTGTTCCTCCATTAAGAAATACGTGATGTCTAGTCACTTCTCAACCATACTACTGATCCTCAAAGTCTAATACATTAATGCATCATGGAATTCAAAATACTGATTCTTTTTAAATTTAGAAGTCAACATTAAAAGGAAGCCAATTTTTTTCCATTTTCTTCATGTCGTAATTCTATAAAAGGCTCTCAAATGATTTTTCCCAAATCATCCAATATCACAGAAAAAAATTCAAAATTTATATAAATGTGGAAAACAGTTCATTCAACATCAGCACCAAATAACTCAAAAGGTTTTTTTTCTTTTTTTAAAGCATGAACTCAGTGCTATGCACACAGTAGGCAAGTGACTAAATAGTATAGTAGCATAGCACTAGCCTATATCATGAGCCCTGTTGCCATTTTTGGAGGGGATTGCAAAGGATGAGTATTAACTAAGTTTCCCAAGAGGTCTGTAAACTGGCAACTCTCCTGCTGCAACTTCCTGAGTAGCTAGGTTTATAGCTATACCCCACCATACCCAGCTCAAAAATTTCTTACCAGAAAAAAGTCTTATCTGTGAAATATAGTCCTCTCCTTACCAAAAAATAACACTAAAAGTCTTGTCTATGAGGTCATACAGTTTCCTGAGTGTTTCAAAGCCAAGTTTAATTACCTATTATAGTTTACCATTTTACAAACAGCTTATAATCATAAATATAATAAAATGTCTTCTAAAACAGAGCTTTTAATTTATTTAGAGTACGTTGCTAGAAATCAAACCTAGAGTCTCATGCATGCTAAGCAAGCTCTACCAAACTATATCCAAAACGTACAATCTGATTAATATTTAACACTGTATGAGTTTTATGTCATTAGTATCAAAAGAAATATTTGTATTAAAATGTAATAGAAAGGTGACATACGTTTATATTAGGACTTTCCTTGCCTCAAAACCTGTAAAATCTGGCTAATTCAAGTCTGAATTTTAAAATTAGGAGATGTTTATATAGTCACATTGCATAAAAACAGTTCTGTTAGGTCACATATATAACTGCAACACTGTAAGATTAAAATGAAGCTAAAAACTCCTAATGTCTAGATGTTACAGCTGTCTTAGTTTGTATAATACACATTATGATGTTCTCAAAACAAAACCACCTAAGGATACATTTCTCAGAATGTATCCCCTTCTTTGCCAGGTATGGTAGCCCACATCTGTAATCCTATCATTCAGGAAGCTGAGGCAGGAGGATCACTGTGACTTCAAGGCCAACCTGGGCCACATAAAAAATTCAAGGCCAAACTGAACTATGCAAAGATATCTTAAAGAACAACAACAAAGTATATTGTCATTTCAAACATTTAAATATAACAGACTTGAAACTGAGTTGTATAATATAAACTGGTAAAATACCACACTCTGCTATCCAGGAACTTTGTATTTCAAATTTTAAAAATCTAGAACTCAAACTCCAGATAACAATGGCTAATATTAATTCATTTAACCTTCTCACTAAACATTATAATTGAACTAAATAAAAATCTAAGAAATCAAATTAAGAATTTAGAGCTCAATAAGCACTTATAATAAGGCTTATATCCTAATTTAACAAATCCAAAAAAAGAAAGATTAATTACAATCACTGACAGTTCTGTTATCAAAATGGGAAGAAAAGTGACGACATAAATGTAAATATTCCAACACAAGGCAAACTCCACTGGGTGATAGTGGAGAATCAGTCTTTAAATCTTAAGTATTTATTATAAGACTAATTTGAACCGGGCATGGTGGCACAATCCCAGCACTTGGGAGGCTGAGACAGGAGGATCACTGTGATTTCAAGGCTAACTCAAGCTACAGAGAGAGATCCTGTCTCAAAAAAAAAAAATTAATAAATAAGAATAATTTGAGAATAAAAATCTTTTTATTATCTAAAAGTAGCTTTTGGACAGGGCATTTATAGGATTTTATTCTATATTTTCAACGTCAAGAATTTCTTTAGAAAGGATAATTAACCCCTCCTACATAAAAATGGCATACACAATCACTCAAAATGCAGTTTGCAACCAATTTCAAGTGTTTTGTGTAACACTAAAGCATATAAAGAATCCATGTCATTATTTAAGAAATACACAATGGGAAGTTGGAAGGAGAAACTAATTTATTTATTCATTCTGTTAATATCTTTACCTCTTTACTATCCCCAAATAATCTAATTAAATACAACTTTTTGTGGAGGGGCTACATCTCCCAAAGAGGAATTTTTTCAGTTAGAATGCATTATGGCTTTGAAATAATAAATTTTAATTCTATAGTTATAATCTTATGTGAGATAGTTTTTAAAATGTGTCATTAAAAAATTCAGAACAAAATTAGATGGAGTAAAAGGGAAACTACAATCTATCATCAACTCAAAATTTCAATATATACTTCATTTATGATTTTTAGAGAAACTTAAACATGAATGGCACTGTAAAAAAAAAAAAAAATACAATATATAAACAAAAATTGTTTTTATCCAGGAAACCAAAATCATATACCTGCCCAAGTAGCACTGCCAAAGTGGCTTATTTTGAGAGGCCAATTCTGAATCCTTTGCCCCAAACATTTTTGCCAGCAGCTTAACAACTTGGAGTCGTTCTTCATTGTCATTGCTCTTTAAAAAAAAAAAGCGTAAGTTTAAAAGCCATGAATTATATTCAGAACACAACCCACCCCCATGATTTCCTTTATCCTCCAATTCACAGAAAATCTTTCACGAACTCCAAATGAAACATTAAATAAAAATGCTCACTATAATTTTCAAAATCAAATGTCATCATAAATGCTATAATCACTTCACATTACATTAAAGCAGTAGTCTATACATTAAAAAAAATGTATGATTAAATGTGTGATGAAATGTTAAAAGGGTTCTCCTACAACTGAGGTTTATATCTATTCCGGGTCAAATTCAATAGGCCCTTGAAAAACTGGCATTCAGTAACAGACAGTAGTAGAGGCCAGGTCTACACTAAACAAGTAACATTGCTTTACTATACTTTTCTTCATGTTTTCATAGAAATATCTCACAAATTCCTAACTGAACTTCAACAACCTAGGGCTGGGGATTTAGCCCAGCGGTTCATGCACTTGCCTGGTAAGCGTGAAGTCATGAATTCAATCCCTGCTACCAAAAAGAAGAAAGAAAAGAGAGAGAGAGAGAGAGAGAGAGAGAGAGAGAGAGAGAGAGAGAGAGAGAGAGAAAGAGAGAAAGAGAAAGAGAAACAGAGAAAGAGAAAAAGAAAGGACAGGACAGGACAGGACAGGACAGGACAGGACAGGACAGGACAGGACAGGAAAGGAAAGGAAAGGAAAGGAAAGGAAAGGAAAGGAAAGGAAAGGAAAGGAAAGGAAAGGGAAAAAAAAGAAAAGAAAAACTCAACAACCTAATGAGGCCCTGCACATTCAAAAATTAGAATTTATTTTATATACTATATTGTAGGCAGTCTGGGAATGAAAAATCCAGTATATTTATATTGTTGATTCTGGTACTACCACCAGATGACATATGGTTTAATGAATGAGCAAGTCACAATACTACTCCTGAAAATAAAGTGTGACAATTAGGTCTATCAAATAGCACTAACATTCAAAGGGCTATACAATTTGGCCCTACACAACTTTTTTTTTTTAACCAACCTAGCATTCAAAGCCCCCAACAATAGGATCTAACTCGCGTTTTTATTTCTCTAAATTACTAATTCTCAGCCCTACTTTTACATTAGAATCGCTTCTAAGCCTTCAAAACAAGTGGCCCATCAAGCTAAATGCCTAGATTTTACTATCAGAAATTCTGATTTAACTGGTCTGGCTGAATATCCAGTTCTATTCAAGCTCCACAAGTGAAGATTCTAATGTGCAATAAAGAATGATTTTAAACTTATTTTTGTTACCTTGCAACTACAATTTTTGTGTTCCACAGATTGACCCAGCACCTTCCTACCTCTATATGCTTTTGCATGTTGTTTCCTTTGCTTCAATTGTATGCAGCTGTATCTTTATGACACTTATAATATCTGGCCTCTTACAAGATCTGTTTTTTTTTTTCCTCTTCCTCCCATACTAGATATTAAGTTTGCTGAAAACACGGATGATAATTTCTTTAATTTTATATTTTTCATAATGTATAGGAAAATGCATATGGCATTTACTCTCTATTTTTACTAGAGAAAATCAGAAAAATCAACGAATTATTAGAAGTGTGACTATTTTGTCTGATCAAAATCACTAAGTACATTTAATAGGGAATAATCAGTTAATACAATAACTCACTTGAGAAACTCACCAAAAATATACTCCAAACTGAAACAAGAATTATTATTTAATGCTTACCTAGAATATTCATACTAGCAAGGTGAACATTTTTTTATTTTGATTTTAAAAGAGACAAAGTTTTTAGAAATAAGTATCACATACACATCATTTAAGAACTAATACTAATTCCCCAGAGATTAGTAATAATTATGAGTTTTATTTAATTTCCCTCTAACGATTTGAAAGAAAAAAAATGTATTTCCTAGGTCTGCAAATGAAACAGTTTTATAGCTTAATTCAATGTCAAAGCAACAGAAATGTTCTAACAGATTTCAAGGAATATTTGAAAAGCTGACAAATTTTCAATTTAGGAAAGTAACATTATCTAAGAGATAACATGAATATGAGAAAACATGTTACTCTTTGTGGGTATTAAGTGCTAAACCATTTTCATTGCCCAATCAAGAGGTCAAGGGAAGTGCTATCATCTAGGTATAGCTATATAAGTGATATAGAAATATAATAAGCTCTATGTATAGTTATGATCTCTAATACTAGCTAATGTGGAGGGAAATACCATGTGCTCATCATTTATTACGTGGCTATTGTCAGGCATCAAGTTAGGCACTGGAGATACACATACAGGCATGGCACCAAGCATATGAATAAATAACATTATTACCCTTCCTCCCCTCCCTCACCTGCACATTCAGTCAAATTACTCTCAGAACCACAATGCAGCTACTATGAGATCTTTCAGTAGCCTGCTCTCACTGTGTACTTCTTTTTCTACCTTTAACTGCCCCCATTCATTCTATAGAGCTTATTTCTATTCCTGCCTTTAATAAACATAAAACCTCATTCACTACCTCTTGCATGTTTCTTGTCCAATTCTTTGTTCAGCACATCATGAATCTAGAAAGATCTCTGCAAAAGAGCCTTAGCATCTTAGAATCCTGGTAACAATTCTAGATTTTTTTCTGTGTGTGTGTGTGTGTGTGTGTGTGTGTGTGTGTAAATAAAATGCTTACACAAATGGTTTTTGTTTTTAAACACTCAGCAAAACAAAAAACACAGGAGATAATCCCATGGCTTTGAAATGTCACTGTTCTGAGCAATCTGAAAATTATCACTTTTTTCCTAAAGTCATAACCTAATTAGATGATTCTGTGGTTAACTGGACAGTTTTAAAAAATAAATTCTAAGCAACTATATCAGAATCCTTATCTGTGTCTTTTTATTACAAAATATTAGGTTTACTTGCAAAAATCCTTAAAAGAAAAGTTTTGTCATCACCCTAACTTCCATACCCAACTAAAGAAACTAGAGGGAAAAGGCTGCTTTTGTTTGAACTATGCAAGATCTGTGGGGCCATTTTAAAACATTCATAATGACCCATTCCTTAACAGTAAGTTGAAATCAGTGTACTCAAAGGTCATGATTCATAGAGTATCTATGAAGGGCTCATGGAAATCTACTCAGATGTTAGAAGTATTCACAATTTTCAACCTGCTAGAATAAACAAGAAAACAAACTTGATACCTAAAATATTGACCTGCATATTTTTATAGAACTAATTCATTACTTATATATAAGCTTAATCTTTTCAGTATTTGGGTTACAGTTTAAGCAGAATCCAGGAAAATAACTCTGAGGATGTCAGAATGCTATCCTACTGTATATTATTTACCTTACTGTTAACTACTAGTGAGCAGTGATAAACAGTGTTATATTTGTTAATCTGGTTGACAGAATAATTACCTTTAATTTGAACTCAAGCTGTGGTAAAACAGAGAGCAGCAAATGACTATCAATATTATAGAGCTCCAAAATTAAATCAAAGACATGCTCTGACAAATCGCTGATAGATGTTTTCCCAAGCATGAGAACCTGATTAAAAAACTAAGAAAGAAAACTTGACGTTAGTAGAAACACCACAGATAAAATGAATTTCTCAAGTTTTAATTCTTATTCAAATAAGTTCTCTATTATTTTATTCAAAGTCAAACTTTACATATCAAAACATTTTCTAGGGATTTTGCTGTGCATCTAAATGCAACAAAAACGAAACAAAACAAACAAAACATTTTCTAATAAGTAAGAAAATGCTACATAAAAATAAACCATAAAATATGGAATGCACACAATGAAAGAGATCATCTCTATGGGTTTATCAATTAACATATCAATAAAGCTCCTACCAAATAATTTTATTCTCTATTATATTTATTATATTCTGCCTCTGATAATATATTTTAAGTCTTGTCTTGATTGGATTCTTAGACAGCTGGTAAAGGATTATTTCTGGGTATGTATTCAAGAACGTTTCCACAGGAGACTGAATCCAGCACAAAGTGGGTTATAATGTGGGCAGGCACTGTCCAGCGGACTAGAGCCCAAACAGAACAAAAGGAAAAGCCAAATTTTTCATTTTTTTTTTTTTTTTTTTTTTTTGGTATCAGGAATCAAACTCACAACCTTGCACTTGCTAAGCAGGCATGGTGTCACTAAGCTATAATCCTGGCCTTTATAACTCTCTTCTTTCAAGGGCTGGGGACACCTTGGTTCTTCTGCCCATGGACACCTCCAGACACAACAGTAAAAACAAGTAGGGAAAAAAAGGTGAGATTATTATTACCTTGGCATCTTGTTGCTTCTTGCTAATTCTATGCAAGGAACAACAGCTATCCCATCTATAAATCCAAACAGGGCTGGTGATCATTTCGGGGAGGGGGAGGTGCCGGAGGTGTAGGTCATGTCTTGAGACAGGATTTTGTTTTGTAGTTGAGGCTGAGCTTAAACTCACCATGCAGACTAGCCAGGCCACAAACTAATAATAATTCTGCCGGGGCTTCCTGAGGGCTGGGAATGCAGGAATATGCCACTACACTCAGCTGAGAAATGATTTCTAACATTACTAAATTTATATTGCTATAAGACAATTAAGTTCACTAAAAAGTAATTTTATATAATTATACAAGTTAAAAGTCAAAATAAGACCTGTTAGGAATTTAAAGTGGGGGAATAATCCTCACTGACTTCCTATATAATACTCCGAACAAAGAAAACAGATGTTAGAAAAAAAAAAAATGAACAAGTTACTAGAAATAAATATATAATTGAGAAAATGCTAGGATCAACTTACTAAGTCCCTTGCAACTAGTCCCTCAGCTTCTGATAAGGGGGAAGAAATTCCAGAGAAGAATAGCAGGTACAAGGAAAATGTTATACACTGACTTACCTGCAATTGTTCTTATTTCTATAACTTACATTGTAAATAGTTTCACATATACCTCTATTGGAAGGATAATGAATCTAAAATCACACAAGTCCAAATAAATACCTTCATTTTATTTACTTTTCCTTTATTATCCCACTCAAATATTTATTATGTTATCTTTGAATCAGAAAAAGGCATCCAAATAAAGTAAGTGTAAAGACATATTTACATCCTTTACTTAGAGTGAAAGCAGAACGGGGTAGAAAGATCTGTCAAATCAATTACAGGGACCCACCACAAACACTGTATGTCAGACCTCTGATCGAGGAGGCACCATTCATAGAATACAGTATGAACGGTACCACCTGGAAAGCACAACTCAGGAGAACTATTAAGAAAAAAAAGCCTACCAGTACCATAAACTTCTACCAATGAACCTAATGATTAAAATTAACTTTTCTAAAATAAATTATGTGACCAATTATAAGCAGAAGTGGGGTAACACTCAAAGGGCTCATTCCATTACAATCTTCTCTCCTTCTCAAAAAAAGTAAACATATATTCACTCTGCAAGTGATAGCAGCAAATAAGCAACTTTCACCAAACTGCTAGTGCCAATCATACTTGCCTTCAATTTCTAGGTTTTGCTATTGGTTTATGTCATCTTGTTACATAAATTCATCTTATCTCCAAAAAGCTATAAGCAACTTCTCTGAATAATAACACACTGCATTTTTTAATCTAATTAAGCTTAACTCTATCTCTAGTATTATAAACAGTGTATCGTCTTAACCCAAATAAGAGCTGTTTTAACTCCCAGGCAATTTGAAAGAAGCAAAATGAACAAATGAGATGAACTTTCAGAAAATATTAAACAAGAAAAATTTTAAGAAAGGAAAAAAGAAACCACACTACTTAAATCATTTTAGAAATACATTTTAAAAGTACAAACTACTTGCTGAAATTTTGCTTCTAACACTGTTTAAAATTTTGACTTACCCATTCTTACAAGCAATTATAATTAAAGACTTACATTGGTGATGTATGGTTCAATAGCTTGAGCTGTCCTCTTCAGTAAAGCCTTTGCCAAATCATAAGCTTGCTTGTTTAAATTCTGAAAAACATAAATAATGTCTGTATTATACATCTAGATTTTGGTTTGGTTTGGGTTTTGCTGCACCTGTCTGCACTCCCACCAACACTGAAGAAGGGTTGCTTTTTCCTCACAGCCCCTCGAGTATTTGTTATTGGTTGATTTCTTGATAGTTGCCATTATTTCTGGAGACAGAATCTCAGTGCTGTTTTAATTTGCATCTCCTGAATGAACAGTGATGCTGAACATTTTTTCATGTACTTCTTTGCTGTCTGTAGGTCTTCATTTGAGAAGTGTGTATTCATTTGAGATGCCCATCTTTGGATTTCGTCTTTGAATCTGGGACTACTGATTTTTCTGAGTACTTTATACATTCTTGATAATAATTCTTGATCTGAGGTAAACATTTTCTCTCACATTGTGGTTGTCTCCTCATTCTGTTGGTGGTTTCTCTTGCTGTGAAAAGCTTTTTAATAGGATGAGATCCCAGTTGTTGATTCCCTATGGTAATTCCTGTGCAACAGTTTTTGTTCATAAAATCTTTGCCTACGTCTATGTTTTTAAGAGTTTTATCTACTCTATTTTCCAGTAATTTAATATTAGGATCTTTGATCCATTCTGATTTTACCTTAGCGCATGGTGAAAAATATGGGTCAAATTTTAATCTTCAGCGACTGTAGAGCCACTTTTTTCAGAATCATTTATTAAAGAGGTTTTCTTCCAGTGAATGTTTGACATCTTTGTCAAAGATAAGGTGGCTAAATGTGCCTGGGGTTGCTTCTACATCCTATAAGCAGTTCACTGACCTTTGGGTATCATTTTTTACCAGTACCACACTGTTTTTACAATAGTAGCATTAGAGCATAATTTCAACTCAGGGATTGTGATGCCCCATCTTGTCTTTGTTGCCCATAATTGCCTTGACTATTCTAAGTCTCTTCTAGTTCTAGATGAACTTTAGTATTTTTTTTTAATTCAGTGAGATACACTATTGGAATTTTGATTGTGAATACAATGAATATGTTTAACAGTTTTAGAAGCACAGCCATTTTCACTATACTCGTTTTTCCTACCAAGAGCAAAGGATATCTCTTCATTTCCCCATGTCCTCTTCAATCTTCTTTTTCAAAGTACTGTCCTTTTCAAAGCAGAGTTCTTTTACTTGCCTCATTAGATTGATTCCTAGGGATTTCAATTTTTTGGATGCCGTTGTAAAAATACTTTTCCCTGATTTCTCGCTCAGTGAGTTTGTTATTCACATACAGGAAGGATACTGATTTTTGAATGTTGACTTTGTAACCAGCTATGTTGTTGAATTTGCTTATTAAATCTAGAAGTCTTTTGGTGGAGTTTTGGGGGGTCTTCTAAGTACAGTATCATATCATCTGCAAATAATGATAGTTTAACTTCTTCCTTTCCTATCTTTCATTTCCTTTCATGTCTAAGTATTCCAGCTAAACTTTCCAGGACTGTGCTGAGAAAGAGTAGAGACAGTGGACATCCTTGTATTCTTTCTGAGTTTGGAAAAGTTTTCACTTTTTGTCTACTCAGTATGACTTTGGCTGTTGCTTTGTCATAGAGGGTTTTTATCAGATTGAGATAAAGACTATTCCAATTTTCTGTCAAGTTTTCATGAATGAGTGCCATACTTTGTCAAAAGCTTTTTCTGCATCTACTAAGGTGATCTGTGATTTCTGTCATTGTCTCTGTTAGTATAATGTTTTAAGTTCATGGATTTAGTTGTATTGAACCACAACTACACATCCCAGGGATGAATCCCACTTGGTCATGGTGTGTAATATTCTTGATGCTTTGCTGCAGCATATTTGTATTTTATTGAGGATTTCTGCATCAATATTCATTAGAGAAATTAGCCTTTCTTAAGAAACTGGCCTCTTTCTTAATCGGGTATGAATCTGGAAGTACTGCTTCTCTTTCAGTTTAATCAAAAAGTTTCAGAAGTAGTAGTGTTAGGTCATCGCTAAATTTCTTTTAGAATTCAGCAGTGAATGTCAGGACCTGGGCTTTTCTTTGTTGCTAAGTTTTTTATTACATCTTTGATTTCATTTATTGATATTCGGTTATTCAAGAATTTTTATCTTCTTGATTCAGCTTTGGTGATTCATATAATGAAAAGGAATCTATTTTTTTCTTCTGTATCTTCCATCTTATTAGAATATCTATGTCTTCAAGAGTTTTACCTACTCTATTTTCCAGTAATTTAATATTAGGATGTTTGATCTATTCTGATTTTGCCTTAGCGCATGGTGAAATTTTTTTCAAAGTAGGTATAGATGACCTTCTGGATTTCTGCAGGGCCTATTGTGATTTCATCCTTTTCATTCCTAACTGCAAGGATTTATGTCTTTCCTTTTTTTGAAAATGTTGGCTAAGGATTTGTCAGTTTTAATTAATCTTTCAAAGAATCAACTGTTTGATTCATCATTTCTTTGTTTTTTTGTTTTTAAGTCTCCTGTGTGTTGATTTCTGCTCTGATTTTAATAATTTCCTCCCTTGTACCCACTTTTGGCTTAGCCTGCTCTTCTTTTTCCAAAAGTTTTGAGACTCAACATTAACTTGTTTATGTGCACTTGCTCTGTTTTCCTGACATGGGTATTTACTGGTATAAATTTCCCTTTTAAGACTGCTTTAATTGTGCCCCACAAGTTCCAGTGTGTTTTACTGTCTTTATCATTCAACTGTAATAACTGTCTAATTTCTTCAATTTCATCTTTGACCCACTGGTTGATGAGCAGGGTGCTATTTAATTTCTGTATGTTAATGAAGTTCTTGTGGTTTCTTTTCCATGGATTTCCAATTTCACTGGACTGTGGTCTGATAGTATGCATGGGACAATTTCAATGCCTTTGCATTTACTATGGGCCAGTAGATCATCTATTTTGGAGAACATTCCATGTGCAGCTGAGAACATGTATGTTGTGGGGTGGAACACTCTATAGACATCTACTAAGTCCATTCGCTCAAAGTTTGATTTAATTCTAGTATTACATTATTGGTTTTTTGTCCAGTTGATCTTTTTGTGACAATGTGGTATTGAGGTCCCCAATATCATTATGTTAGGACTTATTTGATTTTTTCATGTCCATTAGTAACTGTATAGTTGGGTCCACATGTATTTGTTGCATATATGTTTATGATTGTTATCTCTTCCTCTTGGATTGTTCCCTTACAAGGATGTAGTGATCTTTGTCTCTCTTAATCACTCTTGGCTTGAAATTCACTTTGTCTACAATTGAATATCTCTCCCTGCTTTTTTGTGGGTTGCTAACACATGGAGTATTGTTTTTCATGCTTTGACTTTCAGTGTATGAATTTCTTTTTGAATTAAATGTGTCTTATATGCAGCATATTGTTGGATCTTGCTTCTTGATCCATTCTGTCAGTGTCTTTTGACTGGTGAGTTAAGACCACTAACATTGATGGTTATGGCACATGGGCTGAGAATCAACTCCAATCCCCTCCCCACTATACCCTACCCCACAGTAAGCAACAAGCTGGTTTGGAGGACAGGCTGAGTTGATTCCAACTGAGGTACAAAAAGCAGCTAACTGCTTGTACTGTTTGGTTGACTTTGCAAGCCTGAGGCCAGCAGTCTGAGTATCTATTGGAAGGACTGACTGTATGTAATATAGCAAACATAGGGGATTTTCTTCTGTCTTTGAAATCCAATATTGTTCTCATTATCTTGTTTTGTTCTGATTGCTTTGATTTATTCAATGTTCTGTTTTGACTGGTTTTATTCTGTTTTGTTTTGGTTTGATTTTGCTATACCTGATGGAATGGACAAATAATGAAGATAGTAAGATATACTATGGTAGCTACTGTTTTCCTAGTATCCTGCTTTGAAGTTCTGTAACAATTCTGCTGCTTTGTTTTAATTGGTTTTGTTCTGTTTGTTTTGTTGGATTTTATTATCTTTAAAACAATAAGGGGGGATTTAGCTTAGTGGCATAAGTGCCTGCCTGGCAAGCACAAGGTCATGAGTTCAATCCCCAGTACCAAAAAAAAAAAAAAAAAAAAAAGAAAGAAAAAGAAAAGGAACACTGACAGTTATAACTGAAATGTACTGATTGTCCTTGTCATATTATTTTTCTGTTACTGGCTCTCCTCCTCCCCCCCCCTTTTTTTTTTCCCTTCCTATGTTTCCCTTCCAGGTGGATTCCTTCTATTGGGGTTCATGGAACTGTAGTTTTTATTCTAGAATGCCCTTCAGAACATTTTGGAGTGCTGGTTTGGTTGTCATAAATTTCTTCCAATGTTCTCTGTCATGAAAGTATCTTCTTTCTCCATGAGTTTCAAAAGATAAGTTTTGCGGGATACATCAGCATGGGCTGAATGTGTTTTCCTTTAGAACTTGGGAGTACTTCACCCCAGACTCTCCTTGAGAGTTCATGCTGAAAAGTCAGTGGTGATTCTGATGGGCTAACAACTTTTAGAATTCTATTGTGTTGAATTTTGGGAATCTTGACTATGATAAACCTGTTTGTAGATTTTTTTTATCATTGCTAATTAGAGTTCTATACACCTCACTTATTTTTATGTCAAATTCTTTTTCGCTACCAGGAAAGTTTTCTCTTATAATGTCTGCAAAATTCTTTAACATCTTTTGTGTTATCTTCGGCTTGTTCATTGATTCCAATTAACCTTAAGTTATTCTTTTGTTTGTATCATCTAGTACTACTTAACTGATTTCTCATGGTCCCTTCCTAGCTTTAAGAAATCCTTCTTTCCTGGTCACTAACTGGAAGCCTGTCTTCAATATCTGAGATCCAAGCCTCACACTGGCCTAATCTGCTTTGAATAGTTTCAATGGAATTTTTATTCTCCTATATATCTGCTTGAATCTACTTCATGGATTCCATTTCTTTCCTATGCTGAGCTTCCATAAAGTTCTTCAGCTTGTCTCCTATATATCTGCTTGAATCTACTTCATGGATTCCATTTCTTTCCTATGCTGAGCTTCCATAAAGTTCTTCAGCTTGTCTATTTTGTTGTCTTGTGGTATGGCGTGTATTTGGGCAATCTCTGTAGGTATCTGAGAGATTATTTCTGATTTCAATTTCTCCAGAGCTTCATTCAATTGTTTTGTTACCACTTCAGAGAGGCGTAGTGGAGGACTTTCAGATTGTCACACCTCACCACCTCTGGATTTGCCTTTGGTGAACTGGAAGTCTGGGGATCCATTTTGCTTAAGTGTCTTATTTTAGTTTTCCCTCTTTTTTTTAAGTTTAATTCCTGGGGTGATACTTGTAAGCTGCTTATGGTGGATTACTTTATTGGTAGTTTTAGGACCCTTGGGTAATGAGTATTTTTCTGAGGAATCTTCTGGATATAGCTGGTTTCTGGGTTTTGAATCTTTTGGAAGATCTTATCTCTTCAGTTTGGAGATGAGAAGCTGTTGCTTCCAAATAAAATTTTGATTTGTGTTTTTCAAATTTAGGTCTTTATTCCAACTGTAATCTATTTTTATACACAGTATGAAGAATTTTATTTTCCATATGAGTAGTCAATTGCCTAAAAAGCACTGATTACTCCAGTGTCCCCTCTAATGACTTCTACTTTCCACTTCTACATCTTTAAAGCTGTCATTTATAAATATCCCATTATTTCCGAAAGTTCTCTTGTTCATTTTTGCCTGGTTATAGTCCAAAAAAATATATTTAAAAATGTCTTTACCACTTTTTCTTCCTCAAAATTGTTTGGCTACTACTCATCACTTGGTGTTCCTTGTGCATTTTAGTTTATAAACTACACACACTATCTTGATCAATTTGCACACCAAAAACTGGTGTCATTAGAATACTGAGTTTCATTCCATATCAAATCTCTCAACATACTAAATTTTCTACTATGCCTTTCAGGCAACTAAAATGATTTTCTTTAATAAATAAAAGGTCATGTGCATATCTATTACATTTCTAAGTATATCTTTATTAAAGCTAAAATTAAAACTTTTTAAAGTTGTGCTAACATTTTATACTGACCTTGTATCTAACAACTTTACCAATTTTCCCATTTATTCAAAAAATTTACCAAAAAATAAAAATTTACATATACACTGCTTGTTTTCTGCATGATCCTATCGATGAACACTCAATTTTGTTTCTCTTTCTAATCATCTTTCTAAATCCTTTTACCTGTTTCATTCCACTAACTTTACCCACGTATGCCAAAGATTGTAGTTTTTTTAAATTTTTGCATGAAATTCATACGTTACCTATAAAAATTGAAGAAACAACAATTTAAAAAGAAAAACTTAATTAAGTTCCACTCTTATGAGTATTATGAAAAATGGAACACCAACCAGGTATTGGACAGTTAATACTCCTAGTATAATGTTGATTAGAAATAGCATATTTGGGATTTTTCCTGAATAAAGACAACATTTTATAATCTAACTTCAAAGAGAATGCTTTGGTATTTCACCAAAAAGTATAGTATCCAGTTATACTTACCAGTTTACGGAAGTTCCTTTCTATTTCAAATGTGCTAAGAATTTTTATCACAAATTATATTGAATTTTTCCAGTTTTTTATTTACTGAAAGACTTCTTTTTGGTCTACTTCTTTGGACAATTACTGTAGTCTGTTCCTAACATTTTTTTCATGCCAATCTTCCGTTGCACACATGAAAATAAAGCCCATTTGATCATTATCAATATTATTTTAAATCATTCTGGAAGATATGACTTTTATATTGAATTTATATGCCTATATTCATAAACTACCTCCCTTCTGAGACTGTTTTTTGTCAGATTTTCTTAGAAAGAGTGTACTCGGAGATCCGGCCATGGTGGGACTCAGGCAGCTTATTCACCCGCCCTCTTGGTAAGCGCCTGCGGCTTGGGCCAGGAGGAGAACCAGAGCTCCTGAGATCCGGCCATGGTGGGATTCAAGCGGCTTATTCACCCGCCCTCTTGGAAGCACTGCAACCTGGAGGAGAATCCTTACCTGTGAGCCTACTGCCACGTGGGCTGAAAATCAAGCACCCTTCCCCCGCACCCCTATAGCTACTGGGGATAATGTCTCAGCATCTCTTGGGATGATGACCATATGCAGTATAGCAAATATGGGGGGTTTCTTTCTATCTGCTGTTTGAAGGCAAAGGTTGTTTTCACTGTTTTGTTATGTTTCTTTTGCTCTCTTCAGTATAATGTTCTATTTTTGGTTTGATTTTGCTATACCTAACTGACTGGACAACTATTGCAAAGTTAAAGACATTACCTATTACTAATATCCAAGTGTACTACTGTGAAATCCTGTACCAATTTCACTGCATTGTCTCGAATGGCTGATTGGCTTTGTTCTGTCTTGTGCAGTTGCATTTTTACTACTTTCAAAATAAAATTTAAAAAAAACAAAGAGTGTACTCTATTCATAAAATGAATTGTGGGTTACCTTTCCCTTTTCTCCAATCACAGATTTTGCTGAATATTAAGACTATTTACCACCTAACTCATCACCAGAATCCTCTGGGGTTTTTTCATTGTTTACTTGAGTTCTACTGCTGCTACTTTTGTTTGGGAAGGAAGAATTCTGTTTGTTTTACAGGTAAAGTTTTTAAAAACCAATTACATTTTTTTAATTTGTTAAAGCTAACCAAGATTTCTCTCTCCCTCTCCTTCCCCCTCCTTGGTGTGGGGGACTGAACACATGACTTCGTGCTTGCCAGGTAGGTATTTATACCACTAAGCCAAATTCCCAGCCCCCAAGATTTTTCTCTCAAGACAAAATAGGCATGTTTTATTTTCTAGCAATTTATCTTGTCTAATTTAAGTATGTTAGTATGATATATTATGCATAGAATTCTCTTCATGTATGCTATTCTTCATCTCATTCTTAAACTATGTACTGGTATCATCTCCCTTTCTTTAACTTTATATACCAAGTGTCTACCTATTAAGTACATTTCTCAAATTTCCAATTTGGGGTTTTCATAGACTGTCGCTATGCTTTCTATTTGATTCATTTCTGCTCTCTGGTTTGTTCCTTCTTATGTATTTTTTTTAATCTTGTTAATATTGTATAACTTCTCAAATCAAACACTTCAATCATGTAACATTTAAAAATTATTTCACCTGCATCCCAAAAATTTTAATATATAGCATTTCAGTGACCATTTCTATATTGTCATTAAAATTTGTTTTGTCAAATTATGTCACTGCAATTCTATGTTTCAAATTTACAATATCCCTATACATCCTTGATCTACTTATAATTACTGGGAAGCATGTAATTACTAGTTAAAATGATCACAAAATTATGGATTTCTTTATCTTTCTAATTCTCCCAATTTATGCTCTATATATTTGCATGTTTATGCATATCAGTTTTTAAATATTCCTAACAACTAAACCTCTTTATTAGTAAAGCATTTTTAGATAGTAAAAATTACAATCTAAAGTATTAGTTGGGCATGGTAGCACACCCCTGTAATTCCAGCACTCAGGAGTCTGAAGCAAGAGGATTACTGGCAAATTCAGGACCAGCCTGGGCTACAAAGTAAGTTTAAGGCCAGACTGAACTAAATAGTGAAAGGCTGTCTCAAAAAGACAAAAATAATAAAAAATAAAGTAAAATATTATTAAGCTACTTCACTTTTCTTTTGATTTGTATTTGTCTGGCAATACATTATCCAACCTTTCACATCTAACTTTCCATGGCTGTATTTTAGCTGTTTCTCTTATTATTATCCAACAGCAGGATTATCTTCAAACCAATCTCACTACTGCCTTATTAAACGTAAATAGTAAATTCAGGTTTTTTACATTTGCTGCACTTCTCCCACCTCTCCCGTTTGTTTGTTTTTGCTATTGTTTTTTGAGATGAAGTATTGCTACAAAGTTCAGACTGGCCTTTAACTTTTGATCATCTTCCTACCTCAGCCTCCCAACTGCTGGGATTATAGGCATACACTATCACTTTCTTTTCTTATAATTTTTAAAATTTCAAGAGGAACATACTACTTCTTTTAAAGTATAAAGCTGTCAGGTGTGGTGACACACACCTGTAATCTCAGCACTCGGGAGGTTTACGTAGAAGAATTGCCGTGAATTTGAGACCAATATGGGCTGTGCAGCGAGTACAAAGCCAGCCTGGACTATATATAGTGAGATGATGTCTCAAAAAAAAAAAATTTTTTTTAAGTGAAGATAACAAGATATACTGTGGTACCTATTACTGCTATCCCGGTAACCTATTGTGATGTTCTGTACCAATTTCACTGCACTATGTCAATTGGCTTTGTTCTGTTGTATTTTAAATTAAAATTAAAAAAAAAACTTCAAAGCTAATCTAATCAATGCATCTGAATATTCCTAACCATCAACAAGATGATAATACTTACTAAACAGTCAGTGTATATGCTATTTTCATCCAGTGGTTAGGGTCAATTTGCTAATACTCCTTTAATTAATCATTAATTATTACTTTTTTTTATATATCAGTCTTCATTAAGAGCACTTCTTGTTCATCACTACTTATTTAATAACTTTAAAATTCAATTTTCTTCTCTGTAAGGTACTCATGTAATACTTTTAGGAAGGATTTGTGAGCATGTAATGTCCTCAGTTAAACCAGACATGGAACTGTAGGTTAAGGTTATTTTTTGTCACCATGTTCAGAAGACATTTCCACTATTATGTGGCAACTATCCACTCAGTGGCAAAGTTACTCATTAGTTTGTCCTTTGTTTCTTTTTAAAGGCTATACTTTCTCATTCTGCATGTATTATATATTATTCCTATTTTGATGCTCATTTTCTCCAAGATATGCCTGAACAGGGATGTATTTTTTATTCTGCTCATGATACTTTTTCTTTCTAAGCCACAAAGGCATGCTTTCCACCAATTCTGGAGTATTTTAAGTACTTTTTATTGAGTATTACCTCTATCACTAAACATACTGAGTCTTACTCATGTTTTTTCTACTATTATCAGTGTCTGTGTAATTTTCTCAGATCCAACTCCAAGATCTCAAAATATTTCCATATATAATCTAATCCAGATTGTAGTTTCAATGACCATTTTCTTTTCTATTAAGATGTTCTCCTATCTTTTCCTTTCATATGTCTACTGATGGGATTTTTATTTTTATATGATTAATACATGTAAGCATTTTATTTTTAATCCATTTTAGTAAATCATGATTTTTTGTAAAGCTTTATTAGAATGTTTATTCAGACCATAAACATTCATTAAACCACAAAGAGCTGAAACTATCCCAAGCTATACAACAGAAATTCACCTGGGAAAGTTCCAGTCTAAGCTAAACATACTAAGCAGAGGACAGAATTACAAGTACTAATTGGTGAGAAGATTCCAGCTCCTGTATTCACAGGTAAGAGTTAGGCCTTAGAATACTAGCTTACAAAAGTGGCTCTGTATAAAAAAATGAAGAAACAAATGTACACTCAAAGTGCCTATTAGGTGTACTATTATATTGTTTCAGCAGTATTGGGGATCAAACTCAGTACCTCACACATAGTAGGCAGATGTTCTAACCTTTAGCTGTACTTTCAGACCAGAAAACAAGGCCCACTCTCTGCCCCAAAAAGTCTTTTTCGTGACGGTGAACTGGACAGATGAACACTTGGGACATCTCTGATAGTCTGCTGCTGAACCCAAAAACTCAGGCTAAATCTATGAGGCATCAAGCCAGGATCTCCTGGCCATCTCTCCCAACAAAGCCAGATGCTAGGCCCCTACCCAGTTTTTACAGTTCTTTTAATTAAAAGTGTAATGGAGATCCTAATTACATGTAGGCAACAAGATGAAAGAGGTGGCTGAATGAGCCTTAAGAAGTCTTCTCTCCCTGCCAGCTTCCCTCTTATGGCTACCAAGGATAGGTTGACTGTAGAGACAAGGTTGGACTGGGTAGAATTAAGATGAGAAGAGCCACATACAGCTAAAACACTAGTGGGAATGACACCAGACAGCAAAAGTATGGAGAGCTTACACTATGCCAGCACCAATGATTTCATTTAATAACTATATTAAATTGAACTTCTGAGGTCTAATCTTACTATCTGTACAATCTGCCTACTTTCAGCACTGGTATGATTATTTTAAGTTTTGAAATTTTGAATATGATGTCATTTTTATTGAAGAATTCATATTAATGCTATACAGTTGTAGATTAAGATTATATTTTGGTAGAAAGTTTTAAATTCAAAAAGATGTTTTTATTAGTGATTCGTATATACTTCTCCAGAGTCTTAAACCCCTCTCAAATCATAGGACTATATTTATAACTCTTATAGGACAATTCATTTTCAAAAATCAAAACACAACAGAAAATAAAGATGGTATTTTATTAATACTATTTAGTCAAAAAACAGTCATCAGTTTATTCCTTGTCTTTCAATCAGTAAAAACTTCTCTTAATTTCACTTACTATGCTATCACTGTCTTTTAGTTAAGACCCTAACTGGTTCCATCCTCTAATGTATAAAATCACGTAGTTGCATTTAAGTAGCTCATTTTTTTAACTTATCTTCTGAAACATACCATAAAAACAAAACTGACTTATTCAGATATTTGGTTGCAGGAATCATTCCTTCTCATTTAATGAGCAACAACTAAACATATTACACTTTAAACAGTAAGCATTACGATTAATCAGCACATTAAAGTTAAAAGTAGGATAAATTGTATTTAGAATGTAAGCACAAATCTAGATATAAATATTTATAGTATTTAGAAATATTTAGTACATATTACTACTCACCTTATGGGCAGGCACCAGATTAACTAAAACTGTATCCAAAAGCTCCTGAGATACTGTATCACCTTCACAAATAATAGAGCTCATAAGGTCAACCATGTGCATATGAACTTTCTGGTTGTGGCCATTGCTGAAATTTAAAATATACTTAATTTAAAGTATCATGGAGATATACAGGTGTTAATCATAAGGTAATAGCACTTTACAAAAATGACATAAAATAATGAAATTGTTGTATGTATTCATACAAAGCTTTCCTGTATTCTCCAAATCTTATAGTATCCAAAATATCTTTAAACTTCCTTGGATTACTTTCTCCCAATTGTAATCAATCTTAGGACCAGATGATTAAATCTTCAATTTTGTCTTACCCAAGCGGTTCTCAAATTTTAGTACATAATTTTAAACACACAAAAACTCAAAATAGCCACATGCATTTAAGGAGTCAGTATATAATTTAAATAAAGAACAAATAATATAAATTTTACATTGACCTACTCCACTGTTCTACTAATGATATTCAATCCCTCACAATTTAAAATTAACTTCAGTCCATTCATTTTAAAAACAGTTATGTACGGCCAAGGATTTAGCTCAGCAGCACAGGTGACTAACTGGCAAGTGCAAGGTTGCGAGTTAGATCCCCAGTACCAATAAATAAATAATAAAGACAGTATGCATAACCTTAAATTGTAATTCTTTGCCCTTTAATATTTACCATAACAAGCCCAATTTATGTGAATTCACTTATAAGTTTAAAATCCTTTACCGTTATATTTTTTAATGCTTTTTTTGTTTGGTACCAGGAATCAAACTCATGGCCTTGCACTTGCCAGGCAGGCACCTGTGCTGCTGAGCTAAATCCCCAGCTTAACACTTTATACTTAGTAAAATAAGATAAACTTACTTTATAACTGAAAATAATGTTCTGTATAGTTGGGTAAAAATTTCATTGCTGTCTTCTAGCTCAAAGCATATGTTATATGACTTGACCCAAGCAATGTTCTAAAAATAAGAGGAAATAGACAAAAGATAAAATGTAAGTACTTTAATTGAAAAATATGCAATCACACACACAAAAAAATTTTTTAAATGTTATCTCAGGATAAAATGCACTGCTTACCTCAAGTAAATAAAAATACCTATTGAATTGTGGACTCTTTGTATCCTCCAGTCCCTTTAACTGCCTTGTTATAAACATAAAGATATCCTTAAAAGAAAAAGAAAGCACCGTTCAGGTTATAATTACTAAATGAAAATATACATTAAGAAACAAAAGTTAATCCTAGAAATAGCTAGCTAGCTAGATCACAATCACATTGAATATAACCAAGAAAAAACTGGGTGGTTTTGTTTTGGTTTTTTTTGTTTGTTTTTGTTGTCTTTTTGAGACACCATTTCAGTATGCAGTTCAAGCCTGAACTCATTTTGTAGCCCAGGCTGGCCTCAAACTTGCAGCAATCCTCCTGTCTCAGTCTCCCAAGTACTGAGATTACAGAGGCCTGCGCCACCACATCCAGCCTGGGTGGATTTCATGAAGTACAACTTTATATGAAAAACACTGTTTCTCAGTGACAGCAAATCTTTTAGAGACTGAGTGCTCATGACACTGCACCAAAACTCACTTATTTATCACAGAGTGCCAATCCTGCCTTAAACCTGAATATTCAATGTTCAGTTGCTGGGGCAACAATGAAGCAACTTGGTTCTTGCGCTATGCCACACATGCTCTATGTTCACCACCACTGACTAGGATTCTACCATCCTGAAGAAAACATTAAACTGAGGACTTCCGGGAAAATGGTGGAGTGGTGAGCAGCAGAGGAAAAAACCTCTTCAAGTTTTGGTATCCAGACCCTGGACTATAGCAACATAAGTAAGAAAAAGAAGAGAGAGGTGGGTCCCATGGACACAGGAAGGAGGTGAAGAGACTTGAATCCCCCCGTGGACAGTGAGAATTCAGGTAGCCAGCAAAAATTTAAAAAAGGAGGGGCAGCAGCTCTGCAGCAAGGAAGCAATGCAGTCACCCCCACACCCCCTCCAGTGGAAGCCCTACAGGCTGGGAAGAAACAGCAAAGAAACAATGTAGTCCCCCACAGCCTGTGCACCAATGAAGAACCTGCCAGCTGAGGAGAACTGGCAAGGAAGCTGTGCAGCCACACACAGAGACAGACAGACAGACAGACAGACAGACAGACACACACACACACACACACACACACACACACAGTAAGCAATTAGACGCAACACAGGCTGAGATGATAATAACTGAAGTAAGGAAGCAATCTGACATTTGTGTTGTTTGATTAACTTTTCAAGCCTAGGGAAGGGGGAAAAATTGAATCATTGACATGCTCTTAAAGTAGGGAAATAATTCCTATAGAAAGTTAAATAAATACACCTGAAAACCAAGTCAATTAAAATTTATAATCAGAATAAAAAATGTTGCAGTAACTTAGAGCTAATTCAATTTGCTGAAACATATATATACTAACTATGTAGCAAAGGCATAGTTTAGTATGTGTACAACTGCAGTTTGTCATGTCTCACTGCCTGTTGGCTTGAACCACCAGTGGTCCATGCATGACTGTCAAATAAGATGGCTTTTTATTAACTGTATTAGTAAAAAGGTCAATAAAAGTTATCAGATACATTTGCAGCAAAAGCAGTACAATACAAACTACCAGATGGGACACTAATGCAGGTACCAGTAGTAGCCTAAGTTGGCAAGAACATGTTTTTAAAAATGTATAATGGACTGGGGATTTAGTTCAGTGGCATAAGTGCCTGCCTTACAAGCATGCAGTCGTGAGTTCAATCCCCAATTGGGGGGGGGGGGGGAGAGATAATCCCAAAATACAATTGCCAAGTAAGTTAGGTATGGTAGCCCACGCCTATAATCCTAGTTACTCTGAATGCTGCAGCAGAAAAATTCAAGTTCAAGGGCAGCCTGGACAACTTAATAGATTTTAAAAAACTTAAAAGTTAAAAAAAAAAAAAAATGGGTGAGGAGGTAGGCCCCATGACACAACAGTTAACTAGCACATGCAAAAAATCTTATATTCAAACCCTGGTACCAAAAACAGGTTACTAAATGACAAGATGAGATTGCACACAGAGGCTTAGATATCATAAAAGACCCTTAGACATCAACTTGCCAAGTTTCCTATTCCTATCCTTTTCCTATAATTACTCCCCTTCTCCGTCCCTCCTCCGCCCAACCTGCCACCATTTCTCAGGCTATTCCTATCATCTCCTGCTTTTCATTTACCCCATTTATAGCTGTAGAGACAAGTTCAATGTCATTTTTAGTTAGGTCCTTATTAAAATTAGTTTTACAAAAAATTAAATTGATGTTTCTAAAAAGTTTTTTCAAGGTTTAAAATTATAATTGCTTACTCCACAAAAGAAGCATGTAATCAATCAACAGGTGGGAAAAGTCTGTCCTATAAGACAATAAACATTTTTTTAAAGGTAACAAACATACTACGCAAATGTTGAGTGGTTTTTCAAGGAAAGTACTATCAGAAGTAGATCCTTCAAAAAGTGACTTGGATAATAATAATAAAAAAATATTTTCTTCATAAATGAACCCTTCTTCTGAGACTACCTAAAAAGGAACATAGCCATAATGGCTCTAACGGGAGAAAAGTCAACTTACTTATAACCTCTCCATTGCTGACTTGAAAAGGAAGCTAGGTATATAAAAAGGGTTGCTGGCAACAGTAACAAACTGACCAAAGAAAGAAAGGTGAGGACCGTAATGACCTGATTAACAACTATACCTATGTGACCTTATCACAGACAAAGACAAATACAAATTTGATGCTAATGAAAACAGATTATAAAGTTCGTTAAAAATCAGTAATTTTCTATAATCCCAGCACTTGGGAGGCTTAGGTAGGAGGATCGCTGCAAGTTCAAGACTAGCCTGGGCTACAGTAAAGTGAGCTCAAGGCCAACCTGAAATGTATAGTGAGACCAAAAAAAAGTGTGTGTGTGTATGTATGTATGTGTGTATGTAGTTTTTAAAATACTAACCCCCCTTAAACCAAGGCAGGAAATGGGGGGGGGGCTAAGAATAAAACCAAAAGATTGGTCAGAAAAACAAGATAAACTTTTCAGCTAGTAAATAACCTACAAAGACCCTAATTTAATCTTAGCCCTTCAATATTCTTTTCCTAAACTGTTCTTTTACAGAGAGCAAATCTGTGCTTCATTAGCACAAATCATGGGCTAAGTCACTGATTATAGCTACAGGGGATAAACTGACAAATCCGTAAGAGAGGTAAATAAATTGTATAGCAGCAATCTTAAGCAATGTTTCCTCTTCGGGATTCTAACAGAACACCTGGTGAGGAAGAGTCATACCTTATATTGAACAAATACAATCATTACATAAACCAATTTTTACAAATCAAAAGTTCACAATTAGAAACCAATTTACATACCTGGAAACATACATTGCATAACCAATTTGTGTTGTCTACTATAATTCTTTGACCTTTCTCAAATCTTAGAATTCAGTTCAACTTTTAAATGACAAATACTGCCATCTATAATCCCCTCACCTTAATTCTGTCACTAATGAAAATATAAAACAAGCACGCCCAACAGGCAAGCATTCCATAATTGAATCTTAGCAGATCTGATCAAGTGGCAAGTTCGTCATTCCAATTATCAAAAGGCAACTTCATGAACCCAAGAACCACCTATAGTTTTTTGTTTATTTTTATCCCTCACCACTGTAAATCCAGTTTTTTACCCAAAATTAACATGGATGTTTATTAAATGAAACAAATAAACTGTCTTTTTTTATACTGTAGATTAATAATCTTTGTATGAATCATCATTCTCTATTACTCATCTCCAACCTGTAGCCCTCTCTTTCTTTTTTGGGCCTCTTTTTTTTGCTGAGTGAACTGTCTTGGACCACATATAAAATATATAATAAAGCTAATGTATTTATATCAAAGTAACAAAACTTTTCTCATTTTTTAAACATTTAAGCATTTAAGAAGGAGCAAAATAAGAAATAAAAATCCACAAAGCAGGCTGCAGATTGAACACATCTACAATCAACAATTCCAACAACTGCCTTCCGTACTAGTTGCTTTTTGTTACCCAAAAAATTCTGCTTTGTCTCTCTTATCATTTGATATCTTTTATATAGCATGAATCCAGGTATATACTAGGTAATGACTTTTAAATACTGACCATGGTCTTCAAAACAGGTTTTCAAAAGGTAAAATGATACTGAAAAATGAAGAGCTAATGATATTAAATTTATAGTTAGTATTCACTGTATTAATCTTATCCTGAAGATCAGACATTACCTAAAGAAAGACCAAAATAAAACAGAAATTCAACAAAAGATTACTACAGCTACTGTCAAAGAAGCCAAAGAAAATCTTTTAATTCGCCATATCCAAGTATAGTCTTGGCAACTCTTTAAATCAGTACTTGCCTTTAGTTTATCAGGTGATGTGTAAGGAGCTTCAGGAGCATAAATCCTGAAAATATCAGCAAGGCAGCATGCTACCAGTAAACGAACATCTTTATCGGGATGCTTCAGGAAAAAATCTGAAGCAAGATGTAAAGCTAGGTTTAGATAAAGTTCCTTTTCTTCTTCAGAGTCCTGGTCCATGTCCATGAAAGTTTTGACAACCATCTATATAAAAACAAAAATAATGAAATAGTGACAATGTAAAAATTCAGAAATCTGAAATAAAATCATATTAGCTGCAAACATTAACTTCAAATAACTATTTTACATTTCTACATTAAGCGTAAGAACAAGATCCTTCTAAAACCAGAATAATCCTTTTTTAAAGATAATAAACTTGTCCTTGAAAGAATATAAAAAACTGGTCATGGTGGCATATGCCTATAATCACCAGCACTCTGGGAGGCTGAGGTAAGAGGATCACTGGAAGTTTGAAACCAGCCTGGGTTACAAAGTGAGCTCATGGCCAGATGAAACTGCATAGGGAGACCCTGTCTCAAAAAAAAAAAAAAAAAAAAAAAAGACTAAGTAAAATAATTTTCATTTAAGCAACATATCTGCTAACAAGATTTTTTAAATTTTAAGTTAACTTTATGCCTGTGGTCCCTGGAAGAGTTCTAATATTTGCTGAAACATCTGGTCTCACTTGTATAGCTGGACTAAAAGTATGTCTTTAAAAACAACATCCTTTTAATAATATTTCTAATCCTTTCAACAGAAGAAATAATGTATCCCTGGGGGAGGGGATCTAGTATGACGATTTAGTTTTCCATCTAAACCATTAGATTATTCCTGATTTAGTTTTACATATTCAAGACAATATATAAACAGACTCAAGAAATGATGTCAAAAGCATTCCTTTATCCCTGAAAAGTTACCAAGAAATGACTGCCATAGCATCCAAAAAAAATTTCTTGTGCTATAGTAAAAGAGAATATGATATGGATATTTCATTAATTCAAAGGCATATATGGGTTGACAAGCAACTTACAAGAAATGGATCCTTTATTGAAAATACACACAAAAAACAAGAATGGTGAAGGAGCGTACATATAGTTTAAATTCTGTAAAGTGTTTTCTCTGACAATGATAACTTTACTCTGTACTATTCTTATTTTAAATGCGATCTAACAGAACTGCCTAACCTAGTATTTAAATAGAATTCTAACGCAAGGGTGCCCATCAAGCATCCACTAGGTGGTGCTGGAAATGCTAAGCAACACAGGTCTTGCCACCAAGGATCAATGTCTATGGCTTAGACTTTTATATTGCAAAAATTTCTACTTGCTGTAAAGCTAGACTTCTTTGTAACAAATAGTCAAATTTGTGATGAATTTGCAGAACAACCATGGAAAAGCCATTTCTCATAAAACAATTCCTCAGTTCTATTAGGTCAGATGCCAGAACCAGCAACAGAGAAATTCTTCTAATCCAGCACTGCCATCAGTTTAAGGATACACAGTCCAGGGCTATTTTAACTTTTTAACACTTCTATGATGTATGCTTTAGCTGGGTTATGGTGACACATGCCTGTAATCCCAGCATTCTGAGAGGCTGGTGCAGGAGGATCACAAGTTTAAAGCCAGCCTAGGCAACTTAGTGAGACCATGTCTTAAAAAAATAACAATGTAAATTTGCTTTAATAACCAAGTTATTAACCCAAACACAGACATACAGGCACAAACAGACGGACAGACACATATACACACACAGAAGAAGAAACAGCTTGATACAAAAAACTATTTTTTTTTCTTTAGAATCTCTTCACAAGAGTGGGCCTGGTCAGGGTAGGGTGGCAGGCGCCTATAATCCCAGCATTCAGGAGACTGATGCATAAGGAGGATCACCATGAGTTTGAGGCCAGCCTGGACTACACAGTGAACTCAAGGCCAGATTGAACCACACAGCAAGAACAAAACAAAATGGAATGTGACTCCAGTATATTTTAAATAAAATATTATTTTAAAAACTAAAAATTATTTAAACAGTATCACCAGACATATTAGCAAACTGCTATAATGTATGAGACATACAAGTACTTGTATATAGCGAAAATTATCTCATTTAATTCTTTTTATATTTCTCTAAAAATAAATATAGCAACAAGTGGAACTTAAGAAAATAAATGATTAAAAAGGTGTTATTAACCAAATTGCTGTTAGGCATAAACGTCTACAAAATAATGAAAACATACTATCAAACATTAATATATGTACTATGAAAATCATTATGCCAAGACTAACCAAAATTTCTTCAATACACAGATACTAGAAATTTCTCCCAACTATTTGCAATTCAAATGGTGTTATAAAATTCATTAGTAACTCCTATGAGGCTAAATAAAAAAATAGCATCTCCTAAAGGCACTAAATGCTAATTGGACTGCACATATGTAAGTATCCTGTTTGCATTCAAGTAGTGTCTCAGCAAACTACAGGTACATTAACCTATTATTCCTGATAAACAAATTTAAGAAAATAAATATACTAGTTTCTCTAAACATTCAACAGATCAAAAGAATGCAAATAATGTAGAAAGTAAAACATATCACATATTGAAGGGATTTGTAGCCTGACCATTTCTGGTAAACTATACACATACTCCTAAACACAGTAAAACATCCATATTATTTAAATCTAATCTTCTCAAAGATGTTTCTTTTGAATAAACATATACCTGACATTCTAACACTTTATATATAAATAAATGTATGACATTCAAGACTTATGTGAAATGTGTAACAGTTCTAACATACCTTTCTCCTTAAAAATGGATATCATGTACCAACATAAAAGTTATTTTAAGGATCTTGGGCCTTCGATGATTAAGAAAATATTTTCCACAGGAATACATTTAATTAATAACTGCAAACATTACTCAATGTGTGTCTGTACTGAAATGTTACATGATAACCCATTAATATGTACAATTTTTGTATTTTCATATATCATGTTTCTTTAAATGATAACAATAATATATCAAGCAACATAAATGTCCAGGTAGGTAAAATCTACAGGAAAGAAAATGCTCAAAAATAAAAGACTATTACGATTTAGATTTGGAATGTCCCCCAAACTCCCAACATCCTAGAGGCAAGGATTTTGAAAGTGGCTTGATCATGGGGGTGCTTCACTTATCAGCAGATACATCCACTTGGTGATCCATTTCTGAGAGTACTCTTGAGGAGATGGGGTCTGGTCAGAAGAGACAGGACACGAGGCAGGACCCCAAAGGGTATATTTCCTTCCCTGGCAACTCCTTAGTGCTCTGCTTCCTGACCACCATAAAGTAAGCAGCTTTCTTTCACCATGATCCTCTGCCATTTCATTCATGCTCTGAGAGACAGCTGACCATGGGCCAAAAACATAATCCAAAATAAACCTCCCCATAAGCTGTGGGTGTCAGGTATTGTGTTTCAGGCACCAAACAGGACTAATTCACTGTTGAAAGAATTTAATATTCTTTTGCCAACTACACTACTTCAATCATGTTAATAATCACAGGGACCCATCACTGGCCTAAAGGAAAGGGTGAAACATCATTCAAGTATATGTAATAGACCCCTGTCAAACAGTGACTGACTCATCCACAAAATTCACTATTATAAATCTTGACTTGTAGCCAGAAGTGGTAGCACAGCACTGTAATCCCAGTACCAGGAAGGCTAAGGCAAGAGGCTCACCAGGAGTTCAAGGTCAGTCTGGGCTACAGAGTGAGAGTTTAAGACAGTCGAGTGTGTATAGCAAGACCCTGTCTCAAAAAACTAAATAACAAAAACAAACCAAAAAAATTTTTGACCTGTTACCATGTCAGAAGTAGAGAGAAAAGCTAAAACAATGAAAATAACTAACCTACAGCTTAAGTAATACAAAGTGTTAAAACTTCCTCAGATAGGGCTGGAGATTTAGCTCAGCGGCATAAGCGCCTGCCATAAGCAGGCAGTCCTGAGTTCGATCTCCGGTACCGGTAAAAACGAAAAAGACAAAAAAAGGCAAAAAAAAAAAAAAACTTCCTCAGATTTAAGCAGTTTTAGAAAATAAATGAGATATGATATAGGAGAAAGGAGACAGTTTTGTAAACACAAAAAAGAATACAAGAATACTGTATTGTAAATTTGTTCTCTAGTATCAAGTACAAAAAGCCCTAGAAATTCTTTAAGTTTCACCTAATTGCTCTCCCATTAACAGGAGTTAAAAAATCCCTACTGTTTCTCTCTTTCTTACGCTTCTTCCTTTACACTTTCTGTCATTTTCTGCTTTAAATTTTTTTTACATTGACCAAACAAGATATACTCTTATATGATTCCCACAAGAAACTCCCAAATTAAACAGATATTCAAAATAAGTATTTAATTTTACTCACCTTTAACCGCCTCACCATCTCCTCTTTGGATATTTTATCTGAGATTTCCTTAACACCCGGAGGATAAGTAATTTTTCCATCATTTGTCCTTGTCTTGGAATGAGCCATGATGGAAACGTTTTTACCCCTAAAAAAAATGAAAAAAAAAATTAGATGCAAGCAAAAAATCTAATATAAATAATATTTGTATCAAAAATCTCTCTACCAAACATTTATTATAGCTTTTATTTTCACTTCCTTTAACAGCTGTGTTACTTGCACTGCACCTCCAGCAAAACAACTCCACAAACACACACACATATTTATGGGAAAATTAACCAAAATAAACAGTTTTTTTAAGTGTTACAGATTTCTCAAGCCAAAATCTTACCACTACCACACACACACACACATACCAAACCACCCAGGAATTTGGAAGTAAATGGAGTGTTAGCACATTATATCCACATATACTCTGGGGCAATCCTGCCAAAAAAGTAATTCAATTTAGGTAATCTCATGGGACAAAAAGGGCAGAGATAAATCTGTATCTGACAAAGCAGAAAGTTACATTTAAAAAAATTTCTCCTGATGTTAATGTGGACTATTGTTCCACCCAAAAATGACACAGCTGTAAAAGAAGGGTAACCAGAATTCAACCTGTGTCCCTTTATTCCACACCAACCTGCAGAGGGAACAGCAGAGAAGGCTGCTTCAGCGCTAAACACAAGATAGTACCAGACACAAGGCAGTATTAGACACAGGGCAGACACAGCTAATTTGTTTTAGCTATAGACCTGCACATTTGCTGAGGCTCACATGATTTGCATAGTCTTGCAAACCTCAAAACATGAAGTCAAGGACACCCAACTGGTCGTATACCCAAGCATTCTAACATAAGTAAGTCCAAATCCTGCCTACAGAAGGGGGTAGCTTCATGCTAAGCATTAAAGAAAAACCATAATCATTATGATGTTTCTGAGACAATGAACAGTATCCAGTCAAAATTAAATAAGCACCTAAGAAAAAAAAATATTTTAAGTGAGAACTAGCAGAAATACCATGCACCAAGAACAGATCCAAAATTGTTTAGATGCTACAGCACACAAATCATAAAACTACTGTAATATAATCTTAACAAAATAAGATAATTCTGAAAATTTATTTAGAAAAATATTATAAACAATTAGCTAATATTTTGAAAACAGTACTAAAAATGAAAAAAATTGATGAACTGGAATTTAAATCTCATACATAAGTTTATTAGCAGGCAGTAAAGGCAGTAAAAAATTAATACCATCAGTTAACCAGGAGCAGCTAGAAGAAATTTCTCAGAATACAACATGGAGAATCATAAAACTGAAAAACAGAGAAAAACAGGTCTAACAGTAGCCTATGATTAATGGGAATATCAAGAGAAGGGTAAGACACTTCTCTAACATCTGTACAGTACCATAAAATGCCTACCCACAAGTTTGAGAACCCAAACAAGATTAAATTCAAAATAATAATGGTAATTTTAGAAAATAAACTGAAAGAAACAATTTAAGCTAATGTAACTTACCAATAATGTAACCCAGGTGGTCAGA
The DNA here is from genome assembly GCF_034190915.1 of Cavia porcellus. NCBI lineage: Eukaryota > Metazoa > Chordata > Mammalia > Rodentia > Caviidae > Cavia > Cavia porcellus. Next base: position 39,368,046 of record NW_026947504.1, on the reverse strand, counting down.
AACATTTCATCTTTTATATGAAAAAAAAATAACTCTTATTGCAAATCTAAAATTTATATCCAAGGAGTATGATTTTTAAGACTAGATAAAATAGGGGCTGGGGATTTAGCTCAGCAGCATAAGCCCCTGCCCAGCAGTCACTAGATCATGAGTTCAATCCTTGGTATGAGAAAAAAAAAAAAAAAAGACTAGGTAAAATAAGGACAAAGTATAAAAACAAAACTCAGGAGCTATAAGTGTGCACATATGCGAGTGTGTGTGTGTGTGTGTGTGTGTGTGTGTATGCATGTATGTATTGTGTATGTATATAAAATATATTTAGATTATCTTGCACAGACTACTTGCTGAATTTATAATGCACATGGCCAAATAAAAAGAACAAGTTTTCAAAATTTCAATATGTGGAACATAAAAGACAAAATGAAAAAAGTGTCAACGACAGATTTTAAAAGGATGAAAAAAAATAGCATACAAAACTAAGGAACAAAATCACTTCACAGATTCAATCAATAATCAGTAACTTTTCACAGGGAAAAATATCCAAATTTAGGTTGCTTTTCCATGGAGTCCCACCCAACAACTAAGAAAAAATAATTCCAACAACAAACAATACCAAGAAACAGGAAAAACAGAGAACACTTCTTGACCAATTTTATGTAAGTATCTAACCTAATTTCAATACTTCAGTACCAAAGACATGAAAATAATGGAAAAAAGAAAAAAATCAGAGACCAATCTTACTCATAAACTCAAAGCCACTGAACAAAAAAATTATGAATCCAGGGCTGGAGATTTAGCTCAGCGGCATAAGCGCCTGCCCTCCAAGTGAGTGGTCGCAAGTTCAATCCCCAGTACAGATTTTAAAAAAAATTATGAATCCACATGCAGCAACACACAAACACACACAGAGGAATGCAAGGATGAATTCACCATGACCAAAAAAAGAAAAACCTTATGAAGAGTTACAATAAATGAAGAAAAACACTTCATAAAATGTGACAATTCATTAACTACAAAAAATATACAAGCTTGGTTAACTGAAAATTATACAAAAGTTGCCTTTATCTTCAAAAAGAGTGCAACGGGGGCTGGGGATTTAGCTCAGCGGCATAAGCGCCTGCCTTGCAAGCAGGCAGTTGTGAGTTCGATCGCCGGTACCGATAAAAAGGAAAAAGCCTCCCCCCAAAAAAGAAAGAGTGCAACACACACTGCAGCATAAGCCATACTTTCTGATGATCCACTAAAAGATTTTATTTGTGAACAGAAACGCAAACATTCCTGCGGTCTTAACTTGATACTGTAATGAAAATGCTAACAACAAAGGGAGCAAAAAAAAAAACCAGGAACAAGAATTAAAAAGGAAGTAATCAAAAAGGGCATTATTTGTAATTGTTATGGTTATGTGTATAGAAATATCAAAAGCATTTACAGATAGAACAGTTGAATTAATGAAGACTGACTTTTGCAAGGATATAAGAGAAAATCAATATACAAATATTACTCACAATTAACACAGTACTTTCCTAAGCAGCACAGACAGGCAAGAAATTGAAAATAATAGGCAACATACATTAAAAGGAGAAATAAACTTCTCCCCACTTCCAGACAAAACAATTGTCTAAAAAACTGCAAAAGAATCTTTTAAGAAGTTACTCCTTCAAAGTTGCAACATACAAGATCAACTTTCAATATGTACTGACGATTAACACTAGCAAGAAACAGAAACCTAAGCCAAAAACACATCATTTTAAATAACTCTCCCTGCCCACTCATTCATGAATTACTTCAATATAAAGCTAACAAATGATATAAAGGATAGATATACCAAGAACTACAAAACACTGATAAAAGACACCATGGAAAATCTAAATAAAAAAGTCTATACTATGATCATGAACTGAAAAGGTCAACATAATGAAGACATGAATCCTTCCCAAATTAATCTATAGGCTGAGGATCCCATCAACAAGCCAGTAAAACTTTTCACAGAGAAAAGTTTATCTTACAATTTATACAAAAAGATGTGTGACATGGTGGCTAATGCCTGTAATCCCAGGACTAAGAAGGCTGGGACAGGAGGATTGCTGCAAGTTTGAGGTCAGGTTGGCTACAAGTGAGTTCATGGCCAGCCTAAACTGCACAGTGAAAAGATATCTGAAAAAGAACCCCCAAAAAATACACACACACACACACACACACACACACACACACACACCCCAAGAACCAGAATAGGTGAAATAAACAAGGAAAGGAGTAAAGTGAGAGGAAATCTTCTGTACAACTTAAAATTTTTGGAGACCTCCAGAGGATGGCAGAGCTGACCACATCAGACAAAGACCCTCTCTGAAAATTACTGGCTAGGCACTGGAATATAGCAACTGGAGTAAGACAAGCTGAAGGGAATTGGGTACCCTGTACTCACAAGAATCTGAAGCAAGAACTGAAGCCCATATGGAGAGCAAAGAGAAAAACTTCAACGGAGGAGGAGGAGGACGAGGAGGAGGTATCCAGTGGAGTCTTTTCACTGAGTGGGAAAAGCAGCTCAAACCTGCAGGTACACAGTGACTACTAAACACAAGAGGCCTCCACAGAGAGATGCAGCAGTGGATGTGGGTGAATGCTGAGGGCTTGATCACCTTGTAGAGGGGCCAAGTGAGCTCAGAACTCAGAATAACTGCCGGTTCTATCTAGCAGCTGGCAGCTGAATTCAAGCCCGTGGAAGTGCACGCTGCAGGCTAAAAGGGTCTGATCTCGGCCCCCAAAGCCAGAATACAGCCTAAACTTCAGGGGATATAAAGGAGCACATGCACTGAGATTATCTACTACCTCACCATAAAGCTACTGTTGCCTTGCTGGATAAATTAAGACACAGCTGGACTCTATCTCCACACACTGTCTACCAGTGATAGCAAAGACAAACCTGAAAGTGGATTCTTTTATCCTTCTTTCATTTGTTTTTTATTGTGGTGGTATTGTTTTCTTTTTTTCTTATCTTGTTTTTATGAGTGTGAATTTGGTTTCTAGCCTCTTTGTGGTTAACTGCTCTGTTCTGTTATTCACTTTATTTTTTCCTTCTCTTTTCCCTACTATCTTCTGTACCAGTTTCCCACAGCAAGTATAAAACTTCTTGGTCCTCCAGCCTTGCTTCTAATTTCTTACTTTCCTCTTTTACTTCTCTATTCTCTAATCCTTTTTAAATTTTAAGCCCTGAGGGTAAAATAGAAACATTAAGGACTTATGTACTGCATATAATATTCTGGTTTTAGATTTCCTTATATAACCACAAATCTATTTCATATGGTTAAAGGTCACAAACTAATGGTTACCTCCATTTATCATTTTCTATACTGTTCGATGCTACTAGTACTGCTGATGGTACTACTTTAGCCAAAAGTTATGTAACTGTTCTGATCAGTTGTTCTTCCTGTTATCCTAAGACTGAGACTAAGGGTCACAGGAAATACTGTGACACCCAGGGGATGGGCCAATCAAGCAACAACTTCTCATCCCCAACAAAGTGAAGAGTTAGGATCTTGTGACGGACTCAAAACTCAAAATCCAGTTATACTTGAAAGATATCTTGCAGAAGTAGTCATTTCTTATTGGTTCTAAATACTAGCAATACAACCAGGAGTGGTGGCTCATGTCTATAATCCAAGAACTTGGGAGGCTGAGGCAGGAGGATCATTGCAAGTTCAAGACCAGTCTTGGTGACAGAGTGAGCTCAAGGCCAGCCTGAACTGCACAGAGAGACCCTGTCTCAAAAAGACCAAAACAAAAAATAAATAAATAAATAAATAAATACTAGCAATAAAGTGGTTCACCATGGTGGAAGATAGAACCCATATCTTCCACTATGCACTAAAGTCAAAATGGATCAAAATGTTAAATCTCCCGGAAGATGGACAGATAGAACTCTTGAGAACACTGGTGTAACCAAAGACCTTATAAACAAAAATCCAATCATACAGGAGCTATCACAAAGAATCAATAACTGGGATCTCACCCTATTGAAAACCTTTTGCACAGCAAGAGAAACCACCAACAGAGTGAAGAGACAACCCACAATGTAGGAGAAAATGTTTGGCAGCTGTACCTCAGACAGTGGATTACTATCAACAACATATAAGGAACTCAAAAAAAAAAAAAAAAAAAAAACCAGACCTCCCAGATTTAAAGACCCAATCCAAAGATGGGCATCTGAAATGAATACACATTTCTTAAATGAAGACATACAAACAGCAAACAAGTACATGAAAAATTTTCAACATCTCTTATCATTCAAGAGATGTAAATTAAAACACCGAGATTCCGTCTCACTCCAGAAATAATGGCAACTATCAAGAAATCAATCAATAATAAATACTGGAGGGGCTGTAAGGAAAAAGGAACCCTTCTTCAGTATTGGTGGAAGTGTAGACTGATGCAACTACTGTGGAAATCAATGTGGAGATTCCTCAAAAGAACTAAGACGAGAGGTCCCATTTGACCCAGTTATTCTCCTTCTGGGTTCTTCCTGAAAGAATTAAAAGCATCATACCACAGCAATATATGCACCCCTATGTTCATATTGTTACAGTTTGTAACAAATGAATCTTGGAAACAGCCCAACTGCCCATCAACTGGTGAATGGATAAAGATGTGGATTTTTTATACAATGGAGTACTACTCTACAATAAAGGACACACGAGACATTTCTAGGAAAAATGGATGCAGCTTGAGTATGTACTTGTAAGTGAAATAAATCAGACACACATGTGTGAATACCACATTGTTTCTCTGCTGTGAGAAACGAAAAATATAAATAAAAATCAAAATGCATTTTGAAATAGAAGTAAAATGTTCACATGGGGAGGGGAACAAGACAGAGGTGAGGAGGAGGGAAAAATGAAAGTCAAAAAAAGAAAAGAATGAAAACAAGGTAACAAAGGCTTCATAAATGGGGAGGGGATAAGGCGTTGAAGAGAGGGTAGAGAGATGGGAAAAAACAAGCTATGTCATGTACAGGTATAAATCTCTATGATGAATATAATCGTTATGTATATCTAAAATGTTCCAATGAAATCCAATGTAAAAAATAAATATCGTGGTATATCTTTTTTTAAAAAACAAAATTTTCTATATATAGTAACTACAATAAATCATGTGATAGCAGAGGACACACACATACAAGAGAACAGCAAAGATTATTCAGAAATAGATTCCATACAAATACAATATACCAAAAGGTGCTATAGCAACTGGATAATCATAAACAAAAAGAAAAATGAAGCGTAACTACTTCATCCCTTTATATAAACATTAATTCTTAGAAAGATCCAAGATTTAAACATAAAACACCAAAGCTTTTAGAATACAGCATTCTTGAAAAACCAACGAACTTCACTATTAGGGTTAGAGGAAAAGTGATAAAAGAGTCCAACAGGGACACTGCCAGTTCCAATGAGACCTAAATGAAATGTAGGTTTCATTTTTAGATACAGAGGACGTGTCAGCAAGTCACAGAAGACACATCAGTAGATCACAAGCAGTCTCCCAAAGTCATATCAGCAGGTCACACATCAATAATCCTCGAGCCTTTCTCCAATCCACCTCTTCGAAAACCCACCAAAAAATATTACCAAAAACAATCCTTGTAGCCTATAAGAGAACCTTTTCGATACTGTTCACAGTGTGGTCCCTTTGAGGTTTAACAATAAACCTACTTGGACAGTTGAGTTTATATCCATTCTTTCTTGCTCACCTCGTGCTAAAACCCAAGACTGGGAGCCAAGGGCAGAGAATCCTACAACCTAGCAAGCAATGGGCAGTATGTAGCCAGTTCATCATGGGCTTACGTCTACATCCTGCAAGCCTCCTGTTTCTCGCCGTTTCCCCTCCTTTGCAAACAGTCAACTGCACATGCTCAGCTTCCCTCTGCAGTAGGACTGCGAGGCTCTAGCTGACACTGCCCTATGGTGACTCCTCAAAACTCCCAGAGGAGTCACCTCCTCCCAGAGAGCTGTGGTATGATGCTTTTAATTCTTTCAAACCTTGACTGCACAAGTGGGTAACCAAGTCTCCCTTGCCTTCCCCAAAACCCTCCTTTTCGTGAACCTCTACCCAGGGACCATAGTGCCAGACCTCAAACCACACATCTACCCTCAGCAGTAATCCATCACCACCCCTGAGAGGATAAGATTCTGGCTTAACGACTTTCTCTTGATGCCAGAGAAAGCTAATCTGCCATCATCTCCCTTTTACCTTCCTATTTTCCTTCCTCCCCATTCGCTATTTGAGAACACCACAAAAGGGGGACCTCCTACACTGACTGGGGGTGGGGAAACACTTCCTTTCAGTGTGCAATCTTTTCCTATTCCAGGAGCCTATAGATCCCAGTCAGGGGGCCAAGTGTAGGGAGACATCCCAGCAACCTGTTTTCCAACTCAGGCTGCCTTTCTTATCCTTTCCAGTGATTGGCAATTCTCCCTCAAAAACATCAGAAGACACTGCCCCCTCAGCTGTCTCTTGTGTAATCTTTCCAAAATACAACTAAGTAAACCATAAAAGATGATCCACTCCACTTCTATGTGGCCCCAGTACAGACTTGAAAATGGGACATGCTGGCCATCTGAGCGTATTTTGATTTTCAAATTCTCCAAAACCCTGATAACTTCCTCCAGAGAAATGGCAAAGAGCCACACAGTCCCTACATCCAAGCCTTTTTTACTCTCCATGAACAACCTTTCCTCTATCCTAATGTTTCCTCTCTAAATTCTCCCATCCATATAAAAATTTCTATCCTTGCTCCCGACCCAACAACATCATGCCTGTACCCCACACATACACCCTTTCTCTATTAAATTTCATTCCACTGATGATTCCCCATCCTACTGCCTCTCAGTTCCTCAACAACCTCTCAACCAGGTCCATAATCCTCTCCCAGTCATCAGTCACTCTCTCCTCCCAAAGAACCTCCTCCTCTCCAACTCCCTGTAGCCTGTAATCTTCCTATGGCCCAGCTCCTTTCCCAAACCCGCCCTTTCTTCCCCTGAGACACACTCTCACCACCCAACATCTCCCCAGATCACTTCCCATCCCAGGCAGCAGGCACTGAGGGGCCCATTCACATTCATGTTTCTTTCACAAGTACTGATCTAGGGCCTTTCCAACAAAGAATGGGGTATATCTCAGAAAATACCATAAATTCAGAAAAAAATCCCTGCTCCTCACTCAAAATACCTCACATAGGTAGATATTTCCCTTATCCTCTATTCACCCTTACTGATGACAAAAAGGAGTGTATTTGGCAGGTGGCTAAAACCACATCAATCAGCTGCACTGCCAACACCCCGATAGGCATACTGAAGCACCTCGTGCACAGGGCTAAACCCTAAGCCCCTGAGTGGACATATCAACTTAAAACTCTGGTAGGACAGACTGCAATCATATGATCACTTGCCGCCTAGTAGAAATGGAAAAAATTAAACACAAACACATCAACTATGAGAGTCTCAGAGAAATCACCCAGGGAGACAGACAAAAACCCTCTTTATGAACCTTTCAGAGACCATGATTAAATATACAAACAGCAACAGTAACTCTCCTAAAGGCCTAATTCTTCTACATTTCCACTCTATCCAAATATCTGCAAAAAAGCTCCAAAAATTAGACTCCAAACACCACAGGAAGAGTTTATAAGCCTTGCATTAAAGTTTCAACAACAAAGATGAGGAACAGAGAACTCTAAAAGAAACACAGACTAAAGCCAAATATCAAATCCTGCCCACCCTAGTCAAAAAACCATACACTCCCAGTCCAAAAAACCCGCCAAAGGCTCCACCTCAAACCCAACTAGCAACTGCTTTACTCCAGCAATCTGACCACTAGACAAAAGTTTGCCCTAATCCCTGATCTCCTACCAAGCCATTTCCGAACTTCAGACAGTGAGGTCACTGGAAAATAGATTGCCCTCTGGGGAAGGCGCAGCTTACCGGAGTGCTCTGCCCTTCTTGCAAACTGACACATCTGGAGGCCTGGCAGCCTTTATGGCCCTATCTTCAGCTACCAAATAATGTGGTCCAGGTCCCAAAGCCCCCCCCACCCCGCCGCCACCCACAATACCATAAAGAGATCCATGGTGATCACCTTTAACAAAGGTGATCAAGAAAAAATAGGCCTCCTTTCTCACTGACGCAGGGACCAAACTCTCATCTTACTGATCTGTGCTCCCCATCTCTACCTCAGTTGTTGGAATGAATACCCTACCAGAAACACCAGCCAAGACTCCACACGTATACTGTTCTAATATAGACCATACAACTGTCATTCACAATTTCCCCACTTCCTCATGCCCTTTTTGGGAACAGATATCCTCCACTAACTGGAGACATCCACCTATTTCCTCACTTCCTGTGCCCCTCCTTACCCTACCAGTCATATCCCCTATGAGACACTCCTGCTCTGAGGCAATCCAACTCATCAAATCACAAATTGACCCTTTGAGATACAAAAAGACCCTTCCATAGCTTTGTACTACCAATTCCTCAAAGTAGCCCTGAGTGACTCTCAACCTGTTACAGTTAAGCAATACCCTCTTAGCCCCAATAGCCATCTTGGCTTCCAGTCCATTTCAGCCTTATTAAAGCCAAAATTCTTATCCCTACTGACTACCCCATCAACATTCCCATCCTTCCTGTAAAAATAACTTGATGGTCCTTTCCAACTGGTCTAAGAACTCTGAAAGATTAACAAAGCTACTGTTTCATTTACCCAATGGTTCCCAACCCCTATACCTTTCTCTCCCATATCCCCAATATTCAATAAACTAATGTCTCAGACTTCAAAACGCCTTCTTTACTACTCCCCTCGGCCCTAACTCTCAACAACGTTTTACCTTTACCTGGAAAGACCCCCCTATTCACTCAACAACTTACATAGACAATTCTTCCCCATGGATTTTGGGATAGCTCCCACCTCTATTGCCAGGAATTTAAAAGGACTCCAATTTCTCAACCTCACCCCCAATCACCTGAACCAATATGTCAATAGCCTTTTGCTTTATGGACCCTCAAAAAAGTGATTATATCCCACACCACCTCCCTTCTTAAATTCTTGAGGAAAAAGAGATACAATGTCTCAGAACATAAACCTCAACTGGTACACTTAACTGGGCCTTCAGTTTACCACTACCACTCACTGCATACCCTCTCCCAAAAACAGGCTATTAATAATCATCCTTTCTCCACCAAAAAATGAGAATTTCTTTCATTCTTTGCCGTTTTAGACTATTAATCCCAAATTTTTTATTCATTGCAAACCCACTTTATTAGAATTCCTAAGAAAAGAATGCCAGAAACAGACTTAATTCTCATTTCTTTTGGAGCCCATTTCTTCTGAGGCACTCCTTAAGGCTCCCTCTTTGGCCCTCTTCAATCCTAATAAACCTTTCTTTTTATTTATAGTCAGCAAAAAGGGACAAACACGGGGGCGTGGAGCAAAGATGGCAGATAGGTAACAGGTGGCCCCTGAGGCTCCCTGAGATAGTCAACTTAGAATTCAACTTAATACAGCAAGGGGAGCCCCGAACAGAGGGAGATGAATTCTCTCATCCCAAGAAGAAACTAAGGTGAGAAACCAATGAAACATACAGTCCCACTGAACCTAAAGGTTCAGTGCTCCCACTGCAGCGGGTGACTTGCGGAACTGTCGAAGGTCCCGTGGCTTCGACTCACTGGAGGCGCAGTCACATGAGGTCGGGGGTCGGCCGGCCGAACAGAGAGCTGAGCTGGCGGGGAGCCTGCACCAACCTGTGATGAGTGATGGGAGCAAAGCAATTCCACAGAAAGAGGGGCTTCAGTGGATGATATTCTGTGGCTGGGCAGGACTAGCAAGAATAAGGGACAGCAGTGACTTCAGTCAGTTGTTCCCTTCCCGAAGGGAATTGGTGGAGTGAGCTAGGCCTGGGTCACGCAACCTGGCTGAGACCCAATAGGTTATCGGAAATAAACTCCCTAGGCGGCAGCGCACATGACACAGTGAAGCCCCAGAAGTTTGACTGACCCAGAGGGGAGGCAGCGCACAGTACTACTGTGCAGGCCTCAGCAGCTTCACTGATCCCAAGGGGAGGGGCCAGCATATGCTGCCCCTGTCTGCAACTCATTACCACACTGCAGCGGGAAGGGTCACCTAGCCAGCGTGCTTCAGAAGAATTGAAACCAACAAAGAAAGAAACCGGGGCCTCCTGGAAGAAACAAAAAAGATGGGAAGAGGAAGCAACAACTAAAAGTCCCCAGATCCCAACCGTGAGAACAGTGATTCAGGTCAGGTAATTACAAAGGAGAATGAGAACAGCAAACATGCAATATCAGACACAGCAACAGTGGACATAAAGAGATATATCCAGGACCACATAGACAAGTTCAAAAGTGAAATATTTAGCCAAATAAAGCAGTATATAAGAAGATTAAAAAAAAAAGAGATGCTAAGCACCCCTGAAGCAGACACAGATGGAAGAAGGGAGGAACTCAAACAAAGGAGAGAACCATTTGATGAAGGATAAAAAGAAAATATAGAATACATGAAGCAGATTCAAAGAGATTACCAGGAAATTTAAAACTCTATGGAAAATGGCAAATCTTCTTGACAGAAACTAAGGATATATTATCCAAACTGAAGGACAGTTTTGCAATGTGGGATTATAAAAGGAAAAAATTTTTAAAAATAACAAGGAAACAAGCAGAAACAATACAAAGGCTAGAAGATAACAAGAGGACCTACAACTTGAGAATAAAGAATATGAATGAAGTTGGTGATTTAGCTCAGTGGCTTAAGGGCCTGCCTGGTAAGCTTGTGGTCCTGAGTTCAATCCCCAGTACAAAAAACAAAAACAAACGAAACAAACAACAACAACAACAAAAAAAAAAAAAAAAAAAAAAAAAAAAACCTAAAAAAGAATGCGAATGAAGAAGCAGGGGTACAAACAAAGGAACTACAAAGGTTATTCACAGAAATAATTAAGGAAAACGTCCCAAGATAGGAAAAGGAAATGATATTCAGATGTATGAGGCATACAGAACTCCAGCCACCTACAACCAACACAGAGCTACACTCAGGCATATAATAATCAAGATCCCAGAAATTCAATATAAGAACAGAATAGTAAAAGCTTAGGGACAAGAAACAGATAACCTATAAAGGAAGGCCCATCAGAATAATGGCAGACTTCTCGACACAAACTATCAAGTCAAGAAGAGCCTGGAGTGAAATATTCCAAGCCCTGAAAGAAAATAACCTGCAGCCCAGATTGATATACGCTACTAAACTGTCTCCAGAAATTAATGGAGAAACAAGATGCTTCCAAGACAAAGAGGAACTTGGCAAATTCGCAACCACCAATCCAACTCTACAAAGAATACTGCAGGGCATTCTAGAGAAAAAGATAAAAGTATTAGGATTCCACGAACAGTGACAGAGAAGACTCAATGAATGGAGCAGAAAACAGAATGAAGAAGATATAAACAGACAACTGATGGCAAAAAAAGAACGTAACAGAAACGAGGCAGAGAAGGTTGGTTATAATCTCTAATATAGATGGCCTTGATACACTAAATTAAAAAAAAAAAAAAAAGAACCACACCTGGATTAATCAGGAGATAGGGTCCACTGAGATGCTATTTATAGGAAATATAACTAACATGAGTACATGGACTGAAAATCAAATATGAGAAAACAATGCTCTATGTGACAGAGAACCAGATAGTATTTGTGCATAGGTTGGAAAGACAGGCTTTAATAGGTAAAGGAATACAACTAGAGATCAAGTCCAGGAGAAAGAAGGTTCGGAACCACTTAAGTAAATAGCAGGTTGCCACACACACACAATTTAAAACCAAGGGTCTTGGTGAGACCCAAAAATGTACTGTGTGCCCTGGTGAAGTGAAAGGGGAGGGAGAGTCTTAAAAAAGATGGCAGAAGATATTGTTAATACTGTATCAGGATTTAAAACCCACTTACTCAGACCACTCTGCTCAAACAGATTTTATTCTGTCCCAGTTTGTCTACTTACATTAGATTTGAGGGCACAGACAGCTATCCCAAAAACAACAGGATATAGCACAATAATCATCTTTAATTTCCTATTGTCTTAATCTGGAGTCCTGTATGACTTATACTATTTTATCACGACTAATCTTAGTTAAATTTGGTTTGATTGTTGTTTGGTATGGACAGATTTTATTCAAAACTGATATGATTGACAGTATCAAGTCGGAGAGTATAGGCAGCTACACTGAAGATGACAAGACTCTACAATACACATTCTGGTTTGACAACTGCCTGTTTTTGAAGTTTTATACTATATACAAAGTTATGTTTTTATTAATATTGTTATATACTGATATATTCAATTATACGATGTCTGATGATACAGCCAATTCTACTGAGGATAACAAGAGACAACACAGGAACTATGGTAGAACTCCTTGTACAACGGTTTTATATGTCTTTTTCGTTTCATGTGTTTACAGGAATATCTTTTGTTTTGTCTTGCTTTGTTTTGTTTCTCCCTCTAACATAGAAAGGATAGAAATACATGTTAAGATTTACACATGTGTAGAATCTATAAACTGTTAATGAGAACTGATCTTATGACACATGATGAAATGAACAAATACTTTTAAGAAAAAGAGACACTAAAGTACCCAGTGCTGATCCTGGAGGGTCATAATGTGAAACCCAGCCATAGTATTATTCTTTGTTCAGAGTGATATTAGACTGCTTGGGTTTGTTCAATCTCCACATAGCTGAAGATATGGATAACTGCATGTATGTTTAAGTGTATAGGGTTGATAACCATATTTCTAAGTTTTTGTTGGATAGTTGAACAGAACTGGTTGCTGTCTCACTGTTTGAATCCCCACTTTATATGCTCCACTTTAGTACCTTGAATAACTATTTGTAAGAGGACAATCTGTAATCATCTTAGTTATTTCTTACTCTTAGTTATTTCTTACTGTTTATTTTTTTCTTTGAAAGTATGTATTATTTCTACCTATTTTCTGTTTGGTTTAGTCTTTCTTTAAATAAAATTAGAAGAAAAAAAAAGAGACTACAGTACCCAGTGCTGATCCCAGGGTGTCATGATGTGAAATCCAGCAATACTGTTATTCTTTGTTCAGAATGGTTTTAGCCTGCTTTAGTTTGTTTAATCTCAACATAAATGAAGATATGGATAACTGCATGTATTATTATATAGGATTAACAACCATATTACTAAGTTTTTGTTGAACAGAACTGTTTGCAGTCTCACTGTTTGAATTCCCACTTTATATGTTCCACATTTGTATCTTGAACAACTGTTTGTAAAAGGACAGTATGTAAACATTAACTAGTGATTTCTTACTGTTTATTTGGTCTCTGAACATATGTACTATTTCTACCCATTTTCTGTTTTGTTTAGTCTTTCTTTAAATAACATTTTTTTTAAAAAGGGGGACAAGCTTTAGCACTACCTGCTCAGCCAGCTGGAAACTCCCTACAGCTTGTTGCCTATTCATCCAAATAGTTCATCCTTGTAATAAAAGACTGGTCTCTCTGTTTACAGTCTAAGAGTCTGCTGCATTCCTTAATCCCTAGGCCCAGAGGATTACTATCCACCAGCCCTTACATGTACACTCTTCACTCAACTTCTCTGACCTTCTCAGCCACTGTGCTTTAACCCATCTCTCTCTGGCCCAAGTTCAAGCCCTATACTCTCAGTAACTTTCAGTTACCTTTTACCACTCCCCAGATTTCACCTCCCAACTTAAGGGCACAGGACTCCTTGATTTTACTCTTACGTGCTTCCATCAAATAACCTTGAAACATATTCCAGAGTTCCCAAACTCGTTCACTGATAAAAGCACTTCAAAGACCACCCCTTTCCTGGCATAGTATACCATCAGTGAATGCTATCGAGTTAGCTAAGCTTAATGCTACCCTCCCCAAGAAGTGGCAGCTCTCCCCACAAGCACAACTTCACAGCAGGCAGAACTCATGACACACACTAGCTCTCTCACTCTCATAAAAGAGAAAACCACTGACGTTTACAAAGACTACGAATACCCATAGGTTATCCCACATTCCTATACTCAAATGCCCAAATCTGACATGAAAGAAGATTCCTAAAAAATATTCCAAACAAAATGGGCCCCTAATTCAAGATCTAGAGTCAGCTCTTCCACCCCAAAGAACTACCATAATTCACTGCAAGCGTCAAAAATCTAACTCACAGAATAAACATCTCAGATATATCATTTGTGGAAATAACAAAACTGACAAAGTAGCAAAACAGACAGCCACCAACTCTCCTTTCTCCTTTCCTGCTTCCTGTTCCCTCGCACCTTGGTTACTCAGCCCCAAGAAATAACTTTACTCAGCAAATAATGGGCATGACAAGAGAAAACAGTAGCAGTTTTTCCTTAAAAACTTAGTCTTTCCTGAAGGCAAAACAAATTCCTTTTCATCTTTCTATGACCAGCTCCATGCTGGATTACTTCCTCTTTATGTTCTAATTCCTAAATATTCAAATACATCTCATCCTTAGGTTTAAGACCTCCCTGCAAAGAGTATCACCCAATGCTCCACAGACCAAACCATCAAGCCCCCCAGAGCAACCTCAGACCTCCTCCTTTCCCCACCCTTCAGCTTCAGGGATTCTTCCCCGGTACTGACTGACAAATGGACTTACTCACATGCTTCCAGTATAAAAATCATAGTAATAAAGATACCTCTTTGTCCTAGTTGACACTTTTTCAGGATGAATAGGGGCCTTCCTACATCAAACAAAAAATTCTCCACAGCAGCAAATGTCCTACTCACTGAAATCATCTCCCATTTCAAACTTTCAATTTTTATCCAAACAATAATGGACCTAAATTTACCTCAGAGATCACCCAAAAGGTAGCCCCCTCCCTAAATATAACCTGGAAGCTCAATCACCTTCTTAAACAGAGCCTAACCAAATTTCCCCACCAGGTCCACTCAGACTGGACTAACTCCTATGCTCAGCCCTTTTTAAACTCAGGTCTCTTCCCCAAAAGCATCTTATGCTCAATCCCTTCTAAGAGTCCACTTGGAAGGCCCTTTCACATTCTTTATCTCCAAATCAAACTTAACCTCCCCTCTTTCAAATTTCTTATTTAACACCCTTAGGCATCTCATTTGGAATATGTTGACTCCACCTCCCAAAAACCTCCAACAGAGATACCTCATTTTTGAGTTCCTACAATCTGAAGACTGGATATATACAACACCTCTCAGGGGTTAAAACCAAAATGAATGGGGCTCTTAGAAGTAATTCTGACCACCCAATAATAGCAAAATTAAAAGAGCATTCCTCCTGCCACTTCTCTCTTAAAAGGGACCCCCCCCCCCCGCTTTCCTAATGCACATCAAGCAGAGGCATATCCTGCCTCCTGTGACTGAAGAAATCAAACACAGCTAGAAAGTCCATGAGTCTCTCTTTTCATAATTCTGCATACTTCTTGACCATCTTAATAGAAGAATTCCCAATTAATCATCCTCTTCCTCCCTAGATACCATAATCCAAGACCTATGGTTACAGGAAAGCCTCTCAGACTTCTCTCCAGAACCACTCACTACTACTACTTCCCTCCTGCTCCGATCCTTTCTCAGTATCACTTATTCTCTTAACCCCTAACACAGACTTTTCCTACATACCTCCATCAGACATGCTTACACAGCTAAAATAATGCAAACCTCTAACAGGTCTGCCACCATCTTTCCCAAATAGCAAACTCAGTAATCTCTGCTTCCCTTAGAACACAAATACTTCTGCAAGGCTACACTTTACCAAGACTGCTAGTCCCAGCTGACATCAGACATCCAGGGCACTAGGAGGCATCAGACAAGCTCTATTCCAAAAATAACACTGTTTTTATACCAACAAATCTGCTCTTGTCAGAGATGGGGTAAAACGCCTTCTTGAACAGACTTCCGAATAATCTGTCTCCCTTTTGTCTTCATTGGCTCCTACCATTCTGGTCCACTTAATGCTTGTTACTTTTTCTTCCTTGTATAATTAATCTATTCTAAAAACTACTTTTTCAAGAATGAAGAGCAGCATCTCCCAGGCAACTACTCAAGAATAGCTCTAAATAGTCTTTCTTCTCCAAAACCATTAAAAAAAACTTTACAGCTACCTCCTCAGCAGGATGCACCCCAAAAAAAGAACAACAATCCTTTTCCAATACCTACACAGTTCTCCTATCTCATTCTTTTAAAGCCAGGAATGACAGAGCCCAGATAGGGACACCACCAATTTCAGTGAGTTCACCCCTTAGGGAAATGGTTTTATTTTACCTAGGATGTACAGGACATGTCAGCAGGTCAGAGGGGACATTTCAGCAAACCTGCTATTTCTCTAATTCACCCCCCCCCCAAAAATCTACCAAAAACTGCTCTTAAAAAAAAAAAAAGCCTCTTAGGCTGTAAGAGGCCTTCTCTGCTGCTCTCTCAGGTTTAGCAATAAACTTGCTTGGACCAGTGAGTTTGCAGCCCTTCTTTCCAGCTCAAAAAGAAATGACACAAAATTCAAGATCTGTAAAAGGAAAACTGATAAACAAGATTTCAAAGTAAACTTTTGCTATGTGAAAAACTGTTAAGATGACACAACAATCTTACAAATTAGGAGAACACAGGGTAAAACACTTTATGTGCTATCTAAAATATGTTTTAAAAACTATTAAAAGAACACTACAAAAACAACTCAGTTATTAAGTGAACAAAAAGACATGAACAGTTATATAGGTACATAACAAATAAATAAATGAAAAAACTACCTCAGAAAAAGTACAGCTGAAAGATAACCACTTCAATAAACACATAGGGGTAAACTAATAGTAAGTAATACAAAGATCAAAGGGATAGCATAATGTGAACAGTTCAGAATCTGTTACTGGACTAACTGTATAACTAATGGAAAAGGTAGATGAAAAGAAGCTAAACAGCAAACAATTTAGAGCTAACAAAGAAAACAGGTTACGCAGTTCATGCTTAAGTTTTACGAGCACTGGAATGTAAACAAAGGTCTGAAGTACTTCTGTAAATGAACACAGGATATTTCTTCAAAGTATGACATACACACTGGTCTCCGTCTACTAAGTACTAAACAAAATCTATGGATGTGAGTGTCTCAAGTGCACACTTGCACTTTCCATTACCTGAATCAGGCAGAGAGCTAGGTTCCCCTTCTGAACACTAACACCACGTACCCCGTTGTACTCACAGCAATTCTTACTTCTTCTATGTCTGTTCCTCCCACTACACAAACTCCTCAGTACAAGGATAGTGTTAGCATTTTATTCTGGCATCTATTACACATTAATAGGTACTTACGAGTAGCAGGATCTCACAAACTATTTGCTGGACATATAACCAGAATCATTTTAATAAACAATGGTTCCAACAGCTAGTAAAGACCAGACAGATGAGAAATCAAAAGCAGTAAAACTAGTTAGGAAACAGCTATAAATCTTAAAACAAAGTGCAGACTGCAGGTATGACTACAAAACAGGGAAATTGAGTCAAAGACTTATTAACCACTGTAACAGAAAGGCAGAAGATGATTATAAGGGCTGGGGATTTAGCTCAGTGGCATAAGCGCCTGCCTTGCAAGCGTGTGGTTGTGAGTTCGATCTCCGGTACCGCTAACAGAAAAAAAAAAAAAAATGGTGTTGGATGATTATAAGATTCTGAGCCTTTTCCCTGGAAAGTCACTTATTTAAATTTTTATTAAGACTTGATTTGCTGTAATATACTATACCAGGTACAAGAAATAAAATGATAAGCAAATACACAAAATATCTGACCTCATCATAACACATGGTAGAAAAAACAGAAATCAAATCCAGAGAAATATTAAGATTGGAGATTATGGACCTGAAACACTACAGAAAAGTCAAGGCCCCACAACATTTTAGTGTCATTTATCTCATGGTACATGGATTTACAAGCTTGATAAAGAAAATGTGTAGATATAGTTCAAATCAACTAACACTTACTGAACAGAACCTAATTAAAAAAGATGTGTGGGTAAGCTATAATACTAAGAATAAAGCTCAAAGAAATGCCTATACTGATGACTCCCCTCAATAAGGGAACTGAAAAATAAGAAGGAAAATAGAGGAAAGCCCAAAAAGGTACAAAAAACCTAGGGAAAAAGTTTGAAGATGGAGAGGTGATATATACTAGTAACAAAGTGTAAACATAAGAAATGACTTCAGTAAATAATCCCTTGAACTTACTTGGTAAGATAATCTACCAGAAAAAAGTTCCCGGACAATGACAAAAATAAACTTCAAGTTACAAGGTAAGAAAAAGGAAGTAGAAAGGAAAAAAAGACACAAAGGAAGCATGTAGAGGAAGAAATAAAAGGGTACAAGAAATATATTTTCACTTATTAAAAATAGTATTGAAACAGAGCTCTCTTAAGCAGAATGTCAAGGCATTGCTTTAATATAATTAATTTCTTCTTTGGAGAATCTCACTTATTCACCTTAATTTTGAGCAAAATAAGCCAAAATGAAATGACTGTACTTTAAAAATAATGTATATAAAACTGAAGTATACAAATATATTTAATAGACATATGTTTTAGAACAATGCTAAGTGACCAATTTTATTCTTTAAAAATTTTTTTAAAAAGACAAGTTTACAAACTTTGTATCTACCACCAACTATTTCCCTACTTTCAATGAGTAATGTGAAATGCTTTCAGAAAGCACTTAAACTCAAAAATAATTACATGCCTACTGTTACAATTACATTCCTATATCCAGTATAAACAATACAATACGAAAATATCCTATCCTGAAGAGCTTTAAGTAATTTAAATAAAATGATTATTAGCTAAAGGAAACATACTGGTACTTTATGAAATTATAGGAATAGTCGAGGGATTCAATGAAATTCTTTCAAAAATATGTAAATCTTTTCAATGGACGGGAAAAGCAAAGCACTGACAAGAAGAGTAAGAGTGAGAACAATTACAGCAATAAAAATTATTTTCAGTTGATCTAGGAAGCAAGAAAGAACAGCACCTGCTATTTTCATGATTTTTCTTTAGAACCCCACAATAAAATTAAGATACAGTCACAGAAATCAAATCAAACCACTGCTAGAATCTTCTATTTGGTCATGTTGATTTAAAACTTTTGTTCTTCCTGGGATTTCTCACTAGGTTTCACGTGGAATTTGAAGAATAAGACTTTGTGAAGAGCCTAATTATAACTACTACACAAGGCAGTCTTCCATACAACTGGTACCTCTTACAACCAGCAGGTGGTGCCCTGCATAAAGATAACCCTTTCAGTATATAGTAATTAAACATAATGAGAAGTTTACTCCTGTCAAAAGACAACAAAAAATCTAATGAGAGTTTTTCCTAAACAAAAAAAGATAAACAATGCTATTCTCCCTTAACTATACAAGGCTCCCTTAAGGCTCTATTTACATATTTTCCAACTATTTAAACAAAAACTTGGGGATTTTCCCCATAAACAATGTATACCTCAACTCATATCAATTCCTAGCAGCACAAGGGGTGTTCTTGTAAATCTCTTTAAAGTAATACTTTATTTTAATAGTGTTAATATGTTTCACTTACTGGACAATTTGTATTTCTCTAGTCAGTAGTCAATCCAATGTTCCATTTGTGCGGTTATAAATTGTATGCTTCTCTATTCATTCACCCTAAATCTCAAGCATGTACTCTTGCAGAACTACTTTCTTTTGGAAGACTGCATCTGCTTTATTAGGAAAACAAACTGTTGAACAGGAGCTTCTTAGGCTTCCTGTCACCAAATTTACATGCTTACATACATCTGTAACTGTGTTCTCTTTTCTTCTCCTTATTAGCAACAAAGTGGCCTCTCTGCATCAAAAACTCATCCCCCCACAAATACACAAAATCCCACTGTCTTTCAGGTTTTCTCAAACACATTCACTTCTTTAGTTCTCTTAACATCGTTCTGTGTCTACCATATCCTTTCTTCAGCATTCAAATACACTATTCTAGGAAGGGGAGGGGAGTGGAGGGGAGGGGGGAGGGGAGGGGAGGGGAGGGGAGGGGAGGGAAAGGGAAGGGGAGGGGAGGAGAGGGAAGGGAAGGAAAGGAGGGAGGCAGGTATTCAGGAAGGAAACAGAAGATATAACATATCTGCTTAAGACTACAAATACCTCAGGAGCAATTGTATTCTCTCCAATTATCTTCACTGGTAATCAAAAAGTAACTCAAGCAAAATCAGGCTTCTCTATATTTTCTATCTTCAGTCCCATTCACTTTTCATACTAATCCAATCTGACCTCAAAAGAGTCTCTCATCCCTTCCCCACCATTATAAGCAATAATACTTCTGCTCTGGTCACTGAAGGAGAATGCAAAAAAAGGGCAACAGATTCTTCCCTGTCCTATAGTTATACCTTGCTCCTTCTGTAAAGAAGAGTTTTTCTGGTCCCTGAATCTCAGGTGGTCTTATGACTCACTTTCGCCAAAGGCACACTGGCAAGCTGAATAAGTACTTGTGCTCTTGGATTTGCTAACTCACTACTCCTGGAACTCTGCTGTGGACTTATCAACAAGCCCCAACTATCCTGCTGCTAGATTAGAAATCATATGGAAAAGCCGGGCATTCTGGTGTACATGCCTGTAATCCTAGCACTTGGAAGCTGAGGCAGGAGGATTGCTGCAAGTTCAAGGCCAGCCTGGGCTACAAAGTGAGTTCAAGGCCAACCTAAAATGCATAGTAAAATCCTGCCTCAAAGTTTTTAAAAAAAGATGAAGACAAGACGAAGATGAAGAAGACTAGGACAAAGAGAAACCATATGGATAGAGGTCCCAGTTATCCTAGCCATGGTCATCAGGAGCAAGCTAGTCAGAGTCAAATATCACGCATCCCTGGCAGAAGCATGAGCCACTGCAGCTGAGATCAGCTAAGCCTAACCTAGGATCAGTAGTTCCACCCAGAGCAGCCAAACTAAAATTATCAACCTGTAAAACTGGGAATGGAAATTAAGTCATTGCTAATTTGTTATGAAGTAAAAGCTCACTAAAAGTCATCAGTAACCTCTACATTGCCAAGTCAAATGAATACTTCTCTAATTCTTATTTTATCTCAGTGTATGATATACTTGATGAAAGCCCTCTCCTTGAAACACTATTTTCCTTTAATTTCTACCATGTTTCTGTCTTTTTCTGATTTTTCTCCTTCCTTATTGGCATCTAATTTGTTTCTCTTTCCTTTACCCAACACCAAACCTCTTAAGTATCAGTAATTCATTAGAGCTCAATCCTAGGAGCTTTATTTTCTTTTTAATTCGTATTTCTCTCCAAGCTTTCTGGGTTTTTTTTTTTTTTTTTTTTTTGCTTTTTTTTGTTTAAATTTTATTTAAGGAGAAAAAAGAAAAAAAACAGAAAAAGGGTACAAGTTATACAGAATTTCAGAAAAAAATAAACAGTAGGAAATCACTAGTTAATTACATATTGTCGTCTTAGAAATAGTTGTTGAAGTTACAAAATTAAAGCATATAGAGGGGACTTTCAAACAGTGAGACTGCAAACAGTTTTGTTCAATGATCCAACAAAACTCAGTAATATGGTTATCTATCTTATACACTTAAATATATACGCAGCTATATCCTTTAGAGAACTTTCTTTTCCTTTCTTTTGTACAATGACAATTACACATTTTGGGTTTTATTGCTTTTTTTTTTGAAGAAGGTTCTTACTACTTTTTTTTTTTTGAAGAAAGTAAAACTAAATGTGACATAACAGAACAGAGTCAGTCAAATCAAAAGGATGGACATAATACATAATGTAAAAACAAAATACAAGGTGATCAACAATGGTTACCATAATGCCTCTTGTTATCTTAAAAAGAACTGCCTATATCATCAGTTATAATAAAATTGAACAAAACAGTAAAGAATAAGACCAATAAAACCAAAACATTGGAGACATTAGAGGACTTCAAAAGAAGATAATAGTCAACCAGAATGGGTGTCACAATGAATCTTATTGTCTTCATAGTTGTTGCCTATACTTTCAAACTTGGTACTATCAAGCATAACAGAATAGAGGAAAATCAGTCAAAACAAGATGGTGAGAGCAATACAGAGTTTCAAATCAAGTTAATAGGAAATCAAAGTGGGTTACTATAATATATCCTGCTATTTTTTATTTATTTTTCTCTTAATTAAAGGGATAAAAATGAAAAAGTAGATAATAAAAAGGAGATTGAGATAAAAGAGGGCATAACAAGCTTTCTGCTTTTAAAAAGTTTAGATAATAAGTTCTCTCTTTTGAACTCTATCTAACTTCTCTCTTTTGAACTCCATCTCATATGTCCCATAGTCTACCTTAGCATCTTAGCATAGTCTACCTCTGCAACATAATTTGATGTTTTCTCAAAAGCGCCATGAATTTCAGATACCCAGTACTAAACAATAAACTCTCAATTCCTCCTCTCCCCCAAAAAATCCTCAATCTTCAGTCTTCCATGTCTAAATAAGTGGTTATACTGGGCATGGTGGTGCACACCTGTAGTCCCAACACTTGGAGGCTGAGGCACAAGGATCGCAATGAGTTTGAGGTCAGCTTGAGCTACATAAGTGAGTTCAAGGCCATCTTGCACTCTACAGCAAGACTCTAGCTTTAAAAAAAAAAAAAAAGACTAAATACATGTACACTACTTTCTCTCAGAAAGCTGGGAATAATCCTTGATAATTCCCTGTCACCACTGAAAATTAACCATAAACAAAATCCAGCCTTATTTAGCAATCATTTCATCACAATTTAAGGCACTTCCAATTCACTCTTCACATTACAGCCAGAATTATCTTAATATGCCAATCTTTTCATATCATCTTATGAAAAATTCTCAAACAGGTTCCCATTGTTGTTAGAGTAAGTATGAAACAGAGTAATCTGACCATCTTCTCATTACACTCTAAAAGCACCAAACCAAAACCCTCTCACCAGATGTGGTAGCCCAAGCCTATAATCCCAAAGACTGAGGCAGGAGGATTGCCACAAGTTCAAAGCCAGCCTGGGCTTCATGGTAAGTTCAAGACAAGCCTAAACTAATACACAGTGAGACCATGTCTCAAAAAGCAGCCACTCCCAAAAGAAAACTCTTCTATCTCAGGATTTTTTATTCCTTCTGCTTCAAAACCTCTTCTTTCTCCTCCTTAGCCCTCAAGCCTAGCTACTACTAATTTTTTGAAGTCTCATTGATTTCCAAATCAAGGAAATTGTCAAATTTACCAAATTTAAAGTAAATCTCTACTACATGGTCTCATACCACTCCTGCAGTTTTCCTTCAAAATATTTATGATAAATGTAAATATTAACTCAAATGTGTTTCCCTTTCTAATCTGTAAACTACATGAAAACAGACATCCTGTTTTGTTCGCTTTCATATACCTAATGTATAACACAATGGTGGTGAAGAAGCAGAAGTTCAATAAACTTTTTTTTTTGGTGGGGGGGTGGTACCTGGAATCAAACTCAGGACCTTGTGTTTGCCAGGCAGGTGCTCGTGCTACTGAGCTATATATATATATATATATATATATATATATATATATATGTGTGTGTGTGTGTGTGTGTGTGTGTGTGTGTGTGTGTGTGTGTATATCTATCCTCGGCACTCAATAATTGGGGGAGGGGGGGTCTACCGGCACTCAAACTCACAACCCTGCTCTTACAAGGTAGGCACTTATGCCGCTGACCTAAATTCCTTCAATAAATATTATTAACAATGAGATCTATTATATCATTATGCCTACATTACAGATGAAATTCAGAGACATTAAACAACTATGCTGAAGTTACTCAGTAACTGAAACTAAAATTGATCTTTATCTTACACCCAAAATATATGTCCTTAACCTCATGGTTCCCCATCTTTCGAGCATTTAAATCCCTGAACAGACCCAAATATCTGTATCTATATAAAGTTCTATAGATTTTTACATGCAAAGCTGAATAATAATGCTTTTAACATGAAAATACAGTACACTGTCAATACTGCCCACCATCCATACCAGCATTTCTTAAATATTTAAGTGTGGCAACTATAATTAGAAAAATTTAGGGCTGGGGGTTTAACTCAGTAAGTAAGGTTTAGCTCAGGCATAAGTTCCTGCTTGGCAAATGTGAAGTCATGAGTTCGAGCCCTGGTACCAAAAAAGAAAAATTTGACAAAGACATTGCAGTTCTCAAAGCTCTTTCACAAACGTATTTTTCCTCAAAATCATAAAAAGTAAATAAGGAATTCTACCGAAAGTATTTCAGATAAAAAAAATATGAAGGTCAGAGGATTTGTGAACTTGGATGTAGTAGTTATATGCAATGATGGCAGAAGCTAGGAAAAGAAATAATATTTTCTGCTTTTTACTTCATACTCTTCAGACACCCTGTAATGAAAATTAAAAATCATATCACTGCAAAATCAAAGTAAATGCAACAAATAAAATGTTAGTTCATCCAAGCCAAGAATGGTGACACACATCTGTAATCCCAGCAGCACTCAGAAGGCTGAGACAGGAGGACAGCAAATTCAACACTAATCTGGGCTACACAGTACATTGAAGTGAGATCCAATCTCAAAACAACAAGTCTTCCAAAGGCTCAAGACACAAAAATCATTTAAGCATAATCAGGCTAGTAGAATTTTAAAAGTTAAAATTATTAATTTTTTAAAAGACAGTAACAACCATATTGATGAAGTATGAAGGAAATGGTGCCCTTGGATACTGCCAGTGGGAATGTACAATGCTGGAGCCATTTTAGGAAACTGTCTGACAGTAGCTTAAAAGTCAAACCATGAAATTCCATTTCTAGATATGTAAAATTTCCAAGGTATCTAAAAGTTTCATTTTTAGCTTTCTACCCAGAAAAATAAAAAAAATGTATACACAAAGGCTTTACAGGACTGTGCATAGAAGTATATACACCACCCAAAATGTAAATCATTCAAACACCTTTAACTGCTAAATGCATAGAATGTGGTATATTCACATAACAAAATACCAATCAGGGACAATAAATAAAGTATTAATACCTGACACGGGCTGGGAATTTAGCTCTGTGGCACAAGTGCCTGCAAGCATGAGGTTATGAGTACAATCCCCAGTATCAAAAGAAAAAAGAAAAAAATACATGACACAACATGGATGACTATCAAAAACATTATCCAAGTAAAAGGCAGACACATTTTTATGATTACATTGTGTGAAATATCTAGAAATTTATGGTCACAAAGTAAATTATAGTAGCCTTCCTATGGTCAAGGAGAAATGGAAAATATTAAATGAAGAATTCCAGATATAATCCATAATTATGCCCCAGTCTAAGAAGTATTATGATATCTCAAGGTACTCCAGTCTATACTATCCAGAATGGGAATCTTCTCTTTATCCAGTGTGTCCACATTGTATATACTACTCACCCAGTAATCATTTAATAACTATCTCAGTTTTCAGAAAAACTATCATCATACCCCAGTGCACTGCATTCAAATAACAATTATTTTATGTAACAATGGTCCCAAAATGCAGGAGTGGTGAGGTTGACAATTTATATATGTCACAGAGAAGTTGTATGTGCTTTAAATTAAAGGTAGGGGCCAGAATATTTCTCAGTGGCACAGGGTCTGCCTGGCAAGCACAATGTCCTGAGTTCAATTCCCAGTACCAAAACTAAATTAATTAATTAATGAGTAGGTCAGGCACTGTGGTGACACCTCTAATCCCAGGACTCAGGAGGCTGAGACAGTAAAACTGTCACAAGTTCAAGGTCAGCCTGGGTAACAGAGCGAGACCCTGTCTCAAAATAATTAATTAATTAATGGATGAAAAATACAATATGATGTGCTTTTGAGAGTGAGAGCCATATTCATGTGGCCTATTCCTGTACACTATTATAAATGTTCTATTTGTTTTTAATTAGCATTATCAATGATTTTTTATGTGCAATTTATAATGAGTCATCAGATGTGTGTGTGTGATATATATATATATATATATATATATATATATATATAAAACACATTTATAAAGTTCAGTACTATCAACAGTTTCAGATGTGAGGGAAACATCTTGGCATGTATCCTCCACAAATAAAGGAAAACTATTATAATGGTTGACAGGACAGATGTGAGAACATAGCAAATATAATGAACACTAAAGCACTGAAGTCATTAAATATCCACCTTTGCAAGTTGTACAACACTAAACTGAATAAAACCCACTGACTTACACATAAAAAATGAGTGACGTAAATAAAGGAACCACACAATAGAGAGAGTAACTCATTCTGCCAAAGATGGCAGTGAAGGCTGTCAGAGGCACTTAACAAGGAGTTAGAATTTAAGCTGTGGAAGATAATATGGTGGCTAAGTGAGGACTCACTGGGCAGAGGAAAATAACATGGAAAGAAGCACAAAAACATGTCCAACCTGAAATGCAACATAAGTATAGTTAATTCTATTAAAAAGTGTTTTGGGCTAGAAATATAGGTCAGTGCCTTGGTGCCTGCCTGGCAAGTACAAAAGTCCTGAGTTCAATTCCCTGTATCAAAAAAAAAAAAAAAAAAGTGTTGCTGGGTGTGGTGGCCAACTCCTTTAATCCCAGCATTTGGGAGGCTGAGACAGGAGGGTCGCCAGCTACAAAGTGAGTTCAAAACCAACCTGGCCTATATAGTTCAAGGCTGGTCAGTGAGACCTTGTCTCAATAAAAGAAAAGTGTTTCTAGAAAAATCTCACCAACTACAAAATTACACTTTAAAATAGTGAGAATAGACTTTTAGGAACACAAAAACAATTCCAAGAAAATACCAGTATACATAATCTCTATGAGTATTTCTTCCCAACAACATAATCAAACTTAAACCTTGACACTCAGGCTTTCTCTTTCAAGATGTAAATCTGGAGACTTCCGGGAGAACATGGAGGACAAACAACAGCAGCCAGAGAGGCTCTCTGAGACTGCCAGCTTAGAATCCAGGAGTGCTGCCCTGTGAGGAGTCCTAAGCCAGAGAAGTACCCTGCCGACCCAGGAACGAACTAAGCTGAGAGAAACTAACTGGAAATGCAATCCTGGTGCAATAACAGGAACTGATAGTCTCAGCATGGAAGCTGGAGCCCGCGCCATTGGAAAGCCGCAATTTGAATTTCCTGCTGCCGCTACTGCGTCCCAATCGGCATGGCAGGGAGAGAGACGCACGAAATCTCTGAGAGCGGGAATCGGCAAATGAAATGGCGGTTGAGAGGGGACTGGCCAGGAGCACTGCATCGATCTGCAGTGAGTGAGAGAAACGGGGACCCTTTCATAGACTAGGAGGCTCCAACAGAGGGCATTCTGGGAACGGGCAGACTAGCCAGAACAGGGCCCTGCAGTGACTTTAGTCGCATATTTCCCTCTAAAGCGGGAGTGGTGGGGAGCGCTTGGCCTGGTGACGCCGCGGACTAAGACGCAGTAGGCTAGCCCAAATCAGGTCCCTGTGCCTGTTGGTGCACCCTAGCAGTGAAGCCTTCACTAGGTTGATCTGGAGGGACTGGCCCAGCAGAGGCTGCCCAGGTCTGCCTCTCCCTAGTATACTGCAGTGGGTGGGAACACCTAGCCGGCGGATTCATAAAAACTGTAACAGACAAAGAGAAAAAAAAAACTGGACCTCCTACTTAAGCTTGTATGGAAGGAACAAAAAGTATGAGAAAAGGGAGCAACAACAAAAGGTCCTCAGTCCCCAATCCTGAGAACACTGATCCAGGAAAGGGAAAAGCAAAGGAAGACAGAAAACATGCAATATCAGACACGGCACCAATAGACATAAAGCAATATCTCCAGAGCCTCATAGAAGAGTTTAAAACTGAAGTATTTAACGAAATAAAGCAAGAGGTAAGTAGAATAGTTAGAGAAATGCTAAGCACTGCCCAAGAAAAAAACAGATGGTGGAATGGAAGAACAGAAAAAAAGGGGAGAATTGTTTGAATGAGAAAATAGAGAAAACACAGAATACATGAAGCAGGTTCAGAGAGATTACCAGGAAACTAAAAACTCTATTGAAAGCTGGCATAACAGCTTGAAAGAAACTAAGGATAGATTATCAGAACTGGAGGACAGATTTGTAAGGTAGGAGCATGAAATGAAAAATTTCTCAAAAATAACAAGAAAACAGAAAACAAACAGCAATAATACAAAGGCTAGAAGATGATAAGAGGATCTGTAACTTAAGAATTAAGAACATAAAAGAAGAAGTAGGGACACAAACAAATGAACTACAAAAGCTATTCACAGAAATAATCCAAGAGAATTTCCCTAATTTAGCAAAAGGTAAAAATACTCAGATGTATGAGGTCTACAGGACCCCAGCTACCTACAATCCAAACAGAGCTACACCCAGGCATATAATAATCAAAATCCCAGAAATCCAATATAAAAACAGAATATGAAAAGCCATCAGAGACAAGAAACAGATCACTTACAAGGGAACACCCATCAGAATTACAGCAGACTTCTCGGCACAAACCATCAAATCACGAAGAGCGTGGGGGGAAATAACTCAAGCTTTCAAAGATAATAACTTCCAACCAAGATTGATATATCCTGCACAACTGTCCCTAGAAATTGATGGAAAAACAAGGTGCCTCCAGGATAAAGAGGAACTAGGGGAATTTGCAACCACCAATTCAATTCTACAGAGAATACTGCAGGATATTCTAAAAAAAGGAAAATAACACGAATCCAGAAATAGTGGCAGAGAGGCCACAATGAATGGAGCAGAAAGCGAAATGAAGAAGACAAACTGACAACTAATGACAGAAAAAGAACTCAACAGAAATGAGGCAGAGAAGGTTGGATGGTAGGAACAGCTATTTTGGAGAAAACAAGACATCATAATAGCTAGTGCTGATTTAATATCCTCTTGTTTTGAAGTCCCATCAAGCTTTTGTTCTTCTGTCTCCATCGGTTTTAACCTGTTGTATCTTATTGGATTTTATTATATAAACAAGGGGCTGGGGATTTAGCTCAGCGGCATAAGCGCCTGCCTTGCAAGCAGGCAGTCGTGAGTTCAATCCCTGGTACCGATAAAAAAAACGAAAAAAGACCAAAAAAAAAAAAATAATATAAACAAAAACTTTTATAGACAAGGAGGTTATACAGAAACCATTGTTCATTTTCTCTTAGTTGATTCTAAATACCCTTTAATACTGTCATCTCCTGAACGGTTTTACATTGTCTTGATATGTTTGATGCTACAGTATACGAAGTTATACCCAAAGATTTTAAGGGAAGAGACACTATGGTAACTACTTTTATGTCGAGATTATCTTGTGGTGAAACACTATTTTGCTTAAATGGCTGTTTTGACCTGCGCTGTTTTGTTGTTATGCCCTCTTTTTTATCTCAATCTCCCTTTTATTATCTACTTTTTCACTTTTATCCTTTTAATTAAGGGAAAAATAAATAAAAAATAGCAGGATATATTATAGTAACCCACTTTGATTGCCTATTAACTTGATTTGAAACCCTGTATTACTCTCACCATCTTGTTTTGACTGATTTTCCTCTATTCTGTTATGCTTGATAGTACCAAGTTCAAAAGTATAGGCAACAACTATGAAGACAGTAAGATTCATTATGACGCCCATTCTGGCTGACTATTATCTTCTTTTGAAGTCCTCTAATGTCTCCAATGTTTTGGTTTTATTGGTCTTATTCTTTACTGTTTTGTTCAATTTTATTATAACTGATGATATAGGAAATTCTTTTAAAAAGAGGCATTATGGTAACCATTGTTGATCACCTTATATTTTGTTTTTACATTATGTATTATGTCCATCCTTTTGATTTGACTGACTCTGTCCTGTTATGTCACATTTAGTTTTACTTTTTTCAAAAAAAAAAAATAATAAGAACTGTGGGAGTAATAAAACCCAAAATATGTAATTGTCATTGTACAAAGGAAAGGAAAAGAAAGTGCTTTAAAGGATATAGCTGCATATATATTTAAGTGTATAAGATATTACTGAGTTTTGTTGGATCACTAAACAAAACTGTTTGCAGTCTCACTGTTTTGAAGTCCCCTCTATATGCTTTAATTTTGTAACTTGAACAAGCATTTCTAAGAGGACAATATGTAACTAACTAGTGATTTCCTACTGTTTATTTTTTCTGAAATTCTGTATAACTTGTACACTTTTTCTGGGTTTTTTTTCTCCTTAAATAAAGTTTAAAAAAAAAAAGATGTAAATCTGGACGTTTCTTCTAGTAAGAAAACATTTAGTACAATTTACAAATTTAACTCAGAGACAGACTTCCATAGTTTTTTTTTAAGTGTAGGTGAAATATTGTCACATATTTCACCTGTACCTGTAGCTTTACCAGATAGCTTAACACACAAAGATCAGGGATTCTTTGGGGGAATGGAGTAGGGAATATCAGGAATGTAACTCAGGATCTTGCACTTGCCAGCCAGGCACTGTGCCACTAAACTATATCACTGGCCCAAGATTAGGCATTCTTAACACTATTAAAACCACCTGCTTCTAGTAAACAAAAGAAATTGTGCATTAAGATGTCAGCTTTTTTCTGACACTGTACACTGTAGAAACCACTCTACAGAAAATCACCCTTAAATCCTTCAAAAGTTTAATGTGCTGAGGGAAAAAATTTTGCCAATGAAATTTCTACATTACACTAATTTCATTCCCCTTGTCAATAATCCCGAAAATGTTACAGCATGTAGTGAAAGTGATTTAATCATATTCTGGGCATGTTTATTTACACATACATGTGCACATACTGATGAAGGTAGTAATAAAAGAAACTAGAACCAGTTATGCTTTATGTCTCTGCTTAGAAGTTTGTTTTTTGACACAAATGACAGCTGTTGTCTGTTTTCCTTTAAGGGAAAAAAAAGTTTTTGGTGGCATTTGGTATCGATTTCAACCTTTATACAGTACCAGGATTCTTCCCTCACCCACTCTTTTGAGACAGGGTCTGAGTCTCTAAATTGCACAGGCTGGAGTTAGACTTTTGATCCTCTTGTTCGGCCTCCCAGTGCTGGGATTACAGGCATGTACCACCATGCAATCTTAGGAAACAATTTTTAAATGTACAGTTCAGTAACATATTCACAATATTTTACAACCACCACAACTATTTCCAAAACATTTTCATCACCTAAAATAGAAAGAAACTTGTAACCATTAAGGACCAGCTTCTCATTCCTCCTTCTCCCCAATCCCTGTAACCCCATCTGTAAACCAACTCTTGATGCCTCATTTGGAATCAGAGTATTGTCCTTTTATTTGTAGCTAATTTCACCTACCATAATGTTTTCAAGGTCCATCTATGTTACAGCATACATCAGAACATCAATCCTTTTACTGACTGAAAAATATCCCAGTATGTTTTTTACCTATGTGATAGACACATGGATGAAAGGTTTCCACCTTAAGTCACTATGAATAACACCGCGACGAGTATCAGTGTACAAAGATGTTTAAGCCCTTGTCCAGTTTTATGCAACATTTGGCTAGCAGTAAAATTGCTAAGTCTTATGGTAATTTTATGCTTTAACTTTTTGAAGAACTACCAGTTCCCACAGTAACAGCTGGTAATACCAGAAAATGAGGATTCTAATTTTTCTACATCTTCTCCAATAATTGTTATTTTCTGGAGTTTTTATTATAGCCATCTAGTAGGTGTAAACTGAAATTTTATTCTAGTTTTGATTTGTATGTTCCTAATAACCAGTAATGTACAGCACCTCATCATATGCTTATGGGTCATCTGCATATCTTCATTGGAAAAGTCAATTCATGACTTCCAGCTGTCTTTTTGTTATTAAATTGTAAATGTTCTTTATATATTCTGGGTACTATGTAACATACATGATTTGCAAATATTTTCTGCCATTCTGTAAACTGTCTTTTCATTTTAATAATACTCTTTGACAAATTTAATTTTTTTGACAAATTTAGTTTTTATAAAGTCCAATTTAATTCTCTATTTTTTTATATTTTATTCTATTGTTAGTACCACATCTAAAAATACATAGCCAAATCCAAGATGAGGAAGTTCTATCCCCTATTTTCTTCCAGGATTTTATAGTTCTCTTTATTTTGAGGTTACCTGTGCATTTGGGGCTCATTTTTATCTGCTGTGTCAAGTGAGGATTCATTCGTTCCAGAAGTCCATTATCATCTGTGGAAAATCACTCTTTTCTTATTTGTTTTTAATAAAGATATCTAATAAAATGTTTAATAAGATACTCTCTCTAGAAATTGTTATTTAACAGTTTGGGCAAAGGATTTCACATTTTGTGGGGTTTTGTTTTGGGTGTTATTTTTTGTTTGCAGGGGTAGTTTGTTAGGGTAGTTTGGTTGGCTGTTTTTTTGGGGGAGTGGTTGTGAGGACACATTTTGTATTAAGGAATGTCTCAGCTAATATCAATGATAGAACAAGTTCAAAAATCAGTGCAGAATTCAATTTAAAGTTCTCAATTCATACTCTAAAGTAGCCAAAAGATTGCTGTATTTTTTTTAATCCTGGTTTAGCCCTTTGATACTCTTAACCTGTGCTATACCCAAGTGAGAATTCAGTTAAGCAGCATTAAATTTCACCAAAGACTATCAACTTCACTATCTGCACACTTGATCTCTAAAACACGATTCTGTAAAAATAAACAAAATCATATTTGCAATATAAACTCATGCTATTCACTCTCAACAACAAATAGTTGGTCAACATCTATTAGTCCAGAAATTTAGCTCAATGGCACAAACACTTGCCTGGCAAGTGCAAGGTTGTGAGTTCAATTCCTGTTACCAAAAGGAAAAAAAAAGTTGTTCAGCATCTATTATACTCCAGCAAAGATTACTGTTTTCATTAACCACTAAAAAATTTCATAAAGTTGAAGAAAGAGAAAATGTGTGTGCATAATGGATAATGTGAAATGGCTGGAGTAGGAGACTGGGTAAGGAGATGTTTTAGATTACAAAGACATCTGAGCAGAAACCTAAAAAAGAGAATAAAACAAAGATCTACAAATACTTAAGATCTAGTTAATTAAAACTTTGAACTATCTACTCAACTCTAATCAATAAGAGTTATATTTCTGAAGAATTTTTTAAAGAAATTCAACTCGTTTCTTTTTCTGAATCAGAGAGCTGCTCAGTTTCAGCACTGCTGAGATTTCTGCTCACAATTCCTTGTTGAAGAACTGTCAGGGTGTCCCAGTATATTGTAGGATAGTAAGCATCTTTGACTTCAGCCCACTACTAATAGTACATTCATGTCAGCCCTACTTGTGACAATATAAAGTGTCCCCTATTGGGCAAAATAAGCACAGACTGAGAACCACAGCCCTAGGTCAGTTTGTAAACTGAAGAACAGCATAGGAAACACAAATGGTCTTCGGTAGCATTTCTGTATCTTTTCAGTACCAATGATCTTTCTTCACATAACCACCTAAAGAAATACAAATGTGTATGCATGTTTCGAGAGCTTTCCCCATATTCTCCAGAAGGTTCATGGCTCCAAAAAGGAAATAATGTTTGCTTTAATATTCTAAGTTGGTTAAAGAACAGTATTTGAAAGCTCCAAATCTGAGCCGTATTTGCCTGGACTGTACTTTGATGTTGTTTTATTACTGTTTCTCTCTTTGATTTCATCAAGAATCTCACTGGTACAAGCTCATAATCCAAGGATTCAAAAAAGCTGAGGGCAGGAGGATGTCTTGAAACCAACGTGGAGAAAATTTTAACATTCTACTATTTTAAATAAAACCTAAATTATTAGAGATACTATGTCCATATCATATAGATGTTCAATATCATAAAAGTGTCAATGCTCCTCACCCGAAAGTTCTGAGTGTGTGTATGTGTATGTGTGGGTGAGTACGTGTAAGTGTAAGTGATTGATCTCAAGACACCTCAATGACCTCAGCACCAGATTACCAGATTTTAAAATTATCTAGGTGTACAAATACAGGGTGGGGGATGTACCATAGCAGATATCAAGTCACAGTTAAAGTCAATGAAGTATTACAGTAAGGATAGACAAATATACTGCAGGACTTCACTAGGACTAGATTTATTTTGAGGAACTTTAAAACTATTAGAATGAAAAAACTATCTGTATGTGGGGGGAAAATGAATTTCTATCCTTATGCCACTACTGATTCAGATGATAAAAGAAAGCATCCCTAATAAGACTGAAATAAAAGACAATAATAGTTTAAAACAAGATTCTATGGTATTTTTATTACCCATCTTTGAGGACGTCTTAAACCAAACTAAATATAATTGCACAAATATCTACAAAAATGTGTAAGCGAAATTTCAAAAGACTGATAAACTTGCCGGGGATTTAGCTCAGTGACTTAAGCGCCTACCTTGCAAGCATGAGGTCTTGAGTTCGATCCCTGGTACCAAAAAAAAAAAAAAAAAAAAAAAAAAAGACTGATAAACTTTACATTAAAATGAAGACTTTAAAAAAAAAAAAAACACACCCAAAAAGGTGAAAATTATAAAACTCAGTATCAGAGGAGGTAATTTGCAACTTACAAATTGATTTTTTTAAATTTACTGCTATGATTTGAATGTGTCCCCTCCAAAAGTCAGGTGTTGAAACAGGTGTTAATGTGACATTAGAGCTGGGGCTTTCAAGAGTTAAGAGAGCCAGGTGTGGCAGCACACAACCGTAATTCAGCACTCAGGAGACTGAGGCATGAGGATGGCTGCAAGTTTGAGACCAGCCTGGAGTACATAAAGACTTTAGGGTTGACCTGAACTACAAAGCAAGACTCTCTCTGAAAAGAGAGAAGAAAACAGAACAGAAGAAAAAAAAAAGTTAATTAGAGGGTTCCCTCTTCATAAATAGGATTAAAGGCTTCATTAAAAGAAGCTTCATCCAGCATATGGCTCTCTATCCCTCCTGCTTTCTTTCTGCCATGTGAAGATACCTTTTTCCTCTCATCTGCAGTACACTTCACTGGTTAAATGAACTTTTTAACACCTTAATCTTGGACTTCCCAAACTCCAGAAAGAAGCACAAGAAATACACTTCTGTAAACTGCCCAATCTCCAGTACTTTTTACAGCAGCACAAAAGAATTAAAGAGTTTCCCAGCAGAATACACGAAAAATGGTCCTATCAGCTACATCACAGAAAAAGTATTTCATAAACATTTGACAAGTTGGCCCCCATACCCTCATTCAGAATGAGAAAAAAAACACAAATTAAAGACCACAAATGAAGGATTTTATATCCACACAGTTATAAACACTAAAGCAGACTTTAATACCATTATTAAACCAGATGCTAGAAAAGGAAGTGGGGTTGCCACAAGTGGCTAAATTACTCTGAAAACACTTGCACATGGCCCCTGAATACATGTAACAAATGTGAGTTCTAGAATGAAAAGGGAGAATGGTTAATGAATAAGAAACCAACGATCACATTTGTCACATCGACCTCTTTTTCTCCAGTATTTGTATCTTTTTACTTACTTAGCTCACATTCTTTTTCAAGAAGGTAATAATGGTTAATACATTGTACATTATTGTCTTTAAATTAGTTACTCAAAGTACAAGTTACCAGCACATAATTGTCCAAACAATATTAGCACAAACCTTTCTTTTTAAAGAACTAAGAGAAATTAGTAGTATATCTTATTCATACATATAAATTTTCTTTAATCTTCTCACACCACGGAGACAATATGATGTGTACACAAGTCTGATTTATTTCACTTATGAGTACAGTCTCTAGCTGTATTCACCTACCTATAAAAGCCTCAAGTTTACCCTTCTTTACAGCTGAGAAGTACTCCATTGTATAAAATATACATCCTTTTTATCCATTCCATGGTTGATGGGCATTTTGGTTGTTTCCAAGATCTAGCTATTACAAAGTGTGCTTTTATAAACATGGATACACGTACACCACTTAGGTATAATGTTTTTAATTCTTTTGGGAAGATACCCAGCAGGAGAACAGCTAGGTCAAATATGACCTCCAACTCTAGTTTAAGGATTCTCCACATTAATTTCCACCAGTTGCATCAGTCTACACTCCAACCAACAGTGGAGAAGGGTTCCTGTTTCCCCACAGCCCCTCCAAGCATGTTATTCATTGATTTCTTAGGTGCAATCGTTCTTTCAGGAGTGGGATGGAATCTCAGTGTTGTTTTAATTTGCATCTCTCAAATGACCAGGTCATATTTTTACATTCTCAAGATATCCAAAATAGATACATAGCTAGCTGCCTTCTTCACAATCATTATAACCCTCTCTGATAATGGAGTGGCAATAAATTTAGGAAAGTACTAAAAAGCAACTCAATAAGGAGATCCTAACTAGCCCTTACAGGTAACTTGCTTCTCAGAAATAGTAAATAAATGGCATAGAATACAACATTTAAGCTGACTGGGATATAGCAATTTTTTTACTAACTCCTAAGTGGTGTGACCACAGCTCAGAAATTTGTTCTGTATTAACAGGTTTAAAAAAAAAAAAAAAAAAACTAGGTTTTAAAAAAAGCCCAAGATCATCAAAATCGTACTGTACTAT
This sequence comes from Cavia porcellus, assembly GCF_034190915.1. NCBI lineage: Eukaryota > Metazoa > Chordata > Mammalia > Rodentia > Caviidae > Cavia > Cavia porcellus. The sequence goes on along the minus strand of NW_026947504.1, from coordinate 39,331,428 downwards.
TCCTGACTTACTCAAATCCCTAAGAGCAAATCAAGAAAAAAAAAAGGGGAAATTCCTTAATACAACAGATAGTACTTTAGGCCAATGCAGGAGGATCACTCTGAGTTCGAGACCAGCCTGGGCTACAATGTGAGTTCAAGACCAGCCTTAACTTCATACTGAAACCCTCTCTCCAAAAAACTAAAATAATATAAAATAAAATTAAATAATAAATAAATGGTATGCCACAGAATTTTTTAAAAGGCAAATATTAAATTTAAAATATCAGAACATATTCATATAGGCAAATACAAGAGTGTTCAAAGTATGCCAGGACCCTTAAATAGTAAAGAAATAAAATTTCCCAGTCTAGCTGTCTATAATAATAAAAAAAGGATATATTATAATGGGTGAATAGTTGAGAAGGGTTCAGCATGGTACCATCAATACTCAAATCTATTTGCATCCAAATCTCTTGGATCAGATACCAAGCAATGGCAACCTGGGCTAATGTATGCAATTTACACAAAGACATAGGTTTATTTGCAAAATAATCAAAATTATCTACATATTCTTCAACAGAAAAATAATTCTAGATATAACTACACAAACTAAAACTGATGAGTTAATTTTATGTGTTAGTACAGATCAAAGTCCAAAATATAACACTAAATTGAAAATGCAGAATAGTATGTATAATATGGTACCATTAAATGTTTTTAAAATTCTTTTAATGTTTGGGGAAGGGAAAAGTAATTATTGTCTCTAGCTTAGCATTTTAATACAGTTCTAGAACCCAACATATAACTATTTTATTGTATCACAGAAGCCTGTGACTTTAGGCAAGTATATTACAAAAATACACAAGTGTTTTGATAACAAAGATCCACTGCTAGACTGACAAATTCTAGTATTCACCACGTAACAAAAGAATAAAACTAATAAGTACTGAAGCCACTATTTTCCAGGAATTATATGTTACTTTTATGTATTCATCTTTGAACAATCTTGAGACACAGAACAAACATGCTTACAAAAAGAAGCAACATCTCCAGAGTTCACTTGATCACAAGACTTAACAACTGATAAAGCTGAAATTCAACTCCAAAGCCCATGCTCTCTCTACTATACTACTATGATGACCAAAAGTTAGTAAATTTGTTTTAAAGAGTAGTTGTCTCACCATAATTCTTAAATGTCACAAAGAACAAAAAAGTAGAGAAAAGCAGAAATTAAGTAATAAAGTATAGTTTGTTCTAATAGTAGCTGTCTATTCTAAATTCAACACACAGGCTTTATGCAGTAAATCATCATGGTAGTCTATTTATTTTTGTATACTAGTAATCTCCCTAATAATGTCATCAATATTCTATTGCATTGCTTTTGTGGATAATATGATTTTGAAATTAACTCAAGATTTACCTGATAAATAAATGAGAGTAAAGAGTAATGTAATAATAAAAGTACAAGAAATATTGTTCATCCTACCACATGAAACAATATGGATGAATGTCACAATAGGCTGAACAAAGAAAGTCACACACTAAAGACTATATACAGGTTTGAGTCTGTTTATAGTTCAAAAGTAGGCAAAATTAACAGTATGTTTTATGTCAGGACAATAGTAAAGAGGCACAAAGAAGCCTTTCTGGGTATCAGTAATGTTTCTGTCTCTTATCTGGATATCATTTACACAGGATTGTGTATGAAAATTCATGAACCTATCCACTTACAACTTGTGCTTACTTTGTGTATATGTCAATAAAAAGTTAATAAATAGAATAAACTCACTAAACTGAAATCAATGATTACAAGAGATCCGTAAAGATACTGTCATGTTACAGAAATTCTCAGAAGACCTTTGATATGATTTTTTTTCTCTTAATGCTGTACTGGGGGTTGAACCCAAGGAAGTTGGGATCTAAATCCTCAGTCTCTCTTTTTTAACTCTAAGATACAGTCTTGCTAAATTGCCTAGGCTGTGCTTAAAGTTGAAATCATCCTTCCTCAACCTCCCAAAAGTGCTGAGATTACAGGCATATGCCAAGAACATGACTCCTAAGAAGAGATAAAAGGGCCAAGGATGTAGCTCAGCACAATAACACCAGTCTGGCAAGTGCAGGTCTTGAGTTCTCTTGAGAGGATGACCATATGCAACATAGCAAATAGGGAGGATTTCCTTCTGTCTTCTGTTTGAAGGCAAATGTTGTTTTCACTGTTGTTTCATTATAATTAATTGTTTTACTCTATTCAATATTCTCTTTCGATTGGTTTTAGTTCTGTTTTTGGTTTGATTTCGTTATACCTAATTGACTAGACAACTATTGTGAAGATAATGAGATATACTATGGTACCTATTACTGTTATCCCAGTATCCTGCTGTGAAGCTCTGTACCAATTTCACTGCATTGTCTTGATTGGTTTTGTTCTGCCTTATTCTGTTGTATTTTTACTACCTTCAAAAATAAAAAATAAGAGGCTGGGGATTTAGCTCAGCGGCATAAGCGCCTGCCTTGCAAGCAGGCAGTCGGGAGTTCAATCCCTGGTATCGATAAAAAGGAAAAAGACAAAAATAAATAAATAAATAAACAGAACCCAATTTTAAACTGAACAAAGGATCTAAACAGTTTTCAAAAGAAGACAATTAGCCAATATAGGTATGTCAAGAAACTCCTATGTTAAGGATCAAGAAATGCAAGCCAGTAATCTTATCACTCAAGAGGCTGAAGCAGTCAAGGCCAGTCTGAGCTACATAGTGAGTTCAGGGGCAGCCTGAATTATACAGTGAGACCCTGTCTCAAAAGCAAAACAATATGGTAACCATTGCTGATAACCTTGTATTCTGTTTTTACATCATGTGCTATGTCTATCCTTTGTTTTGACTGACTGCGTTGTTTTGTCATATTTGGTTTTATTCTCTTCCAAAAAAAAAATAATAATAAAAACTATGTGAGCAATAAAACCCAAAATGTGTAAATTTTGTTGTAAAAAAGAGAGGGAAAAAAGTGCTCTAAAGGATACAACTGCAAGTGTGTTTAGGTGTGTTTAGATAGATGGCCATATTACTAGTTTTTGTTGGATCATTGAACACAACTGTATGCAGTCTCACTGTTTGAATGTCCACTTTGTATGCTTTAACCCTGTAACTTGAACAACTATTTCTTTTTTTTTTTTTAATTTTATTTAAGGAGAAAAAAAGCAGAGAAAGGGTACAAGTTATACAGATTTACAGAAAAAAATAAACAGTAGGAAATCACTAGTTAATGGATTACATATTGTCATCTTAGAAATAATTGTTCAAGTCACAAAATTAAAGCTTGTAAAGTGGACATTCCAACAATGATACTGCAAACAGTTCTGTTCAATGATCCAATAAAACTCAGTGATATCATTTTCTATCTTATACACTTAAATATACATGCAGTTATATCATTTAGAGCACTTTCTTTTCCTCTCTTTTGTACAATGACAATTACACATTTTGGGTTTTGTTACTCCCACAGTTCTTATTACTTTTTTGGAAGGGAGTAGAACCAAATGTGACATAACAGAACAGAGTCAATCAAATCAAAAGGGTGGACATAATAGATAATGTAAAAGCATAATACAAGGTGATCAATAATGGGTACCATAATGCCTCCCGCTATCTCTAATAGAATTACCTATATCATCAGTTATAATAAAATTGAACAAAACAGTAAAGAACAAAACCGACAAAACCAAAACATTGGAGACATTGTAGGTCTTCAAAAGTAGGTAAAAGTCATCGAGAATGGGCGTCATAAGAACAACTATTTCTAAGATGACAATATGTAACCTATTAACTAGTGATTTCTTAGCTTTTTTGGTAATTCTGTATTACTTATACCCTTATTACTGTTTTGTTTTGTTTTGTTTTTCCTTTAGATAAAAAATTTAAAAAACACAAATTTAAAAAAAAGCAAAGTCATACTGGGCATGGTGGGACATTCCTGAAATCCCAGCATTTGGGAGGCTCAGGTAGGAGGATTGATGAAAGGTCAAGGTCAGCCTGGGATGCACAGTGAGTTCAAGGCCAGCCTGAACTTCCTTCATGGTGAGATTTTTATCTCAAAAAACCTTAAAACAAAACAAACGAAGATAAAAAAGCAAAATCAAAGCCACAATGAGACATCAATATACAAGCATCAGGACAGCTGTAAACAAAAAGACAAACAATAGTAAGCATAGGAAAGGATGAGAAGCATTCACATACTACTTGTGAGAATGTAAGATGGTGCAATGGCTCTGAAAAAGAGTCTGGTATTTCCTTAAACAGTTAAACATGGAGCTACCATGCAGAATGGGAAAATCTAGAGATGGAGGAAAGGAGAATGAGAAAATAAAAAGAACTAAAATGTGTTACATACATGCATGAAATTTCCCATGATGATCTTGATCATTATGTAATGCAAACATGTACTAAATAAAATGTTAGAAAAATGAAAACATATACAGTTAGAAAAATGAAAACATATACAGATAAACTTGTACATAAGAGTATGTAAAATAGCTAAAAAATGGAAACCCTAATGCCAATCAACTGATTAATGGACCAACAATATAGTACATCCATGCAATGGAGTTATTATTTGTGAATAAAAAGAAAGTACCAACATACGCAAAAACATGAATGAACTCTGAATAAGTATCCAAATGACATTAGTCACAAAGGACCAAATATTTTATGCTTTTGTTAATATGAAATTCCAGAACAGGTAAATGTATAGACAGAAAGTAGATGAACAGCTGCTAAGGGTTGGGGGTAAGGAAATACAGAGGTATATTAATCAACTTTCTGTCACTAAAAGTTTATTTAACTCTCAGTTTTGGTGATTCCAGTCTAAGATCAGTCCTGTTGCTCTGGGCATCTGGCAAGGACAGCGTATCAGCAGAAGCATATGGTAGAACAAAACCACTTGCCTCATGAGACAGGAAGCAGAGCAAGAGGCATTTCAGGGTCCCACAATCCCTTTCTAAGTCCTGCCTATGGGACCTCCCACAAATCCCTAAGAGTGCCACCTGGGAAACCAAATATCTAACATAGTGACTATAGCAGAGGATGTCTTAGTGCTGCTGTAATAGAATATCACAGACCAGGTCATTAATAACAAACAAAAATTTATTTGGTGCACAACTAGGGAGGCTGAAAAGTATAAGATCACCAGGTAAGTGAAGGACTTCTTGCTGTGTTATAACAAGGCTAACATCACAAGCAAAAAGAAAAGAGAGAAAGGGCTGACCTTTTCTAAGAACCTATTCCTAAAAGCAGCAGTAATCTATTCACTCTGCCTTCATAACCTACTCTCTTCTCATTAGGTCCCACTTCCTAACACTGTTGCACAGGGCATCAAGTTTTCAACGCATGAACTTTGGGGAACAAATTCAAACCATGGCAGGCAGTGGTGGTTGCAAGATGCAGGGCTTCCTTTGGGAAGTAATGAGAATTGTGATAATGGGTGCATAATTCTGAAAATACTCTATACCACTGAGCTGTACATCTTTAATTAGTAAATTGTATAGTAAATGAAGTATAAATAAACCTATCTTTAAAAGCCAAGGAAACAACTGCTATAATTTAAAAGCATATAAGTGAACAAAGATCCCATGAGTCTGAAAATGTGTTATGGATCAAGAAAAACTCAAGTTAAATTTAAACTAAAATTTAAAATTTAACTCAAGTTAAATTTTTTAAAAGAGGCACAATAAATTTTTTAAAAGAGGTATGCTGATGGAATAGGTCTAGGTAGATTTCCTATGGAATTAAAAGTACAGACACTTGCGAAAAAGTAGACGAGAATACAACAAACTACAACTCAGTTTTTTAAAAAAATAACTGAAAATTCTGCTGGAAAGAAAAGCAAAAATCAGAATTATCAAGAGCCTTCTATGCACAAATTTATTTTTCTTGTAAGCAATGAGAAGTTTTTTAAAACTGAGGAAATAAAGTAATCAAATGTCTTTTAGAGACTGACAGTTTCTGCAGAATAGAATAGGAAAAAGTTAAAATTGAAGCTGAGGGATCAATGCAAAGACTATTAACTTAAGAGTTAAGAAAAAAAAGATAAAAGACCTCAACTAAACCAAAAGCAATAGCCATAAAGGAGAAGATACAACAGAAGATAAATTTAATGATTAATTAAAGAAAAATGAATGAAAATCAGAAATGACTTTCAAATACTGGTTTAAGAGCAGCCAAGATAGCATATGAGCCACAGGAATGAATGACATTACACAGGAAAAGCCTAGACTGGGGATGAGAATACATACATACATACATACATACATACATAAATACATACATATTATACTGTAAAATGGTTTTTCTCCAAACTGAAGTGTCTTTGTGTAATAAATTACTACAATCAACAATTAGTGAATTTGGGGCTGGGGATTTAGTTCAGTGGCATTTAACCAGCCCCGCAAGCATGCGAGGTTGCAGGTTTGATCCCTAGTACCACAAAAAAAAAAGTTAGTGAATTCAATCATAGTGATTTTTTTGATTTTACACTCCTTTTCTTAACTATTTAGTGAAAAAGATGCATATAAAAAGGAAAGGGTGATCATTTCAGTCTCATTTAAATTCTTTTCAATAAGCAAGGCTGTAAAGAGTTTAAAGAAAGAGGCTGGGGATTTAGCTCAGTAGCATAAGTACCTGCCTCGCAAGCTCATAGTGGTGAGCTCAATCCTGGGTACCAAAAAAAAAAGAGTTTAAAGAGAGCACAGTGTAATAACAGGAAAAATAAAATACTGAGCACCTAGTCTGAAGTCATACTTTAAATGTTTAATGCATATTAATTTATTTCATCCTCACCTACAACTCTGTAAGGGAAGCAATTTCTATCCTAGAGTAAGACACAAGATTTGGTAATTTCCCCCAAAGCAAATAACTATTCAAGAATAGGGCCAGGATTCAAAACAGCAGAATTCTAGAGCTCATATACCACAGTGGCTCTCAAAGGAAACAAGTAGATTTTTTTTTTTTTTTTTTTTTTTTGGTCTTTTTGAGACAGTGTCTCACTATGCAGCAGTTCAGGCTGGCCTTGAGCTCACTTTGTAGCCCAGACTGGTCTCGAACTCGCAACGATCCTCCTGCCTCAGCCTCCCGAGTGCTGGGATTACAGGCATGAGCCACCATGCCTGGCTGAAACAAGCAGATTTTAGAAAAGAAAAAGATCTTTGTTCAAATGTTGAGTCTACAGCCATCCTTAACACCTTAACTTAGGCAACTTTATCCAATTGGTTATTATGAAGATTTAGTCATAAATACAAAACACTTAGTGATTATTATTTCTCATAACCATACTTAAGTTATTAAGCATTAAAAGACACATTATAGCAGTCCCCCCACATCATCAGTGAATGTATGAAACTATAGATAGAACCTAATTACACCTATAATCCCAGCTACTCAAGAGGCTGAGGCTGGAAAATCACAAATTCAAAGTCAGCGTGGGCAATTTAGCAAGGGCCTGTTTCAAAACAGAAAGACCTAGGAATGTAGCTCAGAACTCCCAGACTTTAATGTCCCACACCAGAAAACAAAAATCACCTTTCTCAGAGTAGTATTACTCTCCCAACCATCCTTATATATTATGAAACAGATTTTGACAAATGGAGAGATTTATGCAAGATCATATTCTGTGGCAAAAGGATTATGAAAATGGCTATCTTCCAATCTTCCTTGTATCTATACCCTTCTCAATGTGACAATGGTGTTCCTCCCTTTATGATGCTAAACTGATTTCATAGCATTTTAAGATTTTATCTGGGCTCAAGACTTGTCCTAGCTAACAGAAAATGACAGTTTCAGACATGACCAAGAGACTGTGCATATTTCTACTCATTCTCTTACAATCCTGCCACACTGTATGAACAAAGTTGAGGTCAATGGATGATGAGACACATGTACCTCAGTCACCTCTTACCTTACAGCAGAAAATCAAACCACCTACCAGAAATGTGACATGTTACCCTAGACCAACCCCCTTCCCAAGCAAACCCTCCAGGTGACCACAGATACAAGGAATCCTAGATAAAATCAGGTCAGTTGAAGCTAGCCAAATCTAGCCTACATAAGCAAAACCACCTATCTGATTCTCAGATTCATGAGCAATGTACTCATTTAAGCCACTGATTGGGGGTGAGAAGATTTTCTGCTGCAGAAGGTAAATATTTGAAACACATGGTTAGCAGAAGAGGTGAGATGTAAAGACAGGCAGTCTGTGTCCTAGCACTTTTTCCTAATAACTACTTTATGTAACAGAGGAGACATGACATGCAATACTATTGTAGCATATTTTCTTTTCTGGAAAAAAAAACTATCTTCACCATTTTAGATTAACTGTAATGTCCTGAGTTCAATTCCTGGTACCAAAATTAAATCACTAATTAGTTAATCAACGTATAAAAATCAAGATGGTATACATAATTGCTTCTTCCTTTGGGCAAACAATAAATGCCCATAATGTGTATCAGATCTACACACAAATCGAATTTCAACTGCTAACAGTTACCTGTTTGTTAATCTATTATATACTTTCCTCGATGTTATGGCTTAGATCTAGAAAGTTCCCTAAAAGCAGCAGAGGCAGGGCTTCTGGAAGGCCAGCAGATCACTGGGGGAGGGAGGGGTATTACTCATTGGTGGATTAATCTACTGATGAGCTCAACGCGACTTGATGTGCTGTGGGGGTGAGGTCTGGTTAAAAGAGGCAGGTTACTAGGGGAGTGGCCTGCAAGGATATGCCTCTCTCCCTCACTCCTCCTTCTGCAGTTTCCTGGCTGTCACAATGTGAACAACTTCCCTCCACCCGGTCCTTCCACCATCCCTTTACTGCCCCAGAGCCAGCCAACCATAGACTGAAAATAAGAGCCATAGTAAAATTATCCTCCCTTAACCATTTACCCATCCAATTACTTAAACACAGGATGAACAAAATTTTTTTTCATTAATTTTTGTAAGATAATAGGAAATATAAAAATAACAATTTTATCAAATTTACCCAATACAACAATCAACTGGCTGAAATGACCTGTCCATGGATGCCTGGAATCATTACTATGTAAACAAACACGCTGCTCAGGTGATCTTCGGGTAAACTGTTAAGTGGCTAACTTGTGGGTACAGAATATTTAGACACTGGGTATTAACAATTCTTCAGTGTAAATCAATATTTACACACTAACTATCCTTTTTCATGTCTCAAGTCATACCTCATTATTTTTTTTAAGTCTTTTTTTTTTTTTTTTTTTTTTAACTATTTTCTTTTTGGTACCGGGAACCGAACTCAAGCCCTCACGCTTGCCAGGCAGGCGCTGCGCCGCTGAGCTACATCCGGGGCCCCATACCTCATTCTTAACTGCTGACTTCATTTCTAATGAGATGTCTATATCATCTGTCACCCTACCTGTATCTATCTATACCCATACATTCTGTCTCTTCTGGATCCAAGAAATTGTCAGCACTCCTAAATAAAACCAACCCTTGAACTGAAGTCAAGTCTTTCCTCTAGGACACTGCTCCAGCAACTGTATCATACTTCTCCTGCCCTCCTGCCTTATTTCCACCAGCATATAAGTATGCTTTTATTTCTTTCATTTTTCTTTTTGCTTCCCATCCCCAAAATTTGTTTCATCTAGAAACTCCACTTAGCAAAAATGACTCTTTCTACCAAGGGATGCAACATGGAATCAATAAGCTGGAAGTTTAGACTACCAAGGGGGTTACAGAACTGACTGGGATGATTGATCACACTATCAAGGGGAAACTAGGCTGCTATTACACAAGGAGGCTAACTAAAGGGATGTCTAAAATGTAAATGCAATGTATAAACATCATATTGTCTCACTAGTGTGAGAAGCTGAATGTGTGTGTGTATATATATAAAGATAGTTATGATAGTTATAAAAAAAATAAAACGTTAAGTGCAGAAGTTCCTCTGGAATACAGTTTATGTATTGGCTACCTTTTTCTCTTGTTGCTGAGACAAAATACTCAACACCCAAAATTAAGGAAGAAGTTTATTTAGCTCAGTTTGTAGAGATTTTAGCCCATGATCAGCTGGCTCCAAGGTGGGGTAGTATGGCAGCAAGAGCAAAAATGGAAGAGCACAAAAGAAGACTCTTTCTGTTCCTTATGTTGTATGTAGGTTACTCATCCTAGCATTCACGCCCATAATCCCAGCACTGGACATGAATCAGTCACGAACTCTAAACACCTGCCCACATGACACGTGAGGCTTTGGGGGGACAGCCACACAAACTATAATAGCTTATTATTTCCATGTACTGTCATTAACTAAAGTCAGTGAAAACAATCCAGGCAGAATTCCTCAGACCTTTAAAGAATTAAATTCTTCACACCATTAAAGAATTATAGCTTAAGTCAGCCCATATGGCAAGAAACCACAACCCACTAAGGTACTGGTCAAGGACCGAAAGAATACAAAATAAGAGTGGAGGACCAAGATGGCAAATCAGTAAGCAGCCTCTCTAACAGTCACATCCAGACACTGGAATATAGCCTCATGAGGAAGACAAGGAGGGAAAAGCATCCAAACCTGAAATATGAATTGAAGCCCACAAAGAGAGTGAAGGGAGAAATTCCAATGAAGAAGGAGATGAGGGGCCTTCTCCCTGTGACAGGTATCACTACACGAAAGAAGCAGTTCAAACCTGCCAGAGTGATGGCTGGCAACCCTGGAGGTCTCTAAGGAGAGACACAATACTGGAAGGGAGCAGCAGACAAGAGGGACTGCACCTGCTGGCAGTGAGTGCAGAAGCCTTAGTCCTTCTGCATGGAAAGAGTGATTAACCAGGAGCCATCTTGGAGATGGGCCAGATCAGCCCAGAACTCAGAACTGCTGCCAGCTCCATCAAGCAGCTCGCGCCTGGGTTCAGACCCATGAAAATTATTTGGATGGTAGTGAGCCTGAGTCTGGTCTCCAGGCAGGCCTACTGGGACTATCCACTACTCCACCACAAAGCTACTGCTAGCTTGCCATGAAAAATCTGCAGAGATCAGTGTCTCCACACACTGTCTACTACAGAAACCAGAAAGAACCTTGGAAGTAGACTTATTTTTCTTCCTTTTTTTTTCCCTTTCATTGTTTGATCTTGTTTTTGTATGAGTGTGAATGTGGTTCCTAGCCTCTTTGTGATTGTGACTCTGTTCTAGTCTTCGTTTTCTCTTCCATTTCTCTTTTCTTTCAGTCTTCTACATCAGTTCCTAAAAGCTGGCATGATCCCCCTTTGTTCTCCAACCTCGCTCCTACTCTCTTCCTCTTCTTCTACGTCTTTATTTTCTCCTTAATCCATTTTATTTTTTTTTTCTTAATCCATTTTAAATTTAACCTCTGAAGGCAAAACTGACTTGTATACTGCATATAACTTTCTGGTTTTAGATTTTGTTATATAACCACAAATCTAGTTCATACAGTTAAAAGTGAAAAATTAACAGTTAGCTCAGTCTATGATTTTCTAGTATGTGATTGATACCACTGCTACCACCATAGCCAAAACTGACATAATTGTTCTAAACAGCTGTTGGTTCTGGTATTTCATGACTAAAATCGACTAAGGGTCACAGAAAATACTGTGGCACAGTGACAAAGAATCAGGGACTGGGTCAAACAAGCAACAACTTCTCATCTCCAAAAATCTGAAGAGGTAAGATCTGCCAACAGACTCAAATTCAAAAACCAGCTATACCTGGAAGATACCTCATAGAAGTACCTATCATTTAGAGATCCTAAATACCAGCAATAAAGCAACCCACTAGAGTCAATTTATAAGCAACACCCCAGGAATTAAATTAGAAAAAGAAACAATAAAAAGACTTTAAACAAAACATAACACCAGACATCAAGCTCACCAATGGCCAGTTCAGGGGCAATAAAGGGGGACAATCCAAAAGCCTCCCTGAAGTAGCAACAACAAAGTAACTGAATAAGGCTCTGGAAAAAAATGAAAGCAGAAATAATCTCTCAGATAAAGACTATGCTTAGCAACACAAGAGCAGATACAGACAAAACAATAGACGAGCTTAAGAAAATTGTCAAAGCTCAGCATATGAAAGAAATGGGATCCATAAAACAGATTCACAGATATTCAGGAGAATAAAAATTTCACTGAAAGAATTCGAGCACAGTTGGCAGACAGAAACAGCTGGCTACAGAGGCTCCTTGAGAAAGTTAACTTAGAATTCAAGATAATTCAGTGTGAGGAGTCCTGAACAGAGGGAGATGAATTCTCTCGTCCCAAAAAGAAACTAAGTTGAGAAGAACCAATCAAATATACAGTCCCAGTTCTATTACTAGAACACCTAATGGTTCAGTGCACCCGCCACAGCGGATGACTTGGCAAGCTGTCCGAGGTCCCACCACTTCGACTCACCGGAGGCCAGTCACACTGAGGTCGGGAGTAGGCCAGCCTAACAGAAAGCTGAGCTGGCAGGGAGCCTGAATCAACCTATGGTGAGTGACGGAAGTGGAGCCATTCTACAGAAAGGGGGGAGGCTTCAGCAGACAACATTCTGGGACCACGCAGGACTGGTAAGTACAAGGGGCAGCAGTGACCTCAGTCAGTTGTTCCCTTCCCGAACAGGATTGGTGGAGTGAGTTAGGCTTGAGTCACGCGACCTGGCTGAGACTCAATAGGTTATGAAAAATCAATTCCCTATGGCAGTGGCACACACTAAGCCAATGCAGGCCTCAGCAGTATGACTGATCCGGAGAAGGGACAGCATATGTTTCCTCTGTCTGCAACTCACTAACACACTGCAGTGGGAAGGGTCACCTAGCCAGCGTGCTTCAGAAAAATTGTAACCAACAAAGAAAGAAACCGGGGCCTCCTGGAAAAAACAAAAAAGATGGGAATGTTCTCAGGTCCAAACCCTGAGAACATTGACCCAAGACAGGTAATTACAAAGGAGAATGAGAACAGCAAACATGCAATATCAGACACAGCAAGAGTGAACATAAAGACATATCTCAGGACCTCATAGATGAGTTCAAAAGTGAAATATTTAGCCAAGTAAAGCAGGATATAAGGAGATTAATAAAAGAGATGCTAAGCACCTCTCAAGCAAGACACAGATGGAAGGAAGGAACTCAAACAAAGGAGAGAACCATTTGATGAAGAATATAAAGAAAATATAGAACACATGAAGCAGATTCAAAGAGATTACCAGGAAATTTAAAACTCTATGGAAATCTTTTTTTTCTTCTTCTTCTTCTTCTTTTTTCTGGTACCAGGGATTGAACTCACGACCGCCTGCTTGCAAGGCAGGTGCTTATGCCACTGAGCTAAATCCCCAGCCCAGAAATCTTCTTGAAAGAAACTAAGGATAGATTATCCAAACTGGAGGACAGTTTTGCAATGTGGGGTTATGAAGCGAAAAACTTTTTAAAAGTAACAAGGAAACAAGCAGAAACAATTCAAAGGCTAGGAGATGACAAGAGGACTTACAACTTGAGAATAAAGAATGTGAATGAAGAAGCAGGGGTACAAACAAAGGAACTACGAAGGCTATTCACAGAAATAATTAAGGAAAACGTCCCAAACATAGGAAAAGGAATGATATTCAGATGTCTGAGGCATACAGAACTCCAGTCACCTACAACCAACACAGAGCTACACTCAGGCATATAATAATCAAGATCCCAGAAATTCAATATAAGAACAGAATAGTAAAAGCTTAGGGACAAGAAACAGATAATCTATAAAGGAAGGCCCATCAGAATAATGGCAGACTTCTCGACACAAACCATCAAGTCAAGAAGAGCCTGGAGTGAAATATTCCAAGCCCTGAAAGAAAATAACCTGCAGCCCAGATTGATATACCCTACTAAACTGTCTCCAGAAATTAATGGAGAAACAAGATGCTTCCAAGACAAAGAGGAACTTGGCAAATATGCAACCACCAATCCAACTCTACAGAGAATACTGCAGGGCATTCTAGAGAAAAAGAGAAAAGTACTAGGATTCCACGAACAGTGGCAGAGAAGACTCAATGAATGGAGCAGAAAACAGAATGAAGAAGATATAAACAGACAACTGATGGCAAAAAAAGAGCATAACAGAAATGAGGCAGAGAAGGTTGGTTATATTCTCTAATATAGATGGCCTTGATACACTAAATTACAAAAAAAAAAAAAAAAAAAAAAAAAAAGAACCACACCTGGAGTAATCAGGAGGCAGGGTCCATCACCGAGATACTATTTATAGGAAATATAACATGAAAAAGAGTACATGGACTGAAAATCAAATATGAGAAAACAATGCTCTATGTGACAGAGAAACAGACAGTATTTGTGGATAGGTTGGAAAGATAGGCCTTAATAGGTAAAGGAATACAACTGGAGATCAAGTCCAGGAGAAAGAAGGTTCGGAACCACTTAAGTAAATAGCAGGTTGCCCCCTACAATTTAAATCAAAGGGTCTTCGTGAAACCCAAAAATGTACAGTGTACCCTGGGGAAGTGAAAGGGGAGGGAGAGTCTTTAGAAAGATGGCAGAAGATATTGTTAATACTGTATCAGGATTTAAAACCCACTTACTCGCACCACTCTGCTCAAATAGATTTTATTCTGTCCCATTTTGTCTACTTGCATTAGATTTGAAGGCACAGACAGCTATCCCAAAAACATCAGGATATAGCACAGTAATCATCTTTAATTTCCTATTATCTTAATCTGGAGCCCTGTATGACTTATACTGTTTTATCATGACTGATCTTAGTTAAATCTGGTTTGTCTGATTGCTGTTTGGTATTGACAGATTTTATTCAAAACTGATATGATTGATAGTATCAGTCAGAGAGTATAGGCAACTACACTGAAGATGACAAGACTCTACGATACACATTCTGGTTTGATAACTGCCTGTTTCTGAAGTTTTATACTATATACAAATTTGTGTTTTTATTAATACTGTTATGTACTGATATATTCAATTATACTATGTCTGATTATATAACCAATTCTATGAAGATAACATGAGACAACACGGGAACTGTGGTAGAACTCCTTGTACAACAGTCTTATATGTCTTTTTCGTTTCATGTGTTTATAGGAATATGTTTTGTTTTGTCTTGCTTTGTTTTGTTTCTCCCTCTAATATAGAAAGAATAGAAATACATGTTAAGATTCATGCATGTGTAGAATCTATAAACAGTTAATGAGAACTGATCTTATGACACATGATGAAATGAACAAATACTTTGAAGAAAAAGAGACACTAAAGTACCCAGTGCTGATCCTGGAAGGTCATAATGTGAAACCCAGCCATACTGTAAATTCTTTGTTCAAAGTGGTATTAGACTGCTTCGGTGTGAGTTCAAGACCAGCCTGGGCTACAAAGTGAGCTTAAGCCTGCCCGAACTGCACAGAGACCCTCTGTCAAAAAAAAAAAAAAAAAAAAAAAGAAGAAGAAGAAATTATACTGTTTTTACCACTGAATGACAACAACAATACAACATACCAGAACTTATGAGACACAATGAAAATAGTCCTAAGGGGGAAATTTATGCTACTAAATACCCATATCAGAAACACAGAATAAACTCGTATGACCAACCTAATGGTGAAGCTCAACCTTCTAGAAAAAGAAGAGCAGGCTAAGCCAAAGCTTGGATAAAAGAAAAATTATAAAGATCAGAGCAGAAATTAGTACATTAGAGGCTAATAATACAAAGAACCAGTGAATCAAAGAGTTGGTTCTTGGAAAGATTAAATAAAACTGACAAACGCTTAGCCAACCTTATTAAAAAAGAAAAGGCTCAAATTCTCACTGTTGGGAATGTAGAGGGTGAAATCACAATAGGTCCTGCAGAAATCCAGAAGATCATCTCTATCTACTTTGAAAACCTATATTTTAATAAGATGCAAGATATAGAAGAAATGGACAAATTCCTAGATACATATGAATTACTAAAGCTGAATCAAGAAGATACAAAAATTCTCAACAATCCAGTATCAATAAACAAAATTGGAGCCGGGCGTGGTGGCTCGTGCCTGCAATCCCAGCACGCCTAATCCCAGCATTTGGGAAGCTGAGGCAGTAGGATCATTGCAAGTTCAAGACCAGCCTGGGCTACAAAGTGAGCTCAAGGCCAGCTTGAACTGCAGAGAGACCCTGTCTCAAAAAAAAAAGAAATTAAAGATGTAAAGACCTATCAACAAAGAAAAGCCCAGATCCCGATGGATTCATTGCTAAATTCTACAAGAAATTTAAAGACATAATAACACTACTTTTCAAACTCTTTAATAGAACTGAAACATAAGGAATATTCCCACATTCATTTCTGGAAGCAAGTATTAACCTGATACAAAAACAGAAAGACCTAACTAAGAAGAGGATTGCACTCCAATTTCTCCCAATAAATGTACATGCAAAACTCCTCAATAAGATACTAGCAAACAGAATGCAATGAGTCATCAAGAAGATCACACACCATGATCAAGTGGGACTTATTCCAGGGATGCAGGGATGGTTCAACGTATGTAAATCCATAAATGCAATACACCACATTAACAGAGACAAGGACAGAAATCAAAATCATCTCAACAGATGCAGAAAAAGCTTTTGACAAAGCCCAGTATCCATTCGTAATGATTAAAAAAAAAAAAAAAGCTACAGAATATTGGAATAGATGGTCTTTATCTCAATCTGATAAAAGCCATCTATGATAAAGTAACAGCCAATGTCAAACCAAATAGAAAAAAAGTGAGTTTTCTCTCCAAAATCAGAAAAAGAAAATAATGTTCACTGTCTCCACTCTTATTCAACACAGTCCTAGAAACTTTAGCTGGAGCAAATTAGACAAGAGAAGGAAATAAAAGGAATAAAGATAGAAAAAGAAGACATTAAACTATCATTATCTGCAGATCACATTTCACTCTACAAAGACCTAAAAAGTCCACTAAAAGAACTGGTAGATTTAATAAACAAATCCATTAGCATAGCTGAATGTAAAGTCAACAGTCAAACCTCAACAGTCTTCCTGTATGGGAATAACAAACTCACTGAGAAAGAGATGAGGGAAATAATACCTTTTACAACAGCATCCAAAAAAAATGGAACACCTATGAATCAATCTAACAAATGATACAAAAGACCTCTATGTTGAAAACTACAGTACTCTGAAAAAGGAGACTGAGGAGGATACTACAAAATGGAACCCTAGCATGGTGGTGCACTCTTATAATCTCAACACTTGGAAGACTGAGGCAGGAGGATTGTTGCAGGTTTGAGACCAGCCTGGGCTACAAAGTGAGCCCAAGCCCAGCCTAAACCGCACAGTGAGACCCTTTCTCAAAATGACAACAAAGAGACAGAGGGAGAGAGAGACTAAGACAGACAGAGAAGAGAAGAGAAGAGAAGAAAAGAGAAGAGAAGAGAAGAGAAGAGACGAGACGAGACGAGACGAGACGAGACGAGACGAGACGAGACGAGACGAGACATCCCATGTTCCTGGGTAGGAAAACTCAATATAGTGAAAATGGCCTTATTTCCAAAACTGTTATACAGATTCAATGCAATCTAAAACAAAATTCCAATAACATAGCCTCACAGAATTAAGAGAAAACAACCCTAAAATTCATTTGGAACCAGAAGAGACCTAGAATAGCAAAGGCAATTCTGGTCAACAAAGGCAAGGCAGAAGGGATCAAAATCCACAACCTGAAATTATAATATAAGGCTACTGTGTTTCAAAATAAATAAATAAATAAATAGTATAGGGTTGACAAAAAAAAAAAAAAAAAGACTGGAGGATCAACGAAACAGATTAGAAGATGCAAAACCAATTTCACATATACTCAGCCATCTTACTTTTAACCAAGGTGCCAAACACATTCACAGGAAAAAAGTCTGTTTAATAAATGGTACTGGAGGGCCAGGGATTTAGCTCAGCAATATAAGCACCTGCTTGGCAAACACAAAGTCTTGAGTTTGATCCCCAGTACCAAATAAATAAACGGTACTTAAAAACTGGCCCTACACACACCAAAGATTAAAAATTGGACCACATCTCACCATGCACACTAAAGTCAAAACTGATCAAAGATCTAAACATTAAAACAGTAACATTAAACCTGCTGGAAGACAGAATTCATAGACCTCCTTAAGACACTGGTATAGGCAAAGACCTTATAAACAAAAACCCAATCCCACAGGAATTATCACAACGAATAAACAACTGGGATCTCAACTTACTAAAAAGCTTTTGCACAGCAACAGAAGCCACCAACAGAGGGAAGAGACAACCACAATGTGGGAAAAAATGTTTGCCAGCTGTTCCTCAAAGCATTACTATCAAGAGCATAAAAGAAACAAAACAAAACAAAATCAGTCTTCCCATATTTAAAGACCCAATCCAAAAATGGGCATCTGAGATGAATACATACTTCTCAGATGAAGACATACAAACAAATAAATATGTGAAAAACTTTCAGCATCACTGGTCTTTTGAAAGATGCAAATTAAAACAACACTGAGATTCCACCTCACTCTAGAAAGAAGGTCAACTATCAAGAAATCAACCAATAACAAAAGCTACAGGGGCTGTGAGGAAAAAGGAACCCTTCCCTAGTGTTGGTGGGAGTGCAGACTGCTGCAACCGCTGTGGAAATCAATGTGGAGATTCCTCAAAAGAACTAGGACAAGAGGTCCCATTTGGCCCAGTTATTCTCCTAGTATCTTCCTGAAAGAATTAAAGGCATCATACCGCAGCAATATATGGACACCTATATTCATATTAGCAAAGTTTGTAACAGCTAAATCTTGGAAACACCCCAAATGTCCATCAACTGATGAATGGGTAAATAAGATGTGGGGTTTTCTATATAATAGAGTACTACTCTGCCATAAAAAATTGAAATATTCCTAGTAAGTGGACGTACCTTGAGACCATATTCTTTAGCGAAATAAGTCAGACACATGTGTGAATATCATTCTGATATGAAAAACCAAAATCTTAAATGAAATAAATCAGATACATGTGTGAATATCACATTCTCTGGTATGAGAAACCAAAATCTTAAATGAAATAAATCAGATACATGTGTGAATATCACATTCTCTGGTATGAGAAACCAAAATCTTAAATGAAATAAATCAGATACATGTGTGAATATCACATTCTCTGGTATGAGAAACCAAAAGTGTAAATAAGGATCAAAATGTATGTTAAGTATTTTGAAACAGAAAATGTTCAAATGGTGGGGGAATAAAAGAGGAGGTAGGAGGAAAGGAAAGGGAAAAATTTTACAGTGAGAAAAGAAGGAAAAAAATGGAAATGAAACTTTTGTAAATGGAGAAGGGAAGAGAGATTCAAGGGACAGTAGGGGAACGGGAGTAAAAAAAGAATTCAGTTATATCATATACAGGTACAAATTCTCTATGATGAATGTTATCACTATGTGTATCTAAAATGTACCAATAATATCTGATTTTAAAACTACATAGTGATTTAACCAGAAAACATTGAAGTTCTGAATGCATTTACTTCTTAAAGAAGCAACTTCAATTTTTTTTTTTTCTTTTTCTTTTTTATCGGTACTGGGGATCAAACTCATGACCACACACTTGCAAGGCAGGTGCTTATGCCACTGAGCTAAATTCCCAGCCCGAGCCCGCAACTTCAAATTTTAAAATCTACATGTAAGAGTTACATTTAGATTGAAATAATGAAATGGCTATTGTCCAAATCCAAGACAAAAATTAAAAATCAACACACTTTAACAAATACATTTAGATTATACGTTTAGATTATAATGTTAGCCCTAGACTTGTGCTAAAGTACAAGATAAATCTTGCAGAAAATGTCTTTGCCATCTCTAAAATCAACTCATCCAAGACCTTTTGAAGATATTTCAAGAATCATATATAGCTGAAGTAAGAGCTATATATATTACAGGGGATGGGGGAATCCAGTAATGAAGCCAGAGTCTTTGCACTGTTACAACCCATCCCTTTACCTTTTTTATGTGAGAGAAAGTCTCAGTAAGTCTCTAAATTCCCCATATTGGCCTCAAACATTATCTCCTGCATCATTCTCCCACAGTACTGGAATTACAGGTAAACCATCATGCCCAGCATAAACAAATTCATGTGCAATGATCCTAAAGGGTCCTCTAATATTGAGCTGGGCCTAGCAAACAATTTAAATAGAGACGTCCAACAGCCAAATCTATTTTGAAATACAAGCCATTCAGAGAAAGACATATATTTTAGTATTCTTCCTCAAAGCACAAATACCAAAAGAAGATGGCTGAAAAATGACACTTTCTTCTAATATTACCTGTATTCAAATGTCCCACTTTCAGTTTATCACTAATAAAGACAAAATTAAAAATACGGTTGTTCCTTTTACCAGCCTTTATAAACAGTTTTTTACCTCCTGGCTTCCTACTAAATAATTACCTACTCAGATCACATACGTATAACTGGAGCAATAGTGATTTCTATCATAATCTAAAAACATATAACTTTATGTGTGCAAGTTAGCAACAATATTTAAGGCCTAAATTTAAATGAGTTCTTTTACAGTTAACAATTGCAAGGGGAAAAAAATACTTTCAAGGATGATTGGATAGTAGAACAACGCAACCAAGACCAACTAGAAACTAGAAATCTGAACACAATGTTGGAAGAGGCACACAGCAAGAGAAAATTCAAATTGATAAAGCTTTTCCCCTGAAGGCACTCCCAGAATTTGTAGCAGTACACAGTAGCTAGAACTCAAGCAGAAAACTGTAGGTTTTTTGGAGTTTATGGCTACAACTGTCTGGAAACTGGAGAAACTGAAGACAGGAAGCCTCAAAAACTAACTGTAACTCCTTCAAATTCTCCATTGATCTCTGAACTGCATATGCTCAGAAAAGATTCCAATGACCCCAGTAGCAAGGAACTAAAAAGCTTAAAGAACTCAGCAGCAATTTTAACTACCCGTCACTGCAAAGGAGACAGGATTATAAATTTTGAATATGGCTAGGGGAGAAGGACTCAGTAAACATCTCCAGTTTTCTAAAGCTTCGACCCAAGGTACAGTACAATACCAAACCTCCATAAATTCAAGACAATGTCATTAATTTAACTATGTTTGTATTTCTCAGAGTACAATACAGAGAATTTAGAAATATGATGTTACAATACAGAATATCTACTCAGTAATTAAAACTGTCTAGACATGAAAAGAAGCAGGAAAATGTGACCCACAAGGCAGAAAAAAAAGAGCAATCAACAGAAAGATTATTAAGTAATTCAGATGATAGCATTAATAAACAAGTTATAAAAGAACTATTTTAAATATACTCAAAATAGTTTTTAAACAATATAGTCACAATGCAGACTCAACATAAACCAAATTATTAAGGAAATTAAGGACTGTATATTAAGGAAACACTGGAAATGAAGGGTACATTTTTTTAAAATCAGCTTTTTTTTTTTTTTGGTGCTGCAGATCAAACTCATGACCTCATGCTTGCCTGGCAGGTGCTTACACCACTGAGCTATACCCCAGACCTTAAAATCAGCTTTTCAAAGCACATTAAAAGTAACACTAAAAAAGATTCCATGACTTTTATTAATCAATCTGAAAAATTAAGAGAAAAAAATACAAAACATTAAGGGACTCACCAACCTATACAACAATTTTCTTTTACTGGTGATCAAACTCACAACTTCACACTTGCCAGACAGGTGCTTATGCCACTGAGCTAAATCCCTAGCCCTTCTATAGGAAAAATGTAAGCAGAGTAACAGGTATTTAAGTACTTTGTGAAACTGTAAAACATTTCACCAGGCATGGTGGCACACACACATGTAATCCCAGCACTCATGAGGCTGAAGCAGGAGAATCACTGCAAGTTCAAGACCAGCCTGGGCTACAAAGTGAGCTCAAGACCAGATTGGAGGCTGAGGATTTAGCTCAACAGCATAAGCACCTGCCTGGCAAGTGCAAGGTTGCAAGTTCGACACCCAGTACCGGGGGAAAAAAAAAAAAAAAAGACTAGCATGAACTGCATAGTGAGACCCTGTCTCAAAAAGACAAAAAAAAAAAAGATAAATAAAGCAAAGTATTTTTTTAAGTACTATCTCAATAAACCTGTGGTGGTAGCTCACACCTGTAATCCCAGCACTCAGGAGGCTGAGGGAGGAGGATCACTGCAAAATCAAGACCACCCTGCGCTTCAAAGCTACAAGGCCAACTTGAACTGCAGAGTGAGACACTGCTCAAAAAGATCAAGGAAAAAAAAAATACTCTCAATAAATACAGAAGGGGGTGGATGAAATTTAGCTCAGAGGTAGTGTTCTCAGTATCTGTAGATAACACAATCCCAATCAAAATCCCAAAAGGTGGGCTGAGGATTTAGCTCAGCGGCATAGGCACCTGGCTTGCAAGCGTGCAGTCGTGAGTTAGATCCCCGGTACCAATTAAAAAAAAAAATCCCAAAAGGCTTTTTTTTATAGAAATTTACAAACAATTGTAATTCAAAGATTTATGTCAAATTACAAAAACTATACTGGACAAAAATATACTATTCACATTATCTGATTTTAAAATTCACTACAATACCACATTAATCAAGACTGTTTGGTTTTTGCATAGGAGATACGAACAGATCAAAGAAACAAAATAGAGAGTCTAGAAATTGACCCATACACACGAAGTTCAAATGATTATGGACAAAGCCACAAGTAACTCAGTGCAGAGGGAAAGAAATGTTTTCTCAACAATAGCTAGAACTGGATAAAGTTTTAAAAATGAACCTCAATCCCTGCTTCATATCATCAGAATTGGGAGATGTAATGTAGCCCTAGATATAAAAGTGAAGTCTACTGTTATAGTTTGGATCTTGAATGTTACCCAAAGGGCCATGTATTAAAAGTGTGGTTCTAGAATGGCACAAAAGGAAGATGACAGAATCTTTATGAGGGAAGACCCAGTGAGAGGTCTACAGGTCTTTGGGCAATGTACACAAAGAAGAATGGGGGACCCCAGCCCCATCCCCGCTTGCTTTCCCTCCCTTGCCATGAAGCAGATAAGCACTTTTGCTCCACCAGATGCTCCCTATCTTGCTATCAGCACATCCACTAAAGGCCTCAAAGCAATTTATAATGTAACAATGACAGGATGGGTCTGCCTAATTATGACCTGGGCTCTCCAACACTTTAATAGAAATAACCCTTTTTTGTATAGGCTAATTACTTCAGATATTTGCTACAGTAACAAAAAACTACTAAGACAACTATGAACCTTCTAAAATCAAAAAGCAGAGGAGAGTAGTACAACTTTTGGATAGGCAAAAGCTTATTAGAACTCAAAAAGCATAGTCCACAAAAGGAAAAATTGATCACTTGGACTTCATCAAAATTTAAGAGTTCAACTTATCAAAATGTACATTAGGACAACCAAAAAAACTACAAACTAGGAAAAATATATTCTCAATTTCATGATCTGGCAGAAAAGGAATATATAATACTAAGACTTAATACAAATCAATAACAAAAGAATAGGGACCAGGGATTTAGCTCAGCACAAGCGCCTGCCTGGCAAGCACAAGATTATGAGTCAGATCCCCAGTACCAAAAATGAATTAATTAATTAATAATAATAAAAGGATAACCAGGTTTTTTTGTGTTTTGTTTTGTTTTGTTTTGTTTTGTTTTGTACTGGGAATCAAACTTAGGACCTGGGGCTTGCCAAGCAGGCACTAAGCCACTGAACTCTATATCCCCAGCCCAATCAGTTTTAAACAGGCAGAAAAGTTGAAATACTCCATACAAAAAAAAAAAAACACCAATTATAAATCATCAATGAAAAGATACTTGACATTATTAGCCAACTTGGGTATCCAAGAGAAATTAAAATACATGTTTTCAAAGACACCTGTTGTAGTCATAAGCCCTGCTGTAGTCAGGGGTTATGAGGAAAAGAATTAGAATCAGGATACAGAATTTATATTATTATTTTATGATGGTCACCCAGAGTTAAACATATGAAAGTGCAGGAAATCTGTCCACAACATTAAAGACAAGCAATATTCATCCAAGGGCCTGGATCCCCCAACAATGTCCTGCATGAGACTAGATGAAGACCTAGAGCCCTTCCACGAGTCCAACTGGAGGTCTAGAGCCCATTCCAGTTTCTTTTACAGATTTGCGCTGGGAAGGCCCAAAGGTCAGTGATAGAAGCTAAAAAGTCTTTGCCAGCAGGGTGAAGGAGTTGTGCTGGCAGGTTGAGGTTTTTACACTGAAGCTGAGAAGTCATACTCAAAATAAGAACCAAGGCTGCCCTGAAAAGAACCACAGCCATCCTCAGCGACAAGGAGCTCCTCCAATGATGAGAACAGTAGATTACATATCAGAAAGCCAGCATAATGAGTTTCTCCTGAAGATTAAACACCACACATCTTCGCCTCCAGAGCCAGGAAGCGATGCTTAATGTAAGGACCAGAGCTCCCCCACAGTGAACCACAGCCACTCTCACCAACAAGATCTTGAACTCCTCCACTGACAATGGTCTTACTCACTCACACTGGGGAAGCTAGTCATGACAAGCTCCTCCAGGAAAACCAATGGCTCAACAGCAACACTTAGAGAAACCCACAACCTAGCTCTTCTTCTCCACGTATCTATTTACACTGGCAACTTTCCTCAGGTAGACCATCTACACTCAGCACCACGCTGATTTAATTCAGCAGGTGTTAAGTTGACCACTAGTTTCTAATCCATAGCAAACCCTATGCATGAAAGATAAAAACTAGATTCAATCAATACAAATGTCCATCAACAAGTGATAACTGATATATTCATCCAATGAAATATTACTCACCAATAAACTAATCCTATGGATGAATCTGAAATATATTAAGCAATAAAAGCCAAATACAAATAAAGCCAGAACAAAACATCTAATCTTAAATTTGCAGATAAAAAACAATGGATGGAGAGGTAAACAAAGGAACCTTCTGGTGTGATGAAAAAGCTCTCCATCTTTTTTTAGGTATCAGTTACATGGGCATAATTGTGACACCTCATCAACATAAGACCTACAATCTGCATATCTTACTGTATTTAGTTATACCTCAAAAAAACTTTCTAATGAATCTGTGAGCAACACTGTATTAATTTTCCTTTTCTGAGTTGCCACATGTATATGTAGTGCCAACATACATAATTTATGGATACTCAATAAATAATTAGCAACAGCTATGTTCTACATACTTTGCAATACTCCAAAGTAAAATTCATGAAACTAACAACCCAGGACAAGGAAATAATATATACATTTCTACCTAAATAACAACAACACATAGCGTAGGAATGACCGTGACAAAGGCACACAAGGTGTGATCTTCAGAGAAAAAAAAATCAACACTATTCACTGCCTAAAATAAATTAGGTATCAGAAAGGTATATTAGGTATTTAATAAAAAGTGATAAACAGGGCCAGGAATTTACCTCATTGGCAAAAGCATCTACCCAGCAAGTGCAAGATCCTGAGTTCGATCCCCAGTACAAAAAAAAAAAAAAAAAAAAAAAAAAGTGAGAAACAGAACTTCAGATAGGGCAAAGCAGAAATGAGCTATGTACAAGCAGAGAAATGCCAATGCAAAACTACAGAGACACAACAAGGAGTTAGAAACAGTTCAATTTGTAGGGGTTTCAGAGAATATATTCACAAAAGAAAGGAAATATTAACAAGGTAAGCAGGTAAGTGAATGCTATGGTATTTGGATTACAGAATCACAGTTATTTATATGTGGTTGTATTATTATGGAGACTGGGGATCTAAGTCGGATCCTGATAACTGGCACCCAAACAGGAACCTAAAATCCTTGGACTACGAAATTTAGCCTGAACGAATAAATCAACCCGGAGTGGAAAGGTTTAAATATAGAGGAGGCCTTCACAGGACAAAAACTTCGCCAGGGATGCCTGGAGAGGAGAGAGAGAAGAAAAAGGGTGAGTCTTCCTGCTGTGAAAAGCCATTTTATCTGGGAATAATATATGCGGCAAAAGGTTTCAGCTGAGGAGCAAAGGTATTTACAACTGCTCCAAAGCCTGCTTGTGTGCCAAAGACTTGATAAAAATGTTACAAGAGTTAACCAAATATAATCCATGGTTTCCTCAAACAGGCACTATAGAAATTGGTATTTGGGAAACAGTTGGAAAAAATTTTTAAAAGACACACGGGGCAGGACAAATCATTTCCCATGAAACATTCTCAACCTGGAATCTGGTCCATTCAGTTTTAAGTCCATTAAGGAGTTCACAGTCAATAGTCTTTGATTCGGACACTGAGGGAATAAGAGAGTCCCTGCTGAGGCACCTGCCACCAAAACAAAATCCTTAGAGGGATCACCTGAGCAGGGGCCACAGCCTTTACGAAAAGTATCTCATAGGGTTCTAGGTAGTGTGGAAAGAGGCAGCCGCATGGAAGACAATAATACTTTCCCTGCCTGCTTCCCAAATGGAACTGAAAGAGATGCTAATGATCACGAGTATTTTATTCATATGCCTTCTGAAATACAACTGCTAAAAAATCTTAAAGTGTGGTTAACAATGGAATCCAAAGACCATTTACTGTGGGAGTCTTACAAAATGTTTTGGATACATATCAGTTGACACCTTATGATACCAAACATTTGGCACAAACATGACTATCTCCTGCTCAATTCCTTCATTTTGATGTAAAGCTAAAAACTCTTGTTCCGGAGCAGGCTCATATAAACAGGACGAGTCCCAATCCACGTCCAGCAATAAATGAGAAAATGCTTTCTGGGACAAGAATATATGTACCACTTGAGGAACTATAGAAGAGCTATATCAACAATTGGCAAAATTAGTTTTAAAAAAAGTATGGACAACTATTCCAGAGGATGGGGTTCTGGTGCTGTCCTTTTTAAATATTCTGCATGGGGCTGGGGATTTAGCTCAGCGGCATAAGTGCCTGCCTTGCAAGCGCACAGTCGTGAGTTCAATTCCCGGTACTGATAAAAAATAAAATAATAAATAAATATTCTGCAAGGACCACAGACACACCCTTTACTCAATTTGTGACAAAATTATAAGAAGCCGCACACAGACCCGGAAGCTGCAAACATTTTGACTTTATAATTAGCATATGAAAATGCTCATCAGGATTGCAAACAGGCCTTAAATCTGGTAAAGTCAACTAATGATTTACCAACACATATTCGAGCATGTCAGGACACTGGAACTGAGTACTATAAGACAACTATGATGGCTCAGGTTATGGCTGGTCTTGCAAATGCAAAAAAAATAATATGAAATGTTCCAACTGTGAAAAAATGGGACATACTATAAAAAATTGCAGAGTTCTTGTTAGATCTAATAAGACAGATGCTACAGCTGCAGCATGGCAAAAAAAAAAAAGTGCCTCTGGCAAGGGCGACTCAAATTCCATGCCTGGACTCTGTCCAAAATGCCAAAAAGGGAGGCACTGGGGCCAAATATTGTTATTCTAAATTCCATAAGGATGGTATACCTTCACCAAAAAAACGAGATGAGGGCCTTTCCTCAGGCTGGCAGAACAATAGAGGAGGCAAGGCCTGTGAGTCAAAATGCCAGTCAACTTTACCCAGTGCAAACTCACCAGCAAACTTAAGAACAGCATCAAAGATGGCTCCCCAGAGAGATGTTAACTAACTCACCAGGGAAATGATTCAGAAGTGCAGGAGTAGATATTCCTGCAGCTTGCAGAGTCACTCTCATTGGAGGTGACCAGCCTACCCCAATTCCTACAGGAATTTGGGGTCTCCCACCTGAAGAGACAGTTAGTCTTGTACTGGGAAAGGCTGATCTAAATTTAAAAGGAAACTACTGGGCCTAGTGTGATTGACAGTGATTGTAGAGATGAAATCCTAGTTCTTACATGTGCTATGGATTTCTGGGTTTTTGAACAGGGAGACTATGTGGCATAATTGATTTTGATACCTGTAGAGAAACCTTCTTTTGTTAAGTATAGACAGCTCAGTAAGGAGCAAGACCCTCTGAGCAGGACTACAAAACAAAATTTATTTTACACAGGAAGTGACTAAAACTAGGCCTATGAGTTTTATAAAGATTACTGGAAAATACCTTAAAGGTCTAATAGAAATTGGTACAAACATGTCTGTAATGGCATTAGAACAATAGTCTACCACTTGGCCAACACAAAGGGCTCCTCTTACTGGACTGGGAACCCCTCAGCATGTGTTACAAAGTGCCTCACTTTTGCCTTGTGAGGGACCAGACCAACAGAAAAGTTTCCTTTTGCCTTATGTGGCATCTATTCTACTTAACTTGTGGGGAAGAGATTTGTTACAAAAGTGGAAATGAATGCTGACTAGTGATTCTGACTTTAAAACCAAACAAACAAGTTCCAATTTGGAAACTGAACAAATACATTCAGACACTAAAATTAAGAAAATGATGATTAAAATGGGATATCAAAACGACAAAGAACTAGGAAAAAAAATTACAGGGAATCAAACAGCCTGTTCAGATTACAACTAAAAAGGACAGGCATTGTATCGGGTATCAGTAGGTTTTTTTGACAAAGGCCATTGATGCTTTCCCCCCACCACAGCTCTATCTTTACAATGGAAAACCAAGGAGCCTGTTTGGGTAGATCAATGGCCCCTTAAAAAGGAGAAGTTAACTCAATTACACAAATTGGTTGAAAAACAATTATAGCTAGGATATTTAGAAAGCTCACCCCTTAAAATACTCCTGTTTTTGTTATTCAAGAAAAAGTCAGGTAAATAAAAATTTGTTACAAGATTTAAGAGCTATGAATACTTGAGCTATGGGGTGCTGCAACCAGGACTGCCAAATCCAACTGCAATTCCCAGAGACTGGCCTCTCATCATAATTGATTTAAAAGATTGCTTTTTTAACATTCCTGTTTTCCCCACAGATAGACTATATTTTGCCTTTTCCATGCATAATTTAAACTTTAAAGGACTAATATATCTAATAACATGGAAGTAAGATTATGCTTATGTCTTAACAGGTGAAAGACCCACAAGAAATACACAACATTGGTGAGAGACACAACCAATGCTGGAGACAACCTTATGTGATGGCTCTGACAACCTGGGCCCAGAGAGACCTGCTTATCAATCAGAAAATCGAAGTCTAGCTCCCCCAAGAGACCAAGAGACCCAGTAAAATGACATCCAAATAACAATTCATGAGGCGAGAGATATAGTCACCAAAAGGGAATTCCACCAACCTCTGAAAATCTTTTGGTTGCCTTAATGGCTCTGCTGGCAGTATCTATATATATGACACCAGTCTCAGGAGTGAAATAATGGACTTACGTCCCTAATCTACCATTTAGCTTAACGGCATAAGCACCTGCCTTGCAAGCAGGTGGTCGTGAGTTCGGTCCCCAGTACCGATAAAAAAATAAAAATTTTTTTAAAAAGCTAGAAAGGTAAGTGATTGGGCTAGGAATGATTTAGCTCAGCGGCATAAGTGCCTGCTGGCAAGCACAAGGTTATGAGTTCAATCCCAGATACAAAAAAAGTACATTTTAAAAAAATAAAAAAGAAAAACAAGTGACTAAGTAAGTCAAAGTAATCTAGAGGCAACCATCAGGGGCAGGGGAAGGGGTAGGGGTAGGGGAGGGGTAGGGGCATGAGGAAACGAAACAAGAAATTTAAGACCTTAGCATATCTTCAAGCACTCTTCATTGGAGCCTAAATTCCCAATTCTCAAACATCTAAGATTTAGCCAAATGAGTCTTTCAAGAAAGTTTTCAGAGTTCGTCTACTCTCTGAGTAACATAATTAATCTTTTCTCAAATTTCTAATTTCAAATACTGTCTTTGATGAAAGCACTAGCCATATTCTGCCTTATTGTATAATTTTTTTCTGCCTTTCTTCCTGCTTCAATATACATCTACTGATTGAAGAAGTATTTTTCATCTTTTTTTAGTATTTTTCATCTTTATAACTCTACTCAGCACTGAGCACAATTTTTATGCATAGTATAAAAACACAAACTCCATTCAAGAAATAATTATCCCATTTTTGCTTTCTCTGAAATGGTATAAATAAATTTTGCCCCAGTCTCCTCACAAAGAGTAAATTCTTTTTTTTTTTTAACCCCAAATATACACATTTTGACACAAAGCTGAACTAAGTATTGGTGCTGGCTTATTCCAAAAACTAATGAAATAAGCAGTAATGGGCAATTAACAACCGGTGGTTTGGGGACTTTTTCCAAAAGACTACAAAGTTTCAAAAAATCAGACTGTGATGATGATTACACAAACCTGTGAATATACTGAAAAATAAACTGTATACTTTCTCAATGGGTAATTTGTATGGTATGTGAACTATGTCTCAGTAAACCTGTTTTTTAAAATAAGCTATCTGCTGTTACTCTCAATTAAGAAATCTGCTATTCTTAATTAAGAAACTGAGGCTTGGCAAAATTAGGCACTAGCCCATGATGACATAGTCGGTCAGTGATGGCAACAGGATAAAAACCCAAGCAGCCTTGACTTCTAATTCTATATGCTCTTTACCTTCCTTAAAAGACTTCAGGCTTGGGGCTGGGGATTTAGCTCAGCAGCATAAGCACCTGCTTTGCAAGCAGGCAGTCGTGAGTTTGATCCCCGGTACCGATAAAAAAGAAAAAGACAAAAACAAAACAAAAAAAAGACTTCAGGCTAGGGATTTAGCTCCCAGCATAAGTGCCTGCATCATGAGTACGATCCCTGGTACCAAAAAAAAAAAAAAAAAAAAATCATTCACCAAGCACCATATCCAATGCTTCTTGTTTGTTTGTTTGGTGCTAGAGTTTGAACTCATGACCTCGGCATTTGCCAAGCAGGCACTTACTCTGCTGAGCTAAACCCCCAGCCCCATATCCAATGCTTAAGTGTATACCTATCAAGGTTCAAATGGTAAATGCTACTGACCTTCCAAGTTCCAACTAAGACAAAAAAGACCTGATTTAATCATGCCATGTTATAAGGCTACAGGGAGAAAATGCAAAGTTGAAAAGAACAGTAAGAGACACTAAGAGGAGAGTAAGCGTGCTCAAGAGTAACAGCGTAAGACTAACTTTTTTTTCTTTGAGATAGTGTCTCTCTACGTAGTTAAGGCTGGTCTTGAACTCATCTGTAGCCCACACTGGCCTCAAACTCACAGCAATCCTCCTGTCTCAGCTTCCCAAACACTGGGATTGCAGGCATGCACCACCATACCTGGCTACATGAAACATTACTACTGCTTGATTGTTATGATCAAAACTGGTGGGCACACCTAATTCAGTTGAGCTGGGACCAGTTCTGTCTAGATAAGGGCCTCTCAACATTAGCTCAATTGACATTTTGGACCTGGTAAACTTTTGTTGTGGTGTAGGATGTTCAGCAGCCTCCACGCCTGGCCTCTACCCACTAGACTGAAGTAGACAACCCCCTATACACATACACCTCTCCTCACCTTGAAACAGCTAAAATGCCTCCACCCAATACCAAATTTCTTAGATTTGGGAGTGGAGTTTCAAAATCATCCATCTGAGAACCAGTGACCTAGAATGGGATAAAGATGACAAAACGGCCAGCCCATTGATAACAAATATACATAATACCTGGAAACAGACCAGAGTTTGTTAAACGAATCAGCTCCCAAAACTACTAAGATTTACTCATTCCACTTTTTAAAAAATGAAGCTTGGCAGGGAGTACACAGCATAAATAAATTAAACAGAAACAAAGCTATGCAACAATACCAACATCTCGAGTTTTCTGTAAACTTCAGCACTCAAGGGCTCAGAATAACACCCACAGTATGGTACTATTAAAAATTAGGAAACAAAGTAAATGGATGCTAGAAATAAACTGTTCTCTTTAACTGGTTTAAAGGAAAATCAGAAAGAAACAAAGAAGAAAGTCCATTTTTCTTATAAGAAAAACTAAGCAATCAAATCTAAGAAACTGAATAAAGTCCAGGTTACTACTTCCACACTAGGAGAGAGAAGCAAACCAAATGACAGTACAAAATGAAATAATCCTTGAAGATGGTAGAATGACAGAAGAACAAGTAACACAAGCAGAGCTGACCCTATGCAAAATTTTACCTGTTCTGACTCTCAAATCTCCTTTTCCAAGGGTTCTGCCTGTTTTTCAAATTGTGTGAACACCAATTCAAGGTGTAAGTCAAAGCCTAGTACAGTAGCCTCTCCATTTAGAGTACTGAACCTCCTCAACTGTCACTAGCTCCAAAACTTTACTCCTCTTCAAAAGTTCCATCTCTTCTGGCCAATCTTAGCACTTAGGTATGGACTAGAGATGCAGAGGGGTGGGAAGTTTCACCAAGTAAACTAGACTAGTACTGGAATTACAGGATGTGCTTTGAGTAATCTCTCTTCAACAAGCACATAAACAAATGTTTACCCTTATTCCTAATAAAAAAAAAAAAAAAAAAATGTGAACTCAGCCGGGGCTGGTGGTGCACTCAGCAGGCTGAGGCAGGAGGACTGTCATGAGTTTGAGACCAGCCTAGGCTACAAAGTGGGCACAAGGCCAGCCCAAACTGCACAAGATTCTGTCTCCAAAAAAAAAAAAAAAAAAACCCGCTGGGGAATTAGCTCAAACAACCTGAGGTTGTAAACTCAATCTTCTGTACCCCCCCCAAAAAAAAAACAGGAAAGGGGCTGGGGATTTAGCTCAGCGGCATAAGCGCCTGCCTTGCAAGCAGGCAGTCGTGAGTTCGATCCCCGGTACCGATAAAAAGGAAAAAGACAAAAAAAAAAAAAAAAAAAAAAACAGGAAAAAAAAGGAGAGTTTTTTTTTTTTTTAATGAACTCAAGACAAACTTCCAATATCAAACTGGCAAAAAGTACAAAACTTAATAAAGTCCAATAATGGTGAATAAATATGCAGCACACATGCATTGGCGGTTTGTGTAACCTTTTACAACTTAATACCACTTATGGTACTCGCTTATAATAAATACTCTAATCACTTTTTAACGTTGTTGATATACGTGTGCTACTGTGAAAAGAACTGTAAATGTAAGGAAAAAAGTAAATTGTATTAAGGAAAAAAGCAAATTGCAATACAACATAACAGTATAATGCAGTACTATTCGTATGATTTTTAAAGTAAAATTCTGGAATTTATTAGTAGTGAAGTACCTTTTGGGAGAAAGAAAAAATTAACTTGTATTCTCACTTTTTTGCTATCGAAATTTGGTTTTTTGCTATACATGTATAACTTTTAACTTAAAAATATTCTAATTCTGTAAGTATTGTATTTCCCCCAACCTTGACTACACTGAGTATCAACTCCCTTCCCCCAATCTGTCCTATATCTAAAGGCTAAAAGAAATTGCTAGATAGAACTTCAGTTAGTAAGGGATACATTTTGCAATATGGAGCTTTCCTTTATCATCTCTTCACTTTTTTTAAAATCACTTCTATAAAAATACAAAAAAAAATTCCCATACTACTACCAGGGAACCACAAACTCTCAGGTCCCTAACCATTCTCTCAAAGAGAGGGGCTGGGGATTTAGCTCAGCGGCATAAGCGCCTTCCTTGCAAGTGTGCGGTTGTGAGTTCGATCCCTGGTACCGATAAAAAACAAAAAAGACCAAAGAGAGAGGCAATAGTTATGGTTATGGATCAGTTATCGATCAGTTGTCTGTCTAGTCTTGGCTAATTTTATTTTTCCTCATAAACAGCAACCTCAAGTGTCACTGGAAAAGAAAGCTTGCCCTTTCAGAACCAATTAACAGCAGGAATCCTATTTTTCTCTGTTCTGCTCAGCTCTCACCACTTTGGTACAGGTCACCAACAACTACTTACACTTCTAGAGATCAGAGTATCTCAATCCTGTTTATTCTATCGTCCCTGGTACCACGCATATATGAAAGCTTAGTATTTCTTTTCACTGAATCAGTTCACTGCAATCTCTGTCAAAGACAACAAAGCAACAAAGTACTCTAGACCCAAAGATACCTAAAATCAGTCTTTCTTTCACACTGCTAAGCCAAGAATGTCTTATTACTGCTTACTATTAATTTCTAATTATTAGCACAGTAACTATTATGGATCATTAAATATCTCATAAGTGGATTTAAAGTTTAAATAATTAAGTATTATTTATTTGAATTTTATCATTGTGACTTTTCTCACTGCATAAACACTCATGAGAATAGAATAAATGCCAATTACAGTTTCAACAGCAAACATAGTCTTAATTCTCAACTAATTAGTGAGAACAAATAAAACATGCTTCTAGTATTGCAAGAAATGGTTAAAATCAGGTAACTCCTATCACAACAGTGAGGAAAAGGTCAGAATCAAACTGCAACCACTTGGAAGCTTCTTAAAATTTGCCAAGGTTAAAACATAAACACATTATCTAAGAAACTAGTAGTTTTATTTTAAAACTATTTGGGGAATTTTTTTAACATTCTCAAGCAGAAACACACAAACCAAATAAAATACCTATTGTAAATGGAAGCGACAAATGACTTGTATAGCCAATGGAGACTTGTGTAACATACACTCTAGCATATAACAAAATAAACTTCATACTAACTTTTCCAAATTACTGTGGCTTACAAATTTCACAAAGAACAAATAAATGTCATGTTAGGTGCTGCTTGCACAATGAAATAGCAAGCAGCTCCAGAAAACAAAGACAAGAGGTTATCTTCTGAGACAACTTAAATGGACTAAATCCTGTGTAGAAAATACTAAAACTATACCGAAAAACTCTTAAGATTTACTTCTTCATTGAATGATAAAAAGGTAAGAAGGGGATTAAAAAAAACAGGTAAGGTAGAAGAGGATAGAAAACAGTGTTGTCTCACAATGCTAAACAACACAGACCACAAGAAATTTTGGAGCTTCCAGGAGATCTAAGGGCTTGTCCCCAATTGCACCATATGAATAGGACTGTGACTTTGGATATCAATTAAATTATAATCTGAACCTAATTTCTCAAAAGAAAGCTGGAGAGCATCCTTAAGTATTCTTGTAGCTCTCCAATACTAACAAATTTATTCTAATATAAATTGCAAATATCCAAGAGTTCATACACCAAATCAAAGTGAGCTCTCCTAGTTATAAGCAAACATGATGAAAAAATATGGCCGGAGATATAGCTCAGTGGCACAAGCACCTGCATGGCATGGGCAAGGTCGTGAGTTCAACGCCCGATTTAAAAAAAAAAAAAAAAAGTAGCACTGAGAATACTAAAGGTAGTAGTCTAAAATTTGCCAAGCTGAGGGCTGGGGATATAGCTCAGCGGTACAGGGCCTGCCTGGCAAGTGGAAGATTGTGAGTTCCATTTTCAGGACCAGAAAGAAAAATTTGCCAGAGAATAAACAGAAAAGGCATAGCCTAGCAAAACATTCTCTTCCTCATAAAATTCTGGAAATATGTTATCACATCATTCCTTACCAGGACAATCCCTAATAGAGTACCACTTTATTTAGGTTTAATAAATTTACCATAAAGCCAACTTCTACCCAACATGCAACTCCACAGAACCTTGGAAATCACTGTCACCACATATCTTCAAAAAATTACCAAAGAGGAATACAGTGACAAGAAAGGTTAACAAACGCTGTTGTAAAAGCAAAGTTAACACGAGAATCAACTTCAACCAAAAGGAAAAAGTTCTTTTAAGACACAAAAGCCAAAACAAGCACTATCTTCTCATTTAAAATACACTCCAAGTAAAACCCACGTAAGAGGAAACATTTTTAAACCATTCGAAAAAGAAAGCAAGTAATTGCCTCAGTAATAAAAAAAATTTCAAGTGCATTTTCCTATATATTTGTACGTTTACACAAATTTTATTTCTAAGAAATAATATTCTGACTTACAAATTCACCACTATTAATTTTAATTGGGTCTTCTGCTATCAACATGAGATACAAGACTGTTCCACAAAAATTGTACACCAAAACTTGTTTACTGCCCCTAAAAATCTTATATGTGTCCTACAAAGATGTATCCTTGGAGGCCCATGTATGTGTGCTTCTAACTATATTAACTATATTTAACAGGGGAATTGTATCTACATGTGGTGAGAACACACAATGATTCTATTGCCATTAAGGATTTAAATACTTATCGCCTCATTAAATATAAACACGCTTAAGTTTTAAGACGTTATTAGAAGACACACAGAACTTCCCAACTCTCTCAAGACCGCAAAACAACCTTCGAAATGAAAGGTTACATACTCAGCTTCCAAAACTAATAAACAGGGTAGAGTCACCACTCGGACACCACAGCCATTCATCACCGCAAGCGTGAAAGGAGCGCTCTTCGTCATTAAAAAAATAAATAAAATAAAATACAAATTTTAAAAAAGGTTAACTCTTGCTTGGGTTAGTGAGGGTGGCTAAGACGTGTGAGGAGCCTAAAGGACTTAACAGCTCTTTGGAACCCTTCCCCAAGCGCACACGGTCCGCGAGAGAGAACAAAGTAGCAGGGAGTGAAGAGGTGCTGCCTTCAGGGCTGATTCATTCCCTCTAGCGACTGTCGGGCAACTCAGAGGCGGCTTTCCAAGAAGCCAAGGCAGCCACCAACAAGACTCTCCTCCAGACAGAAAACTTTTAAACTGTCAATGGGATAACGGTGCAGGAAGGTGAACTCTCCACCCCACATTCACAGCCGCTCGGCGCTAAAGAAAAGCTAAACCCAACAGTGACCAGAGAGGAGTCAGCGGGCCAGCAATGGGCTCTTCCTCAACTAGGTCCTCGGTTCCCCCAGCCCCGGTAACGGGCAAGCTTAGCGCGCGTTATCTCCCGCGGCTGGCGAGCAGCAAGGTAAAAATGTCACTGCCTCAGCCCGCGTCCCCGTACGGAGCGGAGGCCGGGGCGACGGCGGGGACCCCGCAAAGGGGGCGAGGGCGCCTGCAGCCCCGACCCGCACTACCCACGCGCCCCGCGCCCGGAAGGGGGAAACGCGCCAGCGGGAGGATTCAACAGGAGCGCCGCGCCGCCCGCCTGCCGCCCGGGAAACAGCGCCCGCCGGGGCGGGGGAGGGGAGGGGTGCCGCGGCGCAGGGCGCGGGTGCGGGGCCGCCGGGACCCCCGGCCGCGCGCAAGGTCACCACCCGCCGCCGCGGGCGCCCGGGCCGCGAGCAGGGCGGCAAGTTTAATTTCCCTCAGCAGCGGCGTGGAGCCGCGCCCCGGCCGCGGGGGCCCTCCCCGCCCCCACCGCGCAGCCCGCCCGCGCCCCCACCCTGGGCCGCCGCCGGGCAGCGGCCGTGCAGCCCCCGAAGCGGGAGGCGAGGCTCGGCCGGCCGGCCAGCGGGCAGGCGGCGCTTCAGCCCCGCCACACACGGACACACACACAGCGGCACCCGCCGCTGAAAAATGGAGCGCAGCGACCAGCAAGGAGAGACATTTCCTTTCCGTTAAGTGAACTGGTTCCTACCTCCGGGTGCCCGACTCGCTACTCCTCTCACTCCGCTGCTCTCCGGGATCCGCCGCCGCCGCCGCATCCAATCGCCTCCTCCCCCCCTCCCCTTCCGCAGCCAGCCCGGCCGTTCCTCCTCCTCTCCGCTTCAAAATGGCGCCAAGCGCTCCTCGGCGGCTGCTCCAATCGAACCGCGGCGGACAGCACCCGGGGGCAGGCGGATCGCGGCGTGGGTGCGCAGCGCCCCCTGCCGACCCGACGGCCCCGCGCGCACTAGCCCGCACGCACACCGCCACCCTTCCCGCCGGGCTCCGCCCCCAGCCCTGTGCGCGCGCACGCGCAGGCTCCTCCCCCGCCCCGCCCCATCCGCGCGCACGCAGCCTCCCAGGCGCGCCGCGGGACGCGTCAAGAAGCCGCTGCGCGGGCGCTGCACCGCTCTGGGCGTTCTCCGCGTCTGCGGGCCGAGACTTCGGCTCAGAACTAGTATAGCTCTGTAACTTTTCGGATAAAGGATGGGCGATTTTAAAACGCTGCCAGCGTTGATACTGTGCACTGTAAACACACTTTGGTGTTATTAAGCACTTTGTTCTTTGCTTGGTAGTCCTGACCTAGTGATCTCGAGATGCGTTCGGGTTTTTCCACTGTGTGTGCACGCTTTTACTAAATCCGTTTCCGATTGTAGGGTTGTCTAGCAGGCGGCACATGGAAGGAGGAACAGTCATTCAACTGTAACAAAGCGTCGCTTTGATAGAATTGCCCCTGTGGAGGGAGCAGTTGGTCTGCACCCCTCGAGGTGGCGCGCCAGGTGCGTTGCTTCTTCGCCTCCCGCACCTGCACGCGGGGGTACTTACCATCGATGGACTAGGATGGACTAGGAAAATACTTAAAGGCTCAGTGAAGCAGTATTTCGGGCGGGCCGCCGCAGCAGATCGCGGTGGGCAAAGGTTTTCACTGCAAGCACCCCTCTGCCAGAGGTGAAGAAGAGACTGTTTCCGCCTTTTACGTCCATTAATAGCGTGCTGGCTGTGAGAATGTGTTTTGATATTACATAGTCTGGTTGTTAGAATTGCTCCAGAGGATTTGTTTCAACAGTAAACTAACGAAAGGTGCATTCGTGGATTGCAGCAGGATATTTATCCTTTGAAATAAAAAAGTAGATAATGCTGATATACAAAATAATGTTATTGTGATAGGAAAGATGTATTATAAAATTCCATTAGGCCGGTACATCTGTAGATACTGAGACCTCCATTCATTTTAACTTCAGTAGGGTTGTCTGGGCAATTATGCCTCAATCTCTTCCAGGGCTTACAACACCTAGGTTAATGTTTTTATCACTTGAAATTTTGCGATACAATAACAGCGGGTTCTACCCATTCTATGCATTCTTTGCCTGCTAAGTGATTTCCACTCTCCTTTTTAAAATTACCTCAGGAACTTTACTATTTTACATCATTGTTACATCAACATAAATTTTACATGGAAGGAGGGAGTAGGATGTGTAATTCTAGAAAAATTTTCCCTAGCTCTTTGTCTTTGATATCTTGCCATCTTCACTTCTCAAACGTATAAAGACTAGGAGCAAGGGCTGGAGATTTAGCACAGCGGCCTAAGCGCCTACCTGACAAGTGCGAGGTTGTGAGTTCGATCCTCAGTACCAAAAAACAAAAAAAGAAGAAGAAGAAAGACTAGGAGCAAGAAAGTTTCAGAACAGAATGAGACCGTGAATTCTCTACATTGTCCATTGCTCCTACCCCCATCGTTTGGCATAAGCAGGTGCTTAGTGAAAGTTTTTGTCAAATTGTCAATCATTTGAATGTCATTCTCCATTGTATGTGCGATGGTAAGTACTGAAGATGTCATGTTATCGTGATTAGCAGTTTTCCTAATTTCACCATTCACCCTTGCTATTATAAAATAGGTGTCGTGAGTTTCAGAACAAGGACCTATCTTATGCATCTGAGGCTACCAACACTACAGAATTGAACCCATGAGAAGAAAATGCAGAAAAAAGATAGCTTCCAAAAGAGCAGTAGAAGAGCTCAATGGTGTAATTTCCTTTTGGATGGACTAGGAAAATACTTAAAGGCTCAGTGAAGCAGTATTTCTTGTGAAAGATATTTTTTTTTTCCTGGTGCTGGGGACCGACCCCAGGGATGCGCTACCACTGAGCTACATCACCAACTCATTCTGAATTTTATTTTTATTTTATTTATTTTTTTTTTATTTAAGAGGAAAAAGAGAAAAACACAAAACAAAACAAAGCAGTGTAAGGTTACACATAATACATAACTACAAAAAAAAAACATAACAGTAAGAAATCACCTGTTAATAGATTACATAATATCATCTTGGAAATAGTTGCTCAAATCACAGTATCAAAGAATACAAAGTAGACATTCAAACGGAGAGACTGCAAACAGCTGTGTTCAATGATCCAAAAACATTAATATAGTCAGCTATTTAACATCCCTAAACACACTTGTTGTTATATCCGTTAGAGCTCTTTTTTTTTCCCCTCCCTCTCTTTTTTATAACAAAATTTATACATTTTGGATTTTATTACTCCTCAGTTCTCATTACTGTCTTGGGGGGGAGAGAATAAAGTCAAATATGGCAAAACAAAGCTGTAAGTCCAAACCAAGGATAGACATAGCACATGATGTAGAACAGAGTACAAGGTCATCAACAATGGTTATCAACATTGTCTCTTGTTTCCTTAAAAGGAATTGTCCATCTCATTAGATATTATAAAGCCGGACAAAACAGTGGAGAACAAGACCAATAAAACTTAGGCATTGTGAACATTACAGGACTTCCAAAGGAGACAATAGTCAAACCAGAATGGGCATCTTTGTGAATCTTATTGCCTTCAAATTAGTTGCCTATACCCTCAAACTTGATACTATCGCACAGAATGGAACAGAGTCTAATCAGTCAAAACAAGATCTTGGGAGTATTACAGGACTTCAAAACAAGTTAATAGGAGATCAAAAAGAGTTACTACTATATATCCTAATTTTTTAAGTTTTTCCCTTAATTAAAATAAACATAAGAAATAGCTAAATAATTTTTTTTAAAGAATAGTAGTTACCATAGTGTCTGTCTTTTTCCTTAAAATATTTGGATAAAACTTCATATACTATAGCTTCAAATAT
Organism: Cavia porcellus; assembly: GCF_034190915.1. Lineage (NCBI taxonomy): Eukaryota > Metazoa > Chordata > Mammalia > Rodentia > Caviidae > Cavia > Cavia porcellus. The sequence continues at coordinate 39,290,854 of NW_026947504.1, read as the reverse complement.
TTCCATATCAAAAAGCCCAGAGTAAAGCCTTTCTAATTAATAAGTGAAAATTTTATAAGGCTTCAAGGCCACATAATGGGGAATCATGATTATCACATATTTTTATATATTTGAATCATTACTTACATTAGGGAAACTATTCGGTATTCATACATGCGAGATTGATTTATTTCACTTATGAGTATGGTCTCAAGCTGCGCCCATTTATTGATAAATATCTCAATGCGATCCTTCTTTATAGCTGAATAATACTCCATTGTATAGAAATACCACAACTTTTTTATCCATTCCTCAGTTGATGGACACTTGGGTTGTTTCCAAGATCTGGCGATTACAAATTGTGCTGCTATAAACATAGGTGCACATATATCCCTGTGGTATGATGCTTTCAGTTCTTCTGGGAATATGCCTAGAAGTGGAATAGCTGGAATAAATGGGATTTCCAATCCCAACTTTTTGAGAAACCTCCAGACAGATCTCCACAAAGGCTGTACCAGTCTACACTCCCACCAACAGTGCAGGAGAGTTCCTTTTTCCCCACAGCCTCTCCAGCATTTGTTGTTGTTGGTTTTCTTGATCCTGGCCATTCTTTCAGGAGTGAGATGGTATCTCAGTGTGGTTTTAATTTGCATTTCTCTAATGACCAATGATGATGAGCATTTTTTCATGTATTTATTTGCCATTTGCATTTCTTCATCTGAGAAGTGCGTATTCATCTCAGATGCCCATTTTTGGATTGGATCTTTGAATTTTGAAGGTCTGAGTTTTTTTAATTCTTTATATGTTTTAGACAAGAGTCCCTTGTCTGAGAGAGAGTTCACTAAAATCTTTTCCCAGTTTGTGGGTTTTCTTTTCACTATGCTGGAGATTTCTTTTGACATGCAAAAACTTTTTAATAAGAAGTGGTCCCAGTTATTGATTCTGGGAAGTATTTCCCGTGCAGTTTGAGTCCTATTCATGAATTCTCTACCTACTCCTATGTCTCCAAGGTTTCTACCCAATTTGTCTTCCAATAGATTTAGCGTTTCTGTTTTAATATTCAGATCTTTGACCCATTTAGATTTTAATTTAGTACATGGTGATAGACATGGGTCTAGCTTTAGTTTTTTGGCAAATGGAGAGCCAGTTTTTCCAGCACCATTTATTAAAGAGACTGTCGTTCTTCCAGTGAACCTGCTTGGCTCCTTTATCGAAGATAAGGTGGTTGAGTGTGTTTGTAGTTGTGGTTGTATCTTCTAACCTATTCCATTGATCTTCAGCTCTGTTTTGATTCCAATACCATGTTGATTTTACTACTGTTGCTTTGTAGTATAATTTCAAGTCAGGGATTGTGATGCCTCCTGCTTTGTCTTTGCTGCTTAGAATTGCTTTTGCGATTCTAGGTCTCTTCTGGTTCCAGATGAAATTTAGGAGTGATTTCTCTAGATCTATAAGGTATGTTGATGGTATTTCTATTGGGATTGCATTGAATCTGTATAAGAGTTTTGGGAGAATGGCCAAAAATATGGAACGCTTCACGAATTTGCGTGTCATCCTTGCGCAGGGGCCATGCTAATCTTCTCTGTATCGTTCCAATTTTTTAGTATATGTGCTGCCGAAGCGAGCACCTGAATTTTATTTTTAGACAGACTCACTAAGTGACCTAGTACAGTCTTCAACTTGTGATACTCCTGCCTCAGCCTCCGGGTAAGGTGGAATTACTAGATGTGCATCACTGCCCCTGGAAAAAGACTCTATATTAAAAAAAACAAAAAACAAAAAAAAAACTCTTCTGTTTGAGACTTTAAAAAATAACCACGGAGCTGGGAATTTAGCTCAGCGGCATAAGCACTCGCCTGGCAAGACCGAGGTCATGAGTTTGATCCCCGGTACCAAAAAAAAAAAAAAAAAAAACCCACGTTGGTAATGGTGTTATATGCCTGTAATCGCCACTACGTGGGAGGCTGCAGTGAGAGAATCACAAGTTTGATGCCAGCCTGGTAAACATGACAAGAGCCCCCCGCTTCTCAAATAAATAAACAACCAAGATGAAACTTACCAGAATGAATGTAATTATCTATTATCTTTACTCTAAAAGCATTAAGAACATGAACTACTCAAAGCAGCTAGGAATGCTTTCTACCCTGAGAAAGAGATTATGTGGAAATGATGTTAAAACGCTGATTATTATTATATACATCCTAATTTAAGATCATCTGATTAGCAACCTTAATTCAACCTACTACTGTAATCTCCTTTTGCCATGTAATACAATGTATTCAAAGGTTCTACAGATGAGGACATGGATAGCTTCAAGAGGCTATTATTCTGCATACCATACCACTCATTTTGGTTACATAGACTTTTTTGACAGGATAGGATCCAAAGCTGAGGATAGGAAGTTAGAAGGTGTTGGGAACAGATTTAACTAATTTGAAGAGCCCAAAATATGTCTCAATTGGCACTACCACATTTGAATACAGCCCAACTACCTGTCAGGGTATGGTTTCCAAACAGCAGTGAGAAATTCATCATACATAGTAAAGAATGATGGACAACTCATTAGTAAATGAGGAAACACACACTATTACCTCTTCAATATAATTCAAGGTATTTCCCAAAGGTCATTCAAGTAAAAAATATGACTCCTGCCATTCTGCAGCAGCAAAAATTTCTATTCGATTTGCTTGAGATAAGGCAGTGAATCTTCAGAAATCATGTTTGAGTGTAGCTATGTTGCATGAAAAAGGTAACACTATCACACTCTAATACCATTAAGCAGAGTCTAAACTCCATATAAAGGAAGTGTGTAGTATTTTATGCTTTAAGAAATCAACACTGCTACCTCTCAAAATACCCAACTTCAGGTGCTTATAATTCTTCCCTTCATGATGAATCCCCTGAATGAGGTGCTTGTGACCCCAAATAGCTTGTGACCACTTGGCAATGTAAATATTCCTCAAAGGATACCACAATCATCTGCAATTCCCCAGCAGTAGTGCAATGGAAGAGTTTAAACTCATTTGCACAATTTCTGCAAATTGCATGTCATCCTGCCTCTACCTACCTGACACTGACAGAAGATCATTTTCCTTTTTGTGGAGAGAGACAGAACTGAGAAGAGCAGTTGGGTTTCCAAATAAGGGGAAGAAATGGAAAGAGAAGGACACAACCTTCTCTGGAGTACTATCAGAGAGATAAGCATTGCCTACTTTACAATACAGCTTAAAGCCAGAGCTGGTAAATGAGTACCATGGCAATTTCTTTCTGCTTTTGTCTTTAACAATGTCCATAGTTCTTATTTGAAATGCATTTAGTTCCTTAAAAAGTGTAGGACCATCTTCTTACCCTCCCAATAACCAATGGCACTTCTGATTCTTATACTGATGCTATAGTGAAATTCTTAACTTTGTTTCTCCTCCAAAGAGCTCTTTGTATTCTTTGAGGAAATGCGTGTATGTTACTAAGGTTCATTTAGTTAAATATGCAGACTCAATAGAGTTCTTGGTTCCCTAAGAGTTACATTGTATATTCCAATATTGTGATCGAGGCTCTGAGCATCTGACTAAGAACTCCTGAATGTACTTGGCAGTACAGCCAAAGCCATGACCATTCTCTCATCTATCAACAGCAGTCAGCATTGTGTGCAATTCACTGTGTAATCTGTTGCTTGATGGGAAGAAATTGCATTTCCTTACACTGGAAAGTCAAACTGTCAACAAAAATGTGATGTGAAACATATATGCAATGTAAAGTTTTCTCACTTACTAAAAAGTAAGATGAAACCAGTGAAATTAATTTTAATAGTTTTACATAATATCCTATATCCAAACTACATCATTTCTACATACAATCAAAAGTTTATTAGCTGGGCATGGTGGCACACTCCTGTTATCCCAGTTCTAAAGAGGCTGAGGCAACAGGATCATAGCAAGTTTGAGACCAGCCTAGGCTACAAAGTAAAAGCCAAGGCCAACCTGAACTGCGTAGTGAAACCCTGTCTCAAAAAGACAAAAGTTTATTCATGAACTATTTTACAGTCTTTTGATCATGTTTTGATCATGCTGTGAAGTTCATACAACACATCACAGTTCACACTAGTGATATTTCGAGTACATGTAAGTAAATGTGGCATGTGGCATGTGGATCCCTATCAAACAACACAGCAACAGACACTAGATCCCTCCACCAAATGCTTTTAACAAGTATTCTTTGTTAAGGATTATGCTAATACCAGTTGAAGTACATTCAAGTGCATGTATAAATATAGATTTGTGCATATAGCATGTATACATATATTTTTATAACATTTATATGAAGTGTGCTCAAAAGAAGAGAGTTAACAGCAATGTATTATTATTTAAAAGTTTTAAACATTCACCATATATGTATGTATATGCTTTTTTTTTTTTTTCTTTTTGAGACAAGGTCTCACTACATAGTTCAGGCTGGCCTTGAACTCTCTACGTAGCCCGGGCTGACCTCAAACTCATGGAGCTCTTCCTACATCAGCCACCCAAGTGCTGGAATTACAGGCATGAGCCACTACACCTAGCCATACCATATGCTTTGAACACACTTCATATGGATGTTACAAAAATACTGTATATCCCTCTTTTAACTATTTCTTTAAATACACTTCTCATTTTTGCCACTTTCTGAAGTAATTCTGTCAGTCCTCTTTGTGAATGTCTTTACAAAATGTGATTTTTAAAAATATAGTGAATGCTACTACTTAGTACCATCAAACAGAAAGGTGGACTCATTAAATCATTATGGTATGTATCCTCTTATTCACCAGATTTGCCAGGTGTGGTGGCGCAGGCATGTAATCCCAGCACTCAGGAGGCTGAGGCAGGAGGATTGTTGCAAGTTCAAGACCAGCCTGGGCTACATGAAAGGCAAATGTTTTGAATAAATTCAGGATATCAAGATAGCCACGACATTGCAACTAAAGTAATTTTTAAATCTCATTCTACCTCACAAATATATTTAAACTCTGTAAATCAAAAGCCTTGTAAGTCACAAGGAAATGCCATGTGTTTGAAAAATACTGATTTTTTTTTCTTTTTTTCTTTTTTTTAAAAAGGACTGGAGAGCGCCCGCGGGTCTCGAACCACCAGACCAATTGGCCCGAGCGGTTGGGAAGCCAGACTCGACGGAACCGCTGGGCTAAAGCCAGCCCGATACTGATTAATTTATAACACCAGAAAAATGGATCCTTAAGAGAAGGGTATGATCGCTTTTATGTGTTCATTCAAATATATTACATATGTTTTCTTATGCTAGAACTTAATTTTTAAAGAGTTCCTAAAACAGGCTGAGAGATTTTTGCAGAGAATATCATACCTTGCATTACCTTCCAAAGAGAAACTTATATTTATGAAAGCACTTACTATCGCTCCAACTTCAGGTTATAATAAAGACACAGGAAACCAAGAGCAATTTGACTTGAAAAGTATTAAGAATGACAAAGTAGAGTTTAGTCTGTGTAGCTCTGAATATTTATGCAAAGAAATATGAATTTCAGCAACAAGGTATATTTCACATAAGTTCATACATAATCACTAATAAATGTTTTATTTTGGTAATAAATACCAAATAAATAAAGTAATAAAACTAGCATTGTAGTAAAATGACCAAAATCACCAAAAGAATGAGTTTCACTTTACCGTTCTAAAATGTTTATCTGGGGCACTGCATTTCACAGCAGTAGCCCACTGAACAGTGAACCAAGTTAGTGTGATGTTTTACTCCAGAGGAACTGACCCATAAAACTTATTCTTCATAGATGTGTAAGAAGCACCTTTTGTTTTAACAGGGATATTTTATTTCTTCTACTACCTTTACCATTCAGGAAAAAGCAAAAGTTGATAATATTTTAAAGTTAGTTTTACTCAGCAAACAGCAGATGGAGCTGTTGAAAAATACTTATGTTACATTTAACTTTTTTTTTCTGAAAGAGAGTTTACAGGTAGCTCTTGTTTGCTGTGAAAATAATGTGCTAATTATAGAGAAATCAGAAAATACAACTAAGATTAAAAGGAAAAAAGATCACATAATATTGCTACTAGAAAAAATTATTTTATCATCTTGATATACACCACTCCAGAATATATATACTATTCATAAACTTACATATGCATTTTATTTTTTTAATGTAATGTCAACAAAAAAGAGGAATCAATATATATCATGCAGAAATACAAATTCCCTATAATAAATGTGGTGGTTATGTATACCTAAATTGTAACAATAAACTTAAATTTTATAATGTAATGTTTTCTAATTTTAATTATATGCAAATACCTATGTATACTTTTTTTATTAAGGAGAAAAAGAAAAAAAGCAGAAATAGGGTACAAGTTATACAGAATTTCAGAAAAAATAAACAATAGGAAATCACTAGTTAATAGATTACATATTGTTATCTTAAAATTGTTGTTCAAGTTACAAAATTAAAGCATATAAAGTAGACTTTCAAACAGTGAGACTGGAAACAGTTTTGTTCAATGAGCCAACAAAACTCAGTAATATGGTTATCTATCTTATACACTTAAATATATATGCGGTTATATTCTTTAGAGCACTTCCTTTTCCTTTCTTTTGTACAATGACAATTACACATTTTGGGTTTTATTACAACCACAGTTCTTATTACTTTTTTTTGAAGAGAGTAAAACCAAATGTGACAGAACAGAGTCAGTCAAATCAAAAGGATGAACATAATAGATAATGTAAAAAAATACTAGGTGATCAACAATGGTTACCATACTGCCTCTTACTATCTTAAAAAGAATTGCCTATATCATCAGTTATAATAAAATTAAACAAAACAGTAAAGAATCAAACCAAAACATTGGAGACATTACAGGGCTTGAAAAGAAGATAATAGTCAACCGGAATGGGCATCATAATGAATCTTATTGTCTTTACAGTTGTTGCCTATACTTTCGAACTTGGTACTATCAAGCAAAGCAGAATAGAGGAAAATCAGTCAAAGCAAGATGGTGAGGGCTATACAGGGTTTCAGATCAAGTTAATAGGAAGTCAAAGTGGGTTACTATAATAATACATCCTGCTTTTTTATTTTTCCCTTGATTAAAAAGAAAAAAAATTAAAAAGTAAATAATAAAAAAAAAAGGAGACTGAGATAAAAGAGGGCATAACAACAAAACAGTACAGGTCAAAGCATAACATTTAAGGAAAATAGTGTTTCACCACAAGACATCCCGACATAAAGTAGTTACCATAATGTCTCTTTCCTTGAAGTCTTTGAGTATAACTTTGTATACTGTAGCACCAAACATATCAAGACAATGTAAAACCATTCAAGAGAATGACAGTATTACAGGGTATTTAGAACCAACTATCAGAAAATGAACAACAGTTTCTGTATAATCTCCTTGTCTATAAAAACTTTTGCTTATGTTACCACATATAATGAAATCCAATAAGATACAACCTGTTAAGACCGATGGAGACAGAAGAATAAAAGCTTGATGGGACTTCAAAGCAAGATGATACTAAATCAGCACTACCTATTATGATGTCTTGTTTTCTCCAAAATAGCTGTTCCTACCATCCAATCTCCTCTGCCTCATTTCTGCTGAGATCTTTTTCTGTTGTTTGTTGTCAGTTTGTCTTCTTCATTTTGCTTTCTGCTCCATTCATTGTGGCCTCTCTGCCACTATTTCTGGATTCTTCGTATTTTCCTTTTTTAGAATATCCTGCAGTATCCTCTGTAGAGTTGAATTGGTGGTTGCAAATTCCCCTAGTTCCTCTTTATCCTAGAAGCACCTAGTTTTTCCATCAATTTCTAGGGACAGTTGTGCAGGATATATCAATCTTGGCTGGAGGTTGTTATCTTTCAAAGCTTGAATTATTTCCCCCCACGCTCTTCGTGATTTGATGGTTTGTGCCAAGAAGTCTGCTATAATTCTGATGGGTGTTCCCTTGTAAGTGATCTGTTTCTGGTCTCTGACGGCTTTTAGTATTCTGTTCTTATATTGGATTTCTAGAATTTTGATTATTATATGCCTGGGTGTAGATCTGTTTGGGTTGTAGGTGGCTGGTGTCCTGTATGCCTCATACATCTGAGTATCTTTACCTTTTGCTAAACTAGGGAAATTCTCTTGGATTATTTCTGTGAATAGCTTTTGTAGTCCATTTGTTTGTGTCCCTGCTTCTTCTTTTATGTTCTTAATTCTTAGGTTGTAGATCCTCTTATCATCTTCTAGTCTTTGTATTATTGCTGTTTGTTTTCTTGTTATTTTTAAGAAGTTTTTCATTTCATGCTCCCATATTACAAGTCTGCCCTCCAATTCAGATAATCTGTCCTTAGTTTCTTTCAAGCTGTTATGCCAGCTTTCAATAGAGTTTTTAGTTTCCTGGTAATCTCTTTGAACCTGCTTCATGTATTCTATGTTTTCTCTATCAAACAATTCTCCCCTTTTTTTCTGTTCTTCCATTCCACCATCTGTTTTTTCTTGGGCAGTGCTTAGCATTTCTCTAACTATTCTACTTATCTCTTGCTTTATTTCATTAAATACTTCATTTTTAAACTCATCTATGAGGCTCTGGAGATATTGCTTTATGTCTATTGGTGCCGTGTCTGATATTGCATGTTTTCTGTCTTCCTTTGCATTTCCCTTTCCTGGATCAGTGTTCTCAGGATTGGGGATTGAGGACCTTTTCTTGTTCCTTCCTCTTCCCATACTTTTTGTTCCTTCCATACAAGCGAATATAGGAGGCCCAGTTTTTTTTTCTCTTTGTCTGTTACAGTTTGTTTGAACTGCACCGGCTAGGGGTGCCCACCCACGACAGTGTACTAGGGAGACACAGACCTGGGCAGCCTCTGCTGGGCCCGCCCCTCCAGGTCAACCTACCGAAGGCTTCACTGCTAGGGGGCACCTCCAGGTGCTGGGACCTGTGTTGGACACACCTACTGGGTCTAAGTCAGTGGTGTCACGCAGACCAGGCTCTCCCCACCAATCCCACTTGAGAGGGGAATATGTGACTGAAGTCACTGAAGTGCCCTGTTCCAGCAAGTCTCTCCGGTCACATACTTGCCCGGCAAGTATGTCCTTTGCTGGAGCCTTCTACTCTATGAAAGGGTCCCCATTCCCCTCACTCACCGCAAGTCGATGTAGGGCTCCCTGCTAGTCCTGCTCTCAACTCTGTTTGCAGATTCCTGCTCTCAGAGCTTTCTCAAGTCTCTCTACCTGCCCTGCAGATTTGGACGCAGCAGCGGCAGCAGGAAATTCAGATCGCGGCTTCCAGTGGCACGGATTGTAGCTTCGGCGCTGAGATTTTATCTGTTCCTGTTATAGCACCAGGATTGGATTTCCAGTTGGTTTCTCTTAGCTTAGCTCATTCCTGGGTTAGCAGGGTGTATTTCCCCTTGCTTAGGACTCCTTGTACCACAGCATTCCTAGATTCTAAGCGGGATATCTCAGAGAGCCTCCATAGCTGCTGCTATCTATCCTCCATGTTCTTCCGGAAGTCCATAGTTTCTTTACTTAAAAATTTGCCCATATGGATAGAGAAAACTTTCTGGAATATATTAAAAATATTTGTAGCTGAAAGCACAGGCAAGAACCAGCCAGAATGGATATTGGCTATAGCTAAGGCAGGATCCCATGTGTCCATGCTGTTCCTAATCCTTTAGCTCATGAGTGACAGGCCATGTCCATTGTGTGGTAGGGTGGTGTATGTGCCCAGAGATAATGGAAGGGACTCAGAAAAACAACTAAGTAACAACATGTAGAAGTATTTCATTATTTTTAAGAACTGACACATCCACAACAATACCTAACAGGTAAACTACCAGCCTTAGAAATTTCTAGAACAATATGCAGTACAAGCATACATAAAAGTAGAAGACTCTTAGGAAGGAAACTGAGTAGCACTGGAATAAAGATAGAGGAGAAAGTTGCTACTATATTATATTTGGAACCATAAGCATTTGCTTAATAATTTTAAAATGAGTTTTAAGTAAAATATTATATGTAGCCTTCAGATCAATAAATATTATTTTTCATGACTATTTACTACTATTATGTTGGGTAGACATACTGTGCTTTTATGCTTGTTTGCCTTTTGAGGCAGAGTCTCACTGCATAGTCCAGGCCCTTGAACACACTATGTTGCCTAGACTGGCCTTGAACTAGTGGTGATTCTCCTGGCTCAGCCTCCCAAGTGCTGGGCACATAGGATATGCCACCATGCCTAGCTTACACTATAATTTATTTATTAAGTACTATTGTCAAACAGTTGACTAATTATAACATGTATGACATATTTAAATCCATGAATTAACAGTATATTTTTAAAATAAAAATACGTAGTTATTCCTGAGGAACAGGGCAATCATAGTCCAGGTTCTTGTGTGCAATGACGAAAGGAGAGCCAACTATACACGGTCTAAGTAGCAAAACAACCACATTTATTGAAGATCACATTAACTTGTGTTCAGGGCAAATCCATGCCAACAAAAGATAGGACACAGACCAAGAAAGGCTCTGGGGTGACAGAAGACCACTGCAAACAGACCCAGCCACAAAAGTAGCAACAGAGCAACAAGAAGCATGGGATAAATCAGGCTTTCAGAATTTAAAGGATAAACACCTCTGCGTAGGTGCCTCCCCCTGAACCTTTGGGTGTGACTGACAGACCTATTGACAGGGCTCTGGGTCATTTTAGGGGTTCTCAACATGCATGTTTGCCCTACAATTCACTCTGAGCTTAATTATGTACACATAGTACATATTTATGAACCTGTAATGAGATGGAGATAGGGTAAAGTGGACGAGAAGGTCAAACTAGGGAGACTCAACGTCCATGTACTCTCACCTAGAGCCTCAGAGATATCCTGAGGTTTTATTTTATTAAATAGAACATGACAACAGAAGCAGGAATAATCATAGGGTACTGTTTACAATTCCACGGAAAGAAGAGAGTAGCTCCCTATGATCTGTTGCTTTAATCATATTTTAGTAACTGTTGGAGTGTGTTAATGATCCAACTTGCTATTTGGTAAAATGACAAAAAGGAAAATCAAACATTTATCCTGTCTGTTGTAATAGTGGACAATCAAATACTAATCTCTGAACATAAGTAGTTCAGCTAATAAGTAAATGGTATAATTATAATATTGTAATTTTTAAACCCCATTGAAAAGAACTGATATCAATACTGAACATAAAGATCTGGTAACATAACAGAAAGTCAAACAAACATCAGATGTTCCTGATGAAAATCTAATCTCGATCTGATCAACCCTCTAGTTGCTAGTACCAATTTTCAAGAAATATAAAGGTACATGTTCTACCTTTTTAAACAAATAAATCCCAAAAGGGAAATGAGTAAGAAACAAGACGAGATATCTAAGTATTAAATGACATTATTTCAACAGGTGTGGTGGCACACATCTGTGATCCCAGCATCTGGGAAGCTGAGGCAAGAGGATCACCTTGAGTTCAAGACCAGTATGGGCTACATAGTGAATTCAAATTAAGCCTGAACTGACTGCTTGGTGAGACCCTATCACAAAAAGATAATCAATCAGTCAATCAATACAAAAAAAATTAGATTATCAACCTGTTGTCAAGTATGTATCTGTTTGGAGTGTGATTCAGGAAAATAAACTGTAAAAATTAATTACATTTATGAGACACTTGGAAATTTGAGCCCTCGATATTTAATGATGTTAAAGAATTATTGTTAATTTTTAATGCAACAATGGCATAATGGTTATGTTTAACATTGAACTAAAATAAATCATTGTTTCTTCATATAGATATTAGTTATCCCACATGTTCAGTTTGTGATCACCACATTACCAGGTTTTGGGATGCTGGCGTCTTCTAAAGGTGGCTTCCAGTTTTTTTCCGTCTCAAAGAATTGAATGAAACAAGCAAAAATGGTAGCAAAGTTTCACATTTATTTGAGGTATGAAAATTTAAAAGTGAAAGGTAAAGGAGAAACAGGCTCTGCAGCGTGAACTTGGACCAAGTAAAAGAGAGGAAAAATAAAAACCAAAATGCATGTCAGTGCTTAATGGGCTCTTGGCCTTTTATTCATTCGAAACACCGCTGGTCCTCACAAGAAGTCTTCACACAGGGTCCTGAGAGCTATTTGGTGCACGCGTCCTGGGATCTGGTCACGCCTCTTTTCCCAACCAGTCCAAACCACACCCTGTCTTCCTATCCCATTTTCCCCAGAGCAACACAGATCTCTATAATTCCTTATTAGAGTGGAGGGTCTCTGTTTTCTTTTTCTTTTTTTATTTTAAAGAGAATAAAATAAAACAACAGAACAAAGCAGAACAAAACAATGCAAGCAACACAGGATTTCAAAACAAGACAACAGGAAATCAGCCATGGCTACCCCAATGTCTCCTGTTCTTGAAATAGTTGTCATTTCTCCACACACAATGAATACAAAGTGATAAAAACAAAAGAATGAAAGCATTACCCGCCTTCAAGGGTCTCTGATATCTATAGCTTTTTCCCCCTGGAAGGGACTGTAAACCCTACTTACTGGGTGGGGATTGTGTGCTAATCACTGCCAAATCTATTTTATTTCAAGGAGAAAAAGAAAAAGAAGAAAAAAAACTAAAACAAAATTTCAAAACATGTCAATCAGGGAGCAACAATGTATATACATTGTGCACTATCATTCCCAAATCATCATCCAGAGCAGGAGACTTCTGCATTTGATTGTCCAAACAATACCAGCACAAATTTTTCTCTTCAGTGAACTCAGAGAAATCAGTAGTACAATTATCTTAATTATTTATACATATATATATATATATATATACACATATACATGTTGTTTCTTTCAGCTTCTCACATTGAGACACTATGATGTTTACATGTGTGTCCTATTTATTTCACTAATGAGTATCTTCTCACGTTGCATCCATTTACCTGTAAAAGTTGGAGTCGTGCTTGTTGAAGAGAAATCTCAAGTGTCCCAGAGCCTCATAGGATAACTTCTTTCTTTCGGGTGGTCTCATTCTTCCTCTGGAGCTGGCTTTATTCTAGGAAGATGAATCTGAGGTAAGAGATAGAGTGTGGCTTAGGCTGACTGAAAAGACAAGGGTGGCAGGGTCCCAGAATCCAACCCCATGTGTAGAAGTACTTGCAGGTTCCTGCAAGGTGTGAACAGTATCAAAGGACACAGATACCACAAAGAGCTTACTAGCATGGCTTTGCTCATGGTAGTCTTCTATGTGTTCCTCAGATTAAAATTTTTTTCCTTCTTTTCAGCCCAACTTCACTCTAAAGAGCCAGTTTGTCCCTTACCCGTTCAGTTTTACTTTTTCAAATAAATTTTGTCGCCATTTTGGCTGGTATTGTTCAATTCATTGTTTGAGACAAGAAGAACTTGGAAACCATCTCCAGAAGAAGACTCCAGCACTCCAAATCCCAGTAATAAATCCAATTATTTATCTCTGTCACCTTTACTGCAGTGGGTATGGCAAGGATCCATTTTGGTTTAAATTCGTCTGTGGCAGTCCCTTCTCTCCAACTTTTTATGAGCGGTTGGTCTCCAGATGGACACCAGGTAGTTCCCCTGGGCCAGGAGGTGGCAGGCCTCTGTTCCCAGACAGTTGGATAGTCTATTGTTCTTGGTCCACATTGATAAGTCACCCTAAGAGTCCGAATAGTCCCTGAATCTAGTATCACATCAGAAGATAGGAATAGTCTCCCCATATAACATTTCAAGTGGGCTCAATGTTAGGCCAGTTTTGGGCATGTTATAAACACATTACACTATTGGCAGTAATCAGAGTCAGAACTTAGACATCTCTTGGGAATGTTTTGCCAGAGTTTCCTTTAGTGTCTGGTTGTCTTTATCTTTCCAGAAGATTGAGGACACCAGGCAGAATGGAAGTGTCACTTTATTCTTAAAGCCTTTGGTATTTCCTAAGCTATTTGAGAAGGAAAAGAAGGTCCATTGTCACTCTGGAAGGACTGAGATAGTCCAAATCGGAGGATGATTTCTTTAAGAAGCCCCAGATTAGCTCCACAACCTTTTATGAATAGGTAGGTAAATTTTCAGTCCAGCCTGTAAAGGTGTCAATTCACACCAATATGTTGAAATCCTCTGCATAGCAGCATAAAGTTAAAGTCTAATTGTCAGTCCTCCCAAGGTTAGGTCCCTCTCCTCCACACAGGTTCTAACAAAAGAGTTGGTTGACTTGCCTGGGTTATTATTGGCACAGACTGGGCAAGCTTTACAGATCTGCCAGGTAGCTGCTGCTAGTCCTCGTCCTGTGAAAACCCATTTCCAATGCAGTATCTATTCCCAAATTGAAGGAATTAGGAAGTGTTTGTTAGATTTCCACTGTGTCTCTTGCAGAAGGACCAGTTTGTTTTCTAAATAACACCAGAGCCCATTTTTAGTTCCCCTTGTCCTAAGCCCATTGTCCTAAGCCCATTTATCTTCATAGGGAATATAGACTGTCTTAAAAGGTTCCTCAGGAACTAGAAATAAGGGTAGAGGTCTAAAAGGGCTGTGAGGCTGTCCTTTTTGCTTCCCTATCAGTCTTTTGATTTCCCAAGACTTCAGACATCTCTTTGGTGCCCTTTACAATTCATGAGTATGACCTGTTTGGGAACACGGACGTCTTTGGAGTCTGCAGAAATTCCTGATTTGTGCGTTACAGATGATTGCTTATGCATTAGTAAGCCTGTTTCCTCACAGACTGCTGCAAGGCCAGGTAGTACTAAAAAGGCATATTTGGAGTCTATATAGTAATCTAACTTCATCCCTTTCCTAAGACCCATGTCCAAGTAAAAGCTATTAGTCCTGCCTCTATTAGAGGAGAGGTTCCTGGGGGGAAAGGTTCAGCTTCAGTGACATGTTGTGAACAGACAAATGCATAACCTGTCTTCTTTGCACAAAGCTACTTCCATCAGTGAACCACATCTCTTCAAGGTCTTGGGGGGACAGGTCCCTGATGTCCTACTTGTTTGCATAAGTCTGGGATATTGCTTATTCACAAGAGCAACTAAATTCTAGGCCTATAGGCATCAGAGACAAGATTAAGAGTAGCTCAAGGTTTTATAATAACCTCAGAGGTGTCTATGACCATGGCCTGATACTTGGTAAGCTAGTCCCTTGCTAAACACAAGGAAACTTTTGTCTCCAGAAGAGCTCTGACATGATGGGAGTCAGGACTCCCAGTCTTTGTCTTAAAGTTAAATTTGGAGCCTCTTCTATTAGCATAGCTATAGCTTCTACTGCACTCAGGCAGAGTGGCCATAGAGCAACCACTCCATCTAACTTTTTTGAAAAGTATGCCCCTGGGCAGGGTTCTTGTCCTAGCCTTTGGATCAAGACCCCCCAAAGCAATTCTTCTCTTTTCTGATACATATAGGAAGAAGGGTTTTCTTAAGTAAGGTATTCCCAGTGCTGGAGCCTGAGTAAAGGCATGCTTTATCCGTTCTACAAGCAAAGACTCAGAGCCTTTGACAACCTCATATAAAGGCTTTCCCATTAGTCCAAAATTAGCCAGATTCTATAAAAGCCAGTCATTCCCATGAAGGAAGGAATCTATTGTTTGGTGGCAGGAGGCCCAAGATCACAGTAGCCTGATTTCAGTCCCTAAACAGCGTTTCTCCCCAGGTATAAAAATATATCCCAGCTACTGAACTTTTTGGAGGGACATCTAAGCCTTTTATTTAGAGACTTTACATCCCTTCTTAGCTCTAAAGCTGAGAGTTTATATAGTGTTATATTCAGATAACTTCTGAATTAGGCTACAAACTAGAATGTCATCTACATACTATAGGATGGCTCCTTAAGTCTTTCTCTAGTGCCTGGAAAAAAGGTGAGGACTGCCTCTAGACCCCATGGGAGAAGGGTCCAAACATACTGCTGCTTTTCTCTTGAAAATTTTCCCTTGAGCTTTTTCCTTTCAACAACAATGAGAATTTGGATGTAGAAGGATGGAGAAAAATGTGTCTTTTCAATCTAAGGCTGAGAATCAATTAGTGTCCCCTGGAATTTGGGAGAGAATTGTATATAGATCCGCCACCAGAGGATGGATTGGAATGACAGCCTTGTTAATGAGGTGGAGATCTCATACCATACCATGAGTATTCTCTTTTGGGCTTTACTTCAGGAAGAATGGGAATATTGCAAGGGGACTGAGAAAGCTCCAGAAGACCATATCTGAGAAACTGTCTATGACAGGTTGCAGGCTTTTATATTCCTCTTCCTTGACTGGATACTCCTTTTGGTTAGGAAATTGGCTGGGGTCTTTTAGTATTGTAACTACTGGCATAGCAGAATATGACCTACCATATATTCCATGCAGCAGAATTCACTTGTTGGCTAATTTGATCAGGGAGGTATGGTGCAATCCCAACAAGAAAATCCATTTTGGGGCTGGGGATTTTGCTTAGAGGGACAAGCACTTGCCTGGCAAGTGAGAGGTCGTGAGTTCAATCCCTGGTACAGAGAGAGAGAGAGAGAGAGAGAGAGAGAGAGAGAGAGGAAGGAAGAAAGAAAGAAAGAAAGAAAGAAAGAAAGAAAGAAAGAAAGAAAGAAAGAAAGAAAGAAAGAAAGAAAGTGTATTTCGGCCTTAGCCGGAATTTGAGATTTGACTCCAAATTTTGCTAGTAAATCTCTTCCTAGCAAGGGAGTAGGACACTGTGGCACAATTAGAAACCCATGATTAAACATTTGGCTTTCAAAGGGACACATCAGAGCAGGAGTAAAAAAATCTCTGCTTAAGGGTCCCCTTGACTCTAATTATAGCTATTGACCTGGAGGAAGGTTTTCCAGAAAAGGAAATCAAAATTGATTGAGGTCCAAGAGATCTCCAGTACCATCAAACAAATCAGAGACCCATGTCCTTTTGAGAGACAGGCAAGGTTTCCAGAATAGCCTCTTCCCTGGAGGTCACTCTAAATACCATTTATAGAGATCCTTTTCCTGTCCTTGTCATGGTCCCGAGAGGTTTATATTTGTAAACCCATGGAGAAGTCATTGGAATTCTAGTGAGTTAATTCCAATCCACCACCTCCGGTGCAACCCAAGGCAAGAATGAACACACTAAGACTATTGATGGGAAGCCAAGGGGCTCTAAGTCCAGCCAAAATGGTGGTTCACCAGACAGAAGGCCATAACTCAGGGCCCAACCCAGGTTTTCTTAATTCTTCATGCAGGGAGTAGCTCGGAGATGAACCACAGTAAGTGTGGCCGGAAATAGGCAACTGTTGTGAGCTGGGTTAGGTAGGAGGGCTGAGATAACCTTTGTGATATGCAGAGGGAAAATCATCAGGGAGAGAGAGGTAGTAGCTAATAGTTTGCGGTCAGTGCTTGAGTTCTGATGTACAATCTTTTTGCCCTGGGAAGTCACAGCCTCTTTCTCAAGGCTTAGTCCCAGCTAACAGCATGGAGCATAGCTCTCCATGCTGCTGCCTGGCTCAACCAACTTTTTCTTGCAGTTATTTGGCAGGGAAATAGCAACTGTCTCCTTGCTTCAAGGACTACACATCTGTACTTCAACTAGCCAATGTACATTGTTAAAGCCAACTGAAAGGACAAAGAACTAGCCTAGCCAGCTCTGTACATATCAATACATGGAAATAGGGCCAAGTTTATCCAAAATGGAGATAGTTGCTCTTCTTTCAAGGACACTCATCTGGGTGGTTCCTCATACCATGGTTTCTGGACATTTTCTATGACAAAGGGTCACAAAATCCTGAACATAAGGAATTTCATTCAACCTTTTATTTCTTTGTTTATTTTGTTTGTTTTGGTACTGGGGATCGAACTCACAACTTCCAGCTTGCCAGGCAGGCACTTACGCTGCAGCTGAGCTAAATCCCCACAACTTTTTTTGTTTTAAACTGAAATGCTAGGGGAAAAAAACTGAACCACTGTAACTGAAGAATAGCCTCATAATTTAAAATGCCATCCCATACCCATCTCTCATCATTATTAGTTCCTCCTGAACTCAAACTGTATAAAAATAGTAGGTAAGTTATTCCTGTTTTAAACTGTCAGGATCAAACCTTTCCCATTGATCAAGGATATGGCTTCATGGTCAAGTTAGTGGAATCTGCATGGCAAGGTACAAGAGGTCTACAGAAAGAAAGAGGGGAACCAAGGCTCCTTAGGAAGGTGTTCCACGAAGAAGGAGGAGACTCTAGAGTCCCACATATTATCCCTTGGGACACTCAAGCAGAAGGAGCCACTTCCTCATAATGGCTCATACTTAAGCAGAGTGAAGCCATTGGGGAAAAAAATTCTCTTGGATTTATACCCTATACTGAAAACATCGGTACGTAGTTTAAGGCAGTAGAGATGGAAACCCCTGTTTCCTAAGAATGAGTATGGATCTGCTTTTGTCTACTCAATCATTTCAGTTAAGTTTTAAATGTTGTTCATTTGTTCTCAGGCCATCAGGCATGTTTTTAAGTTACCTGCATTTTGTTAGAAAAAAGAAGGGATCTAGCCAGGAAATGATAGCTCTCCCCAGACTCTAGGACCCAAAGGGAGTCAAGTCAGCTAAAGCCAGTTGAGTTGCCACTGGCCCGTGGCTTCCAAAGGCAAGGAGTACAGGAAGTTAGTTGTCTTCATCGTCTTCTTCTTCCTCTTCCTCTTTCTCCTCCTCCTCCTCCTCTTCCTCTTCTTCTTCTTCTTCTTCTCCTCCTCCTCCTCCTCTTCTTCCTCCTCCTCTTTTTCTTCCTCCTCTTCCTCCTCCTCCTCCTTCTTGTTTTGGGGTTTTTTATTTTTGTTTTTTGGAGAATTTTGTTGTTGTTTGTTTGTTTTGGTACCAGGAATCAAACTCTGGGTCTCACACTTAACAGACAAGCACTGTGCCACTGAGATATATCCCCAACCCAATAGCAGGAGTTTTAAAATGAACAAAATTTTCTCTTCCTCTGTAACTGTTGTTACAGACAGCTGAGTTAGGTAGAAATATTGTAGGCAGTCAGACAGGGCTGGGCCCTTGAAGGAGCCAGTGCAGAAGACAAGATACCATGTAACCTTGGAAGAGACAGACACCTCTGCTGTCCACCAGACCTCAAGACAAAAGATGAAACAAATGCAACCACACTCTAAGTATAAACATCAGGGATTGATATTCTAAACAGGCATCTATCACCTACAGGGAGCCAGAAGTCACCATCCCAGCCCCATAGAGAAAGAGTAACTGCTCCCTGCTTGCTATGTAACTCGCTTCCCCATTTGACCTTCATTTGGTCAGTTTTACCTGAACAATTAATAGTATTGGTTGACCATAGTTCTCTCCCACATCATGCCCCTCTGTTTTGCCAGATCTCCTGTTTTCCCCATTCTGGACACTTCTGCCTTATAATTTTGTCCTAGAAAAGTCCCTAGAAAATATAGTCTTTGGCAACCCACTTGGGACCCCTTCTGTCTCTCCCCCAGATAGAAACTTTCTTTCTCTCAATAAAGATACTCTGCTCTTAACCTCCATTGTTCCTAAAATTCATTCTTTAAATTTAGAGAATGAGAACTCATACCAGACATGTAACAGGTTGGGATTTTCATTCTGTTACAGGCAGCTGAGTTAGCTAGAAATATTGTAGGCAGAGGCCGGGGATCAGGCTCATAGGTACAAGTGCCTGACGGGCAAGCATAAGGTCATGAGCTCAATTCTCCGTACCAAAAAAAGAAAGAAATATTACAGACACTCAGATAGAGGTAGGCCCTCGAAAAAGCTGGCACAGAGGACCAGATATCTAGCGACCTTTGAGAAGACATATTTCTCTTGCTGTGGGCCAGATCTCAAAATAGAATGCAAAACACAACCACATCTTTAAGTAAAATTCTTAGGTGTTGAATCTGGGTCACCTTGAGAAGCCAGGATGACCATCTCGGCTGCCTACAGGAAGACTCACTGATCCACTGATGCATGACAATGCTCCCTTGCTACATGACTCGCCTCCCCATTTGTCCCTGACTTGTCAATTTTACTGAACAATTAAACTTATTGGTTGACCATACTGCTGTCCCGCCTCATGCCCATCTGCTTTGTGAGTTTCCATTTTTTCACACCTCAGACCCACCTCATCTCATGATTTTACTCTATAAAGAAGACAAACTATTTGGCAACCTGTTCAGGGACCATTTCTATCTCTCTCCCAGACAGAAGATTTCTTTCTCTCAACAAAAATATTCTGCTCTTAAACTCTGCTGTTCCTAAAATTCATTCTTTGATTTTACAGAACACAACTCATACTGGACATGTAGAAGGTTGGGAGTTTCATTCCCCTATATCACTGTGACTGTTAATAATTCAAAGAAAAGAGGGAGGAAGCCCACATGTTCTCTAAAATCAGAGGCTTAGTTTGGAAGGGCAGTGGGTATAAAAAGAAGGGAAAAAGTGGCACTGGTGGACCCAATCCCATGTCTACTCTGTGGCAAGACAGGAGGGCACCTGGCCACCTCACTAGTTAACATGGTATCTCGGGACCAAAACAGCAAGCTGGGAAACAAAAAGCCATTTATAAACTGGGATAGTTGAAGACCAGGTTAATTTCCAAAAGGAGTAGCAAAATACAGCAAACAAACATGTGAACAAGAAGACATACCTGATAGAACTGTGGGGGAGGACGGGCGGCGGCTAAAAAGATAAGAAGTATGAAATATAAATGACCTTTATTTTGGGAATGCGGGGAGAGACACCCC
This sequence comes from Cavia porcellus, assembly GCF_034190915.1. Classification (NCBI taxonomy): domain Eukaryota; kingdom Metazoa; phylum Chordata; class Mammalia; order Rodentia; family Caviidae; genus Cavia; species Cavia porcellus. Next base: position 39,270,187 of record NW_026947504.1, on the reverse strand, counting down.
CGACCCCCCGGGCGCGCCATCTCCACACCGGGTCAGAGATCTCTCCGTGGAACACGTGGAGTGAGGCACATAAGTAGCCTCAGTTTGGGGTGGAACCTAAGGAGGGCATTAGGGATGCACAGGTAGCCCATTGATCCTAGGTTTGGCGCCATAGGTAAATTCCCAGGGGCGGGAACATGGCCTCACAGGTAAATTCCTAGGAGTGGGGGAGATAGGAGCTTCCTGGTTCCGGTTGAGGCTTTCCTGGCTACAGAGTCCTGTCTGGGCCAAACCCTTTCAATACCAAACTCTAGGTCATGCATTCAAGCACCCACACAATTCAATAACAACACCTTTGGCTATTTAACTCGTACCTGTGGAATGCCTGCAAATGAGAAAGAAAGGAACTCTGTTGCAGCTACAAGAAAATCACAAAGGCAATATATTCCCTTGCCCTAGCACAAATGGTGGTTTATAGCTAGCTAAGTTAGGTACAAAAATCATGAGGTACAGACAGGGCTGGGCCCACCAGAGGTCAATACAGAAGACAACCCTGACTCAAAGCAACATTCACTGAAGCCCAGGCTTTAAGGAAAGGAAGAAATACTCACTCATGTACTTCCCCTGGGGATGAGCAGCACTGACTGGTACTCTCAGTGGGCATCAATCACCTTGGGATGAGAACAAAACCTCCTCAGCCCACCCCTCCAGGAAAGTCCTTCTCAGTCCCATGTGCACTTGCTACATGTGATCCATTTGATCCCCTTTTAATTAATATTGCCAAAGTGACTATCCCTGTTGTAACCTTATAGTTTACCATAGTGTTGTCCCATCTCATAGCCACTTTGTGACTTGCCATGGGATTAATATTACTTAAGGTACCATACTTGTAATCCTATTGATTATAGTTCTGTCCCACTTTGAGGCAGTCTCACCTCGTGGCTCTGCTCAATAAACACTCTTTTGAAAAGTGGGGTTTGTGGATCGACTTTCTGGGCCCCCTTTTGGCCTTTTTAGATAGAAGTTTTCTTTTTCTCCATAAATTATTCCTACTCTTAACTCCTGTTGTTCCCAGAATTCATTCCTCAGTTTTAGAGCACGCAAACTTAGTGTTTTGGACAACTAGAAGGTTGGGGATTATATTTCCCCTATATCAGTGAGACACACGAGGAAGCTCTTCCTGGCACCATGAGAAAAAGCCTCCCATAATCCCAGCATATAGAAGACAGGGAAAGATGAAAAAACAACCTAGCAGACACAGCTGTGACACTTTAGAAACAAAAACAATGTCCCCAAAAGGCCTTACCTGGTCTCCTGGCTGGCTAAGCCAAATGTTACCAGGTTTTGGAGTCTCAGAGTATTTCCCAGGTTCTCTCTCTCTCTCTCAAAGAAAAGAATGAAACAAGCAAAAACTGGTGGCAAAACCAGGGATGTGGCTCAGTAGCGCAGTGCCTGCCTGCCCAACGTGCGATCCTGAGTTGATTCCTGGTAGGAAAATTAAAAATGAACAGTAAGGGAGAAGTTGGCGCTGCAGGGTGAATTTGGGTTGAGAAAATCAGAGGAAAAATAAAAAAGAAAATCAAAGTACTTAAAAGTACACCCTGTAGAGTGGTTGGCTGGTGTCAACTTGAGAAGTTTAGAAGCTTCACTCAATCGGCTTAGCTACTCTACACCCTAGAGTGTGAAGACCCACATTAGAATGGCCCATCGCCTGGATGGTACAAAAGGGAAGGAGAGAGGACAGATGGGATCCATTCTTCTAAGGAGCTTCAGTCTTTGCCTTTGGCTTAGATGTCCTCCCTCTCCTGGCTTCCAGCAGAGACTCTTTGGCTTCTCCCTTGGATCCTTCAGTCTTCCACAGTAGACCTTTCAGCCTTGTCTCAGACCCACTGGCCTCCTGATACAGGCATGCACAGGACACTGAGGTGAGTTCCAGACCTTAGATTGAAACCTTCCATCTCCAGTGTGCAGACACCCTCTGCAGGCTTCCTCATTCAACTCTGGGTAACCACTGAAAGTGAGTGTTTTTATACATTCCTATGTCTTGTATTATATCTGTTTCTCTGCTAAAAACCCTGACTAATACACCCTGGGTACAGGAAGGGCTATCCTGAAGAGGCCTGATAGCACTTAAGGTGTCTTGCCCTTTTATTCATTCATTTATTTACTCATGGTGGGTTCCTGCGAGAAGTCTGCATGGGGTTCCTTCTAGTTTCTTGGTGCATGTGTCCTGAGACCTGCTCACACCTTCCTTCCTAATCAGTCTAAGCCACTCCCTGTCCTCCTATCTCATGTGTAGTGAACTTTAATATACATTGTAACACACTTTTTTAAAGGAGTAATCTCTGAGCCAGACGGCAAGATGGACTGAGGATTCTTACGCGGAACAAGCTCACAACAGGATGATCGCTTCAGCAACAAAGAGGAGAAATTACTCAAGCAGTTAAAATGTGCAGAGTGCCTAGAAAAAAAGGTGGACATGAGCAAAGTAAACCTGGACGGTATAAAGCCCTGGAGAACAAAACAAGTAACAGAAATCCTTGGATTTGAAGATGATGCTGTGATTGAGTTTATAGTTAAACAGCTGGAAGTAAAGAATCCAGATTCCAAAATGATGCAAATCAATCTCTGGGTTTTTGAATGGGGAAAAATGCTACAGAATTTATGGGAGAATTCTGGTCCCTGCTGTTGTGTGCACAAGAGAACATAACTAGAATCCCTTCTGCTTTCCTAGAGCTAAAGAAAGAAGAAATGAAACAGATTGAACTAGAACAACTGGCATCCATGAAAAAGCAAGATGAAGACAAAGGTAAGAGGGATAAAGAAGAAAAAGAAAGCAGCCAAAAAAATAGGGAGAGCTCTCAAAGCCCAAGAAGATGCACATCCATACCTCCTTCCCCTAGAAGACGATCTTCCCGTCAGCAGGGAGAGTTCTCCACCTCCCCATCACACAACCAGGAGCCTGAGTCCTTCCCACATGCCAGAACTGAAAGAACCTTTTCTGCAAGAGAGAAAAGAGCCAGCCAAGATCCTGGTCACCTTTCAAATCAAGGTCAGGGGCCCATTCACGCTCTCTTCACACTCCACCAAGAAGGCGCCACAGGTCCAGATCCAGATCAGATTCACCTACAGGGGGGCCCAGCCCAAGGAGGAGACCATCTCCTCCAAGCAGAACCCCACCACAACAAGTGCCTCCACCTCCAAGGCCCAGGAGTCCATCTCCGGGAGACGAAGAAGGTGCTCATAAGCATCCTTGTCTACCAGTAGGGCACCATCCTCATCATGCTCCTCATCTCGTTCCGGGTCACCACCAGGAACCTCCCAAGAGGACCTCCAGGCCCCCTCCACATACTTGTCAGTGATTGAAAGGTTCTTGCCCTAGAGTAAATTACTGTATGGTTATGGCAGTGGTCTAACGTGCCAAAGGACAATGCGGGAATGCCCACCACTTCCTGCTTCTTCCTCAGCCTTAATTGCAACTCCCCTTCCTGTTTGTGCGTGGAAAAAAACTTCAATCAGCTCCTTGAGCATCATCAATGCCCACCTAAGCACCACCCCTGGTCAGAGGTTATATGTGTATTCCATACCCCACATTCAGATAGAAGCAGCTAGACCGTCTATGATCATGAACTCCTCTCCACGTCCTTGGAATAAAGGCTACTTTTTACTATTTATTCTCTCTTTTATTGTGCCGAAAACTCTTTCATAATGATGCTCTGTGACTTGGATGGCACAGTGCATTGGGTCCTAAAGAATCCCTCCTAGATGGAGCTCCCCTGTCTAACAACCAACTTTTTTTTCCCCTCCAGGACCATTTACTTGCTGCTGCTAATCCACATGCAACAGTGACCTTCCTCACTCATAACAGGTGAGCTACAGTCCAGGGTTTTCTGTTTCCATTCCCTTGCAAGTTTGTGTCAGAGAACCTATCCTGCCACAGGGATACCAGTTTTCACGCTTCTTAGGCCACACAGCCTGAGGCAAAACTGCTATTTTTGTTCCCTGGGACCCCACCCTGCACTCTTCCTATGACCTGCAGAGAATGGGTGTTGGGACACTTTCAAACTGGTGATGACCTCTTTTGATAGGTGTGACCCAGAAGAGCTTCCACATTCCTTGGGGGGAGTTAAAGCTCTTATGTCTTTCAGCTCACTTATAATTAATCATGGGGACCACTTCCGGTCCCCTGAAAAACACACCTCTGGGGTGCCTGGTTCATAACCTTGGTACTCTTGACCTCTAGAAAGCTATAAAACCAAAAAGCAGATCTTTTATTTATGCTTTTGTCACAATGGCAGCAACCCTTCATTTTTATGCCTTTTTCACTTTAAGGACACGTCTTTATCTCAATCTGTCTTACATGTGTCTTCTCCAACCCCCTTAGGTGATGCATCTCTCTCCCTCTGCATTGCCAGTTTCCCCACCAGGCTCCTGAGTTCCACCAAGCTCTTGAGTTCCAGCATTCCAGCAAGCCAAGTGTTTCCCAGCAGCCATCTTGCTGCAGCTCAAGTGGAGGACAGCCGCTATCTTGCGGCCCTCCACTAAGTTACAGGACACCGCCATCTTGCAATGGGTCTCAGGGTCAATGGCTGCCACCTTATGGCCCCTCCTGTGATCAGCAGCAGCCACCCTGCTGGGGGTCACATGATGACCAGTCTACCTCTTGCACTCTCTCACTGTGTTACTGGCAGCAGCTAAGCTGCTGCAGGTCACACGTTTATCCCCCAACAGCCTGAGTTTCCTTGTCACATGGTGATGAGTAGCTGTTTTAGAGCCAATCATAAGATAATTGCCCACACATGCCTGCCAGCCAGTTGTCCACTCGGTGGCCACAGCCTTCTCAGGCTCAGTCTGCTTTGGGAATAGGTTCCTGTTTTGGGAACAGGCTGGCCCCGTTCCCAAGAGATTAGCTAATATTTACATTCCTTTTTTAACTTTCTGAGCTATCTCAGATTAGCCATAAATTAGGTTCTTTTTCTGGAATTATTTCAACAGATCTCTATTAATTGATCTACTACAAGGGTCACACTGGTCTATTTATTATAATTCAAATTGGCCAAATATATTTGAGTGCATGCTAACTTTATGATTGTCAGTCTACATATCTGTTGTCTATTCGTTCATTTGCCTGCTCTGTCTGTAAACAGCTGTTTCTTTTTATTTGAGCTCAATAATTTTTCCTCCTCTTCTATATTTTCAGATAATTTAATCAAGGTTTACTTGGGTTATAGACTTAAAAAACATGCTTCCACCTGGGTTGCCAGTTGGTCAAAATGATGTTAAAATTGTTTAACAAAACCTCTTGGGGTGAGGAGACATTGGACAGGACTTCAATTACTGAATGAGGAAGTAGCCACCTGGTAACATTTAACCAGCTCTTGTTCATTACTCAGAGGCCCCAATAAGCTTCATAGCCTTCTGGGAGACACGTCAACTAAAGTTCATATAACTAAGACAATTCATTGTTGCTGATCTGATAGTATATTCATGCCTTCAAATACAAAATTGGGATTGTTTATGATGACAAATGTATTCTTTCAGACCTAGACGTCTGCATTTTTCTTGTGTTCCAGCCAGGTGATTCAGGTCAGACCAACACAAGGTCACCAGTCAAATGATAATTTTTAAGCAAAACTTTATATAATATATATTACACTTAGGGATGCTTAAATAGTGAGAGTCCAAACAATGTCACAAATTTCTTCAGTGCTCAAATGTTAAAACAATCATGGTAAATAGAAAATAATAGTTCCATTTAATGTTCTATGTTAAGCTTCTACTGCCTCTACTGTACTGTACTTTTATCAATCTTCTGCATGTTCAATAACTAAAATTAAGAAATAATTATAAATTCCTTTTGGAGTTCTTTTGCTGGGATCCACAAGAACTTTTCCAGAAAAAGGTTATATGATGCATATTTGGGCCATAATTAACCACACTCAACTGGTGTAAAATGACACCACAGCTGATCTCTCTCCTAAATAAAAAGGTAAAATTTATAAAACAGGCTAGTCAAAAAATCAGATGACATTAGACATTCTAACAGCACCAGAGGTACTTATACAATTGTAAAACCTAAATGTATGTATGACAAATAAATGACATGTCAGTTTCTAAAATTCCAGGGACCTTATCCTTATCTTTCTTATGGGAAGCCATTACTAAAGTTATAATCATCAATACCTTGTTATTGTATTATTTGGCTCATGCATAGTTAATTGAGTCTTTGCCTTTGTCTCCTTTAGACTTAAAGCTGTACACCTACCCAAGATAAAAACCAGATGTCTTGTGACTGTGGAGGATACAGATACCTTCCACTGTGGGCCAGATCCCAAGACAAAAGGCTAAACTTGGCCCTCAAACCCCACAGGGAGACTTTTTTTTTTTTTTTTTTGTCATTTTCCTTTTCCCTTTTTACTGGTACCAGGGATTGAACTCACGACTGCCTGCTTACAAGGCAGCACTTATGCCACTGAGCTAAATCCCCAGCCCCCAAAAATGCCTTTTTATTCCTTTGTGTTTATGCAGACTGATCCAGACACTCTGAGATCTCAACTACTTACACCTGTCATCTCTATAATAAAACCTCTCCTCAGGGACACATAGCACCTCTCAGACACAACTGGTCAGGACTGGCAGGTAGATTTTACACACATGCCCTGCCACAAAACTCACAAGTATCTTCTCACCTTTGTCTGTACTTTTTCAGGATGGATAAAAGGCTTTCCCATAATCAGGGAGACTGATGATGTACTTACTAAAGTCCTGTTACAGGAAATCATCCTAAGGACTACAACCAAGGTGGAGTGGCCCCTACCTGGTTTTATTGACAACCCCAACAGTGGTCAAAGTTGCTGGACTGCCATCCTGGTTTCACATCACTCAACCTAAGCAGTGTCCCTTGCCCCTGACTCCGTCTCACCAAGGCCTCACAGCCACAACTCTCAGGCTAAGTCATGTTTTGTTACCCAATTTGGTTCTTAATCCCTTATATTCTATTAATTAATTATTTTTTACAGCAGGACTCTTGACGGTCTTTCCTAAAGACTCCCACATCCCACATCTTCATGCTGTTCTACAGGACACTCTCAGTTCTCTCTACCCTCAGTTGTTTAAACATGAGATCCCTGCGGGTTTAGGCTCTTATCTCCCATATAGTCACACAGCCACAGCCCTCTCAACCCCTCTTATCCTTTCCAGCTCAAGTCCTAGACCAGAGACAAGCCCTATCTACCTACACTTTTAACTTTTACCCTTTAAGATGGAGGAAATAATAATAAACCTCTCACTTCACTCCTACCCCCACATTTATTTTTCAGAATTATACCTCACTGTGGTTCTGATGGAACAGTATATTTAAATCACAGATACCTACCTTTCCTTCTACCTCCCCTGGGTCCCTAAATAGGATAGTGACCTGCCTCCTCATAGCACCTTGTCTCTTCCTTTTTCCAGTCTAAGATGCAGGCATTCACCAATGATGAAGTGGTTTCTGATGAAACACCTGGTACCAGCTTATGCATGGGCATCAACCATCATCCCATCAACCTTCCTAAACCCCAATACCAAGACCTTTCAGCAGGACCTTTCACGGATTCCTCTCCACGTCCCTACAATAAAGGCTATTTTTTACTTTATATTCTCTTTTGTCACGGCAAAAACTCTTTCAGTTATCTCCTTCAGCAAGTCCTCCAAGACGAGAGCACCGGCCATGGGCTCCAGCTACTACACCACCAAAACCTCTGCCGTTTTGACAGCCCAGCCTGCAGACTGCTCCCAGCTCCCTCGGCGAGAGGCTGCGCTTCTGTGTCTCGGGGAGCACTTCCATAACTAAACACAAAGCTGCCCAGAAAGACGGTCACCAGGCCCGCACCAAGGCCTGCAAAAGTAGGGTCATCCGACTCCGAAAAACATAACAGCAGCCACATGGCCGCAGTCCGCTGTGGCCAGCGGAGGAATCAAAACACACGTGGACAACTGCCGTCCCGCCGCCTCCTCTGAAGACCCCGGCCCCGCCAGCCCAGGGGACGCGCAGCATGGCGCGGAGGGGAGAGCTCCCCGTGCCCCCTCCACCCAGGCGCCCCACCCAGGCCTCCCCGGGGCGGAGGAGCAGGCAGCGCCGCCCCCGCGCCCACCACCAGGCGCCGCTGTTCTCCCCGGCGCCGCCTCTGCCTGCTCCGCTGAGCCCGCCCCGCCCCAGGACTGAGGCCCGCCTTCCCCCCAGATGCTCTCTTCCTGCTCGGGCAGGCGCTCTCCGCCCCACCCGCGGAGCCGACCGCCCCGTCCCCGCTGGGAGAAGGGCGGCGCCGTCCCCACCACCCCAGCCGCGGCCCGCCCTCTCGGTCTCCCAGACAAAGCGGCGCCCCAGCGCCCGGACCGCGCCTGCGCCCTCCCCGCCGCGCCGTACGTAGGCCCCGCCCCGAGCCGCGCTCGCCCGGCTCCCGACAGCCGGCTTTCTGCCCGCACCTCCAGCCTCCACCTGTTTGCAGAGGGGGGAACGGGCGACGTCACCCCAAAGAAGGCAGGCCCCGTCGCCCCCTCCAGGCCCCTTAGAAGAGCCTCCAAAACTCCGCAGCTTAAAGAGACAAAAAAGGCTGCCTCGCCGAGTCCTCGGTGTGTGACAAGGGCCTCCCCAGCCTGCAGCTAAAAGGCCCCCAGCACCTCCATCCTCTGTCCAGGCGCAGTGGCCCTCTACAAACTGGCCACCGGTGGTGCCCGTCAGGGAGGGTAGGAGCCCGACGCCAAGCCCACCACCAGCCTGGAATTCTGATCAACAAGGAGGTAGGAAGAAGAAGAAAAAGGACGACAAACACAAAAAGCATAAGAACACAAGAAGTACAAAGCATAAAACACAAGAAGTACAAAAAACACAAGAAGGAAAACACTGGGGCCCCTGGAACCCTGCAGGATGTTGCTGCTGCCCCCACGGGACTAGCATGAGAAGAACCCTGGTGGCCCCAGCGCCCAAGGAGACTAAAAACCAAGCTGAGGATGAACTGGACGACTTTGAGAAGTACTTCCCAGAGAAGGCTTTGAGTTCACTGTAGGTCTTAGAAAAGTACCTGCCACAGAAGGCTCTGAGATCCATGCTGCAGACTGCAGGGTCCCCACATTCCTAGGGGGAAATGTTTATTAAGGTGTAAATTTTATTTGACTTGTACTCAGTTCAGCTTCTATTCAAATTGCTAAAATGAGTTTGAGCTTTAGATTGTGACATTCGTCATGATAACTGCAGTTCACCATGTAAAAAGGGGAGGGGCATGGGTTTACATTGTCAAAGGTGTCCACAGTGTGTTTTAGTGACATTCTTTCATCCACAGTTGACATAAATTCATTTAGACTAAAACATTTTAAGCTTCTCCAAAATCTCTCTTTTAAAAAAAAAAAAAGATGGGTTAAGCATTGTTGGCATTCTTCTTCTTTTTTTTTTTTTTTTTTTTTTTGTCTTTTTCCTTTTTATCGGTACCTGTGATCGAACTCACAACTGCCTGCTTGCAAGGCAGGCGCTTATGCCGCTGAACTAAATCCCCAGCCCCTATTTATTAGTTTTCTGATCACAAGATAATATTTATCTGTTGTACCCCAAAAACAAGGCCCTAAGATGTTCAAAAAATGAGCAAGATGTCTATAAAAAGAAGTGCTCTTTCAGAGGGAGAACCAACAGTGTCTCCTGAGATCTGTGTCATGTTGAAACTTAGGACACTGGGAAACCAAGGAAGCAGCTCCCCTCCCTGGTAAGCGGTGGCAGTGTGGCAGACTACAGCCCTTCCAGGTGGAGAACCACCAGTATCTTCTGAGATCCACACCATGTTGGAACTTAGAACGCTGAGAAACCAAGCAACCAGCCTGCCTCCCTGCTAATCAATAGTGAACCCACTGGTGCACGGTCTAGAGTCAAACATCCCACTTCCTCTACCCTCCTTCCCCTGTCCCCTTGTTAGCAAATGGGAACCAGATACCTGAGCATCTGTTAGGAGGTTGACCTTAGCAAATAAGGGGGTTTTCCTTCTACCATCTCTTTGAAGACAAGTATTTCTATTACTGTTTTGTTTTATTCTGATTAAGGGTACTGCTCTATTCAATATTCTGTTTTGATAAGTTCTACAATGTTTTGTATTTCATTTTATTGTGATATAAGTGATTGAAAGAACAACTATTGTAAAGATAACAAAATATACTGTGATATGTGATACCTATTACTGTTATCCCTGTAACGTGCTGGGAAATTCTGTACCAATTTCACTACACAGTCTCAGTTGGCTTTATTCTGTCTCGTTCTGTTGTATTACTACTTTCAAAATTAAAAAAAAATAAAAAGAAGTGCTTTATTTTAGCTGGTACCCAGTGACACAACCTGAATTGGAATCTGCAGAGCTGTGTAACCAGGTTAGGTTACAGGGTGTTTTTAAAAGGAAAAACCACAAAGAAGAGAAAAGGGGAGGGAGCTTATACAAAAAGGGAGTTAATCTCTGCACAATGTTTTACAACTAGGGCCAGTTTGCCGGACCGAATGTTTTGTAATTAGTGGTCAGCAAATGTTTTACATCCTAAGGGTCAGTTGGTTAAGGGATCAAATTGCTGTTCTGAAAGGGGATAATTCACAAGAAACGAGAATTCAAACACAGGTCAGGGGAGCAAGGCTTATAGAAGCGCCTTAGCCAGGCTACAACATGATCCTAAAATGGAAGCTGGACACAGGAGGGTTCATTATGTTCTGTCAATTTTTGCATATTTGAAATACTCTAGAATAACATGATGTTAAAGATAATGGTGTTTAACAAATTAGAAATAAAGAAGTATCATAGTTTCTTTTGTTGTTCTTGTTTTGGTGGTATTAGGGATTGAACATAGGGCCTTCATATTGAACTACATCCCCAGGCATCTTTATATTTATGTGTTTATTAAATAGCCCAGTGTAGGTTTTATAGTCTTCCTCTCTCAGCCTCCTGGGGCGATAAGTTTACAGGTGTGTACCATTGAAAGTGTTACATACGAGGCTGGGGATTTAGCTCAGCGGCATAAGCACCTGCCTTGCAAGCAGGCAGTCGTGAGTTCAATCCCTGGTACCGATAAAAATGAAAAGGACAAAAAAAAAAAAAAGAAAGAAAGTGTTACATACACAGATTCAAATACAACTCCTGGTATGTTGTCATCAGTCATTAAGAGCACAGGGCCAGGGATTTAGCTCAGTGGCATAAGCATCTGCCTGCTGGCAAGCATGAGAATGTAAGTTCAGTCCTTGGAACCAAAACAAACAAATAAGTAAAACTTATCCAGAGTACTCTATTATTCTTCTTAACTATTATCTTCTGATTCTGTACCAAACCTCTTTAAAATAAACTAAGATTGGCCTCTCTATATCACTGTTGACTGTATATTACTGCTGCAAGCAGCGGAGTTAGTGAGAAATATTATAAGCAGTGAGACAGGGCTAACTCCTCAAAGGAGCCGTGCCTAAGCTCAGATATCTGGCAACTATTTGGGAAACAGACACCTCCTGCTGTGGGCCAGGCCTCTAGACAAAGGATCAAACAAATGCATCCACATCTTAAGGACTGATATGCTAATTAGTTCCCTGTCACCCTGGAGTCACTGTCCCATCCCCCTAGGGGAAAGGTCTCAAGTCTAAGAATGCCTGCTTCCTACCTGACTTGCTTTCCCATTTGTCCCTAATGTAATCAATTTTACCTGAACTATTGATCTTATTGGCTAACCATAGATACATCCCACCTTACGCCCAACTGCCTTGTGAGTTCGCAGTATTTTCCCACCTGGAACACACTTGACCCATGATTTTGCCCTACAAATGTCCCTGGAAAAGACAGAGTCTTTGCCAACCCTCTCAGGACCCCTTCTGTCTCTCAGACAGACGCTTGCTTTCTGTTAATAAATATATTCTACTCTTAAGCTCCGTTGTTCCTAAAATTCACTCTTCGATTTTAGAGAACACAAACTCACGGACATAGTAGGTTGAGAGTTTCATTCCCCTATATCATTATAAACATACTAAAAACAGGAGTTGGTAACCTTGCAAAGATGATGTGAAGAGGGCTGGGGATTTGCACAGAAGAATATGCAACTGCCTGGCAAGCAGGAGGTCATGAGTTCGATCCTGGTTACCAAAATGACAACAAAAAAGATGTGAAGCATGCTCATTCATTTAATTCCTCACCTGGGAGTCCTTTTCTGTGGCATACAAGTAGCACCTTACTTAGGTCAGTACTCAGCAGGCTGCTGAAGGCCCTGCAGGCTTCCAAGGCATTTTTATTGAAAATGCAAAATTTGCAGTGTTGGCCAGACTGTGCAGAAGGAAGCTATTATAAAATCAGCAAACAGCTGCATTAGCTCTGCCTTGGGGTGCAGAGGTGAGGAAAGGAGTGAACTGCCAGTGAAAGGAGGCAAGCCTGCATCAGCTGCTGGGCCCCTGGACAGTGTCAAAGATGCAACTGATTTTGCTCAAGATCCCATTTATGTGGTTTCTCCTCATGCCTGATGCCCTCACCAATGCAATAGCCTTCTCTTCCTACCCTTGTCCCTTCTTTCCTTCCTTTCTCTCTCTCTCTTTCTTTCTTCTTTCATTAGTACATGTTTGCCATACATAATGACCACATTTATCATGGATAATTTGTACCTGTACACAACAGATCTTAATTTTTCCCCATTCTCTTCCCCTTTCTTCAACCTTCTTACCTTGCCCATTTGCAAAAGCTCTTCCCAGTTTTTTCTTTCCATTCTCTTCTTTTTAATCCCTTTTCTCTTCCTGCCCTTCCCCTCCTCATTCCCTTGTGCCCCTCCCATCTGAACAAGAGCTTCCTACCTCCCAGTATCTGTCCTCCATCTCTTTCCTTATTTACACTTTGGATTGCTCACATCACACGAGATAAACAATGCAGCATTTAAACTTGTGTGTCTGATATTTTTCACTTTAGCTTATGGTCTCATTTAGTTAAATGCATCCATTTACCTAAAAATGTCTCAAGCTCCTCCTTCTTTGTGGTAGAGTAGTACTCCGTTGTATATAAATACAGTTTCTTTATCCATTCATCTGCCTCTTAATCAAACTCTCAGAGACTTCTAGAAAGCAGTTGTAATCTTGCCACTTCCTTGCTTCCTTTCCCTTCAGGCCAACGTCTAAATTCCCTTACCTATTCTACAGGGCTCTTTCTGGTCTTTACCCCAATTCATCTTCCTAACAGTATGTGGACAAGGTTCTCTCTCTTGCCTCTTTGCTTTTGAATGTTTTGTGACTTTCTCGTCCATAAATTTTCAGCATTCTAAAAAAGCTTTTTTTTCAACATTCGGCAAGACTCAGCTCAGTTGTCGCCTATATGAAGAAGCCTGCCACAGTGCCCAGGTAGAGTTGGGCAGTCCTTTGGCTGTGTACCCACAAACTTCTTTTCCACTCCCTTGACTTTATCAATACTGCTTCCTGTCTTGATAGATAGATAGATAGATAGATAGATAGATAGATAGATAGAGATATGCATTTATTGAGGCATGAAGAATTAGGGGAAGGAGACAGTCCATGTTTGTCTTGGTTACTTTTTGCATTGCTGAGACAAAATAGTTGCACTAAAGTTAAAGGACAAAAGGTTGACTTAGCTTACAGTTTGTAGAGGTTTCAGTTCATAGTGAACTGGCTCCAAGCCAGGTGGCATAGCAAAGGGGCATTGCAGAGGAGAACTGTTCTTGGCAGGCAGAAGGTAGCAAAGAAGTGAGGTAGTGAATGAACAGCAGCAGCAATCTGCCACTGCCTTTTATCCCTTTCAGGCTATCCACCCGTCAGATGATCCCACACACATCCAGAGTGGGCCTTCCCAGAACTATGCCAAACCAACTAGTGGACTTAGTAATTTAGTAATCACACACTCTAACCCAGCATTGCACATTGTAGATCCAGCCTCCTCTGAAAAATCCCACCTATGATGCTTTGGCAGGGAGGACATCTAGATATTCTCCCCCTGGTCCCTCAGGGACTCATGCATATCCCTTTATGCAAAGCTGTCAAATTCCTAATAGTTACAGATTATTGAAAAGTCCAAGTCCAAAGTCCCCTCTGAGATTTAAAACAAACTCTTAGCTGTGAACCCCTGCACAAATGAAAATAAATTTAAACACTTCCAACATACAATGGCATAAAATAAATATTACCATTCCAAAAGGTACAAATAGGGGAACAGAAAGGAATGGACAGGGAAACTACTAACCTCTGTAGTTCCACACTCAGCATCCAAGGCAATCTGTATAAAGAGCTTAGTTGTGGGCTGGGAATTTTCCTCAGCCTCATAAGTGCCTGCTTTGCAAGCACATGGTCGTGAGTTTGATCCCCAGTACCGATAAAAAAAAATTTTAAAAAAGAGTTTAGTTTAGTTGAGTCCACCTCTACAGTACTGTGTGTGGTTGCTGCTCTCACAGCTTGTCTCTTGAGGTACACTGCCTGGCCTCCCAGGCCTTCTGCTGAAATTGAGGTGGAAGCTGTGCTGACCCCATAGCTCTTGCATTCACATGCACCTGAAATCAGCACCATGTGGATGACGCCAGGGTCTGACATCAGCTGGAACAGTACTCAGGTGTCCTTCTTTCTTCAATGTAGGAATCAAGTGCCTGGATTGCTGAGCATTATGAACCAATCTTCAGAACAAATACTCTAGCCACTGCCATTTTGGAACATGGTGTCCTGGGGCTTTCTTCTCAAAGAAAAGTATTTCACTTTTACAATTTTGAGGCTGCAAAGAGTGTAGTCTCATTAGTTCTTGGGATATCTTCTGGTCATTTTTCTACTGTCCCATTTTTTTTCTGCAACAAAGGTCTCCTCTGCTCCATCTTTGTAGACCATAACTTAATTGGACTTTTCTTTCTGGCCAAATTCAAAACATTTTAGATCATTCTACTGAGCTCTTTGTTTTTGATTCTTAACACAGATCTGGCTGAAAACTCCCAACAGGAGTCATGCCACTGCCTGGCTAGTCAACATTAGGTTGTCTTGAAATTCCTTCTGCAATGCTAATTAGTCTGACACATTTAGTCTCAGGAAGAGTCTCTGGATATAAAAACGTGACAAATTTTCTGCCAAAGCATAGAACAAATGGTCTGGATCCAACAGCCAATGCAGTTCTCCTTCCTAGCAAAGACCTCCTGAGCTTGGTTTGGTTTGGTTTGGTTTGGTTTGGTTTGTTCCTGGTGCCAGTAATCAAACTCATGACCTTGTGATTGCCATGTAGGTGCTGTGCCATTGAGTTATATGCTCAGCCCCTGAACTTGATTTTAATCTGCTACATTTCTATCAGCATTCTGGTCTTCTGACCTCTGACCAGAATCTCCCATCAAGGGCAATTTTTTTAAAAGTTTTTTTTTCTTTAAAACAGAGTCTTGCCATGTAGTTCAAGCAGGTCTTGACCCCACTATGTAGCCCAGCCTGGCATCAAACTCATTGCAGTCTTCCTGCCTAAGCCTACCAAATGCTGGGATTGCAAGCCTGTACTACCATGCCTAGCTAAGTACAGTTTAAAGTATTCCAGGGTAATTTCTTCAACTGTCATCTCCAAACTTTTCCAAATTCTTCCCACAAGCCATTTCCAAAGGCTTCTGAACCACATGGTCATGTATAATTACAGTAACATTCCCACTTCTCTGGAGCCAAAATGTTTTAGGTGAGCATGATAACCACTACACTACTGAGCCAAAATGTTTTAGTTACTTAGCTGAGACAAAATATTCAACACTTAAAGGTTTTTTTTTTTTTTTGTCTTTTTTTGAGACAAGGTCTCGCTATGCAGTTCAGGCTGACCTTGAGCTCACTTTGTAGCCCAGGCTGGTCTTGAACTCACAATGATCCTCCTGCCTTAGCCTCCTGAGTGCTGGGATTACAGGCATGAGCCACCATGCCTGGCTCAACACTTAAAGTTAAAGGAGGAAAAGTTTATTGTAGCTTGATATTTGTGCAGGTTTCAGTTCCTAGTGGGCTGGCTCCAAGTCAGGGTGGCACGGCAAATGGGCATCACAAAGGAGAAACAGCTCAAGGCAGGCAGAAGGCAGTGAAGTAGCAAAGCAGCAGCCTGACTTTCCCTTTCCTCCCTTCCAGACTACTCCCCCGTTGGGTGGTGCCATCCACACTCAGGGTGGGCCTTCCCATCACAGCATCCAGAACTATGCCAATCCCATCAGTAGACTAATTTAATAAACACACAATCTTAATCCCAGCATCACATACCCTAGATCCAGCCACCTCTGAAAATCCCCACCTATGATTATATGAGGCTTCGGGGGACATCTAGAGACACCCATTGCAATGATCCATGTTAATGTTCTTTCCACTGGAATTTTTGGGTAGAGTAATGGCTGGTGAGAAGGGGATCAGATTTTATTTTATGCAACTCTGTTTTTTAATTGTTACAAGGGTATACTTCATATACTTTTATATAAGCTAGATTTTACAGCATTGTTTTAGAATGTCAACCAAAAATTATTATCATAATCATAACACAAAATCTTTCAAGTCCTCCTACAGTTACTTTGTTTGTATATTTTCTGCATGACATACTTCTGCTTTAAGTTTAGAGTGAGCATCATTATGGCTCAGAGTAGAGCCTGAAGGCAGACTACACGGATTCCAATTCTAGTCCGCCCTATAACTAGATAAATAATCTTAACCAAAACACAAAGCCTTCTGAGCTTCAGTTTCATGGTTTTTAAGAGGGATGCTTGATAGTACCTACTTCATAAGACAACTTAAGAAATATGGTGAGTCAAATAACATGTTAGAATAGTGTCTGGTGGAATACATGTTAGGTATTTCTCTTGGTTAAGAAGCCGTCACTTACAAATATAGATTACAGAAGTTACACCCACCTTAGAATTTCTTAAATACTTTTATTGCCATAGTACTAAAAATATCTTCATCATATTTTATGCAAGACGTACATGAAACTGTTATGTGCTGAAAGTGTTAAACAGTATGGAAACTCACAATGACACTATTTACTGTGATGTTTAAATTATAATAAAAATGTTAGGGTTATACTGCAAGCATAGTGAACATAGTATATGTAGTAAACATATACTTTTACATTTAAAAATATCTGCAAAGGATAGATGTGGTGGCACTCCCCTGAAATGTCAGGACTCTGGAAAGCTGAAGCAAGAGAATCATAAGTTCAAGCTTGGACAATTTAGTGAGACTTTGTCTCAAAATAAAACAAGTAGTAGGAATGTAGCTCAGTGTGAAGGTTCTGAATTCTAACCATAACTGGGAAAAAAATCAAACAAATGAACAAACAAAATTAAATCTATCCAGAGAAAACATTAATAGGCAGGTGTGGTAGCACCTGCCTATAAGCCCAGCATTCAGGAGGCAAAGGCAGGATTGCCACAAGTTCAAGGCCAGCCTGGGATGCACAGCAAGTTCAAAGTTGGCCTGAACTAGGGGCTTAGCTCAGCGGCATAAGCACCTGCCTTGCAAGCAGGCAGTCGTGAGTTTGATCCCCGGTACTAATAAAAAGGAAAAAAAAAAAAAGCATAAAACGGTTCAGTACTTTTCTGGCTGTTGTAGGATGGACTACAGGAGGATGCTAGTAGGTACCAGGGAGATGGTTGCACTGAGAAGATCATAGTGAGCTGGCTTGGTGCAGCCTTCTAGAATACTTCACCAGATTCTTCTCCACACCCAGAAGTGTATAAACAGGCACTGGACAAATTTAAGCAGAGATATTGTTTGCAGAGTTTTCTTTCCTCCGTAGAGTAACTAGGTCTTCTCCATTTTACCTAATGTTCTTAGGCACAAGGGTTTGCCTTTCACCCTCACTCCCTCATCATGACCTTTCCTCCATCTCTATGTGAACTTTCTACAGAATTCATCGCTCCACAACAATATCAACTGCCAGCCGCACCTCTGTCTTTTTTACGGAGTTTTGCTACACTATATTGTTTACTCTGTGAGGTGGATGTTTAGATTCCCCTATTTCTGAGCAGAGGGCTACAGTCTGAATGTTTTTCCCCAGATTCCCCAAATTCATGAGGTGAAATTTAATCACCAATATGATAGTAAATATGGACTGATTAATTCATGATTGCATAGCCCTCATCTGTGTCCTTATAAAAGAGGTGTGAGTGGGCTGTTTGTGCCTTCCACAATGTGAAGACACAGCCTGAATACATGTCTATGAGCCAGAAAAGTTGCCCCCAACAGACACTGATTCTGTGGACTCTTTCATCTTAGGCTTTTTGCCCCTGCAATCATGAAAAATAAGTTTTTATTGTTTATAAATCCTATATAAGGTGGATTGTAATAGCAACCCAGAGGGACTAACAGCTACATATAAGCTTAATCATTTAAAATTATTTCATACTTAAATATTTGTGTGTATATTCATGTCATTTAAAGCTCAAAAGTACAAAAGTACTCTGTGAGAAGGCTCTACTCTCTCCTTAACAGCAGCGTGTTCCTTCAAGACAATCTATCTAGGGACTGGGAATTTACACAAGCGCCTGCCTGGCTAGCGCGAGGTCATGAGTTTTAATCCCAGTACACACACACACAAAAGACTATCTATCTATCTCTACATATTTATACATGTGTGCCTAAATAGTGCATGAGTATGTATATACACATAATCATATATAGTCACATGTCACTTAAACCCAGAGAAGTATTCTGAGAAATGCATCATTAGGTGATTTTGTCTTTGTGAGACAGAAATATTCATTGTATGGACTACTGCGTACCTGACTATATGATGCAGTGTATTTCTCTAGATTACCAGTCTGTACCACATGTTACTGTTGTGAGCACTGTACTGTAGGTGGTTTTAATATATGGTTGGAATTTAGGAATCTAAGCATATATAAATACAAAAAAGATATATAAATATGCTAGTTAAAAGAATTTTTTAGCTCCCTTATAATCTTATGGGACCACCATTGTATATGTGGTCCATTGTTGACCAAAATGGTATTATGGCACAGGAATATATATTATAAATACTTTTTTTACACTTAGTAGCATATAACAGTTTTTTTAAAGCATCTTGCTTTTCTCAAATAACAGTATAATCCAGAATTTAATCTATATAAATATAGAAAGGACTTCCTAATAATTCTCTTTTCTCTACTGTATTCCATGGTGTGAATTTTCTTTTCTTTTTCTTTTCTTTTTTTTTTTTTTTTTTTTTTGGTACCAGGGATTGAACTCATGACCTCACACTTACCAGGCAGGTGCTTAAGCCACTGAGCTAAATTCCCAGCCTCAAATTTTCTCCATCATTTAATGTCTTCTATTGATGGACATTTAAATTGTTTCTAGTCTTTTGTTTTACATGTATGTTGAGACACAGTCCTGAGCTTCTTGATTTTCGCATTCTAGTTTTTGCCCCCTTGAATATCTTATTTAATTATAGTTTTACTGATCACTAGACATTAAATAGCTGACAAGCTCTTCAGGTCTTTCTCTTTCTTGGGGATAAGTCTCACATTTCCAATTGCTGATTAAGGATCTCATCTAGTAGACGTTTAGAGAAAGAAAGGGGATCGAGGATGAGGGAGGAGAGACAGGTTAACAGGGATGAAAAAATAAAAATATGTTATACACATATACCAATAGGATCTCATGATACTCTATTACTAAAATGGATCAATATAAAGAAAAACTTCCATATTGAAGCTGGCTGTAATCCCAACATTGTAATCCCAACACTCAGAAGGTTGAGGCAGGAGGATCATTGCAAATTCAAGATCACCCTGGACTACAAAGTCAAGGTCAGCCTAAACTGCAAGTGAGAACCTGTCTAAGAAAAAAGAAAACAATTTCTATATTTAGTTTTTTGAAAAATATTCATACTGATTTCAATAGTAGTTGTACTAGGTTACATCCCCACTAACAATGTAGGATTACTTTTTTTTCCCCGACTGCCATGTCATCCTGTGTTATTGTTTGATTTCTTGATGAAAGCCTTTTTAAAATTCTTTAAAATTCTGGAGACAGTGTTACCATGTGCTGCAGGTTGACCGTGAACTTGCTTATGGATAAACCCAGGCTGCCCTCAAACTCACAGCAATCCTCCTGCCTCAGCCTCCCAAGTCCTGGGATTACAGGCATGCTTAACCATATCTGGTTTAGCCATTTTTTCTTCAGGAAAATGGATCTGAGTGATATTTGATTGTTAATAGTAGTTTATAATAAATCTTGTAATAAATGCAGCTCCTGAGGTTCCTGGGGTAAAGGACCATGAGAAGATGAGAAAATAGAGAATAGAGAAAGCTGGAGTCAGGAAGCACCTGCATTCTCCTGATGGAAGGAAATGTACTGCTCAACCAATGCAGCTGCTTATTTATATACTAGGAAGGATGATGCCAATTTCAGCCCCTCTGCCTAGCAACCCACTGCTTGGATTGTCTAGAGGCTTGGTGTTTTTCTGGGCTGTAGCAACTTCAAGTGGGTGACCCTGAGCTCTTTGTTTTCTGGTAGGGTCATGTCTGGGTCATGCCCTAGATCAATTTCCAGCTTTAAGAGCTTCCAACAATCTCTGATTTACACAGGAGTTCTATTCTGGGAGAATGTCTGTAAATCAGATACATTTCTAAATCTGATAAAGTGAATCTTATACACCTTTGACACAAATATACAATGTAAAGAATGAAAAAAAAAAAAAACCCCAAACAGACACACACAAATATCAGAAGGAAACTATTTTGACTTTTATAATTACCTGAAAATGGTGGTACAGTACCGTGAAATTGGAAATAAACTGTGTACTTTTATAGTTACCTTAAAATGGTAAGGCAGACACATAAACTAGTTCTGAGATTTGTTTGCATCTATAAATGTTTGTAGTGCAAGGTCTGTTCCTATGTGTGAAAGTTTCCAAGTTGAATATTCGTAAGTCAAGGATTTACTATATAATAATATACAAGACAAGACAGAGCTTCCATTAAAACATTTCTCTTCTTTCTTTTCTTTTCTTTCTTTCTTTCTTTCTTTCTTTCTTTCTTTCTTTCTTTCTTTCTTTCTTTCTTTCTGGCTTTTTGAGACAGGGTCTCACTATGCAGTGGAAGCTGGCCTTGAGCTTACTTTGTAGCCCAGGCTGGTCTCAAACTTAATAGATTCTCTTGACTGAGCTTCCCGAGTGCACCACATAGCAGCATTCATCTTCTTTACTGTCAAGGCTGTGAAACATACTCCTGGGGAAAATATAGTGGAATATCAAGGTTTCCTAAACTTGGCAACCTCTTTGTTTCCTGTCTTAGTTACTTTTCTCATTGCTAAGACACAATACCCAACAAGTTAAAGGAGGAAATTTTATTTAGGCTCCTAGTTTGTGGAGGATTTAGGACATACTCACTCAGCTGACTCCAACGCAGGGTAGCATGGCAGAAGAGCATCACAGAGGAGAAACAGTCAATGGCAGAGTGAGTAGGATGCAGCAAGTGGCAAGCAACAAGTTTCCCTTTGCTTTTTATCCCATCCAGGCTATAAGCCTTTTGAGTGGTGCAGCCCACACCCAGGCTAAGCCTTCCCACTAGCCACACCTGGAGCTATGCTTAACCAATCAGTGGGGTAATGAAATTATCATACTTTAATCCACATCACACACTCTAGATCCAGCTGCCTGTGAAAAGCCCCACCCACCACCCATGAGTGCATGTGGTTTGGGGGGGGGAACATCTAGATACAAACTACAGCAATCACCTTATGCAAGAAGCTGAGAATGTTCTCTATCATCCTGTAGCAATTTTTTTCTGCTGCTTTGAGACAATACTTTAAAATTTAACCCCCTTTAAATTTACTTTCTTTCAAATAATTTTCTTCCTATCCAAGTACCTGATGATTCCTGTTTTTCTGTCACTGGAGCTCCCTGCTACTAGAACTTTAGCAAACTGTGGTAAAAGACATGGAACATAAAATTTATCATATTCACTATTGTTAAGTGTAGAGATTAATAGTGTTAAATTAAGTACATTCATATTGTTCTGCAACAATCACCACCATTGATCTTTAGAACTGTTCATTTCCCAAACTAAAATTTTATATTTGTAAAATAACACTTTCCCCTCCCCTTTTTGCCAACAGCACCCTTTCATTCTCAGTGTGATTCTGCCTAGAACTAGACTAGTCTGGCTATGTCACAGAAGTGAAATCCTACGTGATTTATATCTTTGTGATGGAATGATTTCACTTAGCACTTAGTCCTCAAGTTTGATTTATGCCGGTTATAGATGTGACGGAATTTCCTGTGTTTGTATGGTTGAACATTATTGCATTTTATGTGCTTATTATATTTTGTTTATGCATGTATGCACTGATGAAAACCTCGTTTCTGAGGCTGGGGATTTAGCTCAGCAGCATAAGCCTTGCAAGCAGGCGGTTGTGAGTTCAATACCCAGTACCAATAAAAAAAAAAAAAAAAAACTTGTTTCTTCTGCCTTTCTGCTATTGCAAATCATGCTGCTATGAGTATTGGGATACGAAGCTCTTCAAGATTCTGCTTTCAATTCTTTTGTGTATTATACTCAGAAGTAGACCTGATGAAGTACATGTAATTCAATGTTTTTTTTTTTTTTTTTAATATTGTGGGCTAAACCCTGGGCCTTACCGAGTTGGGACAGATGTTGTATTACTGAGCTATGTGTGACCTTCAGCCCTTTTTATTTTTTTAGACAGGATCTTGCTAAGTTGCCCTGGCTGGCATTGAACTGAGGCTCCTAAGTAGCTGAAATTACACATTCGTGCCACAAGGCCAGTATAATCAATTTTTAACTTTTGAGGAGTAACCATAACATCTTCCATAGCCACAGTATGATTTTATACTCCCCAAAAATGTACTAGGGTTCTGAGTATTTTCATATCCTCACAATACTTATGTCCTGTTTTTCCATGTGAATTATCCTAATGAGTATAAGGTGGTATCTCATGATAATTTTTATTTTTTCTCTGATGATTGAATCTGTCACCTTAGTGTACTTTCAGTTGCTATAATAACATGCAACACTGCATAATTCATGAAACAGAGAGTTCGTTTCTGGAAGCCGAGATGCTCATTGTGACATTAACCAAAAAAGCAGTGCTGATAAAGACAGGAAGCAGTATTGATAAAGTCAAGGGAGTGGGAAGGAAGTTTGTGGGTACACAGCCAAAGGACTGCCCAACTCTACCTGGGCACTGTGGTGGGCTTCTTTATATAGGCGACAACTGAGCTGAGTCTTGCTGAATGTTGAAAAAAAAGCTTTTTTAGAATGCTGAAAATTTATGGACGAGAAAGTCACAAAACATTCAAAAGCAAAGAGGCAAGAGAGAGAACTTTGTCCACATACTGTTAGGAAGATGAATTGGGGTAAAGGTCAGAAAGAGCCCTGTAGAATAGGTAAGGGAATTTAGACGTTGGCCTGAAGGGAAAGGAAGCAAGGAAGTGGCAAGATTACAACTGCTTTTAGAAGTCTCTGAGAGTTTGATTAAGAGGCAGATGAATGGATAAAGAAACTGTATTTATATACAACGGAGTACTACTCTACCACAAAGAAGGAGGAGCTTGAGACATTTTTAGGTAAATGGATGCATTTAACTAAATGAGACCATAAGCTAAAGTGAAAAATATCAGACACACAAGTTTAAATGCTGCATTGTTTATCTCGTGTGATGTGAGCAATCCACAGTGTGAATAAGGAAAGAGATGGAGGACAGATACTGGGAGGTAGGAAGTACTTGTTCAGATGGGAGGGGCACAAGGGAATGAGGAGGGGAAGGGCAGGAAGAGAAAAGGGATTAAAAAGAAGAGAATGGAAAGAAAAAACTGGGAAGAGCTTTTGCAAATGGGCAAGGTAAGAAGGTTGAAGGAAGGGGAAGGGAATGGGGAAAAATTAAGATCTGTTGTGTACAGGTACAAATTATCCACGATAAATGTGGTCATGTATAGCAAACATGTACTAATGAAAGAAGAAAGAAAGAGAGAGAGAGAAAGGAAGGAAAGAAGGGACAAGGGTGGGAAGAGAAGGCTATTGCATTGGTGAGGGCATGAGAAATGAGGAGAAACCACAGAAATGGGATCTTGAGCAAAATCAGTTGCATATTTGACACTGCCCAGGGACCCAGCAGCTGATGCAGGCTTGCCTCCTTTCACTGGCAGTTCACTCCTTTCCTCACCTCTGCACCCCAAGGCAGAGCTAATGCAGCTGTTTGCTGATTTTATAATAGCCTCCTCCCCCACAGTATCCCCTGAACTACAAGCTTTTCAATAGGAATTTCATTTTAATAGGAATGCCTTGAAAGACTGCAGGGCCTTCAGCAGCCTGCTGAGTAGTGACCTAAGGTGCTACTTCTGTGCCACAGAAAAGGACTCAACTCCCAGCTGAGGAATTAAATGAATGAGCATGCTTCATATCTTTTTTGTTGTTGTTGTTTTGGTACCCAGGATCGAACTCATAATCTCCTGCTTGCCAGACAGTTATATATTTTGCTGTGTAAATCCCCAGCCCTCTTCACATCATCTTTGCAAGGTTACCAACTCCTGTTTTTAGTATGTTCATAATGGTGGCTCATGCCTGTAATCCCAGCACTCGGGAGGCTGAGACAGGAGGATCATTGTGAGTTCAAGACCAGCCTGGTCTACCAAGTGAGCTCAGGGCCAGCGTGTACTGCATAGAGACCTTGTCTCAAAACGACGAAAACAAAAACAAACAAAAAAAATCATTGTATGTTCATAATGATATAGGGGAATGAAACTCCCAACCTCTATGTCCGCGAGTTTGTGTTCTCTAAAATTGAAGAGTGAATTTTAGAAACAACGAAGGTTAAGAGTAGAATATACTTATTGAGAGAAAGAAAGATTCTGTTCAAGAGAGACAGAAGGGGTCCTGAGAGGGCTGCCAAAGTCTCTGTCTTTTCCAGGGACTTTTATAGAGCAAAATCATGGGTCTAGCGGGTTCCAGTTGGGAAAATACTGGGAACTCACAAGGCAGTTGGGCATAAGGTGGGACGTAACTATGGTTAACCAATAAGATTAATAGTTTAGGTAAAATTGATTACATTAGGGACAAATGGGAAAGCAAGTCAGGTAGGAAGCAGGCATTCTTAGACTTGAGACCTTTCCCCTAGGGGGATGGGACAGTGACTCCAGGGTGACAGGGAACTAATTAACATATCAGTCCTTAAGATGTGGATGCATTTGTTTGATCCTTTGTCTAGAGGCCTGGCCCACAGCAGGAGGGTCTGTCTACCAGGCAGTTGCCAGGTATCTGAGCTTAGGCACTGGCTCCTTTGAGGACTTAGCCCTGTCTCACTGCTTATATTTCTCACTAACTCCGCTGTCTGCAGCAATAATATACAGTGATACAGATAGGCCAGTCTTAGTTTATTTTGAGAGGTTTCATACAGAAATTAATAATAGTTAAGACTAATAATAATGTTCTCTGGATGAGTTGTTTGTATGTTTCTTTTGGTACCAAGGACCAAACTCACAGTCTCATGCTGGCCAGGCAGGCAGGTGCTTATG
The DNA here is from genome assembly GCF_034190915.1 of Cavia porcellus. Classification (NCBI taxonomy): domain Eukaryota; kingdom Metazoa; phylum Chordata; class Mammalia; order Rodentia; family Caviidae; genus Cavia; species Cavia porcellus. The sequence continues at coordinate 39,244,733 of NW_026947504.1, read as the reverse complement.
CCACTGAGCTAAATCCCTGGCCCTGTCCTCTTAATAACTGATGACAACATACCAAGAGTTGTATTTGAATCTGTGTATGTAACACTTTCAATGGCACACACATTAGCATTCCAGGAGGCTGAGACTGAAAGGGGACTAATGTTAGTCTTAACATTTAACAGATGATTAAACCAAGTGTTTCAGAAGGTTAAATAACACATCCAAAGTTCACAGTGTAGGTATTGTGCTCTAGCTTTGCTCACAGAATATCAATATGGATCTCTTGACTTTGTGTAGTGCTGAGGACTCAAACCACAGCTGTGGGACTGCTGGGCAAGCACTGTACCATTGAGCTACACCCACTCTAACCAACCCCACGCACTAATGCTCTCTTTCATAATCTGAAAATACTTTTGTTTGTGAATGTATTGTGTGTATTCTCCAAGTTAAGTCTGCTCACTTTGAGGTCTTAATTCATATTTTTAGTTGTTTCTTATTAATTTATTTCAGACTTCTAAACAATAGATATATTTTACTATTATTTGATGAAAAATTATCAGAATTTTTAATCTTTAAATTTTAAGTCATACCATCAGATCATGCAAACTAACGCTTTAAAAAGGAAAATACTTAGCCATTTGTTGTCCCTAATTGTCATCTATAATATTGCATGAACATTGGTTATATAGGTGCTGATTTATACTGCTGGCAAAGTAAAAATTGGGACAGTTTTACTGAGAGCAGTTTAGCAGTAGGTATCAAAACTCTTTGTACTTAACCAGGCATGGTGGCACCCCAGGAGGCTGAGAGAGGAAGATTGTAAATGCAAGCCCACAATGGGCAATTTAATAAACACATAAATATAGATGTCTGGCGATGTAGTTGAATATGATGGCCCTGTGTTCAATCCCTAGTACCACCAGAACAACAACAACAAGAAAATACTATAATACTTCTTTTATTTTTAATTTGTTAAACACCATTATCTTTAACATCATGTTATTCTAGACTATTTCAAATATGCAAAAGTTGACAGAACATAATGAACCCTACTGTGTCCATCCTCCATTTTATGATAATAAGTATTATCTTGTGACATGGTTTGTTGGTGGCCCCCAGGCCTCATACATTTGCATTGTGCATTTGTGATTGGTTCATTGTCTAGAGCTTGGATTGGGAGTATGAGTGCTACATTGGCTTAGGGGTGGAGCCAGGATGTAATATAATGGCAGGAAGAAGGCCTGTCTCTCTATGTTGCTGGTTTCTGCCTTGCTGTTTGCAGCTGCCATAAACTGCACCCCGCCATGCCACCCTACCTTGGATCCAACTGAGTATGGACTGAAACCTCCAAAAACTATAAGAAATAAACCTTTCCTTCCCCAACTTTGGGCTTCAGGTATTTTGTTTTAGCAACGAGTAAAAAGTAACTAAGACATCTTTGTGACTAGAAAACTAATAAATTACTTAATATGTCCATCTGTTTACCCCCATTTTTATTACGTTGGTATGTCCTATTTATCATATTCCTTTTTTAGTCATTTTATATAAGCCATTATTTACTACAGAATTTATGATTTAAATTTACATACATGTATGTATTTTGTCTTTTTGAGAGGCAGTTTGACTATGCAATTCATGCTGGACTTGAACTCACTTTGTAGCCCAGGCTGGCCTCAAACTGCAGCAATCCCCCTGCCTCAGCCTCCTGAGTGCTGGGATTACAGGCATGAGCCACCACATCTGCCTGGAGATATACACATATATATTAAATTTAGAAATGTATTAATTCTCATATTGCTTTAGTTAAAACACACACACACAGTGAAACCAAGTCACTATTTCAAAGTCCAAGTCCTTCCAGCTTTCTAACCCAAGAGCTCTGAACAGTGTATATTCCAATTGGAAGAATAAGACAAAAATATGAATGGAGCCATAACATTTCAGAAAACAAAGATTTCATATAACTGAAGGATCCATCCTTCCTGGACAAGTTAACTTCCTTTATAGGAGGGAGAAGAGTGAAGGGAAGGAGCTGCTGAAGAGGGAGGGAAAAAAACCGGAATAGAACCAAATTCCAGTGTTTTGAATCAACTTGTTACACATCTATATAAGCTTAGTGTCTTGGCAAACACCCTTTCATTTTTCTGTCTAACCTAGAGTTCAGCAGGAATTCCACAGGCAACAGGAAAGATGGTGGCATGCGTATACTCATTTATACTTTCCCGGTACTACAACAGTGGTCTAGTTTCTGGACAAAGTTACCTATCATACAACGGTATTAAGACTCCAAAGAGAAAAAGTACAGCAGCCAGGTGTTGTGATGCACACCTGTAATCGCAGCACTGGGGAGGCTGAGGCAGAAGTAACTTTGTGAGTTCCAGACCAGCTTGGGCTACAAGTGAGACCAAGGCCAGTGTCAACTGTACAGTGTGACCCTGCTTGAAAAACACAAAAAAAAGGTTGGGAACAGACAGGGTTATTTAAGGAAACCATAAGAATGCCAACAATGCTTAACTCAACTTTTTTTTTTTTTTTTAAAGAGAGATTTTGGAGAACCTTAAAATATTTTAGTCTAAATGAATTTGTCAGCTGTGGATCAAAGAATGTCACTAAAACACACTGGACAGTTTTGGCAATGTAAATCTATGCCCGCTCCCCCTTTTACATAGTGAACTGCAGTCTAGCACTTATTACAAGGAAAGTCACAGTCTAAAGCTCAAACACATTTTAGCAATTTGAATAGAAGCTGAACTGAGTACAAGTCAAATAAATTTACATCCTAATAAAACATTTCCCCCTAGGAATGTGGAAACCCTTCAGCATGGATCTCAGAGCCTTCTGTGGGAGCTCAGAGCCTTTTCCTGCAAGTTCTCAAAGTCGTCAGGGTCATCCTCAGCCTGGTTTTCAATCTCGTTCTTGGGCCTCCTGGGGTTCTTCCCGTGCTGGTCCGGTGGAGGCAGCAGCAACAGCCGCGAGGATTCCAGGAGGCCCAACTTTTTCCTTCTTGTGTTTTTTGTGCTTCTTGTGTTTCTTATGCTTGTGTTTGTCGTCCTTTTTCTTCTTCTTCTTCCTACCTCCTTGTTCATCAGAATTCCAGGCTGGTGGTGGGCTTGGCGTCGGGCTCCTACCCTCTCTGACGGGCGCCACCGGTGGCCAGTTTGTAGAGGGCCCCTGCGCCTGGACAGAGGATGGAGGTGCTGGGGGCCTTTTAGCTGCAGGCTGGGGAGGCCCTCGTCACACACCGAGGACTCGGCGAGGTAGCCTTTTTTGTCTCTTTAAGCTCCGGAGTTCTGGAGGCTCTTCTAAGGGACCTGCCTCCTTTGGGGTGACGTCGCCCGTTCCCCCCTCTGCAAACAGGTGGAAGCTGGAGGTGCCGGCAGAAAGCCGGCTGTCCGGAGCCGGGCGAGCGCGGCTCGGGGCGGGGCCTGCGTACGGCGCGGCGGGGAGGGCGCAGGCGCGGTCCGGGCGCTGGGGCGCCGCTTTGTCTGGGAGACCGAGAGGGCGGGCCGCGGCTGGGGAGGTGGGGACGGCGCCGCCCTTCTCCCAGCAGGGACCCGGTGGTCGGCTTCGCGGGTGGGGCGGAGAGCGCCTGCCCGAGCGGGAGGAGAGCACCTCGGGGGAAGGCGGGCGCCGCCGGGCCAGGCGAGGGCGGCTCAGTCCTGGGGCGGGGCGGGCTCAGCGGAGCAGGCGGAGGCGGCGCGGGGAGGACAGCGGCGCCTGGTGGTGGGCGCGGGGCGGCGCTGCCTGCTCCTCCGCCCGGGGAGGCCTAGGTGGGGCGCCTGGGTGGAGGGGGGACCGCCCGGAGGAGAGTTCTCCCCTCCGCGCCTTGCCGCGCGTCCCCTGGGCTGGCGGGGCCGGGGGTCCTCAGAGGAGGCAGCGGACGTCAGGTGTCCTCGTGTGTTTTGATTCCTCCACTGGCCACAGCCGACTGCGGCCATGTGGCTGCTGTTCTGTTTTTCGGAATCAGGTGACCCTACTTTTGCAGGCCTTGGTGCGGGCCTGGTGACCTCTTTCTCGGCAGCTTTGTGTTTAGTTATGGAAGTGCTCCCCGGAGACACAGAAGCGCAGCCTCTCGCTGAGGGAGCAGGGAGGGGTCTGCAGGCTGGGCTGTCGGAAGAGGTTTTGGTGGTGAAGGGGCTGGAGGGGACTCGCTGAAGGAGATAACTGAAGGAGTCTTTGGCATGATAAAAGCGAATATAAAGTAAAAGATAACATTTATTCCAAGGACGTGGATTGGAGTCTGTGACCACAGAGGGTCTAGTCACCTATACCAGAACGTGGGGTATGGGATCTACGCATAATCTCTGACCCAGAGTGGCACTTAGGGCAAGCATTGATGACAGGAAAGGAGCTGATTGGACCCCCCCCCCTGCACAAACAGGAAGGGGAGTTGCAATTAAGGCTGAGGAAGAAGGAGGAAGTGGTGGGCATTCCCACATTGTCCTTTGGCACGTTAGACCACTGCCATAACCATACAGTAATTTATTCTAGAGCAAGAACCCTCCAATCACTGATGAGTATGTGGAGGGGGCCTGGAGGTCCTCTTGGGAGGTTCCTGGTGGTGACCGGGAATGCGGAGAGAAGCACGTTGAGGATGGTGCCCTACTGGTAAACAAGGATGCCAATGAGCGCCTTCTGCGTCTCCCTGGAGATGGACTCCTTCTGGGCCTTGGTGGTGGAGGCACTTGTTGCGGGTTCTGCTTGGAGATGGTCTCCTCCTTGGGCTGGGCCTGATCTGGATCTTTACCTGTGATGCCTTCTTGGTGGAGTGTGAAGAGAGTGAAACGGGTCCTTTACCTTGATTTGGAACGTGACCAGGATCTTGGCCGGGTCTTTTCTTTTTGTGTTTTGGAATTCTTTTACAGAGGACGTTCTTCAGGTTCTGGAGTCTGGGAAGGACTCAGGCTCCTGGTTGTGTGATGGGGAGGTGGAGAATGACAGTGTTTTCTCTCCCTGCTGGCCGGAAGATGGTCTTCTAGGGGAAGGAAGTGTGGATGTGCATCTTCTTGGGCTTCGAGAGCTCTCCCTATTTTTTCTCATGCTTTTTCTTCTTTATCCTTCTTGTCTTTGTTTTCATCTTGCTTTTTCATGGATGCTCAATCTGTTTCATTTCTTCCTTCTTTAGCTCTAGGAAAGCAGAAGGGATTCTAGTTATGTTCTTTTGTGCACACAACAGCAGGGACCAGAATTCTCCCATAAATTCTGTAGCATTTTTCCCCATTCAGAAACCCAGAGAGATTGATTTGCATCATTTTGGAATCTGGATTCTTTACTTCCAGCTGTTTGACTATAAACTCAATCACAGCATCATCTTCAAATCCAAGGATTTCTGTTACTTGTTTTGTTCTCCAGGGCTTTATACCGTCCAGGTTTACTTTGCTCATGTCCACCTTTTTTTCTAGGCACTCTGCACATTTTAGCTGCTTGAGTAATTTCTCCTCTTTGTTGCTGAAGCAAACGTCCTGTTGTGGGCTTGTTCCATGGAAGAATCCCCAGTCCATCTTGCCGCCTGGCTCAGAGACTGCTCCTTAAAAAAAAAAGTGTGTTACAATGTATATTAAAGTTAACTACACATGAGATAGGAGGACAGGGAGTGGCTTAGACTGATTAGGAAGGAAGGTGTGAGCAGTTCTCAGGACACATGCACCAAGAAACTAGAAGGAACCCCATGCGGACTTCTCGCAGGAACCCACCACTTGTAAATAAATGAATGAATAAAAGGGCAAGACACCATTAAGTGCTATCAGGCCTCTTCAGGATAGCCCTTCCTGTATCCAGGGTGTATTAGTCAGGGTTTTTACCAGAGAAACAAATATAATACAAGACATAGGAATGTATAAAAACATTCACTTTCAGTGGTTACCCAGAGTTGAATGAGGAAGCCTGCAGAGGGTATCTGCACACTGGAGATGGAAGGTTTCAATCTAAGGTCTGGAACTCGCCACAGTGTCCTGTGTATACCTGTATCAGGAGGCCAGTGGGTCTGAGACGGAAGGCTGAAAGGTCTACCATTGAACGCTGAAAGATCCAAGGGAGAAGCCAAAGAGTCTCTGCTGGAAGCTGTTGTACTCTAAGAAAATAGCTTTGTTATATTTGTATTATAGCAAATTACCTGTAACATGGCCATATCATATATCATATAACATGGCCATATCCCCCCCCCCCCCGTGACCTAATTGATATGTTAAGCAATGCTCTTCTCTGTAAAGAATTGCAAAACCTTACCTAATTGATATGTTAACCATTGTTGTCCTCTACAAATAACAGATGCCGTGGTAAAATAAGCTAAAATGGCTTGTTAATCACTGTTAGACTTCTCTATTCTCTGCTGAGGAAACCAGGATGTTTTCCTAATTTAAAGTTGTTTGAAGTAACTTGCTTGTGTGCAGGGAGACTTGCTTGTTAGTATAACCCTTACCTGACCTTGTTCCCCCTCCCAAAAAAAGAAGGAAAAAGTAATCTCGCCGTATTTCTGTTCTGTAATGTGCTGTACTGCCTCCCCCTCCCCCTACCTATCTATCTAGGTTAAGTTTCAGTTTCCTGAAAAGCCCTAAAGACTTTAGGTTTCAGTTTCTGGTGACCCCTTCTTGACCCGGTGGTGGTCTGTCATAAAATGTGCCTGTTACAAAATGTGCCAATTGCACTGGTACTGATAAAAAGGAAAACAACAACAACAACAACAACAAAAGAAATGCTTAGCTTCAAAGAAATTACAGGAAATTAACCCCAACCAATGCTCTCCTTTTGTTCTGTATGCATGAAAATGGTTAAGGGGCTGGGGATTTAGCTCAGTGGCATAAGTGCTTGCCTTGCAAGCAGGCAGTCGTGAGTTCAATCCCTGGTACCGATAAAAAAGAAAAAGACCAAAAAAAAGAAAACGGTTAAGTTTCAAACCCTTGTAAAAACTTAAGTTTCAGCTTCTTGTAACGTTCGACCCCCTCTCCCATGGTAGCACTAATGAGCTGTCCTGAGATAATTAACTTTCTACTTTCTTCTCCAAATGTTATTGCAGATGTGCTATTCCAATATAATGCTTATCTGCAGGATGGGAGTAACTTGAAAGGCACCGAAGTCTCCCGAAGTCAGAACTAAGTGGACAGCTTTACAGTTTCCAGATTTGGGTCAACAGCTTAACAGCTTTGCGGGTTTCTTTTGTTTCTCCCCCCTTTTTTTCTCCAGCTTTTAAAAAACCCCATCTTCAGTTTCTGGGGCATGCGGTCTTTGGGTCGATCTTGGATAGACTGCCACCAGGCCTGGAAATAAAGCCTTTGCTCCCCAAATTTAATTTCTTGCTTCCTTGGATTTTATTCCGGGGTCTGAGCTATCACAGAAGCCAGGAGAGGGCCGACATCTAAGCCAAAGGTAAAGACTGAAGCTCCTTGGAAGAATGGATCCCATTTGTCCTCTCTCCTTCCCTTTTATACTGTGCAGGTGATGAGCCCCCCCCCCCTAATGTGGGTCTTCACACTCTAGGGTGTAGAGTTGCTAAGCTGATTTAGTGAAGCTTCTAAACTTCTCAAGTTGACACTGTCAGCCAACCACTCTACAGGTTTTCTTTGTTTTTCTTCTGTTATTTTTCTTTGCTATTTTTCCTTTGTTTTTTCTCAATGCAAATTCACTCTGCAGAGCCAGCTTCTCCTTGACTATTCACTTTTAATTTTCCTACCAGGAATCAAACTCAGGACTTCATGGTGGGCAGGCAGGCACTGTGCTACTGAGTCACATCCCTGGATTTGCCACTGGTTTTCGCTTGTTTCATTCTTTTCTTTGAGAGAGAGAACCTGGAAAATACTCATAAGATTCCGATACTGGTAACATTATTTGGCTTAACCAGCCAGGAGACCAGGTAAGGCCTTTTGGGAACGTTGTTTTTGTTTCTTTCTAAAGTGTCACAGCTGTGTCTGCTAGGTTGTTTTTTCGTCTTTCCCTGTCTCTCTTCTCTATGCTGGGATTTTGGGAGGCTTTTTCTCATGGTGCCAGGAAGAGCTTCCTCATGTGTCTCACTGATATAGGGGAGATATAATCCCCAACCTTCTAGTTGTCCAACACACTAAATTTGTGTTCTCTAAAATCGAGGAATGAATTCTGGGAACAGGAGTTAAGAGTAGGAATAATTTATTGAGAGAAAGAAAGCTTCTATCTAAAAGGGACAGAAAGGGGCCCCAAAGGTGGGCCCACAAGCCCCTATTTTTTTTTGTTTTGTTTTTTTGGTACCAGGGATCAAACTCACGACCATGTGCTTGCAAGGCAGGTGCTTATGAAACAGCTAAATCCCTGGCCCTAACCCTACTTTTTAAAAGCATGTTTATTGAGCAAAGCCACCAGATGAGACTACTTCAAAGCAGAGACAGTACTATAACCAATAGTGTTAGAAGTATAGTGCTTTAAGTAATATTGATCCCATGGGAAGTCACAAGGTGATTTAAAATGGGACAAGACTATGGTGAACAATAAGGTTACAACAAGGATAGTTGCTTTGGTAATACTTTTTTTTTTTTTTTTTTTTTTGTCTTTTTCTTTTTTATCAGTACTGGGGATTGAACTCAAAACTGCCTGCTTGCAAGGCAGTTTGCCACTGAGCTAAATCCCCAGTCCCCCACTTTGGTAATATTAATTAAAAGGAGTTCAAATGGGGAAATAAGCCATGTAGCAGCAAGTGCAGATGGGACTGAGAAGGAGTTTCCTGGAGGGTGGGATGAGGAGGTGTGGTCCTCATCCCAAGGTGATTGATGCCCACTGAGAGTACCTGTCACTGCTCCTCATCCCCAGTGGAAGTACATGAGTGAGTATTTCTTCTTTTCTTTGAAGCCTGGCCTTCAGTGAATGTTGCTTTGAGCCAAGGTTTTCTTCTGCATTAACCTCTGGCAGGCCCAGCCCTGTCTGATAGCTTATGATTTTTCTACCTAACTTAGCTACCTATAAACCACCATGTGGGCTAGGGGAAGGAACTATATTGCCTTTGTGATTTTCTTGTAGCTGCAATACAGTTTCTTTCTTTCTTTCTTGTTTGCACTCACTCCAGAGGTACAAGTTAAATAGCCAAAGGTTTTGTTATTGAATTGTGTGGGCCCTTGTATGCATGACCTAGAGTTTGGTATGTCTTATTCACACGTTTGTTTGCTGTATTTTTCTATTGTTTTTGGAAATTCAGCTGGTCTTCATCTATCCAAGTACATAAATGGATTTTCTTTTTAAGCTTGCTGTTTTGGTCCTGAGGTACCACGTTAACTAGTGAGGTGGCCAGGTGCCCTCCTGTCTTGCCACAGAGCTACACATGGGATTGGGTAAACCACTGCCACTTTTTCCCTTATTTTTATACCAACTGGCCTTCCAAACTAAGCCTCTGATTTTAGAGAACATGTGGTCTTCCTCCTTCTTTTCTTTTGAATTATTAACAGTGACAGTGACATAGGGGAATGAAACTCCCAACCTTCTACATGTCCAGTATGAGTTTGTGTTCTGTAAAATCGAAGAATGAATTTTAGGAACAGCGAAGTTTAAGAGCAGAATATTTTTGTTGAGAGAAAGAAATCTTCAGTCGGGCAGGGAGAGACAGAAGTAGTCCTGAGTGGGTTGCCAAACACTGTCTTTTTTTATAGAGCAAAATCATGAGGTGAGAGGGAGGTGTAAGGTGGGAAAAATAGGAACTCACAAGGCAGATGGGCATGAGGTGGGACAGAAGTGTGGTCAACCAATAAGTTTAAGTTTAATTGTTCAGTAAAACTGACAAATCAGAAACAAATGGGTAGCAAGTCATGTAGCAAGGGAGCATTCTCATGCATCTGTGGATCAGTGAGGCTTCCTGTAGGGGGTTGAGATGGTGACTCCTGGCTTCTCAAGGTGATGCATACCTAATCCCTAACATTCATGCTTAGAGGAGTATGTTTGCATTTGTTTTGTCTTCTGTCCTGAGATCTGGTCCACAGCCAGAGGAGTGTGTCTCCTTCACAGTCTCAAGACATTAGGGCCTCTATTAGGGCTTCCTCAAGGGCCTAGCCTTGTCTGACTGCCTATAATATTTATAAGTAGCTCAGCTGACTGTGACATTACCTTTGTGCCATTATTAGTTTGATGTAGGACCTCCAAAAGATAAGTGGAAATAAATGTACTCCCAACCTACTAGATATCTGATACACAGAGATTGTGCTTCCTGAAGTCAAAGAAGGAATTCTAAGGAACAACAGAGATTAAGAGTGGGACATTTAGGGACTGGGGATTTAGCTCAGCGGCATAAGCGCCTGCCTTGCAAGCAGGCAGTCGTGAGTTCAATCCCTGGTACCGATAAAAACGAAAAAGACCCAAAAAAAAAAAAAAAAAAAAAAGAGTGGGACATTTTACTGGGGAAAAAGAATGGGGACTAGGAATAGCTCCTGAGGAACACGAAGGGTCCCAAATGGGTTGCCAGTGAGCCCATTTCTCAAAGGAAGTTTTATGGCACATAATCTGGAGGTAAGTAATACGTGGCAAAGTTATAATCAACCAATAAGGTTGCAAGTATATTCACTTAGATAATATTGACTCAATGGGAAAACAGATCATATAAGAAGTATATATTGATGACATCATGAATGTTGGTCCATAATACATAGTCTTGGTTTTAGCCTTAGTGGTTGGGAAATGGCCCACCCCAACCCTGATGAGATAATGGCTTATTTATGTGGGAAGTCCCAAAAGGATGGTACCAATAACCTCAAATTTCTGTTTACCCCTTAGGGATGTATATAAATCTGGCAATTGTGACTAAGCTTTCGATGTGCCATCAGTCACAGTTTCAATGTGTTTTCGCCTTTCACATTGACTGTCCTGAGGATCCAGCCCTGTTGACTGCCTGATTTAGCTGTCTGTACTAAATTGGCAATCCTTCTGTGGGTCTATTTCTGGATTATCTGTTCTGTTCCATTGAAGTATTTGTTCTTTCACCAACACCACCCTGTAACTTTGTAGTAAATCTTGAAGTTCCTGCAACTTTATTCTCCTTCAATATTATGCTCTTTAGGTCTTTCCCTCTCTCCCATGTAAACTTTCGAATAAATTTTTGATGTGCATAAAATAACTTTCTAGGCTTTTGCTTAGAGTGGTGTTGCATTTCAAAACCAATGTGGAAAGAACTGAAATCTTGACTGAAATTGAGCCTTCCAATTCATGAAGGGAAGAGAATACATGTGCCTGTTCAAATATTCTGCCCTTTTAAAAACTGGGATGTTTGGTTTCTTACTTCTTGTGATTTAGGGATTCTTTGAATGTTTTAGATTATAGTCCTTTACCAGTGTGTCTCTTGGAAACATAGTCTATCTGTGACTTTCTTCTCCTTATCTTGATTAATTTCTATTTTTATTTTATGTTTTCCAGTATGTTATTTAAAAGTGTGATACTTGCTTGCCCTGAATTTTACTGAATATTTTACATTTATAATACAGTGTATTTTTTGTCCTCACTTGACTTTAGATAGTAAGACAAAAGCACATTTATTTTTACCCACATCATCAGTGTCTCCAGTGTCTTACTATGTAGCCCAGGCTATCCTCAAACCCATGGTAATCCCCTGCCTCAGCCTCTGGAGTGCTGGGATTATAGACATGTGCACCATGACTCACTTTGTAACACAGGTTGGCCTCAAATTCACAGTGATCCTCCTGCCCCAGCCTCCTGAGTACTGTTCAAGTGTTGGCCACCACACCTGGCTGCCGACTGTAATATTTGTTTTTGTTTGGTACCAGGGGATTGAACTCACAACCTTGTGCTTGCCAGGCAGGCACTTATGCTGCTGAGCTAACTACCCACCCCTGCCCACTGTAATCTTAATGAAAGGTTGTGTCACAGTGAAGGCTGATATAGTCAATGAGTCATATGACCTGTACTTTAACTAATCAAGTATTTTTCTTGGTACTTTGAGTCCTGAACTAGCTTTGCAAAGCTAATAGGATGATCAACTATTTTCATGGCAGATAGCATTCCCTACACTGCTGATGAGACTTTTCTGCTAACATACTCTTTCTTGCTGCAGTTCTTACAGCCAGCTATTCTCAAACAACTCTCATACTAGTTCTTTCAATTTCACTGTGAGTCCCCAGCCAATCCTGGGTTCTGTATCCCCTATTATCGTCCTCATAACTTCCTTTTTGCCTAATCAGGCAGAATTGGTGTTTATGGCTACATCTAAGTAATATAACTTCTTAATCCTTCCTGTATTTCCATATTTTCTATGATAACAATGTAGCACTTTGATAAATTAGGACTTTTCTGTTTTATTTTATTTCGTTTTTTTGGTACCAGAGATTGAACTCATGACCTCGCACTTGCCAGGCAGGTGGATTTTTCTTTTTTTAAAGAAAAACCAATCTAGGGGCTGGGGATTTAGCTCAGCGGCATAAGCGCCTCCCTTGCAAGCAGGCAGTTGGAGTTCGATCCCTGGTACCGATAAAAAGGAAAAAGACACACACACGCACACAAAAAAAAAAAAAAAAAGAAAAAAAGAAAGAAAGAAAGAAAGAAAAACCGCTCTAGGCCAGGCATGGTGGCACATACCTGTAATGCCAGCACTCCAGAGCTGACTCAAGGGGATCATCACAAGTTCAAGACCAGCCTGGGCTACTAAGTAAGCTCAAGGTCAACCTGAATTGCATAGGGAGAGCCTGTCTCAAAAAGACAAAGAAAGAAAGAAAGAAAGAAAGAAAGAAAGAAAGAAAGAAAGAAAGAAAGAAAGAAAGAAGACCACTTTCATATTCTCTGGTCACTCTCTTCTTAACCATCTTGAACAGTAATTGAATTAAAAATAAATTCACCTTTTGACTTTCTAGACTAAAAAAAAAATCTCTTTATGTAATGAATTGTCACTGCTTTTAAAAATAAATTTTAGAGACTTCTGGGAGAACATGGCGGATAGATAGTAGCAGCTATGGAGGCTCTCTGAGATACCCAGCTTAGAACCCAGGAATGGGGTGGTGCAAGGAGTCCTAAGCAAGGAGAGTTATACCCTACTGACCCAGGAACAAACTAAGCTTAGAGAAACCAACTGGAAACGCAATCCCAGTGCTATAACAGGAACAGATAAAATCCCAGCACGGAAGCTGGAAATGGCACCATTGGAAGCTGCGATTTGAATTTCTTGCTGCCGCTGCTGCATCCAAATCAGCACAGCAGGGAGAGAGACCCTAAACCTCTGAGAGTGGGAATCGGTGAACCAAGTTGAGAACAGGACTGGCAGGAAGCCCTGCATTGACCTGCAGTGATTGAGTGGATTGGGGACCCTTCCATAGAGTAGGAGGCTTTAGCAAAGGACATACTGGGACCAGAAGTCTTGCCGGGAACAGGACGCTACAGTAACTTTAGTCTCATATTCCCCTCTCAAGCGGGATTGGTGGGGAGTGCCTGGCCTGGGTGATGCTGCTAAGACCCAGTAGGCTAGCCCAAACCAGGTCCCAGCGCCTGGAGGTACACCCTAGGACTGAAGCCTTCGGTAGGTTGACCTGGAGGGGTGGGCCCAGTATAGGCTGCCCAGGTCTGTGTCTCCCTAGTACACTGCAGTGGGTGGGCACACCTAGCTGGCGCAATTCAAACAAACTGTAACAGACAAAGAGAAAAAAAACTGGGCCTCCTATATTTGCTTGTATAGAAGGAACAAAAAGTATGGGAAGAGGAAGCAACAAGAAAGGGTCCTCAGTCCCCAATCCTGAGAACACTGATCCAGGAAAGGGAAATGCAAAGGAGAAGGAAGTCAGAAAACATGCAATATCAGACATGGCACCAATAGACATAAAGCAATATCTCCGGAGCCATATAGACAAGTTCAAAAGAGAAGTATTTAACGAAATAAAGCAAGATATAAGTACAATAGTTAGAGAAATGCTAAGCACCGCCCAAGAAAAAACAGATGGTGGAATGGAAGAACAGAAAAAAAGGGGAGAATTGTTTGATGGAGAAAATAGAGAAAACATAGAATATGTGAAGCAGGTTCAAAGAGATTATCAGGAAACTAAAAACTCTATTGAAAGCTGGCATAACAGCTTGAAAGAAACTAAGGATAGATTATCTGAACTGGAGGGCAGATTTGTAATGTGGGAGCATGAAATGAAAAACTTCTTAAAAATAACAAGAAAACAAGCAGCAATAATACAAAGGCTAGAAAATGTTAAGAGGTTCTATAACTTAAGAATTAAGAACATAAAAGAAGAAGTAGGGACACAAACAAATGGACTACAAAAGCTATTCACAGAAATAATCCAAGAGAATTTCCCTAATTTAGCAAAAGGTAAAGATACTCAGATGTATGAGGCATACAGGACACCAGCCACCTACAACCCAAACAGAGCTATACCCAGGCATATAATAATCAAAAATTCCATAAATCCAATATAAGAACAGAATATTAAAAGCTGTCAGAGACAAGAAACAGATCACTTACAAGGGAATACCCATCAGAATTATAGCAGACTTCTTGGCACAAACCATCAAATCACAAATAGCGTGGGGGGAAATAATTCAAGCTTTGAAAGATAATAACCTCCAGCCAAGATCGTTATATCCTGCACAACTGTCCCTAGAAATTGATTGAAAAACAAGGTGCTTCCAAGATAAAGAGGAACTAGGGGAATTTGCAATCACCAATTCAACTCCACAGAGAATACTGCAGGATATTCTAAAAAAGTAAAATACGAAGAATCCAGAAATAGTGGCAGAGAGGCCACAATGAATGGAGCAGAAAGCAAAATGAAGAAGACAAACTGACAACAAATGACAGAAAAAGATCTCAACAGAAATGAGGCAGAGAAGATTGGATGGTAGGAACAGTTATTTTGGAGAAAACAACATTATAATAGCTAGTGCTGATTTAGTATCATCTTGTCTTGAATTCCCATCAAGCTTTTATTCTCTGTCTCCATCAGTCTTAACAGGTTGTATCTTATTGGATTTTATTATATGTGATAATATAAGCAAAAACTTTTATAGACAAGGAGATTATACAGAAACCATTGTTCATTTTCTGATAGTTGATTCTGAATACCCTGTAATACTGTCATTCTCTTGAATGGTTTTACATTGTCTTGATACGTTTGGTGCTACAGTATACGATGTTATACTCAAAGATTTCAAGGAAAGAGACACTACGGTAACTACTTTTAGGTCAGGATATCTTGTAGTGATACACTATTTTGCTTAAATGGTTATGTTTTGAACTGCATTGGTTTGTTGTTTGTTCTCTTTTATCTCAATCTCCTTTTTTAAATTATTTACTTTTTTATTTTTATCTTTTTAATTAGGGGAAAAATAAATAAATAATAGCAGGATACATTATAGTAACCCACTTTGATTTCCTATTACCTTGATTTGAAACCCTGTATTGCCCTTACCATCTTGTTTTGACTGATTTTCCCCTATTCTGCTTTGCTTGATAGTACCGAGTTCGAAAGTATAGGCAACAACTGTGAAGACAGTAAGATTCATTATGACTCCCATTCTGGTTGACTATTATCTTCTTTTAAAGTCCTGTAATGTCTCCAATGTTTTGGTTTTATTGTTTACTGTTTTGCTCAATTTTATTATAGCTGATGATATAGGCAATTCTTTTTAAGATAGCAAGAGGTGGGCCTGGGGATTTAGCTCAGCAGCATAAGCGCTTTCCTTGCAAGCAGGCAGTCGTGAGTTCGATCCCTGGTACCGATTTAAAAAAAAAAAAAAAAAAAAAAAGATAGCAAGAGGCAGTATGGTAACCATTGTTGATCACCTTGTATTTTGTTTTTACATTATGTATTATGTCCGTCCTTTTGAATTGATTGACTCTGTTTTGTTATGTCACATTTGGTTTTACTCTCTTCAACAAAAAGTAATAAGAACTGTGGGAGTAATAAAACCAAAATGTGTAATTGTCATTGTACAAAACAAAGGAAAAGAAAGTGCTCTAAAGGATATAACAGCATATATATTTAAGTATATAAGATAGATGACCATATTACTGAGTTTTGTTGGATCATTGAACAAAACTGTTTGCAGTCTCACTGTTTGAAAGTCCACTTTATATGCTTTAATTTTGTAACTTGAACAACTATTTCTAAGATAACTGTGTAATCTATTAACTAGTGATTTCCTATTGTTTATTCTTTCTGAAATTCTGTATAACTTGTATCCTTTTTCTGTTTTTTATTTTCTTTTTCTCCTTAAATAAAATTAAAAAAAAATAAATTTTAGAGCATGGTAAGTATCAACATTTATTATGGAAAGATCAATAGATCACATCACTGATGGAAAATTAATGAATCCTTAGAAGACATACAGAGTTTTTGTGAAGCTATATATTTTGTAAAAAGCAAGTATATTGACTAGTTCTGCAAGATTGCCTACAAACGTAATTGCAAATTACCTTGTCAATAAACAGCCAAAAAAGATACTGTTTCTCCAGCTCCTGATTAGAAGCATATGACTTCATTCATGTTTAGAACTAATGCAATTTGTGGGAATTAATTTCATTGCATGAAGTAAAACCATAAGATACTTTATTCCACAAGTTAATTTTCTCACCCAGTCCCCCATTGTCTTTATTAGTAGGATGAAAATTTACATGGCTTTGTTGGCAAAAGAATTTGTCTTGAGAGCTCCCTTCGAATTCAGTAAATAGAATCATTAATTCCCTCTTGCTTTTTTTTTTGTGTGTGTGTGTGTGTGTGTGTGTGTGTGTGTGTGTGTATTTTGAGGGGTATGGTTTTATTGGTGTGAAGTCCAGTGTTTCATATTTATTGTAAAGTTTTAACTCTTCTGTGAAGATGGATTGCAAGTGAGCCAGAAGGCAGGCAGGCTGTCACCAAAGGGTGCACTTGTTAGAGGAGCCTAGACACAGCAAGACGTGGGCCAACCTGAGAAACTGGGTTCAGCCACCTTATGACTCTCCTTGTTGTTAACCACTGCTTAGTATTCTCCCTCCCTTGTCTCTTATTTTAGAATTTGCTAATACTCACTTTCAGAGACAGGTCAGGTTTTTACGTGCTGCTCAATACTAGACTATTCTTATCCCATTGTGTTGGAAGCCATGAAAAGACTCACCTAGGAAAAACAAAACTGAAGTTTCCTAAAAGATACTACTGCATTGCAAGGCTCCTCTCACTGTGTGCCACAGTTTACCGAAGATGTCAAACCTGTGCCCAGAACAACCTACTTCAAAGACCATACCCACCCCCCAGGAATTCAACACACAGGCACCTCACCATTTGAAGATCTACAGAGACTTCACTGAAATGAAGTGTGTCTTCAGACACAAATACCCATTGATTATAGTTAGCCCTGTGACTTAGGATATAGATTTGTCTCACGGGCTGGTGTGATGCCTTTAATGTGCGATGCCACCATTCCTCTCATGCCTGCTCCTCATGCTCCCCCTTATTCTGGGGACCCAGGACTTAGAGCTAGAAGCCTCTGTCCTTGCCTCCTCTGCCCAGCCTGGCTCTGGTGTGGAGGTCAGGGCCCCTGGTGCTGGTCACCCTCAGGGGACCACACACACACACACACACACACACACACACACACACACACCTGTGGTCCTTTGTGCATGGTGGGAGGGAAGAATGTTTAATAAATTCCTGGTGCTTTGGCCATGGGCTGCATGGTTTGTCTGGGTCAGGGCTGGGGATGTGGCAGGTCTTGGTCTCTGAGGGTGAGAGCCTTGGGTGTGAGGTTCCCTACAGGTGACAGCCTTCTGAGAGACCCAGCCGGTCCTCACTGGTGCCAGGGTCCCAATGCCAGCTTTGGGACACTTGATGGGGTCATTCATGGGAGGCTGGCGAGCATGGATGTCGGTCCCCCGGCTGCACAGCAAGGCAGGAGGAGCACAAATCCAAGCCCAGCCTGGGCAACTTATTGACCAACTCAGAACTAAAAAGGCTGAAAAATGGTTACAAAAAAGGGGTGGGAGCTGGGCATGGCAGCACACACACCTGTCATCCCCGGAAAGGGAGGCTGAGGCAGGAGGATCGGTGCAAGTTCCAGACCAGCCTGGGCTACAAAGGGAACTCAAGGCCAGCCTGAACTGCATAACCTGACCTTGTCTCAAAGAGACAAAAGGGGGAAAAAAAGATAGGGCTGCAGCTCAGTGGTGACCTCTGCCAAGGTGTAGTGCACTTACTCCCTGGGCGCTATCGGCAGCATTTCAAAAAAACAAAAATTAAAAAAACCCCTACAACCTGGGCAGCTGAAAGTAACTGGAATTGATTTCTCAGACCCAGGCCGGGGTTGGGGCCTCGCCTCTTCCACCTCATGAGGGGCCCTGGCCAAGGTCCTTGGTTGACACTTACCTGACAGCCCCTCTGCTAAGGAGGCCACGCTGTGGAGCCCTGTTTTGCCCCCAACGGCTTGTGTAAGACTAGCTTCCAAAGAAGGCTGTCCTCCCAGGGATGGGGACGCCAGTGTCCTGTCCCCCCCCGCCCCCCCCGGCTCTGTACTGGGGATGGAAGCCAGGACTTTGACCCTGAGCTGCATCTCCAGGCCGGCTGGCTTTTTAAAATTTTTTTAATTTTTTGGTGGCAAATTTTGTTTGAAAAAGCGAAAGTGAAGTGTGAGAGAGAAACTGGCTTTGCAGATGGTGTGTAGGTGAAGTCAAAGGGAAAAACAATAATAAATAAATAAATAAGGGCCGGGGATTTAGCTCAGTGGTATAAGTGCCTGTGTGGTGAGCGCAAGATGGTGAGTTCGATCCCTAGTACCAAAAGTAAATAAACAAAAATAAATAAAATAAAGGGACACCCTAGAGAGGAAGCAGGGTGGCCCATGGTAGGGAAAGCTTCAATAGCCAACAGCTCTGCTGTCTATCTATCTATCTATCTATCTATCTATCTATCTATCTATCTATCATCTACTTATCTATCTGAGACAGGTTCTGGCTATGCAGTTCAGGCTGGCCTTGAACTCACTTTGTAGCCCAGGCTGACCTCAAATTCATGGTGATCCTCCTGCTTCAGCCTCCAGAGTGCTGAGATTACAGGCATGCACCCCACAGCCAGCAAAACAAACAAACAAAAAAAACCACCCCCCTTTTTTTGTACTGGAACTCCAACTCTGGACCTTGCACTTACCAGGCAAGTATTATTCTGCTGAGCTACATCCCTGGCCCTGTACCCAGCAAAATGTGTGTGTGTGTGTGTGTGTGTGTGTGTGTGTGTGTGTATTTCTCCTGCGTTTTATTTTGAGACAGAGTCTCCTTAAGTCACTAAGTTACCTAGACTGATCTAGAATTGGATCTTTCTGCCTCAGCCTCCCAGAGTGCTGGGATGACAAGTGTGTGACACCATACCTGGTCCAAGAATCCAGTTTTGGAAAAAGAATTCGGGATAATGTTTAAAACTGGAAAGACCCACAAATTAACAAGCCACCATATGGGCTTAGGGTTTGGAAACCCTGTCTCACAATAAAAAGCCTGGGAATGCAGTTCAGTGATTAGTGCTTGCTCCATGGGCCCTCAGCTCTGGTTCCAATTCCAGCATTGGTTTAAAAAAAAATCACCCTGTGATCCTGCTCCCCTATTTGCCGGTAGAGACCAGAAAGAAGGCAAGTCAGTACTCTAATATCACCTGTATAGGCAAGTTACTGCAGCACTGTTCACCAAGTGCCCAAGGCATGGGGGAGGTCCCAGGGTTCATCGTCAGAAGAATGGGCCAAGAAAATGTATGTATATGCAGAATGAAGCATTACACGTAAAAAAACAGACCACACTTTTTATAAGAAAACATGGAACAGAACATCATGTTAAGTGAAATAAGCCAGTTAGACAAGTTATGTTCTCTCTCCTGTGTGGAAGGAAATAATGCTTAAAACCAAAACAAACGCTTAAAGGTTTTTTAACGTAAGTATGCAAATGTCACTGTGAAGCCCATTAACTTGCAGAAATCATATGCGTAAATCATAACAAAATTAAGATACATGAGGTCAGTGACTGTTTTCCTGTCAGTAAGCATCAGGACAGAGGAGGTAAAAATATGGAACGCTTCACGAATTTGCGTGTCATCCTTGCGCAGGGGCCATGCTAATCTTCTCTGTATCGTTCCAATTTTAGTATATGTGCTGCCGAAGCGAGCACAAACGATGCTGCTTTTCATCTCCTATTTATAACACCATAAAATAAATATCTTTACAGTAACGGTGAACACTTTAAAAAAAACAGTACCTTGTCTACTTTTTTCATGCTATTAGTAATCAAACATAGAACAACCAAATATATTCATTAATCGGAGTTCACAAAATGTTTTTATTCCTATCATGTATAAGTACAGTGGCTGCTGGGAATTTCCATATGCAAATGAACCCGGAAGTCTAGCTGTGCTGGAGCCGTAGTCATCCCACAGGTCTTGGCAAGCTCTGGTGCCGCTCTGGCGACTTGTTGGTCCAGAAAAGATGGCAGCGCCGGTGATGGGCCGCTGGGGCGAGTACGGGCCGCGGCCGCCTGCTTGGCTGGGCTCACGTGCCAGCCAAGTGAGCGCGTAGGTGCGGGGGCCTAGTGAGGTCTGCCTGCCTCCAGATGGCATCTGCAGCCACTGAAAATTACCCGGGGACCTGCCTGATGCGGGGGCGTGGCTCAGAGGTCAGGGGTCGGGTCTGGCTGTAGAGGATCCTGGGTAAGCTACTCGAATCCCGGGTGGGGCCTTGGGCGGGAATTTGGGGTGAGAACAGGTCCCCACAGGGGTAAGGGCCTAGAGAGCGGGGGCTGGGGACAGAGGCGAGGGCCTAAGGATCTTGAGTGTCTGGGAGCAGAATAGAGAGAGCTGAGGGTGGAGAGACGGTCGCAGAGCTTGGGATGGGGTCTGGAGGTCTTGTGGGGTCTCTGGGTGCAACCTAGGAGTTTGTGGCCAGCCGGGGAAATCGCGGGGCGACTCGGGTCAGGGTCTGGAAATGGAAGCATGTTGGGGCAGGGCCTGAAAGCCCTTTAAGGGCCCTGTGATGAGAGCTGGGGGTCCAGAGTGGGACGTGAAGGATGTGAAGCAACGAAGGGCTTTGGGCGAAATGAGTCAAGGGTACACGCGTTCCTCTGGGCACTGCAGTGCTGCAGGGAAACGCTGTCCCATTGATGCTAGGTCCCTGGAAAGCCACTGTCCCTCCCGTCCTCGAAGCCTCTGCTGTGTATCCCAGCTTTTCCCTCCGAATGGACCCAGTGCCCATTGCACAGTCTCCCCTGACCCCCTTCTGTCCTTGCTGTCACCTACACCAGGGCAGTGACCTCTCCCTGTCCCCCACTGCACCCATGCCCTCCGTGATTTGCCCTTAGACAGCATAGCCTTACGGGCATGCTGAAACCTAGGAGGGTCTCCGCCCTCTTGGCTCCTATCTGGAGGAGGGTGGACACCCACAGTCCTCAGCTTGCCACACTCAGAACTAGCCACAGCCCAGGCTCCGTGGGGCCGCTGGACTTCTGCACTGGCCGCTGCAGGCATCCTTATGCCACACTTGGGCATCGCCTACCTGGGTGAGGCCTAGTGGACTCCTATACTAAAGCACCAACCACCTGCCTGGAAAATAAAACCAACCCAAAGTCCTTGTCCACACTCTGCAGGATGGTACTGAAGGGCTGGGACTCGGCACTATCTGGGCATCCAGCATGAGGCTCATTGTTGCATCCCTGGCATACGTATGGGAGTGGGGCAGATGGCCCAAGAGCACCCACTCCCCTTTAGTACCCTGCCCTGCGCATGATCGTGTCACAACCTCATCACCTTCACCATGGACCGATGACCAGGGATGGGCATCTAGGGTCTTAAGCGCCGCCCCTCTGCACTGGGGGAGAGGTTGGGCGTCCTCACCTCCAGGAAGCAGAGGGTCAGAGCCCTTCCATGCCTGTGACCTAGAGTTATACAGGTGAAGGCAACTGTAGGACCACAGGGCTGGGGCACGTCCCTGCTGGCAGGCCTCGACATTGTTCTGGTAATAGGAGCTGTTAGGATCACAAAGCACAGAGGCTTAGAATAATGAGAGAGAGGTGCCCACTCAGAGCTTTTGGGCTCATTTTCTTCCAATTACATTTACTGTGTCTTATTTATAACACTGGACATTGGGCCTTGGCATTAAGCTGCATGTGCAACCCATTTTTATTTTTTATTTTGAGATTGGGTCTCACTAAGTTGTCTAGGCTTCTCTCCAATTTGCAACCCTCCCATCTCAGCCTCCCAGAGTGTAGGGGTGCCAGGTGTGGGCCACCACCCCTGGCTTCTTTGTCCCTTTGAAAAGCACATTCACAGCCACACTAGTGGCCAGTTCCTTACATTGTGTCTGTGGCCCTCAGCACAGGCAGTGGCAATTCCCTTGAGACCTCCCCAGGAGCTTTGGTATCATCTGGAGGGCCCAAGTGGGCAGAGCTGACCACACCTCATCTCCCCCAGACCTGAGCCCATGATCTGCATCCTGGACACTGAGCATCCCTGGAACGTGCACTCCATCAAGTCAGGCCACAGCAAGGCCATCACCTGCCTAGAGTGGGACCAGTTGGGTGAGGCTGGGACCCCAAGTCCCCAAGCTGTGGGTCCTACTTTTCCAGGTCAGTCCTCTTGTCCAGGGAGACTATGATGTAGCTCTGCCCTGCAAGCTTCCAGCTTCTCTTGGCTGACGCAGATGGGTAGATAAGTGTTGGAACACTGGTGGACCACCTGGCCAACAGCTAAGAGAACCATGTGGGTAGCCTGGTGGAGGGCAACCCCATTGTGGCACTGTCCTGGCAGCACAGTGGCGTGAAGCTGGCCCTATATGTGGAAAAGGTAGGTGGCTGCTTGAGCCAGCAAGATGTGCACCCTGCATGCCTAACTGCCACCTGTCTGCTGCCCATTCTGAGCATCCTTGGTTCCTCTGTGAGCCCTGGGCGTGGTTCACACCCAGAATCAAAGTCCAGTTCAAGCTGGGTGTGGTAGCACAGGCCTGTCAGTCTGGAGGCTGTTGAGGCCAGCCTGGCTACAAAGTGAGTTCAAGGCTAACCTGAACCACAGTGAGATCCTGCCTCAAAGAAGACAAAAAATAAACAAAGAAACAAACAATGCAAGTCAGAAGGCGATGCCGGCTGCTCCAATTGACACATGCGGGCAGCTTCCCAATTTAGCAAGACCTGGTCTCAACATAAATGAAAAGGGCTGGGATAGAGCTTAGTGCAGACGCACTGTGTTCAGTCCCTAGTATTGTGAAAGGAAACCAAGCCATTTTTTGGACATTAGAAAAGAGATGCCCATCTCAGGTGGTGCCTGGTTGTGAGGCCATATTTCCAGTATGTCGCACCAACCTGCTGCTGCTGTGTGCCTACCCTCGCGCCCCTGCGCCCTCACCCCCACAGTCGGGCGCCTGGAGCTTCAGTGAGAAGTTCTGCATGAAGTTCTCGCCCTTGCTCACACTGTTCAGTGGGAAACCCGTGGAGGGCTCTTTCGTGGTGACGGTCAGCAGGTTGGTCACTGCGTCCCTGCTGAAGCCCAGCGGGAAGGTACTGACTGCCACCGAGAGCCTGTGCTGGCTGTGTGGCTTCATGGCACTGGCTGATATCACCTTCATGGGTGGCGGCAACATCTTTTTGGCCACGGTGGACAGCAGCAGCACACTGCCCTTGCAGTTCTACAAGGTATGTGTGAGCATGGTCAGCGAGAAGTGCCGCATGGACACCAAGATCCTGTCCTCCCTTTTCATGTGCTGCACCACCAACCGCACCGCGGGACCGCTTCCCCCGCCATCACTCACCTCAAGTTCCTGGCCTGAGAATTGTCCGGGCTGGTGGGGTCTAGTGTCTGGGGAGAAAGTCCCGGCTCCTAGAGGTGCCCACAGCCTTGGCTTGTGGCTCCATCCTCCATCCACAGAGCAAACTGTGCTGCTGCATCTTCAACCTCTCCTGCCTCTTACTGTGTACTGTGACCTGTCTGGATGGGCCCTTATTTTGATGTGGGTTTGTGAATAATATAGGAATCTGAGTAACCAAATTGATAAATTTGGCATTTTATTAGCTCAGGACCACTCACATATAGACCCCTGTTTCAGAATTCCACTGAATGGCCCCAAACTGGAAACTTACAGAGCTTTAAAAACAGAAAACTACAAAAAAAACATCCTGTTGGAAACAATTTAGCTATAGAATCTTACGTTAATTTTTGGTTGACACCTGAATCCCACTTCTTTGTTGAGCAGGTTAAATTTTCTCTTGTGGATGCAGCTCATTCTGCTTTTCTTATGGGACTTGTACTGAGTAATTTTTCACTCTTCTGGGTTAAATACAGGGGACAAGATGGCATTAGTTATGACAAGCTACAGTATTGTTGTGCTTGCCACCCCCACCACTGTCAAAACTGCAGGGTATTACTCTGTGGATTCATCACATCAAGGTTTAAAAGGCCTACCCTCAAGACCCTCAACCTGGATTGCCTACTTGGATCCTCCTAGAACCCACTCAAGGCCCAACTCCAACAGAAGCCATCCCATCCAACCACAGCTCAGGAGCCAGCTCCTTGAATGACAACCCTACTCTGGTCATACCCGAAGCTGACGAGTCCACACATGGCTAAAGCCAGAGCACATTGTTCACAGGATGTCTTCAGCCACTCTATGAACTGTCATCCCTAGTTTTCTAATGGTTAGGATTCAGTGCTCTAACTGCCACACATTAGACTTAGTAGCTGCAGAAAATGGAGGTGCGTGTGTCTTCCTCAGAAAAGCATGCTGTTTTTATGTTAATAGATTAGGAGTCATTCCTTAGGCTGTGCTGAACCTCCAAGACTAGGCTGGCAAACTCCAGGAACATTCCCAACCTAAAAGCTAGTGGAACTTCCTTGGGGTAGTCGGATCTCTTGGCTCATTCTGTAGCTTGGATCAATAATCCTAATCTTTCTTTTGTTGATATTTGGCCCTTGCTTGCTGTGCAGCCTCAGCAAGTTCCTCCAAGAAAGTGTTTAAGCCCTAGCCTGCCAGTTAGCCCTGAGTTGCTAATACACACCCACCTGAGCTGCGGTCCTGTGGCTGCCAGTGACACCTATCAGGCTGTGCTTATAGGGAATGTAAAGGGGAGAATAAACCCTGAAGTCCGCAGACCCCTGTTTGTACAAGTTCCTGCCTCCTGCCCCAAGTGCAACTGGAAATGTTCAGTGCTTGTCTGGTAACCACAAATGTGCCTGTGAGCTTCTGCTCCATACCTGAAACCTACCCTACCCCACTATTTGTGGCCCAGAATTCAGAACTCACAGTTCCTGTGGGTCAGCTGGCTTAATAAAGAACTTTATTTTTTCCACTTCTTTGTGTGCCTGCTCAGGTTCTCCTTTTACTGGAGACTTGAAATTCCTGATTCCCACAACACTTGAAAACAATGAATTAGTCAATGTAGCTTCACAAAGAACTAAATTAAGGATCTCCTTTAGGTGCCTAGACTGGTTCATTGTGGAAGTGCTATGAATATAAGGCAACTGAACTTTAGGAAGACATGTGGCCATTATCTATCCCTGTGTCACAATCTGCTACATGTTCAGAATACAGAAATATGTGAGTCAGATGCCTTTGAGAGGCATAGGACCTTGTAACAGAAAGACATGAAAACAGCTACACTATATTAAAAACTATAAAAACAGATACCATTAGGTATTTTAAAACTGCCCATCTCAACCTAAAATATAAGAAAAAAATCTTTCTTAAGGGTGACATTTTGACCAAATCTTAAAGGATGATTAAGACTTCACTCAGCAGGACAGAGGACATGGGGTAAATGGCTGTTTAAGGTGGGTGAGTGGGGGGAGCACATTTAAAAACATTAATATGAAAAGCAATCCCAGAATTTGCAAACCAGTGGTCTAAACATTTTCATTTAATTTGAAAAAAAAAGTTTCCATTTGTGACAACCCCACCCCCAATATGTGCAGGGTGTGTTGCAACAATTTGAATTCATTGGTAATGTTATAGACAGCTAAGTTAGAGATAGTATAGGCAGTCAGATAGTGTAGGCAGTCAGATACTATAGGCTGGGTCCCCTAGGGAGCCAGGGCAGAAGATGACACCTTGTAACTGTAGGGGAGGCAAATACTTCCCATTGTGGGCCAGATTTCAAGACAAAAAATGAAACATTCACCTATGCCCCAAGAATAAACATTAGGGACTGATATTCCAGATAGGTATGGGGAAGCCAAGAGCCACTAACCCAACCCCTTATAGCCAAAAGTGCTGTTCTGTATTCATGCCCACTTGCTGTGACTCACTTTCCCTTGATCCCAGTTTAATCAATTTTACCTGAGCAATTACACTCGTAATCTTATTAGTTGACTATAGTTCTTTTCTACCTCATGCCCACCTAGCAAGTTCCCATTTTTCCCCATTTTGGACCTGGCTCACCTTGTGGTTTTGCTCTAGGAAAATCCCTAGAAGAGTCAGTGTTCTCAGCAGCCCATTTGGCACTCCTTCTGTCTCTCTTTTGGACAGAAGCTTTCTTTATCTCAATAAATATATTCTACACAACCTCCGTTCCTAAAATTCATTCTGCAATTTTAGAGAACACAAATCTGTTCCGATTGTTGCCAAGGTAAAAAGAACATCTAGAGAGTCAGAGTTCAGTGTTGTTTGTTCTCCACTGTGTTGCTGGTTCTCTTGGAGGAGCTTGCTGAGCTTTTTTCCTATTTGAATTTGGCTGTTCTCACCGTTAGAGGAGCATGGGATCTTGCTGCTGAGAATGACCATGGTTCATTTGAGGGAGCGCTGGTCCTTACACTGAGCGTTGCTTCCTGATGAAAGATTTAGAGGTTTATGATTCAATGGACAAGGATAATCCTGGGATGACTCAAGATGCGGTAGATGGTTTTATGCTAAGAAGAGTCAAAGGGAACTCTCAAATGAATGATGCCAATAATCCCAGGCCTTCATTTTATCCCTTAAGGAAATATGCAAAATTAGTCATTGTGCATTTGTGGTCCCCAACAGTACTTTTCAGGGGACCTCTGGTCCTTACTTTGAGTGTTGCTGCTTCTGGCTCCAGTGCAGAACCCTCAGTCTATTGGCACAGATCCTTCATCTCTCTGGCACAGACTGTCTAGTTTCTACCACTGACCTTGGGACCTTCCCAGTGCAGATCTGTGAAATAGATTTGCATGAGTCATTGTCATGGGCTCTAGGCCTTCAGTCAGATTCATGGGAGGCACTGTCATGGACTCTAGGTCTTCAGCTGGGCTCATGTAGGAAACTGCTGTGGGATCCAGGGCCTCAGCTGGATTCCTTGGGTCTTAGTGTGTGGACAGATTTCCCGCACTTCTTGAATTTAGCTCTTTAGGTAACTATTATAAATAATACTATAAATTATGTGTGAACATCACTTGGTACAGTTTGAACAGTGTCACATAAGGTACCCATATGTGTAGATACATTCTTTTTTTTTTTTTTTTTTTTTTTTTTTTTTTTGTCCTTTTGAGACAGTGTCTGGTTTTGCAGTTCAGGCTTGAGCTCACTTTGTAGCCCTTGTTGGTTTGGAATTGCAATAATCCTCCCTGCCTCAGCTTCCCAAGTACTGGGATTATAGGCATGTGCAGATACATTCTTGTTAGATAGCATTCTATTGAAGGATGACAAAATTAGGTAAAATTTATTCATGTCATTTAATATAATGTCATCGCTGTTGTTATACTGACCTCAAGTCTTCTCTACAAAGCTCTGTAACTTTATCTGTTAACATTCTACAGGAATTCAACTTTTAAAACCATGAATGATAAAGAAATAACAGTTCCCTGATCCCACTATATATTTCTTGATATCTAGATAAGAATGTAATATTAAAGCTGCTATTCCCACTATGATATAGATATAACTGATCTGGGTATTTAACAACTGAGGTTTGGAGACCAGAGTTAAAAAGTGTAGCTGGGATTATTTTCATCTTGGCCTTCCAAGGCCAACAAGCACCAAGGAGGGGACCTTTTCTACCAAGATCTTACATCTTTGGTGAGTCACCTAAATTGTTGAACCCCAGGACAGGAATCAGTAAATAGTGTGCTAAGTGGAGTGTCACCAGAAGAAAAAACATTTCCATGCTTCCTAGGGTCAAACATGATCACACAAGGTCAAACAAGACTGTGACCCATCCTGGTGACCGACACTGACAGAAGAGCTGAAAGACACCATACATGGTTTCAAAATTAAAGACTCGAAGTGCCTTAACTGACCTTGATAGATAGCAAGAAACTAATGTTGATTAATGCAGATCTCACTTTAACTTGGTTTTGAACACCTGGCCAAAAAAAAAAAAAAAAGAAAGAAAGAAAGGTGAATGGAGCCTTTCTTTGTAACTTCTTTGAAAGCATTTCTCAATATTCTGGCTCAAAAACTACTCCTTTCTCCCTCTCAAAGCAATTCTGGAGATTCTCTGTGATATCCGACATCAGAGAAGCTTTTGTGATTTTACTCCCACTCAAATAGAGTTTTTTCCTTTTGTACTGTCTTTCAGGCTGCTGAACATAGGGGTCCATTCAATTACCTTGCTAGATCTGCTTCTGTCTGACCCAAAAGGCTGGTTTGGTCATCCCTGCGCCACTTAAATCCCATATCTCCATCCCAGCTGGATTATTTGCCTCTGAAAAAAACTAAGCTAAGGGACACCACTTGAAGGTTCTGATATTAGGCTCCCAGGAGACCTAAGGGGAATCCTTCAGACCCTCAAAATTCTGTGGCTCCTACAAACCTCATCATAAGCCCATCAATGCCAGGACTGCCCTTGACCCACAAGGACCCCCTCTGTGCCAATTGTTGCAGAACCAGTACAGAACCAAAAGGAAGATACTCCATACCAAGGAGTTAGAAGACACATGTTTATTAGGTCGCCAGGCTGACTGCTGACAGGGGATCATTCCTAAAGCATCAGCCCTGAGCTGTAGTTAGGTTGGGGTTTATATGGTATTTAGCAAACAGGAAATACAGAAGCAGAGAGCATGGGTGTCCAGGAGTAAGTAAAAGTCCTGGCCATCAGTTACTAAGCAAGAAATTCCTAGGGCAGGCTGATGGGGACAGGATGTGTTTACAAGTTTTCGGGAGCAGCATAGACAAAACAGGCTCATTTTGTCTTATTTGGTTGTATGGTTTTATATAGAATGATACATCTGGTGGCTTTGCTACATCAGTCAGAATAAGGACATTATGGAGTTATTGCATCAGCCAGGCAGGAAGGCTTAAGTTTTAATTTTTCTGTTATACCATCAGACAACAAAATAACTCTGCTTCTCCAGTTGGTTCTCTCTTGCTTCTTCCTCCTGTCAAGCTACAATCCAAATCTTTCAACTTTATGACCAATGCAATGATAATCATCTAGAAATTCAAAGACAGGTACCCAGGTATAATTCCTTTCAAGCAATTTAAACTCTCACATCCAAGTATTTCTAAGAGTGAGTTAAAAATCCTCTTAAAGACTTCCCTTTATCCCATACTCGGACTCAGGAATGCAAGCATCTTGATATTCCTCAGGGTCAAGTCTTAAATATTTGTGTCTCTCAACCAGGAATACAGTCACAGACTTTAGCTCCTCCTTTCAAATAAACTTGAAATCATCCAATACCTTCTTTGCAACCCACCTCCCAGTCTCCTCCTCCTTACTCATCTCCAGATGCCTTTTTTGTCTAGATTCTGGTATCTTGGGAATCTGAACACTGGTCTTCCCTTCTCCCATCCTCGGCGTGGCTACATCTGATCTCCCTATTCCTGTCTCACCCATTACCCATATCAGAGCTCAGCGGGCAGCCCAGCTGACCCCTCTTTTAGCCAATCTGAGAGTCCTGACCAGAACTGCTGCAAGATTGGAATGCTAGAGACTGGACAGGAGTACTGCTACCTTGATCAAAGACAACCATTCAGGAGATCTAAGTCTCTATTTATTTGACCTTCGGTTTCTCAGGTGAAACAGCCAGATTACCAATAAAGGAATTCCAAGGTCCCCCACCAAGTGTTCTGGGAGTCTCCAGTCGGAAACAACTTCGATCCCTTCCACCCCTTTAATTCCCTTGAGTCTGTAAGAAAGAACCTTTTCTCTTATTCTTTTTTTTTTTTTTTCCACCAGGGATTGAACTCACAACCTTGCACCTGCAGGTACTTAAGCCACTGAGCTAAATCTTTGGCTTCTTTTTCTCTTATTCTTGCCAGACCAGGGAAGTCCCTCTCGAGTTTTCAAATAAATCTGCTTAGAAGGTTGAGTTTGTATCCTGCCTCTGTCTTGTCTCAAGTAAAGTCCAAAAAACTATAGAAGCCAAAAGCCGCCTAAGCAAACATGCTAAATGTGAGAGAATATGCTGGATAGGCTCTGTATTAGTCACCATCACTGGGACAAAATATCTGATACCCACAATTTAAAGGGAGAGATGTTTATTTAACTTTCAGGAGGTTCAGGAGGTTCTGTCCACGGTTGGCTTTCTCCGAGGAAGAAACAGCATGGTACAAGGGCCAGGGGAGGAGAAAGAGAGGGAAAGAGAGCTGGAGACAGGAATATTCTCTTCCAGGTCACACCCCAGAGACCCATTTCCTTCAGTCAGGTCTCATCTCTTAGTAGCACATTCTGGTATGAACTCAGCAATGAATTAATTCACTGGTGAGTATAGTACTCCAATGATTCAGTCACTGTCCAAAAGCCCCACCTCTGAACACGTGAGAATTTTATAATATTCTTTTGTTTGTTTGTTTTGGTCTTTTTCATTTTTTATTGGTACCAGGGATCAAACTCACCACTGCTTGCTTGCAAGGCAGGCACTTATGCCGCTGAGCTAAATCCCCAGCCCCAACATGTGAGAATTTTGAGGAACATTTTAGATCAATACCATAAGATCCTGAAACAGAAACTGTTACCAGCACTTAGGTTTGTCTCCTCGCCTTTTATGAAATCATACATTTGGCTAAAAGGAAAAAGGATTTGTTCAAAGCTAGCTCAGGAGATGGAGGGGCATACCTCAAACCACCACCTCACCATGTGCAGGAGGGTAAGGGTCTTTTATAGTAAGAGACAGAGGGAAGAGAGGGACAATACAAAGAGATAAAGCACACCTTCACTGTCTTAGTTACTTTTCTTGTTGCTGAGACAAAACACCTAACACAAAGTTAAGGGAGGGAGGGTTGTAGCTCAAAGTTGGTAGTGATTTCAGTTCATAGCTGGCTGGCTCCAAGGTGGTGACATGGCAGAGGGTCATCACAGAGGAGACAGTTCACAGCAGCAGAAGGCAGCAAAGCAGCTAAGTCGTGAGGCAGGAGCAGCAGCAAGTGATAACAGCACCTTTCTTTCTGTCCCTTATATTCCATCCAGCTGACCGGCACTCATATCTAGTGTGGGCCTTCCCACTATCCACACCCAAAATGATGCCAAACCAATCAGTGGTCTACTTGAGCAAGCACACATCCTTGATCCCAGCGTCACACACCCTAGATCCAGCCACCTCGGAAAAGCCCCACCTATGACTGCATGAGGCTTTGGGGGGTCATCTAGGCATAGCACTGACACTTGCTTTATCACTTTGAGCCATCTTTAGTTTATTGTCCGCTTTCTTGTAGAAAGAAAACTGGGCTCCAGGCTTCCAGGAGTCAGCACCTGCATGTTCCGTTCTTCATCTGGGCTGAGGAGAGGGGAGGGAAGCTGTTTATGACCTAGGCCTCAAGAAGCCACTTGCCTCTGAAGGGAAAAAACAAAACAACCCCCCCCCATCTAAACTTCTAAATTTTCACTTTGCAGTGCCAGTTATAAAGGGACGTGAGATGAAAACCAATGACATGTGCTATCAGGGTTAGTTTATTAGGTGTAAAAAGGTATCATGGAAATGTAAGAGGTTAATAATCAGGGAGACGCACTCATGTGTGAGACCCATGGGCACTCTGTTCAACTTTTCTCTACAACTAAGATTGTCCTAAATGTAGTTTGTTAGTAATAAGTACACAAGTACAACAATGTACTTAAGCAAAAAGTAATTCACACTGATAATAAATGAAGCTCATCTTTATTTTTTATTTTTGTCTTTTTTGAGACAAGGTCTCGCTATGCAGTTCAGGCTGGGTTTGAGCTCACTTTGTAGCCCAGGCTGGTCTCTAATTTGCAATGATCCTCCTGCCTCAGCCTCCCAAGTGCTGGGATTTCAGGTGTGTGTCACCATGCCTGGCTAATGAGGCTCATTTTTATAGCAGTATATGAATTAATAAATGTAAGGACTTGAAGGAATTGGAAAAATCAACATTTGTGTTCACAATGAACATCAGTGGACATAATCATCATTGGACTCTGAACCACAAAGTTTGATTAGGGGCTGGATATTTAGTTGGTCTCAAAGTGTCAAGTTACAAATTGCTTATCAGTTAGCTGAAAGGGAGCTATTTCAGAGAAGAAATTGAAGAACATGGTGGTGGAACAAAAAGGTTTATATCTCCTGGGTATGGTGGTGCATGCCTATAATCCTAGCTCTCTGGCCGGCTGAGCCAGGAGGATTGCAAATTCCAGCCCAGTTTGGGTAACAGCGATTTAGTGAGACCTTACCTCAAAATAAAATTTAAAAAGAATATAGCTCAGGGCAAAAGCCTTGGATTCTATCTCCCGTTCTAGAAGGAAAAAAAAGATTAATACTACTTTAAGATGAGCCATCCTGTGACTCTGGATTTAATACCCTGAAAAGATCACAACCTTACTTCCATTGTTACTTCAAAGAAAAATGCATAATTTGAATTATAAACTGACTCAAGTCGCAGTGCGAATTTATATTTGAGGTACTTTGTACGGTGATAAATTGCTCTAATGAGCCTTCTTGGTCACAACGGTGTTAGTTAAATGAGTATAAATATTACAGACGTGATTTTAAATTATTACATTTATAAATAAGCAGATTATCATGTTAGTACCCCAAGAGAATTATTTACATAGAAATTCACAGTTTCCCTTGTAGGAACCCAAAAGAATGGGGAGTGAGTCGCACATGGCAGTACATGCCTGTAATCCCAGCACTAGGGAGGCTGAGGCAGGAGAATCACAGCTACCAGTTTGGGGCAGGCTGGGCTACAAAGTGAGTTCAAGAGATCACTAACTGCACAGTGGAAACCCTGTCTCAAAAAGACCAAAACAAAACACAAAAAAGTACGTGAAAGAATGGGGAGTGGAGGGAGCCAGTCTAGCGGAAGTGGGAGATGGAAAAGGAATCCTCAATTTAGGATTTCCATAAATCCATTTATATTTATTAGCAAACACTTACTCCTACCATGAGTTCTCTATTTTAAGTACTTTTCATATGAATTTTGGTCAAGCTCTTAATTGGTCTTTATTAACCAAAACAACGAAGATTTTCCGCGCGTTTATTGGTTGTGGGGTCAATGTGCTAGAAGGCTTCTCTCCTCTGACAGGCCTAAAATTATACCTGGTAGTTTTCTGAGAAACGGTGGCACACAATTCTGCAATAGAAAATGTTGAATCCTGTTTTGAAAAGTTAGCTGATTCTTTGTCACCTTGAAAACCGGAAATTCATGCACAGTGAGAAGTTTCTGCCTGACTAGGTAGCTTTTTTAAAAAACCAAAATTAGGGTTCCTAAATAACTTCCGAGCTACTCCAGGAACTTCTTGCGGTCTGTTTGTTGCCCAATTAGTGGTACGCCACGCAATGGATTCTGGGAGACAGAGTCTCTATGCAGAGAGATTCACAAAGCCAGCGTAAACGACGAACTTCAATTCCCACAATGCCTAGCGCGAATCCATACTGTCTGCCGGGGTAACCATGAGATGGTCGCCATCTTGCGTACGGAGGTCTTGTTGATTACTTACCTCAAGAGTCTGAAGGCTGGGCATTTGGTCCCTCCATCTGCTTGCTTTGTGGTGGTGTTTGTCTCTTTCACGTTTACGGAGATTTTTGTTTTGTTGGAGAAAAAAATTTTTTTCGCGAGCTAAAGGTCCATGCTGAGGTTCTAGAAGGTGAGTAGACGGCCCATTTTCCTGAGGGTGTGTCGGTGACGTTTTCGGTTTCTTCCTCTGGCCCTTAGCGACTCGGGTTGTCGCTGGCTTGCTTCGAGATCAGCCCTGTAGCCTGACTGTAGACGCCAGGAGTGAGTGTGAGTCTCGGAGACCTCCGAGTTCCGAGACCGGACCCCTTTGTGTCAGAGGTGGGAGCGCGCGGATGTCCAGCTGCTCGCCGGGGAGGCCCGGTCCACGCGTGTGTCCAGGGTGTGTGTGGGCCACACCTGGCAGGCGCCTCGCCTGCTCTTCCGCGGGGCTTTCCCGACCCTGTGCGGGAGGAAAGGGAGGCTGAGGGGTGGCCTCGGTGATTTCCCGAGGTGGGGAGTGTTGTCCACAGCTGAAGCTTCCTTTAGGCTTCCCCGGCATCTCTGTTCCGTCTTGTTGCCCTTTCCTTTGGATTCGTGTTGGGAGGAACACCAGAGAGCGGACGGAATGAAATAGTATTGCGCCGAACAGCCTTTTGGATTAGACTCTTGAGTATTACTGATACTTCCTTTTTTGAGACAGAGTCTCGCTATGCAGTTCAGGCTGGCCTTGGGCTCACTCTGTAACCCGGGCTGATCTTGAAATTGCAACGATCCTCCTGCCTCAGTCTTCCTAGTGCTGGGATTACGGAAGTGCTCAGTTAATACATTTCAAAAGAAGCAAAAGTTTATTTTACGAGATAGACCAGTCAAGCTGTAAAACTGAATGCTTTGATTTTGAATGACTGCCAGATCTCTAAGCATAATACATTTGGGTCATCAGTGCAACTCGAGTTTTCTTTTTCCTTCAAATTGCTACATTATATCCGTGTGGGAAGCTTTTTTCACTTCTCACAAGAAAAGGGCCCATAGAGTGCATTCATTTCAGTTAATCTAATATTTGGATGCCAGAGATAACATGGTTGTTTGAAGTTGGACGTTTGAACCATAATACTCCAAAGGACATAGTGATTTTAAACAGGAAAATATTTATAACTAATTTAGCTATAAATGTCAGTTTGCTTGGCAGTTTTATTCTTTCATAGTTGTGTAGCTGTATCATCAAAATATATATTGCTAACTCAATTCTTTATTTTTTTTTTTTAATTTTTTTTGTCTTTTTCCTTTTTATCGGTACTAGGGATCGAACTCATGACTGCCTGCTTGCCATACAGGCGCTTATGCCGCTGAGCTAAATCCCCAGCCCCCTAAACCTAAATTCTTAATTTCTCAAGTCAGAAATAGAATGTTGAAAGACACTATTTTTTGTTTGTTTGTTTGTTTTTGGTTTTTTTGGTACCAGGGATGGAACTCACGACCTTGTGCTTGCCAGGTGGGGCTTATGCCCCTGAGCTAAATCCCAGCCCTCAAGACACTTATTTTTTTTTTTAAAAGGTATTTAAAAATGAGACCTATCCCATAAATTGTTATGTTATGACAATACTTAAATAACTAGCTATAAAATTACAATTTTATTTTTTCTTTTTTGAAACAAGATCTCACTATGTAGCTCAAGGCTGGCCTTGAACTCACTGTGTAGCCCAAGCTTGCCCCCAACCTCTGATAATCTGTCTCTGGAGGGCTGGGATTACAGGAATGCATGATTACACTTGGCCTAAAATGATAGTTTGTTACTGTAGTATTTTGGGAGATGTTACTATTAAATACTTGACTAAATGTCTTTTTTAAATTCCTTATTTATGAGGAAATATCTTGTTTTTAAAAAAACATTAGTTAATTATGTGATTTATTTACTCAGATGCCTTATGGTGAAATTGAAGCTAAGTTCTTGGGACCTGGAAAAGAACTAACAAATGAACCATGCTATAAAAAGTTGAAGTCAGCTGCAGAAGCCCACGTTTTCCCACGTCATAGCAGTGCTGATTATCTTCAGAAGGAGAAAACCCAAACCACAGATTTGCAGAAACCTAATAGACTAAATGTTGCTGAATCCACTGGTTCACAAATTTTACAAGATGATGAAATATATAGTACAAGTAAGGCATTTATAGGACCTATTTACAAACCCCCTGAGAAAAAAAAATGTCATGAAAGGAATGAAACAGACACTCACAGTGGTGCAAATGGTAAAAGAAGACAAGAGAAGAAACGGAAATTTAACAGCAAAAAATTAGAGATTGACACTGAATTATCACAGTTTTACAAAGAAATTGAAGAACTTGAAAATGAAAAAGACAATTTAGAAGTCAGTTGTAAGGAATCTGAACCTTCTCAGGAACAACTTTTTCCTGAGAAAAATTATGAGAGCCACAGTAATGATGTCTTAAAATCTGATGACACAAGTAAATATCTTAATAGTGTTCCTCAATCACATAGTGGTTACCAGCAGTACTTGGGCAATGAGCCAGGCAAATACGTCTATGATGGACAAGTAATACCTACATTTTGTGATACTTCATTTACTTCTTTCAGGCCTGAATGGGAATCAGTGCATCCCTTCATAGTACCCTGTGGTCCCCCTGTTCCCAGTTTTAACCATCATTTAAGTATTCAAAGATTCGGTGCTCCGCCAAATCCATCACCAAATATTTTCCATGCTCAAGACGAATATCGGATACAAAATGGGTATGATATAGATAGTTGTGTTAACTGGAATTGTTTGACTTTTGATCAGAACAATGAGTATACTGACTATAGTGAGAATAGCAGTCGTGTTTATCCTCCTAGAAATGGTTGTAGTGTACAAGATGGATATGTAAATAATGGTTTATGTGAAATCAGGGAAGGAAGTTGGAAAGAGCCTCGTATGGATGAGTTTAATGGAATGGACAGGTTTATGAATCAACAGTTTCAAGAAGAAAAGTTAAATAAATTACAGAAATTACTTATTCTTTTAAGAGGTCTTCCTGGTTCTGGGAAAACAACTTTGTCTCGGTAAGTAAAAAATACCAAGTAAATGCTTGGTACTGTTTATTTATTTTTGTCTTTTTCCTTTTTATTGGTACCAGGGATCGAACTCACAATTGCCTGCTTGCAAGGCAGGTGCTTATGCCGCTGAGCTAAATCCCCAGCCCCAGTACTGTTTATTTAAAAATCAAATGATTTGTAATTGATGAATGCTTTCAAGTTTCTAGTAGGAAAAAATACATATTGTACAGTATTTGAGAATGGCACCTGAAAGTGTAAATACTTTGGGTTTTTTTTACAGCCCATACTGAATTTGTAAACTGCGTTTTTTAAAACAGAGTTCCACTATGCTGTTCAGGCTGGCCTTCAGCACTTTGTAACATCAAACTCAAAAGCATCTTCCTGCAGCAACCTCCTGAGTGCAGGGATTACAGGAGTATGCCACCATGCCTGGCTGTTTCAAAAAGATGTTTTATGATGGGAAGGAGAGAATTGTCGCGTATGTGTTTCTATTTAGATTCTGTTAAGGGCTTTAAAAATAGATACACCATGTGTAATTATGACAGTAATGAAAGATAAACTCATTTTTTTTTTTTTTTTTGTCTTTTTCTTTTTTATCGGTACCGGGGATCGAACTCAGGACTGCCTGCTTGCAAGGCAGGCGCTTATGCCGCTGAGCTAAACCTCCAGCCCTATGACAGTAATGAAAGCAAATGCAGTTTAAGGGCTTTGTTAGCCTTTCTTTTTAGATCAGCTATTTAAGAAAAGTTGGGTTTAGTTTTGGAAGACTTGGGGCCTTTGACTTAGTTATTTCACTTTGTGATCTTGGGCATGCTTTATTGCCTGCTAGTTGTATGAATGATACTGATTTTTCTGGAATTATTTTGACAACGCAGAGAAATTTTTAAAATGTTAATAAGCACTGTGTTATGTTCATATCATTGAATGGAAAATACACACTATGATTTTTACTATCTTTGGTACCAGGTATTGAACTCAAGACCTCGTGCTTGTCAGGTAGGCACTTCTACCACTGAGCTAAAGCCTGAGCCTGATCTTTTTTTTTTTTTTTTTTGTAATTGTTAAATTAACCTGCACTTCTTCCTGTAGCTGTTGGTTATGGTTGATGCACTGTGTCAGTTTGAAAAGTTAGACATTTAACTAATTGAGTCAGCAGGGGGCCAGGATCCTCACTTTGTAGAGTGCTACACCTGACTGGTTGTGGGGTAGCTTGGGTACAGTGTAAGGGGGAAAAGGAGGCTTGCTCTTCCCCTTTTTTGCTCTTGCTGCTGCTGTTGTCCTCTGCCTCTGTGAACTGCCCCTCTGCCATGCCGCTGCGCCTTGGAGCTGGCCGATTAGAGACTGAAACTTCCGTAATCGGTGAGCCAAACCTTTCCTTCCTTAATTTTGGGTGTCAGGTATTCTGTCTCAGCAAAAGCAGAAAAGTAACTAAGAACACTTGACACTTGAAAATACAACCCATATCACTGTGTTTTTATATATGAAAGTACTCTAAAATTGTGACAACAAATGAAAATAGTTGGAAATAAATTTCTGTTCTTAAATCGTTTACGTGGGCCTCCAATAAATACACATATTACATATAATCACCCTTATCATCTCTCACTAGAATTTTTATGTATGTACTTTTGGAGACAGGGACTCACTACCCACTTGAGACTGGCCTTGAAGTCACTGTAGCCTAGGCTGACCTTGAACTCAGCTATCCCTTGTGCCTCAGCCTCCTGAGTGAAGGAATTACAGGCGTACACCATCCTACTACATAATTTTATTGAACTAGCACTACTTTATTCACTTGAACAGATTACAATATGTTGTCTTAAACCTTCCTTTTTGTATATATATATTTTTACCCACTTCTAGTCAAATGGTTCTATGAGATCCCTTGACCTTGTTTCAAAATTTATGCATTTTCGGAGCTGGGGATTTAGCTCAGCGGCATAAGTGCCTGCCTTGCAAGCAAGCAGTCGTGAGTTTGATCCCCAGTACCGATAAAAAGGAAAAAGACAAAAACCCCCAAAAACCCCCAAATTTATGTATTTTCAATATATATTTTCTCTTCATATACTAATTTTAGAAGACTGTTGGTATTTGTAAAGTAGCCTTGATCTTTTTAAAGAGTTGAAGTTTTATCTTGTTTACAAAATCCTAAGGAGAAGTAAAAAATGCAAAGGCCAAAATTTAAGTTCAAAAATCATAGCTTATAATCTGACTTGAAATGTTTATATTATAAATTAAATCTTTCTCTGACTTTTTTTCTAAGGAAATTTTTGTTGAGATATAGATCGTCTCTCAAGTAGGGGCTGGGATATAGTTCAGTGGCACAGAGCCTGCCTGGCAAGTGTGAGAGCATGAGTTCAATTCTTGGTACCAAAAAAAATTAAAGAAAAAGAAAAAATTAGATATTCTGCCAAGTAAGTACAAATTTACAAAACAACTCCTAACCTAAAGCTATCAAATATATTTTTTTCCATGCATTAGTCTTATATAAACTGCAAAAAATTTGTATTACTTCCTATGAGCTTTTTTTCACAACTGCACAAATATGTTCAAGTGCATATTCTGTTTACAATGTAAATATAAACCGGATTTTGAAATATTTCCTAATACAGTAAAACTCACCAGTTCTAACTCCATTAATTCAAATAATGCTTATTTTTCACTCCTTAAATTTTAAAACAATCCAAAATATGGTTCTCTTTGGCAAAATGCTTTATTTTATTTTATTTTATTTTATTTTTTTATTTTTTGGCAGAATACTTTAAATGTGAAACAGTTCATAAATGTTTGTGATGGTTAAGTGCCAGCTTTTTGTCCTTTAAGGTTACCTGACAACATTTTGATGAAAGATTGGTTTCAGGCAGAATTTAGCAATTTTCTAGAGAGAGAATTTATCCCAGTAAATTTATCAGTAAATTTATCCCAGATTATATTTTTCTGAGTGCTGGGACTGGAGTTTAAGAATCAAGAGCTAATCTGAACCCCTTGTTTGTTCCAAAACTACACTATCAGTGTGCTCAAAAAGTGCTCAAAAGTTGGGACAAGGACTTCGCTCAGTGGTTCAAGCGCTTGCCTGGTAAGTGAGTTTGATCCTTGGTACTAAAAATAAAAGAAAAAAAAAGTGCTCAAAACATCTTTGCTGCCGGTTATGGGATAACTAATCTGTTCCGTCAGATGCTCAAGTCTTATAGATAAAATGGAGTAGTGTTTGCATGTAATGAGTATCTCAAAGAATAGTAAAAAGAGTCTTACCCCACCATGTGCATCCTTTAAAATCATCTCGGATTCCTTGCACAATGTAAAATAATACATAATTTAATGTAAATGTTATGTAAAATATTGTTACTGGTGTATTGTTGATAACAAAAAAGCAAATACATTCAATATAGATGCAGCCATGTTAGGCCTAACTCCATAGTATACATCAGCATGAAGATAACGTTTTAAAAAAATATTTTCTACCCCTGGTTAGTTGAGTCCACAAATGGCAAAACCGTGGATCTGGAGGACCAACTGTAAATAGTTTGGCAGTGTTTTTGGTCTTAGCATGTTTGTGTTTAGGATGACATAGTAAAATGGGGCAACCCAAAAAAGATGTCATATTTCCCGCCCCGTAACTAATACAAAGTCAATGAATTTTGATAAGCCACTGTTAAAGTTTGTTTGGTTTATACACGTTTCAGGGCAGTTTTAAAGAATGGTAAAAAGAGACTTACCCCACCATCTTTCAGAGTGTACTTAACCAATTAAAACTTCAACAATTGGTAGAACAAACAAGATTAGAGAAATCAAGAAAAACAAACCTAAGTATAAAAAAGTATTGTATACGAAGTATGTATTAGAATAGCATTTTTTTTTTTTTTTTTTTGTCTTTTTCCTTTTTATCAGTACCGGGGATCAAACTCACAACTGCCTGCTTGTAAGACAGGCGCTTATGCTGCTGAGCTAAATCCCCAGCCCCTAGAATAGCATTTTATGTCAGTAGGAAAAAGGTTTAATACTATAAATGGTAATTGTACATTTGACTATCAGTTTAGAAGAAAATATATAAAACCCTGCCATAGATGGTTCACAAAAATAAATTCCAGGCCAGGTATGGTGGTGCATGCAT
This sequence comes from Cavia porcellus, assembly GCF_034190915.1. NCBI lineage: Eukaryota > Metazoa > Chordata > Mammalia > Rodentia > Caviidae > Cavia > Cavia porcellus. Next base: position 39,203,899 of record NW_026947504.1, on the reverse strand, counting down.
GTAGTCCCAGCACTTGGGAGGCTGAGGCAGGAGGATTGTGAGTTTGATACCAGCCTGGGTTACAAACTGAGCTTAAGGCCAGCCTGAGAGGCATAGGGAGACCATCTCAAAAAGACCAAAAAAAAAAAAAAAAAAAAAAAAAAAAATTCAGGTGAATGACAGATTAAAAAGAAGAAATGGTAAAAAGAACATAGTCATGTTGTTGCTTTCTTTGAGGGCTTGAACAAAGTAGGCTAAATAATAGCTCCCCAAAGATGTCCATGTCTGCTCTCTAAAACTTACACATGTTACTTTATGAGGCAAGAAACTTGCACATGTGATTTAAGTTGAAGATTTTTTTATGAGGTGATTGTTTTGGATTATCTGGGTGGGTCCAGTGCAATTACAAAAGTTCTTAATATGCAGGAAGCAGGTATGTAGGAAGCAGGAGAATCAGAATCAGACAAAGCAGAAGTCAGGAAAGAAGACATTGCATTGGTGGCTTTTTACTTACTGCCATAGGACCCACAAACCAAGGTGCGCACTTAACTTCTAGTAGCTAGGAAAAAATAAAAAAGATTCTCTTTGAGTTCAACAGGAATCCAGGCCTGTATACATCTTGCTTTTAGCTCAGTGAATATGGTTTTGGATGACTGGCCCTCAGAATTGTGAGGTAGTAATGTCTTAAATCACAAGTCTGTGGTAATTACTTATAGCAGGAATAGGAACTGATATACTTACCATAATTTTAAGGGATATGGAAGTGATTTTTCTTTCCTCACTTGGAGGAGATAGATCTCAGTTTAAAACCAAAGATAAGATTTGCCTTTCCTAGCTGGGGTGTGGTGGTGCACACCTGTAATCACAGCACTTGGGAGGCTGAGGCAGGAGGATCGTGGGCAAGTTTGAGCCTTGCACTGCATAGTGAAACCTTGTTTAAAAAAAGAGAAAGAGATTTACCTTTCCTCATGTAGTCTCTTCTTAATTCAAGGAGTGCTTAGAGAATGAAGTGTCTGGATACAATAGTCTTAGATTAGAGGTATGCAGAGCTACTCAGTAAATAAGGAAGTAAAGGGTTCATGAACTGTTGTTCTTTCTTTGACATTGTTTTCAATTTTAAATGCACATGAATGTAGTAAAATAATGTGTAGTTCACAGGAATTTTAAAAAACTGAAGAGAACTCTTATGTAGAGCTTTTCTTGGGAAGAAGGCCCACCTAATACTTGCTTATTTGGGAAATTATGAGCACAGAGTACATTAGTTACTTATGAGCATGCAACAGAAATACTTCACAGTTTCTGTAGGAATCTGAGTACATTTAAACTGGTTGTTTCTGGTTCAGGGACTCCTAACAATGCTGTAATCATGTTGTTGGAGAGGCCTGTGTTCTTACCAGAGGGCTTGACTTGGAGACAGTCCAAATATTTGTGAGCTATCTTGGTTTGAAGGCCCATTCCTGGTGTTTGGAAGCTGGAGGCCATTGGACTTCTCTTCATTCATGTGACAGTACTGTATCTTTCTATTTTATTTTATTTTATTTTTTTGTCTTTTTGAGACAGGGTCTCTCTATGCAGTTCAGGCTGGCCTTGAGCTCACTTTGTAGCCCAGACTGGTCTCGAACTCACAATGATCTTCCTGCCTCAGCCTCCCGAGTGCTGTGATTACAGGCATGAGCCACCATGCCTGGCTGGCAGTACTGTATCTTTCAAAGTGTGCAAGAAAGCACACAAGGAGGAAGTTAAAACAGAAGATTTTTTGTTTGTGTTTTTTTTTTTTTTTTTTTTTTTTGGTAATCATGGAAGTGACATCCCATCATCTGTGCTATATTCTGTTCTTTAAAAACTAGTGACTAGGGGCTGGGGATTTAGCTCAGCGGCATAAGCGCCTGCCTTGCAAGCAGGCAGTCATGAGTTCGATCCCTGGTACCAATAAAAACGAAAAAGACAAAAAAAAAAAAAAAAAAAAAAAAAAGCTAGTGACTAAGTCCAGCGTCTCATACAAGGGAGGAGATTCTGCAAGGCTGAGGCTACCAGGAGGCAAGGATGCTTATAGGTGATGGGTTTGGAGTCATTGTCTTTACTTTTCCACTATATCTATGTAACTGTGGTGGCCTTGCTTTGGACATTCTTTTCTTTCCTAAATTTATTAAATATCAAAGTATGAAAGTTGTTTAGAGGGTTAAATGAAGACACATATATATAAATGCTTGGCAAATAGTAGGTTCTCAAAAAATAACTTGTGAAGACATACAGGTCACTGAACTTACATCTGATTTGTTTATTTGTTTGTTTTTTGAGACAAGATCTGACTGTGTGGCTCAGGCTAGTCTTGAACTCAGTTTGTGGTTGAGACTGGCCTCCGATTTGCAGCGATTCTCCTGGCTTAGTCTTCTGAGTGCCAGGATTGTAGGTGTATATCACACTGACTCTTGATTTTTTTTTTAAATTAGAAATTTGAGTTACTCAATTTTCCATTCTGAGTCTCCCGTTTTATACCTTACTTGAGAGAATTCTTATACAGTATGGCTGTTAAAATTTAGAACCAGATGTGGGTGCTTTGCCTTCTGAGAGACTAAGCCAGGAAGATTGAAACTTTGAGCCTTCAAACTGCCCATCAACCACAGAATGGATGAAAAAGATGTGCTATTTTTGTATAATGGAATATTACTCAGCTATAAGAAGGATGATCTTGAGGCTTTTATAAGTAAATGGAAGCAATTTGAGACTATCCTCATAAGTGAAGTAAATCAGACTCACCTTTGTAAATACTGTATTGTCTTTCTAGTGTAAAAAATAAATAATAATACACTGAAAGTGTAATAAGATCCGAAATGTATAATACTGTAATAATGAAAGGGAAAGAAAGTGCTCGAAAGGAAAGAACAACTTATAGGTATACACATATAACTATGTATGTTTAGGTGTGCAAGGTAGATAACCATACTACTAAGTTTTTGTTAGTTCATCAAACCAGAATAGTTTGTGCTGTCATTGTTTGATTGTTCATGTTTTATGCTTTGATTTTGTAACTGAACAACTACTTCTTCTTCTTTTTTTTTTTTTGCCTTTTTTGAGACGGGGTCTCGCTATGCAGTTCAGGCTGTTCTTGAGCTCACTTTGTAGCCCAGGCTGGTCTCGAACTTGCAACGATCCTCCTGCCTCAGCCTCCCGAGTGCTGGGATTACAGGCATGAGCCACCACACCCGGCTTACACCACATATTTGAAGAGATGGTTTTTGTATTTTTTTTTTGTTACCGGGGATCGAACTCAACTGCATGCTTGCAAGGCAGGTGCTTATGCCGCTGAACTAAATCTCCAGCCCCAGAAGAGATGGTTTTAAGCCAGGGAAGGTAGCACACACTTATAATCTCAGCAGTGTGGGAAGCTGAGGCAGGAGGATGAGAAGTTTGCGCTCAGCCTGGACAGTGTACTGATTTAATGAAACTTTGTCTCCAAAAAAAGGTGAGGAGGAGGCTATAGATTGTTGTGAAGGCCTTAAACTCAGTCCCTAATAACCACACAAAAAAGTTTTTTTTCTCTAAAGAGATTTATTCATACTTGATGTTGATCTGGTTTGATAAACATTGATCTATTCTCTCTTTCATCTTTTTTTTTTAAATTTGGAGAATTTAAACCATTTCTTGCATATAATAACTGTACTCATGTAAACTGTACCTGTATCTTAAAAATCACCTGCTAATAAATCAGTAAAATCAAATAAAAAGGCGGGGGGAACATCAGGCATTGGGAAAGCTTTTTAAATGTGCTAAGGAAAAATGCTTTTCCTTAGGCTTTTTAAATTTCTGGTACCATTGAATATAATCATGTATTATGTGGTTAGGTGTGACCAAAATCTCTTTTTGAGTGATTGACCTCTGACTTAGAATCCTAATATTATGGCTTTTCTTATGTTCTAGGTTATGTATAATATGGTGTCCAAAATGTTAGATATATTTTGGGAAAATCATGGCTGCTTAACTGAAATCCAAAAGCAGCAAACAGCCCAAATCAATAACTTCCATTTGGTTTGTTTAAAGTATTTTGAACTATGACTCTGTGAGTGGAAATATGTGTTTAAATTTTTTGATACATGGTTTTTTTATTAGAAAAATGTATATTTTTATTGTGAGGGAGAGATATTTGTTATCTTAATGTGCAACTGAATTCCTTATTATTACTGTTCACTAGGAAGTAAGTATTCTTGAATTATCCCAGGACAATTTTTTTCTCTGTCTCTTTGACTACCAACCATCCACCCTCCAGACTCTTTCATAATTATGAAATCATATCTGCTTAATAGTTGAGGGAGAGGAATGAAAACAACAAAGTAGTTTTTGTTGGATACAAATTGTTATTCCGGTAGGGATATAGCTTAGCAGCATGAGGCCTACCTGGCAAGGGCAGGGTTCTGAAATTGATTCCCAGTACAAAAAAAAAAAACACCAAAAAAACAAAAAATTGTTATTTTACTGCATTTTTCCTTAGCACACTTCTCATCACTTTTTAGAGGTGTTAGTTGTAGGAATTCTCTGATGCTCTGAACATACCATGCTTTGAAACTTAAGATGGTATTTTTGTAAAAACGAAGTTTGATTACTGTTGACCTGATCTGAGAATTTATTATTTATTTATCTTTTGGGTTGGGAATTGTTTTTTATTTGATGTTTTGTATTTAAGTCATTTAATCTCTAAAAATTTAAAGTTTGATTATACTTTGGAAGATAAGTTGTTTTATAACCTTATGTCTGTGACTGTTTCTGACTCTAACTTATGTGTTATATTATCTTTGTGCTTCATTGAAATGAGTTTATCAAACTATCTTTGATTAAGTATGGTTTCTCCCAAGATGAACTGTCTGCTTAACCTTCTTTTTTAGGTTTCTTGTTGCACCAAATTGATGTTAAACACTTAAACATCACAGCCCATTAAAGTTAGAACATGAATAATAATTGGCATTGGTTTTGGGCTGGATAAATAGTATTTTTTAAAAGTTACAAGAATAATGTTCACTTGAAAAAGTTTTTGATCCTGGCTATAATTGTGTAGATTTAAGTATGAACTGGTATTTGAAACTTGAGAGCTTTTTAAAGTTGTTCAACTCTTGTGCTATTGTGCTTATAATATAGAGTACTTAAAGATAAGAAATTTTATTTAATAATCTTTTTTATGTCTTTATTTTTTGTGGTTATCAATTTTGTAAATAATAATCTTTATGGTTTCTTTTATTAACAGAATTCTGCTTGGTCAGAGTCGTGATGGCATTGTGTTCAGCACTGATGACTATTTTCACCATCAAGATGGGTACAAGTATAATGTTAATCAGCTTAGTGATGCCCATGACTGGAATCAGAACAGAGGTGTGTTTCAGGCCAAATATCCTGGGGTGAATATTTGATTAGGTGGTCAGAAAAAAAACCTAGGTTTTATTCTTGATTTAGACATTTACCAGTTGTAGTGACTTTGACAAGTCATTTAAATGGCTTTTGAGTTCCAATTTATTCTTCTGTAAGAGGTGATTAATAGTTAGTTATACATGCCCTATGTGATTAAAGTTGTTAGGAGAATAAGTGAATTCAGATAAAGCATTTTGTAAACTGTAAATAGTATGTCAGTATAAGTTGGTAAAATAAGACAGGTATGGGATGTTAGACTTAATGAATAAATTGAAAAGTTATTTTTCCTGAGAATTACTCTGTTTTCCAACTCTTAATAATATAATGCCTGTGAATATTGAAAAATTTTCTCCTTGATGATGTTGTGTGAGAAATCTACTTAATACATTTTTTAGAGAATATGGGTCATTTCTTTTCATTATGAAGAGTGGTACCTTGGCTATACATTTGAATCACTTGAAGACCTCTTTGAAAAAACTGGTCCCTGAACTTTAGCTCCAGAGATTCTGGTTTAATTGACTTGTACAGGGGCCTAAGGTTTGGGTTTTTTTATTGAAAGTTCTAATATATAGTCAGATTTGGAAACCATTGATCTAGAACTATGTAAATACATGCCTATACTATTTTTTTTTTTTTTTTTTTTTTTTTTGTCTTTGTCCTTTTTATCAGTACCAGGGATCGAACTCATGACTGCCTGCTTGCAAGGCAGGTGCTTATGCCACTGAGCTAAATCCCCAGCCCCCCTATTTTTTTTTAAAAGGTAAATGCATAGATGAGTAAACAGATAATATGAGGAATTTCAAACTTGGATTAGAGAGAGTATATAATGACTCTCATAAACCATTACACAGAAATATCAGTTACCAACATCTTAAAATGTAGTCTATATATGTGTGTGTGTACACAAATATATATATGTGTATATATATATTTTATTCTTATTTATTTCTTTGAGATAGGTTTTCACTATGTAGTTCAGGCTAGCCTCAAACTCATTTTGTAGCTGAAACTGACCTTGAACTGTAGTGATCCCCTTGCCTCAGCCTCCTGAGTGCTGGGATTACAGGTGTATGCCACCACACTTAGCTCCAAAATTTTATTTATTTATTTATTTTTTAGTACCAGGGGCGGAATTCATAACCTTGTGCTTGCCAGGTAGGTGCTCTGCTGCTGAACTATATTCTTGTTTTTTGTTTTAAAAGGAGGAAGCGTTTATTTTCGCTCATAGTTTGTAGAGGTTTTAGTGCATAGTCAGCTGACTCCAATAAAGGTGGCAAGGCAGAGGGGAATCACAGAGGAAAAACAGTCCATGCAAGGCAGGCAGCAAGCAGCAAGCAACAGCAAGCAGCAAACACAGCTTTCTCTTTTATCCCATCCAGGTTATAAGCCTTTTGGGTTTTGTCACTTGTACCCAGGAGAGGTTTTTTTTTTTTTTTAATTTTAAAGAGAAAAAACAAAAGAGAACAGAACAAAGCAAATCAGAACAGAACAATGCAAGCAACACAGCATTTCACAACAAGACAACCGGACATCAACAGTAGCTACCATAATGTCCCTTTTCTTCGACATAATTGAGGATACCTTCAGACACATTAATATCAAACATAACAAAATAGTATAAAACCATTCAAAAGAATGAAAACATAGGACTTCAAAACCAAGTAACAGGAAATGATGATGGCTACTATAATATCTCATTTTCCTCAAAAAATTTGTTTATATCATTTCGTATAATAAAATCAAATAAAACAGCAAGATAGAGTCAGTCAAAACAGAAGAACAAAAGCATAGTAGGACTTCAAAACAAGATGGTAGTAAATCAGCAATGGCTGCCATATGTCTTGTTTTCTTCAAAATGGCAGTTCATAGCATCTCATGCAATAAAATCAAACAACAGAATAAAACCAATTAAACCAATGAATGAAAGCCTTATAAGACTTCAAAGCAATGTAATAGAAAACCATGACTACCATAATATATCCCATTATATTCAAAATAGCTGCCTTTACCATCTAACAGCATAAAATCCAACAAAACAAGACAGAACAAAGCCAAACCTAACAAAATTGTGTAAACAATGCAAGAGTTCAAGAAGAAATGGACAGTAGTTTCCACCTTTCCTTCCCAGGTGTTCCTTCCCCTTTGCTCTTAACGTTAACTATTTTGCTTTTGGATCCCATTCACTCCTGTTTCTTATGCTAGGGTTTACATGTATGAGTTCGAACTGTTTTGGCGATGGCCATGATTTCCGGTTGTGTCCGTTTACCTACAGGAGCATTGAGATTATTCTACTTTATAGCTGGGTAGCTTTCCACTGCACCCCTCGTATATTTTTAAAATTTCCTTCCTTTTTAATTTGCTGAAGGATTTAAAAGCAAATTCCAGGCATTATACTTTAAGCATTTCTTTCTCTTTCTTTTCTTTTTTTTTTTTTTTTTTGGTCTTTTTGAGACAGGTTCTCACTATGCAGTTTAGGCTGGCCTTGACCTCACTTTATAGCCCAGACTGGTCTCAAACTGACAATGATGCTTCTGCCTCAGCCTCCCGAGTGCTGGGATTATAGATGTAAGCCATCGTGTACAGTTCTATGCCTTTCTAATTGACCATCTTATGTAACCACCTTGTTTTCTTGCTATCATCACCTGTAAAACCAAGAGTTTCATAGCATTACATAACCCAGTCTATAAACAAATATCCCATCTTGCTTTAATTTCTTTTTTTAAATTTTTATTTAAAGAAAGACTAAACAAAACAGAAAATAGGTAGAAATATAGTACATACGTTCAGAGAAAAAAAGTAAACAGTAAGAAATCACTTAGTTGATGTTGTTGTTTTGCAAATAGTTGTTCAAGGTACAAAAATGGAACATGTGGGAATTCAGAGAGATAGCAAAAAGTTCTGTTCAACTGTCCAACAAAAACTTAGTAACATGGTTGTCAATCTTATACACTTAAACATACATGCAGTTATTCATATACTCATTTATGTTTAAATTAAACAAACTTTTTTCTTTGGTCTTTTTCGTTTTTTATCGGTACCAGGGATCAAACTCACGACCGCTGGGGAGCCCCTAAATTAAACAAACTAAAGCAGGTTAAAATCATTCTGAACAAAGAATAATAGTATTGCTGGATTTCACATCATGACACTCCATGATCAGCACTGAGTACTGTAGTGTCTTTTTAAAATTGAATTAAAGAAGACTAAACAAAACAGAAAACGAGTAGAAATAATACATAATTTCAAAGAAAAAAATAAACAGTAAGAAATCACTAGTTGATGATTGCAGATTTTCTTCTTACAAATAGTTATTCAAGATACTAAAGTGGAGTATATAAAGTGGGGATTCAGCCAGTGAGATTGCAATCAGTTCTGTTCAACTATCCAACAAAAACTTAGAAATATGGTTATCAATCTTATACACTTAAACATACATGCAGTTACCCATATCTTCAATTATGTTGACATTGAATAAACACAAGCAGGCTAATATCACTCTGAACAAAGAATAATACTATTGCTGGGTTTCACATTATGATACTCCAGGATCAGCACTGGGTATTTTAGTGTCTCTTTTTCTTAAAAGTATTTGTTCATTTCATCATGTGTCATAAGATCAGTTCTCATAAACTGTTTATAGATTCTACACATGCATGAGTCTTAATATGTATTTATTTCTTTTTTTTTTTTTTAATTTTGAAAGTAGTAAAAATGCAACAGCGCAAAAAAGAACAAAGCCAGTCGAGACAATGCAGTGAAATTGGTTCAGGGTTTCACAGTAGATACTGGAATACTAGTAATAAATACTATGGTATATCTCTTTAACTTAACAATAGTCGTCCAGTCAATTAGGTATTGTAAAATCAACCAAAAATAGAACATTGTAAAACCAATTGAGAATACTGAATAGAGCAAAAGAAACATAACAAAACAGTGAAAACAACCTATGCCTTCAAACAGAAGATAGAAGGAAATCCCCCATATTTGCTATACTGAAACATCTATCCCCAGTAGCTATGGGGGGAGGGGCAGGCAGGAGAAGGGTGCTAGATTTTCAGCCCGCGTGGCAGTAGGCTCACAGGTAATGGTTCTCCTGCAGGCCTAACCTGCAGGTGCTTACCAAGAGGGCGGGTGAATAAGCTGCTTAAGTCCCACCATGGCCCGATCTCCCGATTCACACTTTTTTTTGTCTTTTTCTTTTTTATCGGTACCGGAGATCGAACTCATGACTGCCTGCTTGCAAGGCAGGCACTTATGCCGCTGAGCTAAATCACCAGCCCCGCGATTCACATTTTTCAGATGCAGAAATACAAATGACAAATAAATATATGAAAAAATGTTCAGCATCATTGATCACTCAAGAGATGCAAATTAAAATGACCTGGCCAAGATCCCCAACTGTCTATATGAGGGGAACAGTGAAGGACAAAAGAAGAAACAGACAAATTTACTAACGCATGATGGGGGCTGGGAGGTCAGTGCCTCAGGAAGGGCAGAGACCTTGCTTTAATTTCTTTTTAGGGTTCTGTTTGAATTAGAACCCAAAGTCCTTATAGTAGATTTGGTTTTATGTTTCTCTGTATTAATCTGTATTAATTTTTACTTTTATTGGTAAATTGAGACCCTTAACATTGATGGTTATAACTGATACAGGTTGACTCATCCATATCATGTTATTTTCTTGTTGTTGGCTCCCTTTTTCCCCTCTGCTTAATTGTTTGCTTTGCCTGGTAGATTCATTCTGTTGGGGTTCATAGACTAGTAACTTTTATTATCTCTTTCTAGAATGTCCCTCAGAACTTTTTGGACTGCTGGTTTGGTGGTCATGAATTTCCTCTGGTGTTCTTTGTTTGTGGAAGTAATCTTATTTCTCCATCAATTTTGAAAGATAGTTTTGCAGGGTAAATCAGTCTAGGTTGGTGGTTGTTATGTTTTAAGACTTTGAAGTACTTTATTCCAAGCTCTCCCTGACTTGAAGATTTGTTTTGAAAAGTCTGCTGCGATTCTGATGAGCTTTTCTTTATAGGTACTGGGTATTTTTCATGACCCTTAGGTAATCTCAATCTTAGTATACTAGGAAGAATAACTGATTAGAACAATTTTTATTTGGGGGGGTATCAGGAATTGAATTTATGACCTTGCACTTGCCAAATAGGCACTTAAGCTGCTGAGCTGTGCTCCTGGCCCTTTATTAGAACAACTGTGTTGCCTTGGCTAAAGTGGTACGATCAGCAGTAACAATAGCATCAAATAGCCTAGAAAATGACAAACTATAGTAGCTGTTAATTTGCCACCTTTAACATGTGAAATAAATTTGTGACTATATGACAAAATCTAAAATAAATCAGAAAATTATATGCAGTAAAGAACTCAATTTGAGGGCAGAATATGGTGATTTTACCCGTGAGAGAAAAGTTAAAAGAGATTAGGGGCGAAAATAGAAGAAAAGGAAGAGATTAGAAGTGAGGCTGGAGGACAAAGGAAGATCACGTAAACTTTAGAAAACTGGTGAAAAAGGTAGGGAATGAGAAGGGAGAAGTAAAACAAGACCCTAACAGAAAAACAATAGAACAACACTAGAAACTCTGTTCGTACTTATTTAAGAGCAAACAATGAAAAACCAAATAAAAAAAAAATTGTCACTTCCAGGTGTGTCTCTGCTGTCACTGGAGACAGTGCACACAGAGTCCGTATCCTAGTTGATTAATCTCAAGGGAGCCAACTGTAGCTTTACGGGTGGGGAGTGGGGGTAATCCCAGCAAGCCTGTACCTTTAGTTCCACTGAAGTTCAGGCTGGTTTCTGGCTCTGAGACTGGAACCAGAGTTGTTCAGCCTAAAATTCTGTGTGCTTCCTGCCCGCTTGAACTTGGCTCCCTGACCTGCTGGATTCACTTGGCAGCTTGACCCTGTCACTGGGAGCCATTAGATGGAGCTTGCAGCTGTTTTCAGTCCTGAGTACAGTTGGCCCCTCTCCAAGATGGCTACTGGCCAATTGCCCTCTCCTGGGGAACATCTGAACCTGAATAACTTACCAACCACTGCATTCCACTGTGTCCACTGCACCATTCTATTGTGTTTCTTGGTGGAGGTCTCTGGGGTTGCTAGTAGTCACCAGGCATCTGCAGGTTCCAATTGCCTCTCCCACATGGTGAGTCCGTGCTCAGGGAGAATGCACTGCCTGCCACCCTCTTTTTTCATTGAAGTTCCTCTCTTTGTTCTCCCATGGGCTTCAGTTTTTGCTACAGATCCTTTGTGGGTGTTGGGGACCTGCCTCCCTCCTTTTCTTTCTCATGTTGCTACATTCCAGTGTCTGAACATCAAATCTTGGAGAGGTTCTTTCTCTGGTGCTCACCACTTTGCTGTCTTCTCAGAGGTAGTTTTCTCCTTTCAAGTTCTGACGCTGTTCTGTTATTTGTCCTATAATCCTGTAGTTGTCTTTAATTTGAACCCTTCTGGTCCCAAGCTTTTCACATAAGTGGTAAGCAATCTGTATTGGTTGTGTGACATTCTAGGATTTCTCCAAATATATTTGAGAGTGACATAAAAATCTCAAAAAAATGTTACTTTTGTGATGTAATGCCATAGAACATTGTTAAACAGCTCAAATAATGATGATACTACAATTCCAAAAGTGTTTGGATTTATTGGTCTAAAGTTAAGAGAACCAAGATTCAGTGATAAATGGAGTGAATAAAGAATATTTCATTAAACCGTCTATGAATTATTTATACTTGATAAATGTAATGGAGATTTCTGTATAAGTACCGTACACTAACTGACCTCACCACTAGAGCACCAATGTAATGGAGATTTCTGGAAAAGGCTACAGTATTGGTTTTCTTTTCAGTTTAACAGATAAAAACTTTTCGAGGTAATCTTATCTAGCAATCACTAGAGAGATTTATGTGTGTGTGCTGGTGGTACTGGAAATTGAACCCAGTAGAATTCTACTGCTGATATGTATCTCTAGCCCTTTTTGTTTTTTGACTAAGGGTTTTGCTAAGTTTTAGGTTTACCTTGCACTTGCCATCTTTTTACTGTAGCCTTTTTGAGTAGCTAGGATTATACGGATGCACTACAACACCTTTCCTCATTGGATATTCTGTGGTTATAAGCATATTATCAGAACAAAAATTACTTTTTTTTTTTTTTTTTTTTGTCTTTTTGAGACAGGGTCTACATGCGGCTCAGGCTGGCCTTGGGCTCACTTTGTAGCCCAGGCTGGTCTTGAACTTTTGCAATGATCCAACTGCCTCAGCCTTCCAAGTGCTGGGAATACTGGAGTGTACCACCACACCTGGCTGTAAGAAGTACTCTTGTAAACACTTGCTGAATAGCTTCAAATTCCAGTCACCATTCTGAAAAAAATCTATTTTCTTCATGTTTGTTATTTAAAGAACCTTAGTTAATTTAAAAACATACATAAATCAAAAATGTGTGAAAGATGTCATTGTCTTTCTTAGGGCATGGTATTATAATTTGTGTAAGAAAACAACTCTTGTTTGGTATTCAAATATTGTTTCCTTAGAAGCTCTAGTCTTTTAGAACACAACTCCTTAATGTGTAAGTCTAACTATCAGACATTAGGAAAATTACTTTTTTGGGGGGACAGGATCTCACTGTGTAGCTCAGGTTAGCCTTGAACTCAAAGTGACCCTCCTGTCTCAGCCTCCCAAGTGCTGGGATTGCATGTATGGGCCACCATGCCAGGCAGAAAAATTACTTTAATAAAAATTTTAAGTGGGATAAATGATCAGTATTTATGATTGGAGATAGAGCAGAGAAAGATGATAGCATCTTGTTGCTAGCAGCAAGCCAGCACTAATTGATAACACCTATGTGTATATCGATTTCTTAATTTTCTTTTATATTTAATATCTCCCAAATAGATATGCTACCATAGTTATTATTTCTTAACATTTAGATTTTGAGCTCTCTTAGACATCTGTATGAATGTTTTCATTATGCAGAACTTACTAGTTTGAATTATAAGTCAGTGGGAGAATGCTTGTATAGCAAAGGTCCTGAGTTCAATTCCCCTAAACAAGCAAAAGTGAATTTAAGTCCCAAGAAGACATTCCTATCATTGCATTTTGCCTTGACTTTTTACTTTTTTTTGTTTCTTGGTTTTGCTTTTTTGTACCAGAGATTGAACTCATGACCTTGCACTTGTCAGGCAGGCACTTACACAGCTGAGCTAAGTCGTCTTCGTCGTCGTTCCCCCCCCCCCCCCCCCCGCCCCCTGCCGCCGCCTTTGTTTTGTCTTTTTGAGTCAGGGTCTCACTATGCTGTTGAGCGAGCCTTGAGCTCAGTTTGTGGCTCAGGTTGGACCTGCACCCACAGTGATCCTTCTGCCTCTATCTCCTGAGAGCTGGGATTATGGCATGTGCCACCCAGCCTTTTATTTTTATTAAAAGTTCTCTGTTATTTTTCTTATGTGTTATTCCCAAGGTCTATACCCACTCTCTGGTCATTAAAAGTGGCTTGGTATGACAGTGATTTTCATCTCATGGTAGAGGTAATGGCATTGGAATAGGGGGATAAAATTTAGAAAAGGTCCATTGTCCTAGATCCTTTTTGAGAATCATAGTTATAAGAAATCACAGTCAGTTGAATTACGATATTTAATTACCTGGTATATAAAAGTTTTCTGTTTTAAAATGATATATCTAACTTTTTATATTATATTTCTATAACTTATTTATATGTTATGTATATTATATTTTTATAACTTATTTGTATTTATTTTTGGTTCTGGTGATCAAACTCAACCTTGTGCTTCTCAGGCAGGCGTTTACACTGTGAGCTAAATCCCTGGCTGTAACTTTTTTTTTTATTGGTACCAGGATCAAACTCATGACCACGTGCTTGCAAGGCAGGTGCTTATGCCGCTGAGCTAAATCCCCAGCTTCCTGTAACTTTTTAAATGTATAAATTTTTCTTATTTCAAAAGCATAAATGCTCCCATTTACAGATGAGCACTTACAATGTATAAGTGAACCTTCTCCCTCCATATTTTATTTTTCTTTCATATTTTGAACTAATTAAGATAATATTTGACTCTTGCCTCACAACTTGGTATTTTCATTTAACATTTTCTGCCTCAGTAAATTTTTATCTTTTTTTCATACATAACCTGAATCCATTCTAACTTGTTCCATTCTTTCCTCTGTTTTCTGTAAATAAAATTTAGCTCTAGCTTGAGGGCTTAATAGGTATAAATTAATAAAATAAAATGACCCCAGCGTGTCCTTTACAGCCAATTTGTCAAAATCAGCATCCAGTGTAGAGAATACATGTGGCATATTTTATGTCTCTTAATTCTCTTTTCATCTGTTGGAGTCCTTGTTTTTCATGGCATTGATTCAAGAGAATGTACAGTTTTGGTTTTAAATATGGAAATGTAGAATATTCCTTAAATATTTATATTTTATTTTGTATATTTTAAGTTTTATTTTTTGTTTGTTTTTACTTTTTATTGCAGCAAAGCAAGCTATTGATCAGGGGAGATCTCCAGTTATAATAGACAACACTAATACACAAGCTTGGGAAATGAAACCATATGTGGAAATGGTAAATACAAATCTAGTTTTTATTCTTTTTAATTTTTTCATATTGTGAAAGTTTGGTCTAATTTGATGTTTATTAAAATGTTTGTCAGAGCAAGGATAAAACAGTGGCACAGTGCCTGCCTGGCAAGGACAAGGTCCTGAGTTCAAGACCTGGTATCAAAGAAATAAAATAAAACATTTGTCTTTGTTCTATAGAGATTTCTTGGTTTACTTAAGTTTTTAAAAAATGGGGAATGGTACACATTAAAAAATGTGCTCATTTTGTAATTTGTGGATTTGGGAATAATAATTGGGATTTATCTATTTATGCAGCCTTAAAATTTTATGAATTATATTGTTTCGTAGAGTTTTCTTGGTTGAGGACATTTAGAAACATTGTCTAAATGAAATTGTCTGCCTGCCTTCTTTTTACTTTAAGAACCATTCTCTGGGTTTTGTTTTCTGCCTTTTCTTTATGTAGGCCATAGGAAAAGGATACAGAGTAGAGTTTCATGAACCTGAAACTTGGTGGAAATTTGATCCTGAAGAATTAGAAAAGTAAGGCGCTGGATTTTTTTTGTTGTTGAATTCTCCCTTGCTTCCTTTTCGGTTTTACCTTGACATGATTAATTATTTCCCTAGCTTTGCTTGTCTTTGTTTCTTGTGTATAGTTACTATGGTTTCTTATTTTCTGTTAAGAGAACATTGACTTAAACGATTTTGAGTTGTTCATTATTATTAAACTTTATTAAAATTTCCTGTTAAATGTTTCTTACTTTTAATGTGATCCACATTTTACTGTTAATGAATGTAGGTCCAAGAAAGTTTTGAGACTAAAATTAGAATTTTTCCCTCTGGGCATTTTTAGCTAAGCCACTTCATTTCATTTATCTTTATCTCCTTCCTGTTTTGGGCATTATCATTTTTTACCTTGTACTTTCACCTTGCTACTTCTTTTCCATTTTTGCTGTTATAAATCCATAACCCATACCAAGATGCTTAGAGTCAGCTTCTTTGGATTTTAGGGAGTCCCATAGTATATTATGTAGGTGTAACACCCCTGCCGGAGTCTAGGCAGTGTGTCATAGTCAAACATCTTAATATTTCTGTAGCAAAATATTCAGTCTAAGTAAATAGAAAAGATTCTACACAATACGGTGTTTTGAGTAAATTGTGCAGCCAAATGAGTACAAATCTGGTTAGGTTTCCTGCCATCTGAATAACACAAAACAGTTTTTATAGTTTCATAGGTTTTACAATTTGTGGTGAGAGACTGCATTTCTGATACTTTTTCAGTCCAGATTGTGTGTGTTTCCTTTTATCCTTTTCCCTCATTCAGTGCTATTCCCATCATTCATGTCTTCCTCACTGTGCCCTACTTTGGTAACAGCTTTATTGTGGCATAGTTTGCAGTCTGCCTTACAGTTCACTCATTTAAAGTATACAATTCATTGTTTTTCAGAACACTCAGAGAGTTGTGCAGCCATTACTACCTATTTTTAAACCGTTTTTTATTTCCATCGTAGTTTGACCTCTGCCAGCTTTAAGGTGTTGTCCCAGCACCCGTGGTGGTAAGGGTTGAACACAGTGTGCATTAATCATCCTCTACCACTGAGCAACACCCAGTCTTTAGGCAAATATTCTGTATATGTGTTCCAACTAATTTCTTTTCTCTCTGCTTTTCATTCTTTTGGTCATTTTCTTTTTCTTTCTATTTTGTGTGGTATGTACTTATATATTGATAGACATAAATATTAATATCATTTTGTTTGCCTACATTACTGTGTGCATCACGGTTGAGGTGGAAAAGACAGAAATTTAAAAACTGAAGTTATTAGGGTTATGTTTAATAAATGAATGATTAAATTATGAACAGTTACAGCTTCATGTATATTCAAGGGACTTAAATTTTATCTTGAGTAAGAAACATTTGAAAATTTAATGTTTCTGTTGTGGTTTCTTTCTGGGAAAAATGAATTGGCATTAGTAAATTGAAGACTATGATATGAAGTATAAAATATCTTTCTGTGTGTTGCATGTCTTGAGTTAAGTTACTAAAAACTGAAGATAGAATAAATTGTCCAAAGTTCTTTCAAGATCAAAGATAATTTTTAAATATTTGTTGTCATAAACTTGTATACTTGAAAGCATATATATACAGAAAAGCCTATAAAATATATATGCGCAGCTTAACAAAGTTCTTAGAGCACAATTATACACTTGTCATGAGAGTATTATTAGCACCTTAGAAGCTCATCATGTTCCTTTTCCCAATTTGTTTTTTAATCCTGTAAAGCTAACCACTGTTTTGAGTCGGTAATTGTAGTCCCTTTCTCACTTTTCTTTTAAGTCTTACCATAGCAGCTTCCAGCTTACTATCATAGTTTAATTTTGCCTTTTTTTCAAACTTTTTTATATAGTCATACATTATATATGATGTCTTTTGTTAACATTGTGAGAGAGGTTGTGTGTTTAATAATAATTTAGTATTGAAAATAATAAATTGTTTGAATTTAATATAAAGTGTTTGAATTTAATATAAAGTTTGAATTTAATATAAAGCTATACCCCCAGCCTCTAAAATAGCTTCTAAAATCTGGTCTTTTACCTTGTTTTGGGCAGATCTTAAGTGTTTATTCACTTCTTCTGCAATTCTCAAACACTATATCTCATCATTTTTTATGTTTTTGTTTGATTTTTTTAATTAAAAGGAGATGTGCTCAGTAGGCTAAGTGAACAGATCCTGTGAAGAAAGCATAGTCAGGCTGGGGATTTAGCTCAGCGGCATAAGCACCTGCCTTGCAAGCAGGCGGTTATGAGTTCGATCCCCAGTACCGATTAAAAAAAAAAAAAAAAGAAAGCATAGTCAGTTAACATTTTGCTGTCAGGGAGCAAATCTGAGTATCTTTGTATAAGATGAGGGGCTGGGGGTTTAGCTCAGCGGCATAAGCGCCTGCCTTGGAAGCAGGCAGCCATGAGTTCGATCCCTGGTACCGATAAAAACAAAAAAGACCAAAAAAAAAAAAAAAAAAAAAGATGTAAATGAAACATCATCTACTGTTTATTTGCACAATATTATTTAGAATCTGTACTCTGTTACTATAAAATAATTTAATTTCTGAGTCTGTAAACTATGGAAGAATAAAAGATTTACAATCGTTTTCTTTTTTGGTAGGAGGAATAAACATGGTGTGTCTCGAAAGAAGATTGCTCAGATGTTGGATCGTTATGAATATCAAATGTCCATCTCTATTGTAATGAATTCAGTGGAACCAACACAGAAAAGCACACAAAGACTCCCTCCTCCACAGGGAAACCAGAGGTGGGGAGGCTCTGTAGGCTCACAAAATCAGATCTGTGTTACAAATAATCATTAAGTTGGCTATTTTCAGCTAACATTTGTTGCTTGCTCTTGAAAAAAACAGTGAGCCTATTTCAAAGTTTAGATTTAAATTTAAAAAGACTACATTGCCTCACTAAGTATGTTCCCAGCAAGTTGTTTAAATTCTAAAACACGAATAAAATTATATAAAATTGTATTTTAAATGTTTTTATAATCTTTTGTGGTAAAATGTTTGCTTATTAAGAAAACTCTTGAAGAGTAGAATGGATTGGAACTAGGATTTTTTCTACAATTGAATTTTAAGCTAATTTTATAGATAATGTTGAACAGCTTTTTATAGTTCATACCTAAGTCTAATTTTTTGTGAAACTTTGATATTTTTCCTTCACTAACTTAAATATGGGTGAAATGCCAGCTTATTATAGGGTATCTTAAGTTAATTTTCCCGTTCCTTATTCAGGTATATATTTCAGCTAGTTTGTATGAATAAATTGTTTCTAGTAGCATATCGCTTACTTGTAAACAAAATTCCCAGCAAATGGTAGACAGTAGATGTGTCAATCACCTGGGGAGTTTTCCTCATATATATAAACATTTGTCACATAGTGTGTGTTCACCACCCTTCTTCTTAATCCTGCTACCTATCTCCACACACTTGCCAATTCAGAAGGAATACGGAGGCAAGTCACTAGTAGTTAGAAAAACCTCCTCAGGTGATTGTCAGTGTTTCACCGTGTTCAGTTTAATGCAGGTATTCCTTCTTTCTTTGTTTCTTTCTTTCTTTCTTTTTTGTTTTGAGACAGTCTTGCTGTGTAATTCAGGTTGGCTTTGAAATCACTTTGTAGCCCAGGCTGACCTTGAACTCACAGCAGTTCTCCTGTTTTACCTTCCTGAGTGCTAGGATTTTAGGTATGTATCATCATGTCTGGTGCCTGCCATATAATTTAATGTAAAAAACTATTTTGCACAGTTGTTTAGCATTGATTGTAAGAAAATTTCTTCTACATGTTATTTCTAATTTTTTTCTATAGCACCTATATTTTTTTCTTTTCTTTTTTTTTTTTGTACTGGAGATTGAACTCATGACCTCACGCTTACCAGACCGGTGCTTATGCCACTGAGCTAAATCCCTGGCCCATGTTTTTTTTATATAGTTTTACTAGATTATGTTCCTTCACTTAAAATTTTTTTCATAGGATTTCTTTGGTGCTTGTTTTATTTATTTATTTTTCTTGAGACAGGGTCGTCTTCTATAGATCAGGTAGGCTTTAAACTGTGTATCCTAGGGTGGCTAGAAACTCATAATGACCTTCCTCCCTCAGCCTCCCACACAGATTACAGACATGTGCCACTACTGGTGGCTCTTCACTTAAAATTTTAAAACTGAGATGCACTTCATTTTAGGTCTTGTAATTAATCTTTGCCTTCAAACAGAGCTTTGCCTGGCCTGTCCTAGACAAACATTTCTCATTGTAGCATAAAAAAAGAAATACTAGCACCTCTTTACTATCTATTTCCAGTGTTTTATAGAAAATATCTGTTTATTCTTTGACTTGTTCTTTTTATTAGGAAAAATTCCAGCTAATTACAAAATGGTTTTTAAAATTAAGCATTATGACCTTTTGTATGTTTTACAGCTATTTCATGACACTTAAACTTTTTCCTAAAATATCCCATTCTGTCCAGGCATGCTAGCACATGCCTTACTTATAAATAACCCCAGCACTCAGGAGACTGAGGCAGGACGACTGCTGTGAGTTTGAGGCTAGCCTGTGCTACATAGTTCAAGGCTACTGTGAACTACAGAATGAGACCCTGTCTCAAAACAAATCAAAAACCAAAAACAAACAAAAAAAACCCCTGCCCTAGCTGGGTGTGGTGGCACACACATGTAATCCCAGTGCTTGGGAGGCTGAAGCAGGAGGATTAGTGAGTTCAAGGCCAATTTGTACTACATCCTACGACCCTGTCTTAAAAAACTAACCACAAAAAACATGCATGTTCTGAATCCTGTCGTCTTTCTTTATGTGTTGTTTTAAAACCTTTTGGTAGTCTTTTCAACTTTACATTAAAAGTTCTTCAAAATTTTTATATTTTGAAAGTTGTGAGGCTGAAAAGTAGACACAGTAGTCTCAACAAAATCTTTATTGTGTTGGGTTTAGTAAAACACGTGTGATTTCTGTTTTGGTGTACTATTCAGTGCTATTTACGTTTGAGTATTGCCTTGCTTTCTCTCGTTTAGGGTATGTGATGTTTGTATATATGTATCTTAACTAAATAGGAAGTAGAACATCCTAACTCAAGGTTTGTGTATGTATATTCATATACATAAGAACATCTTCACCCAGTGTTTTTATATACTCTTCTCTTAGGATAACACTTTGTGGTATTTGAACTTGCGTTTTTCTTGGTGGTTTATTATGTAAATTAGAAAATCAGACAAGAGCATTAAATTTGGGGAAAATGGAGCAACTGTTAAATATACATGTGCTTGTTCCCTGTGTTTATAAAACTTCATTTAGGAGTAATAGTACTGTAAATCTGTGGTTTTTGAGTAACAATGAAGTTTATTTTGAAGAAGTAAATGATTGCCTTTGAGAGAAACAGATTATAAGGAAACATGTTTATGTTAGATAGATAGATACATTAAAAAAATAAATTTCCAGATCTTATTGCAGTTTCAGCTTCATTTGCTGGCATTAATTGTATGCTTCTGAGTACCAAATTCTTGACATTCAGGGATAATCATTACCAGTTAATTTAAGAAATGCTTAATTCTAAAAATTACAGTGTTACTTTGGTTTACAACCTGAATTCTTTCTATAATTCTGGTCACAAACCAAATTGGCTAAGAACTGAGTCAGATTTCCCCATAAGGTTAATATTGAACCTAACAATTGAATTTGATTTGATTCTTGTTCAAATCAGTTTGTGCCAGAAAGAGTTGAGTTTGTGAATTGAGTTACCATTATAAATGCTTATGGAAGCAGGGAAATTAATAATCTGAGACTTTTTTTAAAAGGCAGAAAGGTAGTTAATAGTTTCTCCTCCCAGTATTAGGGCTAATTTTTGTTTTTTAACAGAATGGTAGAAAGTGTAGGCAGTGATCACTATTATAAGACATTGCTTGGAATTAAAAATTTACAAAAATGTGGAATTTATCAATTAATTTTTATCAAGAATTTTTTCTTATTCAAGTTTTTTCTGTTTTGTTTTGAGACAGGGTCTCCCTTACATAGTTCAGTCTGGCCTTGCACTCACTGGGTAGTCCAGGCTGGCTGTGAACTCTTCATGATCATCCTGCCTCAGTCTCCAGAATGCAGCAATTTAGGCATGGGCAAGCATACCCATCTTAAGATTGGCCAGTTTTTTTAAGTTTTGAAAATTTGTGATTTAAGAATATGAAATATTTGTTTTGGCTTAAATTTTTTTTCTGCAGAAATGTGGTTTTCTGAGAATTTATAAAGAAAATTGATAGTATTTTTTTGGAAAATGTTGAAGACATAAAATTGTTAATCTTTTAGTGTTTTGACCTATCTATTGACATTTAATGTAGTATTTTGTTACAGATGCAGTAACTACTAATGGCTGATGAAGCTGTATTACTTTATTTGCTTTTACATCTACAATCCACTTAGAATAGTAAGGCCTCTCTGAAATCATGACGAAATATTAATTTAGTTTTGATACATGGACTATTCAAAATGGATTAATCTGGTGGCAATATAAGGATTGAGTTAATGGTTTTTAAAGTTGAGTTTTAGGGGTTACAATTTCTAAACAAAGCTTTGTTTTCCATTAAAATCATTAGCTGTATTTTTATAAATTTACTAGGAAGAAGAGATTGTATTAAGGAACTAATAATATCCTGTTTTGTTATGACTTTCTCTTTACAAATAAGATGGGCATACTAATTTTTATTGTCATTACTGTTTATTATTACTACTTTTATTATTATTTTGTTTGTGGTATTGGGGTTTAACCCCTGTGTCTCCTGCATCCTGGACAACTATTCTTATCATGGAACTACATTCCCAGGCCTTATTAAAATTTTATTGTCACACTGTTCCCCTTAAATGCCTGGGCTAAACTTTGCAATTCTTTTGTCTTAGCCTTGAAAGTAGCCAGGATTATAAGCAAATGCCACCACACTCTCTTTTAAATTAAAACACCTCCCTCTATATATATATACCTAATGTTTTCTTTAAACTGTCCTTAGGATAGTTAAGAAGTACTCTTAAATTTGTTGAAATAGATCTTAGGAAAGAGATTCGTGGTTATCTTATGTGTCTTTGTTATTCCTTTTTTACTTTGCAAAGCAGTATTTTGATTAATTCAATTCAGCTGATTCCAATGAACAATTTCTGTTTTTTTTTTTTTTTTGTGTGTGTGTGTGTGTGTATATACCAAGGATCGAACTCATGACCTTGTGCTTGCCAGGCAGATGTTTATGCTGCTAAGCTAAATCCCTGGCCCCAAATTAACAAATATTTTAAACTTAAGAATTTTTCTCTTTTGTGTGGCTTGTAAATTTCAGCAGATCAAGTTCAGTTCCCAGTACCAAATTAATAAATAAATAAATTTCAGCAGATCTTGAAAAGTTTATGGTTATGGTTGCCTGCAACTAAGTTGATAAAATTTGTAAATGAATGTTTATTATATATATCTAACATGTTACAATAAAATAAATGTCATAATTTTTTAATGGAACATATATATGTGTGTATAAATGGTAATTCTGAATATCTCTTCTATGGAAATTCTTAACATGTTGCTACTGTCACACTGTGAGTAAGAGAAAAATACAGTACAAATAATTTTTGAAAAGAAAAAAAATTTTTTTTAAATAATACTGAGGATTAGGGGCCGGGGATTTAGCTCAGTGCCGTTAAGTGCCTGCTTGGCAAACGTGAGGTCGTGATTTCGATCCCCAGCACCAAAAAAATAAATAAATAAAAATAAAACAAAATAAAATAGTACTGAGGATTGATTCCATGTATAAATTTTTTATTTTGAGATGAGTTCTTACCAGGTTGAGCAGGCTAGTCTCAAAACTGGGATCCTCTTGCTTTAGTCTCCCAGGTAGCTGGGATTATAGGCATATACTCTTTAGAAGCTAAAGGTGTATGTGTTGGAAAATTTTAACTGACTTTATTTAAAAGAAGCTTAATTATTTATATTTTTCTTTTCTGTGAAGGAAAATCATATTACATTCCAGATGTGATGTTGATGGTAGTTACATATTTCTCAATACAGGAGTAGTAAGTTCAGTAAACTGTGGAAGTATTTTATGTGGCATAGACACAGTCTTGTAATCTTAGAAGAGTCACATTAACCAACATTGCATTGGGGAGTAATTGAAGACTCTTGTGTTGAGATGTTTATGTGGTAGTTATATTTCCATGTTATTTTTAAAAATTGAATGATAAGGGCCAAGGATTTAGCTCATGGCACAAGGCCTGCCTGACATGCATGAGGTCATCAGTTCAATTCCTGGTACCAAAAAAAAAAAGAAAAAAAATTGAACAATAGTTTTGAAAACCATTGGAAAGACAGAAATTTTGAGAGGTGCTACTGGGCTGTTTTGATTTTTATTAGCAACTAAGGAAAAAAATTGTGAGAAATTTAGTAGAATTCATTGAAATACTTTTAGTTATTTTGGCTATTTTCTTATTTTAACTTTTCATTTAAGATGTGTAGAATTAAAACTTTACCCTTGGAGTTAATTCATTTATAGCTAGTAATTATTGGAGTAATTATACAAGTGTATTTATTTAAAAGATCTTTTTAGTTATAATTCTGAACTGTTCAATTTTTTTGTTTTGTTTTGTGTTTGCTTGTTTTTTGAAACAGGTTGTTGCTACATATTGTTCAGTCTGGCCTTGAAATCACTGTATCATGGGCCTCAAACCCTGGCCTCAAACTTAAGGCGACCCTGCTGTCTCCTCAGCTTTCTGAGAGTTGAGGTCACAAGGATGTGCCAACAAGCCTGACTTTTTGGCTTTTATATTATAACAAAATGAAAATGTATTTGGGAAGGGATGCTTCTGGGAAGGGATTCTTTTTTCTTTTTTTTTTTTTTTTTTTGATACTGGGAATCTAACTCAAAACCCTGTGCCTTCCAGGCAGGCACTGTGCTGGCGTTCTCTCGCCCTTTTTTTTTCCTTTTTTCCTCCCTCTGCCCCTCTCTGTCTGTCTTTCGCTCTTACGAGTCATCTGTCTTTCATAGTCTTTCTGTATATGTGGTTTCTTTTTCCTTTTGTCCATTTCCTGCCTGTCTGTCCTCCTGTCATCTCATAATATTTTTAATGATGATGATGGAACGGTAAGTGATTGGCAAAACTGGTTGTAAACTACATCTTACGTTTCACTAAACTCACTGTTCTTTGTGATAGTTATTTAACAAAGTTAAGCTTGTAAGCATAACACAGTAGTTACTGGATTTTTGGTAGAAAATGCTTAGAAAAATTTCTAATACTCTGTCTTTTCCTAGTAGTTGGAAATCTCATAAACATGGCATAATATTTTGATGTATGGACATAAAAAGAAAAAGCTTTTTACAGTAATTTGTCAGGATGACAGGCTTTAGTTGATAAGTAGTTAGAAATTATAGAAGTCACTTTTTGTCATGATTAGAGAGTATCTTTCAAAACAATGATTTTGAAGGGAAGCTGATAGCTATTTTGAGTTAAACTTTTACAAGTACTTTATACTGCTACAACAAACAGTAAGAATTGTACAGCAGCACACTGTCAATTTACTAACATTCATTTAAATAACTACTATCAGTTTAATGCCCACTAAGTCATAGTTTAAATGTGGTTATTAAAGTCTGCATATTTTCATAAAAATTCTATAAGCATTTTATAAAGTTGATAAAGAAGAAACAAAAACGTAGGCTAAACTTATTAACATAATTTGTTTGGCAAAAGAATGAACAGGTCATACTCTACCCCATGTTCAAACCTCATAGTTTAGTTATTTTTTTAAAAGCTATTTTATTTTTTTTGGTACCAACGATCAAACTCATGACCTTTCCCTTGCCAGGCAGATGCTTTATGCCACTGAACTAAATCCCCAACCCCTAGGAATCCCCCTGGGGATCTTTTAGATTTTTTTTCAAGGTAGGAAACAAATTTCTAGGTAGTTATATGCATGTTTAATTTATAGGATTAGTAGCTATGTTGATTTATCAGTAAAATTAGTGAAAAAATCTGTAAATAGCCATTTAGAATTGTCTTTTGAAGTTAAAGATAAAAAAGAAATTTATATTTTTTAATGTTTAAGTGTTTTCTAAAGATTAGATAGATGTAATTGATGTTTCAGCTACCTTTTTTTTTTTTTTTTTTTTTTTTTGAGACAGGGTCTCACCATCTAGTTAGGTGGCCTTTAGCCTGTGTAACTTAAGCTGACCTTGAGCTCACTGTGATCCTCCTGCCTCAGCCTCTCAAGTGTTAGAATTACAGATGTGAGTCACCATACCCAGTAGCAACATTTTTTATTGTTGTAGTTTTAATGTTTAAATTTTAATACTTTTGGATTTTAATTCACATTTGAGTGCATAGTATCTAGTGGTTTTTCCAAGGTAGGAAGCAAGTTAGTGGATTTTTTGTTTGTTTGCTTTTTGTGGTTTTGGTTTTTTTTTTGAGATGAGGTTTCACAGTGTAATTCAGGCTGGCCTTCAACCTATGTAACCCCAGGCTGGCCTCAAACTCATAGTGATGGTCCTGCCTCAGCCTCCCATGTGCTGGGATTAAAAGTGTGTGCCACCATACCCAGCCTTAGTAAAAGAATTGTTAAATTATAAAAAGTGGGTTTTTTATTCATGATTAATTTTAATGCAGTGTTTCCTAAAGTAGAGCACACTATTTGTTTTTAAAAATAGTTACTTGGGGCCAGGGATTTAGCTCAGTAGCACAAGTGCCTTCCTGGCAAGCACGAGGTTGTGAGTTTGATTGCTGGTACCAAAAAAAAGAAAGTTCATTTGTTACTAAAGTGTGCTAGTAGTAAATGTCATGGACATTACATTAGTTTTTAGAATTTCTGAAGAACTGAAAGATTTTTTTGTGTGTGTCCTTTTATGACATTTTACATTTTCCAAAGTTAACAATACAGGATGTAGTTATTAAGTTTTACTTTACAAATGCTATATTGAATTGAATAATTAGATTCTTATAAGAAATAGCATGAGGCAGAGGCCAGCAGAGACTACCAAGCTGTGTACAGGCAACATGGTGTGAAATTTACCATGCCTGGTATAAGCAGACAGGGTGAAAAGGCCATCTGTAGGGAGCAAAGAGCAAAGAAGAAAGTCTTTTAATTGGACTTGAAAGAAGGCAAGGGACGTTTGTTAGGACGCTCTTAGTAAACCTCAATGGGCAGAGTCCTTGAGGTGTCTGGTGTTAATGTGTGGGTGTTTTTAGATGTCTGAGTGCTTTGGCAGATTCCATGTTTAGCGTTATCTCTTTTACAACATCCTATAGTTGCTGAGGGCGCTGGTGCTGAGCTGAGAATACTTCAGCTGACAGACAGGTTGGGTCCTGAGAGAGTCATGTCTGAATTGAGCCTTACAGTTCTGTAAGGGAGATCTCTAAGGGCAGAAGAAACAATTCTTTGGGTTGTTTGAGACAGGATCTTGATATGCAGCTCAGGATGGCCTTGAATTCACTATGTAGCCCAGGCTGGCTTCAGACTGGCAGCAGTCCTCCTGCCTCTGCCTCTTGAGTGTTGGGATTACACGTGTGTGCCATGACACCCAGCTGAAGAATTCTTACTAGTGTTTGCCTATTTTTCTTTTTTTTGTATTTGCTTTATTTTGTTCAATTTAAAAAGTTAAAGAATTGGGTCTTGTTTGGTTTTTCTTAAACCATGATATAGTGGAAAGAACACATGCTTTATTATTAAGGAGTCAGGCAATCCGAGTTCTACTTCCATTTGCATTTATAATCTGAGGTAAATGCCTGCTACAGTTTATATGTAGATGTTACCCTGAAAGCTCATGCAGTCATGGGTAGGACTTTTCAGAGGTGGCTGGATCTAGGATGTGTGTAGCTTGGATCAAGGATGTGATGCTGGGATTGATTGATGATGAGAGGGTAGAATTAAGCGTGCCCTACCCAGGGTGTGAGTGTGGATATAACAGACAAAAAGAGTGTTGCTGCTTGTCACTTGTTGCTTGCTGCTTACTGCCTTTTGCCTTCTGCCTGCCATGAACTGTTTCTCCTCTGCGATGCCCCGCTGCCATGGTATCCTGTCCTGGAGCCAACCAACATTGAACTGAAACCTCTACAAACTGTGAGCTAAATAAACATTTCTTCCTTTAACTTTGGGTGTAGGGTAGTTTGTCTCAGCAACAACAACAAAAGACAATGCGTTAGCATGTACTTTGGAATATCTTTTCTTGCCTTTTCAGGGATCCTAATTTACTGTCCGTTATTCCTTCTCTCTGTAGCTTAAACCGGATCAAGTCTCTCATTTCTAAATTTACCTCTTACTTAGACATGGTTCATTTATCTCAAGACTGTTTAATGGGGCCGGGAATTTAGCTCAGCGCCATGAGCACCTGCCTGGGAAGCGAAAGGTCATGAGTTTGATCTTTGGTACCAAAAAAGAAAAGAAAAATCTACACCTGTTTTCCTTCCCCACACCTCTCACTGATAATATTGAATGTACTCTGTTTTAGATTCTGTCCCTATCGTTGTAGTGAATTGATCTCTGAGATCTAAACAACATCCTTTAGTATTGAACATCATTCACAGCATATTTTATTTAACACAGCCATTTGAATTTTGAAGAGTTTTCCCCCTAAAATACGTTCCCTTGGCTTCCTTGACATGATTTTTGTTCGTCTCTGGTTATTTCTTAGTCTCCTTTGTTACTTTAAATTTTTTATTTACAGAGTAACTAGTTATGAACTTATATGTACATATGTAACTTAAATGTGTGTATGTTTGCATGTGCCACACACACACACACACACACAGTTTACGCCTTGCTTAAACTATATAACCTGTTACCTTCTTCCCAGACTCTTATGCACCAGTCTTCATTTGTCACATTCCGTCTATATTGGTCTTCTTTGTTTTTTTCTTCAGACATGTGCAGGTTGTCCTTGATTTAAGTACTAGTTGTGTTCCTTCTTTGAAATGTTATTCTCTTCCAATATGTAGAGTTTTCTTGATGTTCAGATTGCACTTGAAATGTCACCTCCATAGAGAGGCCTATATCAGTTACTCCAGAGTAAAGTAGTTGCATGCCTGTCATTTTTATATTGTTTTTTGTCCCATTGTCGTTGTACGTAGAATTTGAATCTGCTTATAATTGATTTTCTGACAGTCTTCTTGAAGTAGAATGTAAGATTCATGAAAACTTCTTTTGTTCATAACTGTGTCCACAAAAGCCTAAATGGTACCTGTGTGTAATATTGTAGGAGTTTATTAAACAATAGTTGAGTGATTTTGTGCCCACTGCTTACATTAATGATATTTTGACACCAGATATGTCATCTTTGATCTGTCATCTGAACTCAACTGTATACCTGTCATTTCCCCTTTTAAGCTTAAAAATTTCAAGTAAAGCTATAATCTCTCTAAGTTTGGATCTCCAGGATTTCCTGTCACAGATTATGGAGCTACCATCCAGAGGTTTGTGCAGACCAGATACTTGAGAATCCTCTTTGTGGCTTCCTTTCCCCTTCATATTCAAAGCCTTTACTGGGTGCCTCTGGATTTTGTCACCTGAATATCTCTTAAATCTCTATGTTTAAATTGTCAGTATGTAACTGGTACCAAGGTCCGGGAATTCAGCACTATCGGCACCTCAGAAGGCATGATACCTACTCTGTGTGACAGTGATTTTTTTGAAATATGATGGATCTTAAAAGTCCCAGGGGCTTCCCATTGCCCTTAGGATAAGGACTGATAATCATTGTGTGATTTTTAAGATCTAATGAATACTCTGCTTTCCTATCTGACTTTATGTTTTCTTTTTTCTTTTTGGTACCAGGGATTGATCTCTTGACACCGTGCTTGTCAGGCAGGAGCTTATCCGCTGAGCTAAATCCCCATTCCTAACTTTATGTTTTATTACTCTTCACTTTCTGTATTTTAGTCCTGGGCACTGTAGCTCAGTTCTTTTAATGTACCGTATTATTTTTTCTGCAAAACTTTTTGTGCATATGTTCTTTCTGTATATTTTGTTCAGATTTGAAAGCCTCTTTTGGACATACTAGGGATGAGGCCCTTCTGTGCTCTCATGTACCTTTACTTGTTTGTAAAGTGCTTTTATTTTACCCTGTTATTTTTAAACTCCATGAGCTAATGTGTTTTTGTTTTTTGTTTTTACTAGTTTTGCTCACCATTGCATGGTTGTCAGTAGCATAGTAACTGGGAAAGTGGTATTCAGTATTCATGTGTAAGTGAGAATGAGTTATTGTAGTTTGTTTTAGGCTGACTTCTGCCCTCCCAAATTCATGTATTTAACTCCTAGCCTCCAGTACCTAGAATATGATGTCTGTATTTGGAGATAGTATAATTAAGGTAAAATGAAGGCATATGGGGGCTCTAATCCAATGAGTGATATGTTTTTAAAAGAGAAGGTTAAGACATTGACTGTCAAAGGGATTGCCATGTGAAGACACTGGAGAAGATGGCCCTTTACAAGCCAAAGAGGGACTTTGGAAGAAACCAGCTTTGCTGACATCTTAATCCTGGACTTCTAATATGTAGAACTATGAGAAAATAAATTTCTGTGTTTAAGTTACTCAGTCTGATACTTTGAAATGGCCTTCGTGGTTTGAATGTAAAAGATTGACTGAAAAGTTCTGTGTGTTGGAAACCTACTCCCCAAGTGCATATGTTAATGGTATTTGGATGTGTTTCCTATAGGAGCTAATTAGACTTAGATAAAGTCATAGCATAGGGCCCCCCAATGTCACTAGTGACTTTATAAAAAGAGAAAGAGACCTAGGGCTACCATGCTTGCTTTGTCTTGTCATGCAGTGCCCTCTGCCATGTTATGATGCAGTACGATGGTAAAACAGCCATATGTCAGTGCCATTGTGCTCTTGGACAGGCCTGTAAAGCAAATAAACTTCAATTCTTTATAAATTGTTCCATCTTATATATCTTCTTATAGTAACAAAAACTGGATGTGGTGGTGCATGCTTGTCTGATCTGAGCACTCAGGCAGAGGCTTGCTGGGAGTTTAAGGTCAGTCTCAGCTACAATAGTGAGACCTCGCAAAAGAAAAAAAAAATTGCCAACAAAAAAGTAACACTCAGTCCTAGCAAACTATTACCGCATTTTGGTACTAGTAATTGAGGTGCTACTGTAATGAAATTCCTAAAAATGTGAATGAAAATGGCTTTAGAACAAGGAAAGCAGCCTCAACTGCCTTGAAGAGGATATCATCAAAATATGGATCTAAAAAGTATAGATGTTGAAAGTGATATAGATAGGGGTTTAGAAATGAAAGAGGGAAATGTAGAGAAGGCTCTATGTGTGTGGTAGGGTCATGTTGGTAGAAACACAAATGTTAAAGGTACTTCTGGTGAAGTCTCAAACAAAGAGGAATATGTTACTGTAATTTGGGGGAAAGGCAGTCTTTATCATGCTATAGCAAAAACAGACACATTATGTTCTGGTGTTTTGAGGACAATAGATGAATTTAAAAGTGATGGACTTGGATGTTCAGCCAAGATTTTAAGGAAGTTATTCAAAGGTGTGGCCTGGTTTCTATTTGCTGCTTATAAAATGTGATAGGAGAAGGATAAGGAATTGCTGTACCCTCACCAGAATTTGACGATTTAGAAATTTTTCAGTCTGCTAGAAAGCATATCAGGAGAGAATATCAAGATTGTTGCTAGACAACCATTTACCTAGAGATAACCAGTGTGTGACTTGTGGATCTAGTCTGCCATCTTGGCTGAAAGTAGCATAAGCCAGGGACAGAGATGAGATTACATACTGTAGAAATGCTGCCAGCTGGAACTGAATGAGACCGACAGGACAAAATAAAGGAAGCCTGTTGGACTTAAATTTTGAGATAACTCAGTAAATCTATGAAGATAAACAGAAGGTAGTCTAGAGGTCATGAGGTCTACTACTGCAGCCACAGAATGAGCAGGCCAAGACACCATGATTTGGAGCTGCTGCCTAAGGGTCGTGGGTGGGGAGAGAGGAGGGGGGACAGCTTACCATACTGGTAGACCCAGAGGCAGGACTGCCATGCACCCCATCCCACCCTGACCCATCAGTCCAGAAGATATAACAGGGAACTAAGAGAATTATTTTTGAGACTTAAATGGAATTTGCCTTGCTAGGTTTCAAATCCCCTTGGAACTTAGTTGCTCCTTTCTTATTTCTGGTTTTTCTTATGGGAATGTGTATCGTGTGTATTCAAATTTGGAGGCCTATACCTTATCTGGTTTCACAGATTAATAGCTGTAGAAGAATTTTGCCTCAGGATCAATCTTGAGTCTATTCATATCTTATTTAAATAAATGAAATTTAGATGAGACTTTATGTTAATTTAGTTTTGGGGGGTTTTGTTTTGTTTTATTTTGTTTTTGGTGTTGGGGATCGAACTCATGACCTCGTGCTTGCCAGGCAGGCACTTACCCCGCTGAGCCAAACCCCTGGCCTTAGATGAGATTTGGGATTTAAAGTTGATGCTGGAATGAGTTAAGACTTGGAGTTATTGGGATGGAGTATATGTATTTTGTATATAAGACATCTATTATGGGGAGAGAGTCATATGCTACATTGTGTCCAGTCCTAGATTCATGTGTTAAAATCCTAGCAGTTAGTACCTAGAATTTGTTTTTAAAGAGGGATTTTGTAGTTTTGAGACAGGATTTCACTATGCAGTTCAGGTTGACTGTGAACTCACTTTGTCATCCAGCTGGCCTCAAATTCACAGGGTAAAATGCTGTCAAACAGCATCACATTCTACAAAAAGATCTTTCATGAATCATTCTCTATAAAAACTTAAGACATTGTCATAGCCATCCTAAGCTTCAGCATCTGCCCACCTGGTCAGTAGCTATAACACTGTCAGAACCACCCCGCGCCCATAGCAAAAAGAGTAAAACTTGAAGTCTCAGGTGATTGTCAACTTTTTTTTAAAGCAATAAAGTATTCTAAAATTACATACATTTTAAAGTCATTGTGTTTTCTTAAAATGACAGTGTAGCAAAAACATAATGCTCTAGTACACTAGTGTAGTATAAACATACCAAAATATTTGTATGTAAGGCCAGGAACATTGCTCAGTGGCATAGTGCATGCCTGGCAAGTGGGAGGTCTTGAATTCGATTCCTAGTATCAAAACAAAACACACACACACACACAAATACATATGACTCACTTTATTGCGGTAGTTTCAAACCAAACCTCAATATTTTCCTGATACGCCTGTAGTGACTTGTTTGACACTTGGAGGTATTCACGTAATTGAATTCTGTGGTTTCAGACTCTTGGAAGAATCTCAGGGGTGATTGTGGCAGGTAGGGAGGGACAGACCTCTAGTACAGAATTTGAAGTTAAATTGCCATTTTTAGTACAACTTGCAGTAACTTAAATTTCTGAGGCTTGCTCTTAATTAAATGAGAAGACTTTAAAAAAAAATAATCAATATATTTAAAACAGTTGCCATAGGCATCTGCAATGGTGACTTCAATCTCCGCTGGCTCAATACTGTTGGAAGTAATCTGTTTAACAATCTCAGAAGTACTGTGCAAGTCAATTAGTTCATAAATCCTTATCTGGAAATGATCCCACATTTTAGAACCCTTACCACAAGAGGCTTTTTTGTTTGTTTGGTTTTGGTTTTTTTGGGTAGTGATTACTAAGATCCTAGGAAGCATGGAAATGGATCCTTTTACTTTGAAATTCTTTTCCTTGGAGCCTCTGAGCAAGTGAGAAGACATTAATCTATATGATAGAGCTGTTGGGTGGACTAAACAAGTATGTTAGAGTTTTGTCTGAACTAGTTTAGACTTAAAAGTGCTGTAGTTTCAATTGCTTTTTTACTGTTTTTTAATTTTGGGGATGCTGGGGATTGAACCTAAAACTCTATAACAAACTAGCTACATCCATATCCCGTTTTTATTTTGAGACATTCTTGCTAAATTGCCCAGTCTGACTGATCTTAAACTCTGTGTCTTCCTGCTTCAGGCTCTGGAGTAATTGGGATTGTAAGCAAGGGCCACCTCACCTAGTTTTGACTGCCTTTTTGTGTTGACTACTTTCAACATACACTAGGTATGGGCAGAGAAAGAAAGAAAATGGTTGAGTTTTGTCCTAGTTAGAAATGTTGGGAGCTGGGGTTACAGCTCGGTGTTACAGCACCTGCCTGGCAAGTGCATGGTCCTGGGTTTGATTGCCAGAAAACAAACAAACAAGAAATGTAGGAAGTCTAGAGAGAAAAAGGAAGTTTAGTCCTTGGTTATTATTAAGCTTATAAAAAGATACGCATACCTATTTTAGCATAGGCAGAGTTAAGTTAACCTATGGAATTCCTCAAAACAACTATTAGTATATGTACCTTTTTATCATGAAAACTGGCATTTTTTTCCACTTATGTTATATGGACTGTTAGGGGGATACAGTCAAATTAATGCTCCTATTTTGCTAATTTGGTAGGATTAGTTTCACAGAACAGTGTATTAAGCAGTTCACACAAAGTCATTTCTTAACAAGGATTTTCTGCTGCTTAAAAGTTATGTTTATAGAAGGTAGTAAACCTTTTCTCACATCTCTTACTTTTCATGGAAACATTGTTCCGTTTGTTTTTTATGCAATGTTCTGTGTAATGTTCCTGTGATGAGTGGTATCAGCCTGTCTGTGGTATGTGAGACTGTTAATTGCAGTTTCCACTCTTATGAAATGAATCATTCAAGATGAGAACATCAGTTTGAGTGATGTTTGAAATAAAGTTAAGGAAGTGACACAAAGATTCAGTAGGCAAGGGAAGAGGGAACATAGTCTTTAAAAAATATAATAATATATCTTAAAAACATTATAAACTATGAGACAATTTCTGTATAATTGTTACTGCATTTTTAAAGGAATAATGTACCTTGTTTGTGACTTATTTCTTAGGTTTTCTCTTCCACCAAAGTAAAATTATATTTAGAGGGCTGGGGATTTAGCTCAGCAGTGTAAGCATCTGTCTGGCAAGGGGCAAGGTCATGAGTTCGATCCCCGGTACCAAAAAAAAATTATATTTAGGAACAATATATAGAACTGTGATCTTATTTGCAGGCAGGATATAGCATTGAGTAGAGAAAGACAGTTAAGAAAAAAAGCAGTTCACCAATTTTTAGTCATTGAGACTTTTTTTTTTGGTACCAGAAATTGAACTTACAACTTTGTGCTTTCCAGGCAGGCACTTATACCACTGAGCCATATCCCCAGCCTTTGTCATTTAGACTTTTTAAGCAACATATAATTCAGTTGCTGTAGTATAGAATAGATGTGGAATTTCCAAAAAATATCTCCCTCCTTCCCACTTTTCCTGTTTTTCTACTGGGAATTGAACCTAGGGACTTGTGCATACTGGGCCCAGGGATATAGCTCACTGGCATGGTACCAGCCTGGTATGCACAAGGTCGTGGGTTTGATTCCTGGTACAAAAACAAATAAAATCCCATCTACCTGCATATTAATATGCTGTACCCCTGAGCTACATTTCCAGTTCCAAAACAGAAGAAGCCACATGATTTCGACTTGTTGGGATGAGTGAGATAGATATGCTGAAGGCCCAGAAATCCTGGTAGATCTCTTGGGCACTAGCTGAGTTGCTCCTCTTGCCCAAGGCAGCCAGCAGTAAAAAGAGATCTTAACTAGAAGTGTAGAAAGCACCAAAGGTGTTGGTGAAGAAGCATAAGTTCAGTGAACAAATAACAAGCATAGGTAAACAGGGACATAAAAACAGCCCGCAGTGGCGTAAGTGCCTGCCTTGCAAGTGCATGCTCGTGAGTTCGATCCCTGGTACCGATAAAAAACAAAACAACTCAAAAAACAAAAAAATCTCAAAACAGCCAGAGGCCAGGAACTAACATGGAACTGTGTAGAAACGGACAGAAGGGTGACATCAGGCTGTTGCTGTGAATGGTGTAGAGTTGCACTAGAAACTTGTTTGCCTTCCCTATGTGTGGGTTTTATCTTCTTGAAAGATATGGAGCTTGGTCATAGTTGTGGTAGGGCCTGTGCTGAGGAGAACACGGCCTTGAGAAACATTCCTCCGTTTACTCTCAGGTTGTCATGGCTTAGCCAAGGTACAGAGATTGGGACACATCTAGGCCAAAAGAACATGAAAGGTGTAAATTGAATTTAATCACTATATATTACAAATATGTACTTATAAAACGTTTTCAAAAATTGGAATTGAGACTTGAAAGTATTGACTAAATAGCTCAAGGAAAAAGCCTGACATTTCACAGACACAAGGAAGTGGGAACTACTAGGAGTAAAGCTTCTTGGCACTGTCTTGCCCAGTGTCTATCAGAATGCTTGTTCCTTCTCAGGATATCTTGAGACAATTACTTGCCAGGCAGATGCTGTGCCACTGAGATATATCCCCAATCCTTCCATTAACTTTAATGGATTCATGGTTAATGTGTAGAGTAAAATGTGGAGGGCTGGATTCAGGGAAGGCTTCCTAGAGAAAGCCTTAATTCCCTCACCTGTCTAAAAATAGGATTTAGGGCCGGAGATGTAGCAAGGGTAGAAGCAGCAATTAGGCAGCTCTTGGCAGTAATTCAGATGAGAGGGTCTTGACTGCATTCAGGAGGTGGACATATAAGAAATAGTTGAGTAGAGCTAACAGAATTTACTGAATTGATCAAATAATGGTATGAGAAACAAGGAATTGTAGTTTACTAACATTTAATGTATTACAGTAGGAGCTCTTTGGGAAGAAAAACAACATACATATTTAACTTTGGATGCTAATACCATCCAGACATCCAAATGGATGTAAGAAGTATATAATCTGTTCGTAGTTCACAAAGAAAAGTGTAACCTGGACATAGTAATTTGGATGTATGAGGGCAAGGACAAGCTTTTGATAGTTTGTTGCAGCATGTGTGCTGTGTAATGTAACAGGAGACAACTCCAGGCATCAGGGTTTCTTGGCTTTTCCACTTTGTGACACACATAGAAAGCAACATGTTTAGAATATGCAATGAGACTTTTTTCCAAGAGTACTACTATGAAGGTCTAGGGAGCTCTGCCTGTCCTCAGCTCTCCTGGATAGTACTGTCTGCCACCCATTCAGAGCATCACCACACACACTAATTGGGAAGCTCTGCTCTAGCAAAGTAGTTGGACCAAGACTAACAACAGTGGAATACAATCTTTGTGAACTTAGCTTTATCTCAAAGATAGCAAGAATCACCAGAGTTTTAGCAAAAGTGACCTAGTTACATTTGTTTTACATAGATACTTCTGAGGCTAGGTGAAGGACAGTTAAGAAAAAAAATGTCCAGTTCATTTTAGTCCGATAGTTTAGTAAAAGAGAGTAAAAGTAAATTATTATAACAAAAGTTTTAAATACAAGCCAACTTCTATTAAATTCAACAGACATAAAAATGGCTTATAGCCTCAATCTCAGTATTTGCCTTGTAGGCCAGTAGTAAACCATTCATGAACTGGAACCTATGTGGAAGACACTGAGTGGCACTGTCTGGTGTTCAGCAGAGTTACAATAGCAGCAGAAAACATCTGTAAGCATTTGGGAGACACCAAACATTTTTAGGTTTGTTGAATAATTTGGTCTCAGCCTCATTTTGGTCTAGCATAGTTTATGTTTAGCCATTTGTTGATCAGGTTTGATTATTTATTGTAACTTAGTAGTGACCAGAGAGTTACAAAGTATTTGGGATGGGATTTCTCTGTATGGAGTGACCACTGTGGCCTGGTTTTTCAGATCATGTGACCAAATCAGCTAAGTTATATCAGCTGTCCTTTATATGGAAGAATCTAACCATTTTGAACCATTCGAGCCTCTGAATTGGCTAAACCAAGTGAGCGGTGTGGTTAGCCCTTTTCCACAGTTATTGCATGAAATTGCTGATTCTGGTAGAGCCAGAGTTCCTTGGTTTTGGCTTTTGTTCTTATCTCAAAGAAAGCACCAGCATTTAAGATGGATTCTCTTAATTCACGTTCCTATCTCTTGGTATCACTATGATACATAGTGATATAGATATCACTATGAAATGAATATACTGATTTGATTGGAATATCAGGTTACCAAGTAGGTCATTTAGTCAAACCTCTGTTTTTCTTCATTAAAAAGACTTTGTTTGTCTTCAGGAAGCAGGAGTTCACTTCAGTTGGTATGGACTCTACCCTACCTTTCCATAACCTTACTCGCCCAAACATGAGCAGGTCTGTCATGTCTTAGGCAAGAACAATGAGAAGATATCAGTTTGGAACAATGAGAAGATATCAGTATTCTTATGTAGCTGCCAGATTTAGGGGTGCTGATTTGAGTTGTGAGTAAGGAGTCATTAAAAGATGGCTTTTGAGTATGCCATTGAAATTTGGAATTTGTTGGCATATCAGCTGACTAACCTACTTTTTGACACAGTCAACAGGTGTCTGACTTTCTTCACCAGAGCAGTCATTAGTCATTAAAAAAACCAGAAGTTAAGTGGGCATAGTGTCCACACCTGTAAACCCAACATTCTGGGAAACTGAGGCAGAAGGTGAGCCCAACCTGGGCAAATTAGTGAGACTATTGTATGAAAATCAAAAAGGATTGAGAAAGCAGAGGGCACTATTTGCTAAAAAGTACGGAGAATTTTGGTATTTTAATGGACTTTGGGGCCACAAAGTAGTACTGGATTCTTGAGGTACCAATTGAAGTGTATGTATATGTACAAAAGTTGTGTATTTTTTCCAGTTTTATCCTCTTTCTTTTATGGAATACCTACTATAATAAAAAGTACAGTGAAGTTTTGAAATTTATTACAGTAAAAGACACATTGTCCTTATCTGGCGCCTGTCAAAATACCTCCCCTCAATTTGAACACATAGATCCCATCATTCTTGTCACTGTCTGAAGCCGCTCTGAAAGTTCTCTTTTAAGATGGTTACACTGTCATGGCTGCCCTGTTGTCCAGAATTGATTCAAAGCAGAATTGTTTCATAATCATTGTGACTTTAGGCTGCCTTTCATTGAATAGCACTTGGCAGTAGATTCCCTGTGATTTTTGATCGTGTCTTGTAAAGGTACAATAGAAGACCTCCAGAACCTCTGTAGAGGGCAAGAATGATGGAGTACGTGTTGGAAGCCAGAGGAGTATTTTGAGAGACATGAACTGCAGTGTGTCATTTTCTGTGATAATTTTTTTGGCTTTCCTTTTTTTGATCAATGTCTCACTGTGTAATTTAGGCTGGTCTTAAACTCATTTTGTAGCTCAGGCTGGCCTTGAACTCATGTTGATTCCCCTGTTTCAGCCTCATGAGTGCTGCGATTACAGATATGTGCCACGCTCAGCCTACAACAAAATTTTTAAAACACACACCATATATTTTGATCACTCCTTGTAAGTAGAATGCCTGACAGACTGACGCAACAGTGCCTAGCACGGGATGGGTAAATAGTGCTTCCCTCACCTCTGCTATTGTCTGGAACCAATTGGTCCTTTCTTTCCTGGTATACCCATGGACTCACTTGTACAAATTGAATTAACAATAGATGTGTCTCAAAGCTGCCAGTTTTAGAGACAAGTCTGAAAACTTGCAGAATTGATGGGATCAAACTGGCCGGATAGGTTCGTGATAAAACTTAGGTCTTGGATTCCACAACTCGAGCAGTATATTCTGGTTGGGAAAGTTAGTAGTGGAAAGCTGCAGAAAGTCTTTAGAGAAGTTGGAAAAGCAATTTCATTGATTTCAAGGGCTAAGAGATAGAAGGTTCTAAAAGGAAATGAAAGAACAGTCTTAAGAGGATGGAAAGTACAAATCTTTGAGGCAATCAGTTCAAAGAATCTGTGTTTTCTTTTTCAGCAGCTTAGTGCTTAATATAGTGGGTATGTTTAGAGGAAGAGGGGTCAAGGAAACATTGATGAATGTAGAGATGGTTTTTATTTGAGAACCCCTAAGGTACAGATAGCAAAATATCTTTTGTAACTTAGTCTAATGCAAGAACTGAAGGAGAAAGAAACTGGTGGAGTTTCAAGCAGTAAAAAATTGAGCAGAGTTAAGTTCAAGTACATTAAGTAACAGGTTGGCTGTCTGAAGGTGAAAGATTAAAATATCACTTTTAAGGACAGTAAGTAAAGACAGTATAGTGAACAAAGTGCTGCTATCACAATAGAAAAAACTAGGATCATTGTTCTTGGTATGTTACAGTTTTGTGGTGTTTTGCAAGTTACTGTCTCAGATCATTGCATATAAAGATATGTGTTTTGTTTCTCCTGTGAATAAGGTGGAAGTTACTAAAATCATATGTATGGATACTCTGGGTTCTGTTAAAAAAAATTACCATAAATTACTTTGACAGTACTTCACAGGCTTTTAAAAATTGGGGTGCTAGAGCTAAAGGGGATATACAGGATATCTCATTCAAATTTCATAGATAAGGTAAGTCCAAGCCAGTTAAATAATTTACCTCATATAGTCAGTGAAAGGGTGAGAACTGAGTACACCCAGGACTCCTTTCAGTCATTTCTTCCCTTATTCCAAAAATTTTCACTATAATAATACATTATTTTGTAACGTTCAGGATAGTTCTTCAGTGAGTCTGAAACCTTGTCAGTTGTCAATTTGGAAATCTGTGGAAATTCTATGGCAGTTCTATGAAAGTTGATTTCCTTAATTTATATATTAAAAATAGCACAAAGAGTGACCATAAAGTTTATGTCACTTGATAAAAACTATTGTAATATCAATATGGAGGGGCCGTTATTTGAAAAGAAACTTTGCTGTAATTTGGGTGTAGAGAGGCCAGGGACCTCATCTAACTCAATACCCAGAAACTAGAGGTTACATAATATTTTGTAAATTATTATGTTGAATGAAAATGGTGATAGACTGTTGCTGAGAACATAGTAAATATAGTAATCATAATCAATTTAAGATGTGAATGTCCTGTTCATAAGTATGATTTTCATCATTTTTATGCAAATGAAAACATCCTGGGTATGTAGATCAGCAGGAAAGTGTATGATTACCATGTGTAAGACCTTGAATATGACCCCAGCACTGCAAAATTCAGTGTCATATTCTACACATGCAACAAGTAAAGCACAGGTAGGTAAAAAAGAGTGAAAACTGTTACCAAACAAGTTAATCCTTGAAGACAGAAGACAAGTATGAACACTCTGGAAAAAAAAAAAACCAACTAAGCGTGGTAACCTGTAATCACAGCTAATTGGGAGGCCAAGGAAGAAAGATCCATGTTCAAGGGGAACCTAGGCAGTTTAGAAGTCCTTGTTTCAAAATAAATAATAAAAGGGGGTAAGGATGTAGCTCAGTAGTAGAGAGTCCCTGGGTTCAATTCCTAGTAATAGGCGAAAATGCCAAATCTACAGAAGAATGACCTGAATTTTTTTTTTTTTTTTTTTGGTGGCCATGGACTTGAATCTACCACAGTTCAACTTTTTAGAGTTTTTCCTTTGGAGAGTTAATTTAAAATGTGGTGTTAAGAACAGTAGCAAAATAACCTCTTAGGACCTGGAATTGAGCTATTTGAAAAAAAGAAATAGATCTCTGGTAACAAGGAGAAAGTTGACGGGAAACTAGAAACTATGGAGAAGCTTAAGGAATAGACCTCAGTCAGACAAAAGAGGGAGGCAGCCTGGACAGCTAACTCCAGTTCCTAGGGAGGGGCCGTCTGCTTTAAAAGATAAGCACAGAGGTCAGCAGCCCCAGGGAGATACAGCTGACCTAGCTGGCAGTGCTAGTGCAGGGAAAGCCTAATAAAAACAGTACAGCATTGTGGCAGGCTAGAGTTGGAGAAGACATCCAGTGCAGCTCCCACCATGTATCAGAGTGCTTATTTTCAGGAGCCGTTTGTAAAGGGTTGCTTACGCTTGAGCTGCACAACAGCTGTACTTCAAGCTTTTGGGGATGACTTTAGCTCAGAGACTGGGTAGAATATGGCCACAAGAGACAGTCATGGAGAGGGTGGGCGTAGGCTAGGAAAAGAATCTCAGGCCAGGAGCCCTCCTCCACAGTGAGAAACCAGGGCGTCTTGTGTGGGTTTCGGAGCGGGACTAGGTCTACGCGAAATTCAGCGGACTGCCTAGCACCCCGTGCCCCCTTGGCTAAGTCCAGCACAGAGCTCAGTCCGTTGTCCATCAGCTCCCAAAGTGGTCAGGGATGTGCTTCTGCTCGAATGGTTGCCACAGCCTGGCATGGATGGACAAAGGCGCCTCTGCAGCAGCGGGGCACTTGACAACCTCGGGCCACAAAGCTAAGCAAGCAGAGATGTCTCCAGGGCCTCATAGAGTGACACAGAGACGAGCACCTGAAGTGAGTACTGCCCAGGGAGGACGCCACTGACGAGCCGTGTCCAGTTGGAAGGTGGGCAGGATTCAGCATTTACACCCAGAAACGTGAGTGTGGGACAAACTGGTTTTAATAGTGACTTACTACCCCGTCTCATGTTTTGCATTCCTGGAAAGAAACCACTCATTCAATAAACATGGAAGCGTACTCTAGGACTCATTTTTTTCCATTTGTTGGGTGTGTTTGGGGTGTTTCTTTTTCTAGCTTTTTGCTTTTATCTTTTTGTTTTTTTCTGTTACTTTTATTTAGTTCTACCAATTTTACTCCTTAGTAGGGTCCTTTATCTTGCTTATCTCACCTCATCTTTTTTTTTTTTCTTTTTTTTTTTTATCGGTACCAGGGATCAAACTCGCGACTGCCTGCTTGCAAGGCAGGCGCTTATTCCACTGAGCTAAATCCCCAGCCCCTCATCTTTTATTTTTCAAATTTTATTTCATTTCTTTTCCCCTTCCCCACACCTCCATGTTTACTAGCATTACTATTTATATATTTAGTTGATTCTGTGCTATTATTATTGGATTCTTTTCTGTTGTTAATGGAGGTATAGCTGTTGGATTTAGTAGATATTTATGGTGCATCAATATTTGATTTGTCTTAGTATCTATATTATTATTATTGCATATCTCTTTTCTCTTGTTGTGTGATACAGAGGTAGTTTTTATTGGTTCTTATGTCAATATCCAGTTTGACTAGCCAGTAAATACATGAAAATTCAAATATGGTGCACACCTGTAATCTCAACATTGGAAAACTGAGGTAGGAAGATCACATGAGTTTGAGGCTGCCTGGGACTACACAGTGAGTTCAAGGCCAGCCTAAACTACATAGCGAATGTGGTTTCAAAAAAACAAGACCAAACAAACAGCAACAACACCAAGTAACATGAAAAAATTAGCAGCACCTCTGACCATTAGATAAATGCAAATTAAAGCAACACCAACATTCTGTTTTATTCTAGATAGGATGAATGTCATCAAGAAATCTAATAATTGCTGGCAAGGTTATAGAGAAAAAAAGAAGCCTTCTCTATTATTGGTGGGGATGTAAACTAATACAACCATTATGGAAATCAGCATGGAGATTCCTCAGAAAACTAAAAATAGAAATTCCATTCAACCCAGCTATTCCTCATCTAGCTATCTACCTGAAAGAGATAAAGACATCATATTACAGTGATACATACATACCCATGTTTGTGGAAGCCCAACTAATAGTAACTCAGGCTTAGAAGTATCTTATATGTCCACCAACAGGTGAATGGGTAAAAAAGTAAAACCATGATATTTATTCATAGTGGAATACTACTTTGCCATAAAGAAAGATACTTTTGAATCATTTGTAGGAGAATGGGTTTATGTCAAGAGGACAATATTAAATGAAATATATCAGACACACAGGCTTAAATGTCACATGGCTTCTCTTTAAAAAAAAAAAAAACCCCAAAGTACAAACAAGATAAAAAATAAAAGAAAATAGAAAGTATGAAGAGAAGTCTTTGGTAAATGGGAAGGGGACCAAGAGCTGGAGGGCTTGAAAAAAGTCGTAAAAAGCATTCAGATGTGTTGTATATGTCAACCAGTGCCCCATAGTGAATGTTATCATTCTATACTATAAACATATACCAATGAAAATTAAAAAATAGTTTCTGTCTTGGGACTTAAAAGGAAGCCTGAGGTCTGGAAAGGTAGATGGCCCATGACAAGCAGTTACAGTTTCTGAATTACCACTTCACTTGCAGTTTATATGCTAGGGTCTTGTCAAGGTAATGTGTCATGAATCAGAAAGCTGAAAACTGCATATGTGAAAGGAAAACATCCATAAGTGTACCTGGAAGCATGACTTAAAGTCATGCTGTTTGGTTTGACTTTGAGAAAAATTGTGCTTAGCAATCTTATCACATTTCTTGTGGCCAAAAGAAGCTTGCAGTCAACAGATAATACAATGGCAAATAACCCATGTACACAATGTAAAAATGATGTGTTGTGCTTGTCTTATTTTTGTTGACACACAGATAAACCTAGATATAAATTATCCATATAATTCAAGGTTTCTCTAAATATAGAAAAAATGGGGCAAAAGTAAATTCGCTTTTTAGTTCTTATCTCCATGTTGTTTCCTAGATAGGTGTTCACCCCGCGTGTACATATGCATGCACATGTGTGTATATATATTTATAAATATTCATCAAGCACCTGCTGCATTCCAGATGTGGTAGTAGATGTTCTTTCACACCAACCATTAAGATAAAAGCTCATTTATTCAGTAGATACTTCATTCCAGACTTTATTTGGAACATGACTATAATACCTAAAGTAAGAAAGGTTTCTGATGATATCACATACTCTCAACACCCAAATCTAGA
The DNA here is from genome assembly GCF_034190915.1 of Cavia porcellus. Classification (NCBI taxonomy): domain Eukaryota; kingdom Metazoa; phylum Chordata; class Mammalia; order Rodentia; family Caviidae; genus Cavia; species Cavia porcellus. The sequence goes on along the minus strand of NW_026947504.1, from coordinate 39,159,745 downwards.
ACCTTTCAAAGCCTATCTCTCAGAGCCTATCTCTCTGAGGCAGTTTACAATTTTTGTACAAATCCAATGAGGAGTTTAATGGTTTTCTGCCCTATGAGTTTTGCAGAAGCATGTGCTTGTATGGAAAGCAGGGACAGTTCCCAAGAAAAGTATAGGAAATTTGATTAACAGTTTGAAAACATGAGGATACAATAACGCTTTAAAATGGAAATAGAAAAGTCAGAAAGCTTAACTACATGGAATTGTTTGAAATGGAGCTAGAAAGTAGCTCCACGACGTTGAAAGTCATTTGAAACATAATGACGATGGCTCAGTACCATACTGGCAACTTAACAGTGATACTACTTGGAAGACAGAAAACAGCATACACATTTATTTAAAAAACGTAGGAATACAAGATACTTTCCACTGAATAGAATCATCTATCAAAGTAGATGTTAAAATTTTAATGTTAAAAATGGCTGTTAAATATGCCTACATCTTTGTTGCTTTCTATCTGCATAAACAAACTTAATAAGAAATACCAAATTTTGAATGTACAAAATCTTAAATTTTTAATTTTTTTTTTTGTCTTTTTCTTTTTTATCGGTACCAGGAATCGAACTCATGACTGCCTGCTTGCAAGGCAGGTGCTTATGCCGCTGAGCTAAATCCCCAGCCCCAGATTTTTAATTTTGAGGGCATTTACTTTTGGAAATTTTTTATTCTTTGAGGGCATTATAGTCCTGAATCTCATGTTTGAAAAGGTTTGCAAATAGAGTTGTGCCAAGCAGAGTGGCACATATTTGTAATCCCCATACTTTGTGAGGCTGAGGCAGGAGGATAGACTGTCCAACTGTGTGAGACCATGTCTCAAAATAAAAAAAGGTGTTAGGAATGTAGCTCAGTGACAGAGTGCCCATGGGTTTAATCACAGGTTACCACACACAAAAAAGTTGTAGAAATATGGTTGCTAGGTTCAGTTTAGAATAGTTGTGACTGTTTTAAGTAAATATGTTGAGAATTTAAAAGTTGTAGTAAATCAGGCTATCAAAATAGTGTTTTCTATTAATAAAATATAGCCACTAGTGAGTTTGTGATATGAAAATTACTATTCTGCTTGATCCCTGTATATAAATGACTTTTCCACTTTAATCACATGAACTTTGATAAAAGACATATTGACAATGTAGGAAAAATTATCTTTTAAAATTTTGTTTTTAATGTTGAAAAAAATCACTTGAAAATGCTGTCCTAAAGGTGATAAGATTGCTTTTATTCTGCGGTCATGCACAGGTATTTCATATCTTATTTCAGTCTTAGTGCAAGCAGTAAAACAAGCTATATAACATTTATGTTTTCTTAGTTTTCGGAAAGCGATGTGGTACTTAATTTGTTGCTTTCCAGGTTGTCATAGGCCTTCTGAGAGTTATATAAAAACTTTTTTTTCCCACTAAGTATGTATCTTTTTTGTGTGCCCAAATTCTGTAAGTGAGTAGTTGAAATAGGAAGAACTCAGGGGAGTAATACTTTTTGCAGTTTTTATTATTATTGTGATTTTTCACATTTTTAAAAATACCTTCTTATTACTGGCTTAACTGCTTTGTTGCCTGATATTTCTTTAGTGTGAGTAGACCATAAGAAAGCATTGTTTGCTGGGGAAATGGCACAAGCCTGTAATCTCAGCACCCAGGAGGCTGAGACAGGAGGGTTGCTGTGAGTTCAGGGCCAGCCTGAGCTACATAAGCAACTTGAAGACTACTGTGAAGACCCTGTCTCAAAAAAAAAAAAAAAAGCCACTGTTATTTCAAATTATTAGAATTTATTCTACATGTACAGAAATTATTTTGTATTGGATGTAATGAGTAAGTAAGGAATGTTGGAAATTGTGAGCCCTTTTATTTTTATTTTTGGTTCTGGGGATTGAACTCACAACCTTGCACTTGCCAGACAGGCACTTGTGCAACTGAGCTAAATCCCCAGGCTCCCTTTTAACTTTTTTGTGACCATATAATTCATAATGATGACTGGGGGAGTGGTAATGTTTCATGTTTCAGAATATACACGAAAATGTCAACTTCTACTACATACCAGTTGTTGGTGTAAATTACTTAAAGTTCAAAGTGTTTGTTTTTACAATAGTTTCACTAAATTGCTTTAGCTTCTTGAATAATTGAGATTATAGACATGGGCTACCATATCTGGCTAGATTTCTAATTGTTAAGTCGAGTCATTTATAATACTTCAGAGTTGTCATGTAAATTAAATGACAATATATGTAAAATATGCATAATAAGTACAATGAACATTGATATGACTAATATCTGGGTTAAGGTGAATCATTGAAATCCAGAAAATGAAAGAAATAGCAACACTTTGCCTTTTTTCTCTGCAAAAATCTCAAGTCCTTGAGGTTTCTCTGGATTCTGTTTGGCTTCTCAGATTCTGAGCCACCTGTCCTAGCAGTATAATCCTTCTCAAACTTGTAGGCATTAATTAATCTTAATAGAGGCTATTGGAGAGAGTATTGTCTTGCTAAGCAGGATTAAAAAATGAGAATTCTGATTACACAGCTAACACCATAACATTTCCACCTATTTGTGTAAGTTATCAAATAAGCTCAGATAAAAGTAACAGCTTCCATTGCTCACCTAGTAAAATTATTTTTCATGTAAAAGCAGCTGCCCTAAGCATTTAGGATGAGATGGAGCTGGGAGCAAGGTAGACAAAAGTTCACAGAAAGTGGAAGAAGACAAGTACCAGTAAATCATGTGGTGTATTAGAAGGTAATAGGTGTAAAGGAGAAAACTACTGCAGGAGGAGGAGGGTTAGGAGTGTCTAGCTTAATGTAAAGAGTATACATGTAGGGAGAAAGGATTGATAAAGGTAATGGCTATAATTTTAAATAAGGGGATCAAAGTGGGTCTTACCCATGAAGGTGATATTTGAGTACCTTGTGCTAATTTTGACTTAATCAATTGTTAAGGAAATGCATAGAAAATGTAAGATCCAAGCCTGACATTTTTAGCATTTATTATATATATATATATATGACGACATGGCAAAATTAATTAGCTGTACTTTTTTGTTTTGGTACTGGGGATTGAACTCATGACCTTGCACTTAACCAGTGAGGTACTTACGCCACTGAGCTAAATGCCTGGCCCCCATAGCTGCACATTTTCCTTAGTGAGCATTCGATATCTGTAAAGCAGCATTCAGAGTGTAGTTATTGTTTTGGTCATATAAATAAGCTACATGTATTTTTTAAAAGTGCCAGGACCCCTTATCTCACCCCTGGGGATTGAATTTAGGACCTCACACTTGCTAGGCGGGTACTTATGCCAATGAGGTAAATCCCCAGCCCCAAAGGTAATGTTTTAAATATAAAACTAATTTACTATGATTTATATGCATGCAACAGTATGATCTTGTTAAGGAGAAATGAGGGTTTTCTATATCTGAAGTAATCATATTGAAGTAATGAGAATTTTGTGGTGTTAGCTGTTATATTTTAGTCCATTTTGACTTGAATTTTGTACATGATGTGAGGTGGTATCTAACTTTACTCGTTTATATTATCAAGCAACAGAATAGCAGATTGTTCTTTCCCCATTGAATTATTTGTCAAAAATCAATTGCCCATACATGAGTTTATTTCTGGACTCTCGATTCTTTATTAATTTAATTTTTGTTAATATGCAGAGATTGTGTTCATTGTGGAGACTCGGTACATACACAAAATACACCTTAATTCTTTTTTCATCCTCTTTCCCTTCTGTCCCACCCCCTGCATCTCTTGATTCCCATCCCATTTACAAAAGACCTATCTCTCTATTTCTTGTTATTTTGTTCTTCAACTTATTTATACTTTTGGTTTCTCATATAACAAATGATGTGATATTTAAGCTTATTTGTCTGCTTTGTCTTAACATTTTGATCTCAAGATGCATCTATTTTCCTACAAATGACTCAAATGTATTATTCTTCATGGCAAAATAGTGCTTCATTGTGTATAAATATCACATTTTCTTTATTCATTCACCTATTGATAGACATATATGCTGCTTCCAAAATTTAGCTATAATGAAATGGGTTGCTATAAACATGGGTATGTGTGTATCACTGTACTATGGTATCTTTAAATATTTCTGTATTTAGATTTTTATTTTAAAGAGATTAAAACAAAAACAACAGGGGGCTGGGGATTTAGCTCAGCGGCATAAGCGCCTGCCTTGCAAGCAGGCAGTCGTGAGTTCGATCCCCGGTACCGATAAAAAGGAAAAAGACAAAAAAAAAAAAAAAAACCCCCAGAATAAAGCAGATCAGAACAGAACAATGCAAGCAATATAGGACTTTCAAAACGACGGCAGGGGGCAGGGATTTAGCTCAGCAGTTCAAACAATTGCCTGGTAAGTGCAAGGTTATGAGTTTGATCTCAGTACCTCCCCTTCTCCCCAGAAAAACCACAAAAAACAACAGGAAATTAATAATGGTTACCATAATGTCTCATTTTCTTCAAAATAGCTGTTTATACCATCACACACAATAAAATCAAACAAAACAAAACAAAAGAATGAAACCATTTCTGTATTTAGTTTTTCTGAGGCATCTCTGTACTGATTTCTTTGGTGTTTGTACCAGTTTGTATTCCCAACAGCAATGAAAAAGGGTTCCTGGGCTGGGAATTTAGCTCAGCGGCATAAGTGCCTGCCTTGCAAGCACGTGGTTGTGAGTTCCATCCCTGGTACCAGTAAAAAAAAAAAAAATCTTACCAGCGCTTCTTAGTATTTTATTTTATTTATTTATTTATTTGTCTTTTTCCTGTTCATCGGTACCGGGGATTGAACTCACAACTGCCTTGCTTGCAAGGCAGGCGCTTATGCCACTGCGCTAAATCCCTAGCCCCAGTATTTTATTTTTTAAAGACAGTAATTCTTTCTGGAGAGAGATGGAATCTCAGTGTTGTCTTAACCTGCATTTCTCAATTTGCCAGAGATGTTGAACCTTTTTTTTTTTTTAAATATATTTATTGGCCATTTGTAGGTCTTCATCTGAGAAATGTGTTCATTTCAGATGCCCATATTTTGATTAGGTCTTTAAATTTGGGGATCTAATTTTTTGTATGTTTCATATTAGTCTTTGAGGAGTAGATGGCAAAAATTTCCCTCCATTCTGCAGGTTGTCTCCTGTTGGTGATATTCTTTGCTGTGCAAAGGCTCAAATTGAAGTGATTGCATTTGTTGTTTCTTGTACAACTGGGGTTCTGTTCAAAAAGTGTTTGCCTACATTTATGTCTTCAAGAGTTTTACCTATTTTGTCTGCTAGCAGATTCTGTTTTAGATCTTGATTCATTTAGATTTTAGTTTAGTGCACAGAGATATCAGTCTAGGTTCAGCCTTTAACATGTGTATAGCCAGTTTTCCCAGCACCATCTGTTTAAGAGGCTGTTTTTATTTCAGTGAAAGGATTTGGTTTCCTTACCCTAAGCTAAGGTAGTTACGTGTGCCTGGAGTTGTTTCTGCATCCTCTGTTCTGTTCCATTAATCCACAAGTTTGATCCCCCCTCAATACCATGCCGTACATAACTTGAAGTCTGGGATTGTGATGCTCCTTCCTTGCTCTTGTTGCCCAAAATTGCCTTTGCTACTCTAGGTCTTTTCTGTTACACATAAATTTTAAGATTGCTTTCTGTGTTTTTTTTTTTTTTGTTGTTGTTATTGTTTGTTTTGTTTTGTTTTTGTTTGGTACTGGGGATTGAACTCATGACCTCACGCTTGCCAGGCAGGCACTTAAGCCACTGAGCTAAATCTCCAGCTGCTTTCTTTAGTTCTGTGTGGAGTACAATTGTTATTTTGATTGGAATTGCATTAAATGTGTATTATAGTTTTAGAAATATCTCCATTTTGATTATATTAGTTCTGCCTACCCAGCAAAAGGGAATATCTTTTCATTTTCTGATGTCTTCTTCTTCAGAATACTATAGTTTTCACTGTAAAGATTGTTCATTTTCTTGGTTAATTCCTAAATATTTCATTTTTCTTGATGCTATTGTGAAAAGGTACCATTTTTCTAGTTTTTCTCCCAGTGAATTTATTATTGGTATATAGAAATGCTGTTGAATTTTGAGTGTTGATTTTGTGTCCTGCTATGTTACTGAATTTTATTTTCAGTTCTAGAAGTCTTCTGATGGAGATTTTGGGGTCTTCTATGTAGGGGATCATATCACCTGTAAATAATGATCACCATCATTTACTAGCCATATCTTATTTTTTCTCTTGCTTAATTGCTCTTATCTAATGTTTCAAGAACTGTATTGAACAGGAGTGTTGATAGGAGAATCCTTGTCTTGTTCTTGACTTTAGAAGGAAAGCCTTCAGCTTCTTCATTTAATATAATGTTTGCCATTGGTTTGTCATAGATTGAGGTAAAGACCTTCTATAACTTTTCCTTAAGGATTTTTTTTCTATCATGAAAGGATATTGGATTTTGTTAGATATTTTTTATGTATCTCTTGGGATGATCATGTGATTTTTTTTTCTTTGCTTCTGTTTATGTGTTGTGTTACATTTGTTACAAGTTTCTGACTTGAACCACTATATATTGTCTCTGATGTTTCTACATCTATTGAGATAATCATGTAGTTTTTGTCATTTATTCTACTGATATAGTGTATTTCTTCAACTGATTTTTCAATGTTAAAGTGACCTTGCATGTGGGATAAATCCTGCTTGATGGTGGGATATAGTTTTTTTGTTTTGTACCGGGGATCGATCTCATGACCTTGTGCTTATCAGGCAGAGCCACAGAGCTAAATCCCCCGCCCTAGGTTTTTTTTTTTTTTTTTTTGGTCTTTTTCATTTTTATTGGTACCGGGGACTGAACTCACGACCGCCTTCTTGCAAGGCAGGTGCTTATGCCGCTGAGCTAAATCCCCAGCCCTGCCCTAGTTTTTTTTTTTTTTTTTTTTTTAATTATTTTTTAAGTATTACTAATTCACCCTGATAGGTGTTTTGTTTTGTAGATTTTTTTCATTTGTATTCATAAGAAATAATATTATGTAGCTTTTTTTTTCTTACAATGTCTTTTGTTTTGGTTGGCATGATACTGGCTTCAGAATGAGTTGGGAAATGTTCTTTGTAGGTTTTAAAGAATTTGTGAAAAATTGGTTTTAATTCTTCTTTAAATGTTTGACAAAATTCCCAGGAAGCATCTGGGTCTAGGCTTTTCTTTGTCAGAAGTCCTTAACATCTTTTAAAATCTGTTTCATTCCTTTTTCAACTGCTTTTATTTACCTTATTTGACAGAAGTGATTATTTCATTATAGTATGTTCCAAAGTAAACAAATACAAATTTAAAAAAGCAAAACAGAACAAGGCAGAAAGGAAGACAAGTAAGCAAATCACACATTTTTAGCGATATGTGTGCTTTTGGATTTTTTAGTTTTTATTTTCAGTACTTGGGATTGAACTCACCATGGTTTTTGCACTTCTGTCTTTCCCTCCCTCCTTCTTCCTTTCTTTCTCCCTCCCACCTTCCTTCCGTTACTTTGTTTCATTTTTGGTTTTTGTGGCTGTACAGGGGATTCAGTGCAGGGTCAGCCATTTTTTAATTTTTAATTTTGAGAGTAGGTCTTGCTAAGGTGCAAGCCTAGGCTGGACTCTTACCATCATTTTAGCCTCCCAGAGTGCTGCGGTTACAGGTATGTTCCACTTGTCTGTTTTATATCATCATATCACAGTGTCAGTTTGCTTTAATATAAAATTCAAATCCATTTATAAAACAGTGTTTTCATGCTTTAAATTTTTATAGTGAAAAGCTATTTAATTATATCAATTATTTATCAGATTATATAAATAGAAATAATCCAGCATATTTTAACTATTTCATATACTTGGAGCAACATTTAAATATAAGCCATAACAGGCTTAGGATTTGCACAATTCATGAAATTGAGCATGGCGGTATGATTTTATAAATAGTTAATGTAATGGATATATTAGCAAGAACAGCTGGATTCTTTTTTTTTTTTTTTTAATCAGTACCAGGGATCGAACTCATGACCACACGCTTGCAAAGCAGGTGCTTATGCTGCTTAGCTAAATCCCCAGCCCCAGAACAGCTATAGAATAAAACTACTAGATGTTTATTATTTTAGAAATTAATTTTTTAAAGGTAACCATGCAGCTCTATGACCCACTTCTACTCTTCCCCATGCAGAAAGTATAAAGGCCACCTGGAGTTTCCTTTCTCTCATTGTGTTGTTAATATGAATGCTAAGCTATGTCTGAAATTTAGTAGTGGGGAGTCTCCAAAAAAAAAAATTGCAATTTTTAAAATTATTCTTGTTGGAAAGTTACTAGCCAGAAATATCCTGGAGCTTATTTTACTAGCTTTTTAACCTTAATATCTTAAAAAGACAAAAATAGGTTTTTAATTTTATTTTATTTTTGTCTGAGACAGGATTTCACTATGCAGTTCAGGCTGACCTTGAATTCACTTTGCAGCCCAGGCTGTTTTGATTGAAGTTGAAGAGAAATATTCTGATCATCAAATGCCAATCTACATTGTTTCTTGTATAAATAATCTGGCATTTCTTCTTTATGAACACCATGTGAACTTTTCAGGTCACTCCTGATGGATATATTTCACTCATTCACATTCTACCACAGGCCTTGTCTTCCAGTGTACATATCTGTGAAAATAATGATTGTGAAATATAGCTTCTTGCCAAGTGTAAAGTTTCCTAACTTGAAACTTGATTTTGCTCATAAATGTTGATGCTGAGCTATATAAGTTAATGAATCTAAGGTACTGACTGCTGCTTTACATATCAATATTTAAGTCTTTATATCAGTGATTTGATGAAATTTCATAAAATTTGAAAAAGTAATTGGATATAGAGTACATTGATATAAGTCTGATTAAATATGAAATACAAGTAAATGACCATTAGATAGAACCAACTTTGACACAAACATCAAATTGTTATACAGAATACTATAAAACAAATTTAAATTTTGTGGAAAAACAAAACAGGGTCAGCATCAGTTAGGTTGACTAGAGGAGCAAATATGATTATATAAAGGAGTTATTATGTAGGCTTACAATGACTGCCTAAAGAATCAGGGGTGGGAAAATGCAAACTGGAGCCAGAGGCCTGTAATCCCAGAACTCAGGAGGCTGAGGTGGGAGGATCTTGCAAGTTCGAGACCAGCCTGGGCTACAAAGTGAGCTCAAGGCCAGCCTGAACTGCGTAGCAATACCCCATCTCAAAAAAAAAAAAAAAAAAAAAAGATGCAAACTGGCCACCTGCAAGATGCAGAGCCAGAGAACTGGGGCTGAAGGCCTGGAGCCTATTCCAGTGTGAGTCTGTGTCAAGAAACCCAGCAGTCTGCCTTGAAAGGCTGGAGTCTGCATGGGAAGCCCACAGAACTAGAGACAAACATCCAAAGGCAGTAGTAAAAACTGGAGGTACTCTGGAGAAGAAAAGGCACAGACTTTCTTTTTCCTTTTGTATTTCCTCCAGGCTATAAGCCTATTCGTTGGTGCCGCCCACATCTTGGTTGAGTCTTCCCTCCTGAGTTTGTGGCCTGCATTATCAGTCATCCACAGACTTACCCGGAAGTGCACTAACCTGGCTAAGCAGTTTTTATTCAAGTGAAATTGACATATCCTAATTAATGATCATAGTGTCAGTTGAAATAGCGTGAAAATTGTTTTTAAAAACTGTCTGGTTTTGTAATATCTACTTGTATTCTCCAGGATTCAAGTCAGAAGCAGCTGACCAGCTGGTAGGAAAACTACATGAAACATGAGTCACAAGTAGGGTCTATTTATAGGTAATCAACTTAATTATTTTATAATTACACTGGGTTTGCAAAGCCTTTCTAGAAATGATTCATGGTATGTGTGCATTGAGCTAAGACAAATGTGTCATCTAAGTAAAATGACAATCTCATGTGACACTATATTGGAAACAAGTTTGCAATGGAAAGAATGCAAAGTGGATCAGAGAAAATTATTTGTGCCAGAGACTTAAGTAATGTGAGTTCACTACTCGAATCAGTATTGAGCATCCATCTGGCCATAGTGGAGCATGCCTGTAGACTCAGCTCTCTAGAGGTAGGAAGATCACTGAATTCAGAGGCAGTCTGGGCTACATAGTGAGTTCAAAAAGACCCTGAACTACACAGACCCTGTCTTCAAAACACCTTAACTACCTACCCACATTGATCATCCATTTTAAATTAGATATTAAATAGGAAAGTGTTGGCTGGGATACTGGAGGGTAGTGGTTAGGATTTGTATGTGTATAGTTGGCATTTTTTTTTTTTTTGTATTTTTCCTTTTTATCGGTACCAGGGATCGAACTCACAACTGCCTGCTTGCGAGGCAAGCACTTATGCCTCTGAGCTAAATCCCCAGCCTGTATAGTTGGCATTTTAATGCAATATTTAAGGTAGACCAAAAAAATACAAGTAAGCCAGTGCTGTCCATTCTTTAACAGGCCAGGACCTAAGTAGTTGAAAGTCCGTATGAACTGAATACTGCATTGAAGATACAGACAACAAGATTCTGAAGGTGTAAATTTTATGTATTTACATGGGTGTACTCACCCATGTTTAAATTTTGAACCATGAGGAGTGGGGTTATAGTTCATTGATAAAGTGATTACCTAGCATATGTGAACTAATAACTTTTATTTGTTGTGATCCACTGACTACTTAAGAATTATTAATTTCCATGTTTGCATTTCCTGCAGGTTCCTTTGCTACTGATTTTTAGTTTCATTGCACTGTGATCTGATAATATGCATGATATTCTTTTGTACTTACTTAAGCATGATTTATATGTTGTATTTTAGAGAGAGTCCTGTGTGCTGTTGAAAAAAAATGTGTATTAGTTGTTGGGTGGACCACTTCGTAGATGTCTGTTTAGTCCATTTATTGAAAGGGTTGCTTCAAGTCTGATAGTCCTTTGTTGACTTTTTTGTTTAGTTGATCTATTTATTACAGTGGGGTGGTACAGTCTCTCACTGTAATTGTATTGGTGTGTATCTGATCTTTTGTGTGTATTTGTGTTTGTTCTATGAAGTTGAATACATCATGGTTTGGTGCATATGCTTTTATAATTATCTTTTTCTGTTGAAGAGTTCTGTTAACCAATATATAATGTTCTTCTCTGTCTCTTTTGATCAGCTTTGGCTTAAAGACTGCTCTGAAAATAGTTATACCTATAAAAAGTTTTTTAGGAGTTTCTGTTGTATTAAATGTTGTTTTCCATCCTTTCATTTGTAGTGTATGAATTTTTTTTGTGTGTGTTAAATGTGTTTCTTATATACAGCATCTCATTGGAGTTTGGTTTTTTTGATCCATTCTGCTAATCTTTGTATTTTGCACTGTAGTTATAATTGATAGATATTAATTCTTTCATTGCATTATTTACTCATTACGGTTTTGCCTTTTTTTTTTTTTTTTTTTTTTTTTTGTACCAGGGATCAACCTCATGATCCCACACTTGCCAGGATGGCACTTATACAGCTGAGCTAAATCCCCAGCCTTGTTTTGTCTTGTTTTTCTTCTACTTAATTGCTAGTCCAACATGATGTATTCATTCTATTGGGTATATTTACATTGATAACTTCATTGTTTCTTGCCTGAGAAAGAGAATCCTTGAGAATTTTTTGGAAAGTTGGCTTGGTGGTCATGAATTTCCTCAGGTACTCTTTACCATGGTAATATCCTATTTTTCCATCAATTTTGAAATGTAATTTTGCAGAATATATCAATCTATGTTGGAAGTTACTTTCTTTTAGGGCCTGAAACACTTCATTCCACACTTTCTTTACTTTTAAAATTTGGGTTGAGAAGCCTGTTATAACTCTGATGGTTTTTCCTTTATACCTGTTTCATTCTCTAGTACCTTTTAAGATTTTGTTCTTTTATTGGATTTCCAGAATTTAATTATGTGGCATAGACTTGTTTTTTTCCGATCACGGTTATACAGGGTTCTATATGCCTCGTTTATCTATCTGTTAAATTCTTTTTCATATCTGGAAAGTTTTTTGGTATTTACTTCTATAAAAAGATTTCTTATGTCCTTTGTGCTAGTTTCTAATTTTTTTTGAAGGTAGTAGAAATACAACAGAATAAGGCAAAACAAAGCCAATCGAGACAATGTGATAAAATTGGTACAGAACTTCAGAGCAGGTTACCAGGATAACAGTAATAGATACCATAGTATATCTCGTTATCTTTACATTAGTAGTCTAGCCAATTAGGTATTGCTAACTCAAACCAAAGACAGAACATTATAAAACCAATTGAAAGAGAATATTGAATAAAGTAAAACAATTAATCATAATGGAACAAAACAGTGAAAACAACATTTGCTTTCAAACAGAAGATAGAAAGAGATACCCTATTTGCTATATTGCATACAGTCATCCTCTCAAGAGATGCTCAGACCTCTGTCCCCAGTTGCTGATGGGCTGGGGGGAGGGATGTTTGATTCCCAGCCTGGAGGCTCATAGGAAACTTTTACTGGGTCTCCTCCTGGCTCATGCCTACCAAGAGGGTAGGTGAATTGCTTCTTTGTGCAGCCTCCTGATCTTCACCATGGCCGTGGCCGAATCTCTTAATTTTTTATTAACTCCAGTTAGTCTTATATTAGTCTTTGAGGTGGCTGTCAGTGGTTGGATATATTTTTCATGTTCCTTTCCTTTTAAAGTATCTTTCAATAGTTGATCACGAACTTCCACACTGTCTTTTAAATCTGTCACTGTCCTCACATTGGTTGCTTCTGTTCCCGATACTTTCAGTCCTATCTTTAATTTCTTAGATTTCTGTTCGGAGCTTCTTTATGGACTTACATTCTTTTCTGTGTGCATTCAGGTTTTGCATCTCTTCCTTTAGTTCCACTACATTTTTTTTTTTTTTTTGTCTTTTTCCTTTTTATCGGTACCAGGGATTGAACTCACAACTGCCTGCTTACAAGGCAGGCGCTTATGCCACTGAGCTAAATCCCCAGCCCCTAGTTCCACTATATTTTTGCTAATGTCTTTTCTAGATTTGCTGATCATTTGTTTCATTTGGGTCATTATTTGTTTAGTTACAGCATCTATGGATTTGCCAAGCATCTTATTGAACTATTTTGTTACCACCATTGATAGCCTTTCAGACATTTGCACTGTGTGGCTTTTGATTTTCTCTCTCTCAGTGGCCCCTTGAATTGGGTTTGCGGGGAGTTGGAGTTAAGAGTTTTTGGAATAGTTTTTTTGCCTTATTTTCATATTTCTATTTTTGTTTGTTTGCTTTGCCTTGCTGGGGTTCTCAGCTTCTTTGGCCCTTTCTTTGGGAATGAGCCACATTATTGTTTATGATCCCTCAGCAATCCAGGTACTGGCAATATGGAGAAAATCAATTGATAAATAGCACCAACTATGTCACCTTGGCTATTGTGGTAAAGCGAATGAAAACAGTGGTCTCAAATATAAACTGATTGTTGACAAACTCTTATGTAAACACCCTTAACCTCAGAGCAAAGAGGTATATGGTTTTAGTGTGTACACTCAAATAAAGATCGAGTGAGCATACCATTAGTATCTGCTGAATATAAGCAGCATTACAAACGCTCAAGAAGACTACTAGACTAACCGCCATGCCTTTCAAATCCACTCCTAAAGTTTGCACTCACCAGACCTCACCACAGAACACAGGCCCCGTGGTCTTCCTGGACTGACCTTGAGCTTCTCAAGGGATCTTAGAAGATCTTGGTCTAGCGCTCATCTTCTCCAAGCCTGTCTCCTAAGACTCGTCCTGGAGTGAAACTCCTCTGGATGCTGGTCTTTTTTTTTTTTTTTTTTTTGATGCTGGGGATCGAACTCATGACCTTGCATTTGCCAAGCAGGCACTTATGCCGCTGAGCTAAACCCCTGGCTGGTATTACACTTTTATGTCATTTAATGTTCATTGCTTATGAGTGTTCTGAGTGACAGAAGTGATAGGATACTTTTGGGAGCTTTTCCCTAGTTTTTGGGATTGAGCCCAGGGGTGTGCTACCACTGAAATATATTCCTGACCTCCCCTGCCTTTTTAAATTTTGAGACAGGGTCTGGCTAAGTGGGTGTTGGTCTTGTCTTTAGTCAGGTTGGTCTTTTGGTTTTGGTTACCACCTCTGCTGCCTTATGTTGAGAAGCATTGTACACAGACAGCTAAGATTTGTAATTTGGCCACTTTCTTCCTCTCTTTCACAGGACACATGAAGTGGCCAGTATCGAGGGCGGTGTAGCACCTCTTTCCTCCACTCCTGTAGGGTGCGTAGGGTGGCTAGTGTCAGCAGTACCGTATATATGTATTATGCATATATATGTGTGTGTGACATAGTTTCTTTTATATGAAAAACAAAAAGTATAAATAAGCAAAATAAAAGACACATAATAGGAAGTAGGGAAATAGCGCTTTGCAGATAGAAAAGGGACCAAGAGATGTAGGAAAGGGGGAGGAAAAGGAGAGGAGGGGGAAAAGTTAAGATGTGTTGTGTCCCTGCACTAACTTCCCATGAAGCACGTAATCATTATGTACTAGAAATATGTCCTAATAAAAAATTCAAAAATTTTAAAAATGAAAACTTTAGGACAGGCCCTGCCTGAGGCGGGTGCCAGGCCAGTGGCATCCCTAGGGAGACATCTTCCAGAGATTCCCAACTTTGGTTCTGGCACTGCCAGCAGGTGACGGACTACTTCCTTTGTTGCAGGATACGTAAGAAGGCCCAGCTCCTTAAGTTTCCTTGGAGTGTGAGGAAGTACAAAGAACTGAAACTGCTCTTCGTGCTTATCTGCTGCTTTATGGAGAAAAAAATAACCAGCACAGTAAAATGGGGAGTAGCTCTGAGTCTGCAGCACTTCCTGAGTGAGGACCATAAAAACAGAAGTTTTCTTGGCAGTAACTTTTTGTTACCTCTGAATTACTGAGACTCTTTCTCTCTGTTTTTTAGATGACATTTCTTAGAACAGTTTTAGGTTTACAGAAAGTTTGAGCAAACAATCCTCTTGCCTCACCCTCTTGAATGCTGGGATTACAGGCATGTGCCACATCACCTGGCTAATCTCAGCTATTTTTGACCTATAAGAATAGCTGGTTTATATCAACCTAATGATGTGTGTGTGTGTGTGTGTGTGTGTGTGTGTGTGTGTGTGTGCAAGTATGTCTGAGTGTCATACAGAGGGCCTTGTGTGTGCACAGCATGTGCTCTGCCAGAGTTGCATCCTCAGATTTTACGCTAATAATGTATCTAACTTTACTACAAGTCTGTATTGTTTCATACCAAAGGATATCGTCAGATCATGAAAAACATCTAACTAAAATCTTTGGCTGCTCTTGGGACCTTTATGAAAGAAGAAAATTCAACCATTTCATTAGATCTTTTAGTGTGAAGCCATGTGAGTTCTTAGGGAAGACTCTCCTTTCTACTTAAAATATATTTATTACAAAGTACATAATATAAGTTGTAGCTATTTGGTCAAAAAATAATAATAAAAGATATGTCTATGTTACTATTAGCCCAGGTTAAGAAACAGGTTTATTTATTTATTTTTTTATCAGTACTGGGGATCAGACTCACGACTGCCTGCTTGTAAGGCAGGCGCTTATGCCACTGAGCTAAATCCCCAGCCCCAAGAAACAGTTCTTAATTGTAGTGTGTGACTTTAGAACGTCATAATCAGCCTGATAGATTACATCTAACATATTAAAAATGGAACAGAAATATGAATTTCTATTTTATATATACATCACAAGTTTTGCATATGCGTTACATTGTTTCTTACATAGTGAGGATAAACAGGCTGGTCTCAAACTTGAAACAATCCTCCTTCCTCAGCCTCGAGTGCTGGGATTACAGGCATGTGCCACCATGACCAGTTTAGATGCTTAATCAGCTAGGCAAACTCAGCAATCCATAAAGTTTAGAATTGTTCACTTTTACAAAAAAGTCAAGATTTTGACTATTTCGGTTAAGTTTATAGGAAAATTTGAGAAGTACTGATGTTTTGACTTTATTTAATGTTCAAATACAAAAACATACTGATTTTTACTCATTACTCTGGGTCTTATTTAACATTTTTCATTAAAGATTGATGTCTTCATAAAGGATCATGTATTTTATTTTAGGTTTATTTTTATATATCTTGTTCCTATGGTAAAGTATATACACACACTTTTTTTCAAAGTACATTTTCTGGTTGTCACTGGTATGTGAAGCTGACTTATGTTTTCCACGGAAGTGTTTTTGTTTCTCAGTTCCTCTTTTACTTTTGTGTTAGACAGAAAACTTTAGTTTTAGTATATCATTTAAAAATTATTTTCTTAGTAGTTACACTGAGGTTAACATTAATCTATAATAACCAGTTAGAATTAATACATTTTCATTTGTTTATTTGTTTTTGGTGCTGGGTATCGAACTTACAACCTTGGGATTGCCAAGCAGGCACTTATGCTACTGAGCTAAACCCCCAGCCCTTACATTTTCAATATGATGCTGAAACAATTGTAATCAGATTCTGCCTCCTTCCTAGAATTTGTGATTTTGTTTCTCGTTGTTGTTTAATGTCTTTTCTGCATTAACTGTGCAAAGCCTATAGTCTTTGTTTTGTGTGCCAGTTGAAGTCTTTGTTCCTTTAGCTTAGTAGTCAGTTAGTGATTCAACAGAGATTTTCTTAAATATCTGGAATAACAACTATAAACCCAACTTCGTTGATAGGTGCGGTGTTGTTTTGCACACATTCCACACTGTGTAAGGGTGTTGCCAACTCTGGTCAAGTCTTCACTTCCTACATGTGCAGCATTTGGGTGCTGGCCAGAAGTGAGAGGTTAGGACCTTTCTGGTTGTTTCCGAGCACAGACCTGGATGAAGCATTGCAGCCTTCTAGATTCTCAGAAATATGTGGAAGCTTCTCAGGGCTCACATTTCTTAAAGGGTCTCACTTCCCAGCCTGTTAAAGTTTTTTTTTTTGTAATCTTTCTTTCTCTCTCTCTCTCTTTTTTTTAACCTCAATTCTTACACCTTCTCCCATGATAATGACTAATGCAATTGCCTTTAAATGTGTTCAACAAATGCATCTTTCCCTCCCTTGCAAAAAGCTGCCTTATTAGCCCTTTGTGTTTCAAAGTTAGTTAAAACAGAGACAAGGCTGTTTTCTAGGGAAAACACTAGCGACATGAAAGCCACCACAGTTATTTGAAAGTAAAGTCCCTTCTGCTAACTCTCATGCAAGAAACTCTCACGTATAGGGAGGCTGTTTGTTGTCTTTAGGACCAGGAGAGGGTGAACTAGAAGCAACACAAACTCCCTCACTGAGACTTTTGTTTTTATTTTTTCTTCTTGGATTAAGCACTTCCCTGGTGGCTGCAAACTCCTGACTGCTTTACTGAAGTCTGAGACAGTTGATTCTGACTCTGTCAATTTATACACACTGTATCTGTGGAAAGGTAGGCTTCTGGCGTTTATAATTAGTATACTAGTTTTGCTGTTGTCACTCACATAGTTGACTTTAAAAAATTTTATTAGTACTTGTTTGTGGTATATGATGATTACATTAGTTGTGAGGAGTTGGTACATGTATATAACTTCTTAATTCTCTCTAGGTCCCCTTCTCTTTCCCTCTCGCCCCCTTCCTCCATTTGGTTCCCTTCTCATTTGTAAAAGATCTATATCCTTATTTCCTGTTAACTGTCTTTTGTTTTGCTCTTTAACTTAATTACACTTTTTCATAAAGAGAAACTGTGTAATATTGTGTCTGATATGTTTCACTTATCATTATGGTCCCAAGATGCATCTGTCCTCCCACAAGACTCAACTTGATCATTCTTTATGGCAGAGTAGTACTCCATTGTATGTAAATATCACATTTTCTTTATCCCATTCATCTGTGGATGGACATCAACAGACTGCCTCCAATATTTAGAATTTCTATTGTTAGATTTTTGTGGAATCTGATACTGATTTCCATAGTAGTTATATTAGTTTATAGTCTCACCAACAACATAGAATTCCTTTTCCTCTTACAGCCTTGCCAGTGTTTGTTATTTAATATCATGATGATGACTTTTCTTGTCGGAGTAAAATGGAATATCAGTGTTTTTATTTGCATTTCTCTAATAGCCAGAGATTTTGAACATTTTTTTCATGTATTTTTTCACCATTTTGTACTCCTGAGAAGTGTCTATTCTTTTTAGGTCTCCATTTAAAAAATTATGGAGGGGGTTTAAGTTTTTCAGTTCTTTATACATTCTAGATATTAGTGCCCTGTCCAAGGGGTAACTGACAGAAATGTTTTCCCGTTCTGTAGGTTGTCTTTTTACTCTGTTTGGTTGTTTGCTGTACAAAAGATTTTTAATTTGCTGTAATCTCCTCTGTTGATTCTTGATGTTATTTCTTGTACAGTTTGGGTTCAGAAAGTCGTTGCCTCTGCCTCTTGTCTTCAATAGCTTTAGCTACTAGTTCGGTATATATATGGTGAGTGATAGGTTCTAGATTTAATCTTCTGCATGCGTATGTCCAGCTTCACCAGCACCATTTTTTTTTTTAATTTTTTTATTTTTATTTTTTTTGTCTTTTTCATTTTTATCGGTACCAGGTATTGAACTCACGACCGCCTGCTTACAAGGCAGGTGCTTATGCCGCTGAGCTAAATCCCCAGCCCCCCCAGCACCATTTGTTGAAGAGTGTATCTTTCTTGCACCATAAGTTTTTTTTTTTTTTTTGTCTTTTTGTCTTTTTCCTTTCAATCGGTACCAGGGATCAAACTCATGACTGCCTGTTTGCAAGGCAGGCGCTTATGCCACTGAGCTAAATCCCCAGCCCCTTGCACCATGAGTTTTTAACTGGTTTGTCAAAGAACAGGTGATTGAATGTGGCTGTAGTTGTTTCTGCATTCTCTATTCATTTCTGTTCTAGTACTGGGCTGTTTTTATTACTGTGGCTTTATAATACAATTTGAAATTTGAGATTGTGATGCTTCCTTCTTTGCTCTTATTGCCTAGGATTGCTTTTGCTATTGTTGGTCCTTTTTGGTTCCATAAGAATTTTAGGATTGCTTTCAGTACCTCTGTGGGCAATACTGTTGGTGTTTTGATTGTAACTGCATTAAATCTATATATAATTTTTTGAGTATAGCATTTTGACAGTATAGGTTATATCCAGGAACAGGAGATATCTTTCCATTTTTTATGTCCTCTTTGATCTCCTTTTTTAAATAGTAGTTTTTATTATAGTTTTAGAGTAGTTTTTATTATAGAGGTCTTTTACTTCCTGTGTTAGGTTATCTCCTAAATATTTAATCTTTCTTGAAGCTATTTTGGTAGTACTGAGGACTGACAGGGCCTTGCTCATAGTAGGCAAGCATTCTACCACTGGGATTCAGCTCCAGCTTTTGAAGCTATTTTGAATGACATTGCTTTTCTAATTTTTATTTCAGTGGGCTCATTATTTTAGTGTAGAGGAACACAATTGAATTTTGTGTGATTTTTGTATCCTGCTGCCTTACTGAATTTCTTAGTTATGGGAGTCTTTTGGTGGAATTTCTTGAATCTTATATAAAGACCATGTCATGTGCAGGTAAGAGTAATTTGACTTCTTCCTTTGCTATACAATAGCCATTTTTTCTTTCTCTAGACTAATTGCTGTGGCTAACGGTTCAAGTACTATCTTGAACAAAAGTAGTAATAATGGACACTCTTATCTTCCTGATTTTTGAGGGCAAAGCTTTCCATTTATCATCATTTAATGTGATGTTGACCGTGGGATTGTCATAGCTGCCTTTGTCTGATGGAAAAAGGTGTTTCTATACTTGTTTTTTTCAAAGTTTTTATCATGAATGAATGTTGGATTTTGTCAAAGGCTTTTCTGTGTCTGTTGAGATGATTATTTGTGTGTGTGTGTGTGTGTGTGTGTGTGTCTGTGTGTGTATGCCGGGTCTCGAACTCGCAACCTCGCACTTGCTAGGCAAGCGCTTATGTCGCTGAGCTAAATCTCTGGCCGATCATATGATTTTTATCCTACTTTCTATTAATATGATGTATTACATTTATTAATTTGCATATGTAAGCCATCCTTGCATTCCTGGACTAAAGCCTACTTGGACATAATGTGTTATCTTTTTAATGATTTGTTGTATCCTATTTTACAATATCTTCTTGAGAATCTTTGCACCTGTGTTCATTAAAGAGACTGGGTTGATGTCTTTGCATTTTCTAATATCCTCTTTAATCTCCTTTTTCAGAGTAGTATAGTTTTCATTGTACAGTCTTTTATATCCTTCATTCGATTGATTCCTAGGTATTTCATTTTTTTAGATACTACTGTGAAAGATGTTGTTTCCCTATTTCTCTTTAAGTGAGTTTGTTTTTTGTGTATAGAAGGGCTATTGAGTTTTCAGTGTTGACTTTGTCTTGAGCTATACTACTGCATTTGCTTATTAAATCTAGCAGTTTTTTAGTGGAATTTTTGGTGTCTTCTATGCAGAATATCATGTTATCTGCAAATAACAATAATTTAACTTTTTCATTTCCTTATCTTTATTCCTTTTATTCTTTCTCTTGTTGAATTGCTCTGGCTAAAGCTTCCAAGAACATGTTGAATAAGAGTGGGGGCGTTGGATATCCTTGTCTTGTTCCTGATCTTGGAGAGAAAGCTTTTAGGTTTTGTTCATTGAGTATGATGTTGCCTGATGGTTTGCGATAGATGGCTTTTATCAGACTGAAACAAAGACCATCTATTCTAGTTTTCTGAATTGGAAATAGCCTATTCCTTGAAATAGGAATAACTATCATGAATGGGTATTGGACTTTGTCAAAGGCTTTTTCTGCATCTAATGAGATGATCATGTGATTTTTGTCCTTGGCTCTATTAATACGGTATATTACATTTATTGATTTACATATGTTGAAATATACCTGCTGCATCCCTAGGATTAATCCAGCTGGGTCATGGTGTATAATCATCTTGATGATTTGTGGCATTGTTTGCCAGTATCTTATTGAGGATTTTTGCATTTATGTTCATTAGGGAAATTGTCCTGTAATTTTCTTTCTTAGTTGGGTCCTTCTTCAGTTTTGGTATCAGGGTAATACTTGCTTCAAGGAATAAATTTGGGAGTATTGCTTCCCTTTCAATTTCTTGAAGAGTTTGAGAAATAGGTCTTCTTATTATCTTCTTGATTCAGCTTTGATAATTCATATGTATGTGGGAATGTGCCATTTGTACTGCATTTTCCATCTTATTAGAAAATAAACTTTAAAAGTATTTATAGATATCCTCTGGATTTCTGCAGAGTCTTGTGATTTTATCCTTTTTATTTATAATTCTGTGGAATTAAGTTTTCTTTTTTGATAAGGTTGGATAAGGGTTTGCCAGTTTTATTTAGTCTTTCAAAGAACCTACTATTTGATTCATTGGCTCTTTGTGTTTTTTTAAGTCTCCAGTGTGTTAATTTCTGCTCTGACCTTTATAATTTCTCCTTTGTATAAGCTTTTGTAAAGTTTAGTCTGCACTTCTTTTTCTAGAAGTTTGAAGTTCACCATTAAGTTGTTTATATGAGTTTGCTCTGTTTTTCTGATATGGGCATTTTTCTCTTAGGACTACTTTCATTGTGTTTCATAAGTCCTGGAATGTTGTATTTTTGTTATCATTCAGCAGTAAAAACTGTCTAATTTCTTCTTTAATTTCATCTGAGATATTGGTTGTTCAGGAGGGTGTTACTTAATTTCCACCAATTTATGAAGTTCTTGTGGTTTCTTTTGCCATGAAGTTCTAATTTCATTGCACTATGGTCCAATAATATGCATAGGTCAATTTTTTTTGAGACAGGATCTCCCTATGCAATTTGAGCTGGCCTTGGACTCACATTGTATCTCAGGCTGGTCTCGAACTTGCCTCCTGCGTCAGCCTTCCTAGTGCTGGGATTATAGGCATGGGCCACCACATCCAGCTCGTAGGACAATTTTAATTCCTTTGCATTTCCTTAAGTATATTCTTTTTTTTTTTTTGCATTAAAGTTATTTCAGAGCCTTAAGCATATTTTATGAGCTAGTCTATGGTCTGTTTTGGAGAACATCTCATGTGCTGCTGAGAAGATATATATTCTGATGTTGTAGGTTGATACACTCTGTAGACATCTAAATCCATTCATTCCAAAGTTTGGTTCGATTCTAATATTTCATTGTTGATTGTCTACTCTATCTGTCTTTTGTGACAGTGGGTTATTGAGATCCCCCAATAAACTGTAGTAGGGCTTATTTGATTTTTCGTGTCCATTAGTAATTGCTTTATATATTGGGAATGCTGGTATTTGTTGCATATATATTATGATTGTTATTTCTTCTCCTTCGATTGTTCCCTTTACAAGGATTTCTTTACCTCTCTTGGTTTGATCAGTCTTGGTTTGAAATTCAGTCTGTGTAGAAATGAGTAACTACCCCTGCTTTTTTCTGGGTTCCTATCACATGATGTTTTCTATCCTTTAACTTTCAGTCAGTCTGTGAATTTCTTTTGAATTAAATGTATTTCTTTTATGCAGCATATTGTTGGACCTTGCTTCTTGATCCATTCTTCCAAGTCTGTGTCTTTTGATTGGTGACCATTAACATTGATGGTTATAATTGATATGTATTGACTTTTCCTTATCATGTTATTTTCCTGTTTTTGGCTCCCTCTTTTTGTTTTTTCCTCTTTTCTGTGGTTAATTTGTCCTATGTGTTGGGTTCCTTCTGTTTGGGTTCTTGGAGTTGTAGTCCTTGTTATCTCTCCCTAGGATGTTCTTTAAAATATTTTGAAGTGCTGGTTTGGTAGTTACAAATTTCCATAGATGTTCTTGGTCATGGAAGTGTCTTATTTCTCCATCAGTTTTGAAAGATAGTTTTATGGGATTCACCAACCTGAGGTGAAAGTTGTTTTCCTTTAGAACTTGAAATGCTTCAATCCAAGCTCTCCTTGACAGGACAGTGTATGCTGAGAAGTCAGCTGTGATTCTGATGGGCTTTCCTTTGAGGTGATGTTTCTTTTCCCCAACAGTTTTTAATTTTCTGTTCTTGTATTAAGTTTCTGGAATCTTCCCCCCCCCCAATCCATTTTATTTCAAGGATAAAAAGAAAAACAAACAAAAAAACTTAACTACCACAAAATTTCAAAACACATAATGGGGGAAACAGTGATACATGCATTGTACATTGTCATCCCCAAACCATTCACGCACAGCAGAAGACATCTGGTGGAATCTTGAGTATGACAAGCCTGGCTGTAGATTTTTGTTTTTTTTTTTTTTTTTTTGGATCATGGCTAATTAGAATTCTCTGTGCTTCACTTATCTATATGTCAAAATCTCTCTACTAGGAAACTTTTCTTCTGTGACATCTGTGAGCAGTTTTTAATATCATTTGTGGCATCCCCTGCTTCTTTATTGACTCCAGTCAATTTTAAGTTATTCTTCTCTGTCTCATCTAGCAGCTGCTGGATTGATTTCTCATGGTCCTTTGATGTTTTTGAGAAATCTTTCTTTTCCTCATCACAAAGTGCAAGCCTATCTTTTATATCTAAGATCATGTCCTCACATTGGCTTAATCTGCTGTGAATACCTTCCGTGGAGTTTTTATTCTCCTGGATATCTGCTTGAATCTGCCTTATGAATTCCATGTCTTTTCTGTGCTGAGCATTCCATACTTTCCTTACGCTCGTCTATTTTTTGTCTGTATCTGCTCTACCATCACTAAGCATGATCTTTATTTTATACACCATCTCTGTAGTTATCTGAGAGATTATTTCTGATTTGATTTTTTTTTCCAGAGCTTCCTTAAATTGCTTTCCTGTTACTGTTTCAGAGAGGCCAGGTGGGATGTTTTTGGTTTGTTTCATCTCATTGCCCCTTAGGTGTGCCTTTGGTGAACTGGATGTCTGGGATTGCATCATGTTTAAGTGTCTTCTAATTTTCTTTTTTAGTTTAACTCCTGGGTTAATGCTTGTAAATTGCTTATGGTGGGTTGCTTTATTGCTAGTATTTACAAACCTTGGGTATGGGGCTGGGGATTTAGCTCAGCGGCATAAATGCCTGCCTTGCAAGCAGGCAGTCGTGAGTTCAATCCCTGGTACCGATAAAAACGAAAAAGACAAAAAACAAACAAACAAACAAACCTTAGGTAATGACTACTTCTCTGAGGTATCTTCCAGGTGTAGCTGGTTTTCGGGTTTTCAGTTTGTTGGAAGATCTTACCCCTACAATTTGTTGGAGATGAGAAGTTGCTGCTTGGTTGGCACAGTCCCTGGTTTTGACAAAGTGACAAACTGTGCCACAGTATTTCCTGTGACCTTTAGTCAATCTGTCATGGAATATCAGAATGAACAGCTCAACCAGTATACTAACAAAAGGAATAGAAGCTTCTTCATATTTCACAAAGAATAGCTCAGAGTTAGTCTTCCAAATTCCAAGCCATTTGTCTCTCACTTTTAATTTTTCTAATAGGTATGTACCCATAGGCTCATCAGTATCTTCTGCTTTGGTGCCCAACAGCACCCGGTCCTCCTGCACCTGTTATTTTTGTAAACAGTTGTTGTTGTTTTGTACTGGGAATTGAACTCACGACTTCGTACTTGCCAGGCAGGCATTTATGCCACTGAACTAAATCCCCAGCCCTGTAAACGGTTTTTTGATGCCAGTTTTTTGTCTCATCTTTTTTCACTAATTCCCATTAATCTTAGGTTAGTCTGCTTTGCATCATTTAGCAGTTTCTGGATCCATTTTCCTTGTACTCCTGTTGTTTTTAAGGTCTCTCAGAGTACAGTGTTGCCTGCAGTAGCTCTATGTTTTAGATCTGAGACTCTGTCCTCGCACTGATCATTTCTACTGCTGTACTTTCTGTAGAACTTTTTATCTCCCAGGTTTCTTCTTAGCACTTTTCATGAACTCGTAATTCTTAGAATACTGGGTAATTCATGTTTTGTATAATTTTGTTTAATTCAATGAGGGTTTACTTTTCTTTTTTTTTTTTTTTTTTTAATTTAAAGAAAAGGAAACGAAAAAAAAAATACATGGAGATTAAAGAAAAAAAGGGTGGAAAAATAATACTAAATTACAGACAAACAAAAGGTAAGAAATTGCCAGTTGATAAGTTACAAATTGTCTTCTTCGAAATGGCTGTTTAGGTTATAGAATTAAAGTATTTAGAATGACATTCAAAAAAGTGACCCTACAAACCATTCTGCTCTATGGCCGAACAAAAGCTCCGTAATATGATTATCAGTCCCACCTATTTGTTTTACAACTCTAAGAGGATAAGGTTAACCATATCAAAACAGAACAGAACATTTAAAAAAAAATAAAAAACAATTTAAAGAAACACAGATTTCAAAGCAAGTCCACCGGAGATCTACCTTATCCAACTGTCTCTAGCTTCTTACAAATAGTTGTCCCTAACTTCACCCACTTTCTATACTTATTGCATATTATAGAACTAATCAAATCATTACAGGATGATGGAGTCTCTTTGGGTCCTCAAGTTCCAAATTAGGGAAGACATTTCCAACTACCATCGCATCTCTCATTCTCTTTGTGATAGCCGTCCCCATCTCTGCATATGCTGAAGTTGAGCTGAAGAAACCAGTCCAGAGTCATTTTAATCAGCAAGCAATAGATTGCTAGAATTTATATTATAATGCTACAAAATAAGCCTCGGGTTTTTCAGGTCTCTTCCTCAGAGTATTTGTTCCTATCCTCTCTGTATTATAGGGAAAACCAAGTCATAACAAGACAGCGAAACAATTTCCTAGATAAACATGCAATGGATAAGACTTACAAAACTATAATATAAATGATCTTCCGTAGCTACTATGTTTTCTCTTGTTATTTTCAATAGATTTGTCGACAACACTGGCTTATTATAGTTAAATATACTATCACCTATTTTTATAAAAACTTATCTTTGACTGCATTGTAGTATTTGAGAGCTGTTACTGATTCATACCAGTATGGATATCCTTTACATCCTGTCATGCTCAGAGTAGTTTCCTCTACTTTTAGGGTTGATTCTAACACACATACGGATTTCAAATAGGATCAGTCAAGGCCAACCAATAGTCTTATGATTCAGATACAATTAAGATCAGTCATAGTAAGACAATGTAAGTAATACAGGATTTCAGCTTAAGTCAATAGGAAAGTAAGGATAGTTACCATGGTATAACCTGCTATTTTTGGTTCTAGAGGTCTGTGTCCTCAAATCTGATATGAGTGGACAGACCAGAACAAATTTAATTCAATCTAAATATGGCACTAGGACTACTGTGTCTTTTAAATCGTTATACACCATTAGCAATGACCTCTGCTTTTTTTTTTTTTTTAAATATAGTTTCAGAGCTGTCTCTACCAAAGACTAGCTTACCGTCTCTGCCTCATGTCTGCTACTCCACTTTTCTGCTATAATTTGTCCACCTTATTCCCTCATTCCATGGTCTGCCCCGTACACTGAGGCCTCTCTGCCACTGTAGCTGTAATCCTGATATCCCTTCCTCTCTTTCTCTGTAATGTCCTTCAGCGCTCTCTGTAGGGTTGGATTGGTGGCCACGAACTCCCACAGTTCCTCCTTGTCTTGAAAGTATCTTATTTCTTCATTAATTTTTAGAGAGAGTTTTGATGGATATATGAACTTAGGTTGCATATTTTTTTCCTTCAGGACTTGGAATATTTCTCCCCACTCCCTTCTTGACTTAAGAGTTTGTGTTGATAAGTCTGCCGTTATTTTGATAGATTTCCCATTATAGGTAACCTGCATCTTTTCTCTGGCTGCTTTTAATATTCTGTTTTTTTGGTGGATTTCTGGGATCTCGATTATTATATGCCTAGGCGTAGATCTGTTTTGGTTGTAGGTAGCTGGCGTTCTGTATGCTTCTTTTATCTGGATATCATTTCTTTTTGCTATACATGGGAAATTTTGCTTTAATATCTCTGTGAATATTTTTTGTATTTCATTTTTGGATGTTCCTGCTTCCTCACTCACATTCTTTATTCTTAGGTTATGCATCTTTTTATCATCTTCCAGTTTTAGAATTGCTTCTTTCTGGTTCCTTGTTATTTTTAAGAGGCTTTTTCTTTCACGTTCATAAGCCCTAAATCTCTCTTCAAGTTTCAGAAGGTTGTCTTTAGTTTCTGTCAAGGCATTTTGCCAATATTCAATGGAGTTTTTAGTTTCCTGATTTTCTCTTTGGATCTGTTTCATGTATTCTAAGTTATGCTTAAATTCTTCAGATGCTTCTCTTTCTTTTCTGATTTCCTCAGTTCTTCCATCTGTGTTCTCTTGGGCAGGGCTTGTCATTTCTTTAATTAATCTCTTTATATCTTGCCTCACTTGGATCAGGAGTACATCTTTAAATTCCTCTATGAGATCATGTAAATACTTTTTAATTTCGGCTGATGCTGAGTCGAGCAATGGATGGTTACTGTGCTTGTTCTCTTCAGTGTTTAGTTCTCTTGGGTTTAATTTCTCCTGTTGAACAGCTGGAGATTTTTTTTTATTTTTATCTCTTGTCATGTTTCTGGTTTCTTTCAGACTGTCCTGGAGTTCTCTGGCCCTCTCCGAATTGCTTAGGACCTTTCAGAAGCGTGCTGGCTTGAGTTTTTGCTGTCCTCCCCAATTTGCTGTTATCTGGGGTAGGCTGGGATGCAGGGGCGGTACAGTCTAGTCTCTAGCCTCTGTGTCAGTTAGTTCATAAATTAGGCTGTACTTTCTGGTTGTCACTGAGTTGTGACCATTCTGCATCCGCCCATTGGGCCCCAAGCAGAGGCCTGATCTAGCCCCAACAGCTCCTGCCAGTTCTCCCTGAATCAGAAGCAGCTGGGTAACGGCACAGGATTCTGCCCAGGTCCCAGCCGTTCTCTTCCAAACCTCTCTGTGATAGGAGCTCTAGAAAAGCAGATCTGCCCAAAACCAAGATGGCTCCCACTAAGTTCTCCGTGCGGAGCTGAAGCCAGCAAGCAATCAGACTCTGCCAGGACTCAAGATGTCTTCCACCAGCCCTCCCTACAGGGGGTCCTGGTGATGTCACCAAGCTGCGGTTTCAGCCGCCAGGCTAATATGTCTGCACCAGATTCTGTGTTATTGATTTCCCCGTGGTGGCGGGCCAGCTGTTCTCTGGCCAAACCCAGCCGCCGTGGGGTTTTCTATACTCACCAGAGTCCGGTGCAAGTCCCAGCTCCGGAACCGCCACACACCAAGCCGTCCACTTTTCCCCACCTCGCGGCTCAGCGCTGACTGGTCAGATTTCTGTGCACCGTTTAGATTCGAAACGCCAGAGCTCTGTACATCTGCTCTGGTACAGCGGTGCAGAACTGGCTGCCGCCTGGAGTCTCGATCTGGGTCTCAGTTTCCGCAGTCCCCAAAAGCAACTCAGCTTTTCGTGTTGGGTCCACGAGCCTGTTCGTTGATTTAAGGGCGCGGGATTTGCAGCCTCCGGTCTCAGCACGACTTTAAATCCTCCAGCTGTACTGTCTTGGTTGATAAGAATCGCTATGGATTTGTCTGGTCCTCTCCATGCTGTCTTTTTTTTTTTTTTTTTTTTAGCTTTGAGTTTGAATTCTCTGGAGAGATTCTTCGCTCGATCCCCTAGCACGCCGCCATTTTCTCTCCTCCGAGGGTTTACTTTTCATAACCTCACTAATCATTTCCCCCTTCTTCATTTTCTCTTTCCATGCTTTTTATCAACCAATATTTTTTCTTTTTCTTTCCTTTTCCTTTTTTTTTTTTTTTTTTTTTTTGAGACAAGGTCTCGCTATGCAGTTCAGGCTAGCTTTGAGCTCACTTTGTAGCCCAGGCTGGTCTCAAACTTGCAACGATCCTCCCACCTCAACCTCGATCCTCCCACCTCAACCTCCTTAGTACTGGGATTACAGGTGTGAGCCACCACGCCCGGCTTACTTTTTCTGTTTTTTTTTTGTCTTTTTCATTTTTGTTTTTATTGGTACCAGGGATCGAACTCACGACCACATACTTGCAAGGAAGGCACTTATGCCGCTGAGCTAAATCCACAGCCCCTCTTTTCCTGTTTTTTTGAGATAGAGTCTTACTATGTAGTCCAAGCAGCCTTGAATTCACTGTGTAGCTTAGTTAGCCTCAAACTCTTGGCTATGCTTCTGCCTCAGCCCCTCGAGTTGTAGAATTATAGGTGTGCACCACCTCACCCAGCGCTAGTATTATTAAGATTTATCAATCTTCAGATAGTTTAGTTGAATTCATGCTGTTATTGTTGAATTCTTCTTTATTGTTAATGGTGGTATCATTATATTAATTTTATTCATTGTATGTTAATATTTCATTTGTGCTTGCATTTGTATTGTTATTGCAGATCTCTTTTCTATTGCTAAGCATGGTACAGTGGTAGCATTTACTGATTCTTATGGTATAACCAGTTTGTCTTTAGGTATTATTGTTGCTGATCTGTTGCTATTACCAGGTAGCAAGGTTGTTGGTATTATAGTATTTACCATGTGACACTATCTGGTTTGTCTTTGTGCCATTAACAATACTGTGGTTCATTTGTATAGAACTGGATTCTGGGCCAGTTCCACTGTACCCTCTTTACCCACATTCATGGAGGTGGTCAGATATTTGTACAGGGGCAAAGGCTTGTAATTAGCCATGCCCAGAGCACATCCTGGAAAGCAAACAGTATCTAAAGTGATAAAAGAAGTGATAAAACATAGATCAATAAGAGGCCCAGCAATCTCAAAGGTGCAATAGCTAATCAGATAAAAGTAATAAAAAAGAAATAAAAAAAGAAGATAAAAGAAACATCTGAGAGCAAAATAAACTAAAAACAACTCCCCAAAAAAATGAAAAAGAAAAAATGTGTCCTAAAAAACTCCTTTGTGTTAACTAACGAGTCATTTCTTTCCAG
Organism: Cavia porcellus; assembly: GCF_034190915.1. Classification (NCBI taxonomy): domain Eukaryota; kingdom Metazoa; phylum Chordata; class Mammalia; order Rodentia; family Caviidae; genus Cavia; species Cavia porcellus. Next base: position 39,129,832 of record NW_026947504.1, on the reverse strand, counting down.
GGCCCAACGTATTAGAATCCACCAGATATGTGAGAGGGATAATGAGTCACTACTAAAACCTATTTTGTTCCCACACTTACATTTTCCTGTGTAAATGCTGAATCCTGGCCCACGCTACCTGCTTGGCATGATTGGTTAGTAGCCATAGTCATTTGAGCCGCTACAGTTCATGTGTTCCCCCTGGGTACCCCATGTCACTCTTTCTCTGCCTACCTTTACGTCCTGTGAGGTTGTAAAGTGCACCCTGCTCCAGAGGCCCCTTAGTACAGCTCTGGTTGTGGCAGATGTCCAAGCCTAGGCATACCCCTGATTACTCTGGGAGACAGGGAAAGCAAGCAGATCATCGACCTCCGTGCTGGGTGGAGGTGGGGCAGGGATAGTTGGGCAATCTGCTGAACTACTAGCACTGTCTGACTCCGCCCCCTCTGAAGGTTATAGGATGCTGGCCTGACTTCTTAGAAAACAGGCTCCTGTGTCCTCCTTGGCCTGAGCTTAAACTTCCCATGGGGTCTGTGGTTAGCCCATGGCCTCTTATGACTGTCTCGTGCTCATCACCCATCAAGCCACTGTGGTAGGGTCACCCCAAGAAGCCTGATGTGTAGTTGTTGTGTGGTTGTTCTGTAGCTCAGTCTTTAACAATTAACTCCTTCCTAAAAACAGCTCCTAATAAAACACTCTTAAATATGGCAGGTGCTCACTGGATTTCTTCTCCAACGCTAACCTGCCGTGCAGAAGGAATGCCTTGCAGGGTAAAACCCTGTGTTGTTTTTATTTTAATAACTGTGAGCTTTCCTTATAACTAGTGCTGTCAGCCAAGTCTGTTGCTTCTCTCTGAGGCTGCTGACCCCACCAGGTTTCCTAGCAGATGCACCTTCTGCCCCCAGCCTCATTTAGTCTCCTAGACGGCTTCATGTTTTTGTCTGCATGGTGATCTGTTTCTCAATCCTTTCTGTAGTTTCTAGTGTCCTGTTAGTTCTTCCCTTATTCCCAGAAATCGGCTTCTTTTTTCTTCACCAAGTTATTTCTAGGCATCTGCCCAGATTCCAGGTTCTGGAGAGGCGGTGCTTCTTCCATTATAAATCTTGTTTTGGTTTAAGACAGGCTCTCCCTGTGCAGTTCAGGTTGGCCTTGAACTCACTTTGCAGCAAAGACTGGCCTTGGACTATAGCAATCCTCTGTCTCAGCACCCCAAGTGCTGGGGTTACAGGTTTGTACCACCAAGTCAGCTAATCTCTTGACTTTTGAATATTAATTTTTCTATAACATTTTATAACTTTCTTATTTATGCTATTGATCATTTTTAATCTTTATAGCCCTTTGTTATTTTCTTTATTTTGTCAGAATACTACAATGTTAAATTTAGGTGGTCATAATAGGCATTTTTATCTTATTCCTGATTTTCTCCTTTTTCTTTCTTTCTTTTTTTTTTTTTTTTGGCAGTGGGTAGATACCAGGGATCGAACTCATGACCTTGAATTTGCCAGGCAGATGCTGTGCCACTGAGCTATATACCCAGCCCTTATTCCTTATTTTTAAAAAGCTTTTATTATTTTCCTATTAGAAATGATGTTTGTGATAGCATCATATTGTCCACTGCTAATTAAGGAAGTTGTCTACATGTGTAATTTTGTAATAGTGGTTGAAATTTTAATTTTTAAACATTGTGAATAAAAAATTATTGAGGGCTGGTATAGAAAGCTGGGGATTTAGCTCAGCGGCATAAGCACCTGCCTGGCAAGCACAAGGCCATGAGTTCAATCTTTGGTCCCCCCCTCCCAAAAAAATTATTGAAGTGATTCCTAAATTATTAAGATTCCTTTATATGTTTTCTTCTTCAAGCTGTTAAAGTGATGTACTACACTGATGTGGTAGCATAAGCTGATCTTTCAATCCTGAAATGAATTTAACCAAACAATAATATATTATTTAATTTATACATTACTGGAAGTAGTTGGTTAATATTTGCGTAGGCTTTATGTATTTAAACTGAAAACAACCTAAATGTTTTCATTTTTGTATTTTTTTAAATTTTTTATTCTTTAATTGGTACCGGGGATGGAATTCATGACTACCTGCTTGCAAGGCAGGCACTTATGCTGCTGAGCTAAATCCCCAGCCCCTGATTTTTGTATACTTTGTAACTCTAAAGTTATTTTAACATGAAAAGAACTGAAGGTATCCTCTCTTGTTTTTCTCTGAAAGTTTTTTATAATGTTGCAACGGACAGTACCTTGACTTTTTCTGAAAAGTTATTAGGACATTAAGTTTCCTGAGTAGAAAAAATCAACTTTATTATTTTGTGATTAGAAGACTACTCAGACTTTCATTTTTACTCAACTTTAATAATGTGTATTTTCAACCTCTATAAATATCCCATTTAAAAATTCAAATTTAGTGCAGAACTGCTCATAGAGTTATCTTTTTATCTTTAAACTTTCTCTGAATCTGCAGTTGTGCTTCCTTTTTCATTGCTAATATTTTTTCTTTACTTAATCTCAGAGGTTGGTTTTTTTTGTTTTGTTTTTTGTATCAAGGATCGACCTCATCTCATGACCTCATGCTTGCCAGGCAGGCACTTACGCCACTCAGCTAAATCCCTGGGAAGGTTTGTATTTTTTAATTTTTTTAAACCAATTTTTGAGTTATTTGCTCCTGCCTATATTAATTTTTCTTCACTTGCTTGTTATTTTACCTTCCTTCTGTATCGTTGTGATTTGTTCTGTCCTTCTTTTCTTCTTTTTTTCAGTTAATTTCATTGGTACGTTTTAGAAATACAGAATGCTAACGTTCATCATCCGTATGAGCACCTGTGTATGATATATCTAGATTCTTCTTTCACCCTTTCTTCCCTCCTTTGGACCCTGCTTGGCCTCCTTATTTGTAAAAACTTCATTTGCATTTGTTCCTTCTCTTTTTTCTTTTCCTCTTCCTTCCTTTCCCCCTCCTTCCTCCCTAGTTCCCCTTCTTATTTCAACATTTTTTTCCTATTTCACTGTATCTATTTTATATTTTGGTCTTTACTTACAGTTTTGGTTTTTCACACCAGAGAAACCATGTAATATTTTATCAGTAATCGAACTCATGACCTTGTGCTTACCAGGCAGGCACTATGCTGCTGAGCTATGTCCCCAGCATCTATGCAGTATTTCAGCATGTGTGTTCATTTGATGTAAGAGTATGGTCTCAAGGTATGTCCATTTACCTAGAAATGTCTCAAGCTTCTTCTTTATGGCAGAGTAGTACTCCATCATAATAAAAATCTCCATGTCATCTTTTCCATTTATCACTTGATGGGCATTTGGGCTGTTTCCAAAAGTTAGCTATTACAAACTGTGCTGCTATAGACATGGACATACATATATCACTGTGATACGATGCTTTTAATTCTTTTGGAAAGATACCAAGAAGGAGAGTGGATTGCTTTGGAGTGGTGTGTGTGTTTGTTTGTTTTGTTTTTTTGGGTCATGGCTAATTTAATTTCAGTTGTGTGTATCTCAAATTCTTTTTCCATGCTTGAGAAGTTTTTTGCCATTACTTCTGTGAACAGGTTTTTTGTATGTTGTTTGCACTGTCTTCTGCCTTTTTTCGACTGTGTCATTCTTTGTATCAGCTACCAACTGTTAGATTGACTTTTCATGGTCTCTTGCTTTTTTTTGACTTTTTCCTTTTTGTCGGTACCAGGGATCAAACTCAGGACTGCCTGCTTGCAAGGCAGGCGCTTATGCCGCTGAGCTAAACCTCCAGTCCCCGGTCTCTTGCTTTTTTAAAGGAATCTGTTTTTTGCATGATTGCTAACTGCAGTCCTGTCTTCTAGATCTGATAATCCAGAATGAACATTGGTTCATTCTGCTTTGTATCTTTTCAATAAGATTTTTATAATGTCCTGGATATCTGCTTGAATCTGTTTCATGGATTCCATTTCTTTCCTATGTTGGGCATTCATGGTTTGTATCATTTTCTTAGGCCTTCATTTTTTTAAATCTGTATCTTCTCTAGATTCACTATTTGTGCCCTTCATTATGGCCATCATTTCTGAATTTACGTGAGAAATTATTTCTGATTTTTTTCTAGAGCCTTATTCATTTGCTTTGTTATTTTCACTGTCATCACTTGAGAGAGCCCAAGTGGGTGGTTTTCAAATTGTTCTACCTCACTGCCCCCTGGTTTTGCCTTTGATGACCTGGAAGTCTGGGGTTGTATCTTACTTCTGAATCTTCTGATTTTCTCTTTTGTTTTAGTTTTATCTCTGCATTGATACTTATAAATTGTTTATGGGAGGTATCTTTATTAACGGTATTGAGAACCCTTAGAAAATGACCATGCAGAGATGTTTTCCAGGTGGAGTTGCCTTTTGGGTTTCGAATCTGTTGCAAGATCCTACCTTTTCAATTTGTTGGAGGTGAGAAATGACTGCCTCTTTGGCCTAGCCCCTGGCTCTTTGGCACTGGCCTGTAGTATTGTTTATACCCCACAGTCTTGGCATCCTACGAAGAGCAACTGATGATAACAATTGAGTCACCTTGGCTAAAGTAGTACAATCAGTAATGTGTCAGACACCCTAGAAAATGACAAACTATGGTAGCTATTAATTTGCCCCCGTTTAACTGTATGAACAGAGTTTATAGTTATAAAACCAAATTTAAGATGAACCAGAAAGTTGTGTACAGTAAATAACCCCCAAATGGCAATTTTAATCTTAGGGGAGAAAATTTAAAAGGGGTTGGTTGTTCTCACTCAATAAAAATAAATAATCAAGAAAAAGAGAAAAAATAAATGGAAAATTTAAAAAGCAAAGACAGGAAGAAAAACAGAAAAAGAAATGTCTGCCTCAGGGCCTGTCTCTGTTGTTGTTGCTTGACAGAGGAGGCAGACGGAGCTCAGATCTGTATTGGTGGATCCCAGCAAGCCAGCAGTAGACTTGTGGTGGTGGACAATCCCAGCAAACCTGGGCCTTTAGTTCTACTGAAGCTCAGGCTGCTACTGGTTGGGACCTGAGTATTTTAGCCTGCATCACTCAGAGTTATTCCTGCTTGCTTTAACTGGCTCCCTGACCTTTCAGCTTGGACTTGGCTGTGCCTCACCCTGACACTTGGAGCAGCTAGATGGAGCCAACCTGCAGCTGTTTAAAGTTCTGACTACTGTTGGCCCCTTTCCTAAATGGCTGTGGGCCAACTGACCTCTCTTGGGGGCTTCTGAACCCAGCTAGCTCACCAGCCACTGCAGTCCATGGTGTCCACTGCCCCGCTCCTCTGATGTGTTTCTTTTTGGAGGCCTCTGGGTGGCCAGCAGTCATTGTGCCTCTGCAGGTTTGAGCTGCTGTCCATGCTGTGAGCCAGGGCTTGGGGAGGAAGAGCTACTTACCTCCTCCCTCCTCCATGTTGTGGACCCTCTCTCTGATCTCCCCATGAGCTCGTAATTCTCCCTTCAGATTCTTGCTAGGTCCTGGGAACTCACTTCCCTCTTCCTTCTCTTCCTCCTGTTGCTGTATCCCAGCATCTGGAATCCAAATATTAGAGAGGCTGTTTCTCTGCTGCTCACCATTCTGCCATCTTCCAAGAAGTTGTAAATCCATTTTAAAGGAGTGATGTCAGGTCATAATTTGCTGGTTCCAAGGTAGGAGCATCATGGTGGAAGGTCATGGAGGAGCAGAGCCGCTTAGTTCATGGCTCCTGGGAAGCACAGCAGGCAGAGTGCCACCCTTCTTTTTCTAATTTCAGTTGTGAGGTAATAATGTTGTGTCTTTCCTTTTAAATATTTCAATTACGATTTTTCTGCCTGAGAGTTTTTGGGTAATACTCATGTTGTCTTTCTTTTTAAAATATTTTAGTTATATTGTCTCTACCTGTGAATTTTTCACTGTCTTTAAATTATATCCAAATAGAGTTTGTTACTAATTTCAACCTTTACATTATTGCCAGAGGACTATTAGTAATTCTTCAAAATTTGTGTAGGCTAATCTGATATCCTGCTTGATTTCAAAAATGTTATGTGTGGGCCTGAAAGGAATTTGTGTTCTTTAGTCATTCTATATTTGATTAATACAAGTACCAGTCATTAATTAGCTGTGTTCTTTATAACTTCTATATTCTTTTTGTTTCTTTGCCCCTTCTATCAATTACCGAGAATGGTATTTTAATCTCTGATCAAGCTGATTTGTTGGTTTGTCTATATATAACCACATAGTTTTAAATTTTTCCACTTCTCATTATTTGAAGTCGTATTAAATAAATCACATTTTATTTCATTTTAAAATTTTCCTTTAAATTTTATTTAAAGGAAGACACAACAAAACAAAATGGGTAGAAATAGTACATACTTTCAAAGAAAAAATAAACAGTAACAAATCTCTAGTTAATGTTTACATACTGTCCTCTTACAAATAATTGTTCAAGATACAAAAGTGGAACATATAAATGAGAATTCAAACAGGGAGACTGCAAATAGTTTTGTTCAACTATCTAATAAAAACTTAGTAATATGGTTATCAATCCTATACACTTAAACATACACGCATTTATCCATATCTTCATTTATGTTGAGATTAAACCAAAGCACATTAAAATCACTCTGAACAAAGAATAACAGTATTGCTGGATTTTACATCATGACACTACAGAATCAGCACTGGGTGCTGTAGTGCCTTTTTTTCCTTCAAAGTATTCATTTATTTCATCATGTGTTATATGATCGGTTCTCATAAACTGTTTATAGGTTTTATGCAAGCATGAATCATAACAGGTATTTCTATCCTTTCTATATTAGAGGGAGAAACAGAACAAAACATAGTCCTATAGACACCTAAAACTAAAAAGACATATAAAACTGCTGTACAATGAGTCCTACCGGTTACTGTGTTGTCTCTTGTTATCATCAATAGAATTGTCTATATCATTAGATAAAGTATAATTGAATATATCAGTACATAACAGTATTTTTTAAAATTTTATTTAAGGAGAAAAAAGCAGAGAAAGGGTACAAGTTATACATATTTACAGAAAAAAATAAACAGTAGGAAATCACTAGTTAATGGATTACATATTGTCATCTTAGAAATAATTGTTCAAGTCACAAAATTAAAGCTTGTAAAGTGGACATTCCAACAGTGAGACTGCAAACAGTTCTGTTCAATGATCCAACAAAACTCAGTGGTATCATTATCTGTCTTATACACTTAAATATACATACAGTTATATTGTTTAGAGCACTTTCTTTTCCTCTCTTTTGTACAATGAAAATTACACATTTTGGGTTTTGTTGCTCCCACAGTTCTTATTACTGTTTTGGAAGGGAGTAGAACCAAATGTGACATAACAGAACAGAATCAATCAAATCAAAAGGGTGGACATAATAGATAATGTAAAAGCATAATACAAGGTGATCAACAATGGTTACCATAATGCTTCCCGCTATCTCTAATAGAACTGCCTATATCATCAGTTTTAATAAAATTGAACAAAACAATAAAGAACAAAACCGACAAAACCAAAACATTGGAGACATTATAGGTCTTCAAAAGTAGATAATAGTCAACCAGAATGGGCGTCATAATGAATCCCACTATCTTCACAGCTGTTGCCTAAACTTTCGAACCTGGTACTATCAAGCAAAACAGAATAGGGGGACATCAGTCAAAAACAAGATGGTGAGAGTAATACAGGGCTTTAAATCAAGATAATGGAAAGTCAAAGTGGGTTACTATAATATATCCTGCTATTTTTTATTTATTTTTCCCTTAATTAAAAGGATAAAAATAAAAAAGTAAATAATGAAGTGGAGATTGAGATAAAAGAGGGCATAACAGCAAAACAGCGCAGATCAAAACATAACCATTTAAGCAGAATAGTGTTTCACCACAAGGTAATCCTGACATAAAAGTAGTTACCATATTGTCTCTTTCCTTGAAATCTTTGAGTATAACTTTGAATACTGTAGCATCAAAAATATCAAAACAATGTAAAACCATTTAAGAGAATGACAGCATTACAGGGTATTTAGAATCAACTAACAGAAAATGAACAATGGTTTCTGTATAATCTCCTTGTCTATAAAAGTTTTGGCTTATACTATCATACATAATAAAATCCAATAAGATACAACCTGTTTAGACCAATGGAGACAGAAGAACAAAAGCTTGATGAGACTTCAAAACAAGATGATACTAAATCAGTATTACCTATTAAGACGTCATTTTCTCCAAAATAGCTGTTCCTGTCATCCAATCTTCTCTGCCTCATTTCTGTTGAGCTCTTTTTCTGTCATTAGTTGTCAGTTTATCTTCTTCATTTTGTTTTCTGCTCCATTCATTGTGGCCTCTCTGCCACTATTTCTGGATTCTTCGTATTTTACTTTTTTAGAATATCCTGCAGTATTCTCTGTAGAGTTGAATTGGTGGTTGCAAATTCCCCTAGTTCCTCTTTATCCTGGAAGCACCTTGTTTTTCCATCAATTTCCAGGGATAGTTGTGCAGGATATATCAATCTTGGCTGGAGATTATTATCTTTCAAAGCTTGAATTATTTCCCCCCACGCTCTTTGTGATTTGATGGTTTGTGCAGAGAAATCTGCTGTAATTCTGATGGGTGTTCCCTTGTAAGTGATCTGTTTCTTGTCTCTGACGGCTTTTCATATTCTGTTCTTATATTGGATTTCTGGAATTTTAATTATTATATGCCTGGTTGTTGCTCTGTTTGGGTTGTAGGTGGCTGGGGTCCTGTATCCTTCATACAACTGAGTATCTTTACCTTTTGCTAAATTAGGAAAATTCTCCTGGATTATTTCTGTGAGTAGCTTTTGTAGTTCATTTGTTTGTGTCCCTACTTCTTTTTTTATGTTCTTAATTCTTAAGTTATGGATCCTCTTATCATCTTCTAGTCTTTGTATTATTGTTGTTTGTTTCTTTGTTACTTTTAAGAAGTTTTTCATTTCATTCTCCCATATTACAAATCTGCCCTCCAGTTCAGATAGTCTGTCCTTAGTTTCTTTCAAGCTGTTATGCCAGTTTTCGATAGAGTTTTTAGTTTCCTGGTAGTCTCTTTGAACCTGCTTCATGTATTCTATGCTTTCTCTATTTTCTCCATCAAACAATTCTCCCCTCTTTTTCTGTTCTTCCATTCCACCATCTGTTTTTTCTTGGGTGGTGCTTAGCATTTCTCTAACTATTCTGCTTATTTCTAGCTTCAGGTCATTAATAACTTCATTCCTGAACGCATCTATGAGGCTCTGGAGATGGCGCTTTATGTCTATTGGTGCGGTGTCCACTATTGCCTGTTTCTCAGGATTGGGGGCCGAAGGGCCTTTCTTGTTGCTCCCTCTTCCCATATTCTTTGTTCCTTATTTATGCAAGTGTATATAGGTGGCCCAGCTTCCTTCCCTGTCAGCCACAGTCTGATTGAATTGTGCCGGCTAGGTGTTCCTGCCCACTGCAGCACACCAGGAAGTTGCAGACCAGGCAGCCTATGCGGGGCCTGCCCCTCCAGGTCACCCTCAGGCTCTGGGATCTGGGTTGTGCTAGCCTACTGGGTCTCAGCCAGCAGCGTCACGTAGGCCAGGCACTTCTCACCAATCCTGCTTTAGAGGGGGATACATGGCTGAAGTCACTGCAGCGCCCTGTTCCCGCAAGTCTGCCCAGTCCCAGAATGTCCTCTGTTGGAGTCTCCTAAACTGTGGAAGAGTCTCAGTTTCTCTCACTCACCTCACCACAAATCAATGCACAGCTCCCCTCGTCCTGCTTTCAACTCCGTTCACAGATTCCCATTCTCAGAGCTTCCCATTCTCAGAGCTCTCTCCCTGCCGAGCCAATGTAGACGCAGCCGCCGCGTGGCGGGAAACCCAAATCGTGGCTTCCAATGCCACGGGCTCCAGCTTCCACACTGAGGCTTTTCTGTTCCTGTTATAGCACCAGGATTGCATTCCAAGTCGGTTTCTCTCAGCCCAGTTCGTTCTTGGGTCAGCAGGGCATATCTCCATGTGCTTATGATTCCTTACTCCGCACCATTCCTGAATTCTAAGCTGGGTCTTTCAGAGAGCCTCCATAGCTGCGGCTATCTGTCCGCCATGTTCTCCCAGAAGACACATAACAGTGTTAATAGAAATACAACTTTGTAGATGGTGTAGAACTACAAAAACAGGTAGTAATCAAACCAGAATGGGTATTGTAATGAATCATTGTTATTTTCATTATAGTTGTCTATACTCTCTGACTTGATACTATCAACCTTAACAGTTTTGAATAAAATCTGTGAATAACAAACAGCAATCAAACAAATCAGATTTAACTAAGATTAGTCATGATATAACAGTATAAGTTATACAGGATCCATATTAAGTTAATAGGAAATTAAAGATGATTACTGTGCTATTTCCTGGTATTTTTGGGATAGCTGTCTGTGCCCTCAGATTTAGTGCTTGTATACAAACTGGGACGGAATAAGTTCTATCTAAGCAGAGTGGTGCAAGTAATATGGGTGTTAATTCCTGATACACTACTAGCAATATCTTCTGCTGTCTTTTTTAAGACTATTTCTCCTCTTTCATTCCCCCAGGGTGTACTGTGCGTTTTTGGGTCTCCCCAACACTCTCAGTTTTATATTGGGGGGCAACCTGCTATTTACCTAAGTGTTTCTGAACTTTCTCACTCCTGGACTTGATCTCTAGTTGTATTTCTTTACCTATTAAAGCCTGTCTTTCCAACCTATCCATAAATACTTGTCCAGTTGCCCCTGTTACTCTCTGGTTCCCTATCACATAGAGTTCTGTTTTCTCATATTTGATTTTCAGTCCATATACCCTTCTTCAGGTTAATTATATTTCCTATAAAGAGCATCTCGGTGGACCCTACCTCTTGATCCACTCTGCCTGCGATTCTCTCTTTTTTCCCTTAATTTAGTATATCTAGGTCATCTGTATTACTAATTATATCCAACCTTCTCTGCCTCATTTCTGTCATGCTCTTTTTCCGTCATTAGTTGTCTGTTTATCTTCTTCATTTTGCTTTTTGCTCCAGTCATTGGGGCTCCCTGCCACTGTTCCTGAAGTCCTGGTGCTTTTCCCTCTCTTTAGAATGTCCTGTAGTATTCTCTGTAGAGTTGGATTGGTGGTTGCAAATTCCCCCAGTTCCTTTTTATTTTGGAAGCATCTTATTTCTCCATTAATTTCTAGGGACAATTTTGCAGGGTATATCAATCTGGGCTGGACGTTATTTTCTTTCAAGGTTTGGAATACTTTGCTCCATCTTCATCTCGATTTGATGGTTTGTGCCGAGAAGTCTGCCGTAATTCTGATGGGCTTTCCCATGTCACTAATCCGTTTTTTATCTCTGACAGCTTTTAATATTCTGTTTTTATATTGGATTTCTGGGATCTTGATTATTGTATGCCTGGGTGTAGTTCTGTTTTGGTTGTAGGTGGCTGGAGTTCTGTATGCCTCATATATCTGAATATCTTTTCCTTTTCCTATATTTGGGAAATTTTCCTTAATTATTTCTGTGAATAGCCTTTGTAGTTCCTTTGTTTGTACCCCTGCTTCCTCATTCACATTCTTTATTCTAAGTTATAGATTCTCTTGTCATCTTCTAGCCTTTGTATTGTTACTGCTTGTTTCCTTGTTATTTTTAAGAAATTTTTCCTTTCATGATCCCACATTGCAAACCTGTCCTCCAGTTCAGATAATCTATCCTTAGTTTTTTTTCAAGTAGTTTTGCTAGCTTTCAATGGAATTTTTAATTTCCTGGTAATCTCTTTGAATGTGCTTCATGTATTATGTTTTCTCTATTTTCTTTATTAAACAATTCTCCCCTTTTTTTGGTCCTCCATTCTTCCATCTGTTTTTTCTTGAGGGGTGCTTAGCATTTCTTTTATTATTCTATTTATATCTTGTTTTACTTGGCTAAATATTTCACTGTTGAACTCATCTATGAGGTCCCGAATATAATCACTTTATGTCCACTGGTGCTGTGTCTGGTACTGCATGTTTGCCGTCCTCAATCTCCTTTGCATTTACCTTCCCTGTATCAATGTTCTCAGGGTTGGGGGCTAGGGACTCTTTCTTGTTGCTTCCTTTTCTCATATTTTTGTTTCTTATGGTGTATATAGGAGGCCCCAGTTTCTTTCTTTGTTGGTCCTGCCTCAGTAGCAAGCTACCAGATGAGATCTCAGGCAAACCTTTTTTAATAATGACAGTCCTTATATCAAACGTGATGGAGAAAGGCAATCCATTGCTTTGTTAAATAAATTGATTAATGTAGGAAATCTGAACTAAAGGAGTAGCTTAACAATAAAGTGCTTGCCCAGCATGTGTGAGGCCCTGAGTTCAATCCCTAGCGTGGAGAAAAATAGAAACAAACATAAAGATCATTATGAAAGTGATGTCTACTTTATTTTATTGGAAATTCAAAATACATGCTTATGTATATTCACTTTCCAGATTTTTATGTATAATCCTGGTCAGTGTTATTTTTTTCCCTTTGCATGCATAAACCATACCTGTAGTACATTGGAAAGAATTTTTAGTTTCTATTGATGAAAATTGGAGGGAAAACCCAAAGAAATTTTCAAAGATCTATGAGGGGAGAATAATGGTTTTTATGCACTTCAGGATGACCTTGAACTCACTTATGATCCCAGGCTGGCCTCAAACTTGCTGTAATCCTCCTGCCTCAGCCTCCTGAGTGTGGTAATTATAGGTGTGCACCACCATACCTGGCTGGTTTTTATTATATATATAATATAATATATATCTATAGATATATATAGATATCTATAGATATAGATTTAGATATAGATATAGATATAGATATAGATATAGATATAGATATAGATATAGAAACAGTCTTGCTATGCAGTTCAGGCTGGTCTTGATCTCACTTTGTAGCCCAGGCTGGTCTCAAAGTTGCAACAGTCCTGCCTCAGCCTGCTGAGTGCTGGGATTACAGGCATGTGCCACCGTGCCCAGCTTGGTTTTTATAATTTTTAAACTAAATTTCATAGTAATCCTACTCACATGTTATTTAGCAGTAGTTTGGCATCTCATCTTATATGACACAAAATATATCATTATGGTAACAATTATGTTTTGCATAAACAGATTTGACTCCTTGTAAACAATTCTATTCTGAACAAAAGAATAGTAATTATACTGAAGAACAATATTTTAACTGGGAACATTTAATATCTCATTGATACCAGTCATTGTACAGAAATAATGGGGAGAATCAACTATGTTATTTTCAGTTATGCAGAGATTAAGAACACTAATATTAATAATCTGCACAACTCTACAAGGAGAAAATAGTATCCCCATTTTAGAAAGCAGACCTTCTGAAAGGTTTGTCTGAGATCTCATCTGGTAGCTTGCTACTGAGGCAGGACCAGGAACTACATGTGGTTTATTCCAACTGTGGACAGTCTTTTTTAACTGTATATCTTTTTTTTTGTCTTTTTTGAGACAGGGTCTCGCTGTGCAGTTCAGGCTGGCCTTGAGCTCACTTTGTAGCCTAGGCTGGTCTCAAATTCGCAGCGACCCTCCTACCTCAGCCTCCCGAATGCTGGGATTACAGGCATTAGCCACCGTGCTTAGCTAATTGTGTCTCTTTTTTATAATCTGAATGTGCTTTAATCTTAGATTTACTTCATGTATTGTCCATAATTATGCGTTTATAAATTCTGCAATGTGAAATACTGTTTCTGGTTCCCTTAATTTTTATGTCGAAGGTCATTATTTTTGAGTAATTAGTGACAACCCAGTAAAGAATACAGCCTGCCTAAATTTGGGGATTCCAGGGTGATCTCCTAGTGTAACTCCAAAGGAAAGTCAGAGTCCAGTATTCAGCTGGGTCTCTTATGGATAGAGTAAGGGAGTTAGTGGGATGGGTTTAGGGCCCAGTGGAATTGGGGGAGTGAGACTAAGCATGTGGCCATAGCCGTGGCCACTGTGACCTTGAGGTGGGCTGTGTGTGTCATATCTTAGCAGAATAGGCATTGTTGCTGGGTTCAAATGTGGGGAGCTGGATTGGGGATATAAATCAGCAGCATAAGCACCTGCCTGGCAAGTGCAAGGTCCTGAATTCAGTTCCCAGTACAAAAAAAAAACCAAACAAACAAACAAAAAAAGTGTGGGGGAGCTACAGAAAGTAGGAGTGAGCTGTAATTGGTCTGGGAGCTCAGGAAGTAAGTTGGCTGGTGTAGGGCAAATAGTGATCAGACCTGTCAATTTTTTGTTTTTCATCTTCCTTGACTTTATCGTGATGCTCTCTTGTTTTGTCTTTAGATCACAGTTTAGTCAGCTTGTTACTCGAACAGCTTGTTTCTGAGCAAACAGTCTCATTCTTGAGAGGTACAGCCTGTCCCTACCCAGAAGCTTAGATCATCTAGAAAGCAAAATCTTATTCATCATAAATGTGTTGCCATTGTTTGTTTCCTATTTCTTCCTTCCCTTTCAAATCTACAGCTTGTCCTCCAAATATCCTGTAATCCTCCAAATTTCCTCTCCATAACTAACTTTTATTTTATGCTGCTTTCTTATCCTCTGATGGTGCCATTCATCGCTTAGTGAATCAGCACAAGTGAGATCAGGTTTAACAAGTTTTGACATAGTTCAGATGAACCTTTCACACTTTGTAGACAGATGTTCCTGAAGAAAATGCGTGCTGTGGTTAGCAACCTCAGTGACATATGCATTCCGACAGTAGTTATTGTTACCATCACTTTTCTTACCTCCCATAAGCTTCATGAGTAACTCCTCCTGACTCAGGTTTCCTTTCCAAAGGAAAGGAAAAACCCTTCGGAACTTCAGTGGTACAGCACTGGTAATGTCACTGTCATGTATCTTTGTGAAGTCAGTTTTCTGATTTTCATCTTGGAATTGTTTTGCATTTTCCATTAGAATTCTAATCTTTAGAGACTCTTGGACAACTCTTAGCAAAGTCTTTTAATAAGCTGCCTGATCTTTGAGACTCAAGAGTTTATTTTTGTAAGCTAACTGATTCTTTCATAATCTGTTGTGTTCACTTATCTGTAGACATAGTGAGTTTTTATCTTTAGCAGGTCTCTATTATACTTTCTCTTAGTGGAGTGTATTTGAAGCAGAAAGGTACCCTTAAGGAATGTTAATGAAACTATCTTTTTTTCTAACAGCTGTGATAAGGGCAAATTAGCTGTTGATTCAGACTCAGAGAACTAAGGAGAACAAGAAAAAGTCTCAATGTGTTATATATTAGGTTGATGATAAAAGCCTCAGGTACTCCTGGAAAGGCCTCACCAGCAGAGTAGCTCTGATCATGTACTGTAAATGTTTGATGATGTGAGGAAGAAAAGAAAGAGAGAAGAAGGTGTTTTGTACATTCTTCGTTTTGAGAGGCAGTTTTGCACTACGGCTACAGAGTATGGATCCAGGTCTGAATCCTGCTACTTTGGGCAAATTCTTTAACTTATTTTTTCAGTTTCTTTTGTGAGGTGGCCTTTGTCCTCACCTTATATAGTTTATGTGTAGTATCAAAGTTGTGAAGCTTAGGTTATGTGGTATGTGTAATGTAATTCAGTAATCCTAATACATAGTAATGGGAAGGAAATTGTTTTGTTTTGTTTTGTTTGTCTTTTTCCTTTTTATCGGTACCGGGGATCGAACTCATGACTGCCTGCTTGCAAGGCAGGCGCTTATGCCGCTGAGCTAAATCTCCAGCCCCAGGAAATAGTTTTTGTTTTTCTCTGTAAAACCAATTTCCAAAGTAGTATTGCAGATCTTAGGCTGTTTGATAGCACAGGGAGTTATAAACATTTTTCTGATGAACTATATTTTAATAAGCCCTGTTTCTCTTTCCTTGACCTGTTGGGAACTGTTGCTGCAAATTTAGTGCATTGAGCTGCACAAAACAAGGAGGTCAGTGTGCTGTAGTAAGTGTCTGGTGCTCAGTATGTTCTCATTTAACCCAATACAATAATAAAGGAATAACAAACACTACCGTTCTTTTTCTCCTTGCCTTGCAACTGGATGGTTCACATTTGGACAAAGACAGTTTTTTGTTTTTGTTTTTGTTTTTGTTTTCAGAGTGACAACCTAGACTTTGGTATGAACTTGTTACTGAAGTTGCTGCTATAGTTGTGATTGCCAACTGGTATAACAGATGCTACACATTTAACTTCATGCAGAGCTTTCCTTGAATCACAGCTGACCATGAAAGAGGGTTACTGACAAATACAGTGTTCACTCAACATCCTTTTTAGAGGCCTTGCCACAACTGTTTTTAGGTGCATTAGCATTTCCTGGTATTCCTTCTGAGTCAACATCCAGGAATGTATAAACAAGGACAGCAGCAATTTGGGGACAGAGAACAAAGTGTTCATATATCTGTCTCTTAAAAATCACAGAGCAGCTCTTGTGCAAGTTAGGAGTAAACTAGGCCAGAGGCCGGGGCTTGGTTTGATAAACTCTTTTGCCAACGCCCAGCCTGAGAACAAGGGACTTTCCCTTTCCCTCATCATCTCTGTATTCTTCTGTGTTTGTGTATTTGTTTGCCTGCTTGTTTTCCTTTTTCTTTTCTTTCTTTCTTTTTTGTTTTTTTGGTACAGGAATCAAACTCACGACCTTGCGCTTGCCAGGCAGGTGCCATGCAGCTGAGCCGTATCTTTGGCTTTTTTTTTTTGGTCTTTTTGAGACACTTTCACTATGCAGTTTACACCAGCTTTGAACTAACTCACTGTGTCATTCAGGCTGGCCTTGAAGTCACAGCAGTCCTCCTGCCTCAGCTTCCCCATTGCAGAATTACAGTTGTGCACCACAATATCTGGCCTGGTTTTTTATTACTCTGTCTCTGATGTTTTTCATCTCATATTTGTTGTCCTTTTTTTGCTGCATTTTTCCCCATTGGCTCCTTTCTCTACTCTGATTATCCACTGTGGAATAATCCATTGTATACAGGATAACTGGACCATTATCATCAGAATTAGAAAATCCCTAAATCTTCTTTTTTCTCATATTATCTTCTATTAAAGGGAGCTAACTCATAGTGTGATCAGTGCGAGTGCTATTGCTCTTTTGGGTGGGATTCATTTTTAACAAGGAATTACAAGACAGTTCACCAATACCAGTGACACATTAGCAATCACTGTGACCACCTATTTCTATTCCCCCCCCCCACAAAATAGTGGTATAAATGTTGGTTTAGACCCACTGCGAGCTAGACAATTGGAAACATATTGCCCATGTGCTGAACTTAGCTGCTTATTATTAACCATTGTATGTAATTTGATAGAGCAACTTACTTGCCAAAGTCTTTATTGTCTAGATAAAACAAAGCTATTAAAACCTCAAAAGTTGTGCCACTTGAGACTATATCAGTCACTTTTTATTATGCAAATTCTACAATATTAGAAAATCTAAGATACCTTTTGGTATGTTTTGCATATGCATATGAAACATTTTCTTTAAGGAAAATATTGTTTTCATAAAGTTACTGGTTTATAAAATTAGTTATGTACCTGTGAGCTGTAGTTTTCTCAAAATACACTCATTTTTAATTTACAGGATTAAAGTATCTCTCTCTAAAATGATTTTAAAATATAGTACAAAGTGCATGTACATTTTAGAGTTTCTTATACTAGTGATTTTGAAATCTGCATATTAAGTTTGATGTTACAGTTTGCTAATGTTATATAAATAATGAAGTTTTGAAGTACTTTATTTATTTTATTTTTCAGAGAAACAGTTTGGAAGAGAACCGAGCATAGACAAAAGCGAAACAGAAGAAGAAACAAAAAGCATAATAGTCTTAGTGAAATCATGCTTGAAAACTCATTTGATGCCTTAAGTTATCTTGCACCAGGAGATCAGGACCCATATCCAAGTGAAAAAGAAGATTTTGAAAAGACCGAAAGAGAATCAGTTTGTCCCTTAACTACTGGCTTACAGAATGAATGTGGGGATTCTGTGAATGGTTATAAAGAAAATAGTTGGAATAACATAGATTCTGAAGATAGCTATCCAGATGTTGCACCTACAGTTGAGTCGGACAGCTCATCAAAGAATTGTCTCCCTATGGAAGATGATGACTTGTCATCAGTACCAAATGTTACTCGTCCAATAGGGACTCAGAATCTTCCCTGTGTAACAAGGAATGACTGCTATGGCAGGAAGGTAGAAAAACGTACTGGAAATAGACATAACTCAGCATTAGATACCCATGACCTATTTGCTGAAACTCCATGTTCATTTAGGAAGAAGAGAGAGAGAGTAGATAAAAATCTCTCAAACAAACCAGTCCCCTGCCATCAATGTATATCTAGACCTTCAGATGTTTTAAGAGAGGAACAAGGAGAACACAAAACTATGAATAATTGTTGGGCTTTTTTCACAGCCAATGTGTCTGATAAAGAATTACAGTTAGGCCCTGACAGACAACCCTCTTTTGGTAGCTGGCCAGAGGGAACTCATAAGTTTGTATGTGAACAAAGGCAAAAGAAAAACAGATCACGTAAACTGACCTGTCCTGACAGCAGAGAACAAATGATTAAATTGATTTCTACTGCTGAAGGAGCATCAGGACCAGCAAGCAGTCCAGAAATAGCAATAGAGGAGAAACTACTGATAGAAAATGAAGATTTGCTACCTTCAACTGAAACTACAGATTCATTCATAGAAACAGAAACAAATCTATTCGGAAGCCCTTTACTTCTAGATGTCCCAAAGAGTGCCTCAGAACCAACAAAGAATAAGATACAGAAAAGGATTTTCAATTTGGCACCAAACTGTAACTTACTGGAACAGAGTAATATCAATGCAAAAGAAAGGGAGAAATATGGCTTATTATCAGAAAACTGTGAACCAAGCCTTATTGTGGGAAAAGAAAATGATAAAATTTCAGAAATAAATAACAAAGAGGAGAAAAAGCAAAAAGTTATGGTCTTTAATAATCAACCATTGTGTTTTTACCTTGATATCAAAGATTCCCCACCAAATTTTGGTGGACAGTTTTATTCTCATTATATGTCACTTAACAGACCAGGACACACTGTATATTTTTACAAATATCCTGTTCCTTCTCTTGTACTACATTACATATCTAGCTTTTGGCTAGTACTTTCTACCAATAAAAAAACATTTTTGTCTTTCAAATCTCAGACAAGATTCAGCAATAAACTAAATAATATAGGGTTGTTTTCTTCAAAAATTTTAAGTGATCAAGCTCGTGCTTTGTGTTCTTTGAGAGTTACTTCTGAACCTCACTTTTTAAATCAGCCATTTGATGGCAAGCTAAAGAGATGGGAAGAATCGAAGCTATTACAATGCTTACCTACTAAGGACAGACAAGATTTAATAAACAGTGATTTTAATTTCCTTGGGCTACCATTATCACAAGACTTTGCTTTTCAACTAATAAAGGTTTTCGGATCTCCTGGGGTTCCAACAGGTAAATTGTTTTTACTTACTAAAAATAAATTATTGTAGTGTTTCTACCTGATATTAATCATTTTATGAAATGTATTGATCTTGTGATGTCTTTTAAGAATAAAAAGACATTTAACAGTGCCTGTATTTTTTTCTTTTTCTATTTTTTTGAGATAAGTTCTCATTATGCAGTTCAGCTGATCTTATACTCACTATGTTGTTAAGGCTGGCCTTAAACTCTCTGTGATCCTCCTGACTCAGCCTCCCAAGTGCTGGGGTTACAGGTGTGCACCACCATGCCCGGCTGTATAATTATTCATCTGTGTTAGGAATTCTGATGTCACATTTATATTTGTGAACTTTGTGAATAATCATCTTAACCATTTTTTTGAAGTTTTCTATCTGTTTTAATGTATGTGGAAAAAACCTTTTCCAAAACAAAACAAAACAAAAAAAACTTAAAATGCATTTGTTTTGGGAATTTTAAGTACAGAAGATAATTTAGGTCAGAGATATTAGTCCAAGATCCAGATTCTGAAATTTTGTACAGATTTTGTGTGTGTCACTTTGTGTCTATGTGTGTGTGTGTTTTTAAAGTACATAGACTACTTTAGCTTCTTAGTGGGATTTATAGATTAGCACCAGAAGGCACGAAGGCACTGGCGTAAAAAAATTCTGAAGTTCTTCCTTCCTTGAATGCACAATATCATCATAATCAGCAGTGATCAAGCACCCATTAAGTAAACCTTGGAAAGCTTTTTAGAGGAAATAGATCTCATTCATCAAATGGTTTACCTTCTAAATGGGGAGACCAAAACTAACAAAATGAAATCACCATATACAGAAAATATGACAAGAGAATGTTTTATGGGTGAGGTTAGCAGTGCTAAAGGGATTGTTGAAGAGAACATGGGTTATAGTTTTTTGTTTGGGATGGCTTCAGTATGGAAGTGCATTAGATGCAGTGTTTATACAGAGAAGGAATGTGGCTTGAAAGAAAAGAGAAAATTTTCATAGTTGGAAATTGTATATGCTTAAAAAGAGAGAGGAGGTAACTAAATGGAGGCTAAGTGGAGGAGGTAACTAAATGGAACTGGTTTGTTGGGCTGGCATGCACAATAAGCCAAGCTCTGGTGTATCATTGGTGGCTTTGTAAATAATGCAGAGATCTCAAATGAACTAGTGTTAGGAATTCTGCTGACTAAGATTATATAATACACAATATATAGACCGTAGAAAACCAACCTACCTATAATTCTAGGACTATGTGAGTATAGGGAAAAAGTTTTTTGTAGTTTGTTATGGCTGATGTATATTATGATTATATGTTTGGACTTGGTTGTGAGCATCCTAATTGTGAGGGGTTAAGCCTCTTACACACTCATACATGGAAAGAGCAATTTGCAGGAAGATCAAACTTCTAGAGTTGCAGTGTTTCATCCATGTCACAGGAAAGGATGACTACCTAAATTTTATGATTGTGACAATACTACTTGATATTACTAATATTATAGGTGTATATTGATATGCATATATTTTTATGCTTTTATGATATGAAAGACTTTTCATTGAGTCTGCATATTGTTTAATAATAGAGACGACACAAATTCCTATGTTACCCATCACATACTGTATTTGCTTATCTTCACATTTAGGATGAAAATCCTTGTGAAGCTAGAAATGCAATTTCTAACTCCCCTTTTTCCACAGAATCCTTGTCACCTGATAACTGTGTGATTCACCATGACTGGAAAACATTGAAGATGCTGTATTTGCAATGGAAGATGGCAGTAGAGGTACATTTTTTAAAAAAAATATATAGCTTTCAAAGAAAGTCTTCTGTAACTGAGTTTCTTTAAAAATAAAGTTGGAGAAAAATTTGTTCATCAAACTTAATAAGCAAGTGCTATATCCTATATGAAAGTAGAAAATATTATGGAGAAGGAGGATTATTTTTAAAAGTTAGAAAAAGATATTTGTGGTTGGGTAGATAACATTTACATATGTTTTTTTAAATAGTCCCAAGAGAAAGCTGCATCTGGTTTTTTTTTTTTTTAAGGTAGAGTACAATATATTTTTATTTTTTTCTTGAATTAGACATATAGGTATGCATATTGATCACATTCATCATAAGGAATTTGTGCCTGTGCATGACACAACTTGATTCTTTTTGTTTCCCATTCCCTTATCCTCCCTTCCACCTCCTTCTCCTCGTTATTTATGAAAGCTTCATTTCCATTTTTTCCCTTCCTTTCTCTCTGTTTTTTTTTTTTTTTTTTTAAGACAAAAGTTCTCACTATGTGGTCCAGGCTGGCCTTGAACTCACGGTGATCCTCTTGCCTCAGCATCCTCAGGGCTGTGATTACAGCTTTGCGCCACCACACCTGGCCTCATTTCATTTCTTTTGCATCTGGTTTTCAAAGTGAATTCATGCTGTGGATGACTCAGGTGTCCATTGTAGCAGAGTTCTTTATTCTTCACTACATTTTTCTCCAGCTTTGTCTTACCCTGATACGATAAAATAGCAGCTATAAACTAGATTTGTATTTACTTGACCTAGAAACATCTTGTTATTGGTGTGATCTGCTGATCTATAGTGAAAAACACAGCCGTTTTTGGAGGTTGTTCATTTTCTATGTGGCTGGAAGAGGACTGGCTTGAACCATTGGAAAGATAATAGATGAAAACTCTTCAAAAGCCAGTAAAATGGGGTGTCCAGGGTTTCTCTGATCATGTTAATAATGATGTAAATGATCCCAGAAACACTTTGAAATTGTGAAATGGAAGCTTAGTAGACGTTACAGAACTAATACCCTAAGATAGTAGGTGTTTCTTACTTGTTTATATAAGGACAACTGTAGATTTGTGTGTCCATATCATAAAATCAAGTGTACATTTTCATAAACCATTTATCCTTATGCCCATGGAGATTAGGTTACTTACACACACACACACACACACACACACACACACACACACACAGCAGTCCTTCAAACATTCAGACTGACATTTGTGGTAATACTTCTTTTGTCAATTTTAGGAAAATCTCTTCATGAGTAAAATGACAGTGCAAATTTAATTCCATGTCAAATATTAATCATTATATAATTCTAATTTTTAGAAAAAACAGAAGATGATACTGGCTAGAACTGAGAATTCCTTGAACTGTAAGTATAAATTATTCCAGAGATCTCTATATGATTAGAAGGAAGCTAACATTGACATTGATTGTAATAGCTCATGTGTACCACAGTTGAAGAGTAAAATATAAAAAATGTAGTTTGTTACCATAGCAACTCTGTGCTATTGTACATGTGATGGTTTTATTTTCTTTAAGTGTAGATTCCTTGTGTGTGTGTGTGTGTGTGTGTGTGTGTTGCTCCCAAATTTATTTTCTTACCTCATAGGTTTGAACATATTTGAGAACATGCTGATAATACAATTCATGAGAATTTTCCTCTGGGTTGGTATTTAACCAGGGCTAGGAATTACGGTTGTAGATTTTATTTAAATGCTTTATGAAGGAATCTCTAGGAAAAGAGGCAAAATGTATAGAAACATTCATTTTATATTTTAAACTTGACATCGAGCTGACATTAAAATAAACACATTGCACTTTTCCCCCAAATGCCTAAATTATGAAATAAACACAGCTGTTGCAATTTCACTGTGTAAGTGTCTGCATTTGGTAAGAATAGAATGCACTGTGCATTCACCGTATGCTTTCTTTCTTTAAGTCACTTCTAAGAATATTCTGTGTTTCTGTTTCTCAATGGGAAATACATGTATACTCCTAAAAATGTTGTGCGACTTTTAAACCTTCTTCTGCTGAAAGAAGAGGGACAAGAAGGGAAGATTTGGTAGAATACTTCAGAAGCTTGCAGAGACTACTAGAAAATGTGAGATAAATATTACACAGGAAGACTTAAGAAACTATAAGGAATTGTACAGAAAGGAGGTGAGGACTTTTATTTAACAAGTATGTATTGAGTTGCCTCATGTCAGACATCATTTTAGACACTGCCGAGACAGCAATGAAAACATTCCCGCCGTCCTGGACTTTATAGTACAGGGATGGAAGTTAGGAAGGCAGGAAACCCCACCTCACCGCCATGAAGCCACCCAGCGTGAGGCAGCACCAGTACAGCAGCAGTAAGCATAGCTCGATCAGGTGTCCTTTCTGCCTGCTAAATGTCTATATTTTATGTCAGGGTATTCTGGATTATAATTTTTACTTTGATGTTGCTCTTCCACATGTACTTGAAACTGCCCTGTAAAGACCCAGTCTTCTCACCACACAGTGTGCCGCTAATTCTGAAACTTTCATTACTTGGACGTTTTTGAGTATAAGTGTTGTAGCCAATGTTTTTTGTCTTTGAGACAGGGTTTTGCTAATGCAATTCAGGCTGGCCTTGAGCTCACTTTGTAACCCAAGCTCCTCTTGAACTTGAAAGGCTCCCTCCAGAGTGCTGAGCGTACAGGTGTGCGCCACCACGCCTGGCTATCAAATTTGTTTCTTTTACAATTACTTTGAGAAAGGGCTCCCTCATTTTGTGTTTGGCATAAGGCACTGACCAGTAAGTCTTAAAGAGTAAATAATAATTTAGAAAGAAGGAACTAGCAGAAGAATCTGTTTGGCTCTGGGAAACACAAAGCCCTGCCTGCTTCAAAGTATTTCTCCTGCTGGTTGCCTGGGTGTTAGTTAACACTGTGACACACCTGTGCGGGAGTAGGGGCGCCTGACTAAGAGAACGGGGTCCTAACAGAGCTGCTGCCTGCCTGCATGACTTTAAACCAGTTGTCTTCTCTAAACAAGTTACTTTCTCAGAGCCTCAATTTCTTCACCAAAGAAAAAATCAGTTTATAATACCAACCTGTCATGAGACATTAAATGAGGATTAAATGAACTAACTTGTGCAAAATATGTTGTGTAATACCCGAGAAATAATAGGCTCTTACTAAGAGTTAATGCTCTTCATCTAAATACCTCCTTGAACTTTAAAAAGCATTGCTTTTGAAATGCCCCCTGAAAAGCAGAAATTGGTGTAATCTAGGAGGAGGAATATATTGATCCAGGAAACTTGTTAACATATTTGCATGAATTAGTGTAATTATTATTGACGTTTTATAATATAATTGACTAGACCGTAGGAAATGGGATGCTGGGACAGGCACTTGGCCACTCGAAGGGAGTGGGTTCTTGGATGAGGTAGGACCAGGCAGAATGTGCAACAAAGGACAGTTTGAAGTCTTAGATGCCAAAGGAGTCACATAACAAGGAGAGCAAAGAGTGGGAACCTGGAAGCAAACTGTCCCTGTAACCATTTTGTCTGGATGTGTCTGGGTTTGTGTTTTGTCATAGTTGGGTTGTCTGATCTCCTTGGTGCTGCTGAAAATCGTGCTCATCAAGCAAAGTCAGAGTACTCTGTGTGGACCCAGAAGATTCTTTCCAGGGATGGACCCATGGGATACTCAAGCTGGTTTGGATAATCTATTAAAAGTGTTATCTGAATAATGACAAACTCAGCAGGAGAGGTAACAGTTTAAACATCATATTATCTACTTTGAAGATGTTTGCTGTTATTTTATTTTGTTTTATAGAAGAAAATAAGGCACACAACACTTACATAGCTTATCTTTTTAGATTGTATCAGTTTGGAAGGGTAGACCATATATTCAAGTGTTGATCTATGATTGCGTTTCTAGAATTGTGAATTCCAAAAGGCTTAGAGAACTAAAAGTTTTGTTTTTCAATTTTTATTGTGGTAAAATATGAAAAAAACTTACCATCTTAACCATTCTTAAAAATATTATAAATGCATTCATAGTGTCCCAACATCACCACTGTCCATCTGCAGAACTCTTACTTTGTAAACTGTAACTCTGTACTCATTATATATTAATGGACCATCTCTTTTCCCTTTATCTCTGGAAGCCACTGGTTTGTTTTTTGGTGTGTGATTAAAAAACTGCAGTAAATCAGAAGCTAAGCCTAATTCCAACAGGATGTTATTTTATTCCTTGTATCCCAGTTGGTGTGTATGCAAGTGTATTCATATATTTCATTGTAGAAATATTAATGTAGTCAATGACTAGGGGCTGCCCAGACGCTACTCAGAATGTAAGGCAATGTGTACACTTGTACTTTACTACTGCAATAGACACTTTCTGAGTTTGGAAACATAGCTGACCTCCAGGATTTTGGTTAAGGATTGTGGCATGTATAGTGTATTGTTTTGCTCTTTAATTCCATTTTAGCTTAGATATACTTAAAATATAACAATACATTTTTAAAAATAAGAAGCATGATTGTCTACTCACTGTCTGCCACACAGACGTTTAATTATTCCCTCTTTTCCAGAAAGGGTACCCCACTTGTCTTAAACCCTTCCTCACAGATCTTTTGTTTTACCTTCTCCAGGAGACAACCTTGTGGGCCTGGGGGAGGGGACTTTCATGTCTTTCTTTTTGGACTGGAGGAGATGATGACTGATGCTGGGGGCTGAACTGAGTAACTTGTTGGTGCTGTACTACCGATCACACACCCCTCAAGGTCTCTCTTAAACAGACTTGGTGGTCACTTTTCTGTTTAAAGCCCTACGTCTGGCCCCACATCATTCAGTTCCTGGGATTCAGGGGTTATGGAGTATATATTGTGTTTCCTGGCTAACTATAATTCATATATCTTTTTGGCAAAATTAAGCAGTACTTGGCTTGTGGTCTCTAATTTCCAAGATTCTGTTGCTGTGATTTTTTTCTCTCTTATAGTTTATACTTAAAATAAAAATAACATAGCAAGCACTGCCTCCAAACATTCCCAAACTAACCTCCTTTATATTTTAATGTAGTTATAAGAGTAGAAATTAAATGTTGGTGTTCAAGCAGCCATTATTTTTGAGAATTTAGAATGCAGTGCTTTCTTTAAAATGGCTCACTGTTTTCCCCTGTTCCTCTTACACACACAGTTAAAAGCTTTGCACGTGACATACTTTAATCATTCCCCCCCCCTTCTCCCTTGCCCCACCCCCCGTAGTTTCATACTGGGGAAGTCACTGTGTATGATGTGTTTTGATCACACTCATCCCTCCTTGCACGCCCCTTCTGTCTGCTGTGCTGCCCCCTTATTCCCTCTCAGGGTTTAATTTACCCTGCAATTAGACTGTAGGCCTCTTCTGGTCTGCAGGATGTGATTGTACCGCACAGCCCCTGGAGCTGCCGTGTGGCACAGGGCGGGCAGCTTCCCCGCAGATATGACCAGAACTGCCGTGCTGATGTATTCCGTATGACTTTTCTTTCTCGTTCCTTTTTTTCTAAACTCTTTTCTTTTTTCCCTCCCTCTGCCTTTCTCTTGTTGTCTCTCTGTCAGTCTGTCTGCCTCTGTTTCTCTCTCTTCAGTACTGACCCAGCACATTGTGCATGCTAGACACGTGCTCTACCACTGAGGCAGCCTTTTCTTTTTTCTTTTTTTTCAAGACAGAGCCTTGCTAACTTACAGTCCTGTTGCTTCAGATGAGTGGCTGAGATTACAAATGGGGTACACTTGTCTTCTTACTGCTTCCTAAAGGCTTCCTCAGGCTTCTAGAGAAAATAAAGAGCCAGGAGAGGGCTGAGCTAGGGAGAGGGGGTGACTTCAGACAGTGTGGTCCTGAGGAACTGGAAAGCAGACCTTGTTGACTGTTTAATGTGAGGACTGAGCAAAGGAAAGTGCCTGGGGTCACTTTTCTGGGCTGCTGCTCTCTGAAACTGCCCCTCCTCCGGGAGACCTTAACTGCTGGTGTTCCCAGGGCCCGGAGCCCTGGGCTGTCTGCTGGGCTCTATCCCCTCACAGGTGCAAGAGTTCCCAAAGCTGTCTCCAATCTAGTCTCTCTTCCGAGGACTCGTGTCAGTCCACCTGCTAGAGGCACTGCAAGACTGTGCCAAGAACCTCATTATCAAACCCTCATGTCTTCCGCCTGCCTACACGGCCTCAGAACCCCAGAGAACGAAGCGGAAGCGGTGGAGCTCTCAGGCAGCACTATCCAATAGAAACATCGTGCAAGACGCTTTTGAAAAGCCACATTAAAACAGTAAAAAGAAACAAGGAAAAATTTAATACTGTAGTAAACTAAATTTATCTAACATCTTTAAATGTGTAATCAATATAAAAATTACTGAGATATTTCTTTTTATAAGGAAGCTTTGAAATGTAGTGTATTTAATCGGTTTGGACGAGCCACATTGCAACGCTCAACAGCCGCATGTGAGCTGTAGTCCCATACTGGACAGAGATGATGTAGAATGAAGAAGATAGTGAACAAAAACTCTCTCATAAAAACAGAGGCCTGTGTTCACTCCCCACACCTGGGGGGGGGTGTCTCACAACAGGGATGCATGGATCATAAACGTCACTGTTATGACTCATGTACAGCATTTTCTGCTCCTCATGGTTTACTCCTGATATTCAGAGTAACTTGCAATTCCATTGCTTTTTAGTGTTGATAAGAATCAAGAACACATACTATCTGCCAAAGCTGGAAAGGGCTTTTCTTTCTTCTTTTCTTCTTTTCTTGGTACCAGAGATCGAACTCATGACCTTGCACTTGACAGGCAGGCACTTATGCCACTCAGCTAAAATCCCCGGCCCTGGTAAAGGGATTTTCAAGGGAAAGTAACTCATCAACACCCCGCCCCCCCCCATTCCTCACTCTCCATTCCCCACCCCCACAGGGAAGTCCCTACCTAAAGATCAACGTGAGTCCCCTGCCCAGAGATTCCTGTTCACAATTGTCATATAGTAGATGCCAAAAACAATTTACTTTATATAATTATTACACTCAAACCCCCACACATAGGTTTTCTAGGATTAGCGTTTTAAATATTGTCTCTTTCAGTCCAGAAAATAGGATTATCATATTACTCCTGCGTGTGAAATACTAGTCACTATAATGATCAACTGGTGGGTGTGCACCATCCTGGAACTGATTTGTAAAGAGTTCCAGGAGAGTCAGTTCCAGCAGATTCTGCCACTGCTCTGGAATCTAAACTGTTCCCCGAGAGGCTGTCTCTTTTCCTAGGACAGCAGTTAGCTGCCAGGGCTACCACGCTTAATAACTCACAAGTCAGTCTGAGGCTTAAAGAGTGCTTTTCTTTGGAGGAAGATGACGCAGTAAGTTATGGAGAGTCAGTAAAGCTTTGTAAGAATATTTTTTTGGCAGGCCAATAAAAAAAGGTAAGAGATACAGGCTGTGGAGTGTGCGTTAGCCCTCTGGATGTCAGCCAGATGTTGGTGCACATAATGGGGGACCTCACTGGCCTTGCGTATTACTATTAAAAATGTTGCTCACATCTTTTAATCGTCAAGAAAAATTATTTCAAGGACTAGACCGATCCGAAGTGGGGAGGGGAGGGCTTCTGCCAGGGGCCCGGTTTGCACGGCAGCTTTAGATAAATGTCTCAGCGTCCCACTGGACAGGTACCCTTCCCTCTGGGAAAGGGCACCGGGAGCCTGGAGGGAGAGCTGGGGCGGCGTCTCGCGTTTTCCCGACTGCCAGCCTCCCAGCGTCCCCAGCTCCCAGGTAGGGACGCCCCCTCCCCGGCAGCGTGGTTCGCGCGGGCCGGAGGCTGGGAGGAGGGGCTGGGCTCGAGCGCCCGCCCCCATCTATCACATGGCCGAAGAGTCACAAAAACAACAGCTTTGGACGAGACCGCGACTCCAGGAAGGGAACCCGGGCCCTCGCAGCAGCCCCCTCCCATGGAGGACGGTTTCCTCGAGTCGTTCGGGAGGCTGAGCCTCCGACAGCAGCCGCAGCAGCCGCGTTCTCGGCCGCCGCCCCCGCGGGGGCCGCCTCCGCGCCGCCACAGCTTTAGGAAACACCTCTACCTCCTGCGAGGCCTCCCGGGCTCGGGGAAAACCACACTGGCCAGGTAATGAGCGCGGCCTGGGCGTCGGCGTGCGGGCCCGGGGCCACTGCGCGCCCCTGCCCGGAGCCGGGCGCGCCCACCCCAGGCGCTCGCCCGGGTCCCGGCCCCGGCCCTGGCCGGAGCCTGGCCGCGCGCGGAGCACCATCGCCGCCGCTGCCCCCGGGGACCGCCGCGGCCCCTGCGCCCCCGCCGCCCTCGGAGAGGAGGGTGCTCGTCTCGCTTCCCGCTGCGCTTCCCCGGGAGGACGGATTTCGGCACTGCGCCTTGCGCAAGCCCCCGAGGGCACCGGGCCACCGCGGCGCGCCCGGCCTGGTGCCAGCTGGGCCGAGGCAGCCTTCGCCGCCCCCAGCCTCCCCAGCCCCGAGCCCGGAAGGCTGGCGGGGACTCTTCTTCGGGAAATCCCGGTGGCGATCGCAGAGAAAACCGCCGGGCGGCCCGCTCGAGCGCAGGCAGCCGCCACGCTGCGTCAACAGGCGTTTTTACGAAGCGAATGCACAGGGTCCCGGGGACTGGGGTCTGGGGCACCAGAGGTGGTGGCCGGGGCTGGCGGCCCACTTTGAAAATCTGCTTGGATTCAGGCAGCCTGAGTTTGCTTTGGCAGCTGCGAAGGCTCCCAGGTACCCGGGGGAGGGGGCTGGCGCCACCACCGACCGCCTCTGACAGCCTCGCCATAGCACCCGAATTCGTTTACTTGGGAATTGCGTAAGCAGCTCCCCCGTTACCAGGTCGGCGGGAATTACGCGGGCTTGTTACTCGCAACCACCTTGCTAGGCCCTCCGCGCCAGCCTGAACTCCCACCACTCACTGTCTTGCACTTGACATCCCAGTTACGTTGGACTGTTCATCTCCTGTAAACCCAGCTGTTTCTCCCGGAGGCCGGGGCTGACGCTGGCCCGCCTCCCTTTGCCCGACTGATTCTACTAGCCTTTTAAAACTCAGCTCTGTTACCTTCCCCTTACCTGGTGCTGGCTCTCCCGCCAGTAGATGCCCTCTTGCAGGCTCTTTGGCCTCCTGTTTACAGCTCTGTGACTATGACTGCTTTTGCACATGGCTTTGTTTATCCTTCTGTAAGTTTCTTAAAGGTAAGGACCAAATCGTATCCTACCATTTACCTTGTCTAGCACGTAGTAGATATTCAGTCTTGAAGAGTGGCCTTTGCCTTCCCGGAGCCTTCCATGCCATTGGGGAGAAAAGGCTGGCCACAGGGCAGTGGAACTGTCAAAGACCGAGGTGTCCACAGTCGGCTGCTGGCTTTCCTGGGGCCCGGACAATGACCTTAGGATGAGCACCCAAGCCCTCTGGATACGCGGGAACCGAGACAGCGTCAGTCAGATGCTGCCGATTTTTATTAGGATTCTGTTTGATTTGTGTAGAGGCCTTTAGCCAAAAACAAACAACATACACACACTTGCGGGTTAAAAGAATGGGAGACTTTCGGAGGACCCCTGCTACCCTTTTCTGAGACACAGACAGTTTTCAGTGGGTGTCCTGTCTGGTTCCTGGAAAAGCAGAGGATGGCACTAGAGTTGGAAGCCTCCTTAGCACCCAGAATTACTTGGTTATTTTGTGTTATGGTGGGTACATCTGTCATCAACCAAGTATCTTGTGGATGTCAAAACCTATTTAATTTCACTTTTACTTTGTGGTCTATGGTCTGTCACAGATGTGTCAAAGAATAAAGTAAACATTTTTGGCCCAGTTTGGTTTTGAGCCGTAACATGATTATGGAGCCAAACATAAGGGTTTCAGACCTCACATTTCCTCATCTGTAAAGTGGGTGGTGTGGTCTTTAAGGTCCTTTCTGTCTCTAATGTTTTACACTTTTAGGATTTCAGTTCCCGGTTGACATTTGACTAAGCAGAAGACATATGATGAGAGATCAGCTTATTAAAGAACATCTCTGAGTACTGGCTGAGAACTTTGAAGATGATGCCTTTAGATCTCCTGTACTTGGTCACCCCCTAGCTGGCAACTTTGTGCAATCCCATGAGGCCCTTCTGTAGGCCTCAGTTCCTTATATGTGACTACTGAGAGGTGATTAGGTGAGAGGATGTATTCCAGATCCTTCTGGCTTTTAATGTCCAGGCATTAGACTTTAAAATGGCTGGCTAATAATAGCTGGATAAAGAACTTCAGCTTGCCAGCCAACTTAGGGCTTCCTTCAGAGCTCTGCTACTCACTAGCTATGTTGTTCAACCCCATGGCTCAGTTTCCTCCCTTGCCCAATGGAATATCCCCTTGCCCTGCCTCATAAGGCTGCGGTAAAGATTAAATGTGTACAGAAGACACATTTCTAAAGAGTTTGAAGTGCTGTATAAATTTTAAGAGATACTATTGTTTTTTGTGGTTGATCATATGGGCTCCATCTTGAGTGGCACTAGGGGGGGGCCTTGGCATGCTTTGGGGTGGGCATTTACCTTACATCAAGGTCTGGAAATAAGCAAGGAAACAAGCTACATTTCAGCAAGACAGGAGGCCCGCGGTGGGGATGAAATGGGAAGCAGTTGAAGGATGGCCCTCAAGGAGCAGTCTTCCCCACTCTTGGTGTGGCAGGGTGGGAGAGGAGCACGGCCAACTGTTTTTAAATGCACATGTATAGATAATAGTAAAACTGTAAGGTTATCTTATATGTTTGTTGGATCCTGGGAAATTCACATTTTTCTCTGTGTGTTTTCTAAATTTTCTATAATGCATATGTATTTCTTAAATCAGAATAATAAAAATGTTTTCTTTAAAAATTGGAGAAAATCAGTTTTTACAAATGTGGGTTCATCTTTTTCTGCTTAACCTTTTTCGTTTGATTAAATAACTAATAAAAATCTTTTCTTGAAATTAGGTTATGTCTTGTCTTCCAAGTCAATGTTAGATTTCTATGCCTTTCACCTGTATGTTTTCATAGTTCAATGTGACTAGGTTGTAGAAAACATCTATTTAAATTCTTTGAATATGTTAAAAAGGTAGTTGGAGTTTTACCTGGTTTAAATATTTTAAGTATATCGGAGTGCAAAAATTAGTATGCCCCTAAACCTGTTTTATCTCTATTTTATTCAAACACTGTTTTTTTAAATAGGTTCTTACCATTGACCTGTAAGATCCACTTCCAGGAGCTCATCCTAAGAAAATAATTGGACAAGTACGTGAAGAGAGGAATGTTCATCACAGAATTTTTTTGTGTAATAAAAACCATGGGACAATTTAAATGTTCAGAAAGAAAGGATTGGCTTATAAGTCACGTAGTCATTATGGAAACATAGATGTATATTTGGTCTGTAAATGTATTGTTCCTTTAAAAAACTTAAAAAGACACACACAGGCACACACGTATTTTCTGTCCTAAGAAGTCTATGTATATGCATACAAAAATGTGTACAAAGATCAGTGTTTTTTGGTAATTGTTGACTTTAGCTAGTGGATTATAGACTTTTACCTCTAGGTTTATTTTCCAATTTCTTACAACAAATACAAATAAATAGATACATGTATATATACAAATATACAATTTTCAAATGTGAAAATTAAGGCACTATTGAGTAAAAGGCTTTGTTTAATGGCTTACCTAGCTAGATCTAGAGGTTTTATGAGATAGCCTTATTATGTAAGTAAATATGTCATTTGCCATATTAAAAGGCTTTCCTAGATTAATTCTCATTTGGACATAAACTAGGAAGCTCTTTTACCCTCAAAGATGGGTTTTTAGTGACTTACTAAATTTTACCTGATTTTAATAAGCATCTATCACTTTATTCCTCAGTACTTCAGATATATTTTAGTAAAATGGAGCTAATATTGCATTTTATTTTGAAGATTTTAGATACTGTGGTAAACACAGACCCTGCAGTTAGATATATGGATTAATCACTGTGGAGTGTGTTATTTATGGTGCCAAATGTTCATTATCGGTCATTAATCAACTGTAACACTGTTCACTGAGTACATGTAAAACTGTGAACACTTACTCCATAAGGCGTACACCAAATAAAGTTAAGCGAAGTTGCCTACACAAGACTAACAAGTGGAAGTCAGTAACCAGTGCTCTGTTGGGGTAAGTAAAGTCCAGTAGCATTCCACATACTCACAGTGTTCAAGGCCAAGGGAACCAGTGAGTTACCTAGTTCAGGCTAGTTAGGCCCAGAGTGTCTCCTGCACTAGGAGCGGGTCCTTGAGCTGGCCTTGAAGGAGGGTAGGGCCAATGGCAGCGTCAGGAAGGAGACAGAGATGGGAAAGGGGGGTTCTCCTGGCCTTGGCCAGGACGCTTCATAGCAGTCGGAGTACTAGACAGGTGATCCTGGGTTAGGTCATAGCAGTGAAAACTGACAGAAGACCCCACAGAAGGAAGACTTCCCGTAGCAAGAGCCTTTCACTCACCCTGTGACCCAGAGCCATTCCCATAGCTGATGTAATAAACTGGATCTATTGCTGTCGTTTGCTTTGGCTGCAGTGAGAGCATCTGTAGTGAGCACCTGTGCTTTCTCTGTGTGTGGTCAGATGTCTTCCTGTCTGTACATTTTCACCTTTTTTAAGTATTAAAAAGCAGTGGCATTAATTATATACATGATACTGTGCAGCCATCCTGCTATTTCAAGTTTTTTTTATCACCTCCCAAAAGAAGCTCTGTGCCCATTAAATAATAAGTCACTGTTCTGTGGGCGTGGTGGTGCACTCCTGTAATCCCAACGCAGGATGGTGGATCACTGCAAGTTTGAGACCAGCCTGGGCTACAAAGTGAGCTCGAGGCCAGCCTGAACAGCGGAGCGAGACCCCGTCTCACAAAGAGACACACACACACACACACACACACACACACACACACACACACACACGCGCGCGCAGAATCACTGTTCTTCCTCCCTCATTACAAACTAAGCTACTTGCTGCCTCTGTGTGTTTTTGCCTTTTCTAAGAGCCTCATGCAAGCAGATTAGTTTTTGTCCTTTTTCATTGGCTTTTTGTCCTTTTTCATTTTGTTTTCAAAGGTCTGTACATGTTGTAACATGTGTCAGAACTTCATTATTTTATGTCTGAATAAAATGCTACTAAATGTTCTTTTGGAATGGCAATAATAGTGTTGCTTTTGTTTCTTTTTTTAAAAAATAACTTTATTTGGAAAATTAAAAATCATCAACCTCATATCAGTTCCTGGAATTATTTTGAGCCTTTACACCTCAAAGCCAAGTCTGGGAACTACGCTGTGGTACATGGTGCATGTTTGTCATGTTCTAGCCCCTTTTGGCACCATCATAAACGATGTGTAATGTGGATTCAGTCGGGCTGAAAGGGTGCTTGCTGATGGCTTTTTTTCTCATTCCTGTTTCTGGTTAACAGTTTTCCATCAAGAGAAATACCATTTGGTGATTCCTCAATGCTAGCATTTTCTAAGGCAGTAGAGGGGTACTTTTCTAATATGAGGCAATAACACAGAGATGGGGAGAAGTGTATACAGCTGAGCAAGCAGTGGGATCCAGGAAGCAGTCAGGACGGGAGACCAGGTCGGGTCACTAGTGGTGTCAGTCTGACTTCTGAGTACGCTATGCTGACAGCCACCTGCACCTTGGTGTTGCTGTCCACGCAGCCACGTCCCACTCAGGTCAAAGTAGAAAGTCTGTGTATATCAAATAGAGTATCTGGCGGGGCTTAGCCCAGATTTCTAGATATTTAGCTCTACTTAGAAATTGATCACTAGAGTTTTAAATATTTCATGATTTTCTTAAACAGTCCAAAGTCTCCTCTAAGGAGAAAACTTAAAATGCCTCTCTCTGGATGAGAAGATGATTGAGAGCTGGCAGCGCTGCACACATTTCCTAAGAGTGGTATGGTGTTGTGCCACGTGTCTGCAGTCACTAGACAGACTTGTCAGGAAGTGTTCGCTACACAGGAGACACCACCGTCCTGTTCCTGGAGCTTTTGGGACAATGAAGGAAGACGCTGCTGACTTGTGGCCACGTTGTACCACACGTGTGAGCCACAATTTGAGCGCAGGTAGAAGCGGATGAGGGGCATTTTTGTAGTAAAAGCTCAAGAGATGTGTAAGAAGTTCCTTGAGTTCACCTAGTTCAGGCCCAAGACATGAAACTTGATCAATTTCTTGATCCTGCTTCTAATCCAGAGCGTTTTCTTCTATATGAAAGAGGGTAGCAGGAGTGACCTGGTCAAAGTGTAATGAGGTAGTTTTGATCTGTTGTAATGAAAACAACACTTAAAGACTCAGAGGGGAAAAAAGACTTGTGGGGCTAAATTAACCTGGATTTCACCTGTCAGGGTAAGGAAGCTACTTTTTATTGTTATTTATCAATACTAATAATATGTTTGTCTCCTAATTGAAAAACTATAACCCAGGGATGCTTTTTGTCTTGTTAATATGTTACAATTGGGGGCAGTGGAGAACAAAAGATTTAGATTTTAAATAAATATTCTGATTATGATATGTTGGAGAGAGTTATCAATTCCCAACTCCCAGGGATCTAGATCTGCTCACCTAATAGACTATTTATTACTCAAATTAACTTCTTCTTGGCATTTCAGTAAAATCTATTTAATGGCACCTTCCTAGATTCAGATACTAGACCAGCCCAATAAGAAATTATTTTTTTATCATTGTAAGTGACCTAAAGACACCTGGCTCTGTGGGGTTGAGTACATAGTGTGATAAAGAAAAGCTAGCCTAATTTCTAATTGTTCCTTCATAAGGCTGTCTGTCGGATCATGTGTGTGGCTTGGGGAGAAGGCTATCTGTTTTTATCAGGTAAGAATCTGGGAAGGCGGAAGGGAAAAACAGAACCAAAAAGCCAACACACAGAAAATACTGACCGTGTGCCTGGTGCTTTCTAGACACTGGGGTGTTCAATCTTCACAATAACTCTGTGAACACAGAGGTCATTTTCCTTTATAGATGAGTACATTAGCATCAGGGGACCGCATCTGACACCTCACTAGGGATGTCTTGAACCAGTACACCTCCACCTCCTGCTCAGTTTCTAAGGATTCTGTTGAACTGCCATTGCACTGCTGGATCTTTTGAGGTTCTTTCCCGTGTTTTAAGGATGTGATGAAGAACACAGTTTGGGAGAAGCTTTCTGTGCTGGCTAGCACCTCTTCAGCAGCCTTTGTCCTGTGTCCGTCTTGACTGTCTTTTCTACATGTGGCACATAGTAAGATTCACTACATAACTGATGAACAGATTTGCTATTGAGAAGCTTCTGAGAGATGGGAGCTAGACTTCAGCGTGGTTCTTGAGAAAATCACAAGACAGATTATTCACATAAAAATGCAAAAGAATGCTATGTGGAGAATAAAGGAGTTTCAAAAAAAAAAAAAGAATAGTCACCATAAAATTAGATGCACAGAAAACTTTTTTTTTTTAACATTTGAGAATGTTTGATGTGCCAGTTGCTCTGAGTTATACTAAAACAATTTACAAAATTAGGGTCAGGTGCACCCGCTGTCCTCATTAATCACTCAAAAGAGAGCCCAAGATGGATTATTTTCTTGGATGGCCAGTCTTCTGCTATCTGTAACTGATATGATGCTGGGAGACAAAAGCTAAAACAAAGTACCGAGGCAGGTGTGCCTGATCCCTTTCTCAGCCCTGAGTGTTACTGCACTAAGCAACACACACAGGAGAAACCCGAACCATTGCTACGTTCTGCAGAAGGGCGCTGCCTACAGGCAGGAAAGTGAGCACGAAGTGGGACCATGTAGATAAGTGACAGCAAGGTAACAACAGGGACTGTGCATTTTCCATCTCATAAACAGGCCCCAGTGTGGAGGCCTGAGGGGTACAAGGCCAGACAGCAGAAGGACAGCTGGGAACTTGTGGAGTCACTCAGCCTTCGTGGCTTGGTGATACAGGGCTGGCAGTGTGTGTAACAGGTATCTCCAAGGGCAGGGCTCAGCCGTGGCAAGGTGGATGGCAGCTTGTGAAGGCCAGGAAACGTGAGGGGGGGGGGGAGACTGTCCCATGGTGTACAGCCAGGCTCCTGCCCCGTTCTCAGGCTGCTGGGTCTCCTGCTTCCATTTTAAAGTACTCTGGAAGGATTCTAGTAGCACCCACAGGAAGTACTAGGATCTAAGCTCTTTACGCTCAGTCTCCTCTAAGGGATAAACCTGAGGTTTGGGTAAAATTCTCATTATCCATAGATGAAAAATTTTCCTCACATGGTTTAGGACCCTGTAGAAAGAGTTCACATAATTAGTCAAGAAAGCATTATAGGAGCTGGGGATTTAGCTCAGTGGCATAAGCACCTGCCTTGCAAGCAGGCAGTTGTGAGTTCGATCCCTGGTACCGATAAAAAGAGAAAAAGAAAAAAAGCATTTATAGTCATGAACCATTCATATATTCACCAAATTTATTATCTCCCACGTGCCTGGCATTTTTTTCTGGATGCTTCAAATAGAGCAGCAGACAAAAGACAAAAATCCCTGCCTTCATGGAACATAGGGGTTTTTTCTAAAATATTTTCTGAAGGAAAATTGAGATAGCATGTGCTTTGGTCTATTGTCTCAAAACAAATGACTCCTACAGCTACTCCACTTGAGGTGCACGCCACAAGAGTCATCCATGGGTGCCCATAAGACAGGTACAGTGAAGCTCATGCAACTGCATGCATCAGAGGGAAAGCTGCAAACCTGAAGATCACCAGAAAAAGGCATCAGTAAACAGGTTTATAACTTCATAGTGCTCAAGCATAATGGTTTCCTGTGGAGCTCCAGGATCGGAAACCTGGCTTTTAATCCAGCTGCACCACTCATTGGTCGGCAACATGGGGTTAATAACAGTATTTATCTCCCAGGATTATTTGAGCCTTCCATTAGAAATGTGAAGCTATTAGAATAGTGCATAGCACAAAATAACTTAATATTAGATATGTTTATATTGCTGATAATGGAGTACTACGTAGCAGTTAAAAGTAATGGACTGTATGTATCAGCATGAATAAATCTAAAATATATAATGCTCCATTTTTTTCATTCCATAAATATTTATTGAGTGTCTACTATGTTCCAGGTAGTGTTCTAGGTACTTGGGAATCACCAGTGAACAAAACACAGATCCTGCCCATGTGGACCTTGTATACCAGAGGTAGGGAAATGGATATAAAACATAAGGGAATTATGTGCTACATTAGGAGATGATAAGTAATGTGACAAGGGGGAAGTGAAGGAAAATATGGGGAATGCCAGAGTTAAGGTGCCGAGTTGGGTGAATGTTAAGACAACAAAATACATGTGAGAAAATGTTAATGATTAACTCCAGGTGGTGAGTATACAGGTTTTTATTATATTATTCCTTTTGTTGTTCTCTATATTTAAAAACTTACATTTATATGGTATATTCCTGTCTTTGATACAAAAGGAAAAAAACGAGTCTGAAATATTAAGGTAGTTGACTAAGAAGTAAACATTTAAAAGAAGCTAAATGAGATACATATTTTTTGAAAGATTCTAAAATAAATGTTGGAGCTTTAATGTTCATGAGAGATGGGGCTGAGCAGACCCACAATGCAAAAAATGAGAAGTCCTGCAGTAGTTAAATGTGGGAGCCAATGTAATCAGAATAAATATAAACAGGCAACAGTCACAACTAGGACATTTCTTAGTTGGAGACTCAGAAGTGATAAACAGTAAATTCAGGCCTAGGCATGGATGTCATGCTAACTGCTGGGAAAGCTGTTGACTAACTGCCCTGTCTTCCTTGGGAGCTCTGTATTCGGAGGTGTGACAGTGTGCCTAACTGTTACACTACAGCTGTAAGACTCCCTTGGCTCTTCTGTTCTGAGGAACACGGATGTCAGGGCTGTAGCTGCAGTGGCCCCCGGTCCCTGCAGAGTGGGAGCTGCCGCTGAGGTGGACAGGGGATGCTGGCTGTCTTGGTGTTGCTAATGGGAAGGAAGACAGCCAGAAGGGCTTTGTTAGGTCCACAAGAGCTCACAAAACACATGGCTCCCCCATGCTCTGACTGTATAGACCAGGGGTAAAAGTCCATCAGGGCCACATCCAAGCTGTGTAAACTTAAATCTTGAAGTGCTAGGTTTTTTTTTTTAATCTATCAGCCAGAGACCGTATTGCCTCATAAAACTGTTATGAAGGTTAAGGAGGGTTAATACATACCAAGCCTTTTGATCAGCTATTAGCACTCTTGAAAAGAAAATTTATTAGAACAACCAAACTTAGCCAACCATGAGATGACTCTTAAGACAACGATGCTGACATACACTAAGGTTTAAATGCACTCGGGAGGAAAGTGTAACAGAGCATAGATGTATTTACACTATTAGAGTGCAAAGTCAAAATAAGAGATGGATGTATGTGACTAGGCAGAATTTTCAAACAGACTTTATGGTTAGTATAAACAAAGTTAAAAAAAAACTGTTAAACTCTAAGAAATTGACATTCAGAATGAAAGCTACACTCCTAATAAAATACTGTGTCAGAAAAAGGACATGAAAATGCAGTTCCCGAAAGAATATCTAAGTGACCAACACACAGAAGAAAAGTATTAGTCTTTTTAATGATAATCAAAGAAATATGAAACAAGCTAAACTTACTCATAGAGTACTGGTTAAATTACTGCATATCCACATGAATTAGTTGCCGTATCATTAAAAATGTCACAGAGGACTATTTCATGAGGTGGAAAATAACTTGGTATAAAAAACTTGGTAAAACTGTGGTTTGCTCTACATTATGTTCTTGTTTTTACATAACCACACAAAAGATGAAATGAAACATGGGAAGATACATAACTGTCTCATTCCTGTAAAGAAGACCAAGCTGTTATTAATAAGTTATTTTTAGTTGGAGCAATATAGGAATCTTCCCTTTTTCACAGTATTGCATTTCAAAATTTTATGCAGTAAATGCATAAAATTGAAAAAGAAAAAATGACACTTAAAATGTGCGTGGGCATTTAATATAGGAGCCAGTTTGAAGAATACCAAATCTGAGAGGCCAAATCTGAGAGGATTTGAGTATCATTAAAGGGTAAGAATGGCAAAGATTAGGAAAAGGAAAAAGGGAAAGAAAGCTCTTTACTAAGCCATTTAGTAATACAGAAGGCATTACAGACTGAAAACATCAAAACTGTGCGATTCAGGCAGGGAGCAGAGCAATAGCTATAACACTGTTTGAGGAACAGGTTGCTGAAGAGCTCCGTGCCTCCGCGGGCTCGCTTTCACACCCACACATTACTTAATGTTACAAAGGAAGTGGATGGAGCACTTCACAGCCGGAGATCAGGGGCTCCTGCCTTGAAGTACACGAGCGTCACCTC
This sequence comes from Cavia porcellus, assembly GCF_034190915.1. Taxonomy (NCBI): domain Eukaryota; kingdom Metazoa; phylum Chordata; class Mammalia; order Rodentia; family Caviidae; genus Cavia; species Cavia porcellus. Next base: position 39,089,293 of record NW_026947504.1, on the reverse strand, counting down.
TGTAGCTCCCTTCTAAGAATGTCCAGCCTGCATCTACTTGTGAGGAAACCACCAGACACCCAGAATGCAGCATCCTCCGGCCAGCTAATCTGGACTCTTAAACGAGGGACCTGCAGGAGCTGAGGGCTGTTCCAGACTAAAAGACACAGGCGGACCCAGTAACCACACATATTACTTGGAAACCTAGAAGAGCACTTTGGGAATCATCAGGGAATTATTAAAAATTAAAAATTTAATATTTTATGGGTTAAACCTAGTGTTTTAGATGTGATAACAGTACTGTGGTTCTGGGAGAATGCCTTGTTCTTGGGAGCTGCTTGATAAGGAATTGAGGTCTACAGAGTTATGTCTGCATCTTATTTTCATCTTCTATGAGAAGCAGAACACTGAAGGCAACATGTTAATGTCTGGTGATGAGTGAAGGGCAGGCCTTGTTCCCTGTGCTGTTTTTCAACTCATTTGAATAGATTTCATTGTTTTCTAATTAAAAGGTTTTGGTGGGATTCAGATAGAAACCAAAAGGGGAGAGAAAACTGTAGAATCTGTAAGAGGCAAGGTGCTTAATTCCTCATTCAAACAAATGAACTTTAGGAAAATGTTAATGAGACAAACAGAAAATTTTGGGCATTGGGGGATTTTGATGAACTAAAATATGAAGTAGGTGAAAGAAAATTTGCCATCTGGTGATAATTTCTGCAGCTAGGATAATTTCTAAAGATGTGTGGGTATTGATTTTCCTAGCCTGTCAACCTTTACATGTTTGAAAACATCCATAGTTAAGTGTACAAGTCAAAATTAAATAGTAAGTGAGTGAGCCAGTGACTATATACTATCTATATGATTATTATTAAATAATTACAGCAAAAATGGTAAAGGGGGCTGGGGATTTAGCTCAGTGGCATAAGTGCCTGCCTTGCAAGCAGGCAGTCGTGAGTTCGATCCCTGGTACCGATAAAAAGGAAAAAGACAAAAAAAAAAAAAAAAAAAGGTAAATTGGAGCTCTAGGTTAGTACCTGGGTTTCTCTCACACTAATAATTTTTTTTTCCTTTTTATCGGTACCGGTGATCGAACTCACAACACCGCGCTTGCAAGGCAGGCACTTCTGCCGCTGAGCTAAATCCCCAGCCCCCACACTAGTGATTTTGAGTGAACCCAGGGAAACTGGGGGAGTGAAAGATATGAGAACTGATTGTCTTTTTTTTCCCTTTTATTTTCATTCTTTCATTTTACATAGTACATGAGACCCTTGACCTAAATAAAGCAAGCTAACGCTGGGCATTGTCCTCACCACCTCCCAAGCTGGTGGAATGGTGTTTATTGCTTCCACTTAAGTTGAGAGTCTTTGATTATCTGTTTTAATCAATTCTTTATTTAGCTCGAGGAGATTTTATTGTCCCATATTTTCAAGAGGGTGTTGTGGCTCCTGGTGCTCATTTAACATTTAGGTGAACATAAAGCAAGTTTTTGAAGGCCAAAATAAAAGACATGCATCAGAGCCATAAAGGTGAGAAACATTCGTATTTTTGCCCACCTGTGGTAGGAGATGGTGGAGCCTACAGGCAGGTGTGTCTTAGCAAGTGACCAGAAAGTGCTCTTGGCCCATTATGATGCTAAATAATTTAGTTTTTACTCTAAGGTAAAAATCTGTAAATAAAAAAGAACAGCAGTTTCATGTTGTTTTCTAGAGAGGAATAGTATTGAAATTGTGATTTGGTACCTGTTTTGTGCTGCAAAGTCTTTTTAAGGGAGACAGGGAGACTACTAACTTCTAGTCTGTAGTATAAACCATGAGGAGGAAACAAGAGCAGATCAAGAAATGTATATGAAAAGAAAAATTCAACTCTGATAATGTTTAACAAATAAACTCATGAGTGTGGACTTAATAGGAAAACAAATAAAATCAGATTTAGAGGGAATATCAGGTGTGGACCAAAAAGAAAAATAACTCTTGGAATAAGCTTCCATAGTTGTTTTTTACATTAAGGTAGGAAATAAAACTATACAGTATTATTTTACCTCTGAACATAGTTTTCATAATTTAGACTAAATACCATGATTGATAGAAATGACTTTAAAACGTTACAGTGTTCACAAATATGAAATGTACCCTCTTGGGGGAAACGCCCAGTAAAATACTGTGGACCTTGACTTAGGAACTCAGCGCTGCCCGAGGGCTTGGTTGTAACGCAAGTGGTCAGTGCAAGGCTCAGGCTCCTCTGCACAGCTTTCGGAGTCTCCTGTGGACAGCTTAGAGAGACATCGGCCCAGGATTTCTCAGTGAGCCCCATTCAGGGAAGGGTGTCGTGATGTTCCTTCCAGAGCTCAAGGGTTAAACTAGGAGACGTTGCCCGGTATTCACGTTGTAACTCAAGGCTGTGGTCATAAAATTCTGGTCATAACCCAAGTTGTTCCTGTGTCAGGCCAGTTGTAACTTGAGAGTCCACTGCATGTGTTTCTGAAAACGCATCTGCTACTACCCTTACATTTTTTTCTAAGGTGTCTTATAATGTTTGCTTATATTGGAAGTTAAGATTTAGATTTATGACTTGGACTTTTTAGTCTCGGTATCATCAAGGTCAAATAATGACTTTATTGTGGAAACTATCAGTCTCTCATTCAGTCTTTGTACTTTGCCTTTCTTACATATTGTGTTCTGTGTCGGTGGGCAGGTGAAAGTTGCCACTTCTCTTCGCTGCAGTTTGATCAAGAGGCAGAAACCGTTTCCTTCCCCTCCAGCATGGGCCGGGAGAGTGGCAAGCTGTGGGGAGCAGTGGGAGCCCTGCACTGCTGCTCGTGGCTGCTCGGTCCCCTGTGGTCTGGGGAGGGCCCGGGTCAGCGCCGCCAGGCTCTCCTGAGGCCTGCCTGGACCTTCCTGTCCCCCTTAACGTGGCACAAGACTGCAGCTGCATGGCTGACTCCAGGCAAGACAGCAGAACTGGCCCACGGAGCTCAGCCAAAATGCTGACCCCGAGAATGACAGGGTCATTCCCTCAGTGACGAGCGGGCTCCCCGGCACCTGGGGTGGCTACCAGGAATCATTTTTATTGTGTGTTTTCCACCTTGCAAATACCCCACATTTCTCTCATGATCTTTGTTTCCCTGACGCAGTTTCATGTTCTGTGGACTTCTTCTAGCTTGCCAAATTTCTCTTTCAATTTGTGGCACTGAGAACTGAAACCAGCGTTTCAAATATGTTTTGCCACTTAAATTTTAAGCCTTAAAGTCTTTGTTCCTGTTTCCCTGCAGCCTAACTCATAATGAGCCAAACCATTAGTTTCTTCCTTCTCTCACCCCCCATTCTCTTAGCTTGTCCTAGAAGAGACAAAAATACCCACCCTGCAAGGTCCAGGTGTTGCCTTCTGTGCAGGGCTTTCCGCACGGCCAGCTGTCCCTGCCCTGGAGTTCCCAGTGCTTTAAGCACGGCTTTCCCCACGGGGTCGTGCTAGTGCGAGGTCCCGGCTCCTTGGCTAGGCTGGGAATTCTTAAAGCATCACAGTACTTTATCCTTCTAATACTTCACATAGTACTCGGCATATGTTAAGTGCTCAATAAATACTTAGTAGCTGGGCTAAATTAACTAATAGACTTTGGGCAACAGAATATTTTGTGACCTGTATTTTCTCATGAGTATCAAGATAGATTATCAGATTACTGTTTAACTCAAGAGCTCATGTCCTTTGGCTTTCCATTAAAAAGAAAATATATTTGATTTAGATAGTTTTTCCGCTTTTTATGTTGCCTTCTGAACGGTTGTGGCAGAGGTTTATTTACTGTTTATGGAATGTTAATTTATTCATTTTTGACAACCAAAGCATTTGTTTTGTTTTCTCATCTCTCTCACCCAATGCATTGCTCTAACGATCATCTCATGACATTTATTACCGTGGCATGTGAAGCGGAGGCGCTGCGTCAGTGTGGCTTGTTAGTACTGACCACACAACAGTAACTTGTATTTGTAAAGTGCCTTGCCCTTTATGTTTTCCTATGCCTTGACTCACTGAGGCTTCACAGCCTTGTTAGTAGGTTAGTAGGTGGGGATCTTACGTTTTAGGAAAACCAGCTTAGAGGGAGGACGAAGTCACCTGACTAGATGGTGGAGGAGGCGAGACTGAACCCCGCTCTGGCAGAAAAGCGCAGCGCTCACTTGGTAGTGTGGCTCCAAGTCCATCTGCACTAGGATTTTCCTCCTTGCTGGAGAAGGACAAGGAGGGGAGGGAAGGGAGTTAAACCGCTGGGCCTTCTCTTTGCACGCTTTGCCTCTGTCACTGCCCTCCCTTTTCTGTCCTTCCGCCTTGTCAGTGTCTCTATGCCGACCCTGCAGCGCCCGCTGGATCGGTGTAGGAGCTGAAGGGCTGCGAGTGTGTCGGGAGCGAGGGCAGGGGCGCACCCGAGCTGTGCCAGTGCTGGGTGCTGTGCCAGGCGTCGCCTCTGTGCTCATCCATTGGCACCACCCGCCTTATGCCAAGTACCATCAGGAGTTCAGATGGAAAGTCGTTTCTTTCAAACACTTTTTATTGATACATGTTTATAGTATAAGGATTCTGTCCATCCTGGGGAGTTGGTACATGGACATAACTCATCCTGATTGTCGTCTTATTTCTTTGAAGTCTTTTTTACAGCTTTAATACCCTTCTGTGGTTATTGCTTTAAAGGAGGCACTGCCTGGTTTTTCTTCCCTGTGGTGGACAGGCTTGGGGAACACTGGGTTCACCTCTTTCCTTCTCTTGTGCTTTTCTCCACTGGTCTAGGTTATTGTTAAAATGTAAAATATGTTACACACACATCATCTTTGTCCACATTTCATACCTCAGCAAGAACTAGTTTCTCAGATGGGTCTTTACAGAGAACAGCTCCACGGAAATGGGTCCCAGGACAGGTAAGAGTTTAGGGGCCAGGGGAAGGGCTGCAGCATGGGGCGTGGAACCTGAAGCCAGGTCTCCTGAGGGCACCGGATCTGGAGAGCAATGGCCATGGGTGTCACCACACTGCCCACCCGGCCTTGTAGCTTTATCCTGAGTCAGCCCTGTTTGCGGCAGAAGGCGCTGGCCAGGCGCCCCCCAGTTTTAAGGGCTGGCGACACACAGCCCTTCTCACCCTCTCCTGCCTGCTGTTGAGGGGCGATGCCTGCGGGGATAATAAGCATTTGTGTTTTTTTTTTAAATTGAGGCTTACCGACTGCAAACCTGGTGATCTCAGAATCATAAACTGCTAAACATTAGAAACGGAAGAAAAAAAAGAAAAGAAATGGAAGGAAATTGTTCCTACCATGACTCTACGTGTAATTTAAAAGCCTGCCTTCGTTTCTCCACTTTGCAGACAGCTGCAGCGTGACTTTCCCATGGCTGCGATTTTCAGCACGGATGACTTTTTCAGCAGGGAAGATGGTGCCTATGAGTTCAATCCTGACTTCTTGGAGGAAGCTCATGAATGGAACCAGAAAAGAGGTGATGAATTCCTTTCCCAAATCCCAGGAAGCCCTGTTGGGCACATAGATCTCAGCTGCTTCACGATGACTAACGTTTATGGAATGAACTTAATTCAGAGTTCTGCTTGACCCCAGCAGAATTCTGCAGCTTAACCTGTTTAGGTTCTAGGGAAAAATTACTGATAATGGGTTCCAAAACAGGTGGCACTTTACAGTTGTACAATGACACTTTATAACAAAATATGACAAGATATGGATGACGCTCACCGTTCTCTATTGCATGTTGTTCACTGTTATGTAAATTGTGTTGCAGCAAGAAAAGCAATGCGGAATGGCATATCCCCCATTATTATTGACAATACCAACCTCCACGCCTGGGAAATGAAGCCCTATGCAGTCATGGTAGGAAGCGGCATCATTCTGCATTTTCAGTGTGGCCATTTGTGAGCAAGTTGAAACATTTGTTCTTTCTTCTTTTTCTGGTCTTCCATGATTTCATATTACTAACAGTTCTTGAAAGGGGCAGGTGAAGAAGGTTTATCTTAGTGTTTCTCTGCTGTGTAGTGGTTGAAATTCGCTGAGATACTAATCTCACTTCAGGGCACAGTTTTTAAATTCTCCTTGGTAAACAGTTCTGGTCTGCATTTTTCTTTTTTTGGATCTGCATTCTGAACAGTTTTCCAGTCTTGGTTACTTTCCATACAGAGGAGTTCCACTGTAACTTGCAGGAAAATATTGGGCTAATTGATGCATGCCCTGGTTACACGTTATACTAGAACTTCCTTTGGGACTCGGGATCATAGCACTGTGTACAGTTGTCACCTGGGAGTTCCAGGGCAACAGAATCTTTTAATTTAGAAATAACTTTAGGATTATCACTATAATCCTATTAAGGCAGTAGCATAGAAATATACATATAACTCAGCTCTCCAAGGAAATGGGACCCAGGTCAGGTAAGACTTTAGATACATTTTTCCCACACATACTTTGTCTCACCCTAATAGATTTTCATTCTCTGTTGGGTACAGAAAGGACAAAATATCCACTACCACACAAGGTAGGGCAGGAAGCAGGCGGCTTCACCTTGTATCATGAATAATCCCCGCTGATAACTGTAAAGTGAGTATCTCCCACCAGACTCATGGCAGTCTGTTTAGGCTTTAACATTTCTACTCAGGCCCAGGCTGTGGGACCTGGTGAATGTGAGGAGGAATAGGCATCACCTCTTTGTATCAGTTCATGATTGAGGTCATGTGGGTGAGAAATGAAGAGGGCCAGGGAGAGCTGCATGCATTCATGCACATCTCAAAACAGGAGCCAGGGATGAGAGGCGCCGGGAAGGCATCTACTTTTCATTTTCTGGATATGTACAACTTTCTCAGCCACCTGCAGCTATTAAGGAGTCTCAGAAATTAGATGTTTCATGATATGATAGTTGAGTCCTTCCCTAATTAGCAGTGCCCATCCAAAGAGTAAAGAGGAAACCTTTATCACTTTTAAAAAAAATGTATTAACTGACAAGTAATAGTTGTGTCAGTCCATGTATGTAAGGTGCAGTGACGAGTTCAGGATATTTTGGTGATCCATCACTTCCAATACTTACTGTTTGTGATGACATCTGAAATCTTCTATTTTGACTTTTTTGATACAATGTCAACTATAATCACCCTTCTGTGTAACAGCACGTGAGAACTTACCCTACTCATGAGAAAGTCTTTTTACTTAGCTCTTTTCATTTTGTGTTTTGTAACACAGTAAGCAAAAGTAATAGCAGAAAGTTGTTTGAGATAAAGCAGGATTCCTGGGTGTTTGTATGGGGACTGTAATTGTTTTCTAAACTCAAGGCCACTGGATGAGTCAGACTGTTGAGTAGCAGCTAGAGCTCCTTCTGGAGGGATGATCATGTAAAACACACAGCAGTCACTTCTGCTTCATAAACTGTGTTTCCATGGCACTGTCATTTTCTAAGTCAAGGCTTGAGGACCAGAACAAAGCATTTGACAGAAAGAAATCTATGATGAGCATACAGGACTTTGAGAACGCACTGAGTCTGCTGCTCACACCTGCGTTTGGGGTATTTTAAACTAGTTCAGTAGTGAGCTTTTAAAGATGTTCAATTTCTACATGCTGGGCAAAATCGACCAAACCTAACATCGCGAGTTATAATCTGAGAGTGGCTAAGTATGGGAAGGACTGCGTTAAGATAAATTACGGCATTGGGTTACTGGTCAAACACGTTTTAGGGACGCTTTGTAGTAAATGTTAACTGGCAGCATAAACGTTCCCAAACATACATACTATGTCTTCAATGTTTTATGTACTTTTGAAAAATCAGGCACTTGAAAATAACTATGAAGTTATATTCCGAGAACCTGCCACTCGCTGGAAATTCAACGTTCAAGAGTTAGCAAGGTACTTCTTTGTTGTTCTCGCTCCTCATTCTGTATCCTGCTGTTTTCAGGTATTTCAGGCCGAACAAAAGAATCTTTTCAGGCTGGAAATGGACTGGTAGTTTTCAGGCCAGAAATGGTAATTCTTGGAAATCGGTAACTTTGAAATTATTGATGTGAAGACTTAAGTTTCGGGTCAGTTTTCTAATATAATGCTAAATCTCAGCTTGATCTTGATCCTTTAAAAGGACACACTTAACATTTTGCTAAATTGCTTCATTAATGAACATCTAAAAGCACTTTCCTCTGCATGGGATGGCACGTCAGTGGTGTTTTTGCATTTAGACTAAAGATCTTTAGATGTTGAACAGTATGTGGTTTGTTTATTGCTTAGATGCTGCTTCTAATCTATAAAGCAATAAATGTCCAAATAACACTAACTTGGTTTTGAATGCATGAGTTCTGATATTCAGTTTGTGTTCTCTGATATTAATGTCAGTGACTTAATCAGTGAGACCAGAATTTACTTTTTGGGAATAAGGGTAGCTCATTTTATGATTACAAGTAGCTAAGTTTCCAAAGAGGGTCTGAGGTTCACCCCGGGAGGACCCCAAAGGTGACTGTTAACCCCTATAGCATGGACTCCATTCTATAGTTGGGCTCTGGTAAACATGTTTCTAGTTATAGTCTCAGCTGATACTTGTGTCTGCTAGAGTTTAAGGTTGTTTTAATAAGCGTCTTTTAGCAGGCTTAGGGACTGATAGGCCTGAACTGATGATAAGTATGTGCATGCCATTAAAGTCAAATATGTGATTTTAAAAAATCTCATGGTATTCTTTCATGTTTTAAAACATATAATTGGGATTATCAGAAGCAAAGCGTTTCTGAAGGTGCCTCAGGGTAGTTTGAGGGCATGCAAGGCAGCATGAAAACTGGGACAGAGCCTGGAAGACAATGCAATAGCAAGAATGCTTTTGCCAGTTACATATGAGGAAGAGAGTGCAACCTTTATACAATGCAACAAGGAAAGCACGTTGGTATTTCTGCCTTAACTGTTTATGTTTTTTTTTTTCCATGTAGCAGAAACATTCACGGAGTCCCAAAAGAAAAAATACAACGAATGAAAGAACGGTATGAACATAATGTTACCTTTTACAGTGTACTTCACGCAGAAAAACCGAGCAGAATGAACAGAAACCAGGACAGGAGAAACGCACCGCCCTCCAGCGGTGCAGGACCCTGGAATTCCTACACAGGGTTTCCGAGCCGGAGGGCTCACGGCAGCTTCACGAACGGGAGCGCCTTCAGCAGAAGGGGCGGCTGTCACCATGGATACTAGAGGCCTCTCTTACAGCCATTCAGAATTTTCCTAAATAAGGTTTTACTCAAGTTTTGGTAATTATTGTTTGTTCAATTTTAGCAGAGCTCTGATTCCTGTGTAAATAGTCAAACCCCAGAGTTTCCGAGCAGAGGTTACTATTTTCATTATCACCAACAAGAACTTGTTAAAGTGCACCTGTGTGCATGGTCTGACGCTGGGCATTCTGCAGAGTTAATTACTCTTTCTCTAGGGAAAGAATGAATTTAAAACTGAAATCCAAGAACATAACCCATTTCACATAGGTTCATACATGAAAGTTTATATTAAATATAAATTTTAGTACTGTTTTATTAGTCCATTGTTTTTTCAAAAATTTCACCTTTACCAGGAAAATGAGAAAGATGGGGGAGATGCAAGAGGCAGAAAATGTTCTTAGTGCTGTTGCTACTTGATAATCTATGTATCCAAATACGTGAGACATGTCACTAATGATACCGATTTTCCTCTAAAATGGAGAAAGTTTACACATAGGGAATGCTGTTCTTCAAAGTGTACACCCTGGGAAGTTACCCCTTTATTTTAATGATCTGCTACTGTTAAGAGCATTGGCAGTTACACAAGTGACTCAGGAAAATCAGTGTCATTATTTGTCACCCTTTGTGTTTTACTGCTTTATTCAACAGGATTAAACCTCTGTCTGTGTCGTTGTGTAAATAAAATTAATCTGCCTTCCTAAAACAATTTTAAAAGAAACAAGCAATTTTTAAAATTATGCCTATAAATGTAATTACTTGGCAGCCGAAATATTTGGGAGTACAAGAATTAAGCAGCCTAGGATAAAGACCACACAAGAACAGGTAAAGCCAGGCACGCTGGCAGGCAGAGCAGTCGTAATGTTTCATTTACGTGGCATCGTTGGAGACAATAAACTACCACGGCTCTGGAATGTCTCTCTTATGTGGGTACTGACCATCTGAATCCAAACTAAACTCCAGGACTTAAGATCAGATTAATCTGGTATGAGGCCATGATGGACAAGCCACTAGGATGTATGCTCTTATTTATTTTGGGCCAACAGCTTCTTTCTAATGTTCTGTGAATTATTTTAAGTGTCTTATATAATGGTGCTTTTATGGTTATTATAAATTGTATATGGTATTGCATTTATATGGATTTATCATTGACTTTTTTTGGTTCAATAAATGTACCTAAATCCCTAAGAATTTAATCACGTGATAACCAATTTTTGTACATCATAACTTATTTATTAGTCCAACTTTAAATGTAAAGACAAAAGCAACTTGATGTTTTCCTTATATACATCTGTACACATTTGAAAGTCTTTTTAGTCTGCATGGTGGTGCACACCTGTAATCCCAGCACTTGGGAGACTCAGGCAAGAGGATCACCGTGAATCTGAGGCCAGCCTGGGCTACAGAGCGAGACCCTTGCTTCACAAAAACAGAAGACTAGGGGCTGGGGATTTAGCTCAGCGGCATAAGCACCTGCCTTGCAAGCAGGTGGTCGTGAGTTCGATCCCTGGTACCGATAAAAAGGAAAAAGACAAAACAACAACAACAACAAAAAAAAAAACCCCAGAAGACTATTTTAACATTCCTTTAACATTGTGGAAATCTACTCAACATCCTGATGACTACCAGCAATGTATTTGTAATTTGTTTGTTAGCATTTAAAACACTGGTATATCCATTGACTCAGAGCTTGGCTAATATACATAAAAACAGTACATTTTAATGAGTCTAACCAATACAGTTAAAAAATTCTGTATGTTTAAGAACACAGTATCCTGTAATAACAAGCCTCTTAACAATACTCCCACTTTCCAGGCCCTGGTAGTCCTGGGTATTGTAGTCAATATAGTTACTACAGAACCAGCTCAAAAAGAACGGCATCACCTGACATGTAGAGGGAATTACCGTCAAGTCTGCAGGAGTAGCCCACAGGGCCAGATTCAAGCGCCCTGGTTTGGCTGCCTGGTTCACAAGGGCTGAGCCAGGTAATCACCACAAAATGGCTCTGGGCTACAGAGCCAGAGGTTTTACACACTTCAGTGGGCTCCTGGCCCATTCATGTCTCTGCTTTTTCTAGATGACCTCTGAAATACTTGCTTTGGAAGCCTAGAAATAACTAAATGCCACCAACTTTCTCCCACTTGGAAGCAGCCTGGCTTTCACTGCCGTGGCTCGTCTTTTGGACCTAACGCTGACTTGCATTACTCTGCTAGTGTTTGCATCATTCATGGAGCTGCACGGGCAATGTAAGCACATGTGCTCTCACTAAGTGATGCTGACTAAGATCACAAACTTTTTACCACTTAGTCCTATCACGCAGGATTCTCTGACAGCTTTCTAAGTTGTCATTTCTGGGAGGTAACACACATATATATTCAGGCTTTACACTTTGTTCACACAGCTTGGATGTTATTTATAACTCATTAAAAAGGAGTGTGTTTTAGATATCTTGTGATAGATGGTCATAAAGCGAGTGAGAATGAGAATACAGGAGGTGAGAACAGTAATTTCTAGAATTCAAAAAGTTAAATCCTTGAAAACATAATTTTTCCTGGTCATGTGAGACTTGTTTACCGACCGTTCTGCAGTAGAACATTGAGAATGAATAGGGGGTGAAGGCCACGTATTTGGGGTGGGCACTAGGAATTGAACTCAGGACCTTGTACTTGCCAGGCAGGTGCTGTGCCACTGAGCTAAATCCCTGGCCCCTATATTGTTTTATGAACAAAACTTAAGTTGGAGTAAGACTATCAGAACACTTAATCTCAGAGTGTACTATTACATTAATGTTTTTTGGAAGTGAGATAAGTTATGGATCAGTTAAGAAAGGAGGAAACTTTTTTTATGGTGCTGGGGATGGTATACTGCCAGCCCACAAGTTAGTATTTTTTAAAAATTGGTACTGGGAACTGAACCCAAGGCCTTTGCATGGAGCTGTCCCCTACCCTTTTTATACTGAGAAAAGGTCTCAACGAATCGCTTAAATTTGTAATCCTCCTGCTTCAGCCTCCCATACATAGTGCTGGGATTACAGGTGTATACTACCATGCCATGCTTCACAAATTGACTTTTTTTGGGTACTAAGGATCAAACTCACGACCTCACACTTGCCAGGCAGGTGCTTACGCTGCTGAGCTAAACCCCCGGCCCACAAATTGATTTTTAAAAGGATTTGTCCTTCTAGCTGGGCCTGTTGGTATATGACTGTAATCCCAGCACTCAGGAGGCTAAGGCAGGAGGATAGCTGCAAGTTCAAGGCCAGCCTGAACTACAGTGCGACTCTGTCTCAACCAAACCAAACCAAACCAAACCAAACCAAAAAGAACTTATTCCTGACTTGAAATGTGTCTGTAATTAGATTTGAATACATGGTATTATACACAGGTTTTAAGATATATTAAAACACCTGGTTTAAGAGCTTCCTCATGCCATTATGTAGCTCTTGGTTAGAACTTTATCTCTTTATTTCATATATAAGGAAGTAACAAATGTTACTTGTTACTTTTGATTTGATGGTGGGTTTACCAGGCAGTACATTCTAGGTCCTATCATACTGCTAAAGACAAAGCAGGTAAATCAGCACCAATTTGAAAGCCAGTTTATGAAGTTCCATGATGATGACCGCTTTGCTTTAAAAAATTAGATTTAAAATCTGCTTCTGACTTAAGAATTTGAATTTAGATTGAAGTAATTTAACTTCAGAGATCATATTGGGATCATACAAAGTAGTTACTTGGAGGGTTCTCTTTTTCTTGTATCATGCTGGTTTAAGGATAAAGAATTAGTGAGAAGAAAACCCACTATAATATATTTATCCCGACTTTTGAACAGGATGGAACGATAGTAGAAACCAATGGATGTGCTAAGGAAAATTTTCATAGGAAGTTACCTCTAAAATACTCCTAAAATAGGAACTAGACTGAAAGGAATTATCTGCGTCAAAATTACTAAAAACTTTTTTCAATTAGTAATGATGTGCTCTAAATGGGTACATTTCTTTGTAAAATAATATTTGTGATCAAACCCAATGAAAGATTTAAATGAGTTTTTCTGATTAGTTTATAAATGTACAGTCTTAAGACATACAGTTAAAAACAGAACTGAGCAAGAACATTTGTGATATGCAAATGGGCAACTGTGAAACTATTAGTCATGGCTTTTCTTGTTAAGCAAATACTGATAGGCAGTTTAAAACTGTACCAGAAACTGGAAAGGTTAAGACTCAGTAACTATTGTCACTTATGTTTTTGTCGTCTTTGTAATCTCTTGGATAAATTCTTTATCCTACTTGTGTCCTGCAAGTTGCTCTTGCATTCTCCTGTGCTGGCTTGGGAATTCTCTTGTCCTGTGACCAGAGGCACAGCACAATGACCTTTCTGTCCAAGATAATCTCCTGAACTGGAAGGAGCAGTCCTCCTGGATTCCCTGGCGGATGGAAGCTGATTTTCTCCTGCAGAACCAGACAAGAGGGCTTGGGTGTTTATCATTGCAAGTTCTTCATCAGCTATTGAATTGCTTTCCAAAAGAGAAACTGCACTGGCTTTTTTAAGGGGAGTCATCTGAGGAAAATCCAACTCCTTTTTTTTTATAGGTGTTTCATACTTAGTATCACAAATCCGTGGTGGCTGAAAGGCCTTCTGGGTAGCTGGGGAAACAAATGTGCAAATGGGACTCACGGGCGGCGGTAAAGGCACTCGACTCAGGAAATCCAGGGCTCTTCTCTTTTTGGAGTTTTTTGGGTCATTCACTGCTTTCTGCTCTGCACAAGACTTTGAAGTTATTTGGGCTGCTATGGGTGTGGACACAGACTTCCCTTTTGGGCAACAAAGTGACAAAGCGCTCTGATAATTTATCTCATCACTCGGAGAAGACATCTAATAAAACAAAAAGTAAACTATCATAATTATGTTCTAGCTTAGAAAACTATCAAATTAACCTTTCACTAGAAATACCGTACAAATATCACAGATATTTACCTAATTGCTAACAAATGAGTTCAATAAATATTCATGATGCTATTTGTTTCAGAAGGAAATAATTTTGCATAAAAGGATATAAAAATGACATAAAAGGAAGATGAAGAGTAGCACAAAGACCAAAAAAAGAGTTGACATCACTTCTGCTTAATCTTTTTAAAAAGTCATTGATAGGATGAATGAAGAGAGACATTTTAAAACCATCTTAACATACTCTGCCTGAGTTCTAATACCTACATTTTCAGCTTTGTGTCCCCAGGTAATTATTTTTTGTGACAGGGTCTCACTATGTAGCTCAGCCTAGTAACCCAGGTTGGCCTCAAACTCCCCGCAGTATCTGGCCGCAGCCTTCCAAGTGCTGGGACAGCAAGGTAATTGTTCAACCTCTTCCCATCACAGCTCTCATCGGTAATAATAGTTTCCACAGTTGTTTTATGTCATTGTTGTGAGGATTAAGTGAGCTGATACAGCTATACTTACCAAGCGGTAGCTATTTAGGTTAGCAACAGCAGACTTGAGTTTGATTTGAACCATCTGTAATTTTGGGGGGTTGTACTGGGATCAAACTCAAACACAGCGCCTGTGTGGCAGCAAGGTTTCTCACACTTGCCGCACGGGCGCTGTGCTGCGGAGCTGCATCCCCAGCCCTGACTCTTCTGTGATTTAGTGAGTAAAACCAACCTTAGAATCAACCCCATTGGAATGGGAAAAAGAAACAGGCAAAAAAGCCTTTTCAATCACGTGGGTATTAAAATGCTAAAAATGAAAGCACTTGTTGCAAAGTGTGTCCCCAAAGACATTTTTGCTTCAGTGACAAGATACAGGGGCAGAGGACTTAGCTCAGTGGCATAAGCACCTGCCTGGCAGGCACAAGGCTGTGAGTTGATCCCAGTACCATAAACCCCACAAAAAACAAAAAAACAAGGTACAGTTTCCAAATAGCCTATACTTATAGTAGCTACATAACAATTAACCACCCTACTTAAGCTGATTGCATTTTATCATGTTTGCTAATTACACACTAGACTTCTTTCCACCTTATGTAATATTTCTTAAACTTGTGTTAACTCACCAGGCACTTATTTCGGGTACCAAGGCCTGTCTGAGCAGTGTGCAGCTCTGATGTACAGTCTGTCGATGGGGGGGCCCTCTTGGGATCACTTACACCGAGGAAATGTGTCAGCTTCTCTGCTGCATCATTGCAAAACGTGTCAACGTTCTAAGAAAGTAATTTGGAAAACCTGATTTGTAAGTTGCAACAACATACATGTTTTCAGATATTATTTCCTTTAAGACTAGATCTAAAATATTCACACTAGAACAAATGAGATGCCCAAAAGTTGACAGCAGCTGTCAAACATGCCAATGCAAAAATGCACAACCAAAGCCACAGATTTAGGGGACCCTCTGGGGGAAGGTGCTGAGGAGGAGGGCAAGGAGGGAGGGTGCCTGTGAAGGAAGGAGACGTGAGGAGCGCCAGCCATCTGGTTCAGTCAGAGGCTTCGTGGTATTATGAGACTGGCGCCTCTGTGCTGGTTCCATGTGCATCTCACAGCAGGGAACCATCACATCCACGGGGCACTCTGTAGGACATTAAAGTCAAAGCACTGCCTCACTCCTCACGTTTGTCCCTCAATTAACTCCAACGATATGCGGGTTAACCACGTGGAACTGGTTTTTAAGGAGCCACGCTGGTCAGATACCAGCAACCTAACAGATACCAGTTAACTTAATGGTGTAACCTCATGCCTGAGAGTATTTTGTAAAACTTCAAAAACCTGGGGTGCAAACACATATACACAGGAAAATGCATTCCTGGGATCTGAAGCAAGTAATTTTAGTGTTTCCTACTTGAGATTAATAGTATCTTCATTCAAATCAGAGACATCACCTGTGTAAGATACCAGATACATTAGATAAGAGTTTAAATGTAAACTACCAGCTTACAAATCATTAAATAATCGACTGCCGCTTCCGTGAGCCACGGTGACTCAGTGTGGTTTCCAGGTCGCCTCCGCGTCCCATCTCAGCTCTGCTCCCTCCACGTCAGGCTTTCCCACCCAACAGCTGCCCCTCCTTTATCTCTTCTTGGGCAGCTGACACATGGGCTACCTCACCGGTGTGTACTACCACAACTACCCGGCTTACGCTACTTCTTGGTTCTGTCAAAGTAGGAAAACACCAAACGGCTCGGTGATGAAAAGCACTTTTACCTCGACAACAGTTTTCATTTTGTTGAACCTCTCTTGGAAGTGGCCCTCTTTTGGACTGGCAGAAAACACAGAAAAATCTCCAGCAAATAAAGTAGGAATTCCAGAGTTGGATTCTGGTCGCCATTGGAGGTTGCTTGCAGCAACTAACATGTGGGGTCTAATAATATCTTCATTAAGATCTATCCAAAATTTTACTGCCAGAAAATTATAGCATTCATCTGTCAGATAGACCAGAGGAGCAAGGCCTAGAATGAAAAAGAAAAAAAATTAATAATTTTAAAACGCAAGAGTGCTAATATTATAGTAATATTTTATTACTTTGAGACAGGGTCTTGCTGTGTAACCGAGGCTGGCCTCGCACTTGCTGCGATCCTCCTGCCTCAGCCTCCCAAGTGCTAAGACTACAAGTGTGTGCCCCACACCTGGAACAGGCACAAATGGTAAAAATAAGTCAAAATAACCGAATTTTTCTCTAAATTGGGATTTCCTTTTCCAAAATGTCTGTTGCTTAAGGTAACAGATCAAACTGTGGTAAATGTCCGTGCCAACATGTTCTGTCCCTGAGATCGCCATGATGCGGGCACACTCACAACCTGAAGGTGAGAGAATCTGCAATCCTGCTGGGAAACATGTGGCGATGCCTCCTTAAGTGACACAGACATTAACCTTTCCATCCAGCAACGCTGCTGCTGGCACTTCACTCTGCAGACGTTTCTCAACAATAACAAAACACACATGTACAACAGTGCAGCAGACAGCTGCAAAAAGGAGGGCCAACTCTACCAACGCTGCGATTTCCAACGCTGTGCTAAATGAGATGAAAATGGTACAAGAAAGGCTGGCTTATGTTATCCTTCATGTAAGTATAAAACAAGAATCATCTCTTTACTTGTGCAAAAGTAACAGAAGCAGCCTTGAGGCAGTGACCCCGCCAAACCGTCAGTTCCCACAGCTGTGACTCTTCCAAGCAGTGACAGCTCTTGATCCTGAATTCCACGTGCTGCTAAAAAGGAGCTGAAGTTCCGTAGGGAAGCGGAACTGGGGCAGGGAACACACGAGGTGAACCTGGGACATCCAGTGCTGCCAAAAGGAAGTGGGCAGCATTCAGAGGCAGCCTGCGGAAAGCCCAGCGGTGACCGCTGGGGCTCCCAGAGCAGTGCGCGCACAGGGAAGGCAGAGGATTTAACCCACAGAGCAGGGCACTTCTGCGGCAGCAGTGACGTGAGCAAGCCGGAGGAAGAGGCAGCACTGCCGCCTTACAGAATCCCAGGGAATTCTAATTCACATATATATAAAATAAATGAAGGAAAAGAAGTCACCATTAGGAAAATACTACAGTAATAACTGTCGCAAGCAAAATAAATTGAGGATGTTAAAACTAATGGTGAAATGGGATTTTTATAGTTTCTTTCCTAAGGTATTTTATCAACTACCAAGGGAAAGGCAGTTTTTTTTTTTTTTTTTAAGTAGGAGAGAAACCTGGCAGACAGCCCCTTCACCACTTGGTCACCAGTACCAAGAATAAGAAACAGTGACATCGTGACGCCTTCGGCCTGGTGCATGAAGGATGCAGCGTCATTTCAATGGCAATCCCGCCCAGAACGCCTCGATCCACTGCAGCCATGAGAAACATCAGACAAACCCAACCTGAGCGAAATGCTACCACACAAAACCCATTCAAAAGTGACACAGCCATGAAAAGCAAGGTAGCTGATGGACTGTTAGCTAGAGGCGATCACTGAGAAACAGTGGGGAAATGCAGTGTGGGATCCTGTTTAGGATTCTGAAGCAGAGAAAAGAAAATACGTAAAAACCTTCAAACCCAGACCTGGGGACACGGTTCAGGGCAGCGCTCCCGCCTAGCACATCCGAGGGTCTGGGTTCAACGCCCGGTACCCTTCCCCTCCAAACACACAGACAGATGTGCAGTACCGGCAGTGAGGGAAACCTTCAGGAGCCTTCAATGGTAACAGCCCGCTGTGGCACGTGTGCCACAGGTTCACCACCACGGGTACAGGCAAAAACAATGTGCCATTAACTTTTTGACTCTAATCACTGTGCAACAGCTGTGTAAAACATTAGAGAGGGCTGGATGAGGAATACTTGGTAATTGCACTATTTGTGCAACACTTTGAGTGTGCAAATAGTTTAAAATAAAATGCTATGGAATGCTAATGCTAGAAACAGGCTGCTGGACCAGCTAAGACTGAGATAAGGCAAAGTGAGAACTAGAAGCTAGACTCAGGTTAGGCACAAAACATTTAAACCTACTATTTATAATTTCTTGTTCTATTACTCAGATAGTTATTTGTTTCCCATAAATGACAGGGATGGAAAGAACTGCCCAGCTGAGATAATAATCTGGTTATCTTATTGCAAGTGGTGGCTTAGCCTTTCATTTTTCTCAATTTACAAGTAGATTTATTTAATGGATATTAATTATAAATATTAAGCATGGCTTTTGAGATGTAAATTTCTCCAAAATTCCCTTTTCTAATTTTGGAATCTGCCTCTGATCATAGTCAAAATTTGATATTATTACCTTTCTCTCAAATGTC
This sequence comes from Cavia porcellus, assembly GCF_034190915.1. NCBI lineage: Eukaryota > Metazoa > Chordata > Mammalia > Rodentia > Caviidae > Cavia > Cavia porcellus. Next base: position 39,070,377 of record NW_026947504.1, on the reverse strand, counting down.
CTTTAGAATATGTTTGAGCTCGATAAACATTTAATTATATAAAAGTAATACAAGAAGAACATTTAGAATAATGCAAAAAGTAAGCTTACACAGCAGTTTTTCCACTTTTCTTTTTCTAAGAGGTTTTGTGTCTGGTTCAGATTGCACTGAAAGAAAAGAACTGCCAAAGGGGCATGGCGGCACATGCCTGTAACGTCTGGGAGGCTGAGACAGGAGGATCACAAGTTAGAACTCAGTTTGAGTAATTCAGCTATTTAGTGACACCTGTAGCTCAGTGTGAAGCCCTGGATTCTATCTCCAGTATTGGGGGTGGCGGCTAAGCTTTCATTTCTTTAATTACAAAGTGTGATGGTTTGTGTCTGGATGTTCCCGTAAAGTCTCATGCAGTTATGGGTGCAGGCTTCTAGAATTTGTGATTGATTCAGGGTCCAATGCTGGGATTATGGGTGTGAGTTCTCTTCCCACCTAGGGCAGGTAGCCTATGCACATTTAAGGCACGGAAAGAGCCTTCTTCCATATTTCTCCCTTTGCTCTTGCTTTTGCTGTTTTCCACTGCCATGAACTGTTGCCCTTCTGCCTTGGAGTTAGCTGAGTATGGAATGAAACCTCCACGAACTGTGTGCTAAATAAACCTTTTCTTCCTTAATTTTGGGTGCCAGGAATTTTGTCTCAGCAATGAGAGAAAAAAAGCAACCAAGACACAAAGCACCTTATACAAATGGTAACTGGAAGGATTTTTAAAAATGTAACACCTTTGGGCCAGGGATGTAGCTCAGCAGTACAGTGCCTGCCTGACAAGCATGAGGTCTTGAGTTCAATTTCCAGTACAAAGAAAAAAAAAGTAACACCTTTGAAATGCTGACACTAAATCTTCATGAAAATAAACACTTTGTAAACTAGGCTACTTTGGTTTTTTTTTTTTTTTTTTTTGTCTTTTTCTTTTTTATCGGTACCGGGGATCAAACTCACGACTGCCTGCTTGCAAGGCAGGCGCTTATGCCACTGAGCTAAATCCCCAGCCCCATCAAATCAATTTTTTAAAGACAGGAAGTAAATACCTGCGAATGAGGAATGTTTTAGTATCTAAATTACTTGTTGAACCGGGGAAAATCATCCAGAATTCAAGAGAAAACCCTGGGATTGTGAATGTAAAGTGGATAGAAACTCAAATATCGAGCTTTGCAATGTAAATGCAGAGGAAAATCAGGTATTTCTTAAGCCAGTACAGCACCAGCCCAGAATCACGCCGGCCGGTTCTGGCAGGTCTGCTCACTTTCTTCTCCCGCACTCCTCGCCTCACGCCACCTGCTTCGGGACCCTCAGAGCCAATCTCAGCGAGTCTCCACAAAAGCCCAGGCCTGGTTCATCTCAGCTTCCTTCCAGCTGCTCTCCAGGGAGCTGCCACCCAGCCTCAGCTGCCACCAGGAATCCTCTGGTGGGGCCCTCTGAACCCAGGCACCTCCCCGAGTCCCCAGCCTTTGTAGCAGCTGCTTTTATCCCTTGTTGTAATGCACGCCATCCCCGCGGGCCTCAGACTGCTGGAAGCTGCTGCAGGGAGAGGCCCTTCTTGCTCTTGGTGTTGCTCGCTCACTCTCAAAACACTCAACTTTGAAGCTTGTGTTATCTTTCACTACTGCGTGCTGCAGGCCTTTACAGATCGCTGGGCACTCACTCCATTTACGGGTGATTTTAACTCGTCATTCACTGCTTTTCTCTTCTCTTTTTTTCTTGCTTGTATTATTCAGTGAGCTAAATGAACACCCTTCTTAAATACCATTTCCCAGTGACTTCACGCACATTCTCCTGCAAATTAACACAGCTGGAAAATCACCACATGGACACGCAGGAACATTAACCCCTGGAGCCTGGGCAGTCACAGTGCACGCGCTGGATCAGTCCCTCTGCCACTTCTCGGAACAATGACTTCCTGCCTTTTCTCTTTCGTGAAACCTATGTTAGTTTTTCCTCCATGATGACTGAGTTGCTGACTCTGCTCCGTTTCAACGAGGCAAAAGAAGCAAACAGAAGTCTACCACAAGCATCCTTTCTCTATCAACTCTTCCACTAGCAAATAAGTTACTGTTTTTGCTCATCCCTGCTCTGGCTAAGGCTTCACAGTGAGTCAGGTTTTAGCTCTCTTGCCCACTCCCACACTCTCATTCAGCCTGTGACTTTAAACACCACCTGTATCCAAGTTTGTGTCGTTACCCAGACCGTTCCCCAGAAGTCCTAAACACTCATTAAATACACACCTCCACTTAGATGCCATTTTACACCCAAAATCTAGTATCTAAAACTAAGCTTCTAGGGCCGGGGATTTAGCTCATGGCACAAGTGCCTGCCTTGCAAGTGCACCATTGTAAGTTCAATCTCTGGTACTGACCCCCCCCCCCAACAAAACAAACAAACAAACAAATAAACTTTGCTGCTTAAAACTGAGCTCCTGAGTTTCTCTACAAATGCACCTTTTTGGTAGTTCTTCCTTCTCAGTAAACAGCAACTCATTTTCCCGGATGCTCAGAGCATCCTGCACTGTCCTCCTGCCTTCACAATGTAACCCTAACTGGACTGTCCCTGCTGTGCGTTTGCTGGTTCCTCATCGGCTCTTGCGTAATGTCTTGCGATAGTCTCCCACTGGTTTCCCTCTTTGCACCCTCACATTTCTCAACAGGTTAATTTTTTTTTTTGGTACCAGGGATCAAACTCATGACCTCACACTGGCTAGGCAGGCGCAGATGCCAGAGCTACCTTCCCGACCAGGGTGCTCTTGATGGTACCCCTGAGCCATCCTGTGAAAACCTGTCAGACCTGTTCACTCACTGCTGACACTTCCTGTGAGTCCTTTCCACTCTCAGGAGTCAGAGTCTAACAGGGACCTCCATGCGACCTGGCCCTGCGCAGCCTCTCTTCTGGCTGTCACTGGCAGTAGCAGGTGATTCTGATGACCTTTTAAGTGTCTAGACGTCCTCCCTAGAGCCACACGCTCCAGTCCCTCAATTCCTTGAAGTTGCATGAAAATACGAAACTCTCAGTGCAGTCTTTCTTTATTTCTCAGCTAAAATTACATTCCTTTCTCTTTCCTCAGACATCACCTCCTCTTCCCTACTTAATTTTTCCCCTTAGTGCTCACAAAGAAAACTACATGTTTGGCCTGCAGTCTCTCTCCCTATGTCAGCTTCCTGAGGACAGCGACTCTTGTCTGCTTCTGTTTACTGCTTATGTAGCTGGCAGGAGCAGAGTGCGGGGCACATGCCAGCCGCTCAGCAAGCACCGACTGAATGCATGAATAAGCGCTACCCACTGCCTGGAACAACAGTAAGATGACAGAAAGAGTCAGGCATAATCAGATGAAATTAAATGGTATGGCAGCAATGTAGCAGCACATGAAACAAAATCCTTAGACCGGTGGGTCACAGCTAACTCCACAAAACACATCCAGAGAAGGGGAAGAGGCGAGGCCCTGAGTGTAGTTTATAGTGCACTGGGGTAGGACTGAGAAGTGTATTGAAAGACAAAGAGCACAGCCCAAAGAAAACAAAAAGTCAGCAGGAAAGGCTCAAATGCTTCACAATTGGTTCAAGCTATTAAACTTCACAGAGGCATACAGTCAATAAAAAGGTTCAATGCGAGATGATAAACAGCTCTGCAGGATCAAAGAAACAACACGTCTGTACCACAGGACGGGTATATACGAGACCCAACAAGGGATAAACACAGGCAGTGCACTGGAGAAAAGAAAATTAAGGATGCAAAGACTGGGTATAATTCTAGAGAATGAATATGGAAAAGAGAAACAGGCACTCTGATAAAAGCAAAAATAACAATAACATAAGGCTAACTGGTATCCCTGAAGTAAAGGTCCTAATAAATGGAATAGCATGCATGCTCAAAAATATCATACCTTCCCCAGAAATACAGGAAGCACTGAATCTGCAGATTAAAAGAACACATATCTTGAAAATATACAGCTTCATTTGGATTTCAAAAGATAAACTCTTTAGGTATTCTCCACATAAAAAGAAAATCATCAAAATGGGGGAAAATTAGGCCAGTCCCAGACTATTCCTTACTAGAACAATAATATCTATCAAATTCTAAGGGAATGGAAAAAGCATGACTGCGTAGTGTGGCTGAATATCCCATATCCACAGTGCTTGAGACCAGAAATGTTTTATATATTAGAATGTCTCCACATACACAATCAGACATCTCATGAAGGGGATCCAAGTCTAAACACAAAATGTATTATGCTGCATAGACATTCCACACATGTATGCTTTTTTTCTTTTTTTGGTGCCAGGGATCGAACTCATAACCTCGCATTTGCCAAACAGGCACTTACATCGCTGAAGTAAATCCCAGGCCTCCACATGTATGCTTATGGTAACTTAATACTGTGTTTTTAATGTAGCTGCATTTTAACTGTGACCATCACATGAAAGAGGTGGGAACTATTTGGAAAGTCAGGTCACCACCCAAAAAGTTTCAGACTTTGGATCATTTTGTATTTCAGATTTCTGCAGTAAGGATGTTCAACTGTAACCAGCTTACTACGGTTTCAGAATGAAGTAGCCAGGTACACATTTCTTTTCTTTTTTTTTTTGTCTTCTTCATTTTTATCGGTACCAGGGATCGAACTCACTGCCTGCTTGCAAGGCAGGCGCTTATGCCGCTGAGCTAAATCCCCAGCCCCCAGGTACACATTTCAATGACCACACGGAGCATGGTACATCTGAAGCCTTCCCAGAAAAAAAAGAGCAACATAAAAGTTCGTCAAAAAACTGAGGAAAGAATTATAACAAGGATGCTAGTAAACAGGAAACCCAGCAAATATTTAAGATCTTAGCCTGCAGAACGCAATGCTTTAAGAGCTGAGGATATGGCAGCAACAAAACCCCTGCCCTTACGGAGCTTACTTTTTTGGAAAACGAAAGAGAAACAGATACTGTCAGGTGCTGAGAGGTAAGGAGTGCTATGGAGAAAAATGGAGAAGGGTAGAGAAGGACAGGGCCCTGAGGAGTGGAGGAGGCCCGTGCTGTTAGGAAGGGTGGCCAGGGAAGAGGCTCTGCCACAGCTCGCTGTAGAATGCACGGAGCTCCGAGATGACAGCAAGGTGGTGTCACACGGTGAAGTGGGATGGGAGAGCTGGGCGTTGGGTTTGAGGCTTCTTGGACACAAGAAACAATCAAGAAATGGAAGGCTCTGTGCCCGGGAAGGGACTGAAGCTGGACCCTGACACCTGTCAGTGCTTAGTGAGATGGGAGAGGAACACAGCTTGAGAGGGAAAATGCACGCCAAAAGGTATGGAAAGAGGATTATGCCACATCGCCTTTAAGAATAAGCGACGAACTGGACTAACGTGATGGGCTGTAGGAAAAGCTGAGTGTGTTGGAGGTTTGAATGCTCAATTTACTGAAATGTAATTATTTGACAGTAATTACTACTGTGCTGCAAACATTTTCTAAAATTAAGTAGCACAACCAGGCATGGTGGTGCTTGCCTATAATCCCAGCACTCAAGAGGCTGAGGCAGGAGGATCACTGCAAGTTTGAGGCCAGCCTGGGTTACACGGTGAGTCCAAGACCAAATCAAATGATATAGCAAGACCCTGTCTCAAAAAAGAAGAAGAAAAAAAAAAAGGGTAGTGCCCAATGGGATGCAGGCTGTTGCCCTGAAATAATGTAGAACTGCTTTTTATTATAGACTAGTACAAACACTGTGGAAATCAGTGTGGAAATTCCTCAAAAAATTAGGATTAGAGGTCCCATTCAACCCAGGTAATCCCCTTCTGTGTATCTTCCCAGAAGGATTGAAAAACATCACACCACAGTGACATATGTGCAACCCTAAGGTTCAAAATATACAATAGTCACTGTGAAATGGGAGAAAACTGTTCAATAAAAAGAAGAAACTAAGATAGGGGAAAAGAGAAAGGATAGAAGGGAAAAGAAAAAAATCCAAGTTAGTTATACCATTAGTGTCACTTAGTTCACTGAATAGGAAAGCTTGCGCTAATATTGACTGAAGAAATTTTTATGCCCATATTTTGTACTTGAGTGACTAAAGATAATGATGTGTAATTTATCAACAATTGTTACTTTTTCATTATTTTGTTGTGAAAATTTGTTTTACCTTTTCTTCTTAATATTAACAAATAAAGTAAAAAAAAAAAAAAAGAATCAGAGAATAAAATAGGTCAACTCGAATATCACTAGTTAGTAAATTTGCCAACCGGTAGCTCCAACTAATCATTAGGGAGACAGCTTAAAAGAGTGTTTTTCAAAGGAATCAACAAAAAGCTGTAATTAAGTATATTGTGAGTTACCTATTTTTTTCACAACAGAAACAACAAATCCTATGAGGTCCACTTCAGAGTAAGGTGGCTGAAAGTCCGGCTCTAACAGTCTGCTGAAGCAAAGGGCCTGCCTGGGGCGATAAGCCTGGAGTAAGATTTCATCTGATGCCTACAGAAAACAAAAACAGCACACATAAAGTATGACATAATATACGGTCATGAAACCTGGAAAATCATAATAAAGTTTTGTACCGTTAGTTGTTGGTACTGAGTTTTTTTTGTTGCTGTTAACTGGATGTTGGCTCTTTCTGATTTGCTTTTAGATTTTGATGCTGCAAGATGATAGATTCTGTATCTCTTCCCCTCGGTTAAGAGTGAATGTAAATCTGATGACGGTCGCCAAATACTCAATATAACTGTTTAAAGAAAGATGAAAATAACACAGTGGGAAGAACTGGTAATCACTAAAATTCTTAAAAATCAGCACAGGTAACAATAAAAAATCTAAAGATTTTCTTATGATTCTGTGAGCAGCGGCAGCCCATTTTGTTCCTCTGATATACATTCTACTATATGTAGTAATTGTAATCTTTAAAAATAGCTTCATTTTTAAAAACAGTGCTGATAAAACATCTGAATACAAACCTGAACAGTCTTCCTTTCTCTCATGGCTTACAACACGCAGCCTCCACAGGGCCGCGACATCCCTTGCGAGACCACGCTCCCCCTGCTCGGCGTGCTCCACGGCTTTCCGGAACTCCAGCTGCATCTGCGCCTGTCTCTTAGCGTCCAGCATCTGCCTGTGCTTGTTCAGCGCTCTCAGCTGCTCTTCACTGAAGCAACCCTGTGACCATTCACAGTATTGAAGGAAAAAATAAAACAGAAAGCCATCTACCACAACCAGATTGCTTTAAACAGGAAGAAAATATGACAGATTTGAGTTCTTTTAAAGGCAGGGATTAATGTACTCAGTTTATTACATAATATTCCCAAGGGCTTCAACTATGAATTTACTTCACCACACTATGGATTGCTGGCTGCACAAATGGCTGCATCCATGAGCCTGGACCTGTGTGTGGGAAATGTACTGATTCACCTGACCCTCAGCACAGTTCTTTGAGACAGGTGCTATTGTAACTGGTGAAGCCGAAGCGCAGGGAGAGTAACAGCTGCACAGGCCACACTGGCCAGGAGGACTAAGAACCTCCGTCTTCAGACTCTGCGGTGCAAGCTCATTAACTCGCTGCAACAGTAGATGTAACATGCGACATAAACACTTCTATCTTTTTGCCTCAAAACTTCTCGAGTCCTTCTAATGAATTCCTCTTAGGAATTTTATCATAATAAAAGTGAGTGAATAATAAAATACAATAGAAAATGGAATTTAGACATTAACATACTAACTTTAGGTCACCTTACACATTTTAACATCTGGAAGAGAGACTATAAAATCTCTGTATCACTAAAGGTCACTCGAAACACATACATAACATTTAATTTATACACTTTTTTTTAAAGCCTGCATTTCAGAAGGCCTGACAACACAGGCCAGGTGTGGTGGCTACAAGGCCAGCCTGAATGACACAGCAAGATCCTGTCTCAAGAAAACCAAACCAACCAACTGAACAAACAAAACAAACAGAAGGCTACAACATTGTTAGTGTGAACAATTTTTCTTTTTATTTTTGCTGCAGTACTGCAGATTGAACCCAGGGTCTTCATACCAAGCTGTATCCGCAGCCCTTTTATTTACTTGAGAAAGGGTCTTGCCAAGTTGCCAAGGCCAGGTTTAAATTACAGTTTGCTGTATTACAGGTTTGTCCTACCATGCACAGCAGATTTAGGGAATCTGCAGTTTTAGAGAATAATAACTTCCCTAAAATATCCCCCTCTCTCCTAATAAAGTAATACTGGAATTTGAATTATTTTAGACATTTAAGAGTCAAACATTTAGTTAAGAAGGTGCCTTAATGAAATATTTTAATAATAGCAATTAATATTTATTTTATATACACTAGATCATGTGATATTAAAACAAGCTATATATAGCTATTTTATTCACAATTTGCTTAGTTAATAAATGGTAAAGCCATGATTAAATGGTAAAGGCTCCACAATTTCTAACATGGTTTAGTGCTTCTGAAACTTTCCTTTCCTAGAACATTTAAGGAGGAGATTTATGAAAGAAACTACATAGGGCTTGAGAAAGAGCTGGGGACATGGGAATTTAGACACCATTTAAAGATACCTGTTTTACTTTAAAACCAGCAAGTTTTACCTGCATTTTCAGCACATTTATTTAACCTATGATGTTCCTGAAACTTCCCTTCTTCTCGACACACCACCTGGTCTGGAACCTCACCAAGGACCCAAACTGCACTCAGCCCTGCAGAAGACACACCCGTCTTCAGGAGGGGTCAGGGCTCTCTCACCTCCAGGTACCCCGGCTCTGGCGCACTCCTCACGGCTTCATACAGCTCTGCACCATCCTGCAGAGCACGGACCTGCTGTCTTGTTAGTGCATGTGATGATGTACACCGCTTTGCTGGGTTTGCTTTAGCAAAAAAAAGCATTACTGATTATCCAAACCAAAACTTTAACAAAAAATTACAGAACTGAGCAAATGTCATTTAAAGAAAGGAGATCAATTTTTAAAAAAATGTATCTGCTAAATGTTTCCTTGAAAAATCTGAAACCAGTACACTCCTGTAGTTTTTTAAAAAAGTCATACACACTTAAGAGTAACTTGTAAATTAAGTAAATGGTTTCTCTGATTGATTTACTTCTTTATGAAAACCGTATGAGCCAGGGTTTTTTTTCATTTTGTTTTTGTGGTACTGGGGATTGAAGTTAGGACATTCATACTCAGTTACATCCCCATCCTTTTTAAGACAAGGTCTCACTAAGTTGCTCAGGTTGGATTCGAATTTGTGAACCTTGTCTCAGCTTCCCAGACTCCTGATACTACAGGCGTGCACCACCATGTCAGGCTGAGCTGGTGAGAACTGTAAGTAAACTAAACACTGGCAGATTTATACAGAATATGAAGTTAAATAATACAGAAAATCATGACAAAATGCAGGAAGACATATAATCTACAGCAATAAAGGTAGGTTAGTAAAGCAAATTTACATCATTTAAACATAAATACACTATGATTTTTATTATTAACAATGATGTCATAGGGACAATAAATCCTAATTCTACATATAGCATAAAAATTAACAACTTCAATGACAAAAATATGAAGTTGTATAATGCAATAAGGATATTAAGGAAGAAGAGTGTCAGATAGTTTAGGGGAAAATGAGCTGACAGCTTTCCTCTTACTGCTTTTTTATTTCTGGTAGAGATGCAGCCTGGGCTGGCCTTGAACATACAGCAACCCCCCTGTCTCAGCCTCCCGAGTGCTGGGATTACTACAGCCATGTGCCACCTCGTCTGGCTGCTCTTCTTTTTCCAATACTAAGAGGAGGATTCTCTGCTACTTTATAGCTGAAGCTTAGAGGAAATGGACCTAAAGGCTCTGAAAAATGCTGAGGGCCTGTCATATTTTACTTGTCAAGTCAATTACAAATTATCTAAATGTTCACTGTTCTGAAAAAGGCAGTGATATTTGGGTAGTTTACATGTTTACTTGTGTATCTGTGTAATAAAATTCTTAAACATCAAGACTCAAATGCAGAATTTAAGAAAGCATTTATTGGGGCTGAGGATTTACCTCAGCGGCATAAGCACCTGCCTTGCAAGCAGGCGGTCGTGAGTTCAATCCTCGGTACCGATAAAAAGGAAAAAGACCAAAAAAAAAAAAAAAAAGATTATCTTTATTAAAAAAAAAAAAAAAAAAAGAAAGAAAGCATTTATTACTCCAAGACACCTTTAGAGGCCTCTTAAACTTTGTTCTATGAAAATGATTTTAATATCCAAGTCAGTACCTTCACGTTCTTCAAACTGTGCTTGAATTCTACTGAATAAGGCTTCCAGCTTCTTCTGCTGGGCCTCTGCATGTTTTGCTGCTTCCTTTTCTTCTTCTCTTTCATTGCGAAATATGTACAATCCGGATGACGTCTTCTCCACCCACTATAAAATGTGTTATGTTAGTGAAACAGGAGCAAGGAAAATCAAATTAGTCACCTCAAAAGAAGAAAACACACAGCAAGTTCCCCGAAGGTACCCTACCTGCACGGGGTACACTCTCTGAACCACGACGTCCGCACAGCCCACGGCTCCCCCGTCACTGAAGAGCGACGACAGGCACAGCGGGAAGGGCCGAGGGTCGGGAAGGAACCCCAGCCTGGCGTCCCAGCGAGCGGGCCGCGTGCTGTTGGCTGAGATCTGGAAGAACAAATGAATGCAGCGATTCAGAAGCTAACTATGTGTTCAGTTCCACTCAAGATTTCCTAAGGGTTTCATTCTTGTCATCCCATTGAAAATTAGTTATTTCAAAGTATCTCATGAAGATTGCTAGGAAAGTGACTAAGTATAGAAAAACTGTACAAAAGTAGAAGTATTTTCTTTTTTCTTTTTTTTTTTTTTTTATCAGTACCAGGGATCGAACTCAGGACTGCCTACTTGCAAGGCAGGCGCTTATGCCGCTGAGCTAAATCCCCAGCCCAAAAGTAGAAGTATTTTCAAAATATATATTTATTTATACTTACACTGATAGTCTTAATATAAATATTAATAGAAATATATAAATATATTAATAGAAATACATATTTTGATATATTTATACTGCTGTAGTCTTAGAAATACTAATATAAATGTTTATAATATATTTATAAATAAATAGAAATAAATATTTCTATTAGGAAATAAAAGGGCTTCTTTTTTTTTTTTTTTTTTGTCTTTTTCCTTTTTATCGGTACTGGGGATTGAACTCACGACTAGGACTTCAATTTTGAACATACTGGATTAAAATACACTCATTCCTCCAGGTTTCCTCCAAAACCCACAAGACCAAACGGAACCAGGAAGAACAGATGAGCTCTCACCCAAAGTTTGGAAGCTAAAACTGTATCAGGCAAGTAAATGACAGAGTAGCCTGAGAATGATGATAGCTAATAAAAACGGCAAACATTCACAGTGCCCTTACTCTGGAGCCGGTGGCACGGTGTCAAGTCATTTTGACTACTGACATTTAACTGTAACAGCTCTGAGAGTTGTCCTTATTTTACTGACAATAAAACTGATGTACAGAGCAAATTACGTAATCTGGCCAAGGTTGCTCAGACACCAAACTTTTCGTAAGGAACCAATATGACACAAAATAACTGAGGGACACTCTTAGAAACTGGAGGTATCTCTGGAGGCAGGAACATACCGTGGAGCAGAAAATAGAAGTGAAGCAAAAAATACAAGAAAAGTTTCTTCAAAGATAGCTAGACCCCAGACTTCCTTTCTTATCCCAACTGCCAGGTGGCAGTCCTCTGTCCCACTAAAGGAGAATGCAGGAAGCCGCGCTTTCCGGAGGCTGAACCACACACTTGCTGGACTCTGAACGCTGCACAGAAGCACTGAGCAGAGGGACAGATGTTCTATCTAAAGCAATCATGAAATAACTGTGAGTCCCCCTGTTAGTTTCTTTAGTCTGCTCAGCTCCTGAACAGTCACTAGCATGTGAAGGTTTCCTAACTAAAAACCTAAATCCCCACCTCACCACTCTAAAGTCAGAAACCTCCTCCTCCCTCTCAGGACTCCAGTCAGCTCACTGGTGCCCCTCCCTGGAGGAGGACAGATCAGCAGTGGTCACCAGCTGAGGACTGTCTCCTCCACCACACCAAGAGAAAGAGAGGTTCTCATAGGGAAAAAGGTACTATATAAAGCCGGAAGCAGAAAAAATAAAATATTAATCAGTTGCTTCAGAAAGATGCAAAGATATTGCATCCATAACACAAGAACCAAATGCAACAACAACAAAGACATTTAAAAAATAAGAAAGGAGGTCTTCTGAAAACTATGCAAGTAGACAAATTCACTTTAAGGCTTACAAGACAAAAATGAAGAACTATTGTAGAAAATAGGAAGCAAAAGACAACAAAATATAAAAAAGAACAAAAGACCTGAAAATAAGAGGACCAACCTAGGAAGAATAGTGCCCGAATATCAGACAATCTAGAAAACAAGAAGAGAAAATTATGAAAGAATCACTTCAAGAAAATCTCCCAGAACTCAATGAAGGACACAATTTCTAGACTGTATGCCACTGAGTACCCAGGACAATGATTAAATGATTATTTAAAAAGCACAAAGATCTTTCTTTACTGTGAAATTTCAAAATACTGGGAGTGAAAAACAATCTTAAAAATAGCCCATATAATGAAGAATTAAGGAAGAAAGTCAATGAGCCCAGCTATATGCTATGTTAATAAAAAGAGCTATAATAGAAGCAAGAAGCTAATGAAGAATAGGTCTTCAAAGTTCTAAAGGAGTAATTTCAACCTAGAATCCTATATTCAGCTAACCACACCACAGGGTCTCAAAGAGCTACACGTGGCCTTTCTCGAGCAGCTTCCAAGCTGAGTGCAGTGGTGCATACACACAATCCCCCACCCTGGGGGCTGAGGATGGAGGACTGCAAAAAAAAAAAAGCCCAGCCTGGGCAACTCAGTGACTTAGCAAGAGCCTGCCTTGAAAAACAACACAGAGAATTCAATGCCCAGCGCCGGGGTGGGGAGGGCAGTGCCTGAGCTGTGAGCTTCTAGGATAAGGAATAAATCTAGCAAGATGCCATGAAACCCAGGGAAAAGGGCTTCTGACACAGAAGGATTTTTAGGGTGGTAACTGTGGAGCACAGAAAGAAAATAACCACTTCACAACAAAGTAGGAGTGTGGAAAGGTTTGGGGGTCCCCAAGAGAAATATATGAAGGTCATGGAAGTATTATAACATTTGGGGGAGTACTGTTATAGATCTTGTGTGAAAATGAGTCAAGTTGCAGAAAATATTTTCACAGTCATTACATTCAGCCAGAATGAGGCAGATTCTCCCCAAACACCACCAACTGAACAATCTGCCTCTTACATTAAAGATCATCAAGGCATCATTAATAAGTAAATTTAAATTTCTAAGTATAAAACTGCTTAAGAACTTAAGTGAACCAGTGACTGAATCTTACCGAGACACACATTAACTTACCTTTAACATAAGAGACTCTGGGGCTTCAAGAGGTGCGCAGGCATCAGGAGAGCCCACCAGTTCTGCTCCGTGGGTGACGACCTTCTGACCCACGGCCAGCCTCCCGCTCTTCAGGAGGGTGGTGAGAGGCGGGTCCAGCTGGGCCCTGACGGCGTACCACCCGTCTGTAAGTTCCACGACGGCCGCTTTCTTGATGTCTGCACTGGCTTTATCGCCAGAGCCTTCAGACGTATTTGTGTTGGATGAAACAATGTCAGAGACACAGAGGACAAGTGTTTTTGCAGCTATATCGTCCCTTTCCAGGATCTTTTTTATAGCTGACCTTCTGCTTCTATCAATTTCCACATCATATCTAAAAATTTTTAAAAATGCTCATTTTAGGAATTGTGTCTCTAGAATTTCACTGTAAACAAAGTCACTAAGTAAGAAAATTTATCAAAGAATACAAATTTTTTAGTTAGAAATACATTGTTTTATATTATTGAAATATGATTACGAAAGTTTAAAAAAATAAACTTTGTTGCCGATTCATGAATAATGGGTCAAATTACTAATCTGCATTGTTTTCAGACCCCAAGAGGTTGAAGAGGGAGTGGGGAAGAGGAAAGGAAGACCTGTGAACCTGCCATCTCTCTCAAGTGGAGCTGGGAGATGAGGAGAGAACAACTCTACCCAAAGCACGGAGGCAAGGAAGTCACAGCCTGCAGAGGTCTGGATCCCCCACAGGAGATGATCACTTAGTATTAAACTTGCCTGTATTTTAGCTGAAGAAGGACCCTTTCTGGATTCAGGCATCTGCTAGCAAATTCCTGAGGAAAAGCAACTTCCATCGCCGCCAGTTTCCATATAATCCATCTGTAGTGGTTACAGACCCAAACTCTAGAAATAAGCTTTGGATCCACACCTGGAGTGTCACACAGAGCCCTGAGCAAACACATGTAGAACAAACCAAAAACCATATCAGATAGTACTAAATTCAACAACTGTCACATGACCATCTTCTTTGCAAACAAACAAAAAACACATGTGCGAGACTGGTCAGGTTTCCTGGTGGCTCACACCTGTAATCCCAGCACTCACGAGGCTGAGGTGGGAGGATCATTGCGAGTTGAAGACCAGCCTGGGCTACAAAGTGAGCTCAAGGCCAGCCGGAACTGCATAGAGAGACCTCATCTCAAAAAAAAAAAAAAAAGACTGGCCAGGTTTTATGAATGAACACATGATCTACAACATAAATTCAGAAAACCACCATGTATCAAATAGCACACAAATAAAAATGGTCAATAAAATGATTTAAACTTACATAGAGTTTTTCCTCAAAATTGAGATTCTTAATTAGAAATAATTGTATTTTAGACAATACTTTCCTACTATAGAGAATATTCCTAAAAATCACACCTCAGAAAGCTCACTCCTGCTCTTGGGCTTGTCTTCATGTCATTCCTGATCTTCTTAAATCTATTATTATTATTATTATTATTATTGGTACCAGGGATTGAACTTATGACTGAGCTAAATCCCTGGCCCCTAAATCTCCTAACTCCTCATCCTCCCTTACTCTCCCTGCACTACGACAAGAGTGACGGAAAGGGTAGGTACTTCCGCAAACTCTGCTCCCAGGACCCCTCACTGCTGTATCTTTATGCTGCGCCTCTGCCCTTCGTGCACATGCGCCCAACCTCTCTTGCCACTCAAAGCCATTCACTTAGAATTGCCTTCTCTCCTGTGTCAGTAGATTCTCCCCTTTCTACTAGACAATATCCATCAGCATAAAAAAGTAGGTTTTGTTTCTTATTTCAAAACACACAAACTAGCCTGAACTGACCCCTTGATCCCCCTTGCTCCTCCAGGTACCCCTCCACACACACCTTGTTGCTATAGTTTGGATAAAGGGTCTCCCTCAAAACTCATGTTGAAACTTACTCCTAACACAACAGTATGGCGAAGGGCCTCGTGGGAGGCTGCAGATTGCTGGGGTGCCCCCTTAAAGGGGACAGCAGGACCCTGGCCCCTCTCTTCCTCCTGCACTCTAGTCATGAGGTGAGCACTTTCGCTCTGTCACACACTCCTGCCAGGGTGTCACAGGCTCAAAGCAGTAAGGCCAACCTATCAAGAGCCAGGAACTATAAAACTGCAGTCAGACGAAACAGCCCTTTTCTCTATAAATTGATTATCTCAGGTTTTTGCAATAGTGACAGAAAGCTAATACATGCATTACGATATTTTTCTTATCTACTAGACAATATCTACCAACATAAAAAATAAATTTGTGTACCTTAAAACATACTATCTTAAATTTATTCTTTTTGATCTGACTTTTTCTTCCCTATACTGACTCTATTTCTGCTTTTCTCTTTGGCAATTTCTGAAACAACTGACTATATTCTGTGTACTATTCTTCTTTAAATGCCTTTAATTGGACTCTAATCAAGCTTTCCTCCTACCAATCAAATTTCCAGGATGAAGACTCAGCAGATGAGCAGAACAGTTCTAAAGAAGAGTCTTGTGCAGATGGCCCTGAGAGGGGTGCCATGCCTGTGATACTGCCAGTAAGTGTGAGGCCAGGTCAGAAAGGAGTGGGTAAATCTTTATTTATTTATTTATTTTTTGGTACCGGAGATAGAACTCACGACTAGGCACTTGAAAGGCAGGCAGGTGCTTATGCCACTGAGCTAAAAACCTAGCCCCTGGTGGGTAAATCTTGAAAAAATGCTCTTCAGGAAACAGGTTCCAAAAAAAGGGTAAAATCAGTTCCTACTAATTTCAGCCCAGAGAGAGACGTTATATATGTACTGAGCGTGGAAGGTCTTCAAATCCTACCCAATACCAGAGCATACACACTGAGGAGAAACCTTAAGTGTGCACCAAATGTGGGAAGGCTTTCAGCTACAGCTCCAACCTGACCCTTCATTACAGAACACGCTTGGTAGACAGGCCCTATGACTGTGAGGGAAAGCCTTCAGAGGGTTCAGGCCTCCTTAAACATCAGCAAATACACGTGGAAGAGGCGCCATACCAACGTGAAGATTGTGGCAAGGCCTTTAGTGGCAAAAGCAGCCTCATTTGACACTATCGCATCCACACTGGGGAGAAGCCCTCCCTGTCAGTGCAACGAGCGAGCGTGGGAAGAGCTTTACTCAGCGTGCAGGTCTCAGCTCACACTGGCGCCTCCACACTGGAGAGAAGCTCTATAAATGTAAGGAATGTGGGAAGGTTTCAGTTCAGCTCAGATTTTAATGAACATCACAGAATCCATACTGGGGAAAGGCCCTACTAGTGTAATCATCGTGGGAAAGCCAGTAGCAAGGTAAATCTTTCCAAACACCAGAGAGTGCAAATTGGAGAGGCCGAAGTGCTGTGACTGTCAAAATGCCTTATTTATGTAAACTTTAGAATGTGCTGTAGTAACAGCTGATTGATTCTGCTCCACTCAGCATCAAAGGCCACCTGTGGAGTGGCCTCTGCCCTGGCGGCTTCTCAGGGTAGAGTCCCCTCTCTACACTGCAGGACCCCCTGAACCATGCAGCACTGCCTTCTGAGAGCTAAATTGATGTGTATCCATGAAAATAAGAAACATTAAAAACGTCTTTAGCTGTTGTATTCTAGAACTGTAGTTTATAAAGAACTGAGCTATACTGACTAGAATTTAGTAAGATTCAGAATGAACTTAATACCTCAAAATAAAGCTATGTTAAATAAGGTTAGCAATGCCCTCTGCGCGGCTAAATCCAGTAACTGATTAGCAGTCACCACTTTACATTACCTACCAGCAGCAATCCTCAGAGCTGCTCCCTCACTATTTCCTAAAATGCTATCTCCCTTGGCATGCAAGAGACTCTTTCCTCTACATTTATTCTTAACTTTCTGATCACTCTCCCTTTTTCATGGAACCAAATTCCATCAATATGGTGAGAACTCCAAAATTGGTTTCTTTGGTCTCTACCTCACCTATGAATTCCACACATGCATATCCAACTGGCTACTAACATCTCCACTTGGATGTCCACGATCAGATATCAAGTTTCAAATACTCAAAGCTGAAGTCTCAAGTTCCCTTCCATCTTTGTTCTCAATTCTCGTAGCATTAACTGGTAACCGTCTTTCCAGCTGCTGAGCCCAAATCTTTGAAGCCATTCTCTTCTTCTCTATCTCTACATCCAACCCTTGATCAAACCATGATGGTGCCACTTGCAAACTGTACCTAAAATCCAACAGCTTTTCATCACCTGCTACCTTCATGGTCCCAGCAACCATCTTCTACCAGACTTCTGCAGTGGCTTCCTTAAGTGGCCTCTTGGTTTTATCTTTGCTCTTCCCCACAGACCAATCTCAACAAGCAGCCACAGTAACTTTTTCAAAAGTTAGTAGATCATGCCTCCCTCTGCTTTAAACTTTATTTCTAATGGCTTACTCAGAGTGAAAATTGCATTCATGTATTAAAAGCCAAGCTTCTCCCGAGGGTCTGTGAGGTCCTCTTCTACCTCACCTACTTCTGCTCTTCTCCCTACTCCAGCTATGCTAACTCCTTTCTTGCACCTTAAATACTTCTAAAGTACATTTCCCCCGAGACCCTCTTGACACTTTCTCTGACACTTCTGCACTCTCTGTGCACCTCTAAGGGATGTCAGTGAAGCCTTTCTGACTTTAAAAGTTACAGATGGGAGTGGCAGCATATACCTGTAACCCCAGCACTCTGGGAGGCTGAGACAAGGGGATTCCAAGTTCGAGCACAGCCTGGGTAACTCAGTGACTTAGCAAGATCCTTTCTCAAAATAAAAAATAAAAAAGGGCTGGGAACGTCGCTCAGTGTGAAGGCCCTGGGTTCAACCCCAAACTCATTCCCCCTCAAAATTGCAACTCATCTTATTTCCTCTACCATCCTTCAAACTTTATTTTCTATTTTCATACTACCGATCACCTTCTAATTCACATTTTACTATTTCAAAGGATTTTTTTGCACCTTCTTCTCTCACTAGGATGCACAGGACTCTAAGACAGGGATCACTCCGTGTTGCTTTGCTATGTCTTGTGCTTAGATTAATACTAAGAATATAGTAGATTCTCCAAAAATATTTAATGATCAAAAAACAGCTAAAAGGAGCTCAACACACTCAGTTGATGAACTCTGCCCACTTGGCTATAGAGTTAACTGTAGCTCTCTGTAGTGTGCAGTTTAGATAATATAGGAAAATAATACAAGTGTTGTACTATCACAATTTATAAGCAGCTGTATTTGTAAGAAACATCCAAAATATACATGGGCATCCTTTTTAAAAATACTTCAAAAAAGTTAAAACACTTTTCAGGAAAAAATGTTTTATCACATTCGTAAAACACTAGTTTTAGAAAGGTATGTATTTTTTTCTTTTTTTTGGTATCGGGGATTGAACTCAAGACTTTGCATTTGCCAAGCAGGCACTTATACTGCTGAGCTAATCCCCCGGCCCAGTTTTTTTTTGTACTGGGAATCAAACTCATGACCTCACCCTTGCCAGGTAGGCGCTTATATCATTGAGCTAAATCCCAGGCGATGTAGGGATTAAAAAAAACAAAACAAAAGAAAAAACCCAAGGGCACAAAAGAAAGGATTTCCATCTCTTTCCATAGCTTGAGGTAACCCATCCTGATAGGAAAACAATTTATGTACAGTGGAAAAAAAACGATCACACAGTTTCTAACCTGCTGATGCTCCAGAGCGGTGGTGGTGAATCTACGGCATGCATACGTATGCAGTGGGCCGCTTTATCACTGAAAGCTGTGAAAGGCTCACTACCACTGCTTCAGAGTGAGGATGTTTTCTAGTTATTTGGTACTACTAACACAAATATTTCTGTTTAACATTTAGTATTTGTAGTTTGTATCTGTAAGTTATACAGTGAAAAAGAACGCAACATAAATGTGTGCATGTTTGGGGTGAGTCTACCATAAAATCAAACTTAACTCTTCTTACTGTTTTAACTACTGTGTTAAGAAAAACAGACACTACAACAAAAACTCCATTCATAACCTCTAGGACAAACCACATTCTCTCTTCAAAGATCAGGTCTGCTTAGGGTAATAAAGATGTCAGGGATCACTGCTTAATCAATTTAATCTGAATGTTTGCTTAACCACAATATACTTAAAATGATTTAATACATGGAAATTAACCTTCTCGTCAGTTTTAGTTCAAGAGACACAATGAAAGACAAAAGGGCAATTGTGAGGCAGAGAATGATGGAATACATAACAGTTAACACGTTTTGCACACAGTACCTATAAAATTCTTCTTTTCCAGCCTTTCCATCATTGTCAGGTATAAGCCATCCACCATCAGCCACCTGTATTCCCTTTCCAGCCTGTAAATCTTCCTTACCAAAGTAATCCTGAATGTGAAACTTAAAAGATTCTGCGTTTTTGCTGTTGATTTTCATGCAATGTATAGATACACCATACATATAGAGCTGCATAAAATAGAAAAATTTGATAACAAAGTCAAATAAAACACTTGATGTCATAAAAACAAGTATAACATCCCACCACTGAATGTGCCCAAACTTTTGCATTTAAATACTGAAGTAATTATTATAAATACATTTCCTGGGCTGAGGGCACAGCTGAGTTGTAGAGTGTGTGCTTTTACCCTGGGTTCAATCTCTAGCACCACACACACACACACACACACACACACACACACACACACACCGCCCCCACCCACCCGCCAAAATCCTCAAAATGAAAAGCCTTTACTAGAGGCTTTCTTAGAAGCTGTAATGCATGAAAATGACCTATACTTCAAGAGCCTCCTGTATACTTGTATTCCTTCTGTGTATATGCCTTTTGCTATGTATATGCCACAGGAGGCACTCTGGGGATTAAAAACGGTAACAATTTATCACAGCTGTTAAATTCCAAAGGGAGGAAGGGAGAGATCTTGGAAGGATAAGTAGGTTAGGCAGTTGGACCCACCTCTGAGGTGCTTTCTTTCATCCCAATGCTTAACCCAACGTGTCTTTTTGCTTGTTCACTGCTTGATTCTGGAGTCAGACTCTTGTTCTGGAATTGTGGGTCTTCCACTTATTAGTTAAGGAACTCAACCCTCTCTATGACTCACTCCTCTCACAAATTAACACTGCTTTTCCTTGGTGTGGTTGTGAGGACTGATTGATACATAACCAGTGCCTTGTAGGACTACGTAGTGTCCTATATATATAAAGTGTCGCTGTTGATACTATCAACATTATTTCCACTGCAAAAAATTCTACCTAGACTGTAATGGCTTGCCCAAGTCCTCTTCTAAAAATGCAACTGAACTTTAGAAGGTTCACGGCCACCAGTTGTGCACATTTTACATTCAAGGTGACTGCTTTCCTCTAATGCCAAGATTTGAAGGATTAAGAGAAAGCATGGTTTCTAGGCACAGATCACTTTGACAGGATGGGGCAGGTCTGGGAAACCAAAGAGAAGTAGCACTGAAGGCAGATGTGGAAGTATGATTTCATTCATGTGTGTTAGCAGTGTATTTTCATTCTTCAAACAAAATAATTTGCAGGTACTAGTTCATAAAGTCACCCTTTGCTGTAAAAGCTCTAAAGATTACAGCGGAAGTGTACCTGTTTATGAGAACATGCAGAGGGAACTCGACCTCCTACTGCTGCTTTCAGAGAGATTCGAGGCAAACTGGATGTTTTTGCAAGATACAGACTTCCTGGCTGTGGAAAGATATGCTGCTTTTCTTTCTCTTTAATTCGAATATCCTGTATTTTCCTGGCATTCTGAAGGCTTGTCATTAAGTCTGTTGAAAAACAAATTAGTAAAAAATGGAACTGAATGTAAATTTTAAAAGTGCAACCCTTGCTTTATAAAATTGTATATCAATTTTCTCTAATTTCACATGCAGAAAGAAAAAAAGCTCTTAGAATTCTACTTGTAAATATTCAAGGATTTAGAAAAACTCAACTTGTACAAGTGTATAAATAGAAATATATCTGTTATTTGTCTCAATTTTGGAAGAAAATTATTATGATAAATCTATTTGAGTAACGGACCCAGATCCTGTGTCTAACAGCCTTTAAAACAAACAAACAGAGGGGCTGGGGATACAGCTCAGTGGCACAGAGCCAGCCTGGCAAGTACAAGGTCTTGAGTTTGATTCCCAGTATTGGTGCACGTCCCTCCTCCCCCGTTAAAACAAAACAGAAAAAAAAAAAAAAAAAAAAAAAACACACACACACACACACACACACAAAAACCCCAAGAAAGTCCAAAAGTAATTATCTTCAAAAGAAAACATGAAAGTAATTTAAACCTAATTTTTGGATTTAGATAACCTAAAGCATTAAAAAATATTAATTATTAATCATCAGAACTGGGGAAACTACTTAGGTCATAATATTTAGTAACTTAAGTATCTAACCAAAGGCAAAAACTAGTCATACAAGTTGTCTTACAATACCTAAAGGTTCTTCTTTACACTTCGGGAAAATTTTGACTGTTCCTTGATTGGAGCAGTTTTTGTTAAACTGATGAATCTCACTGCCATCGACATTATTTTCACTATCGTCAGAGCCACAGTCATCTATATTTTGTTGTTTCTGCTTGTTTTCCTCTAAATTAATATCCCTGCTCACGAAACACTCATCTCTGTGAAAATGTGACTTGGTTTTGAAAGGTGGGACAAACACTTTGACTGGTTTGCTGGCGGTAGTCGAGTATCTCGTGTTTTCACTTCGTACAGCAGGAACTTTGTAAAACGGCTGTCTTGAAACTGGTAAACTGGTTGAAGACTTTTCCAAAGTCAAATGTTCATAAAGATGAGATGTAGACAGAAATTCTTGATCAGGTGCAGTACAATTTAGATTCTGGATTTCTTGCCGGTTGCTCGTTGTGCTACATTGGAAAGAAAACTGATTATTGAGCAGCCACGTGCTGGAATAAAGGTGTGTGCAGAGGCCGCCCCGAAGCCCACGGCCATCCCGACCGACCAACCTACCGGTAACTGTTTTGCATTCATCATGCTGCCTTCACCACAGTTTCCTAACACGTGCCATACGGATTGCTACTGTGTTTCTATTTTCATTATTCTTTCCTCCTTGTCCCCCTTCCCAAACCCAACCCAAATCAGAATTCCAATTCATTTTCTCCACAGAATAAACTTCCGGTCTTCTGAAGAAAAGCAAGGAATACCCGTCAGCAATATGGCAGGGGAAACCGAGGCTTCTCAAAGTATCGACTGATCTCCCTGTTTCCCTCCCGACTGCAGGGAGGTGCGTGTGGCTGCTGACTGCATCTTCCTCAGGCTCTCCAGGGGACAGGTTCTCTGCTGGCTCTAATGGTGAATTTTAGCTTTCTCAGGCTTACTATATTATTCATGTTTTGGCTTCTTTTGAAAGTGCCCTAGAGAATTATGTGTTTAAAAATCCTATTTTTAATTTTAGTAGGGTTTAGAGAGGGAGGAGAGATAAAAAATATTTTTAACATCTGCCATTTTCTACTAATTGACTTTCAGTATTGCTTTATTCCATCTCAATCTTAGTATATCATGAAAAAGTTGGAATATAATCTGTTGTGCTATTTTAAAAGTTGCCTAGAAACTGAAAGGTGAAATAACAGTATGAATATTATTACAGTATACTACCAAAATACTAATTTTTAATCTTGTTTCAGGCTTTCAAAAAAAGAAACTTGTTGGGCCAAGGATTTAGCTCAATAGCATAAGTGCCTGCCTGGCAAATACGAGGTTGTGAGTTCCATGCCCAGTACCAAAAACAACAAAAAACAAAACAAAACAAAAAACAAACTGCTAACTTGTTTCCTGTAGATTTGCATCACTGGCTTCAGCAATATTGTTTAAGAAATATAATTTTCCAACATTAGCAGAATTTTCAAATGATTTAAACACATTACCAAGATGGTCCACAGGTAACAGGCTCTAAAGAAATGTGATGTGTAAACCGCTTTCTATCTTTCACTGTACCTAGAAAAGATAACTTGACATTAATCATGAAAGGCTGATGGGAGATTGTATTTTCCGTTTGTTTATAACATACACTATTTACAGATTAACACAAAAATTTGAGACAATCATATTTTTAAAATTTCAGTGTATAGCATGGACATGCAGAAAATAACAACAAAAGAAATAATTGATTCTCAAATTGATGATGACTATACAGTCAAATAATTCACAATACACACATGTAAACCAATGGTAAATTTAGTCAGCTGATGCTAACAAGTACAACTAAAGGTGTTAGTTAACTATCAATGGAAATAGCAATTTAAAATGTATTCTTATCAAGGTTTAAAAGCGAAGCTTTAGGTACTATTCACTTTCAGTATATAACTTATATCCAGTGAGTCTTCAATCAGCAGTGACAGGACTGGCTGAAAAAACTAGGGTATACTAATATATAGCCACATGATCAAGACTATGCAACTGTAAAAAATAATGAAGATCTCTATGTACTCAAGAAGTGATCCCTAGACAAACTAAGTAAATGGCAACAAACAAGGAAATAGTATATAACCGTTATTGATTTCCTGTTGTCTTGTTTTGAAATCCTGTGGTGACTGCATTGTTTTATTCTGATCTGCTTTGTTCTATTTTGCTTTGTTTTATTCTCTTTAAAATAAAAAAAGTGTATATATTTTTTTGAATAAGAGAGGACCATGAGAATACACACCTGTATATATTTGCTTATTTTACAAACATGGACATAAGAAAATATGCATGTTTATTTTGCAAAAAAAAAATTCTAAAAGAATAAACTACAAATTATTAAAAAAAATTGACAGGTAGGAAAGGAGGTGAACAGTATTGAGTGAGAGGGTTGGAACCAAGACTTCTCCAAGTATATCTTTCTGTAGTGTTTACAACTGAACTCTGTAAATATTTTTTTTTCAGATGTAAGCTTAAATAAAAAAGATTCCTAAAATTGAAAACAAATAGAAACAATTCTACCAAATTAGCAAGTACTCACTGAAAAATTATTTTGACTGACATTTGAATACAGTACTTTGTATATTCTTAAATGATATATATTCTAAGGAGAAAAAACTGCAAAGAATTCATTTTCCCTTAGTAGGTTTATTGATAGTAGCATAAATTGATACTGTGAATCTAAAACTATTTTATGCATATATAGTACTGCAGGACAGTGATTCTCAAAGGTACTCTCTAGGAAGCTCTGAGGAGTACCCATAGTCCTTTAGCAGATTCAGGTTGTCAAACTGTCTTAATACTACTAAGACGTTATGTGTATCTTTTTACTGTTAATTAGTATTTATCCTGGTGGGATATTCTGCTATATCAGTACAACCATTATCTTAAGAAAATGTACATTCATAAACAAGCTAACTACTTTTCACTTTTTTTTCCTTCACAAAATTAAAATTTTTCCTTGAAAGAACAGTCAACAAACCACAGTTAATCAGACTTGGGTATTTAGCAGGTGTTTTTAAAAAAATGAATGAAGACTTCTGGGAGAACATGGCAGACAGATAGCAGCAGCTACGGAGGCTCTCTGAAACACCCAGCTTACAATTCAGGAATGGTGCGGAGTAAGGAATCATAAGCAAGTGGAGATATGCCCTGCTGACCTAAGAACGAACTGGGCTGAGAGAAACCAACTTGGAATGCAATCCTGGTGCTATAACAGGAACAGAAAAGCCTCAGTGTGGAAGCTGGAGCCCACGCCATTGGAAGCCACGATTTGGGTTTCCCGCCGTGCTGCGGCTGCGTCTACATCGGCTTGGCAGGGAGAGAGACTCGCGGAAGCTCTGAGAACGGGAATCGGTGAACGGAGTTGAAAACAGGACGGGCGGGGAGCTGTGCATTGACTTGCAGTGAGGTGAGTGAGAGAAAATGACACTCTTCTGCAGTTTAGGAGACTCCAGCGGAGGACATTCTGGGACTGGGCAGACTTCCGGGAGTGGGGCGCTGCAGCGACTTCAGCCACGTATCCCCCTCTCAGGCGGGATTGATGAGAAGTGCCTGGCCTACGTGATGCTGCTGGCTGAGACCCAGTAGGCTAGCACAACCCAGGTCCCAGAGCCTGAGGGTGGCCTGGAGGGGCGGGCCCCACATAGGCTGCCTGGTCTGCAACTTCCTGGTGTGCTGCGGTGGGCAGGAACACCTAGTTGGCGCAATTCGATCAGGCTGTGGCTGACAGGGAGGGAAGCTGGGCCTCCTATATATGCTTGCATATATAAGGAACAAAGAATATGGGAAGAGGGAGCAACAAGAAAGGCCCTTCGGCCCCCAATCCTGAGAAACAGGCAATAGCAGACGTGGCACCAATAGACATAAAGGGATATCTCCAGAGCCTCATAGACAAATTCAGGAATGAAGTTATTAATGACCTAAAGCTAGAAATAAGCAGAATAGTTAGAGAAATGCTAAGCACCACCCAAGAAAAAACAGATGGTGGAATGGAAGAACAGAAAAAGAGGGAGAATTGTTTGATGGAGAAAATAGAGAAAGCATAGAATACGTGAAGCAGGTTCAAAGAGACTACCAGGAAACTAAAAACTCTATTGAAAACTGGCATAACAGCTTGAAAGAAACTAAGGACAGACTATCTGAACTGGAGGGCAGATTTGTAATATGGGAGAATGAAATGAAAAACTTCTTAAAAGTAACAAAGAAACAAACAGCAATAATACAAAGACTAGAAGATGATAAGAGGATCCATAACTTAAGAATTAAGAACATAAAAGAAGAAGTAGGGACACAAACAAATGAACTACAAAAGCTACTCACAGAAATAATCCAGGAGAATTTTCCTAATTTAGCAAAAGGTAAAGATACTCAGTTGTATGAAGCATACAGGACCCCACCCACCTACAACCCAAACAGAGCAACACCCAGGCATATAATAATTAAAATTCCAGAAATTCAATACAAGAACAGAATATTAAAGGCTGTCAGAGACAAGAAACAGACCACTTACAAGGGAACACCCATCAGAATTACAGCAGATTTCTCGGCACAAACCATCAAATCACAAAGAGCGTGGAGGGAAATAATTCAAGCTTTGAAAGATAATAATCTCCAGCCAAGATTGATATATCCTGCACAACTATCCCTGGAAATTGATGGAAAAACAAGGTGCTTCCAGGATAAAGAGGAACTAGGGGAATATGCAACCACCAATTCAACTCTACAGAGAATACTGCAGGATATTCTAAAAAAGAAAAATACAAAGAATCCAGAAATAGTGGCAGAGAGGCCACAATGAATGGAGCAGAAAACAAAATGAAGAAGATAAACTGACAACTAATGACAGAAAAAGAGCTCAACAGAAATGAGGCAGAGAAGATTGGATGACAGGAACAGCTATTTTGGAGAAAATGACGTCTTAATAGGTAATACTGACTTAGTATTATCTTGTTTTGAAGTCTCATCAAGCTTTTGTTCTTCTGTCTCCATTGGTCTAAACAGGTTGTATCTTATTGGATTTTATTATATATGATAGTATAAGCAAAAACTTTTATAGACAAGGAGATTATACAGAAACCATTGTTCATTTTCTGTTAGTTGATTCTAAATACCCTATAATGCTGTCATTCTCTTAAATGGTTTTACATTGTTTTGATATATTTGATGCTACAGTATATGAAGTTATACTCAAAGATTTCAAGGAAAGAGACAATATGGTAACTACTTTTATGTCAGGATTATCTTGTGGTGAAACACTATTCTGCTTAAATGGTTATGTTTTGATCTGCGCTGTTTTGCTGTTATGCCCTCTTTTATCTCAATCTCCACTTCATCATTTACTTTTTTATTTTTATCCTTTTAATTAAGGGAAAAATAAATAAAAAATAGCAGGATATATTATAGTAACCCACTTTGACTTTCCATTATCTTGATTTAAAGCCCTGTATTACTCTCACCATCTTGTTTTTGACTGATGTCCCCCTATTCTGTTTTGCTTGATAGTACCAGGTTCGAAAGTTTAGGCAACAGCTGTGAAGATAGTGAGGTTCATTATGATGCCCATTCTGGTTGACTATTATCTACTTTTGAAGACCTATAATGTCTCCAATGTTTTGGTTTTGTCGGTTTTGTTCTTTACTGTTTTGTTCAATTTTATTATAACTGATGATATAGGCAGTTCTATTAGAGATAGCGGGAGGCATTATGGTAAACATTGTTGATCACCTTGTATTATGCTTTTACATTATCTATTATGTCCACCCTTTTGATTTGATTGATTCTGTTCTGTTATGTCACATTTGGTTCTACTCCCTTCCAAAACAGTAATAAGAACTGTGGGAGCAACAAAACTCAAAATGTGTAATTTTCATTGTACAAAAGAGAGGAAAAGAAAGTGCTCTAAACGATATAACTGTATGTATATTTAAGTGTATAAGACAGATAATGATACCACTGAGTTTTGTTGGATCATTGAACAGAACTGTTTGCAGTCTCACTGTTGGAATGTCCACTTTACAAGCTTTAATTTTGTGACTTGAACAATTATTTCTAAGATGACAATATGTAATCCATTAACTAGTGATTTCCTACTGTTTATTTTTTTCTGTAAATCTGTATAACTTGTACCCTTTCTCTGCTGTTTTTTTCTCCTTAAATAAAATTTAAAAAAAATGAGTGAAATCAGTTTACCACTAGAAGGAAAAGAAATGACAATATTTTTGCTAGAAGTAAAATTCAAGCTCTTAAAGGAGAGGTTAGAATTTGGGGACATTAGTATTTGACTATAAACTTGACAGCTTCTAATACCTGAAACTTTTTAGATCAGTGATGTCGGCAACAAAGGGATTCAGTATGGCATAATAAAATTTGTCAAATGTTGGAAGAGCTGCGTAACTCAGTAAACTAACATTTTCCAAAGTATCAATGAATAATGTTACAAATATTAAAATTTCTCAACTTTAAGTTCTAATATAATAAATATCAATAGATAAAATCCATACATACCAATGTTCTTTCAGGTTGTCCATAATTTGAGAATACAAAGAGGTTCTGAGACAGAATACAAAAGCTTAGAAACTACTGCTGTAACATAAAGCGAAGTAAAAATGGTTTTATGAGGAGCCAAGAATGTAAATAGAACATTAACACCCCCAGCAGTAATAGCATGGGTAGCATCCAAATTTTGGTTTCTATAAATACTAACTACTGGAAAGGATCTTTGGGGAAATAGTTGATTCCAGTACTAGGGTAAGGTAACTATAAGATTCTAAGACATCTATGGAGCACCACCTGCCATAAAGAATAAACGAGTCATTTGTGGAAAACTTGATGCACCTTGAAACCATACACAGAAGCTTAAGTATCTCATCGTTTCTCTTACATGAGAAACATAAAGTATACGTAAAGAGCAAAATAACAGACAGATAATAGGAAGCAGATCTTTCTAGAAAGGGAAAGAAATCGAAAGATGGACGGCAGGGGATGAACAGAAGAAATTAGGGAATGTTACGTACATGTGCCAATTCCATGCAAGGAATATACTGTAAACATTTACCAAAAAAAGAAAGCAGGGAGTGGAATCAAGTGATGAGTGGATGGGAAGGGAAAGAAGAGAAAGGAGATAAAAAACAAGAGAGAATTAAGATATATTATGTACATGTACCAATTCCCCACAAGGAATGTAAACACTATGAACTAAAACAAGTACTAATAAAAAAAAGATTCTGCGGGGCTGGGGATTTAGCTCAGCGGCATAAGTGCCTGCCTTGCAACCAGGCAGTCGTGAATTCGATCCCGGTACCAATAAAAAGGAAAAAGACAAAAAAAAAAAAAAAAAAGATTCTGCAAAATCGTTTTTGTAATAATAAAAGCAAGACATCCTAAAAAATTAATCAGGATATGTTAAAAACAAAAAAAGAGGTTTCTACTTCCAAATCTGGGATAATCTGAACATTAAAAAGCTTATGTTTCCTTTTTCTAAATAAACATATTTACATGTAGTTGCTTATAAATTTTATATACTTTATAAATAAATATCAATGAAATCAATTTTATTCATAAATAAAATTTTAATAGTGACTATTATATCAACTTACTCATTCTGAAAAATTTTATCTAGAGGGTAATAATTAAGCATGTATAAACGATATTTTATTTTGGGAGTTAGCTCAGTGGCATAAGCACCTGCCTGGCAAGTGCAAAGTCATGAGTTCAATCCCTGGTACCAAAAAAAAAAAAAGAAGGTATTTTATTTTTAGTTATACATTTATTTTACATTTTTTATTTGTATATCCTCAAAGTACCAAAGTATCATCTCAGATTATTTAAATGCAAATGAAAAAATATACCTTTCAATAAAATGATGTGGTAGTTAGCATTGTAACCAACTTATCAAATCACCTAACATTTTGTGTCTCTTAATATGATGCAATACATATACACAGCTCTTCTCTGAAGTATTTTGCCAAAACTATAGAATCCTAATGAAGTCTCCTATCCAAACAGGCAATGCAAGGGTGTGAGATACAGATCAGCAGCACAAGTGCCTGCCTGGCAAGCGCAAGGTTCTAAGTTCAATTCCCAGTACCAGAAACAAATGAAAGCAAAAAAAATAGATGGCCCAAACAGGCAATACACTAATAAGCTGAGTGATACCAAAAACAAAACAAAACACCAAATCTAGAATGTGTGACAGTCTACAAAATAATTGGCCTGGTCACATTACAGTATTGATACTTTAAAAAATAAAAAATTTACTGTTGTAAATTAGATTATATCAGGTATTAAGTAATACTCATATACTAAGTATGTTTCTTTCTCTCCCTTGGGGTGTGTGTGGTATAATTAAAAGAACAGTGAGTGTTTTGATAAAAGAAAATGAAGTATAATAAAAGACACACTGTCATTAACCCCTCTCAAAATTCCCTCCCTCCAGGCCTTATTGATGTATTAGATATGGAGTATGAGGAAACGAGTAAAAGGTATTATCAGGGTACTGCATGATCAAATGGCAGAACGGCACAGCCCTTTACTGAGAAAGTAAAGACAACAGAACAAGGTTGAGCAGGGACAGCACAAGGAGTTCAGCTATGGCCACATAAGTCTGAGTAGAGATGACCAGCAGGCAAATGGATGAGTCTGGAGTTCAGCCACTTTCAGTCTAAGGCTGCAAGTATGACCCGTAGTCATTGAAGTTTAGGCAGAAAGTAGACCTAAGGCTCCCTGAAGTGTTCCTGCTTG
The DNA here is from genome assembly GCF_034190915.1 of Cavia porcellus. Classification (NCBI taxonomy): domain Eukaryota; kingdom Metazoa; phylum Chordata; class Mammalia; order Rodentia; family Caviidae; genus Cavia; species Cavia porcellus. The sequence continues at coordinate 39,039,785 of NW_026947504.1, read as the reverse complement.
GAGTAAGGAAGGGGGCTATTAAAAAAAACCTGCACATACGCAGCCATTAAGGAAATGAACAAGAGACCATGGTGGGCTGGAGAAATGATCAACTGGTTTGGAAGATGGAGCCAAATAAGAACGGAGAAACGCCCACCGGGTCTGGCAACATGGAGAGAGTGGCGTGACTTGGAGAAACTTTCCAATTATAGACAACCTCATCGATATTATGAAGAAAAATTCCACCTAACAAACAAGATATAATAAGTTAAATTATTGAGCTATAATGTAAAAATTTTCCAAGATATATAGCAAAAAGAACTGAGAAAAAAAATATAACACACTGTACTTATAGAGGGTAAATAAGAATACAAAGGAAATTTTACCATCTGGAGTGCATTTGGAAGCTTTTAAAGATTTTTCTTCATTTTCTTTTATCCTGTCAAATTCATTTAACAAGCTTCTTTTGATTTGGGATTCTCCTAAAAAGAAATTTCATAAATGTTTGTAAATTATATCAGCTTCATTTTTAAAACCTCACAGTCCAGTAAAAAAATTAAAAATACTGACTTTTACAATATGTTAAATAAAACTACATAAATAGTGTAAGTATAAATAGTGACCATTCTTTTTAAAAGAGAAAAATTTTTTTCTCAGTAACAATTTCTATCCCTTTTTGATCATTTAAAGACAACTACTTTTTGGGGTGGGTGGGTGTTGGGATAGGGATTCACTATGTAGTGCGGGCTGGCACTGGACTCACTTATGCAGCCCAGGCTGGCCTGGAACTTGCAGTGATCCTCCTGTGCTGGGAGAGTACAGGCATGAGCCACCTTCTCTGGCGATAAGCTATTTTAAAAAAAACAACAAAAACTGGCACCAGGTGTAATTCTAAATTATGACAATAAGGACAAATAGCTTTTTCTTCACACTGACGACTTCCGGGATGACATCAAACTCAAGGATGAATTTATTATACAGGTCCATGAGTCACAGTTAGTAGGTAGGAGAGGATCTTTTAAATTACAAAATCATATTAAAATATTAGTAATTGTCGTAACTTTTTCTCTCACTCTCTCTTATCTCTCTCGCTATCTTGTTCATGGTCCTGATGACTGAATGTCAGGCCTCCTGCATGCTAAGTGGTTGCTTCACTAATGAGCTACATCCCTAGACACTAATAATTATAACATTTCTTATTTATAAAAATAGGGCTGGGGATATATCTCAGTGGTAGAAGGCTTGTAGAGGCTAAGATAAAACCGCAACTCAAAGTATGCATTTCCATATCATGTTGAAATACATGGTAGCAAGTACTTTGCATTTTTGATAAGTTTATTACAGGAATTAATCTGTAGGATGTAATAAGAAGAAATGTCCATGCAAGCCTTTATCGGTCATTAGAAGCCTTTCTCGAGGGTTTAATTGTTAAAAAAAACCTCATGCATTATTTAAATAAACAAGAGTGGCTAAGCTATATACTTAAACATAATTAATAGAGGTCAGAGAAATTATATAGTAATACTGCTGAGAATATTCAGAAGTCTGACTTGTTTTTCTTTTCTAGATGGAAGGTAACTTCAGTATACAAATGGAACAGAATGAGTTGCTATAAAGCCATTATTTTTCCACAAAAGAATTATGGGTATATTTTTTTTTAAAGAAAATAAAATCAAGCAAAATAAAACAGAATAAAGCCATCAAAACAAAACTTTGTAAGAGACACAGAACTTCAAAATAGGAAATCAACAATGGTTATCATAATGCCTCTTATTGTCTTCAAAATGGCTGCCCTTACATAGATATCTTTTAAATATACTTCTGAATTTTGTACTAAAGGATACCAGATAGTTTCAGGTAAGTGTTATAAACATACTACTTGCCTATGAAGTAAACTCTATACAGAATGCAAGCTGGGTAACAATCTGTATCCAGCAGAATGATTTAATGAACTGACTGGTTTCAGTTATTTTTTTCTGCAATATGAAGGGCTGAACAAGATTTTTGATAACTGAATACTCTATGAATCTGCAGGTGTCTAAAAGAAACTAGTTATTTACCTTATCTATGTAAGAGTTGAGGCTTAGTTTTGGCATTTACTTTAACTGTAACTAATCAATATTTTCAGTACTTCAAGATTATAGTCAGAGACTACCAGGAAACATCTCTACACATCCAGTTAACCTAACAGTTGAACTCAGTTGTTACATATACATTGAGAATATAGTCCCCCAGCATTAAGATAAGAATACTGGCTGCTAATGTTAACTTGTTTGCTTGTTTATTTTGTTTTGTCTTTTTGAGGCAGGGTCTCGCTATGCAGTTCAGGCTGGACTTAGGCTCACTTTGTAGCCTAGGCTGGTCTTGAACGCAGTGATTCTCCTGCTCCAGCCTCCCAAGTGCTGGGATTACAGGTGTGCACCATCACGCTCAGCTATGTTAACTGTTTTAAGACTATTTCCTAAATAGAAAAAAAGGAAGCAAGTAATACCTATTAAATGTTCTCTCCTTACTATGTGTCAGGTTCAATATTAAGTGATTTAGATACATTAGTTTATTTTCACATTTACTGAAGAGGTGCTGTTGGCATCAACAGATATGGAAACTGTGGCTCAGAGGAACTAAATAGATAGGACAACTAAGGACCATATATTACCAAATAAGTGGTTTGACTAGCAACCAACTTATAAAGAACCAGTCTGAATCTATTTGAAAAGTCAGAAAGTACTATGCTGACTTTGTCATATGGAAAGTATCATCTTTTTTAGAAAAATTCAAACTTTCAACAGTGATTTCTCAAATGTAACTATATTAACAATCTCAAAAAATACTTTTGAGACCCTCAAAACATGGCTTGTAGCACACAAACTTAGAGATACCAAGAATCAAATCACTCTGTCTACATGCGAAGCCTTAAAAAATAAAATAAACTTATCACTAAGGCTACTGTGACTGAACTTTTAAAACAGAGATTGGAAAACTGAAAAATAAAAGTTGATACTTACCAACCGAAACAAGGGCACCTCCTCTTCTTTTTCCAGCTCTTGAATTTAACAAAACTCCCTCTTTTTTCTGGCAGGTAGAAAGTGAGTGTCCAGGATGACCTGGTGGTTCAGAATCAGTCAGCTCATCATCTTCCATGAAAGCTTTGGCAATCTCCACTGCTTCTGTTTCAAAATAGGTTTCTGGTTCTTCGGGATTAGGAGAACATACTTCTGCACTTGTTCGCACAGAGTCGTTAGAAAAAGTTTCAGTTTTACTAATTTCCATTGAATTTTGGGGGAAAGCCTGTTCTTCCCTCAAAATATGAGCATTCTCAAAAAGCGATCCTCTGGTTCCTAACACCAAGTGCTGTTTGTCTTGCTTAAACTGAGAGAGACAAGGAGAAAGTGTAACAGAGTGATTCCCTTCTGATGAACTGCTTTCAGTGTTATAGTTACTTGATACTTTGTATTCATTATTGCAGTTTTTTTGCATTTTAAAGTCTATGGAGTGTTGAGGGGTACTCTCATCAATACAAAGAGGTATTTTCGATACATCTTGTCTAGATGAAGTCGAGTGCCCAAGAGTATAAGCAGTTTGTATTAAATCAAATTCTTCTAACATTCCCTTAACTTTGTGTAAGGCACTTTCTGAAACTGACACTTGTTTTCCACTTGCTGTGCTAAATCCAGAGAAAGCAGTTGAACGTGCACTATGGTGAAAGTTTTTCGGAGGTGATGGTACTTTTGAGGGGGTGCGCATTACAGTAATTTCTTCTTTTGTGAATTGGTCTGAATGTTCACTGCTTTTAAATACTTTGGAAAACAGCTGCTTGGCACTATCTTCTGTTTTAGAAAACATCTGTTTTGCCTTTTGTAATGAACCATTTGATACTTGTACAGATTTTCCACTTGCCGTGCTAAAAATTCCATAAATATTAGAAGACATTGTCTTGGGAAGCTTCTCTGTATCACTAAATTTACATTTATCTGGCGCTTTCAAGCTAACATAAGATGGTCTTTCAAAAATGGTCTCCAACCCAGACATGCTTTTGTTATGTTGTAAGCTTTCTTCACTTTGAGTATCAGCAAAACTCTTACACGACCGCACACATTCTTCATCATCTGGAGAGTCAGGAAAAATAGCATCCTCTGAATTATCTAATGCCTTACTACCTGTCACAGTTTCCCTTTGGCAAGTATCTGATTTACTTTCAGTGTTTTGGTTAATCGTCTTATTGCAGTTTTCTATAAATACCTGTTTTTCAGTTGAGTCCTGTGAAACAAAGACCATTTTACTACTTGCTGTACTGAATGCAGGTGGCCCGACCTCATAATTACCTGAATCAGATACAGCCACGTTAACGGCTGGATTTTTACTTTTGAATGGTGAAGAGATAGTCACAGGTTGCTGAACACAAACATCTTCATTTATGGCTTGTGGATGTGTGCTTACTTTTATAGTTGGTACTACTTCAGAAAAGTCAGTGTTATTTTTATCTTTGACATTCATGACTAATTCAGTACCAGAATCAACTTGATTTTTTGAGAGATATCCTGAATCATATGCATTATCAGAATGACTAATATCAAAATGGTAGCTGTCAGACATACAACTGTTACTCAAATGAGGTAAACCTTGTTTTTCAGAGACATGACTTTTGTCATTTGCAGTTATGTTACTGCTTGAACAAATTTTATTTGAAGGATTTCCCACACAATCCTGAGAATATTCCTTTACACATACACCTTTAGCAGTATTTACTTCTTCATGTTCATCATTCAGGTCTTTCAGCCACTTTGTTGCCTTAAATAATAAAGCCGGATTCACAGGAATTTTTTTACCATGTCCTGTGTAAAATGCTACAGGCAAATCTTTAATAGCTGAATAAGAGAACTGATCTGTGCAGGAAGTTGTAGGAGGGTTTGCTATTCCTTTTTCCACATTTTCAGGTACTTTAACTTTTAAAGAGATACTATTTGATGCTTTGAGATTTTTGGTTTGTCTGTGTAAACCACCACTTACGCTGGGCATTTCTTCACACTGTGGGATATCTGTTATCGCAACAGTCTCACGTGCTAATTCAAGCCTTTCTTCACAGTCCTGTCTGTCACTCAGGATCTTTGCTACTTGGTGACCCCATTTGGTAATTTTACTAACATCTTGCCGGTTTTCATCAAAAAGATTTTTCACTTTGTTCAAAGATTCCTTTGCAATATTTACTTTTTTCCCACTAGCTGTATAAAAACCCAACAGGTTAGGTTCGTTTTCTATTTTACATTCAGGCTGTTGCAAGACACATAACTGAGCTGCAGTACCAGCTGGGGTACTTTTTTCCAATATTTTGTTTTTCATTACATTTGTTTCCTCATGACTTGAAATATCCATTTTATTCTTTATGCCAGGAAGCAATTTACAATTCAAGGAATCTGAAAAGTCATTCCATTCTTCTGTTTCTTGATCAAAGAGATTTACAGCTTTATTTAATGACTCTTTGGTGACACTGATATTTTTTCCACTTGCAGTCTGAAAGGATATACCAAAATTGTTTGTATATTGTTCCATCTCATCTGTGGTTAACTGTTCATTTGAATTAATATAACATGTTTCTTCAGCCTTTACAACTTCCAAACAAGTTAAATCTGACAAAGTTTCTTTAAGTTCTGTGCTTACCTCACTCATAAACTGGCTAGATAATTTAAGATGCATATTGTGCTGATCCTTACATGGCAAATCATTATCTTTCTGAATATAACCTGTATCATTTTTACTTGAATCTGTGCCTCCAGGTTTTCCCAATTTACAGTTATTGGTACTGGTACCAATATATTTATTATCTTCATTTTCTGAATTTCTCATGCAATTTTCAGTATTTTCTTCAGCAAAATTGCCAGTAGTCATTTCAGCATTACTTTGTAATACTGCCTGGCAACTGTTTTTCACATTTACATTTTTATTGTTGTTATGATTTTCTATCTTAAACACTGAAGCAACAGAATCATAACATTTACTTGCAGAGAAACTTGGATCTACTTTGTCAGAAGTCTCTTCACTAATATTCTCAATGTCACTGAACAGTTTCAAGGGTTTTTGGGGAGCTTCACTAGAAACACTCAGTTTCTTTGTACCAAGACCAGAATAAAAACCTCTATACGCTACTTCATTTTCATTTGTTAAAAAACCAGCAGCACTTTTGTTAGGATTGTTTTTTAATAAACAAGCAGATTTCTGTTTTTCTCCAGCTGCTCCTCCAAACTTTTTGCTGCTACCCACCTGACAGATAGATGAGGCATCAATTATGGCTTGAAGATTAACATCTTTCGATTCCTTAGAAGTGGTACTTAAGGCAGTCATCTGGTTTCCAGGCACTTGGAGTGTGTTACTTTTTATCAAGTGGTTTGGTTTTCTCAACTGTGTAAATTCAAACTGACTTCCTGATTCTTCTAATATAGAAGAAAGTTCTGTAATTTCTGCCTTTTGGCTAGGTGTTAAATTAAGGTTTGAATTAAAATCTTGCTTTACTGATAACCTCTGGGAGGCTGTGTGGTTTTCATGATCAGAAATAGAGGCACTTCTCTGGACATATGTAGACACAGTATTAACTGACTGTAAATCAAATGCATGAGGTTTATTTAATTTCTTTTCGTTATTTAATAAGGCATTTACAATTTCAACAGGAGCTGAACTAGTAGGATACTGTTCTTCAATATCTTTGAAGAGCATTTTGCCTTTTTTAATATAATGTTGGGAGACTTTTATTTCTTTATTGGAAGCTGTTCTGAAGCCACCTCCAAAACTGTGACTCGAAACTGGACCTAAGATCACTGTCATTTTGTGTGTGTAATCATTCCTGTTTGGCTTCCTATCCAAGGAGAGATCTGATTTCAAGTCTTGACCTGAAGCTAGATGCTGCTTTACATCAGTTCTGTTCTCTTTAAGATCATGTATTGTATTTGATGGGCCAAAGTCTTCAGTAATTGGCATTTGGACCACTTGTTTGTCATCTATGTCTGTATCTACTACCATGGCAGAGTTCTGGAGAATGGACTCTTTCATAAAACTGCAGTCAGATCCATGAACCTCCTTAGTCTTTCCTAAAACAGGACTACTTTCATCAGTTATTTGGAAAACAAAATTATTTTTATTGCCTGCGAAAAGTTCTTCAGAGTTTGGATTACCAGGCATTTCTGAAATTAACGAAGTTTCTTCCTGGTCTTCTTGGGTTGCTGTTAGATTTGTATTATGGCTGAACGGCATCGTCACCGAAGGTGATGCTGCTGATACATATTTTTCAGGTGGCAATAGCTCAGTTTTTTTAGAATTTAAATTTAAAACACATATTTCTTGATTGTTTTCAATAGAAATATTTTGGGCTAACTCAATACCAGTTTCACAATTCTCACGTTTTAGTTTCTCTGATATTTTGTATGATTTTTTTCCTTTAGAAATCATAACTGGATTTAAAAGAGGATCCTTGGAACTAGGAGTTAATGTAAGAGGGCTGGTATTATCATGGCCATCAAAAAAGCTTTTCTGTGATTGAAACAGAATACCACTATGTTCTGCTTCTGAATGCCGCGCTTCAGGCTGACATGTTACAACCAAGACATTTTCTTTTATATCTGAAACTTTCTGGCTTTTTGGATCATCATCCCACCGTCTTTTCTGCAGGCATGACAGAAAATCAGTTTCTGGGGATGTAAGTGACTGTGATTTTTCCTTATTAAGTTTTGTTTCATTATAATTAAGGTCCTGAGATATTATTTTATTAGCATAACTACTTTCATTATTGGAATGTTTCCTCGGACTTGTTCCAGAAGAGTTGGTCAAAAAGGTTGACTCTTTAGGATCATTCTGAAAACAGTTTCTTTTGACAGAAGAATGTGATAAACCTAAACATAAGAATATAAGATGACAAAATAAAATTAAAGCATCACTACATTCATTAACTATTCTGCTAAGTTAAAACAGTAGTGTTTAAAACAAGAATTACATGAAGAAAAAGGTATCAGATTTAAAACAGAATTCTATGTATTCTCCATTGTGAAGGTATTATACTTTCTAGCCAGATAAACAGAGCTTCAGTAGTTTTAAAACAATAACACATTAGCACACTCAAAATAGTATCCAGTTTAAGTAAATAACTACCTATCATAAATAAAACTCAAATTTCCAAAAACTTTTAATTTTTATTGGCAAATTAAATGGGAAGAAACTTCATTGCCAAAACTAGTCTGGTAGGAGACAGAAAAGCAAGACAGGAGAATAAAAATATTAAAAATTTTCTGTAGCTAATTTTTTTTGTATTGAAAAACATAATTAAGAGTCTATGTAAAAGGCCTCAGTTATAAAGGTAAATGAGCAAATTTGCTGTTAATTTTCTCTGTTCTTTCAATTTCCTGTAAGTCAAGGGTTTTAATTTCATTTCATTTAACCAGTGATTACTACAATGTACTAACTGCTTCACTAGCTTTAACTCTAATATGCATATGTACAGACAGATAGAAGGACAGACAGAATCAAGCATTTTTCTCAGGAAATTTAACTCAAACCTCAAACAGTCCCTCTGTACTCCAGTACCAACATCCTATTCACTATCATTATGGCCTAATGACATTTTCTCATAGACAGATAAATCACTTTTTTTTCCTGGAGAGATGACGTTTATGTTGCCCAGGCTATCCTTAAACACCTGGGCTCAAGTAACCCATCTGACTCTGTCTCCCAAATAGCCATGACTACAAGTGAGTGGCCCTATGCCAGAGTTTTAAACCACTTTTTTAAACACAGTTTTAGTTACTGTTAAGAGAACTGTTGCTAAAACAAAAAATGACTTTCATTGTTCATACTCTGGAGAACCAGAGACAGAGCAGTAACTGTACGTACGTATCCTCTAAATACTTAAGATTAAATAACAGTAAAAATCATTATTTTAGAACAGCCTAATTAGGTTATTGCATGCTTTAGAGAAAATACATAGCACAACATAAAGTTGCTTAATTTGCACATAAGAAGCACTTTCAAAATTAAAGCAGGAACTAAGTAGCCAAGTTCTTCATATTTCTAAATCAGAATCTGCCTGTCTGAGCAGTGATGAAGCCAGGTTAAGGCATATAGCATAGGCCCGGCTGCTAAGGAGGTAGATGAAGAATGATTGCTTGAGCATGCAGAGCAAGACTGTTTCAAAAAAAAGAAGTAAGGGCTGGAGATACAGCTCTGCAGCCCGGCAAATTGGCTAGGCCTAGGGTTCAGTCCTCAGCACCACCAAAAAAACAAAACATTAAAAAAAAACAAAAACCCAAAAATTATGCTGTGCAAACTGACTTGCTAAGTTTGACTCTGAATATAAGATATAAAGATCTAAACAAACAAACAAAAACTACAGAAGCAGGCAGTGAATTTTTTAAAAAGGCTAAAGAAACACATCATCAAATAAGAGATATTACCATTATCTATAAACTACATGCACAATTTGACAAAAAGATAAAACGAGAAATAGTACCTGCATCAGCATTTGTAAACGTAAGTGATGCTTTGAAAGTGTCTGCTTCAAACTGGGCTGAATGGCTAGTTAGTTCTGTTTTTTGGTTTTCCTGCAAGTTTTCCCTTTGATAGCATGCCTTATCATTTATAGCATAAATAAACTTTTTTGTCTTCTTTTTCAAAGATGATATTAAACCTGTATTCTTCAAAGTTACAGAAGAATGTGGGATAGCAGCTGGCAAACTTCTGTTATCAACTGAACTTAGACATAAAGAATCCTCTTTCTGTGAACAATCAGTATACATTTCCAACCCACTTTTAGAGGTTTCAGTTTCTTTAAAGTTTGGCTTCATCACAATGTCTGAGAGAACTGTATTGAAAGTGTCTTCAGATGGTTCTCCTATCTTGAATATAGGCCTTTTGGCACCCTGAAATAGAGGAGATACCGGAGAAGTCCAAGACACTGTCCCTTTCACTGCACGAATGGAGTCTTCATGAGATTCAGGATGCTGCCTTCCATCTCTCTCATCTACAGGTTTTTCCCCATTTGATATCTTTTCTGATAGGCTAGAAGTATGTGGCAAAGAATTTTCTGAAGTATTATGGTTTGAACTTTCTTTTTCACTCTCTATTGAGTCTTTTCCAGAATTATCTTGGTCATAAGAAGAGACAGGCAGTACAGGCATTTCCTTCCTCTGGGTTGCATTTGGACCTGGGAATGTTAGCTGGGACCACTCACAGGATGAAGATGGTGCGGCTTCCTTGGAGATTCTGTCACTTTCAGGGCCAAGAGGCTTCTGACTTGCTACATCTGAATCTAAAGGATCACCATCATTTGGTTCCATTTCAGATGTCAATGAATGTTTATTTTCTTTCATTTGTTCTTTGAAGTCATCAGTTCTAGCTTCATGGAAAATTTTTTTCCTAGTCTTGCTTGTTTTTTGTAGATTTCCTGTTCTATACTTAGGAAAACATAGTGAAAAACTATCTTCATCAAAAATGTCTGTGACTGTTTCATGCACTTCATTTTCTAGGGGATTTGGCATTAACTTTCCAAAATGATCTTTGCTGCTACATGTTTTGCCAAATGAATTTCCTACCACTTCCCCCAATCCTGTTAAAATTTAAAAAGAGGCACATTAGTGATTTTATAATACAGCCATAATTTACGTATTACTGCTACCTAAGACATGTAATATATATTAAACAACACATAATTTAGCATTTAAGGGTTATTCTGAGTGCTAACATTTTGTTTTCCTCTGCAAGTCACCTTCCCCTATTCTTTTGGTAAAGCCTGATGCCAACAAACCCAAAGCCTTTTATTCATATTCCAATCTCTAATAATCTTCTTTTACCAGCTCTGAACAATCAAAGCTCACATCTAAAATTACTATATATTCAATTTAATATTTAGGATTTATCAAACCAGATGTTACAAATCAATTTTGTGGTGCTACAACTGAGAATAAAATCTCACTGTACATACATGTATAGAAACATATACACACACTCCCCTGATACTACACACAGCCATTCCTATACTTTTATAAGTATATGAAAGAAAAATGCGATATTTCAATAACTAACCTGTAATATATCTAAAACTATATTTCTTTTTAATTAGAAATATAGCAATATAGTTTTAGATATAGCAATATATCTAAAACTATTTCTTTTTAATTAGACTTTGTATCTCTGCAAAATTAGTTTTGGTTAGTATTGGTTTTGTTTTTACAAAATTAGTATTGGTTTTCCTTTTGTGTTACAAAATATTGAGTAATACTGCCTTAGTACGATATTTAAATATTGTCATCTAAATCAAGTTAGTTTATACCTTCAATGTCTTGACTGTAAGAGTCAAGACAGGAAATACAATGTATATTCTCTATTAAAAAAAAAAGAGGATCAATTATGCCAGGTAAAAGCGGTTCATAGCAGGTCCTCTTAATTCAGTTGGAGAATACTTGTCTAATCAAGTGTAAAGTCTTCAGCTGGACCCCAGAACTGCAGCCCACCACCAACATAAGTTCAAGTAAACAAAAAGACTTACCAGAATGGCTAGCTTCTCTTTGATTTTTGTTTTCATTTTCCATCACAGGAGGGATAAAGCTATCATTTTTCTTCAGATTTTCGTCATGGCTAGACAAAGAGTGCTTCAAAATCTGCAAACATTTTTTAATATCACTAGTATAAATACTTTTAATGCACCTATGTATGCAAGTTATTCTTAAACACAGAGCAGAATTTTTCAGAATGTCAAAGAAATTATATAAAGGATCAAGTTTAGAGACTTTCTCAAAGGCTTAGATAAATTATAAATTAGAGAATCAAAATAAGGACAAATGGTTTATCAAAGCATTTTCTTTTTTCTTTTTGAGACAGGGTATTGCTATGTTGTCTTGGTTTGCCTTGGTACCACTATGGAATCCAGGCTAACCTCAATTAAAGGCACTCTAAAAATATAAGGAATTTCAATTTCAACAATATGATCAATTTAATATTTACTTACCACAGTAGTATCATTAGGAAATATAGTTTCAGATACTTCATCTCTGACTGTAAAATAAAAACTCAATTTACTTGTACTGTATTATTTATCATATACTAAAATACTAGTTTTTAGTCAGAAACCATAAAGTACCTCTATTATCAGAGTAAATGACACATTTTGGCCCAAATATAGTAACTAGAAAGGTCAGTGAATAGGCCATACTTATTACACTTCACAGGAAGCTGAGATATAATGGCTGGTTGATCCCAGCTTTATGATACTACTGTCATAAATGACGGAAAATCAGATGAAGCTGCAAGACTAGGATTAAAAAACTAATGCTCTGAGACTTGAATATTTGCTTAGAAAATAATACAGTTTAAAAGTACATTGCATATTAAATAGTTCTTAGCATTCAAAACAAAAACCATTCTCAGTTAAAGATGAATCAAAATGGAATGTTTATTTTACTAGAATAACCAAACAAACAAAATTCTGGTTTGTGTATAAATTCATGCTTTCAGTACATTCCACAATAATAAGCACATATTTTATGACTTATACACATACATCTATACACACATAAGCTTCTTAAATTTTACTATGTATAAGGAAGGTATATCTCATTAAACTTGAATTTCAGATTAACAATAGGTAACTTTTTAGTACGTCTGAAATAGCATAGTAAAAATTATTCAGTTTACCTGAAAATTAACCACATGTGCTGTATTTTCACTTGCTAACTCCAACAACCCTAACCAGATGTGAAGCATTCTAATTTTTATTATTTATACTTCATTAAAAAAGAAAAACTGTGTAGATTCAAAATTAATTTGTAAACTACATTATTTTTCTATAATTTGAAAAACAGTGATCTATTTCGGTGTCTTCTAAAAAGAGAGCAATGTCATTGGTATTTTTTCCTCTATTATCTAAACTTTCATGTTGTGCCTATAAATTGAGATGCATTTTTGTAGGTGAACTTTCAAATTCTTGTTCACACTGTATTTAGTCATTTATGACACTTCTTTAAACTTACATTTTTACTTAACATTATAAAATTAAGAAGTTATCATAGTCTCTCAATATTAAGTCATGACTATCCAGATCATAGCTACTCAGAGATTTTAAGTTGCTTTACAATAATAAATACTTTTAGATCTGGTACATTAATGAAATCACTACCTATTTATTTAACATTCTAAACAGTACTAGAGAACTACATAAAATATATTCTTTTGCTTAAAGATCTGCTGAATACCAACTGTGGGCCAGGAAACTGTACTCAGCCTTTACAGAGCTGGGCAGAGTTCAACAGGCAGATAATCAAATAGTTCACATAATGACACAGATGTATAATTACAGTTATGAAATTTAAAGCCTCAGTTGAGTACTACTGGCAATGCAGACCTGCACGTCAGATTTAAACAAGGAAGCAAAGCTTATTCAATTCTACATTAATGATCAAAGTACTAAAATTATTTGTAAAACTTCATAGTTAATGCCAAACATTAGCTCTTAAATGCTTAATATGTGTTGGCAAATAAGTATTTGTAAAGCTACTATAGACAAAGGGCACAGTGCTAAACTGTAACGCTCAACTCCTTTATAGAATACTACTTAGTGGGCACACCAGCAGGCAGGACTAATGGGAAGTAGGCCCAGAGTGGGGACACACTGGTAGGCGGGACCAGTGGTGTGGAAATGTCCGAAGCAGCAGTGAGCCAGCAGTTGGTGAGTTAGGGGAACAGGCATGGTGCTCCAGCACACCTGGAACAGAAGTGTGCAGGCAGGGCCACCACTCTATGTCAAAGTGCTCAGGGAGAACTCCACCAACAGGAAACCAGGCCCAGCTCCCATATCCAGAGGCCAAGATCGGCCTGTACCTGGAATAAACCCTACTGCAAACTTGGCTGGAGTACACAGCACAGTTCTGGGATTTGAGCTGGACAACACCACAAAATTATAGACCTCATAGGAATTTTACTACCTTTCTTTTTCTTTGTTTGACTGGATTTCCTTTATCTGGTTGGGTTTTTTTCTTTTCTTTTTTTACTACTTAGGGTTTCCCCCTTTCTTTTTGCTTCTTCTATTTGTCTTCTCACTTTCCTCAACCATCTTTCTTGATTTTATGATATTTTTATGAGTAAACACTGCTTAACTTTCTTTTATTCTTCCTTTCCTATGTTCTTGCTTCCCAAAATGTAGGTGATCATCGTTTATCCTCCAGCCTAGCTTCTACTATATTTGACTCCATTCATCTTTGTCTCATCCCCATCCCTCTTAAATCCCACCTCCTTCCCCTGCAACAGGTAAAATCACTCTTCTTAGGAGAAAATTACTGCATACAAGTTCCCTGTATATGCTGGGTTGTTATATAACTGTAGAATCTACTCCTATGATTAAAGTATCAAGTTACTGGTTATCATAGGTTGTCAGCAGCCAGGCTGTGCTGGATGCTATTGTTATTGCTAACTGTTCTATTTTCGCCAGGATGTCATACTTGTTATAACCAATGTTTCTCCCTTGATTGTTTGGAGTTATAACCATCACTGTAGTCCAGTACAAAAGAACTGGGTGCTGAGTCAAACAGATAGCAACTTCTCATTCCTAATTAATTGGGAAAGTAGGTTCTTGGGATAGACACAAAGACCAAGAACTACCTGCAGCTAGAAGACATCCCTAAGGAATAAACACTTCTCAGGGAAGCCTTGATACTAGTGATAAAGCTATCTACCATAAGAAATCTGTAAGCATCAACATACAAAGCAAAATAAAATAAAAAACACAAAATAGAAAATGACAAGACACAGAACCAAAATGCAGCCAAAGACCTTCAACCCATCCAGGACAAGTCCAGAGCACAATGAGTCAGAAACCAGAAGCCACACACTAGAACTTTCTTAAATGATTGTATCAGACGTAAAAAACAAATGAATGAGATTATAGAAAAAATAATTATCTTAGGGAAAAAAAGACATGATGATCAAAATGATAAAAAAATGGAGCAGATAGGTTAAAAAAGAGATGCTTAGGAAAACTACGGAAACCATGAATGTCCAACACACGAAAGAAATGGACTCTATAAAACAGATATCCAGGAGATTAAACAAAGGACTTTGCAAAGGACTGAAAAAAGGTAAGGATACAGATACAGATACAGTATCAGATCTAACAGTGGCTAGTGACCACAAAAAGACATCTTAAAAACAAGCAAAGAACTATTAAAAATCAATCCAGCAGCTACAAGATGAAGCAAAGAAGAATGCAATTGATCGGAGTCAATGAGAAAGCTCAAGATAGCACAAATGCCATAAAAACACTCTTCACAGAAATAATGGCAGAAAAGTTCCCAAACATGGATAAAGAATTTGACATACAAATAAGTGAAGCATACCGAACTCCAAATAGCCATAACCAAAATAAATTACACCACGGCATACAATAATCAAGATTCCAGAAATTCAGCACAAGAGGAGAATCTTGAAAGAGATTAGAGAAGAGACAAATCACCTATAAAGCAAAGTCAATCAGAATCACAGCAGACTTCTTGATGCAAATTCTCAAATCAAGGAGAGCTTGGAGAGAGTTATTTTAAGCCCTAATAGAAAACAAGCAATAACCCAGTTTGATGTACCCACAAAACTACATTTCAAACTCAATGGAGAAATAAGATATTTCCATGAAAAAGAACAAATGGAGGCTGGGGATTTAGCTCAGCAGCATAAGCACCTGCCTTGCAAGCAGGCGGTCATGAGTTCGATCCCTGGTACCGATAAAAATGAAAAAGACAAAAAAAAAAAAAAAAAAAAAAAAAAAAAAAAGAAAAGAAAAAGAACAAATGAAGAAGTCATGACCATCAAACAAATTCTCCAAAATACTCTAAGGGATATTTTACAAGGAGAAAACAAAGACCACAAATACAAGAACACCAACAGAAAGAAGCTACCAGGAAGGCAAGCAAATAAACAGGGGGAAAAGACAGGTAATCAACAAAAGAAAGTAATATGAGAAGGATAAGTGAATACATATCAATTATAATCATCAATGTTAATGGTATCAATTTACCAATCAAAAGAAACAGAGTGACAGAATGGATCAAGAAACAAAATTCACCTGGGTGTGGTGGCACACACCTGTAATCCCAACACTCGGGAGGCTGAGGCAAGGGATCACCGCAAATTTGATACCAGCCTGGGCTAACGAAAAAATCCCCAAAGCCCCGCAAGATCCAAAAATACGCTGCATACAAGAAACTCAGAAAGAAATTCAGAGACTGAAAGTCAAAGCATGGAAAACAATGCTCACATGACAAGAACCCAGAAAAAGGTACAGATACCTTTTCTATTTGCAGACAATGACTATTATTTTCAAGCCAAGATTGAATTTCAAGCCAAGAAGGTCAGTATATACATGCTAAGGGAAAACTCTAAGAGAGGAGATAACAATCATAAACAAACATATAACAAATACCAGTACATCCAACTACATAAAACAAATATTAACTGACATGGAAAATCAAGTAAGCACTAACACAATTTAATGCAAGACCTTAATAATCCAATGTCACAAATACACGGGTCAACTAGACAAAAAAATAATCAGAACTAAACCAAACCTGTAAACAAATGGACTCAGTAGA
This sequence comes from Cavia porcellus, assembly GCF_034190915.1. Classification (NCBI taxonomy): domain Eukaryota; kingdom Metazoa; phylum Chordata; class Mammalia; order Rodentia; family Caviidae; genus Cavia; species Cavia porcellus. The sequence continues at coordinate 39,023,205 of NW_026947504.1, read as the reverse complement.
TGTCTACAGAGTGATCCACCACCACTACATCATACTACATATTTTTCTTAGCTGCATATGGGACGTTCTCCAAAATAAGACAAAACAGTAGCTCACAAAACATGCTTTAGTAAATGCTGAGGAACTGAAATTATTCCATATATATTATCTGGCCGGAGAGAAATGAAAATGAAAAACAATGGCAAAAGAAATCACAAAAACTACATAAACACATGGAAATTAAACAGCACCATCCTGAACAACTAATGGGACACACAGGAATTTAAAGAATAAAGTAAAGAGTATCTACAATTAAACAATAATCTCAATATGATATACTGGAACCTATAAACACAATGAAAGCCATTCTATGAGGGAAATTTATAGCAGTGAGTTATCACATCAAGAAAACAGAATGAGCTCAAATGCAGAACTTAATGATAAATCTCAAGCTTCCAGAAAAGGAAGAACTTAAAAGCAAATGCTGTATAAGAGAAGAAATATAAAAGAACAGAAATTAATGCAATGGAGACTATGAAAACAATACAAAGAATCAATCAGCTGAAGAGTTAGTTCTTTGAAATATTAAATAAAATTGATTTGATTGTTGTATTTTGAAATTCAGTTTTCTTCTTCACTTTGGAATAAACTGGATTTGAAAAAAATAACAAATTAATTGATAAACTCATAGCCAACCTTACCAAAAAAAAAAAAAAAAAAAGACTCAAATTCACATAAGGACAAAAAAGGTGAAATCACAACAGATCCTACAGATCATCAATACCAACTTCAAAAACCTGCACTCTATTTTGTATTTTTATTTTTTTGGTACCAAGAAAAACCTGTAAGATGGAATAAGATGGAAAAATACAAAAGAAATGGACAGATTCCTAGACACATATGAACTGCCAAAACTCAATTAAGAGGATACAAAAATTCTAAATAACCTGTTATCAGCCAATGAAATTAAGAATGTAATAAAAAATCCACCAACAAAGAAAGCCCAGGTTTGGACAGATTGTGTTGAATTCTACAGGAAACTTAAAGAAAATCCAATGCCACTACTGTGGAAGTGCTTTAATGAAACTGAAAGTGAAGCAGTATTTCCAAAATCATACCTGGAAGCAAGTGTGACCCTGATACTAAAACCAGAGAAAGGCCAAAACAAAAAAAAGAAAATTCTAGGCCAATCTCTCTTATGAGTGAACATAGATGTAAAAACCCTCAATAAGATATTGGCAAACAAAATGCAGCAAAGCAATAGATGATTCAACAAGACTAAGCAAGATTCATCCCAAGGCTGCAGGGTTGGTATAACATATGCAAAACAATAAATGTAATATACTACATCAATAGAGCAAACGACAAAAATCACATGAGGATCTCAACAGATGCAGAAAAAGCATCTGACAAAGTCCAAAACCCATTCATGATGAAAAGCCTAGAGAAAATTGGATAGATGGTCTTTATCTCAACCCAGTAAAAGCCATGGATGACAAACCAATAGCCAACATCATAATAAATAGTCAAAAACTCAAAGTTTTCGCTCTAAAATAAGGAATGAGACAAGAATGTCCAGTATCATCACTCCTATTTAATACTGTTCTGAAAACATTAGCCAGAGCACTTTGACAAATGAAAGAATTAAAAGGAATAATAGGAAATCAAATTATTGTCATTTGTGTATGATATGATACTCTACATAGAAGACTCCAAAAACTGTATCAAAAGACTTGTAGATATGATAACCAAATTCAATAGTGTAGCTGTATATAAAAATCAGTGCTCAAAAATCAATACCATTCCTATACAGAAATAACAAATTCACTAAGAGAAAAACTAGGGGAACCAAATCTTTCACAATAACGTAAAAAAATACTTAGCAATCAGTCTAACAAATGAAGTGAAAGATGCATACATTGAAAATTATACTACTCTGAAAAAGGAGATTGAAAAGGATATCAGAAAATAGTAAGGTATTCCTTGCTCATGGATAGAAAGGACTAACAGTGAAAATGGCTATACTTCCAATATTGTTATACAGATTTAATGCACTCTCGATTAAAATATCATTAGCACACTTCACAGAATTAGAGAAAACAATCCTAAAATTCATTTGAAAGTACAAGTGGCATAGGATATCAAAGGTAATTCTGGGCAACAAAGGCAAGGCAGGAGTCATCACAATTCCTGACTTGAAATTATACTCAAAGCTACAGTGATACAATCAGTGTACTGATTTTATGGTACTGCAAAAACAAAACAAAAAAACAACCAACCAAACAAAAAAACCCACACACCTGAGGATCAGTGGAACATATTAGTGGATGCAAACACTACTCTAAACATACTTAGTCACTCTGTCTTTGACAAAGAGGTCAAACATGTTCACTGGAAGAAAGATAGCCTCTTTAATAAATGGTGCTGGAAAATCTGGCTTTCTACATGCCGAAAACTAAAACTAGAACTACTTCTACTACCATGCACTAAACTAAATTAAAAATGGGCCAATGATCTAAATATTAAAACAGAAACACTAAATCTGTCAGAAGAGAGAATAGGTAGAATTCTTGAAGACATGATGTAGGCAGAGTTCATGAACAAAATCTTGATCACATGGGAAACACTTCAAAGAATGAATAACTGGGGTCTCATCTTATTAAAATGTTTTTGCACATCAAAAGAAATCATCAACAGAGTGAAAAGATGACCCATAGGGTAGGAAAAAAATTTTAGCCAGTTGTCCTTCAAAGGACTTATATCTAGAACATATGAAGAATTTAAAAATATCAGACCAGTGAAATTTAAAGATCCAATCCAAAAATGGGCATCTGTGATAAATACATACTTTTCAGATGAAGAAATACAAATAGCAAATAATTTTATGAAAAAATGCTCAACGCCATTCAAGAGATGCAAATTAAAACCAATGCTGACATTCCTTCTCACTTCAGAAAGAATGGTTATAATCAAGAAATCAACCAATAATAAATGCTGGAGGAGCTGTGGGAAAAAGGAACCCTTCTCCACTGCTGGTGGGCGTTGCAGACTGGTGCAACCACTGTGGAAATCAGTGTGGAGATTCCTCAAACAACTAGGATTAGAGGTTTCATTAGACCCAACTATTCCCCTTCTGGGTATCTTCCCAGAAGAATTAAAAACATCTTACCACAGTGACATATGCACATCCATGTTTATAGTAGGACAGTTTGTAATAGCTAAAATCTTGGAAACAGCCCAAATGCCCATCAACCAATTAAAGATACAAAAGATGTAGGGTTTTTATATAACAGAATTCTACTCTGCCATAAAGTAGCATAAACTTCAGACATTTATTACTAAATGGACGGACTTTGAGACTATAATCATAAGTGAAAAAAAATCAGACACACGTGTAAATATTGCACTGTCTCACTAGGGTAGGAAACTGAAAGTATAAATAAAACCAAACTGGACAAGAGATATGGTAAAAAGTGAAGAAAGTACTCAAAAGGAAAGGGGAAGTAGGGAGAGAGCGGGGGAAAGGAAAAGAGAAAATGAGAAAAGGAGGATGAAATGGAAACAAAGCTTTGAAAATAAAGAGGAGCGGGGCTGGGGATTTAGCTCAGCGGCATAAGCACCTGCTTTGCAAGCAGGCAGTCATGAGTTCGATCCCTGGTACCAATAAAAACAAAAAAAAAAAAAGAAAAAAAAAACCGAAAATAAAGAGGAGAAAGAGTTGAATGGAGGGGTGGGAATGGGAGAGAAAAAGATGAAACAAGGTATATCATGTACAGGTACAAAGTCCCTGTGATGAATGCGATCATGGCATATACCTAAATTGTAGCAATAAACTGAATTAAATTAAAAAAAGAAAGCTAGCCAAAAAATAATACATATATAGATTTTTCTTATGGTTAAAAAAAGTGTTTTCTTAAAAAAATACACTGGAACCTGATTAATGTGTTTTGAAATTTTGTTGTATTTTTTTTCTTTTCTTCTTTTTCTTTTTATCCTTGAAATAAAACACATTTGGAAAAAATATATATACAATGGAGTACTACTCAGCTATAAGGAAGGATAAACCTCAAAGATTTCTAGGTAAATGGATGCAATGTGAGATCATACTCTTAAGTGAAATAAATTGGACTCACGTGTAAAAATATTGTATTGTCTCCCTGGTATGAGAAACTGAAAGAGTAAATAAGGACCAAAATGTTCAATAAATACTATGAAATGGGAACAAACTGTTTAAAAGGAAAGAGGAACTAGGGAGAAATGAAGGAAGGAAAAAGAAAATTTAAAAAAATTTGAAAAAAGAATAAAATGGAAACAAAGCTTTGTAAGTAGGGGAGAGAGGTTGAAGGAAAAAAGGGGGGAAAAAAGGAATCAAAATGTTATATACAGGTACACATTCCCTATAATGAATATGATCATCATATATATCTAAAATACATTAATAAATCTAACTTCAAAATAAAAAAAAATTTTTAAAAACCACTTAATGTATTTGTGATTTACTCCACTTTACATTAAATGGAATAAAATTGTTTTGAACCAACATACTGTCAAAGACAGTATTATTTACACATTTTCATGTTTTAACAAAAGCATTACAGATGACACTGAGTCTCATCTACGTTTTCTGATACAACTCACATTTGCTATTATTACCTAGGAGCACTGTAGAGCCAAGAGTTGGAGGTGTAGCTAAAGAACTTGACCAAGACATATCAGGATCCACCTCTGCTCCGAGACTCTCAGGAATGTGTTTTGGTGTCTGACCCTAGGAAAAAATGCAATAGTTTATTCTGCAGAAACACATTGATGATAAAGAATATTTTTCCCTTCACTTTTTTCATTTTTCATTACGGGATGCCTACGTACAGATCCACAATCTCACAGCAAGGTAAGACAGCATTGTCAAATTAATACATCATAAAGAAAAACAAGCAAATACTTACCTTCACAAGCCGGGGTGTATGAAATAAACTCCCACATATAACTGGAGGTGAAAAGAGAGAAATCATTAATTTTTATCTTTATTAATCTTTCAATGATTCTAAAAGTCTTGTTTTTGATCATACCTGGCATTTTTCTTTGTGGTGTTTTCTGTGTACATCGTAGAACAAGAGGACTAAAACAAAACAAATTCCTTAGGATATTAAAAATTAACATGGCCAAAAGGAAGTAAACCACTAGTTAACCTAATCCTTAAAGATTTTCAGTCATACCTATTGATACAATTACAGTACTTTTAAATATTATGTTATTTTCTCCAAAACCAAATCTCCTGAAGATTAAGTAGGTTACTAGGTGATATACTTTTAATTTAAAAACTATGTAATATAAATATCTAATGACATCATATCCCCTCCAAAAACTCAAATCACATAAACATTTACTCTAAATTGATATTTCAAGGAACTTACTGCTTTACTATTAATACTTCAGAAAGCCATAGAACATATAAAAACTAAATGGTTCAACATTACAAAAAAAATAAAGCAAATATTTCTAACATTAAAAACTCCTCAATTAAAGGACAGCCTTAAAGATTATTTAAAAACATGATTCTCCATCAGGCACTCAGATAAATATTAGGATGAAAGTTAGATTTCCATAAAATAAATACATTTAAAAAATGTTTCATTTTAATTTTTTTTCCAGTCCTAAGGACTGAGCCTAGGGCTTTCACATGGAGCTATACCCCCAGTCCTTTTTATTTTTATTTTACAGATGTGGTCTCACTCAATTGTACTAAGCTGCCAACTAAGATGTCTTAGCTCCCTGAGTGCTGGGATTACACGCATGTGTCACTACGATCTGTTTCATTTCAACATTTTAGTATGAGAGCTTCACCATACCTTTCACTGAAACAAGAATTCAGAGGTGGACTGGTAACATCACTTATTCGGTCCACGTTAGCCTTTACTGTGTGACAATTTTTAAGTTCAGTATCGGCAATATCCGTTCCTATAACAGTATCATTCAGCAATTAGTCTTAATTCTGAAATTTTGTACTTAAAAACAAAGTCTCATCTACACTAAGAAGAATATGAAGAGTTATTCCTCCCATATCAAGCATAGTATATGTGTAAGACCCTTTGGGCAATACTCCAATTTAAGACGTAAGTTTAACCTCAAAGAGTTCATAATCTAGTATTTCTGAAATAGTCACAAGTGGAATAGACGGTAGAACATGAAGCATTCTCCCATTAAGTTACAGATAATGGTATGGTATCAGAGAGAATCACCAAGGATAAGTGTAATAGAAAAGACATTATCCAAAAACCTACCAAGATACTGAATCTGACCATATCAGCCTACTGTAGAAAAAACTTCACTGAGATCCTATTTCAAGATCAAGTTCAAACACCATAACAAAGTGCAGCAATAAAGTCTTTGATTGGATGAGGGGTTTTGCTTTTGGCCTGTTTTGATGCTGGGGACAGAGCCAGGGCACTGTGCACACTGACTATGTGCTCCACTACTGAGCAGCAGCCTACCCCAGTTTGCTTTCTGCATTTTATGATGCCATTTTTGCACATTCTACTTTGCAGCTCTACCGAATCACTGCACATCCTGGAAAAATGCTCTCTTTAACCTATAGGACTTTGTACAAATGTTTCTTTTTCGCTCTTTTTCTTTTTAAGGCTTGTAGATAGAAACATCCTTTTTAAGGCTCCCATTTAGAAACTACTTCCCACGGGAACATTTAGTGTGCCCTGTGGTGAGCACAGGTGCTTGATCTTTTTGTGTGCTCTCTGAAGTTTATCATGAGATGTCCTTGTTTCCTCCCTTATTCTGTGAGTTTCTTATGGCACAGATTATGTCCTATCACTGATTTCCTAGCAAAAACAACACCTGGTATATTATGGTCACTCTGAATATATTGATTAAATCAATTAGCTAGAATTATGGAAAACTGTAGAGAGCAGTATATCTACTGTCATCAAATACTTTCCTAAGACAGTAACAGAGTTTCTAAAGCTATAGGTAGCTCTATCAATATCAAATCCTAATCATAGTTTTTCAGTATCCCTGTTTTCCCGTAAGTACTCTATGAAAAGTACTCAAGCCACACTACTGGTCGGTAGCCTCAGTTTTGTCACCCAAGGCATTTACTGTAATTCTTACAAAAAAACGCTTTTAACGGTAGTTATTTTAAGCCAGGCTTGGGTAGAACAGGCCTGTAAGCTAACACAGAAGAACCTCAGGTTCAAGCCCAGCTCGGGCAACTTACTGTTTTAGAGAGACCATATCTTAAAAAAAAAACAAAAAAGCTGGAGATAACATTTACTGTAAAGGCCCTGGGTTCAATCTCCAATACTGAAAAAATAAAATTGCTTTAACTGATCTTATAATCTCTAATTTAAAAAACATTTGGGAAAATAAATGGTACAATTTATTTATATAATAAACAATTCATATACTATTTTAAAAAATAACTGTTACTAGCCAGACACGGTAGTACATGAATCCCAGCCTTCGGGGAGGCTAAGGCAAGAAGATCACAAGTTTGAATCTGGCCAAGGCAACTGAAACTTCTCAGAAAATAAAAAGGGCTGTGGACACAGTTCAGTGCACAGGCCCTGGGTTCAACTCCCAGTGCTGCAAAAACAGACAACAAATCTATAAATGGTATGTAATATATGTATTACATATTACAACTGAACAAAGTTAAAAAAGTGTAATGTCTATTGCTTGCCCATTTCAGCAATGATTTTAAAATAAAAGCAAAAGGTATCAAGCAATTATTAATGCATTATAAACTTTAAAAAGTTAACTCCTTTGCAAGGAGTTCGAATGACCTTACTAATTCATTTCTATTCTTCTCTGGTTAGACAGGCCAATTCCATCAGGTTACAATAAATAATTAGCCAATGATTAACATAGTATGTTCAGCAAAAATTACCCAAACTCTTCCTTACATTACACAACAGGTGCTCAATTTACATAGCAACTTTGTATAGGTTTTTACTACAACATATCACACCAGCATGTCTGTCTTTCTCTCCTAAAAGACTGACTACCTAAAGGTGAAACGCTAGCTCGTTCATGTTTGTACTGTTAATGGTAGCAAGCCACCCGGCATAAGCAAGCATTGAATATTTGCTGAATGGATGATTTCACTTTTGTCCTTTTCTCTATTGTATCTGTCAAATACTCCTCAAAGCTCTCCTATACCTCATAATTTTCTCACTATATATGACCTTATCATTTTCCAAAAAAAAGTTTATTTTACACCAAGTTCTCCTGACTGTATTCTTTCCCTAGTTTCAGCCTTTTCCTCCTCAAAACCTGCAGAACACCTTCACCTTAACATCCCACTACTGTCTCAAACTATAGCCCAGAACTCAAGAACTTACTTATGCTCTGCCTTGTCATTTGTCTTTTGCATCTCTCCATGTCTAGGCTACTCCCGGGTCTGATAATTTCCACCTTCCATATCTATTTTCCCTATTACAGTAGCCACCCCTTACCCTTGGGGGATATATTCTAAGACTCAGTGATGCCTGAAGCTCAGAGTGCTCACTCCTGTTATGCCACGTTTTCCCCTAGACATGTGCATGTAGGATAAAGTAGGCACAGTGAGAGATTAACACTATAATAAAATAGAACAATCGTAACAGACACTGTGATGAAGTTCGTGAATGTGAGCTCTCCCTCAGTCTCACTGGGCTGCACCCATCCTTCTTGTGATGTGAATGGATATTATGCTTACAAAATGGAATGAAGTGATGCAGGCATCATGATATAGCATGAGGCTACTATGCAAGTTACCAGAACACAAACAGCACTGTACTGCAGGTCAGCTGGATGACTGAGATAGCTTGAGTAAGAAGTTAGGGCCTACAGAAAACGACAATGCAAGACTTCACCATGCTTCTCAGAAAGGTATACAATTTAAGAATCATTTACAGCTGAAAATTTCCACTTAATATTGCAGTTGACTTTGACTAAATGAAACCGTGGAAACTTAAAACATGAAAAAGAGGGGGTTAGTGAACTAATTCACGCACCTGGTCTCATCATGTGAACACCAAGTGCTTCCTTTTTCCCCTCCCCTTGAGTACTGGGATCGAACACTGATCAACATCCCAGGCCTTTTTATTTTTAGACAGGGCCTTCCTGCACTGTCCAAGCCGGTCTTGAATTTGCACTCCTGACTCAGCATCCAACGTTGCCAAGACCACAGGCACATAGCCTAACTCATCTTCCCACCTCCTATCTTGTCTTATGAACACCCAGGTAGTTTAAGAAGTAGGGCTTCTACTCTAGGAGACTAAGTAAGGCAGGATAAGGGCAAATTTGAGCCCAGTTGGGGCAACTGAGTAAGATCCTATTTCAATAGTTTAGTGTCAAGACTCTGGGTTTGATATCCAGTACTCGTGAGGGGTGCGGAGTAGGGGGCTGGGCTTCATTTCCAGATATTCTAATTCAAAAGATTCAGCACAGAACCTGGAATGTACCCTGGAATTTCAATTAGCACTCCATAGAGTCCAATGGCCTATGCATCATATTTTGAAAAAACATTATTTCCAAAGACTGCTTCCAAATCATTAGGCTTTCTGAAGTAAATTTTCATTCAACAAATATTTACCAAATACTTACTGTGTATACCACTTGAAATGCAATGATGTATGGAAAACCTTTGCCTATTACCTATGTTTCCTTCATATGTGAACCTCCTAGTGCCACCAATTTCCTTTCACAGCACGCATCACACTAATATTGCTTTCGCATGTCTCCTTCACTAGAAACTCCATAGGACAAGACAGGGAGCATTTTTTCAAAAGCAGACATATATAAGCCAAGATCTAGAAGATGAATGTGTAAACTAGAGAAAAGGTAGGAAGAAGCAAGCAAGCTGCGGCAACAATACTTATAAAGAGAACAGAACTCTCCTCAATACAATTTGTCCTTTTTCTTAACTCTTTTTATTCTTCTAGCAGATATCACACTCAATCACACATAGTACTCTACTTTAGCTCTGTAATATTTATTCCCTTCATCAGAGAATAATACTCCAAACAAAGGGAAAGTACATTCCTTATGTAAGCAGGCATCAAATATTTGAATGAGGAAATATAGGATCTTATTACCTAACTGCTTGAAAATATGTAGTACCGAGGCTAGAGAAACTTACCAATTAAAAGATATTTATAGCAAATTGATAAAAATCATCTCTGCCCTGCTACAGTCTGCAAAATATAGTTCAATCAACATCAAACCAAAGCCTATGTTTTTCAATATAAAGACAAAATTCAGTAAATCTCAGGTGCTGGGATATATTAAAGGAGAGAAAAAAGAACACTTACTAAGTATCTACATTATTTTACTTAATCCAAATCTACTGAGTATTATTTGATCACCTATTATTTAAGAAAAGAAAGCAAGGCTAGAGAGACTGTCTGCTCAATACAACAGAGAGTGCAGAGATTTTAAAACTTGTTTGCCTGAATCACACTTTCCCCTCATCCACCACATCATAGTTACCCAAGATTAATTTGGATTTACCTAATTCATTTAAAGGAGACTGGTATAGTGGTAGAGTTTGGCCTTGCTCTTTGAATATTATTGGAGTTGAAGCTAATTGATAACAGGGTTTTCTTTGTGGTGTTTTAAATGGATTGGGCTCATAAGTGTTGACTTTATATTCAGATTCTTCTGCAGGTTCAGAGTTAAAGGGTGGAGCCTCTGAAGAAAGTTCTTCAAACCAATTAAGACTTATAGGTCCTAAATCTGTAAGAGAAACAAAAAACTCACCTTAATCAATGACACAGAAAAATTTATCAGGCAATAAAAGTCATAATAAAGGATATGTGAAATTCATTACTTAAGGCATGTTATATAAGCAAGGTAATCCATTATCTAATAAGGAGATAACACTTAGCTATATTAGCCTTTTATTTATATCTAACATTTACTTTCTTGTCCTAATATTAAAAAACCATTCACAATAAGAATGTATTCTCCTATATGAGTGTATGTGGCACATTTATGGGTACAAGAAACATGTACCCTATCAAAACTGGAAAAAAAAAAAAAAAAAAAAAAAAACTTCCAGGAAGATGGCAGAGTGGTAAACAGCCAAGAAAGAGCCAGACACTGGAATATGCATTGCAAGGAAGAGAAGAAAGAGAAAAGTGGGTCCCCTGGGCCCAGGAAGGATCTGAAGCAAGAACGGAAGCCCAAGGGGAGGGTGAAGAGAGAAACTTCAACAAAGGAGCAGGCAGCAGTGGTGTCTTCTCCCTGACTGGGATTCATTGTGTGGCAGAAGCAGTTCAAATCTGTGACTGCTGGCAACCCTAGAGGCCTCCATGGAGACATGCAGCAGTGCAATGGCGAAGCAGACCCCATGGACTGCACTGGCCAGCCATTGATGTGGCCTTCCCACGAAGACAGCCATTGGCCAGGAGCCATCTTGGCCAGGGGCCAACAGAGCCTGGAACTCAGAACAACTGCAGGCTCCCTCTAGTGGCTCCCAGCTGAGTAACAGCCTGCAGAAAGTGCACTGTCTGCCGCAGGCTAATAGATCTGGTTCCAGCCTCAAGCCAGAAACCAATCTGAACATAAGAGGAAGTAAGGGTGCAGGCTCGCGGAGATTACCCATCACCCTGCCATAAAACTACTGATGCCTTGCTGGGATAAATCACCATGGATCTGGACTCTGTCTCCACATGCTGTCTACAGTGATAGCAGTGACAAACCTTGATGTGGATTTTTTTTTTCTGTTTCTCTTTTCTTTTTCTTTCTTCTTTGTTTGATGTTCTTTTCACATGAGTGTGAATGTGGTTTCCAGCTTTCTGGTGGTTGTTCTACTGTTTTGTTCTTCCTTTTATTTTTTCCTTCACTCTTTCCCTCTTGCCTCGTGTACCAGTTTCCCAAAGTTTGCATGATCCTCCTCTGTCTTTCAGCTCTGCTTCTAATCTCTTCCTCTTCTCCTATTTCTCTATTTCCCCCCCCCATAACCCCTTTTAAATTTTCTTCCTTAAGGATAATATTGGCATACTGAGGACCTATTTGCAATTTTCTTGTTTGTTTTAGATTTTATTATATAACCACAAACCTAGTTCATACAGATAAAGGTGGAAAATTAATGGTTACCTCAGTTTGTCATTATCTAGGCTGTGTTTGATGCTACTGTTACTGATTGTACCACTTTAGCCAAAGTGATGTAATTGTTCTAACCAGTAGCTCTTCCTGACATACCAAGACTGAATTGACTAAGGGTCATGAAAAATACTGTAGGCCAGTGCTAAAGAACCAGGGCTTGGGCCAAGTAAGCAGTAACTTCTCATTCCAATGAATTGAAGAGGTAGAATCCTGCAAGAGAGTCAAAACCCAAAAGCCCGCTACATCTGGAAGACACTTCTGAGAAATAGTCATTTTCTAAGGGTTCTAAATATCACCAATAAAGCAACTTACAACCATCAATTTACAAACATTAACCCACAAATTAAACTTAAAAAAAGAAAAAAAAAGAAAAAAAAAAAAAAAAAGCAAATGAGAAGACACTTCAACAAGATGCAAACCCAGACATCCTGTTCGCCAAAGGCAAACTTAGGGCGCTATGAGGTGGAACACTCTGAAAGCCAGCCACTTGGAGTCTCTGAAGTGATAACAACAAAGCAAAGAAACAAGGCTCTAGAAAAAAAATCAAATCAGAAATCATTTCTCCAAAAACAGCTACAGAGATGATGACCACAATGAACAACATGCTTAGTGACTCCAGAGCAGATACAGATTAAAAAAGAAATAGAAGAGCTTAGGAAAATGGTGGCAACCAGTAATGCCTAACAGAAGAAAGTAATAGAATCCATAAAACAGATTCAAGCAAGTAATCAGAAGACTAAGAATTCCACTGCAGTAGCCACAACAGAATGACTCAATGGGAAGATAATCTCAGACACAGAAGACAGGTTTATGATTAGAGATCATGAAAAGAAAGATTGCTTAAAAATAGCAGCAGGCCATGAAAAATCAATCCAGCAGCTGCTAGATGATGCAGAGAATAACATAAGATTGATTGGAGTCAATGAAAAAGTGAGAAATAGCATAAATGATACAAAATCTGTGCATAAATATGGCAGAAAACTTCCCAAACATAAAGAATTTGATATACAAGTAAGTGAGGCATAGAGGACTTCAATTAGCCATGATTTTAAAAAGTCTATAGCAAAGCATATAATAGTCAAGATTCCATAAATTCAACACAAAAACAAAATATTAAAAGCTGTTAGAAAAAAGAAACAAATCACCTATTAGGGAAAGCCATCAGAATCACAGTTCATTTCTCAACACAAACTCTCAAGTCAAGGAGGAATTGGAGTGAAGTATTTCAAGCCCTAAAAGAAAACAACTTCCAACAGAGACTGATGTACTCTGAACATCTGAGGAAATTCATGTACACCAAACTAGCACTTCAAAACATTCGGAAGGACATTCTAGAAAGACATAACAAGGACTACAATTCCATAAGCTTCAAAAGAATGAATTCATCAGGCAAGGTAAACAATTAAACAGAGAGGCAAAAAAAAGGGAGCCAACTACAGGAAAACAACAAGACAAAGATAAGTCAGTGCATACCAGTTGTAACCATCAATGTTAATGGTCTCAATTTATTAAAAGAAACAGACTAACAGAATGGATCAAGATCCAAGAATATGCTGCATAAGACGGGCACATTTAATTAAAAAAAAAAATTCATGAAAGTCAAAAGATAGGAAACAATATTCCATGCAACAGGAATTCAGGAAAAAGCAGAGACAGCTATTCTATTTGTGGACAAAGTGGATTTCAAGCAAATACTGATCAAGAAAGATAAAGAAGGTCACTATATCCTTGTAAAGGGAACAATACAAGAGGAAGAGATAACAATCATACATATATAGGCAATAAGTATCAGTGGACTCAACTATATAAAAACATATCAACAGACATAAAAAATCAAATAAGCACTAACACAATTGTACTGGGAATCTCAGTAATCCAATGTCACAAATAGACAGATCAACTAGACAAAAAAATCAACAATGAAATATTAGAACTGAACTAAATTTTTTTTTTAATTGGTACTGGGGATCGAACTCATGACCACCTGCTTGCAAGGCAGGTGCTTATGCGGCTGAGCTAAATCTCCAGCCCCTGAACTAAATTTTTGAAAAAATGCACCTAACAGATGTCTAGAGAATGTTCTATCCCACATCAGAATACACGTTCTTTTCAGCTACACACAGGACATTCTCCAAAGTAGACCACATACTAGCTCATAAAACATGCTTAAATAAATGTAAAGGAATTGAAATTATCCTGTGCATATTATCAGACCATAGTGCAACAAAATTGGAAATTAATGGCAAAAGAAATCTCAAGAACTTCATATTTAAATGAAAACTAAATAACACTCTCCTCTACAATCAATGGATCACAGAAGAAATTAAAGAAGACATTAGACAGTTTCTACAAATAATTGATAATGCCAAAACAACATACTGGAACTTATAGGACACAACACAAGGAGTCCTATAAGGGAAATTTACAGCAGTGAATATCCCTATCAGGAAAACAAAATGAGTTCAAATAAAAAACTTAATGTTGCTTCCAAAAAAAGATGAGCAAGTCAAGCCAAAGCTCGTACAAGAGAGGAAATTATAATGTTCAGAGCAAAAGTTAATGTAATGGAAACTAAGAAAACAATACAAAGAATCAACGAATCAAACAGTTGCTTCTTTAAAAGATTAAATAAAACCAACAAACCCTTAGCCAACCTTAAAAAAAAATAAATAAGAAAGAAAAGACTCAAATCCATACAGTTAGGAATGAGAAGGGTGAAATTGCAACAGATCCTGCAGAAATCCAGATCATGTATACATACTTTAAGAACTTATAGTCTCTTTTAAATTTTATTTTACAGAGAATAAAAATACGCAAAATAAAACAATAAAGCCAATCAAAACAAAGCAGTATAAGTGACACAGGACTTCAAAAACAATATGAAATCAACGATGATTACCATAATGCCTCTTGTTGTCTTCAAAATAACTGCCCATATATTCTTACATAGTAGAAATCAAACAAAACACAACAGAATAGAACCAATAAAAACAAAACAATGAATGCAATAAAGGACTTCAAAACAAGACAACAGTAAATTCAAAATGGCTACTATAATATATCTTGCTATCTTTGAAATCACTGTCCACGCCACTGGATATAACACAATCAAACAAAACAAAACAGCATAAAACCCAACCCAACCAAACAATGAAAATGATATAGGACTTCCAAACAAGATAACAGGGAGTTAACAATGGCTACCACCTTCAGGAGATTCCTCAAGATGCCACACTGCGTAATTATCCTCTGAATAGATGATCAGACTGATGGCCCTAGACCTGCAGTCAGTGAAACACCAGACACCACAAACATCAAATTGCATTTCACCTTTATAACTATCGTTGCAGTGTGTTTCTCCAGATCAGCAGGTTGCTTGGGGGGTGGGGTGTGTATGTGTATGCTGGGCGTTGGGGTAGGATGGCAGGTGGGCTCTTCTTGTTTCCCAGTCTTCGAGCCGGCAGGGGCTGGGGTCTGGCTGTCCCCTTGTGTGGCCCATACATAGTGCCGATTTGCAGGAGGGCTTATGAACTTGCATTCTAATAAGATGGAAAACGCAGGAAAAAATGGACAAAGTTCTAGATCCATATGAATTATCAAAGCTGAATCAGGAACGTATAAAAATTCTAAATAAGCCAATATTAATCAATGAAATTGATAATTAAAAATCTAGCAACAAAGAAAATTTCAGGCCCTGATGGATTCACGACTGAATTCTATAAGAAATTTACAGAATACCTAATACCACCACTTTTCAAACGCTTTAATGAAATTGAAAGGGAAGCAATACTCTCAAATTCATTCCTGGAAGCAAGCATTACCCTGATACCAAAACTAGAGAAGGACCCAACTGACTAATATCAAGAATATATAAAGAACTGAAAAAAAAAAAAAAAATCAGACCCTCCAATTTCAAAGACCCAATCCAAAAAGGATACCTGAGATGAATAGACTTCTCAGAAAAAGTACAAATGGCAAATGAATATATGAAAAAATGTTCAATGTCACTGATCATTTGAGAGATGCAAATTAAAAACATGCTGAGATTTGCTCTTACTCCAAAAAGAAAAGCTATCATCAAGAAAACAATTAGTAACAAATGCTGGTAGGATTGTGGGGGAAAAAGGAATACTTTTCCAATATTGGTGGGAGTGTGGGGAATAGAAATTGGTATGGAGGTTCCTCAAAAAACTAGGATTAGAGGCCTCATTTGACCCAGCTATTCCCTTTCTGCATATCTTTCTGGAAGAATTAAAAGTATCATACCACAGTGATATATATGTATTCATGTTTACAGCAGCAGAGTTTGTAATAGCTAAATCTTGGAACCAATTCAAATGCCCAACAACCAATGAATGGATAAAGAAGATGTGGATTTTAAATATAATGGAGTATTACTCAGCCATAAAAATAAAATTGAGACATTTATAGCTAAATGGATAGAGCCTGAGATCATAATCATAAGTGAAATAAATTGAACAGATGGGTAAATATCTCATTTTCTTTCTGGTGTGAGAAAGTGTTGGGAGCCTTCAATAATGTACCCTGGGGCACAACCAAGTCACTGTTGGAGCCTGCAGTTTATTCCACAATCATAAATGTATACACACCAAACACCAGTGCACCCAAATATATTTTAAAAATCAATACGAAAAACTAGATAAACGTATAATGATAATGGGAACGTCAGCACCCCACTGCCACAAATAGATTAACTAGACAAAAAAAAAAAGTCAAAACATAAAAGAGCTGAACCAAACCTTTGAACCAAAGGACTTAGATATCTACAGAGTATTCCACACAACAGAATATTCATTCTTTTCATGATTAAATGGTACTTTCTCCAAAATAAAACACATACTAGCTCATAGAACCTGCTTAGGACATAGTACCTTGGTTCATGAACTTTTCCATGATTCTGGTTGCAAACTTTGTTGGATGTGAAACAAATCAAGTTCAATGCTTATGCTTAATGTTGACCTCAAGGGGATATCTAATTTGGTTCTTGTCCAGTTCAGTTTGTGACCAGAATTAAGGAGAGAATTGAATTTGTGAACTGAGGTGCCACTGTAAATACAAAGGAACTGAAATTATCCCATGAATATTATCAGAGCACAGTGCAACAAAACTGAAAATAAATGGCAAAAGAAACCCCCAAAACTATTGGAAATTAAATAAAACCCACTTGAACAACCAATGGGTCACAGATAAAAATTAAAGAAAAAATTAGCTTCTACAATTGAATGATAATACTAATGTGACACACTGGAATTCATGTGATGCAATGAAAGCAGTCCTATAGAAGAAGTTTACAGCAGCGAATTCACACATCAGAAAACAAAGCAAACTCAAATAACCTAATATTCAACCTCAAGGTTCCAGAAAGAGAAGAGCAAGTTAAACCCAAAGCTCATATAAGCAAGGAAATGATAAAGATGAGACCAAAACTTAATGCAACTGAAACTAAAAAAACTTCAAAAAAAAAACCCCCAAAACAAAAAGCCTCAATGAATCAGTTAGTTGGTTCTTTGGAAGATTAAATAAAAATAGATAAACCCTTAGCCAACCTTATCACACCATAAATCAATCCTAGCATCACATCCTTAATCCCAGCATCACACACTCTAGATCCAGTCACTTTCACAGATCCAGCTCTACCTAAGTCCACAGGAGGGATCGATGGATCCAAGCCAAAACGCTTCCAAAACTAGGTTTTGGAATTTGCATTAGGTTTAATGCAATTCCAATCAAAATAGCAACAGCACATTTCACAACTAGAAAAAATAATCCTAAAATGTATATGGAAACAGAAAAGACCTATGAATAATGAAAGCAATTCTGGGCAATAAGGGCAAGGGAGCGTCACTAAGCTACCCTGATAACAACAGCATGATCTTGACAAAATGACGACTCAAATCAATGGAACACAGTAGCATACGCAGGAACAACCCTAAGTATACTCAGCTACCTTGTCTTTGACAAAGGGACCAAATACCTTCACTGGAAGACAGCCTCTTTAACAAATGGTGCTGGCAAAACTGGAATATACATTCCAAAGATTAAACCTAGATCATTATTTTTCCCCACACACTAAAATCAAAATGGACCAAAGATCTAATTATTGAGTTCCAGAAGGATGGCAGAGCAGTAAGCAGCGAGAAATCAACCTCTCCAAGACTGGAAATTCCAACACTGGAAAATAACATCTTCGGGTAGGAAAGGAGGGAAGTAGATCCCTGGGGCCCAGAAAGGATCTGAAGTGAAAATTTGAACCCACAGAGACAAGCAGAACTCATTACAAAAGAAGAGGAAAACTGCATTTCTCCCATTTCCTGGCTTGTAGTGTTAGAGAGGAAGATTGAATCTACAGAAACATAGTGAGGGAGGATGATTCCAGAGGCCTCCAGGGAAAGACACACCAGTGGAACAGCACTGGATGCTGTTCTTTACAACACTGGTGAGTGACTCCAGCCCAAACTTTTCTGTGTCCCCAGGAAGGTTGCTTGGTTGGATATCATTTTTGGCAGGGGCCAGCTGAATGCAGGACTCAGAGCAACTGTGGTGTGATTTTATCTGAGATCCCAATGTTGAACTCCCACAACAACTGGGTAAGGGAGAACTGCAGAAGGTGTCCAGGGTCACAGAGCCCTGGTCAGGTCTGCAAAAGACACCTAAGTGTTGTAGGCTGAATAACTCAGGCCCAAATCCCACAACCAGAGGTCAGGATCAACTGAAAGTACCAGAAACAGAAATCTCTCCTAACCCTATTGCAGGCTTGCTGGGATTATGAAGCACAGATCTGGGCTTTCGCCGTCTCCTTGGTCTACCAGCAAAAGCAGAGTCCATGTCCTGATGTGGACACTACGACAAAACTGTAGACCTTAGAAGACAGTGACAGGCCTGAAATGACAGAGAAATTTTTTTTCTTCACTTTTTGTTTGTTGGCTTCCACTGTTGTTGTTTCTTTTTAAAAAGTTTTTTTCCTGAGCATGTATATGACCTTTAGTTTTTATTGTTTTGTTCTTGTTTTTTTCTTTCCTGTCTTCACCAGATTCCTGAGGCTTGAATAATCTTCCTTTGTCTGTTAGCATTGTTTCTAATCTCCTTCTATTCTTTTCTCTGTACTTTCCCTTTTAAATTTTCTCCTCTTACAGTAAAATCACTCTACTCAAGGGATACTTACGGTACATAATTTTCTGACTTGTTGTTGTAGATCTTATTATGTATTTGTAAACTTTATACCCATGTTTGAAGGTGGCAAGTCAATAGTTATCACAGTTTGTCATTTTCTAGTCTGTGCTTGATGCTAATGTTATTACTGACTACTACATTAGCCAACGTGACATGGTTGTTGGGATCAATTGATCTTTCTTGTATGTCAATAGCTCAACTGTCTGGGGTCATAAACAATGCTATAATCCAGTACCAAAGAACTGTGTGCTAGACCAAACAGGCAGTAATCTTTCATTCCTAATAAAACTGAAGAGATCTGATCTTGGGACAAACTCAAAAACTAAAAGCCAGGTACATCTAGAAAAGACTTCTGACTATATGCAAGTTATAAGGCTCAATGCAGAAAAACAAGTAACAACAAAAAAGAGGGGAAAACACAGAAGCAAAATGCAACCCATAATCTCTAACTCTCCCAAGGCCAACTAAGGGGCACTGAGGCAGCAATCTAAATATTAAAACAGAAATATTTACTCTTTTAATAAATAAAATGGGTAAAATTCTTGAAGACATAGGTATAGGCAAAGATTTTATGAACAAAACCCTAATCACAAAAGAAATCTCACAAAAAGCCAACAATTAGGATCACATCAAATTAAAAAACTTTTGCACATTACAAGAAACCACCAACGGAATAAAGAGCCAACCCACACAATGAGAAAAACTTAACAGCTACTTCTCAAAGGCCTAATATGTACAATATATAAAGAACACAAAAAAAAATCAGACCTCTAATTTACAGATCCAATCCAAAAATGGGGCCCAAATTCAGAGATACTTCTCAGGTGAAGAAGTACAAATAGCAAATAAACATACGAAAGTGTTCAACATCACTGGTCATTCAAGAAATGCAAATTAAAAAAACACTGAAATGTCATCTCAGCCAAGGAAGAATGACTATCATCAAGAAATTAACTAATGCCAGGGGTTTAGTTCAGTGGCATAGGGCCTGCCTGGCAAGTCCGAGGTCCTGAGTTTGACTGCTCGTACAAAAAGAAAAATCAACTAATATAGAAGGGTATCGTGGCACTCGCTTGTAATCTCGGCACTCAGAAGGCTGAAGCAGGAAGATTGATATGAGTTTGATACCAGCCTGGGTTACACAATGAGTTCAAGTCCAGGCTGAATTATACACTGAGACCTTGTCTTAAAGACAAAAAAAGAAGGGGCCAGGGTATAGCTCAGTGGCAAAGCAACTGCCAGGCAAGCACAAGATCCTGAGTTCAATTCCCATTACAAAAAAAGAAGAGACATCAGCCAATAACAAATGGGAGTATAAAGTGGCACAACTACTATGTAAATCAATATAGAAATTCCTCGAAAAACTTAGGTTCCATTAGACACAGATTTCCCCTTTTGGGCATCATCCCAAAAGAGTTAAAAGCATCATTCCACAGTGATATATGAATACTCATGTTTACAGCAGCACAATTTATACAATGGTATCTTCTTTCTATGATTCTAGTTGCAAACCAAATTCACATACCAAATCAAACTTCCCCAAAAGGTCAGCATTGGACCTAACCACTGAATCTTATTTGGTTCATGACCAATTTCCATTGTGACAGAATCACGAAAAGAATTAAGTTTGTCAACCAAGGTATCACTGTAATAGTTAAACCTTGGAAATAGTCCATATGCCTATCAACAGATGAATGAACAAAAAAATGTGGTTTTTATATACAATGGAGTAAAATACTATTCTGCCGTACAAGATAAGCTCAAGGCATTTTTGGGTAAATGGACACACCCAGACAGTAATGTTAAATGAAATAAATCAGACACACAAATTTAAATATCACATTGTTTCCCTTGTGTGAGAAACCCAGAGTTTAGCAAATTAATGAGAAGTAGAAAGAACATGTTCAAATTGGAAGACGGGAGAGGGGTTTGAAAACGAAAGGAAAAGGAATTAAGAAAATGTGGTATTTACTCACAACAGAGTACTACTCTGCCATAAAAAGGATAAATCTGAATGACCCGTAGGAAAACGGATGCATCTTGAGATAAGAATGTTAAGCGAAATAAATCAGACACAGAAGCTTAAGTATCATAGTTTCTCTTATATGAGAAACCAGAAATATATTTTAAAAAGAGAAAAATAAAAGATAACAGGAAACTGGAAGACCTTTGAGAAATAGGAAGGGAAAGTAAAAAGAATTAAAATGTTACATACATGTACCAGCTCCCCATGATAAATAATCAGTATGTGCTACAAACATGTACTAATAAGAATTAAAATTAAATGCATGCAAAGATTCAAGAATCCAGCTATCTTCTGTTAAGTTGACATTAAAGTAAACCACAAGATTATAAAATTCTATTTTAATTTTGTTTTGGAAAATGTCATTTTCCATAAAAATACTGTTTACGATAATATGCAATGAGTTTAACTAAAACTTCCCAAGTTCTTAGTTTTAATTTCTAACACAGTAAGCTCTTTGCACAGTCACTGATCATTTTCAAGCATATAAGGAAAACTGAAACCAGTTTGTCAATCCCTGCATAAAGTGACATTATTACTGCTTCTCACTTTCTAATAGTACTTTAAGAAAAAAATTCTTCCTACCAGACAGTCTCATACACCAGGGTTTCTACACTCATCTTCTGGTTCCTTTTGAATAATTATATTCTTAATTAGATTTATGACTACAAGGAACAGCTTACAGTGTAAAGAAAATACAGTATTGGGTTAAGTCTTCATCTCGTTTTGCTGAAAACATTTTCTCAGTGTAATTTATCAAGGTTCATTAAAACCTGTTAATACCTGCTTTGTCGCATCGCCTCTTAAAAATTTCAAAAAAAGTTGGTCTCTCCTTGGACCCAATAGGCATGTTTCTTTACAAGTTTTCCACCTCTTGAATTACTGTACCTCTGCAAAAGAGCAAAAAACATACATCACAGGGATGCAATCTGTTAAGTAAAATCTGAATCGCTGATAAGCTTGTGTGCAGTTAAATTTTTTACCTTAGTCTCACCTTCTGGGGGCAATCACATAACTTACTGTGAGCATGAGAATATTCTAGAATTGTTCTGTACAATCCTGTAGCCATATTGGACAACAGCAACGCAGCTAATAGAACTCCAGAACCTTTCAGTATTAATTTTAACTGCGTTAACTAGACACGCGTGGCTAGCGGCTCTGTAGTCACAGAGCACGCCTGTTACAGACAAACGCATTTCACAACTCCCTCCGTAAATTTTCTGGGCGTAGCAATCACTGGGCGTTAAGTAAGACACGCACAGCTGCTTGCCCAGATGAAATTTCAGGTTGGGGCATCTACAGGGGGAATCCGAGGCTCGAGGGGCCGTGGGTGCGGACCAGGCAGGAAACGGCTTCCCAGGGAAGGGGCTCGAATGTACTCTGCGGGAAGGTGCCGGCGGGACGCAATCTTTTTTCTCAGAGGTGAAACTGCGGAGACAGGGAGGACAGAGGTCGCGGCTCCCACCCGGACAGCTGGGACAGCGGAACACGCGCCCGCTCCACCCCCGGCATCACTAACCCGCTCAGAGGTGCGGCTCGGTTTTGGCGGGAGCAAGCTGATAAACACTGCGTCAGCAGGTACCGAGGTGACGCGTTTGACCCCTAGAGCTGCTTCCGGCAAACTGCAGCCCCCAACAGGACTCAAGGCGCGCAACCCAGCACGGCCGCCGCCTGATTTAAGAAGCTCGCGCCAAAAACTCGCTGCGCGCGCGTGACGCGTGACGCCATGACGTATACGCGACGTACACGTTACCCGGAAGTCGGGCCTTGGGTCGCTCCCCGCGCAGTTCCTTACTTTCCAGTGTAAGGGCGATCTTGCGTAGCCGGGCTTCTACAGAATAAAAGAGAGCCGCTGAGGACTGCGCTGTCTTCTCCAAAGTACTAGTGCGCCCCGCGCGGAGGGGCCACCTACTCAAAGTGCTCCTTAAATTATTAACTGCTGCAGCTTGCCCGGGTACCTTTGGGACGGGATTTGGGTTTGGGGCTTTTGAAAGGCATTTGTTCTGTCTTTGGAGCTAGTGTTTCTTTAGGACTGTTCCCCAGAGTAGTCCATCCTAGAAAACCTCGAGTGGTCTGTTACCGTGGGCTTCCCTGCTGCGTAATAGCGAAAAAGGCAGAAATTGGAAGTCTGAGGATCCAAGTTTCAGAGGCATGTTGCTCTTAGCTGTCAAGACTTCTGAGCCCTCTTCTCCTCTTGAATAATTCCCCACCTTAATAAACTATTTCTGTAATATTAGGTATTTACCTGTGCAGGTGTGGTAATATCTTCGACATTTCTAGGGTGCCGATCTACTGTTTTTGTGTCTGTCTTTCCACTAAACTGACCTGCAAGACAGGAACATGACCTTACCTGAATTCACAGCAGGGGACAATCGTATTTTAAAGCTTATTTCGAGTTTGTTTCTGAACCCAGTAAGGCTTCAACTAGATTCAGGAGGTCAGCACTGCTTATGGGGGTTGCTGCTTCCAGAAGGTGCTTGAGCAGTGAAAGCAGAGGCAACCCTAGGTTAGAAAAATGAGTTCTGTGGTTTTTTTGGTTTTGTTTTGTTTTTTGAGACAGCGTTTGCTAATCAGTTCAGGCTGTCCTTGAGCTCACTTTGTAGCCTAGGTTGGTCTCAAACTCAAGATGATACTCCTGCCTCAGCCTTCCCAGGGCTGGGATTACTTGGTTCTTTAGAGATCTTTTGGTCTGATAACTGATAAGTTTTACCTATAGCAAGAGACTTCCCTGATGCAGCTGAAGTAAAGAGTTTTTTTTTCAATCTCATAGGTCTAATAAGTAAAGTTATGTGAGGGCTAATAATATCTACCACTTACTGAGATTTTATGAGTTTGGCATTCAGCTTTGTGCTTTACAAGCAATAGCACATTTAATTTTAACAGTAATCCTATAAATCAGTTAGTATTGTGTTGGCCTTCTGGGGGGGGGGGGTCCAAGGGAGATTTTCAAGGGTGAGGGCCCAAGGTTAAAGATCAAATGTGTTTTAAGACATCAACAACAGCAAGCAGCATGGAGCAAGAGCAGAGCAGAAGAGCCAGAGTGCAAGAGAACTGCATGTGTCTTTATTTTATATATCTTATACAGCTTGGTATCGCAGATTTGCATTCTTATATAGTGCCTGAACCAATTCATGTGTGTTTACTTGTGCTAAATCAGGGTTACATAACTGTATCCCATTGTGCACTTGTGCTAGACAAGCAGGGGGTCAAATCTTTCAGGTGTCCTTAGGCAGCCCTGAGTCTGAAGCAGTCTGAGTGGTTCCTCATAGCCCATCCCCCTAAAGGTCAGGGGTATATAAATGTAACCTTTTGCATGAAACCTTGGCACCAGTAGTTCCTTGTATTGTAGTGAACAGATCAAGAACCATGTGGCTTTGCAGAACAACTGTTTTCATTTCAACAGTTTCATCCATAAACAACATCAAAGCCTGGCATGTACCATTCAAGACCTGGGCCTTACATTGAGCAAGGGCTTCAACCTGGAGGGCTAAGTTTATTTTCCTTGCCCCTGGAGAGATGCTGTTCCTAGTAGCATCCCATATGCAGCAGTCCATATTTTTGGTCACTTGCTACTTCAAGCAGTCAACCATTGCAATGCCTGGTCAAGACATCTGCTAAGTCATTTCCCAGTGACAGGAGGAGCTTATGTCCTAAACCATGGTAAGCTTTTTGGCCATGCTCCTATACCATATATCATACCATAGGTTGGCACCCCGTAAGGGACTGTGCTCTTTCTGTCACTCCTGAGCTGCCCAAGCCAGCAGCCAGAGTGTTAGCCTCCTCAAGATGGCCAGCTGTCTGTGCACACATGTAGGCGGTCTTCTTCATGTGTCACAAGCAATTACGCAGCTCACAGTTCTGCCCATTGGTTTGACTTGCCTGTTTTGGTTTCAAACCAGAGCACACATGTATGTGGCTGCATAGCCACTCTGTCCACTGTGGGGCTACTCGATGGCTACACCCATCAATATACCAGGTATGAGCTGGAGGTCCCATTTTTGCATAGGGTTTAGGGGTCAAGACCTGTAGCCCATCCTACTGGGTTCCAAAACCACTGCCAGTTTGGCTGCCAATAGGCTAGCCAAGGACGAGGCCCATGCTTGGAGGTATGTCCTCCAATGTGTGAGAGTGGGGCCTGTGCCTCCACTCCTGGGAGGGGCTGTGCACATCTGTACCCAGCCCTCTCTGTCCTGTGACTCCTCACAGGCATGCAGAGCGGCATACAGCACTGCTGTTCTCAGTCAGGAATACCAGCTCTCGGATCCTTTCTACAACTATGACCAAAGCCCTGTAGGGTGTCCACTTTCCCTGTTTTTGCTATACTCTATGATCCACACTGACAGTTAGGATAAATGGCAGATTAGGGTCAATGACTCATGGGGCTTGCACATACGCAGCAGCCCTGAGTCCTGAAAAGCAGCGGTTGCTGCATCTATCCAGCGAGTGGCTTTCATTTGTCTGTGCAGCCCCATGTGGTGCCACTTCTTCATCTCATATAAAGAGCACAGCAGGGTAGTTAGGTGCAGTACATCCTCCAAAAACTTAGCGAACCCACAGATGCCTGTAATTAGTGTACTATCATGGGTCTGGTCTTACCCAGCCATATGACATCCAAGAATTTGACAGACAAGCCAGGTCCCTGGACCTTGTCTTTGTTCCTGGTCCATCCCCATGCCAGTAAAGCTTCCTTCAGACTATGCAAGGCAGCTTTCAAATCTGTAAGACAATAGGTTAATGTAATATCATCAGTACAAAACAGTGACATGGAGTGTGGCTTGGCCCAGATGACCAGGTCTTGATACCAAGTTGGGTTATACAAATAGCCTTGTGGCAACATTTGGAAGGTCCATTGTCTGCTTTCCTGGGTGAAGGCAAATTGGTCCTGACTGCCAGTGTCAGGTTGAGGCTTCACAGTCATTTGCCGTGACCCATCTGGTTTTTGCACATGCCATACTGAAGGGCTCGGAGTAGAGTGTATCGCTTGCCCATTTCAAGACAGTCTGTCCCATCTCCTCGTGATCTCCAGGTAGCCAGTACTGCCTCATACACGCAACTTGCATGGACTGTGGCAGAGTAAGCAGTACATGGTGTGGATTGCCTCATAGTATAGTTTTTACCACTCTCATTGCAACTAGAATTCTTGCATGGCCTGGAGCCAAGCATCAGTCAGTATGTCCACCCCTAGTATGTATGCAACAACTAAGGAAAAACAAACATCACACAGGAGTGGAGGCAAGCACCTGATACCCAAAGTCACCTGGACCTCTGGACTGTGGTGCAGTGACCTCTAGCCTCTTCTCTGCACACAGTAGGTCCTGAAAAACAGCCTAGGTTGCTGTACTGTGGTGCTATCAACACTAATATGTGCTGCACATTTTTTGGTAACCAGTAAATATCAATTCCACATGTGGCCTCCAGTCTCCCAGGACCCCCAGACCCAGGTACCTCAGCCTGCCTCCTAATTGGGGTAGAAGAAGGCTACTGTCACATCTTCCTGCTTCACCAGAGCTGCTTTAATCTTCTGGCCCTTGCCCATTAGCAGTATTGCTGCTCAGGGTGTAACTGCCTCCAGAATCAGCTGCACATCCAAAGTCTGCCCATGCAACGTGTCTGTGGTTAGGCAGGCAGCCAGTAGGTCTGTCCAGGTCTGGTATGTGGGAAGCCGCCTATGATGGCGCCCATTTCCTGCTTCCGGGTTCTTCCCGGCCTGAACAAGCCCGCCAAATTGTCATGTCTGCCCAGTTACCCGTGACGCTAGCCTATCAGCTTGTTAGACGCGCTTCTCTGTGATTGGATACTGCTTCCCCTTATAAGAGGCTGTTCCTGCCCCCAACGGGCGGAAGAGGAACCAACGTTGAGGGTGGCGGACCTTGTTAGGTCCGGTTCGCTGTACGCAATAAAGTTTGAGAGCTGATCCTGCTCGAGTTTGGTCTCCTGTCTCCCGCGGCTCCGCTCATCTGGTGGCCCGTACGGGGAAAAAGGTAAAAGACTCAGCGACGTGCCTCTTCGGCCGGGAGGTGCGATTGCTGTCACCTGCGGTACGACGGAGGACCTGGCCCAATAACAACGGAAGGCCCCGAGCGCCTCTTCTCTTCACCCTGATCAGCTACGTGAGATACAGCGGTTCCCGGGACAGGTGAGTACTGGATCGCCTGGGTTGGGTGGACGCACCTAACAGATTTTGAGCGCCACACGGGTGGACGCCGGTCTTTTTTTTCCCTTGCATTTGTTTCGCTTTCGTTTCGCCATTGTGGGCAACGCTGCTCGCAAACCCCTCGCTGACTCCCTAAGAGTCCTGCTGCGGACCCGAGGCATCTACATAAACCGGGTCACCCTTTCGAGATTTCTGGATCGTGTTAATGAAATTGCCCCCTGGTTTTGGCCCACGGGCTCTCTAACCCTCCCGTCATGGGAGAAGTTAGGAGGGGATCTTAGATGCGCCCGAGAAGAGGGACGCTTGGATCCCATGGTTTTACCCCTGTGGGAACTGATTAGGGCTTGTCTGACGGACGAACAAACCCCCAGGCTTTGTTCAGCCTGACAGGCTCTTGACAAAGCTCGATCCAAGTGCTCGGAGGAGCCCGAAGTCACACCTGACTTTGGGCCTCCAGAGAAACACAAGGGCTCCGATTCTGATTTGGATTCGGAAGGCTCAGAAGAGGAGGTCGTCTTTGCTAAGCATGACCCTCCTACACCGTTAAAAGAGGAACTTAGGGCTCAGGAAGATAAAAAGGGGAACCAAACACCACCCTGCCCGAGCTACTCCGCTTTGCGGGAGGAACTTAGGTCCTTCCGCTCCTTGGCAAGCTCGCGACCCATGGTCGCCCCCTTTAGGACACCAGGCCCTACTGCACCGCCGTGGCCGGAAGAGGAGTTGCTCCCTGGGCTGCCACCTCCACCCGTGGCCGCCAGAGGGCGCCCACAACCTATGGTACCGCCCTGGTTAGAGGGAGAGCTACTTCCTGGATTACCTCCTGCGCCCCCTTCTGGGGGAGGAGGAGGACGTTCCTTCCGTATGTGGTAAATGCTCTCCAAGTTCTGGAGATGGCGGGTCCCATTAAACCCTCTTCAACGGTAGCCTCCATATTCCTAGGTATTCAACATCAGCTATGGAATAGAACCTCAAAAGTGTTCATCTCACATATCAGAGCCCATACTAATTTACCTGGGCCCTTGGCGGAGGGCAATGCCTTGGCAGACTCGGCCACGCGCCCGATATGGGTCTTCACCTTTCCCAACCCTCTGGAAGCAGCCCAAAAAATTCCACTCTCAGTTCCATGTTAATGCCTGCACCCTCATGGCGCGCTTCAACATCACGAGAGCACAAGCACGAGAGATTGTACGGTATTGCCCAGCTTGTGTGATCTCTTCACCCCAACAATCTATTGGCATTAACCCAAGAGGACTTCGCCCAAATCATATTTGGCAAATGGATGTTACACACATCCCAGAATTCGGAAAACTTAAATATGTTCATGTTTTGGTAGATACCGCCTCCCAGGTTATGTTTGCCTCGGCAGAACCCGGAGAAAGGGCCACCCATGCTATTAATCATTGTCTTGCAGCCTGGGCTGCTTGGGGAAAGCCCAATATACTAAAAACAGACAATGGTCCTGCCTATACCAGCAAAATTTTTATGACATTTTGTCAACAAATGGAGGTCACTCTTAAACATGGCATTCCTTACAACCCCCAAGGACAAGGCATCATTGAGCGATCCCATCGGACACTCAAGGGTGTCTTACAAAAACAAAAGGAGGGAATAGGCCATGGCCTAACGCCCAAAGGAAGAATATCATTGGCACTCTTTACCATAAATTTTTTAAACCTTAATCACAATAATCATTCCCCTGCCATGGAGCACAATAACCCGTCCCCGGCCGACAAAGGGCTGGTGAGATGGAAAGATGTCCTTACAGGACAATGGATGGGCCCGGATCCAGTGGTTAGCTGGACCCGAGGTGCGGTTTGTGTCTTCCCACAGGAACCAGGCTGCGAACTGCTGTGGGTCCCGGAAAGATTGACGCGAGCAGTAAACTCCCCACCAGTTCCTGATAAAGCACAGGAGGATAAGCTCGCGGACACAAGTCAACTCGACCCTTCTGGGACCGACGCTCAGCGCCCGAGACCATCTACAAACTAAAATGTCTGGTTTGGAGCCTTTTCTATTCTGTGGGTTCCTATTAATCACCCCTGTGATATGCTCAGATTCCACAGAACCACCACAATATCTTTGGGGTCCTTGGCACCACCCGCCTACATTGGCACCTTTTTCGGCAGCCTCGCCCGCCTCACCCAGGGTTTACACCATCAATCAAACAGTCCTTGATTATGACCCACCCGCTTAACTCCGGTCGACCCTCCATTTCTCTTCCTTCTGTCCCACGATTACCTCTTTTTGGATCCTAATTGCCATGGCTATCCTAGTAGGGCTTGTGGTTATTAAATGCTTGTTAGATCGCCTCATACAAACTCAGCAGCAGGTTAAGATCACAGCCATGGCAGCCATGCAAATGGCAGCAGGTGGCCCATCAGGCCAGCAGGCCGCCGCATATCTCCTTCACATTGCAGAACATCAGCTATAAGAGCTGAGTGGGCAAGCCAATGACGGGTAAGATGGGAAAAGCCCTCCCGGTCAACCTAAGACAGGCTCCACTCAGATATACATGGCCTATAAGGCCAGGGGTCCCTCCCGGAGTCAAATTATTGGCATTGAGATGCGAGACCAAGGGTACTGCAGTGCCATCCGCCCCAAAGGTTGGGGGGAAGGCAGGAATGAATGTCTATATGCATCCAGGTTCGGTTCACAAAAGCCTGGCCCTGCGAAAAAATGAACCACTCACCTTGAGCATGGTCCTGGCGCAAGGATATGCACAAAACAGGGTGATGCACAGCAGGGTATAGACCTCTACATTCTCTCATGCCTCGGCCTACAAGGTAGGCCCACTCCTAGGTGTCTAACAGCAACAAGGTCATAGACACCTTGGAGGGACCCACAGACCATCCTATTTTAATAAATAAAAAAGGGGGAGATGTGGGAAGCCGCCTATGATGGCGCCCATTTCCTGCTTCCGGGTTCTTCCCGGCCTGAACAAGCCCGCCAAATTGTCATGTCTGCCCAGTTACCCGTGACGCTAGCCTATCAGCTTGTTAGACGCGCTTCTCTGTGATTGGATACTGCTTCCCCTTATAAGAGGTTGTTCCTGCCCCCAACGGGCAGAAGAGGAACCAACGTTGAGGGTGGCGGACCTTGTTAGGTCCGGTTCGCTGTACGCAATAAAGTTTGAGAGCTGATCCTGCTCGAGTTTGGTCTCCTGTCTCCCGCGGCTCCGGTCACTGGTACTCACCAACCTTCAGGGGCCCCACAGCCTGTCCTTGGGAAGATGGTGCAGCTCACCAAGAGGCCCCCCCCCCCCCCGCCTTTTTTTCCTTTGCGGGTGCAGTTTTTACAGATCTCACCTTACTTTGGTGCTTCACTTCCATGTCTCCCAGCTGGGCCAAGATATCCAAAGCATCGTGGATCACGCAATCTGCAAAGGGGGCTAGAAGGGCTGACACTGACGCAGTGATCACTGGGATCGTGTTCTTGTGTGCAATCAGCAGTTTCTCATCTGGGCTGTGAGACTGCAGCGCAAACCTAATTTGCTGCACGTCCAACTCATGTAGCACAGTTACCAAGTCTAGGTAGTGACTCACTCCACAGGTCTGGATTCTCCAGTGCTAGGCAAGCCACTGCCATCAGCCAGTTTATCACAGTCTGATTACCTGCTTCGGGGACTGTCCTCTGTACATCCTGCAGAACCCATCTCATAGAGGGGGTTCTGGCTGTGTTGGCCCATGGATTTAACTGTGTGTTACCAGCCCCATCGTGCCACAGCTGTAGCAGCCAGGCAGGCACTGTTTCTTTCACCTTCTGCTTTAACTGCTTTGCCAGCTCCCGCAGCCCCATGGCTGTACAGGTCAGACACAGTGTGTGCCGTGGAGAGATAGGCAGCCCTCACAGGCCTCCTCCTTGGGCTGGGGTTCCTCCATCTCCACTTTTTGACAAATAGCTGGCCTGGCTTTCAAAACCAGGGGATTTTCCTGGGGATTTTCTTGGACATGAGTACTTAAGCTTCTGCAGACATTTCCTGTGCCTTGCAATTTGATCTCCGCAGCAGCCAGCCTTTGCTTATCTATCTGTTGCAGCTGGTCTACTTGCTGGACAAGCCATCTGTCTCTTAATTTACATACCAGAAGAGAGTGAAAACAGCCAAGCCACCCCCCACTTTTTCACAGTGAGGGGGAAGAATTTGTCTGTCTCTTGCTTCCAAGGCTTGCAGGACATCTCTGGGCTCCAAACAGATTATTTTTAGTCCTCCTGGACCTTTCAGGCTGCCAAGAAGGTGATTACAGGTAACCATGGTGAGGCCAGCAGGGGTCACTTGGCCATTTCTGAGGCCTCACCCTGGCCTTCAGTTGCAGTTTCCACAGCCACCGTGGAACTACTCACCTCAGCGTCCCACAGATTATGTCCACTGTCAGCCCACTCAGGGGCCCAAGGGACATTTTTGCAGGTGAGGTCCCAAGGTTAAAGAATGTACATGTGCAAGATGTCGGCAACAACAGCAGGCAGCATGGAGCAGAGCATAGCAGGAGAACAAGAGAGCCACCTGCATCTTTATTGCATAGTTCTTATGTAAGTTTTTAGCTCATATTTACATTATTATATAGTGCCATTACCAGTGCATGAGTGTTTATATAACTATCCCACTGTGGCCCTGTGCTAGAGAAGCAGGGTCATATCCTCAGGTATCCTTAGACACCCCTGAACTTTGAAGCAACCTGAGTGGTTCCCCACATATTGTCTGATAGGTATCAAAGCCCAGATTTGAATTCAAGTCACTTAACTTCAGGTACTGTACTTATATTGCAATGATACTTATAAGTCAAAACAGTTTGCTTTTTCCCCTTTTGGGGTGTCAAGAGAGAAGAGTGTCTCACTGGAAATGAACTAATGAGAAGCTTTGGTATGCCACACACCCTCTGCATTACATTCTCACTGTGTGCACTCCCCTATGACTATGCTCCTTGCTTTTGGCCTAGGGACTTGATGTTCATTAGATATACTATACTACTGTACACTGTCATCCGAGTCATCCACTCGGATGGCACTACCTCAATTTGCTATATGCTTTGTTTGTTTGTTTGTTTGTTTTTTGAACCCGCCACCCACCCGAGGTGCAGGCCACAACCTTGTCCACTCCGTGAGACTTCATGGCTGCCACAGAGTTCTGGGTGCACTCAGACATCATGGTAGTAGGACCTTAGAGGGGACAGAGAGCGGCTGTCACTGGTGGGAGGAGGTAGGGGTGGAGGTAACAGGGGTGGGGCGGGGAGTGGGAGTGGTGATGGGGGCCGAAGTGTTGGGAGGCAGGTGGGCAGAGAGGGGGCCCAGTACTGAGGTCATTGCCGCTGCCCAGCAGCACAATGACAGCGTCCTGCCCAGCCACAGTCTTGTCCACGTCGGCTGCTTGCCTGACATCCCCCACTATCACGTGGGCTGGCTGGGCCCCCCTGACGGCAGCCTGGAGGGGTCCCGCACCAGCACTGTCACTTCATAACCTGTGGGCAAAGAAAAGAGAGCAGGGTCAGCAGACAGACTTGCAGGTTATCACTCTTAGGTCCCCAGAACACCACGAACCTCCAAACCCATCCTCTAGGTCTCCTGTCCCAGGTAGATCATCTTCAAACATTTCTCATGCTTTGTTTTTTAAACTATTTTTCATCACAAGCCAAAATAAACCTCTCTTTTCAATTGTGGTGTCATAGCCAGGCAAGGTGGTACACACCTTGGGAGGCTGAAGCAGGAGGCTCAACATGAGTTCCAGGCCAGCCTGAACTACACAGTGAGACTGTGTCTCAAAAAAAACCAAAACAACAACAACAGAAACAACAAAAAACAAGGTCTCTGGCCCTCACTACCAGCTCCACAGCACCCCGAGGGTCACCTGCCATTTGGTACAAATAAACAAATACTGGTTGGACAAGAGAAGAATGGCGTTGAAGCAGATTTCCAGAAATAAGTGATTTGGGGGATTTCAGAAAGTTTTTGAACATGAGAATGTGGAGATAAAAATATAAAACAAAGTTTGCTGTCTCTGTCCCACCAGAGGCAGAAACTGGAAAGTGTCCTGCCTTCTATCAGCTCTTTGGCTTAACTGCGCAGAGCAAAATTTTATATCATAATGTGGTTGTCACCAAGCTGCCTTAAACACAGCCTTGGGGTCATCACTGCAGATATCAGCCTTCACGAATGCCATATTAAAGCTGGACTTCGGCACTGGAGCCAGGTTTTGTGAGGATGCTACTGAAGACCCTCGGAAAACTAACTATTGAATGTACTGTTATGTGACAGAAGAGCTCCCCCAACTCATAAATGCTGATTTTCCAGGGAACCTGCAAAGGAATCTACTTTTGACTACTCCATAGGAAACCACAGAGTTCTGATTTGTGCTTCGGAAGTCTTGGAAAATACAAATCTGTGTCAGCATTTGGTCCAATTTGCAACCCAGGGACCTGTCCTTGGAGCAAAAAAGCCTTTGTTAGATATTTGGGATTAGATCAAAGTAAATGGAAGACTTCTGATGCAAACCATCTTGTGAAGTCTTACCAGGTTCTCAGCTGGACACATTGACTGATCAGGGAAAAGAGGACCAGTCCCTTTCAGATGGACAGCTACTCCTAGATTACTTCACTGCTGCTTATACAGAAAAGAAAATCTCTGTTGTTTTTAGGTTGCAAGAAGGTTACAATCATAGCTACTGCTTCACTGCCACCCTTATTGCTGATCATATCAGACATCATGCAAAATATCTGAAGGCATGAAAACTTCAGATGAAAGGATCTCTCCAAGATTATAAAAGTTCAAAGAACTGTTGAGAAAAAAGATTGTTAAATATAGGATTGCATAATGCTAACAGAGCTCCCTTTACAGTTGAATCACCTTCTGTATGAATACATAAAACCTGCTTCTGATTTTAAAACTTATTTTACTAGTGTTCACATAGGAAAACTTCAGTACTTCACAGCTTTTTGCTGTCATTTGGCAGTCTTTGTTATATTAACCTTAGGTCATAGCATATGAATATAATCCTGTTCAAATCATAGAATACGAACTCTGAAACAGAGGATTTGAAGGTTATTTAGCCCAGACTGCCTCATCTAGAAAGACTTTCAGCATCTGAAGTCATGGACTGCTGACCTGATTTCCAGGAGGCATTTAATTAGTGGTTGCCAGCTATAGTGCAAGGAAGTAGGCTCAGAAAAGTGAAAAAAATACCCCATCCTTACACCTATGGGACAGCTAAGACTAGAATATCAGTTTCTAAACTCTAGTCCAGTAATTTTTTTCTTATCTTTTGAGCTGAATAAATCAGTGAGCATTGGGTTTGGGGATAGAAATCGGTGGGGATAGAAACCAGTTCTATTCCTAGAGAACATTCATAAATTGGATCCACTTGTAAGCCAACGAAGTGAACCTTACCTACCATTGACATAACATACAATATAAAGCATAAAAAACCTAAAGCACATACACCCCCCAAAATTACTGTAAATTATTTTTATTTTTACAGTTACCTTCAAATGATAAGGTATACATGTAAGCTAAACTAGGAATGTTCCTAATGGGAGGTTGGATCACCTGTGAAAATTCACAACTTAAATGTTTGTAGGTCAGAGACCTACTGTAATAAGATTCAATCAGAAATGGCTGAAGGGAACTTATACATTTCATATGTTGCTGTAAATAGGTGTTTTTCCTTATTCATATGCAGAAATTTAACTTGGTGAGCTCACCAAAAAACTGATTTTTGGGGTAAATACTAAACTATGTTCCTTATAAACTTAATAGAAAAACTTTCTGAAACATAAGTTTGCTTTGGTAGCATAGATTTTTTTCTATTAAAGAGTACAAACATCACTAATTTTGAACATTCAATAAGAAATCATGATAAAATGGTAATCAAAGAAGACATTAGATTGTTAGAGTTATAAAATCAGTACTGTTTCAGTATAAATATAGATAGTACAAAAATTCATACAATTTAAATACCATGATCGAGACTGAGTCCTAGCATGAGCTACACACAAAATAATTTTAGTCTTGTGCCCCCTAGAAAGGAACATTACAATTGATGAATACTTTTTTTTACAATGAATAATTTTTTTTAACAAGCAAAAACAAAACAAGTATAAGGTATTTTGTTCCAGGTCTGGAAAGTGACTACTACATTGTCCTCAGTATCCATCACCAAGATGTATAAGGCTTGTATTATTATCTCAATTTTTATTTTCCCTTTAAATCTCTAATACCATTGTAATAAAACTCAAAGATGTCACTAATTATGCTAATATCTGGAGTATCCTTCAAACTTTTTCATGCAGATTTTATGTGATGTGTATGATATTTGATACATGTATTTATAGCGAACGATCATTTCAAGTCAAGCAACGAACACAACCATCTCCTCATAGTTATCTTTTAAATCTATTTTTGCTAAAGTCTACTCTTAGCAAATCCCCAGGATACAACACAATACTATTAGATGTAGTTATCATGTTCTGTGTCAAGTCTCTAGCATACTCATCTTTTAAAACTGCAACTTTATACTTACTAACCAGCCTTTTCCTATTTCCTCCACCTCCCCATCCCTGGTGACTTTTACTTTTGTAGGAGTCAGTGTAAGTGAGATCACATAGTATTTTTTTCTTTCCATATGGTTACTTTCACTTAGCATAATGTCCTCTGGACTCATCCATGGTATTGCAAAAGGCCAGGCCTCCATTTCTGAAATGTCTGAAAGCTATTCCCATCTATATCACAGTTTATTTATCCATCAGTAGACACTCAGGTTTTTTTTTTTTTTTCATTTTTTAATCGGTACCGGGGATCAAACTCACGACCGCCTGCTTGCAAGGCAGGTGCTTATGCCGCTGAGCTAAATCCCCAGCCCTGCTCTGGTTGTTTTTGTAGCTCAACTTTTAAGACTAATTCTGTAATGAGCATAGATTGCAGAGATCTGTTTAAGACATTGATTTCTTTTTTTTTTTTTATTTAAGAGGAAAAAGAGAAAAACACAAAACAAAACAAAGCAGTGTAAGGTTACATATAATACAGAACTACAAAAAAAAAAAAACATAACAGTAAGAAATCACCTGTTAATAGATTACATATTATCATCTTGGAAATAGTTGCTCAAATCACAGTATCAAAGAATACAAAGTAGACATTCAAACAGAGAGACTGCAAACAGCTGTGTTCAATGATCCAAAAAAGACATTGATTTCTTGGGCATACATCAAAGCAGTGGGATGGCTGGATCATGTGGTGGTTCTATTTATTTATTTATTTATTTATTTTTTTTGGTCTTTTTTCCTTTTTATCGGTACCAGGGATTGAACTCACGACTGCCTGCTTGCAAGGCAGGCGCTTACGCCGCTGAGCTAAACCCCCAGCCCCTATTTTTTTTGATTTTTGAGGAGCCTTCATATTGTTTGACATAATAAATCACTAATTTACATTTCTATCAACAGTGCACAAGTGATTTATAGAATGATCAGTAGAGGAATAAATCAATGAAGCTATCAATTAAAGCATGTGGGTCAGTAAGTCAGAAATGAAAACAGCTATGAGAAAAGGTTCAGAAACAGTAAATTGAAGAGGTAGGGAAAAGCAATTAGGAATCAAGTGGCAATTAGATCTCTGCAGGTAGGTAGAAGCGTCCCTCCTTCAATTAGGATGATAGGTGACATCTGTTAGATTCTGCAATAAATAGAGAAGCGGGGATGAATGTGAACTGACCTGACTGGGAGACAAGGCGGGCTAATGCAGGTGGAAAGCAAAACAAGAACACGAACTGCATGCAGAGTTTGAGCCCGCGCGCCCCGGTAAGCAAATGGAGCGCTTTGTCCGGGTCCCCTGCGTCTGGTACCAGGACTGTGGGAACACACTGCCCGTGGGCCAGTCTCGACTCTCGCGGCACTGTCAGCCCACCTGGAGGCAAAACATGGGTCCTCCCACTTTCCTGGCCAGGCCAGGGCTGCTGGTGCCAGCAAATGCCCCTGAATACTGGGTGAACCCTTACAGGAGGGCACACTTTGAGCCCATCCTCACCCCGATGAACCCCAACCTGTGCCAGCGGCTGTGCAAGGCCAACACCAAGGAGGTGGGCGTGCAGGTGAGCCTGCGGGTGGACAAGGCCATTCAGTGCTCGCTGGGGCCTCAAACTCTACACAGCTGCTGCCCATGGGACAACGCCAGCCACAGGAAAGCCATGCCACACTGGGGAGTCTATTCGCAATTGATTGGCCGCAGGGGCTATGCGTGGTTAAGGAAGGATGAAGAAAATGGCAAAAGCAAGGTGCTTTTAGGCCCAGGGAAGGCCAGCCAGCAGCCACCACCGATGCCAGTGTCAGAAGACGAAAAGCAGGACGAGCTCCCTCGGTCCCAGGAGCTGGTGGAGGAAGATGCCAAGCATCTTGGTGAAGGGAAGGACATGCAAGTAGCAGGAGATGCGGGTGACTGTCCACCTCAGAAGCCCAGCTTCCAGGTAGCTTCTCTTTCTTAGTGCCATGCCAGCCCTAACATCTCTCTTCTTTTCCATTTCTGGGGCAATGACGGTAAAGCCTTCTCTTGCTTCCTGCTATCATTTGGTGAGAGGGAGGGGTTATTTTTAAAACAGGTATTTTCTGTAGCCTGTAAGTTTTGTGAGTTTTTGGTTTAACAGGAGGGTGCAGAGCCTAACTTGAGTCTATGAAGACTAACGTCGACTCACTTCTTACTAGAGAATGAGTGGTATTAGATAGAGTTGGAGGGCACAAGCTCCAGCTTTGGTCAGGTGTGGGAGTAGGGTAGGGACCAGCTTCAGCCGCCCATAGATAGCTAAATGCTGATCAAGGAGACGGTGGTGAAGGGCAGGAAAGGAGCTGGAATCAGTATGACCACACTGGAAAAGGAAGATGAAGGAGTTTGAGACCTGTCTGCAAAGGGCTGGGAAACATCTTTGGAGTTTTATAGAAAAAGGAAATAACTTCAAGGGTTCAGGGTTTGTGTAGCCAGGGAATTTGCACAGCTGGAAGTGGTAGGTAATTCTAAGCAGGTGGTGGTCTGGCTGATATTTTAGGGTTGGTTCTGAGAGAGTCGTCATTGCTTGAGGAGTAGTTTTGTTCCCATCATGAGGTGATGGCTCCTGTTTTGGAGGGCAACCTCAGTGCCCATCATGGGATAATTGCCCCCTGTTGGGTATGAACTTATTACATCACTTGGACTCTTTTCCTGAAATGTGTGATAACAGACTGGGCATTTCTAGGCATTGCTCCTGAGGGTCTGGAACTGAAGAGTGTAAAAACCTGATAATTGGATATTTCTGCAAATCCTGAAAATTACTGTATTCTTAGCTTAGTGGCCTCAGTCTTAAAAGGGGGAAGGGTGAGACAGGCCAGGTAAACTGAGGGCTAAGAATCCTTCAGTTACAGATATCCCTTACATGTGCAGGGCCAAATGGGGACCTGAGCCTAAGTTTCAAAGCAATCCCAGCTTCATTCTGCCTTGAGGTACCCGTTGTGTGCCCAGCCTCTAGGTCTCTGCTGCATGAGGAGACAAAGAATGTGGTGTGTGAACAGGAGGTCAGATCTTCACTGGGGGCGATTATGCTCATGGTATTGTGGCAAATGGACTGGGATGGTACAAGTGACAACAGCAAGAAGAATTCCAGAGTCATTCTTTTTTTATCAGTACCAGGGATCGAACTGATGACCACGCACTTGCAAGGCAGGCGCTTATGCCGCACAGCTAAATCTCCAGCCCTCCAGAGTCTTTCTTAACTAAGGGAGATGAGAAGCTAAATGAACATATAGTAGCATTGAGAATAGACAGGAATGAGAGTAAGAAGGTCATTTTTGTTCCTTAAAGAAATTAGGGAAAGAGAATCTGGATTCCTCTCAGTTTAATAAGAGTTCCCCCTCTCCTTCATTTTCAGTCTTTGGAACCAAAATATGGCTATTTTCACTGTAAAGATTGTAACATCAGATGGGAGAGTGCGTACGTGTGGTGCATTTCTGGAACTAATAAGGTAGGTGACAGTGAGGGGAGGGGAGGGAGAGTGGAGGGGCACTTATGTCAAATGGAGCAGTGTGTTTCCCCCTAGAACGTGGCTGCCATGGCCCTATCTTGTCCACCGTGGTCCTCAGTGCTAGGCATGCAGTGAGTGCTCAGTGTGTGTTCAACTGAGGAATTGGGGGAGACACCTTGCTCTTGAGCCATAGCCTAGCATGTGAGGTTTGCGTTTCTAGTGGACCAAATTTCAGCTTATGTGGACGGGCTTCTGCTCTCATCAACACGGGACTTTTCGTAACCATTTTTTCATTGCTATGCTGTAAATTTGTTTGAACAGGTTTTGGGCCTTAGCACAGGAAAATTGCCATTATTTGCCACAAGGTGGGGCAATAAGAGAAATTTATAAAGGTTAATTTGCATAGGAGAGGTTTACTTTGGTAGGCTGCTCTGGTACCTGCCTGTAATACCAGCTACTGTAGAGTTTGAGGTACGAGGATTACGAAGTGGAGACCAGCTTGGTGTACTTAGTAAGAGCTTATCTCAAAATAAAAATAAAAAGGAATAAGCATGTAGCTTAGTCATGGAGCACCCATGGATTCAATCTCCAATATTGGATTTTTATTTAGGCTAAACTAACTCCCCTAAACACTCACATACATACACACACACACACACACACACACACACACGCACGCTTGAGTTAATTGCTAACACATAGGATTGGGAAAAACATCACATTCAATTTGCATTTCTGGATTTCCTTGAACAGCCCAGTATCTGCTCATGACGGACACACATCTTAGAACGGGAACAGAGGCAGTGACAGACAGCTGTGTGTCCTTTCGCTTGCCCTGTGTACTTCATTTTGTAGCAGTTTATACCAGGCCATTTCCTTAACTTCTCAGAGCATCTGAGTTTGTGCTGTGTGTTCAAAGGCTGACTTTCTGCCTGAAGCCTGGGACAGGGCAGAGAGACGTGTTGAGACCCGTGTGAAAACTTGGACTTTTTGAAATAGCCACTGTCTAGACCTAGAAGGGGAACATATTTTCAGACCAAGTTAAAATTACTTCCTGTCTTATCTCTTGCCAGAAGAAAAACAATGGGGTGGATTCAGACATTCCAAGGCACTATCGCACAAAGATGTGACGTGTAACTTGTCCTTAAGAAAGAAATGTATTCTGATAGGTAGAGGAGACAAAAATGCAGTTTGGTGATAGATGCAGTGACACTCATGGCATGGAAGTGGTACAGAAACTACATGGGCTTGGGGGGAAACCTGCTTGAGGGACACTGCCATGATTTCCAAATACAACTCTGAAGGATAAATAGGAGGAAATCACCAGGTAAAGCCGGGAGAAAAATGTGCACAGGAAAATGCACAGAGCCCAGAAAGTATGTGAGCACGTGGTATTCATGGGTAACAAGTAAAATAACTGGGAAACACGACGTGCCGAGGGTGACAGACTGGACGAAAGGAGAAGGGCTTGTCCTGCACACACAGTGGACGTAAAACTGTAACGACTGTTTTCCATTGCATATCTGTTACGGTTCTTCATGTGTGTCCTGGGGAGTGGTCAGAACTATAGAGAAAGCAGAATCAGCCAAATTTTACAGGTGAAGGAAATCAGGTTCAGAGGGTAAGAAAAGGTGATGAACAGCCCTAGCAGCTTAAAATGGAAAGGGTGGGAGTTAGATAAGAACAAAGTACAGGCCAGGCCATGGAGTCCGTAAGAAGGGGAAGCAGTTTTTTCCCCCCAATTCAACTTCATTAAGTAATAATTTTATCTTTAGGTTTATTTCAAGCAACTCTGTTCAAAATGCCAAAAGAGTTTTAACCCTTATCGAGTAGAAGCGATCCACTGTCAGGTAAGTACACTGAATATTTTTACTTTTTCTGTAATGTTTCCATTTCTTTACCTGAATCGTTGGGTAGAAAAGGATATTGGTATCATAGTCTTAGGTTTTCTATGTGTTTGAAGTTTTATAATCAGATATTTTAGAAAAAAGAAAGGCATATATTCTAACTTGCTTTCTTGAAGAGAAAGATGGGGAAGATTTGCTATTTTTGGTTCCCTTTTGAGGTGCTTGTGTACAGTGTATGTGTGTTTTTCCTGCAAGTCCCTGTAGTCTGAATGTAGTAATTTGATAATTAGCTGTTATTAAGTATTCACTGTGTAGGAGCGTTTAAGTGTTT
This sequence comes from Cavia porcellus, assembly GCF_034190915.1. Classification (NCBI taxonomy): domain Eukaryota; kingdom Metazoa; phylum Chordata; class Mammalia; order Rodentia; family Caviidae; genus Cavia; species Cavia porcellus. Next base: position 38,981,619 of record NW_026947504.1, on the reverse strand, counting down.
TAGATGTATTATTTTGTGTGATGTCACCTTTGTGATAGGCGTTATTCCCATTTTGCAGATCAAAATGCTAAGTTCAATAAAATGAATAACTGACCCTGGACTGGACTGCTAGGATTAGACCTGTAACTGGTCCCCAGGTGTCTCCAATGTTTAGAAAGTCACAGAACAGATGAGATCTTAATTTCCAACAAAGTCTTTTTTACATTTTGGGGAGAGCATGTGCGGAATCTTTAGCTTGAAGAAAACCTGTCTTTAGTCTTTTCAAATAAGTGCAATATGATTAATGTTTGAATTTAAGAAAAAATATAAAAGCTGGTTAAGTGGCACACACATGTAATCCCAGCACTCTGGGAGGTGGAGGCAGGGAATAGCCAGGTGCAACTCAGCATTAGCAATTTAGCAAGGTCCAGTCTCAAACATGAGAAGTAGCCGCAGGGCTGGGAGTGCAGGCCAGGATGAAGACGGGGGAGGGGTGGGGGTGGGGGAGGGGTGGTGGGAGGGGGTGGTGTGTGTGTGTGTGTGTGTGTGTGTGTGTGTGTGTGTGTGTGTGTGTGTTTTCCATTCCTGGCACAGGTGTTCCTCATTTGACAACCTGCCTGTTTATCAGCTCCTCAGACTTCAGTGCAGGAACAAGAGTGGTGGTGTGGCCTTGTGGCTGCTTGTACAGTGCAGTGCTGTGGTTTTTAGTGGTCGCACTGTGCAATACTGTTGTTTTATGCTGTGTTGTGTAATACAGTACTGGATATAAGAGTTAAGCAAATCAAAGTGAAGGGATCAAGTTGCAGTTTCCTTTGACCATTTCTTTGTTCTGAAGATTGTTTTATATATATATATATATATATATATATGTGCAGTTCCTCATTAGCAACAAATTCAGTTAACAGCCTCGCTGCAGACTGTAGCTTGGTCATTAAACAAAGAATGTCTGTACTGCATAACACAAACTAAATCCTCCAGCTAAAAATGTTTTCCTTCTTCTGTGGTTAGTAAGTAATATTTTAAAAACTAGTTTATAAATGACTTATCCTCAGATTTTCTGGTATGTGATTCTTAGTATTCTTGTGTTTCATATCAAAATGTGTTTAAATATATTTTCTGTTTTTCTTTCTTCCTTTTTTTTTTTTTTTTTGAGACAATCTTACTGTGTAGTTCAGACTGGCCTTGGCCTTGTACTCACTATGTAGCCCTGGCTGGCCTTGGACTTGGAGCAATCTTCTGCCTCAGCCTCCTTGAGTGCTATATCCCTGGTTCCTGCTCAGTTGATTTTTAAAATTTCATTTCTCTATCACTTACCTTGGTAGTCATTCTTTTTAAAACCATTCTTATCTGTTTTTCTAGTGGCTTTTATAGAGGTGGTGGTAAGACTCCTGGACTTGTCAAGGACTAAATAAATTTACCTTTCTTCAGTGCAGAGGCTTTAAACTATTTGCATCCTTTAAATTATAACTTATCTGCTGCCTTTTTTGTGTGTTTAATTTTACCTATATTTTAAACTTCATATTTCATTTGGTCAACATTCATTTAGCCTTAGCTATGCATTTATTCTTCCTGTGCTCTTGGCTCTCTTTTGTATCTTTTTCTCTATGACGTTAATTTCTTCTACCTGAACACACACACATTTTTTGTAGTACAGTATGAAGGTGACAAATTTTATTTTTATCTGGATATCTTTTCAGGAGAGATTTTTGCCAGGGGTAGAATTTATAGTTCTTTCTGTCCTTTTTTTTGGTTTTCTGACAGAGTCTCACTACATAATCAAGCCTTGAACTTGCTGTGTAGCCCAAGCTGGCACTGAACTCAGTCCTCCTGCCTCAGCCTCCTGGGGGTTGAGATTGCAGGGACATGGCCTGTCTGTCCTTTAAAATCCCATCATTGCTTCTGTGCAGCTGGCTGTTAGTCTCATTGCAGTTCTTTCTTTTGCTGTCCTCCTTAAATCTGCTTGCTTTTAAGATTTGGAAAGAGTTAAGTTTGTGTACCGAGGCACTAGTGTGTCTTTCTGCTTTGATTTTTTTTCTTTTTTGCGATGTGTCTGCTTGTGTCTTCTCTGTATTTATCCTGCCTCTTGTGTCTGGGGGATGTTTCTTGAATCTGTGGCTTGAAGATCTTCATTACTTTTGGGCAATTACCACCATTACCTTTTCAAACATGTATTATTTCTGTTCCTGTTCTCCATCTCTCTCTCCTCCAATGACTCATATTAGGCCCTTACCATAATCCTGACTCCTATGCTCTTTTAAAATACATATCCCATGCTTTCGGTTTTTTCTTGTACCAGTCAAGGTATTATCTATTAAACTAGTTTCCATTTCTAACTATCATCTCAACGTTTTTCAATTTGCTCTTAAGAGTATCCACTAAGTTATTGCTATCGGTTATATCTTTCTGTTCTAGAATTTTTTTTTTGTTTTTAAAAATCTTTGGAGATGTTTTATTTCCTTGGATTTGCATAACTATTTTAAAATCTGTGAGATAATTCCATTAGCTTAACTTCTTGGGCGTCTGTTGCTGCTCTCTTGATTTTCAGCTTTTTATTTTGTCTTCTTGTATACCCTGAGTACTAGTGTCATTTAGTGACAGTTCTGAAATTCGTAGCCTAGCATAGTGTCTTCTTCAAGAGAGGATGTATGCTTACTCTGATAGACAGATAAGTGTATCTGCAGTGTCAGGTCACAATTTTTCAATCAGGGTTGAACTATTTTGAAGCAACACTTCGGTACCTGTAAAAGCAGGTCTATATTTGGTGCAACTTTATGCTTGGGTTGTAGCCCTTCAGGTTCCCAGCATAAAGTCTGAGTTGTTTTGTGGCAATCCAGCCTGGCATATCCCTTATCATTATCGATTTGTTAATCTTGTGTTTCACTTTCTCTTGTATTTTATTGCTTTCTGAATAGGCAGGCAGTTTTATGAGCAGTATGCCTTGCAGTCTAACCTTGGTGATAGGTGTTATCCCCATTTTATGGATCAGAAAGCAACATTTAATAAGGTAAAGTAACTCTCCAAGTTAGGCTGATAGCATTAGACCTGCGATTGGATTCTATGGTACTGGCAATGTATAGACAATCACAGAACCAGATGAGATCTTAGCTTCCTATTAAGTCCTCTTGAGTTGGAGGAAGGGTCCTAAAAACATGTGAAAGAAAGATATCTTTAAGATTTTCAAAATAGTTAAATATAGTTTTTAAAAAAATAATCAAAAGAGGTTTTTGTTTTAAAAATAATTGCCAAATGTCAGGTTTACCTCTTTCTGAGTTTCCATTTTTAATGCTTTGATAATTTCCTTCTAGTAGTTATTTTTAGTGCAGTTTTTCTAGTTGTCCAGCAGGCTTGATCATAATTCCCTAATTACCATTGCCAGAAGCAACAATCTACCTTAAAGTAAACCATACTTTATTGAGTCTTTTCTTCCCCCAAAAGAAATTGTGAACATTAAATGAATTTATACAACATGCTTAGGGTGGTTATAAACATATTGGCTGTTAGAATTTTCTTATTAAGAGGAATAATCCTAAATGAGAGTGGAGGATGTAAATATAATGTTTGCAAAATCATATTTAAGACTCTTCTTTGGAAGAATGAAAGAGCCTGTTTTTAGTGTAAAAGATAAACCTTGACGTATAGGATAGAAGCAGAACCCAGCAGTGATTATCAGTATCAGTATTTAGCAGGGATAAGAGGGTGGACCAGGGCAGCACGTATCTTCATGGAATATAACTTTTTATTTAGCATAAGATAAAATGGGCTATTAGTTGAAAAGTACTGCTTTAAATCTGGGTAAAAATTGGGCATATCTGGAAAGAAAAGGGTTTCACTTCCTCTAGAATATACTTTCCTGTTAGCTGCGGCAGCCTAACATACCTTACACTTGCCAGGTGCCCCAGTAAATCACATCTAGTTGAGAACTATTGCTGGATTACATTCTAATGTTCTCATTTAGATAATCAAATACCTTACCCCACCCACTATCCCTCATTTTTATCTGGCTACACAACTACAGAGAGAAGTTCTACAAATGTCTTTAACTTTAGCCGGGCATGGTGGCTCATGCTTTAATCCCAGCACTCGGGAGGCTGAGGCAGGAGGATCGTTGGGAGTTCAAGGTCAGCCTGGGCTACAAAGTGAGCTCAAGGTCAGCCTGAACTGCATAGCGAGACACTGTCTCAAACACACACACACACATACACAAATGTCTTTAACTTTGACGTCATCTTGGTTGATGTAGAAATGTTCTCTTCATCATGTCTAATCATTCGTCTTGAAAGACGTCTCCTATTTAGTGGGATTCATTGCTTTTGTATAACTTAGGAACTTCTTATAGCATTAAAAGAAAGGTAAAAGTATCAGCGGTGGGGTAGCTGGGAAGTATTTTGATTATGGATTACTCTAGAAGCACAATTTGGTCATTTCGTATCCAAACTATTCTTTGTTTTCTAAAGACCTGTTCAAAGTCTCAGTGTTCCTGTCTCCAAAAGAAAAGACGTAATGATAGAAGGAGGCCTCATCGACAGGAACTGTGCGGTCGCTGCAAAGACAAGAAATTTTCCTGTGGCAGTATTTATAATTCTAAGTACATCATATGATGGACAGTATGGTTTGTGAACTCTTACGCTTTCCTGTAACTGACTTTTTGGCACCTTGGCTCTGATTTAGCATTGGATAATGGACTAGGCTTTTGTACTTTTTGTAGGTTGTATAACATTTGTACAAAATGAATAGACTAAAATAAATGCATGTATATGAAAACATGAAGCCACATTAATTGGCAATGTCAGGGAAAATATTAAGGCAATAGGAAAGGGGAGGTATTATCAGTTATGTAATATGAACACTGAAGAAAAAAAATAGTCATTCACTCGATAAACTTGTAAACTGGGTGTTGTAAGCACTGGGAATAGAGATGACGAAGGGGCAATGTCCCTGCTTCCATGTATACATAATTACGGCAGATGCTGAAATGGAACCTGGCTTGTGTCAGGCATTATAACACTTCATAGCCCATATTAAATAGGAATAATTATACCTTTTCTTAGGGGAGGAGTTGGAGGAACTGATAGATCATGGGATAGATCCAGGATGTGAACCCAGGTAGACTAGGACTTGTTCCATGCTTGTAATTGCTACATTTCAATTAAGATTGTGATATGTCCCCTGAATGAAACGTGGTACTATGACAATAGCCCTGGGAAGTGACTGGGAAGAGGTGACACGAGAATTAAGACTTGCAGGAAGAGGAAAGCTGGGAGAACATGGTTTTGATCCAAAGGAACAGAAAGAATAACGTCCCCAAGGGCTGGGGAACATATTGAATGTGTTCCAGGAAAGGGGATTCCTTCATGTAAAAGTCAGGCATCACGCTGAAGAAGACAGACACGGGTCACCAGGGTCCCTCGCTCATTGCCAAGCATATGCAGGCCCACAAAAGGGGTACAACAAGGTAGTGACCTCAGCTTCTTAATTTGCAAAGCTCACTTCCCGCCATGAGGGATGTGATTAGGAAGAGTGGAAGGATGCAGACTGGCCAGGGGGTTAATGGACACATTGGCAGAGTGATGCCTGCACAAAGGAAATCATTGAGTGTGTTTTTTAGTCAAACTAGTTGGACAGCACCCACCACCACCAGAATGGGCTGTGTGAGGAGGAGGAGGAGGCAGCCTCGGCACCTGCAGGGGGAGACCGGGTCGCCGAAGCTGAACCTGAGCCAGCAGAAGAATACACTGAGCAAGGTGAAGCTGAATCACCAGAGTATGTGATTTATGGCAGAAACAGTTAGGCACTGGTGAAAAGGGGCAGGGAGCTGAGTGGACAGTTGAAACAGTCGAGGGGGTAAATTCACTCTAGCAGCAGCCTCTGGCTGTGTCTCCTCAGTACCAGAGCCCCACGCTTTGACTCCAGTGGCTCAGGCAGACCCTCCTGTGAGAAGACTGTGGGTACACAGTCATATGGCACAAATGCAGAGGCCTTATAATTTCATACAGGACTCAAGGCTGGATTTTGAAAATCAGACCCTATTCTGCTGTCGTATCTACACAAGTTATGAGTCCAGCACAAAACATGGACACAACCCAGCTGGTTTGCCCTCCTGTTCATTCTGATTCTAGACTTGCTCAGCCCAATCAAATTTCTGTACACCCAAAAGCAACACAGGTTCCTTTGGTTTCATCCACGAGTGAGGGATATACAGCATCTCAACCCTTGTACCAGCCTTCGCATGCAACAGAGCAGTGGCCATCAAGGGAACCAACTGATCAGATTCAGGCAATGATCTCTCGAAACACAGACCAGACTATGGCATCCTCTTCCCTTCCCACTGCTTGCCAGCCTCAGGCATTCCAGGCTGGGAAGAGCAAACCTTTACACAGCAGTGGAATCAGTGTAAGTGCGGCTCCATTCCAATCCACGCAAACAGTATTCAATATGAATGCCCTAGTCCCTCCTGTTTATGAACCAGAAACTAAAATAGCAAAACCAGTACCAGTCCAGTTATACCCAGAGCTTTTCCAGTCAGCCTCACCAGGCAGAGCAGACAAGAGCTCCAGCAAGAACAGCTTCAAATAGTGGCTGGCACTTACCATGGTGCCCAGGACCAGCCCCATCAAGTGACCAGCAGCCTCTTCAGCAGAACACTAGATTTCCACGTAGCGGTCAGCCTTATTAGATCAGTCGTGGTATGTCCCATGGAGGTTCCTGTGGCACTAGAGGTTTGATGAATGGATACTGGGGCCCCACCAGGGGATTCAGAGGAAGATATGGTCAGTGCTCCCTGGGACTGTGCCTATCAGCAGGATGGATATCAGCAGAATATTAAGTGAGGCTCTGGGCAGAGTGGATTACAGGAGCCCCGTGAGTTCGCGGAGGGCCCCCAAGAACTAACAGAGGAATGCCACGAATGAACATTCAGCAAGTGAATTCATCTTCACAGGATTATGTTTAATTGCCAAAAGCACACTGACCAGTGTACCCCAATATGTTACCAGAAGAGCTGTTACTTATTTGTGCTCCCTTTCAGGAAATTTATTGTAAAGGTACCATTTTCATCCCATAAAGATAGGACTACAACGATCAGTTTTATATTACCTGGATATGGAAGGGAACTGTTTTCACTCTGCATGTTCTGACTAAAGAGTCATCTTGGGCCTTACACATGATAGATTCCTTACCCTTGCTCAGGAGTAAAATAGAATACACTTTATGGAGTAATAATATCTCCATAGTTACTTGAAGTGGCTTCATCAAAAGCAACTCTGACTGTTGGACTTTGGATAAAATCTAGAAGTCAGCCCTAGAGTTTTTCAGTGGCAATTTGGCCAATATTTTCTTTAAGAGGAAGATGGAGGGCGTGGAGTGTGGTTTGGCAAAACAACTGCATTTGACAGCTTTTCCAGTTAAAGTAGAGCACTAAACATTGAGAGGTTACCAAATTATGCCTGGGTCCTCAGTCACATGTGGAAGGCTGGCCACCAGCTTAGACACAGCCCTGTTCATCGAGCCAAATGACTGTGATTAGAAACGCATGTAAACTGCTTTTTAACAGCTGATAATTATAAGACAAAGCCAAAAATGCAAATTAGGATTTGACTGGCACTTTTTGAAAAATATGCAACATAATGGGAAATAATCTAGATGGGCCACTACTGTACTTAATGTGAATTATTTAGGTATCTTTTGAATACTTAACAGTTGCTTTTAGACAATGACTTTGATAAGGATTGGTACTTTATATCAGTCCTTGTGACATGTACATTGTCATCACTAATCCTTGGATCTTGCTGTATGTGTTACCTAAATTGGTACAGATATTGATGAAAGTCTCTAATGAATAATGATACACACCTTTGGTCACATGTTTTTCCTGCATCTTGATAGTTCTTAAAAGTAAGAAGTTATCAAACAACTGCTACTGCTGCTACCACCCTTTTAAATTGCTGTCTTTTTTTTTTTTTTTGTACCAGGTATCGAACTCATGACCTTGTGCTTGCCAGGCAGGCACTTATGCTACTGAGCTAATAAACCCCTGGCTAAATTGCTATCTTTTGAAAAGCACCAGTGTGTGTTTTAGATTGATTCCCTGCTTTAGGGAAATGACAGTCAGTAGCTTCAGTCCTGCTGGTATTAGCAAAACAAATAAAATGTGTATAAAAGTTGTATCTTGAAACACTGGTGTTCAACAGCTAACAGGTTATATGATTTGCTTTCAAGCACTGTTAGTGTCACGAATTTTAAGATTGTGTCCAGAAGCTGTTTCTGTGGTATTCACATTTATCATTTGTCTCCTTTTCTCATGGACGCATTTATGTTCAAAGTGGTGATTTCTTCCCGTAGATGCACAGGGAGATGGAGATGGATGGTTTAGTAGTGGCTTAGCCATAGGTACTGTGTTGGAATTTGTGCTGGCATTTTGAGCCCTGGTCCTGTGTGCCTCTGAACTCGTGCTGCTTGTTTGTCCCCTCCCACTCTGACTTTATGGGGAATTAATCCCATCTATTAAGCAAAGGCTACTAAGTTAATGGTATTCTCTGTGCAGAAATTAAAAATTTATTTTCACCCTTTAGCTAAGAAATTTTCCAGTGTGTACTCAGATACTTAAAAATGAAACCAAACCCAAACTATTCATCATTAGACAACTGGAGTTTTTGTTGTCTTCGTAACCTACTAAAGGCTATTGAACATTATGCATTCAACAATTTTGCAGAGTGGTGGGTAATGGGGAAGCCTCAAATATTTATTTTAAAATAAATAATATAAATTCTTGACTTTAAAAAAAGAATGCAAAAACAACTTTAGGAACATTAAGCAATCTGATTTTTTTTTGTCTTTTTTTTTTTGAGACAGGGTCTCGCTCTGCAGTTCAGGCTGGCCTTGAGCTCACTTTGTAGCCCAGGCTAGTCTCGAACTCGCAGTAGTCCTCCTGCCTCAGTCTCCCGAGTGCTCGGATTACAGGCATGAGCCACCATGCCTGGCTATAAGCAATCTGATTTTTTAAAAAATTAATTTGGTATTGGGGCTATAGCTCAGTGGAACAGCGCCTGCCTGGCAAGCCTGAGGTTGTGAGTTCAATTCCCAGTATTGAAAAACCCCATTTAATTTTATTGGTGCATTTGATATATACATAATGACCACATTCATCCTAGGGAATATGTGTGTGTACCTAGTATGACTTGATTCTTTTTCCCAAATCCCTCCCCTCTCTTTAACATCCCTTTCCCTCCTTATTTACACAAGCTTTGTCTCCCTTGTTTCTCTTCTATTCTCTTTTCTCTTGTGCCTTCCTTTCTTACCCTTTCCCGCTCCCTTGTTCCCCTTCCCATGTGAACATTTCCTTCCTATTTTCCACTATGTTATACATTTTTTCCTTATTTACCCTTTTGATTTTTCACTCCAGAGAAACAATGTGGTATTTATTTATTTATTTATTTTTATTTTTGGGGAAAAAGTAAAATTTTTATGACAAAATAATAGGAGAATAACAATAGTGAATACATTGAGTATTGTTATCTTTAAAGTAGTTGATCATGGTCAAGATATGGACATAAAAAATTCTGCAAAACATATTCTCTCTTTTCAATAAACTAAGACAAACAATATAGCTCTCCTGTATTTTTTCCTTTTCCTTTCTTTTCTTTCCCTTTCTCTCATCCTAGTTCCTTTTTTCTTCTGAATAATTTTTCTCTATTTCACAGTATCTATTGTACATTCTGGGCCTTAATTACTCTTTCAGTTTCTCACACCAGGGAGACAATGTGATGTTTACACATGAGTCTGATTTATTTCACATATGAGTATGGTCTCTAGTTGCATCCATTTACCTATAATAGTCTCAAGTTTATCCTTCTTTATGGCTGAATAGGTTATTGTATAAAAAGGCCACATCTTTTTTATCCATTCCTCAGTTGATGCATTTGGGCTGTTTCCAAGATTTGGCTATTACAAATTGTGTTATAAACATGGGTGCATATATAACACTGTGGTCTGATGTTTTTAATTCTTCTGGGAATATACCAAAAAGAGGAATAGCTGTGTTGAATGGGACCTGTAATCCTAGATTTTGAGAAATCTGCACACTGATTTCCACAGTGGTTGCACCAGTCTGCACTCCACTAACAGTGGAGAAGGTTCCTTTTTTCTCTCAGTACCTGCAGCATTTGTTATTGGTTGATTTCTGATGACAGCCATTCTTTCTAGAATGAGATGCAATGTAAGCATTGTTTTAATTTGCATCTCTTGAATGACCAATGATGTTGAGCATTTTTTCATAAATTTATTTGACATTTGTATTTCTTCATCTGAGAAGTATGTATTCCTCTCAGATTCCCGTTTTTGGATTGAGTCTTTAAATTTGGGGGACCTGATTTTTTTTTCAATTCTTTATGTGTTCTGGATACAAGTCCTTTGTCTAGGGAAAAGTGGTTAAAATTTTTTCCCACTCTGTGGGCTGTCTTTTTACCCTGATGGTAATTTCTTTTAATGTGCAAAAACTGTTTAATAAGATGAATTCCCAGTTGTTGATTCTTTGAAATAGTTCCCATGTGGTCTGGGTTTTGTTCATGTATTTTCTGCCTACACTTATGTCTTCAAGATTTCTACCTGCTTTCTCTTCCAGTAGATTTGTTTCTGTTTTAATACTTAGATCATTGATCCATTTTGATTTTAGTTTATAGCATGCTGATAGAAATGGGTCTGGTTTTAGTCTCCCCAAACACCGTTTATTAAAGAGGCTATCTTTCTTCCAGTGAACATGTTTGGCCTCTTTGTCAAAGATAAAGTAACTGAATGTGTTCTAAAATGTTCTATTGATCCTCAGGTCTGGTTTATTTTTTCTGCCTGTACCATGCTGATTTTATCACAGTAGCTTTGTAGTATAATTTCAAGTCAGGGATTGTGATGCCATCTTCCTTGCATTCGTTTTTCTAGAATTGCTTTTGCTATTCTAGGCCTCCTCTGTTTCCAAATGGATTTTAGAAATGTTTTCTCTAGTTCTGTGAGGTATGCTAATGATATGTTGATTGGGATTGTATTGAATCTATATAATTTGGAGAGTAGGGCCATGTTCACAATTTTGGTTCTTCCTATCCATGAACAAAGGATACCTGTCCATTTTCCATTCTCTTTTTTAGAGTAGTGTTAATTTCAATGTAAGTATTTCATTTTTTGGGTGCTACTGGAGAGGGTATTATTTCTCTAATTTCTCTCTCAGTGAATTTGTTTTTTGTATATAGGAATGCTATTAATTGCTTTTTGTTTGTTTTTGTTTTTTTGTTATCAGGAATCAAACTCGTGACCTTGCACTTACAAAGGCACTGCGCCTCTGAGGTATATCCCCGGCCCCTATTGATTTGTTAGTGTTGATTTTGTATCCAGCTACGCGACTGAATTTGGTTATTAAATCTAGAAGTTTTTTGGTGGAGTTTTTGGGGTCTTCTAAGAGTATCATGTCATGCACAAATGACAACAATTTGACTTCTTTCTTTCCTATCTTTATTCCTTTTAATTCATTCACTTGTCAAATTGTACTGGCTAATGTTTCCAGAACTGTATTAAATAGGAGTGGTGATAATGGGCTTTTTTGTCTTGTTCTTGATTTTAGAGTGAAAGCTTTCAGTTTTGACCATTTTATATGATGTTGGCTGTTAGCTTGTCATACATGGCTTTTCTTGGGTTGAGATAGACCATCTATTCCAGTTTTCTCTAGGGTTTTTTTTTTTTTATCATGAATGGGTGTTGGATCTTGTGAGATGCTTTTTCTGTACCTATTGAGATGATCATGTGATTTTCATTCTCTGCTCTATTGGTGTGGTGTATTACATTTATTGTTATGTGTATGTTATACCAACCCTGCATACCTGGAATGAATCCTCCTTCATGGTATATAATATCCTTGATGATTTGCTGCCTTCTGTTTGTCAGTATCTTATTGAGGATTTTTGCCATCTATGTTCATTAGAGAGATTGTCCTGTAGTTCCCTTTTTTGGTTTGGTTCCTCTCTGGTTTGGTATCAGAGTAATACTTGCTTCCAGGAATGAGTTTGGGAATATTGCTTCCCTTCCTAGTTTATTGAAGATTTTGAGGAGCAATGGCATCAGATCATTTCTAAATGTCTTCTTGAACTCAGCTTGTATCCATCAGGACCTAGGTTTTTCTTTGTTGATAGGTTTTTAATTGCATTTTCAGTTTCATTGGCTGACATTGGGTTATTCAGAATTTTTATATCATCTTAATTCAGCTTTGGTAGATCACATGTATCTAGCAATCTGTCTATTTAATCTGTGTTTTCCATTTTATTAAAGTTTCTCAAACTAAGTATTGATCCTTCTGCATTTCTATAGGATCTGTTGTGATTTCATCCTTTTTCTCCCTAATTACATGAATTTGAGTATTTTTTTGCTCTTTTTAAAATAAGGTTGGCTAAGGACCTATCAATTTCGTTTAATCTTTCTTTCTTTTTTCTTTTTGAGACAGATCTCGCTATGCAGCTCAGGCTGGCCTTGAGCTCAGTTTGTAGCCCAGGCTGGTCTCGAACTCGCAACAATCCTCCTGCCTCAGCCTCCCCGAGTGCTGGGATTACAGGCATGAGCCACCACGCCCGGCTTAATTTTGTTTACTCTTTCAAATAACCAATTCTTTGATTCATTGTATTATTTTCTTAATCTCAATTGCATTAATTTCTAATGTGCCCTTTATAATTTAAATTATATTTCCCTTATGTGAGCTTTGGGCTTGACTTATTCTTCTTTTTCTAGAAAATTGAGATTCAACATTTGGTTGTTTATTTGAGCTTCTTCTGTCTTCCTAATATGGATATTTACCACTATAACTTTTCTTCTTAGGCCTGCTTTCATTGTGTCCCATTTCACTGTGTTTGGATAAGTTGTATTAGCATTATCATTTAGTTGTAGACACTGTTTAATTTCTTCTTTAACTTCATCTGTGACACATTTGTTGTTCAGTAAGGTATTATTTAATTTCCATGTATTTATGAAGTTTTTGCGGTTTCCTTGGCCATTGATTTCCAATTGCATTGCACTATGGTCAAATAATATGTGTAAATTTCAGTTCCTTTGCCTTTACTTACACATATTCTCTGATATGTGGTCTATTTTGGAGAACGTGCCATGTATAGCTGAAAAGAATCTGTACTCTGATGTGGGCTGGAACACTCTGTAGATAGCTATTAAATCCATTTGTTCACAGGTTTGCTTCAGTTCTGATTTTGTTCTTTTTATTTATTTATTTCTGGTACCAGGAATTGAACTCACAACCATGCGCTTGCAAGGCAGGCACTTATGCTGCTGAGCTAAATCCCCATTTCTGATTTTTTTATTGATTTTTTTTGTCTAGTTGATGTATTTGTGCCAATGGAATGTTAAGTTCTCCCATTACAATTGTGTTAGTGCTTATTTGATTTTTCTTTTTTTAAAAATTTATTTAAAGAAAGACTAAACAAAACAGAAAATGGGTAGAAATAATACATACTTTCAAAGAAAAAATAAACAGTAAGAATTCACTAGTTGATTATAGATTGTCCTCTTACAAATAGTTATTCAAGATACTAAAGTGGAGCATATAAAGTGGGGCTTCAAACAGTGGGACTGCAACTAGATCGGTTCAACTATCCAACAAAAACTTAGAAATATGGTTATCAATCCTATACGCTTAAACATACATGCAGTTGTCTATATCTTCAATTATGTTGAGATTGAACAAACCCAAGCAGACTAATATCACTCTGAACAAAGAATAATACTATTGCTGCGTTTCACATTATGACACTCCAGGATCAGCACTGGGTATTTTAGTGTTTCTTTTTCTTCAAAGTATCTGTTCATTTCACCCTGTGTCATAAGATCAGTTCTCATAAATTTTTTATAGATTCTACAAATGCATGAGTCTTAACATGTATTTCTATCCTTTCTATATTAGAGGGAGAAACAAAACAAAGCAAGACAAAACAAAACATATTCCTATAAACACATGAAATGAAAAAGACATATAAGACCGTTGTACAAGGAGTTCTACCATAGTTCCTGTGTTGTCTTTTGTTATCTTCAATAGAATTGGCTGTATCATCAGACATAGAATAATTGAATATATCAGTACATAACAGTATTAATAAAAACACAACTTTGTATATAGTATAAAACTTCAAAAAGCAGTTACCAAACCAGAATGTGTATCGTAGAGTCTTGTCATCTTCAGTGTAGTTGCCTATACTCTCAGACTTGATATATCAATCATATCAGTTTTGAATAAAATCTGTAGATACCAAATAGCAATCAGACAAACCAGATTTAACTAAGATCAGTCATGATGACACAGTATAAATCATACAGGGCTCCAGATTAAGATAATAGGGAATTAAAGATGATTACTGTGCTATATCCTGATTTTTTTGGGGATAGCTGTCTGTGCCCTCAAATCTAATGCAAGTAGACAAACTGGGACAGAATAAAATCTCTATCTTAAGCTGAGTGGTGCGAATAAGTGGGTTTTAAATCCTGATACACTATTAATATCTTCTGCCATCTTTGTCAAGTCTCTCCCTTCCCTTTCACTTACCCAGGGTACACTGTGCATTTTTGGGTCTCACCAAGACTCTTGGTTTTAAATTGGGCGAGGGGCAACCTGCTTTTTACCTAAGTGGTTCTGAACCTTCTCTCTCCTAGACTTGATCTCTAATTGTATTCCTTTACCTATTAAAGCCTGTCTTTCCAACCTATCCACAAATACTGGTCTAGTTGCCCCTATTACTCTCTGGTTCTCTGTCACATAGAGCATTGTTTTGTCATATTTGATTTTCAGTCCATGTACTCTTTTTCATGTTAATTACATTTCATATAAATAGCATCTTGGTGGACCCTACCTCCTGATCTACTCCATGTGTGTTTTTTTAAATTTACTGTATCAAGGCCATCTATATTAGAAAGTATAACCAATCTTCTCTGCCTCATTTCTGTTATACTCTTTTTTTGCCATCAGTTGTCTGCTTATCTTCTTCATTCTGTTTTCTGCTCCATTCATTGAGGCCTCTCTGCCACTGTTCCTGGAATCCTAGTACTTTGCTCTTTCTCTAAAATGCCCTGCAGTATTCTCTGCACATTGGATTGGTGATTGCGAATTTCCTAAATTCTTCTTTGTCTTAGAAGCATCTTGTTTCTCCACTGATTTCTAGAGACAGTTTAGCAGGGTATATCAATCTGGGAGATTATTTTCTTGGAGATTATTTTCTTTCAGGGCTTGGAATATTTTGCTCCAGCCTCTTCTTGACTTGATGGTTTGTTTTGAGAAGTCTGCTGTCTGCAGTCTATTCTGATGGGCCTTCCTTTATAGGTTATCTTTTTCTTGTCCCTAACAGCTTTTACTATTCTGTTCTTATATTGAATTTCTGGGATCTTATATGCCTGGGTGTAGTTCTGTTTTGGTTGTAGGTGGCTGGAGTTCTGTATGCCTCATATATCTGAATATCTTTTCCTTTTCCTATATTTGGGAAATTTTCCTTAATTATTTCTGTGAATAGCCTTTGTAGTTCCTTTGTTTGTACCCCTGCTTCTTCATTCACATTCTTTATTCTCAAGTTGTAGATCCTCTTGTCATCTTCTAGCCTTTGTATTGTTTCTGCTCGTTTCCTTGTTATTTTTAAAAAGCTTTTCCTTTTATAATCCCACATTGCAAAGCTGTCCTCCAGTTTGGATAATCTATCCTTAGTTTCTTTTTTTTTTTTTTGTCTTTTTCGTTTTTATCGGTACCAGGGATCAAACTCACGACTGCCTGCTTGCAAGGCAGGCGCTTATGCCGCTGAGCTAAATCCCCAGCCCCTTATCCTTAGTTTCTTTCAAGTAGATTTGCCATCTTTCCATAGAGTTTTTAATTTTCTGGTAATCTCTTTGAATCTGCTTCATATATTCTATATTTTCTTTATATTCTTCATCAAATGGTTCTCTTCTTTGTTTGAGTTCCTCCCCTCTCCTGTCTGTGTCTTCTTGAGGAGTGCTTAGTATCTTTTTTATTAATCTTCTTATATCTTGCTTTACTTGGCTAAATATTTCACTTTTGAACTCGCCTATGAGGCCCCGAAGTTCTCTCTTTATGTCCGCTGATGCCATGTCTGATATTGCATGTTTGCTGTTCTCATTCTCCTTTGTATTTACCTGTCCTGGATCAATGTTCTCAGGGTTTGGACCTGGGGACTTTTTCTTGTTGCTTCCTCTTCCCATCTTTTTTGTTTCTTCCAGGAGGCCCCAGTTTCTTTCTTTGGTTACAATTCTTCTGAAGCATATTGGCTAGGTGACCCTTCCCACTGCAGTGTGCTAGTGAGTTGCAAAAAGGGGCAGCATATGCTGGCCCCTCCCCTCTGGATCAGTCAAGCTGCTGAGGCCTTCACTGTATTACTGTGCACCGCCTCCCTTCCAGGTCAGTCAAACTTCTGAGCCTTCATTGCGTTAGTGTGCGCTGGCGCCATAGGGAATTGATTTCGGATAGCCTATTGGGTCTCAGCCAGGTCACGTGACCCAGGCCTAGCTCTCTCTACCAATCCTGTTAGGGAAGGGAACAACTGACTGAAGTCACTGCTGCCCCTTGTACTTTCCAGTCCTGCCTGGTGTCAGAATGTTGTCCATCAGAGCCCTGCTTTCTGTGGAATGGCTTCACTACCGTCACTCACCACAGGTTGATGCAGGCTCCCTGCCAGCTCAGCTCTCTGTTCAGCTCGTCGACCTCCAACCTCAGTGTGACTGTGCCTCCAGTGAGTTGAAGTGGTGGGACCTTGGATGGCTCAGCAAATTGCCCACTGCAGCTGGAGCACTGAACCTTTAGCTGTTCTAATAATAGTACCGGGACTGTATGTTTGATTGGTTCTTCTCACCTTTGTTTCTTCTTGGGACAAGAGAATTGATCTCCCTCTGTTTGGGACTCCCCACGCTGTATTATGTTGAATTCTAAGTTGACTATCTCAGGGAGCTCTGTAGCCAGCTGTTATCTATCCACCATCTTTGCTCAAATCTCCACTTATTTGATTTTTCATGTACATTAATATTTGTTTTATATTGTTGGGTGTCCTATATTTGGTGCATATATATTTATGATCATAATCTCTTTTTCCCTTAACCAGATTGTTGTAACCTTCTTTATCTCTTTTTATCTGCCTTGCCTTAAAGTTCACATTGTCTGGAAATAGAATTGCTATACCTGCTTTTTTCTGGGTTTCTGTTACATAGAAAATGGTTTTGCATCTGTTGATGTTCAGTCTATGAATTTCTTTTTGAGTTTAATGTGTTTCTTGTACTCAGCATATTGTTGGATCTTGTTTCTTCATCCGTTCTGCCAGTATATTTCTTTTGATTGGTCAGTTGCAACCATTTACATCTATGTTTTAACTGACATGTATTGACTTTTCCTTGTGATTTTATTATCTGTCGTTGGTTCCTTGTCTTTTCCCTGTGTTTAATTGCTCTCCCTGACTCATGGTTTGTTCCTTTTGGTTTTCTTGGATTTGTGAACATTGCTGTCTATAATATCTTTCAGAACACACTGTAGAGTTGGTTTGGTGGTCATGAATTTCATCAATTGTTCTTTGTCTTGAAAGTATCTTATTTATTTATTAATTATGAAAGACAGTTTTTCAGGGTACATCAATCTGGGTTTGAAGTTATTTTCTTTCAGGACTTAGAGTACTTCACTCCAAGCTCTCCTTGATTTAAGTGTTTAGTCTGAGAAGCCTGATATAATTCTGATGGGTTTTCCTTTATAGATGATTTGTTTGTTTTCTCCAACAGCTTTTAATATTCTGTTCTTTTTTTTTTTTTTTTTTTATTTAAGAGGAAAAAGAGAAAAACACAAAACAAGACAAAGCAGTGTAAGGTTACACATAATACAGAACTACAAAAAAAAATAAACATAACAGTAAGAAATCACCTGTTAATAGATTACATAATATCATCTTGGAAATAGTTGCTCAAATCACAGTATCAAAGAATACAAAGTAGACATTCAAACGGAGAGACTGCAAACAGCTGTGTTCAATGATCCAAAAACATTAATATAGTCAGCTATTTAACATCCCTAAACACACTTGTTGTTATATCCGTTAGAGCTCTTTTTTTTTTTCCCTCCCTCTCTTTTTTATAACAAAATTTACACATTTTGGATTTTATTACTCCTCAGTTCTCATTACTCTCTTGGGGGGGAGATAATAAAGTCAAATATGGCAAAACAAAGCTGTAAGTCCAAACCAAGGATAGACATAGCACATGATGTAGAACAGAGTACAAGGTCATCAACAATGGTTATCAACATTGTCTCTTGTTTCCTTAAAAGGAATTGTCTATCTCATTAGATATTATAAAGTTGGACAAAACAGTGGAGAACAAGACCAATAAAACTTAGGCATTGTGAACATTGCAGGACTTCCAAAGGAGACAATAGTCAAACCAGAATGGGCATCTTTGTGAATCTTATTGCCTTCAAATTAGTTGCCTATACCTTCAAACTTGCTGCTGTCGCACAGAATGGAACAGAGTCTAATCAGTCAAAACAAGATCTTGGGAGTATTACAGGACTTCAAAACAAGTTAATAGGAGATCAAAAAGAGTTACTACTATATATCCTAATTTTTTAAGTTTTTCCCTTAATTAAAATAAACATAAGAAATAGCTAAATAATTTTTTTTAAAGAATAGTAGTTACCATAGTGTCTGTCTTTTTCCTTAAAATATTTGGATAAAACTTCATATACTATAGCTTCAAATATTTCCATATCAAAAAGCCCAGAGTAAAGCCTTTCTAATTAATAAGTGAAAATTTTATAAGGCTTCAAGGCCACATAATGGGGAATCATGATTATCACATATTTTTATATATTTGAATCATTACTTACATTAGGGAAACTATTCGGTATTCATACATGCGAGATTGATTTATTTCACTTATGAGTATGGTCTCAAGCTGCGCCCATTTATTGATAAATATCTCAATGCAATCCTTCTTTATAGCTGAATAATACTCCATTGTATAGAAATACCACAACTTTTTTATCCATTCCTCAGTTGATGGACACTTGGGTTGTTTCCAAGATCTGGCGATTACAAATTGTGCTGCTATAAACATAGGTGCACATATATCCCTGTGGTATGATGCTTTCAGTTCTTCTGGGAATATGCCTAGAAGTGGAATAGCTGGAATAAATGGGATTTCCAATCCCAACTTTTTGAGAAACCTCCAGACAGATCTCCACAAAGGCTGTACCAGTCTACACTCCCACCAACAGTGCAGGAGAGTTCCTTTTTCCCCACAGCCTCTCCAGCATTTGTTGTTGTTGGTTTTCTTGATCCTGGCCATTCTTTCAGGAGTGAGATGGTATCTCAGTGTGGTTTTAATTTGCATTTCTCTAATGGCCAATGATGATGAGCATTTTTTCATGTATTTATTTGCCATTTGCATTTCTTCATCTGAGAATTGCGTATTCATCTCAGATGCCCATTTTTGGATTGGATCTTTGAATTTTGAAGGTCTGAGTTTTTTTAATTTTTTATATGTTTTAGACAAGAGGCCCTTGTCTGAGAGAGAGTTCACTAAAATCTTTTCCCAGTTTGTGGGTTTTCTTTTCACTATGCTGGAGATTTCTTTTGACATGCAAAAACTTTTTAATAAGAAGTGGTCCCAGTTATTGATTCTGGGAAGTATTTCCCGTGCAGTTTGAGTCCTATTCATGAATTCTCTACCTACTCCTATGTCTCCAAGGTTTCTACCCAATTTGTCTTCCAATAGATTTAGCGTTTCTGTTTTAATATTCAGATCTTTGACCCATTTAGATTTTAATTTAGTACATGGTGATAGACATGGGTCTAGCTTTAGTTTTTTGGCAAATGGAGAGCCAGTTTTTCCAGCACCATTTATTAAAGAGACTGTCGTTCTTCCAGTGAACCTGCTTGGCTCCTTTATCGAAGATAAGGTGGTTGAGTGTGTTTGTAGTTGTGGTTGTATCTTCTAATCTATTCCATTGATCTTCAGCTCTGTTTTGATTCCAATACCATGTTGATTTTACTACTGTTGCTTTGTAGTATAATTTCAAGTCAGGGATTTCAAGTTCTTACGCTAAGTTTCTAGAATCTTATTATTATATGTGCCTTCGTATAGATTCATTTTGATCATAGCCAGTTGGAGTTCTATATACCTCAGTTATTTGTATGTCAAATTCTTTTTCCATAGTTGGGAAGTTTTCTGCTTTTACTTTTGTGAGCTGTTTTTTAAACATTTGTGCTGACTCCTGTTTTTTTCATGGACTCCAAGCAGTGTTATATTATTCTTCTTTGCATCATGTCGCAATTGTTGGATTGTTTATTCATGGTCTCTTGTTATTTTTAAGAGATTTTTCTCTTCATAATTGCTAGCCACAATTCTGTCTTAGGCTTGAAATTTTTTTTTTTTTGGTATTGGGGATCAAACTCATGACCTAGTGCTTGCCAGGTAGGTGCTTACACCACTTAGCTAAATCCCTGGCTCCTTAGGTTTGAAATTCTGTCTTTGCTTTCATTGAGGAGATTTTGCCAAGTTTGAATGGAACTTTTGATTTCCTGCATATCTGTTTGAATCTGTTTTATGGATTCCATTTCTTCTCTATATTGGGCATTGATAGATTCTTGCTCCTCTATTTTATCTATTGTAGGTTTGCTGAGTTAAGCGTTTCATTATGGACCTCATCTCTTTTTACCTGGGAGATTATTTCTGATCTGATTTCCTCTACAGTGTCATGTACCTGTTTTTTTTTTTTTTTTTTTGAACTTCTGCTATCATTTCAGAAATTTTAGATGTGTGGCTTCTGTTTTCTTCCCCAGGACTTATCCTAGGACTGAAGGTCTGGGCTTGGGGTCTACTTCTCTGTCTCATCATTTTATATTTTTAAAATTTGTTTTCTGTGTTGATGATTGTGTATTTCTTAGAGTAGGTAGCTTTATCACTAATATTGAAGCCCCCTTAGGAAATGTCTGTTCCTCAGAAGTGTCTTTTATCTGTAGGAAGTTCTTGATTTTTGTGTCTGCCCCAAGATCCTACCTTCCCCACTTATTAAGGATGAGATATTGCCATCTGTTTGGATCAGCCCCCCAGGCCTTTGGTAGTAGACTATGTTGATGGTTGTGACCCCAGAAAGTTACAGTATTATTATGGAAGGGAGAACAATGATTACAGCTAGTATGCTATCCTGGCTAAAGTATTAAAATTATCAGTAATAATAGAACCACACACTGTAGCAACTCTTGATTTAGTATCTTTAACCATCAGGGCAAGACTAGGCAATTACATAACAAAACCCAACATAAATCAGGAACTTGTATGCAATGTCTTCCGAGTAGTGTTTTATTCTGTAGTGGAGAAGTTTAAGAGGTAGAGGGGACAAAACAGAGAGAGGTAATGAGAAATATAGTTAAATCAAGGCCGGGGGACAAACAGTGACCACACCAACTCTGAGAAGCTGGAAAAGAGGGCAGGTCACATGAAGATGTCCTAAGATCAAGATAGTTAAAAAAAGAAATAAGATAACTAGAATAGAACATATAGGTCTAACCCTAAAAGAGAGAAAAAACAAAACAACCCAACAAACAATAAAAAGGAAACAGTACACACAAAGAAAATAATTCTGGCATCCACTGTTCTGTGATGGTGTCCAAATCAGTGTCCCACCAATTCTACAGTAGGATTAGTGCTGGATTCAGTGTGATCCTGAGCTTGGTCTAGGGATGCAGGGGCTGTGGACAATCCACAATGCTTTTCTTCATTTTTCTCTGTGTTGCTCTCCAGATTGATGCGGTGCCCTCAAAGAGAGGCAGCCCTAGGTGACTCCCAGTCCTGCATAAAGCTGGCTGCTCCCAAACCTTGTATAGCCTGCTCTGCTCCAAACCACACTGGCTCCTCTCATCCTCTATCCTTGTCCCACACTGCATTACTGGTCTCAAGTTTGTCCTGTGCTGGTTGTCACAAATTAGCGAGAGTTCTGCTTTCCTGGCCCAAGTGTGCTTGGACCATTTGTCACAGAGTGGGGGAGTGCGTTTCCCACTTCTTATCCCCACTCTGTAGGCTGTAGGTCAGAGAAAGCTGCTGGCTTCCCAGTCCAAGGATGCTTGGGCTGCTTGTCCCCAGATGGAGGGCAGGGAAGTGCTTGTTGCCATGGGATGGTCCAGAACCCTCTCTTGCATCAGTTGCAGAGCAGGAAAAGAGTGGTGTTTCACTAGCAATCCTCAGTGCCTTGGCTGGTCCCTAACCTTGTCACTACAGGTTTAGTGGTTATTGTGCTTGATAGAAAAAGAAAAAAGGAACAAAACAAAACAAAACAAAACTGGTAGTCTGTTAGGGGGGAGCAGTCACCTCTGTGTGTGCCAGCGAAATTTGTTGTTAGGCTGCATTGTCCTCTGTTTGCCTGAAATCAAAAGAGGCGAGGAGCCTTGTGCTCTGGGTCTATCTATCACGTGTGCACTGAGTTTGACACACCTTTGCCAGCTCTCTATTTCTTTTGTGTGGGGACTTCCTGGGAATGGTGGTTCCTGCTCTGATCCCAATGCCACCAGTGGGAAGCCCACAGGCAGTCCTGTGGGCTGGTTCATCATTTTATAAAGTCCTTTGCCTGTGTTTTATTTGATCTACAAGTCTCTTATCTCACATTAATTTTGGTATGAGGATAAATGTCCCTCCCCTCCTTTCAATTTCCTGTGTCTTTAGTTGATATCCTTTGGGAAACTCCAATGTGAGTCCTCCTTCAGTCAGCCATATTTAATATTTTGCAATATTTAAACAGGGTCAGATTTATTTCACTTGAGTACAATTTCAAGTTGCATCCATTTACCTAGAAATGCCTCATTTATCCTTCTTTATGATAGTATAATACTCCATATTAAACCAAAAAAATCACATTTTTTTACCCATCCATGGGCTATGTATCTATTACAAATTGTGCTCCTGTAAACATGAGTGTGCATATATTGATGTGATGCTATACTTTTATTTCTCTCCTGAAGATAGCAAGAAGGTGATAGCTGGGTGAAATGGAATCTCTAGTTGGAGTTTTTTGAGGAATTGCCATACTGGTTTCCACAGTGATTGCACCTGTGATCCCACCTACAACGGAGAAAGATTCTTTTTTCCCCACAGTATTTGTTATTGGTTGATTTCTTGAGAATAGCCAATCATTGTGAAGTGAGATGAAATCTCAGTGTTGTTTTAATTTGCGTCTCTCAAATGACAATGATGTTGAACATTTTTTCATGTATTTATTTGCTATTTGTACTTCTTCCTTTGAGAAGTGCATATTCATTTCAATTTGGGGGGGTCTGAATTTTTGAGCTCTTTATATTGTAGATATTAGTGCTTTGTCCTAGGAACAGCTGGCAAAAACTTTTTCCCACATTGTGTGTTGTATTTTCACTGTTTGTGGTTTCTTTTGCTGTGCAAAAACTTTTCAGTAAGAGATTCCAACTGTTGATTCTTTGTAACAGTTCCAATGCAGTCAGGGTTTTGTTCCTTAAATCTTTGCCTACCCCTATATCTCCAAAAGTTCTACCAATTCTATTTTCCAGCAGATTTGGTGTTTCTGATTTAATATTTAGATCTTTGACCAATTTTGATTTTAGTTTAGTGCCATGACAGACATGGGTCTAGTTTTTTTATTTTAAAAATAAAAACATAAAAAGGATAGAAACTATGCAGAATTTCAAAAAAAAAGAGAAAAAATAGTAGGAAATTAACACTAGTTAATATATTACATATTGCTTAGAAGTAGTTGTTCAGGTTACAAGATCTAGGATTAAAAATGATCAAACAATCAAACTGCCTTTTTTGCTGAACTAACTGGTTAGTAGTATAGTTATCTATCTTTCATATGTATATATATATATATATATATATATATACATATATATTATACCTATATACATATAATCTTTTTCTTTCTTTCTTTCCCCATCCCAGTTGTTCTTTCCTTTTGAGAACTTTCTTTCCCTTTTATTATTAAAATATCTATTGTACATTTTGGATCTTATTACTCGTTTCAGTTTTTTATTTTTATTTTTTACAGTAGAGAGACAATACGGTATTTATAAATATGAGTTTGATTTATTTCACTTACGAGTGTGGTCTCAAATTGTCTCTACTTACCTATAAAAGCCTCAAGACTATCCTTTTTAATAGCTGAGTAATATTCAGTTGTATAAAAAAATACCACATCATTTTTATCCACTCTGTGGTTGATGGGCATTTGGGTTGTTTCCAAGCTTTAGCTATTACAAACTGTGCTGCTATAAACATGGGTGCACATATATTGCTGTGGCATGACATTTTCAGTTTTTCTGGGGAAATACCGAGAAGGGGAATAGCTAGATTGATTGAGATTTCCAATCCTAGTTTTTTGAGGAATCTCCACACTGATTTCCACAGTGGTTGCACCAGTCTACACCCCCACCATCAGTGGAGAAGGGTTCCTTTTTCCCTGCAGCCCCTCGAACATATGTTATTGGCTCATTTCTTGATGGCAGCCATGCTTTCTAGAGTGAGATGGAATCTCGATGCTGTTTTAATTTGCGTCTGTTAAATAACCAGTGATGTTGAACATGTCTTCATGTATTTATTTGCCATTGGTATTTCTTCATCTGAGAAGAATGTGTTCATCTCAGATGATATGGGTCTAGTTTTAATCTTCAGTATGTGGAAAACTAGTTTTTCCAGCACCATTTATTAAAGAGGCTATCTTTCTTCCAGTGAATGTATTTGAACTCTTTGTCTACTATAAGGTGGCTGAGTGTATTTGTAGTTGTTTTTGCTTTTTGTAGTCTGCTCCATTGATCCTCAGATCTACTCCTCCCACCAGTACCATGCCGTTATTATCATGGTAGCTTTGTAGTATAATTTCAAATCAGGGATTATGGTGCTCCCTGCTTTTTCTATTGTAGGTCTCTTTTGGTTCATTTATTCTAGGTCTCTTCTAGGATTCTTTTCTCTAATTCTATGTGATAAGCTTCTGGCATTTTGATTGAAATTGCATTAAACCTGTATAACAGTTTTGGGATTATGACCATTTTCATTATGTTGGTTCTTCCTACCCCAAAACGGTATCTTTCCATTTTCTGATATCCTCTTTGATATCTTTGTTAGAATACTATGGTTGTCATAAAGGCCTTTTACTTCTTCATTAGCTTGATTCCTAAGTTTTGTCTTGTGCTTTCTCTTTTCTTTTCTTTTTTGATGCTATTGTGGAAGGTGCGGTTTCCTAATTTCTCTCTTGGTGAGTTTGTCATGTGTGTACCAGAATGGTACTGATTTTTGAGTGCTGAGATTGTATCTAGCGAGGCTACTGAATTTGGTTATTGAGTCTAAATGTCTTTTTTTAAATTTTAAAACAAAACAAAAAGGACTAAAACCAATGGTACTGGATCTCAGCACAACAGGAGATCAACAATGGTTACCACCCTGCACACATCCATCTTCAAAGTAGTTGTTGCCCAGATCACAAGACACAGGCATGAATAAAAGATCAAACAATGAAAGCACAAACTGTTCTCTGGATGAGCCAACAGAGATCTGTAGGGTGATCACCTGTCTCGTGTATAGACATGTCAATATGTAATCTTTTCCCTCATTTCCTCTCTCCCTTCCCTCATCCCAGTTATGCCTTCTCCTCGAGCAGTTTCTTCCCCTTCCACTTCCACAAAATCTGTTGTACATTTTGGGTCTTATTTACCTTTTCAGCCTTTTACACTAAGGAGACAATATTATATTTACACATGTGTCTGATTTATTTCACTTATGAGGATGGTCTCAAAGTGCATTCATATACCTATAGATGTCTCGTTTATTCTTCTGAGCTGAGTAGTAACCCATTGTGTAAAAATACCACCTATTGTTTTTAGCCATTCTACTTTTGATGGGCATTTGTGTTATTTCCAAGACTTAGCTATTACAAATTGTGTTGCTGTAAACATGGGTACACACTCATTGCTACACACATTGCTGAGTTCTGATGTTTTCAGTTCTTCTGGGAAAACACCCAGAAGGGGAACAGCTCGGTCAAATGAGGAACTTTTTGAGGAATCCCCACACTTCTACAGTGGTTGTTCCAGTCTTCCCTCCCACCAACAGAAGAGAAGGACCCTCTTCCCCCACAGCCCCACCAGCATTTGTTATTGATTGACTTCTTGATGATAGCTCTTCTTTCTGGAGTAAGATGGAATCCCAGTGTTGTTCTAATTTGCATCTTGAACATTTTTTCATGTATTTATTTACCATTTGTATTTCTTCATCTGAGAAGTATATATTTATTTCAGATGCCCATTTTCATAGTGAGCCTTTGAATTTAGGGAGTCTGATTTTTTTTCTCAATTCTTTATATGCTCAAGATAGAAGTTTTATCTGAGGGACAGTTGGCCAAAATTTTTCCCATTCTGTAGGTTGTCTTTTCACTCTCTTGGTGATTTCTTTTGATATGTAAAAACTTTTTAATGAGATCTCAGTTGCTTATTCTTTGAAGTATTTCTTGTGCAGTTTGAGTTTTGTTGATGCATTCTTTGTCTACCTGTGTGTCTTCAAGATTTTGACCTACTTTTTCTTCCAGGATAGTTAGTTTTTCTGTTTATAATATCCAGATATTTGATCCATTTTGACCCATTTTAGTGCATGTATCTAGTTGTAGTCTTCGGCATGTGGAAAGCCAGTTTTTCCAGCACCATTTATTAAAGATTAACTATCTTTATTTCAATGAACATTTGGCCCTTTGTCAAAGATAAGGTGGCTGAGTGTCTTTGTAGTTGTGTCTGCATATTCTAATCTGTTCCACTGATTCTCAGATTTTTTTTGTCAGTACTATGCTGATTTTATTACAGCAGCTTTGCAGTATAATTTTAAGTCTAAAAGTCTTTTGGTGGAGTTTTTGGTGTTTTCTCTCTATGTAGAGTATCATGTCATTCACAAATAATGATAATTTAACTTCTTCCTTCCCTGTGCTTATTCCTTTTGTTTCTTTCTCTTATCTAATTTCTCTGGCTAATGTTTTCAGGACTATTTTGGACAAGAGTGCAGCCTGGTATTCCTGAGAAGACTCCTTGTAGAAATCCAGCCTAGGATGGGGGATAGGCATCAGACTCTCTGCTGATCTAAGAGTGGTGTAGGGCCACGGGAGCTGGGTATGGGTTCAGGTGAGCGAAGGGTATTTGATACAGACTCAACCAGACCATTGTTAGCACTGTGTGCCAGACGAATGTCCTAGTTGGTGTGGGATGAACTTGAAGCACTCGGCAGTGACTCTGCTGAGCCTAGAGTCCTATAATGATGACTCCAGAGATGGAGCAATCACTAGTTCAGTCTCCTGGAGTCTGAGACCAGGCATGTGGGAGGGAGCCTCTCCTCCCCTGATCTCTCGTCACCGGTGTGTGTGGGCAAAACTGCTGCCAGGCTTCCTCTTGCTCCCTGGAGAGAGGGCAGTGGATGAAGGGGCTCATGCACCTCCAGCCTCCCCTGTGAGACCAGACTGCCTGACTGCTGGATCCCTCCAGCTGGGTTGGAAGTTGTCAGAGCTGTTGCTGAGGTATGCTGGAGGGTGCGGCAGACCAGCCCTCCCTCATGGGTAGCTTCTTTCCCCATGGCTATGTTTTGTCTGTCTTCAAGTGTCTTTTTTCCAATGGATGCTTTGTGTCAGAGTGCACATCCTTCTCTGCTTAGGTTGCCTTTTCTTAGGTGATGTTCTGTGGATTTCTCTAGCTCTTCCTTTTTTTCATCCAGGTAGGAGGTGTGTCCACCTCAAGAGCTCGAATGCATGGTTCATGAATGCTCCTGTTAGTGAACAGTTTGATTCACGAACAGAAATATTTGGCAAAATCATGCTTCTGTTCTTCAGCTCTGCATCAGTGACGAATATGACCAGGGCCAACATCCCTGCTCTGATGTATGCTCGTGGCTTCCATTAGTCACAGAACAGACAGACCTGTGCACGCTTGGTATGAACCTTTTGTGTGTGTTTTTTAGCATGTGTAGTGCTCTACTATTCAATCCAGCACCGGCTGCAAAGAAAGTGCAGAGCAAGCATAGTGGTTAAAAAAACAAACAAAAACAAAAACAAAACAGTGATCAGTGGTAATGAAGGTGACAGGAATATGAAAGCAGTGTTAGTGTTTTTGTGGTTACAAAGTACACGTGCTTCAGAATGGATTACTTACTTTGCTTACTTACATTGCACGTTATGGGAAAATTTGATTCCATTCTGGGCCATATTCACAGGAGTTAGAACAGATTCACCTTATTTACACTGAAGACAAAAAGGTAAAGCAGTCCTTGCAAATATTAGCAAAGGAGTGATTCTGATAGCTCGTGGAACTTTAACTTGCTCAGAGGAGAGGCAGGCAGATTGTTACTCATGGTAGCAGGAGAACTCTCGGGGTTGGGACTGAATCCCGGAGCAGGGATGGCAGAAGACTAGATTCTAGAGCGGGCCCTTCACTGTTACTGATGGGGTTTTGGTGTAACCATGAAATCGGATGGCTAAAGTGGAGTAAAGCAAGGTCCCCAGGGGTAAAAATGTCAGCGCACTGAGGGGAACATCTTGTGTAGGTTATCCGCAAGGGTCTGGTGCTGTCAGACGTTGAGACTGAGAGGGTACTGTTGGATAAGAAAGGGGACTGAGCAGGAGGGATTTAAGTGGGTAGTTCTCCATGGTGGCTGCATATTAAAATTACTCAGGAAGTGTTATAAATTACCCTACCCACAGGAAGGCCGACCTGCGGGTTTGATTTAAGGGCTCTGGTGTGGGGCCTGAGCTTCAGAATTTTTAGTTAAGTTCCCTGGTTTTAAGGCAAATGAGGATCTCAGTCACTGCCGTGCACAGCAGTGGAGTTGAACTGTGGAGGGGGATGAGGGAAACTGTGTCGTTGCCCTAGCTCTGGAACTCCTGCGAGTACCCATAGGTGGCTGAAATTGGAATCTAATATCACAGTGAGAGTTTGCTGGTCCAAGCAGGATCTGAGCAAGAGGAGATGTGACAGAGAAGGAAGCATCTGTAGGAAATGGACCTGCACTCGGGCTGCAGAGAATTCCAGCCTCTCACTTCCCGTGACCTCAAATGAAACAAACAAAAACCACCGTCTGTGGGAGAATCACTACACAAACACCCTTAGTGGGAAAATCACTGGGGTGAGCTAAAGAAGAAAGCATTGTGCTGTAAAAGGAGGCCTCTTCCAAGTCAGTGTCTTTCAGTGTTTTCTTACAGGACTGACTTGGGGGGACTTTGCTCTGGATTTATCAGCTTGGTCTATAAATGACCTAACCTGAGAGGGCAGATCTCTGTTTCTGTCCTGAGCCGTGGGGCGATTGCTAAGTTAGTGTTTCAGTCCTGGCAGTGGATCAGCAGTGCTGACCATGAGCACAGCTATGACCTGTGATGTCCTTCTCTGGAGAGCAGCCTGGGTCTACACCAGACTCACGTCTACCTGTTTTTGTATCAGCTCGTCTTGGATGTCTGATGAGCATCTCACAGTCAACGTATGAGTATGAAAGCTTGATTTACAATTCCTAAACATATACTGCCTCCTTTTTGTAAATGGCAGCTCCATTCTTGCAAGAGGCCAATTTTCAGACTTTTCGTATTCCCTGTGTCATCGGCAAGTCCTGCCAGCTCCCCCTCTGCGATATTTCCAGAGCACGCCTTGTCCTAACCTCCTCCGTGGCTGCTGTCCTAGGCCAAGCCACCACTGCTGCTTGTCTGCACTGTGGGAACTGCCTTCCAGTTTTCACCTCTGCCCTCCTCTCATCTGTTCTGCACATCATAGCAGGGCTGATTCTCTTTTTAGAATCATATTATTTAAGATACGTAATTCAGTGGCATTAGTATATTCACCATGTTGTGTAATCGCCACTGACGTCAGACATTTTTCTAAACAGTGATTCTTTTAAAAATATGAGTCAAAATGATACAGGGGAAAGAAACTCCCAGCTTGCTAGATATCTGGTACAAGTTCGTGGTCTCTAAAACCGAAGAATGAATTTTAGGAACAACAGGGGTTAAGAGCAGAGCATATTTACTGAGAGAAAGAAAGCTTTGTCTGAGAGAGAGACAGAAGGGTCCTGAGTGGGTTGCCACCCTGTGTTCTCCAGTAGTTTTATAGAGTAAAATCACAAAGTGAGGCAGGTCTAATGGGGGGAAACAATGGGAACTCACAAGGTGGGCATGAGCGGGGGACAGAGCTGTGGTTAACCAGTAAGATTACAAGTGTCACGCTCAGCTTAAATTGATTAAATCTGGATTAAATGGGGAAGTGAGCCACAGAGCAAGCAGGCGTGAAACAGAATAGCACCTTTGTCTGTAGGGGCCGGGTCAGTGGCTCCTCCTGGCTTCCTCAGGGTGGTAGAGACATTTAGAGTATCAGTCCCTGATGTGTATCCTTAGGAAGTATGTGGGTGCATCTATTTTCTCTCTTGAGGTCTAGCCCATAGTAGAGGGTGTCCCCCTGACAGTTGCAAGGTATCTGACCTTCTACACTGGCTCCCTATCTGACTGCTGGTTAATGTTTTTATCTAACTCAGCTGCCTGTAACAAAACATGCCACTTTTGGCCCCCAGAGACTCACCAGCTTCCCGGCTCACCCAGGAAAGGACTTTGTCTTCCCTGAGGCCCAGAGCCTTTTCTGTTGCCACTCTGAACATTGTCTTCTTCACTTATTTTTCTTTCTTTTTTGTCTTTTTGAGATGGGGTTTTGCTGTGCACTTTAGGCTGGCCTGGAATTCACTCTGTAGCCCAAGCTGGCCTTGAACTCACAGTGCCTCAGCTTCTTGAGTGCTGTGGGATTGCAGGCATGTGCCATCACGCCCAGCCATTCATTTTACTCTTGAGTGCTGGTTTCTTCACCAAAAAGATCCTTCTCCTGTTTCAGGGTCTTTGTGTTAGTTTTACCCTGTATGCTGCTTCCTCCAGCTATCCATGGTACAGCTTCACTTCATCCACAGCTCCGTTCAGTTTTCCAGGAAGGCCTTTTCTGTTGCTCTTCCTACAGCAGCACCACAACCTCGTTCTGTCCCATTTTGCCATTTTGCAAGGCACCTGCCACCAACTCAGACAGATAGCCGAGCACCAAGAAGTACGAACTCCATGAAAGAAGGGACCACATCTGTCTGGGTAATTGTGGTCTCCCTTGAGCCATGCCTACCCCAGAGCGGGCATTCAATAAGTATTTGCTGAGTGAAGGAAATGGCTAAGCTTACCACGCATTCAAATCCATTTGTA
Organism: Cavia porcellus; assembly: GCF_034190915.1. Lineage (NCBI taxonomy): Eukaryota > Metazoa > Chordata > Mammalia > Rodentia > Caviidae > Cavia > Cavia porcellus. The sequence goes on along the minus strand of NW_026947504.1, from coordinate 38,950,394 downwards.
AGTGTACTGGAAACTTCAAAAGTCAGGTTTAAAGAGATATAATTAACACACCATGAAATTCACCAAGGGTGCTAAGTACAGGGTGTTCAGGCAGGTATTTGGAAGCAGCCTAGAGGCATGCTGCTTCTCTTAGAATTCTAGAATTCACTGAGACAGTCAGTTTGTTAAGCCTGGGAACCAGGAGCTTGAAACCTGACTCTGTATGTGTGATGCTATTTCAAGCATTTTTATTTCAAAGCTGTTCTAACATAATTCTCTTAATGTTCTCAGTTTTGAGTGGAAGTAAGACATCTATAGGCCTCTAAAAATCCATAGTGGTTTTTCCAAAACACCTTATTTGGAGTCTGTAATTTTAATCAAGTTATGATAATGTTACAGAAAGCCTAACTTGATTGCTTTTTTATGCAGATGGATACAAGGTATATCTTGTGTTGGTTTAGAAAGCACTGAGATAGGAGAAAACATTTCTCTTTGTTATTAATGAAGCATCCATCAGATACCCATCTTCTCTTCAGTACCCCAGCTTCTCTGTAGCCTTAGGGAAGGCAGTGAAAATACTCTCTTATCAAAGGCCCAGCACAGTAGCCAAGGTGATGTGACCCAAGGTTCTACCATTACTGCTGGGCTCTGCTGGGATGGTGCTCCTTTCTGACACAAATTTTCCCAATTTTACTCAAGGGAGAGAAGGTGAAAAACTATGGGATTAATAAAAAACAAAAACAAAACCCCCCAAACTCAATTGCTTTAACCAAATTATTGTTTTTAAATAAAATTTTAAAGAAGACAATCTCTACTACTTCTACGATTATAATTCAATATGGCAGAGCAAAATGTACTCCATCTCTTGAACAGTAAAGCACTGGTGGGGTTCTCTGCTGCTAAAAGGGCACATTAGACAACTCAGTCCTGACTACTCAGACCTTTCTACTGTGGTTCTACCTTGCTCTGAGCGGTGGCTAATCTTGTTACCCACAGAACCCTGTATCATAGGAGGTATTTTTCACAGTGATCATGGCTCACTTTTCCACAAACCACAGCAAATCATCTTTCAGCTGAAAATGTTAACTTATCAGAAGAATATATTTACAGCAATCCAAAAAGTTGTTAAAATATAGAAACAATAACAACACAATTTTGGGTTGGACTCCCTTGTGTAGGATACTCCTAGAAAATAACAACTAATGACTCAATAGTACTTGTGTGTTAGTAAAGCAAGTTGTATTTGTTAGTCCAAGTAGAACACAGGAAGAAAGATGTGCTACATTAGACTTCTGTGTGTCTCTGTCCCCCCCATAGTTGGGCAGTTGGTGACAGAATGGTTTCCTACTTTTTCCTGCTCAATACCCAGTATATTTCAACATTTTAAGAATGGTCCCCTAGATTAGGGTCTGTTAAAACCCTCTTTCTGTTTTGATTTTTCTGTTTGATTGACTTCAGAGAGAACTTGTGGAAGGTCTCTTTTTTTAAACACTGCTTCTGAAGTGATAGCTCCCTCTGACTTCAGCCCCCATACACTGCACGACCCCAGGAGGTACCACTTGTGGACTTTGTGTGCATGGGTGCATGGTGTCCCTTGGGGTTGTTACCACTATGGCCCACAAACATTTTTGTAAACCAGCAATAAAACCCATGGTCATCATGTATTTTGTCTTTGCTTTTTTTTTTTTTTTTGTCTAAAGAAAATTCTGAACAGAGTATCAATCAAGATTACATCACAAAACTTTAAATGTATTTACAGCGTGAATAAGTTACATAGATAAACTTTGACTGTTTCTGATGTGTAACAGATTCACATGCACACATCTAACACTTTGACAGCATTAAGTTTAAGGAGGAAACTTAAGAATGGCCCTTTACATATATATTACAAATAAAATACAACATTATTCTTAAACAAAGTGACAATTCATATCTTTATGATTCTATTTCTGCCTATCCAAATGGATGTTAAAATATGCATGCGCAAGAGGTGAAAAGGCTTGGAGTTTATGTGAATAAATTTTCTCTATAAAATGGCAAAGTTAATCAAAATTAACACTTATCCTTCTGTAGTATAAATATGTTCATAAAAGCAACCTTCTAGTAAAAAGCAGCCAAGATCCTTAAAAAGAGTTTGTCTGGATCAGTTTTGGTGCAAAGAGACCCAGGGCCTTCAGAAACAGTAGCCTGGCAACATAAGAAAGGTACTTCATAGCAGCTCCTTTTAGGTACAGTGATTGTATTCAAATAACAGTGTACACTGTATTGTAGTCCATTTACAAGTCCCTTTTCCAGTCCACAGGCCATCAGCTTTTGACCGTCTTACAGTTTTTCAGTGGCCAGCTTCATTCTGCCTGCCCCTTTTTCATCTCACCAAAAATAAAACAAAACAGAACAGAGGGAGAAAAGGAAAAAGAAAGGGAACAAATGTACAAGGCGCAGAATATAAAATTTTCCGAAGTGACGAAAACATCGCACTTTTGCTAATCTAAAACCGATGCTAGGGGGGAAGGTACTGTTCAGTGTTGTCGCTTTGGTATGCAGTGAAGTCACTTCTTCAGTAGTGAGTTGCATCTGCTCAGGGAAAGAGTGGCATGTCTGTGCCACACAGTGTGATGGGTGGAGTCCGTCTCAGGATGTCCTTTGCTACCTTGGCTCTTAAAGTATTGCTACACATTGGAAGGTTTGCCACCCTCTTTAGAAAAAGTCCTGCAGGTGACAAGAGGGAGAACAGTCTGTCCAAGCCTTCTGAAGGCTGAGAAGACACTGAATGACACTGCCCCAGCATGGCAGCACCCCCAGCCTGGAAGCCAGGGGGCACGGGAGGCTCCTGTCAGAGACTAGTGCCGGAAACACTGCAGTCTGGGAGGAACGTGGTGAGGACTCGGTAACTCTGCGCCCTGCGGATCATGTCCCGGATTTCCATGTTCAGCTCCATCAGTTTGGTGCAGATTTCCGTCAGACTCTGGTTAGATCCAACCAGTGCGTAAGTACCTGTCTGCCCCAGCGTTTGGTGACGGAAATAAATATTCAGTAGTGTCTGGACCTCATCGTCAGAACTGCTTCCAAAGATGTCATTGGGCCACAGACTTCTGCAGTCAAGAAAGACAGCGTATATTAGAGGCATTGATGGTCACAAAGCTGGGCGGTTATGAGTCTTTGCTAGTGTTAAGACTGCTACTCTATAAAAGCTTTACTGAGGTACTCTCATACCGTGTAATTCGCCCATCTGAAGTGTGCAATCCTGCGGGTTTCTGTATATTCAAAGTTGTGCAACCATCATCACGTTCAGTTTTAGACTAGTGGATAATGTTGATAAAAGCGCCCTAAGTCTGCAAACATCAGAACAGAATCTATGCTCCCACAGCACTTATTTCACCTGTAATCACATGCTGGCTCCCATGAATGTGAGAATACAGGGGAGAACCAGCAAGTGTGCATCTGTTAGTTTTAAATGATACGGAGGTTACTTTTCAAGTGCTTGATGATTTTAGGGATGAAAATGACCAGACCCAACCCCGATACCTTCAGTGTGTAAGGTGGGAAGGCCAAGTGTTTTTGGCATTGCAAGTACAGATCCGAGAAGAGGTAAGTAAAATAGCTAGACACGACTTCTCTGCTAAGTTCGTCCCCCACCGTGCGAAAGTCACAGGCAGGCGTGCCTTTCCTGCGACCAGCTCAAAAGAAACAGGAGAGTGACCTGCATTCCCTGATTTGCCGCAGGGCTCTGCCGAGCTCGTTGTTCTTCAGGCACTCCAGCATGGACTGGATGGCCGCCTCGGTGGACGTGAAGGTGGGCTCGGCCCACGCGCCCTCTCCATACAGCGGCTCCGCGGCGAGGGCCGCCGTGGCCTCCTTCAGGTTCCTCTTCAGGTCACTCAGCTCCCTGGACATGTTCAGCAGCTGTTTCAGGACAACAGAAACACACGGTGTTGAGGTGCAGGCTGGGTTTCACAGGGTTTCACCCTGTGATCCTGTGGGTCTGGTTAAGTACAAGCTTACTATGGCGGAAAGTGAGACCAGACAGGAGACTGCTGCAGGGCTGTGTAAAGGACGGGGTGGTGGTGGTGGTGGTGGGGTATGCATGAAGCAACTTTATACTGTACTAAATAGCTACTTAGTATTTACAAATTACTTATTTTTGAAAATTTCCATTTAATAATTTTAGGCCACAATTGACTCTGGGGAACAGAAACCATGGAGGGCAAAGCATGGACCAGCAGGAGGTGACTGTGAACTGCCATGGCTTAAGTATGATTTTTTTCTCTGAATTCATGGAGGAGTTTAATCCCCTTGTGGATTAAGAGGGAAACTTAATGAGACTATGCTGTTTAGAGGCTGGGAAGTGATCAGAATAGGTCTTTTTTTTTTTGAGACAGGGTCTCACACTATAGCCCAGGGTGGCCTCAAACTCACTGTGATCCTCCTGCCTCAGCCTGTTGAGTGCTGGGATTATAGGTGTGTGCCACCAGCCCAGCCAGAGGAGGTCTTTAGGGTGGAGCTTTCACGACTGGATACTGGCAATGTTGTAAGGAAAGTGAGACCAGACACAGAGATAAGACATGCGCCCCACTGCGAGAACCTATGCTGTTCTATTTGGACTTCAGCCTCCGAAACTATGAACTGAATAATTCCTTTATAAAGAAAAGTATAACGGGGCATTTGCTATACTTGACGATGGCAGGAGCCTTTGGAACTGGTTAACAGGAAGAAGTTGAAGGGGCTTGGAGGAGCCTGGAATGCTGTGAGATGAATACGGCACGAAGTTCTGGTGAGGTCTAGGAGACCAGAATGCTGACTCAGACCATGAAGTCTGTTCTGGTGAGGTTTCCGAAGAAATGAGAGTTTTCTCGGAAACTGGAGTAAAGGCCATCGAGTCTGGCTTCCTGGTGTCCTTGTGCTGAGTCAGAAGTCTGAATTTAAAAGCAATGGACTAATTTACCTAGTGGAGGCCGCCGCAGGCTACTTTTGATTGCTTACAGTCAAGTGACAGTGCAAAGGAACCAGCTGAAGAGAGAACTTACAGTTAAAAAGGAAGCAGAGAGGAGAGATTCGGGACATTTGCAGCCTGGCCAGGGAAGGACAAAAGGTATGTAAGGGGGAGACCAAGAAGTGCCAAGTGGCAGTGACTTGAAGAGATTAGAGCAGATAAAAATGTGAGCTTCTCAGGACAATAGGAAAGACGCCTCAAGGGCATCTCAGGGATCTGCCGGGGCAGAATTGCTGAAGTCCTCCAGGGAAAGCTGCAGCAGTGTGTGGCACAAGCCTGGGAAAGATGCAAACACCACCTCTCAGTCTGCGAGAGAAGCCAAGTGAGCCATTGAGGCAGGGACTTCTCCACCAACCCAGAGGCCTGGCCAGACCTCTTTGCACCCAAAGGAGCTGCTGCAGAGCCCCACCACAGCAATCTGAGCAGAATCGCGGGGTGGAGCTGTGCAGAGGGTCCCCACCAGGGCAATGCCTTGTGGAGCTGCAGGGATAGGACTGTCACCGAGACCCCACAACTGTAGAGTTACCAGTGTGTAACAGCTGGTCTGGGAGAGTTGCAGAGGCTCGAAAGGGTGAGGACAGAAGCATAAGCCGAGTCTGGGAAAGGCCCGGGAGTGAGGCTGCCCCAGTGTGGACGGGATGCCAGACTTGTGACTCTGGGATTTCATGTTTGTCCTGCTGGATTTGGGTTTGCGTGGGACTGATTACTCCTTTCTATCTGCCTGCTCCTCTTCTCTGCAATGGGGAGGTTTATCCAGTCCCACCGCTGAATCTTGGAAATATGCATCTTGTTTGCACTGTGTAGGCTCACAGCTGTGAGAAGTTTCCCTCTAGCCTCTGAAGAGCCATTAACATTGGAATGGGTCAGGACTTTGGGTGGAATTACTAGCTGCTGTACCTCGGAGAAGGACATGAGTTTCAGAGTGAATCAGGCTCAGGTGTCAAATAACATGGTTTGAACATGGTTTGTTCCCCGAGTTCTCGGAGGATTTAATTCTGGAGGTCTGATGTTCATGGATTAAGAGGGGGGCTCAAATATATACATACTGATTGCTCTAAAGTGAAATTTTCATTGCTTTAAAAAAATCAGCTGCATTATTATGTACAGGTGAAGGTTACAACACGGTGTCATGGGATACATATAGATAATAAAATGATTACTACAGCACAGCAGAGAATTAGTTACTTTTTTCTGTAAGTAGCTGATGTACTTATATATTCCACATGTAAGGAGGATAACGCAGTATTTTTCTTTCTGTGTCTGGCTTATGTTACTGGCACAATGCTTCCCATTCATCCATGCAGAGAGCGGGGTCATCTTTATTCATACATCAAGGGGCAGTTACATTATTTCCTGATTCTGGCTGTTGTAATACTGCAACGAACATCTAAGTGCAGATCATTCTGAGGTGACTCCAATTCTTCGGGTATATAGCTAGGACAGGGCTTAGTGAATTTTATAGCTTAGTTACACTGATCAACATTCCCCATGGTGGTATGCTAGGGTCTCTTTTCTCCACGTCTTTGTCAACATGTGTCCCCTCCCTGCTTATTGGGCATTGAACCTGGAGCCTACACAGTGAGCTATCTCCACGGACGTTTTGAAAATTTTTTAAAGTTTTGAGACACAGGCTCACTAAATTGTCCAGCTGGGCTTGAATTTGCAATCTTCCTGCCTCAGCCTCCCAGAAGGCTGGGATTATAGGCATCTAATACCAAGGGCTATTCTTCAGAAATTTTGTATTTCCAGGTGAAACAGGTCTTTTATCCATTTTGAGTTGGTCTCTGTATGGTGTAAAGGTTCAACTTTATTCTTTTGTATGTGGAAATTCAGTTTCTCAGCACCATTTATTGAAGGAACTGACTTTTTCCCAGTGTTATTTTGGTGTTTTTATCTCAAATTAGCTGACCATACATGTGTCAATTTATTTTCATGCTTTCTCATCTGTTTTGTTGGCCAATGTTTCCGTTTTTATGCTAGTACTATACTATTTTGATTTTCATAGTTTTGTGATACAATGTTTTCCTCAGTACTGGGGAATAATGCTAGGGCCTTTACAATGCCGTACAATTCCAGCCCTTAGTTACTTATTTTTTATCTTGAGACAGGGTCATGCTAAATTGCATGAGCTAGGCTTGAACTTGTGATCTTCCTGCCTCAGCTTCCCAAAGTACTAGGATTACAGGTGTGTAATGCCACATCTGGTTTGCAATATAAATTAGGAAGCATAATACCTCTGACTTATTCTTCAGTGTGGCTTTGGCTATTCAGGATTTTGTGGTTCCATACAAGTTTTGGATTTTCTCCTGTTTCTGTGAAGAACACCACTAGAACCCTGCTGGGGATTATAATAAATATACATATTGGCTTGGGTAGTATGGGCATCTTAGTATTACTTTATTTCTTCTGACTTGGATGCCTTTTGCTTCTTTCCATTATCTGACTGCTCTCGCTACTATGTCTGGTCCTGTGCTGGACAGAAGTGGTAAATGTGGGCATGCCTGCCTTACAGTGGATCTTACCTTTCACCTCCTCATTGATTAAGTTAGCTATGGGTTTTGATAAATGACTTTATTATGCTGAGATACCTTCCTTCCAGACCTAAGCTGGGGGTATTTTTGGCAGGTGGGGCAGGGGGAGGGTCTCACTATGCAGTTCAGGCTGTGGCTGACATTACAGGAGTACGCCACCCTGCCTGGCTTCTAGACCTCAGCTATAAAAGTTTTTTGTTTTTTTAAATCAATAAGGGATGTTAATTTTGTCAAATGCTTTTTCTGCATCAACTGAAATAATCATGTGTTTTTATCTTTCATTCTGTTCTTGTGACGTGTCTCACTGACCAGTTAGCATGTGTTAAACCAGCCTTGTATGTCAGGATTAAATCCCACTTGCTTACAGTGTATAATCTTTTAGATGTGTGGCTAAAAAGGATTGCTGATGTGTTACTGAGCAAGCTCTGGATCAGCATTTGACAGAGATCCTGGCCTGTTGTTTTCTTGTGGTGTCTGCCTGGCTTAAGCACTAGTGGACACTAGTGTTATAAAGTGTGTTAGGAAATACAGCAGTTCCTAGGTTCATGAACGCTTCTGCTTGCAAACCAGTTCACAAATAAAAGCACTTGGTGAAATTTGCTTCCATCTACAAACGACATCAGATGACAGACCTGACTATCTTCCCCTGATGCACAGAACAAATTAAGTTAGTAAGCCAGAGACTACTGTATGCAGGTGTTACGCTGTGTTGTCACTTTGCGATGAATAGATGTGTTCTGGGTTGCAGTTTGGGCACAAGTGCTTTTACAAGGTTCACCCTGCGCTGCTCTGTGCAGCAGCCCTTCCTCATCCTTTTGGAGGCATCTGCTGCAATGTTTCCACTTTTAAGAAATATTTCCACTTTCATTTCTGACTTGAGTCTTTTTCTCAATTTAGCCAGGGTTTTAAAATTTTAGTTTTTTCAAAAAACAAACTCTTGGGCTGGGTGAGGTGTGGTACACTCTTGTACTCCTAGTACTTGGAAGGCTGAGGTAGGAGGATCGTTGCAAGTTCCAGACTAGCCTGGGCTACAAAGTGAGCTCAAGGCCAACAACCTGAACTGCACAGTGAGACCCTGTCTCAAAAAGACCAAAAAAAAAAAAAAAAATCAAAAAACAAAACAACCCCCACAAAAACCCAACCAACCCACCAAAAAAAAACCAAAACCAAAACAAAAATACTGCCCAAAAGCCAAACTCTTGGTTTATAAAGCTATGTTCCTTCTGTTGTGATGTTTATTATTTCTTTCCTTCTATTGGTTTAGATTTAGTTTGTTTTTTTCTTAGCTCCTAGTCCCCTCAGGCAGAGTGGTAGGAAATTTATCTGAAATCTCTCCCTAACGTAAACTTTTTTCTTTTGTCTTTGCTTCTGTTTTTTGCTGCATCTCGAGGTTATACTATGTTCCCTCCGTCATCTGTCTGAGGATGTTTTCAAACTTCTTTTTTGATTTTTTTTGACCCACTGTGTACTTTCACCATAAGTGGGTCCTAGTGTGTCAGAGGGTGGTATGTGGTGGCTTTGGTTCTCGGTGGGCAGGGTGGTTTAGCCTCTCTGTACGTATTGGCAGTTATAATCGATGTCAGTGACCATGGAGGATGTGTCAGTGGCCGAGGCTCTGGGGGCTGGTAGCAGTGGTGGTGGTGGGGTACACTGGTGGTAGCGAGGGCCTCAGGGAGGCTCCTGTTCAGTGGAGAATCCCAGCCAAGGTTATTCCTCTTGGTATTGGTTGTGGCCATGGAGATAGCCACAGTGGCGCCATGTTTAGGTGCTTTGAGTGGCTGTGGAGCTGGAGTCCGAGGCTCAGTATCTTGTTAAACTATTGTGTCGCCTGTGACACGGTACTCTCTGGGCATGGGTAAATGCAGCTCCCATCAAGCCAAGGACTGTAACTCTGAGGCACTCCCTCATAGTTTGGATCCAGGGGGCAGAGATGTAGCCATGATCCTGGAGGTCAGGGCCCAGTACTGGCACAGCATACGGTGGATGGGTACTGTATTCCAGAGGTTCAGGGCATGTAAAGCAGGGCAGAGCTGCAACTTGAGTCCTGAAGTAAATAGGGCTGAGGCAACTCAGGCTCCAGGAGAGGGGGTGTAACATGTATCAGTGGCCCTGGACTTTGTAGGACCTTACGGGATGCAGCTGTGGGCCAGGCACTATGAGGCCACTGCAGTAAAGACCTTGAAGTTGTGACTTGAGGTATGGGGGTGGGGAAGAGTGCAGTGTTAGCTCCATTCCCCAGGGAGGTAGGGTACTGCAGGAACTCAGACTCCGGAGGGCTGGTCCAGATCCAGGAGGGTGGGGCACATTGCCTATCTAACCCAGAGCAAGGTAGCACAGCTAAACCAAGGCTATACTTTCTTGGATGGGTGGGCATCAAAAGGGCTTGGGCACCAGGACTATGACTGCTCTTTTGGGTCAGAGTTCTAGTTCCCAGGGTCAGGGCACAAGGATGGTTCCAGTGCTGAGTGGGCACAACTGCTTTGCAAGCTTAGTGTAGCTTCTTGCCTGGGTAACAGTGCCTGGCGTTTCAGAGGCAAGGCTCAACATAGGCTCAGGTGCTGGGGCGGCAGGTGCTCTCCTAGCCAAGGCTCCAATTGCTTGGGGTCAAGGTACCAAGTTGGTTAAGTGCTGAAGGGGTATAGCTGCCCTGAAGGGCTGCAGCTGCTACACCAGCTCAGGTATGTGTCCTCCAGTGTTCTAGGGTCCCTCAGGGAAAAGGTGCTACACAAACTTGGGCGCTGAGGTCATAGCTAAACCAGCAGTCTAGACTCTGTCTGAGTGGCTGGGAGCAGGGTATATTAGCACCCAGGATGGGTTGCTATGATCGAGTGCTTCGGAGGCAGTTTGCTGAGAGGCATGGGGAGTTGTGGCACCCAGGCTGGGAATGGTAGACACCATGTGTGAATGTGGTGATTGATGGCAGAGCCTTGGGTTGGAGAGGTGCACAGACTGCTGGGCTCCAGGGCAGCATGCACTATGGTTAACAGCGTCTCAGGGTTCAGGATGGTGCAGTGCAGAGCAGTGTGGGTCATGGAGTGGGTGCTGGGCAGGGACCTTCCCCTTGTGCGAGAAGTCTCTCCCGCTCTGAGCCTGACCTCAATAGGAGCTTTCTACCACTTCCTTGCTATCTTCTAGCATTCTCCATTAGACCCCGAGTGAAATGTAGTTGTTTGTGCATTGCATTTGCCTTTATTTTTTGCTGGGGTAGTGTCAAGCACCTTTAGTTGGGCATCTTGTTCCAACTGCTTTCTTAACATGGAAGTTGCATTTTCCTGTTTTCTATTTCTTTAGCAGAGATGGACTCTAAGGATTCTGTTAATACTTGCTTAGAAAGTAACAAGCGTAAACTTTATCTTGGTCCTATGGTAAATAACAGGCTATCACTTCTTGTCTCTTTTGTCTGAGAATTTGTGATTTTGGTTGGTGAAGAGCTCATACAGAACATTTGAGAGAACACTTAAAAGTTATGCACGAATAAGGAGGATACACTGTACTTCAGTTACACAGTTTCCCCTTCCTTTTCAAAGTGAGTGGTTGTCATTCTGGCCTTTTTTGTGGTTCGTCCCCTGTCCTCTTGTTTGTCAGTGAGGTTTTCCAAGGCTCCGTCCTCACCCTGCTGCTCCCAGGGGGAGGACTTCACTGTCCCTGCCTGTTTGTGAGGATGCTCACTTTTGCACCTTCAGCCCAGGCCTCTCTCCTGACCTCAGGGCCCCCTCGTGTCTCACCTCCTGGAAGACAGTCATTTGCCTGGTTTTGGTCTAGCAAACAGAGGTGTTGACCGCCTGAGTGGCCAAGGGTCTCAGCCCTTCTTTGAATGTCCCATCATGGCTGTGGTGGTAAGGTCACCTGGAACCTGACCATCATCCTCAACTCTGTCCTCTCCCCGTCACCACCTCCATCGGTTTCACTGACCCTTTGTCCTAAGTAGCACCCATATTTCCTGTATCCTCTCCAGGACTAGCACTCCCGTCCCAGTTCAAACACTTTTCCGTCTGAACTCTTTCAGCAGCCATGTAACTGCATTCCTAACCCTGGTTTAGTTATCATCAAATCCACTTTCCACGAGCTGCTACGAAGACCTTCCCAGGCTCTCAGCCCATTTCTTCACCCCTCCTGCCTCTGCATCTTACCTTGTAGCAATGCCAAACTGCTCGCAGCTTCTTTCTCGCTTACCACCTTGCTTATGCTTGTGCTTTTGTTCTGATTGGATTTCAACTCTATGACTCCATTTTATCTTGTAAGATTCTGCTCAAGGGCTGGGGATTTAGCTCAGCAGCATAAGCACCTGACTGGCAAGCCCAAGGTCATGAGTTGGGTCTCCGGTACCAAATTAAAAAAAAAAAAAGATTCTGCTCAGGCGTGACTTGCTGCAGAAAGCTTTCCAGTTTCAGCTTTCTTTCCCCTGGGCAGATGAGGTATTTGTCCTCTGTGCTCTTCGGGTTTGCAGTACAAACCACCAGTACTCTCCTTCCACTTCGGAGAAAACTGGCTCACTTGGAAGTAGCATGTTTAAATTATTTTGCTTTTAACCCAAATATACAGAGGTAGATGTTTTCTTCTCATCTCAATGTAAGGGCAAGTATGAAAGGCTAGATGTGAAGAAGAAAAACCATACCAAAAGGAACTTTTTCAAACAAAGCCCAGACCCAGGACTAGGATCCAGATGATTCAAGTGAGGCCTCTAGGCTGTGATATGGAGCGAGGGCTTTGTCCTAAATTTTCTCACCTTAGCCTAGACCTTCCTGGAAGCCTTCAACAATTAGAACAGAAGTAAGGACAAGACATTTATTCTGACCTGTGCTTCAGTAAAATAATGATGTGGGAGTATAACCACCTGAGCAGTTAGAAACAGGGAGGGAAGGAGACCCAAGTGGGAACAGTGACTTCAGCGGCCAAACACGGGGCTGGGCGCGCAGCACTCACCTCTGGCATGGAGCTCACTTCGTGCACCTGGCCGATGAGCTTACAGTAGGACTGAAAAAGGAGCAGCAGCTGGAAGTGGAGTTTATACAGTCTCTGGCACAGTTCTAGTTGCTAGAGAGAATGTGCGTGGGAAGACACAGTTATTAAGAACGCTCTTGTACAACCAGTGAAATCTCAGTGCAGACACTTTTTAGTAAAAACATTAAGGCAACACAGCTAGTTGTTGCTCCCATAAAACAGAAAAACAAAATCCAGCCAATAAATATTGGTGAGAAATTCATAGTGCACTATGGAACATTACATTCTGCATGTCAGAAGATGACTAATTAGAGAGTAGCACCTATAAAAAGACTGAGCTGCTACATTTCCATTATATTTACAAATTAAATACCTACAAATTATAGCTTCATGGTTGTATTAGTTTTTATAAGCTGTAATTATTGCTTTTAAAGTGAAGAATTTGCTTGATTAAGAAAGGCAAAATACTAAGTATTTCTAGGTGTTAAATTTACAAACTGAGCAGATGCTTGCGAGACCCCTCTGTGTGATGGCTGTGGCTGGCATTGAACAGACACCTGTCCTCCCATCTGTGTGAACACCAGCCTCACAGTTCTGTAAGCACAGCCTTCTACTTGGTGCTCAGTGTTCACTGTATGAAAGAGATACAGAAGGGGCCAAAAAAACTTAAGAACTTAAGAAAACATCTACACTTCCCATGGAAACCCACATTGTCCAAAATGCGCCTTGATCCTCTGGAATTTGAAATGTTTTCATTATACAGTTTACGTGTATTAGGAAGAAAGAATGGTCAGAGTCATCTCAGCAACAATGACTACACTACTCTCTTAGCTTATCCTCTACATTTTGCTTATTTATTTCAACAATGGGTTAGCTCCTAGGTAGTGGCAGGGGGTTTGGTGAAAGAGTAGCCTTCGCTGTATAGGATTTGCTGGCTTGGTAGTCATCAGTGAAAGTGAGTTATAAATGTGTCTCAGACAAAAAGCTTCACTGTTCAGTTTCCCAGTGTGGCTAAGGACGGTTAAGTAGACTCCTCTTTAAACCTACTATAAGAACTTCAGCTTGGAACTCAGAGCTTCAGAGTGACTAAAAAGTTTCCCCTAAACCATTTAAGAAGGAAGAAGTATAAGAATTTAAGTTTAGTTTTAGAAGGAATATTCTGTAGATGTAATAAAAATAATATCATGTTTTATCCTAATTTTTTAAAATTACTAAAATTCATGCTCAGAATATGCTGAAGATGTTTTCTGTTTCTTCCCGCTCTTTCTATGTTCAGAGAGGAAAACAATTTTGCTTAGAATTGATTCTTCAATACTGGTAAGCAGCCTAAGGAATAGCTACACTTGCTAATTAACTCAAACTGGGTCTTTGGTTGCTTTGTAGAACATTTTCTTATACTGCCATTTACATTTTGAGCAAACCTTTTTAAAATCTGGTATGAAAGAGAATTACCAGGGACTTGCAAATAAATAAAAACATTATTTAAAAGCAGTATTAATCCAATTAAGGGTGAAACCTAGCTATGAAAACTCTTGACCTTCCTAAGTGACAAATAATGATAGTTGTAATTTAAAATATTCTATTGACCACACGAGAATTCATAGCAATGTAGGTTTCTACTTTGGGGCAAAAGCAGCCCAGAATGCTATGGATGAAACTGCCATGTCTCAATCTACCAAAGAAAATAAAATTAAATGAAAAAGGGAAAACATGCTAAGATATATAATAGTAATAGTAAAAATAAGGTTTGTTATGGATCCATGCCTAACTGGACAAAGAGTATGAAAGAAAGTTAACTTACTGCAAGAGATTCCATTTGCTACACAGCAAGCATGGCACAGGAAACAAAGGAAAGGAAAGAAAGTACAGGGTCAGTGTATGCATGCAACAGAAAGCATGGCCCTCTTCCAGGAGCAGAACCCGCAGCAGTGGGAGCGTTACTGGCCCGGATTTGATAAATGGTTGTCAGTGTTGTACCCACTCCACATGCACAGCACTCCTGTTAAAAACAAGCTCTAAAGGAAAACATATCATTGAAAACACATAATTTTTAATCTTTTAAGTTACCTGATTAGTTGGTTTAGATTTTGTCAGGTCAGTCTTGGAGACTAGACATAAAAATTCTTACTGCTTGGAGATTGTAGTGTATAAATGTTGTATGTAATACAGTAAAACTGTGAGAAAGACAGCTGGATAATTTGAAGAATACAGTTTCAAATTATAGTATTGCTTTATATTAAGGTAGTATTTAATATGTCTGGTTTATAACTACTAAACTATGGCCACACAGTTAACACTGAATATAATTAACAATCCAAGTGGCATTTTGTTTAGTTGGCTTGGCTTCCAAATTTCACATTTTATAAGACTGCTAGACATGCTAATTTCAAAGGAATAAACACTGTATAGTTTACTCTCAAACAAGTATGAGATACGACAAGTAATTTTCTGGCACTTCAATAATATTTTTCTCTAGTAGATAATTTCTAAACATAGTTTAGAATTGTTAGTTAACAACAGTTTAGGTGTTTGATAACCACAACTTGACAAAATATTTTTTAAAAATCAATCTGACCATTACTAGTAAAAGGTCAATGTATCTGGTTCTGAATTGTCAAAATCTTTAAGGGCCTGTCTCACTCAGTTTTTAATTCTTGACAACAAAAATCTCTTTAAAGCCCTTTCAAAATTTCTCTTGAGTTATCAATTTAATGTATTATTCTTTAACATAAGATACAGTGGGGGCTGGGGATTTAGCTCAGCGGCATAAGCACCTGCCTTGCAAGTAGGCGGTCGTGAGTTCGATCCCTGGTACCAATAAAAATGAAAAAGACAAAAAAAAAAAAAAAAAAAAAAAAAAGATACAGTGAAAAGAACAAAGAAAAGTACCAAATTCTTATTTATTGGTCACTAAAAATGCAGTCAGTAAAAGGTCACCACAGTTTTTGCTCTTGTGCACCAGAGCTCTTCTCCAGCACCTACTGCTAGTTTCAATGGGGCTCGGCACACTGATGGTTACACTATATTTACTGAGTCGTTTTTGGACCCTGGCCATATATATCTCTGTGCTTCCAAAGATGATTCTTTAAGCCTGTGATATTGATTACATGGTATGAGGTAGTTACTATTTTCAAGAAAACTTTGTCTAAGTAGTTTCTGTAACTGAAACTTACACACGTTATCACATAGGCACACAGGGCCGGTTTTCACATCTCCACGCACACAGCATCTGCACTGGGAAGACTTTTCAGAAAGCAAACACTATGGAAGTGTTTAGTGTGCATATTAGCAAGTAGGTGCCTGGGCCAAGGAATCTACGTTTCAGCAGTGTGGAGCGCAACGTGCTGAGTAAATTACACGACCATGTGTGAAGAAAACTGTGGTCCTTTTGCTGTTTTTCAAAACAAAGTAGTAATCCCAGGAGGTCATCCAGAGAGACAAAGTAAAAGCTTCCTGACCAATAAAGGCAAAGGAAGCCCTCTGTCTCGGCTTGGTGCTAAGGAATGTCACTGTCCCACATTCCTCCCATCAGGCATCTGGGACATAAAATGCTGTAGTGTGTTTCTTGGGAGATGGCCAGCTTTGATGAGTGCCAGTTCTTGGTATCTCCTTTCTAAATTCTCCTTTTTAGGTAGGTTGCTTCAAGCTTCCTGGCTGTTTATTATCTCAAAATCCTTCCCTATGCCACAGTTTTGGACCCGATTTGCATCTACTGTTCCAAAATGTCATGAACAATGCCTGGCTAATGGGCTGTTTCATGGAAAATATTACAACTTTCTTTCCCCCTGGGTCAGTGTCTTCCTGTTCTCAGGTTTTTAAAAAATATCCCGTTAGCCATCTTTATAAATGTAGCTGTGGACTGGTGATTTAAGGGTGTTTTGTCTATGTTGTGGGAGTACGATTATTTTATTTGGTCTCGAGAATTTATTCATGCTTTGTTTCTTTTCTTTTGATATGGCCTGATTTATAAAATCAGTTTTGGAAATATGCTTCCTTAAAATGAGAAAAAAAATTCCCAAGAACCCATGGTGTTAAGAACTGGTCATTAACTCGTAGGGAACAGGCAGCTTAAAAAGCCCCCAGTAGCCCAGACATGTCTGCTTTTGCCTCAGTCTGCCTGCAGATGGTTTCTATGCTTATACTTGGTCAGGGAAAGGAAAATTTGACATGACTGAAGATGAACCACAGCATATTCAGCTGCTTTCAGATTTACTTTGTGAAAGTTATGGGTTAAAACTAAATGGGATAAACTTTAGATCCTAGATAGACAGGAGGTAACACAGCCTAACAACCAGGGTCTGTACTCAGTAGTGAGCAGGTGTATCTAACCTCCTAGACAGGAGCAGTGTGCATGTACCTGTTAACACCGCGTGGCTTTGGCACACAGACTGCTACACTTGTTGAGTAGTTATTCTGGACTTTGGTCATGAATGTCTATAAAAGCTTGGAAATATAAAGACCTTAAAGCCTTTGACACAGAAAACACATCTTGGGGCATTTACTATTTCTTGTGAAAACTATAGGAGACATTTCTTTAGCAGATACACGAAAGAAGATTGCTTGTAGAATAAAGGCTGATCAACTGTATCTGAAGGAGGCAGTTTAATGGATTACAGGTGAACCGGAGAAAAGTCTTGTTCAATGTTTACCTTGTTCAACTTGTCTAAAACCACTGCTGCGTATCTGACTTTGGGATTTTATAATACACTATTTTCTCTTCAGTGTAGCTCATCACATACTCCCTTTCAAGGTTATTTTAGCTATCAGGCCTTTGGGTATATAAAGTGCAAATTATATTATGCAAAAGCAATTTTAATGGAAATGAATCCAGGTTCCATTTATTTCCACCAAGTACTCACAAGTCATCAGAAGTACTGAGCTGTATGAATATTGGTAGAATTAGCCTTAAACTATGGCAATAACTGAAAGATAGCTGAGGGAGAAATTCAATCACAAATATGTGGTTTGGAGTTCATTTTTCTGGTACTTGCAATCAAACTCAGGACCTTGTGCTTGCTAGGCAAGCACTTATGCCACTGAGCTTCATCCCTGCCCTTGGTTTGGATTTTTGAACCTTTCATTTAAGCATGGATTTAAGGATATGCTGAGAGTTTACCTGTTGCTTTTTAGGAGGGAAAATATCAACTTAACTTACATTTTTATTAAATATATATATGTTTGTAATTTATTACTTTAATGAAAGATGTATTACAGGTATTAACTGTTTTTTTTTTTTTTATAATTTGAGCTCTAGTCAGCAAGAATTGGTTTTGTTAGAGGGATTTTATCTGGACCTTCTGGAAAATATGTGAATATGTAGATTTTCTTCCTATCTCCTATAGTGAAGTTTCAGATTCAACTGCTTTAGGAGGAGTCTTATAAAGTTGCATTTTTATCCAGGATTCCAAATGATTCTAATAGAAGTGACCTTGGATTACACTTTGAAGAAGGGATCATAAAAATTTCTTTGTTTTGAAATTTTCAGGTCTGAAATGTTTTCATCATAATGGAAGATATAGAACTAATAGGGCCTGTAAAAGGCAAAAAGATTAAAACAATTCTTATACATATTGTCACAGCTGATTTCTACTAAAACAAAAGACTTTTCTAATCCGCCTGATGCTCGACACTTCTCAAGATCTTGTTAGTTTTCTCTTTCCCTTTTCCTCTCCTCTCTTTTGTTACTTTTTTTTCTTCTCCTCCTTCCCTTCCTGATTTTTCTTCTCTCTCTCTCTTTTTTTTTTTTGATTATTGCATTGTGTGTACATTATTAGCATCTGT
This sequence comes from Cavia porcellus, assembly GCF_034190915.1. Lineage (NCBI taxonomy): Eukaryota > Metazoa > Chordata > Mammalia > Rodentia > Caviidae > Cavia > Cavia porcellus. Next base: position 38,932,172 of record NW_026947504.1, on the reverse strand, counting down.
AGAGACTACATAGTATGCTATCTGGCATGTAACCATAATTTAGTCAAAGCTCTAAAGGCAGTATATACTTAATGTTTAGTCCTTTTGTTGGATAGCTACCAAACCATTTTGTATGCTGATCACGTATAGCAGGTTTTTAAAGAAGAATCATTAAGAAATGTTTACAGGAACTCCCTAAATGTATTTCTAATAGTTTATCTGTACTCTTTTATACCAGTAAATCTGTTTGCCTGGATATAAAACTCTTAGTTTGGGAGTTTTTCCTAATACCTTAATTTTCCTCTTCTCAAATAGGTTAAATGTATCATCCCTGTCTTCTAGCCTAAAATCCCAAAGTGAGGTATGCAAGGATTTAACCTGTCTTTGGCTGATTTTTTATCAATGCCAACAAATTGAGAGTGGCAAATGGCTCCAACCAACATCAGAAAAACCTGTTCTTCGCAGAAGTCTATATATTTTTGATTTTTTCTTTTCCTTTGGCCTTAAGGCCATCATGGTTTTGTTAGTATTCTTCTGCTGATACAGAACTATGCTATTTACATATACAGTATCTGAATGTCCTAACAAGGGAAAAAAGGAAGAGTGGAAAGAGTCCCTGATGGAGGCCTTTTATGTGTTACGCTGTCCACCTGATAGGTTCGTTCACAGCTTTAAATGTTTAAATGTGAAAGTGACATGAGCCACTTCCTCAGTGGAGACTTTCCCCACGGGTAACCATCCCCATTCTGAAGGCAGAACTGCCCGCTCCTCCCATCTTCAGGGCACGTCTCCCTGATTGTAGAATGCCACCTTGGCACTTCAGTACTGTACGCATGGCCATCTTTATCTATTAGATCGTAAATCCTTTATGAGCAAGGTCTATCTCTTTATCTCTTTAACTTCATATACCTAGTACTTTTAATGACACATTAGAGGCTCTAAGGCAAATGAATACTCTGCCAACAAAACTAAATGAAAAGGAAAAAATATGATTATGATCAGTATAGTTTTTTCCTCAAGTGACAGGATGTTTTGATGTAGGTATAGTTTACAGATGACTCTTTTCATGGTATTTTAAAAAAAGAGACCCATCAAAGAAGACACTGGAAGTAGAAAAAGAAGTAGTTTTTGTTACATATGATGTTTTCTCCTGATTGTCAACTTGGTTTGAGCGATTCTCAGTAAAATATGGATTGTGGTGCATTTGGTAGGCCATGGGGCAGGACTCTGGGGACCACATCTGGTCTCCACATTCCTTCTGGCTTTCCCTCTGTCCTATGCTTTCTGAGTGCCGTGAATTCTCTGTCATGCTTGTCTACCATGTTGTTTCTGACTTGGACCTGACCAACAACAGAGTCAAATCTCCAATACCATGAGCCAAAATAAACCTTTTTTTTAAAACTTAAAACCAATCAACTACAGGTTGCAAGCTTCTCATTCATGGATTATGTAGAAACAGTAAACATATACCTGAGGTTGGCAGTGTCCAGAAAGACCCTAATAGTTGGAATGATGATTTGAATATACTAAGATGAAGTTTAGTAGGGCTACAAATATACATTTTGTACGTGAGTCCAAAGACTTACACTATATGTTCAAGCAGTGCCCAGAAATCTTTTGTAAATGGTAATATGTCAAGTGAGATCCCTGTGAAAAATGCAGAAGAAACATCTCAGCTTTCCTCCTCTGGAACTGAGGAGATGAGTTGTGTTAGCCACAGAGCTGGCCCGAGACTTTGCACCCTGGTCTAACTTTATCTGAATTTAAGTCACCTAGTAGTAGTTACTCCAGAATAAATTCCACAAGAGAGATCAGTGGATACCAAAACGCTTAAGTCATAAAAGATTTTTCTCTCTTAAATGTGCAGGCTGACAACACACTGGTGAGGCTGTGTCTGCAAAGGAGTGAAACTGATTTTGTGAGACACACACAAATCACGCTGCCTGTTTTATGTCATATTTAGTGTACGCTGCAGCTTGTTTTGGGTAATTATTATAATCACTAGGAAGCCTAAATCATTAACCAATCATAGGTATTTTGAAAAAATGCCTTCCCTCAAGTGTATAAGGCATTGTAAAAATACAGTGAAAATGTTAAAAATTTAAAAGTAATTCATTGCAGTAAAAGATACATTGTCATTAACTGTCCCCCTCCCCAAATATTCCCTCTCACTTTAAAACACTCATCCCAGTATTCCTTTCTGAAGCAGTTCTGATGTCATCTTTTGAGAGTGCCTTGGGTTGCACTGTGGTGGCTAGCTGGATGCTGTCAATTGATTTAAAAGATTTACCTTTCTGGTCATTGTGACTTTGGGGAAGAGTCAGAAGCTGCAAGGTGCCAGGCACAGTGAAGAAGGTAGCTGAGGGCACAGGGAAATGATTCATTTGACAGAAATTCCGTAAACATTTTGAATTGACATCACGACATCAAGGTAGTCATGAAAGAGGATTCTAGAACTGCTTCAGAAAGTAGAGAGAAGGAGGGGATAAATGTGTTTGAAGGAAGGGGAGTATTTTGAGGAGTATTAAGAGCAATGTGTCTTTCACTGAAATAAAATTTTATTCTTTTTTTTTTTGGTACTGGGTATCAAACTCATGACTTTGTGCTTCCTAGGCAGGCAAAATTTTTACTTTTAATGTACACATTCACTGTACTTGTTAATCACACCTCAAATGTCGTAGTAATCAGTACTTTCACTCTGTACTTTATATCAAATATAGATCAGTAAGTTATAAATGCATTGATCTCTATTGTGGTCCCCATTGTACTTTCCCTCATGCAAAGGATGCTTAGAATAACTGACTACCTCACATTATTTTAGGAGACACGGAACCTGCTGTAGATACACAATATACATAGGCACAGACGTGTAAGTCAGAGGTAGCTGTAATCAGCAAAGTATCTCCAACTCTGGAAATAAGACCTCCGTATTAATATGGAATGATACTATCATTTCTCCTAAAGGGCCCCCTTTAGTGTATAAAGATAGCCCCCCAGTTTTTTTGCATGTCCTAGTTTGGCCTTGTACAGTGTAAGTGTTAACTGTGATGAAACCTAATTGCTAGTGTGCATAGCTAAATCTCATTTTCAACAGTGGTATAGTCAGGGCTGGGGAAATTAAGAGTATGTGATTTGAGAGTGTGGGCCATGCTAGACAACCTCCAGGGCCTACTAGGAAATCCAACTGAGAATTTAGCTGGGTGTCTTGATGGTTTTTATAGTCACCAGTCATTGCTGGACTTATTAGAACTGCCAATTTCTCTCAGGCAAAATACAGCCTGCCTTCTGGACCAGCCTCGGATCTGCAGTCATCACATTCATGGGGCTGAAAGCATCTGTCCCAGAACAACTGGTTAGTGCCTGAATTTTTCTTGTCACCAACATGTCCATGAGCCACTCAGGGAAATCTGAATTCCACATTAGTACCAATAATGGGGCCAGTGCCTCTTTGGTCTTACTAAACTGTTGGAAACATTAGACTAGAATTTGGCTTTATACCAATCTTTTCGCAACAAATCCTACTCTCATCGCTCCTGGACAGTTTATGGACCCTCAATATACATGCAGATTCTTAAATTCATATTAGACATTTTAATGCATGCTAAAAATTCTTCTCTTAATTCTTTCCGATATGCATGTTCTGCCTCAAAGTAACTTAGAGAAAGCTGGATGAATAGGAAAATATGACCTTTGGTATTTGCTTCTTAGTTTCTTTACTTGCAAAATGGAAAACTCCTTATTTTTAAAGGATTGTCTTAAAGGATTAAATGGAATTGTAGGTGTACAGTACCTGAAATGCAGTTTCTTCTTTCCCCTTTTGTATTTTTAAGATTATTGCAAACAGAGTTGCTACATATAAATGAATGAAGATGAACTCTATTTTCCTAATTCCTAGGTTTAATAAAAGCACAAGAAAAGCGATGGGACAGACTACTGCATATGTTTATATTCTGCAAAACAACTGTCTGCCCTATGAAAGACCAGATATATTACTCTGGTCCTGGAACATTCTATTATCCAGTGGTGACATAGTCTTCGTGGTCTGTGAGTGCACTCTGATATTTCCACAATGATGAAGTCACCTAATGAACCATTTTTCAGAATATATCCCTGTTGTTATTTAGTGCATGATGATCTGTGTATAAAGTAGAGAAAAATGGATGAGGACGAAGTGAGTAGCCAGAATAAACAAAAACAAATAAAAGTTTGAGGAAGATGAAGAACCAAGAGGGAGAAAAAAATAAGCAACTAAACCAAGTAAAGCCTCTCATCAGAAATAGTTACAGGCATAATGGGTACACGTTTTCAGATTAGGATATTTAAGCAAGAGGATCACTTAACTAGAATTTCTGTTATCATGAAGTAGGGTTAGCCAGAAAACTAAACAAATATGAGATTTGGTTTCAATCCTTTTTCCAAAAAAAACCTAAAAAAAGTGTATTAAAATGCACTTTGCTGCTTGAGTTTTTATTACACAAAACACAGGATTATTGAAGATAAACACTGAGATAACTTATTAAATATACTACTCTGAAACTATACTGTGAAGCAGACTACATTGTGCTGACTGTAAATCCTAACTGGTAATTGCTTCACGGACGGAGATTTGAATAGCAGAACATAGCAGGGCAAGGATTGAGCTGGAATTAGAAGGCATCAGTGCCACTGGGGCCACAAGACTGAAACCTGAGTAATACTTTATTTCTTATACTTCTATTCAACTGTAAAGGAGGAGGAGGAGAAACTTGAGACATTTATAGCTAAATGGATGCACCTCAAGACTCTTACGTGAAATACACTGGACAAACACGTAAATATCACAGTCTCTATAGTGTGAGAAATGCAAAGTGTAAATAGAACCAGAATGTATAGTAGATATTGTGAGACAGGAAGAAATTGTTCAAGGGAGAGCAGAACTGGGGGTGGGGATGAGAAAAGCAGGATAAAATGGAAACGAAGCTTTGTAAATAGGAGAGGAAAAGGGGTTGAAGGGAGCAGAGGAGCATGGGAAAAAGGAATCAAGACCTGTCACCTACAGGTACAGATCCCCTACGATGATGTGGTCATTATGTATGCCTTCAGATACACATAATGCCACAAAAAACTAAAAACAGAAAAAAAGCACTTCTGAAACATGCTCATGGCACAAATATCCAGTAAAGATCAGAGCTGCAAATCAGCAGCAGCACATGACAGATGTACGTGCAGAGACGAAGGGAAGAGTACTGTTCCCTGTGATTTCAAATTGCACTTTTGATAATGCATTGCTTATGAATAGCATCAAACTTTTATTTTAAAAATACAATATAAAGAATGTATTTCATACATTTTCTTATGTTTCCAGATTTTATGGCCACGCTATCGTTCTGCCTGTCACTTAATCATCCAGGAAGACTTAGTCAAACTTTGGTCTCTTCAGTTACAAAATGAGCTACACTGCCTGCCTGGTCACCCATCTAGAAAGGATCAAACGACTTAACATGAAGTATGAATGTTTGTCTTAATTAAGGGCATAAGCTGAACTTTAATACCTTCTCTAGATATTTCAATCTCTGGTCTCTGCACAAAACCTAATAAGAGGCTCATTAAGTGAGTCACCGCTGGCAAGGAATTATTCCCAGGACTGAGAAGTTGTTCAGTAAAAACTACCATATCGGGATTGAGTCACTGGTACTAGGCTACAAATTTTTATCCCAAACTTCTCTTTCCTTTTACATTGGTAAAGTATTATTTCTAACAGGCACATGATTTCATCGCTTGGAGCAGGTGCAACCTAAATGCTTTCCCAGTGATGCAGGTCCAAGGCCCCACCTTCTCCCAGGTGGGCAGCGTCTCGTATGGCCTGCTGGCTGCTTTAGTCTGTCTCCAGATAGAGGGGCAGCCTCAACTTAACCATCCCTGCCGACCACTGCAGCAACATACCATGCCCCGCCTGGTTTGGCTTCTGCCAACTTCTTTTTTGACGTACATTTTGCTGCGGCTCCAGAAAGTTCTCTCGGGCTGTTATTTTAGATCTCACCTAGAGGACGCTTCCATGGAGCAGCCGACCCAGACCTGCCCTTCTCTTTGGTTATTTGCCTCCCTCTAAGCTTCCATAGCCCGCTGTTTCTCATGTCCTTAGTGGCATTAATTGCAGTTTCCACCTCTATAGCTTTTTGATGACAATCCCTCTCTCTGACAAGTCAGAAGCTCCACCAGGGCGGAAGTCTTGCCTATTGATACTATTGTATCACCATGTAGATCTCACAGGAGGCACTCAATTGCAGCATGAATAACTTTCTACCCTGGCACACCCTTCTGCCCACTTCCCTTTATAACCCATCACATGTTTACCAGCAGGTTTGAAGTGCATACTTAGAGGTACCCTAAATGGGAAAATCTATTTTTCAGGGGTTGGTGAAAGGTCAACTGAAGAAACTGATTCATAAAGAACCGATGAAATTTGATTTTATGAGTATATTCTGAATTAAGAAAGATTTACTAGAAGATGATTAGTATTGTTAGACACTGTCCAACAAAAAGGTTATTTTTATGCCTTTGCTTTTCCAAAAAGAAGAAAAACCTCCCAAATCCCATCAGCACACAAGTACGCACGGTGAGAACGGCATTCTTTCTGTCTTATGTTCTGGTTTCACGTGAATGTATGCGGTACCTCATTCCAACTCTTTCAAGTTCCATGCCTCCTGGATTGCTCAAAACCACCACACACTATGGACCACAGGAAAGTTACAGCCCTGCAGGATTTTGTTACCTTTTCTTCCGAGTCTCCTGGTTGACAGGTAATTACTCCATCTCTTGATCCTCCTGCAAATGTTGCCTTACAATTTGCAAGCCACTGTTTGCAGAAAAAGAGAGAGACAGACACAGGTAAATTCAGGGATGCCTGAGAACAATTAAAACATGAATTCTTTTAGGAAAAATTTATCATGCTTCTAGTAGTAAAATAAAACTTTGCCAGAATGACTTTTAGGAAAAGATCACCTGAAGGGGTTGAAATTAATATATCTTTTTGGGATCAATGATGGCCATTAAAAATGAAACACTGTGCTTTATCTCTAGCTCACCAGCCCATTCCTATTTTATGTATAAATGAAAATGAATATATATATATATATATATATATATATATATATACACATACATATATGGATAGGAACCTTCCACATGATTGTGATAAGGTGGTTTGTGTGTGGCAGGTCTTCTCCACTGTAAGAAAGGTTATTATACCAGCAGCTCATCTGTTTAGAGATTCTTTCAGTCTTAAGCATCTGGGATATAACATACAGATGTGAAAAGGAACGGAAGAACTGAAATTCACACCTGCATCAGTAGGTTAGTTTCATTTACTAACTAGAATGAAAGGATTGTTTTCGGCAGCTGATGAATAAGAAGCTGGCAAATAATGACAGGGGCAGAGCCACAAAAATGGCCTGAATTGTTACTATGGAATTGAGAACTCTTACCCATGGGCATCCTGTAAGATGAATAACAACACGACAGTAAATAAACCCAAGCCCATAGGCATCTATGTACGTGACATTGCGCTGGGCAGCACAGATGTTAGTTCTCTTTTTAAGAAACACTGTTAGGAACCTGAACCTCTGAGTCGCGTAGGCCTTTTTCAAGCCCACACTTCTATTTCCTTGGAAGGAGCATGGCAATAGCGTCACCGAGGGCAGCTGTCAGCATGCAGGGCTTTTAACCGAAGACCTGTCATTCCTACAGTGTTGGACTCCTTGAAAGGACTCATCAAATGTAATTGCTGTGACCACCAGAGGCCTTACACCCTTACACCTATCCAAGATCACAAGCCCTTAAGTAACTAAGCTGTGATGTGAACCAACATTCATCTGATTTCAAACTCCACACTCTTTCTAGAGTGCCTGGAAGACACAATAAATGTTATGCACACTCTTTCTGAACCACTGAGTTCTCTGCCACTTCAGAAACAGGTGGTGTATGGTGGCTTCTAGATCACTTCTGTCTCTAATATGTTGTCACCTAGATCTATGAAGGAAGAAAAAAGTGAAGAACAATAATAGCCAAGGAGAACCACGGAGTCGGGGGACAGAGCTCCCACGAGCAGGCGAAGGGGGAGGTGAAGACGGGTCACCCCTGCTAGTCCTGAGTGAGCCAACCCTGGAAGGAAAGAACGCTTTCAGATCTCTCTGAGAAAGCAAAAGCTGTAGCACTGATAGAGACCTACTAAACAGGTCTGATCTCTTGGTAGAAACTCTAGGGGGCTAAAAATCGAAGTTGAAAACGTTCTCTTACAGGCTTTGTTTCTAGATAATACGTGTATTGTGCAGGTCTGCTGCCATTAAACTGAGTTTGTGAACAGAGGAAAAGATAAAGTCTGTCCTCTCCCTGCAGAGCCCATCCTGGGTTATCCCAACACCTTGTAATAGTCAGACTCGTTCGGTTTTCACTGCATGCATACGCACAGAAACACAGAAACGTACTGAGAGAGTGGCCTCCTTTCTGTTGTTGTAGGTATCCAAATATTCTTGCAGTTCTAAAACACTGAACTTGAGCTTGTCCAGAAGTCCACAAGAAAGGAGCTAAAGACAGGAAAATAATTTGTATTAAGACATGCAGGGAGATACCATCACACAGGCATGGGTACAAGATAAAGAAGCTTATTTATAGGTAACGCAAAGGGGGTCAATGCCATCCATTTTAATTATCTGTGAATTTATGGTTTCATTCTACTACCAGTTGCAGTGAATACTACTAGCTTATGGATCTAAGTCTCCTAGAAAAATATCTGGCTTTTACAAAACATCAATATAGACAGAAAAGCCTAAGCAAGTATTCCACAGAGGCTCACACAGGTGTGATATACGTTTTTTGTGTGAACTTTACTATTGTGCACTGATATTCCAAGTGGTATGGAGTCGGAACAGACTGTCACACTGATTTTACATTTATTTGAAATCGTGTAAGGGAGAATGATTTCTATCATCTTATGCCATGCTGTGGGGTAACCAACCACGATATGGTTCTTGGAAAGACTGACTCTGCACAGACTTTATGACTCTTCGGTGATTGACACAGAGAAAGGCCACAGATAATCCTGCCCTCACAGAGCCTGTCAGCCTTGCGGGTTAAGTTGTATTCGTGAAGTCATGAGTGGCCTGTGTGGGTCATCCTGTAAAGTCGGTGTTTGTGGGTGGGGATGAGGAACACAGAGGGTGGTGAGTCTCTGAGACTTGGGGGATGAGAAAAGTGATGAGACACTGCCTCTGGAGACCCATCCAGCCTCTCTGGCTGGGCACAAAGGGGATTCAGCAGCTGTCATTGTCTCAGTCATGAGAGGGGCAAGGGACACCTAGCAGCTAGGAGGCCTCAGGGCACATACATGGCGCCTCCTACTCCAGGGAGGGGGCTGTGGAACAGCACAGGCTGCTCTGGGAACACTCACAGTCTCTGCATCCACGAACAGTGTGGGACACTCGGAGCAGGAGGTGAGCATCTGGGAGGAGCTAACGAATTTGGATCCAATTCCCCGGAGGTTATCGCCAAGGTAACTGGCTGCGTCACAGGTCAAGAAGCAGAACCTTTTCTGAATATTCTGCAAAGCAAGATAGCAATGATTTGCCAAGGCCAAATTCAGCTTATACACTAGAAAAAACTACTTTTGTGTCAGGTGAGACTTTTAAAATCTTGTAACTTAGCTACAACTTGGGAGGCTGAGGCAGGAGGATTCCTGTAAGTTCAAGGCCAGCCTGAACTACACAGCGAGACCCTGTCTCAAAAACCAAACCAAAACATAAACCCAAAACACCCCCATGAAACTGTATTAAAAATATATGTATGTCATTTTGAAATATACATTGTAGAGTGGCTAAATTTTTTTTTATCTTTTTTTTTTCTTTTTATCGGTACCAGGATCGAACTCACGACTGCCTGCTTGCAAGGCAGGCGCTTTTGCTGCTGAGCTAAATCCCTTGCCCCAGAGTGGCTAAATCTACCATATGCATTATCACAGACATATTTTTTGTGGTGAGAACTTTAAAATTTAAAATTTACTCTTAGCAACTTGTGCTTGTTAATCATGTCTGTAATCCCAGCACTCTGGGAGACTAAGGCAGGAAGGCTGCAAGCTTGATTTCAGCCTGGGCTATTTAGTAAGACTGTCTTAAAATAAGTTCTGGGTTGTAGCTGAGTGTAGAGGCCTTGGGTTTAATCCTAGTAATTCCCATGCATGTGGACACGTGTACACACACACACACACAGTTTTTAAAAAACCTTTATAAAAATATCAAATGAGCGTGAGTCCTCTGGGAAGGGAGAGAGGGCAGAGTGATGAGGACAGGCCCGGCAGATCCCTTCAAGGACCTAATGTCACAGCCACCTGGGACTGAGGGTGCCAACAGCAGCCAGCGTGCTGGGAGGGATGGTGGCTGACAGCATTTGAGGCCAACATTCATGAGACTGCCGCGGAGAGGGGAAGGCACAGCTATGTCTGCAGGAGGGAACGGGACAGTCCCAGAACAACACACCAAGCCCTCATCTAACTAGTCAGAGCCGGTTCTAGGGTCCCGGGTGTGTCCAGCAAGCCCGCACCTTAAACAGAGAGGAGAACACATGGAACGTGTACACCGCGCAGGAGCCGTCGGAGTCGCACATGAGCTGGTTGATGTGGCTGCGCCAGGCCTCCTCGGCGTCATCACAGGCTGTGGGCTGAAAGGCAGCGAGGATGGCCGAGAAGAAGGGCGAGGGAGGGGGAGAGACTCCTCTGTCTCCGGCCCCAAAGCTGGAAGACATGAGAATGGCTCTCAGGGCCCGATGTCCTCTCGCTGGCTGCACCCTGCTACCCTGACTGTCTGGCCCGCTCTTCCCTGGAGGGCGCTGCAGGCCTGGCTTTCATCAGAGGTCTTTTCTCACTCTGGGAAATAGATTTCCACCTCCAGCATGTCTGTGATTGCACCATTTCTGATTCCTTATCCACACACAGTCCCTCGCAAGCACCTGGCAAGCCTCTTGTTTTCCCAAGTCCAAGAGATTTCCCCCAAATAAACATCTATTCCTTTGCTTTGGTACTTGCATTCATCTTTATATTTTTGCTGTGAAAAATTATAACACAAATTTTGATTCTTCTAATTTTTCCTTTATAGGTAGAGAGGATTAATGAATGCATGTGTAAATGCCCAGAAGATGAAGGCAGAGGTGGAAAGAAATGAGAGACAGGAAGAAGGGAATGAGATAATGAATAAAACAGAATAAAAACCAAAAATTCAAATTCTTTTCCAGGTATCATCTCAGCCTTCCATTTGACAGGTATCAGTCACCATGACAGAAGGCCTTTATCTAGCTTTTTCATAAAATTTTATTGGTTTTCCTCTAATTCTTTTTCAACTTTCAGAAGAGTAATGCTGGGCCCTCCTTTTTCTCTCCTGAAGTGAATCTGTATCGTTTATAACCTATGCTAGATGCTGAGTTTATCTGCACAGTGGTGTTCTTATCTGTTCTTTTTCATACAGATCACTAGTTTCAGAATCATCGGCCACCCAGCTCAAAGACACCGATTTAAAGGAGAGTCGATATTTAGTACATAAAGAGCTTCTTGTTCACACCTTTTAACTCTAAATGGAAAGAACACATTTCCAAGCCTTGCCAAGCCGGCTTATCTTCAAAGCTTAGAAGGCCTGGACCACGTCCCCCAGCCCCTCTGGCTTTTCGTGCTGCTTTCTGGCTTTATAAATTCTTACCTGGACATCCTTTCGTGGCTCCGTGAGAGGCGCTCTCTGTAGCTGGATGTCCTAACTCACTGAGAGCCCACTGAGCTACGCAATGCCGTGGACTCCGTCCTTAGGAAGCCCAGTAGTGCAAGTGTGTCGCTGAACTTGAGTAAGCACAGACACGACACCACACACCATGTGCACTCAGGCCCACCAAGGGTGTCCTTACCTTGCCAGGGTAAACTGGTCTAGGCCTTGAGTGCCTTTCTCCTCTGCCTCAGTCGTATCTAGACTGAAGCTGTCACTGCATTCGAAAGCTGCTGGGAGCTCATTGATGGAACTTGAAAGGTCATCCTCGTGCACTGTAGTGTCTTCCTCCTCCTGGACACCTTCCGCCTGGAGGCATGAAAAGAAAAAACAAAACAAAACAAAACAAAAAAAACCCCCGGTGCATGAGAATATATAAAGAGAAAATAAAATCCTGACAGCAATTCTTTTTCTAGCTACAATATAGTCTATTACTAGAACCAGAAATTCTCCAAGTACTGTGTGTTCATTATTTTCCTCTCTCTCTCTTCCACAACTGTCCTCAAAGGAGCTCTCAGTAGATTGTGATGTTTGACCCATGCTGATGGAGCATAAGTGCTACACCTGGAAAAGCTGGTCCAACCTCCATGTTTTGCAGAGGAAGGGAATGATGTTCCCTGTAAGAAAGACATTTATCTAATGTCTGATTAATAATCACAGTTGGACCTGAGAAGAGAAACCCTGACTTCAGATTCAGAGGTATGCTCAAGTGATCCAGAGTCCTCCACCAGTCCAGGCCTTTGCATATTGAAGGTTTTCTAAAATCCACTTACACACATGCTTTACTTCTGAATATGAGTACCTGCTTTCAGCTCACTGCGACATGTGGACAGAGCAGTAACATGAAAGGGCTCTGAGGCAGGCAGGGCCAGGATAAGTGAGAGACAGGAAGGAGAGACACAGCAAGCAAAATGGAAAAAGAGGCAGGGCCTGAACTTGGGCCAGCGGGGAAATCAGCTGGAGAACTGATTGTTCTTTATGAGAGGAAGGAAGGCAACTGGATCACACTTCAGAGGAGGAGAGGAAGAAAACACACAGACATGTTACAGTGAGTCATTTTCTTAAAAACAAAACTGAAGCAAACTAGAAATGTACTCTGATTCCAGGATTAGAAGGAGAAATTAGTAAGATTGTTAAAAGATATACTAGGAAAATAGGATGGCTCATGTCTTTGGTGGAACTTCTTATAAATACTGAGTTTCAGAGATTTATCCACAGCTGCTTTCTGCTTTTTAAAACTACACAGGTCCAATGAGGTGAGCCTCTCACATAGACTTTGTTTATTGTGTAAGGGCTGAGAGCTTACAAAAATCTTTATCCTTTCTAATGCCAAAATATAACAGATACCATAGAAACTCAACCCATGAGAGAAACAAGAATAATTCTTTAGAAATGAGATTGAATTTTTACAATTAAATACTTTTTACTACTTAGACAATAGTACTTCTATGAGAAATCTATATATCTTAGCATACAAACTACTGAGAAATATCAAATGCTTATAACATTAAATATACAAGGAGATTTCGGTTTATGAGTTTAATTTGTTTTACAATTTTGGGAAATACGGTTGCATTTATGTTTGTGTGGGGAAGATGGCCGTGGTTGTGTTTGTCACCTGATAGTTTGTGAATGGAAGCAAAATTTTGCTGAACATTTTTGTTTGCAAAATGAATTGTTGGCAAAGAAACATTTGTAATCCAGCGTATATCTGTATTTTTTTGGTACCAGGGATCGAACTCATGACCTTGAACTTGCCAGGCAGGTTCAGTGCCACTGAGCTAAATTCCTAAGCTTTGTATTTTCCCCCCTCTACACAATTTAATTTCTTGAGATTCTGGCATTTTAACCTAAAACAAGATTTTATTTCTGGATCTTTTTGCTAACAAAGGATCTGCTAATTCTAGTAATCATGATCATAGTTCTTTTGGAATGAGACAGTCTGAGAATTCTTATTTAAACTTTAGCATTTTTTTGTGTGTGTATGTACATGGGTGTAATACTGGAGATTCACATTTGTAGGTAGTTGCACGTTGGTGTTACTCTTGGTTTAAAGCACATAGGTTTTTTTTCTACCTCTGATCTGTTTTTAGTAAAACAATAAAGAATAGCTCACATTATATTTGTCCATTAGAAACTTAAGAAGCAATATAAGTCTAAAATTTGATCCTTTTTTTTTAAAGCTTAAATAATCATAACCAAACTCAGGATGAAGATGGCTTTACCTTATCCTAACAGTATAGATTATTTGGGTATATTTAATATAAATAAGTCAAATTCTATACTGATGGGCATAAATTTGGCTGCAACATGCAAGTGGATGGTTTTACTGGGAAATTATTTTCTGAAAACTTTGATAAATAAAGCTCAAATGAAATATAAATCTATATATACAGGTGTGTGTTGGTTCACAAACTTGATTCTTTACACAATTTTGGTTGTAAACTGAGTCAGACAAGAAATGAATCAAATTCAGCAGTCGGATTCAATGTTGGCTTTAGGGGAAATCTGATTTGGTTCTTGTCCAGTTTGGTTTGTGACCAGAATTATGGAGATAATGGAGTGTGTGAAGCAATATTTATATATATATATATTCAGGGTAGCCTTTATCTATAAAGATATTATATTAGTTAACGTTTCTTCTGGCTAGGAGAGTTTTGTGCAAATCTGGCATAATGCTGTGACTGATATTACAAAGTTTTATAGAATGCCAAGTGTTGAATCAGTATACAAATTGTATAACTGGTTCCTTCATAGGAAAACATTTCCCCAAATTTGCGCACACACCCACACCTGACTTAGCATACTGTTCTATAAAAGCCATGACAAAGAGCAGCTCAGTTGTTTCCCAGTCACCGTGAGCTCAGACATACACTACTTTGTTTTGCCCTCAGTAAGCAATGTTCAGGCAAAACGATTCAGTTTACAAAGGCTGCAGCTCAAATCTCTGAAGCAAGACGGTTGCTCGTGTGAGTATAAAGCAGCTTGAAAACATGGGCCTCCGTGCACAACTTTCAGTTGTTTCACTAAGATCAGAAAAAGAAATGCAGTTCTTAAAAAATGCAGTTCTTAAAAAAAAAAAAAAAGAAACACAGTTCTACTTTTGACCTTCCTTCCCTAAGAATGCTCAGAAAAATTAGAAGAATTTTCCTCCAAAGGAAACAACAATCACAACTGCCAAGATATTTTCACCTTTGAACCCTCAGAAATCTGCAGATTATTCATATCGGGCAGTGAGGTGTCAAAGCTGGCCATTCTGGTGTTGAAGGAATGGGGGTCGGCGGGGGCGGAGTCACAGACCGTGGTGAGCAGTTCCATGGGATTGGCCTCCTCAGAGGGGGAGAGGGTCATGATCTGTTTAAAAAGCAAAGGAGATAAAACAATATGAAGTTCCCAGTCTTTAAAAGTTCTACTGTTCTTTACATAGGAGCACACGCTGTTATCCCCTAGTTTTTGGATGGTAAATGTTAATTTCCTAATTTGCATACGTTACCCTATTGGACATTCGACATAGAAGCTGTCAATCTAATATTAATCTAGTGTCACAGCACAACCCTCTAAAATACCAATACTGTATAAATGTCTGTCCTATTTCCTAACACTTTAGCTACCTGAGGAAATTTTTATAAAAATTCCAGCATCACACAAATTAAGAGTATTTGGGAAAAACCTAGGTCCCCACAGATTACATAGTGATCAGGAATTGTCTCCATCTGCCACCTACAGAAAAGATGCCACCAGAAAAGAGAAATTAGACACCCCTGAGAGTTGAGATTTTAGCCCAACAGCTGTAGTAAGTTCTTTACCTGGAACTAGGAACAAAACTCCTGCATTCATTCTCAAAAAAAAGTCTCCCTTGCTCCAATGAGAGAGTTCCTACTCACTAGGTCCGAGTGCTCCAGGATCTGGCTGGCTGTGAGGTCCTCCTCCTCAGATGATTCATCGGAATCCTCATGGTTCATTTTATTCAGGCTGGGAGGACTTCCTGAGAGCTGGCGCTCCTCCAGGATCTGCATGTCACACTTGTCCAGGCTGTCCAACGAACGTCTGCGCACTCCCCAGTTGAAATTGTCCATGCTCTCGCCCTGAAATCACACCACCAGCTGGGTTTTTATGCCCACATCCTCCTGCACTCGCACCTCTAATTAGTCACAGCTTAGAAACCAATGTGGTCATCACCAACTTCCAAGCCCTCATGAGCTTGGGTGTAAAAACTATAGTTTACCTGATGTGAAAAGTAACAAATCAGCCTATTTTTATGTAAATATACATTAAGTCGCAGAAGTGATTATACTTTTTCTTGGGCATGTTGGATATATTTTTTAAAATTGATTTTGGCAAACTTCAGAAATGATGTGCATTTAAAAAAATCTGTAAGGAAGAGACTATTAATATTAAAACAACTTCAGAAGAGGTATGGGCTCCCTTCCCCCGCCAGCCCATTTAGTGCATTTTTCCAAGGGAGAAACAAGTAGGAGCTAGGCTTGCAGCACATTCCAGAACCCCTTGGCTATTAAGTAGAGGAGCATTAGGTAAACATTCCAGCCCATTCTGCCACAGCAGTTTTCACAGATAAAACGCAGAGTTAAAGACTGTCAGGGAGCTGGACAAAGTTTGATGAATCATGCACTATGCAGAGGCCAGAGCAGCAATGGCTTAATTTTTGCTTTAGGCTCATCTTTAAACAATTGTTCCATCCTGGAAAACAATTTCTTGCCTCAGTACTAAACATGACTGCTGACTTGTACACTGTGATTTTGTGAGAAGTGGCCTAGGAGGCCCATAAGTATTAAAGAAAGCTTTCATTATATCTTCGACGTTCTCTATAAACCATCAGATATTAAATAAGTTTATTTGACTAATTTTTTTTCCTAGAAATGAATTTGGATTTTGTTTTTCTGTTTCTTAAGCTACGAATAGAGGAAGAGAGGTATTGCTAGCCTCCTGATAAGCAAATTCTAATCTAAACAAAAAGTTAATGGAATAAAATTTAACACCGAATCCTTCCATTTTTAGAAATTTTAAGCACTGCCTAATGGTTCACTCTGATGACAGCTCAGTGAACAGCATAATGAGATATAAATTACTGTTAATCTTGGGAGTGTGTTTATTCATTTCTTCCTGGCTTAAGAGTCTGTTGTTTCTGACTCCTAACGACACAAGCTTTCCATTCTCATCAACCTCTTATAGTAGATGCTTGATACATTATTCCAAATATACAGAAATTATACAGTGATCATATAGTGATTGCCCTAAAGCCACTTAGATAAGTTTTTCATATTCTGTACTGCTTCCCCTGTATCTGCACAGGCTGAATAACCCTACTCTGAAATCCAAAATGGTGCAAAGTCCAAAAATGCCATCATGATGCCCCACAGTGGACCATGCCCTTATCTGACATTATGTGATGGGTTACCAAAAAAACATAGGACCACTAAAAACTGTATAAAATCCCCTTTAGGCTGTGTGTATTAGGTGTATATACAACATAAATGAATTCTGTTTAGACTTAGCTTCCATCCCCAAGAGATCTCACTGTGTATATGCAAATATTCTAAAATCTGAAGAAAATATGAATCAGAATTCAAAATCTGGTCAAAATCAGAATTCAAAATCAGAAGTCAAGCATTTTGGACAAGGAATATTCAAGCTGTTTTTGTTTGATTTGTGTCTGCAGTAATAATTTCTTTTTTTTTTAGCATGGTGGAAGAGACTAACTGGAATGCTGGGATTTTAAAATAACTATTGCAAAGGAAAAGATGTGCAAGAGCAAGAGGTCTTGGAAGAAGAATGCAGTGTGTAAAGAAAGGAAAAAGATGAAAAGCGATACTATACCAACAAAAAAGTGAAAACTATTGGAATACAGAATTCCCAAAGCTGACTTTCTTGTACCAAATGAATGGATACGTTGGGAGAACTAAATTTCATTTAGAAAATTTTTTTTGCAGTGCTAGGGATCAAACCCAAGGCCTTGCATTGCTAGGCAACCACTCTGCCGCTGAGCTACAACCCAAGCCCTGGGTTGTAGCAACACAGACATCTGGAGTATGAAATGCTGCCCCGGGCAAGATGGCTGGGACCATGGATTTGCTGGCAGGTCTGCTGAAGACTAGAATCTAACAGGCAGGTAGCGGTCCTCACAGGAATAAGATCTGTCTTGTCAGAGGAGTGACAGCTTCGTTAGAACAAAGATGTTGAAATTGTGTTTGTGAGGTAGCCGAGGGGTTGAGATAAAGCCCTGTTGCAGTTTAGTCCCAGTAAACGTCCATGGTGATGGAGGCTGCAGGTGTACTTCTGAAACAGAGTGTGTGCTTAGGACCTATGAGGCCCTGGGTTTAATCTTCCCTCTGGGGGCAGGAGTAGCTAGCTAGCCGTGGTGATCAAAAGTCAACCTGCCTTTCCCAGCACAGCACAGGGTTACCTGCAGTGGAGCTACACATGCTCCATCCTGCCTCTCCCTCTCCCTCAAATGTCAGATCTGCATTTCATGTTACACACCGAGTTAAAACAGTTTACTGGTGATGCCAGGTTATGTGTGAGAAAATGGAGAAGATGGAAAACTTTTCTGGATGAAAAATGTTCACACACAGGTTTCAACAACCTTAAATATACCACTCAGGATTTATAGTAGAAGAGTATTAACTATATTCTAGAAATATTGGAAGTAACATTCACTGAAATAATTTTTTATATCAAGCATTAAAAAAGAATAAAAATGCTAACTAGTATCATTTTTATGAGAATTATTATGGAAGGGACCAAGTATGCCACAGTCTAATATGTTCCCCTAAATGAACTACTGAGTGAGTCTGACATGACACACACATAGTGATCTTAGCAGGGATAATCCTGGTTTGTGCCAGTTGTCCAGATGTTGCACCCTCTTGCATTTTTGAGAGCCCAGGTTTGGATGAAAACTGATGTTTTCATAAAGACAGAGCTCCAAATCTTGGGAAATTTTTTTTTTTTTTTGCGCTGGAAAGGTATATGATATATCATCAGCTGCGGACTGATTGCACTTTTTTCTTGTGCTGAGACCTGAACCCTGGGCCTTGTGTACCTGCTTTACCCCTCAGCCACACTCCTAGCTTGATTTCACTTTTAATAGGAAAACAAAGAGTTCAATTGTGCACTTGCCTAACCAGACATTTTAGGGAATCCACTGATCAAATTTGATGACTCATTTTTCTCTTGAGATGTAATATGTATTTTTCATACTAGAACATAAAAGTTTTTTTTAAATTCATGTATTTGTTTTACAAAATAGTTTCATACTAAGCAGCCAGGAAAAATACTTCTGACATGACACACACTTAAATAGATATATACACACAAATAAGCATACGTTTGCTGGAAGGGAGGAAAAAAAAGCAATTATGTTGTTATAAATTTGCAATGATGCAAAACATCTACTAGCGTCTCTGAATTAAAGATAATATCATCTTACCTGAAGCTCCTGGGTAGCAGATTGAATGGATAGAAAAACAAATAAAAGGTCTATTTAAAATGATTAAAGATACTCAAGTGCATTTGTCTTAATTTTAACACAATAGCAACTAATAATGCTAACAATATAAACAATGTATACTTTAGTAGACACAGTTTTTTAAAAAAGTTAAATATGTTCTAACCCCAAAGGGAACAATCACATCTCTTCAGATATTTCTCACCTCTTCAGGTGGATGGTGCAGCTGAGGTAACAGATCATAAGCATAATTTCTAACGTGGCTTTCACTTCAGTGACAACTTTGGCCTGACACATTTTATTGCAATGCTTAAATAATCATCTGTGAGAAAACTGTTCAATGCCACAAGAAAAATAGAGGTCATCAACTAGGAAAAAAAGGGGGATGTCACCTGATTTCGTTCACAAAGCTAAAAGTGTTTGTGATCATAATGTGTTTATTGTGGATATGCAGTTAACAGCAAAGACACAGCCTTTTAAGATTCTAAAAAGGTCAAGGGCAGAAACTCTTATACAGATAGTATCAACAAATCCCAAGTTGAGTGAAAAGGAACAGAAGTATGAACAGCCTGACTTTTTTTTTTTTTTTAAACTGGAGTGTTTTCTCCCCTTGCTTGAAAACTGTGTTTTCAAGCCGTAAAATGTACTTAACTTTCTCTGAAGAGGATATACGAACGTTATTTACTAATGACAGCTACGTCCAGGGGCTGACACTGAGAATGTTGAGTGCCTCCCCACAGATTATCTTATTTAACCCACATGGCAATTGTATGGGCGGGTATCATGATGCCTGCTGACCCCACGAGTAGCAGAAGCCAAGAGGACCTGCCATTCCAGCTGGAGGTGCTTACGGCTAGGTCACTGGCAGAGATGAAATTCAGTTGGGATTGATAGATGCAGGCCCAAACACTTCGATGCTATGTAGTGATCAGTAAGCATGTTAGAATCCTTTTTATAATTTTACTTGGAAGAAGCAAAACATTCTTAAATGGCTTATTCATTTTTGAGACAGGATCTCATTATATTGCCCAGGCTGGTCTCTAATTCCTGGGCTCAACTGATCCATCTGCCTCAGGCTGCAGGTGGCGAGGGTTAGAGACCTATGCCACCTATGCCACCGCACTCGGCTTGCAGATGACTTCTTTTATTTGGATAAAATGCACTCTCTTACTTCCTTGAATGTCTCATAAAATCTTACTCATAAAATATAAAATCATCTCTGGGATATTTTAGTTAGGACAAAAGAGAGATGACTGAAAGGCAGGTATATCATTCATTATTTATTATGACAAACATCAGTACCTCAGTGGAGAGGTTGGCACCTCCAATTTTTTCGTCTTCTATTTTAACAGTATTTTTTTATTTTTGTGATGCTGGGGATACAACACAGGTGATAAGCACATGTCCTACCTCAGTGGTAGGACACACTGAGTCACACTCCCAACTCTTTCTTTCATTTTGATAGAAATGAAATTTGTTCTGAAATTGTTTCTGCTCCCTCTGCCACTTTTCTCTGGCTGAAGAGGAAGACGATACCTCTCTCATTCTGTCAGTTTTTCCCTTCCTTGTTTATCTCCCAGAGGAAGAGGGTGACCACGCATGAGTTCTAGCCTG
This sequence comes from Cavia porcellus, assembly GCF_034190915.1. NCBI lineage: Eukaryota > Metazoa > Chordata > Mammalia > Rodentia > Caviidae > Cavia > Cavia porcellus. Next base: position 38,911,343 of record NW_026947504.1, on the reverse strand, counting down.
ACAGCAGACATGAGGTCATTTCCCAGGTTAGGGAGTTAATCTTTTGGCATGAGCGGAACACTCGGTCCTTGTTCAGAGATATTTAGAAAATAATCAAAACAATTGTACTATATTTTGTGTTTTTTTGTCACTAATTATGGTTAGCAGTAATCTCTGTAATACTTTTAATGGTCCTAGAACAATTTAAGGTGAAAATTAAGTTGGCATTTTTTTTTTTTTGAAGAATAGTCAGTGCTTTTAGCTCTTTGGCTTCCATGAGATGTAAGTGGGGTCATCAGTAATCACACCCTTTTAGGGAGGATACACAAAACATCATTTTTCTAAAGGTGTGTAGTTAAGTTAGGAGGTGCCTATCTACCACAAGACAGAGTAGGTTTTGAATTTGAGCTTCTGTTTTAACTGCAAGACTAGAAGAATGCCTTTTAAAAACAGAGTATGTTAGTTAAAAGTCAATCAACCAACGCTGAGCAACACCAGGAACCAAGCTTTGTACCAGGCAACTGTATATAAGCAAATCCCACTGAAGAGAACTGTGTTTTCATCTTCTGGTGATTAAAGACTGTCTCTCAGCTGGAACCTTAGCTACACAAGTGAGGGTAACCAAATGGGGGTTGTTCCTGCTTCCAACCCTGTTTTCAAAATCGTGATTCATTGCAGAAAGCACCTTATTACCATGACCATCATTTAAAATAAAAGAATCTGTATCTGCCTGTTGAGACTTGAATTCAGCTGCTCCAGGTGTCTGGAAGGCTGGCGACCAACCCAAGCAGAGCAAAGAATGCTCTCTCTCATGTGCTTTGTATTTCAAGTTCTAATGATTTCATCAAACACAGCACAAAAAAGCTGGAGCCTCGAGGCTCTGATCTCATGTTGTAGCAGGCAAGCTTTGGAGTAACTGATTTAGAACAACTTTGCATTTAAAATAATTAAGTGCTTAGAATATTTTGCCCAGGTGCCAGTGAACTGGCTCAGAACTGTCATGTTTCTGTGCTTTTTAAGTTCCCCCTTGGACTACACACACACACAGTCTTTGTGTGGTCATAACAACTCAGGTCTTTGCCACTTAGAAAGAACTTGGCAGCTTCTGCCCGGGGCTCAGACAGGAAGGGCGTGGCAACTTTTACCCAAGTTAGGCGGCTGTACTTTGAATAAATAGATTCAAAACAGTTCAAAACAGTTTACAGCTTGGCAATTAAAGATCTTCCTACAAACCCCTCCCTATTTAGCAGACAGAAAGGCACTATTTTGTTAGTCAAGGACAAAGTTAAGGTGATTATTTTTAAAGAACGTACTGTACCTCTCCATCCTCCAGCTCCACGTCTAGGAAATCAAAGTCCCTAAAGACTCTGAAGTGCTGCTCGCTGTTTGTGTCATCTGTGTTCTCCTGCTCCCGGGTGCCGTCCTCAGAAGACACCAAGCTCGTCTGATGCTCGAGCAGATCCAGGTCCCCGCACGATGAAAAAATCACCTGTGAACTCAGAGAGTCCTCTCCTGAGAACTGGGCTGTGTGCAGTTGTTTGTGCTACAAGAAACAGTAACTGGCTCTTCATAGCACTGTGTTTCCAGTACACACCTAATTCCTTCGGTGGGTATTTTTAGAATGTTCTTTTATTATTTATGTTGGACAGGTGCCTTCGGATTAAACTCGTCGCAAAGACCTAAGTTCATGCACCAGGAAAGTGTTCAAGAGTTAAGTTACTATTTTAATGGATGAAGACGACAATACCTGAGCGTGTGTGTGAGAGAAACAACTGAACGTATGTTCACAGACAAACTGGTCCTTAAGAAAACATTCCATTCTTTCTGAGCTGACTGCAATTATAAATTGCACACTCTCACTAGAATGGCATAAGACTGACTAGCTGAACCATGCCCCTAATTTCCATACACATAAATCCCTACCGTGTTGCTTTAAACAAATCAAAGCATTTCATCTGTTAAGATCTTTATTATGTTAATGTATTGAAATTAACTTCTCGGCTGGACGAGTGGCAAATGCCTATAATCCCAGCACTCAGGAGGCTGTGGCAGTACGACTGTCACAAGTTTGAGGCCAGTCTAGGCTACACAGTGAGTTCAAGGCCAGTCTAGACTACAGAGGGAGACCCGGCCTCAAACAAACAAACAAACAAACAAACAAAACCTAAGTTTTTTCTTCACTGGGCATTTTAATGGAACTTTGTAGAAATAGTAATCTATCAATGAACCTAAATGCTTTGCTAGCCAATGTCTACTGAACATAGATGGACATTCAGTAAAATTAACAGTGTTCTTTACATGATCATTATAGTGTCTTAGTCTTCCTGACAAACAAACGGATCATTTATAAGAACTGAAATATGTTTCCAAAGTAAAAAAAGTCAGTGGATGACAAATGTGCTTTTTCTCGACTGTTTAAAAATAGTCATGTGATGTGCATAATACAGGCTGAACATCCCTGATGTGAAAATCTGAGATGCTCTGAAATCTAAAATTTTGCATTGTTGACATGCTTAAAATTTTGACATTTTGGAGTCTGGATTTTTGGGTCCGAGATGTTCTGGTACAGTCTATGGAGAAATTCCAAAATTCCCAAACCCCAAAATCTGAAACAGTTTGCGTACCAAGCATCTCAGCTAAGGGCTTCTCAGGCTGTGATCTCATGCAGTGTGGTCCATGACAGTTTCCCATGGGATCACAGACAGCTGTGTGACACAAGTCCAGCAGTCAGTGAGAGGGGGCATGAAAATTCTGATTTCCTGAGCTGACGGTCCTATGCCTGGTCTTACTCGTGAGGTACTGTATTTCAGGTAAATATTTCTAGCTGGCAAGGCCTCAGCACAGGGGCAGACAGTATGAGCCAGAGAAAGTGCTAACCATGATCGCAGTGAGGAATAACTCCCATGGCCTGTGCTGCACTGCAGAGGTTCAGAGACTCTTGTTTCTTGGGGGCTGGCAGCTGTCTTCCCTAAGTAACATCGCAGGCACAGCAACAAACCACTGAACAGTAACACCAAAGGAGACTTAAGATGGAGGGCACCACGGTGACTTCAAGTTTAGCTGACGGGGACCTGAGGTATGTTAGTGGGTATACATGAGCCTCTACTATTTAACTTGCTCATGAACTATGTAAATAGAAATAGTTTTAGATTTTAAAAATAAAAATCCAATTTCTCCACATGGAAATTGGTTTGCTAATTCTAATTTACTTGGTTAATTTGCTCATTTATTGTAAGTAATAAAAATGGTGTAATATAGATGAAATAAAAATACTTGGTGAAACTAGACCCTGACATTTTGTTTTGTTGCAATATGTTCATATACATGCAATTAAAATTGTATGAATTTTATAAAGGCTTCAGAAGCTTTCTTATTATTACTCTTTAATCATTTGTCCCTTCAAAAGCCTAATGATATTTTTTGCTATAACAGTGAAAATTAAAAAAAAAAACATGCCATTTATTTTGTTTTATTTTATTTGGGACAGGGTCTCGCTATGTAGCTCAGACTAACCTTTAATTCACAGCGATCCTCCTGCTTTGGCATCCTGAATGCCAGGATTACAGGCATGTGACACCATACCTGGCTTTGTAATCCTTTATTTGTGATATGAGCAAAGAGAAGAGTTTAAAATATTTACCACGGTTTTGTTAAAATACCATTATTTTTATCTTCCTGGTATATAAGTAAAATAAACACATCAGAGCCAGAAGTGTATGTAAAAATAGAATTCCATCTAAGAGGACTGGCCTCTGTGTCACGCATGGCGGTGCCGTACACTGTAAGGAAGTTTGGACATACACATAGAAGAACTAAGAAATTAAGCAACAACAACCAAACAGCATTCACAGGCAAAATGGGGCAAAGAGCCAACAAAAGACTTCCTGGTTTTTAAACTAAGTGAAATTAAAAGCCACAGTGTAGGGTAGAACAATGCAGGGATTTGGTATAGATAATGGGCATCATATGTGTCATTCACTGTAAAAATTTATGTAAAAATATATGATCAATAGCAAAAAGCAGATCAAAGGCAAAAAGATAAGATACCAAAAGAGTCCTGACGTAAGATGGGACTTACGGATGGGTTTTTGCTTAATCCTACTTCTTGGCCACACAGCGAAAGGACGTGCACCAATTTCTCTTTTGTCCTCTTCTGGAAAAGAAACACAAAGCAGGTTTTCACTGAGGGGTCCGGTGAACTGCTCTAATCCCAGATCCTTTTGTCACAGAGGGCACTTTGCTGCTTGAAATGGGGTCACTAAGAACTGAGATGTAAAATGCAAGACTTGCTATGAAAAAACAATGTGAAACATCTTACTGATAACAGTTAAATACTGTAACATACTGAAATATTTTTTACACAAACTGTCAAATAAAATGTTACTAAAATTGATTTGCCTGTTTCTTTTTACTTTTTTTTAAAAGTAATTGCTACAATATTTAAAATGAAGCTTACGTTTCTCCTAGTAATGTTTACCTAAGTTACTCTAAGGGGTGCTATGGGTGTGTGAAAATCAATCCCTAGGTCAGTGGTGGCAAACCTTTTTCAAGCTGCCACAGTGGGCATGCAGAACCCTCTCTCCTGGCACACAAGCCAACTCACCCTAGCAACCAAGCATTAGATAACATTTTCCTCTAAACTAAATCCTCAGTGTCCGGGTTTAATGGCAGAGTGGGTTTTGGGTTGCAGTTTGGGCACCTGGTCTCTAAAATGCTTGCCATCACTGCCTAGGTTCCTCAGCAGAGATTCATCACTCCCTTTGATAATCCTTTCTTGACTATTACAACTTTTAGTGTTAGCAACGTTTTTCTTACACTCAAATTAAATCTATTACAGTACACATCTGTTTTCTTCAAGTGAGAAAATTACTTGCTGCATAATGAAGGCATTCAATCATTTGTAAACCACATTAACTCTTTCCCAATTGATTCTTCCTAAAGTTAAACACATTCTTTCTGACATTCTTCATGAACCTTATTTTCCAGCCCTTTAATCATGGGGAATCTTCTCTAAACCATCCCATTTTTCATAAGATTACGGAGTCTCAGAAAGACTGGCAGTTGAAAATGAGACAATCTATAACTAGAATCTAAAAAATGTTCTTGTACTTCAGAACTGCTCATAAAGCAACCTTTCTAATCTCTTTAAAACAATCCAGCCCCTTTAATCTAATTTAGGGCTGTTCATATATGTATATGTATGTATGTGTATGTATATGTATATGAAAATACTTAAGACAGTTACACTACTGACTTCTCTGAGGTCACTAGAGAGAAAGATCTATGTTGGTATTGTTCAGACAACGGAATGCAGGAGTCTTGCGCTCTGGGTGAATGATTTGGGGAAGACAGTGCGCAATGCACGCACCATTTTTGCCCTCGATTGACGACGTGTTTTGAAATTTTGTTTTAGTTCTGTTTTCTTTTCTCTTTGAAATAAAATGGATTTGAAAACAGTAATTTTAGGGTTGTTATGTAGAAACTGTGAGGCCAATACCACTCTCTGAGATGTTCCTTCTTAACAGAACCTGTTCACGGCATCTTTCTTTGCAAGTTAAAGAAGGGACATATTGTCAAAGTCAGAGGCATGAGGACCTCCATGTAGAGAGAATGACTGTACATTTGCTCAATGGTTTCCCCAGGCCTTAGGGAATTTTACAGTGCTGAGAAGAAATCAATGTAGAGCAACATGGAACAGGCTGTATATTTTTCTTCTCTTTTCCAAAAATGTTTCCAAGAACTCAGGGAACCTTCCCTGAGACCTGCTGTTTCGGCAGGCTCTGTGCTATGTGTTCATTTCCCAAACCTTTAAGGATGAAGTGAATTCTGCTGGGCATCAAATGAAGTGTGTTTCCGTTCCCCACACTCTGCAGGAGCCTTTGTTTCCCTGCAACCGCTATGAATGTCAGAAAAAGACCTCTGTTCTGAAAACACCTGACCAAAGACCATGGCAACCTGGAGCACCAGGGTTTGCTGTGGGGTGCTGTGGGGAAAGCCTGCTGACAGTGAAGTCAAGAGAGGGGAAAAGTCGGGGGCCCTTGACTCGCTTCTCACCTGCAGCCTTTTTTCTTTCCAGAGGTGGAAAGGAGAGCGTCTAAGGATCAGTTCCTGTCATGGTGTGCTAGAATCCAGCTGTGCATGAAGCTAAGGTAGAGGGTGCTGCAGACCTGATTTCGAGGTCTCCCAAAGGCCTGTGTGGTAAAGGCTTAGCTGCGGGTCCAGGGGACTACAGGGAACCTTACGAGGCCGGGCCCAGAGGGAGGAAGTTCAGCCTCTGCAGTGAGCCCTCCAAGGGCTGCTGGGGTCCAGCCTTTCTCTTTTTCTTTGCTTCCTGCCTTCCCCAGGTGAACAGGTCTTTGGGCTTAGATACCCAAAGGGTTAATAGGGCTGCGCTTTCAAATGCCATTCGGGCTGCTCTCCTCAGAGCATAAACATTAATCATGGTTTCCAAAAGCAAGCCGAGCTACACTGCCAAATTTCTCTACAGACAGGTCAGCATAGCCCAGGTCTAGATGTGTTTAGTCTGTGGGTGGTTATGGCACATCATTGGTGCCACTGCGCTTGCTGTTCACTATTCAGGAGTCTTTAAGTGACATGTGACAGAAACTCACTGACAGTTTACCATAAATGCTAAAGGAATTTATAAAACCATCTATATTAACCAGCTTTTTGTAAGATTTTATTTAAAGAGGGAAAAAAACCAGAAAAACTTCTACCCTAATCTCACTTCAAATGCTGTATGTCTGGGATTGAATACCTGGGAATACTGGGGCCTTTTCCAGCTCACGGGAACAAGCACGTTGGAGTTGGAGCCTGACGAAGTGGAGGATGCGCTCCGGGTAACCGTCATGGCTCGGGGCTTCCCATCACGCCCAGCAGAATTCTGGAGCTCATCGTATCGCCTCCCGATGATGGGTGTCTTGAGAAAATGGAAGAGGACAGATTCTTCTGACTCTAATAGTTTTGTAGAGTATGGGACCATTCTACCCAGAAACAACCAAAAACTACTTCTGTGTTTAAAACTCAGATCAGAAAAGCTCAGCGTTACAAAGGTTACTTTTCTGATGTTCAAATATACATCCTGAATCATGCACCTCTTCAGTAGTCTCCCATATTCTTTAGCAGCAGGAAACAAATCTAATCACTTGATATTCAATATGCTTTAGAAACCACTGATAAAAATGCACAAACATGCAGATAATCAAATACTTTTTGGGTGTTTAAGATTGAAAGAATTTTTTATAATAAAAGACTAAACTTCCTTCCCCTTGCTCTAATGATCAATAATTGAGAATTATTTAAAATTATTTAAAATTTTACATGAATTCATATATTTTCAATTATTCAAATGAGTGAGGTCAGGGTCAGGTATGTGGGCAACATTTTAGAAATTTCACTTTCTGAGTTCCTCAGAGCCAGTGGGCAGTGGCTCCCCAACTTGAGCCCCAAAAGCTGTTGATGCCAGCTTGCGGGCTTCAGGTGGCAGGAACTTCCTGCTAATTCTCCAGCTCCTACGGGCCACTGTTCTGGGAGTTAGGGGTGCAGCTAACTGGCTACAGGCTTTTTTTTTAACCTTTTGTAGCAGAATACTCTTAAGAGTGAAAATAGCTCACCCCTTTAGCAATGTAAAAAAATAGTTAAATATGAACAGTACTTAAATCACTACCTTCATAGCATTTACATGTATACTAAAGATAGATATAGGTGTCACCATGGGAGCAAAGAGGTATCTCATCCTGAATACCGAATGGTAAAAGTCAGCAGTGTTGTGTCAAAAACTCTAGTCTGGGTAGAGCACTTGTGTGAAAATCTGGGTTCAATCCCCTAGTACAGAAAGCAGGGAAAAAGCCAGCTGGGATACAAGCTACTTATTAGTACCAGTGAGTTCCATATAAACATATCTGGTCTATTTCTTAGTGAATTTGTCATTCAGCAGTGTTTAGAAATAATTATCAATGATCTGCTTTGCATCAGACAGTGTACTTGGTTATAAAGATCAAGGGCAGAGCTGCTGCTTTGGGAGGGCCGTCATGAATCATGGTGCAGGAAAGTCAAGAAAGCCAAGTTATTTTACATCTTGAACTTAAATAATTAAGTACTGGCTGCTCATTTTGGCTCATGGACTAGCAGATGAATTTGACTACTTTTGATCTTTTCTTTTCAACTCCCTAGCATGGGGCCTTAGGCCTTACCTCCCTGCTTCCCCTATCCCAGGGAGGCTCCTAGTTAATCCATTTAAAAAGCACAGTGCTTGGGGAAGCCACCATATAGGTGACATCCATGTTCCTGTAAATCTTGGTCACCTGCCACTTGGTACAGCTCTGGGAGAAATGCTGTGCATGCCAAGATATGACGTGACAGTCACGAGGTGGAGAATGAGTCCCGATCACGCTTTAAGATATTTAAGATCACCCCATTTTTATCTGTATTTCTAACAAAATCATTGTTTCGTTAACAGGCTAGTTTCTGTTTCTAACTCTGCCAGTTGACAGTCCCAGTCAGTACGACACTCAGTGTATTCTTTTGTTTGTTTTGCTGGCAGAGATTGAACTCAGGGCCTTACATGTGCTAAGCAAGTGCTCTACCACTGAATTCTATCCTTGGCCCCTTAATAAATGGCTACAATAACAACCTAATTTAGGCCTTAGAAGTTTTCATTTGTAATAATTTTAAATCTTTCTTTCTCCTAGCAACTATATTTAACTTTTGCTACCATAAATTCAAGCTAACGTCCACAGAAGTTCATGCAGCTGAGTACCTCTGAAATATCGAAGTGAAAGTCCAGGGTTTTCCCAGGCAACTCCTTCGAAGCACTCGTCCACACTCGATGTATTTCTATCTTGGAGAGGTCACTGTGCTGGTAGGAAGGCAACGCGAGGCTGGCTGACCGAGAGACAACCAGCTTCAGGATATTTAAAGCTTCTCTCCAGTGGACGCTCTGCGGAAGATGAAACATTCAAGGGTTAAAAATAATTTTAGACAGTTAAAGGAACATTAACTGAAAGTTCTTATGACTGATCAGAATTCACTGACTTAAAACATGCAGGGAATTCTGTAACACACAAGAGGCAAAATGATGTAAAAAGTCCATTTCTACATAAAATGAGCTACATTTAAGGAAATAAGAGAATTAAAAAAAATACGTTTTGTCAACATTCAAAGAAACGAGATTTCAAAATTCCAAGGCAACATGTTTGCTAAGGAGCCATTTCCTGTACAAAACAGCCCTAATCTATGCTATGCTTAGATACAATCAGAATGTATCTGACATTCATTCTTTCTTATACTATCCCTGGTCAGGTTTGGGTCTTTCCACTTCTCTGGGTTTTCCTGTTTTTTTTGTCTCCGGGGCATCCTGATCTCTTTTTTTCTTACTTTTATCTTCCTCATGATCTAACACGGGAATCTTGAGAGACCCTCTTAAAATCTTCCTTTCCTCCCCAACAATTTATTCCTTTCTCTCCCTTCCCACTTGTAACTCAGCTGAACCCTCTCTGGACTTGCTTGGCCTCTTAACTGGCCTCAGGGCCAGCTCCCCCAGGATCTTTCTAGAACTCTTCACAACAGACTCCTCTGAGGGTTCCCTCTGGTGGACGGGCCAAGTTCACCTGTGAGCAAGGCCCGCAGGGTGCCTCCCCAGGCTACCGCTGGGGTTCCCCAAACCAGGCAGGGCCTCTTAGCCTCTGTGCTTTGCCTTCCTCTAGTCCCTCATCCTGGAAAGGCTTTCCTCTTGTTAGTGCTTACCAACTTCTGACTCTCCGTTTACCGTTCAGTTGGTTTTTACCACTTTTGTTTCTCTGACAACTCCCCTCTGGGCTTGCGGGGGAGGAGCTTCTCTCATAAAAATATTGAACATAGGTAGACCAAGATGCTAACTTATTTTTATTATAATAACATAAATGAAACACACTTCCTTTCCTGTTAAGTTTTGCACAAGGAAGATTGGTTTAAATACAAAATTAGCCACCATGGAACCTCAGTAGTAAGAAAAAAAAAAAAAATTAGCCACCATTCAGAGTAAGTTTTGAGCATCTGAGATGGTCCACAGGCCTCCAACAAAGTGAGCATTCCAGTACAATCAGGAAATGGGCTACATGACTGCTTAGTAGAAAGGTGTGAAATGATCTATCCCCACTGAGTTTTAAAACCAAATGCCTACCTTGAAGGCACCACCAGGTGCCTACACCAGGTAGCAACAAAAGATGCTTGGAAATCACTTTTAACAGTATGTAATTTTTATATGAAATGTGATTGGTGATGCAAAAATGGAAAGGAATGTTTAAAATTTACTGTACTTTATGCCTTTGTCCATGATTTTAACTAGAGAAGACCTAGTGTCTGCCCTTGGCTTCTGCAACTGACCAGGTACATCCCTGAGAAGACAGAGGGGAAATACAATGTGGAGAAGATGTCTACGCTGCTGAGCAGCCCTGTGCACCAAACCCCCCGTAGGCTCTGCACCCTTCCAGGGCCTGTGGCCTCCCTTCCCAGCCTCCGGCTACTGTGTCACACGACCTTCCGGGTTCTAGGAGCTTGTTATGCTTCGCTTGCTCTTTTGAGGCTTACTTTTCATGTCTTCCCTGCTGGTCACAGGGGTGGCTTTACAGACATTCTGTAGGTGCTTACAGACGTTCACCAGATACCCCGCTCAGCATGCTGCCTGGTGCAGTGTAACAAAAGCAGTGGCCTTGGAACCAGTTTGAAATACAGCTCGGCCCTTTACTGGGATTTTGGGGGCCATGTCTTGTTTTGTTTTTATTAAAATATACACAGAAACAGTGGCTGATACAAGAACCCTCGGCACACTCTTCAGTTACTCGCGTCTATCACTGTGCTTTGTCCCTCACACTGTGTACTGCAGTGTTTTCAAGCACATGTATGCAACCTTCTTTCTAAAAAAATGTGTTTTGCAATGTACAATAGTCGGATTTTGGGAAATTGGTGTATCTAGATACCCTATCTTGATGTTTTTCATTCCTTCTCACCAACCCTCCCTCACCCCAAATCCCCAAAATCTGCTCCTTCTTTCTTACCCACCTCTCCCTTATTTCACTCTTTAACTCATTTATATTTTGGACTTCTCATGTAAGAGGAATCACGTGACATCTAACTCTCTCTCTGACTTACTTCACATAACTTTATAGTCTCATAGACTCATCTATTTTCCTAAAACATGATTTTATGCTTCTTTATGGGTGGATAATATTACACACACACACACCCCTCATTTCCTTTATCCATTTGTCTGTTAAAGGGCATCTAGGCTGTTTCCAGAGCGTAGCTATTATAAGTTACAATGCTATAAACATGGGCATCACTGTAGTATGATAATTTTAATTCTTCTAGGAATATACCCGAGAGGTATAGCCAGATCTACTAGAATTTAGGACTGTCCATCATGTACATAAGGTTCCTAATGTGAGTCCCTCAACTCTTACGTGGCTATTTCAATTGCTTGTATGCTGAAATACCTAACCCAGAATCTGGTGCACACTGAGGTTCTCTCTCCTTTCTGCTTCTCTGAAAAGATATTGCAAAAAACACTGGACCTCACTCCCAGCCAGGAGGGCCTTTGACACAGGGGCTGTGAGCCCCATGAGGCAGTACTGTTTTCCTAAAGGTTGGAAATGTGGCAGTGCCCTGCTTATGGCACCCAGCGTGTGGCAAGGCACCAGTACGTGGTCTGGGGCACATACGGTCTTGCACCCAGGAAAAGCTGTAGCCCAGCACCAACCCTCTGGAGTGCGGCAGGCTGGGCCTCGAAGCAAGGCGAGGACTCACCTGCACGTATTTCTCGATGGTCTTCAGGACTTCCGCATTAAACTGCTTGACAGGAACGACAGAAAGGTCCATGTAGCTCAGCAGACTGTAGATCACTCGGAGGAGGGGCTGCTGCATGCTGGGGAGGCCTTTCTCCAGCAACTGCAGGAGGCAAAGTGCGGGCACTCAGTTCCACCCCGACTTTCATACTGCAGCCCCAGGTCCCCAACAGCGTTATCAAGCACGTTCCCTCAGGTGGGCAAGTAAAACCCTAACTACTGGAGAAATAAAGATGCTCTCAAAGGAAACGGGAGTTAGGAAGACACACATAGCATGTGTACTCAAAGCAATATGAGAAAATAAATCTTTTTTTTTTTTTTTTTTTTTTTTGTCTTTTTCCTTTTTATCAGTACCAGGGATCGAACTCACGACTGCCTGCTTATAAGGCAGGTGCTTATGTCGCTGAGCTAAATCCCCAGCCCCGAGAAAATAAATCTTTAAAGGAATGCATCAGACAGTATCAAAAATTACAAACTAAAACAAAAGACACAGTTTGTCAGTTATCAAATTGGAAAGATTAAAAATTGATAATATTCAGTACTGGAAGGAGAAAAGAGAGGGCGTTCTTCAACACTGGTGGATATATAAATTGGATAATCTGGCAGTTGAGATTAAAAGTACTAAAGTCATATTTTTTGAAATAAAAAACACTTTTAGGAAAGTTTCCAAAACTAGCGATAAGTAGTATTTTTAATGTATGAGATTTTCTCATGGTATTATTTATGTGGAAAATCATACTTACATGAGAAAACAGTGTAGACAATTTAAATGTTGAACACTAGGGGAATGAGTATAAAAATTAGCAGTACATTACATGGTAAAATATTATATAGTTAAAAAACTGCCATTTTTGAAGGTAGTAAAGGAGATTTAATAATATTAAGTAGAAGATAAACTATCACAATTGTTTATATGACAGATGATGCCAATATTGATGTGAATTGTGTTATACAGAAATAACATCAAAGAAATAAAATGTTAATGTTTCTAAATAATGTAATTTTGGATTATTTTCTTTTCTTTTTAAAAAATGTTCTGTATCTTCCAAGTTTTCTACTAGGAACATATACTGCAAAATTAACAATACTGTCCAAAAGAAAATAAGGAGAAAATATATAAGATAGGCATCATGATAAAATTTACTGTTCAGTTTAAAGAATGCAGAGAAATGATCCAAGTAAATGGTAAACTTCTTAGCAGAAGTGGCCAAAGGAAATAACTGAGCAATTAATACATAAGGAAAGAAAAAAAATTTCATAAATCTATTGTTAGGAAGGACACTAGAAAGGAAGTACATGGATCCTGGACTGGTGACATAAGTTAAAGGGAAATTAAGAAAACTAATCTGAAAGTATTTATAGAAAGTATTAAACTGGAGAATAAATGTAATGATAACATTTAGTGGGTATATTAGAAAACAATCATCCACGCATTACAGTGTTGTAAATGAAAACCAATCTTTCAAATGTGAAGGACCTGGAGGAGGACACACAGTCGTGTTCTTTGGACAGTTTTATGGTGGGAAATGGAATCATTTGATGAAAAAAATGATTTTTCTAAAATCCATAACCACTGGATAAAATGTCTGCGTAACATGTATTATTTGATAAAAGACACAACTCTGTGAGTTATGGTAACACATGGAGGTACACACACGAAGTTCATATTATACAAACAGAGCAGATTCAACAGAAATCTGCCCACAGCTACATTAAACTACATGCACATGCGTGGTCAAACCAGGAAGTACACATGAGTACCAGAAATAGAAGTTAATGTATGCCACATATAGTGGGAAGTTGGGTAACTTAGTGGTATATTTTTTATAACAATTTTGTGATAGGAAATGAACAAATTGACTCATTTTTTAATTTTTATTGTGGCAAAATATGCCTGATAAAAAATTTATCATTTTAACTTTTTTTATATAGTTCACTGGCGCAAAGTACATTCACATTGCTGTGGAACTATCAGGGCTATTTCTAGGACTTGTTCATTGTTCTAAACTGAAATTCCGTATCTAAAAATAACTCTGTTACCAACTCTCCCTAGCTCTACTAACTGCCCTTGTATTTTGTGTCTATAAATTTGCCTAATTTATGTACTTTATATAATGGGATCATATGATTTTTGTCTTTTTTTGTCTGACTTATGCTTATTTCATTTAGCAAAATATCCCCAAGGCTCATCTACATTGTAGCACATAAATTTTTTCCTTTTTAAGACTAATATTCCACTACATGTATAAATCATGTCCCACTGACACTTTTGCAACTTTTACGGTAAGTGTTCCAAACAAATATTGGCTTCTTGCTATCACCTCCCATTTCACCTTCTTTTAAAACAAATATCTTCTATCATCTGCCCTTGTAAAGCAGGTGTTTGTGGTGGTTCTCCTGATACTTCTTATGTGGTGAGGTGGTTATCCAAAGTAGCAGAGAGGCACTTATGAGGAGTGTTTAAAATCTAAAGCAGGGGCTGGGGATTTAGCTCAGCGGCATAAGTGCTGCCTTGCAAGCAGGCAGTTGTGAGTTCGATCCCCGGTACCGATAAAAAAAAAAAAATCTGAGGCAACCAAGGACAGAAAGAACAGATGACCCCTGGGCCAGAGGCAGTCTGAATATGGCCCATAAGCCGTGGCACATTCCGGTCCAACTCCTCAGGAACCTCTACAAGGGCTGCCCGGTGGAGAGGGCACCATCTGGTAGCCGCACAGTTTCCATCCGGTGGAACCTCTGAGCAAGGGTGATCTTATAACCTATCTGGACCCTGGACTGGTGACATAAGTTAAAGGGAAATTAAAATTGCTTTCATTTCTTTGGAAAGCTCCCTGACAAGAGGTATGGATGAGTATTCTGGCAGGAAAAGCAACACTGAAAATGCTAAAACAAGTTAGCATTTGTCTCTCAGATTTCATGACCTCGTGGATTAAATCTGTAGACTGGAGGTACTCAATGGAATACACTTCACCTTTGCCCTGTGAAATGCTATATATTTCTACCATCAATGGACACAGCAGTCAGAGTAGTGTTTGTGACAAAAGTGTTAGAGACACATTTTTATATGACAACTCCCATCAGAAAAGGCAATGATAAAAATTTTATTTAGAATGTACACTGCTAATTAGTTCAGAGGAAATAACCACTCAAGGTGTCAAGCCACACAAGAACTCCTCAATTAAGACTTGAACACTTAGAGCAATCAGGTTAAGATTTTCTCATCTCCACTTTACTCTGACAGGTGTGAATACAGTAAGCATGTGTTTCATCTCTGGGGCAAGTAGATCGAGGTTCAGATGGGAGTCCTGTACCTTAAACTTGGGGAGAATTACTTTACTTGACCAAACTTCAGATTTTTTAGTGGAACTGTATGTGTACCACTGGTTTCTTGTGAGGATCTAAAGTGATTCCAATAGCTTCTATGACAATGCATTAGATATCAGTAAAGAGAAGTTGAGTGTGCGCTATCGGATCGGTTCTCTGTAGGTATTATGACCACAGAAGTTACCGCAGATGTTATCCCCAGCAAACCAGCTTACCTCTGCCAGGTAGGTGACCATGTTCAAGGTGATGTCAGCATAGGCTTCGTGGAGGTATCGACACACCACGCTCACCCACGTGCCACAGTCCCTCGTGTAACTGTGGGTTTTATAAAGTGTCATCACGTGTGCAAGATTTGAAAGCTTAGCGTTTTTCTCTTCCAAACAGACCTTTGAAGATAAGAAAACCAATTAAGGATAAAGCATTCTGATCAGCAGGAAGACATGTTGCAATTTTGCTATAAATCCTGATGGCATGGAAAGTAGACTGATATGTTTTCTGATGGCTACAGAAATGCTTAGCTTACTAATTAGCTAAGACAGTTTCCACTTATTTCTCTCTTCCTCACCCCAAAGCTTCTCTTCCTCCTTCCTGGACTGAACCCTGGGCCTCACACATGGTACCAAGTGCTCTATGACTTAGTGACGTTTCTAATCTTCCCCCCTATAAAATTTTATTTTAGACAGGGTCTTGCTAAGTTGCCGAGCTCAACCTTGAACTTTAAATTCTCCTGCCTCATCCCCCTCGTGGCTGGAATGACAGGTGTGCACCACCATGCCCAGCACCTCTCATTCCTCTTCACAATGAAAAGAAAGAGGACAAGGTGCATCAAGCACTCTGATAAGGACGCGACTAGCGTATCAAGTCTGGAGAAAATCATTGCTCTCCCTGGGCCTTTCCAAAGGCCTGGGTGGACTTGTCTGAATGTGGAGCCATATGTCATACCTGAGCAATCCTTTCAGCTATGTCCTTACAGAACTGATTGGGATTTTCAAAATGCTGGATCAGCTGGGGCAGGAGACACAAGACATTCAGTGGAAACCCTGGATTGGAGAAGACACAATGGAGAGAGCTGAATGTGGTATGTTTTTTTTTTTTTTTTTATTTTTTTTATTTTTTATTTTTTTAATTTTTTTTATGTGGTATGTTTTAACTGGTAACAACAGAAGGCACATTACAGGTTTTATTCTGATGGGACGTAAAACCATTCCTGACCTACCTTAAATATGATCTAAAATAAAATCCATGGAAAATATATAACTACAACAGCACCAGTTATAAAAGAGGCACTGGAGTAGATTTGTAATTATACAGTGGTCATCTTGCTATGGCTTGTGAATAGGAGGATACTGGCACATATTTGATTGGTATAGACTGAAGTGAAGTGGAGCAGTAGCTTGAATTTTTTATCCAAAAGCATGTTTTAAGAAAAATTAATGTAAAAGGACATAAGCCAAGAAGTTTAAATCTTAGTCACATAATCAAAAAGATGGTTCAAGATGATGAGTAATGGCTTGGTACCTCAAGTTAAAATCTAGCCCATGAAATGAATTCCGGGTGACTTGTGGGGAATTAAAGATCTGATGTGTTGATTTGGCTTAATTCAAAATAATAGGGAACCAACACTCTTTTCAGAAGGAAAAGAAAAGCAAAGAAAAATAAAAATGTTGAGAAATAAGAATAAAAGAGAAAGTGTGTGTATAAAAAAAATAGGACCAACAACATCTATATTATTACTCAGAAAGCATAATTTCTTGCAGGTGGGAGGTCTACGGATTAGGGCTTCAACCCTGGGCAATCACCCTGAGCTATATTCCCTTGTTTTATTTTTCATTATGAGACAGAATCTCACCAAATTACTAAACTGGCCAGGCTGGGCTCAAAGCTGTGATCCTCTTGCCCCAGGCTCCCAGAGTGCTGCTAATGCATAATTACTGTGTGCTGCTTGCGGATAATTTCTGCCTCCTCCTTCTCTACTTGTCCCACAGGTCCTGAGGGTGGAGTCTCTAGGACAGCCATAACTAAAGCCTCCCTGAGGCCATATCCATCCTTAGCTGATTTTGCTCAAGCTCCTCAAGGACAGTGTCCCTCACAGGAAGTAAATGGGGAATTTGGAACCATTTGTATACATGTGTCCCTTCTCTCAGTGACCTAAACCGGATGAAGCAAGACCTAGGAACGTTTTCTGGTGACCTCATAAGTAAGTTGAAGTCTTTTTTTTTTTTTTTTTTTTTTTTTTGAGACGGGGTCTTGATATGCAGCCCAGGCTGGCCTTGAACTCATGGCGATCCTCCTGCCTCAACCTCTTGAGTGCTGGGATCATATGTGTGCATTACCATGCCTGGCTATACTGAGGTCTTTAGAGTACTAAATCAGACCTATACACTACGTTGGGAAATGTAATGTTACACTTAAATATAAACTTCTAATGAGAGACAATAGCTATAGACTTTTAAACTGTGAGTTTCTTAAGTGTATTATGATACCCAGCGACACATAATTTCAGAGTGGGTTAAGTACAGCCTAGCCAGCACTGCTGCAGAGGGAAATTACCCAAGTAATTAGACAGAGAACTCAAAATATCCCAAAGAACTCTTTGTTGTAGGGCTGAGATTTCTTCTAGATTGTTACTTGTCTGGTGGTGACAGATCTCTTTTGCAGGCTGGGAGTTTAGAGCTTTTTGATTCAGTGTCATTTATTGGAAAGGAAGCCCTGAAATTGAGGCTGACCTTGAGCTCAAAGACTCTTGAGGTCATCCTCTGGCCTCCACCACCCTAGTGAGTGCTGGATCACAAGTTGTGTGCCCACCATGCCTGGCTCAATCACTTGCAGTTCTGAATGGAACTATGCTTTAGGAAAGGATTTCCACCAATCCCTGCAGGAGTCATTCCTGTCCCGTTATTGGTAATAACTGCTCGTGAGAACCTTAAAGGTTTCCCTTGCAAATCGTCAGACTGCTGTGAAAGAGACCTTTTTAGCCACACTGAACGGAGTACTGTGCTAAACAACATAATTGGAGCACTTCTCATTTTCTCTCATTCTCTTTCAAAAAGTTAAAAGTAGCTCTTCAGGTTCTTTGATTATTGGTTTAGTTTTCTTTTGGTAATGCAGTTGGAGTTAATCACAGCTTTTGTGTCTGGAACACGTTTTGCTAAGGATCAGAGACCCACCCTGAGAAAGCTCTCAAAGAAATGTAAAAGTTTTAGTCCAAATTTATCTGCCTTTCAGTCCTTAGGCAGAGCCAGAGATTATCTCTGCTAACTGGTTTTTATAGCACAGGACAGACTGCTGATTTGTATAGCCCAGATAAATGCAATGATAAGACAAAACATTCCCAGGGAACTATATGAGTTTAATAATAGTTTTAAATAGAACAGGTATTAAAAATAGGCACAGCCCAAGTCCCCAGAGGACTCTCTTGCATTACAACTTCTCTCCAGACCGTCTTGCTGGGCTGGCCACTATTCTCGGACACATACTAACTGAGGCTCTAAAAAGGAAGGCTGATAGCCAAGGATGGTTCAAGGGTCATAGGCAAAATGGGAAGACACCTGCAGCAGGTGGTGGCAGGCTTTCTTCCCCCATTGTTTGAAATTCATACTCCAGAGTGCAACCTGGTCCTTTGTAACCCCGAACCTGGATTGTGTACCCACCAATTATTAAATAGTTAAAATTACCTTTTAGTAGTCTGCCTCTCTAGAGGACACAACTACACGTGGTTATCAAAACAGCAATTTTCACTATCAGCTGTGACTATCCAACAACTATGGCCATGAAAGCAACAATAAGAAGCCTATATATCTGGATATTCCAGTCAGATAAGTCATCAACCTAGGGCCCATCTTAGAAACTGGCTTTGCTTTCACAGGTGTAAGTTTTTATCCCTTCTGATTCTTATTATAAGACCTCTGTTAATTGACCTACAAAAAGTTCTGACTAGTCTATAGTTACAAACTTAAAAACTGCAAAAGTTATTATATTCAGTTTGGCCAAAGATGTCTGAGTAAATCTGGTCTATTAACAACTGTCTTATGTATGCCTGCCTGTCTGCTCAATTTGGGAATGGTTACAATACTTACAGCTATTTTGTTTGAGCTCAATCACTTTTTTCTTCTCTTGCCTGTTTATATTTTAAAAATATTTGTCTGTAAATTAAGTTGGCTTACAGATAAATATCATTAGACTAAAGGTCATGCACCCACCCAGGCTATCAAATTATACAAATGCTATGCATATTGTTGTATATAGGAATCTTTCATTGGTTAACAATAACATGTTGTGATATAAAAATCTGTTAATGGAATAGAGACCTCTTAGGATTAGGGAAACTATTGGACAGGACTCCCCTTGGTGGTGAATAAAGGAGTTGATGCCTGGAAATGCTTTATTTCAGTCTTTGTCCACCAATTGGACCCCGATAATTTCCTTAGCCTTATGGGATACACACCACAGTAAACGCTGCTAAATATATTACTGCAATATGTTCACATTAGTTATCATCAAAAGATTAAGTTGTCTGTAGGTAAAAAAATAAGACGCTCTCCGCACAAAGCTGTATTAAGAGACAAAGGTTTCCACGTAGCTGTGACATTCATTACTGCTAACCTCATGGTGTACTAATCTCATGCCTTCTGGATGTACAGCTCTTCTAAGATATAAAACTAGGACTGTTTATGGTGATAATCTTGTTCTAGACTCAGACACCTGCCTTTCTCTTGTGCTACAGCTACTTGTGATAAGAGGTATAGGTCAAACCAACATGAGATCACCAGTCAAATGATAGTCTTAAAAAAAACTTACATGATGTGTCTATTACATACATGTCACCACACTTAGAGACGCTCAGGCACTGAGCAGTCCGAACAGTGTCACTAAAAATGAAACGTTAGGCATTATAAACTTCTAAGGTACATTTACAGACAGGTGCACTCTCTTTGGAGGGAATCCTATTAAAGGGTAACACATTAGGTGAGAGTTTCTTTGTGCCACTTAATGTCTTCTGATCTTAAAAAAATTTCTGCCTCTTTTATGATATTGTCTTGATATATCTTCTAGAATACAAATATATATGTTTTAGATTTGGGGAAGAGATAGAGGTGGAACCCAGGGCTCTGTGCATGCTTTGCAAGTGCTCTACCACTAAGCTATACCCCTTGCCCCTCTGTATAGAATTTAAAAGGAAAAAAAATATCCCCAAAGATCCATTTGTAAGCAGAACTGTTAAAAGCAGTAAGTCCACATCGTCTTTTTACTTTGAAGAGGAACACAGCTACCACTAGAACTGTAAGAGTGAATGATGTGGGCCTTACCAATAGCCTGGGATGAATCCACCATGGACACTTTGGACACGGGTGTCAGCAGGCTGAAAAGCTGCAGGGTCAGGTCGGTGGTGGTAAGGGAGGTGAATCCCTTCAGCAGCAGCTGCTGCAGCCCTGAGAAGTCAGCCCACTTGAGCTGAGCCTGGAGTTTCTCCAGTTTCTCTCGGTTCTCGGCTTTATCCAGGGGCATATGTGCCAGTAGGCGATTCAGCAACCTTAGGGCCATCAGGTACTCAAACTCAAAGTCTGACTCCATCAAGGCCACTGTGACCCAGAAGATGGTGGCCAACAGATTGGTCGGATGATTTATGTGGGACGGGTCTGTGAGACTGTCCTTCAAGGAGGAGGAGCTTCTGGTTTTGGAGGACAGGCCCTGCTGGGTACACGCCTGAATTCGGTCTAGGGTAGCACTGCGAGGTGGGTCAGAAGACCGGTCAACAACACCAAACTTCTTGGGCACCGAGAAGCTTCTCTGATGGCGGCTCCGCTCCGCTGTTGTGGTGCTGCCTCCGGCAGCTCCGGGGTTCACGTTCAGCTGCCCTGTGCTCTTTCGGCTTGCTGTTAGTTTAGTGCTAGAGCTTAAATCTGGTGATGAAGAGCTGAGTATAAAAATAGGTAAGTTCAACAAATGCAAAGAGGTTTCAGTGAAAAACCACCTTTTAAGTCTACCAGGAAACACTGAAGGAAGGACATTACTTGTTCAAAACACTATTCTCTACTAGTCTCTTTTTCCATACTCTTGTTTCTTTCCCCCCTTGGTACTGGGATTTGAACTCAGGACCTTGTGCTTGCCAGGCGGTGCTTATGCCACTGAGCTAAATCCCTGGCCCCTCCTTATCCTTAAATATAAAGCTATGAAACAAAACAACTTTAACAAGAACAACCTCCTCCAACAAAAGAAAAACAAATATTAATACTGTATCGAGTTACACTTATTTAAAGCCTAAAGAAATCAGTAGGTTTTTCACTTATTTTTGGATGAATTTGTATAGGAATAATTATGAATTAAAATGTATCTAGGAAATAAAATGTAACATTCTTTTTAACTGGCTGATTAGAACATAAATGGAAGGATAGTATCTACAAAGAAAAAAGTAAATAAAGACTTTTTAAAAAAACTTACTAAAATTTATAAAAATGATTTCTCAGTCTGCTTAATGATTTCTAAGTGTACTCATGCTAAAGAGATGTCTTTAACATTTTTGCTAAATTTTTACTGATTTAGGTAAATCTGTAGATTTAAATAGATAAATATTTACGGTGTTAGTGATCACATCAAAATTACCTTTCCACAGAAAAAAGTTCAACTTTAAACAAGGCCCAAAAGGATGGGCCTTTTAATTTGAAGCTTTACTGACTCAACCTCAAGAAACATGAGATCAATTACATAAACACGGAATCATGAGTAATTTGAAATGGGTTATTAAATAGTGGTGGGAGTAAAAAAAAAAAGTAACGAAGATACTAAGCTAGGAATTTCTTAAAGTCAACGTTTATTCTGTTTTGAATATATTCACTTAAAAATAATATTTAGTTTCTGTTTAGCAATGTAATAGGATAATTATTACCAAAAATCTTTAAAAAAATACCTGAGGTCATAAAAAAGTGAAAAAGCATTACTATTTTTGTCAGACACAGCATTTGGTGTCTATCTCACTGATATTTTAAAATACAAAATGCGTATATATATTTTTAAAAACTTAAGAAAGTTTCATACAGTACATTTTAGGACACAAACATACTTTAATAACTAGATCTCTGCTGGTACTCTGCCCAAATTCTAGCATCTCCCAAGCTGAGCAAAGTAAATGTGGTTGACTCACCGAGATAATACGGTTAAGAGATCGCTGTTCTTCAGGCAGTCAGACAAGTTGTCCACCGCGGCTTCCAAGGTCAGGAGCGCTTCCATGACATAGCCCTGAGAAATGTGCACAGAGAGCATTCTGTGCTGCTGATGACCCCTATTAACCTCCTGAATACTCATTTATTTATTTACTTATTTATTTGGTTCTTTTTGCGACAGGGTCTCGCTACGCAGTTCAGGCTGGCCTTGGGTTCACTTTGTAGCCCAGGCTGGTTTTGAACTTGCAACCATCCTCTTGCCTCAGCCTCCCGAGTGCTGGGATTACTGAATACGTATTTAATCAATGCAAACTTTAACCAATGTTAATAACCCTGAAAACTTGACAGTTGTTAGTGCTTTAAGGAAGAACTGCTTAGGAAATTTGGACACCTTAAGAGTTAGCAGATAATTGTAAGAATTATTTCCCTGGGTCTGACAGTCTCAACAGGGGGTTAAGCACAGAAAAGTCACTGTGGAGCCATAGCTTCTGAAAACAGAGACTTCAAGATAAGGCACGTGAAGAGCTATGCCTCAGTCACACTTTCTCAGCACTTCTGGTGGCCAGAAAGAGGAGCACAAGGCAGAGCCTGCAGGTGTGCAGGTCCTGTGGCGTGGGAACATGTCTGATGGGAGCAAGGATTGGTGGGAGCCTCAAAGCTGGCGCTGTCCTTAGCTCTCACCTGCTCGGCTTCCCGACCTGTAGGCTACCTACAAGGTCTCCCTGTGAGGCTGCGGCTCCACGCTGCCTGCAACTCTGCTTGGCCCCTACAGGCTGACCATACAGGGAAGTGCTTCTATTATACATGACATGTGATTGGACAATATGATGCCTTTAAATTGAAAAAATTATCATAACAGGAGACATTAATCCCCCTTGAAATATTCTCCCTTCAATAGAGCACGTTTCTGATGCAGTTCTGAAGTCCTCTTTCATCAGTGTCATTAGTTGTGCTGTCCTGGCTGCTTCGAGTTCCTAAATTGATATAAACATTAACCTGTCTTGGCATTTTGACTTTGGGGAAGAGTCAGAAGCCACACGGTGCCAGATGTAGTGTGTAAGGTGGACAAGGACATAAAGTAGTATTTTTATGAGTTGCCTTTCTATTGGATGGCACTTAAAAAAAAACACACTGTATAAAGACACTCACAAGAGAGGACTGCAGAACTTCTTCAGGAAAGTGACAAGATGGGTAGGATTAATGTGTCTGAAGTAAGGTAGTATTTTGAGGGAGATCAACAGCAATGCGTCTCTTACTGCAGTTTTTAAAAATGTAATTGTTCGCTGCATATTTTGATCAGACCTTGCACCACGGAGATCATTTCTCTGGGTGGAGTTTGGACACGGACATGTTTGGTGGGTGGTAAAACCCTCCAGACAACACAAGATGACTCATCTCCCGCATGCCACGTAAAACCAACAACAAAGAAGAAGCCACCAAAGAATTTCAGTTTTTTGTTTTATAAAATAGAATAGTACCCACTGGATTTTAGAACAATCTTTCCTGGAGTGATTTTTAGAAATATAAAAATAGACTTCTAGAAATTTTTAAAAAATTATTCAAATGGGTGGAATACTTGGTAAGAGACAGCTTGAAGAAAGCTATTGGCAGGCACCTCATCTTTGCAGTGAGCGCACAGTCTTTGTGAGCTCAATGGTTTTCCATTCATACCTGAATCTCGTCTCCATGTTCTCCAATCACCTCTACCAGCCTAGACAGGAGGTCAGACAAGGCGTGCGCCGACAGTGGTTGCTTGAGAGCCCGAAATATCTGGAAGGATCGACCAGCATAGTGCCTTGAAGAGCTTGCAAGGGCCGTCTGCAGGGCGACCTCACTCAAGTGTTGCTCCAGATGGAAACCTGGGGCCACAAGAGCCAGAGGGAAAAGGTCAGCGTCTGTGCTGCCATCAGAGTCACCTGAATGTTTAAAATAACAGCCTAATAGCATAGACATCCCCAGGGGTGGTACGTATTTAAAAATAAATCATTTGAAAATAGGTAGAGTGTAGTGTGAAGCTGAGTTTTAGCTTCTCAAGAGGCTGAAGCAGGATTGCTTGGGCCCAGAAGTTTGGGGCTAGCCTGGGCAACAGAGCAAGACTATCTCAAAAAAAAAAAAAAAAAATCAACCATTTAAAAATAATACAAATTTTGGATAATGTTGGGGAGGTACAGTGTAGCTCAAAGAGGCAGAAACTTTGGTGCAAGAAGGTTCTGGTTTTTAATTAGGGGCTTTGTAATGCTGAGAAACTTGTCAATCGAGCAGTATCATTTATCTCCATAGAACTGTAAGAACAGAAAAACTTCTGAGGTGCTCAGGGCAGCCTGATACAGAACATGTGGTCATAAATATACTGTTCTACTTTTTGTCTCCTTTTTAAACAGAATATTTTTGCTCCTTTTTAAAATAAGAGTTGATTAGAAACACATCTTCATTGTAGAGAGAGGAGCTGTTGGCTGTGGACCCAGTCAACTCTAAACACAACGGAGGCCTGCGTCAGTCTTTGCTCTGTAAATATGCAGACACTGAAATGTACGCACCATAAAGGGAGAAGCGCAATTTAAACTTGCACCTGAAAATTTGCTCTCCCAACGAATGTATGTAATCTCGGGTGTCAGAAAACCATTTGATCCATAGGAACAAAAATGCAAGAGAAAGCTCTTGACCACGCTAAGTCATTAAACTGGATTCTTGCTCCTCTTCTTGAGCCACAGGATCCAATGAAAATGGTGACTTTAGCTGTCTCTGTGATCTAGAGGCCTCCATGACCCATTTGGCTGTCATGTGAGAGCGGATGAGTAGGAACAATTCATGTCATTTCTCTGATCTGTGGTTTGGCCATTGGACCCCAGAGAGAAGTAGACTTCATGAGAAAATGTCCCTGCAGGGCTAACAGATGGGTCGCAAAAACAGACTTGCCAGAAATTTAGGATTAAACCCTAAGGCAGTTTACAACTTGCAGATTGATCACGTTTCTTTTTTGAAGTGTGTGACTGAACTTTATCACTTAACTCATTTTACATGAGAGGGTTAGCTCCTCTGGTAAGAAGCAAAAGCTGATTTAGAGTCATAATGGACCCGAAGGCAAGAATTGTACATGTAGGGGCTGCAGGGCCTACCAGCACTGTGACATTGTTCTTTAGGAAAAGAAAAAGGCTCTTTTTTTCCTACTGGCCACACAGGGAATTCTCATTTTCCAGTCTCCCTTGCAGTCAGGTGTGGCCAAGTGGCGGGAGGGAGCCCTGGAGGCCCCATCAGCAGGACCTGTCAGTGCATCCTGAGTTCTCCTCCCCTGGCTCTTCCTCCACCCAAGGGCATGATGAAGAGGGTCCAGGAGAGCTCTGAGCCAGGGAGCCGCATGCTACAGATCCCTACAGCTTCTTGTGGGAAGTCACACTAACCTGTTATGTGACCAGGAACACCCTTCAGTATGTTAAGCCAGTGAGCCCTGGGGCATGTGCGCCATCCTGGCTCATACACAGAAGCAAACGGTGTGTATGGAGCAAAATCAGGCTGACAGCAGGATGTACAAGAAAACAGTACGCAAAAACAGCTCGATCAAGGTGTGAAGAGACTCAGACGGTAAGTGGATTGAGGATTCAGTATATGGAATATATATCCTTATGATCTTCACACATCAAAGGTTTTAGACAAATTAATGGCTCACATACAAATAATACATTTTTTCATGTGGGCTGTGTTCAGTTATTAAGTGACTTTTAAAGTCTTAATATTGCAAAGGAATTTCCAGAGGAAACTTAAAACAAGAAGTGGCAATCCTATTCCTGGCATGACTGTCCCATTTCATTTTAGCATATTTGTTGGATTTTAGTAAGCATCCTCTAATAATGCAAAGAGACACGGCTAGTCCAGAATATTTCAAATGGAAATATGTTAATAACCATCAGAGCAGCCAGGAAAGCCAGAGAGCCAGATTTATTACAGGCAGACTGGTGAGAGAAAAGAGGTAGAGGTAAGTTTTTACATCATGTTGAGGAAATGAGTTTAAATTTTGCACAAAAATCAGATAGGCCCAGTTGGATCTGAAAGGATCAGTTGGATCTGAAAGGAATCCAACTGTTGGCAAATGTTTAAATAAAGATACGATGCTACTGTAATCTACAAGAGAATCCTTCTGTGTTCAGAATATTTAATGGTCACTTGTACAGGACCTGCTAGTAAACTTTTTCTTTTTTTTTCCTTTTTTGGGGATGGGGTTTGAGGGTTGACTCAGGGCCTTTGCACTGAGCTACATGCTCAGCCCTTTTTTGTTTTTGAGATAGGGTCTTCCCAAGTTGTCCCAGCTGGCCTTGAACTTGCAATTCTCCTGCCTCAGTGTCTCAGAGTGCTGGAATCACAGCTGGGTGTCACCATGACTAGCTTGATAGTAACAATTTTAAAGCCAAAATTATTCATTGAAGGTTTTTTGAAGTTCAGAGGACTGAATCTAGGGTGTAACATATTCTAGGCAACTATTTTATCACTGAACTACATTTCCAATCCCAATTCTATTTCTTTTTTAAAACAAGTATGACCATTTTAACCATGCATTTAAACAGGCCAACCATTTTTTCTTGTTGATACTGATGATGGTCAGTAAGATTTATTTTATATATATATATATATATTCCCCCCCACCCCGGACATTGTGCATTGAGCTACATCTCCAGTTCTTCAGTTTATTTAGGTATTTTGTTTTACATTTTTGAGGCAGGGTCTTGCTAAATTTCCTAGGCTGGTGTTGAATTTGCGATCTTCCTGCCTTAGCAATTTCTTTACACAAAATTAATGGTTACAATTTAATTCTAATATGGTAAAGGAAGCAAGTAGAACAAGCAGGGTTGAGGAAATTACTTGGGAGCACAGTGCCAATGCACTATCACTCAGTTTGGCAGCACTTGAAGTAAGAATCAAAACTCTCTGATGAATACACTTAGGCCGTAGATACTTTGTCAGGACCACATTAGAAGATGTATTACCATAATGGAGTAAACACCATTAAGAAATGCTGAAAAAGGAGCAAGACAAATAGGATAAAATACCTGATTTGGAATCTTTAAACACAGATACAACATGACGCAGGAAATTAGTCAGCTGTTCAGCACTCTTTGAATTTTGATTTTTGGGTGTGATATCTTCATGGCACCAAAGTGGACCAAATGCCCTTAAACAAAACACACAAAATGTCAAAGATATAGTGGCTGTTCTGCATTTTAAAAGCCAAATATGAAGTTCTGCCTCTAAGGGTAACATATATACATAAATATATATGGTATTAATTAATTAGGGCATATATTTCAGTCTTATAAAGATTTGGAGCACACCCAAAACACACTTAGCTAATTTATGGAGACATAGACTTTTTTCTATTTCAAGTTAAATTTATTTATTTATTTATTTGGTACTGGGGATTGAACTCATGACCTCACACTTGCCAGGCAGGTGCTTATGCCACTGAGCTAAATCCCCGGCCCCTCAAGTTAAATTTACTTAAAAAATTAAAATCTTCTTTTCCAGCAGACAGTGTTTGGCATTTTGGAGGTGCTATATTTTCTTTGTTAAGTAAGAGATATAAAATGTTAAATAAAAATGTATTTAGACACAAACACATTATTCACACCTTAGCATTTGTAGACGTGAGGATTTTATCAGGATCACATAAAGTTACCAAATACTACAGAATGAAAATGACAACTTGACTGTTCTTGTCTACTTGGTTTATAATAGTAGGAATGAGAGGGAGCCAGGGAAGAGAATTTCTGAGAATAACCTTTCCCAGCATGTGGTATTAGTCGGTGGTGACAATACCTATGCTTTCTACAAACAGCCAGGTCTCCGAAGTATCCTGTAAGAGCACCCAGCCTGTCCCTGGACACTGTCAGCAGTCTTCCTAAGCTTCCTGTACATTAAACCCCACATTCAGCAGGGAATACTGCAGAATCATCTAAATTATTGATCAAGAAAAGAAAAATTTAATTTTTTTTGGTGGAGATATTAGGAATCAAACTCAGGACCTTGTGCTTGCCAGGTAGGCGCTGCACTGCTGAGTTATATCCTTGGTCCCCCAGGAAAGAAAACATGCCTTTTGCACTGTTTGCAATGATGCATTAAAAAGAAGAAAGATCATACAAGATATTGTATAGCATGTATGCAAACTAAATTTCCAGGACTTAACTCACTGAAAAAGGTAGGCACACCTCCAGGGAAGCATGCCTTTTACAAATGATGGTCCTCAGGGTGCTAGAAATTCTGAAGCTTGAACAGAAAAATGGTTAACTAGAAGAACTAGAATACTTGAAAAGACAGAAGGCTTGCAGTTTTCCTTGCTCTGAGGTATGATGGTTTGACATTCCTTTTCACAGGCCATTTCCGTCCAGCTTCCTACTGTTCCTGGTTTCTGACTCTCCATTACAAATGGTTCCCTGAACCAGATGGACAGACAGTGACCCCCTTAGCAGCTACTCCTGGATGACTGTGGCTAATATCCTTGGTTTCCAGAGGGAAGCTCTTTGCCAAGTCTCAGAACTCCCAATTCCTGGCAGCTCTAATGGATGAAGACAGTCATAGCTGTGCAGGGTGCTCCTGCCCCCATCTGCTTCGTCATTTATACCTAGAATTTCCCTGCCTATCAACCACCACTTGTGCAATCTGAGATGTCTACCGGTGCCTGTCTGCCTCTTACGCAGACCTGCAGCAGATGCAACTTAGAAGAGAAGACAGGCATTTGTAAGAACTCCAGGATCACCTTGCCATCTGTGTGGCTTAAGTGTTGGCATTTTTTTCAAAACTAGCATCATGATTCCCATCTTTAGTACCTGGTTGTTAGAAACTCAATGAGCTTGTTGGCCTTCTCATCTGTCTCAGCGGCTGTGTCCACATCTTCTACCTCCTGGGTCATCTGCGGGAGGTTCCCACTGCTGCCTCCCAGGCTAATACTGGAGGAGGTGGAACTGGAGCTCAGCCCCGAGTCTGGCACTGGGGAGGACTGGCCCTCTCTCAGGAAGTCAAAGCCACCTGTGGGGAGGAGAAGGTTAAGATGGGATGTGCTAGGCAGGGCGGTGGTCAGCATGCTTAATGTAGCCTAGGGATGATCGTGCAAAGTTTCAGGGAGAAGATGCTAGACTAGGCTACTGTAATGATTAAACAGGACAGGTTTCCTTTGCTTGTGGAGTCAAGTGCACTGCAGGGTAAGTAAGTGTCTGGGAGAGTGAGTGGCTGTTTTCTACTCTCGGGTTTTAGTTGATGCTTTCATAAAAGAGAGGTATGTACGTATTCTATGCATACATAGGCCAGGCCAAGACATAGTTCTACCATAATGGGTCAACCACCAACTGTATAGTAAGCCAGTCATTCTTGGCGATTAGAGTACCTTTTTTTTTTTTTTTTGAGACAGGGCCTTGCTATGTAGTTCAGGCTGGCCTTGAACTCACTGTGTAGCTTACAATTGCCTTGAACTCATGGTGATCCTCCTGCCTCAGCCCCGAAAGTGCTGGGATTATAGGCATGAGCTGCCACACCTGGTAGGGTACTTGTTTTGAAGACACAAGTTACTTAGTAACTGGTGAATAAGTTATATTTGATGTTTTTAGTAAATATGCGCAGAGGTTTAAATATGTATGCATGTGTACATATACATACAAATAACATATGCAGGACATAACATGTGAGACATATGTGTAAAACATAATGTCATACACACACATATGAATTGAACACGGGGCCTTACACTTGTTCAGGGTACTCTACCACTGAGTGATATGTCCCACCTCCTAGTAATACATTTTAATTAAGTATATTGAATTATATTCAAAGAAATAGGCATAAGCAAATACTATCATTCTCATTACATACTGTACTTTGTTAACAGTCTACATCTTTGACTATGCTGTGGGTTTGAAAATGTATATAGGCAAACACTTCTCTTTGTAGTAATCATAAAAAGCGCATTGTCCTGGTGTGTCTGACAGATGTGTCGAATCAGGAATCAGGAACCCTGGGTTAGGAACCTTCGTTGCATACCACGTAATTTCAGAGTCTTTGTAATTCTTTGTGCCTTAGCTTCCTATTGTAATATGAGAGTAATAACCTTCATCACACAGGTTTTTCATGTGCATTTTAAAACATCTACAGTTGAAACCAAATGTTCAATAATTACTTATAAGAGGGAACATTTTCCATCATCTGTAAACCTACTCCTGTGTGTGACAGATTCAATCACTGTAACTATCTGCTATCTGTCTGTGTACATTTTTGGGGTAAATTCCTAATCTAAATTATTTTATAGCACACGAGTCACATCATAAATGAAAAACTGATACACTCAGAGAGACACAACTTGACAGACATTACAATTTTCTCATCCTATGTCTACACCCATGTTCTCAGGATTTCAGACAATTAGAAGTCAATACAAAACAAACACACACACAAAAGAAGACAGGGCATGGTATGCACGCCTGTAATCCCAGCTCTCGGGAGGCTGAGGCAAGACGATCACACAAAGTCAAGGCCAGCCTGGGGTACACAGTGAGTTAAAGGCCAGCCTGAACTACATAGTGAGAGTCCATCTCAAACAAACAAACAACCCCCCCAACCCCAAACAACCAATTAGAACTCTTCAGAGTCATCTATCATAAAAAGAGTTCTGTGTTTCTCAAAGGCTACTAATGGTGCAGCGTGGCTCAAAATAAAGAGTGTAATCTCAGGTCAGTGGGCTTTACACGTCTGAGTTAATGCTGACTTCATATTTGTTTCAAAAAAAAAGTTAACCTCTGTTAGAGTCAAGACAGTGTTGAACAGAAGTAATAAATACAAGGCACAACCTCTGCAATGGAATAAAGTACCTGGCGACATGTGAAATCCTATGCCATCTCTAGCACCAATGTAATATGTAAAATGGTTAGGTAAAAAATCCTGTGAGCTAGTAATATTCTTTAAAAATACTTAAAAATATTTCAATCACTAGCTGTTTATGGTGGCACATGCCTGTAATCCTAGCAATCTGGGAGGCTGAGGCAGGAGGATCACAATTTTGAGCCCAGTCTGGACAACTCAAGTGATTTAGCAAGACATTGCCTCAAAATAAAAAATAAAAAAAAAGAAAACACATTTCAAATGTTATTATTCTAAACATAATAAAGCCTTTTAAGAAACTTTATGTGGGGAGCTATACTAATGACTTCTATGGTAAAAATCTAATGGCCACTTTTTATAGCTTAATATGCACAGCAATTTCTTGACTTATCTAATATCTTCTGTTCCTATTCCTAAGAAGAAATTTTTGGTTTTACAACATTAGTATTTTTTAATAGGCTCCCATTAAATGGTGCCTTGGAGACAACAGTCAGTCATACAATAAAGTGAAAATTCCTTCAGAAGAACGAACTAGAGGACACACAATAATGATCTGCACCCTGGCTGTAGCCTGCTCTTGGGCAGAGGAGCCTGGATCACTGTTTCTTGTTCTCCCATTCTGCAGCACTACAGACTGATGATCTTCATCCATGAATGAACAGGTCAACAATTATAATAAGGAAAAAAATATCTTTGAGAATATTCAACGTGGAGAAGGCTCTTTCGAAGCCAGTTCCTATCAAGTGAAAAGGTGCGTATTTACGGTGTTACTACTATCGCTCGACAGAGGTGAACAGGGGTTCCACTGACACCCCCAGGCATCTCCCCGTTTGGGACTTTGTCCCAGGCTGCCAGCCGCGTCTCCTCTTGTCACCTGTGTAGAGATATTCCGGTTGATACGCTGGCTGCACGGTTAGAGTCTTCGCTTCACTCATCTCTCGGGTCTGCAAGAGTACGGAGGCAATGGTGTGAAAGCTGCTGTTGCAAGACAGGGCAATCAGGAGGTGCAGCAGAAGCTTTTTGCTATGCTCAAAGACTTCAGGCCGGTAATGGTCCAAACCTGGAACAAAACAGTGGAATCTCTGAGTGCAAACCAGTGTCAAGCTGAGTTAGATTCCATAGATGATGAAGATCGCGAGATACGCAGGAGAAACATGTTGAAAGAATGTTTAATGTTCTTTAATACTGTTTGGGTTACTACCATAAAGACGGTGGACTCAGGAAAAATAAAATGCCTTATTTCTTAAATTAAAGCATTCTCATAAAATGCTGATGGGTTGACTTTTCTTGACCTTTCCCCATCATTTTATGTGGTTCATACTCCTTTTTCCTGTGATGGTCTGCTCCCTGGATCTCCTCGTTACTGAAGGATCATAATGGTACCCGCCTCACTCTGACTGGCTTCCAGCTGGCTCTCCTGCCCGTGTGTGTCTGCAGCTCCAGTATCTGGAACTGAGCACTGTGTTCCACATTGCTTTCTGCACTGATCGGGGCTTTAAATTTATTTCCTAAGTCAAAGGTCCTCAAATCAGCCTGACTTAACTTGGATATCATTAGAGATATAGCATTAATATTATTTGTAATATTATAGAAATATAAGGATTTCAAACAATGACTGATCAAATGCAATTCGTAGAGTAGATAGCACCAGAAGTCAGCAAATGATGGAAGAGACCAAGGATTTCAGAAACGAAGCCAAATGACAACAATATAAAAGGGAATCTCTATGGATTAATGCCACGTTTCTGCCTCTGTTGGCTCCGATTTCGCTTAGGTTTGGTCTTACCTAAGAAGACAGCATGAAGTAACAAGGGTAGATGAAGAGCCCAGTCTTCTCTTACACTATGGTCCACCACCATCTCCGTCATAAAGATCACAGCGATATTGCACCTAATCAAAGAGATGATGAAACTGACGCCACTTGTGCTAAGGACAGGAACGCATCACTGGGTCATCAAGTCACAGCTAAATACAACTGTTAAGGCTTCCTGAAGGATTATGTTCAGACTTATTCCACAGAAAGACTTTAATTTCTGGCCTGGCACAGAGCAACACAAGAGGAAACATCAGTGAAGCTCCTTACATAATAGATAGTTGACTGGTCACAAGATACTAGGAGCTGAAGATGAGAGGAACTGAAGACATGTCTCTTTCTCCAGGTTATGTACCATCTAAAAATTATCACAGAATGCACAGCCATATTAAGATTACATCAAAGAAAAATTAAAAGGGCACCAGATAGCTTTTCACATTGGTTAACGTCTGACCTAACTGCTAATATGTGGGAGCTGCCACTCGAGTCAGGCCTGGTTCCACAGGCTCAGGCCATTTATTTGGGGAGACTTGGAATAGTTCTCCTCTTCTCACACAGAGGTACAGTCAAAGTGGGGCTGTCTTCCCCACACCGGCACATGTGCTCACCTGTGGAGGGGCCCCCGCGGTGTGATGGTCTCCGGCAGATAGTCAACCAGCGGGGCCCAGCACCCTCCAGTGCAGGGCATTGGTAAGGGCTGCGGCTGCTTGGTCTCTGTAATAGTCAACAACCAGCCCGTGTAGGGAGAGATCGGGTCACCTGTGGGGTGAGCAAAACAGGCATGGTTTATTTTTTGGAGGAGATTTTTATTTCCCCTTCTTGGTGTTTTTAGAAAGAATTCTTACAAATGCATGCTCTCAAAAAATAACTTTCTAATTGCTCAATTTGGTGAATACGAATTACATGATCAAGTGGCCTAGAATTACTTCATTAGGTAATTACTTGATTAGCTATTACTTGGGTAACTAATTTACAGTCATACGCTATACAACAAAGAAAAATATGGATAAAAAGAAAAGGATATGTGAATGCCCTTCGCCATAAAAACTTCCTCTTCTAATAATCTTCCTCATCTTTTAAAATGCCTGATTTTCAGTTTGCTCAGGGTGAGAATCTTAGAGTCAGCCGACTTCTCTGTCACATCCCAGTCCAACTTACTGTCATGGCCACAGTAACACATACCCACAATAAAGAGATTAGGAACCAATGGAGCACTTGGCTCTATCAGGCATTGTTCAGTACATACATACGTGAACAGTCCAAAAACAGGTATCTATCATCACTCCGATTGTATTGAGGGGAAACAGAAGTTAATTATTGTCAACAAATTCCAAGTATTTGTGCCTCAAAACATACCCAGCTTTGGTCGCTTTCCCCAGCCACACTGCTCCTTTTGAGTGTGCCACACCCGCTCCTGCAATGGTCCCTGCGTCTCCCCGCTCCCAGCCTGGTCCTTCCTTGCTCTGTTCCACAGCGCAGTCTGAGCAATCCTTTTAAAACAGCTGTTGTCCCGCACTCCCCGGTGGCTCCCCTTTGTACTCAAAATGAAACCCCAAATCTACACCATGACCTTATGACTCTGCAAGATCTTTTCTGCTCTGGTCATCCTGGTTTCCTAGCTGTTCTGTGACCAGGCTGACCTCTGTCCAGCCTTAGGACCGTTGGCTGCGATGCTCTTCCCCCAACAATAGCTTGATTTGATTCAGCTCTCTGCTTAACCACCTCAAAGCAGAGAATTCCCCTGACTGCTTTGTTGAAGTCCACCCCATCCTGGCCTTCACTCGGCCTTGGACCTCCTCCCTCAAACGTCTGCTCCCTGCATCCTAAAGTACAGTCCTACAGAGTGGGGACATCTCTATTTTGTTCCTTGGTAAGGGAATAGTGTCTAACATTCGGTAGGGGATCACTAAATATTTGATGAATGAATGGACTTTATCAACAGTATCTTTCAGGTAAGCATGAGTTTCCTGGAGTTACTTCTTGTAGCGCTCCCAATATAGGCCCTTGGCATTCAAGACAAACACTTCTGCGGGGGCCATGTGGTAACACACAGGTATATGATTTCAGACAAGGTGGTTTAATTCTGAGACACGCTTAATATATTAAGAGGAAGGATATATCACATTATCTTTACAATTCCTCCCCAAATAAAGTTTTCTTTTTTTTGGTACCAGGGATCAAACTCACTTCTGTGTGCTTGCAAGGCAGGTGCATATGCCACTGAGCTAAATCTCCAGCCCAAATAAAGTTTTCTTGATTGCATTTCTGAAAGGAGCAGGCGTCATTGGGTGGTGATGTGTGAACATCATAGACTGTATTTCCACAACCTTCGGTGGTACACCTACCACCATTGAGGGTGTGTGGTATGACTCCCATTGTTTATGGGGCGTGCCACTGACCAGCAGGTCGATACATGGTCAGATTGTGGATGATTCAATGCCACTGGTCTTTCTAACGTGCCAGCATTGCTCTACACCAGAGGTGGCAAACCTTTGACATGTGCATTATTGTGCTTTTCTTTTAAGGCAAAAGATGTTATTGTATGAGTTGTTTTTTCTTAACTAAAACTTCAGTATTGCAGTGTTGGTGCTTTGTGATAAGTAAGTGGGTTCTGAGTTTGGGCTCTGGGTCTCTGAAAGGTTTGCCATTACTGTTTTACTCTGTGAAGATTGTTCACAACCATTTTAGCATAGACAAAAGACCTAAGCAGTAGCACTACTGACTCATCTCAATTCTCAACCTCAGAAAGTTACTCAATTTCAGCAAATTAACTTCTTGGATGATTGTCCAGGATCAATGAACTGCAAAATACATACCTAAGTAACTGACCACTCTTTAAAATAACACTTTAAAGGAAAACAACAAGACTATAAAGAATGTTTAAAAATCACAAGATTTCCATTACGAAAGAAATTCCTATGCTTAGTTTCAGTGTTATTCTCGGGTATTTATCCAATCAGTGAACATGTGCTACAAATGATGGAAGTGGCCTAAGTTTGGTTCCCTACAGTCAGCTCTAAACCACTGAGAGATTCACTGTGAAATCAGATCCCATTCTGGGAGAGCACATCCACAAAGCTTCAAACTTCAATCCATTCTCAACCTAGTCTCAAAAACTAAAATGCAAAAATTATTTTTATTATTTACTTAGTCTTTTGGAGACAGGGTTTTGCTATGCAGTTCAGGCCTGCCTTGAGTTCACTTTGTAGCCCAGACTGGTCTTGAACTCACCAAGATCCTCTTGCTTCAGCTTCCTGAGTTCTGGAGTTACAGGTGTGTACCACCACACCCCATTAACATTATTTTCTAATGAGATAACAGCCTCTCAGCAACTCTCCATCACCAGGGAAAAAATGCCAGGAATATGAAAATATGGGGCTGGGTAGTAGTTTGAATCTTTATAACTCTGATCTGTTTGCTCTGACTTTTTTGGTTTTGTTTTAACACAGTGACTGTTCAGCAGCACAGTGGAATTAAATGATTACTTTTTAGTAATCAATTAAGGATAATCAAACTATTCCTTTTCCATTCTCTGACTATCTGAATTCCGTCTGAAAGCCACAGCCCACTGATACTTACTCTTGTCCTCGTCGTAGGATCCTCCAGAGCTATTGCTGTATCTTGATTCTAGGCGCGTATGGGCTCTGATAACATTGCTGAACCTTTGGATACAAGAACAACCATCATGAAATAATAACATGCATTTATGTAGGCTGGTGCTCATAAGTAGATACTATTAGTTAGCAGCTGATTTTTCAATAGCTAGTTCTAGTGATGGTCTTTTCTTAAAGGATGAATGTAACAATTACACTGAAATATTTCTTTTTCCCTTGAGAGGGCCAGTCCCTTTCTTGTGATAACAAAAAGTCCAAACTCAAAAGATAACAATTTTAAGGCTAACATTTTAATTGAATTAAAAAAATTTTAAAACATGCTGTTGTAGCTTGGCATAACTGATGCCATCTTGAGCCCTGCATTGAACTAGTGTCCTGTATTTGACCCAGGAGAATGGAAAATTACTCAGGGTATAAGTCCCATGAGAAAAGCAGAATGAGCTATACCCACAAGAGAAAAATTAACCTGCCCAACAAAAGAAGCAGGATACAGGTGTTTCTAACAGGATGTCTTTCTGTGGTTCTTTGTTTAAAAGCTTTGTAATGTTCCAGTTCAGGGCCACTTGGTGAGACTCTGAAATGGGTCCATGCGAGTGGTCATTGAGCTCAGCTAATTAAATTCCAAATTTATCACTTTGGCTGCTTGGACTCCTAAACTGTTTACAAACCCACTTCAATGCTTTGGAAAGAAATGGGCAAGATGTTGAGTAATGTTACAGGCCATGGCAACAGGTAGGAATTCAGTAATATTTGGTGAATTACTGAATAAGTGAAAGCGGGTAGAATCAGAAACAAACAAAATAGGTTTTTTTTTTTCCATCTTTTTGAGATAGATTTTCACTGCGCAGTTCAGGCTGGCCCTGAACTCACTTTGTAGCCCAGGCTGGTCTCCAATTTGCTATGATCCTCCTGCCTCGGCCTCTCGAGTGCTGGGATTAGAGGTAAACACCACCACCCTGGCTTAACAAAATAGTTTTATCACATATTTTAGGTTATAACCAATTTAAGGCTTCCCAAAACACAGTCTGAGAATGTTCAGGAAAAGGTACTGGTTATGATAGAATCATATGATCACAGAACGCTTTTCTGGTCTCTCTTCTCTAGTAGTTTGTTGAAAAACAAGTTGATGGATACTAACTTCACACACGTTATGTAATTTAATTTGGTGGCGCATCTTTGAGATCAGTATTATTTGCTTTACAAATGAGGAAACTGAGGCTGAAGACACACAGCGTGTCGTGTCAACTATGGGCAAAAAGATGGCGGTGCTGGGGCAGTTTTGGTGCCATCCTGTCTCTGAGGGGACACAAACACGATTTTAAGAGTAAGTTCTTAAAATCTGAATCGATGGATGTGTCGGTTACCCTGACCTGATCACTACACAGGGTATACGTGTACTGAAACAGCACACTCTACCCTGTACATGCATACAATTACTATGCACCAATTAATAATAAAAATGTATTAAAATAAAAACAGACAGCTTTAATTCCCTAGCTCCATGACAGTGACCAAGAATTCATCTCCTTGAGAACTCCGTTTCCACAATTGCTAAAAGGGAATAATAATGACACTTCATCTTTTATTTTACTGTGGTTGCTTTAGGGAACTAAAAGGAAGGAAAAATGTTTGTTTTTTTGGCTGTGCTGGAAGTGAACTCAGGGTCTCCCTCATGTTAGGCAAACACTCTTCTCATTGAGCCATATCTTGGGCTGAAACAGCATTCTGTATCTTACATAAAGTGATACACAGCAGGTTTTATCCACTTAGGATACATATAGCCAGACAAAAGAACTAAATGTGGGGACCAGGGGTCTCATGGGCAGGGAAAAGATAGGATGAAGGCCTCACTGGACTTTAAAAGTTAATGGAAAGACTAAGGGCAGCTAAAGTGGCTTACTAGAGGCTGCCTCTGCCTCTGCAGATCTGGTTCAAGCAATCAGAAAGACAAAGGCAAGAAATTAAACTCAGGAAAGTCCCAGGCATCCTGATAAAATAAATCCCTTCACTTAATCCTTAAACCTACACTGCCTCTCCCTAAACTCCCACCCATAATACAATGCTAGCCTCTACCAAACAGGAAGGATCACGTGATCAGAAGAAATTCAAGGAGGGATGTTATACGCAGAGTACGCTGAGCCCGGACATTGTTCAGAGACAAAAACAGGGATGAACCAATTCCCCGTGCAGCAGTCTCCATCAGGAGGACAGCTCTCTGCCACATGGCACTGCTGAGCAGGGCTGAGTACGGTTTTAAACAGTGCCACGGGGCCCGGCAGGGGCGCACTGGACAGGAGATGGCGTTTCTTCCCTTGTTCTTTTTTGAGGTAGATCTAAAGGAATCTTTGGAAGAGTATATGAGGCTGAGAAGGGGGGGAGCAAGAATTTTCCAGACTCTCTTTTTTTCTAAGGAAGATTGAGACTATGTATATAGCAGAGTGTATACTTGGCAAAAACAGTAAAAAAAAAAAAAAACCTGACTCCCCACAGTAAAATCTTTACTCTTCTTTGTTTTTTGAGTTGGAGAAACTAATTTGGGGCTTCAATCCAAGAGGAATTTCAAGGATTAAGTAGATAATCTTTAGACATTAAAAGCTGGCATCTTAAGTAAATCATGAAAATAGCTTGATAAAGGAAAAAATAGAAGGATAAAATGCTTTCTAAGTTCTGCCTTGCTGATAGCTCACATTACTGCTAAGGGGACTGTATTAGTAATATTCTAATGTGTACTAAGGGGGCATCAGTTTGGACGGCAGTGTAGCTCAGTGGCAGAGTACACACCGAGGGTGCACAGGCTCTGAGGCCAATCCCCAGCACCAACAGCCCTCAGATCCCCCCAATCTATCAATTCAAATACATATTATCTACTCTCTGTTCCTGTGACAACATGGTCATAAAGTAAGTTTCCGCTCATGCTTGGCTGGCTGCTTTTAGGCCTGGGGCCAGGCAGGAAGCTTAAGCCTGAAGGGCATGGTGGAAGATGGCTCCTCACCTCACAGCAGTCAGGAAGCAGAGTGAGGGAGTGAGAACCCGCCAGGAAGAGGTCAGGAACGCGACACAGAACCCACGTCAATGCCCACTGCCTGCAATGAGGCTCCACCCATTGGATTTCCATCACCTGCCAATAGTGCCTTCAAGTTCTGATGTCATCAATGGATCAGTCCACCGACAGACTGAGGCCCTCACGATCCACTCACCTTCCAAAAGTCCTACCTCTGCCGTGCTGGGGACTCATCCTTCAGCACGTGAGTTCTGGGTGTCACTCTAGACCCAAACCAGCACAGCTGCCTATGAAAAATCCTTTCATGAAACCACAAATGTGTGTAGGCTTTTATGAGGCTGCCTGCATGAAACGATTTATGAAGATCATTTCTGCATACCTGAAATATTCATATAAATTCTACTTCATAAAAATATGTACTCATTTTTCTAAGTCCTCAGAGTTCAAGGGAACTTTCTATTAGTAATTTCTAGTGAACTAAGAAAACTTAGGGAAATACAGGGCAGTTAAGAAAACATAAGGTTATAAACTTTGCTACATTTTTCTGGTTTTGTTTTTGTCTCGGGTTCTTGAGGTTAGGTGACCGTTAGCTCTGGAGGTGGTGGTCTACTGACAGGGAATCCTGCACTTCAGTCCTGCCATGTTCTACGCTCACGATGAAATCCTGAGAATAGTTGGGAAGCATCCTGGGGCACTTTTGACTGAATGAATTATTTTTATTATTTGATTCAGTACCTGAATTTGAGAGTGTCTCATCTTGGTTACTAATTTCTCAAGTGAAAAGGCTTATTATTCTTCACTATTCAATGCTAAACTGAAGGAGTATCATCCTAACTACTTTTTAATCTGAGTCTCATGTTTCTCTTTCCTGCTTTATGTCCTCAATATTCATAATGAACTGCAGGAAAGAGGGGTTCAGATTTTATTTACTTATGTGTAGTCCAGAGACAGTGAGAAGACAAGGACATGGGCGAGAGAAACAGCGCCTATAAGACACTGTGCAGGGAAAGGACACTTTGTCTAGCAGCAGTAGGTGGTATTCCTGGCTAACTGAGACATGCAAGGCAAGAGTGGGAGCGCATGATGACTGTGGAGGCTTGAATGTGGTTGTCCCCCAATTTCATGCAGGAGTTTAATCCCCTAGGTTTTATGAGAATGGTATTGAGAGGGTGGCACCTTAATCCCACAATTATGTTTAGAGGTAGGTAGGGCCTTGAAAAGTAGATTAGATAAGGTCATTTGGGTGCCGCTCCATGACTGAATCTGGTAGCTTTGTAACAGACAGGGACAGAGACGGAGCGATATGGGGAGACAATACACTACGTGTGAGTTCAGCTTCGGGTGGGGTGGGGTGGTTTCCCAGACCACACGTCTTGAATTTCAGTCTCTAAAAATATAAGACAAAAGACTTATTCTAAGGTATTTCTTCATAGTAACAGAAATCAGACTAAAACAATGTTTCATAGAACTTACATTAGGACAACTACTCTAAGAAATTATTCAATAATCAAGTTTGAACATTTCACATGATAAATCCCTTCTAGCTCCAGATAATTTGTGTGCACTAGCAAAATAATTAGTGTTTTTTTAAGCCTTGGGGCAAGTGGGATTCAGGCACCACAGTGGAAACCCTCTTTATCTTCCTTTCTCTTTTTTTGGTACTGGGGATCGAACTCACAACCTTGCACTTGCCAGGCAGGTGCTTACAGCACTGAGCTAAACTCCTGGCCCTCTTTATCTTTCTTTTCTCTGACTTTGTACAGAAAAATATTGTTAACTTTAGGGATATACAGGGCAGAATTGAAAGTCCATTTTCTAAGAACAAAGAAGGATTTCAGTGTGTGTGTAATTTAGAGTAGGAAACCTCACAAACTTGTGTAGATGCTTTGGTACACACTACTGCTAAGCCAACTTTGCACACACACCAACCTTTCATCAGATTCCTTTAATATCTTGTTCTCCTCAGCATCTGGGAAACTGTCCTGGCCGGCAACCACTGTATTGCTGCTGGAGGTGGTTCCTGTGGATGGGATCAAAGGATACTTAGCAAAAGATGCAGCAGGGTCAGGTCGAAAGTCAACCATAGGGAAGGACTGACTGCCTGTAAAACCCTGTGCTAGCAAAATTCCTCATATCTTTTGCACAATTTCAAACATTCCATGACCTCTTAAGCCAACACTACTGAACCAAGAGAATTCTTGAAATATGTTATGGTCAAACCAAATGTCTCCACTTATAAAGAGAGGCTACAACCTTCTAGAAACGTTTACTGCCTAGCCACTTAGGTATATGCTTACTTACAGAGGCTGGTCTGCAGTTTCTGCTTTAGTGTTTCTGTTAGCTTTGTACCAGAAATTTAAGGCTAATGAAGCAAGACCAAGTACCCAAAGCTTCTGATGATACCTAGATTAGTGCTTCTCTGTAAAAATACTGCTCTGGCAGCTAAGAGTAGAGTAAACAGAAGACATAAGAGATCAGAGGAGGAGAAAAATTTACAGGCAGTTACAGTATCAGGTAAATGGGAAGGAGGCTGGCTAGGATAGTATGTACTTCATGAAACGCTGCTTGCTGATACTAATTTATTGAAAGTGATATTACAGCTCTAGGGCAAGCATGTCTTCCCCAAAATGCTAGGGACCTGGAGTAGTTCAGATGTTGGATGGTTTTTGGATTTTGGAATATTTGTGTAAACATGAAATATCTTGGGGACAGGACTCAAATCTAAGTAAGAAAACGATTTGTTTCAAATACACCTTATAAACACAGGCTACAGGTTATTTTAAATAATTTTATACATGAGACAAAGTTTGTGTACCTCGAAGCATCACACTTCTGGCATCATGTCAGTGCTCAAGAAGTTCCAGATTTTCTGATTAGGGAGCACAATTTGTGCTCTTTTGGGTATCCTAATACATCCTGGCAGAGGATTAAGCAAGTGACTGCCACAGGCACAAGAAGGAGGGTAGACATGATTCCTAATACTACAGCACTGGCTTGGGGTCAGCCGGAAGTGAAAAGTTCCACTTTGGGGAGAAGAGGGCCCACAGTTCTCCATCATCCTTACAATCATTGCCCCAACCCAACAGTGCCTTAGAGTGTAAGTTACTCTTAAGCCATTTTCAAATGAGCATATCTACAGGAACTTACAAAAATGAACAGATACATCCTCATACCCTTTCAGTGCTCCACATAAAGGGAAACCCAGAGACCTAAGGCAAGGCGCACGCCCAGGCACCCCGTCCCTACCGGAGGCTGCTGCAGAGGCCTTGCTGCTGGCCGTGAAGCGGTAGAAAGGTGGGTTGTCACAGTGCTGGACTATGGGGTTCACTGGCTCGGTCTGCTGGAGCTCAAAGAGAAGCTCTTCCATGGTCTGGATGGTGTTATTACGGCATAAGTATACTGCCACCTTTTTAATCTGAGCAGAAGGAAATTAGTAAGTAAACAGGGGATGTTTGCTAGAGCCCACAAACATGCTGGGGCTTGAAACACTTGCACTTGGGTAACCTGTTATCATTCAAGAACATCGTTCCAACAGGTGATATCTTGGGCCATCCTAGGATGAGGAAGAAATTTGGTTTAATATGTGCCATAGTCTCAACACTCTGGAGCCTAAGGCAAGAGGATTACCGCAAGTTCAAGCCCAACCTGGGCTACACAGTGACTTCAAGGCCATTCCGAACTACGGAGCAAGACCCT
Source organism: Cavia porcellus (assembly GCF_034190915.1). Taxonomy (NCBI): domain Eukaryota; kingdom Metazoa; phylum Chordata; class Mammalia; order Rodentia; family Caviidae; genus Cavia; species Cavia porcellus. Next base: position 38,868,090 of record NW_026947504.1, on the reverse strand, counting down.
GTCCAATCCTACCCTCCCCAAACAAACCAGAACCAAAAAATTTTTTAACCTTGCTACACAGGCAGGTCTGACAGGAGTGTGTTGTGGAAGCCTCACCGTTTCTAACAGTTTAATTCAAAATATGTACCCTTGGGGCACAACGATTCAGTCTGCACTCAAAACTTGCCATCAAAGGTCTTATCTTCAGAAAGAATTCTGTTTATACAAGCCCTGGGAAAAACTGCTCGCTATTTTTGTTTAAGAAGGAATCTGGTCTCTCTTTATCCTCTTTTCCCCTACAAACAAATGAGCTTTAGCTGTTTTTAAAGTTTAGATGTTAAAAATAACTCTGAATGGATGCTTTGCATTACTGGAGCCTCCAACCTGAGGCACATGTGGTGTGCAGAGGCCTGTGAGGCTCAGAGCAGCAGGAAGGATGGCAAAATCTCCCAAACATCACTGGCGTGGACGTGCAAGCGAGTTCCCGGTTCAAAACGCTGCACTCTGCTGGTCCTACCAACTTCAAACACGAACGTAAATATCGGACACCCTTGCTTACCTTTTCCTGATCACCTAAGTTTGTAAAGAAAAATCAGGATTCTATTTTTTTTCCTGCTTCAAAAACATCAGATTGTGTATATAAAAATATCTTTATTAGTAATAATAAAGTTTTATCTACGGTCGCTTATAACTGGCACTGATGTTTATAACTGTTAGAAAAATGTCTACTCCTTAATTCGTAGGTTCCTGTGTCCCCACGTTTAGAGCTAGGGGATGACAGCAGTCACTATCTGAGACTGCCTACATCTTTGAGGCAGAAGGTGATACGTGGACAAACCCTCAGAAGAGGACCATGCCTGGGGAAACTGGACAGCTACTGTAACTGGAGCTGAGAGCACCTTCTACCTTGCCAACTGCACATGGACGCCCCACCAAGGAAGCCTGACACACACTTACGTAGGGCAAGAGTATGGTGTCACTGCTGACCCCGCACAGACTGATCAGGAACTGCAAGGTGATCCGTAGGTTGTTGCTCCATTTCTCGTTGTTGGCTAATGCATTCCAAGCATTTTCCATTTCCGGCCCAGGAACTTCATCTCCATACTACAGCAAATGACAGATGTGTGAAAATTATAAAGATGCAAAATGCTTGATAGAAAGTGGCTTGCTCTGATGACAGTGTTGTGCGAGCTGAGTTTACCTTGGCTGTCATGTACATGAGGTTATTCAGGACCAGTAACGTAGCTTCCGGGGAGCCCCAGCCATTCCCTTTCAGCCCATGAGAGGTGGTCACTTCTCCTTCCCGGTCCTTGACTTCGTCGTCCGGGCTGCTGGGGCTTGACCCCGGGAGGAGGAGCCTGCTGTCCACCAGCTCAATGTTGTACAGCCAGGGCAGCAGGTAAGTGAGCATGATCTGACGTCCATTTGGGTGTGTTGTGGGGAATCTCTGGCTGACCTCTAAAGTGAATTGCAGTGAGAAACAGCCGTGGGTTATTATTCTCACCAAGACAGACTAAAATACAAACATCAACTTACTGGTTAAACAATGCTTTCCATTTATGCCCATGCCTGGAATTCTGTGCAGGAAAGTACCACAGCACTGCCAGGGCAGCGCAGGCTTGGCAGAAACGCAGCGAGATGCAGTTCATATCCACTGTTAGCGGCAGAGATACGTCAGAGCACACAAAACAAGGGACATGGAGTCAGAGGATTTGTTCGCATTCCCCTTCCATCATAGTCCCGCTACATGTGACTCTGAGATCCTTATTTAAACCCTTCCTCACGCACACACTGAGGCCATCGGGCTGTTAGGGGCCATCAGGCTGCTGTGAAGGTGTAACCACAATGCCCTGAGAAAGGTCAGCAGAGAGTCTGTCATCCAGGAGGCTGCTCATCATTGGCGGTTAGGAAAGGTCTAAACATGATCATTATTTTCTCCATCACCCAATGGCTTACAAGGTGTCTTCCATGAAATCTTAGCTGTTAAAAGTGAGCTGTGGAGCCCCAGTTTATGGATGCTCCCTGAAAACGGGGGAGCCTGAGTGAGGAGGTGGCTGCTGACTGCTGCGCCCTACTCTGTGAGACACACAGGTCCAAAGGGCTCACCCCCCAGGCCAGCTTAGCCACCCCACCATTATATTCGCTGATGGCATTTTTGTATCATCTCATTGTTAGAGCATTTAACTTCATCATCTGAATAAACTTTGTACAGAACTGAGAGGCACAGCTGATAAGCAACGAGGCAAGGGAAAAAGTGACACATGACATAGGATGGCACCAAACGTTAGGGGTTTGGTGGAGGAAAATGATCTCTGGTCCGAAAAACTCAGGATACTTTTAGGTAAAAGAGCTAGACTTTGGAGAGGAGAAATTTTTTTTTTTTTTTTTTACCAGATCAAGAGACTCACTACAACAGCATAGAAATCTGTATATTTTTTGTAGCAATGATCACCTTCCAATACATTACATAATTTGCCTCTTGATTATGTTTATTACATTTTGTAGCATGACACAGCATCTGTCTGAGATATTCCAAGAACCTACATCAGCACCTGGGTTGCAGAAGTGTTTTTAAGCAGAAAAGAAAAAAAGAAAATACCAAAGATCTGGGAACAATCCCTAGCTATTCCTTCAGAAACAAACGAAACAAAACGTGAGATCACGTTAGCGGGATGCTATATATTTTTCCCAGCTCCTTTGGGAAGGACTTGAACAACTTGTCTGGCTACTCACAAGTAATTAGGTCATCTAAAATTACATGCAATAAAAATCTCACCACCACAAGGTTTATAATAGTATGGGCAGTAAAAACAAGAGTCAGGAATCTATTATAGTCTCTTAATTTTTTCATGTTATTTTAACAAAGTTCTTCATAAATCAAAACAGCCCAAAGGCAAATTCATGAGGAAAAACGTAGAATTGATTGCAACTCATTATATGAGCTTCTTAGCTTGTTAAAGGTGCTGTACTATTTATCTCCTCTGTCAGCGGCTCCCGCTTTACTGGCTTCTCCCTCTCTGCTAATACGCTGGCTCTGATGCTGTTCATTCTTAAAAACTGGGACTACCTTAGTTTCTGCCTGTTTCCCCTCTTCGTGTCTTCCCTCCTTCTTTTCTACTCTTCTCTTCTTTGGCAGGGGTGGGGGTGGGTGGGTGGATACTGGGGACTGAACGAGGGAACACTGAGTTACAGCCTCAGCTTTTAAAAACTGTTTTTGAAATAGGATCTTGCTGAATGCCCACATTGGCTTTCACCTTGCAATCCTCCTGCCTCAGCCTCCTTAGTAGCTGGGATCAGAGGGATGTGTGTGTGTGTGTGTGTGTGTGTGTGTGTGTGTGTGTGTGCGCGCGCGTGTATGTCTTATACTGTGCCTGGCTTGGTTCCCCTTTCTCAGCCACACCACTGAAATCTGGCTCCTGCTGCCACCTCTCCATGGAAACTATCAACACTTACCAATTAATTGCAAAACTCAGAGGGCCATTTTTAGACCTTATCACCTGGGATCTCTCTACTCCACCTCAGGCTGTGGAGTGCTTGTTCCTTTCTCTTAAGTTCTCTGACTGTTTGGGGATGCAGAACACTGGCTCCTGGGCATTTTCCTGAGAGCCCCTCCCTTCCTCTTGTCCCCTTCACCGAGTCTGCACAGCAGGGTGCTAAGCTCTCTTCTTTCACTCTGTGCTCTCTCCATTCCTGACCTCCTCTAGGCACTTGGCTCTCACGCTTTCTACTCTGCCACGAGTCCCAAGTGCTGGCCTCCTCCAGCTCTGGGCCTGTCTATACATGGGAAGGTGCGGCAGAGGCCGGCATTTAGTACCAGGGGCTGCATTCCTGACTCCTACCTTGCTTCCACTGGCCAGGCTTGGCTCTTTAGGTGGCCAGCAACATGTCCACCATTCTCACGCTGCCACGCCAATACTCTCTTCGGTGGCCTTGCCCAGCAGCTTTTGACTATGACTTACCCTCTCCATTCACACTGAGCTGTCCTGGTTCAGGCCCTTATCATTTATTATTTCCTCCTTGGCTTACCGTCATCATTTTTTAAGTGGTTTTCTCTCCCTGGACTGGAAATTCTCCAATCAACTCTACACTGCAGCCCATCTTTCCAAAGCACATGCTGATCTTCTCAACCCTTTTCTTATTCAGCAGTAGTTTTCAAAACCCCAGCAGCCTGCCTGGATGCCTTCTATTCACAGAGCTCAGAGAGGGAGGTTAAAGAGCACACATAAGAAACAGCTGGCCTACACAAGGCCTTCTGAGACTTGGCGTCTGCCTCTTTCTCTCTCTGTGACCATCGCTACCTTCCTCCATTCCCTGCATGCTATGACAGTCACCTTGACATCTCTGTACTATGCCCTATCCTAGGGTATCATGTAAAGGCAAACGATAGCCATCTGTTTGGACAGAATATCAGCTACTTGTCTGTTTTGCAAACTTCTTCTCTTTTAAACTACAGCTCTGACATCAGCTTCCCTGGGAAGTATTTCTCAGTAGTCTTGGCCAATCACTGGTTTCATCTCATGAATTTGAGTACCCTTTTTCTTTCTAAAATTTCACCTGGCACATTTTATCATAGTCAAGAATGCATATACATCTTTATTACTATTTTGAGCTTTTGACTGAAGAGGCTATGTTATTCACCTCTGTATTCCCAGAACCCAAGCAGTCCCTAGCACAGAAGTAGCACTCAAGTGGGCAAGTGGTGGCGTGTGAGCAGCAGAGAAAGGACCTCTCTAAGTTTTGGGGTCCAGACCTTGTAATATAGCAACATGAGGAAGAGAAGGAGAAGCAGGTGGTTCCCAGGGATACAGGAAGGATTTGAACTGAGACTTGAAGCCCATGGAGACAGATGATTCAGGAATTCAACAAAAATAAGAAAACCAGGGCTGGCAGCCCTGCCAGATGGGAAAAACACCACGGAAGCAATGCAGTCCCCACACCCCATGTGCTGGCAGAGACCCTACCGGGGACCACTGTGGAGAGATAGAAAGGAAGCAACGCGGCCCACAGGCCCGTCTCCCACACCCCCTTGCGGTGGAGGCCCTGTTGGCCGGGAGAACCAGCAAGGAAGCCACTTCCACTTCCACCCGCCCACATCTGTAAGCAACCAGATGCGACACAAGCTGAGATGATCAGAACTGAAATAGCGAAGCAACCTGACATGTATGTTGTTTGATTGACTTTGCAGGCCTGAGGCCAGTAGTCTGCTCAACTATTTAGAGAATATGCAATACAGTAAAGAATGTGGATTTCCTACTGTCTTGTCACTGTTTTGTTTTGTTCCATTTTACTGTTCTATTTTACTCTCTTAAAAAAAAAAAAGAAGTAGCACTCAAATCTTGATTAAGTGATTAAAAATAAATTTTAGTTTTCCACGAAAAGGGTTAATGTACTAAGTTGGCTTCTCTTGGTTCTCCTACTAGTGCAGTGATGTGACTGACTTAGCTTTCGCAAAAGTTATTCATTAAAATTGCTTGCAAAGATGTGCCAAAAATTACCGTCAACAATTTATACATGCAGCAACACATAAGCTATGAAACACCACTGCTATCACCACCTCTCAACAACTTGTAGTAATTAAATAAGTAGTTAGTGGTGTCATATTATATCGCCCATGTTTAATTTCTTAAAAAATTAACGTATATGTAAAAGTTTTCATTAATCTAAGCATGTCCGAATTTGTCACTTGTATGTTTGTGTCTACATTGATTTAGATAATCACTTTTTCTTTTTTTGAGAAAGAGTTTCATTATATAGTTCAGGCTAGACTTGAACTCATAGGTAGCCCAGGCTGGCCTAGAACTCACACTGATCCTCCTGCCTCAGCCTCCACAGTGCTGGGGTTACAGGCCTGTGCCATCCATGCCCAGCTTAAAAATCACATTTTGAAACATCTTTACTACATATTCTAGAATTTACTTCTACCTATAACTGGAGTTAGCTCACAGTAATTTTTTTCCTATACATTTAGCATCATTAATTTTGACTCTAAAATTACATTAACTATGGTAAATCTTTAAACTAAAAACTTATTAGAGTAAAAGACACATTCACATCAGTCCCCCTCAAGCCCCTCCCTGTAGTTCAAACACATTTGTCCCATCATTCCTGTCACTTTCTGGAGCCGCTCTGCAGTCCTTTTCTTTGTGAGTATGTGCACTGTCCTGGCTATCCTGATGTCCCGAATCTACTGAAAATATTCACCTTTCATGGCCATTTTGACTTTGGGGTTGCACAGTGGCAAAGGTTATGAATACAGAGACTGAGGGCAAACTGTGATGTTTTTATAGCCTGCCTTCTGGGTGATGGCACCTGGCAGCAGTGTTCACTGTGTTTTTATCGTATCTCATAAAGGTGCAAAGGATGACATCCAGAACTGCTTCAGAGAGTGGCAGGAATGATGGGATTGGGTGCCTGAAGTGACAGCAAGCATCCTGAGGGAGATTAATGACAATGTGTCGAAGACGTAAACACACTTCCTATTTTTGATCAGCCGTAGGTAGAATTAGGTTGTGTATCAATGCTGACTATTTCATGGTACCTGAGAAGAGTGGGAGAGTGAGCTCAGGGTACATCCGGGCCAGTTCACTGGACAACAGAGCTAGTGACACACTGTAGAGAGGCGGCAACGGGCCGTGCGTCCCATAGAGAATACTGCCAGGTCTTTGTTCGGAGACTTTCTTTGAGTAAACAAAAAGTTTTGCTTCAAGGATCTATTAAAATGTAGGAAAGACACACACAATGAAAAAAAAACATTAGTGAGTATCTCAGGTGCATTTATAGTTAATAAAAGTTATAAGAGTACTACTACTCTAAGGCCTATTTTAATACAGAATTAAATATGAAGCATCAGTTAATTAATATTATGTAACATTAATTAATTATAATTAATAACTACAGAACATTATAGAACTTTTGAAATCCACCCACAATACACAGAAACAATGCATTCAAAGAAATGCTTAACGATAGATATTTCCAGTGCCAGGAGTGATACGTGCCTGCATGAGCTGCATGGAGATTTCATAAATCTCTCTGTTGGTGTCAGAGGCCTTGAATAGAACAAGGTTTAACAATGTCACTATGTCAAAGGGATAGTTCCTAAAAAACAAACAGCATAGTTTATAGACAGCCTGGGTCATACTCTCAAAAGCTCACTACTTCTCAAAATTCTAAATAGCATATTAACCTCAGTCACTTACTAATGAATTCTCTTGTCCATTTGGCTATTTTTTAAAAAAGCTTCTTTTGTTATTAGATGAAGGAAAATGACTGTATTACGTGGAATATTGTGGTACCCAGATTAAAAAAAAACACAAAAATCGATCTCATGCAAACAGATTTAAATGGAAACCAAACACAAAAGGACAAAAGAGGATACATGTGTTAAATTTTTCAATAGCTCATTTAATTAGCATTTTTTGTGTGACCTATCTAAATTTATTAAGTACTAAATAATTATCCAGAACAATGTGCAAAGCCCTGATAATACGAAGTCACTAAGGCTGGCCGACAGTCTGGTTGGGGAGATAAACCGTCTGGAACGGGCGGTTCAGTGCCAGTGCATGTGCTGGTAGGAGCACCCGTGGCACATTACAGGGATGCTGACGGGTGACACCTACAGCAGACAGGACTTAGGAGAACTCTGCTGCACAGCCAACAAGGAAACTGAGCCTCGAAGCACCAGGAGACCTTATCATACCACGGGAGGGGTAGAGCAGAGTGTGTTGCAGGCAGAAGAAAAACACCTTGAAGAACTACAAGAATAAAACGGCAGAACACCTCCAGTAAAAGGGAAGAATCTGTGCACAGCAGACTGAAGGAGGGAATTAAACAGAGGAACAGAAAATGGGGCTAGGCTGGTTCGTAAGATCACCAACCAAAGAACTTCACCCTGATGCATGACTGCATTTCTCTTTTAAAAGGTTCATGTAACACCCAGGGCTGAAGGACTCACTGTGAAGATGGTTTACTCACAGGGTTGACAAACTGGTGGTTTTAGGTGCGTGAACAGAGTAAAATGCAGCAGTAATCTGCTTCCTTTCTTTCTCCCAATTGTTGTTCCTAACTTGTTTGCAGTAGAGACAACTTCCATCAGCAATTTGTCTTTTCTAAGTATTTAAATAAGTTTAAGCATCTAAATAATCCCTTCCCAATGCACAAAACTGTCAGTAAGAATGTGATTGTAATGGCTGGTTTGTTCTTTGGTTTGCTTTTTTTTTTTTTTTTAACTGGACTCCGAGGCTCGTTTTATTTCTAAAAGCAGCTCAGATTCCCCGGTATGAGTGCATCTTAAACAACAGTGCAGTAGATGCTGTGGGGTTCTCTTTTCAGAAATGAGGCATCTGATCTTTCAACTAAAGTGCCGGCAGCTGGTGTTCCTGAGCTGAGCACTCCGGCAAAATCACCTCTCTCCAAATGACTTGCCTAGGTCAAAGTCATACTGCTCCCTACCAGCATGGGGTAGCTCCTGGTTACTAACAGCCAGAGGTTCTTTTTTTCTTGCTCCCTACTTCTTTACCTTTCTCAAAGACACAGACCCTAAAGGGTATCTCTAGTAAATTTTCTATACTCAGAACAGGCTACCAACTCAGAATCTGTTTCCCAGGGAATGTAACCTCTAATATGCACAGATATTTAAGCCATTTTCAAAGTGTTACACGCACTAAGTTGCAACCATTTCTGTGAAAAAGATTCCTAGAAGATATTATAGAGGATAGAAGGGCACATTTAAAATTTCAGTAGATATTGATGAATTCTCCTCTAAATTAGCTCTACCTATTTGCACTCCCAAATGATTGCATCTCTCTGTGTGTGATATAAATAATTAAGATGTGTTATGTACATTTGCCAATTTCCACAACGAGAGTAGTCCTTATGTACTATGACCATGTACAATAAAAACTTTTAAAAACTAAAACACAAAGAGGTTCGAGGGAGCTGACACACACAGAAGGCAGGCTATGGGGGACGGACCCTCAGCAGATACCCACCCTGCAGGTGCCTTAACCTTGGACTTCCAGCCTCCAGAAATGTCAGCAATACATTTCTTGTTTACAAATTAAATGATTTCTTTTCTAGAACTGTTATTTTTATTTTTCTGGTGCTAGGGATTGTACATGCTTTGAACCTCCTCTGCCTGAGCTGCACTGCCAGTGTACTTTACTTCAAAGGTTCACGGAATAAGGCTGGTGTGTCTGCCGGCCGGTTGGAGATACCTGCACACAACAGCAGTGATGGGGAGGGGGTGGGGAGGGAATAACGATGCTAAATGACAGGTGGCATTCATGCTATGATGTTCTTTGTTCCAGGTACAGGTCAATGCCTTGACCTAAGTATGTTATTCAATCTTCATGAAAAACTTGAGACGCTGGAGAAGTACCTGTCTGAGTTTATACAGCAGTGGTGAAGTGTACAGTCTTAAATATGTCTAACTCCAAAGAATTTAACCTCTATCCACAGAGTTCTCAGCCTCCAGCCTGTGCAGAGTAGGGTCCAGAATTTTGATTTGGAATTCGCATGAGCTGCTGTATCTGAAGACAACCTTTCTGAATGTGAAACTGAAAGAAAAATCCCCCTAGGCCAAACAGAAGCAGAAATGCTTCACCAAGTGCTCTCTTCTGACACTGGGACTTACTATATGTTTACTTATAAGAGCACTGGAAAATATTTGTGGATCACGGGAGATTTAGAGGAAGGAAAGCCTCCCTCTGATACAGGGCCATAGTGCTGACCATGTAGTTAGGGCACGCAGAAAGTTGCTAAACACTGAGCTGTGGAATTCATATGGACAGCATTGATATAGAAAATGCAAGAAACCCAGGGAAAAAATTAGGATGATTTCAAGTGAGCAAAAGAGCACAAATAAAGCATCTAAGGAGAGGGGAAGGGAAGTACATAGAATTAAGATGTGTTAGGTACATGTACCAACTCCCCAGGTTGAATAATCATTAACACTGTAGACATGTACCAATAAAACTAAAAATAAGAAAAACAAAACTTCTACACCTAGATGTTTAAAATACATTTAGAAATGGAATTGTGTATGTCCAGTAGTAATTATTCAACATGGGTAATAAAAGGGTACAAAAGAAGAATGAAAAAATGATAACTAGGAAGGGAAGATTTGATGCAGACATTAAACAAGCTATGAAACTACAAAGACAGATTTTGAAAAACTTGGGAAAGGCCCACTGGCAACAGCTTGTAAAAGACTAAATGACAGCCATGGGGAGTGACTCAGATTTTTTGTAGAGGAGCAGGTTTTCCTACTTGATGGTGGGGACTACTTCTTAGGTGGCCCTGGAAATAACTCCTGAATATTAAGTGCTTCCCATGTCCAAGGACTTAAACCAAGAGATGGGTTTAATCTTTAGTCTACTACTGCTCTGATTTTATGAATAAGTATTTGCAGTAACTTGTTCCAGAGCAGAGCCAGATCAGAGGCAGAGGGAAGACCTGAACTCAAGATGGTGTTTCCAGAGTCCAGTTTTCCAAACTCTGGGTTCTGAAATGCCCTTGCTGTTGACGGCCCAATGAAGCCTTTCATCATTACTCGTGAAGGTGTACGATTTGCAGTCATGAATCATAAACTTTGTCTTTCTTGTTGTCAGAAGGATGTTATTCCCTTAAGAAATGGCTATTCTTAAGAGTTTAAGTTTTCTAGACTTCATTTAGATTAGGAAAGACTAGGAAATTAAGGCAAAACAAACACACAATGACAAAATATACCCATGAAAAATGAAATCCTCTCAAAATCAAAACTTTTATCCAGGTGTGGTGGTGCATGCCTATAATCCCAGCACTTGGGAGCACAGGGCAGGAGGACTGCTGCAAGTTCGAGACCAGCCTGAACTACAGTGTGACCTTATCACAAAAAACAAAGAAATCAAAACTTTGATCTAACAGGTACTTCTAGAATGTCTATTAAAACACTTTAAGATGATGTTGGAGGGTAAAAATAAAAACATGCAATTCTCAAGTATTTTAATACAAATGCAATTCTGGTGAGCCATGCAAATGACTGAAAACGCCTGAGTCACAACCATGGAAAGCCTTTTAGTGCTGCTCACAACCTCCTTATCTGTTCCAGAATGATCGCAATTTCAGTGGCGGGAAGGTTGAGAAGCCCACACTCAAACACCACCTGACAAGTAAGCTATTTTCCTTTCTTCTAAAGAGGTGCATTTCATAGCTTTAATCACATGTTCACACATATTTTATGAAAGATTCTTTAAAGTTAATATTGCCAGTTCTGCTGTCATGTTTGTCTTCACATCTCCTGGTCCTATTCCAGTCTCACTAGAATCTTGGCACAGCGTAGCCATATTATTTTGACTGGAGACCAGTAAGTTCACAGTAGTCACACATGCAAACGATAAGGAATCTAAAAGCAAGGGTGTAGAGAAATATTTTTCCTTATTATCACAGCTAATAAACAGGGAATTAATTTAGTAGTTATGCAAAGTATCCTTCTAAAACTCAAAGTAGATAATTGAAACTGATGATTATTTAAAATAATTCAATCTTTCAGGTATTTAAAATAGTCCTTAATAAGCAAATCTGCTGATAAACTGTCATAGTCCTCTAAAAATAAATCCAGCATAAAATTTCCATTGGAAAAGGAGGAGGTAATTATTTCGTGAGAGGGACTACTTGCTTTAGACATCTTATTATACATCTTGATAATAAAAAATTTAAAATAGTCTGCGTATGACTTTTTAGGAACATATTTCATAAAATAAGACAAATGCCTTATCTTAGTTACTTTCTGTAAGTAAACTTCGAAAAAAGGAAAATCTGAAAATATTAGAATTGTTTTTGGAAAAAACAGTAATGAAAACATTAATTAGACGAAGATTGCTTAAGCTGATCTGGAGGCCTGTCTAGACTACATAGGCTGAAAATCTGTGGAGAATGATCAAACTTAGCCAATGGCCGAAACTTTAAACACTGAACCTCGTGCTGAAAAATGGTCTACCAGACGAAAAGACATGTAGAGTTTTACGACTGGAGTAGTAATATTTTTTTTGTTACTAGAAATATCACTGAACTTGAGACTACATTGCTAACTTCGTTCAGCATTTATCTGTGTTTCTTAAGGAAAAATATCTATGTTTAGTCAGGCAAATGGAAAGGTATTTTATGAGATGGCATGCAATGAAATACATTAGATTACAATTGTTCACACCAAGTTTGCTGATAGCTGGTGAAAGGAAACATTTATTTGTGTCAAACATAGAGGTCCAAGTTGTAGATGCTAAGTATGTATATTTTAAAAAATTAACGGATCATACAAACAAAACTTTACATTTTGAATGTTGAATTACTTGAAAATAAAATAAAAACACTCTGGGGAAGATGTCTCTGACAATGTCATTTTAGTAGTGTCTTGTAGGTATATGTAATTTTTAGTAAAGCTTATATAGAAAAATAAAACCAGCTAGAAAATCAGTTTCAGTTACTATCATCTGTTATGACTTCTATGGAGATTAAAGTATAAGTAAAAATTCCATTACTAAGATTATGGATAGTGTAAGTTTAGATATGAAAAGTTATCCACTATCTTTATAAAAGTATAACAAATATTAAAGAGAAACATTTCTTTAAATAGTTTGCTCATTTTACATTTACTAAAAGTATATGTCATCTAAAATACTTATTAATTTAGATCCATAGAAGACTGGAATTTAAAATGATCTCTTATTCCCCTGATCCAGTAGCTCAAGGTAGCAACATAACACTTAATATGACACTTAATTAAAAAGAAAACTGATGTTTTGAGTTGTTTCATTTACAATCTCTCAAATTTCCTAATATATAAGGTAGGATTTCTGGGGATTAGCTTATGAGATTTGGAGAATCTTCATTAACCCCTTCATCTTAGCCATGCAATTATTTCTCTTGACAAACTGTGAGGTTAAGCACCATCCCTAAATGACTACATAACAAGAATTGTATTTTAAAAATTATAATCCTGGAGCTGGTGGTAAAACTCAGGGTAGAAATGTGTGCTAAGCATTCCTGAGTTCCTGGTTCTGCATTTACGCTACCACCACCACCACCACCAAAGTGTGATCTTCAGCATCTAGGGTGCCACATTTTTGAGGTTTTAAACAAAGGAGATTTGCACATTTTAAATGCTTCTTAGGTTTGATTTGGTCTAGGAGATGGCCAAAAGTCTTACAGTTCACAACTGCTGCAAACAGACTTAGGCATTCCTTTAATTGTTTTATACGTATCTTTTTCATCACTTTAAACTCTCATAGTTCACTATGAATTTCTGAGCAAGTCAAAAGAAAGATGCAACAATGGTCCAATGAGAAGAATTAATGCAACTGCTAACTTACAGCGAGCCTTTACTGCTGGGGCTGCACAGACCATTTTATACTCTCATCGGATTTACACAGTTCCGATAACTGCAAAACATTTAGCTCTCAATCATTCACATCAATGAAGAGCAACTTCAATTATACTTGCCACTGACTACTAATTAGAAAAATTCATACCTGCTGCCACACACAGTTGCTATGGCTTTGAAGCAGCCAGACGCAAGTTGGTAGGAACCTGTGTAACATCGGTCAATAGCCCAATTAAAAAGGTTTATTTGGTCAGGATTAAGTTCCAACAGCAAGACAACAACTTCACAGCCAAGCTGATGAACCTGAAAACCAGATCAAATCAATTATTCATTCATAGTGACAGAATGTTCTAGAGAAAGACACAAACCAAACTTAGCCAACGTAAACTGGGTAGAATGGAATTGGAATCCACGTAGTCACGTTCCTTAACATCTCAGCATGCACTTCCTCACAGGGCAGTGCTGCAAATGAAGATTCACACGTAGAAACTAAATTTGACTCTGTAAATGTTTTTTAGTGTACATTTTTTTGATTTTTTTTTAAAACTCTGAAAAGGTGGTAAAGACTTTATTGTCAATGTTTTTTGTATTGCTAAAAAATGCGTATTTAGTTAAAAAATAAAATATAGAACAATAGGTATGATTCATATAAATATATGAAGTGTTTTTTTAAAAAATCAGATAGAATATGGTTCTAAGGCTTGACTACAAAATACACGGTGAGACCCTTAGCTAGGAATCTTTCAAAAAAGTAATAGTCTTGGCAAAGTAAGTTCAAGAGATCTATTGTAAGAGGACTATAGTTGATACAGTGTATGCTACAAATGCTGAGACTGGGTGCTTAAGTGTTTTCACCTCAAAAATGATAATTCTATGAAGTAATACACTTTTTAGTTAGATTTTACCATTCCTCAATGTATATATTCTTTAAAACATTATGGTGTTCATGATAAATTCAGACAATTTTGCATGTCAATTATAAATAATTAAAAAAGAAATATAGTTTAAATACTCTTATTTTTCGTTTTGTCTTTTTGAGACTGAGTTTCATATGCAGTTCTAGCTGACAGTGAACTGAATTTGTATCCCAGGCTGACTTTGAACGCACAGTAACTCTCCTGCCTCAGCCTCCTGAGGACTAGGATTACAGGTGTGCACCACTGTGTGTGGTCTCAACACTCTTTTTTTTTTTTTTACCCTAAATTCATTTTATTTCAAGGGTAAAAAGAAAAACAAAAGAAGAAGAAGAAGAGGAAGAAGAAGAAGAAGGAGAAGGAGGAAGAGAAAGAGGAGGAGGAGAAGAAGAAGGAGAAGGAGGAGAAGGAGGAGGGGGAGAAGGAGGAGGAAGATGAGGAGGAGGAAGATGAGGAGGAGGAGGAAGAAGAAACTACATCAGAATTTCAAAACTTGTCAATCAGGGGGAAACAATGGTACACACTCTGTGCACTGTCATCCACATTCATTCACCCAGAGCACAAGACACCTGCATCCCATTGTCTGAACAATACCAGCACAGATTTTTCTCTTCAGTGAACTCGGAGACATCAGTAGTGTAACTGTCTTAACTATTTTTTTATATACATACACATACACACATACACATATGTATACACATACACACGTACTTATGTTTCCTTTCAGCTTCTCACACTAATGAAACAATGTGATGTTTACACATGTGTCAACAGACTCTTCTTAATCAGAGGCCTTCATATGAAATAAATATCATTCTGGAACAAATAATAGGCTAAATGATGGAAGAGTCCCAAAAGCTGCTGCCCAACACTGGACGATGAGTGGACATGCATGCTCCTCACAGGGAAGCCTGGCGCCTGCAGTCTGCGCGCTGCTCAGAAGGAGACATTCTCTTCCACTTTCCCGGAAGCTGTCCATCTTCTTGTCAGTTGCAGCCAGATTCAAAAGGAAAGATCTGACTGACTCATTTACTGACTTGGTTTGACCAGATAGGAAGTGATTTTTCAAATGGTCGGTCAAGCTATTCTAACCTAGTTTTTCTCTCTCACTTTACATAATTTGCAGCAGATTAAAGCTCATAATTTTCTTGAAAAGTAAATTTCACTAAAAAGTAAAGTTAGTTTACTTGCAACAAAATCAGCAGGTTCTGCTGTGCTTTAGAAACTTCATCTTGTGGAAACAGAATACACTAGATAGTAAGATATATGCTAAATTATTATGTGTGCTGCCAAAGTGAGCACAATATATATTATACATTACCTTACCTGAACACACTAGTGTGAGCGCAGCCAGGTCAGGAGAACATCACCGGCACCACGGAAGCGCCTTTGTGGCCTTATCACTGGCTCTACCCAGGAGCAATCAGTGCCTAATTTTTGTACCACTCATTAGGGCTGTTTTAAAGGTTTATGTATCTTATAATTCATACCTTTTCTTTTTCTTCTTTTTTATAATTTGTATCTTACGTGGCCTTCATTTGCATTTTCCCGATGCTGTGGACTGCCTCCTCCCTAATGTGTATGTTAAATCCTAATGCTGATGGCACTCAGAGATGAGTCCTTCGGGCAGTGATGAGGCCATGGGGGGCCCTCAGAGGATGACTAATAGAGGATCCCACTGTTAGTTCCACCAGGAGGGAACACAGCGAAAGTGGCTGCCTATGAACCAGAACTGTGAGAAACCAGTTTCTGTTCTTGAGCACCCATCAGTTTAGGGTATATTGTTACAGCTGCCCAGATGAATTCAGGTAGCTGAGCCAGTTAATTTTAATTGCCAACTTGACTGGATTAAGCAACCCCCGAAGAGGTGATTAGATTATGTGACAGATGCTTACATCATTGCTGACATGTTTTTCTTTCTACTCGATGCATTTAAATTTACAAATTTCAATCTAAGCAAGGCTTTTAGGTAGCATTTAATTATTCATCACACAAAAATACTTCCTGGTGTCCACTGTTACTTATCCTTTCACTCCCTGGTTATCTGGAAGTATATTTTTACATTATCTTTTAATTTTTATTTATTTATTTTTTGTATTTTTACCGGTACCAGGGATCGAACTCACGACCACAGGCTTGCAAGGCAGGCGCTTATGCCACTGAGCTAAATCCCCAGCTCCGCTCTCTTTATTTTTTATTACTGGTTTAATCTACTGTGAATACAGGACAGAACCTGTATCATTTCAATCTGAACTGTGTTGAGACTTCATTTGTAATCCCGTTTCCGTCAATTTTGGTAAACGTTACTGTGGTTTCATGTGGAACATCACAGGACAAAGTGAGTAACACATAAACTTACACTCCTATGGCTGATGCGGGAAGTGTGTTTTGAGTATTATTTACATATTTTAGTAACTCAAGCAACACGGAACCCAAGACAAAAGCACTGTATTTTTGTCTACTACTTACTCGTAAATCTTGACAAGCCAGAATGTTGTCCAGCCATTTATATAGGTAGCCATCTGGGGAAAGACCCACGTTATCAAACACAGGGCCACAACACAATACTGCCGACATTGCCTGATAAGAAGGACAAAATAAAACATGGAGATGAAGCCTGGAAAAATGTAATGTATACAACTAGCTTCTTAAAACCTAACACCCAAAATACAGATGATGATTGACCTTTACGAGACAGTTATTCTTCCAAGATTTTAAAGCATTTCTTTTTTTTTTTTTTTTGTCTTTTTCGTTTTTATCGGTACCAGGGATCGAACTCACGACTGCCTGCTTTCAAGGCAGGCGCTTATGCCGCTGAGCTAAATCCCCAACCCCATTTAAAGCATTTCTTAACAGACTCAATAAGAAACACCACTTTCAAAGTTTGCTTAAATAACATTTAAAAGCCCATAAATTTAGTCTTGTGGACTTGCAGTTTTATAACAAACTTTCATGATGAAAGAGTAACTAAAATGACATTTTACATTTTTTATCTTTTTTTCAATGATTTCAAATGAACTCTCATTAAAAGATTAATTCAGCTTTTAAGTTTTGCTCTCTGGCAAATATTTGATTAATGTGTTGAATTGACAAAATGTGAAAAAACCAAATAAATAATTATGATCCTTAAGCAGGTAAAGTAAATGAAGAATTTAAACTTTAGAATCTTTATGGGCGTTGGGGGCATGGGAAGAAGACAGATCCTGGCTAACTTGTCCTTGGTAGGTCTGATCTGCTGTCACACCGCCCTGAACTGGGCCTAGAAGAGCTGAAAGTCTCCTGAGTCTGCAGCTGTGGTGTACAGGACAGAGCGGACAACGCAGTGACTTTCCCAAAGGCCATCAGGCTGGAATGACCACACTTCTGCAAACTGAGAGCAGTCCTTGCTGATACGGAGGTTTGTATCTAGTACTCTCCTCTGATAGGAGGAGACCAACAAGCGAATGTAGCCCTTGGTCAATTTTGAATGTCAGGTGACTTTTTTGAGGGGTTTGGAAGTCAGTTGGCAAAGGAGCTACTTAAGGAGCAAACAAGCAAAACAATATGGCTCCCAGGAGAAATACTGGATGAAAAACTTTAGCACGAAAGTGTGAGCCTAACTTGAATATTTACATTTCTTATACGTATCTATTGATCTGTGTTTAAATAAGGATACTTTGAAATTTTAAGTCAATTTATGTATTCATATGTGTATGACCATTTCACATGCATTTAGATTTTATTGTATCATGTCACTTAGTTTAATCTCTTCTTTTTGTTGAGGAGTGTTGCTGGGGAGCAAACTCAGGGTTTCAGGCATGCTAGGCAAGGGCTCTATCACTCAATCCTCCAGCTGTTGATGTTATTTGTTTGTTTATTTTTTTGGTGGGTACTGGGAATCGAATTCAGGACCTTATGCTTTCCAGACAGGTACTGTGCCACTGAGCTATATCCCCAGCCTGTGTTTTTATTTTTAAGGCGTGGTTGCTGGTTTAAGGGACGAGACCACGCAGCTGACAACTGGCATTCAATGGAGAGAACCTCACCTACCTTTAAAGCACAATACTGGTATCTTGTAATCTGATGATTCCTGTCACTGTATCGATCCAGAGGAGTAAACATAATGCTGAAGGGCCCTGCCCACTGGCTAAACAGGATGAAGAGATGGTGCCGCAGGCTTTGCTGGGGGAAGAGAAATCTTCTGTGGTGCACTAGGGAGAAAAACACAGAGCTAGAGTCTACCAGACTGAGCAGTTTATATCATTACTCCATATGCCTATTATACTTCAGGGAAAGCAACAGTTTCCTCTAGTTTTTTTCTTTTTTCTTTTTTTGGTACCGGGGATCAAACTCACAGCTTTGCACTTGCAAGGCAGGTGCTTATGCTGCTGAGCTAAATCCCTGGCCCTAGTTTTCTTTTCTTTCTTTCCCTTTTTGGCAGGGGCAGGAAGATGCTGGGATTGAACCAAGGACCTTGTATATGCCAGGCAGGTGCTCTACCACTGAGCTACACCTCCAGTTTTCTTTAGGTAAAGAGACCTGACTTTCTTTTATGATACAGGACCTCACTACGCAGCCCAGGCTGGCCTTGAATTTATGGTGACCCTCCGCATCTGCCTCCAAAGTGCTCAGATTACAGGCATGTGCCACTCTGCCTGGCTGACACCAGACTTTTTAAACATAGGTTTCAATCTGATTTTTTTTCTACGTGTCTATTTTTCCTTTTCTCATGTTCTCATGCTACAGCCACTAGAACAACAGAAGTAGAGACTGAGTACAAGACCTACAGACCCTTTCCAGTGGATGCCCGGGAAAGAGTACTCCTCACGGGGCTGCTGCTCAGAGTAAGTTTTCCTGACTGCTGAGCCTATTGTTATGAAGAACGGTGGGATATGGTAGATTCCCCACTCCAAACAAATGTATTTTAACTGAAGAAGTCAACTCAAATCTTAATTTAGGTTCAGTAAACAAAAGAAGACTGGCAAGAAGGTTAACATCAAAATAATGAAAATAGAAACATTAATTGAGTTGTAGCTTTTTGTAATTGTACAATTACACAAAACACTTTGAATAATTTTTATGTCAAACTGACCAGCTATTTTGTTTCATATGCTTATATCGGGATGAAAGTGTTTTCCACCAGTGGTGAATTTATGGCACGTGTGTCACAGCGGGCATGTGAGTCACGTCACCCCAGCAGCCAAGCATCGGATGACAGCGCTTGCACTTTGCAATAAATAAGTGAGTTTTGGGTTGCAGTTTGGGCACCCTGTCGCTAAAAGGTTGCCTTCACTGTTTACTTGTTTACCCTTTGAAAAAGAATTCTCTCATAATTTTTAATAGAATGTAAAAAATTAAGCAGTATAGAATCTGACTCTGTGTGCTGATTTGGTGGAGTGAGAATATTACTAAAATTGCATGTTCACAGAAAGTACATAGACAATATGGAAAACTCAAGTCGGTGTGAATGTTTTCTCTGAATTACTTCCTTCTTGTGGAAATCACAAGTGCTCACTTTCTGGAAGGAACTAAAACCAAGAATAGAAATAATAGACACAAAATTAAACTTAATTCGTATCATTCCCTTTGCAACTCAACTGAGTTATGATCATGTGTTCTTAAGCATTTCCAAGTGGCTCAAAATAAATGAAAGAATTGCATCCTGTTCCTAGGCCATAAGGATGTAAGGGCAAAGCATAGTCACGAGGAGCACAAACTGTCCCAAGCATGGAAAGTAATGTGTAATGATGGATCACTGTACCTGGAACACACTGGATCAAGTTGGCCACCATGGCACTAAAATGTGCCCGGATATCTTTAAGGATTTCAACCTCTTTGTCATTTTCAGCTTCTAGAAGCATGCGGGTCAAGTCCATGTATTCTAAGAACAAAGCCCCCAGGGCTAAAGTATCACGTTCTAAGGCTCCATTTGTGCTGGAATCAAGGAAAATCAAACTTTTAGGCAATCTGTCTTTACGTCAGCATAGAAGATGCTTCAAGAAAAATAAAATTCACTGTCAGAATTCATACAGTAGGTTTGCTACTAACATATACATTGTAAATAACATATGAAAAAAAAGCAAGCTTTTTTCTTTTAAAAAAAACTCCTTTTGCGTTAATGTATTTGAAAGATGAAAGAGATGGAGAAAAAGACATAAAGCCCAGTTTGGTGCAGAGAGATCACCACAGCAGAATTTTGATCCTACCTGTCACTTATGACACCAGCGTCAGCCAGAAGTTCAAAAATGCGAAGTAGCTGTAGCCTTAACAAGTCTCGCCTTTCTCTGCGTTTCTTGTTCTGTGTAGGAAGAGGACAGACCACGTGTGGTCATGGGCAAAACAATGTGAACTCCGCTCTGGGAGACTGTATTACAGGAACACACAATCCGGTGTTCTCAGGTTTCTAAGTGGAGAGGACAGGTATTTCCCCTTCTTCCCAGTCCTACTGACAACGCTTCCCATTACAGGCTGCTTGGCTACTGATTTCTTATACAGAAACAGAAAACTTGAACACCAAATTTAAACTTTTAACTCAAACCTTTTGCAAAAGAATGTAATAAAATGTAACATGTATGTGACTGCTTCAGTTGTTCTGCACTGATAAGTGGTTAGGACGTAACATTTTTAAAACCAACCATATTTAATAAATAGTTGAATACCGAGAGTAATAAAATGACAAAAGTTAGAATATTAAGATTCACTGTTAAAGAAATGTTTGTGGTGATTATTTTCTTCAGCAGGAACTAGTGGATTTGATTTAAATTTATCCACTGTCCAAATAAACTAAATCTTAATTCTTTGAATTTAAAATTTTACCTCTGGTCTTCTTTCTAGTGCCTCTTTCATTAGTGGATGAAGTTCTTCAACTAATTCTCTGTGGAGGAAAAAGGTCTCATTTGAAATCCATTATTATTGACACCAAACTTGTCACCAAGTATAGCCATTCTATCCTGAATTACTTGCTTTTTTCACTTTGCTTTTTGCCATTAAAATCTTTTCCCATATCATGCACAGGTGCAAATTCTCTGTAATGAATCTGATCATTTTGTATATTTAAAATGTACCAACAAAATCTAATTAAAAAAGAATATCTTCCTTATCTGCTGCATATCCCAATTATATGAGGAAATGGAATCAAGTATTAGTCTATAATTTACATTACTAAGCTTAATTCCAGGATTATGCATACAATTTTGATTTACTACACACTTGTTAACTTAATTTTGATTTAATAATCTGGCGATCATTATTAAAAAAACCTTATATGAACAATTAAACTATTTTTAGTGCCTACTAAATTGAAAGCACATTTCTATCAGCTATGAAAATAAAATTGAGTTTCTGAACACATTTAGAGGAAGAGCTGGTACAATTACTATGGAATTACCTTTGATATTTGTGCTTGGGAGATTGATTTATAATGGAGTTTAAAAATAAGTTTATGGGGGCTGGGGATTTAGCTCAGCGGCATAAGCGCCTGCCTTGTAAGCAGGCAGTCGTGAGTTCGATCCCTGGTACCGATAAAAGGGAAAAAGACAAAAAAAAAAAAAAAAAAAAAAAAAGGTAAAATTGTGACATGTGGCTTGCTGGCAGACTAGGATTTAGGTATTTTTTGTATAATATATATCATGCTTAAAAATTGTACATTGTAGGATATTTGTGCTATTAAACATGATTCTGTGGGAAAATCCAAGGACAGGAGCATATCAACTCCAAGGCATTCTGTGCTGTAAGACAGGTGATCTGGATCTAGTTCTGATTTTCAAACTACAGATGCTAAATTTTTTTCTACAGAAAGAGAAAACTGAGGCAAGATTTAAATTTCCAGGCTCATGTGGTAGTCAGCTGAGTGTCTCCTGCCTCTAGGAATATCCAGAGGGCAAGTTATATAAAAAAGCCGTAGACTGTCTGAGAAGGATGTCAGGTAATTTCAAGGATTATTTTTTTCTTATGGTATGTCTATATGATGCTTATTCTCAACTAATAACCAGTAAAATGCTATTTGAATAACTCTCAGGTAGTAAGAATAGACAATTTTTTATGGATAAAAATCTGACTCTGTTGATAAATAATACAATTGATCTTTTTTAGCTATTTCTAAAATATCTCAATATTTACTTATTTATTGGTGCTGGGGTTTGAACTCATGACTTCATACTTGCCAGGTAGATGCTTATGCCATAGAGCTAAATCCCCGGCCTCTCAATATTTATTTTTCAAATAGTATTTCTCATAGATGTTTGGAATGCTTCCTATTCTATCTGCATAGAAATCTGAGAAGTGGGGAGGGAGGAGAAGAGGCAGTATGAAGAATTCAGGTGTGTTATTTACACTTATGAACTCATCATGATGAATATAACATTATGTATTGCACACATTTACTAATAAAGTTAAAAAAATTTAGGTAAATTTTAGTTTTTGTCCAGTAAAGCTTTTGTTGCTTAGCCGAAGGCATCAGAAGCAGCCTGCACCTTATATGATGTCTGTTTCAAAAGGCTTTGGCAGTGCCTCAGATGGAACTGTTACTTGGCTTCAGCTGTAAGATAAAGGAGGCCAGAAAGCCTGGTGTGCTGTGTCTATCAAGGTAGTGCCTTATAAAAAGACCAACCAGCTGAGCTGAACACACTTCTATTTGTGTGTCACCTTTTTTAATTAATTAAGTTTATTGGTACATTTTAGGTATGTAGCATGATCCTACTCATTATAGGGAATGTGCACCTGTACACGACGTAACTTGATTCTTCCCCACAAATCACCTTTAAAAGTCTGTTACATGAATGGATGACAAGCAGACACTGTTACTTTAATGTTACATCCTGCAAACAGCCTGGCTAACTGGGGATCGACAGGAATTATTTTCTTTTATAGTTGTCTGAAACAAAACTTGTAAGCAAAATAATATTTGAGAGGCAAAACCAAAATTGAACTCTGACAAAAACTGAAACGTGAGACAGTTGCAAGAATCGCTTATTGAATGCAAGCAACCAAAGGAAACATACAGGAGGCCCTGTCCCCCCTGAATCTTCCAGCGTCGCCAAGAGAGGCTCAAACCCAAGAAAGGCAACTACGACAGCCGTAGCACATATGAATGTAGAGCTCTTAAGACTACTGTACCTGAAAACAAGAGAATTTGTTCTTCCAAATCCTAAAACTAAGGACTCTGTGATCTCAATGCTCTCTAGTCTCATCAAGGGCACCAACTGCTTTAACAGAACTCCCACCGATGCGGTGCCTATGGCCTGAAACAAGTGGATTAAAAGTGAAAAGAGGTCACATGGGAACTGACGTTTTCTTTAGTCACACGATGATTCCATTAGAACAGTTTCAAAGTACTGAGCCACATCCCACGGCACTGCCATCTTTTCAGAGAAAAAAACGCACAAATTTAATGCAGAACAATGAAGGTACTTCTAATCTGGGACCTAAAGTGTAAAGAAAAAGATTCACACAGTCTTCTTAATCACTAAGTCTACAGAACAGTTCCTGGCAAAATAGTTTAATGAAGATGTGGTGAACAGTGAGAGAAATGTGCTACACAGGACATAAACCCAACCTTGGGGCACTAACAAACACAAATCACTCTACGATCTTAAGTACGTTTCTAAACTTCTCTTTATCTTGGGAGGGGGGGAGTAATAAATTATTCACAGAACACTCAATGGAATTTAGAAATGTGTAGGATGGAAGCTGATCCCATAATACTCCAGATGGCAGGCACAGTGCATTTTGCACTAGGAACTCTAGACAAACAAGCTAAAAAAAAACCTTACAGAATACTTCTTCTGAAGCATGTCATGTCACCTTGTTATCGTAGCTCACTGTACCATCAGGTGTGGTTGCCATTATTTCCGGGGTGGAAGCTCTCAAGTGTCCTGGGCTCATAATGCTGGGTTTTGCGACTCCAAAACAGAGGATAAGGTAATTTCTCCACAAAGTAACGTAGTTGTCTCCGCTGCCCGCAGTGCTGGTTTTCTTGGCATTAATCGGGCTGCTAGCAAAATGGAGCCAAAGATAGGAATGAAACTAAGTTCTCAATTTTAAATATCACTTTTTAAAAGAAAGATCAGCGAAAGTGCTGACGGGAATTAGACAGCTTCTGTTCACGGTGAAGTTCAGGGAGCATCCCCACTGGGTGAGAAGTTGACTAGAAAAACTAGAAAGTTTCTTTTGCCATAGAGAGTCTGAGATTCTAGACATTCATATTGATTATTATGGAAAAAACCTTGCTCTAAAGTCTACATAAAAGCTTTCTATTTTTACTCAGTGCTAAGGATTGTGTAGCAGGAAACTAAGAAATTAGAAGTGATTATAATGTTCTAGTTTCTTATATAAAAAGAAAATTTAAGAGGGCAAATGGTAAAACAAGGAGAACACTTGTATCCCTTACTTGGGGTCAACCAGTGGCATCACAGACTGGAGCCGGGTGAAGGCGTAAGGCCAGGCGTAGCTGAGGGCCGTGGGGCAGTGCTTGGGCAGGTTCTCCTGCCGAAGGAAGCTGAAGAGGCAGAGGACCCAGGGGTCTTTGACTGACTGTGCAAATATCCAGACGTGGGAAGGGCTCTTCACATCATAATGGCTATTGACCAGGACAGCATTCCATTCCACCAGCCACTGCAGATCCACATTGTGGGTCAGGGATAACGTAGCCTGCAGGCACAGAGGTAGGCAGGGAGTCAAAGCTGAACTGAAATGATCCCTCTTCAGCAGGGCTCCAC
This sequence comes from Cavia porcellus, assembly GCF_034190915.1. Lineage (NCBI taxonomy): Eukaryota > Metazoa > Chordata > Mammalia > Rodentia > Caviidae > Cavia > Cavia porcellus. The sequence goes on along the minus strand of NW_026947504.1, from coordinate 38,843,146 downwards.
CTGAGTGCTGCTGCCTGCGTAATATCCTTCCTGCTCACCTCTGCAACGGGCCAGCTTTGGATCTGAAACACACATCCTACGTGTACCACGTAACACGCAGGTGTGTAGTCCTTTCCTGCGCTAGCCTTGCTGATAAGCAGCAGAGTGCAAAGCTCAGTTATCAGTGTCACAATTTCAAAGTCCAAACAGGCAGTTTGACAGTTTTCATGTTTCATGTGCATCAGTGCACAGAACTGCTCACTACGATTTGTGGAATAGTGTTATGACATTAGTTGATTTAAACCATTTTAAATTTGGATTTACCACTTAAAAACCCTAAAAAGTTACTCATCTCTGAGATGTGAGTTGTTATCCTTGCATTTAATATCAAACTTTTTGTTGTGGCTTTATGTCTATTTAGGCTGAAATACCTTTTCCTTTTGATTTAAGAGAGATGGTTCAACTCAAGTTCCATTATGTGGACGATTTTTGAGATAATTACTTATTCTTGCCCTGTGATATTAAGTCAAAACAATGCATTTTAGAACCTCATTGAGGGCTGGGGATTTAGCTCAGTGGCACAGCACCTGCCTGGTAAGTGTGAGGCCCTGAGTTCAATTTCTGGTAGGCAATCAATAAATAAACTTTTATGACACATATGTATATATAGATGGATAAGTTCTTATATTTCATTCTTTTTTAAGTGTAGATATCAGGGGTTGGAAGTTACCAATTTTTAAATGACCTCGCCTTTGTGCCAGGAGACGAGATTGTTTTTTTGTTTATTAGGCATCTAAAGTGATTCACTTTACCTATGTGCTTTCCTGGGTAAAAGCTAATGGAAAGGCTGCAAAGGTTAATGGGCTGAAAGGGGCAGAGATGGAACTTCAGTGCCCATCAGATGAAATTTCAACATCTGTCCATATCCTGTGATGTGGGGAAAAGCACTGTTCATCCCAGAGTCCCTGCCTGCCTCATTTATGACCTGGGAATTACAGCGCTGATCTCACCCAATCTTTCAGTGAATTAAAGGAGATAATGGATATAAAAATACCGGCCTAAATCTGGTGCGGCTGCCCCATTCCTCTGATCCCCTATCTGTCCATCCTAGTAAAGGTAATATTGCTGACCTGGCTACCCAGGCTAAAGATTTTGATTCCGACAAACAGAACAGAATCACATGAATAAGACATACACATGTGAAACAAGGTTGACTACTCAATTTCATATTAAAACAGTTTAAACTTCTAAATGCACAAGGACTACATCACTGTCACTGTTAAGGTCCTCTGTGCCTGGTTGGTAGTATTAGTGATTATTATTATTATTATTATTATGCCTATAAACAAGAACAGGGCTACTAAAAATAAGGATCTGCATTCAACTGCAGCTAGGAAAGGCAACATAAGGCTCACAGATGTCTTCAGGTTTTGTACTCATGTCTAAGCATTCAGCAGGATCTGCGTCAGGCATCGGCCATGTGCATTTTGCTCCGTGTCCCAGCGTGCTCTGTGTCTCTTCAGTACTGGGCTGAAATGCATCCAGGTTCTCTTACTGTACTTTTACCGTAAAAAGTCAGATAACTAACGTAAGTTTCAATTTCCATTCAACATGCACAGGAAATTGAAAGCAACTGATATGCCTTTTAAAAGGAAGAATGTATTTGTGCGGCAGATAAAATTCTACAAAATTCAAAGTCCAAATGGACAAGCCTGGGCTCTACCTGCCTCCTTCTGTTTAACTATGTGCCTTTCTCCCCTTCATGTTTCTTTTTTGCTTTTATTGTTCCTGGAGCTGGGCCCTGAACCCAAGGCCTCATATGTACTCTACTGCTACTACATTCCCAGAAGCCCTGCTCCTAAACGTCTTGGAGTTTCAATAATTGTGAGGGTCAAAAGGGTTAACAGATGTGAAAGTACCTGAAGACTGTAAAGCTCCACATAAATAAAAGTTACTATATTAAGAATTTAATACAAACTTCAGAGTTAAGCACAGTATTGAGACATACTAAGTGTTAAATATAAAGATTAAAGGCAAATTGATTTTCTTTAAGAATTCTGAGCATTTTTTCTTGGTGATACTGGGGACTGAATCCAGAGCATCACGCTAAGCTATATCCCCAACCCTTTCTACTTGTTTTTTTTTTTAAAGACAGGTTCTCGCTAAGTCACTTCTAAGTTGCCTAGATTGGGCTTGAACTGGGGATCCTCCTGCCTCTACCTGTCAAAGTGCTGGGGTTACAGACATGCACCACAATCCCTAACCTTTGCACTTCTTGAAATTATAGATTTGAAATTTATTTATATTCCTAAGGCTTACATTTTGGTTAAAATGTATCTGAGTGTCTGTTAAACTATCATGTGAAAAGCTAGTCTTGTTTTCCTAAGTACTTTTGCATTACTTTATTAATCTAATATAAACACCCAAATTTATCTACATAATTCCTCTCTTTTTTAGAGAGGTACAGTGCTTATATTTAAGAATTATTAGCAAACAGAATCAAATGTGTACTTACTGAATCCGAAACTGCTACATGAATAAAACTTTCGAGAATGGAAGAACTGAGCTGATCCATGACATCGATCATGGGCCTGTCGTCGTCCTGCGCAAAGGGGAGGTGATTACTCTCGGAGGAAGAGGATGCCTCCCCGAAGCCACCCCCCACACTGCCTTCCTTGAGCACATCAAGCCCAACGGCTTGTGAGGCAGTGATAAGGGTCGCACAGGGAAGTGACTGCCAAGAAGGGGAAGGCATCGGATACAGGGCCCTGCAGTTCTGGGCTTAGTTCTTCAAGTTTCAGTGGGACATAATTAGGTCTCCAACTTTTATTCTTCTGAAAAGATAAATCCCTGACATTTATAGTATACACATACACAAGAATCTCAGTACTGGTACTGTGTATTAGTCAGCGAAGTATTCATGTTGTTAATGCAGAAGAATTAAAACTGTGTAAGAACATACTTTATCAGATCACTAAAATGTGACTTATTCTAAGTCACTGGCCTGGTAAAATGACTGATTTATGTTGGCGGTTTGAATTTTAGTCCCAAAGGACTACGTTAGCAACAGACCACACACATTTTTTGCAGCCTCTGTGTACAATGCAGCTATTTGAGAAAAAGGGGCACGTTAAAAAGGGAGAATATTTTACTGAAAGTTCTTCATGAGTAACAAATATACACATATACGCTCGCCTGTGTATGGATATGTTCGTATTTGTCATTGCTTATTACAGAAGAATTTGGAAACACAGATCAATTTTTAGAAGCCCTATAGGAAAACCCTGAAATGGATGTATTCATGAGTTTTGCTTAAAAAACTGGTGTCTGGTCAAAGAAAGCAGCATCAGTGACACAGTCTGGTTCAGCGGTGGTGATCTATGTTTCTGTGGTCCAGCCAGCTGTTCGTTATCACTGAAAGCTCTAAACTGTTTGCCATCACTGAATGGAAAGTAAGAACATGGGAATTAAGAGGCATGTGTATCTGGTTATATCAGATCCTAACGGCTGATTTGGGCTAAGGCACTTAACCTTGTCAACCTCAGTTTCAGTATCTATACTGGGATAAGAATAAAGCTAACTCTTAGGTTATTATGAAGGTCAAATGGATAATATGGTAGAACACGGACACAGAATAGTGCCTGCCCTATGCAAGGTACATATTATAATCAATATTACCATAATTAGAAACTTAATGGTAGTTCATTGGAATACACCATGTCCTAAAGATCCATTTGGCAGATAGCAGGGAGATGGCCCTGAAAGAGCCCACAAAGGTTATCAGAAGAAATGTGAACAGAAAGGACTGTGATGAGCTTCAAAATATTTTGAAAAAGCAGTGACCACACTGAGGATCATGAGACCAAGATTAATAATTTAAAACAGAAAAATGGAAAGTAGCATTTTAAAACGAAGGAGGGTGACACAAAAAGCCTAGTCTTTCCCTGATCGTCTATGCAGAGTTCAGTCACTGCAGCAGCATCTGTATAGCACTTGACCAACTGCAGGAAGTTTGCTGGAGCTGATCATCATCATCGGTATTAAACGACTTTCTTTTTTAAATTTTTTTTTGTCTTTTTCCTTTTTATTGGTACCAGGAATCGAACTCATGACTGCCTGCTTGCAAGGCAGGTGCTTATGCCACTGAGCTAAATCCCCAGCCCCTAAACGACTTTCAGTCAGTCAGACTATTTGTTTCAGGGCCTTGATTGTTTTAAATGGGAGACACTACTTTTTAAGTTAATTCTCTAATATAAATGTAGCATTTGCTTAATTAATGTATGCTGAAATGACCCATAACTTAATCTTAAAATTCTTTAATTTTTTTAGCAAAGAAACATTCCTCAGTGAAGCCAAAACAATCTTTATTCAATTGCTCTCAGCATATAGCTTACTTTCAGTAGGTCAAGAACACTTACGTAATTAAAACCCAATAACACACCAAAAAGTACGTGTTGTCACTTGTGACGTAAAGCACATGAAATTGCAATGCGTTATATGTAGTTTTTGGCTACATTTCAAAATAGTTCAAAGAAATTGAAAATTTGGAAAACTGGTACATACCTCGGGCTGACCCAGGGCAACGAACAGAGCTCGAATTTCCTTGAGTATTAATACCGACAGTTTGCGTGTGGCCACCTGGAAGCTGCAGAGCAAAACCAGCGCAAACCCTTCTACGGCGTGCAGAACACTGCAGTGAAGACCTCGCTCTGACGGAGCTCTGTGGCCGGAGCCGTTGGGAATCAGCTGTTGCACAGTAGAACAGTCCACATTCAGCAAAATAATGATGCAGTCTGGCTTTACAATATTAAAACGTTACAATGGCTTAGGATCAGACACATTGATAGATTTATTACAATTTATGAAATGTCCTAGATCCCTTTTGCTTTACATGTCGGGTGTTGCTTTGGAAATATCAACCATCTGTTATCCCCGATGCACACTTTCCAAAGGCTGTGAAAGCTAAGAACAAAACGGTTTCCTTCCATACCATATAGGGGTTATACTACACGTAACACCAAACTGATCTAATTTGTTCACTTAAATTGTCTGTAGACTTGAATTTACTAAATCATTTTTTCAAACGTCTTACTTTCTATTTGGACTGCCTTACTTGCTTGCATGTTAGATTCTGATCGAGGTTTTGCATATTTCCAGATGGTTTCTGGTTGCTGCTGTCTCCCTGAATGTTCAGTTGTCAAACCCTCAGTGACTTCCCCGTTAGCCCAACCTGTGTCCATCTGTTACTGCCAATGCCAGCTCTGATTCTCCCACAACACCCTGCTCAGTGCATTCTCTAAAGTCTTATCATTCATTTTTACCATTCAGGCCTGAGAAATGAAGGGAACAGGAAACCACAGACTACATTTTATTGCTGATGGGTAGCAGTCAATTAATAAGTTGTTGTCTAGAGAAAAATATCTGTTGGATGGCTAACCCTTGCATATCGGTATCTTTATCTAATTTCCTGTCCTACAGCCATTTTCTCTTACAAATAGATTTGTGGTGATAATTCTCTGCAAAAGCAAAAAAAATTTCTACTCCTTAAATGGCCTTCCTAGTGTTAAAAAGTCCGACTTGGATTTCTTGGTCACAGTGTATGTTGGTGGAGGCACCAAGGCTCAGTGCTAAAGGAAGCTCGACGGTTCCCTAGGTGTTCCCTGCCACTCAACTCACGTGTCCAGTGCCTAAGACAACAGAAACTGGTGTGAGACTGGGAAAAATCACCTCTGCATTTCTAATTTTGTGGCCTTGCTCGTAGCCTCTGCCTTGAGTCTGTATGACCAGCTTCCACTGCGTGAGCAGCTGCAGCAGCAACTTGAGGGAGGAATCGAGCAGGGAGTGATGCATGTCGTTCACTTCCCGCAGCAGGAAGTTGGTGAAGCCAAACAGAACATCTTCCCTCCAGTCTGAGAAGTCCACGAGCAAACCCTGAAGAGAATTCTGCGCAATGTGACGGAGCTCATCGTCCATGTGGATAGACAGCCTGGGAGTGGATCAAAGACAACAAGGCGCTCACTTTACTCACTTTTCCTCCAGATTTAAGAGGAGCACATACAGGCCTCTATTTCTACTTGAGGCTGAGATGTATCTTTTTATCTTTTCCTTAGTCGGTGACACAAGTGGATATGTTAAATACAAAATTTAAATTTTAGGTTTAGTGAAGAGTTGCCAAGAAAATGTAGTTTCCATACAGCCTTCATCAGCCACCTGCAATGTGTACATCTTATATAGGCATGGTACACTTATCAGAGAGGAGAAACTAACATTGGTACAATGCTACCAACTCAACTACAGGCTTTATGCAAATGTCAATTTTTTACTATTGTCCTTTTTCTTCTTCAGAAAGCAATCCAAAATACCACATTGCATTTAGCTGTACAATATGATTATTTTTGGATACATTGCTGGCTACAGAATAAATTAGTTTTGACTTCTTTTTAAGGTTGAAACCTGGATACTGGAAAACTAAAATGACACACTCAGAAGTTTGAGAAAGTGACAGTTAGGCCAGTGGCCCTCAATCAGCTCGTTTCTCAGAACATCCAAATACATTCATCATTGTACCTCTTGTGCTATCCCTGCACAGTTGTTCAGATATTGCTGAACAGTCTACAAAGAATTACCTGGTCCGAAATGGTAATGGTGCCAATGGACAATGTTAGTCAACTGAATAGTTTCAAGGTATTTGTGATTTAATAATAATAAATAATATCAAATCTTAATATTAAATAACTTAAATCTTGACATCAGAATGGAGGGTTACAACTAACAAACTGTTTCACACATTCTCTTATTTGTTAAAACAAATACTTTTGACAGCCTCATAAGATTCAGGCACTAAGCTGGGCATGGTGGCACACATGCCTATAATCCTGGGAGGGCTGAGGTAGGAGGATCGCTGTGAGTTCAAGGCTAGCCTGGGTTACCATAGCAAGTTCAAGGCCAGCCTGAACTAAACAGCCAAATTCTGTCTCAAAAAAAAAAAAAAAAAACCCAAAAAAGATTCAGATACTAGATGTACTGGGTACAGCCATTGCAAATCTCAAGATATCTATCCAAGGTTTAAAACAGCTGTGTGTTAGGGAGGGCACCTGCATGAGGAGTGTGAGAGCACAGGGAAGGGAGCGGTGGCTGTCTGCGGAAGGGGCTAGGGACCACAAGCGAGGCAACCAGGCAGCAAGAATGCCTGCGTCAGCTTGTACGCTCCCTGAGCTCCTGCTCTCGGGCTGGTTTCCTAATCTCTCCAAGCCTCAGTGAGATCCTCCCTTTGTAAATGGGAATACGGACTGCACTTCTTAAGCCTGCTGGTAAGATTCACCATGGTGATCCACACATGGTATTTACCATCACAGTGAACCTGTAGCGAACGCTCAGTAAATGTTAGCTAATTATTCGATTTCTTTGCCAACATTATCCTGAAGGTTACAGGGGAAGAAACATGCCTGGGTTCACACTTGTGAAGAGAGGCAGAAAAGGGAAGATGCCTTGGACAGGAAATGAGACCAAGGTAGAGAGCAGGAGGTCATCGTAAAGTCACAGGCAACAAGGGGTGAGAACCTGATCAGGGCAGAGGGATGGTAAGGAAGGGAGGGATGGAGAAAAAGCCATCCAGAAGACAGAATTTTCAGGGTTCAGGAGCTCGCATGTGTTGTGTCACTAAAGAACATGGCCAGGTCCACAGTGACCTCTATACAGAGAGCAGACACCACCCTAACCAAACAGAAGGTGACCTTAAGGTCCCGAGTGGTTAAGGCTCTGTGTCATAGGAACAATAATGGGAAGAACCAAGATTTCAATCCAGAATTTCTAATTCTTTTTTTTTTTTTTAATCGGTACTGGGGATCCAACTCACGACCAGCTGCTTGCAAGGCAGGTGCTTATGCCTCTGGGCTAAATCCCCAGCCCCCAGAATTTCTAATTCTTAATCCACTTTTTCTCTCTACAAAACAGCTCTAATACAAGTTGCTCCGATTATACATTATTGAATTGCTAGTATTTCAAATGTTGATAAACTAAGCAAACTCTTTGCTTGTTTTTCAAAACATAAGGCACATAAATTGGTAAAAACTTGACATTATAATCCAGATAAAAAACTCTATAGTTTATTGATTTACACTGATACAGAGAATTTATTTTCTGTCTCGAAGCATGTGGAAATCTACAAAGATGCTACGCAGGATGAAGGCTAATTCTTCAGGGAAGTCTTATGCCATTAAATCTATAGTTCTCAGTATATCACAGTCCTGAAATAAAACAGGTCTTTAACCTTGGCTGCCAATTAAGGATTGTGTAAGATAGGACTTTTAAAACTTTCTTTATGTATCAGTCAGCAACAGATCCATTTTATTTTCCAAAAAAATTTTTATATAGAAATTTTATGACAGGTAACTTTATATGCCAACTTGGCTGGGCCATGGTGCCCAGATACTTGGCCAAATATTCCACTGGATGTTTGTTGAGTATTACTGAATGGGATTAATAGTTAAATAGTTAGAATGAGAAAACAGATTACTCTCCATCATGTGGATGGCTCTCTCCAATCATGAAAGACCTAAATGGAATAAAAGACTGATCTCTTTGCTCACGAGAGAATTCTTCAGCAGACAGCCTTCCTACCTCATCTGCAACTGTCTCCTGGACCGTGCAGGCAACCTTGGGACACACAGGCTGTGGCTCCCCTGGGTCTGCAGGCTGTGGACCAACCCTGCAGATTCTGGACTCGCCAGCCTTCATTCCCATGTCAGTCAAATCCTGTACTAAACCTCTCCCAACATTTGCATCACAAGATCTCTTTTTCTGGAAAGTAACACCAATTCTCATGTATCATATGGAAAAATTGGTGTTTCTCTGAGTAAAGCTGGGGTAAAAGACCTGAAAGTCCATGCATTTGGGGAAGAAGCACCTTTTTTTAAAAAAAAGATTTTCTTATCTTTATTATTATTTATTATATATAACATATTGGATTGCTTTCTGAAGAAGAAAAAGGAAGATAGTAGAAAACTGGACTCTGAATTTAGTTAGTAGCATTGTACTAATATTAGTTTCTTGGTTTTGATACACGTACCATGCTTATGTAACATGTAAACACTGGGGGTGGCTGATGAAGGCTGTATGGAAACTATATTTTCTTTGCAACTCTTCACTAAATCTAAAATTAAAATTTTTGTATTTCTACAGTCCTATATGCCTTAGACAACAAGCTTCTACCAGCATTTTTCAGACAAGACTAGGACTAGCAAAAGGAACTCTAGTTAGCTGGATGAATGTTAATTGATGGTAATGATATTGGATTGGATAACATAAAATTCATGTTAAATTCCTAACACTTTTATACCGTACAGTGCAAGTTTATTTGGCAACTGCAAATGTCATCAGACAGGACAGGCTTATACAACAATGGGGTGGGAACCTCACTAGATATGACTGGTACCCTTGTAAGGGAACTTTTGGAGACAAGCATACAGAAAAATACCACGTGAAGGAAAAGGCAGAAATACTTAAGAAAAGTCAAGGAATGTCAGAGATTGTTAACAACCACCAGAAACCAGGTGAGGGGCCCAGAAAGAGGCTGTCTCAGTTTTTGGCAGGAAGGGAGCCTGCCTATACCTTGATATTGGGCTTTAGCCCTGAGAGATAATAAACTTTCTGTCATTTAATGGATCCACCTTCTGGAACTTTGTTTTGGCAACCTTAGCAAGCCAATATTCATGAAATTAGGCAAGCACTAAGAAGATAAGTCATGTCATGGTCTACTTGGAAGAATCCTATAAATAAAGTCCAATACTTTTAGCTTTCCAAATGAGATTAGTTCTGTTTGTTATCTATCTTCGCTCTCAGGAACAATTTGCAATCTGGAATCTGTTTTCATTTTAAGTCCACAAAACAGGATCATTTTAAGGTCTCTGAGAGCCCCAGGGCTGTGTAGTCCTTGCTATTCTGGGAGGCCACAGCTCCTGAAATGATGGTATTCATATGGTACACTTGTGAAAGGGCCTGAAAATATTGATGGAGGATGAAGACACAACCAAGGCATGGACTTGGGGGACAGAAGGCCCAGTTGGTCACAAAAATGGATGTCTGTAGAAGGGAAAGTCCAGGCTGTTACAGAACTGAGACCACAGGAAAATAATCTACCAAGGTAAGTGTGTGGCAACCCGTGGGGGAAGAGTGGGAGAGACGAGGGGACAGGGCTCCCTTCCTTATGTGCTCCTGGAGAAGCACGTGTATGGAGAGCTATCTGTCACACACAGCTATCATTTCTTCCACCCTGGTCTTTCTCATTCTCATTCTTTATTCCATTTTAACCAAGATAACCGAAGATCACTTTATGAAACATCTAAGATGTATATAAAACATGAGATAGGAAAAAATAGCTAACTAAAAGGAAGAAAAGACTCAAAATTAAGTGAAAAAAGATAACCAGCCACCTTGAGTGATCAAGATCCACAAGAAAGCAGTAAATTCTTTTAGGTCTCCTTGTCTAGTAATGATGTAGATGAGGAATGGGTAGCTTCCCCAATTTTACGTGGGCCACTTCATGGAGAAACTGGACCACAAAAGGAAGAGCAACTCTTGACCACAAAACATATGAATATAGTTTTAATTTAAAAAATCGCACCTCAAAAGAGTTCAGGGGCAGGAGCTTGAAGAGCAGAAAGATTGTAAGAAAAGCAACTTGTGAATAGGTCTGAGTAGCTTGGGGGACAAACAAGCAAAATTTCCAAGATGCTGATCTGGTTTCAGGATCCTTAGACAGAACTTCGGGTACTTTGTTGCATACAAAAGAAAACCACAGAGATACTTTAAAAGATCTCACCAGGCACAGCAGTAAAATACACTCTAAGAGGCCAATACTGCAACTTCAGCTGCACCTGTCCCTAAGGCGGCTGGCATGAGGAGTGAGGACCAAAGCCATTGTGCGACAGGCACTCAGGTCAGCTGGCAAACACGCAGCCGCGTTCTGCACAGGTCACACGTGTTGCTGTGCCTGGTCCTGTGCCTGTCTGCAGTGATCAGAGCTAGCACGTGGTGCATTCCCAAGAGCATGTGCTGCATGATGGCTGCATGTGCTGCATGGCTCTTGCTGAGTAAGTAAGGACACTTTCTAAAATGCAGAAAAACTAGAACAAGGCTATCTTGCTGGTCAGATCAGACAAATGACTTTTAATGTAAAACCATCCATTAAATGTAAATGTAAAACCACATCATTAAATGACTTTTAATGTAAAACCATCTCCAAGCAGGTGAGCTTCAGATTCAGCTTAGTATCTTTTAATAATATGGTTGTTCATTTGTTATGTAAATGAAAGGAGCAATTTCAAATTCACAAACCCATCCTAAAGAAAAGGTCAGTTAGCAGAAACACTCTCCAGCTATGGCAAAAAGAACAAAATGCTATCAGGAACAGGGGCAGTGAAAATGAAGCCCAAGGGCCAAGGGTTCCAGAAAGAGGGGCTCACTGGTAGGCTGGCTGTGACCCACTGCCCCAGTGCATCAGAAGTGGTGACAATTTCTCTTCTAAGGCACTAAAGAATGGGCTTCCGTCTATCTGCAGTGCTTTGAATTGCATCTCAATTAAAATAAGACTATGTGAATTATTGAGGTAATATGTAAAATTAAAACTAGTCTTCTCAGCAGCACAAAACTAAACACTTTTTACCACCAGCATATACTGAAAAGTAAAAGCAGAATAGCTAATATATTTCGGATACTATAGAAGATCTAGAATTATGTATGTATTACCCCTGACATTTCTACAAATTATAAGAAGTCACTGAATAAAAGACATTTATTACTTTGAATAAAAAAAATGAAATCTGGTTTCAGGAAAGTTCTATGAATTTAGGCAACCAGTTTTATTTCTCTGACGTTCAGTCTCCCTGACTAAATATAGGGATGAATACATTCCCAGTTTACCTAATATGATGTATATAAAATGCATTGTATAATATGGTATATATTATTCAAATGTGAAGATCCCTAAAAATAACACCTAACATTTGCTGAGAGCTTATTGTGTGCTAGGCACTCTGCTAAGTGATTATATGCATTATTTAGTTCTCACAATCCTATGCAATGGGTATTATATTAACAAAGTCAGCATTTTGAAAGGGGAGGACCCGGAGACCCTGAGCACACATATAGTGCAGTGAGAAGTGACAGATGACAGGACTCTTGAGGAGAAAAGATCCGTCCTGCGGTCAAATGGTGCAGCAGGATACAGCGAGGAAGGCAGAAAGAGAGGAAAGATGGTGAATGCTCCAGAGAGAGAAGTAAACTCTTGTTTCTATGCATTTGAATTGAGCCAGCTATGGGGAACCCAGACAGTCAAGCAGCGCAGGCTCTGCTAAAGGCAGGAAAGCAGTATAATCAGGAATCTGAAATGAATCAGGAAGGCCTAGGCAGCCTCCTCAGAACCTACAGGGAAAGATTCCTCACCCTCTGCTATCACGAGCTATTTGGAAACTCAGGCCTGCCTGTTGCTTCCAAACACCATTGTCAAGTTCAGCATACCGACACTAAGGTCTGAGTGTTAGTGGTATTTAGTCATCTCAGCAAAGCCGGGAAGGGGCCTCCTGGAGACTGCGTGGGACACATCCTTGAGACTCCTCACAGGGAACTGAGCCAGAAGGCACTAGAGCCTGAGGGAACACTGGTCTTGCTTTCTCAATTTTTAAAGAAAACTCAAGATTTCTACTAATAATTTACCACAGATAGGAGTGTGAAATGTCTAAAATCAAAGGTCTCATCTCTGCCTAGACCATAAATACTGCCTAGATTCCACTTAATTCAAATGCAACAAGACTGGGGGGGGGGCACAAAGTGACTGAAGACTTACACAGCCCTTAAAACCCACATTTGTTGTGAGTGAATGAAATATTTCACTTTTGTCCTCTGATCCTCAGTAGAGATCCGAACAGGCTCATTTTCTCAGGTCCCACGCTCTAGTTATCCCCCACCTACAAAAACAGCCTTTGAGTTCTTTTGAAGTTTATGAAAAAGGCCTTTTCATGAGTTTCTGATACAGCCCGGTCATTTTCTGGAGCTTTCAATATTTATTTGTCTTTTCTCTCATAAAAAATTGTACTGATGGCTTTGGGCTTCATAAGAATGTACATGATAATAAACAGGATATGCTATAAATAGCATTGACATGCCAACCATGTCTAACAGAATTCCTTCCCACATGCCTGGCACCATGGTCCGCAGATTCCAGTCTCACTGGGTTTAGCTGTCAAGGTGATTTCAGAGGTAAGTGCCTGCCACACAGATTTACTGCAAAATAGCACTAGAGACTTTACAAAATGCTGTGTGACATCTGAAGACCCTGGTATTTCACAGGCCTTTGTGTATATTATCACAAACTGGACCTTTGCTGAAGAAAGCAACCTCTTTTTCCTCTTCTGTTTAACTGGGAACTGCCTTTCCACACAGCTAGCTACCTTTTCTCCCTGATTAAACAGAGAGCAGATGCCTCACGCTATTCAGCCCTATCAACAGTGCTGAGAGAGACAGGCAGCTTCACTCCAGTTGAACAAAATTTTACTACAGGGAAAGATAGGTCAAGGGGCCAAATAGTTTCTCCAGATCACATACGTAGTAAAATGGCCAGCAGGAAAACAAACGTGAGGCTTTTCTCTTCACATTTTCCATAATTTTTCCCCATGGCCACAACCAGGCTTTCCTTCAGCAAGCCCTTTTCCATGGGATACTGTCTACTCTGGTCCATGGCACACTGATGGGAGACCACTTTATGTTTTCAGGTCATTCTGACACTTGTCTCATGGTTTTGTTTTCAGCTTCTGCTTTTAGACTTGAAGACTCAATATTAGTGTGGATGATGCCTACAGTAAAGTTAATCTCTTTATTCTTAACTTTCTATTCTACCTCCACCAAATCACTGTGGCTTTGGAAATCTACCTTTTGTTCATCTTGAGTCTCCTGACCCAAAACTAGAACCCCTTCTCTAATCCAGGCTTATTCTGTCTCTCCGCCTGTGACTTCCTGTCTGCCATAATGTGCAGTTATCAGGCCTAACAAAGGCCTAAGTGGAAACTGCTTACAATCTTGTATCTGTACAGTATGTCTTAAACGTGCAAAAGACAGGAGAAAGGTCCTTGGGCTGAAGGTTGCTAATAATGGTAGGTAACACACACCTATCTAACAGGTAGACGGGCAGAAGGCTTGGCACATGGTTTTGAAGCTAATGGACCTTCAGGAACCTTTACATCCAGTATAATCCCTGTGTTAATGATGCCAGGAAGAAAGGAAGGATAATGGACATCACAGCTAGAAGTGAACAGCAGAGGGATGCCAACTGGATGTCCATGGGAGAGAGGACATGGCCACACTAACTGAGCTGTGGCGCTCAGAGGTCCTGGAGGTGTACGCTCCTGGAAAGGGAGCTCAGGTCATTTATTTGGTATGGATGGGAAGGGTGCTCTCTAAAGGCCAGGCAACGAAGTAACCTTGGTTTTGCACGGTCCATCTTCCATTCCCTCAGCATTGAGGTTTGTTATCCTTCTCTAACGTTTCCTTTACTTATCACCCTAACTGGCCTCAAATGTCAAATTTAAATATTATACCCCCATGTACAATTTCACCTACCCAAATGCCTCTATTAATACTTAAGGCTTACTGATTAATCTAACCTCTCCAGCTTCGTTTTTATTTCCATTGACCTTTGTGTTTCTAAATTCTTTTCTCTTTCTTTTTGTACCCAAACCACTGATGACGTCTGTTCTTGCTCATACACCATGTGTCTAATAATCTTGCCTTCTGTACTGTCTTTAGGCAATAAGTCATTTTTGTTCTTTAAAGACATCCCTAATCATTTACTAGAGCTTCAGATCAACAGGAGATGTTAAGCTTACTAATAAGCAAAATAAGCTAATTTCACTCAAAGCAACTAACATTAGATTCTAGCTAGACTGTGCATTCTTACGGAGAATGGTAAGAGTGATAAATATGATTTTTGGCAGCTTCTGAAATGCTAAAACTAGTTTAGGCTCCGCATTCCCAACATTTTCCAGCCCACTAGGAGGTCAGACCCTGAATAAACTCCTTTTCAGTCACTTTACCGCCCTCCCCTTTATGAATTCTACTCCCTCCTTAAAGGCCAGCTCAAATTCTACCTTTGCCTGGGTTCCTCTGCCATGGTCTCCGGTAGTCTACTGGTTTTGTGTCCACTTTTTGTGGCGTTAATATGTACAATCCTAGCCTTGGGGTTTTTCAGTTTTCTACTTATGTATTCTTTCTAAATTGAATTTTAAACTCCTTGAATATAGAGAAAACATTACTTTAAAATATTTCTCGAGCTAGGCATGGTGATGCATACTTGTAACTTCAGTACTCAGGAGGCTGAGGCAGGAGATCACTATGAGTTCAAGCCAGCCTGGGCTATATAGTGAATTCAGAACTAGGCTAGCCTGAAGTACATAGTGAGACCTTCACTCAAAAAAAACAACAACAAAAAAGTTTTTCCTTTATTCTTTCCTGCCTATAGATAGAACCTAGAATAGTGCCCCATCCAGAAATGTTTGTCACCTGTAAATACTGGTTCTGCTTTTTAAAGATCACGACAAAGTATTGACATCAATTTTGGTCAAATAATATCCAGCACAGTTCTCACCTACCTGGCCAGCAAGTCAATAAGTTCAAGTTTTGACATCCCATCAGGAAGCAGCCGAGGAATAGCAGCAACGCAGGTCCTGAAAAGATCTATTTTTGGCTTTCTCTCACCCCTAGAATTTGAAGATAGACTTTAACACAGGGCAAATCACTGTGAAAAATTTTTTAAAAAATCATTAAATGTGTGGACAAAGACTAGAACTTGATCCATATCTTCTGAATCATAATCTAATTTAGATGTTGATAGTTCTAAGAAAATAATTTACAAATTTAAATGTTAAGACACAGCTATGTATTTCTGAAACTCTGACACCAGTAACTTTGTGCCATAGGCTTGCTATTCAATTGGGTTCCATGGGATTTCTAAGGCTACACTTAAAACACCAGAACCACAGAAATGCCAAAATGCATCAGCATGAAGAAACACATTAAAAGTCATCCCTACATTTCGTGTTTAAGAACAGGACTGATTTTGTGATGCTCAGGATTGAACCAGAACTTCCCCATGGAGCTAGATTTCACTATGTATAAGGAATGTGCCTCTTAACAAGTATGGTATCTGGAAACTTTTCTCCCTAAAGAGGTAGCTTTTTCTTTTAGACCAGTGGTGGCAAACCTATGGCACATGTGTTATTTGTTTTTAAGACAAAAGATGCTAATGTATGAGTTGTATTTTCCTAAACTAAAACCTCAGTATTCAGGTTTAAGCATATGCAGTGTTAACACTGTGCAATAAGTGGGTTTTGGACTGCAGTTTGGGCGCTCGGCTCTAAAAGGTTTGCTACCACTGTTCTAGAGCCTCTAGCATTATTATTAAAAATTAAGTATGTAAAATCCTGAAATTCTTACTTTTAAAATTATACCGATCTCTATGGAGAATTTCTTTCTCTTTTTACATTCTGAGAATATTAATGTTTAATGGTAATAATGCCTATCACATTGTTGGGAAATGTAAAGGAAAAATGTATTCTGTCAGTGCTCCGTATCCATGGATTCAACCAACTGAATTTAAAGTATTTTGAGGGAAAAAGGTATCTGGATTGAATATGTACAGATTTTCCCCCGTCATTATTTCCTTAACAAAACAGTATGACAACTATTTGCATAGTATTTACACTAGGTATTCTAAGTAATCTAAAGATGATTTGGAAGATATGGGAGGATGTGCAGAAGTTATATGGAACTGCCGTGTGATTTTTATATCAGGGGCTTGAATAACCTTGGGTTTTGGCATCTCCAGGTGGTTGTGGTATTCTGGAACCAATCCCCTATGAATACAGAGGGACGACTATGTTTTGTGACATTACTTCAAGTTTCAGCTGTTTTGGTGGGTAACTGATTCAAAACTCAACTTACTGTACCAAAAACCTTTATGGAAAAGTTAAACTACCCATTAAATCTAAATGATCCAAATAAAAATATCTAACTGCATATCTAAATTCTGATGATTCAGTTTTTGGGGAATAAATATACGATTGGCACTAAATTTATGCAATTGCAGGGCAGACACAATGAAAATGCAAAGTGGCACAGAAGTAATCTCTTCTGGAAACAAACCATGGTCAGAACAGAAATGCGGCAAATAGAATCCATCCTCGCTATAATCTAATGATCACAGTAATACAGCAGTCTTGCTCTGTGACATTACTTTTCAGCATGGTTTTGTAAGTTTGTGAAAAATGAATACAAATGAATGCAAACCTGTTCACATGAAGAATACACACACACACACTGACTTCTAAAATACGCTGCTTTTGTAGAAGCCGTAAGATTATTTCTTGCTCTTCCCCATGGACCTGCTAAATAAGCTCCCTGAGGCTTCCAGGGAGCAAGCCATGGCGCGGTAGTTTCCAGAGCGCCGAAGGACAGCAATGCATTCCGTGGCACCGCCAACAGCCACACACTTACAGCCTCACGATGCTGACCGCTTATGTGTAACAGCAAGGCATTTCCACGCTCTCCTAGCTTTCTCACCAGATGTTTTAAACAGCTGTGATTATTTTCATATCTGTCGGAAAACAGTTGACCCTGCCTGGCCCAAAGTTAAGGCAAACTCTGCCAGACTGTTAAGATGATAAAGTGAGCCTAAATTAGAAACTAATTGGTATGTGAGTTCCTCTTAGAATTGCTCTTACGGGGAGCATGTGACTCCTTAAATTAACATAATTTAAAAATTTATTAACATGTTAAAATTATGATATTCTCTCCCCTCCTCCATTAGCAACCAAAAAAAAAAAAAAAAAAAAACAAAAAACCGAAAAACCAAAATTGAGGGGTGGAGACCTAGCAACAGAGAAGACTTAATGTTGAAGTGCAGATTCCAAGTAGGGCCTGGGAAGTGGGGCACTAACCTCAAATACCAGCGCGGATGACTGTTCCCATTAGCATCTGCGGCCTCCACCCTCTTCTTCTAAGTGCTTATATGACTCCCTAACATTTCTCCTCTTGGTTTTTATTTTTTATTTTTTTGAAAAAATGAAGCAATGAGTTATTTTCCACTCAGGGATGTATCTTAAAGTCTAGCAGGAAAAATTTTTTAGCCTTATTTGGGGGTCTGAAGATGGGCAAGTTGGAAAAAAATAAAGAAGAATCTTAGAAAAAAAGTATAAAGCATTAGTTAAAACATAAGATACTTTTATATTTAATCTTGCATATTTTATATATATTGTTTTAGTTCTGAAGCTATCTTACTGATGTTTACTGATTATAACTGTCTTTTAAAACGTTTTATTGCTTTACTATTTTTAAAAGATAAAGCTGTATGACAGAATTTTAAAAGCATTTCTTCTATCTTCTCCATTATAAATTAAAATGGTTTAATACATTCAAGGCATATGGAATAATGTGGGTAAATGTTTTATGATAATTTGGCAACTTCTGAGTTGAGAACTAAAGCCATAAGGATATTTTTGATGTTAATAATCTTGGTGAATCTCAACTCTATTATTTTGCTTGAAGAGTCGGAAGTGAATTAAATCAAATGACAGGCAAGCTGCAGGATAATACGTGTTATATAATCCCATTTTTGGAGAAAAGAGAAACAAGTCCAGATGGTCCTAGACTTAGGATGTTTTGAGTTTACCATGGTATAAAAGCAATTTGCATTTGGTAGAAAGTGTTCAGATTCTGAATTTAGATATTTTCCAGGCTAGTGACACATGACTGCCATCCCCTCTGGTCCACTGAGCTCAGGGCCAAAGTGTATACTGTGCAGGGGGCTGTGTTGCTGAGCTAGGCTGTGCAGTAAATTAGGGTATTATATGCATTTTCAATTTCCGTTGGGGTTATTGGGATATAATCCATCCCTGGGAGTAGGGGTAGTAGGTGTACCTCTTTACATGTGCTATACTGACAGAAGAAGACTGGAAGGAACCATAGAAAGCCAAGGAATAGTCACACATCTTAAGTGGGGATCTGAGATAATTTTCATTTCACTTTAATTAATTAAAAAATTTTTTAGACAGCATCTTGCTATTTAGTGCAAGCTGGATCTGAACAGCTGGGCCAGGCTGGTCCCGACCTTGTGGTTCTCCTCCCACTTTGATTTCTGGAGAGGTGGGGATTACACTGTCTTAAAATCTATGGCACAGTTAGCCAGGCTGTGGTGGCTTACGCCTGTAATCCCAGCACTCGGGAGGCTGAGGCAGGAGGATCGTTGCGAGTTCGAGACCAGCCTGGGCTACAAAGTGAGCTCAACACCAGCCTGAACTGCATAGTGAGACCCCAGCTCAAAAAAAAAAAAAAAAAAAATCTATGGCACAGTTGCACAGACACTGTTAAACAAAAACTGTCACTAGAAATCAGTGATCTTGAGAGTTATAAAGATAGAATTTCTATACATTGGGGTGTCACTATATCACCTGGGTTGTGACAGTTTAGAAACAAATTATCATATCTGAAAAATTTGGTACGTGGATCAGTGCAAGAGTTATGAGCCTGTTTTTTTTTTTTTTTTTTTTTTTTTAAACTGACTGGCCTAGTGACTCTTTAGAATCAAACTGAATCAACCTCTGGTTTGACCTAATTTTTTCAGCTGCTCCAACAATGTCCAGGTATTTTTCACTATCTTCAACACTTAACAATTCTTAGAATTCTGATTTTAAGAAGAGAAAGCAAAATACAGGATGGATGAGGAGACCCTCCCCTCTGTGTTTTGTTCACTGTGAATGAGCTTCCCGGTACTCACGTGATCATGTCTTCAGGCTCTTTGTTTAACATCTGGACGTTGGTGAGCATCATACATCGTCCTACTTCTTTATCAAGGTGCCTTAAAATGTTGTCCACAGCTTTTCTTACTTGAGAGTAATATAAGGACATGCCTGAAAAAACATGTATTTACATCTTTGACTGAACCTACTAGAGAATATCCTGATTTATTTATCCGCTCTAACATATTTTACTAATGATCAGTCACTGATTCCCTTGAACAGAGGGGCTGCGTGTGTGTGATTCAGTCTCCTGCTAGATGGCTCCCGGCATCGTGTCCCCCGCTTACCGGGTGTTCACCACATAATCATTTGAATCACATTAATAAGAATCTTACTACTTCAATGGGAAATACTTTCCAGGACCATTATAATAAAAAGGGAAATAGGTTTTTTTTAATTTTTAAGTTTCTTGTAAGCAAGAAAACCCACTATCATTAGCAATTATATGAATAATCTCTCATTTGGGGTTAAAACTTTAACAACTTCAAATTATTCTTTGAAATATACCTATATCCCTTTGTTAATAAACAAAAGTGACTTCACATCATAAATTTCAAAATCAAAGAAAATGCATGTTAGCTACAGTTTTTACTGCTTTCCTTAAATAGCATCAATGCTCTATAGAAGACAAATGTGTGCAGCATAAACATTTTATATATTCTATACATTTAAACCAAAAGGAAGTAACTTTGAAACCCAGTGAAGTCAAATTATTAATAATTATTCCCCAGCACCACCCCTGAGGGCCAACATTTTATTTTGAGTTTGTATTTAAATTCCGCCTAATATATTTCTTTGTACCTCTCACTGATGTGTTCTGAAATTTTTTCTGTGGTAGAAGCAAAATTGCAACCTGTCTCATGGGTAGGGTAACTTGAGGTTCCTTGACTCTGCTTTGGGGACCTTCTTGGACCCTGCCCAGGGACATTTTCTTTGGTAGCCAGCTCCAGGAAGTAAACAGGCATTGAGACTGTGACTTTGGAATACGATTTCTAAACAACAACCTAAGCAGTATGCTAAGATGTAAGTTATCACCTACAGGACAAAAAGCATATAACACTGATCCTAATACTAATGCTGACCATAATGGAAGAGCGGCTATTCTCTGGTCATACTTTATATTTCAAAGTGCCTGATCTTCAGAAAGGATTATCATAGGACTAAGACCTACAGCTCTCAATTCACAACCTGTGTAACCATCTGGGTGATCAGTAACCAAGGCTTGGACACTAAACCTAAAGGAGATGAAAGGACTTAAGAGGACTGTCAGTAAGTGTCCGCTTGTCCTTCAAGTATAGCCAGGACTCCGGGCATGACAGATGGTCTCTGAAAGGGCCCAGCAACTCTGGTGAGTCATCAACCCCCCAAGCGGAGGGACTGATTGAAGCCCAGAGGTCTGAAGTCAACCAGTGTGGATTTTTCAAAAAGAAGAGTCACCAAAGAGGGGAGTCCCCCTGCTTTCAGGGACAGCTATGTGGTTAAACAAAACAATGTTATCCTGAAAAATGACACAATGGTAGCATGAAAAGCTGGAGGAGCTGAGGCTCCTCACATAGCTAAAAAATTCCTGAGGAGCCTTAACTGACCTGGACAAAAACAGGTAAATAGATTAATTTGGATCGACATGGGTCTTCCTTTGACTTGGTTTTAAACACCCAGCAGGAAAGAATAACTAAAAAAAACAAAAACAAAAAGCAATAATTACTAGTGACATGAAGGCAGAGAAAGTTAGGTTACACATAAAAAAGGGACTCCAAACACTGTACCCTATCTCTAAGGGAGTCTCCAGCTACACCTGTAACATTTCAACCTGCAGCCATAAGGGGTCATGATTCCCAGTCCTACAGCTCTTCCAAAGATGTGTCCTTCAGTCCGTTTTAGTGCACTCTTGTTATGTTACCTGAAAGCTCACCTCAGGTGAAGATTTGGCTTTTTCTATAGATTTCCCTATAGGATAAAAATGCCAACAGAAATAACCTAGTGACTAAGCTTTGTTAGCTGTGTGTTATGAACTAATTTTCTGTTATCTGCTCCAGACTTCATATGTCTGTATTATCTGAAGCTGGTCATTATCAATGATCTAATCCTCCATAAACAGAAGCCAGATCCAGGTTCCAAGCCTTCAGTAAAAAGTTTTAATGGCCCTTTATTTAGTGTATTCTTTAGCGATTGCTGTAGTTAAAACAGGAGGACACGGGATTTCACACTGATAAAACAGGGAGACGCTGTATGCTCTTGCCTGCTCCCCACCCTGCTATACCTAGGTTGACATTTCTGGACAAATGGAAGTTAATATTAAAGATAAAAGGGTGATGCCAATACTCTCTGACTTCTACAGTTTCTTGGAGCCACTATTCACCAGTGCTCTACTTTTAATTTTTAGCCCTGCTTATTTAACACTGTTATAAAATGAAGTTATAAGATTAATGACTGGCTAATGTTCTTGCCCTCTTTTCCAAGCTGCAAAGGATGATGGATCATTAAACATCTTCTTCTCATCTTCTTGGTCTTCCTTTGTCTTTTTTAGATTAGTCAGAATGAGATTTCTGATCCCTAGCTAGGTAGGGTCAGTCTCTATCCTGACCCCAATCGGCTATGTATTTTGTATCTCTCTTCATCCCTTAAGAATAAGGGAACAGGGGTCAGGGATTTAGCTCAGTGGCATAACCACCTGCCTGGCAAGTGCTAGGTCATGTGTTGAATCTCTGATTAAAAAAAAGAAAAGAAAAGAATGAGGGGAACAGGGAGGGCTGCCGGCTGTCAGATGATGAATCCCCTCCATTGTTTCCCCTCTATCCCATCCCAGAGAACCTTACCCACTGCATCCTAGAGGAAGAGTCAGCTGTAAAAATGCAAGACTTACAGGAACCCCAAGATCCAGGACAACAGCCTGCCACACACATGCATACACACGTCTGGAGGGTGAAGTAATCAGTGAGACCAGTAACGTGGAAGCATCTGGAGCAGCAGTGAGGAGTCAGCATTTGGACTCTGGACAACTCCACCGACAGAAGACCTAGCCCCCACATCCGGAGGCCAAGATCAGGTCCACACCCAACACATCTCTAGGATGGGACATAACACCAGAACAAGAAAATGAACACAGATGTCTCTACAAGCCTGCCAGCAGCCATCAGAGATCAATAGGAGAACCAGCCAGCCAACCTACCATGCACCTGCCACAACTGGGGAAACCTCAAAGTAGCTAAGTGTATCTGGAGAAGCCAGCCCTGCACCCCAACGTTGCCCTGGGAGCCTAGGATAGGAGAAACCCAGAAGCCTGACCCATTCACCTGCATTGTGGATGGACAGACAACACGGGAAGTGCCTGTGAGGCCACAACCTGATTGGTGGGAAGAACCCAGGAAAATGTCAAGATGAACAAACAAAAGGTATTCTCTGGCCTCCGACCCATGGAGAGCAAGTCCAGGAGATGTAACGGAAGAGATTGGAAGTTGCATACCTCA
The DNA here is from genome assembly GCF_034190915.1 of Cavia porcellus. Lineage (NCBI taxonomy): Eukaryota > Metazoa > Chordata > Mammalia > Rodentia > Caviidae > Cavia > Cavia porcellus. Next base: position 38,819,859 of record NW_026947504.1, on the reverse strand, counting down.
AGTTTCTGAAGTGATGGCAACTAAAGAAACAACTTCATGAGGCTATGAAAGAAATCAGATCAAAAATGCTGTCTCAGGTAAAAGAATAAATGAGAAACATAATAAAAGAATTCCTGAGCATATCTAAAGAAGACATGCATTAAAAAAAATAGAGGAGCATAGGAAAATGAAGGAAATTGTGAATGAACAATATGAGAGACATAGAATGCATGAAACAATTCAAAGAGATATCCAGGAAATTAAAAACTCCATCAAAAGCTGGCAAAACTACTTGAAAGAAACTGAAGATAAACTTTCAGACCTTGAAGATGGATTCGCAGCTAGTGACTACAAAAGAAAAGATCTCTTAAAAATGATAAGAAACTAGGAAATAACAATTCAATGGCTACAAGATGATGCAAAGAAAAATAACTTACGTAATAGATGTCAGTGAAAAAGTAGAGGTCAACACAAATGAAATAATAAAACTGTTTACAGAAGTAATAGCAGAAAACTTCCCAAGCATGGAAAAAAGACCTGACATACAGATTAAGTGAGGCATACAGAACTCCAGACAGCCATAACAAAAGTAAATCTACAACCAGACATATAGTAATCAAGAGCCAAGAAATTCAGCACTAGAACAGAATATTAAAAGCTGTTGGAGAAAAGAAACATATCACCTATAAAAGAAAACCCATCAGAAACCCAGCAGACTTCTTAACACAAACCATCAAGTCAAGAAGAGGTTGGTGTGAAGTATTTCAAGTCCTGAAAGAAAACAACTTCCAGCCCAGATTGATGTACCCTGAAAAACTATCTTTTAAAAGGAGAAACAAGATACTTTCATGATAAAGAACAAAAGAAGGAGTTCATGACCACCAAACAAACTCCTCAGAGGGTGCTAAAGGACATTCTAGAGACAGATAAAAATGACCATGGTTCCTGGAACAGAGGCAGAGGGAGATCAAGTAGGACAAGCAGTTGCATGGAAGGGAAAACTAAGGAGCCAACAGCAGGAAAATAGCAAGCCAGAGCATGTTGGCTGTAACCATTAATGTAGATGACCTCAATTCACCAATAAAAATGGATCAGGAGTCAGGATCTACCAATAGGTTTTATACAAGAATCATATTTAACTCAGAAGGGAACTGATAGACTGCAAAAGAGAGAAAACAATGCTCCATGTGACAGGGAATAAGGAAAAGGCAGGGTAGTTTGCTCATCATCAGAATGGATAAGAAAGATATGGCATGTTTATACAGTGAAAAGCTACCTAGCTATAAAGAAAGATAACCTTGAGGCTCTTATAGGTAAATGGAAGCAACTCCAGACGGTGCTCATGGGTGACATGGTTCAGAGTCACATGGGTGAACACTGTGTTGTCTCCCTAGGACAAGAGACTGAGGGAGTTAGTGGGATCCAAAAGGCACAATGGATATTGTGTAAGTGGAAGCGGGGAGGTGTCTGAAAAGGGAAGGTGGTAGCCATTGTTAATTTCCTATTATCGTGTTTTGTAGCCATGTATTGTTTTCATTGTTCTGCTTTGTTTGGTTTGATTTTATTGTATCAGATGATTTGGACAGCCATTTCAAAGATAACAAAATATGCTATGGTAGTCATTGTTGATTTCCTTTTGTCTTACTTCTAAGCCCTATACTGCTTTCATTGTTTTGTTTTGTATCTTTTTTTCAGACAGTATCTTGCTACTAGTTTAGGGTGACCTCACCTTGAATTCACTGTGACCCTCCTGCCTTTGTTTCCTAAGTGCTGGGATTACAGGTATGTGGAACCATGCCTAGCTTTTATTTTTTATTTAAATTTTAAAATTTTTTGTAAAATTTTTATTAGTATATTTTTACATATCATGATTACATTTATGGAGAGCTATTACACATAGCTAACATCAATTTTCTTTATTTCTCCTCCCCCTTTTTCCTTCCCTTTATCTCTAAGATATTTTAAGTCTACAAATTACCTTATTAAATAAGGTAAAGGGCAGAAAACTGGCCTTAAAAAATACAATGGGATGGATTCCTGATTTTCACCTATAAAATGAGCCATCTTCTTTCTATCATGTGGATCATCAGTTTCCTCCTGGAAACCAAGCCCAAATTTTCTAGAATCCCAAATTCCACAGATTTTTTTCCATGAAAAATGCATGAATATTCCTGGCCTCAGATACTCATATGCCTCTCTTTTGGGTGCCCATACTTCATTTTCATTGAGATCATACTATAAATTCTCCTAATAAACCTTTTCATGTCTCAAGAAATTATTGTTTATGTATTATTTTTTTAAACTAATTTAAGATAAGTATTTTAAAGTACACAGCTTCTACATGTGTTTCCGACATATAAGTTCTCAAGATAGTCCAAGAACTATATTACCAAGGTTTCTAAACTTGGGTACTTAATAAGAAACAAGTGTGAAAAGTCATCTCTTTATATTACGATAGCTAAATTAAAAAGAACAAAAATCTCATGTGGATAGTTTCACAATATAACCTGGAGTTTCGGGGTTAAGGCATATTTAAAATATAAATTACAATCAATATTACTGGAAAAAAGGAGTACAGTGTAAATGTGAATGAATAAATGAGCTAGCTATAAACAAGAGTGTTTACCAAAGCACACAACTAACTTACAAATTTGCTGTAAAATTTAGAGAATCATTATTCATGGGTTGAAAAGATTCAGCTAAAAGTCTAACATGTAAATGGCAAAGTACTTACCAGGAAGTTCAAAAAGAGTTTAAAGGGCAGTAAGACACAAACACAGCTTGAATTAATCGACCCAATTAACACTGAAATGGCTCACTGGCTACTTTCACAAAACTAAAAAAAAATCTCATTAGGAGTAAGCATCTAACGGTGATGTTGAAGACATCACATTCAGCTATAACACATGCTTGAAACCCACCTATCATTTTGGCTTCCTCTTCAGTTAGCGTTTTACTCAAATACGTTTTCTTTACTCTCAACGTGTTTCCAGAAGGGAGTACAGCTCCTGTGACTGGCATGGGAGGCTCGCCATCCTTCTGCTGCAAGCTATCCGCTATGACCAAGAATGCCCGCAAGCCAATGTTCATTCTCTGCAACGGGCAATACATACACAATAAACAGAAAGAACCAATTACTGCCCTACCAGTAAATCACAAGTGTTTCAGAGAGGTTAAGCTTGGCTAGCTTTTAGGTCGGTACAAAAAATAATTTAAAAGATACAAAAGCGTTGGCCCAATTTAGGAAAATAGAGTTTCTAGCACGGCTGCTTTATACAAGCAAACAACCGGGAAGATTTTCATCAAAGTTGGAGGGCATAGTTGAGGTGGTCACAAATCATACTCTGTTCAAGGGATCCCTGGATCTCCAAGGGAGAGGAGTCATCCTATGGAGCAGTTATAACTAAGGTAAACTCAGGCAGACACAAAAGACTCTGGTCTCTCCTGCAAGGAGAGAACTCCAGGCGTGTTAATTTACAAAACTGCGTGAGAACATTCAGAGTTCTAAACGTAAATCCACAAAATGAGCATCACCTACTCTGAACTGCTGTTTTTGACTTTGATTCACAATGTTAGGAAACTGGAGAATTAATTTTAAAAATTCAATGTTATGGGAACCTACTACGGATGAAAATTTATGGATATAGGAGAAGAAATATCATCCTGGGCCAAACTGTTCCTCAGGTAAGACAGAGCATTGGCTCTGAAAAAAGACCAAAGGAGACACTCTCTTCACAGTGGTTCTCCCCGGGAAGTTCCCACTAGTCTGCATCCTCCCGAGCACTCTTCATGGGCTTCCTAGTCATTTTTATCCCTTTTCTAATAAAGAGAAGTTCACTTAGTCCCTTTTAAAACTTAGGTGAGTTCCTTATTTTTGAGTTCTAGGAGTTCTTCACATCTTTTGGGTAGAAGTACTTTGTCAGGTATATTATATCTCTTGCAAATATTTTCTGGCAGCCTCTAACTCTACTTTATTTAAAGTGCAGACATTTTATTTTGATACTCCTCAATTCATCAACAATTTCTTTTAAAATTCTTAATGTCTATGTCTTAGAAAATTCTGCCCACTTGAATGAGCCCTCTTTTTAGTCCTTTTGATTTTTTTTTGAGACAAGGCTTTGCTAAGTAGGAAGCTGCCCCATTTAGGGTTGAATTTGCCGTCTTTTTGCCTCAGTTTCCCAGGGTCCTGGGACTACAGGTATGCACTACCATGCCTGACTTCTTTTATTATTTTTGTTTTTAAAAGAATTACAGTGTTGGGTTTCACATTTAAATTCTTATTAATTCCATTGATCTTCAGGTCTGTTTTGGGGGGGCAGTATCATGCTGTTTCTACAACAGTAGCTTTGTAGCATAATTTTAAGTCAGGGATTGTGATAACCCCAACCATACTTTTGTTATACAGAATTATTTTTGCTATTCTAGGTATCTTCTGGTTCGAAATGAATTTTAGGAAAGTTTTTTCTAATTCTCAGTGGTATGCTAATGGCATTTTGCTTGTGATTGCATTAAATCTGTATAACAACTCTGGAAGTTCAAAGTACTATAGTTTTCAATGTAGAGATCTTTTACTTCCTTAATTAGATTGATTCCTAGGTATTTCATTTTTTTAGATGCTATTGTGAAAGGTGCTATTTCCCTAATTTTTCTCTCAGTGAATTTGTTATTCGTGTTTAGGACTGCAATTGATTTCTGAGGGCTGACTTTGTGCCCATCAATGCTACGGAATTTGGTTATTAAATTTAGAAGCATTTTGGTGGAGTTTTGGGTCTTCTATGTAGATGTCATCTGCAAATAATAATTTAACTTCTCCCTTTCCCTCCTTATTCCTTTTATTATTCTTCTTGTTTAATTGCTCTGGCCAATGTTTCCAGAACTACATTGAATACAAGTGGTGACAGGAGAGACATCCTTGTCTCGTTTCTGATTTTAGAGTGAAAGCTTTCAGTTTTTGTTCATTTAGCATGATGTTGGCTGTTGGTCTGTCAAAGATGGCCTTTATCAGATTGAAATAAAGACCATCTATTCTAAATTTCTGTAGGTTTTTTTTTTTTATCATGAATGGGTAATGGACTTTGTCAAATTTTTTTTCTACATCTAATAAATGGTGCTGGAAAAGCTGGTTTTCCACACGAAGATTAAAACTACACCCACATCTTTTACCATTCTTTAAACAAAAATCAAAATGGATCAAAGATCTAAATATTAAACACTATATCTGCTGGCCTTGAACTTACGATGGCCTCAAACTTATGGTGATCTTCCTGCCTCAGCCTGCCACGCTGGGCCAGTTCTACCTTGTTTTACAGCAAGGTAAACATGAGAGAAACTGATGACTTAGAAGCTCTTCTCACAGGGAAACAAGTTCTTATGATGTTAAGGGTACACAGAGGAAGTCATGTAGGACCAAACTAAGTAAAAACAATTACTTGGAAATTACCTAACTGTTGACTAGTGGTGCAATCCACCTTGCATAAGCAAACCACTTAAATCTCTAGGCCTTGCTCCACAAGCTATTTCTAAAATGTCACTTACGACCTCATTGGGATTTGTCCCTGAGAAATGGTGCCCTACATCATATTTCATCAAATGTATGGTATCTGCTTCTAAGTTAGTCTGCCTCATGTCTTTTTTGAACATGGCTTTGGACATATAATTACTAATTATTAATAAACAGCTTCTTCTTCAACCCTATAAAATCAAGAGGCATGAAGGCAATTCCCAAACATTTACCCCTGCTGGTAGTTCTATTTTTAAAACCTAATTCCAACTGATCTCCATAGAGAAATTAAGTAATTCATCACCGATGAAGAGTCTGAGGAAAGATTCAAGGATAAATTTTATAGATGGTGATCATAATGAATAACAGTTTTTAACATGTTCTTTTTAGGTAAGTAGTGCAGCCCTTCTGAGAACAGATTGTTAAAAGCATAAGAACTATGACTACTGAGAAATGAAAAATATGTTCAAAACCTCCAGAGCAAGAGAAGACTGTTTCCTGTGCAGCCCTGGCCTCCTTCTGCCTCTGCACTGGCTTTGCAAAGCCCTATCTTTAGCCCAGTGATCCAACTGCAGTCATTCTGGAATCCTGCAAGGTCACTGGCTGCCAGACAGAAATCCCATTATGGGGCCTTTTGCTCTGTTGTCAGCACCAAGAAGAGAATTCAGAGTATAAGAGAGGGAATGGGAACACCCAGGTCCCTCTGGAACCAAAAATCTGCTTATGTTGAGCTGATGGGCTTGAAGCCTTTTCCTCACTGAGTGAATGAAGGAGACAATATCACAGTGATGCTAGAAATAATCTTAAAAGACTTAATAGCATGCAATTTTCTTCCTTCTTTCCCACTATCTTCTTTTCCTCTCTCTCACCTAGTTTGAAATGTATGCTTTCCAGTATGACTCTTCTGTAAAGTGAGCTAGAAAAGTATTTTGTCCTATTTTACTGGAGAATAAATTGAATATCAGAAAAGTAAACATCACATAACTAGAAAAAGTAACTCTGCAAGTGGCAAATCCAGCTCTGGAAGCTTCTGGTCCAGCATTCTTTCTCCCATCTCAGAAGAAAAAGGCTGCAGACAGGCTACTTGCTACGATATTTTTTCTTAGCTATCAATGTTTTTAAAAGTTTAAAACTGAATATGCTGTTCATTTGCATAGCCTGTCTACTCCATATTGCATATAATACTCACGATGGACTCACTGCCACCATATGCCTAGCCCTTGAGTTGCCATGCTGTTACAGAAACATGTTTAGACATTATTGAGTTTCACTATATTTTAGTATTTTTATTATTATATGTACTTATTCTCTGTTTCATCACTTTCCAATACTAGTTTATATGCATCAATGTAGTTACAAACAAAAGCACTTACTTCCTAAAATAAAACACCTAACTAGTAGCAACAGATTATCTTCTGGGGCAAGAATTACTCTATTAAACAAAAACAGAATAAAGAAGCATTTGACTTTTCATCACACTCAACCTATTGATCCAAAATTTACTTCTCAAACTTCATCATCAGACGTTAGGCATGAACAGAAACAAATAGAGAACCTTTGAGAGAAGCTGTCCCAGGCCTACTCCCCAAAGTTACACAGCAGAGGTACGGCTCTGTGAATACATGCTCTGTTAGAGGACATAAAAGGGTCATTCATACCTCTGGATTGAGACTGAAAGCTTTGGCTGGTTTTCCTACACAAAGAAAATCAAAAATGATTTCTTTCATTGCAAAATCTAAACGTTCCTGGAGGGGACAAAAGAAAAAAGAAAACAAAACAAAAATGTTAAAACACAAATTCAACATGAGATGCATTATTTACACCATGTGTACCAAACAGGTGGCTGCTAAGGGAGGAGAGGGGCTGCTTGGTTTTATGGACCACAGAGTTCCCGAGGGATGATCGTACCATTAAAAAACAAAACAAAACAAAAAACTGTTGGCAGAGCTGCTCGTGTTTTTGCATGTAGTACAGGAATGGCTTTATTATGCAAGAGATAGAATTAGCTCCAAAAGCAGACAGATCCATGGCATAAAGACCAAAATCAAAAACCCCAAAAACAAAACCCCAAAACACTTGCATCTCTAAACTTAGAAGCAGGCCACACTCTTCTGCTTTTGGTGATGCTGCTAACTTCCTGAAATTCACTTTCATATGTGTTTTTAATGATACCACTGCAAACAAGCATTTTCTTCTTTCGCTAACACTGAAGATCATTTGATTCATCTCAAAAACAATTAGTTCTTCTCATTAAGAAGAATGAGCAACAAATAATACATATGAATGACATGTTCATTCAATAAAACATGCTCCAAAATAATCAGCACATTCTCAGTCACATAACTACATGCAGAAAAGGTACACTAATTCTGTCACTGGTAGAGTAATGTCTATTTCTTCAATCTGAATATTACAGAGACATTTCAAGGCACCAGCATTATACTAAATAGTCTGGAGTAACAACTGAACAATGTATCTTTACATTGGCATCAATTGTAATTCCATAGTATTTTCATGCTCATTATTTCCCTTTATCTAGTATATTCTGGGGCATACTGGGCAAGCATTTCCATTCTCGAACCAATAAAGTAGCTGACAAAAATATGTCCTCTGCCTTAGTGCTGAAGGGCTGGCTCATGGCAGAGGCTGGAACGGAATAAAAGTTTTTTCTTACTGTTTGGTAAATCACAAGGTCAAAGTTGGGGTGGAATCATTTAATGTTTTATAAAGTAAAATCTGGGACTCAGGGTGTAGGTTGGTAGCAAAGCCTATGCTTAGCATGAGCAAGGGACACACAAAAAAGTAAAATCTTGGGTCTAAATAATAAATTATGTTCAAAGTCCACATTCAGTATTAAAATATGACTGCACCCAATTTCAAACTAAATTAATACATGTATAAAGTGCTTAGAACACTTTTTGGCAAAGAACAACATTAGCTTGGTAACCGCTAATCTTCCTATGAAATTATTTTTCATAGATAAAAATTAGAACATTACTTGATGGTCAAATTTCATTAAATTTTCTTTAAAAAATTTCCTCTCAACATTGTATCTTTGCTTTCTCTTTACTTGTACGGCCCAGATCGGAGAGTGAGGAAAGCGAACAGGGATGGGGAGACAGCGGACTTTAACCAACAGTCTTCGGGACCGCAGTTGAGCCACTTCAACTCTCTGCCTCTCGGTTTGTGACAAGACTGAAAACACGACAGATTCACGTCATAATTTGTTCTGAAGCAGAACAGGCTGTGTGAGAAAATATATAGTCTAAACACGTAGGATATCATTCTAGACTTTTCACCTTTTGGTATTTCATGAAAAGACTGGCAACTTAAAGACAATTCGAAGGTTCTCACTGCCAGCAACGTCTTCATTACCTGGGCAATGAACTGGATTATTTTCACAAAGATGTTCAGAGGCATATCCCTTGGCACCACACCACGGGACCCTTTGGGGAAAAGTGTTGTGATGATGGTTATAAGTCGGCTGGAAGATAAGGGGAAAAGAAAACACAAGCAAGATTGGCTGAGCTCCAGTTCTTTAAGGCAAGATGGCAGACGTTTCGTCTTATCTAAGTATCAGAGAGAATTCCGAAAAACAAAACAAAGCACTTCATCCCTTCCATTAGCACAATTACTCTGTGAAAAAATTTCTGGGAAACTAAAGGTAGTTAGGTAATTATAGCGGTTTCCCGTTAGTGGCACCCATGATCCTAGAAGTAGACCTGTCTCCTGGGAGAGGTGGGAGTTTCAGTCATGATTGCCAAGTCAACCACCACAGAAAGCCTGAAACTGTGTTCAGGACTTCGGTCTTTTAGAAACTATTAGCTCTGAACAGGTTCTAGCTGAGTAGAGAAGGTGTATCGCTGTGTGAGGGCTGAGTCATGGGATTTACTGCTGTTAACTCAATGACGTGGTCACCAGTAAAAGAAGCCAAGTCCTTACCTCTGAGTAGCTGTGTTGCTTTCACATTTAATTCGAATCATGTAAACCCAAAGTAATCTGTAAAGAGATTCCAGAGCAACTCGAGCCATCTTGGGGTCTTTATTCTACAACAGAAATCAAAAGGTAAGATTGTTGATTGACTGGCAATATATGGAGGTGATTCTTTGAACGCGTGGGAAAGATGGATCCCAGCGGGTGACAAAGTACACTCCATCATCTGCTACTTGCAGGACATCTGCCTGCCGCTGTGTTGGATAAATAATCTGTGAGGTGGAACCCAAAGGGCTCTAGGAAATAAATCCTTTAGCGCCAACAGGAAAATGGATCTGTTCTTTGCTTTGTTAATTATGTCCCTTTAAGCACTATTATCGTTTTTGGTTTTCCACCAATCCCATCTGATTAACCTCCAGTATTTATTGAGAGTGATGTGACATAGAGTATCCTTTTCATTATGATGTCCCCCATCTGTCAGGAGTGGGAGCTACACAGTCAATTCTAAGACAGCATTAAAGACTAGTAGAGAGAGGAACTGAGGTACAGAAAAAGGCAAACTCATCAGAGTCTGCAAAGGTTTCTGGGAGCAGATGAAAACCCAGATGAACTGTTCAGTCATTAGTTCGTTGACCAAATATGTGAGTGGCTACACTGGACCACGCTTGGTACTGAAAGCTCTGAAAGGTATAAAAATAATGGTAGGAGAAAGTGCTTTGTAGGTAGAGGCAGCAGGATACAGAGGCAAAGAGAGATGGTGAAAAAAGCTGCCATGGAACCTGCAACTCCTAACAAGAGGAATACGAGGGCTGCCCGAGTGACCTTCCGTGAGGGCATCAAGATGCTCAGCATGGGGACAGGGAGTCACGAGGTCAGAGTTTCAGCAGGTCTTGCATTTGCAATGTGGAGAGTGCAGGAGAGAGAGGCAGAGCTCCGGGGTCACTGCTGAAGACACCCAGGCAGTGACACATTGGTCAGAGCGGGGCTCTGTAATCTAATGGACGTCACCTTCATTCCTCACTCCTGAGTCTCACTCCAGCCTGTCAGCTGCGTTTGCATATCTTGAATGAAATGTTAGTGTCTTTGGTTTTAACTTCAACTTCTTTTAAATATTTTCCTGTTCCTTCTGCTCTCCATTTCAGGGCACCTGATTCTGACTAATGTTCCTCCACTCTTAAGACTCCAAGATTGTCTACTGCTGTTCCCATAGAGCCTGCAGTGCAAAGAGGCTGACGCAGGATTCAATTTTGTCCTGTTCGTGACTGATTCTTTAGCATTTCAGGATAATACTACTGATGGTTGCAACTGCCTCCCAAAGTGATTTCTAGCCTCTCTTCCATTCTCTGCATAGTCAAATTATATTCTTAAGATGCAAACATGATTATTTAATTTCTGCATTCAGAGTGCTTAAGTGGCTTCCAGTGACCTACTGGACAGTGCAAAAATCCTGTAACATGGCACACAAAGCATGTTTTGTACCTGGCATCCCAGTGCCCCTCAGACAGTAAGATGGTTTTCAGTTTCCTCAATGCCTCATATGCCTCTTACCGTGGTCTCCTTGGGAAATCTGTACTGCCTGGTAAAACCTAGTGTTACTCCTCTTATGTTCCCAAGCTCTGCCCTCTCTTCCCCAGACCCAGGAGAGTCTCCACTGCCCCTACTGTTTCCTCAAATATGCTTCTGTTCCTTTATTTGCATATTTCCTATCAGCATGCGAGTTCCAGATTATTTTGGTTTGCTCATCTTTGTGTTCTCAGTGACTGTACCAGAGCAGGTTAAATATGAAAAATAAAAACTGAAGAACTTGATGCATAAGAAAGATTTCTTCTTGCGGAACCTACACAAAAGGTAAGCCCTGGGTTGCAGCTGAAGCTAAATTTTCATGGTGTCAGAGTGACAGTAATCAGGATTTTGCACTCAGATGCACTGTGGCCTTTCCAAAGTTCTTTTATACAACATGATATCAATTGAGGGGACTTATAACTGAGAAGGGCCTAATGAATTGTTCAACATTATCAGGCCAGCAAACAACAGCTGGGAGTTCTACTTTAGTGTATTCTTCCTAGAAATTAGAATGTATACATCATGTGGGACTTACTCTATTAGGCATTATTGCTTGCTAGGGTCTTGTTACTGGACTAAGGCAAAAGGAGTTAATTATGGACTGGAATCTCTAAGGCAGTCAAAATGCCAGTGAGCGTTTCTCCCTTCTTAAATTAACTATCTCCAGTATTTTGTTATGGTGATGAAAAGCGGACAGTGCTGGTTTATATGTGAACATATATTTTAATTCTCATGAAAACATGAAGCAATATTAATATTTCACTTCACTGTTAGTATTTCACTTCACCCATGAAGAGATCAAGATGCAGGGACTTGCAAAATGTCACACATCTAACAAAGGGCGATGCCAGAATTTAAACTCACGCAATCTGGCCCCAGCATGCAGTATTAACATTTCCACTTTAGCTTAATGTTCCACGAGGCTGACTATTTACGCTACTAGGACCTTCTGGATTGTCTCTCCTTGAGCACAGGACTTCGATCTCATCTGTATTTGTGTTTCCTGCTTAGCAGCTAACAGATGCTCGGGTGTATATTTTCAGGTTGTAGATTATTTTTAGCATTTTCTCATACCACTGATTTCTAGCAAAGCCTTCAGCTGTGAGGTCACTGACCATTCTTTTGTTGAAATCCATAGCTCTTTTAATTGACAATTAACTGTTTATGTGTTTATTGTGGCTCTGAGGTCTTCTTATGAATGGTTCAGAAATACAGTGGGCTGCAGAGCAGATCTTTCCTAGACTGATGGCATCTTATCTCAGTGCCCTTCACTGATTTCACTGACATGTCAGCTTGCCCAGTGACATGTTTATCTGCTTTAAATTGTTCTCTGGTTAAGTTGGAATTGGCAGTGACAAATGGGGACAGTTGAATTTACCAGCGGCTGGTGATACGGTCTGGTACTGACTGCATATTATCCAAATTACGTATTGTCAAAGGTTAGAATAATCTCTAAAATTGCTGTCCTGACAATGTATGGAGCTGATTTTTCTTTGTAATGGTTGAATAAGATTTTCTCATTCAAAAATGAGATTTTCTTAAGATTATCAAAACAAGATTAATACTGAGAAGAGTAACTTCATCTTGAAAACTATTATTTAAAATACCTAAGGCTATACCATTTAAAATTGGTATTTATAAAGAGAAATGTAGTTATTTTTAAAATGCGGGATGCTGTATGTTTTAAGCATTCAGGCAACAACGGTAGAGCTAATATAGTACTCTGTATCTCTATTTATGAAATAAAGATGTCATTACCATTATATAAAATGATTTTTAAAAAGCATTCTGTAGACATCATTGTAATTATTAAACGTAAATACGTATTAAGTGCCATTTTCACAATATGTCTTACTTATGGCAACCACACTTGTTTTGGAGTTCCTGGTGGAAATCAAAGCACCTCGCTGAGTCTGTCTCTGGCTCTCCCGGATGTATCACTTCCTATTATAATACCTCTTTTGATTTTCCTTATCACTGCCTGAAGTTTTAGTTCTCATGTGTTTATTTCTCGCTTATCATCTGTTTCCTCCACTAAATTACAAAGTCTCCTATCATGTGTTCCCAGTACCCAGGCCAGTGCCTGCAAGGATCCATGTATAGAACTGCTGGCCCACTGGCTAAGTCAGTCAATGAGTGCATATTCTAACCCAAGTTGGGCCTGAAGCAAGATGATTTCTTATTTTGTATTTGCTTCCTCCAGTAACGAAACGACCCTGAGTAACGTCTAACCTCCAGAGGAAGCACTGCAGAGCAAAATTTTTAGAATGACCAAAATAACACCCATGAGAAACATGTACTCGGGGGAGCTTGTGGCATTGTCATGCTCCATAACAATGTATATAAAGGCGCAACCCTTCACTTGGCTCTTAATAGATAAGAGCTGTTATTATTAGCCATATGATAAATACTTTCTTATGGTCAGACTTTCTTTTCCAGTTTTGTTTTTTTATAGTTTGAGTTGCATTCATAATATTGCATGAATTTTTATAAAAAATTTAAAACTCAATTGTATCTATTTTGAAGGATAAACTAGTATATAGTTATGAATGTAATAAGCATTCTACTTTAAAAGTACTGTAACATCAAGTTCACAAAGCATATTTCCCTTCATCAGAGTTAGATGTCATACGGCAGATACGAAGGGAATGCACTTTTTAAAAACATCTCAAGGTGTTCAAATTCAGACATGAATTACATAGAAAACAATTGGTCACTAGTGACCAAGAGTTCATGGAAGATGTGACTATTTTGGTGAAAAGGTGCCATGAATTTATTACCTCACAATGGCCTATGGCTGATATAACTGACCAGGTTAATTAAGTATAAATATTAAGGAATTCAAGTCCCAGAGCTGGTTGGCTCCAGGACATTGGCATTAAGTGAACACTGATTCTGAGAGCTTGTTTCCCTGAAAGCTGTGACACACACCTTTGCTCATATCACTCTGCCATCCTTTTGGCTCACCTCTGCAGAACACGTAAAGATGGCTGCCAAGGTCAACGCAAACCTTAGGCTCACTTCCCAAAGTACCTGGGATAGTAAGGGGAGGGAGGGAAGACTGGAAATTGCACACAGGGAAGGGCTGGGCGGGTGGCCAATTATGAAATGATGTGGCTGGTTCTAAATGGTATAAAATACTGAAGATATCAAGGCAAAGTATATTTTCGAAGCCATATTTGTTTTTCAAGATTTTCAATAGTTTCCCCTACTGCGAATGTGTGAGGGGACCTGGGATGTTTTCTGTATAGAGGACTAATGAAATGTACAATGACTGACTGGTTCCTACTTCTTCTACTTTCTTTTCAAGTTGCCCAGCTTGGTCTTGAACTTGTGATTCTCCCAGGTAAGAGCCTGGAGTAGGTAAAAGCCACCACCCTGGGCTTTCATGCTTCATGGGGTACAAGACCTTCACAGGTCACACAGCTATAATCCCTGCTCTCAACTTTCCATCCCTCAGTGTCTGCACCACATACTGTAACACTCCATTTCATGTCCTTCTGTGACATGCTAGGCTCTTCATCCTACATGTAGGTTTTTTTTTTTTTTTTTTTACTTTTTGAGACCCTATGCAGTTCAGGCCAGCCTTGAGCTCACTTTGTAGCCTGGGCTGGCCTTGAACTTGCAACAATCCTCCTGCCTCAGCCTCCAAGTGCTGGGATTACAGCAGTGTGTCACCATGCCTGGCTCCTGAATGTGGTTTTATATGTTTGCCTTCCTACATTCTTTTCACTTCCAGCCTCTTCCCTAGCACCTCACACAGTGGATGCTGTATAAACTTTTGTTGAGTGGCACTGAATTCCGTAATGTTGATCGGTCTATGTGTAACAGTCCCTCTGCATGCCCTTTCTAATCTTACAGTCTCTGTTTTAGAAATCCTAATGGGCGAAATGTTTGTGGACATTTGTCAACACCTAGATCCAATCCTCTCTGGTGTAGTTCATAATCCTCTTAGTATGTCTTTCTGGTCGGCTTTGACTAGAGCTCTAAACAATATTATAACCTTAACATAATTATGTTCCAAAATAAGATGCTCTGTTATGCTTCAAAAAATAATTTGGACCAAAACAGTATAGCCTTTTGGTCATAGCAGTAAATCGTTAGGTGAAATATTTATATTTTATTTCCACATTTGTCAGACACATTAAGCATAACACATACCAAAAGGCTCAGTGTGAATATTCTGAATCACACCTCTTTCTGTTTGAACAAATGACTATTTTCTATTTATGTAAAATGTGAAAGAAATGAACTTGGGTTAATAATTAATAGTTAATAATGGATCAAGTAAAAAGCTGACCCTGGGCTGCATTTTAGGGTTGTATGGCAGATGGACAAATCCTCACACGAAGTACCTTAAAGCGGCTGTTATGTAACAGTTGATAACCCTGAAAACATTTCACTTTTTGGAGAATTCAAAAGCTTCATTCTTCATTCACTGCTATTATATTTCACTGCCAATTTGAAGAAGATGAATGATTCTAATCTTCGCTTTCACAATCAGCTTTTAGAGTCAGTACATAGTTGCTCCCTAAAATGGTTCTAATGCAGATTATTGTGCAATTATGGTAAATGCTAAAATAACATAATTAATCTTAACCACTAAATTGAAGTGTCTTAGGGAAAATACAAAACAAGACTACATGTATGGGCACATACAAAATTTTATAAGTAAGTGTTTTTCAAAAATTTGAAAATAGTAACTTTGGACAAAACTAGGAAAGAGTGTGGAGAATGTATTGTATTGTACTTCGGATAAGGAGGGGCTTACTGACTTCATCAATCACTGAAATTTAAAACATATTTACCACTTCAAAGCTACACAGCCTAGTTTTGAAGCTAATTATTAAGCTGTTTCCACCGTGGGCTCCTTGGTCTCAGGGACCGTGAGTTTATCACTGACATCACTTGGCCCTGTGCCGACTACCTGGGTAGCATCGGACACTTCAGACTGGTACTGTCCCGTAGCTGAAACAGAATACCCGAAGGAATTACCCACGATAGATTTGTGAATTCAGAGGCGAGTGTGGGTTGTTACCAGGTCAACCCTTCCACCGAATGGAGCTATTTTCTCAAACTGAAGGGATCGAGGAACTCTAGGTGAGCATAGGAAATCACTTTATGTGCTTCAACCAGCTAAATGTGGCTATTTTTATTTTAGATAAACATTTCTATTTATATGTTTATAAAGCAGCACTTAATGATATCTTCTGAGTATGTATCACTCTTTTTTGTTTGTTTTGGTACCAGCAAACGAATTCAGGACCTTGCGCTTCCCAGACAGTGATGCTGTTGAGCTATATCTCTGGCATTTAATCATATCTTTAGTAGACTTTATTAGAACAGATTTATTTTCCCCACATCCTGTCTCCAGTCAGAAGCACACACACCAGCCTAAGAACTATACCGTAAAGTTTTATAGAAGATTTTTTTTGTTGAGTGCGCAAATACCAACCTTCAGGTTAGACAAGCAGTTGTTGAGGAACACATGCCATCTGTTCAGGAACAGCTGCTTCTGACTGACACAGAGCAGACAGGTCACCAGAGGGTACAGAGCCTGGAATACAAAAGACAAGGTCACAGTGTGAATGTGTTGTTTTTCCTTTTTTGCACAGCTGGTGATGGAATCCAGGGCCTTCAGGCTAGGCAAGTTCTCTACCACTGACTCCCACACCAGCCCTGGAGGATGACTGATACTGTATTAAGGTTCTGGGTAACACATTCTCTGCATGACCTCCCTCTGCAACCATATAGGCTGCAGCATATTAACAGCATATTGTATAACACAAGGCCCAGTGGCTGAATTAGTGGGGATGAACATTTTGCAAATGTTTTCTGATCATGCTAGGGATGGAATAATCTAGAAGTATGGATAGTGTACAGTAATGTTTCCTGCACAGTAACGTGAAAGTCACTCACTTTGTCTTCATCAATGAACTTTAAAAACACTCACCATTTTTGATAACTCAATCTCCAGAAAAAAAGGAGAAAGGCCACATTTTAAAAGTGTTACTGGCTTTTTCACTTAACTGTATCTACTATCTCAGGTTTATATATTTTCATTTGCATGCAATCTTTCTGTAATTAAGGAAGATCCCTAAAAGAAATGTTTTTGCATCGGTAAACTCTACCAAGACAAATTTAACCGTGGGAGGAATTTGCTTACAACCGAATAAACAGAGGTGCTGCTGGGCTCTTCCTGCCTAACTGGGCTGGCTTCCCACAGCAACTGGAGAAGAAAAAGTTAATGGGCAGGCATGCAAAACGCCTGAATCGCTAACACACCACTATCCTGCACAACCAAATAGATTAGCACCTCTAGGGCTCCCCAAGAAATTAGGTTGCTCAAGAGTTAAACCAAAATGTAACTTGCTCATCTATTAACCTGGACTAGGAAGAAACAATGGTGACAGATGAGATTCAGTGCCCCAGAATTCATTAATTCAGTGTTTTTCTTCTCTAAATTAACTAGTTTTGAGTATTTGGAACTGCTGCTCCCAGTGAATTCACAAATCTAATACCAGATAGCACTCTAAAGTGGCCCACAGCCAGTCTCCATGCCCACGAATATAGACAAACAGCCAAATTTGTTACTACTACCAGCAAAGGAACACTGAATAACTACTCACACTGTGATGGTGATGTTCATACTGTTGAAATCCTAGACTATCATAGTTATAGAAGTCACACCATTTTTTAATTTATGAATCAGATTATTACCTACCATAGGAGTTAAAAAGGCAGGGGCAACTTAAAAGACTCAATGCTGCTTTTCAGCATCAAAGCCTTCCAAAGAATTGTTTTCCCAGCCTTCAGAGAATCTTGTCTGTAGGGAACCACTTCCTGTCTCCCTTTCTTGCCTAGTTAAATTTTGATTCTGATTAGCAGGATAGGAATTAGCCACTGAAAGCTCTTGGGGATTGAGAAGAGAAACTGTTATTATAAACTTTAACCTTCAGCTTGGAAAAAAATTCTCAGAAATTCAAACAAAAATCAAGTTAAACCCATCTTAAAAATAAACAGCAGGACCGATGGGGCAGCTGAGGTGACAGGGTCTAATCCCCTTATGTTACAGTGATTCACCCTCAACACTAAATGTAATTTTCCAGGTTTGAAAGTAGAGTCTTTTGGAGATGGCTGTAGGTAATTTTCCTTGCAGTAGCATCCTTAAGACTCAAGTAGGTTTCTGCCTAGGAATTTTAATCTCTGCCGTTTTGTTTGTGTTTTTGAATTTCCTCGCGGTTACTAACCAAGGAATGCTTCTTTCGTGAAGAAAGTTCCAGTGTAGTATCATATAGGCTTTCCACGAAGTTTCTGAGGCAGGGAACATTTACTTCATTTTTAACAGCCTGAAACAGAGATGCCTGTGAATATTCTAGAACTGATATTGTTGAGTCTGTAATCCAATTTCAAGAAGTTCTTAGAAATGAAAATGTAACTCACAGCAGCAACTGGGACCAGGATTTCCACAAAAAGTCCAGCCAAAGCATGTTTGATATCTTTGTCTTTGACCTCAAGGAAATAATGTGCACATTCCTAGGAAGCACACAAAGAATATAGGGAAGGAAAGTAGATTAAAACATGCATGTGAAATGTATTCAAACAAATTTACGTAAATAGTTCTCAACTAAATCACAAATACCAACACGGAATGTTCCACAATTAATTTGAAAATCACCAGTTTCAAATATTCACAGTGAACTCTAAATGCTGGCAAGGACCTCAGAGGGATTTTACAAGGCTAGTTTTATCTCTCTTTTCCCTTCTATTTCAAATCACTTGAAAGGACAAAACATCTATAATGAGGAAGTACACATTTGTCCACTTGATTACTAGCTGGCTCAGTCTATATATACAAATACATACCTATATATTTCTATTGATTATCTACTAGGTATGGAGCTCTGGGTCTTTGATAAGCCCACAAACATGCATCTCCAGGGAAGGCAGACATGGAGGAAAGGCAAAGTTAGTGAACTTATATTAGGTCCTATCCCTGAAAGACTTGGGAAAAGAACTGCTTAGTTGCTCACCCTGACATGTTAGATGTGTTTATTATTCCGATCATTTCATTGGCAAGTTTTGAACACTTCCTTTCTCCATCTCAGACAAGGAAACCTTCAACAGCTCCTCAGCAAGGATGTCTCTACTTGTGAAGGTATTGTTGGTGCAAACAGCTATAGTGGACGGTAGCCCATGGACTAGCTGGGCAGGAAAGTCACCTGCCCTGAGTTCTGCCAGCACCTCTCTCCTTCCAAGGTTTATGCTAGGAATTTATAGTGGTTGCTTTGAGATAATTTTCATTTAACAGTCTAAGGTTACATGTATTTGATGACATGCTAATATCTACATTAGCTCTTACACTTCTACTGCAGTCACTATTAGGAAGATTGCCAAAAACAGTTGCCAAGTTCCTTAGCCCATCAATATCACATTAAAATCTCTGCCTTGGTTAGAGTACACCAACCTAGGAAGCACTGACGCTGTTTCCTCTACAGAACGGAGCTATGCAGTTACCAGGATCATGGCCCTTTTTCTATATTATTTTGCATTTGTATGTAAATACTTTCTCAAGTCATTCAAGCACGTAACACATTAATTATCAATTCCAGAGAGCGATTAAAATAAAAAAACAGTTACCAGTCACTGAATACTTACGTTAAAATTATTCTCTTAGGGCAACCTCTTTGCCACTACTTTACACATAAAATAAAAGAGGCTGGGAAGGAGGAAGGAGGGGTAAGTGCACCAAGGCTGGTAAGTCCTGGTACCTGGATTCAAACCCAAGAAGTGTAATACACAGGACCCTGCTCCCTCTCTCCCATGTATGTATCAGTCTGACTGAGATATGACTCACTTATCTAATTCACCTATTTAAGGTGTTCAGTTCATTGGTTTTCAGAGTTATGGGTTCATATTTACAAATAAATGTAGGACTTCTTACTGAGATCAAAAGCAGCTCTACACTCTTTGTCAGTTACCCCCACCTTTCTGTCCACCTCTCATCCTCAGCTACAGGCAACTATTGATCGACTTTCTGCCTCTATGAATTGGCCTATTTTGGACATTTCACGTAAACAGATTCATATCTGGCTTTTATACTTAACATACTGTTTTCACGGTTGTCTGTGTTGTACTTCATTTCTTTTTAGAGCCAAATACCATACTGTGTGGGTATACCGTATTCTGTGCATCCATTTGTCACTTTAGGGATATTTAGGTTGTTTCCACTTTTTTGTCTGCTGTGAATAATGCTCCTAGGAAAATCTGTGTTAACGTTTCTGTGTGGACATGTATATTTATGTGTCTTGGGTATATACTTTAGAGTGAAATTTCTGGATTATGCGATAACTCTAGGTTTAGTCATCTGAGGAACTACCAGGATAATTTCCACAGTAAATTTACACTGTCAGTGCCTGTGGGCTCCAACTCATCTAATGTCCTCATCTATACATATTACCTGTCTTTTTGGTTGTGAACTAATACAGGCTATATTTATAATATCTGTGTTTACTCTCTAGTAAGATCATTCCCAAGTTTAATTTATAGTAGCATTAGAAAAATTCTTTGAGATACCAAAGTTTTCTAAACTCTTGATAGAACTATATGTTCTGTGAAGTCTTCATTAGCAACATTTTTTGGTTACATATCACAATGAGTTCTGGTCAACAGACATTAAACCTATACGGTTTGCTTGATTTTTTTGAAAAATTAAAGATTCCTTTCAACAAGGAAACAGATTTCTATCTTCAATGAAGTTCTTCTGGCTGTAATGTTGACACAGTAAACCTAATGCTATCAATTCTAAAAGTAAAAAAAGTCAGCTACATTTTATTCACAGAGCAATATGTACCAATGAATGAAATAAGTCAACAATAAAGAAATTCTATGTATACCCAATGTCAAAGGTGATATGAAAATTTAAAACTGAAATCATATTTCTGCAATGCTGCTATTTGGTTCCAAAGCTCTTCATGAATTATTGAGAAGGCAGGACTTTTTTCCTGTATTGTGAAGTACAGATGTTTCTTGATTCATGATGGTGATATACCCCACCCAATAAACGAATGTGAAATTACTTATGTGAAATTACTACAAAGAGAAACTGCATTTACTACTTAGCAGCACAGCACAGTGCTGAGTACCCACTGTTTCTGCCAGGCACTATGGCTGCTGCTGATACCCAGAGTCGTAAGAGAGGACCAGACTGCATCACGGCAGCATCATAAGACACCAAGTTCAGAGCAGGTCATAAGGTTTCTACCAAATGTACAGAGCCTGTAAAACTGAAATAGTGTAAGCTGAACCACTGTAAATTGGGCACTGCCTGATACATTCCAAGTGTGTCATTTTGATAAAAGGAATGGCTCAAATCGATGGCCTCTTGGGTCTCTGCCCAGGATTTTACCTGCATAAACTGAAGAGAGGCCTCGAAGTCCTCCACTGGATACATCTTTATTCGAAAGAATTTCATCCCCATTATCAAGCTGATAATGCTTTGTACCACATATGGGCTCTGCTCTTTGTGCCGTAATTCTTTTAGTTCTGCCATAAATTTTTTCTTGACAGCAGGGAATCTAGGAAGAAAATATGAGTGATTTATCAAGTAAGTAGTCCGAAGGTCACCGTAAACGGGGGCCTCTAGCATCCAGGAGTGGTGGAGTGTGGAGATGGAGTCTTTCCACCCAGGGCAAGTACGGTGAGTGTCATTTCACATGGATTTGATGTTTGAGATTCGGCAGACTTCAGTTTGCTCCTTCCTCCTCTTATACAACAAGATGTTCCTCCTTTCCTTCAGACAACAGAGCAGACCAGCAGCAGTGAGATCCTCTAGAGATGGTCTAGCTCTTAAATTAAGGGGACATTTCCTAAGTTCCATTTCCTTAGGCTTAGCAGCTTCCAACATACTTGCAGATCCTAAGGTTCTTTTTTTTCTCTTTTGGTACCAGGGATTGAACTCAGAACCTCACGCTTGCCAAGCAGGCGCTATGCCTCTGAGCTAAATCCCCAGCTCTAGACCCTAAGGTTATACAGTATTAATTTACATTTGAACAATAACATATCGTATCAGTTATTTCCGACAATGGTAGTAAATAATTGTTGAACTTGGATTCCAAACAAAATATTCTAAAACCCATTTCCAAAATTTTCTTTTTTCATTCTCTCTCTCTCTCTTTTTTTTTTTTTTGGTACCGGGGATCAAACTCATGACCGCACGCTTGCAAGGCAGGCATTTACGCCACTGAGCTAAATCCCCAGTCCATTTTTCATTCTCTTAAGTAGTTTTATATTAATAACTATGGAAAATGTATTTTTTTTTTTGTCTTTTTCCTTTTTATCACTGGGGATCGAACTCATGACTGCCTGCTTGCAAGGCAGGCGCTTATGCTGCTGAGCTAAATCCCCAGCCCCCATGGAAAATGCATTTTTAAATTAAAGGGAAAATCTGGTAATGGAAAAATTCAAATCATATCCAAAAGATAAAGATGAATGGACTGTCTACTATATGGTCAGAATTCTACAATTCGATCTGGTGAATGAGAACAAACACAAGGATACCACCCTTATTCCCAAGGGATGCAAAGTATTTGTTTTTATTTAAAATAATAATAATAATAATAATAATGCCACATGGCTTTAAAAAAGGGATGGATCTTAAGGCTTAAGGAACAAAAACAGCAGATCTTTGACATTTTTATGCACACATAAAAATTATCCAACTTACTTTTCAGATATGGCTGGTTTGATCATTTTCAAAAAAGAAAAACAAAACATTCTAAAAGCCATTGCTTTTTGTTTCCTATGACTATTAGCCTGAGGCTCCCATAAGTGAAAGGATCAATTAGGAGTGGCCCCTGGTTAGAAAGGGTAATTCTGAGTATAAAAGTGGGTGGAGAACTAACAGCATTGTTCAAACTCAGAAAAGTTCCTTAAAGTAGAGACTGTAGATAACAAAGGAAGCAAACACAAAACATTATTTTACCAAAGACAGTTCAGAAGACTAGTTTTGGGGCTAGATGACAGTTACATGGTATTCATTGTATTATATAGTTCACCAAGCTGTTTTTTAACAAATAATTTATAATTTTCTTTATATTATCTACATGTATTTCACAATCAAAAAGAGTTTAAGGTAACAGAACAGAAAATGTAAATTGCTTCGACTTAAATATCCTATGGATGAGGTATTTGGTAATGATTGTTAACCTTTTAAGGATATGTTAGGGCTTATTCTTATTCTGTGGTGGCATTTTGTGGGTGTCTGCAATATTCTGAATTGGCCTATTCTGACATGTCTTAAATGATATTAAAGTGAGAGATGATATTAGCTGTATTTGGAGAACTCCTGCAAAATTATGTATTAATTCTTCAGGTAAGAAATTAAGAAAAGTCAGAATACAAATTTTGTTAAATCTGTAAACATCAATTTATATCAGATAACATCTATTTGAATGAAACTCAAAACTACACTTTTGAAAATTTTGGAATATAAACTCCAAACTCCAGTGTCATCATTCTTTTCTGCGTCTTACAGAAAAACCAAAACAAACCCCCAAACAGCTGAGGCCAGAGAGGATGAGGAGAACAGCAAGGAGACCCACAGCCCTTATTCTATGCCAGCATGATTCAGTTACGTAGACGGACTCAAGTATTATCACCACCACCACAACGCTGATGTGTAGGGTACTCTTATATCCTTTTACACAGAGGGGTAAATAAAGGAACTATAGATTTCATAACCCAATAAAGTTGCACAGAGAATTTAAAACTCATGTCCAACTCTAGACTCTCTGTTTTAATCTCTATGAGTTATGTTGACACCAGTGATTTTCAAGGGTGTTCTCCAGATGGCAGCAGCTGGGAACTGGCTAGAAATGTACGTTCTCAGGTTCATTCCCAGACTTGCTACTGTGGGTGAGTTGTTTCCCTGAAAAGTTCCTAGTACCTTAAAGTGGACTATATTTGGAGACATGTTTTGAAAGAGGTGACTAAGGTTAAATGAGGTCTCAATGGTGACACTACCCCAGTGTGCCTAGAGGGCTTAGGAGAAAAGAAATATATGCTTACGTATGATCACAAGAGGATACAAGGAGAGGGCAGACACCTCTAAGCTAAGAAGGGAGGCCTTTAGAAGAAACCAACACTATCAGCACTTTGGTCTTGGACTTCCATCACCCAGAATGTGAGGAAATGTCTGGTGTTTCAGTCAGTCAGTGGTATCTTGTTAGAGCATTGTCAGCACGCAAACAAATACAAGAAGCAGCTTAGCCAACCACAAGTGCATAGCTTGAAAGTCAGCCAACTCAGAGGACAACAGACACTTCCTTCAGACACCTACACAGTCATTATACACAAGAAAATAAAAGGGAAATTTTCTGACAAAAAGAGACATCTGAATGGAATGAACTCTAACGTATCATATAGTTCACTTATTTACTTTAACTTTATTGCTTATTGTCTGACACTTCCAGCTCGATTTAAGCTAAGATCAGACATACAGAAATGCTGACTGGGTTAATTTTGAGGACAATGAGTTTCCCTACTATGAAGATGCTGAGAAGTCTTTTTCGAGGGTACAGTTAGGCTACGTCAAGGTCCTTTTTCAAAACCGAAATTCTGTTAACCTAATTTTACTTCTGTTGATGAGTGGAACATAAAAGTATTCTTCCTAGAAAAGGCCCACATTTAAACACTGTTCTTATATTTCTAATCCATAAGTACAACAATGAGAGATAGTAAAAAGTAGGCTATTTGAGTATCTTGGAATATCAATATTTTCAAGAGACGGTGGCTACATATTTATTTAAAAATAAGTATGACTTTTAACAATTCTAGGTTTTAGCAC
The DNA here is from genome assembly GCF_034190915.1 of Cavia porcellus. Classification (NCBI taxonomy): domain Eukaryota; kingdom Metazoa; phylum Chordata; class Mammalia; order Rodentia; family Caviidae; genus Cavia; species Cavia porcellus. The sequence goes on along the minus strand of NW_026947504.1, from coordinate 38,795,038 downwards.
AGAAGCTGGTTCTCTGTGAACCAGCACCATGCTTTAGGCTGCCCCGATGAAGGGGACAGCCAGAAGCCAGCCTTTTCCCGTGAGTCTGCCATTCGCAGACTGCAGGGGAAGAGAACAAGAAGTCACCAAGAAGGAAGCCCTCCCTGCAAACCAGCGCCATGTGCAGGCTGCCACTGCTGGGGGACCGTCAGATGCCAGCCCCTTCCAGCACGCAGGCTGGGAAACTAGAAGAGCCAACTTGCCCACTCCCCTGAAAGCAACCAGATTATCTGGTGAAACACAGGCTGCAATGATAGTTATTCAGGTGAAATCCAGTTTGATGTTTGTGGTGTTTGGTGTTTCACTGACTTTGCAGGTCTAAGGCTGGTGGTCTGATTATCTGTTCAGAGGATAATGGTATGCAGGGTGGCATCAGAGGGTGGTAGCCATTGTTGATTCCCTATTATTCTTGTTTTGAAGTCCTGTATCATTTTCATTGTTTTGTTGGGTTGGGTTTTATTCTGTTTTGTTTTGTTTGATTCTGTTATATCCAATGGCACGGGCAGCTATTTCAAAGATAGCAAGACATATTACAGTAGCTATTTTGGATTTACTATTGTCTTGTTTTAAAGTCCTTTCTTGCATTCATTGTTTTGTTTTTGTTGGTACTATTCTGTTCTCTTTTGTTTGATTTTTACTATGTCTGAAGTTATGGGCAGTTATTTTGAAGACAAAAAGAGGCATTATGGTAACCTTTGTTGATTTCCTATTATCTTGTTTTGAAGTCCTGTATCACATGTACTATTTTGTTTTGATTGACTTCATTCTATTTTATTTTGCTTGGTTTTATTCTATTCAAAATAAAGTAAAAATTAATTTTTAGCATAAAAACCCAAAAATTTACTTCATTTGAAATCTATTTTATATTATGATAATGTCAGGGTAGGTAAAACAGTTTTCAATAACCTTTCTTTAGTATTTACTATTTCATAGGTTTTTAAAAATGTAACTGAATGATTATTTAGTTTTTGGCATAGTATAAAATTCATAAAAATGAATTTCTACTTAAAATGAATATAGTAATACACATGTATAGAGTATACAAATATGGAGAGTGAAATTGGAGGGAAGTTATATAGAGAAAGTAGTTTAAAATCTTTGACTCTGACTTCTAGGAAGACAGCAGTGTGGTATACCAAATCTCAGCAGAGAAAGAGCCTCTCTGAGATTTGGTATACAGGCACTGGAACACAGGAATGTGAGGAAGAAAAGGAGATAGGTGGGTCCCCTGGACCAGAAAGACTCTGAAGAAAAATTTAAAGCCTGTGGAGAGAATGAAGAGTGAAACTTCAACAAAGAAAATGGTGCCCGGTGACACTCTTCCCAAATTGGGACTCATTGCATGGCAAGAGTGGTTCAAAACTGCAGACACACAGTGACTGCTGGTGAACCCAGAGGCCTCCATGGAGAGATGCAGCAGTGAAATGAAATAGTGGATACTGTGGACTGCACTGGCTGATGAGTGGCGTGGATTTGGCTGTGCATAGCAGAGGGCTATTGGCCAGGTGCCATCTTAGGTAAAGGTTGCCTCCATCTAGTGGCTCCCAACTGAGTTCAAACATGTGAAAGATGAGCTGACTGCTGCAGGCTGCACAGGTCTGGATCCAGCCTCCTGGCCAGAAACCAGCCTGAACTTCAGAAGAAATAAAGGTGCAGCTCACCAAGATTATCCAGTACCCTGCCGTAAGCTGCTGCTGGCTTGCTGGGATAAATCGACATGGATCTGAACTCTGCCTCCACGTGCTGTCTGCCAGTGACAGCAGAGACAAACCTTGAAATGACCCTTTTTCTATCTTTTTTTTTTTTGAGTTGACTTTTTCCTTTCATTTTCTAATCTTGTTTTTATATAAGTGTGAACAGGGTTTCTAGTTTTTCGTGATTATTCTTATTTCATTTTGTATTTCTCTTTCCCTCCTGTCTCCTGCACCAGTTTCCCAAAGTTTGTGTGACCCTGCTTGTCCTTAGCTGTTTCTAAATCTCTTTCTCTTCTCTTATTTCTCTATTTCTCCCCTGAGGTAAAACTGCATATTGTGGGCTTATTTACTGTATACAATTTTCCAGTTGGTTTTAGATTTTGTTATATAAGCACAAATCTAGTTCATTTGTTTAAAGGTGGCAAACTCATGGTTATCTCAGTTTTTCATTTTCTAGGTTTTTCTTGATGTGGTTGCTACTGCTGATTTACTACTTTAGCTGAAGTTATATAACTGTTCTAACAAGCTGCTCTGCTTGGTGAACAAAAACTGTGTAAGAGTCACAGAAAATAATGAGGGCCAGTACCAAAGAACAAGGGGTTGGCTAAGTAGGCAGCAACTCCTCATCCCCAATAAGCAGAAGAGGTCAGATCTTGCAACAGATTCAAAACCCAAAGCCAGCTATAACTGGAAGACACCTCTGAGAAGCAGTCATTTTCTAAAGGTTCTAAATACTAGCAGTAAAACTACTCATATTAGACAATTTACAAGCATTAACCCAGGAAAAAAACTGAAAAATAAAAAAGAAAGAAAATGAGAAGACACTTCAACAAGATGCAAGTCCAGACATCCAGTTCATCAAAGGAAAAACCAGGGAGCAATGTGCTGAGATAGTCTGAAGGTCACCACTCTGGCTTCTTTGAAGTGGTAGCAACAAGCAAAATAATGAAGCTCTAGAAAAAAATCAAATTGGAGAGAATGTGTCATATTATTACAATGATGGTGATCACAACAAAAAACATGCTTAGTGACTCAAGAGCAGCTATGGATTAAAAAATGGAAGAACTTAGGAAAATGATAGAAACCATGAATGCCCAACATAAGAAAGGAATAGAATCCATAAAACAGATTCAAGCAGATATCCAAGAGATTAAAAATTCCACTGAAAGTGTCCTCAGCAGAATAAACCAATGTGAGGACAAAATTTCAGATATAGAAGACAGGCTTGCGATTAATGATCATGAAAAGAAAGACTTCTTAAAAACAGCAAGGGACCAAGAGAAATCAGCTCAGCAGCTACTAGACAATACAAAGAAGAATAAGTTAAGATTGATTGGAGTCAGTGAAAAAAGATGTATATAGCACAAATGATATAAAAAACTTGTTCACAAATATCATGGCAGAAAACTTCCCTGTCAGAGAAAAACAATTTGACATAAGGATAAGTAAAGTGTAAAGAACTCCAATTAGCTATGATAAGAAAAAAAATCTATAGCAAGGAATATAAGTCAAGAGTCCAGAAATTCAACACAAGAAAAGAGTATTAAAAGCTGTTAGACAGGGGCTGGGGATTTAGCTCAGCGGCATAAGCACCTGCCTTGCAAGCAGGCGGTCGTGAGTTCGATCCCTGGTACCAGTAAAAAGGAAAAAGCTGTTAGACATAAAGGAAACTACGGCAAAATCAGAGCTCACTTCTCAACACAAATCCTTAAGTCAAGGAGGGCCTGAAATATTTCAAGGCTTAAAAGCAAACAATCTTCAACTCAGATTGATGTGGCTCACAAAACTGTCTTTGCAAACTGATGGAGAAATAAGATACTTCCATGACAAAGAACATTGGAAAAAACTCCACTCAACACCAAGCCAGCACTCCAAAAGGCTCTGAAGGACATTCTAGAAAAGAGATAACAAGGGCTAAAACTTCATGAACTCCAACAGAATACGTCCGCAGGCAAGGCAAGCAATTGAACAGTGCATGTGGGAGACACCAATAGGAAACAATATAACAAGGATGTCAATACATATCACTGACAACCATCAAAGGTAGTTCTCTCAATTCACCATTCAAAAGAAACAGGCAGGCAGAATGGATAAAGAATCAAGGTCTAACGATATACACTTTATTTATTTATTTATTTTTATTGAAAGAAAAGGAAACAAAAAAATACATGGAGATAAAAAAGGGTAGAAATAATGCAAAATTACAGAAAAATAAACGGTAAGAAATCGCTAGTTGATAAGTTACATATTGTCATCTTAGAAATAGCTGTTCAGGTTACAAAATTAAAGTATGTAAAATGACATTCAAAAAGTGACACTGCAAACAGTTCTGCTCAATGATCTAACAAAAACTCAGTAATATGGTTATCAGTCCTACACACTTGTTTTATATCTCAAAGAGGGTAAGATTAAACATATCAAAACAGAACAAAACAGTTAAAACAATTTAAAGAAATACAGATTCAAAGCAAGTCCACTGGAGATCTTCACTGTTTACCTAATTGTCTCTAGTTTCTTACAAATAGTTGTCCCCAACGATATACATTTAATTCCAAAAGAAATTCATGCACTGAAAGTCAAAGGATGGAAAACAATATTACATGTGACAGGAACCCAGAAAAAAACAGGGGTAGCTATTCTATTTGTAAACAATGTGGATTTCAAGCCACAATAAGAGATACAAAGAAAATCACTATATCCTTGTAAAAGGAATGATCCAAGAGGAAGAGATCACAATCATAAATATGTATAGAACAAATAACAGTGCACCCAATGATATGAAACAATATTGACAGATATAAAAGAATCAAATAAGCCCTAATATAATTGCATTGTGGGATCTCAATACCCAACTGTCACAAATAGACAGATTAGCTAGACAAAAAAAAAAAAAAAAAAAACTAATGAAATATTAGAACTAAATCAAACTTTTGAACAAATGGGCTTAGTAGATGTCTATACAGTGTCCCACCCCACGACATCAAAATACACATTCTTCTGAGCTGCAGGGGAGATATTCTCCAAAATAGACTATCATAATAGCTCATAGAACATGCTTAAGTAAATGCAAAGGAATTGAAATTATCCTAAGCATATTATCAGACCATAGTGTAATGAAATTGGAAATCAACAGCAAAAGAGACTATAAAAACAATGGAACTTAAAACAACATTCTCCTCTAGAACAAATGGCAGAGTGACAAACACTTGGCCAACCTTATCAAAAACAAAAACAAAAACAAAAACAAAAACAGGAAAGAAATGAGTCATACTCATGCAATGAGGAATGAAAAGTGTGAAATCACAACAAATCCTGCAGGAATCCTGAAGATCACCTATACCTATCTGCGAACTTGTATTTTAATAAGATGGATAATGCAGAAGAAATGGACAGATTCCTAGATAAATATGAATTATTAAAGTTGATTCAAGAAGATATAAAAATCCTAAATAAACCAACATCAATCAATGAAATTGGAGAAGTAATTAAACACCTACCAATAAAGAAAAGCCCAGGCCTGACAGAATCACTGTAAAATTCTACAAAAGATATTTAGAAAAGACCTAATACCATTGCTATTCAAACTCTTTATTGAAACTGAAAGGAAGCAATATTTCCAGATTTATTACTGGTAGCAAGCACTATTCTGATACCAAAACCAGAGAAGGACCCAACTGACTAATATCTAGAACATATAAATAACTGAAAAAATAGTCAGACCCTGCAAATTGAAAGACCTAAAAATAGACATCTTAGATGAACAGACACTTCTCAGAAAAAGTACAAAAGGCAAGTAAATATGAAAAAATGTTCAGCATCATTGGTCATTTGAGAAATGCAAATTAAAACAATGATGAGATTCCATCTCACTCCAGAAAAAAAAGTTTTTATCAAGAAATCAACAAATAACAAATGCTGACAAGGCTGTGGGGAAAAAGGAGCCCTTCTTCACCGTTGGCTGGGGTGCAAGTTGATGCAAATACTGTGGAAATCAATGTGCAGATTCCTCAAAAAATAGTGAGAGGTTCCATACTCTTTCTGGATGTCTCCCTGGAAGAATTAAAGCATCTTACCTCATTGATATATGTGTACCCATGTTTACATCAGCACAGTCTGAAATAGCTAAATCTTGGAAACAACCCAAATGCCCATCAGACATAATACTTTACACATCCGACCCCAAAACTCCACCAAAAGACTTCTAAATTTAATAAATCTACTCAGCAGATAACTGTATACAAAGTCAACCCTCAAAAACCAATAGCACTCCTGCATATGTATAACAAACTCACTGAGAGAGAAATTAGGGAAACAACACCTTTCACAATAGCATCCAAAAAAGAAAAACATAAAAGAGAAATATCTAGGAATCAATCTAATAAAGGAAGTGAAAGACCTCTACACTGAAAACTATGGTACTCTGAAAAAGGAGATAGAAGAGCATATCAGAAAATGGAAAGATATCCCTTGATCGTGGATAGGAAGAAGTGAAAATGGTCATAGTTTCAAAGTTCTTATGCAGACTTAATACAATTCTGATCAAAATTCCAACACTATGTCACAGAGAATTAGAGATTCTCTAATCAGACCCCCAAAATAGTCCTAAAATGCATTTGGAAACAGAAGAGACCTAGAATAGCAAAGGTAATTCTAGGTAACAAAGGCAGGCGGGGACATTATAATCCCAGACTTGAAATTATACTACAAAACCACAGTGACAAAAACAGCATAGTAGGGAGTGGGGGTTTAGCTCACTGGCACAAGTGCCTGACTGGCAAGCATGAGGTTGTAAGTTTGATGCCCAGTATTAAAAAAAAAAGTACAATAATAAAAACAAATAAAAAACCCCAGTATAGCAGTGACAAAAACCAACCAACCAACCAACCAAACACAAAACAAAACACCCTGAAGATTAATGCAACAGTTTAGAAGATGCAGAAACAACTGTAAACATTACTTCCATTATCTTTAACAAAAAAACCAAACATGTTCACTGGAAGAAAGATCGTCTTTAATAAATGGTGCTGTAAAAACTGGCTTTTCACATGCTGAACACTAAAACTAGCTCTGTATCTTTCACCATGCACTAAACTAAAATCCAAATGGATCAAAGATCTAAATATTAAAATATTAACACTAAGTATCCTGGAAGATAGAATAGGATGAACTCTTGAAAATATTGTTGTAGGCAAAGACTTTATGAACAAATCCCTGATCACACAAGTGCTATCAGAAAGATTCAACAACAGGCATCTCATGTTATTAAAAAGCTTTTACAGCAAAAGAAATCACCAACAGAATGAAGAGACACTCCATAGTGTGGGAACAATTTTTTGCCAATTGCTCCTCAGACAAAGGACTATTAATGAGGAACACAGAAACAATCTGAAAAATCAGACCCCCAAAATTATAAAGACCCAATCCAAAAATGGGAATCTCAAATGAATGGATGAAAAAATACAAATGGCAAATAAATATACAAAAAAATGTTCAACAGGATTGGTCATTTCTAAAATGCAAATTAAAACAACACTGCGATTCCATTTCACTTCAGAAAGAACAGCTGTCTTTAAGAACTCAACCAATCACAAATGCTGGTGGGGATGTGGGGAAAAGGAACCCTTCTCCACTGTTGGTGTGAGTGTAGACACCCACTTTGGAAATCTGTATGGAAATTCCTCAAAAAACTAGGAATACAGGTTCCATTTGACCAAGGTATTCTTAATATTTTCCCAAAAGAATTAAAAGCATCGTATCATAGTGATAGATATAAGCCTGTGTTTACAGGGGCATAGTTTGTAATTGTCAAATCTTGGAAAAAGCCCAAATGTTTGTGAACTGGTGAATGGATAAAGAAGACATGTCTTTTGTATTTTTTATACAACGGTTTACTCCTCTGCCATAAAGAAGGGTAAGCTCGAGACCTTTTTAGGTAAATGGATGCACCTTGAGATCATAGTCAAGTGAAATCATGTATAGGTACAAATTCTTCATCATGAATATGATCATTACGTATACCTAAATGTACCAATAAAGTCTGATTGAAAACCGTCAAAAAAAATCTTTGAGTCTTATAAGTAAACACTATTCAGATGAATGTACCACATTTTCATCAAAGCACTTATTTACTTTGGATTGAGTCTGAAAAAGTCAATACTATGTGTGAAAGATTCAGTAGTAACATTAAAACATCCCTTAATGAGCAGAATTAATTACCATTGTTATGAGGAAGATTTAAAATAGTGATTGTGCTAAAACTCAGACCACAGTATGCCTCAATAACTAAGGTCACAATGAGGAAAGTATTTCATACCTCCTTTGCATAATCCCTGGGAACTTGATCTACAATTTGAATTATTACATTATTTAACTTTATAAAAAGAAAAATAAATTAACCAAACTGTTCTAGATAAACATACATCCTTTTTCCTGAGACAAAGGAAGCTGTACTTGTATGATAAAGTAATGATAAATGATAAAGTAATGGTCTTGGTATACTTAAGGGCAAGTAGTGAGATACTTCAGGAGACTAATTTAGGACTAAACTACATATCACTATGCATTGCCTGGTTGAAAAAATATTATGGGCCACTTAGTCATCAGTGCAACAATAGACTGGTCAAAATACTGTAAAAAATCTAGTTGTAGCTTAATTCACTTGGAAAAAGCACTATCTGTGAATATCACTTCACAGCGAAAAATGTTTCCTTTAAAGATGAGAATTAAGGGATTTGTTAGTAACTGTTAGATTTCAGGAGTTTACTAGTTTGGGGGCTCTATTTCCTGGGTTCTTGTCTATGTTTTGACTAGGTAAGTTTGCTGAATAAATACTTCAATTTTTTTGGATAAGCTGTGTATTTCCATGCCACTCGGTTAGGACATTCTGTCTCAAAAGACACAGATGTCTTTCTGAGGATTGCATTTCACAAGAATCAGAGCATCACTGCTGCTGTAAGCTAGCTGTTGGCCTGAATTCATCCTAGGTCCTTGGATCATTTTGCCTAACCTAGGCATTCAGGATCTTGCTCAGTTTGTGTGCTTGCTGAATAAAATGAAGCTGGGTGAACTAGGGTGTGACATCATTTTGGAAGAAATGTACTATTGCTAATAGTCTAACAATACTTTTTTCTAGCTTGCTAAGTCGCATTACGGGGCCAGATAAATATAGTAATGAGATTTTCCCCTGCCTTGTTTCCATGACAGTCTGGGACATTTTTAGCTCAGCTGAATTAAGTAAGGTCTATAGTAAAAGGGACATTCTAGCATGGAATTTTCCCACTCACGGATGATAGACTGTAATCACCACTCACTCAAGAAATATGAAAAACAAAACTTTAAAAATTGGTAAGTATTTTTGGACTATCTGGGCAGACAGAAAAGCAGTCTGGTTAGTCCAGATCATTCCCTGAGGAGTGGTCTGAACCCCACAGGGGCAGCAGGGTCTGCTCTAAGTGGCGAAGTGAGAAGTGACAATTAGATCCTGCCGTGGGGGACCTTCTAGTGAGAGGCAAAGAAGGGCATACACTGGAAAGCAACCCTAGTTTCCAGTGAACTCTCATCTACCCTTCCCCTTTCGGTTATAAGCACTGATGTCCTTGCGGTCAGGGATTCTGTGCTCCACTTACTTGGCTTGTGCCAACACTCCGATGACTTCTGCATACAGGTCAGCCACAATGTGCATATTGCCAGTGTTAGGACCGAGATACCTAAGCAAAGCAAAGTTGGACAAGTTAGGGATCCCTGTTTATCCGAAAAGATCTAGCTTTAAGCACCCTTCAACTTCTTCACCCTTCTAATGCCAGAAATCATTTTAGGGCTGGAGATATACCTCAGCAGCATAAGTGCCTGCCTGGCAAGTGCAAGAGCCTAAGTTCGATTCCCAATCCCCTCCCCCAAAATAAATAAATAAATAAATAAATCACCTTACCCTTCTTTGTACTTAAAGTGCTTGAAAGCCAAGTTAATAACATCATGTATTAAACTGTCTATTACAGGATGAAGTGGAATCTGAAAAAAAGGGCCAACTTTTAATTTAGAAGAGAATATTTAAAAGCAAATTAATACTCATGATCCAGCATTTATAATTCATGAACAATTTAATACACTTAGAATTTCAAGCTTTTAGATTAATAAATGTTAATAAAAGTAATAATAAATTACACACCTGTTTCAAAACTTCTATTAACACTAAAGAAAAAATAAAATCAATGGCGAGGTCTCGTCTTTCCATTAAATAATCTCGCTGCTGTTCATCACTGTAAAATTTAAAATACATTAATTAGTACTGAAATATTTTCAAAGTGGAATAATTCATTAAAACTCTAGACTTCATCCCCAGTGGATTGTAAACTTCTTTCGTTACTCGATGGATGGAGTGGGTACATGCATGCCAATGCTTTTTCTGTTATCACTGAGCAAACATTGGATTTGAAGACAAAATATTTGAGTTCAAATTTAAACTTTCTAACTATGTGAACTTGAGTAGTTACTTGGGTGTTCATGTCTCATCTTGTGAACTTTCTTTCAGTATGTAGCCTGCAATCCAGGAATTTTGTGATTTGTGAAATGTGCAGTGAACCAAAGACACACCATGGAGGGGTGTGTATTCAAAGGAGCTCATGAAAGGAGCTACACAATAAAGAACTAGTATAATCAGAGTTGGACAGCACGGAAAAGAGATCAGCACTGCTTTTATTTTTCCTTTGTCCCTCTGTCTACCCTTTCCCCATTTGAAATTTAGTGCAAGCAGGAAAGAAGCAAAAGCACACTGGAAGAAATACAAAACAAAACAGGAAAGAAGAAAGAGAAATCTTTCAAATAGCTAAGTGGCATCTTTTACACTCATTCCAAAGTCGAAGAGTAGAGGCTAAGTATGTGGTACATGCCTGTAATCCTTGCACTCTTGAGAGGCTGAGGCAGGAGAATTACAAGTTAGAGCCCGGCCTGAGGAACTTAGTGATATATTGAGGCCCTGCCTCAAAATAAAAAAGGGGTGGGGTGGAATTCAGTGAGAAGGCTTCAGGTTCAGTACTAGTAACAAAAATAAAATAAAGTCTGGGTCTAAAATAGAACTATAAAAGGCTAGAAATGCGTACCTCCACCCTATTTTCTTTGTTACCTAATGCACTGAGAACTCATTTAGAACTGACCAAAGCAAGACAAATGAAGCGAATGCCCAGTTCCTTGGCACAGAGTGGTGGATAAGAGCATTGACTTTTGGTGTAGAACAATCCTGAATTAAATTATGTCTTGTCTACTCAGCAATTTCTCTATGTACAGTATGACAGTACTAATATTACAGGTCAAATATGCCCTATCAAAAATGCTTGGGCACACAAGTGTTTTGGATTTCAGATTTTGGAACATTCATATATGCACAATGAATACCTTGGGTATGGGACCCAATCTAAACACAAAATTCATTTTCATCTCAGATCTACCTCTATATATAGCCTGAGATAACTTTATACAATATTTTCAGTACAATTATGCCAACTGTGATCTATCCCATGATGTGAGATATACAATTTTCTACTTTATAACGCATTGGCACTCCAAAATTTTTGAATTTCAGAGCATGTTAGATTTAGGATGTTCAACTTGTGCTTACATAAAATTTTGAGAAGATAGAGCATGAATATTATTTACCATGATCTCTGAAACACAAATGCTCAATACTTAATGAGAAAGAATGACAGAATTTAGACTTATCAGCAGAGATCGCTTTAAAAAAATCAAGATTATTAAAAATAAATGGTTTTATCTAGTCAAGAGAGAGTGACAAGAAAACAGTGAGATATTTAGAAAAAAATACATATATACATACATACATACCGTGACTTTTAGAGGTGTACTATACCTTAAACAAGTCAAATTAAGGCTGGTATGCAGGAGAATGGGCTAATAAGGGACACTCAGCCCTACCTTTTAGGAAGAAATATATGCATGGAGCAGGAACTCATTCATTTAGGATCATTTATGAACAGCTCTGCCAAGAAAAAAAGGGGTAGGGAAAACCCACATATCTGAAATATTTCAACACTCAGTGGAACTAGAACAAAGTGCTACTGCTATCAGGGAAACAGCTGCAAACAAAGCATGTCCACCAGTCAGCCTCTAGGTAGTTACATCACTGAAGAAGGAAACAGGAAGTCTGAAAGCCAGAGGAAGGAAAACTCTAGATAGCCAATAGCAGAGTGACGTTTTTGTCAGCTGGTGAGTTAGGGTTTTCAAAAACGGCCAGAAGATTCCAAAAAAGGTGCAGCTCTTGGCAAGAAAAAAAAATATTTTAACCTCTGAATTTACCTTATTTAGTAAGCCAAGTTATATTTTCAAATAAAATTGTACAGATACTTTTCTAATAATGAATTCAACTTTACTGGTGAGTGAAGGCCTAACAGGCAGGACCCAGAGGCATTTGACAAATTTATTTGGCAGCAAAAATGTTGATATTGTACTAATCTTAGAAATCATAATTCCCCGTCTAACCTTCCCAGCTATTTCCGGTTACTTACGCCCCTCTTCACGGCGCCTCTTTTAGCTGTGTCTTGCTTGCATCATGCTCCCAGACCCATTTTTTTTTTTTTTTTGGATTTTTTAAGGCCATTCTTTCCCATTCTCTCATTTTAAATGTTCAAACGTAACTAAAATGCTCATGAGCTGAATATCACTGTCCTAATTCTGTAGATATTTCATCTCAGCAGTCAGTCTAACAATCAGTACGTGATTTCAGAACCATTTACCTTATCTATAAAGAAACAGCCGTGCAAAGTCTAGTTTCAGTAACTAAACTCTGACAAAACAGAGGAAGTTAGGGTTAAAACTCATTCATTCAACTCACTGAAACTCCTGCAGTCCCCGTCTCTGGGGAGCTCTGTTTACTTGCCAACATGTGTGACGAGAAAAATAAAACAATCCCATTCATGTATTATAATATACTATAAACAATTTTCACAGAATGGAAATTACACTTCTAAAATCTCTTAAGTTGAAAAAATATTTGAAGAGATATTGCTAATGGGTACAGAGCTTCTTTTTGGAGTGATAAAAATGTTCTACAGCTATACTGCAGTGACTACTGTACATTCTGAAAATATACTGAAAACACTGAATTATTTGTTTTCAAATGGTGAGTGTTATGTTATATAATTTGTTTCAAAACTTTTCTCAACTAAAAAGTTACTCAGTATGAAAAAGTTATTAATTGCTCCCATAAACACAATGATGAATACACGATAAATATAAAACTGAGTTACTAATTTGGATGAAATATAATTTGGTAAAATTACGGATCTTCCATTTTAAGAGAAGACTATTTAAAATAAGTATTGGGTCTGTCAAGAAAAATGATAGGGATAAATCTCTCACTAAAAGCAATTAATGTCAGGTTTTCTGAGTAATTAATTTAGTTTACTGTCTTTAAAAGCATTCTGAGTAATTAATTTTAGTTTACTGTCCTTAAAAGCATTTAAAGAATGCCTAAGCAACCAGGATGGGAGAAAGGAGAAAAGAAGGCAGGGAAAAGAAAAGAAAAGAAAAAAAAAAAAAAATATATATATATAAACACACATATACATATACACACAAGTTGGCTAAGATAGTTATACTACTAATTTCTTTTAGTTCATTGAAGAAAATGGTTTGTGTTTATAGTTGTTTGATTGATTTTGTATGTCTATATCTTGTAATCTGAACAACTACTTTGAAGATAACAGTATGCAATAGATTAACAATTATTAATCAATTATATTGTTATGGAATTCTGCATTTTTTTTCTCTTTTAAAAAAAAAGAATCCAGGGCTGGGGATTTAGCTCAGCAGCATAAGTGCCTGCCTGGTAAACGTGAGGTCATGAGTTTGATCCCCAGTACCCTCCTCACCAAAAAAAAAGAATGCTACTCAGTTCGTTATGCAGAGAAATCTAATTGCCTTTCAAAGGACTCTAACCCTCAGCACATTAAACTTCCTTATATGCACTACCTTGCTGTATGGGGTTAATTTCAAACATCTAAGATTTACCTAAAATTTGGCTGGGGAATGACATGTATTAATTTGACCACATGAAAATCCTAAGGGGTTTAACTGCTAAAGTGCTCCTGTAGCTGCAAGTTCCTCTTTTCAAAGACACAAGAGAAGGGACCACAGAATAAACAAAATTCTCAGCTGCAAGAAGTCAGAGCCTGTGACTCCAACCTCTCCAATTTGCTGCCCTGAGTCACACTGAGCAGCGGCAGCCACAGACTCCCCAGGCCAGTGCGCTGCCTGCTGTGGTACATTGAGCACTCAAGGTTATTCCCTCCAAGACTAAAATAGTATGTCAGCACACAAGGCTTGTGATGGCCCTCGGCTTTGGTGTAGACTGGAGCGGGGAGAGCAGAGGAAACACATCAGGCAAAACAGTGACCCATGACCCTCTATGTCTGTCCACACAAATGCTGAAATACGGGTGTGTGTGATTTTCCAACTTGTCACAGCGGTAAGCTGCAAGATGCTCCAAATGTAGTTCCTTTCGCAGGGACTACAGAGTCCCCGCAGCGCCAGCCGCCTATCCCTGCACTCAGCCAGGAAGGCCGAGGTGCCACACGACTCATTTCACTTCATGTTTCTTGACAAAAACCATAAACCTTAAGGCAAGAAGTATACCTTTTTGATTTATTACTGGTTCTTGGTCTGTATTCATGTGATTCGTCCTCAATGCCATTTTGTCTCTTGTACCAGTCAAACAACGTTCGCAGAATGGAAGGTAGGCAGTATTCAGAGAGGGAGCTCATGGAGCTGATGACCTACAGGACAGATGCAGGCAATTAAAAAGGCCTCGTGGCATCACCAACTGCTGAGAAACTTCTGTTTCACAAATAACCTCAAGCAATATTCACTGCTAAATTGTCTTATTTATCGCAGTCCTGTCTTTCACAATCTTTATTAGTACACTCCCGAGAGTCCATGGCCTTGGTGCTGACAGATGTTCCCCACATAACGATAATTTTGTGGTTTAAGAAAGGTAATTACTTTGACTCCCTTTTGTTCTAAACATTAGAAGTTAACTGCATCCAGGTAATTCGTAGAACTGCAGAGAAATTATTTTCCCACACCGCCTACTTTGTACTTCTTTTGTTTGTTTGTTTTCTTGGAGGATCGTACTTTGTACTTTTAGGTCTTCTAAAACGCTTGCTGTGAATACAATATACTAATACAATTATGTTGTTTAAGTGAAATAAACAAATAATGTAATAATAAACCCAATAATGTAATAATAGTTTCTACCAATAAGCATTCATTTATTTATTTGAGATATGCACCAAATTAGACTGAAAATATTAAGTAGGAATAATTTATCTTCTATTCCATTAAAAGCAAACTTACCCCTCTTCTTTAAACTACAAATACACCTTTGATAGATTTATTATTCTATTTTCCTTATCTGCAAAGATTCTTGATATTTACTACTTATCACCCACAAAAAAGATCTTAATCTAGATCTCATACCACATGCAAAAATTAATAAAATGACTCATAAATCTAAGTACAAAATCTAAAAGCTGAATGAAACATCTGAAGAAAATATAAGGGAAAATCTTTCTGACTTTGGATTAGGGAAACATGTCACAGGTAAAAGGCAAAGTTGATAGTAAAAATCTGATATACTGAAAGTTATCAAAATTGAAAGCTTTTGCTTCTGGAAGACATCAAGATGATTAAAAATAAGCTAAAAACTGAAAGTATTTACAAAATACCCATGTATCTTGTATCCAAAACTTGGAAAATAGCAACAAGGTAAATTTAAAATACTTAACAAAAAGTATAAGCAAATTGTAATACCCAGCGCTGGTGAGCATGTTCATATACTACAGACAGATAAAAACTGGCCTAAGACATCTAAACGGTAATTAGGATATATGTATTGAGAACACAATCACAATCATCCTGAAGACTATCATTCTTAGAATTTATCTCAGAGCTGGGGATTTAGCTCAGTGAGGCAGCACCTTTCTGCTAAGTGTGAGGTCCTGAGTTCAAGTTCCAGTATCAAAAAGAAAAAAGAATTTAACTCAAGTACCCAATTAGATATAAATAAGAATGCTCATCACAGCATTATTTCTAGCATATAAACAGAAAAAAAAACCCTAAATGTCCAGCTACGTTTAAATGTCTCAATACAGTGTAGGATTTAATGAAGTTTATTTATGAAAACATTTAAAATCATATTTTAAAATGTTGACATGACAATGTTTGATAAGTTTAAAGTGAAAAAAAAAAGGAATTTAATTGGCATGATCCACATCTGGAGTAAATGTCATATAAATAATGCAGATAAAAAAAACAAGTCTACGAGGAACTTTGCCAATATACATTGAAACCAGGTTCTCAGAAAAGACAGACCACCAGAAGAAGGGGGAAACTGGGGTTTAGAAGGAATGGGGGTAGTATTTTACTTATAGCTTCATAAAGCAAGGGCAGAGATCTGAGATGAGAGCCAGGAAAGAAAATATGCAAAGGCCCAAGGCAGGAAAGTGGATGGCAGTGAAGATGTGAAGCGATTCTCTGCTGATCATAATTACAATAGTTAACAAGCTGAATGAAGGGGAGGAGTGTCTGGCATGCCAGAGTGGAAGGGCATAATGTGGGAAACGTTTGCTGTTTAGGAAATAGGGAGCTCTTACAGATTTTTGAATGGGACAACAATCCCATAAAAAGTTGTGTAGGGAGGTTTATTTCCCTAGGGGTGTGCAGAACACACGTGTTTGAATGAAGTAACTGCAAGATTCTAGGCAGGAGAGATCTCAGCCTGGGCTGGGAGGTAACAGAAAACGGGATGGATGGTTAACCCACTTCTGTAGCTACGCAGATGAGGCTTAACTTCCTTTTACAAAGCAGAAACTAAGGTGAAGGTAGCTACCGCACTATGTCAACAGGATTTTCTACCTCCACCTTTAAAAGAAGCCCTGTAAATTGAATGAAACAATTAAGGATTTCTTTCTCAGATTCAAAATCTTGATAGTTTAAATTTCTTCTCCTGTAACAATGGCTGTAGGAAATCGTAATTATCTTTGATTACAAATTTTAATTATCTTTGATTAT
The DNA here is from genome assembly GCF_034190915.1 of Cavia porcellus. Lineage (NCBI taxonomy): Eukaryota > Metazoa > Chordata > Mammalia > Rodentia > Caviidae > Cavia > Cavia porcellus. The sequence continues at coordinate 38,778,227 of NW_026947504.1, read as the reverse complement.
AAGTTAATAGAAGTTCAAAACAAATAGGTTATTTCATTCAGCTTGCCCTGTGAACCTAGTCACCATTAACTAGTTTTTTAAAATTGAAAACAATCTCATCATTTAAAAAAAGCCCGCCCCTACCATCCTTATTGTACCCACAAGCCACAGTGTGTGTTCCTGCGGTTGTGAATGTAACAGTAGGAACTTTTGGAAAGAAACAGAAGCATGGTGTATGTCAAGGAGTGATTTACTAATGCTTCCTCAATCTACTCCTCTACAAGAAAGTGTATTTCCCATGTCATTGTTATCTAAAATGTTTTGATTTGGGGCTAGGGATCTGGCTAGCATGCAAGACTGCTTGGGTTCAATCTCCAGCACTGCAAAACAACTAAGCAAAAATAAAATGTTTTGAATTGGAATGAGGTTCCTTCTGCAGGGAAAAAAACAGGTAAGGATTCAGAGCCCTTAACAAGGGGTTAAAGGCATTAATTATTATATATGTAATAAAAATCCCAAAGCATTCACCATTATTATCTCAACATTTAAAAAATACTTGCATAGGTCTTAAGGAACCTAAGGACTATGACAATGAAATGGAACATGGCATTCTAGATAGAATCCTAGAACAGTAACAACAAGGAAACCAAATGAAACACGAAGGGAGAGCTTAATTAACAACGTGCTGAGGCTGGATTCTTACTTGTAATAATTGTACCATGGTAATATAAGATGCCAACAACAGGAGAATTGACAATTCTTCATACTATCTTTGTGAATTTTCTATAACTCCCAAACTGTCCTAAAATAGTTATTAAACATACTTGTGTGACATATTTACAAGCTCCATTACTCACTACAGACCCATAAAGGAGATAGAAATTTATGCCTGATTCCAAACACCTCTGGATAAAGTACACAGTGTTCAGCTACTTCAGTTAGGTGTAGCCCACATTTCCTGCAAAGAATGTCAACAGTGTTCTTCAAACCTCGGCTATAGATTATTTTAAAGTATTTTTTCTACCCATGAAAAAGTCACTGAGAAGCTCTTCTTGGTGTTAGACCTACGGGCCACGCTTTCCATGGCAAATACACTGAGAACACCTCTGAAGGGAGGAAAGGCCAGCATGAGGTGGATGTGAGTGTTTTTTCCATCTCTCCATGCCTACCCTCGGGAGCCAGGCTTTCAGGAAGGAAGGGTGGAATCTGCAAGACCTGGCCCTCAAAGCTCAGGAAGGGAGGAAGGTCTAGCCAGCTTCTTGGTTACTCAGCTCCTTCATTTACGGGAATCAGAGCCAGTGGGAGATGAATCCTAGCTCTGTGCTGCTGTGGAAAGAAGGCAGGCTGACAACAAAGATGTTCTTGTTGCATATAAATTATCCTATCCTTCCAGCACCCATGAGCTAGGTTCTGGGCCGCAGGAGGAGATGAAGTGCTCGGAATCACAGAGCCATTCTGTACTGGTGTTTTCTTTTTCAGGTGGGACAGAGGGGAATACTAAATGCACTTTGTAAGTGTCCTAAATCTTTACTTTGACATTTTACATCTAAATAGGCTAGAAGAGACTGTCTATTATGCTACGGTGAAGACACTGATTTTTCATAAGCATTTTATTATACTTGCTAAATGCAAAGAAGAAAATTCACATATAAATATCTGAATAATTACTCAGTGGAGTTATTCTGTATTTTATAGTAAAAAGGCTGACTTGGTATGAGTGGTGCACTTAAGGAATAATTTTAAAGTAACTCTATGAATGGATTAATTTTTCAAATAGGTCCAGGGGCCAAGCAACCCTGGGGATCAGGATATACACTGAGTGCTACAAATACTGATCTGTTCAAGTAACTGCAAATGTAATTTATGATTACTCAATCACACATTATGCTCTCATTATACTACTTGTGAGTGATTAATAAGCACCAAAGATAATAATTATAAAACATTAAAAATATAAAAATCTGTACATTGAATAAAATTTCCCCGAAAACTAGTAAAGTTCATTATTTATTTTAACATCTTGGTTCATTTCATAGAATGAATTGTGTCACAGCAGAATATTTAAGAAATGCTGAATGACACTATTACGTAAAATCCAAGGCCAGTTTGTTTTTACTCTTACTTGCTTCCATTTTTCATTTATAAGTTCTGAAGAAATTTTGATGGAATTTGTTAGAACCAGAGTTGAAACATTTCTTCTGTTTCCTTTTCAGGAAAATTATCATTGTGTAAGATGGTGAAAAGCTATTTTAGCCCTCTGATAAATGTATGAGTATATTTCACTATGTGTTCTCCCATCGATGGATGGCATTTTCAACATACCAGGAAACTAAGGTGCAAATATAAAATCATCAAAAAATTGTACCAATAATGAACTATTTGAGAAAGAATTGGGAAGATAATTGAATTCACAGTAGTATCAAATAAATAAATAAACTAGAGGTAACCTAAATAAGGACGTGTAAGACTTCTACAATTTAAAAACGCTGAAGAAAGAAATCAAAGATGACACTTGAAGGTGGAAAGACATTCCATGTTTCTGGACTGGCAGAATTAACAGTATTAAAATGTCTACATTATCAAAAGCAATCTACAGATTCAGTGATATTCTAATCAAAATTTGAATGACAGCACTAGAAAAAACAATCCTAAATTTCATTAGGAAACAAGATCAAGAAAAGCCAAAGCACCCTCAAGTAAAAAGAACAGGACTAGAGATAATACTCAACTTCAAATTATACTAGGAAGCCATAATAACAAAAACGGCATGGTACTGGCACAAAAGTAGACAAGAGACCAGTGGGATAGAATAGAGGACACAGAAATAAACACGTGCAACCACAGCCATCTGATTTTTGACAAAAGAGCCAAAATTTTATGTTGGAGAAGAGACAGTCTCTTTAACAAATGGTGCTGGGAAAACTGATTTTATAGAAGACTGCAACCAGACTCCTATTCCTGATCCCATATAAAAACCAGTTCAAAATGTACCCAGGAATAAGACCAGAAACTTTGAAATCATTACAAGAAAATGTAAGGAAACACTTGAAGCATAGGCACAGGCAAAGATTTCCTCAATAAGATTCTAACAGCACAGGAAATAGCAAAATATCAACAAATGGGACAACATTGAGTTAAAAAGTTTCTGTACAGGAAGAAAAACAGCTAAAAGAGGGAAGAGAGCCTAAAAAATAGGAGAAAATCTTTAGCATCTATTCTTCTGACAGGATTAACATCCAGAATACATAGGGACCTCAAAAATCTTGACACCAGGAAAATCAAATAGACCAATCAATAAATGGGCAAGTAAACTGAATAAATACTTCTCAAAAGAAGAAATATAAGTGCTCACTAAGTATACAAAAGATACCCAATGTCTTTAGCCATTAGTGAAATATAGCCTTTACCTTTCATGGCACTGAAGGGAGGATTAGATACATGTACACTCAAAAATGAAAATTCTGGCTGTTGAATAGAGTACTTGCTGAGTCTACTTCACAAACCTTTCACTTGTAAACATATATACTTTCTTGTGCATTTTCTCTGCCGTTGGAATTTAGACAACTGCTTATGTTTTCTAATGATATAACCATAAATTGAGTTAATGCAGGTTATTTCTTTGAGACCACAAGTGTTTCAGGTTTTGTACTTTTGCACCTACATAATGAGGTATCTTGGAAAGGGGGACCCAAATTTGAACATGAAATTCATGTTTCATATACACCTTACAAACATAGCCTGAAGGTAATTTTACATGACATTTTAAAATAACTTTGTGCCTTAACCCTGCTGTGGTTGCAGGTGAGTTGTTCGTTACCCCTTAACAGTATGTAAGAAAAGTCTGTACCTCTTAGATTGGCCACAGTTCTAAAGGCTTAAACAAAATTTTATGTTATGGAATATTTTGCTTGAAATTTCATATCATCACTGCAAAAATTCCAAGTTTTGGAGCATTTTGGATTTTGGGCTCACATACTCACTGGGCAACACAAATGGCTGCACACCACATACTGTTTGACTATCTAAAGTACTGCTCCAGCTTTGTCTCTTGAAACAGTCTCATGCAGTAAGTGGAAGTTACTTCGCCTTGCATAGAAAATATGATTAAATCCCCTAAGAGCCTTTAGCAGAGGTGTGGGAATTAGAACCCAGATCCTATCGTCCCAAGTGAACACTCTCACTATGCTCAGGCGATTGCACACTGAACTGCACAGGAGATAAGAATAAGCACAGTGAGCAACTCGGGCTTGGCAGCATGATAGGACGCTGGGGAGGGAGTTTTTCTAGGAGAAAGGAACACAGGAAGGCTACTGGTGGGCTGCGGGGTTTGTCCCTGTGGGTCTTATGGGGAGAGAATACCAACAGGGAACAACAGCGATGGCTGTGACCAGGAAGAGATCACATCACCAGTGCATGTGGGATTAAGAAGCGGGCTAGCGGGACGGACACTTAGGAATTCAGTGAGGACAGCACATACCCACCAGTACTGTCATTAATCCATCCGCTGGCAGGTAAGTTATTTTGGAGGGTTGTTTTTCATTTTTCAATGGGTTGATTCTTCAGCTGGATTTGCCCACCACCTACCCTTACCAGGTTCACTCTCATTAGAAGGTAGCTGTTGTTTCAGTGAAGAATCTGAATCAAATGCCTAAGCCTTACCATTTAAATAGGATGTCTTTAAAATTCAATAGAAGAGGAGCCTGGGGTAGAGCTCGGTGGTGCAGCTAGGTCCTGAGTTCGATTCCCAATACGAAAAAACAAAACAAAACTTAATAGAAGAAAACTCCTTGAAGGTAATATGGTGAGCTCACCTGCCTTTCACTCACAGGACATTTTCCACAGATCGCAAGCACAGTCATGGAATCATGACTATTCTAGCACACTGCTTTCTAGTGTTGCCAACCACAGCCTGCCACTATAACTTAGCAGTGGCAGCCATGCCTCAAACTACTCAACAGTAACCTACCAACCATGCAAATGCACTCCAAGTGTCAGTAACAGCCTGTGGCTACCATAGCCCGCTTTCTGTGGGCTCCTGCCTGCTAATCTCCAGCTCTGCAGGCTGCATGTCTCTCAATGTCCCTTCTCCAGCTGCCATGGTGGGTCACCACTTCCCTGGAAAGAGGCATCTTCCTAGGCTTCTCTCACATTTTTTGGGTCATTTGTTTATGGAGCTCACTCTCCTGATCTGAGACTCTTTCCCTACGATATTCTACTCTACTCTCTTGACTTTTGTTCATTGAATGACCACATAAATGACCATGAGCCTCAATTCTTTCTCCTAAAACATCCAACATTCTTGAAAATTCATGTGTAAAACTGATTTATACCTTCCCCTGTTTTCCTCCTCCAGCTCCAAGCATGCAATTCCTGAGCTTGACAAGCTTCTAGCACACAGAGAATAGCTGAGACCACTCAGCACAGCTCAGCACGGCTCCTCAATAGTGCAACAGTTCACCTTTCCACTCCTGCCTCTGCCACTCCCCAGCAAGCTGCTGATTTCCACCCTCAACTTCATCTTTGCCCATGAGACTCAAAACTTGGCTCATCACGTTCATCTGGATGACGGATATCACCACGTCTTGATTGCTTCCTGTGACAAACATTCATCCACCTTCCCGACACCAATAACTGCTGCCCTCTGAGTTGCTACAGAACTTGATGTATACTTCTAGTATAGCGTTTCCATTAAGAATTATTTGTGCAGATATCTGTCTTCCTGCTGGGACTGAGACCCTTGAGGTCAGGAATCCTGTGGTATTCTTATCTATCTGTGCATCTTGTACAGATTCTAGTAAGTTTCAAGCATTTGGTGTTTGATCTGAGCAGAAATAATTTCTCACAGTTTATGGTTTAAATTTACAGTCACCTTATGTTTTTCTCTCAACCAGTACTGACTGTTTTTCTATAATTTTTCTTACGCTCATCCACATTGACTGTCCAGGCCTCTGTTTTAGTTCAGGCCTCTTTAGCCTCAAATCTTTTTTCAGTGCCAGGCTTCCAAATTGCCTTACCTTTGAAGGTTTATCCATTGCTTCTTCATGAACACTGAACCTCAGGCATGAACACCAAGTTGTCACATCACCTTAATACTGGTATGTCAGGGTCAAGCTGCATCCCACTGGCCCTGAGGCCTTTTACAATCTCACCCCTTCCTGCCTATGAAGGCTGGTTTCTTTACCAGCACTCTGAGACAAAATAGGGAAAATGCATATTTTAATGCAAACCTAGAACAAACCTCTTAGGAGTCTTCTGACTCTAAGGATAGGGACCTTCCAGTGCCTTTCTCTTAAGTGACTTCTCTCCTCCATGGGGAAGATACTGCTTGCTTTGGTTTCTGATCTCACAATCATTTCACTGTTTCAGATTTATAAATGTGTCTGCTTTTGGATTTTCTTCTTAATTGGTTGTAACTTACCTCATTAATAATGAATCAAATAAAACTAATGCATTCATTATATTTCTGTATAAGTCAAGATTTTGCTTTCTTTTGAAGATTTAACAATATGTGCTTTTCCCTTATTAAACTGACTCGTTTTTCAGACTTCAAAGATAATTTATGATATCTTTCTTCTCTTTAAGGTCTCTGCACAAAATGCATAATTCGTTCTTCTAAAATTGTCTATCGTTCTCATCACTGACACCCAGGAAAATCCTACTGATTCTATTGTTTTTGGCACCTGGTAGCTTCTTCCAGGAAGCTTTTTCTCTGCATTTGACCTTAGAGTCTCAAAACATTTACTACCTGCAGACTCTGGTGGCACTTCTTTCGCATGTGGGCCCAGACTGGAGATTCGTGTAGATCTGAAGTCTCAGGAATGTAGGTCACATTCCTTGGGTCCTGGGAGTGTGCACACATGTGCACACACAGACAATTAATAAATGTTTACTAAATTTAAGAATTTTAGACCAGGACAACTTTCATTCACTTTTCTTGCTAATGTCTGACAGTTAATGTAGCTACTTCTAAGAAGCCAGTGGAAGTATACATCCTTAAAATGCCACCGGAAATCTCTTTGCTGATACGATGTCACACTAAGATGGACTACAGTTAAAACCCATTCGGGGCTGCACAGCTCCTAAAATGCTCCACACCCTTTGCCCTCCCTGCCTCTGGAGATTCCTACCAAATTCCATCCTGGCATTATTAGGTCACTCTTTAGCCTTATCATTTATCCAATTGCCAAGTGCTTTACTTACCTCTGTCACTAGACTGGGAGCCCCTCCAGGGCAGGCACCTGCTTCCTTTCTGTTTATTTCCACAAGCAGGTGCAACATTTGACGCACAGCTGCCAGTGAGCAGGGTTGGTAAGAGTGTGTCAAGTTTGTGGAAAGTAAAAAGAGGACACAAATTTCTAGCTCTCCAAAGTATAAAGCATTCACTAGTATGATTTTTTTCCCACTAACACTCAGCTTATACAACGTAATTCTATTTTATTTTTAAATTTGTTTTTCAAATTTTAAGTTTTAACATTACTTATTAATAATTATTATATGTAATGTCTTAATAAATGATGCACTTATTAATATATTAATTACACTCATCTTGCAAAATTAGTACATATACATAATACATTCTTTTTATTTTTTCCTTTCCTCCTCTCCCCCATCTCTTGTCCCTCTTTGCGTTTGTAAAAAAAACCAGTCAATTATTAAAATATAGGACTTTTCTCAGGTTTATCTTACATAGGGTTAGACTGTGATTAAGGAATATAAAACCAACAGATAAGACTATAAAGATATAAAATATAAAAAATTTAGGGAGACAGGACATATTAGCATCTAAATATATATTTGTTTTGTTGTTTTAAATTCAAACTTGAAAACTGACAGTTAAGGTGAATTTCAGTTGGAAAAAGAGATATAGAGCTGCAAGTATCCAGCAGAGATAGACAATTATTACTCAATACTAACTGTTCCCTTCTTTGTTACATTATTTTATCACTGGAAGCCAAATTTAATCAAAATTGAAATACTATGTTAGGTCCTTTAACTATTGAAAATGTCTTTCTGCAGTGTCAGCAATGTACTTCAATTTTCTGACTTGTATCAGAACATGTTTGCAGTACATAACGGTTACATCCACTACAGGGAACTGGTGCATGTACATAACACATTTCAGTTCCCTTCTTTACCTCCCTCCCTCTACACCCCTTTTATTTTTCCATCATCAGATCAATTTATCTTATAATACCTTACAAAGTTAATTATAATATATACATATTGAAAACCAGACTAATATGCCAGAGAACATATAAAACATGCAAGATAGTTATCAGCTTCGTTTTTGAAACCAAATTATAAAGGACATATGGATTTCAGTGTTGGGTGTTTTGGGCTTTAGTCTTATGATGTAGGGCAATTATTCTGAGACTCATTTCCATTGACTGTAACTCTGTATAGAGTTGATGATAATTCTGGTGGTGGCATCCCCTTCTGGAGTTGTTGGAAGGATTGAGAAATGTCAGGTGGGCTAATGCTTGAGAGGAAGCTTAACAAATTATGCAGCATCACATTATTATTTTTCTTTTTTGGGCTTCTATTTCTAGCAAGAAGAAAATGAGTCATGAGCTGGTTAAGTGAGTAAATATGTGAGTAAATATAAACATAAGTGAGTAAATATGAACATTCAGGATGAGGGAGTGAAAATAGAGGAAGCTGGACTTTATACACTCTATCATTCACACGAGTGGCATTTAAAAGGAAGAGACTGAGAAAAATATCCTCTTGACAGAAACCTGTTGACTAAGGTATTTAAAGGATGTACTCAGTACAGTGCCTCTTCATGGTAAGTACTGTTACCGCTTTCATTATTAATTGTACCTAGTCTGCAGTCAATGATATCTGTATACAACTCTCACATCTGTAGTATGTTTTTTTCTTATAGACAAACTTCTGTGGGGAGCCAGATCACAACCCTATTGTTGGGAATCCAAATAAACACTTACTTAATTAAATAATTAAATTCTTGTTTGATGCTGAAAAACCAAAAGCCTATGTGATACATTCATGGCCTTGCCAAGGGAACCACGATTCTTACAGTTTGTTGGATGAAATAGCAGACAACCTTGGTCTCAAATTCATTTTGTGGTACTGCAGTATTAACAAAATACCCAAGGCTAGATGATGTGCAAGTTTCTCACAGTTCTGGAGGCTAGAGTCCAACATCAAGGCAACAGCAGGAGAGCACTGTCTGGCATCTGCTTCCAATGTTGCACTGTGACTGCCAGTCCTCACGAGGTAGAGGGGCAAAGGGCCAGGCTCCTGTGACTTTCATAGGGCACCCAGGGGAGCAGCCAATGGCCTGGTCACCTCTCAAAGGCCTCACCTCTTAGCACCTTCCCACACAGCTAACACATTCAAATTCCAGCAGATACTTTTCAAAACTTTGCTGACTTAATTCACTGAATTCACAGGTGGGCCAATTTTAGTCAAATTTCTTGTTGCCTGGGAGTCTCGCTACCTCTTTATTGTGAGACAGATGTTGCAGCTTGTCCTCTGTCATGGTTCAGGTGTGAACTTATGATTTGGAGATAAGAAAGCAACGTTATTTGTCTTTGCAAAGCTCTCAATGACCATCACATTACTGATCACACTTTTGAAAGAGCCGCTATACTACACCGAGCTGTGTCACAGAGCAGAGTCACAGTAGACTTAACACACCTGGGGCCACCTGGGGTCAAATTAAGGTGACTCAGCAGCTCTGGGGCGGAACCAGGAGGCTGTAGCTCTAATAGGCTCCCAGATGATGAGGATAACAGGGCTTCACAGTCAACACTGTGAGTGGCAAGGTTAAAAGTAACTGTGCTAATTAAGCGTTGTAGTTGGGAATTTAACCCAGGACCGTCTAATTTGAAAGACAGTTCTTTTCCACCAAGCTGAAATGCAGAAATAATACCCTGAATAAAGAGTGAAAAACTGTACCTAAGCCTAATTATTTTGGTTAAATAATGACAATAAAATTTAAAAGGAGCATTTTCCTAGAACAAAACGAAGGAGGTACATTAGGCCAAAGAAAAATAAAAAAACTTTTTTTGGAAAGATGGTAGCAATTTAATAGGATAAAGAGAAGGAGGATAAAATAAAATGAAACATTATAGAAGTTAGATGAGCTAGGTGTGGGGGCACATGCCTGTAATCCCAGCACTCTGGAGGCTGAGGTAGGAGGATCACTGTAAGTTCAAGGCCAATCTAAACTACTAATCAAGACCCTGTCTCAAAAACTAAACAAATAAACAAACACGAAGTAAGATGGTATTTGTATAAATATAAGCAAAACAGAAAGAGCCACTACCTTCCCCATTTCCAAAATGATGACATTAAATACCATGTATATATTCATCAAGGTCCTCTGAGAATCCCCGCACCTGCAGGTGACCATACCAAATGATGATCTGACTTGGGAAGATGACACACAGAGAAGCAACCCATCCTCAGACTCAGCAGCAATCTAGAAAACAATTCTAGAAAAAAACAGCTCTTCCAGTAACATAGGAAGCCCAGACTCACACCAGCCTCAGGGGGCTAACGCTGAACAGAATAGTCTGAGGTGATCTCTCCAGAATAGTTTGTAACACTGGACGCAAGGGACTTCTGTCTCCAGAGCATGATGCTTCTGGATCACACAAATCCAGACATGTACGGCCAGAGACGCTTCCTCTGCAATCTGTGCTGAAGGCAACTTCAAAGCCCTGTGAAAGTGCACTCTCTGTGTCCTTCAATTAGGCCCTAAAAATCCACCCTGAGGATCTCAGGCCTTCGTGTGTACCACGGTGCAGCACTGTGGCTCTGATTCAGCACAAACCGAGGTTTTTAAAGAAGATGAGCCCTCCTCTATGTCATCAACTGCAGAAGTTTAGGAAACACCACAAACATCTCCAGCTTCCTCTGATGTCCAATATCTATCGTTTTCAAGTGTACCTACAGCTTCCTGAAGTTACAGAAACAGCGATCTCACAGATTCTGATGTCTTATGTCACTACCTATTATATAGAGTCCACTATCTTTTTAACCACTAGCAGTTCTGACCTATTTCTAATGGTCTTTCTGTGCATTTATTCTACCTTAAATTGTTAATTTTATGTATTACTTCCCTTATTAGAATGTAAGATCCTATAATCGTTGTAGAGATGATTTCTTTTCCAGCGGACTGTGAATTCTTGGAGGGATAGAGTTATCCCAGATTATGAAGAACTGGTGTCTAGCACAGTATGTCTTCACAACAGCAGGCTGGATTAAAGGATAAATAAACTCTAGTGCAGAGACCGGATCGTCACATAATGTCATGTGTTTGGACGACTCTGAAGTTTCTGGATGAAATTTCCTGTAAACTATCTTTTAGCAATCTTTTAAATTCTAGCAGAGAAAGATTTAGGAAAGAATTAATTGAGGGCCTACTCCTATTATTTCCACACTTGCTAGCTTTTCCTAAATCAAATCAAAAGATATCTATTGAAGATCCATAAATCTCAACTGTAAATGCTGGAGGGCACAGTTCTTAATATTTGTATCCTCTCTGAGGAAGTTCCTCACCACAGGAGTGAGCACCCAGGCCTGGGCCTTTGTGCATTCTGCAATATAAAGTGTCTATTACATACCTGATCAAACTGGGGGTCTTCTCCACGCTGCAGAGATTTTGTCAGTGGCTTTTCCTACAAAGAAAAAAAAAATACATAAGAATAATTAATGAGGTTTTAAAAATTACAAAATAAATGTTGGTATTGTTACCATTTTCTCATTTCTTTCTTTCTTTGAAGAATGTTTGGTCATTTCTGCCTGGACTCTTGGCATCCACTCCCCTCACCCTTCCTGCCAAGAGCGGGGATTGAACCCAGGGCCTTCACAGCATCTCCCTAAGTCACTAAGTGGCTCCGGCTGAGCTTGAACTTGGAAGTCTTCTGCCTCAGTCTCCCGGCATGCCGGGATTACAGGTGTGTAGTAATCATCTTCTTTGACCAAAACATAACGAATCTGGTACTCAGGGAATTGTAAATTGAAATTGTAATGAGATATTGCCTCATATTTATTAAAATGATATTTACAAAAAAGACAAAAGATAAGTGTTGGTGAGGATGGCAAGAATGGCAAAAAAAGAGAATCCTTCCACACTGGAATTAATCAGTATAGCCATTAAGGAATTCAGTACAGAGGTACCTTGAAAAATTAAAAAGCAGCTCTTTCTGAGTATATATCCCCAGGAAATGAAACTAGTGTGTGGAAGAGTATCCACATGCCAGTCTTCACTGCGGTATCGATTATAATGGTCAAGACAAAGAATCAAACTAAGTGTCTATCAATGAATGAACAGATAAAGGAAACGCAAACCACATACAATGGCCTATTAGCCTTAAAAAAGAAGCAAACACTGTTCTCCATGTTGCAACGACAAGGATGTACCTGGAGCTAAGTGACAAGTGACAAGTGACAAGAGCCTGTCTCAAAACAGACAAATGAACAAACAAAAAACCAAACAAATAGAAAGGCAGGCAGGTAGCAGAATGGTGGTTTCTGACCAAAATGGGATACTCAGGGAAATGAAAATGGAAACCACAATGAGATATCATCTCATATTTATTAAAATGACTTTTACAAAGCCATACACAGTGTGCTCTCTCAGACACGTGGACTTTAAATCAGAGCCTTTGTAAATCACCAACTTGTCTAGCTGCGGATATCTCAGTGGTGGTGAACTACGGCGTGCATGCCACTGCAGGCTGTTTGTGTCACTGAAAGCTCTAAAAGGTTCACCATCACTGAGAAGAGAATACTGTGCTCTTACTGGGCTAACAAATCTTTCCAAAGTATGTTACCTAGAGCACACGTGATGTGGAAGATCTAGAACAGACTGGTTCTCAGACTAGGTAGAAAAATGGGGAAAGAACAAGAATTAAAGAAACACGCAGATGATGAGACAAGAAGACAAATTCAGCAATTTTTAGGGAAAACATTTTCTGCCTAAACAAAGGTCATAATATCATTTCCTGAAGTTCTTTGTAAAACCAGTTAAAATACAAAAGTGAAAATTAAAGAAGTGAAAACAAGTGGCCCAGATCCCACAAACATCCTTGGTTACAATCTCAGTCCAAGCCTTTGTTCTCAGTGTTTTTTTTTTAATTCATTGCTCAATGGATACTGAGGGTTAGGCGTGGGTCATGCTGGGTGGTACATGCTGGGCGGAACAGTGAAGAACAAATGATCACCACCACTGGGGACAAGAATTAGAGCAAAAGTGGCCAGTGATCTCCTGTGAGTGTTAACTCGATTTGCTCACATTCAGACCTCAGGTCCAGTATCACTTCCTCAGGAAAGCCTTCCTTTGCATTGTCCCTGACAGCGGGACCACCCACACCAGCCCTATCAAACTGCAAATTCTCACACACTTCTTTCACAGTGTTTACCAGAGTGCAAAATACTCCACACTGTTAAATCATGCCATACCACAGTTCTGTTTCGGAATGCTCTTCTAAGTACTGCCCCACTTAACAGAGAGCTCCACACACACCAACCTCTACCTGTTTTCTCCACATTTAGGTCCCCGGGTGGAGCATGGTGTGGTGCTGGCTACACATTTGCAAAATAAATAAAAACTCTAGGCTAGTCAAGTCTGGTTTCTTCAAATATAGAGATCTCTCTTTGTGCGTATATAAGTTCAAATATGTTTTGTTGTATGTTAAAATTTTTTTATACTTTTATTGTGGCAAAATGTATACAACATAAAATTTACCACTTTAATCATTAAGTATATTTGGGGTATGGTTATACCATCACCACTCCTTACTTATAAAGACACTCTACATGCTAGAAATTTTCACCAAAACACACACTTAATCCCAAGTAAAGAGGGTAGTAATTCTATTTTAGAATCTGTTGATTAAAACCATACATGATGACAAAGCTAATGCTAATAAGTAATTTTAAATGGCCTTGTACTACAGTAGTTATTTTATGTACATTAGAAAAGTGGGAATGCATTTATTTGGAAGTCTGTAAATTCAGCCAAAAGCTAAAGTTTGGCACATCTGTGGGTCTGTAAACACTTGCAACAATTTACAAAGCCACACACTGGTAATCTGAGTGCAATCTCCTTCCGCTATTACCCAAAAGCAGATCCTGCCACAATGGGGAAGGAAGGTGACCATGTCCACGCACATCCTGAAGCTTCTCATGCCTAGAAGATATTTCTTCCCATTACCAGTGGGGCGAGAAGCTGACAAGCACCATGTCTTATACTCACACATCTTCACATACTTATGAAAGAATCGACATTTTGCAAGGCTTACTTTCTCTAGCAGGTCAAGCTGATAATCCTAACTGTGGCCATACATGATAATCAGGTTCATCAGCCAAGCACTCTGGTTTGAAGCCTCACTAAAATAACATCTTGAGTCTTCCTTGACTCTTTTTGCACAAATATGCTCTTAATTACAATTCTTTGGAAGATTTGATTCAAATGTTACTTCCAAGATTAACTCCCTCTCCAGCTTAACCTGACCTGTTAATCATCACATAGTACTTTCCACATGTTCTGGTCTTCCACCATGTGATCACAAGTCTGTCTCCTCCCTCCCCTAGTACATAGCTCAAACTTATTTATCACGTTTGGTTAAATGACTGAAATATACCTGGGCACTTGGAAAGATGGTTTTGGGCACAAAGAATCAAGTCCACATTTAAATGCTACCAGATTATCTGCACATCAATATAGATTTCAATCAGTGTTAGGACAATGAAGAGTAAACCTGGGGGAAGAGAATACCACACTGGTAAAGGATTAAAAAATGAAGGATGGAGAAGGGGAGAGGGAAGAAGACAGGGAAGAAAGAAGGATAAAAAGGGAAGGAAGGAAGCAAAAGGGAAGAGAAAAGAGGGAACTGAAATCTGACCAAGACTTCAGCTCTAATTTCCAAGTTTCAGGAAATATGAGTTAGAGGACTGTGCCACACTATTCTACAGGGCTGCAATCAACAAAATCCAAACTGAAGGAAACTGTGGGAAAGAAAGCTTTTTCTTCAGGAAAAATGTTGGAAGAGGATTTTATTTTATTTTATTTTGCAGTTCTAGGGAGAAAGTGCAGCGCCTCACACATGCCAGGTCAGTGTCCTACCACTGAGCTGTATACCTCTATTTGATGAGTTTAAAAAAAAACTATTTTAATATGTGATTTTTTTGGCATACTGAGTAAGGCAATCTGCTAAAAGAAAACCTAGCAATTTGAACATTTATTGCATATTTGATGATGTTCAGAGTTTATTAATTTTTCTGGTTTTGTAACGGTACTGCACTTTCATTTAAAAAGAACCTTTTATTTACTCATCATTAGTAATGCAGTAATGGGGCTTGAATCCAGGGCCACTGCGATATCTCTAATTTAATTGTGAGATAGGGTCTTATTAAGTAGCTAATCAAATAAAAAGGCAGATGTCTTTGGAGATAGGGAAGGCGATCAGATGGAAAAGGAAGGGTAAGGGTAAAGGGATCAAAATGACCAAAAAACGTTTTATACCAACTCCTCAAATAAATGTAACTATTATGTATTGGAAATATACAATAATGAAAAACATAAATAAAAATACAATTTTTAGATACCTAATAAATGCTGAGAGATGAGATGATATGGTTTCTAGCATATGTGGACCTCTGTACCTGTGAGTCCTGCGTTCACAAATTCAACCAAGAGCACATTAAAAATATTCGAAGAAAACCCCATAAGTATATCTGTGCTGAACATGTACAAACTTTTTTAATTCTCTATAAACAATACAGTGTAACAACTATTTATATAATGTATCATAATAGGTATGACACATCACCTAGAGGTGATTTATAGAGTATGAATGTGTGAGAACTCCTGCAAATATAACAGACTTGACCATGTGGGGGAGGAGCACATGGAACTAATTTTCCCCCACCCCCAGATATGGAGGATGATTGGTGTTTGCTTGGAAAGATGGGAGGGAAGTTTAGGGAATGCACAACAAGCTGGCTATGAGTTGATCATTGTTCAAGATGAGCAGAGGGGTTCCTCATGTTATTTTGCTTGAATGTATGTAACCTTAAATTCTCCACAATAAAACAAATAATTAAAGACAGTCATGATGTATCACTTCTGCCGTTGTCATTTTTTTAAAAAAGCTTACCGTGTCTCAATTCTAAGGATCACATAATCCATTCTCAAACCTATTTCAGTAGCACCGTCCAACATTTTATCTCTTCCTGGTGGGGTCACAGGTACTCCTTTTTTTCCCCATTATAGACAAGAAACTTGGGCTGTGTGAAACACCAAATGGAGCGCCCCCTCTCCCAATCAAAGAGCACTGCTACCTGGTCCTTAGGGTAGCACTTTCTTCTGTCCTGAAGAATTCTAGAGAAGTTTCAGTATTTGTATAAGAGCAGACCCAGGTCTCCTGTTTGGACTTCTTGTTTGTTACCTACGGGATTCCCCATCTCTGCACCCTTCTCTTAGGAAGACACAAACACTATAGCTCTTTGTATCTGTATCTACCTAAGAACAACACAAGGAAGCCATCAACTCACACTTCAATATTCAAGCAATTTCATTGTGTACTGGCCCTGCACGTTAGACTTTTCACATTGAGTGTCTCTATAACCTTCAAAAGTTTCCCATGCAGGACAGGCTACAGGCAGTTAAAAATCTATAGGGATTTATGTACTAAGGTGGGTTTTATTTGACGAACATAAAGAGTTCATTTAAGAAATTACTTTTGACTTCTGACTTTAAAATTTTGGGTCCCCCAATTCCAACTATGACCCATGCATGTCAGATATCATCTAGAAAGATATAACCTATGTTGTCCTCAAATATATTTCAATAAATGTGTTTAACTCACCAATGGCATGCAGTTATCAGATTATTTAAAAATTTGAATACATTACAAACCTTGCCTTTAAATGTTATTTTAATGTCTTTTAGCTATTCCCTAGTTGGGTGCAGCCAATAAGGGTATAAACTTTAGAATATGAAAGATTTGAGACTGGATCCTTAGTTACTCATTTATAACCTGTGGCCTTAGCTTAAGGATAAATTATACCAATCTACTTCATAGAACTGAAAGATAAATGGCATAAAATTCACAGTAGTTGGTTGTGACTAATATTACTAGAATTTTTCTTACTATTTACTATTGGAAGTAGGTAAGATTAAATTGTGTGTCCTTAATAATGTGCCAGAGCTGAAATTAAATTCAATGTATTTTCCTGGGTGATGTATTCTCCTACTAACATAAATTGCAGCTTTAGGATCAGCTTCCACATGTAACTAAAAAGTCATAGAAAAAAGGGAAATGGAATAATTGGCCTTTTAAAACAGTGTGACATTACTACAATGACTTTAACTCCCAATAGGTAATTGAAGCATTTTAATTTAATGAAAGATGGTGGTGGCTACAAAAACAACCAACTTAAAACAACAGCAGTAACATCAACAACAAACGAACCACTAAACTTCTTGAGTCTTTATAGGGTTTTTGATTATCAGAACAGATTTCTGAATAATTAAGTGAAGGCTCTGACACCACCAGGAGTGACATTTCACTATGCAAGTCTGGCCTGAGTCATCAGCACAGAATTTCAGAAATCAACCACTGCTGTTAAGATCTCTTCTTTGCAGGAATCCGGGGGGCTGATGAGCATGCTTGGCCCTGCACCACGGAGATGGTATCCCGCAGAGCAAAGGGCTATGGACCAGGCTGCTGCAAGGCCACTCTGGCATTTCAGGCAGAACCATCAGTTCTGAGCTGCAGGCACCCTACTGACGTGTGAGCCAAAGAACAATGGGGCTCCAAATATGTTCACGTCTGTCATATTTTTCTCTTCTGGTCTTACTTAAGTCAAGTTTGATTTGACTTTGGAAACATCTAACTCCATGGGACTGCGGACACAGTTCCTAACACATACTCTGTGTTCCAAGCTTGAAATTTCTATTACTCGAAGAGCAAAATCTGAAAAAAATTTGCTTGATGTTCATATCTTTGCTTGAGAACTGAACGGAAAATCTGATTTGAGAAACCTTGTAGGGCAGAGTGAGTCACATGCCGCTTCTTGCGTGGTCACCAAGGTGATGCTCCAGCCTAACCGTCGCTCTTGCTCAGGCGACACACAGTGCTCGCGTTTGTGCAGTGACGGCAGATCTTTCAGAGACTGAATGCCACTCTGCAACTAAACCTGAGTATGGAGGTTTTAGTGTAGAAAAAACAACTCATACTCTTGGCATGGGAGCCAACAGAGAGCTCTGCGTATCTGCTGTGGCAAGGTTCACCATCACTGTGTGTGTGTAAAAATACTTGTCATTGTGCTTTCTTGCACTTTATTTGCATAAAGTATTGTAATCATGGCTCCAAAAAAGCGATACAAGCAGTGAAGCGAAGAGGAAAATTGTGAGAACCTTGACAGAGTTAAGGAGATCATTGTGAAATTTTTTAAAATCCTGGAAAAATGAATTTATAAGTGTAATTTTTTGGGCTTCAGAACCAACTATTTAGTTTTTCATTATATATATGTATAGTTCTCAAACTTTTCAGTGTTCAAATATGAATTTGAAATGAATTGAGTCCAACAGCCGAGGCATCACTCTACTGACCGCCCCAGCATGTGGGGCAGTCAGGGATTCAGGGCTGTAAGTCATTCCGAAGATACACTCTGTTCACATTGTGTGCCGGTTCATGGAACTTTAGGTGGAAGGCTGGGCTCCTTGCTGCATGCGTAAGTTTTTCCATAGGTAAAAATGGAAGATATCCATTATATCGTAAGTTTCTAGTAACAACTAATGAATGGTAGTTAAAATCTTTGGATGCATGTGGAGGAACAGTGCTTACAGAAGTGGACGGAACTATTTTCCTTTTGTTCTATTCAGTTAGTAAAGTAAGTTTCCATAACCAAAACAATATGTTTACTGTTACCCAAAACAGTTGGGGTAAAACTCAGGATGAAGAGAAGGACACAAACAGTTCTCAAAGAAGTCAAAGGTGCCAGCAGGTAAAATACTGTGAAGGATACTAAGGCGTGAAATAAGGAGGTAGAGCCAAATCTGTTAAGACTTTTTAGAAACTAAAACTCTTGAGATTATCTGTCCTTTTTGCAGCTGGCTTTGCTCATTTCAGTGGTCCCTATTTCTCTGCCAGATTTAACAGTCCCAAGCACAAATCATTATTTGAAGAGTGGAAGGGAAACTTCAATTGAATTCAGCTACAGAGTTAATTGTCATTTTAATTGAATGAAAAGAGCTGTTCCTCACAGCTATCACAAAGTGTGAGTTGTCACCTTCACTCCTTTGTTTCTGAGTTACTTGGGTCCCAGTTTACCCCTCCGGCTGTGCATGCTATGTGAAGGGGATGCCTTCCGGCCTCCTGGGGACCTGGCTGCCCCAGTTCGCCCCTCGAGGCTCCCTGTCTTCACTCTCACCTCTCTCCTTTCTCCCTGCTACTGGCACTCTTCATGCATTTCACTCTCACCCGGTGCCCTCCCTGATCACACACCCACCCTCGGCTGCTGCTTCTGCTCAGCTCTCCAGTGAGTGTCTGCCCTCTGTCTGCTCACCTTTCTTCCACCATTGCAACTTGATGTTCTGTCACCACTAAACATGCTCTCCCTGGAGACACCAGAATTTTCCCAACAGCAAATCTGGTGACCTGTTTCAGTATTTTCTCCCTGGATCTTCAGCTGCAATGAGATGCTAGCAATTGCTCCCTTTTTTCTACTTGGATCACTAACTCTCTTGCTAGCTCTCCTGCTCTGTTAGACAATCTTCTCTGCAGCCCTCACAGGCAAATCTTTTTCCTTAAATGGTTATATTCCTAAGGGCAGATCATATGGGAAAGCCTCATGAATATTCCAACCTTCCTCCCTTTGACTTATGTGATTGTAACATTTGAATTGGGCAGAAATCTTCAAAGGCATCAGGAAACATCAACAAACATAGTATAATAGGTAAGAAATTTTAGCTGGGTGTGGTGGCACAAGCCTGTAATCCCAGCACTCACAGGATCACTGTGAGTTCAAGGCCAACCCGAACTGCATTAAAAAAAAAAGAAAGAGAAATCTTCAAGTCCGAAAGTACTAGATACAAATATAACAATAAAAAGTACCTAATCAAACACGGTGTCCTCAGTGTTAGCATGGCCAGTGTAACTGAAAATATGTGATGGTTAAAACTGCTACAACACAACTGTAAAAATTGCTGCTGCTAAAATTGTACCAGTAACTTTGGGAATGTCAAAATGCAAAATGTATGGGAACCCAGTGATATTAAAGACTCAGTACTATACCATTTATTTGTACTTATTTTTATGGTGGTACAGGGCACAGAACCAGGGCCTCAAGCAAGTGCTCACCACTGAGCTACACCCCCAGCCTAAGCATGTGTTTCTACTGACATTTGCTATTATTGTAAAGCACGATGACATATTTTCAAATGATCTCTTTACTTGCATTAAAAATTATGTCTCTGTGAATAGTGAAAAGCATGGGCAGGGCATGTAGCTCAGCGGTACAAGTGCCTGCTTGGCAACCGCAAAGTCATGAGTTCGATCCTCCAAAAAAGTGAAAAGCACATAATCAGGAAGAACTAGACTGAAAATAACTTGCAGGATAATTTTCATTCAGTTCTATATCTTAAAAAGAGGAAATTTTGATAATTTCCCTACAATGCCACTGGACATTGGATGACTTGAATCGCATACTATTAAATTGAAATACAAGGCCCCTTGATCTTTTATTATGTCAGGATAATTTTCATGTGGTTTATTTACTATATGGTTCAACTGGACTATACAGGCACATTACATTTCATTTCACCGCTGAAAAGTTCCATTTAGAAGCCACAAAAGAAATGTTTTTCATCTATGTGATTCCAAACATATTCATAATAAGGGAAAGAAATTTTAGGTTGAATTGGGTACCAAAAAAAAAAGCAAGTTTGTGAGGTCATCTGAAAGGTCACCTCATCCAGCCACTAAATTTAACCTTCCCAAATTCTCTCTAGGTTCAGCCTTTCACAATGCTTTATTTCTGGGTTAGGGTGAATTTTGGGGTTTCTAGTGGATGTATTTACACATTAAAAAGGGGGAGGGGCCAGGCTAAGCTGTGTCACTAAGCCCTATTTTAAAAGTTATTAACTTACAATTTGAAAATAAGCCAGGATTTTGTTAAGTGGGATACTAATACTGCCTCTCTAACCAGTCTCTTGGTCTTCTTTCTGGATAGCATTTCTTGGATTTTTATCACTACACTCAACAAGAGCTAAAGCTAGAATTTTTAGCCTCTTTATAATCTTACTAAGTTTACTGAGGCCTGGCAGCCTCTGTTTAAATTGGTGCTTGGCCATAAAGGGTAGCCAACTGTCCTTCAGGAAAGCTGAGGAGTCCACAGAAAGAGACATTAATGCTGGCATTTCTGCTATTTATACATTATTAGTCAACAGCATGTAATGTTAGCTTAGTACATGGTGATTGGCATAAAAACACTGGTATAGAAAAAAAAACCCCAATTTGTGAACCTGGACATGATAAAGTATGACAGAAAATATACCGCGTTGAGACTGGTGAGTGGGTCTTAGGCTGTGAACATGATTAAGTACAACTAGTTTTATGACATTCCACTATATAAAGATATAAAGATCCAAACTTAATTAGAGGTAGTAATTCTGTCTTTTAGTACAGCGAGATTTTCCAGTTCACAAATTCCTCAAATATCAAGAGGAGTTGCAGATGAAAGGACTGAAGAATACTTTCTGTTATCTTCAGGTCTGCAGACAAGATTGACATCAGAGGGGTGAAAAGAAGCATATGGATGAGTGCTCCAGCTCCTGCAGGTCCTCGAGTAGAAAGAAGAAAACCTCTTTTATAAGTTTTATTTATTCTCTGCAGTGCTTGGCACTGAACCCAGGGCCTCAACATGGTAGGTAGGTGATCCCCCAGAGTACATTTGGAGCAAATAAAGGACTCTGGTAACTATGAGTAGAGCGCATCCTACCTGCTCGCTACCCCTCATCAGATTCAGGCTAAAGTCACAAGAAGAAGCTGGGGTAAAGTGTGCTCCCTTGTTAGAGGGTTCAGTTACCTACAACCACAAAATTATCAAAATCCCGTGACCTAATAAGCTGGTTCCACACAGCATAGGCCACTAGTGTGACACTTGTACAGTGTTCTAGTTAATGTCAGGTGAACCAGAGAATGTCCTGACGTCAGCTCTAACATCAGCACCCAGGTGGAGCTGCTCCTGAGACTACAGTCAGGACAGGGGTACATCACAGTCTGAACCCAAAACAGTGTGAGTACGCAGTAACGCGGCCATTAGCTACCTGCTTGCCTTTCAAAGTTGGGTCCAGCTGGCCACAACTGGTGTTCACAGAGGTTTGGTCTTAAGCTATGAAATATTTCACACTTCAGATCCATGCCTTGTGATGAAACAGTTTGGCATCCTGCCTTCATCACAGATTTTATACACCCAAGAAAATATTTTATGTTATTTCTAGTTTTCTTATTGTCTTATTTTAAAACAAAAATTTTCATTGCTTTTTTCATGTTAGCAAACAAAACTAGATCATGCAGTGTTATGTTTTAAGCCTCCATCCCAGCATGTCATTTTAGCATCCTAATAACTTATCACTGGTTTTGCCAGCCCATACTTGTGTTCCAAACCAGCACAGGGGCAGCCTCCGAAGACCTGTCTGCACCTGGGTCACTAAGTATTTTGCAAGCACGGGGTTATTTAGGCCTAAGTAACATCCCTATAATGAAAAATCATCATTTCCACTGCACCTCCCCTTATAAAATTTGCTTTTAGGGTATCCGGAGAAGATAAGCACTGCTTTCTCAAGGAACAGATGAAAGTTTGGTGTGTTCTCCTCTTTGAAATCACACAGATCTTTTCCTTCTTCCATTTCTTTCTCTTTGGGAGGTGAGTTAGAATTTCTCCCTGTTGATACTTGATACTCCCAGACAGTATCCAGATGGAACCCCTGGCCCTGTGCCCAATTCAGCCTCTACTGTAGCTCCTCACAGGGACAATAGAAGATTAAATCAGAGTGGCTCCAATAAACCATGACTTTTATACCCAGAGATGCAAGAGTTAATACTTTTATTTTGAGACTCACACTGGAGCTAAAACAAGCTGCCTGTACACTCTCATTTTATGGAAGTGAAAACAATGATGGATCATACTTAAATAACTTTGCCAGAAGCACAGACTGTTTGCAGGGCTGTAACTAAAAAACAAGTGTTTTGTGTACTGACTACCTTATATGAAAGGAGGTGACCAAAAGAGCTACCCAGAATAGCATGTGCGGAAATCCCTGAAATTTTTTGATCCTGTGTTACATATTTGACTTTTCATGTTTTGGTTCACATGGCTCCCAACATGACCTGGAATTATGCCTTTCCTACTTGTCCCTAAGACTTCTACTCTCAAGAACCTCTGAAATTTTCTCTTTGAAAGTCTCGGAAAGCCATCAGAGGTGGACTCAAATGTTGATTTCATTGCCTTGATCCCCACTATGCACACCTGGGGAGCCTCAAGTATGTTGTTAGGAAAACTGAGATGGTGCGCATAACGTCATCTCATGTGTGCTTTTGTTTGCAACTTTCCAAAACACAGGTGTCAAGAGGACCAATGTGAGTCTGTTTACAGCAGCTTCAGTGAACCTTGAGGCCATGGTCAAATTCACCAAGAGCATCTCACAATACTGACAAAGCAACAGCAGGTAGCCATTTTGCCCTACTCAGTCCCACATTCTGTTCCAGTAAACACAAAGAGTGGCTGACTTTCAAGGAAATACACCAGCTTTGGTGAATCAATCCCAGCTGCATGATAATGACCATGAGCATGACGATGACCAAGCACCCAGCATGATGTGTTTAGGCTCCCACTCTGTCAGTCAGGAAGAAGGAGTTCAACTTGTGGCCCAAAGATACGCAACACTAATGATGTGGGATCAGGATTCAAATTTAGATCAGTCTGAATGGAAGTTCTTATTCTTAACTTTATCTCTTTTTCATTCAATCAAAAAACGCAAAATTGAATTAAGAAGAGCTGTAATAATTTTAATTTTGTATTTTTATTAGTACATGTTTGTATACATATTGATAACATTCATCATAGGCAATTTGTACCTGTAAATACTATATAGTGATTTTTCCCCATTCCCTTCCCTTTAACCTTTGCATTTCCACACACAAGGCTTTGTTTCCATTTGTCTCCTCTTCTCTTTTTTTTTCCTTTTCTCTTTCTTCTCCCCTCCTAACCAGTCTCTTGTTCTTTTCTTAATGTGTTGTTCCTGCTTTCCAATATCTGTCATCTATTATGCTTGTAAACCCTTTGGGTTTCTCACACAAGAAAAACACTGTGATATTTAAACTTGTGTGCCCAATTTATTTCACTTAAAATTATAGTCTCAAGGTGCATCTATTTTCCTACAGATGATTCAAGTTTATCCTTCTTTATGGCAGAACAGCAAGAGTCTCATTTTTGAAAAGCCTTTTTGGAGGATAATGGCCTGTGACTTCAGTAATAGATGCTACATAAAAAGAAACTCACAGGTAATGAGAGCAAATATGCTGAGCCCAAGTCTGACTGCTCAGAGTCAATCTAACTCTCCATCTACTGCTGGGTTGGGAGGTGGATCAGGTATCAATGAATAATAAGTATCCTTAGATGCCCCAAGACAGGAGGCTGACACATTGTACTTAGCGCATTGTAGGTCATTCATCTTCCAAGTACAAAGGACAGAACAAAATCCATTATTATCAGTGCAGCGGTTGGCAAGACCACCTTTGGAAACACATGGTTCCTACAAAGACATTTCTTTCATGCTACTTTAATGTTTTATTCACTGATTCATATTCTCATTAGTCCCTGCATTCAAAAAACCATTGATCATTACTGTATGTAAAGTACAGTCTTAACACACGGGAACATGGTGTGTCAGTATGTTTGTGTGTGTGCATGCATATAGGCCAATACAGTAGTTTTTAGAACTTATAGGCCAATACAGTAGTTTTTTCAACTTAAAGAACACCCCCATAAAACAGCTTTACACTACATTCAAGTATGTACTCACAGAGCTGAAAATTATGGGCAGGATGAGGAACTAAAGGGAAGCTGAAGAAGAGGGTGAGATCCATAAATGCATGGTGTTAAGCAAGAAAGGTGGGTTCACAGGGGCCAAATTGAGGAGGGAAAAGGTGTGCCATGAAGGTTCTGAGCAGGAAAGTTAAGGGACAGGACTGCACCTAGGGGAAATTCATCAGAGGGGCTCAGAGGAAGAACTGGTGACCACCCCACCCCACTGTTCCTTTTATTCAGCATGGGGACACCCCACCTTGCCATGGAAACTTCTGACTGCATATGGGCCTCATGGTGCAGAGACCCACAATGCCTCTATCTGCATGAGAAGCAGGCTAAGGCTTCTGCAGAGGACTCAGGCAGGATGGCAGGCCAAAGCAGCAGGAAAAACTCCATACATTAAACACTTGGAAGCTGGGTGTAGTGGTGCATGCATGTAATCCCAGCTACTCCGGAGGCTGAGGAAGGGTGATCACAAGTCAGAGAACAGCCAGGGCCATTTGGAGACTCTGTCTCAAAACAGAACTTAAAAAGTGCCAGGATATAGCTCAGTGGTACAGTACCATGGCTTCAAAAATACATACATACATACACACATCAAATTAAATACACAGTGTAATTTTTTTTGGAAAATGGTGAAATGCATCCATAAGATAGGCAAAGGGGAAGGAACAGTAGGAGGGACTCAGGATATATAGTTGCTGCTGGGGGTGCTATTTATCTCATTTGCATGGAGCCTTTTTTTTTTTTGAGACAAGGTCTCCCTGTGTGGTTCAGGCTGGCCTCAAGTCGTCTCTGCAGTGCAGCCTGGCCTTGAAGTCACAGTAACCCTCCTGCTTCAGTCTCCCGAGCTCTGAGATTACAGGTATGCTGCCAGGCCAGCTATGGAGGCATTTTTATTGTCCCCTTTGCACACAGGGAACACACAGGGAGCATTCCTTGAGGAATGGAACATTAGAAATAAGATGCCTGGCATAAAGTTTAGTCCTAAACAATGAAATAATGATCCACGGAATAATCTACACACTGGTACAGGAGGAGGAAAAGCTATTCCCGTGGTTTCTGCCTGGCTTTATGTTAAAAACTGTAAGAAAAATGTCACTCCCCAAGACTTTGAAACTAAGTCTTACATGAGTTAGGGGAAATACATCAACTGCTAGTGAAGAAGTTTCCAAGCCCAGATAGGAACAGGACATTTGGTCCTAAATAGTGATAACCCTGGGCTGGAGAAACGCTCTCCTCACTATGGCTTCAAGGAAGACCCATAGAAAAACAAGCCCCCAGACAGAGTTCAAAACAAAAATTTGCGAAGTACGTTGAAAAAAAACAACGCACCACCGGCAAAAGTTATTAGACACCAGAAATTTAAAAAGGCTCCCAAAGAGAGATACAGTAGGGTAATAATCTAAGACAGGATAGAAAATGTATGTTGATGGTGACTGAAAGGAAGCTGTAAACATAAGGAACAAAATACATTGAAAACAAAATTTAAAAAAAAATTTTAAATAGATCTTTTAAAAAATTTTTTTAAGATTTTTATTTATACGTGTGAAAAGAGAATAGAACAGCATTTCTTGGAATGAAAATATAGTCATTAAAATTAAGATTCCCCGTGGGAGTGTTAAGCAACAGGTTAGAACAGCCTAAGAGTGCATTAGTAAGTTGGAAGCCAGAGCTAAGAAAATTACTCAGAATGTAGTGAAATGTCACAAAGTGCACCAATAAAAAAAAAGATGAGTAAGAAGACATGCAATATTGCGTGAAAGAAAGGTCTGATAAGTGTCTAACAGAAATGCCAGAAAAAGATAACGGACAAAGTGGATAAACGGTGATAGTCACATAGTTAACTGTTAAGAACATTCTAGAATTAGTGAAAGATGCAAATCCTCAATTACAGAAGCACAGGAGTTTCTAACAAACAGTAAAAACAAACCCACATCCAAGGATGGTGTAAAGTGCACCACACCAAAGACAACAAAGAAAAAAGTCCATGGTCAACAAATCAACTATGGACTTTTGAGTGGCAATTACAGAGGCAACGGTGAGGCGCACCTTCAAAAGTCTGGAGGGAGAAGGAATGTCAGCCTCAAATTCTGTCTCAGCTGAGTCATCACTGACAAATGAGGGAGAAATAAAGACTTTGAGGTGAACAAGACTGAGTTGCTTATCACTCATGACTCTTTTTGTAATTTTAATATCTTGAAATAAAATATAAAAAATGGCACAGATGACCCCCTTTAGCCTGTTTAGAACATTTTGGAAGGATGAAACAGTAGTAAGAGTGAACAAAAGCAGAGGCTATCAAATGTCCCCAGGAAGCAATAAAATCAGAATAAAACTATTGACTTTTCCATAAATATTAATGAATATGACCTGAGCATCTTTTGGGTACAAACAGTACAAGATGTTTACAAAGATATTTATTTAAAAAAAAAAAAAAAGCTAACATCTGAATCTGGTAGAATGTATTTATTTCCTGCCCCTTTTACCCATTAGGATTTGCTATTTGAGCATCTAGAAGTCATAAACAAAAGTTTAAACTTTAATTCAATGTGGAGTATAATCTGTTGTACACAGTCTGTCGAGCTGATACAAGGTTCTGAGTCAGTGTTTTGAAAATGACATGAACTGGGTGTGGTGGTGCACGCCTACAATCCCAGCACCTGAAAGGCCAAGGCAATAGGATCACAGTGATTCCAGGCCAGCCTGGGCTACACAGTGAGTTTAAGGACAGCCTTAGAGTGATACTCTGGCAAAAAAGTTAATTCAAAACAAATATACAGATTCCTGCATCATTCCCTAAATAATGCATCCAAACTTTTGAAAATTATCTTTGCCACCTCAAGTTATATTAAGGAAAAGATAATAATTTTGTGGTTTTACACAAACACATAAATTCAGGCTATCAAAGGGTTCAGTATATTTCTACAAGAAGCTAAATTAGGAAGAGAAATAGAAGGGGACATTTATTAGAGTTCCACTTAAACGTATTTTACGTACATAAAATGTAACACCTCTAGGGCTGGGAGTTGGCTCAGGGGTAGAATGCTTGCCTAGCAAGCCCCCCTAAAACAAAACAACCAAAAATACCTCTCGCAATGCCCACTGGACAAAATGTCGCATGTACATTTATGGTTTTAGAATCAAGTAATAAGATACAGAATCCATTTATAGCTAGTATCACCATTATAAGTAAGCAAATATAGGGATAAAAGGTCCCAAGTATTTTTCAGCAGACAAGA
The DNA here is from genome assembly GCF_034190915.1 of Cavia porcellus. Lineage (NCBI taxonomy): Eukaryota > Metazoa > Chordata > Mammalia > Rodentia > Caviidae > Cavia > Cavia porcellus. The sequence continues at coordinate 38,749,932 of NW_026947504.1, read as the reverse complement.
AGTGGATGAGGTACAGAAATTTACATCTGTGTCAAAAATTAAAAGGGGAATAGTCTCTTTTTATAAAAAGTAAGAAAGAATACAAAGAATTGGTTGCATATATTTCCTCCCCTAAAAACATCAGGCACATCTCCTCGGCCCTTTGCCTCTGGCAGCATCTCTCCCTCTAGACACACAATAAAGATCTGCTGATGAAGGGACCTAAAATTTCTCTTGTTTGGAGATAAATAACCAAAGGAATGAATGTCTACCCCTCACTAGAAGAATGCTGTGTGCACCAGAGTCTTTCAGATCTAATACTTATGCTAAGAAGAAAAATGGACTCTTGAAGAAATCCTAAACTGAATAAAGATGAATACAGTTAAATCCAAGTAATTTCATCCCAGAAATCCTTAAATAACAGCACAGTATTTAAATTATTACCTTGGAAACATGGGTAGTTCAAAAAGAATCATGTCTTTAACTTTTGGGTTCGTCAGAAAATTCATGAGGATACACAAATTAAGAGCTTTAGCTGGGATTTTTTTTTTTTTTTCATTTCTCTGGGTTAAGGAGTGAAATGTAATTCTTTGTGCTCTACCACTCTGTCCACCCTAAACTCCCCACATGTGCCCTTCGGACCCCACGGCAGTTTTCTTCCTCTACCAGAGACAAGGGTCCAGCTGCCTTAGCAGCTAGAGATTTCTAGGGATCGGACTTTGGGAGCAGTGGGAATTTGGAGATTTAACTTGATTGACTCAAGCCACAGAAGGGTTCTGGTGTGAAAGAGCGATGATATCTTTACCTAAAAATGACACACAAAGACTGATCAGAGTGCAGTTCAGAGATGGGCTCTGACATCACCCCGCCTGAATTCCAATCAACACAGGTGTGACCTTCAGCAGTAGTCTAACCTGGTCTATGTTATCTTACCCCACCTGTGAGTGAGATGCGACCTAAGGTCACCATAGTACCCAGTAAATTAAGCACAGTGGTGACCCACAGGAAGTACTTCCTTTTAACCACCTGAGTAGTACGAGCAGCAGAAACTTGAAAACATGAGTGAATGTAACGAAGACAAAGGAACAAATGTAAGTGATTGCAATTGTAAAACCAAGAAACAATTTCTATAATCATAGAGATTCATTAAATAAATAGAATCTTATTAAGAGAATAAAGATATATATAAAGATAATCTGTTGATCTCATAAAACCCTTAAAAGGCAATGTTTGTAACTTTCAGTTAAACTTACTTAACAAATATTCTTGAATTCTGATTCCTAAACTTTAAGATGTGATTCTTTCATACAGGTCATTTTTAATAGAAGATGTCATTCATCGTATGTTACGTATTTTCAGAGATCTGTGCTGTGGACTGAGTAATACTGCCCCAACCATTTTCAGCTATAATTCTTTTTCATTTTTTTTTTTCAGCTTCGATTCTGCAAAGCAAATTGTGACTATCCTCACATTGCTCCTGTACCCTCAGAGGAGGTACAAAGCCTTGCTTCAGAGAAACAGCTGCGTCACTCTGAATTCCTTTCCTTTTCTCTTATTGTGTGTGGCCCAACCAAGGTCAGAAAACAAGTAATGTGAACCTACCAATTGCACTTTCTTCCTTCCTGATTGTCCTTTCAAGATTCAGTACTCAGAGCCCTGTTAAAGCGATTAACAGAGGGCTGACCCACACCTTATTTCCTAGTGCACATATCTGCAATGAAAGGCATCATCGTCTAATAAGGGATCTAAAGTAAGTAAGTCAAGAATTTCCTGTCTTCCAATTTTCAGAAGGTGAAGCAAGGACTCTCAATGCCTTGCCAGCACTTCCTCTGACAATATGGTACTGAGAACCTTATGTTCTCACCCTGGAAGTTGAGCCAGACACTTGAAGAACAATGATGTTTTTTCTCACTTAACTTTAAAGCCAGGATGAAAAATTTTGTTTGCAGCAAACATATGTAGCTGAGACCATACACACTTTTTCTAGCATGACTAGTTTTTGGGGAATGATGTCTGCTGTCCTAAATGCAGCAACGAAGCAGGATACTAAGTTTTATTCGTTAATGATTGTCTTAAAGTTCCCATAATTTTTTCCCCTCAGACTAGGAAACCTAACAATTACCTTTTTAAACCTATGATTAAAAAAATACCCTTTGGAAAGCAGACGATTAGTAATCCATCCTTCATTGGGATGGAAAAGTCCAGGGTACAGTCATCCTTGGTGTCTGTGGGGATGGGTTCAGCATCCCTTCCTTCAGACACAAAAATGCACAAATGCTCAAATCCCTTCTATTAATTGGCAGCATATTTGCACGGGACCTATGCACATCCTCCTATGCACTTTAAATCACCTAGATAACTTACTCTACCTAACCTAAGGTAAATGAAATGTAAATAGTTAACATACTGCATTACTTAGGGCATAATGATCCAAAAGTTAAGTATATGTTTAGTACAGGTACAATTGGCTTTTTCAAATGTTTTCAATCTGATGTTGGCTGACTCCATGGATACGGAACCCTGGAATGTGGAGTGTCTCAGAATTCACATACAGATGGATTTCAAAAGAGGTGGGCCTCATGGTATACACTCACCAGTGGCTCTGCCATGATGATGCGAATCTTGCGCTCAGCCTGCGTTGTGAAATTGACGAATAAACTCTTGAGGACATATTCTCCTGGTTTGCTGTCTGGGTCCACACTGATGGGTAACATGGTTGGTGGCCCTTTCTCCTTGTGTGTGCCTGAGGCAGGTGGGACTGGAGGCTTGATGTAACCGTTGCCAACTGGAGAAGCTGAAAAACAGAATGGAAATTCTCATTGGCTGAAAATAACATCATAAATATTCAGACAGGATGTGTTACACCATCATTGTAAGGATATGAATTGTATGAAGGATGTCACACTTAGCATCATAACCTGGTTTCACGCTTTAGAAACAGTGCTGGAATTTGTTATGTTTGCATTGTACAATATGTGATAATCTCAAAATTCTTCTTGCTACTAGATTGATCTGACTGATAAATATTATACTGTTTAAAACATCTTGGGCTTCTCTTCTACATTCCAGACAAAGGGACAAAAATTGTATATGAGGAAAAAGAGTAATTTCTTGGCCAAGTTTTCTTAATGACAGAAGCCCTCTGTCTTCTGTGCTTGAAGAACAACGTAAGAGATTCTGGGAGTCATCTCTTCCAGAACCAACTATCAGAAGCCCTGCTGGCTCTGGCTGTCACAGAGGAAGGACAGAGGCTCAGGTAGCACCCGTGTAACAAGGTGTGGGTTTCAGTTTTCACTCCCTCTAGTTGGTATGTTTTTCTTTGTCCTTTGTTACACATTTAAAATGTGTGAATTTGTAAGTAAGAGTCCTGGGACATAAGAGTGGCAGTGGATGTGACAGGAAAGAAACTCGTTTTCCCAGAATTTCACCTGTCATCCCAAGCTTCTCACTCATTCATTCCATTTTGTCCATTATTGACTAAGCAAGCAGCTTAGGTTTCAGGCCCTGGGAGGCTGTCTACAGACAGCTGCTGGGCCTGCCCTACAGAGCTCACACCGTATGGAGGCAGGGTCCATGACCAGCACCCTCACACACACCATAACACACTGCAAAAAACCCCCCAAAAAAGATGGTTGGGGTGGAGGGCAGAACCAGAGTCTAGCGATGAGGGCGAACCTATGACACAGGTGTGCAGTGAGCCATGTGTTATCAATGGAAACTCCTGAAGGTTAGCCATCGCTGGTCTAGAGGAAACCTGCTTCACTAGATGCCTAACGGTGTTGAGATGCTATGGTTTGGAGCTGCCAGGAAGGACAGAAAGCCGCATTATTCAGATGTCCTACATTTGTGTGGATTTGGAAGGAGTTTTGTTTGGTTTTTATTTGTGTGTTTTGTTTTGCATTACTAGGGTTCTGCTCTGATGCAAAGCAACATTTCGAGTTCTTTCAAAAGTTTATTTGGGGACAGGCTCTTGTTAAGTTGCTCTGGCTAGTCTTGAATTTTTGACCCGCATGCTTCAACCTCTCCCAAGATTATAGGTATGAGCTACCATGACCAAAAAAGATTCTATTTGTAATTTAAGATAAACTAGTTGCTTATGGTGGGAATATTATTTTACTTGTACCTTTTTAGGGAGAATAAAAATACAATGAAATCAATACAGAATTTCAAAACAAAATGATAGGAAATTGACAATGGTTATTATATTGCATAGTTATCTTTAAAACAGTTGCTCAGATTACCAGATGTAGGCATGCAAAGTTGGTCAAACAATATAAGCACTGACTTCCTTTCAATCAACTAATACAATTAGTACAATTATCTTAGTTATCTTCTATATATGTATTGATATACATACAAGGATTTTTTCTTCCTTCTTTTCTCCTTTCTCCCAGTTATTCCCTTTTGAGCAGTTTCTTTCCCTTTCACAATATCTATCATATCTTTTGGATCTTATTTATTCTTTCAGTTTCTTACACTAGGGAGACAATATGATGTTTACACATGAAGTTTGATTTATTTCACTTACGAGTATGGTCTTTAGTTACACCTAGTTACCTATAAAAGCCTCGAGTTTATCTTTCTTTATAGCTGAGTAGTATTCCACAGTATAAAAATATATCTTTTTCTATTCATTCCATGGTTGAAGGGCTGTTTCCAAGATTTAGCTACTACAAATTGTGTTGCTCTAAACATGTGTGCACATATATTGGTGTGACACGATGTTTTCAATTCTTCTGGGAAAATACCCAGAAGGGGAATAGCTGGGTTGAATGGGAGCTCTAATTCGACTTTTTTGAGGAATGAGTTTCCACACTGATTGCACCAGCCAACACTCCCACCAACAGTGGAGAAGAGCTCCTTTTTTCCCACAGCCCCATCAGCATTTGTTATTAATTGATTTCTTGATGACAGCCATTTTTTTCTGGAGTGAGATGGAATCTTAGTGTTTTAATTTGCATTTCTTGAATAACAAGTGATAGTAACAGTTTTTCATATATTTATTTGCCATTTCTATTTCTTCATCTGAGAAGTGTGTGTTTATCTCAGATGTCCATTTTTGGATTGGGTCTTTGAATTTGGGAGGCCAGATTTAAAAAAAAATTTTTTTGTATATTCTAGATAAAAGTTGTTTGAGGAAGAGTTGACTAAAATTTTTTCTAAATGTGTGGGTTTTCTTTTCACTCTGTTGGTGAGTTATTTTGAGGTGCAAAAACTTTTTAATAAGATGAAAGCTCAGTTGTTGAGTCTTTGAGGTACTTCCTGTGCTGCTTGGTTTTAGTTCATGAACTCTCTGCCTACATTTGGATCTTTGAGACTTTTACCTTGTCCTACAGTTCATTTAGTGCTTCCATTTTAATATTTAGATTTTTGATCCATTTTGACTTTAGTTTAGTGCATGGTGATAGACATGGGTCTAGTTTTAGTGTTGGGCATGTGGAAAGCCAGTTTTACCAGCACCATTTATTAATGAGACTATCTTTCTTCCAGTGAACATGTTTGGCCCCTTTGTCAAAGATAAGGTGGCTGACCGTGTTCGGAGTCATATCTGCATCTTCTATTCTGTTCCACTGATTCTGAGGTCTGGTATTTTTTTTTTTTTTTTGCCAGCATCGTGCTGATTTTATCACGGTAGCTTTGTAGCAGTACAGTTACAAGTCGGGGACTGTGATGTCTCCTGCCTTGCTTTGTTGCCCAGTATCACCTTTGCTATTCTAGGTTTCTTGTGTTTCCCGATGAATTTTAGGAACCATTTCTCTAGATCTGAGAGGTATGCTAATGGTATTCTGACTGGGATTGCACTGAATCTGCGTAACAGTTTTGGGAGTATGGCCATTGTTACAAGGAATATCTTTCCATCTTCTGAGATCCTCTTTATTTTTTCCAAGTACTGTACTTTTCAGTGTACAGATCTTTTACTTCCTTTGATAGATCGACTCCTAAGTATTTCATTATTTTGGATGTTATTGTGAAAGGTGTGTTTTCCCTAATTTCTATCTCAGTGAGTTTGTTGTTGTGTACAGGAATGCCATTGATTTTTCAGTGTTGACTTTGTATCTAGATACACCACTGAATTTGGTTACTAAATCTAAAAGCCTTTCGGTGGGGCTTTTTAGGTCTTCTATGTAGAGTATCACGTCACCTGTGAATAATGATAATTTCACTTCTTACTTCCTATCCTTATTTATTTTATTTCTCTCTCTTATATAATTGCTCTGGCTGAATAGGAATGGTGGTAGTGGACATATGATGGGAATTTTAACCAGCTTGTTAAAGGCATGAACCAAAGTGCCCAATAGGCACATAGATCCTCCAACTGCCTTCACAAAGCACATTCCTCAAAAAAAGAGGACATTTTACCTGCTTTTTTGTTTTTTAACCAGTTTGCAACAACAGATAAGCACAGAGCCGATTTTTCAAAACAGTTAGATGTTTTTGATGCTCCTGACTGGAATCTGACCCTGAGCATTTGAAATAAGGAATAGTTTCCTTTTTTCTTAAAGCAACCACAACATGTTATGTGATAACAAAAGAAAGTAGGCATTCTTCCTAGAAGTGACAGTCTGATTAAACAAACTTCCTTTCCAGAGATCACTGTAAACTTCTCTCTTAACAAAGGAGCTATTGTATGACACTTTTTTGTGTACAGTTAGATATAAATTATTTTTACTGCCAATTCTCAGCATTTTGGTCATTTAGTAGGTGCTGAGGGTAAACCCTATTAGTGGGAACTGGGATCTTGCTTTACAACCCGACTTTTCCTTCTAAGTCCTTCTTTTCCAAGAAGACTTTAATTTATGAGCATTATAGGACCATTTCATAAAACACAACAAACCAGAGATGACGCAGCTACTGTGCAAACATGTCACACTGTGTATAGGAAAATAGTAAATTGTCCACTAACGTATTTATGAAGATACTTAAGAAATGGCATGTTAAAGGTACTGCAAATATTCAGTTTGACCAGATATCCTGGAAGAAGTTATGTGAAGTAAACCAGAGCAAAAGGACAAGTCCTCCTAACATGACATGCAGTTATTTTCCTCTAAAGAATACTCTATAAAAATTCCATCAAAAGACTTCTAGAACTAATAAGAAAATTTAGTAGCTGAACACAAAGTCAAACCTCAAAACCCAATAGCAATCCTGTACACAAATAACAAACTCATTGAGAAAAAATTAAGGCAAGCATACTTTTCATAATAGAATAAAAAATACTTAGCAAAGGAAGTAAGAGATCCTTACATTGAAAATTACAATATGCTGAAAAAAGAGATATCAGAAAATGGAAAAGATATCTCTTATTCTTGGGTAGGAAGACCTAATATGGTGAAAATGGTCAAACTCCAAAAATTGTTATACAGATTTAATGCAATCCCAAGGAAAACGCAACTAGCATACCTTAGAGAACTACAGAAAAATTCCTAAAATTCTTTTGAAACCAGAAGAGTCTTAGATTAGCAAAAGCACAATTTTGGGCAACAAAGGCAAGGAAGGAGTCATCACAATCCCTCCCTTGAAATTATACTACAAAGCTTCTGTGATAAAAACAGCATGGCACTGGCCACCAAACAAACAAAACAAACCACACATGCACAAAACCAAAAACCAAAACAAACAAAACAAAACAAAAACCCAGAAGATCAATAGAACAGACTAGAAAATGCAGAATGAACTCCAAAGATGCTTAGTTAGCTGTCTTTGACAAAGGGGCCAAACATGTTCACTGGATGAAAGATAGCCTCTTTAATAAAGGATTCTGGAAAAACTGGCTTTCCATATCCCCAAGACTAAAACTAGACTCATGTCTCTCACCAGGCACTAAACTAAAATCAAAATGGATCAAAGATCTAAATAGTAAAACAGAAAAACTGAATGTACTGAAAGAGAGAATACATAAAACTCTTGAAGACATGGGTACAGGCAAAGATTTCATCAACAAAAAACCCCAATTGCACAGGAACTATCACAAAGAACAACTGGGACCTCATCTCATTAAAAAAACGTCAGCACAGCAAAATAGATTATCAAAGAGAAAGATTTTTTGCTAGCTGCCTCTCAGAGGACTACGATTTAAAACAAAGGAAAAAAAATCAGACCTTCCAAATTTTTTTTCAAATCCATTTTGTTTCAAGAAGGAAAGAAGAGGAAGAGGAGGAGGAAGAAGAAGAAAGAGAAGAAAAACTCCAACAAAATTTTAAAACACATCAATCAGGGGGCAACAATGGTACAACATTGCACACTGTCATCCCCAAATCATTTACTCTTACACAAGACATCTGCATCCAACTCTCCAAACAATACCAGCACAAATCTTTCTCTTCAGTGAACTCAGAGGAATCAATAATATAACTAATACACACACACACATATGTTGTTTCAGCTTTGCACACTAGTGAGACATTACGATATTTACATGTGTCTTATTTATCTAACTTATGTGTATGGTCTCAAGTTGCATCCATTTACTTATAAAAGTCTCAATTCATCCTTCCTTATGGCTAAGTAGTATTCCATTGTATAAAGTAGCATTTTAAAAAAATCTATTCCTCAGTCGAGGGGCATTTAGGTTGTTTCCAAAATCTAGCTTTTACAAATTGTACTGCTATAAACATGGGTGCACGTTTATTGCTGTGGTATGATGTTTTTATTTCTTTTGGGAAGATATCCAGAAGAGGAATAGCTCAGTCAAATGGGACCAGTAGTCCTAGTTTTTTGAGGAATCTCCACACTGGTTGCACCAGTCTGCATTTCTACCAAAAGTAGAGAAGCCTTCCTTTTCCCCACAGCCCTCCAGCATTTGTTATTGCTTGATTTCTTGATAATAGCCATTCTTTCTGGGGTGAGGTGGATTCTCAGTGTTGTTTTCATCTGCATTTCTCAAATGACCAGTGATGTGAACACTTTTTCATATATTTATTTGCTGTTTGTATTTCATCATCTGAAAAGTATGTTTTCATCCCAGATACCCATCTTTGGGTTGGGTCTTTAACCCTGGGAGGACTGATTTTTTTTTTTTTTTTGAGTTCTTTGTATATTCTTGATAGTAATCCTTTGTATGAGCTATAGCTGGAAAACATTTTCTCCCATGTTGTGTGTTTCTCTTGCTATGCAAAAGCTTTTCATTGGGTGAGATCCCAGTTGTTCCATTGATCGCTGGGTCTATATTTTTGCCAGTACCACACTATTTTCCCATAGTAGCTTTACATATAATTTCAAGTCAGGGATTGTGATGCTCTTGCCTTGCCTTTGTTGCCCAGGATTGCCTTTTGTATTTTAAGAGCTCCCAAATTTAAAGGCACAATCCAAAAAAGGGCATCTGAAATAAATAGACACGTCTCAGATGAAGAAGTAGAAACAGAAAATAAATGTATGAAAAGGGGTTCAGTATCAGTGGTAAATAGTGTAATATCATGTGTAAATAGTGCATCGTCTCTTTGGTGTGAGAAACTGAAAGTGTAAACGGAGATAAAAATGTAAACTAGATATTATCAAATAGGGAGACAATGCTTAAATGAGAACAGAACCAGGGAGGAAAGGAAAAAGAAGGAAGGGAAAAGGGGAAAAAAGGAGAAAAGAAAGAAAAAATGGAATCCAAACTTTTGTTAAAACAGAGGGGACAAGGGACTGAAGATAGGGGCATGGGTAAAAAAAAAAAAAAAAAAAAGAAGTATATCATGTATAGGACAAATTCCCTATAAAGAATGGGATCCTTTGTATGCCTAAAATGTACCAATAAAATAAATAAATTAAATGGGAGAATGGCTTAAAAAAAAGAAAAGAAAAAATGGAAAACGTTGGAATAAGAAGAAACAGTGTAACAAAAAACCTGTTTCACAGTGATGGATAATTTGTAAGCAATTTTCTATACTTTAAAGTAAGTCAATAAAAAAATATCCAGAAAGTATTTTTGGTCAAGAAGATACATACACCCAAAGGCACATTTACTTGTGCTTAATTTCTAAAAATTTCGATAAAGGGGGATGCTCCTCCCGTACATCTCTTTACTCCTACAGCTCTTCAACTGGTAACTTTAATCCTTAATGTATCCCTAGAAGCACGTCAGTCTCCCTCTTACGGATAGGATCACAAGGTTCAGAGAGGGAAAGTGCCTTGCTCAAGGTCGCAGAGCAGTTAACTCTGGGGCTAAGCCTGAGTCTGCTTGACAACGTACAGTATCTTGTAAGTGTCCCAGGTCACCCCGGCTTTAATTTTTTTAGGTATTTAAAAGGGTATTTTGTGGTGGTAAAAGCATTTATTATGAGATCTACTCTCTTACCAACTCTTTAGGTATACATCATAGTTGACCATAGGCACAATATTGTATAGAGAATCTCCAGAATCTAAGTGTAACTCATGTCCGCTGAGTAGTAACTGCCCGTATCTCTCTTCCCTATACTTGGAAACCACTATTCTTGGAGTCTATGAATTTGTTTCAGATACCATATGTAAGTGGAATCATAAGAGAGTCGCCTTTTGGTGACTGGCTTATGTCAGTGTCACTGAGGTTCATTTATGCTGCTTGCGGATGTAAAATTGACTTCTTTTCAAGGCTGAATAATATCCCACTGCATTTTCTTAAGATGTTCATCTTTTGCTGATGTAGTGGTATCACGCAAGATTTCATTTGTCATTTAAAATAAACCGGCTGCTTATAATGAGGATTGTACCCCTTAGCTACAGGTTTTACTCTGGCATGGCTCTTTTTGGGACTTGAGAGAAATAAAATATACACGTGATTTGGAGAATGCAATTTTGTATAGATTTGTATAACTGGGTATTTTCCAGAAAGACTAATGTATCTTTGGGCTATGGAGATCCCTCCCACTGGCAAGGTTGTTTGACCTCTTGAACTAAAAGATACCTTTTTAGCTGCTCAAAGGGCATAGGCAAGGGCTAGGAGAACAAAAAACATTTGAAATCTGAGTAGACACTTCCTTTGCAAAGGATTGATGACAATGCTTTTCCGAGACGTGCTAATGACAGAACCTTTAGCTCTCTGTTGTCCTGACAAGGAGCAAGAGCACTTCAACTCACATTTCTCCTTACTCCTATCTGTGCCTCTCAAAATTAGGGTTGCTTCTGGTGTTCCCAAGAACTGGAGAGAAGGAAGCAGTTCAATAAACAAGAGAGCTAGCATCAACAAGCGTAGGGCCGCATGCCAGCAATTCCATTCACTCAGAGGCCGAGGCAGGAGGATTCCAAGTTTGAGGTCAGCCTGGGCAACTTAGTGAGATCTTGTCTCAAAATAAAAGGGGGTTTGAGGCTGTAACTCAGGAACCCTGTGTTTAATCTCCACTATCATACACACACACACACACACACACACACACACACACGAAGATAAAAAGGAAGATGAAGTCACTGTCTTGTCTTCTTTTTCTCTCTTCCTCTGCCTCTCAGTATTTTATCTCAGAAAAATGACAGTAACCCATCAGTGATTTCTTTTATAAATGTCTATCACCTGCTAAGATGCAATTACACGGACTTTCCTCTGATTGCCAAAGTAGGTATTTGTCATTAGAATCTGAAAGAATGTCTGCCAAGAGCTGTGAGCAAAGAAATAGGAGGTTACATTGACATTTCAAGGTCTTTTCTCACCAAAAGGAGATCAAGTAACCTGCCCCGAGGCAGGCTAATCCTGAACTTCGACTTCCTCTTCTCTCCTGGAGAACTGACAAACTGCTTTTGTTCATGTGTCCTTCTCTGGCCCTTTACCCTGTTTTGTTTTTCATTTTTTTCTCCTATGTTCTTCCTCCATTTGTCCATTTTATGTAGTAAAATCTCATTCATTTTAACTGCACGCATTCAAATTTTGTGATCTTTCAGACAAGGCCTTTAATTTTTGATGTTAACTTAAAAAAAAAATCTGCTGACTTGGAGGGTGAACCGCTGGTGCTCACGCTCTCCAGCAGGCTGGCTGCACCCCAAGAGGTCTGTGATGGACTTGGAGAGCTCACATTTCTAGCCAGCCCCAGACACTGCCAGCCCTCTGACACTAGATGTAAATAAATATGAAAACAAAGGAGAAAAAAAGTCAGTCCAGTTAACAGAACTGTTTTCAACTTCTTTTCCCTATAGCAAACCAGATCAGCTTTGTTTACTACTGCAGTTAAAGTTTGCTGACAAAAAAGTAGTGAAAACACCATTGAACTAGGAGCCAAAAGTCTGAGCCCTGCATGACCTTGGAGAAAGAGCGGGCACCAATCGGGCTTCAGTGTCCTTACCTGGGTGCTTTTTGTTTGTTTTTGGCAAATGCAGTATCTTGGACATGCTAAACCAGTGCTCCACCACTGAGCTACACCCTCGTCCCACCGGGTATTCTCAGGGGCTGGGCATACTACATTTTTCTATGTCTAGTATTCTGAGACTGTGTACGAAAATATGGTAAGGCTCGTTCAATACTCCCACAATTCAAAGGCTAACCAACACTCACCTTTCCTCCAATTAATAGGAATTAGTAAGATTCTATCATCGCCTGTCTATATAGAGGAAGGTTTTCAAATACCACAGCCTTTCCGGTGATACCTGCACTCTGCTACAGTGCCATTCACTTTGTGAGACTGAAAGTACTCCAAAACGCAGGCAGACACACGAGGAAGATGTTTTTATTTCTGGTGGTAAACTCAAGGCTCATTAACATTTAATATTTTTAAATAAAAAAAAACACATCATGTACTGGGCATCTGTGTTTCACAAACTCAGTGCTAGGTACGGTCTCTGTTTTTGGCTATCAAGTAGGCAGAAACTGTGGAACGGACATGGGACCCGGTCTTACAGGAAAGGTATAATTCTCATGGGTAGAGCTGGGCAAGGGGAAACTGAGGCAGGGGGCACACCTAGCAGGTATAAGGAAGCATCTGTTCTATGTCTCTCCGCACCCTTTCCTCCTGTCACCTTCCTCCTGCAAGTCTCTCTTCACCAGGAACTGGAGAATTGTCAAGAAAAGTACTATGTCTCATGTTTATCCCAAGCATTTATCACAGTTCCATGACACAGTTAATCAAATAATTGGGCTTAATTAAGACCTGACCTGAATTCATCAAATTCCAAACCTAATCTCTCTCAATCTCAAACAATCAATCAATCCCTCCTCCTATCTCCGTCTCTGTCTCTCTCCGTGTAATGGGGATTAAACCCAGCACTTTCCAATTAAGCTACATCCCAGGGCTTTTTAAATTTTATTTTTATACAGGGGACTTGCTAAATTGCCAGTCTAGACTTCTCTTGCTTCTGCCTTCCAGAATGCTGGGATTGTAAGCATGCCCTATCATACCCAGCTAAGAAACTGTAAACTCTTAAATTCTACAGAATGTAGATTTTTAAATTTTTCTCAATATTACAATTAAAATTTTCAATGAGAAGCCAATGAGTATAGATATTATTTAGAGGGTAAATGGGAGCCAGAGGATTTCTTGGAAGAATAATTATTTGATGTTCCTATAAAAGGTTTGTCTGGAGAGACACCACCAATTTTGAAGATGACTACACCAACCACGAGAAAACTAACACTGGTGGAACCTGGAACCTATATCTTCTACAACTGGACCTATGATCCTGTTACATCAACTCTGTCCAACAAAGAAAACGTGTGAGACATGTTTCCTGGTAAGATGTTATGATGCTTAAAATGTTTAAGAAGCTTTTTAAGAATACCTACTATAGGTATTTTCTAAGAACTTCTACCTGTGGCAAGGTATTGGTTAGAAATCTTGTACCCCAACCCTGAAAACTGTTAGCTATCTATACCTGAAAATAACAACATGGTCTTTTGGCACCTGGGAAAGAAATTATTTTGGCATGGCAGGGAGGGAAGTGTATATCACATCTTATGTCTGTGTACATCAGGGTTTGAAAACAGAGCTGATGTCCACTCATGAGAAACAACAGAGATAAGTTAAATGTCACCATAACAAAACAAAAGAGGTAGTTCAAGAATAGGATCATTCTACAAAACAAACACATTGATTTCGACAAGTCCACAGATGAGATAAAAGATGAAGATGATTACAGCAAACTTAGAAGACAGAACAACGAAATGTAATGCATAGACTTGGTCTAAATCCTGATTTAAGCCAATCAACTCTTAAAAATATTTTATTAAAATAAAAAAATAAGAAATGGATAATAAAGCATTATGTTCAACTTGGGTATGATAATACCACTGGGGGTAGATAAGAAAAATATCCATATTTTATACAATGCATACTAGTTATAGTGAGTTCAATAAAGACTAAGTTATAAATAAGTCAAATATGACTAAATCTTGAGAATTGATGAATCAAAATGATGCCAATTTGCTGTATTTTCCTTTTGGAAATAGTTTTGTCCCAGAAGACTGTGAATTGTACTATATGTGTGTGTGTTGGTTAGATTTATTTTGACACACAGTCTCACTATGCAGTTCAGGATGACCTTGAACTCAGTATGTGGCCCTCACTGGCCCCAAACTCAAGAGCATCTTCCTACCTCAGCCTCCTGAATGCTAGGTGTACAGGTGTGTGTACAGATGTGTGTACTACCACTTCCAGCATTTATTGTTTTGTGTTTAAAGTATTTCATAATAAAACACTTCCTAAAAGCAGATAAGACTCATTTATAGAGTTTCCTACATCTTATAATGCAATAATGCAGGAATGCTACTTTAGAACTGCAATTTGAAAAAATAAATTACTATATAAAATATGACAAATGTAATCCAGATTGAATTTGAAAATATAAATTACTATATAAAAATAGATACCATCTAATTTGGGTTGATCACACAAGCTTGCGTGTTCAAGAACAATCACTAAGGGCTCAGATCCTGCACCCTGGGACACAACTGCATGTTGGACTGAGCTGTCTGATCTGAGCGTGCTCATACTTTGCACACGGAAAATACAAGTGTAGGTGTGGTGTCTCTGACACTGTATCCTTTATCACACTCAAGTTAAATACAGGTTGGGTCCTTTTGGAAATAGTTTTGTCCCAGAAGACTGTGAATTCTATCAGTTAATCAAGTCAAGGAATAGCACATTTTCACTGAAACCCTAGAATACGCAACACACTCTGCAAATTTTTGCAGACAATACAAAGGTGAAATTTAAAAAATTTGAAACATTTTTAAAATTTAATATATTTAGCCACAAGATGGCATTCAGTTGAACAGCAATGGAAGAGCACATGAGTTTAGGAGAACATTTTTTATACTTTCATTTGTTATACAGTCATCAAACATTTACTGAAGGCCCAGACTACTCCAGGCATTGTGCTGACAGCTGGGGAAGGACAGCAGGCCTGGCTCCTGGCCTCATTCAATCTGCAATGTGCAGGAGCCAGGTGTTCCATCCTAAACACACAGAAAAACAACTGCAAGCTGGGAAGTGCTGTCAGAATAGTGTGGGAAACGGGGGGAATATTTGTGTTTGTGGAGCTTCAGGGTTAGAGCCTCTGAGACACTGCTGTTGGGAACTAAAAATAACTGATGATAAGATACCAAAGGTTCTAGGGAGAAGAAAACTGGGGCCTCAGAATTGTAGCAGTTATATAAGTGAGCGCAGGGAGGACACGGTAGCTTGCCTGGTCACTTTCTAATACTTTTATGAAAGGCCATTTGGCCACCTTCTCCTTAGAACTGTCATCCAGAATTCTGGCTGCCTCCTGACACAAATGGACATTGTCTACACATTTCTACTGGTCTCTGTCACTACACTTCAGTGCCATAGGGAAAGGAATTGGTTTCATTCCTCTTGTAATCACACCTTTTAAGACAATGGTAGGCTCAATACTCAGGATGCAGCAGCTATCTGCCAAGTAAGGAGTATTAAGAAACAGAAAGCTATGAATCACCTCCAGCTGAGAAAGCCTATATTCACCCCAAGACTCCCATCAGGACTATCAGGAGAGCTACAACCAAGCAAGACTGACAAATAAAGCACCAATAATGCCAGCAGAATATTATAATAACCGTCACAGCATGTCATTTTGGTTGAGAAAACAGGACATGTGAATTGGAAAATGCCTGGCTTGTGGAATCTTTAAAGCAGAGTTTGTCAAAGTGCACGCTGTGGCCCACTACTGATTGTATTTAGTAGGCACTGATCAGTCTGATTAGGATGCAAGACAACAGAGAAAATAAGAGAAAATAGCAGAGAGATGGCATCTGGAGCAGAGAGGTTAAGTCCTGCTGTGCATCGCGTTTGCTTTCAGTCTCTGTCTGCAAGTGTATATATGTGTCTGCGGCAGGTCAGTGAAGAATGTGTTGCTGCTGTGGGTCATGGTCAGATAGGCTGCACAGGCCATGGGGGTCCACGATGCTACATGGGGCCTGCCAGAAACAGCAAATTGGCTCCTTGGTCTATTTTAGTAGATCCATATTTAAGTCAGACATCAAGGGTAAGTGAAGACCCTTGATGGCAATGTTTTTGCAGCAGAGCTGATGGACACATTTCATACACATTGGTTCTACAATCCAGTAGTGGGTCACAGTGTGTACTTTGACACACTCTGCTTTAAATGCTAGTGTAATATGCAATCCACAATATAACATTACACAATAATGTTATATACTCACACACAGGTAAAATACACACTGAAATATTCATTCTAGTATAACTATATAGATATGTATATGTATACAATAACATACACGTGTATCTATAATAGAGTGAGTGTGCATTATATAATACATAACACTATAAATTTTTCCAAAATCTGTAGCATGCAAAGAGATTCCAGTGCCTTATAGAAAACAGAAGCTCAATAAATATATCCAATGAATTCACTGAATAAGCAAAGTCTTTTATGTTTGCTTAGTGTTTCATAAGATCACTGAAATATTCATAAATATCGAATTCATATGGATTTGCTTATGTGGATGCCAGTTCCTATAATAAAAAGGATTTAGGTTTTACTAATTTCTTAAATAGTTATGGATATGTGCAAGTACTGCATACGATTTTCTTAATACCTAACAGAAATTTATAAGACATGATATATCTACTAAGTCATGGAAGTGGATTAGTAGTTACTGATCCTTTTTAAAAGTAAAGTTTATAAGCAAAGTTCATGAGCAAGAGTTGAAAAGGAGTCAGCTGGTTAGACAATGGGGGAGGTCGGTTTAGATGAAACATTGTAAGAGTAACATCTCCAACAGAGTAATAAGCGTTTCACACATGTAATGTCAAGCACCATTCTTCCCATACATATCTAAATGCGTACTTGGATCATTTGACTTTTATGCTTGTTATATATCAAAAAATTTTGAGAAAAAAGTTCCTTAAAACACACTCCATAAACCATGAAGGTAAGAGGCAAAATTCAGAATACTAAAGATTTTATTCCTAGAAACAGAATGCCATTATATGTAAATATCTAGGGTTTTATTAGACATAGGGCAGGAGAAAAATCAACAACCTCCTTAATAAATAAATGTTTTCCTCTATTAGAGCATCATGTTGCTTCCTTACCCCTTACAGATTAACTTTCCCTACCCTCACTAAGTAGAAACTTAAACAGCCAATATCCACAATACATGTAATTAATTTTATCATGTTTTCTTCTTCTCATTCATTTTTTTGAACTGTTGGACAACTGCTTACAATGTTAGGCTACAACAACTGTAACCACACTTACAACCTGATAAGGACAGGAAATGGTATGAAGTTTGGACTTATTTAACATTGGCTAACAAATGGCAGCCTTTTTTTTAACTCATCAACAAAAAGAGAAATTTTATTTTTTAAAAGTTGGAGAAGGCTAAGTCAAAAGCTAAGAAAAAATATTCCCATGTTTAAAACAAAACAAGGAGTATTTACATTAGTATGTAGGGAAAAAAATCAAGCATAAATCCTCTGCTGTAATATTTTTTCAAAATATTAAATTCTGTACTATAAATTATTTTCCAAACATATATGAGCTGTTTTTATAGATCAGCAGTTTTCCATCAGTCATACTTAAATCTTTAGTGAAAGTTGTGAGACTAGAAAAATTCCATTACATCACAGCTGCTTGTTTCTAGCCTCATTTACAAGACAGCAAAATCCTGCCCCTGAAATAGTAAAATCCCAAACCTAAGACCTAAAAGGCACTACCCGCCTCCGAGCAGTAGCATTCCACCACAACCCCGGGATGTAGATTCAGCTCCTTCCTCCACTCTCATCCTTTAAACGCTCAGAAGAATCCTCCTACACTCAGCATCTAATCACCGATTCAGGACTCCACGACGTACCAGCCTTTCGTACTCACCAAGCCCTTTAATGAAGCTGATCACACAGGATCGTCTCCAACAAGCCGTTGTAATCTCCATGGGCCTCAAAAGAAACCCAAACTAACAGTCTGGAGAGGCTACGTAGACTATGTTCCAGTGTGAAAAAGGGTAATGACAGGCTCCATGGTTCCGCTGCTCACGGTCACCATAAGTGCCTCAGCCACAAAGTGTTTTTTTGGCTCAAGGTGTATTTTTAGTCAGGTGCAAAAAACCTACAGTAGAAGACAAATGAAAACAAGTTTTCCATCCAGGGCAGGCGGTTCATACTGACGGGACAATTTTTAGCTGCACAGTAAGACACTGACCTACAACTCACAGAGTGCCCGTATGTCTATATTTATCCACGAGAACATAGTATGCTGACAGATTAGTAAAGCTGCTCAAAGCACTCCAGGAACATGAGCCTGGCCCACAGCTCGTCATAAACAGTTCATGCATACTGAACACTCATGCTTACACCCCCCACCCCCAAATTTAACGGGCAGTGTTGTGTCCTTGTGCTGGAGGGAAAAGAAAGAAAGAAAGAAAGAAAGAAGGAAGGAAGGAAGGAAAAGATAACAAGGTGGGTAATAAACTGTTGCTTTGGAAACTACAGCTACAAGTACAAACAGCTTTAAACAGCTTATATTCTTCCAGACAGAACCAGCAGCACAGTGGAAGCCAAGAGTAGCAAGAAACCATACACTCCTAAGGAAAATGAAACACTGAACATCTGTTGACACGACTTGCAAAGAAAAGTGATTGAATTCAAATCTAGTTACATCACTTTATAAAACACAGCCTACACTGACTTGATAAAAACTTGAACGTATAAAGCCAAGAAGGAGCTGAATTAGCTACCACTAAGAGCTCCATCTTCAAAAGAAAACTGTTACCGGCTAATGAGACTGAGCAAGAAAATGCAAAGTTACTTAAGACCAAAATAAAAATGCAACCACTTGGTCTTTTGATGTCATTTTTTCTGTTGCAAGAATTCTATGAGGGTCAGTGAAAATCTATGTCCTCATCCATAAAGAGCAGGAAATCCAAATAATGTTCTATTCTTTATTTACTCAGGGTAATTGAAGGTTTTTCTTTTGCAATGTAACCTGGAATTATAAACAGCATGAAAAGAGAATTGACTGACAAACTGAAATATTTCATAGGAAGGGGAAAAAATGCCCAAATTACCAAACTGAACATTTACAGTGATTCTAGTGAGCTTAATGGCAGCAAAATGTCCCACGGTGCCCCTGTGTCTAGACTGCCTTTTTAAAGAGTTGACTGTGACAGTGACATTTGCTTACACTTTACTAAAAGGACTCAAAGCAATTCTAAGACAATAGTGTGCCTAAAATGGCTTGTTTGGAAAAGTGAGTGTCCAGCCTTGCTGTCTGTTAGCGTTTGGTCTTGTTCTGTCTATATATAAATTGGGAGTTGAGAACCAAATGAATATTTGTACTTTGCAGTCTAAGTCTCTAACGCTACTGTGAGACTAGCAAATGATGAGACTGTCATTCAGTTCCAAAACATTACTTAAAATAATCTTACACATGTATGAAAAACAGGCCTTGTCATTTTTTTTTTTTTTACAGATCCCAATTATCAAACAACATTTTTAAGGAAGTACAAGAAAAAAATGAACTAACTTTTATGGGACTATGGGACTTGATTGACATTATATTAGGTACTTTCCTTTATTATTTCATTAGATTCTTATCTAAGATGTGTGCATTACCATTTTCATGCCAGGTTTGATGAAAAGGCACAAAAATAAGATTGGTCAAGGACATTAAATAAGGATATTAAATAAAAGACTTCAAAACAAGCCAAAAGTAAGTTCAAATTGCTACCATAGTATTTCTTGCTATCTTTGAAATAGCTGCTCCTGCCATCGATTTGACATAATCAAACAAAATAAAATAAATTAAAACTCAATCCAACAAAACAATGGAAATGATATAGGACTTCCAAAACAAAATCACAGGGAATCAACAATGGCTGCAACCCTCAGAAGGAGATCCCCCCAGATGTCACATTGTGTACCGCTATCCTCTGAACTTATGATCAGACCACTGGCCCTAGACCTGCAATGTCAGTGAAACACCAAAGCAGCACGGGATTCCAACTGCATTTCACCTCCACAGCCATCATCACAGCCTGTGTCTCTCTGGACGAGCCAGGTGCTTATGGCGGAGGTGTGGTGGGGTGGGGTGGGGTGGTGCTGGTTGATATTTCTTATTTGCCAAAGTCAGAAGGGGCTGGGGTCTGGCTGCTCCAGTCTTGTGGCAGCCCATGCATGGCACTGGTTCCCAGACTGGGCTTTCTTCTTGGTGTGGCCTTTTTCACTCATCCCCAATCTGCAAATAGCTTTAAGAATTATTTTCAAATAATCTTTTTTTTTTTTTTTTGGTACTGGGAATCAAACTCAGGACCTTGCGCATGCCAGGCAGGCGCTATGCCATTGAGCTATATCCTCGGCCCTGATTTTTTTTTTTTGTTAAACCCAGAAATTGCAAGTAACTACAACCTACGAAGTCAGGCATTCAGGGTTATGCCTGTTACCCCAGCACTTGGCAAGATGAGATAGGAGGTAACCGTGAGTTCAAGGCCAGCCTGGGCTAAATAGTGAGTTCAGGGCCAGCCTGAACTCTACTTAGCAAGACTCTGTCTCAAAAAAACAAAACAAAACAACAACAACAAAAACCCTATGAGAATTTGAGAAAGTAACTCAAGGCCCTCCACATCACCTGGTCTATCCTGTCCTAAATTATCTTATTTTTGTCATACATTAGACATAATTCTAACAATTTTTCTCCCCAGCCCCCAATATATGTTTAGAGTAAAAGCAATAAATTATGGCTGAATGAGGTTCCTAAAGCCAGACACACTGTCCTTATGAGTAAGAGGCAGCTGCCAGCTGATACTGAAAGTAAAATCAGAAAGCAACCAGAAAAGGCAGATGTAAAATTCACAGAGCTGAGCATCTAAGGATATTTTACTTTAAAAGAGATAGGCCTTTCCACTTTAAGAAGTTGAAGGCAGCCATATATTTATAATTAATAATTAAAGTATTTCCTGATGATCTGAACTCATTTAGGCATAAGGTATAGCATGGTAGATATATTACAGATGCATACAGAATAAAATGCAATTTAGAAAGAACTCAATGCCAAATTGTTAAATTGAAATGTTTTGATACTTCTATGATCAAGTTCCATGCTTGGGAGAAATTTTCTAACAGATCTCTTAGTTCCCTAAAGATTCTAAGTAAATACCATATATTTTAAACTATACTAATATATTCTATACTTAATAAAAGTATTGTTGGCAGATTTAATTGTCTCATAAAAGCCCTCAAATATTATTTAAATAAATGACTTTAAAGTTGGTGATTTTTCTTTAACAGTTAATCTACTATGCATAAGAATTTCTGCTTTGCATAGACTGCTGGCATGACTGCAGGTATCATTAAGTGCAAAAGAAAGTTAAATCCAATGGCTTTAACCACTGTGCACTCAGAAACTGTAAGTAAGTTCCTCAGTATATTTAGTTTTATCTTACTGCTTTCTGGGAGAACTTATTGTTAGGCTAGTTACCCAAAGGTAGCACCTTAGAAGCATGAAGTGAGTAGCGGGCCATGGTGACATGTGTCTGCAATCCCTACACCTTAGCAGAGAGAGGCAGAAGGATTACAAGTTTAAGCCCACCTGGGAAACTTAGTGAGACCATCAAATCAATCAATCAATCAATCAATCAACCAATCAATCAGGCTGGGATAGCAGATCTGTATGAAGGCCATGGGCTTAATGGGAGGCAGAGGGAGAAGTCAGATTTTAAATCAGGCTTATCTCCTCTCTATTCCCATGCATCTACTCTCACTAAATATAAACTAGTGGAGCACGCCGTAATCCCAGCACTGGAAAGGATGAGGCAGGACGATCACTGTGAGTTCGAGGCCAACCTGGGCTACAAAGTGAGTTCAAGGCCAGCCCAAACTGTGTGGTGTGACCCTGCCTCAAAAAGACAATCAGTCAATCAATCAATCAGTTAATCAAACAAACTTAGTGGATTCTACACTTAGCTTACCCTACAGAGCAGTGACGATGAACCTTTTAGAGACAAGTGTCTAAACTGCAACCCACAACCCACTTATCTCTCTCAAAAGGCCAACACTGCAGTGAAACTTGAATGCTGAGGGTTTAGTTTAGAAAATCGACTACTTATACATTAAATCTTTTGTCTTAAAAAAAAAAAATAACATGTGTGCCATATGTTTACTACCACTAGAGTCTATCCACCCTATTACATTATGGAAAGCAAGAAGTATCATTTCAAGACATTTCAAAACATTATTTTTCTTTTTACAGCTTGAAGAAAAAGTCAGTATTTAAAAGGATCACACTGCAACATTGCCTATATAAATCAAAATCCCAAAGTGAAAAAAATATAAGCTGCCTCTAATTCCTCATTTTGTTAAATCATTGAAACTCAAGAGGCCAGGAATTTAGCTCAGTGGTGCAGGAATTTAGCTCAGTGGCCTAAGTGCCTGCCTGGGAAGGTAGTGAGTCCAATCCCCAGTACCCAAAAATAGACACAAAAACAAAAGAAAACAAAAAAATCCACTGAAATTCAATGCTTCTCTACACTGTGAGGGTTTAGAACCGACCTGTGCTCTATGGATGAAATATCTCAACAATTAAAGGTTACATTTTATGTGTGTAATTACAGACATTAGTCTTTCTAGAGATTCAGTAGATATATTGTTGAACTCCTGGAAGTTCAGTAGATACGGTGCTGAAATATTATCACAGAAACACGGCAATTAACAATAAATTCTAGTACCAAAAGATTACATTTTTCCATGACATAACACATGACATGTTTGCTTACTTGAATTAATCGACTTTTTAGTGCCAAGGGGCCTCTGGAGGCTCCTGAAGAAAGCAACCAAACACAGCCCACCATGGGCAAACGTTCCTGACAGTCTGGCTCTGCTTTGAGGGAACCATGACAAAGGCAGTGAACTTAGAAGACAATGTGCCATTGTGCTGGGGTGTCCTTGTCCTGGCTTTCAAACAGGCTTCCAGTTGTGTGAACTTTGAGCCAAACATGTCATTACTTAAAGACACTTGCAGCAAGCAAATACAACCTGCAAATGTTACCAGGAAGGCCTCAAGGAAAAGACTGGTTTACTCTGGCCCATGGTGCATGAGTCTGGAACCAAGCCACTAGTAAAGTAGTTTTCTACCAACCAGGTGTGCTGTACTTGTTAGGTAGACTGCCCGAACCCACAGAGGCTCATTTTAATCCTACAAGCATCAACCCAGCCTTGGAGAGGAAACTCAGAAGGGATTCTGTGTCAACGAGAAAGTCCAAGAATCTGAAAATACTAGGGATACTCTAAGTGCTTTTTCTCCAAAACATTTTCACAGACCATTTCCATCTATCAATTTATAGACATTCTTCTGTTCTATAGTCCATGTGTAATTTCCAACTTGATTTTCCCTTGCTTTGAGCCTTAATTTCACTATTTTGGAGGATTACTGTAGTGATCCTTTTCATGAGTTCAACTCATTTATTTTTTAGAAAGGAGCCTGAAAAAAAATCCCAAAACTTTATTCAAAGCTGGGGAGCTCTATTAAAAGTATAAATCACAGGACCTACTAGAGACAGCTCTCCATAATTTGAACCCTTAGTTAGACTACAATGAGTCTTTTTTTTTTTTTTTAGGAGTTCTGCAAGTGATTCTAATGTGCTGCCAGATGCGGAAGCTACCGAGGGCCTTGGGAATATCTACTAGTCAGTGAATAACTGGGTATCCAGTAACTGTCTTCCCAGACAGAGGAAAGCATAGGGGACTTTAAAATAAGATACCACACTGCACAGCTCTATCTCGCTGTAACCACCCATCTACTCAAAACCTGATGAGTAAACTAAAAAAGTAGGCCCAGGGAATTAGCTCAGTAGCAAAAACACCTGCCTGGCAAGTGTGAGGTCATGAATTCAATCCCCCGTATGAAAAAAAAAAAAAAAAAGTAAACCTGAATTCTGAGGTTTTAGTTTAGAAGTTAACTAACTCAACTAAACTTAACAACAAACCACTACAGGAAGGTAACTAAAACAAACCTGGGTTTGCTTATGCTGTCCTTAATTTGTTTCTTGTCTTTAAACAGCCTCTTGGGTTTGCATCCATGCCCCCACAAAATCCACGTACTTTACACACAAAGACTAATTCAAGTTTCATTGTAAGCCTAATTTTTACATGCAACTCAGGAAGTTATGTTTAGATTTTAAACTCTCAATAAATTGGGTACAGGAAACAAAAAGACAAGATGTAAAAAACGATGACTTGTTAACAATAAAAGCAATGCCATGGAGTTTAGAAAGTACCTCCTGGAACCCAGGAATCGCTCCTAAGGATGTCTCCCAACCAGCTACCCAGAACAAATGCGGGATCTGTTAAAGACCATACCATGTCAAGGGTAAAGGATAGAAATTCCTATAGGATTTTCATTCAACATATCTAAATATTTAATAAAATAAACCCAATAGTAGGAATTCACTTTGGAGTGACTTGTTCAGTACAGTCCACATAGGCGCAATTAGAATGGCAATAAATGACTATTTGTAAGTAAGAAAGCATCACTTAAACCAAAATTTCCAAATCTGAAGTTTTGACTGACCCTTCAAATATTTGCCTTTTCTTTAAAGAATGTAAGTTCTAATGAAAATGTTCAGGCCAGGCACTCAGAGGATGAACTCACAGCCTTTTAACGTAGTCTTTAGGAAGGTACAGCATATGAAATCTACCAGTGTCTAAGCCTGGGTACATTCAATCTTAGGAAATCTTTCATCTTGGTTGTCTTCCCTTACCTGTAGGGGATGCGCTCCAAGACCCCTAGTGGTTTCCTGAAATCTTGGACAGTACCAAATGTGACATAAAGTGTGTTTTTTGCCCTAAGCATAGATACCTATGGTAAAATTCAGCTTGTAAATCAGGCACATCTCATGCACCAAAAATCACTCATGATAAACTATGACAACTGTAACAATATCCTATAGTGAAAGTCATGTGAACATGGCTTTCTCGGTTGCCATGGGATGGGCAGCACGAAAAGTGTGCTTACACTGGACAAAAGGATGATTAGCTTCCAGGTAGAATGGGGCAAGGCTGCCAGAGATTCCATCATGCCACTCAAAACGGCAATTTAGAACTTTTGCTTATGGGATTTTAGAACAGTAACTCAGCCTCAGCCCAGACTGCTCTGAAACGATGATGAACTTAGTTGCACACTATGAAGAAATGGAAGTCATCCTGCACCACGTTAGAAGTCAATATACAATCTTTTCACTCATCTTGAAATGACAACACCCAAAATGGAATTTACATTTCGAACATCATTATTATAGTTTATTAATATATGCATTTTATATTATATTATTCTAAAAGCCTGAAAGCCTGGCTAATGAAAGCAATTCATAATAATTCTGTCCAACAGAGCACCTACGAGTCATCTCTCTAACAACATTAACTACTACAAATGTGGCTAGTGAAACTGAGGAATCCAATTTTAATTTTTCCTGTCATTATTTTAAATTCAAACTTAAAAACTGACACTTGATTTCATACTTGAAAAAATTAGTTGAGAAAAATCTGCACAGATGAAACTGTAGTAGCAGACGGTTAGGGTATGACAATGTGGCCAGAGCAGCTTACCAAGTGAGGACACTCATTAGCACAGGTGCGGAACAGCAGCACCCAAGCCTGACACGGGAGCGAGGCAGGTCCTGCATCTGGTACCAATCTGAAGCCAGAACACGCTGAAGCCGGCACCTGCTATCAATCTTCTAGCATAAGTTCAAGTGGGACCACCCGGATCAACTATCACAGTGGACATAAAAGGACTTCGCAGCCACTGCCCTCTTGTCCTCGCTGTGGTCACCTGTTTGCAGGACATCTCGTCTCTTCTATCCTTCAAAGCACTCTTCTCCCTGAGCACTTCTTTTGGGCTTCTCCTTATTAAATTCTTTTTCTTTTTTCAGCCCTAAATTAAAAGGTAACCTTTCACATCACCAACTCTCCTGAACAATTCAATGGTCAGGACAGATAAGAACCTGGAAAACACTTGTTGGTCCTTATCTCTTCCAATAAATTATTTTTAAGTCATAAGTTTTATGAAATCTAAATACAGATCAACGGTCTTAGGTGAATTTTATGTTCAAATTTAGATTCCTGATGATATAAAATATACACTGGATTCTGAAGAATTATCTCCTCCAAGATAAAATATATAATTTTTATGCTGATTACATGTTGAAATAATATTTAACATAAACTGGATTTAGTTAAAATAAGATTTCACATGTTTAAAAGTACTTCAGGTGGATACTGAAGAACTTAAGAGTTATGTACATGTCTCGTATTATATTTCCATTGGACATTGCTAAACCAATTACTAGTTTATGAAACACACAAGAGGAGAAATTTCTGTGGCCATACATGGGAACCTGTTAAGAAAAAACTGCAGTACTATATATCCACAAATTAGTAAAAACACAAGAAGTGACAAAATAGTCCATATTTTTATATAAATTTACACATATACACATATGTAAACCACACGGATTTCCACCTGTTCTGCTCTGCTGCTGAAAGCAGCTCCAGCTCTGTGATCCATCAAAGCTTCTACAGCAGTCAGTACTTCACATACACTGTGTCATCCACGAATATATGCTGATTTATTTAAATCTGGTTTTTCCTTTTAACTTTCTGAGGTGGCAAATTCTGTCCAGGGATTTGCACAGGCTAAGCACTGCTCTACCACGGGCTCAGAGCCCCTACCTAAAAAGCTGGTAAGATTGTTCTAAATTGTGAACAGGTAGTTCAAATTTGCATTAGCAAACTGCTGTGCTTTCCATCATTACTACAGGCAAATCATTTATACAATGTACTTAGAACACAGTGATTTCTCAGGGTTAAAGCCCATCCGAAGACCCAGGAGCAATGCAAACACCAGTGGAAAACAGGCTTGGTACTTAAGCAGAAAGCTGAACTGGCACATATTCACAGGGTTTTTAAAATTTCTTTTTCAGGCTTCTCATTTATTCTGGTAGGCAGCACTTTAATTCCCTTCATCTGCTCTGGCCAGCCACATCACCACTCCCTTCCTCAGCTTGACACGTCTTTTCCCTCCATCCTGCCAACCCATCTTCTCCTTCAAAGACCTTTTAAAAATCCCACTTGTACCATGAAACCTCCATTAAGCAAATAAAGGAGAATCTTTATTTTCCTCACCCAACTACATCCTGGGAAAAATAATTTTGCATTCCCGAATCAGAAGGAGATGGAAAGCACTAAATACATGAATGGAGTTTTAGTGCTGCGTAGCCTGCTTGCATACTACCTCTGTTCCTGCCTGTGCTGCTGGGAATCTGTCACTTCAATAATCCTCCTTAAGAAGCCCTCCTCTTCTTTTTTTAATTCCAGGACTGAGAACTGAGTCTACTGAGTTACATTCCCAGCCCTTGGATCGATGGATGGATGGATGGAATGAAGAGGTGGACTTCTGTGACACGATCTTGCTAATTCTTTAAATTGTCCAGGCTGGGCTCAAATGTTGGATTCTTTTGCCTCGGGCTCCCAGACTGTTAGGATTCTAAGCATGCACTGCCATATTGGGATGAACAGCTTTTTGTCTGTTGACATGCTGATGTTATATTGACAGGTTGTATCTATGTAACACCGAAAGTTAACTTTTAGCCTTTTCATTTTGAAATAGTTTTCAAAGAACCAAGAGTTCATAAGAGAGCACAGGTGTAAAGCTTATTAGCCTGTTATTTTATTATGACAAGTTAGGTGCATCTGTGTTTTATGTTCTTACACGATGATGAATCATGTTCCATTATTTGTTAATTTCAACTGGAACACTCTGAGGTCATCACTGTCATGTCCTAGCAATCCGTAACACCTACTACAATTTCCAAAAACTTTCTCACGTAAGGGTGAGCAGGAGGCTCTTGGAGAATCTGATTCAATTAGCCAAATGGATAGAGTTTAAACTGTCATAAAAACAAAGGGATGATACTTTCTTAAAAACAAAGAATTTATACTTTCATAAATTCCAAGAGAAGCAGACATTTCCTCTAGAGGAACTTGTGCAAGTAAATATGACCGTGGAAAGTACACTACCCTCCCTAGGGGGTAGAAAAAGATGAGAAAACTGATAAGGCCTGTGTGTCACTGCTGCTGTTATGTGGACATACAAAAACAACCGCTGGCAGAGAGCATCTTCAACTTGTCTTTTAAGAAATACTAGCTTTGGGACCCTCAACTGTGCCTTGGTTTTCTGTGAAATTTACACTACATTTTCCTTGGAGGTTGTCATGTGTGGAGAGTGGTCAGACAGCTTAGACAAACTGACATTCCGTCACTCTCCAAGGTAAACCAGTGGGTTATGCAACATCCATGAGATCCTTATTTTGACATTTAAATGGTTCAAGATTATCTTGTCATCTAATGTGAGTATTTCTTGAACACCAAAACCAAGCAAACAAAAACAACCATCATAACAAAAAAACGTGTGCCAACCTACAAGCTGCAATAGCACTAAGATGCACGTAATAGGGGTAGTGCACGGCTCCCGTAGTGTCTTTGTGTTATTTTGGTGCCTTAAATCAAGTATCAAGAGACAACACTGTCATCACCTTTTACCACAACACAGTCTATTGTAAAAACTTCTTTTTGGTTCAAAGTATAAATTTCAAAATGTCATTTCTCAAGTAATTTTTTTCTTCAGGCCCAAGCTACATCATCATATGTTTTTTAAAAATCATACATTAAGATGAAATTCAGGATGGGTCCAGGAAAGTTACTAGACCCTGGCAGTTCCGCTTTAGATGAGGGGCTTGAATCAGCTCCCTCTCCATTTCCCCCTCTACTTTACTCCCAGCCCCTGCCTTCTCTTTTATGGCCATCCCGGCAGTGATCCTCTGTCTCTCCATTCTCAGACACAACTCCTAGACCAAGCTGGGAGATGACCATTCTGCTCCCTCCTTGAAGACCTGGGGCTGCACAGTGATTGCAGGGTAAATCCAGGAACTTTGGCAGGGCCTCCAAAGCTCTGGGTCAGTCCTCTGTCCCAGCCTGCCTTTGCACGCCATCTGCCATTGCCCGCTCACGGGCCCAAGGATCCCACGTGCCCTCACCGAACCACTCAGGAACTTTCCCACTTCCTTATAATTGCTTACACTCTTCCCTCTGCTCTTTCCCCTCCGCTCTGCAGTATTCTTAAGTTTCAAATGCCTCAACCTCTGTGAACTGTGCCATGGTCTCCTTCCTCTCACTTAAAATGACGCTTCATTTCCTTCTTTGCCTATTTAGGTCAGTATCCCTGCGTCCAACACAAAGCCTGGCACAGTGAAATACTTCCTCAATCAGCATTTTGATTCTCTGTGCAATTTCCCCAAATCTCTTTTGACCAGATAGAGGCTGCCTTTGACTATGAAGCCCACACAGAGCAGGAGCTAAGCCTGCTCACTGTGGACTCCATCTACCATAGTGCTCCAGGCATGTAAGCATTTAATAATTGATAAGAAGGGAAAAGAAGACTGTTGATTCCCTCTCGGGAATTTCCTGAAGCTTGTTCAGTCATGTCCAACTTAGGAGTATGATTTGACCATATGCACCTTAATCACTGTGATAAAATCTTTGGGTTCAGAAAGTCTTTTTTTTTTCTTCCTAGTAAAAAATGTGTTTTTCCAAAGAAACATGCAACAGCAGCATCCCGCACGTGGAAAAAAGACCTTGAACAGTCCATAAAGAATTAGCTTGGTAGATCTCACCAGGCACAGTTGCCTTCCAATTTGGCAAACATGGCTGGAAGGTTTAAAAGTAAACTTGAATTAAATCCATGCAATTTAAATGACATTTAGGCAAATGTAGGAGTAAGTTAACATTTGCACTGAGAGCAATTGTTGACATGGCCAACTAATTGAAAACAAAAGAATTATCTTGGAAACACTCTTAGTTGGCTGATAATTACGTTCATAAAATTGTTTCACTCTAACTTCAATTTGAATTTTATGAACATGTCTGCCCAGAGCTTTGTGAGAACAGTGATGACGTTTAGGTTGTCAAGTGTACTAAAAGAAGATTAAAATCAAGTGAGGGGTGAAGAGGCAGGCTAGTTTATAGGTGAGTTTAGATCCTCAATTCCGGTTTAGAATAAAAGAGAAAGAACCCAAAGGACAAGACACTGGTTACTGTACGATGATCCACAGATAGGAAAGGTGCTAGTGAAGTCTGGCTATAAAAATCCCACAACCAGTCACCGAATCCAACATTTGACAGATTACTAACCAGAGCCAATGTGCCCGGAAGTGTACTAGGGAGTATAAAAATGAAGACTTAGACTAGGAGCAACTTAGGAAAAACACTATTACACAACAATGTCACCCCTGCAACAATACGTGTACAAAGAGAAGAGGAACTAGGTCAGTCACAGAGGACTTCACCAAGATGACCCTTAAATTCACCTGTGGTATGGGAGTTTACCAAAACACTCATGCTTCAGGTATAATTCATGTAACGTTCATAGGAAATGCGATCACATATACAGTCGCATATATTTGATGCCTTGCTACTTTAGCAATTACTACACACAGCTTAGAATCTGGAAGGAAGGTATTTATTCCATCTTGGATGGCTCCAGATGGTTTATTTCCTGAGATCCAGAAACCTCTCACCAAAATGTCCTCACATCAAGATGTTCCAAATAGACACCTGGACTCTTCAGTTTCTACTTGTATTTTGTTTGCAATGAGCCATAAACTCACAGGGAGATTTAGGTGAGTATTAAGCAGTAAATTAATAATAATGGCTACTGAGCAATTATAACAGTAAGTACACTAAACATTTCATAAATATTAACTCAATCATTATGATCTACGAGTAAATATACATATTTATAGATACATGTATATGTGTACCTTTATATAAAATTCATATTATATAGAATTTCTTTATATTAGCATCTTTTCTCAAACAGAATTTAAGTAGCTTGTTCAAAGTCATAGGTAGTTGAGGCAAAACACATTTTAGATATCTCAAATCATATGGAAAAAAGTAAACTAAACAAGCTTGAATCAATTCTTTTCATATCTTTATTACAATAAAAATGAATGAAGCTGGTGGTCAAATAATGCAAAGCATCATTTCTCCACCATGCAGAGAAAAGCCAAGATTGTGAAGAACTTTGGCTTGGCAGCTCAGTGGTTCAGCAAGTGCTTCACATGCTTGAACCCCTGGGTTTCACCCCTGACACTGGGGAAAAAAAGTGTACCATCATTGTTTTGCCTCCCAGTGTGGGCACTGAACTTCTCCTTACACCAGAGCACAAGGAAGAGCTGGGTTTGCACAACAGGTCTTTCCTTCTTTTATGCCACATGACTAGTGTTGCATCATTTCCCTCTGCAGCAAGGCTCAGGAAGAATGTGATTCACTTCTGTTTTCAACAAGAAAAAATAAAAGTAAATAACCTAAATGGGATGCTACTCCTGGCTGACTCTTTCAGATTTTGTTAACTTTCTACTTGAAGTGGAGGAGACAGTGGCTTGGGTTTGGGCTCGGGCTCAAGCTCTAAGCTCTCCTAACTTTGCCAGCTCTAGCAGGATCAGGCAATGGGTAAATCTCTTGGCATCAATTTAACACCATCCATAAAGAACATTCTAGAACTCTCTCCCTTGTGCACAGAAATCTCATGAAAACATGGAACTAATCAACTCAGCTGGGTAGTCATTTTTTTTCCATTATAAAATACAGCCCAATCAGACACAATCTGAAATGGGGAGAGATGTTCTAGGAACAGGACCAATAATTTATCTCTATCCTTTTCCCAGAGCCCAAAGAGCGTTTTCATTCTCCTGGCCCAAGAAGTGACAGTCTCTTAGTCACTCGCTAAAACAGGGCCCTTGTCTGGCAGAACAATATGATATTTAATGAGCTCATTGGGCCAGTTTGATGGCTGTTATTTTGTGCATGAGGGACACTTGAGAATTGTTGAGTGGGTCTTTCACTGATAGAGTGTGCATACTTCATGGTAGTTCTATCCTCTGCCTGAGTTCATTTAACATATTAACCACATAATTATACTTAGCTTCTGGTCTTTTGCTTAACTTTTAGCAAGTTTTTCCTCAATTTCAGCATCATGCCCTATCAAATCTAGGTGCTTTGAATCGCACCAGCATAAAATATATAGAGTAACAGATGCTACTCCTTTACCCTAAACTGTGTCTCAAACTACAATAATACTCCTACATCATCTTTGGCCAATAACCATGACTAATAAGCTGAATAAATCATTTGGCATTTAGATTACAGACTATGGGTCAGAGAACAGGTCTTTTTCTGTATCCCACAGACTTCTTAAGCATAAAAAAGATGGTTTGGATATCTATCCTCGAGAGAATTAATTTGGAAGATGACTTCCAGTTTGTAATATTTTAATTATTTCTTGTGTTTGTAACCATCAGCAGTAAAAGCACTTATGGAGCCC
The DNA here is from genome assembly GCF_034190915.1 of Cavia porcellus. NCBI lineage: Eukaryota > Metazoa > Chordata > Mammalia > Rodentia > Caviidae > Cavia > Cavia porcellus. Next base: position 38,717,169 of record NW_026947504.1, on the reverse strand, counting down.
TGGCCTGTGGAGGCCACAATCTCCAGGTGATACACAATTGCAAGAGTGAAGGTGAAGGTCCACACTCAAAACTGTGGGAAGCACTCCACTGATGATGGAGAACATTTTAGAGCTTTTAATGATACAAACAGCCTGCTGCAGTGCGCGGGCCATAGGTTCACCCCCACTGGACTGGAGTGTTCTGGAAACTCAATGGTAGCAGAAAACTCTCAAGGAGGAGTTTTGAGTGTTGCAGATGGGAGATGAGGTGATGGGGGCAAACACCCACATGTGGGCGATGCTATTTGGGCAGGGAAAGATGACAGCTTTTAGGAGTGATATAGATGAACAACAGTACAAAGTTAGAAGGAATCTAGTTTCTTGCTTGGGACTGAGAGTGAAATTCAGCATTTCTGATGAGGAAGCAGAGTTCGATGAGGGACCTGGAGAAAGACATGAAGTCATAGACAGCTGTGGCGCTGGTGAGAAAAGTTCCAATTTTGGAGATATAAATCAACAGTATAGGGAAATAACAGGGAAAATTTGACTGTAAGGGCCAACGAGTGATATCAATATGTGAACAGTAGTTCATGCATATATAAACAATTTCTACTTCATGGGTTTGAGGACCGCTCATGTTTTAACTACTGATTTATATACATCTCTTTTCCCTGACAATCTTCTCCTTAAATTCATGAACTGGGTTTATAGTTAATTTTAACTCATCCCAAACTAGGGGCACAAACCCGCAAGTCCAGCACGCAAGAGGCTGAGGCAAGAAGATCACCTCAAGTTTGAGGCCAGCCTGGGCTACACAGTGAATGCAGGCCAGCCTGAACTATAAAGTGAGAATCTGTCTCAACAACAAAGTCATTTCAGAAAATTAAAATTCAGTTTTATTTTTTTTCTGTTATCTACATAAGCTGTCCAAAAGCTGAAGGTAACAAGTCAATCAGACGAATTTCTCTTATTTTCAGGAAGAAAAATTTTCTCCATTAGTTCCTCCAACAACCTAAGTGCAGTTGCAAACTTGTACCGAAGGCCAAGGAAGTAAATACCTGTCTCTTGGAGGTGTTCTGGTGGGACTGAGCAGAGGACAAGGGTGTGGGAATGGCTCTCGCCAGGCTGCTAACAAGCACAGAGTCTCCGGAGCAAGAAGTGTGTAAATCTAGGCACACTCACTTCCTGATGCACTTCCTGTGGGAGTCTCTATTTATTAGTCTTCAGTCATTTATCTGTGAAATGACAGTTACCTCAATAGGATCTGAGGAAGTTTAAATGATATAGTACTTAGCACTGTGCGTACAACATAGCAATCCTTCATAAATGATATTGATTTCCAACTCTGCAAACAATGCAAGGTCTAGCTGAGAGAGGCTTTGGACAGGTAAATGCATAATGATAAAGCCTTTTTAAATTCATAGCTATGTTTAAACAAGGTTAAAATATGAACCTCTCTGGCAAATACTGACATATCTATGGAAATATATGAAAACAGAAAAACATTTTATCCTTTTGATATTTAAGGGAAATATGGAAGGCATTCCATCCACTACTCTCAGTATTAAATAAATATTTATTAATTTGTAAAACATAATTCAGTAAATTAATACTATATTCCTTTGCTTGTTTTGTCTTCCAGCTGAGACCTGGGTACAATGTCAAAGGGCCCAAGTGTCTGATCTAATAATATTCTTTTATATAATATGTTTTTTAAAAAAGAAAATAAAAGGACTCAATTTCTTTTTGAGTGGATATAACCAAGAAAGTACCCCAATGTGCTTGCTTTGCTGAAACTGGAGGCAAAAAAACACAAGGTTTCTGAATATTGTTCGACACACGCATCTCTGTAAAAACCTTAGTGGGAGTGCATGTCAAGGAAATTCTGCTCCTGCTGAGCTCCACCAATGTCATCCACTGCCAGCCTGGTACATGTCTTGTAAAATATGATGAGATGCAGCAGAGTTTAGTGTTTATTCACAGTCCAGGTTTGGACTCTAGCTCAAACATCTTCATGTGTAAAATTGTGTCAGGGTGACAATTAGAGGAAATGATGCATAGAAAGTGTATTAGCTCTTTTTAAATTTTTTTTTATTTTAAAGAGAATAAAACAAAACAAAATAGAATAAGGCAGATCAGAACAAAACAATAAAATCCACACAGGATTTCAAAACAAGACAACAGGACATCAACTGTGGTTACCATAGTGTCTTTTGTTTTCTTTGAAATAGTTGTCCCTATCTTCACAATAATGAATTCAGACAAGACAAAATAGTATAAAATCATTCAAAAAGAAAAAAACGAGTGAAAGCTTACAGACCTTCAAAACCAGACAATAGGAAAAATCAACAATGGTTACCATAATGTCTCTTGTTCTCTTCAAAATAGTTGTCCATACCTTCACACATACTGAAATTAAATAATACTAAACAGAATAAAACCAATCAAAACAAAGAATAAAAGCATTGCTGGACTTTACAACAAGATGACAAGAAATCAGCAATGGCTACCATAATATCTCATTTTCTTCAAAGTCGCTATTAATAACATCATATGTAATAAAATCAAGTCTTGTACACCATTTAGGAGAAGTGCTAGGCATGTCCCATTATATGCTCCCCTTCAAGAGCAGGGACACCCAGCCAGGTAATCCATGTGCATCTGCAGCCACAATTGGAGGCCCTTGGCTCCCTCAGACAGCCATTACCCACTAGTGATTCAGACGAACACACCCCTGTGTGTCTGCCACTCTCACGGGAGTCCCAGTGTAGACACACAGGCTGAGAGAAGCAGCCCCACCTACATGCACCCCTGATCATCAGGGAAGCCCCAGTGTAGGTGCATAAGTCCGGAAAAACCCACTCCATGCCCTGCTACCTCCCTATAAATCTGAATTAGAGGAACCCAGGTGCCTGTCCCCTCCCCCTACACTGTGTAGGGACAGCCAATATGGAAGTATCTGGGGCCCCACAACCAGCTTGGCGGGAGGAACCCAGGAGAATGTCAAGACGAAGGAGCAAAAGGCAAACTCAGAACTATAGCCCACAGAGAACAAGTCTGGAAGATAAACTCATGGAAGAAAATGGAAGTCACACACCTGAAATCTCTGAGAGGAGAGCAACTGAAGTGAAGAAACAACTTCATGAGATTGTAAAAGCAGTCAAATCAGAAATAATGTCTCAGGTAAAAGAAGAAATCACAAACATACTGAAAGAATTGTTCAGCAGGTCTGAAGAAGACATAGACAATAAAGAGGAGCATAAGAAAATGATGGAAACCTTGAATGACTATAGAAAGGAATTACAATGCATGTAACAGATTCAAAGAGAGATCCAGGAAATTAAAAATTCAATCAAAAGCTGGCAAAACTCCTTGAAAGAGACTGAATATAAACTTCAAACCTTGAAGATAGGATTGCAGCTAGTGATCATGCAAGGAACGATCTCTTAAGAATAACACAGAATCAGGAAATAACAACTCTATGGTTACAAGATGACACAAAGAAGCATAATTTAAAAGTGATAGGAGTTGGTGAAGAAGGAGTTGGTCAACACATATGAAATTAAAAGGATATTCACAGAAGTAATAGAAGAAAACTTTCCAAACATGGGAAATGGATCTGGCATGCAGATAAATGAGGCATACAGAACTACAACGAGCTATAACCCAAGTAAATCTATACTCAGACATATAATAATCAAGATCCCAGAAATTCAGCACAACAACAGAATATTAAAAGTTGTTGGAGAAAAAGGGACAGGTAACCTATAAAGGAAATCCATCGGAATCACAGCAGACTTATCAATACAAACCATCAAGTCAAGAAGAGTTTGGAGTGAAATGTTTCAAATCCTGAAAGAAAACAACTTACAACCCAAACTGATCTACCCTGAAAAACTATCTTTCAAAATTGAAGGAAAAATAAGATACCTCCATGATAAAGAACAACTGAAGGAATTCACTACTACCAAACCAACCCTACAGAGAGTACTAAAGAGAGAAATAAAGATGACCATGATTCCAGGAACAACAGCACAGGAGGATCACCAAACAAGACCAGCAATGGAATGAAGGGGAAAAGTGAGGGCCAACAACAGGATAGTAGGGCAGAGACAAACCAATGTATGCTGGTTATAACCATTAATGTAGATGGCCTCAAGTCAGCAATAAAAAGAAACACAGGGAAAGTGGATCAAGAAACAAGATCCATTGATATACTGTATACAAGAAACACATTTAACTGGAAAGGAAATTTATAGACTGAAAAATCAAAGGAGAGGAAACAATTGTTCCATGTGACAGGAGACAAAAAAAAAAAAAGGGTAAGAATAACTTGCCCATCAACCACAAAATGGATAAGAAAGATATGGTATTTTCATGCAGTGGAAAAGCTACCCAGCTATAAAGTAGAATAATCTCAAGGCTCCTGTAGGTAAATGGACGCAACTGGAGATAATGTTCATGGCCAAAACAGTTCGAACTCATACATGTGCCCCTATCATAGAAACCAGGAGTTAGTGGGATCCAAAAGCAAAATAGTTAATGTAAGAGCGAAGGGAAGGAAACTCCTGGGAGGGAAAGGTGGAAACTGCTGTTAATTTCTTACTGTCTTGTCTTAACTCTTACATTGTTTACACAATTTTGTTAGGTTAGGCTTTATTCTGTCTTGTTTTGGTAGATTTTATGCTATCAAATAGGGGCAGCTATTTTGAGTATAATGGGATTTTGAGTATTATGGTAATCATGGTTTCCTATTATATTGCTTTGAAACCTTCTAATGCTTTCATTCATTTATTTGATTGCTTTTATTCTGTTTTGTTTGATTTTATTATGTGTGCTTTTTTGGTGCCAGGGATTGAACTCATAACTTTGTGCTTGCCAGGCAGGTGCTTATGCCACTGAGCTAAATCCCCAGCCTTGTTATTTGGTTTTGAAGTCCTATAATGCTTTCTTTCTTTTAAATGATTTTATGCTATTTTGTTATGTTTGATATTATTATGTGTGAAGGTATGCTCAACTATTTCAAAGAAAAGAGACAATGGTAGCTACTATTGATGTCCTGTTGTCTTGTTGTGAAGTGCTGTGTTGCTTGCATTGTTCTGTTCTGATTTGCTTTGTTCTGTTCTCTTTTGTTTTATTCTTTTAAAAAACTTTTTAAAAAAACCAAGGTGATAGGAACATAACTAAGGTTGTTATTTTGCTTAGTTATCTTCTAAAGAGTTTCTCGGATTATCAGATATAAACATGAAAATTGATCTAATCTTATGACTGTTAACTATTTTGTTTCAAGAGCTACTAGGATTAATAGTATAATCATCTTAGCTATGTTAAGTGTGTATATACAAATTTATGTATTTTTTCCCTTTTTTCTTTTCCTTGAGTTTTTTTTCCCTTTTGAGCAAGTTCTTACCTTTTCACAATATTTATTGAAGATACTGCATCTTATTTACTCTTTCAGTTTCTTATACTAGGGAGACAATACAGTATTTATATATGTGAGTTTGATTTATTTTACTTATGAGTATGGTTTCCAGTCACATCCATTTACCCATGAAAACCTTAATGTGATCCTTCTTTGTAGCTGAGGACTATTCTATTACATAAAAATACCACATGTTTTTTATTCATTCTTCAGTTGATGGGCATCTAGGTTGTTTCCAAGATCTGGCTATTACAAATTATGTTGCTGTAAGCATGGGTGCACATATATCACTGTAGTATGATGTTTTCAATTCATCTGGGAATATGCCCAGAAGTGAAAGAGCTGGCACAAATTGGACTTCCAAGTCTACCTACTCCTGGGTGTTAGCTCTTAACATTTGTAGGGCTTACAAGTATAAGTTAGTATTACTAAATTCAGTGAAGTGCTATCAACAGGTAGCAAATAATTAATACATTTACCACTGTATAGATGGAAGTCACTATTGGTTGCCTATTCTTCTTTAGTTAAAAAAAATCTGTTTAACAACAAGCACATAGAGGCCCCTTATTTCATATAAGGTGAGTCTTGCCCAGTATCAGAGCATAAAGCATGATTCACGTAAGGTGACTCAGCAATAGGATTCAGTTCTAATCAAAAGCACAAGAGGAACCTTTTTAGGTGGGAGGAGTAATCAGAATCTTCTTGTGAGAAGAAAGCTCCACGCTGGACTTTCTGACTTTGAGGTGGGCATTTGTAACTGAGGTGGTGATCATAAGTGATTCATCACTTGTGTACACACAGTGATGAAACTGAAGACTGGATGGTCTAGATGATGGGGGTATAAACCCATGTGGAACCTTCCATCTTTAGGCTACAGGCTGAGAAAGCCAATTAAAAGCCTTCAGGCTTTATGAAGTCATTCTATTGTTTGTAGCAAAAACATCTTCAAATCACACACATTTCAAAGTACTAGCTGGTAGAAATGTGTTTCTGTATTAATCATAATATTAAACCTGTAAACACCTTCCTTGCTTCCTGCCTTCCTTGCTTCTTTTTCTTTTTTGAGATCAGGTCTCACTATGTAACACAGGCTGGCCTCAAACTCATGAAGATTCTCCTGTCCAGCCTCCTAAGTACTGGGATTCCAGGCCTGTGTCACCACACCCTAAACAGCACACAGTATTTCCGTATTGTGACTGGCAACAGGAGTAGTTTAGAGAGTCACTGATCTTTAGAATCCTGCTTCAGTCATCTCTCCTACCTCCTTCCATTCTTTCTCCCTTCTTTCTTTTTGTAAAGGAGTTAAAGAGATATGACCTAAGTTTTAATGTCCCTCTAAGAAAGTATGGTTAGCAAACAAAATGGATAATGAAGGAGAAGCTAAATGAAATGATCTGGGATATTTAGAATGCCTTAGAAATTTTCAATTGCTGCCATAATTTTGATCTCTCTTGAAATTCAAGCATTTTAATGTATTAGTTTAAAAGCAATTAGTTCACCTGGCCAGATGACAATGGGCCAGGTTTTTGATCAGTTTCAAAATAGGTACTGTAATGGGCACACACAAGCATTAGCTTTTCCATAACGAAAGCACCAGAGGTTTAATAGTAAATGGATTCCATAAAACACAAAAGTACCTCTGATTTTCCTGTTTTCTTATAGCTGTATACAGTCAAAGATAACAGAAAAGGGACAGACTGTCTTTACTCTTAACTAGAAGGGATGCTGAAGATCGGCTTCAGGTCCACCATCCAAAGTTGAAGAAAGTGAAATGGGACACTCATTTAATGGCCTCCCTAATCCCCTAAGAAAGTTGCAATTCTTACTTAAAAGCTACAATTAATTTTGGGAAGGTTAAAATAATAAATTGTTACTACAGCTAAGACCATGTTGTCATTCAACCCAAGACTTCATTTTTAGGACAGACTTGTTTAAAATGTGATTTTCAGAAACTACAAGTTGAAAACTAGACTTTACAAAACAATCTGTCTTTTTATTAAGTGCTCACAGGCATGCTATTTACCTAGAGCAGCTTTGTAAAAATTTCATTTAATGCTGGCATAGAGCTTTCTACCTCACTGTGTACAGGCATGAAGGTGAATGATAGAACAAACCAATGCTCCATAGTTTTAATGGCCTCTTGGATCCTTACAACCTTTTTATATTTCAACATGGTTTAATTGAAACATGGTATCTACAAAACCTTGGAGTGTATCCTTTAGCTTATGCTCACTTCCTTAAAAATATCTCAGAATGCCAGTAATTTCCATAAATGTCATATATCAACTGTAGGGGAAAAAAAAAGTCTGTCTCCAGAGTAAGAATGCTGCCACGTCACACTGGAGACAATTGTGGTCTAATTCACTGAGTTAGATATACAGACACTTTGCTTTAGAAAATAGCCATAATGGGGCTGGGGATTTAGCTCAGCAGCATACGCACCTGCCTTGCAAGCAGGCAGTCGTGAGTTCAATCTATGGTACCAAGAAAAAGGAAAAAGACAAAAAAAAAAAAAAAAAAGCCATAGGAAGAACCTGATAGGCTGTGTAGGGTGACAACTTTTTCTTCTTCAGGTTACTTGGAAGCAAGCTATTCCAAGAGTGACCAAGCATAAGATGTTATGTCCAAAATTCAGCTTCTATCATCAGTCCTGCATGTAGGATTAAATCTCCTTCAGTCTGGCTTTAATGGTGTGGCAGAAATAAGCGACAAACAAACTTCGATTTTCAGTGGAAGTGTTTAAAACTCTTTATATTCATTAGTAAGAGGCAAAGAGGCAGGTTCATTTCTTTCTCTTAAGGAAGTAAGAAGAGACAACCAAGGTCACAAAGAGAAAAATGACAGGAATACAGGGAAGAAAAACATCTTGTATTTGCTCAGTTGAAGCATTTTATTGATTTGACTCTTACATAACAAACCATTTTATTGCCTAGCCAAATCCCTCCTGCATACATATAACAATCCAATGGAATTTTACTAAAGGATTGCCCTGGTTAATCTAATACCCTATGCTTTCCATGGCTGCCAAAATACATATTTACCTCTTTAAGACTAAACTCAAAGAAGTCAGCCTAGTGTTACTTAAGACTGGGAAAAAGTTTAATAGAAATTTAATTGTGTATTTCCATAATATTGTACTTGCAGCACTGGCTGAGAAGTCCTCGAATCTGAAGGCTGCCTTGCACTGCTAAACTACTTTGTGCTTTGTAATTAATTAGGAATGGCAGAAGCAGTCAGAGTTGTATATCAAATTAGGGCTGATAAAAGCACTTAATGCAGATTTGAATGCCTTCTTAAAAAAGATTTCAACTTCCTTAAATTGATATGACAACAAATTCTTAAAGCAGCATAAAAAGTATTAGCCCAAATGTTATGGCTTTGGCTTAAATTTCCATCTGCAGCTCATCAAATGACTAAACAGTGGAAAGGAATTAAACCAAATCAAGACTCATTGCAGAGTCTGATATGCTGGCAGAATATAAACTTTCACTGCCTAGCATCTGGAGTTTTGAGGAACTAACATTTAAATGCCTGTGTGCTTCTATATTCCATGGGAAAGAATATGTAGGATTATAGGTGAATATCTGATGATTAAAGTTAACTTATGGAAATTCATAATTCATTTTGCTTTTTTTTAATACACACACACACACACACACACACATACACTTTCCCTTTCACCAAATATACTGCACAGTGAAAGAACCTCCTCAATGGAAGAATAAATGGCTCTAAATTTGTTTAATGTGCATTTTTTTTTTTTTTTTTTTTTGGTGGTACCAGGGATTAGACCCAGGGCTTTTGCACTGGAGCTATATTCCCAATCCTTTTTATTTTTTATTTCAAAATATATCCACCCAGTAAAACTTCTAGAGTCTGCATTGTGTCTGGCACATCTCTTATGGTTCTACAAGCCCTGGGACTTCTTCACTAATGTACCTATGTCCTGAGTCCAACAGGGCAGGGAAGCTCTGAGGGCCTTCACGTAGTAATCAGATATGAAGCTCTCAGAACATGTGTGATGCGCTCAGTTGATGCTCAATAAACAGGCACTGGGGAGTGTTTGCCTTGCTTTTCTGAAACTACTGAATACAAGACATGGTGATACAATAACCAAGAAAAACTAATGCTCAGGTAGTAATTTTATGCAGTACAATCTAGCATTGAAAACTGTAACATTGAATATTCTCTCCTTCATGCAATCAATAGTTCCATAATGGAGCAATATTTAAATGAACATGATGAATGGGAAATATCAAGTGAGAGAGATTAGTAAAAAGAAAAAAATGAGTTTAAGTTATACTCTATCTTGTAGTCAGCTGGGTTGCCAGGAAGTGGTTGCTTGCTAAACTTTCTACAGTGGGATACCGTGCTCATAGTGGGTGAACCAGAAGGTACAACAGTGTGAAAATTATAAATATTTAAATGTTTAAGAAAGCAGGCTAAGAGAAATGTTGGGGTTCAAGTAAATGCAGAGAATCTACCTTGTACTTTCCATGGCTGCCCAAATACATATTTACCTCTTGAAGACTAAACTCAAATAAGTCAGCCTAGAGTTACTTAAGACTTGGAAAAAATTTAATTGTATATTTCCATAATATTGTACTGTGGCATTGGCTAAGAAATTAGACTGTGGACTAAGATAATTATTTATTCATTTAGATCTGAGCTGAAACCTAATGAGATATACTTCATGTGTCATTATGGGTATCTCCTGTCACAGAAACTGAATTTAGGAAGAATTAAGTCTCACTATCCTTACTTAGGTACATTTAAGAAAAAGTTACTTTACTTATAATCAATGCCTCTCACTCATCAAATGAGGTGATGTACTTAAAGATGTCAGCTAAAACAATGGGTACTAAATAAATGTAAGGTTTAGTACCAGCAATAGAACCCACACAGAAAGCTTACAGGTAGGACTGTCAACCTACAGAACAATCTCTGTAGGTAAACAACAGTAAAATATGATTTCTCACTGGCTTAAACTCACATCTGATCCCAGCTCATTCAAAATATCACAGAAGGCTAAAAGATGTAGGCATTACTAATAAGATAATCAGGACATTTGTAACCTGTTCAATTCCTTGAACTGTACCCAAAAGTAAATGTATGAGTCATGAGTATTAAAATGTTATGAAACATATGTTTTAAATAAAAAGACTATTTGCACATTCTATCAGTTGAAACATCTAAATATTGGCAACTTTATCAAATACTCTGAGCTGTTCCCAGATTGAAAGACTATTCAGGGTATTTCTGCTTCCCCATTGCTTTTTGCTTGTATGACCAGTAATTTAATCCTTTTGGCAATTTTACCACGAATCATGAAAAAGCAAGCAAAGAAGGGGAAATTCAATCATTTTCTGCTACCACTCTTGTAGATGATTTTATGGAAGAATAGGCCACAGCTATCAGGTAATATGAGTTTCCTGACTAGATTTCCATTATCCCTGGAAATATTCTCCCTACTCTCGCAGTTAATGATAATTAGGCATGTTCTACTGTTACCTAAACAGAAATTCACTCATCAGAGAAACCTCAGCAATGTAAGCAAAAAGTACCACCCTAAAAGAAGCAGAGATCATGCATGCATTTTTATTTTCTGTATTAAGTGATACCATTTGTTTATTTATGTTTTTGAATTTTGGGGAGGTGCTGGGGATTGAACCCAGGACTTGGCATATGCTAGGCAAGTCCCTTACCACTGTGCTATATGCCATCCTGAAGCCTCTTAAATTATATATTTATATTCCCCTTTAAAGTCAAGAGAAACAGCCTGCCGTAGAGGTACATGCCTGTCATCCCAGCACTCAGGAGGCTGAGATAGGAGGATCTCCTGAGTTTGAGGCCAGCCTGAGCTACAAAGTGAGTTCAAGGCCAACCTGATCTACACAGTGGACCCTCAAACAAACAAACAAGTAAAACAAAACCAAAACCTAACAGAAAAATCTACATAAAACATTCCTTCCTCTAACAGAAGAAGAAACACATTTTTGAACTGTCATACAAATGGGTTTACCCAAAACATCATGGGGTGGGGGTCAGGGGGCGGGAGAAAGTCCTGTATAGTATCTGCTGTAACGATGAGAAGGCTTATGAATACACAGAAACTTCAGTTAGGCATGCGCTAAGGGTAAGGGAATGGTGGTTTTCTGACAGAGGGCGGGATGAGACTTGGAGGTACACAGGAAGCAGGGTGGGGAGGGGGAAGTTAACAACTGGCACCTACAACCGATAAAAATCCAGGTACTCCTAGAGTACTAAATTCCCAGCAATGTTCTAGAGCCTTTTGTCCTTTGGGTGATTATACAAACAATGGAATTATCAGCTGGATTAGAGGAGGGACTTATGCTACCTACTAGTATCCTGGCTTTGAGCAAACAATTTTCTTTTTTTTCCCATTTTTATCGGTACCAGGGATCAAACTCACAACTACCTTCTTGCAAGGCAGGCGCTTATGCCGCTGAGCTGAATCCCCAGCCCAAGCAAACAATTTTCTCAAGCATCATTTTTTTTTCCATTTGTAAAATATATATGACTTCATAGGCTTATTGAAAAGAGTCTAATAAACAGAGTGGTCATGTGTCCCCCTTTGACCAGGACAGTCCCTATTGACACCCAGTATTCCAACATAAATATTAAAGTGCACTCTCAAAAGTATACTACTTTGGCCGAATAATTACTGTATGTGGTTGCCCCATATATAAATGACCCATGTTTGTCACAGAGAGGCAGTTACTATGTATTATTCTAGGACTATTCATACCTTTGGATTATAAACCAAAACAAATGAATAAAATCTGTGATTTGCCTCAGACAAAAACCTAGAGATTTCTTGACCCCTTTGTGGTTAGAGTGCAGAGATACTAATTTGGATTTTGTTTCTCAAGAGGGTTGTAAACTACTTTAGCAAAAGTGACATGGTGGCCAGAGGGAGGATAGGATCACCACAGAGAGGATGTGAGCTGAGTGCCTGCATGCAGCAGTGCTGGGTTCTTTTGCTAAGAAAGGACTGAAGTGGGCTGAGGTGCAGCTCAGGGGCAGAGCCTGTACTTAGCATGAACAAGACCCTGGGCTCCATCCCTAGCACCACAGAAAGTAAGAACAACAGAAAGGAGGGAGGCGCATGCACAGCTGAGCTGGACGTGAAAAACCATTAGCAGCCAGCCTGCTATGCTCTCCATCCCCACTTGCCCATGATTCCCCTTTGGCCCCAGAGCTAACCTCATGCCAACCAGCATTTCTACGCTGGATGCTGTATTGTCCTTGTGAACAGAATGCAACTTACTACAATGTGCCTGAAAAATGTTAAATCTGATTTTTCCAATGGATGCGAGGTTTTTCCGGAGTGACATTAGACATCTTCCATGCACACTAATCTCTTCCTACAGCAGTGGGTCCTGTTAGTTTCCTCAGGGCAGTTCATTAGTGGATGGAATTTTAAATCCTGAAAGACTTAATGGGTATGCAAAAGTTATCCTCCAAGGTGCAGCAGGATTTACCAAATGCTTCAAGAACAGTGCATGCTTCCCTGGAAGAGCAAGATGTTGAATGGATTCTGATTGTCCCTTCATTTATTGGAACCATTTATTCTCACTGGGCACCATGGATGGAAGAAACACAAGAAAGCCATTTAGAGCATTCAGATTGATGTGGGAGCCCACACACCAGCTCTGCGCAGGCCTTTAGTGCATGCCCTCCTTCCCTGTGAAACATCTTGAAACTACCTACTCTGAATTTTTTTCTGTAACAAATCCAAGAGGCCGAGGTGACTTTTGGCCACCTAGAAAATTGCCAGGCCAAATCCCATGCTACTAGAAGGCATGCACTTAGTAACTGAGGTAGTAAAAGCAGGGTGGGGTAGGGGTAAAGTTAAAAAAGTAAATATGTAAAAAATAAAATGGACCAAAGTAAGCACTTAATTTTGACCTGTACCCACATAGATCCTTTCTCCAGGAGGGTAGCAAGTGCTAATTACTCATAATACAATCCACTGAGAATGCCAAGGCTAAGGGAAGAAATGACCTAAATCTGATTTTTAAGTTTTAGAAGGGAGGAGAGCATTAGAATACATTTTTATTTACTGAGCATTTGCAATGAGGCATATATTACGCTAAATGCTTTCTATCTTAGTATCTCATTTACTCCTATGAGGTATGTATTATTTTTGCTTCCATTTTACAGATAAGATATTTGACATACAGTAGTCAATTAATTACCCAAGGGCATGTTAAGTACAAGAGCTGAAGACCACAACCAAGTCCACTTGGCCCTCTAATTTGTGTGTTCTAGGTAAGGGCTTGTCACATAAAGAGGCAAAAAGGTACAGGTTTGGCAAAATATTAGCAAAATATCGAAGAGGGGAGCAGATTAAGCTGGAACAGAAAATCAAAATGAGAGGATGGAGAGAAGCACAAAGAGGGTACTGATTGGTCCCCATGACTCTTAGACATAAGAGGGAGCTGGGGAGCAGCCTTCGACTATCAGAAGATCACTGAGTATTCTAGGTCAGAAGGAAAAGACATGGGTGGCCATGGCCATGACTACTAAGGAGCAGCAGCTGCAAGCATCACTGATGCTAGAGGTCTGGCCAGGAGTGGGGAAGGAGCAGCAAGACAGGTGTTCAAGGGGAAAGCAAAGGCTCCCAGTGAAGTCTGCCAAGAATACTGCAGTATCTCCAGACATCAAGGCCATTTTAATTCCCATCTCCATCTGAATCAGAGGGCAGCCAGACAGGATGGGTGTGCCAAAGGAGAGTATCAGAAAGAACACTGAACAGAAAGCCAATACATGGCTCCAGGCAGGGAGTGATTTTATTTAATTGGCTTGTTAATTCTCTAGAGATGACAAAGATGTATAAAGCACATTTACCCCAAAATATGCCTTAAAAAAATAGAAATCTTCACCTGGAAATGCATATGAAGTCATCTTTCCTCTCACCACCACCCAGCAAAGCAGTCGGCCATAATTACAGTTTGTTTTATTGCTTTTTAATTGTTGCACTTCTGCGAATAAGCGCCACCATGTAATTAGGGAGTTGGTTCCCCATTCAAGTATGTGGACAGGAATCCTCACCTCCCCAGCCTGGGAGGCCAGGCACACATGTGCAGGCGCTCCTAGTGCACCCGTTCAGCCAAGGTGACACAGAGCAGGTTGGACTCAGAGGCTTTTGTTTTCTACTTTGTCTTCCACACCGATTTCTTTCTCTCTTTGCTGCTGAGAGTATATAAAACTTGGCTATGAGAACTATGCTAGGTTGTAAGCAGATCAGTGTTGTAACAAGCTTAAAGACCATAACAATAAGGCATAGTTCCTATTCTTTTAAGAAAGTGCTGAAAAACATTCTGATCCCAAAAGTAACCCTGGAGACAGACCAGCATCACTCCTCTGAAATAAGGAATTAAAATAGAGAGCAAGAATTGTCTCTTATTTGCCTCTAGTAAGTGTTCAGTGTTTTCTGAAGAATTGAGAATTGGATCACAGATACTCTGCAAGTGGACACGAACAGTTATTTGCAACCATTTTCTGGTGGTGTGCACATGTAGGGAGAGGAAGAGGAGTTTAGGAAGGATGGAGATAATACACACTTTCTCTACACATCTGAAAACAGACAAGGGAGAGATTTTAAAAGAAATCCCACTGGCTCAATATCATTGCTACATACTTTTCTATCTCATGAGGCCACAACAAAAATGGATGGAAGAATATAATCTGAAATAACCAAATTGTGATTAAAAACCCTATGTACTGATGTCAAACGCACAAGTGAGTACTTTTCAGTAAATAAAGTGTCCTATAAGGTATCCTGTTTGTCATTCTTTTCATTAACCAAAGAGCAGGTAGACAAAGGAAGAGTCATCCTTGAGTGTGGAGCATCCAAAAATGCAAACAATATAAATGATTTATGGCTATAACAAGTAAAGGAATGCTGTTTGGGAAAAAGTATTACTCTCAAAGCACTTCCCATTCTCACTATGTATAAAACAGCTTCCGACAAGGCCTATGGTGGTACAGAGGTGCAGAATGACCTGGAAAAAATGGTTTCTGTGGGTATCATTTGGACATGCACAGCCTTGAATACCTTCCCATTCAAGATACTTTGGCTTTTTTCTTAAAGCAATTACAACCTAGGCTTTTCTGTTCAGGTTTTGCTTACATAAGAATAATGTTGGCCCTAGGTTATATGTGTAGGAGATAATAGCCACCTCTTTGAGCACAGGTATGTTCACTGGTATGTACATAATAAAATACTAAATTTTCCTAGGAAAAGGATTTAAAATTGAAACAAGGATCTGTAATACCTGCTGATCTGTTACCCCAAAGCAAGTACAAAGGCTGCCAGTGAAATAGAGAACACTTTGTTTTGAAAGTGTTTAGAAAAACAGAAGACATCAGTGATCATCTGAAGGCCTCATTTTAATTTGATCCCGGATTCAGGATGACTTAGAGGTTGTCTTTTTGAGACAGCATACAGTATTGCTAACATCTTTATGTAGGTCAGAAAAGGAACTTCAGAAGTCATAATATGCTGCTGTTCTAATGAATGATTAGAGTCAGAACCCCACTTGTTTACATTTCAGAAAAGCAAGTTATTTGCACTAGAGCAGACATCAGAATTTTTCAGAATGCAAATATTCAATGGCATTCTTAACCTCATCCACTTGAAAAGGGATAGATTTATCAAGCAAACTGCAGATGCCTCTGTATAAAAAAGATGAGTCTTAGGTTCTGGACTATTAAGTACTTTTCTCTTTTCAGACAATACTCTAATAAAACAATTATGAAGTACTCTGAAACCCTGCCACACCCCTTTGATTAAACCACACTGCACAAAATATTTAGATACAGCCTGAACAAATGAAATAAACATCAAGGCAGGAAATGCAGCCTGGAATGTTCGATCTGGCACTCACCAGACTCTGAAAGGCCGTCTCACTTGAAAATTTAAGCAAACAAAATCTACTGTAATTCCATTGCAGCATTTGCACTTAAGCAAAGCTACCTCATCTCTGTCATTTTGATTTTTTTTTTTTACAGCAGATGGAAACCAAAAAACCAAAAAAAACAAAAACAAAAGCAGAAACTTCCTTGCCTCACAAACATATGTGTCCAGTTGAAATCTGCTTTCTCAAACCTTATGCATCAATCCAGCAAACAAACAAACAAAAAGGTTATTTTTTTATTACTCACTATTACTCCAGGATTTCAGTAAGTATTTGATACTGATCTCAAAGAAGCCCGAATCCTGTTGGCTGGCCATGTCTGCAGCATACAAAGAGGCTGCTAGGGCTGGCAGCGCTGGAAGAGCAGGTACCGGGCGTGGAGATGCGCCTGTCACAGGTTAGTGATGTAAGCGCTGGGTCAGGAGCTGAGACGGCGGCGGCTCTGCAGATCTACCTCAGTCTCCCACACGGAGACCTCATTTAAAGGACAGCGGGAGATGCTCAGCCGCTCCTCCTCCTCTGGGGCCAGGTCTTGCTTCTTATTTGCTGGGTGCTGATCTCCCTGCAGCCCTCAGAAGCCGCGGTGGCTTGCTGCTTTCATTTCTGGGCTTTCATAACCAGAAATGCCTCCTGCCGGCCACCCGCAGGCTCTGCTCCAGCCAGGTACAGTGCAGAGGAAGTCCCCACCTGAAGCAGGATCTGCTCTCCTGGGGTGGGGTAGGGTGGGGCGGTGGGGGTAGGGGAGTAATTTTCAGCCAGCTTGCCTGACCCGAAGCCAGCTGCCTCCTGGACCACACGGTGGCCGCGGAGCCAGGGAATGAGCTGGGCCCTCCTGCTCCCTGTCCCTGCCTCTGTCACAACCTGGCTACCACTCAGCCTCCACCAGGGCTGAGGAGGAGGAAGAATCCTCAGCTTCTTTGACTCCCTCGGTGCAGAAAGTCTTCAAGGGAACAGCCGGGGAACGTGCAGGCTGCTACTTCCCCTTGGGTCTCACACAACTGCAGCACGATGCGGTAAGCAGGCTGCACCCTTGCATCTGGTTGCAGCGACGTTTTGAAAAACCCCATCCATCAGCCCCATTTCAGTAAGGAAGCTCCGAAACGTGAAGTCATTGGTCTGGGCTTTTCTTTCCTTTCTCTAATGGGCACAGCAGAATCTGCGGTTCATGCTTCTCCTGGCCAGAAATGTGGTCTTACTGAGAGGCACCCCAGCCCTGGAGTGTACACCCAAAAGGGACAGAATAAACTGCTTAGTCTGTTTGTTCAGAGAATGCCACGGATTCCACCAGGGATCTGTTTTTCAAGCCTTGTATTTCTAAGAATCACCCAGCCCAATAAAGCTTATTTTATTTGTATTAAAAAGATAAGGAGTTTGCATTGGATTCTTTTCTCTGCAGTGACATTTTCCTTTATGAATTCTTCATATCAAGTGTCCTGATTTTGGCTGGCTTGGCTTCACACTATCATTTAGCTTGAGTATGAGTTAAATAAGAGTATTGTATTTTAATAATGACAGGCTGTGTCTGAGCAGGTGGGATTTGGCCAAGCATTTGAGAGCCACTAGATCCTTTTCCCTTCTCAGTAAATCTAAGATTTATGTTTCCAAAAGAATACTTTGTGATAATTATTTAACATAACAAATGCTAGACAACCCCCCCAATATATTCACAAATAAGACTTCCCAGATTAATAGTTCATTTGAGAAATGGGAGGGAAAGAGTATGACATACTTTCATTTTTAAGACAAAGAATCTGAAACATCCAGAATTAAACAGCACTTTAAGAGCTGTATGCTAGCTTATCACTACAACACAGCCCCTTCTCAGCTCTCCACACAAAGACAAGCCCTCCTCCCTTACCCACTTGGATTCCCACTCTGCTCAGAGCATTTTATTCTTATGAAATTTCTGATCAAGCTGACTTCTTTTTAATTCATATATCTATATCTATATATATGTATGTATGTATGTATGTATGTATGTATGTATATATATATAAAAGTTGGTAGGCTAAATTTCTTTGACCACCTGTACTTGGTATGGTTTCTAGGTAAAATAGCACCCAAAGGTTTTGCTTCAGAACAATTTGATTACATCTGAGCACAACTGCAATACCCGTGCCCACCTGGTCTGGTGCCTCTCTCCCCTTTGGCGGTTGTGAACACACAGGGAGGCTGCCAGGTGCCTTGCAATGAATGGCACACAGCACTCAAGGTAGGACCCTGACCCCCACCTAGGGCCAGCCCTTATTAGCTTTGGGAGCTAAGGCAAGCTTTTAGCCTTGCTAAGCCTTAATTTCTTCACCAGTGCACTGGGAATAATCATTGTTCATACGTCCAACAATTGTTGGAAAGAATAAATGACATCATATATGGAAAGGACTCGGTATAGTAGTGCCCTGCACATAGTAAAAACCTCATCAAATTTATTATTATTTTATTCATTTTTATTATTATAAATTCTTAGTGACTCCAGATAAACTCTTTTGTTGAAGTTAAATAATTTTTACCATTTCTCTGACTTAGTATGCTGTTTTTGAATATCAATAGTAACTGTCTTGGGATAGCAGATTGAAGACATTTAAAGTCAGCTGCAATAAAATATATGCTATTCAATGTTGCTATCCAGAGATTCTCTAAATGCTTATAAAAGAAATCCTAACTGGATTTAAAAAGTTTTCACTAGTACTATAAACATACTACCTTGTTAAGAATGCTATTTACATATATTTCAAAGGAAATGATCATAAAAATTTAAGTGTTGTTTAGAAAGAATGTCTTTAATAGCATCTAGCCTGTGAGGAGTGAATTAGCAACCAAGAGTCCTGTTTTTTTTCTTGTCTGTCAGAACCCAAAATCTTTGTCCAATGTATGCTCTTTTTTCTCCCCTCATCTGAGTACCTTTAAAGACAACATATATTCAAAAGAACAGAAGAGGTCTTTTGTTTTGTTGAAAGGCCTGCAAATCAAACAGAAAGGCACCTGCCATCAGCTGGGATAAAACATTCTCTCATTTCCTTTCTGTCTCTCCCTTCTCCTTCCCTCCCTCCTAGGAGGGGGACACTTATAATAATAATAAAAAAAATGTACTTGGAAAGGATACCTAGACAAATTATTTTAAAATACAATAAAATCTGAATCTGATCCTGGCTTGCTTTCTGATTTCAGTTGTCGTTTAAGATGACTTATCTGAGTTTTCATACCAATAATAACAAAAGATAATTCCTTAAATATCTTGGGAAAACATACAATAATCTTTAAAAAGATTAGGGATAGATGTTGGGAACTGAAAGATAACAGTGCCATAGGAACAGTGCAAGGCCCCACGAAATGGTATGTAACAGTGGGAAAAAGCCAGGAAACAGCCTGAGATGAGTAAAATTAATGAGACCATCCACATCCATTCAATATTAATACGGTGTTAAAAACACACATTTTTAAATCATATTTACCTTCACTTCAAAAATGGGTAAGTCCTATTATTAGCCCACTTTATAGAGAGAAAATTAAGGCTTAACAAAGCATAAAATAAGGTCAAATCATATGGTAAAATTTAGGTCAAGCCAATTTTAGGCACATTTATCCTATTAGTATTACTATTTTAATTCTATCCCATGGTAGAGTCATTTATTCTAACCTTATTGTGATTTGCAAATCACAAGAGAGAACAACTTGTTTTTTGGTACTGGGCATTGAACTCATGATCTTGTGCTCACCAAGCAGGCATTTATACAGCTGAGCTAAATCTCTGGCCCGAGGGAACAACTTTCAAGAGAGTTCAAGAAGAGAGGGTAGGAACGTATCTGACAGGTGCCCCAGGTGCCCCACAGCTCTCC
Source organism: Cavia porcellus (assembly GCF_034190915.1). Lineage (NCBI taxonomy): Eukaryota > Metazoa > Chordata > Mammalia > Rodentia > Caviidae > Cavia > Cavia porcellus. Next base: position 38,696,989 of record NW_026947504.1, on the reverse strand, counting down.
AGGCCTACGCACATCTTCCCTTCTGCTGGCTTTTGTCTGGCAGAGGAACTGTTCCCTGGAGATTCCAGTCCCCATCAAGAGTTTAGAGAAGAATGCCATCATTTTGTATATTAATTTGGTTCATTGCACAGAGATGCCTAACCTGGTATAGAGGTGGGGTGGGGTAACTGTGGATGGAAATCAAGCCTGAATCATACTTGTCCAGCTGGTAATGGGTTCTGCTCACCCTGATGTGGGTGGAGCTGCATCTGCCCAAGACGTAGTCTATATTGTGAGCAAGACATTGTATGGGCTGGTGGTAGCCCTGGGTGAAGCAGAGGAAGCCAGCAAAGCATTGTGTTTCAAGAAGGCAGTGATCACCTTACACACTATTTCCCACTCTGTTGCATGGCAGCAATGAGGTGCTAGAGGGCAGGTGGACTGCATCTTACAATTCATATTTTAATTCCTATTATGAGCATCCTTTCCCTCTCCTCTCCGAAAGAGCTTCAGCTTACTCTGTTTTATATCTCTGTCTGCTCCCAACACATTCAACAAACATGTAGACTGGGTACACGAATAGGACTGCAATGCCTATCTAGGGTTACCTGCTGCATACGTGGGAAGATGCGTACCAGAAGTACAATTCGTTTGTATTTTAATTCATGCTCCATTTATACTTTCTTGGCATTTTAAACAAGTTTTTTGAGACTACACTATAGTGTTCATAACAATGTGAAACAAAGCGAGGCAAACAGTCTGGATGCTTGCCAACCTCAAAACCATTACTTAATGATTTTCAAGCAACAGACTGAGCCGATTGGGTGAGGGTTAGAGCCCTCCCTCTTTCTCTGTGGATGGTGCACGTGGGTACCCACGTGCAATTACTGTCACGGAGTGACATGTGTTCCCATGCACAGACTGTGTCAAGCACAAGAGAAATGCTTCAAGAGCAATCTGAAGGAACAAAGAAATTTCTTCATGTAAAAAAAAATGGCTTTATCAATTTTTGATCAATGAAGTAAAAAAATGCAGTAAGGTCATCTGTACTATTATACACTGTATTATAAGAGGAATTAGTCCAAATCCAATCATGTCCCAGATAGCAGTTGAGATCAATGTTGAGGAACATGGAGACAAAAAATTTTTTTGCATTAAAAAAGAAAACAATAAGAGGCTTTATAGAGGAAACCTAAAGAACAAAGTGTCCAAATAAATAACAAACTTCTCCTTTTATCTATTCAGACAAAGAATTTAGATGATCTAGCTGACTACTAAATTGAGAAAAACATCAAAAGCCACACAATGTTCATGTGATAAACATAAAATGCAATAATCATGCCTTTAAAAATCCAACCTGAAGACACAAATTTTCACAAAAGCATATTTTGTAAGTTCTGAAAACATTTGCTTCATTACTATCCAAATTTTATTTTATCCAAATAAAATTTTCAATGGACTGAAATACATTCAAATTTTTTGAATTTCATTACGGCAAAGCTTGTTGTTGAACAGATTTAGACACAAACAAGGAAAATCATGTCTCTTAAAATGGATTTCTTAAAAAGAAAAAACAAAAAAACAAAACAAAACAAAAAAACCAGCAGCAGAATCCAACCTTTTTTTCCCTCCACTCAGCTCTTCTGAAAAGGAGTTTTAGAGAAAGTGAGCCAGCCCAAGGGACTGGATGCTGGTCTAGTGCAGGGACAGCAAATCTTTTAGAGACAAGTGCTCTAAACTGCACCCCCAATCCATTTATGTATCACCAAGTGCCAACACTGCGATTATACCTGATACCGAGGCTCAATAAATAACTCACACATTAAACCTTTTGTTTTTAAAGAAAAACAAGTAACAGGCATCCCATAGGTCCCACCACCACTGGTCTAGTGCAAGGGGAAGCCCTTGAAGGATTCAAGGGGGAGACAAGGAGACCCTGGGAAGTGCAGCAGGGAAAGAGGGAAGCCTGTATCACCCGATGCTACCCTGTGCATGGAAGGCCCTCCACATGCTCTTTGTCAGGCAGGATGAAAAGTGACATTCACTGAGTGCTTAACATTGAGGTCCTGGGCTGGGCTGCATCTTGGAGGACAAAGCCAAGCCAAAAGGCACAACTGCTGGGCACCTCTTTTAAAACCACACTGTGACATCAGTGGAGGAACAGAGGCACTGGTTATCCCAGCCAGTGCCTTGGTAAATAAAAATTAGGCCACACCCTGGACTCTGCTTAAGGCAAACTCAAGAACTATAAATTCAAGAACAAATTGTCAAGGGATTTTAATTAGCAGGATAGTGATACTGTGTGCCAGAGCTGAGTCTACGGCGCCGTCACACAAGGGCTGTGTTGCTGGCAAAGTTGTCGAGCATCTCCTGACCTCAGTTTCCTTGTCTGTAAACCAACATTTACCACACAGCTCTGTTACAAGCATTAAGCAAGTTCCTAGGTAGGTGATACATGATAAGGTAGCAGATTTTTAGCAAGCAACGAATTCAGAATATCTAATAAATATTCCCTTAAGCACAGGTTGGGAAAAGAGGGAGAGAGCGGCCTGCCCACCGTAGAGGAATACCCTCTGTCACGTCTGCTTGCTACCAAGTAAGGTAAGGCAGACCTGCCTTTCCTTCCGGTCAAAGTAAGGAAAGTCCAAACATGTACACTCAACTTTTGGGCCTAGGGTACACCTTGACTTGAGTGCAGGTTAGGGTTAGTTTAGTATCATTTCAAAATTTATCTGGATATTTGGATATTATTAATCCAGAGCCTAAATAGATGTTATGGTTCATATACATTATGTAAATATGAATATTTGCTCTCAAACTCTGCAGAATAAAGATATGGCAGGGTTAATATTTAATGTTCTATTTATAGATATGTATAAGAGAGAAAATATTTGAGGGCCCTCCCCCTTACTGTGAAAGTAACAGCATAACTAAACAATGCCCCTTTCAAATGCCCTGAGTGGCCTGAGAAATTATTCACACTCAGATTTAAACAGGTTTGGTGTGACTGGCTTCCGCAGCAGCGAAGAATTAATGTATGATTGTAAGACATTAACCACTAAAAAATAACATTTGCTTTGCATGTTAGTGTTTATCAAAAATATACAAGTAATGCTTTACCAGGATAAAAAATAATATTTACACCAGTTGTCAGCATTCTTTCCCAAACATTCTTTGCTATGTAAAGGAGAATTAAGAAAATGTTGGTTCTTCCCCATATGAATGATGAGCCAACCACAAAGAAAAGAAGTGTTCTCATCGTTGCATTAAAATTATTGGGTGATAGGTATTTTTATGACATGGTGATATAAATGAAGTACCTGTTAGAGCTTCAGCAAACAGTCCTATTTTTACTCTATTCACATTCTTTACTTCAGGCACAAAAATAAATACTAGAGCTTAAGTCACATGGAGCATATCAAGTTTTCTAAAAGTACCACTTAATGTATACTTTTTAAAATCTGAAATTTTATAATTAATTAAGCTAGGGAATATTAGAAATTTTGATGAGTTCTATTTATACGTTTATTACTTAAGTTTTATATACAGTGGATTTTTTTTTGTTCTAGGTGTGATGTGATAGTTACCTGCGAAAGGTTGGAGGACTGCAAATCAGAGAACTTTTAATTCTGTTTCTAATTTTCACACTCATACTCTGATTTTGGAGGTTATTTTGCTAAAAAATGAAGAATGTTCCTCTTGCCATCAATTTGTTTCTTGGGGAAGACTCTAAGATTTTCCTTACTCTTTGGAAGAACAATGGTAGTTGAGAAGTAAATCACTGGATAATAAATTATTTTTAAGTTTTTGACATATATATATATTTTTTTTACAATAGATTCATGTTCTCAATATGTTTTGATAAGCTAAGTGTCAAGGGCATCTGTGAAAACATATATATCAACTGGCTGGCTTCTGAAGCTGACATAAGACCAAAAAAAATTGGGAATGTGGGGCTGGTGATTTAGCTCAGCGTCATAAGCGCCTACCTTGCAAGCAGGCAGTTGTGAGTTCGATCCTAGGTACCGATAAAAAAAGAAAAAGCCAAAAAAAAAAAAAAATTGGGAATGTGAGATAAAGCAATATGAAAATAACCAAGTTATCTACTGTGAAAGTAATGAGGCAATATCAAAGTGGTTTGTCATTTTAGAGACAGACTGATAAAAAGCATACATGGGGCAAGTCCTGTAAGGTAGAAAGAGAGACCACACCTATGAGCCAGGGCCAGGTTATTATCACTGAGATTACATGCTGTAGAATTGAAGGAGTTGAAGGGGAAGACAGCACCACTTCATTTGAGCTAACAACTTAAAAAGACATTTCTGCTCACTGAGCAGCCCGGATTTCACCTTCAAAGTCTTCCAAGTGCTCATGTGTTCGGGGATCTGCCTGGTGTGGATCCCCTGGTCTCTCTGCCTCTTAGAAGCCTCTGGTGTGAACCTGATGACACCAAAGCACAGAAGCACGTACGTCACCTTTTCCCCTTTAACTACCATTCAGACATATTAGAAAACCGAGAACGGGTGAGTCTATTTTGCAGGGCAAAGAAAGTCTTGTAAGGCATGTTTATAGAAAGGGTGGGAACCAACACCCTATTTGACAGACAAGCAGGCCTTTGTGCAGGAGGGTGGGGCTGTCAGAGGCTGAGTGAGGGATGGCTGCAGCTCAGCAGACTCCTGGGAAAGCACTGCCAACTCCCAGCCCAGGCACAGCTCAGGAGTCAGAAATGAGCTGAAAAGTAATGAGCTTCACACTGCAGGCCGGGTGAGGTCACTGGAGAAACCCAGGGCAACAGAGGTGGAGGGTCACGATTCTAATCCTCAGTGTCAGCTGCAGAAAAGCCAAAGGTCACAGTCAGGCCAGTCCCTGCTTCACCAGGTTCTTGGCACAGAGCTCCACGTATTCCTGTTTCTTCTTTCATACAGTGCAGCTGATACTATCTTGTCTGCCCTTTACTTGTGTCACGATCTAAAAGATCCACTGTGGAGCATCTATAATTCAACTAATAACAGATGAAATTAATTTCAATAATAATGTTATAATTTGAATCTCAAAAGTTCCCCAAAAACTGATGTGTCAAAGAAGATCATGTGGATGGAAAGGCTTTGTATTCTCAGGGTGCTGGTATTAGATGCTCCAGGCTCTGTCAGTATAAGAACAGCCAGATGGTTCCTCCTCAGATCTTTACTGGAACAAAAAACACTAGCACCCTCCCGGTCAATTGTGCTAGCCTGCCACACTTTCAGTTTTTGGTCTACAAATGTGCCCAGAGTATTCTGCTCTGTAAGCAGCCATTCACCAATTCCAGGAACATGCTGGTGGCTGGTGGTTTGATTGGGTCCAATTCAAAGGGCCCTCTGGCTTCTCCAGAAAAATACAGGATGGGTGTAAGTGTAGTAGAGAAATACTCCACCATACCTCAAGCTTTGTTTTCATCATCTTTGTTCTCTAAGGGGTTTTTTCCCCCTTTCTCTTATCTTTAAAATTGTTCTTGGACATTAATGTCATTTCTATCCTTATCACCCTTTGTATATATAACATATTTTGTTCATGAAAACAATGATTAGCCGAAAAGTAAAAAAATGGGCCATGGGTGTGGCTTTCTGTTGGATTTTTTGATGAAAGACAAGATGGCGGCGCTTTCCTGACTGGGAGAAATGTATTAGTGAAAAGGCCGAGTCTGGAATGCACAGCAATACTTTCCCCACTGGTTTCCTATTTACTGTCACAGATGAAGAAACTGATAAGTCCCCAGCTAGGGTACAACAGATCCATGTCAATAAAAATGATGATGATTGCTGGTCATGGGATATGGCAGGACTGGGGGTAGACCTGATGCAAGGCCAGTGATGTTCAATAGAAGTGCAATGCAAGCCACAGCGCATTACATACTCAAATAACTAATAATAGGCGGGGGAAATTAATTTCAGTTTCAAGAATACTGTTTTGGTTTGAAATCTCGAACGTCCTCCAAAAGCTCGTGTGTCAAAGATATAGTCTTTGGGTTGGCAGCAGTGTTAAAAGGTGGGGCTTTGGGTGTGACTGAATCCTGAGGGCCTTGATCCCGGATTCACAGCTGAGTGGTCTGCTGGGAGACTGTGGAAACTGTAGGAAACTGTGGGCCTGGATGGAGGAACAGGTCCCTGTGGATGGAGCCACAGGTGTGGCTTTGAAAGTTAAATCTTGTGTTTTTCTCTCTGTATTTGTGTCTCCATCTCTCTCTCCCTGTCTTCACTTCCCTGGCTGCCATGAGATAAAAAGCTTTCGTTTGCCATGACCTTCTGCCACAACATTTCTGCCACACCTCAGAGCAGCACTAGAATCAGCCGCCATGGCCTGAAACCTTTGAAACTATGAGCAAAAACAAACCTTTCTTCCTTTAAGTTGTTTTTCTCAGGTGTTTTGTCACAGTGACAGAAAGATGCATGACACAAACATTTTACTTAACCCAATATACCAATACTATTATCTTTTTAATATGTAATAGATATCAAAATTATTAGTGGGCATTTAATGGTTTCACATTGAATACTTAGAATGGGATGCATATTTTACGGCACATGTGAATTTGTATCAGCCAGTTCCTAAGGCAGAATAACCGTCAGTGGCTGGCGACTTACTGGACACAGCAGTTCCTTAGGTCCCTAACTAGTTTTGAACCTTTTTGGTAGTCTAATAAAGATTAGGGCCACCTTCTTAGGATGACATGCTTACATGAATAAAACATATAGAAGTATATAGATAATGTATTATTTCAAAATACAGTAATATTTCTAAAAACACAGAATTGTGGTACAGTATACACCTGCTTCTTCAGTAACACATTAAATAACATAATCTAGAGGCAGGTAAAATTATAAAAAATTTTAAATAAAATAATACTAAAAAGTATATACATTATTTCCACATACCTAAAGCAACTGTCACATTATGAATATATCTGTGGCTTCAACTGGTAGAAAAGTTACAGGTACTAATAATATTGTGGCTTGTCACCTATATTTATAATTGAAGTAAATACTATTTTTTCAGTTAGAGGTCTGTGAAAAGTAAACTGTGATTTTTTGCAGCTGAGTCCATGGACCCTCAACCCACGATGCTGATCTACCACCGTCTTTCGCCTCTGCACTCTGCTGCCCACAAGATGCCACTCCTTTCCGAAGGCTCACAGTTTGAGAAGACACACGTAAAGACGGTCATAAATAACCACTGCACCTTTGAGAAGCTCCCCACATGTTCCTTCAAATTTTCTTCATACTTTCTCTCTCTTCTTCTACCACTTGCTTTTCTTCTGTCCCTATACACTCTTTAGATATTTAAATGATAAAGACTAAATCTGTTCAACAAATGCTAACAACATGTATCACTGGACTTTTCTGAGAAATCACAGCTACAAAACGTGTCCTCAAATTGGTGCTTCATTATTGAACACCTGTTAATTACAACCTGCACACTACATTAAACACTGTCTGTGCTTGAGTACATATAAAATATTGTCCTCACAAATTAAATAAGCTTCTCAAAAGAACTTGTATGTATTGAAACAATTTCAAATTGATGAAAGATCTACTGGATTCACTTATGACCCTAATAGAAATTGTTAGTTATATACAGTAGAAGAGTACTCTGGTCTCAAACATGTCTCATTTTTTAAAATGTAAGTTTGTCGGGCTCACTAGGTACATTGATTTATTATTATCCTATTGATCATGTGAGAGTCTTTAACCACTATGGGGAGTGAGATTCTCCAGAAGCCTTCATAATGGTATCCAGAGCTGCAGCCCAGAGGTCATGTTTACAGGATGGACAAGAGTATTAGTTCATGGCCTGTGCATAAGCTTTCCTGTTCTTACTCAGAAAAACTGCTACTTGTAATTAAAAGCAGCATCTGCTTGTTTTTTTCTTCTTGGGAAACCTCCATCCCTCAAACCAGGAATATTCCAGACAGGAGCACGAGCAGGAAACTTCTGGTTTCTCTGGGGATCTTGCTTGCTGACTTAGATAGACTTGAGAACAGACTGAAGAAGGTCGGTGACCAGGACACACAATCTCAGGACCAACTCCTGATAGCGTTAGGGTCTGGTTTCATCAAAGAGCCTATTCCTTGAATATCAGAGTCTAAATGTATATTATCATCTTTAATAATACTATTTTTAAATGCCTCATTTTTTATTATTCTCAAACTGTCTTCAGGAGTTAGTAAAAAAATGACTCTCAAAACTGAAGACTGAGGTGGGATGCAGGCTCAGGGGTAGAGTACTTGCCTAGCGAGCATAAAGCTCTGGTTGTTCCATCTGTAGTACAGCCAAATACATAAATAAACAGAAATATAATAAAATTTAATTTTGCTTTGAGTTGTGGAATTAGCTTGGTAGGATGAAGCCAGGACATTCCACAAATGAAACAGAATAGAAAGAATATATTAGAGTGCCTCAGGCACCAACAGAGGTGAATCCTGTTTCATGAAACTTCCGTTACAGAAATGTCCACACACACACACACACACACACACACACACACACACACACACACACACACGCACGCACACGAATGCTAGGCTGCAATGCAAAGAAAGACACATTCTGGTTTTACTGCATCGGAGATCAAACCCAGGGCCTCACACAAGTGTTCTACTGTTAAGCTCTGTTCCCAGCCTGTATGGTTTATTTCTTATTGCAGGTCACTGTTTTAAAACTCTGAAATCCCCTTCCCATTTGAACATTTTCTTATTTTACAATACTTATTATAAATTTTGGTTCTTGTTTATCCTTTTGGTTTCTCACACAAGAGAAATGATGTGATATTTAAACATGTGTCGCTGCTTCATGTCACGTACAAGTATGGTCCAAGTCACCAAATCATGTTTTAAAAGCCTGAAAGCCTTGGCCCTGGACTTGCCCATTTGCCTCGTGCCTGCTTGTGGTGCTACTTCACCTCCACCTAGTGGCGAAGACAACTTCCATCGGGACCTAGGAAGCCTGCCACTCGTATAGCCCAGAGGTGGGCCATTATATCTACTTATTAAATGTCTAGATACTGCACGGGATAAACAGCAGCCAATCTGAACTTTAGGCAGGAAAGAATGATAAATTCCAGTCTGGGCACTGGAATATTTGTCAAAAGTTACTGAGTCATTCTGGGGCTGCCTGTTTATAAAATGCAAGTATTTCCTACTTCAGGTTTACTAAAAAGATTAATGAAAGATGAACAAAGAGATGTACCTAGTATAGGTAGATGCTCACAAAAGCTTAGTTTCTTTTTCTCTTCCTTTCTGATTTCTAAAGACATTTGGCATGGATTTATAGACATCTTGTTCGTGTCTGACATCTTGTTTGATGACTCTTCCCTGAGGGTTTCTCTACTTCAGATTATCATTAGAAGAAAGAAAAAGACTGTGGGTGTCCAAAAAAAAAAAAAAACCAAACAAACAAAAACAAAAAACAAAGGTCTTGAATAATTACGGGAAGGAGAAGAGGGCATGAGCATCAAACACAGGGCAGAAACTCAGTGCAATACAGGACCAAAAGACAAAAGCTGCAGGTATACAATGGGCGTAGTTATTACCCAAAAGTGCTGCCTCAAAGTGAGAGGGAGGGGGTGGAGACACATGCCAAGAAATATAGAACACAAAGTATTTGGAGTTTTTCCAAGTGAGCTTATACGAAAGATTCCAACTTCATACCATGTTCTATAAAAACTGGATGGAAGTCAGTCTGAATTGTGACAAGCAATTATAAAAAAACCACCCAGAAAAGAGATATCACAAGCTATGGACTTTTCAAATAACGAGGCAAAGAGTATAAGCAATATAAGAGGTAATAAACACGGAAGAAATGAAGGAACTATGATGAAATTAATCTGAAATAAAGTAGATTACAAAATTATTGGAGCAGAAAGCACTGCTCCCATATCAGAATACTCAGGATTTACATGAAATTCTATAAAGTGGTACAGTTTGGTATTAGAAAAACACAGGAAACAAAAACAGAACACCATTATACACAGTAGTCCCCCTTTATTTTGGGGGACATGTTCCAGGACTCCCCTGAAATTGAGGGCAGTGCTAAATCCTCCATGTTATTTGAACATGTGCACTGCAAAGGTCTATCATGGACTACTAAGTGACGGATGGGCGGGAGCCCACATAGCCTGGCTATTCTGGACAAAGGGATAATTCATAGCCGAGTGGGGCACAGACATATTTCATCACACTACTTGGAACAGCGTGCAACTTAAAACACATGATTTATTTCTGGAATTTTCTATGTAATATTTTTGGAGCACAGTTGATTGTGGGTATTTAAAGCCACAAGTAACTGAAAGCTAGGAAAGCAAAGCCAAAGATAGGAGGAGACTTTTAGGAATGCTGAGGGGGTCTACAGGGGAGACGATGAGTGGAAAATAAAAACAGACAGGGACAAGGAGGCAGCCTCCTTACCAGGCTCAAAAGTAGGCCTCTCTCATTCCACGTCATGTCTGCCCTTCTCCATCTTTCTGGCTTCCCTCCACTGAGCCTGCTCTGGTCTCAGTGATAACCCTGCCTCCTAGACAGCACCAGATAGCAACTGCCACTTTCCTATCATTGAGTCCACAGAGCCACTTTCCACTCTCTTCTGGTATCATTTCTGCCGTCTTCCTAGGCACCTCACCCCAGAAGTCCCCTGCATCCTAACCTTTCACTCGCTGTCAGGTCTTTTCTGATTTATGGAAATGTACGCATGACCTCTCACCACATAAGCAAAGAATAAACAAGACAAAGCTTGCTTTTATCCCATATTTCCTTCCAATTTCTACCTCAATTATACAAGCCACTTTCAGACTCCCTCCTGTTTCAGTCGACCTGGATGATTTATTGGCAATAGCCTCCACCGAGCTGCTGGTCCTTAACTTAGTATTTTGTCAGCATTTGGAACACTCTTCTTGAAACTCTTGACCTCATATTTCTTCTATGACCTCATGTTTTCCTGATTTTCAAGGCGGGGCCTTGCCTACTTCTTCAGGATGTCTGGCTCTCTGTCTGCTACCTATCTGCATCCACCTTGCACTCTTCCACATGAGGGTTTTAGCTAAGCTGTGCCACCTGCCTAGAGGCTCTTCCCTCTGTTCTTATCACGGGCAACTCCTGATCATCCTTCCATCAGTCTAAGGATTACTTTCTTAAGGTCACGGATTTATGTTGGAATCTTTCCTTAACTGTTGATCTGTGTCACTCTGAAACTTCCTTATCGTTATGTTCAATTGGTTTAATGGTGCTTTCACAATTTGCAGGTATGATCATATTGTATATTTTCCACTGTGCTACTATGCAGACCCCTTAGGACTATCAATTTCACTAGGTAGGCTCCATATTTATTTTGGTTACCACTTTACTTCTTTTTTCTTAGGTGAACACAATGACCATAGTACGATGGACAGCCGTGCAGGTCAGTGAATGGACAAGCAAAGATTCACACCTCCACCTAGAAGGTGGAGCACATCACTGACTTTACCATGCCTGCTTTCAGGCCTTTCATTTTCTCTGTGCAAATGCTGTTCTTATTTTTCCAGGCTCTCAGATATCTGTTGGAACAAAGTCCCATTTTGGCTAAGAGAAGCACCATGGAGAGTAAGTTCTCAGCAAATGGAGACAAAAAGCCTGAGAAAATTACCTGGAAGAAAACAGTCCAAATTTTCTCAGTCTCTGATTTCTTATTTCCCTGACACAATCTCCAGTCACAGCAGTCACAGCAGAGGTCGTGCACAGGCTCTTTCCCTAGCAGGGCCTTCCTGACCTGAAAACTACAGGAGCTGGATGAGCGGGAAGAAAGGTACATCACGGGAGGTATCGGGGAGGGGAAAACAAAAAGCAGCTCTCAAGCTGGCATCGGATCCAGTAGACCTAGGAAGGGTGAGTCTTACCAGCCGTCACTGGTGACATCCACTTCTAATGTGGATGAAAATCTCAAGCCAATCTATAAGGGATTTATGCCCGGTCTTCACTTGTAGAAGTGGATGAGCTAAAGGTCTTTCTGCATACTTCAGAATGCCTGTTGAGATAGACAGCTGGAACATCCACCCCATTACTTCCTGTATTTTAAAAGAAAGGTTTCTCAGTGGAGATATTTCATATTCATGACATTCAAAGCTGAGTTTCAGTTCTGCTAAAAACAGCTTGCATCAAAGCTATAATATTGCTAATTAGATTCTGTAACTCCACTTAAGAATGATTGGAGGCATTAGAAATTCCAGTGGCAGGAATCTAACTAGGTTTGACCAGAAGATGGAAGGGTGTGGGGAAGGAAAGATGGACAAAGGATGGTTAACGGGTGCAGAGAAGCAGTCAGATAGGAAGAATAACTTACAGGTGTGTTCAACCTATGGCTGGTACGCTCCTTGCCTTTTAAAAAAATGTTACATTAAAAATATTTTTAAACGGAACTTTTGTTACTTATAGGCATTAGCTATACTATATACTTATATGATACAAGACAATTCTTCTTTACTCTGTGTAGCCCAGGCAAGTCAAAATGTTGGACAAGGCTATTATACATGAGCATAACTATGGTAGACAATATTAAGCTGAATATTTCCAAAAAAACTACATAAGTAGAACTTTTTTTTGGTCTTTTTCATTTTTATGGGTACCGGGGACTGAACTCACGACTGCCTGCTTGCAAGACAGGCGCTTATGCCGCTGAGCTAAATCCCCAGCCCCCACATAGTAGAATTTTGAATACTCCCCACACAAAGAAATGGTAAATGTTTAGGTGACAGATATGCCAATTACTCCAAACTGATAATCAGACATTGAATACATGTATTGAAATGTCATCTTGTACCCTATATGCATGTAGAATTAGGTGTCAAAGATAAAATACGCTGGGGATGTAGCCTAGTGCCTAGCATGTACAAGGCTCTTGTGTTTAATGCCCAGCGCTACAAAAGTAAAAACAAACACAAACCAAAATAATAATAATAATCATGATAAATCCTTCATTTAAAAATATTTGACCCTTATTTTTTAAAACAACACTGCTAAGGGCCTGCTTGTTGACCTTGGGAGGGGCAGGGCACTCCTGCCTGCTTTTGGTCACTCAGGCTGGGAGAAACAGCCTTACGGACTTAGTGGTATCTTATTAAAAAAACAAAAAACCAAAGCGAGCAAAACAAAACAAATCCCAGCCCTGCTCCTTACAGTCCTGTTTAAGAAGCACCTTTTCCACCTCCCTTCCCTAACCCCACTCATTCTCCAGTTTCCTGACATTCCAGCTCTGGGGACTGAGTTTGTCATGACCACTGCGGAAACTTCCAACGCTAACTTACTTGGTCTCCTGGCAGCCCTTGGTATTACTGGGAGTCTAACAGTTTGTTACTCTTACTTTGACTGGCTCCGTTCTCCTTCTACCTCTGTGACTTGCTGTTTCAAAGTCTTGGAGCCTTTCCACTGTCCCTCCTTTGTAACGGCAAGAGTAATCTAGTTCTACACTCAGGCTCTTTCCTTCTTGTCGATGCACAGCATATGGCTTAGATAGGTCATCTACAGTCACCTGATGTTTCCCAAATTATTTTGTACCTCAGGTCTCTTCGTGGAGGTCCACATCCACATGGCATCTTTTCTACATCCTGCTGTGTATCTTCATCTTCTCCCTGGGTACCTGAAATCCAACATGCCTAAGCCTAGCTCACTGCGTTTTTTCCTTTCTCCTTGTTGTCTAAATGAGATTACAACTTCCTCCTCAGGTTAGCACCCCAGAGTTTCCTTCTTTCTGCTCGCCAAGTCAGCGAGCTCTGCCCTCTTAGCCACTTCCCGTGCCTTCTCATCCTCATTCCTGCTGCCACTGTCTAATTAAGGTACGTGTCACTCGCTGTCTACTGAGTGCAACCATCTTCTTCCTGGTCTCTTTGAACACTACAAGGCTGCCAGAGTGTTTGATGGTTCTGCATCACTCCTGGGATAAAGCTCAACCTTTGGTGGCCACATAAGGCCTCTTCCAATCCTGTGCTTCAGCCACAGGACACTGTCTCCAGGGACTTCAAAGCATTGTCCTGTCCTATTTTACTAGTACATCGTACTTGCACAGTATTTTGGTTTTCTTTTTTATCTTAATTCCAACTCGAGCCCCCACCCTTACTCTGAGAAGTGCTGACTTCACAGGCAGAGTGAAGTATCTTCTGCTGAGCTCCAGCAGCATCTGCATATGGCCTTGGAATGACTAGCTTGTCCCTCCATAAAACTGTGAGCTCCATGGGAGGAGTGGAAGGCTGTGTGTCTTGTTCTCAAATTACCAGCATCTAGAGTAGTGCCTGACACACAACAGATCCTAACACATGCTGGTTGAATAAATAATTACTATCAAAAATAACAATTTAAATTTAACAAAGTAGTTTATTTTGTGGGTAAACCCAGAGGCCAATGGTATGATAACATCCCTTTTAATACACTTGATATGTAACATATATTCTTTTTGGTGTGCATCTGTCAAGTGTTTTTCTGTAGTACTCTACAGAAACAAGTGAAAGGAGAATTGTTTCAAATAAACCAAAGATTAAAACCTTACATCACGGTATGAAATACCTTTTCATTACAATATCCAATACGAAAGATGTAGTTTCTAGAGATTAATTTTGAAATTTTTGTCATTATCACAAGATTTCCTTAAATCCCACATATCAACCAAAGCAACAGGTACAGGACGTGGCCCATAAAATCTCACAAAGCTCTCCAAGTTCTTGTGAATGGCAGACATGGTTTTCCTGGAATATGCTTACCTAGACGATTATTCACAAAGAAGCAGTTCAAGCTCAGGATGGCAACGGTATCTTACTCTTCTGAGGCTTTTTCCCCCCAAAATAGCTAAATAATCATGAAGTGTTCCTGAATTTCACAAATGGAGAAACTGAGGCCTTGAAATAAGATAGTCATGATCAAAGGACAAGTCTAGACATTATTCCTGCTTCTGTAAATCCTCCCCTGAGGAACAACTCAAGTTGTGTTGGTGGCATCTTAGAATATCTACCCATGAAGCAGTTACAGTTTCATTCATTTGCACTGGAGTAGTTGCCCTTGAACTGCAAGTCTGCGTGCCCTCAATGGTGCTTAGGAAGCTGGTCAACAGCCAGGCCCTGCTGGACCACACAGGCCAAGGCTGGGGTCATCTGTGCACTCCGCTCCTGCTTGAGCTGCTGTGGGGAGCCTAATGCACATAAATATTTGGAAGCGCAGATGGGTTTGCTTTGTGACTGAAACATTCCTGACATTTTTCAAGATGGGTAGTGCCGAGGAGCTCAGGGCAGACCAACCATGCCTGAAATAGAACTGGCCTCCGGAGACAAACATCCTCATTTCACTGACTAAATCTGCTGCCACCACAGGAAAGCTCCTGCATTTGTTGAACGTAGGCTTGGGGAAATCTGTAAATACTCAGAGTCCTTTCTCAGGTTTGAAACTACGTTTGGCCCTTACTCAAGTCCATGTTTCACTTGGGGGATGAAAATAATAGCACTTGTGGGGTTGATTGCTAATAACAGATTACATAATAGACTACAATGGAGTTTCATATCGGGCGGCCATCAACTCATAATCTTACATACACGCTTCAAAATGTATGCCTCAACTTCTTATTTCATGAAACATACATACACACTCATGGATTAACTTCTTAGCCAATTAAGAATACAGTCGCTAAAACAACAACAAAATACCCTTTCCACACATACTTTTCATTTACAACAACAACAACAAAAATGGGGCAAGTCTAGTCAAGAACAATCAGATTCTTTGTTAGACTTTCTGAAATTCGAGCAATGAAGAATAAACACTGGCTCCAGGCCAGCATCGGGTTGTTTGCTAGTCTTTGAGGAAACAGAGTTTAGGGCCTTTGCACTGGTTCCTCTTGCTTCCTAAACTCCCTCCCGCAAGTCAGTCCCATAATGTGACCCTTCTTTCTCTTCTGCCCCCACCTATCAACCAGATGTTCCTGACCATCACATCAGACGTAAGGTTTCATTCCCTACCATAACTTTCTCTCCTTGCTTCATTTTACTCAAAACTTCACGCTTTATTCTCTGAATGATACCTAAGTATGTTTGTAGTTTGCCTCACCCCCACCAAAATACAAGCTCCGCAAGGACAGTAATAGTGTCTGCTTTACTCCCTGCTATAACTCTAGTACCCAGAAAATGGCTAGCATGTGATAGGTGTTTGAGAAATACTAAGTGAATGAGTACATGAATACATGACGTTGCAATTCACTCTCTGTATGTTGTGCAATGCAATGTGCCAAACTGGCATGTGAACAAATGCCAATAGCTACATAAACAAATACTTACACTAGTACCTCTCTGTCCTTGAACTATGACAAGTGATAATCTAACTAAATTAAAGGTCTGGTTTGATTATGTCCAAAAACCATTTCATTTTCTCTACTTGTCTCTGACATAGCTCTTGGACAGGTAATCTTATGATGCAAGGTTGAAAGCTCAATCTGGTTTTCTGAATTGGCTTAAACATTCCCTGCCCTAAACAGAGTCAGGTCAGTGGCCTGGTAGCCAGATTTCTGGTCTACCTTTTACCTAAAAATTGGATGCAATTGCAAAAAAAACCAAACAAACAAACAAACAAACAACAACAACAACAAAAATAAAAGCATTACCTGTATAGCAGACCATGTTAAATCAGGGACAGTGATTATAGACTGGGCAGTGAACCAAGGACACAGCGAGAGGAGAGCATCATAGAGCTTCTCTGGGAAAATTTGGCCTTGGACACATATCATTTCAGAATTCTAGACCACTCTAGAATTCTAGTGGGTCTTTGTGGGCAGGTGAGTACCATCTACGAGGGGCTGGTAGGCACTCCCTTTACGGGCTGGGATGGTAAAAGGCAGGCATTCTGTTCAGCAAAGGGCATCCTTTCTGATTAAATAGCTTTTGTTTCCCCACACCACAGTGAAACTCTTCAAATGGACCTGACCTTTAAGAACCACCAGGCAGACAACTTGAAAGGCCTTTTGGTGATACATGTGACACATCTAGAAGCACATTTAAGACTCAGCTTGTGAAACTTAGCAGTGGGGGAGCTTTCTTCTTATTTTTTTGTTTTTGAGCCCTGCTTCGTATACAATGGCTGTACCTTCAGCTATGTTTGGCTAGTAGATTCTATAGTTATTTCTACTACATAGTGGTACTGTTTTGACTTGTTAGGAATTTTAACAAATGATTTTCATGAAGCCAGAGGTATGATATTAATCACCTTTAGGAATAAAGTAAAAGGAAGGGGCACTAAATATAATAAAAGACTTTCAGAGCTCCTAAGAATGTCTGGAGCAGGGTAAAATAAAAGTATGTCAAATATAAATTACAGGATTTTATTTCAGGATAAATGTTAAATTCTATACTTTGCCTCCACCAAAAAATATCAAAAGGTGCCTTGTATTATTTATATGTTCATTCACTTCATAAGACTATAATATTTTATGCTTACTGATTGCCTTCAGTTATATACTTTAAACTCCCAAAGAGGTAGGGACAGTGTCTACTTGGTGCTCTGCTGAATATTAAATGCCTACGCCTAGCAAGAGACAGATAGAATATGTTTGTTGAATAAGAAAAATAAATGAATGAATAAAATATGCAAAAATGGACAAAACTTAACTATCCCAAGAGTTTAAAAATTAGGATTTCTTAGGGGCCGGGGATTTAGCTCAGTGTTATAAGTGCCTACCTGGCAAATGCAAGTTTGTTAGATCCCTGGTACAAAAAAAAAAAAAAAAAAAAAGAGGAATTATTGTTGAATATAAATTTAACATTAGTCAACAATGCTTGGATTATGGAAGGCAATTTAGAAGTCTAGAATGTGGAGTGGGACCATCCTGACTGATTTCTCCCACAGAGTTATCCTTGTCTGTGTTCCCAGTGAGGAGGGATGTTGCTAGGCTGGCTGTGTCCCCTCAACTTCACACGCTGACGTCTTAATGTGACTATCTTTGGAGATGGGGCCATTAAAGACGTAAGCAAGTTAGCACTAAGTCATTAGGGTGGCCCTAACCCAACATGCCTGAATCCTTTCCAGAGGAGGAGATTAGTACATTGGCACATGCAGAGGGACGACCTTGTGAAGACACAGGGAGAAAGTGACCTTCTATAAGCTGAGGAGAGAGGCCTTAGGAGAAACCAGTCCTGCCAGCACACTGATCCTGGACTTCCATCATCCAGAACTGTGAGGAAATGGACGTCTGGTGTTGAAGCTACAGTCCGTGGCGCTCTCTTACAGCACTGCTAGAAACCTAGTGTACAACTAAGAGTGAACAGCTTAAAACAAAGTGACTCGAGAGCACAATGAGAACTTTCTTCAAACACCTACTCATTACGCAGAAGAAAATAGAAGGTAAAACTCTCTGACAGAAGGAGGGATTTGAAAATGGAATGAATGCTAAAGTATATATAATCTGCTTACGTACTGAAAGTGTTAGCTGTTCTCTCACACCCTGGTTTGCCGTAAGCTCCGTGACATCAGGCACATAGCAGAGGGTTAATTCCCTTTGCGGGTGATGAGTTTCCTATGGCAGGGTAAACAGGCAGAAGTGGCACACAGCCATTACAGCCTCTTGCAGATGGCACTGGTCGGGCTACTTCAAGATCCTTTTCCAATGTCGAAATTCTATTCATCTAATTCTACTTCAACAAATGAGTGAAATAGGCATTCCTCACAGAAAAGGTATACGTTAAACTATTTGTTCTCCTCTGAGGATTCTGATCAAGGTATTGGGATCATACATCTATATTTTGTATTTTTTCAGTCTGAACATATTATCCACCCATGTTTTTTCTAACACAAGAGAATAAATTTTAAGTAACGTCTATTATAAATTGCTTTCTTAAAAGCCAGCTCTTTTCATATTTTTAAGTAATGGAGATAGATATTCCTTCTAGTTCCAGTTTGGTTTCTTATATCTGTTTAATTTAAATCATTAGCTCCAAGAGCAAGAGACTGTGGAGCTTTAATAAATGTCTAGAGATGAATAATTAATAACATTAAAAATTATCATCATCTTCTTATCCTCCCAAGAGGAGCAGCAGATGGTGAATTCTGGCTGGGCCTATTTCTAGCTGTGCCTGTGGCTGCCCATAGTTCTTAAAAGAAGCCAGCATTCAAAGAACAGAGTAAAACTCACAGGAATCTCATGAATTTTCCTGTTGTTATTCCAAAGGTTTTTTTGGCACTGAGTCTGAGCCAGTAGATGAGTCTGTATACTTTGTCACAGCAACCCAGTCTTTTAAAAATCATCAGAAGATCTTAGGGATTAAAAACAAAGTTTACCCTTGAATGTGAAAGAGTCAGAGGGACAGGACACCCTGCTACTCCCACTCCATGGAAGAATATGAGTACCAACATCAGTGCCAAGAGGTTAGACTTCATATAGCTCAGAAATACCAAGCATGACAATGTTTAGGTAACTGAAAAGTGCAAATATCTTCCATAAATACAATTTCTGCTTCATAATTTACACTGGCAGATATCTAACATTTGTCTGTCCCACAGACTTCATTCCCAACTTGTTAAAATTCTGCTGTGTGCTAAGAACAATGCTACATACAGATTCAAGGCAGCAACTTCTGCACCCCAACATACGTACAGGTTTGCAGAACCTTTCTTCCTACTCTACCTGTACCTCCAAAATACTTACCCTTATAGGGAATGCTATCAATCAGTGGAACCAAATATAATTATCATTGGTAATAAATACATTAAAAAAAAACTTGGCAATGAAATAGATGGTGAGAAATGAAAAACATGCCTGTAATCCCAGATTACAGGAGGGATCAATACTAAAAGATAGACTCTGTTGAACAAATCCTAACAAAGTTCCTGTGAACTGCTAAGCTCTCTATGTGAATGAATGCACTGGGAAAAATATAAGAGAAACAAAAGGGAATAACTATGAACAGCATACCTGTTCCACGTCTCTCCTGGTCTTTGGACAGGCAGCTCAAGATCATCATTTTACCCAATAGTTTCAAAACTGTTGGGTGAATCCTGTTTTAAGATGTATTTGAAGAAAGGGTCATCTTGCCCCATTACAAAGGTTAGAGTCAGTACAGGCATGGTGGAACACCACTTGATTTGGATGAAGAGGACCTGAGATCAAGTTTAACCTCATCAACTAACCAACTGGAAACCCTAAGTCACTTACCTCCCCTGCTCTTTAGTTAATGTCCATATAGAAAAAGAACATTAATAACAAATGTCAGGAGGTCTACAGAAAGATAGAGACAGTACACATGTATACTTTCTATACTTCACAGAGTTAGTTCTTATAGCTCCATAAATTTGGTGTATTATTACCTTATTGATGAAGAAACTGAAGTTTAGGGAAAGCATGGTCACTCATAATAAATACTTGCCCAAGGATATGTAACTTTTACAGCTTAGTTCCTTGTCCGAACACAAACTGGACCTAAATTTAATACTTATCTTAAATTCAAACAGCTTATCCCCATCCAGCAGAAGACATGCACTGAGTACGGTTATGGTTTGTGCCTCGATGTCCTCCCAAAGCCTCATGTGGTCGTGGGGGAGGGCTTTCCCAGAGGCAGCTGAATCTACAGTTTGTGATTGACTCATGGGGGAAAGTAATCAAGACGAGTACCTTCTCTGCTTTACAATGAACTATTCTATGTTTTTGCATTTAATGTACAGACATGTATGTTTATGAATGAGGTATTACACCCCTTTAAAAGATGGGAAAACTGAAGTTCATTAACGCTGTTACTGACTACAGTGGTATAGCTTCACTAACTTTTGATTTGAACTCAAGCTTTGCTTAGCACACAGCCTTGTCTATATGCTCTTATTGATTATAAGCTTAGTTAACTCGATAATGGCAATAAAACATCATAAAAAACAATGAAGTAAAAACAGAACATTTTCTCATTATTTTTCATTTAAAATTTTTCTTATTTAATTCTTGCTTTGGAGTATTTGCTTAACATGATCACTAAACAATATAAAATTTGACCATGAATATTTCATTTTTATTGATACAAATAAATTAAAAAACAAACCTCTGAAAAGATTTTTAAAATAAATAATATGTAATTAACTTCACGTTTTTTAAAAGGTAATTCTGGTAAAAATGAAATAATCTTTTATTTGGTCTATACACAGCCAAACAATTCCCTTATAGGTAACCTCTTCCTTCTGTTCACCATCACCCAGGCCCCCGTTCCATGCCTGCCATCAGTTAAACGCCACCTCTCAAACTTTGTCACATTCTTCTCGTTGCACCTAGGGTAGGAGCTCCTCGCTAGGTCACTAAATTTCCACTCATCACTTCACATGTAGGTTAAGTGTTACTATCCCATGATTCCTAATGACTTACAATTTCTTCTATAGTCCCTTACTGAATTTGATGGCATCATTATTTCAGATGGGACTTGTTTACTAGCTTTAAATTTTCTAAATAGATTGCCTATCTCTCAAAGTAGAGAACATCCAGGGAATGGGGATCTTCTTTATTATTTTTCTATTACTGTATCCATAATGTCTTTGATATTTTTATAACCACAGATTTTTTCAAATGAGAAAAATCCACAGTTCTCTAAATATTGCTAACATCCCTTTCCATATGTTATATTTGAATAATATTAATAAAAAATCAACACACAAAACCTGCTTCAAAAGAACATTGGTTGTTTGCTACATTTGAACAATTCGGCATTTAAATAGCTTAATAGCAACATCTAAACAATGAAGTCTGGTAAAAGTGGAATGTATTACTAATGAAGGTGACACTGGTTTCTCTAAAAATAGGGTACACGTTCCTGAGTCTTTATTCATTTGATAGGTGGCTTTCCAAGTACTAATTAATTGCCTCTGGCGATCTTGACCCTCAATAGGGGGCCATTCCAGTAGCAAGACAACGGTCACCATTTCATATGATAGCTATCGTGTAGGTTTCTATAATCATCATACTTTAATACAATAGAATCGTATTTATTACCACACACCTTCATTGTTCTATGAGAGTGATTCTCACTGGATAGGCTTTTTAACTGTGGGGTGTTTGGGTCAACTAGTGATGGGGGCAACTGCTCCAGACATTTCATGGGCAGGAAATAGAAATGCTTAATACCATCCACAAATGTGGAGCTCTCCTGTACAGTGAAAGATTGCCCCACATCCCACATGACTTTCAACCCTCCCCCTCCATGTCTATATAGATAAAAAACTCATGTCTAATTTTTTAAGTCTGGAAACTGTTTTACATATATCAAATCACTTTTTATATAAGATTAACATCTTAATTTTCAAGGAATGCAAATAGTATATAAGATGCGGAAAAAATGGACTTTGTTTTGATGCAGGTTTTAACGGTAACTGATCACCAGTTAGGAAGATTACAATGCTGAAGGCAGTGCCACATGTGGCCCACACCTGTGTCGATCTGCCTTGGGTTGGGGGCATATTCATAGTGACTCTGCAGGAAATGTGCGTATCCAACTGTCAGCATGTCAGTAAAAAAATGCAGTGCCCGAGTGTTCGTGTTGACATTTAGAGTAGTTTATCATGGATTACTGCCCTAACCTCTCTCTTTTATACTATAGATGGTTATTTGCATATAATTATTCTTTTAAAAGTTATGTACAGATGAGTTATACTCTTTGAATTTCATTTCAAGACTATAAATGAAAAGGGAGCTGAGTCTAATGGGTGGAAATTCTCTACCTTGTCTCTCCAAAGCAATTTAATGATAAAGCTCTTTAGAAGCTACTAGCATCAGCCTGAGAGGAATGAAAACATTCAGTCAAGAGAGGAGTCACAGAGTAAGAAGGTACAGTCATTCGTTCCAGTAAGACATAGTTATTAAACAAAGGATACCTGAAAAGGTGTAAAATAGATCCCTGAACTTTGTGAACATAGCTAGTAAAATACAAAAATGCAGTATGTAGGTTCTTGTAAGCAGGACTGCTCTGGACCTTAAATAAACTGAATCTGATAGAGAAGGGATGCAAACTTCATCTGATTTTCAGAGCAACACCTGCTAATGAGCCTCAGGCAGGTCATTCATGCAGAGAAGTCATTCGGGCTGAATTATAGTAACAAGGCAAGAATAAGCCAGTAACATTTATAGGACTGATTCACTGAGAGGGGAGGGTGATAAGAGGTTAACGATGGATTTTATGTCAATATCGAAGTTAAAGTCATATTATTTATTTATCTGTGCTTATAGGTCTTTGGAGGGAGTTTCAGAATTCTATTTTAAAGTAATTTTACATTAAGAAAAAATTGTATCATATAATGTTGCATGAATAATTCTTTGTCTTAAATAAATGCTTACATATTGATTATCTTGTACATAATTTTGAACTTTAGGATTAATATATGATGTGAACAGGGAAATTTGAGCTGGAATTAAATAAGAGTAAAGTTCGAGGCACTTTAAGACTAAGCAAAAATACTGGCTAGGCCACGAAAATGAGAAATTAATCTGCATAAAGGTTGCAGCTCAAAGAATTATTTTATTGGGAGGAAAAGGACAATGCTAACTCACAAAAAAATGGTTCTCTGATGTATCACCAGCCAAGTGTTTTGTGTGCAGATTTAACCCTGGTTATTTTTGGAGTAGAAAGAGTCTTGTTTTTGAGGAAGCAATGTAATTTTCATTTCTTCCATTAAAGGGAAAACATCTGACTGAGTTTAAGGTAGGTAATCCATTTTAACTGGTGGTAGTTCTGGCCTCTTCTGGCATGGGTTTGGGCTGCTTCTAACGTGGACAGCTTTTCAATTCTGCAGTGACACTTGACCCTCCCTTTGGCTGCCAGGTGGGGCCACACAGCATGCAGAATCTATACAACTAGGCCACCCTGTCCCAGAGCTGCTGTAAGACTCGCAGATGTTCAGGAGATGAGGTTTGATTTACTGTGTTCTCAAAGTGTTCTTAAAACTCAACTGTGTAACCCACATTCTTGAATACTCTTAAGAAACAAAGGAGCCTACAAGGGAGAGCTTTTTGTCATGCACAAATAAGGTAATCACCAGGGTCAGAAATCATATTTCCCCTAGCTTCTGCTCTTAAGAGTATTATATTATGTGATTAAGAAATTATCTCAAAATTCTCCCGTATACTAGGCTGAGTGTGGATGTCAGCACTCTTTAGAATTGAGACAGTCAATTAAATGCCATCTTCGAGACAAGCAAGAAAGCTCTCCGGGCGTGGTTTGAATGGTAAACCCGTTCCCTCCTTCCACAGGAAACACAAAGCCAAGAAAATTCCTGCCAAGAAACAAAATACAACTAGATATTTTTAAAAGACTCTAATTATTTCCTCAAAATGCAACAAGGTAATCACAAGAAAAAATAGAATTTAGGCTTCATTTATTTACTGCAAGTTGAATTATAAGCCATAACAACACTAACAATATCTGCCGTAAGATAATGCCTTATAGTTTAACAACTGACACATGATCTCTTTTTGAATTCAGAATACCCCTCAGGAGTTTTAAGCAGGGAAAAATCAGACTTATTTATCAGTTAGGCAACTGAGGTTTGAAATGGGTAACTAAAGGAAGACACAGAGGGTAAGAGCCCTTTTTTGTTATTTGATGCCAGGGATCAAACTCATGGCCTTACAGTTGCTAGGCAGGCACTTATGGGCACTGAGCTAAACCCCTTGCCTAAAGCTTTCTTATACAAAGTGAAAGGCCAGTGAGTTCCCAGAGAAATGGCACACATCACAGCCACTCTCTCGTAAGCACTGGAAACTCTCTCATCACCAGATACTTTTACTAAAAAACACACTGGCCATGCATACACAAGGCTGTCCCAGCACGGGGCTGAGTATAAATTATGTCAAGGAAAGGAACCAGAGTACCCACAGGTGACAGAATTTAGCATTATTTCAGGAGTTTGTGCTCTGGAACTAACTGAAGAGCAGTAAGTGTTCACACAAGGAATAGGTCCCTAGCAAAGACTGGAGACAGGCCAGGGAAGGGCTGGTCACAGACCCTTAGGTGGCAAGACACACTTGTGACTGACCTCATGTCCTCCCTCATTCTTGATTATTTGCTTTAGCTACAACATTAGTTGCTTGGATAAATTTAGAACAAACAATTTTCTTGTTAATTCCTCATATTTTAATGCCCCTCTTTAGTGCTGGTAGAATGCACCTAGGGCCTTCTTACTGATCCCCAGGCCTTTAAATTTCTGAGGCAGGGTCTTGCTAAATTCCTCCAGTTGGGCTAGAACTGGTGAGCCTCTTCCCTCAGCCTCCCAGAGTGGAGACAGGTGCTGGCAAAGGCACCATGGATAGCTTCTAACTCCCTTTCGAGGAAGTCATAAAAACCATGAGGGTTTGTGGGTATTGCTTACTGGTTGGTAGACAGTGTTCCTCACATGCCTACAGCCCTGGGTTCAATTCTAGAACCACCCGCAAAGAAAAGCAAAAGCTGTACTCCTCAACCAAGAATAATGTTAAGATTTATGCATCATAGAAAAAAATTATTTATGATTCACCTTTTTATTTTTAAAAATACAGCAATATCCCATATATAAGTAGTTGGAACATAAGCGATTTCTGTAGAGAGATAGTATGAATAAATAAAATACACTATTAACTTGTAAAGTTTGCATTTTCTACAGTGGCAATGGTTTATAGAGCTACATGCATTTACTTCTAGAGAATCCTGATAACTAGGTCTAGGGCTGAAGGGGTGCACAAGAGCACACATCCCCTCACACACAAGCAATGAGCCTACACCTACAGATGTCACCACTCTAAGCTCACATTTGTCAGGAGAGAGCTCTTGTCATGGGCTGTCTTCTACACTGTGGCTTGTTCTGTTAGCTACTAGTTGCAGTCCTGGACTCAGACCTTACAGCAGCTCTGCCCCTGTGCTCACCTCCTGCTAAGTAGTGGGCTATTTATAAAGTTCACTTATTTGACCCAGTGAAGAACAACAGGAAACACGGTGTGGTCCTGAGAGTCAAGTTTCCCAGGGGCCTTTGTAACTCAGTCCACCACTTCCACACACCCTGACATGTCTGCATGCCAAAGCATTTTGGTTTTTCCTTCGGCTGTGCCATCCAGCCTTATCTTGAGAGTGCAAAACCACTCTGCCTAAACTGGCAGAGCAAAAATCACATCATTTCCTTGCCAAAACACAAAAGGAGTGCAAAGCTGGATGAAGGCATGGCAGGTCCCTGTGCCCTCTCCTCCCCGCCCCACTTCCCCTGTCACCATGTTCACACTGTGGAAGACTTGGGTCCGCTGCATTACCCCTGGCTTCTAAGTCCTCTAGGGTGCAGGAGCAGTGCATCCTAGAACCCACAACTCAGGGGTGACTCAGGTCTCTCCAAATGAGATCCCCACCAACCAACGACACAGGCTCAGGAGTTTATCTTTTCTCCAGCTGTACAAGTGATGCCTAGTGGCAGCAATTCATAAGATCTCCAAAGGAGGGAGAAGTTTGTAATCACAGACCTACCTGAGGTAACCCAGCCCAGGAGTCCTGGAGCAGAATGTCAGACTCCAAATCTGTGCCATCTGTACTCAGGGCCACCTTCTCACTATGAGGGACACGGCTCCTGAAGAACTTTGTATGTACAGTGCATTTTAAGTAGTATTTTACACATCTGACAACCCTGTGGAAGATGTGGTGAGGTGGTGGTGATTATATGCTTAAAATTACATCTTCCTGAAAAAAAGTCTCTAATTCTTTCACTTTCTCTTTACAGTGAAGATACCAATTCTTGTTCCCTCAAAGATACCCTACCCTAATTCTTGGATCCTCTGCATGATGGGATGTTTCAGGATGTGAGCTGGCAAAAATGACCTTAAACCCTGGAGATTCATCGGGTCTGCAATCGGCCCTGCTGGTCTGGGGACTGAAGTGTCATCTGAAAACGAAGGCAGCCGGGCAGGTCTCGAGGGGCTGACAGGGACTGAATTGCTTGTGTTTCCCGGCCTCCAAATTCACATGCTGAAGCCGTAACGTATGTGATGGCATTTTGAGAGGTCCACAGGATTAGATGAAGTCATCAGGGTGAGTGCATAGTCAGTCTGACAAGATTAGTTGCCTTACAGCAGACACTAGAGAGTGCTCAAGTGCTTGCGGGGCTTCTCCTCTCCTCTGCTGCTCCTGATCCAGCTCCCTCTCTCTCTCCTCCTTTGGGAAGACAGTAAAAAGGCAGCCAACTGCAAGCAGGAAAGAGAGCCCTCAGCAGGCCGTACCCACTCATGCTGGCCATCTGATCACTCACCTCCAAACACCAGAACTGTGAGAAGATAAATGTCTTCTCGTCTAAACCAGTCTGCGGTACTGTTAAGGCAAGTGAGCAGAGGAGAGCCCAACTGCCAGCTGGTTATAAAACAGGGACCTCAGTCCTTCCGTGATAAAAGTCTAGATCCTGGCAACACTCTAAAGGAGCCTGGAAATAGTTTCTTTGCCAGAGCCTCAAGGTAAGAGCTCATCTTGGCTAAAAATCTTGATTTGGCCTTGAGGGCTCTCAAACAGAGGATCATGCTGCTACCTGTGCCTGAAGTGGTGACCCAAGGAAACTATGAGACAAGAAGTGGGCGTGGTTCAAATCGTAAATTAGTGGCAATTTGTCATGCAGTAATTGAAAACCAATATAGATTGCTATCGATTTTTGGTTTAGCCCCAAGCACAAGTCTTCATTACTATTTCACTTACACACACACACACAAATCACATTTTTTTAGTTCTAGTAGCGAATGTTTGAGTACATAATATTTATACTCTTTGTGTAGAGTTGGTACATAACACATCTTAATTCCTTTTTCATTCCTTTTCCCTTCTGCCTCCATCTCTCGATCCCCTCCCATTTGAGAAAGTTCTATTTCCCTACTTCCTACTGCCTGTCTTTCATACTGTCTTACATTATCTTGGTCTAAACTCTACACTGAGCTTTTATCCCATTTCCTAGTTATTCCTGGGCTTGCTTACTAACTTCATACCCTCCCATTACATTTTATCTGGATTCTTACTTGGCTTCTGTTCCCTAAATTGTTTATCCTTTTGTGTAATCCTGGGCAACTCTACCAGATTCATTCTCTTGATATCATAGATTCAAATATTGCTTTTAAAATAATACTGACAGGAGTGAAATTTTAACCAGTCTAGAGTATAAAGAGTTTTTCACAAAATTGTTTTGTAAGACCAGATATATTATTACATTTTAGGAATTTTATTTCAACTTTTTTGGATAAGATGCTCTTTTTCTATGAAATGGTCATTATGGTGGCAGCAGATGGTAGCACAAATGGCCACAAATTTATTCCTTTACAATGTGACCTTGAAGCGCCTTCTGTGAGGATGAAGGATCTACTTATCCACCTCTCACTTCTGGGCTTGCTTGGGTCAGTTGCTTAGGCCAATGAAACTTAGCAAACATGAAGTAAGGGGTTGCAGAGATGGTGAACCTTTTAGTGCTGTCAATGATAAAAACAGCCCACTGTGGCACATATTCCTTAGGTTCACTACCACTGGGCTGAGGCATTGGGATTCTTTCTCTTACTACTGGGAATCCTTTGTCACAAGTGAACAAGCCCCACCTGGTCTCCTGGGATTACAGACCCTGTAGAGACAGGCCCCATTAATCCTGGCTAGATAAACTGAGGGTACAGGTATATGAGGAAGAGTATACCTGCCATCTGACGGTTCAGCCCTGGGTGAGTCCACAGAAACATGTCTCATTACGATTGAGCTGCTTTAGGTCGCTTCATTTGAGATGATCCCTTATGCAGCAAGCAGATACAACAGAAAAACTGGCTTACAGTATTTTTTTTAACGCTTTTAGAAAACTAAAATGTGAGTAAACTCTTTACAAGTTGTTATGGTTTGTGTCTGGATATTTCCTCTAAAGCCTTATGCACTCACAGAGGTGAGCGTCTGTGAGTTTGTGACTGATTCATGACCCAACCTGGGATTACGGCGTGAATGCTACACCCGCCCTGGGATGAGTAGCCTGCATACAATACAAGGGAGAGAAGCAGGCTTGCCCTCTCTCTTACCCCTTTTGTTTTTGCTGCTTTTGGTGTCTTTGGTCTCCATGAACAGTTTCCCCTCCACCACACCACTCTGTCTCAGGGCCAGTTGTGAGCTAAAACAAAACAAAACAAAACAAAACAAAACACCCTTTTCCTTCCTTTACTTTGGTATTTCAGGTATTTTGGTAATTTGGTAATTCGGGTACTTTGTCTCAGCGATGAGAGAGAAGTAACTAGGATACAAGTCTTTACAATTTTTCTAAACATGTAAGCAGTCCAGGGAGTTTTTAAGACTCTTTGAACTACTGCCTTAACCCTACGGTCCAAATATGTCTTTGCATTGTTCAAAAGGCTATGCAAATTGAACCACAGAGAATGATTTGCATGACCAGTTATAGAGGAAGATTTTTCTGCTTGATAAATGATAGCTGGCCAGGAAAGGAGAACAAAGAACAAACAGAGAGCTGAGTAAATAAAGCTGCCTCATCTAGATAGGGTGAAAGGCACGTTTCAGGGCAGCAGTGTAGGGGTTAAGGGATATTTCTGTCAGGAGCACCAGGGACCTGCTGGAAAGCTTCACTAAGGCAGATCTATTTATCTTGTTGCTTTCTGATTAGGACCCCCACCCTGGACTTTGTTCTTTGAATTTCTTTTCCAGAATAATGTTTGACAAAGATTCTACTTAACATCCCTGCCCTCTTGATATCTGTCCTTCTAGGTTCAATTTCTCTTGATCTGCTACTTAGTATTAGTGACCTGGAAGATACACATGTTCTCTGGACAGTATCATGCTAGAGGATGAGACCTTCTGGAGTGTGAGTGGCTGGAACAGTGTGAACCAGTCTGTACCGTCTGAGCAAGGGCACTATGGTTGTTCCAATATGGTACAGTGATAACAGAATTAGCTTAGGTGCACATATCAGTACCACTTTCATACAAAATGAATATCTTTGCTGTTTGTTTAATTATGTTTTCCTGACGCTTATTGGATCAATTTTTTAAAATAAGTTGCCAAGTCTACCAAATTTGAAACAACAGATTTGTAAAAACACAGGAACAGACTTGCTATTTGGAGACCAGTTATATATGCATCAACCTTCCTGATAGAAAGTGCTTCTGGAGATGGTACTGAAAACATCTTAAGTATGTCAGTGAATTAGGAAAGAGTAAATCATTTTTGAGCCCAAATCTTAAAGAACTTGGAATTCACCAGGGGCCAGAGGCCCTAGCTGACTTTCTTTTGGGAGGAACTGGTAACCGGTGTGAACTTCAGCTGTACTTTTCAGGATCATTCAGAATGCAAGTGAAAAGCCTAGAGATTGTGCCCTGTTGACAGTGGTCTAATAATAGTCCTCGGTGAGAGCACCTAGGAAGCCAGGTACCCTAACCAAGTTAGCAGCCCCTCCCAACCTAAAGTAAAATGCAAAGGAGACAACTTTTTAGTACACAAAATATATTCATACCTTACATTTTATATATATATATATAGCATCACTCTAAGGTAACTATATTACTGCTCTAGACACACACACTTTTTCTTAATCATTAACTCCACATCTGTAAGACTCTTCTTAACCAACCTGTAAGTTCCAGATAGAAGGCCTTGACAAGGACAAGTGGGCAAGAGAAAAATCAAACAAGGCCCACCAAAGGAATGTGCATATAGGCAGTGGTGCCTGTGTTAGGCTTGTGTGGCCTGGCATCTGTCTAAAACCAGCCAATCAGGTTGTGGTAAGTTCCAGAGGAACGGTCCCTTTCTCCTCGTAAAGAAGGACAAAGACAATGCCCATGGGTGTCCATCCAGAACTGTCTGCCCCTCCTCAGGACAGTTTTATCTTCTCCTTATAAAGAAAATGTCCTCCCTTTTTAAAAACTCCGTCCGTTTAATTGATTACTGATGCTGAGTTTATGATCCAGCTGGCTGCTCCTCTCTGCAGAACAGCAGTGGTCCTGACTCAAGCGGGAACCACTCAAATGTTCATCAACAGAAAAACAAGCAAAACACATATAATGGAATTCCATTCACCCTTAGAAAGGAAAGAAATTCTGACATATGTACCGTGCAGATGAATTCTGAGGACATGATGTGAGGTGAAATAAGCAGTCATACATAGAGACATCCTGCACTTAGATGAGGTGTTAGCAAAGCAAATCCATGAACTCGAGGAGCCAGTAAAGTCAGCATAAATAATTACATCACAGGCAGAGTATCAGCGAGAAGGGGCAGTCTACATTCCAGAACTCTGTGGTGTTTGGTAAAGCTCCACATTATATTTTTCCCCTTGTCCAGGCAATGAACCTAAAACAAAGTACTTTCCTGTCATGATAAGCATGTTACAAGTGTAAATACCACTGCAGAAAGAGAAAACTGTGGGACAGTAATTAAAATCACATCACAGAATAGAATTTAAATTAGGATATATATTATTATGCTTCTATTTTTCAAAATAAACAATCTATTAATATATTTATATAAAAGAATACTTATATACTAAATGGATCAATTTGAGAGGTATTCAGCATCTCCTCAGGTGATGTCTTTGTTTTTTGATTAAAAAGTCATCTTTGCCTGCCTAGGTTTTATCTATCTGGGAAATCAAAGTTCTAACCTTCATTCTCCTTATATAATTATTATTCTTGTTGGATACAGTTCAATGTATTGTTCCTCATTTGGGAGCCACACAGTAATAGAAAAATAACATCAAGTTCACAGTTTATCCTCTGGTTTTTCTCCAGTTAGCACATATATGCTACTTATGGCCAAATTACCTCTCCTGTGGCATGCAGTCTCAGACAGACAGGGAAAGGTGATGTAGGTTTTTAGTCATTGTGTCTAAAAGAATGCATAAGCCGTAGTAGCAGACTAGGAAAACTTTGAACTATTCCAAAGTTTAAGCAAACAGAGTTGAACACAAATAGATTTTAAACATCTTAGGTCACTCATGCCCTTGAATCAGTATCTTTGGTCCTACGGGATGACACTATACATATCATAGACGAGGTGGCCTATGAACAATAGAAATTTATTTGTTACATCTTGGAGGCTAGAAGTCCAGCATCTAGACACTGGCAGACTCAGTGTAAGGTAAAGGCCTCTTTGAGTTCACAGACAACCGTCATTTTCCTGTGTCCTTACTGGGCAGAAGGAGTGAAAAATCTCTCCAGGGTTTCTCTCTCTCTCTCTCTTTTAAAATGGTATCATGGATCAAACTCACGACCCCGTGCTTGCAAGGCAGGCACTTATGCCACTGAGCTAAATCCCCAGCTCTAGGGTCTCTCTAACTAGGACACCAATCCCATTTCCCAAAGGCCTCACCTCCTAATATTATCACACTGGAGCTTAGATTTCAACATGTACAACTGGAAAGAAGGCAGTCAGTCTCCAGCACTCAAGTGATGCTCACTCCTGACCGTAAGCTCTCTCCCTTGGGGAAATGTTTTCCTACTTTTTTTCAGGGATTTCTTGGGTCCATGACCTCTTCTTTGTGTTTCTAGGATCAAGCACGTGGCTGGCTTGTTGGCTGAATATTTGTTGGGTAAATGAATGAATAAATCAGGCTAAGAAATGACAGAATGGTTGATTACTTGATAAAATGGTAGGAGATGAGATTATGAGTGAAGATTTGGGGCTTTACGTAAAGAGCATGGAATTCCAGTGAAGTGGTTTGAGACTGTTTCTACAAGGCGGTGGAGAGCCATTGACGCTCTCAGCAGGATCATAAATATGCCTTGCTCCACGGCACTTGAGGGTTCAGGACACACACATCCAGCTCAGTAGCAGCTCTTCTGCCCACCGTCCCTCACTGGTCTCAGGTGTTGCCTTTCTTCCCTTGAATCCCACGATGGCCAGACTGAGCAGCCTTGACCCTCATTTTATTTTTTTAGTGACACAAAGCTCATAGTATAAAAGCAACCATTTTAAAGTACCAATTCCTATCAACTTTTTTGAAATCATCCCCACCCTACAATGCTGCTAGTGGGCAGAGGCCACTGTGCGGTCTGACGTTGCTCCTCTATGTGGAAGTCAGGTCTTATCTGATCTCCTTTTGCCTAGATTAGTGAATAAAGACCTGCATGGCAATTCCATCTCTGTGTCTGAAGTTGGCCTTGTTTGGACCCCAAGGTGAAAGCTGTACTATCAGCCTTTCTCTAAGCCCAAGCCTTGTCTCCTGGGAGGTCCTGACTCCCAGGCCAGATCTACCAACACTTGGCAACTACCTAGTCCAGAACCCGAGGCTTTGTCCCCTTTCTCTTCAGGGGCATTAACAGTGGGCCACATCACTTTCCTTTTGTTCCCATCCAAAGCAAAAACTATTTTTTGTTGTCTTTTGACAGCTCATTATAAATAATACTGAGTCTTCCAGGTGTGGTGGTGCATGCTTAAAATCTCAGCACTTGGGAGGCTGAGGCAAGAGGATCACTATGCGTTCCAGACCAGCCTAGGCTATGTAAGTGGGTAGACGGTCAGTCTGCACAACATAGTAAGAACCTGTCTCAAAACAAAACACAAACAAATAAAAAAATCCCTGAGCCTACACCACTCCCTCATCCATGTACTTTCAGTTTTTAGAAAGAAGAGTTCATTGTTCCAAGTCAAAATCCTTCCTCCTGATTTAATCCATCCTCTTTATCCCATGAAGAACACTGTCCTTGGCACATTGGACATAAACACGGGTACACAGACCATAGAAATGTCTACTACTCAGTCTATAAGCCAAGCTCCCAGTCTGCACTACTAGTTTTGTGTAAACACTTCAGTTCATTTCTTGAGAACATTTGGACAGGAACAGAATATTGAGAACACAAATATTTCAGTAGAAAATATTTCCCCTTCATTAGGGGAAACTGTACCATAGGGAAGACAGTGATCTCAACCTGGCACAAAGTAGGCCCCGAGGGTATGCAAGTCCATGTTCCTTGGAAGCTGAGGATCCATTAAATGTCTGAGTTACAGACAAACGATACTGCACTCAGTACATTATCCACATTCCGTAAGTTCAAAATAATATGATCACGGGGAAAGGCACAAGGAGCTGCATCATCGCTCCACAATGCTATGCCCCAAACCCCTGCATAACCTGTATAAGAGACAAAAAAGAACCTAATAAGGTGTTCAGTTTCTTGCTTCACAGATGGCATCTCAAGTGACATCTTCTAATTCACCATAATCCTGCATTCTCCTGCAGGGACAGTCAGCCTGAATCTAGAGGTTGACAGCCATTTCTTAGCTGTAGGTACAAGTGATATATCTGGGAAATATTCCCTTTGTAAGGACCATTTGCATAGTTTGAGGGGATGCTAGTTTCAGTCTACTATTGAAAGTTACTTGCTTAATATAATTAGTCAAATTTAGTACTGTGCCAAGTAACCATGTAGAAAAAAACCAGATTTGGACCTTTTACAAGCACTTCATCTGGACTGGGAAAGAATGCGCCCTTCAGAGAAGGAGGTGCTGGCAGGCAAGCAGCCTCGGGAATGTGGTCCAGTGCAGACTTGCTGACATACTCCACGTGCGATGCCTGTTTGCTCAGGTGCCCTCTTGCACTGCACACAGCCCACCTGGCCACCTGGCCGGAGGGATCTTTGCTCGTAACTAAAAAAGCAACAAACCAGCCCTTTGTCTGCATTCAATAGCTGCTGGATCCTCCTCTCTCCCCACAGCTTTCTCCTATGTTTGTTATTTTACAATGTATTTTCAGAGCCTTAAAATATATTGAAGCAAGTCAAAAGTAAAGAAATAATCCACGTATTAAAGAGCCTCTCCCACAGATGGGCAAAAACTCAGACTATAAGTACTGTACCCTATTACTTTTCAGTTGAATTTTTAAAAAATTTGCCCTTTACCCTGTAGATAATGTCTTTCATTTAAACATCCCATGATCACAAGAGGTCTCAGTTCCATTTAAATCATCTGACCACTTACAGGATGAAACTTCTTTGTTCACTTATTACCCTAAAAATATTATACACACTATTATGCATACTATAACAAAATTGCTTTTATTTTTGCTGAGGACAGGTTGGGCGTTGAGAGTTTTCTTGTACCTGCTGAAAGATACAGGCAGATTTTCATATATCAGCTAGTCTGTAAGGTCTGAATTTTGGCTCATTGGTGGGCATTTGCAAAAACCATTTTCACCCATTAAAAAAAATTCTTGCTTTGGATGTCAGAAACTTAAACATAAATTCCTTTCTATACATTTATGTTGCAACAAACCTAACCTTCTTGAAACGAAAGTGCTCCTTGAGGAATAGGGAGAGACTGTGCTTAAAGGGAATACAGAAGAGAATCCTACTAAAGATGAACGTTACTATTCATACATGATGATTTGAAGGTTGCTTTCTCTTCCTGCTCTTCTTCTGCACGTGCTGAGTATCTACCACATGCCAGGCATGCTTTGTGCCAGAGACACAAAACACTTTGTGTCCTCGTTAGTCAGAGTCTGACTTGTACTGTTCAGTGTGGCAGCCACCAAGTCACACGTGACCCCTAACACCTGAACTATGCTATTCAACACATGCAGCAGGTTTCAAAGACCAGGCCTAAAGAAAAAAGTATAAATTACCTCATTAATAATGTTTATATTAATCATGTTAAAATAGTGATAGATATCTCAGAACATATTAAACAATTTGCCTGTTTCCTTTTTATTGTGGTTATCAAACTCTTAAGTGCCATATGTGATTTGCATTATGTTTCTAAAGGATATGTAGTCTGAGGATGAACATCCTTAAGTGGTGTAATGTAATGGCAGGGGTAGCCAGAAGTCATCATGGGAACAGGAGAAGGGATTCCCTCCATCTCAACCCAGACAGGGCAGTTTTGGGATAGATGGTGTCTATTAATAAGCAATTCCTAGAGAGGTGACACTTTGGTTTGAAGAATGACTAGAAGCCAGACAAAGGGAGTGGGAACAGAAAAGGCATTCCAGACAGGACACTACATATTCACAGTTCAGCACTTGCCAGGCAACACATGTTCTAACCATGGAAATTTTACAGAAATGAAGAGGAGATATAGCATGGAGAACAAAGGAAACTTAAAGCAATCAGAGTTACTAGACAGAAGTTGTGGCAAGAGAGGAGACACGGGAGGCAGAAGAATCTCCATTAGTCACCCTTTGATAACTAAGAATCAATGGGTACATTATGCAATTATGACAAAGGGAAGAAGTGATGAATTCCATGAAAACTGCAAAGTTATAGTATGAATTCTATCATTTGTTCATGTTACAGAGCAAATTATAAAACAAATAGTTTTGTTTTATAAGAATTTAGTTTTGTAGGAATCATTTAGTACTTTTGAATTCAGTAATTGTTAAGAATCTGTGTATTAACTATATTAACCAGTTCTCATATCTTGGTAGGACTGCCAGATTAAAAGAGCAAGGGAATGTAACAAGGAAAGTCACAAACATCTTTCATTAAATGCTTGTAGATAAACTAGGAAAACCCAGATCTGTTACTTTGGGGGATTAATAATCATATAAACGAGTGTGTACCTTGCATAGTTTTATTACTTTCTCTCAGTAGAGACTTATGTATTAAATGAATGAATGCACGAATGGTTAACCTTTACTAATTCCCCAGGCAGTTCATGTCCCGTCCTATGTTTTAGAGCACTGAGTTCATATGTGTATCACTTGTCATACTGTAGTTATTTTTTATGTGCCTGTCACGCCCACTAGATTACCATAAAATACTCCTGCCAGAATCTTGCTCATCTTTTGTCCCCAGGGTCTAACGCTGAGCTTGAACTAGAATAGTGTTATTAGTGTTTGTGATTTAAAGAGAAAAGAATACACAGAACATATAGCCTCAAAGATCAGAGCAGCTGAGAAGTGGTAAGCTGTCTTTATAAACATTAACATGACAAGTACAAGAAGACGCAGTCTTCATCCGGGTGAACATGACGAAGAGTCTCCCTGTTATTCCGGCTGTGTCTGCACCACGTCCACAGTGGCTGTCCCGTTTAAGAGTACCTTTGGGGCAGGACGACAGAGTGTGGCTAAAACTGGTTGGAAAAGGAGGTGTGAGGGAACCCCCTAAAACACACACAGAACCGTTTCAAAGCCTTGCAATGAATGTTCTTCTTGTGAGAGCTCTAGCAGGTTGTGGATAGGGTGACCTGGATGTGCTGGGGGCAAATCTGAAAAGGAACAGTCAGCCTGAAGCACTCCCCTTCACATTTCACGCCAGCTCACCCCATGCTGCTGTAGGGTATATTTTTATTTTTTCCTCTCTTTTTCTTACTTTCACTTGGCCCAACCTGCTATGCAGAGCCTTTCCCCCCATATTGTTATGTTCTGCCTTTTCCTACCTTTAATGAATGTAAAACTTTGCCACTATTTATATTTGCTTTTGTTCAATATTTTATTCAGATAGAAAGAACCTAGAAATCATCTCTAGTAGGAAACTCAAGCGCTCCAAAACCCAGTAAGACCTTGAAAGACTGAGCCTTGAAATAGTGAAAATCATGGAAATGAGCTTTTCTAAAGAATGATTTAAAAATGAGAGATATTTAGGTTGGGAAGATAGATTTAGAAGGACCAGGACCAGTTTCTTCAAGTATTTGCCAAGACTGTGACCATGGAGAAGGGCTGAACTTTCACAAAGCCTCAGAGCATAGAACTTGCAAAATGGTACAGGTAGGTGAGTGTGGTAGAGTACAAGGAAAAGTTCTAAGAGTTACAGTTGCTCATTCCCAGAATATGAAGACAGAAGCTCGTTGTCTCTCAAAATTTCCAAAGAATCATTTTCTAATCCAACAAATGTACTGTGGTGTTCTGGAGGGTGTTCTTGGGTTGGAATAGAGACTGCTGAGGCACTCACCCACCTAATTTCTTCTAACATGTGGCTTCTTCTGCATGATTCTTGCTAATGCATGATTTTATTATTGCCCTCAGTTTATACGCTAAAAATTTACAATTTCCATGACAGGAAAATTCACTTTTGTTTCGGCTGAGCTCTTTGGGTCTAATTCTGCACTGCATTTAACCATCAATAGACAGGTTGGCCCTTGATGACAGCCTTTCACAAGTCAATGTTGGTTTGCTCATACTTAAGAGCTCTTTTATTTTTATGGTTAAACTACATAAAGAAGTTTTCAGAAAAACATGGTTTTATTGCCTTCCTTCACTGTATGTCCATCTAGAATTTCTTTTTCTGCTTTTCCTCTTCCTGTCTTTCACATCTCCAGGACCTTTGTACAAAACAGTCAAACACCTTAGGAGTGGGCCATTAAGAATGTAACTGTGTATGAGTAAACCAACTCTGAACGTCATTTGTTAAACACTATATTCTATCTGTAATTTTTAAGTCCTTGTAAGTACAATGGCTTACAGGGCTACTTTGCTTTTGTACAGAATGGTTTCCAAATGTAGCTGGCTTCCTGACATTTGCCTTACAATATCCGTTTAGGAAAAGAGAAATAAATTGTAAATATTACTTTCTGAAGAAACTAGATGGAGAATAAAGAAGCCAGTAACTATGTTTCAGTGATTAACTGGAATATGAGGCAGAATAAAACCACATATTACTAAGGAAATAAGTAAGGAGTTAAGATGGGAATGTAGTTTATTGTTAATGATGGCTTTAAAGGTTAGCAGGTTTAAGATGGTCCAGTTTCAGGAACACAACGGGACGAAGAGCTGCCTCCTGTGAGGTCTCATGACACCTGGGTGACCTCTTCAGAAGCAGGGTTGCCATGTGCCTATTCCTAGGCACTGTGTTCTTAGCCATTTTGCAAACCCAGCCCTAGCTGTCTACAGGGCTCAGAACACTGCAGATAGTTAACGCTACTTGAGAATCTACATGAATGAATAAATGCCAGGTGGGAAGCCTGAAATATCAGCAATAGATGTCCCCGGTAGTTACACTGGATCCCAGATGGTAAAAAGTTAAAATCGATCTGAGTACAGAAGTGCATAGAATATCTAGTATTCTGGAGGTGGAGGCAGAAGGATTTGCACAAGCTCACAGCCAGCCTGGGTTACACAGTCTGAGACAGACTAGACTAGAGGATTAGATTCTGGGTTTCCTATCTCTTAGAGCCACTTCAATTCTTCAGCTTTTCTCCAAAAGAGAGCTCATTAAAACTGCTGCTTGACAAGGAGTGTACAGATTGGCCTTTCTCCCAAACTGAGTCCTTAAACACGTTTTTAAACCTTTCAGGATCCTTTTCTAGGATTATCCTACCATACGGTCCCTTCAAAATGCCTCTCATTTTCCATCAGACTCAGTTTTCTCAAGCTTATATTCATTCCTCAGTGTTTTCTAGTGGAGAAACAGAATTACCCAGTAGTATTTTTTAAATTAAGCTGTTGCAGTGGCACATGCCTGTAATTGTAGGAGGCTCTTGGGAGGCTGAGGCAGGAGGATCACAACTCTGAGCAATTTAATGACTAAATGAGACCCTGTCTCAAAATGCCTAGGGATGTAGGTCAGTGGGGAACCCCCCCTCTCTGTTCAACTGCAAGTCCCCACCTCCCCCACACACAAAGCGTGGCCTAAAACTGAATGGAGATCTCAGTGCCAGGAAACGGGGCTGACAGAGGCTTTGTCCAGAGTGCTGGAGCCCTGAACATGTGGGTGTTACATCATGCAATGCCGAGGGGAACATTCATGCTAAGTCTCATGACTATGCCTCAGTTAAGGGTGGCAGAGTTCAACGATGGCATTATCTCTTCATGTTTTACAACAGCACACTTTTTTCATCAAGAATAATGGTAAATTATCCAGCTTTAGTCCTCATTTTGGCTAAAAGCTACCGTTCATTTCAAGGCTACTGGTCTTTACGCAAACACATAGGTTGCAGCAAAACATTAGACATACTGGAAAACAGCAGGTGCCCCTTGGCCCAGGGCAGTCTCAGGCCAGGTATTCTAAAATGCAGTGATTCTATTAGAACAGAACATCTGGGTGAAACCTTACTTAGCTAGGATTTCTAGCTTCATCTTTCCAATAATCAGTGTTCAACTACAAAGTAAATTACTTATAACTAAAATCTTAGACGTGACCTTGGTTAAGGAGCAGTAAGAACAAAAGGTTTGTTAAGAAACACAAAAGGTACTCATTATTAAGGAAAAGAACGTAAATTTGATAAATCTATCATGATCACTTATAGCTTTACTTCAAGATCATACATGTCTCTTTTAGAAAATATGAAGCCACTTTGGGAATTATTCTTTTTGAATGAAGCAATGCATGGATCATTCTCTAGAATGAAGCAATGAAAGTTATTTTATTTTATTTGTTTGTTGCTTGGGACAGGGTCTTACTATACAGTCCAGGCTGGACTCAACCTGTGGCAATTTCCCTGGCTCCCAAGTGCTGGGATTACAGGCATGTGCCACCACGCCTGGTTAATGAAGGTTATTTTTATAATAAAAGTGTTATAAAATATTTTATACAGTATTACAACAACATCTAGCAATAGTATGGTAAAAAGCCAGGAGGTTCAAACATTGTCATCTTGTGTGATAGTTATAATCATCACAGAATCTCCATAGGTAAAAGGTAACTGGAGAAACTGAGGTCCAGGTAACTTGTTACAGAGGCCCTAGTACACAGGGAGACAAAGCAGGTAATTTACGCAGTCCCAGGGAAACACTGAGCCACACAAGGGGATGGAATGTGAAGCAACAGATATGTTCATGAGCTTGATTTACCCATTCACAAAGTATGTGCATATCAGAACATCAGATTGTACCCCGCAAACATGTACAACTTTAAATTTAACTTGAAACAGACGTGAAAGGGTTATTTTAGGGAAATGATTGTTTTTTTTACAAAAATGGACTTTGAGCTTCTGGATCCCACAGCACTGTGGACTATATAGTGTAAAAATCTCCCTGTTTAAATCACAAGCACAGCTAAGTTTTTATGAAAGAAGGAGATATTACAGTTCCAGAAGTGCCCCAGGCACCAAAAACCAGTGGGGCCAAGAGGTGACAGTGTGGTAGGGCTGGAAACAGAGGCTGGGCTTTGGAATCTGGGAGCTCCAGTTTAAAACAAGAAATAACACCCTGGCCGTGACAAGATATAGCCTTCCTACACACATGGTATACAGTAAAACTATAAAAATCCGCCCCAGGAATGAAGCGTACCATCGGGAGCAGTCAACGATCATCTCTCTTGGGAGAGAGGAACGGAGGGATGGAGGTAAATGTAACTGTGTATGTAAAATTTGGTTTCTTCAATATTAGTATCCTTTATTTTGAAAGATGCATAGTTATCTATACTATATTTTTATACTTTTCTTAAGGTGTTTCATAAATAGTTTTAAAGGGAGAAAAGTAAAGGTAAGTAAACCACAAATAAAACAAGGGAACTATGTATCTTATAGTTAGAGACAAAGGTAAACTCATTTTTGGGAAAATCAAGATGAATGGTATCTTGACCTCATTATGAAGAACTTGGAAGTCTACATGGAAGCAACATGTTGTTTTGTTTTATAATCAGTATTCAGAATTTATAACACTAAAGCTTCTGCTTAGACAACAGAAGAATGTCTGAAATCAGAAGGAAATTCACAAGAAGTTCAGCCTTATCAGTGACCCTGGACTACAAAATGACAGGACCCTAAGGCAGTGCCTTTGAGGAGATGGGTATATGGAGGCCTGGGGGTGTTTTTGTAATCATATGTTTTGGTTTTAGTATTTAAGAATCATTCACTATTTGTCATATGTAACAGTATCTTCCTGAGTGACACACACATGCATGTGTGCACACACACAGCCCCCCCCCCCCCGTATATGTCCCTAACATCAGGGACGTATTAGGATTCAAGGTTGCCCCCCAAACTCCAAACTGTAAATTAAGAACCACAATGTACATCATATTATGTATTTATACCTCCATAAAATATACATTATATATTATATATTTAACATAGAGGAAAAGGTTATTAAAAACAATCTAATAGGGTTTTTCATATACAGGTAATGAATTATGCTTCAGGCTCCTTCCTTTGTTAATGTGAGCAAACCGCATGGTGCAGGGGTGAAGCCTCCAAGCAGAAAATCTTTCAGTCAATATTTTCTTATCACGGATGTAAAAATAAAATATGAGTATTTTCTCTCAAATAAATGATGCCAGTGCAACAGTGCTGATTGTGAAAATCCTACACACTGTGCAGCAGCAGTGTACCAATCGGGGAGACCGATTTGCACAGATAGATAAAGACAAGATAGAACAGAAATAGGAATATAACGTAGTGCTAAGCTACACATTACCTACATAATACCAATATATTTTAAGTCAGAAAAATGACCAGAGATAAGAAACAAAAATATTTAGAGCTAATTTAAGAATGACAGTTCGTTTTTCTTTTCTCTGTTAGTATAAATATTACAGTTAAAGGGGTTGTAGATATTCTTCCAGCACCAACAGTTTCAACACTTTATTTTTTTTAAAGAGTAAAGGATAAACCATGAAACTGAATTTCAAAACAAGTTAGTAGAAACAGTTACAATAGTCAATACATTGTGCACTGCTGTCTTCCTGGTAGTTATTCAGAGTATAGGATATAGGCTTGACATTTTGTCTAAACAATATTAGCACAAAACATTCACGGAACACATAGAAACCAGCTGTATAATTACCTTAACTATCTTGTGTGTGTGTGTGTGTGTATGTATAGGTATCTTTTCTCTTTTCTCCTTTCTTCCTTTCCCCTTCCAGAGCTCTATCACAGTTTGTCTTTTCTTTTGAACAGTTTCTTCCCAATTTGGAACATCTGCTGTACATTTTGGATCCTGCTTACTCCTTCAGTTTCTCACACTAGTGAGACAATACGATTTTCACATATATGGGTCTGATTAATTTCTCTTTTGCGTGTTGCATCCGCTTACCTACCATGTTTCGCCTTTTTGAGACAGGGTCTCACTTTGTGCATGTTGTTCAGGTCGTTCACCTCCCTCTGTAGCTCAGGCTGACCCCAGGCTTGCGGCAGGCTCCTGTGAGCTGCGATTACAGCTGTGCACCATTGTGCCCAACACACTTCCATGATTATCAGATACATAACTTGTAGTCCAAATATAAAGGGCTCAAGAAATATAAGACAGAAATCTGTCTACATGGTGTGATAGTGGTCATTTAAACGCAGTGCTTTAATTTCTCATTTACAGAAAGGGCAAATAAATACACCTGCCCCCAGGACTGCTGGGAGGACTGCCATGGCTGGCACATGGAAGGAGGCTGGTGAATCTGCCTGTCATTCTTGTGCACACATGTTGGTGTTCCACCTACAGATCAAGACGGAAGCATTCATTCCTTTCTCCACTTACCCGTTCAATGCATAGGTACTGAATCCTGCCTGGGTGGTAGGCAGTATTCTAGGTGCTTAAAACAAAAAGGCAAGTTAAATCTTTTTATCCTCAGAGAATTCACAGTCCAAATGGCTGGCTCGTCAAGATTGGCACAGGATGACTGGGCCTACTTAGCAAGGGACCTTACATAACTCGGAGGCCACGGCAGTTTTCCAGACCTAAGCTGAACCCTAAAGGGGCCTCGGAGTGAGTTTGGGCACTGGTACAACAAAAAGGGAGGAAGTGGATCTCAGTCAGCCAGGCCAGCATGGAGGTGACGGAAGGCGTCCGTCATGTGGGAGGTGCACATAGGGAAGGACGCGGTGTGCTGCTCCCAGTACCCGGTCAGAGTTTAGTGTGCTAGAGTGCAGACTGGAGTCTGGGAATTCAGCACTCATGAGGCAACCTTATCACCTGAGCCGGCCTCTGACAGATAAGGCTTTCCCAGGTAAAATTATTACCCATGTCTGTGCATGTGCATGTGTCATCGCTGACAAATGCGGCTTTCTGCTGCTCTTGCGTCAGGTCTCTGGAGAATACAATGTCACATGTTAAAATGGATCGAGGCGCCACCAGCACACAGACAGTTGTGTCTCAGGACTTTGCTAAACAAAAATCTCTCTGTGTGTGTCAGAATGAATTAGTGTAAGATTTCCATCTGTGCTTCATCATTTTTTGCAACAAAACAATGTGATTGTTACTTTTTCCTATGGGAGGTGACATTTTGTTAACATATTTGGCTACTTTTTGAATAAGGAATGAAATGCAGGAAATGCACCACAGCATTAGCATGAAGAGGAAATAATGAAGTGCTGTGGATGTGATATTTTTGTAGCTTCTGTTTTTCTTCAAAAGAATTCAAAACATGTAAAATGATAAATTAAGTACAGGGCTGTGGAAAATTCCAGTTTTTGGTGGTGTGGGAAGATGGCCTTTGGCTTAGAAGACACAGTACAGGGTACAGCTGCTCTAGACAGCTCTCATCATCACCCAATGGGAAGCCCAGATCATTTCAAGTTCTGAACTTCCATCAAAAATCAACCAATTGCCGACGCTCAGCGGTTTAAGTGATTTCCTGGCAAGCGTGGGCTTTCCTCTATCAGAATGGAATATCTGAAATGTCTTACCGTCTTTTAAAATTTGATAGATAGATCATAATGTTATGTGATTTATCAATGGTTAAGAAATTACCCTATTTTTAAAATATTAA
Source organism: Cavia porcellus (assembly GCF_034190915.1). NCBI lineage: Eukaryota > Metazoa > Chordata > Mammalia > Rodentia > Caviidae > Cavia > Cavia porcellus. The sequence goes on along the minus strand of NW_026947504.1, from coordinate 38,652,503 downwards.
AAAACATTTTAAAATTACTTTTTAATTTCTAAAAGCTGTTATATTACAATTCATTGAGCTAGATATTTCATCCATGTAAAATAGTAATTTCATGTAAACCTGTTATTCTGTAGTGGTGATAACAATTTAAATCAGCCTATGGAAACATAATTTTATATAAAGTTTGGTGACATAAAGGGAAAAACAAGGTTATTGAAACTTTTCCAATTTTTCTTTCATAATCTATAAATATTTAAAATGACCAGGAATATACACATGTTACTGATATGGTTGTAAAATTTATTAATTTAGAGCCACTTGGAGAAGAGTCTTGCAAAATTTTTAAAAATATTCAGAGTTGCCAACAAAGCACTGGCTTAGAGGCAGGAGACAGAAATTTTAGCATTTTGCTCCAAATTCATTCAGTAACCTGGGACCAACCAGTGTGAGAAAAGTGCCTAATTTAATGGGGATGTTATGAGAATTAGATGATTTTAGATATTTAGGCCAGCATGTTTGACAAGGATAAACACAAATGCAAACTCCTTATATAGAGTTTGGCCAGGTGTGTATTCTTACCAAAACACAGGAGCTTTAAAAAAGAAGATTCAGTGGATTGTCTTCAGTTCTCTTGTTCTCTATCTCAGTAAGTGGCATCACCAGCCACTAAACTACACAATCTAGATACCCTGGCTAGAGGTGTATATAGGAAAATGCAAACAAAAACAAAAACCTCACTCTTAGGAGCTTCCTACTGTCTCTACTGTGTTTCAGGCACTTACATGTGTGATTTCTTATAATCTCTGCAACCATTTTATTTTATAGTTGAGAAACTGAAGTTCAAAAAGGTTAAAAACCTCCCCAAAATCACAGTTGTTTCAATCTACCCACTCATTCCTCGCTTCTATGTTTTTTTTATCTTCACACACCTGGCACACCTGGCCTGTGGTTCCAAGCAGTTACTGAGTCTTAGAACCATCAACTCACTTTTTTTTTCCTGAGACATAGCCCTGGCTTGCTTCAAATTTGTTCCAGGTATGTGCCACATTCCTGGCTCTGAACATCTTTTGCATGTACATCTTAGTTCAAACCCTTACTACTGCTATACTAGTCCAATACATGGATAGGTTACTAATGGTTTACTGTATCTTGTTAGGAATATGTGATCGTAGCAGTTTATCTCATTCTTGTTTTGTGCCTTTCTTCCTTATTGCTTTATGAGTGGCAACGGTGATAGGGCAGACCAGTAAGTTCCAGGTCCTCATTCCCCATGGAAACATCAAATAAACAACAACCAATGAGCCAAAGTGACTTTGCTGGAATTCCAGAAATGAGTTAAGAAGCTACAGCAACCAAGTGTGGCCCTAACCTGGAAGAAACCACACTCAAGCCTTGTGCTCATCCCTGCCCCACCCCTCCTCAGCCTGGTATGGGATGTACCCAATTCCAGCTTCCACCCTCGGGACAAGGAAAACAGCAGAACTTGCTGTCTGGAAGCTGTCTAAAGGCTTGGCATCTGTCTGGCCTAACCAGGAGCACTGAAGGGAAAAGTGGCATAATTTGAATATCAACTTAAAGGTTACTGAGAGCTGTGGTGAGAGCTACAGTGAGGCTGTACCTGTGCACACCTGGAGCAAAAGATCACAGGCCCTGGAATACAGTAGGATGGGAAAGGCTCTAGGAAGCAGGGCCAAGGCTCTTCGGAAAATTAAGACACTGCAAAATGTTTGAATATACAAGTATGACAAAAATACGGTGAGTACTGAAATTAAATGTTTTAAAATACTTTATTATAGGAAGACACATGGCCATTAACGCCCCTCACTGTCCTTACTCTCATTTTGAAAGCAGTATCCTGAATACACATATCCCATCAATCCTGCCTCTTTCTGAAGCAGTTCTGGAGGTCCTCTTTTGTGAGTGCCTTTACAAGGTGTAATAAAATACACAATGAATGTTGTTGTCAAGTGTCATCCAAATTTCCAATAAAGAACCCAAGGTATACAAAAATGAGGGAGACACATGCCATTCAAAAGAGCAAAATAAGAAGCCAGGCATGGTAGCACATGCCTGTAATCCTAGCACTCAGGAGGCCAGAGTTCAAGGTTGGTCTGGGCTACATAGTGAATTCAAGGCCAGCCTGCAGGACACAGTGAGATCTGTCTCAAAAAATCAAACAAAACACACACACAAAAGAACAAAATAAATCTCCAGGGATCCACAGTAACAAAACACAGGCCTTGAATTTAATAAAGACCTTTAAAACAACTTTCTTAAATATGCTCAATGAGCTATACGGCAACATATACAGATAACTAAACAAAACCAGGAAAATGAGAGCATCGACAAAGAGACAGAAGCAATTAAAAAGCAAACCAGACAGAAATTTTGGAGCTGAAAAACAAAGTAACAGAACTAAAATATTCCACTAGAGGATTTGAACATGCTGAAAACAAAATCGGAAAACTTGAAGATGGATCACTTGAAATTATGGGATCTAATGAACAAAATGAACATAAGGAAAAAAACAATGAAAAGTGAACAGAACCTAAAAGATTTATGGGCCATTACTCAAGCAGACTAATATATTCACAATGAAGGTATTAGCAAGAGAAGAAAAACAATTTATTTAACAAAATAATGACAAAAGTTTTCTAAATCAAAGGAAAACATGAAAAGAAACATGAAAGGATCTCAGTAAATTCCAAGTAAAATAAATTTTAAAAGCTTTACACTTCGAGACATTAGAATTAAATTCTAAAAAGCAAAGAAAATTTTGAAAGCGAAGAAAATCAAAAGTAGCTCTTCATGTGCAGATAAATTATCAATGGGTTTCTTAGCAGAGACCTTACAGGCAATAGGATAATATATTTAAAGTGATGAAGAGAAAATGCCAACCAAGAATACTATACCCATCAAAAGTATGCTTCAAACACGAGAGGATGCGTAAGAAATTCTCAAACAAAAGCTGAAGAAATTACTACCAGGCCTGACCTACAAGAAATGCAAACCCAAGTCCTCGAAATTGAAACAAAATGATGCTAGACAGTAACTTGAAACCATATAAAAATGTAAAACTCTCCAATAAAGCTAAATATGTGGAAAAAATTTTAAAACATGGACTGTTATTTTACAACTTCACTATTCTTCTAAATGACTTAAAAGACAAAACATGGGACATTACTATAAACTTACATTAATGAGCACATGATATTGAAAAATGTAACCTTTAATATCAATATCACAGAGGGGATGGGGCAGACGTAGGAGGAACGCAGCTTTTTTATGTGACTGAAGTTGTCAGTTTCAAATAGATCACAGGAGGATGTATTATATAACCCCTGTGGCACTCACAAGGAAAATAGGATATACACAAACAGAAACTAGAAGGGAATCAAAACATGTCAGTACAAAAAATCAGCTAAACCAAAGGAAGGGAAGGAAAGAAGGCGGATAAGAAGCTGTAACACGATTTACAAAAGTGACAGCAGCCAGCCTCACTTTCTCAGCTGCTTTCAGTGTAAACGGATCAATTCCTTAATCGAAAGAGTCATTGTAAAATAAAGGATATAAATAGATTGAAAGTGAAAGGATGAAAAAATGATATTTCATGCAAATAGTTTCCAAAGAGAGCAGGAATTGCTACATAACACAAGACAAAACAGATTTTAAAGTCAGAATCTGTTTTAAGAAAGAAGAAGTACATCCATAAAGGACTCCGTTCATCTAAAAGACACAATTATTATAAACATATGCACCAAACATAAAAAGCTAAAAAACAAATTCTAGACCAATGCTTCACATGTAGTACGTATTCAAGGAGCATTTGCAGAATAAATGAATGATACGATTTATAATTTTATGAATCATACTCATGGGGAGAAAAATGTAGATAAATGATCAGAACAGTAACAATTACAAGTATTACTAAAATAGGTTGGTCTGAGTTAATGGAGAAATGTCAAAATTAGTATTTAGGAATTCTTTGGATGAAGAATGCCTTTTTAAAGGTGGTCAAAAGCATAAAAGAAGGGCTGGGGACTTAGCTCAGCAGCACAAGTGCCTGCCTAGCAAGCTTGACACTTGATCAGACTGGGTAAGACTGATCCCCAGTAGCAAAAAAAGAAAAAAAGAGAAAAGTATAAAAAAGACACTTTATACTTAAAAATACAGTCCATGGCATATATGTATCTAGGTACATTATGCATGGATAATACTGAAAATTTAAATGTCAGTATACTGTAGATAAATCATTGCAATGAGATGCACAGTAGTGGCTAGGTTACCTCATACTTGAAGATTTAGTGGAATCAAAGCTCTGGGTCTATCAGTAAAAAACAAAACAAACCAAACTTAACTGAAGTTCGTGTCTCTGAAGATTGTTTAATTCCATAAAAGTGAAAATGGCTATAGGTAGCAATGATCTTGATGTTGGCAAGTATAAACTGACTTTTCAGTTCACCTGAGTCACTCTTGGAAACCTCCACATACAAAAACAAAACTTCTGGAGACTGGAAACCTCAGGATAAGAAGAAGAGGTGAGTAAAACTAAAGGGATTTGCCCAGCCTTTCTATGGGGACTTAACTACTTCATTTTTGGCAGATAAACCTGGGCCTCTGCAATAGGCTGCTGACAGAAACAAATAATAGATTAAATCCTTCTGAGGGATGATTAATGTTGCTACAACAACAACAAATGTAATTTTGTATGAGCAAAACTGGTAGCTATAAACATGGTCAGACAGCAAGAAATTCTCTATGGAAGAAAGGCTCAGGCTAACAGCACTTCCCCTGTTAGAAAACCTAAGTCGCCAGCTGGGAGCAGTATCTTTCCACGGAAACTTTCTAGCTAGAACCCCTAGCACTGCAATGGACCGTTAGGCCTTTTTATGTACTTACTTTATTTTGCCTTTTCTGGTAAACCGAAAGTTAAGAGTCCCATTTCACTGATAAAGAACCCAGAGGACAGAGTTCACACAATTAGCAGCCTTTTGTTTCCTGGATTCAGGAGGATTTTTTTTTTTTTTTACAGAATCTCATGATGTAGCTTAGACTGGCCTTGAACTCACTATGTAGCCCAGGCTGGCTTTGGACCTGAAGCAATGCTCCTGCTTCAGCCTCCTGAATGTTGGGATTACAGGCACGCGTCACCATTACAGGCACGCGTCATCCAGATCCAAGAGATTTGATTCTTCCTGATCATTTTAAATTTTGTTGATCTTTTACAATTCACATAATTAAATAGCTAGGCTATTTTCTATATATATGCTTTGGGATTCCCATTGGTTGCCACAATAATTTTCATCTCGTACATGACGAATACTGGGTGACTTCTCTTTAAAGAAATAAATAAGGCAACAGATTAAATACAAGAAGCCCCAACTTATTCACGGACCTTGCATTATGAACATTCATCGATGTGAACGAATCACAAAGCTGCTCACATTGTCACAGTTGTGCTGCTGTGTGCTTACTGTACGGTGTGACAGTGTATAGTATTTGTGTATGCACGTTTGGATTTCTTATGGTTACATTGTATATTTGTGTCAAAGGTGTACACTTAGACTTATAAACAAGTCCAGTTTACAGATGTTCTTCTGGAATGGAACTGGCCTGCAAGCCAGGGAATTACTGTACTTACAGAGTAGCACTATTACTGCACTCCTCTGAAAAGCTATCTGGAAATAGCAACATACTAATTTGGGCTAGAAGTCTGCCTAGAAGCACTTCCAATTATTTTAGAAGGATCTTTTTACAGATGAGCAAACCATGAACCTCCAGAGAGGTAAAGTGAGCCGTCTAAGTCATTTCATTATCCATGCAGCTTACATGAGGCGGCACAGGTCCTTATGTGATTTCAAAAAGAGTGATCAACTTCTCTTTAAGAAAAATAGGTATTTCTAAAAAACAGAAAAGGATATTTGACAAAGAAAGAAAAAAAGTATCACTTGATATTCATAGCTAATTATCCACATTCCCAGCTGTCCAGATCAGATCCTAGACCTGGAGAAGATGGCACTGTCTCAGTCGAGCTTAAAAGTGGCACCACACCTCAATGATTAATGTATAAATACATATTTGATTATAGATGTGACAAGTCAGGAAGGCCAGACCTGCAAGGAATAGGTGTGGGAGGAACTGTTATTAAATATTTAATCAGCATTGATATACAATAGGTGTAATTGCGCCAAACATATAAAGTCCTTGCCCTGAGGAGTTTGCTGTCAGCTGCAAAGCTGGTTATTCTGGAGGTATATGTTATGCTGCTTAATTAGGTAAATGGTCCATTCCATGTATCAAAGAACTATTTCAAAAAGCTTCCTTAGAATTAAAATTTTGCATCTGATTACTTAACTCTAAAGTTGTATTATCGCCGTGTTTGTAATTTCAGCAAATTCACCTTTATTCTTTGACAAGCTTATCTCGTGTTGTTTTTTCATTTTACTTTACTCTTTGACATACTGCACAAAACACAGTTCTGCAATAGCAACATACAAAATGACATCATTAAGAAGTGCACAGAAAGTTTTGATTTTTGTAATGCTGTTAGCGGAAAGATTAGCAAATAATTTCAGCCAATCTTGCATGCAAGAGCAACATAAGTGAGAACGCTGACCCAGAAACATTAGGCAACTTGATGGACTTCTGAAGAGCTGACACCAGATGTGGTTAGTGAGGAAAGGGGAGTGGAATGGTGGCGCTGCCTTCATGGAAAAAAGATTCTATGTAGCCTGCAGATTCCTATCCTACCCTATGCAGAGGATATTTGTCAACTGTTTAAATCTGTATAGGTCCTAAAGTGGCTAATAATATAGGACAAAGACATCGTTCAACAAGGACATATTAAGGAGGGGTAACATAATGGGAGTCCAAGTGATAAGGGGCTTGAAGAGAAGCAAGGAAGCTACTGTGACAGAAAACAAATACGAGAGAGGCTACTGTTTTTCAGAAAACAACTCAGCTGCATGCACAGTTGCCAATGGCTAGGAGTGCAGGCAGTTAAGACAGACGGGCAAAGCGTCCATTCACTCATGAAAACTCATTCACTCATTCGATGCAGTTTCTGGGGTTGGAAGTAGAAGAGATAGTTTGAGATATAAGGTGACATGCCTTGAAAGAGAACACAGATCAGAGAGTCGGACACGTGAGGAAATCTGGGGAAACGTCAAGGGCCAGGCGGGCAGCTTCCTTCTGTGTGTGGGGCCAGGCCGGGAGGGCTCATGGTCTTTCATGCTTTGCTCAAGAACATGGGCTTGATTCTGAAAGTAAAGGGGCTCAGATGTGCAAGCAATTGTCAGAATGTTACAGAATAGCTTACGTTTCATAGAAGAAAACTGACCATGACTGAAAGAACTACTTCGGGAACACAGTTGTAGGCCCAGGGATCCTTAGAATAGAGGAGACTGGGGAGTTGTAGACCCCAGAGTCAATTTGCTTTAGAAGGAAGAGTCTGGGGCATGTGGAATGGATAAGTTACTTCACTGGATTCATAGTCTGCTACTGGAAGAAGGGAGAGTGCGAGACGGTTCCAGGGGTGGAGGTACCAGAATCTCCTGAACACTCATTATAGGCAGAGATCACTCAATTTCTGTGAGAATGAAAAACCGAAAAGCCAAGTCTATTCAAAGAGCCAAGAATTAAGATAGGAAGTGATAAAAACATGACAAAAGGTTATTAGGAAGAAGAGCACAGCAAATCTTCTACAGTTTTCAATGATACAAATAGCCTGCTGTGGCCCAGGCGCCCCAGTTCACCCCCGCTGGTCTGCACAGTTCACATATTACACACATATATTTCTTCATACAGCAAAGTTAATACCTTCCTGAAAAGCATGCATCACAGTTTTGTAAGCACAATATTTAAAACATTGCAAAAAATGATTATTTCACAGTATGGATAATTTATATACTTAATAATGGCACCAATATCTGATTTTTGGTAAAGATTATCTTTCAAAAGGAACACAGAAATTTTTTAAAAAAAGCACCCACACTGAGTAGCGCTGCTTGAGGTAATGTGAAGATATTATGAATTACTTTAGATATTAAAAATATCAGATAATGTGGGGCTCTACTGACTCAGTACAGTGTCACTGATCATTTCCCTGTCCTCTGACACACTTCATCAAGACTATAAAACAGTTCCCAGGGATGTGACTGAACAAAATTCATTCTGTACATGCCTTAGCTAAATGGGTCACTGAACCTGTTCAAGTGAATACAACCATACCTCTAGCAAGAGAAATCCTCTTAGGACAGAGGAAACATGAGTCTTATCCTTTACTAATAAGTACACTGAGGTTTTAACTGACAGCTTCTAACAAGACTGTGACCTGGTAAGAAAGACGGTCTGAGGAACAAGAACACAGTAAGGGTTATGCTGACTGATGAGTATAAAGCCATATTTTTGTGGTTTTGTTTAGGATAAGATTTATTGTATTTGTCAAAGAGAAGAAAAATGCTCTGAACTCCAACTGCCTCCTGGAGAAGAAAAATCTTAGGCTGCAGAATTTCTCAAAAAACGAGCTGACAGGGACCTCCAACAAAACCGTATCACAGCTACTGAAGTACATATTCCTAAGTCAACTCCAGTGATGAAGCAGCGTTTGACTTTTTAACAAGGTTTGCAGATGGCCCTCTTATCCTCCTAGGATGAACACAGTCTTAAAGGAAATGGTCTCAGATGGTCCCTTGGTTTTGATAAGCACCTTGATCCATTTTAGATGTGAAAACCTATGTCTGAAGAAGAGCTTAGAAGGACAGGTTGGAAATAAAAACTGCTTCACACAATAGAAGGAGAAGAAAATGAAACTACAGTAGGAAGGCATCTGAAAAAACAGACTGGAGAGTAAAAAATAAAAGTCTCTGTGATGGTCAGAAATTGAACAATACTCACAGAACAAACACCAGGAAACGTTGACGAAAATGTGGGTGAAAGAGCTTGCTGAGAGCAGGGGTGTCTGCTATTATACTAGAGCTGCTTGTGCTAAATGAATATCTTACTTCTCTTTGTCTTTCTAGATAAAACCAAAGAATCTGCTACATGCAAAGATACTTGTGGTTTTCATTGAATTTCAGGAAAGAGGTTGAATTTCATTCCTGACTCCATAAAGAAAACAATGTAAGAACATAATGAACAAAATCCACAAATGGCAAAAGGACTAAACAGGTGAAATATTAGCAGAAACAGAAATTTAACTATAGAAAGTTACAGAAATCTTGGGATTGGCCTTGAAACATTCTACAACTATTGAATGGAAGCTTGATCAATTTATGTATATATATTTAAGGAACAAATTCCAGCTATAATATGAGCCCTCCATACCTATATCTATATCTATATCTCCATTTATGTAGTTTTTGATACCAGGAACCAAACTCTGGACTGTTTGCTTTCCAGGTGGGTACTTGTGCAGGTGACCCTATAGCCCCGGCACCACCACCCCTTATTTCTGTGTGTGTGAGTGTGCGGTGGGGGAGATGGGAATCAAATCCAGGGCCTTGAGCATGCTGGGTATACACCACTGAGTTGTACCCCAATCTTTACTATTTCAAAACAAAACAAATATATTCCATACTTTCAAACCCTAATACTTAGAAAAGACTAGTTGCTTGTTTTCCAAGTGTGCTTTACTTTTGAGCTCTTCTAAAATCTTCTAAAAGCAATTTGTTATAATTCTTTTTTAGTGATATAAAATTTTCAGTTACACCTTTTTTTAACTGAACACCACACAGAATAATGTGGTACCATTTCAGAGACTAAACTGAACCCTGACAACCTATAAAAACAAACTCTTTTCCCTCAAATGAGAAAAACATTCACTTTTCAATGACAGAGGATGATCCACAGCTGCTCTACAACACATTCACACCAAATGTTCTACCTCCATTCATTGCTCTTTTAAGAGGGTTATTGATTTTTAGTAAGGAAGTTTGACTATGATCAATGTGGAAAACATGATTATACCTTTTTATTCAATCACTGAACCAGATGGCCATAAGACTGCTTTTGGTTATAACTTCCAGAATATGAGACAGAAAAAGCTTTAGAGAATATTTGGTGCAGGAAAATTTGAAACTAAAAAGTTGTACATTTTTATCTTGTCTCAAGATTTTTCTTAGCATTTAACAGATTACTGTCCATGTTCTTCATTCCCCTCAGTGTAACACAGGAATATTAATGGCCTGAGACGGCCATAAATATCTAGGAGACTCTTACCTTACCTTAGAACATATCCCTAAACCTTTTCCCTAAAGCGTGTGTTTGTATAGGTATGTTTCCTTAAACGAAAGTTAGCTTTAAACTAAAACTCCTTTCTCTCACAAGATAGCTGTTGTCATAAAAACAAAAATAAACAAAAACTTAACTTTTTTATTTTTGAGACAGGGTCTTGCTATGCAGTTCAGGCTGTCCCTGAGCTCACTATGTAGGCGATGCTGGTCTTGAACACACAGTGATCCTCTTGTCTCAGCCTCCCACCTGCGAGGATTAAAGGTGTGTGCCCCATGACCAGCCCCCCCCCCCAAATCCAAAACAAAACAAAACACCTCAGACTTTTCTCTTTTAACTACAGACAGAAACTAAGGCAAGCTGAGATCTTCATCTGTGCACTAGAATAGGGTTATGGGCTTTACATGTCTCACCAAGCGTGACTGACCTGTGCTCTTCAAAACTCCCAGCCTGCACTTCAAAACAGCCCACCCGCCCTGCTCACCGCAGTGTCCAGTGCCCAGTGTGGGTGTTTAATAGATACAGATTGGTGTGTGTGTTGCTGACCTTCAGGACCCATAAGGAAGATGTAGGTTTCATTTTCTGCACCATTTTCAACACACAAAATGACCTAGAAGTTCCTAAACTATGTTTCTCTTATGATGTCATCAAGGATGGTGTCACAGAAATTTTGGGAATCAGAAGATCTTCAAAGCAAGCTGACTGGGTATGTTTGTATTTCCTCATCTATAAAATAAACACATTGAAAGAAAGTACTAAGATTTCTTTCAGATCCACAATTCATTAATATTTCTCCCCCACCCTGGTCTGGAACTGAACCCAGCGCCTTCACACTGAACCTCAACCCCAGCCCCCACCCCACTTCTTTTTTTCCGTTTTTCTCTCTGAGATAACTTAGTGGCATAAGCGCCTGCCTCGTGAGCGTGGGGTTGTGAGTTTGATCCCCAGTACTAAAAAAACAAAACAAAAAAAAAGAGATCTTTCCTTTCACCACTGCTATCCTGTCTTCAAGGTCTGCAAGTCTATCTTCAGTCTCTTTCAAGTAGTTTTGCCAGCTTTTGACTGGCTTTTAAATTTCCTGGATCTCTCTTTGAATCTGTTTCATGCATTGTAATGTCTTCCTATATTGTTTGTTCAAGGTTTCCATCATTTTCCTTTCTTATTTATGTCTTCTTTAGACATACTGAGCAATTCTTTCATTAAGCTTGTGATTTCTTCTTTTACCTGAGACATTACTTTTGATCTGATTACTTTTACAGGCTCATGAAGCTGCTTCCTTCCTTGCTGTCCTCTCGGAGATTTCAGGTGTGTGACTTCCGTTTCCTCCCATGACCACATCTCCCAGACTTACTGAGTGGGCTGGAGGTCTGAGTTTGCTTTTTGCTCCTTCGTCTTGACATTCTCCTGGGTTCTTCCCAACAAGCTGGTTGCGGGGTCCCAGGCACTTCCCACATTGGCTGTCCTTAGGCAGTGTCGGGGGAGGGGACAGGCACCCGGGTTCCTCTGAACCCAGGCTCCCAGGGAGGTAGCAGGGCTCGGGGCAGGCTTCTCCAGACCTGCGCAACTACACAGAGACTTCCCCAATGGCCAGGGGTGCATGGCAGCGGGGCTGCTTCTCTCAGGCAGCGTGTCTGCACCAGGACTTCCCTGTGGTGGCCGGCAAACAGGGGGTGTTTGTCTGATTCTCCTGGTGGGCCTGGCTGCCTGCAGGAAGCAAAGCCTTCTGATTGCATGGGACATTTTTAAACAGAGTATAATTGAACCAATTTGTCCAAAATTAAATTATAATAATTTGAAAGTGTAATAATGCTATGATTTCAATGTTCTCCTCCAAGACTCATGTGGAAATGTAGTTAGTGTCATGAAGGTATTACGATATAATTAGGTTATGCAGGTTCTGCTGTCCTGAACGGATCATGCTGTTATCTTGGATTGGATCAGTTATGGAAGCAATGGCTCCTAAGAAAGGGTAAATCAGTGTGGCCCTTTCTCTCTCCCTCTCATGGGTGCTTCTTTGCCCGGGCACCAGATGTCAATGCCATGTGCTTGGACTTCCCAAACTCCTGAACCAAGAGCAAAAAATCCCTATTGTCTATAATTCATCTAGTCTGTATTAACGTGTGATTCAATTATGCTCCTTGAAAGCTAATTGCACTAAGTGAGCTAAATGCTGCCACTTTGCACAAAATCAATAGCATTCCAAGCTTTGTAATTTTTATTTAAAGTTCCACACCATTCTATTAAGCAGAATTTGAACAGATGTCATGTGCCACTTCATTCAGCAACGAGTGGCAGGCAGCAATGTGGCACGTGAGATTGCAATTACAGAGTATGCGAGATTACGGATTTGTAAGCACCGTGGTTCAGACGAGGGCAGAATCCCAATAAAGTGATCAATACGCAGTTAGTGTGCACCTTTTGCATATTACTATATTTCAGCGTATTTGTTAGTCCCAAATTTCAACATTTAAAAGAAGCAAAATCATAAATACATCAGCTCCTGAAAGAAAATGGTAAGTTTTTTTTTTGAGCACGTTTCATCTCCTCCCACATATTGGATTCTGAAATCTAAGGAAAGCAACATGAAATACTGGATTTGTGCATGAACATCAATGCTTCATAAGTAATAATGCCAGCCTCTGACATGCAAGGACGACAGGGCTGGATCCTGAGAGGATGGAACAGTAAAGGACACACCAAGCAAGAGGTCATTTAAGGAGCGAGTGACATAAAAAGCGGCCAGGGACTCTTACTGCCTTCACCCTCCTCTCCTTTTTTCCTCACCACACATTCCTAGATGTCCGTAAAACCTCCTGCGGTTCTATGTAATCTGCTTTTGCTGCTGTGTTAGAAAAAGGATGGAATGAAAAGCCTCCATCCTCTTTCATGTCATTCAATCTTGTTAACTCATTATCTTCCGTGCTTGGAAACAAATAATTTTCATGTCATTCCAGTTCTTCGCAGCACTGAGGATTGAACCCAGGGCCTTTGCACTGAGATACATCCTTGGCCTTTTGTTTTGTTTTGTTTTGGTATTGGGGATCGAACTCACAACCTTGCACTTGCCAGGCAGACGCTTATGCCACTAAGCTAAATCCCAGTCCTCCTGGCCTTTTTTCTGAGACAGGATCTCACTGAGTCTGTGAATTGTTCAGGCCGGGCTTGTATTTGCAATTCTCCAGCCTCAGCCTCCCAGAGAACGGGACCACAGTGTCACCACAGTAGATTCAAAGATGTCACACATGATTTTCCCCCTTTTTAGCAACACAAGGGACATTTAAAGAGCATCCCCATTTCTCACAGGACAGCACCAAATCCATTCCCATATCTGAAGGCTATCTTACCCTGTTGGTGTCAATAATGTATTCAAAATAAGACCAACTACCCTATCTTATGCTGGGGGAGGGGCTCATGGAGATGGGTGGGTGGATTTGTTTTGTCTCTAAAAGTCCTGTCTGCTGAGCATATCAGACTCATTTCTAGGGTTTGTTCTGTGTGCTCCTTGCATCTGCCCGATTGGTGTAGGTTTTGTGTTTTCACTTTGGGGTACCTGACAGAAGTCATTCTTGACCAATTCTCTTCCACCTGCCTGTCAGTGTTTGTATATATGGGGGGATCTGGTACGGAAATAAGAAAGCAATTTATTGCCAATAAAATAACTTCTATCATTACCATAAATACCAACTCATATAGTTTCCAGTCATCTATTTTTATTGAAGAACTGAACAGCTTAGAGCTCTCTGAAGTAGCAAATCTCACTCTAGGTTAGGCAATGGAGAAGGCCATAAGTTCATAATGCTTAGATTTTCCCAAGCAGCACTGCCTCTTATTTAAATAATTATATAGCGACATACAGTATTCTTTTTTTTTGGTCTTTTTTTTTTTTTTAATCGGTACCAGGGATCAAACTCACAACTGCCTGCTTGCAAGGCAGGCGCTTATGCCACTGAGCTAAATCCCCAGCCCTGACAAACAGTATTCTTAAATGATACTGTATTTCAGCAATTTCTTGAGAAGTTACACAGATTGCTATTTATATTGATGGTTATGATTTTAATGAAAGAAACTATGTAGCTACGGTTTTCTGAGTAATGCAATTTCTACAAATCACAAAGTATTGTAATAGACAATTCATTAATTTTTCTTTGTTGAACATTTCTATATTCTGTAATGTTACTTGTCTTTGTTTATACTTTTAGGATTTAAAACAGTTTTGCATTCACTCAATTAGTTGCTTCTAACAGACATTGCTTCCGTTTTAATAAACTGGTCAGGAGGCACAGAGAGAACCTTGGAATGTTATCGTAGGGTGTGAGCAAATGTCAGCACAGGGACCTTGCGATGGTTAGTCTGGACCTCAGCTTTGGCTTTTAAGGTTATGAGCAGGGACCAGGAGGAAGTCTGTATGTGATGGAGGTCAAGTCAGAGCACTATGTTTTTTTAAGCCAGTAGTTCCTGACCAGAGATGGGACAAACATCAAACACACATGGGAAAAACAATCACAATTCAGGCAGAAGTCTAGTCCCAGTCTAGACTTACAGAATCAACTCTTCATAACCAGTGCCTGGGCAGTCTGGAAAATCTTCTCTGGCAATTTGGGTATGTGCACCTGTTTCAAAAGTAAGGCTTTACATTTGTAAATTAACATTTCCTTAATTGTGCAGGGATTCACTGATCTCAAAAAAAAAAAGGAAACCAGAGATGGACATTGGGGAAAGTGCACTTGACATCTAACCCTTCCCCCTTGGCAGCTTTTCAGAGAGTAAAGAAGAGCTACAAATTACAAAGAGTAAGCCACTTCCACCCCAGAAGAAAGCATGATAAAGAGGACAATTAAGGCTCCTGGGACTTTCCTGTAGGGAAATATTTTTAGGGGCCAATTGGGCTCTATGCCAAATGGCCTGGCATCAGTGTTGCTGGTGCAACAAGGAAGGTTAAATATTGGTGTCAGAGAAACACGCATGCTCAAATTAATGCATTCTGCTTCCTAGAAAACCATTACATAGGAGAACATCCCTATGCATCAGCTGCTTAACAATAAGATGTAAATCCTTACACAGAGTCTGCAAGATAAGATATTAAGACTTGTTGAATGGACAGTCTTTCTCAGGCATACTTTCCATTTCTCAGTGGGTATGTATTTTTGATACATATACTCTAAAGACAGTATTTTCTTTAAATTGTATCTTTCTTATCCATAATACCACTTACCCTAATGTTCTATCCAGCGTCAATTTTTAAGATAGCTAAGGGAAGCCCATCAGTAAATGTTAGCTGTGACGAAGGTCACACTGTCCTGTGAATCCTCTTTATTCATGCTCTGTAGCAGCCTCATGTCCAAACGTACAGCTGACAACCAGTCATTCAGCACAAAAGGATTAAATTCACTCAGGACAAATGCCAAATAGTAAAATCATAGCTGAAAATATTCTGACCATCTTGCAATAATAAGAGTTTATACATTCATGTCACCTAAAAATGACTATCCATTTCATCTAGTTATCTCATTCTGTAACTCCCACTCCCAAAGCCACATGCTTCTACATTACAAAGAAAGATGACAGTTTTATAATTACTATAAAGATTCTTTTAGGGAGCTACTTTTCTCAAATTAATTTAAAACATAAAATGTTGAATATGACCATATCTTAGATATCTGAATCAATTTTTTAAAGTACGTTACTTATGCAGACAGCTGCAAGTACTCACAAAATATCACTGAAGTATGCTGCAGTAAATACAAAATTATGTAGATGTAAATATGTTTTCTTAGTCTAGTTGCAAATATATATTTGATTATTCAGAATGGGAAGGGAGAAGGGTAAGAGCTCCCAAATGTGTAGCTATACAGCAACAAACAGGAATGAACTGCTTTTAGATCAGATTATTTTTAACATAATTTTTTTATTTCTATTTTTTTGGTCGTTTTGAGACAGAGTTTCACTACGCAGCTCAGGCTGGCCTTGAGCTCATTTTGTAGTCCAGTCTGGCCTTAAACTTGCAGCACTTCTCCTGCTTCGGCCTCCTGAACGCTGGGGTTACAGGCTTATGCCACCATGCCTAGCTGGTTAAATTTTTTAAAAGTCACTTCTCAATACAATTGTATGGTAAGCATCAAGTTCAGAACTCTGTGTGTGTATCTATGTAAATGGGCTTCCTCAGTTTTTGTTGCATAAAACTGTTAAAAATATCTAATTTTAATTCAAAGTCTTTTTGGCTTTCAAACGTTTTTGAAGTAAAATCTCACTATTTCCAGCAGATTAATTTCAAGTAGATTAATTTTAAATGTTGACTTATTTATATTATGCAAAAGCTGATTTAAAAAATTGTAAGTACAAAATAATTATTCTAGTCTTAAGTTTTTGTTTGAAAAAAAGCTTAAAGGCTAAATTTCCAAAAAGTAGAGCTTTACATAGGTAAAATTGGGCAGAAGTATCAAATGCAGTAAGACTACAAAATGTTTACTAAACAAGACACTGCAGTTTCTAACAGTGTACAATTACCAGGTGCCTCACCTGTCAAGACTCTTAAGTTTAATGGCTCATTTTGAGAAAATACATGGATACTTGTTACAAAGAAGTGTTTCCAGGACAGTCTTTTTATAAGATAATTAAAATCATTGGGCATTTCAGAATTATATAGACTTTACATTAGTGCAGGGTTTGATTAAAAACCTTGGATAATTCTTCAACCACGAAGATTTGCCAACTGTCATATTTGCAGCTACCATTCACTCATTAGAAGAAAAAGTACTAATCGTGAAAAACAAAATCTTTAATACAACCAAAGAAAAACACAGCGAGCCTTGGCCATGCATCTTATTTGGGCTTAACACAGAACCCATGAAACTGATACATTCCCATTTTACAGACGGAAAAGAACTAGTGCCAAGTTACATGTTTAGTAAGATGGAGAATTAGAACCACAAGCCAGCTGTGAAGGAGCTACCAGTTTTGTGAAATTTTGGGAGTTGAGGTCCTTCTGTGAGATAAAAGATTCAAACTCTTGTCTTTAAGAATCTGTGGCTTTAGTCCTTGAGCATGGCCTTCCCTGGCAGAGGGTGTATAAGGAAGTTTCAGGACCAGCTAGGCATGGGTGTGGCCAGGGAAAGTGTCTCTACAAATTTCTTGCATGAATTCCGTCTTCTACCTTGCCCGACTTCTCCATCAGCTGGTAAGTACCTGCCATATGCAAATCCCTGTGGGTTGTGTCATGGGGAATACTGCAGCGTATGAGCCATGGTTCCTGACAGCACCAACTGTATCTCCTGAGTGAACCGAGGTCAGTGGCAGGAGAGTCTGGGAAAGCACCTCCTTCACAGCAAGTATGCGTGGAGTCCTAGCTGTGCTCTCCATGGATCTTGCAGAGCTCACAGAAACATCATCAAACTTACAATCTGAAGAGTTCATAGAATTTATTAGAGGGCATCATATGGATTGAGTACTTCTTATCTGAGAAGATTTGGGCCACGAGTCAGATTTTGGCATATATGCACAAATACAATGTGATATCTTGGGGACTAAATATGAAATTCACTGATGTGTTATATATACCTTTTACATACAGTCTGATGGGAAACACATACAGTATCTTTAGTATCCCTCGATGCGGAATGTAACTGTCACATGAGGTCAGGTATGGAATTTTCCTCTTGTAGGGTCATGTCAGTGCTCAAAATGTTTTGGAACAGGGAGAACTCTGGATTTGGGCTCTCTGGATTAGGAACGCTTGACCTTACATGAAGCATGCCCATTCGGAGTGCCTTTGCTGTCCCTGCCTGTGGTGAGAGGCCCTGGGGATGGGAGACGACACACCCACCCTCACGGCCTTCTGGACAGAGGCCTTTAACACTAACATAGGCCAGGAAACATCCAGCTGCCACTGTTCTCAGGGCTACCCTTTGTTTCCAATAAAAAAACTACAAAGCAGTAAAAAAAAAAAAAGAAATAGCAGTTAGAAATGCTTAAAACCCACTAAATTATAAATGCATAATTTTAAATCACTTTCTCAAGATTGTGGCTATGAAAGAAAAAATAACTTGCCTTGGGAACAGAATTTTGACTAAAACTCAAGAAGGTATGTAGCCCATGCTGCTGGCACATCTGACATGTGAGTCCTGACACGGCCCGTCCCCATCCTAGACATGAGCGGCCCCACTACTGGGCCTCGGAGTCAGTGACAGGAGGTACCTGGGCCTGTTTTCTCCAAGCAAATGGCTCCTTGCTCTGCACCTCTACGAGCTCCAGCTTCCTAACACCTCATGTCTCGAGACCCAGATTGTAGTCCCTCGGCCCAGTAACTCACACCAGCATTTCACTGATGAGGCTTCAGCAAGGGAAGACAAAATGTAGTTTTTGATTATTTTTAGTGTGAAATTGATATTTTCTTCAATGTAAGAAATAAGTAAATAGTCCATGTGAAAAAAGGAATAAAACCATCAACGAATGACCTTTAAATGCATTAGTTTTATTTTTTTAAAAAATTTTTTAATGTGACCAGGGGTTCATTCTCTGGTTTATTCTAGATGTATTTATTGAGTTGTACAATATGCAGGGCATCCCGCTTTCCTATCAGCCCAACCAGAAACTGAATGACTTTTTGCTCTTTGCTCAAGGCCTAGAATAGTTCCTGGCATCGGGAGAATTTTGCCACATTTTTTAATGACACTGAGACAAGGCATACCTGAACTTTCCCCACTAGAGTTTACACTACCATAAAAATGGTCACAAAAATGGTCTCCTCTGACAGCTATTACTTGCCAACTAATTGTTTTTTGGAGCTAGAATCAGCTAAGCTATACAAGGTCAATATAGCTTTACAGAAAATCAGTTAATTCACCGCAAGATGCGAATAGATACCTACTTTGTGCAATTCCTTCTTTCTTGACAATTGGACTATTCGAAGAAGCATGATATGGTCCCTGTTTTTCAAGTGTTTCTATATAAAAGTAACATTAACAATATAGTACAGCATGTGGACGGAAGAGATGGTTAGCATACAGGAGAACTGAAAAGAGGAAGAGGGAAGAACTCTGGGTGACACCAGAAGGTGGAAGAGTATAATGGGTCACAGAGCCCACAGGAAGAAAGGAGGGAAGGTCGTAGGAGAGCAGTGTGTGTGTGTGTGTGTGTGTGTGTGTGTGTGTGTACCTGTGTTGGGAGGTAGGGGAGAGTAGAATGAACAGAGTCTGGACAAAGGCAATGCACAGAAGAGATGCCAAGAGTTAATTTTATTCTGTGCAATTGAATTCAATTGGGTAAACATTTGTTGAGAGCAAATTATGTACTAGCCATTGTGATTGGAACAAGGTATATAACTGTTAGCAACACTAACACAGTTCCTGTAAACAGTTGCAATACAGTCTGATAAGTGTTGTGGTACAGAAAGGTTCAGATGTTATAAGAAGGACATAGATTGAACTAATCAAGAGGCAGGGGTCAGGAAAACTTCTTTGAAGAGGAATAAAATGGACACCTGAAGCCATGGTAGGAATTAGAGTATTTAGGAGAAACTCTGTAGGTAGCATGGACACCACCTACTAGAAAAGCATGGATTTGGGCCACAGAGGTCTGAGGTTGGCTGCTCTGGGAAGGAGGGCTGGACTTCAGTGGACAGAGTGCCATGTCTTGTGTTTCACAATAAGGAGTTTAGACCTTCTCCCAAGATTAGTGGTGACCCTGGGGAATCTTAAGCAAGGAGCAGAACAGATTTGTCTTTTAGGTAGATCACCACATGCAGTGTGAGATGGGCCCATGCAGTGTGACATGGAGCCTAAAAACAAAAGGGTAGTACGAAGCTACATTGTTCAGTGTAAGAGTAAGTAAATAGTTCATGGAAAAAAGTGAGTAAAACCATCAACCAATCATTCAGCTCAGGACTGAAAATATAAGGCTTGAGGTGGATGCACAGCTGTGCACAGATGAGGATCAGAACGCATGGCTGAAGGGTCTTCAGATCTCACATCCCGTCCACCAGATAAATGTTCCTAACAGCTGACAATAGACTACAGCTGGCAATAGAGTGGACCCCAGTGGAAATTGATCCATTGTTAGAATCCAAAGACCCAGGTCTGAGCCCAGGTTACACCTTAACATCTATGATCCTTGGGTCTCATGTCTGCTATGTTGGCCCTTTATGTGCAAGTTCACAGCAGCGTAGAAAGGGAATGGTGGTCACAACCTGTGTATGTTTCCGTTTGCAGGTGGTATTAGACATTGTGCCAACATCTGCGCCTGGCAGTACTTTTAATTCATAGCTGTAAAAAGCAGTGAGTGCAGTGCACATGAGAGCAGAGAGTGGAGTTAGCTGAAAGGAATTTAAAAGGCAAGGAGCCAGCACTGTGCAAACTTTGGGCAGGTAATGCTCACATGCCCATGGCAGACACTGTGTGGTGTGGAAGGAAGTGTGGTGGGAAGAGTCCATGTACGCCGCTGCTGTCAAGGACAGCACTGAGCTCAAAAATGACACATCTGGGACTCAGTGAGGAGCCGGGACCACACATACAGGAATTTAGGGATACTATGTCAGCTAGAACTCCATTACATGAAGTTTAAAGCCCCTTTAATGACTTCACCTTGACCAGTGAGTTATGTCAACTCAAGATCTTAGACAGGATAGTTTATGTAACGTCCATGCTAAGAGGCCATGATAATCTTGTGGCCACAGCCAACAGCCCAGGGCCAGATGGCCTTACAGAGAGACAGAGAAAAGGGGGAACCATAGTGAGAAGGGATACCTTCCGAGAGGACTGGGAGTTTGGAAAGAGATGCCTTTGTGAGCATAATGGTGGGACTGCGCTGGTGATGATGGAGAAAACCAAGATGAATTACAAAGAACCTGGATGCAGGAATGTTAAAGTAGATAATAAAATACATGAGAAAAAAGCAAAAGGTGAACAGCCTTGGGGGAAATTTGTGAAGAAGCAGCACTAGTGAAGCTACTCATTATAAAGTGCTTCCTGCAGTGGTGTCTCAGGAAGACCCGGCACGTCTGAGTCCTCAGCGCCCGGAGGAGATCAGACAGAGCAGACCCAAAGTGATGGTTTTACTGCAGACACTTAAATAACCCCGCCTTCCACCACTTTTCTTCTCATCCAATTCTGCTTTCTCCAGCACACTTACAGCCTCACACTGTCTGGCCTATTCTAGCTTTGCTTTTTTCACAGCAACATCAATGAAGCAAAAAACAGCGCATTACTGCAACAGTTTCCTTTAAAACTGTTCTTGTTTGTGGCCTGGAGTCCCATCTCTCTTAACTCATCTCCTAGCTATTTTTGAAAGTAATATGAAGAGTCCGTTCTTAGGTGAATCAGTATAATTTATATAGTATTATAAGTAATACTTGGTTGGATTATTTTCTCCACTTTCTAACATCATAGAATCAGCCTTCAGCAGTTGGCTAACCTATTCTTCATTTTAAAAAGCTCTAATAAATCAGTCAACCACAATAGAAAAGGCCACTTTCAGTTTTTTCCTGGAAATTCCAGTGCAAAATGTACCAAAATCAAGTTGACTAAATAATTCTTTCTCTGCAGAAATCACTTAGAAGACAGTCCAGTGATGATTCAGTTACAGGTACCTCACGCCCTATACCCATATATAATACTCCACGCATGAACATCTAAGGCAGATATTAGAGTCTTTTTATCAAGACTAAGACCCATGGGTCTCCCTGTGGTCTAGTACGGTTCACCATCCACATTGTTTAATTGAACCCTTTACTACAAATGGTTTTCGGCTCTGGTGCAAGGCAGGAATTTGAAGCATGTACTGGAGTGTTTAATGGTGTTAATTTCTGGTGTCCACAAACATCAACTTCACTGGACAATCCACTAATCTTGCAAAATATAGAAAATACACGAGAGAATGAAAGGTAACACAGAACTCTTCAGCACTGCAAGCAAAACAATTCCACGGTCCTGGTGATGCCAACAAGTCATAAAATACCTGCTTGTTTACAGATCCTTAGAGATGTCACAATCAATAAAGAAAATGAAAGGAAGATAGGGTGCTTTCAGATTCAAGAACTGTTCTAACTTTTATATCAAACATGTTTGCTTGGTGTTTAAAGCTCTCAAAGGTGTCCCAAGTTAATTTTAAATTAACATCTGATTGTAAAAGATGATCCAGAGCTTATGGTTTGTTTTGTTTCATTTGAACTAGAAGGCATAATTTAAATAGTTCCTACCTGGAAAAATGGATGGTCTCTTCTTGGTGCGCCTCACGTGAAAGGGTTCCAAATTCTTAATGTTCCTTTGAAGCCTTCCTCTAGTGTCATTTCCTATGAGTAGTTCAGGTGGCAGGCTGCTCCGTCTGGATGATTTGTAATCATTTTGAGGCGAATTTAGCTTGTTCTTTGTTCTGAAATATAAATTGCTGTCATCAACTGCCATTGTAGTAGATTCATTGGAGACCGGAAACACAAATCCCAAAGCCAAACCCGACAGCAGCCACAGTCAGCTGCCTTCCGTGCCGCAGACTCTGGGTTCTCATGCTTTGCCCTGCACTTGCTTGGGAAGCTTAGCAAGTTGATAGGCGTGGACTGGAACAGGTGTAGAATTACTAGCAGCCCCTCCTTTCATTAGTTAATAGCACAGGGAGGACAGATTAAAAACAAAAACCATTAGGTGTAGGAGACTGGGGAATCTGAACAGATAAGACCTGCGGGCTGTGCGCCTGTGGATGACCAAGGTGGTGTCTGTAGTTCCTGAATGAAATTTGTTTTACCGCAGCGCTATAAAACAAACACAACTCGCTACTTAAGACTAATGCCAATGCAAATTTTAAGTCTAATTTTTCTTATTATTTACCAGCCTCTTGGAAGCTTGAAACAATTTCGGTGAAACATTCTTATACTCCCTATCTTTGTGTTTCAAACTATGTAAATACACACAACAGCCTCCCTTCTTTATTTTCACTTGGCTGGCAGCCACCCAGAACTCGGCTGGAACAGGGAGTTGAGACACGGCTGATGATGACCAGGAAGGAACTGGTTGTGGGCGTGTGTCAGGGAGCAATGTCGGGAACCTGGACGCTGTCACCCACCCCGCCCATCCTGTGCTCCACCTGGCAGCTGGCTTCTCCAGAAGTTCACGCTGCTTGGCAGGAGAGTCAGACAGAGGTCTAGAAAACAAGCTGTGGCCAGAGATGTGATGACGGCTTGCATTCAACAGACAAAAAGTACACGCTGATACCCTCATGGGGACGCCGCCTTACTTCACCTAAAGTCTCAGGAGAACCAGCCTTCTGTTTGTCTGGTCAGGTATTTCCTTCTTTTCCTTCCAGATCATCTAAGTTTGTGTCCTTTCCCCCTTTCTCCTTTGTTCTATTTATGTGGCAATGTCCTGCATTCTTTCTCTGTGCAGAAATCACAACTCTGTAATTTCTCCTTCCCCGCCATGCCCCAAGGCTGTGTCTGTAGTCTCTCTCTCTCTCTACACACACACACACACACACACACACACACACACACACACACACACACGCCTATCTACCTACCTACCTACCTGGTGCTGTCTGGCTGCAGTATGAGTCAGAAGACAAATGGTATCTGTCTTTTCTCTTCCCTGTGCTAGGGATCAGTAGGTATAAACATTACAAAGGATCTGGGGGCTGTTCTAGAAGTCACTGCTTTTACAGTATGTTAGTTTTCTGGATGCCATCTAGCTCGTATTATTGGTTAAAATTGGAACTTGGATCCCTTTACCTAGTTGAGGGCACACTTGTACCCTAAGAAGATTTTCATTCTCTTTTTTCCTTATGCTTTCTCAGTAATAGGTCTCCAAACTATGGCAGATTTTTCTGGAGAGAAAAGCATATTTTCACTGGCATGTTCACATTAGTTTCCATTATATAATTCATATAATTGTATTTTCATATTAGATTGTTACTTTTTAACCTATCCTGAGAATCACCCACATTGTGTCTGCCTCAGGAGTTAAAACTACTTTGATGAACTGAAATGTATCAAGAGCTTCAAAAATCAAGTGGCTTGTACAAAATCTGTTTGTTTCTGCTACTGTATTAGAGATTGAAACTCTTTTCATTTTTAAATTTTGAAACAGTTTTGTTGATACTCAGGCTGATGTTGTACTGTGCTGGGATTACAGGTGTGTGCCCCATGCTTATAAAACCATTTTTAAAAGCCCAAGATATTTCTTGAATCTCCCTTACTTTAATGAAAATATTATTTCCACTGAATAAAAACATAAAGCTTTTTTTTTTTTTTTTTTTTTTTTGGTACTGGGGATCGAACTCACGACCTCACACTTGCCAGGCAAATACTTACATCAATGGCCTAAATCCCCAGCCCCAAAAAGTAAAGTATTTAAACAAGTTTGAGATAATGAATTAATGAGTGAAAAAATACATTTCCACAGTCCAAATTTCAAGAACGGTATTTAATTTTCAGACACATAGCAAGAAATAGTCTCAGGACACAAATAACTGGATACTAACTGGAAGAAAGTTAGTAATGAGCAGGCATAGTATTTAGTGACCATTTCTTTCTCAATTCAGTGTCACCATGAAGAAAATAAGAATATACATGAGATGAAACAGAGGTCAGTAAGAAAAGGGATTATCATACAGAGCATGCATCAGGCATGTCTCTATACTGTGCACATGTAATTTTGCCTTTCCTTTGAGAGGCTGGATGGAAGCACAGAGTTAAGTACATAAACATCTGGAATACATTATAATAATGGCTGTCATTTACCACATGATTAATACCAACCGGGTCCTGTGCTAAGACTGGCATATGTTATACCTCATTATTTTTCCTATGCATGCTCTTTTTTTTTGTCTTTTTCATTTTCATTTTTATCGGTACCAGGGATTGAACTCACGATCGCCTGTTTCCAAGGCAGGTGCTTATGCCACTGAGCTAAATCCCCAGCCCCTTGCATGCTCTTTTATAGGTGGATACACTGAGTCAGAGTACAGCATCCAGGAACTGGGTAGGAGGAAGAAGATTTGAACACAGGCCTTTGTTTTGTTTTTGGTCCCGGGAATTGAACTCACAACCTCGTGCTTGGCAGGCAGGCACTTATGCTGCTGAGCTAAATTCCCAGCCCTTGAACACAGGTTTTATCTGACTTCAAAATACACATTCAAGTTCTGCTTCAGTACTGTACCAACAAACTGCATTGCTAGATGTGCATAACACTGAAAATCCTTCTCTGAGTTAGGGAGTTCTCAGAGAGCCCTAGAATGACAGGAAGGAAAAGCAGGGGGAGAACTCAGCTTTCCCAGGTGCATGCCAAAAAGTATTACTTCAATAGTAAAGTCTTTATGCTGTCTTTTAATATGACAGCACATTTTTAGATGAAAGTATATTTTCTTGAGATTTAAATTATAATTAGAAAGAATCCTACTCTGCTTCAAAAGTACCCCCAAATGTCCTGATCCCCTAAAAATTAAGTGATATAAGGTTCCTGTCTTACCCAAGTTAATTCCTCTTCTGCCCAGTTCATTTCTCCATCATAGAGAATATAAAGATACAGGTATCTAGCTCATGTACTGTGTTTCTTTTTTGGGGGGGGTTACTAATAATCAAATTCACAGTCTTGTGCTTGCCAGGCAGGCACTGTGCCACTGAGCTATATCCCCAGGCCTTATAATGCAGTTCTTTAAAGACAAAAGTGAGGATATCCTGAATCTGCTAATATTAAAATTGTAGGACAATTTTTATTTCTTCAAAAGTAGTAGTATTAAATCTGTGGACACAAAACAAGCAAAGTAAACCACCCTTTCCAAATATTCAAATTGCCTGCAGCAGGAATGACAGTCACCAGAAATTTAGGTCGAGATGGGCTGCGTGAAAATATTTCTCAGTTGTAACACTAAGTCCTCCTGACTCTGTACAGTCACAGCCAGAAGTGAAATGCCAATTTTTTTTTTTAAGGAAGTCAAAAGAATGAAGATGTGCTCTGAGCTAAGAGGAACCTCAAAACTGACAGCATAATTAGATAATTATAAATAATTAATGAGACATTTTCTATTTTAATAACCATTATGTTTTGAAACTCTCCATTCTATAAATTTAATAAATTGACTGCTTTTGAGTTACTCTAATTTCTATCCTTTAAGAATTTTACATGAGATGATGCTACCATTCTCTGAGCATTCTCTTCTTCCTATTAGGAAAACACTATTTTCTCTCTTAGAATAGTTCATAGAAATTTCCTTAGTTTGTAGCCATGAATTCCTTGTAAATTTTGATAGCTTTTAAAAAGTATTCCTGAATTATTTTGCTGAGAAAGCTGCAACTGTACTGTAAAGGATACAACTTTACCAGTGTAGCTTTCTTTCTCATAATCACCTTTGCAGAAATGTTTCACCATTGGGGCTGGGGATTTAGCTCAGCGGTATAAGTACCTATCTTGTAAGCAGGCCGTTGTGAGTTCGATCTCCGGTACCGGAAAGAAGAAAATAAATAAATAAATAAATAAGTCCAATCTCGTCAGAAATGTTTCACCATGAAGGTTTTAGGTGTGTAAGGATTCACCAAATTAGCTGTCAGTCTCACTATGACTCATTTGTACTGCCTGTCCTGCAAATATTTCTTATTTTTGAAGTCATATTCAGTTTTTAAACTGCAAAGGATTATTATCCAGTGGGTGGCAACTAGGAAAAAATAACAGTATAAAATGTCAGAATGATACATGTCACTAGATCAAGCCCTTCCACTGATTTCTCTCTCCAAAAGCTCACCAGCCACTTCTTTTGCCAGCACAACTTTGCTTGGTGGGGGTATTATCTGTGGTGTGGGTATTACCTGTATAAGTGTGACTGAAGACGTCCTCCCTCAGTTCCTAAGAAAATACATGAAGATGCTCAGTACTTATCTCACTGGCACTTGATAGCAGTTAACATTAATGACTTGTCGGCCTTCCCGTTTTAAAATTCTCTGTTCTCTTGTCTTCCTGTATTTCAGTTTTTTTCTGCCCAGAATCTTTAGGGGCTCCTAAAAAATCTATTTTTCTAACTTCTTTTCTTTGGCAAGCCCATTTATTAAGCATCTACTTAGGCACAATTCTAAGACCAATACATGAGAATTTCTTCATCCAAGGAGGGAGACCTGTAACAAACACGTTACTGCAATTCCCGGTAACTGCCCTGCTCAGAGAAGATGCCAAAAAAATACTGGGTTACCTCCTCCTGTTGGAAAGGGGGACAGGAGGGGAAGGATTCTCAGAGGAGGAGTTCACAACGCAACTGTGAAAGTTACAAAAGTGCAGCACATGACAATGTCTGGTGAATGACAGAGTTGCTCTCTGTATTCCGGGGTCACATCTGCAGATTCAATCAACCACGAATGAAACGTATTCACCAAACCCAACAGAACCTGTACTAATTGTGTTCATCATTTGCCATTATTCCCTAAATAAAGTAACACCCATTTACATGGTATTTTAATTGTGTTAGAAATGATATAAACTAGAAATGATATGAAATATATGGGGAAATGTATGCCGGTTACATGCAAATAATACTATAATAAATATATTTCATATATATGTGTTAATATATATTATGGGGTCTTGGACATCTGTGGAATACCTTGCTGCGGGTATCCTGGAGCCAATCCTCTGCTAATACCAAGGGATAACTATGCAACAATCCTTCCAACAGGATGCAAAACACAAATACTGGACAAGAAATACTGAGCAATTCCAGGGGAGAGAGGACTGAAAGAAAAACACTCTGTGGTATTAGTATATATTTTTAAACACCAGCATAAATTATATACCAGGAAGATACCTACTTCTAAAAAAAGTCTATGTTAAATCTGGCTCCAACCTTTTAAAACAAATTAGTGATTCCTAACAAAATGTAAAAAGACACTTAAAAATTCTGGCTGCAGTCAGTAACCCTTCTCTGGAACTATCTTTATTTACCAGAGGAACTATGATACAAGGATTTGCTGAAGCAGACTCTTACGCAAGTTTATAATGTCATGCAGAACATCCTTTTTAAGAGAAGCTTCAGAACCAGTTCGTACTGGCTTGCAATTCAACTTCATTTGTACTTGCATTCTTCTCAGTTCAATTTTGCAAGTCTCAGAAAAATTGTTGGCCTTCTCTCAAATTAAGGTAAGGCTTAAGGGCACATTTTTGGTGGTTGTAAGGCCCTATCTGCTAGAAGGATGCAGTATACAATAAACAAGAGTTTTCTTGTATACCACTCTTGACACACCCACATGGCCGAGGAGAGGAAGGAGTGATATTTGGTTTTTTCTTCTGTTTAAGGAATTGAACTGACAGTTGCATTCATAAAAGAATTCAAGGTTTTGCAATATTCTGGCCCAATCCTACACAATGTAACTTCAGAAAGATGGTTTCCAAAACCAGGTGACTGGCTATCGTGACTGAGGTGACCAGAGCACTGGTGCCCCCCATCAGCATTTCATCTAAGACCTCGACTTTCATCTGTACACTAATGATACAAGCTAAATACAAGCACTAGTCCAGATGTCTCTCTAGTGTTCTGTATCACTCCTTCAAGAAAATTCTTACCATTTCCTGCTAGAAGCTTGGCGTGTACAAATCTGCTATCTCTAGACATGCAACTCCCATATTTCTAAATTTCTGACTTTAAATGATAGTTCCCATTTGCCTGGTGAATTACTTTGTCTGTTAGGTCACATTTACCTCTTAAACATCATTTGGTTTGTGAACTCCACCTTGCTATTACTACCCAGTGCTAGCATTCATTATCTGGTCCCTGAGTATTCTTTAGCCTTCCAACAGGTCTGGCCAGTTCTAACCTTGGCTCCTGAAGCAGTCTACCTTTGATATGGCATCTTGATTTTCATACCTTAGCAAATCACCCTTGACTAGTCTATTCCCCACTTAAAAATGCAGTTAGGATTTGGGCAGAACACCTGCGATCTGCTCACTTGTATAGATAATCATAAGGTTACTATAGACACCATGCATCTTTTAATGAACACAGTTACTTTAACTTTTACCGCACATTTATTTCCTTCCTGTCTTACGGGATGACCAACCAAAACTCTAGAACTTTAATTTACTATCCTGCACTTGGGCAACTGACCCTAAAATGTTACAAAGCCCCTTCATGTTGCCCCAATTAGATTTTATTTTGACCATAATAGTTCTGAGGTCCATCCTGTGCTTTCTCTCAATTATCTGGGGTTTTGTTTTAGAAGGCAATGACAGTTGAGAGGGGAGTATTCAGAAAGTATTTGAATCATTTTTTACTCAAAAAGGGTTTTTGATCTAAAAATACAAGTTTATAAATTTTGAATTGGGTAAACAAACAAATTAAGCATTGTTTACTAAGACTAAGCTATTAATTTCTGGTGTCTTAAGTTTCTGATCTAGAAAAAGGAAGAAACCTTGGTTTCTTTCATCAATGATTTGTCTGTGTCTTCTAAGTAATGGTTAAGGTCCATCAGTGAAAGATACTGTGGATATACGTAAAATTGCAGCTAAGAAATTACAGGAACACACAAATAGGTAGTGTTAGTCTGGGAAATAAACCGGGGCAATTATAATTATACTAACACTTCTATACATTTTATCTGATTGGGAGAGGGGTTATTTCTGATACAAAAACACCTAGCAAAGTAAGAACAAAAGGAAATTTCCTCAGTCTAATAAAGGACAATTAACAAAAGCTCTGCAGATGAAGTCGTATGTGATGATGAAAGACTGAATGCTTCCCCTGCAAGATCAGCAAGGCAGAATGTCTTCTCTTATCACTTCTATTTTAACGTTGTTCTAGAGGCTGTATCCAGTGCTATCAGCCAAGAAAAACAAACAGAAGGTACTTAAATTGGAGAGACAGTTGTAAAACTAGACAAATTTTTAGATAAAATAATCATATGTAGAAAAATCTGTTGGAATCTACAAAAAAGTGACAAGACCTAACAAGTGAGTTAAGCAAGGCTACAAAACATAAGATAAATCCACAAAATCAACTATGTTTCTATATTGGCAAAAAAAAAAAATTCTGGAAAGTTAAAAGACAGTATCATAAAATATTAAATATTTAGGAATAAATCTGACATATGTGACAGACATATATGTTGAAAACTAAAATAAATTAAGAGAAATAAATTAAAGAAAATATTTTAAATTAAATAAATTAAATAAATTAAACTAAAATAAATTAAAGAAAACCTAAATAAATGAAGAGATATAGCATATTAATTTCCCACAAGACTTGATAATGTTTTTACTTCTCTCCAAATTAATGTACAGATTAAATACTATCCCAATAAAAATCCTAACAGAATTTTTAAAATGCAAATTGACAAAATGACATAAAAATTTAAATGGAATTGAAAGCCATCAAGAATAGCCAAACTAAATTTTGAGAAAGAAAAAGTCAAAAGTGTTATACTACCAATTTTAAAACTAAACACAAAACTACAATAAAGACAATGTATACTGACATAATGACATACAAAAAGATCAGCAGGATAGATGTGACAGTCTAGAAATAGATTCATAAATTAATGACCAACTCATCTTTGACAAAAATGCAAAAATAATTAAGTCGAAACAGGGCAGAAATAGGACAACTGGACATTCATATGCAAAATAATAAAAGTCTTTGGTCTACACCTGACGCTGGATGCAAAAACTCAAAATGTACCACAATATAAATGTTACACTCAAACTATACATATTCTAGCAGTTCTTGTCCACAAATAACAAATTAATAAATACTTTGTCAAAATTAAAATCTGTTCCTTCAAAGACATTGTGAGGAAAGAAAAAGGAATACTGGGGGGAAATATTTGCAAGTCACTATTTGGGAATGAGTTAGTATCCAAAAGATGTGAGCAAATCTCAACAGCCAACGGGAGAACAAATAGTGCAATTAAAAAATAGGCAAACTACATGACCAGACAGGTCACCAAAACACAGAAAGTAAAAATGTATATGGACGTGTGTTTTCACAGTAAGTCAGTAAGAAATGCAAATCAAAACCACAGTGGTATACCACTGCCTACCAACTAGAATGACTCGAATTAAGAGACTGGTCGTATCAACTGTTGGGAAGGATTGACAGGAACTAGAATTCACATATAGTGCTGTTGAGAAATTGAAATGGTAAAAGCATTTTAGAAAGAAGTTGACAGTTTTTGAAATATTTAAATGTACTTCTACTGTATGATTCATCTTGTCCTCTCTGAGGAACTCATTCAAGAGAAAGACATATTCACACATATTACATCAATAGCAGTTTTATTTAGCGAAATAATAGAAACAAAATGTTTATCAACAAGGGAATAACCCTTGTTGGTATGGTATATCTACACAGCAACAAAAGGAATACTATAGCCTAGGTAAATCTCAAAATAATCATCTTGAGTGATACAAGTAGGATCTAAACACTTGCATACCAAGTGGCTCCATTTATATGAAATTCTAGACAATGTAAACTAGTCTAAGATCAGTGGTTGCCTTAATAGGGAAGGAGGGATGAAAGGGAGGGATTACCAAGGGTCAGGATAAAATTGGGGGAATGGAGGGGTGATTCGTAGGTATATACTTATGTTAAAAGCAAACTAAATACATAGAAAATACATGGCTTATTATCTGTCAATTACATCTCAATAAAACCTTTTCTAAAGGCAATGTTATGCCTTCTCAGTGAATTTGAAAAAGATTTCAAAAATATTCTGGATTCTAGGCAATAAAATTAATATATAAAGGTGAAAACAACTCTTGTCATTCCATCATCTACATTAAGACAAAGAAAACACACGTATACAGTAAATCATGTAAATGCTTTTCACTTAAGGTAAGGATTTTTTATCCTGAATTGTATCTTTATGTTTTATTTTATACACTAAAACTTTAAGCATATCTGAGAAAATGTCTCCTTTGACATTCTCGGGTAACACATTCCACAGTCCAGTGAAGAGAAGATTTGAAACAAACATTATGGAAAGAATGAACCAGGAGGAGCTGAGTGGGAAAAAGGAAGGCACAGCTACCCGGATAAGCTGAAGTCTTTTAGCCCAAGTGACTTAACATCAGGGATGACTTCGGGTATCTCAGATGACCTGGGTATATCCTTGCTAGACAATCATGCAATGGGTGAGAGGAGCTGGTCTGAACACTATTCCCACATTTGAGAATGCTTTATTCTTGGGATGCTCCTATGTGAACCTTACTGACGTAAGCACAGGAAGAATATCTGCAAAAGCTGATTGTTGGGTGCCATCACATGTTTAATAACAAATGCTTCAACTGGCCTCGTCGTTTTATACATCATGCTAGCTCTAGTTGGTTCAAGTTTGGGTACAATCAATAGGAAACCTGTATCCATTGTGCTGAGAAGGAAACTCCCGAAGAAAGGCCAAGAAATTGCATTAGGTAATTAACTATGACCACGCCTATTCTTTCTTTAACTCCCAAATCTAAAATAGCATAAATTTACCCATTTAGTCTCAGTTTGCCAGCTACTTGCAGGCACTTTGTCTTTGTGTCAGCCCCCTCCTTAATTTCTTATTCTTATGTACAAAGTATTTCCTTTGTCCTTCCCACCCCATTCTCTTGACTAAGGAAAGCAACAGAAGTAAACAGAACTTCAAATGATGGCCTTCCAGAAAAAAGATTCCTTTCTACATTCAAGTGTTAAAAAATGGCCACCCTTTTAGTTCCTCTGCCCAGGAATTAAACTGCGATTCAGATTCCAAACATGCCTACGTGTTATAGAGGATGCGAAAGCGTGCCATGTCTGTTTGCCTTAGCGAGCATTCTGTGCCAGTCCCGAGTCCTAGTGAGCTTCGAGAAACTTGATCAAAACCAAGCCCTTCACTGGGAAGGTGGGCCTTTTAACTTCCACTGCTTCATCCCAGAGAGGCCCACCTACCCATCTACCCCTCTATTTTCTACATAAAGGATGATTTGCTTTACATCATACTCTAGAATCTAGGAAAGGCTCAACCATCAAAAACCAAGCTTGACACAAGCCAAACCAACCCTCATAGAATAAATACAAAATGCCATTACTCCTAAATGATGAGTAACACAAGATCTTAAGTCTTGAGGCAGGTGTAGTTTTGGTTTCTTGTATCAAATTCACAGTTATTTCAGTAGTGCTATTAGTAACTGTGATTTAAGGAAGACCAACATTTTTATTGTAGCTAAACTCTCAAAAAAAATCCATATGTCAGATTTCTCAGCTGCTTTTTGAAAATTTCTCTTTTGATTACAAAAGAAATACAACTTTTTGGCAGAATATTTGAAAAGCAGGGGAAAAAAGTAAAAAGAAACAAAAAACCAAAACGTCATCAATCTATGCTTTGCCCTGCTGCCCCCCACTGAGGCAGTTCTAATCTCTTCTCAGCCCCCAGAAGGTTCCTCCCTAGTGGCTGAGGGGGGTGCAGTCACTGTGGGCTCCGGCTGAGATGAACAAGTGATGCTGCCTGGGAAAACGCAGGGAAACATCCTAATGACCTGGGCAAGCATCTCTCTCTGAAAAAGGCAGTGGCTTTCCGAGACCCGGATTTGCTTCATCCTATTATTTTCAAGTGAAGTTGGAAACATATCGACTTTTTTCTCCTTCATCCTGGGGATTAAAAAAACACAGACCCTCACAATTGCTAGGCGAGTACTCTACCACTGAGTACATCCTCAATCCCCCATTTGTAAATGATGCCTTTAGGGTTTTAAAAACACCATCATCAGTCAAAGAAACAAGCTGGGGTGCACCAGCTGGGGTCTCTGATCTAACCACTTTCTGAGGGCCACGCGGGAAAGTTGTATTTTACAGAACACCTGGCACCTGTGCCTTACTCATACTTTTCTAACAGTGTCTTTGTGGAGGCGCCAGTCTCAGAGATGGACCCTGCTAAAAAGTGTTTAGGAAACTGAACGATGGCTCTCTGATGGAGACTCATCACTGCAAGGAAGCATGGCCAAGGTCTTGAATCTTGCTGCAAAGAACCAACCCTAAGTAATTCTGTTTACCTTAGTTAAATTTAACTCCCCGCCCCTGCCTTTTTTTTTGTGGTACCAGGGATCGGACTCACAACCTTGCACTTGCCAGGCAGGTGCTTATGCCACTGAGCTAAATCCCCTTTTTCTTAGTAAAACCTGTTAGTATACTTGAGCTCTTACGTTGAGTGAAACAAAGTCTAGAATGTGCTCCTGTAACACAAAACCATTTCAACCACACCCACTGGCACACTTTGGCAGGCTGTGGCAGGAGGACCCAAAGATTCATGCCACAGTTTCAACTTCTGCGTCCTGAACTCCCCTGGTCCCCTGTGTCCCACAGGTAAGACTGATCTCACTGACACGTGATCAGCCACTCTTATCTGGGATAAACAAGGTAGACTAAGAAAAGTAATCTCAAAAAGTTTTATAGGACTCCCAAATAAACCTAATAAATTGCCTTTATAATTTACATAGGCAGATGGAGAAGTGAATTTTCACACTGCTGCCACATACCAGCTGCTGTAAGTGGGCACATGAATATAATTTATAGTTTTCTACAGCTTGTCCTCGTAGTAGACAGGAAATAACTGAAAGTCAACAATGTTCTCACTAAACTGCAATTATCCTGTTATATGCAAACCTGTATTTTTCTTGTTGTTGAACAAGTTTCTCCACAAAGACCAGCTCGCACACCATCTTTATGAAATGCTATCCCACTAGGGAGGTCAGTTTTTTTCCACCATTGACTGCCTGTGGTTTTCCTTTGGTCTTTACAGAGATGTAAAAAATTGACTAGTCATTTAACAAAAACTACTTGTGGGTTTTCATTTTCCCACAATAATTCTTCCCATATTCTCAAAAGACTACTTTAGCCTGAGTTTTAAATACCTTTATTTTTTTCAGGCTTTTATTTTCTACTTACGCTTTACCTGAAAGGCCATGTATTCCAATGTGTTTCTTTCCTTAAATTTTCCTTTCTAAACCGAGAGATAATTCTTCAGAAGTTAATAGTAACAAGACATTTAAAAATTTTAGAAAATTTAAGAATTTTGGGAAAACACAGAATTCACATTGTATTTCAGACTTGAAACTGACATATCATATTTACCAACTACTAGAAATGTTTATTCTTTACTCATTCCAAAAGAAGTGTAAGAGTAATAAAATTCTTAAGATTTCTTAATATAAGGGTTCCTTGTATTGTTTTAAAGGCAGCATCTCTCCATAATATAGACACATACAGGAATCTTTCCTAGACCTTGTCTGTGACTCAATTCCTCATTCAAAACATCAAGATGCCTTCACCAAATACACAAATCTAAAAAGAAGTAAATAGTTTCATATTATTAAGGGGAAAAAGAAAATAAAACGTGGCTGGGCAAACATATTAAATTCATGTTGTTGCTGGCCAGCGTAGAGGGTATCAAAGGTGACTTTACTTGATACTAGAAGAGACAAGGGATTCTAACTTGCTGTGAATGTTTCTTTTCCTCTCAGGCCACATTAGTCACTGAATCTTCTTTTCAAATCTTGTAGCTGTCAAACACTCTTCCTTGACCTGGATTCAAAACTGCAATTTTCTCCATGTACCCCACGTTTTCTGGAGCAGGTATGTGGTTTTGGTTTATTGTGTTTACATTCCTTGCAAACACCTTTTCTGATGTAATGCTTCACAGGATACGTCTATTGACACACACACACACACACACACACACACACACACACACACACACAATCTATATACCTATACTTTTATCTATGGTTAACTAATGGATAAAATTTAATTCACTTCCGGATACCTGCTGTCAAATATTAGCTGTACATTCTTCAGATAAGCATAATTCTCAAATCTATGTGACCAGCTCTCAGAGTTAGCACCCTGATGGACCCTCCCATGTGAATGCTCTCAATAACCTCACACTCAATGTGTCCAGAAGTGACATCATCATGATCTGTGTAGTGCAACCTGCCCTGAATTTTCGTGACCACCTAAGTTTTTAACTTGGGAAATCAATGTAAATTCCTCTCTCACCACCACAGTACATACTTCTGCTTATCCGAAGCCTCCAATTGTGCCTACGGGAGTCCATCGCTTCCTCCCTTCTTGTAACCCCTTGTCCTAAAGCTGGACTCAATTAACCTTTGCGTGGATTCTTCAACAGCTTTCTCTTTGCCTTTAGTGCTCTGTCTCTCAAGCATACCCTAACGTTAGTGACGGAAGTTCCATCTAAAAGGCAAGTGGCGAGTTCTTTCTCCTGCTCCAGTTCTCTTAATGGCTTCCTACAGACCTCAGGTAGAAATATGACATTAGCTCCATTCCCTCATCTTGATATGGCTAAGCATTTCCTCCCTGGCCTAGACCCAGTTCATTTCTCTACACTCATCTCTTACCACCGCTTCTTTAGCAACTTACGCTGCATGTAATAAATGCCCTGGACACTGTAGGTCCTAGGGCATTTCTTAGTGGTTGCCGCCTTCTCCTGGACTCCTTTTCTAACCCTTTGTTTACTCCTGAATTCCCATCCCTTGTTCCCTGCACTGCCCAGTTCTCACACCCTCCCCAGGCTCCTAAGAACTCTCTCTCTCTCTCCAGCCTTCCGGTGCTCCCACCTCATTCTATACAAATACCTTCTGGAGGTTTTTTCCCTACACTTTTATAATTATCTGCTTAGGTTATCAGATTCTCTTGTTGGAACAGAATTCTTCTTTTATACATCTTTGTATCCCCGGTGTTCAGCACTATGCCTGGCCTGGCAGGCACTCAGGAAGTGTTTGTGGGACTGTGAAAACCAGGGAGGCTTAGTCTCCTGCCTGTGGGTACGAGCGCGTGCCGTGAAGGCAGACACATGGAGAGCTGAGTCTTTCAAGTCTTGGCAAGTTATAAAAACACTCTGAGACTTGCTCAAGCAAACATAAATACCTAACTAGCTGGCAAAAGCTGAAGAATGACAGAAAAAGAAAAATATGAGTTCAAGACCAACTGAAATATTTAGGTAAAAGGCTGACAGAAAAGGATAAGGTTGAACATTTGACTGTGAACTTGACTCAAATTTAACTCTCAACAATAGCTTTGGTTATGTTTCAAAATGAGCGCATGCAGAAGAAGAAATTTTCTTTTTCAAAAAAAGTTGCTTACAAAAGAGAGAAGTGAATTCTAGTGCTATTTCATTTAATCAACACTTCCAGATTCTAGATGATGACGAATTGGGACAACGACAGCCTCATCCCAAGGGAAGAGGTAGGAATGAAAGAGGATTTTGTTTAATGATAGCAAGAAGCAGGAAAAGGCAGAAAGGTGGGCTGTGGAAGCCATGGTGCTACCACCACAGTGAATGGCTCCCCATGACCACTTGCTTACAACACACAATGGGTGGAAATAAAAACGGGCCACAAGCGGTGAGTATCTGTGCCATTCCAGGCACTCCACGTTGTATTTATTGTCCTCTTACACATCAATCAGTCCAGGGAAGAGAGGGAGGAATAAAAGAACTGGAATTAGGCAGGTCCCTCAACTTGAAGAATTTCCAATTTAATCAACAAATCAACAATGGAGAATAAGACTACATGACCAGATTGAATAGCTGGTTATCTTAAAGAAGAGCCTGATATACCCTCAGTAAGAAAAGGAAAGGAAGAAAGAGAGCTTAGTGGACAATTTAAATAGAGAAGCACATATACACAAAAAATTGATAAACATAACTTGTGCCAACAAATGATCTAGTGTTTGCACTGAATTTCACAAATGCAGCAGACCGTGCTGTCTGCCCTCAAGTTCAAAGGGTTATCTATGTGCCATTCCAGAGGCAGCATGAAATTCAACTATTTTGGAAACCAAATTAGGAACATCCACTTAAAATTATGGACTAGATGTGTAGCTTCTAAACAGTTGGGAAATTTAAAATCTTTTTTTTTTTTTTTTTGGTCTTTTTCATTTTTATCAGTACCAGGGATCGAACTCACGACTGCCTGCTTGCAAGGCAGCTTATGCCACTGAGCTAAAACTCCAGCCCCAGGAAATTTAAAATCTATAAACCATTAAAATAATGCTGTAAGAGGTACCTTCATTTTCAGAAGCAAGAGAGTTAAGATTTTAGAAAAATTGTCAAGGCTGAGATGCTTTTGCAAAAAAAAATTAGTTGTCTAATTAGTAAACAACTGATTTATGATATTACTAGAAGGACAAACGGTAAAGCAGCTGAATTTCCGCATGGTAGGAATAGAAAACATCTCAGTAATAATATTGTTGACATTTTATAGTAAATGCCGTTCTCCTTTCTCTTACTATTGGGCATCATGCTTAGAGGTGGAAGCAGCACAGGGGCTGAAATCCCACCAGAGGCCCCTCTCAGCGACAAGGTCTGGAGTTCATTCGATGATAATGACCAAATTCGTATCAGGGAAGCCAGCATGACAAGCTCCTCCAGGAGAATCAAGGGCTCCAGACAACAACACTTAGAACCCACAATGCTAAGCTCTTCCTCCCCACGTCTCCTTTTATGCTGGCAGCTTTCCTCAGGTGGGCCGTCTACACTCAGCACTGTGCTGATTTAATTCAGCTGGTATTAAGTTTCCCACCCGTTTTTAATTCATAGCAGGGAACAAACAACGCAATTCTTGCAAATAACCTCTGGGTACAAGGCTTGGTACTGGGTGGTGCTTAGTAAATACCAGCTGACTCTGAATCTTTGTGAGCGACCCTGAATTTTACAGGTAATTCTGGATGATCTTTATGCAGTGCAAAAACAAATACACACACACACACACACACACAAAATCAAATAGAAAAGAAACAAAAACATACATTGAGCATTACTGTTTGTAAAATACAGAAAGCCTAGACAAACAAGCCACTTAAAAAGGGGTAAAATTATTCTTAATATGAAACAGTCCTCAACCACGATTTCTTAGGTTTCAGGCTTGTGTATGTGTATGTGTGCACATGAGCACAGGGATGTAGAAACCATACATTTATGGATATATTTTTCTATACATACATGTGTCAAGGCATCCATCTTTTTATACCTTCACTATTTAATACTGATTTAATTAATGTTAAAGGAAACTCATTATTTAACTATCAAACCTTAGTAATTAAAAACAAAAAAAGCTCATTTCGAATCCATGTCTACAGTATCTTTTGTGTTCTGCCCCACCCCACTCCAGCTTTTTCCTAATACAAGCCAGGACAAGAAAGGGGAAGCCACAGCCACCGTGACAGGCAGACAGATGGTTTGTTAATGAAGCCACTCTCACTCCAGTTCTCTTCTCCAGTGTGGCTTTGCTCAAGTGTCAAATGCAGGTAGGTCATGATGGTTCAGTGGTGCCCACTGGTGGGGACATGGATCTCACTGGAATCCTGGTGGGCAGAAGGAGCTGCCCCCATCCAGAGATGTGGCTTGGAGCTGGGCAGCTGCACAAATGTGCTGTGGCTCCTTTAAGACAGGTGCCCTGAACCCCAACCAAATCAAGGGAAGGTTTGTTACTCACCTTGTGTCAGCACAAACTAATGTCTGTTCCAGAGGAAGGGAAAAAATAGAGTCTGCTCCTGGCAGATGGGACACACCCCGGGAGAAATTATCTGCATTTACTTCACTGTTAGGGCTTTGTTGGTTAGGAAGTGGGGGATGGAAAAAGAGGAGCAGGAAAAGAGTTGGTCCTTATTTGGGTTCTGTGACTAGCAAGCCCTAAAACAAGACTTTTAACATGTCTGTTTCTAAATCTGGGAGACAAAAGGTTTGGATTATGTTTTGAATAATTCCTTCCCAGCCTAATACACAGCTGTGCAAAACTTTCACACCAATGTTTCTGTTATTAAAAAAAAGAACAAATTAAAACACGTGAATTAAATAATTTATGATGCTAGAGAAATAACATAAACCTAAACACAAAGGATGTTACAGACATGGATTCTAAATAATCAGACATGGATTCCGACATAAATCAGAACACAAAGGATACCGTAGACATGGATTCAAATGGGAAAGGGAAGATTTAAAAGACAAAATCAGAAATTGGTAGATATGATGAATTTAAGAGTCGGATTTTTAAAATGACAATAAATGATCAAAAGTAATGCTGAAGGTGAAGATTAAACTTGAAAGAAAATAAAAACATACTACGTTAGAAACACAAAAAGGGACATAACAGGCATAAGTGAAGAACAGTACTCTAACAAATTTGAAAACTTGTAAGAAATAATCTTATAGGAGACTGTTAGTAAAGTAACTCAAAGACACTGATGTCCTAATACACCAATAATTATGGTACAAATGCTGCAATTTCTTATGAAATCTGAGAAAATTAAAAAATAAAGCACAATTTCCCAAATTCACTAGTGCCAAATTATTCTATATGTGAACATTAAGGACCAGATACTTCTGTATTACTCAAGTTATTCTGGAGCACACAAAAAGATGGAAAGATTACCAGTTCACTTAATAAAATACACATATCCTTGATACAAAAAGCAGAAAAAATGGTGACCCAAAGAAGCAAAACAAAAGCCTTCAGCCTGACATCACTTGGAAATACAGATGGAGAAACTTCAGGTATAAGGAGATTTATATACAAGCAGACTTTGTTCTACTTTGCAAAGATAGCTTAATGTTAGAAAACTGGTTAATAATTCATTACTGATATCCTCGAAGTTGAAAAAACAGTCATTTTAATGGATGCTAAAAATTTTAATGGATGCTCAATAAAATTTGGCCTGATTTCTTGATTTTAAAAATTAGACTTCTAGGGCTGGAGATTTAGCTCAGTGGCACAAGTGCCTGTCTGGCAAGCGTGAGATTATGAGTTCAATCCCTGGTACCCTCCCCCCAATTTAGACTTCTAGGGATTAAAATAATTCATTCATACAATAAAATATAACCTAAAACTAACTACTGCTATTCATAAATTCATGAAATAGTATAGTTATTTTCAATAAAATCAGAAATTGGTACTACATAACAATTTTCATCTGGGAATTCTGATTGCTAAAACAAAAAAAACCTCAGGATATAATTTGAAAATTAGAAGAGCTTATACTTGTAAGACCCCTAATGGAAAAATAATCAGAATTAGTAATTTTGGAAAAGATATAACTCAGGATATAGTTTGCAAATTAGAAGTTTATACTTACAAAATCCCTAACTGAAAAAGTAATCAGAATTAATAATTTTGGTAAGAAAAGTCACTTCAGTAGCAATATAGAAAAATTCACTAATTTTCTATATGTTCATAATAAATGGCTGAGATTGAAGTTTGCCACAAAGATCCAATTCAGAATAGAAATAAAAATTAACCTTCAGTTTGGAGTCTATGTTACAAAGTCTATTATTAATGCATAGAATTCCTAAACTTAGCTTACATATACTGAGATCTTCATTTGTTGCTAAGTATCGATTTAGGAGTTTTATAGACTTTACTTATTTAATTTGTTCTTCATACAGGTGGTAAAGTATTTCTATACTCACTTTACAGATGAAGAACCCAGGTAAGCATTTATACACTCCAGCTAACACTGGTAAATCCTGGGTTCAAATCCAGATGACAAACCTCATCATTACCAAGCAGTCAGATGACAGACACAGGAAGGCAGTTGTACAAATACACAAAAAGCAACTGCTTTTCTACCTAGCAACAATAGAAAATTGTAGGAAAAAGAAATTATATTTTCAATTACAATTAGCAATATTAAAAATCAAAGCATGAACAAGAAATCTTGGAATTTAGACAAGAAAAAGAGATAATAAAATGCTGCTGAGAGCCAAAAAGTTGACTTTAACAGTAAAGAAAACATCTATTCTCTCCAAATTAACATATAAGTCAAATAGATTTTCAATAATAATCGTAGTAGGGTTGTTCTGGGAACCTGACAAAATGATTCTTTTAAAAAAATCAACTCTGAAATACCCAGGATACAGGACGTGAAAATATTCAGGCATTGTTCATGAAGGGTTTGGAGGTTAGGGGAGAGTTCGAGCTGGACAATACTTAGGAGGCAGAAGGGTCTGTAATCTAGATGGCAGTGGACACCAAAGAAAATAGAAGAGCAGCACTTACAAAGAAAACAAGGCTACAGTAACCCCAGATACAACAAACA
Organism: Cavia porcellus; assembly: GCF_034190915.1. Classification (NCBI taxonomy): domain Eukaryota; kingdom Metazoa; phylum Chordata; class Mammalia; order Rodentia; family Caviidae; genus Cavia; species Cavia porcellus. The sequence continues at coordinate 38,610,275 of NW_026947504.1, read as the reverse complement.
AAAGGACAGCAGCTACGATCAGAGAAGTCCTAAAGACAAGGATGGAACTGAAGGGAAAAGTAGATTTTTATGGAGCATGTCAAGGAGCCAAACAACGTACTAGCCTCCATAAATACACCAGACATTGGGGTAGTCTGCCCTTTGAACTGAAAGGGTTCCCAAAAGAGTATCTTCCTAAACTGTAACCTGTAACCTGCACGTTGGTGGGGCACTGTGTCTGTCTCGTCCACTATGAGAGAGCACTGCGCCTGGCTTCACGAATGAAGAAACCCACTCAAACTCATTCGTCACGAAGCCAGAGCCCATACAAAATCATGTGTTAGCTGAACGCATAGAATTTCTTTCTGTGACCCCTGATTTTCATAACAAGGTTGGGGAGAAGCATCCTTTTGTTGAAATGGCCTTCCTAATAATACCCCCAGCCTTCTTTTCTTCATCTTATTTTACTACTTCATTATGGTCAGGAGAAAGATGTTATTCCACTGAAACGGCCTATGCTTCAAGGCTCCTAGTCAGTATAACCCACAGTTTTTAGAACGTCAGTGTTGGGAGCCGTGTCTGTGATAGGTCGCCTCACTTGGCGGACGTGAGGCCTGTGGTAAAGAGCAAAGCCTGAGGTAGATTACCCCTCCCATCGAATATGTTAGTTTCCTGCTTACCGCGTAAACAACCCGCTCAACAATAGAGTCTGCCTGGCAACTGATGATGTTAGCCAATCAGCTTGCCTTGCTTACTTTAACATGATTGGACACTGTACCCGTATATATACCGGTGCCACCCCTGGGCGGAAGAAGAAGCCAGGTAGAAGCCCGGAAGTAGAAGCCCAGAAGGAGCCGCGGAGAGCGGACCGGTAGAGGCTTCGGAGCGAAGCCCGGAAGGAGCCGCGGGGAGCGGACCAAAGGAGGCTTCGGCTGGGAGCGATCCCAGGGCAGGCTGTACGGAGAAGGAAAATAAAAAGAAAAGGTTGTCCACTACCAGACTTTGTCGTGTGTCCTTCCTGCCGGCCGGGAGCGGACATCGACATTTGGAGGCCCGCCCGGGGACTGATCACCCCCGAGACGTGGAAGTGGACAACGCTCCAGTACACAGCTGCGAGACAGGTGAGTTGGGGATAAGCCTGGGCTCTGGGTGGCGCGCACCTACAGGGCTTTTAGACTCCCCTCAGGCTCACGCGTAAGTGGCGGATTCCTTGGGCCTCACGCGGTGAGTAACATATTAAAAGATGGGAAACATGTTAGGTAGCAACACTAAGAGCGAGGGTGGTTGTGGAGAAAGCTCTCAAGAGCTTACAAAAGTACGCAGGGTATCTGAGCAGGCCCAGTCAGGGAGCTCCCGAGAGGGGTCCGTCAAGGGGAACAAGGATGCTAAGGAGGAGGACGGGGCTCTAGCCTCGGAGTCGTCTGACTCCGAGGACGAGGGAAAGTTGAATGGCAAGGAGGCCAAAGAGACCAGCTGTCAGGAGCCTAAATCGCTCAATAAGGAGTCGCAGGGTTCTTTTCCAGCGTTGCCCCGCGAATTGCGCTCTGCTCAACCTGGTCTGCGGAGGAGTAGAGAGCTCCTGAGCGCTCCCCGGCGCGAGAGGGAGGTGATCCCTCGCCACGAGGCGGCCGCCTGGGAGCTCTCTCCCCTTTCGCCAGAACAGGAAGTGATGCACGGGCCCTCATTTTCCGCCCAATCACGGCCGCTGTCTTATGCTCCGCCGCCGGCGGGTCGGTATTTTTACAGGCGGCTTTGGCAGGGGGGACGCTTGTCTCATGAGGTACATCCACCTGGGATAGATAGTGGCCCCTACGGGATATTTCCTGTACAAGTAGCTATGGGCCAGGGACGCAATGTATGGGAGCCTTTTGAGATAAAGCAGATTAGAGAACTTAAAAATGCAGTTACAACCTTTGGGCCGACTGCGCCTTACACCATTGCCATGCTGGAGAATCTGTCTTCTGGGCCCCTCACCCCCGCGGACTGGATTCAGCTGGCAAAGGCGTGTCTGCCCTCGGGCAGTTACCTGGATTGGCGAGCCTGGTACGCAGAGTTCTCTGCAGAGCAGGCTGAGAGAAACGCCAATCGGGGAAACCGGGGGTGGAACAAGGAAATGCTTATGGGAGAAGGTCGGCACGCTGATGACCAGACCCAGTTCCCCGGCGCTGTCTATGAACAAATCAATGCCATAGGGCTCCGCGCCTGGAAACAGGTAAGTGGTGCCGGAACAGCCTCCTTGTGTCTTTCAAAAATAATTCAGGGTACCACAGAGCCATTTGTTGACTTTGTGGCCCGAATGCAAGATGCTGCCGATAAGATATTTCCTGATCCGGGAGTGGCTCAACCGCTGGTAAGACAGCTGATTTTTGAGCAATGTACAAAGGAGTGCAAGGCAGCGATAGCTCCTCATAAGAACAAGGACCTCAACGCCTGGATTAGGATATGCAGAGAGATAGGGGGGCCGCTCTCCAACTCGGGAGTGGCTGCTCTCCTGGCCGCGGCTGTACAGCAGAGGGGACCTCGCGGGTTAGAAGGGGAATGTAAGGCTAAAAGGTGTTTTGCCTGCGGGGAGCCAGGACACATTAAACGTCATTGCCCAAACAATGCAGATGCTAGGCCTCGCCCTAGGAATGAAGAACCATATGTTTGTGGGCGATGCAAAAAGGGATCACACAAAGCTGAGGAGTGTAGGTCGGTCTTTGATGCTCAGGGCAACCGTATTTGTGGACAAGATGCTAGAGAGCCAAAAAACGGCCAGAGGGGGCCCCCTTCACAGGCGGGCCCCCGCCCCAGAGACAGGACAGCTCAGGGTGGCAGCCTTCAACAAGGGCCACCCCTGGGTCAGCAGGTGTGGACCTCAGTGTCGCCTCCAGACTTATACAGAAGGTCACCATTAGGACGGATGGCGTTAGGACCCTAAATGACATGCAAAAGCTATTGGGAGACATTAATTGGATTAGGCCATATTTACATATACCAAATTCAGATCTCAAACCCCTGTTCGACCTTCTGAAGGGAGACCCAGATATAGCCTCCCACAGGAGGCTCACTCCTGAGGCAAGAGCTGCCTTACAGAGAGTGGAAAAAGCCTTAGGTGGGGCTACCTTACACAGAATTGAACCAGGGCGACCCTTTGATGTCTGTTTGCTACAGACTAGTCTACAGCCTACAGCGGTGATTTGGCAGAAAGGACCACTACTGTGGATACACCCTAAGGTCTCACCTGCAAAAGTCATAGAGCATTACCCGGAGGCAGTCGCTTCATTGGCCCTTGAAGCGCATGATAGAGCTGTCCAACATTTTGGCTCAGGACCACAAGCCATCCGAGTACCCTATACCGCCAGCCAGATCAAGACCCTGGCTGCCTGCATAGATACATGGGCCATTCTGAGATGTGTTTTCCATGGGGATATAAACAATCAATACCCTAAAGACCCTATCTTGTCATTTGTCACTCAGCACCCTATAATTTTTCCAAAGGTTACTGCCTCTGAGCCATTAGTCCTAGCAACTACAATATACACAGATGGCTCCAAGACGGGGATAGGCGCCTATGTGATCCTAGGCAAGCCCCCGGTTACCATACAATTTAAACCAGATCAGCCTCAGGTGGTAGAACTGCAGATCGTTAAAATGATTCTTGAACGGTTCTCAGAAGCCATTAACATTGTCTCCGATTCTAGGTATGTGGTCAATGCTATGCAAGTGCTTGAGACTGCCAGTTTAATTAGATCCACTTCCACAGTGGCTGGACTGTTCCTGTCTATCCAGACATTGCTTCAGAACAGACACCATAAGGTCTTCACCACCCACATAAGAGCACATACATCCCTGCCGGGGCCCATGGCACAGGGGAATGCGGCTGCTGATACTGCCACTCGCCCGTTATGGATTTTTACCTTACTAACACCAATCGAGCGAGCCCGTGCCTTCCATGATAAATTTCATGTTAATGCCAGGACACTAGCAAACCATTTCCATGTTTCTAGAGCAGATGCACGAGATATCGTGCGACTATGTAACTCCTGTGCCACATACAAACCTGCCATACCGATGGGAGTAAACCCTCGAGGTTTGATCCCTGGTGATGTTTGGCAGATGGACATCACACATATACAGGAGTTTGGGACTCTTAAATATGTTCATGTTTCCACAGACACCTGTTCTCACGTCATATTCGCAACAGCAGAAACAGGTGAAAAAATGTCTAATGTGATCAATCATTGCCTGGCAGCTTGGGCCGCATGGGGCAAACCAAAAATATTAAAAACTGATAATGGACCAGCCTATATAGGCAAAGCCTTCAATGAGTTCTGCAAAATGATGGAGGTTCAATTAAAACATGGTATCCCATACAATCCCCAAGGTCAAGGAATCATTGAGAGGGCTCATAGAAGCCTCAAAGAAATTTTACAAAAACAAAAAGGGGGAGTAGGCCAAGGCCTGGCCCCAAAGGCACGATTATCCATGGCACTATTCACACACAATTTTTTAAATTTAAATAATGATAATCGCTCCCCAGCTGTGGAGCACTGCAACCCTTCCCCCAACCATAAAGGGTGGGTGAAGTGGAAAGATGTCCTGACAGGACAATGGATGGGCCCGGATCCAGTGGTCAGCTGGAACCGAGGCGCGGTTTGTGTTTTCCCACAGGAACCGGGACGAGAACCACTGTGAATACCGGAGAGACTGACACGGGCAACAAAGCCCTCGACTGAAGATCAGACCTGCCCTACTGGAGATCCATCACAGACCAACCAATAAGATGAATAGAAATAGCGGTAGCCCGAAATGGACAAGAAGATCCTCAGGCATATGCATGGCTTGCTCAATTGGCCCACGACCGAGTCTAGATATGGCGGGCATCCCTCATTCTCCTCCATAAGGTGACAATACACAGCAGGGTAGGTGAGTCAATGACGGGTAAGAGCGTGCCTCCCCAGCACGACTCGACCTAAGCCAGGCCCTACCCCATCCTGCACGTAAGCCGCTGGACTGTTAGATGCTGCCCAGGTCTAAATTTCTCTCCGAGGGGATTTCTTTACGGAGAGGAAATGAGTGCAAGCTTGTGTGCATCCAGGTTCCGTCCAGTTTGTGCCTGGCCCTAGAAAAAGGACGAGGGCCTCAGGGCCTTGGCAGACCATGGCATGGCCAACCAGGGTCTAAGCCAAGGACCTACGGTGGACCTACACATAGGGCATAAGCCTCTGCACCCAGTCCAGGAAGGGCTACGATGCGCACATTCATAAAAAATAAAATAGGGGGAGATGTTGGGAGCCGCGTCTGTGATAGGTCGCCTCACTTGGCGGACGTGAGGCCTGTGGTAAAGAGCAAAGCCTGAGGTAGATTACCCCTCCCATCGAATATGTTAGTTTCCTGCTTACCGCGTAAACAACCCGCTCAACAATATAGTCTGCCTGGCAACTGATGATGTTAGCCAATCAGCTTGCCTTGCTTACTTTAACATGATTGGACACTGTACCCGTATATATACCGGTGCCACCCCTGGGCGGAAGAAGAAGCCAGGTAGAAGCCCGGAAGTAGAAGCCCAGAAGGAGCCGCGGAGAGCGGACCGGTAGAGGCTTCGGAGCGAAGCCCGGAAGGAGCCGCGGGGAGCGGACCAAAGGAGGCTTCGGCTGGGAGCGATCCCAGGGCAGGCTGTACGGAGAAGGAAAATAAAAAGAAAAGGTTGTCCACTACCAGACTTTGTCGTGTGTCCTTCCTGCCGGCCGGGAGCGGACATCGACACGTCAGATTGATTCTTTAAACATTAGGGAGAAGGAAACACATGAAAATATTTAAAATAGTTTAATACACAGAGAAAGTAACCCTAAATGTATTTTGAAGTCGTTTCTCCTCCTCCTCCTCCCCTTATAGTAAGTCTGCTGTCTTCTAAGCTGACCACGGCCTCTAAGTCAGGCCATCTACTTACTTATATTGGTGCAGGGATCAAATCCATGGCCTCACACACATTAAGCGCGTGCTCTACTACTGAGCTACCCCCAAACCACTTTAAGTTTTTATATTTTTCAACACTTCTATCATATAATAACTGCTTTAAGCATTTTGTGGTTTAATAATAACCTTTTCTAAATTTAGTTCTTTTTTTTTTTTTTTTTGCAAAACTCCCTCAAATAGTATGTGAGGCATGGGTCTGAAGAGATAGCTCATGCTGCCTGTTAAATAGGAAGGTATTTAGACTTCTAAAGATTCAGGTTTACAGTTTATATGAACCATATCAAACCATCTTTAGCATGATCATTAATTTTTCTACTTATATGAAAGTCATAATAAATGTTTTACAAAAAGGTACCAAGAGTCACTCTTTTTTGCCTAGTACTTCTTCATGGATAAGTATGTCTACAGTTTGAAGAACCAGACAGACAAATGGAAGGAAGAACAGATTCATTCTGAGGAGGAAAGGGCCACAAAGATTGCTTTGGCTGTGACGGGATACTTCTCCGGCCCTGCTATTTTCGCCAAGTCTGTTCTCTGTTTTGAAGTATTGCATGAGTTTCGGATGTAGGCTCAGGCAGATTTCTGAAATTCTGAGTATGGCGCTCCTCTCTGCAATTTAAATTCCTAAGAACACTAGCTGCTTTTTACTATGGGCTAGATAAACAGGTGACATATTCTAAGAATGTGAAACTTTACAGTTAATATAAAAACCCTGGAAGAGTCATGAAATAGAAGGAATCTGGATTTTCCAAAATAAGGTCTCAGTGTTCAAAACTGATTTTTGCTTTTTTCTATCTTCCAAAAATTCAGTTCTGTAAGGCAACTTCAACTCACCCCATTTAGAAGTTTGGCTGCTAAGTTTCTTGCAAAATTCCAGTTGGCACAATGTAGCACAGAACGATGTGCGAAGCTATTAACAATAAACTGAGGAGTAGAATGGTCCACTTTCTATCTTCAATCAGTATAAAAAAAGAGGTTTTTGGAGGAAAAAGGACTATGGTAAAAATGTGCATCTTTTGAAGAAAAAAGAATAGATGGAGAAAGAACTCTGTCATTTTAGTTCTAACTTCTGTATCAGTCATTTCGCAGGACTTAGAGACCAGTTGTATAGCTCCTCTGTAATTACACATAAACTAATTAAATATCGTAGTGCAGTAACTTACATTATTTCCTTGGCAACTGTGCTACTTTCAGTCTGAGGTTGCTTTTCTCCAACAAGGGGGAAAATCTCTGCATACATTTCACGTTTTTTCTGCTTCTGTGACAGTGCCATTTCGGCTGGGGTTGTAACCTTTTCAAATGCTTTGTAATAGCATTATATGAGCGACACCACACTAAAAAAAAAGGGAGTGGGGATTCAACTTGAATCCCAAATTTCTTTTCTACTTATTTTCTTGCTTGCTCTTCAAATCGTTACTATTGTCTCACGTGCTGGGAACAAACCATCATTCACTCAAAGACTTATTTCTACTTGGCAATCTAAGAAATGTCATTCCTAGCTAAATATGATTCAGCTCGAACCCTTAAAATATTGCTTAAAGCTCTACTGCAATAGCAAATGGAAATGCCTGTGTGATGTCAGCTCTAAGTTTTATAATTTGGACTAGATTCCAAGATTACTTCATAAAAAGAGCCTCCATCCATAAAACAGACCTGCACAAATCAACAAGGATTTATCAAATGATACCTTGTCCGTAGCAATGTATTAGGAAAAGAGCTTTAAGACATGGTTACAATCCTTAGAAATCTAAAATCTATACTGGGAGACGTGATACAGAAGTTAGAGGATATAAACAACAATCCAAAACTTAAATGACACTTCTTAGGGTGCTGATGGCAATTCAAAGTATGCAAGAGCTGTTCTAAGTCAGTACATGATCTCTTTCAAAATGAGTCACAGAGAAAGTGGGTGCTCAATAAATTGTAAGCAAAAGCTTATTATTTCATTTAGGGATAGGCAGAAAAATATTAATGGAGAAGACTAACCGGAATCTGGATATCAAAGAATGAGTAGAATTTGCTTTGGTAGAGAAACATGAATATTCTGTAAGTGTTGATGGGAGCTGAAGCACGGAGATCAGAAACCCTTCATGCCGCTCCAAGTGTTCATTTTCTGCTTTGTCCATATAGTTTTGTTAACGATGAAGAAAATAGTGAGTATGTTTTTGCAAAAAATTCAATAGTTTTTGGTATAATCAGATATACTCAAACTGAAATAAACTGCTCCAAAATAGCCAGGTACAGGCCAAGGACTTAGCTCAGTGGCATAAATACCTGCCTGGCAAGTGCGAGGTCGTGAGTTTGATCCCTAGCACCCCCCTATCCCATCCAGGTACATAAAAATAGCAAAACCACTAGCTGTTAAGAAGTTGTCTTAATTACAGCCACTAGTTGCTTAGTATAAAAACTAGACACATTTAGAACAAAGAATGCAAAATAAGTTGATAAATGTTGCCTGTTTGATCCACTCACAAGTTTCTTTCTAACCTCTGTGAGTTATGAAAATAGTACAAGTTAAGTGTCTGCAACGAACTGGATATGGATTTGCATACAGAAAATCCAATGCGTCCTACACTTAGGTGCTTCTCAGTCTTTTACATATACATAAAGCACTGGAAGAACTTGTTAAGCCACAGTTTGGTTTATTTAGTAGGACTGGGCTGGGACCTATAATAGTTATTTATTTCATGTGTAAACATTGTCCTTCTCAATATGAAGTAAACTGCAGGAGGGCAGAGATCTTTGCCAATTTTTATATATCCCAGGTACCTACAGCAGACTGTGCTCATGTCACTAATCATTGGGTTGAATGAGCAAAACTCATTACCTGCGAAGCCCCAAACTAAATGAAGATGATGATACCATTCTGACATCAGGGGTTAGAATTTTCCCAAGGACGCCAGTGACACTAAGACAGAAAACCAGAAGCAGTGGCTTAGAGTTGGCGTCCAGTTACTGGGAGGCTGAGGCAGAAGGACCATTAGGGGATTCCAGGCCGACCTGGACAACACAGGGAGACTCTTTCTTTAAAAACCAAACCAAACCAAACAAGAAAGGTCCACAGCGGGAACAGAGGTGAGAGGCGGGAGGCGGGCCAGTGGCTGGAGGTTTATATTTAGTCATTTTCAGCGTCACTGCCTTTCTGATGGGTCTGAGTTTGCCTTGAGCTCCAGGCTTTTTCCTGCCTGGCTCTGACGTCCTGGCTCGTCTCCTGTCTCTCATCATTTCACTCAGGCTTTTGCTGACCAGAGTCCTGCACTTCCCACCTCCACCTGGCCTACCGTCTCACGGAGGCTGAACTGTTATAAAATCTAATCTTACCTCTGAGGTACTTAAAAACCTCCAGAACCACTGCAACCAGAATGAAACTCCCCTCCGTCCCTGACCTGGAAGGGCTTTATAGCTGGTTCCTGCCTACTGACTTCATTTCCCACCACTCCCCACCCTGAGGCTCCTGTTCTCCATCTGTCATCTGGTTTATTTCTTCATATTATTTACCCTAGTCTATATTAATTTTTCTCCTATGGAAAAATCAATCTGAAACATGGTTTTCTCCATTCTTTCTTATCTTTATGTACTATGTATCTTCACAGAATGTTTGACCATTAAGAAGAATGAAATTGAAATTTCATTTTTATTTTTTTCAATTTGTGGGAAATATACATAATATAAAACTCGCCATTTTAACCATTAAAGTATATAATTTGGTAGCTTTTCAAGAATTCACATTACTGTGTATCCATCTTCAGAATGTTTTCCTATTTCCAAACTGAAACTCTGTACCAACTGATTAAGAAAAATAAATTATTTATAGATAAATGGAGGCAACTTGAGACTATTCTCATAAGTGAAGTAAATCAGACTCACAATTGTAAATATCATATCATCCCTCTAGTATAAAATAATAAAAAATGAAAGAGTAATAAGATCCAAAATATGTAACAGATATTGTAACAATGAAAGGGGAAGAAAGTGCTCTAAGGATGTAACTGTGTGTATGTTTAAGTGTGCAAGATAGACGACCATACCAAGTTTTTGTTAATTTATCAAACAGAATAGTTTGTACTGTCATTGTCCACTTTTTATGCTTTGATTTTGTAACTTGAACAACTACTTCTAAGATAACAATATGGAAATTATCAACTAGTGATTTCTTAATGTTTTTTTTTTGAAATTCTGTATTATTTTTACCCTTTTTTCTGTTTTGCTTTTTTTCTCTAAATTAAAAAAAAAAAATCTGAGGGGCCTAAATTTAATTTACATGAACCAGGTGACAGAAGGAAAGGGAGGTGGGGGAGTTAGTTAACAAGCTATGAGTGGAAAAGAAAAAAGGGCTATTTTATATTTATGAATATAAGTTAAAATCCCAGCTCAAATACCATTCAGGCCCCCAGGAACCACAACAACCTGCGTACAAACCCAGCCAACCCAGAAGCAGCAAGTCAGTTCCAAAAGGTCACAGACAGCCAAAACAGCGCCTGGCTTCCGATACAGGCCGAGTGCAATTGTCACGTGCCAAGTATAAAAGCACAAGCCAGCTTACTAGATGAACATGAAAACCATAATAATGAATTCATTTTCTCACACGTGCAGGATCGTCCATCTGATCTCTTTGCCTCTAGCAACTTCTCAACACATCGCTGCTACATAAGAAAGGGCGATATTTTAAAACTTAAATACAGTAACACTCTGTTACAATACCTCCAGGAGCTCCTACTGCTCTTATTACAGAACCTAAACTCTCCCGGGGCTCTCGAAGACCTAGGTAAGCCAGGCTGGCCTATCTGTTCAGCTTCAGGTCTAGGCCAGCTCTATTCCCCCAGTCACAGTGAGTTTCTTCCAGTTTGATGTGGTGTGGGATTTCTACAGACATTTATCCTTTGGCCACGGCCATCACCTGCCCTTCTGGACCTGTTCCTATTTGCCCTTTACGATCCTCTTTGGACATCACTCACAACAGAGCCTTTTCCTGGGTACGCTCCTCCTGGGTGTAAATGGGCTATCCTATTTTCCTCTTTGACCACCTAAACTATAACTTCAGTAGACAGGGAGTATTCCTCTCTTCTTCACTACTGAATCTCCAGTTCCTGGAATGGTGCCTGGCACCTATGAAGCTCTCAACATATATAAAATCATGGATGTACAAGGTCTGTTTATTATGCTGAAATAGAATCCAGTAGCAGTACATCTAGCAGATTTAAAAAAATACAAACCTAATTGTCTAAGAGTTCATATATAGCCTGTTAGATAAATTTGTCCTAGAATCTTTGCAAATCATTGTTTAATTTCCTAAATTCGGAATGAGGAGTCAAACGGAGCTATACCATCTGTCCTTCATAGTACTATGAAACTCACTGACAGCAGGTGCCACCCAGGTGGGTGGGGATCGATTGGTAATTATGACTAAAGCTTCATGTAATTAATTACTTAATTTTAAGCTGCTTAATGAATTCCAATGACATTACATCATAAAGCCGGGGAACTACATAGAATAATTAAAAGGAGAAACATATACAAAAAACTGGGCAAACTTTCCTTGAGGCAACTCAAAACTCAGAGAACGGGATCAGTTACAAATACATACCAGGATAAAATAATTCATGTTGAGCGAAGTTGTTTCATTGTAACCTAATCAACGGTGTTAAGAAAGAATCTGTCAGCAAATGTTAAAAGGATCTGGAGAGGCAAAACAGGTTGATGTGTCAACATAAGTCAGAGGAGGCACCTGCTCACTAAATCACAGGCCTACTCTACACCCAAACTGGTGTCCCTGTGCCCAAGGCTGGAGAGGAGAGGAAAGGGGAAGGAAGGATGGGGAGGAAAGAGGGAGGCGGGAAGAGAAAGTATGGACGGACGGAAGGAAGGGAGATACAGTAGTTTTAGTTCAGCCCATTTTATCATTAGTTAGAGGTTTGGGGATCGTATCATTTTATCATAAATCTATCGTTCTTGAGTACAGGTTTTAATTTTTACACTGACAATAAAGCAGTCTGTGATATTTATTCAGATTTAGATTGCTCATCATCTCAACTTAATATGATTATCACTTAATGATGTTTATGTCATTTCTCCTAATGAAAAATTCTAATGGTAGTATCTCTGGCTTATATGATGACCATCTATGCTGGCTCCCAAAAATGATGTTGAGGATTCAAGACTGGGATATGCAGGCATTCAGATGTTTGCTGAAATACAGATTTCTGAGCCGTAGCCCTAAAGGGTCAGCATCTACTGATCCAGGCTTGAGCCCAGAAACCTGCATTTCAGCAAACATTCACCCAGGGTGATTTTTAATGCAGTGAGTTTCTTGATAGGAATCATCATATGGAGAAGAGTATAATATGAAAAGAGTATAAATAAAAATGCTAAAAATAGTATATAGTTGAATCTCATTAAAAATAGCTAGCTAGATAGAATGATGCAGAGATGTTTAAAAAAAGAGCTCCAAAGGACAGGCACTAAGATGTTAACAAATTGCTTTAAAAATTTAGTGTTTTTCAAAGCATTTTTTGCTCTTCTGTACTTTCTAATTTTCTACAGTTCCTTCATACTACTCTTGTACTAATAAAAAGACATTTTTAATTTATAAACAAATATTGTCTCCCAGCATAAGTCATGTGCTCAAAAAGGGTATCCTGATTTAGTATAATTATCATGTGTTTTATATGTTTTTTGGCTTATTAGTCTGGTTGTTAATATGCATCTATGATAATTAAGTTTGTAACGATTTACTGGGGGTCAGGGGTTTAGCTCAGTGGCACAAGCGCCTGTTTGGCAAGTGTGAAGTCATGAATTTGATCCCTGGTACTAAATAAATAAATGAATAAATAAATCTGATGCTGGCAAAATACAAGGGAACTGGAAGAGGAGGAAAGATGGAGATACGTTATGCACATGTACTGATACTCTCCACAATGTACTGCAAGCATGTACTAATAAAACTTTTCTAAATAAATATTTTCTGAGTCTCCAATGTGTACTGAGCTGTAGGACTACTAGATTCAGGTCATGATTGCCTCTTGGGAGTTGAGTCCCTAGCAGAGGAGGAAACTTTCCCAGTTCCCTGGGCACGGTATGGTAAGAGCTGTGAAATCCACTCAAGACAAAATGCTATGCGGACACCGAGGACCTGGGCAAGTCCCTCCCTGAGGCAGCCAGCTGCAGAGCTGGGCATTAAGGCAACACACACTCCCCTAACCGGAGCAGAGCTGTGCACAACTGGCATGGAAAAATACAGAATTTGTTTTATCAGGGTCAGAGAATGATTTTCACTTGAAATACTGGTGATATCTTATTTTCCTGACGGAAGTATCACCACTAGTATAAACAATGCAAACTTTAAACCACAGCCAAAAAGAAAACAACAGAAGACTTCAAACCTAACCACAAGATTAAAAACAAAGAAATGACACAAAAACAGTGATGTCAACCATTTAGATTGGGTCCTCCCAGTGGAAAGGCGAAGACACCGTGCTTGGCACACTGCTCACACACATTGCTGCCTGCCCTCCCTTAATGGCCATGTTATTTTTCTGCTGTCAACTGTGCTCTACCTAATTAAATCTGACCCATCCTTCCACCCAACTACTGCCTCAATTTAACCCTACGGTGCTAGAATAACTACATTCTTTAAAAATGCAGTATTTTATCTGATACACATTTGCAAAGTCTCCTATGTTTGGTACGTGTTACCTTTTCAGTTTTGCAAGGTGTCATGCAAATCTTTTGTGTCTTCAAGTTGACTGCCAGGCCATTAAGGTAGGGATGATTCAAAAGACGATTTTAGGCATATAAACACAAATAATAGGCATTCAGTGTATATCTTAAGTAAATTATGCTGCACAAAATACTTTAGATTTTTAAGATAAACACTGAAAAATAAAACCTAAACTAGAAATAAGTATTTATGAATAACTACCAGTTTAATTTTCTAAGCATATTTTTCTAGTCCCACCACTTTTTCCTAATGCCTTCACATGTTTTATCTTTAACAGTAGTCATATAATAATGAGCAAATGACCAAATTCTGCCTTTAAAAGTCAATTCCGCAATAATTCATGGCTTTATTATCTAACAGACTAGAACCAGTACACATTTTAAAACATGGCTGTCTCTTGGAAGAGGGCACAGTCACAGTCTTAGAATATAAAAAAATACGGTTCGTTTTTAAAAATACTATCCAGGAAGAAACTATTTCCCATTTTAAAAAATTCTGTATGATAACAACTGCCTTCAAGAAGAGGCTGATTTGAATGATAATACAAACCGTAGGACTCACATCATGAAGTCACACTGTACAACTTCAAATTAATATATTCATGACAAAGCAGTGCATTATTTAAAAAGAGCTTTATTTTTGAGCGGCAGAGCTCAGGGAAAGCGGATTCCAGCATCACTCTAGCGCCCTCTGGTGTCTCATCTGCCACACGCCTCTTTGAGTCTTGTGCAGCTATTTGCAAAGCTACACACCAGCAAAAAATGAGTACATCGGGAAGGGAATGCCTTGTCAAGAAAACCAAACACATGTCTTACATCAGCTTCTGACCAAGCAGTGTGCTAATTACCCCACACGCAAGTTTCCTGGCTATGGGGAGTTGCAGCCAGTATTAACTTTTATGAGAGCTGCACAGGTGAGTGGAGTCAGTAAACATGAGTCTCCAAAATGAAATCTCTGGAATTCCATGCTCATTCGGTGGAAAATTTCCATGTGAAGCCACAGGTGACCTGATAAGAGCTGAATGTTTAGTAGAAATCAGCCTACTAAACTGCTTTATTAAAAAGAAGTGAAACAAGACAAGTGAAAATGTATTGCCAAAAACATTAGCTCTGCTATTGCAGTCACACATGCAAATATGCTCATTTAAAGCACACAGATTTGGAATAGATTATTTCATATTAGGAGTCAAAACATGAGATACTAAAATAAATCAATAATTGCAATTCAAAACATTCTAAAAAAAAGGATAGACTATGTAAATCACAACTAAGCATAAACAAACATATAAGCAAATAAAATATAAATCTACCTTAATACGACTATAAATCCTTGAAGCAAATATACACAAATGTTAATAGGCTTTGTATTAGAGTAATGGAATATGCTGTTTTTTCTTCTATAATTTTCTTTTCCTTTCTTTTGGCCTTGAGAGAAAAGCATTATTATTACTGTAAGTATGTTCAGTGGTGCGAAGGATCAAAGCTAAGGCCTTGCATACACTAGCCAAGTGTTCTACCACTGAGCTACATCCCCAGGCAGGACATTACCTTTATAATGGAGAAAGAAAGCTTTAATAAAATAAATAGTCTGAAAGGAGAATGTACTTCTTTAGGTTTTTCAGGAAACATACGAAAAGAAAACTAGGACAAGAGCAGGATGTATCTTGTTGTGTTCCTAAATCTTCTAAACTGGTAACTTCGTAAACTCAACTTTTCATTTCCGGTAACTTCACCTCTTGCCTTTTGATGCTCCTCATCATCTAGTCCTGAATCCCAAATGCCAGCGGTGGCTGTCTCCATTTTTTTTTTAAAGGAAAAAAGGCAATACAGAAAAAAGGGAAGAAATAATACAAATTTTTTTAAAAAAACAGTAAGAAATGACTAGTTGATAAATTATATATTGTTATCTCAGAAGTAGTTGCTCAAGTCACAAAATCAAAGCCTACAAAGTGGACAATGACAGTTCGTTTTTGGCTCCTGTTATTCCCTCTTTCTCATGGTCACAGCTGAGAAATCGATGATTTATGTAATCCAGTTCATCTGCTTAGCAACAGGAAGGGTGGGGCTCAAAACAGAGGAAAACTACACAGTAGCAGTCTGTGGCTGTGAAATGGGAAAGGAAGAATGGAGGAGAACTGGCCAACGGCCTGAAACTTACCCTAACAGGGCTGAAGGAGGATTTCAATACTAAATCCCAAAGGGATCAATCAAGAAGTGTTCTACATGTCGCAAACAAGACTCTAACTGCAGTCTTAAGAGTGTCACATGATTAGAACACCATAAATAGTGCTTCAGTGAATAAATGAAAAACTCCTTGCCCCGAATCCACATGGGCAGTGGGTTTGGCCTTGAAAATCTCCCTGTGAGAAAAGCAAGTGAAAGCTGTGAGTCCGAGAAGCTGCACACAGGAGCTGAAGCTACACAAGGAAGAGCTTATGGCAGGGTAACTTGACCTGAGGACGGGTCTCACTGCTGGGCCGGTGACACTTTCCATCTCATCAGCCAATAAAGAGCAAGGAAGACTGGTGGAAGGATTGGGGCATCCGCTGGGGATTTATAGTGGCACTGTGTCTCTTCCTTATAAAGCCTGGATCACAAATACAAAAGTGGTTTCAATTTTATTTTCTTCATTAGTTCTAGGAATTTAGCTACATCAGCCAAGACTCACAAAAACATAACCTCACAAAAAGTCATCAATTTTCATTTATCAGATCCTTTTGCTTAAAATGATTCATTCACTTTTCAAAATATTGCTGATCGCCTACTATACGCACTGTTTCAGGCACCAAATTTACTGTGGTTGGGTAAAACCAACAAGGCCCCTGTTCTCACAGAGATTATAGTGCAGTTGTGTGTGTGCGCACACATATGTGGACCAAAGAATAAAACATAATGTAATATGAACTAGTAAAACAAATGCATGGAGAATTAAAGCAAAGTGACATGCTAGCCAGTGACTCCTGTGGGTTAGGTTTCCGTGTAGCACCTCTGAAGAGTGACTTAAACTGAGACATGCATGTTAAAAAGAATGCAGCCACGTACAGATAAGGAGTGAGTTTTCACCCAAGAAAGAGCATATGCAGAGGCTCAATCATGCTTGATGCATTAGAGCAAAAACAAACAAAAACAAAAACAAAACACAAAATAAAAAGAAGTAAACCAGTGTGGTTGGGGTATAAAAAGGAAAGAGCAAAATAAAAGTATACTGGAGACCTAGAGAGGGCCCAGATGACGTAGGGGCTTTGAAAACCAGGTTGGCACATTTTTTTTTATTGTGATATTGTGATTTTATTGTGATAATGGAATTCTAGTGGGGGAATGACGAAGAAAACTATGACATACAATTACGATTTTAAACAGTACGGTTGCTGGGAAGGGAAGTATCTGCAGGAAGGCAAGAATGGGAGCAAGGAGACGATATTAGGAATCTGTTGCAGCAGACGAGGGTGAGACTCAAAGGCAGCTAGAACTGGAGTGTGGATGATGGAAATGCACAGGAGAGGACGGACTGAGATCCGCTCGCGGGGCAGGGTGGAAAGGATGGACCAAATATGGAGCACGAAAGTTGAATATAATCAAGGATAAGCCTTAGAAGTTTTCGCTTGCTTGTTTGTTTGTTTGGTCTTGGTGCTGAATAACAGTACTGGCCACCAAAATGCTAAAATGGGGAAAAGAACGCGTATGTGAGAGAAATTGGGTTTAATTTTGGCCATGTTAAGTCTGCCTGCTCTCCAAGATCTCCAAATGTGAGCATTTAGAAAAAGAGGAATAATTTAGGGAAATAATCAGGGCCAGAAACAGAGCTTCGGAAATGTTAATATACAGAAGTGGAGTGTATAGAAACGAACAGAAGAGAACCTGGGAACCAGTGTCTTGGGGCACTCAGCATTGAATATTTGGCTGAGGGAGGGGACAGCAGAGGATGGAACAGGAGCAGCGGTGAGGTGTGGGGAAGCCAGGCGAGGATGGTGTAGGAGGAGAGTGGGAAGGGTGTGCAGTTAGCTACTACCAGGTGCTTAGCAAGACGGAGAGAGGAGTGAGCAGGAGAGCGTGGCAGCATCAGCGGGTTGAATGGAGGAGGAGTCTACAAAGCAGAACAACTTAGCCAAGTGCTGAAAATACGCCCACAGTGCTTTTACATACTCTTTTCTAAGTTCTCTGGATTGTCTTCCATTATTCAAAACTCATTTCTTACTTTGACAACTAAACCTCAGAAACAGGCACTTAAATATGTCTAGTCCTATCAATATACGTTGCACTATTTACAGGGAAAGTTGGCCTTTCCCATATTCTTTGCCTTTTGCTTTCTTTCCTACTTTAACTTATTCAACATGAAGAGTATTCAATGCATAAAAAAGAGACAGAAGGTTAAAATCTATTAACTGTTACCCTCTTATGGAAGACACATTTTCCAGATAAGAAACTTGAAACCACCGGCTAAAATGAATATAAACTTTAGTGATTTTTTTTTTCTCAGTTTCAATGACTCAAATGGTACATGACACTTCCTTTGACCAGGAAAAACCAGGTCAACTTTGTGTAGACTTGCAATTGAATCCGTGTTGGAGAGGGCACTACTATCCCACCCACGAATTCTCATTTCTTCTATTTTTATTTAGACAGAGGTTGGTCAATCTCCATGTCCAAAGCCAGGGAAAATTCCATCTCACAGAGCCATTGAGCCAGTGGCTGGTGGCAGCTGCTTTCTCCTGTCTGAGACAGCCGGGCAGAGCTGCTGTTAGTGGTGTAACTGCATCTATTAAAATTTCCACATGCAGCCACCTTCCCAAAGGCCTAAGCTAACAGTTTTTAATCAGCAGTTAATAACATCTTTTCACCATTTTCAGCAGTGAAAGGGGAATAATGCTCCCATTTAATTTAACTGATATTCATACCAAGTGGCAAACTTTGAGCATGACAAAATAAGAATTGAACATTCAGTCTCGGTTGGAAAAATAAAAATTAGTTAACAGACCCATTCTTAGAGGAAATAATAGAAAACTGAGCATCTGGCTAGGCTATAAATTGGATTTTCCAGTATTTACTGTCCTAAATGAGCTTTTTTCTTTAAGTTTCTTTTGAAATCTTCTTTTAAAAGCAGTCTTTACTTTTTATGATATATTCAAGTCATAACCCTCAGTAAATCAGCTGTACCCTGCATTTTTACACATGATATCTTCTGATGTCAGAAATCTTTTATGACATATTCTTAACAAAGGTCTTTAGGCAATAGACTGCCTCCGCAATAACAGTAGTGTTTCACCCTTAGTAAACATCACAATTTACAAAATACTTCACGCCAATTGTTTGGATGCTCACATCTAGTTTGTGAGGTAGCTGCCACTGTCTTCCTACAGATGAGAAACTGAGGCTCAGAGAGGCTGAATGTGGGCCAGCGGTCATACAGTCATAACCACAGTGCTGGAAGTCAAAGCCAGACTCCCTCACTCCCACTTTCCAGCTTTCCCCCCCACAGTGCCATGGCACAGCTATGGCGTGCCATGGCGTAAGAAGACAGGTGATGTGTCGTGACAGGTCTGTTTTATGCCAGCCTCATTACTGGACACTGGTGATCGGGTTTGAGGCTCCAAGCTCCAGTGGGAGGTTCACTGCTCATTCTGCCTCAGTTTCCTCATCTCCAAAACAAAGATTAAAGGCTTACCAATCACAAAACTCTGAAATTCTATTACAGAATCATGACACTGAATAAAGATTCTACTTGCTCACTATAATTGTACTACAAACGTCGTTTTCTGTGTGTGTCATTCCGGTCATTCAGAGCAATGCAATTCAGTGCATTTTTACAGTAAAAGCTTATTAAGTCATTAATTTGAACGCTCTTTGGAAATTACAGACATCTTTAAGCTTATCCTGTGTTATCCACTGGAATTTTAGCTTCTGAAAGTCAATATTTTCTCTGTAATTCCCTATTCAGTTGGCAAGTATCAACTAAGGAATTAATGTACAACAAGAAACTTAGATATGATTATAAAAACACAATCACATGAAGAGATTATAAAGAATGAAATTACTCTTCTGATCTATGTATTATTCACAATAATTCCTTATAATAACCACAGAAGGTTAAATAGCTAAAAACAATGCAAAGCTGAATTGCTGTGGCAACTGTAAGGATTATATACATATTTAGTGAAAGTAAAAATTTGATTAGTGAAGAAATATTTGGTCCATTCATTGTTAATTCTGAAGAGGGAAATGCAAAAGAAAAAGGGCTCTGCCATGGCTGCCTTTTGTTCAGTTTTCATGATGATGAGAGTTCATGAATTTGTGATTTTCTAACCATTTCCTAGGTATAGGTTACTTAAGTGATACAGAGCATTTCTCAAGGGCAACGGTTCTTTTTTATGGCCTTATTGGTACACTTTAGGTATGTATAATTATTACATTCATCATAGAGAATTTGTACTTGTACATGATACGTGATTCTGTTTCTTCATTCCCTCACCTTTCCTTAAACCCTTCCTCCTCTCCTCCCCATTTACAAAAGCTTTGCTTCATTTTCATTCTTTTCTTATTGTTTATTTTACTTTTTCCTCCTTTCCTTTTCTCCTCTCTCCTCCGCCACATTTGAATATTTTCTTCCTGTTTCACAATACCTTTTAGACATTGTGGTCCTTATTTACACATTTTGTTTCTCACACCAGAGAAACAATGTGATATTTACACATGTGTGTCTGATTTATTTCACTTAAGAATATAGTCTCAAGGTGCAAATATTTACCTAGAAATGTCTCAAGCTTATCTTTCTTAAAAGTTGTACTCCACTGCAAAAAACCCACATTTTTATCCATTCACCAGTTGATAGGCATTTAGGCTGTTTCCAAAATTTAGCTACTACAAATGATGCTGATACAACATGGGTATGCATATACTGCTGTGGTATGATATTTTGCTTTCAGGAAGATACCAAGAAGGGGAACAGCAAGGTCAAACAGGACTTTTAATCCTATTTTTCTGAGGAATGGCCACACTGATTTCCACAGTGGCTGCACTAGTTTATACTCCCACCAACAGTGTAAAAGTGTTTCTTTTCCCACATAACCCTACCAGCATTTGTTATTGGTTAATTTCTTGATAACAGCCATTCTTTCTGGGGTGAGATGGAATCTAAGTGTTTTAATTTGTATTTCTTGAATGATCAATGATGTTGAACATCTACTCATATATTTGCTGTTTAAATTTCATCTGAGAAGTTTCTGTTCATTTCAGATGCTCATTTTTGGACTGGGCCTTTAAATCTGGGGAAAGGTCTGATTTTTTTAGAGTTATATGTATGTTCTAATAGTAGTCATTTGAGGAACAGCTGGCAATGTTTTTTCCACAACGTGGGTTGTTTCTTCACTCTGTTGGTGGTTTCCTTTGAGATGCAATAGCTTTTTAACAAGATGAGATCCCAGTTGTTGATTCTTTGTGATAGCTCCTGTGCAATTGGGATTTTGGTCATAAAGTCTATGGCTACACTAATGTGTTCAAGAGTTCTACCTATTGTTTCTTCCAACAGACTTAGTATTTCTATTTTAATATTTAGATCACTGATCCATTCAATTTTAGTTGAGTGCATAATGAAAGATATATATCTAATTTTAATCTTCAACATGTGTAGAGCCAGTTTTCCCAGCACCATCTATTAAAGAGATTATCTTTCTAACAGTGAATGTCTGACTCCATTGTCAAAGATGAAGATGACTATGTTTGGAGTTGTTCTGCATCTTTTAATCTGTTACTTTGATCCTCGAGTCCACTGTTTTTCCAGGACCATGCTGTTTTTATCACAGGAGCTTTATAGTATAATTTGAAGTCTCGGATTGTGATGCCCCTTGCCTTGCCTTTGTTATTTAGAACTGCTTTTGATGTTTTAGGTCTCTTCTGGATCCAAATGAATTTTAGGATTGTTTTCTCTAATTCTGTAAGATACGGTTTTGGGATTTTGATCAGTATTGCATTAAATCTCTACAACAATTTTGGACGTATGGCCACTTTCACTATATTGGTTCTTCCTATCCAAGACCAAAGGATATTGCCACTTTCTGATACCTTCTTTGATTTCCAACTTCTGAGTACTGTACTTTTCTATGTAGAGGTCTTTCACCTCCTTTGTTTGATTGATTTCTAGGTATTTCATTTTTTAAAATGCTATTGTGAAAGGTGCTATTTCTCTAATTTCTCAGTGGGTTTTACACATGTACAAGAATGCTATTAATTTTTGAATGTTGACTTTGTATCCAGCTACTGAATTTGGTTACTATATCTAGAAGTCTTTTGGTGGAGTTGTTGGAGTGTTCTATGTATAAAGTATTCTGTCATTCATGAATAATGATCATTAAACTTCTGCCTTTCCTATTGTTATTCCTTTTATTTCTTTCTTTTGACTAACTGCTCTGGATAATGTTTCCAGAACTAAATAAGCATGGTGACAGGGGCCATCCTTGTCTTGCTCCTAAGAGTGACAGTTTTCAGTTGTCCATTGTGATGACAACTGTTGGACTGTCATAGATCTCTTTTATCAGATCAAGGTTAAAACCCTCCATTCCAACTTCCCCTTTTCATTTTATTAAAGAGTTTGGAGTGGTAGCGTAACGTCTTCTCTAAATTTCTTGTAAAATTCAGCAGTTAATCTGTCAGGGCCTGGGTTTTTCTTTGTTGGTAGGTGTTAATCACATCTTCAATTTCATTGATTGATCTTGGTTTATTTAGGATTTTTATATATTCTTTTTTTTTGTCTTTTTCTTTTTTATCAGTACCAGGGATCAAACTCACGACTGCCTGCTTGCAAGGCAGGTGCTTATGCCGCTGAGCTAAATCCCCAGCCCCAGATTTTTATATATTCTTGATTGAAAATTTGGTAATTCATATGTGTCTAGCAATATGTTCATTTTATCTGCATTTTCCATCTTATTAGAATACAAGTTCTTGAAGTAGGTATAGATGATCTGGATTCTGGCAGGATCTTTTGTGATATCATCCCTTTTATTCCTAATTACATGGATTTGAGTCCTTTTTCCTCCCTTTTCTTGATAAAGTTGGCTAAGAGTTTGTCAATTTTATTTAATCTCTCAAAGAACCAACTCTTTGATTCATTGGTTCTTTGCATTGTTTTCTTATCTCCACTGCATTACTTTCTGCTCCGACCTTTATAATGTCCTCTCTCACTGGAGGTTTGGTCTTGACCTGCTCTTCTTTTTCTAGAAGCCTGAGCTTCAACATTGTTTGAGTTCATTGTTTTCCTGATAATGGATATTCACTACTATAAATTTCTCTTGTAGGACTGTTTTCATTGAGTCCCATAAGTTTCAGTATGTTGTACTGGCATTATTGTTTAATTGTAGAAACTATCTACTTTCTTCTTTAATTTCCTGTATGATCCATTGGTTGTTCAGGAGAGTGTTACTTAATTTCCATGTGTTTATGAAATTCGTGCTTTCTTTTCCACTGATATCCAGTTTCATTGCATTATGGTCTGATAATATGCTTAGGATAATTTCAATTCCTTTGCCTTTACTTAAGCACATTCTATGAGCTATCATGTGGTCTATTTTGGAGAACATCCTGTGTGCAGTTCAGAAGAAGGTATATTCTGCTGTTGTGGGGTAGAACACTCTATAGATGTCTACTAAGTCCATTTGTTCAAAAGTTTTGTTCAGTTCTGATATTTCATTTTTTTGGTCTAGTTATCTATCTGTGACAGTTGGGTATTGAGATCCCACAATACAATTGTATTAGGGCTTATTTGATTTTTCATGTCTGTTAATATTTGTTTTATATAGTTGGGCCCACTGGTATTTGTTGCGTATATTTTTACAATTGTTTTCTCTTTCTCTTGGATTTTTCCCTTTATAAACATGTAGTGACTTCTTTGTTTCTCTTAGTCATGGCTTGGCATGTACTTTGTTTGCAAATAGAATATATATTGCTGTTTTTTGCTGGGATCCTGTCACATGTAATACTGTTTTCCATCCTTTCATTTTCAGTACATAAATTTCTTTTGGAATTAAATGTGCTTCTTGTACACAGCATATTATTGGATCTTGCTTCTTGATCCATTCTATCTGTTTCAATTGATTGGTGAATGGAAACCATTAGCATTGATGGATATAACTAATATATGTTAACTTAATCTTGTCATGTTATTTTCTTGATTTGGGCTCCCTTTTTTGCTCCCCTCTGTTTAATTGTTAGTCTTACCTGGTGGATTTATTCTGTTGGGATTCATGGATCATCTTTGTTTTTTCTAGAATGTGCTTCAGAACATTCTGGAAGGCTAGTTTTGTGTTCATTAAGCTCCTTCGCTATTCTTTGTCATAGAAGTATCTTATTTCTCCATCAAATTTGAAAGACAGTTTTGTGGGGCACATCCATCTGGGTTAGGGGTTGTTTTCTTTTAGGGCTTGAAATATTTCACTCTAAGCTTTCCTTGACTTGAGAGTTTGTGTTAAGTCAGATGTGATTTCCTTTGGAGATGATTTGTTTTTCTCTAATAATTTTTAATATTCTGTTCTTGTGTTGAATTTCTGAAATCTTGACTATGATATGCCTCGCTGTAGATTTTTTTTTTTTTTTGATCATGGCTAATGGGAGTTCTGTTTGCCTCATTTATTTGTATGAAAAAAATTTTTCCTGCCAGGGAATTTTGCTGTCATGACATCTGTGAACAGGTTTTTTATATCACTTTTGTTATCTGCAGCTTTTTCATTGACCCTCGTCAATCGTATATTATTCTTTTTCATATCATCTAGCAGTTGCTGGCTTTATTTCTTGTGGTTCCTTGCTATTTTTAAGAAATCTTTCTTTTTGTGATTGTTGTTACAGTAAGGGTAATGATTTAATACAGGACATAAAATTTATAATAGTCACCCAGAGTCACATACAAAAAGTGCAGGAAATCTGTCCACTCACTAAAGACCCCTAAGAATCAAACTGAGAGAGCCTGGATCCTATGGCATGAATCCAAGTGAAGACCTAGAGTCCATGACAATGCCCCTCACAATTCCCACTGGAGGCCTACAGCCCATGACAATGACTCATGCAAGGCTGTTTCATGGATCTGTGCTGGGGAGGCCCAGATGTCAGTGGTAGAAGCTAGAAAGTCTGTGGCAGCAGGATAAAGGATCTGTGCCAGTAAGATGGCAATTCTTCACTGGTATCTGGAAGTGATAAGGACCAGAGCTCCCCCAAATTGAACTGCAGACATTCTCAGTGACAACAAGGTTCTGGGCTCCTCTGACAATGAGAACAGCCAAGTTTATATCAAGAAAGAAGCTTGACAAACTCAGCAAGCTCCAAGAGAACCAACAGCAATAGGAGAACCACCAATAATACCCTATTCCTCTCCAGTTCTTTTTTATGTTGGTAATAATTCTCAGGTAGGCCATCCATACTCATACTATGCTGATTCAGTTCAGCTGGTATTATAAATTGACCACTAGTTATTTTTTTTTATTTTGAAGAGAATAAAATCAAGCAAAATAAAACAGAATAAAGTCAATCAAAACAAACTAGTATAAGTGACACAGGACTCAAAACAATACAAAATCAAAAATGGTCACCATAATGCCTCTTGTCTTCAAAATAGCGGCCCATAACTTTAGACATAGTAAAACTCAAACAAAACAGTACAGAATACAATCAATAAAAACAAAATAATGAATGCAATAAAAGACTTTGAAACAAGACAATAGTAAATCTGAAGTGGCTACCATAATATCCCTTGCTGTCTTTGAAATAGCAGTCCATGCCAGAGGATATAACAAAATCAAACAAAACAGAGTAAAACCCAACTTAACAAAACAATGAAAATGAAACAGAACTTCAAAACAAGATAATAGGGAATTATCAGTGGCTACCAACTTCAGAAGGAGATCCCCCCATGGATGGTACATTGCATATTGTTATCCTCAGATGATCACACTACCAGCTTTAGGCCTGCAAAGTCAGTGAAGCACCGAACACCACAGCATCATACTGCATTTCACCTCAGTAGCTATGGATGTAGCCTGTGTTTCTCTGGATCAGCCTGTCACTTAAGGCGAGGGAAAAGGGGGAGGGGTGACTCTTCTTGTTTCCCAGCCGGGCACTGGTTTTCCCCCTGGCAGTGGCGCTGATTCACAGGGAGGAGGGCTTGCTTCTTGGTGAATTCTTGTTCTTCCCCACCTCAGTCCACAAATGGAACTGACTCACAGGAAAAGGCTGGGGTCTGGCTGACCACTAGATATTAATCCACCACAATCACTAAGACAAGACTGAGATTTTGTCTATAACTGAGATTTTGTCCTCACATTGTTTTTTTCTGCTGCAGTATTTTCAATGAAATTTTTGATCTCCTGGATATCTGCTTGAATCTGTTTTTGGATTCCAATAGTTTCCAGTAGTGAGCATTCATGGTTTCCATCATTTTCCTAAACTTCTTTATTGTTTTTTTTAATCCATATCTGCTCCTGACTCACTAAGCATGTTTTTCATTGTGGTCACCACTTTTTAGTTATCTGTGAAATTATTTCTGATTTTGTTTTTTTCTAGAGACTTGTTCATTTGCTTTGTTGTTATTGCTTCAGAGAAGCCAGATGGGTGGCTTTTGGGTTCTCCCAGCTCACTGCACCCGGGTTTGCTTTTCGTAAACTGGATGTCTGGGACTGTATCTTGTTGAAGTGTCTTCTCATGTCCTATTTTATTTATTTTAACCTTGGGTTGATGCTTAGAAATTGCCCATGGTGGGTAGCTTTACTGCTGGCATTAGGAACCTCTAGAAAATGACTACTCAGAAGTGTCTTCCAGGTGTGGCTGGTTTTGAAGTCTATTGAAACATCCTCTTTCTTCAATTTATTGGGATAAAAAGATGATGCCTTTTTGGTCCAGTCTGTGGTCCCTTGACACGGGCCCACAGTATTTTCTACAATCTCAGTCTTGGCATATCAGGAATAATAGCTGCTTAGAACATTTATGTCACTGGCTGAAGTGGTACAATCAGCAATAGTAATAGCATCAAACTCAGCCTAGAAAATGGCAAACTGAGAGAACCATTAATTTGGCACCTTCAACTGCAGGAAGTAGAATTGTGAATATACAACAAACCAGAAAAGTGTATGTAGTGAATAAGCCCTCAATATGCCAATTTTACTCTCAGGGGAGAAACTTTTAAAAAGCTTAAGGAAATAGAGAAATAGAAGAACTGGAGAGATTAGAAGCAAGGCTGGAGGATAAGGAAGAGTCACACAAACTTTGGAAACTGGTGCAGAAGACAGGAGGGAAAGAGAGAAGAAAAAAATAAAAGGAAGAACATAACAACAACCACAAAAAACCTAGAAACCACATTCACATATAAAAACAAGATCCAACGATGAAGAAAAAAATAGAAGGAGAGAGGGAGAGAGGGAGACAGAGAGAGAAAATCCACTTTAAGGTGTGTCTTTGTTGTCACTGGTAGACAACGTGCGCAGATAGGAGTCC
Organism: Cavia porcellus; assembly: GCF_034190915.1. NCBI lineage: Eukaryota > Metazoa > Chordata > Mammalia > Rodentia > Caviidae > Cavia > Cavia porcellus. The sequence continues at coordinate 38,583,161 of NW_026947504.1, read as the reverse complement.
AGACTCACGTTGATTTACCCGAGCAAGTCAGCAGTAGCTTTAGAGTGAGGTAGGGGGTAATCTCCGCGAGCCTGCAGCTGCATTTCCCCTGAAGTTCAGGCTGGTTTCTGACAATGAGGCTAGAATCAGACCTGTTCAGCCTGCAGCGATCAGCACACTTTTTCAGGCTTGAACTTTGCTGACAGCCACTAGATGGAACCAGCAGTTGTTCTGAGTTCTGAGCTCCTGATCAATCACTCTCTCCTGAGGGACAGCGAATCCATGCCACTCACCAGCCAGTGCAGTACACAGTGTCCTCTGCTCCATGTACTGCTGTCTCTCTCCTTGGAGGCCTCTGGGCTTGCCAGCCGTCACCATGTGTCTGCAGGTTTGAACAGCGCCTTCCATGCAGGCAGTCCTGACCCAGGGAGAAGGCGCTGCCTGCTACTCCTTCTTCATCCAAGTTTCTCTCTTCGCTCTCCCTGAGGGCGTCAATTCTTACTTCAGACCTGCATTGGGTCTAGGGGACCCACTTCCCTCCTTCTTCTCTTCCTCACATTCTTACATTCCAGTCTCTGGATACCAAGTCTCTGAGAGGCTCTGTCTTTGCTGCTTACCACTCCGCCATCTTCCTGGAAGTCCCAAGAGCTCTTTTTTTGTCAGCAGTAAATTGAAAATAACAAATCTGACTTTTCTATGCAGCTTATAGAAGAAATTTCCTTAATTTAGAATGAAACATGAGAAGCAATTAGATTTCTTCTTATAAGAGCTGAGAACAGCATTTTTGAGTAGAGAAGGACAAATGCTTTCCAGCATTTCCAACAATGCTGGTGAGCAAGGGCTGACTGCTGCAGTGAGATTCTGGAAAGGTGCATTAGCATAACATACCATTCTCTGTCTGTGGTTCTGTCACTAAACTAACACCTCTTAATGAAAACCATGCAAAACACTTCAGAGGGACAGCAAGAGGATGGCAGTTACAAGGCCTGGGAATGAAAAATGTCGTGCTCGCCAGTATCCACAAGGCCGAGGGACTCAAGCTCCCCAAGAGGAGAAGCAGAGTTTTCTCTGCGAAGAGCTAACATGTCTGAGCAAGTTCTAAAGTAGTGACAGTGGCTTTGTTTGTATTATCTGGTACCAAGTTTTTAACAGACCATCTAGTAATGTCTTCTTTAGGAAGTAAATTTCGCCTACTTATGTTACTTCAAGAAACAAACTTTCCCAGTATGGAATCATCAGTAAATATTTATAGTTCACTTATTTAATATGACATACTTTTAAGAAGTCTTTGAAAGCCACTTTGGATTTTGAGGCTCCTTTGTACTGGGAAAACTCCCCCAAAATGTAGAGAAAAGCAATACTGTTATGAAATAATTGACCTATAAAAATCAAATTTCTTAAAAGATAATTATAGTTACAATTGCTAATTAGGATGGCTTTAATCTGTATCCAGACTAAAGCTGAAGATCATAAGCCTACAGCCAACGGTGGATACACTGAGTGTGGATGGAGGACACAGCATAATGAATTGAATATCAAAGCCTCGGGAAGAAAAGGTCCAGGTCTGCTCAAGGCCCTCACTCCCTGGAAATGGACCTAAGCTGCTATATATCTACTTCCTTCTCTCCTCTATAGGCAGGCTTTGTCATTCCGAGGTGAACCATGGCTCTGCGTGCTCGTGCCAACAGAAGGAGAACGTTTCTCCTTTCCCAGCTGGAGATCACAAATTCCCACAGGGAAGGATGCAGTTGTTCTGAATTTCCGGATTTGGAAGCTTCTCCCCAAGTGCTTAACTGTGGCTTAAGAGCAGTATAGTGTGACTGGCCCGGCTTGGGATAGCCCTCTCTCCCATTAGAGCCTCATGAGCTAAAGCTTTTGTTTTGGAATAAAAGGTAAATAAATGTGGGAAGGTAAAATGGAAATTACTACAGGGGTCATTTATGAAGGCTCTATAAAGGTGGCCCATGTGCTTTATGTGTATTATTTAGATCCACACTGATTTGGTTCCAAAGCCTCAGTTTTCTTTCTACTACATCATGCTGCTTTAAAAAAAACAAAATCCCAATATATTGATGTCATATGAACTTATTAAAAATAGGTAATATTTGACATACACATTTCCACTCCCAAATTCTTCACTCAAGCAGACATTACTAATTTATCCCAGACCTAGAACCTTCAGCAACGTACTTCAATCACAGAAAGGCACATAAATTGACTGTGGCAAGTGCAGATCAAACACATTTTGCATTATGTCTTTGTCTGAGAAAGCTGGCCTTCTATAACTGCTCATCAAAATCTAATCATCTTCCTATGCCTTGGAAGCATTACACCATCTGATAATTGAGGCAGATGATTAATACTGTTTACTAGAAAATACAAAGCTACAGGCTCTGGCAATATTTTATCTTGAAAAACACTTAACTATGGACATTTGATATTGCTTGTTGATGCTTAGAATTTAACTAATGTGCCTGATTAAAAAACAATTACCAATTCTAAAAAGAGATTTGGCTTATAAATTAGGCCAATCATTTATCTGAGGATGAAATTTTGCCTCATTTCTCTAATTCGTTGAGCTGAAGGAATTATTCATCAAAGAACGTTTGAGATTACACATGGCTAAGCCAGAAAGACAATCGTGAAATTAAAGAACAGTAAAAGGCAACAATAATGTCCCATAAGGACAGTGTGCTGTTAAGCTCCTAGAGAACACAGGAAGTGAAAATGGGAAGGAGAGTCGGCGACTGTGAGTACAAAGGTGGGTGAGGCTGGCCTAAGACTGCTAGGCCAATCCAGAAGATGAAGACTTCAAAGTATCTTCTTTTGTGTGTGGTATCAGGGATCATACCCAGGCCTTGTGCATGCTAGACAAACACTCTACCACTAGGTTATATGCTCAGTCCTTAAGTTATTTCTTGAAACAAGAGCACTACTATTTTTTAGATGAACTTGGGCCTAAGGGACATATATATTTAGCTATACATATAAATTCTAGTACTACATAATCAGGATTTTAAAATAAATCAGGACAATTACAGAAAAGGACAAAGAAGGCACCAAGAGTGAAAAGACAATCCACAGAATAGGGAAAAATCTTAGCACATTGTACTTCAGACAAAAAACTTATATCTAAAAAATATAAAGAACAAAAAACTCAGACCTCTCAAATTTAAAGACTCAATCCAAAAATGGGCATCTGAGATGAATATACACTTCTCAAATGAAGAAATACAAATGGAAAATAAATATTCGAAAAAATGTGCGGCATCCTCGGTCATTAAAACAACACTGAGATTCATCTCACTCCAGAAAAGATGAGAATCATCGAGAAATCAACCAATCTTGCCCTGAGTCATCAGAAGACATGCTGGCCTGGGAAGAGTAACAAGAAGCCAGTCTGCCCTTCCTGTGAGCTGGCACAAGCCATGTGGGGTCTAGGGGAGGAAACAAGCCAATTTGCCTTTCCTGTGAGCCACCTGGCATGGGGGGCTGGGGGGACAAGAACACACCTCTCCCCCGCACCCAATAAGCAGCTGGCTTATTCAGAGGACAGGCTAAGCTGCTTGTATTGTTTGTTTGATTGACTTTGTAGGCCTAAGGCCAGTAGTCTGAACAATCTATTGGAGAATAACAATATGCAATATAGCAAATATGGGGGATTTCCTTCTGTCTTGTTTTTGAAATCCAATACTGTTCTGTTTTGCTTTGTTCCATTTTACTGTTTTGTTTTATTCAATGTTCTGTTTCAATTGGTTTTATTCCTTCTGTTTTGCTTAACCTTATTATACTTTGAAGACAAAAAGAGGCATTATGGTGGCCATTATTGATTTCTTATTATGAGTTGATGAGGCTATGACTTAGAAAACTGGGTTAGGAAATAAACATAAGGCACACACCCAAGTGGAAGAGAGGTTATAGAGTTCTAGGGGTCACAGGGAAATGTAAACTGGAACACTTAACAGAATCCAAGAACATGAGGATCCCTGAAATTACAGGTAGAATTACTAGACTGTACTGTAAGCATTGCACAGTAAGCATATTTGAGTTAGTTGACAAGTCGGGAAAGCACACACAGAAAGTCTGAGATTCATTTTCTTGTTATGTGGAGGTTACACATGATTGGAAATGAATATCTGAAGTGCAAGGTTTGAGCTTGAGGCTAGTGAGGGTCCATGTGACGTCACTTCCGGCAGGGCCTTTCTTTTCTATATCATCTGTGCTTCTGACTCATGGTAATATGTCTGCCATCTTTCTCATCCTATCATTCTTGCTATATCCTCACTCATAATCCTCTTGCTCAAAGGCAGACCAGTATTGGAAGAGAATAGAATAATCTCAGAACTTTCAGGTTCCAGATATCAACAGAAAGGAAGATGTAATTATGAAGACAGAAGAAGACAGGTGGCTGCATCACAAGGACCTGATCTGGTTATGAAGATGGGAAAAGGGGACACAGGCCAAGGAAAAGAAGCAGCCTCTAGGCACTGAAGGAAACAAAAACATAGATTCTCCTTCAGCCCTCAGAAAAGGAAATGCATCCTTGGTCTTAGTTCAGAGACTAATTTTGGACTTCTAATCTACTGGACTGTGCTCCTCGAAGCTACTCTTTTCGTGGTTCTTCATAATGCAGCAGTAGGAAACAAATACATCTCCTATTTCAAGATATCATGTGTCTGGCCATCATAGATTAAGACTATAACTGAATCTCACTGTAACTGTATTTGTTATAGAATGAAATCGAGGATGAGGCTCTCTGAAAAAAAATTAACTTTCAAGATGCAACTATAAAGAATACTTAGTGTGTTAATTTTTCCACTTTCACAGTTAATAATTATTTCTTATTCCCTTTGTCAAAGGCCCTGAAGGAACTATCACTAAACATAATGTTGTTTCTATTTCACGTGACACTGCCTCTCTAATCCTTTCACACTGGGCAGCTTGCTGGGGTCTTGCCTGCCTGCCTGCAGTGTCATTCAGGAGTCAAACAAATGACCCTTATGCCTGGGCCACTTGCCTTTTTAATTCCAACTAGTGTTCTTTGTCACAACCTGAGCCAGCATCCTCATCTCCTTCTGCAGTCCCTGACAGTTTTCTTGTAGAAGGCGGTACAGCAAAGCATCCAGAAGAGGAGGGCAGCCACTGCATGCAGAGGTGACCTGGGGATTGGAGGGAGACAGGCTGTGTGTGGATGGCTTCTTCCTGTGTCTGGAGGAGGCATATGCCCCCGGCACCCAGAGTCCCCTCTCCTCTTGCTGAGTCTCCTGAGTTCCAAACGTCACAGACTTTATAATCTCCTGAGCTGCTGTCACCTGTCTCAGGCTGCAAATTCCCAGAAGACATGAATGAGCCTTTACCTTTTTGTATTCACTTCTGTATTGCCACAATTACAGTGCCACTTGCCATCACAGTAAATGCAGTTGTTGTAGCATAGGACTTGGGTGTTATCTCTGTGTGACAGTGTGTGTTCTTTTTTAGAGCACAGAGGCAGACTGCCTGGCTTTAAGTCCCAGCTCTGCCACGTACTGTTCTTGTGGGCATTTCTTACCTCCTATGCTTTCATTTATCCATCAGTAATAATCAGGCCTCGGGGGTGGGAGGTTCAGATTATTAAATGAATTAATAAAGGCAAATAACATTCTCGTAAGTGTAGGCAATAACATTAAACTTTTCTTTTAGCACCTTATCTTGGCAAGGTCCAAAACAACAGGCACAATGTGGGCTTCCACCTCACTCTGTCTGGAATTAAAAACAATTTCAGCACCCCTAGCTGTGTGGCTCTGTGAAAGTCATTCATTCTGAGCTCATTTTCTGTAAAGTAACAAAAGCACTTCCAATAGGAAGTTCAGAGGATTACATACCTTGACTCACGTGAAGGGTTAGGAGTAGTATGTGGCACATTAGTAAAGAGAGTGTTATCTCAGTTCATAAACTTAGTTCGCTGCACAATTCGGGGGGAAATGGCCACGGTCCTATTCCTTGCCTGATCTGGAGTTTGCAAATGGCAGCAAAATTTTGCCCCATGTTGCTGTTTGTGAACCGAATTGTTTGTGCACAGAAGCATTCATGAAAATATTGCTGTACTCAATGAATGGGTTTTAATTAGGCATCAACAAATCCCCGGTATGCACTGAGGAGCATCTGACACGTGAATGAATGCTTTTCTTATTACCTGCTGTGAGAAGAAGCCACAGGCAAGTTAGCTCTCTCTGCAGCTCATCTGGTTGGCAGAGAGATGGACAGAGAGGGTCCAGGGCTTGACGTCTGGCATACGTACCTGCAGTCTGAGGAGAGTGTAACTCCCAGCAGCATGCAAGGAGCTGCTGAGAGGATGTGCCGAGACTCACTAAGCCTCTTGTAGCCTACTCCTTGCAAGCTGAGCAGGTATACAGCCTGAGGCTCCAGGCGTCACACCCCAGGATATGTTACCTCTACAGTGAGGTCTTCCATCTGCCTCAGCATGAAAATTTTGCACACTGGCTCCTTCGGCCACTGTCAGTACACAGCAGTTTCCTATCACCCCCCAAATGGGATTTAGCTCCCAAGGATAGCTGTTTAACATAACTGTTCTTCCTGCCACTCTCCAAAGCATCTTGCTTCATGAACCACAAGGGGAAGCCAGCAAAACACTATTGTCCTTTAAAGGATATGATGTGCTAAGCTGTGAGTTCATGTTACTCCTCTGGGACAGAGTTGACAATCAATTTCTATGCTAAATATAAGGTGCAGACATACTGCATCCCCAGAGGAAATAGACCAGCATGACTGTGGTTTTCCTGGAGTTAATGGTGACACCCAGTGGGCAGTGGGTCTTCAGGTGCCCTGAATAAAAAATGCAACACTACAGAAAAAGAACTAGACTAGTGATGGTGTGTGTACCTTTTAGAGCTTTCCAAGGTAACCAACAGCCACTGCAGCACATGTTCCTCGGTTCACCACCACTGGTCTAGACTCTCTAGATCTGGAGCGTGCATTCAAATATTTATAAGATGTTCAACAGGCTGCCTCTTTCTAAACATAACTACACTTTCATTTGTCCCATACATAATGTTGTTAACCTACATGGTTCTGCATAAGGGTATCTACCTTCCATAACCGCCCACTTCCAGCATTGCATGTTTTCTTCACTGTTTGATCTCAGTGAAGTTTATCCTAACACATGCCAAAACCTCGGCAGGGTAGGCTGAGTAACAGCTCCTCAAAGATGTCCAAATTCTAGTCTTTAGACATGGGGATATGTTACCTTACCTGGCAAAAAGAATTTTGCAGAAGAGATTATACCAAGAAGCTTGAGATGGGGACATTATTCTGGTTGGGTCCTAAGTATGGCTAAGGTTTTAATCAGAGGGAGGAAGAAGGGTCTGAGTCAGAGGGAGATCTGGCTATATAAGGAGCTCAGCATGCACAGAGCCGTGAGACAAGAGATGCAAGCTGCCTCTAGGAGCTGGAGAGTGATGGAAGTGGTTCTCCTCCAGAGTTTGTAAAGGGGTGACCCAGTTGAGACTTCTGACCCCCACAACTATAAAGAATAAACTTGTGTTGCTTTATGCCATTAAACAGTGGTAATCCACTACAGCAGCCCAAAGAAACACAGACACACAGGGCAGGGTTAAGTAGGGTACTGTCTATACAAAGCAAAATAGAAATAAATAATAGATGCCAAAATAGCGTTTAATAGTAAGCAGCTCCCAACCCATACAGCATTACAAATTTTAAAAAATGACCAAGAGGCTAAGATTTAAATGCTCCTTTAGATTTTAAGGAATTAAAAAACTGTGTCAGCTCTTAGAAGCTAGTACTCTTAATCCTATCATTTTTCTGTTAAAGTTCCTCCCACTTTGTTTTTCTTTGTCTATACCATTTTCCTTCTATTCACAAGGTCAACATCAGAATCTAAAATTACTTCTTTTTGTTTTAGAGCCATGTCTGGGTGGGAGAAAGCTCTGTGCGCTTTTCAGCTCCCAGCAGTCCCAAGGGGCTCCTCAGTCAGGCGGCTAGGAAGGCTGCTGATCCCAGGGTGGAGTCCTCAGGGCCATGGTGGGAAAGTGGCTCCTGCTCGAGGGAGAGGGAGGGCCGGAGTGAGGCATCTGTCAGCCAGGCTTCCTCTTCCCAGTCACACTCTCACCCCGACTGTCAGCGTCACACAACCTCTCAAAGTGGGGACGCGCAGGGAGCAGGGAGAAGACAAGGACTGCGGCCTTGGTCAGTAAAGAGTGTCGCTTTAGATATGAGCCTCTGAAGGAAGAGATTTTAGAAGGGAGGGCCCAGCAGAGAGGGTGGGAAAGGACTCTCCTCACAGCAAGCCTGAAACCCCATTCTTAAAATGTAATGCCAAGAGGCTGGTTATTCTCCGGTTTTCTTAAAGTTACATGAAAGATGGGTATGGTGGCACACACCTGTAATCACAGCGTTCTGGGAGGTTGAGGCAGAAAGATCAGCAAGTTCAAGCCAGGCTGCATAACCCTGTCTCAAAATAAAAAATGAAAAAAGGGCTGGGGATACAGCTCAGTGCAAATGTCCCCAGAATCAATCAATCAATCAATCAATCAATCAATCTCTCTCTCTCTTTCTCTCTCTCTCTCTCTCTCTCACACATATACAGAGGTCACCTTTTCTTCAAGCTTAGCACTAACTGCATTTAAACCTTCACTCCAGGTCACATTCATCCTAATTTAAACACCCATCCTCAAAGTACCAAATCTTTAAGAATGTTTCCCTGGGGGCTGGGGATTTAGCTCAGCGGCATAAGCATCTGCCTTGCAAGCAGGCAGCCGTGAATTCAATCCCTGGTACCGATAAAAAAAAAAAAAAAAAAAAAAGAATGTTTCCCTGTTGGCTCTGGTTCAAAGGTCCCCCTCCCAACCGTAAACATGTCCAGTACAGCTATGTGTCACTTAATGACAAGTTAAGCTTCTGAAAAATATGTAGTTAGGGGATTTCACTGTTGCATGGAAAGCACAGGAGTGCACTTAACACAATTCCAGGCAATCAATCACAGAATATCAAGCCTTGTAGGTAAGAAGCACTAGGACAGACACCAAGAGTGGTGTCCCCGCCCTAACACAATTAGTTTACAAGTGTTTACTAAAGGTTTATTGAACAAATGCATATTTCTTACTGAGAAAAATATGGAGAAACAAAAAGACAGACAGATAAAAATTGTCAAAAACATTATTCAGTAATTCATGCAAATGCGTAGAAATGTTTCTGAATGTCTTATTTAATACAATATAACCTCTCCAAGGGCAGAGGGGAAAATGCTTTGCTGAGCAATACAGCCCCACAAATGTAATGTTAGAATATAGGTAGTGTGGTTCTAAAGATGTCAGATGATGGGCAAAACATTCCACACTGTTTATGCTTTTGCTGATCTCCTTTATCGGACTCTTAATTTACTTGTTTTTTTTTTTTTTCAAATGTCATTCATTCTAACCCCAGATTACGCAGACTGTGAAAGGCCCCTACCACAGTTCAATTCCTCTTTTCCGTCTCTGGCTAATCAGCCACAATATGACTGGGGTGCATGGGCCCATCTTCAGACACACTGATAAGTATGGAATTCACTATCTCATCCCAAAGATCACAAAAACATCCTTATTAGGACTATTCGCATTATAATTGCAGTCTCTGCTCCTGAGCTGGCTAACTCTGTCCGGGAACCATCAGACCTTTTATGTAATGTGTTTAAAGGATAATTATAATCTTGCAGGAGAGCCAATTAATGACATCATGTGGGTTCCTGCCTCAGATGGTGGTGCTTCCTTTGCATTCATCCATGGTAAAAATAAAAGGAAAAAAATAGAGGATAAATTTATGTCCACAAAATTTTTTTCTGATCGTCAGACTTGATATTATTAATCATGCTTACATATGGAAGCTCAGGAAGCTGATACTGTTCATAATTTTCTTTCTATGCAGTAAAATGTGCTATTTTGAATTAAATTTACTTGAAGAGAGCAATGAACACATACTATTTCACTCTGCTACAAACAACATGGGGTTTAAAATAAATTTAAGCATTCTTCTTTACATACTGTATTCTTTCTCTCAAAAGGTAAATGAACAGTACATCATAGAACAATCTAAAGATAGATACTAAAAAGTAGAAAATAACAGCCGCCGTTAATTTCTTACCATTCAAATAAGTAAAGACAGGAGAAAAAAATGTTCTAGAGTGAGCTGAATCCACAAAAATGTGAGGCAACAGAAACCGACACTTAACTTACTGGTTTCAGATTAAGATTTAGATATTTGGTGCAATGTTGCTGGTATATTCTGTAAGAAAGTCCAGGAGGAGCCAGGCTAGTGAATAATTGATATGTGCCTAAGATTAGAAAAGCTAATATACAAACTTTTCCTACGTGGTGGCACTACGAAGTCTCAGATGAACAAGTAGAGCATCTGACAATGTATCACACAAGTTCAGATTCTGTTATTAATCCCGGAGAACCAGGTAACAGAGAGAGAAAAGGTGTTACGTGCTAAATTAGGTTATATGATACTGATAATCAGGCAATAAAAAGAGATGGTGACATGGTGCTCAAGGCCCACAGCACTTCTGTGAGTGCATTTTACTGTGTACTCAGGGTCACGCTGAAGAGCATGTATCTCAGGTGAGGGACGGGGCTAGGGTCATCTGGCTGTCACAGCACAGAACCCAAGCCTTCTCTGCCTTCTCCTCCTCTGGAAGATAAGCCCTTCTTAAATTAATTTGCTTTGAGGATGTTTTTGTGTTCTTACTTTTAGATAAATAAGAGCTTTGTTTAAATACTTTTAAAGTTTTAGGTGACATAATAATTGTACATGTCTATATATTATACTGTGATCCTTCAGCATATGTACATGATGTATAATGATCAGGTCAGGGTAACAAATATACTATTGATAAATATTTATCAATTCTTTATGTAGGGAACATTCAAAATACTGTCAAATATTTATCAATGCTTTGTGTAGGGAAAATTTAAAAGGCTCTCAAATACTTATCAATTCTTTGTGTAGGGAACAGTCAAGATACTTTCTACTTGCTATAGATAAGCAATACTGATTATGCACTGAAAACACAAAGCCTGTTCCTCCTCCTCTTCCCAGTTAAACAAAGTTCTGTTCGATTCTATGAGCTAAGATATGGAAAGCTCTTGAAAATGTGTTGTCTTACTTTTGTTTTTACGTAGACCATAGACTTGGCAAGAAATCAAGGTCACAGCAGATTCATCTTTGCTTGCTTCTCCCTGCTGGACCATACTGGTGTCATCCCAGGACACAGAAATATGATGAAAACCACAGACAAGCATGTGGAGAATTAACACCACCACCCAAAACCCTGCTACCACCATAAGGAGTTACAAAGCTGTAGGAGTGTTTATGCCTACCATGTTTTAACAATAAAAACAAAAGAAAGGACTGGAAATATATCAGTATATCAGTCAGTGCTTACTACAGAATAGTGCAAATATACTAGTATTTGCAAGACAGGCTTGCAACGGTTGCCTGCAGAGTCAGATGTGGAAGAGTGCAAAAGGTCTGCCTGCATGCTGGAGAGCTCAAGAATCCAGTTGAAGGCCTGGAGTTCACGGTAGAGTTCTGTGTGAGTCTGTATCAGGAGGCCGAAGGGTCTGTGCCGAGAGCCAGGAGAGGACATCCATAGTGAAGGTGAAGACTGGAGCTCCTCTGAAGTGACCAGAAGCGAGCCTTCATTTTTCTTTCATTTCATTAAGGCAACAAGCCTACTGGTCGTTGTCATTCACATTCAGGTCTTCGGTCTACAGTAAATCCCATCAGTCATATCTAGAACTATGCTGATCCAATTTATTTGGGTGTTTCTTACCCAAGCTGACATAATCAATTAACTATCATACCTGGCCCGACTGCTCATTTAACCTCCTTTCAAGTTTAAGCTTTGTATTAAGAAAATGAATGGCAGTATCTGGTAGTGACATCCCCCAAATATGCAGGGCACTAAAATGAGGCTGGGCCCTGTGAGTCAGTGCCATGTACAGGTCGCTGTGTGGAGAGCCAGATGCCAGCCTTTTCCCGTAAGTCAGTTTCATTCATGGACAACAGGGGAAGAGAACTAGAATTCACAAGAGCAAGCCCTCCCTGCGAATCAGCGCCATGTGTGGGCCACTGCTGCCAGAGAGACAACCAGAGCCTTGCCCCTTGTGGCATGCAGACTGGGAAACAAGAAGAGACAATTTGCCTCCCATCACCTTGTACACAACAGGCTGATTCAGAGAAAGACAGGCTATGATGCTAGTTATTGAGGTGAAATGCAACTTGATGCTTGTGGTGTTCGGTGTGTCACTGACTTTGTAGGGCCAGGGCCAGTGGTTCTGATCATCTATTTGGAGTGTAACAATACACAACGTAGCATCTATGGGGATCTCTTTCTAAAGGTGGCAGCCACTGTTAATTTCCTATTACCTTATTTTGAAGTCCTCTATCATTTCTGTTGTATTGTTGGGCTAGGTTTTTGTTTTGTTTTGACTTGATTTTATGATATCTAATGGCATGGGCAGCTATTTCAAAGATAAGACATATTATGGTAGTCATTTTGGATTTATTATTATCATGTTTTGAAGTCCTTTACTGAATTCATTGTTTTGTTTTTATTGATTCTATTCTGTTCTGTTTTGCTTGAGTTTTACTATGTCTGAAGTTACGGGAGCTATTTTGAAGGCAACAAGAGGCATTATGGTAACCACTGTTGATTTCCTGCTGTTTTGAAGTCCTGTATCACTTGCATAGTTTTGCTTTGATTAGCTTTATTCAGTTTTATTTTGCTTGATTTTATTTTCTTTAAAATAAAATAAATAACAAAAATAAAATGAGTTTGGCATCGAAGAGGGGGTCTTCTGGCCTTTCCTTTGTGCACTGCGGTCAGCAACTCACAGGGGAATCATGTACTAAGTCCTTGGTGCTTAATTAGAGTTTAACTGTTTGCGCATTTTACAAATATGTGGTTGTTTGTGGGCACCACTGAACCACTGTATTCCACTGAGCTACCAAATAAGGAACTGAAAATGGCCACTGTACAGTATTCCTAAGCAGTTCTCAGGATCTTCTATATTGACCTGCCTCAAGTAACACATGGGCAGATAAATGGCTAACTGCAAGTCTTAGACAAGGCCATGTGCAAAGTGCCAGCATGCATTACAGCAGAAATACCATATTAAATTGGGTAACATTTAAAAACAACCACCAAAATTATTTTTAGATGTGATATTCAAGTGGGAGTGATAAAATGCCATTTATCTAGTGTCTGCTTATCACTATTTCTGCTTTTCCTCTCAGTCATACTGCAAGAATTAAAAAACAAGGGTTCCAAGATGGCACAGCCAGCCAGGAAGGCATGAATGCTTTGAGGGAAGAAAAATACATTTGGAAGTTGGGGAAAAGGCAGCAGCACTGGAAGCAATGAAGGAAGCAGATGTGGAGGTGGACAGGCACAACTTCACATATCTGTCTGACTGTGGCCCACACTGAGCTCCAGGACATTCAGCACACATGTAAAGGTGCCGTCTGTGTGCACGCACATATGCACATAACACATGCTCATACATACACAGGGACAAATGTAAACCTGAAAGTGAAACAAAAATTCCATGAAACTACACTTAGCCTTATTCAGTACCAGAAATGTGTATCTTCTACTCTGTTCTGCTCTATATCAACCATTCTATTTCTGTCTCTAAAAATGATTGTACTCTACCCTATGTGAATCACAAGACACCATGGACGAAACAGTGATCACAGTCAAGACACTTAAATTTCAATTTATTTGATTATCTCTTCATGCTAAGTGCTAGATTATGATATGGCTCATTCTTTGGAGGGGATTTAATATGGAAATTTAAAAATATTCTTCTATAAATATTTACTCAAAACACTTATATATCAATAATAAATATTTTCTAAATTAAAAGAGATGAATAGAACTGACTTAGAAACTTGTAGGACTCTGTAGGTATAAAATTCCTCCTACTTACAGGCAGAGGTCATTGTTTATATGACTACACAGCTGGGCTGACCTGAAACCTGGGCTCAAGAGTCTATAGAGAAGAACAGGACGCATCCTTTCCCTATCAGTGCCCACAGGTGTGTAGTGAGATAGCCTTTTTCTCAAACATCTAGCAACATCTCTCAACATCCCACTAATTCACTAGGAAGCACAGAGGTCTTATAGTGATCTGAGCTCTAATCCTTTCCCTTGTAATCATTAATCAACTTTGACCAAGCCTAGATGAAAGTCAGGGCAGAGGTGCCTGAGAAGGGAATCTCCCTGATAGCAGGAAGCACGGAACTAGAGGAACTGCCTCTGTACATATTGCTGGGCACTCACAGAGATAACTGCTTCAGGTCCATCAAGAGGCTTACTCTAGAATCTATTCCAAAGGAAAGGAAGGCAGGGAGCAGGATAATGCTGTCAGAAAGCCTGCCAGTGGAGCACTGGTGACACAGAGAGGGTGGGGACATCTACCTACATACCGAGGAGTCAGTATGGTCTGACACTGGTGACAGTGTCAGTATGGTCTGAGCGAGCTGGCAGGACCTGGGCTGGTGGGAATGCTACTGAGTTGCATTGGGAGTCACAGGGGCTCTACTGAGCCACTTCTCTGTAACCTTCCTGAGTTTCAGCAAGTAGCAAAACCATATCTGAGTCCTTATCCATGGCAGTCTTAGGGCTCCTGGGCTTTCAGGGTTATGGATCAACTAGCAAGTCCTCTGCATAGAAATGTCAGGATACGATACTGTGGCAAAAACAAAAGCATACTATGGAAGGGGCTCAGGTGGCCTGGCTCCAGGGAATTCTTTGTCTCCAGCTTTCTCTAGTAGTTAAAACGCAGAGGGAACCCTACCCTTTTCTTTTGAGGGGAGAAGTATGTGCCTCTCAGCAAGTAAATACAGAGAAAACATCATGGGCTTGCTAAAACCTTTGCCTTGCTACTTGAAGGGAGGCGGGGGCAGCAGCAGCAACATCTGGGTCAGCTGTGGATCCTGATCCAAAACAGGCAGCACAGATGTCAAGACTGACCTCAGGACAAGCATGAGTACCTCTGGGTTTCACTGAAATCCTGAAGGCTGGGTGCAGGCAGTGAGGTTGTGACCTGATATCCCACTTAGGGTTGTACTTTGAGCGAACCTAGGCACCCTAGTCTCTCATTTTTATTATTTTCAGTTAATTTACTGAAAAATTTACAAAACTATGAATGAAACATTATAGCAATATAGCTCAAACACAGTGGTTATGAAACAGTTAAAGAGAAAAACACAAAAATCTTGAGCAATACATCCAGGAAGATGGTTAAGGGTGGCAAGTGGGAGGTGCTATAGCTGGGTTTATCCTCAAAAACAGCTCTCTTCTGCCAAAAACTAGATCAGGATATGAATTTAAACCCTTTATCATTTGTCACAGCACAAGCAGCAAGACTGGAGGAAAACAGGCTTGTAGAAAAGGAGAGAGGAGACAGAAATACAGAGAGAGAAGTGGGCATTCCTGGGGTAATAAACAGCAGCAAGCTTTTTACTGGATGGTTAGAAACCCATGTGGGGTATCAATTTATGTAACATAAGCACAGTTAACGATGCCTACGTCCTTTAATTTGAAGCTCAAGGAACATGAGAAGGAGCCCTCCCCACAGCTTACTGTAAAGGATCTCGGGAAGCCTCAGCTCTGCCACAAAACAAATCCAAAGTGAAGCAGCAAATCAGAACCATAAACAAGAGGAGTTCTGAGCTGAATGGGACACTAATGATTTCTAAAGATCAACAGTGGTAGGATAGCAAGGAGTCAGGGAATTAAGGGCAAGATAGTGTAAGGTGGACGACGCCCTATGATTTGCCTATTTTTGTTAAGGAAATCATGATTGAGTCTTTTCAGTTAAATCTGTACTTTTCTTTAAGAAATCTGCATTGAAGAATGCCTTCAAGCAGTAGTTTTATAGATTCCCAAGTTCCTGTCACATGCAGGTATTCAGATAGGGCAGATCTGCTGCAGAACACACTTGCTCTGTCTGGTCTGAGGACACCATTCCCTACATATGGCACTGTGGACAACACATCAAGGAATAAGAAGGCAGCTCTGCTTTTATGCCTTCAGTTGAACAGGAAAAGTATTTTATATAAATCAAAATAATAAGCGTTAAAACTGGTAAGTCCCACAAAAGACACACAGCTAAAGCACTGTGAGAATTGGGACAAAGGAAAATGGCTTTTGGCCTGAGAAGGAAGCAGGGAAAATGCGGAGGTCAGAGAAGAGAGCAGTACAAAGGCCAAAAGCTTGGGCTGGAGAGTAGGGTAACTTGGATCTAAGCCCTGGCTCCTCCATCTCAGCTCTGTGACCTCAGGCAATTTACTAAACTCTTCAATTGTAGTTCTGTCAACTGGTAAAGGCAGATAAGAGCAGGGTACCACTCACAGATTAGTGTGCTCACCTCCCAATAGGACACCGAGCCTTCACTAGGAAACATGATCGGTTAATACCATTACTGCTATTAAAAGGAGATCTTTTCGGAGCCCAGCCTCCAACGTTTGGGATGCTGGATTGTGGGGGGGAGAGGGCTATGACAGGCAAAGCTGTGAGAAAGCCATGGCATGAGAAGAAGAATGTGAGATGTGCTCTTGCTTCATCTCTCCCCTCCACCACCTGCCCTGTTTAAGCAAATGTGACGCCACGGTTGGAATGAGAAGTGCGGAATGTCCTCACATGACCTGACGGCAGCTTGTACCTCCTCCCACAAGCGTGTGCAAGGGTGATGGGTAAAAAGAAAAGGCTTGGCATATTCCACTGTTCCTGCGCACAGGCGTTCAAATCTTTAGTGACACTGTTGTTGTGGCTGTGCAGCTCAATCCGCCAGTGTCTAAAATGCAAAACTGAGCTCCTGCTGGAAGCTTACAGCTTTATCTCTGGGCATGGTTAGGAAATGAGTGTTCATTTGCATAGCATCAGCCTTATCCTTGCACATTCTAACTCTATTGGGTTGGAGTCTTACCAGGCAGGTCTTGCTCGCTCTCACACTCTCTCTCTCAAAAAAAAAAAAAAAAAAAAAAAAAAACGACAGACATGGAACAAGTGACTTTAAAAATCAAGAGTCTCATATTCCAGAATAGTATTCTTTTTTTGGTCTTTTTCCTTTTTATCGGTACCGGGGATCGAACTCACAACTGCCTGCTTGCAAGGCAGGTGCTTATGCCGCTGAGCTAAATTCCCAGCCCCCAGAATAGTATTCTTAAGAGCCTTGCAGTAAGCCACAGTTTGGAATTGGTGGGATGTTTAAAAAGGCAATTGCTGAGCTGGCTTCCAATATATAGGGATCCTGAGTCTGTGGTAGAAATTGCAGAGGTGAATTCATCCAAGCAGATTTGCCACCTGTGCCTGAGGGGCAAAATATGTCAAGTTAATAGTGGAATGTGGTACCTTTTAAAATTTTTCTCCACTCCTCTCCTCCACCCACCATATAACATAGGTTTGGTCAAGGGGCACTTGAAAGGCTTTGGTTCAATTCATTTTAATGCAATGCAATGCAATGCAAATTTATTGGAAATGTGCTATGTTTTTAGGTCAATACAGTTGTGCTAGTATATAAATGTACCCCTGACAGTCTCTGACTTGCTTTACTATCTGTTTGTAGAGACAAATAAGCAGGTAAGGTAAACTACTGAAGCATAGGAAAAAAAGAACTGAGTCTCTGGAACCCACAAAGATGTAACATTGTGCAAATCACTCAATATTTCTGTGTCTCAGTATCTCATGAAGCTGTTGCCAGAAGGACTGAGTCAGTAAGTGCAAAGCACCTAAGAGCACACTACAGAGCAGACATTAGTAATTGATAGTATTTGCCAGGATTGGTGGTGTACACCTAAATTCCAGCAACAGCAAGGGTGAGGCAGGAGAACTGCTGTGAGTTTGAGGTCAGCCTGAAACACATACCAAGACTTTGTCTTTAAATAAATAAATCTTTTAAAAGTTACTGTTGCATACATACAACATGCTAACCAATTACACCAATGGAGCTCTAAAAGTTACTGTTACCTTAACTAGTGAGAGGACTCAGTTATAACACTTCAGCAAGGTGGACACAGGGGCTGGACCTGCCTCATTCGGCTACCTTATTCATTTTTTTCCACCTTTACCTTGAAGCAAGATGTCTTTGGTGGCCAGGAGACTTGGGTTTAAATTCCACCCCTGGAAGACCTATTTAACATAGTTAACACTTATTATACAAAACATGACTAACTGTTTAATTTGTCTGTCTCCCTTCTACAGTTTGGTTGCTAAATAAATGTTTCCCAAAGACCTATGTGTTGGAGGAAGAGCCTCAGTAAAGCGTTGGGAGACAGTAAACCCCCAGTAAGCTAGGGCCCAATGGGAGGTCTTCAGGTCACCAGGGATGGTGGCATGGGTCTTCCTCTTCCTCTTCTCTGCTTCCTTATCTATTGGTAAGTGGCTTTGCTTTGCAACACACTCTTGCTGTGAGGTGCTCCTTTGACCAAAGCAACAGGACCAACTGATCATGAAAGGAAACCTTGAGCTATGAGCCAAAATAAACCTTTTCTAAACATTATGTCAGGCATTTTGTAGAGCGACAGACACCTGACACAGCTCCCAAGTTGACTGTGAGCCCCTCAAAGGTAGAGATTTATGTTTAGTTCACTCCTGTGCCCAGAGTGCCTGGCACATAAAATCTGCTCAGTAAAATGTTGATTGAATGAATGCCTGGGTGAACAAAGGGTCATGTTTATAGACGGCACATGGCAGGAACATGACAGCACAGGTGCGTGCGGAGTTGTGTCGCTGGCAGGGAGAGAGTCTGAAGACTAACTTGAGAAGCTGTATTGAGAGTTGTGCACGGCAAGCCAGGATCAGGATTCAAAACAGAGGGTAGCAGCAAGCCAGGAAAGGTTTCTATACCGATTAAAAAAAAAAAAAAAAATCCTGAGGACCTGAACCACTGTGGGTTGTAGGAAGGGACAGGAGAGGTCAGGTCTGTGAAGCACCAAGGAAAACAGCAGAAGTTGATTATCTGATGGAGATGAGGGACAAACAGAGTCAATACAAGGTGAACGATGTACCAGGAGCAGTTTGTGGAGAAAGATGAAGAGTTTTCTTCATAATAAATGTTTATTAGCAATTCAGTTCTTTAAAAATGTATTTGCCACTTATAAGATAGTATTTGTTGGTTCTAGAAAATTTAGAAGAAAAAAGTAAGAAGAAAAATGAAATTACTCAGAATCCAGCTAACTAGAGAACTTTCTAACATACTGCAGCTTTTCATCTGACTGTTTTCCAGTGCCTGCACATACACTTAATCAAATGGGTATCATGCTGTGTACCAAAAGTATGTACCAACTGTACACAGGTGCACAATGGCACGTTATATTGTGCACAACTGACCTTGAACACATTTTTAGTAAGTATTATACCTTTGATAAATATTGAATACTTTGTTTTCTTTTTAGTTATTGAGATAGGGTCTCACTGTGTATTCCTGCCTGGCCTCAAATTTACATGATCCTGCCTCAGCCTTCCAACTGCTAGGATTACAGACATGCACCACTACACCTGGCTTTCAATACACTTTCATATATACTATTCTTCAAATTGCTTATTTTTTAAGGTCAGCATTACTGTCACCCATAATGAACTATATTTTACATTTGTTGCTTTGGGTGCTCTTCAGTTATTCACTACTGTACACAATTCTGCAGTGAACACCTCTTGTGCATAAATTTTTACCAGCACTTCTCCTTACTTCCTAAGGACAGATTCCTCTTACTGCAATCACTAATACTTTTACATACTGCTGTTATGTGCTTAATGCTCTACTGTCTAGTATTCCATAACTTTCTAGAAAGGCTGTATTACCATTCAAATGTACTCTTGCCAAGAGTATAGGAAAGCCTCCCTGAAACTTGGCTTGGTTTGAAGATTATCTTTCAAAATTTCTTTCAAAGTCAATTTTATAAGAGGGTACCATATTCACCTTATTTTAGTTTACAATTTTTTTTTTTTTACCAAAAGAGTGACTTTCCACATTTACTAGTCAGATACATCCCTTCTTTTAAAAGAAAAGTTGGTGTCTAATCACATCTTCCCCATTATCTTACTGGGAAAGTATTCTTTTAAAAATTCATTTGAAAGTCTTAGACATAATTAACTGTGTCCATCCTTTTGGCTGAAATGTTTTCTTAATTTGTTATATTTTTGATATAAATCCAAAGTATAAATACAGAGCAAAATAAAAGATAATAAGAAGTAGGGAGAAAGCTCATTCTCAGTCACAGGGGATCACAAGACAGAGGGAGGACAGGGGAAGAGGATGAAAGAGGGACTCAGAGCCGTTTTGTACTTGTGCCAGCTCCCCACAAGGAATGTAAACATTATGTTCTACAAACATTATGTTCTACAAACGTATTCTAATAAAAATCAATGAATAAAAAAGAAATGATATGCAGTTCACTATCAATTTTTATTTTGGAACTTTTTTCATTAAGATTTGACAGCTTTTAAACTAGGTTTTGCTTTTCACATACACATTCTTCTTGAGTTCTATGGTTTTGTTTTCTGATGCAGCTCTTTTAATCAATCTTGAGTTTATTTTAGTGCATTATGTGAATTAAAGCTCTCAGAACAAAGCCAGGTATGGTGGTGCACACCTAGAATCTCAGCAGTCAGAAGGCTGAGACAGGAAAATCTTGAGTTCAAGGCTGGCACAGACCCTATCACAAAGAAAAAAAGGGGTTCTCAGAACAATGGGAAGAGTATATGTATAAGCTCCATTCTGAAGACATTGAGCTATGCTCATTTTGAAAACATGAGTTTTAAAACACAGGCTATATATTTAGAACCTCTACAGAATCTTATTTTCATTTTTATTTCAAGACATTGTCCTGTTGGACAATTATAGCATGGGACAACATGTGAAAGAAAACAGACTTTTGGTTTCCTACCAGTGCAAATCTCCAGGGAACAAAATGTGAAATGGCTGTGACTTTTTCCCTAACTGTTAAACTCTGGCTACTTTGAACAACAGAAATTCACATAGTTCAGAGCCAACTTAGGGGGTGGCGCTGCCTCTGGAGACTTCGTATCCTACCACACGGGGTGCCCTTGCCACCTCACTTTACTCTGGGAGAAAGGGAAGAATTCGTCTTGGGGGCGTTTCACCACACACGCACAAGATGATGAAACATAACCATCACCATCGCAAAGACAAAAGCAGAGTAAAAGTAGTATGCTCCGCAGCTAGGAAAGAGCCATACTCAGATAATCTTTTTAACTGAACTCAGGAAGGTCTTGCTGGGGCATCAGTCCAACAAGACTCCTCCATTTGCTGGATCTGCAAGAAACTTGTAATCTCCATAACATACAAATGTCCCGGTGTACAGTGAAGTCAGTCTAGATTAACCAAGCACACATATTATTCTCACATCGATTTTAGTTTATCACTTTAACCCTCCTGGTTAGCTGCCTTCAGCAAAATGGAATGGGGCATGTGTGAGGTGGTTTATCAAGATCTGTGTCCTGGGTTTCTAGCTCCCAGGCATTCCTTTACTGTTGTGGGGCCCCCCAAAATACTAGGATGAGTCTGGAATAGTTTAAAAAGCTGCAGACCACAATACTGTGACCTTAGATAAGGCATTCAACTTTCTTTGCATTTTAAAAAAAATTATGAAAAATTCCACATATGAAAAGTTACCATTTTGTTTTTTAAGTATATAGTTGATTGATGTTAAGTGATTTACATAATGGTATGACTGTCACCACCATCCTCTTGCATAATTCTTCACCCTAAAAACTGAAACTTTGTATCAATTAAGTAACTTCCTATTTCTATTGTTCCAAGCCCCTGGAAATCACATTCTACTTTCTGTCTCAATTAATTTGATTACTCTTGGTGCCTTGTGTAAGTGGAACCCTAGAGTATTTGTTCTTTTGCAATTGGCTTATTTCACTTAGCATAATGCCCTCAAGGTTCATTCATTTTATAGTGCATGTCAGAATTTCCTTCATAGTTGAATAATATTTCATTATATGTGAGAGGTTCTTGCCCTACTATAAATTACTGTACAGTTATGGTGGTGGTCTAACAAGGCAGAGGGCCAAAGCAGGAACACTTACCACTTCCTGCTTCTTCTTCAGCCCTAATGGCAGCTCCCCTTCCTGTATGCACGCACAGAGAATTCCTATCGGTTCCTCAACGTCATCAATATCAGCCCCAGGCACCACTTCAGTCCCTCTGCCTCTCTGTATCTGGTCGAAGGAGACAGCCCAGCTGCTATCGGTTGTGTGCTCCTTCCCAATAAACCTGTTCATTTTGTACTTTGGCTCCTCTGTTGTACCACAATACTCTAACAATACGTGTATGTCCGAGCTGCCTGTCCTTTTGTCAGTGGGCATGGTTGCCTCCACCTTTTGTCACTGTGAATAATGCTGCTGTGAACAGCAGGTGTATAACCACCTCTTCATGTCTCTCCTTTCAGTTCTTTGGATATATAACCAGGAGTAGAATCAGTGGGTCCTGTGGTGGTTCTGTACTTATTTCTGGAGAATAGTTTCGAAGAAACTATTCCACAGCAGGGGAACAAGGGTTCCAATTTGTCCACAGCCTCACCAACATATCCTTGGGTTTTAAATTATTTGTTTACTTATTCATCCTATCGGTAGGTACTGGCACAAAGACTTCCATATGTCAGGCGCTGTGAATACAGGTGCCTGCCTCTAGAAGCCTACAGTTTGACATGGAATGGGGACGCTGGAGAGTCACAGGCAGAAGGAATGCTTTTCCTAAAGGAAGTTCAGTCCGCTGGAGTAACGAAGCGCTTTATCCAAGAGCCGTCCAGATCCACGATCCACCGTCACATGGAGGCAGCAAGCACAAGCAGAGGATGGACTGTAACGTGGATCCCATCAAATAAACCTAAAAAATACCTTCAAACACATTTATGTTTGGGCTGGGGATTTAGCTCAGCGGCATAAGCGCCTGCCTTATGAGCAGGCAGTCGTGAGTTCGATGCCTGTACCGATAAAAATGAAAAAGCCAAAAAAAAAACCACATTTATGTTTGTGAAAAAGAAGATCCTTTATGACTCTTAACCAAAACTAATACAGCATGTTGGATGATTAGGAGACCTTCACACGGACTAAAATTTGAAGGACTAGAAACAGACTACTGATTGCTAGCTTATGGCTCATCCCAGCATGATATTCTGGAAGCTCTGAATTAGGTACCAATCCTAAAAATCACAAAATTTCCCATAGGACTCTGGATTTCTGACACCCCCACCACACACACACAAAATCAGACAATAGGGATAAGGCAAGACCCAGCAAGCAGCAAGCAGCTCAGTTTTCTTGCCCGCTTGGCCCCGTAGGTCCAAGCTTGAGCTGTGCAGCCTACCCATGGCTAACAAAGACTTAAGACTTAAGCAAAAATGGTGGAAAAAATTCCACTAATAATTTTTATCTTGATTGTATATTGAAAAAATAATATTTTAGATACACTTGGCTAAAGCAAATGCGCTATTAAAATTAATTCACCTGAATCTGTTTTTAAAAAATTCAATCTGCCTACTCGAAAAATTTAAATTACATATACGGTTCACATTGTACTTCTACTGCTCCGGAGCTTTCCCTTGAAGTTTCTCCCCATAAAAAGAGATCACTTCATGTTTTAACTGATTTTTATATTGTATATCATATATCTAACTTATTAAGCAAACAATCCTGAGGAAAACATCGTTTATGTAAACTGCAGCCCATATAAAAAATCTGACATCATAGGTCTTTTATCATCTTTTTTTTTGGGGGGGGGGGCTTTTTTTTTTTATCAGTACCAGGGATCGAACTCATGACTGCACACTTGCAAGGCAGGCGCTTAGGCCGCTGAGCTAAATCCCCAGCCTTGTCTTTTATCATCTTAAAACACATTTATTTTTCTATAGTGGATACACTAAACTAACATACCTAAACAATGCCTTTAAACTTTGCTTCTGTTCAAATAGTTACAAGGTAAGTCTTTCATACTTGTTTGTGTCACTTACCATACTTCAAAATGAAATCTAATTCATTCATATAAACTGTTTCCACAATTCTTCACAGTAAAAAGCTGAAAGATTGCTAGCATGTTCAGTATTTCATAGTGGCCATTAGTCTATGATTTCATTTGATAAATTACTTTTCAAAAGTCCTCAAACTTAATTAGATAAGGGAACTGATTGTTAAAATTAATTTCTAGCAGGTAAGAGATAAGGCTCTAAGTCAAGAACAAAGGAATCATTCTAACTGGCATTTTTTTCATGTATGGCAAAGACAACTACCTAAATTGCTACTATAATCTTAGTTAACATGATATATTAAAATTAATTCAGCTGCAAATATCAGATGTATGTAAGGTACAAATATGTAAGCCAAACCATTCTTCCAAATGACATTTACTGAACACACAAAGGAAAATGAAAGGTTGAGGAAATCAGGTGGTCAGTTCTGGAATGATCAAAAGGAAAATGCAATCAAAAGCACCACTGTGTCCTGAACTGGACTTTCCAGTCCGCACAGTCCCACTGATGTAATAATACATTGCTAATTGTATAACTCGTCACTGTTCTTTATCAGTGCAACTATTAGAGACATCCCTGAGGGGTAACGACCAACATCACCAAGACACTAAGAAGCTTTTTTCTTTTCCTGTTTCCTTTGCTCTCTCTTTTCTCTGGTCACCCTTTCCCACTCTTATTCTGACTGCTCCAAACACTTCTAAATTCCTTTCAGTGTGATCTGCTGTCATAAAGAATATTTTCTACTATGATCCAGACAACCTTGAAACACAGGTTCTATATTCATAAATCATTGGTGCAGGCAGTCCACTCTAAAAGAGTCTGATAGAAGAGTCTGACTTTGAAGCAAGTAGATGACAAATAGATTTCCAACACTCACACCAATGCCTCAGTGCACTATATACATGACATTCTTCTTGCAGTTATTTCAATTTTGGTCATGAGACATGTTAGCTTTCCAGCACTTACAAAATATCTGAGAGAAACAACTTAGAAGAAAGAAAAGTTTATTTTGGTTCACAGTTTCAGAGTTCACCTGCCCTGTTGCTGCTTTGGGCCTGTAATGGCACAGGACGTTAGGGTCGGAGCACATGGTGGAGGAGGCTACGCCCTTCAAAGTAGTCAGGAAATAGAAGGAGAGTCTCAAAATTCCCCTCAAGGGACCACCCCAATGACCTAACTTCCTCCGCCGAGCCCCCACCTCTTTATAGTTCTACCACCTCCCAATAGCACTAAGCTGAGGAGGAAAACATGAGTTTGGGGGTATACATTCCACACCCGAACTGTAGCAGGACATGAAACAATATATCTAGTGAAATGGGTAATAGGACAGATGAAATGACCACACAGGGCTGATGGGGCCTAGCCGAAGTCTCATATTGCAGTGAGAGGGAAAACACAACTTATCAGTTTATTATGGGCTTAGATAAGTCTTTGTCATGACAAAAATCCATTCTTCTTGTGTGTGCAAAAATCCATTCTTCCAAGATAAATGTATACAACAAAAATGGTGTGGCAGGGCATACATTTAATGCATCTCTATACATCTTTTAAGATACTTCAACTCTTCCCATCTCTTGAGCTATTTTTCTACACTATATATGCTAAAGTCTAATTATACCAAAGTAGCTTCTGCCTCTGCACGATTGCTTGCCTGATTCCCTACAATGATATTTCACAGGAGCACTTAGAATTCAGCAGTTCTCTCAGAGGAAAGACTTAGAAAAGAGCACAACTAACCTAACAGTAGTGATGAAAAAGCAAGATTGGCTTGTACACGGTAGCAACTATGCTGGACCTCACTGAACATTTCAGTAAACATAGTGTTAATACGAGAGAGAAATATTTTAGACATCTCTAAGAACCTAAAAGCCATGGAATTTGGAGGTGAGACTGAAATATCTCATTTATCAACTAAACCATCAGAAGAACCAACTATTTTCAGATATTTGAAGCTCCCAGCACAAACATAAAGGAAGCCTTTGCTCTTGGTTTAAAAACAAAAAACATTCAAGCTGCTTCCCCCACATGACACCTAAAAAGTATTCTTAGAATTGTACCTTAAAATTCTATTTGGCACAAGCATCACCTTAGTACATGGGATCCTTTTCAGGGTTGATGTTCAATAGGAGCCTTTGGGACAATATCGTGAGGACATACTACCATAAAATCATGACTTTATTAGCCCTGCCCCATAGCAAATACTGACTTTAAGTAGTAGGACATTCCATGAACACAAAATTCAGTGAAGTAAACCAGCACTAGCATGAGTCTTCAAGAGTATAAATTACTAGGATATAAATATTTCAAATATAGATACCAAGTCTGCCTGTCTAGGAAACTGCTACCATCCTGAAAGTCCTTGAAGAAATTGCTCTCAAATGAAATAGGTCAGTAAACCTGGTAATAAAAATACTCCTAGCCAGACTGATGTTTGTGTTGGAATGGAGGAATAAAGATTCTAACAAAATTAGGAGACTTGGTATTTAAAAGAGCATTCCCCAAGTTCACATTCTCAATCCGTCTACTTCCTTAGATACATGGCCTTGGTTAAACTGTAAGCCTAAACTTTCTTGTTGGCAAAAAAAGACATGATTTCACTCTGAGGGTGCTTGTAAACACTCAAGTTAGAGAACACGTAAGTGGCACTTAGAAGTACATGTTATATGGTTCCATTAAGCAGATCTTGGTCTTACTATCTATTCATTCTTACAGCATAGGTATAGATATACACATAAATAGCCTAGGTAAAGATCCCATTTCAACATCTCTTGACTCAAATTGTGCATGAATTAATGAAATTCCACTATGTTAACGACAGGAACAACACAGAGACTATCTCATCCTTCAGTATTTTTTCTTCTAATGTACTAACAGTCATATTTGAAGACACAGTGTAGTCCTGACACACCGTATCTAGACTACACTGTTACTCTTCTACTACTCTGCATATATTTAATTTGTAAGTAAATAGAAACCTTCTTGGTGAGCAGGTACAATTTAGAAACTGTCAACATAACTTCAAAGACAAACCCTAATGCACATGAATACTGGAGCCTCAGAGTTTATGTTCCCACCAAGGCACAGCGCTGTTTTTCTCATCAAAATGAACTCCACTTTTAGAGTGAGTTGGAAATTCCCAGTTTGGTTCTGAACACCTCAAACTTGAACCATAGGCTTTTGTAGAAATTTCATATCAGAGTTAGAAATGTTAGACACGCTTATCTCAGGAAAGTTCAGTGGTGGGAATTCTATGATGTCTCTATGCTGGTGTGGTCTGAAGCCAACAATTAATTTCACATACAAAAAAATCACTTGAAAAGTTTCCCATTACCCTTACTTTTTAAAAAAAGAATAAGCAAAAATATATTTTAATACATAAGCTCAAGTTCTCAAGCCATATATACCCCAAAATGACCCCTTTGTTTATAAGCTACAGGAGCCCAAGAGCATTCACAACTATTTACAAATTCTGTGGAGTGCAGAAATGCACTTGGAAAGCAGAGATACAATCTGAGAATAATTGCTAGCCATCTGGGCTATATTTTTAAATACAAATGTACATTTGTATATACATACATATCCATGAAATGAAAAACACAAAACCCACACTGTTTTACATCTACATTTGTGAAGGGAATACTTTATATATGTATGTGAATATATATTAATATCTACTATATATGATATTCTATTATTGTATATATCCTAGGTGGTCATAAACAGTCTTTTTGAAATGGATAGATTTAAGGATTGTACATGCACATGATTAGGTCTCTTCATAGGCTGACGGCATTAAGTTTCAGGGTTACCTATCAGGATCCCAGATTCCTCTTCTACCCTCATCCACACTTGAGACTGATGCTTGTGCTCTTTATCTGACTTAGCTTCAAGTTTCTATGCATCTCAGTTCCATTTGTTATTCAATCTGCAGGCAATTAAACTACACTTAAGCTAAAGATCTGGGTATATTTGGAAATATATCCAGCCATCAATCATGGTCACAATTTGACACAACATACATTGAAAACTGTGTCCTACCCATATCTGGACTTTATTTTGCATAAAGACCTCAATGTAAATAAATTATAAGACTGAACCAAGATGCTCCTTAAAATATCTTAAGTAAATCAAACAATTGTTAAAATGTGTGGAAGCAAACATTTTCCCAAAAAAGCTTAAAATAAATGGTAGTGTCACACGAATGTATCTTAGACCCTCTAGAATTCACTGACCACCCAACATGGCCTTCCCAACACAGGGTATACATGGCCTTTGTTGACATTTCACTTGAAGTCCATATTTTTGTTTAATCCTTTTAGCGGCACATCAAGAGCCATGCCTTTGATCCAATAATGACTGAAAACTATTTAAAAATAGAGAGGGCTGATTCCTAAAATAGGATTTTTCCACTTGACTGGCAACAGTGTCCTTGTAGATTAGCCTATGCTGGTAAAGAAAAAATGAATCTCTCAGAGTTAAAATTTCAACTAAGTTTTTATTCTGCATTTTCTAGTGTGCTACTAAGGGAAAAAATTTTTAAAGCTCATGCAAATTATTTGTGGAGTAAGAAAGAAAAGAAAAAACTAGAGCCCTGTTGAAATCCCAACTAACAGAATATAATTAGTTGGTTGCCATTAAATATATTTTGAATTCTATTAATGAGAGGCAACCCAGGCTAAGAATCTCAAAAATGAACTAGAAGCTAGACTCATTTTTTGGTGTATTATAAAATGCAGACAAATATAGATATACATCAGTAATATCCAACATGGATAGATAACTACAGTTGCAAAACCTCTAATGCACTGACATGCCCCGAGAACACCAAGTAATTAAGTCAAAAAGGGAAGAAGAGTATGAAATGTTTTATGACCTTTCATGGCCTCAGGAGTGACGCTTTCTCAAACTCATTTTCATGGAAGCCTCTTTTGACTCCATTGCCTATTCCTGCTAACCCTTTTCCCTTTCTCCTCTTTAACAGAAACCATGATTTATGCTATGATAGTCATTTCCTCCCTTGACATTTTATTGAATTGGTAAATAAAATTTTTCTTCACTTGTTTTTTACAGTCAGCATTTGACTTCTATCCCATCTTTATTCCCATCAAGATGGGGGGTGTGGGGGACTTTTTAAAGACAGATTTTTCTGACCCTTGAGTCTCTCCTGGAATTGCTTTTCAATGGCATTACCCATATCCCAAAATTTGTCACGGGACTTTTCTACTGGCAGATCATCTGTAAACTTAAACTCATATTATTCACAATGTAGCTGAAATAACATACCAATATATTCCCCTGAAATTTCCCTGCTGCTCCAGCATTTAACTCACAGGGTTTGTTTTTCAAACTTTTTGTCATTTAATGCACTTTAACATGAAATCTATTTTCCCCCAGAGGTGTTTTAAATATTCTATTTGCAAACATAGTTTTTTTCTATTAGTTTATAAAATCTATTTACAAAATGTTAGTGTTCTACTTCTACTTTTAATATATCAAGCACTTCTACATATATAGAATAGATTTTTCATATAAGAACTTGTTGGCTATCAGACAACACTGATAAATAAAATCACACATGGTTGTAATCTGAGGTGTCTTCTAAGTATGACCATTTTGGTCCCATTTGCTTCTCTCTGCCTCAACCCAGTGGACAAGTACAGGCATATGTAATGTCAGGGATGGCTGAATCCAAAATTAATTTACAGAGGACAACTTGTTTTGTGTATTTCAACACAAAGTGTACAAAATGTGCTAACATTACTACTTTGTCATACGCTAGCAAACTCCTACATTTAGGAACTAGATATTGTAAAATTTGGATTTGTCCATTACATACACCATATATATACACAAAACATATACATACACATATACAAAAGAAAACCCATGAAACACAGAAAAAAGATATCTCAAAACGTCCAAGTACAAATGCACTACAATAATACCTTTTGCAATTGCTTCCCTCCCACCTCCAAACCACTGAACAAGTACAGGCAGTATCATATTGCTCAAGAGAAGGTTTAACCATTCCATTCCCCAAAGGCAGTATTTCATAGGAAATTTAGCAAAAAGATATTTACAGAGTGATATTTTACTACTTCTACACTTAACATACATTGGATACTTCTAAACATCTAGATAAGACTAGATGTTTCAAGTAAGGACTCAATCTGACCATTATATATACACAGCAGTTTTCATTAACTGCACATGTAACAACAGTTGAAAGTGACTTGAATATATGAGTCTAGAACCCTCCCTTTCTCCACTAACCCAGTGGACTAAAATGCTCAAATTTTAGAAGGCAATCTTTCCTGGGAATTTTAATACAAAATTCGTTAGTTAACTACTCTACGTTTATCAAAACTGGCAACCTCTTTAACATGTAGGAAAACTACCTGCTGTACAAGGTCTCCTTTGTCCTTTACATACCTACATACACAGCAAAGTAAAATAAAACCCACAGTCCGAAGGGACCATGGTGAATCCAATCCATTCATACAAACCCTTTTTACAATTCTTTTCAGACTCAGAGCCCAAAGAAACCCAATAGTTTATGGATCAAATGGAGTACCCAAATTCACTTTGGTAAATTATCCTGTAAGGGAATCAGAATACAAAATAAAGAAGTACCCTACCTGGTACGCAGGTGGAACATCCGTTTCAAAAACTTCTTGGGGAACTCCAGTTTGTGGGCTTGCACTGAATACTGAAAGGTGTCCTGGACCCTCTGGCTTCACTTTCAAGTGTGGTGTAGACATAGCCTTAAACACTTTTTCTTGCTTGCTATGCTAATTTTTTGAAAATGGATTCCACGTTTATTATATGCCTTCTTTATTGATTAGTTTGTACCCCAATACTATCATCCACCTGTGTCTGCAGATCTCTACATCCTGTGGAATGCTGTCTCTCTGTTATATCTGCAGCATCTTCTCTGAGGCAGCTCATCAGCAATTCAAGTGTAACTTGACCAGGTCCGGTGTCTACACCTTACCAGGACTTTCCCCCTGAGGTTACTGGGTCCTCTCATCTGACTCTCACCTTCCTAGTGTCTTCTTTCCTCTAACTTCCCTCTCCTGGATTTGCCTCTTCAGGCCACAAAGCCTCAATCTTAGTGAAACTGTATTTCATGGAAGGCTTTCCTAGTCTCCTTCTCTCAGTGTTACATCCTTAACTTGCCATCCTTCTGCCCGTTTCCCAAGGGTCTGATTAGTACATTAGGGATACAAAGTCAGATACAAAGTCAGCACAGATGGGCTTCAGTCCATATCAGCTGGCTCCAAGGCAGGGTGACACATGGCAGAGGGGAAACAATTCATGACAGCAGAAGACACCAAAAGCAATGAGAGCAAACAAGGGAGGAAACAAGCCTCCTTCTGACCCTTCTGTCTTATCTGGACTGTGGAATTTGGGAGGAATCCAATCAGTGGACTGAGCCAGCAATCACTCATCCTTAATCCCAGCACCCTTAATCCCAGTATTGCGCTACAAATCAATCACAATATCTAGATTCAGCTGGCTCTGAAAAGCCCCATCTAAAAGCGCATGAGGCCTTAGGGGGACATCCAGACACAAACCATCACACTAGCCTACTTTCTTACCAGCCCATCATGATGCCCAAAGCAGCCTCTAGGTACTGTGTCACACATGCTGCAAGGCCTCAGTTAATAAGCACTGCTGCTTGCTGCGGTAATAACTACTAGGGCATCTCTAATAAAACATCCCCACCTCTGCATAACTGACCACTCACGACTCACATATCACGTGATTCCATGAGTACACTGCTAGATCCACGTCACTTTCCTAAGGCTGACTGGAGTATATGTTTCTACGCTGTTTCTCTGTTTTACATATTTTAAGTAAAAATGACCTATCTCTAAATTAAAATGCTCTCTCTCTCCAGAAGAAAAGATATAAATCTTCTCTGGTGGCTGAGACTGTTGTGAAGATATACCAGAAGTTACCTGTAACTTTTAGAGTTTTACAGCCAATAAATGGAGAAAACTGATGGCAGGAGTTATTCTCTCTATTGCTTGGAAGAACCTGTAGTCTTTCTCTGTTTCAGTCATGTTAGAATTTATCTTTTGTTTTTTTAATGTTGGGACCCTAAATTTTGGAATACCCTTTAAAATGTTTAAATATTGAATGTTATTTGCATTATCATCATACGCACATGCTTTAACAGTGTCAACAAAAATAGAAACACAGCTTTGAAATATTGTATTTCAGGATACTTAGCAGTACAAAGAATCAAACACTTGATCCTTAATGTCAGATTTTTGGAGGACTATATAAGCACATTAATTTATTTGCCTTAATATAGCAATTTTAAATCAATACATTATTCCTCTGAGGCAGTTTTTTTTTAACCTAAGCATAAATACATAAACTAACTCATAGAAAAATGTTATTGGGAAAAATATTATTTCCATATTTCAAAAAATATTTAATGAAACAATGGCCCTAAATTTATTTAATATTCACAGCAAGAAATTCCTGCTGCATCACAGATCATATCCATTTATGTTTAAATACATGTATATGTTTAGATGCACATTTTTTTTTTGCAAAATATTTAACCTTCCAACACATGGTGCATTTTGGTATAGTCCATACTATTTAATTTTTTAAAATCAGCTGCCCTGACTCACTAAATTGATGTTTTGATCCACTGATGGGTCATTAATGGTTCATGCACTATAGTTGTTCAACTGAAAAAAATGGACTCTGGGGTTCACAACTTTTTCTCTTGCATTCTAGAAAAGACAGAGAAGCTTCACAGGCATAAGAAGGGCCAGACCATGAAAAACTGTGACTCAGGAAGCCAAGAGAGGTACCAAGTCAGCATGGAGCACACTGACCCTGTTTTTTTCGGGACAATGACCTCCTGATTAATTACTTTGCAAATTATTCATTAAAACTTGGCCTTCCAAAGTCAGTCCCTGGTCCACTTATTGCTGCCAAATTTCCTGTTTACACTGAACTCTGTATGTTAGGTTGCTGTCCCACTGAAAAGTACTTTTAAAAAGGTAATCTGGGGGGGGGGGGAAGAGAGACAAAGAAAAAAGATAGATCCCCAGCATCATTTAAAGGTACACACTCTGGCAAAGAAATTGTGACCATGAAATGACTACAGATAAACTATGAGTACCTAATGTTACAACTAAAGTAACCAAGACTATAAATTTCTCCTGGCGATCAGTGACAGTGCAACCTAACGTTATGGTCACTGGAACCTCTCTCAGCCAGAGAGAATCCAGAATGAACGTATTCTACGTTTCCAAAGTAAGAGGCAGGGGTACAGCATTCTTGAGAGCACACTGATACACATTTTTGTCTTACATAATTTATTTCCCCTTAATCGTATGACTATAGATACCAGCTTAATTAAATTGGCTACTGTATACACATTTATATTACTTTTAGACTTAAGAAAGGCTCCAGTCAGGGAGAAATTTTTCTTAGAAAGATGGAATACAAATAGGTCAATCTTTTTTCTTCCTTCCCCACATCACTCTGAGAGGATTATGGATCAACCTTTTTGCTCATCACATAACTTTGTAAAGAGAGACTACCTATTGATACACAAGTTAAGATGAAGTACAGCTTCATGGTTGATGCCAACCAGCCTTTTCTATATCATTACAGGTCCATGATTTGAAGTAGTTGAGAAAAATCCACTACAAGGTCATTCACTACAATCATTAACATCACACCAAAGTCCAATGTTGCTGTCATATCAAAACAGACATAAACCTCCAGGGAAGGTTATTCAGAGAGCTCACTTTTGACTAAAAATATCTTAATGAAATATACAGTAAGAGGGAGATCAAGCTCAGAGAATGACTGGCACGAGGAGGGTAAGTGTGTGCGTTACACACACAGCAGTAGAATGTGACCTTTTTAAATATCTAACAAAATTGGCCCTACTTTTTCCATTCCCAAGAAAATGGAAACAATTGTGGATGTCCTACAACTGAGTACTTAATTTTTGATGGTTTTGTTCATTCATTACTTCTTGCATGTTCATCTCTCTTCAATGGCCTTGAGTTATTCAAGGACTGGGGCTTTGCTTTGTATTATTCTAATATGGTCTATCGCCTTCCTTTAGCATGACTCCCATAGACACACAATTGGCTCCTGGCCCTAACTAGCTGTCTTCTGTTGAAAACTTGGTGTCTGCAATGGAGAAGTGAGTACACTCTAGAATAAGATGTTCTCAACACAAAACCAACCTTACAGCACTACACCACCTTACAATCCTCCTGTTGGGAGTGGTCTGAGACACATTTCCCTATACAGGAAATCACTTTGCCTCCCTTTGAAACATTCAGGGTAGAAGTATTTAATTGCTATTTGGATTCAAATGTAATACATTTATGTGGGCTAAAAAAAAATCATTCCATAAATACAACAGGAAAACCTTTCCTGTGCCTTATGTCTCGAAATACGATTAACTAGTATAAATGTTGAACATACCAAATTTTGTGAATCGTTTATTTTTCTGGCATTGATACTAAAATAAATTTTCTTCATTGAGCAAGACGATAATAAACCAAATAAATATAGCAAATGTGGGGGGTCAGGAAATGAGCCTGACATTTTTCCTAATCTGGATTTGAATATTATGTTTCTAATTATAGTCATAGACAGGGTTGTTTTAGGCTAAAATGCAAAATGAATGAGAAGAGATCATTTCCTGGGTAAAGTTGAGTCAGATCATTTCCTAAAGTGAAGTCTCATTAATCTTCCCTTTTCCAATCAAGACATAAACTGCAGGTGCCTTTTAGTTTAATGATTCAAGTTTCCAGGTAATCAAATTAGAAAGAGAAACACAATGCATGGCCTGATGCTGATAAGTCAGCAGGCCTAACTGATTACAACATCTTCCCTTTAGACTGACAGTCACTAGGGTCCCTTTACATGCATGTACATCTCCCGAAATCATTCTCTGAAGTTTTCCTCCTTTACTATGGATCTCTTTATGACACTGTTAATCAAATTCAGACATTATGAAATGGTTATTCCTCATCAGTACAGCACAGACAGTACCTCCCTAAGTGCTTTTCTTTGATAAAAAGAGCAAAGCCAGAGTAATTGCAGAAATCTTGCTCTGGTATGGGTCTTGATGACCTATTGATATCTCACTGGCTGTAATTTACTCATTACAACAAACTTGTGAAGCAAGCATTATAATCTGTTTCACAGATAAAAAACAAAGCACCTACCATGTGTGGGAACACATTAGGGAGGGGTGGGCAATCGGGAAAAAATGTGCAGGTGATCGCAGCCCTACATCCGTGTTTCTCTACTGCTTTCAAAACAAGCCACAATTCAAATGCTTGTGCTGGCAGCCACCACCTGGCAAGTCTGCTTCTCTTTACCCACTCTCAAAGCTGGGTCCCATTGGGTGGAAATTCTGCAGAGTAAATCCCAGAGCAGCTTCACTGTGGAGTGAGGCAGACACGCACAAGTGCCATCTTAGTATGGGAAAGTAAACTTACTGGATAATTATACACTTGCCTATTGGAATCATATGAACTGATAGTTTAAGAGGAAAGCAAAAATATTGTTGTATAAAACAAACCTAAAAAGGAAATGAATGATTTCTAATTATTCTGTGAACTTGATTAGCAGAGAAAAATCAGCTGCATCTTTTGGTCCTGAAAGGCTTGGGACCTAAATGATCTGGTTTAAATCTGCAGAGTAACGATTTTATTGAAGAACCATCCTGTTTCTGAGTGACTGGCACTGATGTGGGTGTCTAGAAGTAAAAAGAGGGAAAACAAAGTAAATGTTGCTTTAGCACAAGAATTCAAGCTGCTGTAGCAATCAAACATCTCCATATAATTTAAAAATGTTTCCCCTAACAGCGTTTATTATATTATTACAGCTGTGCTGTCACACTATAAAGATGCTTCCAGCAAGCAAACTGTACATGTTTAATATCTTATCAGCTAAAATGTTTTATACATAAAACTAAAAAGAGTATGATGAACTAAACATTGTGAGAAGTGTAATACGATGTGGAGGCATGGTCCCTATTCCATGAAATAATCCGCTAATTGAAAAAAATTAAAATTCCCTTTTTGGATTGTTAAATAGCAAGAAAGATTTCTTTCGGATATATATATATATATATCAACTCCTCAAGTCAGCCCACAAGCTAGCACTTTACCTCTGAGAGACACTTAACTCTGAATATATTTAAATCTCTCTCTACATACAAAAGCTGCATTTACATAAACAGTAACGTGATCTCTTCAAAACTCCCATTTTATCTACTTTTAGGCTCTTATTAATTTAACTGTCAAACATTACTCACGTTTAAAATCCACAATGCAACATAAATTCATTTTTGGACAAGACACAACTAGCAGATCAGCTTCAGGTAGTTATAGAAAGGACTTTGCATATACAGTTTCTAATGGGCCACAAACTTATAAAACTATAAGGTGTACTTCAGAAATTTTCTAATTTCCTTATGGTAAACTAGAATGCATTAATGAGAATAAGTAAAAGTAATAACAATTATTTCCTGAATTAAACATTGTTAATCTTAATTTTCTTACCATCTAAAAAGTAAAGCATTTTCATAATACTACTCTAGCCATAAAGAAGATGAGGAGCCATTCAGGTAACCACAGGGAACAGCTGTGCATTAATGAACACTAGGGTAGGTAAGAAAAGTAACCATGATAATCCCTGGAGGAGAAAAGGTCCATCAAAACAAGGAGAACAAGAAAGCACACACATCTGAACTAACTTAGCTAAATGGGCAAAGGGTTCCGCAGACGTAGGTTTATGGCCCCAGGATGTTCATCTCGGCATCCACATAGACAGCCTAACCGTTCATCCGCAGAAGGGAAAACAAACTTTAGCACTCTGTCTCAGAACGCAGAGGGGAGAGAATACAGTACATTTCAGGAAGCCTTCTGATGAGTGCAAGCCATCCAAAAATCAGCACATTGTAGCGTGTTCCTCTCTAATGGTGAATCAGTCGGGCTTGATTGTACTAGTGAAGCAGTATATACCCGGGGCTGGGTGTAGCTCAGTGGTACAGTACTTGTCTATCATGTGTGAAGCTCTGAATTCTTTCCCTGCTGCCTCACAACAA
Organism: Cavia porcellus; assembly: GCF_034190915.1. Lineage (NCBI taxonomy): Eukaryota > Metazoa > Chordata > Mammalia > Rodentia > Caviidae > Cavia > Cavia porcellus. The sequence goes on along the minus strand of NW_026947504.1, from coordinate 38,546,008 downwards.
AGAACAGTATGCATTTATAAAAAACAAAACAAAACAGGAAACCTAAGTCCTCCCGCTGCCAATACCAAAAAAAGTGCTCACATTGTCAACAGGGGAGCTACTGGTACTTAATTTTTTTGATAACATCAGTCACTTGTCACCTTCTGCTCTGATTGATTAATCCTCTATGATGATCTTTTCCTTTCAGTAAAGCATATTTTCTTATTTAATCTCTGTTCAAGGACAATACAGGCTACTTTGAAAAGTCCTGCAAACAAGAAAATCCATCCATAAAAATCCAGAAACTTTGCTCAAATTCACAGATAAAACTCATAAGCAGACCCAAAAGTTCCAAAGGTTAGCAGGAGGGAATTCAGCCAAGCAAACAGATAATCCAAATAAAGTTACTTAGAATCTCCCTTTTAAACTAAGATTGAGTTTTCTTTATAACAGTGATATTAAGACTAAGAAAACATCCACAACTATGGTTTTAATGCTTTCATTTCTGTTTACTGTATTTGTATCAGATCAATTCATCAGACAATACATGGCACAACAAAAAACAATACTCAATTCTCACAAATTGCACAGGAAACAGCATTCAATTATGACTTGATTTCATTTTGATGTATATTAGTTCAGACTAGTCATCGTAAAAGTCTTTTTGTCCTAGTGTTCTGGAACGCTGAGGAAGGAAGCTTGTAAACTCAAGCCTGGGCAAATTAGCAACTTAGCAAGATCCTGTTATGAAGGTTTTAAAAAAAGGAGAGTCTATTTAATTTGATATCATCCAAAAATCCCTTATCAATACTTTTGAAGAACTTGTATCCTGAGTGGAAAACAGAGCAAATATAATTGTCACTGTATTTCTGACCCAAAGAGCTTTACATTTTTTAATTAATGTGCTGCTAGGGTGTATTTTAGAAGTTTAGAACTCTGAAGGTTTATTTGGACTAGACATTCACAGCTACAGCCAATGCTGTGGGAGTTTATGTGAAATAACAAGGATCTGTTTATAAAAGTTGTGTGGCAGCCTCTTTGACCGTGATTCACTATGCAGGTCAGCGTCTCCCTTCAGACCGTGTTAGCCCTACAGTTACAGGATTGAGTTTAAAAGACTCCCTGCCCGCTGCTGAATTTGGAATTTGGGATGCCATTTTAAATTTCTTCCATGCCAGAACTGGGTCAAGTAAAATTTACTCATAGTCAGCAAACAAGAGGCTAAAGAGGAAAAGAGATAAAATTGTGGTTCGTCTATACTCTGTGGTCACGGATTCCTTTGAGACACCAATCAAGGATAGACTTTTTTGGCAAAAAAAAGTGCGGGAAGGACAGGACACGTGTCTTGCCCATGTTTCAACAGATGTTTAGGATCCTGAATTTGAACCAGCATCTTGATGAAATAAAAACACCACAGTCCTTTTACCAGGCCCCTTTGTTGGCTCTGAGTTACATTTCTTGCTTTTCAAGCTAGGCTTCCACTGGAGCCACCCCTTTGCCAGGGTGCTGCTTTTGGTGGGAGATGGGAAGAGGGCACAGACCCAGGGCCCCGGTTCTTGCTGCCCCTAATCAGCTGTCGTCAGCACTCAGCCCTGGTTAGAAGCTTTGGAGGCTGTGCCAGCTCTGACTGTCTCCCACTAACTGGGGTAATTCACATGTAATTTCTTTTCAACACTCAGTATTTCTTCGGGTGTGAAGGACATAATCCAACAATGTATCAAGTTCTATACTTTCAGTAAAAAAATATAATGAGAGGGGCATACTATATAACACATTTCTGCTCAAATGACATTTCTGATAAATACCTCAGCTGTTTAACAAACACTGAGGAGAGACTGAAAACACCAAAAAGGCACTCATCCAATTTGCACTAGCCTGTGAATGCTGGCAAACGTCAGTGTCTGGGAAGGCTTTTAATGTTATTGATAGCTTATTCAAATTGGTTGGAGCAGTCCCACAGGCCTCTGAATCACCACTACCTCTTAGGAATCAGTCACTCATAGCAAAGAGGGGGAGTACATGTTCAGAAATATTAAATGCTTTGCAGAGCCTAAAACAAAACAGCCTGTCTCAGCACCGTGGAGGAACCTGAAAGCAGTAACCGTTCCTTAAGGCTACAACACAATTAGCTGCAAGAGTGCCTTGAAAGTCAAAAAGCAGAATGAATTTCTTTAAAGGTATTTTCTTTTTAAGTAGAAGAGCTGCTTTGGAGGACTCTAACAGTTGAGATGGTTATAGAAAATACCATGATTTTAAAGTTTGTTCTTGAGAAGTGGCACGGTGCAAACTGAGAAAGGGGGAGAGGAGATGGGACCACTGGAAGGGTGAACCCCGACATTCAAGCTCAGGGAGGAAGGAAAACACAGGGGTTGAAGAGGTGAAGCAGCTCCCCAGGCCAGCAGGGGAGGCAAGGAGGGCCATCTGCCTTTGTGTACGTTTGGTGGCTGCTAAGTTCCAGGCTCAGTGCTCAACACGGGGAAAGTAAGAGAATAAAAATATCTGAGGCTACAGAATCATGACTCTCCTTCATTTAAAAATGCATATAACTATGGATTGCACAGCTGTTTTTCTATATGTATATTATACATTTATATGTTTGGGTTTATTTTTATTTTGGGCAGGAGGCTGAGGCAAGATAGGGGTATACTGAGCAAAGGAAGTCACAGTTATCTAAAAACAAAGGAACCATAATGTACAACAGTGCATATCTACAATTTCATCTACTGGGGAGGCTGAGACAGAAGAGCACAAGTTTAAGGCCGGCAAGGGCAATGTGGCGAAGCCCTGTTTTGTAAAGGGTTGCCCTGTAGCTCAATGGGAGAGGACTTGCTTAACATCACAAGGCCTAGGGGCTGGGGATTTAGCTCAGCGGCATAAGCACCTGCCTTGCAAGCAGGCGGTCGTGAGTTTGATCCCCGGTACCGATAAAAAAAAAATCACAAGGCCTTGGGTTCAATTACCAGCATGACAAAAAACAAAAACAAACACACAAATTAGTGGAACATGTTTGGAGAACACTGATGTGCATCTGGAGAAACCTGGTAGGAATAAGCATTACATGCTGAGGGTAAAATATCTGTAAAGAACCAAGAAGGAATCCTGTCTGATCCTACTAGAAAGAACCATGGTCTCTGTTCTTCACAAACAGAAAAAAAAAAAAAAAGCAGGCTGGTTCTGTGAACCTCTCTGGCAACCAGATTTTGGCTACTCTCTGCTCATTAGGCTCTGATTGAGGGAGTAACAGTGGGGGGTTCAGGGGAAACACAAATCAGTGCATTTGTGAACAGCTCCAGTTGAAAGATTGATGGGGAGATTTAAACTATCACAAAGTTTCATTATTATCTGAGGGCTTCAATTATCTTAGGCATCTTGGCTCCCAGGACGAGTGATAATTGAGAACCAGCTGTAGAAATAGAACTTGTAAGATGGGGAGGTGTCAGCATTCTGAACGGGAGTTTTTATTGGCAAATGGGCTTGGTTTTAAGAGGCCAGTTGGCAGGGCTGTGTGTCTGTCTCCTGGCATTCATCTGTTAGAAGATGCAAGGCAGAAAAAGCGCTTTTGTACTTCCATGTCGGAACCACCAGGATAACTCTGTGACCTTGCGCAGAGCAGGAAAGCGGTGGGACGCTCTTGAACACAGGCCAGGCAGAGGCAGGGGTCCTGCAGCGATGGAGGACTGTTGCTTAGCAGGCAAAGCTGAGCATGGCCACTGCAAACTCCCCGAGGCAGGGAGGACCTCCTACACAAGGATGGATTCAGACTTGAGCGTAGGGACTGCGCAGCGGCTTTTTGAATCCTTCAACAACACAAGCACCATGATCTGATAATTTTACACTATCTTAAAAAAAACCTTATATGATGATTTACTATTTTGAAAGGATATTTCCTCTAAGTTATACTGATACAGGAATGATATCGGAACTCCAAATGGTACAGGGGAAATAAATGTCACTTTCAACCTTTAGATGTCAGATACACCAAGTTCCAATTCCCCAAAATTGGGTAATGAATTTTAAGAAACAACAAAGGTTAAGAGTAGAAAATATTTATTGGGAGAAAGCTGCTGAGGGGCAGGAGGGGGCCCAAGGGGTTTGCCGTAGACCCCATTTTCCAGAGGAGATTTTACAGAGCAAAATCACAAGGTGAACACTATGTGGGACAAAACTATGATCAACCAATAAGATTGTAAGTATAGCCCTGAGGTAATACTGTGTCAGTGGGAAAGCCAATCACGTCCTAAGTGTACGTGGAAAGAACCAAAGAGATTTGCTCAGGAGTGTTGGTCACCACCGACGTAACTGATCTCTAGCAAGACTTTATTAGATAGAAGTCAACACTTACCTTGCCCTACGTGCCCTGGGGGAGGCATATAGGCCTGGTCCTTCTGTCTGTATTTTGAGGCCTGTCCTCCAACAGATGCACATGTGTTTTTATCTTTTGTACTGAGTCTTTTGAGGACCTAGCCCTGTCTGATTGCCTCTCGTATTTCTACCCAAGCTGTTCATAATAGTACCACATGATTCCTTTTTTGTAAGTAATGTATACATAATAGTACCACATGATTCCTTGTTTTGTAAGTAATGCATATCCAAAAAAGAAGTCAGGGAAAACATTAAAAATGCAAACAGTGATTGTATCTAGAAGGTCAGATTATGGACGGCTTTATTTTCTTCTATTTGTTTAGCTGAATCCTAAAGTTTAATCTAAAGCTAAGCAACTCTTTGGAGGACAACAATGTGCAATGTCTTATCACTGTTTTGATTCATTTTATTGCTGTTTTATTCCCTTTAAAATTAAAGAGAAAAAAACTGAAGGAATTAGTGGGATCCAAAATGTACAACAGATATTATGAAGGTGAAAGAGGAGGAAATGTCTAAAAAGGGAAGGTGGTAGCCACTGTTGATTTCCTATTATCTTGTTTTGAAGTCCTATATCATTTTCATTGTTTTGTTTGGTTTCACTCTGTTTTGTTAGATTCTATTAGGTCTGATGGTATAGGCAGCTATTTCAAAGATAACAAGATATATTATGGTTACCATTGTTGATCTCCTTTTGTTCTAAAGTCTTGTATCATTCTCCTTGTTTTGTTTTGATTGCCTGTATTCTGTTCTGCTTTGCTTTATTATGTCTTATGGTATGGACAGCTATTTTAAGACATCATAAGGCATGATGGCAGCCATTGTTGATTTTCTGTTATCCTGTTTTGAAGTCATGTATTGCTCTCATTGTTTTGCTTTTGATTGACTTTATTTTGTTCTCTTTATAATAAAATTTTTTAAAATGCATTTATAAATCTATTAATCAAATATCACATACCCACATTGTCAAATTTCTAGGAATAAAAGAGCTATCTAATCATTGATCTTTTTCAGTTTTAATTTTTTATCAGCACATGTGTGTAGTACATAACGATGGCATTCCTTGGGCGAGGTGATAATAATACTTAACACACCTTAATTCTTTTTTCGTCTCCATCATCCCCCACTCCATCTCTTTGCCCCCTTCTCTTTTGTGAAAGATCTATTTCCCTTTTTCTATTAGCTATTTGGAGATGGGAGGTACCAGAAATTGAACTCAGGACCCTGTACTTGCCAGGCAGGTGCTTGTGCCATCCCAAGCTACATCCCCGGCCCCTATTACCTATTTTTTTTAACTTGCCCTTTATTTATATTTTGAGTTTCTCAAGTAAAACATAATTGACTTCTAAACAGTCCCAAGCGGTTGGGAAGAGATTCTTTAAGGAAAGGTAGGGGCAATACAATACCAGCTTCATTGGCTACAGTATATGTGCAAAAATGTTTAAGATCTATTACCCAGCTGAGCTTCCTGGAACCTGTAATAAATGCACTCTTTCTATTTAAACTAAAGCTCCTCTATGGTTCTCCTTTTACTTGAGAAAGTAACAACAGCAAATAAAGACTATAGTCCCTTAAACTGGCACCAGAAGACTAAATGGAAACTTTCCTCATGTTCTACTTTTAGTGGATTTAATCCCACTGGGGTGCTGAGTGGGTGTAGCCTCCGGCAGAGAACAAAGTGGATCCACCCCCTTCCTTTTCTCCTGCTTCCCACTCATCCAGTCACTCCATGTAAGGAAAAGATGGGTTTCAGCAGAGAAGAGAAAGTTCTAGACAGACCCTGAGGGCCCACGAAAGAAGCTGCGTATATACGTGGTGGTGAAGGCTGGGAGAGAACGCCTGCCATAGCAGCAGACGTGGCTGGGCTGCACCCGACAGTGCATAAAAATACCTGCAACTTTCACTTGACCACAGTCATTTCCAAAAGCAGCAGTAACACCTGCACCACCGGTATACTACATATTTCATACAGGTTGTCTTGCAAACTTACCATAATCCTGTCCAGTAGAAACAAACGGCCCCATTTTACAACAAGGAACCTAAGATGTAAGGGTTTAAAATTCACGGTCTGGGATTAAGTACATTAATTCTAAGAATACCTTGGGACTTTTTTCCCTAGAGTCTTCAGTGGATATCAGGGTGGCTTGGGAGAAATAATTAACCTCTTTGTTCTTCAGTTTTCTAACCTGTAAAACAGCAAATTACAGCCTCTACGGGAAGGGAACTGTCTACCACATAGGTGCAATTAAATGATATAAAGAGGGGATGTAAAGATTTTATAGTAATACTGTTACAGGCAACTGAATTAGATAGACATATAGACAGTCAGACAGGGCCAGCCCTTCAAAAGAGGTCAAGCAGAAGCCCAGATACTTTGTAACCTTGGAGAAGACAGACACTTGCTGTGGGCCAGACCTCAAGACAAAAAAATCAAGCAGATACGCCCACATCCTAGACTGATATTCTAATTAGTCTCTGTCATCCTGAGGAATCCAGGAGTCACCACCTCAAACCCTTACAGGAGGACTCATTGCTCTTTAAGCATGCCCGTTTGCCTGTTTGTCATCAATTTTGCTGGAGCATTTAATCTTATTGGTTGACCATAGTTCTGTCCCACCTCATGCCCACCTTGCAAGTTCCCATTTTTCCTCACTTTGGACCCATCTCACCTTGGAGTTTTGCTCTATAAAAGTCCCTAGGAAAGACAGCGTCTTTGCCAACCCACTAGGGACTCCTTCTGTGTCTCTCCCAGATAGCTTTCTTTCTCTCAGTAAATATATTCTGCTCTTAACTTCCATTGTTCCTAAAATTCATTCTTCAATTTTAGAGAACACGAACTCATAGGTTGGGAGTTTCTTCCCCTGTATCAACACCAACCACAGAGCCTTAAACAGTCAGTCACTGACTCCACATTCTGTGGATGAGAAGAAAACAAGTCCCCGTCAGTCTGAGTCAAAAATACCTCCATTCCAAAAATATACCAAATATAATCACCCTCAGTATCCACACTGCATGGATCCCAGGACCCCAGGATACCAAAATCTCCAAATGCTTGAATTAGTTATGGAAAACAGCTTAGCATTCACACAGTACCTACCACATCCTCTCAAAAACTTTACATCATCTCTAGATTACTTATAATACCTAATGCAATTTAAGTGTCATGCAAATAGTTGTTAAATTTTAGGAAATATTGATGAGGAAAAAATTCTGTACATATTCAAAACAGATGCAATTTTTTCTGAATATTTTTGATCTGAAGGTTAAATCTGACTTTAAAAAATTTTTTTTAATACAAAGGGCTGACTGTGTAATGTAGACACAGCAATTGCACTCCTTATTTTGACAATTTTGAAGGCCAGGAAAGAGGTTGTTTCCACCTCTGGCTCCAACGGGAACAAGAAGAAAAACAACACTGGAGTGAACATTTCTTGTTACTGGACTGAATTTTAATACTGTTTTGGACAACGTGTTTTCGAAAGACACAACCAAAGTAAAGCACTGCCCTAATACACCACTAGTACAGACGACTGTCCGAACTGAAGTCTGTTGTTGGATTTGTTTCCAACTGCAGAGACAGCAAGTAAAAGAAGAAAGTCCTAATAAGTGGTTCTTTCTCAAGTGGATGCGGAGAAAAATTCTTAATATGTACCTTCTTTAATGGTAATACAAGGGTTGTTACTGTCATTATTGTTTTATTAGTTCGATAAATGAAACTGAAGTCAGTGGACAGGAAATTTCAACTTTTCCAATCCCTGTGACTTTTCCTAAAGCACAAACTACACCTTGGACAAGCAGCCACACTTTCTATGCTGTGGGTCTCTATCCTACATCTGTACGTCAGATCCCAAATGCATGCTCCTCTCCTGGTGAACTAGACAGATTCTGAGTGCTCACGCCACACCTGTTTATATCAACTCCTAACTTACCTTAGACACTGTCTTATCATCCATGTTCTTTCCCCTTTTTTTCATTTGTCTTTTGGTTTACTATTTTATGGTTTATTATTTTTATGCTTCTCCATTTTTGTTATTCCAATCTTTCAGAAAATATCCTAAACATTTAGAAAAACCTTAATTGCTTTTGTACCTAGGGTAAATACCTTACTTTATTTTCTTTCCTTTTTCTCTCTCCCAACATTTAACATTGTGACCTGTGTAAAATTTATTGTTCATGACCAATATTTGTATTTGTTATTCTAAGTATTTGGTTATGACCAGAATGGGTTTTTTTGTTTTGTTTTTTTTTTGTGTGTTTGTTTCTTTGTTTTTTCTTTTATGAGATGAGATTTCAATTTGCAGTTTAGACTGGCCTTGAACTTATTTTGTACCCCAGCCTGATCTTGAACTCTCAGCCTCCAGAGTGCTGAGATCACAGGAAGGAGTGAGGCACCAAACTGCCTCAGTATCTCTTCTTTAAACTGTTTATTCTAGCAATTTTTATTAACTATTTCTTCAAGGTTTATACTTATTTTTTAGTATTAAAGTAAGCTCACTAAATAATCTAAAAAATCCAAATATGGAATTTTATACCATTGGTCACAAAGTTTTCAATCCCATATATAAAACTTTGAATAATGATTTTTAATATTTAAAGCAAATTTACTATCATTGCTTTTATTTGGTAAAAAAAAAATAATTTTGCTGATCACAATTGTTTCAGATGTTTAACTATCAGATTATAAAGTACTCTGTGGAGACTTTTATTCATAACAAATAGACATCTTGGAGCTAAAGAAGGTTGAGAATTTCTGTGTCAACCAATCTACCAAAAATTTTAAATTCAACCAGTATTTATTAAGCTCTTACTTCTGCAAGCACTTTGTGAGGCTGTAGGGGTAGAAGATCGGTGGACTGTTCCTATTCTCACCGCATGCCCAAGTGAGTACAATTCAAATTCACAAGTACTAAATCTAAAATTGAATGCAAACACTAAAAAAAAAATGCTCCAGGAAGGTTATCCCCAGCCCCCTTCCCTAATCCCTATTAAGAGGTGTCACTTGTAAATAGAAGCATAAAGAAAAAAAAGGCTCAGGGAAGCCAAACACTTAGGAGCACTTGTGCATAGATCTCATCTGACCGACTATCCCACTTTTACATAGGCCTCACTCAGGATGTATTAGAGGTTAGAGGTCATAAAAGTATGGACTGAAGCTGGTCTGTTGGAGATGCACACTTTACTGGTGTGAAAAACCTAAGGACTACCAGGATATCATACATAGGTCAAGCACATAAAGCAGGCAGCATTTCTTTTACTGGTGAGCACAGGAAAACGCTGCCATTTAAAGAGCCAGGCTGTCAGTCTGCGCAACAAGGAGAGAGCAGCTGTGACCAAGGAGGACACTCAGATCATTTCCATCAAGGCAGCTAAGTGATAAGCTCCTACACTTTGCGGAGGAGATGGGAGCACAGCCACAAGGGAGAGGCAAGCAGAGGACAATCTCCGCACTTTCACTGTGAAGGAATTAACCCCCGCCACCATGAGCCTGAACCACTTAGATTCTCTTTACTGTTTCTTATTGTGGTGAACATTCTAAGCAAAAGTCATCAGACTACAAAGGCACTGTCATCACTAACCCACCACATCAAGAAAAGCCAGGAGGCTGCTCAGAGGACCGAGCCCTTTAATTCACTTAGTGAGTCCAAACACTCCCGCCGCTCAGCACTCTGAGCAAGGTCCTGGGTCTAACACCATTCTACTCCCTGTCACCCTCCAGCTGGGTTCACGCAGCGATGTCTTAGATATTCTACGCCTAGGCTTGTCACCACCACACTCTGTTAATTGCTTTCACATTACTCTCCTCCAGTACCATTACTTGATGAGTGTGTGTCATGTGATCATTTGATTAATACTGACATGTAGTCAGGAAGAAAAGTATGGTATTTTTAGTAACATTTAGAACTCTACTCCTGAGCACAAAATTTGTCACATACAACTAGTTCTGCAACTGAAATTTTATCCTAAAAAATTTCCTTTAAAAAGATGTATGTTACATTCATGCTTCTTGATGTATACTGATATACCAAATGCATGGTAAATAATCCATGTTATCCCTACTTTTCATACTGAGTGGTTTATCAGTCTCCTCAGGTATAGGTTCTCCCGTTCTCTTTTTTTGCAAGATAAACACTGCATACCTGACTCATATCCATCAAGCACTGAACCTGAGCATGGCTTGGCCATCTGGCACCATGACTCACACTTAATTAATGTTTACTGAATTAGTACCTCTTGTTAGACCTCAAGCTCTGTGTTTCTACTCATTTGACAACATACTCCAGAATATACCGTGGACCTAATTCATTAGCTGGCCACAGAAAAAGAAACCCTGTGTATTAGCCATGAGTTTTATTTTCCTCCCTACAAAGAATGGCCAACACCTGGGGAGGGTAAACATTCACCTGCAAGCAGAGCTGAATATGCAAAGCAAATCAAACCTGAATCTTACAATCTGAGCCACTTCTCCTCTCCAGGGTTAAGATCAGGTGCCAGACAATTAGGGACAGTCCCTAGATTCGAGCCTACATAAACCATACAAACTAGCCCAATCCTACATCTGCTTACCCTGCCGCACCAGTGTCTCTTCCTACACACACCACACTGAAGGGTTTCGCCCATATTTCGCTAGGCTCTCTCTGCCCCCTGGCAGATCGGGAGCTTCCGTGCATGGACTGCCTGGGTCATGTGCCATGCCTCCTCCTCCTAGGGTAATGTGAGTATAATAAATTTCTACCTTCATCAAATCGCCTCCATGTCTGCGTGTCTCATCGTAAGTAATTAAAACAAATCCTAGGTATCATCAGAACACCCACATAACATAGAATTGGTTTTCTTTCATCTCACTGCGTTCAGTAAACAAAACCCATATTAACAATACTTAATGAAAGTGATTATATGTTGTTTCAATGTATAACCAAAAAGGATCAATGAGTAACTCTTTTCTACTACTTAAACAAGAGCCAGCTGTGATGGTACCCACCACCTGACCAAACAGCTTTTTTTGTACCTGGAGACATACAGTGATGCCATCAAGTACCATTCCCAGAACAAGCAGATGGAGTGTAACCTAGAAACGGACGAGTGACTTCAGTTTATTAGATATGCATTTAGGGGTCCATAATTCACTGGACTAGAAGACTGATACATCTTTGCAGGTCCAGCTGTTACATTCACAGATTGTGGGGTTATTTGGACAGTCCTAATTCAGATCCTCCAGTCTGCTTCTGACCTGGTTGCTAAGATAGCTTCCTTGCTATTCTTTTTCCTGTCATATCCATCCAGCTTGCCCTTCATCTAGAACTATATGCTGCCTGAGCAGGCAGTAGAGGCACTGACAGAGGGAGATCTGTATTGCTTAGAAAGATTTCCTTTTTAATCTTTTTTGAGACATATAAGCTGTGACTATGGCTCTTTTTTGCCATTAAAAACTGGACTGCATAGCAAAACAAGTAAGAAGGTATGTATCGTCTTGGGTTTGTACATCCAGGCATGGTCACTGACTCTGAGCTCAGTTCCAGGGGTCCAAAGGAAGAAAATCCATTTCCCTGCTCCTTCTGCTCTGGACTAAAGAAGCACAGGGCAAGAACATAAAATCAAAGTGTGCGGTCGTGAGTTCGATCTCTGGTACCGATAAAAACGAAAAAGACCAAAAAAGAACATAAAATCAAACTAAACACAGTGTCCAAGCATGTTATGGCTTTGGATCACACGAAAGTAAGTTATTATAATTCCATCAGTGGAGAAAAATCCATAAAATTACTTTGGAATTTCTTCTACCCTAAACTAGTATTGTAATGGCATCAAATATTTTGAATAGGGCTTTGTAAATCAAATCAAACACTTAATGGTGGCCTATTTACCTTTTCTGTGTGTGAAATTCCTGTTAATGTCATAATCTTAAGAATGTGTTCTCACTAGCAGGAGGGTAGTGAACAACTATATAGGTCTCCTTGCCTTCCGTGGGAGGATATTCATAAACTCATTCGCCAGGTAATTACTAAATAGATTTGCCCCACATTTTACTATCCCTGAAGTCAGGATATGTCTTAGTACTGATCAAATATTAAAATTGCTGGCAACTTGACCACAGTCGTAGCACAATTTTCATGTCCCTGGATGTGCATAAACTCTGTCACAGTAATTCATCTGGTTTGCATTTCTACTGAGTTGTGGTCATTGCTGGGCCTGTGTATATTCTTATTAATTACTATTTAAATTGTTTTCAAAAAGATTACACCTTGACTTGGCACTATAAGGAGATTTAACTGTGTGCGTGCAGGTACCAAAAATGACCAGTACGGCAAAACACTGTATTACTAGAGGAAATGTTTACCCTTGGCTGGATCTCCATAATGCCCTGCAAAGCACATCCAAATGCTTTATCAGAGTGGAGAAAAACACACATTGACGAAGCTGTTATACTCTGTTCCTGATGTGATACAGATTGTCCATCAAAGACTCAATGATGCTACCAAATGTACTCACAGAAAAATGTACTGCAACCCATGAAAGAGAAGATGAAACAGGAAAATCATGACAGTCTAGTATGATCTATTCACACACTGTCAGAGCAGACCACTGCTAAAGTGACATATTATAATAAAATTGGCAGAAGTTTTTTCTTCCTTCTTGAATAGCATAAAAAGAATGACATGTCTTAACATTTGGTGATATTTTAAATTTGATGAAATGTGGAAAACAAGATGGACTTGTGGTTAATGAAAAGTTTTAAAAACAGAATAGTATGCAGAATGGAAATTTATTGGTTCTGGACAGTTTTAAATTCAGAAACTATTTGGATATTCACAGTTTTAGGGAAACTGTACAATTCCCATAATTTGGTATAGTTTTCCAGATCACTTGTCAAAAGAAATCTATTTACTCTTATTTCAACAAGATTTTTGGCACATTTTCCATTCTGGGACAAGAATGTGACAATGAGGAAATCTCATGTTCCACTTTCCCCACTTTAATTGGTGTTGCTCCACTTTTTGAAGCTTAGAGATAATAGAGGTGCTCGTGCTATATTCTAAACTCAGACCCTACTTAACTGCTACGAGGACGGAGTGAAATAATTAGACAAGAGGGTCCATTTGAAATGCCATTGGATCCTTATGGGACTTTGAGGTTCTGAGTACTAGAGGAACAGGAATAAAATGCCAACTATAAGGATATGTTTCCAGGCAGCATATGGTCACAGGTTATTTCTGCAAATCATTTTGGAACCAGAGAAAACTAAAAACCACACCAAGGAAGAGAACACACACAAATATACACACATACACACACCTCCCCCTAGAGAAGAGGAAATATAGAACAATAGCTGAGATTGCAAGACACCATGTTTTCAGACACAGCTTTAAAATTTAACATGTCACAATTATGATGTATCTGATTCAGTTCAGTCAAGAGATGACTGCCTTAGTGCAAAAACGATGAACAAATCAGGAAGAGGTGGCCACATTCATCACCATGCAACAGATATCTACAGGATGAGCACATATTTCAATAGTGTGGACAATATGCGATACGACATTCATGGCATTTCCCACTATGCAAAAGGCCTGCTTCCCATTTCTAGGGCGCTACATTCAGTTCTTTTTGGATCAGCACTAGAGTATTTAGAAACCCTTTGGGCTAATACCAATTTCCCCAGAGATTCGGTTTCAGTCTTTTTAAGTAGGCCAGCTTGTGTCAAGAAATTCCCTGACAGGTGGTACAGGAGAACACATGTGCCAGTGTGAACACCTCAGAGAAGATTATGCCTGCCAACCAGTAGGGTGTACTAGTATATTAAAAGCTGAAATAGATACAGATAACTCAGAAAGCAGAGACTGCTCCTTAAGTGCCAGAGAGAGAAACACTTGGTCAATTCAAATACATGTTCAATTGAAGAAACACCTTCCTTCCGGAACTGAGTTATCTGAAAGGGTGAAGGGCTTACGAGTCTGGATGCTTTCATCTGACTTATGAGTATGGAGCAGGGGCTAAGTCCGAGGAGCCTTGGCGTTACCTTCTGTGCATATGTACACAGTAGTGGGTTCCCAGAGAGAGAAGACATTCTGTAAGGGTCTGATGCCCCAGATCAGTAAACATTATCCTTACTATAATGTAACAGGGCAACTCTCTCTGAAGAGCTGGGAGATGCCACAAAGACGTGATCAAGCACGGGCAGGGAGCCAGGCAGATCCAGGTTCAAACCTTATCTCTATTACTTACTTGCCAGCTAGCCTTGGGGGAAATAATACAAACTCAAGGAAAGCAGTAATGCCTCATTAAGGCAATCATGAGAGTTAAATACACACACATGCACTCATGACATTCAGTAATGTGTCTGGCACATAGAATGTGCTTAATAAACATTATTACATTACCACTAAAGAAACTAATGCCTTATCACAGATAATTTTTCTGGTATGGGGTAAATTAGATGGACCAGAATACGTGCAAGATGTCCTTGGTTAAGGTGTTTCAAGGACACTGTAAAGTTGTTTTATGGTACGAATGTTGCTTGATAAGAGTGTAAATGTGAGAATTTACACGTGTTATTTGAAAGGTATCAGACAGATCAGAACTAAATAGAATGCAACATATATTTAAATTGAATATATATCTGAAAATTGCAAGACCATGGCAATCTCTATAGCTTACTACCTATATCCCGAGCCACTTTACTACTCAATTTAAAACTCAATTCTAATTCTAATTATTATTTCTCTGCATTAGAGGATATTTTATGAAAACAAATAATGCTCTCACAATCCATTTTACTTTTTAAAGTTGAAACTTCTGCTCATCTCCAAGTGGGTACGTATGCCATATTGTTTGTTCCTGTCAATCACCTAAAAGATGGGTCATAAATTCTACTCACTTTGCTATGTTCTATAGCATCTGTCCCAGCACTCTGGCAATGCCCACTGAAAGCAAGTGACAATAAGAAAGTATTAACAAATCAATGGAAATATCACTGGCTTCTTGGACACATTGGACTTGAGACAAAGTAGGTGTAAAATTTTGGAGCTCTTAAAGCTCAGATTTTGGTGGACATTATTCTACTCGGGGACAGAACATAGGGCCAATGATCACCTGCTGGAAAAAAAAAAAAAAAAAAGCCACAAAGTGGAGGCGCTGGATGTCGCCTCCAGAAATCCGCCACACGGGGGATTCCCACAGAACAATTTCCTCTAGGAAGGTCCTAGGTCAAGAAGGATGCTTGGGTCAGACTGCGGCAAGAGTTTCCAGGGCTCATATTCAGTGCCTAGGGCCACTGGGCAGGTTGGGCCTTGGGGACCACCAGTCAGGTCTGATTCCTTAACTGTGGGCATCAAACTTTCTCCTGGAACAAAACCTCTTTGAAAGCACAGGGGCGCAGGAGGAGGAGGATGGAGCCAGGGATGCCGTCAGCTGCTGCCCCAGACAGCCCTCCTTCCCCACCCTCTTCCCCGAGGGAACGCGGCCCAGACGGCGCGGCCCAGACGGCGCGGTCCGCCCGTCGCCCCCTGCTGCACAAAGCCACTCCGCGGGGCGCTGCGAGTCCCAGGCGCCAGCGGCGAGCGGGGCTGGGTACCTTAGGAAGAGGCCAGGTCGCCGGCTCCCGCGGAGAGCCGCAGCATCGCCCGCCCGGACGCCGCGGCCGTGGTCGTCGCCGCCGGAGGCTGTCGAGCGGGAGCCTGCAGCAGGAACCTCGGGAACCCCCGGCGCCGCCGCAGCCGCCCGCGCCGTTCGAGCTCCCCGCGCTCCGCTCCGCTCTGCTCGCTAGCTGCGCCCGGCTCGGCTGCCCGGCGACCGCCACTGTCAAGTGGAGCCCCGCCCCCTGCGCGCCCGGCGAGCCGCGGACCCCGGGGACGCGCCGCCTCGCCGATTGGCTGCGCCCCCGCTGGCCCCGCCCCCGCTCGCCGCGCAGCCCAGCGCGGGCGGCCTCTCCCTGGGCGCCGCCGGAGGGTGGGGTCGGGGCTGGGCGAGGCTTCCTGCGGGCACTGGCGTGCGGAGCCGCCGCGCCTGGCTCAGTAGTTCCTCTCAAGCCCGTGCTAACCCCGAAACAAATAGACCATCCAAGGGGTTGGGGGTGGAAAAAAGAGAAAACATCTCTAGGGCGGACCCTTGGTGGTGGGAAGGGCAGTAGCTGCAGCAACTCTGGTATGAAAATTGATTTATATAAAATCAATTATCACTGAAGCCCAGGATGGGCTACTAAGGATGGAGTGTTGGGATTATAGCTAGAACGGTTTGTTTTTGTTTTTGTTCTTGTTTGCTTTTTTAACCTCTAAGTGCCTTTACACACCTTTAAAACTTCATTTGAAAAAAAAAATAATCCGGTTAGACGATTGTGCAAGGTCATAGTGCTAGTTGGAGATTGATTCTATACTTCGATGTCAAATCCAGATTGTTGCAGATTTTATTTTTACCCATGCGAAGAAATGCATTCTAATAGATAATGCTCTGTGTACCCTGTAGCAAGAAATTAAACAACTATAGAGATAGAAGGTAGAAAAACAGTCTGGGAAGAGGATTGCTAATGGATGGGCTTTTATTTCTCTAGGACATTGTGAAGTTTTGGGATTTGTCGGGATGAGTGCACAACTCCGAATATTCTGAAAATCATTGAATTTTACATTTCAAACAGGTGACCTTTGTATGTGGATTATATTTCCATAAAGCTCTTAGAAAACAGTATATTTAGAGCAATTGGGCTGTGAGATCTGCAGACAAACATAGGTGTACGTTACAATTCTGTGCTTTGTGAAATTATGGTTTATGTGTTAGCGTGGACCCAATCCCTGAGTAACCCACGTCCATCTTTACGGGGTTACTTTGACAGGGTGCGAAGATTAAAGTGAATCGCTGTCTTCAAGGAGTTCCCAGCCTTTGGAGTGAGCCGTCTATAAGGGAGTAAGGTTACCAGAAGGCCAGTTTAGGGTGCCAAACTGCCAAAGGAAGACCCTTGGCTCGGCCTGGGAAGGGTTGGATTATGATGTTTGAGCAGTAGCACATGCAACTGAGTGTGAGCGTTCTGGCAAAAAGTGAAGGGGAAAGACATAGGACAGAGTAGAACTGTGGAATTCAGCTCAAGAGGAGGGTAGCCTAATTAGAAAGTAAATTTTGAATTCTTTCTGAGTGTGGTATGTGATTTTGGTGAACAGGCAGAATCTAAATTTATTTTATCAGCCCATCTACCTTTTTAGTTTTCAAGCAGCTTTCCTCATTCTCTCCTCTGAGATTTCAAGGCCTTATGCTTCTAAATGATGGAACTAGAAAGACACTCCTGACTATGATCCCATGTTGTTGACTTCAAGTCAGCCTTTCAATTTGTGAAGCTTTAGTAGATGTGTAAAATGCTCAAGCAAAAAACAAAACAAAAAAATAAAATAACATAACTATGCAGCAGTCAGGGAAACCTGTTTGTACATTTGGAGTTTAAGTACTTTTTCATTAGGAAAAAAAACAAAAAAACTACTAACTTTAGCTCTTGAGTCTGTGCAGTGAAACCCCGGCTTCTGAGCTTTGTTATAAAAAAGTGAACATGCATTTCCAAATTGGAGGCTCTTTGTGTCAGTTATAATTGTCATCATGCCCACAGCACTTCCCTTTTCTCAACCCTCCTTTCACCTCGCTTCCCATGAAATTATAAACACCTTTTGAAAGCAGGTCCTGTGCTATGTTTTGTTAACTTCCTTCCCTGGACTTGCTCTCCCATTCCTATCTCTACTCCCTGCCTTTTGGCACCTCTGTACCTTCGGTAGGTCCTTAGTGAGTGAGTGTCAAATGTCCAATGTGGTTTTCATCGTGAGAAATGGAGTTGATTTTGTCTACAATAATAGTCTATAGTGCTGACGTGTGATAGGAAATTTGGAAATTATAGCAGGCAGGCTCCAGAGCTTTGAGACAGAGTTGCAAGAACATTAGAGAATTACATCAACACTTTGATACTTTAATAAGATGCAAATTAAGCTCTAAATCTAAATGCCTGAAATTTGAAGTTAGTCTCAGTCTAGTAGAGAAAAGTATTGCAACTTTAGTGGTAAGTAGGCTAAATTCTTAGGAGCAGAAGAATTTTAATATTTACAGTATTTTTAATCCCTTGGAGATAAAATTATTAGTGATTTTAAAAACCTTTGAAGTCTTCTGTAAATCTTCCTTGTTTTATTTTTTAAATAAAATAAATGGAATGGAATCTACAGCCTCCTAGATAATAAAGCAAGGGCTCTACCACTGATGGGCATCTCCAGTTCCTCCTTCCTTTTCCAGTACCTCCTCTTAAGCCCCCTTCTTTTCTTTTCTGATGGATAATTAAGATCTCAGAATGACAACTCTCCTTTCCATACATTTCTGTGCAGAAATCTGGAGAATCCAGGAGAATGGAGTGCTGATCTCCCTGGAGTTGAAAGCCTGAAGGAAACCATCGAGAAAGCTGTAGTTATTTTTCTTGCAGGAGCAGATGCTGTCCCACCCCAGGGAGTTATGGGTTGGAAGAAATGACATAATGAAAATAAACAAGCTAGTTTGCGAACATTATCAAATATGATCAGCATCAGTCAGATAAATCCCTACTAAATGACTAGTTTTTAATGTTAGGAGCAGAAGCAGATGAACATTACAATTTTCTGAATATATTCAGAAGAAAATAATTTATGTCAAAGGACTGACCTAATTGGGCCACACATGACAGCGTGCGAGAGAGTCCTTAGGAAGTAGAGAGTGTGCTGCTGGGTTGGCTCGGCTGGCCATCAGCTGTCAACTCTGACCCACAGCCATGGCTTTGCAGCATTGTCCAACACCTTCCTCCTTTCCAAGGTCCTGGGGGCAGGATTAGATGGACAGTCATCTATTGTCCCCTTAGGGTGCTTGTGGAGTCTGCTTCTGTGGGTGGAAAACCAACCAAGGAGAGAAACAGGGAAAGAACAAAAGCTCTTCCTTGGCAGACCATGGCATTTTCAATTAGCTTGGCATTCATTACTATTCTAGGAAAATCAATTTACCATACAGCTAGATTTCAGGAAAGTGCATATCAGGAGAAGATAGTGACCACCCAGATGGTAAGCAGATAAAAAAGAATAAACTTAGATGTAGTGTAAATGTGAAACTATTAATAGAATTATGCTCACTCTTAAAAAATTAATACTGGGCAGCAAGTCCCACGCTGAAACAAATTCTTGATTGTCTCAGGGATGATCAGGAAAAGCAGGATGGTGGACCTGGATGTGGACTGGACAGTGAAAGATGAATAAGGACCGGTAATATGAGAATGAAGGAGGATGAAGGAACATTCCCTGTGAAATAAAGGCATCACAAAAGTGACGACGTTTGTTTTGTTTTGATATGAGGAATCAAACTCATGATCTCATGCTTGCCAGGCAGGCACAGTGCCGCTGAGCTGTATCCCCAGCCTGACAAGATGGGGGTACACAGCTTCAGCAAAAGTAAGCTGACAATATGGATAATAAACTGGAGGGCCTGTTGAAAGATGAAGCTTGAAATACATGTTTCCGTTATCTTAAACTGCTTATGCCACCTGTCTGTTGTGTACTTCCAGATTTGCCCCGTAGGAAAATATATACATGCTTAATAGAAAAGAAACAGGCTTGAAGGATCTCAGTGGTTACCATAGAGAGTAAGAAGATAAAAATTTTCATACTATGGGGAGAGTCACTTGTGATATGTAATTATCCAGGCTCAAGCACTAAAAAGGCGCTTCAGTAGCATAAAGAGTAGTTATCCCAAAGGAAGCTACTGTTGTGACATTTAACTGGGAAGACAACCAAAAATTTAGATGAGGATTATACCCTATGCCTTTCTATTGGAGAGTTTGTAGGAATTATTCAGTAAAGCTGAGGTTTGCAGTTCTAGTTACCCTAAATGATAGTAAAATAAAATGAATCCTAGTGAATGTGTGCATATAGAGGAGAGTGATATACAATCACCTATTAAATGTCTTGAAGTCTTTTTTTTAAAAAACCAGGGATCGATCTCATGACCTCGCACTTTCCAGGAAGGCGCTTGTGCAGCTGAGCTAAATCTTTTTTTCTTTTTTTTTTATGTATCTGAACTCTCAAAAATGAATTTCAGTTATCCTTTAAAATTTTCTCCTTCCTTTTGATTATCTACAAGTCTAGTTTAAATGATTCAATTAATTTTTCTTTTTTCTTTTTCTGTCTCTTGACTTGTATGATTTGTATTTCATGGCATTTGGAAAGGCTGGGAAGACCATGACCAAGGTGTTGAGGAAGAGTATTGAGGGTGAGTAATCTCAGGAGCTAGGAAAAGATAAAAGTAAAATTCTGTCTTCCAAAGGTTAAAAGGTTACTGCTGGAGATGATTCTAGTTATTTAACATCTAGATGTGAGCAACAGTAGAAAGCAGATACCACTAGAATTCAGTAGAGATTACTGAAGAATAAATCACATCAGGTCAGGTTGCACTGGCAGGTCAGAAATTTGTTAGCAGAGTGAATATTAGTGCAGATTGCTAATTGTTTGCTCAACTTTCTTCCCACCTTCCTTTCATTCAAAGAACTCCCTAGGACCTAGTTGGAGGCGGAGCATTATAGGTAGAGACCCCACTTCCTTGACTCCCTTGTTGCAGGGTGTGGCTATGTTACATGACTTTGGTCAATGAGATTGAAGAACAGATAGACCCAGCATCTGCTGTCTCCTTGTGGCTTCTACTTTTTGTTCCCTTCCACTTCCTTCTTCCTGTTCCTGCAGGCTGGTGATAAGAACTTCAAGTAGTGATAAAAACACCCAGGGATGGACAGCAATAATAAAGAGGGTCCCTGCATACCCGAATAACTTCATAAAGAGAAGCCACTTGTCTCCCCCTATGTTGTCTATTAAAAATAAGTCCCTGTTCTGTTTGTGCCACTGAGTTTTAAAGTCAATGTCGTAGCAGCTTACATGATATTGTAACTAATAAGATGTGAGTTTTAATGTTGTGTGCTTAAGTATCTTATGCTGTACTTTTATACAAGGAGAAGGTATATTTACAAGAGAATTATGTGAATTGGTCACTGGAAGAATAAGCTTACTTAAATTACCCTAATTTAGCAGGGGTTGCAAACTGTAGTCATCAGATGGAATCTTATTTTTGAGTGAGTTTACAAAGCGAGTCCTCTCTAACTAACAGACTTTCTCCTGTCTTTTGTTGTATATTCACGTACCCTCATTGGAACCTGAGTTAGCAACCTTTGGGATATTACTTAGAGCCATAGACTATGCTGCTATTTTGAACAACTTATTATTTTGTGGCCTACAAGTTGAAGTTTATTTCTTTCTCCTGTTGTAGGAGAGCATCCTGCCACAGTCAATTTTCTGTTGCTAGAAAAGAATACCACAGACTGAGTAATTTATGAAGAACAGAGGTGTACAACTACACTTCTACACCTCCCATTGCCAGACGCTGGAAATCCAAGAGCTCAGTGCGAACATCTTAGTTTGTGCCAAGAGCCTTCCTGCTGCTTCATGATATTGCTGAAGGGCAAGAGAACACAAGCAAAAGAGCTGAGGAAATCAAACTCGCTTTTTAAACAACCCACTCTTGCAAAAATGAACCCAGTCCCAGAAGAAAGGCATGTATACACCCCCATGACCTAAATCTCTCCTGTTAGGCTCCACCGTACAACACTTCCAGGTTGGCAATTGAGAGTGTAACAGGTGAATTTCGGGAGGACATATTTAAACCACTGCACACTCCCAGCCAGAAGTGTCCACCAAATAATTATGTGGAGGCTTAGGTTCTTTGCAGCAAGTTGCTCTCATTTTCAGGTGGTTGTTTGCATGATGGGGAAAGAATTACAATGAGTCTCATTCTACTGGCAGGAAAGGAAAGGCAAGCAACAGATGTGAAGGATTTTATTGACTGTATCATACTCATAGTGTTTCACAGGCTCTTCTATGCTCATCATTTCCTGCAGATATTTAGCTGGATTTAGATTGTTGATCAGTCTCTGGTTTGATTTCTTTGGCGAAGTGGTGATACTAGTCTTTCAGCAGGAAGCATATGTTATCTGGTTTCTCTTTTCATGGTTTCAAGCAGTGTTGATATGCAGTACCTAAATCTATTAATTCATGAAGGATAGTAAATGGAAATATTCTGTTTCCATCATTTCTGATTCATTTTTACTTGTATTACTCATAAAAAGTACAGCTAATCTAGTATTTGATTATCCATTCACATAATTAAGACAAAACAAATGACTGAATTTTCATTTATTCATGAGTTTTAGGTTAATTCTTTTATACTCACCTTAACCTCCAAAAGTGACCGAGTTCTTTAATAGCATTATATAGTCATAAACATAAACATGTTTAAAAGGTGTAGATTAGGGATTCCCCAAGACCACCTTTGTTTTTGATACCAAATGCAAAATTAGAGGTGCTGAAAGACTGCCCTCATTTCTGATACAAACTACAAGCCCAACAGTCTCCAAGACAACCTTCAGTTTTGAGAATCCATGAGAAGTATTCACAGAACTCACTGAAATCTGTTACACTCACACTTACAGTGCATTATAGCAACATAACAATCTGGAAAGGATCTATATTAAAATCAGCCAAAAGAAGAAGTCCTGGTGAACTCCAAGGACTGACTTCCCATTTACCCTCTCCCAGGTTGCATGGACAGTGCTAACTTCTTTTGATGGCAGGATATGCCTCCTTCCATATAAAACCACTAATTCCACAATGGCTCATTGTCATGATCTAATCGAATCCTGACTACTTCCCACAGGCTCTATCTCCAATACCATTCCAATAGGAATTAGGGTTTCAAAATATGAATTTAAGGTGAGGATAGACAATTTATAATATAGGCTTTAACAGTGGCAACACGTAGTTATCACTACCCTAAAAATTTATGTTCAGAATTTTATGCCAATGTGTTCATTTTTCTAGGAAGAGTTTTGGTGATCATTGAAATTCAAAAGAGATCACTGACCTAAATTTTTAAACTACTTTCATAAATTGTGAGCTCCTTCAAACACAAAGCATGTCTTATTTCCCCTTTCAATCTGTGAAAAAAATGAATGGCTACACATTTTCCTTTTTTAGAAGATGTAAGGGCAGGAAAGATGATTTGAAAGAAAGTTTCTTTCCTTTTTATTATTGTTTTATATAATTTTCATGGGAATCTGAGTTTTCAGAATAACTGTGAGTGTCCCTGCTGTGCAAAGGACCAGTTACAGACCATATGAGAACTGGTAGGAGTGGAGGTACCGGAAATAATATACACACTTAGGTGGACAAATGAAAATAGTGTAGCCAAGCTAAGAACAAAAACCTCTGCCATCTTTTCACCTTTAAAGAACTCTGATAGCCAGGTTACCTTAGACCACTTAGGCATATAGCAATTTATTAAATTCTTTCAAAGATGTAACTCCACTGATGACATAAACAGAGGTGCTCTCACTTTCATGAGTAGTATAATAAACGCCAATCTGTCCCAGGACAGGTTTGGAGTCAGGGAAGTGTTTCTGGCAGATTGAAATCATGTTAGCTGGCTTTGCAGATTCGGTTCTCCTTTCTAGCTAGCACTTTTCTGCTTTCATCTGCCTGCGAGGCATGTGATTGTCAGAAGCTCCATGCATATGTTGTATTCTAAAAAGCAACTACAGAGTTTTCAGTTCCAGGTAGTTCCTAAGCTTTGTGCTCCACACCCACAGCCCTTGTCATAATTCAGAAGAGGCACTCACTGAATGACAAGAGCTGTCAGAAATTAATCCTGAGGAACATTAAAAATAGGCAGGCTATACTCTGGAGCTCTGCTGATAGAATTTACCTGCTTATTGGTGGACAAGGCAAGTTCAGGGGCTCCTGGGAAGACAGAGCAAAAGCAAAGGCCTACAGAGATAAAAATGTGGGTACCTGTGCAACCCCATAAGGTGTGGACATTATGGAGCATGCTTCTCCCTTGGCAGTTTATTGAGGTGAAATCAGATTAACTTAAACTCAGTCACTTTGAAAACAAAAGGAAGGGTACAGATAGAAAAAGAGAGGGGTGTGTGATTTGAAAGTTTATGGGCATGTGGGTCTAAGTTGTCATAGCTTCATTGGACAGTATTGTTCTTGGCTTTTCAATTGCACACAGCCTCTGTGTTGCTCCTAGTGAGTGGTCTACTGGTGCCTTTATGGTGTCTCAAAAGTTGCTATCTGTGCATGAGGAATGCCTAAGATATATGATCTTGTTTTTCTTATGATATATTTATCCATTTTGTTAATTTTTCTATGGGCTATGTATTTCTTTTCTTTTCTTTTTTTTTTTTTTTTTTTTTGGTCTTTTTCATTTTTATCAGTACCGGGGATTGAACTCACGACACCTGCTTGCAAGGCAGGTACTTATGCCGCTGAGCTAAATCCCCAGCTCCAGGCTATGTATTTCTAAATGATGTATTTCTGCCATTGTCTTTCCTCATCAATATCTACCAAGTTTTGTAGTAGAAAGCTCTAAACATTTTTTCTGGTTATAGTTATGATTTGAGATCATGATTCAAAACCTACTATTGATATATAGATGTCCCTCCAAAGTCTCATGTGTGCATAGACAGGGCTTTTGGGGGATGGCGGGATCATAGATGTGCTACACTCTGGGAGACCAGATAGGAAGATTGAGGCCTAATTAGCCTCCTCTGTGAACATGAAGGAGAAAGGCACCATGCAAGCATGCTGACACTCTGCAGGGATAACGTTAACCCAGCCTGGATCCTATTGTTTACTTGGACATGGACCATGGATGGTGGGAAGCAGGTGAATCCTATCTTCCTCTGATTGTTTTTACCCATGCCAGAGTGAATAAAGGCAGGGTGCTCCAGTCACTCAGGGCTTTTTGTCAGAGGGAGACAAGAGGCCTCCCCCTATCAGGTCCTGCCCTAGATCCCCAATCGCCCAAATGAGTGTACGGCAGAGGTTAAATAAAAACAGACAAATTGTATGATTTTTTTAGGGCTCCGGGAAGGTCGAAACCCTTTAATTAAGCTTGCGACTTCTCTGGACCACCCATTTTATTTATTAGGTCCACTGAGGAAAGTGCAGGCAATGAGCAGGACCTTGGAGGTCACTTCAAGGATGTCTCCAAGTAATGAATCAAGTCAATTTAGTGAAACTGTCTTATCATGAAGACGTGGTAGGAGTGACACTGTAGGAATAATTTCTAAACCTTCAGTCTCTATCTTGTTAATTCTGGTTGGAGCCAAGTGTCCACAGCTGTGGCCTTATCGTGCCTGAGGTATCTCTGGCCTCACAGGCCACTACAGGCCTCAGCTAGGACCAGTGATTCATAGAGGTTCACTTACTATGAATTAGCTCCCGTCACCAGGCAAGGGGCCTAGGCCTAGGACAGACTCACAGATGAACACAGAAAGCCAATTAGTAAAATTTAAATCCTGCTCTGAGCCGCTTCAAGTGATCTCCAACATCTCCCCCTACATTTTACCTTAATTCTGTGTCTCTTTGTTTTTCATCCTCATCAGTCTTCAGGTACAAACTCATAAGCTGGCTCCTCCACTATGCTCATTGGTGGATTGATTAGTCACTGATAAATTTATAGGTAAATTAGCAAGTGGGAAGGGGCTGGGGATTTAGCTCAGCGGCATAAGTGCCTGCCTTGCAAGCAGGCAGTCGTGAGTTCAATCCCTGGTACCGATAAAAACAAAAAAGACAAAAAAAAAACTAAAAAAAAAATTAGCAAGTGGGGCCTGGTGAGAAGCGGGAGAGCACCAGGCTCATGGCCCGGAAAGGGATATCATTTTCCCTGGCTCCCCACTTGACTCTGTTTCCTGGCCGCCATGAGGTGAGCAACTTTCTTCTACCCAGGCCCTTCTATCATGGTCATGAAAGGACTAACATTTCTAAAAGATGAGCTAAAATAAACTTCTCCTGTACATCGCTAGTGTCGAGTGCTTAGTTCCAGCAATGAGGAGAGTGATGAAGACACCAACTAAATCTAGGATAATTGTAAATGTATCATTTTTAAGAATATGCCAAAAATATGCCCATGTAAGAGATACTGAAGTTTCAAAAATAAAAAACTGTATAATTTTGACACATACTAAAATGTCAAGCAATTACTAAAAAGAAACATAAAGTTTTCAATACATCTTTTCTTAGAAAAAAATTTATTTTAGATTCAACTACTATTTAGATCAAAGGTGAAACTGCAAGGAGCAGTGACTTATCTACAGCTCATTTTGTCATGAACTAGTATAAATTAATTTGACTATAATCTGTATGTGAGAGCATTTATCTAAATCAATACATTTGTATCTGTTCCTTCAATATTCTAAAATTCCAAGAGATTTTAAAACCAAAAAGTATACTTGTTATAATTTTCTATTATTTAACAATTATTCTTCATATATTTAGTTGATATAATGTCATCATCTCCAAACATACCTTATAAAATGAATTTAGTAGATAATAAGAGGATAATATTGAACTTTTTCTTAACATGTCAGGTCCTATTTCTGTATTTTTCTCAAAACCTTAAGATAAAAGAAACACAGTTAATTTTTACTTTATTTCTTTGTTAATCAATATTTCGGGGGGTACCTATTACTAAGACACAGAATTCTAATTATCGAAAAATCTAAGGATAAACTACTCAGGCTTAGTATTCTTTTGGCAGATAGTTCACCCTCTACACTGTTTAAATCTATGTATTATTCCTCTATAATCAAATCATGCAGACAGAATTGAAAGTATAGCTTTCATTTTGACAGAGTATGTGTTTGACTTTTCCAGAAAATGAGTACATGAGCTGAGGATGGATAATGTTTAAGTATGCATTTAAGAAGCTTTTAGATATTGATTTCTAAATCATATTTCAAAAAGCATTAGACTTGTGCTTACAAATGGCAACAGACATCTCTGCAGCATTCAATAATAGCTCTCAGATCAGAGAAAGAATAATGTACTTCATTTTAAAACAAATTAACATCAGAGATAAATGTACTTTACACCTCAATTTCAGATATTTAACTAACACAAATATATGAAATATTTCTATTTTATGCTGTTGGAAATTAACATTTTTTAGATCAGTTAATAGGAAAGAGAACATATTAGCAACCTAAATTAATTTTATAATGTTTAATAGATGTATTGACACTTTAGTTTTTCTTGAAATGTTCTTAATTGGAAAACAATACTAAATCTTCAGGAAAGAAGACTATTTAAAAATCCTAGAATTGATACTTCACTTTGTAAAAATTATTTATTTTCCTCCATTATTGAGGATTGAACTCAGGGCCTTTTTTATTTTGAGACAGAGTCTCAATAAGTTGCCAAATTGCTCAGGTCAGGCTTGAACTTGTAATTCCCTGGTCTTAGCTTCTCAGAGTACTAGAATTACAGAAATGTGCCATAAGTCCCAGCTAAAATCGGATCTTTAGTCAAGATTTTATTTAAAATTTGAATTTCTTCTTTCTTGCAGTGGGTAATCAGTAACTTTAATGATCTGATATTAAGCAAAAGTAAATAGCATTCCATTCTTGTAGAAACTCAAGCTATTTAGTTTATTTAAGTTTCACATTTCACTATTGTTTTGTTTTCAGTGAAAACTCAACAAACCTTTTAGAAATGAAGTTGTCACGTAACAAAACTTGACAAGGTTGAGAGCATATACCGGTACATTAAACATGTGACATAGTCCCTTGCCTGTGTTAATAGGAGAAACAAGGTCCTGCTACAGTCACATATTACCACTAAGTGGGATGCAGGCATAAGGATCATTCTCTACCATGTGGAAATTGGTAAAATCTATCTCCCCAGCCCCTGTCCTCCCCTCTTCCTTCTTCCTTTTGGAGAAATCACAGTAATATG
This sequence comes from Cavia porcellus, assembly GCF_034190915.1. Lineage (NCBI taxonomy): Eukaryota > Metazoa > Chordata > Mammalia > Rodentia > Caviidae > Cavia > Cavia porcellus. The sequence continues at coordinate 38,517,866 of NW_026947504.1, read as the reverse complement.
GGCTTTATATTTGCCAATTTATAGCAACAAAACCAAAAAAGATGGAGAAACAAGGGCACTCTCACCCATGCTGGGTGCTTCAGGTGCCCTGGGAACCAGTTCTCTTCACATGTACTCAGGTCGTGTGATTTGTAGTGGTATGGTGACCTCATTGGTGCTTTTCCGTGCATTGTTATGGCATCTCCATATTCCGCCTCACTTTATGGCCTCTCTCCAGAGTCCTCTGCTGCGTTTCTGCTCTTCGCCACCTAAGTGGGAGATGTGCTTCTCAGAGATTGCTGCTTACTATCACCATGCATCAGCCTCCCCAGAACCTTTGGCAATCACATGGTTTACATATGACAGAAAATGACCTCCTCAACCAGTATATTCTAGTTTCTAAACTGCCTGGGTAATAGTTCGCATTCCAGTTCTGGTTGCTTCCGTCTCTTAGAAATAGCTGGTCACTGTGTGGCACAGCTGGTCAATATGACGCGTAGTGTAAGAACCAATCCCCAATGGACAAGCCATCCTGCCTCTCTACTTCTGGCCTCCTTATCTCATATATGTCCTAGACCACCAGACATCAGGTTCTGATATTTGGGAATGATACAGTCAGTGCCCATCGACATACATAAATCTGCTCCCAAATCCTGGCTGTTGTTATGGTGTTTCTGTTTGCTGTTACAGTCACATACTTTTTGCACCAGGAAATGCAGAATAAAGGAAAATTTAAATATGCATTTTAAAAATAAAAATGTTAAGATCCTATAAGTGTATTTGGGTAATTACTATTCATCTTTTGAATGGTGTTCAGCATTTCAGTGTATACTTTTTTCTCCTGTAAAACATAGCTCCTTTAATTTTCTCATTTTGGCAAGTATCCTTCAGGATATTTGATCACAGGAGACCATCATTGGTAGACACCAAAATGTTCTCTGTTCTAAAACCAAATGTGTTACTAGAATAATGGAAATGGAGGGAACCAAACAGGTGCTTGGCAACATAGCATCAATGTTTGTTTTCGGAACTTTGAAGGAGGGAAAATAGCAAGTTAGGACCTCAACGAGAAAAGATTTTAGGGCTGGGAGGGACCTCCTCAGGTTAGGTGAAAGTGGTCTTAGGCCACAGTTACCTCCACTCCCACCCCACATGGAGTCTGGTACTTCTCAGCTGTCACAGTAACTCATGGTAAAAATGCCTACCATGAATTATTTGTCTTTTGAGAATTATTGACATGCAAATGCTACATGTTATGTGGAAGCAGTCCAGACCTACCACATTCTCTCTGTAATCCCAGGGAGCCTCTGGAATAAGTAGTCAGCCTTTAAGTCCTGAGGATATAAAATCTCATAACTATCAGGGTGGACAAGAAAGAGTATGTGTCCAGAGAAGGGAGGCAGGGGCAAAAGAGAGATCCTGGGTCAGAGCCAAGATGGTGTCACATACCTATAATCTCTGAACTCTAGGGATCTGAGGCAAGAGGATTATAGTTTAACCCAGCCTGACAATTTAGCAAGACCCTGACTCAAAACAAAACAAAACAAACGAAAAATGAACAAAGGGCTGGGGACATAGCTCAGTGTGAAGGCACTGAGTTCAATCCTTGGTACCATGCTCACACACACACACACACACACACACACACACACACACACACACACAAGATACTGAGTCAGGAGGACCAAGCAGGGTGAGAAATTTGGCAGGCCATGGGAAAATAAAGTGAAAAAAAATCTTTTAAAAGGATGAAATCTCTTAAGGTAGAGAAAAATTGGAAATAAGGAAGATAAGAAATATAAAAATCAGCTTCATGGAAAGAAAGGCTATTGTGAAGAAATCAACCAACAGCAAATGCTAGAGGAGACGTAGGGAAAAATAAACTCATTTCCACTGTTGGTGGAAGTGTAGACTGGTGCAACCCTTATGGAAATCAGTCTGGAGATTTCTCAGAAAACTGGGACTAGAGATCCCATTCGATACAGCTATTTCCTTGGGCAACATCTGGAAAGAATAAAACTATCACACCACCGCAATATATGTGCAACCATATTTATAGCAGCACAGTTTGCACCTGCTAAATCTTGGAAGTATCCTAAATGCCCATCAATCAAGGGATGGATAAAAAAAGATGTGATATTTTTATACAATGGAATATTATTCAGCCCTAAAAAGATAAACTGTAGACTTCTGTAGGTAAATGGATGCAACTCGAGTCCATACTTATAAGTGAAATAAATCAAACCCATTATGCAAATATATTATCTCCTTAGTGTAAGAAAATGGAAGATCAAATAAAACATTATTAATATATATTAATTCTGGAAATAATGTTATGTTAGCCTCCCAAAGTTTTTTTTCTTTTTCAAAATTGTTTTAATGATTTCAAATCTTTCATATTTTCATAGAAAATTGTTGTCTTCAACTGTTTTACATTAAACTGTTTCTTGAAATTTTTAATTTCTCTAATATTTTCCAGTTTTCTATATAGGTCTTGTAAATTTTGTGGTCAGATTTGTCACTATTTTATACTTTAATACTTTTATAACTGACGTTTTTTCTTGTGCTACCTTGAAATAGAAGTAAAGTTGCTTTTCTTTTTTATTAAAAAATTTTATTTTAAAGAGAATAAAACCAAGCAAAATAAAACAGAATAAAGCCAATCAAAACAAACCAGTGTAAGTGACACAGGACTTTAAAAACAATAGGAAATCAACAATAGATACCTCAACCCCCCTGCTGTCCTCAAAACAGCTGTAGACACCTTCGAACTTAGTAAAAATCAAACAAAACAGAACAGAATGGACCAATAAAAACAAAACAATAAATGCAACCCAGGACTTCAAAGCAAGATAAGAGCAAATTCAAAAGGACTACCATAATATGTATTTGAAATAGCTGCCCATGCCATCGGATATAATAAAATTAAACGGAACAGAACAGAACAAAACCCAACCCAACAAAACAATAAAAATGATACAGAACCTCAAAACAAGACAATAGGGAGCCAACAATGGCCACCACCCTCAGAAGGCGATTCCCCGCACTGCATACCGTTATCCTCCAAATAGATGATCAGACCATCAGCCCTGGACCTGCAGTCAGTGAAACACCAAACACTACAAGCATTAAATTGTATTTTCCCTCAATAGCTATCACTGTAACCTTTGTTTCTACATATCAGCTGGTCACTTACCGGGGACAGGGGAGGTGGTAGGAGGTTTGTTCTTTTTGTTTCCCAGTCCATGCGCCAGAAGGGGCTGGCCTCTGGCTCTCCCCACAGTGGCCCACACATGGTGCTGATTTGCAGGGAGGGTTTGCTTCTTGGTGGCTTCTTGTTCTCTTCCCCAGCAATCCACTAATTTTGCCCCCCCCCCCACAAGGGGATCGAACTTAGGACTGCATGCTTGCAAGGCAAGCACTTAGGCCACTGAGCTAAATCCCCAGCCCCTAATTTTGCTTTTAAATAAATATTTATTTTTAAAAAGCTCAGCTGTGCCTTTTTCATTTTTCTTTCAGTTTAATTTATGTCTTATTCTACATACTTTACTTGATTCTCTTTTTTTATTCATTTATTAATATTGTTAGGACAAAATAAAGGATAATTTTCTGTCTTTGTGTAGAGCGGGCCCACTCTCTTTGTATAGCACTGAGGATTGAATTCAGGGCCTTGCCCATGCTAGACAAATGGGCAAATCCCCAGCCTTGCCCAATTTCAGTCATAGATTTTTATGTTATACCTTATAGTGAGCTTTGTCATCAGCACTGGAAAAAGGCTAAATGAAAGATCATTGCACTTACCAAAGGTAAAAGTAAATACTTTTCATGATCCCAAAGGATCATTATAGGGTAACTGAAATTTTATTTGGAATTTGTAATTAATAGTTTTTTTGTTTCACAGTAAATCGAAATGAGCAATTCAAATGTCTCCAACAGTTGCTGAAAGTGCAGAGGCTCTTTTTATATTCTCTAATTATTCTTTGATAACTATCAGAAAGAGAACTGCTATACTGGTCTGAGGCTATTTCTTTCAGAAAGAGACAAAGAGATAGACAATTGTCAGAACTGGGCAGTAGATGCCATTCCTCAATGAGAGAGATTCCCACAGACACTTGTCATGGAAGAACTGCTGTCCTTGTCATGCTGTTCTCTACTTAAACGATCTTCTCTCATTGTCAATGGAAATGTCCATCATTATTTGGGCTTCTGGTTGAGCTACCATCTTAAAAGTGAGGCTACTAATTATTATGAAGATGCTTCACAAGCAGAAAGAAAAATGAATCAATGATCACCTATAACATTCTCTAACCAACATGGGCTAAAACATTAGTACTATGCCTCCCTTCCCATAAAACCATTATGTCATAAATATTCATACACCACAGGACTCAGGGCTCAAGGGCTTCCTTTGTATCTATTCCTCCATGTCTATTTTAGGAATTTTCCCGGTTAGTTTATGCCCAAGGATAAAAGTTTTCTTGGTGCCCAGAACCTCTGTGTATTTTGATGAATTATTTGCTTAACAATATTTTCCATAAATCTTGTAGAGTATTTTGACTTGTGTTCTGAATTCTTTATTTTTGACAACTCTTTGTGAGCTCAAAGATTTAATTTCAGCTGAATGTGATGATAGCTCAGAGGAGTATTTTTCTAGAGTGATCTGAGAGGTTTCTTGCTGAGAAGGATGGATTTAAGAAATAAGCAAAGAAAATCATCCTGGATTCTACTGCATAATAATAAATTATTTAATGTCTTACATTGTTCAGATAACACATACGTTATCTCATCGCTATGTCCTTGTGACAACAACCCTGTGAGATAGATGGGGAGGAAGTAACTTGTATAATAGACATTTGAGTTTCAAAGATAATAACGTATTTGTGCAAGATCACACTGCTTCTCGGTGGCTGATCTGGAACTTCAAATAGGGCCTTTTGCCCAATGTGAGATTTAGGTTCCATTTCTTCCCCTAAAGGCTGGAAACTTCATGTTTCTTTCATGGTATGTTACAGGCACATCCAGAAAGCAGACTCTGAGGCAGAATTTAGTATTCAGGGGAGTGAGGGAGGACCCACAGGATCAATACCGATGGAAAGGAAGAGGAGGAAGCAGGTGAAGGGGGAGGCAGCTGAGGCTGTACGAGGATCTGGGATGCAGTACAAGTAGCCTCAGCAAGCAACCTGAGGAGGCGCTGTGTGATGGAGATCACCCATCATAGCTGCCACACCCTGGACTGTAGTAGGCCAGATTGGCTGGGTCCACTTCAGCTGCTGAGTACCAGCTACCTTTAGGAGAGCACAATATAGGGAAAGTGGCTCCCCACAGATATCTGCATGGGTTGGTTGACAACTGAAGACTGCTGACTGCACTCACAGTACCTGGGACAACAATCTTTCAACCGAGGGCATTCAGGCAGGTGGCACATTTTGTTAGCCACCTAAGAGAATAAAGAAAAGATCAGGGCTGTCACTCATTCTGTTATACTAGAAAAGAAGGAAGGAAAAACATCTTGTCACCTTGTATTAGTCACTTGCCCATCGCTGAGACAAAGTATCTGACATCCACAATTTAAAGGAGAGACTTACTTTGGATCATGGTTTCGGAGGATATAGTTTACGGTTTGTTGGTTCTAAGACAGAAATGGCCTTCCAAGTAAAAGTCATGGTAGAGGAAAGCTGCTGATCTCATTACAACAGGAAGCAGAGACAGAAGATGGGACCCAGAGACAAGAATATAGCCTGCCAGATCACACCACCAGTGATCCGCCCCTCCAACCAGGCTTTGACTCCTAACAACACAGCAGTGCATCAACAGATTAATCTCCTGTGAATATAATGCCTCGATGTTCCAATCACCTTCCAATATCCCTACCTCTGAACACATGAACTTTTGGGGAACATTTTTAGATCTAAGCATACACTTCTAATCAAAGTCATGGAAGCTAGAATGCCATGAAATTCCAGTGTTGGCAGGACTGTCCACTTTCTGAAAGCTAAGGGAGGTTCCTTTCTTGTCTCTCAGTTTCTAATAGTCCTAGACCTTTTTTTTTCTTGTTAGAGAACTATTCCTGTCTCTGTCTCCATCTTTCCATGGTTATATTCCTTATACAAGTTTTATTAAGGACCTTATGCAATTTTCCAAGAGTCTGTTTCTCAAAATGTTGCATTTATAGATACCAGACATTAGGACTTAAACATATATCTTTTGGGGGAGCACAATTAACCCATATCTATTATATATTGTGGTTAGGAAGAAATCAGCAAGCAATTTAAATATTGAAGAAATAGTAGCAGCAAATCAGTTCTGTACTGCAGTATATTCTATACCTGTTCATAAAATTCTCAGTCATAATGTTACAGATAGAAGCAGTAACCTGAGACTCCAAAATTATCTATTTGAGTGATTAGTTTAATCCACTTGAGCATTGCTTGTAACATGTATCAGAGTGGTTTTTCTTCATGTCTACCTAATAGGTCTTCTAATTACTGTCTTGTTACAGATTCTGAGATAAAATTAAGAGATGCTACAGACTGTATCCTGTCCTGATGATGTGATACATGGTGTACACCAGGACTTTAGGAGTCAGGGTTTTTATATTTTGTTTAACTTTGCCTCACTCCATTTCTACTGAAGGCTACTTGACTCCAATACTTTTTTCTCACAACATCTGTTTATATCCATTCTTAAACATTTTGGGAAATGCTAACCAAGGCTCCTGAAAAAGTGCCCAGATATTTCCATTTCTGACATTTCATTTCACTGTGTTTTGGTTCCCTGTTGCCTAATGTGTTTCTTTTACTCTTAATTTCTCAAAAGCAGAGATAGTTTTTTATTTATCACTAGGTATCTCATTTTTACTTCATTGTTTAGTGCAAAAAAAATTGGCATGTTTTCTGGATGAGTGCACAAATTTGAAAGAACTGTGTCTTTGTCACATTCTTGTCATTGAAACAAAATACCCAACAACTACAACTTAAAAGAAGAGAGGCTCATTTTGGCTCATGTGTCAGTCTGTGGCCATCAGACTCCAAAGAAGAATCAGCAAGGGAGAGTGCACAGTGGAGAAAAGCTGCTCATGACACGCTGTCCAGGAAGCAGAGAGAGAGAAGTCATGTGCCAGGAAGGAAACACATCCTTGCAAGTTATACCTTCAATGAGCTGCCACCCTACCCAGGTCTTGCCTCCTAACAGCAAGTCAGTTCAGTCCTTTTTGAAAAGCACTGCGCATGAGCACATGAGATTCTTGGAGGACATTTAGATGTAAAATATGATAAACCGAAATATTTCACAGCAGAGAAACAGTTAACTCAAGTAGGATTAACATTTCAGAAAAAAATCCCTCTATGTCTAGAAAATTATGAAAATTCCCAACTTTATAAAACAAATGTTAATGGTCATTAAAAATCAAAGAAGCACTAATACAATGGTAATAAAGGTTGTCCATACCCTACTGTCAAAAACAGACAGGTCCACTAGATAAAAAAAGTCAACAATAAAATCTCAGACTGAAACAAACTTTTGAACAAGTGGATTTAGTAGATGTCTATAGAATTTCACCCTACAACATCAGAATAACATTCTTCTTATTATACCTGGGATGGTCTCCAAAACAGACATACAAGCACATAGAACATACTTAAATAAATGCAAAGCAATTGAAATTACCCCATGCATATTATCAGATCATACTGCAAAGAAACTGGGAATCAACAGTAAAAGAAACCACAAGAATCTTCATAAGTAACACTCTCCTGAGCAATCAATGAGTCAGAGATGAGATTAAAGAAGAAGACAGTTTCTATAATTAAACAATGATGTCAGTATAACATTCCAAAACATGGGACAGAACGAAAGCAGCTCTATGATGAAAATTTATAGTGGTGAATTTCCATATCAGAAAAACAGAGCAAACTCAAATAAACAACCTAATGTTGAATCTCAAGTTTCTAGAAAAAGAAAAGCAAGTCAAGTCCATATAGTATTTACTATAGTAAAGTAAAGTAAAGGAAGTAAAGTAAAGTAAAGTATAGGAAGGATCCAATGAGCAGTTCAAATATTGAAGAAATAGTAGCTGCAAATCAGTTCTATACTAAAGTATATTTTCCACCTATTCATAACATTCTCAGTCATAATGCAGTGGATGGAAGTGGTAAACTGAAGCTGTAGAGTGATCTATTTGACTGATTAGTTCAATCTATTTGGACATTGCTAGTAGCATGTATCAGAGCAGCTTTTCTTAGTGTTTGCCTGGTAAGTCCTGTAATTGCTATCTAGTCACAGATTCATTTCAGGAATGCAGGGATAGTTCGATACATGCAAATCAATAAATGTAATATTCCATACTACAAGAGTCAAAGACAAAAATCATGCGATCATCTCAAAAGATGCAGAACAAGCATTTGACGAAGTCCAACACCCATTCATGATAAAAATTCTACAGAAAATTGGAATAGATGGTCTTTACCTCAAACTTTTAAAAGCCAACTATGACAAACCCTCAGCCAAAATCATACTAAATAGACAAAAGCTAAAAGATTTCACTCTAAAATCAGGAACAAGACAAGAACATACATTATCACCACTCCTATTCAATATAGTGCTGGACACATTAGCCAGAGAAATTAGGCAAGAGAAAGAAATAAAAGGACTAAGAATAGGAAAAGAAAAGAAGGCAAATTATCATTTTTTGCAGATGACATGATATTCTACATAAAAGACCCCAAAATCTCCACTAACCGACTTCTAGATTTAATAATCAAATTTAGCAGCATAGCTGGTTACAAAGTAAAAAATCAATAACCTTTTTATACACAAATAACAAACTCACTGAAAGAGAAATTAGGAAACAACACTTTTCATGATAGCATCCAAAAATTTAAATACCTAGGAATCAATCTAATGAAGGAAATAAAAGACCTTTACACTGAGAACCACAGTACTCTGAAAAAGGAAATAAAAAAGGATACTAAAAAATGGAAAGATATCTCTTGTTCTTGGGTAGGGAGAACCAATATAGTGAAAATGACCATAGTTCCAAAATTGTTATACAGATTTAATGCAAGCTCGACAAAAATTTCAATAGCATATCTCATAGAGTTAGAGAAAACATTCCTGAAATTCATTTGGAACCAGAAGAGATGTAGAATAACAAAGCAATTCTAAGCAACAAAGGCAAGGCAGGGGCATCATAATCCCTGACTTGAAATTATACTACAGAGCTACTGTGATAAAAACAACATAGTACTGACAAAAAAACCCAAACAGATATTAGAAGATACAGAAACAACTGTGAATGTACTCAACCATCTTATCTTTGACAAAAGAGTCAAACATATTCGCTGGAACAAGATAGCCTCTTTAATAAATGGTGCTGGAAAAACTGACTTTAAAACATGCTGAAGATTAAAACTAGACCCATATTCTTCACCATGCACTAAACTAAAATTGAAATGCATCAAGTATCTAAATATTAAAACAAACACTAAATCTGCTGGAAGAGAGAATAGGTAGAACTTTTGAAGACATTGGTGTAGGCAAAGATTGTATCAATAAAATCTTGAACTATCACATAGGAGCTATGTCAAAGAATCAACCACCGGTATCTCATCTTGCTAAAAAGCAAAGCACAGCAAAAGAAACCACCAACAGAGTGAAGAGACAACCCACAGTATGGGAAAATGTTTTTTGGTTGTTCCTCAGGCAAAAAACTACCATTTAGAATATATAAATAACTAAAAAAAAAAAAAAAAAAACAAAACCTAGATCCTCCAAATTTAAATACGCAAACCAAAAATGGATATCTGAGATGAATACACAATTATCAGATGAAGAATTTAGAAATGGTAGAAATATATGAAAAATGTTCAGTACCACTGGTCATTTGAGAGATGCAAATTGAGCAATGCCAAGATTCCATCTCTCTTTAGAGAGAATGGTTATTAGCAAGAAAACAACCAATAACAATGCTAGTGGGGCTGTGTGGAAAAAGAAACCCTTCTTCACTGTTGGTGGGAGTGTAGACTGGTGCAGCCGCTGTGGAAACCAGTGTGGAGATTTCTTGAAAACCTAAAATGAGAGGTTCCATTCAACTCGGATATTCCCCTTCTTGGTATCTTCATGAAAGAATTAAAAGTATCATACCTTAGTGATTATACATATACATCTTTATAGAAACACAGTTGATAATAGCCCAATCTTGGAAACAGCAGAAATGTCCATCAACCAATTAATGGATAAAGAAGATGTATGTGTGTGTATTTTTATAAAAAGGAGTACTCCTCAGCCAAAATGAAGGATAAACTTGAGACATTTCTTTTTTTTTTTTTTTTTTTTTTTTGTCTTTTTCATTTTTATCGGTACTGGGGATCGAACTCACGACCGCCTGCTTGCAAGGCAGGTGCTTATGCCGCTGAGCTAAATCCCCAGCCCCACTTGAGACATTTCTAATTAAATGGGAACACCTTGAGACCACATTCTTAAGTGGAATAAATCAGACACACATGTTTAACCATTTTCTGGTTGATGGACATTTGTTTCCAAGAAACATATGCATCATGTAAGGATGAGAAAAAAATTTAATAAATGAAAATAGTCATTATATTAAAATATCAAATTATGGGTGATTTTCATTTCTTCACCTCAATTTTTGTCAATATTGCTATAATTTAACTTGTGTAATACTAATTACATCATTAAAAGGAAAAGAAAATAAACTATAAGTTTGTGGTTTTCTGAACACCACAATTGGCCTGAGAGTGAGATTTTGGCCCTTAGCTTTAAGTTGGTACTTGGAAAACTCAAGAACATAGCTGCTAGGAAAATTGGTCAGTCAGTCACTGTAGAATTCCTGAAAACTCTACTTTCCTAAACCACAGGCAAGATGACATGATCTCCTGTGCTAAAGGCTATTCAAAACTGTTAACTATCTGTAATAGCTACAAATCCAAAACTGCATTGTTAATAGAACTTCATTTATTTCAATACTCACATTAACTTATCACTAGACATTTGACTCCTTCAGCGTGTTTTTGGTGTAATATGATCATATGTTCAACACTTGGCAGCGTTCGTCACGCTTTTTATGAGTATAGACCCACAGCTTGTTCAGAATTTCGGGGCCATTCCTCTCCAGTGTGCATTTTGTAGGAGATAAAGACATTCTGGCATTTTTGCTAGGTAGGAATTGCTTGTATTTTGATTGGCATTCTAAATTGTCCAGTAAGCTTCAATTATGGAACTTTTATGAGGGATTTAGCACGTGATCACCAGTCTTTCTCTTTGAAGATCTTCTCTCTAAAGAAAACTGCCGTTGACTCAGCCATGGACATCACCACGAAGCCTGGACCCAAAGTCTGACCTCTGATACATCCTACTATTGGAGAAGATTGTTCTCTTTCTTTTTTACCAGTACCAGGATCGAACTCACGACCGCCTGCTTGCAAGGCAGGCGCTTATGCCGCTGAGCTAAATCCCCAGCCCCTTAGAAGATTGTTCTCATTCTTGTGATAGTCAAAGGTCTGAGTTCACCTCCTGCTGTCTGTGTTGAGCTTCGTGGCAAAGGCTATCAGATACGTCTTTCTTTCAAGAAAATATCACACAAGCGTATACCCAGTGATGCTCTATTTAGTAGATAATAAATGTATGAAACTATCTCATCTGAATATCAATGTTTTCTTCTTGGTAGGGGCTTTAATTCTGGGATGAGTTTTTCTTATCTGTTTGTCATTTACACTTTCTCACATGACTTTGTGTATAATCAGGTAACAAGAAAGAAAATGATGGCCATGTGGAATAATGGATAGATATCTACCCCTGCATATAAATACTTCTCCTTCTGTCTTGCGTAAAACTATTTTAACCGTGCACTACGCTTGAGGCATTCTGGATAGCTAGATTATGACTTCAGGAAGCTAAAGATTGGCAAGTTTCTTCATTCATTCTCTATTTCTTTCATTTATTCATTGAACAAATAATTATTGAATACCTACTATGTAGCAGGCACTGTTTCAGCTATTAATGTAGTCATCAAACCTAAAATGTCAATTCTTTCTTTTCTGTTTCTCTCTCTCCTCTCTCCCTCTTTCCCCTTCTTTCCCTCCCTCCTTTCTTCCTTCCTTCCTTGTTCCTTTCTTCCTGTGTCTGTCTCTGTCTCTTTTTCTGCTTTACTTTTTTCTAAGCACTCTGATGGCACCCTGTCTGAACCATAGATCTCAGCCTTCCCTCCGATTGTTTTTTCCATCGACACAGTGGCATTGCGGAGGAATGCTGGGGAGAGATCTGCACTGACCCTCTACCTATATCATTATCAACACAGAGCTACTGCTTGTAATTAATTTGTACTGATAGTTGAGGATAAGCAAAAATACTTAAAAGCTCAAGGCTCATTTCTACTATTACATTTAGGCCCACATTGTTTCTGTCTTCTTTGACTTTTTTCATTCATGTATGCATGCTCTACCCCCACAGTGTTCATTCTCCATCATGATGACCGAATCTGGGATAAACAACTTAAAGGAGGAAAGGCTTATTTTAGCCTATGATTTTGGAGGTTTCGGTCTGTGGCTCTTGGGTCCTCTTGCTTGGGCCTGTGGTGAGGCAGTACTACTCACCTTAGGTCCATCATCTGCTGTTTCCAAAGGAAAAACACCACGGTGGAAGGGTGAGGTGGAGCAAAGTTTCTCATTTCATGGTAGCCAGAAAGCAGAACAAGGGAAGGAATGCACAAGGGACACAACATACAGTGCACAATGCCATGCCACGTGGCTTACCCAGATGGACCTGGAAGTGTCATTTTCTAGTCTTCAGTGCTTCTTTCAAGCCAATCAAGTTGACAATAAAGATTAACCATCACAGAAGATATATATCATAGGTTGAAAAATGGCCTATCAGAAAATATACATATCATAGCCATGAAATCTATGAATGTTACCTTACTTTGAAAAAATTAATCTTTTCAGATGTAATTATGTTTAGGATCCTGAGATGAAAAGAGCATCCTAGTTTAACTGAATAGGTCCTGTATTCTTTTCTTTTTATTATTTCTTTTTTTTTTCCTTTTTGGTTCAGTGTCTAATTATGCAATTCAGACTGACCTTGAACTCATTTTGTAGCCTAGGTTGGCCTCGAACTCACAGTGATCCTCCTGCCTCAGCCTGGCAAGTGCTGACATTACAAGTATGTGCCACCGCATCTGGCAGCCTTATATTCTTTTAATAAATACACAGGAGGGATTTAACACATCAAAGTAAGAATCAATATGATCATAGAGAAGTTTATATGATTATGGAGGAAGACATAGGAATGAAAGAGTGATAAGTGAAGAAATGCCAATAAAAGCTGCCTGAGACATTAAAAAGTTCTTCTAAATTTCCAGAGGAAGTTCTGATTCTAAACTGAGAGAATACATTTCTGTTGTGTAAATCTAGCCAGTTTATATTTACTGTTATAGCAATCACAGTGTCTTTGGCACTATTTCATTGCTGGAACAAAATACTGATACCCACAAGTTAAAGAAAGAAAAAGTTTATTGCAGCTCACAGTTTGTAGAGGTTGAAGTCCATAGCTGGCTGGCTTCAAGGCAGAGTGGCATGGCATAGAGGAATTGTGGAGGAGAAACAGTCCATAGCAGGGCAGGCAGGAGGCAGCAACCGACAAGAAGCAGCAGCAGCAGCCGCCTGCCTGTCTTCCATATTTCTCATTTATTCTGTTCAAAGTATAAGATTAAAGGTTAGTTCCACCCACACCCAGGTGGGGCTTCATTTTCTACACCCAGATCCATGTAAACCAATTTAGTTATCTCATGTCTGTTATCCCATCATAACACACCCATGTTCCAGCCACTTCCCAAAAGTCCAGCCATGAGTATATGAGACTTTGAGAGAACATCTAAATACAAGACAAAACACAGAGAAAGCTATTACCTTGTATATTTTGGTTCTAAATTGCGTTTGGTTCTTTTTTTTTTTATAGATTTTTTTTCTCTTTGCTAAGCTTTTCTATCATTTCATTTATTACCAACACCTTTCCCTTTATGTCATTTAAGGAAAATAATAGCATCTTTAAAATTCTTATTTGCTAATTCCAATATCTAAATAATCCTGGAACTGGTCTCTGTGTTAGCTTTCTGTCCTTGTGACAATGCCTGAGACAAATCAACTTAAAAGGAGAGAGTTTGTTTTGACTCACAATTTCAATGGTTTCTGTCCATGGTCAGTTGGCTTTGGCACCTGTGGTGTTATATTGTTCTGAGAGTAATCATGGTGGGGAACATTTGATGGAGTAATCCTGCTCACCCAATGCAGCTTGAAAGAGGAGAGAGAGAGAGAGAGAGAGAGAGAGAGAGAGCACTAATAATCTCAAGGGCATGCTTTCAGTGATACAAGTTCCTCCAACCAGATTTCACATCCCAATAGGGCTACCAACTGGTTACTAAATCTTTAACACATGAGGCTTTGGACAATACCCATGATCCAAACCACAACAGTGTATTTGATGTTTAATTTCTCTTGAGAAAGAGTCACATTTTTCTTGCTCTTTGCATATAGCATTATTTTGGAAAAGTCTTTTTTTTTCCTCTTTCTTTTCTTCATTTTTTTTGGTACTGGGGATTGAACTCATGACCTTGCACTTGCCAGGCAAGTGCTGTGCCACTGAGCTAAATGCCTGGCCCTTTGGGAGGTACTTTAAACATTGTGAATGTGATGTTATAGGGATTCTGTATGGTTGGTTATATGGTTCTGAAAGCACAATGTTTAAAAAAATGAGCTCAGGAAGAGAAAGTGATAGAGAGACAGACTGACAGCATAACATAGCCTCTCTAGGACCTGCAATCTAGACACACCGAAAACAGCAATTTAGTAAAGAGAAAATGAAGGATAGCTCCTTGAATCAAGAAAGATCTGACAGGAAGTTTAGAAATCACTCAGTAGGCCATTCAAGAACTGCAGAGGGAGCGAACCATGCCTCACTGGGAGGTGATCCTCACCCAGAAACCATATCATTTTCTTTTTTTTTGGGGGGGGTAGGGTTTTTTTCTCATTTGTTTTGCTTAATTATGTTAAATCTGATAGCATGAGCAGCTATTTGAAAGATAGCAAGACATCATGGCAGCCATTTTGGATTTACTATTTACTGTTTTGAAGTCCTATTTTGCATTCATTGTTTTGTTCTTATTGTTTCTATTTTCTTCTGTTCAGTTTTTTTTTACTATGTCTGAAGGTATCTGCAGCTATTTTGAATACAACAAAAGGCATTGTGGTAACTATTATTGGTTTGTTGGTATTGTTGGTTTTGTTGGTATTGTTGGTTTCATGAAGTTTTGAAGTCCTGTATCACTTATGCTGGCTTATTTTGTTTGGTTTTATTCTGTTTTATTTTCCTTGGCTTTTCCTTTTTTAAAAAAAAAAAAAAGAAAGAAAAAAATCACTGAGTAACTGAATAAACTGAGGACAACACAAAGAACAAAATGAAGCCATCTAGAATGCTAATTCTAGCTTCCAGGGAGTGGAACTTGTTACCACAGACACAAGTTCCAAGAAAAAAGCTGGACATTAACCAGATACTCAAATATTACTTTAAGTTAAAAAGGGGAATTAACACCAAAACATAACCAAACACAGGCATATATCACCATGAGACAGATTCTGACTAAAGAGACCTACACAGTAGGGACAGAGGCTTTATACCCTCACTGACATTCAAACTGCAACACAAAATCAATAGAAATATGAAAAAATAAGGCAAAAAGAGGCCTCCAAAACTCTTTGCCCCTCAAAACCTGAGTTCGTGAACACTGAAGTAGAGGAAATTATAGACAAGTAGCTCAAAAACCAAATGACAAAATGTTTGAAAAGCTTAAAAAAGAAACACATAAGCAGTTTCATAACACGTTTAGTGTACTTAAAGAGGATTTTGTTAAGCAGATGAAGGATTTTACTAATAAAATGTTCACCAAGCTTAAAGAAGATACAGTAAACTGAATTAAGACAACACGAGAAATGAAAGATCACTCTTGTAAGCAATTAGAAATTATGAAAAGAAAGCAAGAAATGCACAAGATGTGAAAATAGCTAGAAAATACAGATAGCGGATTCAGCCAGTTCGAGGAGAGTGTCATAAATTGAAGATGAAGTGGATGCAATAGATTATAGAATCAGTGAAACCTGAAAAATGATAAGATTCCATGTAAGCTGGGTTGAATAGCTTCTAGATGACTCAAAAAAAGAAAGAAATCCCTTCTAAAAATGTAAAAAATTTGTTCAGTGAACTCATAGCAGAGAACTTTCCAAATTTAAGGAAAGACTTCAATATTAATGCACAAGAAATATATAGAAATACAAATAGCCACAATAAAAAGAACCTTTCCACATAATGAAAGTTCTAGAAATTCAGTGAGAGAAGAGAGTATGGAAAAGTGTTAGAGAAAAGCAGCAAGTTACTTATAAAAGCAATCCTATCAGAATTACATGGGAATTCTCAGCACAAAATTTAAAGGCCAAGAGAGCTTGGAGCAAAACTTTCCAAGCTCTATAATAAAACAGTTGTCAACCCAAAGCTTTTCTATCCTGAAAAATTAACCTTCAAAAGTGAAAGAGAAGTAAAATTCTCCATGGCCACTAAAAAAGTATTACAGGGGCGACCCAGGGAGAAAACCAACCAGCCAGTGTCTCCTGAGGTCTGCTCAATGTTGGAACTTAGGGCGCTGGGCAACGAAGGAACCCACTCACCTCCCTGGTAGGCAGCTGTGGCTCCAGTGAGTGGTAGGTGACCCAGGGAGAGAACCAGTCATTCAGCATCTCCCGAGATCTGCCCCATGTTGGAACTTAGGGCACTGGGCAACAAAGGAACCCACTCACCTCCCTGGTAGGCAGCCATGAACCTACCAATGCACAGGCTGAGAATCAAATATCCCTTGCCCTCCATTAGCATGTGGGAGTCAGAGGTCTGAGCATCTCTTGGGAGGATGACCGTATGCAATATAGCAAATATGGGGGATATACTACCATCTCTTTCAAGGCAAATATTGCTACCACTGTTTTGCTTTGTTTTGATTAATTGTATTGCTCTATTCAATACTCTGTTTTGATAAGTTTTATGATGTTCTATATTTGATTTGATTTTGCTATACCTGATTGAAAAGATAACTATTGTGAAGATAACGAGATATAGTATGTACCTATTACTGTTATCCTGGTAACCTGATGTGAAGTTCTGTACCAATTTCACTGCATTATCTCGACTGGCTTTATTCTATCTTGTTCTGTTGTATTTTACTACCTTCAAAATAATAAAAAAAAGAAAAAAAGTATTATAGAAAACACTCAAGTGAATCCTAGAGACAGAAGAAAGGCCACCAGCACTTAAGAGCCCAAAGGAAAGTATACATCTAACTGGGACAGAAGTTAAAGGGGTAAAAAATAGAAGCAGCACTGGAAAAATAATGCAATGACAGGATAAAATTAGTACCTTACCAGAATAACTCTCATTGCCAGTGGTTTTATCTTTCAATTCAAAAAACAAAAGTTGGCAGATTGGACCAAAAAACCTAAATGCAGGTATATATTGTCATGGTTTATGTGTGTGGCCCCAGGCCTCCTGCATTTGCATTGTGCATTTGTGATTGGTTCACTGTCTAGAGCTTGGATTGATGGTGTCAATGCTACATCCACATAGGGGTGGAGCCAGCATACAACATAATGGCAGGAAAAAGCTGTGTTGCCCTCCTGCCAGTTTCTGCCTTGCTGTTTGCAGTAACCATGAACTGCAGCCCAGCCATGCCATCCTGCCTTGGAGCCAAATGAGTATGGACTGAAACCTCCAAAAACTATAAGGAATAAACCTTTCCTTTCCCAGGTATCAGGTATTTTGGGCATCAGGTATTTTGTCTCAGTGATGAATAAAATGTAATTAAGACATATATTGTCCACAGGAGATATACCTCAACCAAGGAGAAGTGCATACACTAAAGATGAATGGATGGAAAATGATCCTCCATGTAAATCAGAGTTAATGTAAATCTATGAAAAAGGACTTCTCTTACAAATGGCCAACTAGTACCTACTTAGCCATTTCCCTTCAAATTGATTTTTAGTGGTTTTTGCTTGACAGTATCTGCTCAGTCATTTCCCCTCATACTGAATTTTAGTACTTTTTGTTGCATACCGAGATGTGATACATCTTGGCTATTTCTAGGCTCTCAGTTCTGACCTGAAGAATTATTCATCATTCCTTTTATCATTACTACATTGCATTTGTAATTCATCTTCTAAAAGATGTTGCCCGAGAGAAGGATATAAAATTCTGGTGGGCTGGAATGTAGCTCAGGGATAGAACATTTGCCTAACATGTGCAAAACCCTGGGTTTTATCCCCAGCACCACAGGGAGGAAAAATGAATTGAGTTGTAACATATGTGGTAGAGAAGATAATGCTCAGTTCTTCTGATTACCTTAGCATTTGATTTAGAATTAAACTGTAGTTAAATTTATTTAGAAATTCTAAAATTATTCAGAAATTCATAGGCCACTGCAAGTTTAAATGTGTAGCATGCACACATAAACATACATATAAACACATACATTTATAAATATCCATATATACTTTTTTCAAATCTTGCAGCTTAGAAATTAGAAAATAAGTCTTGCTTAAATTACATGTGAATTATAGCAAAATGGGTTCTACATACATAAGGAGCTCCGTGATGAGCAAAATTCGTGAGATTAAGATGTATCTATTTTTTAGTTATTAATGAGTTTAGGCTCTGTGCTACTGTGCATTTGTTCACTTAAACCTTTCAATAACTATTCTAAGTAGTTATTGTCTTTCTAACTTTAAAGATGTACTAGTTGAGAAGGAGTAGCAGAGTCCATCCAATAAGTAATTGGTCTCGTTTCTGGTTTGCTCAATATACATATCCATTTTACTTCTGACCTTCATCATCTTTAATAAAGATTTCCATTCCTATTTTTCCTCTTCTGGCAATAATAGTTCTCCCACTTTCCTGACTAAAATTTTATGCAGAACTTCTCAATCTCTGGTACCCTATAGGCATTGCTCTTTTTTTTTTTTTTATTTTTTTATTTTTTTTTTTTAGTGTTTATCTTCCCATTACACCAATGCAAAGAAAAACTCATGGGTGTACTGCTGTATTTTTATCATCCAGAATATTGCCTACTATAGTGGGCATCCAACAATTATTTGTGAATGAATCAGTGAGTGAATGATTCAGATGAGACGCTCTCTGGTTTTTCCTGTACACTGTTCTACTAATGAACTTTAGTTGATAAATCTAAGATGTTTTAGTTCTAAGAGAGTTTTAAAAATTACTGTGGTAGGTTTGTACTTTTAACTTTACTATGTCCCAAATTGGAGAGACTGCCAAATAAATCAATTCCAACACTGTAAGGTGTTTATGTGTATATATGTGTCTCCAAATCATGCATTTGTGGATAAATTATGTTTCACTAGTCAATTAAGTGCCATGGGAAAACATATGGCAATCTACAGAGTGCTGCTCTGATATGATGTATTTCTTTTATTATCTTGATGCCATGTGGTCATTTGTTAGTCAGTGAGGCCCCTGCTATTAGCTTAGGGCAGGCTGAGAGCACAAGAATGAACGCAATCAACCTTCCTGGTTTTCTCAACATGAGTTACATCTTACTTTTGACCGCAGTGTGGTTTACAACCCCTCTACAAACACAAAAGTCTACGGAAAGAAGGGCATAAATCCTGTCTACACTGATAGAGGCAGGACAACACACAGGGACAGAATAAACAAGGAGGCAAAAAGGCAAAAACCAAACCAAACCAAAGTAAACCAAAAAACCCAGATTTATAGAGAAACAGAGGTATACATGGGTGTGTGTGGTGGGTAAGTTTGCATAATATGATAAGTTTGCAATGTTTAAAAGAGGAAGATGAAAGTGGCGAGGAAGATTGCAAGCAGAAGAATGTCCTGTGAATAAAAATTAAAATGTTAAACTCTTGAGACTTAATCTCTGAAGAAAACTCTGAAGAAGTTTTGCGGTTGTCTTGCAGTGGTCATATCGTTAGGTATGACTTGGGTTGCCCATGAGATAACTTCTTTGAACATCAATAAGCTTGCCTCCAGGTGTTGGGAGCCGCAGCCCCGAGCCCGGTCACCTCACTTGGCGGACGTGAGGCCTGTAGTAAAGAGTAAAGCCTGAGGTAGATTACCCCTCCCATCGAGCACGTTAGTTTCCTGCTTACCGCGTAAGCAACCCGCTCAACAATATAGTCTGCCTGGCAACTGATGATGTTAGCCAATCAGCTTGCCTTGCTTACTTTAACATGATTGGACACTGTATCCGTATATATACTGGTGCCACCCCTGGGGGGGAAGAAGAAGCCCGGAAGTAGAAGCCCAGAAGGAGCCGCGGGGAGCGGACCAGAGGAGGCTTCGGCTGGGAGCGATCCCAGGGCAGGCTGTATGGAGAAGGAAAATAAAAGAAAAGGTTGTCCACTGCCAGACTTTGTCGTGTGTCCTTCCTGCCGGCCAGGAGCGACATCGACATCCAGGTACCTGTGTAACACTAGTTTGCTGAATAAACAAGTGATATAATAAATGAATTGCAAAATAAATTTAGGTTTATAATTTTTGGAGTGATTTACATTCTTCTAAATCTTACTTTAGAGTTATAGATTACATCTAATTCTTATTGGTGGACAAAGAAAAGGGCAAGGTGGAAGAAATGGAAAAATTCATAGCAAGTGAGAAGCAAATTATTTTTAAGGAATAGCATAAGCCATGGAGGAGTAGAAGAGGACAAAAAAGATTTTTTTCCAGAGATAACACAATAATAGAGAACTTTTCTGTAAAGCTATTGCCTATAACATTAAAAACAAGGATAAAGTGATTGATGTCACTGTCTCAGTCTAAAACAACTGTTTTATGATATGAGATTTCCAACCCACAATTTAGGGACTCTTCCAAGATACTTATCAAACTTGTTCTTAAAATTGTCTCCTAGGCCTCATAGTTTCAATGGGAGTATTTATACATTCTGATTTGGTTCTGGAAAAAAATAAAGAAAAAATAAGAGTTTACATAAGCTCCTGAACTGAAAATAAGGATTGAGAAGACCTTATTTTTTATCCATAGTTTAGGTGAGTTTTGGTTCCCTTTATTAACTATATAGCAGTGTGTTGCCTTTGGATGAGTTCTTGAGTATAATAGAGTCTCATTGGGAAAGATAGAAATTTTAACAAAAATTTTGTGATTGGAGGATGAGATTAAAAACTGAATGTCAAGATTTAATGAGAAGAGTGAAATAGCTCTTTCTACTTGTATTTATATTCTTTAATGGCAGTTTTAAAAGTTAACTAACTTATCTGTGGTAACCATAGAGAGGCTGACATTGTATAGATAGCAAAGATCAGGAAGACAAGAGTAAGGCTGCAGGAACTTACACAGAAGCTTGAAGAACAAGAAGAGAAAGAGGATGCTCAGAGGTAAGAGGGGAGAGGCGACGAAAGGTGTCCTTTCTCCCAAGGACAAGTCTAAATGAGAAGGTGGTCATTAACCATGAATTCTTCTGAGATGTGGAGCGGTTAGAGGCAGGATTGGATCAGCGGGTGGGTATCCTGGTGACCTCAGGAGGGCAAGTCAGTGGACTGGTGAGGATGGAAGCCACAAGCTTGGTCAGCTGGTTGAGAAACAAGGTGAGATGTTGATGACGAAGTGCTTGTCACTCTTTTAAATTATTTAGCTGTAAGGAGAAAGTGAGACTTTGATAAAAGTTAAAGGAAGGCATGGAATGGTAGGAAGGCTCTTTACAGGTGAGCAATGTGAACATTTTGAGCTAAGGAAAAATTGCTGGTAGGGAGAGATACAAGGGGGCGAATGTACAGCTATGAGCTGAGGAGCACGTCCATCCTGGTCAAGAACCACGCTCAGTCCTGGTTCTAAGAGGGAATCAGATGTAGTTTCTCTTTAATTTACAACACTTTACTCTAGGGGGTCTCTCCAAATCCCTATTCCCAAGTGCTGGGCATTCCTGTATGTGTATGTCTCTCTCTCTCTCTTTTTTTTTTTGTCTTTTTGCTTTTTATTGGTACCGGGGATCGAACTCACGACTGCCTGCTTGCAAGGCAGGTGCTTATGCCGCTGAGCTAAATCCCCAACCCCATGTGTATGTCTCTTAGAGGACCAGGTCAGCAGTGGTAGAACTACTATAAGCTTTTGTGAAGAGATCAGACTATGTTTTGTAGCTAAATGATTGATAATTCTCTTGATCTCTACATTCCCAGATTTTACTGGTGATACTACTATGCTTTTTGAAAGTGCCTAGCTTTGGACAGCACTTCACTGTTTTAGGTTTTCTTTTCTTTTCTTTTCTTTTCTTTTCTTTCTTTTTTTTTTTTTTTTTTTGTCTTTTTCCTTTTTATCAGTACCAGGGATCGAACTCACGACTGCCTGCTTGCAAGGCAGGAGCTTATGCCTCTGAGCTAAATCCCCAGCCCCTGTTTGAGGTTTTCCATCAGTTTTCTTTTCACAGTGCAGAGTGGAAGAGGTAGATTTTTAAACTCTGATGACCTGTGCATTTCCTCATTTTTGAGAGTGTGTCTTACTATGCTGCCCAGGTTGGTCTCAAACTTCAGGTTTTAACTGATCTTCCTGTCTCAGCCTCCTAAGTAACTGGGAATACAGGCATGCACCATCATAACCTGCTTTAATTTCTCCAGAAAGGCATGTAGTGTTTCAGAGAAGTTGGAGGTTGATCCTTGCACTTAACATAAATTTTTAGATGTTTAACACTTGGGACTTCAGTACACAGTTTAATCTTAAAACACATAATAGATCTTAAGAGAAAGGATACCAGACATCCATTAGCATGATGATGGCTTTAAGGAAACTTATTTGCATAAGAAGGAAGAAACTTAACAGTATTTGTTTGAGGTCCTGTAAACAATTGGTTATTGAATTGAAATTATATCTGCAGTTCCCTTGAATTTCTTTCACTTCGATATGTGTTGCATGCATGGATTTTAGATTACTAAGTCAGACCCATAGCATTGGTTTAGATAATCACTCAATGACAGTCTTATTGGTTTCTAGAAGTGATCCAAATTATTTTTTGTATAGAAACTGTTTGTGAGTTAATAGGCATCCTTGTGGGCTGAGGCCAGGCTGTGGAGACAGAAAATTCCTATTTGCAAATGTACGATTTCATAACTGGGCCTTTTTGTTCCTTATTACTTCATTTTTAATTTATTTCTTCACAATGTGGCATGTGGGGAAATATCCTGAAGCCTGTTCTAATGAAATATGTTGAATATTAGGTTTTAACCAGCTTACAAAGTTTAGAAAGTTCTTAAGAACTTTGAAGTCTCCTACTGAAAAGTGATTTAAAAGAATAGTCTAATTTTATTATGGGGTTCAGAAATGAACATTATCATGATTAAATATACAGCTTCCATCTTGCATAAACAGGATGTTCAACAAATGACATAAAAACAGAAAGACACACAAACAGATAAATATGAAGAGTTTTGTAATCATGCTTCTTTTTCCATTCACCAGAACAAGAGAATAAGAAGTTACAAATGCTTATCTTCAGCATTTTGTTTCTCAATTCAAGGGAAGGCAGCTTTGCATGTGTCTTTTTGTGCTTCACTGTAACACTGAAAAGAAATATGTCTCACATGTATTCATAATTAGTTTTGGAAGCTACAACTATAGGTTACATATAATGCTGATGCGCTACCATTTCTCAGTTTTATCATAGGCATCCTCTGGATCTCCACATTGCTTACTAATTTGAGGCCAGCAGAACAGAGAGAAGAATCACCTGAAGTGAGATAAATTCTTGCAAATGTACTATGAGTACATAGACAGCAAGTCTCCAAATATGCACTTGATCCGGCACCAGAGTCATCCTGCAGAAATTAAGATCAGTAAGAGGGTGATGGGCTTCAGATGCTGTGGAGTCCAGCTGGCTCGAGCTGCATAAAATTCAGATACGTGTGATCTCATTTAAAATTCCTGACCATCAAAAAGCTAGTTCAGCAGATACAGTGGCTGTAAACCATTTTGATGGAGGAGAGAATTGAGACTTAGGAATAAACAAGAGAATGCAAGCAGGCATAGCTATATCTGACATAGGGAATCCGTACACTAACTTTTTGTACTCTCATCTGAGGTTCCATCTTCATTTTTAGGGATCTGCTTTCTTTTTCCCTTTAAGACAAGATGTCAGCCATACAGATGCACAGGGGATGTGGAGCAGGTGATCTGCCTTCACCTTCTCTACTCAGAGATGGTGTAGTCTGTGGCCCCAATTCTTGAGTGATATTTTATTTAATTGATGTTTATATGGTTGTAGGAAATGATTCATGAATTCAGGTGGTAGTTTTGTAACTACATGGTATACTCTGCTTAGAAAACAGGTTTGATCTAATATAAGCAATCTCACTTAATTCAGATAAAACACTATCATTTGCTAAAGTCATACATCTTTCAAATGATTTTCTACCTGACTAGCGGTGCAGAATAAGATTAGAAATCATTGAGGTGTCAGATGTCAACTTTCTGCTATCTGTGGGCAAATTGTTGATTAATACACAGCTTCAATTTTTCCATCCAGTTCTCAGTTTTCTTAAAACCTCTGATCTTTTGCTTCTGCTCATGTCCGCCTATCCACAACTGACCATTCTCAGACGCTTGGTTCATGGGCTATGGACAATTCCTTGGAAGAATGGGAGACACACATTCATGTTAAAATTAAAATACCTTAGACTGAGAGTCTATCCCTTATTTATGTTCCCACTACTGGGAAATATATTAGGAAGTAAATCATATGATGATCATTCACTTAGCTTTTCATTGCCTGAGATAAACAATTTAAAGGAAGAAAGACATATTTTAGCCCATGGGTTCAGAGGTTTCAGTCCATGATTCTGGACTCAGTAGCTTTGTACCCATTGTAGTTCAGTATGTCATGATGGAAACACATGTCAGAGGCAACCTGTTCACCTCAAGGTTGAGAGGAAGCAAAAAGAGAAGAGGGGATGGGGTCCCAATACCCTTTTGAGGACCAACCCCAATGACCTAACTTCCTCTAACTAACCTATTAAAGAATCCACCACTTCCCAAAAGTGCCTCCAGCTGGGGACCAAACCTTTAACACAAAGCCTTGGGGGCATTTAATTTAAATTCAAACTACAATAATGATCAAGGACTGACAAAGGCAATCAATAAAATGTCAGTGAATCTAGAGAACCAGCTATGAAGAAATTCATTATATTGAAAAGATTGAGGGAAGGTTGAAACCATGAAAGAAGGGCAGCTTAGTTAGAAGACAGGAAAGTTACTTCTAGAATCCTAATGGAAAGATTCACTTATGTGAGAAATACCTTACTTGATCGAAATGAAGCAAGTCATATTATGGTCAATATTAAGTAATAAGTATGTAAATCACCAGGATGGCTATGGCACACAAACTCTGAGTTGATTTATCTCCTGGATGTTTCTGGAGAAAAAGGTACCACATTGAACATCTAAGAGGAATTCTCAGTCACATGATTCTATTTTATCTTAGTACAGAAACTCAGAATGAAGCAAATGATAAAGAAGTTAAATTACTGTCGCATGTGTTAGCAAATGAGTAAGAGGAAGACAAATATAAGGTGTATTGTTTTAAATAAAATGCTACCCTTCCTAGCTTTATTCTTTATCAGGAGAAATGGTAAACCCTATCTGTGGTCATTGATAAATAACATACAACAAATGCAAAATATAATTTTATTTACCTGATTCTTTTTTAACATATAAACTTTCAATACAAAAAACATTCAAGCCTTTACAAACATTTTTCCTTTTTGAGAAACAAATCCAAACATTCTGGTTCTTTAATTTAAAAAAGGAATTTATTCACTAAGCAATTGCTCCCAATTCAACCAGTATTCTTGGATCTTCTTTAATACTTATTTGTATTATTTGTAAATAATACTTAATACTTATTTGTATGTTCTATGAAGGGAGAACTTAACAGCAACAGAGATACTGCTCTAAAAATCATACTTAAAATATTACCATATAATTTTGGCAATTGGAAGGCTCGATTTTCCTTTGTACGCTGGGCAGTTATAGGAAAAGTAAACTTCTGAATTTAAATAAAAACTAAAAAAGGAAAATGGTAGTAGGCTTAACAGCATGCTTCTCTGCATGTTAGATATGGTGAGTTTGCTTGAAGTTCTGTTTTCAAAGTTGCCATCCCAGCAGCTTTCACAGGTAGGACGTGGGGTGGGTGAACATCTCAGAAATTCTTTGCTGTCTCTGAAAAGATCTTAATGATTTTACTTGATATTAAAAAAGCAAGGAAAGAGATGTTGGATTTATGTTACTACGGTCACACTAGAATAAGATACCATGAATGGTTTTATTTTATGGAAAGTGCAACTAGATGGAGAAGACTGTGCAGTGTCTACATGTGAGCATTCATGGTGGATCTGCATGGCATCCTACTCTGCACAAACTCACACGTGTGTATCAGGAGTGTCAGAGCAGAGCCCCTTGGTGTAGTTCTTAGCACAGTAGGTAGGTGGTGGAGCTACCCCTGAAATGCAGGGCCAGCGGTTGTTCTGCTGTGTCCTCTGTGTAGAAAGGTGACCACTGACCAAGATGAAAGCATTGCAGACGCCATCTTCCAAAAGCTGTACCTGTTACAGGTAATCCTTTGAAGGTCAAGAGATTTAACCTTTACTAGGGCACAGGTTTCATTATACTGTCCCCAAATGTTATTTTGTTCAAAACTCCAAGCTTAAGTGAAGAGGAGTCATCTGTCCACACAATGGATGCAGATAAACTTCTTTTCTTAATTTCGAAAATTGATTTCCTTCGATGTTTAGATAGCATCTGTTTCAACTTGTCCTTGAAAAAGCTGGTGGTGAGAGTGTAGAGGATTGGGTTCAAGGCACTGTTTACCGGAAGGAAAAAAATCACTATCCAGGAGGTGATTGTGCCTGCAGAGGGAGGAAACAAAGTGTGAAACAGAACAGAAGATGATTAAGGCTTTTTTTGTGTGTGTGCTAGGAATTGAACTCAGGGCCTTGTGTAGCTCTGCCACTGAGCTACATCCTCAGGTTGAAGGTGAAGGTGTAAATAGACATAAAATACAAATAACACTTCACAGCAATGCAACCATGAAAGTGCTCCTTCACACATTTAAATTTGCTCTCACTTTATTGTAAAGCTCTTTGATAAAAGAACATAGAAGTTAATGACTCAAGGTTTTATTTTTTTGAGTTTCAGTAACTAAATCATAGATTGTTATTAAAACAAGAACAAATGATCTGAAAACACTTTGTAAGCTGTAAATTGTTATGTGATATATTTTTCTTGTTCTTATTGTCTTCATTTATATAAAAATTAAAAAAATAAAGGAAATATTCCTTAAACTACAGAATAGGTTCAGGAAGCTTCTAGTCCAAAAGGCTCCTTGCCCTGGTATTCCTGTGGTAATCCTATTAACCCGTTATTCTCATCTAAACATTTGGAGAGGAATGGGTTCTTCAAGCCTGATGAATTTTTTGTGTACAGCCACACGCATGCTAATAGGATATTTAGATAAGGAGACCACAAAGGGTCCTGTTGAGGAGACATTTAGAATGATAGTGTCCTTGCTGAGAGTATCATCCAATGGATTACAATGAAATGTATTTTGTCCCTTTCAGGGCAGCCTGCTCTTTGGATGAGACA
Source organism: Cavia porcellus (assembly GCF_034190915.1). Lineage (NCBI taxonomy): Eukaryota > Metazoa > Chordata > Mammalia > Rodentia > Caviidae > Cavia > Cavia porcellus. The sequence continues at coordinate 38,490,170 of NW_026947504.1, read as the reverse complement.
TTCTTAGATGTGACCCTGGTCAAATCCCTTACTCTTTCTAAGCATTTCCTTCCTTCTCTATAAAAGGGAGCTGGTGGGGTTGATTCAGCTACTCATTTCTGTGGATATTTTTTGAAACACCAACACCTGACATTCTCAAACCCAACCAGAGAAGCTGCCTTTTTCTGTATCCCCACAAATTCAAAGAAGCTGGGTGTGCTGGTACAAATCTGTAATCCCAGCTACTTGGGAGTAGAAGGCAGGAGGATAACAAATTCAGGACCAGCCTGGACCACTTAGGAGTCTCTGTCTCAAATAAAAAATAAAAAGCACTGGACATGTGAGTCGGGCTAGAGCAGTTTATGTAACATGCAAGGGGCCCTGGGTTCAATCCGCAGTACTTCAAGGAAAGGGACGAGAGAGACAGAGACAGAGAAAGTGACTTTCAAATAACTCCTAGCCGGGTGAAGAGCTGGAAAGCAAGGCCGATCTTTTTGTCTCTGACTCCATGATTTTGTTCCCCTTTAGTTTTATTTTTCTCTTGATGCTACCTTTGCTCCCTATAACCCTTCATTCTTCTGTCTTCCTTGGCAGCTTATCTGACCTCCCTCTCTCTGTCTCTTTCTTTCTATCTCTCTTCCCTCCCCCATATTTGCTGTCCTCTTTTCCCTATTCCTTCTTCTCTTTCTTGACCTATTTTTTTAAAACTGGAAAGAAAATGAAAGGAACACACACACACACACACACACACACACACGTACTTATCCTATCTTTGACTTATTAAATTTTTATATTTTTAGCCTTAATAAAAAAGATAATTTGAACAGTTAGCTGATGAAGATAAAGTAGTTTGTTTCTGTCTGTTGTGCTCCCAAAGAAACACTGACCAGTAATCTTACCCCAACCCAGGTGAAAAACAGTTCCTCATAGCACCTGCTTTCAATTAGACAAAGACAAATAGGTCACTGAAGGTTTTATAAGCAATTTGCACTCTGAACGAAGCTTCTTGTTCAGTCTTAGGGAGACACCCTAATTTAAATTCAGCAGCTGTTTGTGAGGCTGCAGGGTTAAAGCTGGTTCATCGTTTGGGTTAATCCAGGTATTATCAGTGACATATCCTGACCATCAGACCCCAGGGAGCTTGAACGTAGGGACGGGTTGCTGGCTCTAGGTCAGTGACTATTGCATTTCCTATAACACTATGCAACGTTGGACAAGCGGGAAGACAATTGTCAAATGTCATAAAGTCTGCTCTCATGGGCCTACAATCATGTTCCTGGCAAACCCTGGAGGAGAGAACATAACTGGAGAACGACTGGTGTGTGGCACAGTCGTGGTTTTACAAGATGACACTTTTCTGTTCTGGTGACATTCATGGAGCTCATAGTTAAGACTATCATGATCTGAAGTGTCTTAGGCTCTCCGAGGATGCTGATTATTCCTGTTATCAGATGCCCTTCACCCCTAGACATCTCCTGATCATAAATCAGAGAGAGCATGGACTGAGTTGCTTCCTCCTTTATCAAAGTCCCAGTACCTCTGAATGTGATTCTATCTCTAAAACTTTTAGAGTAAATTAAAATGAGGTTAGTGGGTGAGTCCTATTCTCATAAAGAGGAAGTTAGGATATATGAGGAGGTACTCCAGATGTGCACACAGAGGAAAGGCCACAGTAAGACACAGTGAAAGGTGGATAAGACAAGGAGAGAGGCTTCAGGAATAACCGACCTTGCCAACACTTAGATCATGGACTTCTAGAAAATGCATTCCAGAAAATACATGTGTTTCCAGAAAACACATGTCTGAGATACCTTATTTGGATAGTAAGCTAATAGAGGAATAACCTTGCAGGTTAATAGAGAGAGTTAAAGGCTCAAAGAATTAATAGACACAGAATAAAAGAAGTTGAAGTAATTTGAGAGGCCACTGGGATAGTTAGGTGCTTTGTCAACTTGAGTAAGAAATGCCCAACTAATTGGATCAGCATAGTTCTGGGTGTGGCTAAGTGGATTCATGGAACACATAAGACCCACTCTGGGTATGAGAGGCACCAGTCAAGGCTGGGAGCCTGAATGAAATAAAAATGGCAGTGAAGAAGGAAGTGGCACTTCTGTTTCTTTGGAGGAGTTCTAGTCTTCATCTTCTCCCTGGATGTCATCCGCTGGGGTCCAGCGCAGACTCTATAGCCTTCTATTGCCGAACCTTTAGCCTCACACAGGACACTACAGTGTGCTCCAGGACTTTGTGTTTTCCATGGATCCTTTGAATCTCCGGGATGTAGACAACCCTTTTGCACTTTTCTACCCCTGACTGTGAAAGGGGCCTCTGTAAGCCTACCTTGTAAACCCTTACACATTTATATATTAGATATTAAATCTGTTTCTCTAGTGAGAACTTACTGATACAATCTTCTAGAAAGAGTGTCAATGAGATGAGGTGATCATTTTTAAATTCCCTTAGCACGTTAGTGACTTGGTCAGGCAGGAACCCAGAACTTTACCGGCTCCATGAAGGGTCTTTCTCTCACCTGCCCTACATCTGGGCTAGGTGAGTGCCTGCAGCGGGAAGATACACCCGCAGGTGAGCAGACAGGAGTGGACGGGGTAAGCTCCATCTGTTCTACCATTACTGGAGGAGCTCAGCTTCTGTAATTGTCTGGACAAGTCTCTTAGGTCATGGACTTCTTTGGAGCTTACACGCTGGGTGACGGCCTCCTGTGTTCTTATCTCCTATGTTCTCCACAGGGAAGCTCACAGCATGGCAGCTACTTTTTCGTTTTTTAAACAACACTATGTGAAAGGCACTGTAGAAAATGCAGAGGTGAATAAGAGAAGGCCTCCACCCTTCCAAAGCTTATGATCTTAAGGGGGCAATGGGTACTTTTAAAAGTAATGCTAACGTAAGGCAGCTTGGACAAGGTTAATGGGCTGTGATGGACAGCTAAGCAACTGGATGAAAAGCAGATAGGGAGAGATCTGCAATGGTGTGGCAGAGGAGGGAGAAATTGGGCTCAGCCTTATGGGATAAGAAGGGTTTAGTAGGCTGGAGTCTTATTCAGTGTAAATATAATCAGGAGAGGGAAGCATTTTTAGTGAAAGCTGATATCATAACAGGAAAGCACAGAAGAAAAAGTCCAAACATTCAAATGAACCTTGAATACACGAAGGTGAGTTCAGAAGAAAGGGATGTTTTAACACTAATCCTAACATTTGGACTTCCTTCTCTGAGCAATGGACACCAATGGACATTTAAGTCCTGTTGAGTTTGAAATGCAGGACATTAAAATTGAGGTAGTAGTCATAGTTGGAGACTGTTCAAGAGAACATCTGGGATCATTGATATTTGATGAACTCTACCATTCTTGTCCTGTCTGACTGCCTCTTCTCTAAGGAACTCACAGAAAACTGAGGGCTTCTCCTCTTACTATCCAGAACAATAAAGGCTCTCCCGATTTTCACTTCCACAAATCACATGCTTGAAAGACATCTCTGCTTGCTTGTGAACATTAAGATGCTGAGGCTGCCACATACTATTTTGTAGGAAGGCAACTGAGAAGACCTCTTCAACTTCTTGTATGAGCCAAATGAAAGCCAATAGAGATGCTTGTCGTTTGTGCATTTGTCACTTTCATCTGGGCTTGCAATGAGGCAGTCGCCCTGCTTGACAGTGGGATTATGGGATGAATGAGATGCAATTCCTTTCCTGGATTAACTCCTAAAATAAATCTGCTATTGGCTGAAATAATACATTGAAGATGATCCTGAAGTCTGTGTCACGATCTTGGAAAATTCGAAAATTGTTTTGATCTCTAGATCTTAGAAAATACTTCTAGGAAAATCTTTACTCATGAAGGATGATTCTCTCTGATTTAAGTTGGGTTGTGTCCTGGGAACCTAGCATTTTGGATGAGGCTCTTCTGTGGAGCATCCAGCATTCCACAGAACTCAGGGTGATATTTCATAGCTTGGACCATGCAGTAGACCAGTGGTTCCTTTCAGGTGTGTGTGAATCAGAATCATAAGGGAGCTTTGGCAAAATACCTATGTCTATGTTAGCTCCTGGGGATAAAACCCCAGAGGTGTGGGAAGAACCTGGGCATGTATACTTTGATTTTTTTCATATCCCTGCGTAAGAACCACTGTCTGTCTCAGGTAGAAGCAAAGTGATCAGATTTACTTTTTCTATAGTTCCCATTTTTAAATTACCCCTCCCTGGATTGGACTACTATCCAGTTTAGAATGCCAATTCTAAAATATTTCAGGAAAATAAGAACTCTTTGTATTGAAGCCATAGGTATTTATGGAGAATTTACATATGCAGAGCACTGTTCTAGATTCTGATCGGATTGCAGGAAGAGCCCATGAGAAGGCATAAGATACTTAGGCACCATAAAAGTGACTGACCTGGTATTTCCACTCGCAGGAGGGAAAGGATTTTAACCACAAATACAGGAATCCAGCAGATGGCATCAGAGAACACTATAAAAAAGAAACGGTTGGCAATAGCCACCTCTTTTCCAATGTGATTCCTCACTTCTGCTGTCTGTGCGGCGGTTTTTTGAATTGAACAGAACATAATAATATAGCAAAACACGATGATGACAAAAGCCAGCAAGTTTACACCTGTTGGAAAAAAAGCACATCTCTAAACATTTTGGGAGTATGTATCAATCAAATATTGGGGTGCTTAGATATTAAATATGGTGTCTTTTAATCTTGAGGCTTTCAAGAAGCATTCTTTTATATATGCCCAGTGATATTTAACTAAAATTTATGTGTTTAAGGAAATACAATGAAGGAATCAACTGAGTATTCCAATTCAAAAAGAGATTTCAGAGACATAAAGCCCTTGTCAAGAATTACAGGCTTTTAAAATTCAGATCTAGATAAGGCACAAAGTAAACTCTAGCTTATTTAAAGTGTGAAAAAAACTGTTATAATGCTTGTACCTCTTTGTAACTTCAAACTTTAAGTGATTACTATAATCACAGCATGTCTCAAACAATACATATAATTCCATTTCTTTAATATACATATGAATAAAATAATCTCAGGATTTATTGTGATTATTACTGCCTTAGAAATATTATGTTTAATACTTTTTGTTCTTATATAAAAATAATACATGGAACAAAAATACATTTTTTAAAGAATTTTTTCTTTAGTGATTTAACGGCTGTGGATCAGGGCGATTTGGCCTCATTTTAGAAAAGAAATAAAAAAACTTATAGATTCAACTATACAAATCATTCTCCTGGGGCCAAAAATATTCATGAGACTTTAATTTAACAACACTATCCCCTGTAAAGTTGACTTTGTAGTCATTTTATCTGCTTTATTCTGTCTGTACTAAAAATCCTGAGTGCTTATCTAATTCCTTATAGAGAATCATAAAATTTGTGTATATTTTCAAAATTGTTTAAAATGTATTAATCTGAACCTAGATGTGAGACTGGTAAAGTCTTGGGAATATACTTTAAAGTTTATTTTTATCAAAAGGATTTCAGGTTTCATGAAATAAATACCAGTATAAACTATACAATAGAATTTTACAAAACTGATTTGTCTTAGGCTTCTTGTCAGAGTTTAAACAAAAAAAGAAATAACTCTGGTTTAAAAATATTCCTCTGGCCCACATTCTAGAAATAGACTTAGTTAAAGGATTAAAAGCACATATTCTAAATCTATATAAGAGAGAAAGGTGTTAACAACAGGTGAAACTGTTATCTGTATGACTTTTCTCTAAATCCAAACTATTCTAAATTAAACAATTAAAAATTCTATATTCTATATTGTTCAAACAGAAAAAGTGCACTTTTTTAGAGCTCTGGGACTTCTATACAAACAGTGTCTACTAGGATTGGAATGATGACAGGAGCATTTGTGTACGTGTGTGTGTGGTACCGTCTGTCTGTCCACATGGAATACACATGAAGTGCCTAACCCTTTGTGGTAGGCCCTCATGCCGTAACTAAGATGCATTCAACCGTGTCCGACTACTTTAGTGCTTCCTCTGGCCTTGCTCCTGGCTTTGTCTTCTGAACACACCGTGTCTTTCTCTAGGACACAGACCATGTCCTGCTCCCCCAATGCCTCTTCATCCTTTGAGCCTCAGTTTGCGTACGTTTCTACTGGGAAGCCTTTCCTAGTCCTCAGGCTGGGCCTCCTGGAACATCCTGTACTCTCTGGCGTGGATCAGTCTATGATGTAAGAGTTTAGTAGACATCTGCACCTTCCTCTCTGGTCTTTAAGGTCTGTGGTGGTTGGATCTGTTTCATCTCCTGTGCCCAATCCAACGCACAGGTGTGGAAGGTGCTAAATCAATAAATGTAATTTGTATGTGAGGGGGAGCGTGTGTGTGTGTGTGTGTGTGTGTGTGTATGAGATGCCCCAAGCTAGAAGCCATGAAGAAATTACGCATGCATCCTCTGTGTGACAGTCTTATGAATAAGTAAATACCAAGGAGAGCATTGTGCAAGGGGATTTTCCAAATGGTGCAAATGAAGTGTTCAGCTTTTCAGAGAATGAAGAGGAGTAGACGAAGAAGACCTAGTGACAATGGTTGAGACAGGTCGTGACGAGTTTTAGGCAAGTCATTTAAACTTGGCCTTGAAAGTAATACAGAAACTACTGAAGGTCTCTGGGGAGGGTGGTGAACAGATAAACAGATAAACCCCAAGGCTAAAGATCAGTATGGGCTACATCAGTACTAAGAGTGCAGGCAGGAAGATCTCAAGTGACAGCCACTGAAGAGAGTAGAGACCTGAAGGAATGTAGACAAATGTGTATTTTAATTAAAATTGTCCAATGCAAAAGAAAAGATCATAGACTGAGATCTAGGACTAGACTCTGATGACCACGTGGATAAAAGGACAGAAAGGGGAATGAACATGATGATATACCACAGTTAAAGGATAGATGAATAACTTCAAGCAGAATTAATACGTATTAGAGAATAGAAAAAATTTCAACTTTATGGGACTAAATTTGTCGTACATTTGTGAATGAAAGTATGCAGTTTTCCAAAAACAATAAGGTGAATTAAGAAAACTGAGAAGCAAATATTCTTATTAAGAGTTGGCTGATTTCAGAGTTTCCTTTATCAAAGGCAACAAATATTCCTGGCATTTTCATTCAGATAATCTGCTACTGAGTTTACAGATTTTTATTATTTATTTGATTCATAACTAAGTTGTAAAAAAAGGAGAGTTCAAATAAGTTGGGCTTTCAGGACTAGCCTAGTCTCTCAGCACAGCTACTATATGGGAAGGTGCGACAAAGGAATGTAGGAAAAAAATTTTAAAACAAGACCATCCAGTCCTTCTGTTCCAAATAAGGGCCTACAATAAAAATTTAATAAAACCCTCATAAGTACATAGCAATAACTTTTTCCTACAAATGACATCTAATTGACAATATTCATTTATTTCCTAAAATAGACAAATCTACCTTTTATGGTATTTATGGTTTATGGTATTTCTTTCAAAATGATGGTTATACAGGGAATGAAAAATACAATTTACCTAGGAAAATTCCAAGAGAATATACTTGACTTCCAGTAGCTTCTGTATGGTCATAGTAAAGTGGGAAACATACTCCATTTTTCCCATAAAAGTTTCCAAAGTAATTGTCATTCCAAAAGGGAATCACAGCTATCAAAAATCCCACCATCCAGATGCAGCTGAGGATGACCAAGGTCTGCCGCTTTCCAGGTCGGATGTTACTAAAGGGGAAGACGACGACCAGGAACTTTTCCAGAGTTAAGAAGGTCAGCAACAAGACCGAGACTTCAGTAGACAGCATGGCCAGAAAGCCCAGGAGGTGGCACTGTGGGCTTTCCATCCACAGCAGGGCGTACTTCTGATACTGCCCGCGGTATTTTATATCGAAGAAGCCAACGAAGAACAGGTAAATACCCATCAGGCAGTCGGCACCTGTGAGGAATCGATGCAGTGTCTGTTGGTAGTGCCCAGCACCTCTTGTGTTAATTTTCTGATTAGGTTTCCTGCATCTTATATCAAATAAACTAATGTGATTGCCTACTCAATACCAAGAATCCAGAGGACTTCAAAATCTGTGCTAGAGTACCACAGTATATCTTTGCTTTAATAAAGAGGAGGAGGGAGACCTTATTTGGAGAAGAGCTAGTTTTAAAACAGTAAACATGAATTACTTGTATAATTAATAAAAGGAATCTGAGCTTAGGGTGGCCTGGGTGCCACTGAATAACCCACAACATTTGCTCTATGATCTGTCACCTGACTTATCATTTTGTTCCTTATTTCCAAGCCAAGATCCCCAGGGCCAGTTCACTATGAGATTATATGATCTAAAATATAGCTACCAAGAATAGCATGTTAATATTTTAAAAATAAATTTTCCCACCATACATAATTCTTATTAAATGACATTTGATGATATATGTACATATATCCACATACATCATATATATATATACATATATATACACATATATACATCCAGTGCACAGTTCAGAGAGAAGATATCCTTTCCCTTTATATAGGAAACATACTTACAACAAAGGATTTTGATGGACATAGCGTGAGTTGTATTTTCAGCTTTAATGAAAGATCTCATGCCAATGACAAAAAGATTTCCAAAGCAGGTAATGAAAGCTATAACCCAGACAAATATTCTGAGGATATTGTTAGCCAAGAGGTCCTCAAATGAAGAAATGCCGTCAGACAAGGGCATACATAGTCGCACATGGGGAGCATAGGAGCAGTATCGAAAGTTTTTGAAATAACTAAAGTCAAAGGGAAAACAAGAGTCACTTTACAGTAGTGATACAGAAACCTCAGCTGCAGCCGTTTCGGAGCTGCAGCTCTGCTAGGTCAGCAACCTGGCTAGACTCGCTTGTTTAGTTTTGTTCGGCAGTGACTATATAACTAGAGAGCTCTTTATTAAATCGTATTACTCCAGGCAGGGTCCTCTGAATGAGTAGGAACCTGGGGGCCACAGAAGGGCAGAGGTGGCTGGCTGAGCAGAGTCGGGGGAGTGATGGGAATGTGAAATCTCAGGGGCTCTACCTTTCCCCGTCACACTGCATCATTCCCTTGCTGCATGGTACGCAGTGTGCACTGTCATTGGTGAACTGATCTCTAGCCAGCATCCAGGGCTCGCATCAGGGATGGAAGGAATCTACTGCAGCTGACTACAGACATTCCTGATTCCTCCTGAGTCCTGCCCACTGAGGTCTACTTAAAGTAGTATTTCCCCCTGATACTGGCAGGTCCGAGACTAGGGAAATTCAGCCTCCCTGGAGCTAGGAGAAGTAGCTTTCAATGCAGATTGCTTGCCAGGGTTGGGAAAGACTCGTCTATAGGCAGTATATTTACAGTGTTTATGAACCAGACATGGGGAGTCGTGATGGACTGGAATTGCTGAGGTCCTTTGGATTATGACCACCCCCCTCAAACCAAGATTTTCTTCCATAAACTCAATCTGTTTTTATTCTTTACTGCCTCTTTCATTTCACTTATCTACTCTTTTCTCTAAGTCAGATCCACTTGTTGTCATCTCCTAAGTTTAACAAAGCTTTTCCTTTGCTACGCTCTCAGGGCTCCTGTGACTGGACCCCTGGCTGCCCTCAGCTTCTAGGCTTCCTTCCACCCAGACACAATTGCTTTGCTTTTATCCTCCAACCCTGGCTCTCTTCTTAGAGTCTTATATTTGCTTTTCCCTGTGGTCGGAGGTTCTTTCTCTGGATATTGGCAAACTTGCTTCCTCCCTCTGCTCAGGTCTGCTCAAGGGTCACATCACTCTGACTTTCCTTCTGACCCTGCATTTTACTTCCCTTATCTTCATGGCATTTAATAACTTTATTTACTATTTATCCCATTTCCAAAGCTAAAGGAAAGATCTGCAAGACAAACATCTTTTCTCTTGTTGATCTTAGTGTTTCTAGCAACTAGAATAGTAACTGGCACCTGTTGGGACTCAACAACTATTTCCTTGATCAGCAGAGGGACAATGGGTAATTGACGAGGCCACGTCCAATAGACACAGGAGGCAATTCCTGCTCTCAAGCAGCGTGCATCCCGCTTCCTGATATATGCATGCTATTAAAAAACACTTGACATTTCCCTTTGTTTGCTTTCCTTTCCCTGGAGCAGATACTGGACCTGATCTCTTGGGTTTTTTTTTTTTTTTTTTAGGGTTCCATTACGTTCACTGTCTTCAGATAGAGACATCTAGGGTCTCCCCCAGTGGCCAGTTGGCAGATGAAAGGTATAGGGCTGATGAAGGAGGTATTTCAATAAGTAAAGGACAAAGACAATAGAGAAGAAGGCCACTTATTAAGAAGCTAGCTAGGTGAGAATGTTTTCTGTTGCCTTTTGGGTCCTTCCTGCCTGTGACTTGAGGTTTGATATTTAAAACAGCAATGTCTCCACCAACTTCTAAAATGGTTTCTATTCTATTCTTCACTTCCCGCCTGCAACAGGAAGTGTTGGCTTCATTAAGTATTTATCTAAGCGTGCCACAGAAAGAGAAACAAACGGAACCTTCTGGATGTGCCTCAGACACTTGCCTTTTAACCATCACACCACCTGCACAGATATAAACAAAGTGTTTTCCCCAAAACCACCTTCATACCAACACTGTCAGCCCCTGCCGCACCCGACTTTTCATCTTACGAGTCCTCCCTAGTTTTGTGGACAACAATGGTTAATTTTTGAAATCAAGAACACAGATCACACAGTTGATAAAAGATGTCATAAACATATATTAACACAACTTACACAGTGCACTTTAACTTAATATATTAAAGTGACTTAACAAAAACTACTATAAAGATTAATTACCTCCATTTTGTAGTGCACTTAGTAACAGTAACAACACCTGGAATTTATATAGCACCTTTCTTCCTAAGGGCTCAAATCTTAGAGCAGCCGACTGCTCATTCATGTGAGGTGAATTAATGTTTCCAGGTCGCCTGATACCAGTTAGCCAGTGACTTCATCTTGTGTAATATGTGGCATTCTGGTACCCTGATCTCTGATTGGACCTCAATTGGATAAACAGCATGTTTCCAGAGAGAAGGGTCATTCATGTCGGCACATCATAATATTGAACTCTATTTGGACCAAAGGTGACAAAATTAAAAGGTTCTCAATAAAAAAAAAACTTTTGTTGCATAAAAACACAATTCAGTGATACATCAGACAGTTGACATGAGAACATTTGATACATTTAACATGCTTTCTTTTTCCATTCTTTCATACATACATACATGTGAGACAGGTTCTTCAGAGGTTGAAACATTTCTGTATTTATATTTGGAATCTCTATCCTTCTCAGGTCTCTAGAAAATAAACACAATGTGTTTGATGTTTTAAAGGTAACACTGTGTGATAATTGCCTTCTTCTTTGTCACATCTTAAAAAGGATGCTTCCAATCTTATGTTACTAATCCAAATTAAGGTGAAAAAGTTAGTTAGAGAATTACTACTTCTACTTAAAGCTCCTACGTGTTGGAAATGGTTTTGTCATTTCATATACAGAATTACAACCTAAAAGAAAACTTTTATGTATTTCTTTGATTCAAAAGTCCAAGAAACTGAGGGTATAGCTCAGAGGTAGAGTGCTTGCTTAGCATGTGTGAGAACTGGGTTTAATCCCCAGCATCACAAAAATACATAAATAAAAATATAGCCTCGGTATCTCTCATTTGAATATGAAAATTTCCCACAGTTTGATCAAAGAAAAAAAAAAAACCTATGGGAATGAAAGGGTTTCACTCAGGAGCTGATACATTCATCCCAAAAACATCACCAAAGTTTAAGTCAGGATTTAAATATTTGTTTCCTTTGACCTCTGTGTCTTTAGGGTGGAAAATCAGGAAGATACTAGAGGAGTTCAGTTTGGGACAATCTGTTTCTAAGGGGAAGTGTAATTTTTGTAATCCCTCCAGGTCTCGGAAGTCATCCTCCAAAGGCCTCAGTGATCACCCCTACATCATCTCTCACATCATCTGGAAGCTTTTACAAATACGCATATTGTGAAGACTTCTTTAGGGTGCTGTGCACTGGAAGCTACCATATTCTCGGAAAATGGACAGAAAGAGGGCAATCTAAAACAATGGAAACTATTTGCTCTTCAAGTTTAACTTAAAATATTTCTGCTTTTCACTTAGTTGCCTTTTGGCTGATCCAAATAAGAACTTATCAATGTGGTTGTGCATTTTCCTTACCTGCTGTGTCCTTCACAGAGGAGTCCTCTTGCTGTTGGCAACCAGAAGTAAATTTGAGGAAACTCGTATATTACCCATCATCACATAATCCCTCTAGGAAAGAACTCTGAGTCCTTTTTTCAAAACCGTTTTTTTTTTTTTTTAAAGATCCCCATTCCCTCTCTATTTTGCTGTCTGGTTTTCTCCTTTACCTGTCACAGTTTTAGTTGTACACAGATTGTATAATTAGATGATCAATATCTTCTAATGTCCTAAATATCAGAAGCCACTCTGTCCTAAGTAACGAAGTATAATGCATAGTTTGATGTTGAATAAGTGTTGAGGAAATAAAGATAAATGTGAATCTTAGAAAAAATAAAAAAGGAAATAAAAGAGGGAAAGGAATAAGGGAAGAAAGGCACAGAGTAACATCATCATTACTCTGACTTTCAGAAATGTAATATGTAGGAAGTGAAGTAAGAATCAAGTTCTCTGCATCCTGAGGGCGGTTGATGTATTTAAAAAGGATGACTTATTTATAGATTTTTGGACTTTTCAGCCTCTTGAGAACAGAAACCAAGTCTTTATCAGTTGATGCTCAGTAGTATCTGCTGAAAAAGAACTTAATCGTTCATTAATTTCTAATAGAAACCTACTTAAGAACACAAAGTGATGTTATAGGTTGGTATTTGAAATTAAATGAAGAAATGCTTAGGCCAAAATCAAGTGCTACAACACGATCTCTGTACAAAACATACAAACTGTAGCCAACAAATGGTTACTCAAAGGAAAGCAGTCATGAAGTCCAAAGAATAACTGGCAAAGTTCTTGACAACATCGAAACCCAAAATGATTCAAATTTTAAGGTACTATACAACACTAATGGTCTGAATGCTCATATTTGTGGGATCTTAAAACAACGCTGAAAAGTGAAAATCATACACTGTAGACTGATACCAGTAGGATATCATAGGAGAAGGGAAAGTGGGGGAAAAATCCAAGTCTTAGATAATTTGTTTAACTAAACTGAAACAAAATTATCCCAATTTAATTCACTGTGAAAAGTGCATGGTGAGATTTCTCCGTAGGCAGGAACTCTCTTCGGAGGGCAGCCTTCCCTGTGACTTACCCTCCTCCCACTAGGGTTCACCTCTTTGAAGTTTATCACCTACTCTCTTGAAACCAGTCTCCCAAAACATGAACTTTTGAGGGTCAAACCACCAACATATGGGAAATATATGCCATTTCCAACACAGAAATGGCCTTTACACCATTTAATACTAAAAAACAAGGCTTTATTTTCATCAAGCACATAATTGATTATAACATGATACTCACAATGATCTGAGGATGCAAACCCCTGTGTGGGAAATACTCATTTGACAACAAATGTGTGTCTAAGTAAAATACATCCACTGGAGTTCTAATTGACGAACTTATAATACTTTACTTACAGAGACTGAAGTTGTTTAAGACTTCCAAACTGGTTCTTGTGAAGATACAAAAGAGGATTGGATGACAGGTTCCTTTTAAAGGAAGGGAAAACAAGCACAGATGTGATCATTTTGGAAGCCTAAAAGGTCGTCACTGAAATCTGATGACTATGAGAAGAACTTACAGTTTTTGTAGAAGCTTTAGGTCTTTAAAAAGATGGGGTGGTAGCTCCGTCATCATATTGCTGGACAGATCCCTGTTGATGACAGCAAAAACCCAAAGCAATTACTCTGGAAATAAGGGACATAATTATTACTCCACACAGTTACTGTATCACATGATAAAACAGAAACTGTGGATCCAATATAACCAACCTGATAACTCGTTATACAACAAGGCCACCTGTATCAGTCAAATAACTGGCAAAGTTCTTGACAACATCGAAACCCAAAATGAAATTAATGCCAGTTTTCCATTGCTTACAAATACATGGTACTTTGCTCATCTGGTTCCTGCCTGGAATTTCCTTTTACCCATTCTATAACACACCCTGGCTTCAAATCTGCTTTGATTACTTTTATCTGTCCTAGGCACTTTTTGCAATTTCTATCATTCAGCTTCTGTGATTCCTATTTGCTTCATATATGTGATCTCTTGTTTGTCCAACTATTATTTTTGTGGTCAAGTCTTCTACTTTGCATTTCACGTAAGGTAGTGATATTGCTCGCTGCATATCTGCCTTGAATGGATAAGACTAGATTTTTTTTCTTTTTTGCAACTGGGAATTGAACTCATGAGGTGGGTGCTTATGCTGCTGAACTACGCCTCTGGTCCCAAGACTAGATATTTTTAATACATTCTTAAATAGGACTATTTTGTGTATACAAAATTGAGAGTGTAGAGTTAAATATAATAGGATGTCCAGAAAGAATCATAGGGAAGTGACTCTGTAGAATGCAGAAAAGAGATTTATTTGGATCAGAAGAAATCAATAATTTTTATGAATCCCAAAGAATTTTCTGAGCCAGAAAAAGATATGAGAACATGTACAATTGTCTAATTAAGGATGAACAAAAAGCTTAACTATGCTTAATACAATGGAGGTGGTGATGGAAATATGAGAGTTACAAATCACTAAGGATTACAGCTTTCCCCAAGGAAACTTTCATTCCAAGTAATGAGTGGTGCTGTGGTTTGGCTGTGGTTTGTCCCTTCATGTGTTGGGAGACTGGTTTCAGGAGATTAGGTGATAGAACTTTAAAGGGGTGAGGCCTAGTGGGAGGTGGTTAAATTATAGGGAATGCTGACCTCAGAAGAGATGCTGGTGGGACTCCAGTTACTTCTCAGAAAATGAGTTGTTATATAAAAATAAATCTGGCCCCTAAACCCTTGGCTTCTTGAGCTTGGACTTTCAGCACTCAAAACCATGAACTAAATACACCTCATTTCTTCATAAAGTATCCAGCCTTAGGTATTTTGTTATAATAATAGAAAATGGACTAATATAGCCAGGTTATAAAACAAAGAAAGTCTGAAAAAAGTTCTATTTTAAAAATACAGACAAAAGACATAGGGAGAGGTCATCAATCATGTCCTGAGAAATCAGGAAGCTTGATGATTTTAGGTGGTGGCATAAAAGAACAACAGATTTTCAGGTGAGAGTTAAGTGTGATCAGAGAAACAGACTGAGTGGAATTGAACAACATCTTCAGAGTCAACAAATGGTCCAATAAGGGCAGAGGAGAAAAAAATATAGGGGAAATGTAGGAGAAGAGTGCCCAGAAAAGTCCATGAAGGTAGATGGGAGGGCCATGGATCCACTCCAAAGTAGTATCCCTAGGGTACAGTCGGGCATCAGAATTACTGAGGATGCTCACCAAAGGACCATATTTCAGTGCGCAAGTCAGAACAAAACATCAAAACCCCAGGGAGGAAGCCTGGTAACGTTCATTTAAACCGGTGCTTCCCTGAACACTAACATTGGAGAACCACGTTGAGGACTTTGCTAAACACCAGAAAATAAAGGGTAAGAACAGTAAGCAGGACAGTGTCACATGCTCTGAATTGGGTACAACTGTATCAGAAACGTAAAAGAAAGGTTAAAAACCAAGAGTCAGAGGAGGGAGATCAGTCGGGAAGCTTCTGTATGGACCAGGAGAAAGCTGAGGCAGGCTTGACAGGGACACCAGCAGAGCTTAAGACAGAGAGAACGTAAGTGTTAAGAGTGGGGCGCAGGCCAAGGGAGCAGTCTTTAAGACTGGACTCTGGGAGGGAGCTGACACTGCTACACTGGAGGGTTCAGGGGAAGAACTTGCCGTGGTTTAAGGCGTACTGTGAGGTTAGCATTAAGCAGATGGCTTTGGAGGGGCTGTCCTCACGTCCAGCCTCAAGCCCTGCTGGTTGGGAATTTGGATCAGGTGCCCAGATGGGAAGAGACACCTGGATCACAGCCCAGAATAAGGCCATAGGTGTGAATGGCCAGAGAGCACAAAAAAGGCCAAGATGCTGATGACCGGGAAACTCCTTAAAAGTGCTACACAGAGAAATGAAGTTGATTCTCTTGGGGAAAAGGATGTTGGGGTCTCTGGTGCTTTTACTTATTGGTGAATCCAATGTCATAATGGTACAGTAAGATCACCTGACACTCATCAGCTCAAGATGTATAAATGCTTTGCTCCGGTTAGGTTTATCAACTACTGAATTTCTTGTAGCTTCCTGAGGGTAAGTGGATTGGAATGGGTTATGGATGACTCTAAAAACAGCAGCTGGTATCTCTTTAGCAGGATCCCAGCCTCCACCTTTTGGGAGGGTTCCACCTCATGTCGGATGAGAAGAGAATTGGGAGCATTTTCAAATGCTTCATTTCTAGTTCATTAAGTCATACATCAAACAGGCCCCTCCTAGCCTTGGCTGCTGCCATATTTCATCCTGAAAGCCCAGCCACGTTCCTTCTCCAGAGCCAGACTGGGAAACTTTCAGGATGTTTCTTCTGAATGAGCTACCTTTCATTTTTTGTCATAGAATGATAATGATTTTAGTTCTAATGCAGAACTAAAAATATTGTGTATACCGAGCACTTTATATATATGGGTGGGTTTAGCTCATAACAGTATTTAGATTGAATTATCACAATTATTCATGATTTATGTTTAAAGATGATTTAGCTATCTTCCTGAGTCCTTTCTGGATTACAAAACAAAGTATAAAGAATGGGAGGGAAACGTTGACATTAATTTTCATTTTAAGGCTCCGGCAGGAGGATGAGTTCTCTATCTTACTTGCCACCATTTGTGATGTAACCTAATTAATTTCAACTTCCAGCGACACACAATTATGGGAGGGAAAAGTGAGTTAATTGCAAAACAAATGTGTTTAAAAAGGTTTAGGCCTACAAAACATATAACTGTACAGAAAATGTTACCTCAGTGCTCTGAGAGTTTTTCTCTAATTCTCATTTGAGGCACATGTATTCACTTTCTGGGCTACAGAAGTCATAACTCCTCAATAAGTAACCAGAACTTTCTTTCCTTTGTTCCATTTTATTTAGTTAATGTCAATTCAGTCAGTCTGTTATTCATTAAGCAAGCATTGTTTCTTGACTTAACTATACTCCAGGCATAAGAGATAAAGGATCTCTAATATTAAAGGTCTGTATTTAAGAAGCCGTAGAACATTTCTTCACTCCCATACATACCCATCTATGAAATCAAAGAAAATAGGTAGAGGAACTAGGGTAGAATAACTCTGTTTTAAGCCCACTGTCTGTTTTAATTTGCTTTTGACTTTAGGTTGATTTTTCTCAGCTGATTTTTCATATCCAATAGTCTACAGGATTTTGATTGCTACTAGTGGAAGAACACTTTCACTAGTCATTTAAATTTATAATCTCCGAAGAAGCAATCACATTCTTCCTAGAGGAGGATACTACTTACAGTTCTCCTAAATTTTTTAATGAAGAAAATGTCTTCTCTGGAACAAAATCAATTTGATTTCTAGGCAGAAACCTGTAAGACATGGCGAGAGTCAGCACCGTGCGTTTGTGTCTGCTGTCCTAATCAGTTCTCCCTTGGGAGAGGCCACTGATGAGATGTCGCTAAGTCGGCCTCCTCAGAGGTCTTGACGGGAGGCTCTGCTGCTGCAGAAGCTGAGGCAGAGTCTCCCTGAGGCCAGTCCCGGATGTTTCTGGGAAATGCTGTTAGGAGCAATCTGGGGCTCCCAGTGTGGGCTATAAGTCTGTACTTGCTCGGACTCTGGTTATAAAGGAAGTGTTTCTTTCCAATTTTTCTGTTCCATTCTTTTTCCAACAACCCATTCAGTTAGCAAGCCCTACTAAGTGCTTACTATGTGAGGAGAACTCTAATTAAAACAAATGCAAAATGCTTGTGCTTTTGGACTCACTAGTGCAAACGTGCCAATGAACCAATCTAGCTTGCCAATGTATAATCCGTAACCAGAATCACTGATCTGAATCTCTGGCCAACCAGTAAAGGTTAGCTCCTTTTCTCTGTCTTTAGGGTGGCAGGTCATTGGCCTGCCACCGGACCATGCTGGAGCTAAGCACTTTCACGTACACGACCACATTTCACAGGTCACCATGAGGTGAAAAGACGGGAGCTCTCAGGCAGCCAGTTCCCCTGAGGGTGTGAACACAAGGGACAAGGAAGAGTCAGGTGGAGACCCAAATCATGGGGTCTCAGTGGGAGGCTCAGCCTCCCCCTCAGAACCAATAAATCAATGCGTACGCTTGCCAAGTATTGCAGATTGGGGCAGAGGCTGTAAACAAAACGCTACTTTAAAATTTTTTGTCCGAGTTTCCTTTGAACTTTAGAGTGTATAAGGGTTTCTCCTCGTTTACTGAAGTGTTCTGGGTACTTACAGCACTGAAAGTGACTTGCATGACAGAAAGGTGGAATTTGTAAGATGCTTTATTCGGTTGGCTTCCAGATCCCTGAAAGTTATAGAGGGAAAATGCTTTTAAAATTTATGCACACATCACCTGCTTGGAAATACCTTTTGCTTTTATAATAGCTCTGAACTTTTATTTTTACTTCATTGCAATTTTTACTATGCCTTCCTTCTAGTGATTGTAGGGTTAGTGTAATTATGTTCCTGTTCCCTTTCTAATTAATGTTAGAATTTAGTAAAGTGGACGCAAAACCTAATTGGACGCCTTTCTGTGCCAGACCCCATGCTATTTACTTCCTGCCCAGTATCGTGGAACTGCTGGGATGTTCCAGCACTAGGTGCTCTTCTGTGCGCCTGACATTGCCATCTATGCAGCAGGTATTGTTAGTTCCCACTTAAATAGAGGAATCCAAGGCTCTTGGACATCATGCTCCTGGTCACACAACTACTAGGTGTTAGAAATCTCTGAAATCAGATTTTTCTGAATCTAAAAGTGGAGAGCATTTGACTGTGTCTGCAACATCCTGAATTGTGATTGCCTCACACTCCTCCCAACATTAAGTGTCTATTCGGGTCTCTTTTCCTGAAGGAAAAGCTCAGGTACAAGTTACTGTGTGCACTGAACATCAGAGTCCAGCTATAGACTGCAATTATGCAATGCCAAAATATTGGCTCTTTGCACTTCACCTCTGTGTCTGATATTTTCTTGCTCCTTTCTGTTTACCAGTATGTGTGTAAACTTGTTTAGTTTCTATATTTTCATTTCATTTCTTCCTAATGAGTTTTATTCTGATAGTTTGCAGTTCATCATTGTCATGGCTTTAAAAGGCTTTTGAAAATATAGTCAAGGTGTGATAAAAATGCAGTGAATTTTTGAATAAAGAATTTGGTACAGTGAAAGACACACTACATTCACTCCCTCAAAATCCTCCCCTCACTTTGAGGACACTGATCTCACTGTTCTTTCCAGTTACTAAGGCAGTTCATGGAACTCCACGTTATGTCTTTAGTTGCATGCTTGTGGCAGCTTTGATGTTCTGAATAGATTCAGACACCTACCTTTTATGACTGTTTTGATCTGCCCATGGATTCCTAGTGTACAGTGGCAGCTCACGTACTCAGATGTGCCCTGGATTGTTGTGATTGTTTTGACCTTAGGAAAGAGCCAGAAGTTGCACAGTACCAGACTTGGAGGGTAAAGTAGATAAGGACACATAATAATGTTTTATGAGCCCGCTTTTCTGTTGGATAGTACTCAGCTACAACATTCACCACTGTTTGACTATAACGTATAGATACAAAAGAAGACTTCTAGAAGTGCTTCAGAGAGGGGTAAGAATGAAACATGTATTCAAAATGAGGGGGAACATTTTGAAAGGGATGAATAGCAATGTATTTTTTTACTGTAGTACATTGTAAAAATGTAAATATTCACTGTATATTTTTTATCACACCTTACATGTGGCAGAAGAGGATGGGTAGTGATGGTAAAGCCATGACACAACCTGAATGTTTTAAACAAGTAATTGTTAAAAATTAACAAGGAGTGGAATTGGTTTAGTATATCCATCTGTCAAAAGTTTACTAAGCTCTTACTATGTCATTGTCCAAATACTGGGGTTATTGAAATCATACTATTGGCTTCTGTAACCAAACAATGTATAGATGACATAAGTAGGGGACAAATAAATACCCAAACTTTTGACAGGTGTCCTGAGAAAGGTGGTGGAAGGTACAGAAAATGGTGTCATGGTGGAGTTTTGTAGGGGATAGAGTGGAAATACAGAAGTAGCCACCGAGACTGGTTAGTGCCAGGGCCAGTTCCTTGGAGGTAAAGTTTTAGTTGATTTTGGAAGGAAGTGTTGGAGTTAGTCCAGTGAATAAGGGAGCAAGACTTTTCAAGTTCAAAGATCAGTACGTGCTGACGGGGTGGACTGTAGGAGAGTACTTTGGTACATCTGGAAGAAGAGCCACGAAGGGGAGGGACAGGAAAAGAGATTACCCGGATGATGGATGGAAAATGAGAGGCTTTGGGTGCTCAGGGTGAAGGTGGAACGTTACCCTCTCCCCTTGGGGCTCCTCTGAGGACTTTTAAGCTGGAAAGTAACCTGGCTAGGTTTTGGTTTTGAAAAGAAATCAGTGATTGACTTTCAAGGTAATTGTCAATGAACTTCATGGTTAGATTCCTTAATCTGTGCAAAAACCAAATTAGATCCTAAATGAGTACTCACATCCAGCTGAGTTGAGGCATGTGGGCACAAATCTGCTGGGGGAGGACCTCTAAGTAGTTATTAACCATAGACCTTTGTAAGAGAAAATATTAATTAGAAGCAAAATAATATGTTACTCTGGAAATAATATTTTTACTGTATTACAAGTGAGAAGCTTGCAATATTACAGCTTAGAAAATTAGTATGGTAAATGAAGTATATATAGATACATAATTATATTTTCAAAATGGCATTTAAATATGTGTAAGGCAAGAGCTAGGGAGCAGATGTCAAAGAAACTATAAATGCATAACATGATATACATTCTAGGAATAAACCCTAGACAGTTTAACTTTAGGAGATAAAACAAAAAGTATATATCAAGTAATAATTTTGAAGTTCACGATAATTTTTCTTGTCCATTTTAAGTTTGCAATTATTTCCAGTGCCATACACCCAAAGTTCTTTTTATGGGAAACATTAATCATTTATAACATTAAAGGGCTATATTGGAAACCGCATTAAATCTAAGAAGTGACAGACGGGGGAATTTGGGGAAAGAAAACAACCCATGAGCATGCTAAGCTGCACGGTTAATTTATGATATTGTGGTCCCTTTTGACAAATGAAAAAATAATGATGCTGTATAATCAGCTGTAAAGGAACATAATAATCTCCTGCTGATAAATCATTCTAGTATATTAATAAACCGTGAAAATGTAATTATGAGAACAGCTCTGTTTGTAGGACAAAGATTTTGGAATTTTCAATGACTGCTGATGGCCAAAAGCAGTCTCCACTGTTAAAAATGCAGCTGGAAAAAAAAGTAATAAGAACTGTGGGAGTAATAAAACCCAAAATGTGTAAATATTATTGTAAAAAAGAGAGGAAAAGAAAGTGCTCTAAAGGATACAACTGCAAGTATGTTTAGGTGTGTTAAGATAGATGACCATATTACTAAGTTTTTGTTGGATCATTGAACACAACTGTTTGCAGTCTCACTGTTTGAATGTTCTCTTTGTATGCTTTAATTTTGTAACTTGAACAACTATTTCTAAGATGACAATATGTAATCTATTAACTAGTGATTTCTCACTGTTTATTTTTTTTGAAATTCTGTATTCAGTACCCTTTTACTGTTTTGTTTTGCTTTTTTTTTTTTTTTTAAATAAAATTTTAAAAAATGGAGCTGGAGCTAAGCTCCTGGGAGATTTAAATGTAGTTAAGATATAAAAATGAATAGAATATAAAAATGAGTTTTGGCTAACCGCTGCAAATAAAAACATGTCTTAGGACTTCAGTAATTTAAAGGGGTTAAAAAATCAACTTCTAGGCTTAAAACATACATTATTATCTGGACAGCTGCTCCCTTTGAGCCACGGCCAGGAAATAGCAATAGAAACTGTTGCTAGAAATACAGGGAAGGACTAATAAAGATTTTAGTGGGTTTGATATATTTTTGAAGCTTTTCCTGCATGCTAGGGTTAGATGTCACTGCAACTCGTAGACAGATGTATTGAAGGGAGATGAATACTTACAGGAAAAACAAAGAATTTAATCCAGTAAACAATTGCTGTGAAATCCTGGTTATTGGATTGTCATCTAGAATTCTGACAAAACACATCAGAAACATTTCCAGTGTTAGAGATGCTTTTGAAATAGCACCAGGAAAAAAATGAAAGGCCCAAGCCTGTCCCGTCTCCTCTAACACCTGACCAGGGTCTTTCCTTATGTGGCCAGGCTTCCCCTCCCTGAAAGTTTTTGCTTCCCCTGGGGGTGAGATCATTGCTTTCCTCCAAATTTCTGCAACTTGTATCAGGTGGTTCTTGACTGATTGGTGGTGGTGGTGATGGTAAAGGGGGTGAAGCAGGAGAGGGTAAGAGGAGGAAGAGGAGAAGGACGAGAAGGAGGAGGAGGGAGGAGAATTCAGATAGTTTTCTTCCTCTCTCCTTGATCACCTCCTGCTAGACTTAAAGACTTAGGTGTATCTTTCATCTTGGGATGCCCAGGTCTAGCTAAGCTGTGCTTGGGGGCTGAATATAGGATCCATAAATGCTTTGACCTACTGGTTGTCAGACTGAAGAAGGACTGCAAATTAAACTCTTAGGAAACAGTAAATGGATCCTCAGCCTCAAGATGTTTAAATGATACATTTAGTGAGCTTTGTACAAATGAATGAATGGATGTGAAATCACTCATAAGGAGCTTTGGAGGTGAAAGAATAAACATTTGTATATTCAGATCAGCATTTTAAACCATTAAGATACCGTTGTAGATGAAATTAGACTCTAGCAAAATAGGCTTCCTTCTCCCAGGTTGCCTTGAAGCCAGGTCCCATTCCCAGTTATTCTCAGACATCTGTGAGGTGGGATTGGGAGGAGGGAGCCAGACCGAGTACCTCCTGCCTGCCAGGAGCTCTGAGTGTGCCACTGTATGCTGGGGGATTTAATTCTCATACCATCCCTCTTTTAAGGAAGTACAGCTACAGTTTACAGATAAGAAAAAAGAGGAATGTGATTATAAAAGTTGTCCTGGAGATTACACATGGGGCCAGGCACACACAGGATCTGTCTAAAGCCAAAGCCCTACTTTTTCCCACTGGCCCAGGCTAACCTGCAGGCAATGAGCAAATCAAATAGCTTTCTATTGCCCTTTGTTTATTTCAGGAAAGCACAGTTGACAATTTGAGACTCTTGGAGATGGAGCTGTGGCTCACCCAACCTGGAAAGTGGTGAGGTGCCACGAGTTATCATATTTTCTGACTTTTCTCTGGCTGCTCTGGGAATCAGAACACATCTTTAATTTAATTATTTTTTTAGATGAGTGGCTTCCAATGAAGGGCAATTTTTCCTCCCAGGGGACACTGGCAATGCCCAGAGACATTGTTTTATCACGACGCTTCAGGAAAGGTATATATTACTAGTTTCTAATTAGTAGAGGGCAAAAATGATACTAAATACCCAAAAATGCACAGGGCATGCTATTCTCTCAGCCTCGTCTGAACAAAGGATTATATAGGTCAAAATATCCACAATACCATTGAAATTGAGGGATTTTGTTCTTGGCAAACCCTGGGTGAATGGCCAGTTGCTTTGTGTCCCTAACACTGGGTGCAGAAGGCCCCCTGAAAAAGCGTGATCAGCTCCCTTTTCAAATAGCTAATACTTGACATGCCACTGTCTAATTTGTTTGGGTACAGTGCTTCAGTTTATGAAAACTGGAAACATAAATATAATAAACAGGATACATCCCAAAGTAAAAGCTCTCTGGATGTCATGGTTTGTGTCTAGATGTCCTCCCTAAAGCCTCATGTGCTCATAGATGGGCTTTTTCAGAGGTGGCTGGATCTAGAATGTGAGATGCTGGGATTAAGTTAGTGTCACTACTAAATCAGTCTGCTGATTGGTTTGGCATTGCCCTAATCCCAGCAGCTTAGATTCAATACAAAAGGGGCAGAAAGATGCTGTTAAGGTCCCTTGTTTCTTTACTACTGACTGCCTGTCATGAAGTGTTCTCCTCTGCCAAGCCGTCTTTCCTTGGAGCCAGCCTGAAACCTCTACATACAGTGAGCTAAACAAACCTTTCCTTCCTTAATTTTGAGAGTTGGTTCTTTTGTCTCAGCAATGCGAAGAGGAACTGATACATTGAACATGAAGTCTATGAATGTTTATGGGGGAAGTGAATACTAGCATACTTACAGCCAAGTTAGCTGATGTAAGTCTTTGAATATTCCAGGTCTGAGAGTTGTAATGCTGTTGTGGTTGAGATATCTACAAATAGCACGGGTGAGTTAATTAGGCAAACTTAATACTCTATTTTAGTTCCCTGTAATCATACGATAGCCCACTGATGATGATTAGGAAGTAGGGACTTCTGCTTCTGAGAGCTTTCTGCTGGCTGTGCAGAGGGGAAGCATTGAGGACTTACTAGGAGTTACCGATAGCAACATACTCAGTGTGTGCAAAACCATAGCTGAGGCAAGGGAAATGGCCAGAAACAATGCTTTGGGATAGCATATCAGGGGGATAGTAACTAATTGTGTAAGGCACTTTTTGCCTTTGTTCTTTTTTGGTCCCATCGTTAATAATCTGATATTTTTAAAAAGTATATAGTAAGTTAGAAAAATTAGAAAAAAAATGCTAAACTATTGTGGAAATTGCTCAAGACAGAGAAAGTGATGTGAAGCTGATAGATGTATCTTCTGGGAGAAGCTGGACTCTGCATAATTAATATAAGTACTGTGAGATATTCCATCCCTCCTATCTCTCTATAACCAAGTCAAGCCTTGAAAAGAATCCTTCAGGCTTTTCTTAAATTCATACCCATATTATAATCCCAGAGAAATTACTCACAGTATTTGCAGATTGTATAATCCAAAAAATGCTTTCCTGGATATGTGTCTAATGCAATTATGCTGAAGAAATCTGAAAGGAATAAAAGAGCAAAGTGACTGTAGTTTATCAACTTTGTTTGGTTTTTGAATGTGGCTCACTTTCTCCATTTGAAGACCATTTGTGGGATTCTGCAAGCCCTGGTCACTTGTTTGGGTGTAGATGTGATGCCAGTGAGAGACATCTAAGAAGCAAGCCAAAGGGGGTCACTCCAATAGCACCTGTGTGGGGAGATCAAGCACCTCTGCTTTGTAGTACTGAGCTCTGTGGTGATGTGTTTGGGGTGGATCTGAAAGCTGGAATCACGCAGCACCCTTGTTCTGACTGGGAACTGCAGGCTGTGGGAACCCGGCCAGCCCACCCCTGCTGAGCTTTGCTATTTTAGCAGCAGAGTTGACCTTTATCTGTTCCTTTCTCTTCCTTCTATTTCTATGAACAAAGTGGGATGGTTATTCTTTTCTGATTCAAGATGTCAGGTACCAAGCACAAAATGAGTTAGTGAGGTGCTTGGAGTCCTCTCAACAGTTGAGCTGGGTCCAGTATGTCATTCAGCGTGCAGAGTCCTGATCTACTTTACCCTGAGGCAACTTAACAATACAGATTGGGTTCAATAATAGCACTGCTGGAAGTATCCAAGTAAATAATTTCCATTTCCTGCCCTCGTTATACAATTGGAGGTTATTCCTGAATCCATATTTTCTAAAAGCTTTCAGAGGCTGGAAATCGTGATACTAACTATAGTAACTAATCACTACATAGTCTTTTGTGTGGCTTCCATTTGTCTTACTTTGATTTAAACTGATCCCTAAAATATTACATAACACTGTTTTAATTGTTAGGATCCTTTAAAGCAAAACTATTGGCAGAACATATGCTTATTTGGCACCTAGCTATACTTCACATTTTGTTACAACACAGTTATTCCCTAACAATGCTTTCCAGCTTTTGCCTCTGGGTCATGAATGTGTTACACAAGTACTAAGATAGGGCTGAGGGTTTAGCTCAGTGGCACAAGTGCCTGCTTGGCCAGTGCAAGGTTGTGAGTTTGATCCCCGGTACCAAAAAAAAAGTACTAAAATATTGACTTCCTTAGGCCTCAAAATAGTCACACAAAACCAAGACTGGTTTCCAGTTATCAACAGACTCATTCTTTTAGTCCAGCTGCTACATGAAAATGGTCATTTTCCTTGTGCACCACCATGTGGAAGAGGCTGATACTACAGAACACACACACAACTATATCTATAATGATACACACACTATCAGTTTTAATCCTGCAAAATAAATTTGACACTCAATGTGACCTCACTGTTTGCCCCACCAAATCTCTGGGAAGTTGCTTCCCAGTGCAGCATAAGTTCTGCTTTTGGTTTAAGGTTATGCTATAAATAGGATGGACCCACACAGATCAATATCTGTTTTAGCATTTTCAGAGCCCTGGGACTGATACAGTGAAAGTTAATATCATGAATTAGGTTATAACAGCCAGTGAAAACTGAAAAAGAATATAATATTCCACTAAAGGTATATTGAAGTTTCTCTTAAATATAAAATTCACTACTGAACTAGTGATGTTCACATTTTATTTAAGATGATTAATTCAAAAGTGCAGTGAATATTTTTCCTATATAAGAGATAGGTGCAGTTGTGAATTTGACCTTATACTTTTGCCTTAGAAGCCAAAGGAAAGAGAGAGTAAAACCAACAATTGGAATGATTCATCTGATGTGTATAAATTATCTCGATTCACTGACATCATTCAAGAGTCAAGTTCCTTGAGAATAAAGAGCCTCCTGTCTTCTATTTATCCATTGAATGATTTGAAAAAAGACTTAAAACCTCAAGTCTCAGGTCTCAAATGTAGGCTACCAAATTTAAGCTATGACATCAGTGTCTACTTTCCTCTTTGCAAAACAGTAACTTAGAGAGATGAAGGAAATGTTGAAACAGGAAAAATTGGCAAATGGTACCCTCTATTCCTTTGGGGTTGAGCTATGAGCTCATTTAATATACTCGTCACTGAATGTGTTTTCTAAGAATAGCTTACTGGTCCATGAATTCCTGCTGTTTCAGCTCTCATGACTTTCTCAGAAAAACATCAGGAATTTATGTACATAAAACTAAGGCAAATAAGTGCTTTAATAACATGCGTGTTCATAGGGTATTTTAAAACGTGTTGTTTTGTACTCCAGAGCCATGCAGATACCTTAAGTTATATTGTGTTGCCAATGACTGCATTTAACAGGGACCAGTTTAATAAGGAATTGTTAATTTATATATATGAGGGCTCCTGTTACAATGAGTGGTAGGACTGCTGCTGGTTTCCATGGTAGCGGTGATAAGATATTATAGTCAATAACATAAATTGTATTTTATTTCTCTGAAAGGTCAACTGAAACTGCTGTTCCCTTTCATCTTTAGAAAGTCCTGACATCTTGAAAGATTATGCAAATGAAGGCAATAAGATTCACTAAGTTGCCCATTCTGGTTTGACTGTTGTCTCCTTTGGAAGTCCTGTAATGTTTACAATGCCTAAGTTTTATTGGTCTTGTTCCCTACTGTTTTGTCCAACTTTATAATATATAATGAGATAGACTATTCTTTTTAAGGAAACAAGAGACAACTTTGATAACCATTGTTGATAACCTTGTACTCTGTTCTACATCATGTGCTATGTCTATCCTTGGTTTTGACTGACAGCTTTGTTTTCCATATTTGACTTTATTCTCTCCCCCCAAAAAAGTAATAAGAACTAAGGAGTAATAAAATCCAAAAAGTGTAAATTTTGTTGTAAAAAAGAGAGGGGAAAAAAAAGAGCTCTAACGGATATAACAGCAAGTGTGTTTAGGGGTGTTAAATAGCTGACTATATTAATGTTTTTGGATCATTGAACACAGCTGTTTGCAGTCTCTCTGTTTGAATGTCCACTTTGTATTCTTTGATACTGTGATTTGAGCAACTATTTCCAAGATGATAATATGTAATCTATTAGCAGGTGATTCCTTACTATTATGTTTTTTTTTTTTTTTGTAGTTCTGTATTACGTGTACCCTTACACCGCTTTGTTTTGTTTTGTGTTTTTCTCTTTTTCCTCTTAAATAAAATTAAAAAAAAAAAAGAAAACAGATAAATAGTATGAGCAATAACTATTCATTTTGCAATTGAAACTAAATTTTGATCTAGGAATTAATTTTTCCCAGTGCCTCATTGGGAAACTCAACCTCAATCCACTGTGAAGATTTACAGCATTTGAGCCTGAATTCTCACTTGCCATTAAATTTTGTGATCTCTTAGGGTAAATCCTAAACAATTTAAAAGTGCAGATTAATTTAGTAGCACTGTGCAGTTTAAAATACAAACTTTTTGCATATCTTTCTCTGTTCAAACCAAACGACATCCAGATTCTACTGCTGGCATTCAAAGTCCCTACAAGTCTAATGCAACAACCTCTTCAAACTATGCTGTATCATCTTCAGTGGGAAATCTTTTGTGCATTCCCAATGTTCTTTGAGTGTTTCTGTTTGTTTCTGTGCTCTCCCCATAAGGAAGAGTCCTGCATGTTGAATCCACTCAGCATTCATGGACAATGCTCACTGATCCTCACTAGATCCATCCTGCATATGCTATTGCATGTGCTCCAGAGGAGGTGAGGCACAGGTGCATGTGTGATGGCAGAATCCGGAAGACATCCAGCTCAGAGAGCAGGTATGGGGCCCTGATCAAAGTGCAGCTCCTCGAAGATGAGAGCAAAGTGTTATAGCTTAGATCTGAAATGCCCCCTAAAGGCTCATGTATCGAAGGACTAATCACTACTGGAAAGGTGTGCAGAGCTTTGTGAGTCGTGAGGACTCTAATATCATGAGTGGATTTATCTAGTGATAGATTCATAATTTAATGAGTTATTGGGAAGTGGTGGAAACTTTGGAGGTGGGGCCTTGTTGGAGGAAGTACATCCTTGTGGGTATGCTCTTGAAGACTATCTGACCTCTGGTCTCTATCTCTCCATCACTGTCTCTCTCTTTTCCTGTTCTTCCTGTCTTTCATGAGCAGAACAGCTTTACTTCACCATGTGCTTCCCACCATGATGTTCTTACCATACACCCAGAAATAATAAAGCCGTGAGCCAAAATATATCTTTCCTCCTTTAAATTGTTTCCTCTTAGGTAGTTTGTCACAATTATGCAAAGTCACAAACATATAAGAGTTTCACAAATATGACCCACATCATATTAAAAAATCAGAAAGCCAAGGATACTATGAGCAGTGGGGTGTGGAGGTACACTAATGTAATCTCATGATCTAGGAAGCTGAGGCAGGAGGATCAAAATTTTGAGCTCAACCTGGGTACTTTAGTGACTTAGGGTGACTCTGTCTCAAAATAAACATTAACAAAGGGTTGGGAATGTAGGTGAGTGTTAAGGCTCTGGGTTCAATCCCTAGTACTGAAATAGTTGGCAATAAACATGTACTTCTAATTATACTGTCTGTTAAAGCGAGAACATGTTAAAGAGAAGTCCAGGTTTGCCTCTTGGATTTATTTCACAATATTGCAAGATAGTAAGGGCCACAGTGGTGGGCAGCTATAGCATGCATGTTATTGTGTCTTTTCTTTCAAGACAAAAAAATGTTAGAGTTGATTTTTCTAAACTAAAAC
Source organism: Cavia porcellus (assembly GCF_034190915.1). NCBI lineage: Eukaryota > Metazoa > Chordata > Mammalia > Rodentia > Caviidae > Cavia > Cavia porcellus. The sequence goes on along the minus strand of NW_026947504.1, from coordinate 38,460,405 downwards.
CTCAGGATTTAGGTTTAATTGCAGTGATGGTGTTTTGCAATAAATAAGGGGCTTGGGGATCATTTTGGGCACTTGATCCCTAAAAGTTTTGCATAATAATGTAGGTAAACAAATGCTTATTTCCTAATTTCACCTTTCTTCCTGTCTTCTCAAAGAAGATAGTTTTGGGATTGAAGTGAGCTGAAAGGATATAAGGCAGGGACAGTGAAAGTTTAATGTGTTGATCAAAATGAAATAAATCTCTCTGGCTTGCAGTTTATCCAAGACATTAAGAAACACTAATAAATGGGACTATCAACTCATCATCAGTTACTGAGGAATCTGGAGAGAATCGGAGTAGCTGGGACTTTAAAGATGATTAATATTGTACTGATTTTCCAAAAAGGGAAGAAGCAGGCTCCATATGAGTATGCTGAGCTTGTAGAGCAGGCTTGACAATGCTGCCTTGGGAACATCTCAAAGAGAAAGTGAACAGGGTGGTTCGCAGGAAACAGTGCATATTGATTAACTTCAATTTTTCTGAAAGATGGCCAGACAAAGGGTCTGATCCCTGCAGCGCTGTTTCAATGACCTCCCTAGCACGTGCTCAACCACCTCTTGTTTCTGTCTAGTCATCAAATGGTTTATGACTTTTTAAAGGACAAGACAGTCAGATAATTCGTATCTCACATGATGAAGGAACATGGAAAAACAATTTGGTGCTGTTGCCTTCTTTAATGTTTTATTTCATGACTTGGGTAAATATGACTCATCTTGTTTATAGATTGGAGAACTCTAGGGGGAGTAGTGAATATATTGGATTATTCAGAAAGATCTTTACCACTTAGTAACAAATACTGAACCTAACAGGGAATTGATTGGGAATACATTTAAGGATCCACAGGTACTTCTCAAGGGCTAGGTATGCAAGCACAGGAATGAGTACATCATTTAGCAGTGATACAAATGATGTGGGAATAAGAATTGTAGAGGCAAGATTGCTATAAATGAAGGTGTCAGTACTCACCGAAGAGCAATGACCTTAGGCCATAGAGTTCAGAAGGAAAGAGAGGCTAGATCTGACCTGCTTTCCCAGTCATGTCACGACGGTGATATTATGTTTACTGCAGATATCACACATAAAGGAAAAGATGGGAAGATTATACAGACTAGTGTGGGCAGAAGGATGAGCACATTTGAAACCATGTTCTCTGGGAAAGAATTGGAAGGAACAAAGAATTTCTGGAGAAGAAATTTGTGATAGGGAGTGTGTGGGAGTGGCAACTAGCTTTAAATACTATAGAGTTAGGTAGGACCCTGATTAAATGTTTTTAAACAGTTTCATGGGAATAAACGTAGGAATGATGGGAAACTTTAGAGATAACTTGGGCATTAGTAATGTGGACAAAATTTATTAGCATAGTGTTTGAAATTTCATTTGTCCAATACTTTCTAATCCTCCTCCTAGTTCACTTTTCTCCACCACCCTAATCACCATCTAAACATCTACATACTTTTAAAAAATTTGCACTGCTGGAGATTGAACCTGAGTCTTGTATATGCTCCCAAATCTACCACAGCTCAATACCCACAGCCCCACACATGAAAGTTATGTTTTTGTTTATTGACTTCCTTTCTCTTTTAGAATTCAACCTTTACAAGCAGAGGATTTTTCACACCAATTGTTTACTGCCATTTCCTTGGTGCCTCACACTTTTGCATGTCCATAAATATTTCTTGAAAGAATGAATGAACATGAGGTATTATAAGTTCCTGCTCTCTTGCTATCTGCTAGGAAGAGAGCTGTCTGCTCTTGTTGATCTTTTTCTACTTCCTGGGAATTGTTTGGCTTTTCCGATGTTGGTTATTTGGGCTACTGTGAGCAGAATTAGGAAAAATTGGGAATAATGGTAGGATAAGAAGATATAGAGTGGGAGTAGGACTTGAATAAATTTTTCTGGGAGAATGAGGAAGGATGAGTTGAAAAGTGAGGAGAAGGGGATGTGGAGAAAAGGCCACTTAAGGACCCCAGGCTGCTTCAGGATGTTTGAGTCATGCTTGTAAAGAATTTGAGTTACTTTCAAATCAAAGTTTAGCTACTGGGTGGTTTTGTTGGTGGTAACAATATCGACACTGGACCACGTGGCCAACCTTCCCAAGGTTCCAGTCAGCTGTTAACTTTGGGCAAACAGCCTCTCTTCTGCCAGAGTGGGCTCCTCATTTCTGTTCTATCCCTCTGACTTTGAAAGTCAAAGCCCAGACAAAAATTCCAAATACTGATAGTCTTTGTCAACTTTAAAAAGTGATTATTTAAATGTAAAGGACTGTGATTTATTCTTGGTGCTACATTTTTGTAAATAACAGATACTAAATTAGTGGTATAGATGTGTGTCTCGTAATCTTTTTTCTGTGAGAGAATCAAGTTGCCTTGAAAGCATCAAACAATAGCTTGCATGGAGAGAGACCCTGGTGGGTGATACTCAGGTTGGGGTGTGGTAGTGATATTTTCTTGGACAAAGCAGAATTAAACATTTGCTTGTAGTGCAGTCCCAGAATGCTTGAGTTATAAGGCCTGTGTTACCCCACCTGGTTTACAATTTTGATAAAATGAGCATTGCTGGAGGCTGAGGCATGAGGATCACAAGTTTGAACCCAGCCTTGGCAATTTAGTGATTTAGGTAGATCTTATAAAAATAAAAATAAGAAAAGGGACAGGAGGTAGCTCAGGGAGAAGGTCCTGGGTTCAATATCCTATACAACAGAAAACAAAAAACAGAAAACAACAAAAACCAAAATAAACCCCCCAAACAAAACAAACAAAAACAACAAAACCAAACACAGTTCCTTGAACATGAGATGAACTGGGCTCTAATTCTGACCCTTCCACAATCTGATTGTAGGTCTTAGATGAGTGAGCTAACCATTGCAGACTTTAATTACCATGTGTATAAGATCTAATTAGAAATGTGTACCACTTCTATGGTACTAGATGACACATTTTGCTATAGTCTGGATCCTAAATATCCCTCAAATCCCAAGTGTTAGGGCTTGGCCCTCAGCTCGACTCTACGAGGCACTGGTGGAAACTTTTGGAGAGGCAGGGCACAGTGGGAGGTCTTCAGGTCACTCAGGGGTGTGGGGAGTTGTGCCCTTGAAGGGGGTGGCAGGACCCCGTTTCATCCTTTGCCTCATTCTGCTTTGTTCTTGGGCAGGGGTGAGGCCCTTTGCTGCTCCCTGTACAGCTTGCCACTATGCACCACCCTCATCAAAAGCCCAAAGCAACTGAGGCTCAAGAACCATGAACCAAAGTAAACTTTTAAGACCTTATTATTTCGGGTATTTGTTGCAGTGATGGAAAGTGAACATAGAATTTAAGCAGCCACTCTAAAACAGGAATCCTTTATGCTACTGCTATTTGGCTTTTTTCTCCCTTTAGTATTATTCTAGAAGTACAAGAACAATATTGATTCAAAGAATGAACATGCTATGATTTTAAGAATTTCCAGGAAAACTAGAGTCACTGTGCTTAGGATTTCTTCTCTAGAAGAGTCTGGAAGCCCAGTGCTAATATGTAACCACTCCAGTGGGACAAGGACAGCTTACCACTCGCTCTCAGGTGGAGCAGGAGGCACTGAGAGCAGCTAGGGCTCACAGAGGCAATAATCAAAGCTGGTAAGATTACTGATGCTCACCCAAGATCCTATCCAGTAGAGTTCCTTCAGTGACTTCCTTTCTTGTGTGAGGGAGTTAATGAATATGGAATGCGGAATATAGAATATTGGTGGAATACAGTTTAAATATGTGTCTCCCAAAGACTCATAAACAGTATCGATGGCTTAATCCCTGATACAACAGTGTGCAGAGATGGAGATTAGAGATTGAATTAGAAGGGCACTAATCTCAATAATGGGTCAAACTTATCAAGCTTAACTTGATAAATTTAAGTTGAGGCTCAATTGATTTTCTCAGCTACTTGTCAGAGTGATGAAAAGCTGATAAACACAGTGATGTTTTCCACCCACGTATGTTTGCAGAGTAACCAATAAGACTAAGATCACTTTTGTGCCTGGATTTTAAACAAATTTTACAGTTCTGGAAACTTTTATGCTGTATGCTGATGGATAAAATCATAAGACGGTGATAATGGGAAGGGCCTTCCAACATACGTGTGTCATTGTTTTGCTGGTACTGTTGTCTAAACTAATGGTACTCATGGCAGATGGAGCCTCACTGGGTACTGTATACACTGAATCTGTACAGTTTCAATTTGCTAACATGAATAGGAGATATCTCACTCCACTGACAGCAATATTGTCATTCTGTATCTTATGCAACTTTTCAAATATGTCATTATAAGGAAGGTAAGTTAACTGGGTCGTCATAAAGTTGCTTGGCAAGGAAAACCGAAGCAAGAGCATATGGATAGTATTAAAAGAGCTCAGGAAAATTATGGTGGAGATTGATTTCATGCCTGCTGTCTAATAGAGCCCATCTCTACAGATTATATTTCCCAGATCAGGGTTATCTTCCTTGAATGGTGCTGAAATATCACTTCTTATTTGCTGCTAATGTACTACTTAACTACTTTTTCTTTCTTCAGAAGTGCTGATAAGCCTGACTGAGCTATTACTGTGGTTTTGTACTGATTACGTTGGGAGGCAGTCTGTGTCTTATCATTATGTGTTTTAAGTGATCCGGTTATTCTTTTCTAAGCTTTCTAAATTACAAATTACATAGAGTGCCTCTGAATCTGCAAAAACTAAAAAACTTAAGGAAAAACATGGAACCATGTATTTTTCTATTGAGATATTTTTATCTCACTCCCACATTTACTCTCTGAAAAAGTTTAAATAAAATCGGTTCAGCTACTTCAAATTATGAAATGGAAAGATAACATATTTTTAAATGGTTTAAATGCTTTAAAAAACATAAATTTACTGATGCAGATAAAACTTTCTGTTTTAATTTTAGATCGAAAACATTCTAACACATCACAAGAGTTTTCCCATAAATACATTATTAATAGCTACTTACATCTTTTTAAGTTCTGTGTATTTGATGAACACTTTATCTGGAAGACTGTGAATTTTGTTTTTCTTAAGAGACCTAAAATAACATGGAAAACAGACCTCATTATGGATTTTTAATGACTAACTGGATTTTCCTAAAAGCTGAATGCTTAGGAAAAGAATGTTCTGTGATAATTAACACATTTTTGAACACGATGGTACTGTAAACTTGCAGAGAAGAATTAAAAGTTCCTAAAGAGAAGTGCAGGTATGGTCATGCCATGCTGATAGGCTGTGTTCTGAGAAATGCACTATCAGAAAATTTTGTCGGTTGTATGATCATCACAGCGTGTACTTATAGAAACGAGATATACTAGATGTAACACCTAATATATGGTAATTTTTTATAAGAAGAATGAGGACACTCAAAATTGATGATTAAAAGTATGGATAGTACAGCAAATATTTAAATTAGTAATGTGGTCATTTATTGCCCCAATCAAGTATCATGTGTTTGTTATACTTTTGTATGACTGGCCAAAAGAAGGATTGTTTACACCAGTATCACCACAAACGTGTGTGCAATAGTTGTATTAATATATTACTATGGCAACAAGGTCACTAGAAAACATAATTTTCAGCTCTTTTATAATCTTATGGTTTCACAATTAGGTTTGTGGTCTACCATTATCTCACAACTACAGCTTGCAAACACTTGATCAATTTAGTGTGTACTAGACTGGAAGTTTCTCTTTTTCTTTCATTTTCTAGATAAGTTATAAAAAAGCAAACAAAACCAAAACAACCAAAGTTCCTAACCAACTCCTATAGGATGACAGGATTACAAATTATTGAGGCGCTGAAAACTTTTAGGAGAAATGTAGATGCTTTGTACAACCTGACCCAGCCAGCTGCATGGCTCACTCATCCTTTGTAGTCTTGAATCAATTATTAAAAATGAGATGGAGTAAGTTAGTGTGTTTCCTTTTGAACATTCTGTACAAGCACATAAGTAACAATACACAAATTATAAAATAACTGAAAATGAGAGTTTCAGATCACAGATATTTGCGAGCTGAATATTAACACGGCTAATCTAATGTATGGTATTTGAATACATTTTTGTTTTCCTGGAGAAGCATACAGAACTATCCGGTGTCTGGTTTTAAATGGAATTTCAATTATTTTGCTAGTGTGAGTCCATAGAAGCACTGTGGGATTTTCTTTAGTTTTCATGTGATTCCAGGGAAAATGTTATTCGCAGATAATCTACTCACAACAGTGTCACGTTGGAGGAAATTGTAGGCACAGACTTTAGACCAGCGTTCACACATTCCAATTCAGTTTCTCTGCAATCACAATGTTCTGGATAATGGTTTAGAACTGAGAACAAAAAAGGAAAATTTTATTAGAAAAAATACATTTCCTTAATTATGACAATAATAACTAATATTGTCTTCTTTTCATCAGAGGAATAGTATGTACATCTGTTCATTGGTGTTATTTAGCCCACAGAAAAAGCAAATAAGAATTCTTTCCCAATTAACCACAGACTAATGTGATCATCTTAGTTCTAGCTTCCAATGGTCATATCAGAGGCATTAACAGGCGAGAAAAAAGAAACCACAGACACATTTAAGCAGGATAAAATTATATGGGAAAGCAAGATCAAGTTTTCTTCAATAAAAAACAATAGGACCGAATAAATCTTAATGGCAATTATTGGGTCATTTCAATTCAATAGCACAAAGTAAGTAGAATTAAATGCTTTTTTATTAAAATTTAATTTGTTTTTTTTGTACCAGGAATTGACTTCAGGACCTTCCCTTGCCAAGCAGGCACTTACACTGCTGAGCTCTATCCTTAGCTTTTATTTGATTTTTTCATCTTTCAAACTTAGAAGTGTAAGAAGAGTTAGAAATAGATTCTGTAGCAGCCACTGTTGAACTTTATTAAATCAATCTTATTAGACATAGTTTCCTTGTTTGGTTCTTTGGTTTGCATTACTTTGAAGTTAAAAGTGGCAAGTAAAAGTCATAGAGAAGAGATCAAGTTGAAAAAAATCAAAGATCTGTGTATCTGAAGCTTTCAGAGGGAAAGAAGTGTTCAGAATTTACTTTGAAGGAACTTACAGGATTACTAAGATAATGGCATATAGAGGAGTGGGAAATCTATGGAGAAAAAGAACAAGGACCATCATTGTGTATATGTGTGTGTGTGTGTGTGTGTGTGTGTGTGTGTGTGTATGTGTGTTCATGTATTTGCTTGCATGTGTTAGGAGAAAGAGTATTTCTGGATTCTGATTTTTCCACTGACCTTATGGATATTTGATTTGATGCAGTTAAAAAAGTGACAGTTATTTTCAAATTTATAGCATTTATGTAAGTATAATTATAAGTTCTTATCAGTTGCCCTATTTCTTTTGGATCACTTTAAGCCAAATGTTATTTTAAAAAAGAATTTTAGTGGTAAGGACAGCACATTTGTTATTGAGAACCTTGGTAGCACAAAAGATGCTTCTAGTCTATAAAGACTTGGAAACACATTTTTATGTTGTCTATAGGTACATGATAATTAGCTCTAGTTCCTAAAGATAATATTAATATGCTTACTTCAATTCTTCTTGATGTTTAGAGTATTATGGATATACATTTAGATTGAAAACCTGTGGTTGGAAACTTCTGTTTGCCAATAAAGGAATTTTCATATGGTCAAGCTGGGCACATTGCCTAAAAACCAGAAATATGGGCATAATTCTTCATCCTCCTTTTCTTGCAGGCCAGTTATCCCTCCAATTTTGTGGGTTTTTCTGTGGCCTTTTGCATCTTTTCCTACCTCATTCCTCTCAGTTTTTGGTTTCAGATTCTGTAGCATTGCAATAAACATAATCATCAGTATCTCCATCATCCCTCTGCTCAATCAGTATGATGGATGGGCATCTTGGCCTCCATCATTCTTTGTCGTGGAGTCGGTCGTGTGCATTGTAAGATGCTCAGCAGCATCCCAAGACTCTGTGAACCAGCAGCACAGCCAACAGCACACACCCGCTCCAACAACCAAAAATGTCAACAAAATCTCTCCAGTACAATTATTCCAGCCAGACACATTGCTCAAGTAAATTCTCTGCAACTTTGATGGAAAAATTTTCCTCACATTCACTTCTAAACATGTGTTCTTCCTTGTTGACAAAACAAACAAATAAACACAATATAAACAAATCAAAAACTCCAACCATATCAAACCCAGAAGCACGTCACTTTGGTGACTGTCCACTATGTACAGCAAAAGAATTCATATATGCAGAATAATTTCTTTGTTTCAGGAAGAAAAGATTATAATTTTAATCTTGTGCTTTTAATTTTTATACATTCTATACTTGGATATAAGCAAATATATAATAAGTGAGTTAAAAGTACATGATGTAGTCACTGCTTGGTATCTGAGGGTTTGATTCCAGGACCTCCCAGGATATCAAAATCTGCAGGTGTTCCGCTCTCTTAAGTAAAATGGTATAGTATTTGCATAGAACCTAAACACATTCTGTCTATACTCTAAATAATCTCTTGATTACTTACAATGCACAATACCATGTAAATAGTAGATAAGTGGTTTCTGTACTGTATTGTTGAAGAAGCAATGGCAAAAATGGCACAGGTTTGGTAATTTTTTCCAATATTTTTGATTAGCGGTTGATTGAATCCACACTTGTAGAACCTGTGGATTCAGAGGACTGACTGTCTACTGTTAATGTACGATGTTATATACATGCATACATATGCATAACACAAGTTTATGTACACTACTGTGTGTATGTAAGTGCACATTCACCTATATGACTTTGTAAACACACCTAATTGTATCCATAGAATAGAGGCCAAACTCCAAAGTGTATGCTCAAGCTGTATTGGGGCTGGCTCCAGCCTTGTGAGCTCAGGTCCTGCCTCATCCTTCCTCTCCCTCTCAGAATCTCAGAGTGGGCATTCAAGGTCTTGGGAAGCATGTTTGGAACCTTCTACTCCTGTGTTTTGCTGATCTTGCTCCTCTGCTCATCCTGTTGCCTACTATTTTCTCTCCATTGAAGAACCTGAAAGTCCATCTCCAATGGCATCTTCTCTGGGAGCATTTCTCCAGCCCTGGCAGAGCCATCATTTCTTCTATTAAGCTTCCTCATTCCCTTGTGAAATGCTGAACAATCACTGCTTCTGCAAAGATTCCTATGTAGTGAGGTATTTGTGGTTCAGTACTATATTTTCAGTGTCTAAGGAAGTAGGCAGGGGTTGATGACTGAAGGAAGTAAATGGACTAAGAACCTCACTGTTGGTCACAAGTGTTCGATATTTCTATATATTTTCAACTTAGACCAATAGAAGCATGAATGGAGATTATCATTTTCTTGTATGTGTTTAGTCTCATAGGCAGACAGAGCAATTGGCCAATGAAACAAACTGAACTAAAATTGAAATTCTGAAGGTAATTTATCATACTATAGCAGTTTCTCCTTATCCACAGAGAATATATTCTAAGACCCTCCCCAGTAGATGCTTAAAACCATAGCTGGTACCAATCCCTTTTTTTCTGTACATATATTCCTATGATAAAGCTTAATTTGTAAATTAGGCCAGTGAGAGAGGACAAAAACTAACAATAAAACAATTACAATAATATGCTGTAATAAAGGTTATGTGAATGTGGTCTCACTTTCTCTCCTTGAAATATTCATTCATTCATCCATTCATTCCTTTAGTGGTGCTGGGGATTGAGCACAGGGCTTGCATGTGCTAAGCAAGTGCTCTACTACTGAGCTCCATCCCCAGTCTGTCATTTAATACTTTCAGACTGTGGTTGATTGCAGATAAACCATGTGGACAGTGAAACCAGAGGTAAGAGCAGGCTACTACACTCATATAAATCCATGCACCACAAACCAAATCATGCTTTTCAAAAAGCTGACACTGTCTTTGAACCAATTCCACTTACAGCACTCCTGTGTTAATGTCACATTATTAACATTTCCATGCACTGTGCCAAATATGGTCGCCCATCCACTAGTGTCACCTGTGAAATGGTGATTAACAGGTGTCAGTTAGTCTAGAAATCATATATCATATTACAAAACAAAAGTATAAAAGTTTAATAATGAAAAGAAATTTAAAAAGTTGTTTAGGATGATGATATTTTAAATATGGAGATAGTAAAGAGGAGAAGCTAAGGAAATATTGGTGGCATTTTCATTTTTTAATAACTTACAAATATTTCAAATGTATGTATTATAAAATATAATGCAAATATGTAATTGTTTTAAATAATTACAAATGTTTTGAAAAAATCATCTGTTTTATCACTGATATTTTAAATGTTTGACCTTTATTTTGAGGATCTCAGAAGAAATTATAATCTGAATTTTATTTTTGTCATATGTATACTGCTTCAAAAATATATAAATGTGATTGATAGATGCAATGAGTTCTGATATAATTTATGGCATCTTTCTGTTTTGTTTTATTTTGTTTTGTCTTAAGGCTGGAGATCCAATGCTAAGCACATACTCTGCCCCCAGCCACATGACCTTTTAAGGAAGCAAAAACAAAGTAATGTAAAGGTTTCAATCCTGTTGAGAGCAATAACATTCCCCAGTTTGTCACATGTTAATGTCAACTCTGTCATATGTTAATATGGTCTGCTTGTTTTCCATGTTCCCTTTTTGTGAAAAATCATATATAATTATATATGATTCATATTTTAAAACTATATAAAACTACATATATATATAATTATCTACCTATCTAAGTAACATTATAGTTTGAAACATCAGTGCTTAGGCACATGCTATGAAATAAGATAAGATTTGCACTGTAATGTACTATTGTAAACACAGATCAAAAAATTTAAATAATTGCCTACAAGCTCTTTTGATCTCTAAAGCCTTTATTTTTGTTTCTCCTTAATGCCTTCTACTATGATGACTGTGTTATCAGCTCCTCCACAGAATTATTTAATTTGGGCTCAGAACATCCTTGTGGAGTAGCTACACACTTATGCTCCTTGATTCCTAAGCAGCAAAAAAGAAACAGCTCCAGAGAACTGAAAACAGACTGAGCACCTGCTGTGTACTCTATTACTCTGGGCTCTGATGGGGACAAAAACAGATATGCAGGGCTCTTGCAGAATATCTCAAGGTGTTTATATCTAGGAAAACAAATTCAGTGGAAAGCTGAGGCAGTCTGCATGGTGGAACTGTAGAAGGCGACACCACCCTAGGCCGGTGATGGGTCGGTGTGGCCACGAAGTGTTCTTGCAGGAAGGGACACTTGAACAGGATCTTAAAGGATGAGCAGGAAAGACACACAGGAATGTGAGCAAGTTCCTTCCAATGCAGGGCCAGCAGAGCAGACTGCAGACAGGAGCCTGGCATACCTACGTGTTGCTGCCCCACTAGGGTTTCTGGCTGGGTAGTGCCAAAGACAGGAAGCCCTGTGTGGTGGAAAACATGCAGGATTCTTCCCTGTGCAGAAGATCTGGCTCTTAGGGTCTAACCTGTGACTAGGTAGACATTTCAACCTCTCTGAAATCGGTTCCTTTCACATAAAAAGAATATGCACAGTTTCAAAACAGAGGCACAAATTTGGCCTCTGTGACTTTATGTAAGTTGACCTCTACTTACCTCTTAACTTTCCATTTATATCTTCAGTATTCACTGAAGCTATATTATTGTTTTTTAATTTTTCAAACATATCTTTCATTCATTCAGCCTTAGGACCTTTTCCTTTGTTGTTTCCTTTGCTTGAAATTCTCCAGCATATCATGGCTTCTGTTTTTAAATTTTTTCATGTAATTCTTAGTTCAAATATCATCATCCTAAAAAGGTTTTCTCTCCTTGTATTCTAAAAGTGTTCTCCTTTCAAGGCATTTCCAATCTTATTTTACTGTTTTATTTTCTCTACGTACCCACCACTCTTTGAGAGTATCTAACTTATTTACACACAGAGTTGTGTGTTTTAGTTCATATTGTATGTATGAATCCCATGAGGTCAAGAGCCTTGTCTCCCTTGAGACTATTGTGTTCTAATAATTTGGGGACATTTCTGGCACATAGTTGGCACTTAATATATGTCTGTGCAATTAATTCTTAAGTGAGTTTATTCACATTTCTTTGGCTAGTCTTGTATCTCAACCAAATCATTCACCATTCAAGGCAGTCATAGGAAGCTCCTTAAAACTAAAATAGGAATATCCAAGCAGATTTAAAAATATAATTTCATTGTTTATGAAATATTACATTGGACTGATACTACACTTCTGATTTAAACAAGCCCTGTATATGAAAATTTGTTATGATCACTAATAGATTGGAGAGTCTTGCATTACAGAGATTGTCTGTAAAGTACCAGATCACCCTTGCTATTTCCTCTGACTCACAACTTTGTAGAGCTGGTGCAGTGGGGTCCTGGGGAGCAGAGGTGGGGACTTACCGCAGTTCTTTTCATCAGCACCATTTCCACAATCGTCCACTCCATCGCAGTGAAAAGCCCGGGGCAGGCACTTGGTGAGGTTCCCACAGGGAAAGTATCCTTTCTGGCACAAGGGAATGATCATACCGCTTTCAGTCAGGGCAACATCTATTTCAAAGGGAGGACAAAGATCTTAGGCAAAATAAACCAAGTGTGGACATGACCAAGCCCTTTCCATCCTGTCCCATTTAATTTCTATAAGAACTCTATGAGTTGGGCCTTTCTGGTCACCCTGAATAATATTCCGAATTTTAACAATGGAAATGATCGCTATCAGATCTAACATCAGCCATACCGAGACTGGAATTGAGGTTCATTTGAAATCATACTTTGGCAAGATAATAGCCAAAAAGTCTAGGTATTTTTTTGCTTTTGCAAGAAATCAAGGAGTTGGCCGCTTTTGGAAACAGAGAGTTAAAACCACCAGTGAATAGGATCATATAGATGAATTTATTTACTCAGTAATTTCTTATAAGAAGAATGTAAAGTGATTTATAAAGTGTATATCCCTAGAACTGCTTAAATGTGGGTTATAAGATACCCTGGACCCATTAAAATAAGAGGAGATAATACTAAACAATAATCATTGACACTCACTGAGCGTACTGTGCATGCCGGGAGCAGTGCACAGTAGTTCTCTTAGTTAACCAAGCTACCCTTAGGTACCACTATTCTTCATGTTTCAGGGTAGTGGAAGTTAAGCATCTTGCCTGTAGTTGGTCACACACAGCAAGTGTGACACAGGGAGGGTTATACTCGGTGCTCAGATGCCAGAGCCCCACTTAACCATGGTGCTATGAGAATATCAACTGGGCCTGCAACCTGTGTTTCAAAGAATGTAAGTCTTCCATGAAGATGAGTGGAAAACAGCTTTCTTGGCCAGAGAACATTAAACAAAGACAACATGGGCTGAGCCAGTGCCACGTTGACTATAAAGTACAGGAAGAAAATATAATGAACAATTGCATATCTCTGAATAGGGTAGACAAACAACTCTAGGTTGGTGAGAGAGCACTTTCCAGCAAATAAAGAGAAGAGTAAAATTATGGAAGAATGTCTTTGAAGAAAGGAGTTCAAGTGGAAACCTCACAGGAGTTGATGAAGGAGAGAGCAGATGCAGGAGCGGTACTGTGGCCCTATGCTTCACTGAAGGGAGGAGAGGGAATGTTCATCAAGTGTCTAACATGCTGCCGAAGGCTAGAACTGTGACTGGGCAACACTTCGGGCTGGTGCAGGGAATGGTGTCCTTTTAACATAGCAGAAGGAAGGAAACACACCAGGGGGCCTGAGCCCCGCTGTGCTAGGTGATTTTTAATTGTATTGGAGTTTAATGGCAAGCGTGTCAATTGGTGTTATGAGCTCCAGGTAAAGAGGGGGAGTTGCAGACTTGAACACAGAGGTGCTTGGGAAAATGCTCCTGCATGCCCTGGGTTCTTGAACAAATTCTGCCTTGTAGTGAGTATCCGCTGTCAGAGACCCCTGAGAATCTCCTAAAGTGTGTTGGTCTCCTTTGATGGACAAATGAGGCATTTGTCAAAGGACAGGAGTTTGAGTTGGGCTCTAAAATTCTATCTGAATTACAAGTGTAGGTTAAACATTTGTGACATCACTAGAGATTATTTACATTTTAGTCTGTTAGACCTGATGACCCTGGAGATCCAGCAAACACTGAAAAACAGAGCAGCTTGTCTCCCTGCATGGGCGCTCTGATGATGTGGGGCGTCTCAGGGAACCCGCTGAGGCCCCTTCTAGGCTTTTGCTGACTGAGAAGACTAACTTAGAGTGCAGGTCTAGGATGCTTTTCTAGTCACTGCTTTTGGTTCTTATAAAAGCAAAATATTTTCTCTGTGCTGACTGCAGTGGCAAATGAATGATTTATTATCAGTAACCAGGAATAAGATGAGTCAAGTCTGTGGGTACTTTAAGAAGATTTTCTCTGCTGTGTGATTCTAGGTGCTGGTTTATGAAAGCTGTTCGCACAGGGAAGAGCTGTATTGAGCCACAGACTTGAAAATCTCAACTCCCTGGTTGTAAAAATTTCTACAGAAGGCAGATTTTTAAAAACAAGTTGTCTTCTGGTGTTTGGAACATAAATGAGGGACACTCAGCTTACCTCAAGGTGGCAGATTTGAAATTTTAAAAATAGACACAGAAATGTTTTGTATCACAATCCAATGTAAACATACACTTACTCACCCAACCACCCATGCATCCACCCCACATACATATTCAACACAACCACACTCCTCCACACTCACACACCCGTTCACATGTTTGCCCACCCCTGCAAACTGCCCTCCGTGAAAAAAATTCTCTTGAAATATTGCTTGTGATTAACTGCCTGGGATTAACTCTGATCATTGCTATCCTTTTTTATTTTATTGGTACACTTAAAGTACATAATGATTATATTCTTCATGGGGGATTGGCACACATATGTAACTCATCTTGATTATCTTTTTCATCTCGTTCTTTCCCCTTTTCTCCCACATCCCTCTGTTTCTTGGCCCCTTCTATTTTTGCAAAAGACCTATCTCTCTATTTCTTATTATAATTTATTCTTGTTGTTTATTTAGGTTTTGTGTTTCCCATATAAGAGAAACTATAGTTAAGCTCAGTTGTCTGAGTTATTACACTTCACATTATGGTGTCAAAGTGCATCCATTTCCCTATGAATGATCGTTTATCCTTTATTGTGCAGTAGTACTCCATTGTGTATCACATTTTCTTCATTCATACATCTCTTGATGGACATATAGGCTGCTTCCAAGACTTAGGTATTATGAGTTGTGGTGCTATAACTATGGGTGTGTATGTGTCACTGTAATATGATATCTCCCAATGGGAGATAAATAGGAATTGAGCATAGAATAGATTGAATAGCATTTCTACTTTTAGTGTTTTGAGGAATCTCCTTACAGATTTCCACAGTGGTTGTACTAGCTGACATTCCCTCCAGCATGTGGAAGGCTTCCTTTTCCCTGTAGCCTTGCAAACATTTGTTATTATTTGATTTCTTAATATTGTCACTCTTTCTGGAGTAAGAGGGAATTATAGTGTTTTTAATTACATTTCTTTAATGGCCAGAGACGTTGAATTCTTTTCATTTATTTGTTGAACATTTGTACTTCCTCTGAAAAGTTTCTATTCATTTCAGTTACCCACTTTTGGACTGGATATTTTATTTGAAAGGGTGTCTAATTTTTTGAGTTCATGATATATTCTATATTGTAGTTCTTTGAGGAATAGCTGGCAAAGTTTTTTCTCATTCTGCAGGTTGTTTCTTCACTCTTTTGGCTATTTCTTTCTCTGAGAAGAAACTTCTAAATTCAATTTGATTCCACTTTAATTTAATATGATCCCACTTGGTAATTCCTGTACTATTTCTTGTGCTATTGGAGTTCTGTTCAGAAAATTCATGCCTATGCCAATGTCTTTAAGAGTTTCACCTATTTTGTCTTCTAGTACATTGTTTCTTTTTAAATATTTAGGTCTTTGATCTACTTTGATTTTCACTAGTACATGGTGAAAAATATGGATATAGATTCAATCTGCTGTGTTTTCCCGGTATCATTTGTTAAAGAAGATATCTTGTCAAAGATCAGAGAGTGGGATGTGCCTAGGGTGGTTTCTGCATCCTCTATTTTGTTTCATTGATCCACATGTCTGTTTTTGTGCCAAGAGATCATTGCTATTCCATCTTGTTCACTTGAAAAGATCACACAAATCACTAAATGATTTTTGTGATCCATTAATGGGATGTGACCTACTCAAAAATACTCATCAGTGATAAAGCTCTCCAGAGAACATCAGATCTGAATTAGGATTCTCTCTGACACCTGCCAGCTGTGTGACCTGTGGGAAGCTACTCTAACTCTGTAAACTCATTTCCTACATTTGAGGTAGGCTTAATGAGAGCATCCCTCTTGTGGCGCATTACTGCTGGCCAGACACTCGGAACTCTGCATAAACATGGCCCATGGTCAACCCTGGGCTGATGGTGGCCTGCAGGCAATCTCAATATTAGGTACAAAAATAAAAGTTTCTTCTACCACCTCCAGCTTTTTTGTTTTTTGAACTAGGGATTAAACCCACAATCCTGTGCTTACTAGGCAAGTGCTTTACCATTGACCTAAGTCTCTAACTATTTACTTATTTGTTTTTGTGCTTTGTGCTGAGATGGGGTCTTGCTAAGTTGCCCAGGCTGGCCTTGAATTTTGATCCTCTTGCCTCAGGCTCCTGAGTAGCAGGAATCACAGGTGTGCACCATTCCACCTGGTTCTTTCCCTACTTCTTCATGTGACTGTATGTAAACAGTTATGTAGCATAATGATATATTATTTTAAGCAGCCTCAAATCTCTTTTGACAGGTGAAGGATAGTTGTAAATAATAAATAAGCAGCAAAAATGTCCTTGCAACTTTTTTCTTTTTAATAATAGCAAAGTTTCATTAAAGGCAAGAAAAGAAATAGGATCTGCTGAGTAAGTTTGGGCCAAGTAAAAATAGGAAGAAAAGTGCACCCTTTAGTGTGAGGGTGAGCTACCCTAAAACAAAATTCAGTGGTAGCAACCTCTTATTAGTCATGTTTTCTTAATATTTATAATTAACCAAGGGATGGATTTTGATATATCCATATAAATTTATATCCAATATAAATATTATAATATTTATAATTCTTAATATTTCTAATTAACCAGGGGATGGATTTTGAAATAGACAGTTGAGGCTTGTAAGGTATTGTAAAAGTAGAATATTGTCTTCCTCCAGGGTTTATCGGGAGACAATCATGAATCCTTCAAGGGCTACACGCTCAAGTCTTAGATGTAGACTCAGAGGTAGAGGCAGACACGCAGTCCACTGTCACAGACTCAAAGGAGCGAGATTATTTCCTTTTCCATAGAAAATACTTGAGTTTCATTTAGCAAGTATGTGGAAAGGGCCAGGGGAAGGCATGCATCACCACATTTTTTTTTTTTACATTTTTCTTAATCATTTATTTATTTATTTATTTATTTATTTATTTTATCGGTACCGGGGATCGAACTCATGACCACCTGCTTGCAAGGCGCTTATGCCGCTGAGCTAAATCCCCAGCCCTCCCACACAAACGGAACAGCCAATTGCATTTCTGATAATTCCCCATTTCTCAGGCCAATGTGGTATCTTCCTGTATAAATTTTACATGGAAAGAAATAAAGAAATAAATCAATTTATTACCCTTTACGCCCTGCATCCTAAGTCTCCATTGTCTATTTAGTGTCTGGTATTACTTGGTTCTCAATATTTTTTAAGCAAATGAATGCATGAGTGAGTGATCTGGGAATAAAGAAGGAGCTGAAGAAAGAGACCTTTCAATATTTAATTTTCTCCAAGTTTCAGGCTTATGTTTTCATCCTGACAAAATATTGTTTAGTATTCTATGCACTTCATTTATCATTCTGCTCTGTGGTTATAAAATTTGAATAATAATTGAGAACCCCTGCTGCATTTGGCCTACCCTGAAAAAGAACCAGTAGCCAACCATAGAAGGCATGTTTTACGGTCTGTGCCTCCCGCGGTCAGCGAAAGTGGAAAGAGGCAGTTTTATTGACATTCGGGGATTAAGAAAATGGAGATGTTTACATATAGCAATATTGATAGCTTCCATAGCAATTTCTGTGGGGCCCCTAATGAACACCCAGGTGGGGGAACTTTCAAAATGGGAAAGAAAATTGCTCACTAATAACCCTTCCCTCTCTCGTCAATATCCAGACATATCTGTGTAAATGGATTGCAAAAGGACTCCATGATAGTCTTTTGATGCCAGCTGGGCAGTTGTCCACCAACAGCTTCCCTAGGGAAACAAAAGTAGGAATGAGCTTCCAGGCTCTCAGTTTGAGAATGGGCGGAGATACACAAGGCCTCCTTTGCTCTGGTGGACTCTCTGATAATGGTGGTGCTACACTAAGCAGGGGACAGCCTGTGTCCTCTCAGTGCAGGGGAGACCCTACCTACACTAGCATCAGAGATTGACAGTACATTGGTCCTGGCGTTAAGAGGGGAACAGAGGTCACTGGCCAAGGAGGCCATTGCCCGGAGTCTACCAGGCTCCTGTTCTCTCTGATTCATTGACTACCCTGCCTTGGAGAACTTTCACAGGCCATTCTTCTTAGTGGAAATTCTCCCAGATTCTGTCCCATTAATTTACAAATTTACTTGCATCCAGAACTGCTGCACATGTTGGCAGGGCTGTGCTTTGCCCAGGTATGCAGTAGCACTCACACAGACCCTGCTCAAGTGTATGAAACCACAGGGTCCTGGGCCCAGGCAGGCAAGCTCCTTTTGTGACACACGCAGGGTCAAGCTCTCCCTTCCTGCCCAACTGGGAAAACTTCTCACTCCAAACCTACATTCCACTTGACTTTACTTTCTCAGACGCTCTTCATTCATCATTTCCTAGATTCTCAATATTTTTGTCTCCGTATTTTTTACCTGTTAATCTTGTTCACTTAGGTTTCAGGTGTTGGCAGTGTGGCTCAGAGGTAAAGCCCTTGCCTAGTGTATGTGAAGTCTTAAGTTTTACCCCCAGAATGGTAAACAGCAGCAGGCACCAAAACCAAACAAAGCAAAGCAAAGAAAAATGAAGCAAAACAACAGAACAAAACAAAACAAAAATCAATTATCTACTTACCCAACCAACCAGCCCATTCAAATCCTGTGATAACCTCATGCCTATAGAACTAAGCTATATTCTTTTGTCCTTTAAAATTAGCTTTCTAAGAAGAATTATACGAGGTAATGTCTGTTCTTTCTTACTAAACTTTGACTCCATAAGCCACACATTCCAGTCTTGACCCTGCTGTTCCCAAAAAATCTCATCAAAATCAGTCATATGCTTTTTGTTTCTAAATTCAGTGTTTCTCATAATCTTTATTTACTTAGGTTCCCCAAAGCATTTGACATATTTGGGCATGTGCAGTACCATGAAAGTTTTCCTTGCTTGGTTTTGTGCTGTCCATTGTCATCATTTGCTTCATCCTAGAAACTTCCATAAAAGCTCTTTTCTCTTTATTTGCTTAATTCACCAGCTACTTTTTTGGTTAATAGCTGAAGGTCACTGAAATGTATGAGGTCACAGTTTTCTAGGTTTTTGCATTTTATTGATCAATAAAATCAAAGATTTTACAAATACCTCCAAAAGGTTACCAGCATTCTAGTTTGTCAAACAAGGATGCTCAAATACTCTTAGTTACCTTCTATTTTCATAATGGTTCACTAGGAAAGTGATATTTTATTGCCAAAAATTAGAACTTATCTACAAAACAAAAGACATCCTTTCAAGGGAATACATTAGACTTTATGAAAAGCAAACTATGGTCATGGACTAGTGGAACTTTCCGTCTTGACTGCAGGGTTCTGGAGCGTAGTGTCTGGAACTTTGTGTGAGAAAACAGAATCTGGCAAAGAGGCTGGAATTCTTCAGGGAGGTCAACCTTCTTGCTGTAACTCATACATACTTCCTCCCAGATTTTTTGGCTTTGACTTTACTTATGAGAGATCCCAGAGATGAAACTATTGAATCCTGCTTTGAAATAACTATGCAAACTGAAAATAGAAGATAACTTATTTTTTTAAATGAAGGGCCTCTATAAACGCCCATAGCAATACTACACTGAATGGTGATTTTTTCCCCCTAACACGATCAAAAAAATATTTTAATGGCTTAGTTGGGAAAGCCTACATGCTCAACACGGCGAACAGTTTAATAGCAATGGCTTCAGTGTCAACAGAAAGAACACTGTCTGGACAGCATTCTTCATGTTTTGCCTTAACTTTGAATGAAAATCATCTGCAGTTTCATGCAAATATCTGCCAACATTTGTACCCCTATTGCCAACATCAGAAGCCTTGATCCTAATTCAACAAAAGGCTCTTGGGAAATTTGCTTTTATTTCTCAAATTTACCCAGAAGAAATTTCATTTGCACAGCCACCTATGTAGCTCTTTTTCATAAGAAAAATTTTGCACAAGCAAATGGGCCATGAGGGCCATACTGTGAGTACTTACATCTTTAGTTATGTCATAAAAAGCTAAGGCCACACATCTTCCAAACTCTGTGACAGTAAACAGAACCATTATTTTTAAATTATTGCTATAGATCATTCATCCCAGCACTCAATAATTTGGTTATAGTCTTGGAGTCAGAAAATACTTCTGGTAGTACCACATTCAAATGGTCATTTGAGCTAAAAGTCTCATGTTATCCATGTGGACCTTTGCTATGCTCTGAAAATCCCTGTGCCTTTATTATGCAGACACCTCATGCCCAGGGCAGCAGCTTCAAGAAACAGGAGATGATCAGCTCATAAGCACTCCGGCTTTAATAAACATCATATTGTCTTCCTAGTGTAAGAAACTGAAAGAGTAAATAAGATAAAAAGTCTACAATAGATATTGTGAAATGGAAAGAAACTGCTGAAAAGGAAAGAACAATTGTGATGGGGGGGGAAAGGAAAAAAGAAGGAAGAGAAAAATCTATCATAGCTAAGATAATTATCCTACTAATTTATTTTAGTTCATTGAAAAGAATAGTTTGTGCTTATATTGTTTGTTCAATTTAACATGCCTGTATTTTGTAATCTGAGCAACTATTTTGAAGATAGCAATGAACAATAAATGAACCATTCTAACTTCCTATTATCTTGCCATGAAATTTCTTTTTTGGGTCTTTTTGAGGCAGGGTCTCACTATGGTGTTCAGGCTGGCCTTGGGCTCACTTTATAGCCCAGGCTGATCTCAGATTTGCAACAGTCCACCTGCCTCAACCTCCCGAGTGCTGGGATTACAGAAGTGTGCCACTATGCCCGGCATTGCTATGAAATTTTCTATCATTTTTTAAATCTTTAACATAGAGAAAGAATGGTGAATTTTTGAAGGCTTTCTTTTTTATGTTGGAAACAGGATAGTAGCACCCACTATTACTATCGCCTTTAAACATTGTGCAGGAGGACTTAGCTAATGTATTCAAGCAAGGATAGAAAAACCAGTGGTATAAATATTAGAAGAGAACAAATAAAACTCATTATTCATCAGGGGTACAACTATGGAAATCAAACCTCCAGATCATAAATTGTAAGTATTAGTGAGTATACCAAGGTTTCCTATAAAGCCTATACCATTAGTATAACAAGAAATTAGAAAATGAAATGGTTAAGAAAATATCTTTTCCTGTAACACCAACACTGTTATATATTTAGACACAAATCTAACAAAAAATGTGTGCAAAGCATTTGTGTAAAGCATACACTATGGTTGGGAGACACATTTCTCAAATTTATCTATGTAGTCAAGTCAATCTCAATAGTGACCCCAGGAACATGCAAATTTGCATACAAGAAAGGACAAGTTGAACCTAAGAGACATGAGAGTGCAAAAAGTGCAGGAAGAGCCTGGTCACTCTTGAAGGAGAGAGAGGGGAGTGCTTGCTGTGTGCACACGAAGACTTATTCCAACAGAACCTTAATTCAAACAGTGTGGTGAAGTGCAAACTTAAAACCACACTATTGGAACAGTGTAGAAGTTTTGAAAAAAGCATAAACATATCCAAGCATTTAATTTACCACCAGTGATGCTGCTGAACAGAAAGAGTAGGTAGGAAATTTAGATAAAAATATGAACGGTAAAACAATAGCATTTCTGGAAGATATTGTAAGAGAAAAATCTTTATGATTTTAAAGATCTTAATCAGAAAGCAATAAATAAAAATTAGACAAATGTACTAATCGGAAAGGAAAATATACTTAGATATATTAAAATCAAGAAAATCTATTTAAAATAAAAAAGCCATAAAGAGTGTAAAGGTGAATTTCATAGTAGAAGATATTTGTAAAAATCTGTAATTAGAAAATACACAGATGTTTTACAAATGAATAAAAAAAGGTGAATACTAACTAGAAAAAAGGGCAAGAAACTTAAGTAGGTACTAAACAAAAAGAGATATCCAAATGAATAAACATACTTTAAAAGCAATAAATATAATTAAATACAATAATCAGGTCAATGTGAATTTAGGCCACAGTAAGATGTCACCACAGAGCACTAGTATAGGCTTAATAAAACAAATCAAAGCAAAAATCAGTGACACACCCTTTGGCTGTGCAAGCTCTCACACATGTGCTAACTGAAATAGCTGCTTTGGAAAACAGTTCTTCATCATCTGTTGAGCTGGAAACTCTGCAAACCCTGAGGTAGCAGTTGTACTTCTAAGTTGTGTTCACGGAATGTGTGCCAGTGTATACCTAGAGTTCCACATTCCTGCAACGACACTCACAGAAGCATTAGCCACGATGCCCCAAACTGGAAACAAGCCAGATTCTTTGAATGAAAATGGATAAAATTCTGGCATATCCTTCAATGACAGACTACATAGTCTACAAAGAGAGAGACAAAAGTGTCCGGTGTGATTCCACACCACGCAGAGCCAGTGGACAGGTAAGCTCTTCTTGATGTTCTACAGTTATCTTGAAGTCATTCAGGAAACTATTTCTGGAACCCCAACTTTTATAGTAATACAATCTTGAGATTTTGGAACTTCTGTTCTTTGTATCTGAAAGGCAATTTCTCTCCTTTTCTAGTTCCTCTCTTTCGTGGTCATCTCGAAAGTCATTTCTGGAAAAACATTATTGAAGGCTTTCTTATCTTTTTATGACCTTCTTTTCTAAGGTCACTCTAGGGTCCAAACTTTCTTTCCAAGCTATTATAATAGTTAATGACAGTGTATTATAGTCATAGATACTTTTCATTTTTCCAGAATTCATTGTGCCCCAGGAATTAATTTTGATTCTCCCAATGCCTAGAAGTGTTCCAGCAGATAGCATCTGCCTCAGATGCTCAATACTCAAATGTAGTATTAACTACATTTAAGATTTTCAGGTCTAACAATCTTGTCTTCACAAGTGAGTCACCTGTACCTGAATCTGTACGTGGAGCAGGAGCCTTTTGTGTAACATGTGCTAGAAGCATAGGCTAACTATAGGCCTACATGTGTTGGATATCAGTGTGGATTTGTTGCACGAGAAACTTTTATGTTCATTTTCTTCCTTTTATTTACCTTATTCAATGCTTATTTTTTTAATTTAAGGAGAAAAAGAAAGAAAAACAGAAAAAGGGTACAAGTTATATAGAATTTCAGAAAAAATAAACAATAGGAAATCACTAGTTAATAGATTACATATTGTTATCTTAGAAATAGTTGTTCAAGTTACAAAATTAAAGCATATAAAGTGGATGTTCAAACAGTGAGACTGGAAACAGTTTTGTTCAATGATCCAACAAAACTCAATAATATGGTTATTTATCTTACACACTTAAATATATATGCAGTTATATTCTTTATTTTTATGTTGACATTTTTGTTTGAAGTTATTCCCCATGGAGGAGTGGAAATGGCCAGATGTCTTCTAATTTTTCCAAGGACTCCATGTAGGTTGGAATAAGTGGCCCACATCACTCTGGGAAAAAACTTACACTTTGCACGCACAGTGGGGAAAAATAGCCTACCATTTGTGAAATCCTGTGGTTTTAGAGAGGGCAATTGACTTTCATTATAGTAAAAGCAGTATTTTAAAAATGAAAAATAGGAGGCAGCCATAAAGGAAATGACTTCAAATAAGGCCAGAGACATTTTCAGTAACACCATGTATTGATTATTATTTTTCTGCCCATAAGGATGTTTACATAGAGACACCATCTCCGCTCAGCCTCAGACAGAAATTGAAGCTTTTAAGGAGATCTTTTTACAGTGTCCCCCTTAAGGCAGCTTGGAAGAGAGTCATATTCTAATTTCTTAAACATCACAGGTTTACATAAAAGGAAATTGGAGGTAAAAAGATAACTACAGTAATAGATTTACTGTTTTTAGCCTATGTTATAAAGACAGAATGTCTCAGGCAAGATAGAAATAGGACAAAGAGAGAAGGAGAGACAGATCGATAGCCAATGGCCACTCCTTGTCCGCTGGGCAGGTAACAATCAAATTAAACTGTGGATAATGAAAGCCAGGATCTGAAAGCCCCAAAGCAGAAAATCCTCTTTTCTAGCCAGTTGTTACGAGTTTATTAATAGGAGGGTGATTAACATCGAGACTGACCCATGGGCAAACTTGCCCATTAATGGTTTTGAATCATATTATCCATTAAGAAGATCGATACTGATACTTATACAATGTGGGGTCAACTATTCCCTTGCCAAATACTTAACTTGTCCTTATAACCTCCTAATTAAAATTTTTTTCAAGTAAAATTAATATATTAAATAATCCAGGTAGGCCAACTTAGTAAAGAGAAGTGAAAATTAGCCATCTCTCTGCAGAAAAGAAAACCCATTTATATTTTAATGTGCTAAATACAGTACCATTTGTTTCAGAGGTGTGAGCCATAGCCAGATCATCAGAGTTTCCTGCTTTTTAAATGTGCAGTGCCCCAGGTCTCTTCCCAGACCTCCTCCTCAGTCTTTAGGGTCCTAAGGTCTATTTGTCATTGTAAGTGGCCTTAGAAACTGGGTAGCCCTATCGGTATTGTGGACAAAGCTGAGATATTATTAGGTATGCTGGGGCTGAATGTTAGTAAAAGTTAGAGTTGTGATGTGACGTGGGTCTGCTGACCCCAAATTCAACAGGCTTGTCACTTTGCTGTCTAACCTTTATTTCATGACTCTCCTCAAACTCAAAGATCCAATCTAAAAATGGGCATCTGAGATGAATATGCACTTCCCAGATGAAGAAATATAAATGGCAAATAAATGTATGAAAAAGCTCGCCGTCATTTGTTATTTGAAAGATGCAAATTACAATAACACTGAGATTCCACCTCACCCAGCAAGAACAGCTATCATCAAGAGATCAACCAATGGCCAATGCTGGAGGGCTGTGGGGAAAAGGAACCCTTCTCCATTGCTGGTGGGAGTGTAGAGTGGTGCAGCCATTGTGGAAATCAATGTGGAGATTTCTTAAAAATCTAGGATTAGAGGTTCCATTTGACCTTGTTATTCTCCTTCTGGGTATCTTCCTAGAAGATTTAAAAACATCTTACCACAGTGATATACGTGTGCCTATGTTTATAGAACCACAATCTGTTATAGATAAATCTTAGAAACAATCTAAAAGCCCATCAACTGAGGAGTGGATAAAAAAAGATGTGGTTGTCTTATATGGCAGAATATCACTCAGTCAAAAAGAAGGATAAAATTGAGACTTTTATAGGTAAATGGATATAACTGAAGACCATACTCATAAGTGAAATAAATCATACTCATGTGTAAACATCATATTGTCTCCCTGGTGTGAGAAACTGAAAAAGTAAATAAGACCCAAAATGCACAATAGATACTGTGAAATAGGAAGACATTGTTCAAGAGGACAGAGGAACTAGGATGGGGGAGAGGGGAGAGGAAGGGAAAGGAAAGAAAATACAAGATAGTTACGCTACTAGTTTCTCTTAGTCCATTGAAAAGAAAGGTTTGTACTAATGTTGTTTGGAAAAATTTTTTAGGCCAAAACTTGTACTCTGATTAACTACTTTAAAGATAACAAAACTCAATGTATTAACTATTGTTATTCTCCAGTTATTCTGTTACAAAATTTTGTTTTACCTTTTTTCATAGAATCAAAAAAAATTAGAACTACTAAGAAAATAAAGAACACAAGCTCAATATGCCTTGGGCTATCTGAGGATGCTCATTTGCAGAGAGCTAGGAGTAGGAGAAAAATTTCTCCAACTTCATAAATGTGTCCAGGGTAACCCATTCTTGAAGAATGAGAGGGTAATGAAGCTTGAAAGTATCTTAAAATCCATGCTTTTCATGAAAGATGGTCGGCATCTACCATGGCCTCAGCTATCCAGGAGGCAGGAGGATCACTTGAGCCCAAGAGTTTGGGGCCACCCTAAGTAACACAGTAAGCAAGTAAGACCCCATCACAAAAGCAAAACAAAATTAAACCAAACAGAAAAGGTAAAATATGCATGCTTGAGCTTTTTAAAGAATGAATGGAAAGAACTCTATGAAATAAGAATAGAAGTTTATAAAACCAGGACAGCTTTAAATACAATTAGAATTACTGAAATGAAAAAATTGATGAAATGAAAAACTACGAAATTGAATGAAACATAAATTTGAAGCGGAGAAAAAACAACAACACAAAAGGAATTGGTTAAAACTATTTTTCTCTCCCCAAATGCATTAACACTGAACTCTAGTTCAGTGGAAGAGGTTGTTCCTACCATTGTCAGGCATGGCGTGGAGCGAGACAGCTGGGAATCTGAACTTGGTAACAGCCAGTGTAGATCTGTATTGCTTTAGCAGAAACCCTTTAGGGTCATGTTGTTATTTGAAAATTTATAATTTTAACTTTAGAAAGTTAAAGTGATATACATGTGATATATATATATATATATATATATATATATATATATTATAACATTTCCTACTAGGTGGGAGGTGGGGGTGGGAGAGAGAAAACCATAATCAACAACATTAACAATTCGCTGTAGCCCAAATATATGAAATCGTGCGATAAGTATATAAAAACTCTAGATAGCTTTTGGTCAACCTGGGCCAGGTTTTCTGGGCAAAGTTGATTAACCATTTAGTTTTCAGAGCTTTCTGGATTTCAGAATTGCAAATCACTACCAGCTAAAGGGAAAAAACCTCCAGAAAACACAAGTGTTGCAATATTAAGGTGTAGTATTCGTTTGTCTCTGTTTGGGTTTTGTGTTACAGCAGTCATAGTCATAGAAATAGTGACCACTGACCAGGCCAGAAGCTGATTGGATACAGGCAAGTAACAGGAAGAAAGTGAGGCTCTAGAGGCAGAGACAAAGCTGGGAAACCCCTGGGGAGGAAGCTCAGCAACAGGAAGTAATGGGGGGGGGGTACCTGAGCGAGGGGCAAGTCGAGGGATGGGTGGATTCTAAGGGGGAACCGTAAAGGCAGGTGGGAATAATCAGGATAGCCTGGCCGTGGGAATGAGAGAGAGAGCTGCAGAAGAGAACTCACAGAATGAGAGGACTGGAAAGTAGAGGCAAGCAAAGAGAGGAGGCTTTTAGAAAGGAAGAATCCAGGAAACATGAGATGAGAGTGAGCAAAGGAGCGGCAGAAACTGTAGGGAGAGAGGGCAGGTGGTTGTCTAGACAGACGCCTGCAAAAGTGAGGGGTGGGCACGTGCTCAGGAGATGAACAGAGCAACAGCCTCCTAAAATATGCAAGAGGCTACGGGGATCTAGATCATCTCGCCCTGCGGTCAAACACCAGAACGCATTCCTTCTGTCTGTGCTCTGCTGTCTGTTCTCCAACCTCGTTTTGACCTCTCCCCCTTCCCAGCCTTTTATAGTCATTTTTCTATATTCAGATTGACTTTTTCAGCTTCCGTATATGAGAATATGTGGTAATTGACTTCCATGCAAGAGAGGAGCAGAGGCTCCTCTGATGCTAAAGTAGATGGAGAGATGCTAAGTAGCTGGATTTGATCAGTGCATGCTGTAAACATGTGTTAAAATATTACACTCTGCCTTATTAATAAATCAATACGAGTTAATAAAAAGTTCAAAAACAAAAATAATCTGGGAGAAGTGACTTTGAATGCTCTCACCATGAAGAATTGAGAAATACTTGCGTAGATAGATACGTTTACCCTGATTTGGACATTACACAGTGTATACATCATATGCTCCCTCATAAATAGGAACAGTTTTTATAGGTCAATTAAACAAGGAAGTACAAATTAATGCAAAAGAAAAGAGAAATAACAGGGGGGAAGCAGAGAGGCATGAATGGGAGCACAGTCAGGGCCCCCAGTAGAAGGAGGGCTGGCTGCAGGCTCAGGATAAGACAGGAGGCTGGAATTTCAGCCATCGTGGTGGACGTGCTTAAAGGCTATAAACTTCACAGTAGGATGAGTCTTACTACTGCAATACCTTTCTGTAATTAAAACTGTCAAAATACTCTATCAGCGAGCCTTAAAACCATGACTTTATTTTGGGTTTGGGGCACTTTTCAGAGGCATTTGTCAGTGTGCCCATCATAGCAAACTACATTTGTGTACTAAACATTTGGAGGTTCTATCTCACCCCTGAAAGTGCAGGGGAGAGAAAATGACACGATAATGATACAATGGACCAGACAGTTAGTTTTTGTTTCCAGATAATTATGCCTCTAATTGTACTATCATCCTTGTGTATAACAAGCACATCCATTCTACCTGGTAAGTTATATATTCCAAATAAGTAAATGAAGCTGTTTGGGGTCCTTAAATAGATACTTGCTCCGGGAAAAACTCTCTGCTTTTATAGTCACATAAAAATATGCAAATTCATTCCTCATTAATTGAATTTTATTTGGGACACTAGTCCCAGGACAAAAATGTGTCATTTTTCAATGTCCACATATCGGAAAGCCCTATGAGTCGAGTGGCAGCCAATTGTGTCCTGTTTATTTGAGAGTCTTTAAAACTCCTTCCCTATGACTAGCCTTCCTTATTCCCAGTGAGATGAACAGCGAATAAACATCTTTTGAGAGATACATCCACGCATTTAGACATCACACACCCACAAAGCGTGAACTTCCGTGTGTCTGACTGGTCCCTCTTCCCTCACAGCTGGCTCCACTTAGCAGCAAGCAAAGTCTGTCTCATTAAGTGGTGCAGCCTCAGCCCCTCCAGGTCAGGAGTTTGAAATATAATTGATTTTCACACCTATTGGGAGCGTGGATCTAACTGTGTGAAATTAAAATATGGCTGGAAAACCATGTTTCTCAAGTCAGCAACCAAGCTGAACTGACATCACTTTGGAAAAACCATCCAGGTCACACCTTGAACGTGGCCATGAGGGGGCAGCCAAGTGCTGTTCACTGCAAAAAGCTGCTGCCCGTCTGCTTCTGGGAAACCTATTTTTTGAAGGTTAGCAGATGAGTTCAGTTAGTAGCAATTGGTAGTTACCAAATACACATTCAGTACTTCACTAATTTCTTATATGAACCCATGAGTTTCACTTTTAATATTGCCCCATTTAGTACCTCAAAAACCTTTTTTCTAAAGGTGGTTAGAGGCTGGTTTATGTACAATAATAATGAGACGGTATACATAGTTGTCATTTTTTTTTAGATTAAGACAGTCAATAAATTGGTATTATCCATTCATTAGGCACTCCGAGGTAATTATGACTCAAAGAGAGAGGAAAATTTCTTTATATTTTTAATAGCCTGAGCTAAGAATCTATCTCAAGTATTTATTTAAATATAGAAAGTAATCTTTAGTCTGACAAAATTCAAATACACTTTTTAAAGTTATTATTGGGAGCCCTACCATTTTAACCATCTGTAATTTTATTGTGAAAAAGAAACGTTTTACTGATTATATAGCCAAGACTTGGGAGGAGGCTAAGGAGGAGAGATGTATAAAGCACTAATATATCTTGTTTTGGAAAGGACTCATTTTAAATATAAAGATTAAAGTTATCAATCAAAAGTAAATTTCCAAGCAGCTATAATTAATAGACATTTATTAGATTATATTGTGGATCTGAAACTTATATTTACTTAGAAACTTAAAAAGATCTATTTAAAATTTCTTTCTTTTTGGTTAGAAGAATTTCATTGCATAAAGGAAAACTGTTACAGATGTAGTAATAGATGGTTTTCATTTTATAAAGTGTTTAAGCAAAATAAATTTAATGTATGTCACAAGGGAAAGTATAGTCTTGTAAAACTGGTTAACTATAGTGACAGTCCTGTACATTAAAGCAATTTTTAAGAGCATGGATGATCTCTACGAAGTATTTAAAGCTACTAACCTGCCTTTAAATTGTTTGTCCTTAAAAACTCTATAAAATCTAATATTATAAGCATAGATAGAAAATGAACTTCTGAGATTCAAGACTTTAAAGAAATAGACTGCTTTCTACACCAGAACTTCATGAAAGATGAGTCCACACATTGTCCTTCCATACAACTAGCTTTTTGTGTAAAAGAGAATAAAATACAAAATAAAAATTGTATTAAGTGTATTACAGTAAGACATTTAAATGATTTGAAATGAAGATTTAGCATCATTGACTTGAAACTGTTTTACTATCATTTCAAATTCAAAATACTATTAAAAAATTTAAAACTCCTCTAAAAATGTTTTGTTTGTTAGACGTCCTTAAATATTGTATGTATAATGCATTTATGTTCATAAACACTGCATTTTACTTAAAGATCAAAATAGTGTCAGAATTCTTTTAATAAAGTTATGTATTTTATCACCTTAAAAAGGCTTCCTCAGAAAATAAAAACAATTTCAACTTACAACATTTATTCTTAAAGTTTAAACAAAAATCTTTAAAGAAAAACTGTGAAATAAAATTAAAACAGATAGATTTTTGGACAATAATGATAATAAATTCAGTATATGTTGGGATGCCGAATGGATTATTAAAAAGTGTACAGGCTGCAACCACAACAAATCTCTTTATTCAAATCCAGGTAAAAACTTAAGTTTAATTTTTTTGTCAGCTACACAATAAAATGTATTTGAAAACTAGGTATCTGGCTAAAATTGAAATTTCTCAAAACTCAAAAGAAGATTATCTACATAGATCTATTATTATAGATTTTTAATAGTCTTGTTTTTTAGAGATTAAAAACTCCTCTTAGGAGGAGTTGCTATTCTTTAGATTTGTCTTTGGGTTTGCAGCTCCCAGGTTATGTTAACAACAAAACAGTCTCTAACGATTACATCTATTTTACGGACATATTCCAACAGGTTGAAGTTTTGCAAAAAACATTCAGATGCTTAACTTCCCTTACATTTTAAAAACAAATACAAAAAATATTTTCTCTCCTATAATTGATTTAATCAACATTTTAAACACATTTCATTTGTAGCTTTAATCACATAGAGAAATAGGTTTGCATAAAAAATTTTCATCCAGAAACTGCCAGGCTGCATGGGGTTGCACTTACTGATAATGACAATAAAATGAAAGCTTCATATCTATTTTTTCAGACATTGCAATGAGCCTGTTGGAAATGCCACAAAACTAAACAGATCTTTTCTGTTCTTTGGGACTCGTACTCGTTTAAAGTAAGAAAGCAACAGACTTACCTGTGGCATCCATGAGAACGATGAAGTGAAGTAGGAGAAACATTGCAGTGAATCTGAGGCTGAGAGACA
The DNA here is from genome assembly GCF_034190915.1 of Cavia porcellus. Taxonomy (NCBI): domain Eukaryota; kingdom Metazoa; phylum Chordata; class Mammalia; order Rodentia; family Caviidae; genus Cavia; species Cavia porcellus. Next base: position 38,428,725 of record NW_026947504.1, on the reverse strand, counting down.
TTAATATCAGAAAAATAACAATAGGTTTACAGCAATTGAGTTATTAGAGGGAGCCTCCTTACACCTCGGAAGGAGTTTCTGATATAGTACTGGGGGTGTCTCCCATGTGTCTGAGCATGCTCACAGCTAAAACTTCACTGGCATGAGGGGAAACAGACTCTGGTCACTCTGCAACCTGCCTTTTTTGTTCTTTCTTTTTTTGTTTTATTTTGTTTTAAATGTACAGTTGTGTTCTTGGTCATTCATTCACTATGGAGTGTAAATGGATATATAAATATGACTTTAGTATTACTAACCAAAACTTCTTGATCATACTTGTTTCCTTTCAAAGCACGTAGAGCAGTTCTCACTTATTTTAAATCCAAACATAGACATTCTTAAATATGAAGGGGTGTAGATTTAGGCTATGAAGTGCTTTACAGGCGTGTTTTTCATGCAATCAGCAAACAACAAGAAGATACTGTCAAATACACAGAGAACACCTACTCCTATTCAAATGCACTTAAATGTTTTCTAATGGTACACAGAATGATAGCAGTATGTAAAATACATGGCCTTGTGTTCAAGGGTTACTTACTGTAAAACCTTTACACAGCATTTTGAGCTGCACATGACTCCTCCATAATTGTATTCCTATTTCAAGTGGATAACTGTATCCTGGCCTTCAAGTCTGTGTTGCATGCCTACTAGAAAACATTAATTGTGACATAGTTCTTCTATCTTGAAAATAGCTTCATAAGCAGCATACGCTGTGCAAGTTAAAGCACCGAAAGGAACTCTGGTTGTAGGATTCAGCTGCTCCCAGTGTAATAGCAATGACCGCTCCATAAAAAGATGTTGCGTTGCCAGATTTCCTTGTCAGATGTATATTTTACTGATGGGAAATATCTATGCAGAAAACAGTTCGCAGCCTGACTTGGACAGAAGATTTTGCAGTGAGCGATGCAGACACCTCATTTATAGTTATTAGCTGCATTCTAACAACACTGTTTGAAAACTGTCATCTGATGGCTGCCTGTTGTCATCATAAACCACGAACTGGATTTTTCTCATTCTTTCATTCTGGCCTTTGCAAGAATAAGGATTCAAATGAAACTTGAAATACAAGTATATGTTACTTATCACATAAGGTCATCGGTTCTCTTGGGCAATGGGTTAAATTCTGTACGATATCTTCCAGATACATTTAGGTGCGTTCTCGTCTCATTTTTTAAACTAAAGGAAAAAGCAACAGAAGGAATAATAACAAAAATGAAAAGGAATACTTGAAGGTCTGGTCTTATATTTCAAGCAACTTTCCTCTTCACAAAATTTGAGCTCTTTTAGATTAAAAAATTCTTATTTTACTTCAAAAAAACTGGGCCGATTAGGTTTTCATACATCTTGTGTTTTGCTGCACTGATGGATGCTAGTTTCAAAACTTTGAGCATGAATTTTTAAATGCAATTAAATACCATGGATTGTCTAATACAAATCTATTTGACATTTAATTATATTGTCCACAAAAACAACTTTTGGAGAAAGAAAATAATGTCAAGATTTCAAAGAAATTAGTGTAGACGTCATAAATATTAAGCCTTCATAGTAGATTTAAATTGCTAAAAAGTTGAATCATTATCTCTTGTGGATTTTCAAAGTTAATCTTTGAAATATTAACACCAAAGGTTCAGAACTCAATAATTATAAATAATAGTTAAGAATATCCTTGGCTCTTTATTGGCTTTTAAAAACAGAATGTATAAGCATTGAAATACCATTTCATTTTATATATTTTGATTTATCTCATGTGCACATCCGGCCTTCTGAACTGCGGCTGAATGGCTGAAAAGTACACAGGGCTGTGATGTATGTGTTTAAATAAGAGTAAATGAATTCACTTGCTCCTTAAATACATAATTGGTAAGGAGGCTCCAGAGAGTGCTTTAGGCAGAGCTGAGACGGAAGACAGATATGCAAACTGGCTCATTACTAGATATTAACTTCAATGCTGTACAAGTGCTTTTTATTGATCTTGCCTGAATCAGCTCATTTCTGTATGCCAATCTCTTGTCAATAGCATTCATACTTTTGGAAATAATATTAAAACAACTCATGTAAATATATGTTTACAATTCAGTATAATTCTGGCTGATTCAAGGGGATTATTTACTACTGAATTACTAATTACTCAGTTCTCTGTGTGTGTGCGTGGTGGGGGTGTGAGGCAGGTACTTTCTTTGATTGTACTATAATATCTATGTAGGTCTTAGAAATCATTGTTAAGTATGAAGTTCTTAAATTAAGATTTTAACACATTTTTAAAATTGTGTAACTGGTTTTTTACAGGCTATAATATCTTGTCAAATTAATGTTTACAATCAAGGCATTTAATAAACTACCACTGTATTTAATGATTGTCTAACCTTATAAAAATCTATCACCTCTATTGACTGTATAATTTTTTAAATTAACAAAACCTTATGCGTTAGCAGTTTCATATCACTTTCTGCTTTCAGACAAAAGGACGTGCTGATCATAAATAAGCTGCATTATATAGTATATTTTCCTCAAAAAGATAAATTACAGCACAGTAACATCAGAACCCTAAACTTATAATAACAGGCCAACAATGAAAATGTTCACTTGAGTAATTGCCATACAATAAATCAAATTACAGTAAGACCTTAGTAATTCAGCTCTACAAAGTATTTGTAATAATTATGTGTAAGCCTTTCTACATGAGTCAACAGCAGTAGTTTATCATTTGAAAAGGTTGATATTTTATGTAAGTTTTTCAGCAGTGGTAGCAGATTTATTGGCACACTGCAGGCAGAGGCGAGCTGACTGAATCACACCATCTCATCTGCATTTCGTGTCTTTTAGCTGAGCAAACCAGTCCTGTCATAGGCAAGAAAGTCTAAGTGTTCTAACCCCAGTGTTCTAAATTTAAAATAATTTAAGTTATGCTCCATTTCTCTGGGAATTTTCACTCTTGGCAAGCTCAGTTATTAGGCATATAGCCATAAAATTGGAGTAAAAAATATCACTGAGATATCCACTGTCGGCAGTGCGGTAGATTAGATATTCTGAAAGGCTTTTTTACTTGAACATAATAGCTCCTGCATAAAACTTTTTTTATTGGACTTGCAATATCTTCAGAATAAGACAAATCCAATCTAAAGTGAAAACACAATACAAAACAAAAAGCAAATGCTGAAATGGTATTTGCAGCTCAGTAAAACTTGTGAATGGCAAGGCTGCCATGCAAACAAATGTGGGCCCCAGTGCCGTAACTTGCAGGCCGAGCCTGGAGTCAGGGGCCAGTCCCAGAGCTGAACCACAGCGTCCTGGAGAATCCCGCGGAGAACTGTGAAAGGTCACGTTCCCTAGCACCATCCAGAAGAAATACAAATTCCGAGGGAAAACACCTTCCATTTATACCTTTAGATTTTGCCCAGAGCATCACCCAATTATTTGCTAATTATCAAGGATCAGTCAGGCACTCATGGGTGAGAGTTAGCACAGAAACAATAGATTTCGAGCCCCCAAGGGCTTCCTATATGGAAATTCAGAGTTGCGTGTTGCAAAATTATTGTGAAGTTCATAGAGGAGATAGTCTGTGGCAAAGCTGGCTGGTACAAATAAGCAAGACTGTTAATGACAAGATCCCAGGACAACAGAAACTAACCCCCAGCATCTGTATGTGGTACTTCTCAAAGGCTCCCATGAGACGTGACCCCTCCTGGAGACAGAGTGCAGGGTTAGCGTTGTTTTTATTCTCTCCTGTTTTTGTTCAGCCCAAGTTCATTTCAGAGAACTAGTTCTTCCCTTACCCTGTCACCCCTCACCTTTCAAATAAACTTTTGGCACCATTTTGGGCTTGTTTTCTTCAGTTCTTTGTTCAAGTCAAGAAGGACCTGGAATATTTTAAATTGGTGAGCCATTTCTATTGGAACTGCCTGACAACAGAGTCATACAACACGTATGAAATAATGAATCTTTACCAAGAAGGGAGCACAGAAAAACTGGAAATAAAAAATTTGAAGGACATTAAGGTATTTTAAGATAAGCTTGAAAAGTCGATATACAGTTAATTGGAATCTATGAAGGAGAAAATATTGAGGCCCTCTGAGAAGTTGATGACTGAAGAGAACAGAATAGTGGATGACTATATAGAATTTGTAAGAATTTGTGAATTTAGGAAGAACAAATTCTACTAGGCAAGGCAAATAGAAATAGATGCAGATGTTTGGTTTTGAAATTTTACTATATCAAAGATACAATGCTCTGTCATGAAAGATGACTCTAAGGAAGAAACTAGAGAGAAAAGACATCTCCTGCAAAGAGAAACTTAGAATGCTGGTCGATTTGTCAACCAGAGACATAAAAGCCAGAGTGAGGGTAGAAATACTCAAAGTTCTGACAGAAAATAACTGATCACTGGAACTTTTGTTTCTAGAACAATCTTAAAGGGAATGAACCTAGCACAAAGTGATTAAAAAAAAAGCAAAGAACCAAAAAACAAAAAAAGGTTCAGACAAGAAGTTTACTGACATTTCAGGAAAGTGAAAAATCTGTTTAGTTATGAAGGTCAAACTGAACTCTCAGTAAATGGATTGAGAGACTAAGAATTATCAGCGTTTCCAGGTATTAATATTTCCAGGTGTTAAGACACACCCAAGTAAGGTGAACATAGAAGGAAGCAAGGCAGATTTTTGCACCTGTATAGAACTGAGAGTATTCTGACCCTGCACTCTGGAACCTTGGTACATGAATGCTTTTGTTTGCAAACAACTTTGGTTCACAAAAAGAAGCGTTTTGTAAAACTTTCTTTTGTTTGCAAATTGCATCAGGTGACAAACATGATAGCAGCCATCTTTCCCACACAAACACAAACATAGCCATTTTTCCAGAATTGTAGAAAAAATGAAGTCGTGAACTGAGGTGCCACTGTATACTGAGTCCGATAAAATACAGGGTAGATACTCAAAAAGGGTGTCAGAGATACTGTGATTCTATGCTGTTCCCAAGGAATCCATTCACTGCAAGAGGACTATGTATGCCCATAGTCTGTCACGTGATTTGGCACTGCTTCTCGGTCAGTAATATACATGTCTCTGCTCCAGTGACATTTGCCACAGCCATAAGACTTTTCACTAAATGAATGTGACCAGATGTGATACGTACTATCTTCCAGCAGAGGCTTTAAATGTGTTTTGTGGTCTGTCTTGACCTTTTATGCACCCTACTTCTCAGCCTGAATGAAAGGCACACAAATCATACTTGAACCTGTGTCCAGCGAAGCCCAGAGAGCTGCAGAGGACCCACACAGCTGGACACAGCTATATTGTTTAGTGTTATAAACCATTAGGACTTGGATGTCACTGTCACAGAAAACATGGCTCAAACAGACAAACCCGAAGATCATCAATCAAATCTGTAGTTTCTCAGGGCAAGGACTGAGGTGCTTGATGTAGAGGTATGTGATGTATATATGAAATAAACTAACATATAAATTCAATTTTCCTCAGAGAATTTCTTTTTAAAAGTTTTTCATTACTGTAGCGTATCAGCAAATGTCACTGAAGTAGGTAAATGTACACACAGTACATAATGTTTACATTCACCTTAGGGAGTAAGTACACATTTTTTATTCAACCCCTATACCTCCATCTAGATTTCCTTTCTATGCACAAAATGTTTATCTCTGTTTCTTATATCTTCATGACATATTATTTCCAAATTTCTTGAAGTAATTATTTTGTTTTGTTTTGTTTGGTACCAGGGATCGAACATACAACGTCGTTCTTGGCAAGCAGACACTTAAACCACCTAGCTAAACCCTAATCCCTTTTGGAGTAATTACTTAGGAGTCACTTCCAGAGTTGGCATTCCTTTCATTGTTCACAAAACAATTCTTGAACATTAACTAGATTTTTTTTTCTGAAATTGTGTGTAATATGAATGAACTTTGATGCATTCTAGTGCATTTGTGTGATAATCCCTATGTGACTTCATTTTAAAGCTGCAGGTAACATGAAATAAATTAGAATCTTATGGGGTGGCTGTTGGAATTTTCAAGTCTGTGTATTGAATTTACCCTGAGTGAATGTACCTTTTATTCATAAAGTACCAACTATGTATATTGCTAAGTAATGATCCTTGATCTAACATGAAAAGTCACAAATCACTTTTATTTAAATTCTTTTCAAATTGATTACAGCAGCTCTTCATTTGATGGAATCATAACCAAGCCTGGCGAAGCCCAGTGCAGCCCTTGACCCAGTCTGGTGCTCATGACAGCTGCCGAGTCACTCTTGGCATGCCTTGCTCTTACTGGATTATAAATGCTGGCCTGTGCAGTGTTTCTTGATTCTTTTACTCCCCACATTCTGAGTAAGATAAAGCATGCAGAAAACCCTCAAATGGTTCATTTTAGATGAGAGAATGAACAGAAGTAAGGTCCCAATTATTCAATTAAGCAATTTATCTCCGAATAGCAGAGTTAACTCTGCTCATCTTTGAGGCATCCTCTGATAACTCAAGATGGATATTTTTACGACACTTACTGATGTTGTTCATCCATCAAAATGATTGCACTTAATGTAAAAAATGAGGTGAGATGTGCAGGGAAGGCTGGCGTGGAAGCATCTAAGTGGAACAAGGGAAAACGTGGAGCTTCCTGAGTCACAGGAAAAAGGGTAGACTTCACCCAGAAGGAGAGAAAAGTGTTGAAAATCTTGAATCCAGAAGGAGAGAATAGGTTAGTGTGGTCTCTGAGTGGCGGGTATGTTGGAGGACACGGAACCTACAGGTAGAGGTTAGATGTATCACTGTAGCCCAGGGCGGCATGAAGCAATACTCAGCAGGAGAACAGAGAAAGAGGAACAAATGTGAGATCTATTTCAGAGGTAGAACTAATGGGAGATGTTGAGAATGAGAGAATGGGGGAGAGGGAGAGAGAGAAAGATGTGGGGGAGAGACAGAGAGAGAGAGAGACAGAGAGAGAGAGAGAAAGAGACAGAGAGAGAGAGAGAGAGAGAGAGAGAGAGAGAGAGAGAGAGACAGACAGACAGAGAGACAGAGAGAGAGACAGAGATGACAGAGACATAGAGAGAGACAGAAACAGAGACAGAGAGATTGAGAAAAAGTGTCTTAGGCACCCCTAGGTCTCTGCACTGAGCTAGTGGATAACAAGAAGAGCTGGGAAGGTAAGAAGCAGAGGATTTGATAAGGGACGATGTCGAGGGAGTATTTTCACATGCTGAATTGGGAGGCCTGGGGGACTTCTTGCCAGAAATTTCTAGCCAGCATGGGAAAAATCAAAGTCACAACACAGGAAAGTGGTATAGTCTGGAAAACAAGACATTCACTTATGAAAATAATTCCTTAAAATATTTTGAAATGAAAGAATTGAAAGCTAATGGATACTACAAATTTTTTAAAAAAATTACTCAGTTGTTACATGCAGAAGATATTCATGAGAAACCTTATTTAAAAGTCATTAAAATTTCAAGGCACTCAAGGTACTAGCGCTACATATAACCAATAACAGATTCATGTCTACAAAGCATTTTTATGTGGGTAGCACACACAGGCTCCATTTGGGTAAACCCACATAAAAAGACAAAGACAAAAATTACAATGCCATGGATTGTTTGTGAGGTTATGCAGACAGTTACCTGCTGGAAATGAGCTAGGTCCTGCTCTGCAATGCTATGGATTTCAGAATGGACATTTAAGGCACACGAAGCTAGCAAATGGATGGAGAAAACACTAAACTCTGACAGCATGTTGAAAATGTGTTTTTTATGGTCTATGAATTAGTAGCCAGAGGCCAAATAGCTGGGCTTTTCTAAGCACAGTCCAGGAAAGGCTAGGATGCTCTATTAAATCCCAGAGCTGTCTCTCGGGAAGATACATGTGGGATGACTTCTCTAGGACTTTATTTTGGAGTCTCCTGAGCTCAGTGAGGACCAAAGGAATTCAAAGGGGTTCAGGAAGGCAGCTGGGACTGGAGGGGAGGTATTGGAAAGAGAAATGATTTTACTGGTTGATGCCAACAGGGACTTGAAATTTTCATATATCATACAACATGATTGATTGAGTAGAATCTGTACATTCTTCCCTGTCCACAGCTCCTACAGGCTAAGACATCTATTTCTTTTGCATCCTCAAATCTATCCAATATGTCCATTTAGAAATTGTTAACATATAAAATATATAGTAAGAAAAAAATACATGATCTCAGGTAGAAAGTGCATGTAAATTGCATGGAATGAGTTAGTACACATTATCAAGAATTGTTTGAAATGCTAATTGTTATAACTACTGCCAAGTGTGGCATTATATGAAGCCTCTCATGGTCCTAGCAGGAGAGGGAGGAGACACGTAATCGCAGATATGAGCCCAGCAAGACAGTAAGTGAGAGGCCACTATGCCAAGAGAAAGATACTAACTACTGCGATAATCAGTGACAAATAATTATAAAATGAACAGGCAAAAGAGAGAAAAGTTAGGGAAAACTGGCTGAAACAATGAACTATGTCCAAAAATCATAGCAATACTTTGAATAAGACCATGGAAGAAGTTGGGGGAATTCAAAATTATACGTAGTTTTCTTTTTTACTCAGGAATGATCAGAGAGTAAGAAAACTTCTCTTCCAAGGGTATACTAATAATAATTAGTTTTTATCCTCTTTATACCTACACTGTTATTTTTCTACTTAAGAAAATTAACAAGCACAATACACAGTGCTGATCCAGGAGTGTCATAATGTGATACCCCGAAATAGTATTATTCTTTGCTCATAGTGATTTTAGCCTGCTTGGGTTTGTTCAATCTCAACATAAATGAAAATATGGATAACTGCATGTATAAGTGTATAGGATTGATAACCATATTACTAAGTTTTTGTTGAACAGAACTGGTTGCAGTCTCGCTGTTTTGAACCCCCACTTTATATGCTCCACTTTTGTATCTTGAATAACTATTTTAAAGAGGACAATATGTAAATATCAACTAGTGATTTCTTATGTTTATTCTTTCTTTGAAAGTATGTATGTATTATTTCTACCCATTTTCTGTTTTGTTTAGTCTTTCGTTAAATAAAATTTAAAAAAAGAAAAAAACAAAAAAGAAAATTAACAAGCAGTTACTTGGGAGGTCATGCAACACAGCAACAACCATGTCTAGCAGGATTATAGTCAGATACTGTTAACAAAACAGTTCATGGCTCAACCAATTAACAGTTTCCCTGGGAAGGGCTGGGCTGGGAGTCACTGAGGGAGGCCAGAGCCTGTATCATCATAGATTACAGTGACATTTGCAGGCTCTGAGGACCTGAGAAATACTTTCTGGAGGCACAGTTTGACTTTCTGCAGTACTGTTCTGTCACGTTCTTGTTTTTATGTTGTTCAATTTTTACTGTATGTGTTTTGCTGTTGGAGTTTTTTAAATAAAAAATCTCTTGAGGTAGGCATATTAAGAATTGTTGGAAATGATAATTATTATAATGACTTCCAAATGTGGCATAATGTGAAGTCTCTAGTCAATATAGCAAATGCACATAGGAATATTCCTAAAAACAGAAACATCATATACAAGTCTGTGTTTCTTATAGAGACTTTTGATCTCGGTGATTTTCCCCCGGGATCCTAGATGCTCTGAACTGAGTACTTTGTAGTACTGTTGTTTTAGAAGAGACTATTAACTCTTTCTTTTCATATATTCCATATACAAAAAGTATGTCATATATATAATGCAGATTGTATATACATTTAAACAACTTTTGAGATATAGCTTAATACAAATACAACAAAATCACTAACTTTATGTGTATATTTGCAGAATGAACAATTTTGGGTTATTTTTGTTTGGGGTAAAGGCTAAGGTCTGATCTGTGACCATCCAATCGCTCCAACCACAGTTGTGGAAAAGTCTACCATTTTCCTATTGAATTACCCTGAAAGCTCTGCTAAAAATTTAACCGACCGTATGCGTGATGCCTATTTATGGATTTTTTGTTCCATTGTGTTGATTTATAATCTATCCTTTTGCCAACTCCACAATCATATTCTTCATTGCTGTAGCTTTCTCGTAAATCTACTTCAGGTGCTGCAAGTCATACAACTTCATTCTTTTTCAGAGTTGTTTGGGTCACTCTAGATTATTTGTATTTCCGTATGATGTCAGTTTCTACATAGACTGGTATTATTATTGGCATGGTGTGGAATTTATTTACAAATTGGGGAAGAATTTATACAGAAGTCTTCTGATTCACAAACATGGAATCTGTGTCCATCGATTTAAATCTTCTTTCACTGCTCTGAATAATATTCTAGACTTTGTAGTGTATCCATATTGCATATACTTAAAGTTAATTAAAGTTATAATTATCCTTAAGCATTTCAACACTTTAGATGGCACAAAAAATTTTATTTTAAAAATAATATATTATTCCTAATATTTTTCTTTCTGGTATATTACTGATTTTTTTTTTTTTTTGTACCAGGAACTGAACTCACAGCCTCATGCTTTCAAGACAGGTGCTTATGCCATTGAGCTAAATCCCCAGCCCTACTGATTTTGTATGTTGATTTCATATAGAGGTTCTGGTAAACATACTTTTTAAGCCTCATAGCTTTTTGTATAGTTTAGAATTTTTTCATAGATTATACTATCTGTCAAGAAAACAAGTCTGTATTTGTTTTTCAATCTGTATGCAACTTACATGTTTTCATGTTTTTCTTGCCTTATTGCATAGCCCAGGGCAGTGATGGCAAATGTTTTAAGAGAGTTCAGTGATATAAACAGCCCACTGTGACACACATGACACAGGTTCGTCATCACTGGTATAGAACCTTGAAATACAATGTAGAAAAGTGATGACAGTGGGTATCCTGCCCTGTTCAGATTATAAGGAGACATATTTAATCTTTGACTAATAATTATTATATAAATTTTCCTTTGTGATGCCCTTTGTTAGGGTGAGAAGTTTCCTTTTATTATTAGCTTAAGAGGCTTTACAAATCATAATTAAGTATGACATTTTGTTATATGCTCATTATACATCAATTTAAAGGATTTTATGTTTCTTAGCATCTAAATAGTCTCATAATCTATCTCAGTTTTTAATCCAAGGTTGAGATTCCTTTTAAATTCAGTACTTTAATGATAGTTCTTTGCTTTCCTCATTTACTGCTTTCAACTTGAAGTATCTGATTAGTCTTATCATTTTTTTCCTGATATAAAATATGGGTTTTTCCTCTTGTTTCTTCTTGAGATTTTTTCTTCACCATTGATTTTAAGCAGTTTGATTGCAATATGCCTTAGTGTAGTTTTCTTCACGTATCCTATTTGTCGAGCTTCTGGGCTCTATTCAAAAGTATAAAATGAGCAAAAACCCCCCTTCTTTGCATATATTGACATACAGGACTGTCCTCTTATAAGGTAGACAAGAAGAAAAAGTGTGAACACACCATCAAAACCTCAACATGCTGGACCACTAGAATGCTAGTGGAAAGACTGAAAAATAGGTGCATTTCAGATTACGGATATGGAACTGTACATGCCGGATGGTACCTATCAAGGTGAGCTTAGATTTGTTCATATCATGGAGACTTTGGATTTGTAACAGGTGATAAGAAACAGGTAACCTTTTGTGGTTATTGGGTTAGAGGAGAATGTGAGGGAAGCTGTGTTTTAGGGAGACTGATAGTTATAATTTAGATCTTAAAAAGCCCCCAAAAGCTCTTATGTTTTAGACTTGGTTCCCAGATGGTGGCAGCTTCAGGAAGCAGAACGAAGGAGGTCACTGGGGGGAATGGCTTTCAAGGAGATATTGGGACCTGGCCTTTTTTGTTCTGTCTGTGCTTCTTCACCACCGTGAGGTAAGCGGCTGGCTTCTGCCACATGCTTCTGCCATGATGTACTGGTTTGCCACAGGCCTAAAAGCAACCAGGCAAGCACCTGTGGGCTGCAGCCTCTGAAGTCACTGAGCCAAAATAAAGCCCTTCTCTGTGACATTTATTTCTCTCAGGTATTTTTGTCTCAGCAATGGAAATCTAACACACTGATCAAACAGTGGTGTGAGAGACAGAAGGAACAGAGTAAGGAGAGTGACGTGAGAGAAAGGGAGGGCCACTTGGGAAAAGGTAAAACGGCCTAGAGCACATGTCCTGTGCAAGAGTATTCTTTGCAGGTTAGAGGTCCTATAGTGTTAGGAAAAAGCATGGAAACACTTACAAGGGCAGGAAGCAATGCCCCTGATGACAGGCCATTAACTAAAATGAGAACTCGAGACCAAGCAGAGGTCCTTTTAGAGACAAACAAGGCTTTTCCCTCCTGTCTCAGTTGTGTGACTGTTAACATCCATCCCTGCTGTGGGTGCTTTCTGATAAGATCCTCACCGTGGCTCTTAGCTCCTTTCATGTTGGAATGCTGGTCCATGTGCAGCCCTTCTGGCCAAATTTACCAGTCCACGCTTCCATTTACCTACCATCACTGTGCCTAAATGCGGAGTGTCTCTGAAGCTGAATGTAGGCCCTCCTTTGCTGGAAACAGGGCCGGAAGGGCTCTGATGGCAGGGTGTACTGCTCTCAGAGTCTTCCCCTTGTTTTATTTGTGATTTTACATGCCTGTTTTCATCTTCTTTCCCTCTTTCTCTGGTTAGCTCTTAGCATCATTTTGAGTTAGGCTTACCTGATGAGCACCCATATAACAATGTAAAAGAAAAAAAAAATCTCTTTTTCACATAAAATAACTCCAGAAAGGTAGCAGTTCGAGGCTGGCCTGGTACCTCCACTGTGTCAATAAGGCCTCAGGCTTCAAGATAAAAAGGGAAACATCATCTTCTGTTTTGGTGTCTTTGAATCAGAGTCTCAGTATGTAGTTTAGGCTGGCCTCAAACTTGAGGTGACCCTCCTGCTTCAGCTTCCGGAGTACAGGGATTATAGGCATGCACTATCGGGCCCCGTTTGTGCATTTATTTTACCAGCATGGAACATTTACCAGCATTTAACAACAAAGACTGTTCCTTCTTCATAATTTTTCCTCATTTACACAGTTCCTGTCATACATATACCATGTTGGATTACATTAATTGAACAATGCATGCCATTTCTGTTTCTGGCACTATTTTATTACTGGAAAGTATAGTTTCTAACATTGATTAAAAGGAATGTTCCTAAAGATAGAAAGGTTTTACTGTGTTTGGGAAATGAGTTAATTTGCCTTAAAAAGATACTAAAGAAGGCTGATATTCTGGCATTTACTTAGAAAAGTCCTCCTAACCGGGAAGCAGAGGTGTGGAGAGGCTGTGTGTACTTCACACCTACCTTTCCACTTGTGGGTATCTTCTGCACTTTGGAGGCCTGAAATTCCTCCCACCCATGTTTATCTATATTTGCAGCTTCCAGCAGTTTTGTAATTTCTGTTTGTTCTTGTTTTCATGCATATTTAAGGGAGAGGATTGCAGGAGGCAGATCAGGGTTTGCTAGCTGGGTTGTTACACAGATCTTACATTATGGAACTTCAGTGAAAATTGCCTAATCCAAAGGCCTGCCCACCCAAAATGGCGGCTTGCTAGGAAGCTGGGTAGAGAACGTCTCCAGGGAAAACAGCCCAGATGCTAGAATCTGACATCATAGAGAGGGCCAGATGATAAGAGAATGGGTTCTCACTAACCCAGGAGAAAACTGAAAGAAAAATAAAATTAGGAAGAGGAAGGAAAAGCGTGAGTGGAAGGCTGAAGACTGACACGCTCACTGAGACCATTCCACACTGTGCTGGGCACACCATGGAGACGGATGATTTAAGGTCGCACGGAAGCCGCTGCTGCTGATAATGGAAGTTGGTGAGTCCCGGGCCCTTGGCGGGAGGATGCTGCACAGTGTGGAGTGGAGCCACGGTAGAGAGCTTTATTGGTTCTTGGTGAGTGCTGGAAATTGGGTCCCGTGGTGTGGGAGGCTGACTGAAAGACATCTTGGAGTAGGGCAGAGCCCAGTGCCAGGGTGGCATCAGTCAACTGCCCCAGACCAGAGAGGACTGGTGTGAGCAGCTTGGGCTGAACCACACCGTTGGTCGGGAACCAATAGCCAGGGATGAAATTGTTCCGACCCTGTGACATCTACCACAGCACAGTGTAAAGTGCTGAAGGCAGTTGCAGGTTGACTACCTCAGAGGGGAGGGGACAGCCCGCAGCATCCCTGCACAACACCTCAGATATCAGCAAACTGGAGAGAGCAGCAAGCCCCCAGCCAGCACGCTTTAGAAAAACTGCAAGGAATACAGAGACGGCCTGAGACCTCCTCCACACACCTGTCTGAAAGAAACCAGAAACACGACAAGAGCAAAGATAAGACAAAACTTCTAGTCACTGACCCTGGGAAAATAAGCCCAGAAGAGGTAAATACAGAAGAGAATCAATCCACAAATCATGCAATGTTAGTCACAACATCAGCAGACATAAAGAAATACATTCATGACTTCATAGATGAACTTAAACCTGAAATTCTAACCCAAGTGAGACAAGAAATAAAAAGGCTAAAGAAATGCTAAGCCCCTCTCAAGAAAACACAGAAGGAAGAAGGGAGGAATCCAGAAAAGGAAGAGAAACCTTTGGTGAAGAATATAGACAAAATCTAGAATACATGAAACAGATCCAAAGAGACTACCAGGAAACTAAAAACTCCATTGAAAGCTGGCAAAATGCCTCGACAGAAACAAAAGTTAGCCTTTTGAAACTTGAAGAGAGATTTACAGTGTGAAAGAAAAGACCTATTAAAAATAACAAAGAATCAAGAAATAACAATTCAAAGGTTAGAAGACAAGAGATTCTATAACTTAAGAATAAAAAACGTAAGCGAAGAAGCAAGAGTAACACAAATGAATTACAAAGACTATTCACAGAAATAATTAAGGAAAACTTCCCAAGCATAGGAAAAAGAAATGATATCCAGATAAATGAGGCATACAGGACTCCAGCCAACTACAACCAAAACAGATCTACACCCAGACATATAATAATCAAGATTCCAGAAATCCACCACAAGAACAGAATGTTAAAAGCGGCCAGAGAAAAGAAGCAGATTACCTACAAAGGACAAATCATCAAAGTAACGACAGACTTATCAACACAAAGTATTAAATTGAGGGAAATAGTCCAAGCCCTGAAAGAAAATGACCTCCAGCCAAGATCAATATACCCTGAAAATCCCTCTCTCAAAATTAATGGAGAAACAAGATGTTTCCAGGACAAAGAGGAACTGTGGGAGTTCATGGCCACTAACCCAATCGTACAGAAAATACTGAAGGATATTCTAGAGAAAGGGAGAGAAAAAAATACCAGGATTCCAGCAACAGTGGCAGAGAGGCCTCAGTGAACAAGGAGGACAGTGGAATGAAGGAGAAAAATGGACAAATAATAGCAGAAAAATAGAATAGCAGAGTTGAGACAGAGAAGGTGGGATATAATTTTTAACACAGATAGCCTACATGGATACACTAACAAAAAGAAACACAGGCAGAGTAGATTAGGAGGCAGGATCCATAGAGATGCTCTGGACAGGAAATATACTCAACTTGAAAGAAGGTTAATAAACTGAAAATCAAAGATGAGAAAACGAAGCTCTAAGTGACAGGGAACCAGAGAGAAACCACGGACAACTTGTCCAGCAGCTGCAGATATGTTGGAAAGTTATGACACTTTTGTGCAGTGTAGAACTACACAGCTGGAAGGAAGGAAAACCTTGTGGCTTTAGTAAGTAAAGGAGTGCAGTTCAAGATCAAGACCAGGGGTAAAAAGGTTCAGCAACACTCAGATAGATAATGACTTGCCCCCTTAATCTAAAAACTAAAGGAATTAGTGGGACCCAAAATATACAAAACATCCTGAGAAAGGGAAAGGTAAGGAATTGCCTAAAAAAGGAAGGCAGAGGACATTATTAATAGTGTATCAGGATTTAAAAGCCACAGTAATCTTATTGCTCTGCTTAGTTTGATTTTATTTTGTTCAGGTCAGTCTACTGACATTAGATATGAGGACATAGATAGCTATCCCCAAAATAGCAAGCTATACTACAGTAACTATCCTTAATTTCCTATTAACTTAAACTGAAGCCCTGTATTTCTTACATTGTCTTACTATGACTGAAGTCTTATTTGAAGCTGGTTTGTTAAACTGCTGTTTTGTCTTGACTAACCTTATTCGAATTTGGTATACTTGATAATATTGAGTCTAACAGTAGAGGCAACCACTCTGAAGATGACACGATGTAATAACATACCCATTCCGGTTTGATTATTAACTGCTTTTGAAGTCCTACAATGTCTCCAAAGTTGTGCTTTTATTAAAATAGCTATGTAATGCTATGTTCAATTATTATATGTCTGATGATGTGGGTAACTCTATTGAAGATAACAAGAGAAAGAATAGTAACTTCTGTAGATGACCTGATAATGTGGTTTTATATGTCTTTTTCATTTCATGTTTTTCTAAGAATTTTATTTTTTGTCTTGTTATGATCTGTTTTTCCCTATAATACAGAAAGGATAGATATACATGTAGAGATTCACACATGGGGAGAATTTCTAAACAGTTTACAGGAACAGATTATATAATGTATGATGTAACGAACAGATACTCTAAAGAAGAGACACTAAGAAACCCAGTGCTAATTCTGTAACATTATGACATAAAATTTAGCAAAACTGTTATTCACTGTTCAGAGTGATATTAGTCTAATCTCTTATGTTCAGTTTCAGCATACATAAAGATAAGGACAGCTACTATGGAGAGAATGAGGGACATTATGGCAGTCACTATTGACTTTCCCAGTGTCAGGTCTTGAAGACCTAAAAACCCTTCATCACCCTGTTATGATCAGATTAGTTCTATAATGTTCAGTATGTATTCTCTGTGTCTGAAGATGGGGACAACTATTTGGAAGAAAACTAGAGACAATAAGACAGACTGTGAAAATCTCCTGTGGACTTGCCTTGAAATCAGTGTTTCTTGAAATTGTTTCCTTATCTGTTTGTTCTGTTTTGGTATGTTTAATCTTACCCTCTTTAAGATATGGGCAGTTCTTTTGAAAATAGCAATAGGCATTATAGTAGCCATTGTTGATCACCTTGTATTTTATTTTTACATCATATACTATGTCTATTCTTGTTTTAACTGACTCCATTTTGCTTTGTCACATTTGGTTTTATTCTCTACAAACAAAGTAATAAGAACTGTAGGAGTAATAAAACCTAAAATGTATAATTGTTATTGTAAAAAAGAGAGGAAAAGAAAGTGCTCTAAAGAATATAACCACATGTATGTTTAAGTGTGTAAAACAGGTGACCATATTACTAAGTTTTTGTTGAATCATTGAACAGAACTGTTTGCAGTCTCACTTTGTATTCTTTAATTTTGTAACTTGAACAGTGACTTCTAAGACGACAATATGTAATCTATCAATTAGTGATTTCTTACTGTTTTTCTGAAATTCTGTATTACTTCTACTCTTTTTCCTGTTTTGCTTTTTTCTCTTTAAATAAAATCTTTTATATAATTAAAAAAAAGGGCCTGCCCAAACTAACATTCTAATGCATAATTGGATATTGGGACAGATGTAGACAATTTTTATAGTTTACAGATAATTCTTTAAAATAAATTTCTTTCCTTTGAGTTATATATGTCAGCTGATTTTTATTATAAAGACAGAGTCTTTTCTTGGAAAGCCCTCTAGTCCTAAAATGTCAGGAAAATCATGTTTCATGATTCAGCAAAACCTATAAAATTTTATATGGATAATTTTTAATTCTACTAAAATAATTTCACAAAATGCAAACTGAATTTAAGAGAATATGAAGAAACTTATATCTAAAATTTTCTCATTTTACCTTTTAAGGTCTAAATGGAAAACAGTGAGTTTATTAAACATAATTGCTAAATAAAAAAGAACAAATTGAAGCTTTAAAAAAATCCATTTACCAATATTTGAAAGCAGAGTATGTTGCACGTTTCTTGCTTTGCTTTCTCAGATTTTCTTTATCATATCTGGAAGCAATTGGTATCAGAAATTAAGAGCGAGAGAAAGAGAGAGAGAGAGACAGAGACAGAGACAGAGACAGAGACAGAGAGAGACAGAGACAGACTGAGTCTTCCTGAGGGGTGAGAAAGTGTCAACCATCCAGAAAGTCTTGTTCATTGAAAATATTGGAAAACTTTACCTGCTAAAACAACTACTGATAGAATGAAATACCTCTTCAGAGCACATCAGATCTTAAGCTAGATTTTAATTTATAAACTATTTAATTAGCAATTTTAATACACTGAATCTTCTGAAATGTGTAAGTAGCAGCAATTATATTTCGCTTGTATTGAGCACTCTATGTTTCAGAATATAAAAAGAACAGGTTAACATTCCATAAAAATGTAACACCATGTATTTGCATATATACATATGCATGTATGTATATACTTTTTTAAAAGTACACGGACCTTTAAGCTCAGGATCCGACTGCACTACAGGATATTTGTCAGAAAACATATTGTATTACTTTGGATTTGGCACCCCTCCAGCCCATGGGCCAGATGTGGCCCTCACCTCTAGTTATCTGAGTTTTGACAAATGTTCCCTCTGTCAGTGTGGGCCAGGCCAGGGCTGCAGCAGCTCCCCCTGTGATTTTATTGCTGGGATGATTTCATTTTAGAAAGATTCTGTGAGTTTAAAGATGCGCAGTGGAGAAGCGTGAACTGTGGGTTTTAGCTCAACAAAATGTGGAAGGGCAGCAGCTGTGTCTGTTAGGTGACGACATTTCATAAAACAGCCTGCGTGGACAGCTCTGACCTCTTAGGTTCCTCTAGTTCAGAAACTGCTGGGATTCTGCTGTCCTTTTAATTTTTCCTCTTCTTCTCTGTTTTTTTTTTTTTTTTTTTTTTTTTTTTTTTTTTTAGCACTGCACTGGGTACCAAAGAAGCTCGTAATAAATATTTGCTGGTTGAGTGAATTGACTTTTTAATACAATCAATCTTTGTGTGCCTGTATTTAACTCTTACTGCCTTTTTCTTTTCCATTTCCTTGGTTTCTTGCTGTTTCTTTCATTAAAATCATCACACTACCGAACTGAAATAGATATTTTCATGTAGAGCATGAGAAAATGGAAAAATGCAATGCATTATTGTTCTCAGAAAAGAAAAAATATAAGCTTCTTTTTAATCTTGATTGATTTATCTCTTTAATATTAAAACTCCTCGATATAAAATCTACCTTTTATTTCTTATAATTAATGAACTATCATTACTATAAAGTACCAAAAGTATTTTGCATTGCAGCATTGAAGGAAGAAAAACTCTTGCTGAGCTTTTTCGTTCTCCTCAGGATTAATTGCTTTGAAAGCTTTATTTTAAATATTATGTGTATTTAGTAATTTTTTTATTTTTAACTTTCAAAGGGAATGACATCCTGGGAAAATAACATCTCGATTCTAACCAAAACCATGTTGCACACAGCAAAAATGGATACATTATGCTTACAGGTACTTAGTTATGCTTATAAAAAGAGCTCTCATGCACATTTTAGAATATTCTTTCTCTGAGGTGTCTTCACCAGAGTTGAAGCTTCACTTGACATCTCTACATGATGATCTGGGATTCCCACTGGGAGCATTGCAAACTGAGGAAGAGCGATGACTGGATTGGGGCCGAAGCTGGGAATGAATGGGACCCAAAGGTGAAATATTGGCGGGGAAAAGAGAGAGCTGGGAAGGCCCCCAGGCAGGTTTTTGCATTGGGGTGAGGTCTGTGTGGGATCACATATGCAGCTGATGCTGCCGTCACCAAAGGCCGGGGCAGATAGGGACCAACTCGCATAAGAACACGCACAAGAAAACAGACACTGGAGGAGAACAGTTTCTGTGTCAGCATTCACATGTGTGCACACAAGAGCAAATTTGGAATAGAAATACAGGTCAATAAAGGAGGATTACTTAAAGCTAATCACTGAGATGTTGCAGACATAGAGATAGAAGAAGCTCTTCCAGTGCAGCTCGGCGTAATACAGAATGGTATTCTAAGAGCTCAGATATAAAAGAAGAGGGGAATCTGAGCTGGAGTAAACAGGGACATTTTCCCAAGCCAGTGGCCGAATGAAGAAGCTTTGGACATTGACAGCGTGTACAGTGCCTTGGTGGCTTGCCTGTCCACGTGTATAATGCACTGGTGGTCTGTCTGTCCACGTGTACAATATATTGGTAGTTTTCTTGTCCACAACTCAGCCAGTGTTTCAGAGTTAAGTTGACTGTGTGGTGATCACTCTGAATCAGTCTTCCTGCTATACTTCTAATGCTATAGAGAAGGAAGACATTTCAAGCTTGTATACAAGCTAGAAGCATAAAATCAGTACAGACACCCATAATAATCTTTCTATCTAGATTCAGTTTTGTCACTGTTTTATCTGATTTGCATTGTCACATCTGTATTTCTATCATTTATCTATACCATATATATTTTTACGCAGAATTATTAGAAAGTCCAATATGTGATGTCTCTGTAAATAACTTAATGTACATTCTAAGAATAGGAAATTTAATATCAGTACACTTGAGTTTATTTTCATATTTTGAGCATGGTAGCTGATCAAATTTTTTTTAGCATTTTCCCCCTCTAATCAAGATGCATCTTAGGGTTAAGGATACATCCAGTTACCATAGTTTACTATCCTCCTTTAATATGTGCCTCACACCCAGAAGTACACAATGTCCATCTAGCCTTTAATTATCCTAAGTGTTCCCCTAGTAATGGTGTTTCTGTAAAGTTTTATTAGTGTAAGTATAATCCCCCCTGCAAATTAATATATAATTTATGGGAAACAAAAGACCATTCAAATATTCTGTTTCTCGTAAAAAATATTCCTGTGTTTACCATCAACTGATGATTGCTACCTGATTCAGTCTTTATTATGATGGTGACAAATTGCTTAGCTCTGCTCCAGGTGTATCAGTCTACAACATGCGTTCTCCAGTAAACAGGAAACCATTTTCCCTTCTTCTTATGTATTTTGCTACTGTATACTAGAATTGCCCTAAATTTGGTCAGTGGACACCCCCTTGAGTACACTCATATCTTTGGACCACACTGTAAAAAATTTTTACTTTCCAGCAAGGTATTTCTTAGATTTTTTTGCCAGTACTGGGAATCAGACTCAGTACCTTGCACTTGCCAGGCAGGCATTTGTGGTGCTGAGTTGTATCCCTCACCCACCATATGTATTTCTGTCTTGCTCTATCCAGGAACCAGCCATTTCTCTGAGGAGTTCCAGTTCTTTCGGTATTAAAGATTGAGACTGAGAAAAACCAACTGACAGCTTCAGAACTGTAGAAAGAACTACCTGGCCAGTCCGCTCTGACTGATGGGATCTGGATGTAGTTTCCTCTTAAAAGAATGAATCTCATTAGCAGAAAAGTGGGGGTAAGGGCTGGAGAACGAAGGGCAGACATATGAGGTCTGATCTGACATATTTCTTTCATGAATCTTGATAGCAATTAAAATTATCACCAAGAAAATTGGCACTCAAAATTGTTTTATGTGATATGACTGTAGCTTTTCCTTTTTTTGTTTTTCTTCGGGGAGTTAGTTTGCTGAAGTATTGCTAAAAGTTTGCATGTTGAATGTCCCTGAGAGGTGTAGAGGTTAATTTATTCATGTCCAAGGGTGGCAGCATCGGGAGGTGGTGGATACTTCAGGAGGTCAGGCTGAGTGAGTGGCCCACAGGTCACTGCAGGGGTCTGCACAGTGTGCACGGTGGGACTCCAGGGTCTCTAATCTTCTGTTTGGTGATCTAAGCTCTTTGATACACATTCATGAGCTCATGTTGTATGTGCCCATCAAACATCTTTATCAGAGCCCAAACCAATGGGACCACCTGATCTTAGACCATGAACCTCCAAAGATATGACCTGCGTAATCTCTTGATAAAGTGAGCGCCCTAGACATTTCACTGTGGTAATCAAATATGAGTAACACTAGACATTAAATCATTAGGGACAGTTTATCTTTCACCATCTTATAGGGTCACTGTGTTAGTTTTAGATTTCTGTAACACCCAAGATAATAAAGTTAAAAAGGAGGAGCAGATCATTTTGGCTTACAATTTTAAAAGTTTCAGTTCATGTTCAGTTGTCCATGCTACTTTCATGCCTGATTTGAAGCAGTAACCATGGCAGAAGTGCATGCTGAATCAAGCTGCTCACCTCCTAGGGACTGGGAACTCAAAAACAGGAAGAGGAAGAGAGTTGAGTCCCATAGCCCCCTTCAAGGGCACGCCCCCAGTGACCCAACTTCCTAGCACTTGGGCTCCCCTCTCAAAGGTTCTACCCCTTCCCAACAGCGGCACAGGCTGGGGAATCAGCCTTTACTCCCTTTGGTCCAGGTATTTGGGACACTCACTCATATGGCAGCATCCGTATTCCTTACCCATTTGTTAAATACCTAACAGTAGATGATTAGCAGGTAGCTCTTTTTAAAAAATCCTGCAAGAGTCACAATAAGATGAGGATAAGACTTTTTATAGTTTTTGGCTCTTTCTTTGGTTTTTAGGCTTTTTAGGTTTTTATCACATTCTCTCATTTACTTCTCTGGCTATTTCTATTAACAATCACATTGTCTTATTCAACTTCTTTCTCCTTCCTTCAAGAAGAAGAATTCAGAATTTCTTGAATCTAATCAATCATTCTATCGTGTTTTCCAAACACATCCACGATTTCTTACCTATAACCTCTTCTCGTATAGGGTTCTTCCTGCCTGCAAATTTACCCAGGAAACTGTGTGTGTCCAAGTTGGTATGATGTGTCACATAAAAACTGATCAAAGTCCCCCTGCTGTCTCTTCATACATTTGCAAATTTCTCAGCTCAGAAAGATGTCTGTCTGAGGCAACTTTTAGAACTAATAGTATATAATTTATTCCCGCTGCACAGTGTTGGGATGTTACTTGTTTTTTAGGAGTCTGTTTCCTCTTTTTTTAATTATAAATTGTGCAGTGGCCGAGATACCAGTGTTCACTGTGTGTTCATGTCTAGACTGCGGTGATTCCTCTGTATTTATTTGGTAATTGTAATAGTAAAGATCATTTCTGCTCTCAAGTTGGGAGAATAAAAGTTGGGGACTTCCTCCAGGCATTATGGGACATGGTTATAATCCCAGCACCCTTGGAGGCTGAGGCAGGAGCAGTGTACCTTAAAGTCTCACCTAGGCAATTCTCTCAAAATAATAATAAAAAAACAGGCTGGGAGAAGGCCCTAGGTTGTCTCCAGTACTAAAAAAAGTGGACACTTTCTACTAACTTTGGGGACTTTGTTCTTAGAAGCAGTGAATGAGATAATACTTAAGCATAAAACCAAGTAAAACCAAGTAAATCTGAGTTGTTAATTTATGACCTCCCCAAATACTGACTTTTCAGACATAAGAATCTTATCACTTTTCATGTGGGTTATAATTTGGCTCCTTTTCTAATTGGTAATGTAGTCACAGCATAATAAATTTAATAATTGATAATATTTCACTTCCATAAATCATTTTATACTAGCAAAGTATTTTTGATATTATTTTGCCCCCATAAGTCCCCTCATCACTGAAAAGTGTTTTTACAGACCTCTTCTAATCATTGAAACAATTCCATACTATTAAAGGTTGGTGTTATTTTTCTCATATGTCATAGGTGGGAAATTAAGACTGATGGAGTTTAAATGGCTTTCTCATTGTCACTTCAGTCACACTAATTAATGACTTAGAACCCATGCTTCTCATCTCCTTGATCAATGCAGTTGCCTACTTAAAAATTCCCATTTATGATTATTTCCCAGTTACTATGAAAAGGAGTCATGATGACTTTTTGGTTTAGCAGCGTAATAGAAATGAGACCCAAATCTTTGTTTTCAACTAAATTCATTTGAAGTAATAATGGCCTAGGAAAACAGGCTAACACTGCCTAAACCCACGGCAGTTCAAGTTAAGCAGACTAACAACTTGATCATTTTCAGTGAGGAGAATGAGTGCCAGGATCATGTTTATAAGGAATGTCACAGTGGTGAGGGCTATTGTGGAAATAAAAACCATTCACCATACAGGGATATGAATAGAGTATTTTATGGTTATAGGAACAGGTATCCCCATTTACTCCACCCAACGTTCTGCAATGCCAAACAGAAGTCTGATTATCTCCATTTGCATCTAGGGGAGAAATCACATCGATCTTCCCTAAAACCAGTGAACGTGGGGTTTGGAGAAGGGAAAACGCAGGTATGGGCAAGGGAGCGTGATTGGGACATCTGTAATGTAATGTGGGTGTCTTTAGTTATTAGCCTCCCCCAAAGTCTTCATTTTCCCCATGAGATTAATTGCAAAATGATTTTGAAATAAAAGATTTTTGAAAGGGAACTGAAGGGTGGAGCATATCTAGGGCCAGCAGGAAAGGAGGAGTCAGAACTGCTGACGAGGAGGAAGATAGTCCTGGGGAGCAATCACAAGTGATGCCAGAGTGGCTGGGAAGAGAGAAGCAATTGCAGTAAATCTTCAGCTGCTGTGAAGGGGAGAAGGAGCCTGAAGAATGATGGGGGCAGGTAGAGCATGGTGGTTGGGGAGCCCTTCTGCTCTCAACCCTCTGTGGGCAGTATCTGAAAAGTCTGACAAACCTTCTCAGCGAGCAGGTGGAGATCTGAGAAATGCCAGTGCAAAACAGATAAGCATTAGCAAGTCAGCAGGGGCAGTGGATCTCCAAAAAATAGGCAGCTGGAGCCCCCACCCACTGGAAGACCTCAGTTCTCTTATGCGAGCTTCTCTGGTAAAGCACAGAGCGAAGGCCTACAGAAATACAGCAGAAGCAGCCAGGGGAATAGAAACTGCTAAGGGACTCAGACAGGATCTGAGTGCAGGCCCAACCCAGAGCAGTCAGAGGGCAGAGGGAGCCCCCTAGACCTGAGAGGAAGAGAAAGCATCCCAGGGTGGCCTGGATGGTATGTGCAGACGCAGCAGTGAGGAGAGCAGCTGCCAGAAAACTGCACCTGCAGGTTTCAGCCAGACAGGGGAGCACCGGTGGAGAAGATTCTTTTTTGAATCACAGCTTATTATAAAAAATCAGGACCCTTGCATCACTCAAGGAACTTATACATGAAGAAAAAAAAATCTGAAGAGGCAAATTATGGAGACTTTTTAAAGAGAAGTTTGTGGAGACTCGAAGGTGTTTGATTTCTTTTATCCAGTAAATCCATATAATATACCACCAATATCCGTGAACTCTGTGTAATGCTATCAGAGAGAGAAGCAGGTTTTAGAACTGGCTGCTCTGGCCATGAACGGATGACAGAGATTTGGTGCTGGGGAGAAAAAGGACACAATGTGTAGCTTTCAGGAAATTTATTCGTACTTGTTGGCCCAGGGTGGGGTAGAAGAAAACATCTTGTCACCTTACAGCTGTGGAGCTGCAAAGGTTGGGTTTAAAGTCATTGGCTGCCAATAGGGTTGTTTGAAACACAAGAACACGTGTTCACTTCTCAGTGCTGTCATTAACAAATCCCACAGATCTGGTGGACTTAACGGTAGAAATTTTGTTTCTTTCATTTCTGGTGGCTAGAAGTCTGAGATCAAGGTGTGGACAAGATTAGTTTCTTCCAAGACCTCTTTCCAGGGCCTAAGATAGATAAGTGGTATAGTGTCTTCCTGGCAAGGTTCTGAATTTGATTCTCAGCAGCAAAACCTATCATTTGATTCTCAAGACCTCTTTCCTTTCCTTGTAGGTAGTTGTCTTCTCATTATTTCCTTACACATTAGTGTCTCTGATTTAATCTTTTCTTAGAAGGACACTAGACATATTGGATTAGGGCCCCCATTTGACTTCATTTAACTTAACCTTTTATAAAGAACCCATCACCAAATATATTCTGTATTTTAATTAAGTACCTAGTACATAATCGTTTTCTAAGTAGTGGTGTTAAGACTTCACTGTATGAACTTTAGAGGGACACGGTTTAATCTATAGCCAGTAGACACTGCCAAAAATGAGATGGGGATGAACCTTTGAACACTTTTCTAGGAAATCAAGCAGATGAGTTAGAAGTAGGCTACCCAACTTTGTTCCAGGCTTTAGGAATGATAGACTTGTTTATAACTACCGGGGAGCATGAGTGGAGAGGAGGAAGGAACAAGGAGATATGCTAAGTGATCATCCTGGAGAAAACCATGCTGCATAAATATATTCAATTCACACTTGTTTTTAATATTATAATATGAAAATATTTCAGCTCAAATAGTCTATAGGCAATGTGTTTTTTCTGTATTGAGAATGTCTTTATAGTATATTCTTATAAGACCTATATTGATAGAGAAGGTGAAAAATTGTAGGTATTCATAATTTCATTTAATTCTGGCATAGTGTATAAATGTATCCAATTAAATGTAAAGAGGTTTCTTCAAAAGATTCTTCCCATAAGTCATTGTACTAAAGTTATAAATTTTCAGAATTAAATCTTACACATAATTGAAGTCTTCTAAAATTTCTGTTCATTTCCTTATTAACTTTAATCAGGAAAAGGCCAGAAAATTTATTGTTTTCAGTAAGTGCAGTTTGGTAAAATCAAAACTGAAGGTTTTGGACCTCAATTTATTTTAATTTTTGAGTAAAAAGTTTTTAAAAAGGTAAGATTTGGATGACTGGCTCACAAAAAAGTTTCTAGAACATCACAAAGTGGTTCTGTCAAGGTGTAAGCCATTTCCTATGTAATAATGGGCCACTGTACTGGTTTGCTAGGGTGCTGTAATACAGTGCCACGATCTAGGGGGCTTAAACAATCTAACTCTATCATCTCACTGGAAACCAGATCTGTGTCAAGATCTGAGGCTCCCTTCTTGGTGTGTCAATGGCCATCTTGTCCCTGTATCTCCATATGATCCTCTTCAAGTACTGTACATGTCCTGATTTCCTCTTCTCACATGGACACAAGTCATATTGGATTAAGGTCTATCCACTTTAATGCCTTCATTTTATCTTAGTTACCTATTTAAAACTTCTATCTCCAAAACCACACATTAGTTTTGTTTGTTCTTGTATTCTGCCCAAATGGAATCACAGTTGCAAGTCTCTTTCTTATTCAATACCATATCAGCAAACCTCTTCCATGAGACATGCAGTTAAGCCTCACCATTTCTCATTTTTTTCTGTCCTACGATTAAGAACAGAATCCATCCATCCTCATCACAGTTGAACATCTGAGTTTCCCCAGTGTGTCACTACTTTGTAAGGCCCAGATGTCATGTGGTGAGTGTGTGTGTCTGATTTAGTTGGGTCTATAACTAGGAGTGGTATTCTGGACTAAAGAGTGTGCACACATCCAACTCTAGTAGACACTGTTGACAAGGAGTTGTCTGTTTTGAGTGTAGCAGTTTACCTTCCCAACACCCAGAGCTGTTCTACATCTTCATCAACCTTTACTGACGTCTGTCTGATTTTGGCCAATCTGGTTTTTGGATAACCTTACTACCTGTTCTATTTGTATTTCCTTGACAACATTTTTACATTTCCAAAAACTGTCTATCTACCTGTCTCCACTGCCATCCTTCCTGTGAACAATGACCCCTAAAGATATTCCAGCCCTGATTCCCAGAACCTGAGCATGTTACCTCATATTGTAAAAGCATCCATGTTAAGTATGTTGCCATGCATGGTTGGAGAAGCCGTCAGGAGGTAAGGCTGCTCAGTGACCAGACTGGTTTACTACTAGCTTGCAGTGTGATAAAATCATGAATATTGAGATAGGTAGAGCAACTGGGTCCTCTAAATAGGCCCAATGTAATCATGATGACAGGGACACAGAAAAGAGAAAAATAAGATGTAATGGGAGAATCAGAGGTAAGAGAGAAGGAAAGATGCTACACTGTGGCTTTGAAGAAGGGTCTGCAAACCGGGGTTGAATGTGGCTTTTAGAATTTGGAAAAGATAAGGAAATAGTATCTCTGAAGACTCCAGAGAAAACACAGGTCCATTTATGGATTTTCTTTTTTTTAGGCCTGTGAACTTATGTAAGAATTCTGACTTCCAGAATTTTGAGATAAGGTATTTGTTTACTAGGTTGCAGTAACTTGTTACAGCAGCATTGGGAAACAAATCTACATCTCCTCCACGTCTGCAGGAATCCTTACTTTTCCCAGCTTGTGGCTTGTGAGAAAGGAAGAACAAATCCACAGAGAGCAGTGAAAGCCATGATTCCAGAGGCTGCCAGGGAGCAATACACCAGTGAAACAGACCAGTGGAAGTTCTGTGCTCTGACAGCTGGTGAGTGACTCCAGCCCAACAATCTGCCACATCCTCTAGAGCAAAGGCTTGGTTGGATTCCTTTCTAGAGAGGGGTCAACTATCCTGGGCTTTGGAGCTGCCACAGGTTGGCTTCATCTCAGGGCTCCCAGTGTTATACTCCCACAGTGGCTGGGTGAGGGAGGCATCTGTGGTCAGGAAGCCTTGGTCAAGACAGCAAGAGACACTCAGAGCGTTATGACCTAAGTAACCCAGGCCCAGCCCACGACCAGAGGCCAGCGTCAGCCTGATCTCTGTGGATTTGAAAGCCCCAGAACTGGCACCATGCCCTAACCCTGCTGCTGGCTGGCTGTGATTATCCAGCACCAATCTTGGCTCTGCCTTCTTTAGCCAACAATGAGGTCAGGGACACATTTGCAACTGGACATTCCTGAGAAACTGAAGACCCTGGAATAGAAGTGAGGCTTGAAACCCCTGAGAAAGTTTTTTTTCTTTTTTCTTTCTTTTCATTAGTTTCATTTTTGTTCATTTGGTTGTTTTTATTTGTTTGTTTTTGTTCTTTGTGAGTGTGAGCATTGTTTTTAGTTTTTCTGCTTTGTTTTTCTTTTTCTCCTTTTTCCCCTTCCTCTCTTTTTTGCCATTTTCCTGGGGCTTGGGTAATCCTCTTTTGTCCTTCTGCCTTGCTTCTAATTTCTTTTTCTTATTTTTTCTCTATTTTTTCTCTTTTACCTTTTACATTTTCTATTTATAATTATTTCTATCTTATTTTAGTCTATATAATTTCTTTCTTTCCCTTTTATCATCTATTTTATACCAACTTGTAGTCTTTGTCTAATTCTATAGACAACCTTCTACTCCCCAATAAGACAACTGTACTACTTCTCCCTTATCCTTCTCTTATCTTAGAGTTTCTTCAGTAGTGTAACCATAAAGATTTGTTAATTTTTGATAACTAACTCTGTAAAATTATTGAATTATTTTCTACCATTATCAGAGATAAAACTGTTGCGTTTAGTACATATTAGCTCTGTTGCCTTAATGTTTACACCATAATTGCCAGTTTTTTCCCTAGAATTAAGAATGGTATATAAATGGTTGTTATGCTGTGTTAATATCTAATTTGTCCTGAGCAATACACTACTGCAGCTGTTTCACTTGATATTAATGGTCTCATAATTGTCACTATTTCCTGTATGCCAATGCTCAGATTACCTTTGTGATATTAATAATACTAGGGTACATTCCCAGAAAACTTGGTTGCTGGGCAAACTATACTGCCTCCTCCTCTCCTGAAATAACAAAGAGATCAAATCTTGGGGCTGTAACAAAAGATTACAGTTAGCCATGTGTAAAGTACATCACTGAAAAGTAACTGAAGGTATCTCAATGCTAGTGACAAAGTCTTTAGACTATCAGCACCCACAGACCCTAGAGCAAAAGAAATAAATGAACAAAAACAATGACAACATGGAAGGAAAATTCAGCAAAACACCTCCTAAAACTACTAACTCCCCTGAAAATAATCCAGGGCTACCAAGGGAAAGAATAGTATAAGCCATTCACCATGCCCTAACCCTGCTGCTGGCTGGCTGTGATTATCCAACACCAATTATCCAACACCAATCTTGGCTCTGCCTTCTTTAGCCAACAATGAGAGCAGGGACACATTTGCAACTGGACATTCCTGAGAAACTACTTAATTACCAAATTACTTAAAGGATAGCAGCAGAGGGTAGAAAGCATCTCCGACAGATACTTGACAGGAGTAGAGAAGACATAACTAAACTGACAATGGAAGTTAAAACCAGAAAGGTACAGAGGCCCCAGAAGACACCAATAAAAATTAGATGGGTTGAACAAAATGATACAAAACATGAATGAACCATTTTTCAAAGAAGTAGAGACCATGAAAAGATTTCAGTCAGAAAACCAAGAGATTGGAGAGGAGAAAAAATGGCGGCTGGCTAGGAAGCTGGATAGAGAACCTCTGCAGGGAAACAGCTCAAATGCTAGAATTTGACAACATGGAGAGGGCCAGATGATTGGATAATGATTCTTATTAACCAAGGAGGAAACCGAAGGGAAAAATAAAATTAGGAAGAGGAAGGAAAAGCATGGATGGAGGGCTGAGGCCTGCC
Source organism: Cavia porcellus (assembly GCF_034190915.1). Taxonomy (NCBI): domain Eukaryota; kingdom Metazoa; phylum Chordata; class Mammalia; order Rodentia; family Caviidae; genus Cavia; species Cavia porcellus. Next base: position 38,398,316 of record NW_026947504.1, on the reverse strand, counting down.
ACGCTCACTGAAACCCATTTTGCGCTGTGGTGGGTGCACCCTGAAGTTGGATGATCCAAAGTCTTCCAAAGTTGGAAGATCCAACGCTGAAACCGCAGTTGTTGATAACGGGAGTCCGTGAATCCCGAGCCCTAGATAGGAGGATGCCGCACAGTGCAGAGTGGAGCCAAGGGGGAGAGCTTTATTGGTTCTCAGTGAGTACTGGAAATTGGGTCCCAGGGCCCCACGGACCAGCCAGAGCCGCCTGGCTGCACCAGAGGAGGCCGTGGAGAGGACCATGCACCTGAGCACCAAAGCTGGGCACCACGCAGTTTTCTGAAGAGGCAGGATGCTGATGTAGATGTGGAAAAACCACATCAAGCTAGAGTCTACCTCTGCAAAGGAAGGAAAAACGCGAGTGGAGGGCTGGAGCCCTATGTGCTCACTGAGACCAGTCCGTGCTGTGCTGGGAGCACCATGGAGTTGGGTGATTCAAGGTGGAGCTGAAGCCATGGCCGCTGATAACAGGAATAGTTGAGCCCTTAGCCGGGAGGACGCGGTGCAGCATGGAGTGGAGCCAAGATGGAGGACTGCATTGACTCCCAGTGAGTGCTGGGGATTGGGTCCCACAGCTGCTGTTGCTGGCTGGAGGACATCTTGGAGTTGGGCAGTGTCAGTCGGCCATCCCGGCACAGAGGACTGTTGGGATCAACTGGGGCTGAGCTACGCTTCTGGTTCGGATCCAGTAGCCAGGAACAAAACTATCATGACTCTGTGACATCCACAAGGTACAGCCTAAGTTGCTGAAGGAACTTGTGGGTCGACTGGCTCAGAGGCTTGAAGCTAGCCTGCACCATCCCTGCATCCCTGCGTGTACCTCAGATAACAGCAAATTGGGGCAGCAAAACCCCAGTCAGCATGCTTCGGAAAGACCCTAAGCAATATGGAGAGGGGAGAGAACTCCTGGACACACCTGTCTGAAAGAAACCAGAAACATGACAAGAGATAGAAAAAAAAAAAAACTTCCAGCCACTGACCCTGGGAAAACAAGCCCAGGAGAGGTAAATACAGAAGAGAATCAGTGCAGTTATCATGCAATGTTGGACACAGCATCAGTGGACATAAAGAAATACCTTCATGATCTCATAGATGAATTTAAAACTGTACTTCTGATCCAAGTGAGGCAAGATATAAAAAGATTAATTAAAGAAATGATAAGCCCCTCCCAAGAGAACATAGATGGAAGAATGGAGGAACTCAGAAAAGGAAGAGAAACCTTTAATGAAGAATATAAACAAAACCTAGAATACATCAAACAGATCCAAAGAAATTACCAGGAAACTAAAAACTCCATTGAAAGCTAGCAAAACGCCTTGACAGAAACTAAAGTTAGCCTTTCGAAACTTGAAGAGAGATTTATGATGTATGATCATGAAAGAAAAGATCTCTTAAAAATAACAAGGAACCAGGAAGAAACAATTCAAAGGCTAGACGATGACAAGAGGATTTGTAACTTAAGAATAAAAAATGTGAGCAAAGAAGCAGGAGTAACCACAAATGAACTACAAAGACTATTCACAGATATAATTAAGGAAAACTTCCCAGGCATAGGAAAAAGAAATGATATCCAGATAAATGAGGCATACAGTACTCCAGCCACCTACAACCAAAACAGATCTACACCCAGACATATAATAATCAAGATTCCAGAAATCCCCCACAAGAACAGAATATTAAAAGCAGCCAGAGAAAAGAAGCAGATTACCTACAATGGAAAAATTATCCAAATAACGACAGACTTATCAACATAAACTCTCAAATCGAGAAGAGCCTGGTGGTGGTGGGGGAAATAGTCCAAGCCCTGAAAGAAAATAACCTCCAACCAAGACTGATGTACCCGGAAAAACTCTTTCTCAAAATTAATGGGGAAACAAGACATTTCAAAGAAAGGAGGAACTGTGGGATTTTATGGCCACCAACCCAACCCTACAAAAAATGCTGAAGGACATTCCAGAGAGAGAGAGGAAAAAATACCAGGATTCCAGCAACAGCAGCAGAGAGGCCTCAATGAATGGGACAGACAGTGAAGTGAAGGAATAAAGTGGACAAATAATAGCAGAAGAATAGAATAGCAGAGATGAGGCAGAGAATGTAAGCTATAACCTTTAATATATATAACCTTGATACACTAACAAAAAAGAAACACAGGCAGAGTAGATTAGGAGGCAGGATCCATAGAGATGCTCTGAATAGGAAATACACTCAACCTGAAAGAGGGTTAATAAACTGAGAGTCAAAGATGAGAAAACAATGTTGTATGTGATAGGAAACCAGAGAGTAATAGGGACAACTCGTCCAGCAGCCACAATAGACTGGACAGCTATGACACTTTTGGGCAGTGCAGAACTACACAGCTGGAAGGAAGGAAAACCTTGTGACTTTAGTAAGTAAAGGAGTACAGCTCATGATCAAGCTCAGGGGTAAAAAAAAAGGTTCAGCAACACTCAGATAGATAACAGGTTGGTCCCCTAATCTAAAAACTAAAGGAGCTAGTGGGACCCAAAATATACAAAATGCCCTGGGAAAGGAAAAGGGGAGGAATTGTCTAAAAAAGGAAGGCAGAGGACATTGTTAATAGTGTATCAGGTTATAAAAGTCACATTAGTCTTATTGCTCTGTTTAGTTTGATTATATTTTGTTCTGGTCTGTCTACTCATATTAGATTTGAGGGCACAGACAACTAACTCAAAAATAGCAGGTTATACCACAGTAACTATCCTTAATTTCCTATTAACTTAAACTGAAGCCCTGTATTACTTACATTGTCTTACTATGACTGATCTTATTTGAAGCTGGTTTGTTAGACCTCTGTTTTGCCTTGACTGATTTTATTCAAATTTGGTATGCTTGATAGTATCAAGTCTAAGAGTAGAGGCAACTACTCTGAAGATTACAAGGTGTAAAAGATATCCATTCCAGTTTTGATTATTAACTATTTTCAAGTTGTAAAATGTCTTCAAAGTTGCGTTTTTATAAAAATAACTATGTAATACTATGCTTAATTAAGTATATAATACTATGCTAATTAGGTATGTAATACTATGCTTAATTAGGTGTATAATAATGATGTGGACAATTTTATTGAAAATAACAAGAGAAAGCATAGTAACTACTGTAGATCACCTAATGTGGTCTTATGTGTCTTTTTCATTTCATGTTTTTCTAGGAATTTGTTTTGTTGTCTTGTTTTGATCTGTTTTTCCCTACAATCAAAGAATCGATATACATGTAGAAATTTACACATCGGGAGAATTTCTAAACTATTTATGGGAACAGATTATATAACACATGATGTAATGAACAGATACTCTGAAGAAGAGACACTAAGAAACCCAATGCTAATTCTGTAACATTATGTTATAAAATCTAGCAATACTATCATTCACTATTCAGAGTGATATTGGTCTAATCTCTTATGTTCAATTTTAGCATACGTAAAGATAAAGACAGCTACTAAGAAGAGAATGAGAAACATTATTGTAGTCATTATTGACTTTCCCAAAATCAGGTCTTGAAGGCCTAAAAAGCCTGCATCATCCTGTAATGATTTGATTAGTTCTATAGTATGCAGTATGTATTCAATGTGTGTGAAGATGGGGACAACTATCTGAAAGAAAACTAGAGAAAATAAGATAGACAGTGGCGATCTCCACTGTCAAAGCAAGTGGACTTGCTTTGAAATTTGTGTTTCTTTAAACTATTTCCTTATGAACTATTTTGTTCTGTTTTGTTCTGTTTAATCTTACCCTCTTTAAGATAAAAAACAAGTGTGTAGGACTGATAACCCTATTACTAAGTTTTTGTTGGATCATTGAGCAGAACTGTTTGCAGTGTCATTATTTTAATGTCACTTTGTATGCTTTAATTTTGTAACTTGAACAACTATTTCTAAGATGACAATATGTAACATATCAGTTAGTGATTTTTTTACTGTTTATTTTTCTGAAATTCTGTATTATTTCTACCCTTTTTTCTGTTTTTTTTCTTTTAATAAAAAAAGAAAACCAAGAGATTATAAGTCATATTGAAAGTATAAGCAGCAGAACCAAACGATGTAAGGACAGCATTTCAGGACTGGATGATAATGATTCTTTTTAATACTAACTACTTAAAGATACCTTAAAAAACAACAAGAGAATGTGGAAAATGAATCTAACAACTGTTTATGATGCAAAGAACACTAATCTAAGAATAATTAGAATAAGAGAAAAATCAAAAGGCAACATAAATGGCATAAAACCTGTTAACAGAAATAATGGCAGAAAACTTCCTAAATAACAGGGAAAGAAATAAATTATATAGACAAGTGAGGCATATAAAACACCAAATAGCCATGGCCAAAAAGAGATCCTCTATGTGTCACATTCTACTCAAAGTTGCAGAAGTCCATCACAGGGACAAAATTTTAAAGGCTGTTTACAGAAAAGAAAAGAATCACATGAACGTAAACCCACTAGAATCACAGTAGACTTCTCTACACAAACTTTAAAGCTCAGGAAGGCTTGGAGTGAAGTGTTTCAAGCCCTAAAAGATAACAACTTCCAATAACAAAGTCCAACCTCGACTTATATATCCTACAAAACCAATTTCGTATTTTATTTTTTATTTTTAAAAATTGCTGGAGAAATGAAGTATTTCTAAAGACAAAGGAGCACCTCCAGAAATTCATGACCTTAAAACCAGCATTATAAAAATTCTGAAGGATATCTTACAGAGCTGATGACAATGAAACCAATGATTTCAATACATCAAAAAGAATGAATACACCTGGCAGGATGTGCAGCTAAGCAAAAGAGGAAAAAATACAAAAATAAGCAAAAGAAAAATAGTGCAGTGACAGTAGTCAGTCAGTACTGCTCAGGAATAACTCTCAATGTGAATGGTTTCAGCTCCCCAATCAACAGACACAGATTGGTTGACTGGATCAAGAAAGAAAACCCAACAATATATAGTATACAAAAGCACATATAGTTAAAAAAGATACAAATTTAAAGTGAAAGGCTGGAAAATAATATTCTAGGCAATGAGATCCCAGATAAAACATGAGTTGCTTTCCTAATTCAGATATAGTAGATTTCAAGCTAAGACTGATCAAGAGAGAAAAGAGAGTTGCTATACATTGGTTAAGGGAACAATTCATCGGGAAGAGTTAACAAGTATAAACATATAGGTACCAAATACTAGTGCATCCAACTTCATAAAATAAACCCTAATGGACGTGAAAAATCAGCTAAATACCAAAATGTTTATAATAGGGGGCCTCAACACCCCAGTGTCACAAATGGACTGATCAACTAGACAAAACCTTGAACAAACTGACTTAATAGATATCTATAGTTTTCCACCAAGCTGACTTTTAATAGTTATCTATAGAATGTACATTCTTCTCAGCAGCACAAGGGACTTTGTCTAAAATAGACCCCATGGTATCCAATAAAGCAAAGAATATAAAATAATCAAACTTATCCCATGCACATTATTTGAACATAGTATACTGAAACTACACATCAAAAGACACTACACAAACATGCATACACTTAGAAATAAAATAATACCCTCTTGAATAATCAGTGCATAACAGATGAAATTGGACAGGAAATCAGACAGTTTGTACAGTCAAACAATAATGCCAGTATGACATACCAGAGCCTATGGGATACAATGTCCTAAATTCCTAAATTCATAGCAGTGAATTCCCACATCCGAAAAATAGAACATGTCAGGAATCCCCCCAAAATGCAGGTGTAGCTATCCCATATTCAGACAGAGTGGATTTTAAGCTAAAGCTGATCAAAAGAGGCAAAGAAGTTCACTATATGTTGATTAAGGGAACAGTCCAATAGGAAGAGATAACAATTATTAATATATGCGCACTGAATAACAACATATCCAAAGTACAACTAGACAAAAAGACCAGATATATAAAAACAGAATTAGAGTGGAGGATTTCAACATACCACTATAAATAGATACATTAGACCAAAACAAAATACAAAAAAAGAAATGTCAGAATTGAACAAAACCTTTGAACAAATGGATTTAATATACATTTACAGTATGTTCCATCCAATAATAGAAGAATACATGTTGTTTTCAGTAGCACATGGAGCTTTTTGCAAAATAGACCACAAAATTGCCAATGAAACAAGGCTAATTGTAAAAGAGTTGAAATTATGCCTTGCATATTAGCAGATCAAGCATAATTAAGTTAGAAATCAATGACAGAAGAAACTGCAAAGGCACAGAAACTAAAAGTACACTGTTAAATAAACACTGTGTTACAGAAAAAATTAAAGGAGAAATAAGACAGTTTCTAGAATTAAACAATAATGCTAGTACAACATAGCAGAATTTGTCAGACATAATGAAAGCACTCGTAAGAGGGAAGTTTATAAGCTGCAAATGGCCATATCAGGAAAAACAGTGAGCCCAAATAAATAACCTAAGTATGCACCTTGAGGTCTTAGAAAAACAATAACAGTTCAGACCTAAAGCTACTACGAAGAAGGCAATTAAAAAGATGAGAGCATCAATCAATGGAATTGAGACAAAACCCCCACAAAGAATTAATGATTATGATCTGATGCTTTGAAAGAATAACCTAAAGAGACAAACCGGTAGCCAAATTACCCACACAAAAAAAAGGAGAGGAAAGATCCAAATCAGTGCAAGTAAAAATAAAAACAGTTAAATCACAATGAACACTGCTGACATAAAAAAGATTATTAACAGTTACTTCAGAAACCAGTCCACCACTAAACTGGAGAGCTTAGGGGAAATGGATAGATTACTAGTACATGTGAGCTACTAAAAATAAACCAAGAAGATTTAAAAACCCTGAATAATCAATAGCAGACAATTAAATTGAACCAGTTTAAAAAAAAACTAGTAGCTAAGAAAAGCACAGCTCTGGATGGATTCACTGCTAAATTATATGAAAACTTCAAGGAAAAATGGGTTTGTTAGAACTTTTGGGTTCTAAATTTTTACGACAGACCTGTTTCCAAAATCATATTAAATGAGGAAAAGCTGAAAGCTTTCCCTTTAAGGAACAAAACAAAGATGTCCTCCGCTACCTCTCCTGTTCAACACTGAACTTGAAACATTAGGAAGAACAATTAGGAAGGCAAAAATACTGTTGATATACATAGGAAAGGACGAAGCCAAGCTATCGTTATTTGTAGATTATATGATCTTCTATACAGAAGATCCAAAATATTCACCAAAAGACTGAGAATTAATACCCAAATTCAATAATGTAGCAGGATACAAAATTAACACTTAAAAATCAATACATTTCCTGTATAGTAATATTAAACTCACTGAGAAATAAATTAGGAAAAATTACAATTCAAAATAGCACCAGCAAATATTAAATATACAGGAATTAAAAAGAGACTAAGGAAGAGAAAGACCTCTATGATGAAAATCACAGTATCCTGAAAAGGGAAACTGAGGAAGACATCAGAAAATGGAAAAATATCTTCTGTTCTTGGGTAGGCAGAACTAACATAGTCAAAATGACCGTATTTTCAAAATACAAATTTAATGCAGTCTGAAACAAAATTCCAGCAGCACTTTTCATGGAACTTGAGAAAGGAACCCTAAAATTCAATGAAACCAATATTTCCCAGAATAGGAAAAATAAACCTGGGTAAAAACAGTAAAGACTGAGGTATTACAATCCTGCACTTGAAGTTACATGCTAAACTAGAAACACTTAACTTGCCAGAAGAAAACATTAGTAAAATTCTTCTTTTTTTAATTTTCTGTCTTTTTGAAACAGGGTCTCACTATGTGCTTCAGCCTGGCCTTGTGCTCACTTTGTAGCTCAGGTTAGTTTCAAACTTGCAACAATCCTCCTGCCTCAGCTTCCCAAGTGCTGGGATTACAGGTGTGCTCCACCACACACAGCATTCAGTAAAATTCTTAAAGTCATAGGTGTACACAAGGACTTTTTGAATGAGATCCCATTTGCATAGGAAATAGCACTGAGCATTAACAAATAGGATTATATCAAATTAAAAAGCTGTACAGCAAAAGAAATAACTAACAGAGTGAGAAAGCCCACAGATGGAAGAAATTTGCTAGTTACTCCTCAGAAAGAACATCTAGAATATAATTTAACTCAAAACTCAAAAATTAGACCTCACAAATAAAAGACCCAATAAATGGGAAGAGGATCAAGTGGGTGTGGAGGGGAAAGGAGACGAGAAAAAGAACTTAGATGTGTTATGTGCATGTATCAATTTCACACAAGGAATGTAAACATTTTGTACTGCAAACATGTACTAATGAAAATAAAAATAAAAAGAAAAATCTCTTACATATATTTAGCCAATCCATTGAATTTTGAACGTGGCATGAGGCATACATTAGGATCTGTTTATTTTCACATGTGAAAACTTATCTAACCATGTACCATTATTTTTTGAAACAGGTAATCTTCCTCTACTTCCCTGGAGTATCACCCTTGTCAGAGTACTGTGGGGCTTGGTATGCTCCTTGTCTCCCTCTCTCACTTGTGAACCTATCTATTCGCCAAGGGGACCACTGCGTTTTCAGGAAGAAGCACGAAGAGCTGCCCTTGGAGGGGACGATGTTTAGGATATACACATTCCTACTTCCCTAGAACCTTACCAAACTGCTGGCCATTGGCACAGTTGGAATCTTGTGGCACATGTTGTGATTCCTATTTCCCTGGGAACCACAATATCATGGCATAACTACACAATAGGTACAGAAAGTAAAAGGTAAACACTCAGAAGGAGCTTTGGAAACCTTCACCTGATAATTGTTACTCATGTGGATAGTTGGGTTTCAAGTTGTGTTTGGGTAGTGCTATGTTTTGAATTGGAAGCATTTCTCCAGAGTTTCATGTGTTTGGGAGGTGATTTGGAGGAGCACTATAGCTAACTTGCAGTTAGGAATTAGATCCTGGGTAGAGTTAGGTAGTTGGGAACATGCCCTGGAAGGGTATCTTTTTGTCCTGGGCCCCTCCCTTCTCTTTCTGCTTCCTGGCCACCGTGATGTGGAAGATTTCCTTTACCAGATGCTTCTGCCATGCTGCTTCTGCCTTTGAGACTGAAAATTGCTTGAGACTGCTTTGAGACTACCATGGACTGAAACTTCTGACATTTTGGGCCAGAATAATTTCTTTTCCTTTATGTTGGCTCAGATATTGTGTTCTGGAAATTGGTAAGTGACTAATATTTGATTCCAAGGGTGGAGTCAATACTCTGTGTATACCTGACCATGTAACTAAGAAGCTTTTAGAATTGGCTGGGAAGGGATTGAGATGCTGGCTAAAGAAGCATAAACAAAATTAATGAGAGAATCCTTTTGGAGCTCAGATCAGAATGGTGTTAGAAATGTGCACAGTAGAGGCCAGGCTCAGGAGGTTTCAGTTAAGAACTAGGACTTGATTGACAGCTGGACCAGAGGCTGTGTGTTATGCTTGGGCAGAAAACTTGTTTACATTTTGCACATATCCTGAGACTTTGTGAAAGACTGGGATTAAAGGCAGTGGACTAATTACTTTGGTAGAGGAAATTTCAAGGCAGCCTAATGTTCAGGTTTGGGCATGGATACATCTAGCTACTTTTAGTCAGGTTCACAATGAGAATCAGTAGCAAAAAATTCCATTTGAAATATCTTTTTGTCAGACAGGAAGTGCCTTCAAGTTGGGGATAAAAAAGTATGATTGCTAGAAAGATTACCATTAAAGAGAAGCAAAGTACTTTGCATCAGGACAACAGAAAAGATGCCTTAAGGGCATTTCAGGAATCAGAAAACCCCACCTTTTCAAGGCTTAAAAGTTTAATATTATAAAGCTTTCATTTTAGAAGAGAACTACAAAACATTGAGAAGGATCATTTAGAGAGTTGGTTCTCTGGGAATGGGATCACACTGCTCAGTTATCTTGGAGGCCTCTCTAGACAGGAACCAAGAGGAGATAGCTAATTGTTATGCTTTGTGTCTACATGTTCCCCTAAAGCCTCATGCAGTCATGGAGTGCAGGCTTTTCAGAGGTATTTAAATTTAGAGTTTGTGATTGATTCATGGTGCATTACTGGGATTGAGGGTTTGAGTGCTACACCACTCTAGGACAGGTATCCTGCACACAACATAACGGACTAAAAGAGTCTTGTCTCCCTCTTCTGCTGCCATGAATGGTTGCCCCTCTGCCACACTGCCACCCTGCCTTGGAGCCAGCAGACTATGATTTGAAACTTCTACAAACTGTGAGCTACATAAACCATTCCTTCTTTGACTTTGGGTGTTGGGTATTTTGTCTCAGCAACAAGAGGAAAGTAAGACACTAATGCCTGAGCTATTGGCAGACCTTAACATGGTACATATAGTAGTTTTACTGGCATGCAAAATGCAAGAAATATTCAGAAGAAGGCCAGCGAGGCTAGGCACTGTGCCTTGAGATGGCAGTAAGTGAAGCTATAGAAATGAATCCAAAGGTACAAGTGGCCCCAGGAAGTTGTATAAGTCAAGAATCTGCAACATCTGCTGAGGAAAACTACAGGCAGTGAGCAAAACCATCTCATGACAGAAGTCATGCAGACTCCAACCAGTAATGTTGAAAGGGCAGTTGCACCAGTCCTTTGGAGCCACATCTCACCACAACTTACCCCAGATACTGGACACGGAACTACAGAATTTAATGTTAGCCTTACTCGGTTTTGTCTTGCTTTGGTCTAATTCCTTTCTATGTCCCTATTCCTCCCTCTCAGAATGACAATGTTTACCCTTTGCAATTGTAGGCTCAAAGAGCTTAACTTTGTTCTTGGTTTTCACAGGGGCTCATAGCTAAGAGTTTCACTGTTAGTCTCCAAGGAGATGTTGGACTTTAAGTTTTAGGCTAATGCTGGAATTGTTAAGACTTGGCAACTCTTAGAGATGGACTAAATGTGTTTTTCCTAATGCTATGGACCTGAGTCTTTTGGGGTCCAGGGAAGGAGTGCTATGGTTTGAATCAGTTTAAACTAATGCCATGACATGAGCAGTTTTACCCCACTAAACTCTTTCACCATACCATTTCTGCCTTGACATAGACTGAAACTATAATAAACCTCTCATCTTTTAAATTGTATCAGGTACTGTGTCTCAGCAATGGGTAAGTGGCAAAGATAGATTATCAGTTCATGAGTAAGAAATTTATACCTAGAAACTGGGCTTCAGTTGTTTGACTAGAAGAGCCATTTTTCTTCTCCTGAGTGACATATTCTTCTGTGTGATACTTGAAATTTCTTAACTCTTAATATATACCCTAGATCCTGAGCTTGTGCTTGGGAGGATTTGGGGAATAATCTAATAGGAATCAGACTAGGAACTCTCTTTGTTGCATTGACCTTTGTGATGACATTACTTAGATCCCCTGCAGGGAATGACTGGAGAATTCTGTTCTTCAGCATTTCACTGGTCTGTGAAGAGGCACCATGGTAGAGGGAGGCAGAATGGGTGTGTAAAGGGGTTGGATGGAACCTGGCTTAGAATTTTCTGAGTGGAGAATACCCTTGGAGGGGGCAATAGTTAGGATGGACACATCCTAACTGAGGACACAGTCTCAGGCAAGTCCTCAGTCCATCCTCAGTGGACATCCTCAGGCAAGTCCACTGTGAGAGGAGGCTAGAAGCAGGTAATCAATAGTCACAAGGTTCATTGTTTGGTGAATGACTGAAAGAGAGCTTTTCACCCATAATGTGATCTACAATCTTCACAGGACCCTAGATCTTGAAGTGAAAGCTTTGTATAGAGATGGTTTGATGTGACAAGGTGATTTATGAGACTTTTTGAGAACTGGATATAATGTGAGGTTTCTGGATCTCGAAAAAGCGGTCAGAATATCAGAGGAAAAAAAAAGTCAGAGGATGGGAAAATGCTTTGCAAATGTCAAAATGTGCTCTTGGTCAGAGAAGAGGCATCAGCAAACCAGGAACCACTTTGTTACCAATGAAGGCCTGCAGTCAGCTGCTTCCTGCCATGGCAAAACTGCCTTGACTTATTAAAAAGTCAATCAATTATCTGTGATGAGCATCTTCACTTTCTTTTCTAGACAATTGATATAATACAAAATGAAAGCAGAAGATTTTCTATCTTTTGTTTCTTTCATCCCACCTTGGACCTAAAGTAAACAAAGAGCCAAATTTCCACTTCTTTCTCCTTTGGATGTAACCTAGCCTCTAGGGATTAAGTCCCTGCAAGGAGGTCATTGAAAAACATTCCATTCCAGGGCACCCAGAGAAGAAGGAAGAGAAAGGCCCTCACTCAGAGAAAAACATGCTTCCCTAAATGCAAATGCCAACATAAATCTCTCTTGTTTTCCCTTCAGAGGTCTCCCTGCCCCTGGCTTGTGAGATCTGAAGTTGGAATGAGGGTCAGTGTAGGAGGATAAAGGAAACTAGGGAATTTTCTTGTTTCCCCAAGTCCAGCCTGATGGCCACTCATGCCAACAGTCTCTTTCAGGACACACCCTCCTCCTCTTGTTACTTCTCATCTCCTGTTCTGTTCCTGTTGGTGCCTCGAGGTTGCTTCTATATTTTCTGCCCAAACCTGCATTCAGACATGGATAAAGACCCAATCGCATTGAGAAAGTAGCTAATAATGAAAAGAAGATAAAATTTTCCCCAAAACCAATATGCCCAGCTTGACTCTTGAGTGGATCCTATGGGATCCTATCTTTGTCATGATCCTAGCTTGATGCAAAGTCTTGCTTCCTGAATTGGTAATTGGGATATATTTTATATCCTTCCTGATAAGTGCTTAGTTGCCAGTATGAAAAATATGGGAACTTTTTACTGATAGATATAAGAATTAGATACAGAGGCCATCAATTCCAGAGGCTGGGTTGCCTAGTATAAGTGCTCCACGCACTTCCCCCCAGTCCAGCTAATTTGGGACACCCCAACCCCCAGCTCGGAGACAGATCCTTGTGGCTTTCCTGCAGCAACCTCCCAGCACCCAGCAGTGCTTGGTGGACTCTGGAATTCTGAGCAGGCAAGTGGGCTGGCACCATCGGTTCCAGAGGCTGGGCGGGCTGGCGTAAGTGCCCCATGCAATTTCCCCTGAGTCCAGCTAATTTATTCCCCCACTCTCCCCAGCTTGGAGAGGGAACTTTGTGACTTCCTGGTTCAGTGGACCAGAGAAGCAGCTCCTGGGCAGGCCTAGGTGGCCTCCCCACCCCCGGCTGTGCTTGGGGGGTCTCTGGAGTTCTGGGTGAGCAGGGACCATCAGTTCCGGGGGCTGAATGTGGGCTGGACTGAACAACCCCCAGAGACCCTTCTCAATCTGGGGAGCTGGGTGGCCAGAGTCCCAGAAGCTGAAGGCATAGAAGAAGATCTCCAACAGACCCTGGGAAAGCCTTGGAATAACACTTGATACACTTGAAACACAGAAATATAGGAAAATGACAAAACAAAGACCAAATTATAATCTCAAACCTCCAAGCTATCCAAAGAAACCTTAGAAGCGATGTACATAGAAGAAAATACATGCCATACACCTGAAATACTGGACACAATAGCAACTGAAATAAAGAAGCAACTCCGGGAAGCTTTAATGGAACTCAAACTAGAAATTATCTCCCAGGTAAAAAAAGAAATGATAAAAGAAATGAAGGAGATGCTGAACATATTTAAAGAAGACACAGTTAAAAAATTGGAGGAACTAAACCAAAAGAATCCCTGGCTGAGCAAGATAAGAAACAAATAATACATAAAGCAGATGCACAGAGATATACAGGAAATCAAAAATTCCATTGAAAGCTGTAAAAACTGCCTCAAGAAAGTGAAGATAGAATTTCAGACCTTGAAGACAAGATTGCAGCTAGTGAACAGAAAAGGAAAGATCTTTTAAAAATAACAAGGAATCAGGAAATAACAATTCAACAACTGCAAGATGACACAAAGAAAAACAACATAAGATTTATAGGGATTAATGAAAAAGAAGGGGACAACATAAAGGATGTCAAGAGGATATTTAGAGAAGTAATAGCTGAAAATTTCCCAAACATGGAATCAGAAACCAACATCAGGATAAGTGAAGCATATAGAACTCTAAATAGTCATAACCAAAATAAAACAACACCCAGACACATAATAATCACCATCCCAGAAATCCAACATAAGAACAGAATATTAAAAGCTGTCAGAGAGAAAAGAAAGATCACCTATAAAGGAAAACCTGCCAGAATCACAGCAGACTTCTCAGCACAAACAATAAAGTCAAGAAGAGCATGGAGTGAAGTATTCCAGATCCTAAAGGAAAATTATTTCCAACCTAGACTGATGTACCCTGAAAAACTGTCTTTCAAAATCGATGGAGAAATAAGATACTTCCATGGCAAAGAACAGCTGAAGAACTTCATGATCACCAAACCATCCTGCAAGGAATATTGAAAGACAGTTTAGATACACTTAGGAAAAAGCCACTAAGCAAGGCAGACAAACAGAATAGAAAGATAAGATTCAATAGCAGAAAGATAACATGTCGACAATAAACCAACATATACCAGCATAACCATTAGTGTAAATGGTCTCAATGCACCAATTAAAAGAAACAGACTGGCAGAATGGATCAAGAAACAAAATCCAACCATATGCTGTCTTCAAGAAACCCATCTAACCCAAAGGGATACTCACAGACTGAAAGTCAAAGAATGGAAAACAATACTTCACACAACAGGAACCCCCCAAAAAAGCAGGAGTGGCTATTCTGTTTGCAGACAATGTGAAATTTAAACCAATAATGATCAGAAGAGATAAAAAAGGTCACTACATATTGGTTAGGGGAAAACTTCAAGAGGAAAAGATAACTATCTTAAATATATATCCACCAAATTCCAGAGCACCCAGTTATATAAAACAAGTATTAACAGAAATGAAAAACCAAATTATCAGTAACACAATTATAACAGGAAACCTTAACACACCATTGACACCAAGGGACAGATCAACCAGACAGAAAATCAGCAAAGAAATAACAGAACTGAATCACACCTGTGAAAAAATGGACTTGATAGACATAAGCAGAATGTTCCATCCAACAACGTCAGAATACACATTCTTCTCTGCAGTACATGGGTCATTCTCTAAAGTAGACTATATATTAGCTCACAAAACATATTTAAATAAATGCAAAAGAGTTCAAATTATCCCTTGCATATTATCAGGTCATAGCACTATGAAATTAGAAGTTAATGATAAAAGAATCCACAAATATCCCACAAAAACATAGAATAACACACTTTTGAGTAATCAGTGGGTCACAGGGGAAATTAAAGAAGAAATTAAACAGTATCTACAAGCAAACAAAAATGCAAAAAAACTTACCGGAATTTGTGGGATGCAATGAAAGCCGTCCTCAGAGGAAAATTTATTATACTGAGTTCCCACATTGGGAAAACAGAATGAATACAAATAAATAACCTGGTGTTATACCTCAAACATCTAGAAAAAGAAGAGCAAGTCAAGGCGAAAGCCAAAAGAAGAGAGGAAATTATAAAAATCAGAGCAGAAATCAATGCAATAGAGACTAAGAAAACAATCCAAAGAATCAATGAATCAAAGAGTTGGTTCTTTGCAAGAATAAATAAAATTGATAAGCCCCTAGCCAACCTTATTAAAAAAAGGGAAGAAAAAGCTGAAATTCATGCAATAAGGAATGAAAAAGGCGAAGTCATTACAGACTCTACAGAAGTACAGAAGATCATTAACACGTATTTTGAAAACCTCTACTTTCAAAGGTTTGATAACACAGAAGAAATAGACAGATTCATAGAAACATAAAAGTACCAAAACTAGGTCAAGAAGACATAAAACTGCTGAATAACCCCATCTCTATTAATGAAATTGAAAATATAATTAAGTCCTTACCTACAAAGAAGAGCCCAGGCCCAGACGGATTCACTGCAGAATTCTACAAGAAATACAAGGAAGACTTAATGCCAAACCTTCTCAAATTCTTCAATGAAATTGAAAGGGAAACAATACTTCCTAAGTCATTCCTGGAAGCAAATGTTACTCTAGTACCAAAACCTGAGAAAGACCCAACTAAAAAAGAGAACTATAAGCCAACCTCCCTAATGAGCACAGATGCAAAAATCCTCAATAAAATATTGGCAAATGGGATGCAGCAAATCTTCAAGAAGATTATATACCATGACCAAGTGGGATTCATCCCAGGCATGCAGGGATGGTTCAATATACATAAACAATAAATTTAATCAACCATATCATTAAGCCAAAAGTAAGAATCACATGATAATTTCTATAGATGCAGAAAAAGCCTTTGATAAGGTACATTCATTTATGTAAGAAATTTATAGAAAATTGGAATAGATGGTCTTTACCTCAATATAATAAAGGCCATCTATGACAAACCAACAGCCAGTATCACTAAATGGCCAAAAATTGAAGGCCTATACTTTAAAATCAGGCACAAGACAAGGATGTCCTTTATCACCACTCCTATTTAATATAGTACTGGAAATACTAGCCAGAGCAATTAGACAAGAAAGAGAAATAAAAGGGGTAAAGATAGGAAAAGAAGAAGTTAAATTATCATTATTTGGGGATGACATGATACTCTACTTAGAAGATCCCCAAAACGCCATTGAAAGTCTTGTAGATATAATAAATAAATTAAGTAATGTAGCTGGATATAAAATCAATACTCAAAAGTCAATAGCATTCCTATACACTAACAACAAAATCACTGACAGAGAAATAAGAGAAGCCACACTCTTCATACTAGCAACCAAAAACTTGAAATATTTAAGAATTATTCTCACGAAAGAAGTGAAAGACTTATACAGGGAAAATTATAATACACTGAAAAAAGAAATTGAAGACAATCTCAGAAAATGGAAAGACATCCCTTGCTCATGGATAGGAAGAATAAATATTGTGAAAATGGCCATTCTCCCAAAACTCTTACATGGATTCCATGCAATCCCAATAAAAATACTATTGTCATACCTCATAGATCTCAAGAAATCAATTCATCTGGAGTGAGAAGAGACCTAAAATAGCAAAGACAGTTCTAAGTAGCAAAGCAAGGCAGGAGGCATCACAATCCCTGACTTGAAGTGATACTACAAAGCAACAGTAGTAAAATCAACATGGTACTGGAATCAAAATAGAGCTGAAGATCAGTGGAATAGATTAGAAGACACAACCACAACTACAAACACACTCAACCACCTTATCTTTGATAAAGGAGCCAAACATGTTCACTGGAAGAATGACAGTCTCTTTAATAAATGATGTTGGAAAAACTGGCTCTCCATAAAACTAGACCCATGCCTATCACCGTGTACTAAATTAAAATCTAAATGGATCAAAGATCTGAGTATTAAAACAGAAACACTAAATCTATTGGAAGACAAATTGGGTAAAAACCTTGAAGACATAGGGATAGGCAGAGAATTCATGAATAGGACTCAAACCGCACGGGAAATACTTCCCAGAATCCATAGCTGGGACTGCCTCTTATTAAAAAGTTTCTGCATGTCAAAAGAAATCTCCAGCATAGTGAAAAGAAAATCCACAAACTGGGAAAAGATCTTAGTGAACTGTCACTCAGACAAAGGACTTTTGTCTAAAACATGTAACAAATTAAAAAAAAATCAGACCCCCAAAATTCAAAGATCCAATCCATAAATGGGCATCTGAGATGAATACACACTTCTCAGATGAAGAAATACAAATGGCAAATAAATACATGAAAAATTGTTCATCATCATTACTCATTAGAGAAATGCAAATCAAAACCACACTGAGATTCACTCCTGAAAGAATGGCCAAGATCAAGAAAACCACCAACAACAAATGCTGGAGAGGCTGTGGGGAAAAAGGAACTCTTCTGCACTGTTGGTGGGAGTGTAGACTGGTGCAACCATTGTGGAGGTCAGTCTGAAGGTTTTCAGAAAGCTGGGATTGTAAGTCCCATTTGTTCCAGCTATTCCAGTTCTAGGCATATTCCCAGAAGAACTGAAAGCATCATACCACAGTGATATATGTGCACCCATGTTTATAGCAGCATAATTTATCATTGCCAGATCTTGGAAACAACCTAAGTGTCCATCAACTGAGGAGTGGATAAAAAAGTTGTGGTATTTTTATACAATGGAGTACTACTCAGCTATAAAGAATGATCACATTGAGATATTTATAAGTAAATGGATGCAACTAGAGACCATACTCATATGTGAAATAAATCAAACTCACATGTATGAATATGAATAGTCTCCCTATGTAAGGAATAATACAAATGCATAAATGTATGTGGTAATCATGATTCCCCATTATATGGTCTTGAAGCCTTATAAAGTTTTTACTCACTAATTGGAATGGTTTTATTCTGGGTTGTTAGATATTACTGTCTGTGATGATATGGACGGTTATTTTGAAGAAAACAAGACACCATAATAGTTAGTGCTGATTTAGTATCATCTTGTTTTGAAGTCGCATCATATTGTTGTTCTTCTGTCTCCATTGCTTTTATCATGTTGTAGCTTATTGGATTTTATTATATATAACAGTATAAAAATGTTTTATATAGGCAAAAAGATAATATAGAAACCATTGCTCGTTTTCTGTTAGCTGGTTCTAAATACCTTGTAATACTTTCATCCTCTTGAATGGTTTCATGCTGTCTTCATATGTTTGATATGAGTATATGAAGTTATACTCAAATATTTCAAGGAAAGAGACACTATGGTAACTACTCTTAAGTCAGGTTATCTTATGGTGAAACACTATGTTGCTTAAATTGCTCAGTTCTGACCTGTATCTAGCTGTTATGTCCTCTTTTATCTCAATCTCCTTCCTTTTTAAATTTTTTTTCTCATTTTATCATTATTATTTTTTAATTAAGGGAAATTTTTTTAAAAACTTAGCAGGATATATTATACTAACTTTTTTGATTTCCTATTAACTCGATTTGAAGCCCTGTATTGCTCTCACCATCTTGTTTTGAGTGATTTTACTCTATTCTGTTCTGTTTGATATTATCAATTTTGAGTGTATAGGCAACTACTTTGAAGGCAATAAGATTCACTATGATGCCCACCCTGGTGTGACTATTATCATCTCTTGAATTTCAGTAATGTCTCCAATGTTTAGGTTTTATTGGTTTTGTTCTGTACTGTTATGTTCAATTTTATTATACCTGATGATATAGGCAATTCTTTTTAAGGTAGCAAGGGGCATTATGGTAACCATTGTTGATTATCTTGTATTCTGTTTTTACATCATATACTATGTCCATCCTTTGTTTTAATCGACTCTGCTTTGTTTTGTCACATTTGGTTTTATTCTCCTCCAAAAAAAGTATTGAGAACTGTGGGAGTAATAAAATCCAAAATGTTTAAATGTTATTGCAAAAAAGAGAGGAAAAGAAAGTGCTCTAATGGACACAACTGCAAATGTGTTTAGGTGTGTAAGATAGATGACCATATTACTAAGTTTTTGTTGGATCATTGAACACAACTGTTTGCAGTTTCACTGTTTGAATGTCCACTTTGTATGCTTAATTTGGTATCTTGGTCAACTATTTCTAAGATGACAATATATAATTTATTAACTAGTGATGTCTTACTGTTATTTTTTTGAAGTTCTGTATTACTTGTACCCTTTTACTGTTTTGTTTTGTTGTTTTTTTCTCTTTAAATAAAAAGAATGAAAAAATTATTAGATACATAGACAAATGTGCTAAGTTCTCAGGTAGGAATACTGAATTTAAGATAACAACCTGGCTATCTTACAAGGTCCCAGAAGATTTCTTTTGTAATTTATAAACTTCTTGTAAATTATCAGACAATAAATAGATCAAAATTACCTGAAAGAAGGAGAATTATAAAGTGAGCTACCTGGTTACAAATTACATTTTAAAGAGAAGGCTAACCATGATAGTGATAATATGTTGGTCAATATATTAACCACTTTCTGCATATTAGTGTGCCTTATCTTCACAATAATACCATGAAATTGCCACTATTATTATCCATTTTTAATAGAAGAAGTGGCAGAATTAAAACTATTAAATAGTTCCTGGAAGATCAAACAGCTAGTTACTATGAAGCCAGGGTCTGCCAGCTGACTCTGTTTAATCTCTTCACTCCCTATTTTAGAGGCTTTTGCCATAGGCTGTTGATGAAAGAGTAGACATAACATGATTTAAGGGTTGTCAGAGATGGCTTTCATCTGATTGAGATAAAAACCATCTACTCCAATTTTCTTTTTTAAAATCATGAATGGGCTTTGCACACTGTCAAATACTTCTGCACCTAATGAGGTGATCATGCGGTTTTTGTCATTGGCTCTGTTAATCTGGTACATTTATTGAATTGTGTGTTTCGAACCATCCTTGCATCCCTTAGATAAGCCCTACCTGATCATGGTGTATAATCTTCTTGGTAATTTGCTGCATTGTGTTTGCCACACAGAAGATTTTTGCTCATGGAAGATTTTTGTTTGTATCTTTGTTAGGGAGATTGACCTGTAGTTCTCTTTTTTTTTGGTTAGATCTTTCTCTGGTTTGGTATGAATTTTGGAGCATTGCTTCCCTTTCAATTTCATTAAAGAGTCTGAAGAGTAGTGGCATTATATGTTCTTTAAATTTCTCATATAATTCAGCAGTGAGTCCATCAGGTCCTCAATTTTTCTTGGTAAATTTTTAACTACATCTTCAATTTCATCAGCTCACATTTGGTTATTTGAAGTTTTTTATATCTTCTTGAATCAGCTTTGGCAATTCCTATGTATCTAGGAATGTCCATTTCTTTTGTGCATTTCATCTCATTAAAATAAATGTTCTTGAAGGAGTTGATGATTTCAGTTTCTGCAGGGTCCATTAAGATTTCATCCTTTTCATTCCTAATTGCCTGTATTTGAGACTTCTTTTTGGATAAAGTTGGCTAAACTTTTGCACAGTAAAAGAATTATCAGCAGAATGAAGACACAACCCATAGAGTGGGAAAGAATCCTTGCCAGCTGTTCCTCAGACAGAGAACAACTATGTAGAATATATAAAGAATTTAAAAAATCAGATACTCCCACAATTTAAAGACCTAATAAAAAACTGAGTATCTGAGATGAATACTCACTTCTCAGATGAGGAAGTAGAAATGGCAAATAAATATATTCGTTCAAGGGATGAAAACACTGAGATTCCATCTCACTATAGAAAGAATGGAAATTACCAAGAAACTAACCAATAACAAATGCTGGAGGGGCGGTAGAGATAAGGGAACCCTTCTCCAGTGTTGGTGGGAGTGCAGACTGGTGCAATCACTGTGGAAATTAGTGTGGTGATTCCTCAAAAGAACTAGGACAAGAGGTCCCATTTGACCCAGTTACTCCCCATTCTTGGTATCTTCCAAATTAAATTAAAAACATCGTACTGCAGCAATATATGCACACCCCAAACAGCATGGGAAGGCCAAGGGAAAGACCAGTGGCTGCTGGGATCCAGGTGAACAGTGTGGAGGGAATGTTAGGCACGTAGTAGGCCCCAGCCAGGGTGCTCAGGATGGACAGGTGGAGTTAGCCACAGGAAGTTGCCAGAAGCAACAGTAACAATCCGAGCCGACAGGTGGTAAGTTAGGTGAACCAGGGTTGCGCTTGGGAACAAAGACACACATAGTAAAAGCAGGTGGGTAGGGCTTCCCTTTCTCTCTCTTCTTTTCCCCCTTTTATTTTTTCATCTTTTTTCTCTTTCTAAATGGCTGGGGAGAACTCCAGCCACAGAAAACTAATCTCAAACCCAGAGACCAAGTCCAGATAATCCCTTGCTTCCTCCTTCATTCTTTCCCTTTTAATCTCTTCTCCGGTTTGCCAGAGCTTGGATGCTCTTTCTTTGTCCTCCAGCCTGGCTTCCAGTTATCTTTGTTTTATTCACCATCTTTCTGAAATTTCCCCACATGGGGTAAAACTACTTTACTAAGGGGAAATACTTTGCATACAAGAAATTGGTGTGGAAAGTTCTCCAAAAAACTATGATTAGAAGTCCCATTCTACCCAGCTATTCCCCTCCTGGGTATCTTCCCAGAAGAATTAAAAACATCTTACCATGGCAATATATGTGCACCCATGTGTATAGCAGCACAATTTGTGATAGCTAAATCTTGAAAATGACCCACATGCCCAACAACTGAGAAACACATTAAAAAGATATGATTGATATTTTTACACAGTGGGGTACTCAGCTATAAAGAAGGATAAACTTGAGACTTTTATAGGTAAATGGATGCAACTAGAGACCATGTTCCTAAGTGAAATAGTCCAGACTCACATGTGCAACCATTGTATTGTCTCCCTTGTGTGAGAAATTGAAAGAGTAAATAAGGTCTAAAATGCACAATAGATATTGTGAAATGGGAAGAAACTTTTACTTTCAAAAGTAAAAAGGAGTCGATATGGGTGAAAGGAGAAAGAACAACAGGAAAAAGGGAAAAATGCAAGTTACACTATTAGTGTTCTTAGATCATTAAAAAGGGTTTGTGCTAATATAGACTGGAGAAACTTTTATGCCCATGTCTTTTGCCCTGAGTAACTATTTTAAAGAAAATAACATGTAGTATATTAACTATTGTCATTCTATTATTTTGTTATGAAATTTTATGTTTTTTCCAGTAAGAATATATACGCACACCCCTGTTTATAGCAGTCCAGTTTGTAATAGTTAAATCTTGGAAGAAGTCCAGATGTCCATCGTCTGATGAATAGATAAAGGAGATGTGTTTTTTTTTTTTTGTGCAATGGTGTACTACTCAGCTATAAAGAAGGGCAAACTTTAGACATTTCTAGGTAAGTGGATGTACCTTGAGACCATGCTTTTAGGTGAAATAAATTGAACACATATGTGTGAATATCATGTTGTTTCTTTGGTGTGAGAAACTGAGAGTAAAAATAAGGACCAAAAAGTGTAACAGATATTGTGATATAGGAAGTAAATGCTGAAATTACAAGGGGAACTAGAGAGGGAAGGGGGAAAGGAAGGAAGGGAAAAGAGAAGAATTAGTAAAGAAGGAAACATGGGAGAAGCTTTGTAAATAAGGAGGGGAGGAGTTGTTGAAATTAGGGTATGGAAGGAGTAAAAAAGAATTAAGGTGTAATACTACCTGCACGTACAAATTTCCTATGATGAATATGAGCATTATATCTAAAATGTACTAATAAATAAATATATAGTTAGAGGAAATAATAGATATAGCAACAGCATGAGATAGAAATCTCAGGGCAATTTGCAGGTAAAAGTATTGAAGTAAGACACAAAGAGGAGATCTATAAGAGTATTTGCTAGAAATTTTAAAACTATATTATCACATACACACACACATTATGCCTTAAAATATCTTTAAAAAATTTCAGCAAATGTAACAAGGGATTGGAGTGGGATTAAGACCAGAATTATGGGCTGCAATCAGCAAAAGAAATCCAAAGCAATTAATATAAAATAGAGATGCCACAGAAAGTGTAGGACCCCTGGAGTAAATTGCAAGGTTGGTATCCTCGTGAATTTTGGCTTATGTAGATGAAAGTGTTGCAGTAAAGTGGACCATGTGACCAGAAGGCATTTTACATCAATAACACGTCACCAAATTCTGCCCATGAAATTATATCTCCTTCTGTGAACCTACAGCCCCATCTCAACCTAGGTGGGTACCTGCTAAGGGACCGCCACCTTCACACTGTAATACACTTATTAGGTGGGTCACGGTGGGTGACAGGACCCCTAAGTTGCTCCTTGCACCTGCTGTGGTCCTGCTATCAATAAGCCTCCAGGCACATTTCCTATTCCAATTTTCCTTACACTCTGACCCTTGGGGTGATGCAAAATGATGAGGCTGATGTCCAGGTTAAGGTGGCAGCAGTTGCAGGGACAGGGAGGCTCTGGAGACATGAAGGATAGAGAAGAGATGGCAGAGGGGTAGCTGGAGATGTCACCTTGCCTGGGTCAGTGATCCCCACTCTCAGTGCATGCTCTCCTGTCCCACTGGACTTCACTTAGCAAACACAAATCAAAGATAAAATCATGAAAGATTTTAAGACTGCAACCTCAGATCATTAAACGCTCAGGGTTGGGGGGCTCCTTCTGGTTGCATGGGCCATGGGCCTCTGAAGCTGGCCTTGGATAGAATGGAATAGTTGGGATGGAAATCTTCTGACTTCTGATCTAGAGGGCCTTTCCAGGACACTGAATTTTGTGAGGATCTGTGGCTTTCTTTAACTTGA
The DNA here is from genome assembly GCF_034190915.1 of Cavia porcellus. Classification (NCBI taxonomy): domain Eukaryota; kingdom Metazoa; phylum Chordata; class Mammalia; order Rodentia; family Caviidae; genus Cavia; species Cavia porcellus. The sequence goes on along the minus strand of NW_026947504.1, from coordinate 38,374,029 downwards.
CAACTTTTCAGCTCATGAAGATAAAGTTATCTCTTAAGAGGGCAGATGGTGATATGAAGTTGCTAGATAAATAATATTCTGTTAATATCTTTATTTTCCTTTTATTCACCTTTAGAGTAGGAGGGACATATGTTGGTCCAGTATCAGGGTTTAAAGTGTGTTCAGGGCCTCCATCCCAGCACGGTGGAGGCTGTCCCATTCCAGTGGTGAGCAGGAAATATGGTGGAGAACCAGAGTGAGTTTGCTTCTAGCAGTTACCTGAGAGTGCACAGAGGATGTCAAGCCCCTGCTGGACTTTGACAGCATATTGCTTCTGTCCCCTTGTGGGTTTGCTGCAGCTCTGCTGAGTTGGGCACCACCCTCAGTTTTCTAGTGAGCAGAATCACCATCAGGAAACACTGCCGTCCTGCGCCATTGAACACCCAGGGAAGAGTGGTACCCAAGGTCCTAAGAGAGGAAGCAGGCACAGGTAACTGGGTCTCAGGGTGTCTCCCCCTTACATTTCTGCTCTCAGGGCTGGTGGGTGGCCTGTGTTCTGTCTTCCAGTCTTGGAGTTTGTCCTGGAGGCATGCTGTTCATTCACTTCCGAGGTCCTGTTGAAATGAGCACCGTCTTATTAACACTATTACAGCCCGGAAGTTATTCAATTGTTTTTCTTTGTTTATAGTAACCTCTCCATTTTATTTTCAGAGTCTATACAAGAGTTTTTCTTTAAAGTAAACTGCCTGTGGCAACTACAGTGGGATTTGGAGAGAAAAGGCAGGTGAATAAGTAATTTCAAAGTCACCTTAAAATACATCTTTTCGAAACATTTCAACTTGTATAAATAATTTTGTATTTGGATTATTGCCTTAGAATCTAGTCTTACAGAGGTATCACTAACCTATGAGTGAGTCTGACATATTTATATCTCTTGATATATAATTGTTAAGCTATTTTTCTAAAGGTTACGCCTTCAGTGATCTACAGAGGTTATAAGTGGCAAGGATCTACTCAGTCACATGTAACTGAAATATTACATTCAACTCACTTTAATTTGCACATCTGGTTTTTAAAGGAAGAATATATCATCTTCTTGTTAACTGCAGAGATATTGGAAGTTCTCCAGTGTGTTGGATTTACCTGGTCCCATAGCCCTTAAATTAAAATGGCTTCCATTCCTTTGGGTGTTGTCTACTGTGACACATCTGACAGTTTAAGGCCAGGGAGCTCTTTTTCTTCAGCTCACTTCTTGATCCCATAGAATTCTCAGTTCTGCTTCTTGCTTACCTTCTGTGGGCCTCCTCATCTTTCTGTCCCCTTCTGTTTATTTTCCTCAAAGACTTCACACAGGGAATAAGGGAAGGGTGGAGTTTATGAGTCCATCTATGTCTTGGCATGAAGACTACTTGTGAACTATGAGCCACATGACTCTGTGTAGAAGAGTACAGTCTTTCTCTTCTTGGGATTTGTCCTGGGTCCCTCTCTTCCTTGGGGACCAGTCTCCTGTGTGTCGTGGCCCATCTCTTCCTGACCCACCTCCCTCTCCCCTACCCAGATCAGGGCTTCTTCATCACCCTTCTCTTCCCAGAACCGGCTCAGGCCCCTTTGCACTCAATACAGCTATGCTTCCCCAGCCATGGTAGGACTGGTGCTTACCGAACACCAACGCAGTTTTCCTGGTGTTAGTTCTGCCAGTAACGTTTAAATCTTCCTTTCCTTTCTACCTCTTCATCCATATTTATTCTTTTGTGCATTTTCTGGCCAGTTTCTTTGCTCATTTTTCTACTAATGTCTTAATGTCTCTCTTCTTGGTTAAAGTTCCCTTGATAGACTCATTTAAAGTCTCCTGAATTTTAAAATATCATGAATAATAGCTTCTCCTTCCAAAATAAATGTAAAGATATTATTTTTTGGTTTCTAGAAAAAAATCACTGTCACATAAGGATCTATAAATTTTTCAAAATATTATTACATATATAGCTTCACGCTACAAAGCAGAAACTCAAATATCATCATACATATGTCAGAATAAATTTCTTAAAATTGATTTTACCTCTAGTTTATCTTGGTAGTATCTTTATCTCTGCTCATATAAAACTTCTTACATAGTCAATATATGAACGCTACTAAAAAAACCAAAGAGTTTTGCTTTAAATATTGGACAAATATTTCTTCATTTAATTTTGAATCTCATTCTGAAGAATTTGAAAATCATGTTCTAGAAACTGACTCTATCAAACTTGAATCTTCAGCTGTGCCATTGAGATAGTGACTTTATATGAGTAGTTATATCTCAGAAAATCAGAAATGTATTTTTAGAGTATGCAATTCAAGACATTGTACTCTATTTTCTGTAAAAATCTTAGTAGTCATATAGCTAGTAGAAATTAGTGAAAAATTTCCAGAACTTTCATTAGTACTTCTCAAGGTTTTCTCAAATGCATGCAAATAAGTGTCTTTATATGAAAATTGGTTAATAGTGATTTTAAAAAGATTGAAAGGAATTGAGAAGAAATCAAAACATAAAAAATTAATGTATTTTATAAGTATAAAATGAATCAAATCAAATTTTAAAAGGGGGTTATTATAGCCAGAATTAGAAAATAAAATAAAGAAATGCCACACCATTAAATCTCTAAGGCTAATATTGGGTTTCCATCAAAGTGTTAATGTGACTTTCCTGAAGAATAAACAAGCTACAAAAAATAAGAAACTTTGTGTGTGTTAAATCACATGAGAACCCATAATGTCATATCCAAACAGTGCTTTCTGAATTCCAGCATAAGTTTAAAAAGATCACTTCCTGCCAGCACCATGCTTTGGGCTGAGGGTATGTTGCCTTTGTGTTTTATGTTCTGTTGTTTGGCAGAGAATTTGCCAAACTGTAGCAAACTTCTTTCTTATCAAACTTTTCAACTCTTTAAGTAGGGGAGAAAAATTTATTTATGCACCATAAAGTTCATGGCTGAAGCACTGTAAAGATATATTAATAAAAGCAATGCATACAGATTTATTTAATGTATGAGATGATACTAAAGCCATTTTGTTGTATTTTTCGAATACTGAGGTGTGTGTTTGTAGGTAGCATGTCCAAAACCTCCTCACTAGCAGGTGCTGATTCTTATGTCAATAATTAATAGAAATTGACAAATGCACAATGTGTTTATAATACCTTTGAGCTGTTGAGAAGTTAAAATAAGTCTCAAGAGCATGGTTGTATTTTCAGTTTCTATTTATTTTTGGAGGCCAGGACACTGACCGTGAAGGGAAGATGGGTAAGAAGTAGAACAGAGATAGTGTTAGAACAGGGATTAGTTTTCTAGATTATGTTCCAAACTTCCAGAACAACAGTGTTTTACTAAAGGATAGAATATTTACCCTGATAATCAGGAAAAATATTTTTGTTTCTCTCATGTGAGTATCTAAGTATTCTTCTTGATCAATGTGGATTACAGCTTTCACTTTCTGAAGCTATGCTAACCTGTGAGAAGATAAACAGAGCAATTAGGGTCCTTATTTGGTGGTGAGAGTATTATTTAGTTCTGAGAATCAAACGAAATACACTGAAATGACTGAATAGAGACGCACAGCACTCACCTCCTCTACAAAGCAAAAACCAGTGTAACAGGTGTCTAGCTGCCTTTTGTGGTAGATGACTGCGGGAGGACCTTGGGGATCAGCAGGAGAAAGGCTGAAACTTTCAAAGATTCAGCGATCTGGGAGAACAGCACAGTAAGAGCAACAAAATACATCAGCATCTGCCAGCCTGGCTTCCCAGTTGGGGAAGGGACAGTCTCCACTCTGCAAGACTGAGAGAGTCCCTGCAAATTCTATCAGTGCAGATGCTGGTAATTCAGCTACTGTAATGTTTCACAATCTCTACAAGCTTGCAGCCCACTGAGAGAAGTACCCTAAAGCCTACACAGTGGTCTTTGGAAAAGGATCTCAATAATCTCCCCAGTGAACTCTTAGTGTGTTGGGGCCTGGAGCCATTGTAAGAAGGGAGTGATTTCTGAATTTGGACTGGCTTAGGATCAGAACATCTGCACATCCCTTCTCTGAGACCCCAAAGATATCCTGCTATACTGGCTGGGGTAAGGGTAAGCTGCCTTACAAACTCAGCTTTGCCCAGTAGAGTGCTCTGATCCAAGCCTACTGCCTGTTAGCTGTTGTGATGCCAAGGAGAGTGGAAGGGGCCTCCCTGGAAAACTACAAGATAAGAAGCTGTAGTAGGTCACCTGTGTGACCAAGGGCATGGCCAGCTGTATGTGGACTTGCCCCAGTGCCAAGGCTGAGGTGGGTGCTGCCCTTCCTCCTACATCACACTCTGGTCCATTTTGCTCACAATGTGAGGAGGAAGCACTGTTGTTCTGCGCATAGAGGAATGCTGAGGGCACTCTGAGGATGGCTCTGGCTATTGTCCTGCCTGCAGGTCCACAAGTGCAGCACTGCCCAGGTCTAGCCAAGGTCCCAGGCCTGGGTAATCGATCCTGAAGTAACAGAGGGGATCGGTCCAGTTCCTGCCGCCACTCCACCTATGTGGATCTTGTCCCTCTGCCTCACTCAAGCTCCCATTACTGATCGCAGGGAGGGAGGAGTTCAGGTCCCATGTCCCACAGGAGCATCCTGAGGGGGCTGCTAATAATCCCGTGGCTCCAGCTGCCTCTTCCTGTGGCTGTGGCAGGGTGGGGAAGGGCAGGAGTGCAACTTCTGCTCCATGGCAGGCACTGTTACTAAAGCAGCACAGAAGGTTCCACAGTCTCTGCTGCCACCTCACCTACATGGTTCCTATTAAAAGACATAGGCTGGATGGGTTTAAAAAATAAAGATTCATCAGTATGTTGTCTACAGGAAACTCACTTCAGAAGCAGAGACACACACAGACTGAAAACGAAATTAAATGATTTCCTAAGCAAATAGAAACCTAGAGTGGGAGTAGCTATACATTTTTCTGGAAAAATCAACAAGAATTCAAAAAGCAACAAATGCTGGCAAGGTTGTGGGGGCAATGGAACCCTTCTATATTGTTAGTAGGAATGTAAATTGGTATAAGGATTACAGAAATCAATGTCGAGATTCCTGAAACTAAAAATCGAAATTCCATTAGAACCAGCCATTCCACTTCTAGGTATCATCCTGAAAGAGTTCACATCATCGTGTTTCAGTGATGCATGCATAGTCGTGTTTACAGCAGCACATCATTCATCATGGCTCCATGCTGGAAACAACCTATATGTCCATCAACAGACAAATGGATTTATTAGAAAATGCAGTATTTGTACAAAATGGAGTGCCACTGTAAGCAAAGATAAAGTTAAGTCATTTGTAGGGAAATGAATGGGTCTTCAGACTACAATATTACATGAAATACATCACACACATAACTTAAATATGTAACTTCCCTTACATGGAAACAAAGTATAAATAATTTAAAAATAAAATAAAAGTTAGCCAATAGGAAACAGGGAGATAGATACTTTGTAAAGGGGATCTAAAGATGCAGAGTGGGGATGGGAGAGAGGGGAAAGGAAATAAAAAGAATTAAAATATGTTAACTACAGGTCCCTACTCCTTAAAATGAATGTTAATATTATGCACTACAAGCATATACTAATAAAAAATTAAAATAACAGCCTTCCAATATTACTTGTGCTTTTTCTTCTAAACATACTTATTTTCTGCATAGCCAGACTCAGAAATTCCTAAATATTTTTTGCTTTTTTTAACCATGCATTATCTTTAAATAATTTCTCTCTTCATCCATTTTAATGTAATCACCAAGAAAAACCACCCAGTACCCCTCCATCATTTGCTGCTGCTGATAGACAGCTGCCAGTGCGGCTGTCTGAGGAAGGCTACGTTCACTGCAGCGCAGGGTGCTGTGTCCTCTCCTGGAGAAAGAGTGCACAGTGAGCAGGGTTAGCTATGCGAGGCCCCAGCTGCACTGGCAAAATGACTGTCTCTTGGGTTGTTTCCAAGATCTGGCGATCACAAACTGTGCTGCTACAAACATAGGTGCACATATATCGCCAGATCTTGGAAACAACCCAAGTGTCCATCAACTGAGGAATGGATAAAAAAGTTGTGGTATTTCTATACAATGGAGTATTATTCAGCTATAAAGAAGGATCACATTGAGATATTTATCAATAAATGGGCGCAGCTTGAGACCATACTCATTAGTGAAATAAATCAATCTCGCATGTATGAATACCGAATAGTTTCCCTAATGTAAGTAATGATTCAAATATATAAAAATATGTGGTAATCATGATTCCCCATTAGGTGGCCTTGAAGCCTTATAAAGTTTTCACTCATTAATTAGAAAGGCTTTATTCTGGGCTTCTTGATATGGAAATATTTGAAGCTAGAGTATATGAAGTTTTATCCAAATAAGGAAAAAGACAGACACTATGGTAACTACTATTAAGTCGGGTTATATGGTGGTGAAGTACTAGGTTGCTGAAACCGTCATGCTTTGACCTCTATTGTTATATTGTTATGTCCTGTTTTATCTCAATCTCCCCCTTATTCTTTTAAAAAAATTATTTAGTCATTTCTTATGTTTGTCTTACTTAAGGGAAAAAATTTAAAAAATTAGGAGATATAAATAGTAACTCTTTTTGATTTCCTATTAACTTGTTTTGAAGTCCTGTAGTACTCCCACGATCTTGTTTTGACTGATTAGACTCTGTTCCATTCTGTATGATAGTATCAAGTTTGAGGATATAGGCAACTACTTTGAAGGCAATAAGATTCACTAAGATGCCCATTCTGGTTTGACTATTGTCTTCTTTGGAAGTCCTGTAATGTTTACAATGCTTAAGTTTTATTGGTCTTGTTCTCTACTGTTTTGTCCAACTTTATAATATCTAATGAGATAGACAATTCTTTTTAAGGAAACAAGAGACAACGTTGATAACCATTGTCCATAACCTTGTACTCTGTTCTACACCATGTGCTATGTCTATTCTTGGTTTTGACTGACAGCTCTGTTTTGCCATATTTGACTGTATTCCCCCCCCCCAAAAGTAATAAGCACTAAGGAGTAATAAAATCCAAAATGTGTAAATTTTGTTGTAAAAAAGAGAGGGAAAAAGAAAAAAGAAAAAGAAAAAGAGCTCTAACGGATATAATAGCAAGTGTGTTTAGGGGTGTTAAATAGCTGACTATATTAATGTTTTTGGATCATTGAACACAGCTGTTTGCAGTCTCCCTGTTTGAATGTCCACCTTGTATTCTTTGATACTGTGATTTGAGCAACTATTTTCAAGATGATAATATGTAATCTATTAGCAGGTGATTCCTTACTGTTATGTTTTTTTTTTTTTGTAGTTCTGTATTACGTGTACCCTTACACCGCTTTGTTTTGTTTTGTGTTTTTCTCTTTTTCCTCTTAAATAAAACAACAACAACAACAACAACAACAAAAAAAAAAAAAAACCAAAATGACTGTCTCATGACATGCTCAGCTCTCAGAAGCCCCGTTTCTGAGCACCATCACACTAGCGACCCCCACATGTTGGAACTGGTCCATTTGGCCATAGCAGCTTCCACTTCACTCACGGGTCACTGTGGGCCCAGGTCTGAGAATGGCCAGTAGAATAGTCTATGATCATCAGGCTGTTTTGCCCAGTTGGCTACAGAGTCAAAGAGTCTGGCCTGGCTTAGATGAAGACAAGCAGAGATTCACAGAGGTGGGGAAAGAGGCGAAAGGGAAGGAAAAAAGAGGCTTCCTGCGAGCATCTTGCCCAGGCTGTGTCTACAGCTACCAAATGGATTTCCCAGCAATGTGCGCCAACACTTCATTTTGCATTTAAGCTATTTTTGATTGAGTTTCTGACCCTTGTAATGTAGAAAGTTCTGCTTGAGAGAGCAAACATTATGGTCTTTTAAGGTTCTGAGACACTGAGATTCTCAGAGCATTTTATCTTTTTCTGAGGCATCATCTTATATGCAGAGGCATATCACACCTTGTGTGAATACATCACTTTTTAAAAATAGAAATTCTGATTTCTTTGTGGTACTAGGAGTTAGCATGAGCTATATCCCTGCCCTTTTTAACAATTCGGAGGCAAAGACTCACTAAGACTCTAATTACCCAGATTGGGTTTTAGCTTCCAGTCATCCAGCTTCAACCTCAATGCCCAACTGAAAATAAATTTATTGGATGTGTGGTTAAGCAAAAAATAAAAAGACTAGTTATGTGGGTCAAAAATACTAGGCTGAGGTGTAATGTGTTGCACACACAACAGCAGAATGCAGAATGCTCCTGATGCTTGATGTTTCCAGAGGGATCCATTCTTTCATCTCGTCACCAGAGAAATGATCAGCTTGGTTCTACCACTGCTTGTCCAAAAACCTACCCATGGCACTAATGGAGAGGCCTTTAAATTCAAGAATGAAAAAAGGTACTCAAAATAACCCATGGGATAGAATAGGAAATCCTACATAGAGAGCATTTCAACAAGTTCCCTTAATAAAGCATTACAGGGTACCCCACTGACAGGTAAAATATGTATTTTTTATATTGGACATAACATTTTTTGAAATTTATGAAGGGAAAAAAACTCATTTACAACAAAGAGGAACAATGCTCTAACAAAAATAATTTTGGCTAAGCAAATTTAGATATCTCTCCTGCCAATCTCTCAAATCCTTACCTTTCTGGACCCATTGCTGATGGTAATAATAAAGGACAATCTAACTTTGTTGATATTTTAACACCCTCCATAGAAAGGGAAAGCAAGGACTTAACAGGCCAACAATATAGCTGAAGTTCCCAAACTTACAGGTTTACCACACTCTAAGCTCTATTATGCTTACTAATATTGAGCTGCTTCTAAAACATTTGTTACTAATGGGATAATAACATAAGAGTTTAATGGAGGGCTGGGAATTTAGCTCAGCGGCATAAATGTCTGCCTTGCAAGCAGGCAGTTGTGAGTTCGATCCCCGGTACTGATAAAAAGGAAAAAGACAAAAAAAAAAAAAAAAAAAAAAGAGTTTAATGGAGAGATGTATTGAAATAATGTGATGGAGAAATGTAGTGAAACACGGGCACATGCCATCTGCTGGAGCCAGTTCCACGCATCCCTTTCCAACTCTGTGCTCAGTGATGTTGAATTGGTAGTTTGAAAGCAAACATAGTACAGGTGTTCACACCACAGAGATGGACAGATGTTATGCATCAGGAATTTTTAGGAAGCCTGTTGTTAAAACTATCTTGTTACTTTATGAACACAGTAGTTCAGCTTTTCTCCAGAAATGTGTGCACGTGTGGACATGTGTTTGAGTGTCTGTGTGTATATGTGTGTTTATCATCTGTGAGGAAAACTACACTGTTTGGCACCACATCGCTGAAATATTCCGGTTGTGTTCTCAAGAGTCTTGCCAAGTCAAGGGGACCCTCCAAGCAGGCAGGGACCACAGACACCAAGAACTTGTCAAAATAGTGCTATCTGTAGGAACTGCCTTCTGGGCCATTTGCTAAGTCAGCCACCCATTGGAACGCTGATCACACAATGGGACAGAGAATGCTAGTGATGTCACTGCTCTGTGGTTTAATTCTAAAACCTCTCCCCAATGTTACCTACTGCTGAGTGATTCTCTAAGCAGCTGCTGCAGAACCTGCTGCATGACGCTGTTGTAAGGCATGTGTCCCTCATGGATTTCACTTTGTGTGTGTGTGTGTGTGTGTGTGTGTGTGTGTGTGTGTGCAGGTTTCTGAGCTGTGCTGAAGTTGTGTATGTGCCCCTCATGGGATTTGCCAACCTGGGCTGCTCCAGAGCACACCCCTCTTGGGGACCTGCTGGGAGGTACTGTTGGACCCATCTGTGGTTCTTGTGGACCCTCTTCCCCCCTGCTTCTCTGTTAGTGCTTGCGGCCGGTTCATTAGGACTTCTCATATTAGATCTTATCTCTCACAAAAGAATTTTCCTTGGACTCTCAGCACTCTACCCTTAGGCAATGGATGAGACATTGGGTATGCACACAAAACAACATATATATTATATATAATGATATTAATGTAGAATTCTTAATATTTGCTTTGAAAGAACTCTAGTTCACTCTGTTAAATCTGAGTTATAAAGCTGAAGATGTAAACAGAATTCTAATGCCGACAACTGGGACAATATAAGAAACTAATCGTAAGCAAGGATTCCTTTCCAAGTAAATTCTGATAAAAAATGAAAAGTTCATTTTGTGACACACAATGTGCTTCCTTGATAGACAGATGGGTTTCTGAGGTAAGGGTGCCAGCTGTTTCCTGAGGGACTGTGACACTTCAGTCTGCTCTGGGGGTTGGGTAGTGATGAGGAAGGTTAACTGCAGCACCCCTGGGCCCCAGTGGTGTAGTCCTTTGTTAGCCCATAGATTTTCCACTTGGAAACATTGGAACTTTCTCCAAAATTCTCAGATTCATGCACCAAACAACAGTGGAGAGAAGTAGCTGAGACAGTGATTCACTGTAAGTGATATCCTAGTGCTATGAAGGCCATATATTCCATGGAGGAAAAATGTCAGGTAGAAAGACAGTGGTGGACTGGTTTTAACATGTTGTATCTTACTATATTTCACTATATGCTATAGTATAAACAAAATTCTTTACAGGCAAAGAGATAATATAGAAACCATTGTTTGTTTTCTATTAGCAGGTTCTAAATACTCTGTAATTCTTGCATTCTCTTGAAAGGCTTCACACTGTCTAGATATGCTTGATATTATAGCATGCGAAGTTACGCTCAAATAATTTAAGGAAAGAGGCACTATGGCGACTACTATTATGTTAGATTATCTGGTGGTGAAACACAATGATGCTTGAATTGCTCGGTTCTGCCCTGCGTTGTTCTATTACAATGTCCTCTCTTATCTCAATCTCGCCCCTATTTTTAAATTAATCTATTTTCTCTCATTTTTTTAATTAAGGGAAAACTAAATTAAAAAATAACAGGACATATTACAGTAACTTTTTGTTGTCCTATTAACCTGACTTGAACCCCAGTATTGCTCTCCCCATATTGTTCTGTCTGATTATTATATATTCTGTTTGATAGTATCAAGTTTGAGGGTATAGGCAATCACTTTGAAGGCAATAAGATATACTGTGATGCCCAATATGGATTGACTATTATCCTTTTTTTTGAAGTCCTATAAGGTCCTCAGTGTAGATTTTATTCTGTTTTGTTCTGTACTGTTTTGATCAATTCTATTATACCTGATGATATAGACAACTCAATTTAAAAATAGCAAGAGGCACAATGGTAACCACTTTTGATCACCTGGTATTCTATTTTTACATCATGTGCTATGCCCACCCTTCTGTTCTAAGTGACTCTGTTTTGCTTAGTCACGTTTGGTTTTATTCTCTTCAAAAAAGTAATAAGAACCATGAGAGTGATAAAACTCTAAAACTCTTAATTGTTACTGTAAAAAAGAGAGAACTAAGGGATATAACCGCAGATATGTTCCAGTTTGTAGGATGGAAAACCATATAACTGAGCTTTTGTTGGATCATTGAATGGAACTGTCTCCAATTTCACTGTGTGAATGTTCACTTTATATGCTTTAATTTAGTGATATGGACAACTGTTTCTGGGAAGATAATATGTAACCTATTAACTGGTGATTTTGTACTGTATATATTTTTTTCTAGAAATACTGTATTATTTGTACCCTTTTACTGCATTTTTTATGGCCTTTTTTTTCTTCTCTCTTTAAATAAAAAAAGAAAGACAGTGGTGGGAAATAAACATGAAGGTTGACAGGTATCACGTAGCTGACTACAGTTTAATAGAAGAGACCCCCTTGGCATTTCTACTTTTTAGAAATATACGAAACACCATGGTTGATTCAGATAGTCAATGAGAAACACAAGTTTAAAGTCTGACTAACTTTTAGAGTTCAAATTTCCATTGTTGGGCAAATTTTAAAATTTTCTTCTGACTTGCATTATAACAAAAATGTAAAACATGGAACATGAAAAACAATGAAATACTAAGATACAATCCAACTAATCTGGAACGCTATCCTAAGTGTAATCTTTGTGAGGTTTTGAAATACTATAATTTATTTTAATGGAAAATATATGTATATATGAACAAATTGGTGCTAATATGGAAAGTAAATTATGATGGCTAAAAAAAAGCACCTTTCCCTTTTTCTGTAGGTTACCAGAAAAAGGGAAACAGTCACTTGCAAGATGCAGTGGGAAATCACAGGGACCAGATTTGATATATCACAATCCTTGATAGGACATTTTGAATGGATATAAACTAATAACAAACATATATTTCCTGTTGCAAAACAACTTAGAAATTTGACTGAAATATTGGCCAATAATCTTTCTGTATAAAAGTCCTTTTCCAAGAATTATTTAAGAGAACCGAATCCAGTAATTCTGGGCTCACAGAACACAGGAGCTCCATGAGTTTTCAGAGAGAGCTGAGGTTTCAAATCATAGGAAAGAGCAATGGCTTGGGAGCAGACTTAGGCTGCATCCTGACTCTGCCGCTGATTTACTGTAATCTCAATTGTTTTCTCACTTACAAAACTGTGTAGGTAGATTGTTGAAGTCTCAGAGTTGCTTCCTGTACTTACATTCTAAGACGGTTACTGAAACCTCAGGGCCACCTGCAATGTCACTTCCCCAGCATGTTAGCAATCTTGTCCTCTTGGACATTGTTCACGTTGGCAAACAAGCTCTTTGACACCCAGTTGTGTGCTATGTCATTTTCACTAGTAATTCCAAAAATTGGGAAAGATGTTACTATGGTGCTGTAAGACTGATATTCAGATGATTCTCAGCATTGACCACTTACTAAAATCTTCAAGACAGCTTTAAAAATACAAGTGTTTCACATCTCAAATTCTGACTTAGATGTGTTCTGGGTATAGAGAACTTAGAAAGCTCCCTAGATGATTCTACTGCAAAGCTAGTGCTGAAGATTACTGTATTAAGGGCATTTCCAGGTCCTTGTTGATGGCACTTTTATAAATCATATCCTGCTTTGGAAAAGTAGCACTTTCCTAGTTTGCCTATATAATTTTGAAGGCAGGACAAGGTTAATCAATTGTGGTTTCTAAGAGAATTCTCTGGGAAATCTGACCTCACTCTAACCCAACCCCCAAAACTAGAACCAATACACCTATTGCTGAAATTATAGCAATAAAAATGAAGCTGCTCCCTCTTTTCCAAGCTGATAGTTGACTACCTTCATCTGAATCACTGGTAAAACAGTGCAAATACTGATTATTCACTATTGTTTTAATCTGTTTTATGTTGCTGCCATGAATCACTTGAGTCTGGGTACCCTATAAAGAAAACAGGTTTACTTAGGTCTCAGATTTGGAGGTTGAAAGTCCAAGATCTTGTGAGGGCCTCCTTGCAGATGGCATAACATGGGGGGAACATGTACAAAAAGGTCACATATGAGAAACAAGAAGACAAGGAGGGCCCGGGCTCATTTTTAATACCAACTCACTCTTCCAAGAACTAATCTAGTGCTGTGAGAACTGCGTGAATGCCTTCTCAGAGTGGTGCCCCACGGGCCAATCCCCTTTTACTAGACCCATCTCAACACTGGTGACCACACTTAAAACACACGAACTTTTGGGAGACACAATGAACCATACCCAAACCATGGTAATTTCATATTGGAAAATCTCAGGAATCCATTTAAAAACCTGTACTTAATACTTTTAATAATAAATTAAACCTGAAAATATAATGATTTAAAATCCAAAGGAAAAATCATTGCACATAATTGGAAGGCAATATCTAAATTTACAGGTTTTAATAAGTACCAGAAAGTTAATTTTTAAGCCAAGACATAAGAGCTTCTCAAGCTACTAAAGATGGCTATCACGTTTAACATGCTGTCACTTAGAATGCACTACCAAGAAATAAAAAGGAAAACTTGGAATCTCAGAATAAAGTATTATAAAGTTAAAAGTAAATGGTATGAAACTGCACACATTTGGTGCATTTCTCCAAACTAAAGGATTTCTAAATGTAATTGTTTCATGCCACACTAATCCACAAGAATTCTACAGCAAAAATGCCTTTGACCACATGCCCAAGTTAAAAGAACATTCTTTGGAATAAAATTATTCTTTGCTTACGATACACTTTCTTCTCCTTTAAAAGGAAAATGACATTTTACCATAATGTAATGTCCATTACATGACCCAGTTAAGTCTTTCAGCTTTTGGGATAACCCAATATGACCAGAATATTGGTGCTCTTTGACTATGTATTGTAGAGAGGTTATATCACTTTCACTTAGGGGACAGATTTAAGAAGTCTAGTATAGGTAGGATATCTCCCAGGTACCTTTAAAAGGGTCATAAAGTGGAATTTAATAATAAATACACCGAATGCAAATCAATGAGGTATCAATCATTGCAAAGATCTTTTTTTTAAATTTAAAAAACAAGGAGATTAAGATAAAAGAGGACATAACAATATAACAACACAGGTCAGAACAGAACAATTTAAGCAACAAAGTATTTCACCACAAGACAATCAGACAAAACAGTAGCTACCATAGTGTCTCTTTCCCTGAAATATTTGAATATAACTTCGTATACTATAGCATCAAACATAACATGACAGTGTAAAACCATTCAAGAGAATGAAAGTATTACAGGGTATTTAGAACCAATTAACAGAAAATGAACAATGGTTTCTATGCTATCTCCTTGTCTCTATAAAAATTTTTGTTTTTACTATCACATAAATAATAAAATCCAATAAGATACAAAATAATAAACCAGTGGAGATAGAAGAACAAAAGCTTCATGGGACTTCAAAACAAGATGATATTAAATCTGTACTAGCTATTATATTGTCTATTTCTTCAAAATAACTGTTCATACCATCACAGACAATAAAATCAAACAACCCAGGGTAAAACCATTCCAATTAGTGAGTGAAAACATTAAAAGGCTTCAAAGCAATATAATAGGGAGTCATGATTACCACATACTTTTATGTATTCTTACCATTTCTTACACTGGGAAACTATTCGGTATTCATACATGTGGGTTTGATTTATTTCACTTATGAGTATAGTCTCAAGCTGCACCCATTTATTTATAAATATCTCAATGTGATCATTCTTTATATCTGAGTAGTACTCCATTGTATAAAAATATCACAACATCTTTATCCATTCCTCAGTTGACGGACACTTAGGTTGTTTTCAAGATCTGGTGATTACAAATTGTGCTGCTATAAATGTAAGTGCACATATATCACTGTGGTGTATGATATTTTCAGTTCTCCTGGGAATATGCCTAGAAGTGGAATAGCTGGAACAAATGGGACTTCCAATCCCAGATTTTTGAGAAATCTCCAGACAGACCTCCACAATAGTTGCACCAGTCTACACTGGCACCAACAGTGCAAGAGAGTCCCTCTTTCTCCACAGCCTCTCCAGCATTTGTTGTTAGTAGTTTTCTTGATCCTGGCCATTATTTCAGGAGTGAGATGGAATCTCAGTGTGGTTTTAATTTGCATTTCTCGAATGAGTAATGATGATGAACATTTTTTTATTATTAGTACCGGAAATTGAACTCATGACTGCCTGCTTGCAAAGCAGGTGCTTATGCCGCTGAACTAAATCCCCAGCCTGATGATGACCATTTTTTCAAGTATTTATTTGCCATTTGTATTTCTTCATCTGAGAATTGTGTATTCATCTCAGATGCCCATTTTTGGATTGGGTCTTTGAATTTTGGGGGTCTGATTGTTTTTTTAGTGCTTTATATGGTTTCGACAGGAGTCCTTTGTCTGAGGGATAGTTCACTTAAGATTTTTTCCCAGTTTGTGGGTTTTCTTTTCACTATGTTGGAGATTTCTTTTGAAGTCCAGAAACTTTTTAATAAGAGGTGATCCCAGTTGTTGATTCTGGGAAGTATTTCCCGTGTGGTTTGAGTCCTGTTGATGAACTCTCTACCTACTCCTATGTCTTCAAGGTTTTTACCCAATTTGTCTTCCAATAGATTTAGTGTTTCTGCTTTAATATTCAGATCTTTGGCCCATTTAGATTTTATTTTAGTACATGGTGATAGGCATGGATTTAGTTTTAGTTTTCAGCATATGAAGAGCCAGTTTTTCCAACACCATTTATTAAAGAGACTGTCGTTCTTCCAGTGAACCTGCTTGGCTCCTTTATGAAAGATAAGGTGGTTGAGTGTGTTTGCAGTTGTAGTTGTATCTTCTAATCTATTCCATTGATCTTCGGCTCTGTTTGGATTCAGGTACCATGTTGATTTTATTACGGTTGCTTTGTAATATAACTTCAAGTCAGGGATTGTGATGCCTCCTACCTTGCCTTTGCTGCTTAGAATTGCCTTTGCTATTCTAGGTCTCTTCTCGCTCCAGATGAATTTTAGGGTTGATTTCTCAAGATCTATGAGGTATGACAATAGTACTTTTATTGGGATTGCATTGAATCTGTGTAAGAGTTTTGGGAGAATGGCCATTTTCACAATATTTATTCTTCCTATCCATGAGCAAGGGATGTCTTTCCATTTCCTGAGATCCTCTTCGATTTCTTTTTTCAGTGTATTATAATTTTCCCTATATAGGTTTCACTTCTTTCATGAGAATAATTCCTAAATATTTCATTTTTTTGGTTGTTAGTGTGAAGGGTGTGGCTTCTCTTATTACTCTTTCTGTGATTTTTTTTGTTAGTGTATAGGAATGCTATTGATTTTTGAGTATTGATTTTGTATCCAGCTACATTGCTGAATTTATTTATTACATCTAGGAGTCATTCAATGGAGTTTGGGGGTCTTCTATGTAGAATATCATGTCATCCCCAAATAATGATAATTTAATTTCTTCTTTTCCTATCTTTACCCCTTTTATTTCTCTCTCTTGTCTAATTGCTCTGGCTAGTATTTCCAGTACTGTATTAAATAGGAACAGTGATAAGGGACATCCTTGTATTGTGCCTGATTTTAAGTTTTTGGCCTTTAGTTTTTGGCCATTTCGTATTATACTGGCTGTTGGTTTGTCATAGATGGCCTTTATTATATTGAGTTAAAGACCATCTATTCCAATTTTCTGTAAAGTTCTTATCATGAGCGAAAGCTCATTATTGAAAGCTTTTTCTGCATCTATAGAAATGATCATGTGATTCTTAGTTTTGGCTTTATTGATATGGTGGATTAGATTTATTGATTTATGTATGTTGAACCATCCCTCATGCCTGGGATGAATCCCACTTGGTCGCGGTATATAATCTTCTTGATCATTGCCAATTTTTTTTTGAAAATTTTTGCATCTATGTTCATTAGGGAGATTGGCCTGTAGTTCTCTCTTTTAGCTGGGTTGTTCATATGTTTCTAGCAATCTGTCCATTTCTTCTGTGTTATTGAGCCTATGAGAATAGAGGTTTTTGAAACAGATGTTAATGGTCTTTCTGTATTTCCACAGAGTCTTCTTTCTCCTTTTCCATTCCTTATTGCATGAATTTGAGTTTTTTCTTTCCTTTTTTAAAATAAGTTTGGCTAGGGGATTACCAATTTTATGTATTCTTTCAAAGAACCAACTCTCTGATTCATTGACTCTGGATTGTTTTCTGCATTAATTTCTGCTCTGATTTTTATAATTTCCTCCCTTCTTTTGGCTTTGGACTTGACTTGCTCTTCTCTTTCTAGATGTTTGAGGTGTAGCATCAGGTTATTTGTATTCATTCTGTTTTCCTGATGTGGGAACTCAGTGCAATAAATTTTCCCTTGAGGACTGCTTTCATTGCATCCCACAGATTCTGGTAAGTTGTATTTGTATTTCCGTTTGCTTGTAGGTATTGTTTAATTTCATCTTTAATTTCACCTGGGACCCACTGATTGCTCAAGAGTGTATTATTCAATTTCCATGTGTTTGTGGGGTTTTTGAAGTTTCTTTTATCATTAATTTCTAGTTTCATGGTGCTATGATCTGGTAACATGCATGCGATAGTTTCAATTCTTTTGCATTTACTTAAATATGTTCTGTGAGCTAGTATATGGTCTGTTTTAGAGAATGTCCCATGTACTGATGCGAAGAATGTGTATTCTGATGTTTTGGATGAAACACTCTGTATGTGTCTATCAAGTCCATTTGCTCACAAGTGTGATTCAGTTCTGTTATTTGTTTGCTGATTTTCTATCTGATTGATCTGTCCCTTGGTATCAATGGTGTGTTAAGGTCTCCTGTTATAATTGTGTTACTGCTAATTTGGCTTTTCATTTCTGTTAATACTTGCTTTATATAACTGAGTGCTCTGGAGTTTATGCATATATTAAGATTGTTATCTCTTCCTCTTGTGGTATGTAATGACCTTCCCCTAACCAGTGTGTAATGACCTTCTTTATCTCTTCTGATCATTCTTGATTTGAAGTTGACATTGGCTGCAAACAAAATAGCTACACCTACATTTTTTTTGGTTCCTATTGCATGAAGTATCGTTTTCCATCCTTTGACTTTTGGTCTGTGAGTATCCTTTTGGGTTAGATGGGTTTCTTGTAGATACTATATGGTTGGATATTGTTTCTTGATCCATTCTGCTAGCCTGTTTCTTTTAATTGGTGCATTGAGACCATTTACATTAATGGTTATAACTGTTACATGCTGGTGTATTATTGACATGTTATCTTTCTGCTGTTGAATCTTTATCTTTTCGTTCTGTTTGTCTGCTTTACTTAGTGATTTTTTCCTAAGTGTCTCCAAAGTGTCTTTCAGTATTCTGTGCAGGGTTGACTTGGTGATCATGAAGTTCTTCAGCTGTTCTTTGTCATGGAAGTATCTTATTTCTTCATCAATTTTGAAGGACAGTTTTTCAGGGTACATCAGTCTAGGTTGGAAGTCATGTTCCTTTAGGATCTGAAATAGTTCACTCCATGTGCTTCTTGACTCTGTTGTTTTTGTTGAGAAGTCTGCTGTGATTCTGATAGGTTTCCCTTTATAGGTGATGCTGCTTTTTCTCTCTGACAGCTTTTAATATTCTATTCTTTGGTTGGTTTTCTGGGGATGTGATTATTATATGTCTGGGTATAGTTTTATTTTGGTGATGGCTATTTAGAGTTCTATATGCTTCACTGATCCTGATGTCAGTTTCCATTTTCATGTTTAGGAACCTTTCAGCTATTGCTTCTCTAAATATCCTCTTGACATCCTTTATGTTGTCCCTTTCTTTTCCATTTATCCCTATGAATCATATGTTTTTTTCTTTGCATCATCTTGCAGCTGTTGAATTGTTATTTCCTGATTTCTTTTTATTTTTAAAAGATCATTCCTTTCCTGTTCACTAGCTGCAATCTTGTCTTCAAGGTCTGAAATTCTATCTTCACTTTCACTGAGGCAGTTTTTACAACTTTCAATGGAATTTTTGATTTCCTGTATATCTCTTTGCATCTGTTTTACATATTCTGTTTGTTTCTTATATTGTTCATCCAGGGATTCTACCTTTTTGTTTATTTCCTCCAATTTTTAAACTGTGTCTTCTTTAGAGATGTTCAGCATCTCTGTCATTTCTTTTATCATCTCTTCTTGTTTAAATTTTATTCAGGAGAAAAAGAAAAAAACAGAAAAAGGGTACAAGTTATACAGAATTTCAGAAAGAATAAACAGTAGGAAATCACTAGTTAATAGATTCCATATTGTCATCTTAGAAATAGTTGTTCAAGTTACAAAATTAAAGCATATAAAGTGGACTTTCAAACAGAGAGACTGAAAACAGTTTTGTTCAATGATCCAACAAAACTCAGTAAAATGGTTATCTATCTTATACCCTTAAATATATATGCAGTTATATGGTTTAGAGCACTTTCTTTTCCTTTCTTTTGTACAATGACAATTACACATTTTGGGTTTTATTACTCCCACAGTTCTTATTACTTTTTTTGAAGAGAGTAAAACCAAATGTGACATAACAGAACAGAGTCAGTCAAATCAAAAGGATGGACATAATAGATCATGTAAAAACATAATACAAGGTGATCAACAATGGTTACCATAATGCCTCTTGCTATCTTAAAAAGAATTGCCTATATCATCAGTTATAATAAAATTGAGCAAAACAGCAAAGAATAAAACCAAAACATTGGAGACATTACAGGACTTTAAAAGAAGATAATAGTCAACCAGAATGGGCGTCATAATGAATCTTATTGTCTTCACAGTTGTTGCCTATACTTTCGAACTTGGTACTATCAAGCAAAGCAGAATAGGGGAAAATCAGTCAAAACAAGATGGCTAGGGAAATACAAGGTTTCAAATCAAGTTAATAAGAAATCAAAGTGGGTTACTATAATGTATCCTGGTATTTTTTATTTTTCCCTTAATTAAAAAGATAAAAATAAAAAAGTAAATAATTTAAAAAAGGAGATTGAGATAAAAGAGGGCATAACAACAAAACAACACAGGTCAAAGCATAACCATTTAAGCAAAATAGTGTTTTACCACAAGAAATCCTGACATAAAAGTAGTTACCATAATGTCTCTTTCCTTGAAATCTTTGAGTATAACTTTGTATTCTGTAGCGCCAAACATATCAAGACAATGTAAAACCATTTAAGAGAATGACAGTATTACAGGGTACTTAGAACCAACTATCAGAAAATGAACAATGGTTTCTGTATAATCTCCTTGTCTACAAAAGTTTTTGCTTATATTATCACATATAATAAAATCCAGTAAGTTACAACCTGTTAAGACCGATGGAGACAGAAGAATAAAAGCTTGATGGGACTTCAAAACAAGATGATACTAAATCAGCACTAGCTATTATAATGTCTTGTTTTCTCCAAAATAGCTGTTCCTACCATCCAATCTTCTCTGCCTCATTTCTGTTGAGATCTTTTTCTATTGTTTGTTGTCAGCTTGTCTTCTTCATTTTGCTTTCTGCTCCATTCATTGTGGCCTGTCTGCCACTGTTTCTGAAGTCTTGGTATTTTCCTTTTTTAGAATATCCTGCAGTATTCTCTGTAGAGTTGAATTGGTGGTTGCAAATTCCCCTAGTTCCTCTTTATCCTGGAAGCACCTTGTTTTTCCATCAATTTCTAGGGACAGTTGTGCAGAATATATCAATCTTGCCTGGAGGTTATTATCTTTCAAAGCTTGAATTATTTCCCCCCACGCTCTTTGTGATTTAATGGTTTGTGCCGAGAAGTCTGCTGTAATTCTGATGGGTGTTCCCTTGTAAGTGATCTATTTCTTGTCTCTGATGGCTTTAATATTCTGTTCTTATATTGGATTTCTGGAATTTTGATTATTATATGCCTGAGTGTAGCTCTGTTTGGGTTGTAGGTGGCTGTATGTCTCATACATCTGAGTATCTTTACATTTTGCTAAATTAGGGAAATTCTCTTGGATTATTTCTGTGAATAGCTTTTGTAGTCCATTTGTTTATGTCCCTATTTCTTCTTTTATGTTCTTAATTCTTAAGTTATAGATCCTAATATCATCTTCTAGCCTTTGTATTATTGCTGTTTGTTTTCTTGTTATTTTTAAGAAGTTTTTCATTTCATGCTCCCATATTGCAAATCTGTCCTCCAGTTCAGATAATCTATCCTTAGTTTCTTTCAAGCTGTTATGCCAGCTTTTGATAGAGTTTTTAGTTTCCTGGTAATCTCTTTGAACCTGCTTCATGTATTCTATGTTTTCTCTATTTTCTCCATCAAACAATTCTCCTCTTTTTCTCTGTTCTTCCATTCCACCATCTGTTTTTTCTTTGGTGGTGCTTAGCATTTCTCTAACTATTCTACTTATATCTTGCTTTATTTTTTTAAATACTTCTCTTTTGAACTCATCTATGAGGCTCTGAAGATATCACTTTATGTCTATTGGTGCTGTGTCTGATACTGTATGTTTTCTTTCCTTATTCTCCTTTGCATTCACCTTTCCTGAATCAGTGTTCTCAGGATTGAGGACTGAGGACCCTTGCTTGTTGCTTCCTCTTCTCATACTTTTTGTTCCTTCCATACAAGCAAATATAAGAGGTCCAGTTTTTTTTTCCTTTGTCTGTTACAGTTTGTTTGAATTGCACTGGTTAGGTGTTCCCAACCACTGTAGTGTCCTAGGGAGACACAGACCTGGGCAGCCTCTCCTGAGCCTGTCCCTCCAGGTCAACCTACCAAAGGCTTCACTGCTAGGGTGCACCTCCAGGCACTGGGATCTGGTTTGGGCTAGCCTACTGGGTCTTAGTTAGCGGCATCACTGGATGTGTTGCAAATTGTATCTTGTGCCCTAGGCTCCTGGGACTGAATGAAGGTTGCTGAGCCTGGTCCAGTTAGGCCCTCAGGCCCTCCCGTAACACCTTCAATTTTCCAGATAGCTGCACAGGGACCTAACCATTGTGGATCATGGGCTAAATCTCTCCCTGGTTGAAGACCAATACCCTGGAACTCACTTCACCTACTCTCAAATCCTGTAATTGAAGAAGGTCACTGGGCGTAATATAGTTGGTCCACAAAACCTCCCAAGGCTAGTCTAGTGTGTCTGGGCTCTAGATAGGTCCTTGAGCTCCAGAAAAGATGATCTTAAAGTCTCCTGGGTCTCGGGGTGGCATGGAACTTACCCCAGCCGCCAGCTGAGTTTCCCAGTTTGGGAGAAGGTCACTGGGCATGTCCTGGGCAAGCCTGAAACCTGCGAAGAGCAGCCCAGTTTGGCTGGACTCGTGGTGGGTCCATGAGCTATGGAAGAGATGATCTTAAAGTCTCCCGGGGCTCGGGGTGGCGTGCGGACTCACTTCAGCCACGAACTGAGTTTCCCGGTTTGGGAGAAGGTCTGCAAAGAGCTTTTAAAACTTGTGGTTTACAGCAATAATCACTTTGGATCTTTGGAAAAATCTTTACTGAAATATTCTTTTGCTCTTTGTAACATCTACAATGTCACTTTGTAGTACTTAGCTACTGGTTGGTCTTAGCTGAAGGGTCTAATTCTCCTCTTTATATGCTTGATACTTTGGTAGAAGCCCTAGAGGCTGACCTCTACTAGGTCCTTCCACTAATAGTCTCAGGACCTCTCATATGGATAGTTTCATAGCAAATTGGGGATCTGAGAGGCTAAGGCAGAAGCTCTCTTGAAATTTAAGTCAGAAATGCTCCTTGTCCATTGGCAATATACTCCATTGATCAAAGTAGTCACAGGCCAGCTCCAATTCAAAGAACAGGAAAACACATCTAACTTTTCAATGGGAAGTATTAAAGTGCCTCCATCTTCTCTTTGGCCACTAATAGATTCTTGAAGTCTGGTCACATTATGGCATTGATTTGAAGTTGAGGATACTGTTTTTTAACTCTGAGCCACATCTCGAACACCTAGCTTCTGAGAATATTGACTCTTCTTTTGAATTCTCGCAAGTATTGTGCTGGTACAGGCTTTGTAGTTATTAATCTCTGACTGATCTCAGCATCTTCTCTTTTAACTCCCCCTTGCTCTATAACCAAATTTGTTTATTGAATTTCTGTTCTGTGACATCATATGATGTATATTTTTGACCGGATCCTTATGGATACAGACAATAAACCAATATAATTGGTACATTTTCTTTTTCTTTTTTTTCTTCTTTTGATACAGTTAGGGAACATTTTATCTATTGTTTCTGATCTCTTGTTTTTTTCTTCTTTGCCATGCTAATTTACCCTCCCTGTTTCCCAGGAACTCTCCTCATTTTCAGCAAACTTTAGGCATAGGTACTTAAAGAAATTCATCTTGATTAAATAGCACACACTGCAAGTCTATCAGTACCTTCTGTGCCTGGAAAGAAAGCTTAAATCAGGGTTTGTCAAGCAGGTTCTTGCCTTAAATCTGTGCTGAAACCCCAAATGTTCTGGGTGGATTCACTTATAGAAAATAAGATGCTTCCTTGTGTGTTATTTCAGATCCTCTTCTTTTTTATTCTCTGTTGAGTTTGAACACTTTCAAGTGGGTATCATCTCTGTCCTATTTCCTATCCCTTAATCATGGAGGACTGTGGGAAGAGGACTCCAAAGCTGAGTTTGGGTATGGAGTCTGAAATTTAAGTGCTAAAATATCTTCTATCCCAGTGTCCTATCTTATCATTCTGTGTCTGCATTGCTAGCTTGAATGTACAGACTCTCAGATTATGCTTTGGCTCATTATTTCATCTGATTGTGTGTCTGTGACCCAAGACCTCTGCTATCACAGTAGAGGAAAACCCACATGGCGTATTGGACCCTTACCTTGCTGTGAAGAAGTTCAACTATATGCTGTAGGTGAGAGTTCTGGGGACTATACGATGAGGGGTAGGGCCCAGTGGAGTTCAGCTTTGTAGAGTTCCTACCAAAGTATCAGGTGTATAAAGGGGGTATCTGGACCCTTCAGATAAGACTAGCCACAAACTAACTACTACAGAGTGATATCACAGATGTCACAAGGAGCAGAAATATATTTCAGCAGAAATTTTCCCAAGGATTCAAATGGTTATTGTAAACCACGAATTTTCAGAACAGTTCTTCTAGTAATGACTGATAGCCTACCATAGATTTGAGTCTCTGATAATGGAATTCATGAATTTATTAAGGAGCGTCCTTAGAAAAAAGACTGATGAAACAGCATAGCAAAGCTTTTTCACTGAAGCATCACCCAGTCGAAAATCAAGGCAAGGGAAGTCTAGCCACTGGCCTCTCCTCAATTATTGGTTCCTTGGAACAGGGAATGATTAGGGGTGAGGCAGCTCCTTCTTCCCAATGGACTTTCCAGAGTAACATAGTGGGATCTGGGTGATATACCAGAGTACAACTATAGTTTACCTCTTTGTACTATTTGAATCCATTTGTTGTATATAATAAGTTCAGTGAATTTAGGAATATCTCCTCCAGGGTTCTAGTAGTCTGTTTTCTTGGGAAATTTTTCAAGAGGAAGTGTTTTGGAATAAACTCGAGGCCCCACTGCTGTGCCCGGTCTCAAGGCTAATACTTACCCTTGTGACCACCCCTTCCTTAAGCATTTCATATTCCCTTTCCTTTGGACACCTCCCCATTGCTACAGGGAACTTCCCTGGTTGTGTGGACCAGAATTTCTTTTCTCACTGGAAATGTATAAGCTTCCATTCACCTTGCCTTTTGAGGCCATTGCTACTGTTCTTGTTCGTTTACTATGAAAAGTGGAGGGGAGTAGAAAAAGTTATTCAAGAGGATCAGCTAAGTACTCAAGATCTATTTTTGCATATTCTGTGTAACAAAACCTCTTTCTCCTCTTAATTATCATACTATTTACTCCTGTAATGCCTGCTGATTTCTTAGCCTAAGGAGCCTAAGCGAGTAAACAGCAGATACAATAAATTAGGATTATTTCTGTGCATTTTCAGGTATTTTCTCCTGAGAATCAGAATCTCTGGATATGTGAAGCCTAAAAGTATGCAGATTGCAAAAACAAATTTCCTAGGGTGGGTTATTAGGTGATGGTAAAGGACCATTTGGACTTCCACGCTGTGTGTCTCAAGCCCACATATTTGCCTACTAGGGACAGGGTACTATGTTTTGTCATTAATCTAGGACACATTCTGAGAGGATGGCATACCATCTCACAGTGTGCTTTCTTCAAGTTGGTTTTTCATCTGCAGTTTCAAAAGCTTCTGCTGCCTTACCAGGTTAGCAGTCTCCCATTAGCATGGTACGTGAAAAGGCAGTGAATTCCATGCTCACATGCCCACTGACCTTCACTTCTATTTTACAGGAGAGTACTTCTTAATCAACTGGCCCTCCTGACTTCACAGGCAGTCAGAACCCAGCTCATGATGGCTAGTTCTGGTTGCATGCTCACCTGATGACATATGCCAAGTCCTTTGAGACTATTATATCCCAAATGTATGCCAAGATTTACTTGGTTGGCATATAATGCTGTCTTGTTGATGTCTGTTGTGTCTACATAGTGATTCTATCATTGGGACTTGTCATAGATTCCACATGGAATCTTTTTTCTCCATAGACTCCTCTAATAATGGAGTCTATTATAATTGTGCAGCCCTAGGAACAAGCTGCTTTCACCAAGACTGAATCTGCTACAGAATTGTGTCCCACTCTGGTACACACTCAGAGCTGGAAGATGTGTAAGCCACTCGTTAAATAGCTTAGAGCACTGTCCCCTTAGGTATCTGGTAGAGAAGCCACTGTTTAGGAATCTTTCAGTGTTGTTTTAATTTGTATCTCTCGAATAGCCAATGATGCTGAATATTTTAAAAAATATATTTATTTTCCATTTGTATTTCTTCACCTGAGAAGTGTATGCTCATCTCAGATGCCTATTTTTGGATTGAGTTTTTTAAATTTGACAGGTCTGCTTGTTTTTAGTTCTTTATATGTTCTTGATAGTAATCCTTTGAGGAACAGCTGACAAACATTTTTTCCTACACTGTGGGTTGTCTCTTCGCTCTGTTGGTGGTTTTTCTTGGTATGCAAAAAGTAAGATGAGATACCAGTTGTTGATTCTTGAAGTACTTTCCATAGAGTTTGGAACACTCTGTTGGAACTCATCATGAAATCTCTGTTTACCTGTATGCCTTCAAGATTTCTACCTACTTTCTCTTCCAGTAGGCTTAGTGTTTCTATTTTAATATTTAGATATATGATTTACTGTGAATTTAGTTTGTGCATAGTGAAAAGTATGGATCCAATTTTAATGTTCAGCATGTGCAGAGTTTTTCCAGCACCATTTATTAGAAGAGGCTATCTTTCTTCCAGTGAATGCATTTGGCTCCTTTGTCAAAGATAAGCTGAGTAAGACATAGTAACTTTTATCTGGATCATCTTTCTCCCTTTTCTGTCCACCAAACTCCTAATCCTTAGTGTTCTTTTGTCAGAAGTCTCCTGTTCTGTTTTTCTTTTCTCTTTTTTGTTATATAGACAAATTAGATTCTTTCCTCTGAACGCACAGGAGCTCTGAGTCTCCAGTTCTCCCGCAGGTATTACTCTGTTCTGTACTATTTACAATGCAATTTATAAGCATCTTGAGGTCAGAGCGTAGGTTCAGTTTTTCTATGTACAACATGTCTAGAATATTAACTAGTATACAATAGCATAACTGTTGAATAAAATCATTCCATAGGCTTGTAACATGTTTTTAAAAATTTTTGAACTTAATTGTACGCAGATATGTGTGTTTCTGTGTGTGTGTATTCATGCATGTGAGTGTGCATGTGTGTGAGAGTTTACATAATAGACCAAGTAGTTAAATGAGTGGAGAGAAATGAGCCTTCTTTCTTTATCACTAACTCTATATTCTGAGTCCAGCTGAGTCTAATTTAGCTGACAAAAGGGGTACAACAATAAACCTATGAAACAAAAGTTCATCTGAACTAAGAATTAAAGGAGTTAAAATATAAAAAGAAGACACAAAACAGTGAAAAATGTAAAATGAATTTCAGGTAAAGACGCTGTGAAACATGAACTCTAATGTACAGTAGATGAGAGTAATGGTCTAAATTTCTACAAAATAATTTAGTAATGTATACTAAGAGCTTAATAACTGTCTTATCTTTTCTGAGATGTGATCTTTTAATTATCACTCCTAAGGAAATAACCAGAAATGCATACAAAGCTTTGTGTATGTAAATGTTCTGCATAGGGTCCGTTAAAGTAACAAAAATTGGGAAGAATAAAAACATTTAACAACATGGGAAGAGTGAAGCAAATTATAGCCTACACAGGAAGGAAACATTACGCTGAAAATGATGGGTCTCAAGAGTCCTTGTTACTCCTGAGGTATTCTGAGTAAGTATGTCATCACTTTGAGGACAAAGGTGGTGATAGATGAGCAGTTTCTGATTTTAACAGCACTGTTTGTTGAGTGAGGAATTGTCTCTTAATGTTTCTTTCATAAATGAATCTTTTCACTATCTTTTGTTACAGAATGCCCTTCAGTCTAATGGCTTAGACAAAGTAAGAAAGGGCATTCCAACCAGACAGAATAAAGGGCAGGGGCAGAAAGCATTGGAATCATGGTGATGAGTCTTTAGAACTGCAGAGTGAGGGACATGGGGATGGGTGGAAATAGACAGGGTCACAGGTGAAGGGCACTGGGGTCTGGTGTGGCACTGGAACATGAATGAAATTGCTGTTCACGAGGGGCCAGTAGGGTATTGAAGCAGGGAAGTGGGGTGATTAATTTATTTAAGAACCTGGTGTGTTGTCCACATCCATGGCAGCCTCCAGTTGATGGCATGTGTCTGCCACATAACAGGTGTTAACTAATGCTCTATTTAAATGAATAGGTGACTGTAAGTGGGTGATCCTAAAGGCAGAAGGTGGTATAAAGCATGGTAGCAATCTGTAAAGGTTGCCTGAACAAATACTGTAGCTGCTTGGCTCTAGTTAAAAGATAACATAGGAAGAAATTTGAGACCTCTGGCTTCCAATGAAGCACATAAGGAGCTTGCAAGTAATCTATCATGTTCCCGTAACAAGAAAATAAACTGAAAAAACAGAACATCAACAATATTTCTTAGATCCATCGAGCACTGATGCCTCAGGCAGATGAAGCAAAGTCTCTAGTGAAAGCCATGATTTATAGAGGGAAGAATCAGGGTGAATATGTATGATAAAGTTAGGCAGGGAGAATCTAGGAAGCAATTGTTTGGGGGAATAGACAAGGAAACATTAGAAATTTTAAGATTGTTGGAGAGTATTATGAGTCCATTTGAGATCCTGTCTCTGAACATAGAAGAAATTCTGCTCTATTGTATATTTGCTTCAGCCTCACGGAGCTACCTAAATGCAGATCGAAATCAGATAGACACTAGGGTTTCAGCTTTGCAATACCCATAAAGGGAGGAGGAATATGTGGGCTGAGTTTATAATCATGGTTCTTGGAATCTATGCACAGGACAGGAGGCATTGTGGTTTAGATCTTAAAGGTCCCCCAGAATTTTCACGCATGATTGGGCCACCGGGGGTGCTGCAGCTGATTTGCTATTAGGAGGTGAGGCCTGGAGGCATGACCTGGAAAGCGTATCTTCCTTACCAGGTCTTCTCTTGTCTTCCTGCTTCCTGTCTGCAATAAGACAATCAGTTTTCCTGTGCCCCACCCTTTCCCTGTGCTGCTCTGCCCCAGAGTCAGCTGACTATGGTCAGAATCCTCTAAAACTAGTGAGCTAAACAAATCTCTCCTCCTTTAGATTGTGCCTGTTGGATATTTTGTCCCAGCAACAAGGAAAAAAAAAAAAGGTGAAAGCTGTGAGTAGCAAATAGTAGGGTTGATATGTTGGAAGGTCAAGGATTTCTGGAGTGGCACAAAGGAGAGATGAGTTGAAAAGATACGGTCCTCAGGGTAAGGATTTTTTTTAAAAGATCACAAATATACTGCTAAAGTGGAAGAAGATGACAGGCTGCTGGGTGTGAGTGACCAAGTTGCTGAATCAGTTGTCTATGTGGATCTAGAAGCTGTTAAGGATGATGACAGGAGTGGTGAAGGAAAAAAGCAAGAACTCAGTTCACAAAGTCACCCATAATTAGGACAGAATGGGAGAGACAGAGTCTAAAGATGGCAAAACCAAAGAACACTGGCAAGAGGTCAATCTGACGGCATGAATCCCATGATCACCCTGAGTGTTAGAAATATTGGCTGATGTCCCAGTGTGATGGCTCATGCCTGTAATCCCAGCACTCGGGAGGCTGAGGCAGGAGGATCATTGTTTTCGAGACCAGCCTGGGCTACAAAGTGAGCTCAAGGCCAGCCTGAACTACATAGCCAGACCCTATCTCAAAAAGACCAAAAAAAAAAAAAAAAAAAAAAAAAAAAAAGAAAGAAAGAAAAGAAAAGAAAAGAAATATTGGGGCTGGGGATTTAGCTCAGCGGCATAAGCACCTGCCTTGCAAGCAGGCAGTCGTGAGTTCGATCCCTGGTACCGATAAAAAGGAAAAAGACAAAAAAAAAAAAAAAGAAAAAAAGAAATATTGGCTGATGTGAGGAAGCCTCTGTCACAGAGATTAAACACTCAACCAGCGATCATTCTTGCATTTTTGTTTGAACAGTGTCACATGATACAGAAAAGGCTACAAATACAGAATTAAAAACAAAACAAAACAAAAGGCTCTTCTTTACTTTCTGAAGATCAATCATGGTTAACTATGTTACAATATGATTAACCTCTTCCCACTGGCAATGGCAACCATTTGGAGAACAAAGAAATCAAGGTACTTTAGAGTGCTTAGAAAGAGCAGCTGAAAAACATTCTAATAACTCAACTGTGCCTTTGACAATTGAAAAATGACTTTTGCTCCAGACAGATTATACATAGCAGTTTTGACTGAAAAAAACGTTTTTAAATCCCAAGTAATTAATAGAAAAATTGTAATTGAGCAAAATGACAACAAAAGTAAACATAAAATTTAGATAAAGGGGATGTTCTTGAGAAATTATTACAACTAATTATTACAATGCAGCTGAACAATATTCCTAATATTGTTTTATTTTTTGATATGTCATAATGATGATAACTTCAGTTTGTTGTCTGATTACAGAAGGTGAATATACAGAAAACAAAGGTATAACTGCAAGATAAAAGTATATTTTATAACATTGTTGAACAGGTTTTACTATTAACTGGAATACAGAAAAGTAAATAATAGAATTTGTTCTAGTAAATAGTAGAATTTTTTCTAGTAAATAGTAGAATTTGTTCAACACAGGAATTTATACAATATAATCCAGGAACATATACATAATAAATAATCTTTCTTGTCATCTGTACAATGCTAATGTGCACTCCATCATATGTTTAAATTGTAGCCATACATAAAGCCTAACCAGGCCCCACCACCACCTTCATAAAATAATCTAGGGCTTCCCCAATCCTCATAATCTGCTTCTTATCTGAAATCCTATAGAATTTTCATCCAATTAAATATTACTGTGTGATTACCTATTATGTGCTGAGTACTACACTAAGAGGTAAAGAAAGAACAGGACTAAATAGAGAAGAAACAATAAAAGTACCAATTTTTATTTGCCAGGCATGATTAAGTCCTTTGCAAATACTTATCCTTTGGTTTCGTATAAAAACCCTAACAGTGAAAACTATTATTGTTCCCATTTTTGAGACTAGGAAATAAAAACAGAGAAGAGTTAAATTGCTCACTGTTATGGCTTGTATCTAGATGTCACTTTCCCAAAGCCTCATGCACTCATAGGTGGGGCTTTTCACAGAAGACCGGATCAAGAGTGTGTGATGCTGGGATTGATTCATTGTGCCATGCTAGGGTTCAGGGCGCTAGAATTAAGGATGTGTGATTCCTAAGTTAGTTCACTGATTGGTTCAGCATCGGCCCTAAGCAGGGTAGCCAAGGTAGAGTATAACAGGAACAGAAACAAACTGCAGTTGTCACTCATGGGTTATTTACTTGCTTTTTCTGATTTCTGCCTGCCATGAACTGTTTCTCCTTCTGCAATGCCCCTTTGCCATCTACTCTGCCTTGGAGCCAGCTGATAATAGATTGAAATATCTACAAACTGTGCACCAAAATAACCGTTTCTTCCTTTAACTTTGGATGGTGGATAGTTTGTGCCAGCAATGAGAAAAGTAACTAAGACACTTACTAAAAGTCATAGGGTTACTATCTGGTAAAATCTGGTTTCCCCTCATTTGAAAGCTTTTAGTACCTGTCATTGAATGACTTTGTCCTTCAATTTCCAAATTTCACAAAAAAATTAAAATACTCTCCATTTAATTCATAGGGATAGTTTTGAGTTTCAAATACAGAATAGATTTAAAAATACTTTTTAATGTTTACTTGAAGTATTTAAAAATAATACAAAATTTTACTTATTGTAATACCACCTATGAATTGTTTTATGCAGATTTATTCACTTCTCAAGATGGCATTCTTTGCTCTGAGGGCACCTTTATTTTATCATGGAAAAGGTTTCCAGTGCCGGAAGTCTGACCCCAAAAGGCATGCTCTAATCTCTATATTCTGCTGCCTTGCTTCCGGGTTTTGTGCTGTGTATTTATTTGGGCATGCTCGGTGTCCAGGATGGGACTGTTGATGTGGGCATTGCTGAGCTTAGGGTGAGCCCAGGGAGTGAGCTGCTCCTTTCTGTGTCTTCCCACGCTGAGGTCATGTCCCTGACTTCTGACACTGTGTAGGTGTCACTTCATACCCTTAGGAATGACAGAGACCCCCAGGAAGCCCCTCTGTGTCAGAGTCTGACTCTCACAAGGTAAGCACAGTGATGCTCTGAACTAAAAAAAAAATCACATCTCTTTTTTCCCATGGGAAATGCCTGGAGTCCATGGCTCCTGTGATTCTTGGTTGCCTTAGTGACTGCAATCCCAGGCATCCAGGAAAAGCCCTTTACATTGTTATATCTCTAATTTGTAAAGAATCTTTAAATTGAATAGCAAGTTACTTAAAAGCTAGGTTAAACTTTTTTGACTGATTCAAGATCTACTGTGTCTATTTCTTCTTTTTTTTTTTTTTGTCTTTTTCATTTTTACCGGTACCAGGGATCGAACTCACGACTGCCTGCTTGCAAGGCAGGCGCTTATGCCGCTGAGCTAAATCCCCAGCCCCTGCTGTGTCTACTTCTAATAAATCTAGTTTTGGTTTAATGTCTGCACACTGAATTTCTCTGGCTCCAAACTGTAATGTCAGTTTACTGGCCACGTCCCATGTCTAATCTTGTAGAAAAATAAGATCAATATTTCCTAATAAGTTTCATGAATTCCTTCCTTTTTTCCTTCTTTCCATTTTTCTTCCCCACTTCCCTCCCTCCTTCTTTCCTTCTTTCCTTTTGGGTCACATGGGGTCAAAAACACTGCAGATAAGACTCTGAAAAATTTGACATATAAAAATATAAAATCATTTGCTAGTTAAAGGAAAATTCTATTGCTCTCAAGTATAATTTTTACATGATAGTATATTTACTCACTTTACAGGCTCCATGGAAATATGAAACTTAAAGTGATGTAGTTCAACTCATTTCACGAAGGAGAGATTGGGGGCTCAGGAGTATGAAGCTTGATCCCACAGTCATGTCCCCAGGTAGAAAGAACCAAAATGCAGGACATCATTTCATTGTTCTCATTAAAGAAAGAGTTTGATTCCAACTGAAATTTGAACACAAGGGACATACTTTTATAAATCGGATGTGTGTGTGTGTGATTTATGCTTAGAATTTCAGCATGTATAATGGAAAGCACATTTTACCCTACCTTCTGCATATTCCATTTGTCTTGGGAGATGCACAGAATATGAGAGAATCTTTTCAGATACCACAAAATACACTCAGAATGTTACGAAGAGACCCAGACTGTAACAGAAGTACATTCTTGTATGAACCAGAGTTTATTTTTCATGAAGATATTTGCAAAGACCACTCAAGATATTTAAAAATCTCAGTAAATGTGCTTCATATAAATATGAAAAATATTCCATGTAAAATTTCTAGGAGGAGGGGATTCATAGGTTTGACACACTGAATACACAAAACTTTATTAACATCAATAGTCAACAAAAATCCGGACACACATCACAAATAATTATTGATCCCAGATATGTTCTATAAGGTATTAAGTAAAACTTACATTGTTTGATCAATTTTTCATGCCTATATCTTGTAAGCTGAGTAACTACATTCAATATAACAATGCACACTATATTAACTATTGTCTCCTATTATCTTGTTTTGAAATCCTGTATCATTGCTTTTTTGTTTTTTTCTCTTTAAAAACATAGAAATAAACTTTATATAACATAACTCTTGTTTCTTTTATTTTGGTACAACTGAAAAAAAATATAAAATTTTATTTTATTTATTCAGCACCAAGATAGTTAAATTATGTCCTTAGATCATTTATGACTAAAAAATTTTTCCATCTCAGTATTTGATAAGAAATAAAGCAAAAGAAACAATTTTAACAAACGGAAATGATCAGTGTTTGTCAATGGTGGGGTTAGCAACCTTCCCAAGTATCGGGTTGTTTTTCATTTCATGAAAAGTGAAATAGTAATCTAAGTCACAAGTCTTTTCATAAAAAGAATTTGGATAGGGACTATATTTAAATTAATTTATCAAAAGAAGGCCATGGTGGTCCATGGCTGTGAACCAGCACTCTGAAAGGCAGAAAATTTACAAGTAGGAGCCCAGATCATGCCACTTAGTGACTTAGTGAGACCTTATCTTAAAATAAAGAATAGAAATAGGATGGGAATGCAGCTTAGTGTGAGGTCTTTGGGTTCAGTCCCTAGTATACTGCAAAAGGTAGAGGTGTCTTTGATTTAGGCAAACTAAAAAATTTTTTTTTCGGAATAAATTTTGGTTTATAACAGAGTCAAATAATTTACAAATAGGAATTTTCAGAGGTGAAGTAATTTCCTAGGTACTTGAGAACTTTTGTGCCCTGGATTAAGAATTTAGGCTAATATTTTAAGCAATTATTTTGCATACTAATGTGATACATTTACTGGATCTTTTCAAGAAGTGTCAATCTTCCCAATTCACTGAGAACTCTTCATGGTAAAAACCCAGAAGAATACAAGTATAGAAGGACCACTCCTGAATATGATAAAAGCTGTTTATGAGCTACGAATCACCAGCATCATACTAAATGGAAAAAAAAAAAAACTTAAAGCATTCCCCCTAAAATTAGGAACAAGACAAGGTGTCCCCTATCACCTCTTCTCTTCAACATAGTACTTAAAATATTAGCCAGAGAAATTTGGCAGGAGAAATAAATAAAAGAAATACATATTGAAAAGGAAAAACTCAAATTATTGTTATTTGCAGATGATATTGTACTCTATATGAAGAGCCAAATAACTCTTCCAAGAAACACTTGGGATTAATAACCAACTTTAGCAAAGTAGTAAGATATAAGAGCAACACAAAAAATCATTAACATTTGTGTATACCAACAGTGAATAGGATGAGAAGAAAAATTTTTAAAAATTTATTTTAAAAACAAAGAATAAAAATGATACAGACTT
Source organism: Cavia porcellus (assembly GCF_034190915.1). Classification (NCBI taxonomy): domain Eukaryota; kingdom Metazoa; phylum Chordata; class Mammalia; order Rodentia; family Caviidae; genus Cavia; species Cavia porcellus. The sequence continues at coordinate 38,339,106 of NW_026947504.1, read as the reverse complement.
TCAAAACAAAACAACAGGAGATTAACACTGGTTAATATATTGTGCATTATCTTCAAAGTAGTTGTTCAGATTACAAGATATAGGTGTAAAGGCATGATCAAACAACTGAACAGTGAAAGTACAAACTGTTTAATGATCTTAGTAGTATAATTATCAAAGATTATATACAGACATATTAACTTTTCCATTCTTTTATTTCTCTTTTCCCCTTTTCCAGTTCCTTTATTTTGAGCAGTTTATTCACTTTCACTTTTGCAATACACATTGTACATTTTGGATCTTATTTATTCTTTCAGTTTGTTACACTAGAGAGATACTATGATATTTACACATGCAAGCTTGATTTGTTTCACTTATAAATATGGTCTCAAATTGTATCTGTTTACCTATTAAAGCCTCAAGTTATTCTTCTTTATAACAGTAACATTTTATTGTATAAAAATATATCTTTTTCATTCACTCTATGGTTGATGGGCATTTTGGTTGTTTCCAAGATTTAGCTATTACAAATTGTGCTGCTATAAACATAAGCATACATATATCACTGTAGCATGATGTTTTCAATTTTTCTGGGAAAATATCCAGGAAGGAAATAGCTGGATTGAATGAAACTTCCAATCCTAGTTTTGTGAGGAGTTTCCACACTGATTTCCACAGTGGTTGCACCAGTCTACACTGCCACCAACAGTGGAGAAGGGTTCTTTTCCCCCACAGCTCTGCCAGCATTTGTTATTGGTTGATTTCTTGATGTGAGCCAGTCTTTCTGGATTGAGATGTAGTTTCAATGTTGTTTAAATTTGCATTTCTCGAATGATCGGTAATGTTGAACATTTCTTCATATACTTATTTGCCATTTGTATTCATCTAAGAAGCATGTATTCATCTCCGATGCTCAGTTTTGGATTGGGTCTTTGAATTTGGGGACCTGATTTATTTTTAGCTCTATATATGTTCTATATATAAGTCCCTTGAAGGACAGTTGGCTAATTTTTATTTCTTACATTCTTTGGGGTTTGTTTTTATTCTGTTGGTGATTTCTTTTGATATGCAAAAACTTTTTAGTGAGATGAGATCCCAGGTGTTCTTTGATGTACCTCATGTGTAATTTATGTTTTGTTCATGAAATCTTTACCTACTGCTAGATCTTCAAGATTTGTACCTACCTTGTCTTCAGTAAATTTAGTGTTGCTGTTTTAACATTTAGAACTTTGTTGTGATATGAAATCCAGCAATACTATTATTCTTTGTTCAGAGTGATTTTAGTCTGCTTTGGTTTGTTTGATCTCAACATAAATGAAGATATGGATAAATGCATGTATGTTTAAGTGTATAGGATTGATAACCATATTACTAAGTTTTTATTAGATAGTTGAACAGAACTATTTGCAGTCTCCCTGTTTGAATTTCCATCTATGTGCTCCATGTTGTATCTTGAACAATTATTCGTAAGACAATATGTAAACATTAACTAGTGATTTATTACTGTTTATTTTTCCTTTGAAAGTATGTACTATTTCTACCTGTTTTGTGTTTTGTTTTGTCTTTATTTAAATAAAATAAAAAAACATTTAGAACTTTGATCTATTTTGACTTTAGTGTATAGTGATAGACATGTCTCGTTTTAGTTTTTGGGATTTGAAAGCCAACTTTGCCTGCACCATTTATTAAAGAGGATCTCTTTCTTCCAGAGAATATGTTTGCCACCTTTGTCAAAGATAAGGTGGCTGAGAGTCTTGGTAGTTGTGTCTGCATCTTGTAATTTGTTTTTTAAAATTTTTTTTTATTTTAAAAAGAAAAACAGGATAGAAGTGATACAGAATTTCAAAAAATAGTAGGAAATTAACAGTAGTTAATATATTATATTGTGATCTTAAAAGTAGTTGTTCAGATTATACAACAGTCATGAAAAAACGATAAACAGTGAAAGCAGAAACTGGTCTTTTTGATGAACTAACAGATTAGAAGTATAGTTATCTATCTTGTGTGTATATATATATGTCCATACATATATTTGTATACCTATATACATATAATCTTTTATCTTCTTTCTTTCCTCTATCCCAGTTGTTATTTCCATTTGAGCACTTTCTTTTCCTTTCATTTTCACAAAATCTATTGTATGTTTTGGATCTTATTACTTTCAGTTTTCCTTTGTACACTAGGGAGACAATATGATATTTACAAATGTGAGTTTGATTCATTTCACTTATGAGTGAAATATGTGATCTCAAGTTGCCTCCATTTACCTATAAAAGCTTATCTGAGTAATATTCTATTGTATAAAAATACCACATCTTTTTTTTAATGCCTTCCACAGTTGATGGGCATTTGGGTCATTTCTAAAATTTAGCTGTTTAAAATTGTGCGGCTATAAATATGGGGGTACATGTTTCAGTGTGGCATTATGTTTTCCATTTTTCTTGGAAAATACCCAGAATGGGAATACCTGGATTGAATGGGACTTCCAATTACAGTTTTTTGATGAATCTCCACACTAACTTCCACAGTGGTTGTACCAATCTACGCTCCCACCAACAGTGGAGAAACTTCCCCACAGCCTCACCAACACTTGTTATTGGTTGATTTCTTGATGGCAGCCATTTTGTCTGGAATGAGATGGAACTTCAGTGTTGTTTTAATTTGCATTTCTCAAATTAACAGTGATGTTAAATGTCTTCATGTAATTATTTGCCATTTGTATTTCTTCTTCTGAAAGTTACATGTTCATTTCAGATGCCCATTTTTGGATTTGGGTCTTTGAATTTGGGGGGCCTGATGTTTTTCAATTCTTTATATGTTCTGGATCTAAGTCCTTTGTCTGAGGGACAACCAGCTAAAATTCTTTCATATTCTGTAGGTTTTCTTTTTACTTTGTTGGTGCTTTTTTTTATGAGGTGCAAAAACATTCTAATAAGATGAGGTCCTGGTTGTTGATTCTTTGGAGTACTTCCCATGCAGTTTGTTTTGTTCATGAACTCTTTGCCTACCCCTATATCTTCAAGATTTCTATCTACCTTGTCTTCCAGTAGATTTAGTATTTCTATTCTAATATTTCGATCCTTGATACATTTTGACTTTAGTGCATGGTGATAGAGATTTGTCTAGTTTCAGTCTTCAGCATGTGGAAAGCCAATTTTTCCAGCACCATTTATTAAAAAGGTTACCTACCTTTCTTCCAGTGAACATATTTAATCTCTTTGCCAAAGATAAGGTGGATGAGTGTCTTCGTAGTTGTGTCTGCATTTTCTAATCTGTTCCATTGGTTCTCAGGTCTGTTTTATTGCCTGTATCATGCTGATTTTACCACAGTAGCTTTGTAGTATAATTTCAAGAATAGGATTGTGATACCTCCTGTCTTTCCCTCACTGCCCAGGATTGCCTTTGCTATTCTAGGTCTCTTCTGTTTCCAAATGAATTGTAGGAATATTTTCTCTAGATCTATGAGGTATATTAATGGTATTTGGATTGGGTTTGCATTAAATCTGTATAATAGTTTTGGGATTATGACCTTTTTCACAATGTTGGTTCTTTCTATATAAGAGAAAGGGATACCTTTCCATTTTCTGATATTCTCTTCAGTCTCCTTTTTTAGAGTACTATACTTTTTAATGTATATGTCTTTTACATTCTTTCTTAGGTTGATTCTTAAGTATTTCATTTTTTGGATGCTATTGTGAAATGTGTTAATTCTATAATTTTTCTTTCAGTGAGTTTGTTGTTTGTGTGCAGGAATGCTACAGATTTTTGAGTATTGACTTTGTATTCCACTATACTGCAAAATTTGGTTCTTAACTCTAGTAGTAGTCTTTTGATGGAGTTTTTTTGGTCTTCTATGTAGAGTATCAAGTCATCTGTGAATAATGATATTGTAACTTCTTCCTTTACTATCTTTATTCCTCTTTGTTCTCTTGTCTTAATTGATTTGGGTACTATTTCCAGAACTATGTTGAATAGGAGTGGTGATAGTGAACATCATTATCTTGTTTCTGATTTTTGAGTAAAACTTTTGTGTTAGTCCATTTAGTATGATATTGGTTGTTGGTTTGTCATAAATCATTTTTATCAGATTGAGGTAGATACCATCTATTTTACTTTTCTCTAAAGTATTTTTTATCATGAATAAATGGTAGACTTTATCAAAAGCCTTTTCTGAATCTATTGAGATGATCATGAGATTTTTATCTTTGGCTCTGTTGATGTCATGTATTATATTTATTGACTTATATATGTTGAACCATCCTTGCATTCCTGGAATGAATCCCACCTGGTCATGGTGTATAATCCTCTTGATGATTTGCTACATTCTGTTTGCTAGAGTTTTATTGAGAATTTTTGCAATTATGTTCATTAGGGAGATTGGCCTGTAGTTCTCCTTTTTAGTTGGGTCTTTCTCTGGTTTTTGGTATCAGTGTAATACTTGCTTCCAGGAATGAGCTAGGGAGAGTTGCTTCTGCTTCAATTTTGTTAAACAATTTGAGGAGTATTGTCATTCAGTCTTCTCTAAATTTCTTATATAAGTCAGCTGTGAATCCATCTGGACCTGGACTTTTCTTTGTTGGCAATTTTTTTCAATTTCAGTAATTGATATAGAATTATTAAAAATTTTTAAATCTTTTTTATTCAGGTTTGGTAATGCATATGCTTCTAGAAATCTCCATTTATTCTTTGTTTTCCAGCTTATGTAAATAAAGATTTTCAAAATAATTTGATGATTTTCTGAATTTCTGTAATAATGTCACTCTTTTAATTCTTCACTGCATGAATTTGAGTTTTTTATTTCTTTTTCTTGATAAGGTTGACTAGGGGCTTATCAATTTTGTTTATTCTTCCAAAAAACCAACTCTTTGATTCATTAATTCTTTGTAGTATTTGCTTGGTTTCAACTGCATTAATTTCTGCTCTAGTGGTTATAATTTCTTCTCTTCTATACACTTAGGTTTTAGCTTGCTCTTCTTTTTCTAGAAACTTGAGGTTCAGCATTAAGTTGTTTATTTGTGCTCATTCTGTTTTCCTGATGTGATAATTTATGGCTTATTATTTGCCTCTTAGGACTGCTTTCATTGTGTCCCACAGGCTCCAGGATGTTGTATCTGCATTTCTTTTAATGGTAGATATTGCTTAATTTCAAGAAAAAAATTGAAAACAATACCATTTACAGTCACTTCAATAAAAATAAAATTACTAGGAATGAACTTAACCAAGGAAGTAAGGAACCTCTACAATTAAAATTATAGTATTCTGAAGAAGAGAATTAAAGAATACATCAGGAAATGGAAAAATGCCCCCTGTCTTGGATGGATAAAACCAGTATTGTTAAAATGGTCATACTTCCAAAACTCTCATACAGATTCAGTACAATCCCAATTAAAATACCAACAACATACTTTGTGGATGTAGAGACAACAATCCTAAAATTCACACGAAGCCAGAAGTGATCCAGAATAGCACAAACAATTTTGGACAATAAGAGGAAATCAGGTAGCATAGTAATACCAGACTTTAAGTCATACTACAAAGCAATAGTGATAAAAAATGATGTGATAGGACTGTACAGGAAGAGAACAAGAAATCACCAAGAAGCAAGCCCTGCCTGCCTATCAGCGCCATACTTGGGTCACTAAGGGGACAGCCAGATGGCAGCCCTTCTGGCACACAGCCTGAAAAACATACCATGTTACTCTAGAAAGAGTAGCAATCATTAAGAAATCAAACAATAACAAAGACTAGCATGGCTGTGGTTAAAAAGAAACATTTCTTCATTGTTGATGGAAATGCAAACTAGTACAACTATTATAAAATCAGTATGGATATTTTTCAAAGACCTGAAATTAGATATTCCATATGACCCAAAAGTTGAAGTGATCATACTACAAAGATGCATGCATACCAATGTGTATAGCAGTACAATTTTCAATACTTAAATCCTGAAAGCAGCCTTTATACCTATGAATAGATGATTGGATAAAGAAAATGTGCTATCTAAATCCAAGGAGCTGAGGTTGCATGAGGTGAGTTTCACTGGTGTGGGGCTTGGGAGAGTTTAAGACCACCATTCCCAGTGGTTAAGTGCCCACCCAGCTTCCAAACACACTAGACTAGGTTCTGCAGGTTTCCTGGGCCTAATTGGGCCACACCCAGTGAACTTCTTTCAACCCAGGGATCTGAGGCCCTCCAAGGTGAGTTCCAGAGCACTGGTATGGGCCAACGGAGAGTTTAAGACCATGATTCCCAGCAGGTAAGTGCTCACCCAGGTTACAGACACACTGGACTAGGCTCAGGAGGTTTCATGGGCTGACTAGACCATGTCCAGTGACCTTCATTCAATCAGGGGAGCTGAGGGCATGCGAGGTGAGGTCCAGCACATCTGTGCTAGCCCAGGGAAGCTTAGGATTATCACCCACAGTGGTTAGGAGCCCGCTCAGCTTCCTGGAACACTAGAGGTAGCACAGAGGTCCTGCAGGTCCTGACTGGACCATGCTCAACAACATTCAGTCCCAGAAGCCAAGGGAGTAGGAGGCAATTTCTAATATGTCCAGGGGAAGCTTTGGAATATCACTTGAAACATGGAAATATAGGAAGACAAGACAAAAGACCAAAATGCAATCTCAAACCTCCAGCCCATTCCAAGAAAGCCTAGGAACCATGTACATAGAAGAAAATATAAGCCTTACACTGGAACTGCCTGAAATAATAGCAACTGAAATAAAGAAGCAACTCTGGGAAGAAATAAAGGAATTCAAATTAGAAATAATCTCCCAGGTAAAAAGACAAATGATAAAAGTAATGAAAGAAATGCTGAACATATCTAAAGAAGACATAGTTAAAAATTAGAAGAACAATGCAAAAACATAGAATGCTTGGATGAACAATATAAGAAACAATTCTTGAGGAAGATTCAAAGGAGATATACAGCAAATCAAAAATTCCATTGAAAGTGGTAAAAACCACATCAATGAAAGTGAAAATAGAATTTCAGACCTTGAAAGAGATTGCAGCTAGTAAGCAGGAAAGGAAAGATCTTTTAAAAATATCAAGGAATCAGGGAATAACAGTGCAATAGCTGCAAGATGATGCAAAGAAAAACAACATAAGAATGACAGGGATAAATGAAAAAGAAGGGGATGACACAAATGATATCAAGAGGCTATTTACAGAAGTAATAGCTGAAAATTTCCCAAATATGAGAATGGAAACTGACATATGGATTAGTGAAGCAATAGAACTCTAAATAGCCATAAACAAAATAAAACTACACCCAGACATATAATAATCACCATCCCAGAAATCCAACATAAGAAGAGAATATTAAAAGCGGTTAGAGAGAGAGAAAAAAAAAAAACAGATCACCTATAAAGGAAAACCTGCCAGAATCATAGCAGACTTCTCAGCACAAACAATAAAGTCAAGAAGAGCATGGAGTGAAGTATTCCAGATCCTAAAGGAAAATGATTTCCAACCCAGACTGATGTACCCTGAAAAACACTCCTTCAAAATGGATGGAGAAATAAGATACTTCCATGACTAAAAACAGCTGAAGAACTTCATGATCACCAAACCACCCTGCAAAGAATATGGAAAGACAATCTAGATATACATAGGAAAAAACCACTAAGCAAGGCAGACAATAACACAATGGAAAGGTAAAGATGCAACAGCAGAAAGATAACATGTCAGCAATAAATCAATATGTAACAGTTATAACCATTGATGTAATTGGTCTCAATTCACCAATTGAAAGAAATAGACTGGCGGAATGGATCAAGAAACAACATCCAACCACAGGCTGTCTACAAGAAACCCATCTAACCCAAAAGGAAACTCACAGACTGAAAGTCAAAGGATGGAAAACAATACTTCATGCAACAGAAACCCCCCAAAAAGCAGGGGAAGCTATTCTGTTTGCAGACAATGTGAACTTCAAATCAAGAATGATATGAAGAGATAAAGAAGATCACTACATACTAGTTAGGGGAAACTTTAAGAGGAAGAGATAACTATCTTAAATATATATGTATCAAATTCCAGAGGACCCAGCGATACAAAGCAAATATTAACAGAATGAAAAATCAAATAAGCAATAATACAATTATAACAGGAGACCTTAACACACCATTGACACAAAGGGACAGATCAACCAGACAATCAGCAAAGAAATAATAGAATTGAATCATACACGTGAGCAAATGGACTTGATAGACATATACAGAGTGTTCCATCCAACAACAACATAATATACATTCTTCTCAGCAGTACATGGGTCATTCTCTAAAATATGCCATATGCCACAGAACAAGTAAATGCAAAAGAATTGAAATTATCCCATGCATGTTTTTGGATCACAGCACCATGAAACTAGAAATCAGCAATAAAAAAACCTGCAAAACCCCACAAACACATGGAAACTGAATAATATACTCTTGAGCAATCAGTGGGTCACAGAGGAAATTAAAGAAGAAATAAAACAATACCTACAAGCAAACGTAAATACAAATACAACTTACCAGAATCTGTGGGATGCAATGAAAGCCGTCCTCAGAAGAAAATTTATTGCACTGAGTTCCCGCATCAGGAAAACAGAACGAACACAAATAAACAATCTGATGCTACACCTCAAATATCTAGAAAAAGAAGATCAAGTCAAGCCCAAAGCCAAAAGAAGGGAGGAAATTATAAAAATCAGAGCAGAAATTAATGCAATACAGATTAAGAAAACAATCCAAAGAATCAATGAATCAAAGAGTTGATAAGCAACCTAGTCAACCTTATTTAAAAAAGGAAACAACTCAAATTCATGCAATAAGGAATGAAAAAGGTGAAATCACTACAGACTCTGTGGAAATATAGAAGATTATCAACACCTATTTCAAAAACCTCTACTCTTATAGGTTTGATACACAGAAGAAAAATGGACAGATTGCTGGAAGCCTATGAACTACCAAAGGTGGGTCAAGAAGATGTAAAACTGCTGAATAATCCAAATTCTATTAATGAAATTGAAAATGTAATTAATTCCTTATCTACAAAGAAGAGCCCATGCCCAGACAGATTCACTGCAGAATTCTACAAGAAATACAAGGAAGACTTAATGCCCACATTCCTCAAACTCTTTAATGAAATCGAAAGGGAAGCAATTCTTCCTAAGTCATTCTTGGAAGCAAGTATTAGTCTAGTACCAAAACATGAGAAAGACCTAAATAAAAAGAACTACAGGCCAATTTCCCTAATGAACACAGATGCAAAAATCCTCAATAAAATATTGGTAAATAGGATGCGGCAAATCATCAAGAAGATTATACACCATGACCAAGTGGGATTCATTCCAGGAATGCAGGGATGGTTCAACATGTAAATCAATAAATGTAATCCATATCAATAAAGCCAAAAGTAAGAATCACATGATCATTTCTGTAGATGCAGAAAAAGCTTTTGATAAGGTACAACATTTATTTATGATAAAAACTTTACAGAAAATTGGAATAGATGGTCTTTACCTCAGTATAATAAAGGCCATCTATGACAGATCAACAGCCAGTATCATACTAAATGGCCCAAAACGGAAAGCCTTCACCTTAAATTCAGGCACAAGACAAGGGTGTCGCTTATCACCACTCATATTCAACATAGTACTAGAAATACTAGCCAGAGCAATTATACAAGAGAGAGATAAAAGGAGTAAAGATAGGAAAATAGGAAGTTAAATTATCATTATTTCAGACGACATGATATTCTACATAGAAGACCCCCAAAACTCCATTGAAAGACTCCTAGATACAATAAATAAATTCAGCAATGTAGCTGGATACAAAGTCAATACTCAAAAATCAATATCATTCCTATACACTAACAAAATCACACAGAGAGAAATAAGAGAAGCCACATTCTTCATACTAGCATCCAAAAAAATGAAATACTTAGCAATTAATCTCACAAAAGAAGTAAAAGACCAATACAGGGATAATTATAATACCCTAAAAAAGAAATCGAAGAGGATCTCAGAAAATAGGAAGACATCTCTTGTTCATGGATAGCAAGAATAAATATTGTGAAAATGGTCATTCTCCCAAAACTGTCACACAGGTTCAATGCAAATCCAATGAAAATACCACTAACATACCTCATAGATCTAGAGAAATCACTCCCAAAATTCATCTGGAACCAGAAGAGACCTAGATAGCAAAGGTAATTCTAAGCAGCAAAGGCAAGGCAGAAGGCATCACAATCCCTGACTTGAAGTTATACTATAAAGCTACTGGAATAAAATCAACAGGGTACTGGAATAAAAACAGATCTGAAGATCAATGGAATAGATTAGAAGATACAACCACAACTACAAACACACTCAACCACCTTATCTTTGTAAATGGGCAAAACATGTTCACTGGAAGAAAGATAGTCTCTTTAATAAATGGTGCTGGCAAAATTGGCTCTCCATATGCTGAAAACTAAAACTAGACCCATGCCTATCACCATGTACTAAACTAAAATCTAAATGGATCAAAGTTCTGAATATTAAAACACAAACACTAAATCTGTTGGAAGACAAATTAGGTAAAAATCTTGAAGACATAGAGGTAGGTAGAGAATTCATGAACAGGAATCAAACTGCATGGGAAATACTTCCCAGAATCAATAACTGGCATCATGTCTTATTAAAGAATTTCTGCATGTTGAAAGAAATCTTCAGCATAGTGAAAAGAAAACCCACAAACTGGGAAAAAATGTTAATGAACCGTTCCTCAAATAAAGGAATTCTGTCTAAAACATATAAAGAATTTAAAAAAAGCAGACCCCCGAAATTCAAGGACCCAATCCAAAAATGGGCATTTGAGATGAATACACAGTTCTGAGATGGAGAAATACAAATGGCAAATAAATACATGAGAAAATGTTCATCATCATTGGTCATTAGAGAAATGCAAATTAAAACCACACTGAGATTCCATCTCACTCCTAAAAGAATGGCCAGGATCAAGAAAAACACAACAAATGCTGGAGAGGCTGTGGGGAAAAAGGAACTCTCCTGCACTGTTGGTGGGAGTGTAGACTGTTGCAACCACTGTGGAGGTCAGTTTGGAGATTCCTCAAAAAGCTAGGACTGGAAGTACCATTTGACCCAACTATTCCGCTTCTAGGCATATTCCCAGAAGAACTGAAAGCATCATACCACAGTGATATATGTGTACCCATGTTTATAGCAGCACAATTTGTAATCGCCAGATCTTAAAAACAACCCAAGGGTCCATCAACTGAGGAATGGATAAAAAAGTTGTGGTATTTTTATACAATGGAGTCCTACTCAGCTATAAAGAATGATCACACTGAGACATTTATAAATAATTGGATGCCACTTGAGAACATACTCATAAGCAAAATAAATCAAACTCACATGTATAAAAGTTGTATAGTTTCCCTAGTGTAAGAAACGGTGAGTACATAAGATTTTATGGTAATCATGATCCCCCATTACATTGCTTTGAAGCCTTATAATGTTTTCATTCATTAGTTGGAATTCTGTTTTGTTTCATTTTATTATGTGTGATGGTATGAACAGCTATTTTGAAGAAAACAAGGCATTATGGCAGCCATTGACATTTCAATATCATATTGCTTTGAAGTCCTCCCATGCTTTTGTTCTTCTGTTTCCATTGGCTCTATCATGTTGTGTCCTATTGGATTTTAATGTGTGATAGTATAAACAAATTTTCTATGAAAAATGAGATAATATAGTAGCCATTGTTCATTTTCTGTTATTTGGTTCTGAATGCCCTATAATACTTTCATTCTCTTGAATAGTTTTATACTATTTTGTAATGTTTGGTACTATTGTATGTGATGGTATGCTCAACTATTTCAAAGAAAGAGACATTATGGTAGCTACTGTTAGTATCTGGTTGTCTTGTTGGAAATGTTTTGTTACTTACATTGTTCTTCTCTGATCTGCTTTATTCTGTCCTTTTGTCTTAATCTCTTTAAAGAAGAAAATATGGTATCTACATACAATGGAATACTAATTGGTTGTAAAGAATGACAATTTGTAGGAAAATGGATACATCTAGAAAGTATAATATTGAGTGAAATAGGTACACAAGCTTAAATACTGCATTTTATCACTCATTTGAGTGAGGCAAAGTACAAACAAAGAAAATGATGAAGGATGGATAGAAAGACAAGGGAAGGATCTTTTGCAATAGGGAAGTGATCCAAAGGATGAGAACAAGGGTGAGGGGTGAGGAGAAGGGGTATGAGAAATAAGAATAAACATATGCAACATTCAGGAAGCTTATAACTCCAACTAATGTAAACATTGTATGCTGTAACATGAGCTAGGACAATATCAACAGAAATGAAAAATGGGATAGGGGAACAGGAGGAAGGGAAAGGGAGAAGGAAGGCAGGGAAAAGGGATTTAAAGAAAGAAAAAGCATGCTATAAAATATACATGTAAGCTGGGCATGGTGGCTCACACCTGTAATCCTAGCACTTGGGAGGCTGAGGCAGGAGGATCACTGCGAGTTCGAGACTAGCCTGGGCTACAAAGTGAACTAAAAGCCTGAACTGCATAGCCAGACCCTGTCTCAAAAAGACAAAAAAAAAATCAAAAAAGAAAATATACATGTAACCAGTCCCCAAGATGATGGTAAACTACATGAACTGTAAACATATACAAATAAAAAAAGTTTAAAAAGAAAACTAATTAACTGAGAACTTTATAAAAATTGCCTTATATTTCTCCCAGTCTACAGAAGCACTGACTACTTAAAGAGTATCAGAGCCAGAATAGGGAATTCTGGCATTTATTGTAGGTTCATTTCAGCATGTGTTATTCCTTCACTGTTTTCGATTCTCTGGTATAATAACCACAGATAAGTCCCACTAAGCATTGTATAGCATTTACATTTGAAACTAAGCCAACTGATTGGCTGGCGGTATTGACAGAAAAGCAGGCCATTGGCTGAATCACTCCTACATCCTTTCATTCAAATGCTCATCAAGATTTAGTATGTCTCTGACACATTTCAAGGCCCTGGAGATATAGAAGACATACCAAGAGTTAACAGTATAGGGGGAAGAAATGCCAGCAACAATTAAAAAGCATACTAAGTAATATATTATGGATTATATCAGATTTTCTAGGGGAATGTGGGAAAGTTTGTGGTTGGGGAAAGACAAGGAACAAATAAGAACAACACAAAGAGGAGGATGGTAAGGGGTATTCTAGCTGCAGAGCAACAGGGACTAGTGTCCAGGTGTGCCAGCACCCAGGTGTACATTTGCAGGGTTAGTCTGCCAGAGCTTGGAGTATGAGTAGGAGACAAGCCTGAGGGGTTAAATCACTTGTATATCCCTTTAAGGATTTTGGACTTCATGCGGAGGAAGAAAATAAACCCATAAAGTATTTAAGACATGGAATGAAATATGACAATGTTTATATTTTATAAAGCATATAGGAGTAATGTAGGAGATAAATTCTGAGAGATTTAGGAGGTGAGCAGGCAGGTAAGTCAGTGAAGAAAAGGGGACAGTTACAGCGATTGTGAGAACAATAGACAGCACCCTAAACCAAATGACACTGTCATACCAGTGCAACCCCTGACCAATTGTAATCAAGTGACACTTGATATAGGAGACACCATGTGGGCATTACATGAGATGGAGGTTGTTCACATTTGTGTTTGCCATGCAACTTAGAAATGATGCTTGCATAAAAGTATACATTCATTTGTCTGATATTTTCCCTGAATCCAGGAAACGCATTAGATTAAGCTGCTTCTCATCATATATGTGGAACTCCAATTTCAAATCTCTGACTTTAGGCTTATGAGAAGAGCTGAGGCCACAGCTGTGACACACGTCAGCACTGGAGACTTGGCAAGTGCAGCCTCACCGCTGAACCATGAGGGTGGTCATCAACACTGTGCAGTCGCTTCCCAACAAAGCAGTCAGCTGCTCTGGCACAGCAGCCTTTGGAAGCCAACAGTACATCCGCGCTGCGCTGGCTGCAGATCTGAATCCTGTTCCTCAAGACCACTAGGTGACACTGTGGAACAGAGCCACTTCTCTTTTTCCAGGTTGCAATTAAATTCAGCTTTACATTCACTCTTCTCCAATTTTTTAAATAAGAAACGCGATTTGCTTCTCAACTACTTTTCTCAATTCAGTTATTTTTCACTTAATGGTTTAGCTGGGTTAAAAAAGAACACTAGAAAGGATAATTTATTAAAAATAAATTAAGGCACTCAGAATATAGCTGTGTTCAAATTAATTGACTTTATGAGGCTGAATGCTTAAGAAGTTTTCTTACACATGCACCCCCCCAATGGTTCCAATAATACTGACTCCATCACTATCATAAAAGGGAAGACTGTCTTCTGACACTGTACTTTGGATTTGTTAGATTTCAGCTTGGTTTATTCTGGTCCTGTAAGATGAGACCTTCTAACAGCATAGGACTGGCTTTTTCTTTTCATTACTGTGGCTGCACCCTATGCACTTACATCTTTGCTCTCTTTTTCTCATTCTCCTAACATCTGTGTCTGTTCTGTTGAACAGTTATATATTTGTTTATTTGTTCACTCATATCTACAATACTCTAAAGATCTATATTTACATTATTCTTCTTGGGAAGATGTTCGTGTAGCAGGAAATACAAGTTTCTGTGTGTTCTCCCTGGAGAGAGATAGAGTTTAATTTTTAAAGATTGTTTTTCAGGTTATCTTGTCATTCTGGATATTTGAAACAAACACATACTTCTTTTATTTTTAATTTGCCCCTTTAGGTTCATGTATGTCTTGCTTACTTTTCTCTTATTGCTGAGACAAAATAACCAACACTCAAATTAGGAAAAGAAAGGATTATTTAGCTTACAGTTTTGGGAGGTTTCAGTCCATACTTAGCTGGTTCCCATGCAGGGTGGCGTGGCAGCCGCATGTGACAAGAGTGAAAAGGGCACCAACGGGAAAAGCATGCTTCCTTCCCTCCTTTATATTGTATGCTGGCTACCCAGCCCCGGGCGGGTGCAGCACTCACATCACCAGTCCAAGTGTTAGACAATGAAGCAATCACCAATGCTAGATTGGGCCGTTTCCATGACAGCATGAGGCTTTGGGGGGACATTTAAACACAAACCATAACAATCTATGCATCCTTTTTCTTGTATGAATTTAGCAACTTGAATTCTCATCTTCATCAGGGTAAGGTTATCTCCTTGTTACTGCTTCTCAGCAATTGCCCATTGAAGCATCAATTCAACCAGAATTCTGAGATCGCTCCTTTCCAACTTCTTCAACAAAGGTTGTATTTTTTGACTTCTCATTTTGACCAATTAGAGGCTTTAGGTTTTTTTGTAAAGTATGAATTCTTGCCTAGAATCCAGCTTCATCTGTGCTCTGTACAGTGAACTCTGATGTCCAGTCATTAGCAGATTGATCTTTAATTCCACTAGATCCAGAGGATCCCAGAGGAACCTCATGTGCATTCACCAGTAGCTGTCAGTAGGCTGTGGAACTGGCAAGAAACCATTAGTGGCTCGACCTAAGAGTATCTTTCTTCATGTCAGAAACCATCACAGCAGTCTTTGTCTAACCTACGTCCTAAAGGAATTTAGCTGTATAGCAGTTCATTTCCTGGATTCCTGGAGTTTCTCTTTTCCCTCAAGGCTATAGCCCCCCCAAAGAGGTCCATGCTGCAATCATGGTTTGTTTTGATTTTGTTTTTCGTATTGCTTAAAAGATACGAAAACTTCGACTAAATTTTCAAAACAGATCTCTGGAAATACAGAAAAACAAATTTTGGAAAAATTTCTTCTAGCAATGGTTTAGAAGATGACTTGTAAGATAGATCTCTGGAAAAATTCAAAGCTTACTGTAGCAGTTTATCATGTCTTATTTTTTACAGTTTATTTTTTAGTTAAAGTAAAAGCACAAAACATCTGATTCTAAAGGTTTATAAAGGAAAGATTTAAGTTTCTACTGATGTATTTATCAGAGTTTTCTAGAGAAAACTAAATAAAATTTATGGCGAGTAGTTGTTTTATCTGATTATGGAAACTTGGAAGTTCCTGGTGTAAGAAGGCGGGAGTCCCAAGAAAGCTGATGGGGATAAGTTCTAGCCTATGATCAAAGGCCTAACAACTAAAAGCACTGATGACTTCAGCTGTTGTCTAAAGATAGGTGAAGACTGATATCCTGGCTCTAAAAGACAGAGAGAGGAGGCTGGGAGGAAAGAGGAAGAGAGCAGGGGTGAGGAGAAGGAAGAGAGAGAGAGAGAGAGAGAGAGAGAGAGAGAGAGAGAGAGAGAGGAGAGAGAGAGAAAAATTCAAGTTCCTTTATCTTTTTCTTCTATGCGATCCCTTATTGAGTTGTATGATGGCCATCCATATGGGAGAAGAAATCTTCTGTGTTCAGTCCACCAATTCAAATGAGACTGTCTTCTAGAAACATCCTCAGACACCCTTCATGAACATACAAACACATAACCTGGGCATATCATGTTTACAAATAAAATTAATCATTATAAGTCTGCCCCCTGCTACTGTAGTGTCCATATGCACCTCTGTAAACCATATTTCTTCTCCAAATAAAAAGAACAAGGTTATGATTTTTCATAATATGATAAAACTAACCTGTGTATAACCAAAACTGTACCACTTCCCCAGAAGTAGTAAAATACGTGAGCAATGTCTATTCTCATCCTTGACACCCTTTCACTTAACACTATGGTTCAAAGTTAACAATATTTAAATAGCATGACATAATGACATCTTATGATACATGATGAAGGCATAAGAGAGAAGAAAACAGGTATTTGCTTAACACACATGTTTACATTATATACATGCAAAGAAATTGATAACAGCATAAGGAGGAAATATTAATGACAACTACAATCCTCACTACTGCAACCAGTCAAATGATGTGGCTGATATTTTTAGTTTTCTTCTTACAGTGCTCATCTCCTATTCCCTTTGCTTTCAAGAAGCACCTCAACTGATTGTGTTTCTTTATCTGGCGGTGGGCATGACTTTCATCTTGAAGATCAGGGAGTGTCTCCAAACTATCATTTGGATCTATTAATCTTTCAATAAGAAACACTTCTTAAACACAATACATCAAAAATTAAACTATTGATATTCCTCCAAACTTCAGAAGTTCCAGTTTTTGCCTAGAAGCTGTGATATACATATACATATATATTATATATACACATAGCATGAGATATTACTCAGTATTTTAAAAAGTGATTCTGACATTTGCCACAGCATTGACAAAACCGGAGAGCACTATTATAAGGAAGATGTTTTATTTATTTTTCTTGTTGCTGAGACAAAAAACCTGGTGCCCAAAGTTAAAGGAAGAAAGTTTTGTTGGGTTCAATTTGGAGAGGTTTCAGTCCATGGCTGACTGGCTCCAGGCAGGGAGGCACAGCAGGGGAGAAGCAATTGATGGGAAGCAGAAGGCAGCAAGTAGTGAACTAATGATGCAGCAGGTGACAAACAGGGACTCTCTTCTGGTCCCTTGTATTCTATCCAGGGTAGCGCTCACACCTAGGGTGAGGCGGCCTCAGTCTTAACATCACACCACAAATAAATCCCCTCATCCCAGTATCACACACCCTACCTAGCTCCAGCTATCTCCAAAAAGCTCCACCCATGACTGCAGGAGGCTTTGGGGGGACATGGAGATATAAACAATAACGTGGTCCAAGGTGGTTTTAGGGAGGACTGGATCACGTGTTATGTACACAATAACTGGATCTGTTCGCTGATTGGATTAGGGTAGTGCTGGGCGTGGCTGAATGGATTTATTGAAGACAGAAGACCCACCCAAGATGTGAGTGGCAACATGTAGGTTTGTAGACTAATATAAAAAGGGAAAGGGAGGGTCACTGCTGCTGCTTCATTCTGCCTGTTCTTCCACGCACTGTTTCTTCTCTGCCATGCTCCCTGCCATGGAGATATCTGACTATGGACTGAAACATCTACAGTTTGTGAGCTAAACAAAACTTTCCTCCTTTAACTTGTAGTAGATATTTTGTCCTAGTAACAAGAAAAGTAACTACAATAGTACTTAATTTTAAACCTTTATTGGCCTTTTGCTTTATCATCTTTTTTGTTCAGTACAACAGTAATCTCAACAAACTTATGCTGAATTAATAGTATAGAACATATTCCTTCTTAAGGACCAAGAAAAGATTTAACCAACATATCCCATTTTCCTAAAGATTATGCACATGACCCTATTTAATTTTAACTACAACCAGATGAAGTAACATCTGCATTTAACAAGCATGTAAACAGACAGAAATTTAAGGAAATTTTCTAAAGATTCTTAGTTAATAAGGGAAACTAGAATTTGAATATCAATTTCCAAAGCCCACATTTTTTTTCATTATACGATTCTGGGTCCAACTCTCAAATCACTCAAAAATTAAGTTCTTCCTCTTAATTATTAATCCTCTGCCCTCAAACCTGTATAGTACCTAGACCTGTATTGTCTACATCAGGGATGGTGAATCTTTTAATACTTTTGATGTTAACAAGTAACCAGCCATAGTATATGTGCCATAGGTTCATCAGCAGTGGTCTAGATTGTAGCCACTAGTTACATGAGGTTACTGAGCACTTGAAATATGATGAATCCAAAAGAAATACATCCTATGTGTAAATTTCATACCAGATTTCAAAGTTAGGCCAAAAAAGATTAAAAAATATATCAACTATAATTTTAATACTTATATTAAAATAGCAGCACTTTTGATATATTGAGTTAAATAAAATAGAGCAACAAAATTAATTTCATCTCTTCTCTCACTTTTTAAATGTGCCTAATAGAAAATTTAAATTTCCTCATAACACATTTATATTCCACAGTATTGATCTGATTTGTATCTGACTCTATAATAAGAAATCACATTTTATGTCTAAAGACAATGAAATTTCCATAAGTTAATACAATACACATATATCATAAACCTGTCAACCTTAAGCATAACCAAGATGGAAGACTTGAAAGATGCTAAAAGTTTAACCTAGAGCAAACCATCTCCCCAGACAATGCATAGATTTCCTACCATTATACTCATTCCTCTGGCATAATTTATCTAACAGCTTCCATTAAAATGAGAATATTTTTACTATGGATTATTATGGAAAAAAAAAGTAAAGAGGAGTTTGTCAAATTGTCCCTGAAAGGGCAGTAGACATATGGTTTTGATCTGGGAAGGAAAGAGACAGATTGCTGCCTCAGCACCAATGAGGACATTCCAAAATGGAGAGGACTCAGAAAATCTCAATAAGTGCACAAAATAAAGATCATAGTTTGGTATCATTTTAGAGGAAAAATCAGGAATGAAATGAAGCCTATTTAGCTCTACAGTGAGACCTTGTATTTTGAATTGATTTACACAGTCTAGAAATTCACAGTTTAGTAGTGTTTAGATATAACCTTAGATGGGAAGTGCCCAAGTACTTCAGATGTCTGACACTGTATATAATGGATATTTTGGAGGTTGTCCAAATATTTACATAAGGAAGCTTTGGAGTAAATTTGCATGTTAGATATGATTTAACATGCAAACTTCTCAGAGAACCAGTTGTGTTGCTACGCTGACTAGGCATAACTTTTCAAGTAACTGAAGCTGTAAGTCAGAGAGAGTAAATGTAGAAGTATAAAGCAAAATCTTTGTATTAGAAAATTGGTTAAATTTCCAAAAGTAGACTAAAACCAAAAATGGTTTGACTTTTTCACAAAAGAAAGACTCTAATAGCTGATACCTGATCCATTTATAATTTATTAAAAGAAATTAGGTTTTTCCTTAAGAGATACATTATAAAATCACAAAATGAGATAAGAATGGTACCTACTTCTCCTTTTTCTCTTTAAGACACATCTGCAATCATAATGGTATCTAAAAGATTATAATAAAGGATCTTCTACAGAACACTTGATCAACAATTCTATCTAACAAAACTATCAAGTTAAACAAAACAAGTATTAGACATTGTCACAAAGTACCTTAAAGACATATGACAAATAAACAGCATGGGATAGCTTCGATGGAGTCCTACAACAGAAATACAACATTAATGAAAAGCTGAGCAAATATGAAAAAACTATGCTTTAGCTAACAATGATGTACCAGTTTGGGGACAAATGCATGTCACTATAATTAGATGATATTAACAAGATGAGCTGGGTGTACAGCATATGGGAATTGTGACATCTTGACAATTTTATGAATCTAAAACTTTCGATAAGCTCATACTGGATTTAAGGCATGAGATTTGAATTGTTTGTTCCTTTTTTTTGTTTTTACTTTCATCAATTTTTCTTCTGATCTTTGCAGTTTCATTCCTCGTATCAGTTTTGGATTTGGATTGTTTGTGATTTTCTATGATAATGAAGTGCATTATTACCTTATGTATTTAGGGTCATTCTTATTCTGAGAATATTCATAGCTATAAACTTCCTAATAGTATCATTTTCATTGTGTCCCATAGGTTCTGCTACAGTACTGGCATTAATAATTGATTCTAGGAATTGTGTAATTTCTTCTTGATTTTTCCTATTACCCATTCTTTATTCAAGAATGTTCCATTTAATCTTCAGGTATTTATGCAATATCTTTAGTTTTTTGCCATGGATGTCTAGTTTCATTGCACTATGACCTGATAATAGGCTTGGGACAATTTCATTTCTTTTGTACTCATTTAATCATGCTTTATGGACTATTATGTGGTCTGTTTAGGACAAAGTTCCACATGTTGCTGAGAAAAATATATATTGTTGTTGGGTAGAATCTTTGTAGTTATCTACTAAGTCCACTTAGTAGCTCAAAAGTGTGGTTCAACTCGGATATTTCTTTGATTTTTTTTGTTTAGCTGATCAGATTATTCATAATAGTGGGAATCTGAGGCACCCTAACATCTTACTTTTCTTCAAAGTTTTATTTCAGCTCACAGTTGTAGAGGTTTCAGTCTATAATCAGCTGGCTCTAAGGCAGGGTTGTATGTCAGAGCGGCATCACACAGACGAGAAACAGTCCATGGTAGAGAGGGCAGGAAGGAACAACCAGCAAGCCTCATTTTGGGTGGTTCCACCCACACCCAAGGTGGGCCTATCCATTATCCACACCCACAACTATTCTAAACCAATTTAGTTATCACAGCCCCTTAATCCCTGTATCACATCCAGCACCACACATTCTTCATCCACAAGAGAAGGAGGCTTTGGGGAGATATCTAGACACAAGTCAAAACATCTACTATAATTGTGTTGCTGATTATCTGCTCTTTTATGTCCAGTAATGAAAAAAATGCTATACTGAGATTGACTGGGATTCTGTTTTCAATTTTAATCTTGATCTTCACTTACATAAAAGTCAAAGCATTGACTGAAAAGGAAGGAATGAGGATTCATTAACTAAATCACAAAGTAAAGGAGGAGTCATAAAGTTTACATTACTCAACCACTGATTATCCTCCCCTATAAGCCAGCACTCTAAGTTTTCCATGCACTGAAGAACTGTAGCTACCTTTTTAGAAGAGTAATATTAACTTGAAAGGCAAAACCATGGTACCTATATGTACCATGTGTAAGTACCTACAAGTAAACATCAGTATGTAACAGATACCTATTATAAATTCTAACCCAGGAGTAGATATACCTATACATCATTATAAATCATGAGAAACACATAAGCCATTAAAAATTGTACAATTTAGGAGAAAAGAAAAAAAGAAAATGCAGCTTTAGTTATATTTCAGTTACAGAAATATAATACAGTGCCTGGAGTTACAGGTGAACTCCAGGCACTCATGCCTGTGAAATTAGACTCAACTGGAGTATCATCAAAGAGCAATAAAAAATGAAAATCCTCCCAGTGTATTTTGCCCTGGAGAAGAGGTAAACTAAGGATCTACAGGAATGTCTGACTATCTCTCATCTTTCCCTTGGGAAATTGAATCATGAAGCAAGATTGAAAAGCTGGTGACAAGGATAGTTATGTAGATGAGATTTTTGAAAAGTGTAAGAGATTGTGTTTCATGTGAGTACTTTCCCCAAAGCCCTCAAATCTGGGGCATGTCCTTTATGATTGTCAGTCAACTACATTCCCCTGTGTTTTAGTACTTTCTCAATGACTTTCTGAACAAAGAGGACTTGCTGGCAGGAATGGAGACTATACCTTGGACCAATAATGTTATTTCCTTTTATTTTAAGAATATTACTACTAGGGAATACAATAATAATATTGTATCCAATAATAAAATTGGATTGAAGTTGAGGCTGTTTCTGATCCCTTTGGGCTTCTCTGACCAATAAAAAATCAGCAACAAAAACAGAGATTTTTTTTGGTATTAGTTGAGGTTGTTGTCAAGAGAAAATAGAGTTGATACTTTTAGTGGTTCAGAGCATATTTTCATCATTTGTTTGGGGGTTATACTGTATTTTTTGTAAATTGCATTTTCAATGAGTTATTTTTTGGAGAAATTTTACATACAAATCTGTTTCATACTTTTAAACTATTCAATAATATTTTGAGTATGTCCATTTGATAAGTCATGTAAAAATTTTACGGATGGGTATTTGTTTTATTTCCAGTGTGAAAACTTATGAAAATGCTTCCAGAAATGACATTGGCTTGCGTTTCTCAGGAAAATAAATATTTCTCTTAGATACAAGGAAAAAGGTGAATTTATTGAAGTGTGTACATATAATACTACAGTACAAGTTGGGGACTGTGTCTTGACTTTAGAAATATACTATAAAATATCTCTGGGAGTGGAGTGTGGAGGAGTAAAAGAGATCGTCTGCCTCATACATTGTCAAAGAACAAATACGATGACCAAATGGTCCCTCTGGTACATTCCAGCTGTAGAATTCATGAGGCTAAACCCCTCTGGCTGTTTTAGGGAGTTCTCATCCTAAAATAGCTGAACAATGATTCTGCCAACTGTATTTGTCTCTAAATTCAGGAAATTTGGATTGATAGCTCTGTGTGTATGGTTTGTAGCAAATTCTGCCTCTGCCAACCCCTGTTGCTTAAATGTTGAAGAAAGTTAAAGTTTGCTTAGACTGTATTTGCCTAAAAGATTCATTTTTGTGTGTTTTTAGGTAATGAGGGTCAGTATGGTCTGATTTCCAAACCCAGGTTCATAGCTAACTTGGAACTCAGTCCACTAAGATGGACCTGAGACATTTAACTAAAAACTTGCTGAAAAAAATGTGGTCTAGGGGAACAGGGCACAATCTCTGTGCAAAACAGCCCTGAATCTGACTCAACACTTCCACTGACAAAACAAACTTCAGTTAGATTACCCAACTTGTTTAATGTCAGCTGTGTAATGGAAATCACAGGAGGTTCTTTGTAGATTTGGGCTAAAAAATATAAAACTTGTAAAATTCCCATCAGATGGTAGGTTCTAGAAGAGGAATATGCAAAGATGCAAACATGAAAATGCATCATGCTATGTTTTCTAGCATACAGAGTTAATACACACACACACACACACACACACACACACACACACACACAAATCAGGCTTTTAAAAATGCACTGACAAGGAATTATCTAAAAAGAAAATTAAGAAAACAATTACAATTATAATAGTAGTATTGAAAAGAATAATAGGAACTAGCCAAAGAAATAAAAGACTTATACAATGGAAATTATAAAACATTACTGAAAGATATTAGAGAAGATACTAAATGAAAAGGCATCCCACATTCATGGACTAGAAGATATAACGTTGTTGTAGTGTGAATACTGCTCAATGTACAGATTACAAGCAATCATGATAGTTTTTTTTCAGAAATAGACAAATACATCTTAAAGTTCATAAGACATATCAACAGACCTTAAATAGCCAAATAATCTTGAAAACCAATAGTAAAGTTGAGGGATTATTAAGTCCTGATTTAAAGACTCACTAAAAGTTACAGTAACTAATTACAGCTTACTACTTATATAAAGAGGCATACTGACCACAGGAATAAAGGGAGTTCTCAGAAACAATCCTCGGAGATGTAGTCAAATGTTTTTCGAAGGTACCAAGGCCATTCCATAGGGAATGACTAAACTTTTCAACATATGGTGTTGAGAAAATTATATAATTATGTAAAAGAAAAGATGTAGACTGTGTCTTGGTCCCTTTTTTCATTGTTGAGACATAATATCTGACATACACAACTTACGGAGGAAAAATTTATTTTGGCTCACAGTTTTAGTACATAGTCAGCTGACTCAAAGGAAGAAAAAAACATGACCAAAAGGTCTGGTGGAGGAAAACTGCACACATTGTGGTGGGCAGGTGATGGCAGATATGTATTCCGTTCAGTGATAATGCTAAAGATTATATCACTTAGAGATGATTTAACGTATACATATGGGAGGCTATTTATAGCATCTGTGCAAATACCATGGAATTTTATATAAGGAGCATAAGATTAATTTTTCAACAGAGCATAAGAGCTTTTTGTATTTTTTCCCCTTTTTTTTCTGGCTCCAGTGATCAAACTCATGACCTCATGCTGGCTAGGCAAGCATTTGTGGCACTGAGCTAAATCCCCAGCCCTTGAGTTTTTAGTGTTTATTGCGTGTTTATAAAAAAGCATCAAAATTTTTAGCATTGACTGATTTTTGCGGTACAGAAATCTAAAAAAGAGCAACAGAAATAACTCCTATATGAACTACAATAAAAATACAATAGCACACTACGAAAAAAATCTTTACTTCAATTATCACACGTAAGGTAGTCTACACACATGACAACAGCACATCCCATAATCATGTATTACTTACACTGACAGCACATGTGCTTTGTTTTCCTGCCTGTTTTGTAGGACATATTTGACATCTCAGTGGTCACACTTTTGTCAGGAGGTTTTTACTATATTACACAGTGTGTAGGTAACAGGAACATAAAATACCAATAAAATAAAGTATTAAATTCTTAATATGTATTGTGTATTTAAAATAGATATCAATGTTTTCACATCAGTAGTGTATTTCCTTACAAAACTTAAAAGATAACACCAGAAATATATTCCTATATGAACCACAATGAAAATACTAATGGAAAAATCTAACACAAAAATAAGATTTGTTTCAACTGTCACACCCAAGGCAGTCTTTACATGTGACGACTGTTCCATGCACATTTTAAAAAATCTTTTTGAGACAGAGTTTCACTATGCAGTTCAAGTTGGCCTCGAAATCACATTGTAGCCCAGGCTGGCCTTGAACTCACAGAAATCCTCACACCTCAGCTTTCAAGTACTGGGATTATAGGCATGTATCATCACAACCAGCAATGCACATGTCTTGCTTATACAGACAGCACATATGCTGAGATTTTCTTTCCTATGTGGTAATCTTGTCACCTCTCTTCTCTTCCTGTTTTGTCAGGAGCTTCCTACTATATTATTTAACATGCACTTAGCAAGGAAATAAGATGTCAAAATTAAAATATCAATATGTAATGATTGCTTAGAGTGGACATCAACATTTTCACAACTATTTACTTTTTTACAAAATCTAAAAGATAACATCAAAAATAAAAACCTATTTGAACTACAGTGTAAACACAAACAAAATTTTACCACAAAAATAAGCTTTGCTTCAACCTTCACACCCAAGGCAGTCTTTGCACATGATAACTACATGTTCCATACACAAGTATCATTTATGCTGATAATGTATGTGTCTTGTTCTCCTGTGCTTTCTTGTAGGTCAAAGTTGACATCTATTTTGAGTTACTGGTGTTGTACTAGGTCTTTGTGATGCTGCATCTACCTGTTCACCTATCAGCTCACTAGTGTGTGCCACACTTTTTTTTTTGCATATTTCCCTGGGCAGAAACATTTTGTTATTCCTCTGCTGTAAATGATCTCTAATGAGCTCCAGCCCCAACCCCCTTAGAAAAATTTTCCATGATATTTTGCATTTATTTCTTTGTAAACTGTCAAACTATTTATGTCACCCATGTTTAGGGTTGAATAAAGCACAGCCATTGGCTAATGCTTTGTGTTTCAAGTAACATCATGGTTGATGCATAACTCAATGATATCTACTCCACATTTGGTGTTTGGTTTTGTTGTTGAAAGTGTCCATCTCAAGCTTTTATTGGTCAAGGTTTTCCTATCAATATTTCTACCCTAGTACCACATTGACATCAACAGTACCAGTTTGCTTTTCTTTGGTATACATGAGGTCAATGCTATATCTTTCTGATATCCAAAGACTGTACTATACAATTCTCTGTTTTGAAATTGTAACACTTCATTAGAATTTCTGTTTTGTTTTTGTGTACAGTTCCTGCACTGGTTAACTTGTGCTCTGGTAGCAGATATAACATCAGTTGGAAAATGGCAAACCAATTGTCAAATATCACATTCAGTTAGTTTGGGAGATCAGGGCAAGAAGTCTGATTATTCAAAAACATCATTCAGATTATTACTATATGAATAAGGGCCTGATGATTGAGTTCCAGGATAAATGTCTAAATTGAAGGCAAAATAAGTCTATGCATCTGCAAGAGCATAAATTTTTATGCCATATTTTGACTTATTGTTTTTCAAATAAGTCTTTCACATTCTAACGATCACCTTGAGAAATCCCTGCTAAGTACAGCAGACCTAAGAATAGTTTCAGTTCAGCCTGTGTGCGTTGTCAAAATGAAAACATTTTTAATATGGCTATTGATGTTACAGCATGTTTTACTTGCATTTTGGTCTTTCACTGTGTATTGTGGCATTTCATCTGTTAAAATGTTCAACATTGCATGGCAGTACTGGTATTCTGTCCAACATGTTTCACCCCTGCCAAGAACTTCACCATATATTTGGACTTAGTTCTAACATTAAAACATTCCACTTGGTTGTGTGGCCATTTTGCAACATTTTGATTGGTCTAGTATGTACTCATATTGCTATTTTGTTAATCTTCATTCTCTATGTCTGTATCAATTCTTGCTATATTTCACTGTCACAGAAATTTTGGCTCACATGGCCAATGTCAAAGTCATTATCATCATCATCCACCCACACCACTCTTTTGTTATGAACATACGTATTTTACTATAAAGGATCATTATCATTCATGCATGAGCAATGTAGGGATTTACTTTTGACCTCTAAAACTTGCAAATCTAATTTTTCATATGCCATTGTACTGAATTGGGCTACTTGTACCAGAAAAATCAAAAGAAAACTTTTTAAAAACCCTGTGGTATGGATTCATTGAACCTTCTGTGATGCTCAAGTAAATATACACAAAACCAGTTAGAAAGGGCATAAAGGTGAGTCCAAACCCATTTTGACAATTTGCACATGTACATACTCTTTATTGTTCATCATACCAAGTGGATAATCATATAGATTGCTTTCTGTACCCCTCAGGGAATAGTACTGAGATGAACAGCCAGATAGTGTAATGCTAAAGTACAAATTTATGGTAGAAATGTACTGGATGGTTTCACTAGATTGTCTTATGTCTTCAAACACCCAATTATTTTAGTGTCCTATATGGCTTCTGGAATCAGTGCAAAGGATAACTACATTAAATTATGAATCTGAGTTAATCTAATAAAACATAAGGAAATATAACAATTTATTTCTTAGTTTCTTGTCTCTTTGTTGTGTTTCTGTGTAAGGCCCTATTTGATAAAAAGAGAACTGCATATTCAGCCTCTTACGAATGTGGAAAATCTTCTTAGTCTGAATCTTGAAGAGCAAATGTTATTCTTAATATTTACTCCTATAACATAAAAACATTGTTAGGCAGTATTTTAACATAATCCTCTTTCATTCACTTGTATTTTTTTTTTTACTTGTCTCATCACTGGTAGATACATGGCTTGAATATATTTCAGCCCCTACCCTTTTTAAATAAGGACACAAAAGGATTTGCAAATTCTTTCCTTTAAGAATTTTAAATCTTCAGTAAAGCTTTTCTTTGAGACCCAGGAGAACACAATAATAAAAGTTAAAGGCAGGAGAAAATGAAAACCAGGATAATTACATGAAAAGAAGATCCTGTATCCTTAAGAAATTTTGAGTGTGAAGATTATCAACTTAAGAATATTAGTTTCATCATAGGTCTCTGAATTATACATTTTAATTTCCTAAGTTTTATCTCAACCAATGTTTTTCTTGATTATGTTGGTTTTCTAGGAGATGAAGTATAGTCCATAAGGGCCTGGGGATTTAGCTCAGTGGCAGAAGTGCCTGCCTAGTAAGCATGGGATCTTGAGTTTGATCCCCAGTCTCCCCCTATAAAACAAAAAACCATGAGAAGAATAGTACACATAAAATATTACTTTCGTAGTTCTCAGGCAAAAATGAGAGAATTTAGCTTCTCAAACTATGTCATAAATAAAAAATAATGTGATTTGTATAGTACCAACTTAGCACCATGAATATCAATTATATAAACAAACTAATATAAAGTGATCCTTAGAAACTAATTGTGGAAAAATTAGTGTTAAAGATTATAATTAGTTGAAGGAAAAACATTTTTGAAATATTGCTTGCTTATTTGTCAGATAAAATGATTCCTAGGACAAAAGAGTTATTGTTTTGCTAAAAGAAAAATGTATGATTTAGATGACTAACTATATTTGACAGTTATACATGGTTCTGAGGATTACATAGAATACAGCATTTTGAATCTAGTTTGTATATCTTCTCCATTAGAGCCTAATACGAAGTACTGAAATCCTGAATTATTACAATTTCTAATTGATCCTCCCCCAGATTTATTTCTATTGAATTCATTGTTTACTATATAACCAAAGTGAGAGTTATCTTCTCAATGTAAAGCCACTCAGTTGACTAGACTGGTTTCTATTTATTCATTGCATAAATTCCAACAACTTTAGTCATCCACCTCAGAGACTGTAACTTTATTTCTTGTATAGCCTTCAAAATATATAGTCTAATAATACAAGAAATTTTCTTGCTGCACAGATACTAGCATAAAACAGTGTTCTTCATGTTGCTTTATCTTCATCAATCTGGAGACAGAGCTATGTAATCAATTTCAGTACATACCAAATTACATACAGTCAGATGGAGCAATAAATTCTGTGCCCTACTGCATAGTACAGTGACTATAAAAAATAATGTACCACCTATTTTTAAAAAACAAAAGGATATTGAAAATCTTTATCACAATACATGATATTTGAGGCCATATATTTGTTCACCCTGATTTGAACATTATAGAAGTTGTACGTGTATTTAGACATCACATTGCATGTAGCCTATAAATGTACAACTTTTATGTGTCATTATAGAGAAAAATTACAGAGACCTGAAGTCATCTGGGAGCCCACAGTGAGGCCCAAAGTGACTGGGAAGCCATGCCCAGTGGCCTTCCCACACCCAGGAACCCTAGGTGAGGCTCCTAGGGACTGGGAGGATGCACCAGTGACCTGAACACATTCAGGAACCATCTCTGAGGCTTGTGCGGACTGGGAGTCTGTGCCAGAAACCCACAGTCATCTGAGAAGAACACTGTGAGGCCCCCAGGGGCTGGGAAGCTGTGCCCAGTGATCCACTCACTCGTACAAACCATAGGTGAGGCTCATGGGTACTGGGAAGTTTCACCCACAGATCCATCCACAAACAGGAACCATCTCTAAGACCCATGGGAATCTGTGCCCAGAGATCCACAGCCATCTGCAGCTCTTAGTAAGGCCTGCTGCCAGATGGGCTGCTAGTGTAGGAAGCAACTAGGACTTGGCATCTGACTGAATCAGAGGAACACAGGAAAATGCCAAAGTGAAAGAACAAAATACAATCTCAAACTCCCAGTCCATCCAGATCTACTATAGGAGACATAGACATAAATAAACTTAGAAATCACACACCTGAATTATCGGAAATGATAGCAATGGAAGTAAAGAAACAGCTCCAGGAAACTGTAAAGGAAATAAGATCAGAAATAATCTCTCAGGTAAAAACAGAAGTGATAACATAATGAAAGAATTGGTGGGAAGATCCAAAGAAGATATAGATTAAAAAAATTAGAGGAGCATAGAAAAGTGATGGAAACCTTGAATGAACAATACAGGAAACAATCAGAATACATGAAACAGATCCAAGGAAATACCCAGGAAATCAAAAATTTCAGTAAAACCTGGCAAAACTGCATAAATGAAATTGAAGGCAGACTTTCAGACCTTGAAGACAGGATTGTGGCTAGTGATACTGAAAGGAAAGATCTCTTTAAAATAACAAGGAATCAGAAAATAACAATTCAGCATACAATAAGGTTTAAAAAAGGGGGTAAAATCACCACAGATTCTGTGGAAATACTTACTTTGAAAACTTGTACTCTCATATGACCAAAAACACAGAAGAAATGGACAGATTCCCGGAAGCATATGAATTACCAAAGAAATGAAACTTCTGAATAACCCAATATCAGTTAATGAAATTGAAAACACAATTAAAAATTTACCACCAACAACCACAACAAAGCCCAGATCCTGACGAATTTACAGCTGAATTCTATAATAAATTTGGATGATTTTATCCCAATACTCCAGAAACTCTTTAATGAAATTGAAAGGGAAGCAATTCTCCCTAATTCATTCTGGAAGACACATATTACACTGGTATGAAAACCAGAGAAAGACCCAACCAAAAATGAAACTTATGGGCCAATCTCTCTAATGAATTTAGATGCAAAAATCTTCAATAAGATACTAGCAAACAGAATGAAGCAAATCATCAAGAAGATTATATTCCACAACCATGTAGGATTCATCCCAGGAATGCAGGGATGCTTCAATATATGCAAATCAACAAGTGTAATGCATCAGATTAACAGAGTGAAGGATAAAAAATCACATGATCATCTCAATAGATGTAGAAAAAGCTTTTGATAAAGTCCTACAATCATTCATGGTAGAAATCTAGAAAAAAATGGAATATATAGTCTTTACCTAAATTTGATAAAAGCCAACAGGCAACATCATACTAAATGAACAAAAACTGAAACCTTTTACTCTAAAATCAGGAACAAGATGAGGTTTTTCACTGTTACCATTCCTATTCAATATAGTTCTAGAAATATTAGCCAGAGCAATTAGATAAGAGAACACAATAAGAGGAATAAAGATAGGAAAGGAAGAAGTTAAATTTTCATTAGTCACAAATGACAAGATACTCTACATAGAAGACCCCTAAAAGACCACCAAAAGGCTACTAGAGTTAAAAAGCAAACTCAGCAGTGTAGCTGGATACCAAGTCAACACTCAAAAATCAACAATATACCTGTACACAAACAACAAACTTACTGAGAGAGAAATAAGAGAAACCACACTCACAATAGCACCCTCAAAAATGAAATACTTAGGAGTCAATCTAACAAAGAAAGCAAAAGATTTATACATTGACAATGACAATACTCTGAAAAAAGAAATTGAAGAGGAATTCATAAAATAGAAAGACATCCCTTGCTCCTGGATAGGAAAAAACAGCATTGTGAAACTGGCCATATTCTCAAAACTGTTATACAGACTTAATGCAATCCCAATCAAAATACCATCAGCATACCTCACAGATCTAGAGAAAACACTCTTAAAATTCATATGGAACCATAAGAGACCCAACAGCAAAGGCAATCCTTTGCAGGAGGCATAACAATGCCATTCTTGAAATTATACTACAAAGCTGCTCTAATAAAAGCAACAACAACAAAAAAACCCCAGTGCTGGCAAAATACAAAAAACAAACCAAAACAACCACCCAGATTTGAGGATCAAGCAAACAGAACAGAAGATCCTGGCACAACTACATAGTCAGCCACATTATCTTTGACAAAGGTGCCAAACATGCTCACTGGAAGAAAGACAGTCTCTTTAATAAGTGGTGTTGGAAAAACTGGCTTTCTACATGCCAAAGACTTAAACTAGCCCAGGCCTCTCACTTTGCCTGCGAGTCCAAATGGATCAAAGTTATAAATATTAATACAGAAACACTAAACCTACTGGAAGACTAAGTAGGTAGAAATCTCAAGGACATAGGGGTAGGCTGAGAGTTCATGAACAAAAACCAAACTGAACAAGAAGCATTTCAAAGAATCAACAACTGGGATTTCATCTTAGTACAGAGTTTTTGCATAATGAAAGTAATCACCAACACAGTGAAAAGAAGACTCACAGAGTGGAAAAAATTTTAGCCAACGGTCTCTCAGACAAAGGAGTTGTATCTAGAATGTATAAAGAATTGAAGATCAGGCTCCCCAAATTGAAAGACCCAATCTAAAAATGGCATTTGAGATGAAAACACAATTCTTAGATAAAGAAATACAAATGACAAATAAATGTCTGAAAAAATGTTCAACCTCACTGATCATTCGTGAAATGCAAATTAAAACCATACTGACATATCATCTCATTTCATAAAGAATGACTAATATCAAGAAATTAACCAATAAAAAATGCTGACCGTATTGTCAAAATGCCGTACTACTGTTGGGAGCCGCAGCCCCGAGCCCGGTCGCCTCACTTGGCGGACGTGAGGCCTGTAGTAAAGAGTGAGGCCTGAGGTAGATTACCCCTCCCATCGAATATGTTAGTTTCCTGCTTACCGCGTAAACAACCCGCTCAACAATATAGTCTGCCTGGCAACTGATGATGTTAGCCAATCAGCTTGCCTTGCTTACTTTAACATGATTGGACACTGTACCCGTATATATACCGGTGCCACCCCTGGGCGGAAGAAGAAGCCAGATAAAAGCCCGGAAGTAGAAGCCCAAAAGGAGCCGCGGAGAGCGGACCGGTAGAGGCTTTGGGGCAGGCTGAAGCACAAAAGGAGCCGCGGGGAGCAGACCAAAGGAGGCTTCAGCTGGGAGAACCCAGGGCAGGCTGTACGGAGAAGGAAAATAAAAAGAAAAGGTTGTCCACTACCAGACTTTGTCGTGTGTCCTTCCTGCCGGCCGGGAGCGGACATCGACATTTGGAGGCCCGCCCGGGGACTGATCACCCCCGCGACGTGGAAGTGGACAACGCTCCAGTACAGAGCTGCGAGACAGGTGAGTTGGGGATAAGCCTGGGCTCTGGGTGGCGCGCACCTACAGGGCTTTTAGACTCCCCTCAGGCTCACGCGTAAGTGGCGGATTCCTTGGGCCTCACGCGGTGAGTAACATATTAAAAAATGGGAAACATGCTAGGTAGCGGCACTAAGAGCGAGGGTGGTTGTGGAGAAAGCTCTCAAGAGCTTACAAAAGTACGCAGGGTATCTGAGCAGGCCCAGTCAGGGAGCTCCCGAGAGGTGTCTGTCAAGGGGAACAAGGATGCTAAGGAGGAGGACGGGGCTCTAGCCTCGGAGTCGTCTGACTCCGAGGACGAGGGAAAGTTGAATGGCAAGGAGGCCAAAGAGACCAGCTGTCAGGAGCCTAAATCGCTCAATAAGGAGTCGCAGGGTTCTTTTCCAGCGTTGCCCCGCGAATTGCGCTCTGCTCAACCTGGTCTGCGGAGGAGTAGAGAGCTCCTGAGCGCTCCCCGGCGCGAGAGGGAGGCGAAGCCTTCCGCCCCACCTTGGGGGCCGTTTCCGGAGGCGATCCCTCGCCGCGGGGCGGCCGCCCGGGAGCTCCCTTCCTCTTCGCCAGAACAGGAAGTGATGCACGGGCCCCCATTTTCCGCCCAATCACGGCCGCTGTCTTATGCTCCGCCGCCGGCAGGTCGGTATTTTTACAGGCGGCTTTGGCAGGGGGGACGCTTGTCTCATGAGGTACATCCACCTGGGATAGATAGTGGCCCCTACGAGATATTTCCTGTACAAGTAGCTATGGGCCAGGGACGCAATGTATGGGAGCCTTTTGAGATAAAGCAGATTAGAGAACTTAAAAATGCAGTTACAACCTTTGGGCCGACTGAGCCTTACACCATTGCCATGCTGGAGAATCTGTCTTCTGGGCCCCTCACCCCCGCGGACTGGATTCAGCTGGCAAAGGCCTGTCTGCCCTCGGGCAGTTACCTGGATTGGCGAGCCTGGTATGCAGAGTTCTCTGCCGAGCAGGCTGAGAAAAACGCCAATCGAGGAAACCGGGGGTGGAACAAGGAAATGCTTATGGGAGAAGGTCGGCACGCTGATGACCAGACCCAGTTCCCCGGCGCTGTCTATGAGCAAATCAATGCCATAGGACTCCGCGCCTGGAAGCAAGTAAGTGGTGCTGGAACAGCCTCCTTGTGTCTTTCAAAAATAATTCAGGGTACCACAGAGCCATTTGTTGACTTTGTGGCCCGAATGCAAGATGCTGCCGATAAGATATTTTCTGATCCGGGAGTGGCTCAACCGCTGGTAAGACAGCTGATTTTCGAACAGTGTACAAAGGAGTGCAAGGCAGCGATAGCTCCTCATAAGAACAAGGACCTCAATGCCTGGATTAGGATATGCAGAGAGATAGGGGGGCCGCTCTCCAACTCGGGAGTGGCTGCTCTCCTGGCCGCGGCTGTACAGCAGAGGGGACCTCGCGGGTTAGAAGGGGAATGTAAGGCTAAAGGGTGTTTTGCCTGCGGGGAGCCAGGACACATTAAACGTCACTGCCCAAACAATGCAGATGCTAGGCCTCGCCCTAGGAATGAAGAACCATATGTTTGTGGGCGATGCAAGAAGGGATCACACAAAGCTGAGGAGTGTAGGTCGGTCTTTGATGCTCAGGGCAACCGTATTTGTGGACAAGATGCTAGAGAGCCAAAAAACGGCCAGAGGGGGCCCCCTTCGAAGGCGGGCCCCCGCCCCAGAGACAGGACAGCTCAGGGTGGCAGCCTTCAACAAGGGCCACCCCTGGGTCAGCAGGTGTGGACCTCAGTGTCGCCTCAGGACTTATATTAGTGCCTGATATGGGTGTTCAAGTGGTTGAAACCACCTTTAAGGGACCGTTACCCGAAAATTCCGTGGGTCTGGTGATCGGGAGATCCTCCACGGCCCTTCGGGGTCTCACAGTAGTCCCGGGGGTCATAGACTCAGACTACACAGGACATATTAAAATTATGGTTCAATCTCTTGTGGGTACTATGGTAATTAATAAAGGAGACAAGATAGCGCAGCTCTTGCTGCTCCCCAGTCTCCACAAGAGATTTCCCTCAAAGCAGAAAATTAGAGAAAGTCAAGGTTTCGGTTCCTCAGGGGAAGTCTTTGAGGGACTCCATATGACACTTGATAAAAGGCCCATGCTCTCACTTAAGGTCAATGGCAAGAATATAACAGGGCTCCTAGACACAGGAGCTGACCGTTCCATTATCTCCAGAAAGGATTGGCCTTCCAACTGGCCCACCAACACTGCAGATAACACGCTGCAGGGCCTGGGGATGGTGTCAGCTCCTCAGGTTAGTGCTTCAACCCTGCTCTGGTGCGATGAGGAGGGTCATCAGGGCCATTTCCAACCGTTTGTGTTGCAGTTGCCAGTGTCTCTATGGGGAAGGGACATCCTCACTCAGATGGATGTCACGCTTACGTCAAACTGCTCCCCCCAGGCTAAGGATATACTCAGGAACCAGGGATATACCCCCGGCAAAGGCTTGGGCAATGCCCTACAGGGTCGGACATCCCCAATACCAGTAGAAAACAAAAAAGGTAGGCAAGGATTGGGTTTTTCTTAGGGGCCGCTGAAGAAGCTCTCCTACCCACTTCGATCAAAATCACCTGGAAATCAAATGATCCGGTTTGGGTACCTCAGTGGCCCCTGCCTAAGGAGAAGCTATTAGCCTTGTCAGAAATAGTCAGTACACAACTCAGATTAGGACATATTAAGCCATCAACCTCCCCATGGAACACCCCCATTTTTATAATTAAGAAAAAGTCTGGCAAGTGGAGGCTGCTCCATGATCTAAGGGCGGTCAACGCGCAGATGCAGTCCCTGGGGGCGGTCCAGAGGGGGCTGCCAGCTCTCTCAGCCATCCCTCAGTCCTGGCCAGTTTATGTTATAGACCTTAGAGACTGTTTCTTCTCAATTCCCCTGCACCCAGAGGACACTCATAGGTTTGCCTTTACTTTGCCCACCATTAACCAAGAAAGCCCTGATCTCAGATACGAGTGGGTAACGTTGCCCCAAGGCATGGCCAACAGTCCCACTATGTGTCAGATTTACCTTGATTCCCTACTGGCCCCCCTACGAAAATCCTTTCCCAAGATAAGATGTATGCATTACATGGACGACCTTTTGCTCAGCGGCAGGGACCCAGACATGCTAAATAATATGCTCAGCCAGTTGGTCGAGGCCCTGAGACAAGCTAATCTACATGTTGCCCCCGACAAGATTCAGGGAGGAGAAATGGTGACCTACTTAGGCGCGAAAATCTCCCCTATGCTAGTCTCTCCGCAGAAGGTCACCATTAGGACGGATGGCGTTAGGACCCTAAATGACATGCAAAAGCTATTGGGAGACATTAATTAGATTAGGCCATATTTACATATACCAAATTCAGATCTCAAACCCCTGTTCGACCTTCTAAAGGGAGACCCAGATATAGCCTCCCACAGGAGGCTCACTCCTGAGGCAAGAGCTGCCTTACAGAGAGTAGAGGAAGCCTTAGGTGGGGCTACCTTACACAGAATTGAACCAGGGCGACCCTTTGATGTCTGTTTGCTACAGACTAGTCTACAGCCTACAGCGGTGATTTGGCAGAAAGGACCACTACTGTGGATACACCCTAAGGTCTCACCTGCAAAAGTCATAGAGCATTACCCGGAGGCAGTCGCTTCATTGGCCCTTGAAGCGCATGATAGAGCTGTCCAACATTTTGGCTCAGGACCACAAGCCATCCGAGTACCCTATACCGCCAGCCAGATCAAGACCCTGGCTGCCTGCATAGATACTTGGGCCATTCTGAGATGTGTTTTCCATGGGGATATAAACAATCAATACCCTAAAGACCCTATCTTGTCATTTGTCACTCAGCACCCTATAATTTT
Source organism: Cavia porcellus (assembly GCF_034190915.1). Lineage (NCBI taxonomy): Eukaryota > Metazoa > Chordata > Mammalia > Rodentia > Caviidae > Cavia > Cavia porcellus. The sequence continues at coordinate 38,302,183 of NW_026947504.1, read as the reverse complement.
TCCAAAGGTTACTGCCTCTGAGCCATTAGTCCCAGCAACTACAATATACACAGATGGCTCCAAGACGGGGATAGGCGCCTATGTGATCCTAGGCAAGCCCCCGGTTACCATACAATTTGAACCAGATCAGCCTCAGGTGGTGGAACTACAGATCGTTAAAATGATTCTTGAACGGTTCTCAGAGGCCATTAACATTGTCTCCGATTCTAGGTATGTGGTCAATGCTATGCAAGTGCTTGAGACTGCCGGTTTAATTAGATCCACTTCCACAGTGGCTGGACTGTTCCTGTCTATCCAGACATTGCTTCAAAACAGACACCATAAGGTCTTCACCACCCACATAAGAGCACATACATCCCTGCCAGGGCCTATGGCACAGGGGAATGCGGCTGCTGACACTGCCACTCGCCCGTTATGGATTTTTACCTTACTAACACCAATCGAGCGAGCCCGTGCCTTCCATGATAAATTTCATGTTAATGCCAGGACACTAGCAAACCATTTCCATGTTTCTAGAGCAGATGCACGAGATATCGTGCGACTATGTGACTCCTGTGCCACATACAAACCTGCCATACCGATGGGAGTAAACCCTCGAGGTTTGATCCCTGGTGATGTTTGGCAGATGGACATCACACATATACAGGAGTTTGGGACTCTTAAATATGTTCATGTTTCCACAGACACCTGTTCTCGCGTCATATTTGCAACAGCAGAAACAGGTGAAAAAGTGTCTAATGTGATCAATCATTGCCTGGCGGCTTGGGCCGCATGGGGCAAACCAAAAATATTAAAAACTGATAATGGACCAGCCTATATAGGCAAAGCCTTCAATGAGTTCTGCAAAATGATAGAGGTTCAATTAAAACATGGTATCCCATACAATCCCCAAGGTCAAGGAATCATTGAGAGGGCTCATAAAAGCCTCAAACAAATTTTACAAAAACAAAAAGGGGGAGTAGGCCAAGGCCTGGCCCCAAAGGCACAATTATCCATGGCACTATTCACACACAATTTTTTAAATTTAAATAATGATAATCGCTCCCCAGCTGTGGAGCACTGCAACCCTTCCCCCAACCATAAAGGGTGGGTGAAGTGGAAAGATGTCCTGACAGGACAATGGATGGGCCCGGATCCGGTAATCAGCTGGAACCGAGGCGCGGTTTGTGTTTTCCCACAGGAATCGGGACGAGAACCACTGTGGATACCGGAGAGACTGACACGGGCAACAAAGCCCTCGACTGAAGATCAGACCTGCCCTACTGGAGATCCATCACAGACCAACCAACAAGATGAATAGAAATAGCGGTAGCCCGAAATGGACAAGAAGATCCTCAGGCATATGCATGGCTCGCTCGCCTAGCCTACGACCGAGTCTAGGGACGGTGAGCTTCCCACACTCCTCCTCTAAAAAATTATGATATAGCAGGGTAGATGAGTCAATGACGGGTAAGAGCGTGCCTCCCCAGCATGACTCGACCTAAGCCAGGCCCTACCCCATCCTGCACGTAAGCCGCTGGACTGTTAGATGCTGCCCAGGTCTAAATTTCTCTCCGAGGGGATTTCTTTACGGAGAGGAAATGAGTGCAAGCTTGTGTACATCCAGGTTCCGTCCAGTTTGTGCCTGGCCCTAGAAAAAGGACGAGGGCCTCAGGGCCTTGGCAGACCATGGGACGGCCGACCAGGGTCTAAGCCAAGGACCTACGGTGGGCCTACGCATAGGGCATAAGCCTCTGCACCCAGTCCAGGAAGGGCTACGATGCGCACATTCATAAAAAATAAAAAAGGGGGAGATGTTGGGAGCCGCAGCCCCGAGCCCGGTCGCCTCACTTGGCGGACGTGAGGCCTGTAGTAAAGAGTGAGGCCTGAGGTAGATTACCCCTCCCATCGAATATGTTAGTTTCCTGCTTACCGCGTAAACAACCCGCTCAACAATATAGTCTGCCTGGCAACTGATGATGTTAGCCAATCAGCTTGCCTTGCTTACTTTAACATGATTGGACACTGTACCCGTATATATACCGGTGCCACCCCTGGGCGGAAGAAGAAGCCAGATAAAAGCCCGGAAGTAGAAGCCCAAAAGGAGCCGCGGAGAGCGGACCGGTAGAGGCTTTGGGGCAGGCTGAAGCACAAAAGGAGCCGCGGGGAGCAGACCAAAGGAGGCTTCAGCTGGGAGAACCCAGGGCAGGCTGTACGGAGAAGGAAAATAAAAAGAAAAGGTTGTCCACTACCAGACTTTGTCGTGTGTCCTTCCTGCCGGCCGGGAGCGGACATCGACATACTACCAAGACGAATAAATAGTAATGCAGTCACAGTAAAGATACTAAGATCACAACACTAGTCAGAACAATCCTAGAAGTCGTATGATATTCAAAAAAACTCAGAATAGAAAAAACAATGCTGGGCAATAAGAGCAAAGCATCAGGTATTGAAACTCAGCATTTTAAATTATGTTACAAAGTTACAGTGACAAAAACAGCATTGTATTCACACAAAAATAGACATATAGATCAATAGAGCAGAACAGAGGACACCGAAATAACCTTAGGCATATTCAGCCATCTGATCTTTGACATGGGCCAAAAACTTGTATCAGAGGACAGAGACACTGGGAAAACTGGCTGTACATATGCAGAATATTTACTCTCGATTCCTATCTCTCATAAAGTAACAATAGACATACCAATAACCTGAATATTAAAATAAATAATCATCTGGAAGATTAAAATAACAAAAACTCTTGAAGACATAGGTATAGGCAGTGACTTTCTGAGCAGAGTCACAATTGCACAAGAAATAACATCAAAAATCAACAAATGGGATCATAACAAATTGAAAAGCTTCTATATGCCAAAGCAGACAACCAACAGAATAAAGGGGTAACATTCCCTGTAACTGGAATTCACTTACCATGTTGTTATTCCACTTTATGAAACAAGTTTGGAACTCTCTCTTTGGTGTCTTTACATTACTTTTAAAAAATGGTGCATACTGCTGCATGCTATCCAGTGGAAAGGCAGACTTGTAACACATTATCATGTGGCCTCGTCTATTCTACCGCATGTCTTCGTCCATCAGAAGTAAGAGATCAGGACAGGACAGAACTTGTTGAGCAAATGGGTGTGATCTATAAAGCATGGAGTTATAGAACACAAACTCAGAATGTAGAATCCAGGATAACTATGAGGGTTCCAAAACCTGTACTGAGACCAATCAGGAATATAAATTGACATTTTCAATTTATATCTGACCTGAAATTAAGTGGGCCTTTGATAGGATAGTTTAAGTTTAAATCTGACATTAGGCCAAGAGAGCTTCTGATAGGATAAGGATTTCAAATACATTATTATTTGCATAATGTAATCAAAAAGAAATCTAAAAGCCAGATACATAATAGAGCCCCATCCATTACCCTCCTGACCACTATAAACCCTTTTAACTGATCCACTTTCATTCTGTAGAGTGTATATCTTTTATGTCTGCAATAAATATAAACCCTCATTTATATCCTCATTTAAATCCTCATTTATAGGACACCAACAACTTGGAAATAAACTCTTTGGGACCCAAGAGTCAATAACAGTAACATCTGGCTCTTCCCAAAAGTCAAAATTTCCATGGAAGGTAAATATTTTTAATTGACTCAGGACATTGAGGTAGCCATGACAACCCAACTGAAGACATTCACCAAAATGGACTTCTAGAACTGCTTCAGAAAGTGGAAGAATATGGAATAAGTGTTTTTAGAGAGGAGAGAGATTTTGAGAGAAATTTATGACAAAATGTCTTTTACTGTAATAAATTTATTAAAATAGACACCATACTTTCTGACCACACTGCCTATACATTTTGAAATGATTATTACGATCAAGTTGTAACTCCTTGACCTCTGTAGGGAAGGGGGATGTTTTCAATAGCACTGTTTTCCAAATTTCTTTTCCTGATCCTTTAAAAAAAATCTTCTCTTTGTGTAATCTAGTCTCTAAAGAGATGCCTTTGTAAACACCTTCTCCTACCATTGAACTGGGGGAAATGGTTGCTAGCTACTATTCTAACAGAGGTTTAATATCTTGGGGATATAAAGAATTAAAAAATTAACTTCCATAAAACAGTGAAAAAGTGGTGATTTGATTGCGAAGATACTAGACTCATCTATGGGTTAATTTATGATGAGTTCATAACTGAACGGGCTGCAGGAGGAGGAGCACGGTTGGAGGAAGTAAGTCACGCAGCCTTGACTCCGGGGTTGTATCTGGTCCTGGGCCCTTCCTTTCAGCCTCTTGCCCTGCTGTCTCCTGGATGCCGTGACACGAGCAGCTTTGCTCCATGACGCCCTCAGCTATGATGTCTTTCTTTGAAGCCAGCCAGCCATAAATTGCAACCTCTCAAACTGTGACTAAAATAAACCTCTCCACTTTAAAGATGTCAGTGTCAGATATTTTTGTCTCCCAAACAGGAAACCTGGCAAATACATTTTTTAAAAATTTGGAAAACATAAACTTAGCAATGCTCACATAATCTTTCTTATTTTCATCACATGGTAAATTGTGTGAATAATACATTCACATGGTCAAACAAAAAAGGTAAGCTGAAAGTGATATCTTTTATACTCTACCTACCTGTTACTAGTTTCTTATGTATGTTGGTATCTTATGCACACATATTTTCCCTTTCTTTCAATTTCTTCATGAAAATAAATGCTATTTAATGCTCTCTGTCTTTTCACATAGCATATTATCTTAGAAGTTTTTTATTTTTCTTCCTATAAGTAATAGAAAGATGTTTCCTTCTATTTAAATAATTGCATAATAGTCCCTAATAAGAATTAACTATTATTTATTTCACCTCTCCTCTATTAAACTTCAAAAATGAACCCCAGTTCTCCAAAGGAGTCATGTCTGCCATGCCTTTGAAAGCTCTTAAAGCTGTTGGTTGAGAAATCTAAAGTCCTGCTTCACAGATATTAATATAAATCATAAGGCATTTTGACACAAGCACACTGATAAGATTTTCAGTTCAGGAACTGTGTTCCAGATTTAACTAATAAAAAGTGTGTTTCTCAATTCAAAATCTACGTGAGTCCCTCGTAAGAGAACTACCCAATTAGTGTCAAACCCTGACTGTCTCTAAGTCATTCCACTAGAGTGGCCATTTCCTAACATAAAGGTTAGGAAAGTTGGAGTCAGATAACCTAAGGCACATTTCCCTACTTTGCTTATTAGCTGGGGGAACTTAAACCAGTGGCTTTACTTCTTTGGCCTGCTTTACCTACTATTGTTGAATCAAACAAGACAAGTCACCTAAAGCACCAAATACACTGCTTAGTAAAATATTATGTGGCTGACAGAGTTACATCACACATGCAAGGAATAGATCATTCTTTCCATTGAGTTACAAATTCTGCTTCCTCATAGACTTTGTGAAGCTAGTAAATTTTTATTTTATAAATTGTGCACAATGAAAATATAATACAAACATCACTCATGAAATAGTGATAAAATCCTTTGAGTTGGCAAATCAAATTCTTTCTGTCTTTCTATCTATGCAATCACTTTATGTTCATTCTAGGATTTTCAGTATTATTTTGTAGATAGAAAATCATAGAATATAATTTAGCACATTAATACATTAATAGAAAAAAATCAGTCATCCGAATAGGGCCATAAACAAACTTAGTAAAATTCAATATTCTTCATGATAAAGTCTTACCAAATTTAGATTTAATATCTGAAAATATATTTCCAAATACTAACACAAATGTTTTTATTTTAAAAAGCAAAACAAAAAATGATAGAAATGATACAGAATTTCATAAAGAAAAAGGTAGAGAATTAACACTAGTTAATATATTGTATACTGTTATCTCAGAATTAATTGTTCAGGTTATAAATGTAGGCACAAAAGTGACCAATCAAACAATGACAGCACAAATTGTTCTTTTGGATGAACAGAGATTAGTAGTATAGTTATCTATCTAGTGTACATATACATATATACATTTATATATGATTACCAACATACATATAATCTTTTCCTTTCTTCCTATTTTCCTCTATTCTAGTAGTTCTGTACTTTTGAGCACTTTCTTTATCTTTCATTATTATGATATCTATTGTACATTTTGGATCCTATTACTCTTTAAGATTTTTATTTTTTATGTTAGGGAGACAATATGATATTTATAAACGTGTTTGATTTATTTCACTTACAAATATGGTCTCAAGTTGCCTCCATTTACCTATAAAAACCTCAAAATTATCCTTTTGTGTAGCTCAGTAATACTCTTATTGTATAAAAATACAGTTTTTTTTAATCCATTCTGTAGTTGATGGGTACTTGGGTTATTTCCAAGATTTAGCTTTACAAATTGTGCTGCTATAAGCTTGGGTGCACATATATGCTGTGGCATGGCATTTTCATTTTTTCTGGGAAAATGCCCAGAAGGGAATTAAATGGGACTTCCAACCCCAGCTTTCTGAGGAATCTCCACATTGATTTCCACAGTGGTTGCACCCAGTCTACACTCCCACCAGCAGTGAAGAAGTGTTTGTTTCCCCCACAGCTCTGCCAACATTTATATCGGTTGATTTCTGGATGACATCCATTCTTTCTGGAGTGGGATGGAATCTCAATATGGTTTTAATTTGCATTTCTCGAATGACCAGTGATAGTGAACATGTCTTCATGTATTTATTTTCCATTTGTATTTCTTCATCTGAGAAGTGTGTAACACAAATATTGCAACTGCTGAAATTTTTACTTATAAATAGAAACAAGTCAATGATTTTATTGTTCCTTGTTGATGTTGAAGCAAAAATCCCAAGCAGCACATCAAGATGACAAAAATAAATTAAAGTTATAAGAGATTGAAAGGAATAATTTGTCATTCTTTATGGTGGTTACTGATATACAGGCAATTGATAATGATTGCTAATCAAGTGTTAGATTTAATATGGAATTTTCACACAGTTTCTAGATATACTGATACAAAAATGTATATTTACGGGGTGTGCTGGGGATTTAGCTCAGCAGTGTAAGTGTCTGCCTGGCAAGCACAAGGTTATGAGTTTGATTCCTGGTACAGAGAGAGAGAGAGAGAGAGACACAGAGAGAGAGACAGAGAGAGAGAGAGAGAGAGAGAGACAGAGACAGAGAGACAGAGAGAGAGACAGAGACAGAGAGACAGAGAGACAGAGACAGAGAGACAGAGAGAGAGACAGAGACAGAGAGACAGAGAGAGACAGAGACAGAGAGACAGAGAGAGGCAGAGACAGAGAGACAGAGAGAGAGGCAGAGAGAGACAGAGAGAGAGACAGAGAGAGAGACAGAGAGAGAGACAGAGAGAGACAGAGAGAGAGACAGAGAGAGACAGAGAGAGAGACAGAGAGAGAGACAGAGAGAGAGACAGAGAGAGAGACAGAGAGAGACAGAGAGAGAGACAGAGAGAGAGACAGAGAGAGAGACAGAGAGAGAGAGACAGAGAGAGAGAGAGAGAGAGAGACAGAGAGAGACAGAGGGAGAGACAGAGAGAGAGAGAGAGACAGAGAGACAGAGAGAGAGACAGAGAGAGAGACAGAGAGAGATTTATAAAGTGAAGATAATTGAATGAATTTTTTAAATAAGATAATTTTTACAGATAAAAATGTTTTAAAAATCATAAAGAAAACCTCATGAAAACTGTGTAGGGGCTGGGGATTTAGCTCACCGGCATAAGCACCTGCCTTGCAAGCAGGCAGTCGTTGAGTTTGATCCCTGGTACCAGTAAACGAAAAAGACAAAAAAAAAAAAAAAGAAAGAAAACTGTGTAGGATCATTGTGAAGATATATATACAGCTTTATTGAGACATAATGAATAGACTTTAAAAACTAAGAAATATACATGTTAATTGAAGAAATATCCAATACCATAAAGAGGTCTGTTCACGTAGATCTGTAAATGCAAAACAGATCCAGTAAAATTCTCGTCAAAGTGGGGTATTTTTTCTTTCCAAAACCATATTATCTGATTTTAAAATATTTGTGAAAAAGCAAAGGGATGAGAATCAGGAAGCAAGAAATCAGGAGAGGTCGCTCTGCTGTCATAGTAACAATGATGTCATGGAAATAATGAATAGAGAAATGAGCAGATCAGAGGGGCGCGGGACACTTAGGGGAAAGAGAGATGGCAGGGCAGATCAGTGGGCAAAGACAGGCAAGTCACAGTGTGCTGAGATACCCTGGGTTCTCAGGGACAAAAAGTGGTACTGGAATCATGTCTCATACACAATCACAATTTATTTAACTTAAAAAAAAATATTGGAGATATTTTGATTTTGGTATGCAGAAATTTGTTAAGATGAAAAATATATGCATTTATAACATAAAGTCACAGATTGTGTAGGCAAACATACATTGAACTCATTAATTTTTAAAAAAAATTCAATTTCAGTCTCCTTCCTGAGCAAGCTTCTGCTTAAGTCTTCATTCTCTACTGATATATCAGGTTGCTCATGTTAACATGAATTTGACTTATAAAAGTAATTCTTGGCTTTATGGAATTTTCTGGGTTAAATGTATAAAATCTTGGAAGACCTAAGCATGTATTTTTATTCCATAGATGTGTGTGTATGTACATATTCTTCAGGCCTTTCTAGAAAAGTTTGAAGCAGCCAGCCAGAATTATAAATTTTATTCTTGGTTCATCAACCAGGGGGAGAAAATCAATTTCCTTTTTCATGCTACAAATGAGCATGCATCATGATGGCTGTCTGGGCTCTCAAAGTCTTTGGCAGAGAGAAGTCCAGGGACAGAAAGCAAGAGATAAGCAGTGCATCTGAGGAGGTGTGGCCTGTCTAAGATGCAGGGAAGCAGTGACAACGGCAGTAGCTGGAGAGAAAGTTGAGCTGGAAAGACATAGGAGAAGGATGGGAATGAGATGGGCAATTTTACGCAAGATGAAAAGGAGTCATTATACCACCTGCTATGTACTACATGACCGTTGTCAACTCTAATGCTTGCTGCCATTAGAAAAAAGTGGACCAAAAGAGCCACCATGATTACTTGACTTGCATTGTAAGAATGCTTTAGAATATTAGCTTGCCAACAGGGCTTCTTCAAAGCAACTTTGGGGGCTGCTGAAGTGGTAGAGGAGAAAGGAGAGGGTTGCTAAGAGAAAGAGAACCTGTGGGTGGGAGCATTAATCTTATCATCTTCAATCAGATTTCTGCTTTCTTCCTTTTACTATTGAGCTTCACGATAGTAACTGTAGAGATCAAATAAATTTAGAAGCCACAAAATCATATCAGGAAATTCCAATGGGACAATCTGTACATGGGGAGATTTTGCTAATTTCACCTATTAAACCAGGCTGATATCCAAGGCACCATGAAACGGAGTCACAAACATCAGTCCATCCGCAGGCAATATTCTCGAACTCTGCTCCTTTTGTAATCCCATGTGATTTCAATCTGCTTTTACATAGTCCCATGTTCTTAATTTATTATAAATATTTCCTGAGTATATATCTGAGATATGACTAAGACAAAACTGTTTCATTCAAGAAATATGAATCTAATGGCAGATAAGGACAGGAAAATATAGAGAATTACTAAATAATGACAAGCAAAGAAAAAATATGATGTTAGGATAACATAAAAAAGCCTCTTATAACCATACGTCTAATCTGTATGGTTAAAGATGGGGTCTCAGAGGAAGAGAAATGTGAAATGAGCCCTATGGAATGTGCAAGAATTAATCAAGACCTAACCTTTGTGTCTAATAAATTCCCCACCTTTGGGTCTTGCCATTCCTCTTTGAAATGTGGCTTAACTTGACCTCCTGGGACCCACTTGACATTACTCTAAATGAACTGTGTAAGATGTGACCTTACACAATGTTTTCTCTGAGCAATAGCTCCTCTACTTCCTCTGATGAGAAATAAAGAGTATGTCATTGGAATGATGGCAGAATAGAGCAAATACTCATTGAGAAAACATATTCTGGAATATACCAAGCTAGTGCTAAGTGCAGAGGTGAAATGCTGAACTTGTCTCCTCAAACAGTCTATAGTGGAATGAAGTTGAAGAAAGGAGACAACTGCATAATAGGTGCCATGATGGACTCTAGGGGAGTTCTGGTGGAAGGGCAATGAAGGGCAAAAAGAAATTGGGAGGGTAAATGGAAATGAAGAGTGGCTCAGACAAGCTGGCCCTTGGTAGAGTGGGGACTAGCTTACTAGGACTGGAACATAGCGCACTCATACCAAAGTAAAATAGGCTGAACTGGATAGACGCATAAGGGTTAGGTTATAATCATCCTCATGACCCCTGTTAACATTAACCTTCATCTTAAAGGCTTTGGGGATTCATTGATAATTTTTCAAAAATATCCCTATGGTGAGAGTTTGAATCATATCCTGGAGTGGTTGGACACAGGGTGTTATTTCCAAGGTCATGGCACTCATCCAGAAGGAAATTGCTGAGTCTGAACTAGCAGAGCATATTAGGGCTTATTTATTTTATTTTTCTATTGATATGTAATAAACACTGTAAAACTGACTTTAAAAATCAATTTATTGTTTCCATGGTTCTTTGGGTTGGCAGGTTCTTTTGCCTGATATAGTATTAACTGGAGCTTGAGAACGACTGGCAGGTCTCAAATGCCCTCACTCACGAGGCTGGCGATTGGACCAGGCCTTTCCTGTAGCTTCCAAGTAGAGGTCTCAGTTCTCCTCCATGTACTTGCCTTCCTATGACTACTTGGTTTTCTTGACAGCATGGTGGTTGAGAGGACAAAGGAAGGTTCCAAGAGTATGAGCTCTGATGTGCAAATACATATTAAATCTCCACGTTCATCACATTCCCTAATGTTCTAATGGCCAAACCTAGAAACAGTCAATCATACAGGGGTCCACACATGGCATGAACACCAGGAGGCGTGGTTTACTGGAAGTCACTTAGCTCTGCCACTGAGATGGAGGATGGTATGAAGGTTAATTTTATGTACTAACTTAACTGGGCCATGAGTGTTGTAATCTGAATGTGTGTGGGAGGGTGTTTCTGATTGAATAACATTTAAATGATACTCAAGTAAAACCCATTTCTCTCTTCAGTGTGGATGTGTCTCATCCAATCCATCGAAGAACTGAATAGAATAAAAGACTAAATATGTGAGAATTTGCTTTTGTTGCCTTTCTTCCAGTTGGAAATTCAGTCTGCTCATGCCTTGGGACTTGTACTTTAATTGAAAATTTGTCATTGGCTCTCCTGCTTCTTAGAACTTCAGATTTGGGATATACCTTCGGTTCTTCTGGCCTTTCAGCTTGTCAAATGAAGATGTGGGAACTCGCTGACCACCATATACACATTGCCAATTCATTATAATACTCCATATTTTTGTTACATAATATAAACACATAAACAAATAGATCTCTGTATCATAGATAAACCTATTAATCATATTGGTTCTGTTTTGCTGGAGAATCCTGACTAATACAGATAAAAGTGCCACTTCTCTGCTCACTCGCCACTCTTTAGAATTTGCAGCACTGACATGTCAGCTCCCTTCCTCAGATAGGAGCAGAAAGTGAATGGTAAAGGAAGCTTGGGATTATATTGCCTAAAGGATTTGCATACCACCTCAAAAATATCATTAAAGTGGGAATCCTAGCATTTTTTAATTCTTCAAAGTATTTGGCTTGAATTTATTTTGGAGTAATTTTTTAAAGAAATAAATGTGACTATTTAACAAGCAGTCAGCTTTTTTAAAGAATGCACTTAGTTGAAAATGCATAGAAATTATTCCACTTTATGCTTGAAATCCCTAAGGCACAATTAGAAAGTAATCTAAAATATGAGCATGAAGTCAGGTTGAGAAAGGAAAAATCGGGAAGAGTAACAGCTAAAGAGCAAGCTGTGCTGCTTCTAGATATGTTTGAATATGGTTCATTTATTATGATGAAAATGGTTTTTATGGTCTTCATTGGTCCCTATGATCCTTCACAAATGTGATTCTCCTGCAGTGATCAAGTGCTTTGAGACAACGTTAGTTTCTGTATGTTGTGAGAATATTTTAAAAATAATCTCCCCCGATACTCAGAGTGATGCCACAAATAACTTATTTTCTCCCTGGCTCCTAGCCTATCCTTTATATCCTTTCAATTTAAAAAAAGCAGATAGTAATAATAACTATCTAATAGGTTTGTTGTGAGAATGAAATGAGATGGTTTTATAAAAGTGCTTCAAACAGTAACTGGCACGTGTAAATTCTCGATATATAAAATGAGTCTTACATGTTTTAGGAATATTCGGAAGGGAGAATGTGCTATTGCTTTTCAGAGCTGTGCATCTCTTTACAATATCCCCTGAATTCTCTTGTTCCTTTTGTACCCATTCCATTTGGGCCCCGGCTTTCTCTTTAAAAGTCTCAGTCACCTTTGAAGACAGCAGCACATGACTCATATGCAGCCCTGAAGATATGCTTTAACAGTGAAAGCCTTCTCTGTCATGCAAGTAATACATTCTTCCACCTTGGTTTGATTTGCTTTTCTTCTAAATGTATTTTATTCTGTTTCATTACTGAGCATCCCTTTTTTCTCTAGGGAGATTGGGCTGCCTTTAACAAGTTGAGCCATCATTCTTGGTAACTTTTCACCTTCTCCTAAAGCAAGCTCTCTCAGTCTTGGTGGCACATGGACTGAAAACCTTCACCAATTCCCACTCACTCCCCATACACAATTTAACAGCCTGAGACCATTCTACGGTGGGTTACAGACTGGCTAGGCTATTGCCACACACACTGATGCTCACTCAGAGAGCACCTGGAAGACTCGAACTGGAATTTCCCTCTAAAGAAAGTTGATTCACAAATAATTAGTGAATCAAAGAGTTGGTTCTTTGAAAGAATAAATGAAATAGATAAACTCCTAGCCAACCTTATCAAGAAAAGGAAAAACTCAAATTCATGCACTGAAGAGTGAAATTATCATACATCCTGCAGAAATTCAGAAAATCATCAACTCTTACTTTGAAAATCTTTACTCAAATAAGCTAGAAAACACAGAAGAAATGAACAGATTCCTAGAAATTCATGAATTACCAAAGCTGAATCAAAAGGACATAAAAATTTTGAATAACCTTATATTAATTACTGAAATTTAAAACATAATTAAAAACTTACCAACAAAGAAAAGCCCAGGTCTGAATTGCTTGTAGAATTCACAGCTGAATTCTACAAGAAATCTAGGCAATGTTTAATTTCTATACTCCTCAAACTCTTTAATGAAATTGAAAGGGAAACAAGCCTCCCTAACTCATTCCTGGAGGCAAGTATTACACTGGTACAAAAACTAGAGAAAGACCCAATCAAAAAGGAGAACTACAGGCCAATTTCCCTAACTAACAAACATTCTCAATAAAATACGAGCAAACAGAATGTAGCAAATCATCAAGAGGGTTATACACTATGACGAAGTAGGAATCATCTCAGGAATGCAGGGATGGCTCAACATACGTAAATCAATAAATGCAATACATTGCATCAACAGAGTTAAAGACAAAAGTCACATGATCATCTCAATAGATGCAGAAAAAACTTTTGATGAAGTCCAGCACTCATTCATGATAAAAACTCTAGGGAAAACTGGAATAGATGATCTCAACCTCAATCTGATAAAAGCCATCTATGATAAAGCAACAACCAACATTCTACTAAATAAACAAAAACTGAAAACTTACATCCTAAAATCAGGAACAAGACAAGAATGTCCACTAACACCAATCTTATTCAATATAGTTCTAAAAATATTAGCCAGAGCAATTAGACAAGATGGAGAAATAAGGACAGGAAAGGAAGAAATAAAATTGCCATTGTTTGCAGATGACAAGCTGCTCTATTTAGAAAACCCCCAAAACTCCACCAAAAGACTACTAGAGTTAATAAGCAAACTCAGCAGCATAGGTGGATACAAAGTCAGCACTCAAAAATCAGTAGTAATCCTGTACACAGAAAACAGAGTTACTGAGAGAGATATTAGGGAAACCACACCCTTCACAATAGCATCCCCAAAAATGAAGTACATAGGAATCAATCCAACAAAGGAAATAAAAGACTATATCTATATCTATCTATCTATCTATCTATCTCTCTATATATATATATATAATTACAGCACTCTGAAAAAAAGGTCAAATGGGCTATCAGAAAATGGAAAGATACCCCTTGCTCATGGAAAGGAAGAACCAGCATTGTGAAACTGGCTGTACTCCCAAAACTGTTTTACAGGTTTAATGCAATCCTGCTCAAAATAGCATTAGCATATGTCACAGATCTAGAGAAAACATTCATCTGGAAACAGAAGAGACCTTGAATAGCAGAGACAATCCTGGGCAACAAAGGCAAGGCAGGAGGCATAGGGATAGGCAGAAAGTTCATGAACAAAACCCAAAATGCACAGGAAATACTTCAAAGAATCAACAACTGTGATCTCATCTTATTAAAAAGTTTTTGCACATCAAAAGAAATCACAGAGTGAAAAGAAAACCTACCGAATGGTAAACAACTTTAGCCAACTATCCCTCAGACAAAGGACTTCTATCTTGAACATATAAAGACTTGAAAAACATCACTCCCCCAAATTCAAAGACTCCATCAAAAAGTGGGCATCTGAGATGAACACACACTTCTCAGATGAAGAAATACAAATGACAAATAAATATATGAGAAAATGTCAACATCACTGGTCATTAAAGAAATGCAAATTAAAACAACACTGAGATTCCATTTTATCCCAAGAAGTATGGCTATCATCAAGAAATCTAACAATAACAAACACTGGCAGGGCTCTTAGGAAAAAAGAACACTTCTCCCCTGTTGGGGGGCTGCAGACTGGTACAACCACTGTGGAAATCAGGGTGAAACTGTCTCAAAAAACTAGGTTTGAAGGTCCTGTTCTATCCAGCTATTTCCCTTCTGGGAATTTTTCCAGAAGAATTGAAAATATAACACCACAGCAATATATATACATTCATGTTTATAGCAGCACAATTTTTATATAATAGCTAAGTCTTGGAAACATCCTAAATGACCACGGACCAGGGAATGGATAAAAAAGTAGTATTTTATACAATAAAGAACTTCTCAGCTATAAAGAAGGATAAACGAGCCTTTTATAGGTAAATGGATGCAACTTAAGCATACACGAAATAAAGCAGACTCGCATGTGTAAACATCATATTGTCTCCCGAGTATAAAAAACTGAGTAAAAGGTTCCAGAATGTATACTATATGTTGTGAAAGTAAGTGGGGAAGTAACTGCTCAAAAGGAGAGAACTAGGATGAGGGAAAGGAGAAAAGAAAGAAGAGAAAAAATTATATATATATATATATATATATATATATATATAATTATACTACTAACCTCTGTTTATGAAAAAGAATGGTTTGTGCTTTTATTGTTTGATCAGTTTCATGCCTATATCTTTTAATCTGCACAACTATTTTGAAGATAATAATCTTGAATCTATGAATCACTGTTAATCTCCTATTACATTGTATCATGGTTTTTGTTTTGTTATTTTATTTTATTTTGAAGAGAATAAAACCAAATGAGAGAAAACAAAATGGGGCCACAACAAAAGGATGGACATAGTACATGACTTAAAACCAAAATACAAGGTGATCAACAATGGTTACCATAGTGTCTCTTGCTATCTTCAATAGAATTGCCCATATCATCAAGCACAAGAAAATTGAGCATAATAGTACAGAACAAAATCAATAAAAACAAAACATTGGAGACATTATAGGACTTCAAAAGAAGATAATAGTCAAACCAGAATGTGTATCACAATGAATCTTATTGTCTTCAAAATAGTTGCCTATACCCTAACCTGATACTGTCAAACAAAACAGATTCAAATAAAATCAATCAAAACAAGGCAGTGAAAGCAATACAGGCTTTCAAATTAAGTTAATAGGAAATAAAAAATGGTTACCATAGTATATCCTGCTATCTTTGGAATAGCTGTTCATGCCCTTAAATCTAGTACAAGTAGACAAACTAGAACAGAATATAACCAAATAGAACGATGAAAACAGTATGAGTTTCAAATCATGATACAAGATTAACAATGTCCTCTGCCTTCCTTTTGTATCTTACTCTTTTAGTTTTTAGAGAGGCAACCTGCTATTTTCCTAAGCGATTTTGAACCCTTTTACCCCTGCATGATCTCAAGTTGTGTCCATTTACCTATGAAAGCCTCAAGATTTTCCTTCTTTATAGCTGAGTAGTTCTCCATTTCATAAAAGTGTTAGGTCTTTCCAACCAACCTGCAGGTGATTAGGCAAGCTACCTCCCACTTTTTTCTGGTTCTCTGTCACATAGAGCATTATTTTCTCATCTTTGATGTTTAGTATACAAACCCTCTTTCAGGTTAATTATATTTCTTATATAGAACATCTTGATGGACCCTATCTCCTGATCCATCCTGCCTGTGTTTTATTTTATTAGTGTATTGAGGCCATCTATGTTTAGTGATTATGGCCAATCTTCTCTGCCTCATCTCTGCCATACTATTTTTCTGCCATTGGTTGTCTACTTTTCCCCTTCATTCCACTGTCTGCCCTATTCAGTGAGCTCGCACTGCTGTTGTCCTGAAACCATGGTCTTTTTACTCTCTCTAGAATGTCCTTCAGTATTTTTTGTAGGGAAGGATTGGTGGTCAAGAACTCCCCCAGTTCCTCTTTGTCATGGAAGCATCTTGTTTCCCCATTAATTTTGAGAGACAGTTTTACAGGATACATCAATCTGGGTTGGAGGTTTTTTTCTTTCAGGGCTTGGAGTACTTTGCAACAAGCTCTTCTGGATTTGATGGTTTGTGTCATGAAATCTGTTGATTCTGATGGGTTTTCCTTTATAGGTGATTTGTTTCTTTTCTCTGACAGCTTTTAATATTCTGTTCTTGTGTTGGATTTCTGGGATCTTGAGTATTATATATCTATGTGTATATCTATTTAGCTGGCTGGAGTTCTGTATGCCTCATATATCTGAATATCATTTCTTTTTCCTATTCTTGGGAAGTTTTTAAAAAATTATTTCTGTAAATAGCCTTTGAATTTCATTTGTATTTACTCCTGCTTTTTCACTCACATATTTGTTTTTAAGTTATAAAACTTCTTGTCATCTAGCCTTTGTATTGTTACTTCCTGGTTCCTTGTTATTTTTAAGATATCTTTCCTTTTGTGATTGCAAGTTGCAAACCTGTCTTCAAGGTTTGATAGTCTAACTTTAGTTTCTTTCAAGTAGTTTTGCCAGTTTTCAATGGAGTTTTTAATTTCCCGGTAATCTCTTTGAATCTGTTTCATGTATTCTAAATTTTTAAAATATTCTTCATTGAAGATTTCTCTCCTTTTTCTATGCTCCTCTATTCTTCCATCTGTGTCTTCTTGTGAGGTGCTTAGCATTTCTTTTATTATTTTTCTTATACCTTCCTTTACTTGTATTGGTATTTCTGCTTTAATTTCTTTTATAATTTCACAAAGTTGTTTCTTTAGGTCAGTTGCTGTTACTTCAGAAACTGCAGGTGTGCAACTCCTGATCTCTTCTGTGTTTATCTTTCCTGGGCCAGTACTGCTTGGGTTGGAGGCTGGAGAGTTCTTTTTGTTTCTTCCTCTTGTCATGCTCCTGGTTTCTTCCAGACAAGTGGGTAGTGGGGTCCCTGGCACTTCCTGTATTGGTTGTGATTACTCTGAAGCAAGCTGGCCAGGGATTGCTGCTTTCCCCAATCTGCTGGTGACTACAGGAGTAAAAGCAGTGGTGGGGCAGGCTGGCCCCTTCCTTCTGAGATGGTTAGCCACAGGGAGTCTTCACCATGTTAGTGAGTGCCGCACAGGTAGGGCTGGTTAAGGATAGCTGTAGGGAAACCTGTGCCCTGTCTGTTGGATCACACATAGGTGCAGGACTCAGTCCAAGGAATTTTCACCAATCTGCTCTATACTAGGAGTGACCAAATGAAGCCAGCTGCATTTCTGGTTCTGGACTTATCCTACCCAACTCCAAAATGGCACATGGCCAATTGCCCCTCCCGTGGGAGTACTGAGCCCCCCACACTCACCCCCAGCCAGTGCAGTTTTCCGGTCCACTGCTCCCCTCCACCACGTCTTCCCACTGAGGGCCTTTGGGCTTGCCAACCCTCACCTTCACTGTGACCATGCATCTCTGAATTCCAGTGGCACTTTTCACACAGTGAGACCAGCTCCAGTGAAAGCGTATCTGGCTACCACCCTCTGTTAAGATTTTCTTCTCTTCTCTTCTCTTCTCTTCTCTTCTCTTCTCTTCTCTTCTCTTCTCTTCTCTTCTCTTCTCTTTTCTTCTCTTCTCTTCTCTTCTCTTCTCTGCTTTCTTTCTTTCTTTCTTTCCCCTCTGTGGACTTTGATTCTCACTTTAGTTTCTTCCTGGGTCGAGGGATCCATTTCTTACCTTCTGCTCTCCAGAATGCTATATTCCAGCATCCGGGCTGTTTCTCTCAGAGAGGTATTTTACTCTCCTCTGTTCCACCATCTTCCTAGAATCCCCTCTTCTATAATTATTTTAAAATTAAAAATAGAAAATAAAGTTGTCCCTCTCCCAATGGTGTCTGAGAGTAAGCCACACCTCCTTCACATGTGTCCATGTTTGCTTACAGTACTGTGAGTGAAGCAGCAAAGTCTGTCTGTGGTTACATAAGCAGGAGGCCCTTGTCTTGAATTCATCCCCCTACTCTGAGTTTCTGTGTTAGGAAAAATTAATATGTGGATGAACCAAAACCTAATTCTACCTCTCTCTCTCTCTCTCTCTCTCTCTCTCTCTGTCTCTCTCTCTCTCTCAAATATCCACGGCTGGAGGTATAGCTCAGTCAAGAATGCTCAGACAAGAATCTTGTCTAGAATGTACAATACTCTATCTTCAATCTTTAGCATCACAAAAGAGCTGTCTTAGCCAATCAGCAGCAGCTGAACTTCAGCCAATCACAGGCAGGCAGTTAACCGGACCATACCTAGATGAGGAAACTGCTTAGATGGAATCTATTGAGCAAATTCTCTGTTTCATTTTTGCTGTTTGTGGGTACTACTCCATGTGCATCCTGAAGATTTTGACTACAACACTAGATGATGTGAAATAGGAAAAAAATGTTCTCATGGGCAGGGGAATTATGGAAGGGGGAAGGAGAAAGGAAGGGGAAAGGACAAAAATGAGAAACGAAGAACACTGGAAACAAAGATTTTGTAAATAAGAAGGGGTTGAAGGGAGGGGAGGGAAAAGGGGAAAAAACAATCAAGTTACATTATGTACAGGTACAAATTTCCCAAGGTGAGTGTGGTCATTATGTATACCGAAAATGTACCTACCAATAAATTTAATTTTAATATAAGTCTAAAATATTAACATTTATAGAATGCTTCTGCTTGCTTTTTCTCTTTAATTTCTTGGAGAGGAGGTAAAAATTTATGAAAAATATTTTGGGATAAAGATTATAAATCATAAATGATGGAAGGAGAGTTTATACATTTGCTATGGTACATTTATTTTTTATAGATAATTTAAATGTGTGTTCTGGAACATTTATTTCCTCTTGTAGATAAAGACATTCAGTGAAACTTGATTGTTAGTCAGTGCTAAGGTATTAACTAGAAGTGCAAACAGTAGAAGATTAATTTCACAAAGTGTCTGTGGCTTAAATATTCACACATCACTGAAAAGCAAAAACTTGTATCAGGAGTTAAACAGTAGAGAAAGCCTTTGTTCACCTTGGTGAGACTTCCTCTGACATCTCAGCCTCTTCTGAAGTAGCCTGTCAGTGTTTTAAAAATGAACCCTATTCTAGACAACTGTAAATGTGTCTATTATTTGTCTCCTTGTGCTCATTAATTGTGATGTGCTTGACACGAGGAATAACTACCTAACAAGTCAGTAAGCTCTGAGCGTGGCTGTGGCTGACGGATACGGAAGTCCGTGGGCTGAGTGAAAACCCAGGCCCAATGTGGGCAGCACCAGCCAATAGGCTTATAGCTTGGACAGAAGGAAAAGGAAAGAAAATGTTTCCCTTTTTCAGAGGTGCTCCGGTCCTCACCACTGCCCTTGGACACTGATTTCCAGTTTGTCCAAGTTCCCAACACCTGACTCTTCAACCTTCCAACAAAGACTCACACAAGTGACTCTCTAGGGAGCCTCCAGGCCTTTGATCTTCAACTGCCACTGGATACCCCAGTTTTCCAGACCGCAAAGAGCCAGTTTGGATTCTCCTGTCTTATCCAGCATATGGTCAATGGAACACTTCCAGTTCTGTAAATATGCCTAATAAACCCCTTGTATAATCATGGAAAAAATAGCACCTAAAAAAACTTATATTTAACTCCCTAAATTTTAGTCTAGTTTTTAGTGCCAGACATGATAAAATGCAAAGTAAAATAAAATAGATAAAATATAAAACTTATTTTTCAAATAATTAAGAAGGTGCTATTGTCGCAGGCAACTGAGCTAGATAGAAATACGATAGGTAGTGAGACAGGGCAAGGTCCTTGCAGGAGCCAGTGCAGAATCCCAGGTATCTTGCAACTTTGGGGAAAATAGAGACCTCATGCTGTGGGCCAGGCCTCAAGACAAAAGATCAAACAAATGCATCTGCATTGTAAGGACTGATATGCTAAATAGGTCTCTATCACCCTGAGGGAGCCAGCAGTCACCATTCCAATCCTCTAAGGGAAGAGTCACTGCTCTTTAAGCATGCTGCTTGCTATTGACTTTCTGTCCCATTTGTCCCGATTTAATCAATTTTGCCTGAGCAATTAATCTTATTGATTGACCATGTTCTTCCCACCTTATGTCCACCTTGAGAGTTCCCAGGTTCGCTACTGTGGACCAGCTTACCTTCTGGTTTTACTCTATAAAAGTTCCTAGAAAAGGCAGAGTCCCTGGCAACCTACACAGACCCCTTCTGTGTCTCAGACAGAAGCTTTCTTTCTTTCAATAAATATATTCTGCTCTTAACCTCCATTGTTCCTAAAATTCATTCTTCAACTTTAGAGAACACGAACTCACACTAGGACATCTAGTAGGTTGGGAGTTTCATCCCCCTATATCACCATGACTCCATGCTGCAGAGAAAAAAATGAATTCTCCAATGTTTTCTGACTGATAATAGTGATATAAAGAGTTACCATTTGCCACCACTGAGTGGCTTAAATAGTGCAAGTATCACAAGAAACTGACAAATGAGGGTTGACACCTAATTTCCTATAAGAAATCCTCAATTTAACTTGTCTAAGATTGTTATTTTTCCCCATCAGACTGAAAACTGAGGATTTTTATTTTGATACTGTCTCTGTCCAGGTTGCTGAAATGAAGTTTTATAAGTTGAGTAGCTGAGTCGATCAACAGAAATTTCTTGTGAATCTGGAGGCTGGAGGTCTGAGATCAGGGTGCAGTCCAAGGGCTCTCCTGAGGGCCTTTTTCTCAGCTGCAGATTGCTGCCATCTCCTGGCATCCTCACGTGGTGGGACGATGGTGAGGAAGTTCTCTGGGGCCTCGTCATAGCACAGGGATCTCATTCATTGAGGCCTCTACCTTGCTGACCCAATTCCCAATGGCTGACTTTCTTTTTGGTACTGGGAATCAAACTGAAGACTTCACGCTTGCCAGACAGGCACTTATGCCACAGGGCTAAGTCCCCAGTCCAATGGCTAACTCTTAATACCAGAGTATTGGAGTTAAGACTTCAAAATATGGCTTTGGTGACGGAGACACAAATACTCAGTCTACTGCAAATTCCTAAATGTATCATTTTCTCACTCTGTGATACATAATTAAAAGGATTCATCAGCCAATGACAAATTTTCTTGCAGTTATAAAAGAAGGGAAAACTATGAAAAATACAAAATAAATCATATCCTGTCTCAGCTTCTTCTCCCAGATATCTCTGCTTTTGGTAATATAAAAAATATAATCAGAACACTTATCTGCTGTGGTTAAAAGGCATGCTTGCACAGCTACAGACATGTTGCAATCATGTGACTGATTTCATTGTGAAGAAAACGCTCCAATTTTAAATATACATATTACATGAAAGACAGTAAAAAGCCTCCCTCTGCTCAGTTTCTTTGTAAATCTCTCTTTGCTAACACTGATTTTGAACCGGCTTCGAATAATCCACAAAACTCATCTGAGCACCTGCCCCTGAGGCACAACTACCTTACTTCTCCCTTCATCAACTGTTTTTCTGCAAAGCTTTCTGAAGCACAGCTTCTTAGAACAAGAGAATAACAAACACTAAAATTACGGCTATCGATCACTTTTAGATAGAGCTGAACAGCTTCCAGCCTCCCTGAATTGATTTGCTTTCCTCCCTTGAGAAGGTGGCGGAGAGTAGTTAGAACCCACGCAGGGGACCGAATCAGTATCAGAGAGAGAAGTAAGTGTTCTGTGGAGGTAACCATGGGTAAAGCAGCAGGGTACTTGCAGGACGACTAAATGAAGGTAAGCTGCTTACTCAGCTTTATCTACAACCAGCTAGGTGAGCCATAAAACCTCATATTTTCCATGTTAGTATAAATCTTTCCTCCCGTGTGTAAATAATTCAAGTGTCATTTGTCATATTCTTTCTACAATTCCGGTATCATTAAGGCACCTCGCAGTGACATGCAGGAATGACCATTGCACATGAAACATCCTAATGCTAAGTGAAATGAATTAGTAGTTGAATGGGAAGGTAATAATTAGAATATACTAATAAAATAATCTCTGAATACCATTTCTTCTTTTCACTGAGAGAGCTAAATTTCTCAGGCTTTCTCCTTTTCGACCCTAATCATATAATACAGGTTTCAAGTGTATTGTAAAACATACATTACTGAAATTTCTTATTGCTAACCCTTTTTTTTTGAGACATGGTCTTGCTTTATAGTAAAGGCTGGCTTTGGACTCACCATGCAGCCCAGGTGGGCTCAAACTCTCAGTGATCCTCCTGCCTCAGCCTCCTGAGCGCTGGGATTTCAGGTATGCCTGGCTTTTACTATTTGAAGTACATAAACCAGTGGCATTAATTACATTCATGACACTATTTCCAAAACTCTATCATTCAAACAGAATTTTGCATCTGTTAAACAAAAACTCCCTACCACCACAAACACACTTAGCACCTGATAAGCTCTATTCTATTTGTCTCTATAAATTTATCTAGTATAGAAATTTCAAGTAGGTGGAAATATACAATAGTTTTCCCCTTGTAACTGGTTTAAGTTCACAATATTTTTAAGCCTATCTACTCTATAACATGGATTCTCTGTCTCTCTTTCTGTCTCTCTTTTCCTTCCTTCCTTCCTTCCTTCCTTCCTTCCTTCCTTCCTTCCTTCCTTCCTTCCTTCTTGCAGGGCTGGGGATTGAATCCATGGCCTAAACACCGAGCAATGTCCTCAGTCCCTATTTAAAAAATTTTTTGAGCCAATTTCTTGCTAAGTGTCTAAATTGCGTAGGTTGGGCTCAGACTTCTGATTCTCCTGCCTCAGCCTTCCAGGGAGCTGAGATTATAGGCGTGGACCACCCACCCACTCAGCTGGATGGTTTCTTTCTGTAGGGATACAGGCTGAATCCACTGTATGTATGATTAATCCTCCTCATTTATAAGTTTCACATTTGTGAGTCTGCTTTTCTTGTTAAAATTTTATTTGTAACCCCAAAATCAATATCCAAGGGGCGTTTGTGATGATTTATACATATTTATAGAGTGGTAAAACTCTTTCTCAGATCATTTTCTTCATTATATATATACATTTTTAGTACCTAATGTTTACATTCATATTAGGGCAACTATAGAAATCAGTATGAAAATTCCTAAAAAAAAAAAAAAAAAGAAAAAAGAAAAAGAAAGAAAGAAAGAAAGAAACACTCTGACCCTGCTGTTCCCTTTCAAGGTATCTTCCCGAGAGAGATAAAGACATCATATTACAGTGATACACACATACCTATTTTTATAACAGCACAATAGCTAAATCTCGGTTGTAAAATATTTGAACCACTTGTACTCATATTTTCAGCTGAGATTAAAGAAGACAGTGTTTTGTTTTCCTATTTTAGTTCGTATACCATTTCTGTGATTTACCTAGTGACATGTTTTTCCTGTTGGATGCTTTTTGTTGGTGATCCCACTCTTTAATGTGGCCCTAAAGCACTGTGCAGAGTTCCTAAATGCAAGGAGGCTGTCATGTGCCTTATAGATAAAGCACCTGTGTTATAGAATCTTTGTTTAAGCATGAATTATAATAGGATCACCTGTAATACGTTGCTGAATAAATAATATATATTAAATATGCTCTTAAACAGAAACTCATAAGATGAATTATGGACTGATTAATTGATGAAAATACTGTGAGTAGATGTCCACAGGAACCTCATCCTGTATAGGGATAACTGTGATTCAGTAATTGTTACTTTGTTGCCAGCTTTGACAACAGCAATGATTACCAGGATAATGAGAACTGATTATACAAACTGCATTTTGCTGGTCTTCTCCTCTGTTGATGTAAGCTTACATTGTGTCCACTTCTTGAGTTACTGGGACTAATGCTGCTATGAACATTAGTGTTCGAGATCATTTCAGCTTCTCCCTCTCTTATTATCACTGCAAAGACTGATTCTTGCACCTGAGTTACGCTGGAGTTGAGGCAGCTGAAATCACGGTGCTTTAACCTACAGGTGGGCAAATTTTTTTCTGTAAAGGTTCACATAAAAATATTAGACTTTCTACACCAAAGACAAAAATTGAGGTGAGAGATTTTTATAAGATGGAAAACAAATAGAATTTTTATTGATAAAATTCAAAATATAATAATTGAATTCAAGTTTTGAAATGCAACTCTCCTTTTTGGAATCTTATTTAGTGTAGTTGAGGTACAAAGTTAATGTTCCCAATAACCAAATCAGTCAGAAATAGTAATGGAAAAACTGTCCTGTCTTTGTGTGCTGTGCAAAACATGTGAGGGTCTAATCTGACCTACAAGCTATAGTTTACAGTTCCTGTGGTTCAATCAAATAGCTCTCTTTGTTTCTGAAAAATATTGAGAAAGTAAAACGTAGCCAGCAATGCAAGGTGCTGTCAATAACACACCATGTGCTTGCGTGACCCCAACACTTCTGCCCACCACTTCAGTTCTCTTTGAAAAGTTTCTTCAAACATTCAGAATCAGGTATGCCTGCCTTGTTTGTCTGTTGTCCTTTCAGTGAGGCCTTCCTTGATCACACTGTTAAAGATAAAAATTCCTTCTCCCAGAATCACTTTTTATATACTCTATGATTTCTTCATTCATCATCTTTTCTGTTCACATGAATTTTCCTGCTGGAATATAACCTTGATGAAAGTAGCAATATTTGGCTATTTTATTCACTTAATGTATTTTAAGTATCTACCATAGTTACTAATAAGCCTCCTATATTTGAATTAATGACCATCTGTTATAGTTCTGGAAGAAAAAACTTTTTGTAAACAGACATGCCATGAAAAATATGTGAATTAATACAATGCTTTTTGAGCGTTCAACCCAAGTAACACACTGAGCAAAACAAGCAAGACAATAGTGCTTTGAATTTTACATACGAGAAATTGGAGCACAAGAAGTCTAACACCCCCAAGCATACAGTGTTAATATAATTACTGCCACTATTTTATTATTATCTCTCATAAACTAATTATTGAATAGTGATCATATATCAGAAACTGTTCAATAACTTTATTTAATTTTTTACGATAACTCTGTGACTTTAGGGGTAGCATATGACTGCTAAGCTCATATTTTAACTGTGTCTGAATTTTTAAGTAATAGGCTGAAGCCAATTTATAGCTTCAGATGTTTTCATTATAAAAACAAGAGTAAAAATTACAAAGAAAATTGTGAAGAAATGAATAATAAAATGAAGGCATAAATAATTTTTATACAATAGAATTGATTAATAAATTTGAGAGTGTTTTGGAAAGAGAAAATAAGACATGAATGTTTCATAAGTCTAATCAAGTAAATGAAAGAAAAACACAAAATTACAAAGTTCAATGCTCAGATTATAACTCAAGTGCAAAAATTGTAAGATCATGTTACACAATGGGGTTATATGCTGAAATTGTCTCTCCCCAAATTCATTTGCTGAAACTCATATAGCCTATGCATAAGACAATGGCCTTATTTGGAAAAAAGATCTTTACTGAAGTAATTCAGCTAAATTGAACACATTAGAGTGGATTCTAATCCAAGGGAAATTTGGATACAAAGATCCACACACCAAAAGAAGACAAAGGAAGAGGAGAAGCAGTCTACAAGCCAAGGAGAAGAGGCCAGAACACGTCCTTCCCTCCCAGTTCTCAGGAGAAATAACCCCTGTCAACAACTCAATTTCTTCAGACTCTAGAACTGTGGGACAGCAAGTTTCCATCCATTAAGCTACTCACTTTGTGATACTCTGTTCACCACAATTCCAGAAAACTAAAAGGGTTCCTACATTTGAATTTGGTTTTGCAGTAAGCATAGTAAATGTAGTCTATTATCCCGTTATAATTGATTAGCATGTGGAATTTGCCTGGAAGGTGTACAATCAAAACTTACCTTAGACGGTTCTTCTACAATCCCTACTTCATATTTTGAAGTCATTTGGATATGAACAGTACCAACATCTCTTCTCATGAAATTGCAGGTGTTTTACTGCTAGGGAGGCCTTTGAGAATCCACAGTTCCTTTGATTAGTATCTGAAATGGGTTTGGAAAACGAAAGAAATATATTTGCAGGCCAAAGGAAATCTGATAGAACGAGCTGCTTTACTCCAAGGCAGAAAGGCTGCTTTTAGATGGACAACTGGTCTCCTTTGTGTATGGAAGCCTTTGGCTCAAGAAAATCTCTAGGAGCTGCTACCATTTTCATCACTGGATTTTGCTATTTTTCTTCTTGAAATCCAAGTCCTATAATTAATGCCTGTTTATTATCATTCCGGAATAAAGAACTCTTTGTATTTCAGACCAAGACACAAAAATGAGAAGTATGAAATGTTAATACAATGCTTTTACTTGAACATTAAACCCATTTTTATTTGAAATTCACATTTGATTGAATTTCCTTTGGTCTTTAAAGTATCCAAAAGAGAGGGACAAAATTGACTGAAACCAACACAGTAGTGATCAAGCCAGTGACCAGAGGTTTAAAGCTAGAATAAATCTGATAACACTTCCATTGAAAAAGAACAAAACACCTCTCTATTAGCAGGACCAGATCCAAGGCCAGGTTAAGGTCAAATCTCAGAAATATACTCCCTGAAGTACTTAAATTATTAATACGAGAGAATTCAGGGGCAAGACATGGGCATGAGTCATAAGAGCCACTGAGCAGGACCAGACAGATATTTTAGGCTGTCTCCTTCTCCGGGTTGTTATGACCCATCAGATTCCATGAGTACAGCCAGAATGGAAGAATTCTGCTGCTTGGAGCAAGAAGAAACAGCACATAGAGTGAAAATCAAGCAGGATTTGAGGTCAAATAGACCTGAGTTCAAATTTTGACTCATCTGCTTCTAATTATGTGACCAAAAAAGAACTAATTAACCAATACAGCCTTCCTGTCCTGCATCTGTAGCATGTGAGTAACAATGTATCATTTACCTCTACCACAGAGAGGTTTTGTTAAATACGATCATAGTGCAAATCTCCCAGTATGTCTGATACATAAGAGTTGAATAAGTGTTAGAAACATGAAACTGCCTCTGACTAGCGTGAAAGATGTGCTGTGCATCACAGATAGATCTTGTTTTTTTGGGGTAGAGCATAAGACATACATGAGCCAAGAAGGTCTTGACAGAGATTTACATGAATACAAACCCCAACAAATAGCTCGGCATCTTGCATAGCTTTGGTCTGGGATCACAACTGGCACCAGACTGGGTCTAGACATGGGATCCCAGACTGGAGAATTTTCTGCTCACTGCTTCCATCCTGTAACTACTTGCTCCCCTGTCTTAAGGCTTCCAGAACTGGGACATAATTAAAAGATGACTTTCTAGATATCCAAAGTCCTCAACAATTTCATGGGGTCACAAAATCCATCAACTTCTTGGGTTTTAGGCCAGATATTTCCATTTATCCTTCCTTTCCTTGAGATGACGGCATGATAGCATCATCTACAAATCAGTGAAAAAGGTGATGCTATCATCTTGTCATTGGTACTATAGACACTGACATGGTCTCTCCATGGGTTTTGAATCCTTAATGCATGAAATTTCCCACCACTGTGGAAAATAAGAAAATTGAACAGTTTTTACTTTTTCAAAGCCAAGACTATTTCAGTAGAATAAATCACTTTGAAAAGAAAATGATATTTTCCCCTGTAATATATCATTCAAGGAACAAAAATTGACACATGGCTACTCCAGTCACAAAGGGGAAGAAAGGTCTTTGAAAAGTGTCTGGTGGTTTGTATAAATTTTAAACAATCTTGCCTCACTGAGTCTAATAAGATCAAAATTCCATACCCTTCAAAGCATGGCTACATTGAGTTCTGTGGATTGGTAAGAACAAAGTAAGACCAAAGATACCAATCAATGTGGCTCATTAATGAAGAGGCAGAAACTCCAGCTCAGTTCACATTGTTACTGGTATAGTCCCAGAGCAATGCTTTAAGGTCAAATAAGCAAATATAACTACCTTCTTCACAAAGGCACCTGTTCCAGTGTCTCCTAGAGAGTTAGTTTAAACAAACTGGTAACCTGACTTTACACAAACATCATTGTTTTAAACAAATGTGACCCAGTATGAGCTTGATCCAGTGTAGTTTTCATGGTGGTGATACTGTGTGAGCAGAACATGAGTTAAAAATACCCAACTCCAAAAGAGCACAGAGTAACCAATGATTTACTTGAAATGGTTTCTTAAACTTTCCTTTTCTTACTCTGAGAAATCATGACTATGATCATGAGAGCAATAATTTGATGAAAATTTTAGGCTCCCTCAAACTCGTGTATAGATTGATGGTTGGTGGCAAAGATAAAGGTTTTTGGCCAGGGACCAAGTGCCCCTG
Organism: Cavia porcellus; assembly: GCF_034190915.1. NCBI lineage: Eukaryota > Metazoa > Chordata > Mammalia > Rodentia > Caviidae > Cavia > Cavia porcellus. The sequence continues at coordinate 38,273,133 of NW_026947504.1, read as the reverse complement.
TGCAACATTTTGATCATGCACTTAGAAATAACAGAGACAAGGCTTATAAAAACTGTAAACCATATAAAATTTAAAAAGAAGAATAAAATAATGTATTAATTTCATATTAATATAACACCTAAGATAATAAACATATTTATGGCTTATGGATTTCAAGATTCCAGTCCAAAATGGCTGGACCCATTGTTTTGGACCTCTGGTAGGACAGCAATGGCAGGAAGCTTGTGGCAGAGCAAAAATTTCCTGCTAGGAAGCAAAAGAGAGAAAGAGGGAGAGACTGGAGTTCCACAACAGTCTTCAGGGCACACCCCACTGACATAGGACCTCCCCCAATGTTCCTCCCCTAAAGACTTCTCCTCATCTCCTCAAAGCAGCAGCCAGGGGACTAGCCCTTTAGCACATGGACTGCTGGGAGCACGGTCAGCCCCGAAAACACACCAGTGACAAAATTAGAGTTTCCAAAATCTCCATGGATGGCAGCAGTGAGGCAAATCCTACAAGATGAAATTTAATGGGGCTAGCTATGAGAGTACATGTGCTCTTCAAAATATCAAAATGGCACACGTGGATATTAGAGAGAAAGTAGCTTTAATAGCAGTTGATTAGAAAAGACATGACTCTAGTTAAAACAAAGTTCGATAGGAATAAAAGATGTGATGTACCTGCTAGCAAAAAGTAACACAAGCATGTCGTCTGGAGCTCATATCCATACCTGTACCCCAGGTTCAGTTCCAACTCTCACACTCGAAAAGCAAAATGGATCAACAGGGACGTGCTGAGGGGACAAAAATACAAAGCTTTTTTTTCCCTCCCTCTGAAGAGAACTTGGCAAAGCAGTGATGCATGGCCTGTAAAGATGATGACTTGGGGGCTACAACAGCTGCTTTCAAATATCATGATGAAAAAGAATGAAACCAACTCTGTTCAGTGTAGCACTAGGGTAAAATGAACTCAACTGATGAAAGCTACAGAAGCATGGAATCTAATGTGATATAAAACTTATCAGTGGTGACATACTAGGCTGCATTTCCCATAATTCTCACAGTCACAGCTGATATATCCTGACAATGTATCACTTCAGAAAATTTTAAACTTGGTGTCTCGCTGTCTGCATTAGGGTTAGGTTCCACTGGAAGTAATAATCCCAAAGTAATTGCATTTTAAACCATACAGGACTATTTTTTTCATATCAAGTTTGGAAACCAAACCAAAAAACCTCCAGAGTGATCTGTGTTAATGTAGGATGTGAGTCAATCAATACTAAATGAAAAAAATCACAAAATCACCTATCGTACTTATTCAAATGTTTCTTTTAAAAGTGGAAAATGACTGTTTGCCAATAAAGTTATCTCTAGGTTATGTGAAATTTTCACTTACTGACTTTATTTGGAAAATTCCTGGAATAAGTATTTGCCTTTTGAGTCATCCTTAAAGACAGAATCCACACGGCCCCACCCTCTCCCACCTGAAGAACCAGACATGCTGGAATTGAAAGAGATTGTCTTCTTTCCAGAGAGGCAATGAGCTCGGCACGATAGGTCCCTGGATAGGATCAGCAAACAGTGAATTTTAAGCTTTTTACTAAGCATGAAATCCTCTGCCTCAAAAAACAAGCATCCAGCAATAAAAAATATGTCTAGCTCTTATTTCAAATCTGACTTTTAAATCTAAGTTTCAAGAACAAAGTTACCTACCTATTTAAGGATGGGGGAAAGATAAATCAAAATCATGGATGACTTCAAAGCAATTCAGCACTTTCTATTATTTTTAGTAATATCTTTATAACATCAAAAGGTTACTCAAGGGATTGGGGATGTAGCTCAAAGGTCAAGAGCACATTTAGCATGCACGAGACCTGGGTTGGATCCCTAGAGATGGAAAACAAATAAGATCACTAGTGTGACAATATGTTTTCCTTGTTGGAGCTTGAACAGAAGTTTAAAGAAGTACATTAAATAAATGTAGTTTGCAATTCAAGGTATTAGAACTCATTATTAATTTGGCAGTGGAAAGAGACTGGAATAATGTAACTTAAACAATGCTCCACCATACCAAATTTCAACATATTTTCACCTATATAGCTGTAAAATTTAACCCAAACATTGTAGGTAGCTAAAATAATTAGACTGAGCTATCCTCTCATATATAGTTAAATACTGATGACAGACTTGATTTCATTAGGTTTATATAAACCAGCCCTTTGGTACATAATCCAGTTAGCAGAAACAGTACAAATTTAAAAAAAAATCTGGAAATACGAACAACATAAATCCAAAATGAGGGATGTGAAGCCTGACATCTATTTATGTTGAAGAAGGATTTCCAAAAACTTTAAAACTTTTTACTGAATGTGAATATCTCACAAAGACAAAAACCAAAATAAAAGAGTGATGCCATATAGGCAGTGAATTTTTCCTTTATATCAAAGACTTTCTATGCTTCCTACACCTACAGTAAATGAGGAGACCATGATGAAGCAGGGTTTTAGAATCTTTCCTGAGGACTAGCAAGGCAGCAAAGGGAGTTACATTTAGTCTTTTACTGTATTGTTTTGGGTAATACAAATAAAGTGTTAGCACTAAAAATGTAATTAAGCAGTTGCACCTTCATTCTTTTCTGTTTCTTTTAGTGGAATGCTTATTTTTCTGCCTGAATTTCTGAGGGAACAATGTACAAGACAAAGAGAAGTTCTTGAACCCCAGGGGTAGGAATGCACTTTGGCACTGATTCTGGTATGGTGGCAGATCACTGAGGTGTCTGAGAATGGACGCCTCTCTGGATAATTGAAGGAGAAAAGGATTCAGTTCACTGAATTTGGTGCTTACAAAGTTTCTTGGAAGGCTGGGGAAGCAGGCTGTTGGATGGATCTTGGAGTGACTTGTGGCAGACCTTCCCCCAAGGGTGAGTAGCAGAAGCTCTTTACCTGCCATGGTCTAGAAGGTAAGAAATGGAGATGGCCACACAGCATGTTTTTCATTGGCACACAAAGCTCCCATAGTGGTTCAGGGATTAGAAACTAGAATTGCTTATCTTCATTCACTGTGCTGGTTCCTGGATAATGGGATGCTGCAAATCAAAAATCATCCCACAGTGTTCACAAAAGTAAATGCAGAAGTAGCATTTGAGGCAGCAGCCAGAGAGCCACTATGCCATTTCTGTTTCCATCCTAGTCTATAGACTCTACTATGTAGGCAGAGTGTAATTGCAGTGTAATTTTAAGCCCCTTATGCAGATATTTCTTGATACTTTTGGCTTATAATATAGCTTAGTTATTATGTTTTGTGAAAGTTGTCAGATTCAAAATGGAGTCTCTTGTGTCAAGCCCTAACAAAAAAATTGAATCTCAGAGGTTATGAATGAGGAAATCTCATACATATAAGCCTGGTAACTACTACTATAAAAGTCTAGATCTATGACCTCACACAGAAAATACTTCTGCAAGGATGTCAGCCTACCGCTGCCTAACCAGCCTTGGACTGATACCACCTCTTATAGCCAAGGACTATTGTTTCAAAAATGTATTTATATATAATTATATATATATATATATATATATATATATATATATATATATATTATTCTCCTCCTTTGGCCTTAGAAAGCTTCCCCTATCCCTTGACTTCCTTGAATATGGACACAGATTTCTATGGCATGCATATTTCTATTGCCATTCTTGTCTATCCTTGAATAAATTCATGTTTGATGGTGAATCTCTATTATTTAGGTTGATAGTCTTGATAAACCCATTGTAAGCTGAAAAATATCAGAATTTGGAAATGCATTTGATACATCCAACCTATGGAACCGCATAACTTAGCAACAGAGTCCCCTGGAGAGTATTTGCTGTTTATTCTTGTGATCTCTGGGCCACCTGGTGGCTTGTTGCCACTTATTTCACTGCCCAGCATCATGAGAGGATTGAACTACATGTAGTTAAGCCAGCGAAAGATCACAATTCAAAATATGAAGTCTGGTTTCTGTTAATTTTGGAGCATTTTTGTAGTATCATAAAACTTAAAAACTTTTAATGAAATCATTGTAAAATTTGGGACTATTTGTACTGGAGAGGTTTAGAAGCAATGCTGTGTTGATCCATAATTTCAAATACAGAAGATATCAAGATCAGAGCAGAAGGTGCTATGATCTGACTTTGGACCAAGATCATTGTGTCTTCAAAGGGAAAGAACCACTGTGGAGGGCAAAGGAGGATGCTGGAAGTCAAGGTGGGAGTGGGGCAGAGGCAGGCCAGTTGCAAGATGATGGTGAGGTGACACGCAGGGGAGAAGGGGACGTTTGGGGTGTTTTGAAGGCAAAGCTGAAAGCATCTCTTAATGGAAAGGATATAGGTTGTAAGAGAAAGAAAAAATCTTAAATTTTTGCCTGAGTAAACAATATTTACTGAGCTAGGGAAGAGAGTGGGAGGTCTGATTTAGTCAAGAAAAAGTATAGGAAGAGACTCCACGTAACTTGTGGAGGAGCAAGCTTGTTATTACCACACAAGTGGCATTTAAAATCATGAGATCAGCTGATTGATAGATACACTTAACGAAGTGCACAAGAAGTTTGAGGTCTGAGGATTTCGGTACCCCCCCACTGAATACTGGGGAGGTCATAACGAAGGACAGTGAGAAGGGCTGACCAGTAAAAGGAAGTTGAGACAGAGACATCACTCCAGATGCCCAGAGCAAAAAACGAGGAGGAGGAAGTGATCACTTGTTAACAGTAATACTAGTAGGCTTCTTATATTGGGGTGACAATTGATCAGTGGATGATAGAGATGATGGGCTTGGGTAGAATAATAAAGGCAAATCTGTGACCAGAGTAGGTTCAAATTAAGGGATATTTTTTTCCAAGTTGGGAAATGAAAAAGTGGATATGTTTACTTCTGGGAATGGTCCAGTAGTGGGGGCAATTTTTATAATTAAGATTATGTTATACTGTAGGTTTCTGATACTGCCTTTTCTGCATAACATGGCATTTTCATATTTTAATTTTGTAGATTGTTTCAGTGCCTACATTCTACTCCATGACATGAATATAATGATGTTAGGAGACTTTTCCTTATGTATTTATGTTCATGCTTATTTATAAATAAATAATTGCAGAAGGCACATGATTCTACTTGTGTATAGCACCTCTCCACCTCTGTGTGTGTGTGTGTGTGTGTGTGTGTGTGTGTGTGTGTGTGTGTATTCTTATTTTCATTCAAGGGGTTTAAATATTTTAAAGTTCCATACACTGACACATTTGCCTTTGAAAAACCACATTCCACATTTTCAATTTGAGATTTAAACAAAGAAAATGTTCCATGGCTTCTACAGACTCCACTTTTCTCTCAGTGTTACACTAATGGATCAGCAGAATCCTGAGTTTGTCACATCAACAGGATTGTTTAGAAGCAGTTGTTAAAGTTTCACTGCTGAGCTGAGCACTTTTGATTTGATATACTGTATGTACATTTCTTTTAACATCCTCCAGCGGAATGGCTGAATTATGTTGAAAGCAAAGCCCGTTAGGTGAAGGATTTTACCTGATTGATGTTTTTGAGCTTCCTGAAAGCCGTGTTCCTGCTTACTGTTTGCAGTGGTAGGTAAGGATTTTCCAGTTATTTCAAATTAGGAGGGATATGAATAAGTTTTAAGTATATACCAAGAGACAAAACTACCAAAAATTTAAGGATTCAGCGGGCTTTTGTGGTTCTAGAATTGAATGGCATCACATTCCATAAAATAGAATGTAAAATAAAATAAACATTTGAAGAGCTGAGCAGAAGAGTTTGGCTCTGTAGAAAAAAAGGACTGAAAAATAGAAACAGAAAACAAAAAGGGTAACTTTACTTATAGGTTAAAGCAGAGGAGATTTCCTGATTAGATGCAACTTGAGGAATCCCGTGAGTTTTTCTTTTTTTAAGTACTAGTCCATCTCAAAGCTCAGTTTGATTAGCTGTCACTTAGCAGAAATGGCTGCATGTTAGGTTGTTCTAGTGGACTTGTTGCAGGAGGACAGTGCAAATCAAAGGGTGTCCAATAAGTCTGTTTAATATAGAAGTACGAAGAAAAATTAGAATGGGCACTGCTGGCACGTGGGATCCAACAGAGAATCAGGGATATTCAGTGGGAGAGGTAGTGTATGACAAATTTCAGCTTGTTCAGTGCAGTCAGTTGGTTCTGAGTTATGGTAGAAAGAAGGCATGCTTTAAAGTAAGTCACTGATCACAAACAGTGTTATTAAAATACTCAATTTCGTTGGAGTTGCACCATTGTGTTACTTCAGATTTCAGCTTTTAAAGCAGTGTCATCATGGGAGATGAAACATGGGTTCATAGTTATGATTAAGATTCAGAGTTCTCCATGGAAATCATCAAATTCTCCTCCTGCAAATAAAAAGCCTGTCAATTAAGCTCCAACATTAAGATGATGTTGATTGTGTTTTCTGACCTAGATGGAATTGTGCAAACTGAGCTTGTACCTAGAACACTATAGTGGACACCGAATATTATAAGGGCTTAGTAGAGCTTTTCAGAAATGTGCATAGAAAACAGCCTGAGAAATGTTTCATCTTCCATGATGGCAAAGCTTCCTGCAACCTTGTGGTGGAATGATTTTTCTCAAACAATGATACTACAGTGAGTTCTAAACTCCATAATTTCTAGATCCAATACCACGTAACTTCTGGCTGTTTGCCAAAAGCAAACTGACCATGAAAGGGAAACACACTGAACTGTTTCAAGACATCAAGGTAGCTGGACAGACAGACTAAAGATACTTACGTAAGAGGACTTACAGAACTGCTTCAAAAAGCAGCAAGAAAACTGTGGTAAGTGTGTTAGAAGCAAGGGGGACTGTTTTGAGGATGATTCATGGCAATGTGTCTTTTACTATAATAATTTAATATTATTAATAATTTAATGACATGATTTAAACATTCACTATATTCTTAGATCACATGGGAACTTTTTGATAATTCTCTGGAGCATGGAGACAGGCAAAGGAAATAAATAAAATAAATTATAAGCAATAAGTCAGCTGAATTCTTTAATATTCTGCAGCTGAAAAAATTGCTACTTGATTTAGGATAGAATTAGAGGGAAAGATGTATACTTCACAGCTGCTCCTCCTTGTCTAACTGCAAAATATATATACTCACTAATTTCATAATTTTTTGCAGCCATAACTCTTTTGGGATTATAAACAATCAAAAATCTCAAAACACAATGCTTTACTGATTTTAATATATTGAGAAAGAACATAATTTATAGGTTTTTATACATTGTTGTTTGCATAATATGACATAGGTATCTAAAAGATTTGCCTGTTTGTTTTTAGTAGCAAAAGTATAGTATTTTAGAATCATTTAAGATTCTGTATAAAAGCCCTAAAGAAAATCACTCAACAATAATGTAAGACTATTTAAAAACCAAGTTCTTTTTAGAAGAGAAGTCACCGAGAAGCAAGCTTCCGATGTGGGCCTCTGGAGGGAGAGCCAGATGCTAGCCCCTTGTAGTGTGCAGGCAGGGAAACAACGGTCCCATCTCCCACCCTCACTGTAAGTGACCAGCTGATGTGGAGAAACATAGGCTGTGATGATAGCTAGTGAGGTAAAATACAACTTAATGCTTGTAGTGTTTAGTGTTTTACTGACTTTGCAGGTCTAAAGTCAGTAGTCTGATCATTTATTCAGAGGATAACAATGTGCAATGTGGCATCTATGGGGGATCTTTTTCTGAGGGCAGTGGCCATTGTTGGTTCCTTATTGTCTTGTTTTGAGGTCCTGTATCATTTTCATTGTTTTGTTAAATTGGGAGTTTTTGTTTTATGTTTTTTTGGTGCCTGGGGTGGAACTCGTGGCCTCATGCTTGCCAGGGCTAAACCCCCTGCCTAGCTTGGGTTTTGTTCTGTTTTGTTTTGTTTGATTTTGCTGATTTTGTTGTGTTCAAGACCTGCGCAGCTATTTCAGGGACGGTGAGATACATTATGGTAGCCATTTTGGATTTGCTCTTATCTTGTTTTGAAGCCCTTTGTTTCATTCATTGTTTTATTTTTATTTATTCTATTCTGTTCTGTTTTGTTTGATTTTTACTATGTCTGAAGGTTTCTAAAGCTGTTTGGAGGACAGCAGGGGGCACTGGGGTAACTGTTGTTGATTTCTTATTGTTTTGAAGTCCTTTGTCACTTACACTGGTTTGTTTTGACTGGCTTTTTTCTGCTTTCTTTTGCTTAGTTTTATTCTCTTATTAAAAAACAAACAAGTTCATTTTAATATAAATTCTGATTTCTTATCTATAAATCCAGAATGAAAATCTCTGAAAATTGAGAAAAAAGATATTTGGCTGCAAAACATGATTTGACAGAACTCTGGCCATGAAACTTGACCTTCATGACTCGAGGTTATAATTAGTCTTTATTCTTCCTGCTTTATATAAATATTATAACATTTCTATGCAGAAATACCAGTGTATTAAATTACTGATATTGAATTGGAAAACTATTCAAAAATCCTGAATAGCAAAGCATCATCAGATGTTCCCAGGGTTTCAGAAGAAGAATTAGAAATTCTAAGATATTGTGGCTTAACATTTCCTTCTCTGAAAAGAATTGGAGAATGATCAGAGCTCCTTAATAACAGAAATCTTAAATAAAGTCAAAATTTAAATTAGAATGAACACTATATTGCTATTTTTCAAGTTCTGTTGAAATTCATTACATACAGTTAAAATAGAACTTTTAATGATTAAGAAATAAATTTGTTTAAATTATATGTATTTTCATTTTGTCATTTCCATTCCTAGATCCCTATCAACACATAACTACTTTTTACGTATTTTATGTATAATTGATTCTATCAACTAATTGTTAAACAGAAATTGTACTTCTGTTGTCAATTTTTTCATGTTGAGATTAAGGACCCCGGTAAAGATAGAGGGACTCAGCTTTCAAGATGTTCCTGGACAGTAATTTCTACATTAGTATATGGTTTAGTTACTTTTCTTTCAGTGCTGAGACAAAATACCCAATACCCGTAAGTTAAGGGAGGAAAGGTTTATTTAGCTCACAGTGTATTGAAGTTTTGAGTCCATAATCAGCTGGCTTCAAGGAAGGGTGGCACATAGTAGAGAGAGGAAACAGTTCATGGTGGTGGAAAATAGCAAAAGCAGCAGGTGGGAGAGAGAGAAGCCTCTTTGTGTCCCTTAGATTGCAATCTACAGAGATGAGGGCAGTGCCACTCGAGTCAGTGGACTGATCCAGCAATCACCCATCCCTAATCCCAGCACCCCTAATCCAGCACTGCACTAGAAAACAATCACACACTCTAGATTCAGCCATCTTAAAAGGAGGCTCCCCTATGACTGCATGAGAATTTGGGGGCCATCTAGACATAAACCATAACATGACATCCCTGACCCACCAAAGACTCATGCACATCCCTTTATGTGAAAGACATTTAGTCCATCTTGAGTCTCCTTTGAAATTTAAGGCAAACTCTTAACTGTGAGGCCCTGTATAAATGAAAAAAAAAAGTTAAACACTTCCAACATTCAGTAGCACAAGACAGACATTTCCATTACAAAATTCTGCCTATGTGGTCAGTGGACTGATCCAGCACCCTTGATCCCAGCACCCTTAATTCCAGCATTGCACTGTGAATCAATCACATACTCTGGATTCAGCCACCTCTGGAAAAACCTGTGACTACCACATGAGGCTTTGGGGGAACATTTAGGCACAAACCATAAAAATAGATTCTCAAAATATTCAATTTAAGCAGCATCAAAGGTAGAAAATAACTATAATAATTTTGATTTGGGAGCTATTCTATGTTTTTTTGCTAATTTATTTCAAAGAGACAATTCATAAAAAATTTTTATTTGTTTCAAATAGACATAGAGATGCCAAATTAAATATATAAATAGTCTATTTGCTACTAATTTACATAAGAAGTAGAGATGACTAGAGAACTTCCCAGAAACCAGATGAACCAAGAACAGGACTGAAATATTTTGCCTCAATCCAATCTTTCAGTTTCAACTAAGGTAGGCCAGTGAAGGATATTCAACTACATCATTCTGTTTTAGGGAGGGGGTTCAATTACATTTATTTGGTTAAATTAAAGAATTTTACAAATGTCCAAGTTCTACAATAAAAACTAGACTGTCTCACATAGGGAGACTCCCAAGAACTGAGGTGCCTCAAGAACAAATTAGGCTGAATCAGGCTTCCACTAGGAAATCAACTCAGACTAGGTGAGGTACTGGCCAGAGACCAAGGGAACCTGAAAGGCCTGGTATAGAAAAGAAGTGACAAAAACTAGTGGTTGCCAACCAGCTACTAAAATGATAATGACATGTGGTGGTATTTTCTTATTGAATCTTAATAATTTCCAACTATTTACCTCTAGTACATGAAACCTGTCATGATGATGACATTTATAGATTTATTCCAGACACTTCAGAGTACTGGGCTGATATGGGATTTATAAGCACACTTGGTAAAAACAAAACCAAACGAGACAAAACCAAAAGATCTGGCCCAGAATTCTTGAATATGGAGACTTGTACAAAAGGAGAGTTTATTTGGCGGGGGGGGGGGGGTATGGTAAATTATGATTTATTCAGTGATATTAAGAGGGATTTAAAAATTTTTAGAGTTTTAGAACATATGAAGACAGCACATTAGTATTAGGCACTTGGTCACTGTCATCCTGGTACCCATCATCTTTTTCTACTCTGCCTAATGCAGAAGTCAAAACTCAAAACCTCAATGTGACCTGCCAGGAGAATGTGATCATAGAGGTGTGCTGGGACTGCCTGGGAAGTGAGCTCCTCTAACCTCCCATTTTGCTGCCCAGGGAGCTGCTGGATTTGGGTAGGACAGCTTGAGGGTGCTTTAGGGGTATCAAGTGCAGGACTACGGCCACCCAGTCCTGTCACCTTCTAGGTTTAATGCATGTTTGCTCTTGACATTAGCAGTAGTAGCCATATATAACTGAGTTCCCTGGCTCTGGGTGTGTTTAAGCATAGACCAGATGACCACCCAAGATGTTAAATACTTGGATTGGGTGAGCTTGGTGCACACACATTACTTTTCTATTTCCCTTGTCCTTCTTCCATGGACGAATTGCCCTTTCTGTATCCCATACGATCCTAGATGACTGTCTATGGAGGTCTCTTTTACTATATGTGCTGCTATAACAGAATGCTACAAACTGGATAATGTGTAAAGAACAGATAATTTACCACTCATGGTTCTGAAACCTGGAAACTTCAAGCTGAAGGCCCCAGCAGTTTCAGTTGGCTGCTGAGGGCTACAGCCTCCAGAGTGAAGAACGCCCTTATGTGGCAAAGGAGCAAAACAAATGGAATGATAAACCCCAAAGGAAGCCTCTTTGATAAGGCTCTTAATCCCACTCAGGTGGAAGAAGCCCTCATGACCTAACCACACCTGTTATAGCACTGCAGTAGGAGGCGAGGGCATGGCAGTGTGGCTGGAGCAGCTGGACGCGACCTACTAACTAAAGAGACTTATTAGCCATGAGTGCAGAACAGCAGTACCCGGGCCTGACCTGGGAGCAAGCCGTGCCCTGCTCTGGTACCAATCTTCTGATACAAGGATACACCATACACCAGCTATTAACTCTTCAACACAAGATCCAGTGGGACCCCCTGGATCAACTATGAAAGGTAGAAAATGGTAAAAGGATGAGCATTTGACCAGTGAGCACTCTTGCTCTTGCAGTGATCTGTTTCTCCTTGCAGGAAGAATCTTCTCTTTCTTCTTTTGTCCCTGAGAACTTCTTGTGCATTTGTCCTTTTCTGTTCTTTTTCTTATTTCTACTCTAAAATAAATAGTCATCTCTTACATCCACCAATCATCCTGACCAACTCATTGATCTGGGCATATAAAAAACCTGGAAATTACTGCTGGTCCCTACTCCATCTGATAACATACTGCATTTGGTGACACCTGAATTTTGGAGGAGGCATCTTCAACCTATAGCATTCAGCTCCTGCCTCCAACCCCTATTCACTTTTTTCCTGCATACAAAAATACTTGCATTCTATCCCAATGTTTCTCAGTGTCTTAATTCATTTTAGCCTCAACCATACAAGCCCAAGTTTAACATCCCATCCAAATCAGACGTGAATGAAGCTCAAGGTACAATTCATGCTGAAACAAACTTCCCTCCGGCTGTGAGCCTCAAACAAATTATGTGCTTTCAAAATCCAGTGAGGGCACAGACATAGAACAAACATTTTCATTCTCTAAGAGAATAGGAAAGAGGAAATAACACGTCTCAAGTAGGTCCATGACCAAACAGGGTAGGCACATTAGATCTTATGGCTTGAGAATGACTCTGTATCACCTTCTAGACACACTGGGGTAAGGGCTGGGCTTCGAGGTGCTGGGCAGCCTTAGCCCGATGGCTTTACTGGTCACAGTTCACACACACAGCTGTTCTCATGGCTTGGAGGTAGGTGCCTGTGGCTCCCCCAGCTGGCATTACACACTATCATATTTACAGTTTTGAGGTCTCACCAGCAGCTTTTTCCTGAGTTCCACTAAATAGTGTCCTAGTGGAGACTCTAGTGGCCCCACTCCTGCACCAAATCTCTGTCTGGGTTTTGAGGCTATGCAAGATATTTGAAATCTAGCTGGAGGAAGTCATCCTTCTAGAGCTCTCACACATTTTGTGCCTGCAGAGTCAGCACAACCTTTGTGGTACTGCCACGGGCTCACACATTGGCTGCTGGAGCAACAGCCACTCTGCACCTGGGTCACAGCTGGGTCACCAGGAATTGCTGTATGGAATGCAAAGAACGGACATGAGAGAGCCGTGGGCAGCAAACCTAAACCCTGAGGATGCCTGGACTACTCCTTCAATCAGTTCTGTGCTTTAAGCCCCAACAGGCTAGGCCATGATGGGAGGGACAGCCTCAAAATCCCCCAAATGCCTTCGGCGGTGATTCTTCCATGTCTTCACGAATAGCATCTGGCTTCTTCCCACCCATACTCCTCTCCTCATGCAACTGTCTACAGACTACACTTTTGCATTTTATGATCAGAAAACAGTTTTCCAAACTGTATGTTCTGATTTCTACTGATAAGTTCTGCCTTTAACTAATCTCCCTCTTCCTGGGTTTTATTATAAACAATCAAGAAAAACCAACGAACACCCTCCATAATTTGTTGCTCAGTTTTCCATTAGTTCAACACTCCGGAGACCGCCCTTCTTAAAGTCCTAGACACTGATGTAATTCTGCCAAGTGCTCTTCTACTTTGTATTAAAAAGACATTAACCCAGTTTCTAATATCTTGTCGCTTATTTCCCTTGAAGATCTTATTAGAATAGTCTTTGCCGATCATGTTCCTACAAGCGTTCTGTGCACAGCTCCTAGATGGTTTCTAAGAAGACATGGTCTCTTTACAACTTCTCCTTTACTTCTGAGCCATCATCAGAATCTCCCTGAATGAGGCATTTGTGGAAATTCAAGCTGTTCATTTATCTGTTTCCAAAGCTCCTTCGACATTGGTATAGCAACAGTCCGCTACTGTGGTACCAGTTTCTCCATCTGATTGTCTGTGTAGCAGAACCCTACTACACAGATGCTAACAAAGACAAATTCATCTCTGCTCTGGAGGCTGGAGTCCAAGATGAAGAAACTGGCAAGTGTGGCTGTCTGAGGAAGGTTAAATCCTCAGAATATCAAGGCCTTGTCCTTACCCTGAGAAAGAGGGGATGAGTGAACTCATGCTACAGGAAGCCTTTTTTGTTCCACAAGGGCCTTAATCCCTCCTACTAGGCAACACCCTCATAGCATAAGCACTTCTTAAAAGACCCATCCCATAGCACTGACAGGTTCACAACCCCTGAATTTTTAAGCCAATCTATTCAGACTATAGCAACTTCCACACTGCCTTCCGGTCAGCACTGAGACAGGTTGATAAATAACCTATGACTATTAGTCTCCTAAAACCATCCTCCTGCATAGTCATAGAGCCTGGCCTGGCTTGGCCTTGATGAAGATAAACAGAAGTAAACAGAGATGAAAAATGAGGGAAAAAGAACGAAGAGTCATGATGACATTTTGTGACTATCTTGATCAAGCTGTTTCTAAAATTGCCAAGAGACTTCCCCAAAAAGTGAGTCAATAAATTCTAGTTTTGATTTAAGTTATTTCAGATTGAATTTTCATGTCATGTAGCAAGAAAAGTTCTACCTAGCAGAGGAAATATTATGTTTTTTTAAAAATCCTGAGAGAGTTTCCAGGTGTGGTGGCACATGCCTTTAATAGCAGAACATGGGAAGCTGAAGCAGGAGGATCTCCAAGAGTTGGAGAACAGCTGGGCTGTACATAGTGAGTTCAGGGCCACGCTGAAATACAGAGAGTGACCCTATCTCAAAAATAAAATCAAATAAAACCCTGAGAGAATGAGATTTTCAGAATAGTTTCCCTTTTCTTAGGAACCAGATCTTATCAAAATCATGCACTTTGTGCATACTTCATTTTTCATACAGAAACCATGAAAATAATTTTAAAATCTATACTTGCATGTGTGTGTGAATTTGTGTGTATGTGTGACACAGAGAGAGACAGAGAGAGACAGAGAGAGAGAAAGAGGGAGAGAGAGAGAGAGAGAGACAGAAGGAAAACTACTTTTATGGCTCAAAAATAGAGGTGTAATATGTTGCATACCCCAACAGAAATAACCTTCGTGATGACTGATTTCTCCAAGGTTTCCACTGCATCACCAGGCATTTCCCACCGCATCACCAGAAAAATAATGAGTGACCTTCCCCCTCCCATTCACAAACCCACATATCCATGCAATAGCATTTCTGGTGAGGCTCTTATGAATTAATGAATCACTATTACATGGTACATGACATACACACACACACAGACACTAACTCTTGAAAAATTATGAAGAAATGACATTAAAATAAAGTTTCACGCTGCACATGGTGGCACACACCTATAATCTAAGCGCTCTTAGAGACTGAGGCAGGAGGATACCAAGTTTGAGCCCAGGCTTGGCAACTTTGTGACTCAGTAAGACCTCTCTCCAAATTTAAAAGGGGCTAGGTTATAGCCCTGTGTGAAGGCCCTGGGTTCAATCTTCAGTACTGCAACAGTAGTAGTGCTAATAGTGATGATGATAAGGAGAATAGTAATTTTTATAACTGGATTTGGAATCCTCTTCTGCCAGTGCCCGCCTCAGCTTCTTACCACTCTTGACTCATTGCTAATGGTATTCTAACAGGGCAGCCTAGGGCTGGGGCTATAATTCAGTAATAGAGCACTCACTTACCAAGCCTGAGGCCCTGAGCATTATGGTAGGAATGAATGAATGAATGAATGAATGAATGACTGAATGAATTGGTAACCTAATTCTATTTCATCTTGACAACATTCTTTTAGCAGAAAGGGAAAGAGAAGCTGTGAAGAGATTAATAACATAGATAGTTTCCACATTTGAGAGATTGGAGCCAGGACAAAATTATCTGACTGTAAATTTGTTTTCTTTCTATTATCTTAAGCCACCTGTAAAATATTTGTTACTGATGTTATAGTAGCATCCACATCTAAAGGGAGGAGATGGAGAAAAAATAGGATGGCGAGACGTTGTGATACCCTGGAACTGGCAAACACCAGGCCCCAACAGCCCATCCATGCATCTCTTTCCAACTCGGGGCTCAGTGACATTACAATGGTAGCTTGAAATTGGATACTGTAAGAGTATTTACACCACAAAGATTGACAGATGCTATGAATCAGCATTTTATTCGAAAAGCCAGTTGGTAAAAATGGCTTACACCACTGCCTAAGACAATGAGCATGGTAGGTCACATTTGTTTTACAGGCATTTTTATCATAGCATATGTAACACATATAATGTTGTTAGTATACATTCTTAATATTTGTCTCAAAAGAATTTACTTCCACTCAGTCATATAATTTATAATTCTGAAATTAAATATTGAAATAGAATTCTAATTAAGGCAACTACTATAAGAAACTAAGTCAGCAAGAATTCATTTTCAAGCTAACTTTTGAGACAAGAAAGAAAAATTTCATAAGATGTATTTTGAGCCATAGAACGGTCTCCTATCTAGAAGGTGGGTCTCAGGGGTGAGGGTGCTGGGGGTTTAAGAGGTTTTGTGCTGCACTGCTCTCTGGGGACAAAGCAGTAGGAAGGGAGACCAATCACAGCTGTGAAGTTACCCTTCCAGTCTCCGGCCAGCTCATGTGGACTTTATACTTGGAAAGTATCATTATTCTGTCCAAGACCTCCCCGATCAGTGTTCCAGCCAAAGTGGAGACAAGTTCCTGAGAAAATGTTTCTCTACGCTAGACATCGTAGTGCTATGAAGGCCGCTGCTTTTAAGGGAAGAAAGATGTCAGAAAAATATTGAGTGGAAATGAACGAGTAGGGGTTCAGAGATGACTCATCACAGACAAAGCTTAACACAAAGGCTTCTTCTCAGTTCGGTTTATCATAAGAATCTGAAACACCATGGTTGGTTCAGAAAAACAATTAAAATAATAATAATAATTTACTGTTTAAGATTTGGAGTCAAATTTCATTTGTTGTATAAATGTAAAATTTTTGTGTGTTTGGCATTATAACATGGAAATATGGAAAGGAGAATATAAAGTGGATATTAAAGAGGAATCCAACAAATATAGGGCCTTACATGGTGTAACAACTTTGTGTGAAATTTAATGTACTAAAATCTATAAGAAGAAAATTATATATATGGGTAAAGAGATGTGTTAAAGGAAAGTAATTATGAAGGTAAAAATAGTGAGTGTCGTCTGTTGTATATGTAGCCAGAAATAAGGGAAAATCACTTCTGAGATATAGTGGAAGACCATAAGGCCCAAATGGAATACAGTCCAGTCCCTAGTCCATGGGTGAATGGATAAAAAACAATAATGGTATAAATACTTTCAAACTGGAAAAACATTAGAGATTTCAAAAAATATTAATCCATCATCTGTCTTACAAACTTTTCTCTGGAAGTGAATTAGGGGAATTCAACCCAGCTACTCCGGCGTCACAGAGCACATGGTCTCTTGTTCTTCACTGAGACTCCATACTGTCACCCACCACTTCTAGGAGCAGGGCTTATTCGGATTCAGAGTTACATTCCACAGTCACCAGACAGCAAGGCAGAAGGGGCCAGAAGAGGAAAAACTGCTCACATAATAGCAGTCGAAACTCAGAAAGAGAAAGGAGGAGACAGGGAGGGAGATGTGCCCTTCCAGATCAGTCCTCCAGTGTCCCACCACTAGCCAAGTCCCACCTTCTAACAGGAAGTCTCCCACAAAGCCCTGCCTCTGAGTGCATGAGACTCTGGGGGTACAATCCAGATCCAAACCTCAATACCTGGGTCCCCAGAGTGAGACCAAGTTTCTGTGAAAGAAACCAAAGGAAAGGGTCCTGACCTGGGTGCAGGCTTTCATCCTGCCTCTGGACTGATTTGCTGTAGCTAATTTATTTTTCTTACTTAGAAAACTAGGTTATTGATGTCCAGTGGTCCTGTCCTGTCCTTACATTCCTGGCTAGTTCCTGAAATCATAGGGCCATCTGCAGTGTCACTTCCCAGCATGGTCATAATTTTGTCCTCTGTGATATTATTCACATTAGCATAGAGGCTCTATGAGCACTCAGTTCACGCCACAGATTTCTTCATGCTATGTGACTTTTATTAGTAATTTTAAAGTTTCAATACAGATGCTATGGAGCCTGAAGGTTGGCATTCAGGTGAACCTTATCAGATCTTTAGACTCTCTGGGACAGCTTTAAATATACAAATATTTTATGCCAAGAAATTGTGTTTTAGTTGCTCTAATGTATATTCTGGGCATAGAGAACATTCAGAGTTCCCTGGATGACTTACTCAATATCTAGTGCTGAGGACTATTGCATTAAAAGCATTTTCAGGCCCTCATTTTATAAATAATATCCTGCCACCGTGACTAAATGCAGTTTCCTAGCCTGCATTTGTAATTCTGAAGGCGATCCAACAACGGGTCAGTTGTAGGGCCCCCATAATCCAATTACCTTCCCTAAGCACCACCTCCGAGTACATAAGGCTCTGAGGAACAAACAAGAGTTCTCCAAAACAGCTCTGTGTCACGCCTAACCTCACTCCCAACCCTCTTCTCTAAAAGCCAGAAGTATTATGTATGACATTTGGTAGGAGCTTAGCAATGAGAATGAGGCTGCTCACTCTTTTCCAAGCTGATCCTTGACTACCTAATCTGAAAATTAGAAAACTTATTACTAGTACTGATTATTCCTTATTGTCTTAATTTGTTTTATCTTGCCATAGCAAAGTACCTGAGTCTGAAAAACCAAAGAAAAAGGTTTATTTAATTTACAGATTTGGGGCTTAAAGTCTCGTCAGTTTGGTCTCTAGTGAGAGCCTCCTAACAGATGACATCACATGCAGAGAGCATATGCAAAAGACTCACATGAGAAAGGCACCAAGAGGATAAGGAGGGACTGGAATCACTCTTTAATAAAAACCTCCTCTTCCAAGAACTAATCTGGTCCTGAAAGAATGAGAGAAATCACCTCTGAGAGTGATGCCCTGTGACCTAATCACCTTTCCACTGGGCCACCTGTTAAAGCTCCACCATCTTGATACCATGGCATTAGGGACCAAGTTTCCAACATGGGACATAATGAACCACATTCAAGTATCTGTATGTTAGAGAGATCCAGGAATGTATAGTGAATACTCTTAATACTGGGTGAAGCCTACAAACTTAATGATTAAAACCCCAAAGGAAAAGCCACTATACCTAACTTAATAGTAACATCTAAAGTTAAAGGTTTTAATAAATTCCAAGAAGCCAATATTTAAAGCCAGAGCCAGTAAAGGTATCTACTGCAGTTTTTAACATGCTGTCATTCAGGAAAGACTACCACAGAATAGAAGGGATACTAGAAATCTCAGAATTGATTAGTTAAAAATGAAAAGCATTTGGTAGGAAACTGAATAAATCTGGACACACTGTTGACAGGAAATGTTTTCTAAATGTAATTGTTCTAATGCCATACTGATCCATAAGGATTTTGCAGCATAAGTACCTTTGACCATATGGCCAAGTTAAAAGAAGATCCTTTGGAAGAAGGTTATTCTTTGTCTATAATGTGCAACCTATTCTTTAAAAGAAAAATTACATTTTACCATAATGTGCCATGAATTGTGTGAGTAAATTAAATGATTTAAATACTGTGATAAAACCAGTGAGAGAAGAATCTGGAAGAGTCAGAAAGATTATTGAATTCCACCTGGGTCTTCATAGTGTTGACTGCATGTGTATTGTAGAGAGGTTTCTACTGAAGGTGCTAAATCATTTTTTGTTTGGGAAGAGATTTAAGGAGTCCAGAATAGATAAGCTATTTCTCACTGTGTGTCTGAGAAGGCCACAGATTAATGAGAGTAACTGTTGTTGAGTAAAATCTGTTTTCAAAACTTGTGATTTAAAACAATAATCATTTGGGTCTTTGAGTGTATAGGGCTGAGAGATTCCTTTGCTCCAAGTGACATCAATGGGGTCATTTTTTGGTACTTAGCTGAATTACATCTTCTTTGTGTTGGCTTTATTTTTATTTGGTTTTTCTCAGGTGTCAAGAAGGTACAGTTATTCTAAGTACACACCATTATATCACAACATTCAGAGGTGAAGAGGTACCAAAATGGCGGAGCAGTGAGCACCAGCAACTCAGATTCTCCAAGACAAAGTGTCTAGAGTCTGGAAAACAATAGCTTGGAGCAGAACTGAAGTGAGTGGAGGCTACCTGGGAACCACAGGGAATGGACGTAAGAGAAGAACATAGAGTTAAGAGATACAGAAGAAACAGATCACACTGTGGAGGAGAGACCATGCGGTACCACTGACAGGGGCTGGCCAGCCACCAACTGAGAAGCAAAGTGGAACTAACAGCCCTTTTGCTCATGGAGAGGTGGACACCTCTATCAGGGCTGAAAGAATCATCTATAGTTGGAACCAGCAAGCAAAATGCAGGATACTGCTTTTAGAGAGGCCTCTTACAGTCCACAGCTGACCTCTGTGCAAGTGCCCGCAGATACAACCACAGAACACGAGCTGGTAGGGAGGCCACTGTGGGGAAGGGCTGAGTGTTTGAATCTGGATCTGAACAGCACCTCGGCTGCTTCAGACTGCCACATTCACAGAACGGATGAGGGAAAGACAGCCAAGGATAGCAATTGGGGAGCAGACTTGGGGGAGTCCTGCTGAGAGGCACCGGTTGGTGAACACAGACCAGGCTCCTGGAGTCAGAGGCCACAGTTGGCCTGAGCTACACACCATTGGAAATTCACGTTGGTGTGTGTTCCCACGGTAAGTAGATCTCTACACCCAGCACCATTCTGGCGAAGCAGACTGCCATGCTAGACTTCCCACATGAACAGAGACACAGGCTATCTGAGGTCTGTTCCTTAACCCCACCCAGACTGAGGAAAAGAGCCAGATGTCAAAACAATAGAAAACCTTCTTCTGGTATTACTTACTTGATGGTAGTATTTTTCATTTCCATTTTTAGTTTATTTTTTAAAACTTTGTTTCTATTCTGTGTTGTTTTCCTCCTCCTGCACATTCCCCCACCACACCTTCATCCTATTCTTTTTCCCTGTTGGCTTTCCTAAGCATGCCGATGTTCACCTTACCTCTCCCCCCTCAGTGTGGTTTAAAGGTGGTGAGGAACTTCTCCCCAGTCCCTTGGTGTCCCTCCTACTTGTAACCGTATCTCTTCACCTGACTTCTTTCTTGCATGTCTTATTCATTCTCAATTTTTCTTTTCTTTAGCCTCCTCTTTCTTATTTGTCTCCCTTTAACT
The DNA here is from genome assembly GCF_034190915.1 of Cavia porcellus. Taxonomy (NCBI): domain Eukaryota; kingdom Metazoa; phylum Chordata; class Mammalia; order Rodentia; family Caviidae; genus Cavia; species Cavia porcellus. Next base: position 38,252,257 of record NW_026947504.1, on the reverse strand, counting down.
TTTTCTCTAATACTTCTATCGATCACAGTCTTTTCCTATCCCCATTCTTCACTTAGTTTTGTATCTACTGTTAACTCTCATCACCATCTATTTAAGACATATTCTTACCATCGTTGGGGTCCTTTGTCTTCCTCCCATTTCTTCCTTCCCATAAGGCAGAGCAGAGGACTTTTAAAACATTATTTTTCCCTCCCTCTTTCTCCCCCTCTGACATTATCCTGTTCCCAACTCCCTGGGATTCAAATAATCGATTCTATAAAATTACTGTTGAAGGCTGTTTTTCACCGATAGGGGAGACAGAGCCCTCACACTTAGTGCACATTAACTGTGGGTCAAGACTTGAATTGTCTACACTATAACCATACATCTCTTCTCTAGGCTAAAGGGAGATCCAAGACAGAGTCTCTTGCCATGCCATTTCTTAATTAGCTTGATAGAGACCACTGTAATGGAGTAGCCTGTTACTGCTATAGCTGATTGGATTGCATAGGAATAATCCTGACTCAGTGGGTAATTTCATGCCAGTGAACTTGTCTGCCGAATCCATCACTGCACCCAGGGAGACGGGCAGCAAGAACTCAGACTGAATTAGCCTCTGCAAGAATGCCTGCAACCTGGCAGAAAAGGATTCTGTGTCTGAATTAGATTCCATAACGCAGTGGCAGGATCTGAGGAGCTTCTGAGGTGTGGGCTCTCAAACTTTAGTGAAGAAGCTACTTAAGAATCATATATGCAGGGTGATTGGAAGAGCACGTTGGAATATTTAATCTGTGTTCTCAGCAGACATCTTGTATGTTTAAATTTCTATATGCTTCTTGATTTATTTAGTTATGTTATTATGCAGTTCATTTATTAAATAATTTGTTTATTGAGTTGAGGTTTTTTATGGTTTCCTATGTTTATTAGGTTGTGACTTTGGGGTGTTTGTTCTTCCACTGGCTCTGACTTACATGGGACTAGGTTCTCCCTCGTGTCTCAGCTCCCTACCTAATTCCTTCACCTTAAGCCCCTGAGATAATATTATTAACATATTTCCTTATTCTTTTTCCAAACATGTAAACTCCTCCTCCCAAGTTTTTAAATTTCTCATTCTTGGCTCCCACACAGTCGCTCTCATCTTTTTTAGTACTATTCCTTAATCCTCCCCCTCCTAAACTTCTGGCTCCTCTGTATCTTATCTTGCTTATTGTCCTCTCCGTCAGCAAGTTCTGATAACCACATAGCTTCCTTCAATGACAGAGTAAACCCCGCTCTCCCATATCTTCCTGTTGATCCCACAAAATATCCTCTGAGAACTCTCAATATAAACCTTCCAGCTCAAATAAAAGTGCTGCAATAAAGTCAGACCCGACAGCAACCTTTTCTCCTCATCTCCCGCTATCCCTCCCTTAAGCCTCCCTCTGAGTGTCTAACACGCCTCACCCAACCACCTCCCTGTCTTCCCCTCCAACTCGCATACCTCAGTGCAGAACAGCTGTAGACGGTAAACAGCTACAGTGTGCACAGAGAACAGGAAGGGGGGAAGCGTAAGGCAAGGACTATCATAAAAATGCTGTAAGGTGCATGCTGTTCTAACCAGGAGTAATTCTTTTGACAGAGTCAAAATCACTTGAAGTAAATAACAGAAGTAGTAGATACTAGCACTGAACCAACAAAGCTGAAAATTGTTCACAGAGAGGCAACATCTTACTAAATATCTCCATATAAGCCCAGTACTCCTCACACTTCTCTGTCTCTAACCTGCACTAACACCCCCAAAATGGAGGGGAGATATGTGGGGTTATATAATATGCATATATCCCTTGGAAAAAGGGGCCAAAAGCAGAGGTTGAAGGGAAGATAGCCTATTCAACAAGTGGTGTTGGGAAAACTGGTTATCTGTATGCTGAAGATTGAAATTGGATCCTTATCTCTCACCATATACTAAATTAAAATAAAAATAGACCAAATATCTAAACGTTAAGCATACTGGAAGATAAGCCAGGTAAAACACTTGAAGATATACATTAGGAAAAATTTTTCTACACAGAACCTCAGTTGCACAAGCAATAGTATCAAGAGTTAAGAAATGGGATTGTATCAGACTAAAGAGCTTCTGTACAGAAAAAGAATCAGTCAATAGAATAAAGAGACAACTTATAGAATAGGAAACTTTTCTGGCCAGCTACTTCTCTGACAGAGGATACAAAAAAATTAAAACACCTAAAATTAAATATTCCATCAAGATATGGGTAAGACAAATGAGCAAACACCTCCCAGAAAAAGAAACTCAAATAGTCAACAAATACTTGAAAAATGCTCATTATCTCTGGCTACTAGAGAAATGCAAATGAAAACAACATTAAGATTTCATCTTATTCCAGAAAGAATAAATATAATGAAGAAATCAAACTATAAAAATTGCTAGCATGGCTATGTTAAAGGAACCCCCTTTATTTATTTATGTTTGTATTTCTTTATTTATTTTGGTACCTGGATCAAACTCACGACCTGGCATTTGCCAGGCAGGCGCTTATGCTGCTAAGCTAAATCCCCAAGCCCGTCCTTTATTGTTGATGGGACTATAAACTAGTACAACCTTTATGGGAAACAGTATGGAGATTTCTTGAAGAATTTAAATCAGCAGTTCCACATGACTCAGCTATTCTCCTGCTACATATCTGCCCCAAAGAGCTTAAATCCTCATGCTACAGGGATATATGCACACCAGTGTTCACAGCAGCACACCTCAGAGTAGCTAAACCCTGGTAACAGTTCTTCTACCCATCAATAGCTGATGGAAAAAGATGTGGGATCTATATATAATGCATTTGAGACATTTTCAGGAAAATGAATACTCCTAAAAATATAATATTGTGTAAACTACATCAGACACACAAGCTTAACTACAGTATGGCAACTCTCATTCGAGTGATGTACAGCACAAACAAGGAGAATAATAAAGGACAGATAAAAGGGGACAAGACGATGGCTCTCTTGTGGTAGAGAAGTCATCCAAGGAAAAATAACATGAGGGGTAGGGGGAATGGAAGGGAAAATAAATAGAATAAAGAAAGGCATGTAGAAAAACCTAATATCTCAATTAACGTAAACAACACTATGTGCCACAACACGAGCTAAGATTAATGATATCAACAAGAATGAAAAATGAGATAGGAGACTTGGAGGAGAGAGAGGGAGAGGGAAGTAGAACAAGATCTAAAGAAGGAAAGAGCAAGCTGTGGTGTGTACATGTAACGATGCCTAGGACATTCCTTTGCATGTCCTAGGTGTATGTGTGTGTGTTGATAATGAGAATTTAAGAGATAAAATATGGCAACTTGGGATATTAAATTCCTTCCCTTTCAGTGCTTCATGTTGTTACTGCTACTGCTTGTTTATTTATTGATCTGATTCTTATCTTCATAAACATGATATTTAAAAAGTAAAATTATAAACAAAATACAGAAAAATGCTGACACTTGTGATAACAAGGAAATGACTTAAACCTTAGGGCACTTTGTTGTTCTGGGAGAATGAAATCATGATTCTGTAAGGAAACTTTATTGGGCAAAGGAAGAATTCTTTATTGTCTTTAATTTGTTGTGTGTGACCACTGAAATTCTAGGTTCATTAGCTCGGTTATCAGCTAATGATCAAGAAGAGATTTCCTCACCGGCATTGATTGAATCTTTTTCTCTGTTGTTGCTGAGGGCTCTGTGCATGTGCTGGGAAATGCTCTCAGCACTACAGAGGACGATTTGCTCCCTTGCTCAAGCCACCACTTCCTGCTTGGTAGTAAGCTTCAAAGTCAGGTGGAGGTGAGAGATTAGGTTAGGTTAGAGATTAGAGATTAGATGAGAGGTTAGGTTAGAGACTAGAAATTAGGTTCTAGGTTATTCTTGGGAATATTCACAACCCTGCACATGAATAAGGATTTCTGGATGGCCAGGAGAATGTCAGAGTTTTACAAAGCTCTCCTTGGATATATTATTCTACAATTTTTCCTTTTAAGATTTTGGTCAACCTGTTGTTGCTCCCAAGTAATATTCCCTTTAGGCACCTGTGATCATTTTTGAAGACCCTCTAGAGATAAATCTGTTATGAAGAACCAATTCTAAGGGAGCTCGAATAAAGACAGATAATGAGAAAAACATGTTTAGGATAGGTTGAATAGTGACGATTCTCTGGGATAGAACTTTGGGGGAATTCAAACCCTTTCTGGTAGGGCTACTAGGTTAGTAGTTTGAAAACTGGTTGTTTTCTAAGGCTATTACAAAGCAGGAAAGAAGTTGAAAGAACAAAGCAAGTTTAAAACTATGAAGTTCACTGCTCACTTGCTACCACCAACAGTCCACTGTTTAACTTGAATGTAAATTCCTGATATGTTTACAACTCTTTCATTCATTTCATTTTCTTAAAAAATTGACTTTGATCATTTTTTTTTGAGTTCTTTTTTTAAAATTTTATTTAAGGAGAAAAGAAAAAAAAAGCAGAGAAAGGGTACAAGTTACACAGATTTACAGAAAAAAAAATAAACAGGAAATCACTAGTTAATGGATTACATATTGTCATCTTAGAAATAATTGTTCAAGTCACAAAATTAAAGCTTGTAAAGTGGACATTCCAACAATGATACTGCAAACAGTTCTGTTCAATGATCCAATAAAACTCAGTGATATCATTTTCTATCTTATACACTTAAATATAGATGCAGTTATATAGTTTAGAGCACTTTCCTTTCCTCTCTTTTGTACAATGACTATTATACATTTTGGGTTTCATTTCTCCCACGGTTCTTATTATTTTTTTGGAAGAGAGTAAAACCAAATGTGACATAACAGAACACAATCGGTCAAGTCAAAAGGGTGGACATAATAGATAATGTATAAACATAATACAAGGTGATTAACAATGGTTACCATAATGCCTCCCGCTATCTCTAATAGAATTGCCTATATCATTAGTTATAATACAATTGAACAAAACAGTAAAGAATAAAATCGACAAAACCAAAACATTGGAGACATTGTAGGTCTTCAAAAGTAGATAAAAGTCAACGAGAATGGGCGTTATAATGAATCTCATTATCTTCACAGCTGATGCCTAAACTTTCGAACCTGATACTATCCAGCAAAACAGAATAGGGGAACATCAGTCAAAAACAAGATGGTGAGAGTAATACAGGGCTTTAAATCGAGATAATGGAAAGTCAAAGTGGGTTACTATAATATATCCTGCTATTTTTTCCCTTTAATTAAACGGATAAAAATAAAAAAGTAAATAATGGAGTGGAGATTGAGATAAAAGAGGGCATAACAGCGAAACAGCGCAGATCAAAACATAACCATTTAAGCAGAATAGTGTTTCACCACCAGATAATCCTGACCTAAAAGTAGTTACCATATTGTCTCTTTCCTTGAAATCCTTGAGTACAACTTCGTATACTGTAGCATTAAGTATATCAAAACAATGTAAAACCATTTAAGAGACAGCATTACAGAGTATTTAGAATCGACTAACAGAAAATGAACAATGGTTTCTGTATAATCTCCTTGTCTTTAAAAGGTTTTTGCTTATACTTCGTACATAATAAAATCCAATAAGATACAACCTATTTAGACCATTGGAGACAGAAGAACAAAAGCTAGATGAGACTTCAAAACAAGATGATACTAAATCAGTATTACCTATTAAGGTGTCATTTTCTCCAAAATAGCTGTTCCTATCATCCAATCTTCTCTGCCTCATTTCTGTTGAGCTCTTTTTCTGTCAGTAGCTGTCAGTTTGTCTTCTTCATTTTGTTCTCTGCTCCATTCATTGTGGCCTCCCCGCCACTATTTCTGGATTCTTTGTATTTTTCTTTTTTTAGAATATCCTGCAATACTCTCTGTAGAGTTGAATCGGTGGTTGCAAATTCCCCCAGTTCCTCTTTATCCTGGAAGCACCTTGTTTTTCCATCAATTTCCAGGGACAGTTGTGCAGGATATCTCAATCTTGGCTGGAGATTATTATCTTTCAAAGCTTGAATTATTTCCCCCCACGCTCTTCGTGATTAGATGGTTTGTGCAGAGAAATCTGCTGTAATTCTAATGGGTGTTCCCTTGTAAGTGGTCTGTTTCTTGTCTCTGACAGCTTTTAATATTCTATTCTTGTATTGAATTTCTGGAATTTTTATTATTATATGCCTGGGTGTTGCTCTGTTTGGGTTGTAGGTAGCTGGGGTCCTGTATGCCTCATACATCTGAGCATCTTTACCTTTTGCTAAATTAGGAAAATTCTCCTGGATTATTTCTGTGAGTAGCTTTTGTAGTTCACTTGTTTGTGTCCCTACTTCTTCTTTTATGTTCTTAATCCTTAAGTTATGGATCCTCTTATCATCTTCTTGTCTTTGTATTATTGCTGTTTGTTTCTTTGTTATTTTTAAGAAGTTTTTCATTTCATTCTCCCATATTACAAGTCTGCCCTCCAGTTCAGATAGTCTGTCCTTAGTTTCTTTCAAGCTGTTATGCCAGTCTTCGATAGACTTCTTAGTTTCTTGGTAGTCCCTTTGAACCTGCTTCACGTATTCTATGCTTTCTCTGTTTTCTCCATCAAACAATTCTCCCCTCTTTTTCTGTTCTTCCATTCTACCATCTGTTTTTTCTTGGGTGGTGCTTAGCATTTCTCTAACTATTCTGCATACTTCTAGTTTCAGGTCATTAATAACTTCATTCCTGAATTGATTTATGAGGCTCTCTATATGGTGCTTTATGTCTATTGATGCGGTGTCCGCTATTGCCTGTTTCTCAGAATTGGGGGCCGAGGAGCCTTTCTTGTTGCTGCCTTTTCCCATATTCTCTGTTCCTTATATATGCAAGCTTACATAGGAGGCCCAGCTTCTTTCCCTGTCAGCCACAGCCTGATCAAATTGCGCCGGTTAGGTGTTCCCGCCCACCGCAGCGCACCAGGGAGTTACGGACCAGGCAGCCTATGCGGGGCCCGCCCCTCCCAGCCACCGTCAGGCTCTGGGATCTGGGTTGGGCCAGCCTACTGGGTCCACCAGCAGTGTCACATAGGCCAGGCACTTTTCACCAATCCCGCCGGAGAGGGGGATATGTGGCTGGAATCGCCACTGTGCCCTGCTCCTGCAGGACTGCCCGGGCCCAGAAAGTCCTCCGCTGGAGTCAAACTGTGGTAGAGTGTCAGTTTCTCTCACTCACCTCACCACAAGCCAGTGCACACCTCCCTGTCCGTCCTGTTTTCGACTGCATTCACAGACCCCTGTTCTCAGAGCTTCCGCGCATCTCTCTCCTTGCCGAGCCGCTGTAGAGGCAGGAAACCCAAATCGTGGCTTCCAGTGGCGCGGGGTCCAGCCTCCACACTGAGGCTTTTCTGTTCCTGTTTTAGCACCAGGACTGCATTCCAAGTTGGTTTCTCTCAGCCCAGTTCGTTCCTGAGTCAGCAGAGCATATCTCCACCTGCTTATGTCTCCTTACTCCGCACCCTTCCTGACTTCTGAACCAAGCCTTTCAGAGAGCCTCCGTAGTATCTGTTATCTGTCTGCCATGTTCTCCCCCCAATGAGTTCTGAATCTTTGAGTTTATCTTCCTTTTGGAATGACTCTTCATTCTCAATCCTGATTTATCACTCCAGATCTCGGGCGGGGAAGCTGGCCAACGCTGAAGGTAGTTCCTCTTTTCTCTTGGTCTCTTCTGAGCCACTGGGGTCAGATGGCTCGAGGGTGCTCTATCCTGAAGGGACCACGAAAAGGCTTGGATGTTTGGAGGGGGACTCAGGCCCGGTCACCTGGACCCCCAAACGCACCTTTCTCACAGGGCTGATTCCGGTCGGACCGACTTTGATCATTTTTGTCATGTTATGACTACTTTTCGGAAGAACCAAGTTTTCCTAAGTCCTTCCTCTCATTCCAGAAGTCATCTCCACCCATCTAGTACAGTAAGTCTTCATTGTATGGACAAATTCCATCCTGGGAGAACATTCATCAATTGGATTTGTTCATAAATCTGAAAAAGTGAACTTAGGTAAAAGATGTTTCCTACTCACCTCATTTTTTAAGTCTTCAAACAGGCTTCTGGCTTTTTCTTCAGTAAGCATTTAAGCTGAGCGGGTCCTTAGGCAGATGCTGATCCTCCATTCACACAATGAAGTTTCTCCATCGCCTCCCTCCATCACCTCTTCCTGCTTGTAGCTATTACCGTCAGCTTCACGGGCACAGCAGACTTTGCATGTTCCATGATCTTGTCCTTCTTTAGAATTGTGCCAATGACCCATGTTGTAAGCATGAGTGACAATTAGCATCATTTCACCTTGGTCCAGTCTCTCAATTATTTTCGCTTTTGTTTTCATGGTTATTGTTCTGCATTTCCCAGCAGTCCCCTTCACATCACCACTATTTTTCCCCCTGCTTCTGGACATCCTGGCCTCTATCTGTACACTATCACACTAGTGTAAGCACACAGTAGCCTAACTGGCAGACATATGAGCTACTTGTGCCATTTGTTCACATCTACAAACATTCTAATTCAAGAACCATCACTATCTGTGAAAGTTTGCAACTCAAATGGTAGTAAGTTGGGGGCTTACTCTATTGTAGAATCAAGAACATATTTCAAAAAACTCGATACATGCTAACCAACTACTCTGTGGTTACATTTAAAAATTGTTTAAGTACCTGCTTTTGAAAGCATCAGCATCTCCACTATACTATATAGCAAACCAACAAAAAGGGTTTTCCTTCAAGGCTACCTAAGAATATATAGAGAATTAGAAAAAGAGTTCTATATACCCAATGCCCAGAAATATGTAGGTATTGGTAATTAAAATAAGAGAACCCCAGGAGAAAGATAAAGTTTGGGTTGTGTGGTGTTAGCAGCAAGATAGTCATCCTCTGAGACAACCAGAGACCCTCATGGAGTAGGGGGAAGACATCCAGCCCTTCAAAGTACGGTGCATCCCTTTCCTATTTCTCTCTCTCTCTCTCACATGATCTTACTGCCTTTTAATAACAGGTGCATCATTAAACTAAGGGTGTTTTGCTATAACTTCGCTAAGAATAACTTAGATATGAAGATAAAACTGTTGAAGATCATTGCAGAAAGACAGAAGATAAAAACTTCCCAGGCCTTTAATTTGTTCTAGATTTGTGTTTTCTTCTAAGGCAGTCAGGCATATAAAAGCTGCTTTTGCTAAAACAAAACCAAACCTTCAAACAAACAAACAAACAAACAAAATGAACAAAGAGCAATACTTTGGCAAAAAATGCCCAAAGGATAACTAAAAGGAGGATAAAATAAATCTTTCTCCTGTATTATTTTAAAACTTTGAGTAGTCAGATCCCTGATCAGTTATGTAGCATCTTAATCATTTAGGGGGTGTCAGTTTGAAAATTGGCAACTACAAAGCTTATTAGCTCTAAGTTTACCTAAACTACTCATTTGCTTTAAAGACTGAGGATACTAAGGTAAGAGATTTGTAGGAACACTCAGCGGCCAGTATTTATAATGTCTTGTTCCCAGCTTCCTGGCACCAAAAGTCTCCAAACATTGCCCTAAATTTAGTTACCATGGATTCCAATGAGCCACTGCAGAACAGAGACTGCCCCCCACCCCACCAGCTGAAGCAATTATCTCATGGGCACCAGATCATTTATCAAGCATAAGGACTTCTTTGGTCCTGCAAGATCAGAACTGAGACAGTGATCAACCAGACTCCAGCCCTTCTCAGCAACCCCACAAAACTAGCCACTCTTCTTGTTTCAGTAGGTCAGCATAACTGATGTCCTTTCCCCATTCCCTCTAGTTTTGCAATTAAAGCTTTTGCCTATAAAATCATGCTGTCACTTTGTTTTTAATCTCCATTATAACTGAAGCAAGGACCCATACGAGCCAAAGACAGAGCTGGAAAATGAGAAAATTTAGGGCTTTGTTTGAATAAAATGTTCAGTTAAAAAAAAAACAAAAAACCAAAGCTGAGTTTGGGAAATGCTCTGACTGATACTTTAAATAATTCAGGCTACAATTCTCCAGAGTCTGCCTTGAATTATTTAGCTTCTATTACAAGTGAACTGTCAATCTGTGTATAGGTTGATTTGGACACGAATTGATTTGGACTTTCAGGACTTACTCACTCCACTATTGAAACCAGCTTTTGGTTTTATGTTGGTAACCTTAAAATATTTCTTTTAAAAAATCTAAGAAAGATTATGTTGCAATAAAACAGAAAGAAATAAACTTAAAAGTTTAAAACTGAATTGGACATATCCATTAAAAAAACACTAAGTGTTTATAATATAGACCCTGTGGTAGGTACAAGGAATAGTAAAATAAGACAAAGGAAAACCAGGGAAGAAATCATTTAGTCATATTCAAAGTATCTTTCAAATGGATAACATTAAATGAAATAATTTATCAGGGAAACTATGAACGAGAATCTTTTAAAAATCGCTGCCAATGGACAGCTGTTTTGAAGAGAACAAGAGACATTATGGTAGCCATTGTTGATTTTCTATTGTCTGGTTTTGAAGGCCTGAAATGCTTTCATTCTTTTGTTTTGAGTGGTTTTATACTGTTTTGTCTTGTTTGGATTAATTGTGTGTGAAGATATGGACAACTATTTTGAAGAAAACAAGAGACATTATGGTAACCACTGTTGATTTCCTGTTTGCTTGTTTTGAAATCCTGTGTTGATTGCATTGTTTTATTCTGAACTACTATGTTCTGTTTTGCTTTGTTTTGTTTTATTCTCTTTAAAATAAAAAAATAAAAATAGTTTCTGCCCAATGGAAGTGATCTGGACTTATGCTCACATCATATTATAGTCTTGGGCTCCATTCATGTGGCAGATATCACTGTATTCTGAATATGTTAAATTACCTTTTGGGGCCATTGCTTCTTTTGGATTAAGCCTAACAGTCAGAAAAAGTTAAAAAAAAAAATACAATTTCAGACATCCTGGTCACAGAGCACAGTTTTTATGAATATGCTAACAAACTAACTGATTAAAATCTAATTAAAAGAAAGAGACCCAACACTGTTTGTAACTCTCATTAACCTTGCTCTTCCCGTTGCCCTGAAGGCCACAACTAAGTGATTACTCTGGTGTCCTGTAATTTTTATGAAACACAGAACCCATTCAATAACTTCTATTACTATTGGCTCAGATGATTGGCTCAGTCCCCTGCTAGTACTTTCTCCCAATCATAAAAACACTGGAGAATTCCTAGTATTCACCAGCCTGGAAAACTCTCTCTTGATCTGGCTGATGAGTGAGTTTTTACAGGCAGCAGCCCTAAAATGGGAGGAGAGAGAGTGATTGCCCTCTCAAGTCTGCTTCTACGCTCAGCAATCAGAGGAAAATTTCCACACCCTTCCATCCACACATATCCCAGACCCTGTGTCTAGATTCTATGCTTTCCCTTCTGAATTGACTATCTGTGTTTCTAGATATGGCTTCTCCCTATGCGTGGGAGCCAATCGTCTTTTTCCTACTTGTAGGGAGTGGCTGAGGTGGAGACCAACCACACACTTGGTGATAGACAAAGTCCAGCCCCGAGAATACTGAGCTCCAGAAGTGAGTTATGCAAACAAGTGGTTGGGACTAGAGCAGGGCCAGTCCAGCAGGTGTCTGGCCTTGGCATTCCCCCCTATTAACAATAGCACAAAGAGCTCTGAGGATGTTTTGCTTTAGCGTTCTAAGGAAAACATGAGACCTTGCACTTTTAGCCCCATTGCACGCTTCCCATTTTTTACTGTGTGTAAATAAAAATGAAGATCCTGCTGGTTTGTTGTTGCCTCTCCATCAGAGAGGTCAGGTTTCACGCGGCCCCTGATTTCCTTTTATTGTGTGTCTAGTTTTATGTTAATCTCTACTTGTCCCCTTTCAGGTCCCTGCTGGCTGCGTAGGTCATGGCACCTATTCAATAAAATCACTTCAGAAATTCTCCCATCTCTCTTCCCTCTCTTTTTCTGCTGAATTAGTGTCCTCAGCATAAAATACCCTATTAATTCACCTACTTAAAAACTGCAGCCCTTAAACCCACATTTCCTAGTAGAGGATGTTATGGTTTGGGTCCGGTTGTCCCCCTAAAGCCTCATGCAGTCATGGGGGGGCAGATTTTCAGAAGTGGCTGAATGTAGAAATTTTGATTGACTCATAGTTCAATGCTGAGGTTAAGTGTGTGAGTGCTACACCTGCCCTGGGTGGGTAACTGCATTCAGTGTAAGGGACAGTAAGAGGCTGGTCTCTGCCCTCATTGTCATTGCATTTGGTGTCTTCTGCACCATGAACTGTTGCTCTATGCCATGTGCCAGCCTGCCTTAGAGCCAGCAGATCATGGACTTAAACCTGTATAACTGTGAGCTTACTAAACCTTTCCTCCTTTTGGGTCTCAAGTGCTTTATTTCAGTGAAAAGAAAAGAAATCTGCTCCCCTTTGAAGCCTGGCAAGGTTTTATAATCACATGAATTCTTTGGGCAGCTCATAGCCTCTGTCCCTCCTCAAACCCCCTTCAACCAGGCTGAACCTCAGCCTCATCGCACTTGACCTGTCTGCCACATTCAATGCTGTAGATTATTTCCTGCCCCTGGAACATCTTGCTTACTGGGCTTCTCATGTCTTTCTCACGTTACAGCTGTTCAGTCTCAGTCTCTGTGACCTGTCTTTGCTCACTTCCTGAACCTCTTAATGTTAGAATGTGAAAGACTTCAGTCCTTACACCCCCTTCCCCGATCCACCCAGCCATAAGAATCCATCTCTTCCCATGGGTTTTGACACTAAAATGTACTGTAACTCTTCAGTCATATCTCCAGCCCAGACCTCTCTCTGAACTTCCCTTCCATATATCTGACTGGTTATTTGACATCTCTATTTGGATTTCTAATAAATATCTCAGGTTTATATTCAAAATTTATTCCTTCTCTTCCTCCCTCACAGCAATATCTGCTCTGCCTGGAGTGTCTGACAGTTTAAAAACTGTTAATTCCATTCTGCTAACTGCTCAACACTTGGGGCCATCCTTCGGTCCTTGGCTTTCCCCTTAAGATGACCCAGGACCACTGCTGTCATACTGCTCAAAGACGCCATCTGGTCTCACCTGGATTGTTGCAAACACCTGACTGATCTGCCTGCTTTCCCTTCTCTCTTCCTGTAATTTATTCTGAACACAGAATTTTCCTGTTAGATTCCAAGTCAGATGTGTAACCAACAGAAAACCTCCAGTGCCTTTTCATCTTATGCAAGTAAAAGCTATACTTCTAACAATGGCCTGTCAAGCCTTGAGGATGTGATACTCTCTCTACTTTGACTCCATCTTTGGCTCCTCTTCCTCATTCTCCTTCTCCCACATCCCATTGAGCTCTTTGTACTTCTAGCACACAGGGAATGATTCTACCTCAGGGCCTTGGCATCTGCTGCTGCTCCTACCTGGAAAGCCCATCCCTCCATTGTCCATATACTTAGCTCCTTCATCCTTCTCAGGGTTTTGCTCAACTGCCATCTTCTCAGAGAGGGCTTCCTTGATCACCAAATGCAAAATTGTAGAATATCCTCCTAAACAGCCTACACATTTCATATCTTTTATTCTGCTTAAATGTTTTTTCAAAGCACTTTAATTTTTAATTTTTTATTTTAAAGAGGATAAAAAGGAATAAAACCAGTGTAAGAGGTACAGGACTTCCAAATATTATAAAACCAAGAAGAGCTGTCATAATGCCTTTTGATGTCTTCGAAATAGCTGCAGATAACTTTGAAAATAGTAAAAATCAAATAAAACAGAATAGAAATTATAAAAACAAAACAATGAATGCAAAAACATACTTCAAAACAAACCAATAGTAAATCTAAAATTGCTACTACAATATATCTTGCTATCTTTAAAATAGCTGCTGCTGTCATCGGATTTGACATAGTCAAACAAAATAAAACAGAATAAAACCTAACACAACAAAACAATGGAAAACAATATAAGACTTCCAAAATAAGACCATAGGGAATAAATAATGACTGCAAATCTTAGAAAGAGATCCCTCCTAGATGCCACACTGTACACCACTATCTTCTGAACCTATGATCAAACCACTGGCCCTAGATCTGCAATGTTAGTGGAACACCAAAGCACCACAGGCATCCAATTGCATTTCACCTCCATAGCTATCATCACAGCCTGTGTTTCTCCAGATAAGCTGGTCATTTATGGTGGGGGAGTGTAGGGGGAATTGGTACTTCTTGTTTGCCATCCCACTTACTGGAAGGGGCTGGGGTCTGTCTGGTTATTCCCATCTGGCAGTGGCCCATGCATGGCACTAGCTCCCAGACTGGGCCTCCCAAGCATTTTAAATATCTGACTTTTTCTTATGTCACATCCCAATCACCTAGAACTGCTGGCACATAATAGTCACCTAATAAATAGTTGAATAAATGCCAATGTATCCTTAGGAAAGTAATCACTGTGTCTCCTCTCAATGGAGACATTGGAGCAGTGGTGAACCAGAGGGCAAAGAACTACCTTCCATAATCTCATGTAGAGGTATATCAGGCATAATCTTAAAGAGAGAAAAGGTCACATACGTGACAAGACAAACTGTAAGTGACAACTACCCAACCAGGGTCCCAAATCATTGGGTAGTAGTCAGATCAGAATGCAGAATAGGTGGGAGTTGTTTAAAGGTATAGAGATTATAATAGAGAAATGTCAGGAATTAACACAGAGATTTGGAAATATAATTATTGATGCCAAAATACAATGAAAGAACTCATTAGTAGATTAGGCAGAGAAGAAGAGAAGAAATATCAGGAGAATTTAACCATCTTTTATTTACGAGATATAATAATATGGAAAATACTAGAGAAATATTAAAAACAATGAGTTAAATGAGAAGACCTAACATGGGGATGCTTGATGTCTCAGGCAGACAAAATGGAGAAAATTTAGAAGTATTTCAAGTGACGAGAATCTTGCACATCTTAAAAAGTATTGAGTGAATCCAGGAAATTTCAGGAAACATGGTCTTTCTCAGTCCAGATACTAAAAAGATGCTCATGCTTACAGACACAGCAGAAGAACTGAAAAATGCCAAAGGCAGTAAGATTCTTAAGACAGGCATAGAGAATGCACAGAATATAATAACAGGAGAACAGACTTCTCAGCAGCAAAAATGGAAGTTAACACACAGTGGGACACAACAGAATAATAAAATATGCATATTACTAAATATGCAGTGTTCGTCATAGCTATTGCTCAACAAGAAAAGTAAAATATATGTTTAAAAGGACTCTACTATCAAAAGGCTTGCTTCAAAAGAACTTTTAAATTATTTCAAAACTAAGGAAAGTTCTAGAAGGATAGTCTGGAGTACAAGTGAGATTGTTAGACAAAAAGATGGCAAATACTGAGCTGAATCTGGTAGGCACTGTTTGCATAAAATTATGATGACAGGGAAGACACTTTAAAAATAATTTCAGAATTTCAAGACGTCTCCTAACTATGGGAGAGATTGTATTTGTTCAAAGCCTCAATGAGACCTGGATATAACTTTCTGAAGTTCGTGTAGTTCCCACTCTTCAAGAACCTAGCACACAAATTCCAGCTACTTTAACCATAGTGAAACAGATCTGTTCTGTTTGTTTGTTTGGGGGGTATTTTAAAAATTTTTTTACCTGGCATAGCACTGCTTTCTATTTGGGATCAACTTCTCTGTGCTGCACTTTGGATGGTTTCCCAGGGAAACAACAACAACAAAAACCCAAGAATACATATTGAGCTCCCCTTGTGTATGTCCTTTTTATCAACCATGTCTTGTGCTTTCTGCTGTCCATTGTCTGAAAACGTCTGCTTCTATATATTTTGTGCAAGTTGATAGTTGAATTACTCCCTTGTGCAGGGATGAAGACCTAATTCATTAACTTTTAAGTGTCTACTCTTCTTTTATGATTATAAGAGATGTTACAAGCTATAAAGCTAATGATTTTCTTCAGAGTATTATTTTCACAAGTTTTATATTTTTGGTATGAGTTGATTCCAAGGCTTTGCTTTTTCATTACACAGTGTTTTCTTCTTATGTCTATGACCTATTTAGGTGGATACTAAGAAGAGATAAAGATATTGCCAAACAAATGCTAAAAAAAATACATTTCCACCAGACCTGTCCTATAAAAACTGTTAGAGGGAATTCTTCAAACTCAGAGGAAGAGATGCTAATGAGTGAAAAGAGAACATTGAAAGATTTAAAACTCTCTGGCACTACAGACAATTTAGAATGCTTTGATATTTTAAATATGGTAAGTAAACCATTCATGTTTGTAGACTCAAAAGAAAAATAATTTAATAACTTCATAAATAACTATGTTGAAATAGGCAACATAGAAAAGACATCAAAGATTCAAAATGTAGAGAGGAATGAAGCACAAATGTGGCATTTTGGAATTGTATATTTTTATTTTTGCTTCTTTTTCTTATCTAAGTATCTATGATTAATTATCTCTAGTTTCTAAATTGCTTCTTATAGGCATAATGTTTTGTAGCCACAAAGCAAGAAATTGATAATACGCAAATGAGCAAAATTAATCAAGGAATCAGTCTGTATTACGAGAATAAATTACTTAAGTACCAAAAAACTGTAAAGAGGGAGAAGAATGAAACTACAACAAACTAAAAATTCAGTGAAAATGGCTTTGCTAGTTAGCTTTAATGTAAACAGATTAAATTATCAACTTAAAAGATGTACAGTGATGGGGCAGGGAATATAGCTCAACAGCAAAGGGCCTGCCTGGCAGTGCAAGGGACAGAATCAATTAAAAAACCAGACTAATTATCTCTTGTTTACAAGAAACTCACTTCACCACTAAGGGCTCTGAAAGACTGAAAAGTGCAGTGATGGAATAAATATTTCATGCAAATAGAATCCAAAATAATGTAAGAGTAGCCATACTCGGATAAGTCAGATGTCAGTGAAAAGAGACAATTATGTAATGATAAAGAGGTCAATTCAGCAAGATGAAGGAACAATTCTAAATATGTACATACTCATTATTCAACTATATAAAGCAAATAGTAGTAATCCTAAATGGAGAGACAGACTCTAGAGTGATAACAGTAGGAAATTTAATGCCTCAGCTTTGGCAATGACCAGATCACCCAGATAGAAAATCAATTAAAAAACAGAGCCAATTAGACCTTAGACCAAATGGTCTAATAGACACACATAGATTATTCTAGCCCACAGCTGCAGAGTACAGATTCTAATAGGCCACAATCAAGTTCTGACATATTTTTTAGAAACTGAAATCACACCAAATATATTTTCTGGCTAAAAATGTAATAAAACTAGAAATAAATAACAACTAAATATATTGGAAGCTATATAAAAACATAGAAATTAAACAACTTATTTTTGAACAACAAATAGATCAAGAAGTAATAAAGTAAGTAATTTAAAAATGAATTGAAACAAGTAAAAATGGAAAAATAATGTATCTAAAACTATGGGACACAGAAAAAGCATTACAAAAAGTGTATAATAATCAGTATATACATAAAAAGTAGAAAGATCTCGAAAATACAATTTATCACTGCATCAAACATTTAAAGTACAAATACCAATTATTCCAAAAAGCTGTAGAAGAAAGAATTTTAATTTTCCAAGCACTGTACATTAGAGCAGCATTACCCTAATATTAAAATCAAGCAAGAACAAAAAAACAACCACAACAAAAGCTATAGGCCAAAAATTTGAAGATAGATGCTGTTGTAGTCAGGGGTTGTACACAGAGAACAATTAGGATCCAGACATGGTGTTTATAATATTATTTTTATAATGGTCACCGGGAGTTAACACAGCAAAATGCAGGAAATCTATCCGCAACACCAAAGACATAGATTATTTAGTCAAGAGCCTAAATCCCACAGCAATGTCCCACATGAGTCCAGATAAAAACCCAGAGCTCAGGACAATGCCTCCCACGAGTCCAACTGGAGGTCCAGAGCCCACAAGAAGGACTCACGCCAGTCTCTTTTACGGATCCATGCTGGGAAGACCCAAGGGTCAGCGGTGGAAGCCAGAAAGTCCATGCCAGCCGGGTGAAGGAGCTGTGCTGGAGGGATGAGGGTTCTACACTGGAGCCGAGAAGTCACACTCAACAAAGACCAGGGCTATCCTGAAAGGCACCACAGCCATCCTCAGCGATCCAGAGGCCCAGAGCTCCTCTGACGACAAGCACAATTGGGCACATGCCAGGAAACAGCGTGACAAGTTCATCCTGGAGGTCAAGTAGCACACGTCTTCCCCTCCAGAGCCAGAAAGCAATGCTCAATGTGAGGACCAAAGCTTCTCCAGGAGAACCAGCAGCTCACACAGCAACTTGTAGGAGAACCCACAATGTCTCCTTAACGCCTCAACCCTCAACACCTCCCTTCTTCTCCACCTATTTATGCTAGCAACTTTCCTCAGGTGGAGCATCTTCGCTCAGTGCATGCTGATGTAATCCAGCTAGCGTTAAGTTGACCACTAGTTCTTAATCCATAACAGATACAAAAATCCTGAATAAAATATTAAAAGTAAATGAAACAGCAAATCAAAATTCACCATGATCAAGTAGAATTCATCCTAGGGACCGAAGGGTGGTATAACATATGAAGACCAATAAAAATCATATATCATATTAAAATGAAGCACAAAAAATTAAGCACAAAAGCTATAGTGTCATCTCAATAGCTAGAGAAAAATCATTTGACAAAACTCAACATTTCCTCATGATAAAAATGCTGAAAAAATTAGATATAGAGAAAACATAGCCTAGCCTAACAAAGGCCACACAAAATAAGCCTAGAGCCAACATCACATGGAAAGTTACCCAAGATCTGAAACAAGGCAAGAATGCTTACTGTTAACACTTTTATTCAGTGTAGTACTGAAGTGTAGCACCTCGTCAGAGCAATGAGGGAACAGAAAGGTATAAGTGACACCCAATTTGGAAAACATAATGTGAAATTGCCACTGTTTTCAGATGACATGATTTTACCAAAAAACTTCAAAACTGTTACCAAAACACTATTAGAACTTTATCAGTTCATCAAATTTGCCAGGAAAAAAAAAACTCTAACATACAGATATCAATAATACTGTTTCTTTTGCCAATCGTAAATTAACTGAAATGTAAATCAAGAAAGGAATTCCATTTACAGAACCTACAAAGAAAAATGCCAGTGATTAAATTCAATCAGATGTGGAAGATCACTGCAATGAATATTATAAAAGATTGGCAGTGATGACACAAAAAGTGGAAATGTATTTTGCAATCATGGATTAGAACAGTCAGTATCTTTTAAAATGACTATATTACTTACTCAAACTCATGTATAAATTCAGTGGAATTCCCATCGAAATATCAATGACCTTCTTCATAGGACTTGATAAATATCCTAAGATTTGAAAGGAACCAAAAGCAAAACAAGACAAAACAAAACAAAACAAAAAACAAAAAGAAAGAGAGAAACAGAAAATCAACCCCTGCACCAAACAACCAAACCAACATGCATAAAAAAATCTAGTCAGAACAATTATATAAATACAAAGCTGTAGTAATTGAAAAAGTGTGGTTTTGGCATACAAACAATACACAGACCAATAAACAGAATAGAGAGCCTGGAAGTAAACTCACGTAATTGGCTCTTTTGACAAACGAGTTGAGAATATGTGTAGAAGAATGGACAGTCTTTTCAGTAAGTGGTTCTGGGGAGCATGTTCATCCACTGTCTTATTCTCTCATTGCTGAGACAAAATACCTGCACACAAAGTTAAAGGGGAAACATTTACTGCAGCTCAGAGTGTGAAGTCTCAGTTCATAGCTGGATGGCCCCGAGGCAGGCTGGCATGGCAGAGTGCTGTTCCAGAAGAGACACAGTTCTTGCCAGACCGAGGGCAGCAAAGCGGCAGCAGCAACAGCAGCGGCAGCCCTCTTTCTGTCCCTTATATTCTATCTAGACCACCTGGTCCTTGGGGTGGGGTGGGGGTCACCCACAATCCTCGCATGAATCAAACCCAGCATCACACGCTAGATCCAGCCGCTTCAGAAAAGCCTCACTTCTGACCACATGAGGCTTCGAGCACATCTAAGTACAAACCATAACATTCACCATCAGAATAGAGCTAATTCCTGTAAACCTAACGGAAGACAACATAGGGAACTGGAATGGGCAAGGTTTTTTGTTTTGTTTTTGGACAAGATTCCAGAATCACCACAGGAATCAAAACAAAAACAGACAATTAGGATTGCATTCAAGTAAAAAGCTTCTGCAAGGCAAAAGAAACAAATGTCAGCATGAAAAGACAGCCCACAAAATGAAATAAAATATTTGCAAATTATGCATCTAATAAGGGGTTAAAATCCAGAATACAGAAGGAGCTTTAAAACCTCAAAAGTAAAAACCCAAATAAATCAATTAAAAATGACAAATAGACCTGCCTTTATAGATACTTTTTGAAAGAAGAAGATATATAAGCCACTAGTAGGTGTATGATAAATGCTCAGCACCATTAATTATTTGGGAAATGCAGAATAAAATCATAATGAAAGATTGTCTCACCCTAGTAAGAATAGTTACTACCAAAAAGACAAGATAAATAAACACTAGTGAGGATGCAGAAAAAAAGGAACACTTTCATGGTGTTAGTAGGAATGTAAATTAGTGTAAATTATGGAAGACAGCATGGATATTCCTCAAAAAAAACAAAAAATAGAACTACCCTAGGAGTCAACAGCCCCATATATAGGTATATATTCAAAGGAAATGAAATAAGTATGTGGAAGAGCCATCCACACTGCAGGTTATAATGCCACTTTTCACAGTAACACATTTTTAAAAAAGGAAACAACCTAAATTTCCAACAAATAATGAATAGATTAAAATATCTATATCTATATCTACCAATGTATCTATGTATATATACACATCATGAAATGCTATGTATCTATAAAAAATGAAATTCTTCACTTTCAACAACAGGGATGGAACTGGAGATTTTTTCCATGTTAAATGAAATAAGACAGACACAAATACCACATGATCTCACTCATATATGGAATATGACAGTCGCCTTGGTAGAGGTTTCGAGTGGAATGGTGGTTACCAGAAGCTGGAGAGAATCCACGGGGAAATACAGATAAGAAAATGTTGATCAATGTGTACCAAATTACAGTTATATGAGAGTAAGAAATGCTGGTATGAATGTGTGATTTCATAATTGAGTGACTATATGTAACAACTATGCTCTACATATGTCAGAAAGTTAGTGAAAGGATTTTAAAAGTTTTTACCATAAGGAAATGATGCATGTTTGAGGAGATAGATACATTTAACCTGATTTAAACATTGCACAATGTATATATGTATCAGAATATCAATGGCACCCCGGTAATGTACACAGATTTTTAAAAACTTCAGTAAAGAACTACAGCTATTAACTTTTGAGTTTTTCCTCCACAATATTTAATGTCTAACTTCTTAATCTGAGACATTTCTAACATTTGCTTCCTTTGGGAATTTGGCAATGATGCTGGGTTATAAAGCATCTCCAAATCTGGGGTTTGGGGATACCCTGGACATCCATCTTAGTCATACATCGCTTCTGTCTCCATGATCCCCTTGACACCTCTTCTCCCCCTTGGCCACCCAGGTCAATTCCCCAGACATGGCATGGGTCTTTGCCTCTAGAAGAGTGTTGTTTTTCTAGACAATTGCTAATAAAGGGTTCATGGTCCTCTTCTCTTTGGATCAACAGATATCTCTATATTTCTATCTCTCTATGTCTCTGTCTCTATCCTTTCTATGTCTTTCTCCTGTCTCTGTCTGTCTCTCTCCTCTCTCTCTTCTAGAGAAGATTCATCAGGCCTACTAAGGGTACCTGCATTCTCTTCTCCAAAATATTTCTTTTCCTACATGTGTGAATCCTGTCTGCCTTTGGGGTTTTTGAAAATACAAGCCAACAAAAGTCAAGTTTGTAAAACAAGCATAGTTTGCTATCATGTCCCACCTCTTGGTTGGAGTTGTAAGCTCAGAATCAACTCTAGAAATCAATTGAGAGGAAGACAAAGAGAAAATAAAGGACAAGATACCCATATATTAATCTCTTTAAATACTATCACACTCACATTACTTTATTACTCCATAACTCTTAAGAAAAATCAGACCCAATTTAAAACTTGAGTTTATAGGTATCTGAAGTCCATTTTGTCTTGTTATAAAAGAATATCTCTGAGTATATAAGAAGGGCAGAGAGTTAGTAATTACAGGACTGAGGAGTAGAAAGAGGGCTTATATCTGGTGAAGGTCTTCTTGCTGTGCCATCATATGAAGTAAAATACCACACGGCCAGAATGCATAAGAGAGGAATCGGGGATTGGGGCTGGAACTCTTCTTTTATTAGGAACCTACTCCTGTGATAACAAATCTGATCCTATAATCCAGGCCTGAGGGCTACTATGATTTGGATATAGACTTCTTAAGGCTCATTTGTTTGATGCTTGACTTTAGTGCAGCAATATTAGAGGCGAGGCTTCTAGAAGGTCTGATGGGATAATGAGGCAACTGACCTCGTCAGTGTCCATCCATTGACAAGTTCATAGTTGAATGGCTCCTTAAATGGGAAGCCCAGCTGGAGAAAGCAGGTCCAGGGAGACTTACGCGGGAAGGGTACAGCTTGGCCTTGGATCCCACTTCCTAGCCACCAGGCAGTGAGAGCTTTGCTCTGCTCTGTGCTGCCCTCAGGTTTCTGCATCACAACACACATGAAAGCAATGGAGCCAGCCCACCATGGACTGAAACCTGAGAGCCAAAATAAAAATTTCCTCCTTTATATTGTTCGCCAGTATTTTGTCACAGGATAGAAAGCTGACTAACATAAGGACTTTCCATAACCTCCAAAAAATCCTACTTCTCCACACTGTTGCATTGGAAATGAACTGTGTACAGGGTGAGCGGATTCAAATCAGGGCAATAGGACACTTACATATTCTTTCTTAAAAAATATATTGCAATGGACTTATAATCACCTCAAAAATTTCTCATTTTGTGGACTAATATCTAGAACATATAAAAACTGAAAAAAATTGGACCCTCCAAATTTAAAGACTCTATCTAAAAATGGGTATCTGAAATGAATGCACACTTCTTGGATGAAGAAATAAAATGCAAACGAATACATGAAAAAAATGTTCAGCATCACTGATCATTCAAGATATGCAAATTAAAACAATGTGGAGATTCCATCTCACTCCAGAAAGAATGGCCATCATCAGGAACTCAATCAATAGCAAATGCTGGTGGGGCTTTGGAGGAAAGGGAACTCTTCTCCACTATTAGTGGGAGTGTAGACTGGTGCAACTGGTGGAAATCCTCCAAATACTCCTCCAAATACTAGGATTACAGATTTTATCTGACCTAGCTATTCCCCTTGTAGATATCTCCCTGAAAGAATTAAAAACATCATGATACATGTGCACCAATGTTTGTAGTGGCACAGTTTATAATAGATAATCTCAGAAACAAACACCCATCAATCAAGAAAAGGATAAAAAAGGTGATTTGTTATTGCAATCGAATACTAAACAGTCATAAAGAGGATAAATTTGAGACTTTTCTAGGTAAATGGATGCACGTTGAGGCCATACTATTAAGTGAAACAAGCTGGACACACATGCATTAATATCACATTATTTCTTTTGTGTAAGAAACTGAAAAGTAAAGAAGAACCAAAATGTACAATCGATATTGTGAAATAGGAAAAAATTGTTGAAAAGGAGAGAATGAGAGATGGGGAAGGGGTGAAGGAAAGAAGGGAAAATAAAAACTGATAAAACAAAGATAAAACAAAAGAAGATGTTTTGTAAATAAGGAGGGGAAGAAGGATTGAAGGAAGGGGAGAGGACTGGGGAAAAAGGAATCAAGATATATCATATACAAGTGAAAATTCCCTATGATGAATATAATCATTATGTATACCTAAATTGCATCAATAAACAATGAAAAATGTTTCTATGAGGCTTCTTCATCATTTCTTGTTCGTTATAAAGTGCTCTCTTGACTCTCACAGCTCAGTGATATAACAGAGATTTCATGTCACTGAACGGAGTGGAATCATTGGCAACTGGAATCCCAGCTGTCAGAAATGAGATTCTTGACTTGTATCACACACTTGGCATTGTGCAATGGCACTAACACACTTCACTCTGTTTCTACATTCATCCTACTCTGAAGCACTCATCGGGTCTACCTGGACCTCAGGGATTTCAGTTTCACTCTGCGAGTGGTTAAGAATTTCTGCTCAGCTAGTGGCTATTAAGTAAAGGATGGATAAAATCATTTAAAGGGTCAAGGAATGTGTACCGAAATTTAAAAACATGCAATTATAATTCAGAATTTCCTTTTTCCTTGTCATTACTGAGGACAGCCTTTGACCTTTGTTCTGTCCTGTGATGCAAATTACTGATTTATCAAAAAAAAAAAAAAAAAAAAAGACTAAACTTACATGAATTTGAGAACAAAAGAGCACAGTAGCCCTTTGATTTTTTCTGGAATAATAAGATTAACTCAAATACAAGAGCAAGTTTGAAATGTTTTGGTTACAAGTAACCTATTAGAAATAGAACAAATAAGTGGAGTTTCTAATTATTTTCACTTTTTGGTTTCAGGTTTTGTGTCCAGTTTCCTGAGGCTGGTAAGCCGAGGGAATGTAATTTTTATTTGTCCCTGCAGTACACTGAAGCCCTTCTAAAGAGATGCCTTCTGATCCGCTGCTGTTGTGCCCTACACATTGATTCACCAGCTCCTAACGTGTGAGTCACCGAGACCACCTATCAGGCAACTGCTGCCTCACTGCCAAGAGCTGCCTGCCTTGCACTGCACAAACTAGTGGCTACAGGTTCCAGTTAGCAGTTATGGTGCATGACAAAAAGAAAAACAAACAAAAAAAGACAAAGACAAAGATGACAAAAACAAACAAAACAACTGGTGGCCTATCAGGAGGGAGCAGTCACTTGTCCCTGTATGTACTTGTGAAATTTGTTGCCAGGCTGCAGTGTCCTCTGTTTGCAGGAAATCAAAAGAAATGAGGGGCAGGATCAGAGCAGGAACTGCGATGCACAGAAAGAAAGCCACCTCTCAAACAGAACAGAACAGAACAGAACCGAACAGAACTGAACCGAACAGAACAACACAAAACAAAAATAAAAATGAGAGACTGCAAACACAAAAATGAGAGACTGCAAATGTGAGGCAATCTCAAGCTACACAGGACAGATCTAAAATATAATACCCAACTTGTCATCTTTGTCTTTCTCTGTCATGTACCATAACTGCTAACTGGAACCTCTACCCACAACAAGGTTAGAGACCAGGCACAGATTGAGGATTACTTATGAAACATCGCAACACCTCCAGCCCTACCTCAGATATAAAAGGGGGACTCTGACTGCAGATGCAGCTGCAATCTGCAGCAGTGGGGACAAGGAGGGGAAAACAAGCATTCTCCCACCCGGTGTGACCAATGGCACAAGAATCTCTGGACCAGGAAGATAGCCACCTCCTCTGACTTGTGACCGGCATCACAGGACAGACTGGCAACCACCAGCACGGGACAAGAAAGGCAGCCCATGTGAGGAGCCGCTGGTGTGGAACAAAGGAAGCTGTGCAAGGTCCAAACTACACACAGGACTGGGAGCAGCCATGAGCTGTTTCTGTCTGAGAGCACCATAGCAACTAGGAGAGCAATGCAGAGACAAACAGGGTAAGGGGATGTGGGTGCGTTATCCAGAAAATTGTTAGCCAAAGACTGGCCATAGCACCCATCCAGAGGCCAAGATCAGCCCCACATCCAATCCAGGGCTAATACTATTGCAGGCTTGGTGAGTTTGATTTGGACACTACTACAGAGTAGTATCCATGAAATGTTATTAAAAAATTTTTTATGTATGATTTTCCTTTTACTGTCTGTTGATATTTTTTGTTTTTTAGGATTATATATTTTTATTCTATTCTATTCATCTTTTTCTCTCTTTCCTGAACTGTCTTGATCTTATATCTTCATATAAATAAACATTATCTCTAATCTTTCTATTTGTTTCAATAATTTTTTGCTTTGTCCTTCATTTTTAAAAAAATTTTTTTATTTAAAGAAAGACTAAACAAAACAGAAAATAGGTAGAAATAATACATACTTTCAAAGATAAAATAAACACTAAGAAATCACTGGTTGATGTTTACATATTGTCCTCTTACGAATAGTTGTTCAAGATACAAAAATGGAACATGTAAAGTGGGGATTCAAACAGCGAGACTGCAAATAGTTCTGTTCAGCTATCCAACAAAAACTTAGTAATATGGTTATCAATCCTATAAATTTAAACATACATGCAGTTATCCATATCTTCATTTATGTTGAGATTAAACAAACCAAAGCAGGCTAAAATCACTGAACAAAGAATAATAGTATTGCTGGATTTCACATCATGACATTTCAGGATCAGCCCTGGGTACTGTAGTGTCTTTTTTTTCTTCAAAGTATTTGTTCTCTACTCCTTTCTTCAAGTTTCTGAAAGCTTGTGTGAACATCCTTTGACCTTTAGCCTTTTTTCAACTATATTTCTTTTCATTTATTTCTCTGTTTTGTCCCCTATACCTCATAAATTTCCCCACCACAGGATAAAATCACTGACTTGGGAGGAAACTCATTGCATTCAAATTCCTTATTAATATTGGGTTTTCTTATATTATTGTAGAACAGTCCCCATGGTTAAAGGTACCAAATCAAAAGTTGTCAATTTCTAGGCTGTGCTTGATGCTGTTGGTATTGCTAACTGTACTACTTTAGTCAGGTGGTCATCTCTTTGTTATCAGTTGCTCTCTCACTGTCTGGAGTCATAACTATCACCATAGCTCAGTATCAAAGGACTGGATAATAAACCCAAAAGATACCAACATTTCATTCTCAGTAAATTGAAAATGTAGGATCTTGGAACAGACCCCAAAACCAAGAATATCCTACACATAGATGACACCTCTGAAGAACAGATGTTTCCTAGGAAGGCCTTGATAGTAGCGACAAAGATATCTACTATAAAAAAATTTATAGGCATCAACACAGAAACAAATTTAAAAATAGAGGATGATAAGATACAAAAGCAAAATCTAACCCATGCCTCCAGTTCAGCCAAGAAATGGACAACCAGGATCAGGAAAATGGAGGCCCCACATCTGAAATGACAGCAGCAGAAGTTCAAAAGTAGATTCATGTGAATATAGAGGAAATCAGATTAGAAATAATCTCCAGATAAAGGAAAAGATGATGACAATAGTGAAGGATTTTCTCGGTAAGTCTAGATATAGATTTAAAAAAATAGAGGAGCATAGGAAAATGATAGAAACCAGGAATGCCCAACATAGAAAAGAAGTACAATCCATGAAAAAATTAAAACAGATATCCAATGAATTAAAATTTTCATCAAATGTTTAAAAAACCACATGAACAAATGTGAAGACATAATTTCAATCCTAGAAAACAGGATTAGTGATCATGAAAAGATTAAAAAAAATGGAGTCATGAAAAAAACAGTCCAACAGCTTCAAGATGATGCAATGAAGAATAACACAAGATGGATTGGAATCAGTGAAAAAGCAAGAGGCAGCACAAATGACATTTAAAAAACTTTATGGCAGAAAACTATACAAACAAGGGAAAACAATTTGACATACAAATAAGTGAACCATATACAACTCAAATTAGTCATGACCAACACAAATCTATACTAAGTCATGACCAACACAAATCTATACTAAGATATATAATAAGCAAAATTTCAGAAATTCAGTACAAGGAGAGAATACTACAAACTATTAGAGAAAAATCACCTATAAAGAAAAGACCATCAGAATGACAGCAGACTTCTCAACCAAAATCCGTAAGTCAAGGAGAGATTAGAGAGATGTATTCTAAGTCCTAAAAGAAAACAACTTCCTGTCCAAATTGATGTACCCTGCAAGACTGTCCTTCACAATTAATGGAGAAATATGATACTTCAATGACAAAAACAACTGAAGAAATTCATGATCAGCAATATCTACAACGTGTTCTGAAAGATATTATAGAGTGAGATAACAATGCACACAAATGCAAGAACACCAATAGTAAAAAAATATCAGACTGGGCAAGCAATTAAACAGAGGGAAAACAACAGCAGAAAATAATATGACAAGGGTAACCCAGGATATATCAGTTATAATCACAATGTAAATGATCTCAATTCAGCAATCAAAAGAAATGGACTGGGAGAATGGATCAAGAAACAACATCCAACAATTCAATGCAAACAAGAAAAGCATCGAACTCAAAAGGAAAACTCACAGATGAAAGTCAAAAGATGTAAAGCCATACCTCATGCAACAGAAAAAGCAGAGACAGCTGTTCTATTTGCGGATAATATAAACTTCAGTCTGAAACAGATCAGAAGAGATAAAGAAGGTCAATACATTCTTGTTAAGGGAAAAATCCAGGAAGAGATAATAATCATTACTATATTATGCACCAAATACAAAAGCATCCAACTATATAAAGCAAATATTAATAGGCATGTGTCATGGTTCATGTCGGTATCCTCCAGATCTTAAGGGCTTGCATTGTGCATTTGTGATTGGTTCATTGTCTAGCACTTAGATTGCGGGTGTGAGTGCTACACCCAACTAGGGGTGGAACCAGGATGTAATGTAATGACAGGAAAAGGTGTGTGTCTCTCTCTTTTGCCGGTTTCTGCCTTGCTGTTTTCAGCCGTCATGAACTGCGGCCTGCCATGCCACCCTGCCTTGGAGCCAACTGAGTATCGACTGAAATCTCAAAAAACTATAAGAAATAAACCTTTCCTTTCCCAACTTTGGAAATTAGATATTTTGTCTCAGAGACAAGTAAAAAGTAACTAAGACAGGATGAAAAATCAAATAAGCACTAATATGATTGTAATGGGGAACTCCAACATTTCACTATCACAGATAGATCAACAATAACAAAAAATCAACAAAGTAATATCAGAACAGAACCTAACCTGGACCTAGTGGATGTCTACCGAGTGTTCCACCCCACAACATCAGAGCGCACATTCTTCTTAGCTGCCCATGAGATATTCTTCAAAATAGATCATGTAGTAGCCCATACAACATGCTTAAACAAATACAAAAGAATTCAAATTATGCCATGCATATTATCAGACTATACTGCAATAAAATTGGAAATCAATGGCAAAAGAAACAATGAAAACTCTAAAAATACACAGGAGTTAAATAACATACTACTGAAGAACAAATGGGTCACATAACAGTACCTGCAATTTAAATGATAGTCATGCTGCAATATATTGGAGTCTATGGGACACAACGAAAGCAGTCTTAAGACGGAAATTTATAGTGGTGAATACTCACATCAAACAGACAGAATGAGTTCAAATAAACAATGTAATGCTGAAACTTAAACTTCTATAAAAAGTAAAACAAGTCAAGCTCAAAGTTCATAGGAGGAAATAAATCATAAAGATAAGAGCAGAAATGAATGCCCTTGAGACTAAGAAACAGTAGAAAGAATCAATGATTAGAAGACTTAGTTCTTTAAAACATTAAATAAAATTGATAAACACTTGGCAAACTTTGTCAAATTTGAGAATAAACTCAAATTCATGCAATTAGGAATGAAAAGAGTGAAATCACATAAGGTCTTACTGAAATCATGAGGATCAAGGATATGTTATTCAAGAAGCTTTATTCTAATAAAATGGAAAACACACATGAAATGGACAGATTCCCTGATACATGTAAACTGAAAAAGTGGAATCAAGAAGATATAAAAATTCTAAATAACCCAATATCAGCCAATGGAATTGAAAGTATAATTTGAAAACCCCCAACAAGAAAAACCCTGGTCCTGATGGGTACAGAGCTGAGTTCTAAAAGAAATTTAGAGAAGATCTGATGCCACTGCTCCTCAAACTCTTTAATGAAGCTAAAAGGAAAGAAATGTTCCCAAAGTCAATCCTAGAAGCAAGTATTATCCTGATACCAAAATCACAGAAGGATAAAACCAAAAAAGAGAACTACAGGTCAATCTGCCTGATGAATATAGATGCAAACATTCTCAGTAAGATACTGGCAAACAGAATGCAGCAAATTATCAAGAAGATTATACACCTTGACCAAATAGGATTCATCCAAGGGAGTTAGGTTTGGTTCAACAGATGAAAATCAATGAATGTAATATACCATATAAACAGAGTCCAGGACAAAAATCCCATGGTCATCTATATGGATAAAGAGAAGCATATGATAAAGTCCAACATCCATTTATGATTAAAAAAACACCCTGAAAAATATTGGAATAGCTGGTCTTTCCCTGAATCTAATGAAAGTTGTCTATGAGAAACCAATAGCCAAATAGTCAAACATTGGAAACAAGACAAAGGCAAACATTGGCCAGAGCAATTATACATGAGTAAGAAATAAAAGAAATAAAGAAAGGACAGGAAGAAGTTAAATTTTCTTTTTTTACATTTAAAAAAATTTATTTAGAGAAAAAAAGCAAAACAGAAAAAAGGGTAGAAATAATACAGAATTTAAAAGAAAAAACAGGAATCACTAGTTGATAAATTACATATTGTTGTCTTAGAAGTAGTTGTTCAAGTTACAAAATCAAAGCATAAAAAGTGAGCCCTCAAAATTTTATTAGTTGCAGATAATACTCTACATAGAAGACCCCAAAAACTCCACCAAAAGACTTGTAGAATTAATAATCAGATTTAGTAGCATACTTATACAAAGTCCACCTTCAAAAACCAGTGGCATTACTGCTCACAAATAACAAACTCACTTAAAGAGAAGTTAGGGAAACACCACCCTTCACAATAATATCCAAAAAATGAAATACTTAGGAATCAATCTAACAGAAGAATTTAAAAATCACTACATTGAATACTACAGTACTCTAAAAAAGGAAATTGAAAATGATATCAGAAAATGGAAAGATATCCTTTTCTTGTGGATAGAAATAACCAACAGAGTGAAAATGGCCATATTATATAGATTTAATGTAATCTTACTCAAAATACCATTAGAACACCTCACAGAACTAGAGAAAACAATCCTAATATTCATCTGGAACCAGAAAAGACCTATAATAGCAAAAATATTTCTGAGGAACAAAGACAAAGCAGGACACATCACAATCTCAGACTTGAAATTATACTACAAAGATACTGTGATAAAAATGGCATGGTACTGTAAAAAATGTAGATCTGAGATTACTGGAACAGATTAGAAGATGTAAAAAACAACTCAAAATACATTCAACCCCCACCACCACCATTTTTGACAAAGGGGCCAAACACTGGAAAAAGTCTCTTCAATAAATGGTGCTAAAACAAAACTGGCTCTCTACATGCCAAAGACTAAAACTAGACTCATGCATCACATGCACTAAACTAAAATTGAAATACATCAAATAAGCTGAAGATATAGTGCAGTAGCACAAGTGATTGCCTGGCACATGCAAGGTCATGAGTTCGATTCCCAGTACAAAAAAAAAATACGTCAAACATCTAAATTTTAAAATATAAACATTAAATCTGCTGGAAAATAGAATAGGTAGAACTCAAAAAAATATAGGTATAGGCAAAACTTTATGAACCTCTATCAAAAATAATTATCACAAAAATCAACAACTGAGATCTTGTCATATAAAAAGCTTTTGCACAGCAAAAGAAATCACCCACAAGTGTGAAGACAACCCTCAGAGTGTGAAATTTTTTTTCCATGTATTATTCAAAGAACTAATGTCTAGAACATGAAGAACTGAGAAAAATTAGACTCCTCAAGTTCAAAATCCCAATCCAAAAATGAGCATCTGAGATCAGTAGACAGTTTTCAGAAGTACAAACAGCAAATAAATACATGAAAAATGTTCAAGATTACTGGCATTCAAAAAATACAAATTAAAATAATGCTGAGATGCCATCTCACTCCAGAAAGAGTAGCTACAAAAACAACTAATAAAAAGAGTAAAAAGGAACACTTCTCCATTATGGGTGGAAATGTAGACTGGTACAACCATTGTGGAAATCAGTATGGATATTCCTCCAGAAAACTTGAATTAGAGTTTCCATTTGACCCAGATGTTCCTCTCTTGGTGTCTTCCTGGAAGAATTAAAAGCATCACACCATAGTAATATACGTACACCCATATTTCTAGCAGCACAGTTTGTAACAGCTAAATGTAGGAGGTAACTCAAATGCTAATCAACTGAGGAATGATAAAAAGATATTTTGTTTATATACTGATATATTACTCAGCCATAAAGAAGGATAAAGTTGAGATACTTACAGCTAAATGGATGGACCTTGAGATCATAATCATAAGTGAAAGTAATTGGATGCATGTATAAATATTGTATTATCTCTTTAGTGTGAGAAACTGAAAATGTAAATAAGAACCAAAACATACAGTAGATAGTATGAAATAGGAAGCCACTGTTGAAAAGGTAAAGGGTACTAGATAAAGGGACTGGGGAAAGGAAGGAAAGGAAAGGAAAAAATGAAAAAAAGTTAAAATTAAAACAAAGCTTTGTGAATGAAGAGGGAAAGGGGATTTGAAAGTACAGAACAGGATTGGGAAAAAAGAATCATCAAGATATATCATGTACAGCGACAGATTCCCTATAGTGAATGTGACCATGATGTATATCTAAAATACACCAATAAACTTAAATAAAGTAAAACAATAAGTGAAATACATAAACAAACACAGACAAATAATCTT
This sequence comes from Cavia porcellus, assembly GCF_034190915.1. Taxonomy (NCBI): domain Eukaryota; kingdom Metazoa; phylum Chordata; class Mammalia; order Rodentia; family Caviidae; genus Cavia; species Cavia porcellus. The sequence continues at coordinate 38,219,447 of NW_026947504.1, read as the reverse complement.
TGACAAAGGAGCAAAGGGAATTCAGTGAGTACAGGACACTTTTAAAATGATGCTTCAAAAACTGGATATCCACATGCAAAACAAATAAACTTAGATTCAAAGTAGTTTATGTACTCAAATACAAAAGCTCTTGAAGAATACAAAGGGGGAAATCTAGGTAAACTTGAGATGGTGCGCCTTTGAACTATAATACTGAAGGTATAATCCATGAAAAAAATAATGTATACTTTATTAATGTTAAAGTTTTCTGCTTTACAAAAGATAATGTTAACAAAACAAGTCTTTACAAAAGATAATGTTAACAAAACAAGTCACACATTGGGTGAAAATATTTTTGAAATATGTATTTGATATAAGACCAGCATCCAAAATATACAAGGAACTCTTAAAACTCAGACATAATAGATGACAAATAAGGATATAAAAATATTCAAGATTACATGCCATGAGAGAAGTAAAAATTAAACTAACAATATAAAATTATTATCTAACTATTAGAGTTGTACAACTCTAAATGCTGACAAAGATGTTGAGCTATATATTAGCAGTAAAAATGCAAAATTGGTATGGGACAATTTGGAACATATTATGGCAATCTCTTACAAGACAGCTATGCTTCTTGTTAGCCAAATGAGCTGAACATTATCTCACACAAAAACCTGCAAATAAGTTTATAAAAGCTTGTTTTAATAGTCAAGATTTAGAAGCTGTTCTTTAATGGTCATGGACAAACCAGCTGGGATACATGTATACAAATGAATATTATTAAATAATAGAAAAGCCATATCAAGATGAGAAGAATATTAAGTGCATACGGTTAAGTGAAAGAAGTCAGCTTGAAAGAGCTACATTTGACAGAATTATGGAAGCAGTGTAAATATCAGTGGCTGCAAGGGTGTTGGAGGTTAAGAAATGAATAGAAGAACAGTACTTTTAGGGCAGTGAAACTACTTTGGAAATCCTTCAATGATGAATAATCATCCCATAGAATGAATGTGTATCACAAAGTGTGATACGTATTGAGTCAATTATGTGCTTCAGATAACAATATGGCCTGCCAATTGTAAAAATGTCAGATGCTAATAACGGAAAGACTGGTGGTGATGGAAGCAGAACATGATATACACTTCTTATTCAATGTTTTTTGTAAGTCTCAAAGTGCTCTAAAAATAAAGTTTATCCATAAAAAGAAATAGAGACCCTACTACCACCTTATTTTGCTTTTTGCTCTAAGGCACAAGACGGTCTAGATTTTCTCCAGGTCTTTTCTTTGCCCTTGGGCTTCTTCATTTTAAAGCATAAAACTTAGTTTAAGGTTGATTTATGTAGTGTATGGTTCAAAATTTTTATATTAATTATATTAAAATAATATGTACTATTCCTGGGGTAATTGTATAGTGGCCATGAGTCTCTTTTATTTAATATTTCTATAAATGGGATCCTTAGTAAAATAAATATGAACACTATTGGCTTAAAGTGTTGAATCTGTTAAGTGTAGACTCATTCTAGGCTGTACCTCTAAATTAATGTGAAAACAAAATAATTTAAACCTCTTCTTTGAAGAGCAATAGTATAAAATCAGAAACACAAGTATCCTTTAAGGAAAAAGTGGCATTAGTGTAAAGAACTAAGGTGCAGTCTCCTTCAATTTGAAAATACTGTGCTTTAGAGGGATCTGTGTTGTGAATCCTTCTACGTGCAGATTTAAAAAATGAATTTAAAGCCCAATAAACTCAATAAAGAGCTTTGGTGAGCTAAGTTCAGTGAAAAAAACAATCTCTAAACTTCATGTATCAGCACTTTCCATTCAAACAAAATAAAGACTCAAGAAGTCAAATAGCTTTAGGACGAGACCTTGTTTGAAAGTCAACCTTTAAGTTTGTGAGGCCATCATCATTTAGAAAACATTTTAGAATTTCAAAAAATAAAAATCATTGCAACTAGGGATACTTCACTAGCTGTATTTATTGCTAATCACTCCAAATAACTCAGAATAAACTTGCTGTGATTTAAATTTGTTTAGACTCTGATGCCTGGTTCTTTTGTTCCGTACTCACTAGGAAAAGGCGAGAACACTCTTCATTCTTCAACACTATTTCACCTAACAAGCTCAGGAAAAAACTTGCTATGGAAAGAGGAAACAGGTGCAAGAAAGGAAAATCTCAGTTTCTAAAATCCTACCAATCTCCTCTCAAAACCAGCCTTTATTTCTTTCACTAACACAATTTATTTCGTTACATGCATGTGGAAATTTGGCACCATCCTTAAACCATTTTCCCTACCTGGTTTTCAGGCTCCTCTTGTTTCTAATTCTGTGGAAGCTACAATAAAATTGCTCCTCAAAACACAGTAGAGTTAATTTCTGGCCTACAGAGACTCAAATTTTGATCTGCCTTCAAATGTGAAGGGTAATGGTTGCACAGTATCTGTTCTTAGGGATCAGGATCAAGGTATGGGCCAAAGGTGGGCTCTCCCATAATCAGAGCTACCTGGAGAAGGCCTGAGCTCCCATCATTTAAGGCTGGACTCAACAAAATGCAAGCTAAGACCTACTGGGCTGGCTTCACTTCCTAGCACGCCTCATCTCTTCTGTGTCATCGTCTTTTCTTATCTACACACTGAGAGTTGCCTCAGTCTAAGATTTTGACCACTTAAAATTTTTTCTTATGCTATTGCCTGGCCAATAGTAAATATTCAACCTAAATTAACCATTATTATTTTGGTTGCTGTCAAGTAATAGTAATAACTTATGAGTCTTCTAATCTATTTTTATTTACCAGGAAAAGAGGTCAGAATTAGTCTCAGGGGAGATTTAGTTGATGGTTTTAATAAACTGACTTAATAAACTGACTGTACCCAAATAATTCCTAGTGACTTCCTAGTCCCCTGTATTTCATAATTTGACTTTATTTGAAGTTAGAGTCATTAAGTAGTTTAGTTAAATGAAGCCCTGTGCCCCCAAAAATCTGCTGCAATTTACTGTCCCATAACCAAAGTCAGTCACAGTTTCAGAGGATCCTTCTTTATTCTACACTGTAGGAAACTGAAGGCAGACAAGATGAAAGACAGTTCTGAGATGTTAGTCCTCGGGATTTGAATGGTGGAAATGGAAACGTGTTTGAGAAATCCTTAGAGACAGATTCAAGAGAACGTGCTGATTTATCCTGAAAGGGTACAGAGGGAAGGGTGAGTTCTATCTTAGGTAACTGAGTGATGGGGACATTCCATGAGGAACACAGCTATCCGAGGCAGTAGAGGTTATGATGGACTTCCAGCGACACAGACTGCGTTTGTTCTTATTAACTATGTGCCGAATACTTCAGTGTTCCTTGCCTGGGTAGCTGTTCCCGCCCTGGTGAATGACCCTCGTAGAGAAAGGAGAAGTCATCTTCCAGCCATGTATGCATGAAGGACTGCTAATGCTATTCTGAAATTGCTCTTCTAGTAATGTTTAGGAGGAGGGTATGGGATTTTCACATTCCTGTAACCACGAAAGCACAAAAAGTTCGAAGTACTACTGGAAGCCAGCCAGAAGGGGCAGAACTCTAAAGATTACAATTATACAACCTCTTTTCTTCATTATCACTTTTATGGAGGGAGTTACTCCCTCTGTTTCCTAATACTTAAGGAAATAATAAAAACAGACTTAGGTAGATAATTCTTTGAATTATAGGGTTGAATAGTGTAACCATTTACACCGTAACGTTATGTATAGATTACATTTTCCACTTAGATTATAAAAAGACAGGAACTGATTTCTCCTGTAATAATTTGCAATGTATAACTGCAAAGTGGATTCTTTGTTTCGCTTGTTTTGGTAGTTCTAGCCCATGTAAAATACGAGGCTTCATTTCTTCCACATTAGACAGATTATCTGAAGCGTGTCAGTATGATCAAGTCACTCTCATGCTTTATACCTTTTGTAAGGTTTTCTTACTCTTTGTACAGAGTCAAAACTTTGTAGCCTGATTAAAGAAGTATTACATCTCTTGACTCTAATTACCTTGCCAGCGTTAATCAACATATTTCCGTTTCACTAAGATACTCCCTCTTGTTTATCTCCAAACTTTTATGTATACTTGAATTAAGCAACTTTTCTTTAATCTTCCCTTGCAAGTTCTGCATCAGGTTATCTCTGAGGCATCCTTCATAACGCGACATAGATGTCCCATCATTCTGATTCACTAGACCAAGACTGGTGAAGCCTTTCCAAAGGTAATCTGAGTAACTTTTGGTCAAGGTAAATACCTTTTCCAAAGGTAAATCTTCCAAAAGTAAAACCTTTTCCAAAGGTAAATCCTTTTTCCCTTATGTACCCAAAGCATTCTCTATGCCTCCAAGAAACAATCCCATGGTATCCTTCTTTACCTTCCTACATCACCCAATAGATGACCAATAGAAGGGTGGAGATCACAACCATCTTAAGAAACAAAATGACAATAATAACTAACACTATTGAACACTTATGTACTACTCAATATGTTAAATGCCCTATGTGGTATATCTCGTTTACTTTTTTTGTCTTTTTATCGGTACCGGGAATCGAACTCACGACTGCCGTGCTTGCAAGGCAGGCGCTTATGCCGCTGAGCTAAATCCCCAGCCCATCATTTACTTTTCATAATGATTGCACTTATTAGAAATGCAATCTGATGCAAGTTAATTTCAATACTAAAATAAAAATTGCATATTGGGAATATATGTGGAGATATATAATAGTTCACAGAAACAAAACAAAAGTTCGGCAGCCAGGCTGTAGGATGTGTAGGAATCAGCCTGGGAATCTAGGGCAGTATCCATAACATAGTATCTATAAGCCCTCTACATTGTCTAGGACAGTACTTAGAAGCCCTCTGCATGGTTCAAAATGTCAAACAGTCCCCACCTGAGCACATCTCAATACTTAGTGGAAGAGGGAGGAATAATTCTCTAAAGGAGATTGGCAAAATACCGACTAAAATAGCCTAAACAATTTTATCAGCAGCAAATTGTGCTTATAATAAAATGGTTTGATAAACTAAGTATAGTCATCCTATAGTATCTGTGGAGAATTAGTTCCAGGGCTTCCATGGATACTGAAATCCAAGGATCTTCAAGTCTCTTACATAAAATAGTATAGTATTTCCATGGGATCTATACAAGTCCTCCCATACTTCACACCACCTTTGGATTACTTGCAGTACCTAATCCAATGTAAATGATATTTACATTGTTACACTATGCTGTTTAAGGAATAATGACTGAAAAACCTGGGCATGTTCAGTGTAGATGAATATTTGAAAAAAAATTTTTTTGAGACAGGGTCTTGCTCTGCAGTTCAGACTGACCTTGAACTCATTTTATAGACCAGGCTGGCCTCAAACTGACAGCAATCCTGTCTCAGCTTCCTAAGTGCTAGGATTACAAGTGTGTACCACCTGAACCAGCTTGAAAAATGACTTATTGAATATGTGGATGCAGAATCTATGGATACAGAAGGCTGATTATGAACTGTTCAGTTGATAAAGCTGCGGAGATAGGGTTTGTGTCAAGTTTACCTGACTATAAAATCCATTAGCACAAAAGAGACACTCCAGGAATACTCGAGTACTTGAATGAAAAGACAAATAAATACGTGAGTAAAAGTAATAACTGATAAAAAAAAAGTGGCTGCAGTGTAGGTTGTGTGGAGATCTGTGTAGGAACGTGAGAGAAAAGGTGTAGAATGGTCCTATGTTTCTCTTTCTTTTTTTTTTATTTAAGGAGAAAAGAAAAAAAAAACAGTGAAAGGGTACAAGTTATACAGATTTACAGAAGAAAAAAATGAACAGTAGGAAATCACTAGTTAATGGATTACATATTGCCATCTTAGAAATAATTGTTCAAGTCACAAAATTAAAGCTTGTAGAGTGGACATTCCAACAATGATACTGCAAACAGTTCTGTTCAATGATCCAATAAAACTCTGTGATATCATTTTCTATCTTATACACTTAAATATACATGCAGTTATATAGTTTAGAGCACTTTTTGACTATTACACATTTTGGGTTTCATTGCTCCCACGGTTCTTATTGCTTTTTTGGAAGAGAGTAAAACCAAATGTGACATAACAGAACAGAATCGGTCAAGTCAAAAGGGTGGACATAATAGATAATGTAAAAACATAATACAAGGTGATCAACAATGGTTACCATAATGCCTCCTGCTATCTCTAATAGAATTGCCTATATCATTAGTTATAATACAATTCAACAAACAGTAAAGAACAAAACCGACAAAACCAAAACATTGGAGACATTGTAGGTCTTCAAAAGTAGATAAAAGTCAACGAGAATGGCGTTATAATGAATCTCATTATCTTCACAGCTGATGCCTAAACTTTCAAACCTGATACTATCCAGCAAAACAGAATAGGGGAACATCAGTCAAAAACAAGATGGTGAGAGTAATACAGGGCTTCAAATTGAGATAATAGAAAGTCAAAGTGGGTTACTATAATATATCCTGCTATTTTTTCCCTTTAATTAAACGGATAAAAATAAAAAAGTAAATAATGGAGTGGAGATTGAGATAAAAGAGGGCATAACAGCGAAACAGCGCAGATCAAAACATAACCATTTAAGCAGAATAGTGTTTCACCACCAGATAATTCCGACCCAAAAGTAGTTACCATATTGACTCTTTCCTTGAAGTCCTTGAGTACAACTTCGTATACTGTAGCATTAAGTATATCAAAACAATGTAAAACCATTTAAGAGAATGACAGCATTACAGAGTATTTAGAATCGACTAACAGAAAATGAACAATGGTTTCTGTATAATCTCCTTGTCTTTAAAAGGTTTTTGCTTATACTATTGTACATAATAAAATCCAATAAGATACAACCTATTTAGACCATTGGAGACAGAAGAACAAAAGCTAGATGAGACTTCAAAACAAGATGATACTAAATCAGTATTACCTATTAAGATGTCATTTTCTCCAAAATAGCTGTTCCTATCATCTAATCTTCTCTGTCTCATTTCTGTTGAGCTCTTTTTCTGTCAGTAGCTGTCAGTTTGTCTTCTTCATTTTGTTCTCTGCTCCATTCGTTGGGGCCTCCCCGCCACTATTTCTGGATTCTTTGTATTTTTCTTTTTTTAGAATATCCTGCAATACTTTCTGTAGAGTTGAATTGGTGGTTGCAAATTCCCCCAGTTCCTCTTTATCCTGGAAGCACCTTGTTTTTCCATCAATTTCCAGGGACAGTTGTGCAGGATATCTCAATCTTGGCTGGAGATTATTATCTTTCAAAGCTTGAATTATTTCCCCCCACGCTCTTCGTGATTTGATGGTTTGTGCAGAGAAATCTGCTGTAATTCTGATGGGTGTTCCCTTGTAAGTGGTCTGTTTCTTGTCTCTGACAGCTTTTAATATTCTGTTCTTGTATTGAATTTCTGGAATTTTTATTATTATATGCCTGGGTGTTTCTCTGGGTTGTAGGTAGCTGGGGTCCTGTATGCCTCATACATCTGAGTATCTTTACCTTTTGCTAAATTAGGAAAATTCTCCTGGATTATTTCTGTGAGTAGCTTTTGTAGTTCACTTGTTTGTGTCCCTACTTCTTCTTTTATGTTCTTAATCCTTAAGCTATGGCTCCTCTTATCATCTTCTTGTCTTTGTATTATTGCTGTTTGTTTCTTTGTTATTTTTAAGATGTTTTTCATTTCATTCTCCCATATTACAAGTCTTCCCTCCAGTTCAGATAGTCTGTCCTTAGTTTCTTTCAAGCTGTTATGCCAGTCTTCGATAGACTTCTTAGTTTCTTGGTAGTCCCTTTGAACCTGCTTCATGTACTCAATGCTTTTTCTGTTTTCTCCATCAAACAATTCTCCCCTCTTTTTCTGTTCTTCCATTCCACCATCTGTTTTTTCCTGGGTGGTGCTTAGCATTTCTCTAACTATTCTGCATACTTCTAGCTTCAGGTCGTTGATAACTTCATTCCTGAATTGGTCTATGAGGCTCTCTATATGGCGCTTAATGTCTATTGGTACGGTGTCCGCTATTGCCTGTTTCTCAGAATTGGGGGCTGAGGAGCCTTTCTTGTTGCTGCCTCTTCCCATATTCTCTGTTCCTTATATATATGCAAGCTTACATAGGAGGCCCAGCTTCCCTCCCTGTCAGCCACAGCCTGATTGAATTGCGCTGGCTAGGTGTTCCCACCCACCGCTGCGCACCAGGGAGTTACGGACTAGGCAGTCTATGCGGGAGTCGCCCCTCCAGACCACTGTCAGGCTCTGGGATCTGGGTTGGGCCAGCCTACCGAGTCCGCCAGCAGCGTCATGCAGGCCAGGCACTTTTTTGTGTGGCTGGAGTTGCCACCGCACCCTGCTCTCACAGGACTGCCCGAGCCCAGAAAGTCCTCCGCTGGAGTCAAACTGTGGTAGAGTGTCAGTTTCTCTCACTCACCTCACCACGCCTCCCTGCCCGTCCTGTTTTCGACTTCGTTCGCAGACTCCCGTTCTCAGAGCTTCTGCGAGTCTCTCTTCTTGCCGAGCCACTGTAGAGGCAGTTGCTGCGTGGCGGGAAACCCAAATCGCGGCTTCCAATGGTGCGGGGTCCAGTCTCCACACCGAGGCTTTTCTGTTCCTGTTTTAGCACCAGGACTGCATTCCAAGTTGGTTTCTCTCAGCCCAGTTCGTTCCTGAGTCAGCAGAGCATATCTCTACCGGCTTATGTCTCCTTAGTCCGCACCATTCCTGACTTCTGAACCAAGCCTTTCAGAGAGCCTCCGTAGTATCTGCTATCTGTCCGCCATGTTCTCCTGGAAGTCCATGTTTCTCTTTCTATGGTATTTTCCCTAAATAGGTTTTCTGCTGTGTTTTACCTCAACTGAAAAACCTTGCCTCATTGTATTTGTACTTTAAACAATGATGCATCTTCTACCCTTTTGGCTCATTTAACCTTTCAGATTAAAGCCTTCCTACATAATTTCTACCTTTATAGGTCTTTCTCTTTGAATTTAAAGGAAAGTTGCATCTGTACATTAATTATATCAGTAACATTGACTTGCACTGTTGGTTATTGCTTAGCACCTAATATACATTAGCTTAGTGCCTCATATGCATTTCCCAAACCAGATTAGCATCAGTTATATGTTAAGGACAAATAAAGGATACTCCATTCAGTCCCATTAAGTGAAAAACAAATTAAAGGTGCTCTAAGAATAATTATTTCTTGATTAATTGCTGAGACATTGGTTCATGCATCAATATCAGTATCCAGAATTGGCAAGAGTGGACTCCCTGAGGCCATAGAGTCTGGACCTAACCCTGCCCCTACCCCACTGACCTGCAGCTGGGCACAATCAAGCTGTGTTCAATTCTGCTCTATGTGTCGTGGTGGACCCAGGGTGGAGGGATAGGTGTCTTGTAGAACATGGAAACTTATGCATAAAACAAATTCAGAGATAATAAAAAACAATCAGAGCAGACCACTGATTCCTGAGCCTCCTGCTTAAGATACTGAAAACAAGAAACATTGTGATTTGGTCATTTCTTTCATGGTGATTTGTATGGAAACCATAAATGCTTTTTAAACTTATCTCTCTGATTCAGTCTGTCTTGGGAAAAATCCAAAACTTTTTTAGTGGTTTCTTCACTTTCTTTAAAAGGATTACTTTTTTCATTGCAAATGAAACATAAGATATTTTGTGTCAGATTTTTTTCTCTGGAGGGTTAAATTTTTTTCTCCCAGCATCATTTCGCAGATTTCGACAATCATCTTTCAAGTATACTATGCGATATTTATAGTCAGCACAGCCAGCATTTCACATCCATCAATGCTGCATCCATGAATTCAAACAAGCACAGATCAAAAATATTCAAAAGCAGAAAGTATTTACATAGCACTGGTTTTGTTTTAGGCCTTACAAGTCATCTAGAGATGGTTTACACTAGGTAAGGGTATGCATGCAGACTCTGGGCAAATACTATAGCATTTTATAATGTATGGAGCATGAACAGATTTTTGTATCTGGGAGCCAGGGGATTTGGAAATTTCTGGATCCATGGGTGCTAAAGAGACAACTGTACTTGGAGGGAGAGGCATGGAGATTAATAGTTAGACAATAAATACAAATCTCCTTTCTTGAGGCCGGAGATCATAGAAATGAAATAGATGCTCACAGAAAAGTCAAAGAATACAGCAAACCACATATATAGGTATTTACCCTCACCAACCAAAATAGGCATAAGTCTCAGTTCTTTTACCCCAAGAATTATATGTAAGACAATGAGAGAGCAGGTGTAACTGGTCACCCGACTCCAGGCTGGAATTAAAGACCATCCTCTATTTCCTTTGTTTCTCCAGGCAGCAGTGTTTAGGTGAAGTTTCCAGCTGTTATAGGTTTAGAATTCCCTAACCCAGCAAAATAAATGATTTCAAGTTTTAAAAGATGTTCAGGAATGACTCCGCTTGAAATCACTGATGTGAAGAATGAAACTGAAAACTGTATCAGGCAAAATGCAACTCTGAGGAAATCTGCCCATAACTGTGAAACCTCAAACCTTTCTGAAGTCTCAAAACATCTTTGTACATTAAATTTCAGGGAGAGACTCTCCAGAGGACAGGTTTCCTTTATTTGAAAGACCCTAGATATGAAACTTTGAAGATTTCTGAATCCTGTGGGTTTAATCATCACTTTGTGTGTTTATTTTCCACTGTCAGCTTTCACCTTTCTAAAGGAAAGACTCCTGCTGCCAGATGCTAGAGAGGGCTGCGGTTTCCATTTTTGATCAGTTCTCGTATTCCTGAATCCATAAGACAAACGCAGTGCAATTCCAAATGCCCTTTAATTCCTTTTCAGTGAGTGGCCTCATCAGACACCTGGAGGATTCCAGAAAGAAATTGGAACTTGCTCCTAAACATTGCCAATAGCCCATTGGTCGCTAACTCCTTACATAATAAAAGATGGAGAGACAAAACACTGGATGGGGCAGCCGATGATTTCAAAGAATCACTTCTGACAAAGGATAGGAGAAACTGGGATGGTTAAGAAAGTGGATGGCCTCAACAGAGAACATTAATGCATCTTTTAGGGCATCACAGAACTTCTATCACAAAGATCAGAGCCAAAGCAATCCTCTGAATTTTATGAAGTTTCTACCAGCATACCATTTGCATTTCTAAAGAAGAAAGTGTGTAACATTCCATGATAGAAAATTATGGGACTAACAATATCATCACGTATTACCATTGGAGTCTGCTTAGCCATTTGCTATACTTTGTAGCACTGAGTACCAAAAATATACCTAAAAAATTTCAGATGATAAAGCCAAGAAGTCTTACTACTGCAACATGCAAAAAATGAATGTTTCAGGATCATTTTTATATTTGTTATCATAATCATCTCCAAGGAGTTCTGTTATTGATTCAGATATGCAAATTGAAGGGCAAGATTATTCAGGGATTTCTCTGAGCGGGTTTATCTATAATGTTTCTTGGACTAAAAAGAGCCCTATGGATTCTGCCCCCATCATAGTAGGAGAGGATATAAGCTCCCTGAGGACTGTGTTTCTTCTTGGAATTCTGCCTCCATGCAGAAAAGGTGATCAGCATGACCATCATTAGTTACTGACCTGGGATGTATGAATTATTCCCTGCACCTCAGCTCTTCAACCTATAAAAATTAAGATAATTATTGCTACTTTGGTTTTTAAGAGAGTCCAATAAAGCAATGTAAATCAGAAGTGTGATTCACTCCATAAGGGATCAGAAAAGATTAAAGATAAAAAAATTTGAATTGTTGCCAACAAGAAAACTATGCATATCAAGTAGGGACAATAATGTATTTGTTTTCTGACCCAGGGGCAGATCTATTTTAATACAGATTGAAAATAAAAATAATTCTCTCCATTAAAAAAATCCGAGGGGCAAGGTCTTGCAACTGGGGTGATATGGTCAGAAAACAAAAGCCAAAACAATACAACCAATCAGATAGAAGGATAATCACACTCAGCAAGTCTGCAGCCAATGGAAGGATTTTTGTACCTTATATGAAGGGATTTCTTACCTCATGTAAAGCAAACCTCAGCAGGGGTGGCACTGATAATAATCCAGTACTCTAAATCTTGGAGATCTGTAAAATGGGTGACATTGATGCACGGAAGGAAAAACAAACAAATAATAAAAAGCCTCAACTCCTTAACTTTTAGAGAATAGACATACTGAAAACAACAAGTGTTTAACATAACTAAGCTCAACACAAAGAGATGACAAGATTCCAAGAATTCAGAAAAAATAAGTGGTTATGCTGAAGCCAAGGGGTTACCTACATATGGGACCCAACACAAATACAGGAGAGATGGCTGAGGAGAGGGATTCTGTCCTCCTTTTGCATGCCCAAAAAATGGAGGTCAGAAAAGGCAGCTCTGTCAGGAAAGTCACAGAAAGCTTGCTTGTCTCTGAGGAGTGTGGGAGACAGAGATACATTCATGGGAGAAATCAGAGCCCACTCTTGCACGGCTGTACGTGTCAAGTCTGAACTGATGAACCCAACATGGTGAAGAGGTACCAGATTAAGAATTTAACGGCAGAGTGGGGTGGTACCTGAAGCCCACTGTACTTTCAATACAGGAAAACACAAAACCATTTTCTAAAGATAATGTCACAGCCAGCTCAGAAGCCACAAAAAAACAGCCCAACAAGGAGGCACTACCAGGAAAGAACAAGCAACATTGGAAATAAATAGAGCTAAAAAACGTGAGGGGCAAAAACGAGGCTGGAAGAAGTGTTTCCTAGAAGCGAAGTTGCCAGAACCATCTCAAAGAGAATTCAAAACCAGACTGAAGTCTTTAAAATAAGTATAGAGTGAAAAACATGGGAAACAGAATTTACAATCCTTACGGTGTAGTCAACACAGAAAATCCTGGGAAACAAAATGGTGACTGAAAAAGGAAAGAGATTAATATGTAAAGTCTGATATTACTGATCTTCATTTTAAAAGTGTACAAAAGTGGCCACTGCTGGGAAGATAGCTCAGCGGCACAGTGCCTGGCGGGGAAGCACAAGGTCGTGAGTTCAATTCCTGACACACAAAAGAAAACCAAAACTGTACCACTGTCAGGATACTGACAAGTTCATGTGTGACTGGAAATGTCCATTTTTGGATAGGGTCTTTAAATTTGGGAGGTTAATTTCGAACTTTTTTAATACTTTATATATTCTAGCTATTAGTCCTTTGAAAAACAGCTGGCAAAATTTTTTTCTTACTCTGTGGATTGTCTCTTCATTCTCATAGTGGTTTCTTTTGCTGTGCAAAAGCTCTTTAATAAGATGAGACTCCGGTTATTGATTCTTTGTGATCTCTTTTATAATTAGGTTTTTGTCCATAAAGTTTTTACCTATATATGTCCTCAAGAGCTCTACCTATTCTATCTTTCCACAGATTTAGTGTTTCTGTTTTAATATTAGATGTTTGACCCATTTTGATTTTAGTTTACTGCATGGTGTGAGATATGAATCTAGGGTTAGTCTTTGGCATGTGGAAAGCCAGTTTTTCCAGCACTAATTATTTACTTATTTACCTATTTATTTATTTATTTATTTTTTGTATCAAGGATCAAACTCATGACCAGGTTTGCCAGGCAAGTGCTCACACCGCTGAGCGAAATCCCCAGCCCCACCAGTACCATTTATTAAAGAGGATCTCTCTTCTGATGCATGCTCATCATGGAAATGATTGTCTAGGTTTTCATGGCTGTAAAGGAGACTTTTTACATCTCAAATTCTTGAAGCCATGAACTCCTTTGCTTGGGTCTGTGCAAGTCATGGGCGCCCTTTTGATATCAGAAGACTAAAGCCCTATGCTCTGATCATGCTAATGCCGCCACTTTCTCTAGCGTGCCTTTGAAAAGCCATGACATGAGATTTGACTAAGCACAAACCTGCACAGACCACTAATTGTTCCTCTCCTTCTTCCTTCTCATAGCTTTCCCCTCTGACTAGGCGCTTCTTTGTCTCATTCCCACCCTAAACATCCTGGGGAGACAGGCTTGTTCTCTCCCTTCGGCATGATTAATACCTCATGAATAAATTCTCTTTTGCAAATTTCTTTAGTTCATGATTGACACACTACTCAGCAAGCAAAATGAACTTGGTTTAGTGATACTTGCAGACTAGAAACTGCAAAAATACCTGCACTTACCTGCAAAAATACAGTATTCCTAGTGGTCTATTTCATTTAATTATGGGCAGTCTACTGCACTGGTATTTTTCTTAAAGAGACAATGCTTTAAGTGAACTTTGACTAACTGAATATTAAAAATAACACCTTCAAATAATAGAAGGCCCTCACTTCAAGTGTACATGAGTTTGCTCATCTATAGAATGGAGATAAATACATACTTCGTGGGGATATAAATATTAAGTGAACTAGAATTGTTTTCTAATTATATAATTTATTTCTTAAAGACCTCATGAGACAAAATACCTAAAAATGAAGGATAAAATAAGAAAATATCTGTTTAGATGTAAAGTAAGGAGGGAGAAAACAGAGAAGAAACAAAATGGATGCTAGAATGCAGTTTTAAACTAAGACTGAGAACGAACCATTCTCTAAGATACAGCCTCAGTACCCAAGAGGCTGACGTGTTACCTGTAGTGTAGACATTACTCGTTGTGTAGAATGCCCAAGTCCACCTAAGGAGGAGGGAAAGGCGGAATTCAGTGCTCTGGCTGCAGTGTCTGAAAGCCTGTAACTGAGTCATCGGTAGGCTAGGAAAAATCTACTCCAAAGCAAGGAGGGACCAGTGCAGTACTTGTGCCTGCCTGGGCTGTTCAAGGGACCATCGCATCATTCAGTCTCTGCTCAAATGTCTCCTCTTCTGTCTCTTTTGTATTTCTTCCCTCTCTCTCATTTTTCTAACACTGCCTGTCACTTTGTCCCCTGTGAGCATGAGGGTTCTCCTTGTCTCCCCCTCTTAATCCTGACATCTGGGACATGGTGGATTCATAATAGCAATTCTCTGGATGGATCACTAAATTTCAGATTGTGAGGCAGAATTTGGTATTCCATGTAGTTATTAAATAAATATGGTAGAAACAGTGCCAGGACAAGAATGTGAGTTCAATACTAAAAGGTAATGGGACTAATGTAAACATTTCACCTAAGACCGTTCAAGCTCACTATCTTATTTTTTAGAATAGAAAAGGAGCAAATTAGAACAAACTGGCCTTAAAACAGTGAGAAATGTGGCAGAAGCTGACTGAGATAGCTTGACCTCTGCTGTACTTGTGACTGACATGTGACAAAGCACATAACAGACGAACGTGAGGAGGAGGTCAGGAAAATTCCCATTTGAGCAGTGTGGGCTCCATGTGAATGCATCATTTTTTCAGAAAGCTGATGCTCTCCAGTTCTGTAGGTTCTGGGAGAAACGGACTCCACACAAGGCACTAAAAAACTGTTTCAAATGGGCACATACTGTGTTTATTTTCTAATTTGTAAATACCCATCGTCCCTAAAAACACATTAAGAGGAGTTTGTGCATGCCCTTCTTAAAACCCCACGGACCTCTCCACCCGCTTCTGCTCCACCCATCCATTCCCGCCTGGTAATGGGGTGAGTGGTTTGCTGGCAAAGGCTGGTCTTACCTATCACCCCTCCCTCACATTCCACTTGTGCCTCTGCACATCTCTTCTGTCTCACACAGAAGTCATGTGAGGTAGGTGTGTGGCGGGAGATGTGCATATCCCTGAGCTAACTCCCAACAGTACTGTCAGAGAGAGGCGGCAGGTGGAGAAACACACACGAGGCTGCAGATTTCGATGTGGTTTCCAGGGACAGCAGCCTCATGCTCACCTTGAGTTTACTAGAAATACAGACTCTTAGGTCCCAGCCAGACCTTCTGTTTCTGAAATCTCAGGATGGGCCTCGCATGTGTTACATGTGGGGTGTGTAAGCTGTACCCATCTGGCTGCCACCTGTAACTGATTCCAAACCCAGAGAAAAATCCAATGTTTCTCCAAACAGTTCCCAGACAACACTACTAAACCCTAGAATGGCCAGCGCAATGTTTCTCATCTGCCACTGGCCAGACCCTCCTCGATCAAACCCGAGACTGGTTCCTCTCCCCTCTTGTCAATGGAGCCTTATCCTTGGGATCTGTCCTGGACTTGCTGAACCCTGTTTTAGATAAAAATCCTGCTAAATCAGCTTAAAGGGGACTCCTGTTACTCTGACCAAAGTTGTCACCCCAACTCTTAAGGTCTCACTCCTTGGCCTGCCTTTAGCAGGAAACTTTTCAGGTCAATTTACCAAGAATCCCCACACTCTTAAAGCCTCCTCTAACCGTCCCTTGGCTATCAATGTGCAGTCATTTTTGCTGTGTTTGGATTTGAGCTTGGTTTTTCTGGACCACTTTTCCTAGTGGAACAGGGCTGAGTAGAATGTCCTAATTATTTGCCTTCACTACTGTCCAGCTCTGTTTCTACAAAACACCTTAATCACTGGTAAATGAAAACTATCTGTGGAGGCAAAAGTTCTTATGTCATAATACAGGCCGGGCCAAGGGAGTGAATTTGAAACCCTTGTGGGAAAAAACAGAGCTTCACTGAGTTTTCTCCTATCATTTTACAATGCAATGAGCCAAGCTCCCTCTGCACATCTTTTTTAAAAGTAAGAATTATAGTTAGAAAAAAATAAGATACATGGCTCACTTAATTCTCAGAAGGCTTTTAAAGGAAATAAGATGCCTTTGTTGCTCTTAGAAAAGTCACCAATGCCCCCCTAATTTCTAAACTCAATGATTCATATTCCACCTTAGGCAAGAATCAGGATTTCACCACCATCATCAAATGCATGAATTTTGTTTTTCAGTAACTTCCACATTATTCTTTGTAAGTAACCAAATTCTGTTTTGAAGTATTCACTCACATGACCTACTTTTGTCTCAGAGAAACTGATTATAATAATAGCACAGTCTGCACAAAAGGCAAATGGCTGGAGTTCCTTAAATGACAAAAATTTAATTTGAAGTATAAAAGAGAAAGGGAAAAAGTCTTTAATAAGCATTCCAAAGGAAGCTCATTAGCTCAACTGCAAATGACATTTAACTTTTTTGAAAAAGGAAATAAATCACTCTAGGTTATAATTCAATTTCTGTATTTTATGTACTCTAATTTCCCCCATGTAATAGTTACATAAATTTTAAAGAACAAAAAAAGGAAGCTATTTTCCCCTTTCTAAATCAAAGATAAATGTCAGCACGCTTTAGAATTAATTTCAAAGCATGGAATGAATTTTGCCAACAGGTATTTCACATTTGCAGCAGGTATTTCGCTGGAATTTATTTTTAATTCAGATGAAATCAATGTGCATTCACTTTCTGAACATTAGGGGAGAATTAAGGACCATTTTCTGATGAGCTATCTAGGAAGTGTTTCCGATAGGTTTGTTTCAGCTCTGCTGTTCTTGAGATAAACCCTCAGCCAGGGAAGAAAGCCACACTGCCGAGCTGGAATAGATGTTTCTACTTACAGATAAGCAGCAAACTACAGAAAAACGCTGCTAGCAACTCAACCTGGGAATTCAACAGCCAGGAAGGATTTGCTGATTGGAAAAGGTAATCCTGCTGAGTCTGTGTTATCCTTAGTGGATCAACTGCCTGTGGGCCATGTGCTTTAGACACAGAAATTCAGGATAGTTTGCTGCACAACCCACATTTGATAATCTTGAAGCTTATTTTCATTACCCACAGCCACCACAGTGGCCTCTGATGGCACTGACTCAGTGCTGTGACCTTAACCCCAGTCTCGCTAGCACACAAGGAACATACATGGTTAGAAGGCGAGTGGTTACCAGACTGGGCCTCGGGCTGCTGAGCTCAGATCTCTCCCAGTTCCTTCCCTGGAAATGTCTCTACACTGGGTCTCGCTTCCATTTCTAGGGAGCAAAGGGTGATAAATTAATTCTAGCTGGGTAATTTGTTTCTCCTTGCAGACATCATAGGGTCTCAGTTCAGTTCAAACCTCCCAGACATCTCTGCAGGTCAGTGTGAGAGAAGTCTGCTCTGGAAGCCTGTTTGGGACCAAGGCAATAGCTCCTCTGAGAGTGTCAGCTGTGGAAGGTTCTCTTTGACAGGGAGGAGTCTAAGACATCTCACTGCTCCTGATGCAAACACAGGATGCTCCCTAGAAGGAGAAAAATGTTCTTGAGATGTAAAAATACAGAGATATCTGTATATATACACAAAGCAAAAAGAATCTCTGGAGTCAGAAACTCTGTTTGGTGGAAAAATAACCCCTTAAGGAGAAGAAATACCTCTCGTTCTCCCATCTCTGTTCATAAGTGCTCTTTAACAAGCACCAGAGATATATGAACTTTAAAAAAGGAAAATCTTATTTTGGATCATGGTTTCAGTCCATGGTCAGTGGCCCTATCATCTTTGGATCTGTGGCAGAGGGGCGTGACACTGGGGCGTGGCAGAGGAGAAACAGTCTATGGCAGGGTGAGCAGGAGCAGGAACGGTGGACTCTCCTTTCCCTTTTATCCCATCTCGTTATAAGCCTATTAGTTGGTGCCACTCACACCCAGGGTGGGCGTTCCCAGAACTATGCTAAACCAATCAATGGACTGCTTTAGCTATCACACCTTAATTCATGTTCACACAGAGTATATTTGTCACCTCTAAAAAGCCCCATTATGATCACATGTGCCTGCTACACCTATGAGGTGGGGGGGCTACATCTAAGTACAAGGCATAATTAGGCCCTACCTCCTGATGGTCACAACACCCCCCAATTGGGCCACATGCAAGTGATCAACCCTTTAACACAAGGCCTTTGCGTAGCCTTTGAGATCTGAATTACAACAGTTGCCTTCCCATGATTCCCTCTTTCTCTCCTTATAGGAAAGACATCTTTTGACTCTGCATCTCAATACTTTCTGGAGTCAGTCTTGAGAGAAGTCAGTCAGAGAGAAGCGATTCACTCTAACATTGTACAAATTTTATAAAATATACCAGACATCCAGGTATGGTGGCATATGCCTGTAATCCTGGTGTTTGGGAGGCTAAAGCAGGAGGATCACTATGAGTTGGAGGCCAGCTTGGACTACATAGTGAGCTCAAGGTCAGCCTGAACTACCTATCAAGATCTTGTCTCAAAAAATAAAATCTATCTATCTATCTATCTGACATACAACTAACCCCACTGTGTCTAATCTGTATAGATTCAAACAATCAGTGTGCTAGGAATTTTGAGTAAATGAAACAGAATGTTATCCATTTCCTTATATGTGAGTGTGCATGACCAGATGTCTGGAAGCAAAAAGAATCAAGAACATAAGGCATGGCAAGTTCTGTCTGCACTGCAGTGAAAAGGCTTGCTGTAGTAATACAAGTAAGTTACACTTCAGGGCAAAGGAATTTTAAATTAAGTAGTATTGGCACAGATTCACTTCAGTGAACTAACATTTTCATCTGGCTCGTCTGGTGGTAGTGAAGTCAGGGATCAGTGTAAGTGAACCCAGATTTCAGTAACAAACATCCGCCGCCATTTTATGCTAAGTAGCAATGAGAATTAGCCTGTTTCAATTCACTCGTTTATGGCAATTTATGCTTGAACTCTATCCCAAGTGACCTGAGTGTGCTACAGTCTGCAGATTCAGCAGCACAGAATGAACTTGTCACAGAGTAAAGAAGTGAGACATGCAGTTGATTGAAAATATTCCTTATTTTCTCAGTTTTAGCTATTCAAAACTGATGAAAATCATGATGAGCGAATAAAAAACCTTGTAAACTTCTCAAGACTCAAGGGCAGTACAGATGACACACTGTATGCAATGTCTTCCATATCTGTAAGAAAGAATTTAAAAGAAGGGCAAATACAGGGGTCTAATGAATAGTTTTGATTAAAGCATTTATTATACAATTATATAGTATTTATTATATATTATTATATAATAATATATTATAACAATTATAGTTATAATACATATTATTATAACATATTATATAATTTATATTATATATGATAATAATATTATAATATATAATATATTAATAATTATATCTTATATATTATATTTATTATACAAATATGTATCATATATTATTATATAATATATATTATTATTATATAAATATAAATTATAGTATACAAAAGATCATATACCTTTTGATGTATGTGTTGGAGAGGAGATATTTAAAGATTCATTTCAAGCAATAGAAAAAAATTTTAAAAAGAAACCCTAAGAGAAAAAAGAAATTTTATTAAAAACTTTAATTTGAAAAATTAGAAAGTTGAAAATAATGAAACATATAGACTCAAGCTGACTATTTTTAAAAACTTATTAAAATAAGAATTTTAGCAAATAAGAAACACAAATAAAAAAGCAAACAAAATTAGTTGTGAAAGCCAAACTGAAACAGAGATGATAAATTAATAAGCAAATACTCTGTGGTTAAACTTTCTAAGTCATGGCAAGAATACAAATTCACGTTAAAGAAAAATATTAAATACAAGTGTATCTGTTGTACTAGTGATACTGATAGCTCTGATATCAGGCCAATCTAGAATTTTCTCCAAAGAGCAGAATCTAAGAATATGATGGAAATATATAGGCTTCATATTTCCATACTCCTCAGCAAGAGCAGAAGTTGTAGGAACTTGCTAATATCTTCTGATGTTTTATACTTTATTACATAACATACTTTGGAGTATGTTATTTTATATTAAAACTCAAACTCTGAAGTTAGGTGCTTTGGTTACTGTCTTCTTGCTGGAACAAAATATCTGGCACTCACAAGTTAAAGAAGAAAAGCTTTGGTCTAGCTCACCATTGGGAGAGTTTTCAGTCTCTAGTTGGCTGGCTTTAAGACAGGCTGGCAAAGCAGGAGGGTCATCGCAGAAGAGAAACAATTCATGCCTTGGCAGGAGTAGGCAATCAGAAGGAGCCTTCCTTTCCCTTCCTTTTCCATCCACGCTACAATCCTATTTGTTGGTGTCACGCACAACCAGGCTGGGCCTTCCATTCATCCATGCCCAGAAGTATGCTAACCCCATCAATGGACTCACCCAGTTATCATGCACCCATAGTTCAGTATCACACACCAATGGTCTATCCACCTCCCCAAAACCCCACCTATGACGGTGTGAGGTTTTGAGGGGACATCTAGATATAAGCCATAAGAGTATTACAATTCCCATCTCGTTTTACCAGCAAGATCCCAGAGAGAAGGTCAACAGCTGTAGGGAACCACTCTGACTGCTTCAAAGTTCAGGACCACCTAAGGACACTTGAGAATGTGACTTCGCTTGATCAGTGCAGGGGCACAGTGGGATACAGTTATGTAAACATGACTTAGCACAGGTAAACACACATGCACTGGTTATACCACTGTGTAAGAATATAAACATGAGGTAACAACTGTGTAAGGATTGTGTAATAAAGTTGCAGGCAGCTCTCACTGGCGCTCTCTGCTCTGACCCATGCTTCCTGCTGCTGTTGCTGATGTCCTGGACACGTGTGTACTTTATCCTGGGGACCTCAGCTGTGCAATCTCCCTGGGGCCCCCCTCAGCAGGCTGACACAGTGTCTAAGGACACTGGCTGTACTTGGCCCCAGCTTTGTTCACATAACAACACATACCTCAACTTGCTTCACTGTCACTTGGAGAACACTTCAAAAATCTCAAATGTCAGAACATTTTTATTAACAACTAAAGCATATTAAATATTTGATAAATTATGCAGATGATTGGAACCTGAGACACGGAAAATTTCTTTCCAGAGAGAAGCTATTTCCCAGGGCAGCCTCTTTAGGGTACTAATCAAACTGAGAGGTGAGGGGAAATGAAGAAACAATACACCCCAAATCCTTCAGAAAATTCTTAAATAAGTCGTGGCAAATATTTGGAGCCAACTGTCAGGATTTAAGATCTTTATGGGATGGTGAAGGGTTTAAGAATTTATTTAGCATTTAATGTTGTGACTATAAGACGCCTACCTTGCTGATTTTTTTGTTACCATCCATTGATCTAGAATAGCTATAAATAAAGCAAAGCGAAGCAAAACAAAATAAAGATAGATTTCTGAAGGAACTAGGTCTCATGAGCAGAGGACAGCCTCATTACTCATGGTGTTAGGAAAAATACTTAGCAAAGGGGAAGATCAGTGTTACGTTTCAACTGCAGCTGTGAGCACAAAATAGGAGGATACACAGCATAACTGAAATGTTCAGTAAACGAAAATCCTCAAAGACATGTCCCCCAAAAGCCCAGAGCTGGAACTGCTGACAGCTGCAGACGGGAAGCGTCAGTCAGTGTGATAGCCAGCAAGTTGAAGCCAAACAGGAAGCTCACAGACTCTCCTGATCTTTCTGTTTTGGTGGGGAAAACATCACTGAAGAACATGATGGAGAAGGCCCTGCAGTATGGAGGGATTTTGGGAGTGTGTGTCCATGTATAAAGGACTACACATTCATGTATAACAAAGC
Organism: Cavia porcellus; assembly: GCF_034190915.1. Taxonomy (NCBI): domain Eukaryota; kingdom Metazoa; phylum Chordata; class Mammalia; order Rodentia; family Caviidae; genus Cavia; species Cavia porcellus. The sequence goes on along the minus strand of NW_026947504.1, from coordinate 38,196,987 downwards.
CCAATATCATCAAAACAAAGCAGATGAGAAAGGCTTCCCCAAAGTGTTGGTCACTTATGATAGCTTGTGGGTAAAACATGCCTTATGCCTGAACTGAACTTTTCATTTGAAATGGTTTTTAGGATAAGAAAGCAAAAATTATACTGATTGTCAAAAGCCTTTCTGGATTTTATCTCCAAGTGCTGAGCAAATAGCAGAATTTAGTCAGTTCAAGCCATTCAGAAAGTGAATAGCTCTAAACTTTGCAGGACGAGGGGAAACCTTGTGTAAGTTGTGAGTGAGAATAATGAACACAATAGAATTTGAGGCCAAGATGAGCTGAGAGCAGAATATTGGTTGGACAGGAGGGATGGCACGTATCCTAATTCCATAAAGAAATATCATAGGCAGGCATCAGAATTCCATAAAGAGATATCATAGCTCTCACTAGCTATGATTTCATTTTCTGTGGTTTCAGTGACCCATAGTCAATTAAAGTCTAACAATATCAAATGGAAAATTCTAAAAATAAACAATTCATGTGTTTTAAGTTGACATCATTCTGAGTGATGTCATGAGGTCCTGTATTGTCCCACGCCACGCTGCCCAAAATGTGAATTTTGCCTTTGTGCAGTGTACCCATCCTGTCTATGCTCCCTACCTATTAGTGACTTTACAGCCATTTCATTATCCTATGGACTGTAGAATTATTATGGTGTTTGTGTTCAGAGTAATCCTCACACAGTAGCCTGACGGTGCATTACAGGGCTCTTTCCTGCCTCACTTCATCTCACCGCCTGTGGTAGACATTGTAACATCTTACCTCACCACAAGAAGGGAGTTAAATGCAATCTGGTATAGAGAGAGATAGACAGAAACTAACAGAGACAGGCAGAAGTCACCTCAGTGTAACTTATCACAGTATATTGTTAAAATGGTCCTATTTTACTATTGACTATTGTTGCTAATGTCTTACCATGCCTAATTAATGAATTAAATTTTATCATGTATGTATTGGAAAAGTAAATGTAGTTTGGTACTAATGGTGGTTTTAGGCATCCACTAGGGATCTTGTAATGTCTGTGGATGAGATCTTGGCTGGGAGGACTACTGTATAACCAGAATATTTTGTATTTTCCTTTTTAATGCATTCAATTTTTCTCTTATTTTGGTATCTCACATCAGTAATCAGTGGCCATCAGATGATTAATTCCTTGTCAGTAGCTTTGGTCACTTCAATTGTCAGTAATAAAACTTTCTTTCTTTTGGGGAATGGCAAACAAGATTTATGAATATGTGTCCTTAATTTAGCTTCTTAGGTTTCCTTGGATTCCACGGAGATTATTCCTTCTGAGGTTCACAGCTGTACATTGTATAACAGCTAAATCATTCCCCAAGGCTGTTTCCTACTGGAGAGCATACATCCATCAACAGCCATTCCTCCCGCTGCATGTTTAATTCTGCTGGATTCAGCTTCTTTATATGCATTTCTTATTTCAGCTAGACTTTTTAAAACAAGAAATCAATGCAAAAAAAAGCCAATATATAAGTCAATAATCTGGGTGGTGATTTAGTTAACATTATTAATTTTAAATTTTAATAAAGTTTAAAAACTAGTTCAAGTAGAAAACTTACACTGACTATATCAGACTGTCATATTTCTATTTATGCCTATCTATATCATATATTTATATATCATATATCTCCATCTATATCATTGATCTATGTATCTTATATATCTATTATATATCTATACATCTTCAAATATCTACTGACATTTTTATAACATGAAGGGATTAGAGAAAGTTATGGGAAAAAAAAGCACAATCAAAAAGTCTTAGGCCTAAAATTTTTGCTGTTTTCTTTAACTTTTCAAGGGAAAAAATCATTTAAATACTAATTAAGTATAGAAAAACATCACAAAATCTTTTAATAGTACAATAGATTGTATTTTAACAAAGAAAGGACCATAGCTAACCTAACATTAATTTGCACACATGCAATTTCAAATAAATGACTAGAAAATAAAATCAAATAGTGTATATTAAAACAGTGTATTAAATTTGATCTGATATGATCAAGAAAGCTTTATCTAGAAAGACAAGGGCATATTAATATATGGAAACCTAATGAAAGAAAGCATCACTGCAACAGATCAAATAATAAGAAAAAATAAGAAAAAATGATGTATTATATGTTAGAAAGGTATGCAGTATAATTGTTACCATTACTGATTTCAGTGAATTCTCATTCCCTTTGTGTGTGTGTGTGTGTGTGTGTGTGTGTGTGTGTACATGTGTTTGCTGGAAATTGACCAGAGCCTCATATATGCTGGAGTGGGTGTTCTACCACTCGGTTATAACCCCAAACCCACAAATCCAATAAATTTTTGTAAATCTAATTTTGCCACTGTGTTAGCTCGCTATTGTTGTATAAAAAATTCATCCAAAATTAGCATTTGTGGGTAAGTGTCGATGTCCGCTCCCGGCCGGCAGGAAGGACACACGACAAAGTCTGGTAGTGGACAACCTTTTCTTTTTATTTTTCTTCTCCGTACAGCCTGCCCTGGGATCGCTCCCAGCCGAAGCCTCCTCTGGTCCGCTCCCCGCGGCTCCTTTTGTGCTTCAGTCTGCCCCAAAGCCTCTACCGGTCCGCTCTCCGCGGCTCCTTTTGGGCTTTTACTTCTGGGCTTCTACCTGGCTTCTTCTTCCGCCCAGGGGTGGCACCAGTATATATACGGATACAGTGTCCAATCATGTTAAAGTGAGCAAGGCAAGCTGATTGGCTAACATCATCAGTTGCCAGGCAGACTATATTGTTGAGCGGGTTGTTTACGCGGTAAGCAGGAAACTAACATATTCGATGGGAGGGGTAATCTACCTCAGGCTTTGCTCTTTACCACAGGCCTCACGTCCGCCAAGTGAGGCGACCGGGCTCGGGGCTGCGGCTCCCAACAGGTAAGGAACTCAGGAGTGACTTAGCTGGATGATTCTGCCTCAGGGTCTTCATGAGATTGCAACTGAGTACCAGGTCAGGCTTCAGTAATCTGAAGAGTATCTGTTTTAAGAGAAGCTCCCTCACATACCTGGAGAGTTAGAGCCAGCTGTTGACAGGAAGTCTCAGCCCCTCATTACTTTATAGCTGTCTGAGTGTTCTGACACCATGGAAGCTGGCTTCCCCTAGAGTAAGTAGTCAGGGAAAATGACCAGGCACCAACTTCAATGTCTTCTTTAAACTAGTCCCAGAGCCCCTAAATTTCATATCTATGTCTCTGTGGTTTTATTTAGTATGGGAGGAGACTACACACAAGAGCAACTACCAGAAAGCAAGAATCATGACAGGCATTTTAGAGGCTGGCTATCTCAGTTTCTCACACAGTAATATAAGCATCATTTATCTTAAGCCACAAACAGCATCATAATTAAAATGGAAACACTAGAGAATATTAAAAAAGAGAGTGAGAATAACAAGGCCTTCTTTTGAAATCTGAGTTGAAGCCTTTACAACCTCAAAACTCTTGCATTCTGCATGCACCTAAAACCAGAACCACATGGATAATGTCAAGGTCCACTGCTAGCCGGAAGCAGCCAAGATATCTTCACCTTTGGCTGTAGTGGTCAAGTGCCTGGATTCTGAGGAACAAATTCTGTATGCTGACACCATTTTGGAACCTGGTGTGGCTATGGCAGCCATTCTAAAACATAGGGTGGCCACCGCCTTTCTGGAACATGGTGCTCTGCAGCTTTCTCCTCAAAGCCAAGTCTTTCACTTTTGCAGTTTTGAGGCTACAAAGGGTGAAGACTTACTGCCTGTTGTGATGCCCTCAGGCCATCTTTTCTAGTCTTCTGTTCCTTCTCAGCAGTTGAGATTTCAGCTCTATCTTAACAGTCCACAGCTTTACTGGAGTTTTTTTTTTTTTTTTCCTGGCCAAACTCACAACGCTTTAGTGATCCTGCTGTCTGCTTTGCTTTTGATTTGCAACATAAATCTGCCTAAAAGCCCCCAACAACAGCCATGCCACTGTCTCAATATTTGACATCCTTGAAATTTCTTTTGCCAGATTAATTGATCCACTGCCCTTAATCTCAGTCTCAGGCAAAAACCCTGGACATGAGCAAAATGTAGAAAAACTTTCTGCCATGCAGTAACACACATCATCTGGAGTCCAACAACTAATGTAGTTCTTCCCAGAAGAAATCACCCAGGCCCTGTCTTCATCAGTAGGATTTCTATCAGCCTTCTGAGCTTCTGAGCGCTGACCAGAATTTCCCATACAAAGCAGCCTAAGGTGTTTCAGCACTACCCTTTTAGTGACATCCCCAAATCTTTCCAAAGTCTTTTCATAAGCCATTTCTAAAGGTTCTTGAGCCATGTGTTCAGGTATAGTCTCAGCAATGATCCCACTCTTGATACCAATTCTGTGTTGGTTACTTTTCTCTCATTGCTGAGACAAAATACCTGATACCCAAAATCAAGGCAGGAAAGATTTGGTTAGCTCACGGTTTGTGGAGGTTTCAGTTCATACGCTTCTGGCTTCAAGGCAGGGTGGCATGTTAGAGGGCAACATTTCATGGCAGTGAAAAACAGCAAAAGCTGCAAGAGCAAGGGAGAAGAGTGTGCAAGAGAAGACTCTGTCCATTACATTGTATGGAGGCACACTCACTTGGGCATAGCACTCACACCCAAGTATATTTGGTATAGCCAAATCCCAGCATTGGACCATGAATCAGTCACAAACTTCAGAAGCCCAACCTTCATGATGCATGAGGCTTTGAGGGGACATCCAGACACAAACCACAACAATATCCAATTTTAAATTTACACAGAAAATTTGAAATCAAAGACCGTACATATTTTAGCATGACAACATGACATTTTTGCAACATACTTAAATTTTGCATCTTGGTATAGCCAAATTAAAGTGAGACCTATATTAATTAAAATTAATTTCTTGCTATCTTTCAGGGCCAGTTAAGTCTCTTCAGGATTTGCCTTGGAACCACGTATAGCATCTCTCAGTTCTGCTGTATCAGCCATTGCTTGACTACATTGCTTTCTGTAAAAGCTTTGGAGACTTTTCTCTCCTGGTGACTCTCCTTAGGCATCCTAGACACTATTAATCTTTTACAACAATCTCCTTGGTCAGAGACTCATAAGGTTATAGAATGTCACAGCAGTGGTTCTTATACATCATGGGTCTTCATTGATTGCAGAGGACCTGGGTCAAAATATTGGCTATCTTGTTAGCCCCCTTAACTTTCTAGTTTTTGGTCTCCAAACCTCAGTTGTTGAGCATCCAGAAAAGAAGATTAATGACATTATGTTGTAATGGGAACAATGAGTTTAATATTATAATTTTATCCAAATGTCAGGCACCTTGAGACACAAAATCAAATCATTATTTTCTACCAACCATGGATTTTTTAGCAGTTGAAACACCATAGAATGTTAACCGACAACAGTGATATAGTTTTACATAGCAAATTTGAAATCAGGGGCCATACATAATAGCATGACAATCATGATGACATTTTTATAATACACTTAAATTTTGCATCTTGGGATAGTCAATATGTCTATCAAGTACATAGGAAGCTTTTACCTAACTTTTGACTTTAATAGGAAGTAATTGAAGAAATTTGTGACATTACCTGAACTTCTTAATCTAGACATCTCTAAATATAGTGACACATACATAGCATATACATCACATAAGTTTTTGTTATAGGCTGAGGTCTGTATGTGACAGAAAAAACTCTGCCATGATAATCAATCCCTGTTTTATATTTTGGAAGACCTGTATATTTAAGGCATGTATACATTTAGTACACCATGAGATTAGTAAAAATTGTCATAACCATATGAAAACTTTTGTTTAATTAAGTTTCTTACCAAAGCATCTTTAAATCAGAAAAACTTATTGTTTTTAAATCAGAAAAACTCATTTCTAAAAAACCTAACCTTTTGATGATGACTAATGGAAACATGTCACAATAATACATTTTTAATAACATTTATTGGGGTGTCTCCCACAAGGCTATGGAGATCACTGGGGCTTTCTATTCATGAACAAAGGCTGGGATATAATTTTTCCTAGGCAGCTGCTCTCTTATTCACCAAAGGAGCCCTGACCAATAATTCCCCAAGCCTGAAGGTTCCTCATTTACTTACCTTAAAAAATTTCTGATGACTTATGAGAAAACCAATTTTGATATCATTTTGACCTGCTGGCATCCCGGGTGGAAGCATGCTATTGATAATCCTCTTACTAGCCTGCAATAAGCATGCCATAAAGTCCTAAAAAGATTCATCAGGACTCTGATGAATGGAGATAGATCAAGAGATGTCTCATCCTTTGAAGGAAGTTCCCTCCAGGCCCTAGTGGCAGCTATTTTAATTTGTTCATATGCTTGCAGTTAAAAAGTAAGTTGATTATTTGTGGCAGCAAAAGCACCTTCTCTGGTTAACATGTCTTTTGTAAACGCCGTATTGTGAGTGGCATCACGAGCAGCCTGATCTGTGCAGAACTGAAAAAAAAAATTCCCTTCCACAATAAATAATCCCCCAGACTTAACCATGCCTTACTATTCCTTGTCAATCATTTGGGGGTCATAACCTGTTGTCCCATAAGCTCTATAAAACCCCAGGTGGGCACAATAGACAATCTTATGTGTCTTGTTTTCAACTATTGGTGTTTTCTAAGTATCAAATTATTACAGCCAGTGATAACGCATGTTCTTCCTTCTATCTAAAGACAACAATGGCCCAAACCAAATATACAGAAAAATCTGCACTGACCTTTTTTCTCAATAAACATTTACTCAGCTGTTTGACTCAGCATTAACCAGGGTTTGCAGTCGGTGCTGTTATGAATATAGATAAGCAGCAGACACCTGCAATCAACAGTGCTCAAATCCTGATTGATTTGAAGCAATGGCTCAAAATCTGTAGAAGTGAAGCTTCACTTCTTCAAGAGCGTGATGCAACGTGCCTATCCCTGATTCTTGAGCTCCCTGGTCAGAGAGTCTTCTGCAAGGAGAACAAAATGCCATAGAACTACGCCCTCCTGAGGGAGGAAGAAGTAAAGCTGATGATAAACACATCAGTAAATTCTTACTGGAGTTGAAGTTGGATGAAATGAAAGTTCTTCAAAATCTTGCAGGCAAAACCAAAACTACTCTCATTAACTTTTAAATTAAAATAGTGCCTGGAGATAAGCTATCTTCCCTGTGTGTTCATTAGAAATGAGAGAAAACTCTATCAGTTACCAGGGTTAATTCTTATACTATTATTTTGAGTGTAATTATATTTATTAAATATCTTTATTCCAATAAATACACCTATAGAAGTTCCTGATTTTTAATGTCACTCATCAAACACAAATAACAAAGTTGCAGGCTTGATAGCTGAAAATAAAAAGCCTAGTATCCTAAGGTTTTGCTGAGTTTAAAACTTACTTGTCTATAGTTAATATCTCCAAAAGGTTTTCCTTTCCTTTATTTGTTACATATTTGTTCTATGATACTTTGGTGCTTTGATATGCTTTCAAGTATGTTGCTGTTTTCCATCTTTTTCTTAGTATTTACAGTTATAAAATAATTTCACATAGATATATTAAAACCTTTTTTAAAAAATGACACTGCTGTTTCCTAAGCCCCCTTCAATTAAGGACCAACTATAACTTGAACTACAAGGTCAAAAAATAAGAAGCAACCTTTCAGTAACTTGGTGTATGTAGAGAATATTACACTTTTTAAAAAACTCCAGAAACCTACTTAAATCAACATGGAACACACTCCCCTGATTAATGTTGTCCTTACCTCTTGGGAATATGGATACAAATGATTAATAAAACAGATAGCAAAGTCATATTTTTAAAAGGTTCTGGCATCTTAGCATTTTCAAATGCTGAGGTTAATCTCAGGATTAATGGTGAAGAAGGTTTGTGAAACAGTTTCAACCCACAGAACGTGCAGGAGAGAGTTAAAGAGAACCAATCTCCAAAGGGTACAAAAGGAGTCACAAACAGAGATAATAAATCCACCAAGGCCGATGTGCTCGGTTTGACATCTGGGTTGACATCTGGGACCTTTCTGAAAGAGGCCTAAATTTATCGGCTTATTGGACGACATAGCTGGAGCATAAATTATGACACAATCACTTAGACAACACTAATTAAGCATTTTGTATCTGTTCATCAAACTTCCAATATCATTGCAAAACATAAGGACCACTGCCAGCCCTGCCAGCCGGAGCCAGGCTGTAGCAGAGTGTTTGCCATTGCAAACCCTGAATCTCCCACTTGTGTATGCTGCCACCAAAGACACCATGATGATAAGATCACACTGGAGTTCAGCCTTCACCCGCCCACTCCCAGGTCTACAATGCACGCATGATCTAAAAACCAAATTAGCTCTCTCAAGCTTCCAAGGAAGTGTGACTAGGAAGGCTACCAAAAAGAGTAAACAAAAAATTGTAAGGAGATTTTTATTATAAAGAATTCATTCAAACTGAAAAAAGTTTAAAGTATATACTGAGTGTAAGATTATATCATAGTGGGATCTCTATTAAATATTATTTTCTCTCAAGAAGTCTTCTTTTAACTTTAAAACAAAGAATAAAAATGATGATACAGAACTTCAAAACAAAATAAAGAAGATTAACATTGTGTATAGTTATCTTCAAAGTAGTTCTGATTACAAGAAAAAATGATCAAACAATTCTTTTTGATGAATAGAGATTAGCGGTGTGATTATCTATTCCGTATATAATCTTTTCTTTTTAAAATTTTTTTAAAAAACCAAACAAAAAGGATAGAAATGATACAGAATTTTTAAAAATAGGAAATAGGAAATTAAAAATAAGTAGAAAATTAATACTAGTTAATATATTGCATAGTATTATCTTGAAAATAGTTGTTCAGATGACAAGATTTAGGTATAAAAATGATCTAAATATCAGAATATATATATATTTATTCTTTTCCTTTCTTTCCTCTTTCCTATATCCCATTTGTTCTTTCCTTTTGAGCACTTTCTTTTCCTTTCAATTTCACAATATCTATTGTACATTTTGGGTCTCATTTATTCTTTACTGGGGAGACAATATGATATTTACACATGCAAGTCTGATTTATTTCTTTTATGAGTATGGTCTCTATTTGCATACATTTACCTATATTAGCCTCCAGTTTATCCTTCTTTATAGCTGAGTAATACTCCATTGTATTCAAATACCATGTCTTTTTCATCCATTCTATGGCTGGTGGGCATTTGAGTTGTTTCCAAGACCTAGCTATTACAAAGTGTGCTACTATAAACATAGGTGCATATATGTTGCTGTAGTATGATGTTTTCACTTCTGGGAAAATATCCAAAAGGAGAATAGCTAGGTCGACTGGAGTCTCTAATCCCCGTTTTTTTAAGGAATCTCCACCCTGATTTCCGTGGTACTTTTGCCAGTCCACACTCCCTCCAACAATGGAGAAGTGTTCCTTTTTCCCCACAGTCTTGCCAGCATTTGTTGCTGGTAATTTCTTGATGTTAGCCACTCTTTCTGGAATGAGATGGTATCTCAGTGTTGTCTTAATTTGCATTTCTAGAATGGCCAATGATTTTGAACATTTTTTCATGCCATTTGTATTTTTTTAATCTCAGAATTGTATATTTATCTCAGATGCTCATTTTTGGATTGGGTATTTCAATTTGGGGGTTGTGATTTTTTAAAATTCTTTATATGTTCTGGATATAAGTCCTTTGAGGGACAGTTAGATAATTTTTTAAAACTCTGTTGATTTCTTTTGGTACGCAAAAGCATTGTGATGAGATCTGTGTAGTAGACTCTTTGAAGCACCCTTTTGGCAGAACTGTGTAGTTTGCATTTTGATCATGAACTCTTTGCCTACCCCAATATCTTGAAGATTTCTACCTAGCTTGTCTTCCAGTAGATTTAGTGTATCTGTTTTAATATTTATATCTTTGATCCATTTTGACTTTAGTTTAATGCATAGTGATAGACATAGGTCTAGTTTTAGTCTTGGCCATGTGGAGAGCCAATTTTTCCAGCAATACTTATTAAAGAGGCTGCTTTCTTCCAGTGAACATGTTTATCCCCTTGTCAATGATAAGGTGGCTGAGCGGCTTAGTTATGTCTGTGTCTTCTAATCTGTTCCACTGATCCTCAAATCTGTTTGCTTTGGGCAGTACGGTGCAGATGTTATCACAGTAGCTTTGTAGTATAATTTCAAGAATGAGATTGTGATTCCTCCCACCTTGCCTTTGTTTACCAAGCTTGCCTTTGCTATTCTACATCTCTTGTTTCCAAATGAATTTGAGGAATGTTTTCTTTAGAGCTGTGAGGTATGGATGGTAATGATATTTTGATGGGCATTACATTAAATCTGTATAACAGATTTGGAAATATAACAGTTTCACTATGATGGTTCTTCCTATCAAGAGCAAGGGAATCTTTCCATTTTTCTGATATACTCTTCAATCTCCTCTTAAAGAGTACTATAGTTTTCTATATATATATATAGATGTTTTACAACCTTTGTTAGATTGAGTCGTAAGTATTTCAGTTTTTTGGATGGTACTGTGAAAAGTGTTATTTCCATTATTTCTCTCTCAGTGAGTTTGTTATTTGTATACAAGAACACTATTGATTTTTGAGTGTTGACTTTATATCCAGCTACACTGCTGAATTTACTTATTAACTCTAATAGTTTTATGGTGGAGTTTTGGGGAGTTTTCTATGTAGAATATCATGTCATCTGTGAATAATGATAATTTAATTTCTTCCTTTCCTATATTTCTCTCTTGTCTAATTGCTCTAACATTTCCAGAACTACATTAATTCCCTTCTTTCTTTCTCCTTTCCCCTGTCCCAGGTGTTCTTTCCTTTTGGACACTTTCTTTCCATTTCACTTAGTATCTACTATATGCTTTGGGTCTTATTTACTGTTTCAGTTTTTACACTATGGAAACCAAATGATGTTTACACACACAAGTCTGCTTTACTTCACTTATGAGTATGGTCTCAAGTTGCATCCATTTACCTATAAAATGTTAAGTCTTTCCTTCTTTATAGCTGCATAGTACTCCATAATATAAAATTATATCTTTTTTATCCACTCAGTGGTTCATTGGCATTTAGATTTTTCCAATATAAGGCTATGTAGAGGGGGCTACAAATACAGAAAGTCCTGTACTCTCCTAACTGCCCTATAATCTTGGTGCAATTATGTCATTTGTGCCTGAATTTGAGCCAGTTTCTTTTCTGTGTCATTGCTCATTTATGTGGCCATCACACAGCCTATTGATAGGCAAATCTTTTTAAATACCCTTTACTAAGTTTCTTTCACTCAATAATACAAATTGGCTCCCAGTCTGTCATAATTTTCACCATCTTCCCTGTGCCTATAACATAACATGTTAGGGGACCCACGCCCACCCCAGGGAATCCCATCTGCACAGGACACCCCCCATTCATTTCATAGTGCCCCGTGCCACAGCGAATTCTGCATCTGTTCCCTGTGTACATGTTATAGGGCCACGTCTCTTTCCAGCTTCCTCTCCCAGCCTCTCTGCCTGCCTCACGTGCAATCTCTCTGAATGTTTGGTCTCGGCTCTTCTTTCCTGTCTCTGATCCGAGGTTTTCCAGCAGAAGCCTAAGCACCCAATCCTCTTAGTGCTTTGCGTGACTTACGCATTACCTGCTGTGTAAGAGGAATTCTGACAAATATGGTGTTTCTCACCATACAAGTATGATGCTGAGACAGGAATACAAAAATAAAGGTTCACTAATGCCCCCATCTACTACATCATGCCCTTTAATTTAAAAACAATAATTTGGATACTTCATCTCTGATCAGCTGTCTGTACTCAGCTCTGTAAGCCGCTCTCCATCATTAAGACAGTTCAAATTTGTAAGGGCGGCTCAGGAGCTGTCATATGGATGACGCTAAGTCCTCCTGCCTTACAATGCAGCTTCCTTCAACATTTACATCGAAATGTTGATTGAAACGACTTCACCGCAAATGCTGCTCTTCTTCCTGTAGGGATTCTTACAGCCTCCTCTAGGTTCATTACTGAGTCAGCCTAAGCACAGAAGTTCTGAGGTATCTGGTCTAATCAGAAGCATGCTTGCTTTTCACATTGCCTTTCCCGAGGTGCCTCCTGTGTTTTCTCTCTCTGTCTTTTTCCCGGTGGTGATGAGAGCTTATCTCAACAGAAACCACTTTGTTATTTTTCCAACAATGGATTTTAGATGAGTTAGCAAAAAGATTTTTCTGGACTCTGCCCTTTTGCTAACTCCACTGTCCTCTCTTGACATCTTGCCACACACTTTTCCTCTCTTTTCTTAGAAACAGGTAATATCAAAAAGATTTATTGAGCTGAGCTCTGCATGTTGTAACCTTCCTCTCTGGGCATTTCAAACTTGTTTCTGACCTGAGTGCTTCTTAAAGGAGACTCGTGCTTTTGTTGGGGGAAAACTTTGCTTGTATTATCAACAGACTGCAAAGCAGTTTTACTGTTCTCCACTTACATTTGTACATTGGCAATTTTTACTTTAACCAATGTCCGCTGTGTATTGGATGATTAGTAAAGAGCTAAAATACACTATTTGCCTTGTGTCACCATGTGCACTGAGTAATGTCCGCAGGTTATAAAATTTAAATTTGATAATTACCTAGTTAAAGAGGAATGTGTAATGTGCTTATTTCCCAGATGAGGAAGCCAAAGCTTAGAAAGATCAAGTAACTGAGGTCACACGCTCCACAGAGGAGCCAGAGTTAAATCCACTTAGAATGCAAACATATTTACTCTGGAATATGCAACTGCTTTACACGTTTTCCTCGTATTTATCACCAAATTGACACGATCACTAACTGCACATTGACTTCAAATGTGGGAGTATTTTAAAGCTGCCTTTTCCTCCCTTCCTTGTTCTTTTCCTTTTCCTTCTCTATTTCTCATTTATGTTTTCTCTCCCCTTCCATTCCTACGTTTAGGGGAAGGATTTCCATATTACAGGTAAAAATGTAGATGGAACGTGAGTCCACAGCTGAGGCCTCTCCTCAGACGCTTTAAAGTGCCGTCTTTCTCCTGTGGTCTCTGAAGGCCTCGGTTGGCTGTGACAACACAATTGTGGCTTCAGTTCTCCACCCTCTAAGTTTCGTTTGGTTCACATGGGCGGCGCCTTCCGTTTCCCACTATTAGCATCTTTGCGACAAGCCTGTTTGCCAGTCCATCTCTATAAGGGGAACAGGGGAATCCGTCCTGACTTTAAGCATGGGCTTTAGTTTCCAATCCACGATAAACTGTTAGCTTTACTTAACACAACTGCATGATTGTGGAAGGCAGAATTGGAAGAAGCAGGTTGTGTATCTGATTTTCTTTTTCTATCTTCTATGTCGCATAGATCCAGTCTTATATTTTGAAAACTTGAACCATAAAATCAAACCCACCGGGAAAAACAATCAATACTGAAAGAAAAGACCAAGGGAAAGGTAGCTTCTTTAGATTTTCTTGCTTTCATTTAAAAAAAACTTTTATTGGTGATATTTGTTGTACGTGAGGATTGCATGCATCAGCACTCACTTTTAAAAACGACCATTGATTTCTATGGTCATTTTCCATTTCTAACATACTGATTTCATTTGGGTAAAAAGTGAGATTTATTTTGTGCTCCTGGTAGTATCCCCTTTTTTACTACTTCAGAGGAGAAGTAGGTCAGATTTCCAGATTTATGATAAAAACTATGTATAACAACTTGTTTTCCCGAAGAACTTTAGCTATTTTAGAAAAATGCACTACTATACTGATCTACAGATATAGATTTGCTTAGTTTCCATAAATCTTTATTCTTTTTGTCTGATTCTTCTGCTCTGTGGTGTCCCTGTAAGGTGTAGCCATGTTATGAATGTGCTACAATAATTCACTCATTTCACTGCTATATTAGTGTTTTGGTGGGTACACGTGATTTATGCAGCCACATAATGTCCGTTAAACCGTAGCTTAGTCACTTTGGACTCAAAGAGAGACACCAACAATCTATAACCTCAGGGAAAAGGAAACTTTTCTTCTTGTGCACCCCAAATTTGGAGATGGCTTGTCATTAAGGCCATCAAACTTATTTTGGTGACACATTGAAGTTGATTTGGTGACACTGATGCTTGGATAACAATGGTAGACTTTTAAAGAAGATTTCTACAAGGGATCCAATGAAATGATACACATCTCCCAACTCACATTATTGCTCCCATGAATGTAGTTTACTCTTATTTTCTCATTCTTTGAGGGTTAAAATTAGATTATCCATTTGAGATCTGTGTTTTTAATGCAGATAATTACAGGTATAGATTTTTCTGTGAGCATTACTCTCATTACATCCTGTGCATTTTGGAGTGATGTGTTTCATTTTACTAGGTTCAAAGGATTTTATAATTCTCCTTGTGTTTTCCTTTTTAACCCATTGGTTAGGATGGGGTTTTTTCCCACATATTTGTGAATTTTCTAGTTTCCTTCTGTTAGTAATTTCTCATGTCATACTGTTACAGTCCAAAAGGATATGTATGATGATTAATCAATTTTAAATTTGAGACTTGTTCTGTGGTCCTACATAAGGCTCCTCTTTAAGTACACATATGTTCCATGGATGTTTGAAAAGACAGTACTTTCTGAAGCTTTTGGGTGGAGTGTTATATACTTGTCTGCTAGGTCTAGTTGATTATAATGATTATAGTGATGTATTTTCTTCATAAAGAAATCTATAAAGGCTGATAAGATATTGAAGTCTCCAACTATTATTGTAGAGACTCTGTTCAACTTTATTAAAATCTGTCAATATTTGCTCCATAAATTTTTAGGCTTAACATCATACTAAATGGACAAAAACTGAAAGCTTTCTCTCTAAAATCAGGAATAAGACAAGGATGTCCACTGTCTTTACTCTTACTCAACATAGTCCTGGAAACTTTAGCGGGAACAATTGGACAAGGGAAAGAAACAAAAGGAATAAAAACAGGAAAGGAAGAATTTAAACTATCATTATTTGCAGATGACACGATACTCTATTTACAAAACCCCCAAAACTCCACCAAAAGACTTCTAGATTTAATAAGCAAATTCCGTGGTGTAGTTGGTTACAAAGTCAGCACTCAAAAATCAATAGCCTTCCTGTAAATGAATAACAAACTTGCTGAGAGAGAAATCAGGGGAACAATAGCTTTTACAATAGCATCCAAAAAAATGAAATACCTATGAATCAATCTAATAAAGGATGTAAAAGACCTCTAAATTGAAAACTACAGTACTCTGGAAAAGGACATTAGAAAATGGAGAGATATTTCATGCTCTTGGGTGGGAGGAGCCAATGTAATGAAAATGGCCATATTTCCCAAAGTCTTATACAGATTCAATGAAATCCCAATCAAAATTCCAACAGCATATCTCACAGAATTAGAGAAAACAATCTTAAAATTCATCTGGAACCCGAAGAGACCTAGAATAGCAAAGACAATTGTGGACAACAAAAACAAGATGGGGGGCACCACAATCCCTGATTTGAAATTATACTACATAGCTACTGTGGTTAAAAAACAGCATGGTACTGACAAAAGCAAAAACAAATAAAAAAACAAAAAAAAATCCCCAAACAGACCCAAAGACCAATGGAACAGATTAGAAGATGCAGAAACAACTGCAGACACACTAAGCCACCTTATTTTTCACAAAGGTGCCAAACACATGCACTGGAAGGCAGACAGCCTCTTTATTTAATGGTGCTAGGAAAACTGGCTCTACACATGCCAAAGATTAAAACTGGACTCATCTCTTTCACCATGTACTGAGCTAAAATCAGAATGGATCAAGACCTTACTATTAAAATATTAAATCTGCTGGAAGATAGAGTAGGTAAAACTCTTGATGATATTTGAGTTTTTATGCATAATACCCTGATTTCACAGGAAATATTACAAAGAATCAACAACTGGAATCTAACCCTACTGAAAAGCTTTTGCACAGCAAGAGAAACCACCAACAGAGTGAAGAGACAACCACAATGTGAGAGAAAATGTTTGGCAGCTGTTTCTCAGAAAAAGAACTACGATTGAGAACATATAAAGAACTCAAAAAAAATCAGTCCTCCCAGATTTAAAGACCCAATCCACAAATGGGTGTCTGAGATGAATACACACTTCTCAGGTGAAGAAATATAAACAGAAAATAAATATATGAAAAGATGTTCAACATCACTGGTCATTCAAGAGATGCAAATTAAAACAACACTGAGATTCCACTTCACCCCAGAAGGAATAGCTATTACCAAGAAATCAAGCAATAACAAATGCTGGAGGAGCTGTGGGGAAAAAGGCACGCTTCTCCACTGTTGGTGGGAGTGCAGACTGGTATCACCACTGTGGAAATCAGTGTGGAGATTCCTCAGAAAAGTAGGATTGGAGGTCCCATTCAACCCAGCCATTTCCCTTCTGGATATCTTCCCAAAAGAATTAAAAACATCACACAACAGTGATATATGTGCAACCATGTTTATAGCAGCACAGTTTGTAATAGCCAGATTGACTGAAGAATGAATAAAAAAGATGTGGTCAAATATCCTCATATTGCTGCAGTGGTGATTAGATTGCAGTGTGAATTTTAGAGGGACTAGAGGCATTCAAATCAAAGTACCATCTCCACTCCCTTGGTTACTATGTGCATGAAATATTTTTATCCTCTTATTTTCAACCTTATTGTGTCTTTGGACAGTGAGTCTCTTGTCAACAGTATGTTGTGTGTAGTTGCTGCCGGCCATGGTGGTACCCGCCTGTAATTCCAGCACTCAGGAGACTGAGCCAAGAGGATCACTGCAAGTTCGAGGCCAGCCTGAGTTGCATAGTGAAACCATGTCTCAAAAAGACAAAAAAAGAAAAAACCCACAAAAAGCACACAAATACCCAGTATGTAGTAGCATCATATATTTTTTCAATATATTTTACCAATGTCTTTCTAATTGAAGAATTTAATCTCTTACATTTAAAGCAATTAATTGACAATGACATCTGCCATTTTACTATTTGTTTTCTGAATTTTGATACTATTTTATCTCTCATTTATTTCTTCACTGGTTTATTTGTGTTTTATTGTTTTGTTCATCTGTAGTGCATCCTTTTAGGTTCCTTCCCACTTCCTTTTATTATATTTTGCATACATTTTCTTGCCATTATTATCCAGATTATAATTGATATTTTAAGCTCAGTCCCCAAGTTCCTTGCTAGTGTCCCTCCTTCTCTGCCCCTCAGAGTTTTCATAGGTTTGGTTTTATATTTAGTGCAGAGTGCTTTAACTGTATACAACATAAAAAATAAGGGAAACTATCTACTTCATTATCCTCTGTGAATAAATCATAATTTCATTTTTTGCATGCAAATCACTGAATTTTAAAAATTTATCATTGTAGGTAAACAACATGAATCCAACTTTGCTTATTCTAGGTGGCCTCCAAGTTACACAGCATTCATTTGGGGAGCTCTGTATTCTCCTCACTGATTCAAAATGATACTTTTAAAACAATTACTCATTCCTGTTTTTACACATATTTCTGGATTTTCCATTCTTTTTCATTGGGCTATTCAAGTACTGTTACCACATTGCTTTAAATACTGAGCAATTATAATATTTGTGTTTAAATTTTGCAGAGACAATCCCTTTGATTTCTTTTCCACATGATAATTAGACTGTCACCAGCCTCAGAAAAACACCTGCTGCTGTCTTTGGATATTATTAATTTAAGGAGACCTGGAATAGTTTGGTGATGACTCATCCTTTTCTTTATCATCTTTAACAAAGAAATATATTTTCTGCTCATAATTTATTGCTTCAAATGACATTTCCTGCCTCTGCCAGAATCTGCTCAGATTTGGGCGCCAGTATCAAATATTTTCCTTTTGCATTTTATTCACTCTGAGGAGAATGTTAACCTTATTGGCATAGCTTCCAGCCCTGAACCTGATTCTCTGTTCATTAAGAAAATTAATTTATTTTTGTTTAGAATTTATTTTTCAAATAAATCTTTATTCTTCCTATCAAATTTTTAAAACATTCTCTCTTTGACAATGTAACTTAGGTCTTATAAGTTTAGTGTGGAGTCTTAGAGAAGGATTCATCACTCAAACAGCTACTATTCAATGAAAAATAATCGGTAAAGGTAGTGGCTATGTTTTATTTACTCCTTTTTTTTTCTATAGAGCATGATACTGTACCTGAAAATGCCATAAAATATTTGAGAAGTTTAAGTGAATTCTAATAGTACTGCAAACTAAGTGTGAATTTATATAGATAGTAAAGAGAAGCATAAATAAAAATGAGAAAAAACTATTTCAGGAAAGTGTTTTATGGTGAAATTTTACAAACATGCAATCTGAGCTCTGCTTGAAAGAATCAAGCTCTTGTTGCAGAGGCACCAATAAAGGGAAAGGTGGTTTCATTTGGATATGTACGTGTAGAGCCACAGACGCAGGGAAGCAGTAGAGATTTTGAGACCACTAAAGAATAGTATGCACCCTATGGACACCAGTAGCTACAAATAAAGCAGGAAATCAACATTGACAAAGAGTATGGAATGGCTTCAACATTGGACAGTTACTTTAGAATGGCTGTCATTTCTTTTTTAAAAATTTTTATTTAAAGAAAGACTAAACAAAACAGAAAATAGGTAGAAATAGTACATACATTCAGAGAAAAAAATAAACAGTAAGAAATCACTAGTTGATGTTATCGTTTTACAAATAGTTGTTCAAGGTACAAAAATGGAACATGTAAAGTGGGCATTCAAACAGAGAGACTGCAAAAAGTCTGTTCAGCTGTCCAACAAAAACTTAGTAACATGGTTGTCAATCCTATACACTTAAACATACATGCAGTTATCAATGTCTTCATTTATGTTTAGATTAAACAAACTGAAGCAGGTTAAAATCATTCTGAACAAAGAGTGATATTATTGCACCATGGTATATCTCTTTAGCTTAACAATAGTTGTCCAGTCAATTAGGTATTGTAAAATCAAACCAAAATAGAACATTATAAAACCAATTGAGAATACTGAATAGAGCAAAAGAAACATAACAAAACAGTGAAAACAACCTATGCCTTCGAACAGAAGATTGAAGGAAATCCCCCATATTTGCTATACTGCATCTGGTCATCCTCCCAAGAGATGCTGAGACATCTATCCCCAGTAGCTATGGGGGGAGGGGGCAGGTGGGGGAAGGGTGCTTGATTTTCAGCCATGTGGCAGTATGCTCACAGGTAATGGTTCTCCTCCAGGCCCAAGCTCAGGCACTTACCAAGAGGGCAGGTGAATAAGCTGCCTGAGTCCCTCCATGATCTCTGGTGAATGGCTGTCATTTCATTACCCAGGTAGCATTTTTAAAAAAGCAAATACAGTTGTTAAAAACATTATTAGATCCTACTATGGATAATTTTTAATTGAAACAAAATAAATAAAATGTATTATGAATGTTAAATTCCCACCTTTATGAATAAGCAGATGCAAATATATTAAAGGTTGAATGAAATCTGTTTATATTAAAGCCTAAAGTTGATGTATTATTAGAGAAGTAATAACATTCTAATTTTTAAAAAATTAATCAATGTCTCCACTTTTATTGTAACAATTTACTTTCATTTGTTTATTTTGAAAAAGCAAAACAGAAAAAAGGATAGAAATAATACAGAATTCAAAAACACAGTAAGAAATTGACACTTGTTAATGTATTGCATATTGTTATCTTAGAAGTAGTTGTTCAGGTTACAAGATCTAGGAATAAAAATGGTGAAATAATCAAACAATGACAGCACAAACTGTTCTTTCTGATTAACTAACAGAATTAGTAGTATAGTTATCTATCTTGCACACACATATATACATACAGTTATCTATGTATTCCTACATGCATATAATCTTTATTCCATTTCTCCTTTCCCCATCCCAGTATTATAACAATTTTTGAGGGTCAACACAGGCGGTTAAAATTTTCAGCTCTTCCTCTGACTGTCTGGACCCAGGTCACTCATTAGCTATACAGACATCAATATATTTATGTCTGTATATTCTAAGAAATATAGTTATTTCTAAGAAAATAGGCCAGCAATTGTATTGGCTTTATATTGATATATAAAAAGTTATCACAAACCAGTAGCTTGAAATAACGGAAGTGACAAAATCCAGGACAGAAAGACAAATGCTAAATGATTTCAATCATATGTGGAAGTTCAAATATACTTCATAAAAGTTGAAAATAGAATGGTGGTCATCAGATTTTTACAAAAGATAGGGAGAGAAATAACAGAAGGCTTAGCTATGGGTATCAACAATACTGCATTTCAAATTTCTGCAGGAAATACAGTGTTCAGTGAAATACAGTGCTCAATAGCAGAGAAGGGTGACTAGAGTTCACAAGAAGTTACTATATATGTTATCAAGAACCTGAAGAGAGGTGTTTGAAGCTGCCCAACAGAAAAAGAATATAAATGTTTCAAAAGATCAAAATGTGCATTACCTAGTTATTATATATTTTATATACATGTTGGTTTAATTATGCCCCATAAATATGTACAATTATTACATGCCAATTTTTAAAAATTTGATAAAAACACATTTATCTCACAAATTTTGTGGATCATACACAACTCACCCTATGGTATCAGGAGTCTGCAGTCAAAAGTATGGGCCTAGCTGCAACCCCATCTGAAGTTCATATGTGGAGAGGTTACTGTTTGTTAGCAGAATTTAGTTCCTTACAGTAAAGTTTCAGTTTTTTCTAAGAGAAACTACCCTGAGTGCCTTAGCCCACAGAGACACCTTGCAAGGCACTGAACTTCATCAAATCCAGAATGGAGACAAAAGTACTTATCAGGGTGAGCAATAAAATCTTATGTCACATAATCAAATACAAAACACATCACATACATTCCATCAAGTTTGTTGTAGTTGATTGGCAAAATCAATCACACAGATTCAATTCACTTCCAAGGAAAGGGATCACACAAGATGAGGGTGGTAAGGATCATCTGCAAGAAGAGTCCATTTGCCACTTTGGTGATAGCTACTGAGATTTTAAGGATGACAATTAATATCCTAGATCTCCCTGCATATATTCTAAGCCAGTTTCTTATTTCCATAAGGCATAATAGAAAGAAAGAAAAGAGTAAAATATTCTCTGTTACAAACAACATAAAGGCGTAACTCTTCAAACATTGCCCAACACCATCATACATACAACTGTTTACGAAACTGCCCAGCATGGCAGCACTGGCCACCCCACAAAGAACAAAAGGAGGAAAGATGGATTTCTTGAGGATAACCCACCTTAAGTAAAGAGCCAACAAGGATCCAGTATTTTAGTCTTTTAGCCCATCAGATTTATCAAGCAAACCTAAAGTCTGAGGCTCTCTTTTCACAAGGAAAATCAGTCTTTTTTCATTACACATCTGCTGATACCTTCACGAGTTTTGTTTTCCCAATACCAATCATTGCTGCTTTGCATGTCATACTGGAATCACTCATAGGAAGTTCTATTTTTGTCTGAAGTTAGGTCAACTCAAAGATCACTCTTTAACAGGTACAGAAGACTAGGGTCAGCCAGCCCTTTGTTTTCTACTATAAATTTCTACTTTAGTGTAATAGTAGATGGCTGTGCATCTCAGTACCTTTCCCTGAAGGTATCTCTACCTTCAGGTATCCCTGAAGATCCCTGTGTGTCTACCCACTTGGCATGACTAACGGCAAGGTGTGTGCATGTATACAAATGTGCCGAAGTGACACTTTTCCTTACCTCATGCTCCATGTAACTTTGTTTTGTGTATGTTTATCCAAGTATCACAGAGTGCCCAATAGAGCCACAACCCCTCTAGGATTTGTTAAAAAATATTTTCCTTTAATCTTTCTGATAGAAGGAGCCCAATTCAATACACTGGCACATGAAAAACTAGATTTGCAAGTTTTGGAGGAAGTCAAAGCGAATTTCTCATGCTTGGATGATGAAAATGATCCATTATGGTAAAATAGGCACTTTCATGACAGAAGAGTCATGTGGGTATATGGTGATGATGATGATGATGATTATGATGATGATGATGATGAAGACGACTTTGACATTAGCCATACATGGCTAATGTATGTGAAATGGAGCAAGGATCAACTGATACAGACCCAGGCCATGCAGACCTCCTGATTCAGATAACAAAGACAACAGTGGAAATGCTGTGAAACTGCCACACAACCAAATGATAGGATCTAATGTTAGAAGTAGGTTCAAAAATATAATGAGGATCTTGGCAGGGGTGAAATATATTGGACAGAATGCCAGCACTTCCATTCAACACTGGAAGTTATAACAGATGAAATGCTACAAGATGCTGTGAAATACACATTAGCTGAAATGTAAGTAAAGTGTTCTGTATGCACCAATGGCCAATATTAAAAAATGTATCTATTATGACACCTCACTAGCTGAACAGAAAAAATTCATAAGTCTGCCATAATTAATAAAGATTTCTCAGAGTGATCACAGGAATGTAAAAGACTTGTTGAAAAGCATTGGGTCAAAATATGGCATCAACTGTATGGCCTTGTAGATGTAAAGACTTATGCTTTCAATTAGATATTTATCCTGGAACTCATCCATCGGGTGGGTCCTCATTCATATGGTAATAAAACAAATGATGTGAACAGACTTGCTATTTCCATCTCCCAGGCTAATCAGAATGTACCATTTGACAATTGGTTCACCGGTTTCCAACTGATGCTGCATTGCTCACAGAATACAAGTTCACAAGGAACTGTGCATAGGAACAAAGTAGAAACTGCAAATGAAACGTTGCAATTTCAAAATGGAGAATTCCATAGTACAATCTTTGGATTTCAGAATGACATAATATTAACTTTGTTTATGGCAACAACAACAAGCAAAAACCTTGGTACTGCTTATGTCAACATTGTACAATGTTGTAAGTATACATAGGAAAACATTGACAAAATAGGAGCCTGAGATGGAAACTTTCAACAACAAAATCAAAGGTGGCAGATGTTGTTGATGTGTTAAGCAGCAATCATGACATCACTTGAAACATAAAACAGTTGACTAATAGTTGTATTTTACTTGATCCTAAACATGTGTGGCATATTTTGACAGTTCACAAAGAACACAACAAGTGCAAAATATTGTGGAGAAATTTTTTCGAGACTGGAGCTCATAAGAGATTATTTACAACAGTGGTAAGACAAAAGGTTTTTGCCCAGGGAACTACACAAAACAGTTGTGGCACACATTGGCGAGTTGACAGATGAACTGGAGGCACAGCATCTCAAAGACTTCCAACAACAACAGGAAGACAAAAAAGATTTATATTTGCCTTACAAAAAAGAACAGGAAACAAAACATACATGACATCAGTGTAAGCAATACTTGTGCATGGAACATGCAGTTGTGTTTGAAGACTGTCTTGGGTGTGACGGTTAAAGCAAAGCTTGTTTTTGTGGTAGAATTTGTCTGTGTTTACACTGAAGTTCACATCGGTTTTTATTTTTGATGCTACCTTTTAGGTTTGTAAACAAATAAACAGCCGATGTAAAAATGTTATTGTCCATTCTACCCACTCATTACATATTTGATATTTTATTTTATTGCTGTCTTATTTTCCTGCTAAGTGCATAGTGTACAATATAACAGGAAGCTCCTGACTAAACAGGAAGAGAGGAAACAGACTTCCACATAGGAAAGGGAATCTAAGCTCAGCATATGAACTGGCAGTGTATGTGAGACGCGTGCATGGGCCATGCAGCTGCCATGTGGAATTATTGCCTTGGGTGCGATGGTTACAGTAAAGATTATTTTGTGGTAGAATTCCATCAGTATTTTAATTGTATGTCATATAGGAATTTATTTCTAATGTTATCTCTTAGGTTTTGCAAGGAGGTATACAGCTGATGAGAAAATGTTGATGTCTATTCTAAATGCACAATACGTATTAAGAATTTAATACTTTATTTTATGTTCCTATTTACACAACTGTATGATATAGAAGAAACTCCTGCCTGAACAGCATGACCACTGAGATGTGAAATATGTCTTACAAAAGGCCAGAAAAGCAAAACACATGCACTGACAGGATAAGCAATGTATGTGTGTGGAATGCTCCTGTCATGTATGCAGTCTGCTTTAGGTGGGATGATTGAAGCAAAGACTTTTTTCTGTAGAGTGCTATTGATATTTGCATTTTACTTCATAGAATAATCTATTTGTGTTGTTCATTTTTAAACTTAGAACACCAAGAAATAGGCAATGTTGAAAATTTTAATGCTTTTGTATAAACACAATAAAAATTAAAAATTCAGTACTTTATTTTTATGATTTCTTTCTTGTCAAGTACTCATTGCTAAATATAAAACTCATGAAGTTCAATTAATTATTAAACAATAGAAATATTCTAAAGAATATATGTGGATCTGACAGACACATGTTTACAGTCCTGGAAACAAAATTAGTCTTATACTCCAAGGGTTTTCATCAAGACTAAAAATACATTCATTTTTGTTTTTCAACTCATTGTTTCCAGAAATATAGTGAGTTCAAAAGACAGAATAAAGATACTAGAGTAATGCAAGGTCAATAATATGAAAAATCTCAACATTATATAATATTGCTTCCCTTAATATTTCCATGGAAAAGTAAAACCTAAAATGTTGCGATCCCATTTAGAAGGATTGAAGGGCAGGAAGGGGAAAGGGAAAAAAAGAATTAAGATATATTTTGTACAGGTACAAATTCCCTATGATGAATGTGATCATTATGTATGTCAAAAGTGTACCAATAAAATTAATTAAAAATAATAATTAAATAAGTTAAAAATAAAGACCTAAATTCTAATATAAGGAAATGAACACAGTACATTTTCTTCCTCACTTCCTTATTTTAATATGCCATTACCCAACAGTTTAAAGCAAAACTTTAGATACTTTAGAAGCCCATTCTGTGTCTATAGCCTGAGTTTTTACTGAAAGAAATAAAAGTAATTTCTCCAAAAATGACAGCAAACTGAAGTAGTAGTGAACATTCTGTAAATTTGAGAATGTGTTGTACCTCAAAACTCAATAAATCTAATGAGTCCAAGAAAACTAAACACAAAGAAAAGTATTCAAAGGGGGACTATAATCAAACTGCTGAAAACCCATGATAAAGAGAAAATCCATAAAATTATTTTAAAAAACCTATTACGATTGGAGGCAAAAGATAAGAATGACAGCAGATGTCTCTGCAGGGAGAAAGCAGGCCAGAAAACAGTGTAACGACTTCCACAAAGAAAAAAATTTTTTAAATTTTTAAATTTTTAAATCAGACTGTAACTTTGTAGCTAGTACAAATGTTTCAAATACAAAAGCAAAAATAAATTCTTTATTAACAAGCAAAACTGAGTTAATTTAGAAGAATGTAACTGCAAAAAATGGCAAAGAAATTTTTTCATGAATAAATAATAATAACCAAGTGGAAATTTATATAATATAAAAATTAAGGATGATTAAAAATAAAAAATAAAAAATCTATTTTTTCATTTTGTAGTCTCTTTAAAAGATAATGTTTAAAATGATAGAAGTATATTATGAAGTCCATTACATATGTTTGAAAACAGCAGCTCAAAGACAAATGGAAGAAATATCATGTTACATACAAAGTTGTATAATATTATTTGAAGATACAGTGGTAAAATAAAAGATGTATCCTTTAAATCTAAAGCAATGACATAAATAGCATAGTTGAAAGCCAATAATGGGGTTAAACAGAATCATAAAAAGTATTAAAACAATTTATTAAAAGGAGATATGTGCTATCCAAATAAGGCAGTCATTAGCTACATGTAATTAGTGAACATTGGCTATACAGATGGTCTGGATTACTGAGTTTTGAAGACATGGTACAAAAAGAATAAAATATCTACTTAATTTTGTAGAATGCATATTAAATATATATGAAGTAAATAAAAACAAATAAATTAATTTTACTTTGTTAATGTGCATACTAGAAAAATAAGTAAAACATATGAGGCTAACATTCTAAATCTTTGCAAAAGTTCTGATCTGAACACTCCAATTAAATGGCATGGGTTGTCAGCTGGGATGAAAAGCAGACTCGATTACATGCTGTGTTGAGGAATCCACTTTTACAGTGAAAGCAAAGGGTAAGTGAGAAAAATAGCAAGTGAAAGACTCCAGTATTAACTCTAAATGTAAAACCAAGAATTACACACATTGCTCTCTTTTTCCAAAGACTGCATTCTTAACCATGTTTTAGTTTAAATATTTGAGATACAATCTTTGAGATGCAAACTAAGAAGTGCAAACCTTACACTAAGGACCAGCAAATACAGCACTATGCAGAAGGTTCAGAAAAGTCCACGGCAGACATAGTTCATTCTTGACTGTCTTCCCAATCCCCTTTCCCTGGCTTCGTGAGTGTGGTACTGATGCTGCCTCTCATTTGATGAACTCTGTGATCTCAACTTTTCTTCCCTTCCTGCTCTCAGCCACTTGCAAACTAATTCTGAGTAAATTTGTCAGCTGAAAAGGTTTAAGGTATTACCTACATCAAGGAATGTATATTTTCCTATCTCCATGGAAAAACCCCACATCAGTATCAAAGGAATAAAAATCTTTGGTTGACTCAACTTCCGATTCTCTGAGGGGCCACATTCGCAGATGAGAACTCACGTGCCATCCAGACAAGAGCAGTAAGGTGTTCTTTCACCAACGAGGGCAACAAATGCATGATGGCCAGTCTGTTCTCTGGACTGGTCTCAACTCATCTGTCATGTTTGAAGGACACTGAAAAATGGAACTGTGTTTAGAAGAAAGTTACCAGGATCCAAATGAAGCAAGAAACCATTTCAATTAAGGAATATTGAAATGAATGGAAATATTTAGCCTGAAAAAGTCTCAGGAGGAAAATAATACTCTTGAAATATTTAACAGATCATCACATAGGAACAGATTTATGCTGTGTTGTCTCAGAAAAGCCTGATGAGAATAAGAAAGATATTTAAGAGACACTTAAAAACTGTCCATTGGTGGGACAGAGTGGAGTGGGGTATGCCTCACTACAAGTATTCAAGTCAAGGTGAATGAAGGGTTCTCCTTCAGGGATGGTAGAAGAATGTGTGCTTTGGAAAAATATTTCACTGGTGTCCCCTAAAATTGCTTCTAAAAGTGACAGAGCCATAAATCCAGAATTCTATGTTGATCTTCCCTTGAACCACTCACATGTTGATGAGAAAAATCAATTTCGATGTTTATACCACATAAATTATTTTATTTGGCTATGCTACATAATATATAGCTTACATGTCTCCTACTCATGTTTTAGCAGACTCATTCTTTTATAGAAGGTGGTTACTGTATGTCTACATACTAATAAAATAGCTAGTGATAAATGATAATACTTGCAATCCATGCTCTTGGTGGAGCATGATCCATGGTTTATAAAAGTAGTATTATACCAAACAGAACTAACATTTAAAATTGTTTTTCACAATAATCTCTTTTATTAGAAGGAAATTGGTCCCTTATTCTTCTATGCATGAGAACACACAATTATATAATACCAATTTTTCTACCCATAATGCAATGCAACAAGGAGGTATCCAAATACAGTAATAAGAATTAAAGTCACAGAAAAGTTTAATAGACTCACACCTGCCTGTGTGTTTGGTATTGTGCCTGTGGGTAGGCTTGCAGTCACCTAGTTATAAAATACACAATAGGAGGTCAAGTTGTTTGTTACTGCTTTGACATTAATAAAGAAAAACCTGGCTGTCACCACAGATGGCAGCTTCCCTCAGTAACTCTACCACCACTCCATATTTGACTAACCGATTTAAAATAAGAAGCTAGTTTGTCATGTTATATTGTTCCACATAAAAATGTTTTCGTGATTCTGTGAATCTTGGGGCAAAAGTCCCCAAGAAACCTAAGTGTTTAAATGAATAATGCTCGTGCTGTCTAAGTAGGTCTCCCAAGTGTTAAGCAAATTGCCGTACTTTAATAGTTTTTATTATTTTTGTACCTGGAGGAATAAAAGCGTTTCCCCTATCTGGCAAGAAAAATCCATCATGTTGAAATAAAATTCAAACATGGAATTTTGATTTCCTCCAAACATTATGATCTCATTATGTCTGTGTGAATAGATATTTACTAATCTGTCAATTTGACAATCTCTAGATTCTCTAAAAATTTACTCCAAAGCCTCTGGGCTGTCTAATCTTTTTAGCTGAGGGAAGTCTTGCTTATAAAAATGCATGAATACATACTGTTCATGGCAGACTTTTCCCCAAAACTGGCTTCTCCTTTCTCCTCTATTAATTCAATTTAAATCGAGCCCATAGCCACCTAGCTGGAGACCACATTCCTCAGTTTCCCTTAAGTGAAGGCATTTTACTGGGTTGCTTTCTCATGGGTGAACTTTTTAAGCAAGTAGTTTTTTTCATCCTTGACAATGGGTTACAAGGCGGGCACTGGACTCTTGAGAAAATGACATTTCTGTCTTTCTCTTGTTTGATATGTGTTCAATCTTTTTGAAGCAAGTGTCATGAGATTCTACTAAAGAATAATTTAGATTGAGAAATATGAGTGAAAGCAAGCTGTCACTTTCTTTTTAAAAAATCACTTGCTATGTATTCAGAGACTGCAAAGAAAATGTAATATATAGTACTACTTATAATGGTCACCTAAGGAGTCAAATACAAAGAAGTACAGAAAATCTGTCCACACACTAAGATCCAAGGAATCCAGCTGAGAGCCTGAATCCCACGGCAATACCTTGCATGCATCCAGATGAAGACCTAGAGCCCATAACAATGCCCCTGACAAGTCCAATTGGAGGCTTAGAGCCCATGACAAGGATTCGTGCAAGTCTGTTTCAGATCTGCACTGGGAAGGCCCAAAGGTCAGCAGTGGAAGCTAGAAAGTCTATGTTAGCAGGGTGATGGATCTGTGCCAGCAGGCTGAGGGTTCTGCACTGGAGCCATGAAGCAACGCTCACAGAACCAGGACACCCCTGAAATGTACCACAGCCATCGTCAGTGACAGTGAGGTCCTGAGCTCCTCCGACAATAGGAACAGCTGAGTTCACATCAGGAAGCCAGCACGACAAGCTTCTCCAGGAGATTGGATAGCATACCATTTTATTCTCTGGAGCCAGGAAACAATGCTCAAAGTAAGGACCAGAGCTCCTCCAAAGTGAACCTCAGCCATTCTCAGCGACAACAAGGTCCTGAGTTCCTCTGACAATGAAAACAGCCATGTTCATATCAGGAAAGAAGCCTACAACCTCCTCCAGGAGAACCAATGGCAACAGGAGGAAACAGCAACACCATGGAGAACCAACATCAAACAACAATAACCACTTTTGCTCTAGTTCTCTTTTTATGTTAGCAACAGTCCTCAGGTGGGCCCCCACTCAGCACCACACGGATTCACTTCAGCTGGTGTTAAGTTGACCACCTGTGGTGGTTTTTAATCCACCACAGTGCACACCTGGTTAACTTAATAAGCATACATATTTTCTTAAAGCATGATCTCTAGTGGCAGATTTATGAAAATTTAACATATTTTGGTATACACAGGTTTATATTAACAATCACATATACATAATTCTATTGCACCCCTTCCTGTACTAAAAGCAAACTATTCAAAGGGTGACAAAAATTTGAAGTCAAAACACAATATTTTGATTAACCTGACTACAAATATATATCTAAAAGTGACATTAAAATCATATTAGAAGAATTATTACAATTACAACCCTTGCTTCCCATTAAATTTTAACACGGCATGGCAAAACTAAAAAACAAAGATCTCCTGTAATTCAAATATACTCTTCCCATCAGGTAAAAGATTTCAGTTCATCTTTCAATTGTCCTGTTCTTAATTACGTTCCCCTGTGTTTCCCACCAAAACACAATATGCTAGCTGGGATTCTGCAGCCTTTGCAATCTTTCTAAATAGAAGTCTCCTGAGCTTCATTTTAACTGGCAGCATTTCCATCTTTCCATTGATTTTCCAGGCTCTGACCGGAGTTTGCAATATAGTTTACAACATACAAGGGCTGTCTCTTTGGTCAGTCTTTCAAAATCTTTCCAAATTAATGTTTAAGTCTCTTAAGCCACAGAGCCAGGCAACATCACAGCAATAATCCTACTCTCTCAGTACTAATTTCTGTCTTGGTTATTTTTCTTTCATTGCTGAGACAAAATACTTGACGCCCAAAATGAAGGAAGGAGAAGTTTATTTAGCTTACAGTTTGTGGAGGGTTCAGTTCATACTCAGCTGGCTCCAAAGCAGGGTGGCACATGGCAGAGGGAAACAATTCATAGAAGTCACAAGCAACCAGAGTGAAAGGGAAAAAGGAAGCAAGCACACATCTTCCCTCCCCTTGGATGGCAGCAGGCTATCCATGCCAGGATGGATATGGCACTCGCCCCTCCAATCCCAGCACTAGCAATGAACCAATCGTAAACACTAGATTCAGCCACCTCCGTGACTGCATGGGGGTTTGGGCAGACATCCAGACACAAACTATAACACCTGCCCTCCACATTTCATGAGCTAACCCAGGAACAAGGTAAAGACTCCCCTCCTGCAGATGGATGAGAGCAATACCACTGTGATGGTGAAGAAGTAAGATGAAAATAATGCCCCCAAGGGCTCTAGGCTTGATACTTGCCAACCCTTTTCCTTTTCCAAAAACAGAGCAAGAAGGGGCTTCACTTCTGCACAATGGCTAGTCACTACGAGAAGAAAATGGGGAAAGAATTTTGTCAACTGAAAGTCTCAGCCCACATGCCAAACTGTCTCCTGAAGTAATCACAGCAGTACTGACTGTAGACAAAGTCCGCTTGTGGAGGTGACATAGAAGGTTAGGTGCAGCCATTTTTCATTTGGCATATCAACTGCAGAATCCAAAGAGTTGTGAGATAAAACATGGATCTAAAACAATTTGATCCTAAATTCGTTACTTAGAAGCTACTGCAGCTCCCTTCAGTGGCATATCCAAGGAATGCAGAGGGGAGATACTCCATGTTTAATATGGAGGGCAAAGCGCTTTATCACCGCCAATGCCCTGCAGAAATAAAAAGAAAGCTGACTCTTAATAGATTCTATTATTATTTAAAAAATCTCCATACTCAATTACATTTTTTTAAATTTTTATTTAAAAAAGAGAAAAGTCAGCAAAGAAAAAAAGCAAAAGGCATAAACAACAGCAGATTCAAAACAGTAACAATTCAGGTCTTCAAAACACAATGAGAGAAATTTAACAATGGTTGTTATACTGCATATTGTTTGATTTTTTTTCAGATGAAGAGAATATTTCAAAAAACAGAAAAAAGTGTAGAACAATACCAAATTTTAAAAAATTATCATCGTAGAATCACTAGTTGTTACATTTCTCATTGTTGTCATAAAAAAATAGTTGCCAAAGTCACAAAATCGAAGCATAAATAATGGCTAGATATACAAGCATTGGTAGTATAAATCCTTCTGTTCAATGTTCCAACAGAAATTCAGTAATATAGTCACCTATCTTACACATTGTACATACCGTTATACTCTTTAGAGCACTTTCCTTCCCTTTCCCCTTCACAGTATCTATTATACTTTTTGGATCCTATTATTCTATCAGTTTTTGTTGTTTCTTACATTAGAAAGACAGTGTGATATTTACTCATGTGAGACTTGTTTATTTCACTAATGAGGGTATTTTCAAGTTGCCTCCATTTGCCTATAAAGGCCTCAAGATCATCCTTTTTATAGCTAAGTAGTATTCCATTGTATTTTTCATGCACTCTGCAGTTGACGGGCATTTTGGTTGTTTCCAAGATTTAGCTATCACAAATTGTGCTGCTTTGAACATGGGTACACATATATCTCTGTGACGTGACTTTTTCAATTTTTCTGGGAAAATATCCAGGAGAAGAATAGATAGATTTTCCAATCCTAGCTTTTTAGGAATCTCCATACTGATTTCCATAGTAGTTGCACCAGTCTGTACCCCAACAAAAGTGGAAAGGGTTGCTTTTTCCCCCGCATCCTCGCCAACATTTGTTATCACTTGTTTTCTTGATGGCAGCCATTCTTTCAGGGATGAGATGAAATCTCAATGCTGTTTTAATTTGCATTTCTCAAATGGCAAGTGATGGTGAACATTGCTTCATGTATGTATTTTCCAATTGTATATCTGCATCTGAGAACTGTGTGTTCATCTCAGATGCCCATTTTTAGAGAGGATCTTTGGTTTTGGTGGCTTGATGGTTTTCAGCTCTTTATATGTTCTGGATATAAGTCCTTTGTCTGAGGGATTGTTGGCTAAAATTCTTTCCCATTCTGTGGGTTTTATTTTTACTTTGTTGGTGATTTCTTTTGAAGTACAAAACTTTTCAGTAGGGTAAGATCACAGTTGTTAATTCTTTGAAGTATTTCCCATGTGGTTTGCATTTTATTCGTGAATTCTCTCCATAACCCTATGTCTTCAAGATTTTCACCTACTTTGTCTTCCAGTATATTTACTGTTTCTATTTTAATATTTAGATCATGAGTTTAGTTTAGTGTACAGTGATAGGCATGGGTCTATTTTCAGTCTTTGGCATGTGGAATGTCAATTTTTCCAACACCATTTATTAAAGAGGCTGTCCTTCTTCCAGTGAACATATTTGGCCCCTTTGTCAAATATAAGGTGGTTGAGTGTCTTTGTAGTTGTGCTTGCATCTTCTAATCTTTTTCATTGATCCTTGTGCCTATTTCTTTTCCATTACCATGGTGATTTTATTACTGTGGATTTGAAGTATAGTTTTTAAAAATTTTATTTATTAAAAAAATAAAAACGAAAGAGATTAAGATAAAAGAGGACATACCAACATAACACACAGGTCAGAATAGAACAATTTAATCAACATAGTATTTCACCAAAACATAATCTGACATAACAGTAGTTACCATAGTGTCTCTTTCCTTGAAATATTTGAGTATTACTTCGTATACTATAGCATCAAACATATCAAGACAGTGTAAAACCATTCAAGAGGATGAAAGTATTACAGAGTATTTAGAACCAATTAACAGAAAACGAACAATGGTTTCTATATTATCGTATTTTCTATAAAAATTTTACTTATACTATCACATATAATAAAATCCAATAAGATACAACATGATAAAACCAATGAAGACAGAAGAACAAAAGCTTGATGGGACTTCAAAACAAGATGATGTTAAATCAGCACTAGCTATTATGATGTCTTGTTTTCTTCAAAATAGCTGTTCATATCATCACAGACAATAAAATCAAACAACCCAGAATAAAACCACTCTAATTAATGAATGAAAACATTATAAAGCTTCAAAGCAATATAATAGGGAATCGTGATTACCACATACTTTTATGTGTTCTTACCATTTCTTACACTAGGGAAACTATTCGGTACTTATACATGCGACTTTGATTTATTTCACTTATGATTATGATCTCAAGCTGCATCCATTTATTTATAACTATCTCAATGTGATCATTCTTTATAGCTGAGTAGTACTCCATTGTATAAAAATACCACAACGTTTTTTATCCATTCCTCAGTTGATGGACACTTAGGTTATTTCCCAGATCTGACGATTACAAATTGTACTGCTATAAACATGGGTGTACATATATCACTGTGGTATGATGCTTTCAGTTCTTCTGGGAATATGCCTAGAAGTGGAATAGCTGGAACAAATGGGACTTGCAATCCTAGCTTTTTGAGAAATCTCTGGACTGACCTCCACAATGGTTGAACCAGTCTACACTCCTACCAACAGTACAGGAGAGTTCCTTTTTTCCCACAGCCTCTCCAGCATTTGTTGTTGGTGGTTTTCTTGATCCTGGTCATTCTTTCAGGAGTGAGATGGAATCTCATGTGGTTTTAATTTACATTTCTCTAATGAGTAATGACGATGAACATTTTTTCATGTATTTTTTTGCCATTTGTATTGCTTCATCTGAGAATTGTGTATTCATCTCAGATGCCCATTTTTGGATTGGATCTTTGAATTTTGGGGGTCTGATTCTTTAAAAATTCTTTATATGTTTTAGACAGAAGTCCTTTGTCTGTGGGAGAGTTCACTAAGATTTTTTTCCAGTTTGTGGGTTTGCTTTTCACTATGCTGGAAATTTCTTTTGATGTGCAGAAACTTTTTAATAAGAGGTGATCCCAGTTATTGATTCTGGAAAGTATTTCCCATGCGATTTGATTCCTGTTCAGGAATTCTCTACCTACCCCTATGTCTTAAAGGTTTTTACCCAATTTGTCTCCCAATAGATTTAGTGTTTCTGTTTTAATATTCAGATCTTTGATCCATCTAGATTTTAATTTAGTACATTGTGATAGGCATGGGCCTAGTTTTAGTTTTCGGTATATGGAGAGCCAGTTTTTCCAACAGCATTTATTAAAGAGACTGTCATTCTTCCAGTGAACCTATTTGGCCCCTTTATCAAAGATAAGGTGGTCGAGTGTGTTTGTAGTCATGGCTGTATCCTATAATCTATTCCATTGATCTTCGGCTCTGTGTTTATTACAGTACCATGTTGATTTTACAACAGTTGCTTTGTAGTATAACTTCAAGTCAGGGATTACGATGCCGCCTGCCTTGCCTTTGCTGCTTAGAACTGTCTTTGCCATTCTAGGTCTCTTCTCACTCCAGATGAATTTTAGGAGTGATTTCTCGAGATCTATGAAGTATGTTGATGGTATTTTGATTGGGATTGCATTGAATATGTATAACAGTTTTGGGAGAATGGCCATTTTCACAATATTTATTCTTCCTATTCATGAGCAAGGGATGTCTTTCCATTTTCTGAGATTGTCTGCAATTTCTTTTTCAGGTTATTATAATTTTCCCTGTATAGGTCTTTCACTTCTTTCGTGAGAGTAATTCCTAAATATTTTTTTTGGTTGCTAGTGTGAAGGGTGTGGCTTCTCTTATTTCCCTCTGTGATTTTGTTGTTAGTGTATAAGAATGCTATTGATTTTTGAGTATTGATTTTGTATCCAGCTACATTGCTGAATTTATTTATTATATCTTTCAATGGAGTTTTGGGGATCTTCTATGTAGAGTATCATGTCATCTGCAAACAATGATAATTTAACGTCTTTTCCTATCTTTGCCCCTTTTATTTCTTTCTCTTGTTTAATTGCTCTGGCTAGTATTTCCAGTACTATATTATTAAATAGGAGTGGTGATAAGGGACATCCTAGTCTTGTGCTTGATTTTAAAGTAAATGTCTTCAATTTTTGGCCATTTAGTATGACACTGACTAACTGGTTTGTCATAGACGGCCTTTATTATATTGAGATAAAGACCATCTATTCCAATTTTCTGTAAGCTTCTTATCATAAATGAATGTTGTACCTTATCAAAAGCTTTTTCTGCATCTATAGAAATGATCATGTGATTCTTACTTTTGGCTTTGTTGATATGGTGGATTACATTTATTGATTTACGTATGTTGAACCATCCCTGCATGCCTGGGATGAATCCCACTTGGTCATGGTGTATAATCTTCTTGATGATTTGCTGCATCCTATTTGCCAATATTTTATTGAGGATTTTTGCATCTGTGTTCATTAGGGAGATTGGTCTATAGTTTTCTTTTTTAGTTGGGTCTTTCTCAGGTTTTGGTACTAGAGTAATATTTGCTTCCAGGAATGACTTAGGAAGGATTGCTTCCCTTTCAATTTCATTGAAGAGTTTGAGGAGTGATGGCATTAAGTCTTCTTTGTACTTCTTGTAGAATTCTGCAGTGAATCCATCTGGGCCTGGGCTCTTTGTAGATAAGGACTTAATTACATTTTTAATTTTATTAATAGAATTGGGGTTATTGAGCAGTTTTACATCTTCTTGACCTAGGTTTGGTACTTCATATGTTTCTAGGTATCTGTCTATTTCTTCTGTGTTATCAAACCTCTGAGAGTACAGGTTTTCGAAATAGGTGTTGATGATCTTCTGTATTTCCAGAGTCTGTAGTGATTTCACCTTTTTTATTTCTTGTTGCATGAATTTGAGCTTTTTCTTCCCTTTTTTTAAATAAGGTTGGCTAGGGGCTAATCAATTTTATTTATTCTTTCAAAGAACCAACTCTTTGATTCATTGATTCTTTGGATTATTTTCTTAGTCTCTATTGCATTAATTTCTGCTCTGATTTTTATAAATTCCTCCCTTTTTTTGGCTTTGGACTTGATTTGCTCTTCTTTTTCTAGATGTTTGAGGTGCAATAACAGGTTGTTTGTTTGTATTTGTTCTGTTTTCCTGATATGGGAACTCAGTGCAATAAATTTTCCTCAGAAGACAGCTTTCATTGCATCCCACAGATTCCGGTAAGTTGTGTTTGTATTTTCGTTTGCTTGTATGTATTGTGTAATTTCTACTTTAATTTCTCCTGTGACCCACTGATTACTCAAGAGTGTGTTATTCAGTTTCCATGTGTTTCTGGGATTTTTGCAGCATCTTTTATCATTAATTTCTAATTTCATGGTACTATGATCCGATAACATGCAAGGGATAATTTCAACTCTTTGCACTTATTTAAATATGTTCTGTGATCTAATATATGGTCTATTTTAGAGAATGACCCAAGTACTGCTGAGAAGAATGTGTATTCTGATGCTGTTGGATGGAACACTCTGTATATGTCTATCAAGTCCATTTGTTCACAGGTGTGATTCAATTCTGTTATTTCTTTGTTGATTTTCTGTCTTGTTGACCTGCCCCTTGGTGTCAATGCTGTGCTAAGGTCTCCTGTTAATTTGGCTTTTTATTTCTGTTAATACTTGTTTTATATAACTGGGTGCTCTGGAATTAAGTGTATATATATTTAAGATAGTTATGTCTTCCTCTTGAAGTTTTCCCCTAACTTCTTTATCTCTTCTGATCATTACTGGTTTGAAGGTCACATTGTCTGCAAACACAATAGCTACCCCCACTTTTTGGGGGGTTCCTGCTGCATGAAGTATTGTTTTCCATCCTTTGACTTTCAGTCTGTGAGTTTCCTTTTGGGTTAGATGGGTTTCTTGTAGACAGCATATAGTTGGATTTTGTTTCTTGATCCATTCTGCCAGTCTGTTTCTTTTAATTGGTGCATTGAGACCATTTACATTAGTGGTTATAACTGTTCTATGTTGGTTTATTGTTGACATGTTATCTTTCTGCTGTTGCATCTTTATCTTTCTGTTCTGTTTAATTATCTGCTTTGCTTAGTGGTTTTTTTTTTTTCCTAAGTGTCTCTAACCTGTCTTTCAGTATTCTTTGCAGTGTTGGCTTGGTGATCATGAAGTTCTTCAGCTGTTCTTTGCCAAAGAAGTATCTTATTTCTCCATCCATTTTGAAGGACAGTTTTTCAGGGTACATCAGTCTGGGTGGGAAATCATTTCCCTTTAGGATCTCGAATACTTCACTCTATGCTCTTCTTAACTTTCTTGTTTGTGCTGAGAAGTCTGTTGTGATTCTGATAGGTTTTCCTTTATAAGTGATCTGTCTTTTCTCTCTGATAGCTTTTAATATTCTTTTCTTTGTTGGATTTCTGGAATGGTGATTATTATATATCTGGGTGTAGTTTTATTTGGTTATGGCTATTTGGAGTTCTATATGCTTCACTGATCCTAATGTCAGTTTCCAATCTCCTGTTTGGGAAATTTTCAGCTATTACTTCTGTAAATAGCCTCTTGACATCCTTTATGTTGTTCCCTTCTTTTTCATTTATCCCTATCAATCTTATGTTGTTTTCCTTTGCATTATCTTGCAGCTGTTGAATTGTTATTTCCTGATTCCTTGTTATTTTTAAAAGATCTTTTCTTTCCTGTTCACTAGCTGCAATCTTGTCTTCCAAGTCTGGAATTCTATCTTCACTTTCATTGAGGAGGTTTTTACAGCTTTCAATGGAATTTTTGATTTCCTATGTATTTCTTTGCATCTGCTTTTTGTGTTCTGTTTGTTTCTTATATTGTTCAACCAGGGATTCTACCTTTTTGTTTAGGTCCTCCCATATTTTAACTGTGTCTTCTTTATTTGTTCAGCATCTCTTTCATTTCTTTTATCATTTCTTCTTTTACTTGGGAGATTATTTGTAGTCTGAATTCCTTTAAAGCTTCCTGGAGTTGCTTCTTTATTTCAGTTGCTATTATGTCTGATAATTCAGGTGTATGGCATATATTTTCTTCTATGTACATAGCTCCTAAAGTTTCTTGGGATGGGCTGGAGGTTTGAGATTGTAAGTTGGACTTTCATGTTGTCCTTTTCCTATATTTCTGTGTTTCAAGTGATATTCCAAGGCTTCCCAGGGTCTGTTGGAAATCCTCTTTATGCCCTCAGCTCCTGGGACTGTGGCTGCCCAGTTCCCTGGATTGAGAGAGGGACACTGGGTGTGGGGCATTCAGGCCCAAGCCTTGCAGGGTAGGTTGAATGTGGCAGGAAGCTGTGAAGTTCCTTGGCGGGTGGGAGCAATGATCCTAAACTCCGGGGTTCGAGATGGTGCAGGGACACTCACCTCAGGCCACCCAGTCTCCAGAATTTCTGGGTGTGGGCAAGTCCCAATCCCCAGAGTCTACCAAGCAAGGCAGGAAGCGGGGAAGTCAACGCAGGCTGGCTCAAGACCCGCTGAGCTGGTCCAGTGCAGCAGGAAGCCACAAAGTTCCCTGGCCTGGGCCAGCGAGGATCCTGAACTCACTGGGCTCAGAGGATGATGCGGGGACATTCACCCCAGGCCTTCCAGCCTCTGAAAATGATGGCATCGGCAAGCCCAGAAATCCAGAGTCCACCAAGCACGGCAGGGAGCCGGTAATATAGTTTCAGTCAGGAATTGAGATGCCTCCTGTTCTGCCTTTGTTACCCAGAATTGCCGTTGCTCTTCTAGATTTCTTCTGTTTCCAGATGAGTTTTAGGAATATTTTTTTTTTAGGTCTGTAAGGCATGTTGATGGTATTTTGATTGGGATTTCATTGAATCTGTGTAACAGTTTTGGGAGTATGGCCATTTTCATAATGTTGGTTCTTCCTAACCGAGAGCAAGGATTTATTGTCTGTACCAGGTGGTTCATTCTCAAAAATCCATCTAACTTATACTTCAGATTTATCTGATTGAATTTAATCAGCTTTTTTTTTAGAGTTACTCAAACTCTGATAAAATGAAGTTTAACTTTTAGTGGCATTTTGTAAAACAAATTAAAAGCAAAAAGAACAAGAACACAGATTATTCTCTGAAACTATCTGTAGCAGACGCAGGACATGCCAAAAACCTTAATGATTCACTATTTTATGAGTGCCACACTGAAGACCTTTTATTTCCCAGACCAGCATGGTAGATGCTCTCTGGAGTTGCTATTTCTGCATTAACGTTTTCCATTCTTTAACACCTGTTTAATTAGTTCTCTACCTTAAACTATTTTAAAAATGATTGATGCCACTTCCTTTGAGGACCTTGATTGGTATCACATCAAAAGTGTGACTCAAATGCTTCAGACAATCAAAAAGACTTAAAGGTTCAAAGAAATTAGAAAGTTACCTCATTAGCTCCCAAAAATGCATAGTTAATAATTTTTGTCATTTGAAGACTTATAATAAAAATATTGAACTGAGAAATGAGAATCCCTAAATTGATGACCCCATTTTCATTAGCGAGTCCACCTGGGACATATACATCACTAGCTCTTCTGAGCTCTGAAGTTCTCATGGGGACATAACAATCCCTACCTTGCCACAGATTTGAGATTCCACAGATTTGAGAAAGCAGACATTAACTTCTTTATGAAATACAATTCATTTTCATATAAAAGTTATTCATTACTTATTAGTAGTTTATGTCTCTGAGAATTAGTACACAACTCAAGCTCTAAAGATCATTTTATTTTAAAGTTTCACATTAACTTTGTGTAAATAATTGATTTTGGCAGGCTCCTAAGCATAACAGAGCACTTGTTTCCTTGTGTCCTCCTTGTCTTTTTATTTTTTACCTGTGCAGATGACTCTGCAACTCACCATCAAATACATTTTTGCTTCTGTGTTTATGAGGAGTGGGTGGACAGAAAAGCATTCTGAGTAACCACGTTACTAGAAAATAAAAGCTTGTGAAAATATTATTTTTTTTCTCCTGTCAGTGGTATTGTTGATGATTTTCTGCTATTTTAAAGCATACTATATCAGGGTGTTAAATCCTCTAATGAACCACCACAGTGTGCCCCATTGCTAAAAACAAAGACATCTGTTAGTGATGTCTGCAACTGCAGAAAAACTCTGACAATCATGAGCTGGAAATAGAAAACTCACTGGCAGACATTGTCCCTTATCTTCTGCAACCTAGAATGTTTCTAAAATACCTCATTATTTATCCCACCATAAACAACCACAGTCATGTTATATGGCTCCCAGTATTCACACTGCCAATTTTGAACCATCCTTGTCTCTATCACCTTGGGAACTCGCTATAGTCAGTTGCCAAACTCAGTTGCTTCTCACTTTTGAATGTCTGCCTCATACACTTCTCCTTCCTTCCTTTCCATTTTCACTGCCTGTCTTAGTTACTTTAGTTACTTAGTTACTTACTTACTCATCACAGAGACAAAATACCTGATGCCCAAAGTTGGGAAAGGAAAAGTTTATTTCTTACAGTTTTTGACGGTTTCATTCCATACTCAGTTGGCTCCAAAGCAGGCAAGCATGGCTGGGCCGCAGTTCATGGCAGCTGCAAACAGCAAGTGAAAACCAGCAAAAAAGAGAGACATGCCTTCTTCCGGCCATTACATTGTACCCTGGCTCCACCCCCAGGTGGGTGTAGCACTGACACCCTCAATCCAAGTGCTAGACAATGAACCAATCACAAATGCATAATGCAAATGCATGAGGCCTGGGGGCCACCGACATAAACCAGGACACTCCCAACCCTAACTTGGCCTGCGGTTCTTGCTCTACCATAGTCAGCTTCTTCAATTCCTAACTTGTTTCCACACTTCTGGACTTCTGCATTCTAATCCATGTTATACAACTGGAAGAGCCTCAAGAAGAGTTGTGTGACCATTTGGCTAAGATGCATAGAGTAAATCCAGACAATGGAGCCCATTCGAAACTGAGATTTGATTACCCCATGACTCTACAAACCACTCACATTTTCTATTTTCCCTTCCATAATTCTCTCCAGGTTCTTTACTTGAAGTATCTTACATGGTACACTTGGCTAAGAAGTAGATGATGGTCCCTCAGTTGCAAGGACTTTTGAATTGAATTTAAATTTATATTAATTATTTCCTAAAATCCTTCGACTGTCTTTGTTAAAAGTATCCTATACAGAGGACGATGTTTAAGCTGCTCTTTTTTTCAGTTGTTGGCATGTGCTAAAATAAGAGTTTAGAAAACCTTTTAAAGAAGAATAAGATTTTCCATGGTCTCCCTTCTATTTTGAACACCTTCATATGCTAGGAACTTTCTGGTTAGGTATATTTATTCCATTACATAGCTATTTAGTTTCATATCTAAGTTTAAAGTAAACTTCTCTGGCACTGCTGATAATGGGAACTTGGGATTTCTGAAGCCCTTGAGAAACCATTTACATCCCAGAGTAATGGAAACTTACTTGAGAAAGAGAATGCTTTTGGTACACAATTTTTTGTATAAAATTTAACAACAAATAAAACCTTGCAATTTCTGCTTGGGTTTCTTTATGACCAGCTTAAAAAAATTATAGCAATTCATCTCTGTGAACATGAAAAAGTTTTGAATTTTAGAAATATTTTGTGACCCCTTTTCCCTTCTCTGCTTAGACCCATGGGCCCATTGAGAGGGCAGGTATGATGACAGCTTATTGACTATTAGAGAGAGCAGACATCTGAGCCAATGTGAGTCTGGCCATACGCTAGATGATAACCTACAACACTGCATCCTGGCTTAGTGACAGGAACTGGTCACACTTATTTCTCAGGGAATTTAATTAAAACACAAGGAGGGGAGTTTCTAGGTGAAAAGCTTAAGAAAGGGGCTGTGGTACATCACAGACAGCACTGAGCTCGGTGTGCTTCACCCCGCTGTTAGTACATTAATGGCATCTCTCTCTTATCATATCTTTTAACTCTTTGAAAGCCAATGCTAAGAGCTATCTGGCCTGCCAATCAAATAAAGTTAAGTAACAACAAATAATAGAAAGCAAATCTATGCATGCTATCATAATTTGATTCTGAGAGCACATTATTGATATGTTCTAAGAGGCAAATGAAGATCTTTTACCATACTGTATCAGGAAGATTCCCAACCAGAAGCTTAGATTTTAAGACCTATCATGAGCTTTTATATTTTCTGTCTCAATAGGTCCTCAATCAATAATTTTTAACAATTCAGCTAATCATTAGATAAGATACTATTGAGTAATATTTGCTTTGGGTAAAAAGATTCTCTTGCAGATTGTCACAAAACATTTACAAACCATTTTCACTATGACTCATTTTTTTTTAACATTTCCACAGTATGTGGTCTGTGTCCTTAAAAACAGTGATCTCTGGACTAGTAACAACAAAACCCATAAAGTTATTGGAGAAGTGAAATTTCAAGCCTCAACTGGATGAATAAGAATCTGCATTTTAAGAACATCTGCAGCTCATTTCTATGTACATTAATTTGTGATAAGTATTTTCTGCATAAAGCAGAGGCCACCTTGGTCAAGGTTAATCAGTTCAGTGATCACAAACTATACATGTAACAAATTCACCTAAAGCCTTTTAAAAATATTGATGACCAGGGACCACCAAAACCAATTAAATTAAATCCGAACCCTCCTGAAACAGAATGAGAATCGAGCCTCTACATTGTATGTGGACCATATTATCACATCTCCAGCATGTGGTGAATAGCTATTGGTCTCCACGAAACAAAGGAGAAAACGTGATTAAAGAGGGAATCTCACTGTTGGAAGAAGTCCTGCTGAAGAAATTAGCCATTTGAGGTGTTATTTAAAAAGATTGAGAAGCAGTTTGGTTAAAAAAGAATATTTTGGGACAGGTTGGAGATTACTGCCAATATTAGGCAATTGGGAATATTCATGGATATTACAGAGAAGCAAAGCAACTGATTCAAGATGAGAAGTCAACAAAGTATGAACCAGTAAACATAAAACAGACATGTAGACTAGGCCTGTAAGGTCAGTGGGGAATTTGCCTGTATTAGACTAAAAATAAAGTGGTATGTAGATAACCTTCAATCACTTGAGCCTATTTTGCTTAGCTTAGAGTTTAAGTCACATCATTTATTCAATCACCAATTGACAATTAGTAATATATAAAATATACAGTGCATTCTTCCTAACCTTCTATTTTATTTAGTCTAAATATTGTCGCAAGTTGCTTTGAGTCAGCAACAGCTACCAGCTGCAATACAGTGACATGATAATTTTCATAATCCATACCTATGATCATTATTTTTTCATCCTTTAGAAAAATGAAAAGTATACTTTTGAGGCATATTGAAAAATGTCAGAATTTTTCTGCATTTTCTATTCTGTTAAATTTAATCCAAGTTTTCCTTATCTGGAATACACAGTTCCTCTCCATCATCAGCCAGAGCTTTTCGTATCTAGGTACTCAGGCTGAATTTAAAGTCCTTTGCTGTGCTTAAATTGGTCATGCCACTTCTCTCAGCTCTGAAAAGTATAATACTGATAGCAACTTCTAGAGTTTTTAATGCCTTTGCCTACTGTGTGATCAACCAAATGCATGACAGAGAATCCCCTGCATACAAAACAATTTTCGTTTGAAGTATGCACCCATAATAATTTATGGCGTTGAAAGCAATCTTTTGCAATTCAAATATATGCTAAATACTTATATTATTCCGGTGTAAATAACTCAACTGGGATGGCAATCAAAAGAACATATTCATGCCTGTGATTTTGCTCCCCTCTCCAGTTATTTGCTCTTTTTACATTCTTTGATAAGCTAACCCCAGAGTTCTTCATTATTTTGTTTTATCTCTAATGTCTTTGCTTATTAATGAGCTTGAACATGTTTTGTGCTTATGGGAAACTTACATTCCTCCTCCTGTGAATGGTACCAGAAATCTCTGTTCATTTTTCTTCACAGTTTTTATTTTTAGTGTGTATCTATAAAGGAAAGTAGCCCTGGCTTACCAAGTTTGAGAAAAATATTTTCCTAAAATCTTGCTTGATGTTTAATCTTATGTCTGTATGTACACAGAGAATATTCACATGTATTCATTAAGTAAAATTAAATTTTTGTTAGAATTCCTTTCATTCTGTATCTTTTATATTGGGGAGTTTTTTATTTTGAGATCAGATAAAATTTTTTAAGACAGATTTTGCTTCAAAATGTGTTTGTTTTGAAATGTACTGCTTATGGTTTTATGTCACAAGTCTGTCTCTTTGATCATGAAACTTAATATAATGTAAAGTCTCTTTTACTGGAAGAAAATAACATATAATTTGTCACTATGGGTGGTTCATCATGCTTAGTTATTATTATATCAAGTTATATAATAATATGTCTTCCTGGATTTGCCTTC
Source organism: Cavia porcellus (assembly GCF_034190915.1). Lineage (NCBI taxonomy): Eukaryota > Metazoa > Chordata > Mammalia > Rodentia > Caviidae > Cavia > Cavia porcellus. The sequence continues at coordinate 38,152,384 of NW_026947504.1, read as the reverse complement.
TATCCAATAGATTTAAATATCTCTTGTTATATACTAGTGCATAATTTTAATTTTAAATTTCATAATACATAAGTTTGGATTGTATCCAACTGTAATATCCTTACTGTGAAGAAGGAGTTAATTTTTTTTTATCCCAATAAGAGACAGACTGGTAATCTGTGGTTGACTCAGTGACTGAAGACATCTTCAAAACTCAGAATTTTTCTTTTTGCTTCACTAAACTTAGCAACAGCTAGTACACTTTATCCTCTAATTATTCATACGCAGGGAAAAGAAAGAAAGTGGCAATATCTATGTTACAGGGTCATCATTAGCTAAAAGAAAGTCCAGAACTATAGGAGTTTGGGGAGAGCTTTCCGGTCTTGGTCCTTCACCTCTGAAAGCAGAAGACATGACAGAAGGGATAAAAATCAGCATCACATCAGCATCTCCATGTAACTTCAGGTTATATTTGGTATCTTTTTCTCTACACATCATTTATTCTTCTGTTTAAACAGGTTAACACGTTCAGACGTGCTGCAGGGTGGCACACTGAAGGGCGACTGCTGCACAAAATCCAGCTACGGCACTGCCAGGAAGCCTTCTCCATGTACAAACTGCCCTGCTTCTAGAAGGCGATGTGTGATGCTTGTGTGACTTACATTTGTCCCAACCAAACCATACTAAGACAAAAACTCTGTAAAGGTTATGATATGCAAATGAGATCCTTACTTTGCAAATTCTGTTGCAGATTTTTCCAGATTTGCTCATTCTTTATCAGTGGTGAGGTGCAATTTACATGCAATGCATCAGTCTGCACTGTTCAGGTTGATGAGTTTTAGCAAGTATAAACACTACCCAAAATCAAGACGCATAACCTTTCCATTAGTCAAGAAAGTTCTCTTTTGTCTCTCATCTGTTCTTCCTCAGGCCTAACAAACAGCTCTGACTTCAGTGCTAGAAATCCTTTTGCCTCTTTTTAGAATTTATGCTAATAGAATCTGATTCCTTTCTCTCCGTAAGATGCTTTAGAGATATATCTATGTTGTTGCATCCCACTGTTGGAATATGCCACTTATTTTATTCAGTTTTCTGTCTGTGGAAATATCATTTATTTTAAGTTTTTTGGTTAGTCTGAATAAGGCTACAGCAAACTTTCTCCTGTCAAATTACAAAAGATCAGCTGCTTATAATTCAACTCTGATGGCTTTTTTTCAGTCAAAAAAAACACCATAAAAGCACTCAAAATGAATTTCCATTTTCCTTAATTTTAAGATGTGACTACTATAAGCTTTGAAAGCAGGCTAATTAAAAATAGAAAATGAACTGGTATGCCTTTGACCTCAGCACTCTGGGAGGCTGAGGCAGGAGAATTGCAGATTTGAGTCCAGCCTAGACAGCTTAATGACTTAGTGAGATGAAAGAAAGAAAAAAAGAAAGAAAGAAAGAGGAAGTTGTGTTGCTTGTTACTTCCTCCACCAAGCCACAGAGAGCTTCAACTTTTAATGGACGTGGTTTTTCAAGTGACTCAGCATGTTATGAAGCACAAACTTCATGAAGAAATGGGTACAAGGGCACTGATGATGGACACATTTCCTCGGTGTGTGCTGTGCTGTGGTGAAGAAGTGAATTTTGATGAACGTCCTGCTGCAGGTTTACTTTCTTTCCTAATGGACCATCATCAGCAAATTCTCTAAGAGTCCTCTTGCTTATAGACTTCCGGGGAGAAACAACTCTACCTCAAAAGGGGCTGTGTGAAAAGTCCCGGAGATGGACTCATCGATCCTTCGCCAGCTTACTTTTATCATAAAGAGATCAGTGCTCAAGAGTCTGATGAACAAGCGGTTTCTACTTCTCAACTTTTAACTGTAGAACTTTTAGAGAATAAACAAGAGTTTACATCTAAAGAAGAAAAGAAGAAAACTAAGCTTCTGAAGTAATAGCCTTTGATATATCAGAAGAGAGTTCCCACCACACAGTGAAGCAGCAAATCTACCATCAAGTGAAAAATGCTGATTTTAGGAAAACTAAAGTGTCATAGTGTAAGAGACTAACTTAATTAAAAATTATCTAATAATTGTAGAATTTTAATACATGAAGCCTATCTGAGAATCTAGTTCTAGAAAAGAAATCTGTTATTAATCAATATATTATTTGAAAATTGCCAGAATAATTGTTCTTCATTGTGAGACTGCTAAGAAGCTCCTGCTTCTCAACTGAGAGAATGTAACAGTAGGAGATGTCAAATATTTTTAGCCAGAAACAGTCTTTTCTTTTAAAATATAACTCTCTGGAAAAAGTTACCATGGGTTTCTAGGAAGATGGTGCAGTGGTGAGCAACAGAAAATCAATCTCTCCCAGATCTGGGTTCAGATGCTAGAATATAGCAAAATAGGGGAAATAAAAAGGAGGGAAGTGGGTCCCCAGGACCAAGCAAGGATCTGAAGGGAGAATGGAAGCCCATTATCAGAACAAGGAGAAGGACTTCAACACAGAAGAGGAGCGGTAAATAGCAGTTCCTCCCTAAATCCCAGATCACTGCAGGAGCGAGGTGGGTCAAATGAACTAAGGCTCAGTGGGTAACTGCAGAAGCACCCGTGGACAAATGCACCAGCAGAATGGAGCAGAGGGTGCTGTGAGCTGCAGTGGCTGCTGAATAATTTCAGTTCACACATTCCAGGAGAGGGCAGTTGGCCAATCACCATTTTGGAAGGGCTCACTGACCCCAGGACTCAGAGTAGTAATGAGATGGCTCCATGTTGGGGCTCCATGTTGTCAGGATGAGGAACAGCATGCTTTTGAGCCTGTTGCAGGATCCTACTGCTTCAGTTTATTAGGGATAAGACACTGCTGCCTAATTCCTTTATGCTGGACTGTATTATTGTTTATAATCCTCAGGCAATCTCAGTCTTGGCATATAAGAAAGAACAACTGATTGGATAACTATGTCATCTTAGTACAATGAATAATAATAACATCAAGCCCATCAAGATGAGCTACGCATAGAAGATATCTTGGCAAAATAGTCATTTCTTAAGGGGTTCTTGATACTAGTAAATAAAGGCACCACAGAAGCAAAAGCAACAAAGCAGAAACTAAACTTAAAAATAAACAGAAAATGAGAAGACATGGAAGTAAATGCAAACCCAGACTTCCAGCTAGCAAAAAGCAAAACCCAGGAGGCAGAGAGGTGGAACAATTTGAAAGCCACACACACGTGTTCTCTGAAATGGTAGAAGCAGAAATGACAAAGCAGATGAATACAGCTCTTGAAAAAATTGAATTACAAATAATTTCACAGGTACCTCCAGAGATGATGACAATAATGAAGGACATTGTTCGTGAAACTACAGTGGATACAGATTTTTTTAAAAAATACTGAAATCATAAATGCCCAACATAGGAAAGAAATGGAATACGTGAAACAGATACAAACAGGTTCCCAGGAGATTAAAAATCCTATTGGAAGTGTGTACGGCAGAAACAACCAATAAGAGGATAGAATATCAGATCTAGAAGGCAGGTTTGCATTAGCAATCATGACAAGCAAAATTTCTTTAAAATATCAAGGGAGAACCAAAAAAGTCAATATAGCACCTGCAATGTGATTCAAAGAAAATAACTTAGGACTGAACAGAATTAATAAAAAAAAGTAGGAGATAGTGCACATGACATAAAAAATCTACTCACAGAACTAGTGATAGAAAATCTATGAGGCATGAGGGCACTAAAAATAGAAACCTAAAAAAACAAAAAAGAACTTTAGAAAGTAATCATGATTTTAGAATATTGTTTTTACTTTTTTTTTTACTGGTACCAGGGATCGAACTCACGACCACACGCTCGCAAGGCAGGCGCTTATGCCGCCGAGCTAAATCCCCAGCCCCCAGAATAATGTTTTTAAATATAATAGAAATTTGGAAGGTTAAAAACAAGGAAATATCCTAGAATATGGAACTACAAAACAAAGGCACAAAAGATAAGAAAACCTAATGTAGGAATTATACCACCAAATATTCCAAATAAAGAGGGGAAACAACTGGAGAGGGGAAATCTTATGATATAATCAAAATGTTTCCCCGGACTACAAAAAGCAAAAGTTCTTTTTTAAAATAGTCTCCCGAGATCCAATATAAGTAGTAAAAGAAGGAAAAATCCTCTGTAATTATGTCTTACTCACATTCCTCATCACTGGGACAAAATATCCAACAGCATCAGGGTAAAGGCGGAGAAGTTTGTTTTGGCTCATGCTTCAGTCCACAGGTTCCACGAGAAGGTACAGTGAAGGGTCTGGCGGAGAAGCTGCTCACCTCATGGGAGCCAGGAAGCAGGGAGGAAAAGGAAGGACTTTTCAGGTCACACCCCTTTGACCTGTACCTTCTGTCCAGACCCTCAACAGCAAGTCAGCTATGCCACCCCCATAACCAATCACCTTCCTGCATACAACGCTCTGAGTCCATTTTAGATTTAAACCGTGGCAATGTATTACCATGAAATTTCAAAACAACAAAAGAAAGAAATGGCCCTAGAATTTCCATGACAAAAAAAACAAAAACAAAAACAAAAAACAAAAAACCAGATAACAAGGTTTAAACAGAATCTGGATGGCTTGTTAACAACACCAATGTCATGAGAAAATGAAAAAAAAAAAAAAAAGAAGAGAAAATGGAGCAATAACATTTAAATCCTGAGGCAAAATGATTTTAATCCTAGACCACAATGCCTAACCAAATTTTCAAAGCTATGAGAAACATTCTCTCCTATGTATCTTTTCTACAGAGAAGACCAAGGGGAAAGAGAAAGTCATATAATATAAGAAATAATGAAACTTTCTGAGGAGCTTAGAGAAAATATTTCTCAGTATGGCAATTTAATAAAACTCCTAGCTAATGGTTCAAATTTAAATAATATGCCATTGTTCCTTAAGAAGAAAAATGAACAGAATGGATTTCAAGCAATATACAAGGACTATAAAACCATCTTACATTAGTGAAAGGTGCTAAATATGAAAACAAACACCAACCTATCTCTGTTCTCAACAAGTGAAGAAGTGATAAGAATAGCCAAGCAAGTTAGAAAACTGTATGACGAAAGCATGTTCAAACATTGCAAAGTAAGTTGTGGTCTGAATTTGAACTGAAGAAGAAATGTAAGAAAATTCACAGTGATGCTGTGAACTGTCTCCTTCAAGTGACAGAAGTCAGGGCATTGCACATGTGGGGAATGAAATACAGTCCCTACATGGCTTTCTAATAAACAAGAGGCAAGCAGTTACAGTTACATAAATATATTTAATATTTTTTAATCTCTTAGACAGAGGTCACTGCATAAACCCTCAAAACTTAACTTTAGTTACAAAACCAACCATAAACATCAGAAACCCTGTTAATATCAAAGGAGAAAAATGTAGGAATGAAATAGGTACTCATATCTTCATCTAATATAGATGAAAATTGAAGTTTAATATATGTAAATCAATAAATAGTGGCATGAACATATCAGTAACAGAACAGGGATATCTATCTTAACACAAACTTAAAAGTGGTTTTCTTCGAGAACTGGAATTTGGGCTAAGGCTGGGAAAGAAAGTAATTTTTAAACTGTATATGCCAAATGTAGTTTTTTATTTTATTTTTGAAATTATATATATTTACAATAAGAAAAATTTAAATGGGAAATTTAAATAAATTTAAAATTGCAAATAAATGACAAAGACATTTAAATATTCACCATTTGAAAACCTCTTTTATAACTAGAAATATTTTAAATTGTCTCCTTGGGCTGAGGACCTAGCTCGGAAGTGCTTGCCTAGGATGTGCGCGGCCCTGGGTTATATCCTCAGCCTGAAAAAGGAAACAGTAATAACATCAACAACCACGTCTCTTTTTTCCATGTATTCCTTGATGTGTAACATTGATTCTGGCTGAATTAACACTTAAATTGCATTTGCATCAAGCTGACCCAGTATGACTCAAACTATGGCATTCATTTTTATCCATATCTCATTCTCACTCTTACTTGACTGTTTGTACCTAATGAAATATTTCTGGAACACAGAGCCTAAGCTGAGATAGCAATGTGCAATATATTAACTAGTGTTAATGCCCTACTTTTTTTTCTTTTTTAAAATTCTGTATCATTTCTATCTCTTTTTTTCTGCTTTGCTTTTTAAAACAAAAATACATAAAAATAAATAAAATAATCATCTTCTAAAAAAAATAAAAATCTGATAGTATAGGTAAGATTGCAACTTGTGATTATTTTTATCATGATTTATTTCCAGAAATAACTTAATGATTTTCACAATTCTAAAATGAGATTGGAGAGCGAGAGAGAGAGAGAGAGAGAGAGAGAGAGAGAGAGAAATTCATTACCTAGAAGGAGCAAGTTTAAAATAACAGTAGAATCTAACACAACTGGCTGTACCATGCAGAAGCTATAGATCACAGAGCAAATGAATGACCTTCCTTGTGAAAGGGTCGATCCAACATGTTTACACATAGAGCCTGGAAATGCACAGGCAGAAAAACATTTTCACCGCGTGCCCCCAGGAAGAAGTTGGGGGGAGCCTTCCATATTGAAGAAGTCAGGTAGAAGCCTTTCACAGGCCCCCAGGTGCTTCCCAAATTCTTCTATTTCTATATAGAAAAGCTCCTAATAGAGTATGGTACAACGTGACAGTGAACAGCTTTGCATACCAGAATCTGTCCCCTGTCAAAGCCGATAAAATGAATGTATCTGAAGGTAGTTTGTTTATATTATTTTTCTTGTTTCCTTGGCGAAACTGAGCTGCTGCTTAGACTCTTGTGGGGTTTGCTTTGCTGCAAACATTAGCTCCATCTCACATAAATGCAAAGTTTATTTAGGCCTAGAAACTGAAGCACCGTATAGGCAGTACAAAAGCAAAAACAGCTCACTTTCCATAATGGGGTTGTACTCTAATGTTTATTGCAACTGTCTTGGGAAGAATTTTTTATCCTGCTACATATCTAGTACAGGGGAATCTACAAATACTATTTAGAAAAAAAATAGCCTAACTTAAAACCAGATGATGAGATGAAGATCTGAGCCATTAATAGAAACAAATTAGCTTCTTCCTTTAATGAGCAGAATTTCTCTAGATTTCCTGCTGCAAAGTCAAGTGGAAATGGAACATAACTGCACTGTGATAAGTGCAATTAGCTATTCCTATTAGTACAATAGGTTTAAACACACTGAAAACCTTCTAAATGTTAGTGCTGTGCTGAAGACGGTTCCCAGGTAATCAAAGCTGCTGAACTTTGGTGGTAAAGAGCCCCGACTCTACACTGGCTCCCTGCTCTCCCTCTGCAGGCTCTGCATGTGGGCTTTACTTCCCCGCTGTGTAACAGGGGGAACAATAATTACACAGCACACAGGAGGTTGTGAGGAATAGCACGAATAGCATTACATGCTAGCTATAATAATTGCTAATATTGCACTTCACTTAGAACATAAAATAATTAGATGGGAGGAGTGCTACGGCTACTTAGTTATAACTGGGTGGCCATAATACATCTTCTTTTGTGAGCTGTTGTGAAACAGAAAGATATGCAAGTCTTAAAAACCCAACGTGTTGTCATGCTTTTCCTGCACTTGTGTTCACAGCTGGCAGGCTGCTTTTGGTGTAACAGGGAAGGGACTGTGTGGGGATCAGGAGCAATGGCCAGCTTTGTCCAGATGGTTGATCTATTATTTTGTTATGCTGTTTTTCAATGATCTAATCTATTGAAATAAGATAGATGTAAAGTGCCTGGCTCTCCCCTTTTCACTGTGCCTATGGAAGTGGGATGTGGTTTGGCTCCCAGCTGTCACACCCTGTTCTCACTTCCCTTGCTCCTGCTGGCCCCTGAGGATGGGCTGGGACACCTTGCCTCTCGCCTCAGTATCTTCCATGAGCACTGGAAGGAGGCTGCTTTGAGACCACTGTCCTGGATGCTCTACAAGAGGCAGAGCTCTGCTGCCTCCTGGAAGCCCCTCCTTGACTCACACCACTCTAGAAGCTGAAGAAGTAAAGGGGAAATCACTCCTAATGTGGCAGAGATCACAGAGGGATCCAGGTCCATTACTAACATCCCCAATTTCCCCAAACTGTGATTAATACAGCTAGCCCCTCTAAAGATTCCTGCTTTTGCCCCATCATTTTTGCAGTGACATGAGAGCTGTGAATAAAACAGCACAACTGCTTGCCATTCCTAATAACTGCTGCCATAAGAGCTACATCTGTCACAGGTATACCCCATACACATTGGACCAATCAGTAGGCCCAAATTTTAAACAGTCTCCTGGATCTAATCTAGACCAATCAGAAGGACTATAATAAATAGGACCAATCACAGGCCTATATCTATATAAATTAGGGCCAATCACAGGCCCTTCCTTCTTTTATTTGGGTGAGTCCAAAAGGTTTCTCTCTGGTATGCTGACCCCCTGTGCAGTACGTAAATCATGTTAAAATAAAGCTTTGCTCTGATGGTCCCATAAATATGCTCATGATTTTTTGCTTAGGTAGCATGGGTCCATAAAGTCCCATAAATCTACTTGGAATTCTTATCCTCTGTAGAATGCACAGAGTGTTTGCCTAAAAAGAAAGAGTCTTGAATAGCTTCAGAGATCAGAAGCCAATGAAGATCAGTGACAGGAAGCAGGAACCAGCAGAGGTGACCAATAGCATCCAGCACAAGTCATTGAATTGTGGCAGGCAGCACAAGCTGATGTCAAAGGGGCGGGGGCTTGGCAGTGGCAGAGACAGGACCCAGCACTGGTGTCATTAGCAGACCTGTACTGTATTTTGCCAATTTAATATTTGTTTTTTTTTTAAATTAAATAATTTTTTAATGAATAAGGGAGAGGTTGAGATAAAAGAGGGCATAACAACATAACAATACAGGTCAAGGTATGACAGTTTCAGCAATCTAGTGCTTCACCACCAAATAACCCGACTTAATAGTAGTTACCATAGTGTCTTTTTCCTTGAAATATTTGAATATAACTTCATACGCTATAGCATCAAACATATCAAGACAGTGTAACACCATTCAAGTGGATGAAAGCATTGTAGAGTATTTAGAACCAGCTAATAGAAAAATGAATAATGGTTTCTATATTGTCTCTTTGCCAATATTTCTGAATCAAGAAAAAGAGACTTCAACTGATTGGCAGCAAAATGCGTGCAGAATCTGAAGTACATGCATCCATGTGTTGAAGCCAGCTTGAATCAAGAACCAATTATTAAATATTCAAAATTTTTGCAAACTATTAAACCACTAACAGCTTGAAATGAACTCTGATGACAATATTTATACCACAGAAACAGGCAAACACTCTAAACTGGGCTTTTGTTTTTATTTTTTGTTTTATCTCCCCACTGCAGAGTTCACTCACCAGCACACCACAAACTCTTGTGTGTCAGGAAACACTGACACTTCAAAGGCAGTAGCTTATAGATTCTAAAATGTGTTCCTATCCTATACAAATAACCTTTACACTAATGCTACAATGGAGTAGACAATCACTGTTGTCATTTTATACATTAGGTAACAAATAATGGTGCAAATTAATTAATTCAAAGTAGCATTGAACAGGGCAAAACCAAGATTAAAACCCAGGGTCCTGACTTATTACAGCATGTATTCTATTTTGAGATACAGCATCATAGGACTTTATTTGTAACAATGTAGGATTCCTAATTAATTTTAAGAAATGGTACAATATTTTCTAGAATAAAATGGGAAGGAAAGGAAGGAGAAAAGAAAAAATGAACAGAAAGGAAGGGAAAAGGAGAGGAAAGGAATCACTCAAATTAAACACAATGTTTATCACAGAGTGGGGCTACCGGAAGAAGAAAATTGAAAATCTAGTATTTGAATACCTTTAGGTACCTGCTATTTAAAGATCAAATATTTGTTAACATGAAGTGAAAACCTTTGAGTGTGGAAAGAGACATGGGGAGAGGAAGCCAAACAGACAATATTGTTAAAACATGTTGCAGTCTGTTATAAAGACAGAAGTTAAAAATTAGTAACGAAATAGAACGAAGGCCAGTGTTTTCACTTGCCCTTGTATCACTCTGCCTAGTCACTTCTGACATTCTAAAAGATAAACTGCTGTATCAGGCTTGGAAACAGCTGACATCGTTTTCCTATGTTCCTATTTCCCCTAAAGCTACATAACCTACTGTGATACCCCATTTAGGGAAAATCAAACAGACTAATATCCAGAGTTATAAAGCGAATAGATTGGGGTACGATTATTTGCATCACAAGAAATAGCTGTTTGGTCCCCAGGTCTGCACTCTGAACCTCCTCTACTGTCCCCAGATAACTATTGCAGGAATCAGGTAAATCTAAGAAAAAAAAGGAAAGAGGAAAAAGGAAGATATTTCAAGTGGAAGTGAGTTAATTTAACAGACAAAAGGGGATAGTGTTTCTCAAAGATGACAAAACAGAAAAGTAAACAATTATTTAAAAAAATCAACATGTTGCCATGGTTTCCTCTGCATTCATGGTCTTGTAGCTGCAAGACCACTTAAAATAACCAAATGCCTTAGATATGATAAGCAGTAATCTGTGCTTTAGGTTGCAAGAGTGAGAAATTTGTTGTTATTGTTGTAATTGGCTCCGGCAAATTGAAGATTCTGGAATCAGACTGGAGTAGGCAACAGGCAATCTCTGAACATTTTTAGTGAGAACAGCCAGGCACGCTCCGACTCCCAGTTCATTTTATTTTTTTATACAGATCACTTTAGAGATGATATAAAGTGAAAGGTAGAATTCTTTAAGCAGAATCTTCCTCATTAGATAAAAACAGGATTGTTTTAAAAAGTTATGCCTGCATAGATCAATCCCTTGTCCTGTGCCTTGGAGCAGGGAGGTCGCACCTCTGATAAGCTGGAGTCCGTGAAGCACAGGTTGTCCCTGCAGTGTCCGAAGGCCTCGTTTCTCTAAGTTTCAGTGGCACAAAACCTCCTTGAGCAATCCCCCAGCTTTAAGCCTGAGAAGCTGTGGTTGGTTTTCCCCCACCCATACTGCGAATATTTTTAAAGTACCAAAACAATGTCTCCAAACACTTCAGATGTGTAAACTCTTTCTCTTTTATTTCTCCACCCAAAGTTCCTACATAGCTCAGTTGTTGTTTGGAGTATTGTTTGCCCTCTTTTACTTCTGCGATGCTGGATGCTGACGATAAAGCCCGGGGCCGATGTACCTCAGACAAGCACTCTACTGCTGAGCTCTGCCTCCAGCCCTACGACAGGTTTAGTTTTTTCTTTTTAAACATGGTGAATACATTTTCTTCAGCAATGTTGCTATGCTCAGTGCTCTCAGGACCCTTTGAAGCTGAGAAGATTCTTTAAGATAATGCCTACCAGGAAATTTCTTCAAAGGAGAGCATTGATGCATATGACAGGCCTTAGGTAGTGTTCTGAGTATTTTTAAATTGAATGTAGAGTTTGTTTCTGATAGCTAACAGCCTGCTGAGTTAACGATTTTCAAATTTAGAAGATATGAAACAATTAAACAAAATTGCTCCTGAAGATGCTGTGAAGGATTGAAAAAAGAGCCTTTTTCTTTTAAAAGAACTTACAAAACTTAAAAAAAAATCAACCTCAAATTTCTTGAACCAAAGAATCCAGGAAGATGATGTTCTGCTTATTATTTGCAAATAATAGATCATATGGCAAGTCAGAGAGGTAGGAAAATCTATTAATCTTTCTTCTTTCTCCTCTTGTCTGTGGTTGACAGAGGATAGGTCACTTTCCCAATGACACAAAGCAGTGCAGTGATTACTGATGCTCCTGCAGTTAGTGCAAAGGCCCAGTGACACTATGTTAAGGCAGTCACAATGCTAGGCAGCGAGTTAGCCATTAGGAAGCTGGAGACAGGCATGTGGGGAGCTGCACCTGAACAACAAAGAAGACGTGATTATTTTCCTTAGTGTTCTTAATCATTAGTTATAGACAACAGTCGCACAATCCTGCAGGTTCAAACTTTACCTCATAAAAATGTAACAAGCTCTAAGTGTGCTGAGGAGGTCCATATAAAGTTCAGAGCATTGATGAGTGGTTGGGAAAATTTCAAGGTCTCAGAACAGATGGAGACACCCACCCGAAGAGCGAACAGAGACCCCCTTCTCTCTGGAGTAGGTCTACACAGCCCATTTTACTTATACAAGAACAGTTAATTCAGATCACTGTTTATGTAATGAAAAAGATACTCTTTTGAAAATCCAGTTAATCCTACAAACACAACCCATCCTGTTAAGACTTGGCTTCCCAGTAGCAATAACAGTGAGGAAGCACAGTAGGGGTGGAGAAACAGGCAGAATCTGGGCTCTTACCTGCCGCTTATTAAAAGGAGGATTTGTGTTTTCTCATGGGACAGCCAGGGAGGACATAAAAGCCATTTGTGTTAGAAGCCATAACTCTTCACTTGGACCTGCTGCTGTGCAATAGGTAACTAAAAGCAAACAGAATTTGACTTTGTGTACCCTTTCTTACTGTAAATCTCGGCTCAGGTCTTTCCTCAGCTCTGCACAGGGGTATATTGATCATTTATGGAGTGCTTATCCAGGAGCTGGCCAGACAGGATTGATTAGCACTAAACGTACAATATCTCATCTCTCTGTAAGACTAAGAATAACAAGATAAGACATTTACAAGGACATTCAGCTGTTCCCAGAAGCCTCCAGCCGTTGTCCTCAACCTACAATCTCAAGATTCCAGGGAAGACAGAGCCCTAAATGACTGAGATCACCCCAGACAGAGACAATACTTTTCTGAGAATGAAATCATCCCTCAGTCATAAAGATTCCAAAACTCTGACATCAGAACTGAGATAATGATCAACTGGACCCCGGCCCACCAATGAAATGAGTCAGTTTCCTGCCTTTACAGGGTTGCCCATCTGAACCCTTCTATCAGAAAATAATCCCACCAGTTACCTAAACTGGAATCTTTTCCAATCTTTCCTCTAATTTTCCAAATACAATTTTTTTCTATGAAGTTGTGCTTTAGTTTTAATTTCCATTATTACTAAAAGCAAGGGCCCATGCTAGCTGGTGACAATGAGATAACTTCACAATCATTAAAGGGTGGGTCATCTTTGTTAATTATACTTCAGTACTGAATCCTAATCTCAGAAAACACAAATTCCATGACATTCTTGAGTGACAGCACAGTGTTGCATCATACATGTACTTCAGAGGATTATATTGTTCACCTGCTCTGTGAACACACAGCATGTGTTATAGTTTGGAAAATTTCTTTGTTTTCATTTTTGTTTTTATTTTCAATATAAGTGAAGAATTCCTCTTCCACTTTCTCATAGTTACTATCTATTCTTTTAAAACAAATGTTTAGCTTTGCTATACTTGAATTGACCTGTGATTATTATATCCTTATACATTCCAATTATTTTATAATATTATTATTATGTTGTAGTGAGGCTGTAAACATGAGGGCAGGGATTGGGATTGTTTATGTATCATTGTAGCCCAGAATTTGGCACAATGTGTTGAAGATAGCAAGTACTCGGGAAAATTAGAATAACCAGATGAGGATTTATGCCCTTCTCCCTGTCTAAATAGGAAGTCTGGAGGGAAGGTCGTCAATGGAAACCAAAACAGGGTTTTTGAATGAAATATGCTAGAACAGGTATCAGAAATGTAAATTTCTATAGATCAGAGAGCATAGATAAAGAAAAACCCACCTGGATGGGAGAAATGGAAACACCACGGTTAGTAAAGGACACCCAGCCTCGATCCAGAGAGGCAGAGAGCGTGGAAAGATGTGTGGTAAAGCAACGGGAGCAGAAATCCAATCTTTTGATGTTTCTAAGGCCTGAAAATTCATATTTTAATACAAAATATCAATATTTAAAAAACTGATAATCATTTATCTTAAAAGGAAAACATTGCCTGAATAAAATGAATCTGTCTTTGCTAGGTCCTGAGGCTACCAGTTTCCAAACTCCTGGCCTAGAATCAAGAAAGTACTACTTCGAGATAGCTCGGCACTGGTAAGGGAGCCGCATGCTCCCCATCTTTCTAGTACCCAGTAGGACTACTTCATTCCATGTACCTGAGGAGCAGATGGGTTCATCCTTTATTGTAATCAAGGACCTCACTCTGAGATCTTAATTATTCATTGCAGGACAAAAGACTCAAGTACAGTTAAATACTAAAGGCCATTCTTTAATTTAAAATGATATAAGTGACAAACATGTTAATGAGAATGATCAACTTAGCCACAGAATATGAAGAGTACTTATTACTATTTGTACTTTCATACAAATATATGGATTCCAGTATCATTTTTTAGTTTATCTCCACTAATGAATGCATGACTACCCTAGCCAGTTGGGCTAAGATTTGTTTCTATTCCACTCTAGTCTTCATTTTTAATTTAAAGACTTGAGCTTTGTTTCTTACTCCCAGTAACAAGTCTTCAATTCTGCCTTATTGTCTCGAGTCAATTAATTTCTCTCCATCTTCTAACCTGGGTCTTTTTCACTTTTCATCTGGATTGTTTCAACAACTTTCACAATTGGTGCCGTGACTCTAGACTGGTTCCTTATGAATCCACCCATCGTGTGACCACTCCAGTTATCTGTCTAAAAGAAGAAGTTGGGGCTTCTGGGGAGACAGTGGAGTGGTAAACAGCAAAGAAAGAGCCTCTCTGAGATTTGGTGCCCAGATGTTGGTATATAGCGACATGAGAAAGAGGAGAAGGAAGGAAGTGGGTCCCTAGGACTCAGGGAGGATCTGAAGCAAGAATTAAAGCCCATGTAGAGACAAAAGAGAGAAACTTTAATGAAGGAGATGATAAGTGCTATTTCCCCCTGATCCCTGACTCACTACCTGGGAAGAGTATCTTGAACCTGCAGACACACAGTGACTTCATGGAGAAATGGCCCATTGGAATGGAGGAGTGGATGCAATGTATTGCAATTGTTGTTGAATATTCAAGTTCAGATGTCCCCTGTGAGAGGGTGACTGGCCAGTAGCCACCCTGGAGAGAAGTTAACTGAGCTCAGAACTCAGAAGAGCTATGGGCTGGCTGCATCTAGCATCTGCTAGTGTCAAGGTGATGTTACTGAGCTCAAATTGGCAGGAAGCTGAGGAGCCAAATCCATGCTGGTGGGGAGCCAAGTTAAAATGGCAAGAGGCAAACAGTATTGCCAGCTGACCGGAGTAGGTTCTAATTTTACAGCCAGAAACTAACCTGAATTTGAGTGAAACTAAAGGTGCAGGCTTGCTGGGATTAAACCACTACCCCACCACACAGCTAGTCAGCTTGCTGGGATTAATCAGCATGGATCTGAGATTTGTCTGTGCACTTTGTCTACCAGGAACAGCAGAGATACACCTTGAGTGGATGTGTTTTTTTCTTATTTTATTGTTTTTCTTTTTTTGTTCTTGTTTTTATATAAGTGTGAACATATTTTCTAATTTATTGTAGTTGTTTTTCTGTTGTGTCCTTATGTTTGCTTCTTCCTTTTTTTCCTCCTATCTTCTTTACCAGTTTCCCAAAGTTGTGTAATTTTCCTTTTCCTCCAACATTGTTCTATTGCTTCTTTTTCTAATTCTCTGTTTTCACTCTAACTTTCTTTGAATGTTCTCCCCTGAAGGTAAAATCATCATACTGAGGACTTATAACTTTATATAATTTTTGGATAGCTTTAGATTTTGATATATAAACACAAATTTAGTTCATAGGGTTGAAGGTGGTAAACTAATGGTTACCTCAGTTTGTAATTTTCTAGGTTGTGTTTGATGCTATTGTTATTGCTGATTGTAGCACTTTAGCTGCAGTGACGTAATTGTTCTAATCAGTTGTTCTTTCTGATATGCAAAGACTAAAATTGTCCAAGGGTCATAAAAAATGCTATAGGTCAATGTCAAAGAACCAGGGGCTAGGCAAAATAGGCAGCAACTTCTCTCCCCAATTGAAGAGGTAGAATCTTGCAACAGGCTCAAAATTCAAAACCAACTACACCTGGAATATATCTCTGGGAAGCAGTCATTTTCTAATGGTTATAAAGACTGACAATAAAGCTACTTACTATAAACAATTTACTAAAAGTAAATTAAAAAGAAAAAGAAGAACAGGAGGAGGAGGAACAGGAAGAGGAAGAAAATGAGAAGACATAGAAGCAAGATGCAACTCCAGATTTCAAACTCACCAAAAGCAAACCTAGAGGAGAGTGAGGAAAAATAACCCAAAACCCAGGCATATGAGCTCTTTAAAATGGTAACAGCATAAGTGACAAAGCAAATGAATGAGACTCTAGGAAAAAATCAAATCAGAAATAATTTCTCAGATAACTACAGAAATGGTGACCATACTGAAAGACATAGTTAGAGCATACTGATAGACATAGTTAGAGCAAATATAGTTAAAAAGTAGATGAGCTCAGGAAAATGAAGGAAACTATGAGGTGCCCAAAATAGGAAAGAAATGGAATTCATAAAACAGATTTAAAACAGATATCTAGGAGATTAAAAACTCCATTGAAAGTATATATACCATAATGAGCCAAATATGTCAGACCTAAAGGGGGACACTATCAGATCTAGAAGACAGGTTTGCATTTACTCAACATAAAAAAGTTTTTTTAATTGGTATCAGGGATCAAACTCACAACCGCGCGCTTGCAAGGCAGGTGCTTCTGCCACGGAGCTAAATCCCCAGACCAAAAAAAAAAAAAAAAGATTTTTTAAACATAGCAAAGGGTCCACAAGAAATCAATTCAACAGCTGCTAGATGATGCAAAGAAGAATAAGATTGATCAGAGTTGATGAAAGAGCAGAGATAGCACAAATGACATAAAAATTCTGCTCACAGGAATAATGACAGAAAACTTCCCAAGCAGGAAAAAATCTGACATACAGATAAGTTAGGCATATAGAATTCAAGTTATGCCAAGGAATATAGTCAAGAGTCCTGAAATTCAACACAAGAACAAAATATTAAAATTCGTTAGAGAAAAGAGACAAATCATCTATAAATGAAAGCCCATGAAAAACACAGCAAACTTCTCTACACAAATACTAAAGTCAAGGAGAGCTTGGAGTGAAGTATGTCAAGCCCTAAAACCTCCAACCCAGATTGATGTACGCTGCAAAACTATTTTCAAAATTGATGGAGAAATAAGATACATCCATGACAAAGAACACCTGAAGAAATTTATGACCACCAAACCAGTATTCCAAAAGTATTCTGAAGGTTATTATAGAAAGACCTGATGAAGACTTACAACTGAACAGAATGAATCCAACAGGCAAAGCAACTAAACAGCGGGAAAAGAGAATAAACAACAGCAAAATATGACAAAGATAACTCAATACATATCAGTTATAACCATCAACATTAATGGTCTTAATTCATTGATCAAAAGAAACACAATGGCAGACTGGATGAAGAAAAATACAACAATATGATGCATACAAGAAACACATTTAATTCAAAAGGAAATTCACAGACTGAAAGTTATGTGGATTTCAAGCCAAGACCAAACAACAGAGACAAAGAAAGTCACTACATATTTGTTAAGGGAGTAATCCAAGAGAAAGAGATAACAGACATAAATAAATATGCACAAATACCAGCACACTCAACTATATAAAATAAATGTTAATGGACTAAAATAAATGTTAATGAGATAAGCACTAACACAGTTATAATGTAGGACCTCAATACTCCACTGTCACAAAATGACAGATCAACTAGACAAAAAAATCAACAATGAAATATTAGAACTGAACCAAACTTTTGAAAAAACAGATTTAGTAGATATTTGCAGTGTGTTCCACCCTATAACATAACTGTACACATATTTCTCAGCTGCACATGGAACAACTCTTCAAAATAGACCACATACTAGCTCATAGAATAGAAATTACAAAGAAATTGAAATTATTTCATGCATATTACCAGACCATAGTCCAGTGAAACTGGAAATCAATGATAAAAGAAATCACAAGACTTCATAAACACATAAAAATTAAATAATACCCCCCTGAACAACCAATAGGTCACAGACAAAATTCAAGAAGAAATTAGACAGTTTCTACAATTAAACAATAGTGCTAATACAACATACCAGAACTTATGGCACACAATGAAAGTAATCCTAGGAGGAAAATTTACAGCGGTATATTCCCATGCCAGAAAAAGGCAATCAGATCAAATAAACAACTATATTGAAACTCAGCCTTCTAGAATAAGAAGAGCAAATCAAGCCCAAAGCTTATGCAAAGGAGGAAATTATAAAGGTCAAAGCACAAATTAATGTACTTAAGACTAAGAAAACAATACAAAGAATCAATGAATTAAAGAGTTGGTTCTTTGAAAAATTAAATAAAATTGATAAACCTTTAGTCAACCTTATAAAAAAGAGAGAAAGAAAGAAAGATAGAAGGAAGGAAAGAAACAAAGTTCTCAAATCCATGCAATCAGGAATGTAAAGGGCAAAATCACAACAGACCCTGCAAAGATCCAGAATATCATCAATATCTACTTTGCGAACATGTATTCTTAAAAGATGGAAACATGGAAAAAACAGAATCCTAGAGATATATGAATTACCAAAGCTTAATTAAAAAGATACAAAAGTGCTAAATAATCCAATATCAGTGAATGAAATTGAAACTGTAATTTAAAAACTTCCAGCAAATAAAAGCCCAGACCTGGATGGATTCAATGCTGAATAATTAAAGAAATTTAGAGAAGATCTCATGCCCCTACTTCTCAGATTCTTTAATGAGATTGCCAGGAAAACCGTAGTCACAAATTCATTCATTAAAGCAAGCATTACCTTGATACAAAACTCAGACAAGAATCCAACCAAAAAAGAGAACTAAGAATCAGTCTCCCCAATGAACATAGATGCAAACATCTTCAATAAGATAATGGCAAAAATAATGTAGCACATCATCAAGAAGATTATACACCAGGATCAAGTAGAATTCATCCTAGGAATGTAGGAGTGTTCAACACATACAAATCAATAAATATAAAACACCATGTTAACAGAACCAAGAACAAAAAACATATGGTCATCTCAGTAAATGCAAAAAAGTTTTTGACAGTCTGATATCTGTTTAGGTTAAAAACCCTACAGAAAATCTGAATAGATGGCCTTTTTTTAGTCTGATAAAAACTATAGATGACAAACTAACAGTTACCATCATACCAAATGGTCAAAAATATAAAATAATGTTCACTGTAATATCAAGAACAAGATGAGAATATCCATTGTTATCACTTTTATCCATAGAGCTCTGGTACATTAGCCAGAGAAATTAGCCAAAAGAAAGAAATTAAAGAAAAAATACAGGAAAGGAAGAGGTTAATTTATCTTTACTTGTGAATGACATGATGCTTTACAATGATCTCAAAAACTCCACCATGAGATTTCTAGATTTAATAATCAAATTCAGTTTCATAGCAGGATACAAAGTCAATTCTCAAAAATCAATAGCATTCCTTTACACAGATAACAAATTCACTGAAAAAGCAATTAGGCCAACAACATCTTTCACAATATCATTCCAAAAATACCTTGGAATCTATCCAATGAATGAAGTAAAAGACCTTTACACTGAAAGCCACAATACTCTGAAAAAGGAGATTCAAGAGAATATCATAAAATTGAAAAATATCCCTTTTTCTTGGGTAGGAAGAATCAATACAATGGAAATGGCCATTCATCTGAAATTTTTATACAAATTTAAGGTAATCACAATCAAAATACCACAGCATATCTCACAAAATTAAAGAAAATAATCCTAAATTCATTTGGAACTAGTAGAGACATAGAATAGCAAATGGAAGGCTGGGCAACAGAGGCAAGGCAGGGGGAATCATGGTTCCTGTCTTGAAATTATATTATAAAGTTACAATGATAAAAGCAGCATGGAACTGGAAAAAAAAAGACATGAGACTCAATCTAGAGGATGAGAAATTTTTCCAAATACTCAGCCATCTTATCTTTGACAAAGAAGAAAACACATCCCTGGAAGAAATATAGGCTCTTTAATAAATGGTGCCAGAAAAACTGGTTTTCCACATGCTGAAGATTAGAACTAGATCCATATCTTTTGCCATTTGCAAAATTAAAGTAAAAATAGATCAAAGATCTAAATATTAAGACAGAAATATTAAACATGCTGGAAGATAAAATAGGTAGAACTCTTGAAGACACTGATGTAGGCAAAGACTTTATGAACAAAATCCCAGTAACACAGAAAATATTACAAAGAATCAACAACTAGGATCTCATTTTATTAAAAAGTTTTTGTATAGCATAAGAAACCACCAAATCAAGGACAGCTTGGAATGAGGTATTTCAAGCCTTAAAGGAAAATAGTCTTCAACCAAGATTGATGTATCTTCAAAACTGTCTTTCAACACTCATGGTGAAATAAGATATTTCCATAACAAAGAACAACTGAAGAGATTTACGACCACCAAACCAGCTCTGTATAGGACACTAGAAAGACATTGAAGACCACAAACACATGAACACCAGTAGAAAGAAGCTGCCAAGTAGGAAAGCAATTAAACAGAGGACAAAGAGAGAACAAACAACAAGGAAACAACATGAAAAAGACAAGCCAATACATTTCAGGCGTGTCAATATAAATTACCTAACTCACCAATCAAAAGAAACAGGCTGGCAGAATGAATCAAGAAACAGAATCTTAAAACACTGCTTTTAAGAAACATACGAAAAAGAAATTCACAAACTAAAAGTCAAAGGATAGAAAACAATTCTCCATGCCACAGAAACACAGGAAAAAGAAGGGACGGCTATTCTATTTGTAGACAACACAAACTTTAAACCAAAACTGATCAAAAGAAACAAGAGAAGGTTACTACATACTTGTCAAGGGAAAACCCCAAAAAGGAGAGATAACAATGATAAATATTTATGCACAAAACACAGGCTCACCTAACTACATAAAACAAATATTAACTGACAGGAAAAACCAAATAAGTACTAACACAATTGTAATGGGGAACCTTATACCCAAGTCATGCAAATAGATCAATTAGAAAAAAAATCAATGAAGAAATTTAGAATTAAATCAAGCCCATGAACAAATGGACTTGGTAGATGTCTACAAAATATTCCACCTCAAATCATCAGAATACACATACTACTTAGTTGCACATGGAACGGTCTCCAAAATAGACCATATATTGGCTGACAAAATATGCTTAAGTAAATGTAGAGGAATTAAAAGCATCCCATGAATACTATCTGACTAGAGCAATGAAACTGGAAATCAATATCAAAGGAAATCATGGAAACTGTATTAACACATGGAAATTAAACAACACCCTTCTGAACAAGCAGTGGGTCCCAGAGGAAATAAAGAGGAAATTGAACAGCACATACAATTAGATGATAATGCTGATACAACATACTGAAACTTGTGGGATATAATGAAAGCAGTCCTCTGAGGGAAATTTATGGTGATGAGTAACCTCAGGAAAACAGCACAAGCTCAAACAAACAAACCAATGCTGAACTTCAAACTTCTCAGAAAAGAAGAATAAATCAAACCCAAATTATAAAACTAAGAGCATAAATTAACATAATAGAGACTAAGAAAACAATATAAAGAAGGAATCAAAAATTGGCTCCTTGAAAGAATAAATAAAACTGATAAACAATTAGCCAACCTCATCAAAAAAAGGAAGATGAATAGGAACAAATCCTATAGTAAAGGAGCATCCTTTTCTGCACCAGGAATTGTGTGGGGATGAATACAAGAATTTGGCAAAGTGTTGGTCAGTGTGTTTGAAGAAAGTTGGGTCATTTCTCTGATTTCTCTGATCTGGATATCATTTGTATGTATCCACCAAATGTTCACATGCTGGAAATTTGATGTTAAGGTCACAGAACCTTTAACAGGAGGGACTTATTAGAAGGTGATTAAGTCATTGGGGCAGTGCTTTCAAATGGGATCAACGTATTTCCTACAGGATCCCAGAAAAGTCGTTCTAAAAAGAGCAACCCTGGCTCCTGAATCTCTCTTGCTTCCTGTCTTGTTATGTGACCTCTGTCTTTTTTCCACATGCTCTTGCCATAACACCATCACTCAGGCCATTGTCAGAGAACCAGTAAACGGGGCCTCCTCATCTAGGATTTGCAGCCTCCAAAACTTTGAGCTAAAAGAACCTCTTTCTTTACAATGTTCCCAGTCTCAGATATTTCATTACAGAAACAGAAAATGGAAAATACAGTGCTGTTAGGTTTTCTGCCATCTAAGTTCCAAAAGAAGGGTTGTGTGTGTCACTGTGGGGTGACCCCTTTCCTAAGGAAAACAGCCTACCACAGCACAGGCATCTCATCTAATGCTACACTCTAGAGCTCTAGCCCCTGGTCAAGAAACCACTCCCCTCCTGGCTGCAGGGTTCACAAGCAAGGATGCGATATCACACCTATGACTTTACCTAAAGGAGCTGTCTGCTCAGAACTCAGACACAAGCTAGGAGACTAAGGGACACTAAAGAACGTGTGGCTTCAGAATAAAACGTGCATGTTCATTTTTCTCTCAATTTCGTCAAACTTTTAAAAAAGGCTATGGACAAGTGTGTTCTCTATTTGAAGGGTGGTTAACTCATAAAGAGGTTTTATACAAAGCAACAATGGAGCCCTGCAGGTGGATTGTAGCAGGTGAGTCATTTCAGTTGGAGCATTTCTCAGCAGTGGTCACCATGAGTAACTTTGCTGACACTTGGACCTCACATGGCCACAAGCTGAACACTCACCCACTCTTGGCTGTCTTGGGGTGCCAAATGCAGAGTGTGTGTGCTGAACTCAGAGGGTGCCTGTGCCACCTGGTCTGCTACAGACCTCTGGGTGCTCAAGCCTTCCACAAGTCCCCTAGCAGCTGTGACCTCTACAGAAAAGTCTACCATCCCTCCTAACTATTTCGTTGAACAATTGCATTTTTTCCTGACTCTGTTTTTTATTTTGTTCCATTTCCATAGAAACTTGGGACTAGAAGATACTTTAGGGATTATCTAGCTCAGGACTCACATCTTACAGATGAGAAAACTGAGGCCCAGAGAGATTAAGTTACATTTTGTTTTCAGTGAGCCTTGGAAAAAGGGAATGGACCCTCAACCAGGGTCTGGCTCCTGTCAGAGAGCTGGCTATGTTTCTAGGACTTGACGTCAATGGAGATTCTCAGGGTGGCAGGCGGCTCTTGCACCAGCAGAGCACTTCAGACCTCCAGTAGCACAGGCCATGGTGAAAGGCTCTCGCTCCCTTAGGAACAGGCTGACTCTGCCTCTGACCCTTTCAGCTTCTTGGCATGGTTTGACCAAATATGCTGCTTCCCAGACTCCTGGCAAACTTAATGTCATCCAGAAGGTTCTCCCTGAAGCGGACCGGCTGCCTTTGTCTAAAGCTGTTCTCCTTATGGAGTTTGCCTACTGATTCCAAAGCAGGGCACCCCATAGAGCTCCTAAGTGTCTTTTGATATCAGCTGATACCAATGAGCAGGGGCACACAGCCAGGCTGCATCTGTTCTAGACCCCATGGAGTCTCATTTCTTTGCTTCCAACTCCAAGGGAACATTTCTTTGTTTCCCTCTCCAAGGGGACTGTGCCACATCCCCTTCACACCTGCACATAGTGCCTGCCAAGAGATGACTCTCTGAGGAGGCCATGTGCAGTTCTCAGGGCTGATGAGAACGAGATTCTCAGACTGTTCTTCCCAGACATCTGTGGCCTGGGCTTCTCTTTGGAGGGAACAAAGTGAGACACATGAGTGGCCTTAAGACAATTAAATGTTAGTACACAATGTTGACTAAGAAATAGTCTACCTAAGAGTCCAGTGGGTATCTGATTTATGATCCATCCAAGCTACCTTGGGCAATTTCTAAAAATTCAGGTTCCTGGGCTTTCCCCATGGAGATTATCATTTATTTTGGTGCACAACAGAGAGAGCCCAGGAAAGTAACTTTCTAATAAGCTCCAGTAGCTCTACTTTGGAACCTTGCACAGATGATCACCTCCCAATGCTGCACAGAAAGAAGCTGAGGACTGGCCACAGAGCCCACCACCTGCAGGGGCTCCTCATAAGTGATCTAGATTGTGGCTGCCAGCAGCATAGAGAGCAGCTCTTGACTGATCCTGCATCCCAGGATGGCCTGGTTGTCTTTTTGTTTCTGGGATTTTCCTCTGTGCTTTCCTCCCTGGCTTGGTAAGAGGCAGCCTGTTCTCGAGGTGGAGCACCTGGAGAAATAGCAAGATACAACAACCCAAGGAAGAGTGGCAGAGAAAGGATATGGCGTGGATAGTGAAGACAGTCTGTGGTCTCACAGTTTAGCCAGATGTCATTACTGGGCCGAACATCCAGTTGATTTGTGTTGAAAGCAGCCACCCACCATCTGCCAACCTGTGATGTGTGTGGTCACTCACCCACCTAATAAAGCAACACAAGCATCCGCCCAGCCATTTCTTCTTCCATTCTCGTCCTTCTCCTCCTCCAACCTCATCCTCCCCTTTCCTACTTTATTTTATTTCCTTTTGCATGATGTAAGAAACCCAGATGAAAATAGAAATTAACCCAAAACTTGTGTTTCTGGTCAGTGCCAAACTCATTTCTACAGTTTTTCAAGGTGACATTGTGCGAACACCGACATGAGGAGAGTCAGGTAGATTCTAAAGCAACAGGAGCCAGGAGCCGGGCAGCAGCAGCAGGCTCTCCTCCTGGGCCTCGGCTGGCCGCATTCCTGCTTTCAAAGGGATACCAAGGACTAAATGTTACACACACAGAATGTGACCGGGGGAGGCGTTAACAGTTTGCTAGTGGAAATGCCTTTTAAAGCTATTTTATCTTTCAAAGTTCCTCTTTAAAATTAAAATAACCATTTGACTCTTTTGCGCCTGGTGTGCAATTTCAAACAATTTCCTCTTGCAGTTTCCTCAGTGCTTGCCAAGATCTCACAGATCAGAGGATGTTTTATAACTTGAGAGTAACTTTTGTTCCAGTGTACATACATTAATCACAGATGCCAGAAGAGGCAGCTAGATGAGATGAAACAACCAGCATAAATTACATTGTAAGGCCCTCAGATAAGAGCCAAGCCAACATTTCCACATACCACCTCCAATCCCTTTTGGAATTAGATGGTGGTATAAATTTGAGGTTATAAATAAATAAGCCATTTTGACACTGTGTCATACCCAGATCATAAAACTTAGACCATTTCCCCCCTCAGAGTGTGCCTACGTTTGAACCAGAAGTAACAACAGTTCAATAAACAGGAAAATTTGTTAAATGAAAGTGAATTTGAACCAGCAATTTAATATCACTAAATACTAGTAATCGTCACCTAGAGTAGTTAGTTAAGAACCCTAATCCAAATCATGCTGCTTGAAAATGTCCCTTTCACGGAAGAGGACAAATGAGCCTATTCCAGTTTGTGGGATAATATTTCACACATGGATTCACTTAAAATGTTCAAATTACATGAGTATTATTCCTATACTCAGACATCTGGCTAAGGAAAAACAGTCCTGAAGTTCGGTGGTGAAATAGGAGGATGGTCCCTGTCGGCTTGGAAGGCCCACCTGTGTATTTATATCTGAATCACTCAGAACCAGGCTTTCGGTGTGCCCGGAGGCCATCTGAACTGTGCTGCTCTGGAAGTGGCTGCAGGCTGCACAGAAGATCACTGGAAGATGCCACACAAGTGCTGAAGAGGTAAGTAATAACATATCTGCAAATACCGAACAGACACACACAGGGCAGGCCCAGGGGTGTGATATTTCTAACTTTTATGAAGAACTTTTGGGATGGAATTAAAATTTTTTTAATTATACTTAATCACTGAAGGTGATTTTGTTGTGGTTTTGTAGATTTATTTTAGCATAAAATCTGGCAATACAAAAATTAAAATCTACAGATGCATTAATATTCTAGTAATTCTGGGCCAAAAAATAAAACCATGCAGCTAAAAAGAAACTTATTCACATTGATAAACATTTAACGTAACAAGTTCATTGATGAATGAAATCCTACTTCTTTTGTGTTATACAATAAATGTAAGCAACAATTTTTTTCAGAAAATTCTAGTACCTGCAAAGCCAGCTATCATGTAAAATATATGTGAATGGGTTCTTACATAGTCCTCTGAACAGAGGAAATATATCACTAAAAGAGGAGAAAGGCAAGTAGCAAGATGCAATAAACCTAAAATGAATTCATAGATATCCAATTGAAGTACATTAGAATGATAATTAATAGGATGCTGTAAAATAATAAATGTGAAAGAATTCCAATATCATGTTTATGCATGTCACAAAACCAAGTATTTCCCTAACAATAGAAACAAGAGAAACATTATGAATTCTACCAGCGCTGTACCAAATCTGTAATGATTGTAATGATTCTATCGGTGTCAAGTAGTAGTTTATGCTGAAGCAAATATATTTGAGATGTTAGTGAAAGAATTCCAAATCTATTTCTTATCAGCTACATGGTTTGCGTTGATTTGTGGTTGAAACAAATTAGCAGCAAACAATTTCCACCTGTCCCGGCTTTGCCATAAAAACAGGGAACATCCCTATTACCCAGCTGACCCCCAGCCCGCGTTCTTGGTGGCCCTGGCCTGACCGTTGTAATAAGTGCCCTCTGGAGGTAGGGCAAGGTTTTTATATTTGGGTCACAGAGAGGCAATGACATGTATTAACGTCACTGACTAGCATGGGTTCCTGTCTTGGTGATAATGGCAGCTAGCACTAAAAGAATAATATGAATCTATATAAAAATCTTCAATTCAAAGATCAGAAAGACAAGGAAAGGACTCCAGCTTGAGGAGCAGCTGGAGGAAACAGGCTCTGATGGAGAGGGTTGGGTAAACCCATTCCCTAAAGCAGGAGTGGGC
This sequence comes from Cavia porcellus, assembly GCF_034190915.1. Lineage (NCBI taxonomy): Eukaryota > Metazoa > Chordata > Mammalia > Rodentia > Caviidae > Cavia > Cavia porcellus. The sequence goes on along the minus strand of NW_026947504.1, from coordinate 38,125,474 downwards.
TTCTAAGGACTCGCTGAGGTGAGCCGGCTCCGGCCAGTCCTCCTGCTCCTCCTTTGGTAGCTCTGCAGGATTCTTCAGGGGCTGAGGATTAGCTCAGTTCTCATCAAACAGTTGTCTCGGTGGCAGTTTCAGACACCAAGGCTCTGCTTTTTCTGTGAGCAAGGTGACTGCAAGTTTAGGACAATGACTGAGAAGCAGGAGTGGGGATATCCAGAGCCGATTGTTAGAAAAGCTGGTAATCACATTTCCCTGGGAAAGCTAAAAATGAGTCGCTCTTGTCTTGGTGTCCTGCACCTTGAAGGAGGGTGAAAGAGGCTGGGTAAACATAGGACTAATAAATAGGCTTCGTTCTGCTAACTTATCCTCAATGACTACTAACATTCCTCTATGCCAGGTTTGGTGACAAAGGCTACAAAAATGAATGTCAAGCTTTGTTCTGTTTTTAGTCACAGGGTTCAGCAAAACTGCTTCTATCCTTAGTCCTTGTTTGCCTCAGCAGAAAACACAAGCCGTTAATCAGTCATGGCCTAAGGGCTTTGTGTCATGAGTGGTCTCTGACTGCATCACAAAGTCAACAAATCCAATACATTAGGAGGAGTAGTAATAGTTGATCATAGTAATAGCTGTAGTAATAGTTGATTATTTTAACTTATTCCTTAACAAAAAGAGTCTTGAATACCCAGGAGCCAATAAACCCAAATACCTGAAGACTATCCAAACACATTACAGGTGTTTGATTTGCTAACCAGGTGGAAAAAAAGAATCTTGATGGGCTAACATATGGGGGCAATATTTTTTACACCCTGGCAGAAGAGACTAGGAAGACTCACTAGGCATTAGAGAAAAGAGTGAGCTTAGAGAGAAGGCCCTGCTGACAAGGAGCCCGTGGTCCAGGAAGTGAACAACAGGGCATTAAAAGGTGCTTTCAGGTAAAAGGACTCAGTGGCAGCAATGACAGAGAGTTTCCCCAGCAGGGGCAACTGTGTTAAACTCAGGAATTGGGCTTTGCTGTTGGAGCCTCGAGCCACCTATCTGAAAAGCATCAGATGACTGCAGTGCACATTAAATATCAGGAAATTTCCAAACACCAATAATTTAAAATTTTTAAAAGTCACATTGCAGGGCTATTTTATTTATACTCTTTCAGCCTACAATCTAGTAAAATCTACTTCTAATGTCTGATTGCATTTGAGCACAATTTAAACACAAAGTGAATAAACATAGATACTTATTTTCCCAAAGCAACTATTATGCTGAAACAGTATCTTTCATTTAGTCCATATCTTGTAGCCTGAGTAACTACTTTGAAGATAATGATACACATTTATTAACTATTGTTATCCTCTTATGATTTTGTTATGAAACTGATCTATTTTTTCATAAAATAAGAAAATGGGGGAATTATGACATTTTAAAGTTGTATTAACCTTATTTGAGTAAACATGGTCATCTAGAAACTGTCGTTTCCTGGGTACTCAGAAGCAAGGAATATTTTAAATATAACATTATATAGATTCATCAGGATTATATGCAAATATCTTCTTTTTAAAATTGCCTATTCTCTTTCACCTTTTTATTGATCATATATTATAGGCAGCGAAGTTAGATAGAGAAGGACTGGAGTCTCAAGGAAGTCAGCAAACAATAAAGACATCAGAACTGTGGCCGGAGACACCTCTGACAAAGGCCAGGCTGTAAGGTGAGTGTGCTGTGTATCCCTCCCTGGGGATACACAGTGGTACCTCGGTTCACCAACTCAAATCTTTCCATGATTCTGGCCACATACTGAACTGGATGAAAACTGAATCCAATTTCCCCAAAAGGTCAGCACTGGAACTAACCACTGAATTTGATTCAGTTCTCATCCAACTCAGTTTGTGAACAGAATTGTGAAATTAAGTTCATGAACCGAGGCACCGCTGTGTAACTGTAATGAGCACCACCTGGTCCAGGAACCCAGCCAGGCATCCACTCAGGTGGATAACCAGAGTACCCAGATCTAGGCATTCCCAAAAATCCCTTTGTTTTTCCTTTTACCCTTACTAGATGACCCGCTTCCCTATATGATCAATATTAGCTTAGCACTTATACCTGCAGTTCATAGGTTAGGGTTAGGCACCCGCATTGCAGCTTTGCTGTGTAAAGTGCCCCTGACAAAGACTCAGGGGCGACCCACTTTTGGGACCCCTCCAGCCTCTCAGGAGCTATCTGTCAAAACATCTTTCCTACTCTTAATCTCCAGTGACCCTTGAAATTCATTCTTCAATGTCAAGAGACATGAATCTGCACACCAGACACCTGGCAGGTAAGAGGTCGTATTCCTTCTGTATCACATATTCTACGGACGTCCATTCTGATGTGCAACTAGTTTTTCAACTCAATACAAATTCCTTTTATCTTTTTTCTTTAAACCACAAAGTCTTCTCCTTTTTAAATTTTTTGTTAGTACACATCAATAGTACACATCCACATTCCTTAAATGGCATCGAACACATCTTGATGTCTGTTTCATCCCCTTTCACCCTCCCACACTTCCCCCTCCATCTTTTTTTTTTTTAATTTTATTTAAGGAGAAAAGAAAAAAAAAGCAGGGAAAGGGTACAAGTTATACAGATTTACAGAAAAAAAATGAACAGTAGGAAATCACTAGTTAATGGATTACATATTGTCATCTTAGAAATCATTGTTCAAGTCACAAAATTAAAGCTTGTAAAGTGGACATTCCATCAATGATACTGCAAACAGTTCTGTTCATTGATCCAATAAAACTCTGTGATATCATTTTCTATCTTATACACTTAAATATACATGCAGTTATATAGTTTAGAGCACTTTCTTTTCCTCTCTTTTGTACCATGACTATTACACATTTTGGGTTTCATTGCTCCCACGGTTCTTATTACTTTTTTGGAAGAGAGTAAAACCAAATGTGACATAACAGAACAGAATCGGTCAAGTCAAAAGGGTGGACATAATAGATAATGTAAAAACATAATACAGGTGATCAACAATGGTTACCATAATGTCTCCCGCTATCTCTAATAGAATTGCCTATATCATTAGTTATAATACAATTGAACAAAACAGTAAAGAATAAAACCGACAAAACCAAAACATTGGAGACATTGTAGGTCTTCAAAAGTAGATAAAAGTCAACAAGAATGGGCATCATAATGAATCTCATTATCTTCACAGCTGATGCCTAAACTTTCGAACCTGATACTATCCAGCAAAACAGAATAGGGGAACATCAGTTAAAAACCAGATGGTGAGAGTAATACAGGGCTTTAAATCAAGGTAATAAAAAGTCAAAGTGGGTTACTATAATATATCCTGCTATTTTTTTCCTTTAATTAAAAGGATAAAGATAAAAAAGTAAATAATGGAGTGGAGATTGAGATAAAAGAGGGCATAACAACGAAACAGCGCAGATCAAAACATAACCATTTAAGCAGAGTAGTGTTTCATCACCAGATAATCCTAACCTAAAAGTAGTTACCATATTGTCTCTTTCTTTGAAATCCTTGAGTACAACTTCGTATACTGTAGCATTAAGTATATCAAAACAATGTAAAACCATTCAAGAGAATGACAGCATTACAGAGTATTTAGAATCGACTAACAGAAAATGAACAATGGTTTCTGTATAATCTCCTTGTCTTTAAAAAGTTTTTGCTTATACTATCGTACATAATAAAATCCAATAAGATACAGCCTATTTAGACCATTGGAGACAGAAGGACAAAAGCTAGATGAGACTTCAAAACAAGATGATACTAAATCAGTATTACCTATTAAGATGTCATTTTCTCCAAAATAGCTGTTCCTATCATCTAATTTTTTCTGCCTCATTTCTGTTGAGCTCTTTTTCTGTCAGTAGCTGTCAGTTTGTCTTCTTCATTTTGTTCTCTGCTCCATTCGTTGTGGCCTCTCTGCCATTATTTCTGGATTCTTTGTATTTTTCTTTTTTTAGAATATCCTGCAATACTCTCTGTAGAGTTGAATTGGTGGTTGCAAATTCCCCCAGTTCCTCTTTATCCTGGAAGCACCTTGTTTTTCCATCAATTTCCAGGGACAGTTGTGCAGGATATCTCAATCTTGGCTGGAGATTATTATCTTTCAAAGCTTGAATTATTTCCCCCCATGCTCTTCGTGATTTGATGGTTTGTGCAGAGAAATCTGCTGTAATTCTGATGGGTGTTCCCTTGTAAGTGGTCTGTTTCTTGTCTCTGACAGCTTTTAATATTCTGTTCTTGTATTGAATTTCTGGAATTTTGATTATTATATGCCTGGGTGTAGCTCTGTTTGGGTTGTAGGTAGCTGGGGTCCTGTATGCCTCATACATCTGAGTATCTTTACCTTTTGCTAAATTAGGAAAATTCTCCTGGATTATTTCTGTGAGTAGCTTTTGTGGTTCATTTGTTTGTGTCCCTACTTCTTCTTTTATGTTCTTAATCCTTAAATTATGGCTCCTCTTATCATCTTCTTGTCTTTGTATTATTGCTGTTTGTTTCTTTGTTATTTTTAAGAAGTTTTTCATTTCATTCTCCCGTATTACAAGTCTGCCCTCCAGTTCAGATAGTCTGTCCTTAGTTTCTTTCAAGCTGTTATGCCAGTCTTCGATAGACTTCTTAGTATCTTGGTAGTCCCTTTGAACCTGCTTCACGTATTCTATGCTTTCTCTGTTTTCTCCATCAAACAATTCTCCCCTCTTTTTCTGTTCTTCCATTCCACCACCTGTTTTTTCTTGGGTGGTACTTAGCATTTCTCTAACTATTCTGCATACTTCTAGCTTCAGGTCGTTGATAACTTCATTCCTGAATTGGTCTATGAGGCTCTCTATATGGCGCCTTATGTGTATTGGTGCAGTGTCTGCTATTGCCTGATTCTCAGAATTGGGGGCCGAGGAGCCTTTCTTGTTGCTGCCTCTTCCCATGCTGCCTCTTCTTCTCTGTTCCTTACATATGCAAGCTTATATAAGAGGCCCAGCTTCTTTCCCAGTCAGCCACAGCCTGATCGAATTGCGCCAGTTAGGTGTTCACGCTCACCGCTGCGCACCAGGGAGTTACGGACCAGGCAGCCTACGCGTCTCCCCTCCCGGCCACCGTCAGGCTCTGGGATCTGGGTTGGGACAGCCTACCAGGTCCGCCGGCAGCGTCACGCAGGCCGCGTCACGCAGGCCAGGCACTTTTCACCAATCCCGCCCGAGAGGGGGATGTGTGGCTGGAGTCGCCACCGCGCCCTGCTCCCGCAGGACTGCTCGGGCCCAGAAAGTCCTCCGCTAGAGTCAAACTGTGGTAGAGTGTCAGTTTCTCTCACTCACCTCACCACAAGTCAGTGCACGCCTCCCTGCCGTTCACAGATTGCCGTTCTCAGAGCTTCTGCGCGTCTCTCCCCTTGCCGAGCCACTGTAGAGGCAGCCAGCCGCCGTGCGGCGGGAAACCCAAATCGCGGCTTCCAATGGTGCGGGGTCCAGCCTCCACACCGAGGCTTTTCTGTTCCTGTTTTATTGCCAGGACTGCATTCCAAGTTGGTTTCTCTCAGCCCAGTTCGTTCCTGAGTCAGCAGAGCATATCTCCACCTGCTTATGTCTCCATAGTCCGCACCATTCCTGGCTTCTGAGCCGAGTCTTTCAGAGAGCCTCCGATAGTTGCTGTTATCTGTCCGCCATGTTCTCCCGGAAGTTCCCCCTCCATCTTTTGACCGTCTTCCCCCTTGAGAAAGATCGAACTCTTTTCTTCTTATCTATCTTTTATTTTGCTTTTTATTTCTAATTTGAGCTTCTCATATAAGAGAAACCATGTGATATTTAAGCTTATGTGTCTGATTTTTTTCACTCAGCAATATAATCTCATTCATTTTCCTACAAATGACTCATTTGTTTTCTTTATGGCATAATAGTGCTCCATTGTATGTAAATACCATATTTTCCTATCTGTTCATCTGCTGGCTGCTTTCAAGACTCAGCTCTTATGAGTTGTGCCTAAAATACTACGAAGAATCATGTATGATCTGCTGAACCACATCATGGGTTAGCATTCAGACATGGGCAATGAAATGCAGAAACACATACATTCAGAAACAATATCTTTTCTTCCCAAACACTCAGAGCTGTCAGGTACAAAATGTAAACATCTTCTTCAGGCCCCTGCAGCTGTGATTATATGAACATTTCCCACAGTGTTACAAACATGTAAACAGAGTGCTGTGCAATTTAATTTTCAGATAGTACATAAAAACATCTTTTTTAAAAAAAATAATTTTTTTTAATCAAGTTCAAAGAAGACCAGAAAACACACACATGAGCCATGATGTCAGCAAGTTCATCTCACTGTCTCAGCAGCCCTGCCTCGGTATCCCTAGATTTCCTTCTGCATCCTCCAGTGTGTCCTCACTGGGGGTTCACCACAGCACACAGGAGTAGTCAGTACCCAGCACTTAGAGAAACACCAGCCACAGTCACAGCCACAGTGAATCAGGCAAGAGCCAATTCTAGCATGTTCTATGCCCTCTGTGTTTTCAGTGACCTCTTTCAGTATTCTACTGTCAGAAATATTGAAGGCTCAGTGAAGTTGCTGAAGCCTTCTTCAAATATTATCAATAAAACTATTGGTCCAGCTCAAAACATGCATAAGAAAAAACTAAATCGCTGTTTGGATGCAGAAACAAATTTAACTATCTACATTCACACCAAAATCTATCCATAGATGCCTGCCTGAATGTAAAGAAACTTTGGGACTTGTTTAAAAAAAAAAGTTGAGGTTAAGAAAGGTTTTAAAAACAACATGTCATGACAAAGATAGCATTAGTTGCTTTTTAAAAGGCAATTTTGTTGAGTTGCAAACCCATTAAGTCAATGAACATCACTTTCTGAGTTCAAGAAGGAGGCTTTTATTTGCTTAATTATTCTTGCACTCTGTGCTTTTAAACTGGAAATTGTCATTTTTTTAAGTACTTGAAAAATCCACTTCACTTTCAAAAGACCTAAACTTTGCTTCTCCTTTTAAAACTCTCTTTATGTTTTTAAAGTTTCCTTTCCTTTTCCAAAGTCCTGGGAAAAGGGAAGGGGAAGAGGAAGGAGAGTTCTAATAATGAGAGTCATCTGTACACATTTCAAAACAGGTTATATTACTCTAGGCTTCTGTATCCAGGACTGTAACCAGGGGAGCGTTTTCAGATCCGCAGGGGAGGTTTTGTCACCCTGAGAGGGGGGTGCTCATTCATCTAGCCACCACGCCCTCCGATCCACTCACTGACCGAATGGGTCCCTTCCCCCTTTTCTGCAACAAATTTATTGATGTGTCACGCACTACTTCAGTTTCGTGGAATGTACCGATGCGTTCATTGGAGAGGAGACAGAGAGCCTCGTTACCTTGAGAGTCAAGCACTACAAATGAAATACAACCAGATGTGAAAACAGAGAGGACTCCACTGGTACCCAAACAGACCTTTCATGTCAGCCACTGGTTGCCTTTCATCTGTTGCAACCCCAGCTCAGAAACTAGATCTTCACTCACCAGAAGAAACAGGTAACTTTTCTAAACAATAATTAAATGCACCAGAGTAGGCAAGCGTGCACGTGTGGAACACAAACACTGTGGAACAAAGAGAAGCTGGAAAAGAAGAATTACTGTTGAGTACGGAACTGTTTGGTGAGTTTTGAAAGTGGTCTTTATTCCTTAAATCACAGAGGACTTGGCTGGACCTCATTTTGTCTTAAGGGACAAGAAAGGAGTGGGAAACTTATAGGGGTTGGGGGGTGCACGGTGTGTCTTCAAAATCTCCAGGAAGCCTTCCCATTACCTCTGAGAGACGCCGTTCCTCAGAAAGAGATGAGAGGGCTGTAGTTTGGGGGGAACCTGGGACATAGGAGCTGTCAGAGACCTTGACAGGGACTCGCCCTAGCCTGGCCCTCAGGTCAGATGGTTTCCAAAAAGCAGAAAGCCTGTTTCATTGGCTTTCCTTCCCCGATCCCACCATGCTGGGAGCCACAGCAGCTCAGAAAGGGAAACACAGTATCAATCTCATAAGCTTAGTGTGGTGATCCCAGGCTTTACCACACATTTTTCTTCACATGTTAAAAATCTACGCAGGTGGCAGGAGGGATGTTCAGGAACGATCAGCATATAACAATGCCAAGTAGCCACTTTCCCTCATTGCAATGACTTGGATTACACCAAACCCAGGGCTCTGGAACCCAGAATCAGGACTCTGATTAAGGACCAAGTTGCTAGGAAAAAAATTCACTTTCTCATTTTTTGTTCCATCACTTGCACTGAAACTTCCTACTGACTCTTAATGGAAAAACGAAATGAAAAAATGGAATACCTAAGACACTATTTCCATCTGGAGCTTTCTCATTTGAACAACGTCTGAGTTTTGAAGGTAATTGTTTCAGTGTTTTGGAGTCTTTTTTTTTTTTCTTGAAGACATTAAATATATTTTCTCTAATAGGAAAACCTTGAGAATAAACTTAAAATGTTTCATTTCATCTTTCTATGTTGCTAACATAAATGAAAATTCTACTAAAAATATTGTAATTGTTTATCAGTCAGGGCAATGCCGCTGGGTGGACAGTGTCCACATTTTAATGATGGCAGAATTGTACGTGGAGTACCAGCACAAACCAGCACAGTGTCGCCTAGATCTTTATGGGCTAAGGGGCCTGAAGGTCACTCTCTTCAGTCTGTTCCTAGACCCCTTTCCTTCATACTGCTCACCACCTACAGGACACTCCGCACACAACGTGCCTTGATGGCATTTCTCACACAGAGGGACGTGAGCTCAGAGCCATAGTTCTCAAAGTTCCTTAGATGTTAGACTCACAAAGCCATGTTCTTCAGCCATGTTTTCCTGAGTAAGATTATCTTTTTAATCTGCCTGACACTAGACTTTTGTTCATTCATCCAAAGACTAGCAAGGAAATACAAATGGAAATATGCATTTTCTTTTTGACTTTTGGTTTCTATGTTGGTGATTGGTCTGTTTGTTTTGGGATGCTTTTTTGTTAAATATTTCAAGCTGGCCCTGAAGTCATTACGTAGGCTATGTTGGCCTCAAACTCACTGTGACCCTACTGCCTCGGTCTCCTGGGTGCTGGGATGACAGGTGACACAACCATCCTCAACAGTGTGTTTGTTTTTGCAGTGCTGGGGGTGAACCCAGGGCTTTGGCAGGTAGTCAAGTGCTCTACCAGAGCCAGATTCCCCACCCCTAAAATATACTATATGTAATCATTTCTATTTTTTCTTGCCCTTTTATGTAAGCAGAACTAAAGACAACAAATTACATTATAAATTTGCTTTCAGAGAAACCTACAGATTTTACTTTGTTCTGATCTTAGGTTTAAGTGTTTTGCTTTTTTTCTTTAAGTGTTGAACAAGTATTTGCAGAATTCCTATACCCAAGACAGTTTGCTGTTTAAGATTAAGGAGAAATAGTTAAATGAAAATGACATGAACTGTGGACTTGCCCCAATGATTTTTTAATTAAATATATCAGTACATTGCAGATGCACATAATGATCATATTTGTCATAGGGAATTTGTACCTGTACATGATATATTTTGGTTCCTCTTTTTCCTCAATCCCCTCTCTTCCCTTTAACCCAATTTCCTTCCCTATTTACAAAGATTTGTTTCCATTTTTAAATTTTTTTTCCTTTTCTCTTCCTTCTTTTCTTCCTTGTCTTTCTCAAGTTCCTCTTTCTTTTTGGATAATTGTGTCCCATTTCACAATATCTATTGTACATTTTGGTTCTAACTTACACTTTCAGTTTCTCATACAAAGAGACAGTGCACTATTCCTACCTGTGAGTCCAATTTATTTCACTTAAGATTATAGCTTCAAGGTGCATCCATTTACCCAGAAGTATCTAAGCTTATGCTTCTTTATGGCTGAGTAGTAATCCACTGTATAAAAAACACATTTTTTCATCCATTTCTTGATTGATGGGTATTGGGTTGTTTCAAATATTTAGCTATTACAAACTGGACAGCTATAAACATAGGTGCATATATATATAGCTGTGGTATGATGTTTTCAATTCCTCCAGGAAGATACCCAGGAGGGGTATAGTGGAGTCAAGTGGTACCTCTAAACCTAGTCATTTGAGGAATTTCCACAATGTTTGTATCAGTCTAAACTCCTACCAACACTGGAGAAGGGTTCCTTTTTCCCTGCAGCCCCATCAGCATTTATTATTGGCTGATTTCTCGACAGTAGCCATTCTTTCTGGAGTGAGATGGAATCCCAGTATTTTTAATTTCATCTCTCAAATAACAAGTGATGTTGAACATCTTTTTATATGTTTGTTTGCCATTTGTATTTCTTCACCTGAGAAGTGTGTATTCATCTCAGATGCCCACTTATGGATTCAGTTTTTAAACCTGGAGAGTCTCAATCAATTTATTCTATGTTCCAGATATAAGCCTTTGTCGGAGGGACAGCTGGCTAAACATTTTCCCCACTCCGTGAACTCTTTTCACTCTGTTAATGATTTTGTTCATAAGCTTTTTAATCAAATGAGATTCCAGTTATTGATTCTTTTATTGCTTTTTTTCTTGTCCAATTGCTTTGGCTAATTTCCAGAACTATACTGAATAGGAATGGTGATAATGGACATCCGTGCCTTGTACCTGATTTTAGTGTGAAAGCATCCAGTTTTTGACCATTTTGTATGATTTTGGCTGTTGGTTTGTTGTAGATGGCTTTTTATCACATTGAAGTAAAGGCCATCTATTTCAATTTTCTGTAGGGTTTTTGTTGTGTCCTGAATGGATGTTTTTTGTCAAATGTTTTTTCTGTATTCATTGCAACGAGCATGTGATTTTTGTCTTTGGCTCTTTAATCAGGTATATTACATTTATTGACTTTTGTCTGTTGAACCATCCCTGCATCCCTGAGATGAATTCTGCTTGGTCACGGTAAATAATCATCTTGACTTTCTGCATTCTGTGTGCCAGTATCTTATTGAGAGTTTTTGCATCTGTGTTCATTAGGAAGACTGGCCTGTAGTTTTCTTTTAGATTGGGTCCTTCTCAGGTTTTGGTATTTGGGTAATACTTGCCTCCAGGAATGATTTTGGAAGTATTATGTCTCTCTTGATTTCATTAAAGAGTTTTAGCATTAATAGCATTAGATCATCTCTAAATATCTTATGAAATTCAATAGTGAATCAATCTGGACCAGGGGGTTTCTTTTTTGGTAAGTTTTTAATTACATTTTCAATTCATTGACTATTATCAGTTCTTGAGAATTTTTATTATCTTCTTGATTCAATTTTGGCAATTCGTATGTGTCTAGGAATACATCCATTTCTTCTGTGTTTTCCATCTGGTCAGGGTACAGGTTCTCGAAACAAGTATTCATGATCTTCTGATTTACACAGGATCCATTGTGACTCCACACTTTTCATTCCTAATTATTTGAGTTTGAGTCTTTTTCTTCTTTTTAAATAAGAATGGGTGTTTATTAATTTTATTGAGTCTTTCAAAGAACCAACTCCTTGAAATTCTTTGTACTGATTTCATAGTCTCCATTGCATTAATTTCTGCTCTGATCTTATAATTTCCTCTTTTGTACAAGGTCTAGGTTTGATTTTTTTGTCTTTTTTGACTAGAAATTTGAGATTCAATATTAGTTGTTTATTTGAACTTATTCTGTTTTCCTGAGGTGAGAGTTCCCTGCTTTCAAATTCCCTTGTAGGACTGTTTTCATTGCATCACATTGGTTCCAGTATTTGTATTGGCATCTTCATTTAATTGTACAGACTGTTTAATTTCTGCTTTAATTTCCTCTGTGACCTCTTGGTTGTTGAGAAGGGTGTTATTTAATTTCAAAGTGTTTATGTAGTTTTGGTGATTTCTTTTGCTGCTGATTTCCATTTTCATTGCACAATGGTCAAATACTATGCATGGGATAATTTCAATTCCTTTGCATTTACTTAAGTATGTTTTAAGGGCTGGTATGTGGTTTATTTTGCAGAACATCCCATGTACAGCTAAGAAGGATGTGTATTCCGATGTTGTAGGGTGAAGTATTCTGTAGACATTGACTAAGTCCACTTACAAGTTTGGTTTAGTTCTGATTTTTTTACTTTATGTCTATTTGATCTCTATTTGTGATAGTAGGGTATTAAAATTCATTATAATTATGTTGCGATTATTTTATTTTTTCATGTCCATCAATATTTATTTTATGCAACTGGATGCACCAGTATTTGGTGCATATATATTTATGATTGTTATCACCTCTTGAAATTTTCCTTTAAGAAGTATTTAGTGACCTTCTTTGTCTCTTTTAATCAATTTTGGCCTGAAGTTTACATTCTCTGCAAATAGAAAACTACCCCTGCTTTTTTCTGGGTTCTGCTGCATGGAGTATTGTTTTCCACCCTTTGACTTCCAGCCTATGAATTACTTTTTGAGCCAAATGTGTTTTTATATGCAGTGTACTACTGATCTCCCTTCTCAATCCATTCTCTCAGTCTGTTTCTTTTGATTGTGAGTCGATGCCGTTCACATTGATGACTATAACTGATACGTTTTGGCTTAGCTTTCTCCCGTTACTTTCCTGTTGCTGGTTCTGTCTTTCTCCTGTTTGTCCTGCCTACTGACTTCTTTCTACTGGTGTTATTGTGCATGCGATTTTCATTTTTTCTTTCTAATATATTCTTTAGAGCATTTTGGAGAGCTGGTTTAGTTATCATGAATGTCTTCAGTTTTTCTTTATCATGGAAGTATCCTTTTTGTTATTTTTATTGTTCCAAATATTTTAATCAGATTTTATTTGTACATATAAGGTGATATGATGATCACCTTCATCATAGACTTTCTCCCTGTGCACAATACACAGATTCTTCTTTTTCCCCTTCCCCTACCTTCCCTTCAACTCCTCCTCCTCCCTCATTTGCAAAAGCTTTATTTCCATTTTCCTTTTCTTGCTTTTTTGTCTTACTTTTCCTTTCTTTCCTCTCTTTCTCCCTCACCCTTGTTCCCCTCCCTATTTGAACGATTTCTTCCTATTTCACAATATGCAATATACATTCTGGTCCATACTTATACTTTTGGTTTCCCACACCAGAGATACAATGCAGCATTTATACATGTGTTTTTGATTTATTTCACTTAAGAGTATGGCCTCAAGCTGCATCCATTTACCTAGGAATTGCCCCCAGTTTATCCTTCTTTATGGCACTCTGTTGTATAAAAACCCACCTCCTCTCTATCCATTCACCAGTTGATGGCATTTGGGCTGTTTTGTCATGAAGTATCTTATTTCTCCATTGATTTTAAAAGATAGTTTTGTGGGATGCATCAATCTGGACAGGAGGTTGTTTTAGGATTTAAAACACCTCACTCCAACCTCTCTTTTATTTGTGCTGAGAAGTCTGATGTCATTCTGATAGGCTTTTCTTTATAGGTAATTAGTTACTTTTCTCCAATCACTTTTAATGTTTTGTTCTTGTGCTGAATTCCTGGAATCTTGATTATTATATGTCTAAGTGTAGATTTATTTTGGTCATGGCTATTTGGAGTTCTACATGCTTCACTTATTTGTATGTCAAATTCTTTATCCATGTTTGGGAAGTTTTCTGCCATTACTTCTGTGAAGAGGTTATTTATAGTATTTGTACGAGCTTCAGCTTTCTTATTGACTCCAATCAATCTTATGTTCTTTGCTTAATCTTGCAGATCTTGGATTGATTTTTAAAGGCCTCTTGCTGTTTTAAAGATATCTTTCATTTTGTGGTTGCTAGCCACAATCCTGTCTTCTAGATTTTATATTCTGTCCTTGACTTCATTCAATCTGTTGCTTATACTTTCAGTGGAGTTTTTAATCTCCTGGATTTCTGTTTGGATGTGTTTCATGGATTCCATTTCTTTCTTATGTTGGACATTCATGGTATCTATTTTTTTGTTGTTGTTAAATTCCTCTATTTTTTTGTCTGTGTCTGTGCTAATCTCTTTCATTTTTATAGTCATTTTTTTTAACCTGAGAGATTATTTTTCCTATAGCCTTTTCCATTTGGTTTTTCATTTCTGCTCCTATCATATTAGAAAGTTCCAGGGGGTGGCTTCCAATTTTCTCTCTCTCTTTGTGTTCTGGACTTGTCCTGGATGGGCTGGAGTTCTGGATTGCATTTTGCTTCTGTGTCTTGCCATTTTCTATTTTTTTCTGTGTTGGTGCTTGTAGATTTCTTATAGCAGGTAGCTTTATCACTAGTACCGAGGCTTCCCTAGGAAATGTCTGATCCTCAAGGATGTCTCCTAGATGCAAGTGGGTTCTTGGTCTTTGTGTCTACCCCCAGAACATACTTTCCCAATTTGTTGAGGATGAAAAGTTGGTATCTATTTGGCTCAGTATCCAGTCCTTTTGTACTGGACTATGGCGATGATTTTGGCCCCAGACAATGACAGAAAACCTGAGTATAACAGGTATAACGTCCTAGTTAAAGTAGTACAGTTAGAAATAACAATATTATCAAGCACAGTATCAATATTACCTAGCTCCTGACAAACTGTGGAACTATTATCCTGATACGTTGAACCACAGAAGTAGATTCCACAGTTACATAACAAAATGCAACATATACCAGGAAATTGTAGGCAATGCTTATCCCCTTAGCAGAGTGATTTTACCCTGTTTCAGGGATGGAAAGGCTTAAGAGGGAGAGAAGACAGAGACATGAATGAGGTCAAACAGTAGAAGCAAGGCTGAAGCACAAAGGATAATCACCCAGGTTTTGGGGAACTGTAGAATTCAAGAGTGAAAGAATGCAAGAGAAAGTAGAGGAGTATTGAAGTGAGCCAGAAAGAGAAGAGACAATGTTCACTCACATGAAAATATCACAGACCCAAGAGCGATAGTTGAGGAAAGACACAAAGATGAAAAATAGAAAAAAAAATACAAATAAAAGAAGCCTAAATAATGAAAAAAGGGAGAAAAAAACCAAAGCAGACAGAAAAAGGAAACTTAATCAAACAGAGAAAGAAAAGTAGCCAAATTCCTCTGTTGTCCACGTTCTGTGGTGTGTCCAAGTCCAGTTCCAGAACTGTGCTCTCAGCCAAGCCTGTAGGGGGGTCGGTGCTGGTACAGAGCTGACCGCGGCCTTTGGATGTGGGGGCTGGGACTGGTCACCTGTGCTGGGGTTCTCCCTGAGCCCTTTGGTGTGTAACGACGGCCCCGCTCACTCGCTTCCGTTCCGTGTGTCTGTGAGCTGGAGCTCAATACCAGTTCACCTAACTTGCCAGCTGTGGCTCATTCTCACCGCTGCTTCGGACTTTTTTATGCTTCTGGTCCTCCCTGCCAGCGCGTGGCTGGGCTGGGTGTGCACCCCACGGATTCTGCCTCTTATCTCAATTATTGCAATCCCAGTGTTAATGCTCCAGGCCTCAGTTTTTTCATCTGTACATTGGGGATAAATGATTCCTAAGCTACAGCGTTTGTGAAGTTCAATGGGATACTGAAAATGAAAATGCCTACCCCAGCACCTGACCTGGAGCATACCTAACTTCTTTTGGGAATGGAGAAGGATGGCTAACAAGATTGCTGTGCGGCAGCCATGGGGTAGAGAGTAAGCCTGACATCTAGTGGTAAGTGTGAGAGCTGCACCTAACGCTGGTGTAAGGTTGAAGTGGAGATTCCCTGACTCCTCTGCATGCGGAAGCTGCAGGTCCAGGCTATGAACAGGGCGTAAGCACCCAGAGTGATTCTTACATCATCCGCCAGTAAGACCAATTTGAGTTTACTCACCAAGGGTGCACAAAGGAGAGAAATCCAGTGAGGAATATTAAGATTTTAAGCTCTTCATAAAAAGGGATTTTGTGCCTGCCAGAATGCAAAGAAATTATGTTATTAATGAGTCAATTTCCAGGTCTGAAAAGCCAAACAAAGTAAAATCAAATTCAGAATGATCTCACAGAGAAAAACCAGTATTGGTAGCCTCTTTTCTGTAAACATAACTAAGTTTGAGGCAAGCCTACAGAGAAGCTGTATATTATCCTTTCATCTCTCAGAAACCAGAGGATCAATTATAGCATTCCCCCGTATTTAATTGACAAGCCTTCACCAACAAGTATTAATTTACCAGCAGCTGTACTCCCAGAGAAATGTTGATCCTGGTGAATATGAATTGAATAAGACGGATTCAGCACATTCTCTTAAAGATCTTACTTGCTAATGGGGAGATAAATGGGTACTAAATAAAAAATAGAATCTCAAGGATGTTTAACACAGGAAGGAGAGGTATGCAAACATATGGAAAACCATCTGTGTGCGTTTCCTGCTGCAGCAGCAAATTATCACTCATTTGAGAGGCTTAAGGTTCTTTCCAAACAACAAAAATTCTCCGCCTTACAGTTCCAGAGTTTAAAAGTCCTAAATGGGACTTCCAGAGCTGATGAAGCTGCCCACAGAGCCGTGTGCTCCTGGTCACTCTAGAGAAGTGCATGTTTCCCTTCCAATCCATCTTCCAGAGGGTTCTGTGGTCATATTTCCTTTCCTTTTCTTAGTCTTCTGACTCCCTTTTATTGGGACCCTGTGAGTCTAACAGGCACAGCTAGATGCCTGTTTTAGACTCCTTAATCACATCTGCAAAGCACGTTTGCAAGGCACTGAATGTGTCTGAATGTGGTTTGGGGTTCCCTAAAGGTTCATGTGTTGGAAGATTGCTCTCTGAAGTGGCCATATTGAGAACTGGTAGGACCTCACTTTTTTTTCCTCTTGTTGTTTTTACTGTCTTCTGCGCCTTGAACTGTTGCCTCTGTGCCATGCCACCCTGCTTTAGAACCAGCTGATTATGGACTGATACCTCTGCAAACTGTGAGCTGAATTTCCCTTCCTTAATTTTGGATGTTGAGTATTTTGTCTCAGCAACAAGAAAAAAGTAAGACATCAAAGATTTAATGAAAAAGAAACACACACACACACACACTGAAATGAGAATTAATACAGTCATTATGGAAAACAAGTTAGAGACTCTTCAAATAATTACAAACAGAACTACCATATAACCCAGAATCCCATTACTGCCAATATAATGAAAAAAAATGAAATTACTGTCTTGAAGAGGTATCTGCACTCCTATCCCATTTATAGTGTTATTCACAATGGTTAGAATATGGAAGCAACCCACATGTTCACCAACAGCCAAGGGCGTAAAGAAAATAAGGAAGAATATTTTTGAAAAGGCAGCCTTTAGGATAAAAGAAATCCTGTCATCTACGATTATGGACAAAGGTGGAGGACATCATGATGAATGAAATAAGTCAAGCACAATAAGTCAAAGGCAATGCCACATGATCTTATTTATTTGTAGAATCTAGACAATCAAACTCAGTCAAGCAGAGGGTAAGAATAGTGGTTACCGGAGCCATTGATGTGTTATGGATGGAGAGAACCTGATCAAGGGGGCAATTTCATTTACACAGAAAAATGGTCTCAGAGACTCATTGTATAACATGGTCGCTACATTTAATAATAATGTATTCTTCGTGCAAAAATTGCTAGAAGAGGAGACTTTAGATATCTTCACCACTAAAAATCCTTGTGTTAGCTTGATTTAATCATTCCACATTGTTTACCTATATTGGAATATCATGTAATACTTTATAAATATATACAACTACTATTTCTTAAATAAAATTTTAAAAAATTTAACTAAAAGCAGAAAATTTTTTAAAAACCATAGTAGCGAACTTTGGGTAAAAAGTTAGATAAAAATACTAAATAAAGAAAATTATTTTTAGTACAATAAAATATTTCCTTTTGTAGAAAGTCATAAATTTGAAAAGAGGGAAAGAAATTTGGGGCTGTGTGGTACAGAAAGGAGGGCGTGAGAAATAATCATAACTGAGATTGTGGAGAACTATGGCAAATACTGTGTTATGGACTTTGGAGGTTATCCTTAGGTTGATGGGGAGCAATTAGAAGACCTCAAGGGGAAAAACCATTTTATACTAGTATGAAATGCAGCTTAGGGAAGGGTACGAGGGAGGCTTTTGCAGCAACCAGATAACAGATGAGCTGCCTGCACTCAGGGCTCAGTGGTTCATGACACAGATATTACAAAGCCCCTTCGCCCACCAACTATGTGCTCTGTAAGGTCCTTTTCTTTTCTAGACTCCCACTTTCTCATCTGTAGAAGTGAGACTCACATTGACGCTCACTGGAGCTTACTTTGAAGTATTATTCCGAAGATTAAATGAGGAGGCACATTTTAAACATCTGCTATAGGACCTGGTCCAGTAAAGCTTAAGTAATTGTTCAATGGTCACTTCAGTGGAAATAGAGGTAACTGAGAGAATTCAAAAGATATTTAGGAAAAGAAAGTAGTACTTTCTTTCAGTAGTGACTGGTTGCTAAATATAAGGTGATATTGGCCAGGAAGGCCAGGCCAAAGCTCTCTGTCTCAGTGGACAGCTGGATGAATGACGCTGTTGATGAAGGTGGACCCTAATACAGGAGAGTGTATTGGAGTATGACAGCTATTGGTCTGTGTTTGCATGTTAACCTCCGGGGCGACTCAAGACGCCCAGAAAGAGAAATCTAGTAAGTGATGGTTGGATATATTTGGGGAGATTTGACTAGATCTTCCTGACGGCCACTGATGGAATCCGATAGGGTGAATGAACATACCTGAAGAGGTCTTTCCACACTTAGAGAATGAGGAAAGAAGACCTGGGGAAGAATCCCAGAAATGCTGGATGAAGAGGACACTTTGATTTTCATGGCATTTATCATCTTTTATTGCACTTGCTTATTTAATGTCTCTGTCACATAATCCCATTCTCTGAGAGCTCCTTGAGGGCAGTCATAGTGTCTAACCTCACCATTGTAGCTTCAAGGAGTAAAAAATAATCTCTCCTTGGAAATAAATCACCCTTCCCCACAAAGCACAGGGAGTGACAGATCTGCCCCAGCCCTGAAGTGTTGGAGGGGGCCAGGAGAAAAACAGAGAAAACTGTTAACAGTAAATGTCACACTCACCTCTGGAAGAAGACTAGTCCTGGCGTTTGCCTACATAACATTGCATTTCTTTACCTTACAGCCTGATTCACAGGACTTACTTTTCAAAAATCTTGCTGAGCAGAAAGCAGACCCTAGTTAAAGTAGCGAGCAGACCTGCAAATTGGAACAGAGAAATGAGAACTTGATTAGAAGAGCAGATTTATCAAATCCTATAATTACAGAACTTAACAATTCCATGGTAATCATTTTCTCTTTGAAAGGGGTAGAGAAAGAAAATTCTTCTTTTTTGGAAAAGCATCTAAAGTAATCTGAGTAAGTATTAAATATATATTCCAGCCCCAGGTAGCCTGCCAATATGAAATGTTGAATAAAGTTTAAAGGAAATAAAAGGCTTTTTAAAGTGCTTAGAATGTACTAGATCCATGGCAGACTGTTTCACATAAATTAATTAATTTAATCCCCACAGCTCTCAAAGTAGGTATTATTCTTTCCAATTATGCAAAGACGTTATTCAGGTCAGTGGCTAATGGCAGGGTCACGCCTACTTACCCAGCATGCCTTGTGCCTTCCATTACACCAGGTGCTGAGCCCAGGGCAGCGTCTCCCACCTGGGAGAAGGCTGTGGCCATTGTGATCATCCTACTAACATTTTACAGTCCTAGTCTGCTTCCTCTGATCCTTTCTGGCAATCCCTTCCCTTCCATAAAGTGGCTGGCACCTGGCATAGTGGCACACACCTATAACTCAACACTCCGGGAGGCTGGGGCAAGAGGATTGTAAGTTCAAGCCAAGTTTGAGAAACTTAGTGACTTAGACCCCGCCTCAAAGGGCCTGGGTTCAATCCCTAGTATCAATAGATATGTAGAGGATGTACAGGCAGAGAGAGGGAGAGAGAGAGAGAGAGAGAGGGAGAGAGAGAGAGAGAGAGAGAGACAGAGAGAGAGAGAGACAGAGAGAGAGAGAGAGAGAGAGAGAGAGAGAGAGACAGAGAGAACGCAACTATGGATTGAATCACTAAGGGACAGGCATACCATAGAAAGTCACTAGCATATACAAGAAACTTGCCCTTGATTTCCTTAGAGAAAAACATGATAATCCTGCAGAGCACAGGAGAATAATGACCATTTACATCCCCACAGCAATTTAAGGCTACAAATTCCTTCTAAGTCATATTTTATTTTAACCTTGGCCCAGACTTGTCAAGTTTGACATCTCCATTGTTAAAAAAAATTATTTATGAGATAGAGACCTTGACTTCATTATAAATGGTTTTCACACATCCTAGGCTTGCTAACCCCATGGAAAGCATCCATTCCTCAAGACAACTGGCCTGTGGAATAAACAACTCAAAGCAAACAAGGTAGACACTTAGAGGAAATAGTTCCATCTTATCCATCCTTAGCCTCAGCCCCTTAGGAACAATTGCTCAAGAAATATTAGTTAGCTAACATAAAGAGTTTCAAGAAAATGTTGCATCAAGTTTGTCACCATCAAGATTTTATAAATAGGGCTGCTTAGGATCGTCATCCCACTTTAACAGCAAAGTACCTAAAGCCCAGAGAGAACCTCAAACCACAAAGTTGTTTAGTGAAAAAAAAAAGTACTTATTTGTAGCTCTTTTCACCATGCTTCACCATAATCACTAGCTCTAAAACCAAGAAAAACATCAAAATTAAAAGAAACACAACCTAATGCTCAAATTGTATAAGACTGGATAAATTCAGCCTCTGCATCACCAAAAGGATGAATCACCCATAATGCATATCACCCCATTAAGGTGAACCAATATGCAGGATTATAGCAATTTACAGATAACAAGGCCTTGTTAGAAGAACACTCAGAAGGCTTACTGTCAATGGAAAGTTTAAGAAAAGTGACTCCAAGTGATTTAAAAAAACCCACCACAAGCAAGCTAATACGACATACACCAAGATACACTGATGATATCTGACTTAAAAATAGCAAACAGCAGTTTAAAATCTTCCTAGAAGATATAATAAAGGAGGAAAGTGTCCTAAAGATCTTAACTCCACTTAGCAGTTATTCACCAGCCAAGTTTCAGTCTTTTCCTCCAGCATCTCTGAGACTTCAACCACCCCTCCTGCCTATTCCCCTGGGCACCCAGCTTACTCCATTTTTGTAAACCATTGGTCACTGCTTCTTCAGCTGATACTCCTTTCGGACTGTTTCTTGGTCAACTCCAGCTTCAGAGACCCTGTGATTGCTTCTTACCCTGCATTCTGTAACCCTAACATCAAATCCAGTCCATCTATACTTCTAAGCTGGAAGCCCAGCCCCACTTTCCAAGAAGGGGAATGTCATTTTGTCCAGCATCAATGTAAGGTAATTCAAGAAATATGAATATTGTTTCCTTCCATGTAAAAGAGCTGTGCTAGATACAGGCAGGGAAGCAAAGAAAATGGAACTAAATATTCACATCTTTGTGGAGTTAAAGAATCTACTAGAAAAGGCAACTAATTAGGGCCAAGTAATACTAAAGAAGATCAAGCAGGTTAATCTCCATCCTAACTACAAAAGCCTATAAGGTGACCAAAGGAAGGTGAAAAGCATTCCGATAAGTAGTATCTATGTGGAGGACTTTTGTAAAGGAACTGACATTTAATAAACCTTAGAAAAGATCGAAGAGAAGGAAGCTTCAAGAAAGAAAAGGGCACCCACGGGAGTGCACAGATGTGGGATGACCCAGCGTGGCTGAAGAAGAGAGAAACAGGATTCTGGGAAGAGGGTTGAGGGAATGCATGGCTTCCCGGAACACCAGGAAATGGGTCAACGAAGCCAGTCTTCTCTTAACAGAGTACAGTGTGTTCCGACACAGAGTGCTGAGCAAGATTTAAATTGTGACATTTACACTGGGCAAGCTTGTGCTGGAGGGAGCTTATTTCTGAAAGTCACTCCATGAACACTTGCCTAGAACATCTTTTGATCTTCCTGAGCATGGACCATCATGTTCGTTCTTTCTGCTGCAAGACGTCATGAAACTCCCACTTCTTCCAAACCTTAAGTCGGTTCCTGGAAGAGAGGTAGTTACCCTTTGCTAATTAAATATATCAGCCAGCCTGGACCATGTTGTCCAGCTCACCTCCTACCTGAAAACCTCCAGAGCTCTCCCACTCCAGCCTTCTCAGAAACCTTGGCTCATACTTTTGAAACCATGAGCTCTAAACATTGGTTCTGACCGTTCCTGTCCCAGATGGAGAGGACCCCTGGAAGTGGTTTCACACACAGCAGGGCTCACTTCTATCATTTGGCTGGCGACAGAGCTTCCGCACAACTCCAGTACCCAGCCTAGTGAAATGTCAGGCGCATTTTAGGGTAAAAACTTTACATAGTGACAGGAATCCAGACTTCAAGTCACAAACTGCATGACAAAGAGATGGTACCAGTGACAGGTTCATTTATTTTTAATTTGATATTTCCTGAACGTTTGTCAAGTGATGACACTTTCAACCACATGAGACTTTGTGACTTCCCTTGGTGCCTTTCCTACAAAGTCCACATGTCTCACTTAGGTGCTTATGCAGTGATCTCCCCAGGAGGGTGATGCACCCAGCATTCCCACTAAAGGATGAGCATTCTGAAGAGACCTGCCCTAACGTCTGTGTGTTTGTTTCCATACAGGACACTGTGAAGTTTCTGTAATAGCCAGGAAAATTCACTGTGAAAGCTCCACTGATTTTAAAAAGGTTTATAGTGGCTTAAAAATTCTGAATCTTTTGGAAAGGCATTATTATAGGCTGAACTGTATTCTCCTCAAAATTCATATATTAAAGTCCTAACTTCCAGTACCTCCAAATGGAGTTTGGAGGCAGTCTTCAAAGAGATAAATAAAGTGGTTACAGTGTGCTGAAATCCTATTTGACTGTTGTCCTTACAAGAAAATGAAATTAAGAGCCGGGCGTGGTGGCTCACGCCTGTAATCCCAGCACTTGGGAGGCTGAGGCAGGAGGATCATTACGAGTTCAAGACCAGCTTGGGCTACAAAGTGAGCTCAAGGCCAGCTGAACTGCATAGTGAGACCCCGTCTCAAAAAAGACAAAAAAAAAAAAAAATGACATTAAGGGCGCAGACACACAGCAGGAAGACCATGTGACAACAGAGGGAGAAGACAGCCATCTAACAAGCCAGGAAGACATCTTGATCTTGCATTTTCAGCCTCTGAATTTCTGAGGATATAAGTTTCTCTTGTTTACCCCACCTGGTCTGCAGTACTTTGACTGGGAAGTTTGAGTAAACCAAGCAGATACAGAATTGAAATGTGCTCCCGTATCACCCTTAGGGAGGAAAGGCTTTCCTAAGTAAGCAGCATTGGTTAGTGAATTCCCTCTTCATATTCTTATAAATTATTTCCCCAATGTCATATGTACATTTTTCTTCCACCTAATTCACTGATCTGATTATGAGTAGAAGATACTAATGTGAATTAAAAGACTTCCTGAGACTTTTGTGCTGAAGTAGTTTTTAAAAACACAGATTCTAAACACTCTCTTAGGATGTACAAGTCAGGACGGATGCTAAGAGTTTTGTTCTAGATTGCATGATTTTCACTATCTTTTAGGAACCAAAACCTTGAGGGAATTATGACAAAATATACATATAGAAACATGGGAACAACATCACAATTTTAAGGAATTTAAGGAATATTTGTAAAGGCTTATATCTGTTCTTTTTTGTTGTAATTAACTACACAAATTAAACAGTCCATACATTAAATAGGCATTTTATTTTCACTAAATGTTCTTTTATTCTTAAAACACGTTTAGTGTCCAAGCTACAGCGCCTCCTAACCCATGGTCAAGCATTGTGCATACCCATATGCACATGATAAGTCTTCTGAAGGTCACCATGCCAAACTGGGGTGATATATGTGGATGGTCTTATCACACAGTGAGCTTAAAGCCAGACATGCATGACCTATCTGTCCACAAGCCACAGAAACCCAGGTCTGTCAAACACATGCAACTTATCCTGTTTGTTTAAAGCATCGGTCACCACCTGCCCTGAGCAGGTTTTTCCGCGGATCTCCAAACTCCAGGGATCAGCTGCGTGTACACCCTAAAGCAAGCACTTCCTTTTGGTTACGACTTCATTGTTGCTTTCCCTGCACTCCCAAATCCTGTTTATCCATCTCTTCGAGCATTCTCATTCTTCCTCTCCTTTCCCTCACTCCCTCCCACCCTAGGCTCTCACTCTGCATTTTCCCCAAGCTCCCTCATGTCTTCACACTGTTATCTGAACTTCCTCCTGCACCCCAGCAGCCACCAGCGCTCCTCTGAGGACAGACATGCACAAGAAGTGCCTCATTTTCTCACACCGTTCTTAAAAGAGATAGGATACAGTTTGGTACCGCAGGAAAGCCTCCAGAAATGGCAGTTAGTACCATTCTGTCAGCAGAATGATCAGTGTTATTCTTCAGTCCAGGAGTTAGGGGTCCTGGTCCTCTACACTGGCCCCAGTGTTTTCCACACCTTAAGACCCCTGTGCCAGAGAGCCATATGGTACCCGTTTGTATCACCCTGGCTTCCATCCTGGAGCTGCCCATAGGGCCTCTGGCTCTGACAGACTTTGTCTTCTATCTACTGACCTTCAGTTTCCACTTCCCTTCCATTCTGCCCAGTTTAGATTTCACAGCACAGCATCTCTATTCCAGCCTGGCCCAAACCCTTCACTTCCTGTCCATCTTCCTCTTGTTTCTGATGCCCAGACAAGCCCCATCCCTGAATGATAGCGACTTTGTGTTCTCTGTACCAGCACCTGAGCAGATAAGCCCTGGGCCCAGATTGCTAAAGCATACATAAAATTTTTCTGTGCATTTTACAAGATGGATTATTTTGAACTTTTCTCTCTCCATATTATTAAAATCAATAAATACTTATGGAGTATTTATGGAGGATACTTATGGAATACACTTACGATCCAAACTCCAATCGGCACTTACAACATTTGACATGGCCACGGCCTTCCTGAAGCCTGAAGCTTTGACTCCAGGTCAGTATAATTGAGACGTTTCAGTGTTTTATGCTGTTGAAGAGTTTTAGCAGGAGAATTAATCTATCTTTTAAAGGTCCAATAGCGATTAATGTTGATTGATTTTAATGTGGAATTTTGACCTTTGAAAATGAAATTCTTTAAGCAATGGAGGTTAAGTTGACACAGACTCAGTAATAAAGTGAGAAAGGAACATTGGACTTCAAACATTTTTTTTAACTTCTGTTTAACTTTTTTTCTATCAGTAGCATCTTCTGAGCTGGGGTATTGAGTTGCCTCACTGCAGATTCTAATCCAAATGAATACAATTATCTAAGAAATTGGAATGATTTACTGGATACAGAGCCAGCTCCCTCACTTCAGGCTGGGTTATAAAACCTGGCCTCCGCTTGTAGCCTGCCGACTTGCACGGTAGGTTTCAAAATGAAGACTTCAACCCTGCACTTGCCTGAGTTTCCTTCCAGTCAGTCATCTTCTGACAAATTTCAGACTCGCATCCAAAATCACATAAGCAAATTTATTACAAAAATCTATCAATCGGGAGTGTGTTCCAGAGAATACTGATTGATACACATAGCCAAAGGCTTGTTACATTTATAACTAATCTTTCACTTTCCAGGGAGTATTGTGTACTTTTTGAAGTCACAGGCAACACAATCCATCATTTAAAATTTTGTTTTAATTGTATTTAGAAAGTAGTAAAAATATAATAGAACAAGACAAAACAAAGCCAATCGAGACAATGCAGTGAAACTTCACAGCAGGATACCGGTATAACAGTAATAGGTACCACAGTATATCTTGTTATCTTCATAATAGTTGTCCAGTCAATTAGGTATAGCGAAATCAAACCAGAAAACAGAACATTATAAAACCAATTGAGAGTATTGAATAGAGCAAAAGAAACATATAACCAAACAAAACAAGTGAAAACAACCTTTGCCTTCAAACAGAAGCTAGAAAATCCCCCATATTTGCCATATTATATATAGTCATCCTCCCAAGAGATGCTGAGACCTCTGTCCCCAGTTGCCATGGGGGTGGAGGGTTTGATTCTCAGCCTGCGCCCTGGTAGCTCATGGGAGCCCCTGTTCTCCTTCTGGCCCTCACCAGGCGCGCTTACCAAGAGGGCAGAAGAATAAACTGCCTAAGTCCCACCATGGCCACAATCCATCATTTTTTGACCTAAACCTAAACTTCTTTGAGAATTTAGGAGGACCTAAATCCTCAACTGCTTTCAAGCAATAAAATCAAATCTGTTTTTACAGAATTCTCTTTTTCTAAAGTAATAAAACCTGGGGAAAAGCTCACAAAATAATATAAACTTTAAAATATCAAACACAAAATTTATAAATACTTGATGGTTCTTTCAGTTTTGACTGTTTTAAAACTTTATTTCTGTGAACCCAATTCTGATTTTTTTTAACTAGTCAAAGACAACAGAGGAAACAAAGCCATGGTCAAGTTTCTTTGAGGTGGAAAACAAGAAGGATGGGTTTTCTTTCTCTTTTTCTTCAGTACTAGAGATTGAACCCAGGGTCTTGACTCTGAGTCATATCCGTATCCCTTGTCCACTTGTTTGTTAAAATATATTTGAAAACCGAATTTTGCTAAGATGTCCCACTCTTGTGATACTCCTGCCTCAGCCTCGCAATAAATTCTCTTTTTTATTACGAATGTATATCTCGTTAGTAAAGATTCTGAAAAATAGAAATACTTATAATATGCAAATAAAACAATTGCAAAATTCATATAACAGATGAAATTTAAGAAAAGGTGAAAAATATTAAGAAACTGAAGACTCAGAAATATATAAGTATAAATCGATTTCCCAAAACACACACACACACACACACACACACACACACACACACACACACACACCTTTGTGCAAGCAGAAAGAGGGATAAGAGTGACCAGTAATAGAATTAACTTTGGAAACAAAAGACTCAACTTCCTGGGGAAGCTGTGCAAAGGTTCTGAACATTACTAATGGGAGATGGCACCTTCTTAAAAGGTCAGGCTGTCTGTAGCAGCCCAGTGGACCATACCGTGGTCAGCCCATTAGTCCCATTAGGTGAGACTCTCCAAATAAAATTGAAGGATGAAGTTGGAAGTAACTGAACAAAAAATAAAGATTTAGGAATAAACTGAGTCTCAGAGAAACTGGATAAAAAGTGACTCAGTTCTTACAGTGACTCATTTTAAACAAGTAGGAATCCATAAGTTACACTGAAATGTGTTGAACCTGCAAACATGGCAACAAATGATGAGAAAGACATTCAGAAACATGTTTAAACTCTGGGACACTTTATCAGTCAAACGCTAACCAAGAAAAGAACACTTTCTGGATTAAAAGAGACCTTTCATCTAATCATATAAAGGCTTTATGAGTTCTGCAGAAGAAAGGTATGCAGAAAATTTAGCTTATTTTTAACATTTTTATTGAAAAGCTATTTCTTCCCTCTTGGGTTGAGTTCTTTGATGCGACTTCAGTAGCTGACTCTGAATGCAGGCTTCAAAGTGGTTTAGAAAATCATACAGTGTTGAGAACCTATGCTTTCTTCAGGAAATCTTTGAAAATAACTGATCAGAAGCTTAAAAAGGTTCTTCTGAGTTCTTGTGAGATATGGCATTCTGAGAAAATGGCACATTTTCCTGTGATTACACACTCTTGGATTCGGAAATGTTAGGTAGCGATATAAATCAAAAGAAACAAAATATAGTCATTTTAACTCATCGTTGACAAAAGACAGAGGTAGACTCAAGTCTCCACTCAGGGTAAGTGGTGGAACTGGATATACCAATCACTCACTCGTTCATGCGGTAAATGAATTAATACCAATATCAGAGCTATCACTTGGTCATCAGGAAAGGAAAGCACTGCACCTGCCACTGTGGGAACTTTTCAAGGAGGTACCAGATGCCAGGAGAAAAATATGAGTTAAAAAGGAAATAACTATAACAAAACTTTCTTGAAACCAACCTAAACTAGTCTTTGCCCTATCAGTGGGCACCATCAGAACCTTAGGAAAGATGTCTCCAGGGTATCTCAGAAATCAGCGAGATTCACAGGCTCAAGTATGCAAAAGATAGCACACATTAGTGTTATAGCTTGGATCAAGAATATCCCCTAAAAGCTCTGTACTCAGAAAAAAGTTTTATGAAGATGACCAGATGATGAAGGAGCTGCCACATTGGTGGATTCATTCACCTGTGAGTTCAGTGGCCAAGTGTGCTTTGGAAGGTGGGAACTGATTGGAGGAGGTAGTCACTGGAGACATGTCCGGAAGGCTATATCTCCCTCTGTGGCTCCTCTATTTTCTCTTTGCTTCCAGATCACTATGATATGAGTAGCTTCTAATTGGCTATGACCCTCTGCCATGGTATCATGCCTTATAGCCAGTAAGCTATGAACTGAAAACATGAGACCTCTCCTTCTTGAAATTATGGGGGTTGAATATTGTCTCCCAGCTATTACAAGACCGATTTTGGTATCAGAAATAGGGTTGTTGCTAACTGATCATATGCTATAGAAGCCTCTGGAACTGATTTTCTGGAGGAGTTTAGAAAGATTTGGAGATACTGGCTGGAGAAGCATCCCTAGAATGCTCTAAGTTGAAATTAATGTGAAATTCTGCTCAGAGTTCAGAAAACTAAAATTCTGATAGACCTACACGTGATAAAGGCCAGGCTCATGAGGTTTCAGTTAGGAATAAATACATTTACAGCTACACTTGACATTATGTGTATTATGCTCTGTTGGGAAACTTGTGTCATTTTTCTCATGTCCTGAGACTTTGCAGGAAACTAAGATTAAGGATGGTGAACTATGTGATCTGACAGAAAACTTCAAGGCAGGCCAGTATTCAGGCTGTGGCATGAGTATGTTTCCCAGCTTTTAGCAATACACACTGAGAGAACAGGATCAAAAAGCCTATTTAAAAGCCTATTTTCAGTTTTGCCAGAATAAAAGCTCCTGAAAAGTCTGGGCATGTAAAGTTGGAGCAGTGGTTAAATGTGGTTTCTGAAAAGATAAGCTTTTAAAAAGCCAAATACTTTACATCAGAACCTTAGGAAAGATGTCTCCAGGTATTTCAGAAATCAGCAAGATTCACAGGCTCAAGTATGCAAAAGTGAGATACTTTTCTTAGAGAAGACAGCCTGAGGGCCCCGCTCTAAAAGGGCTCCCTAGGGTTGATTCACTGGCATTTGGTTCATAGTGCTCAGTCATTCAAACACCTGGAGACTTCTGCAGCCATGATTCAAGGAGTCCCAGCTATTGCTCAAGTTGCCAGTTGACCTCAGTGTCATGCACAGGGTGCTAGTTTTATAGGCATAGAGAATGCAAGAGTTGCGAGACCAGTTAGGCTTCCATCCAGACTTCAGAAGGCGGCCTTGGAAACTGGGCAGTGTGCCCACTGATAGGGCAATGCATGAAAGTGAAGGAAAAGTGAAATACAGACTCCAAGAAAATAGAAAAGATGGAACATAGAACACTCACTGAAGTAGGCAGTAGGCAGTGAGCAAAACCAGCCCAAGAGAGAGACTCTATGGCTAAAGCAGACAGAGTCAGGGATGGGGCAGGGCCACCCAAGACATTTGCTATTCACATCTTGCTACCTCTTGTTCCAGTTCTCGACATAAAGCTATTGGATTTAATGTTTGCCTTCTTAGATTTAAATACTACTTGAGTCTTCCTGGTTTCCATCCCCATTCCTACATTTTGAAATATGAATGCTTATGCTGCACCACTGTATGTCAGTGTATGTATTTAACTTTCTTTTTTATTTTTATAGTTTTTATTTGTTCATTTATCTGTATCAGAGATTTTAGATTTAAACTTTTCTAGCAATAGTATTAAAATTTTGTTGACTCGTACATATAATCAAGATGAAGGGCCTTCTAACCAATGATTTATGTCTGTATGAGTAGAGAGACTTGGAGACAAAGACACTCAAGGATGTATATGTGAACATGCAGGTTAAAAACTACAGTATAATGGAGCTAAAATCCCGGAATGTCAAAGAAGTTTAGCAACTGCTAGAAGGTGGAAGAGACAGGAATGAGTATTCTTTCCCTTAAATATTTGAAGGAAAGAAGGTCCTACTGACCCCTTGAGTTTAGATTTCTTGGACTGCTGAAATATGAGACAATACCATCTTACTGTTTCAAACCACTGAGGGCAGCCATGCAGAAGGGGAAGAGAATCAAGAAACCAAACCACACCTTCCTGTGAGCCAGAGGCAGAAATGAGGAACAGGAAGAGAATCGAGAAGCCAAGCCATACCTTCCTGTGAACTAGCTAGTGTGCAGGCTAGGAGACAAATGAGGAACACAGACACACATGAAATGCATGCATGCACACACAAATATGCACACACACACGACATGCATGCATGCACACACATGCACGCACACACACACACCCCAAAAGCAACTGTCTAATTTGGAGGAACTCAGACTGAGATGACAGCAACTGAAGTGAAAAAAAAAATAATGTTTGTATTGTTTGGCTGACTTTGCAGGCCTAAGGCTGGTAGTCTGAGCATCTATTTGGAGAATAACAATATGCAGTATTGCAACTGTGGGGAATTTCCTTCTGTCCTATTTTTGAAGCCCAATGTTTTGTTCCATTTTATTGTTTTGTTTTATTCCTGTATCTAGTAACCTGAGCTATTTTGAAGATAAGAATATGCAATATAAACCCTTTGTTAAATTCCTATTATCTTGTTTTGATAAACATATGTCACTATTGTTTTTTGTTGTTGCTGTTGTTGCTTTGCTTTGTTGTTGTTGCTTGGTTTATTTGCTTATTTATTCTTGTTTTTTTCTCTTTAAAATAAAAAAAAAATGAAAATTTTTTTCAAGTCTTAGAGATGGACTAAATATATTTTGCATAATGAGGTGCACATGCGTCTCTGAGGCACCAGGGTCAGACTATAATGATTTGCATTTTAAATGTCCCCATAAATGTTCATGTACTGAAAGGCAATCATTATAGATCATGAGGGCAAAATACTTGTTGGTGGATTCACCCACTGGTTGGAATGTTCTTGGGGAGTGGGGTCTAGTTGGGGGGAGGCAGGTTCCTGGGCATGACCTGGGCATCTCCTTCTGTGGCTCTACTTCTCTCTTTTTCTCTTTGCCTCCTGGCCACTATGATATGAGCACCTTTGCCACTGCTGTGCCCTTCAGGCATGGTGCCCTGCCTCGGAACCAGAGGATTATGGACTGAAAATGAGAACCTGTCCTCCTTTCAGCTGTGGGTGTCAGATATTATATCCCAGTCATGAGAAAGTAACAAAGACAATAACCAATATGCACTATCCCAAAACAAGAACAAAATTAGATAGCCCTTGGATGTGATTTTTCACTGGAGTTTTGTGTGTTGAAATATTGGTCTCCAACCGTGGGACTGTTAGGAGGTGAGGGGATCTGTAAAAACTGGAGACTACTGCCACCTGAGGTCATTGAGTGGTTTGCCCCCAGAAGGAATTGAAGTAGCTCTCATGGAACCCTAAATGAATTCTCCTGAGAAAGTTTTTATAAAAAGGTGAGCAAACCCTTTGAATGACTCTCTAGCTTCCTGTTCACTATGTGATTCTTGATCTCACAAGCATTCTCACAGGAGGTGCCTCACACAGAGGGCCCCTTGCCTGGCTGTTGCCACGCTGTTTGGACTTTCAGCTTCCAGAACTGTGAGGAATAAATTGTGTTGTTTATAAGTTGCCCACCCTAAACTTGGTATAGTAAACTAAAATTAAGACAAACTTGTGCCTACCTTTAGAGAAAAACAGAGGTCAGTAGAAACAACCTTCTTGACTATGTCTTTGCATGACCTGTACCAATTCTGCCGGGCTTCCTCTGCAAGCCTTCCTAGTCTTGTTTCCTGGAACCCGGGTCACCTCTAGAACACACCCTATCAGTCATCACGTTTCTTTCCCCCTTGTATTTTAAGTCTCTAGTTTTTCCTTCCTTCTTGCTTACAAGTAGAATAAATGCTGCCATTATCTTAAAAATACCATGCTCCTGAATAATTGCAATATACAAAAATGGACTAAGCACTTTAGAAAGCGATGCTTGATTTGAAGAACAAATAGTATAAAAATTTAAATATTAAATGCAAGGACATATAAAGATTGAAAGTAAAAGGACAGAAAAAGGTATTTCTCCTAAACTCTAAGCAACAGACAGTGAATGCCATAAAAAGAAAATTTTACAATAAGAAATACTACTAGATATAAAGAAGACTGTTTCATAGCAATAAAAACTTCAACTAGTTAAGAATATACAAAATATTGTCAATTTGTACATGCTTAAATATATGCTTCAAAATTTGTATATTCTTCTGAATACTGACAGCAAAAATAAACAAGAATAAGTATATTAGGGTCTGTGCTTAGATCCCCCCATCTCCCAAAAGAGTGTGCAGCAAAGACCCAAATGAATGAGACAGTGGTATGATTTTTAGGGTACTGGGGGGACCAAAACCCTCTGCAGAGGGAGTTCTTAACTCTGGTGGCTGAGACAGACAATGTCTCTGGGCGGCCTGTATTTATTTAGTATTCAAACAAGGGAGGGATTAGAGTAGAAAATGCAGGAACCCTGAGAAGGACCTTGGCAGGGGTTCAAAGACCCCTCCAAGCAATAGACAACGCTGATTAAGGAGAACTATCCTAGGAGGAAGTCTCCAATTGTCCTCAGCTGTGGCCTGTCTTGCCCTCGACCCCCAGGCGCCTCCGCGTTTTCAGTTCAGCTGTGCCTGGGCCTTGCCAGAGCCCTGCATGTGTATTCAGCTTCAACTGGTCTAACAAAAATACATATAGATATCAATAATATACTGTGGGTTTTAATACAATTCCATCTGCAATTTACAGAGCTAGCAGGCAGTGGTCCACACAGAAATAGGAAGATTAGTAGATCATTTGGTCAATGAGAGCTAGTAGACAAATCAAAATTGGGCTGCCAATTGAATATTGAAATAAATGCATGACAACTATTCCTAGAGGTTTGCTCAGCTGAGCTAAGTACACACAGCGCTCCAGAACATTTACAAGAATGCTTATGGAAGAATTATACTTAAATGTCAAAAACGGGAGACAAACTAGTGATATCGTAGAAAATAGAGTATATGATTTATGAGTTTTTAAAAAATTGTTTTAACTCTGCTTCCCTTGAAGTTATCAAACTTTTGTTTTTCTACCTTCCAATTTTAAGTAAAAATATTGTTTAAAAGGAGTATTATCTCCATTTCCTCACTTGCATTTCACTCTTCAATCCGTAGCAATATTTTCAGCACCCGTCTTCCCAAAGAAGTGTTCTGATTGGTGCATCAGTTACAATGTCCTGTTGTTTTAGGTGTTTTTTTTTTTTTTAATTCTTATTCTTGTTGGCCTCTTGGCATCTCTGACACTGAACTTGAAAGCTGAAAAATATTTATATTTTTTGTTCTTAATTTCCTTTTTAATGGTACCTAGTTTAACATTTTATTGTGTGTATTTCAGATGTAAGTTCTTCATTTATCTTGTATTAGTCTATATTGATTATATACTATAATGATTTCATATGGTACTGTTATTAATGTATATAATGGGTTATTTTCTTTTTTTACTTTGTCTTTAAGTCTCTTTCTGTTACCAAAACTTATTTTTCATTGTCTTCCATGGCAAGTCCATGACATCTTTGTGCCCCTCATTGGTTCCATGCCACTACCCATCTGGCAACGTAAGTTTGAATTGGAGGTGAGTTAGGACCAGTGGAGGGGGCATTTTTGCCCAGTGAGCAACAGAGAATAGAAAAAACTCTACAAAAGGTGTTGTTCCCTCCTTCTTCCCCAAGCAACTGTTCCTGAACTGAGTTTCCATCTGTCTCCTCTGGGGATGCCCTGCACATTGAAGCAGGCATCATGTTTCACGGTCATTTCTGGCCAGCTCAGTAACAGATGACTGTGTCCTTGCTTCTTCTCTTCCCCTACCTCATTTTCCTAGTTCTTTCATGTTGCTGCCCCTCAACAAAACTTTAGTATTTAAATTTTGACTTAGACTCTGCTTTCTAGAGAAAATACTCATCAAGAAAAGGAAAAGGATAAAACCTTTTAATTCTCTACTGAAGGCCAGGGGTTTTGATAAGTGACTTACATGTGTTATGTCTTTTACTCCCCATAGGAAACTGTGAAATAGTATTCTATTTCCCCCACATAGTTGAGTTTAGTGAGGTTTAAAGGACACACAAACAGGGACAGAGCTAAGATGTTCATGCCAGTGAGTCTTGCTTCAAAGCCAGTATTCTTGCCATTGTCCCTAATATATCATTGGGCCTTAGGAATTCCATCAGATTTCAGTCTGCTAGACTTCTCAGACAATTCAGTGAAGAACATTTTATATATCTAAGCAGAGCACAGTTAGAAAGTCCAGTGGCAGAGCAAGCAATAAGTTAAAGCAGATGGTTAAACTGCTATTATTATTTAACCTTTAGATATTAATCTACGTATTCATCACTGAGTGGAATTACATTGAGGAGCCAACCAGATGCCCCAAAAGTTACTTTTACAAACTAGCACTTGAAGGGTTTGGAAGAGACACAGAAGTCCAAGAAGGTGGAAACCACCTCACCCAAACCTACTTCAGTGCTCCTTACGTCTGAACTCACTTGGCAACTTCTGCTCATCTGTGCCATCTTGATCAGCCTGTTCTCCTCACAAAGTTCTTTGGGAACAAGACGTGCGTGGTTTTAGTTAGACAATTAATTTTGAAATGAAGTAGAGGGATCCTGACTGCCAGAGACTGAAATGAGGAGAATTTCCTTGTCCTGCACAGAGTGTAGCTGGCAGGATTTTCTGTGTGTCCAAAGCCTTGGGCCAGGATCCTACTTTGGAAAATTAGAAAAAGACCGACTTTGGACCCTGTCATTCTATTCACTTAGTTCTTGGTAATGTGGTGAAAATCTTCATTCTGTGTCCTCCTTGTGGGACAAGGGGGATTTCTTTTTGTGCAATTAAAAATATAGACTGAAGATCTAATCATATTCCTACCGTCTAATAAAGCAGTGAAAGATTAGCTTCTTGAGGATGATTATTGACCCATAAATGCATAATTATAAAAACAGATAAATGATATATGTATTGAGAAAGCCTTACTACCCCCTACCTGTTATAAAAACTTATTTTTGAGCCTGATAAACATCTCAGAAGATCTGCCAGTGCCATCTGATGGATTGATCTCTGAGCATCTCCAGCAAAAGCTATGTTCTCAAAGAAGGATTTTCTTCTCTGGATTTTTCTGTGTGTTGTTTACTTGCAGAATTTCAGTGTTCAAACTCCCTCCCAAAAATCAACACTTCACAATATCTTGAGACATGGAATCCACCTGCCCTCTACCTCACCTTCTGACAAAGATCTTTTTGAAGAGTTAATAAAAATCAACACATCTCAAATTTTACTAGCGATCACCTGGGGTTCTTGTTGAAACAAACCTTCTGCTTCCGTGGGCTTGGGAAGGACCTGATACTCTGCAGGTCTCCCAAGCTCCAAGGACAGGCCAATGCTACTGCCCCACAGACCACACTTAGAGTAGCAAAGTATGGTCCTTTGAATGTTTTGAAAATTATTTCAAGCTTCAGAACATTTGTCTCAAGCAAATGTCTTACTGTTACCTCCAATTTGTTCCTAGAGCCATTTCAGAAATAAACAACCAGATGGGTTTCAAGTTAGAAACAATGTTTTCTGCTGTCCTCCTGGGCTTCATTGTTTTTTTCAGTCAAGCACACACGCAAAACGCTAATGGCATCTTCTCAAAATTACACACAAAAATGGATTTCACTAGCATTACTTGACTAGATCTGCTTGACTCTCAGACCACCAGACTCATTTTATTTGGTCTCAAATTGGTTATTTTCTACTAGGCACTTTTAATTATTATACAACATAACAACATTTAAATGGCAAAGCACATAAACAGAGCAGTTTACTTGTATATTTAAATTCTGTATTTGATTGAACAGAAGTAATACTTGTTATTCTGCCTGGGTTCCAGAGTTTTCATTTTCTGCTTGGAGAATTCAGTCATTTTAATGTCCAAAGAAATTATTGTACAAAATGCAGCTAGTCCATAACATGTTTAACCATCTAGAACAGATGGAAGAAAAGGATATTATTTTGGATGCTTTAAAAATGCTTAGCATGCATTTCCTCCTATGCAAGAAGCATAGCTATACATTATCTTATGTAGAAAAGATCTTACTTGGAGAAAATATAAAATTATGTTATATACAAACTATACCAATTCTTGAACTTATCTCTTATGTTCATTTCTAAATATTAGTTACCTATATCAGATCTTTACCATCTATGTTTTATGAGTATTGTCCTATTAGGAATACCATTTTAGATGCTATCTATTATGCCTACTTGTATATCCAAAAAAATAGTGTCAGAAGAATCTCCTTAACTTACGGATATTAAGGCATTAGGAACTATTTATTATTTCAAGGCATTTCTTGAAATTCATAGTTCTGGAGAGTGATATGAACAACCAAAGGAATAAGAAGTCCTACCCACAGATCAATTTTCTCCAAGAAAGAACCAGAAACTAGAAAGTAGGAAGATGACTCCTGCATACCGAATATTTGAAAGAATATCCACATTGTCAGATAAGAAAGCTGAGAGACACACGTCTACCCCATGTTGAGCGCAGCTCTTTAATATCAGGAAGGAGTTTACAACTCCAGCTACTTCCTAAGGAGTGAAATGTCTGTAACACATACAAAATGCCCTATCTGTTCAACTCCTGCCTGAAGATTTGAAATTACTTTGCTAGGGGAGCATCAAGGATGCAACACTGCAGAACTTCTCTGAAGTACAAAGATGTGGTTTTGACACAAGTGCTCCCAGCATCTGCAGCCTTCAAACACACTGCTTCCCGCTTCCAGCTGGATGGGGCTGGGCTGCCCGCTTCCAGCAACCCCTTGAGATTCTGGCTTCTAACTTGCCTGTATCTTGGTGCCTAAAGGAGAGAAAAAAATAACTTGAAAAGTAGGACTCCATATTTTCTTTCCCAGTTTCTTTCAACAATAAAAAGAGGCCTCCAGATTCTCTCTGGAAGGAGTTTGTGAAACCTCTGTAAGCCTGAATGTTAAGATGGACACTCATAGCACCTTCTTTCAGGGCTTTCTACAACAGTAAATCCAGGTCTTCAGCCCCTCCCCAGAAGGAATTTGTGTGTGCATCAGGTCCCTCCACTTTTACACCTTCCTCTTCAGGGACTGACTTCTGAACCTCCAGGCTCTGAAACTTGCTGGCCCTCCGCATTCCTAAGTCTTCTTGGATCACAAATAACACAAAGAAGCTGTTTAAATGTTCACATTCAGCAGCTATCTCCACAGGCACAGAGGACACACCTGAAGAAGGTATCTGTCACACATCCTCTACTTGGTGTAGGACAGAATAAATGTGAGATAAATTCTGGGTCTCAGCTTTTCATAAGAAAAAAAAAAAGGAAGTAAGACATATATCTAACAGCCCAAAATTTCAAATGCATCCCAAAGACCAACTTCTGCATCACCTGTTTCAGGTACCAACTTCCTAATCTCCTTGGGTCCATGAAGAACAAAGACAGTATGTTGGACAACAAACATACTTGAGGGAGATCTAGTATCTCTGATCGGACTGACTGGTGAGGCCCAGCTCCTGTAAGAGGCTAGTTAACAGAACAGGGAAAAGTGATTTTCTTATGAACTGTACAAAAAAAGGAAACAGATTCAAGGAAAATGGAGAAACAGGGGACTATATTCTAAATAAAAGAAAAACTAACTCTCCAGAATCTAACCCTGCTGAAACAGAGCACAGTCATAAAGACAATGAGGTCAGCAGAGCAGTGCTTAAACTATTTCAATAATCAGACAATATTTTTAAAAATTCCAAACAAATCATATAACTGAAGAGTATAATAAATGAACTGAAGAGTATAATTTAGACATGGTTATACATACCTATAATCCCAGAACTCAGAGAGGTTAAGGCAGAAGAATTGCAAATTTTAGACCAGCCTGAACTGCTTTGTGAGTTTGAGGCTAGTGTGCAATATTATAAGACCCTATCTCAATAATAAAACAGAATAAAGGAACTAAAAACAATCAATGAAGGGTTTAACAGCAGTCTAGAGAAGACAGGAGTAGTAAACTTGAGCATAGGTTATAGGAACTCAGCCAATCTGAAGAACAAAAAAATTAAAAGTATGACACACAGTAAAGATATCTTAAAGAATGCATAGGACACCATCAAGCACAATAATATGTTCATGCTACTGAAAGAGAGAAAAAGAAAAAGGAACAAAAGCCACATCCAAAGAAACGAGAGGAAAATTTTCAAGTATTCACTTCTGTAGCGTATATACTAAAATTGGAATGATACAGAGAATATTAGCATGTCATTTGCATAAGAATGACATGTAAATTTGCAAAATATTCCATATTTTTATCATACCTAAGTGTTGTAAAATTGAACTTGTGGATGCTGTTCTCAATTGAAGGCATTCTTTGGTAAAACATAGGGACAGAGCTAAAATCACTTAAATAACAAAAGCAGTACTAGCACTGGTCATACAAAACTGAAAATTACTCATGAGGAGGTAACACCCTATTAAAAATCACCAAGTAAGCCACAGAATCTTCTCACTTTTCTGATCTCCAACCTGCAATAAGCCACCCCCCACATATACCCAAAAAGAGGAGTCCATATGTAGAATATATATGTATCACAGAGAGAGAGATCTAAGTAAGAGAATGGAGAGGTAAAGAAATAGAAGATCTCTACTCTTCGGTTCTCATAAGGTAGAGAAAACTAACAAAGGGAGGAAAAAACAAATACCAGGTAGCAGAAATCTGTTAAAAGATCTTATGAATGATAAAGAAAATGGATGAGTTTAAAGATGAAATGAATCAAAAGTTCACAGCAATTACTCTCAGTACGCCCACAGTGAATTTCAGGAATGCAGGTAAAACCTGGATGAGCTGTCAAAAACTGTTCAAAATGTTAGTAACAGATTGAACAAGGATATGGAATCCTTGAAAAGATGTCAGACCAAAATACCTAAAATAAAAAACAAGGCAGAAACCACACATTGCACAAATGACCAATGACAGTGTGATATGGAAGACAAAACAGGAAGTTAAAATAAAGAGTTCAAAGGAACAAAAAGTAAATAAAAGGACAAAAGATTATCCAGCAGCTACCAAATGATAAGAGAACCAATCTAAAGTTAGAGGAAAAACTAGAAAATAGTTACATGGATACTTACAGAAATTAGGAAGAAAAAGTCTCAAATATAAGAAAAAGTTTAAAATTCAAGTAAGGGACACTTAGAGAAAACCAAAAGCAGAAGTTCACTAGGGCTTGTCCTTATTAAAGTCACAGATGCCAAGAAAAAAAAAAAAAAACAGAATTTTAAAGGAAGCCAGAGAAAAACAAAAAAGTCACACATAAAGGTAAACCAGCTCAGAAGATATATGAGTGCTAAATCATTTCTAGAGAAACTACGTAAGAATATTCTTGACAGAACCAACAAATCAAATATAGCTAAAAACACTGAGGAAATTAGTGAGATAAATGGATAATCAGCAACAAAAAATATCAGGAAAAGAAAAATTATATACCAACAGATTAAGAAGGCATGACAGTAAATAACCAACATGACTCAGTAATATTTCTCAATGTTGGCGACCTCAACTCTCAAATCAAAAGACATAGACTGAAAGATGAAACTAAAAAAAAAAAAAATCTCTTGCAGTCAAGAAACTCATCTAACCCAAAAAGGTATTCATCATCTGAAAATTAAAGTACAGAAAACAACATTTCATGCACCAGGACTCAGAATACAAGCAAGGGTAGCAACTCTAATATCAGACTTAGTAAGTTTCCAGTTAAAACTCATTAGAAGAAACAAAGAAGATCACTACATACCAGTTAAGGGAACAATCAACAAGAAGAGATAACATTAATAAACATCTGTGCAACAAATACTAGAGCACCTATCTTGATAAAAAAATACTGCTGAAATTAAAAGGTCACATAAATATTAACACCATCATAATAGAGGATTTAAATACCTTACTTTTATAAAAAGATAAACTAAACAAAAATCAATAAAGAAATTTCAGAGCTAAAAAACACCCTTTAACAGATGGACTGAATGGAAATATACAGAGTATGCACCTCTCTACAACAGAGTACACATTCTTTTCAGCAGAATATGGTACTTCTGCAAAATAGATCACATAGTAGCCCACAAAGCTGCTTACATAAAGATAGAAGAGTTGAAATCATCCATACATACTATTAGACTGTAGTATAACAAAAAGAAAATCAATGACAGAAGGAATTTCAGAAACGGCAAAAGCTCCTGAAAAATTAAGAACATATCTCTTAACAACCATTGGGTCACAGAAGAGATCAAAGAAGAAATTAACAATTTTCTGGAGACTAATAACAGTGACTGTACAACTCAAAAACAATATCAGGGACAGGGTAACAGTAGTCCTAAGAAGAAAATTCAACACAATCAATGCTCAATTAGGGAAAGAGAGTAAGCCCAAATAAATAACCTTATGATACATCATAAGGTACTTGAGAAGAATCAACAAATAAACCCCAAGCCAAAATTAAAGAGAGAAATTATAAAGATGAGAGCAGAAGTCAGTGAAACCAAGATTTCATTGGTCTGTAAAAATATCAGCAAATTCAAGAGCTGGCTCTTAAAGGAATAAATAAAATAAATAACCCCTTAACTGGACTCACCAGGAGAGAAAAGACTCACATCGATACAATTAGAAATGAAAAAGATGAAATCAAAACAGATACTATTGAAATCCAGAAGGTAGTTATTAACTACTTTTAAAAATTATATTCCAATAAATTAGCAAATTTTGAAGAAATGGATAGATTCCTAGACACATACAAACTACAAAACTAACTCAAGAGAACATAAATATGCTTAACAATCCAATAGCAAGCACTGAAATTGACTTAGTAATAATCTACCAACTTAAAAAAAAGTCCAAAGACCTGATGGAGTCACAGTTGAATTTTGTAAAATCTTTAAGGAGTCATATCACCAATAGTCCTCTGGCTCTTCAAAGACATTGAAATGGATGGAGTGCTCCAAAATTCATTTTGGAACCAATGTCACCCTGATCCCAAAACTGGATAAAGACCCAACTAAAAAAAAGAGCTATAAGCCAATCTCTTTAAAGAACATAGATGCAAAATTCCTCATCAAAACATTAGCAAATAGAATGCAACACATTCTCAAAAAGATGGCATATCAGGATCAAATTCATCCCAGAGATGTAAGGATGGTTCAGAAATGTATGATCTTATCAATAGATGAAGAAAAATTTTTTGACAAAGTCTAACACAACTTTATGATAAAAAATACTAGAAAATTAATAACCAACTTCTGGTCAGGGATATACCACAACAGCACAAGTGTCTGACTGACCAGTGTGAGGTCCTGAGTTTGACTCCTGGTACCATTAAATAAATAAATAACCAACTTCAACAAAGTAGCAGGAGATATTAACACACAAAAATCATCAGTATTTGTATACGCCAATTGAATGGGATGAGAGGGAAATTATGAAAAAAAAAAACACCCACATTCATTGGAGCTTCAAGAAAAATGAAATATCTAGGAACTTAACCAAGGAAATGAAAGACCTTTTCCAAGAAAACTATAGTACACTGGAGAAGGAGCTTGGAGAGGACACCAGAAAATGGAAGGATGCTCTCTGTGCTAGATAGGCAGAATCTATTCTGTCAAAATGGCCAACCTTCCAAAGCACTTATACAAAATCAATGGAGTCCCAGTCAACATACCCACAACATTCTTTACAGGCACAGAGAAAACTATGCTAAAACCCACATGGAGCCAGAAGAGATGCAGAAGAGTAAAAACAATTTTTTATAATAAGAGCAAAGCAGGCAGAAAAACAGAAAAACAATACCTGACTTTAAGCTAAATTACAAAGCAATAGTGATTTTAAAAAGTCACAGTCTTCTAGGTCTTTTCTGATTCCAGATAAATTTTAGGTATC
This sequence comes from Cavia porcellus, assembly GCF_034190915.1. Lineage (NCBI taxonomy): Eukaryota > Metazoa > Chordata > Mammalia > Rodentia > Caviidae > Cavia > Cavia porcellus. Next base: position 38,083,408 of record NW_026947504.1, on the reverse strand, counting down.
TTTTCTTTAGTTCTGTGAGGTAAGCTAATGGTATTTTCATCAGGATTCTATTAAATCTGTACAAAAATTTTGGGTGTAAGGCCATAATCACTATGTTAGCTCTTCCTATCCATAAGCAAGGGATATCTTTCCATTTTCTGATATCCTCTTTAATCTCCTTTTTCAGAGCACTGAATTTTCAATATATAGATCCTTTACTTCCTGTAATAGATTGATTGCTAAGTATTTCTTTTCTTTTTTCTTTCTTTTTTTTTAAGGATATTTTCCCTTTTGATTGGCTCTGAGCAACTTAAATAGGGCTGGTTGAGATGCTGATGCATAACCTTTGAGGCCAGGGGACAGCTGTTTCCCTGCCCCATGACTCCCATCAAAACATGGTTGAGCCAGGTGGGATGCAGAGCCACCTCTCCAGTCCTGTCAGCAGGATTGAGGCTCAAGATAAGAGACTATGACTTCCCAAGGCAGAAAAAGTTTGCACACCAAAGCTGAAGCACCACTGCCTAAACATTACATGCTCCCTCAGGTGTGTTAAACAGATTGGTCTTTCTGCACATCCTTTTCTCCGCATATTGCAGAGGTGCTTTCAGGGCTCCTACCTAGCCCAGCTCACAGCACACATGTGTCTCCCACCAGTCTCACAGTCACTCATCTTCAAGCCACATCCTTCTTCACTAATTAATAAAACCCAGGTTAGGCCCTTTGTTCTCATGAGCCTTCATCCTGGTCAGACTTAGGACCCCCTGGCCACCCACAATTATAAATATGTCTTAGTGTCTTTATTCTTGCCATGAGTTGCACTAGAAGTGTTAGATTGAAATTAACTTGCTAGAATTCCAACAACTTTTCCATGGGATCACAAATATAAGTTTTCTGGACTGCAGTGAGGATATGCAGGTTATGCATCTATAGAGATCTATAGAGATCCCTTTACCAAGGAATCCATATTACCAAGGGATAGATGTTCTTATCTTTTTCCTAATTTTAGAGTAAAAGCTTTTTTATTTTATCCATTTACTATGATGTTGGCTTAGTTTGTCATAGATGGCTTTTAACAGATTGAGATAAAGACCAGGTATTCTGATTTTCTCTGGAATTTTTATCATAAGTAAATGTTGGACTTTGTGAAAAACTTTTTCTGTATCTATTGAGATGATCATGTGAGTTTTGTCTTTGGCGCTGTTGAATGGTGGATTACATTTATTGATTTGCATATGTTGAACCATCCCTGCATTCCTGAGATGAATCCCATTTGGTCATGGTATATAATCTTCTTGATGATTTGCTGCATTCTGTTTGCCAGTATCTCATTGTGGATTTCTGCATTTATGTTCATTAGGGAAACTGACCTGTAGTTCTCTCTCTCTCTCTCCCTCTCTCTCTCTCTCTCTCTCTCTCTCTCTCTCTCTCTCTCTCTGGTTAGCTCTTTCTCTGGCTTTGCTATCAGGGTAATGCTTGCCTGTAGGAATGAGGTAGGGAATGTTGCTTCCCTTTCAACTTCATTAAAGAGTTTGAGGAGTATTGGTATTAAATCCTCTGTAAATTTCATATAGAATTCAGCAGTGAATCCATCAGAACCAAAGTAATTGTGGGCAACAAAGGCAAGGCAGAAGGCATCACAATCCCTGACTTGAAATTATATTACAAAGCTATTGTGATAAAATCAGCATAGTACTGGAATTAAAACAGACCTGAGGACCAGTGAAACAGATTATGAGGGGAAAACACAAGTAGAAACACAGTCAGCCACTTTATCTTTGACAAAAGGGCCAAACTTGTGCACTGGGGGAAAAAGATAGCCTTTTTAATAAATGGTGCTGGGCAAACTAACTCTCTGTATGCCAAAAACTAAAACTAGACCTATGTCTATCACCATGCACTAAAGTCAAAATGGATCAAAGATCTAAATATTAAAACAGAAACTCTAAATCTACTAGAAGACTAGATAGGTAGAAATCTTGAAGACTGGGGTAGGCAGAGTTCATGAACAAAATGCAAATTGCACAGGAAGTATTTCAAAGAATCAACAACTTGGATCTTATCTTATTAAAAAGCTTTTGCACAGCAAAGGAAATTATCAACTATGTGAAAAGACAACCCACAGAGTGGGAAAAAATTTTAGGTCAATTATCTCTCAAACAACTTTTATCTAGAATATATAAAGAACTGAAAAAAATAAGACCCTGAAGTTTTAAAAACTCAATCTAAAAATGGGCATCTGAGATAAATACATAGTTCTCAGATGAAGAAATACATTGGCAAATAAATATATGAAAAAAATGTGCAATATCCTGGTCCTTTGAAAAAATGCAAATTAAAACAAAAGTAAGATTCCTTTTCATCCCAGGAAGAATGGTTACCATCAAGAAATCAACTAATTACAAATTCTGGAGGAGCTGTGATTGAAAATAAACCCTTCTTGACTGTTGGTGGGAGTATAGCCGGGTAATAACCACTGTGGAAATCAGTGTGAAGATTCCTCAAAAAACTAGGATTAGAGGTCCCATTCCACCCAGCTATTCTCCTTCTGGGTACCTTTCCGGAAGAATTAAAAACATCCTACCACAGAAATATATGTGCATCCATGTTTATGGCAGCACAATTGGTAAATGCTAAATCTTGGAAACAACCCAAGTACCTACTAAGCAAGGAATGGATTTAAAAGCTGTGATATGTTATATAATGGCATAACATTCAGCAATAAAGAAGGATAAACTTGAGGCTTTTATAGATAAATAGATGAAATCTGAGATGATACTTATCAGTGAAATAAATTAGACTTACATGGATGAACATCGTATTGTCCCCCTTGTGTGAGAAATTAAAAGAGCAAATATAGTCTAAAATGTACAATACATATTGTAAATGGGAAGAAATTGTTCAAAAGGAGAAAAGAACTAAATGAGTGAATGGAGAAAGGAGAGTAGGGGAAAGGGAAAAATGCATGTTGGTTATACTATTAGTGTTTATTAAAAAGGAAGGTTTGTACTAACACTGATTGCAGAAATTTTTATGACCATATCTTGTACCCCAATAAATCTCTTTAAAGATAACAATTTATAATGTATCAACTATTGTTATTCTCCTATTATTTTGTTATGAAATTTTGCTTTACTTTTTTCCATAAAAAACAAAAGAAAAGAATGCATGATCCTGGAACAAAAACTGACATGCGGCTCAATGCACAGAAATGAAGATACAGAAACCTCCCCAGACATATTCAATTATTTGATCTTTGACAAAGGATTCAAAAACACATGGTGGAGGAAAGAAAGCCTATTCAAGAAATGGTGTTGGGAAAACTGGTTGTTTATAGAAGAATGAAATTGGTCTGATCTGTTACTTTGTGGATACAAAACCAAAGGCACGCACACACACACAAAGGAAAACAAAACTCGATAAATAGAATTATAGAAAACTAAAATTTTGCTTTCTTAATCAGTACCAGGGATCAAACTCATGACTGTGCGCTTGCTTGCAAGGCAGGTGCTTAGGCCACTGAGTTAAATCCCCAGCCCCCCAAAATTTTTCTTAAGAAAACAATTAACAGTGAAGAGTTGACCTACAGACTGAAAGCTCATATTTATGAACCTACGTCTTATAAAGGACTAATATCCAAAAATGTAACTGAATGATTAAAAGGGACAAAGGACCTAAAAAGACATTTGTTATGATTTATATCTTGAAATGGCCCCAAAGCCCTCCGGCCTTCAGGTGTGGAACTTCTGAAAGATGATTGGATTGTGAGGCTTACCATTGACTTCCTTAGGAGGTATGGTCCCATCCGAAGACTCACTACAGATGTGGCTGGAAATGTTTATCACGATCCTTAGCTAGGGGCTTTGTGCTCTCCTTTGGCTGTGAGCAGCTTCTCCTCTGGCTTGTTTCTTTGCCATGCTGTTCTGCCATGGAGCCAGCGGACTATGGACTGAAACCTCTGTTATCTATGAGCCCAAAATAAACCTCTCTTTCTTTAAGTTGTGGATGTAGAAAGTTTCAAAGACAGATTTTGGTACCGAGAAGTGGGGTTCTTGTTCTTCCTTTACCTGACCATGTAATTCAGAAGCCTTTGTAACTGGTTCGGAGGAGGAATTTGGAAAGGTTTGCAGATGCCAGCTAGAGAAGCATCTAGAATGTCATAAGCCCAACTTGATGGAATTTCTGGTCAGAGCTTAAAAGACGTGACAGTAATGCAGCTGGTAAAGATCAGGCTCAAAAGATTTCACCTTTGAACCGGGGATCCATTAGTAGTTGGACTACAGGACATGTATATTAGGTTCTTGCAGAAAATTTGTCTACATTTTGCTAATATCCTGACATTTTGCAGGAGATTGAGATCAAGGGCTGTTGACTACTTTGGCAGAGTAAACTTCAGGAAAGTCTAGTATTCAGGCTTTGGTATGGTTACTACTTGCTGATTTTAGCAAGATACACTGTGAGAGACAGGACCAAAGAGCCAATTGAACAAAAGCTTTCAGTTTCTCCAGGAAAAAAGCACCCACAAACATAGAGAAGAGGGGAGCTCTGTTACTGAAAACATCAGCATTATAAAGAAGCCAAGTGCTTTACAACAGCACAATGGAAAAGATGGCTTGAGGGTATCACAGAAACTAGCAAGACTTCACCTTTTGTAGGCTCCAGGTTGCATAAGGGAAAGTTTTTACTTTGCAAAGAGAATCCTAGGGCACCCTGCTCAAAGGAGAATGGTAGCCTAGGGCATGTATTGCCCAGGATTCACTTCATAGTGCTCAGTCATCCAGGCATTCAGAGATCAGCACAACCATAAGTCAAGGGGGCCTGGCTACTTTCAGTGAGCTGCAAACTTGGCATCATGCATGTGATGCTGGGTTTTTGGTTGTTGTTGTTGTTGTTGTTTTGTGTGGAACCAAGGATCGAACTCACAAACTTGCGTTTGCCAAGCAGGTGCTTATGCCACTAAGCTAAACCCCCAGCCCTCATGCTGGTTTTATATACAGAATTCAAGGGTTGTGGGGTCATGGAAGTTTCCTCTTAGGTTATATAAGACGGCCTAGGATGCCAGGCAGTGTGACCCTAGGCGGGCAGTGCAATGAAGCTGAAAGTTACAGTGGAGACCCCAGAAAACTGGAGAAATCTGGAATGTCTAAAGCTGTGAGGAGTGAGTAAAGCCAGCCCAACAGAGAAGCCATGAGATCTGTAACAAATGGCAATCCTGTAGGGACACGGCCACCCAAGCCATTTGGAGTGTGAACATCATCATTTCTTGTCTTGGGTGCTGGACATGGAACCATGAGATTTAATGTTTTCCCTGCTCGGCTTCTGGCTTGCTTTGGTTCCACTGCACTCTATCCCTCTCTTCCTTTTGAAATGGGAATGTTTATCCAGGTTATGTTGAAAATGTTTAACTTTCTTCTAATTTTTACAGAAATTTACAGTGAAGAGTTTTATTAGAGTCTCAAAGGAGACTTTGGACTCAGACTTTTCAGCAATGCTGAAACTGTTAAAACTTCAGCAATATTTAAAGATGAACTAAACATACTTTGCAAAGAGATGAGCATGATTTGGAGGGGTGAGGTCTGGGACAGAATGTTATTATTGTATTTCAATATCCCCAGAAAGCCTCATGTGCTCCGAAATGGGACTTTTGGAAGGTTCCTGGATTATGGGGGCTTAAAGCTGACTTATTAATAGGTGGGGTGTGGTCAGAAGGGGCAGGCCACTGGAGTTATGGTTTGGAAGGTTTATCTCCCTCTCTGGTGGCTTCCTTGATGCTGCTTCCCATCTGCTGTGCTATGAACAGCTCTCCTCAGCTCTGCTCTGCTCTGTTCCCTGTGCCACATTATCCTGCCTTTGAGCCAGACAACTATTGACTGAAACCTCTACAAATGTTAGCCAAAATAAACCTTCCCTCCTTTAATTAAGAGTGTTGAGTATTTTGCCCCAATGATGACAAAAGAGACTAAGCAACAGTTTTCAAAAGAAAACATACAAATGTTCAAAATACACATAAAAATTCTTAACACCAGTGATTATAAGGGGAATACTAATCCAAATTACAATGAGCTGTCACTTCACACATCTTAGCATGGTGACTGGCACAGATGAGAATGTGAGAAAGGAATCCTTATATACTGTTGGTAGCAATGTAAATTAGCCTATTCATTATAAAAACAGTAAGAAAATTTTTTTAAAAATTAAAAATAGAATTACCAGTCATCTCATTTCTAGGCATATATCCAAAGGAAGTGAAATTAGTATGTAGAAGAGATATCTGCATCTTAAACTCATCGCAGAATTTTTAAAATAGCCAAGATACAGAAGCAGTCTAAGTGTCTACAATGGATAATATAGATAAATGGAATAGGTATCATGAAATATTATTCAGGCTTAAGGAAAAAAGTTCTATCATTTGTGGCTATGTGGATGAATCATCTAGATGACGTTATGCTAATTAAAATAAGCCCAACACAGAAAAACAAATATTCTGTGATCTGACTTCCATGTGGAATCTAAAAACCTAGACTCAAAAGCAGGTATTAGGATAGTGGCTGTCAGAAACACAGGGCTGGGGTAGAGAAGAGTAATGAGGAAAGAGATCTTGGTTGAAGTGTACAAAGCTTTGGTGAGACAAAAGAAATGTTTTGCACATAGTGATACAGTAACTATAGTCAACAGTAGTGAATTATACATTTCAAAATTATTTGAAAGGATAGATTTTAAATTTTCTGGTCACACACAAATATGTGATGATGTACATATTAACTTGCATGAATTAATCATTCCACATTCTACACATATATCAAAATATCACACTGATACCAGGGGATGGTAGCACATGCTTGTAATTCCAGCACTCAGGAGGCTGAGGCAGGAGGATTGTTGGGAGTTCGAGACCAGTCTGGGCTATAAAGTGAGCTTTATAGAGCTCAGCCTGACAAAAAGATTTAAAAAAAAATACTCTGTACTCAATAAATAGCACACTATTTCCCCAATTTCCAATAAAGTTAAATTTAAAAACAATGAAATATCAGTTTACACCTATCACATGGATAATTTTTTTAAAAAATTTTTTTAGCAAGGATATAGAGAAATTGTAACCCTGTGTAATGCTTTTGAAATTCTAAAGTGAAAAAGTGCTATGCAACAGAACAGAAGCTCCTCAAAAAATTAAAGATGGAACTATAACACTATGCAGAAATTCCTCTTCTAAGTATACCAAAATGTGTGAATGCTGGAACTTGAACAGATATGTAATCACCCACAGTCCAACAGATCATCCACAATAGTCAAAAGGTGGAACCAGGCTCAAGTGTCCACTGAGAGCAAAAAGGATAAGTAAAAGACAGGATAGGTATGCAGTGGAATGGTACTCATCCCTTTAAACAGAAATAAATTCTGTACAACATGGTAAACCTTGGGGCCACGCTAAGGGAAATAAGCCAGTTGTAAACCTATGGTTCCACTTACGTTCTTAGAGTAATCAAATCACAGAGACAGAAAATAGAATGGTGGTGGTCAGGACTGCAGTGAGCAGGAAATGCAGGTACTTTTTTAACGAGCATAGAGTTTAGGAAGATAAAAATAGTTCTAGAGTTGGATGGCAGTGATGGTTCACAACGATGTAGGTGTGCTTAAAGCCACTCACCTGTTGACTTACCAGTGGTTTAAATGATAAATTTCATTATATAAGAGCTGACTACATTTTTAAAAAATGTTAATGAAGGCAACATCAACAAAAAATATAGTTCTCCACTTACCACTCAATGCCTTTCATTCAATTAATAGCAACCAAAGTGTCAGATTTAAGGATCACTCTGCTCACTTAGCAGAGGCAAAATCAGTGACTTAAACTTATTTTTCTATGGTCATATAGACTTTTATAGCTTAACTATAAATTTAACTTATTTAATAGAGAGCAATCAAAGTTATCGTTTTCTCCTTCAGTAAGTTTAATAGTTTTTGTCTTCCACAAATTAATTCCTTGACTTGCTATATAATCAATTCTCAACTAGCCAAAGTGACCAAATATGAAGATCAAGGAATAGCAAATCATTTACATTTGCACACACAGGGAACCATCAACAATCAGTAATTAACAGAGAAATGCAAATCAAAACCACACAGAGGTATCACCTCCCCACCTGACAGAATGATTGTGACCAAAAGGAAAAAATAATTATAATAATACTTATATGGACAAAAGGAACCCCTGATTCACTGTTGGTATTATAAATTGATTATAAATTGATGCAGCCATTATGGAAAACTATATTGGATGCACATCAGAAACTTAAAAAATACAGCTACCATATGGCCTAACAGTTCCGCTTCTGTGCATTTTTCCAAAGGAAATAAAAGCAATATCTCATAGAGGTATCTGCAGTTTCATACTCATTACAGAATTATTCACGGAAGCAAGACACGGAAGGAAACTTAGCAACAGATGAATGGATAAGAAAGTGTTCACCAGTTCGAGACACCTAGAGAAATTCATGGCAGGAGAAAAATGGAAAGCATGTGCCATTTTAATTTTAATTTTAGAGCACTAGAAATAAATGCTTAACTTGAAAGGAGTTCAGTCTTTAGGGACTCTCAGTTTTCTAACAATCTGCGTAAATGAACCTGTACCTTTCATTCCTCAAGAAAAGAAGAAGGTGGACAGAAGTGTCATCTCACAAAGTAGCTTTATTTTCAAGACCTTTGACAAGCCACTTTAAACATGATGGCAGAATCAGAGCTAAAAGCTGCCTATTAGTCACTGTCTTTGAGATTTCCTTAGATGTGTTCACCAATCACAGGTTCCTGGACAGACTGCCTTTCTAACTGCTGCCTACCGCACCATTAAAATGAGAAGCCGAGGGCCACATGCACTTAACTTGATACTAACAGGAGAGATGACAAAATGCCTCTACACCTGGGAACAGAGGAAGCTTTCAAGTTGGAAGGTGATCTTTAAAACCCCAGGCATTAGAGCTAGAATTGTGCAGTGATGCTGCCAGAGGAATCAAAGCGATATTAAATTGGAATTAGAAACCTTAGAGCACAAAGTGTGTGAGGGAATTTGTTACAGTAATGTTCCTATCACAGCTAATGCATCCAGATGTTGACTGACTTAATGGACATTCCTTAAGTCTGCTAGAAATCTTTCAGTTCATTTTTGGAGGTTATGTTTCACTCATTTTTTTTACTTTAAAAAGACTTGAATCTCTCTTGAGGCTCAATTTTGGAAGTAAAATTCCCCAGATGAAAACTATGATCTATCATTGAATAATCTTTTAGGTAAAAGCAGCTTTTTCAAAGGCCTCGTGATATTTCTGCCTGCCTCAGTTTCAGTCTGTGTAACCCTAACCCTAACTGATCAGTGGTCCATAGCAGGCCACCGTGTGAATATCTACATGGCAATAGCTGTTTACCAGCTACCTCCCTGTTACCCATCCACCTGTTCTTTTCAGAAACAGAGCACTCTCGAGTTCTGGTTGGATTTGGGACCACATAGCGAGGTACACTTCCTGCTTTCTTCTGATACGCGTGGCTAAATGACCAAGTTCTAGTGGAAGGGTGTGGGAAGAAGTGATTTGTGCAAGTTGCAGGCCATCCCTTCGAAGACACTGGCTCCAGATTCTTCGTTCCTTGTCCAGGTGACAAAGAGCAGAACAACTGCAGTGTTGCTTTGAAGTCAGTGAAGGAAGCCACGTGATGAGAGCAGCCCGGAAGGACCGGCCAGGGGAGGAATGGAGTGGGTTACTATTCTACCTCTGTTTATTTGCTCATTTGTATATTACTCATGATGTTCATATCTTCAAATACTGTATAAAAGAAAGTTGGAGAGAGCAAAGACAAGCTTCGTTTTGGGTTTCTGCAAATCTACATTCTGTACACACGTCTGTACAGTAGCTATTGCTCCTGCCTGACAGATCAGGCTCAGACTGGAACCAGACTCCACCAAGAAAGTCATATCTTGCTGCCTTCCCTTGTTCTCATGGTTAAGAAAGGTACAGTTTGTTAACAGCCTCATATGCCCCAGCCTGTAGTGTCCTCTGACTATGCTTGGCCAATCCAACGCTAGCAGGTCAGTTTATAAAGTCCTCTTTGGGCTGCCAGCCCCTTCCTAAATCTCTTCAACAATTTTTAGTCCCATTTCTACAATCTTGGAGCAACTACCAGCCTTTCCGTGTCTCTAGCACTTGAATGATACTTGAAAAATGAGGAGGGGCATCAAGTATCAAGTTCCTGAAAAGCCCCCTGCTGCTCCCAAAGCTAGCCAAATCAAAGGGCCCTTGTAAGTAGGTCCAGACCAGAATGTCCAGATAAGTATCCAAAAGAGCACCAACTCTCTCACGTCTACTCTGGGAACTTAGCAAGCATTGTGGATAAGAAGTATCCTTTTCTACAAATATGCTATGAGCAGCTGTTCTTTGGATGGTGCTTATACAAAGGAACAAATCTAACAACTGGTCTATATCAACATTTATGTATCTTGGGCCAGGGATTTAGCTCAGCGGCTCCAGCAATTGCCTGGTAAGCGTAAAGTCGTGAGTTCAACCCCTGGTACAAAAAAAATTATGTATCTTAACCCCCTTCTTTCATAGTGACCTGTCCAGCCAACTACCACTGAACTCTCACTGCTAGTAATTTTCAATAAACCCATTGTGTTGTATCTCCTGGTCTTTTTTTCATTCTTACTGCAGCCTAGTTCTTGGTCCTAAAATAGACAGGCTGCAGACAGGCCAATTAGTAAACAGGCCAGGAGACTACAGAGTTTAAAGAGCACAAAAAAGTCAGGGAAATTGCAGAATGACCCTGTACCCCACACAGAGATTGGCAGCTCCTCTACAGATGAGTGGGAACCACTATATGAGCACAAGATTGCCCCAAATCATCACAAAGGCAAAAGAAAAGTTTATTGTTTGTTAATGAACAATGTGATTTAGAGAAAAAGAAACTGCTGTATAAGATTGCAGCAGCCAAAGGTGACTGATTGTCACAGCTAAAGGGCAGTAACAGTGACCGAGCTCCAAGCTGAAGCCCAAGTCTGTGTCAGTTTCAGGAGGAAATGAAAGGTGTGTAAGCCAGGTGGAAACTACTGACAGTTGGTTGCTCATATGAGAAGTACTGATGATCACTGCTTCAGAACCCAGACACCCCACACAGCAGCATTTGTACCCAGTAATTAAGGGCAAGAGCATATGGCACTGGAAAAGGAAAAAGGACATCAAACATCAGGTCCCTAGGTGGCCCTTTTCTATCCACAAATTTCTAGCCACGTCAAGGGAACCACCGATGCAGTCTCCAACTGGAATGTTCAGAGACATTAACTGAAGGAACACTGACTCTCCCACATGCACCCTGGGAACTGAGCAAACCCGTGATAACTGTAAGGAGCATTCTTTTCTGCATGTACACTAAAGGCAGCTGTTCCTAGGAATGCTGCTCATACAAAAGCACAAAGCGATCTAATCACATCAATAGTTATGTCTTGAGCTATAAAACACTGCTTCCTAAGGAACGTTGCAGAGTGATACCTGCACAGCCAACCACCACTGGCAATCCCTACAAGGAGGAGTTTTCAATAAAGCCTGTGTCACCCACGGTATCTCTTGGCATAGTACAGGTAGGGTGTGGCCAGGCAAGGCTTGAACAGAGCCCTTCTTTGGGAACCAATATATTTCCCTTTTAAAATTAAATTACTTTATTCTTCTACTTTCTTTGTGATTCCCTTCTGGGCTAGCTAGATGGAAATTTAAAATTTCTTCACGTTAGCTTTTCTAGCCATCCCAAAGCAATATTTTCAAAGCTGATTTTCAATCATGAAAGTTGGGGCATACAATCTACAAAGTATTGTTAAGCTGCTCTGCAGGGGAGAGGATGGTTTTAAATGAACACTGCTCCTAGCATGGTGGACGCGTAGTTCCTGGCATACAAATAGATGCCATCATTTTAGCCACCCACTTCTAACCTGGGAGTGATAGTGCCACACTCTACCATAGAAGGTGGTATTCTCTCCTGCGCTGAAGCCTGGGCTCAGGGAGTCTGAGCCAGGAGGCTGCATCTTATCCCACATTTCATCCATCTTCTCTGCCTCATACTCACCATCTTTCCTTCTCTTATCCATTAATCTCTCCTTTACCTTCTTTGTAGAAGACCGCATAAACCCCTCTCCTTGAATGCAAAGCAATTGTTGCCACATTAGTTAAATCGTCTTATTTTTATACAGTGATGTGTATAGAGCTGGGTGTGGTATATATTTTTCTCTTTAATTGGCTCTAAGCAATGCAAATAAGGCCAGCTGAAGTACTGATACACACTTTTTGGGGCCATTCTAACAGTCTCTTCTTTCCTTGCATAGTGCTCTCTGTAAAAGATAGGAGCACAGCGAGATGGAAGAGCCACTCAGCTGCAGGACTATCAACTGGATACAAGCCTCAAAATAAAGTGCACAAAAGTTTCCATGTCAGAAACTGAAGCAACAGCCTCCAAAAATAATTCAGTTGCTACCTTAATTGAATTATGCAAATTGATCCTTCTCCATGTCCTTCTCGCTGCATTTTGCAAAAATGCTTTTCTCCCTACCCAGCTAGGCAGCTCAAGCTAATCATGTAGTTCCCACCATCCTCACTGTCACTCATCATCAACCCAACCCCTTCTTCACAAGATAATAAATTCTGGGCGAGGCATTGGATCAAACCCTTTAAGCACATAGGCTCTCTGGGATCGGGTTTAGGGCTCCTTGGCTGCCCTCAACTTGGAATATGACTTGGTGTCTTTACTGTCACTGTGGGTTGCATTGGAGGTGGAAACTTGTTCTTAAATAAAGAATACACAAGGAAGCTAGATGTATACTAGTAGATGCTATCAAAATCTAGTCTGTGCTAATCAACAGACTGGTTACATTTTCTGTACCTTATGTGTCTTTATTCTTATGGAGGGATGTCAGACAAATAAATACTGTTAAAAATGGATTTAAATTTTGGGGAAAAGATATATACCTGACTTTTTTACACTAACTTTCTTTTGTCCCCACACACATCTCATAAAACAATCTCATAAAAACAATCACCATTATCTTCCTCTTGTGTATAGATACTCCCCCACTTATCTGTCTTCAACATTTCTCAATGAAAATACACAGTCACTTTGATTGATCTTATTTTAAATTCATAATCTTTAAAGTTGAAAAAACACTAATAGCTAATCAACAATTGCATTATACTTCCCTAATTCACCTACTCTCCTGTTCTAGACAAGTACAGTTGATGCTTGTTATTCATAGGAGATAAACCCTAGAAAGTTTTCAGAATGCTGAATTAACACATAATGAGCCATCACTCCAGGGGAAAATATAGTTAGATTCTTGTGAGCATCTGGCTGCATTTTCATCAACCTATATGCATATAACCTTTTCTCTGTGTGTTTTTGTTTAAAGATGCCTTATTTATTGTATACTAATGAGTCCTTAACATTGAACTCACATTCAACAGCACAATAACTTGTTCCTGAATGAAGCATCTGTGACACACATGTTTTCTCCATATAGCACTTCTTGCACTCGGGAACCTTAGGTAGTACCTTAGTACTACACCTGGGGGAGGGGTATTTTAAGCAGAAAGATCATTAATGTAAACCACAAAATACAAAGCAAATAGCATTGAAGAGATAACAACATGGGACTTGCTTATTGCATTACAGCTGTAACAAGAAGGCAGGACACGGCTTTGCTCAAGTTCAGCTGGAGGCACACATGCAAACTGGAGCATAACCTCAGTTGGAGCATTGGATAACTCAAACGTATTGTAGCTCCAAGCAAGTTCATGTTTGTAATGAATACAAAAAAGCAGTAGGAATATTGATTTGGGAGTTGCAAGTTAATTTTAGCAAGTAAGTACATTTGCATATATGGAATACATAATTGACTGTATTTTACATCTACTCATCTCAAACATTCAACAGCTTCTCCTCTACCCTTGCTCTCAAAAGAACATAGTTTTCTCATTCATTAAGAAAAATCAAAGCAAGCAGACTAGAACCCCTGACTCCTACCACCACTCCATCAACCTTCTAGCATCTTCAAACTCCTTTTTGTCCTTAACAGTACTGAAATAATCAGAAGTAAGCACTAAGTAATATGTCTTCCTTATGTTCATCATTGCAGAGACAAAATACCTGACACCCAAAGTTAAGGAGGAAAGATTTATTTTGGCTCATAGTTTGTAGCAGTTTCAGTCTATAATAGGCTGGCTCCAAGGCAGGGTGGAATGGCAGTAGGGGGTCACAGAGCAGGCGGAAGGGACAGCAGACCACATGCAGTAGCAGCAGCAGGCAAGCAGCAAGTGACAAGCAGTGACTCTCTTTCTGTCCCTTATATACTTTTTGGGTTACCCAGCCTTAGAGTAGGTAGCACTGACACTCAGGTTGAGGCAGCTTTAATCTAAGCAATTCTTGATTCCAACATCATATACTCTAGATCCAGCCAACTCTGAAGAGCCTCACCTATGACCACATGAGGTTTTGGGGGGTTATCTAGGCATAAGCCATAACAATGGAATCTACAAAGTTACAAAATCACAGATTTATTTGGAAAAGCCAACAACTGAAAGAGTCTAAATAAATAAGGCAGTTGTTTACATATACACAAATATTATGCGGTCACTATAAGTTGTAAGTGCATATTTAGGAATATAGCAATATTTGTTATAAATTAAGAAGAAAATGTAGATTCTGAAACAAAGTATAAAATTCAGCCCTAGTTTTATAAAATGAAAAAATGGATTCATTTTGTCTGTGTAGGTTTGCACATGGGAAAATAATTCAGATGACATACATGATATTAGCAATATTTAACCATAGTTCAAAGCCCAGAATCTTTACCACTCTGCTGAATTAATGTGGATGCTCTCAGCTGGTCTGAGATGGAGACCATAGGAGCTACCTTCTCTCAAGCCCCAAAAGCCACACTATATACATTTTTACAGTTGGTTTCTAGATGTAAATGAACAAGCTAGAGTTATAATATCTCTTTTTTTCTTTACAAAGACAATTTAATTATAAAATTGGGAGTAAAACTAAGGAGTTTGTTAAATCTAACAAAATATTGACCAACATGTAAGCAGATGTCATCTTCCCTTCAGTCTAAGGCAGAGAATATGGAGACTCAAGTCCCACACACAATAGCAGAATAAAACAAACAGCCCTTTGACAGCAAAAGCAACCTAGGAGTTAGTAGACCCTGACCTGAATTAAGAAAGAAAGAAAGAAAGAAAAAAATTCCAGTATGAAACAGCAAATATAGCCCTAAGGGAGGGAAGAGATGTGTTTGTAGTAGGTAGAAAAGCTCAAAGCCAGATTTCCATCTTGACAGCTGCTCTGGTTCTCACAGCTACCCTCAGGTAATCCCCACCAGATGTTTTGAGAGATTGCCATAATGTCCCAAACCTATCCTGGTTCCCCAAGACACTTCAGTGCTGTCATCAGATTCTAAAAGTCACCTCCTGGCAATATTAAGAAATAGTGTATTACACAATGAGAAAATAAGAATGAACAATAAAGTTTAAATATTATACTATTTTAGTCTGACATAAATTACATGTTCCATCTTCACAATAATCCTACAAAACAGGAAGAGTTGATCCTGTTATCTTCTTTCATAGATAAAGAAAGCAGGACTAATGAGATAACAGGCTATTCAGTCAAGAGGCTGAGAGGCTGGGGTGAGAGTGTAACCATGCTGTCCTGGACCCCAGCTTCTGGAATGTTGCCTTGCTGGCACCTGTCAGTGGAGGCCTTGAACACGATATACCCAAAATAATCACCCCACCACCACCACTCCTCTCTCTACTCCCTCCAGACACATGCCACTCATTGTTGATGGTCGGTGTGATGTCTGGTGTTTCCAGGATCTTGTCTCACTCAAAATTGGGACAGCGACAACTGAAGATCATGAATTAAAATTTATGGAAGAAAATGAGAGAAAATGGAGAAGAGAGGAAAAGAAGAAAGAGAAAAGGGAAATACATTGTGCACGCAGGACCGGTCACTGCAGGAACAAGGGTGTAGTGGACAGGAGGTGTGGGAGCCATCATTTTTTATACCCTCTTCGATGTCAGAACTGGATCTTCCCACAGGCTCAGAAGCTACTCTGCACATGTATCTGGGTTGAGAGACAGCACTCAGTGAGTGACAGGTCACACCTCGCTGTCCAGCCATGACTGGCTGAGATCTGACAGCTTTCAGTGGTTGCTAAGTTACTACCAATGGCATGGCTGGTTTGTGATGCCCTAGGCTCCTCCTTACTCTATACAATCAAGAAACCCTTTCCCACTCTGCCCTGCTGGCTCCATGTTAGTCAAGGATGAGATACAAACACAGACATTTAGGTTACACAATTGCCTGCTCAATAATTATTATTTAACTTGTATTCATAATTTTCTATAGTCTTCTTCAAAAAGTCTATCTTCAAAAAGGCAGTGATGAGGAAAACACTCTGCAATGAAGGAAATGTTAAAAGTTAGTATGAATTTTTTTAACTACATTTTTTTCTGGGATGTTTGTTGGCAGGACTTGGACCCCTTTGCCTGGGCTCCTGACTGCTGTTCAGGGTCTTTTCTGTGCCTGTTCTCTCCCACCCACCTGCATGTCACACAATCCACTCCATGGAAAAATGGTTCTCTTATCTCTAGGAACGAGGTTCTTAAAAGTCTGGGAACAAATCCAGAAACTCAGAGTCTAACCTTGAGCCCTGACCATCCAAGGGCAGACACTGAAAACTATCAAGAATTTTTAAAGTTAAGACTTTATGTGAAAATGACAAGAAGGATGATGGAACATACACTTTGAAACAAAAATAGCATGCAGTTTCTTTACATACTTCAAAGGACATTTTTTCCAGGGCACAGACCTAAGATACCCAGGGACTTGAGACTTCTGGCCCTTGGGTCAGCTTCAATGCTACAGACAGGGCCCCTTCTTAACTGTCACAGCACCTAGCAAAGTTTCTCACTGTCACTGATAACATGTCCAGCCGTCTCTCTTGAGGTACAAACAGTTCCAGAGGAATCTTTGAAATCAATGTATATTCAGATAGCTCTGCTGGACTGAGTGTCCCCAAAAGAAACCAGACTGAAGGAAAAAGCATGGAAATCCTGAGAAAAAAGTTCTTTGTCAACAGAGAAGTTTGGTCAGTTGGAAACAATAGAGCAGTGGTGCTTGCCTGCCAGACAGAGGTGCGGGTTTCAGGGAGAAGCTGGGCTTGAACTGGGAGGCTACTCCACTGTCCACTCCTCCTCAAGGAGCAATCTGTACCTCATGTGCTCCCTGCTGAGGAGGAGGACCCAGGGGAGACAGAGATGGGGGGAGCAGTGGGGCCAAAGGTCCTGGATGGGGACAGAGGAGCTGCCAAGCATTGGATGCCTGCTTTTGTAATGGAAGCCACCATCCCTCCCCACGCTCCAGAAAGGCAGTGATCCAGCTAGATGCAAAGGCACCCTTGGATTACAAATAGAAACACACCTAGAAATCCTGAGAACATTGTGGAAGAGAGATTGGGGGGCGAGATAGAATTTTCACTGAGGAAAGAAGTGGGAAGAGGAACAACTTCAGGGCTGTTGCCAATGTGTGGTGTCTACACTCAGTGGCAAATGAGCACCATAGTCTGGGTGTAGATGAAAAAGGCTACGCAGCAGGCATTCATGTGGATAGCTGGAAGTCTTCCTGTGGCACTGCAGGTGATGCAGCCAGGGTGATAAAGGAATCACCCTGGTCTGGTCTGGCTCCTCCTTCTCGTATCCCATGTGTCTGTGTGCCATAGTTTGGATCTTTCCTGGAGAATCTTCTTAGTTTGGGTCCTTTTCTCTGAGACCCAGACTCTGCTAGAAGAACAGTTTCTGAGTGCACTGTCTTTGTGACTTACAGTTTAGAATGGCCTGCTTCCCTCCACGTGCTAATATTGGCTACAGATGGGGCAATCTGCTCCTTTCTAACCTGCCAGAGCTGTAACATGTCTGAGTGTTCTCTTTGTCAACTACATATCCTTCTGTTACTCTGCTTCTTCCTACATGTTCTGGTGAAGGGAATCCCCACAGAAAATCTGAAGTATTTGGCAAGAGCTGGAGAACAGTCTCATACCCCAGTCATAGTAGACAGCGGTGAGTATATTTCACCAATTTTATGCCTGTGATTAATGCACAGCAGTCCTCAGACTGGTCCTGGGTATGCTCTCCATAACTGGTTATTTCTTAATTTACCACCCAGTCTCTTAACCTGTTGGTGTGACCAGGATTGGGCTTTTGCTGCCCCTCCCCATTTTCCATTTCAATGGGCCTGCAGGTCCTAGACAACAGGAGTCAGCTGACAGCAAGAAAGCTGTGGTCACCAAGGTGGGGATGCTGGACTCCAAAATTAACTGACAGGGAGGAGTTGATACCACAAGTGTACAGAAACTTGTCCACAGCTTGGACATTCGGGTTTTCAGTAGAACAAAGCCCCTAGAATGGAAGTTCATGACTTTATGATACTAAGCAGAGCTTGTTATCTGTCGGTGGGTTCAGGCAAGGTGCTGACCTTTTACTCTCTATTCTGTAGCAGGATTTGGAAAAAGTGGGGAACCGCATTGCAAAGGATAATCCCTAGGAACTCAGGATCTGCAAATACAGGGTTAGGGTAAGAGAGGCAGCAGGATGTGCTGAGCAGAGCTAGGCTGAGAGTGCTGTTCTGATCTCTGCTCCGTAAGACCTGTCATTTGGGTAGGGCCATGAGAGCTCTTGTGTACTTTCCTCTGCATCCTGGCTTCACAATCTCAGTAAGCCACTTACTTCCAAGACACAAAAAACTCCCCAAAAAGAGAACCCACAAAAGGACATATCTCCAGTGGGTTTTCTTTACCATCATTTCACTTAATGTGTTGCACAACACTGAGTAGAAACTTTCCATTGAAGTCTGGTGACAGAGTTGCCACATTTTGTCATTTTAAAAATCTTTTAATTATTTTAAATTATGTTTCATGATTGGATTCTGGGAAGATGGCAGAACACTAAGCAGCAAAGTAAAAAGCCTCTCTGAGAGAAACAGCGCAGATGCTGGAATATAGCATTCTAGAGAAGACCAGAAGGAAAGAAATGGATACCCTCGACCCAGGAAGAAACTAAAGTGAGAATCAAAGCCCACAGAGAGAAAAGAAAAGAAAAAGAAAGAAAAAAATGAAAAGAATAACTTAAACAGAAGGCGGTAGCCAGATGTGTTTTCACCAGAGTTGATCCCACTGTGTGAAAAGTGCCACTGGAATCTGGAGACACACAGTCACAGTGAAGCTGGGGGTCGGCAAGCCCAAAGGTCTTGGCAGGAAGAAATGGTAGAGGTGGGGAGCAGCAGACTGGAGAATTGCACTGACTGGCAGTGAGTGTGGGGGACTTAGTCCTCCCACTGGAGTGGGCAACTTGCTGGGTGCCATTTTGGAGATGGGCAGGATAAATGCAGAACCAGAACTGCAGCTGGCTTTATTCAGCCACTCCTAGCACACAGAAGATTGGTGAAAATTGCTTGGATTGAGTCCCGGTCCTGTGCACAATCCACTAACCAAGGCCAAACTGTCCCTAAAGCTATCCCTCACCAATGTGGTGAAGACTCCCTGTGGTTAACCAACTCAGAAGAGAGGGGCCAGCCTGACCCACCTCTGCTTATCCTCCAGTAGTCACCAGCAGACTAGGGAGGGCAGCAATCCCTAGCCAGCTCACTTCAGAGTAATTATAACCAATACAGGAGTTCCAGGGACCCAATTACCCACTTGTCTGGAATAAGCTAGGAACATCACAAGAGGAAGAAACAAAAAGCAGTCTCCTTCCTCCAACCCAAGCAGTACTGGTCCAGGAGAGGTAAACACAGAAGAGATTGGGATTGCACACCTGCAGTTTCAGAAGCAACAGCATTTGACATAAAGAAACAACTTCGTGAAATTATAAAAGAACTTAAAACAGAAATACTAATATGAGTAAAGGAAGATATAAGAAAAATAATAAAAGAAATGCTAAGCACCTCTCAAGAAGACACAAATGGAAAAATAGAGGAACACAGAAAAAGGAGAGAAACTTTCCATGAAGAATATAAAACAATCTAGAATATATGAAACAAATTCAAAGAGATTACCAGAAAATTAAAAACTCCATTGAAAGCTGGCAAAACTGCTTGAAAGAAACTAAAGATAGACCACCAAACCTTGAAGACAGGTTTGAAACATGTGATCATGAAAGGGAAAGATCTCTTAAAAAAACAAGGAACCAGGAAGTAATAATACAAAGATGACAAGAGAAGATGACAAGAGGATCTATAACTTAAGAATAAAAAATGTGCATGAAGAAGCATGGATAAACACAAATGAAATACAAAGGCTATTTACAGAAATAATTAAATAAAACTTCTCAAGCATAGGAAAAGGTAATGATATTCAGGTATATGAGGCATTCAGAACTCCAGGCAGATACAAGCAACACATATTTATACCCATATAACAATCAAGATCTCAGAAATTCAATACAAGAACAGAATATTAAAAGTTGTCAGAGAAAAGAAAAGATCACCTATAAAGGCAAACCTATCAGAATCATGACAAACTTCTCAACACAAACCATCAAATCAAGAAAAACTTGGAGTGAAGTATTCCAAGCCCTGAAAGAAAATAACCTCCAACTCAGATTGATGCACCCTGCAAAACTCTCTCTCAAAATTAATGGAGAGGGCTAGAGTGGGCATAAGTGCCTGCCTGGCAAGTGTGAGGTTGTGTGTTTGATCCCCAGTACCACAAAAAAAAAATTAAAAATAAAATAAAAAAATTAATGGAGAAACAAGATTTTTTCCATGACAAAGAGGAACTGGGGGAATTCATGATCAGCAATCCAATTCTACAAAAAATGCTGAAGGACATTCTAGATAGAGAGAGCAAAAGACCATGGTTTCAGGAACAGCAGCAGAGAGGGCTCACTGAACAGGACAGACAGTGGAATGAAGAGGAAAAGTAGACAACCATGGCAGAAAAATAGCATGGCAGAGATGAGGCAGAGAAGGCTGGTCATAATCACTAATTTGGGTGGACTTGATATACTAATAAGAAACACAGGCAGAGTGGATCAGGAGATAGGCTCCATCAAGATGCTCCATATCAGATATACAATTAACCTGAAAGAGGGTTTGTGGACTGAAAGTCAAAGATGAGAAAGTCAAGGATGAGAAAATCCCTGTGTGACAGGGAACCAGAAAAAAGTGGGGGTAGCTCGCCCTTCAGCTGCAGATTGGTTGGAAAAACATAACACTTTTATGCAGTAGAGAGCTACTCAGCTAAAAGGAAGGAAAACCTTGAGCTTCTTGTAGGTAAATGGATACAACTTGAGATCATGTTCAGGGGTTAAAAGGTTCTGAATCAGGTAAATAGCAGGTTGCCTCCCTAATCTAAAAACTAAAGGAGTGTACAAATGTACAAAGCACCCTGTGAAAGTGAAAAGGGAGGAATTGTTTTAAAAGGAAAGGCAAAGGACACTGTTAATCTTGTATAATGATTTGAAACCCATATTGTTTTCATCGCTCTGTTTTGTTTGGTTATATTCTGTTCCAGTTTGTCTACTTGTACTAGATTTAATAGCATGGACAGCTATTCCAAAGATAGAAGGATATACTATGCTAACCATTTTTTATTTTAAGGCCTGTATTGCTTTTGCTGTCTTGTTTTGACTGATTTTATTTGAATCTGTTTTGTTTGATAGTATCAAGTCTGAGAGTATAGGCAACTACTTTGAGGACAGTAAGATTCACTATGATACCCATTCTGGTTTGACTATTAACTTCTTTTGAAGTCCTATAATGTCTCCAATGTTTTGTTTTTATTGATTTTGTTCTGTACTGTTATGTTCAGTTGTATTATGCATGATGATATGGGCAATTCTATTGAAGATAACAAGAGACATGAGCTATATCCATCCTTTTGTTTTGACTGACCTCATTTTGTTTTCTCTCATTTGGTTTTATTCTCTTCAAAATAAAAATAAATAAATTTTAGAAA
Organism: Cavia porcellus; assembly: GCF_034190915.1. NCBI lineage: Eukaryota > Metazoa > Chordata > Mammalia > Rodentia > Caviidae > Cavia > Cavia porcellus. Next base: position 38,061,399 of record NW_026947504.1, on the reverse strand, counting down.
ATAAATTTTTTTCACTCTATTTATCTAAAAGATATATATTTTATAAAGTGTATAGCATTCCCTCCACTTGAAAACCTGGATGAGGCCTCACAGTCAACAAAGTAAACTCACTGGCATAAAACATTAGATTCTCCACAGTCTGGTCCAGGCTCTTCTCTCCAGTGTTTATCTCCTCTCCGTTCCTCCCACTCCAAGCTCTTCAAAAAACCTCAAGGCCACTAACTCTCACTTTTCTGTGCTTCTGCACACGTTGCTGCTCCTCCTCTGTCTCCTGCACAATATTCCCACCTGGAAGGAGCCTCCCCTGCAGTTCCATCAGCATCACCTTGTGCCTCCTTCTGCCTTATTTCTTCTTATATTCTCATGGCTTCTTATATTCTCATTTCTTACAACTGTTTTAAGTTTTAGGGCAACAGTAGTAGTTCTTTTATTTCTTTTATCTTCCCCGTGTTACCCATCATAGCATACCCATGGACATAAGCAAAACAAAGCAGACACACAAGCTTAAAAACCCCAGTGTTTCTTTTGTGTGAGAAACTGAAGTATAAATAAGAGCAAAGTAGAGGATAGATGTTGGGAAGTAGAAAGAAATTAACCAAATGGAATGGGGAACAAGAGATGGGAGGAGGGAGAGAAGGGAGAAGGGATTCAAAGAATTGAAGGAAAATATGCAAATAAGGGGAAATGATTGGAAGGAGGGGAAGGGAAAGAGAACCCCCCAAAAAAGAATAAAGATATGTTCTATGCATGTAAGAATCCTCCATCATGAATGTGATCACTATGTACTGCAAACATGTACTAAATAAATAGCCAAAAACTGCTGAATGAAAGCTCAGGACTAGCCACCAAGCCGTCCATCTCATGTGAAGACATGCCCACTCTAAGGTGTCTAGTTACGCCTGCCACATCCCTCCCTTCAACTCTTGGGTCTTTTTTACATCCTCACTGCCTTCAGTGTGCAGCTAAGTTGATCAGCATCAGCTGTGTTACTGCACAGCCAACTCTTAAGCACAAGAACACTGATCTTCCAGGCAAAAACCAAAGGAAAGCAGAAGTTTTATAAGCATTGCTTTCTGGCTTCCTGAATGTATCACGATGACAAAGACTGAAAAGTCATGGAAGGAAAAAGCATTAAGGAGCCCAAAGCCGTACCTACAGGGAAGAAGGTCCAGAGTTAGAACTCACCCTATTTATCTTATTCTAAACAAACTATACTTTTCAAAGTTTAAAATGAGGTTCTTAAGACAATTGACAAAATAACTCCATGCAAATTCTAGTTTTCTGCATGTTTCTTCAGTGCCAAATTATGCCCTTAAAGTCTTGATTTACCCACCTTGTGAAACAAATCTGAGCCCCCTTTCCAGTTATTTCCCTGAGGATCAGCGAAGGATTTATTATGAGCAATTAGAGAACTGAAAGCAGAATGATTTTTAAAATATGAAGGGAGTTACTGATAGCATTTTGGATCATTCTTATCAACTATTCACAGGACATCAATTATAAATATTTATAAATCACCGGGAGTAGTGTACATCAGAACATAAACACACAGTGCACACTGTCAGCACGATCCTAAATTACGGGGAAAAATAGTTTTGAAATGAAGGCTGTACTCCTCTGAACTGAAGAAATCCATCAGTTCCAAACTACAAAATTCTAAAACAGCCATTAACCTTGTACTTAGGTGATCTTATATTTTCTGTTAACATTTCTCCTGTCTTTCAAGATATAGCAAAAAAGCAAGAGCCATCCCAGTTAGAGTAAGTTCAGCCTGCTTAGAAATCATAAATTTTCCATAACCAAAAAAATGATGAATTTAACCACTCACCAAGATCTGGGAATTATAGAGGCTGCTGGCTCTTGGGCTATTTTTTGTTTGCCAGAAATATCAAAAGAGATCAGTATGTATTTTTCTTAACCTAATTGAAAGCTATTTGAAGCCAAGATGCTTTGAGAGATAATTATGTACACAATGATCTCATCTTAAGTTCTTTCTATACTGAATAGATACTGGACAATCTATTATGGGGAAGGTAGGCTTTAATAGTATACTCACATCTGTTGGATAAGGTTAAAATTATCAAAAGGACTTCCAGCTTAGCATTCTCATCTTATTTTTCACCTTATTAGTATATTGTTTGTAGACATGTGGTCACTGGAGAATAGCAAATACTCTTTCATCACCTGCTCTTTCTAGTTCCCTGTATTCTCCATAGTGTGGACTATATCTATAAACACAAATCTGGTCATGTCACATCTCTAATTCACATTGCTCAGAGGTATCCTCCATTGCTCCTAGGATTAAGTCCAAATTGCTTATTTTGTCTTACAAGACTCTTCAAGATGCAGTCCTGGATTACATATCCTTTAAGATTTTCTTTTACTCCTTGTCTGCTTTCCTGCTGTACTGAAAATCACTGTAATTTTGTATACTCCCTTGTCTCTTGGTCTTCAGCCTTTTGTTTCACTGGTCTCATGTAGTTCTTTAGATTTGACTTTGTGTCTACATACATACATGTTAGCATGAACACAAGTTAGAATGACTGCATTGTGTGTTATGAACAATAAGATTTAACTCTTACACAGTACAAATTCTGTATGGGTATTGCAAGCCAATATGTAGCATAATTACAATCACTGTAGTATTTTTGTCTTGATTACCATTTCCCCTTCTTTCTGTAAGTCGGCTCAAAGGATGCTTTATGAAATAGTTTCAAATTAAAAGCAACTCTACAGTGGAATATTCTGTTTGTTTCTCTGCATGCCAATAATTGTACACCAAGGCAGGATGTGATGCCCTCCTCTGTCTCTTTGATTTGCCTTAGTCTGAAAAAGTGAAAGATGATACCATAACACTGATGTTTAATTCAACAAACAGTCATATAACTGTCTTATTTTCAAAAAGTAATCTGTGGAAATAATGAAATGTAATTCACCTACCCAATTAGCAAGAGCATCAGTACCTTCTGCAGTTGCTCAACAAAATGATTTTGCAATCTGACATGTTATCTCCCTAGGTTTCTGCTCATGTGTTCAACTATTGGGATGAAAGCTCATATAGAGAATAAGAATCCAAAATTCTTAGTTATTATTAGTTAATTGGAAAAACATCTAGCTAATAATCTGAATTCAATTTTAAGGTGTTCTGATGAAAGCACCACCTTGAAAAACTCAACTTTAACTTGGGTAACAGTATATTTTCATTAAGAATTTATTATATTTAAAGACTTTGTTCTCTGAAAAAGCCCTCGATTCTATGGATCTCTGTAGGTGACTATTAGGAGTGTCCAGGTGTGGATGCTCGAATGTTGGCCTTGATGTAGAAATCTGCTGGCTCTCAAAAGACTTCTAGTACTAGAGCCAACAGCTCCAGAGGACAATGTGGCCATGTCCTGATAGCTAATGTCACCTGTCTCTCCGTGCTTTCATAGAATTGCTACCTGAATGGAACCTGAAAGCTTGGTTTTGTGATACTAAATTTACAAGGTTACTTCTTACAGAATTCTGCAGATTAAGGTTGGCCCAACCAAGCTCATTCTTCAGACAGGATTTATCCAGCTTCCAGTTGTCTAAGAGCTACTGGAGTTCAGTTCAACCAGTGAACGCATGAAGTGATTGCTGGGCACCGTGCACTGGACAGAAGAGCTGCACAGCCTTAATGGTCACCCACTTACCCCTCAAAAAAAAAAAAAAAACATTACATATGGCAAGGACTGAGGCTGATGCCTCCTACCGTAACCTGGCTTTTACAGAGTTACTCTATTAATATTGAATTTGAAAACGAAACAGGAGAAGTTTTTGAAATAGAGAAATTTTTCCTAAATAATCAGGCTATCCCTTTTCTTAAGGCCTAAGAGCAAAAGTAAACCAAATCAAGAACTGATATGCTAACAGTCTTTATTGGACATACAATTTAAAATTTAAGCAATCTACTGAGAAACAAGTTGCCAATTCTTCTCTCTGTAGGTATGATGCCTACAATGGAAATGAGCTTAGAGGCCTCGGGAGAAAAAGATTCCACAAAACTTGGTCTCCAAGTGAATTAGAGAAGATGGTAAGGAAGCATAAGAATAAAAAATGATTAGGCTATAACCCAACATATGCGGCTGTTCCTTTGGCCTGGGGAGGAGCCATCACCTGGGAGGCACTGACCCCAATATCTGCATGTGACAGGGGCATGGGATTGACTTGGGGTAGGCTCAGGCATTGGTACCGTTACACAATCCGTGGCACGGCAGGCTGTGCTAAGCGGATGAACTGCATGGTGCTAGAGAACAAAAAGGCTTGTTACCCTTGTTTGGAAGCTGTGTGAAAGAGAGGCGAACTCTAGGCTTAGCAGAGGAGCCCTGTCAGCCATGAACCATGGGCAGGGAGGTAATGCAGGGGAGAGAGGCTCCTGCCCCTGGCATCACAGGAGGCAGTTACACAGAGTTGACTTCAGAAAAATTCGTTAAACTGCACAGATTTATGCACTTTTTCTGTAGGCTGGTTTATTTTATAACATCAAAAATACGATAAAGAAGAGAGCATAAGAGCAAGTCCCATCCTTATATCTTAGTAACTGTGATTTGTTGTGCAGTAAAAATAAGAATAGAAGCTATAAAGGCTGACTGTACCACTGTCTTAAACTTGCATTATGGGACAGTCATGTAAGCTAGACACTGCTGTGCTCATTCCAACGATGGAAAAACTGCCTCAGCAGCCTTCTGAATCTGCCCAGACCTTCTCAGTCTTTGAAATGCAGAACCAGGTTGGGACATAAGGTCCTTGGGTGTTCCTGAGCCTGTCCTGCTGTAGCAACTTGGACCTTGCTCTCCAAGGACAGTCGCTTGCAGGCAGGGATGCCCGCAGGGATGCCCACAGAGTCCTGCTCTTCCTGGAGACAATGCCCAGAGCCAAGCCATTTCTGGAGCTTGTGGTTGTAAAACTTGGTCTTGAAAGCCTCCTCTCAAGTGCCCTCAGCAAGGTCTTCCTCATTAAGTGTGATGATTGTAATCGCTTGTCAGGAGTATTTTGAGTTGTAATTAATGTGTCTTATGGGCTGTAGAAAGGAAAACACATCTTAGGTTTTCTGCCTGAAACATATTGTGGCTCAAAGAGTTTCAGATCCTTTGAGGGACTTTTCTTTTCGCTCAAGGTGTATCAAAACACAGGTTCACGACTGACTCCTTCTGTCATTCCTGTGAAGCCTCCAGCTCTACATGAGGTGCATCCACCAATGCTTCCAAGTCCTTGTGGCTGGTCCTCTGCCTATAATGTAGTAGCTAGAACAGACTCCAGGTCTAGTGGGACTAGAGGACTCATCCTCTCCCAGTCTGGAAAAGTGACTCACCCATAGGGACTGCAGCACTGTCTCTGGTGCATAGACAAGGCTGATTTAACTTTGGGTGGAGTGGAAGTCCAAGACATGGAGCCATGAGTGTCTGTCAATTTTATTTCATACTTGTTTCTGAAAAACCCTTATGCTCATAACCCTCAGACTATAAAGCTAGATCCATGCTTCTCAAAAGAGAGGGATGCTCAGGCTTGCCTATAAAATGTAGAGGTGAAGGTTAGGAGAACAGAAGCCACTAAATACTGTATATTTTCCTAAAGGAGTCAATCACATGTCAAAAGTATAGGACTGAGACTGATCCCATAACAATTTCAAGTAAATTCTAGGTTTCTGGTCCTTGTTGGTGTAAAAGCACTCAAATTTCAGTCAGTGTTAAGAGTCCCAGGTAGGCTGAGGGTGACCAGTTGACCAGTTAGGAGAATGTTCATGCTCTGTGTGATGCACCTGACATAACACTGATAACTATGTGTGCGCCTTGCTCAGGGGAGGGCACCAGGACACACCCCAATCTTTAAGGCCAGGCTTGAGGAGAACAGGGTTAAGTACTGTGTGGCTATGGTTGGAACCTGTACTAGGGCTCTGAAAGTTAGATCTCTGTCTGTGACAAGAGAACATAACTGTTTTCCCTGCTATCTGTCCTACTGGCTCAGTTTTCTTCTTGATTCTTCAGAGAAGCAGATCTTACTGATAGACCCGTGCACTATCCATCAGGACTTGTGGCTGACTCAATAGGAATACAAAAATAAACACACATGTAACTGTAAAGTAAGTTATATAATACCCTAAAGTTGCAGGACAAAATGTATCTCACAAACAGACTCAGTGCTTCAAGGTAAGTTTGGGCTGGCATAGAGTGAGATCTAGAAGAGTACAGTTGGTGCCAGAGAGGGACAAAAACTGTTAATTTATTGCCTTGTGAACACTTCAGTGATCAAGTTTAAAGTTCAGACTCTCCAAGTCCAAACTGATGCTGCCCCTTAAGAATAGGGTCTTGGAGCAGGCTCCATGATCAAAGTGCTGTCCTCAAATAAGAGCCACTGAAAGTGTTGTCACAGAGCTATTATTAGGAACTTCAGGTTCATCCCACCTGCAGTCATGTCCCAGCTCTGCTACCTGTGGCGCCATCTTGGGCAAATCATGCCGGGGGAAATGAGGATGGCACCCTGCTTCACAGAGTTGCCCTGAAGATTAAACAGGCTCATTTGCATTAAGTCCTTGGAAAGTGTCGCACAGCACTCAGTGAAGGTTGTCAGGCAGTAGCAGAGGAAAAAAAGGAGGATGGGGAGAGGAGGAGAACTAGGAACAGGGGAAGGAGGAAAAGGAATTGTCGCTGAGGAAAGTGGCCATCCTTTGCAGAACTCTCAGCCTTTTTCAGATGGGTTTTCTTTTAATTATGATCCACTTGTCACCAGTCTTAACATCGTGGATTTAAATCTGTGAACAATTGCAGAGATTTCTTGAGAAATAGTGACTGACTACCCTCAGAGTTACTCAGGTCTTCATCCTCCAGAAGCACATGAGTTCACTACACACACTTCCCAGATGAGGCCAGGAGAAGGAAACCGAGCCACTGGCTGCCTCGTGCTTTTATCTTCCGTTGGATTCCCTTTCATCCAGGTCCATTCCTCTGTGGCTTTTTAATAAATAGAAAACAGATTTCTCAAGAAAAACAGTGACTGGCTACTCTCGAAGTTACTTCTGTTTTCTCCTTTTAGAAGCACATGAGTTCTCTAGAACACAGTTCCCAGATGAAAAGGGCAGATACAAAAGTGGAAAAGAAACAAGCCCAGATTTCTCCCCTAGATTCTGAAGCTCTTCCTAGGATGTAGAGTGCACTACATAGTTTTCATTTAATACTACAACTAGCCATAAGGCTTAAGAGTCATAAATTCTTCCTGTTTTTTAAGCAAAGGGTCAGATTCAGAAGAGTATAACCACTGTGCTGTGCTCAGGGGTTGCAAGGAGAATAATTACATATAGGACACAATATTATTTTATGATGGTCACCAGAGTTAAATCAAGAAAGAGCAGGAAATCTGAACACAACTCTAAAGACCTAGAAAATCCAGCTGAGGGTCTGGATCCCACAGTAACGTCCTGCATGAGTCCAGCTGAAGACCTAGAGCCCTCAACAATCACTCATGCAAGTCTGTTTTACAGATCTGCACCAGGAAGTCCCAAAGGTCAGTAGTGGAAGCTAGAAAGTCTATGCCAGCAGGGTGAAGGAGCTGTGCCAACAGGTTGAGGGTTCTGCAGTGGAGCCAAGAAGTGACACTCAAAATAAGGACCAGGGTTGCCCTGAAAAGCACCACAGCCATCCGCAGTGACAATAAGGTCCTGAGCTCCTCTGGGGAAGAGAATAATGAAGTACATATCAGGAAGTCAGCGTGACAAGCTTCTCAAGACTGAGCAGCACATATCTTCCCCTCCAGAGCCAGGAAGCCATGCTCAAAGTAAGGACCAGAGCTCCCCAAAGTGAACCGCAGCCACTCTCAGTGACAAGGTCCCGAGCTCCTCTGATGATGATGGAATTCATCTCAGGGAAACCAGCATGACAAGCTCTTCCAGGAGAACCAATGGCTCCAAACAACAGCAACCCTCAGGAGAACCCACAATACCACACTCTTCCTCTGCACGTCTCCTTTTAGGAGCTTTCCTCAGGTGGGCCGTTTACACTCAGCACCATGCTGGTTTAATTCAACTGATGCTCCCCACCAGTTTTTAATCCGTAACACACCTTATTTATAAATGCTGGTGCAAATGGTCAGAAGCAGCAAGGGGCTAAGGGTCCTTCACAGCACTGGCCCATCCTTGTTTCTAAGCTGCAGCACTTAAGCCTGACAGGTGGGAATATAGGGGGAAAGAATATCTTCCTGCCTTTTTAGCTTAACTGCCTAGAATTTATGGGAATATCCCAGCCTTTGACCTAAATGATTTGGGAATAAACCTGGTAAAATCAGCCAGAGTCCTCCTCCTTCCCCCAAACTCCAGTGATAGCAGAAGACTTCCTGCTGGGGGTAAAAAGGGAGGGAAAGGTATAAGGGCTGATCTGTGTGTCTCTGCAAAATACCCTGCTCTCCAGATCAAGCCTTGCAAGAGCTTTGAGGGCTATGAGAAAAAGGGACTTGAGCAGAAGAAAAGACCAGGGAAATCCACAGAGAAGCAGCCAGAAAAGATTGAATTACCTTTACTCAAGAGAAACTTCAAAATGTTTGAAAAGAATGCCATGTTTGCTCACACTTTGGTTCACAGCAGTCTTATAGAGATTCTTGTCAAGGAAAGCAAAAGAAAACAGTATTGGAGGAATGCTGGGAGAAGAAAACAGCAAACAGGTTCTTAGTTGAAGCCCACATATGTAGAAGCCCAGGATATGGTCTCACAAGAGGGATTTATGGCAGGAGAATGCTGACCCCAGGCCAAAGTCATATCGTAAATCTCACAATAGAAGATTCATGAAACTAGCAATAAAACCACATTACAGGTGCTAGGAAAAAATGAAAAGGACATCACAAGCTTATGCATGAGACAGGAGTAGCAACGTCAAAAATAGGGATGGATTTCAGAGAAATCTGGAAAGTAAAACCAAAAGAACTAGCTGTGCAATACTTAATTAGGGAGGAGAAGAGATTCAGGGTGATCTGCTGCCAATTGATTTGGACAACCAAGTGTAAGACAGTGGCGTTCCCAAGTTTTTCCAGAAAAGACAGGGCTGTACTTTGGGAGGTGAGAGGAAGAAAGGGACACACTGAGTATGGAGCCTTTAGGGCACAGACGGATAGTTTGCTAGCCAGGAATTTAGAGAAGAAATCTAGAAAGGAGCAAACACTTGGGAGGCATCAACACACAGGTGGGAGCTGAAGTCAGGCTGTCCTTGAGACTGACCACTAGCCAGGTAATACAGAATGAAAAGAGAAAGAGGGTCCAGGAGCAGAGATGCTTGGAGGATGGAAGCTGGACAGCATGAGAGCCCATAAGTTATTTTGAGGAGCAGGCAGAGGGCTGGGGAGGGAGCCAGAAGAGGTGAAGTTCAGGTAAATGAATGAAGGGTATTGTGAGGAAGGAGAAATTGATTCACATCCCAAGAGAAGTCTCAGAGAAACCATGGAGTCAAAGGCTCTAGGAGACACCATTTCTGCCCGTCTCTTTTCTGGGCTTGCATGATTCTAGATGAGGTCAGGGTAGCTGTAGATTGCCTAACTGGATCACCAACTGGGACAGGATTTTGTTTTTGTTTTATTATCACTGCTTCCCTGGCTTAGCTAAGGCTCACTGAATCTGTGGAAAGTGATGGTGGAATGGTGAGAACTTCGTGGGGGCAACTCCAGCCTTTGGTTTGATGTTTAGCATCTCAGCACCTCCTGGAGCTACAGATGCTGGAATTTCAAAGATACTCTCAAATACTTGGTACCAATATGAACTTGCTATGTATCCTGAGAATTGTGCCAAGGCTATAGAGGGTTCTTTCCATATACACTCCTACCACAGGATAGACCCATGCTTTCCATGGTTTTAAATTTAATTTTAAAGGGAATAAAACAGCAATAAAACAAAAGGAAACAGTGATAAGACAGTAGGAAATCTACAATAGTTACTATGCTGCATATCGCTGTTCTCTTAAATAGTTGCTCAGCTTTAGGCTTGCAAAGTCAATCAAACAGTACAGCTCTTGCAAATCAACTGGCTGCTCTTGGGACGGGGAGTGAGCTCTTCTCTTCCCAGGCTGCATTCCGGCCAGCTCACAGGCAGGGGCTTGGCTTCCATCTTCATTCTCCCAGATCTGCTCTCCTTGCAGCTGTTGGAACACTTCCCATTGTAAGTCATCTCCTTAGAAGTTGTTAGCTCTCAGTGCTAATTTTACTTGGTTTCTTCTGGACTTGTATGAACTTGTATTTGGCCTCTATTATGTGGACTATTTAGGGTATGCTGAATCACAATTCTTCAGTTACAAAAGGAAGCACAGTCCTCCACAGGGTTGTGTTTTCAAAGATGTCCATCCTTGTCCTCACTCTATCCAAAGCAGGGACTGAAGGATCCCCAAGGCTGTGAGCTCAGATTTTCACTATTCTTCATGGCTTCACCTCCTGTAAATATGGTATTTGGTGTGTCCATAGGGCTTTCTCGGATGCTTATTGGTTGATCATGCTTTTTTTGGTATCAGGATTTGAACGCATGACCCTGTGCTTGTCAGGCAGGTGCTTGTGCCACTGAACTAAACCCTCAGTCCTGACTGTGGCACAACTTGGCCCTGGAAACCCTTCCACGCCTTGTCCCATGATCCCACCTATTCATACCCTCCTTATTAGCTTAGCATGCCCCTTCTCTGTTGTAGTGATGGTTTATCCATTCAACCAGTATTTTCATTCCATTTTCTGGAATAATGAGCTCACAGCCGCATCATGAGACACACATGAGGACAGACTTAAGGATGTGAGGATAACATGCTGTGATGTGGTGAGAGACCTAGTATTGGAAGCTGAGAATGTTTTCCAAAAGAATTTTGAAAGAACAACAAAATCCTATCAAGAGCAAAAAATGAGCAGAACGAGACAGCATCATATTAAGTGATAAGCAGGGAGAGATGTGAGGAGAAGGCAGAAAAAGGGCGGATGGACTTAATGCCTGGTGGAAGTAACATACTCAATCCTTTTCTTTTTGGAGATTTGTTTAATATCTTGATTGTGTTAATGGCTTTTACTTATGTGTTCCAAGTCATCAAATCGGACACATTAATTTTGGGTAGGTTTTATTGTTTTTATACTTTTTAACTTTATTAGTACATTTTGGATACATTTAATGATAATATTTATCACAGAGAATTTGTACCTGACTATGACATGTCTTGCTTCTGTTTCCCTTTGCCAGCTCTCCCTTCAAGCCCTCTTCCCCTGCTTACTTAAAAAAGTTTGTTTCCCTTTTTCCTTCTTTCCTTGTCCTTTCACTCCTTTCCCCTGCCTCTCCCTTGTTCCTCTTCTCATCGGAACATTTTGTGCCCATTTCCCAGATCTATTACACATGTTGGTCCATCTTTTACTTTAAGTTTCTCACACCAGGGAAACAATGCAGTATTTAAACATGAATGTCTGACTTATTTCTCTTAACAGTATGGTTTAAGGTGTATCCATTTAGCTAGAAATGTTTCAAATTTACCCACCTTTATGGCAGAGTACTTCTCTATTGTAAAACACATCTTTATCACTTCATTGGTTGATGGGCATTTGGGCTTTTTTAAGATTCAGCTATTACAATCTGTGCCCCCCTAAACATGTGAGTGCATACATTGCTGTGGTCTGATGCTTTTAATTCTTTTGGGAAAATACCAAGAAGGGAAATAAGTGGGTCTAATGGAACCTCTAGTTTCAGTTTTTGAGGAAACTCAATATTAACATCCACAGTGGTTGCACCAGTCCATACTCACCAACAGTGAAGTCCCTTTCCCTGCCCCCAGCCCCACCACCATTTGTTATTGGTTGTTTTCTTTATAATAAACAATTCTTCATAAGATAGGATCTCAGCATCAATTTAATTTGTATCACTTGAATGACCAGGGATGTTGAACACTTTTTCAGATATTTGCCATTTCTGCTTCTTCATCTGAGAAATGTCTATTCATTTCAGATGCTCACTTTTGGGCCTTTAAATTTGGGGAGGCTCTAATGTTTTTGAGCTCTTTATGTATTCTACATATTAGTTCTTTGAAGAACAGCTGACAAAATTTTTTTCCCACATTGTGAGTTGTCTCTTCATTCAGTGAGTGGTTTCTCTTGCTGTGCAAAAGCTTTTCAGTAAGATGACATCCCAGCTATTGGTTCTTTGTGATAATTCATGGGCAATCGGGGTTTTATTCATGTCTTTGCCTACACTAGGGTCTTTCAAGAAGGATTAACCAAAGCAATTAGAATATTGAATATGAATAGTGACAGCTTTGTTCCTGATTTTAGAGTGAGAACTTTTCAGTTTTTGTCCATTTAATGTGATGGTGGTTGTTGGTTTGGCTTTTATCAGATTGAGACAAAGACTTTCTATTACAATTTTCTGTAGAGTTTTTATCATGAATAGGTGTTGGATTTTGTCAAATAATTTTTCTGCATCTATTAAAATGACCTTACAGTTTTTGTGCTTGGCTCTGTTAATGTTGATTCATGTATGTTGAATCATCTCTGCATCCTGAAGATGAATCCTACTTGGTCATGGTGTGTAATCTTCTTGATGATTTGCTGAATTCTGTTTGTCAGTAACTTACTGAGGATTTTTACATCTATGTTCATTAGGGTGACTGACCTAATGAAAAAAAGTTCTCTGGTTTTGGTATCAGGGTTATGCTTACTTCTACAAAGGAACTTGGGAATACTATTTCCCTGTCAATTTCATTAACAAGTTTGAGAAGAAGGGATATGAGGTCTTTTCTAAATCTCTTGTAGAATTCAGCATTGAATCCATCAAAGTCGAGGCTTTTCTTTGTTGGTAAGTTTTTAATTACATTCAGTTCAGCAATTTATATGTATCTAGAAATCTACCCATTTTTTTCTGTGTGTTCCATCTTATCTGAACATAGGTCTTCAAAGTAGGCATTGAATATTTTCTGGATTTCTGAAGAATCTGTTATCATCCTTTTCATTTCTGATTGTATGGATTTGAGTCTTTCCTTTTTTTGATAAAGTGGACTAAGGGTTTCTCAATTTTATTTCATCTTTTGAAGAACCAGGTCTTGAATTCTTTGATTCTTTGTATTGTTTTCTTAGTCTCCATTACATTAATTTGTGCTCTGACCTTTATAGTTTCCTTGCTCATACAAACTTTGGAGCTGCCTTGTTTTTCTTTTTCTAGAATCTTGAGGTTGAACAACAGGTTGTATTTCTTTCCTGATATAGAAAATTCACCACTGCAAATTTCCTTTGTAGGACTGCTTTCATGGCATTGTTGTTTAGTTGTAGAAACTCTCTAATTTCTTTAAATTAATCTGTGACCCACTGCTTGTTCAAGAGGGTTTTATTTAATTTTCATGTGCTTATGAAGTTATTGTGATTTCTTTTGTTATTAACTTCCAATATTGCATTGTGGTCTGTTAATATACATGGGATAGTTTCAATTCTTTTGCATTTACTTAAGCATGTTCTATGAGGTAGTAAATGGTCTATTTTGGAGAACATCCCATGGGCAGCTGAAAAGAATGTGTATTCTGATGTCGTGGGGTAGAACACGCTGTAGACATCTACTAAGTGCATTTATTCGAGCTTTTGGTTCAGTTTTCGCATTGCATTATTGATTTTTCATCTAGTTTGTGTATTTGTGACATGGAGTATTGAGGTCCCCCATTCCAACTGTGTTAATGTTTACTTGATTTTTCTATGTCCTTTAACATTTGTTTTATATGGTTAGGTGTACAGATACTTGGTGCATATCTATGAATCCTTTTAATTTTTATAAATAACACGTTAATATCTATATGCTGAGCGAAAGAATATAAACAAGAAAAGGTAGAGATGATAATGGTTCCACTATAGAAAAACCTAGAAAAGCAAACTAATAAATGATGACAGAAAGCGGATGAGTGGTTGCCTGGAGACAGGGGCTGAGGACCATGAAAACAGGCTTACGAAATGCTACCAGAAAATGTGCTGTGGTACAGAAACTTTCCTTCTCCCTGTTAAGGTGATGGTTTCACAGGTGTACATGTGTCAGAAGCGATTACACTGTGCACTTCAAATGTGAAGTTTATTGGATTTTAAACATACCTCAGTAGTGCTGTCTTTAAAAAGAAAAAAGAATGAGCAAGGCAGGAGAGAAAGAGAAATCAAGGAACAGCATTATAAAGGAAGTGAGGCAAGGAGGAATTGTGTTGAGGATGTTGGTCATGGCATTTCACTGTAAGTAAAAGCTGAAAATAAATAAACTGCAAAACTAAAAAACAATGACCTTTGTAATGGCATAACTTGCTTGAACCCAGAGGCATGGGCAGGGAAGAAATGCCTTGGAAACACTACCCATCATCTCTTTAGAATGTCACACCTTGACACCACTTTTCACAAGGAATTTACTTGGACTTTTAGAAAAGATTAGGCTCTGCATGCCCAGATTTGAAATTAAAATGGTGATTTTTCATGTCTCCTTATTGGAGAAGACATGGGTGAAGACCATTTTTGCTACTTCCTCCTTGTACACATGCCCTTGTTTTGAAATAACTTGTTAAAACCATCTGTATAACCTTGTTAGGGAAATCTAATGGTTGTTAATTTCTCATGCTGAAATTTTCCAGTTTCTGGCCTTTATTCTGGCCTCATGTTCTGGAATGAATCCATTCACTGCCACTGTGGGCACAGTTCAGGAAATGAAGGGTAAGCAAACACCTCAGATCAGCTTGAGTTTTAGCTGTGTCCATCAGTGAGGGAGTTCTGGATGTATGTGCTGGTGATGGTGGTGGAATTCCCTTCCCTGATCCACTCATATCTCTTCTTCATCAAAAATGACACCTGCCACACATCTAGGAGATGGTGAAGTCTCCCATGCTGGACACAGTGGCAAAGCCATTGTGGGAGGAGCCACAATGGGAGCAAGGGACAGTCATTTCCACTCGCATGGAAAGACACCCTGTTCAGTTAGCCTCTGAAATACACTTAGTGTGTAGAGTGGAAGAAAGGATTAGCTCACCTAGAAGAGATGATATTTAAAACTCTGAGTTGAGCTTAGTGTCTTTTTAAAAGAAATGCATACACATGTTCCAACCTCACATCAGAAGATATCAAAGACAATTTTTCAAAGAGTGATGATTCAAACTTCTATTGCTTTTTTAAAGAAAATAAAACAATAAAAATAATGCTACAAAATTTCAAAATAATATTGTGGGAAAGTAGCGATAGTACATTGCACATTGTTATCTTCAAAGTAGTTGCTCATATTACAAGATACAGGAATGAAAAACTGATCAAACAATATAGGCACAAACATTTCCTCCCAATGAACTAATAGTAATTAGTAGTACAGTATCTTAATTAATATATATTTATTGTTTTTAAGAACCATGCTTAAAATCTTCCAGATATTAGGGAATAAGAAACAGAAAATTTCAATTAAAGGGAAAATGCAGCAGGAAGTATTCCAGCTATCTGTGGAACTTTTGGTGTAGTCAGGTTACCCATTTCTAATGCTCCTTTTATTCTAAACCTTGTGCGATCAAAGGGAAAGTTTTCCCTCAAAGGTCCAAAACCGTTATGTAGGAAAACAATTGCAAAACCAAGATCATTTAAATTCAAGACAGATGGAACAAGTGGGAAAATCACTAATTCTCTTTTTACGTGAGTAAAAATGGACCCCATTTTCAGTAGTAAATGAATCATACGTGACAGTGTGATCCTTTGCCCTAAAGCAAAGGCAAAACAGAAATGACTTGGGAAGGTCGTGGAAAGAAGAAGAGATGCTTTAGAAGATGGAGCAAGATGGAGAGCAGTGATGGGAGGGACCTGATGAGAAGCTTTCTCCAAGGAAGAAGAAATTGTTGTAAGGGAGGCTGGTAAAGGTGGAGATTAAAATAAAGGAAATGGAAGTGATGGTGGATGTATAAGATAATAAAGAGAAGAACTTCATAAATTTCATGACTGCTCTTAATAGATACTTTAGGCATAGGATTCTAAAATAACGTGCAAATATCATCTTTGAAGTCTTCATCTGACATTGCTGGATCTGATCAATAGACAAGAGCACTGTTTCACATGGTTGATCTCTTAGAAGTACGGTGGTACCTCAGTTTACAAACAATTTGTTCTTTGATTTTTGAGAAGATGGCCACATTTGTGTTTGCGTGGGAAAGACGGCAGCAGCTGTGCTTATTACCTGACATGGAGTTTGCAAACAGAAACAAAATTTTTCCAAACCCTTCTGTTTGTAAACCATATTTTTCGCAAAGAAAAGTGTTTGTGAACCAAGCCATCACTGTATTTTTCCTGTATTTCACATATCCCTACCATGGAAAGGCTTTGAAAGAAAAAAATTTTAATAAAATAAAAGCACTTTATGGTCATAATTTAGACTATTGACCCATACTTACATTTGAAACAATAAGTTATTCCACTGATAATACAACAGAAAAGTCAGCCGCATCTGTAATGCCTTTTGAAAGTGGTTATATTAATTGTAGTCAGAGGTTGCAAGGAAAACAATTACATACAGGACACATAATATAAAGAATTATTTTATAATAGTCACCCAACGAGTCAAATATGAAGAAAGTGCAGGAAATCTCTCCATGCAATAAAGATCTAGAGAATCCAGCTGAGGGCCTGGATCCCACAGCAGTGTCTTGCATGAGCTCAACTGAAGACCCAGAACCCATGACAATGCTCCCAAGAGTCCAGCTGGAGGCCTGGAGCCTATGACAGTGACTCACGCAAGTCTGTTCCATGGATCTGTGCTGGCAAGGCCCCGAGCTTGGTCAGTGGTGGAAGCTAGAAAATCTGTGCTAGTGGGATGAAGGATCTGTGCCAGTGGGTTGAAGGTTCTGTACTGGAGCCAGGACACAGCACTCAAAGTAAGGACCAGGGCTCCCCTGAAAAGTACCACGGCCATCCCCAGCAACATCGAGGTCCTGAGCTCCTCTGATGATGCAAACAGCCAAGTTCATATTAGGAAAGAAGCTCCACGATCTCCTCCAGGAGAACCCACAGTAACAGGAGAACAAACAGCCCCAAAGAACACCACTGTGGAGAACCAACCACAGCACTGGCTTCTCCAGGTCTCCCTTTATGCTGACAACAGTCCTCAGGAGGTGGGCCCTCCATTCAGCACCACACTGATTCAGTTCAGCTGGCGTTAAGTTGATCCCAGTTTTTAATCCACCACATTAATTAAAATTCTAGTGTTTTCAGCCTTAAACAAATTGACAACAGTTTCCTCAGGAAGTAAAGTAGGACTCCAGGGATTAGGCTGCGCTGTTGTAAACTGAAAGATTATACAGTCTTTCAGGGCCAAAGGGAAGGGGAGTTTTTCTTTGGTTCACAGACAGCCAGAAGCACAGTTACGAAGTCTGAAAAGGGTTTTGCAATGTCAGCCTCATAGAGATACCCAGATCTTAGACCACTGCTTTGTTTATAGTCACGTTCAATAAATCCTCTGAAAACAAACTAAAGGAATGAATGAAAAGATGAGCAAAAATTACCAAGCTCTTAAGTCCTCCAGGCAGGTAGTGGAGAAAACAGAACAGATAAAGTTTGGTAGAGAAGGAAAGAGCTTTGGCAGCCCCCAGAGAAACTTCACTGCTCCGCATTTTTTTCCGCATCTTATTTTTCCACAGCTTCTGCAGCCCCCTTCACTCATTCGAGAAATATTTATTGGGCAATGTCAAGACATCTCTGCAGTGAGCAGCATTAGCAGGGCTCTGCTTTCATGGAGCTTATATTCTAATGGATAGGGACTAAAAGGATGGCGTTTTATGGCTAAAGATGTTCTAACAAAATAAATGTTCTTAAGGCCATAATGCAGGATGATGTGGCCGGGGTGGGGCCCGAGGGATGGCTTTGGGAAGACCGTAGAAGGAGTATCTCTGATGAAGTGACATGGACCTTTTGCCTCTTTCCCTACCATCACGAAAGATAAACTTCATACATGAAAACTCCTGGAAGAGGTTGTAAAAAACAGACTCAGCTATGGAAGTAACAAAAAGCAGCTAATTATTTTAAATCCTTTCTCCAAAGAGCTAAACTCATGAGGGAATTTGCAGATGTAATCCTAGAAACTGAGCAATGTTGAAGAATAATGGAGGACCAGGAGGGAGCCAAAAATAAACAGGCTGATTGCTCCTCACAGAGGAAGAAAATGAAGATTTTGGACAGATTGTTGAGGTTAATGTGAATTCTCAGCAAAATGTAAGACTGACTTTTAAAAACCTTGTGCACACAGCCATAGGGGTCCTCTGTCCACTGAGCATACTGGCAACTGGATGCTGAGCTGGCACAACTGGAATACAGCTGCTACAGGTCACACTCACCCAGGTGTTCAGAGCGTATGTCTCTGTCCAAACCTGAGTCCCTATATCCACACTCATGTGCCCTGCATTTCAATGTCCTTCACATTCATTCACTCATTCCACAAATAGCTAGCGTGCACTAGTGGCAGTATGGGTGGTACATGCTATGCACAACAAGAATAATAATATAGTACACGCAACAACTTCAGAGTTAGGCTGCCACTCAGCTAGTTACATACATAAGGACAAAACTCCACAATTCAGGTTTCTCATCTGGCACTAAATAAGGCAGAGTACTGGCATTAAATGAGGCAGAGAAGGGAGGAAAGACAGACAGTGGGAAGGAGAGGGAAAGGAAAAGGACAGAGGAAGGAATCATTGGGACTTCATTTTGGAGGACTGGGTGAAATGCAAACACTGGACACGTAGCAACTTCCTGCTTCCCATTTCGAATGCCTCCCTGTTGGCGAGGAAGGAAGCATGCAGTTCAGTGCCTGTAATGTGCCAGGTACTGTTCTAAACATTACACAGGTAGGCTCGCTCCATCCTCTGTGAGTTTGGCTTTGTCTATATGACCCTGTCTCCACAGATGAGAATTCCAGGCAGGGAGGAGGTAAATAGGTATGTTATGGATCAAGAACTGGTGGGCAACTTAACACCAGCTGGATTACATCAGCATGGCGCTGAGCGAAGATGCTCCACCTGAGGAAAGTTGCCAGCATAAATAGGTGGAGAAGCAGAAGGAGGGTGTTGAGGTGTTAATGCGTTATTGCACTGAGGCATTGTGGGTTCTCCTACGAGTTGCTGTTTGAGCCATTGGTTCTCCTGGCCACGCTCTGGTCCTCACATCGAGCACTACTTCCTGGCTCCTGAGGGGAAAACATGTGCTGCTTGGTCTCCAGGATGGACTTGTCACGCTGGCTTCCTGGCATGTACTTGACTGTGCTTGTCATTGTCACCATGTCACTGAGGATGGCTGTGAGGATAGCTTTTCAGGACAGTCCTAGTCTTTGTTGTGAGTGTGACTTCTCGGCTCCAGTATAGAACCCTCAACCTACCAGCACAGCTCCTTCACCCTACTGGCATGGACTTCCTGGCTTCGACTGCTGACCTTTGGGCCTTCCCAGTACGGATCTGTAAAAGAGACTGGTGAGAATCCTTCTTGCGGGCTCTGGACCTCCAGCTGGACTCATGGGAGGCATTGTCATGAGCTCTGAGTTTTCATTTGGACTCGTAGGACATTGCTGTGGGATTTAGGCCCTTGACTAAATATTCTATTGGTATTGCAGATAGATTTCCTGCATTTTTCTTGTGTTAACTCCCAGTGACCATTATAAAAATATTATAAACTCTATGTCCTGATTCTAATTGTTGTCTGCACAACCCCTAACTAATACAGGGTGGCAGATCCAGGATAGAAATCTAGATGCTTGGCTCCAGTCACTACACTGTGCTGCCTCTCACAAGTGTGAACGAATGTAGTCTATTTTCATAAGGAAGCACGGTGGCCCAGGAACTGTCCTGGAGCAGGAAGACTCATACATTTGGGGACATCAGGATTCCCATAAGGAGGCAGCAGGGGAAAAGGGAGCAAAGAGCAGTACAGAGAAGAGATGAGCAGATCTGGGAGTGACAGATGGCAGGTACATGTTGCTCGAGTAGGGCTGGAGGACACTGGTTATATGGCATTATACATCACACTAGGAGCTTAGACTTTATAATATAAGCAGTGGGGAGTCCTAGAGAAGTGGTCTGGTGAGAGCTCCACTCTAGAAAGGTTGCTCTAGAAACTTTACTGGTGCTGGAAAGATGACGACAGCCTAGGAAAGTCAATCAGCAGGCCAACTTCTAAATTTTACCTCTGGTCTCCGCTGGGTACCCCCAGCACTGTGGCCAAAGATAAAATGAGTAGACTCATGATATATTTAGAGGACAGAATCAAAAGAAAGTGGAGCTTGTTGCATGAAAAGGCTGCTATAGAAATGAAAGAGAAGGAAGTCTTCTAGATTCTAACTTGCAGTTGGGGGAAGGATGGTCCTATTTCCTAGACAGAAAATTTAAAAAGAAAAGCTGGTACTGAGCTCAGAAGCCACAGGCTGCCTGTGTTCTGAATTCAAAGAGACCTCCCGCCTTTCATAATTTTCTTTTATTGTGAAAAATTATAAACGTATAAAAAAGTAGGAGTGATACCAAAAATATCCATTATCTATGTTCAATAACTCTTCCCTAATTGTTAAGAGTTTGCTACATCTGCTTCATAAATACATAATATAGATTTGCATAATTAGTGTTTTCTTTAGGCTTTTATTATTGTCAAATCATTTAGAATAAACTACAGACATTGTACATTTACCCTAACTACTTTATTATGTATAGCAAAAGCAATTACAATACCACTGTCTAACCTTGAAAACAATTAGCAATTAATTCACATCATCTTAATTAATACACGTTAAATTTTTCCTAACATTTCAAGAGTTTTACTTTATACTTTTGTCTAAACAAATGGTTCCACAAAAGGTCATTTTGCATTTTTATGACTCAAAATTCTCTTTAAATGTCTAACAGTGCTCCCCACAAGTTTCATAACATCACCTCATTAAAGAAACTGAGCCAGGAGACTGACAGCCCGCCTCAGAGTCTGGTCTGTGTGCTTTCTTTATTCTCAGTTTATCCCTAGTGGCTCTGCTCCTTGTATTTCCAGGAGGCTGACATTATGTTCCAAAGCCTTGCTCACATTTGAGTTTTAGGTTATAATAGCCATGCATCATTGGCGGCAGTATGTCATTAGTGTAAGATGTTGGTTTCAAAACACCATCCTATTATGAAATCACTAAAGGGAACCTGACGGTACCATATCTAAGATGGGAAGCGAGGTAGGTGAGCCTTGATCTAGAAAACATGGAAGTACCCAATGGATTTGTATCAAAACCACGCAATAGTCAGTAAGAGCCTTGAAGAGTATCGAACAGAATGACTGGAATTAGAGTACATTAAATGCATGCAAATTTTATAAAACTCAACACACAAAAAAGGAACTATGTCAATTCGAGAAGTAAGAGTTGTGGCTGTTTGCTCTGATTACAGCTTCAATTTGATCCACAGTTCTGTTGTCAATCCAGAATTCTCTGGTCTTAACTTAAATTTGGACCAGAAACGCAGCTATTTGTCACATGTGTCTGGAATAATCTGTAAAAGGCAATAATTAAACTGGATTTTTCCCTACCTGTCACATAAGATTTATTTTAAAAAGATAATATCAAGAAATTTTATATTTTCATTTCAAACTATGACTGATGGAATCTTCCAGAATTTTCCTAATATTGTATAATTCCTGTCATTGCTTAAAAAAATAAAAACCCAAATTATAGTTCTCAACTAACTACTCTTCAGTAGTGAACATCCTTATAACTCTGATCCTGCTGATTATTTCCAAAGTTTGCATTTGTTATTTCAAGAACAAGTAAAAATTTCTTCTTTAGTGTTTGTAAGAAATAAATTCACTTTGTTCATATTAATAAAAATAAAAAAGTAAAGAGCATCAAACATATCCTACTCTAAACTTTAAAGAAAATACACATTTGTTTATAAAATTAATCTTCGATTTTTTATTTCTTCTCACTCATTAGCAGAATGACTAGTAACCTAATCTATGCTTCAAAAGTAATACAAGGGGCTAGACATTTAGCTCAGTGGCACAAGTACTTGCCTGCCATGTGCAAGGTTGTGAGTTCGATTCTCAGTACAAAAAAAAAGGAATAATAAAAGTCATAGAAAATGAAATTTTCTTCCAAGATCCCCGCCATAGTGCAACTTAGGGCAGTGGGCAACAAACACCTCCCTGCTAAGCAGCCATGAGCCTACCGTCATCTGGGCTGAGAATCAAACATCCCATTATGCCCCCCTGCATTAGCAAATGGGGGCCAGAGGTCTAAGCATCTCGTGGGAGGTTGACCATATGCAATATAGCAAATAAGGGGGGTTTCCTTCTACCATTTCTATTGTTATCACTGTTTTGCTTTGTTCTGATTAATTGTATTGCTCTATTCAATACTCTGGATAGATTTTATAATGTTCTGTATTTGGCTTGATTTTGCTAGACCTGATTGAATGGACAACTATTGTGAAGATAACGAGATGTACTGTGGTATCTATTACTGTTATCCCGGTAACCTGCTGTGAAGTTCTGTACCAATTTCACTGCATTGTCTCGATTGGCTTTGTTCTATCTTGTTCTGCTGTATTTTACTACCTTCAAAATAATAATTAAATAAAAAGCTATCATCACACCATTAACCCTAACACTGGACAAACTCCCCATCCTTTGGTACTACAATAAATTTTTAGCTCTGAAACAACTTTGAAAGCTTGTTTCATTAAACAAGGATTTGGGAAGGAGTTTTTCAAACACATTTCAAAAAAGGAGAATCTATTCCTCTCCCAATCTGAGATTCAGATTCCTTTAGCTGGTTTACACCTGGTTTCAACACTGGGGTGCAGCTTCGCAGTTTTACTGCATGGCCGTGAAATACTGTTTTAAATAGTGAACATTACAATTTCCCCTGATTCTGCCAGCACAAAGAGAGGGAGCAAGTACATCAGGTGAGGGAAGAAATCCACGACAGCCATAGACTCGGGTCTCATCTACTCCAACTGTCATGGTTTATGTTGGTGGCCCCCCAGGCCTCATGCGCTTGCATTGTGCATTTGTGATTGGCTCATTGTCTAGTGCTTGGATTGATGGTGTCAGCGCTACTCCCACATGGGGTGGAGCCAGGATGTAATGTAATGGCAGGAAAAAGGTGTGTCTTGCTCTTTTGCCGGTTTCTGCCTTGATGTTTGCAGCTGCCATGAACTGCAGCACACCATGTCACCTTGCCTTGGAGCCAACTGAGTATGGACTGAAACCATTAAGAAATAAACCTTTCCTTTCCCAACTCTGGGCTTCAGGTATTTTGTCTCAACAAGTAAAAAGTAAGACACCAACGAAAGAGATTTCTTAGGTTTCAAAGAAAACTGGGAGCTGTTTTCTCAAAATTCATTTCTACTTGTTATAAATGTTTTTTTCTATACAAATAGTCATTTTTTTACTAGGATGAAAACCAGAACCAAAAATTAGGATGGTTTCTTGCTGTATGAGACAAGGCCAACTGTAATCCTTTTCAAAGTTGCAGACAATATTCTACAGCGTCATTGTACTGTTGCTGCATGCTCTTCCCATTCCCAAGAACTGTTCCTGAGAAACTAAAAGCTTTCTGTGTGTCCCAAAAGACTCCTTAGAGTCCAGCCTAGTATTCAGGATGATTTCTCACTAGCAGGCAACTACTTTTCTCTAATACTTAGGATTTACAGCACAATTGTTTACACACCAGACTACTCCAGAGTTTCTGTAAATTTCAATCTCTCCTGTCAGTGCAATACTCAGCTGAGAATTCATTTGTTTTCCAGAATAGCCTTCCACAAAGCTTACAGAGGTGTAATGGATTATGTCAAAACCACACGATAGTCAGTAAGAGCCATGAAACAGCAGAGGTGTAATTTTGGTTACTTGCAGAAGGTACTAATCTTTCTGTGTCTGAGGCAGCATGCCCTCCCTTGGAATTTCCCTGACTGCCCCTTCACAGCCAATTTGCCCTTTTTCCAGTCTCTTATCACTCACTATTACATTGAGAACATACCAAATAGCAAGGTGCATTAATTATTTAAGAGAAACTGAAGAACAAACCCAGCATATATTAAATAAACCCAGAGGTAAACAACTTTGTATTCTCTCACATTTTCAATGATTCTCCTGAGTACTTAATCAGGAAACAAGATGCAAGCTCTAGCACCTCTGTTGAATTTCTAAACAGCAGTAAGACTTCTGATTTCTTCCTGCTTCATGAACATATTAATGGTCATTGCTGTAAACAGAGCCCCAAAAGAGAGCCTAAGCCAGGAGACCACTACAGCAGGAGAAGCCTTCTCTTCTATTTTAAAGAGAACATTTTCCATGAATTTTAAGGTGCATTGAAGTTGTTCTTCTACAAGCTCCAATGCTTGTCTGAGCAGAGACTGTAATCTGACATACTTAGTAACCCTCTACAAAACACCATTTTTTTGAGACAAACTGTCTTGGCAAGAAGCTCAACTCAATAAACTGCCTATGCAAATCAATTCCCACTGCATCTCTCAGGCAGAGCTATTATTCCACATTTCTCATCAAACCAGCAAGTCTGAATCATGCTGGAAGGTCCATGGCCCTAACAGTCACCTCTACTGTGCCACTGTTAGCTTGAAAACTAGTTTCTTGAATCCAATCTCTGTGTAAGGGGCTCTCTCTGTCTCCCCAGACCACAGAAAAGGCTTCCCGCTTTGCTAAGGCTGCAGCAGTGGCAGGTCTACCTGCCTGTTCAACTGAGTTCTCAGCACTACAAGGTGTGATTTAAAAAATACAGCAAGAGCTTAAATTTTAAAATTTTATTACAAAATAAAAGATCCCATCATTCTTGCCACTGAAAGTCCTCTTCACAAAGGTCTTTAGTTACAGTTTGCCGGCTACTTGGATGTCCTGAATTGATCCAAAACCTTTACCTCCCATAGTTGTATTAGTTAACATTCCCTTTGCTGAGTCACAAAATCCAGCATCCACAACTGAAAGGAGGAGAACTTTATTTGAATCACAGTTTCCAGCAGATTCAGTTCATGTTCCATGACAGAAATGGCATGTCAAAAGGGCATGGTGTGTAGAGTCTGGGAGGAGAAACAAGAAAACAATTTGCCCTTCCCATGAGCCAGCAGCAGCCGTGCAGAGCCCAGAGGTAAAACAAGAAGCCCCTTTGCTCTTCCCATGCACTGGCCAATGCATGGGCTGGAAGACAAGGAACCACCTTCCCCAGTAAGCAACTGGCTGACTTAAAGGAATGCAGGCTGGGTTGATAGCAACTTAGGTACAAAAACAATTTAATGCTTGTGTCATTTGACAGACTTTGCAGGTCTAAGGCTGGTAGCCCGAGCACCTATTTAGAGGATAACAATATGCAATATAGTAACTACAGGAGCAATAACTTCTTATTTCTGTCTTGTTTTTGAAATCCAATATTGTTCCTACTGTTTTGTTCCATTTTATTGTTTTGTTTTATTCAGTGTTCTGTTTTGCTTGGGTTTATTCTGTTCTGTTTTGTTTGATTTTACTGTGACTAGTGGTATGGGCAGCCATTCTGAGGATGGCAGGGAACATTACGGTGGCCACTGTTGATTTTCTATTGTCCTGTTTTGAGGTCCTGTATCACTTTCAGTGTTCTGTTTTGATTGGTTTTATTGTTTTGTTTCATCCTATTCTCTTTAAAATAAAATTTAAAAAATTTTTAAAAGGGCATGGTGCATGGGCAGCCAGGGAGCAGGGGGTAGGCTGAGGAGGGAGTCACACCTGCATACCTCTTCTAACCTCATCAGCTCCTTCCCAGATAGCCAAGAAATGATACACACCACCTTCCAAATCTCCAGTTCTGTACACAGGAGAATTTGAAGGAATATTTGGCTATAAAGCCATAATGATAATCATTTTGATTTTGGGCAGAAGGAAGAGTCTCACAGTGACAAATCTGATAAATTGCAAGGACACACAGAATGTTTTTATTTAACATGAGTTCACACCCTAGAAGCAATGTGTGATGAGGAAAGTTGCTATAATGGAGAATGAAAGGCTCAAAAGAATTGATTCAAATTCAGAAGCATCCCCCTGGTCTCAAGGTTCTGCGTATTCCCATTTGAAAGACACATGTTTGAGGTAGAAGCCACTAAATTTTGTTTGGGAATAAATCTCTGGCTGAGAACTAAACAGCTACTATGATCCCCCCACACGGAAACTCTAGGAGAGGCCCTGCACTTTGAGTGCTGAGTGGAGATCTGTCCCGCCATCCCTCCACAGGAAGTTCTCCGCCAGCCTCCTCTAGCCTGCTGTCAGCCATCTTTAGTTGATCTGACAATGATCTTGCAATTTGAAATCCTTCCAGACAGATATTTTGATACATGTGCAGTTGTGTAAGACTCTTCTTGAGATTTTATTTCAGATAGTTCAGTTTCCAGATATTTAATTTTTACTTCATCTGCTTCTTATTTCTGCTTGTCTTTGTAAAACCCAGTGGACTTGCTTTAATTTTTCTACAGAATCATGTCTTGCTTTTTGGTTATTCTTTCATATCCTTTTCTATGTCACATTTGTGGTTCACTACTTTTCATTCCATTTTCTTTTTATTTTCCTCTAGTTTTAAACATTTCAGAGACAATAACTCCACATTTGTATTCCATGGGTTTTTCTGAAGTTGTTAATTTTTAAATTTTCCTCTGCTTGTTTCTCTATTGTAACTTTTAACAGAATTTTCAAGATCACGCATCTTCCTCAGCACTTCAAACAGTGTCTGTGTTGATTGTTGGGCTTACAACAAACGTGGGCTTCATGGGTTTTTCTGATGCTGTTCATTTTCTTCTTTTGCTTTTGTATTGTAACTTTTAACTTGAAATTTTCAGTTCAAGCTTTTGTAGGTGATCTTTCATCTTCTCAGCACTTGACAGCCTCTTTGTGTTAATCCTGTCAACTGTCCACTCCTTTTGAACTTTATTAATGTTAATATCTCCATAACAAGGGCAAGGCAGCTCACAGTCCTTGGAGGTCCTCGCATATGCTGAGAGTAGCCATCAAGGTTCCTCATAGTATTTGTTTTTGAGCTTTTCTACTCTGGGAAACATCCTCTGGGCCAGGTTAATAAGACAACTGCCCTCGGGTTGGTTTCTATACACATCCACCTCCACCCCCACCCCCCATCCCTTACTGGGGATCAAATTCACAACTTTGCACTTAGCAGGTAAGCACCTGAACCACTGAGCTAATCCTAGGCTATACACATCATTTTAAAATACTCTAATAACCCTTCATAATATGCAGAGTTCACCACAATGTTACTAGGTGCAAATCCAGCTCACACAATTCTATCAAGGTCAAAAAAAAAACAATCACAGCACCTTGACATGGATCTTCATTTGCACATACTCATTTGCACAAGAGGAACTGGGTGATTTTCATTAAGAACTCTGAACCTTGCTCCTAGGATCATGACCATAGAGCCCAGTTTCGTCTCCCAAGATGATACTTTAAAAGCTAGAAACTGAAGCCTCACCCTCTAGAGCAAATCCACTGTGAGTCCCTTCACCTTTGGAGGGCATCCCTCAAAACTAGGAGGTTGCACTCGTCCCTGGTGCCCACATCCTCCTGTCTATGAGCCAAAAGCACAGCAAGTACCCAATGTGGCATGTTATTTAATAATCACCTACACCACTCATGCCCTCCCCTAGAGAGGGTTGCTCTCAATTACTGGCTACTGGATACAAACATTTCTTAAATTTCATGACAGAATGCCAAGGCAATCCCTGCCTTTTCTAGAATGCACAAATGTATACTGAGTCATATAAAGCAGTCACTGTATTATTAGGTCAACTGATACCCATTACTGAAGTAGGATAAAAAATAAAAGATAGAAAGTAGGCAATTACCAAAAATTATACTTTTGGGAAGATTGCAACTTTGAGAACTCAGTCGAATGTACCCAAGATGATGCATATCAGTATTTCTTTGATTACAGTCCCTACCAGATCCATCACATCCAAAATTCCTCAGGAACATGGAAAGTCCATAAATTGGCTTAACTGAAAAAGTAAAGAGCAGGAGCTGGATCCTAAGATAAAGTATCAAGTTGAGAGAATCCAAAGAATGTTTAAATTAACTATTTAAAAAAAAAGAAACCGCATACCTGTAAAATGGTCTAGTACCCTTCTGGGGTTGGGCCATATTTTTCTGGAGCCACCCTCCCCCTTCAGGAGCAGCGTAAATGTCCCCTGTCCAGGAAGCAGTGCCACGCAGTTCCCTGATCACCCACACTTCACTCTTGAATGCATCCCAAATCTCATGCCTCTTACAGATGTGTCCTGAAAATTCTGTTTCCATGATGGGGCTCGGGGAGCCTGCAAACTTACTCTACAAAAGGGTGGGTTAAATTCCCTATTTCAGCTTTGGGAACTTTCAGACCCAGCCCAGTGACATTTTCTCTTGGTGAGTCAGCCGGGAGGTAAAAAGAGGTGTCAGTGCCATGACTTTGGTAAGTCCAACCAAAAGCTTTTTATCTCTTTCTCCCTCATTTCCTTCAACCCCTTGCCTCTGAAACGCAGTTTACACCTTGCTTTTCTGCTTTTTTTCTCTCCTTGTCTACAAACTTCTGCAGGCTTAGGGTTTTCCATTTAGCAGCTAGAGGCTCCAAAATCCTAGAAAGTTACCTTTTTACATTAAGAGCAATGAGGACCAGAGGCTCTTGCTCCCTCTAATCAGCAATGTGGAAAGATGTCCAGAGCATCCTCAGTGAGGTGGAGCAGCCTCTTTACTCTCTCTCAGGTCAACACACACTGTCGCGGTAAGATGGACTGACATTTGCTCACTAGGGAGATACATAAGGATTGACCCGTCCCATGTCTCTAGTAAAATCTCCCATGCAACTAGCCTGGGAAACCCAGTCCTAAGTCACCATGAAGAAGACTGGGTGACACCTGAGGGAAGCAGTCTTCTTAAATCACATGCACTTTTGGGTCCTAAACACTCTACCCTCTAAACTGTTCTTTTGATCTCTGTCTCTCTCTCTCTCTCTCTCTCTGTCTCTCTCTCAAATCCAAAGTACATAAACTGAGTCCATCTGATGCCTTAACCCCCTTTCCAGGTGGTAAGAAGATGTCTTAAGCCATGCAGATTCAAGTGCACATTCAGGTGACAAGTGACATTATCCTCATGACCTGGTGAAGAATATGGACTCAGAACAAGAAGGCGCCCACTGGCTAATTTCTTTTTCCTCATCTGTCGCTTAAGAAAGCCCCATCCCCTTCTTGTGTCTTCTCTCCCACTGAGGCTTTCATCTGTCAGAAAACTGAAATCTTTTAACTTTTTCTAACAGCAGTTATTAGGGAGAGGCAGGGAGTTGAAGGGTGGGGTGTTAATGGGACCCAGGGAACTCAGGTCTTCTTAGGGGTCCAGTGACAGCTCCTAGCGTGTCCGCCATGTGTGCGGGAGGAGGATGTTTTCCCAGGTGGTAGGAGGGGCGCGTGGGCCCCCTGGCAGAGCATCAGTCCAGTCTTTCTCAGCTGCCTCCCGTGCCTCTCCTGGGTACTGGAGCCACTGGTAAGGCCCTCTCAGGGCTGTTTCACTAATACTAGCTTTTTCCTCCCTCCATCTCACTATTTGGTCCTGATATTCTTCTGATAATTTTTAATGGAAAAAAAGGTAAAATGAAATTTCATAACAAAATAATAGGAGAATGACAATAGTTAACACATTGCATATTGCTGTCTTTAAAGTAAATATTCAGAGTATAAGATATGGGCATTCAATTTTCTCTAATCGAATATTAACACAAACCTTCCCTTTCAATGAACAAAGACACACTAATAGTATAACTGACTTGCTTTTTTTCCCTTTTCTCTTCCCTCCTTTCTCCTCTCCCCCATCTCACCTCCCATTTCCCTTTAAACAATTTCTTCCCATCTCACAATATCTATTGTATGACGATTCCTCAAAAAGCTAGGATTAGAGGTCCCATTTGACCCAGCTATCCCCTTCTGGGTATCTTCCCAGAACAATTAACAACATCATACCACAACGATATATAACAACATAATTTGTAGCAACTAGTAACAATCCAAATGCCCATCAACTGAGAAATGGAAAAAATGTTGTATTTTTATAACAGTATTACTCAGCCATAAAGGATAAACTTGAGACTTTGGTAGGTAAATGGATGCAACGGGAGCCCATACTCATACGGGAATAAATCAGACTCACATCTCACAGGTGTAAACATCATGTTGTCTCCAGAAACTAAGAGTGAGTGAGGCCTGAAATACACACTAGCTCTTACAATAATTTTGACCTCAAATTTGTCTCTCTACCTAAAATGGTATGTGGTATGTAGTTGCTGAGAAGTATCTCCAGACTAAACCCTCTGTGAGCTCCCTGTTCATGTGACAGATCCCTGGATATAAAGAGCTGTGTAGCACAGTTTTCAGTAAAGCCCAACTATTGTGGACAACTCTTCTTCCTGCTTTCCTGATCTATTGGTAAAGGATCGAATCACTATATAATAGGGACAAGTAAGGTGGCTGTGGACCTGAGAAACGAATTTCTTCATTACCAGCAGGGATACCTGGACTAGTCAGTGACAGAAAACAGGACAGCTGCCTGCCCTGGGCAGCTCTGACTCTGGGAAAGGCGGCCGGCTGCACACACAGCGTGACCTTGGGATTAGGCAGGTGGTGCAGGTTTGGGACATGTTGCACATACAGCCCCACCCTGGCTCAAGATGTGAACACATGGTATCATTTAGGGAGGGTGCCAAATGGGCACACCGTGCACACAGCCCAACCACACTGACTGAGGTATGATCCTGGGTAAGGTGGGTGGCTCATGCAGTTTGACCTCAGAGACAAATAAGATCTCACCTTTTATCTTTGTTTTTTCTCTCTCTCTCTCTCTCTCTCTCTCTCTCTCTCTCTCTCTCTCTTTCCAAAAGTATACAAGTGAGATTTTAAAGGCAGGTGATATATCTTAAATGACTATGGGTAACTCAATGTCTGTCCCAAAAATGTCATGTTAGGGCCAGATGTGGTGATGTATTCCTGTAATTCCAGCACTGCAGAGACTGTGACAGGAGGATCTGAGTGAGTTTGAGGCCACCCTGGGCTACACAGGAGGTCAAGCCAGCCTGAAACACATAGCAAGACCC
Source organism: Cavia porcellus (assembly GCF_034190915.1). Lineage (NCBI taxonomy): Eukaryota > Metazoa > Chordata > Mammalia > Rodentia > Caviidae > Cavia > Cavia porcellus. Next base: position 38,030,318 of record NW_026947504.1, on the reverse strand, counting down.
TGTGTCCAAAAAACAAAACAACAAAGACAAACAAAAAGATACTTTAAGATTATATTTTCTGAATGTAAGGCCAATTTAAGATAAATGACTTTAAAAGGTTGATGTTTTCTTCAAATGTTAAAGTAAAAAGTCTCAAACTTGTATTTATAACAAAGAAGAAAAATAAAGATCCTATCTAGCAGTTTATAGCTCTTTTGTCTTTCTGCTGTAGATCTTATTCATTATAAATCTAAAATAAATAGGTTAAAAATGTTAACTATGCTATGTTTGGTTCTTGTGAGTCATCTAAAATAGTCGATAAGTGACTAAATAAATATATGGTTAATGGCTATAAATGTTCATTACAACATCTAAGTTATACCAGTTGCTAAATATAAATCCAAATATTCTTGATTTTTTTAGGAGCTTATAAAAAGATAATATATTTCAATCTATTAAATGTTTTCATAAATTATTAATACATAAAGATTTAAGATTGCTTTTTTAGGTTGAATCAGACTTCTAATGTATAATTTTATATTAAATAATAAAAAGTTTCTCTAAGTGGGGCCCTTGGATATAAAGTTCATGTCTGGCTAAAAAAGCAAACATCTAAACCAATTTGCTTTACCTTTGTCTACTGATAAGTAACTTACCCCAGACTTACTAAGCCCCATGCCAAGAAGTGTTGAAGAAATTATGTTATATATTATAATATATATAGAGAGAAAAGTATACCTACTTCATCAGTTCACCATACTAATAAATATCTAGAAGATAATAGCCACCACTTTGAGCGCCTCTTGTAATTGTAGAGGTCAAAAATAACTTGCATCAATCTCATATGTCTCAATAAATTTCGTATTAAAATATTTATATGAGTTTTTCTTTTCCTGATGCATACCTTTTTGGTAGAATATTTATATATTAAATATACACTATAATTAAAAGATTAATCTTTTAAGTTTAAAGCAACAAGATTTTCTTATAATAAAATGCTCTTAATTAAATTTATAGTAATTAGATTTTTTTTAAAGGTTTTGTATTTTACTAAGTTAACTATGTTTTTCATCCTTAGTCTTCTGGTTATTAAAATACTTGTACAGGGGGCTGGGGATTTAGCTCAGCGGCATAAGCTCCTGCCTTGCAAGCAGGCAGTCGTGAGTTCGATCCCTGGTACCGATAAAAATGAAAAAGACCAAAAAATAAAAAAAATAAAAAAAAAAATAAAATACTTGTACAATGTTTTCAGTAATCAGGTTATGAATCATTAAATAAACAACTGTTAGCTTACAACAACCCTATATATCGGGACTAGAGATGTATATCCATTGAAGATAAAATATGCTATATGTTTAAGCTATAAAGTTAAATTTAATATATGCAAAGTAACAATAAGTGTTTTCTTTTATATAATTCATTACATCTAGACTTTAGACATATAAAATAATCAAAGTGTTTGACACCTTCATCCTGGTTCTATCATTTAAAATTCAGTGTACATCTACCGGCTTTGACTTTTTTTGTTTGTTTGTTTTTTGTACCTGGGATTAAACGACCTCACACTTGCCAGGCAGGTACTTGTGCCGCTGAGCTAAACCCCAGGCCCTTGCTTGATTGCTTGATTAAGCAAGCATTTTGTTACTATAAAGTGAGTATTGGGTACTAAGTCTTTTTATGGTCATTGGTGCTGTTTCCTAAACTAATAGGAGTTTTAAAGCTTTTTAAATTCTTGTCAGTGTAATTATATCAAATAAAACTGTTCAAGGTTGTGTAGTCGTGATGCTGGTTATTGCTAACCTCACGCGTTTCCCGTGTGTACAGGTCTAAGATGTGGAACTTGGGAAAATATTTTATCACAATGATGACCTCAAGACTTAAGCCGTTTATGTGTATGTGATTGTTATATAATTACATTATGATAGTTAGATGGTCCTAAACATTATGCAGTTAAGGCATCAGAATGATTAGAGACTGAGCATTAATAATCTATCAAGTATAGATAAGTACAATTTTTTAAAAAGGGCACTTTAAAAAAAACTAACAAATTTAGGTGTAAGTTCCTTTATGTCACCGGATAAAGGTAACTAATAAAGAAGCTATTTTGTATTGAAATGAGAATTCATTTCAGAAATACTTACAAAAAACCCAATGGTTATAATATAATGTTACCATAATTATTATGCTAAAATGTTATGTTTGCTCTTGGCTTCAAATTTTCCCTTTAAAGTGTTCTAACTATTATCTCCTAACATTCTACAGGAATTCAAATTCTAAGATAACCATGATTGGTTAAAAAATACTAGTTTTCCTGCCATATTTTATATTTCATCGTTTATGTCCACTAAGATTATAATGTTAAACCTACTGCTCCCATCTCAGCACTGTTGTCACTGACCTCTTGGATGTTTGATAACTGAGGATAAAATCCCACAGCTAACAGAAGGGCACTGGGGTAGGGGACAGCCAGTGTTTTCACCCTTCCCCTCCAGCATCAGTCAGGATCAAGATGTGATGGGACTCCTGTAAAGGATTCTACCAGTGAGTCACCAACCCCCAGAGCAGGGAGACTGTTGGACCCCAGAGGAGAGAGGTCAAAGTGTCAGTTAGCTAAAAGGAGGACAAAGGAGGGGACTGCCCCCATGCTTGTCAGGGAAGCCATGAGGCAAAGCAAAGACTGTGACCCGTTATAGCAGATAACAACTGGTAGAGGAAAAAAATAGAAGAGTAATAGGCTCTGCACGTGGCCCCAGAAGTAATGCTGGAGGAGCCTGGACTGATCCTGACAAATATGTGTTGAAAGATTAATTTTTTATTGATATAGGTTGCACTTTAACTTGGTCTTAACCACTCAGCAGAAAAGTATACACAAAGAACAAAACAGAATTGAAATTTACTTCTCAGAGTTCTGGAGACTGAAAAGTCCAATACCAGGGTGCCAGAATCTGGTAGGGGGCTTCTGGTCCTATCACTCCATAGCTAGAAGTCAAAGAAGAGGAGGGAGGAGGAAGGAGGGAGGGGAGGGCAGAGGAAGGGAAGAGGGGAAGAGAGGGGAGGAGAAAGAGCCCGTACTTATCCTTTATAAGGACACTACTCCCACAGCAATGAACACATCCCCTTGACAATGACAGAATAAAGTCCTCAGGAACAAATCACTCCAACACATAAAATTTGCAGGGTACATATTCAAACTACAGTGCTGCCAGAATATTTAGTAGTAATCAAGAATCTGGGTAAAATGGACAAGGATGTCCTCTGATCTGTTCTACAACTGTTCAGTTGGTTGGAAATAATGGGGGGAAAAACCCAAAAAGATTGGAAAAAATGAACCAAAATATTAAAAGTAGTTGCTCTCTCAACTAGGATTATGCACAGTTTTTTTTTTATTTTGAAAGTATACAACAGAACAAGTCAGAATAAAGCCAACTAAGATCGTACAGTGAAATTGGTACAGAACTTCACAGCAGGTTACCGGGATAACAGTAATAGGTATCACAGTATATTTTGGTATCTTTGTAATAGTTGTTCTTTCAATCATTTATATCAAAATGAAATTGAAATATAGAACACTATAGAACTTATCAAAGCAGAATATTGAATAGAGCAGTACTATTAATCAGAAAAGAGCAAAACAGTAATAAAAATATTTGCCTTCAAAGAGATGGTAGAAGGAAGTCCCCCTTATTTGCTATGGTCAACCTCCCAGGAGATGCTCAGATTTCTGGTTCCCATTTGCTAATGGGAGGGGGGAGAGGGAGGGGAGGGGAAGGAGGATAGAGGAAGTGGGATATTTGACTCTAGGCCATGTAGCAGTAGGTTCACTATTGCTTAGCAGGGAGGCAGGACAGTCATTTGTTTTCACAGCATCCTCAGTCCCAACATGGTGTGGATCTCAGGAGCTACTGTGGGTTCTCCCCCTGGAAGGGCTGCAGTTGGCCAGACCACCACCACTTACTAGGGAGGGGAGGTGCTTGGTTGGTTTCCCAGAGTCCTAAGTTCCAACATGGCGTGGATCTCAGAAGACACTGCTGGTTCTCCTCCTGGAAGCTGCATAGTTTTTTTTTTTTTTAATCTTTGCTGAACTTTACTACATTTCTCAAATAGTGTACAATAAACATGCATTTTTCAAGTGAGGGACATTGTAATATAGTAATGACATAAAAATCAACTTGATGATTCCAATATTGAACAATTAATTCCAACACCTTAGAAAAATCCTTTAGGCAACTTCCTTGTCTATACCCTATTGCAAAATTTTTCATTATTCCAAATTCTGTCAATCATTTTCATCTGTTGTTCAATTCCATATAAATGGAATCACATTTTATGTTCTATTTGTGATGTCTTTTTTTCTCAATATATCTGTGAGAATTATTCCTATTATAGCTATCAATAGTTTACTCCTTTAAGTTGTTGTGAAAGTATCACAATTTATCCCTTCTTTCTCTAGAGAGAATTTAGGGATCTTTTTGTTCAGTTTGGGCCTATTATAGTAAAACTTCATGAATTCCCTTGAACATTGCTTTTGTGGAACTACACATTGAGGAGAATTGCTGAGACATAGTGAAACCAGGAATGAGCAAACTTTGGCTGTCAAAGGTAAATAGTGCTTTGAAACCTTATATTGTATTGCAATCAGTCATCTAGCTACAGACAATACATAAGCAAATAGATGTCTATTTGTAATAAAATTTTATTTACACAGGCAGATGGTACACTGTACTCTCCCCAAGGGCTATTGTATTCTAAAGGCTGCTGGAGAAGTTTGATTTCCTTAGTGGAAAGTACTAAATGCTTTTCCTTAAGAGCTGTTTACTTAACCAAGTAACACTTTACAAGAATTGAGTAGTTGCTTTAGATCATTGTTAACACTCAGAGTCCTCCACCTTTTTGGTTTGAGCCATTGTTACGACCCTGCAGTATACATAATTGTGAGTTAATCTGTAGTTCCACAATATTAGTGATGTTGAACATTTAAGGCCCATGTGAGCCACTGAAATTGTCTCTCCTCTGAAATGCTTGTTCAAGTCTTTTAAGCATTTGTTTTTATATTTTCTCTTTTTTGTTTGATTTTGAGATTGGGTCTCACTCTGTAATTCAGGTTGGCCTTGAACTCACTGTGTAGCCCACGGTGCCCATGTACTTGTGAAGATCCTCTTGCCTCAACCTCCGAAGTGCTGGGATTATAGATAGAAGCCACCTCATCCCGCCTATCATAGTTTCTCTTAAATTATTCTGGTTGTTTGTTTGACACAGGTCTTGTTACATAGTCCAGGCTAACCTTGAACTTGCTGTGTAGTTCCTGGCCAGCCTCAAACTCACAATCTTTTTGCCTCAGCCTCCTGAGAGCGGGGTTATAAGCATGTGTAGGACAGTGTACTTTTCTCTTTGTTGAGATAGGGTTCTCTGTTGCTCGGGCTGGCCCTGAATTCCTAGGATCAAGTGATCTTTCTTCCTTAGGCTCCACATAAACATTTTTGGTTAGATTGTCATCTCAGATTTTAGAAGATATCCTGGATATGACCCTGTGTTATATATGGCCACAAACTTAGTGGTACAAAACAATACTCATTGATTATCTGACAGTTTCTGTGATTCAAGAGTCTGAGCACAACTGAGATGAACACTGCACTTCTGGTCCTATGACAAGGCTACAGTGAGGATACAGGCCAGGACTAAGGGTCTCACTGTGGCCCAGAGGAGAAGATCTGCTTGCAAGCTGATGTGATGGACAGCAGCCTTCTGTTCCATGGGGCTATCAGTTTTTGAGCTGTAGTTTCTTATTAGCTGTTACCCAGAGGTTGTGCTGAGTTTCCCGCCAGACAGGCTTTTCCATACCATCACGTGTTCCTCCAAGCCACATGAGAGAGTGTCTCCCCAGGAGGTGGGCGCCACAGGCTCATGGTCTAGAACTGCATCATCACCTTAGCCATGTTCTATTGTTACAGGCAGCTGAGTTAGAAATACAGAGGGCAGTCAGTCAGGGCTAGGTCCTCAAATGGGCCAGTGCAGAAGATCAGATACCTTCTAACCTTGGGGGAGACAGACACCTCCACTGTGAGCTAGACCTCAAGACAAAATATAAATCAAATGCACACACATACTTCCTAAGACTAAGCATCAGGGATTGATATTCTGAATAGGTCTCTATCACCCTGAGGAAACCAGGAGTCATCATCCCAGCCCAAGGGAAGAGTCACCGTTATGTATTCTTGCCCACTTGCTATGGGACTCGCTTCCTCATTTGTCCCTGATTTTGTCAATGAAAACCTGTGCAATTAATTTTATTGGTTGACCATAGTTCTCTTCCACCTCATGTCCACCTTGCAAGTTCCCATGTTTCCCTACCTCGGACCTGCCTCACTGTGTGGTTTTATTCTATAAAATCTCTAGAAAGCACAGAGTCTTTGGCAACCCACTCAGGATCCCTTCTGTGTATCTCTCTGACAGAAGCTTTTTTTCTTCTCAATAAATATATTCTGCTTTTCACATCCATTGTTCCTAAAGTATTGATTTTAAAGAACACAAACTTGTACCGGACATACAGCAGGTTAGGAGTTTCATTCCCTATATCACTATGAGAGAGAAACAAGTCTCAGGTCCCACCAACACTCAAAGGGGAGGTGAGTGTGCAAAGGCACAAACTCCAGAAGTCAGGGATCATGTAGACTAGTCAAGAATGACCACAAGTCAGGGATCATGTAGACTAGTCAAGAATCTGCTTGCCACAAAGCCAGTTAGACAGGTGTATCGCACATAATCTGCCCTTTCTTTAATAGAAAGATCTGATTTAAACTCAAAAATTATTTTTTATTTTATGGAAGATGATTTCATGATTTGTTGCTGACAAAAGATCATGAAGATATTCTGTTAGTCTAGTTTTTGCTGGAGCAGGATCTCTTTACCTGGGCATTGTAACATGTTTAACAGTATCTCTACCTCTGCCCACTAGATTTCAACATCATCTCCTCCCCAGGTGTGAAAGAAAAATGGTGTCAAATGTTTCTTGGGACAAAAATGCCCCTCACTGACAACTACTGTTTGGACACTGTATACCTCAGTTTTTAACATGATGTCTACAGTTCACCAAAGTTTGTGGTTGTTCCAAATGTTCCACACAGATACTTTGTTTCTCTGCATTTATTGAAAAGGGCATCATTTCTCTCATCAGTTGTGTTTATTGCCTTGTCTTAAATTAAGTAACTTAAACATAGCCTCTCTGTTCTGTTCAGTTTATCTAATGTGTATCCTTCTCCAATAAGTAAGTTTTATAGTAATACTTATTGGATTTAATAATATCCGGTAAGTTTTATAGTAATACTTTTGGTAACCCTTGAAATTTGATAATGTAAATCTTCAGGCTTTGCTATCAAGTTTGACCTGGCCTGGAGGGCACACAGCTACTTGGGAGGCTGTGAAGGAAGGTCATAAGCTTGAGCCCAACCTGGGAGAATTACAGAAACCCTGTCTTAATATGATAAATAAATTTTAAAAGATAAATAACTGGCTGGGAATATAATACAGTGGTTCCTGGGTTCAATCCCCAGTACTGGAAAAAACATTGGCTAGAATACACTAGGTAATTTGCATCTGTTTATGTTTTTAGAATAATTTTGTGAATTTTAACACACTCACACAAATATCTTAGATTCTGATTGGAACCAAATCTAAATATCAATTTAACATCATTATAGTCCTAATGATACTGAATAGCATGATACATAAAATGATAATATCTTTATAGTTTCAGTATAGCAGTCTTACAACTATTTCATTGTTCTTTTTTAATTTTAAAGAGAAAAAATAGAAAAAGGAACCAAACAATCAAAAATAAGAAGAGCAAAATTACAACAACAAAAATAGTGATATAGGATTTCAAAACCAGATGACAGAAATTTAACAACAGTTGTTATATTGCATATTGTTATCTTCAAACAGTTGCTCTGGCTTCCTGTGAACAGCCAACATAGGCAGGGAGACTCAGCCAGATTTGCCTCTGCTTGCCAATAGAAGGCTTGCTTCCTGCAGGCAGCCAGCATGAGCAGGGAGACACAGTCAGATCCTGTGTTTGCTGGCTGCCACCATCAGAAGGTTTGTTTCCTGTAGGCTCCAGAGCTAGTGGGGAGATGCAGCCAGGTAAGCCCTGTGTACCCACAGGCCACCATTAGAGACCCTTGCTTCCTTCAGGTAGCCGGTGCCCACTGGGAAAGTCAGACAAACATACCCCTGTGTGTCTGCCACCATTGGGAGAGTCCAAGTATAGACTTGCATGTCAAGAGAAGCAACAGCCCCACTACTACACACCCTTGACCACTGGGGAAGCTCCACTGTAGCTGCACAGGTCTGCAGAAGCCTGTGCCACCACACCCTGTTACCTCCTCGGAACCTGGGGACAGAGAAACCAGGTGGCTGTTCTATTACTCTGCACTGCAGAGGGGCAGCCAACATGGACAGTGTCTGGCACCCCACAACCAGGAAAATATCAAGACAAAGGAACAAAAGGCAATCTTAGACCCCCCCAGCCCATACAGAACAACTCTGGGAGATACAGTCATGGAAGTCATATACCTGAAATCTCTGAAAGGATAGCAACTTCATGAAACTACAAAAGTAATCAGATCAGAAATAATGTCTCAGGTAAAAGAAGAAATCATGAGCATAATGAAAGAATTGCTGAACATATCTGAAGACATAGATTTAAAAAAAAAAACACAGAAGAGTATAGGAAAGGCCATCCTAAGTGCCTACATGGTTTCCAGGGAGAATGGTCTAGAAAATGAGTGGTGCTGGTAGACACAAGGCTCCTGAACAAGAGCATCATCATTACTCCACAGGACCCATGGGTAACCTGATATATAGTGAGTGAACAATTTACATTCCTCCGTGACACTGGTGTAACTTATTCACTTCTAGCTTCTCACTGGGGTGAACTTTCATCCCATTCTAAAGTTGTTTTGGGTCTAGAGGGAGTTAACTGGTCAGCTTTCTTTTCCCATAGTCTAAACTTCCCTTTGGAAGATTTCCTTTTCCAATCTGCTTTATGGTGATAAGAGTCCCTCATACCAATCATTGGAAGAGATATACTCTTCCTACTCAGGGCCAGTCTGATATTCAAAACCTCTGGCAACCCACACCCTACTCTCTAAGGACCCAGCCAGCCTGACCACACAGAGCCCTGTCAGGAACAGATCTTCAAGCATGGTATAATGGCACCTTGGGGAGGGGTGACAAAGCTTCCACTGCAGTCATTCAGCTAAAGCACTCTAACCTATATCCTCACAAGAGACAGTAATTCTTTAAGGAAGACAGTAGACTGGGGTTAAAGCCCATTATTGACAAGTTTCTGGCAACAGGTGCCATGCCACTCCCCATTCAACATGCCTATTTTACCAACAGTCAAGACATCAGGAGAATATTACCTATTATAAAATCTCAGAGATATCCATGAGGCACTGATACCTATTTGTTCATTAGTAGCAGACTCTCATACCCTTTCAGCACAGATCTCCAAAGACCCTAAATGGCTCTCTGTCCTTGATCTCAAAGATGCCTTCTTTTCTATCGCTTTGAATCATAGCACTAGATATTTTTTCACATTTTTTGGAGGATCTCCAAACAAGACTTCACCAACAGTATACTTGAACTGTCTTGCCTCAGGGTTTTAGAGACAGTCTCAAGGGCTTTAGCTCAACATCTGAGAGACCTCACTTTCAAAAGGAAGGCCTATTACAGTATGTAAATGATCTTTTCATTTGTAGCCCCACTAAGGAGCTAATTGATAAGAACATCATTAAAACTCTCAATTTTCTAGCAAAATTGTATTTAAAGGCATCCAAATGCAAGGCCCAGATTTCTCAGCAAAAGCTTATTTATCTGGAATATATCTTAACTCTAGGACAAAGACAACTGGCCTCAAAGTGAACAGAAGCAACATACCATCTGGGTCCTCCAATGTCCAAATAAGAGCTTTCTGAGAACTTTCTTCCACTGTATCTGGATACCCCACTTTGGAATAATAGCCAGACCACTATGAGGCAACTTGAGGATCAGAAACAGAACTCCTGAAAGGATCAGAAGTTGTTCAAGAGGCTTTTAAAACCTTAAAAGAGGCCATTTATCTAACTAAGCCTGTTTCTCCCTTCATGGCTAAGAGACAGGGACTAACTACAAGAGTAGTAACTCAACATCTAGGCCAAGAAAACTGAACAGCTGCTTACTTTTCCAAGCAACTGGATGGAGTATCACAGCTGCCTACAAGTGATGGCCACTATGGCACTCTTCATCTAGGAAGTTTTTGAGAAAACTTTAGGACACAAACTCTTAGTTCTAACTCCACATCAAATTAAGGCTTTGTTAGAACTCAAGGGACTGGATAAAGGCTCACTAAATATAAGGCCATTCTTACTGAAAATACAGATGTTTTTCTTTAGTCTTGCACTATTCTAAACCCAGCCACACTCTTCATAATCAACCAAAAGATAGATTATGATTGTGAACAGACCATCACCCAAAATTATGCCAGCTGTCCTGATCTATGGGACAGCCATTAAAGGGTCCAGCTGTCACATGATTCACTGATGGCAGCAGTTTCATAAAGGATGGCAGCAGGAGATCAGATAACACTGCAGTCCACCCATCCAGGTCACTGAAGTGAAAGTATTTAGCCCTGAGACTTCTGTCCAGAAGACAGAACTTATTGCCCTCACTCAAGCACTCCAACTTGCCCAGGGAGAGAAGGTTAATATTATACTGACCTCAGAAGTGCCATTCTGGTCCTACATGCACATGCAGCTGCTGGAAAGAAAGGAGACTGTTACTAGTCACCAGACTCCAAGGAAACATATGGCAGAAATTCTGAAACTGTAAATCTCTGATGTGAGGTAGTAGTTATCTACTCACTTCAAGGGACATCGGGCTTCAGAGGACATCTCTGAGGGTAACTCTAAGGCAAAGTCCACTCCCAAACAGGCTGCTTTCCCATATAATTCTGTCTCTTCAACATCTCTGCCCAGAGTCCCATTCCAAGATTTTCATTTAGAACTCAGTTATTCTACAGAAGAGCTTTAAATGATTTGTAATGAGAAAAGAATTGATATAAACAAGAAGTTCACCTTGCACTTTATGTATGAGACATAAAATTCTGTGTTTCTGACTCAGGGTTTCATATCTTGTGTCAGAATTCACAAAACTATCTGAGAAAGTCACAGTCCAAAGCAGGTCCCCATTGTCCTGGCCCTTAGACAATGGGGGACTATTTTGATTCTTGCCATTTAATCAGAAAGATCTTTCTTGACCTGTTTCCCTAGAAATTATTCTCTAGTACTTTATCCTATTTCCTTCACATAGACTGTAAAAATTTGAAGAACTTCAATTGTACATCTTGAAGTTATCTTTTCCTTCCTTCCTTTTGAATGCAAGCTCTTTAAGATTTTGTATCACCAAATGTCAAAGACAGTGGCCAGGCACATATGAAGGATCCAAAAAGCTATGAAAAGTAAGGAAAGAGGAATAGACTAAATGCTAGGTGCGTCCCCCATGTCACAATTGGTCCGAGTGCCTCTTTTCAGCTCCACTGTTCCTGTGTACTCCAAGAGCTCAGCTAAACAGACGGGCCAAGCACTCAGAAAGGGGAGCCAGGGAGCCACTCTTGACTTAGAGATATTTCTCCTCCCGCTGGAATAAAACACCCAGAAGCACATCTGAAAGGCTTCTCCCAGCAAGGGACTGGTCTGAGTGTAGATGCCAGCTGACCTGAAGTAAGTTTACTAGAGTCCTTCAACTGGCACTGTAAAGCCAACCCAACAGGCCAAGGAAAGACTCTGTGATCCAGCATTTTCCAGCATAAAGCAGGAGAAGGGTAGGGGTAGATGGCTTGTCTTTCATTAGCATCTCTCTTGGCATGGACTTTGCATGAACAGTCCTTTAAGGACAGACTAAAAGATTCAATTGGCAATCTGGTGAGTCCTAAGAGCATACAGCTTCTTTTTTCTTGCTCTGCCACGGTGGGAGGGGAAACAAAATTTTTTCACATTTTTTGCAAAAATATAGGGTTTTTTTTTTTCACATTTACCTTTGTCTTAGCCCAAACTTGGTATGTCCTGTCTATGTTTTTGTTCTCTCCTGTCCTCTTTTTCCTCTTCTCTTCTTCTTTTTCTGGCTTCACATGGCCAGCTTTCTTCAGGGTTTCACCAAAAACTTGTCACAAAGACTTTACATAGGCTGACATTTCAACATAGCTTTTCTCCCCTGAATTTAAGTATTGCAAACAGACTTATGGAGGACAGTGGCACATTTTATGTACTTTTAGTTATTTGCTTTAAACTGTGGCAGGAACTCAAAATGTTTTGGGTTTCTAAAGTAAGGTAATATATTCTTCCATTACTTCAAATAACACAGACAGAATTAGCTAGCTTTTAAGTCAACATGATGAAGAAATTGAAGGTTTAATCTCTCCCGGGATTAACAAACATTTCCAACTATAAAGCAGGGCAAGTAGGAGACACACTGTTCTGATGCCTACGGATTGCTTTCTGTGTTGGATGAAACAACGATTCTCAAAAGGAACTTCAGCATCTGAGATAGGAAACATGCTCAATTCTAAATTTATGGAAACAGTCTTCTTCTAATTACTTGGGGAAGGAGAGAACTGAGATGAGTTGAAAATATTTACTTGGTTTTAGATTTTCTCCTATAAATGTAATTTGTGCCTCTGGAAGCTGTTGTTCATCTGTTAACAAAACTCAGAAGAGGACTAAATCTAATAAATCAAGAACAAAGAACAATAGACAGCAAAAAATAGAATCGGATGATCTCTCTTCTTTCCCAGAAGATAACATTTCATACATCTAAAGTGGCGACCGGTTTCATAAGAAAATAACGTAGATTTCTAATAATTGTTCTATTTAAACAAGGCTGTGAATCATTATTTCAAAAGAATGGCACAGGTCAATGTCCCCTCATTATTGTGAAAGTATAGAGTGCTGAAAACTTCACCTTAAAGCACCATCCTGCTACATAGTCTATGCGTCTCAAAATCCACTGGCTAAGCCTCTTCACCCAAAAGAAACCTCTGAATACACTGTAAAGAAAGTCAAGACTCTAACAAGGTCACACTTTTCACTATCTTCTCAGTGGACTTTCTCATCTATTTTTAAATTTTTATCAGTACATGTTTACAGTACATAATGATTAGACTCACTGATACATGTACTTAACCATCTCAATTCCTTGTCTGCCTTTCTTCTCCAACCCCCTGTATTACATGTCACTATTACATTCATTTATTTATAAGTCTTTTTAAATTAATTATCATACATCAGATTAACAGCCAGACTAACAGGCCAAAAATACATAAAACTCATTAAGAAAATTGTACTCAACCAAGATATACATATCTAAAAAGATACGCTGTCCCTGCTGGATTATAATGACCTTTTTCTTTCTTTTTTTATGTCTTTGGCCATACCACCCTGAATGTGCCTGATGTCACCTCATTTAGTTTTCCCACTCAAAACCACAAAGTCAGAATATGTATTTCTGCATAGATCAGTTTGAAGAATGGTTGCTCATGTTTGGGAGAAACTGGTTCACTTAATGCCAAAAGAACTTCTAGACACAATGCTGATTATGGTTATGGATTTTTATGTTATTGTTTCTCTGTGTATGTGTGTGTGTATGTGAGAGAGAGAGAACCTCACACATCATTCAAACTCAGGTCACCAAAATGATTTAAAACAATTTAAACCAATATCTCTGCAGGCTCAATTAGGATAAATATGCATAAATCCAGGGCTGAATATGTATAAATCAAATCATGAATCTGCACTAATGAGGCTGGATATTGAGTTTGGGCTAATTGGGCTAAAGGCATCATGTAACATATTTGACATATGGAAGCCATGTGCCCAAGGGTCTGTGTCATAGATCATCCTGCAGGAGATTTCACAGCTCTCCTGATACAACACACTTGATATTTATAACTCATCTTTCAAATTGAAAAGTCTACTTTGGTTTTTATCTTTCTAGCTCCCCCAACCTTGGTGGGCAGGAGAATGTGGAGCATTTTCCCTGAAAAGACATCACTCTGCATGTTTTAGTGTGTTCGGCATTTTAATTTCACTTGCTTTCCTGTGTCAATGTTTCAAAAAAAAATTGTTGAAATAATCTCTTGCTAGGTGGATTTCATGACTGCATGGTTCTATCACCTATTACCTTTACCAAATGACTAGTTTTTAAAGTATATATATATGTATGTATATATATATATATGTATATGTATATATATATATATGTATATATATATATGAAATAAAGAGATATCTTTGCATGATTAACTCTTAACCTAATATGGAATATATACATGCACATACATGATAATAAACCCAAATATATAATTCTAAGCTTGTGAAAGCTTTTTTGCCCCTAATATTAGGGAAGAAGTAAGCATGCCCATTACTTTTCTAATTAACACTATATTATATGTTCTAGCCAGTATGGTAAGTAAAAAAAAAAAAGAAAAAATATAAAGAAATGCTTTAATTACTTTAAAAGGTAAAACTTGTTATTTAAAAATGCCATGACTGTGATTGTGGTAAACTTTTTACAGTTATAGGAACAGTTTTACAATTAACATGTGAATTTGTCAGATAATTACATATTAGATCAGTAATGAATCAAAATAGGATGGCTCATATGTGGAGCATATAACACATTTCTACAAACCTCAAAGAAGACAGACACACTGCTCAATTTTTCAAATATGGCAAAGAATTTAATCAGGAACTTCACAAAAGAAACTAAGTGGACAAAAAATGTGCTTGTTAAATCTTCATAAAATGCAAATTTAAACAACACAGATATTACTATGCATTCTTGATATCTGAAATAAGAAAAGACCAAAAATAGGAAGTATGTGGAAGGATCTGAAGGAAAGAGGATGCTGGTGAGGACGAGGTTAGGAAGCATTAGCTGTTTGCCTGACTACACAAACAAAGCAAGCGAAGGAGACAAAAATACAAGGAAAGAAATGGGTGTTTTATGGATGACAATAAGTACAGGCTTTCTAAGAACAGGGCAAAAACAGACGCACATGGGAAAATAGTTTCACCTAGACGCACATTAAAACTTGGCAGAATACACTGAAACAGACCCATAAAAAACTGACAACATACACCCCAACAGATCCTTTGAAAAATCAAACTTGTAAAAAACAAACACAACATATATGGTATGATTGCAAACTGAAGTCAATATGTAAATTTCTCTAAAACTTTATCACACTGAAAGTGACATGGACATTAATCCTCTTCGGAAGGCTCCCTTTGCTTCAAACCCACACATCCCGTTGCACTCGCCACTTTCTGGTGCAGCTCTAGAAGTGCTTCTTCGTGTCTTAAAGGTGTTGTCATGGGCCTCGACGTCCAGAATAGACTCAAAGCCTTTCATGGTTATTTGCAGTGTGGGGAAAATCCAGCCGGTGCATAAGGTAGACGAGCCCTCACCATAATGTCGGTGTAAGCCTGCCTTTCCACTGCATGGCACTCGGTAGCAACAGTTTTTTAAAATCTCACCTCATAAACACTCACCAGAAAGTGGCAATAACAATGAGAAAAATGCATTCAATGAGGGGGAATACTCTGAGGAGGAGAACGGCAATGTGTTTGTTACAGTAAAAATATTTCTGTATTTTTAAATTCACTGTATATTTTGATCATACTCTGTAGGATAGACAGAAAACTAATGTCCAGAACATACAAAGGGGTATTATGGATTATGAATCAATAATGTTTAATCCTGTAGGAAATAACAAAGGCTATGAACAGGGGACTAAAAAAAATGTAAATAATCCGTAATTATGTAGGATCACCAATTTCAGTAGTCAAAGTAAAGCATTTGCATTACTTATATATAAAAAGGGTGATAATACTCACATTGTGGGGAAATGGGTATACTCAGAAATTGCCAATGGGACTCCTAATGTTGTATGTTCTGGAGGAGAATTTGGCCATTAATATCACAAACCACTCGGTGATTATGAATTTATCTTGAGGAAATAACTAGATAGCTGTGCAGAATTATTTGTACAATGATGTGAAGCACTGGGAAGAATCAAAAAGTCTAGCTAGATAAAGGTTATAGTATAGTCATATGGTAGAATACTATTCAGTAAGTAAGATAAATACAATACACATGTATATGTGCCTGTTGACTTTAAGTGTATTCCTGATTCCATGTTCTGTTAGGTGAAATAAATAATAAGCCAGTGTGTACTCTATGATCAAGTTTTTTATATCACATGTGAACTGTGCAATGCATGTGAACAGTAGTTCTTGTAGAAATGGGCATTTCATGTAATTTTTTATTATAGTCATACATTTTTCTCCTTCATGTTTTATTTAAATCAATTTTTAGTAATGAGCATGTACTTTCATAGTCAGAAAAAATCATATAAGATGTCTTAGTTTGTCCTGGTTCAGGTTGTAATAGCAAGGTACTAGGGACTGGGTGACCCATGAACAGAATCGGTTCACTTCTCGTGGCTCTCGAGGCTGGAAGTCTTGAGGAGAGGTGAGCGTGGCCAGGTTCCACAAGGGCTGCAGGTCACTGGCACTGTCGTGAGGGGGGAGGTCGGCCAGTGCGTTTTCTGGGTCCCAGGCACTAACCCTACTTCAGCAGAGCTCTTCCCCCTTGATCTAATTACCTCCCACTAGCCCCACCTCATAAGAGCACGCTGGGGACCAAGGCTTCAGCACAGGAAGTTAGAGGACACACACACCTTCAATCCTCAGCAGTGCTTCTTAGTCATAAAAAACAGGAAGCAAAATATTTCCATAGTTATGAATTTAAAAGAAATAACATCCCCAGAGCAGCCGAGAGTTATTCCAGAGGGGGAAAAGAAAAATATTCTTACAGTTAAGTTTTCAAAATCTCCAAAGCCAACACTCCATGACATAATGGGCCAACTCCTCAGGATGAACAGCAGGGCCCCACCTGCCTTCTGAGTCACACCTGAGTAAGTACCCAAGGGACTTAATGTCCTTCTAAGGTCTCACGTTCTTGCTCTGGGGAGAGAATCCCTGTGCCCCTGGCCTTGTAGTGGTCTCGTCTGCTCCAAACACCTCTTGTCAGATTGTGCAGGAATGAAGCCAGGCATCTACAAGGGAAAAACACTCAGGAGACCTTTGAGATTGCCCAGAGCTGAAGCTCTAAATTAAGGAAACACATAAAAAAGACATCTGATACCTAAGTAGGCATTCATCAAGGTGAACTTGGATTCTTAATAGCTTCTGCTGTCCACTCACGTCACTTCCTCTTCCGCCCTGAATTCTCTGCCTGGGGGTGCCAGATGAACCTGTAGGTCTCTCTCCACTGCTTTTTTTTTTTTTAAAGAGAAAAGAGACGTTCAAATGAAGAAGACAAACTGACAACAAACGACAGAAAAAGATCTCAACAGAAATGAGGCAGAGAAGATTGGATGGTAGGAACAGCTATTTTGGAGAAAACAAGACATTATAATAGCTAGTGCTGATTTAGTATCATCTTGTTTTGAAGTCCCATCAAGCTTTTGTTCTTCTGTCTCCGTCGGTCTTAACAGGTTGTATCTTATTGGATTTTATTATGTGATAATATAAGCAAAAACTTTTATAGACAAGGATATTATAAGGAAACCATTGTTCATTTTCTGATAGTTGGTTCTAAATACCCTGAATACTGTCATTCTCTTGAATGGTTTTACATTGTCTTGATATGTCTGGTGCTACAGTATACGATGTTATACTCAAAGATTTCAAGGAAAGAGACATTATGGTAACTACTTTTATGTCGGGATTATCTTGTGGTAAAACACTATTTTGCTTAAATGGTTATGCTTTGACCTGTGCTGTTTTGTTGTTATGCCCTCTTTTATCTCAATCTCCTTTTTTTAATTATTTACTTTTTTATTTTTATCTTTTTAATTAAGGGAAAAATAAATAAAAAATAGCAGGATACATTATAGTAACCCACTTTGATTTCCTATTAACTTGATTTGAAATCTTGTATTGCCCTCACCATCTTGTTTTGACTGATTTTCCTCTATTCTGCTTTGCTTGATAGTACCAAATTCAAAAGTATAGGCAACAACTGTGAAGACAATAAGATTCATTATGATGCCCATTCTGATTGACTATTATCTTCTTTTAAAGTCCTGTAATGTCTCCAATGTTTTGGTTTTATTCTTTACTGTTTTGCTCAATTTTATTATAACTGATGATATAGGCAATTCTTTTTAAGATAGCAAGAGGCAGTATAGTAACCATTGTTGATCACCTTGTATTTTGTTTTTACATTATCTATTATGTCCACCCTTTTGATTTGACTGACTCTGTTCTGTTATGGCACATTTGGTTTTACTCTCTTCAAAAAAAAGTAATAAGAACTGTGGGAGTAATAAAACCCAAAATGTGTAATTGTCATTGTACAAAAGAAAGGAAAAGAAAGTGCTCTAAAGGATACAACTGCATATATATTTAAGTGTATAAGATAGATAATCATATTACTGAGTTTTGTTGGATCATTGAACAGAACTGTTTGCAGTCTCACTGTTTGAAAGTCCATTTTATATGCTTTAATTTTGTAACTTGAACAACTATTTTTAAGATAACAATATGGAATCTATTAACTAGTGATTTCCTACTGTTTATTCTTTCTGAAATTCTGTATAACTTGTACCATTTTTGGGGTTTTTTTCTCCTTAAATAAAATTTTAAAAAAAGAAAGAAAGACGTTCAGGGCTCATTTGAACCTCTGTTTTTAAACATTTCTTTTGAATTTTCAAAGCATTTGGAAAAATATTTTTGAGTAAACTATTTGGTTGTGGTTCTTGGTTTTTATCTTCTATTCTCTGTCCCAGGTCATGTTATTTGTTCAACTGGAAGAAGAGAAGGCTGGGTATAATTGATCGTTTTTCCCTTAAATTTTTCCCATTACAGACAAGATTCATGAGAACGACCTGTCCTCCTCTCTGTCCAAACCCACTTCCATGAATTTGAAAAGTTAAACTGCTCACCTCCCTGCCTCCCTGCTCCCTGAGTCAGAGGTAATGGGAAGTGAGCATTTCGGTTGGGCATCCACCCAGGATCCCCTCTGCCAGGCACAACAGGCCACCTGCACACTCCTACATCCTTACTGGTAACCAGGCCTGAGTCTCTACAGGTTACTATTATAGCAGGACAACCATTAGCCTTATTTCCAAAGACAAGCAGAAACAATGAAACAACACTCAGGATTTGGAGACAGATTTATTTTTACATCTGTGAGTAATGATCGGGATCATTCACAAAATGATCAAAATCTTAGGCCCCAAAGGCTCGGGGAGGGAGATTTCTAGGGGGTTTCAAAGGGGAGGTATGGAGGTAGAGTATGTGGCTGTCTCTGATTGGTTCTTACAGCATACATCATAGTGGTCAGCTATGCATTACAATATGCATCATAGTGGTCAGCTGCATAGTGACCACAGTGATCAGCTGTTTCCAGGAGATGGAAGCAATCAGAACTTCAATAGGAACAATTTCCTGGGCAACTAAGAAACAGAAGTATACCGGCTCAGGGCCACTTTTTGTTAGAATTTCTCATTCAGCTGAATTGATGTGACCACTGAAGTGTCATAATAGAAGGAAGTGTTTGATTAGTATGCTGGTTCCTAACTCCTCAAAGATGGAGGCCATCATGTGTAGCTGACAGTTCCATGCTGGATAGACCTTGTCATTTTCTTGCATTAAATTAAATTCTTAATATGAGTAGGCAGATGTATTTTATAACCTGAAATCCTGCCATTTATAAGTGACCTCATTAGCAAGGTAGTAAGGAGTAATTAACCTGGCATGCCTGTCACAAGATGTGTTTGGGAAGCTTTATATATTTTTGTAAGTATTTACTTTTTCTTCCAAGGAATTAAATTAGGCCCAGCTTCCAAGTGAGATTGTAGGATAAAATTACTTGGAAATGGATTGTGACAAGAAAGGTAAAAGTCTATTTCTCTTACATTTTTGAAGAAGGAATTACTGGTCACTTACTAGAATTTAGCTGTAAGTTTCTTAAAAGTATTTTGAGGAAGAAAGAAAAGGGAAAAACACCATTTTCTTCTTTTGTATTGTTTGAACTGATTATCCAGCAAATGATGGTGCATTTCTGATTAGACTATTCAGACATTGGTGTGTTCAGCTAACTTTCTTTGGTTGAATGCCTTTTTCATTTCACTTGGGGAAATGATATATTTCTGCATCATAAGTCAGTGCACGTGAATCAGCAGGGCAAGTTTCTCCATTAGTGTACAGCATTAGAATAAAATATCACCATCTGATGATGGGGAGCATTTTCCATTTTTCACAAAGAATTCTAACGTCAAAGAAAATTCCATATTTTGTTTTGCTCTTACCAAATGCTGATATGTTTCTAGGTTGCATTTTCTTCATTCTGTAAATTTCTTTTTAAACTTATCACCCAGTATATTTGGATTAAGATGCATTTTGCACAACTCCCCATGAAAAATGTAACTGTCGGGTACTGCAAACATGTACTCAGAAAAATAATTTGTTAAAAGAAGTATGGAGTAGTTGCAGTGAACTCCGTGCACCCATCCCGGGAAGCTGCAAACCCAGAGAAAGGTGGCCCTGGAGCTAAAGGAATTCTGGTTTGCAAAATCACATGATTAGCCACGTCCTCTAGAGCAGCAGTCTTCAAACTATGAAATGGAATAGATATGGAGTGGAATCCAGTTCTAGATTGACACTTGAGTGTACATTCTCGACTTTGTGCTGTGGGTAAAGGAGCTCCTTCTTCATCTCCTTTTTTATTCTTCAAGAAAGATGCCCACCTGTCTCTGATCCTTGTCTCACCACGGTATACTGTCAGCTCTCTGCATCTGTCGGTTCCATATTTACAGATTCAACCAACCTTGAATCAAAAATAATTTTTTAAAAATTGCAACTGTACTGAACATGTGTAGATTCTTTTATTATTTCCTAAATGATACATTATAACAACTACTTGCATAGCATTTGCATTGCATTAGGTAGTATAAATCATCTAGAGATGATTTAAAAATATAAGGTAGGATGTACATACATGATAGATAAATTCTACAGTACATTATAGAAGAGACATGAGCACGCATGAACGTTGGTGTCTGTACAGAGGGAGCCCCTGGACCAGACCCTATGGATACTGCGTGATGAGTGTATTGCCCTGAGGTGACAAACCACTGGGTACAAACAAAGGTTCTAATTCAATCTTGCTGTTAATTATAAGAAAGTGAATGGCTAAGTAAAGTCCAGATGTAAGTAGATGATTACCAATTCTTCGCTATCAATGAAACTGAAGAGTTACATATGAAATCATTAGCTGACAGACTACTAAAAATGATTTCAGATAAAAAAATCACTATATAACTTTAGGAAAATAACTCAGAAGAATTTCAAAGAATTAAATGGTAATATTATAATATTCCTTTAACTCTCATCTACTTATTGATATATAGAAATGAATATAAAAATTAAAAGAACAAAGAATATTCATCAATGTATGTATAAAAATTGTATAAAACACCATCAATTTCATAGACTTGCACTTCTAGTAAAATTGTTTCTTATATTTAATAATTCCCAAAAATCTAATACTGTTACTTTAATCTATCATGCCTTCCAAATAAATACAGTATAATGATGAATTAATCCAGAAAGGTTTAACATTTAAAGCCTTAGAGACACAGGAAAACTTTTTTTGTCTTTTTCCTTTTTATCGGTACCAAGGATCAAACTCACGACTGCCTGCTTACAAGGCAGGCGCTTATGCCACTGAGCTAAATCCCCAGCCCCTACACAGGAAAATTTTTAAGACCTCTCTTGGGGGAGGTTGGGGGGAGAAATAGCACTTTTGCCAAGGAGTATGTAGAATTATTAACACATGACTTTCAAGAATTCAAGAACTCTGGGTGAGAGTTTAAGGACAAAAGGCAGTAATTTAAAACTTCTCGTTAAAAACATAGTTCATTCCTGCATTTTTAAAATGAATTATTTTATGATATTTAGATTCACCTCTAGGGACTAAGATGGGGATCTAGCAATTTGATTTAAATTTTATTCATTACACTGTAGTTATAAATTTTGTGACTATTTTAACTGTCAAAACATAACTCACAAAATATTTAAAGCACAATGATGATATAAACAGATGCTAAATGTCATACATGATGAGCCAATGTTGTAGTCAATAAAGAAGGATTCAGGTGCAGGCTGCTGTCAGAGTGGGGACAGCCAGACCCAAGCCTGTAGAGAAGGAGCCCTCTCCGTGAGTCAGTGCCATTCATAACATGCACAGGAGAGAACCAGGTCTCACAAGGAGGAAGTTCCCCCCTGGAAACCATATCATTTCATTATTTTGTTGGGTGGGGTTTTATTCTCTTTCATAAGCATAAGCAGCTATTTAAAAGCAAGACATACTATGATAGCCATTTTGGATTTACTATTGGCTTGTTTTGATGTCATTTATTGTTTCTATTCTATTCTGTGTAGTTTTTACTATGTGCCAAGGTATCTACAGCTATTTTGAAAATAACAAAAAGCATTATGGTAACTTTTGTTGATTTTGTAAGGTTTTTGAAATCCTATTTCACTTATGCTGGTTTATTTTATTCTGTTTTATTTGCCTTGGTTTTATCCTCTTTAAATTAAAAAAATTTAAAAAGAAAAACAAGAACTCTCAGCAGGAGACAGGTTGCTTAAGATAAGATGTAAGAAACAGGGATTTTGTATAGCCCACAAAAAAATTGTTAAAATAAAATTTCTAAGTTAGAAAAGAAAAACAAATATCCCACAGGGCAATAAAATCATAGCCTTTAAGGTTATCTGCTATTGCAGAGAGAGAAAAAAAAAATCACACCTTATCATTTTTCTACAAACCTCTGAGTTTACAGAATTATAAAATGACTGTACCCTAATAAAAAACAAAACTAAACGTAACAAAGTTATATTCCATAAGTTAGAACTCCCTCAAACTCACATGTTAGAAAAATGCTCTATGTAAGACATTAAAAGGTCACATAATCATCATTTTATCTTATTGACAAGTTTTGGATAATTCTCGGAAAAACTTATGAAGAAACATTTTAAATGTCAACTTAGATAAGAAGAGATTTAAAGAATTCTTCTAGAGGGCACAGAAACAGTATGGCTGATAAATACAGTGGTACCTTGGCTCATGAAGCAATTTGGTTTGCAAACAGAAATGGTTGGCAAAATTTTGTTTGTTTGTTTTACAAACTCTGCTTTGGGTAACAAAAACAATCATGATCATATTTCCCACTCACACATGCACATGGTCATTTTTTTCCAAAACCACAGAACAAACTGAGTTCATGAACCAAGGCACTCACCACTGTATATAATTAATTTTTAGCTATGTTTCAGAGAATTGGTAGATTATTTTAACAGTATGCACTTACTAAGAAGAATATTATCGCAGTTAATCTGTAGTTCATACTCAAATTTCACTAGCTGCCCCAGCAATGTCCATTTTGAGGTTACCACTTACTCAGTAGGCGTAAGTAACTTGGGCTTCAAAGTATTCATCTATGGCTCACAGTCCATGAATGGCTTTCACTCTAAAGTCATACAGTAATTTTAGCCAGCCCATTATAGTGAATTTGCTTCCCTTTGTTCAGTGATACTGCCACACCAAAATTGCACAAATAATTACAAGAACCTTTACCTCTATATTTTAGAATAATTATAATAATCTATTTGTATTTATTAGTTAAGGTCTTTGAAATATTCAAGAAAATCAGGGATTTCTGTTCCTGAGATAGTAGAATGGCATCAACCCTACTGATGAAAATTAAGACATTGACAAAATATTTCTAAATGGTTTAAATAAAAAAAATGAATGAGAAGTAAAAACTATACAAGATGACAACTAATTGAAGGTGGAAACCAAAGAAGTCAATAAAATTGTTATTTTCTTACTGAAGGTTCTTGGTCCAAAGGAATAAACCTGAAGTTGATTATCATGTTTCCTAACTGATGGAAGTAGGAGACAAATCCCAAGGTATTCCCAGGTAGGGGAAATCTAATAAATGACTACTGTAAACCTGGGACCATTAAAGAGTTACAACCTCAATGTAAGAGTAAAGTAGAAATTTCTCTCCTGACCCCTAAGAAAAACCAGTCTTTGGCATAGGATAGAAGTAGAAGACATTTAATCAAGTCTCCCCAAATAGAAACATTTATTCAATTGCACATTTATAGTATTTTGGTATACAAATCTCAGACCAGCCTTAGCTTTTCCTCACTTGCTTTTGGGTTTCCTCTTCCAGGAGTGATTTTTTTAGTGGGAAGCATTCTATCATGACTAGCCACCTTTGTTCTGCACTGTCACCGTAAGACTCCAGCTCTCCATCACTATGCAGAAGTGATACCTCCAAGAATGCTTCTGAGATGCACAGTGTATACAAGTCTCCCAAAGGCTTGAGTGTGAAACGCTGGGTCCCTTGGGTGATAATATTGGGGGTGGTGGGACCTGAGGAAGTAGGACAGGAAGAGGTCCACAGGCCAGTGGAGACCCTATGGGACCCTGCAGCTTCCTTTTTCTCTTTGCTTCCTGGCCATGAGGTGACAGGCATTTGCTCATTATGTTCGGCCACAGTGCTGCCTCACTATAGATCCAAAGGTCCAGCTGGAAATGGACTGGAAACTCCACAACTATGAGCCAGAATAAACCTTTCCAAGGCGATTATCTCAGGTATTTTGTTATAGGAGCAGAAAACTGCCTGACACACAGTGAGGTTTTTGGCCTTGTATCTTCCCTTCAAACTGCCCACTATTATGAATCAGATCTGCCCAGATTATGAATCAGGCACCTCTAAGTGCCTACTCGATCTGATGTGGAATATGACATTGCCACATAAACTTGCCAGTTTCTTTAAAAATGCATTTGGTGCTCTGCTGCTTTGAAGAACAAATAATAGAGTTTAACACACGATCATTTGAAAGCAGTTATGTTATCTTTATTTTCAGAACTTGCAGTTTCTATTTGCAGGAAAAGGTACTCATCAGTCTTGCAGTAAGACTGTGTGTTATTTGTATACATAATATAAAAGCAGAACTAGATTAGTCTGTGCTTTTCTGAACAATCCTGTTCAAATAACAATCCACTTTTTGCTATCTAGAGGAAAAATTATTGGAAAATCGCAATAAATTCAATTTTCATAAGGGCTTCTAAAAGTGTTTTCACTTTAAATACATAAATCTATTATTTCATTCATAGTTATTTCCTCTAATACTTTATTCCTAAAGGGGTACCGTGGACATACTCTAAATTAGCAGGTGCTGAGCATCTTATGGATAAACCCAAAGATCCTATCATTAGGAAGTACCAGCATGATGAAAAAGGAGTTGTCTTCCAACTCTGTCCAGTCAGTTTCTCAGCTCAAATTGTTGCACATATCTCTGATGAGTTGCTCTGCATTCCATGACAAAGTCCATGAACACCAAGAAGTGATGATCATGTACAAAGAGACGTGTTGATGAGTTGTCACAGAAATGTCAGTTGTACCTAGTTTGTAGGTTGTAAATCTATGTGGAAACAGGGAGAAATGTGCAAAGTTGTCCTTTAAAAAGTCCTAGAACAATGCCAGCTGCATTCAAAGTGTACCTAAATGCATATGAAGCTAGTTGGGTAGAGAGAGTAGTAACCACAAGTATAGCAATTAATAATTCACTGTGATGTAAAGTTGAATAGATTAAGAAATATGTAACAGATTAGTAAAGCACAGTTCGGGCATGTCTATGGATAACTGGCATGTAAGATGCAAACAGAGGAAGGAAGAACTACCCTAGATGTGAGTGATACCAATCAATAAGCTTGTAGCCTGGATGGAATAAAAAGGGAAAGAAGGAAGTCTTCCATTTTCCTTTTTTAGAGGACCTTTTTTAGAGGATCTTTCCCATTGCCCTTGGATGTTTATATCAGTTCCTTCAGGCTTCCAGCATAGACTCAAAATTGACCTCAGTGAGCTACAGACTTTCGACTTCCAACTGAATCATCTGACTCTCCAGCAAGCAGATGGTGATTCTGCACTCTTCTACCCGATTCCACATATGGGTGGTGTAAGCCTACTTGGTAAATTCTTTATATATTTTATTACATGATGCACATGTCAATATACTATGATATATATTAAGTGATATATTTTATACATCTATATATAGTAAGCCCCCAACTTATGAATGAGTTCCATTCTGGAAGAATATTCATGAGTCATATTCATTAGTAATCTGACAAAATGAGTCTTATAAAATATACCTGTAAAAGTCTACAATTTGAATGTTTGCTGAGAACTTAATATATATTCAAGTAAAATTCCCAAGTAAATAAATAATATATACCCAAATAAAATATATACCCAAGTAAAACACCCAAGTAAATTTAACTTCTAGCTAGGTGAAACGAAAGGATGATGTGAAGGGCAGAATATCTCCAGAGATGCCTACATCTGAATCCTCAGAATCTGTGAATCCCTTATCTTACACAGTAAAAGGGATTTTTGCAAATAGAATTATGAATCCCGAGATGGGGAGATTATTTTAGATTAATCAGGCTGACCTAAGGTAATCACAAAGTGTCTCATAAAGGGAGCAGAAAGGTCAAGGAGAAGTTAAAGAAGCTAAAGCTTTGAGGATGGAAGGAAGGATCAAGAAGCCAACAGATGTGGGTGGCTTCTACAAGCCAGAAAAGGTAAAAACAAAAAAAAACCTCTAGATTTCTCTCTAGGATTTCTAAAAGGAATACAGCCCTATGGGCCTCAAATTTATCCCAATGAGACATTTTTTACTTTTGACCTCCAAAATTGTCAGATATTTAATTCATATTGTGTTAAGCCACAAAATTGTAATACAATAATTTGTTACAGTCTCCCATAGGCATAGGGAGACCCCCACCTAGGTGAAAATTTCCAGATTCTGTTTCTCATTCTCCAAGTTGTAAACTGAAACTTTGAGCATGTTCTTTATAGAAACACATAGCGGGTGACCTGCACTGTGGGGTCCACACCCGATCACCAGGCCACAGCCCCTTCACCCTGGAGTCCTTGGGGACGCATCCCTTGCCTCCTCTTCTTTGCTTCCTCTGTGTGAGCAGCAGGACTTGCCAGGTCTCCCCTGCCCTTCCCTGTGGGTGACTGTGGCATTGGAGTCCTCTGGGAATTCATGCAGAGTGGCCTGGTCTCCTTTGGGACAGGGGATGGGGCAGCATTGAAGGGCTCTGCTGTCTGCACCTGGTTAATGCTGTCTGCTCTGCCCAGTTCCCATTGGCATTTCCAAAGGGGTCTGCAGGTAGGGTTGCAGGAAGGTGAGACGGAGTGTGCTCCGCTCCATGTCAGGTTCTCCAGCCGAGGCTTTGTATGTTACACACTAATTTTTTGGATCTTGGAGACTGAACATAGTGCATTATATATTCCAGGAACTTTGGGTAATGTGGAACATGGGGGAAAGTATCAGATCAAATTGATGTACAAACATCATCTTCAGAGAACAGCCAGCAGCGTGACCTGCAGTTGGCCATTTGGTGGTGTGAAAGGTAATCAGGAGGATGCTATTAAGTTGAGAGATTTAGAAGATTTGGTAATTTAGAAGTGGAGGGTTGGAGGAGAAGCGCCAAGATGCAGAGTGGTAAGGAACAGGGAAAGAGCATTATCTGAGAGTCCCGGTCCAGATGCTGAAATACAGCAAAGAGAAGAAGACAAAAAGGAGCTAAGTGGGTCCCCTGGACCCAGGAAGGACCTGAAGTGGGAACTGAAGCTCATGGAGAGAGTGAAGAGAGAAACTTCAAGAAGAAGGCGGAAGGCTGAGGAGCCTTCTCCCTGAGTCAGGACTCACTGTGCGAGAGGAGTGGTTCAATCCTGCAGACACACAGGGATGGCTGGCAGCACAGAGCCTCCATGGAGAGATGCAGCAGTGGGCGGGAAGGACTGCATCAGCTGGCAGTGAGTGCTGAGGGCTCAGTCATTCCACCGCAGAGAGCAACTGGCCAGGAGCCATCCTGGAGAGGGTCCAGCTAAGCTCAGGATGCACAGCTGCTGCTGGCTCCATCTAAAACTCCCAGCTTGGCCTGCAGAAGGTGTGCTGATGGCTGCAGGCAAAATGGGTCTGCTCTCACCACCCGTGGTCAGAATACAGACTGAATGCAGGAGAAATAAAGGTGCAGGTTTGCTGAGGTTATGAATTACCCCACTCTAAACGGCGGCTTGCTGGGATAAATCAACACAGATCTGTCTCTAACATTGTCTATCAGTAACAGCAGAGATAGAGGTGGAAGTGGCTGGCTCTCTCTCTCTCTCTCTCTCTCTCTCTCTCTCTCTCTGTTTCTGGTTGTGGTGGTGGTGGTTTTATTTTTTCTTCTTCATTGTTTGGTCTTGTCTTTTTAAGCATGAACATGGTTTCTTTGTGGCTGTTGTTCTTTTCTGTTCTTCCTTTTATCTCTTCCTTCGCTCCTTACCTCGTCTTCTGCACTGGTTTCCCAAAGTTCGCATGACACTCCTTTGTCCCCCAGCCTTACTTCTAACCTCTTGTTCTTCTTCTTCCTAATCTCTTTTAAATTTTAATCCCTAAGGGCAGAATTAATAAAGACTTATGTACTGCTTACAATTTTCCTGTTTGTTTTAGATTTTTGTTCTATAACCACAAATCTGGTTCATATGGTAAAATTGGCAAGTTAATGGTTACCTCAATTTGTCATTTTCTAGGCTGTGTTTGATGCTATCTTTATTGCTGATGGTACCGCTTTAGCCAAAACTGACATAATTGTTCTGAACAGCTGTCCTTCCTTGTATGCCAAAGCTGACAGTGACTAAGAGTCACAGAAAATACTGTGGCACAGTGCCGAAGAACCAGAGCCTGGGCCAAGCAAGCAGCAATTTTTCATCCCCAACAAAGTAAAGTAAAGAGGTAGGAGCTTGCAATAGGCTCAAGATCCAAAAACCAGCTACACCTGGAAGACAACTCAGAGAAGGCGTCATTTCTTAAGGGTTTTAAATATTGCAATAAAGTGACTCACCATAGGCAATTTACAAGCATTAATCTAGAAATTAAACTTAAAAAAGAACAAAAGAAGAAAAAAAGAAAAGAAAATGAGAAAATAAGTAAGATCCAATCCCAGATATCTAGTCCACCAATGGAAAATCCAGGGGGCAGTGAGTTGAGACAATCTGAAAGCCTCCCACCTGGCCTCTTACCTGTGGTCAGTGAGACTCTAGAAAAATATCAGATCAGAAATAATCTCCCAGATAACTGCAGAGATAGTATCCACAATGAAAACAATGCTTACTGACTCCAGAGCAGATGCAGATAAAAAAAAAATAAAAGCTTAAGAAAATGACAGAAGCCATGAATGCTCAGCATCGGAAAGAAATGGAATCCATAAGGTAGACTCAAGCAGATATCCAGGAGAATAAAAACTCCACAAAAAGTATTCACAGGAGAGTAGGCCAAAGTGAGGACAGGATCTCAGGTACTGAAGACAGGTTTGAGTTAGCAATAGTGAAAAGAAAGATTTCTCAAAAATGGCAAGGGACTATGAGAAATCAATCCAGCAGCTGCTAAATGAGATAAAGAATAACCTAAGATTAACTGGAGTGGATTAAACAGCAGGAGATAACACAAATGTTATTTTTAAAAAACTGTTCACATATGTCATGTGAGAGAAAAAGAATTTGACATACAAATAATTGATGCATATAGAACTCCAATTAATATATATATATATATATATATATATATATCCAGGCATATCATAGTCAAGATTCCAGAAATTCAACACAAGAACAGATTCTTAAAAAGTGTTATGGAAAAGAAACAAATCACCTATAAAGGAAAGCCCATTAGCATCACAGCTGACTTCTCAGCATAAATCCTCAAATCAAGGAGAGCTTGGAGTGAAGTATTTCAAATTCCAAAGGAAAGCAACCTTCAACCCAGGTGGATATACCCTGAAAAACTACCTTGCAAAACTTAAGGATATATAAGATACTTCCATAACAAAGAACATGTGAGGAAATTTAATATAACCACCAAACCAGCACTCCAAAATGTTCTCAAGGACATTCTAGAAAGAGATAACAAGGGCTACAATTCCATGAGCCCCAAGAGAAGGAATCTACCATGCAAGGCAAACTCAACAGTTGCAAGGAAAGGGGGAGCCCACAACAGGAAAATAACATGACAAGGGTAAGGTAATACATATCAATTATAATCCTCAATGCTGATGGTCTCAATTTACCAATCAAAAGACATAGACTGGCAGAATGGATCAAGACGCAAATCTAACAATACACTGAATACAAGAAAAACATTTAATTAAAAAAGAAAGTCATAGACGGGAAGTCAAAGGATGGATAGAATACTCCATGTGACAGGAGCCCATAAACAAGCAGAGGTAGTTACTCTATTCACAGACAAAGTGGATTTCAGGCCAACAATGACTGAAAGACAAAAAAGGTCATTATATCCTTGTAAAGCAAATGATCCAAGAGAAAGAGATAACAATCATATATGCAACAAATACCAGTGCACCCACCTATAAAATACAAATATTAATGGACATGAAAAATCAAATAAGCACTAATACAACTGCATTGGAGGATCTCAATACTCCATTGCCACAAACAGATCAACTAGACAAAAAAATCAACAATAAAGTATCAGAATTGAACCAAACTTTTGAATATATGGACTTTGTAGATGTCTACAGTGTCCCACCCCACAAAATAACAATACACATCCTTCTTAGCTACACATGGAACATTCTCCAAAGCAGTTCACATACTAGCTCATAGAACACAAATAAATACAAAGGAATTGAAATTCTCCCATGAATATTGTCAGACCATACTGCAATGAAATTGGAAATCAATGGCAAAAGAAACCGTAAGAACTTCATAAACACATGGAAATTAAATAACACCCTCCTGAACAACCCATGGGTCACAGATGAAGTTAAAGAAGAAATGAGACAATTTCTACAATTAAATGATAACGACAATACAACATAATGGAACTTATGGGACACAATGAAAGAAGTTCTCAGAAGGAAATTTATAGCACTGAATACCAATGTATGGAAAACAGAGCAAATGCATATAAACAACTTAATGGTGAACCTCAAAATTCTAGAAGAAGAAAAGCAGGCCAAACCCAAAGCTGACATAAGAGAGGAAATTATAAATATTAGAGCAGAAATTGACGCATTGGAGACTAAGAAAACAATATAAAAAATCAATGAATCAAAGAGTTGTTTCTTTGAAAGATTAAATCAACTTGACTAACCCTTAGCCAACCTTATCAAAAAAAAAAAAGGGAAGAAAAGACTCAAGGCCATGCAATAAGGAATGAGAAGAGTGAAATCACAATGGATACTTCAGACATCTAGAAGGTCATCTGTGTCTTCTTTGATAACTTGTATTCTAGTAGGATAAAAAATGGAGAAGAAATTGACAGATTCCTACATACATATGAGTTACCAAAGTTGAATCAAGAAGTTAGAAAAATTCTAAATTAAGCAATATCAATCACTGAAATCAAATGTTATTAAAACTAATCAACAAAAAAAAAGCCCAGGTGCTCATAGGTTCACTGCTGAATTCTACAAGACATTTAGAGAAGACCTAACACAACTATTTCTCAAACTTCTAATGAAACTGAAATGGAAGAAATACTCCCCAAATTGTCCCAGAAGCAAGCTGATACTAAAACTTAGTTGAGAAGTAAAAGCCAGTCTCTTTAAGGAACATAGAAGCAAAAGTCTTCAGTAAGATACTGGAAAACAGAATGCAGCAAATCAAGATTATACACCATGACCAAGGTGGATTCATCCCAGAGATGCAGGGATTGTTCAACATACACAAATCAATAAATGCAATACACCAATTAACACTGCCAAGGACAAAAACCATATGATCACCTCAATGGAAGAAAAAAAAAAGCTTTTGAGAAAATTCAGCACCTATCCATGATAAAAACCCTGGAGAAAATTGAAATAGATGGTCTTTATCTCAATTTGATAAAGGCATCTATGACAAACCAACAGCCAACATCACATTAAATGGACAAAAACTGAAAGCTTTCACTGTAAAAATCAGGAGTAAGACAAAGATGTCCACTGTCTCCACTTTTATTCAACAGTTTTAGACTTTAGCCAGAGCAATCAAACAAGAGAAAAAAATAAAAGGAATAATGATAGAAAAGTAAGAAGTTATTGTTATTTGTGGATTACATGATATTCTATATAGAAGACCCCAAAAACTCCACTACAAAACTATGGATTTAGTAAGCACAGTCAGTAGGGTAGCTGGATATAACGTGAACCCTCAAATATTAATAGCCTTCCTGTATACAAATAAGAAACTCAGAGAAATTAGGGAATCATCTTTTATAGTTAACAGCACCCAAAAAATGCAATGAATAGGAATCAGTCTAATGAAGGATATAAAAAACCTCTATATTGAAAACTACAATACTCTGAAAAAGTGGATTGAAAAAATGGAAAGGCATCCCTTGCTGTTGGATAGGAAAAACCAGTATAGTCAAAATGGCCATACTTCCAAAACTGTTACACAAATTTAATGCAATTCCAATCAAAATTTCAACAGCATATCTAACAAAGTAGAGAAAAAATCCTAAAAGTCATTTGGAATCAGAAGAAAAAATGAATAGCAAAGGCAATTCTGAGCAACAAAGGCAAGGCAGGGGACATCACAATCTCTGACTTGAAATGATGCTGTAAAGCTACTATGACAAAAACAGTGTAGAACAGGCCAAAAAACACAAGCAAACAAAGAAAAAAAACCCTCCCAGACCTGAGGATCAATGTAGCAGATCATAAGATGGTGAAATAACTCCAGACATACTCTGCCACACTCAGCCACCTTATCTTTGACAAAGGTGCCAAACACATTCACTGGAAGAAAAATAGCCTCTTTAATAAATGGTGCTGGAAAAACTCATTTTGCACATGCCAAAGATTAAAATTGAACCTACATCCTTCATCATGCATTAAACTAAATTCAAAATAGATCAAAGATCCAAATATTAAAACAGAAACATTAAGTCTACAAGATGATAGAATAGGTAAAACTCTTGAAAACACTGATGTAGGAAAAGACTTATGAATAAAATCCTGATCACACAGCATCACAAAGAATCAACAACAGGGATTTCATCTTATTAAAAACCTTTTGCACAGTAAAAGATTGTCAATGGAGTGAAGAAACAACCCACAAGGTGGGAAAAAATGTTTGCCACCTGTTCCTCGTACAAAGGATTACTACTGAGAACATATAAAGAACTAAAAAAAATCAGACCTCCCAAATTTAAAAATCCAATACAAAAATGGCATCTGAGATGAATACACACTTTTAGATGAAGAAATACAAATACTAAATAAATATATGAAAAAATGTTCAACAACACTGGTCATTCAAAAGAAACAAAACAACACTGAGATTCCGTCTCACCACAGAAGGCACAGCTATTATCAAGAAATCAATAACAAATGCTGGTGCAGCTGTGGGGAAAAAGGAACCCATCTTCACTGTCGGTAAGAGTATAGACTGGTGCAGCCACTGTGGAGATCGGTGTGGAGATTCCTCAAAAATCTAGTATTAGAGGTCCTATTTGACCCAGCTACACCCCTAATGGGTATCTTATCAGAAGAGTTAAAAATACCGTGCCACAGCAAAATATGTGCACTCACATTTAGAGCAATGCAATTTGTAGTAGCTAGATCTTGGAAAGAAGCCAAATTCCCATCAACCAAGGAATGGATAAAAAAGATTTAGTCTTTTTATATAATGGAGTACTACTCAACCATAAAGAAGGATAAACTGGAAATTTTCATAGATAAATGGATGCAGCTCAAGACCCTACTCATAAGTGAAATGAGACTCCCATGTGTAAACATTGTGCTGTCTCCTTAGTGTGAGAAGCTGAAAGAGTAAATAAAATTCAAAATGTCAAACAGGTACTGTGAAATGGGAAGAGACTATTCAAAAGGAAGGAGATGGAGGAAAGGAAAAAAGAAAAGGAAAAGCAAAACTATATACATAATATATATTTATTTAAGATATATATTTATAGATAGATATTTATAGATATATATAAGATATATAGATAGATTTAAGGTATATATATTTAAGATAGTTATACAACCAATTTCTCTTAATTCATTGAAAGGAAAGGTTTGTGCTAATATGGCTTGGACAACTAAACGTCCATATCTTGCACTCTGAGTAACTAATTTAAAAATAACACTATGCAATGAATTATTAATCATTGTTACTCTATTATCTTATTTTGAGATTTTTATTCTCTTTAAAATTAAAAATCACAAAGTGCAGCAGAAGTCAGAGAATATTTTTAAAATGTTACATTTCAGATATTTTCATGAGATATAAAAACTAGAAATGAAAGTCAAATAAACATTTTTAATTAATACTGTAGATCTGGGGCTGGGGATTTAGCTCAGTGACATAAGCGCCTACCTTGCAAGCAGGCAGTCGTGAGTTCGATCCCTGGTACCAATAAAAAGGAAAAAGACCAAAAAAAAAATACTGTAGATACTTGAAATAAGCATCAATTAAAACAATCCACAGTACAACTCCTGTGTACCAAAGCAGCGTGCAACTTCCTAAGCATTGTGCAACTTCCAGCTTGTTATAAACACCAGCCCAAGGGAAATGTTACCTGGGCATATTTCATGCCCTCTTGTTTTCTGGATTTCTCATGGGGAACACACTAATCCATTTTGCTTGGAAATTTTAGAATGGTCTATATCCTTTATTTCTGTTTACCAATTTTTCAATAATGATAGCTACTTCCCTGTAGCATACACATGAATCACAATCAGATACATGGTACTATCAACAATTTTTGTGTGATGAGGGAAATCAATTTCCCTAGAATTTGGGCCATTAGGAGCAAAATACCATGATAAATTTTGAAGATAGTGCACAGCTTTAAGGTAGATCTGTATATGCTATGCTATGTATTTTGATTCATTATACCATATAACTCAATGATTCCTCACAACAACCCTGAGAAGTAAGGAATTTATACCCACTTTACAGAAGAGAAAAAGGTAATGTATTTCTACAAGTATTTGTAGAAGCAATGTTAAAATCTATTTTTTGAGAACTTCCAGGAGAACATGGTGGACAGATAGCAGCAGCTACAGAGGCTCTCTGAAAGACCCAGCTTAGAATCCAGGAATGGTGCAGAGTGAGGAATCCTAAGCAAGAGGAGATATGCCCTGCTGACCCAAGAACGAACTGGGCTGAGAGAAACCAACTGGGAATGCAATCCTGGTGCTATAACAGGAACAGATAAAGCCTCAGCATGGAAGCTGGAGCCCACACCATTGGAAGCCATGATTTGGGTTTCCTGCCGCCGCTGCTGCATCTGAATCGGCTCGGCAGGAAGAGAGACCCGCAAAAGCTCTGAGAATGGGAATCAGTGAACAGAGTTGAGAGCAGGATGGGTGGGAAGCCATGCATCGACCTGTGGTGAGTAAGAGAAACTGGGACTCTTCCATGGTCTAGGAGGCTCCAACAGAGGACACTCTGGGACCGGGCAGACTTGCCAGAACAGGGCGCTGTAGTGACTTCAGTCACATATCCCCCTCTCAAGCGGGATTGGTGAGCAGTGCCCAGTAGGCTAGCACAACCCAGGTCCCAGCACCTGAAGGTGACCTGGAGGGGCGGGCCCCGCATAGGCTGCCTGGTCCATAACTCCCTGGTGCACTGCGGTGGGCGGGAACACCTAGCCGGTGAAAATCAATCAGACTGTGACCAACAGGGAAGGAAGCTGGGCCTCCTATATACGCTTGCATATATAAGGAACAAAGAATATGGGAAGAGGGAGCAACAAGAAAGGCCCTTCGGCCCCCAATCCTGAGAAACAAGCAATAGCAGACATGGCACCAATAGACATAAAGCGATATCTCCAGAGCCTCATAGACAAATTCAGGAATGAAGTTATTAATGACCTGAAGCTAGACATAAGCAGAATAGTTAGAGAAATGCTAAGCACCACCCAAGAAAAAACAGATGGTGGAATGGAAGAACAGAAAAAGAGGGGAGAATGGTTTGATGGAGAAAATAGAGAAAGCATAGAATATGTGAGGCAGGTTCAAAGAGATTACCAGGAAACTAAAAACTCTATTGAAAGCTGGCATAACAACTTGAAAGAAACTAAGGATAGATTATCTGAACTGGAGGTCAGATTTGTAATATGGGAACATGAAATGAAAAACTTCTTAAAAATAACAAAGAAACAAACAGCAATAATACAAAGACTAGAAGATGATAAGAGGACCTATAACTTAAGAGTTGAGAATATAAAAGAAGAGGTAGGGACACAAACAAATGAACTACAAAAGCTACTCACAGAAATAATCCAGGAGAATTTTCCTAATTTAGCAAAATGTAAAGATACTCAGATGTATGAAGCATTCAGGACCCCAGCCACCGACAACCCAAACAGAGCTACACCCAGGCATATAATAATCAAAATACCAGAAATCTAATATAAGAGCAGAATATTAAAAGCCGTCAGAGACAAGAAACAGATCACTTACAAGGGAACACCCATCAGAATTACAGCAGACTTCTCGGCACAAACCATCAAATCATGAAGAGTGTAGAGGGAAATAATTCAAGTTTTGAAAGATAATAACCTCCAGCCAAGATTGATATATTCTGCACAACTATCCCTGGAAATTGATGGAAAAGCAAGGTGCTTCCAGGATAAAGAGGAACTAGGGGAATATGCAACCACCAATTCAACTCTACAAAGAATACTGCAGGATATTCTAAAAAAGAAAAATACCAAGAGTCCAGAAATAGTGGCAGAGAGGCCACAATGAATGGAGCAGAAAACAAAATGAAGAAGACAAACTGACAACTAATGACAGAAAAAGAGCTCAACAGAAATGAGGCAGAGAAGATTGGATGATAGGAACAGCTATTTTGGAGAAAACGACATCATAATAGGTAATGCTGATTACCTAGTATCATCTTGTTTTGAAGTCTCATCAAGCTTTTGTTCTTCTGTCTCCATTGGTCTTAACATGTTGTATCTTACTGGATTTTATTATATGTGATAGTATAAACAAAAACTTTTATAGACAAGGAGATTATACAGAAACTACTGTTCATTTTTCTGTTAGTTGATTCTAAATACCCAGTAATACTGTCAGTCTCATGAATGGTTTTACATTGTTTTGATATATTTGATGCTACAGTATACGAAGTTATACTCAAAGATTTCAAGGAAAGAGACAATATGGTAACTACTTTTATGTTGGGATTATCTTGTGGTGAAACACTATTTTGCTTAAATGGTTATGTTTTGATCTGTGCTGTTTTGTTGTAATGCTCTCTTTTATCTCAATCTCCATTTTATTATTTACTTTTTTATTTTTATCCTTTTAATTAAGGGAAAAATAAATAAAAAAATAGTAGAATATATTATAGTAACCCACTTTGATTTACTATTAACTGGATTTGAAGCCCTGTATTGCTCTCACCATCTTGTTTTGACTGATGTTCCTCTATTCTGTTTTGCTTGATAGTACCAGGTTCGAAAGTTTAGGCAACAGCTGTGAAGATAGTGGGATTCATTATGACGCCCATTCTGGTTGACTATTATCTACTTTTGAAGACCTGTAATGTCTCCTATGTTTTGGTTTTGTTGGTTTCGTTCTTTACTGTTTTGTTCAATTTTATTATAACTGATGATATAGGCAATTCTATTAGAGATAGCGGGAAGCATTATGGGAACCATTGTTGATCACCTTGTATTATGTTTTTACATTATCTGTTATTTCGATTTGACCAACTCTGTTCTGTTATGTCACATTTGGTTTTACTCTCTTCCAAAAAAAGTAATAAGAACTGTGGGAGCAATAAAACCCAAAATGTATAATAGTTGTTGTACAAAAGAAAGGAAAAGAAAGTGCTCTAAACAATATAACTGCATGTATATTTAAGTGTATAAGATAGACAATGATATTACTGAGTTTTGTTGGATCATTGAACAGAACATGAACAGTGCAAGAAGAGGACAGCTAGGCTTGCAGTCCACAAACTGTACACACAGCTACTCTACACCAACACTTCATTTCCTGGCTCCTGATAATTAAATGTCTTAGGTAACCCCAAAATGCTACCGGTATTATATGGCAATCCTCCTATAGCAATGTAGGTAAGGTTAGCATTGTGGTGTAGTAAAATCTATTTTAAGTGGGTATCTTTAATACAATAACTAGAGGAATTAGGATCAGGAAGCTAAAATTTATTTGCAAACTTTTAGGCAATAAAAAATTCACGTTCTTAAAGGAAAACAGTAAGAATGGAAATGGTTTGCTCCATGTGAGCAGTAAATAAAGGCTTATCATTACTGCTTCTACTTTGGTTCCTTTTTTTTTTTTTTTTGTCTTTTTCCTTTTGATCGGTACCAAGGATTAAACTCATGGCTGCCTGCTTGCAAGGCAGGCGCTTATGCCGCTGAGCTAAACCCCCAGCCCGTCTACTCTGGTTTCTATGTGAAGCCTATTCTTGCAATTCACCATGACATCCTTTTGCCACTGCTTTACACAGAAGCATGACCTGAGAGCCAGGTTTGTCTTTTTTCCAACTAATCAGTAACAAAGTTGGACATCATTCACACTAAACTGTTGTTTTCACATCAAATCAAACCTTTAACTTTGTGAGAAAATAACTTGCATTGATTCATTATCTCTGATAAAGGAAACTTTTACTTTTGTACATTGATTTAAAAAAAAACACAGCAAGTGTTTTCATTTTGGCATTGGTAACTGCTTGGTGTCAACAAAATCACAGACACAAATATTAACATTTACCTTGTCAAAATGCTGAGATTAATTTTCATCGTATTATCTAAGCACAAGAAGGGACAGAATTCAGCCTTATCAAGAACTCTCCACACCCCAGCATTATGTCTAAGGATTGGAAAATCACGTTAAGGAACCTGGGCCACCACACACTTTGGACTTTCAATGCCCTTGGGCATGAGACTGAAGCTTGAGAATGACCCAGCTTCCTAACAAGAACTTTTCTGGTCAGTTTTACAGGGTGATGGTGTGTTTCCTCCAAGGAGAAAGACCCGCAGCTGGCAGGAAGGGTCCTCTGAGTCCCCTCTGCCTGGCTGGCTGTACAGCCACGCTGGCTCGGTCTACGGGAGCTGCTTACACTGGACAGTACAGGACTCAAGTGTCTTTTTTCTTCCCTTTTGTTGAGCGGATGGTAAAGTAGTCCAGAGGCTCCATTCTTCAATTCTCCTTCTTCTAGAGTATTTACAGAGTGTGATTTACGGGACAGGAGCTGTGCTGTGAGCTGGGACATCCCAAAAAACAATGATGACAATGAATGTGTACAGAGCTGACAGAAGCCAGAGTGGGATGAAATTGCCATCGAGGAAGGGCAAAATTCTTTCCAGATGAAAAAAGACAATTCCCTCTTGATAATCAAGGTATCAAAAGTGGATGAAGATCAAAGGGAAAAAACCATATTCTATACAATTAACCAAGAAGGTTGACAGGTGTGCCAGGCACCAGCCAGGCCCTGGGAGATGCAGGAGAGTGCGGGGCGAGGCGGGCATGCAAAGGAGATGCAAGCCATCGCAAAGGCAGATGTGAGGCGAGCAAACTCTGCTCCACTTATGTCACAGGTGACAAACCCTGAGAGGAGCAAACAGCAGACGGACAAGCAGCAGCCGGCTGGCCCTGGAGCAGGTGGTGAGAGGAAGCGGTGGAGGACTCTCTCCTGCCTGCCTTTCCTGCGGGATTACAGACAACAAACTATGCCCACATTATGCTACAGCAAGGTGCTTTTGTCCCAAAGAACAACAAAAAAGCAACTTCTTACTTTTGGAAGGCAGACTGTAAGCTTCCCTTTTAAATTCCATTTGTAATACATTTAGCCTAGAGAGAATGGAAGATTTTAGGTCATATACTGCAGAAATACATGGGTAAAACTGAAAGGGTTTTGGCCCAGACAGGACACTGTAGCCAGTAAAGCCTTAGAGGCAGAACCAAGGAGCTCCATCTTGCCCACCCCTAGGAATTTGCCTCTGGCATGAAACGAATGCAAATGGGCTACCTGCACATCACTAATGCCCCTCAGGCACCACCCCCAACCTAAGCTACAGGTAAGCCCCCACTCCATGTGTCCCACGGGGAGATTCCCAGACCCCAGGGAGAGATCGCCGACCCCAGGGAAATGCCAGACCCCACAGGGTCGGGGGTTCTCTCCCCGCATTCTTAAAATAAAGGTCATTTATATTTCATACTTCTTATCTTTTCAGCTGCCAATTCTATCAGAAACCTTCCATTGGCTAAAGTTAAAGAATGGCGACAATGTGCTCAGAGCAGAAGGCCTGGTGTCAGCCGTGTACTGACCTACAGGGAGACATACTCCAGCAGTCTTTGCTAAGCACAAGCCCTCCATAAAGGGCACAGAAATGAGTAAACTGGAGTCCCCGAATTTGGGAACCCTACAGTATAAATTACTAGATTTAAATAAAAATGAAAAATGGAATACACAAGAAGACAGAAGGCTCTCAAACTATGGAACTCGTAGAGGTATAACTCAAAATACTGCTAGATGGCTTTTGGGTGGCTCATAGTAAATACAGTAAAATGTTTATATTCCTGTATTTCATAAGAATTTAGCCTCCTGAGATAATCTGGAACATGTACCAAGATTTAGTTAGGAGGACAGAGTAGACTCCGTGTGTGTGTTCACAGTGGTACACACACTCTCGGGTAAATCATGGTGTAAACATAGTAACTGAAGATTATGCAATAAACTATGGTGTAAACATAAAATGAAACACTTCATGAGGCTTCTGTTGCAGATTTTATGTATCAGTGATTAGCTTTCAGTGTGTTCACAGCAGCACTGTGCGTGAGTATGCACACAGACCCCAGACAGAGAAAGGAGAGGAAGAGGGAGACAGGGTGGGAGACACAAGCAGATTCACCTTTAGGAGGTGGGTTTCAGATATCTTTATTATTTTCTCTTTCTTCAAAGTAACATGTCTAATGGAAAAACACAAAGCACTGCAACCCACCTACCTGGTATGACCAGTATATGTAACTCAAAATATTCTTATATGTATGCCTTAATGAGCAATCTTAGCTAAACCACCCTAGTTTTCATGCCTCAATCTATTCTCCTACACAGCTTCATTAAGCACATGAAAAAAAGTGAGGAACCCACATGACCAACAAAACAAAATTATTTAGGTAAATTGTGATGAAACATACACTGACATATAATGTGGGAATTTTGTTATAGAATTTTCAACATGGAAAACATTCATGACATGCTAAATGAAGAATGCAGATCACAAAGATATGTAAAATATGATACTAGAGCATTCCTGTCACACTTTTTAAAAAAATCTAAGTTGAAGAAGCCACAACACATCTACCACAGGGCCTTTGCACATACTGCTTCTCCCTGGAATATTTCCCTAACCCCTTCACTAAATTAACTGCCTTTAGATTTTTAGTCTCAAAATTCCTTCTCAGCACTTTTTGAAGTTTACAATTATGCATTTTATTATTAGTGGTGGTTGTTTATTACTATCTGTGCTGGAGATTATAAATTCAAAAAACAAAGTTATTCCTGCTACTGCTCTTCAGAATCCACATGATAACAGATAATACTGAGTGATCCAAAATTAAATTTGCCTCCACTAAGAAGTGTTGCTTTAAAACTGTGTTATCAGAGCAGTGATGGTGAACCTATGATCCACATGCTGCAGCCGCTGTTTGCTATCACTGAAGGCTCTAAAAGGGTTGCCATCACTGTCATAGAGTTTTCCTAAGCTTCTGAATCCATGAATAAAAGTAAAATAGATTTCAAACTGATTAAACCCAGTAGGACAAGCTGTTTCAAACTGATACAGCAGGTAATTCATTTTGGAGAACTTTGGATGTTGAAATTAATGTGTTATCATGGTGGAGCATAGATGTGGAAGGAACACCTAACAGGGAATATTTAGCCATGCCATGATACGACAGACATGAAGATTTCAAGTTCAAACTGCTGCATTTCATCACCAAACTCGAAGCCAGCAGTCGGGCCCTCTACCAGTCGCTCCAGCCCAAGATAAAGCAGCAGCGTACCTTGTCACTCATGTGCAGAATTAAGAGAAACCCAGTGGGGGAATAAAGCAGGAAATGAAGAGTGTGAAGGGAATTCTAGATTCAGGAATCCAAAACTGTGTGTACACAGATGCTGGCACGTGTACAAGTATACATATACTCACAGTGCGTGTCCAGTACACTGGTGTGAAAAGGAGCCCACCATGCCAGAGACAAGAGAGGTCTTTATCTTATGTTCTTCTTTGACTAAGGAATGAATTTTTTTTTAAAAAAAAAGAGGAAAAATTTGTTCTTCCTTGACACAGGATGAACTTGGAAAGGACCACTGTACATGTCACAGCAGAGTTGCTCAAAGAATATACTTTGAATAGCAAATACTTGAATGAGTGGGCACATCATCCCGAGACCCCTCAGCTGACCCCCTGGCTTGCTGGTGCCTGAGAACACTGCTTCAGGGAAAGCACCCTGTGGCGGGCTGAGTGTTACCCCTCCTCCACACGTGCAAAATCTATGTGTCAATCCCTGCAATCTGTGAACAGTGTATGGCAAAAAAATAAAATTAAAAAAGTGGCTAAGGAAAGGGTCCAGAGATGGAGGGATTACCTGGACGGGCTGTAAATGCAATCATATGTACTTCTGAGAGGGAGGGAGTTGAGATTTGCACACATACAGAAGTCAGTGTGCCCAGAGACAGCAACTGCAGTGATGTGGCCACAAACCAAGGGGTGCTGCAGCACCAGAGGCTGCAAGGGCAGGGACAGATTCCCCATGGGCCTCTGAAGAGGACACTGTCCTGCCAGCATCTTGATCTCGGTGCAGTGATGTTGTTTTCAGGTTGTTCTGTTTTGTTTTGGTTTTTGTGGGTTTTGTTTTGTTAACCTCTAGATTTGAAGAAAATAAATTTAGATTGTTTTAAAATACCAAGTGTGTGGCAATGTGTGTTCCAGCAGCCATTAAGAAAAATTTGGGAAGAGAAGTGAGGAATCATTGCCATGAATACCTAAAAGTGTGGAAGTGGCTTTGGGGATGGGTGATGGATAAAGGCTTGGAGACTGAGTTGTCGGATGGATAAAGCCTACACTGCTTTAACCAGACTGTGGGCAAAAACAGACATTAACGGTGCTGCTGCCGAGGGTGCGGGAGGAATGAAGGAGCAGGGGGGGAAATCCCTTATCATCTCGGTGAGCACCCTTAACAGATGCAAGAGTGACCCCGGAGTACACCAGAGACTGACACGGCTCTGGGAATGTTCGACCTGCAGAAACACCATTAGCTTGCATGAGAAACAGGACAAAATTCACAGACAGAAAACAGAATAATTTCAATGTTTGTGATAAAGTATTACAGCAGTTACAGGAAATACATACAGTACACACATCAGATGCTTGAATAATTCTTTTTCAAAAAATTGAAGTCATTATTAACACAAATTACATTAAAATTCAATGTTGAATAAACCTTTAGGAATAGTCACAATATATACACAAACACACATATAGAATACTTGTATATACACACATATACACAATAGCTTTTAAAGGGTGCTTATAAAACACTCATGTATACACAACCTGCTTAAGAAACACGAATGGGCGCCAGGAATACAGCTCAGTGGCACAGCGCCTGCCTGGAAAGCGTGAGATTGTGAGTTTAATCCCCAGTACAGAAAAGAAAAAAGAAATAGGAATGGCCATAAATACTGGCCTCCCCATCATGTCTAGCTCTGAACCTAGTTTATGCCCCTTCCTTTCTCCTGGAGTGAACACTGTCCTAAAGCATAAATAAAGAGCGTAATCAAAGATAAAAGAAAACAGAGATAGATCTTCTGCAAATGGAAAGGGAACAAAGAGATGAAGGGTAGGAGAAGGGAGAGGGAAGGGGGACATAAAAAGAACTGAGATGTGTCAGTCAGTATGCACTGCAAACACGAACGGAAAACACAGGGAAAGCGGGTCTAGAGGTGGAGGGAGGGCCCATGGAGGGAAGGAGGGGGGAGGGGAGGAAAAATACCTAACACACGTTAAATACACGCGCCCATCCCCTAAGCACGAATGTACACATCAAGTATTGAAAACATGTGCTAATAAACATGGTTTATTCTTTTTCTTTGATTTTTAAAAAAGATATGTATGTCTATTTTTTCATTTTGCACGATTTTAAATAATCTCATGGAAATCCTACTATAAGTCTTGTTCTTGTGTTTTCTCCCTCACTTAACATTGAGACATCTCATTTAGTGAATTTCTATTAATGACTAAACTGCAAAGACATAAACCACATGAATATATTATAAAGATATG
Source organism: Cavia porcellus (assembly GCF_034190915.1). Taxonomy (NCBI): domain Eukaryota; kingdom Metazoa; phylum Chordata; class Mammalia; order Rodentia; family Caviidae; genus Cavia; species Cavia porcellus. The sequence goes on along the minus strand of NW_026947504.1, from coordinate 37,985,826 downwards.
TTACAATTATTTTGTCTATTCTTCAAGCAGTGGACACACAGGCTGGTTCCAGCTTTCAGCTCTGATGAACAGTGCTGCCCCCGTAAACACTTGTGCTTGTTTCTGAATTGTGGATCTGAGAGTTCACTAGGATACACAGCTCGACAGAAATGACAGTCCAAGGGCATGAGCACATTCCCTCTTACCAGACAGAGGCTTTTCAAAAGAATGTTTAAACTCAACCCCATGTAACCAGTTCATGTTTTAATATTCCAAAACATAAGAGTTCTGTAATTCACTTGATAAATAATGTTTTCTTTTGTAATCTCTAGACAGGGACTGCGTGGTTGACTCTTGGATTCTTAGGTATCTTACACGTGTTGATGCTTAGCACTAGACACACACTCAGTCTGGGAGGCAACTGTGTGTTGTTCTTGGTAGTGGTGACAGAGCAGAGGGATATAAAGCACAGGCTCCGGAGCCAAGTCTAGACAACTCAGACCACAAGCATGAATACCATGGCTTCTCTTCTAAGACAAACCCAGTCTATATCTAGATCTAGATACAAAGTACGAAGGAAAAAACAGATAACAAGAAAACAAAAGTGAAAGTAATCTGGTGCAGACAATATCTAAAAGTGTACCTTGATTTAGTACCATTGTTTAACATGTTTTATATGTCCTTTGGTCAATGAGTCTGGTTTTTAATCTGAATGTTCAAGTAACTTTATAAGGTCTTTTAAAAAATGAACACGATGCTGGAAAAACACAAGAGGAGTGGAGGGAAGAGGGAAAAAAGAATTGAAATGTGTTATGTACACATATCCATTCCCTACAGTGAATCTAATCATTATGTACTGCAAATAAAAATAAAATAATTTAAAAAAAGAAAACGTCAGCTCAGCCATTTACTAGATATGTAACTCTGAGCTGGTGGCCGAACCACTGCAAGTCTCACCTGCCTGCAATGTAATTTTGGAAAAACAGTAATACTGACTCCAAAGGCTTATTATGAAGATTAAATAAGTTATGTGAGAAACATTTAGAATAGTCCTACTAGGCACACTGTAAAGTCATCCTAGTCATTATTATAATTCATGCTACTGCTCTACACAAAAGCAAGCGTTCTAACTGATAACAAACACTTCTAGCAGGTAACACTGTCTCACAGCTAATAGCAATTGTTAGTTGCAAAAACTCACACGTCCACTTCAGCAAAATCTAAAAATTTTCAACATCAGGGCCCATGCTCTTCCCTCAGTTCATAGTGGAGTGTCCTGGAGAGCAGACCCTTGAACTGAGCTGCTGACCCCGCCTACTTCACGCACACTAACAAGGCAAGCCTCCTCGCTTTCTGCCTCTTCAGTCTCACCACACACAGGTATTCACAGACTCTTCCATGGGGAAAACACAAACTCTCTGCCCCTTTCACTGTATTTAAAAGTAAAGCATAATTTTAAAGGTGAAATAGAATTAACTATAGCTAAGGCAGAGATTTTGCTACCCACTCCCGGTGAGTGGCCTTGCAGGTTCCAGGCCGAGGAATCACAGTGTCTTCTCTGTGGATCATTTACTTCTCAAAGCCCTCTCCTTTACATGACATCTCTGGTGCCTCTCACACCTCACTGATGCATTATCTTGGGCAGCTTGTTCCTATTTCTTTACACCTTCTGCTCAGCTCAGCATGTCTAGTCTTGTAGCTTTCCAAACCTTTAAAATGATGCTTTCCAAAATGTCTCTGAGTTCCAACTCCCACATCCAGCTGCTTGTAGGACATCACCTGGATATCCCACGACAATGACAGCTGAGCAGTGACCACCCAGGTGTTCTATCCCCAGACATCCAAACCCACCCGATCCCGAGATGAAGCCTTCACCATGGCTGTTCTGCCTGTCTACCAAACCCTCCTCCTGATTCCTTTAGTCCCTCAGACTCTCTTCCATCACCCTGAGACACCACTCAAACCACTCCCTCCAAAGCGGTCCCCAAGCCTGCCCAACTCCCAACATTGTAACACTCTGTTCTCAGCCTCCTTGTAGGGTGATTATTACCAGGAACCCCGTGTTCACAAGTGTTCCTTCTCTTTCACCTAGCTCTACCCCCTCTGTAATCATCAGTCTTTAAAGTAAAAATATAAGCTGAATTGGCAACAGATAGCAAGTCTTCACTTTATTCTAATAGATAGGAAGAGAGACGACATTTATAATATACTAGACATAAAATAATAGCATTCAAAGATATCAGGGATAGAGTGAAGAATGGGATGGACAAAGGGCATCCTGGAATGTCCAGCACATAGCATGTTTGCTAGCCACTTGCTGAATCTGTTGATTGATTTCATTTTATTGCACAAAAATGAAATCTGATTACAAATGGAAGACAAAAGAAGCACAATTATAAATGCCAACTATGTTGTTAATTTCTGAAGCAATTACAGTAGATATGGATATGGAAGCACGAAGTGTTTCCCATAAATCAGAAAATGCAGAGAGCACTGATGTTTACATGCCATGCTCAGCACCACCCATCACTGGGCATGCTATTATTTTATGTTCCCAAGACTTCTATAAAGGTTAGTTTTGGGTCTAGATTTCTGATTTAGCTTCAGGATGTAAAAATCCTATCTAGCTAACTTGCTTTGGCTACTGCACCAGAAACGGCTTAAAAGTAAAAATGACCTTTCAGTTATTCTACAAATAAATCCTTAATGCTATCTCTAGGATTAAAATAGCCATTTGGACAGAAATCCCTATTTAAGAAGCAAAGGAAATGCGAGGAGGCCAGTATTCTGACCTGGAAAGTTCAGACTTAAAATTGAGTTCTTTAGATACGAACTGTGGGAATCAGCTCTCAAATAGCACCTCTGATGTTTTATAGAAATTAATGACTTTATAGACTATTTCCAGCTTTCTCTAAAAAAGTATAACTTTTTATTAATCTTTTTCGCTTAAAACTGTAATAACTGTTGCAAACTTTTCCCCTGATTTTATTCATTCCTTTCCTTCATTCCCGTCCCCACCCTCAGGCCAGTCTGGACTAACAAGTATAACATTTGAGAATCCAGAAACTTAGGAAAAGATGTTTTATTCATGGTTAGAATTACACAGTTCCAACAAGTAAACCCAATTAACAAAACACCAACAGATACCAGAAGAGGCTCACTAGTAGTAATAGAAGGCACTGATCGTTACACAGAAGAAAGCTTGACACGCTGGGGGTTCAATCACATCAAATGTCTGTGAGCGGGAACAATCAGTAGCAGGGGCAGGAAGAACTGAAGACTCCTCTACTGGTATACACAGCCAGGGCCCTCTGGGAGCAGGGGATAGGAAAATGACTACAATGCTACCAACAATGACAGTCCCAGCTGTGATGGCAACGATGCTGACACCATCAGAGCAGCTTTGTGGGGTTTAGAAATCCTTCTGACGTTTCTCATCCAGCTGACAGCCCTTGGCCCATTCCTAAGATGAATCTCACAATCCATTTTCACAGGCTGAATCCAGTGCATGCCGTCATAAGACTGTAGTAGCACACGTTGTACCAGGACTGAAACATACTCACCCCAGTACTTGATAATATGGAAAAACACTGTTGCATCGTTTTGCATGAGTCAGGTCTAAGCTACACGGAAAATGTATTGGTGACAAATGACATACATATATAATGTACTTTTGGCGGTATGGCTTAGTACCCTGTGCTTTGCTACAAAAAGCATTATAAACAAAGTTAATGAACAGCAAGTGGTTCTTGTTTTTAGAAAAGGAAAAGAAGAAAATATTTTACTATACTAAAATTTGTTTGCAATATATGAAAATCAAATCTTATGCAAATGCGTTTACAAAACTGAATTACATAATTAAAACATTAAAATACAGAATAATTTTTATACATTAATACTAAAATGTGTTAAATTACTATACATTAAAGATACGATTTGAAAATTAGGGCTATTTCAGAATACTGTGTTAAGTGTCCTTCTTTTAAAAGCCAGAGAAACTGCAAGATCACCATGCTGTCCTTCTATGAGGATTTCATCACTAGGGTTGGGATGTCCAGTCTGAGCCAAAGAGTGATTTGTAACATTCAAAGAATGACAAAAGTCATACACCATATTGAAACACAACTCACTTCCTGAGACTCGCATGGAGCTTGCGGAGTCCATCGAAGCGTAACATTGTTTTTAAGACCAAGGACACAGCTTTCCGGCAGCACCCAGTACCCTTCCTTGCCAGTAGCCAGAAGGTGGGGCTTCAAGAGAAACAGTATCCAGATGAACTTCTAAACATACAGGAAGCTCCAGCCGCAAACCTGCTCTCCTTTTAGGAGGCACAAACAACCAAAGAACAGATAAAGTGCAACAACCATGACTATGTAGACTACAGGGGATTTCATAGACTTTCATGATGTTTTGTGAATGATTCTCAGCACAACATCCTTCCTCCTGGGTTCCCAGGAACCAAATTTCATCATTAATAATATGGCTTAAAAGTTGATACCGTGCCAAAATCCATGACAAAAGATATTCACTCTTCTTTACCTAGGGATAATAGTCACATCTCCAGTTTATGTCCAAATGAAACTCAGTATAATGGAGAGAGAGAAGAGGAAAGGGACTTCTGGTCCCATTCATTTTCCTGGGACAGTAATACACTGCTGCACCACACAGCTTGAGAAATGCACAGTCATCACTGAATCACAAAACCTGTGTAAGTCAAAAGCAAGAGACTTTTCCCAGAAAAAAATTATTTTACTCTATGACTCCTTTTCTTTCCACATCAAAAAGTGCCATTTATATTAGTTTCACGTGAGGTCAGGAAGCATCTGACACCCCGTGGAATCCAAAGGCAGAGCCAAGGCCGGGGCTCCACGCAGCGCCGTCTCCCAGCTGCCCGCGGCCCCCTTACAGCTCTTCCCGAGGGCCTTCCTGTGCATGCTGTGCAGCTCTGTCTTCCGCCCTGGGTGCCAGCCACGTGAAATATACCTTCACCGGGTCAATGTTCCAGTGCTTGTGGAATGATATGGGAACTTGATGGGAAAGGTAGTCCTTCGGGTAATCCACGGGCCGGGCCTACAGGAAGAACAGAGAATTATGCATTCTGGCTGATCAAAAGTGATTGCTCTGGAATAACCTGAAATGATAAGGTGACTGTTCTGCCTTAGGATCTGGCATGGGTTATGGGAATCTAAAAAACAAGAAGGGAAGTTTCTTCTACTTTTCCTCTAAACTAGGTTCCATGCTGGCGGGTCTCCAATTCCTTGAAATATGCCAAATACCTTGCTTTTTGTCTCTGTGCTTCAGGATCCTGCTCCTGAGAGATTCCTCAAGCAAGGTCATTAATGCAAAAACTTTCATTTGGTGGGTCATTAAATTAGTACTGTGACTTCTGTAAAAAAGGCAGAGAAAGTATTTCCCTGGTCCCTCTGAAGAAACTGTCACACACATTTTACGTGGGAGACAGAAGCCTGGAGTTCTCGGGGTCAGGCTGCCTAACTGCTGCTCTACTATAATGAGGGGACGCTTTCAAAACAACACAACACAAAACAAAACAGCCGGGAGAAAGGTAAAGCAGTTCTGGTTCCAGCAATGTGAATAACCCAAACCAGCTAACAAGATCATTTAAAGAGATTTTTGTATTATCATCATTTCAAAATTCTCTAGACCTTAGAAAATGCAACATAATCATAAGTAAATAGAGCCTGGAATTCTGAGATTAAAAATGCAAAGGACAGCATTAGAAGGAAAACTGAAACCAGATATAATTTTGTTTGCTCGAAGCAAAGCACCCAACTTCTCTCACTGCTCTTAATTTGCTCATAAATTTATATGTCCATCTGTTTTATACAGTAACTCTTTGATTATCAATACTAAAATTACCTGGACAATTAAAACAAGATATATTACATTTCAAAAATAAGTCTCCTCTAGAGTACTATTTTATTATAGTCTGCTTCCGTTTTTTATATGAATGCTTACACTATCACAAATGATACCTGGAATACCTTATCAAATTTTATCTTATTTAATCCTTGAAACAATTGTGCAAGATGGACAGAATATTATTGGGCCGAGGAAACTAGAGCTCTGAGATGTAATACAAGCCGCACACATCGAAACCAGGCAGGGAGGTGTCCAGTTCCCCTGCAGGGTCCCACCAGGGCCCTGGTCTGCTGGGACCAGGTCTCCAGGGTCTGCTGTCTGTGCTCAAATACTCAGTGAAGTCTGTCAGCCTCACCTCACTGGGAAACACAAATACACTGCTAGAATGAGTGTGCAAACAATCATATCTGTGGGGAAAAGTTCAGAGTCGCACAGAGGGAGAGCTCGCACAACTGCTACCTTATTGTCTTTTAAAAATTCCAGGTGCTCCTAAGAAGGGAATTTTAAAGGGAAAAACAGCAAGATAAAGAACACACATAGAATATAGTCTAATTGAATTGGGAAAGCTTTGAATATTAAGCGAGGGAACTTACATATTATATAATGTTTATTCGCAAGGTCCTCTGAGAGTTTACCGGCAGAAAAGGGTACCAGGGAGAAACAGTGCCAACTTCGTTCTCCAATAGTTCCACAGTGGTCCCAGAAGAAAGCAGTAAAAGCCATGGAAACAAACCTTGTTTGTTTTTCACGTTATGAAAATGAAATGCTAGAGATACAAATACATGTAATGGGGAAAGAACTTCCTAACCTTTTCCCTCTGTTACTGCAAATTCCAAGTGTGACTCACTGTGTCTCAGCTGCCCATGTATGCGTGTGAAGAACTCCCTTGTCAAGCCTGAGAACACTGGACATTTCCACATGGGAGGTCATGGAAAAGGCAAGCCTAGAAAAAGTGAACTCAATCCACGGAAGCGTCTGTATAACCAAGAAGTTTACGCAGCCTCTACTAATCACACCTTTATAATAATCACAGGCCAAAAGAAAATTCCAAATACTAAGGGCGAGGGGTTGGGAAGAACTCAAGGAACTGCTGTGGAAATGCAGGGGCCAGCTGTGTATCACAAAAAGCGATGGCTTAACCTGCACCCACAGTTCAGTGAGAAGCAATGTGTCCCAGGGAGCCACTCCCCTCCCTCCATTCAATTCTGAACAGTACCACAGCTAGTCTTGCTTCCGTTGTCCTAAGAGGGGTAGAAAATAAGATAACAAAACCCCAGGAGATCTCTGATGCTCTGTGGGCGAGCACATGGGTGTTGGCTCTCCTAGCCTGATCCTTTGGTCACCTTTACCCTCCTCTCACCTCAATGCGTCCCGTGTATCATACACATAATTAAGCTCAGAGTGGATTCTGGGACAAGCACGCATCTTGAGAGACCCCAAGATGACTCAGAACCCTGCCAATCATTCCCGTCAATCACAACCAGAGATTTAGGGGAGGCACCTAAACCTACTAAATTCCAAAGGCCTCCTTTATTTTGTGTTTTGTTACTCTGTTGCTTTGCTACTTTTGTGTGTTCCGCCTGTGTGCACTACGTTTAGTCACCTGGCACTTCTCTGATTGTGTCCTATCTTTTGTGGGCACAGACTTGCTTGGAGCACCTCTTCCTGCGATCATCAATAAATGCAGTTGTTTGCTACACACTACTGGGTGTGCACTTGGCAATTCTTTCCTCCTCGTGCACAAGAGCCCAGGCTACCACTGGCCCATCCTGTGATCGGACAAGGTCACAAGGAGGCCAACATTAGAACTTTCTTTTTACTTCTCTTCAGAGCACCCCAAACAGAACAACAAATGGGAACTAAAACTGTTCTTCCTTAGACATGAATTTTTTCTTTTACAGCTGAATTGAAGAATGATTTACATACTACACAGTTCACCACAGTGATGATACTCTAAAATTGTTAGGAAATTTCTAAAATACTGGGCTTGGGGGTAACCATAAAACTAGTTTTAGAACATTAAAACCACCACTCCCAATTCCTTTCATGCAATTGCAACTTCTCCTGGCAGGCTCCGGAAAACACTGATGAGTTTCACCTCTCTGTCTCTGTCTCTTTCTCAGTGGAACCAACTCCAAGGTCTTTGTACTGAGCTACACTCCTAGTCCTTCTATTAAGGCAGGATCCTGCTAAATCACTAAGCTGCCCAGGCTAGGTCTGAATTTGTAATCCTTCTGCCTCAGTGTCCGACAGTGCTGGGATTACAGGCATACACCGCTGGGTCCTGGTTACCTTCACCTCCACAGTAACCTTTTCTGGAAATGTCTTGAGCAGAACCATACAGTATGAATACTTTGTGTCTAACTTCCTTCACCTTCGCATTGTTGCATGTGTCAGTAGTTAATTCCTTCCTATTTCTGAGTCATGTTGCACTGTATGGAAAGGCCACATTGTTTGCCTAATCACCAGCTGATAAACACCAGCTGACTATTGTGATTAGTGATGCTGCCATCATTCTCATGTAAGTCTATATACTTTTCATTTCTTCTGGATAGACCCTATGATAGGACTGCTGGAGCATAAATACAATGCAGTATTTACCTATTACTTCAAAACTCATTACTCCAAAACTTAGCAAATTAATACACAATTATTATTGCATGGCATTTGCTGTTTAGACACAGCTTAGCTGGACCTCTGGTCTCTCACCAGGTGCAATGAAGGTGTCAGCCCTGTTTGTGGTCTCAGCTAAAACTTGTAGTGAAGAAGATCCCTGGTGCTTTGAAGTCTTCATCTAACAAATTTAGCATCTTATCTGACTCAAAATTAGTTTTCATTCATGCGTGTTTTCTTGAAAATAATTCTTTGTATATCTTATGATTACTTACTAGAAACTGCTAATTTGGGATAATGCATCAACACAAACATGATCGATTTTTATTACTTTAAGTAAACTGTTTGGAATTACACTGTGGAATCTGATGATTAGTTTTTAGTTTTTAGTTTTAATGTTTGGCCTGACTTGCTGCAAGTTATCTCTGCACCTGGATAGCTTACTGGCTAGGCTATGACATAGGAGGAAGTTATGCTTAAAAATCTCAAGCCTACACAGCCTCTACCCATGAAGAGCATCCCCAAAGTTTCAGCAAGTTTTCAAAGATGCCTTAGCTTTACTTTCTGCTGTACTCACTCCAGTGTCCCACGTGCACAGTTTTATAATGGCCAGAAATTATGGAGTGCTTACGTAGCTGTGTCATTACCAGGGCTTTAAGCATTACATATCTGTCCTCACAGTAACTCGCGACTAAGTTCCCTTCTGGGAGGATGCTCATCACTCTGACAAAGTGAGTCTTTCATTATTTTGACTTTTGTTCCCATTTTTACTGCTTTGTACTTCCTAGCAGGCCCCTCCATGTCACTGTTGCTTTTCTTCTTGTTTCCGGACACCCTGGCTCTGACTGAGCACTGTACCACTGTACACTATCACACTGTCCAGTAGTACAACACAGCGGCACAGCTGTGACAATGTCCACAGACACATGAGCTACTTCCACAATTTGTACAGATCTATGAATGTTCCTAATGTGAGGCTCATTGCTATCTGCGAAAGCTCACAACTTAAACGTTGGTAAACTAGGACGCATTATACTCCTTCACTCTCTGACTGCAAATTCAGATCAGTAAGGAAATAGGTTGTTCTTCGTTTTTTCTTTTTAATACTGACAATGTGAGCTGACTTATCTGTGTGTTTTCACTTTGTTTTCCAAATCAAGTACATTTCCTCGGTCAACAAAGTTTCTGTTTATTCCAGCCAGGCTGACGCTGATAAAACTACTCTTTTCTCCAGTCAACTGAAGAGAGAGGGGGTAAGAAAGGCAGCAGCTTCGGGCAAGAAGGCTTCAGCCTCCACTGTTCTTATCCAAAAGGACAGCCATTTGCAGGAATATTTCTCAGTGTATCATTGTATTTGACTTCTAGAATCTCATCAAGGTTATTTTGACAGTTTTAATAATTATATTTATGCAGAGAATTCACTGATCATTATACAGTGCTATACTCACTAATGGTATATAATTTTGAAAGAACAGAAAATCGTGTGCTCAAGACACTTTACTGTTAAGAAATGGGTAGACTGAGCACTGTGGAGTCCCCTTCTATACCTATGACTTCACAATAACACGGAATGACCAAAACAGGAAGGAATGTGGTCTGTGTAGTGTTGTCACGGAGGCTGTTTCTAAACAATCTGTCTCTAATCCATCAAGAAGTTTAGATATCATCTCTTTATCTCATATTTCTCTGTCAATATGAATACATCATTGGCTCCATGTTCAAACATCACAAGGAAGGTACTGTCCAAATCATTTCAGATTCTCTACAAAATGATTCAGAATTGGAAGGAACAGCACTATCTATTGGAGAGGACAGGTCTTAAAACATATTTTATGATTTTGGAAAGGTCTAAAATTCACTGTGTGATTAGAAGTAGAGTTTTTTAAAGTGTGGGAAATGGTAAACAATTTTTTTTAATTTCCTGAATTACCTTCAAAGGAGTTTTGCTCAAGCATTAAATTACTTTCCTTCTCTTGTCTTCTTATCATTTTATTTGCTAATATGTGCTTTCCCAAGAGGAAACGGTTGCTATAAAATCTAAGACTTGTCACACTAACCTTGATAAATTACTTCCCTCAGACACCGCGGTTCTAGTTATCCTTGCTTTGCTGAGTGGAACAGGAGATAAAGCAGAAGAAGAAACAGGATGTTGCTTTTCTAAGTCAGCATAACACAACACACAGCCTTGAGGTGGGTGAGCCCTCTCACCACCTCACCAGACCAAGAATGGACTGGAACCAGGAAGCAGGAAACAGGTTCCTCATGGATTTCTCTTCATTAGATGTCTATTTTTATTCTCCCCTATTGTTTCAAGGACACCAAATGGATTCTCCCTTCCATGACAGTGCAAATATCTTCCTTGCTTTATATAAGTGTGGCATTCTCGCCATGCTCAATTTTCTCTAACACTGTGGTAGCATTTGTGACTGGTTACTACCTGAAGCATGAAGACCACATTTTCAGTATAAAGAAGGGCACTTAAAATATGCATGCATTTATATATAAATTTCATCAAGCTTTCAATTTCTTCAAGGAGTACACGTGATGGAGGTAGACCTAAGGTTATTTTTAGTTTCTAGGTATCTGCTGTTATTCTTAGAACAAAAAGACACATACTGACTAGATTCTTAAAATATTACCAAAAATAACATAGACAGATTTCTTTTTCAACACCAAATGCATATAGTGAGGCAATAAATACTAATCACTCCTGGTAACATTATTTTGCTTCTTTTCAATAACCTATAAAATATGTTCAGACACCATATTGCAATTTAATAGATTTCAATTACTTTGTTTAACAGTAAATAAAAAGGAGAAGGCACGGTATTAAAAAAATCAGAAAAAGTGTAAAACTGAAGTTAGTGCAGGAATACTCACACTTCACAGCAAGTAGGTCAATATTAGGTGAGTCCTTTATGTTTATAGACAGCATTCATTAAATGGTATTTAATGAATGACATTTAAATGTCATTAATGTCATTTAAATGTCCGCACTTTAAATGTCATTAATTTGCTTAACTGAAAAGGAGAGACAGAAGGAAAAAAGAAAAAGGAGGGAAAGATAGAAAGAAGGGGAGAGGAAGAGAGGGAAAGAAGGGGAGTGATAGGGACAGAAAGGGAGAGAAGCAGAGAGGAGACAGCGCTTAGCCCTGGCTCTGCAAAAGAAGTACATTGGTCCAGCACCGTTTGGTGCTCTAGATGTTTCTGCCTTCCATCTTAATGATGTATATGAAGACATACAACCTGTTAAGAATATTGCCCTAGCTCACTGATAGAGTTCTTGAGATCATTTCCAAAATATGAAAAGAGAATTAAGAATACTCAAGAGAGAAGAAAGTTTCCCCCCAAAGCAGAAATAAAAACACTGTCTCACCTGATGGAAGAGGGGACTGTGTGTCACAGGGATTCCCAGGCCGCTGAAGCACATGCCCAGGACCATGTCGTCAGGTGCATCATTGCTGTAGCACTGACACTTGCTGGCGAGAAGTCTCCTGATGGCTTCTCTGCTGAAGACCATGCTGGGAGGGAGCCAGAGCAGACAGAGGAGGGCATTAAAGCAGCTCCACGCAGCCTGTCAAACTGAACAGAGGACTATGGCCCAGGGGCCACATGGCTACGAAAGGTAAGAGACATTGACAGCAGCAGACTTGTATTTAATAGTTACTCTGGAGAAAATGAAATCAAAATCAATTTAGCTACCTAGTAGGCAATTACAGTACTCCCTAATTAGGTTATACAATGTTCTTGTTCTAATATGCCATTTGAAAAAGGAGTATAGTTCTTCAGTTTCAAAATCCTTGATGAGATCAGCAACAAAATCTACCAACAGGTAAATGGGCTCAGAAATATTATGTATCTTATTCATATATGTCATGACTGTACTTTAATTACTTTTTTTCTGCTGAGACAAAAATACCTGACACCCCAAGGTTAAAGGAAGAAAGGTTTATTTAGCTCACAGTCTGTAGAGGTTCTAGTCCATAACTGGCTGGCTTCAAGCAGGGTGGCATGACAGAAGAGCATGGCAGGCAGAAGTCAGCAACAGTAAGCAAGAGACAAGCCTGTACCAGTAATCCTAGTGCCCTTAATCCTACAGCTACACCATGAATCAGTCCCAGCATTGTACACTTTAGATCCAGCTGGGGAGGTCCTGTAATTGGCTGCCACCTTTTATCAACAGGCAGCAGCCACCTTAATATCCTCTAGGAGTTAAGTTTCCATTTGGTAGTTAAGCTTCTCTCCTTGCCTATCCTGCTTCTCCTTAAGTCACACTCCCTGTGGTTTGGCCCATTCAGGGATTATGTAAATCAGCCCACCTTATGAGCCTATATGTGGGAGATTTGAATTACCCTATAACCCCCGGTCTTGCCACTGTTACTAAGTTGCCTGCTGACCTCTCAGAAACCAACTCCCTCCTCCCCCAATACCTATATATTCATTGCTCTTTCTTTGAATAAACGAGACTTGATCAGAGCACTGTCTTGTCTCCATTCTTCGCATCGCTTGTCTCTTCTCATTCTCCCCCTCTAGCGTCTATGTTGACTCACCCATGGGCCAAGACATCCAGCCACCTCTGAAAAGCCCCTTTAATGACTACATGAGGCTTTTAGGGGATATCCAGACACAAGCCATAACAGCTGACAAGAAGATGAAATCCTCATTTTTAAAAAGCCATCCATTCCATAAATGTTTCCAGTCTCTCCAAGCTTCCTGGGCTGGGAATGGAGCTCAGTGGTACAGTGCTGGCTTAGCAGGCATGAAGCCCTGGGTTCCACTCTCAGCCCCACAAAACAAAACAAAAAGACAAGTTTCCTTAAGGCAACAAGAGGGTGGAGGAAAAGAAGAGAGGGAGACACAGAGAGAGAATATGAATGAGAATGCAGGGATTTTCTTGTGGTACTCCAGCCTATCCCAATCTATCTGTGCTTCCCTCAGTATCACAGGAGGCCAAAAACTTTAAAACAATTTATTCCAGCTTTCTTGGCCTTCTGCATCCTGGATTCATCTCACAATGATGAGCACAATACTTGAGGAGGTCGACTGCTTCTGGTCCTGGTGGTCTTTGCAGCAGAAACAGTTGACGGCAGCCACAGGCTCAGGCAGAGACCCTAGCACCTGGCTCCACTGCAGCACTGATTTTGTGGCAGCAAGGTCAATGGTATCTGCAGGAAGGGCCCAGTGAACAGCACCTACTCTGCTCCTCTAGCCTCAAGGGCAACAGCTGCTTTCTACAGTCACTGGTCTCTTTGGAAGCTGATAGGGCTGAAGGGTCTAAAACAGTTTACAAGTTCTTTCTCAATCATGAAAGACTTTCTGGAAGCCACAACTACTTTAAAATTCACACATATATTCCCAGAGCCAAACATAGGGCCTTGTTTATAGGCAGGCATTCAAAAAAAGTTTGCTATACCACATAAATGACAACAAAGATGCCTTTGGAGAGTTTCTCCTGTGAGAGGAAGTGTTCTACAAACTGAGAAAGAGAATAAAGAGTTTGAATCCAATTCCTGATTCAAAAACAGTGATTCCATACTTGGCTGGCTCAGTCTAGCACGGTTCACCATGTAAACACCCAGTGCGGAGGGTAAAATAACCCAGACATCAGATCACACGATGAAATGTGACTAAAAGGAAAAAGGAGTGATTTAAGATGATACAAGGAAATACCACAGAGAAAGAAGGAAAAAATGCTCTTATCAACTATACCAAAGGAAAACTGCAAGTCTGAACATGCACCATAAACAGCCTTTCTCCTGTAAAGTCTTGTGCCCACAAGGGAATGCTCCCAGGGCCACACACCTTCAGGCTGAGTCAGCCATGGTGGCTTCAACCTACCAACCCTGGGAACAGGCCTCAGTGAGGATCATGTGTTAACAGTACCTAGTAAAAATGCTTTCTTTTCTTTTACCAACTTCTGGCAGAATAAGAATGAAGAAGGCGGCCTGGTCTCTAGAAAACTAACTTCACATACACACAAAAAAAGACAAAATGTAGCTGTAAAACTTTTATGAGTGATTATTTCATATTCTTCCGTGCATACGTCTTCCATTATTCACATGAACTAAATATACATAGGACTTTCATAACATTTATCAGTATGTTCATGAGTTTTTCCCATATGAAGCTATAACCCCCAAAAAGGAAAATTACCCATCATATCACAGTAGAAAAGAACACTTATCTGCTTAGGTACCAACTTTTAAATATTAAGAAAATATTCAAGGGTGACAAGATTAAACATTTCCTTCAGTATATAATGTATAAATTTTAAAAATAAATAAAATGGGAGGTCAAGGTTTGCCCATGATCATGCCTGAGATAAGAAACACACAGAGAAGAAAACACGTATCAGACACATCTGCCTTCCGCAGTCTCAGAAGACAGACAGAATGTGGCTGTCTTTTCAATAACACTGCCCACTGTGGCTTCTTCCAGGTAAACTGGCAACCATCCTATTCTGATGGACTCCTCTGTCCCCAGCTCTAACTAAGGAGCTAACTGGCACCTCACGTACAAGTTACTACCTAAACTCACATATGCAGGTAACTATGATTGAAAAAGAAAATAGCCATTCAACTGCTTTTCTCCAAATATCTAATCTTCCACTAAGCAGATCATGAAATGGAAAACAAGTGCCTGGATTAAAAAATGCAAAGGTTCCACTTTGGAGTCCCCACTTCTGTCTCTGCCCTTAAGAGATAGAGCTTTTCCTTAAGGATTTGGTTTTTCAGTAACTTAACTAGACTCTAAACTCAGAAAACCAGAAAAACACTATAACTCTACGTGTGTGTTGCATATGGTGATGTTACAGCTTGTATCTATGTGTCCCCCAACATCTCACCCACTCACAGGTGGAGCTCTTGGAAGGTGGCTGGGTCACAGGTGTGATACTGGATTAGCCCACTCATTAGTTTAGCACAGTTCTGGGTGTGGTTGAATGAATTTATTAAAGACATAAGTCCCAACCAATAGGCTGGTGGCCTGGATAGACTGCAAAGGGAGAGGGACGCCTGCTGCTGCTGCCTCCACCATGCTTCTGGCTGCCTGCCCTGCCCCTGACACGTTTTTCTCTGGCACGCCTGTCTGCCATGCTGTCCTGCCTTGAAGCCAACCAACTGTAACTGAAACTTTTGCAAACTGTGAGCTAAAACAAATCTTTCCTTCTTTAACTTGTAGGTGTGCATATTTTCTTCCAGTAGGAGAATATAACTAAGATAAAGAGTATTTGTGAATAAAACCTGAACATTTCACAAAATAACACTTACTAGTAACACATGTGATGCACTTGATACTTTCCATTTTATTCTATTCCATTTGTTAGTATGTTGTTCTATAATGCTGGTTATGGTACATGAATGGGTTTTATAAGCCCCTGATTCTGACCTGCTGTTATAAAATACACACTGGTTCTCAAGCTAGATTATAAAAAAACCCTACTATAGTACGGAAGAAACAATTCAACCTGTCTGTAAACTTTATGCCTATAAGCTCTTTCTATAAAGCTGATACAAAGGACAATCTAAGGAAGAATTCATTCTGCATATTTGTAAAAGTACTTTTAAAAACCAAGCATCTAGAGCTCCACCGAGCCAGTGCAAAGCCCTGGTGTCACATTCAGGGGAAGGCCACAGCTAGCCACTGATATAGAAAACACTGGAAATCACACAACTGAGCTTTCTGAAGTAAAAAAAAAAAAAAAAAATTCCATGAAGCCTAGAGGACATCAGATAATAATCTCTCAGGTAAAAAAAGAAATGACAAACATGAAAGAAATGAGTGTATCTAAAAAAGATATATATAAAAGAATAGAGAAACATAAGAAAATAATGGAAACCTTGAATGAACAATGTAAGACTGGAATGTATGAAACAGATTCAAAGAGATATTCAGGATATTAAAAGCATTGAAAGCTGGCAAAACCACCGAATGAAGCTGAAGATAAACTCTCAAACCTTGAAGACAGGATGGAAGCTAATGATCATGAAAGAAAAGTTCTCTTAACAATTAACCAAGAGCCAGGAAACAACAATTCAATAGCTGCAAGATGATGCTAAGACAAACAATATAAGAATGATAGGTGTCAATGAATGAGCAGGGGTCAACACAAATGACATAAAGAGACAATTTAAAATAGAGGAAAGAAAAAACTCAAATCCATGAAATAAGAAATGAAAAGGGTGAAATCATTACAGACCCTGTGGAAATACAGAGGATCATCAATATCTACTTTGAAATTCTTTACTTTCATAGGTTCAATAACATGGAAGACACAGACAGATTCCTAAAAACATATGAAGTACCACAGCTGGATCAAGAAGATGCAAAACTGCCGAATAACCCAATTTCAGTTAATGAAATTGAAAATGTGATTAGAAGCTTACCAACAAAGAAAAGCCCAGGTCCTGATGGATTCACCACTGAATTCTATAAGAAATTTAGGGAAGACCTAATGCCAGTACTCCTCAAACTCTTAAATGAAACTGAAAGGGAAGCAAGTCTCCCTAACTCATTCCTGGAAGCAAGTATTACCCTAATACCAAAACCAGAGAAAGACCCAACTGAAAAAAAGAATTGTAGGCCACTCTCCCTAAAGAACATAAGATGCAAAAATTCTCAATGAAATATTGGCAAACAGAATGCAGCAAACCATCAAGAAGATTATACACCACAACTAAGTGGGGTTCATCCCAGGAATGCACAGGTGGTTCAACACATGCAAATCAGTAAATGTAATATACCATTATCAACAGAGCCAAAGACAACAATCACATAATCATCTCAATAGAAGCAGAAAAAGCTTTTGACATTCATTCCTGATAAAAGCCTTATGAAAAATTGGAACCTTTATCTAAATCTGATAAAAGCCAAATACAATAAATGAACAGTCAACATCTTACTAAATGGACAAAAACTGAAAACTTTCAACCTAAAATCAAGCACAAGACAAGGATGTCCATTATCACCACTCTTATTCAATGTAGTTCAGTAAACATTAGCCAGAGCAATTAAACAACAGAAAAAGAATAAGGATAGGAAAGGAAGAAGTTAAATTATCATTATTTGCAGATGACATGACACTCTACATAGAAAAGCCCCAAAACTCCATTGAAAGACTTCTAGATGTAACAACCAAATTCAGCAATGTAGCTGGATACAAGGTCAACATTCAAAAATCAACAGCATTCCTGTACACAAACAAGCTCACTGAGAGAGAAATAAGAGAAACCACACCCTTTACAATAGCATCCAAAAAAATGAGATATTTAGGAATCAATCTAACAAAGGAAGCAAAAGATCTGTACAGTGAAAAATACAGTACCCTGAAAAAAGAAATCAAAGAGGATTTCACAAAAATGGAAAGAAGTTTCTTGTTCATGGTAGGAAGAACAAACATTGTGAAAATAGCCATTCTCCCAAAATTGTTACACAGATTTAATGCAATTCCAGTCAAGATACCACTAGCATACCTCACAGATAGCAAAATCATTCCTAAAATTCACTAGAACTAGAAGACACCTAGAATAGCAAAGGCAATCCTGGGCAACAAAGACAAGACAGGAGTCATCACAATCCCTGACTTCAAATTATACTACAAAGCCACTGTGGTAAAATCAGTATGGTACTGGAATAAAAACAGATCTGAAGATCAATGGAATAGATTAGAAGATGCAGATAGAACTACCAAGACACTCAGCCACCTTATCTTTGACAAAGGGGCCAAACATGTTCACTGGAAGAAAGACAGCCTCTTTAATAAGTGGTGCTGGAAAAAGTGGCTTTCCATATGCTGAAAACTAAAACTAGACCCATGTCTATCACCATGTACTAAACTAAAGTCAAAATGGATCAAAGATCTAAATATTCAAACAGAAACACTAAATCTGCTGGAATATAAAATAGGTAGAAATCGTGAAGACAGAGGCAGAGAGTTCATGAGCAAAAAACAAACTGCAGGGGAAAAACTACCCAGAATTAACAACTGGGATCTTATCTTACTGAAAAGATTTTGATGTCAAAGAAATCTCCAACAGAGTAAAAAGAAAACTTGCAAACTGTGAAAATATCTTAGTCAACTGTCCCTCAGAAAAAGGACTTCTATCTAGAACATAACAAAGAATTCAAAATTAGGCCCCCCAAATTCAAAGACTCACTCCAGAAATGGGCATCTGAGATGAATACACATTTCTCAGCTAAAGAAATATAAATGGCCAATAAATATATGAAAAAATGTTCAGCATCATTGGTCATTAAAGAAATGCAAATAAGAACATTAAGATTCCACCTCTCTTCAAAAAGAATGGCCAAGATCAACAAATCAACCAATAAAAAATGCTGGAGGGACTGAAAGGAACCCTCCTCCACTGCTGGTGCGAGTACAGACTGGTGCAACCACTGTGGAAATCAGTGTGGAGGTTCCTCAAAAGCTAGCATTGAAGGTTCCATCTGACTCAGCTATCCTGCTTCTGGATATTTTCCTAGAACTGAAAAAACATCATACCACAGTGATATGTGTGCACCCATATTTATAACTGCATAATTTACAATAGCCAAATCTTGGAAATAACTCAAATGCCCATCAACTGCGGAATGGACAAAAAAGATTGTATTTTTTATACAATGGAGTACTACTCAGCTATAAAGATAGATTGCATCGAGGCTTTTATAGGTAAATGGACACGATTTGAGACCACACTCATAAGTGAAATAACCAAATTCAAATGTAAACACTGTATTTCCTCCCTAGTGCAAGAAACGGAAAGAGCAAATATGATCCAAAATCTACAATAAATACTGTGTAAGGGTAAGAAACTGCTCAAAGAGGAAAGTAATTGGGATGGAGGAAGGAGAAATGAAGGAAAGGAAAAGGAAAAAGATATAAATGTAAATATATAAAGATAGCTAAGATGACTTTACTACTAATTCCATTAGTTCTTGTAAGAGAACAGCTAATTCTCATATGACTCCATAAATTCTGCATGTTATAATTGGTAATCTAAGCAACTCTTTTGACGGTAACCATGTGCAATATAACAACTATTGTTAAATTCCTACTATCTTGTATTGAAATCCTACATTGTTATTGTTTGGGGTTTGCTGCTGGTGTTTGACTCTTTTTGTTTTTGTTTTCTGTGTTTTTTTCTCTTTTAATGAAAAAAGAGAAAGAAAAAAGAAAAGCCAAGCATCTCATAGATCATATTAGGTAAAAATCAAATAGCCAGTGTTCATGCATTTGTTTATTCATTTATTCACTGTACCTAGAAAAAAAAAGTGTCCCAGTGTCACAAAGTAAGGACATAATGAAAAATAAGACACAGATGCTGCCTTCAAGTAATTCATAATTTAAGTGGAAAATAGGAACTAAACAGGCAATTAAATGTTAATTGCTTGCATAATAATGCTATGAAATACATTTGAAAAAAAGGAATTAAATCCTGATCTGAGGGGCCAGGCTGGGCTGGAGGCTTCTGGAAGAAAAAAGAAAGAAAGAAAAAATTATTGGGCCTCCCAAAGATTGAAGAGGAATTTAGCAAACGGAAGGCTAAGATATTTTGTATAGAGCGATACGTACCACATTTGGGAAGAAAAAGAGTATTTCTGAGGAACTGTGAGAAGTTCTGTGTGGATTCTTTGGGATGAGTGTTATGGCTTGTGTCAAGATTTTCCCTCCAAAGCCTGAGTTTTTTCAAAAGTGACTGGATATAGAGTGTGTGGTGCTGTGGTCACGGGTATGCAATTACTACATCAGGCCACTGATTGGTTGAGCAACAGTCCTAAGCCTCGTAGCCTAGACAGAATATAAAAGGGAAAAAAAGAGCTACCAAGGTCACTTGGATTTACTTTTTCACTCCTTTGTTACCTTCTGGCTACCATGAACTGTTTCTCCTCTGCAGTGTCCCTTTACCGTAACCTTCCGCCATACCGCTCTGTCCTGAAGCCAGCCAATCATGGCATTTCTGGGTAGGTAACATAAAGGAAGGCTTCAGAAGACCTCAAGTGCCAATTTCCAAAATAAAAGCTAAATCTAATAAGCAAAAAGGACAACAAAATAGTTCTTACACTGAAATTATGCAAGGAAGTACTCTGTTAAAAGAATATGGGTATCACAATGATACAAAACATACACTCATATATAGGTGATAGGGTCCCTCCCAAAAATGTAAAAGTCTTAGCCAATACATACCACACCCTGACCCCCTTTATCACTTTCAAGGCCTCAAGCTAAATTCATCTCTGTACAGTTGTAAGTAGCTTCAACCGTTTTTTAAATGAAGAAATCAACACCCCTTGGCCTTCAAAAAGGCCTAGTATCCCTTATCCTGTTGCGAATGACCTCAGGTAGATACATGACCTTGCTTAACAAAGATATGCACTCCTACTAAGGCTTGATTATCCTACAAAAAAGCCATAGACCAAAAGAGAACACTACTGAGATGACATTTAACCTGCAGAAGAAACCTTCTGTGGTTTGTAAATGGCTTGAGTGTGTCTGAAGCTTCACGTGCTAGAGGCTTGGTCTCCTGTGTGGACACACCAAAAGGTAGAGAAACTTTTAAGAGGTAAAGGGGTAAAGCCTGGTGGACAGTGAGTAGGCGCCTGAGGGACTCTCAGAAGGGATTACTGTAGTTCTCCAGAAACCCCTGCTGGTTCCATAATAGTGGGTTATTATAAAACTAGAGAGCCTGTCTTTAAACATCTCCTGCCTCTTGACTCAGCATGCGATCTTTCCCTTGTGCACACACTGCTGCCACAATGCCTCCCACACCATGATTTATAGCCAGAAGGTTCTCATCAGAGCTGAGCACACGCCAGTGCCATACTTTCTAACTTCCAAGACTGTCAGCTAAATAAAGCTCTTTATTTTACATATGGCCCAGCCTCAGGTATTTTGTTATAGTACCTGAAAAAATGGACTAAGAACCATTCTAATCTGGGGGATTGTGGAACTGGAATATAAAGCCCTAATCCTTCAAAAGTTTATAATCATTGGATACAGTTGGCTAGTATATAGTGAAAATTCAACACCTGAAAAAAGTTAAATGACTAAAGTTGATAACAAGTTAACATTTTCCCTAACGATTCCAACAGCAAAGAAAAAGATTGACTATAGTTGTTATTTAAAACCTATAAATCCTACACCAGTATTATTCTAATTGCCTAAGTCTAAACTTATATCTTTCTATTTTCCAAAATGTGATTTATTAAGCACTAGATAATTTAAAAGTCTGAACACTTATTTTCTGAAATTAAAATCAATAACTAATCTTTTTCATTTAAAAAGACAGTTAAAACTAGTTGGCTGCCTAGATCGATTGTTTTTACAGGGAAATTTCTTTCCACTGACTCTGACATATATCTATGTTACTTCCTCAAGGGGTAAAATGTTATTTACTGTGGGTTCTTTTCATATTTCACAGTTCTAATGATCACTTTCCCACCATAGTGGCAGCATCATTTAAGGACCTGCATGTCATTATCGGTCCCAGCACCACTGACTCCCCTCTGCCTCATGAAAGGGATGTGGGGTGTTTTAATTCCAGAGAACTCTCTATATGGATTCCACATTCAGAAATTCAGTATTTTTTAAAAACGTGTCTGTATTGAAAATGTACAGACATTTTTCTATTGTCATTATTCCCTAAGCAATACAATATAAAAACTTTTACACAGAATAGGTATTACAGATAATCTAGAAATAATTTATAGAGGATTACAGAGATGAAACACACTATTTGGTACAAGGAACTCACGCATCCATGCATATAAAGAGCTGACTGTATTTGCAAGCAGCTGAGCTCGACTTACCCTCCGCCTCCCGTGATGTAGCTGTAGCCGCCAGTGCCCAGCCCGTAGCCGTAGCGCTCCCCCAGAAACACCGGTTCACTGGAGTTGTAGCAGCTAAGCAGGTGCTGGAGCCTGGAGATGCTGAGAGCCAAAGGGAACATAAGTAACAATTACTCAATTCAAATGCCGTTTCAGGCTAAATATTTTATGCTTACATCCTATGTTTTATATTGTGTAGCAGTAAACTGGAATCAGCAATGAAAGTCAAGTGATTTATAAAACAAAATAGATTTTAAAAGACCACAGGGCCAGAGATACAGCTCAGTGGCATGCATGGCACATACCTGGCAAGCGTGAGTTTGTGAGTTCAAACCATGGTACCAATAAAAAAAAAGAACAAAAAATGTAAATACTGGAAAAATAAGAGAAATTGAGAAACTAGAAGTGTACTTAAGCTGAAGTAGCCCCAGCCAGAAAAGTCACCTTATTGGGGTGAGCAGGGAGGCAGGTAAGTGAAGCGAAGGCGGCAGTGGCCAGGAATCTCATGCCTATCAGCCCTGTCTATTTCTGAGTGCGGATTAATCCTCACATCTTTTAGGGACTTGATGCTTTGTTTCCTAGTCGCAGAGAGGACCCTTAGGGAGGCAAATGAGTTGAAGAGGGCCAGGCACATGGCCAGCAGGTGGGGCCCAAGAACTTGGACAGAGAGGCTTTCCTGAAAATTCTTAGAGTACGATGCACAGCACTGCTGCTAAGCCTCAACACGGCTACCCGGTGTGTGAATTCTGTCCATCTGGATAGCCCCTGGATGTCTTTTGACTCCTATCTGTCTTTGTCCTGAGTCAAAATGACAGCTGACAAAGAGTGATAAGAATATCCACAAACTGTCCGGATTACTGCCTAGAACTATAGCTACCATACGAATGAGATAAAGATTTCACTGGAAACCGAGAAATAACTTTTTAAAGCAGACACAAAAGTTAATGTTAAAAAAGTAAATTCTTCGGGGCTGGGGATTTGGCTCAGCGGCATAAGCGCCTGCCTTGCAAGCGGGCAGTCCTGAGTTCAATTCCTGGTACCGATAAAAAGGAAAAAGACCAAAAAAAAAAAGATATTAAAAAAAAGTAAATTCTTCACTGCTTTCAGAACTGATACCACCTAGAAGTGCCTTTTAAAATTTCCTGTTTCCTCGAGAGATTTTTCAATTCATACATCACTAAATCTTAGTTTTCCTCATGATATTAATCATGAATCAAACAACAAAAACAAACAAACAGATACTCAAATGCTTTTCCATGGTCTGTGACTCTGAGTTAAACTTTTTTAGTGGACTTAAATGTATGTCAGTCTGTGATTCCTGAGCACCATGAGTCTGCAACACGACAGCAGGTGTTTCTCTGTGCCCCTAACAGAAGAAAGCTTTTCTAACTGAGCCTTGATACACTGAGAACACCAGTATTCTAGAGACTCAGTTTCCCTCTGTTTGGTAATAGAGTTGTGTGATGAGAAAATGCAGCAGAGAAGGAAACGAGGGCTGATTTTTTTCTATCCATGCTTACGCCTCTACGGAAATGCCCCACCTGATAAAGCTGAATCTACAAGTGAGGAAAACAAATCTAACACATGAATCAAATCAAGTGCCAGTGCTCAATGAATTTATGAACCAGGTGATCAGATTTATACTCTGTCTAAAGGTTAGGCCTCTGTAACATCAACAGTCTGTGACTGTCCAGGAAACGCTGTCCACTGGACACACACTAAACATTCTAAGCACCTAATTTGGAACTTGAAGAAGTCTGAGAAATACTAACTGCCAGTGAAGGCACGAGCGGCAACAGTCAGTGACAGATGATGAACTCTGACAGCAACAGCCTTCGCTTCGCTTTTACAAACTTAATTTGGCTGTACAAAAACTAAAAGCTTTCTAGGGCAAATTTATGTCTAATTCAGGGTCTGAAAAAGATGCGAACCATATGGTATTTCCCTTCCTCTTGTATATTGTAAAACCGTCGATTCAACATCTGACCTCTTATTTCTAAGATTAAAATACCTGCAATTTAACTCTTCTATAGGTGTCTTTCCTTCAAACACCATTTTCATATTCACAGTATGATTTTAAAGCTGAACGGTCACAAACAGAGACTGATAATTATCACATACTTCATATTCTTTCAACAGCAGAAATGTAAATAAAGCAGTTGATCTCTGGTTGCATCTAAGAGGTTTTGGTTATTGACCCAGGAAAAGAACTTTGCTTAACAATGCTTCCATTTCAGGAAATTTTAAGGCACATAAATGAAGAACAGCACGGCAGTGCTCTACATTGAGTGCTCTCAGAGCCTCAGCAATATATCTTAGGAGTGCAGACAGATTCTAACACCATAACACTGATCTTTCAAATGCAGACAGTATTCCATCCTGAACTATTATGGTATTTATTTTCTAACTTTTCATTTGCAGATAGGTTCAAGAAACCTCCCTTATACCCATTATCCAGATTTACCTATTGTGAACATTCCCCACAGTTGTTCTATCATTCACACACTCTGTCTTATGCTTTTGTGTATACCATCCATAAGCATGTACATATCCATTTATAGGAATATATGTGTACACGCATTTTCCCTTTTTCTAAAATACTACAAGGAAATACGCATACCTCACAAACCCTTATATATTAATGTGTATTTCCTAGGAATGGGAAAAATTATCAGTTTTGAAAACATCTAACATTGATACAGTGAGTTTCTTACGACACTAAATGAACACCTGCTACCTGCCCGAGCCTTTCCCTAGGTGTTTAGCCAAGACAAATGAGTGTCTGTCCAGAGACCTATACATGAAAATACATACTTTTAACTATAAGAATTTGAAACTGAAATACTGACACATTCTCGTATCTCAGTTAACCACTATTATTTTAATTTTATGAACTGATCAAAAAAACAGCATTTACACATGTATAGCATTCTTTCCCCTCTAGTATAGGATGAGTCCCTGGCCCCTTACTATATTTATTCACCATATCATTTTAATCTTGAACCACCTCTATCGCTACTGTTTTTCAAAACCCTGGTACCTTTTCCTTTTATTTACCTAATTATTTTGGTGGTTTCTGAGATGAGGTCTCGTTATGTAGTACAATAGCCCAGGCTGGCCTCAAACTCATGGCAATCCTCCTGCTTTAGCCTCCTGGGATTACAGGAGTACCTGGCAACATGAGTATCTTTTAAAACCAAAGCTTCCAGTCTTTTTAGAATACACTGATCTTCATGTTAGGTTTGTCTGATATTTCCCCACAGTAAAGCTCAAGTTAAGCATTTCCATTCATAGGATGAAATAAATAATGCTATGTGTGACACGCAGTATGTCCTACTCGTCAGTGCTAAGATTCATTCTGATCACCCAGTCAAGGTGCTGCCTGGTTTCTCTCCTGGAAGAGTAACAATTTTATTTGCTATTTTTAAAAATCTTTAGGCAGAGGTTTTAACATGCAAATATCCCAGTCGTCATCAAAATGCAACCCTAGTTTAGCATAAATTATTGATTCATTTTTCAATCAATCTTTATTATGATAGCTACAGAATGACGACTTCCAGCGCTGTCCTTCCCTGCACATTTATCAGTCAGAACTCATGATCCTGAAAGCAAGGATTCACCCTCCCTCTCTCTCCTTCCTTCCTTCCTTTCTCTACCTTTTTTCTTTCTTTTCATTGGTTCCTAATTTTAATAGCTCATAATTCACTACTGTTTTTAATTAACTGATGTTTAATGTGTCCCAAATTTGGCAAATGAAACCTATTCAGCTCCCCTCTGTGCCCTCCTGACATGTACTTCTCTGTTTTTACTTCTGCCTTTCTGTCTTTCTTCCCTTTTTTGTTTTTAAAGTACTTCCTTTAGATGTTCCAAATACCTTTTATTCCTTTCTTGCCTCTCCTCTGGAATCAGCTGTTCCTGAGAAGAAGCCCTGCCTTCTTTAGTGAGGAAAACACCACTTATGAATTGCAGGCAACAGTTTCTCAGCGCTACTAGGATATCTTTGCTGCCCACGTCTTTCAGCAGAAAGAGATGGGAAACACGTATGTGAACACACACACACACACACACACACACACACACACACACACACACACACTAGCAATCATGAGTTCTTATACATATAAGCTCTTTCAGGTTCCTCTATTCCCATGTAACTTTTCCTCAACCTGCTCCACGCTTAGTTCACATTTTGATTCCAGTGTGGAGACTCACTCTCCAAAATATTAACATTTATTCCATCCCACGACGTACCTAAAATATACTCAAAGAACTGCTCCACCCACAGTACTTCAAAAATCAGTCGTACTAAAAGTCAGGATTTGTTTTAAGTTCTTCCCCCTTCCCACTCCTGACTAAAGGTACATATTTAAATACTGTCTTCAAAAGTTACTGCACTCACATTGATTATATTTTGTCTCTTTGGTGTGATTATACTTTTACTTAAACAACTGATGGGTTCCAGTGTTTCAGTTTTCCTTCCATTCTTGTGGATTTTTCCCATCCTTGTTGATTGATTTATAAACACATAAATTATTATTAGTATGCTTCCCCAAGTCAAACCAAATTGTGAGCCTGCAGTCTACTTCTTGGAATATATCCCCAAGAACAGAAAGCAGGCCCTCGAGGAGATACCAGAACAGCCTCATTCGTAGCAGCGTATCCACAAGAGCGAGCGTGTGACAGTGACCTGAGTGTCCACCAACAAATGAATGGATAACCTCCAGCCAGCAGTGTAGCAGTTTATCTTAAAAAAAAAAAAGGGATTCCCACAACATGGATAAACTTCAAGGACACTGCGCTAAGTCAAGTAAGCAACTCACCAAAAGACAAATACTGGATGAGTCTACTGAGACAAGGTACTTAGAACACTTAAGTTCCTAGAGACAGAAAACAGGATAGTGGTTGTCAGCAGCTAGTGGAGAAGGAAATGGGAAGTATTTAATGGATACAGAGTTTAGTTTTACACTGTCTGGAAGCTGAGGTCCTGAGTTTGATTCCCGGTATCCCCCCAAAACAGAATAGCTTCACAGGATGAAAAGAACAGCGAGATGGTACACAACACTGTGAATGTAATTCTTCCCACTGAACTATATACTCCAAAATGGTGATGATGGTCATTTATGTTATGTATAATTTACCACAATAACAAAAGAAGCATATCCTAAAAATACTACAGATAGATCAGATGATGATGAGATTAAACCCATATTAAATAATTTTAGAGTGGTTTTCTATCATTTCTATTTAAAATTAAGATCTTTTTTAGCAGCCAGGAATCTACATTAAGAGCTATTAGTAGCTGTTATAAACTGAGTAATTATAGCCTCCAAAACTCAACCCCAGATGTACTAATGTTTGAGGTGGGCTCTTGGGGAGACAATCAGGCTGTGAGCACGGAGCTGTCACAAATGGGTTTAGCCAGTCACAGAGCCTCAGCTCCTCCTACAACTGAGGACAGACACAAAGAGAAGCTGGCAGGCCTAACAGGGAGCACCCTCCCCAGAACCGGATCACCCTTGCACCCTGATCTCAGACTTGCGTCCTCTTCAACTGAGAAACACTCTTATGAAATTTGTTTAAAACAAAGGAACAAAAAGAACTTGTCACAAAAACACTAATCTGACATAAGCTCAAAAGAAGTTATCACAGGTTCCCCTACCTCATCCATCTGGTTCATCTAACCCTTTAAGCAAGCAGCTTCATAGCCTTCGGGGTTATCTTTTCTCTCTTTTACCTAAGGTGAAGCAGATATAAGTGTGCTCCACCATCACTGCTCGGTTACACACACTGTAACGCACCAAATCGATTCTTCTCTTCCCTCTTCTTTTCACTTAACAATGTCTCCTGGATATCACTCAATATAATTTATTTTTCAAGAAAACAAAATTTTGATTAATTTGATCCTCTGCTTATTTTCTATTTCATTGTTTCAACCCTTACTTTTATTATTATTTCCTTTCTTGTGCTTCTCTCATAGAATTTGTTGTACTTCTTCTAGTTTTTGAGTGGGGTATTGAATTATGTATTGTTACTGTTCCCACTGGATAGATTAAATCTTTATCTGTTGTTTGTTTTTAGACTCTGAGTGACTGACTGTTGATGAGTGTCACATAGACAGAACTAGGATTTGATTTATGGGTCAATTTGAAAAGTTCTTTCATTAGGTGAATTGAACTATTAATACTTACTGCTACAGCTAATAATGTTTGGTCTCACCACTATATAATTATTCTGGGTTTCAATTACTATATGCATCATTTTATATTCACTGTGTCTACTCATTTAAGTACATTTCTCTGCCTTTTCAAAACACACTTCTGATATTTATAAGGTGTTTCCCCTGATACTTACCATCAAGTTTAGTCTTTTTATGCTTTATTACATTTTTAGTATAACACTGCATTATTTGCAGGTTTTTTGTTTATTTTTATTTTTTGAGACAGGGTCTTGCTTTGTAATTCATATGTCCTCAAACTCACTACCCTGTACTGGCCATGAGCTAAAATAAACCTCTCTGCCTTTAAATTTTAGGTGTCAGGTATTTTTTCCCAGTGACAAGAAAGTAACTAAAACATTATGCTTCTTGGATCTGTGGTTTTACAGTTTGTATCAAATTTGGAAACTACTTCTTGAAATATTTCTTATGTACTCCTCCCTTTAGGGACTCCAACTATATGTGTTTGTGTGTGTGTGTGTGTATTGCAATGTCACTTGAAACTGTCCCATAGTTCAGTGATGCTCTGTCCATTTTCTAAAATTTATCTTTGTCCTTCATTTTGAATAGTTATTACTATAGTATTGTCAAGTTCACTGATATTTTCCTCTACAGTGTCTAATTTGCTACTTATCTCATTTAGTGGGATTTCTGCCTCAATTTTGTATCTTTTAATCATGGACTATAAAAAGCTAAAGGATGACATTAGCTTTGTTTAATCCTTTCATGTCTCTTTTTTTGATTCGTGGAATAGTTATAGCAACCAAAAACAACAGCTTAGAAAGTACTAATTCTAATACTACGATCCTTCTGAAACATATATCATCAAATGATTTTTCACCATGTTATTTCCATACTGCTTTGCACACATGGTAACTTTTGATCCTATGAATCATAGGTATTCTCCTCTGGCTGGTGGGAACAGAGACACAGTCCCATGTAAGTGACAATGAACATTTCTTCTAGTTATTCTGCTGGTTCTTTCCCCAGTCTTGAGTATTTTCCTCATACAGATGCACTGATCAGTACTGAACACTTAAGGGAACCCTCCCCAAGTCCTTTCTTTTTTTTTTTTTTTTTTTTTTTTTTTTTGTCTTTTTCCTTTTTATCGGTACCGGGGATCGAACTCACGACTGCCTGCTTTATAAGGCAGGCGCTTATGCTGCTGAGCTAAATCCCCAGCCCCCCAAGTCCTTTCTTTCTAGGAAGCCCTCACCTTCCTAGTCCTCCATCCTGAAAACTTGAGCAGCTGTGGCCTTCTGAGGCCCTCAGCTCCGTGTCTTCAGCTCCAGGAGTCTGCAGGCTCCACTTATGCCCCTTATACATAGTGGTTTGGGACTCTCGCAAGGCAGGCAGCTGGGCAATCATTTGCTTCATGTCACTCTAATGTCCAGCACCTTAAAAGCCTTTATTCCATACATTTTTTCCTTTTGGGGGGTTGCTTCAGATGGAGGGTAAGTCCTACATCTTAGAGTCCATCTTGGCCAGCAGCAGAGTAGCTACCACAGTTTTCAAATAGAAAATTTAAAGCCACCTAGGATGAAATGACTCCTTACCTTATTAATGTATCATCATCCACAATGACTAACCATGTTATCTTGCCATGGTTATGATTCAAAAATCTTTCCAAAATGGCAAATGTTTTTCCACAATGACCTAGGATAGTTAAGAAGAAAACTTCAGACACATTTGATTTCTCTGAAATACATAGAATTCATTTTTTAAAATTTTTCAAAGGGTTGTAAAAGGTTGAATCTTGACCATCTTAATAATCTGAAATTATTCTAGAAATTAGCCTTCTCTAATTTCTAACTTTCATAGGTATAATGAATTGGTGAGAACTTTTAAGATGTTGACATCTAAGCCATGGGAAAATGGAGACTGGTAGAGACTAGAGGAATTAAAGAAGATAACACAAATAATTACAGAGGAGATACAACTAGCTCTTCACTGCGGACAATTAAGAAGGTCACAAGCCTCAGTGTCTCGAGGAGCCTTATCTTTTGGAAATGTGCTTATGCTGAAGGAACTGTTAGAACTCTAAGCACTATGAGCACAGGGAAGTGAAGGTGGAAAAGTAAACATTATACCTTGATTCACTTGTTTGATAAACATTTCAACTAAGTTTTTAACATGCCAGACACAGTGGCAGGTAGGAAGACAGGCATTAAAGATACAGCACTATGTAAGGCAAAGTTACAGTCCCTCAGAAACCAACAGACAAATTATCATACTTTCATGGTAAATGCTTGATCCAAAAAAAAAGTAAAACATTGGGGAAAAATACTCAAGTTGATAAACAGGAGTATGTCCTTAGTTTCAGCTAAGTATTTGGTGGCATAGTACAATACAAACTTATCTTAACTAATTAATGTTAAACTACTCTTTCACTTTTATCTACCCTTCATTGTGTGTGTGTGTGTGTGTGTGTGTGTGTGTGTGTGTGTATGTGTGTGTGTGTGTGTGTTTGTGTGTGTGTGTGTGTGGTACTAAAGATTGAACCTGGGGCCTTTGCACTGAGATATGTTCCTATCCTTTGTTTATTTTGAGATAAGGTTTTGCTAAATGGCTAAGTTATCTGGTCTGGGCTCAAATTTGTGAACCTCCTATCTGAGCCTCCCAGACTACTGGGATTACAGAGATAAGCCATAATGCCTGGCTTTCTCTTTATATATTTTTTAATCTCTACAGTTATGTATTTTTGAAGTTTATTGAAAAAATAACTTCATTTCTTTCATAAGTATTCATTTATTTCATTCTCTCAAATTGCTTTTGGAATCAAAGAATATCCTCTTTGATTAACAATATAGGTAACAATATAGTCAGACTAGAAATAAATGAACAAATCAAAGAATGAATGAATAGATAAATAATTAGTAAAACAGCCTACACTGAACTTTTTTTTTTTTTTTTTTGTCTTTTTCCTTTTTATCGGTACCTGGGGTCGAACTCATGACTGCCTGCTTGCAAGGCAAGTGCTTAATGTTGCTGAGCTAAATCCCCAGCCCCTACACTGAACTTTTAAAAAGCAAGGTTAACAAGAAAAACTCAATCTAAAAAAGTCTTTGCAAACCAAGAACAGTAATTTCTATAAAACATTTAAACTTGCCAGAAGAATCTGTAATATCTGATTCTATCTTAAACTTTATTACTCAAGTAATTATGAGTGACAATAATATAAAACAATCAAAGTGAACTTCTGTAGAACAAAATAGCTCACTACTCCTATTTTTTTTTTAATTTATAAAAGGGTATGGGGAACCAAAAACAAAAAAAGCACTAAGACAAATAATGAAGTAGTCAGATTTCCACTGTCACTTTTTTTAATTAAAAACATTCAGCCGCACACAGTGATACACGCCTCCAATTTCAGTTACTTGAGAAGCTGGCAGAGAAGGATCACACGTTTGAGGCTTGCTTGGGCAACTTACTGAGACAGTCTCAAAAACAAGATGAAAAAATGTGCTGGGCATCTAGCTATACAGTTGAGCACTCCTGGGTTTAATCCCCAGTACCACAACAAGGGGAAAACATGTTGTTAATTAGAAAACCTGGCATCAAAGAGAAAAGCAGGTCAATTTCCAACAACATACTAGTGAAAAGATTAACACCCATGATGTAGCTTACTCTATACATAACCAGTACAGCAGCAGGGTAGGTGCTATATTCACAGGTGCATAAGAGATGGGAACCAGACCATAAAACTTAGGAGGATGGAGGCTCAGTGCGGGAAGATGACAAGTTAGCTTCGCAAATCCCATTATGGCCACGATAAACTACGAAGATACGAGAAATTTATGCTTCGACTCCATTGTAACCTCCATGTGCTCAATTAGAGCAATATAACTGACTAAAAATGTACAACTCTGCCTGCTACAAAGTCTTTAATTTGAAGAATCACTCCACACCTGAGGGTAAAGATGCTGGGCATAGGAAGAATAAAAAAACAAAACAAAACAAAAACAAAGACAGGAAAGTCTACAGTGCTATGGATTTCTTTTTACCCTGACTTGCTGTGTTTATAGGCTGAGGATTTTTGACAAACGAGAAAGAACTGAGGACGCACCTCTGTCAGTGTTGGGAATTCCCAGGTCCACAGTGGGTATGGCACTGTCTGCGTGGTCACTGTAGTATTCAACAAGGCTCGCCTGTCGCTCCCAAGTCTGCTTTACAATGGGTACTGAAAGACACAGTGGTGACAGTCACTGGTACAGTACTACAGGAAGCCTGAGAACTCGAAACGGCAGCACACGCACCTGCAAATGAAGCACAGAGTCTTGTATTCTCCGGGAGTCCCAAGACCTGGAGAAACGGCAGCACATGGCTAAAATCCGCTCCCTGAAGCACTTTTAAAACGACCTAGAGTCAATCTCCCATGTCTGATGATAGTTATTCCAAAGTCAATTTTGTAGTCTGTTTATAATGTCCCATCTGAATGAATTCCCTTTCCTCTTTTCCTGATAGGCTATTCCACTTTATCTACCCCCCAATGCAGTTGTTAAATGTGTTTCTGTCAGGTGGTGTTACAGCTGGGATCCAAAACATCCTCCCAGCAGGCTCATTTCTTTCTAAGTCCGGTGGCCGGTTGAGGGGCTCTCTCACCCTCTCTGCTTCACAGCTGCCCTGAGGTTAGCCTTCCCCCACCTCCCCCGCCTGCGGGATGTTCTGCTGCACCACAGCCCTGAACCAATGGATCCTAAGGCCTTGGACTATGGTCATGAATGAATCTTCCTCCTAGGTGTCTTTCTCAAGTACTTGGTCACAGTGAGGAAGACGTGACTAACCCAACGGGAAACAGAACTACCTCTGCTGAGTGGAATATCTGGTACGATTCCAGCTGAGATGCGCGCTGTCCCTCCTAGAATGGGGACCTTTCCCAGTGGCACATGCCGCTGCCCAGAGACCAAGCAGGCTGCCCAAATCTACAGCGAGCATGGTCTTGCTACTGATAATCACTGCATATGGTGACTGATTTAATGGCATACATTTGAAAAACGTGGGAGAAATAAAATTGAGATTCACTGTAGGCTTTAAAACTATCAACAACAGATAAACTGGGTGTTTAAAAACTGTTTGATTTTTTGGTAGTGGAGACTGAAGCAGGGTCTTTGCACTGAGCTACTTTGTTGTTGTTTGATTTGGGTTTTGTTTTTTGTTTTGTTCCATGTTGTTTTTCCCTTTTGAGACTACTGAGTTCAGGCTGGCCTTGAACTCCCTTTGCAGGGCAGGCTGAGTGCTGGGATTACAGGTGTGTACCACTTTGCCTGGCCTAGAAACAGCTAAGTGGTTGAAAACAAGAAGCATTTCAAGTTTAGATGCTCGACAAGTAACAGAATTTGCATACCTGACATACAGACAGCTGCTGACCTGGAATTAATTCATATCCAAGTAACTGTTTTCTTTTCTCTGTGTATTTTAAAATTACTATCTGTGTATCTCTGTTTTAAAAGGAATTTCTGCTGGTGTTTTTATAGGGAAGAATGTATTCAGATTTTAGACTCTATTAATTTAAGAATCTTCACCCTCATGAACCAAATCTTCACCAAACTTTTTGAGATTTTATTAGTAGTGTATTTTCCTTTACTCCAACTCAAATTAAAATAAACTATATGCAAAAACTGTCACCACAGTGTGAACTCTAAATATTTAGCTAAAGTAAATCAGCAAGTTTGAGTCCAGCTCAGATATCCTTAACTCACATACAAATTTTATAATCCACTGTTTATCAGCCTTTTAAAAAATTATAAATTCTGAATACTGATAACATTATTACCAAGTTATCCATTAAGTATTTTCACATATTAAAATATCATTTTCTATTAACACAGAGAGGCAGACACTTAATGAAGGTTTCTTCCTGTCTAAATGGTCACTAAAAGAAGAGCTGTAGGAGGTCAAGAAAAAATGTTTTTTAAAACTTCACTCTGTTCTACTTCCAAACCTCAGCGCAACAAAAATCTTCACCATGAAGCTGCAGTTGCAGTTGGTTTTGCAAATAATAAGCAAGAGGACTTACCCCAGCAAGGCTCTCTGCAGCTTGCAGCGACTAGAAGTTCACATATTTGGGTAAAAAATCCATTGCGTACTGCTGGAAGAGGCTGGGAGGAGAGCTCAAGAACCTTCCTCAGTTCTCAGCATGGGTCCTTCAGCCTGTGCAAAACCTACTTCAATTTCCACAGCCTTTAGCCTTGTCCTTTTGTTCCAATAGCTTTATTAAACAGCACAGGTGTTTCTCCTCAATTATCTAATTTAAATAAAATTAAAACCTAATCAAATGTGAGCTGGCTCTCTGCTCTACCTGACTAGTTAACTTCAGTTTTAGTGTGAAATAGAAATTTCAACAAAGGTAAGAACTTCTGTATGATTCAGTCTCTAATGTCTGGCACAATGCCTAGGACATAGTAGTCACTCAGTGAATCCTTGAATGAGTAATTCAAAATCCTTGAATTTTGTAAGAGTCGCATTAACAGGTATAGAACTAATTTCATAAAAGAACTTAAAAAATTTTTTTTCATAACAGTAATTTATCTTTTGGTACAAAACTGGTGCCATCATTAACAATCATTTAAAATTAGCCCAAACATTTTTATAAGTGAGATATTATGATTCTATAGTGCCTAATACATTAGTTTGTATCAGTCTCACATCATTGCTATGCTTTTATTTGATCTTCTATCTGTAAAGGATCTGAAGGTAAAGGCTTTCAAAATAGCAAGTTAAGGTTTCATCTTCAACGAGGGTTCATCCCAAATTGAACTTTTAAAATACTGGCCTATGTTATTAGCATAGTCTGAATTCTAAAGTGAGTTCTTTTTTACAACTATTTCACACTGTATTAAACCATCTACTTCTAGAGTTACACGATAGCTCATTTTCAATAAAGAGAAGCATGCTTTCTACCACGTAATGAAATAATAGTGAGCACTCTTTTCAAGAAGTTTGACATAGGACAACTTCAAACTGGAGCAAAGTAAACATTTTACTATTAAAAAAAAAAAAATCCCAGGTGCACCAGTGGCATAAATCTTTGTTAGAGCTTTCCAGATTTAAGTAGGAGCTGGATCTCACTATGAGGTAAAGAAACACACATTTTTACTCCTGGTGAATTTACTTCTGAAACTGTCTAACATTATGGATGAAAATGGACTGACACTTGGACATTTTAAAAATGTTCAATCAATCAAGTGTAATGTACCACATAAAGCTGAAAAGCTATTTTAAAGAATCTGCTATTTTCAACTGGTAAATGGATCTTTTGTTCTGTATGTGTTAGTAATCACAGCATAAAACCCTGATTGCTCTTCTCTTCTCAGTAGGGCATTGAGGACACACATTTGAGCTTTAATTCCTCATTTTAAAGACCGAAGTATACCTAAGACTGAAAAGCATCCCTCCTCGCTGACCTAAAACAAGAGCTGGAAATAAGCTGGAGTGTCATTAACTCTTCAGCAATGATGGGAAAAACTGACCCAGCCACTCCTGACGACCTCCCTCTTTAATAATTAATTTAATCACTTCATCTGACCGGAGTGTGGCCTTCTATCTTTTTAAGACAAGCCTCACTTTTTAAATAAGCAGACTATGCCTCAGGACCTGTAACCTCTTCCATAAGACAGAACCCCAGTTACCAAACACTCCTAATAAATTTGTTCCAATTTGCCTCTTCGCAGCAGTGAAGAGAAAAAAAAGGTTTTGACCCTTTTTAACTTGAGTAAGGTATTTACTTTTAAAAGCTCAGGAAGCTGTGAAAAAGAACTACAGATGAGCAAACAGCGAGTTGACCTCTTTAATTAGAGGGAGACTGACCTAAGGTTTTCTTGACAGCTCGTGTCAAACAATGAAAAACCCATAACCAAGAGGAAGTCATCACGCTGCATATTAAAACCCCAGTGATGAATCAGCTCTGCCTGATGTATCAGCATACACAATAGTTTTAAAGTTTCTTCAAAACCCTACTGCAGGGGTAAGGGAAGGGACTAGTTCTTCTTTTTTCCCAGCCGTGCTTGAAGGGGCTGGGGTCTGGCTGTCGCCCAGCAGCGGTGGCCTGTACATCATGCTAGTTCACAGGGAGGGCTTGCTTCTTAATGAACTCTCTCCACAATGGTGAACCTTTTAGAGATGAAACTGCAACCCAAAATCTACTTATTAATCTACAAAGTGCCAACATTGGAATTAAACCTGAATACTGAGGTTTTAGTTTACAAAAAGTAACTCCTATATTAACAGTTTCACTTAAAAAAATAATAACACGTGCCATAGGTTCACTACCACTTCTCTACTGCAGAATCTAGACAAATGTAGCGATGGAGAAATTTCACCTTCAGCCCAAATAAAATATATTTAAGATTTTTTTAAAATTTTGGACGTTGGTGTTATGAGAATACTCAAAAAGAATTTAATACATGTGTTCCATGTTTAGACCTTATCCTCATCAGGGAGGAGATCAACATTAATAAAACAGTGCATGCCCACAAATACTGCCCCTTCTCAACTGTTCAAATGCAGGCTCTTATCTATGGTTTTTTCTTTCACTGATGTTTAACTTCTGTTCCTTCAAGTATTTCCAACACAGAGTGCACAGAGTATAGGAAAAAGAAAAAAATGACCCAGCCCATGTACTGTGGTTGACTGTAGCAGTAATTTGCTTGGACAGGGTGGCAGTCTAAATTCCCAGCCTGATGTGTCTTGTAGATCATGTGTGGGCTTCAATTCTTTGTAATACTCATTGCTAGTGAAAATGAAAACCTACTTCACAGCTTCTGACCAAGTCGAAGCTGACCTTGAGCACAGCAGGAAATCAACATAAATATCAAAGACAATTTATGCAGTGTTGGGTTCACCACATGGCCAAGGAAATTACAGTATAGTTGTGCTATAGCAGAGAGAACATGGGGATTCAGAAGCTTTAAACTCAAGTCTTGCCTCCCTATTCAGCAGGCCACAAGGACTGAAGGCAACTATGCATCATTCCATGCTCAGCTTTCTCCAAAATATCAAGTGAACTGTCAACATGAAATTTAATAATGAATTACTGTAAACGTGAAAAACACACAAGAAAAAATTTTAAAAAGTAAGGGTGAGAGAAGAAGCCATGCCCTGAGAACCTGCCATCATTGGGATGGCATCAGTGAGCTACCACCCCACCACTTGCCATCACCCAGGAACTTCGGATCAGAGGAACCAGGTGCCTAGCCCAATGCCCTACATCACAGGGCACTGCCTGCAACAAGTGCAGGAAGCATCCAGGACTTATCAACAAGCTGATTTGGAAGAACACAGGAAAATGTCAAAATGAAGGAGCAATCTCAGACCTCTAGCTCACCCAGAACAAACCCAGGAGACATAGGCACAAAATAAATCAGAAGTTACACACCTGAAATTTCTGAAATGATAGCAAATGAAGTAAAGAAACAATTTAGTGCCTGTATTGTTTGATTAATTTTGCATGCCTTTATCTCACCTAGAACAAGTCCAGGAGACACAAACATAGAAGAAATTAGAAGCCACACTCTTGAAGTTTCTGAAATGATAGCAACTGAAGTTAAAAAAAAAAAAAATGAAAGCAATGGTCACAATACCTGTTAGGGTTCATGCAAGTTACAGATCCAAATTAACATCAACGAAATCAACAATTTGACCTTGGGAAGTTTGTTTCTAAAGCTCTCAACAGGCTTCTAAGATTTTTCAATTTTCTTTCTTTTTGTTTTGGTACCAGGAATTGAACTTAGGACCTTGCATTTGCCAGGCAGGTGCTTGTGCCCACTGAGCTATATCCCTGGCCCATTGTCCTAATCAATTCTGTCTTGTTTTTCTGACCTGTTCTGCCTCTAAGTCAGTTGCTCTTCTATAGGGACCTAGGATTCAGGAACAAGAAGATAAGATCCATAAATATTCTGTGACAAGTACTGAAACTAGTGTTCAGTTCAGGCAGGAGCAAGCTTCTTCTCCAGTTTAACTAACGATGAGACAGTGCTCAGCCAGACCCGAGACAGTAACCAAGACCTCCTGCCTATGCACGCTTCCTGCCTCCACTTCCATTCTTCCCCTACATAAAACTTAAGCTACTGCCAATACACTGAAGACAGAGTTGAGGATGCTGGGTGTTATGGTTTGTCTAGATGTTCTTGCAAAGCCTTGTACAATTACAGGCGTGGTATTTACCCACTGGCCTAGTGACAAATACCTGTAATCCTAGCACTCTAGGAGGCAGAGGCAGGAAGATTACAAATCTGAGCCCAGCATAGACAACTTAGCAATTTAGGAAGGCTCTTATCTCAAAACATCAAAAAATGGGGCTGACGATGGTTCAGTCCCTAGTACCACCCCCACAAAAAAGATGACATGTATCAAAATTATTTCACAAAGCCCTTCTAGACTATGAAAAAAGGAAAATGATACTGAATTTAGGTTAAATTTATGATAAATAAAATATATTTAAAAATGTTATTAGTACATGTTTGCATTCCTCGTGGGGACCTGGAATATGTACATAAGACACTCTAATTCTGTTTTCAACCTTTCATCTCATAGTTCCCTTCCTTTTCCAAAAGATCTATCTTCCTATTTCCTACTGATCAATGAAACTTACTTAAATTGCTAAACTGATCCCTACTAGTATTTTAGGGCTTTCTGAAGAATGAATTTATATACTTATTTAGTCAGATTTAATAGGATTTGAAGTTTGACATAACTATTTCCAGCAAACGTGAAAGCTATGGTTAACAAACATTTAGGATATTGTTGTTTAGAAGTAGATTTTAATTCTTGTTGATGATTTAAGCAACACTGCAATCCGAACCTATAAATTTTTTTACTTAGGAAGTATCCTCCCTTTTAAAAGATAATTTGTGTGCATCATGTTATCACATAAAGTCTATAAATGTATTTATCCCATCACTCCAATCCCATAAAAATGACAGCTGGTCTAGAAATCTCTCCCACATAAATATCACACCCTTGGTTGAAATCGACAGCCTTTTCATGGAAAAAATTAAAATATAGGCTAAAATTAGAAAATGAAAAAGATTGACTAATTTTCAATATCAGAAAAGTGTTGTCTAAAGTGAGGTTTAAGAGGAGAGAAATTATGTCTATTTATATTTAGGATGGACCTTCTAAAAAAAGTTACCAACATAACTAGCAAAATGTTATAATGATACCAAGAATAAACCAAAACAATATTCACCTGCATGCAAGGTTTCTTTAGAAAGGGTCACTCCCTCTAATGTGGCTTTCCTTTTTTCCAATATATCTTCTCCCAACTATGTGTCTTTATTGAAAAATTCCAACAGATGCATTTGGAATAAATCTTTTTTTAAAAAGGAATAGCTTGGACACTTGAAGACTACAGCGGAAGAGAACAAGAAGCCAAGCCCTCCTTGCGAGCCGGTGCTGTGTGGGTGACTGTGGGGACAGCCAGATGCCAGCCCTTTCCCATGAGTCAGAGCCATTCACAGACTGTGCGGGAGAACAAGAAGCCAACAAGAAGCCAAGCCCCCCCTGCAAGCTGACGCCACATGCGAGCTGCTGTGGGGAGAACCAGATGCCAGCTCCTTCCAGCGTGTGGGCTGGAAGCCAAGAGAAGCCAAGGTCCAACCCCAAGAACAAATGGCTGTGATGATAGCTCTTATTGAGGTAAAACACAACTTAATGCTTGTAGTATTCAGTGTTTCACTGACTTTGCAGGTCTAAAGCCAGTAGTCTGATCATCTACTCAGAAAATAACAACATACAATGTAGCATTTATGGGGGATCTCTTTCTGAGGGTGGTAGCCACTGTCAATTCCCTATTATCTTTTATGAGATCCTATATCATTTTCATTGTTTTGTTTGGTTAGGTTTTATTCTGTTTTTCTTATTGGATTTTATTATATCCGATGCAGCTATTTTAAAGATAAGCTATATTATGGTAGCCATTTTGGATTTAGTATTACCCTGTTTTGAAGTCCTCTATTGCATTCATTATTTTGTTTTTATTGGTTCTTATGTTCTGTTTTGTTTGATTTTTACTATGTCTGAAGTTTTACTATGTCTGAAGCTACTTCAAAGACAACAAGAGGCATTATGGTAACCATTGCTGATTTCCTATTACCCTTGTTTTGAAGTCCTGTATCACTCACACTGTTTTGTTTTGATTTGCTTTATTCTGTTTTATTTTTCTTGGCTTTATTCTCTTTAAAATAAAAATCACCAAAAAAAAAAAGGTACAGTTTTCAAAAAAACACTCTTGATTGACATTCTGTTACCTTGACATCTCAGAGACTTTGCATGCACATGATGAGACACTGTTTTACAAATATTCTGTTAGGGGCGTTTTTCACCAATACTACCACAGCTGGGTTTTTTCAGTTTTTAAGACTCTGCTCTAAACAGTATTTAAAAGAGCTTTCGCCACTTGTATTTCAATACAAAATTGTCCCTCCTAATTGATCGTGGTGACTGCAGTGGTGAGATGAGTCATATTGATTAAATAATAACTTTCATTGCAGCAAGCTATTCCATGATTTCCTTTCTTGCTTAAATTTCTAACTGGCTTGTACTTTATTTATTGCAAGCACAGCTTGGATTTTTAAAGTTCAATAAAAATGAATAGCCCAAAACGTACTTCTGTCACCGTGAAATTTCTTGCATGTTTTTACTGCAACAAAAATATCTTCCTTCTTCACTGGTTTTCCCTAAAAAGCAAGAAAAAAAAAATACATGTATTTATGAGTCAACATTTTCTTAACTTTATGCCCACATTAGATCTTACAAACTCTAGAATTCAAATTAACCAATGTCACAGATATCAAATTTAGTTGATAAGTTAAAGTTCTATAGGAAAAAAGGAACTGTAATTAGGCTGACAGCATAATCTCTGGACCTGCTTCCTACCGTGCCAAATTATAGATGGTGAATCACAGTAACAAATCTCTTGAATTCTCTGAAAAAGGGAAGAGTAACTACTATAAGGATGCTATGATTACCACAATTTATTAAGCACACAGTAGGTGGCCAGTAAATATTAGTTGCCCTTCTATTTCTTTTCCTGGCTGAAGATTTTGACAAAGGGAAAGAAGTAGGGAGATGACTGACTTAGTGTAAAAATAAGTGATGACTCACTTTCCAGGCCCAGCTTTACTTTGATGTTGAAAGTTATTTTTATGGCCCCTTTTTGGTTATCCAAGTGTAGGTCAAGGATGTTCTGTCCTCTGCCAAAAGTAAGATTGCTTCAAACACCTGTGGAAGGGTCACACAGACGAAAGAAGCAAGCAGAGGGATTTGTCTATGATGCCCCCTCAGGCTTTAATTGCTTCTTGGTGGGTGAGGGCTGCTTGGCCCTCTCTACTACCTGTCTTAGACCTAGAAAAACATTCAGCCATGACTCCGCCATCATTTGGGGCTGATGCAAAGTGACACCTAACCCCAGCTCTGTCATGCTGCTCAAGGGCCTAGGAAGAGCATTAAAGAGCAGGCAAGCATTATGCTTAGAGAGACTGGTTTCCTCTTCAGAAAGAGCAAACAGTACCAAGTCCTTCCACTGTCATCCTGTGGCGTGTGTGTGTGAGATTCAAGCCTTCTGTGTGACTGACTTGAGAACAATACACAGGGTGTGAGGTTGGAAAATATATTTTCCCCTTATGAGAAAAAGCTGGTTAACAACCTAGCAAGTTTGAGTCTTCAGGCTCCTCCTGAGGACTGGATCATAAACCAGCCAGAATCAGTAAGTGCTCTCTGAAAGTTCTGGATAGTATCAGGAGAAATCAAAAGCAGAGTCACCTGCTGAGATAGTAACAGTATTGGACCTGTGGGGAAGACTTGGGTATTCCAGAAAATGTCTACAATTGCCTTTCTAGGAAACAGAGTAAAAATTCTAATCAACAAATAATGTACCATGAACAAGAAAAATAACCGTGGGCACACCACTGTGAAAGGTCTAAGAAAGTGCCAGACACAACCTTCTCTGCCCTCCCCTTCTCCCCAGGCTGTGTATGCTTCAGGAAGCATCTGATTTAACAATGGCCACTGCTATGGGCAGCTATTTCAAAGACAACAAAATATATTATGGTAGCTATTACTGATTTCTTGTTATGTTGTCTTGAAGCCCTATATGGCTTTCATTGATTTGTTTTGACTGATTTTATTCTATTTTGTTTTGATTTATTATGTCTGATAGTATAGGCAGCTTACTTTGAAGATAATAGGAGGGATTATGGTAGCCACTGTTGTATTCCTATTATCTTGTTATGAAGTCTTGTATTGCTTTCATTGTTTTGTTTTGATTGATTTTACTCTGCTCTGTTTATTTACGCCTGATGGTATGAGCAGTTACTGTGAAGATAACAAGAGGCATTATGGTAGCTATTACTGATTTCTATCTTGAAGTCCTGCACCCCGTTCACTGTTTAGTTTTCACTGGCTCTACTCTTTTTATTTCATTTGGTTTTATTCTCTTCAAAATAAAAAAATAATAAACACAGCCACTTTCTACTTTAAAAAACAAACAAACAAAAACAATGGCCATGCTCTGGGAGCTGTTCTTTGGCAGGGTCATTCTTTGTTCCTCTTCCTTTTGCTCAGCATTCTCAGTTCTAAAGCTGCACCTAAATTATTAAGGAGGTAACCGCTAAATAATTCTCTTTAGATTCACAAAAGCCCAAATTCTTGTTGATTTTAAGGTATCAGAATGTACCTTCTTATTCCTTAATTCTGTGCATCAACTAACATAAAGCATACAAATTATTGTAAAATTTAACTTGCAGAAAAAATATATCTAATGAAGCATAAAAATGAACTCCAGATCAAGGCCCATTACAAAAAAGGCACAAATGTCCTGGATGACAAAGATCCTTTTTAGTGCTTAGCTTTCCGCCCATTGTCCTCTGGTCTCTTTCCCTCCATATGAAAGACTTCTGTGCCCTGCGTTCCCTGAGTGGGAATCTGAGACAAGGCTCCCCACCTTCTGAGGATGCCAGCTCTTGATAAATGTATTTCCTCCCCACCACTATTCTGCTCCCAGGGACTGGCTTTGTAGTGCAAGCAGCCAGGCTGGGCTTGCCTCTCCTCTCCTACGGAAGATGGGTGTCAGCACTCATTTCCTGCCTGATTGTCACTAGACGCAAGATACGGGGTTCTGGTCTGGCCGAGCGCAAAGGTTGTCTGTCCATTTGTTCTTAGTGTGTAAAGTATGGGGACAATGTAATGGGTAGTGTGTCAGTCTTCCTTTGGCCTTCAAGGTGAAGAATTTCTTCTCTGATTACTTACACAAAGTGGCAGGAACGAATGGAATGTGGTAGCGCAGTAGGAGTCCAAAACATCTGTACAGAACTCAGGCACGGGAGTAAGGGGAGGTCCTCCGCCTTTGTCCCAGATGTAGAGGGCAATCTAGCAAGACAAGAGAAGGCATGAGGAAGGCGGGCAGCCGACTCCAGGAGGCCACACACTCAGAAAGTATCTCAAGGGAAAGCACAAAACACCTTCCAGGAGTGCTAGGTAACTCAAACCAATTTGTTAATATTTAACTGGATTTTTAAACTTAAAAATTGTAATGTCATATATATTAAATAATCAACCTGATCTTTCATTGGCAATAAACAATTGATCATATTTTCTGATCTTTAAAAACTTTCAAAATGATGATAGCAATTTCAGGGAAGAACACATTCTAGAACAAGGTGGAGACAGATGTCAGGAAATAATATCAGAGCTCTGGTTTCCTGCAGTCCATTGGTCATCCACCCTGAAAGGCAGACTTACTGAACACAAAAAAAGTTGGATACCATGTCTTTAAATGTGTTTTAAATGTATTGCTAAACTAACCCAAAAGTACGGAAGCTGTGAGGACAAAATTATAAACATGAACACCTGAGG
Organism: Cavia porcellus; assembly: GCF_034190915.1. NCBI lineage: Eukaryota > Metazoa > Chordata > Mammalia > Rodentia > Caviidae > Cavia > Cavia porcellus. The sequence goes on along the minus strand of NW_026947504.1, from coordinate 37,941,467 downwards.
GAGGAGGCACCAAAGGGGGTTTGCTGGTGGGATCAGCTGACCTTCGAAAACAGTTTCTGATGAGAGTGAATGAAATGAGTCAGTGAAGTCTGAGGATGAGGCAAATTAAAGCTGGCTCTTTGGAGCCACGTGACGGGCAAAACAATCTCTAAATTTCTTCTTAGATTCTGTAACCGAAAGTTAGGTCTCCCTGGTCTGTGAGGCTTAAGAACATGTCAAACGCGGCAAAGTATTCCTAAATCAGCACAGTATAATCTGCTAGCAACAGGCAAAAACTAACACGAATCTTATGGTGAGAAACCGAAAACCTTATTGTAGGCCGCCAAGAACTGCCAAGACAGTTTCGGGAAGCCATGAAAAAATCACAGTGTGCACAGAGTAGGAAGCAAGTGATGATGGCCGGGAGCCAGCAGGCACAACTTACACTCACCAGACGTCAGGTGCAAGGCTGATCAAACACAGGCTATAAAACCACTATGGTTAACATTTTTATAAAAGAAAAAACTTCAAAACACGAGCAAACTTTAGAGAGATCATATGAAACAAGACAATAAATTTGAAACGTAAGTGAATACAACCCTTGAAATAAAGAATAATTAACATGAAAACATAATGGTAAGGAGAAACAGCGTATTACATACAGCTCAATAAAAAAGAAGGGAATTGAAAAATAAAGTCCCTCAAACTATCTAACAGGCAACACAATAAGAAATCAAAATGGAACATCTAAGAAAAAATTCATACCTCGAGGATACATATGAAGTTCCTTAAGGAGATAGAAAACAGAGATGATAAAATAGCTCAAAAAACAATAGCTAGGACTTTTCAAAAACTTGCTTAGTGAAGCTATTATATAAAGGACCAAGAAATACTAAGCAGGAATGCAGAACAGTTGACATTTAGATATACCATATAACACTGTAGAGCATCAAAGTCAAATAGTAAAAGCAGACAGAAAACGACAGATGACCTAAAAGGAACCGCGTTAGTCTCAAGACAGATTTCCTAACGTTACAGCAGAATCCAGAATGCCTTGGAATCGTATCATCACATTGACTGGCAACCAAGTACCGTACACATGCTGTAACTGTGAAATGAATATTTTTAGAGGAAAAAAAGTGAGAATTTGAGACTCTTAAAAAGGTATTTCAGTAAGAACTGAAATGATCCCGAGAAGATCTAAAAAGTAAAACAGAATAGTATACCAAAGATGCTGACAAATATCTAGTAAAGATAATGCTAAGTTTAACTGCTTAAAGTACTGAAAATAGCTAGTGAGAGGGGGCAGAACTACTGGATAATAACAGCCCATGAATTAAGAAGGAGGTACCAGTTAAAATTTTCTATAATCCTTCAATATTCGGGGCATTAACTAGCCACTGTTAGGTCAAAAAGGCGTGTTAAAATACTTTAAATAAAGTATAATCAGAGAGATTCCGTTTCCAAAATAGTAAAGGAATAAAAATATGGACTAAAACTAACAAGAAAAAACCCAAAAAAGTTTTTAAAAGAAAAATAGAAAAGGAGGGGGTAAAGTGATAGAAATCAACTCAAATACATTAGTAATCACAACTGATGTAAGATATAAATGTGTTATCTGGTTTTAGGATAATGGTGATCAAACCAAGAAGGAAAAAAAGCATGTCCCCTTTAAAAAAAAAAAAAAGACACATCTAAAAATAAGGGTGAAAAAAATTTAAAATAAGAAAGACGATTGTGAAGCCAAAGAAAGCTAATATACAAAAATTTATGCCAATAAAATACACAGACCATTACTATAGATGACAGGTCCACTAAGAAAATGCAACAATTCTAAGGGTGTGGTGCATTAATACAGCCTCAGAGTACAAAAGCACAAGCTGACAGCTCCACATGGAGTCACTTTCAACTCTACCATTACCAGGGAAGATTTCTACTCTGCTCGCTTAGTAAATGATAAATCACCCGCCCCCCAAAAAGATGAAACAATGTAAAAAAGGAAAAAGAAAGAAAAAATATCTGCACGGTATAATTAATACATTCTTTAATCAGACAGATGAGAGAGCACTACAGCCCCACACTGGAGAATATACAGCCTTTTCTTTGTGTGAAAACTGAACATGAGGTAGGCCATAAAATAAGCCTAAAAATACATCAAATAACTGGCAGACTACAAAAATGCTAAGTCAGAAATCAGTAACAAAACCACAATATCAAATAACAAGTTTGTTGGATCACCAAAAAAATGCTATTACAACTTCACAGAAGCAATATAAACATTATGTCCAGCACTATAAAAATGTTAAAGAGCCTCTGCCTTATTAGAGAAATCTTTGCAGATGACTATCATCTCACGCATCAAAATATCCATAGAAACCATGATCATAACAGCAAAAAGACAGCAGCCACTCAGAAGCCCATTAAAAAGAAGAATCAAATGAATGAATTTTGGCACAGCCACTTATGGTAAGAGATCAGGAAGAGGAGTCACATTAAGGGAAAACACGTTAAGTAGAGTGGCATGCACTAACACTGATCAATTTCTAATCAGAGTAATTCATGGTGCAATTCTATTCTATAAACTTCAAAAAGGTGCAAAACTTCATCTTATTCAGAAATACATTTATATGTCATAAAATATAAAGAAATGTAAGGGGAAAAGAGAATTCAAGAATGTTTACTCTGGTTTTTTTTTTTTTAACTATGACCTACTTTCTAAAAAATATGTTTTTCTTTGTGACCAAATATATTTAGGCATGTTATTACTGTGTCTTAGTTATTATATTCAACTTAGTGTTACTGTAGTCTATACAGTAATCAATTGAAATTTTTAGATTTACATTACCTACTTCAGTATGCTAAATTATTACAAATGGAGAATAGAGTATATAGTCTCTAATTTGGGGGTACGACACTCTCTCCATATCCCTTATCAAAGGGGACCTCCACCGAGAAGAAACACAGGTAACTTCAAAGCAATTGGCAATATTTTCTTTCTTAAACCAACTACGCTGCACAGGCATTCTTTTAAATGATCTTTGTATCTTTCACATTTGTTAGAACATTTCACAGAATCTCAAGCCTAAGCATCTATTCCAAAATTGACGCTTCATCAAGTATTTCTAGTCTGGTTTACAACAAGTCATTTTTTCCTTGTTGTAGAAGAGAAGACACTTTCTTAAAGTGTATTTGTCCTCAGATAATCTGTTTCCTCATTTGAAAACGTCCAAAAAGTGAAAAGTCTTGTGTATGAGCTTTTCATCCATGAGAGGCTGTCCAACCAGTGAACTGAGTAATGGGTCAAGAGTCATCTCAGTGTCCTTGGATAGATTCCTGCAGAGTGAAAAGTCAGGCTGTTTCAGATACTCAGACATGCCCACGAATGAAATGTGGAAGGATCCCTGCTTACGAGTAATTTGGAGCAATTAATAGCAATGACATCTGTCACCTGTTCAAGATAACTGGTCACAGATAACCCAGAAATGCAATGGAACCATGGATGCCAGGGGCTGGCATTGCACACCACAGCTGCATACTTGAGACCGACTGGCTCAGTTCTGCCCCAAGCACAGGCACACAACAGTGAAATATCTTATTCTTCTCAGGCTGCTATGAAAAATACCACACATGAGGTGATTTACAAGGAATATTAAATTATTCCTCACAGCTCAGGAGGGTAGGAAGTCCAAGATCAAGGTGCCGGCAGATCTATATCCAATGAGCATCTGCTTCGTGGTCCATGGATGGCATCTCTTTTCTGGGTCCTCACATGGTGCAAAGAGGGAAACAGTTCTCTGGGGTCTGTTTTATCAGGGTGCTAACCCCCTTTATTAGGACTCCAACCCCATGACCTAATAATTTCCCAAAGTCCACCATATTAGGAATTTTGCTTAAAGAGGAATTTGGGGAAATATACACAAACATTCAGTCTACAGTGGCAGATGTATAGCCAAAGCAACAAGTTAATAGCAGAGATATTTTTAATGACATTTTTGTATGTTTTTTTGAAATCTATTTCTGGACCCACCTAGCTACTTTAAAAAGAAAGAATCATGAATCATGAGATTCAATATTTTTCACTTCTTCTCCTCCACCTATATAACTAAAATTGGCTTAAAAGAAAAGGCTCTAACTCACCACAGTACTGTGAAATTATCTCAGTGGGGAAAAAACAGGTGTATATTAGGGAAATGCAGTAGTAGGGAATACAAAACACCTTTTATATCAAAAAACATGAATTTATTTTTTTTTAGTTTTTTGAGGATTAAACTCAGGGCCTTGTGCATGTGTTCCATCACTGAGTGACATCTCCCCAACAAGATCGACTCTTCATTACTAAGACTTTTAATCAAACAAGCCATGACATACCTCATGTTTTAAATCTATTGTAAAGTCGGATTTCAAGGATTCACTCTTTAATCTCTTGGTGAGCCTAGAAAATAGAGACAATTGATTTTTTTTTAACCAGAGAAAATGTCAAACAAGAACAATATATTCCTGAGACTGTCTAATATTTGAAAATAGATACTGGTATCAATTTTAAGATAACAGTAAGAGTTTAATGTCCTTGAGGGAAAAGAATAAGAACACACTATGGTTTGCTGATCAGTGCATAAATAAAAAACTTGCTGCAAATTGCAGATACAGCATTTGTTATTTTAACATCTGTCCAATAACATCCAATCCAATCCAGTTCAATGCCGTGGGAAAAAACTTATGAATTTTGTTGCCATAATTGCCCTTGCATTTAATGACAAGAGTTTAAAAGAAAAAAAAGTGTCCACCATAGATAAACAAATGTTGCTACTTTTAATAATCTTAATGAATTATTAGATTGTGGTATCTTAAGGGGGAAAAAAAAGCATGTGGGTTTAGGGAAGAGTAACAGTTATTTTTATTCAAGATTTTCTTTTTTCTTTAAAAAAAAATTCCTCCGTGGTTCCTTTCCAGGAGAAACAAGCCTAAAAATCCTGACAGGCTTGAGAGTGCAGCTCCCCTCGCCATCTGCCACAGCACACTCCTCCCTACCGGACAGCTGCCTACTGTGTCTGCAGCCAGCCCTCCTCAGCAACTCTTCCCAAATCTCAAGACCAAATGCAAGGGCACCTTCTCTGGAAAGCTCTTCCAGACCTGCCCACTGGAATGAGACCTTCCTTTGTTCCCCAAGTACAAAGCACAGCCCTATTACATGCATTAAAATATGCCTGTACTTAGATTCTGTTTGTATCAACAGCACTGCCCATTGTAGCTGGACAAGAACTCCTCGGAATTACGTACATACCAAAAAATCACTTAAATACCACAGGTCTGTATTTGTTTATAGAACTCAACACTGGGTTATCAGTTTCAATTACCAATTCCCTAGTACATATTTTTTTATTTATTTTGAAGAGAATAAGACAAAACCAAACCCTGAACATGACACATGACTTCAAAACAAGGCAACAGGAAACCAACAATGGCTACCTTAATGCCTTTTGTTATCTTCAAAATAGCTGCCTATACCATCAGACATAATAAAATCCAAACAAATCAAAATAGAATAAAATCAATCAAAACAAAACAATGAAAGTAGTATAGAGCTTGGAAATAAGATAACAGAAAATCAACAATGGCTACCATAATATATTTTGTTATCTTTGAAATAGCTGCCCATACCATCAAATATAATAAAATCAAACCAAAGCAGAGTAAAACCAAACAAAACAGAACAATGAAAACAATACATGGCTACAAAACACGATAATAGGAAATTAACAATGGCTACCACCTTCCCTTTTCAGACACCTCCCCCCTTCCACTTTCACAATATCCATTGTGCCTTTTGGATCCCACTAACTCCCTCAGTCTCTTGTCCTAGGGAGACAACACAGTGTTCACCCATGTGACTCTGAACCATGTCACCCATGAGCACCGTCTGGAGTTGCTTCCATTTACCTATAAGAGCCTTGAGGTTATCCTTCTTTATAGCTAGGTAGCTTTTCACTGTATAAACATGTCATATCTTTCTTATCCATTCTGCTGATGAGCAAACTACCCTGCCTTTTCCTTATTCCCTGTCACATGGAGCATTGTTTTCTCTCCTTTGAAGATCAGTCTATGAACTTCCTTTCGAGTTAAATGTGATTCTTATATAAAACCTATTGATAGATCCTGTCTCCTGATCCACTATGTCTGTGTTTCTTTTTATTGGTGAATTGAGGCCATCGACATTAATGGTTACGGCCAACATGCTCGGGCTCATCTCTGCCTTGCTATTTTCCTGCTGTTGGCTCCCTACTTTTCCCCTGTATTCAACTGTTTGCCCTGTTTAGTCATCCCCCTCTGCTGCTGTTCCTGGAACTGTGGCCTTTTTTATCTTTCTCTAGAATGTCCTTCAGTATTCTTGTAGAGTTGGTTTGGTTTTTTTCCCATGCTTGGAAAGTTTTTAGCTATTACTTCTGTAAAGTCTTCTTAAGTCATTTGTGTTGACCCTTGTTTTTCACTGACACCTATTACTGACACTCTATCACCCTTAACTTATTTTTCTCTGTGTCATCTTGCAGCCACTGAATTGTTATTTCCTAGTTTCTTATTACTTTTAAGAGATCTTTCTCTTTCTGGTCCCTAGCTGCAAACCTGTCTTCAAGATCTGAAAGTTTATCTTCAGTTTCTTTCAAGCAGCTTTGCCAGCTTTTTAAAACAATTTTATTATTTTGAAGGTAGTAAAATACAACAAAAAAGACAGAGCAAAGCCAAATGAGACAATGCAGTGAAACTGGTACAGAACATCACAGCAGGTTACCGGGATAACAGTAATAGGTACCACAGTATATTTCGTTATCTTCACAATAGTTGTCCTTTGAATCAGGTATAGCAAAATCAAACCAAATACAGAACATTATATAACTTAACAAAACAGAATATTGACTAGAGCAATACAATTAATCAGAACATAACAAAACAGTGATAACAATATTTTCCTTCAAAGAGGTGGCAGAAGGAAATCCCCCATATATTTGCTATATTGCATATGGTCAACCTCCCAAGAGATGCTCAGACCTCTGGCTCCCATTTGCTAACGGTGCGGGGGGATGGGATGGGATGTTTGATTCTCAGCCTGCACACTGGAAGCTCACAGCTGTTTACCAGGGAGGCGAACTGCTTGCTTCCTTTCCCGGTGCCCTAAGTTCCAACATGGTGGGATCTCAGGAGACACTGGCTGGTTCTCTCCTTGGGGTACTCACCACTTGCTTGAGCCAGTTTTGCCAGATTTTGATGGAGTTTTTAATTTCTGGATATCTCTTTGACTCTGTTTCATGCATTCTGTATCTTTCTTGCATGTTCATTCAGTTTTCCTCATTTTCCTATGCTCCTCTATTTTTTTATCCATGTCTTTTTTAGATATGCTCAGCAATTCTTTCATTATGTTTTCTTCTTTTACTTGAGATACCATTTCTGACCTAATTTCTTTTATAGCCTCATAAAGTTGTTTCTTTGACTGCCATCACTTCAAAAGCTTCAGGTGTGCGACTTCCAATCTCTTCCATATTTAAATCTTTTAGACGTGCTCTGCATGGGTCGGAGGCCAGAGTTTGCCTGTTGCTTCTTCATCTAGACATTTTCCTAGGTTCTTCCAAACAAACAGGTTGTAGGGCCCCTGGCCTGTGTTGACTGCCCATCTAAGTATAGGTGAATGGGTCAGGCACCTATGGTTCTACAATCCTAGGTTCCCAGGGCAGTGTTCAGGTGTACAGCTGGCTTCTGCAGACACATGCAGCTACTCCAAGACTCCCCAGTTGTTGCAAGTGCATGGTAATGAGGTTGGCTAGTTCTCCCCCCTAGAACTGGCTACTGGTCCCTGATGGCTGGTGGCAGGCTTGTTGGGGTGCCTATGTTCAGTTTCTTCTTCCGGTGTTTACAGTTCTGTACTAATATCTGTGTTGCATCCCAGAGATGTGTTGGGTATGGATTTGATCTTGGCATCTGTGTGTGTCTGTGCACCAGGCTGTTGTCCTGGGTCTTGAGGTTCCATTCAGTCTTATTCTTACAGTCAACCTGCTCTCCGGAATGAAATGGAGGGGTACAGAGCACAGACTCACTGTCTATATGTTTTCAACTCAAAGAAAATAGTGATTTTAACTGAAAGAGTCATAATAAGATTAGACATTTTTCCTGAGTTTTTATAATATCTTAGTCTGACTGAGACATGAAAAAATTCTTTAATGGTTCACTTCTCATATAGTAGAATAATGAGTACCAAAGAAGGGTATAAAGAAGGTAGGGACAGAGAAAGATTGGCTAAAAGTGTATTATAAAAATACACTTTTAAAAGTGTATTATAAAAATACACTTTTAAAAGTGTATTATAAAAATACACTTAGCAAGGGTAAGTTCCATTTTTCTATAGTATGGTAAGGTCACTATAGTTAACAATAATTCACTGCATATTTAAGATAGCCAGAAGAAAAACTAACCTGATACAATCACAATACATTGAACATATGTAACACAATATCACATAAATGTTATACTACAATTAAAATTTTTAAAAATTCACTTCTGTTTACAGGAAAGATAAAAGAGGAAGATACAGATAATAATTTATAACTATATTTAGTTATTATACATTTACCTTATAATTCATAGGAATATATTAGCAACAGGGAGCAACAAAAGAAGGCCCATGTATTGTCTGTCACAATCCAGTTCAATATGTGCCCACAGACCTGCCAGAATGAGTGGGTGAGATTCAGAGAAACTACATTCTCAGATGAACTCCTGATATATATGAGGAAGAAAAAAAATCTGCTCTAGCAAGTGGAATCCTATCTAATTTGAATTCTGCTCAGTAGAAATCAGTTTTCATAAATCAAATTTATCAAGGTAGCTCTAGAATTTAGACTCATGCCTTGTGCCTTCAAAATCTGATCAGACTACTAAGAATTCAGATCATTCAGACTCCACAGATAGAAAAAAATCATTCCTGGGCTTATTGCCACAGGCAAGGGACACACAGATGAACAGAATCCAAGTGGCATGTGATATCCACTATAGATGGATATGCTTCACACAGCCCTTTGTAATAAACACCTTTGACTTGTTACCTTAAATATGTACTCCTCTTTAAAAAAAAATAACTTTTCAAGTTTCTTTCTCATTCAGTTCTTGAAAATGTTTCTTTCAGGAAAAACTCGGGTGAGATGCAGGGAATAAAAACTACTTACAGAATTTCTTTGAGACAGCAATGAATTGGAGAATCAACCAATATCTGCACTGATTAATTTAAAGTAGCTGTCTCTTGCAGCTCAGAGAATCTACCACAATCCAGTTGCGGTTACCCCAAAGGCACAAATGTTCTGTTGAAAAGTTAACTTCAAGTGCAACTTTAAGCCTACATCAGTAACCTTGAAAACATGTCCAGGTCTTGGATTGGTCTTTGAATTTGGCAGGGGGTAGGGTGGGGGGTGAGGTGATTTTTTTTTTTTAATTCTTTAGGTTCTAGGTATAAGACCTTTGTCTAAGGAACAGTTGGTTGTAATTTTTTGCCACTCTATGGTTTGTCTTTTTACTCTGTTGGTGATTTCTTCTGATATGCAAAAGCTTTTTAATAAGATGAGATCTGGGGGCTGGGGATTTAGCTCAGTGGCATAAGCGCCTGCCTTGCAAGCAGGCAGTCATGAGTTCGATCCCTGGTATCAATAAAAAAAAAAAAAAAAGATGAGATCCTAGTTGTTGATTCTTTGAACTATGGCAGATAAACATATGAAAATATGTTCAACATCATTAGTCATTCAAGAGATGCAAATTAAAACAATCCTGAGATTCCATCTCACCCCAGAAATAATGGCGATCACCAAGAAATGAACCAATAAAAAATGCTGGAGGGATTGTGGGGAAAAAGGAACCCTTCTCCGCTGTTGGGAGTGCAGACTGATGCAACTACTTGAACATCAGATGGAGATTCCTCAAAAAACTAGGATTAGAGGTCCCATTTGATCCAGCTATTGCCTTCTGGGTATCTTCGTACCACAGCGACCTATGTACACTCATATTTATAGCAACACAATTTGTAATAGCTGAATCTTGAACACAACCCAAATGTCCATCAACTGAGGAAAGCTAAAAAAGATTTTTATACAATGGAGTACTATTTGGCCATAAAGAAGGATAAACATGAAGCTTTTATAGGTAAACAGATGCAACCTGAGACCATGCTCATAAGTGAAATAAATCAGACTCACATGTGGAAACATCATATTGTCTCCCTGCTGTGAAAAACTGAAAGAATAAATAAGGTCTAAAATATACAACACATATTGTGAAATGGGAAGAAATTGTATAAAAAGAAAAAAGAAACTAGGATGGAGGAAAGGGAAAAGGAAGAAAAATGCAAAAATACACTGTTGGTCGCTCTTAGTACACTGAACATGAAGTTTTGTGCTAATACCACTGGAGAATTTTTTATACGCATATCTTGTACTGAGTACTTTGAAGATGACAATATGAAATGTATTAGCTATTATTATTCTATTATTTTTTATGAAATTCTGTTTTACATCTTCTTCCTTTAAAAAAAAATCAACAACAACAAAATCCATGTCAGGTCCTAAAATTGATTTTCACCTAAGGTAAAAGGTGAAAATTCCTACTTGTGGCAAACACTTTTCATTTTCCTATGCATCAAGCAATATACCAAAGATTTTTTCAAATGTGCATTTTAGTAGCCAACAATACCCAAACCCAATGAAGACCAGAAATTCCAGTTACTTAGGTAACAAATTTCCACATATGACATTTGACACTGAGTTATTCTTAATTCTTACAGCTGTTAAGCTCTGCCCCTGACTACGCAGTTCTGACATATGAAAGATTTAGTTGCTTCTTCAAATCAATAACAGGAAAACTTCCAAGCTAATTTTTCTAGTACCGCATAGGAATCAATGAACAGAGCAAGATATTAACCAAGGAAAACCAGGTAAGGCTTGCTAATAGAAGAACAATGAAAAAAAACAGTAAGTTTTCTGTAATTACACATATTTAAAGAAATCATCTTGTTGGAAATTAACTAGAGTGTCTCCAAAGGTACAAGCTTTCTGTAAAATAATGCAGACAGATCAACAGGGAATGTTAGATGATCATGTGGGTCTCTTGCTGGAAATGTTGAGCAGTGGACAGTGTTCAGTGCACCGACATGGTACTACTAGACCACATGGGACTTTAGGTGGGAAATAGTCTAAGAAAGTGTAAGTTGGGAAATGAGTTTTAATTATCCAGTTTGTCATGGTGACTTGGACAGTTTGTCATGGTTACTTGGCTACACTTAAATAACTGCAAGTTGTTAACTTGCCTCAGAAGTGGATATTAAGTCAAAGAAATTAAACAGAAAGAATCAACATCCTGTGGTGAGCAATGTTCCTGTGTGTACAATGCAGATTCCTCTTCTTTAAATAGATTCTGATTTTGATTAAATACCGAGTCCAACAATTAAACAGGCTCCAAGGTCACAGCATGATTAGGTAGGACCAATCAAACCACTGAAATTCCCTGGCAACTGTAGGGTTGGTAAAATGCCTTAAATTGGCCCAACCACACAGGATAAGCACTTACTTTCCTTGGAGGGAGATATTCTTTGTTATTGGACATAAATAGGAAACATGTAGCCATTATTAGACAATGAAACCACAAAAGGAACCAGATTTAGAACTGATGCTATGCACTACAGGCAGGAGAAACAGAGAAAATCTGGGTCCTTAAAGACACTGCTACACTTCTATCAACCAACCAGATTCTGCCTCCAATTATAGCAGTAACACTTCCTTAATCAAGGTCAGCTCTTCCTGTTGCTTGCATCTAAAACTGAACTGATACAGATCCTAATAACAGGAAGAAACAGTGAGCACATTAGTTTTGAAACTGGGAGGAGCAAACTTGGAAGATTCAATCTAGCAGTTAATAGGGATAATTTTATGCCTTCCTTTAATTTAAGTGTAATACCGACTTTTTACAGTAAATGTAAGAATCTCCCATTAGAAAATCATTTTAAAATATATCTTGGCCACAAAATAGATACCATGTTGGATGGCTTGTATTATTTTATTTGATTATTTGTCTGCACCAGGAAATAAAAAGACATATGGCCTAAGATAACTAGACCCTGAAGTTTATTACCATGGTACAGTCTATATTTGTACTTTATTTTTGTTGTCAGGTGAAAGGGAGGAGAGATAAGGTAGTAACACAAACATTCTACAGAAGTAAGGTATTAATTAACTACAAACATTCTACAGATTTTGGTCACTGAACAGTGCTATAAAACAGATAAAATTAAATTCAGGTTATCTAGTGTCTCATTCTCCTACAATACACCTTTGACTTAAGAACTCAATTCATTCATGAGGGTGGGCTGTAACTCAAGTTGGTTGCTAAGACTATTTTTCCCTAAGATATATTGGAAATCCCCATAATGCATTCTGAGCCTCCCAAAGCATCTCTTGACTAATCTTTTCATAATAAAAAAGGGTTATATAATGTGCATAATTTACCAGAAACACAATAATTTTCCTAGTATATTCACCAAAAAGTTATAAAGTGTGCCTAGTTTACCAGAAACAGTTTCCTACTGTACTCACCATTCAGGTGGACAGCTTTGGCTTGCAGGAAGGGAGGATGGAATGGGAGGTGGTTAGTGTTGGAAGGAGAGTCCCCTTCCATGAGAACATCGGGGATCCGGCTCTCTGGTGTCCTCTCTCCCCTTGGGAGAGTCTGCAGCCCATCAGGACCTACATCTGGCTCACAGAGCCTCAACCTTTTCCGAACTAAAAGCTGGTCTAAAGTTGCCTGTTTCTGTCTTTTTTGTAACACTCTTCTGCAGTATGACATGACACTGTCACTAAACAAGTGAATGCAATGACTGGCTTTTTCTCTCTGTAGGGTCTTCTCTATAAATGTTCGTAGCTCTGTCCATTTTTTTCAGGGTTTCCCATACTTCATAAAAGGACCTTTACTGAACTAACTGTTGGTACTCCTGTTCCTCTTCAGAAAGCTCCTCAGCTGCCATTCTCTGTTGCTCAGCCAAAAGTCAGTAACGTTCCTCTGTAGACAACTCCTCTGCAGGTTTCTCCAACACTCAACATCATCACTGTTACTAGCAAGCATGTGGACTCCGCTGTAGTGACAGTGTCATCAGTGCAGTGTCAACTGAAGGCTCAGGCTCCTCTACATAGCCTTCAGAGTCTCTCCTGTATAATCCTGGCCACACTTTTTTTCTTAGAGACGCACTGGTCCAGGATTTTTCAACTAATTCTACACAGAACAGGATGCTGTAATGTTCCTTCCAGGGCTCTGTAAGGGTTAAATCCATATCTCAAAACCCTCTGGAAGCACTTCAGGAACAGTTCCTTGGGATATGGCTTCTTAAAGTTAGCTATAACCTGTGGTCCATAGTCTGCAGTAGAGGAGTTGTATGAGGTAGAAGGAACTCAACTGAGAGAGACGGGAATTCTTCACCAATGCCTCTCTGAAATCTCACGGATGAGCAGGAGCACTATGCATGATGAGGAGAGCCTTGATTGCTAAACCTCTGTCCTCTAGATATTTCTTAACAGTAGGACAGAAAGCCTCCCTGATCCACTCAAGAAAAAAGTATTCTTATTACCCAGATCTTTTGCCTTTAGGTCTCCACATGTCCTCTGGCCTATTATTCATGACTTTATGTTTTCTGAAATCACAAAGGGCTCTCACAGTGATAAACTAAGAAAGGCTTTATCTTGAGGTCACCACTCACACTGGCAGATAGCAATAAGGCTGGCGTCTCCTTCACAGGCTTGTACAGGCCTGGCATTTTCTCCTCTAGCTGAGTAATGTATGTTCTCGTAAGCATTGTCTTCTTCCAGAAAAGACCAATTTCATTACAGCAGAAAATCTGATAAGAGCAAAATCCACTTCTCTGTGCCATCGTTTCAAAGCGGTGTATGTAATTTTCAGCAGCCCTTTTATCAGCACTGGCTGCTTCATCAAGCTAGTTATACTAAAAACTCCCGTTCTCACTTTAAAACTTTGAAACTAGTCCTTACCACCACAGAGTGTTACACCATTATCACTCATTGATGCATAATCCTTTATGAGATCTGCATTTATAGCCCTAGTTTTTCCACAAATCATAGGCTCAGATAGGCTATAACCTGCCATCTGCCTTTCATTTATACACACTAATAAAGACTTTCTACTTCACCTACCACAGTTCATTGTGACTCACTAATCTGAGTAACACATTTAGCAACACTAGCTTCCTTATATAAATCTTTTCTCTGTAAGGTTGTCAAGATGGTGCATTCCCACATGCTGTACATATTAGCAAGATGGGTCACACAAATGCCACTCTCATGTTCTCCACAGTTTCTTTTCTCTTAGATTGTGATTTGTTTATTTACCTTCACTCCCTTCCTTAGCTTCTTTTCTAGCTTTCTTGGGGCCATCTGGATAGCACTAATGGTAGTGATGACATAAATCACTGACCAAAGTCACATGCACAAACCCATGCATCTGGGCTCAGACTGATGCCTATGTATGCCTTTCTGGCATCACAAGTCTTAGTGTACAACTGCATAAGCTGCCATCATTCAAATCTTAACACAAGACTTTGGTTGTAAATTAAACCTAAAAGTTCAGTCATAACCCAAGTGGTTCATATGTCCTCACATAGTTGTAACTTAAGGGTCCATTGTATCATGTCAAAATGATGGTAGAAGTGCTCAGAATTTCCTGAATTTCACACCATACTGTCATGATCTGAGTGTTTGTATCCCCTAAAATTCACATGCTGAAATCTAACCACCAAGATGTCCTAAGGAGGTTGAGCTCTGGGCTTCTGAAGATGATTAGGTCATGGAGGTGTAGCCTTCATGAATGGGATTAGTGTCAAATGGGAGCCCCAAGTCAGGGCTGTGGGTGTAGGTCAATGGTACAGCCCTTACCTACCATGAACAAAGCCTATGGTTGAAGCCTGAGAACTACAACAAACGAACAACAACCAAAAATCTCAGAGAAGCAGCAGCCACGTGGAAACTTTTCCCAAGGAAACTCCACCTAGGTATTTCCATGCTATGAAGCAAAGTAAAGCACACGAGGAAGAACTAGGAGAGCCTCCAGCCACAGCTGGAAAAAATCTTAAGAGGACAAGGAATAGGGACTCAGTCGAGCATGTGAAGCTCAGAGCTTCTGTTCTGTAAGTCTGGACTAAACAAAGGAAGCTGAACTGTGCCCCAGATACAAAACTGCTGGACAAAGCAATAAAAAGTGTGTATCCTGAAAACTCCTGGCCTTCAAGTTGCTACACACCAAAGCTGGTCCTTTGAGAATAAACAACCTTGGCTGCTGAAAGGTAAAGCACATTATCCTCTTGCCTGGGGAAAGCAAAGTCAGCAAACCAGTGGAGGATGAGAGGGAACGGCAACTATCTCTGTCTGTCTTCCCGACCCTTCTTCCCTAATCCTTCCAAGAACAGACGGGAAACTGCAGATGACTACAGGGGTACTTGATCTAGGCTGGGAAAGAGAGTCCTTGCAAATTAAAACCACAATGAGATAGTATCTCCTTTACATACGAATGGCTATTGCCAAAAGATAAAAAACAAGAAGTGCTGGTGAGGATGTAGGAAAAAAGGAACCATGCTCACTGTTGGTGGACACGTACCTTAGAACAGCATGAAAAACAACACGGCAAGGCCTCAAAAAATTAGAAAGAAAACTACCAGATGATCCAGCCACCCTGCTGCAGGCTACCTCTACACAAGGGAAATGATATCAAGTATGTTGAAGAGACATCTGCACTGTCATGTTGGCCACGGCACTATTCACAATAGACAAAAAATAGGAACAACCTAAATGCCTATCAACTGACGAATGGATAAAGGAACATGGTATGTTTATAGCATGGAATGTTACTAAGCAATTAAAAAATAGAAAGAATGAAATATTTCCATTTGCAACAACATGGCTGGAATTAGAAATCATTATGCCAAATGAAATAAGCCAGGCACCAAAAGAAAAGGACAAGTACTTCATGATTTCACTCAAAATGTGGAATCCGGTCTTGAAGACACCTGGGGTAGGGCATGCCTGTAACTCTAGCACCTAAGACACTCAACCAGGAGGACTGCCATGATCAGTATGGACTACATAGTAAGTTTAAAGCCAGCCTGGAACACGCAACAAGACCTTTAAAAAGAAAAGTTGGTCTCATCAAAGTTGAAAGTACAATGGTGGTGACAAGAGGCTGAGGAAAGAAGACGGGAGGGAGGCTGGAAAGTGGGTACTAAGTTACAGTTAGACAGGAGGAAGAAGTTCTGATCTGACTATGTGGAACAGCGATTATAGGTAATCACGTACTGCATTTTGAAAAGCTAAAAAATGCACTTTGGATGATTCACCATAAATGAGAAGACAGATAAGAGATAGATGCATGTAACTTGCTTCATAGAGCATATATTGGATATATATATATCAAACCATCACACTGTATCTTATTAATATATATAATTTTATGTATTGATGAATCTGTTATAAATAAATTTTAAAAAGTACAGATTTTTGCTGTTGTTTCCGATAGTGAGTTTGTTTGTTCTTTGTGGTGCTAGAAGCAGAATGTATGGCCCCACGTGCTAGGCAAGCACCGCAGCACTGAGCCACCCTCAGTGGTTGTGCTGTGGAGGGCTGCAAAGATTTCACACCGGGAAGGAGGACATTACACTGCACCGACTTTCCACTGTGAAGGTGATGGGGAAGAACTTTTAGCCGGCCATGAATGACAAGGTATCTTTTGCCACATTTTTCAAGCTCCAAACCCTGGAAACTGGATATTTAATGTGAAATTATATCTGAAGATGCAAACATCACCAGTGTTTTATCAGCTTTTCATTCTCCAATGGACAAAAATATATAATCTGAAGAATTCAAACTAAAAACGGCCTGTCAACAACTACATATCTCCTGAATTACAACTTAATCATCTTCACTCTCCACCTCTAAGACAGCATCACTACGGCTCTGCTGTGTGAAACGATTACCTCTAGTGTCTTTCACCAGCCTTGTCTCCTGCCTAGCCAGGGTACGGACACACATACATGATTAACGATCAGCTCTCAACCCCAGCACATTACTGATCCATCTTCTTATTGGGGATCAAAGATACAGCAATAACAAACCAGGTCCCTTCACAACGATGATATTTGCGCAGTTCTCAAAGGACTTACCTGTTCTCCCTTAGTCTCACAACTTATTACTTGCCTTATTTTGCAAGTGAGGAAGAGGAAGGAGAAATAGAATTGAGTGATGTGTCTGAGGGACAAGTGACAGAGCTGAAGCCAACCCTCATGGGTCTGGCTCCTGGTCACCTTGTTCCATTCTATCACGCAATGCCTAAGGCTGAAAACCTCATTTGTGATTCTGAGATCCATCACTAACAGAACTCAGCGGAATAAAAGTTGATCCACCAAAAAAAAAAAAAAAAACCTCTTAATAAAAATTCTTACTTGTTAACAAGCGGAATACTCAGGGCCCAGCCAGCAGCAAAATCTGGATATTTAAAAGCCGTAGGATTTTCAGAAAAGGCATAATGGTGAATTATTGTAGATTCTTCATCATGCAACGCTTTGCCTAAAAACCATTCCTATTAAATAAAAACATAAAATATCACTTTTAAAAAAAGCCATTTTATATAAGTCCAAAAACACAGTCAAAGCATTACTTTTAATTAGTTACATCTTGGGTGATAACATACAAACTATGTATTTCTACAGCATTTGAAAAACACAATCAGGATAATATATCCTAATATATACATATATGAAAATAAGTCAGATTATCAATATGAATACCATATTAATCATCGTTATACCATAAATGCAAAAAAGTTGCATATTCTAGACTATTCCATATAAAAATACTACTAAAGCAAAGAAAGCCATGATTCTTTATGTTCCACTTAGGTTTGCATAGCAAAATTTGAAAAATTCCTTAAGAATCAGTACCTGTTTCATTTATTCATTTATTCATTTGGTTAGTATTCACTGAGAATTTACTACACAAGGCAGAAACATAGCTTACATTGTACAAGGAGATGGAAATTTAGTAAGTAAATACAGTAACTGGGGGATATCTTAGAGGGAAACCTCTTACAATGTATCAAATGAAAGATAAAATAATATCAAGAGGCCAACTGTGTAAAAATCTTAGGATGAGCAATTGAGATGGTAAATGCAAAGTCCCTAAGGCAGAAGGAAGCTTAATACATTAAATGAAAACAGAAATCTAAGTGTTTAGCACAGAGTGGGATTGGGAAGCGTACGAAAGAGGAGACAGGCAAGGGCAAGTTTTTTGTGTCAAAGGGAAGAAATACAGACTCAATTCTAAGTGCATCGAAAGACCTCCACGTCTGGCCACAACAGAAGAGCCTGCATCAGATCTACTTCCACTAAAAACAAGCTTATATGCTGGAAAATTGGCCAAATAAATTACTGAAGACATCAGAAAACACCACAGGCAGACAAGGACATGCAGATTGGTGGCCTCTTTCTTTAAGGAGTTTGCCAGTTCCCCAGCTGTGAATACGAGGCAGTAAAAAGTAGTAGCTGAGAATCCCTGCAGTCTCCCTGGACAGAGGAGACAGAGGGCATTTAAGGTGTCCTAGAGAAGTGAGCCCAAAATTCAGATGCAATCTCCCCTTAAATATCTCAGCAGCACAAAAACCAAGAGGAAAAGACAAGAACTAAGCAGAAAGCAGCAGAAGCAGGCAGGCTAAAAAACTAAGCAAAGCTCTTAGGTTATCTTGTGGTACTGGGGCTGTGATGTTGGAGTTAAGGGTCTCCCAGAGCCCTAAGAGTAACAACAGTCTGTAAACAGACCTAAACCAGGTCCAAAATGCAGAATGCTACATCCTCTATAAAAAGGTGCTATCATCTCATCCACGGACTCCTTAATTTTTCACATAAAATATTTGAAATTTAGTCAAAAACTACCAGGCAAAGCAGTAAGTAAGATGAGGTCAAAGTCAAAAAGAGAAGGTAAAAAATAGGACGCACAGCTAAATAACACTTTACAGTCACCAAACAAAACTTTTAAATAATTATGATTAATATGCTTAAGAAAACAAATGAAGACCATTCAAGGGCCATAGCAAAAAGTCAGCCGCTTCTTGTGAATTGGTGCCATGTGTGGGCCACAGGGAGGACAACCAGACGCCAGCCCCTCAAGAAGAGCCAAGGCTCCCCACCCCTGGGAGCAACAGTTTTCATTGACTTTGCAGGTCTAAAGCTGGTAATCTGATCATCTATTACAGGATAACAATACACAGTATAGCACCTATGGGGGATCTCCTTCTGAAAGTGCTAGCCATTGTTAATTCCCTATTATATTATTTTAATCTGTATCATTTTCATTGTTTTGTTTGGCTTGACTTTATTCTGTTTTGCCTTGTTTCATTTTATTATATCTGATGGCATGGGCAGCTGTTTCAAAGATAACAAAATATGTTACAGTGGCTATTTTGGATTTGCTAGTGTCTTGTTTTGAAGTACTGTATTGCATTCATTGGTTTGTTTTTATTGGTTCTATTTTGTTCTGTTTTATTTGATTTTCCTGTGTCTGATGGTATGGACAGCTATTCTGAGGACAACATGAAATATGGTAGCCACTGTTGATTTATTATCTTGCTTTGAAACCCAGTATCATTCTGTTTTGTTTTGATTGGTTTTATTGTTTTATTTTGCTTGATTTTATTCTCTTTAAAATAAAGTTAAAAAAGCAAATAAATGAAAAGATGGAGAACTATACAAGAGAACTAGAATTTACAAAGAAGAGTCTGGTAGAAATTCTAAAACTGAATAAATCCAACAGAATTCAAGGAGATACTAAACACAATGGAAGAGAAGATTAGCGAGATGAAAGACAGGTCAGTAAAAAATATCCAGGTTTGATACACAAAAACGGAAAAGATGGGATAATAAAGAAAAGGTCTCAGCACAATATAAGATACAAAGGAAAGGTTGATAATACATGAAATTGAAAACCAACAGTAAGAGAAGAGATAGGATGGAATTAAAGCAACAGCTGAAGAAATTTAGAATTTCTAAAACAAAAATTTCTTGAATTATAGATTCAAGAAGCCCTATAATCAGGACACACAAAAGCCCTATGATGAGGATATACAAAAGCAAACCACATACAAATATTCAAAGGAACAAAAATATGATACAAAATTGGCTCTTTAATAGAAATAATGGAAAGTAAAGACAATGGTACATCATCTTTACAGTAAAGGAAGAAAACTACCGCCAACCCAGAATGCTACATCAAGTGGAAATATTTTTGGTGGAACGGGAAGCCACTGAAAGGTTCTGAGCAGCAGAGTGGCAGGATCTGAATTAGACAGAGACTAGATTATCAGGCTGCAAGAGCAGAAACCAGAAGAACAGGCAAAGGGACCTGTTACAGTCAAGGTGACAGATGATGGTAGCCTTGAGCAAAGCAGCAGCACTAAATATGGAGACAAGCTGGATTAGAGAGGTATTTTGAAAGTAGACCTATTGGAAAGGTCAACCTATAGATGAAAGGAAAAGCCACAAGTCCTACAGGTTTTATACGAGTGGCTGAAGGGACCCTGATGTCAATTCTGAGATGAGGAGGGCGAAAGATGAAAGAATTTTAGGAGGACATCAACAGCGCAGTTTGGAACTGTCAAATCTGAGATTCCTAGACAAGCGGGGGTCTTTAGTGGGCAGTCCGTTACAGGAAAGATGTGTGCTGGCTCACTTCTTCACTTCCCTTAGACTCCGCAGTGTGACATCAGTGAGGTACTCCTTAACCTTCTATGCAGACCATAAGCCCTCTCCCAATCTATTTTAGTTACTGTCTAGTCTGCATTATTTTTCTCCATAGCTCTTGTTACAATCTGATAGGTCAGTATGTATTAGAATTTCTGCTTATTCTCTACCTCCCTGAAACAAGAGTATCATGTCCTCGAGGGTACAGATGTTGTCCATTTTGTTCACTACTGTCTTTTGCAGGATATCTAACATATATGGGTACTTAAAAGCTTTTTGTTAAGTGGAGCAAGCCCCAGAAACACTGAAGAAACTAAAATATGTAATCAAGTTTAAATCAAGTACCCTGCCAGGGGTTTAGCTCAGCAGCATAAGTACCTGCTTGGCAAACGCGAGATCCTGAGTTTGATCCCCGGCACCAAATAAATAAATAAAGTACCCTGAGTTCTAAATGTTTTGTGTATTTTCTCTTACCAAACAAACACCACACTTCTCTATTCCTAACCAGTACATAAAGGCAAGAGGAGACAGTACTTAAGTACTCAAGTATTTTTAGGATTTACTGTACTGTGGTTAAATCCTAAATAACTGCCAGGGGTCTAGCTCTTGGTCGGTTCAGCAATATGACATAACAGAACATGAGCAGGAGCTATTAACACGACTATGTTTAGATTCACAGATCCCTGGAGTGACTTTCTGCTTGATACTTTGCCTATGGCTACATTAAGTCACTACCAGGTAAGAAGAATGGCTAACATCAAGGCAGTGACCTCAGCCTGAGAAAGAAATTTAACAGCTTTTCAAAAACAAACATCAATAATACAGCTCTTCGTCAAATTACTAAATCTTAACATGAAAATCACTCCATTTAACATACCATACCAGTATAGCTTTATATGAAGACAATAAATACTCCAACATATTTTAACAAGTTTCTTACTAATCTTTCATTATTAAAACTTCCATTCCAGACATAATTTTATGTAAAATACATTGTTACATTTCATCTCCTAACTGCAATTCAGCTATTATAAAGTATTAGTTTTCAATATTTCAATTATAAGTATTATAAAGTATTAGTTTTCAATATTTCAATTAATTTCCAATATTTTGTGCAAGTTATAAAGTATTTTAGGGAGGAAATTAACACATCATCTTTGGAAAGAGCTATATCCCCTATCTTTTTAAAAGACTTCCTTAATGGCTTCATGAAAAGGACAATTATAATCAAGATAAATTTTAAGAATAATGCTGACCGAGTTCACTACTAGTATCTTAGAATTGCACAGGTAAATAATAACCAGCATCTGTGTTTCACTTCTATTAAGAATAAATAAAGAGGTCAACACACTTCATTAAAAACACATACATTAGTGGGGAAAAAAAGAAAGACTTCAAACAAGATAGGCAAGTTTATAGAAATCACCTAGGAAAGTATTTTAACAAAGATCATTTTTACATTTCAAATACTGTATAAAAAGTATAAATTTGCATTTGTAAGAATGAAACAAAAAAAGAAAGAAAGATATTGGAAAAATTAGAAAAAAAAAGAATCAAGTTATATCTCATACAAGTATCTAAAATGTACCAATAAACTTAATTTTTTAAAAATGAGAATTACATAAGCTATATAACCCCTAACACACTAATAATTAGTGTTTAATGGGGTTTATTTGGGTCAATATCAAAACCAGGTACACTTTATGCTTTTTTCCTAAGATTTCAAGTAGTAAGGAGAAATCACACGGGTTTGAGCTAACCTCAATATTATGTAATCTTTATTCCTCAGTGCTAGTTTCAAAAGAAATACAGCATCCTAAATTTTCTTCCACATAGCAGAGTTCAGAAAAGAGGAGAAAAAGTCTCATTTTACCTCTGTTCTGTACTTGCTTTTCATGAACTTGCTTTGAACTTTTACATTTATCATTCCAATTTTCATTAAAAAGCACATGAGTCACCATCTCCTATACAGAATTAGAGCCATGGATAACGGAAAAATAATCTCCAGGTGAAACGAACACTAGGAGGAGGCTGAAACTCCTACGTCCTAAAAAGACTTGGGAGTTTTTCTCAAGTCAAAAAGAAACATAAAAGTTTAATAAATGGTTTACATAAAACACGGCAGCAAAGAACACAGATGCTGGTTAACATCATCTGAAAAGGCTAAATGAAACAGGTTCATAATTCTTCTCTTGTTTGGAGACACTATATTTTTTTCATTTCATGATCATCTCATCCTATTATATCTGAACCTTTCCAGAAATCCAAAGCAGAAAGAGAAATCATGATGGACCCTTTCCAGCACTAAAAGATCACCAAAATGAGTGGCAGTTATTAAAGTAACAAACTGTCCGGTATTTGAAAAATGGCTGTTGCCCAACTTTCACATTTATAACACACAAGCAGGCACGCAGAGCTTGCTGTCACCTGACACTTACTAAACCCCACTCATTTCTAGAGCAGGTACCTGGTTAGTGCAGGCCCACCTGTGTTTATATCAAGTCTAAAGGATCATGAAATGACCAGGTTCCATCAGGGCTTCTAGAAGAAAACTGAATTAGTCTGATTGACTCTTGCTGTTATTTTCAAGGCAGCTCTCTAAGCATACTGAGTCTCTGAATGTAGCGTAGAAGGAATAATGGTAATTCAGAGGCTGTAATCACTCACAAATACTCACTGACCACCTCTTAAGTTTAGACATTCTTTGCAAGGCTGAGGATTTAGAGGCAAATACCGTTTAGTTGCTATGTCAAATCTGCACAAAAAAAGACTTGAAAAAACGAGTACAATAGTAAACTTCATTGAGTACCTCTATGGCAAACAGCAGCCCTTCTCCTGTACATTGCTTTTCAGGGTTTCTTTTCCCTGCTACAGCCGCGTTCCTCTCCTGCTCATTCTACTCCTTACAGCATTCAGACTAAGTGTTATTTGCATCTTACCCTCCCATATGAGGTTCAATGTCTCTGTGAAATTCTTTTAACAACATCTAACGTGTCCATTACTACAGATGAGTCAGTTTAAACTTTCATTGATTCTCTAACCACCCATCATCCTTGATGTCCTGCACCACCCATGCACTAGGATCCCTGTCCGCTCTGCCCTAGTGCCTGGCAGGCATAGCTTTTTAAATCTCTGAAACTGCTAACACATATAAACATTTTTTTTCATTTAAATGGCTCATTACATATGCATTCTTTGTAAGTTACAAAATTCAAAGAGAATTTTTTAACACAGGTTCCAGACCAAGTATTATTTCCATTTAAATTAAGTGTTTTTACTATTCAAATATCTGTTAATCAAAATTAAATATGCTTTGAAGCAATTGCCCCAAAAGTGAAAGTGCTGATATTAAAGTTGTATTCACCTTAGATGGGTCATATCGTCTGAGTGTTTCTAAGAGTTTTGGAATTTGAATTCTTGTCTCTTCTTCACAGAAGAAAATCCATGATGAATTTCTGCTATATGTTACAGAAAAACTAACAAAAAGAAATATGTTACAGTAATCATTCATGGAAAATGGATTTTTAATAAGATTTAAAACTGTTAGGTAGGAAATTGGTAAAGGAAAACTAGGGAAAGTATTGATAAACAAGAAAATATTTGATCGTTTTTCCTCTATTTTCTTATAGTAATGATGTACAGAACATCTAGAGATCTTAAAGTTCATTCTCTCTGTACACCAGTCCAAAAGACAAATAATTTTCAAATATCAATTTTAACTGTTTCATTTTTTAAGAAAAAAAATACTTAAAAATAAAAATTTTGCATGATTAAGAGTTAATCATCAAGAAACCTGGCTAACAGAGTAATCAAAAGAGTAAGACTCAAATTTATTCACTTACAGAGTGAGGAAACCCACACCCTCTACATAAGAACACTAGTGCGCACAGGAGAACTGAGGTTGCGATGTTAGTAACTCTAAGGGAAACACACATACTGTGGTAACAGTGGAAGTATGGTCCAGGCACCTTCCTGCTTAGCCAGCTGGTGAAGGAGGAGCACTCTGGGGAGTTCCTACAAACAAAATCATCATAAAGAGAGGTGAGAACACACATGGCTATTGCACTGAATCAAATGGCATAGCTATGTCTAGAGAGCTGGCTTGTTGCTCCCCCTGTCATTCTTGTCTTTTTGACACGGTCTCACTCTGCAGTTCAGGCTGGACTTGAGCTCACTGTGTAGCCCAGCCCAGTCTTGAATGTGCAATGATTCTCCTGCCTCAGCTTCCCAAATGCTGGGATTACAGGCATGCACTAAGCCCAGCTCATATCATTCTCGTTTATCTAGTTTGTGTCAGGAGTCTCTGCAAGTGAAGTACGTTGGCTGCATCCACACAACTTCCCCAGCATCCAGGGTACCTCGCATTGCTCAAGACCTACAGAGAAGGTTTGCATTAGAACCAGGAACCACTCAGAAATTTTCAGATTGGCAAAGGTGACTGAAAGGAAGGAGTCCAAGGCGAGTCAGGGAGTCAAAGACACAAAACCAGTATTGTATTTAACAGTATATGTAAACCATGTTAAATAAACTCTTTAGCTAAACAAAAAAGTATAATATTGAATCTATTTTATGTGGGAAAAAATTGCTTAAAATGCTCTAAAAAAGGATCTGGATAAAAGATGGCAGATAGATAACAGCAGCTACAGTGGCTCTCTGAGATAGCCAGCTTAGATTCCAGAATGGTGCAGTGTGGGGAGTCCTAAGCAGAGGGAGGTATACCCTGCTGACCCAGGAATGAACTAAGCTGAGGGAAACCCATTGGAAATGCAGTCGGGGTGCTACGATTGGAACAGCTAAAGTCTCGGTGCCGCCGCTTGAACTCATAGATTGAATTTGCTGCCACTGATGCACCTGAAGTGGCACAGCCAGGACAGCTCGCTAGTTTCAACTCATTGGAGATGTGAACGCTCTGAGAGCGGGAATCGGTGAAACGAATTGAGAACAGAACCGGTGGGGAACCCTGCATTGACCTGTGGTGAGTGAGAAAAACAGGGACCCTTCCATAGACAAAGAGGCTCCAAAGTGGACATTCTGGGATTGGACACACTGACTGGAACAAGGCACTGCAGTGACTTCAGTCACATGTTCCCCTCTCACGCAGGAATGGTGGGGAGTGCTTGACCTGGGTGACGCCACAGACTGAGGCCCAGTAGGCTAGCCCAAATCAAGTCCCTGCACCTGGCAGTGCACCCTAATGCAGTAAAGCCTTAGTAGATTAACCTGGAGAGGCAGGCCCAGCATAGCCTGCCAAGGTCTGTACCTCCTAGTACATGCAGTGGGTGGGAACACCTAGTCAGCACACTTCAGACAAACTGAAACCAACGAAGAAAGAAACTGGGCCTCCTATATATACCTGTATGGAATGAACAAAAAAATATGAGAAGAGAAGGCAACAAGAAAGGGTCCTTGGTCCCACCCAAATTCTGAGAACACTGATCCAGGAAAGGTAAATGCAAAGGAGAATGAGGACACAAAACATGCAATATCAGGCATGACACCAAGAGACATAAAGCAATATCTTCAGGACCTCATAGACAAGTTCAAAAGTGAAGTATTTAACCAAGTAAAGCAAGATATAAGTAGAATAGTTAAAGAAATGCTAAGCACCTCCCAAGAAAAAACAGATGGTGGAATGGAAGAACAGAAAAAAATGGGAGAATTGTTTGATGGAGAAAATAGAGAAAACATAGAAGACGTGAAGCAGGTTCAAAGAGATTACCAGGAAACTAAAAACTCTATTGAAAGCTGGCATAACAGCTTGAAAGAAACTAAGGATAGATTATCTGAACTGGAGGACAGGTTTGCAATATGGGAACATGAAAGGAAAACTTCTTAAAAATAACAAGGAAACAAGCAGTAACAATACAAAGGCTAGAAGATAACAAGAGGATCTATAACTTAAGAACAGATAGCAGCAGCTACGGAGGCTCTCTGAAAGACCCAGCTTAGAATTCAGGAATGGTGCAGAGTAAGGAATCATAAGCAAGAGGAGATATGCCCTGCTGACCCAAGAACGAACTGGGCTGAGAGAAAACAACTGGGAATGCAATCGTGGAGCTGTAACAGGAACAGAAAAGCCTCAGTGTGGAAGCTGGAGCCCGCACCATTGGAAGCTGTGGTTTAGGTTTCCTGCTGCTGCTGTTGCGTCTACATTGGATCGGCAGCGAGAGAGACAGGCGAAAGCTCTGAGAACGGGAATCGGTGAATGGAGTTGAAAGCAGGACGGGCGGGGAGCTGTGCATTGACCGTCAGGGAGTGAGAGAAACTGGGACTCTTCCACGGTCTAGAAGACTCTAACAGAGGACATTCTGGGACCAGGCAGACTTGCGGGAACAGGGTGCTATAGTGACTTCAGTCACGTATCCCCCTCTCAAGCGGGAGTGGTGAGCAGTGCCTAGCCTATGTGACGCTGCTGGCTGAGACCCAGTAGGCTAGCACAACCCAGGTCCCAGCACCTGAAGGTAGATTGACCTGGAGGGGCGGGCCCCGCATAGGCTGCCTGGTCTGCAACTTCCTGGTGTGCTATGGTGGGCGGGAACACCTAGCTGGCACAATTCAATCAGACTGTGGCTGACAGGGAAGGAAGCTGGGCCTCCTATATACGCTTGCATATATAAGGAACAAAGAATATGGGAAGAGGCAGCAACAAGAAAGGCTCCTCGGCCCCCAATCCTGAGAAAGAGGCAATAGCAGACACAGCACCAATAGATATAAAGCGCTATCTCCAGAGCCTCATAGACAAGTTCAGGAATGAAGTTATTAATGACCTGAAGCTAGACATAAGCAGAATAGTTAGAGAAACGCTAAGCATCCCCAAGAAAAAGAAGATGGTGGAATGGAAGAACAGAAAAAGAGGGAAGAATGGTTTGATGGAGAAAATAGAGAAAGCATAGAAGACGTGAAGCAGGTTCAAAGAGATTACCAGGAAACTAAAAACTCTATTGAAAGCTGGCATAACAGTTTGAAAGAAACTAAAGCCAGATTATCTGAACTGGAGGGCAGATTTGTAATATGGGAGAATGAAATGAAAAACTTCTTAAAAATAACAAAGAAACAAACAGCAATAATTCAAAGACTAGAAAATGATAAAAGGATCTATAACTTAAGAATTAAGAACATAAAAGAAGAAGTAGGGACACAAACAAATGAACTACAAAACCTACTCACAGAAATAATCCAGGAGAATTTTCCTAATTTAGCAAAAGGTAAAGATACTCAGATGTATGAAGCATACAGCCACCCACAACCCAAACAGAGCAACACCCAGCCATATAATAATTAAAATTCCAGAAATCCAATACAAGAACAGAATATTAAAAGCCATCAGAGACAAGAAACAGATCACTTACAAGGGAACACCCATCAGAATTACAGCAGACCTCTCAGCACAAACCATCAAATCATGAAGAGTGTAGAGGGAAATAATTCAAGCTTTGAAAGATAATAATCTCCAGCCACGATTGATATATCTTGCACAACTATCCCTGGAAATTGATGGAAAAACAAGGTGCTTCCAGGATAAAGAGGAACTAGGGGAATATGCAACCACCAATTCAACTCTACAGAGAATACTGCAGGATATTCTAAAAAAGAAAAATACAAAGAATCCAGAAATAGTGACAGAGAGGCCACAATGAATGGAGCAGAAAACAAAATGAAGAAGACAAACTGACAACTAATGACAGAAAAAAGAGCTCAACAGAAATGAAGCAGAGAAGATTGGATGATAGGACCAGCTATTTTGGAAAAAATGACGTCTTAATAGGTAACACTGATTTAGTATCATCTTGTTTTGAAGTCTCATCAAGCTTTTGTTCTTCTGTCTCCATTGGTCTAAACAGGTTGTATCTTATTGGATTTTATTATATATGATAGTATAAGCAAAAACTTTTATAGACAAGGAGATTATAAAGAAACCATTGTTCATTTTCTGTTAGTTGATTCTAAATACCCTGTAATACTGTCATTCTCTTAAATGGTTTTACATTTTTTGATATATTTGATGCTACGGTATACGAAGTTATACTCAAAGATTTCAAGGAAAGAGACAATATGGTTACTACTTTTATGCTGGGAATATCTTGTGGTGAAACACTATTTTGCTTACATGGTTATGTTTTGATCTGCGCTGTTTTGCTGTTATGCCACTTTTATCTCAATCTCCATTTTATTATTAACTTTTTTATTTTTATCCTTTTAATTAAGGGAAAAATAAATAAAAAATAGCAGGATATATTATAGTAACCCACTTTGACTTTCCATTATCTTGATTTAAAGCCCTGTTTTGCTCTCACCATCTTGTTTTGACTGATGTTCCTCTATTCTGTTTTGCTTGATAGTACCAGGTTCAAAAGTTTAGGCAACAGCTGTGAAGATAGTGGGATTCATTATGACACCCATTCTGGTCGACTATTATCTACTTTTGAAGACCTATAATGTCTCTAATGTTTTGGTTTTGTTGGTTTTGTTCTTTACTGCTTTGTTCAATTTTATTATAACTGATGATATAGGCAATTCTTTTAGAGATAGCGGGAGGCATTATGATAACCATTGTTGATCACCTTGTATTATGCTTTTACATTATCTATTATGTCCACCCTTTTGATTTGACTGTCTTTGTTCTGTTATGTTACATTTGGTTCTACTCTCTTCCAAAAAAGTAATAAGAACTTTGGGAGCAACAAAATCCAAAATGTGTAATTGTCATTGTACAAAAGAGAGGAAAAGAAAGTGCTCTAAACGATATAACTGCATGTATATTTAAGTGTATAAGATAAATAATAATATTACTCAGTTTTGTTGGATCATTGAACAGAACTGTTTGCAGTCTCACTGTTGAAATGTCCACTTTATAAGCTTTAATTTTGTAACTTGAACAATTATTTCTAAGATGACAATAATGTAATCCATTAACTAGTGATTTCCTGTTTATTTTTTTCTGTAAATCTGTGTAATTTGTACCCTTTCTCTGCTTTTTTTTCTTTTTGTCCTTAAATAAAATTAAAAAAAAAGAAAGACAATAACCTCCAGACAAGATTGATAGATCCTGCACAATTGTCCCTAGAAATTAATGGAGAAACAAGATGCTTCCAAGATAAGGAGGAACTGGCGGAATTCACAACCACCAATCCAACTCTACAGAGAATACTGCAGGACATTCTAAAAGAGAAAGAAAAGTACTAGGATTCCAGAAACAGTGGCAGAGAGGCCACAATGAATGGAGCAGAAAGCAAAATGAAGAAGACAAACAGACAACTAATGACAGAAAAAGAGCACAACAGAAATGAGGCAGAGAAGGTTGGATATAATTTCTAATATAAATGGCCTAGATACACTAACTTAAGGGGAAAAAGAGAGAATTGCAGGCAGAGTGGATCAAGAGGTAGGGTCCACCAAGAGGCTCTTTATAGGAAATATAATTAGCCTGAAGAAGGTTATATAGATCAAAATCAAATGTGAGAAAATGGAACTCGATGTGATAGGGAACCAGAGAGTAATAGGGGTAACTGGACCAGTATTTATGGATAGGTTGAACAGACAGGCTTTAATAAATGAAGAAATATAACTAGAAATCCAGCCCAGGAGTGAGAAAGTTCGAAAACACTTAGGTAAACAGCAGGTTGCCCCCCCCCCAATATAAAACTGAGAGTGTTGGGGAGATCCAAAAATACACAGTACATCCTGGGAGAGTGAAAGGGGAGGAATAGTCTTTAAAAAAGACAGCAGAAGATATTGCTAATAGTGTATCAGGAATTAAAACCCTTATTACTCACACCACTCTGCTTGGTTGAAACTTGTTCCGTCCCAGTTTGTATATAAGCACTAGATCTGAGGGCACAGACAGCTATCCCAAAAATATCAGGCCATAGCACAGTGGTCATCTTTAATTTCCTATTAACTCAATCCGTATCCCTGTATGACTTATACTGTTGTATCATGACTGATCTTAGTTGAATCTGACTTGTTTGATTGCTGTTTATTATTGACAGATTTTATTCAAAACTGTTAGGTTGATGGTATCAAGTTGAGGAGTATAGACAACCATACTGAAAATGACAGTGATTCACTACAATACCCATTCTGATTTGATTACTACCTGTCTTTGTAGCTCTACCCTATCTACAAAGTTGCATTTCTATTAATTCTGTTATGTACTGATACATTCAATTATACTTTATCTGATGATATAGCCAATTCTGTTGATGATAACAAGAAACAGCACAGTGACCATGGTAGAACTCCTTATACAGTAGTTTTATGTCTTTTTAGTTTTATGTGTCTATAGGAATATGTTTAGTTCTGTCCTGCTTTGTTCTGTTTCTCCCTCTAATATAGAAAGAATAGAAATACATGTTAAGACTCATGCTTGTGTAAAACCTATAAACGGTTTATGAGAACTGATCTTATGACACATGATGAAATGAACAAATACTCTGAAGGAAAGAAAGGGGCCCTGCGGTATCCAGTGCTGATCCCGAGTGTTATGATGTGAAATCCAGCAATATTATTAATCTTTGTTCAGAAAGATTTTAATCTAATAAATTTTGTTAGGTCTCAACATAAATGGGGATATGGATAAATGCGTACATGTCTAAGTGTAAAGGATTGATAGCCATATTACTTAGTTTTTGTTAGAGTGTTGAACAGAACTATTTACAGTCTCTGGTTGAAATCCCATTTATATGTTCCACTTTTGTATCTTGAACAACTATTTGTGGGGGGACAAAATGTATACATCAATTAGTGATTTATTACTGTTTATTTCTTTTCTTTGAAAAGTATGTACTATTTCTGCCTATTTTCTATTTTGTTTTGTTTTTCTTTAAATAATAATTTTAAAATGCTCTAAAAAGTAATAATAGTAAAAATAAATAAAATGTCCTAAAAATATCTTTTAAAGTATATATATATTTTTTAAATTGAGACAGGGTCTCACCATGTAGTATAGGTTGGCCTTGAACTGCCAGTAATCCTCCTGCCTTGGGCTGCCAAGGGCTGGTATTATAGGTACGCACCACCACGTCCAGCTTTTTAAAAGAAGTATTTTAAAACACTCCAGAAATGAAAACCTTTGTCTAAGTACTAGGAATATAATACTTCATTATTCAAGTAATAAAAGGAATAGCACAATGATGAAATTTAAAATTTATAAACACAGAAGAAACTAAGGTTCAGAAACAAGGCACAATTGTGTTTATATAAATATTCACCCATATATACAGAGAGAGGAATCTTTTTAAGGCTATGATTGTTAGCGTTAAAATCCAAGCACTATCTGCTGTATTTCAAATTGTTATGAAAGCATATCATATATAGTATACTTTATCTTCTTTCACTAACAAGCTTTATTATATCCTGACAACTATCATTACAGACATATTTAAGAATAAATGACTAAATATCTGAATACAGAGCACTGATTATAGATTCCACACTGGTCTTAAAGATCACATATATATTTATTATTAAAGAAGATTGATTTTCTTTTATAAATCTTTAGAGTTGAATATCAAAACCTCAATTTTTGTTTTATGTAGTATCTATTTCAATTTCCATGTATAAATATGGAACATAAAAATGTAACAAAGTTAAATAAAACAAACCATGTAGCACATTTAAAAGAAGTTAACCTAAGCCCCATTAGCAGTTACTCAGTACAATACATGTAACTCGGGGCCTTTCCTCTGTCATCTGTGAAATATCTAGTAATTTTCATTATCTTTTAAAAATTGCAATATATACACACATACATATTCATGAAGGGTTACAAAAGTGCACAAGATCATGTAAAGAAAACTAATGACATTGTTATGTGCATAAAATTGAAATCCTTTTGGCTGAACACTAACATAAACTAGATAAGAAAAGAAATAGAGCAAATGCTTTAAAAAATTTTATATAAGATTAAGTGCGGAGTTACAAAGTAGCAATTAAAACTATGATGAACACGTTATAGCAATTAAAATGTCTTTATATTAAAACAAAATAAGCATCATTCCAATAAAAGAAATTCATAAATTAACAGTGATTGAGGGAATTAAAAATTAAAAATATATGGGTCAAGATGATATAATGAGGAGGTATATATTTTAAATACTATTTAGTGTATAATTTTCTTAATTGAAGAAAAATGAATGTATCTGAAGTTTGCTTCTGAGGAAATATTACATAGCTTAGGTATATGTAATACAACAGATATTAAACTCAGGTATTATCTAGCTTCCTCTTACGGCTATAAGAGAACTTTTTGCCAGAAACTAGTAGACATGCTTTAAGTGTAACTTCTGTCACAAAAATAAAAATGCAGCAAGGTTTAGTTAGTGTAAAGAAGTTAAATCTTAGATTGAAAAACTATGGCTTATTAGTAGTATAAAATCATTCCCAGCTTCATTTTTTTCACTTACTAAATTATACAATGAACTTCATATTTGCTTCATTTGTGAACACAAGAATAATAATTAAATTTTTTGACCCTCTATTTCTCAAATAGAAACACTTCAAATGCCTTCCAGATAACAGTCCCCAGAGGTATATAAGTACTCAAAAACACAAAGTAGGTTCTACCTTGACACTGAGGAACCTGGTCTTGATCTATGCTAGAGTATGAGAAGATCATCTTCACTGTAAATAAATTTTAATCTTTGCTCTCCAAAAAGCCCAAGGGCTTTGTTATATATATATATATACAGACACACAAAACCCACACGTGTGTGCACACACACATTGACCCAAACAGACACCATGTATTCAGATTTATCGGCAGTGCCTCTAAGAAAAATAATCAAAAAGTGTACAATAAAATTTTCTAGCAAATGATCTAATCTCAGTTTTTATCACTCAGAATTACAATAACAACTTCTATCTATCACCACCATAAAATTCAGACCTCCATTAAAGGTGTTGGACCACAAGCTCATAGTATTTTTAGATGCAAAGCTAATGTGTTCAGTGTCATTGGATAGTTTGTTAAGAGTTTTCAACTAAACAACCAAGGGGAAAGAAAAAAAGCGTTATCAGAGCTGTTCGGCTTAGGACCCTGGGAAGCCAAGCAAGCACCTCCCCTCCTTGGTAAGCGGTGGCAATCTGGCAGACCACGGCCCTTCCAGGGGGAGAACCAGCAGCAGGTCCTGAGATCCGCACCATGTTGGAATTTAGGATGCTGTGAAACCAAACAACCAGCCTGCCTCCCTGCTAAGCAGTAGTGAACCTATTGATGCATGGCCTAGAGTCAAACATCCCACTTCCCCTACCCCCGTTCTCCTGTCCGCACCATCCCCCTCACCCGGTTAGTAAATGGGAACCAGAAATCTGAGCATCTCCTGGGAGGTTGACCATAGCAAATAAGGGGGACTTCCTTCTACCATCTCTTTGAAGGCAATTATTTTTATTACTGTTTTGCTCTATTCTGATGAATGGTACTGCTCTATTCAATATTCTGTTTTGCTAAGTTCTATAATGTTCTGTATTTCATCTCATTTTGATATATGTGATTGAAAGAACAACTATTATAAAGATAACGAAATATACTGTGATACCTATTACTGTTATTCTGGTAACCTGCTGTGACGTTCTGTACCAATTTCACTGCATGATCTTAGTTGGCTTTATTCTGACTTGTTCTGTTGTATACTTTCAAAATAAAAAAAAAAGTCTATCAAAGAGAATATCAAAAAAAACAAAAAAGAGCTGTTCGGAAAAAGGTACTCCTGCGAGCACAACTGTCTGCTGTTTGTGACATGGTGCCTAATCAAACCATGCTCACATGCGAAAGGTTATCCGAAACTCTATCCATGAGACGATGCTATAACAGATCAACAGTGAAGGAGTTAAACGTACAAATGTGGGCGACAGAAAAGGGAAAGAAAATGGAAAGGTTGGTGATAGGAATTTAATTTTGATGTCAACTATCCTTTGTTTTGAATCAATTTGTCTGTGAATCAAAATCAACTTTCATTTCCACCATCGGCACCCAGTGGTAGGTATCCACTCACTTTGAAGACAGCCCACTGGACTTCCGGTCCTGACTTCATTTGAACATGCTTGTTACCAAGGCGCATACTCATATTTAAAATAGCTAACAAATGTTGAAAGCAAACTTATGACTAAAAGCCTAATTCAACAGTTGGCTGTTACACATATTTATTATCTTCATGGGGAACAGGGACCTGATGCCAGTGTCATAGCTGAGCTGAAATATTTTAAGAATAGACAAAGCTTATCACTCTGGATATAGAAGGAAAATTATGAAAAATTTATATTTATAAATATTAATACATGAATTAAAAAGTTAAAATTTGAATACAGATTAAAACAAATGAATATTAAGTGTCATGGATAACTTTATTTGGCAGATTTGGTTTTTAGACACTTTTGTCTTTCTGCTTCTGTCTGGAAAAAAGGTAACACTTTAATTCTATGCGGATGAAGACTATTCCCTAGTATTTGTAATTTGTCCTTACCTAAATTTAACCTAAAAGCCCAGAAAAACATGAGCTTGTTATTCAGACCAAGTGCTAAATTACCATGCAGCAGCTGACGCATTTGTTAAGTATTAGGCAAATGTTGTAACAGACTACGTTCTGTTTCAAAACTGACTATAAAGCTGGGCGTGATGGCTCACACCTGTAATCCCAGCACTCAGGAGGCTGAGGCAGGAGGATCACTGCAAGTTTGAGACCAGCCTGGCTACAAAGTGAGCTCACGGGGCTGGGGATTTAGCTCAGCGGCATAAGCGCCTGCCTTGCAAGCAGGCAGTCGTGAGTTCGATCCCTGGTACCGATAAAAACGAAAAAAGACCAAAAAAAAAAAAAAAAAAAAACAAAGTGAGCTCACGACCAGCCTGAACTGCAAAGGGAGACACTGTCTCAAAAAGACAAAAAAAAAAAAAAAAAAAACTGACTATAATTCAACTGTAACTCCAAATTTCAACTATTATATAGTTGTTAGGCACTGAATTGAGCTTTTAGAGTAACAAATAAATTATGATGAAAATCAACATCTGTTTATTATCATAAAGTCATTTCATACAAGATAGGTACATAAGAGATAGGGATAATAAGCTTTTCGCAATATACTTGAGACAGATTTACTAACCTTTAAAACACAGTATGTATTCACAGACCAATAGCCTATACTATACAATGCCATAACAATAAACTTCCCAGAACCGTGAGTCTATATTTAAAATACAATTATCCTTCTCTAGGCACTTGTCTTAATCCTCAACCGTATTTTCCTAAAAAGAAAAAATGTTACATCACTATTTATAAATTTTACTTTACAAGTGATTTACTCCAAAATGTATTACTAAGTAGATTTTTATTGCTCATATAAATCTTTTAACTAATCATTCACTTATTCACAAAACCAGGAAAGCCTAGTTAATGTTCAAGAACCTGACCACTGGAGACAAAGAAACTGTGTCTGAATCCAACCTCAATCTCCTTCCAACCCCTGTGAGCATGAGATAAGGACAGTCACGGGGGACAAGTGAGTCAACAGACGGCGAACACATGATACATGGTGAGCCCCCGATGCCAGCTAACATTATTACTGTTTTCACAGTATTTGTTGAATTTCCACAATGTGTTCTAGGAACACAGTAAAGAACTGAGAAAAGACTGGCAGGTTCCCTCCCTCTTAGATCTTCAATATAATGAAAGCACACAGCACATAAATCTACAAGATAAAGTCAGAGAGAATGCTTATGGAGCCAGGTAAATGGGTAGCAGGTGCAGGTCACCGTTTACTAACATGCACTTACTTTTACCCATCTGCTGTGCTGATCCTGCATGGGGGATTCCAGCCCCAGCAGCAACGCAGAGAGCACAGGCTTTGGAGGCCACCAGACCTCGGACACAGGCCTGGCTCCACTGCTTAAGAGTGATGTGAGCATGGAAGGTCACTGAATCCTTCTATGCAATTTCCTCTCAGCAAAATGGGAAGATTAACAGGAACTAACTCAGAACTGAATGTGCTCATGCTTGGATATGGCACAGCATGGTGGAACGTGATGGGAATAACGACGAGGAGCAAGGCCTTTGGTAAGTCAGTTCTGATGACAACTGCAGTTTCCAAGCTTGTCTGTACTCCAAATCCTGGCCCAATAAACTAAATGCCTACTTGTCTCTCAAGCTCTACCTTTCCAAACATGAGCTCAGCATTTTAGCTCAGAGGCACTACCTTCCTTCATCTATGTACTAATATTTGATGAGGCTCATAGTGTGCTGCCTCCATCCCTGGGAGGAACTGCCAAAGGCAGATGCCTAGCAGACTCTTACTATTTCCAGGCTTAGTTCAAACCCCTTAAACCATCACTGTCTCTTCCAAACAGGTTGGAGGTCTCCTCACTGTGTTCTCAGTGCTCCGAGTTTGCACTGATTCCTGCAGCAATTCATCTGCTGGAACTACCTGTTCTGCTCACTCCAGTGGACCTCCTGGAGGGCAGGCACCACGTCCAGCACCAGCTCCAGGCAGGGCACAGTCTACAGTGACCAATATCCAGAAGAAGCTACCCTACTAGACTTCACATTACAGGGCCCTTCTGTGCTCTGGCACTTAGCTTGGCTCACTGTTACCTCTAGATACTGAATACTGATGTCACTACTAGAGGACAAAGTTCTAAAGTCACCTGTTTCATTGGGTCCCTGGCTCCAGATTTAAAACCCTGTGTGATAACATCCGACTGACACTGTGAGGTCACAGGATCTTCTCCTGTGCCCTCAAGAAGATGGAGCATCTTAGCGACCACACTCCCTCGAGACTCACACAGGGCAGGTATCTCTGGGACAGGGAATGGGCTCAAATGTAGAGCAGTCAAAAAAGAGACAAGTGCTTGTAACATGGCCTCCAAATAGTGGGAAAATTTCATCACTGATGGGTCACCCACTTCCTGAGTTATGTCCTATTCCCTCTGCTTCATGGGACATACTATAAAGACAGCTGTACAAAAGCTGTTTCTAAGAATGCTAGTGGTATATTTCAAAAAGGATAATGTTATTTTAGTGAAAGAGCATGTAAAAAAATTCTTTTTTCCTGGGGCATCTTGCCTAGGGCCTGTACAAATATTTAATAGGTATTTATTAAATGAAAGGATGAATAAATTCTTATTCAATGGCAATATAATAAAATCTCCTGTTTAATAAAAAGTTAATATTACTTAACGCTCAGCAACATACTAAGTAATCAAACACCCAAATGCTTTCATCTCAAAAAGAAAAAGTTTGAGGCAATAACTCACACTCCTGCTCCTCAATGCTAACTTCTTAATGAAGAACCTCACACTGTCTCCCGGCCAATAAACAACTCCTAAAAATAGAACCCACAGGGCCAGCTTCCTCAGGCTTCTTCACACTAATCTGCGAAAGGTTTTGCCAGCTTTACCAGCTTATTTTATTTTATTTTATTTTTTTAGTCTAATAAGCCAAAGCCTGACGAACTCTTCTCCAGAAAATGGTGACTTTCGAAAATTTTTGCAAAAAAGCAAAAAGAATAATTTATTTGTGAAGTTTAGAGTCTGCCAAGTTTTAAATAAAGCTTAGAATTGCCCCACAAGAAAAGGCAACAAAATTAGAAATGTCTGTTCTCTTCAGAAGCACATAGTTAGGGGCAGGGAGGTCAGAGAGGGCTCTGAGCAGCTAGGTTACTCTCGTTTGGCGTAAAACAGAAAAGGTCAATGGATATCTGCTCACTGTTCTCCTTTGCAGTCTTCAAGGGAATAGATTTAACAGGACACATAATTTATAGGAATATTTTATAATATTCACCCAAAAAGTCAAATGCAGAAGAGCTGTCCACACACTAGGGACTCAAAGAATCAAGATGAAGTCTTGGATCCTACAACAATGTGCTGTGCAAGTAGAGCTGAAGATCTAGAGCCCATGGCAATGTCCTCCTCAAATCCAGCTAGAGGCTTAGAGCTCACAACAATGTCTCATGCAAGTCTGCATCAAAGATCTGCACTGAGAAGGCCCAAAGTCAGTGATGGAGGCTAGAAAGTCTGCACCAGTAGGATGAGGAATCTGTGCTAGTAAGTTGGCAACAATCATCAATCAGGTGGGCTTTTCACATCCAGAACCAGGCTGATTCAGTTCAGCTGGGTGTTACAAGCTGCTCATTAGTGAATCCAGCACATCCCTCAAAAATCTTCTAAGTATCCCCCACTTCTGGATTATTTTTTGGTATTGGCAAGTTATCTTATAAAATGGAACTATAATATACCTATGGTTCTGTCCATTTCTCACCACTGCCTTCATTCTAAATCCTCTCCTCAAAAGACAGTTAAGATATCTCTTAGTTCATTGAAAAAAAGGTTTGTGTTAATGTTATAAGGACAATCAAAGGCCTACATCTTGTACTCTGAGTAACAAATTTAAAGATACCAATATGCAATGTATTAACCATTGTTACCCT
Organism: Cavia porcellus; assembly: GCF_034190915.1. NCBI lineage: Eukaryota > Metazoa > Chordata > Mammalia > Rodentia > Caviidae > Cavia > Cavia porcellus. The sequence continues at coordinate 37,902,280 of NW_026947504.1, read as the reverse complement.
CCTAATATCTCGTTTTGAAATTTTGTTTTACTTTTCTTTCTCTTTAAAATTAAAAAAAATTTAAACAAATAAATAAACCAAGTCCTCCTTCTCTAGTGATTTACCTCCTTGTCAGTTACTTTTCTCCCTTTAATAAGAAAAATAACCAAACCCAAAGTTAAAGAAAGAAAGGTTTATTTAGCTCACAGTTTGTGAAGGTTTCAGTCTGTACTCAGCTGGCTCCAAGGCTGGGTGGTGTCAGAGGGGCAGGTGTCCATGGCAGTGAGAAACACCAAGAGCAACGCAAGTAAAAGGGCGATGCATGCACAGACTCTTTCTGTCCCTTATAATGCATTTAGATTACCTGCCCCAGGCTGGATATAGCGCTCACACCCATAATCCAGCACTGGACCATGAATCAAACATAAACTCTAAAAGCCTGCCTCTGAAAAATCTCTCCATGACTGCATGAGGCTTTGGGAACATCCACACAAACCATAATACCTCCCTATCCCCATCCAAGCTGACTCCCTGGTCAAGCATGAACTATTTCTTGTGCTAAAGAGAAAGTTTGCATTTAGAGTATTTAAATGATACTTGGATCTTTGTTTTATGAGAACTTACAGAAAACAATGTAATTACGCCTTTTATGTTCTCTTTCACTGTTCCCAATTTAATCTTACTGTGAAATTCCTTTGTAGAACAGTAATTTTCATAATTTTAGGCAGATGTTCACAGGCTTCTAAAGCTCCAGTATAAAGGTCCATCAGTGCAGGATGCCCACAGAACTGGATCTCAGGTTCCAGAAGAGAAAACAAAAGACTCAGATGAAAGATTGCCACTACATCCCACTCTACATTCAAGATACCCCAAAGAGGATCCCTATAGACTAAACTGTTTGCTTTCTGCTTCATGTAACAGACAAAATAATGAGAATTCAGAAGGAAGGAATTCTTTAAAATTCAAAAAGTAAAAGTCAAATCAAACTTGGCTCACAGATGATTTGTATGTTACAGGTATCTGAAACAAAAACTCAAGGGTCTGATATATTAGGAGCAAACTGTACAAGCCTTCTTGTGAATTTTACCTCCTCTTTGTCTTTGGTTTGTGTATCTCTCTAAACAATCTTTATCTTTCTATCTTGTAATGTAGAGAGACAAAAAAAAAAAACTTGGGGAAAAAAACAGCACTTCTTTGGAATCTGTGTTCTTCAATCTACATATGTGCAGTGGGAACCCATATTCACCAACCATTCCCCCATCTCTCCAGCCTTCCTTTCTGTTCCAACCTAAAAAGAACAGCAGCTCATTGTCAACACATACTTCACGCTGCCCCAGTGCTGCCTGTACCAGTTTCATCCTGGAATTCTAAAAGGTGACCGCCCTGACCACTCCTGTCTTCTTCCAGAACTGTGTACTAAATTTACATCCTCCAGCTAATTTCTCCCTCTTTCTAACCTGATTTCTCAAAAGTCTTCCCTCTATGGCTTCATATGCACAAGTAGCATCATATGAACTTAAGTATCTACGCAACACTATATTAAACAGCTTCAAATGTGTTTCGGAATTCTCAAGGGTCCAATGTATTACTTACAGCTGTCATTTTAGTATAGACCTATGTGCTGAATACAAACACACATTACCAATAATACTTGTTGGGTGAATACCTTAATACCTTTGTATTTCTAATTTCCACTTAACAATAGTCACTTATAACATGAACTACTTTCCATCTACCTTACAAGTAATTCAAATTCCTTTCTACTGCTCTGCACCAGACCAATCTAGAACAGTGTTCTGCAGACAGAATAATACTTGGCAAAGACTGATGAACTAGTTAGGAAAAAACACATGAACTTCAAACTGACAATGCACTACAATATAGGATTCAAAAGTAGAGTGACCCATTACAGTGACCCAAAGCATTCTGCAAAACAAGGAAAAGTAGTTTACCATTCTAGCAGCAACTCCAAGTACAACGATACATTTCAAGTGAAAAGTTAAGAGTTCCTGTTTTTTATTCACATTGCACCAAAGAAAAATGTTTCCATTTTTAATAAGACCATTATATAGCACCTTGAGGCAAAACCGGCCTAGGTAATGACTTGTAGAAGCAAAGAGAATAGCTAGAAGCAGATGCATAACCACAGACACCATTAAATTTTTGCACCTTAATTTTTTGGCAGACTTTGTAGTCAAGTGCAACCTGCCAGGGGTAATGAATAAACAAACAGCAGCTCTAGACATCTGGTACTGTGGGAGGCATAGATATTTTGAGTCATCAGATATTCAAGTGATGAAAATTAACTGCTGATTCCTCCCTCCCCAAACAAATTCTATGAATGCTAATAATGGGCAAATTGAAGAAAAAAATATGAAGAATGCAAACTTACCATCTGAAGTCTCCATACTGTGGTCACGTGTGACAAGAGGGACCCAGACCTCCTGTCTTTTAGGGGTACAGCGTACATACACTGACACATCTTGGCACTGAAGCCTTGCTTAGAGGACTCGGCAGGACCCCACCACCAGGCTGGGGAAGCCCTAGTAACCTCTGCCTCTGAGACTCCACTTACTCGGCTTCCATGGCAGAGTGAGCTGCAGGTGCTTTCTTAAGAGTACGCCATTTCTTGAAACACATTTCAGCCAAGTTTCAACTAGGGAGCCATCCTGCCTCCTTAAGGTGGAGAATATGTTTGTCTGTGTGTTGTCATCATCCCAGCACACACAGAAAACACACACGCACACATTCACACATGCTGTGCTTGGTACATTTCAGCATTTACTTCTCAAAAGTCAATTTTATTTCCCTATGTTCAAGCAGTTCCAGGGCTCAGTACATCATCACTGTCCCCAACCCCCAAGAACTCTCTGCTGTCCACAATTTTTAGATGTCTAAAGTGCTATTCATGGAATAAACTCAACTTTTAAGCACATGTGATCTCAAAACTATAAAAAAAGAAAAAACGATCCAGTATCAAGTACAATTACAAATTCTAAAATCTCATTTGCCATCTCAACTACCAAAGGACTTGTTAAATGCAAGTACATACTACCTGAGCCATTATACTACTCTCTGGATCTTGTGAGCAAATTGATTTTATTTTATTTTGGGTTTTTGTTTGAGACAAAGTCACTGTGTAGTCCAGGCTGGTCCTAAACTCACTACATACCCCAGGCTGGCCTTGAACATGCAGCAATCCTCCTCTCTCAGTCTGCCAAGTCCTGGGATCACAGGTGTGCATCACTATGCTTGGATTTTGAGCAAATTAAATCTAACGATTAAAGTTGTCATACTGCCTCAGTACTCCTAGCTGACTTCTGTGGAAATGGTTTCAGAGTAATGATAACGGATCATGTAATAATTAGAAGGGATATCCTTATCTAATAATTAAAAGTGTCCTTATCACTTTAGACTGCACTACCAGAGAAATTAGATGGGGGTGGGGCGGTAATGATGTTGCTTAATTATGTCTTTAAATGTAAAACCAATATTGCCACCTAGTGGCAATCTAAGTCCCCTAACTCAACAGGATGCCTAAACTACAAATTGTAAATGGAAATGAAAGATCATAAAAACTAAGTATTAAGTATACCAAAACTAAATAGAGGCATAAAGTATTAGTAAAGTTAATGGAGCTATTTCCTAAACTTTCAAAGCTGGGAAAAATGCATCAGTGGAAATGCAATTTCCAATACTGTGTGTCTGGCATTCCACTGCGGGGGGTGGGGGGGATGTTAGGTGATACAAAGAAAAGATGAGAACAGGTCCTGCTACTCCACCTAGAATTTGAGGAAAGGACAGACATATCACTGAACAAAGTTCACAGTAAGGAAGTGCACATAAAACACCAATGAGTATCCCACAAACAAGGTATCTAAAGATAAAAACATCCATCCTAGTGGACTGAGGTTACCAGCAATATGATCTACTAAAATCAAAATTACACTTAGCCATTTTCCAAAACAATATTTTGACAACACAGATGAAACTTCAAGACATTATTAAGTGAAATAAAACTATCACAGAATGATAAAGACTACATGACTCCCCTTGTCTGTGATACCCAGAGTAGTCAAACTCACAGACAAAAAGTAAACTGGCTGCCAGGGCTCCGGGAAACAGAACTAGAGAGTTGCTGCTTAACGGTTTCCAAGTTTCAGTTCTGCACAATAAAAAAGTCCTAGCGATGAGTGGCTATATGAATATACTTAATATACCACTGAATTGTGCACTTGAGATGTGAATTTTATGTTATAAGCTGTTACGGGTTGTGTCTAGATGCCCCCAAAGCCTCATGCAATCACGGAAGAGCTTCTTCAGAAGTGGCTGGACCTAGAGTGTGTGATGCTGGGACATGTTCTGTCATATGTTTGTCCTTTCCTCAAATTCTAGGTGGAGTAGCACGACCTGTTCTCAACTTTTCTTTGTATCACCTAACACCCCCCCCCAGTGGAATGCCAGACACACAGTATTGGAAATTGCATTTCCACTGATGCATTTTTCCCAGCTTTGAAAGTTTAGGAAATAGCTCCATCACATACTACATCAGTCCACTAATTAGTCTGGGATAGTTCTGGGAGTAGATAACGGGAAGGCCCTCCTTGCATGTCAGTGCTACTCACCCTAAGGGAGTAGTTTGGGTAGGCTACATGGAACAGAAAGAGGGCTACTGTTTGTCACTTGCTACTTTGCTGTCTTCTGCCTGCCATGAATTGTTTCTCCTTTGTGATGCCCTCTCCCGTGACACCCTGCATTGCAGCCAGCTAACCATGGACTGAAATCACTACAAACTGCAAACCAAATAACTTTTCATCCTTTAACTTTGGGTGTCAAATATTTTGGTCTCTGCAATGAGAAAAGTAGCTAAGACATATGCTTTTATCTACAATTAAAAATGGAATAATATGGCAGTAACAGGACCGACTACCACAAAGCGTTAAGAGTGAGCGCCTTCCTGAGGTGGGTGTCCAAAAGAGATCTCAGGAGACAGTCTATCAGATGGGTAGGTGGAGACCCCCTCACTGGACTCTCTGGACAATGCCACAGGACTGCCCACTATTGGGAACAGTTCCTGGGCATTCCTGGCTTCACACATCACCCTTCTCTCAACACTTCTCTGTTCATTCCTCCCTCTCCACAGATGGCTTCTCTTGCTCTGCTCAACCACTAGACACTGGTCTCTCCCAGGGCCCAGTGGCCTCCCAGCAATCAGTGCCTTTAAGCTCTCAAGTACTACCAACAAGTACTGTTGATGCTCAAACTCCACTTCTGGCCAAAACCTTCTCCTGAACATCAAACAAATGCCTCAAGCCACTGATGCCACTCCCTTGATGTGATCCATGGAAACCTGAGGCCAACCTCATCCTGGAACCTGCGAAGCTGTCCTCAGTCCCACCCGATGGCACCACCTCATCCAAGTCCTAGCTGGGGGGTGGTCCCTGCCTTCTATCTAAATCCTGCCATTCTGGCTGAAATTTATATCCACCACTACCATGTCATAGGCCAGGGCTTCTCCACTGCGCATGTGAGGGTCCAGAGTGATTCTACCCAAACAGCCCTCCCAAGGCCCCTGTCCCAGTCATGGCTTCTTAACACCATCCTTTCCACAACCAGTAAGGGGCTGGTTTTAAAACAAATCCAACTAAGTTTCTGCTCCCCAACAGCTCTCCCTAGCAGGGGTCCCAAACGGGGTCACTTTTAGCTATAACAGTGACACAGGGCCATACATACAGTCACTGCCCAGAGCTACAGAAGGTAAAGATCTCATATACAAGAGATATGGTTACCAAAATGCCCATAGATCCTTCCAAGAAGCCCCAATAAAAGACTGGCCCCCAGAGCACACATAATTCCCGTGTGACCACACCCCCACCTACCTTCCCAGGCTTGGTGCCCACATGGCTGCCTCCTACCTGACACCCTCCCAGAATGGCATCCAGTGCCTACACATATTCCTGCCTCTCACTTGGCTGCCTGTATCTGTTTTCCTTACACAGCAGTCTTCCCTCCCCCTCCTGTCCTCAATCTACCTCATGCCTAATACACAGGATCCAGCTTTCGGAAAGCCCTCCTGAGCCCGTAGGCCCTCCTTAGTTCCCACCGCCCTGTGACACCCCACCACGGTGGGCCCCTCTCCGTGTACCTTCCATCGTTCCTACCAGCTTTCAAACTACCTGCTGATGAGCCTGCCTCTTCCCCTGGACTATGCCTTCTTGCTCTTTGCATCCCAAGTGCTTACCCATGATAAATCTGTAAATACTGAATGATTGAACAAGAGATTCATTGATAGGTCCTTCCATGGACTGGCTGGTCTCTGATGTACAAATGGAATCCTAGCTTTGACAGAGGTGTCAGTTCGTCCTCCAAGATCTAACCTATCTTCCTTTTAGTGATCAGAACCCCTTGAGGTCTAGCCAGACCCAAGGTGACCCAAACAGACATTACATTTCCTAGCCTTGGTGTGCTCACATGATTATGTTCTGGACCACGGTTAAGAGGGGACATAAGACATGCAACTTCAAGGTCACCGCCTCACAAGGAAACTGCTCACCCACACACTGGAATGCAGAGTGTAAGTCGTTTTCGGCAAGTCAGAAGAAAAGACACCTTACACAAGAACCAAGGCAGGGGACGCGAAGCAGAGCCACCTACCGGACTGTTCTGGGAGGGAAAAGAAATCTTGCAGCTTCCTCAGGCCATTGCTATATTCGTAGTGTTAAGCCGAGTGAATTTCTTTATTCTTTTCCATATTGTTTCTCAAAGATAAACTCAATCATAACATTATATTTTCCTAGTGGCAAGTTGCACACCATTTTTTTCTACTCTCTTCCTTAAACTCTGTTTTTTCTGAGGAAAGTAAATAACTTATATTGAGTAGAAAAGAAACTTAAGTTCACCTGTGAAATGTTGAAGATCTACTAGCTTACTATGGTTGAGATATAAAATTCACTTCAAAGTCTCATGCATTTGGAAGATGAATGGATTGCAGGGCCCAGACCAGAAGAGGGGGAGCACGGAGCGAGGGCCTGGAAGAGTTCATCTCCCTACTCGCCCCCTTCCTTCTGTCTTGCTTCCTGTCTGCATGAGGCAGGCAGCTCTCCTCTGCCAGAATCCTCCACCATACTGCTTCTTCTGAGGGCTAGTCAACCACGCAAGGCTGAGACTTCTAACACATGAACTAGAGTAAACCTCCCCTGCTTTCAGTTGTGGTTGTTGGGTATTTTGCTTCTCTGTGACCTCTAAAACAGGTCTGGGATATTATAATCAGATCAGAAGTATTAGCCGGGGATTTAGCTCAGCAGCATAAGCACCTGCCTGGCAAGTGCGCAGTTGTGAGTTCGATCCCTGGTGCTTAAAAAAAAAAAAAAAAAGAAGTATCTGCCTTTGGAAAACTTATAATTTAATAGGCTGTGTCTCTGTGTGTGCAAACATATATACACGCATGTGCATGTACATGGCCAAAGATTCCCAATCTGTATGGAAGTCAAATGCAAAGAAACGTCTATTAATATAAAAAAGAAAGTCACTCTGAGAAAGAAGAAAAAATGAGTTTCAGGAATTCAATTCAATTAACATTAAACACCTAGGCTAAGCACACACCACACTTGATTGGTTCTGAGAAATCAAAAGCTAGTAAGACACATTCTGTTCTCTGCTCTCAAAATTTGTAGAAGAGAATGACAAAAAGGTAACAAAAACATCATTAATATGAAGTAAAAATTATACAAAAGAAATCTGTGCAAGACAGGGAAAGAGGGAATGATATACAACTGCAACTCAAGAAGGTGCCAAGAAAGGCATCCTAGGGATACAGGAACTGCACAAGAAGACAGGGTGTTACGGCTTGTGTCTAGCTGTCCCCCAAAGCCTCAGGCAGTCACAGGGAGGGCTACTTCAGAGGCGCTGGATCTAGAGTGTGTGATGCTAGGATTAAGTGTGGTTACTAAACTGGTCCACTGATTGGTCTGCCACAGCTCTGAGTGTGGATAATGGGAAGGCTGTATGTGAGTGCTACCCGCCCTGAAGCGCACAGCCTGGATACAACACACAGGAAAGAAAGAGGGCTGCAGTGGTCTTTCTGCTTGCTTCCTACTACTTCACTGCTTTGCTGCCCCCCTGCCCTCTGCCTGGCATGAACTGTCCCTCCTCTGCCATGCTGCCTACCTTGGAGCCAGTCAACTGCAGACTGAAAATCCCGATAGTGCAGTGCAGTTTCTGCAGTGCCTTATAACTTGAAATCCCATAAATAAACAATTTGTAAGCTTTAAATTATGCACCATTGTGAGCCGTTTGATGAAATATTGTGCTGCCTCACTCTGACCTACTTAAGCCGTGACTCATCCTTTTGTCCAGCTTGTCCTCGTTGACATGTTACCTGACGGTTACCCACTCAGCAGTGAGCTCGGTGTTCAGACTGACTTTTGAGCTGCTGGAATATTTGGGGGCAAGTAAACCTTACTTCACTTACTAATGTTCTAAAGCATCACAGAAACAGTGCTAACAATTTTAATATATATATATATATATATATATATAAAATTATTATAGTCTATTTTATTATTTACTGTTATTAATCTCTTACTGTGCCCAATTTAAAAATTAAATTTTAGCACAAATAAAAAACAGAATATATTTTGTTTGGTACTATCTATAGTTTTTGAGGGTCTTGGAACATATCCCCATAGGAAAAGAAGCTACAGTATACAAAAGTGGATCTTTCTTCATTTCAAACCTCCAGCATTATTTAGAACTTTAGATTCAGTTCATGCCTATTTTAAGCGTCATTAAAATGTACCTGTGCAAGTAGATTTTTCATCTCCATAATCCTTCTAGGATATTACATTATAAATCATATCGAAAGTTCCATTAATGACATCCAATTAAAAAGCAGATTAAGAGACTCATAAGGAAAGCACCTCTAAGATTAATGAAAACGTTATTTCAACATCAAAACTGCCTTAGAACTTCTTACCAAAATTTTGAACATTAATTATTTCTGCTATTTTAAGCCATGCCTTTAAAAAGTTATTTCTCCTACTTATTAAGATGACAAAATCAAAATAGTACTATAAAATTATGACTCTTAAAACTTATGCACTATACATTTATATATACACACACACACACACTTTACGCAGAATACTTTGAGCATTACGAATTATCTACAGCATTTTCTTTTTTTTGTACATATGTGTCATAGATACAGATCACAGTCATCACAGGAAATCTCCCCTGCATGTAAGAGATCTTAATTCTTCTTCCCCCACTCCCCTCACCGCCCCTCAACCCATCCTCTCCTCCCATTTCCAAAAGCTTTCCTTCCATCTTTTTCCTTCCATTCTCTTTTTTTCTCTTCTTTCCCTTCCTCCCCCTCTCCCTTGTTTCCCTTCTCATGGGAACATTTTCTTCCTACTTCTTAATATCTATCACACATTTTGGTCCTTATTTGCACCTTTGGTTTCTCACATACAAGAGAAACAACATGATATTTAAACATACTTTTTGATCTATTTCACTTAAAAGTATAGTGTCAAGTGCATCCATCTAACCTAAAAATGTCTCAATTTTATCCTTCTTTACCGAAGAGTAATACTTCATTGTATATAAAAACTGCATATTCTTTATTCATTCATTGACAGACATCTTGGCTATTTCCAAGATTTGGCTATTAGAAATTGTGCTGCTATAAACACATGGCTGCACATGTATCGCTGTGGTAGGATGCTTTTTAACTCTTTCAGGAGGAAGAGGAATAGCTGGATTAAAGAAACTCCTATGTTTAGTTTTGTAAGGAATCTCCACACCAATTTCCAAGGTGGTCGCACCAGTCTACACTCCCACCAACGGAGGAGAAGAGTTCCTTTTTTCCTACAACAGTTTTGGAAGTATGGTCATTTTTACTATATTAGTTTTGCATATTCAAAAACAGAAGATATCTTCCATTTTCTGATATCTTCTTCAATCTGCTTTTTCAGTGTGCCATAGTTTTCAATGTAGAGGTTTTTAACTTCCTTTGTTACACTGATTCCTAAATATTTTGTTTTTCTTAATGCTACTGTGAAAGGTGTAGTTTCCCAAATTTCTATCTCACTGAGTTTGTTATTCATTTACAAGCATGCTATTGATTTTTGAGACTTTATTTTGTATCCTGCTATTCTTGCTGAATCTGGTTATTAATTCTAGGAGTCTTAATTCTTGGGTCTTCTACGTAGAGTATCATATCATCAGCAAATGATAATACAATTTCTTCCTTTCCTATCCATATTCCTTTTCTTTTTTTTTTTTTTTTTTTTTTTTTTTTTTGTCGAATTGCTGTAGGTAATGTTTCCAGAACTATATTTAATAGAAGTAGTAATAGTGGCCATACTAGTCTTGTTCCTGATCTTAGAGTGAAAGCTTTCAATTTTTGACTATTTGATAAGATGTTGGCAATTGGTCTGTTATAGATGGCATTTATCAGATTGAGATAAAGACAGTTTATTCCAATTCCCTATAGAGTTTTTATCATGAACGAGTATTCAACTTTGTCAAATGCCTTTTCTGCATCTATTGAAATGATCATGTGTTTTTTGTCCTTGATTCTAATGATGTGGTATATTACATTTATTGATTTGGGTTTACTGAATGATCCCTGCATCACTGGGATAAAATCTACTTGGTCATAGTGTAAAATCTTCTTGATGATTTGCTGCATTCTGTTTGCCAGTAACTTATTGAGAGTTTTTCCATCTGTGTTCACTAGGGAAACTGGCATATAGTTCTTTTTTTCGGCTGGCTATTTCTCTGGTTTTGATATCAGGGTTATGCTTGCTACCAGGAATTACTTTGGGAGTATTACTTCCCTTTCAATTTCATTAAAGAATTTGACAAATAGGAGCATTAGATCTTCTCTAAATATCTTATAGAATTCAGCAGTGAACTCATCAGGAGCTGAGCTTTTTTTTGTTGGTAGTTTTTTAATTATTTCTTCAATTTCATTAACTGATATTGGGTTGTTTAGAATTTTTATATCTTCTTGGTTCAACTTCAGTAATTCATATGTATCTAGGAATTTATCTATTGTCTGAGTTTTCTTACTTAGTAGAGTACAGGTTCTTAAAAGTGTGTACTGATGACCTTCTGGATTTCTGTAGGATTCACTGTGATTTCACCCTAACTGCATGGATTTGGATCTTGTTTCTCCTTTTTTTGAGGAGGCTGGCTAAGGGTTTGTCAATTATATTTAATCTTTCAAAGAAGCAACTCTTGATTCATTGGCTCTGTTTCAATGACTGTTTCTTATCCTCAATTGCATTGATTTCTGTTCTGATCTTTATAATCTCCTTGCTTACATATGCTTTGTAACCACAGCATTTTCAGCAACAGCCAGTATTAAATAGTAATGAGTCAAAATAGTTTCATCTAAATAAAACTACAGACTCAATGCTGGGGGAAACATAATCATATTAAGAAAATCATAATTAGCAGGCACTCTGAGCCACGTCTACGTACCTGTGTAAGATTTGCAGCCTCCTCTAAAATTCTTTTTTTCAGTTGCTCTGCTCTCTTGGCATGGAAAGAATTGCTTTGACTCTGGATAACAAATACAACTTCTTTCAAATCTAGAACAAAAAAAAAGTTTTCAGGTTTTTCTTTCGTTAACAATAATTGAAATAAATTTGAAAACAAGTTAAAAAAAAAAAAACGACAAGTCAGGCAGCAAACTCTTGGGGGTATCTATTTGTATCTAATTCTAGAGACAAAACTCTTTTTAAACTGATTTCCAAAACATTCTTCCTAGAAGTTAGCAAGTAAATAAGCTCACTGTACTAGACCAAGCCTATGGTAACAAACTGTGAATGTGCTCCTGCATCTGTCAAAAAGAATGTGTGAAAGTATGGAACGTCTAGAACACCAGTCTCCTGAGTGACTGACAATCAGATGTTTACAAGAAGCCTTCCAACACATTTCTCGTAATCCTACCCTGTGCTGCAATCTGTTACGATACTAAGCGTGTCCCCAAAACACATACAAAGTCCTAAGCCTCAGTATTTCAGAAAGTGATCTTCTTCGGAATTGGGTCTTCACAGAAGTCACCAAGTTAAAATAAGGCCATCAGGGGGAACCTAATCCTCTATGACTGACAGCCTTACAAGGGGAAAATTTACAAAGAACACACTTATGCACAGAGGGAAGATGCGTGAAAACAGATGAAGATGGTCACTGACAAACCAAGGAGATGCCTGGAACAGATGTTCCTCCATGGCCCCTCGCAGTCCTCAGAAGGAAACCACTCTGCCAACACCCTGATCTCAGACTTTAGCCTCCAGAATTCACACAATTTCTTTTTTAGACTGCCTGTATTAGTCAGCTTTCGGTTACTGTGATCAAATGCTCAAGATAATCAACTAGAAATAAGAAAGACTTACTTTGGTTCACAGTTATGGAGGCTCCAGTGCAGTCACTTGGCCCTGATGCTTTGGGCCTGAGCAGAAGAGTACATCACTGCGAGAATGTGTGGCAAAGAAGTTCTGTTCACCCCTGGGATCAGGAAACAAAGCGAGGACACCCCAACATCCTCTCCATAAACACAGCCACAGTGCACTAACTTTCTTGTACTAGGCCTCACCTCTTACAAGTTCCACCACCTCCCAACACTGTCACGTGCTGGGGACCAAGTCTTTACCCCAACCCTACCAATCCAATATGCTATTTTAAGAATGCTCTGCATGGCCCTGCAGTGACACTTAACAATGACTGTGTATGTCCACTGAGTCAACAAGGATTTGCAAATAAGCAACTTAATAATCCCTTTAGTACCTTGAAACACACCTAGCCAGAATTAAGTGTTATCTCCAGGAAACCACCAGCAACAATTCCACACAGTAGGCTACTAGTCAGAGGTGCTGTACAAAGCCCAGCTACAACACGCAGATGGTATTTGCCAGTCCATGAAGGACCAGCCTCAAGGCACGCAGCCTTTTGCAGTAGTGAGCCAGGAAGAAATCCTAGTATGTCATTCCCACCTGGCTGGGGAAGACCCCTAGAAATCCTGCCAAGACGGGCAGTTGCGCAGGCTACACACCAAACAAGCACATTTAGTCTTCTTCGGTTTCAAATTTGTAATAAAGAAACAGAAAAAGCCACGATGGCAGCACTGTGCCACTAGACAAGGGTGTAGGCAGAAAAGGGATGTCACATAAATTTTAATAACCATATTTATAGCAGATATTGGACCTTCCCCTACCCCTCAAGTGTTTTTCTAGCATTTCAGCTCAGAGACACTAATTAGATTTTTAACTGTATTTCATTATATTTTATTGTTCTTATGTTATTATATAGTTCCATCTTTTACCCACTCGCTCAAACATTCTAAACAGATAGCTCCACAGTGAGCCATCTAGATCTGAAAATAATTCAAAATGTTCTTTTATTAAAACTCAATACAAAATATAAAAGAGAATGCTGAATAACCTACTGAATTTGACCTAATTTCTTTTCTTTAGGAGCTTGTATAAATAGGAATACTGTGTATATCCACATCTATTTTAAACAGCTTCTTGGCTCTCTCTCTGTTCACTGAGGGCATACATATCATAATATAAAAGGAGTCTTAAAAATAAATAAATAAATGGTGTCTTATATTTCAGCTGATATATTCGATCCAAAACATCTGAAATATTAATATAAACTGACATATCAAAAGAGAAGTTACAAAAATTTCTTTTGTTCAGAAAGGAGCAAATCTTCAGGGATTACATTTTTCAAAATTTAATAAAGGTGAAGATGCATATTCTCAATGATCCAGAAATTTTACTCCTATTAATCATCGTTGAGAAACCCTCATACTGTATATGAGGATGTATAATAACAAAAGTGCCCATAGTGACATTATGTAAAGAAAAAAATGGAAGCAAGTCAAATATATACTAATTAGATACATAAACCACAATATTCTACAGCAATAAAAACTAGCATTACATATGCTAATTAACTGCATATAAAATTAATTAAGAGAGATTCAACACGGCTGATTAGAGTCACACAAGATACTCTGAAAAGATTCACTGAATACACAGGTATTATGAAATTGGGAGAAATACTCACACCCTGAAACCAAAATTAATATGAAAGACGATACAAATGGATAAAACAAAATGTGTTGAAAAGGGGAAGTGGTACCACCACTGCTGATCCACCCTCACACCTTTCAAGGAGCAGCCAGGATGAGCATCCCAGGCAGCCTGAAGGAATGAACTACCACAGCGGGCCAGACTCCTGGAGCAGCCTATGCACAAAGTGGGAGAATCTGAGTTATCAAGAAATCCTCAGCAGGGCTGGGGATTTAGGTCAGCAGCATAAACACCTGCTCAGCAAGCATAAGTCATGAGTTTGATCCCTATTACCAAAAAAAAAAAAAAAAAAAAAAAAAAAAAAAAATCCTCAACAGTGACCACCCTTACATCACAGGGGAAACAGTCCCTAAATGAAGCCCAGGGACTATGTCAGATTTTGCTGGCTGGAAAGGAGAAATTTTGAAACAGTCAGTTAAGGACTTCAGCACAAAAGATAGCACAGGTTTGAATCAGAGACTTCCTGGCAACCAACCAGTCGTCAAATATCTGAGCAAGAACACCAACCTGCTCAGCCCAGAGGAAGGCAAGAGTCGTGGGGCACCAACAGGTGAAGGGAAGCTCGAGGTGAGAAACATTACTTCACATCCTCTCCTCTCAAATGAGTTGAGGTAGTTGGATCATGAGCCAGAGACAAAAGACGAAGGTATCTCTGCCCGAAGCACAGGGACCGAGAGACTGACGCCCCTCATCACAGGCTGCAGACAGCCGCAGAGAGAGGGAACTGGGGAAGCCGCCTGCAGACAGAGTGGCCAGGGCAGCAGGACCTGCGTGGCCGCTCGGGCTTTCGGGCATAGTGGTCACGTGGGAAGTGCGTGCACTTTCTCTTACTGGAGTGTTAGAGCTAGGTTCCTGCAAAATCTTGTTCTTTGTTTGTTTTTGTTTTTCCCTTTCTTCCCTCCCTTTCTTGTTTTGAGGTAGTTATTCTCTGTCTCTGTTCTGCCTGTTCCTTTCCTTCAATTCTGTCTTCTGCATCAACACTATTTTATAGCTTCTGCCTGTTTCTTCCACTTTTTAACTCCTTTCCAGTAGCTTTGTCCTACTTTGCTCTCCGTCATTCCTGTCTTCTTCTGTACTAACTTTTTGCTCTCCCTGTTCCATTCTTTCTGTCGTCCTTATTTCACTGTCTCCTTGTCTTCCCTTGCCTCTCCTCCACAGCCTTCCTCAATACCACAGACTGCCGCCTTCTCCCATGCTCTGCCCCTGCACACACAAACACATGCACATACATGCAAATGCACATGGATGTACATACAAGAGGACATGGGAAAACAGGCAGCACAGGTCTCCAAGGTCTCCCCACTCTCCCAAAGCAGACCTAGAGCACCAACGGAGAGGAAGGCCAGCACTACAAAGCAGAGCTTTACAAACTTATTAAAGAAGAGGTAAGGAAACTTGGCAAGTTAAAAAAAGACATGACCCAAAAATTCCTGGAGCCATCATACAAACTGACCAGGGTGGATAAGGGAGAAACAAAAAATTGGAAGAGCAGACTAAAATCATTCAAAACATGAATGACAAGTTTACCAAAGCCATAGATTCCATGAAAAGATATTAGACAGAAATATTGGAAAAAAATCATATAGAATTCATAAACTAAGAAATAAGCAACGTGAAGAGTTTATGGAATCAAGAACAACATGGTAAACAATGATGAAGTCTTAAAAACAAGGAAGATCATTTACCAGCTGCTGCACCACACCGAAAAGACCAACCTAAGGCCAACTGGAGTTAGAGAAAAACTACAAGACAATATACACGGAATAAAAAATATCTGTTCATTCAAAATCATCATAGAAAACTTTATGAGGAAAGACTACAACATACAGGTTAGAGAGGTTTACAGAATACCACCTAACTATGATGATATAAGTAGTTCTACACAGTGCGACTTAGTCAAAATGTCGGATTTCCAACAAAAACAAAATTGTAAAAGGTGTCATAGAAAAGCAAAAAATCACATATAAAGGCAAACTATTTAGGATTACAAGACTTCTTGACACAAATTTTAAAGGGACAGAATGGCCTGGACTGAAGTATTCAAGCCTTAGAGAAAACAACCCAAATTGAAATATCCTACAAAACTCTTTCAAAATAGATGGAGCAATAAGAACACTCCAAGAAAAATAACACCTTAAGAGACACGTGAACACCAAATCAGCATTCTTAAATATACTCAAAAATGAAGCACTGACAGAGACACCAAGTATAGACAGAATGAATAGATCAAGCAAGCAAACAGACAAATAAGAAAAGGAATAGTAAAGAAATCATCAGTAGAAAAAGAATTCAATGACAGGATTGAATCAGCAACTTTTAGTAACAACTCAATATTCACAGCCTTAACTCTGCAATGAAAAGAAACAGATTGACAGATCATATCAAAAAGCAGGATCCAAATGTTTATCGCATTGAAAAAACTGAAGTAGTCCAAAAAGGTAGTCACACACTAAATCCAAGAATGGAGCTGGGCACAATAGTGCGTACCTATAATCTCAGCACTCAGGAAGCTGAGGCAGAAGGATTACTGAGAAGTTGACACCAGCCTGGGCTCCATAGTGGGTTAAGGCCAGCCTGAACTAGCAATGCCTGGTCTCACAAAAAACAAAAACAAACAAACAAACAAACAAAATCAAAGAATGAAAACCAGTAATCCATGTACTAGAACTCCAAAGGCAAGCGATTTTATACTCAAACTAAACTTCAAGCTAAAACTAGTCAGAAGAGGTAAAACAGGTTACTATATACTAGTTAAGGAAGCAATCTAACAAGGAGAACAGCTTTCACTACATAAGCAGCAAATACTGGAACACAACACCATAAAACAAACACTGCTGAACATAAAAGATTAAATAAACACCAATGCAATCATAGTGGGTAACCTCAACACTCCAATTGAACAAAAAACCAACAGAGAAATATCAGGGCTGAATCACATTTGTAAAGAAATGGTCTTCATAGATATCTACAGAGCGTTCTCCCCTATTACAACAAATATACAATCTTCTCAGCAGCACACAGAACTTTTTCCAAAATAGACTACATACTAGTCTACAACACCAGTTTTAATAAATATGAAGGAAACAAAACCACCACAAGTATACTGTTACACCATTGTAGAAATTTATTAAAATAGATTTTAAAATAGAAATCTATTTTTTTTAAAAAACAGAAAATTTAAAAACACTTGAAAAAAAGCGGGGGGGGGGGGGGTTGTACTGGGAATCAAACTCAGGACCTTGCACTTGCTAGCCAGGTGCTTATGCCTCTGAGCTATATTTCCAGCCCAAACACCTGGATATTTAATTAAACAGTAACGCCAGTATAACACACCAAAACCTATGGGACACAATAAAAATAGTATTAAGAGGTAAGCTTACTGCAATCAATGTTTACACTAGAAAAATACAGCAATCTCACATAAATAACCTAAGGATGAACCTCAAGATACTCAAAAAACAACAATCTAACGGGCTGGGGGTTAAAAGCTCAGCGGCATAAGCACCTGCCTTGCAAGCAGGCGGTCGTGAGTTCAATCCCCGGTACCGATAAAAATGAAAAAGACAAAAAAAAAAAAAAAACAACAATCTAAATCCAAACCTAGTTTAAGGTGGGAAATCATTAAGATCAGAGTAGGAATTAATGAAATAGAGACTAAACAATACAATAGAAAAGAATCAATAAACCAAAGATCTGGTTCTTTAATACAACAAACAAAATAGATAAACCCTTAGCCAAACTTACCAAAAGAAGGAGAGACCTCAGATCAATGCAATTAGAAATGAAAAAGATGAAATCACAACAGATACTGTCAAAACCCAAAAGATAGTAACTACTGCATAAAATTATAGCCCAGGGGCTGGCGATTTAGCTCAGCGGCATAAGTGCCTGCCTTGCAAGTGTGTAGTCATAAGTATGATCCCCGGTACCGACAAAAAAGAAAAAGACACACACACAAAAAAATTATAGCCCAGTAATTTGGAAAGTCTGGAAAAGACAGATTCCTAGATTCATATGAATTACCAAAACTAAACCAAGAAAACATAAAAATTCTGAATACTCCAATAACAAGCAATGAAACCAAGGCAGTAATTAAAAAAATAATTACCAAATAAGAAAAAGCCAGGATATGATAGATTCACTGGTGAATTCTATACGGTATTTAAGGAGATTATAATACCAATATTCAAACTCTTCAATGAAATTGAAAGGGAAAGCGTGGTTCCAAACTCATTTCTAGAAGCCAGTATGGTTCTGACCCTAAAAGCAGACAAAGACTCAAATAAAAAAGAAAACTACACATCAATCTCCTTAAAAACACAGATTCAGCAAATCACTAAAAGGATCATATACCATGACCAAACAGATTTCACCCCAGTCTTCATAATATGGTTTAACGTATTCATAGTCCACCTACCCAGAAACAGGAAGAAAACCACACAATCCTATCAATAAATGTAGAAAAAGCTTTTGACAAGATCCAACACCTATTCATGATCCAAAAACAAATTGAAAAAATATGTATAGAAGAACCTTTCCTCAATCTGCAAAGGCCATGTAGTTATAAACCAATGGCCAACATCGTATTACATGGGGAACTCTGAAAGCTTTCCCTAGAAAATCAGGAATAAGACAAGGATGTCCATTAACACCACCCTGGGCAATATAGTACTCTAAACATTAGCTAGAGCAATCATCCAAGAGGAAAAAATGAAAGAGATACATATAAGAGATGAAGAAATCAAATTATCATTATTTGCAGATAACATGACATCTGCATGGAAGATCCAAAAAATTCCACTGAAAGACTCTTAGAGTTAATAATCAAGTTTGGCAATGTAACAGGATATAAAATCAAAGTGAGTAGTGTCCCTGTACACCAATAATGAGCTCACTGAAAAAGAAACTAGGAAAACCGTATCATTCATAATAGCATCGAGAAAAATTAAATATTTAGGAACTGACCTAACCAAAAGAGTAAAAGTGAAAACTATAGAACACTGAAAAAGGAGATCAAAGGGGACAACAAAAAAGCAGAGAGATCCCCTGTTCCCGGACAGGCAGAAGTAATATTGTCAAAATGGCCATACTTCTAAAACTGCTGTCCAGATTTGATATATCCCAATCAAAATAACTACAGCTTTCCTCACCTAGCTTCAGAAAACAATCAGAACATTCACAAGGAATCAAAGGAAACCCAGAGTTGCAACAGCAATATAGGCAACAATAGCAAAACAGGAGAGATCACAATACCTGACTTCAAGTTATATAGGAGAATACAATGATTTTTAAAAAAGAGAGCATAGTCTTTCCACAAAAACAGACATGTGGATCAGTGAAACAGAAAAGAGCATGCGGAAACAACTCCAGACACATTCAGTTATCTGATCTTTGACAAGGGGGCAAATATTTATGTCAGAGGAAAGCTAATCTGTTTATCCAATGGTGCTGGGGAAACATTCTCTATCATATGCAGAAGACAGAAGGCAGACCTATCTCACTCACCATATATCAAACTAAAATAAAAACAGATCAAAGATCTAAATATTAAAACAGAAACAAAGTACTGGAAGATAAAATAGATAAAACTCTTGAAGTTATGGGTATAGGCATGAACTTTCTAAACAGAGCTCTACTGCACAAGAAATAAAAGCAAGAGTCAACAAATGTGATTATAACGAATTAAAAAGCTTCTACACAGCAAAGGAAACAACTTACAGATTGGGAAAATATTTTTTCCAGCTACACCTCAAAGGACTAATATCTAGAGTATGTAAAGAGCTCCAAAAATTAGATCCTTAAAATAAATGACTTAATAAAAAATGGACAACTGAAGTGAAGAGACACTTCTCTAAAGAAATACAAGCGGGCAATAAATATATGAGAAAATGTTCCTTGTTGGTCATTACAGAAACTCAAAACAAAACCCAAAGTGCTATCTGACTCCAAAAAGAATGACAGTCATCAAGAATTAACATAATAACAAATACTGGAATGGCAGTGGTGATAAAAGGAGCCCACCTACATTGCTGGTGGGAATATAAACTAATAAAACCATTATGGAGATATCTCAATAAACTAAACATATAAATTCCATTTGACCTAGCTATTCTCCTTCTAAGTGTTTTCCCAAAGACACTATACTACAGCAATAGGTGCATACTAATGTTTATAGCAGCATAATTCATAATAGCAGAATCATGGAAGCAGCCTATTGGTCCATCAACAGATGAATGGATAAAGAAAATGTATGCATAATGGAGTACTAGTCAATTACGTAGAAGGACAAATCTAAGACTTTCATAGGAAAATGGATGCACCTTGAAAACATAATATTAAGTGCAATACATTAGACATGCAAGTTTAAATACCATATGGTTTCTCTCATCAGAAAAATCCAAGGTACAAATAAAAAGAAACCTAAAAGACTATGAAAGAGAAACAGGGAGGTAGATCTTTCACAAATGGGAAAGGGACCAAGAGACCAAGGGTGGGGAGGTGTGGGGGCAGGGGAAAGGGCAGTAAAAAGATTTAAGGTATGACATTGTAGGACATGCAAAACTACCTACAATGAGTGTAATTATTATATGTCATAAACATAAACTAAAAATAATAATATCGAAAGTAAAGCAACCTAGAGATAGAGTGAGCGAGGGGGTAGAAAGTAGAAGAAGAATTTTTAAAAATTAAGGTATGCTAAGTAAATGTACCTACCCCCTCAGAAGAATGTGAGCATCATGTAATGCAAGCAGGTACTGCAAAAACATTTTAAAAAATAAACCAGCACTATATGCATCAATCTAGATACCACAGATGAATCTCATGGATATAATGCTGGTTAAAAAACAGCTGCATAAGAAAAACTATAAAATCACTTGCAAAATATAAGCAGAAATGTACATAAAGTACATATAGAGTATACGTATTCATACATCACATGTAAAAGTATATAAAATGTTACATGAGAATGAAAACCACCAAATAAAGGTAACAGTTAAAAGATTTCAGCTGTGTTAGTCCCATTTATTTCTTCATTTAGGCCAGCAGTGGAGAAACCTATGGCACACATGCTGCAGTGGACTATTGAGACCACTAAAAGCTCTAAAAAGTTCAGCGTCACTGACCTAGGTGGTATTTGTTACATTTCTCGTTACAGCTTTTCATATGTTCAAATTATCACATAATAAATTCTTTACACGTGGAGATCCATCTGTCAATAGGTTAAGCCTGTGCTCACCACCGTAACCAACTCCTGCCACTTCTCTCAGCTCAGCAAAGCTCCCACTGTGCCTCTCAAGAAGACAACAGCTCTACACAGGGAAGAGGCTTTATAAGAACAGAAGCAATTCTGTATCTGAATCCTGTCTGAGTGATGTATTTGTCTTCCACTTCTTAATATAGCCACTAAGAATCGTGCTGGCCCCTTCCTTTTTGTGTAGTGTACTTCTCGCATGCTACACGCACATGTGGCAAATGTCTTCCAGATACCTACTAAGTGCAAGGCTCCGGGCTGCAAAGATAAATAAGGATAGTGGCAGACTGGCGTGTCTGACCTAGTTTGGGAAACAGGGCTCATAACCATCTTAGTTATTCTCTCACTGCTGAGACAAAATACCTGCACCCAAAACTAAGGAAAGAAAGGTTTATTTAGCTCACAGTTTGTGGAGGTTTCAGTCCATAATCAACTGGTTCCAAAGCAGGGTGGCATGGCACAGGACAACAATTCAAGGTGGCAGAAGACAGTTAAAGCAGTAAGAGCAAAAAACGCAAGTGGTGGGGGACAAGCCTCTTTTCCTCCCTTACACTGTATAAACCACCCACCCTCAAGTGGGTGTAGCTCTCACACCATCTCTGTTCCCTCCTCTTGCACTGGTTCAGGGTATTTATAAAGCAAGGACCCTGGTCGCCTGCTGAATCACTTAGCTAAACTTCTAAACTTAAATTGACACAATGAACAACATCCTAGAGCAGTAAGGGCATGTCCTCTATACCCTAAGGTATAGAACTGCTGAGTTAGTGAAGCTTCAGGCTTCTCAAGTTGACACAATGTATATCAACCATATCAGTAACACAAAGATGTAAAGGGAACCCAGAGCCAAGCTCAGCTACAGTAGGTAGGGCCAGTTCAAGGAGAGCTTCTGGGATAAGGGATTTCTAGGGTTTCCTTTAAATAGCTGCAGTTTTCTGCAAACTCACATGTAGAGGGGAGCAGATTAGCAGCAGAGCAAGAAATAGGGTCATTGCAGAGCCACACCCTGCCTCATCTCTGCAGCATCTTGAGGGCCCAGTCACTCAGGCAAGGACAGGACATGGGTCACCAAGTTAGAGACAGAGGCAGACTCAGTCTGATCAGGTGCCCAGGAGGGCCCAGACAGCCAGACCTTCCCAGAGGAAGGGATGAGAATACTACGTACTGGGGACAGACAAAGAAAGATGTGGAAAGACCTTCCCTGCAGTGAATGCCTGGGACAGAGAGCCACAATTAGGAACCAGAAAATAAGTTAGGTCTGGCCAAGGAACAGAATGTGTGTAAGAGAGTTACCAAGGACAAGGCTAAAGGAGAAAGGAACACATGACAATGGTGACAGGATAACTGCATACTTCTGGGTCCCAATGCATTGCAGAAACAAAAACAGGTTAGTACCATGCAGAGCTGAAAACAGTTTATACATCGCTACTGATCCTTGCATCAGCAACAAGAAATATTTTTTACCTATGACCTAAGCTCAGTTACTCTGGCTAAGTCCAGAGACTCTGGGCAGCCCTTTTAAGTCAATGCCACTGAGTCACCTGACTCTCAAGCTCCCAGTGCCCAACTGAGGAAGCTAAATAAGACAGTTCCACTTTTCTTCACTTCTTGGGTGCACTTCTTCTAAACTCACCGCAATTTGCCTTCTCAAACCCTGCTGCAATCAAGATGGATCATCATTGTTTCTCCTCCAAGAATGTACAGTACAATCAAGGAGTCACACACCGAATGCCTGACAGTAATGACCAGAGTAGCAGGCTAGAGGGGAAGATAAAGAAATGAGCCCCCGACGCAGACAAGGCCAACTCAGTCTGAAGTCAACAGTGGGCTGCAGAGAACATTCAGAAAAGAGACAGAACAGGAGGAGAAAGAAAAGGATGGCTGAAAGAGAAACTATGCCTCTTTGGAGGTAAAAGGAACAAAAAGCTGAGTTGTTCAGTGCTAATTCTCCTGATCAGAAAGGGACTGGAAGAAGGGCCATGCTGGCATTTGATGAAAACTTGATACAGGTTCTTCTGATAGAAGGTAAGTACCAGGCAGCCTTCTGATTTAAAGCTGAGGGATAAATATGCATCCAGATGGCCATGTAAGAAGAGCCACCCCACGTCTGTCTCTCTTGCTGAGAAGAGTTCTGGACACTGGGGGATCTATCAGTGAGGCAATGAGCTAAGAAGAAAAAGTCTGATCTGTGTGTGGAGCTGTGCCCACCCCAAGCACAGTGAGTGTGAGGCTGAGGGACTCTGACTTTACTCTGATGTGACTCTATCAGCTCTTCAGCAGCCTCCTGGTTCTTGCATATGAAGATTTAGACAAAGATGCCTCTGGGTTTTTTCCAGATGAACTGATAGCAAATTAGGCATCACTCTGACTTGCCAACTAAAACTGCATTTGTGAAATAAATTTACACATCCAAAGTAACTTTGCCTGGCTAGTTTCAAGCTCATGTTCCAGACTCAGTTCATGAATCTGTTTAATAACCAGCTACTAGGAGAAGATCAATCAGCTGCCATAAAACCAATATTCAAACAAATGCCTAAAGCCACCAATGTTGGCAGCCAAGAGAAAAACCTCTCCCTGGAAAGGAGGAGCTAAACCATACAGGGTGTGATAACCAAGAAAACAAAAGGCAAGGAACAGATGTAGTGCCTTAAATAGAGCTGTTCTCGGAGCCCATGGAGCCGTGCAGGCCCCTGGGGCTCCAGACGCAGCTCCCCACCTTAGGTCCTGCACGGCAGGATAGTGCTGCTCTCCTGCTCCTGTGTCATCTCAGAACCCAAGCTCAGGGAAGAAAGGCCAAGAAAGCAAGCATGCCTCTCATCCAAAGCTCAGGATCCAGGTCTCTGTAACCTCCCCTGGGATGAAAGCCACTGACAAAACATACGATCCTGTCCCCAGTGGTGTGGCACTGACTCTCCACCAACACACTGGGCCATGCCTCCGTGGCACCGAGAAAGACTAACCTACACGGCTCACACTGTGAGGTGAATGGGGATGTGTTTGAAAAGGAGTACAAACAAGGTGCCCATGGGCTGCAACAGCAGACATGTGTCACAGGGGTAAGAGCAGCTTCCAGGGGCCCTCGCGATGAATCTGATGGGTGAGACTGCTTAGCTGACTCCAGAAGGGCGGCTATGGTGGGGAGCCCAGCTCTAGGAAGAGCACAGTTTGTCCTGTGCTCCACTAAGAGTTTGGATAACATCTGAGCGTCCCCTGAAAGAGTTTGTATGTTGGAGGCTTAGTCCTCAGGGTGCACTGGGAGATGGTAGAGCCATTGGGTGGGGCTGGGTCCCCCCCTCCCGCCCCAGGGCGCTGTCCTCAGAAGAGATAAATGTGCTTCTCACAGGACCACACTTGGTTCCCTCAAGAGTCACTCTTCTGAACAGTGAGCCTGGACACCGAACCTCTGGAACTTGCTGTTTCACCCTGTGATCTCACCTTCTCACACACACTCCCCACCATGATCCTCGGCCGCGGCCCGACACAGCCAGAGATGGAACAGTAAGGCCTCTTGATTTGGGAGCTAAATAAACTTACTTTCTTCGTAAGTAATCAGCCTCTGGTATTTTGTTGTGCAGTCTAAAAATGGATTCATTCTGCCATAATCACAAGGACTGTGCCCTCCCCGTCTCTATACTCTATGGTATGTACCTAGCATGGTTCTGTACCCTCAGTGAATGACGGCTAATACATATTGCACGTCAATATGCCTGTCTGCAAAGTAGTTTCCCTAGGTATTTCTGATGGTAAATATTGGGCTGGCCCAAAAACAGAGAATCTGGACAAGAGAATTTACCCTATACATAAAATCAGAAAGAAAACTGCATTTCACTGAAATACAATTTACAACAAATACACCTGAGTACACACTCATCAGTGAAAAGATCATTACTTACTTAGGTCATTTTTTCTTGATATAACACTTTTCTCCAAATCCTGCATTGGAAATGAAAAAGAAAAAGAAAAATCATTATCACATAACAAAGCTAGCAACACAGTGAATGAACATGCACAGTATGCATTAGCACTCAGGGAGACTGGAAGACGGAAGTTCAGAAATAATTTCCTAACAAAATTATTCCTCGAAAAACTAAAACTAGAAATTCGGTTTGACTCAGCATTCCCCTTCTAGGTGTCTCTTCCTGGAAGAGAAGATACAAGCAAATCCATGTTACAGCTGCACAATCATAATAGCTGAATCTTGTTAAGTGGCTTGCATGTCCATCAACAGGTGAAAGAACAGCCAGGTGTGGTGGTGCACTACTGGAACTACAGCACTCAGGAGGCCAAGGCAGGAGGATCATTGTGAGTTCGAGACCAGCCTGGCCTAAAAAGTGAGCGCAAGGCCAGCTTGAACTGCATAGAGACTCTGTCCCATAAAGACCAAATTAAAACAAAAACAAAAAAAATCCAGATAAAAGGATAAAGAAAATATGGTTTTTATACACAATGGAATATTACTTTGCCTAAAGGACAAACTTGAGTCATTTGTAGGAAAGCAGAAGTCCCCGAGACCACAGCATTAAGTGAACCAAGTCAGACACAGAAAGCAGAGTATCAGCCACATGGGGAACACAGGCAGGAAGCTGAGGCAGGAGGACTGCTGAGAGTTCAAGGCCAGCCTTGGCTACAAAGTGAGTTCAAGCCCAGCCTGTCTCAAAGACAAAACAAACAAAAGGAGGAGAATTTCACAAATTTTCTCTTATGTACCAAACCTAAGCTATAAATGAATAAAGGAGAGAGTTGCTGGGAAACAAAAGCTTTGGGGAGATGGGGAAGGGGGGCCGGGGGAGCAGAGATGTTAGGGAGAGAGGATAAAGGGGACAAAAATGATCAAGACATGATCATATTTTCCCCAAACAAACATAACTGTTATGTATTGCAAATATACACTAATAAAATTAAATTTTAGGCCAGGGATTTGGCTCAGCGGCATAAGCGCCTCCCTGGCAAGCAGCAGGTTGTGAGTTCAATCCCTGGTACCACAAAAAAATAAATAAATAAATAAATTTTAAAAGATTTAAAAAGAGGGGGCTGGGGATTTAGCTCAGCGGCATAAGTGCCTGCCTTGCAAGCAGGCTGTCGTGAGTTCGATCCCCGGTACCGATAAAAAGGAAAAAGACAAAAAAAAAAAAAAAAAAAAGATTTAAAAAGAATGTCAGCAGTATGTTCTCTCTGTCCCAGGAATCTGCTCAGGGCTTCAGGTGAGGTCCATCGAGGATGGCTTGCAGGTGTCTCCCAAAACCCATGTTGAAAACTGCACCCCATGTGACAGTGCTCAGAGCTGGAATCTTTAAGAGGGGATCAGGTCACAAGGGCTCTGCCCCCGTGAGTGGGTTTACCCTGGGAGCAGGTGTATTAGCAGGAATATGGCTTCTTACACATTCCGGTTGAGCCCTCTCTTACACATACTGTCTCTTGCACTTTGCCTTCAGCCATGAGATGACTCTAGCAAAAAAAGCCCTTGTCAGCTGCTGAGCTCTCCACGCTGACCCTTCCAGCCTCCAAAACTACAATAAACCTCACAAATTATAAATGACCCAGCCTCCGGTATTCTGTTAGAGCAGCACACGTCGTCACCGAACATGGGAACAGAATGGTGCCTCACAGCTGGGGAGCTCCTGAGGCAGCAATCTGGACCTGGACAGATTTTGACCTTATGTAATTCAAGCAGCCTCAAAAATGCTGTGGCACGTACAAGGTGCGAGCAGCTAATCTGCCATTTTCGTTGTCTTTTCCGCAGAGTAGAAAGGAGCATTCTTCCTAACTGTCCTTTTCTATTTTCAACAGCCGTAGGCTGTAATTACGACAACTGGACAGAGGCAAATATCCTTCAATTTTCATCTAGACTGCAGTAAGAAGTGTAGCTATAAGTCTCTACCAACAAGATGAGGAGCAGCTTGAAAGACACAACCACAAAGAGATGTGTCCTCTGAGAGTGCCCAAAGGACCACAACAATGGACAGTAAGGAGAGTTCAACAAAGGAGAATAAGTAGCTGGGCTGGCATTTTATGAAATTGTCTTTGCCTTAGCAGTAGAGATCTCACTGAGTGCTAAAGAATGCATAGTCAGATGCTGGCCTGTTGGCTTGTAAGATCAAACCATACCTGACTTAATTTTGATGAAATATAACTTGGAAAACCCACTGAAAAACTCTACAAAGTTCAACCCTTGCTTAACGTGCTCAGTCAAAGCCAGGTCAGCACCATAAGGTAGTGTGGGCGGACTCCCCGTAATACCTACACCCTACCTGCCACACAGGACTGGGAAAACCAGCTGCTCTTGGGGCAGGAGTGCTGGTGTTAACAGGAAGGGGCACTGGCTACCACCATCAACTCACCACCTGCCCTTTGCCTGTGCTCCTCATCCTTGGGAGGCCACAGATTCTACTCCAGGAAAACAGAACATTTATATTACAAACAGAGCTGGAGACGGTTAGATCCAATATGCTACCCCTTTAAAAAGAAGGCAATGCTTTATCTCAGAAAGATAAAGGATTTTCCTAGGGCGCAACAATCATCAACCCCAAAATCAGGATAAATGTCTTGGAGTCCTGTGCAATGCTGCTTCTTTACACCACACTGCTAATGCACACCCAACCTCCCAGGAGCTGTCCTTTAGGTGTAAAAATAGGTTGAGAATAAACTAAAAGTAATACCCATAACAAAAAGTGAAAAGCATCTGGACTGCAGAGGTTCCAGATTCAGTAACTTTAACAAGCTGGACCAGTAGCTGGACTGCCTTTCAGATATCTTTGTGAAATAAAAGAAAAGCAACCAAAATTATATATGTCTATTTGTTATTAAGCACTGTAGCTCAGATTGGCTAACACAACAGCCAGGAAATCACTATTTCAAATGACTCAATCTGTAAACTGTAAAAATAAATAGCCAAGGAACAGTTGAATTAGGTGAACTGAAACAGAAACAGAATGATCTTGAGTAATTTCCCCCTTGGAAAAGAAAATTAGACTAACTGAACAAATTGACAGAACATTTAAAATTCTGTCTTCAGCATCCCTTGTGAGTAGGATTATTTCTTCCTAAGAAGAAAGAAACACATGGTTTGTTTTATTATCTCTGCTGCCACACGTTTCATACACTATCAATATTAATCAAAATGTGCTCACTGTCAAGGTTGTGTAAGTCACCTGAACTGCTATTCGGATAGGAAAAAGACTGGCTTCTAATGCGTCTACCCCAGAGAGCTCCTACCCTAGCCGGAAAGCCATATCCAAGTCATTATTCTACATGGGTTTCTTTTTTAAGTCACAATACATTTAACACTTGGAATCTGAATATGTAATGCTTTATTTGAAAGTTCTTCACAAAAGAATATTCAACTGCTCAAAAGAATTTGTTGTGAAACCTTTAACAGTGAAGGCAGGTCAATGCCGCCCTCTACCCCAACCCCCCCATTACCCTCTAGATTGTTCTCATCGGGACATTGCATTGCAAGCTGGCCCTGTGTTCTAACTCTGCCTCCTCTACTTCCCAGCTCAGGCTTCAGTTTCTCACTTGTAAAACAGGAATAATAACTGCACGACCCACAGGATGGGACTGTGTTATGAGATAATAAGGTGCTGAACTCAGTGTGCACACAAAGCAGAGACGAAACAACTACTTGCCCCTATTCTTACCATCTCCATCCACCACTTCTATGCAGTCAACTGTCACCATAAAAGAAATTTAACTGACAAAAACAGTGAAGTCTTTTACTGCTGCCACACGTTTTGATTTGTTTAGATAAAACAGATGATTTATGCAACCTATTGAAATGCTTAGACATTTCTTATTATTAAACAACTGATTACAACTTGGTACTGTTATAAATTGTAAACACACACACACTAAATCTTTCAAATAGCCCTTTGAGGTAAGTCTTACCACCCCATATTACAGATGAGGAACTGAGGCACGGGAGGATCACTAAGTCCCACAACTGGTCAGTGGGGAAGAGAGGAACATGATGAAATATGGCACTTTAATTCAACTGTCCAGCTTTAACCCTACGTCATATGGTCTGAAACTAGGTACACGGTTTGGCTGAGGCAGTACCTACGGCCTGGAGTACAGTCCTGGATGAACAGGCCCCGAAACTGTCCACAGGTCAGGATCCAGGACAGCACCAGACACCAGGACCTGGTAAAGGCCGCAGCACTGAGGAGTTTGGTGGGTAGCCAAACTCAACGCCAACCAGTGAGTTGGCAGATTGTATGGGGCAGAAACCCAGCCCTGACCAGGATTACCTGCACCAGACAGAAGCTTTGCATAGAATCTTTCGGGAAGGCAGGCATCAGGTGAGGTAGATGCTGCCTTGAGATAACAACAGTGGGGCAGGTCTGGGTCAATTTTGCCCAAGGGATGAGCTGAAAATTAAGATGGCCATTGTTCAGAGCTTTAAACTCTAGCTCCAATTCAACTTCAGACTCTGGACAAACTGAGTCTTTGCATCTCTCCATCTCAGATCCACTGACTGTACAGTAAACAAGTTATTGCTTCCTCTCTTCACAGGACTGACAGCTACCTTGACTATGAGACCTACAAATGTCCTTCAAGTGCATTAATATCTAAATTAATGTCCTTTAAGTGCATTAATACCTCTGCATGAAAAATGATAATAACATACAAGACTTACCTTCTCTATTTCATTCATTATATAACTCATTAAATGAAATTTTAATTCTTTATTCATAACCCTTATGCAGCACCTTAATTTTATCATAAATAACCTTTGTAACTACCAAACACAGAATATAATACACAAAGCTGGGTAACATAAAATAGTACAGGGTGAAAATTAAAGAATTCAGAGAATTTGAACCTTAATCTTTTAATAACTCTGTGACCTCAGTAAAATCATCTAAGTTCTGTAAGACTAAGTTTTCTCTGTTGTAATTGGGAATATCTGCTTTGCTTAGCAACAACAGCATTATTGAGAAGACTGAATCAAATGAAATGTGTAAAAATGCCTTATTAGTCATAAAAGATTTTAAAATCATAATAAATTATTATCATTTCTCCTGTGGAGAAATTCTCTAGTATACTAAGAACTGATAAAAGAAATATGCTATTAATACGTGATTTTATACCAACTGTGGGGTAAAAAGAGACTCAACAGAGCCTTAATTAATATGAACAAAGCAAGTCATAAAGTACTTTTTTCTTTTCCATATGCTAAATTGATCACATGCAAAGCCCAAAGGGTAAAAATTTAGATGAATTCTTGAACACAAGCAAACGTCTAAAGGAAGCAGCTCTGAGATTTGGGGATGTGCTGCTCTAATCCCCCAGCTCCAGCTTCCAGCTCTGTGCAAAGAGGGAACCCGGCAGCGCAGTCCCGCAGGCTCTCCCAGCCCTCGTGTGCCTCCCACAAGGCACCCGCTCAAGGCAAAGAAGTCAGGTTCTTAAGGCCAATAAACTATGTCACCTTGCGACACAGCAACATCTTTCCACAGATGGGGAAAAGCAAGCCCCAGCTTAGGATGCGGTAAGAATGGACACTGTATAACACCCAAGCAATGTCTGCCTCTAAGTCAGAACACTTTATTCTTACTTAAAATGCCTCTCAAGTCTAGAGAATCGGTTTTAACTACTAAAGGTAACTATTAAAGGTATTAAACTAGTTGGTAGCCAAGTCTATAGGTTGCTTTTAGGGCTTCAAAAATCTATGTTTATGAACAACATAAATCAATTGATATAAGAAAACAAAAAGGAAACATGCTAGCTGCAGAAGGATGAACTCCTTATAGTTCCCAGTGAAGATAAAGAATTTCAAAAGGTGTGAAGGGGGGATTAGGTCATTAGAATTAGTACCTGAGTTCTCTTGACTTCTTTCTTTATATCTTCAGACACCAAAGCAAAAGCTGAAGGAAAAAAAGGAACATTTTCTCCATTAAAATTAGCAATTTAGGTTCATTCTCACATTCAATCATTTTGCCCATAATGAGGAAAAAAGATACTGTAACATGCAGCTGCTTTGCTGCAAACTAGTATTGCTGGTTTTCTTCACCTCAAACCCAAAATTACTCATCAGTATAAAGTCAACATGCTTTGGCTATCCAGCAAAAGAAATATCACATCAAAGAATTTAATATCTGTATATCCCATGTCTATATATAAACCACACAGAAACACACAAAGATGCATTTAAAATGTTTCTTTGAAAGCTTGCTTCTGATACTTTCTTAACCAAGAGAAAATGCCCAAGCCTCCAGAAGGAAGTACAAATTTCCACCCTCCCCATCACTGCCAAAGCCTGGCAAGGCAACAGAACTAAACTGGGAGCAAGCTTCCTCTTAGGCACTGCAAGGTTAGCGGTGCGATGCAGACCCTGCTGATCACCGGGCTGACAAGCAGGAAGGCAGGGAGAATTAGTATCTTCCTCATTCAGAACGACTCAATGTTGTGAGCCAGAGCTCATAAATAGAAAAAGATCTCCCTACAGACACGTTTAGGCTGTATATTAAAAATAATAAAAACAATGTTGCTATAGATAGCTAAATTAGGGACAAATACTGCAAGCAGCCAGATAGGCCTAGGCCCTCAGAGGTCAAGGCAGAAGACAACCGCGGCTTGGACACATTCACTGAAGGCCAGGCTTCAAGGAAAAGAAGAAATACTCACTCAATGTGCTTCCCCTGGGGATGAGCAGCTGTGACCGGTACTCTCAGTGGGCATCACCCACGTTGGGGTGGAGGACCAAACCTCCTCAGCCACCCCTCCAGTAAAGTCCTCCTCAGTCCCATGTGGCTTGCTACATGGCTTGTTTCCCCATTTGATCCCTTTTAATCAATATTACCCAACTGACTATCCTTATATACTTACGGGTTGAACGTAATTTTGTCCTACTTTGCACCAGTCCTGTGATCTGCCACTGGATCATTTACCTAAGTGACTATATCTGTAATCTTATTGATTATAGTTCTGTCTCACCTTAAGCGCACCTCACCTTGTAGCTCTGCTCAGTAACACACCCTTGAGAAGCGGGGGTTGGCGGGCCACCCACTTTCCGGGCCCCCTTCTGTCCTTCTTAGACAGAAGGTTTCTTTCTCTCAGTAAATTCTTCCTATGCTTAACCTCCATTATTCCTAGAATTCATTCCTTGATTTTAGAGAACAGGAACTCAGCGTTTTGGACATCTAGTAGGTTGGGAGCTTCATTCCTCTATATCAATGTGACAATAACTTTGAAAATACAAAGCAAAACAAGCCAATTGGGAAGGCTAGCAAACAAACCTTAATTGTACAGGACATTTCTCCTGAAGAGCCAAGAGGAAAGTATTGCAAGGGTTCCCCTTCTGCAATCAGCATTCCCACAAGCGAATGGCCACTGCCCTCAAGCGGACAAGCACTGAAAGGCTGGAGAGGCCACGAGGAGCCACAGTGGAGCTCGAAGAGTGGGGCACAGAGCAGACCCCTCAGATGCGGGAAATAACTCTGCCTATTTGGATCCTTTATTCTAACCCCTTCCCGGGCCCACACATCCACTGCTTCAAACTCTCCATTATTAACATTTGCTCCAAGGAAATAATCTAAAACATATTAACACTAAAAAGCAACTAACAAACATGGTAAAGTCGTTTCTATTTCCAGAATGACATTTCCAAAGGCAGGGGGAAATTGAAATGTAAGCCAAATGAACCTAAGCATGTGGAATTTCGATAAATGCACACGCAGAGGGACCTCCCTAGACACCTCATCTGAAACAGGAGAGCCCAACTCCATGCGCCTCTCATCCCCTCACTCTGCTTTACGTTCATCAGACAACTTATCACCAACGGACATACACGCTCTGTCTCCATAAGGGCAGGAGCATCATTTTATTGCCTGTTTACGTCATAAACCAAGAACACAGCGAGCACACAGGAGCTCATACTGATCAAGCGACTAAATCCAGGTCTTCTCTGTGTCCTGGTCGCAGAAGGGATTCCTAACACTGGACAGCACAGCCCAGCAGAATGAAAGAGGTCAATAGGGTCTAATTCATGTTTCCACTTTCCACACACCCACAGAGGTAAAGCTCAAATCATCCAGTTCTAAGGAGAAAAGAGAAATTTAATCCCGAACACCATTTTTATTCTTCTTTGGGTATGGGTATGCATATTTTAATTTTCTTTTGTTTCCTTTACCTCCAACATAATCTTATGCATTTAAAATCTTAACAGAATTATTTAATAAACATCAGGAGCTAGGGACGTAGCTCAGGGGGAGAATGTGTGCCTAGCATACCAAGGTTCTGGAATCAAACCTCTGCACCAAAATTAAATGAATAAATAACAAACATCATACAGGGAAACAACATGTTAATATCAATTAACCCCACAGAATCTCAGCGAACCGCCTTCTGAGAACTTACAGGATGCTAAAAACTATGGTTAGACTAATATATGACTGTGATTAATAAATCTCCTTAATGAATTCCTATCCATACAGGAGCAAAGATCTCTGGATGAGAATTTCTTTTTTTATTAAGTAAAATTACTTTGTCAATTTAACAGTGTCAGTGACAGGATCTGATGAGTCCTGGTTACTTTTTCACCTTACCTGTCCTCAGTGATGGATCACTAGGGCTGTAGGTGTGTTTCCTCACAAAACCCTTGGACCTCAGAAAGTAGACCAAAGAACAGGAAAGGAGTCTGTTCTATAGTAGGTCAGAAAATTACTGCATCACCTTTCATAAGAAAAAAGCTAATATTATTTAACAAGTATTTAAGGTAAGAGCTACGTATTGGGAAGATACTGCCGATAAATCAAGCAAATTCTACACACCCTGTTTATTGAAATCAAGACACCATTCCTTCAGTCTGACAAGGCTTAACTGAGCTAAAGTTAAATTGGATTCTAGCTCTATCCAAAAATACACAGATCTAGAATTTTAAAAAATCCTTTAAAATAAAAAAAGCCTGACATTTCTTTCCCATTACTCTGCTATGAAATTAAAAGCTCCCTTTCCCCATGACAGATATAAATTATATAATATGGAAAGCAATGGCCTAAGAAATGTATCAGGTGCTTTCAGTCATAAGGATAAAACATATGGCAAAATAATTCCCACTCAAAAATATTTTCTGTAGAAGTACCAGTTGGTTTTATCTCTCCATGTCCATAACCTAAACCAAACAAAAGAAATCACCAAGAAACCAAATAAATTTTGAAAATACAGAATATGCCATACCACCGATAAATCTAACCTTAAAATAATGAATCACTTGCAGAATTCCTACCAACCAATCTCGGTTTCATGGAAGTGAAGGAGAAAAGATGCAAACAGATGAGGAAAGTGAGAAAAATTAGCAAGTGAGATAGGAAACTGCTAGTTCCCTTCAACAATTCTAACAAGAAGACGTCATTTTGTATTGCTTAAGATTAGTTAGAGATAGTAAAGTGTGAATGTTTTAAAACTTTTTACTTTTTTCTTTAAATTATTCTAACCATACTGTTTCCATTTTAATAAAGTTGAAAGATAGGTCATTGTACTTTTTTTTTTCCTTTTTTAAAAATTTCTGTACTCTGAAGGGATGCAGATTTAGGATATGTTAATTAGATGAGCAAGATGGGATACATAATACACAGAGAAGCTACACAAATCAAAGTATTATATTATGAAGTTTGGGAACACTAAAGTGTCCTAGATTTACACGTGACTCTAAAAGTTGTCACAAAGACTGAATAGGTAGCTTCATGCTTACATGAGATATCTGATATTTTTTAATACACCACAATGAATTTTGTCTTTACTATTAAAATCTACCAATTGTTTTTAAATGAAGTGTACACTGTACATGTACTATCATGGACCCAGGGTAACAAGGATGGGAGAGAAGGCAGAAAGGGACCCCCAACTCATCACCCCACCAACACTACCAAAGGAACTCACAGGAAGACCACCTGGCGCTCAATATTTGCTATTTGGGTTCATACTAATTTCCAGACTCATTAAGGGAAAATATTCTAGAAGGCTTGGTGTTAGCACCCTAATGTGCAGCTGGAGAAATGTTCCACATTAAACGTTGATTTTATATGCCAAACTACGTTTAAAAGTAATTCTCTCTTTTCTGTTTGCAACGTTAATTCTGGCAAATGGAGACAGTGAATTATATTTAAATTGAAAATCAGGGCAGGCAATAGAAATTAGACCTTTCTCACAATAACTCTAAATAATGCAAGCTGATGAATGTATTAGCATACCTATGCAAAGAGACAAATGAACACTGAGACAAACATCTCTAGGCTACCCTCATTCCAGAGAGCAAGGGAACTCATTTATCACAACTATCTTTTCCAGTTCCTGAGAAGGGGCAAGTGACCCGTCTCAAAGCAAGGAAGATAACTGTGCCTCTTAATTCCTGGTATGATTTTGTTCCCAGCCTCTTGATTTGTCTTCCCAAACTCTCCAAGGGAATATATATCATAGATTCCAAATGAAATCCAAAACAAAACAAAAATCTCTAAGGTACCACATGCCCCCTCCTCAGAGGGGCACTGTGGGGATAAATGAGATGCTACATGTAGCCCTTAGTGACCAGCTTGGCACAGGATAATGATGACCAGGATAATGGGGACTTGGTGGAGGGTAAAACCCTGTACAGTGACTCTGCCACCCAGACTAAAACTCACGGGACACGTCCTAGATGCCGGCAGTGGGCACCCCACCTGGTTCAGGCTCTGCAGGGACTTTCTCTTCTAATTGCTCTGTGGGAGGAAGTCTTTAGGGCTCCTCTCTCTCTTCTGTGACCTAGTTACAAAAAAATGTTTCCCCTATGCAGCACTGGCCTCTAGGGGCTCCCCCTCCCTGGAGCTTTCAAGGTTTAATTCCAGGTTCTCAGGAGGGCTCTTCAACTCCAGAATGCAGATCCCAAAGCAAGTTTGCTTGTTTCCAATTACATGCTTTGCAAGTAATCCATGGCAGCTGAGGCAACAGGAGCAAAAACCAGCGTGACTGGGTGACTGGGGAGACAGCCTGCTTTTCCTTACCCTCCTGGGACAAAGCCACAGTCCCTGCAGACACCCTGTGTAACAGCCCCATTCACAACTGGGCACCACCCCTGGCCAAATCACTTTGGAGCTGAATGATAGGACCTACCCACCAAGCAGCAGAGGATCTAGTGATTTAGCATGCACTGTATAATACTTAGGACAGGGCCTGGCATGTGTGAAGCGCTGTAGATGTCAAAAGCTATTATCATTATTCACTTATATTCACAGCCAAGAGTCACTCTGTTTCTGTCTTGTGCTGCGCTTTACATACTATAGCAGGAAACTGAAGACCAGTTTCAGTAGCTGGAGGCTAACGGAGAAGACAGATCAGGCAGCCAACACTCACATATGGAGAAACCTCCAATGGCAAGTCCTTCCGTGGCAGTCACTAGGGAGCCTGAGGGGAAGGGGAAGGGCAAGAACAGGGCAGGGGGCCGGGGGAAGAGAAGAGTGGAGCTCCCACAGAGGTGAGCAGAGCTGCAAGGGAGCTCAATGCACTGCCTGAGGCGGCAAATTCCGCTTCAAGTGCAAAGCCAAAGAGGCCTGGAAATGAACTTAGGCACACATGGTGTGGATGTCAGAGGAGAAAGCCTGGCAGCCCCGGGGGAAGAGATGACTGTGCCAGCGACACCCAGGAGGACTAAGGTTAGGGATGACACTGAGAACGGCAGAGGCCATACCATGAAGTGAGCAGTGTTTGGCAACCTGATGTTTAATTTGTGCCTGAAAAGTTTCTGAGCTATGTGAGGAGGAGAAAGCCACAGTGGGCTGCATGCCCTGGACAGGTTTCTGGAGGCCGCGAATTCAATAGCAATGGGGGACAAAAAACAACCCCAACGTGCCATCCAGGAAGCTCCAGTACTGCGGTCCAGCAAGGACAGCCCTGGCCTCAGCTGAGGAGCAGCAGTGGCCAGGCAGAGTGGGCTGTGAAACTGAGCAAGCAGAAGCTACAGCTTCTCGAAGATCCCAGAGCAGCCATGAGAGACACGAGTGCGAGTGATGCCAGGCGTCAGGTCTGTGCCATCTGCAGGCTGAAGAACAAGGGCGGTGTGCAAGTCCACGGGAAAGCCGAGTCTGGGCCTGCTATCCCGAGGACATTCGAGGGGCAGCCTCCCACAGCAGCAGGTCCCAGTGCAGATGGAGCCCCACAGAGTGAGGGAAGAGGCCCCGAGGCTGGCATCTCCGCAGTACAAGGGGAATGAAGCCACCAGACTGGATGTGCCCAATCAGGGAGAGCAGGTGGGGCAAGGATTAGGGGAGAGGACCCCAACATCTCAGGTACAGAACTGCAAAGGAGACATAGGAATGGCCAGGCTGAAGTAAACAGGAGAGAATGCAATTATGGAACTGTTTACTTTTAGAGTGTTTTGTTTTTGCAGTACTAGGGGACGAACCCAGAGGTGCACAACTACTGAGCTACATCCTCAGACCTTCTCATTTTTCATTTGGATATGCAGTCTTATGAATTGCCCAGCTAGACTTCAGTTTGTAATCCTTTTGCCTCAGTCTTCAGAGTAGCTGGGATTACAGGTGTGCATCCATGCCTGGCTGAAAATACAACTGTTTAAGGAACTTTTCAGGAGGTTTTCCCCTTCCTCCAAGAAGCTGTGCCCTCACTGCCGCACAGTCTAACAGAAAGATGCCACAACACGGAGGGCTGAACTCCTCACCTTGAACAGTACAAGGTCAAACCACAGAGTCAACTCAGACCACCTAGGCTTAAATCTAGTGCCTGGCACTGAGTCGAGCAGCCTCAGGGCAGTGACAACCTCTCTGCTCCTGCTTTGCCCCTGCAGAGAGGAATATGAAATAAGAAGTGAATAAATCGATATTTATTCAGGTTCAGAACAGTACCCAGCCTAGTGAAACCTACAGAGCCTTTTTCTCATGTGACAAATAGCACAAACTTGGTTGGGAAGCTAGACAGAAAAACCCAAATGGGGCCACCGTATTTTCACAATAGGCATTGTGCATTTATTT
Source organism: Cavia porcellus (assembly GCF_034190915.1). Classification (NCBI taxonomy): domain Eukaryota; kingdom Metazoa; phylum Chordata; class Mammalia; order Rodentia; family Caviidae; genus Cavia; species Cavia porcellus. Next base: position 37,863,983 of record NW_026947504.1, on the reverse strand, counting down.
CCTTCTTTGTTCATCTCACAAATAAAGTACAAGCTCCTCCATAAACCATCCTCAAGGATCCAGAGAAGATAAATTCAACATGATATATAAAAAGCCTTGACTTTACGGGAAGCGATGATGCAAACTAAAATACATCACCTTCCATGTTTCATAACATATCCTTTTAGGAGTGAAGATAAGTCACTTCCATACATGAGCTATATGCAAATCTTACCTAATGAAACTTATGCTCATTTTTTCTCTCTCTAAACCCACAGCCTTACATCATACTGATAGACTCTTTTCTTCCCCAACTTGTACCAAATCCCTGGTACATATACAGTTGGAGCAAAAACATCAATTAATGTATTCTGTCAATCAAGACTTCCACCTTTAAAAGAACAAAAAGAGAGAAGCAGAGGGAGAGGGAGAGTGAGAAAGGGCGAGAGAGCGAGCAAGCAACTCAAACTGCCAGCTAGCGCACTAACACCCAAATGCCTCCACAGATGGAAGTCTCCTCTGAACTCCAGAAACGAATAGCTACTGCTCACTGACACGGAATGTGAAACACGTCACATGTACCCACATTCGACTTGTCCAAAATTTACCAGCCTCACCTCCCTTTAAAATTGAAATGGAAAAACGCCTGTGTACTTAACACCACAGAAATGCACACCTAAGATTCATCACACTTGTTAAAGTTCATGTTATGCATATTTAGCTGCCACAATTTTTTAAAAATCTAATCCTCCTCCATTAATTCTGAACGCAGCAAATAGCACACTACCCACCCATCAGCTCCCGACTGAAATCCATGACTCATCCTTGGCCCCCCCTTTCCGGTAGCCCACTGTACCAAATCAATCACACAGCCTGAGAGATTCTTAATCATCTGTCCACCAGCACCCTCACGGTCCCCAGTGCACACTGAACCCCTCACAGTGGGGTTCACAGGACAGACACAGTGAGCTTCACAATATGGAAGTGGAATGCACCATGACACCCCTTTAACACAGCCCAAACCCATCAGCTGGTCTGCACTGCCCAGGCTCTGCCCGCCTCTCCTGGTCCTTTCGTCACTTGCTTCCTACATCATAAGTGTGGTCCCTCTGCTGCCAGGATCTCTGTTCCTCTCTGCTTACATGGTTTCTACTTCCCCTTCAGGTCTCAGCTATGACACTTCCTCCAGGAAGGCTTCCTAAACCCTTACTCCAAGGTTTCCCAGCTGTGACACTCTTGTCATCTGGGACCTGACACTCGACTGTTTGATGGAGATGGCAGAGCTGCCTTGAGCACTGTGGCGTCCCTGGCTCTGGATGCCAGCAGTAGCCCTGCCACACCACGCAGGGACTAGCAAAAAGTCTCCAACCATGGACAAGACTTCCCTAGTCCATGTGCTTAATCATTCCCACGGAGAACCACTGCCCCAGAGCAGAAAGCCACATATATCACTTTGAAACATGTTCTTAAATCAGCGTGAGCTCCTCTTCCTTGTCTGATTTTACAGACATGCAATTAGTTTCTGATATAGCTGTTGTCTAGCATCACCCTCCTTCCAGACTGCCAGCTCCACAAGGGTAGAGACAGACTAGCTCAGGCTGGCTCCTATAGTGTCTCAGCACTAAATACACAGTAGGTCCTCAAAATTTACTTTATGAATAAGTGGAAGAAAATTTTTGATAGTGTTTCCTTTTAATACTATATTTAAATTAACACTATTTAACCTCTTATATCAAATAGGGTTTCTTTACAGTAGTTGGTGAACAGAACTTTGAAATCATAGTTGTAAGGGAAATTTTCAATCAGTGGTAGGTGTGATGAACTCTGAGACTCACAGCAACTTTTCCATTAGTCACGGGGAAATGGGGTTAACTTAAGTGGTTAACTTAAGTGGACTTCTGTATATGGTTCTTAAGCAGGAATCTGCAGAATGACAAAAAGTGGATTATACATAGTCCTACAAGAGAAAAACAGAACATTTACCAGTTGCCCATAAACAGAACTTGATTCCTACAAATTAGGCTAGCTTGCTTGCTTCATTATGGGTCCAATAAAAAGCAAAATCTGAAGGCCAGGGATATAGCTCCGCAACACAGGGCCTGCCTGGCAAGTGCAATGTTGTGAGTTTCATCCCTGGTCCTAAAAGGAAGGAAAGAAGGAAGGAAGAAACAAAGAAATGCCCTGGCCCTTAATGCATAACATGAGGGCAGTTATTTGTATGCGTTCCAGTACTGGACCCACCACTTTGTTCTCAAGGAAGCCAAGGAAAAGATAAGAACATTCCCTCCCCATCCTATCCCTCATTTGGAGCAGGCGTTCGCCTTCTGGAGCTTGATTGCTGGCTGCAGGCAAACTCTGTAGGGTCAAGTCCATGACCAAGTAGGTTACGCCAACGTGGGAGTCCTGGATAGCACAGGATCCACCCACAAGAGTAAAATCTGTGCCACTAATGCTCTGCTTAAGAAATAAAGAGACAGCTTAAAAAATCAAAAAACATAAGACAATGTGGAATTAGACCTGACTCTGGTTGTCTTAAAATTTCTGCAATGAAAGGAGACTGAGAAAAACTTGGCTCAGAACAACAAAAAAATCACCCCCAATTTTGTCAGGTGCTAAGCTATACAATCTTGACTATTACAGAGAGGAGACAGGGATGCGCAAGATAAACACTAATACCTACTATTTTACCATTGATTCACATCAGCTTCTTCACAGGTATCAATGAGGATTAGTTTGACTTTATATAATTTCACACAATGCAAGCTAGAAATAGATGACAGACAGATCTGGCATGGAGCTCCGCATCCATCTGGTACCCGTTCTGCTTTATCATCCCTTCTACTGGTTTCCATCTTCAAGGTCACCTTTTGGCCACAAAATGGCCTCCATGGCTCCAAGCATCAGATCCATTAATTGGCAATAAGAAGGAGCATGAAACATGGCAAAAAGGTCTGCATCACAACTGCATCAGCCACTTTAAATGAGCTTTCCCAACTGACCTCAATTATCTGCACGTTTCACATGTGTCCCTATTTGCAAGGGACACTATCACTTTTTCTCCACCCAATCCCTCAATCCCAATATAATCCCAGTAAGTTTTGTTAGAAAGTAGGGACAATGGGCTATGGAGTAGGTAGTTAGCAATCTGTACTATGATCAAATTATGTTAAAACCATCAGAGGCAACCAAGTCTCCCCGGGATTCTATCTAATTCACGCTTCCAATTTTATATGAAAAGGTTGACGCTCAAGCCTACTAAAAGCCATTTAGCTAATAAGCAGTGACCAAAAAGCCTGAATAAATCTGATTTGGGAATTGGTGCCAGACTGTAGGACCGAAGTTGTAGTGAATTTTGTCTGTATATGCATATTTGTCTAAAATAAATTTTCTATGTTGATTTTCCTCCAAATTCTTCAATAAATCTGCTATAGCTTGTGAAAGAATTACAATCAATCCAATCTAATATAAACTATCAAGATTATTTACATGTCTCAACTATTATCCTGTTTCAACAAAATTCATCTTTGCACATCTTTCTGCCCCTCGCCTAACATCAGCATGAGCTCACTAAGTTGTACTCATGGTTTACTCCGGACCTCGGAGAATACAGCCTCCTATTTATACCAACCCGTGAAAGCCAGTTCACAGAGCACAAATCTCTCACAGGGACCTTTTAATGGGTTTTATGTCTTATTTATTGTGCTTCTCTGACAACTTCACAAGGCTAACAGGCATTTCTAAAAATGTATTGACATTTTAGCTCATACTTAATGTCCTTCAGTGCATTATCAAATGTGGACAGTGCAAATATTCCCTTAAGGGTAATAAAAAAAATACACACAGAAATACAGATGTGCATTTCGGCCTATATTGTACACATTATATGTAAATATCTTATTTCCAGTTCAGTACTATTAAGGGCAGTGCTATAAACAGAATGCCAATTTCGGCTACCACCCACCCATTTCGTTAGTTGCAAAACTTCCAGGCAACAAGCCAAGCGATGCAGCCCGCAGTCACCTAGTGGATTTCCGTTCTCTCCAGCCTAGCGTTCTCCCAGCGCTTCCCACCGAGCAATGTTTCTTTCCACCAAAGATCTCAGGTCAAATTCAATTGCTCCCTTTGATCGATCACAAGCCTCAGGATCCAAGGTGCCCTAATATGGTTACTTACATTGTTGCCAAATTAATCAAGCGTGTGAACAATTAATTACCCAATAAATCTCTCTAGAGCTTCCTACACTTACAGAGCACCTATAGAAATGCTACGGTTATACAGAAGCAGCAAATAAGGTCTCTGTTAAAGCTTAAACCCAAATGAAAGCGAGCTGTCTGTCCACACCGGGAGTCGCCTGGTGGGTTAACTCAAGCAGTTCGCAATAATGCTACGTCTTTTTCTAAACGTCCATTTCTAAGCCTGAAATTATTGCTTTTTCACAGGATGGAAAGTCAGGTAAGCCTGGATTAGAGGACCGATCGCTGTCACAGTCTGAAAAAGGAGTAACTCCTCGCCCAAGCTTTCAGGCTGAAACAGATCTCATCATAAAAGTCAATTACTAGGATTTTTTCCAACTTTTGTCTTCTGGTTCCCTGAGGAAGCAGGGCATGCCCTCGCGAGGAGCAGGGCCAGGAACGTCGTCAGGGACGCGGGCGACCCGCGCTGCGCTCGGACGGCTTGTTTCGATTTCCCCGAGCGCTTCGGGCTCGAGGTCCGCGCCACGCCCGCGCCGCCCAGGCGGCCGGAACCGACGCCCCGCGCGGTGCCCCGCGCCCGGCCACTCGGCCCGCGCCTCCCGGGCCCGCACAGGGCCGGGCCGCCTCCCGTCGGGGTCGGGCCCGGGGCCGGGGTCGGGGTCGGGTCGGCCGGGCGGGCGGCGGAGGGCGGGCGCCAGGGGGCGGGACCCTGCGCGCGTCCGCGGCCAAACTTTCTCCCGCCGCCCAGCTCCTCCGCTTCCTGTGGGGGTGGGCGCGGCGCCTGGGCTCGCCCGGCCCGGCCGCCCGCCCGCGGCGGAAGGAGGCGGGGAGACGCGAGTCCGGCGGCCCGGACCCTGGACCCGGAGGGGCGGGCGCGCCCGGGTCCCGCCTGGGCGCCGCGAGAGGGCGCTGCGGCCGGCGCGGCGGGGACGGGACCGGACGGCGGGACGCGGCGCCGGCACCGCAGGACCCGGCCACCCGGAGCCCCCTTTCCCTCGGCGCGGAGCGGGACGCGGGCGGCTGCGCCCGCCCAGCCGGGTCGCTCGCCACTTACCCCCGGAGCAGGTGAGGAGCGCCAGCAGCGCGGGCAGCGCCAGGCGGCGGCCGCGGCGGGTGGACGGCTGCATCCCGGCGGCGGCACTGCGCGCCCTGGCTGGGCACGGGGACCGGAGACGCGCGCGGAGCTGCGCCGCTGCTGACCCTGCTCCGCGGCTCCCCTCCTCCCGCCCGGCTCGGCCGCGCCGGCTCCGGCCGCGCCCTCTGGCGGCCGGGAGCGGGAGCGTCCCCGAGCGCGCTTCCAGCGCCCGCCTGGCTCGGGGCTGCGGCGACGGTGGCTCCCGACGGGCTGCGGATGAGGTGCCCTGACCTCTCTGCCTGCGCCCTCCTTTCCCTTCTGCTGCCCCCCACACACACACACCTAGGCCTTTTCTACCTAAAGCCTTCGCACCATACTCATCCCCTTTGGGGGAGGCCCCTTGCTACTCCCAAAGTGAAGGAGGAGGGATCCCTCCTCTGCTAAGGGAGCTATAGACTGTAAAAAAAAAGAAAAACAACTCGGTAATTCATGGCATAGTAATCTACTTTGACGAAGGTGCTTTTAATCAGCTCAACTAATTTACTTAATATCCTCTTTTTAAATGAAATTTAACCCATAGCTTGGGCCCAGAATTTTTGCTTTTAATAGATGTTTGTGGGGTTGGGGATATAGTCCAGTGGCATAAGTGCCTGCCTAGCAGAACACAGGGTCCTCAGTTCGATTCCTAGTACCAAAAAAAAAAAGAAAGAAAGAAAGAAAAAATTAATGGTTGTGTAAACATAATTTCCTCTGAATGTGATTTTGTCATAATGGAGGAGAAAAGGATGTCACCGATAAAAAGTAATTAAACTTTAATACAAAGCAGTGGAGTGACATGGAAATGCTTCACCCACCAGCAGCGCCCTTGCTGTCTCCACAGGGCTGTCACAGGGCTCCCTGACAGGGCTTGGACCCAGCTGTGTTGTGTGGTGGAGGGAAGCAGGTAGCGATTGCAAATGAAGGTCTAGAAGTAGAGGGTCTGCATTCCCCTGCACCTCCCCAAACCCCCATCCTCCCCTGCCCCGCTCATTTGTTTCCAAGTGGACTGAACAGGTTCTCAGCCACAGCCTGAGTTTGGCGTGTGATCCCCTGGTGGCAGTGTGCCTCCCTTTCCTATTTAGCCGTATTTTGGAAGCCTTTTTTGGGTCTGGCACTTCAGCTACCTATGAAAGACAGTTTCTTCTCCGGGGATTTAAAACATGCAGCTATTGTTAAGCATTTAGTGGAAAACCAGTGCCAGTCCCAGGGATATAAGTGAGTTGTGGGGGAGAAAGGAAGCAGGCGCTAAACAAATGTGTGTAGCTTAAAGTAAACTTGAGTGGAACTAAGGAGTTTAGGCTTGATTGCATTAAGATAGTGTTGTCATTTTTCCACACCACGCCGCTGAAATTTTGTTTTAAAGGAAACCTGGTGAGAATGGGTTTTCTCTCCCTGTGGTTTGCACTGACTTCTTAAAACTAGGAGCTTAATATTCCCTGTGTTATCCATTTGGTGTGAATGCAAATAATGGCATTTTGTTCTGTTGTGCCAAGTTTTAGAGCCCATATAAATGCAATTTTGATGGCCTTGAAAGGAAGCATATTAATCCTTCCCTTTCATTTTTAGTGAAATTTTTCAAATTTGTGATTAACTGCTTAAAGCCATCTATCCTCAAGACAGTTCTAAAACCTACTGCCTTTTTGAAAGTTCTAGATTGTTTCCAGTTTCCAAAGTTGTTGAACTTTCTTCCAAGAAAATATTCCTTACGTGTGTGAGGTATTTAACCCAAATGTGTTTGGGTTACAGAAATGTAAAGGTTAAGCAAACTTAAAGGCCTATTCCACATTTGGTAGCAAGCAACTCTAGGCACTTAATCCATGTTTTTATCAAAATTTCTCATGGCAAAATATGATTATGTTCCAGAACAGAGTGTGGAATATTGGGCCCCAACAGAGAGCTCACTCTTTAATAAACTTGCCCTGGTGTTCTTTCTGTTCACAAGAGACACTGATAACACTGTCTCTCAAACATGAATTGTAACTGACGTTTGAAGAAGGGCCACCTCTCAGCTATCAGTCCTATGATAGATGAACTTGCTAAGCACTGTCTCCCAATCACAAGTTCAGAGGGTTTCCTAGAATGAATGGGCTAGTAAGGACATTGACACATACACAGTAAGACAGTACTTGTAACACCAACTGTAAGGGGGCAACTTTCAGAAGGAAAAAATAAATATCATAAACTCCTAAGAGTGCGATATGAAGAAGAGCCTGGGATCGCTCTGTCTTCTGGGAATTTACTTACTTTAATTCTGGCTCTCATCCCTTGCTGGCTCCTGGGAGAATACCACTTCCCTTCCTGGTAGCCGATGGGGAGAGGAAAGAGTTACCACTTTCAGGAAGCCCTACTGCAGCATGATTAAAATAGGCTGGTGATTTGCTAAATAGTTTTCTGACTATGAAAAGAGAACATGAAGACATGTATAAAGTCATTGATAGCCAAATAATCAGATGCAAAAGTTCCATATGGATGGGTTCTCATTTTATAACAATTGTGCTACAGGCAGAGGCAGAACTATTTATTCGTTCATTCATTGATTGTGAACTCTTGACTGACATATCCATTGCCAGGCTCTAGGGCAGATACAGAGAAGCGTAAAAGCATGGCATTAAACCCAAGATTTCACAATCCAGTTAGGGAAAAAAAATGTTCATAACTGTTTTTAGTACCAAGCAATATATAATACAGGATAGGTAGGTGGGAACAGTTTGGAACGTATGGGCAGAGAGAAAAAAGAAATCTATCAAGTCCTTTGGAATTGGTCAGAAAAGTCAAAGTGACTTGAGTGTAAAATGTTTTATAGGAAAAATTGTAGGTTTCATGGCTGAGAAAATGAGATCTGGTTCCAGACAGAGGTATTGACCCTCTGTGGTAAATCAGTCCAAAGCAGCGTGTTGGCAAGGAGAGGTGATCAGTGGCCAAGCTTGTTTAGCCTCTTTCTGTGACTTGGAAGGGGCCTGCTGGGCATCCTGTTTCCAGCAAAGATCAAAGAACAATCTCCATCCATCCCCCCAACCCTCTCTGGGCCATCACTAGGTTTTAGGCCTAAAGCACATTATCCGTAAACACATCCCAGGAGGGCATCCTCTTCCCACATGGGGAAGTAGCTTTACGAATTATTTAATGACTTAAAGGATGATTTTTCCAAACCTAAAATCAGGCCTAAAGTGTGTCAATGAAATATAAATTCTAAAACTGGGTCTCCAACACTCAAAGTCCTATGATATCAGACCCATGATTTAATACTTCACTCATGAACCATGGTCTATCCTCTCAGCCCAGAATCCACCCTGGGTAACAGTGGGATTTGGTAACTTTGGCTAGCAGATGAGTGATTGGTCATTTCACCTGATGCTTTAATCTTTAAGGCAACAGGGAACCTTACACTGTGTGGGAGAAGAGGGAGATGGAGAGAAAAGAGATATAGTAAAACCCTTCATCTCTCAGAGAAGACGCAAGGGCCATAGCCTTCTCAATAGGTGTTCGGGAAGAATACTGTGTTTGCATGACCTAACACAGTGTCTCCTGTAACTCCAAGAGTTCTTATCTCACTTTGCTTCCAACACTACCTAAAAATCAGAGGCAAAATCCATTCTGGCAAACCAGTCTTTCAACCAAGATCCTTATTCAGAGATTCTCAGTCTGCCAAACCTAACTACAGGTCACCAACTTGATGGTTCCCTGGGACAATCCCAGAAATGTGAAACCATTGACATTTGATTCTAGGTTTTTTTTGGTTTTTTGTTTTTTTTGTTTTTTTTTTTTTTTTAAAGACAGTGATATGAAGACTCCTCTGCAATATTGTACTATCTCCTAGAAACTTTTAATCAGAAATAGATGATCTACTTGGCTGTTTTGGTCTCCCCTCTAGAATCACGTATTCTCCTGCTCTGGTAAAGGTCAGTAATTATTCATAACATGTATCATCAACAACAGCCATAGGAATTGTCTGCCTATGACGTTAGTCAAGAACAGAAGGCGTGGCACGTGTCTATTCAGCAGCTGACACAAAAACTGTGGGTGGTTTTGGTGCTGTCACTAATAAGTAGTTGCTCATTTCACACAGCTGCTTTTAGCTGTGGGATCTTGGCTAACAAGCTCAGCAAAGTGAGTGCAAATTCTTCATTAACATGTCACAGACGAATCTGCAGTTATGAGACCCTCCTGTGACATGAGGGTGGAGGGAGGTGTGCTTTCCTGGGGGAGAGCACATGTGGTTCAGAGGAACAGGGCAGACATAAGTGGTCATAAGCCTTTGCAGAAGACTTAAGGCCCTTGAAAAGCTTAGGGAAAAAGACAGAAGGTCAGGAAAAGAAAATTATCCGCTGGGGAGCTGGAGCAGGCCTCCCACAGTGGCGGATGGGCTGTGAGCAGGTGAGAAAGCCATTGCAATAGACAGGACAAGTGAATATCGAAATGGAGGCTCTGCAAGAGTTCAAAGATAGGAGGGGTTCTGTTTGTCCACATAAAGTGATTACAAGCTAGCTTGTTAGGACCCCATCAAGGAGACCTCAGAGCCATGCTGAGAATGTAGACAGGAGGGATGTTTGAGCACACCATGATGAAACCTTCACTACAAGACTGTATCTCCTCATCCTAACCATTGTCAGAGAAATATTGACTCTTTCAGCACGTGAGGAATGAGTGATGTGGTGATTCATTCAACAGTAATATTCCAGTGGGTTGGATAGGGGCAGGAAAATAAAAAAGACCCACTAAAAATATTATGAGAAGTACAGGATAAAGGTAGGCACTCCCATCAGTAATTTTCAAATGAATCACCTCAGTTCATCTGTACCAAAAACATAAAAAGGACCATCCTGATTCCCATTTTACAGATAGGTAAACTCAAGCAGGTCAAATACCAGTAGCCAGAGCTACCTATCATGAAATCATGCTCTTGAGCAGATAGTAACAACATCAAAGGCATATGATGGAGGTCAGAGCAGTTGCACCTATGAGTTCATCCTGACTAGAGCTGAGCAAGATCACAGATGGGGGCAGATGAAGAAGTTAATTAAGATGGAAATCTGCCAGAGGACTGCATTTGTGGAGAAAAGACCATCATCATAACGACCAAAATAAATTATAGCTCCCCTTACCATATCTACAGACGAGTAGGAATAGTCTGAACACTTCTTACAGACTAGGCACTATCCTAGTCTATGAGACTGTGTCATGTAATCTTCCATTAGATTCTCCAAAGAGTTTCATCATTCCTGTTCTAGGGAGGCTAAGTATTTGACATAGGACCGTGATGCTCTTAGGGGGTCCCTGAGACTTTCAGATTGTCCAGTTTTGTAAGGACAAAATGATAGAAATACTAAAATGTCATTTCTTTCCTTTGTTTCATATGGAATTCCCATCAGTAAAACAAGCAAAAGAGTACTAAAGTTACCTATCTTCACAGTGCTACTCTGGGTAGTGACATCCAGCCTTCCATGCCGGGTTGGAGGGAGCCACTTAAAGGGGTCCTTGTTGAAGCAGTAAAAATTACTAGTTGTATTAAATTGCACCCTTGAATACATATCTTTTTTACAGTTTGTATGACAAACTGATGGGGTAAGCATAAAAATACTTCTACATATTGCTGTATATCTCAGTAAGCATTTGAGAACCTGAGTTAGAAACTGAACTAGCTGTTTATTTCTGCAGACACTGTGATTGATAGAAACCCCAGCAAATTCCAGTTATCCAGGTGTAGGTGATGGATAAACATTTTCTTTAAAATAAGCAAAATTAGCTTATTACTGCAAAGAAAACACCTGAAACTATTTGTTGCCAGTTATAAAATGCCAACTTTCATCTTTGAAAATCTTGTGTTTGTTTCTGTGAACTCACCAATTATGCAATCCTCAAATATTTATTGATAGTATCAGTGGTGGTGTTAACAAATGTGATTTTTTTAATATCATATAATGAAATGCATTGATGCTTGGAAGATCTGTGTGTTATAGTATTTTCCAAATGACCTAGGGATTATGTTACAAAATCATGCATGCTTGAAGTTTCCATTCAAAGTATGAGATAGGCCAATGAATTTTAATGTAACTTCAAGAAAAGATAGGGTTTCAGATTGCATATTGAAGGAAGCCTTTCAGAAACTCCCAGCTGTCTCAAGTATTAGTGTATTATCAAGGAACATCCACAACTATATGGGAAGATGTTTTAAATATTTTAACTTTCCTTTTCAGCTGTACCTTTATAGAGTTTCTTTTTTCACTTCATCCAAAATAACATCACATTAGATAAAGTGAAGAAACCACTTTCAGAATCCACTTTCTCCTATTAAATCAGCTGATAAAGAATTTACAAAAATACGAAACAGTGCTTTTCTCACTAATGTTTTTCCTTTGGAAACCTATGTCTCAAGAAAATAGAGTACATTAATATATGATGAGTGTACTATTTTTAATTGTAAGTGAGTGGATAAGTGTGCTTAAATCTCTGTTTTATTTCTAATGTAATAAATAGTCATAGATACAGCCCATATAAGCAAAACTTCTTCTTTAAGGAGTCCTTATCGTCAAGAATGTAAAGGTCAGAAACTGAAAAGAACCAGTTCAGGAAACATAACTGATAAATTGTGGAAACCAATACCAATAATCCCTGATCAATGTGACCTCAAAACCTTTTCCCTGACCCACTGCACTGGATTATTCCAGCTTGGTTCAGTTTGGGACCCATTGTATTGAAGTGTCAGACTTGTAAGAAGTCCACTTTGGTTTACTGTCACCTAACTGAATGCCCAGTCATTAGAGATTTAAAGTAATAAGAATCAGTTAGACAGGCAAGGTCACACTGAGGTTAAAAACCCCAAGTTTTCATAACTTAACATAATAAAAGTGTTCTTGGTCATGCCAAGTCTGCTGCTGGGCCGGGAGACATCATTGCAACACAAGTTTTCCAAAAGTATCGTTGTGTGGGAGAGGTGCACTGGAGAACCAAGGACAGTAAACAGAAGCTACCTGTGCAAGTGTCTTTTCACATTTCATTGAAGAATGGAAAACTGGCTGGGTGCAACGGGCGCATGCCTGTAATCCCAGCACTCTCGAGGCTGAGGCAGGAGGATTGCTGCTAGTTCGAGACCACCCTGGACTACAAAGTGAGCCCAAGGCCAGCCTGAACTGCATAGTGAGACCCTGTCTCAAAAAAAACACACAAAAGGGAAATTGCTGCCCTCTGTGGGCCAGAACAGAGGAGAGCTGTCTACTGGTGGACACAGTCCTGCCAACCACCTCGCCCTCCTCCACCCTTCTAACTGCATTAGTCTGCTTTCTATTAGAATTTTAAAAAATACCGGAGATACTCCACTTACAAAAAGGAAGGGGTTATTTTGGAGGTTTCAGTCCATGACCAGTTGGCCTATTGCTTTTTGCTTCTGATGTCGCAGTACATCATGGCTAGATTATGTGGCAGAGCAAATCATTGACCTCACAGCCACCAGGAAGCCAAAGAGAAAGAGAAAAAACACTGCCCCACATTCCCCTTGAAGGAGGCATGCCCAGTGGTCTAAAACCTCCTATGAGGCTCTATCTCCTAAAGATTTCCGCCTTCCAACAGCACCAAGTTTTGGACTGTCTTTGGCGCATGGAACTCAAGATCCAAGCTGCTGCATAACCTGAAACTATTTGCTCTCTGAAACGGTACTGTGCTAAATTCTGAGGCATAAACATGAGAATTTAACCTCTCACCCTCAGGAACTCAAAATATCTGAGAAGATGAAGAATGTCTCCTTGCATTTGCATGGCTCTTTCCTATTAACCCCGTAACCACAAGCAATCAGCACCATGAAATTAGAAGTCTAGACGGATTGAACGGTGCGTGGGAATGTTCATGGGAATATCAAATCTAGCAACAACAGAAAGCAAAGGGAATGAAGAAGAGAAAGTTGGTATTGACCATGTCAGGAGAAGTCTTGCTAGTGCATGAGAGTGATATCAGGGGTGAGAAGAAAGGAAAACTCTAAGTGGCTGTAGCAAGCCCATGAGTAGGGCACTGACTCTGGAAAAGACCCAACGCCCAGCCAGAGAAGAGAACGTGCAGCCGATGAGGCTCACAGAGGAGGCTGCAGGGCCCTGACCACTTCTTGCTCAGCAACACGGCACCTGTTAGACTGAGGTGTACAGACATTTATTTTAATTGAAAAGTAAGAACCAAAACATACTTTATGTTTTTTTCCCCTAAAACTTTTCCTCATAATTTTTCAACTCCAATAACAATAAAATAGTAGTGGCATAATAGTCTTACACAAATGAAAATGCAATTTTCAGAAACAGCATTTTATTAACATGAAGTGTGGCAGCTGTTGGAGTATCTTATTTAAATTATGATGTTTTGGCTCTCAAGCAACAGCAGACAAACCCTGTTCTGTATTTCCTGGTTTTGATATGTTTTGGGAGGAGATGTCAGTGATGTAGCTGATGTCATTCCCTGTAAACCTGCACCACTTTAGATTCAGTTTTAGTTTCTATTTCCTTAGGTTTCTATTTCCTTGGGTTTCTCATTCCTGTTGAAATGCCTAGCCAATCAAAATCACACCATGGTTTGTCATAGGATTCCACGTGGTTAGATAAAATCTGTCCACCACCTCTGAAAAGTACCTCCTATTTTTACAAGCTGGACTAACTGGATATAAATTGAAAGTACTTGCTATTTTTAGACCCTGGGCTAACTGGATATAAACTCTGATCTCAGGGCCGAAGTTCCTCACTCAGATGGTACTTCATCTGCCGGCAGTAAAGCTTGCTGGTATTTGCTCTCTGCCTGTGTGAGTGTTTCTTGCTGGTCAGCCATAATATAAGAAAGAAGGGGACTTCAAATCTCAAGGTGCAAGTTATGTGTGTCTTCAGGGAAGCTGCCATGATTTACTGAAGGAGCTGCCTGGTCCGCAGAAGCTAGCAGAGAATAGTGGTAATAGAGTAGAAGAAAGACAAGGAGAAACATTGGCAAGTGCAGACTTTAAAGGACTTTCAAATGATTGGAATCAGCATGTTCTTTCAACTGGCCTCACAGAATAGCAACCCTTTGTGTACAATGTGCGAAATAAACCTGAGATCAGTAGCAGTGAACCTATGGCCTGTGTGCTGCCCAAGCTGTTTGGGATCACTTAAAGCTATGAAAGGTTCACCAGCACTGTCGTAGAAAGTGTAATGACAGTCAAGAAAGGAAGTAGCATCAAGGCTGCTGAGGCCTTGAGGGGGGCATACAGAATTTGGATCTAGAATGTGCCCCCAAAAGCCTGTCTGGTAAATGCTTGGTCCACCAACCACAGTTCTATTAAAATGTAGTGGAATCCTTAAGAGATGGGATCTAGTAGGGTGTCTTTAGATGGCTGGGGTTATTATCTTTGAAGAGAACTTTGGGACCCCAGTGTTTTTCTCTTTTACTTCCTGCCATCAAGTGAGCAGCCTTCCTGTGCCCTGTGCTCCCACCATGATATGCTTTCTTAATAGAAGCTCAAAAGCAATGGAAAAAATTGATCATGCACTGGAACCTCCAAAACTTGAATCAGAATAAACCTTTTTTCTAAGGTGGTTGTCTCAGGTGTTTGTTTCAGCAATGGAAAACCAACTAATGTGTCTGGTTAGTGGGAACCATGGGTTGTTAAGAGACTGACACTCATCTAAGTAACCCATTAAGAAGACTAAGGCAGAATCCAGGGTACACAGGGGAGTCTAATCAGAATGGTCTGAAAACATTGCAGTGATCCAGGCCTAAGTTACTAAGGAGCTGAACTAGAGTGGTGGCTGTGGAATGAGAGACCAGGGTAGATGCAAAACTGACAAGATTTAAAATTAACCCAAAGGAATCAAAACTGATCCTAAAGTTTAGAATTTGAGTAGGTAATCACCATGGTTAGAGACATGAGGGAGAAGAACTCAGCAATTTAAAATTCTGGTTTACTGTGTTAGACAAATGCATTTTAGGTGAGGGTGGGCGGAGTGAAAGTTTTCACTGTACAAGTGGACAAAAGGACAAACTCCGTCCTTGCTCATCCTGTGACTGGTGGAGAATACATGTTGACTCTCTGTTATGCTCTGTAGCTTTGTTGCCCAGCATCTCTTCAATGAATCCCCAAAAAATAACCTTGTTGATTGGGGGAAAACAAAATAATTTGAACTAGATCTATAAAAGGTCTTGACCAAGCATTTAACTCCTTGGTATTCTTTGTTTACTTCTTTCTAAGGACAGCATTGTGGTTGCGTGCCCTCCACCTTCGTGCCTGCTACTCCAGACTCCAGCTGCTGTCCTGCATCCCCTGCTGCTGGACATCACAGGCCAACATGGACCAGGAAAAGGAGCTGCTGAAAATCACCAAAAAGCTGAAGAAGATGGTGGCCAGGAGAAACATGGGAGGGACCCTGGACCTTCTAAAGAAGCTGGGCAGCTATCAGATGTCTATCCGGCTGCTACAGACAACCAAGATTGGGGTTGCTGTTAATGGGGTTCGCAAGCACTGCTCAGACAAGGAAGTGGTGGCCATGGCCAAAGTCCTCATCAAAAACTGGAAGCAGCTGCTGGATTGCCCTGGATCTCCCAAAAAAGGAAAAGCAAAAGAAAGAAGAAAAGTGAAGAAGAAGGTAAAAGTGCTTGATTGTTCAGCTTGGAAGCCAGAAGCAGCCCTTTCTTCACCCAGGAGGAAAGGAAGGGAAGAACCCAAGAAGAGGAAAGAGTCTGTGGACTCCAAGTCTTCCGCCACCTCCTCTCTCAAAAGGCCATCGACGAAAAGATCAAACAGCAGCAAATCAAAAGCGAAGACCCCCAAAACACCCAGCGGTCCCTCGATGTTGGCCCCCTCCCCCTGCCTCCTGTCCCCCCGCTATCTCACGGGGGACTGTATCCGGGACAAGTGCGTGGAGATGCTGTCGGTGGCCCTGAAGGCGGAAGACGATTACAAGGACTATGGAGTCAACTGTGACAAGATGGCATCAGAAATTGAAGATCACATCTATCGGGAGCTCAAGAGCACAGACATGAAGTACCGGAACCGGGTACGCAGCCGCATCAGCAACCTCAAGGACCCCAAGAACCCTGGCCTCAGGCGGAACGTTCTCAGTGGGGCCATTTCCACTGGCCTCATTGCCAAGATGATGGCCGAAGAAATGGCCAGTGACGAACTGAAGGAGCTGAGGAATGCCATGACCCAAGAAGCCATCCGTGAGCACCAAATGGCCAAGACCAGTGGCACCAATACTGACCTCCTCCAGTGCAGCAAATGCAAGAAAAAGAACTGTACCTACAACCAGGTACAGACACTCAGTGCCGATGAGC
Source organism: Cavia porcellus (assembly GCF_034190915.1). NCBI lineage: Eukaryota > Metazoa > Chordata > Mammalia > Rodentia > Caviidae > Cavia > Cavia porcellus. The sequence goes on along the minus strand of NW_026947504.1, from coordinate 37,847,423 downwards.
CCATGACTACCTTTGTCCTGTGCAATGAATGCGGGCATCGCTGGAAATTCTACTGACCGCAGCACCTACCGAGAGGTAGAGAAGGAGGTGAGAAAGGGCAGAAACTTAAAATGGAGAAAACTCCCAATCTCTGAGTGAGTCAGTAGGGGTCAGAGGGAGAATTCTTTTGCCAATTAATAATCAGTCATTGTAATGATTGGCTAACCGAAGAGCATAGCAGGATACCAGGCCAAGCATCCGTGTTGACAGACTGCTTTTAGAAAATCAGAGCATCATTGCTGAGGAGTCACATCCCTGACAGGGAGCTACCTGACCTTTGCTTTGAGGCCCTTCCCTCTCATCCAAGTCTCATTCCTTCCTGGATTGACAAATGCAGAGATCTGGGGGTTTAACTCAGTAGTAGAATGCTTTCCTAGCATGTGGGGTTCCCAGGTTCACTTCCCAGCACAGCAAGAAAGGAAGAAGACAAGAAAGCACATCAGAGTTGGGGTATAGCTCGGTAGTAGAGTACATGCTCAGGATGCTTGAGGCCTTGCCTACCACCAAAGAAAGAAAACAAAAGTACCACTGGGCATGGTGGTTCATGCCTGTAATCCTAGCACCCTGGACGGCTGAGCCAGGATGTTGCAATGTCAAATGGACAATTTAGTGAGGCTCTGTCTCAAAAAAGAAGTGGGGATGTAGTGCAATATGAAGACCCTGGGTTCAGACAGCAGTAGCACCAAAAAATAAGTACATAAAAGCACCAAGCAGGTACAGCGGCACATATCTGGGTATGATCCCAGCAACTGTGGACTTGTAGACTGAAGCAGGGATGAATGAGGCAGAGATTGGGCATGGCAGAGTGGGAAATTGGGTGGGACCTGTCAGCCACGGAAACTTGTCGTGTGTGTGTGTGCAGGGCAGGCAGCTTTGGAGCCCTGTGTAGGACACGTGAGGTCTGCCAGCAAAAGAAGGGTATAAGAATATCAGCTGTCGACCTCTTGGCCATTGGCCTTGTTTTTGCAGTGGCCTGCTCTGCACCCAGAGTGTATATTCTCTCTTCTTTAGAGCACTTTTGCCTTTTTGAACTTTTTTCTATTTTTCTCTACCTTTAATAAATGTGAAATTTTTACATTCTTCAGTTGTCCATCCAATTCTTTAAGCAGGGTAAGAGCCTAAAAAGAACCACTGGGCACCTCACCAACTGGTAACAGAAAGATCACTGAGCCCATGAATTTGAGGCCAGCCTGGGTAAATAGCAAGACTGTATTTTAAAGTAGAAAAAGAAAAACAGATGGATCCAGATCATTCCCCATCCCTGAGCTACAGATGCAGAATAGGCATAGAGTTTGTCTGAGGCAGATATAGCTTCCACACTAGGTAGAAATCTCTCTTCCTTCTTCCTTCCTTGTCTCTTTGCAAACTCTCTACTACTACCTATTCACAGGGACCCTTTGAAACTGGGTCCCTCTAGGCAGGGAGACGACCCTCCAGAGCATGGGCCGTCTCAGTGAAGGTTACAGCAGTGCCCCTTTTTTCCAGGCCCTTATTGATCCTGAGCTCTGCACATGGCCCAGACTGTAGCAGCCTCCCCTATGCCCCCGGCTCAGTCTGTGGTCCGAGCTTCAGAGAAAGTCTGCAGAGCATGCTGCTCTATGATGATATCAGTTTGCTTTTTATGCTCAGAAGGACGTTAGGCAAAGCTGAATGCTTGTGGAAAAGCCTTGGGAGCATGTTTAGTGGGCTGTTGATGGTTTCAGTTTCTGGTTTTTTTCTTGACCTTTTAGCAGCCTAAGGCCAAGCACGCTGGATTTTGTGTTATCTAAGATGTTGACATGCGGGAGCCTGTGAACTCCTAGGAGCTTGGACAAGTCACTAATTCATTGCCCTCCCTGTAAAAGTGGGAGTGGAACCAGCACTGTTTCCAAGGGTGACTGTGCAGAAGCTGTTGGCTTTCCATCTTTCTTGGTTCACCCTTGGGGATGATCGATTGGAGTGACAATAGAAAGCTCCTGGTCTTCCTGGCATCATCCCCTCTAGACCTGGTTAATCTCCTCCCTTCCACCTACCGTGTGCCTGCTCCCAAACAATAAGCCATAGAAAGACTGTATGGAAGCCACCACCATCTTCAGCTTTTAAGCAGATACAGTGGGAGGCCTCCTGTGGGAAGGCTGGAGAGTGTCTCACCAAACGCCCAACCCCTGCAGCTCCTAAAGACTGAGCAGGGCTGAAACCCAGGACTTCTGCTTCTTGTCACAGTGCCCTGTGAGTCTGGGAGAGATTCAGAGGCATACACAGTGGCCAGTCCCTGCCTTCCAGGAATTTCCAACCTGTTGTGGAGAGAAACAACAGGCACAGCATAGACTCCCACACCAGACAGGCTGGGATGCCACATTCTGGGTGTGCGCGTCCTGCAGAGGTGCAGCGGGGAGCTGCTTAGAAACCAGATTCTCCTTTGTCTTTAACGTGGGGGATCCCAGAAGAGAGTGCTGCAGTGCAGATCCTGACTCAGTGGGCCTGAGGCGGGGCTGACATCTTCCTTTCTAACAAGTTACCATGGGACACCAATGCTGCGAGTGGCCCACAGACCATGCTCTGAGTAGGAACAGATTAGATGTCAAGATTTTTCACTGCATTGTCCGATCCTTCATCCAGACAGTTCCACACCAAAAACAGCAAAATATGGTAACCCTGATCACCTAACCCACGTTAATAAAGGTTACTTCAAGGGGCTGAGGATTTAGCTCAGCACCTGCCTGGCAAGCATGAGTTCAATCCCCGGTACTCTCCCCCAAAATAAATAAAGGTTACTTTGGGGTGAACTTTAAAAAAATACATTCTGTGAAGGGCTATTTGCTAAAAAAAAATACAGATGAATACATGGCTGTCTATAATGCTGCTTTGGTTTTGAAACCTATTGATGAGCAAATTGATGCCCAGACTGACTACTATTAAAGGAATATTGAAGCTCAGAAAAGAGTGCCCGTAATATGCTGCTTTAGATAGACTTTTCCTTAGCTACCTAGAGACAAGATATAGGTCTAAAATGTACAGTATATATAGTGAAATGTGAAGAAATTGTTCAAAAGAAGAAAAGAACTAGGGTGGGGAAAGGGAAAAGAGAAAATGCAAGTTATTAATATCCTATAGTTCATTGAAGAGGAAGGTTTGTGCTAATATTGACTGGAGAAACATTGATGCCCAAAGCTTGTACTCTGAATAGCTACTTTAAAGATAACAGTATATAGTATATTAACCAATGTTACTCTCATTTTGTTATGAAATTCTGTGTTACCTTTTACCCTTAAAAAAAATATGTCTACCGAAGAAAACACAGAGCTTCAAATTGTCGTACTGAAATGTCCTTAACAGGAAAGATTGAACTGAGCACAGAGGAAGGGACTGAAAATCAGACAGCAAACCCAGAGCCCAGAAAACTTACCCCAAGCAACTGTGCGTTATTCGGGACCACTCATTTTCCTAAGAATCATTTACCATCCCTCTAAAATTGCCTGAAAACAGTATTTAAGCTTCAACCATTTGCGCTTCTCTGAGTTTTCATATTGTAGATGGCTCCCATGCACATAAACGGATGAATAAAGTTTGTTTGGGTTTTTTCCTGTTAATCTCCTGTTAGTCTCCTGTTAATGGTTTTGCCTCCACCCTCATGACTTCATCTAATCCTAATCTCCAATGCCATCAGCATATGAGTTTCAGGTTAAGTTTCCAATATAGGAACTTTTAGGGCATACATTGAAACCATAGCAGAGATTGCATCCTTTCATAGGATGTAAGAAGCACAACACTATAAATAAACACTACTACAACCTAACTGTTGCTATTACATTCTTATCTTTTTATGTTGGTCCCTGTCCAAGAACTTTAGAAAAGTGAAATGTACAAAAGACTAGAGCAAAACAAGGTAGCATGTGCCTGTCATCCCAGAACCCTGGGGACCTGAAGCAAGAGGATCACAAGTTCAGGCTCTGCCTGGGCAACTTAGACCTTGTCCCAAAAGAAAAACTTGTAAAAGGCTGGAGGCCAGTGTGGAGGCCTTGGCTTTGATGACCAGCATAGTTAAAAAGAGAACACTTGAACACAGAGCAATGCACTTATGGAAGCATTGTAGGATAGATTAGGCTTCATTGTCAGATTTCTCAAGAAAGCCAAAAGGAAAAGGAGGGAAGAGAAAGGGAAAGGAAGGAAGGCAAGTAGGCTTCATTTCTTATGATACTTGTCCATGGGAAGCCAGCAGGGGGCTCTGCTCTGCTGTCTTCAGAAACAGGCTTCTGCCTCTGGCAGGTGCAACCCAGGAGGGAGAACACGATAAATTGCATTTTCTTAAAGACTTGCACGTCCAGATGACACTTTTACTCACATTCTTCTGGCGGAAGTAGGTCACAAGGCCATGCACAAGTTCAAAGGAAAGTGGGCCCTCACCCTCTCCAGGTTCCTGGAGGGAGAACGAAATGACAGGTGAAGCTCCCAATGACCAAAAGGTTGTGTCAGTTGCAGGAAAGGTATGTTAGGCCAGGCAATTCAATAAAGAATCTAGACCCCACCAGACGTTTGAGACAGCCATGTCCAGGTTGCATAGAATAGGGAAATTTTTTAAGAACGTTGTCTCTGTATCTCTTGAGCTCTTTAACTTCTTTCTTTATGGGAAAACGCAAAAGGGTCAGTAATGTTAGAATTTTATACACTGATGCAAAATTGGGGTTGTTTTATATCCTGGCATTGTATTACTTGGGCTGGGTTTGTACTTAGGCAGGCAGAGTTAGTGGCACTGAAATAGATTTATTGATGATCTGTCCACCCACCTCAGACTGTAACTCTGAGTAGAGCAGTTAAGGCTTGTTGTGCTCCAGCTTAGAAGCCTGTGGAGCCATATATAAGAGTCATACATGAAGGCGTTAGGGGAGGCTCAGATGCCCACCTTACCCATTATTCTGGTAAGGGGATAAAGTTGCGGGAGGGCACAGAAAGGGCCAGGAAAGTAATTCCATAAAGGAACCAGGACCAAATTCTCTATCAGGCCCAAAAGGCTCAGAATACTTTTCCAGGTTCATGATACTTTTATATTTGTTAAAGTCATCAGTGGCTGGGGGAGGATTTACATTGAGGAAAATTTTCAAATATATTAATATGTTCACATTTTACCAAATCATTAGGAAGATAGTTGTTTGTTTGCTTGTTTGTTTCATGGAGGAAAGGATAAATGAAGGTAAAGCCCATGAGAGTCCTAATGGAGCCCAGGAAGAGGCTCCCAGGGTTCCATTCGAGCCCTTCTTCTGGAGAGTAACAGAAAGATGGGTGACCTCTACCCTTTCATCAAATGCACTAGAGTTAGCAAGCCAAGAATAGAAATGAGAAAATGTTGGCCTCCAGAGGAAGACAGGGCTCCCCAGCTCCCCACCCAGGGTAGACCGGGCTGGAGGGCGCTGATAAGGATGGCCAAGCATTACAGGATAATCTGGGGGTAAAACAGTGGCAGAGCTCCTGGGTGGTGGGGCATCATGAGGAAGGGATTACAGGCAGAGGTAAGCCAGCAGGAGGTTCCCTTTGGATTCTTTTCTGCTATTATGGCTGTCACATGTCAAGCCCGGAGTATTGCCAAGAGGCCCACCATCTCCCTCCACAAAGCAGGGGTGAGTCGGTGACCCCAGGCCTCAGTAGCAGCTGTCGTCTCTCTGGATGGCTCCTTCTTGAAGCGCTCCTGCCCTTAGCCTAGACTTCCCTCCCCATTCTCTCTGATTTGGGTCATGCAAGATGCTTCCTGCAAGAATATTCTTCCTGACGACCCTTTCTGCACATGCCCTTAGAGTCTACACCTATGCCATGCTATCTGATGAGCTATATAGAACTGTATATTAAAATGTGACTATTCTAAGTTAAGATATGCTGTAGGACTGAAATGCACACCCAATTTCAAACCTTTCATATGTTAAAAAGATACATAAACTATCTCAATAATAACATCAATTGCACTTTGATTAATTTAGACAGGTTATTTCTTTTTTCTTCTAATGTGACTGCAAGAAATGTTTTTAAACAATATATATAACTCAGATCTATGGCTCACGTTTTATTTATTAGATAGCACTGCCAGAGCCTTCATGCCATATCTAGAGGGACCCTTAGAAAATCACAATCATGTTACTCTTCTGCTCAAAAGTCTCTAATGGATTTGTATTTCACTTAGAGGCAGATAAGAGATCAGACTGTGGCCTTTCAGGCTTCAGATGCTGCTACTCCTCTCCTGTCACTCTCACCCTCCCCTCTTCATTCAGAGGAGGGTGACCTTTTTGCTCTTTGAGGGAATGTGCCAATGATGTTCTCACCACAGGGCCTTTGCATGTGTTTCCAGTCCTCTGCTCAAACTCCCTTTCCCTACTCCTTGCTTATCTTCCTATTTAAAGTAGAATGCACACACACAAACACACACACACATACACACACTCCTATCCCAGCCCTTCTCTCCACTTCACTTTCTTCATGGTACATACCACAATGTTGTCTCGTTTTTCATCTTTAGCCCCCATCTCTTGATTAGAATGTAAGCTTCTTAAGGGCAAGTATTGTGCTCAGGCAGTGCTGGATATCCATCCGGTTCCCTCAACAATGCCTGGCACTTAATGGGCACTCAGCGGATGGATGCTCAGTGACTATTGAATGCGTGAAGGATAAAATGGTAAACGAGGGAGGATGGCAGGGAGCACCCCGCTTGCCCTCGGGGCCGTGCTCCAGCCTAAGCAGCAGCGTGCTCTCCGCTCCCACCCCAGGTTTCCGTGTTGCAGTTTGAAGACGAAGTCTCAGAGATGCGGAGCCCTTTTGCCTGGCTGTGTTCTCAACAGAAACTGAGGGGGCACTTGGCACTGGTGGGGCAGGACGGGACTGAAAAGGTGGGGCACCGTCCAGTTACCACCAATTCTATTCAGGTCACAGAGCTCTTTCTCTCCTCTTCTCCCTGTATTTATTTATTTATTCTTTTTCTTTAGCACAACTACAACAGAAAATACAGTCTCTGAAAACTTTTAGGTAAAATCAAAAGAAAGCAGAGCAATACGATTAGCATAAAACCAATTACTGGAGTGCTTGGGCTGTGATCCTGCAGTAGCTAGAGTCAAGTCACGGGCTGATTAAATTTTTAAGAATGAGGCTAGGCTCCTCTGGCTTTAGCTTTCATCTGTCTCCAGGTCACATAGGCTTGAAATGTTATCTCATTTCCCGCTGCCTAGTGGACTCTTGCACACGCATCTCAGTTCAAGGAGAAACTGATTTTTCCTATTACAAGCCCTTGCTTTCCAGAGAACTCTCATTTGTGGTTTATGATCAGATACCCTTTTTGCCCAATCAGAACCCTTTCTCTTTCCCAACTGGCTTCCAGATTCATCTCTGTGGGCACCACCTTTCCTGCAGCTACCCCAGTGCAGCCCCTCTGGCAGGCTTTAGCAGCTTGGTCTTCATTAACAGGGAGAATAAGTGTCAAGGCGGAAGGCCACGTGGATAAAAGGACCTTTTGGGATTGCACTCATCTGACAGAAGCCTCTGGGTCCCTCTGGGACCTTCCAAGGGAAGGATCCGTGTCTGCCTGATGTGAAATCAAGCATGAGAACTGTCCCACCCGGACTCCGAAGCCTCACCCTCTCCCATTTCTGCAAGTGCCCAGTACCGATTTTTAATTTCTGCCTCTCCTGAAACAAAAATTTTGTGGCATCTCTGGCATTTACTTGTCAGGGAGTTTGTAGTTTCAGTTCTACTGGAAGAAAGGGAAGCAGTTACTTAAGACAGCTTTATCCTGCTTCCTCTCTGCCTTGCACCCACCCCTGCCTGATCTGCTCTTCACTTTTCTTCCTCCTTAGATCAAGCAAGGGCTTCCATATTTAAACTGGCCGCACCACTCCTGAGATCTTCAGGGAAATTACTTAATCCAGCAGAGGCTTACGCGACTGTATAAAATGGAGATGACAATGGAAGGTTTAGCTCAGAGGGCCCTGGGGAGGTTACTGAGAACACACAGGACATCCAGCACCATGCGCAGGTGTTGTATGGCGGTAATTCCCTCTCCCCAGCTGTCGCAGGCCTCATTCTTTGTCTGCCCAGCACGTTTCTGTGGCACCACGCCTGCCCATTTTGCAGCAATCCTGGGAGCCTGGAGCTGCGACACTCCTGAGCCTCACCACACGCGTGGGCAGGCAACCTGACACAAGGAGATGAGTGGGTGTTGCTACATCAGATCCACTCACTTTTCTCTGTTAGGCTGTCACAATGGAGCTCCAACTTCCCTTTGTCACCCTGGGAAAGACACCAACTCAGAGCAGAGTTTGATTGAGTGATAGATGGAGAAAGACAGCAAGTCTTTCTTGAGCCCCTGGACCTGATGGAGCCGAAACCAGAGGCAATTTAAAATTTCCCAGTTATGTGAATCCATAAATTCCACCCCAATCTTTTTTGTTTATTTGTTTTGTTGCATTGCTTGTTTGTTTTTTGGTCACTCGTAACTCCAAAAGTCCAAATTAAAATACTGCTTTGCCTCAACTTGGCTGTTAACTTTGGCAGTTTTTGTATAAGATTTTCATGAGTCTCTGGCTCCCCTGGGTGGCAGAGAATAAATGTACATCTCCAGGATTTCTGCTGTCTGCATAAGCATGCACATTTCTACAAACTATTTCCCCTTTCATTTCTCTAGTTGTGAATGAAATTGGATTTACTTAGCTCACAAAAAATTAGACAGGGATTTCTTCTTATATGGTCCACTTGCTTTTTCAGGGATGGTGGCTCCGGGCCACAGAAAATTGCTCAAATCTTAGTCTTGATCCCGCTTGGAGTGGCCCCTGGGTGTTTACCAGGGCTGCAGTGTTGGAAGCAGTCAGGGCACCAGAGCACCGTCTCAGTGTTATTTGAAGACTGAGCCAGCCATCCACAAGGATGAGCCCAAACTCCTGTATGTTTTAATTCATTATTGGAACTGGGATCTCCAGATTACTCTGTATAAGGAAGGGTAACTATTTTCAAAAGTTAGAAGCTGGTGGACATTTTCATTAGATAATTTGTAAAGACATATTTTAAAAAACAGAAGTTTGTCCATATTGGTTATATTTTATCATGATTAATTTCTTGGGGAGAAGGAACCACTGCAAAAAAAAAAAAAAAAAAACCAGGTCCCTTGGACTCACTGATCTTTTCATACTCAGAGACGATCTGGAAACACACCTGTAGCATGTGTCACTCTGTGTTATACTTGCATTTATGAAATCTTGATTATTCCTCATTGTGACACTCGCATGTCAGGAACACTAAGCCTTTCCCCCCACAGGTACTGTCCATCCTTTCGGCGTGGTTCTTTATCAGAGGAAGTGACTGTCCTTCCTCCACACTACTCATCTGAGGTCAGATGGCACCTTCCTTGTCCCTCTGTCCCATCCCCTTGGGCCAGGCTGGGTTAGGTGTCCTACTTCTGTTTCTAATAATGTCCCATCCACAGAGCTGTCATTACAATGATTATGTTCATTAATCATTTGCTTGTGGGCTGTGTCCCTGCTGTGACTTGATGTATTTTGTTGAAATTTGGTCCCACAGTGCCACCGTGTTGGGAGGCGGGGCCCAGGAGGTGGTGTTTGGATCCCGGGTGCACAGCCTTTGTAAATAGATTAATGCTGTCTCTCAGGAGCAGGTGCATTCTTACCTCTAGGGACTGGATTAGTTACCTCTAGAGTAGATTGTTATAAAGCAAGCAAGTACAGAATGTCCAACAGTGAGTCAGAATAAACCTCTTTTACATATTACCCAGTCTTGGGTATTCTGTTACAGAAACAGAAACCAGTTGAAGACAATGCCAAACTAGACTGAAAAGTGTGAGGCAGTTGTTAGGGGTTCTGTCTAGATGTCCCCCGAAAGCCTCGTGCGGTCATAGGTGAGGCTTTTTCAGAGGTGGTTGCCTCTAGTGTGTGTGATGCTGAGGTTAAGGCTAAATCACTCCACTGATTGGCTTGGCAGTACCTAATCCCGACTGTCTAGATACAATACAAGGGGGGCAGGAATGTTATTAAGGTCCCCTGCTTTGCTATAGTCTGCCCGCCATGAAAGGTCTCTGCCAAGCCACCCTGCCTTGGAGCCAAGCCGATTATGGACTGAAACCTCTACAAACTGTGAGCTAAATAAACCTTTCCTCTCTTAACTGTGGGCCTTGAGTATTTTGCTTCAGCAGGGAGAAAAGTAACTAACAGAGCAGTCTTTATCCTTTTTTTCTTTAAGCCTAGTGCCTCCTAGCATAATTGACCCTTATCAGTCAAAGTTTGTTGAATGAATATGTGAATTAAAAGTACTGGGAAAGAGAGCACTTGCTGAGGAACTACTGTCCAGAAGCCTAGGGTTGGGATCAGATTTTTTTTACTTTTCATAAGGAGACACCTCCTTATGCAGCTCACACTGATCTTGAACTGTTATGTAGCCAAGGTTTGCCTCGAATTGGTGGAGATGCTCCTGGCTCAGCCTCTTGAGTGTTGGCATTACAGGTATGAGCCACCACACCCAGTAAGAATTTAACAAGAGCACCTGAGTAAATGACCGGGTGATGTTTCTAATACAAAATGGACATGGTTGTTGAATGAATGATGGAGATTCAGATTGAAAATAAAAATGATGGAACTCAAAGATCTTAAGTTAGTTCCCAGAGACACATAATTAAAGTAAGATAATTGAGATTTGACCACGGCTTTCTCTAATCGTTAAGCCCTTGGCTTCACCTACATCTATTGCTATGTCTTCGCCCCAGCAGGAAGGCTAAAAAAGTTTAATGATTTTTGAAATTACCACAACATTTTTACATAATGGCTTTTCATGGGAGGAATTCCACAGATATTTGTTGCATGAATGGATGAATGAATAAACTTGGGGAACTTCCAGAGCTGAATGAACAAAAGTGAGCACAATACCACAGTACTCCCTTGGGAAATGTACTAATACCATTATAGCAATCCCCACAGCAGAAATACAGTGTCTTATAAAATTATAACACTGGGGAGAGGCCATAAGAACAATGCCATAAAAGTGAAGGCAAAGAAAATAAAGTTAACCTTTTTAGAATCGTAACAAATTAAAAATGTGTGCTACTCAGACTATTCTTTTGAGTCTTTCATAAAGAAAAGGAGGCATATTAACTTTCTAAAATCTGGTTCTCTAATTAAGAATTAGCTGCAAAGCTATTAATGCAGACCTGATTTTTTGAAATCTGTTGATCATATAAGCAGTCATGTACACGAACAACATGCTAACAAAGATGAGGATAAACGGTTTCATTGACTGATCATCATCCAGTGACCAAGAGATTAGTAAGCAAGACACTAACAGCTATCGCTGCCATTTCTTGTGTTTCCATTTTGCAGTACATACTTTGCTTATGTTTCACTATTTAGCCATTAGTCCCTACAACACCGGAGTGAGAAGAAGTTCTTTTTTTTTTTTTTTTGTCTTGTTCGTTTTTATCAGTACCGGGGATCGAACTCACGACCGCACACTTGCAAGGCAGGCGTTTATGCCGCTGAGCTAAATCCCCAGCCCCAAGGAGTTGTTAGCTACGTTTGCTGGTAAGATTTCAGAGGAATTAAGTAATCTGCCCAAGCAAAGTTACAGCTGCCGGGATTTCCAGCCAGCCCTCTCCACTCCAACAGTGCAGAGGGCTGTTATGCAGCCTTGCTGACCAGGCTCTGAACTTTCTAAGAGCTGGCTGCTCTTCTGTCTCCTGAGGTGAGGAAGGGGGACGATTCCTCCTGGTATTCCTGGTACAGAGTAAAGATCTTCCTCCTTGCAGGAGCCCATCCGGGTCACTCTGTCGATGAAATTGCAGAGCTGACTCATGCTACGGTTTGCATGTGGTTTTAGTGTGTGTCTCAAAGGTTTATGTGGCAGAAACTGGATCCCTGGGTGATGGTGTAGATGTCGTGGAACCTTTAAGAGGTAGAGTCTAATGGCCGGTAATAAGATCATGGAGATTCCACCCCCTCATGGATTAATGATATCGTTCAAGAGTGGACTGAGTCTCCAGTGGCTAGGTTAGTTCTAGAGGAAGCAAGTTGTTATAAAGTGAGATCATCCTACTTGCTTGGTCTCTTTTGCACACTGCTGACTCCCTTTCTGTTTCTCTGTCATGCTGTGATGTCACTAGGGGGCGTTGTAGACAGGCACCAACACCAGACTCTTGGACTTCCAGAACTATAAGCTGAATTAACCTTTTCTTTGTAGTCAGTACTCAGTCTTGAGTATTTTGGTATAACACGAAATGGACAAACATGACTCATCAGGAGAAAAACAACTGAAGTTGAAGGCTAATAGGTATTCTAAGTATGTAATCTATAAAGGCAAATTTAAAAGCATAAAGGTTGGCCATATTGGTTTTATCATGATTAATCTTATGAACATGGCTATGGAGAAAAGTCAACACGGTCTTTAGAACCAGTGTTGGAACCCACTGGAGGGCTTTGCAGTATTTCCATTCCCTCCCCCACTACCCCTGGCAAGCAACCTACAGCTCCTCACCCACACCAACAAATGTGCTGTACTCTGCCCCCAGCAAGAGTTGTGAGTGTATTCAAGGGGAAGTGTGGTCTCACCAGTACTCCAGAGGAGCAGAAAAATCCTTTTCTTTCATCTCTGCCCACAAAGTGAAACACCCAGTCTGCACTTCCTCTTTCTAGAAAGCTGGGTTCCACGCTGGAAATCCAAACCAGTGCAGTGCAAGGTACAGAGGGAAAACAATTTGTCTTAGTTTGTCATGGTTTCTTCTAGTAAACAGGGCAATTTTTTTTCTTTCTTTCTTTCTTTTTTTTTTTTTTAATACATTACAGCTAATGATGTAAGGAGGCCTGGGTTTCTTTTTGCTGGCTTGGCCTCTCAGCCCTTGGTAAGTCCAAAAGTATTCAGATTAGAACAGAACATACATACACTGCTTAAGAGCCTTGGCAGACGTAGACCAGGAAGTGTGTTCTAGCACCTCTAAGAGACAAAATGAAGAATCAGTGATTAGTGAATGAAAAAAAGAAGAGAGGAAAGGAGGAAAACAGATAGGGGCATTTTTTTGATTCCTGGAGGTTTATAAAATGTCTGTGAAGAACAAGAGCATTCACAGTCTTCAGGATGCTCACAGTCTCTGCAGGAATCTATAAGGAGCCTGAAAGTCCAAAGAACTCAGAAACCTGAAGCAGATGAGCAAAAAAGGAAAATGATATCCCCTTTTCTTCTAGAAGAGAGACAATGTGGTGTGGTCCCCAAAAAGGGAGCCCCAAAGATTCTCCCCATGCTCAGCCAGCCTTACCTTACAGGGTAACATGAGATAACCCCATAAAAAGCCCCACATCCTGTGGCCTCTAATATGAGAGATATTTGCGTGGAATTTACTGAATTGAAATGTCTTTATTCTCGGAGCAGTCATTTAAAATCAGGGGAATTTGTTTCTTCGCATGGCCGGGAACAGGTGGTAGTGTTTGTTTTAGGGGATGCTGGTGCCAACTTCAGGAAAAGGTGTGGCACAGGGCGGTGGAGTGAGGCACAGGCATCCAGCAGCCAATGGTATGAGGGACCACTCAACACTGGCACCACCATGGCACTGGGCACCCAAACATGAGCAACCATGGCCTCTATGCTCAAGGATGGCACAGAGCTCAAAAGCAAGGAGCTTTGAGTAGCTACTAGGCTTGGGAGAGAAGGAATGGGGGGAGGCCAAAGAAAGGCAGAGAAAAGCAAAGATAAGGTAATCAAGACGATCTCCCAGCTTTTTGTCTTGGTTGGCCCCGTTTCCTCCCTTCAGGGAAAGTTTATAGTGTCAGACTGCTAAGAGAACCTTCGTGTGTTAGCTTTCCATTACTGTGACAAAATGTCTGAGGAAAGTGACTTAAAGGAGGAAAGGTTTATTTGGCGCACGGTTTCAGAGATTGCAGACCACGTTCCACTGGTTCCTCTGCTACGGCCCTGTGATGCGGCAGAAGAGCATCACAGCAGGGCGAGGGGGAAGAGAACTGCTCACCTCATGGTGGCCAGGAAGAAGAGAGCAAACGTGTGCCAATGGGCTTCCTTCTTCTTCTGTCTTTATTCCACCTGGGCCCCCAGGACAGTGGATGGTGCCACCCACACTCAGGGCAAGTCTGCCCTATCAATTTGCTGTACCACATACCAATCATTCCCGGAAACACCCTCACAGACACACTCCGTAGTATTCTTTACTAATTTGATAGGTATTTCTTGCTCCAGTCAAGTTGACAATCAACATTAGCCATCACACTTTGCCATCCCAAAATGAGGTGGACTGATATATTCAATATAGATAAAACAAGTTTTTAATCAAAGGTAACAACTTATAAACCTACCCAGGAAAGCCAGAATTGTGATTTATATTTCAGAATTTAAATGGCCAGTTTGAGGATGTTGCTCAGCAATCCAGGTTGCACATTCTTAGTCTGAAAGTCCAGACTCTAGTCACATTTGAGCGATGACACAATGCCACAGTGGAAAATTCCACACCATGAGATTCATTTGATGCATGATTATTAACATTATCCCTAATCTATGTAATTAAGGTATGTATGAAAAATAAATGAATTCTGTGTTTACAATTGATTCCCATCAACAAGTATTTCATTAAATGTATATTCAAATACTTCTAAAAATTCAAAATCTCAAATGCTTCAGTCTCAAGCATTTTAGATAAGGGACACTTAGTATGCATCAGCTTTCTAACAGGAATTGTGTTTTTCTAGGAAGTTTGAGTTATATGTCTTCTCCAGTAATACTTCACATTCTTTTCTCTTAATATTAACCTTGCATTTGCTGGCATAGAAAGCTGTTAAGAGGCCAGGAATTTAGCTCAGTTGCGTAAGCACCTGCGTGGCAAGTGCGAGGTTGCGAGTTCAGTCCCCTGTACAAAAAAAAAAAAAAAAAGAAAGCTGTTAAAAGGCATATGTAAACCAGGTGTGGTGACTCACACCTGTAATCCCAGAACTCTGGAGGCTGAGGCAGGAGGATAATTGCGAGTTTGAGACTGGCCTGGGCTACAAAGTTCAGGCCAGCTGAACTGCATAGAGAGACCCTGTCTCAAAAAAAAAAAAAAGCAAAAAAAAGGGCATATGTAATTATTTTAGAATATCTCACTGTTCAGAATTGGAAGAAATCTCTTTTTACTGTGTTCTTCTTAGATCAGAGAATTAAGCATAGCAACTTCAATTTGTGTGGCTTTATTATCTGTTTTCCATATTATTATGACTGTATACCACCGTTCCCAAACAGAGGATGACTGTTTGGGAACCAAGAGTGTGGAATAGCTGTGTTCACCTGATACAACTTTCAAAAAAGCTCTCAAGGTCCATTAATGGGAGAATGCAGAGCAGCAAAGCTTCCAAGACTCCACAGACATCCAAATGAGGTACTGCATGTGGCAATCTGTCTCTTAAACATGTCCAAATTATTACTTACTCTATCACTCCTAATCTTCTGAGTAGATTATTAATTAGCTTGGAAAACTGCCACCCAACAAAAGGTCTATCATGTTACAAATATTCCTAAACTCAGATATATCTTGGCTGCAGAAACTATCCAACCTGTAGAAAAACACACCAACATTTTAGTGGTTATTTTCCCATTAAAATAAAAGTGCTTCCTTTTAACAGGACAAACTCAAAGGACCTGAACCAAAATGACTCATCTTTATTTTTAAGGACTCTGAATTCACCCTGTCATAGTTCAGAATAGAAAAGACAGAGGACACTAACCCTTCTTCTTCTCCTTTTTTCTCTCATGCATTGAAGAAACAAAGAAGAAAGAATCTATTTCTGGAATATGAATTTAGCTCTCATGGTGGGATACTTTCTGTCCAAAGCAGAAAACCTTCTTTCTTTGCAATAGCATGGCTAAGGTAACCTTAAAGGGAAGAATTTCTTAATTGTTATTAAGTTTTATAGGCATTCTAGTTATTAGAAAGTAAGGAAGCTAAGGCAAAGTACTAAGTTATAGGTATATTTCTAGAGGAAGTTATTTATAACCACACAAAATATTTTTCAACTGACTTGGAGTGGGCAATGTACATGTCCACAACAGCGAGTGTGTACTGTGGCCAAATGAGAGGCAGCTGACCCTCCTTTCTTAGGGGACCTATGCAGACCAGAGCTCCCCAATTCATTCAGAGCAGGGCTCTCTGCTCATGTCTTAGCCACTGTCTCAGAAAACAAGCAGGCTCTAGTTTCCTCTAAATATATATCCTGAGACTTCCTTTTTTGTACCACTTAGGCTTAAATCAAAATTAGATTGTGAGCAGGAGCCCTCAACCAGGCATAGTTTTGTCCCTGGAAACTTGGCAATGTCAGGAGACATTTCTGGTTGTTGCACTAGGAACGGGAAGCACAGAATACTGCTAGGGCATCTAGTGGGTAGTGGCTGGGATGGACTTAAACTTCTCACAACACACAGAGCAGCCCCTATAAGTACTATCCAGGCCAAGATGTGACCCATTGCAAGGTGGTCAAATACATATTAGAAGCAAGCTGATAAATGTTCCTTTTTCTAATAAATTTATGATTTTTTGTTGAGTCAAAAAATAATTGCGTATCTATAGACTACTGTAAAGAAAAAAAATCACTGCCTTCCTCAGCCCTACAATCAGACGAAGTAAAACACATATATCATGAACATTATGGTATGAACTTGTGAAAGAAATAAGTAGATAACAACAGGCCTGGGGAGATGCTTCAGATAATACTTATGGTCAGGGAAGACTTTCCAAAGGTGGTTATTTGCTCTTGACAGTAACAGAAACAGAAACCCCAATTCAAGTTAGCTTACACAGTGCGTAATGTAAATCCACAGGTAAGGTGAGTCTCAGGGCTGAAATTCTTAGCTCTGGCTGTGATTTCTTTAGTTCTAACCATCTTCATAGGTCAGTTTTCTTTCTAGGATGGTAGTAGGATCATCGTAATGGTTCTGGGCCTTATGACATCATACAACAGAGCTTGGGAAAAGGAGGAGGAGAAGGATGGAAGGAAAAAGAAAGAGCAATAAAGACAGAAGGTCAGAGACAATGCTCAAGTCCCAGGATTCTAAGCCATAGTGCTGAGTCACTCTGATTGGGCTGCCCAGGTCACGTGCCCACCCAGCCTTGAATCATGGGCAAGACGAAGGAATAGGCTGATTGGGCCAAGCCCAACAATAAACACCTTTGGCATTGAGGTTGGCTCCAACTTCTCTTTAATAACAACAAAATCTAAATTGACCTTTGGGAAGGGTATTGGGCTTACTGCTAGGTGAACATTCAGAAACTTCCCTCATGGGAGGCAAGACTTAAAATGAGCTTGGCCTACTTCAGAACCTGAGGAAGACCTCTGTAAGCATGGGAACAATACACAAATGCTTTGATGTAGAAAGGAGGCCAGTGTACCTTACTTAGCACAGGCTTCCAGTGGGAAAGTGTTTCCCATGGATTTGGAGGGGACAGCATCAACAATTTCATATACACTGTGCTGAGATTTTTAGCCACATTTGTTGTAAATGTAATCCTTGGGTCTTCTGCCCCTCTACTTGGCTGCTAGCCAATGGGATAAAATTCTCTCAGTTTTATATCAACCTTTTAATAAATCTCTGCTCCCAGCACAATTTGTTCATGCATTCCTGTTTTTAGCAGAACCAATAAACTTCTAAGAAACAGTTAAAATATATAAAAACAAAATCCTTTAATAAGCAAATATGGAAAGGTTCACGTGGGCAAAGTTTCAGATAGTTGAGCATTTATGATGCGCTGGCATTAGAGAGAAGCCATGCAAAACACATCTTTATATGGAATAAGGTTTATGCTACTTCTGTTACTCTCTAGCATCTGCTGCTGTGCTGGATACAGAGGCTACCAAAATACTGACTCACACCAGAAGTTGAAGGTCATGGACGCTTTCATGTTTATTTATATATCTGTTCTTTGTCCATCTCTTTCTTCCTTTCAAGGAAGGTAGCCAGAGCTATTTATATCTACTGCATATTATTGCTTTGAATACATTTTTGTTTGGGCTTTTTGTTTCTCAATTTTGCCTTTTTGTTTTATTATTCTTTAAGAGCTATCTCTGCTTCCAATTCCAAGAATCTTTTCTTGAAAACAAATATGAAACTCAGAAAGTACAACATAGTTGATAGCAGATAGGAAAAATTCACTTTAATTTTATGTTTACCTCTGGATCCATAATATAAAACAAGCATCTATGAGGACTGTTTTTATCTGATCTAATTTTCTTTTTTTTTTTTTTTTTTTTTGTCTTTTTCCTTTTTATTGGTACCAGGGATCAAACTCACGACTGCCAGCTTGCAAGGCAGGTGTTTATCCCCAGCCCCTGATCTAATTTTCAAATGTAAAATTTCTGATATTGACAAAAATAGTATGGGAAATTGTGTGTAATAAAAATATTTAAAGTAATAACAAGTAACAAAATTAACAAAAATGGCAACTGTTTTAGTTAGACAATGTGGTCGTTGTTATGGTTTCTCATTACTGATTTGTTCTGTGAATAAATGGCTAAGGTGAATATTTTAAACAAAAGAGGACTACATCATGACCACAACAGTATGAGTTGAGATTGAAGTTCTGATATTATTTCCTGGTACCATTCTTTTTTTGTTTCGTCAGGGATCAAACTCAGTTCCATGTGCTTGCAAGGCAGGCGCTTATGCCTTATGCCGCTGAGCTAAATCCCTGGCTTGGTGCCATTCTTATTTCAAATGATTGAACAATTTTTACCACACTAGATGTTTTATTCATATTGAATCTTTCCAAACTTTGAGGAAAAAAATATTATTTTCATTGCACAGGGTTGCCTAGGATTAAACAGTATTATTGATATAGGAGAATGAAACTCCCAACCTATCGTATGTCGGGTGTGAGTTTGTGTTCTCTAAAGTCAAAGAATGAATTTTAGGAACAATGGGGGTTAAGAACAGAACATATTTATTGAGAGAAAGAAAGCTTCTGTCTGGGAGACAGAAGGGATCCGAGTGGCTTGCCAAAGACTCTTTTTTCTAGGGAATTTTATAGAGTAAAACCACCAGGTGAGACCCGTCCAAGGTGGGGACAACAGGGGAACTTGCAAGACAGACTGGCCCGAAGTGGGACAGAACTATGGTCAACCAATAAGATTGTTTAAGCAAGATTGACCAAATCAGGGACAAATAGGGAAGTAAGTCACTTAGCAAGAGAATACTCTTCCTGTAGGGGGTTGGGATGGTGCCTCCTGATTCCCTCAGTGTGACAGAGAACTCTTTATACTATCAATCCATAGGATATGAGTGTATTTGCTTTGCTTTTTGTATTGGGATCTGGCCCACAGCTGGAGGTGAGGTGTTTATCTCCTCTGAGGTCATTTGGCCCTCTGTGCTGGGGCTTAGCCCTGTCTGAGTGCCTATAAGATTTCTAACTAAATGCCTGTAACAATATTACATAATAATATGTTTTACATATACTTTTTTATTGTTACATAAACCATGCATGTTAGAACATAGGGAGGGTTAGTAATTACCTCAGTGTTACACAGCTCACAAAGTAATGACAGCCAGAATTCAAACCCAAGTTCAACTCTAGGAGAGTTAGTGCTCTTACATGTGTACTTAATATAAAAATCTTGGAATGGAGTGCCAGCATCTGAACCTGATCCCAAGCTGTCTACACCCTCTCGCCTATACAGTAGTTTCTTATGTCGAAATACTTTGTATCTCAAATGTTCTTTCTGTTCAAAACTGCTGATTCCACAGATTTTAATGTTTTCATAATCCAAGGGTGTCGGTGTTAAGAACGCCTAAGAACCACTTAGAGCCAAAACTATTTTAAAGAATAGCTATTAACATCCCCCTTTTAACGTTTAATTAAGTGAAGCAGGTTAACGTGTCCAAGTGGCAGGCCAGTCATCAAAAGGTATATACAGTTTACATGTAATATAAACCTGGGCCTCTGACCTTGCTTCTGCATGGTAATTCCTGTCTGGATAAGGAGGAACTCCTCGTCAGTCACATTTTTCTAACCTTGAGACACAACTCGGTCCAGTTACACATTGATCCAGTTACACGTATAGTGTGCTTATTTCTGGGGACTTGAGGCAAGTAAACAAGCAGCTCTCAGGCAAACTTAAAAAGTCACTAAAAGAAATGCAAGATCTGATATTAGCAGCTCGCTCTCTCTCTCTCTCTCTCTCTCTCTCTCTCTCTAAGATAATGAGAGCATAGCTTTCCAGGAAAGAAACAAACGCTGCAGCATTTCTGATCAAAATCAAGAAATACAGAAAGTAGCCGGCGGACAGTCTTTCAAATTACACCCAACTTAACCCCGCTTTATTTAAGGGGAAAAACAGAACAACTCTGTGACATTTCATTCTACAAAAGAATATACGTCTGGCTGATGAATGAATACACTTAAACCCTTCATCTAAGGCACAGCGCATTCGTTGCCAGGGTAATCCACACAACAAAAGAAGTGAATCCAAAACAACCCTCCGGGCCAGCGAAGGGGCGGGAAAGCGCCAGACTGCTGGCCGCTCCCTAGACAAAGCTGAGTCCCAGCAGGCACCGCGGTCAGGACTTCACATCCCGTCATGCAAGGCGCTCACGTCTCCCTCCCACCTCCACTCCCACACGCCGGACTACGTTTCCCGGCATGCTCTCCTGACAGCTTGTCCCGCCTCCCTCCGGGGGGTCTGGAAATTACTGAGAAGTGGGCGATTTGTTCCTCCGCATAGCCCCACTTTAGAGGCTAAGGGTCGGACACCACCATCCAGTAGCAAATTATGAATATTAAGAATTTTTGCGTTATTTTTTATTGCCTATGTGACTAGGACGGGCGGGGGTGTAGGAGGCTCAGCCCTGCCTGGGGGAGCCAATGGCGCCCGGGCGGCTGTCTTGTCACCATGGCAACCACTGCCGTCCCCCCGGGGGACCAGCCACCCATTGGGTAGAATCTTTCCAGAAGGCTCGAGAAGAAGGAAGCGGAAGTGGCACGTGGAGGGGCCGGTGGAGGCGCCGGTGAGTAAATGCCGCAGATTCTGGAAAGTTCTGATCAGGCAATACATAAGCCTGAGGAACTGGGACCTCCCCTTTTGGGTCGGTAGCTGGGCGCCGGTGTGCGAGCGAGTGGCAGTCGAGTGAAGCTGACAGCCGGAGCTGCGGAGCAACTCACACAGGCCGGGCGCCGCCTTGTTCTCGGGCGAACCTCTTGTCAGCGCTGCTGTTCCCGGGAAGCCGGAGGCCCCAGACGAGCCAGAAGACCGCGCATCCTCCCGAGTGACAGAAGCGCGGTCGGTGCCCAGCGGACTACAGCAGCAAGCCGCGGCGGCGGAGGAGCGAGTCGGCGGCCCCAGGGCGCAGACCTAGATCGGAGGCGGAGGCGCACCGCGAGCCGGCCATGTCGGTGGTAGGGCTGGACGTGGGCTCGCAGAGCTGCTACATCGCAGTGGCGCGGGCTGGGGGCATCGAGACCATAGCCAACGAATTCAGCGATCGGTGCACCCCGTAAGTGGAGACTGCGGGGCACTGCGGAGAGAGGCGCTCGGGGGGCTTGGAGAGCGTAGGGACCCCAGGCTCCGCGGCGACGGAAGCCGGTGGCGAGCGGCGCGCCCCTTGTGGGGCCGGGAAGGGGGCTTGTCCCACGGATGGAGAGGGGGCGCCTCTTGGGGATCGTAGGAGTCTTCGTCCCTTTGGGCAGGCTTCCTGCGGAGCCGGGCTGCGGCAAAGCCCGCGACATCGCTTGGCTTCCCTTGTTAGCAGGCTGCAGCGGGCTCTCTCTGCGCCCGCCCCCGTCCCGGTCCCGGATCCCGTCCGCGTCCCCCATTCGGCTTCTCCGGGCTGGCAGAGCCGCCCCCACCCTGTCCCCCTCCTCCGCGCACATCTTCGCGCACCGCGGAGCCAGGGCTGCTGAGCTCTTTCTTCCGCCTTGTGCGGTTCGAAATGAACTGGAAGGTTCCAGGCGGCTGCTGCCTGTCTCAGGGAGCCCAGACCCAGCGCTTTGGAGGCTGAGTACATCCCTGTTTACCTATTCACTTTGTTGCTAGTACTGTTGCCTTAGTGCCCAGAATCCTTTTCAGAACACGCGAACAACCTTTTATTATTCATTGTGGGAACCATTCGTAAGAAATAGTAGACAGCGTTCTTATTTGTTAATAATTCTGTGCACTTTACAAGATATAAAAATGACGTACTTTTGTTCTAGAACTTTATGAGAAGGATGTCGCTGAATTAAATTGCATAGCATCAGGGGTGAGCAAATGGTAACATTTTAAAAAGTAGCTTTAAACGTTTGTTTTAAAAAACGTTTCTGGAGTGATACAGACATAACCGTTGATGAAAGAAAGCGCATTTTCAAGAAAATGACTGCAGGCCCGTAGGTCTCCCCCGCTAACCCCTCATGCACTAAGCCCAATATTGTCAGTGTAAACTGAAAGATGGGACCCAAAAGCAAAATGACTAGCCGTGTGTGTGTGTGTGTGCGCGCGCGCGCGCGCGCGTGCACGCGTGCAGACAGATGAACCTGTAATGAAAGTGACTGGAAAATCGGAAAATGAGCAAATATGATTGCTCTTACCTGTCATTCTCAGCAAACCCATGCAATTACCTCTGACCTCTTTTTAAATCCACGGTGGTCTATTCTTTGACAGTGTCAAAACTGTAATTAGAATTCACTGAGAAAGACGACAGTTTTCAGGTTTTTATACCTAGGTACACTTTACATCTTTGTTCTCTTTGGTCCAAAAAAAGAAGCTGTTCAAAGGAGAGCAGGAAAAAATGATGTGTATAGCATGGCCACTGTTTGTATGGTTTTGAATATTCAAACTGAGGGCCTCATTAGAATTCCATTTTAATACATTTTAACTAGGTGGTTGGCTCATTTGTATTGCTATTGTTAGCCCTTATTTATTGCAATTAATTTGGTGGATCCCTTGGGAAATGTGCAGGTCCCTTTTGATTTAGAGTGATGTTTTTGGACGGTAGTTGAAAGGCCTAGCATCTGAATATCTACCTGGCTTTGAGGATGTTTAGCATCTAGTCCATGGTGTTTCTAGTACAGCAAATTTAAATGTGCTCATTGTAGTTTCATTGTACTCATCTTATTTACCTACGTAGGAGTAACTAATCCAAAATTAGATTAGATTGGATTAGTAATACAGTTTGATTACTCTTCGGATCCAAAACTCTAATCACTACCTCCTTCTCACAAGATTGTTCTTGATCTAGTCTCTGCTGTTGCTATGCATTCCATTTCCTTAGCTGAAAGAGAGACTTAATATAACTTACTCAGTCTTTTACCACAACATCTGTATTCCACTTTGCTGTGAACTGTTCTGCATCACTTTTATTTGACCTTTTCATGTAGCATCGTCCAGGTCAGAACCTCTTTTGGTTCATTTGCTTAGGTTAATTTGCTTATAATAAAAACTGTTGAATCCTAAAGAGACAGCTGGTATGTCAGGACAAAAATAGGTATGACAATGACATTCAGATTTGTACAGTTGGTGACTAAGAGGTAGAGTTACACCATATTTTGTGTTGCTTATGTGTAGGTCAGGTATAATAATACTCAAAATATTTCTGAGATGATACTTACTTTCTAGTACTTGAGGATTTGATAAGTGACACTTCTACTTGAAGTATTGGCAAATGTGCCCTGAGCCCTGAGCAGACTCTTCTGGCATGGTCAGACTGCTCCTATTAGTATTAAATTCTCAGTGCAGCTTTGAGTGGGAATTCACCCTACACCTGATAAAAGATAGACTCCCAAATTATGCTACAAGTGTCTCCCACTGCAACATTAGAGAATTTTAATTTTATAGTAGAATTTGTTCACATTTGTGCTTGACATTTTTGAAACAATGTGTTTTTCTTCTAGATCAGTCATATCATTTGGTTCAAAAAACAGAACAATTGGAGTTGCAGCCAAAAATCAGGTATGTTCTTTAAGAGAATTCAATCATTTTTAAAGGGAGAGGTTTTAAAAGGAAAATTTTAGAGACTTGCAAGTGTGGGAAGCAGTTCAGCTCATCAATTTTTGAGCTTTAAAAATGTAATTCAGATAGTGTTTTTGAACCCTCAGATGATTATTTTTGCTGTTTGTATTCTCTTGTTCTGTTGAATAAGTTCTACTTGATCTTTCCAGTCTGCCAATTTTAATTTTTAATAATTCTGCTACCTTTTTCCTAATTTTTTAAGATTATGAACAAGACACTTGAAAATTTCCATGTGCATTTCAATAAAAGATTTCTTTTATTGAAGGAATTTCTAAGAAGTTCTGTGTTTTAAAGTGTTTTCAGGTTATTGAGTAATTGGTAGGATGGGAGAACATTTTGTCCAGACCTATGCTGGCTAATGCAATAATTGTTTGCTGTATGTGGCTGTTGAGCACTTGAGATGCAGCTAGTCCGAATTGAAATAGAAGTATAAAATACACATGAGATTTTTGAAGACTTAAAAAATGTCTCCTAAGTTATAATCTCACTTGTTACTATAAGTTATTAGTAATGTTACTAGTTAAAATTAATGTGGCTAGTTAAAAATTTACACTTATGGCTTACATTATAATTTGGTTTAACAGCACTGATCTAAATCCTTTGGCATTAGGAAGCAAAAAAGGGAAGTAAAATGCCTTTTGAGATACTTTTAAGAAAATAGAGGTGCCAGGGCTGGTAGCACATACCCATAATCCCTGAATGGCGGACGCTGGAGGATTGACATAAATTCAAGGCCAGCCTTGGCTACATAGTGAGTTCAAAGCCAGCCTGGACTACAAAGTAAGACCCTATCTCAATGCCATCCTGTTAAAAAATAAAAAGTAACAGAGCTGGAGATTTGACTCGGTGGCATTTGCCTAGCAGGTGTAAGGTTCTGGGTTTGGTCCTCAATGCTAAGAAAAATGAAAAAAAAAAAATTCTACATACACAGTATATTACTAAAAAAAGAACCTCTGAGCCCCAAATACATGTAATATGACTGCTTAGGTTTGAAGACATAATAGCTGGGAAAGGGGGCTGGAAAGAAGAAAATTCAGTTACAGACACTCAAAATTAGTCATGACTGGTCAAAAGGAAAAAAGAAAAGGATTTTGGTGGGATATTTGCTCTGAATGTGCCTGATTAGGACATTGATAGCCCAGACCTAAATTTCTGTTGGGTCTTTGTAGTTATGTGAGGAGAATTCGATTGATGATGTTCAGCTGACCTACTTCAACTAGACAGCTAGACATGCCTCAACTCGGTTTTAGAATCATGAGGAATTTTAGGATATAAACATGCTCACATTTCATATTGTTTGAATTAGTGATACTGCTAGTCTGTCTACTCTTAAAAGAAGTAGAATGGGGTACATCATGAAGTTGGTATTTTACAGTCAGTAACTCCAGCTCGTTGCTTTTAATGTTTCTAAGTATTATTTTAAATGTCACCTTACAGTGAAATACATACTCTGAAGTGAGCTTTTGAATTTAGAGTTTATCTAAAATATGTACCCCAAATGGTAGATATAGAAAACATACTTCTCTTGAGCCAGGCATAGTAGTATGTGCCTGTAATACCAGCACTTGAGAGGCTGAGGCAGGAGGTTCACCATAAGTTCAAGGACAGCCTGAGCTACATAGTGAGACTGTGCCTCCAAAAAAAAAAAAAAAACCACTTTTCATAACAATTGGCCTGTTTCCTTCCAGCTTTCTTGAATTTCAGACCAAGCATTTGTACTTCACCTACATACCTAAGAGATAGTGAACCATCCCCTTTGAATACATAAAAGTAACTGAGCGAGAGTTTAAGTGTGCTGTTATTTAACAACATACACGCACCAGTTGTGTAAGATAGGATGAGTTCATTGTCTTGTTTTTAAAATTGTAGCTGCCAAATCATCCAAAATATACATATACTTGTGAAAGCATTAATTCAGAAACTTTTTGAGTTATTCTATCCTTTACCTTTTTGTATAATTAGCATTCCTTGCTGTTGGTAGGGGAAGCAGCAATTCGTATATTTTATCCATATAAGATAAAATATTTATCTTGATTCCTTAGCAGTTTATTTGACTACATACATTCTAAAGAAAGAAATGTTATTTTGTATACTGTTTTCAGGTCTTCATTCATTGAGTTTAGTTAGTGCTTTACAGTTTTATCTGGGAAGGAGTGAAATGGAGTGGTACAGTTATTGAGTGCTCAGAGTTTTAGGGATAGGTTCACTGTTGTTGAATTTATCTTGCAGATTTGAACTTGCACTATTGCCTCTCCTGTTTTCCCTCTGGCATTTTGTATAGGAGAAAATACAAATAAAATCTGTTCATTAGAGCCCCAAGGGAAAGTTACTATCCCTAGGGTTGGTTTTATTTATACTAATAACTGCCTGTGAAACTGCTTCTGCAGGTACTACAGAGTGATGAAATTACTTAAAACTTTAAAATCTCAAACTTCTTTTGTAGCAAATCACTCATGCAAACAATACGGTGTCTAACTTCAAGAGATTTCATGGCCGAACATTCAATGACCCCTTCATTCAAAAGGAGAAGGAAAACTTAAGTTATGACTTGGTTCCAATGAAAAACAGCGGAGTTGGAATAAAGGTAATAAAATTGAGCAACCATAGATTCTTTAATACAAGACTATTTAATTTATCTATTGTGAAAAATACTAGTTTCTTAAATATGTAACTCACATATCTTAATTGGGGTAGGGCTTTGTTCTTTTCATTTAGCACCAGTAAACTGTCTCTGAGAATTATACAGATGGTGATAGGTACTTTGACATCTTGTGTTTCTTCTAAAGTTTTGGCAGTTAAAAAATTAGTTTACTGATGGTTAAAAAATATCTACATGTTGCCTGAAGATGAAACAAATGCATAATCTGAGACAGCTCAGAGTTGTTTGGTGAGCAATAGTGTAATATAAAGAGAAATTTTTTTCTAAACCATGAGAGACTTGTCTGTCTTTGATCAACACACAATAATATTTATTCCAGTGATTCATCTTGTCTTACCTTCTATAATAGTGTTGATTAAGACTTTCAATAGAGGAATGCCTACTCTAGCTTTTTTCCCTCCATTTGATCTAGTTGCGAAGTTTTTACCCTTTTCTCCTTTCCTTTTTTCCTTCTTCCTTTCTGAAACAAAATAATTTGTGAAAGAGAATGTGTTAATACTTGAAAGTTAATACTAGCATTTAACTCCAGTACTATGGCATTTAAAACATTGTTTTCCATCAATATAGGTGATGTACATGGACGAAGAACATCTGTTTAGTGTGGAGCAGATAACAGCCATGTTGTTGACTAAGTTAAAGGAAACTGCTGAAAACAACCTCAAGAAACCAGTAACAGATTGTGTTATTTCAGTAAGTAGCACAGCAGTGGATTTGTATTTTAATTTACCCTCTTTAAATTACTCTTAAGTATCAATTGTGTGAAAATTGTTTAACACTGTAGAGCAGAATGCTTCTAAATTGTCAATAGTTTTGTTCTGTAGCATTTCAGGATATGTTGGATACTTTCTGTCAGAAGTTATAATGGTTCTTGATTAGCACTATTAACACAAAATCTGTGGGGTTTTTGAAAGTACAGATTGACTGGAGCATTTGTAGTCTTAATACCCTTCATTGCTATCGCATACATCTTACGTACATGAGCTTTTCACAGGTAAAAGAATTCTGCCCAGTTGAGAGGTAGTGTTGAAGCTAAGCGTTGTGAAATGTAGCCTACTGGTAGTATCAAAACGTACAGGCTTTAGCAATCTTGCCATCTTCAGTGGGCAGTTGCTAGGTAGACTGTCAGAGTACTTGACCTGGACAAAAGTTCGTATTTTGATGCCACAGGGGTAATTGTAAATTCTGCTTTCTCAGATAACTAGGGTCATTTCTTGATGTGTTAGAGTTATGTTCTTGGGTCGGATTTTCTGGAATGGACTCAGCTTCAGCACAGTTTCTGTGTTATACTGTGTGAACTCCTCTGACCAGTCCAAAGCCTCTCTTGTGGTATATCCTAGGATATGAAAGAGAACGGGTAGCAAGGGCTAACATTTCTCAAAGACAGAAAATGTTCAAGCGGAAGACTGTTGCTTGGAGTCATAGTGTTAATCTCTGGGAAAGTTAAGAGTTGTTGTTTCTCACCTTCCTCCTCCTCCTCCTCTGTTTTTTTTTTTTTTGTTTGTTTGTTTGTTTTTCTTTTTCTTTTCCTTTTTTGTCTTTTTGAGACAGTCTCACTATGCAGTTTAGGCTGGCCTCGACCTCACTTTGTAGCCCAGACTGGTCTCAAACTCTCAGTGATCCTCTTGCTTCAGCCTCCCAAGTGTTGGGAGGCTTTTCTTTTTTAAACAAACCTTTTGAATAGACTGTTACGGAAAACTGATGAAAGGAATGTCGTGACTTGAAAGATGAGCTGAGACCCACTTTGGGTCTTGCCAGTCTCCTAAAGCATCCACAGATCCTTTGAAAAAATGTGGAAATCTACCAGGTTTTCTTTTAGGTATTCCAGTTAAGGGAGTCTATGGAAAGTGTTTTTATATACATTTTTATTAATAAGTGCCTTCGATCACGCTGCCCAGAAGGAAGCCAAGTATTAAAACGCCATCAGAAATTAAAACCTTTGATCTGTTTTCACTCTTCTACCACTTAGGAAAATCATGCTTTGCCAAAAAGCATTTTTGAGGACTTGCCTGGTCTACTGAGTTAAGTCCCCTATTACCTATCAATGCTTGAACTCGGTGAATAGCAAAAGGGAAGGACAGTGGGATATGCTACAATAAGTTCTTTCTTACCTTCCAATACTGCTTACTTGAGGCTTAGGATTATGGTTTACATTTAACATTAAATATTGGCTTAGCATTGTAATTTTCAAAATGTTAGAAATTTAAGGCTAATTTGGAAGCGGTATTTTATCTACTTGATAATTTTCATTATATTGAAGTGACTTTCATGATACCTTATGAATAATGTGATTAACTCATTTCAGGTTAAAATTTGGTCATAATATTTACTTTGAGACTATAATTTTGAGATCTTTTCAAAAGTAGTTAACAGTTTCTGGAAGCTAAGGAACTTGCTAAAAACTAAAGTCTAAGTCTTTTTGGGAACCTAGCTAGGCACCTACTTAGTTGAACTGCTATGAATTACTACAGATGGTTTGGGAGAAGTTTGTAAGTATTTCTGTGTTCTGTATAAATGTTGTTCTTGTTTGTAGGTTCCTTCATTCTTCACAGATGCTGAGAGACGATCTGTACTAGATGCTGCACAAATTGTTGGCCTGAACTGTTTAAGACTTATGAATGATATGACAGCTGGTAAGAAAAAAGTGTTTATAGAAGTGAATGGGCCATATAATTTTTATATAGAGGCAGGAGCACAGCTATTTACTTACTCATTTTTAAATTAAGTTTATTGGTACATTTTAGGTATACATAGTGATCATATTCATCATAGGGAATTTGTTCCTGCACATCATATAACGAGATTTTTTTCTTCCTATTCCTCTATTCTCTCTTCATCCCACTTCCCCTCCTTATTTACAAAAGCTTCATTTCTATCTCTTCCTCCTTTTCTCATTTTGTTATTTTCCCTTTTCCCTCTCCCCACTCCCAAGTTCTCCTTCCCATTTGAACATTTTTTTTCTATTTTATAGTATCTATTACACATTTTGGTTCTTGTTTTACATTTGGTTTCTCACACCAGATAAGCAATATGGTATTTCCATAGGTGTGTCTGATTTATTTGACTTAAGTGTATGGTCTCAAGGTATATCCATGTGCCTGTAAATTTCTCGGGGTTATTCTTTATGGCAGAGTAGTTTTCCAGTGTATTTAAAAAAACCCTCACCACTCTTCATTCATCAGTTGACGGGCATTTGGGCTGTTTCCAAGATTTAGCTATTACAGACTGAAAAGCTCAGTTTTTAAAAAGGCCATATGTTAGAGTTAAAAGCAAAAATGAAGAGGTGCTTTGTCAAATTTATTGTATTAAGGTACTATTATTAGAAAATTGTTTTACAATATGTATTTTTAAGCATTTAAATTAAGAGGCTTCTCCAAGTCTTT
This sequence comes from Cavia porcellus, assembly GCF_034190915.1. Taxonomy (NCBI): domain Eukaryota; kingdom Metazoa; phylum Chordata; class Mammalia; order Rodentia; family Caviidae; genus Cavia; species Cavia porcellus. The sequence continues at coordinate 37,817,406 of NW_026947504.1, read as the reverse complement.
GTACAGTTCTTAGTATCACAACTACCTTGAGACTACCAGTAGTGATTCAATTTGTTTCTTGAATGATAGTCACAAGTCAATCAATCCAGAAGTATCGATTTAAGTAGTTATTTGCCAGGCATAGTTTTAGGTATTATGGATACAGCAGTGACTAAAGTAGTCCCTTTACTGCTTGTATCAATCAGCTTGTGTTTATAGAAAAACAAAAATATTTCTAATAAAACTTTGAAAAGCTGTTACGTATGCATGTTTCAAATACAAGGATTTCTACCTTTAGAAATAAGGGAGACCCTTTAAGGTTTGTACCTTAAAAAACTATCAGGTATGAAAATCCCAGCACTCAAGAAGCTGAGGCAGGAGAATTGCTCGAGTTTGAGGCTAGCTCGACCCTGTTTGAAAAAACAAACAAAACCTGAAGGAATTCTATTTGCTACAGCTGTGTTAAATTCTTAATTTTTTTTTTTTTTTAAAGCAGTCTCCTCAGATTGTGGTTTTTAAGTATTGTGTAATGTGTCTAATACTCTTTGTGAATGTGGTTTGTTACATTTCTGGTTATATACTGTCTTCAACTATGTTTTGTCAGCTGCATCTTTGATTGATAAAAGTGTTGTTTTCAGGTCAGGAAGAGGATAATAATTTATTCCAGGAAAGTCAGTATAAAATCAGTTGTACAAGGAACCTGTTTGTCTTAAATTGTTTCACATGTAGTCAATTTTCATGGATGTGAATTATATGTAATGGTGAAATTTCTAAGAAAATATGGACCAAGAAATTGAAATACACTTCTTTTTTGTAGTTGCTTTGAATTATGGAATTTATAAGCAGGATCTCCCAAGCCCGGAGGAGAAACCTCGGATAGTCGTCTTTGTTGATATGGGACACTCAGCTCTTCAGGTGTCTGCCTGTGCTTTTAACAAGGGCAAACTGAAGGTAACTATCCGACTTTAGAATTATATGGCCAAGGCACAAAGTGTTTCATTTGTTACAACTTAGCATACTCTTTAAGATGCTTTTCTTAGGAATAAAGAAACTTTTTAAGGTAATCAGTAAATGGCAGAAATACCTTAGAGATTTAGCATTCAATCAGGATTTTATAGTTTATATTTTCTTCTGACTTGAATTTCATGTTATAATTTAAATAGAAGTCTTGAGTTATTAGTGTTTGCTTGAGTGGCAATTTTTTTTTTTTTTTTAATTGTTACTGGGGATTGAACTCACGACTGCCTGCTTGCAAGGCAGGCACTTATGCCACTGAGCTAAATCCCCAGCCCTTGAATGGCAATTTTTGTGATTCTAATTATAAATATGATTTAAAATAACCATATTATTTGTTTTTTTTTAACTAAATTAGGTACTGGGAACAGCTTTTGATCCATTCTTAGGAGGGAAAAACTTTGATGAAAAATTAGTGGAACATTTTTGTGCAGAGTTTAAGACTAAGTACAAGTTGGATGCAAAATCCAGAATTCGGGCTCTCCTTCGTCTGTATCAGGAATGTGAAAAATTGAAAAAGCTGATGAGTTCTAACAGCACAGACATACCACTGAATATTGAATGCTTTATGAATGACAAAGATGTTTCAGGAAAGATGAACAGGTATGTCTTAAATTTTACAGATCAAATAAATAGAACTTCTTGGTGAAGCTAGGTCTAGGTATGAGTGGTAGCTAGGTATTATGTATCACAACTTACGTTGTTTCAGGATTGTATGCTATAAAGCTTATGACTGGAGAGACCATTAGAACTTGCGTACTTCTGCAAAGAGTGTTATAAAAAATACCTTTGCTAAGTGCTGTCCTATTGAAGCCTTTTTGGTATTTTTCACTTTTTAGTTTTTGTGGTCCCAATTATTTCACATAGATGTTTAGAAATTAATGGTAATAAATAATTTAAAGTAATAAGAATTAGATCCTGTAGAACATTTGGAGGTAAAATGGCAATATTAAGAATAATTTTTTCCTCCTAATACCCATAGAACTGATTTTTCTCCTTCCTTTTCTTTACTTGTTTTATATGTGCAATATAGTTTTAAAGTTGATTCATGTGGGTTCATTATAGTGTATCTGAGGAAAAAATGAAACACTGTACTGTGATTGATAAGACTCACTGTTTAAAAAATGTTAAAATGATATTGGCCATAAGGTAATTTCTTTAGTGACTTATAAAGTGTTGTTTCACTTGATAAGGTCACAGTTTGAAGAACTCTGTGCAGATCTCCTACAAAAAATAGAAGTTCCCCTTTATTCCCTGATGGAGCAAACTCAGCTCAAAGTAGAAGATGTGAGTGCTGTTGAGATAGTTGGGGGCACTACACGAATTCCAGCCGTGAAAGAAAAAATTGCAAAATTCTTTGGAAAAGATGTTAGTACAACACTCAATGCAGATGAAGCAGTCGCTAGAGGATGCGCATTACAGGTAATTTCTTAGTCCTGTTTTTTCTTGGTATGCATTTCTTGAACTGTTTCCAGTTTTTACTCATTGTGGTTAATATAAGAAATGGGTATCTAGTTAGATGGCAAAAGGAAATTTTTTTTTCTTTACTGGGGATCAAACTCATGACCCTGCACTTGCCAGGGAGGCATTTATGCTGCTGAGCTAAATCCCTAGCCAGGAAATTATTTTTAAATAAACCCGTAAGGTAAGGGTATGTGTTCAGATGTGGAACATTCAGTAAATGTAAGTTTAAAAGACCTATCAGGCTGGTGTTTCTCAAACTGGAAATTAGAAACAGGCGTTATTCTGAGAGGGTCACAAAAAACACAGCTGTAAAACTTTAGCACAATTAGTGACAGTATAAAAGAAGCAAATTAGGATGATAATCTGATTTAATAAGGAATTAATTTAGGGAAAGTGTGCAGGGTTAACAGTAGTAGTCTACAATACCCGTACCTACCTCACCTCCAATTGATTTTTGATCTGCTTATCAAATAAGAGCCTATAAGTTAATAGTTTGGTGCAGCAGAGGTAGTAAATCTACAAGTCATTTGTAAAAAAAAAAAAAAATATATATATATATATATTAAGGATTTTATAGTTAGAAAAGGCCTAGTTTTCAACTTAGAAATTAACATGGTTAGGGGCTGGGGATTTAGCTCAGCGGCATAAGCGCCTGGCTTACAAGCAGGCAGACGTGAGTTCGATCCCTGGTACTGATAAAAAGGAAAAAGACAAAAAAATTAACATGCTTGAACTGTGATTGTATTATGTATTTTTACATATTAAAAAAAGGTCCTGTAAACAGCATTCTTAAGACTTTTAATACTTATAAAAGGAAGATTATGTGGATATTGTCTCTTAGTGATACCACTGTGCTATCATGGTAGTATGTTATCTGGAGGTTTTCCTGCATATGAAATATGCCTGCTTAACCGATTCCCCAAGTTTTTATTATGTTCCTTGTTTCATTCCAAAAATGCAACACAAGGCATATATAAATGAGTTAAGATGTGTTTTTGTACATGTATCAACTATATATAATGAAGGTAAATACTTTGTATTGCAAACATGTACTTAATCTTTTAAAAATGAGTAGAAACTAATCATGTACTCCTTGTTTTTGTTTTAAGTGTGCAATCCTTTCTCCAGCATTTAAAGTTCGAGAATTTTCTGTCACAGACTCAGTTCCTTTTCCAATATCTCTGGTATGGAACCATGATTCAGAGGATACTGAAGGGTATGTAGCCAGAAAATAACTTCAGATACTATCTTTAATGTAAAGAAGAAAAATTAACAAATTACTTAAAAAAGTGGAGTGCTCAATCTACCTGGGATTTTCAACAGCCAAACCTATTAAAGTATTTCTTTTATACTGGTATTTTAAATGATGAGATGAATTCATAAGTATTTTAGAATGTCCCTTACATTTGTGTAGCATGGTAAGCTTAAGTTCTTGATCTCTTGAATATCATTTCCTTTCTTCAGGGTTCATGAAGTATTTAGTCGAAACCATGCTGCCCCTTTCTCCAAAGTTCTCACCTTCTTGAGAAGAGGACCTTTTGAGCTAGAAGCTTTCTATTCTGATCCTCAAGGAGTTCCATATCCAGAAGCAAAAATAGGTAAGCTGTTAATTGTATGTATTTTGTTGCATGAATTAAACACTTAGCTTATCAATATAAAAAAATTTCTCATCAGTATTGAGTGATACTCTATGTGAAGATATTTTCTATTTAAAATATTGGTGATGGAGAAATCTCTTCATTTGATTGATGAGTACCTTGGCCTGTTCCAGTGGTGGTGAAGCTGTGACATGTGTGTTTTTTAAGACAAAAGATGTTTTGGGCCAGGGGTTTAGCCCAATGGTGTAAGTGTCTGCTTGGCAAACACAGTCTTGAGTTCAATTCCCGGTACAAAAAAAAAAGACAAAGGATGTTAATGTATGAGTTTTTTTCTAAACTAAACCCTCAGTAGTCAGGTTTAATTGTGGTGTTGGTACCTCATGAGTGGGTTTTGGGTTGCATTGTGGCACTTGTCTGTCATCTCTAAAAAGTTTGCCATCCCTGGCCTATCCAGATGAAATGATTTGGCAATTTTTCCAAAGTAATATATTTAGGAATATTTCAGCATGATACAGTTTATACTTTAAAAATTACTGCCTACTTCTGGTGTTAACCTTGTAGGTGAAATGCTTTGTTTTTACGGGATGTTGTACAGTATGTAAAACCTGGCTCAGACTGTTAACAGAATGTACTTTGGTATTGTTACCTTTCTTAAAGGTTTATCGTTTTTTGTTTGTTTGTTTTTGGTCTTTTTGAGACAGGGTCTCACTATGTAGTTCAGCTGGCCTTGAGTTTGCTTTGTAGCACAGGCTAGTCTCGAACTTACAATGATCCTCCTGCCTCAGCCTCCTGAGTGCTAGGATTACAGATTTGCACCACTACATCCAGCTAAAGTTTATTTTTTAGGTACATTTTTCTTTGGGAGACATAGCACTATCTATGAAATGTTGCTCATAGTAACTCTTTTCCAAATTGAGGGTATAACTTACCAGTATTGCCAAATCTCGGGACTCTGGCCCATTCCTTTTCAGGTCCCTTTTCAAAAGAGATCTTTTGAAGTAAAGGAGGCCAACCAGACCACTTGTGATTTTTTTTTTTCAAAAGGCTAAAATGTTCTTACCCATCATTTTTGTTTTGTTTTTTAAATACTTGTAGGAAAATAGTTTTGGAAACTATTCGGTGTAGACTAAGATTTTCACAGGGTCTATTCTGTGCACTGTGCAGAAGATAAAATCTAAGTTCTTGAGTGTTTTACGTAAATTATAGTAAGTTCAGAATAGTTTTGGTTTAGTTTCTCTGGAATAACAATACTACTGGTAGTGATAACCACTAGCAACAGGCTCTATAGTAAATGTCCATTATAAACACAGACTCAAGCCCTCAGAACTGTAAGTTAAATAACTTACAGTGGGTGATAGAGCCAAGGTTTGCATCTGTACTCTGAACTATATTTCATACTTTAAAATGTTTTGATTATTCAGTCAGAAGAGTAATACCCCTTAAAAGACTCCAAGTGCATGATCATCTGCCGTAGACTTGGTGCTAACAGATTTTTATGTCTGGTTTGTGCTTATCCATCTGGGAAAGTAAGACAGGCAGCATAGACTACTTTTCATCATTATTTTACAAACAGTATCTGCCCAGAAAGTTTTATTTACAACTGTACCCTTATCCTTAAAGGTTTTTATGGAGTACTAAGACTAATCCTAAGAATTATAAATATACTATATACTTACAAGTGTATTTTAAGAGGTTATAGTACACATCTCAAGTTGGTTGGGAAGAGGTACTAGATTTTGAAATAGTACTTTCAAGTTTTAATGCTTGACAGTGCTTGCATTTTTCTTATATCTTCTTTACAGAGATTTAGAATCAACTGTAAAATTATCAATATCTTTTTGTTCTAGGTCGGTTTGTAGTTCAGAACGTTTCTGCACAGAAAGATGGAGAGAAATCAAAAGTCAAAGTCAAAGTTCGAGTGAACACCCACGGCATTTTCACCATCTCTACGGCCTCTATGGTGGAGAAAATTCTAACTGAAGACAGTGAAGTGTCTTCTATTGAAGCAGACATGGAGTGTCCCAATCAGAGACCATCTGAAAACCCAGACACTGAAGTAAGTTACTGAAGAGATTTTTGCCTGCCAATATAAAGTTGACTTCATTCTAAGTTAGCAGAGAAAAGAGTAGGGAAGGGTTAAAATGTTTTTCGTATAAATAATTTTGATCAGAATTATGTGTAAACAGTTTTTCCATTTAATGCAGTACACAGAAATATATACTTATAACTAAATTTGGTGTAATTGAATTTGTAGTAACTCAGGTGGTGATTTAGAGCATGGGGGGTGTTTTACATCCTGTGTATTGCAACTTTTGACTGATGGTTAAGAAAACACTACTATTTAACTGGTGAAATACTAAAGCTGATTTTTTTTTTTTTTTTTTTGTAATCGATGTGGTAAAGTTGACTTTGGTGTTGGAACTTTTATTAACATTGTTTTCCTTTTTGTGGGAGGAAGGAAGAGAAGTGTCTGCACTGCTCATCATCTTAAGTTATACTTTCTTTAGTATGAGGTACCAGTTCTACATGGTTAACAGAATTTTAGGAAGCTTGACGTACTACATCTATTGCAGTTTCTTTCTGGGAAATAATCACAAATAACTAGATTGAAGAGACAACCAGTGGAGTGTTTGAGATAACGTATGAGAAACAGGGGTCACGTACTAACTGTCAGCCAGGCCAGAACAGTAGGAACGTGAACTGCCAACCCTTGCTGTTCTCCTTGTCTAGGAACTGCATGGTAATGAGTTAAATGACGGTGTCATACACTTTTGGGTCCTTCAATGCCTTAGGGATGTTAGTAATGCTTGCTTTTCAGTATTTCATTGTCTGCCTTAGATTTTTGAAGCTTTGTAAGAAAAACATGAGACTTCAGGTTGGACAGAGTATAGTTCCAGTGTGGCAGGCTTCTTCAAATGGTGGCAAAGGATAGCAAACACTGATTTGGGGATTGAAGGCTATTAAAAATAAGATAAGAAAGCTTTTAGGATTCATTTTGCTTCCCTTTATCAGGTTTTTAGTCAGAATTGGTAACATGTAGCACTTATTCTTTATTTTGAGATCCTGTGAGGTAAAAAGGCTGATTCACAAAATGAAAGTGGGACAGAGAGAGTCTAAGGCATCCGTAGGCTGGAATCATAAGCCCTGGAGTAACTGATGGCTGGCCATTTTACATAAGTGGAGAGAATGTGGAGGTGCACAGTGGCTGCTAATGACAGGAGGCGTTGGAAGTTTGTTTCTGAGGAAGAGGCTTGTAGTAGTAATTTACCTCCAGTGCTTTTGAGAATTAGTTACCTGCACAAGGTTAGATGAAAGCTTCTTAAGGGGAGTTCTTGATTGTCACCACATCAATCAAATGCCTACCTGTGTTACTTGTTAACTACTGTCATTCACAGAATTTCTTACAGGTTTAAAATTCCTTAAGACATTTTCAAGTACTTTGTGTTCATTTTGCTTTTATTCAGTACCTTTTCTGCCCACCTATTAAGATTTCAAAAATTCAGTGTACTATCGTTGGTACCCTATAACTTTTTAAATTTATACAAGTACACCTGCTTTCTACATCCTTTGTGCCTGGGCTTTCATTTCAGAAAAATATCCAGCAAGACAACAGTGAAGCTGGAACACAGCCCCAGGTACAAACTGATGGTCAACAAACCTCACAGTCTCCCCCTTCACCTGAACTTACCTCAGAAGAAAACAAAAACCCAGATGCTGACAAAGTGAGTGACTCTTCTAGTTCATTCCATTAGACACTGTTGCAACATGTTATCGTTAATGATATTAAATCCGCAGTTTCAAGAGCGGGCTCCAAATGATTTTATACTATATAGAATTTTCTGTTAATTTTCTACGTGTTATTCAGATCAGTTAGAGGTACTTGAGCTCAGCTGAGGGAGTTGAATACCCTCCTTTAGACCTAAAAACTTCTCTTGAGTAACAGCTTCTCCAATTAACAGAAGACTAATGCAAAACCTTTGTTGTCTTCTGAAGGGCAGAGGTATCTGCTAATGCCACAGGCAGGAAAAAGTATGTTGTGTTAACTAATTTTCACATAGATTAATCAGACAAAAAAAATATGGGCTATAGGAGTCTAGTAAATATACTTCTTCAAGTCATCTGTCAAAGTTAAGTAAACTAATTATGATTATATCTGGTAATGACCTGATTGTATTTCAAAGTAATTATACCTTTGCCCGACTTCCACTGTAGTAGCTATTGGAAGCTTAGTTAAATAAATAATGATATTGAAAGATGATAGCTTCTAATCAAACTTTTAAAACTTATGCTCAAAAAAAAAAAAAAAAACAAAAACTTATGCTCACATGGTATCAAGAAGTTCCCACTGTTCCCACTCCAGGTCATTCTATACTTCACAAAAGTTCTGTGTATGTGCAACTTGCATGTAAATTATTTACCTGTCATTGTTAGTTTGGTTTTCTCTCACATTCCCTTGGCAAATTACAGAATTGTTGAATGGGGTCAGACTGGATTTTAAACTAGGTAAGAGGTCACAGTTTTTAATTTGCCTATGTCCTGATTAATTCTGTGAGGCTCTTAATATGAGCTATAGGTTCTGATACATTTCTGAAAGCTACCTTCCTTTTTGTTAGTAAGAATTTAGAAAAATAGCTACTTAATTTCCACATTAGGGCCCTTGGTTTTGAGTGTAGTACATAAAATTTTGTGGCTAATCTGAATACCTGTGTAGAACATGACATTGGGTAGACTCTCAGTTCTTAGATGTAGGTGAGACTACTAGTCTCAGCTTTTTAAAATGTTATTACTGATTCCCTATCCATGCCGTGTCAGAATGCATTTTTGTGGTAATATTAACCAATTTTGTTAGTAGTTGGCTTAGTTTTTGTACTGAGTTACTTTCATTTAATTGCATTGCACAAACTGTCATCCGCATTGTTTCCCCATATCTGTTGCACACCTAGTGTCTTGTTAGGTATGGGTAACATCTGCTATCAGGTTTTTTTTTTTTTTTTTTTTTGGTACTGGGGATCGAACTCAGGACCTTGTGCTTGCCCGGCAGGCATTTACTGAGCTAAATCCCTGGCTCTGGGTAACATCTGGTTCAGTTTTGTTGTGGATTTTGCTCTCAGGATTTGCACAGTACATTGGAGAGCTTGTATAGGCACTAGAGGGAAAGAGGAGGCATAGGTATTGGTGGCCAGGCCAAATAGATCACAGCATGTAAGACTACTTGTAGCATTTAGCAGACACGTGATTGCTGAGAAACAATGAGATTCAAGTCTAGAAAACATGCATGCTTGTCCTGTATCTTGGCATTTTAGTCAAGTGATTGCACTGTCTAGTGCTAGGTTCTATGATTAAAGTGCTTACAGCTCGGATTATCCATGCTATGATTATTGTGTGTCAGGGGTTGGGTTTTTCCCTTTTTACCACACTAATCAGCCACAATATATGGTAAACTTTGGCTGTCATCTGATTTGTCATATAGCTTTGAGTTTCTTCAGTTGTGTTGTTTTTTTGTGCCAGGAACCTGAAGAAGCAGTAATGTATAGAAAGCCTTGGAAAATTAAAGGCCCAGGAGATACTTAACTTCTTTGGCCCTATATTCACATACTTTGAAAAATCTTCAATAAACTAGACTTTGAGTATCCATATCTGAAATGCTTGGGGCTGGAAATATTTTAAATTGTGGGTGAGGAAGGGAATTAAAGGTTTGCCTATATTTAATGAAATATCTTGGGAGATCTGAGTCTTAAACTCTAAATTCATTTATGTTTCTTACACATGTAGGCCAAGGGTCATTGTATACAATAATTTTAGTGTGCCTAACATCACATGGAATTTGCTGTGGAATTTTCCACTATGGTAGACATTATACTGGCCCTCAGAGAGTTTCAGATTTTCAGATTAGAGATGTCTAGTCTGTGTTATCATTTGTTGCATCATCTTGTTTGTTTAACACATACATTGTCATTTTTTTTTAACCTTGTAGAGTTGCTATGAGAAATGGTATGACTCCAGGTCAGATTATAGAAATAAGATGTATGTGGTCATAAATATAATCTCAAAGTTTAGTATGTTTTAAAAGCTACTTATAAGGTGTAGAACTAATTATTGTTAAATGAAATAGGCATAATACCAGGATATATGGACTAAAATACAAATTTTAAAGTTGATTAAATCTTAATATCTTTAGTCTTGGTCAAAATTTATATTGAGTAATTGTCAAATTGCAGACTGTATAGATAATTAGTAAATTTTGGCTTTGAAATCACAAAATGCTTAAAGAGATTAGAATGTTTTAAAAGGCCCATGAATAAAAATGTAAAACAGGCAAGATTTAACTTTATGAGAAAAATGTCCTTAGACGTTCATTACAGAAGACATGACTCATGTAAGTTCATTACAGCCCTGGTTTAAAATGGGCAGGAGGAATTAGGTGAGATAATAGATGATGTCAAATTGATAACTTTAGGGATTTTATTTTTATTTTTGTGTAGGTAATCAGTAAAAGTAATAGGGTTTTTTTGTTGTTGTTTTTCAAGGATTGAGTTTTTCTGTTTTGTTTTTTGTTTTTTTAACCCCTCTCTTAAGGCAAGTGAAAAGAAAGTTGACCAACCTCCAGAAGCTAAAAAACCCAAAATAAAGGTGGTGAATGTTGAGCTACCTATTGAAGCCAACTTGGTCTGGCAGTTAGGCAAAGACCTTCTTAACATGTACATTGAGACAGAGGTAGGTGATTCTACCAGGTGTTTTTATTTTATTGTACATTTTGCTTTGATTTTCTTAATATCTGTATTGTATCTAATAGAACTGACTATAATTTTTTTATATTGTAAGTCTATAAGATATGATTGAAAAATACAAGGAACATTAAATTTCAAAACATGTTATAGTAACAGATAAATTGCTATTGATGCCCCTCACAGTACTGTCCCTTGATTCAAACGTACTTCTCCCACATTCTTGCCATGTTGTGAAGTGGATCTGTAAGCTCTCTTTTTGTCTTCAGTTGTGCTGTGAGGGCTGCCTCAGTGTCCTAATTTGGCTCACACCATTTAGCTTTCGTGGTCATTCTGACTTTGAGGAAGACCAGAGGTTGCGCAGCACTAGAGCCAGTGGGTGAGGTAGGCGAGGATGCACGGAAAGGTAGATGAGTACAGGCTGTGAGTTTCTATGAGCCTGCCCCTGCGTTGGCTAGCGCTCAGCTGCAGCGCTCACCACATAGGGACACTGCTCACAGAAGTCCTCCACAGCCACTCCTGTGGAGATGGCAGAAGCGGTGGGATTGAGTGTTCACACTGCGGGGGATATTTTGATCACTCCTTGTATATGGTTTCAGGGGTAGGATGAAGCCAGAACTAATGGATTGTTCAATTTACAGTAAGATTTACTGGTTAGTATACTCAAACTTGAGATACATGCCATAGCTTTTTCTGCTTGGTATAAAATTCTTGAGTTCTTAAGAAACTGGATCATGATATATCATAGCACTAGACGTGGAGCGCTAGGCAAGGAAATTCAGGCCACACAAAATGTTATTTTAAAATGTTTCCTGGATTTGTTTGTTTTTAGTGGTTATGACATTCTTAATAGGTAAAATACTTTATATTCATTTTTATAGTGATGGAAATATTGTGCTTAGAAATTTTATTTCTTTTTTTTTAAGGTAGTATGAAGTGATTTGACCATTATATATTGGCCATTGTTAATCCCAACATGATACAGCCATGAAGCTAGATATAGGAAAATAAAGTTAGATTTAAGCAGTGGGTTTATATGGAAGCTATGTAATTTATTATTATATATTAAAAATAATTTTATGTGTATTATAAAATGAACTTGGCCTAGAATTTGTGCAATGTCATGAAGTATAATTTGGGACTTTATACTGAGCTTTTGAATAATCAATGATTTTTTAACACTAGTTAAGATTTAGTTTGACTCATTGAAGTACTGGAATACACTTTTGTGTTTTGACAGGGGAAGATGATAATGCAGGATAAATTGGAAAAAGAAAGAAACGATGCTAAAAACGCAGTGGAAGAATATGTATATGAGTTCAGGGACAAGCTGTGTGGGCCGTATGAAAAATTCATCTGTGAGCAGGTGCGTTTTAGCAATCTATTTTCACTCAGATAGCGCTGTATAAAATGTTTAATGATGACGTTTGACATTTCCACTTCTAGATGGGACTTAAAATAATTCGAAAATAGAAGTTGAATAAAAAAAGTCACGATGAGAGGGGATCACTAGAGAAGAGCAGTTTTATTTTATTGTAGCTTATCCCAATAAATTAATTTTTACCATTGAGAAGAGAGAAGCTATTAGACTATATGACATTTTCGTTAGTGAGGCTAGGAAGAGAAGTAAGAAGTCTATTTTCTAAGGCATCAATCAGTGTCTTTCATGTTATTTTTTATGATGCTGCTCCCCTGGCAGCTGTTACTACTTCATCTCATGAGGCCTTTGTAGTCAGTCTTTCTAGTGTTTTATCAGGCACCGCTGCTCCTGTTGCCCCTTTACTTACCTCCCAGTCACGGTGGCTCGGAAAGACTTGAAAAAATATTGACTACATAAAAAGTGAGACTAATTTTGAGATTAAAGGTCATTTAAACTTAGGTTAGGTGTCTGAAGCAGTCCTGGGATAGCTTGGCTACCTCGTGATGTGTGTGTGTAGTTCAGGCTCTTAGCCTTGCGCTGGCATTTCCTGGGTCCTGTGACTGAGGTGATAAAGCAGGCTAGACCTGACAGGCTGGCTCGCCCTCAGTTTGAGGAGTCGGATCTCCCACGTTATTCAAAGTGAGTAGCAACGAGTTTTTCCCCATGTGTTCTCTGATGGGATTGAAAGTTTCTATAGCTTCCTTATTAGTATTTCATAGTTGTAGAATTAAAAAGAAATTTACTAATTGTAAGTCAGGAGCAATTTAGCAGAAGCACAAATACTGTTAGTAGCAAGATAGAGAAGCTATAGAGCATATGGTCCATCCTGTAAAATAGTGTGTAGACTTGCAGTGGTGACAAATCTATGGCACTTGTGTTACTGTTTTCTTTTAAGACAAAAAACAGTGCAGAGTTGTTTTTTCTAAACTAAAACCTCAGTATTCAAGTTTAATTGTAGTATGGGCACTTGGTGATAAATAAGTGGTTTTGAGTTATAGTTCGGCAGTCGATCTCTTAAAACATTTGCCATCGCTGGTATAGAGCAAGCCAGTAAGTAGTAGTATTGATATTTTTTGTGATGACAATCCAGCATAGACTGCCTTCCCAGATGAAGTCACATGGTGTTTAGAGTTCCTAGATGTCTGTCTTGGGGTAAAACCTAAGTGAGATTGCCTTTAACTTTGTCATGTTTCATGTAAAGGACCATCAGAGCTTTTTGAGACTCCTCACAGAGACTGAAGACTGGCTATATGAGGAAGGCGAGGATCAGGCTAAACAAGCGTACGTTGACAAGTTGGAAGAGCTAATGGTAGGCCCTTCTCTCCCCCGAAAAAGTGGTACTGGTGTTTTAAACTGTAGGCTTTTTAGATATGACAAATTCTTCCTACATTTTGTTTTAGAAAATTGGCACTCCAGTTAAAGTCCGATTTCAGGAAGCTGAGGAACGACCGAGAATGTTAGAGGAACTGGGACAGAGGCTGCAGCACTACGCCAAGATAGCAGCTGACTTTAGAAACAAGGTAGTGAGTTTCTGGGCCTAGCATTTGTGTGTGTGTGGCGGGGGGAGGGGGTGGCTTACAATGCAGAGAGCTGACATTTAGACTGAAGTTTTCATAATGAGTAAATATTGGTTAGAGATATAGTCTTATGCTAGTCCAGGCTGGCCTTGAATGTAATGTGTAGTCCAGACTGGACTCATTCATGATGATCCCCCAGCCTCCCAAGTACTGAAATTACAGGTGTGTGCCACCATGCCTGAAAGTAAATACGCTTCTTTTTTTTTTTTCTTTTTTGAGACGGGGTCTCGCTGTGCAGTTCAGGCTGGCCTTGAGCTCACTTTGTAGCCCAGGCTGGTCTAGAACTCGCAAGGATCCTCCCACCTCAGCCTCCCGAGTACTGGGATTATAGGCCTGAGCCACCACACCTGGCTCTCTGCAGTACTGGGTATTGAAGTCATGACCTCGCATGAACTTGCGCTTGCCAGTCAGGCGCTTATGCCGCTGAGTTAAATCCCCAGCCTCTAGAAGAACTTTTTGAAGACATGTCACGTATTTAATTTTATAAAAACCTGTTTTTTCTTTTAGGATGAGAAATACAACCATATTGATGAATCTGAAATGAAAAAAGTTGAGAAATCTGTTAATGAAGTGATGGAGTGGATGAATAATGTCATGAATGCTCAGGCTAAAAGGAATCTTGATCAGGATCCAGTTGTACGTGCACATGAAATAAAAACAAAAATCAAGGTGAGTGTTAATGTCTCATTTACTACTGGATTCTCATGGGTCGGGAATTTAGCTTAGTGGCATAAATGGCTGCCTGGCAAGCACGAGGTCGTGAGTTCAATCCTTGGTCCAAAAAAAAAGTGTGAACTACTAGCTTCTCTTAGGGACTCAATTTGAAGCCGTTTGAGCCTTCACCATAGCAATTGCTCCTATTACTAAGACTGACTTGTATTGCATTAAATATAAAAGAACGCTTAAGTTCATTAAATTTTATGTTCATTCATTCAGTTGAGCTGTGCATTTCTGTTTAGTTTGTCATTTGCCAGCAGTTGAGGGAATCACACATTCAGTGTCCATTCAGTTTGTACATTGAATCTACAAATATTCAATGAGTTGTGGAACTTAGTTCATTCTCAAGGGAGAGAGCCCCGCAGCACTACACAGCACTTGTCATGAGGTGGTTTTAAGTGCTGTGAGGGAAAGAAAGCAGGGGAAAGAAGGCAGAAAAGGCTAAACTGGAGCAGACCCAGGCTGGTGTTCCCTTAGGGGAGGCCTCCTGGGTGTGATACCGGAAGGAAGTTGGGAAGACAAACAAAAAGGCCCCTTGTCTGGAGTAACATTCAAATGTAATGAAAGCTAAGGAAAAGTTGGCTTTTAAAGCTCAGGCTGTAAATTTGGATTCTAGCCTTTTGCCTCACAGGTTATCCTTATATTTAAGTTAGTTAACCTCTCTGAACCATTTTCTTCTCCATAAGGTAGAAATCATAGCTCTGTGTTTTAATATTTATTATGATAGCTAAATAAAATAATACGTAAGTCCCCAAGTTGGTGTGAGATTCACTTTGTCAGAGTTAGGAATGAGTCAGTTAGAAACATTCTCCTGGAACAGAACTCTTAAGTAGAGGACTTAAAGTACTAGGCAAGCCCTTGATAAATCACAGAACATTAACTCTTGATGAGGCCTCAAGCTGTGATTGTGATCAAGTGTAATGAGAAAATAGAGTTTTTTGATGTATAATTGGAGTTGGTAGAAAAACAGCAGCAGGTCAGGTATGTGGGAAAGTAGTTGAAAATGAATGGGGCGGGCCTGAGTTAATTTAACGACCAGTTCTGTATTCTTAGGAATTGAACAATGTTTGTGAACCTGTGGTAACACAACCAAAACCAAAAATCGAATCACCCAAACTGGAAAGAACTCCAAATGGCCCAAATATTGATAAAAAGGAAGAAGATTTAGAAGGCAAAAATAATTTTGGTGCCGAACTGCCACATCAGAATGGTGAATGTTACCCCAATGAAAAGAGTTCTGTTAATATGGACTTGGACTAGGTGGTGTTAAATTGGCTTATTCCTTCAATTAATGAAATATTTTTGCCATAGTATGTGATTCTACATAACATACTGAGACTATTTATATTTTCTTTTTTAAGGATGTCTAGACATTTTGTGTATTATATGGAAAAAGGGTAAAGCTTAAGTCTGTAGTCTTTATGGTCCTAAAAGGGAAAATTGCCTTGGTAACTTTCAGATTCCTGTGGAATTGTGAATTCATACTAAGCTTCTGTGCAGTATTACCCTTTGCATCACTGAGGATGAAATTGATTTTTGTCTTTTGAAGAAACAAACTACTGCTTGTTCAAGAGGGCTGTGATTAAAATCTTTAAGCATTTGTTATTGCCAAGGTAGTTTTCTTGCATTTTGCGCTCCATTTCAGCATGTGTGTGGGTGTGGATGTTTGTAAACAAGACTTAAGTCTGATTTCATAAGGGCTTTCAAAAATTAATTCTGTCCAATAGAATAATTTTGCTTTCATATTAATTCATTGAGTAAAACAAAAGCTAGTCAAATGTGTTAGCAGCATGCAGAACAAAACTTTAAAATTATCTCTCACTGCACAGTACATTGTCATGTGAAGGTGTGAAATGGAAGATGTTTATCTGTTGTAACCGATTGTGAAAATTTTATGAGCTTTAAAATAAAGTTCATCCTATGGTGTCATTTCTAAACTGTTGATCTTGTCACTGATTTAAAAATGGGATTGGGTGGAAAGAGTAAGAATTATTGTAACAAATGAATTTAGTGTGATTTTTAAATGAAAATCATTTCTAAAAGAAAAGTAGCATATGCTTATTATATTTATTAAAAACAAAATAAGGTGAATATAATTTAAAATTTTACCACCAGGGAGGAAAATTACTGACATCTAATAATGTTAGATCCTTTCAGCCTTTGCCTGCATGGCAATGGATTTATCTGTGGGTGTGATTGTATGTGTTAGTGTTACAGGCTGCTCTTAAAAGCTATATACCAGGAAAATGATTGGTAAATACGGTCCAGTGCTACAACCTCACAGCTTTGGTGAGTCCATTATAAGGGCAGAGTTAGAAATACTTTAGCCGGTCCCACTATTTGGTGGGTTAAGTGTTTTTGCCATTCTAAATAATGCTGCAGTGAATCTTGTCTGTCTGCTTGTTATTTTATGAGGGCATAGTTGAAGCACCATGGGCAGAGGTGTGGAGAAAAGACCTGCACACGACCTGAGGTGACCTTGCTGCCCACGGTGACTGTGTGCTGCCTCTGTTAGGCCCACATGTCCCATAAGGGTGTGGATCTTTTAACTGGCCATCTCACTACAGAATAGCTACCAAGTACTTTGGGTGGAGTAATCTTCCAGGCAACCCACGAGGCACTAAGTGAGGTGCAGGAATGTACAAGGTGACACTGAAGCATCAGTGGAGCAAAGAAACCCCCAAATCTGGTTACTGTCATGTTAAAGCCCATGTTCCTAAACCAAATGACTGGTTATTTGTATGTTTGATACATGTCAACATGTAAAAATTTGCCTGTATCTCATGAATTGCGTGTTTTATACATTCTCATTTGTGATATTTATATGGTTACGTCAAATATGAAGGAATTGGGGGCTGGGGATTTAGCTCAATGGCATAAGAACCTGCCTTGCAAGCAGGCAGTCGTGAGTTCGATCCCGGGTACTGATAAAAAGGAAAAAGACCAAAAAAAAAAAAGGATTTTTAACCACATGTCAGTTATTTAACATTTCCCTACTTTGTAATTTCAACCATTTAGATTCTTTAGATTTTTGTCACCCTTCTGATAGATTTTATGCTCTTGTTCATTTTCAAGATCAGCGTGCAGTCAGGAACAGTTTACCCATCAAGATGAAAGTCGGTCAGTGTTCCAAGTGCAGCTAGAAATTCTGTCATGGTGACACACACCTGAGAACATCAGCAGAAGAGGAGAAGGAAGTTTTCTTGATTCAGGTTTTAGTCCTAGGCTCTGGCCTGTGGTGCTGGCAGTGCCTCCCAGTGTGGAGCTGTGTGGCAAAGCGAGAGGGGCCAGAAAGCAGTCACTGCAGCATCCAGGGTCTTGATGTCCTCTGCAAGGTTTTGCCTAGAAGACCTAGTTTCCCTCACTTAGCCCACTTCCTGAAATTCAGCTCCAGGGTGGTGACAGAGCCCTCAGCACGTGACCGTTGGGGGAATATCTAAAATCCAAACCATAGCACAAGCACACATGGTTTGTTGTTTTTTTTTTTTTTTTTTTGGTCTTTTTCCTTTTTATTGGTACCGGGGATTGAACTCACGACTGCCTGCTTACAAAGCAGGAACTTATACCACTGAGCTAAATCCCCAGCCCCCAACAAACATGGTTTTTAAAAAGAAAGGAAGACTTGCCCCTTTAATCGGAAAATAAAACCTGCCAGTAATAGAGGAATCATCACATGTCTGGCCTAAATTAGTCTTCACTAAAGTTTTTGTTTTGAAAGTATTAGAAATTGAGTTCTACCTCTGCCACTAAGCTGCTTTCCTGTTTGTTTCTGTTTCTTTGAGATGAAGTCACACTGACTTGCCCAGGTGGGATTTAAACTTGCAGTCCTCCTGCCTCACCTTCCCACAGTCCTGGGATTATAGTAGGCACATCAAGCTTGGCTTGTGTTATAAAATTTCTGTATCATAACTATAAAAAAATGACTCAACTTTTTATGGTTATCTGGATACCTCAGAACTACATTTATGATGTGGGGAAAATACATTCTTTATGTTAACTATGAGATAGACTGGTATCATTGGCCTAAACTGCAATACCTTCTTGGTAATCCCCTAGGGCCTCTCAAATGTACAAATGCTCTGTTCAGCCAAGGGAGTTTTTATATTTAACTTTCACTTAAATTTTCACTTCGTGACAATACTTCAAACCAAAAGGGAATAAATTGAACTTTTTGATTCTAGCCATTATGAAAGTTGGTTATATCTAAACAATGATTAACTTTCTTTGGGTAACTTGATTTTTATTGCCCTGATTATTCATCAAAAAAGAAATCATGTATAATCAATTTGACTAATGTTTCTACAGATTTTCAGAAATTCGCTTTTGATAGACTGCAGAGTAAAAATAAACTGGCTTCTCTGACCAATGACTTTTTATAAACAGCATTCAAAATTTTTTTCAGTTTATATCCAGAGTCGTCTTGCCTATGGTACTGTGCTATTTGATTGCTATCATATGTTATGAAACTACAAAAGGATTATATCATTCTTTTTGGGAGAGACTGAGTCTTAATATGTGGGGAGAGAGGCTCACTTTCTCTCAAAATACCATGTATTTGAGAAAGTTGGGTGCAGTTAAATTCTCCTGGGATGCAAAATGATGAAAATTTGCTGTGATACGTGCTATGGTTTTCCCTTTGTTAGCACTGGGAGCTTCCTAAAAGACAGCCAGTCCAAACTGGTTACTTTTTAGTCTATTATGTAGTTTGTACATAAATTTGACATTTTTGAATGCTCTATAAATAGCACTTTCAGTCCCTTAATGTTCCGTTTTTCTCAGGATTGTGTGTGGTGGTCCCCTTAAGAATTCTTACTCTGCTTCTGGGCAGGTGGCAGCATGGTACAGTAGACAGAGCACCATTTGGAGTAGGGGAAGATTCCTTTCCGTGTACAGGAGTTCAAACTTCTGCCTCAGGCACTATGGCTTTTAGGCAGAGAGCCAGCTTCTCTGAATTCCCACTTCTTTGTCCAAACTTAACCTTATGGATCAGTCTCATGTGATTTCTTCCAGGGCAGGTTTCTCAGCTGCAGGACTGTTGACATCTGGGGCTGGATAATTTATTGTTGCAGGGCTTGTCTTACGCGTTCTAGGGTATTTAACATAATCCAGCTCTGCCAACCAGATGGCATTAGCACACCCTGTGACAAACAAATGTCCCTTGAGAACCACTGCTCTAAGAAGGATGACTTTGAACTTCAAAATAATACAAAAGAACAAAGTAGAAGCCTGGGGGGTGCAGCCTAGTGGTAGAGGGCTTCCTAGCATGCCTGAGGCCCAAGGTTCCACTGCCAGCCCCACCCTGCTAAAAGGAAGGGGAACACAGTACAACTGGGACACGATCTGACCAAGTTACATTAGGAGAGGTACTGGCTCCAAATCCATGGTCTCCCGGTGGGAGAGAGCAAAGGTCTGGAGCATTTATAGACAGTGTGATTAGGCAGAGCACGGAGAGATGCCAATGAATTGTGTGCACAGAAGGGATCAATGCTCAGAAAAGGAAGCCTTAGAGATTTGGAGCTGAGATGCCTCCCGGGACATTCATACAGTGTCAGTAGCTCTGGTTCTTGAGCTTGCGTATTAGCGTCATTGGTGAGTTTTTAAAATTCAGATACCCAGGTCCCTTCCCAAGTGGAACTCAGCCAGGATCCCATGGCTGATCAGGATAGCATGGCTGTTGTGTTGTTTTTTAAATTGACTTCTGAGATGTAGTCTAGTATTGCAGCTGGTATTTCGAGTCAGTTTCTAATTCAATACTCGGTGAAAAGTCAAGTTTTTTTTTTTGTTTGTTTTTTGTTTTTTTTTTTAACCCCAGTACTGGGGATTAAACCCAGAGCTTTTGTTCTGGGCAATGTCCTAGCTCATTTTCATTTTTTAATTTTGACACAATGCCTCACTCAGTTGGTAACTAACACAAGGTGGACTTTAATTGGAGCTCTTACTGCTTAGCCTCCAGAGTGTTGTATTATAGGCTAAAATCACAGGCCTGGCTTAGATTTTTGCTCTTTAAATGAACAGTAGCAACAGCCTAAGCTAGTATCGGAAACATTTTTGGACATAATCATTGGCCCAGACATACCTTTATGTCTAACAGCTTTTGTTAAAGAACAATGCTCAGCTTGTCTCCTTACATGCACTGATACATTGTTTTAGTGTTTCTTTTTCTTAAAGGAAAATTCCTTTCTTGGTAACAGATTTCATAATCAGAATCTATTTGGTAAAGAAATAGCAAATAGTTTGGTGTTTCATATAAACATGAATTTTTGAAAACCAAATGCAGCTTAGTGAAAAAACAGCCAATTATAAGACGATTGCATTTTGTGGGTGATTTCAGAGAACAGATTTTGAGACTCCCATGAGGAGTTGTCAGTGGTGCATTTTGATAATGTGAGCCAACTTTCAAAGCTGGACATGCCAACTTTTACTATTCTTCTACCTACCACAGAGGCCAGATACAAGTTCCCATCAACCCTTCTTTTAGTTCAGACTGTGTGCCACTCACACAGTGAGCACAGGGCTGGAGCGCTGGAAGGTGTTCAGGAAATACCAATGTTTTATTTCATTTTATTATTATTTGACAGTGCTGGAGTTGAACCCAGGGCCCACTCACAGTTACCCAGCTTCCTCTTTACACCTCTCCTATTGCTTCTCACTAGAGGAATTTGAGGACTGTAAAATTGCTGTTGCACCTTTCCAGCAGTCTGAGGACTTTGCTTTATTGAAGCTGAATCCTGGTGTGACAGAGCCCACTACGGCCGCCAAGGGAATGGAGCTATTAGAGGAGCTAGCTATGGTGCTTGCCCCACTGGAGCTTTGGAGGAGGATCTCTGCACCCACACTGGCCCCTCCACTAGTGTGGGCCGGATGAGTGCTCCCCGAAGGTTCTGAGTGCTTTTTCCTCGGGGCAGGGCTGTTGGAGGTGGCAGAGCTCTCACAAGGCTAGTCACTAGGACACTGAGAGTGTGCTCAGAGGGGCCTTCTTTTTTTCTGTTTGCTTCCTGGCTCATGAAGTAGCAGTTTGCTCTGCCAAACATTTCCTGCCTCGGCTACCTGCTCCCTGTACTAAAAGACCCAAAGCAATTTGTTTACCTGATCTTGGATTGTAATCTCCAAAACTGTTAGCCAAAATAAATGTTTCTTAGGAATTTTGTTAAAATAATGTGAAGCTAATCCATCTTCTACAGACACGTACTCTTCCAGAGATTTCCTACTTCATTAATTTTCTCTTCCATAACAAAATGTCTGAGGTATCCTGTAAAGAAAAGTGGTTTATTTCACTTACACTTTTAGAGGTTGAAAGTCCAAGCAGCAGGATGCCAGCTCTTGCAAGGGCCTCCCACTGCATCATGTCGTGGCTGATGTCATCATGGCAGGCGTGTGGGAAAGAGGCGTGCTGGGACAGGGACTCAGAGCAGACCAGGTCCCTGCCTTCTGACCTTCCACTAGGCTCCACTCGGTTCACCTCCTGACATCACCACCCTGGAGACAATTCTCCAACACATGAACTCCTAGGCAAATCACACCCAACCCCTAGCACTACCAGTGTGCTCTGTTTAGTTGCTCTTGACTTTATGGTTAATAAGAGTTGGGCCAGGTGGTGAGAGAAAAAAGGAAAGAGACAGAGACAAAGAGACAGACATAGAACAAGAGATGGGAAAACTGCCCAGTAGGGATTTCAAGGCTCTGATGATAGTTTTCCTGTGACTTCAAGAGCCCAGAAATTTCTCATTTGATCAGGTGTGGCTTTCCTCACAGGCACCGTGGGAGGATCTCCAGGGTTGGGTTCCTGGCTGGCTGGGACAGGTGGGTCCTGGATAATCAGGCAGTTTAAATAGGAAGCTGTCTGCTAGCTATATAGACACATGCTGAGAGGCAGTCACAGTGGGGCTGGGGCAGAGAATCTGAACCCACAACCAGGGGAGTCCAGGATTCTTGGCAAGGGTGGTCTTTTGTTAGGGGTGAGGTCACAGGCTTCTGAGAGGGAACAGAGGGATCTGAGCAGTGAAAGGAACCGAAGCCCTTAAGACTCATGAGTTCTGTACAAACGTTAAATATCACTTAGTAAACTGTTCATTCACAGACGCAGACTGTTCTGCCCTCCTACTCCAGGCACACCATGCGGCCAAGGCCAATGTGGATGCCGAATTCTTGGAGTCCTCATAGCTCCTTGGAAAATGTAGCAATGCAAGGAGAATCGGCCCTGGCACACGGCCCAGATTGTTCTTTATTCACGCCCCCAGCTTCGCTCTACCGTGGAGACCTAAATGTGCACATGCATGAACAACCTCACCCCAGCCAGTGTCCCAGTGCACCCCCAGAAAACACCTGCCCCCAGCTATACCTCTGGGCCGGGGTCCGGGAGGGTCCTGAGCAGAGCCTGGGCTCTGTGGACTTTGAGCCATCTGAACATAGGATTGCCAAGCTCCAGGTCCTCGACTGCGCTCCAGAAGTTCTTACAATGTATAGATACTTCTGGGTTCTTCAAGGAGAGCAGGAAAGGGGCAGACCCCTCTGACCCAGGGCTAGGAGGGTTACTGTTCATGGGCTGGCCTGAGAGTGAGGAGCAGTACTGGGAAGTCCTAGACTGGGGAAAGGGCCAGGAGACTTAGCTTTACAGCCTTGAACTCTGCACCTCAAGGTTTCCACCTGCAAAGATGGCTTTGACACAGAGGTAGTGATTTACAGCCCAGTATTGGGGTCAATGTAAGTTGTGAATTTTGACTTTTTAATGTGTGTGTAACTTTGGGCAAAATAATCTCTCTGAGGATCAGTGTTCTTGTCTGTAAAATAGGGTGTGCTTCCTTCAGGATACTGAGGGAGTTCAGTGATTCCTCAGTGGAGACAGAAGTCTAGAAAGTGCTCAGTCGCTGACAGCTGTGCTTACTGTGTTTGCCTCTGAGGTCACTCCTTGACTTCCAGTCCTAAAACTGCTGCTGTGGCATGACGTTTGGAAAGGAGAAGGCTATTGGGCTCTTATTTTACTCCTAGAGCAAAGACTCAGGAATGTGGGGTAATTAAGGACACAGGCTCTGGGTTCTCCTGTCATTTAATTGTTAACTACCAGCAAGTCATTTAACTTCTTGGAGCCTCAGTTTCCCTGTTGGAAAGATGGTATAGTAACACTATGTATACATAGGATTGTTACTGAAAATAAATGAGAGAATACATCTAAGCACCCATGTAAGACCTACCTGGCACAAATTCCACTTGCAAAATCAGCTATTTTTACCAGCAGCCTCAATATTCTCTCCCACTGCCCTCAGCCCACCTCAGGCAGATGCTCGCACCCCATTTTTGGGCTGGGTGGAGGTGCCTGGGGAACCAGAGTCTGCCTCCATCCACTCTGCACTTCCAGCATTCAGTGCAACAATGGTCCCCAAGAAAGGAGAACCTCAAATCCAATTTGTTCTCTTAGATTCAAGCTCTAATTGCTTTGGGAAGAAGCCCATGTCAGTTGAAATCATTTCTGGTTTTGTTCTTCTGGGTCAAAGCTTAATCTTCTCAGTCAGACCTTTCAATTACTCAGATAAAAAGGATTTGCTAAGCAGGGGACTGAGCGACTGGGACCCTTAGCACTCAGGCAAGGGCATTGCCATTGGATCAGGAATCTAGAGTGGCTCCACTTCCTCCTGCGTCCTGCAGAAGGAAATTTACATTCTGCAAGTCAGAGTTACTAATGGACAGATCCGGCTGCTCCCCAAGGGCTGACATGTAGGTGACGCCATGGCAGAGGAGGGCCTGGTAGATGCTGGGCCATCCAGGCTCAGGTGTTTTCAAGCAAGGCTTGATCTGCGCTGGCAGCCTTCTGGTGGAAAAGAATTAGGTGTGCGGACTCTTTGGGCACCTTGGGGCATGATGCCACCCCTGCTTCAACTTCAGCCCCTGCATTGAGATCATAGTGTGTTTTTCATCCCCAAAACACACTGTCCTTGCTGATCCCCCTGGGTTCTCTGTCATCAGCCCTTTCTTTCCTCCAACTCATTTTAAACACCCTGGAAAGGTGGAATCTACTTCCTCCCTGGAAATTCTTCCCAGTCACAGTTCTGTTCTTGCTATCAATTCTCTGGTCTCCCAACGGTTCTAGCCCCTCTGAAGCAGAACCTGATCCCCTATCCTAGAGACTGTGCTCCTCCATGCTCTTCTGTCCACTCTTTACTTAAATGCACGTTAAACTGAGAGTCTCAACCACCCTAAGCACCACAGTTCTGTGGCACTGATTGCATTCACACTGCTGTGCAAACATCATCACCTCTACCGCCAGAACTTGGTCATCTCACAAAACTGTGAGATGTAACCTATTAACCTATTAACCTGTAATCTGTAACCTATTAACAACAACCCCTTGTTCCCTGCTCTCAGGCCCTACTTTGTCTCTATGAATTTGACTGTGCTAAATGGAATCACATAGTATTTGTCTTTTTGTGACTGGTTTGTTTCATTTACTCTACATTTTGGGGGTTCACCCATGTGGTAGTGACTTTTCCTTCTCTTCAGCTCCCTCTTAAATGGCTACATCTGAGAAGCATTATGGTGGACTAGAGGCAGCAGTGCCCAGAAGACACCCATCAAGGTCTATAGGTACTTGGATATGGGGGTGAACAAATATCCAACTGTGGGAATCAACTGGAAGAAATCCGTAATGGAGCTGATTAGAGTAAGAAGCAGGATCACTGTTTGATCCAGGGTTCAAATCCCCACAAGGGGGGAATGCAGCAGCCACTGCCTGGCTGCTGACTGGCATCCAGCCTACTACCACTGCTCAGTGCCCACCTGTCCTAACTCTCCTCCTGCTGGGAGGTGGAGTCAGTGGCTGGGACAGTCACAAGAGAATGCTTCCTCAGACCAGCAGACTCAGGAAAGCACAAGCCCGAGAGTCACTCAGCAGGCAGTGGGGAGTTAGGATGGGTGATATCTAAGAACAGGCAGGGGCGAAGAGTACAGTCCTGGTCAGGGACCCAGAACCAGCCACTGAGGGGTTTGTGAGACAGAATCCCAGGGCCTTGCAGAGGCTGTGACCAGCAAGATCTCAGGTTGGGGAAAAGGCTCCGGAGCGATGGCAGAACAGGCGCTCTCCCACTGGCCTCTAAATATTCCTGAGCTCAGTGCTGTGGATTTCCTCCAGCGGACCCCAAACACCTC
Source organism: Cavia porcellus (assembly GCF_034190915.1). Classification (NCBI taxonomy): domain Eukaryota; kingdom Metazoa; phylum Chordata; class Mammalia; order Rodentia; family Caviidae; genus Cavia; species Cavia porcellus. Next base: position 37,791,776 of record NW_026947504.1, on the reverse strand, counting down.
TTAGCTCTCTGCTCATCTCAACCGCCATAGCTCCTAAAATGTGGCCAGGCTCTGGGTCTATGTGAGCTCCTTCCTGCTGGCCCCCAGAAACCACTAAAATCCCATCCCAGATTGAACAGTGGCAAGCAGAAATACAATTTTGCCCAGGACTGAAGAGGACAGAGAAAAGCCACCAGCAAGGTGTGCAGGGACAGGTTACTCCACCACACCACAGGCAGCCATTGAAGTTGCTGAGCATGAGGACACAACTGCAAATGGGAAGCTGAGGGCATTGTGCCAGGTGAAGCAAATAGAGCCTGCAACCAAATCTCCACTGGGGATCCGTGTTGTCACCTGTTGGTGACCCGTCAACATCTGAAGGTCACCAAGACTCCTGAGCATGGTGCCATTGGCATGTATTTTGTGTTTTTGTTTCTTCCTTTTCTTGTTTGATTTTTTGATTGACAGGCTTTGTATATATGTGCTCGTGGCTATAGCTGTGTGTATAAATGTTTCTGGGTTGCTCTTAAAACATTCCATGCAGTGAACTCCCACGAGCTCGCTCCAAAGGTTGTTTCTAAGTGTTAGCTAACCTCACTGGGCTGGTACTTCAACAGCTCGGTACAATCTCCAGGTCTCTTGTCTCATCCTGCATCTACAATCCCATCCTTTCCTTACCCTCCTGATTTCCCCCTTCACCCTGCCTCCTGCCTCTACATAGGTGTATATTTGTATTTATATTTTCATCTCTTCTTGTCTATCTATTCCTCTGTTTTACATAAGGTATTAAGATTAATCTAAATATGGTGTACTTAACATACTAAGTATAGGCTCTTAACATTTCACATTAGGTTCCTCTTCACCAAGGATTGTTTTGTAAGACTTCAAAAATTACTGGGTCAGTTAGGTTCTTAGTCAGACTGAATTTCTCTGTATCCTGTTTCTCTTTCTTTTCCTCTCCTCTCACAAGTATCCTCCCTTCCCCTTCTTTTCTTATATATAAAGCTAATTTTCTTATATATAAAGTTAATTTTTTCTTTTTGCTTATTTTAGAGTGTATATAAGAATATGTTTATGGCCAACTGTATATGAATGGATCTTTTTTGTTTCTAGAGTGTTTTATACTGACCTATCAGATTCTCTATTACCAAATGCTGTTGTTTGGGTCTTCTAAGATAGGGTATATGCAAATTGATAAATTAAATATAATCTCTATAAAGACTGCTCTGTTATCTACTTGAAAATCTGTCTTTACTCTCTTCCCTTCAGCTCCCACATATCCTTCCAAACCTCTTCCTATTCCCCCTTCTTAACAGGTATAAAAATAGTATCATTGAAAATTACCTCCTGTTTCTTTTGCTTACTTTGTTTTCTTTCTTTGTTTCTTTCGTTTACTTCTGTCCCCCAGATTTTTCTTCACCATTACTAATTCTTTGTATTTCTGAATTACTGGAAGATTGCAAAATTTGCTAACCTAGCTCTAAATTATGTATCAATATATGATTGGCTCTTTGCTTGTAGTTATTACTAGTACTTATTCTCTTCTTGCAGTTCAGGGATGGGAGTCTCTATGATAATGGTGCAACTTTCTAGCCCAACTGATCTAAAATACTCAGCACAAAAACACAGAAATCGGGGGCTGGGGATTTAGCTCAGCGGCATAAGCACCTGCCTTGCAACCAGGCAGTCGTGAGTTTGATCCCTGGTACCGATAAAAAAAGGAAAAAGACAAAACAAAACAAAACACAGAAATCATGAGGAACAAGGCAATAAGATGCTTCAAATAATTCACAACTCCCTGAAAGTTCATCTCATGGGCACTGAAGTGAAAGAAGTTTCAGGCAAAGAATTAAAAACTAAATGGTTAAGGGGGCTGGGGATTTAGCTCAGCGGCATAAGTACCTGCCTTGCAAGCAGGCGGTCGTGAGTTCGATCCCCGGTACCGATAAAAATGAAAAAGACAAAAAAAAAAAAAAAAAAAACTAAATGGTTAAAATGTTTGAAGGGATCAAAGAATAAACAAACAAACATATGTATGTAAGATGTTCAGTGAGCTCAAAGAGGGTTATATAAGAATATAAATGACTTAATAAGATGTTCAAATAAACAAACAAACAAACATATGTATGTAAGATGTTCAGTGAGCTCAAAGAGGGTTATATAAGAATATAAATGACTTAATAAGATGTTCAAATAAACAAACAAACAAACATATATATGTAAGATGTTCAGTGAGCTCAAAGAGGGTTATATAAGAATATAAATGACTTAATAAGATGTTCAAATAAACAAACAAACAAACATATGTATGTAAGATGTTCAGTGAGCTCAAAGAGGGTTATATAAGAATATAAATGACTTAATAAGATGTTCAACAAATTTAAAAAAGACACAGCTGACTGAATTAAAACAAGGCAGGATATGATATGAATAACCACTTTAATAAAGAACTGGAGATTATGAAAAAGAATCTAGAAGAACTCCTGGAAATAAAAAAAATTCAAAGTCATGCCAGGTAGACATAACCAGGAGAAGACAGAATATCAGGACTCAAGGACAAGAATGATAGTAGATCTCTTACTCAGTGATACTTCAAAAGCAACAAGAATTTACTAGAAATCTATTCAAGAGCCCCTAAATGACTCCAAAACAATTAATTTAAGAACTATGAAAGTCAAGAAATTAAGAATTATAGGACTAACAAAACAAACTGCAAGCATGAAAACTTACCAAAATCATTGCCAAAAATTTTCCAGATCTTTCCAAATTTACATATAGGAATGGCCACTTAGCTACATGGTTCATTTAGAACCCCAAATAAACAACCAGAAGAGAGCCTCTTCATAGCACATTCCAAAATCCCAGAAATCTGGCACAAAGAATGCCAAAATCTGTTAGAGAAAAATGTCACGTAAATTATAAAGTTAAATATATCAAAATAAAAGCAGAAACAAAAGAGACCTGGAATAGCAAAGACAATACTGGGCAATAAAGGCAAAGCAGGAGGTATCACAGTTCTTTTTTTTTTTTTTTTTTTTTGTCTTTTTCCTTTTTACCGGTACCGGGGATCGAACTCACAACTGCCTGCTTGCAAAGCAGGCGCTTATGCCGCTGAGCTAAATCCCCAGCCCCAGTATCACAGTTCTTGACTTGAAATTATACGGCAAAGCTACAGTGATTCAGCATGGCACTGGCAAAAACCCAAACCAAACCAAACCAAACCAAACCAAACAAAACAAACAAAAAACCCTGATGATCAACAGAATAGATTAGAAGATGCAGGCACAACTAAAAAGACACTCAGCCACCTTATCTTTAACTAAGGAACCAAACATGTTCACAGAAAGAAAGATAGTCTCTTTAACAAATGGTGCTGGAAAAACTGGTTCTCTACATGCTGAAGGCTAAAACTAGACCTATGTCTATCACCAGCAGTGAATTAAAGTCAAAATGGATCAAAGATCTGAATATTAAAACAAAAAATACATCTACTGAAAGACAAAGTAGGTAGAAATCTTGAAGACATAGATGTAGGCAGAGTTCATGAACAAAACCCAAACTGCATGGGAAATACTTCCAACCTAATCAACAGGTAGGATCTCATCTTATTAAAAAAAACTTTTGCACATCAAAAGAAGTTACCAACAGAGTGAAAAGAAAACTCACAGAGTGGGAAACAAATTTATCCAATTGTACCTCAGGCAAAAGACTTCTATCTAGAACACATAGAAAATTGAAAAAACTCAGACGTTCCCAAATTCAAAGACCCAATCCAAAAATGGACCTCTGTATTGAATACACTTCTCAGATGAAGAAATACAAATGGCAAATAAATGTATGAAAAATGTTCAACTTCATTGATCATTATACAGATGCAAACTGAAACAACACGGAGATTCCATCTCATCCTAGAAAGAATGGTCATCATCAAGAAATCAATCAATAACAAATGCTGGAGGGATTGCAGGGGAAAAGGAACTTTGCTCCACTGTTGTCGGGAGTGCAGCCTGGTGCAACCATTACAGAATCAGTGTGGAGATTCCTAAAAATGCTAGATTAGAGGTCCCATTTGACCACAGCTGTTCCCCTTTTAGGAGTCTTCTTATAAGCACTGTACTACAGAGATATATTTGCAGCCATATTTATAGCAGTACAAATTGTAATAGCTAAATCTTGGAAACAACCTAAATGCCCATCAACTGAGAAATGAATAAAACAAGATATGGTATTTTTATGCAATGGAGTGAGTACTATTCATCCATAAAGAAGGATAGCTTGAGATTTTTATAGGTAAATGGATGCAACTTGAGACCACACTCATAAATGAAATGAATCCCACTCACATGTGTAGACATTGCATTGTCTCCCTTGTGTGAGAAACCGAAAGAGTAAATAAAGTCTAGAATATACAATAAATATTGTGGAGTGGGAAGTAATTGTTTAAAAGGAAAAAGGAACTAGGATGGGGGAAAGAGGAAAGGAAGAAAGGGAAAAGAGAGAAAAATGTAACTTAGCTATACTATTACTGTCTCTTAGTTCATTGAAAAGAAGGTTTGTGCTAATATTGACTGGAGAAATTTTTATTCCCATATTGTGCACTCTGAGTAATTACTTTGAAGATGGCAGTGTGCAATGTATTAACTATTGTTCTTCTCCTATTATTTGGTTATGACATTGTTTCACATTTTTTTCAATAAAATCTAAAAAACCCAGATTTCTCAATACAGATGTTAAAGGGCAGGAAATCTTAGGGTGAGGTTTTTCCAGCCCTAAAACAACTGTCAGCCCAAATTACCATAGCCTGTAAAAGTACCCTTCAACAGTGATGCAGAAACAAAACCTTCCCACAACAAAGAGAATCTAAAATAATTAATAACTGCCCCAAAACCAGTTAGAAGAAAATACTTGAGGGAATTCTAAAGAGATGTTGAGTGCAATATCACCAAAGAGCCCAAAGTAAAGAATGTATCAAACAGAGAGTAAACAAAAGGAAAGAAGAAAGGGCTCAGCACCAAGCAGGTAACAGAACAGCAGGAATCGGTAACTACAGATCAATAATGACAAGCAGCGCAGATGGTCTTAATGCCTCAGTCAAATACACAGATTGGCAATTGGATAAACACACACATGCATGTGCACGCACGCACACATGCGCGCACACACACACACACACACACACACACTACACTGACTTGCTGCTTGCAAGAGATAAAATTCGTGCATAAACATATAGATTAAAAGAATATAGAAAACAGTACTTCATGCAACTGGAGTTCTAAAGAAGAGGCATAGCTGTCCTAGTTTCAGACAAAGTGGACTTCCAGCTAAAATTGACCAAAGAGATAAAGAGCATTATATATTGGTAGAGGAAATAATTCAATAGGATGAGAAAAACAATTATAAATATATATGCACTGAATGTTGATGCACCCAATTTCATAAAGCAAAAACTCACAAGTAGACAGGTCAACCAAGTAAGAATTCAGTGTTAAATGTTCAAAGTTTGGATCCCAAATAAAGAAGCAATTGGGTTGCACTATACCATTGAACACATGGACTTAAACAATATCTATAGAGTGTTTCATTCATCAACAGCAGAATACGTTTTCCTTAACAGCCTGCAGGATGTCTCCAAACTAAACCATATCATTGGTCACAGAGTGTGTTCTTGTATACCAATCATGAACCTACCAACAAAGAAATCAGGAAAACAATCCCATTCACAGTAGCTCCAAAAAAATTAAATTCCAGGGCTGGGGATTTAGCTCAGCGGCATAAGCGTCTGCCTTGCAAGCAGGCAGTCATGAGTTCGATCCCAGGTACCGATAAAAAGGAAAAAGACAAAAAAAAAAACAAAAAAAAATTAAATTCCTAGGAATGAACCTAACCAAGAAGATGAAAGACAAGTATAATGAAAACTATATTATGCTGAAATGAGAGATTGACCAGCATATTAGAAAATGGAAAGACATGCCTTGTTCTTGGATGAATTCAAAATGGCCATATTACCAAAAGTGATACATAGATTTGATGCAACTCGAGTTAAAATATCAACAGCCTTCTCAGAGCCAGGAAAAAACCCTAAAATTTACATGGAACTAGAAGAGACCAAGAAAAACCAAAGCAATCCTGAGCAAAGTAGAAGAGCTATAAGAGGGAGATGGGAAGGGTAAACAGAAAGGATTTTCTGTATATGTGCTCCATGATGAGTATAATCATGATGTACTGCAAATATGCACTAACAAAAATTTTAATGCTAAATAAAATTAAAGAAAAAATAAAGTTCACAACCATCATGAAGATTTGGAGGATAAATTATGTCATGATCACTAACAGTTAATATTACCTAAATATAAAGTATATTGAAATATTTGCTAATGAGTATAGTACATTTATATATATACATATATATATATGTATATATATATATGTATATATATATATATAAATGGATAAATTTATATAAAAAAGCAAACAGGAGGCATTACAATCCCAGATTTCATGTATCAGCCAGCATGATGCCAGCACAAAATCAGACAAAATTGAAACGTAGAGCAATGGAATAGAATAGAAGACAACAGCACTGCCATGCAATTTTATCCATCTGATCTTTGGCACATAGGCTAAAAGCAAATGTTGGAGAAAATATAGCCTTTTTAATAAGTGGTACTGGGAAAACTGGTTATCCACATGTAAATATCTAGACCCATATCTCTCATCCTGTACTAAAATAAAAGTGGGCCAAAGATCTAGATCTAAAAACACAAACACTGGATCTGCTGGAGGATAGAACAGGCAAAGCTCCTTAAGTCCCAGGCATAGGCAAGGACTTCTTGACAGAACCCCAACTGCACAAGAAATACTTTCAAGAATCAAAAACTGGAATTATATCAAATTAAAAATCTTCCATGCAGCAAAGGACGCAATCAGCAGGGTGAAGAGCCTGGGCAGTATCTTTGGGAGCACCTCCTCTGACAGAGGACTAATAGCTAGAATAGTCAAGGAACTCCAGAAATTTGGATCCCAAAAATAAAAGACCCAATTTAAAAATGGGCTATTGAAATGAATAGACACTTCTCAAAAGAAGCAATACAAATAGCCAATAAGTACATGAACAAATGCTTAGCATTTAGGAAAATCAAAATAACAGGCTGGGTGTGGTGGCTCACGTCTGTAATTCCAGCACTCGGGAGGCTGAGGCAGGAGGATCGTTGCGAGTTCGAGACCAGCCTGGGCTAAAAGTGAGCTCAAGGCCAGCCTGAACTGCATAGCGAGACCCTGTCTCAAAACAAAACAAAACAAAACAAAAAAAAAAACACCCAATTGCTGAAATTCCATCTGATTCCAGTGAGAATGGCTATTATCAAAAGCTCTAAAAACAACAAAAGCTGGTGAAGATGTGGAGAAAAAGGAATACTTTCACATTCCTTGTGGGCATGTAATCCAATGCAACCACTATGGAGAGGCTTCAAAAAACTAAAGTCCAGCTCTAGTTCTCTGGGGTATCTTCCCAAAAGAGTTAAAGAGCGTATTATATGATACATGCTGTCTTAGTTACCTTTCTCACTGCTGAGACAAAATACCAGACACTCAAGGTTAAAGGAGGAAAGGTTTATTTTGGCTCACAGTTTGTAGAGGTTTCAGTCCATAATCAGCTGGGTCCAAGGAAGGGTGGCACGGCAGAGGGGCTTTGCCGAGCAAACAGGAGGCAGCAGAAGGCAGGCAGCAGCAGCAAGCGGCAAGAGACCCAGCAGGCCTCTTTCTAGACTCTCCGACCTTAAGGCAAGCAGCATTCACACTCAGGGAGGGCCTTTGTGTTATCCACTCCCAGAATTAAGCCAAACCAGTCAGTGGGTGAATTTACTAATCACACACTGCGGATCCCAGCATCACATACTTAGATCCAACAACCTTGAAAAGCCCCACCTATGATAAGCACATGAAGATTTGGGGGAACATAAGCCACAACACATATTATAACACAAGCTACAGGTACAAGTCATAATGCACTTATATCCAAGGATTCGTGTTTTCAGTAGCACAGCTCACAATAGCTAAACTCTGGGAACAGTCTACATGCTCATCAATGGAATGGACCAAGAAAACAGGTAAGGAAAATGTGGTGTGCATACAAAAGGAGTATCATTCAGCCATAAAGGAAAGCAACTTCGAGTTCTTTGTAGAAAAATGGGTGAATCTTGTTACCACCGTGTTAAGTGAAATGAACGATAGACACAGGATTAAGTATGAGATGGTGTATCTTTGCAAGAAACCCAAAACATAAATAATCTAAAGAGCAAAATAAAGGAGAGATGGTGGGAAGCAGGGAGGTAGACTTTATGGAGGTGGGAAGGGAGATCCGGGGTCAAGGGGAAGAAAGGAAGGTTGAGGAGGGAGGGATCACAATTGCTCAAGATATGACATGTATACGTGTTCTCCAAAATCATTGCATGTAATTATTATGTATCACAAACATATAAAAATAAAAAATTAAGTTAAATAGAAAAATGGCATGTGCCACTCATTTTTTAGGACTCAGCACCAATTCCCTTCTTCCAGAAAGCCTCCTTTTCTTAACTCTCGAGTAAATGTTCCCATGATGCGTTCTGTTCCTCCTGCAGATAAGACCCAAGTACTGAGTGATGGAGCCTGGTGGTCCCTTAGCCCTCCAATGGAGTATGAATTCCTTCAGGATGATGACTCCTGTCCACTTGGGGCAGAATCCTCGGTGCCATATTACAGCACACAGTAGTGCTTCACAAGTGTTCCAGATGAGAAGTTGACAAGCTATCCCAGGAGGTCCGCATGGGCAATTTCTAACAAAACTCTGAGACCCAATCTGAATGCTCTAGATCAGGGGTCTCCAATCCCCAGGTCATGGACATGTACCAGTCTGTGGCCTTCTAGGAAGAGGGTCACACAGCAAGAGATGAGCAGGGGTAAACGCAAAAGTCTTCATGTGTATTTAAAGACTGAGCTCCACTTCCTGTCTGACAAGCGGCAGTATTAAATTCTCACGGGAGCATGAATCTTACTGTGAAGCATGCATGTGAGGAATCTTGGATGCATGCTTCTTTGAATTATCTTCAGACCATCCCAACTCACCTCTACAGAATCTGTGAAAAACTGTATTCCACAAAACTGGTCCCTGGTGCCCAAAGTCTGGAGACTGCTGCTTTAGATCTACTGGGGTATGAGGTATGTTTAACATGCTTTCTAGCAGCCTGGTTGTCTCCCTGGCCCTGCTGGCCATCTGCTCCTGAGTTTCTCTGGTCTGTCCTACCACCTCTGCACAGAGGTATCCTGTGGCCTCTTTGCTCCGTGCAGATCCACTCAGCTCACTCACTGGCCTTCCTGGCACCAGGTCTCTGGAGATGATTTCCAGTCTGCCTCTCTATGCCTTGCTTCTCCCTGCACAGTCTGGGGTGGGGAGCACCCATTCACAGATCCCTACCCCTTTCTATTTAAGCTGACTCCAGACACCAAGGATATCAGCAAGTTAACACTAGCACCACCACCGTGAGCCTGTGCTTTGTAGGCAGATGCTTCATTCCACAATAATCTGGTAGTTGTTCACAGCTTCCATATGTTTGGAGCAGGTGCAACCTATGCCCTTTTCTTTCTGTGCTCATATAAAAACCTTTCTCTGAGATGTGGTCTTTTCACTGTGGAGTAGCAGAAATGGCAGTGGGAACAGCCCCTCGCCCCCTTTTTTAAAAATCTCCCAATAGTTGGATATTGGGCAAATCACATGCCCTCCCTAAGCCTCGGTTTCCTTATCTGTAAAGTAAAATAATGAATGGAAACATCGCCAACGTTGTAGTGAGAACTGGGCAAAGTAGCCGCATAATTCCCTACTTAGTGTGTGGGACCTTCCCAGGGGAGAAGATTCTCAGCAGTTCTTTTGATGAGGAATAGGGCAGTGCTGTTGGAGAAGGGTGAGCTCCATTAAGACAGCGCAGGGGAGGAATCCAGTAATGCAGACACAGCGGGCTAAGGACAGGGCTGTCGCCTGCTTCTCTTGGCGTCTGTCATTGACCTCAGCCTATAGCCCAGCTGCCCAGAGAAAGCTTTGATTTCATTTCCAAGGGCTCTCTACTGCTCTCAGGGTCTCCACAGTAGATACTCTTCCAGCTGCGTGGATGGTTTACTGATGTTTTTGTCATTGTCCTGCAAATGACAATGACCACAGCCCACTGAACAGGCAGGTGGCCACAGTATCCCAGAAACTTCTGCCTGATATTTGAGGGGTTGAGTTGTATTTCAGCAACAATCAGCTGTGTTTGTTCTCAACCTAATTATACCAGTTGTGCGTTTTAGTGTGGTTATAAATGTATTGAAACAAAATGAAAAGTGATCAAATTAATATGAAAATACTGAAAACAAAACTGTGAAGGTGGAGGTGAATAATGTAGCTAACAGGTGATACTGAGTTGTGGCTGATGACATGTGAAAGCCCGGGAAACATTATTTAAAAATCTAGAAGGATGCGCAACTCCTATTGCTTTGCTAATATCTCTATGTTCTTTACTTTAAAAAGCAGAAATTGAAAGTCACATGTAATGTATTATGGAAGACACTGCTGAGCATCAGAAGATTGGTGAATGAATGTACATTTTATGCTGCAAATGGAAACAAAATGTTTATAGATGCGTGTACCATTTTTTAGTGGTTCCTTCCCTTAAAAAAGACATATATTTAACCTCATACCACCAATGTGAGTTAGTTGGTGAGCCGGTTTTCACTGTCCCTGGCTGATATATTCTAAGCAGATGGACCCCTTCCGCCTCTTTCTTCTGTTACTTGTCTCCCACTTTATAATCCACTCATCTAGCCTCTCAGTAAACAGTCATGGGGAGTGAAAACCAGGCCTGTGGTCCAGCCTGCTCTCTCCACTCTGTCCTCTGCGGTCTCTATTTGGTTGCCCCCTGCTGTGTTTGTTATTCGTGCTGCTTAGCAGCCTTTCCCAGCTTACACCCTGAAGTCCTGTAAGCTCTCAAAGGAGCCATTACAACCAAAACAGGTCTTTGTGAAGAAGGCATTTAGAGAAAGCTGCTAGTTCTTCAGTTACTGACTGACCAGCGAAGATGCTGATGCTCACCTCGGATGAAGACAGAGAAGCTCCCTCCCTTTCCATTCACTGAAGTCCCAACTCACATCACCAGCCCTGTCTGGATTCGATATCCACCTGGGAGACATGCAGTGTATAAACAGGAAGTTTAAATGAGTTTCCCAAGGTCAAAGACACCTATGTGACTGTAAGCCAAGTCATTTCATTTTCTAAGAAGGTTCTCCCAACTAAACTTTAGATTCACGACTCTCAGGCATTTTCTGGCATGAGTCACATGGTTTGATAGATGGCACTTTATGTGAAATACCCTCTGATTCTGATAACCTCTGAAACATTTTAATTTTTGACCTATGGGACAGAGGTTGTAAGTTATGCACCAAAAATCCTTTCTTGCCTTCCCTTTCTTGGTCGCAAAACTCCCAGCTTCTCTGCAGCTGGATGTGGCTGTGTGCCCGAGTGCCGGCCAATGAGATGTGAGCAGGAGGGAGCACAGACTCTTAGAAAATTCCGTAAGGGCTGCTGATCCAGCTGGAAGAACCCCACTCCACAGGCCCTTGTTTGTACTTCCTGGAGTGCAGGTGGAAGGCAGGAGGTCCCTGTAGGTATCTATAATACTTAGAGCTAAGATAGTGGGGTGACACAGGGAGAAGCTTGGGTTATTTATGACAGAGCCACGGCAACAATGAGCTGGGAGGTGAGAGTGGCATCATGTTGCATGTGCCCATGACCTAGACAGAAATGCTATGACAATGGGAGGAGCAAGGGTCACTCAAGGGCTGTTTCTTTGGACTCAAGGAAATCAATGTAGGGCCCCGGAACAGAGTATCTCGTAGAACTGCAGGGAGAGGTCTCCACCTGCGCTGCCTCTGTCTAGCATCCTCCATGTCCCAGTGCATAAGGACTGGGACACACAGGGCATTTGACTAATCCGAGTTTTTACAGCTTTGGGGGCTTCAGGGCTTGCCCCTGCCCTGTGTCCTTGCAGATCAGCAAGGCTCCTGAGGGAGAGACAGTGGAGCCTTCTTGGCTCACGCAGGGCTGAGGGTAGCACCATCAACCGTGAGATGGGTGTGATTCTTGATTATGTGCGCTTACCTGGAGAAAACTGGGATACCCAAGGTGTCCTAGATCACTTAGGTAAGACGCCTGACTGGTGAGACTGGGGTTGTGACCCTAATTGTATACTCAGGAAAGAGAACTTAGAAACAAGTGACACATGCAGGTGACACACACAGGTGACAAGGTGACCTAGATGCCCTGGTCAAGAAAGGATGGGTCATTCCAGAAAGAATCAATCTTCTACATTGCTTCCTGGCTGCTGCTTTATGACCGACCTGCCATGAGGAAATTCAGACCATCGGTGCATGTCATCGCTCTTGTCATTTTTCAAGGATGAAAATCTGGAGAGGAAAGCATAGAGGTCTTTTCAGGTTGGAAGAGAAAAGAACTTTTAAGAGGGGGAACCCACGATCATACTGACAGAGGGAATGAGGGCTGCCTGTTGGTTACATGGGTTTTTTTTTTTCCTGTGTGGGAACAAAATTCAAGCTGATTGAATTGGTTTGATAACAAGAGCATCTTCTGCTGAGCTTAGACTTGATTTTTCCAGCTACCAACTCACAGGTGATATTTTCCAGGTGAATGCTTTTGTGCAGCCAGGCAACTTATTTTCTCTGTGGTTGTGTTTGATCTTCTGGCATCCTGAAGAATCACCACTGACATCCAGAATTCAATAATGCATTCAGCTTCTGTGGAACAGATACTCAGAGCAACATACAAGTTTTAAAGCTGGAATGAAAACTTAGAGACGATCAGACCTCACCTATCATTTCATAGCTCCACAGAGTGAGTGCTAGAGGTCACGTGACTAATTAGGTAAATGTGAGTGTAGAACTTGGAAACCCTGACTTACAAACAGCGACGAAACATTTCATTCTGCAGTTTTACATCTGGATTCGCACTGACTGGCTCAAGTATACTAACAAGGGGACAGGTTTCTGTTTTCTGTGTAGTTTAATTGGAAGACATTTTAACAGCTTGCTGAGGTGCTTGCAGTTAAATTGGGCAGAACAGCAAGCACAGAGTCACCCCATGTTCTCCTTACACAGATCAAGGTCACCCACGAAGACTTTGCTCGCTCTTTCTGAAGCATCCTATGAATTATAGTACTCTCTCCTCTTCCTGCTCCTCCTGCTCCTCCTCCTCCTCCTTTTCCTCCTCCTCCTCCTCCTCCTCTTCCTCCTCCTCCTCCTCCTCCTCTCACCTCACTTTCCTGAGCTTCCTCCTCCCTGCATTTGAACTTCTGGTCTGATTTTTTCCTAGGTCTGCCTCACAGCGTAACATTCAATGGGGCTTTTTATATCCATCAGCACATTTTCCCTGTTATTCTTTCTTTCCTCTCTTTCCACTCATCCATAAGCTTTTGTTCTCCAAATTAAGCTATGATCAGAATTAATGAAAGCATTTGTTTCCTCTCTATGAAGTGCCTTCTGAAATGACTGCATTTCTAACTCAGCCAATTGTGCTCATGACACAGTCTGGATCCTCTGAGCGTTCCCACAGTTGGTGCTGCATGATAACCTTGAGGACAAGGTCACAGATGTAGGAGGTTTGAATGAGCGAGCAGCATTTCCTGATCCGTTTGCCTGGTTCCTTTATTTTCTATTTTGAACATGCGCAGGGCTCTAAGCCAGAGGCAGTGACTAGGTTACACTGTGTGATCAGTATTCCACAAGGCTGCCAAGGAAAAACCTAAGACACATGATTTTGCTGGCAGAGCAGGTGTCCTGCTTTGAGCTGTAACATAGCTGGTGAGCAATAGCTCATGAAATGACCTTCTTTTCAATTTATTAAAGGGCAAGCATTTCTCGGGAATCTATATATTTCACGGAGTTTTAAATCAACCCTGCACTGACAAGGGCCCTCTCCAAAGCTCTTGTTCTGACTTTGACTTTCACAGACTTAGACATTAAGCTTACCATTCCTTCCTTTCAGACCGCAAGTTCAAGAGCATCACGGAGCAGTGAATGCGTGCTGTGGCTGCCTGTGCAGGGCCTGTCCTTCTCAGGCATGATTTGAATGTGGTTGCTGAGCTCCTCATACTCCAAGGCTGGGCACGACTGCCTATTTGTGGGTCAGATGAGAAAAATGCCCCTCAGCTCTCACAAGGGAGACTGATGCTCTCTCATGGTCCTGATCAGTAACGTGAGTGTGAGGTGCAGGAACAGGCAATGGCTGGGGATTTCATTCTGTGCTTGCCTGGCAGCTACAAAAGAAGCACAGGTGAATCGGATATGTCAGCACCAACCTCAGCCCATGGCTTCTCCTCCATCACATGGTCCTGCTCCTCCCACCTTGCTGTGCACCCAGCAGGGGTGTCTCCTTGCAGAACAGGTTAAGGAGGCACTCTCTGGGGACCTGTCAGAATCTCACAGGGGACTCTTGGGTGACTTCAGGATGCAGGAGCAAAAATGTCCCAGGTGTTACTCTGCCCAAGGGTTCCTGGAAGAACAGAGACAAAGTAATAATATGCACACCATGGGAGGTGACCTGTCTTCTAATCAGAGCAGAGCTTACCCGTAACATGACTACATCTACAGGAACTTGAGGATGCTTTAATCAAACTAAGTTGTGTCCCTACAGTTCCATAAGTAACGATTTCAGATCCAGTGCCCTTGGAGCCTGAAGGCTAGGATGCTCACCATGAAATATATCAAGGGGTTCATAGGCTGCTCAGTAATATACTCAGAACTTGCAGGATAAACTCAAAACAGTTGCAGACCTACTACAAGATACACAATCTCCTGCAAGATAACTTCCTGAAATATGTCTACAGGCTATTTGAGCAGGAGGTCAGGCTATTCTGGCAACAATGGCCCAGTCCTTTGCCCACCACATGGCTCCCCCGACCGGTTCTGAATTGTCTTTACCAAGATATGGTCCTTGTGATTAGACAATTCCTTGCCACACTCACTGCCTAAGTTCCATTGAGTTTTCTTAAATTCAAATGTCATTGACCTAGCTAATTTTGGGAGAAAACAAGCCAACTTTATGCTACCAACTGAATTATGTCTCCCCCCTTGTGAGATGAAATCTTAACCTCCACTGTGACTGTGTTTGGAAATAAGGCCATGAAGGAGGTGACTGAGATTAAATAAGGTCACAAGAACAAGGCCCTGATCCATTAAGATTACTGTTATTATAACACCAGAGAGTGTGCTCTCTGCCATGTACGGATATAAGAAAGTGGCTCTTTACATCCCAGGAGAGAACCCTCACCAGAATCCAACCTGCTGGGACCTTCACCTTAGACTTCTGGCTTCCAGAACACAGAGAAAATGTTCAGTAAGCTGTACATTTTGCTATGACATACTGAGCAGCCCAACACAGTCTGCTTCAGAGAAGTCACGACTCAGCGGGGACCCCTGAACTGGGGCTGAGGAGGAGGCCAGGGGGAGGCTGCCTACCTAGGTACGCTCTGTCCTCGGTCCACAGGTGCACTGTGCCATTGAGGGAAGATGACAGCAGAACATTTTCTTCCTCTATCAGCTCCAAACTAATCAGTAAAAGGAGAAAACAGAATCCCCAAGACAGCTACCACATGGAAGAGGCACTGGATCCATATGTCAGTACTAGTTTAACTTCGGGTGGGACACAGAAGTCAGGCTCATCTCCTGAAATCTTCTGGCAATCATTTTCCCCACCTCCTGCCACAGCATACTCCCTCCAAATGTCCCAAGTCCAGCCTCAAACAAGCGAGAGAGACTAGAAACCACCTTGTGGTTGAAAAGATCAAGAGGCCGAGAAGAACAATCTAGCGAGAGCTCAGGCCTCCTCTCCCTTGGCATGGACTCTTTCTAACCCCAGCAAAAAACTGAAACTTACTAAGCTTACAAACTTGTACTAAAATAGCAGGTCAACTCAAGGAAAATAATAATCTACTTTTAAGAAAAAAAAGTGAAAATTTTAAATCTCTTCCCTTAGTTCAGCGTGGACAATACAGATCTTGTTATCAAGAGCAAAAATGAAATGCAATTTTCCTCTTTAGACCATTTCAGAGGACTTTTCAGAGGACTGATTTTGGGAAAAATTCTTTTCACTCTTACAAATGCTTGAATAATAATAATAATAAAAGGTAACTACAATGTCACCATGCTGACTTGGGCCCTCCAGGAGGTCACATCTAAATTGAAAGGAAACACGACGACTAAGGTGGGAAGTCAGCACACAAGGTGACATTACTGCAGGATGTGTGTGTCCTGGATGTCTGTCCAGCAGGCAGCATGACAAGTCACTGGTCTTGCTGCATTAATTTCGTAAATGATCACTCAATGCCCACGAGGCCCCATGCCAGGCACAAAGACACATAACATGGGAGCTGTGCAGGACACTTAATGCTATGATTTTCTTCATCGCTTAGGATCTTTTATGAGGAGAACACAAGGAACCAAAAATGACTTTTGAAACCGTAAAGCTGCACTTGCTGTTACATCTGGACCTCATTTGGCCCGAAGACCTTAGTTAAAAGCTTGGTCTCCAATGAGTGTTGCTGGGAAGTGGGTGGAAGATCTGAGAGGGGCAGCTTCCTGGGGGTGTCAGGCCTCTGGGGAGTACAGCTTCAAAGGAGATTAAGGGACCCTGGAGTCTGTCTGTCTGCCTCTGTGTCTGTCTGTCTGTCTCTTTCCTCCCTCCTTTGCCATGAGATGGATGGCTGTGCTGTGCCACACGTTCCCTGCCATGATATGCTGCCACAGGCCCAAAGCAACAGGCCCAGTGGGACTCCAAAGCTGTGAGCCACAGTGGATATTTTCTCTTTAGAGGTTGGTCATTGCAGCTATTATAGTAACAGAAAGCAGGTTCCCATGCGCTTAGTACCTAGAATAAAAACACTCAGCACACCATTTTAAAATTCTGATTTCTCTTATTTGCTATTTAAACTTCTGTGATAGTGTAGGAAGTAGCAGATAGAGAGAAGGATGTGAGTATTTACCTCTGAGTTGGATTTCAGGAAATATATTTGGTGCAATACTATATGATTATTTAAAATGAGGTAAAGGCAAATATGCTTATTTAGAAAGTTACCTAAGAGATTCAAAGAAAAAATAAGTTCTGAAAATTATATGTTGTTTTGTATTATGTGTGTGTAGTGTGTGTGCACTACATACATCTATGTATATATATATAATCCTTCTGGAAGGAAATTAAAATTCATTAACAATTTTACTAGGAAATAGAAATGGACTTTAAAGGAGTAGAGGAGGTCAGAAAGGCAACTTCATTATTTGATTATTTGATTCATTGTTTGATTTTTGTCTAAAGAAGTTTTACATTTATAGGAAAGGGCTTAAAATTTTAGACATTTTTGTTATTACAGAAGCAATATATATATACAGGAAAATTTAAAAAGATAGCTTTCTAAAAGCAAAGGAAATAAGTACCCACAACTTCATCTACAGAGAGATAAAGATTATTAAAACCTTACTGTATCCTTTTCTAGACCTCAGTCTTGCATGTAGTCCTTTATTCTAACAAAGGTGGAATCATACTGTGATACTATTACATGATCTGACTTCTTTCATTTAACCATTTATCATGATTATTTTCCTATGAATACACATATAATATCATTATTTAGTGACTAATACACTGTGCCATTGTGTTCCCCTTGTGTTGAACATGTAGTTTGCCTCTATTTCCCCCTCTCTGTCTCATAAATACTCTGCACACATGCGCGTTTAGTACTGCTTTTCACCAAATCCATAGAGTGCCTTTTAAAGCTTTAGCTACATACAATCAGCCTGCCCTTCAGCATGCAGCAACTCACCCTCCACTCACGAGCATCTGTGTGCCCATTTTCCTGATGCATATTTTCATTACAATGTTTTCCTGTACATCTATCTTCAAAGGATTTAAAGATAATCCCTCCTCACTGATCCAGTTTAATTTTACAAGCCGGAATCTTGCACCGAAACCAAAGCTCTGTCTATCAGAGAGTTTAAGCAATTCATGGCCTACTGTTAGGAGGCTGCAGCTCTGGTCCCTCCAGACCATACTCCTCTATAACATAGATGTGCACAAAGTCTTGCTGGCCAGCCAGGTAGACAAGGGCATCTCCTGCTGTTACCGCGGTGCGTCCACCTGGGCTTTTCCTCTGGATGGAGATGCGCATGGGGCTCATGAAAGAGATGTATGCATAGCAGCAAGTGAAATGCTTGCTTGGTGTGTGGTTGGAACTTGTCAGTCTCCTGTGAATCTTCCAGGGAGTTAGAAGTGCTCTGAAGACAAATAAAGCTAGGAGTTTTGGGCCTGGTAGGATTGCTTTATTGCTCAGCCAGTCTAGCGTCAAGAAACAAAACAAAACAGAAAGCAAACCCGTAACTGGGAAGTTATGCAGTTACACTGCCCAACGCAATGAAGTTGCTCCAGTGCCAGCACCACAGAACAGCCTCCAGAAAGCCCTCAAACCTAGGAGGGAGGGAAGCAGAACGATGGGAACGTTTGCACTGAGCCCACCCAGGCTGAGGTTCTGAGCCAGTGCTGAAGCTACATTACACGGGGCAAACATCTCTTTTTCCTTTTGGTACGGGGTACCGAACTCACAACCTCATGCTTGCCAGGCAGGCACTTGTGCTGCTGAGCTAAACCTCTTGCCCTTCTTCCTTTTTTATGGCTTTGTCTTGATCAGTTAAATTATCAACATATATTAGGTTATGGGTCTTGGTTTCGATGACTCAAGTAACCTCTTTTTTGTCCATTCATTGGGAAGACTTCCCTACAGAGGAGGGGTCCAGCCTTGGCTGTAGAAGAGAGCATGGAAAATTTGTGATATGGGGTAAATAATGTGTCTTTTGGTTTGCAGGATTTTTTGTATAATCATTTAAACATACTGAGAAGGTTTTGTATTCAAAGGGATTCACCAGAGATTCTGCTTCTGGTGGGTAGGGATGTTCAGGGAGTAGAGCTTTGGGGAGTGGGCACCCCATGCATATCACCTCCTCTTGGGAGCTCCTTAAATCCTAGAAACTATACTCCTCCTCTTCTTCTTCCAGGGGGAATGGGATGGTGGGAACTTCCACCCAGGTAAAGCAGGAGAGGTGGTACTTTGGAAAAGTGGATGGGAAGACCGGCACTCAAGGCACCTGGTGCTAACAAGGCCTGTAATTCTGGGGCTGGGACAATGAGGATGAGCAAGAGGGGTCAAGAGCATAAACCAATGTCCTGTGGTCACAAGCACTCAGCTCTGTGTCTCCCCTGTCACCAGAACAAAACAAGTGGCTGCTTTTCATTCCAATTTTACCTAAAGTCCAAGAGTTTTGGGTCTGGACTTGGGTCCTTTTGTTACACTGTAAGCTTAGAGGGCATGTTACCTGGTTAGTGCCACTTAGCTAGTTAGTGGGCGGTCTGGGTCAGAGTACCTGTTCTCTAACTCCCAGGGAGCCCTCATCTCCTCCTCTGTAGAATGAGCAGGCCCCAGAGCTGAACCCCGAGGCCTGTCAGCTCTTTGTTACATGATTCTTTGCTCCTCTTTTTTTTGGCTCCTGTGTCATGCTGCCTATGGTGGAAAAATTGAGTTTAGTGTTTATTTAACCTGATGGATGATGTCCTCTGGAACTCACCCTCTTTTGGGGATGGCCAGTGGTCCATTTCACCTGCAAGCAGCCTGGAGCTCAGCAAGCCCACCAGGCAGGCAGAAGGGGAGCTGGATGACTTGTCTAGGAGAATCGGGATGGGGAGTCTTGACTCCTCACGTAACTGCCACCCTTGGGGGGCAGTGTAGAGGTCAGGGCATTGGTGAGTGGCTCGCCTGGGCTTTAAAGAAAGTAATGACTATGGGGAAACCAGAGGCAGCAAGAAGTGAGTAGTAAAGTTTACGGTCCCTTCTTTGCCAAACTTGGGCCTAGAAGGGGCTTGTCTTGGAAATGGGGCGGGGTAGCATCCCTCCCAGGGGGCTTGACCTCACCTCCAGGTCCCCTGGCAATGAGAGAGGCAGCAGGTGCGTCCAGCTTGGCCGCCTGAGTCTTCACAAAGGTGAGGGAGCAAACACTTAGGTCTGGGCCTTGAAACACAGGAGAGATCATGCGACTCACAGCTCACACTCTCCCTTTGCATCTCTGTCTCTGTCTCTCTCCCCCTAACCATCCTAGTGGATGAAGATGGGCTGGAGGAGGGGCTGGGGGATGTGAGACACCCCAAGCAAGTAGACCTGCAGGATATTAGCGTGGGACCCTGCAGACGCTTCCCAAAGGAGACCCTTTCTAAGAGCTTTTGGATTGGAACAACACTGATTCACCTTTAATTTACCTTTTATATTAACCACAGACTTTGGCCTACATGGTGATGGACTGTTATTCCTATTGCCAGAAGAGGAGAGGGACATTTAGACAATTTGCAAGATTTGCTCAAGATTATAAGATGTTTACTTCTTCCTTTGTTTCTTCTGTAACCAAGGATGTCTTAGGGACCAGACATCATGCTGAGAGCAGTACAAAAAAGGAGAAGAGTTCTAAACCAAACTAATAAGAACTACTATTAAAAATATGCTAATTACCATTAGCACATGTGGGAGGGGACACAGTCAGAGAAAAGACTCCAGGGAGCTGTGCTTGCTGTGCACCCTGGAGAGATGGGCTGGACCCGAGGCTAAGCAGGGGCTGTTGGGGTGCTAAGTGTTAATTACACATCTTCACAATGCAGCCTCATTCCGAGTAAATTTATCTAGTCCTGCTGCCCTGGTCTCCCCACATCTACCAGGCTTCAGGTGCCATCAGCACGGGTCCCATGTCTGTCCTCTTATTTCTTGTCCCTAATCCTTGTATGCTTAGTGCATAGAATTCAAGTACCTGTTACTGAATAAAAATTTTGACATTCCAAATATGTACAATAGATATTGCGAAAGTGAAAGAGGAGGAAACTTCTAAAGAGGGAAGGTGGTAGCCATTCTTAATTCTCTAGTATTTTGTTTCAAAGTTCTGTATCATTTTCATTATTTTGTTTTCATTGGTTTTATTCTATTTTGTTTGGTTTGATTTTATTATATCTGATGGCATGGGCAGCTATTTCAAAGGTAACAAGCTATCTTATGGCAACCATCATTGATTTCATATTATCCTGTTTTAAAGTCCTGTATTGCTTTCACTGTTTTGTTTTGATTGGCTTTATTCTGTTTTATTTTGTTTGGTTTTATTCTATTAAAAATTTCTATGCAGCTACCTAAAGTCAAACTTCCACGAGCCACCAGGAACATTTTTTCCTGGGTACAGGAAGCCTGGACAAACAACTGTCCTCCTCTGAGTCTCCTTGAGTGAAATGTCCCAGGCACACTAATCAGACTGGAAGGCAAATGGACAGTTATAGAAAAATCAGAGGTCATGATGCACCAGGTGTTTGCATATCTCTCAGTGCTCGTGTTGAAAGACTGACCCTCAGTTGAACAGTATTTGGAGGTAAGCGCTTTGGGGTAACGAAGTCGTGCAGATGAAAACTTCCCTCATCTAAGTATTAGTGCCCCTACAAAAGGGTCCTCAGTGAGTTCACTTGTCCTTTGCTCCATGTGGGGACACAAGGAGGAGTCAGCAGTCTATACTTTGGCAGACAGCCTTGCCAGAACCCCACTGTCCTAGTATCCCAATCCTAGATTTCCAGGTCCCAGAATTGTGAGTAATAAATTTCCATCATTTATAAGTCATCAAGCCAATGGTATTTTGTTATAGTAACTTGAACAGACTGAGACATAAATTATATAACCTGTGGAATTGGCGTTGGAATAAAACCCTGGAAGTTGCACCTCCAGGTCTCATCATTGTAAGTTAATCATTCCCAGTTCTTGCTTCGGTCTGATTATGAGTTCAGCATCAGGGTGTGCATTCAGGAACGTGGTGGACACAGCAGACACAGGCCCTGCCTGCCAGAGCACATTGATCACAACCGAGACTGTTCATTTCAGAGATGCGCTCCGTGTGACAGGCACTAACCAGGCGCTTTCTCTTTTTTGTTGTTGTTGTTTTGTTTTTTTCTTTTTGAGACAGGGTCTCCCTATTCAGTTCAGGCTGGCCTTGAGCTCACTTTGTACCCCAGGCTGGTCTCGAACTCACAACAGTCCTCCTGCCTCAGCCTCCCGAGTGCTGGGATTATAGGCGTGAGCCACCATGCCCGGCTACCAGATGTTTTCTCAACAGACCATGTGCCTCGATCTCAGTCCTGGGCAGGATTAGAAGGCTCTGATCTTAATGGAGAACCTCCTCTTTTGGAAGGACCATGATGTGCCAATCCACATGACTACTGGTGGAGGGGATGAGATTCAAACCCTGAGGTCTTCCTCTGAACCTCACACCCTTGGTACCGTACCCATGGTCCTTAGGGAGCTGAGCCATCTGAGAGGCAGAATATAGGGACACCTACATGGTAATGTGGTTCCTGCCAGACTCCTTGACCCCAGGGTCCTCCTGATTCCTGGAAGATGCTGATGATGATTTGAGCTAAATGTTGATCACTCTGGGTTACTGGGTTCCTGGGGATGTCAGACTGGGGGAACCAGGCAGGGACATGGGAAAGAGAAGACACAGGGAGCATGAGCTCCCTTCACCTGCACACCCTCCACCTGGGGAGGAGGCAGAGGTACAGAGAATGGGCATGCACACTGGCTTCCCCACTTACCCTTGTGGGGCCTGAAGGAATATTTCATTTTCCCATCTGCTGTTTTCTTCATCTGTGACACAAGTGTCACCCACTTCACAGAGCTTTAAAGTGTATCCACTTAGACCCTACGTGAACAGTGCTAACCTTTCCAGGAAGGCTGATGGGATGTAATGGAATGAAATAACTAGCATAAAGTCATTTAATCCATGGCAGCTGTTACAATGAGTATTACTTAACTTTGCAGCCTCAGTTTCCTCATTCATGAAAATGGGTGCAATAGTACGTCACTGTCAGTCTTAATGGAAGCACTAAATGCGAAAAAAATACTAGAAGTATGTAGGAAAAACTAACATGTAAGAAATACTCAACAAACATTGTTGTATTGTTTTCCTAGGTAAGAACGCCTTTGTCTTGAAGTGAGGGCACTAATCTATATTTAGTTTGGTTGAAAGCTCAAATTCTCTCTCTCTCTCTTTTTTTGATGTGTGAAGATAAGTAACAATTTTCATTTTGAGGAAAAATGAAAATAAAATGTTAGAAAGTTGAAAGAAAGACTATGTTCTGCTCATCTAGTTTTGCTCTTCTTTCTAAACTGCCCCTTCACTGCGAATAACTTCCCTGGAACACCGGCCAGATGGTTTCCCGAATAATATGGTGACCACATAGCCAGCCCCATGTGAAGCATTCTGGGTTAGCCTTCCAGGAGAGCCAGCACCGCCCTTTCCTCCAAGGTGTGGATTTTCACACACTCCGTCTCCCTGTAGCAGTGTGGAGGTGCGAGTTACTGGTGACGGCGCCTGGCTTTGCATGCTGCAGCACTCGGAAGGTTCTCCCCAAACCACCGAGGCAGTCGCATAACTCTGAGCCATAAATGCCGCTGCAAATAGGGTTTGACACTACAACTACGGGTCAGCATCACATTCTTGGTCAGTGACTTTAATTTTCCTGGCAATGAAAATAATCTGTAGAAGAAAATGCCACCATTTTTGAAAAACATAGACCCTCTCAGAAAGAGCTTCATAAAACAATCTCAGATATATAGTACATGAGATCACACTCATATGTGATAATGGAGAATAGATTTGATGACATGTCATCAAGAAAGAACTCCTTTTCAGCGTCTTGGGTTCCAATGGCTTCAGTTTCTAAACACTGTCCTCCAAGGGACTCAAGCAGTCCTGATGGTGCTCACATGACTGGCCCTGCTGTGCCCGCATACCTTGCTCTGAATGTAGATTGTGAGCCCCTTGAAAGCAGCATCAGGCTTCATATCTGTCTCCCCTTCACCTTCCACAAGGTTATGCCCATGAAAGCAGCTCAAAAATATTTTCTGGCTGAGTGACTCAGTTAAGCCTTTTGATTGTTTTGTTTTTGTTTTTTGCTAAATGCCTAAAGCTGGAGATTGTAATCTAAGGCTGGTGGCTTTCTAAGGGTTGGCTGGCTGGGCTTTGGAGAATGGAAGTACTTTCTAATTTTGTGCAAAAATATCCAAACATCTGTATCTTTCTCACTGGGCTCTTGACAGAGGAGTGTTTGTAGACTGCTGCTTTAAAAATATAGGTCTAGTTTCTTGTTATAGCTTGTGTCTAGCTGTCCCCCCAAAGCCTCATGTATTCATAGGTGGAGATTTTTTCAGAAATGGATGGATCTAGTGTGTGAGACTGGGATTGAATAATGGTGCAATGCTAGGCTCCAAAGCTCTACGATTAAGGGTATGAGTATCATTTGACATAAGTATTTGGATAAAACATAAGGGGCAGAAAGACACTGTTAAGGCCCGACCCTTGCTTTTTTGCTGCCTGCTGCCTGCCATGAACTCTTTCTCCTCTGTGACACCTGTCTGTCAAGCCTCCCTGCCTTGGAGCCAGCCCATTATGAACTGAAATCTCTATGAACTGCAAGCTAAATAAACTTTGCCTCTTTTAACTTTGGGTGTTGAGTACTTTGTATCTGAAATGAGAAAAGTAACTAAGACAACTCTGGAGGTAAAGAACATTTGTAAGGAGAAAACCCTTTTGGCTGTGAATTCCAGCCAGCTTTCTAATCCTCTATAACCGGCAATGAAACTGATAGAAATCTGAATCCTCTGTTTCCTATGTTTGTTTATTAGGTGGGTTAGCATTGAAGGGTAAGGGATTACCATTTCTAAACTCCAACTGTAGCACTGCTCCTCGCACAGGGCAGGTGCTCATCAGTATTAATAAATAAATAGATGAACCCATGATCACATTAGCAGAGAAAATAAAGTCTCAAAGAAATGGAACAAGGCAGGAAAACTGAGGGAAATGGGTGGGGGAGAGTTTTGCATTACAATACACAAGTTGTAAACACAGATCCAGCTGGGAGAATGATGGGTCACAGCCCATCAGAGGGGGCTGAGGATGAGGAAGGCACAGAGGCCTGAAGACTCTCAGTTGGATGAGACACCAAGACGTGATGACTGCGCTGGGCTGGGGGCGGAGGGCAAGCTTTCTAGCTGTGTACAGGACACACATGATAAGTGGTAATAGAAAGCAGAGAAACAAAAGGAAGAGATGAGCTCAGAAAAAGGGGCTCGGTGAGTGCAGAGCGTCCTCTTGGTTGGTAGTGGATGAGCAAAGGGCTCCTGGAGGTCCTGGGCTAGCCTGAGAGATGGGCTTTGGTGGACAGGTGCTTACGGGTAAGGGCCAAGCTAGTCAATCTTTTAAGTTCCCTTCCAGCTTTGACAGTGTCCACCTGATGGGGAAAGCCTGAAAACAGGCTAAGCCTTCTTAAGTGGGCACCAAAACTGAGACTCCTGCAGCTTAGCAGGTTGGAGCCTGTGCTGAGTGGCTCAGAGCCTGCTTCTCATGGACCCTCATTCTCCAGGGTCCATGACATCCAAGGGGCCAAGAGAGCTCAGTTTGCAGTACATATGGTCTGAGAGAACATTCCAGAGGATAATCTCTCCATCATAACTAGAGATGGTCAGAAGAAAGAGTGGGCATTGAACCACACAGAGGATGTCCTCCTTGGGCCCATGGCTCTGAGAAAGAGAAGGGCAAAGCTAAGAAATAAAACCCTAAATCACCCACACCTAACTTTATTTCCTTAATCCATAAAACAGAGGATCCAGGGAGCTCCTCTTTCTATGGTGGTCCATATTAAAAGCTCACCTGGAACTTTCATGGATGGTCTGTCTTGAGGTTGTCCAAGATATAATTTATCACTGCCTAGGGCATTGCCTTTCCTAGGAAAGTGCTATTCCAGCAGCTTCCTTACCTTACTATACTGCTGGCAGGCTTATTATTGATGAGATCATCTCACTGAGCTGAAGAGCTGATAAAAATGGGATAACAGAACCCAAGAACTGACCCAGGTCGTTTGCTTTCCCAGTAGCTAGAGATAGAACGGTTTGCAATTTAGTCTTTTCAGGGCTCCCATCTGCCCCTCAAAGTAGCTTTCAAGTGCTATGAGTAATTGAAACCGTTGATGTCCTCTAAAGGAGGAGTTTTAGATGTGAACCCTAGGAAGGGTAAGAACCGCAAATGCACAGAAGACCAGTGCTGCAGAGTTCAGTCTCTGGCCACTAGGATTCCAGCTCCTGTGCCAGGGCAGCTGCTATGTGAAGGGAGTTGGTTTCCCTTGACCCTAAGAAGTTATTCTTTCAGCCTGGCTCTTATGTGCTTGCCACAGAGTGTCCCTTGAGCAACTGGCCGTCATCGCCTGAGATTCCCCTCCTGACTGAACACTACTGAGAAAGTGGCATTGTGAAACTTCTGAAAAACAGGTCTTTTGTTTCCACACTCCTGCTCCCAAAGCACCCCTCCACAGCATGTGAATATGAGGACTGGGTTCCTCCCTCCATGCCCCCCACCTGCAGAATAAAGTATGCATCTCTATTATGGACTGAATTTTTATGTCCCCCATCTCCAATTCACATTTTGAGGACCTAATAACTAAGGTGATGATATTTGGAAATAGAGTCAGGAGCCCTAGAGCCAGACAAGGTCACAAGGATGGAGCCTCATGACAGGATTAGTGACCAGATAAGAACAGGAAGGGACATGCAGTTCACTCTTGCCCGGCCATGCAAGAGAGTGGCCATCTACGAGCAGGAAGGCAGCCCTCACCAGAACCTCACCTTGCTGCCCTCTGATCCCTCCCCAGCTTTCAGTTTGCAGAACTGTGAAAAACAAACTTCTGTTCCAATTGCCCAATCAGTGGCATATGTGAAGGCAGTCCAAGCAGATGAAGGTAATACTTTAGCACATCTTTCAAGCTGTAACTTCCCAACCTCGTTTCCCTCCTGTATAACGCATCTGTCTCTTACCCTCTTCCCAGTCCTTCTAAACAGCACGCTTCCATATGTGCAGCCTTGGCTCACGCCACCTCTTTTCTGTCTGGATTGCTATTTCCTACTTTGTCTTTCTGGAAAAAAAAAACTCAATCATCTATTAATACCCCAAGTGACATAATGAGAAAGTTAGTGGCTCTCACTGCTGTGCTCCTCTAGTATTTTATACATTATTATATCGCCTGTTTTATGCACTCATATATTACCTATGATGCATGGTTACTATTACCTCATTCGTCCCTCTCCTTGCCATTCTATGAGATTCTGGAGGCCAGGAATCACATTTTATTCATGCTTGTGTCATTGGCACCTGTCCACCGAGGATGACACTATGCAAATGCTCAACAAACACTTGTGAATGAGTGGGAGATGGAGAGAGCACGCACTTGTGAACTCACGTGGGAATTCTCTTGCCGTGGTCCTGGCTTCCCTTCATGTTTTGTGCATGACCTTACATGTTTACCCAGCATCTACTGAACTGCAAGCTTGAAGACAGTCACTCTACCTGGCTTTGTTTATCACTGCATGTTTAGTAAGCAACACACACTTGGTCCACCAGAGGCACTTAGCAAATGCTTGCTGAGTGAAAACATTTATTGAGCAACTGTTAGAAAAGTCAAGCTTTGTGCTTGATCTGTCTTCATGGATTTTTGTATCCTAGTGACCTGTACTTTTTGTAATATTTACAGGGACACAGGGGGTGAGGCAGTGGCACAGTTGGTTGGGCACAGAAGCCTTGCTTTCTTGACTTGTCTTACTGACTTAGGATCTAGATAATTCTGAGGAAGGTTAATGAGTCCCAAGAAACTGGGACATTCTGAGTCTTACTAAAAAATGCAAGCAGTCCCCTGCCTTGGCACCTTTTACAAGCTATAGGATAGCAGGAAAGTCATCTCCTAGGCTTGTTGATTGCACAGTGATGGGACAGTGAATACAGAGTTTGGTCCTCCAAACAGAAACAAGAAGTGGAAAGGAAAGTCACACCCACCCTTGTCCTGAGCCGCCCTGCATGCACATTACAACTCCCAGTTGAAGCCTGGAGAGCTGCATGCGTGGCCTCTGCTCTGGTTTAAACATGAAGTTATTCACCTTCACTGCAAGGAAGGGCTCCTGAGACCTGCATTTGCCTCGGCCCGATAATAAATCCTACCCCAGAGAAGGCTCCCGAGATGCTGTGACCACCCAAGGCAGAGAGCTCCTCTGGGTGGAAGAGTCCCTCATCATGTGCTGCCGTATGTTTAGAGGGATGTAAAGCAGACCAGGGCTTACCTGGTCATCCTTCCAGCAGGGCTGTGGCTTCTCAAAGGTTTGAAAGTCACGTAGTGCATCCTGTATCCAACGCCGAAGAGCACCCGTTATACAAGCAATGAAATGAGCTGCCAGCTCTCTCACCACTTCAGAGAGAAGGTGTTGGCACATTTAATAACCCTGCCCCTCACCCCATCGGTGATGCAGATTTTTGAAATGTCAAAGCAAATTCCCTTAGTGCCAGCGGGAATAAAAAGCAATCCACTCCTGACGTTTGTGTGATTGCATTTCAGCAAATCATACGGCAACTGACAAGCTTTCCTTGGATGGGCTGCATAGTTTTGCCTTCATAATAAGACCCATAGCTGCTGTGTGCACTAAAACCAAATCCATCGGCCCGAGGAGCCTGTAATACCGAAGGACAAATTCAATGCCAAGACTTCCTAGGTCGCCGTCTCTCAAATCATTGTGAGGAGGCAAAGCTTAGACTGTGAATTATAGCGCACTTTCAGATGAATAAAGAATGGTTATTGTTTAAAGACATTCAGAAATCTATGATCACCTAGCACACCTAGCACAGCAAGCGGGGAAAATAAAATGCCACGAGCAGATTTAAAATTTAGTTTTGGTCAACATTTTCAATAATCCCCTTCCCTGACTTGAAGCTGTAAAAAGGAATTTTCTCTCTGCAGAGCTGCTATAGATGACATTTCATTTCCTTTTTATGTTTAGAGAGGGACTAGGGCCCAGCCACCAGACAAGAGGCTGAAAGAACGGAGTAAATACTGGACAGGTGACAGGTTAAACTGCATCTTGGAGTGGCCTGTGCAGTAGGACTGGGCCACCGCCTGGGGCCCAGGAGGGACTACAGCCCTGGGGTGTGGGCGGGGACCCCGGAACTCAAGAGCTGAGCACAGAACTACAGATTTTCCCAGCTGTCTGGTGTGGATTCCCAGGGGTGCCGTCTGGGGGTGACCCTGACACATTTCTACCTAGTGCTTTTGTGCATGAAAGGAAACACTGGGGGAACCTGGGAAACAAGGTAAAAAACATTTTTAAAGGAACTAGGAAGGAAACAAAGAACAAGGGGATGAATGCTTCTATCACAATTTGCCTTGTGCAGGATAGCAGAGGTTCTCCAAAATCTATTTTAAAAGGAGGGTGGGAATGGGGGAGGGGGAGGGCATCAGTTTGAAATAGCCTTGTTTTGTGCATTTCACTTATAAAACCCTCATTTATTCTTCTGTCCCATTCAACAGCTATAACACACATAGGGCAACAACAGAATTTTATATTTGAATAAAGAAGCTTTTCCTTTGTTTAATTTTTTTGTGTGGAATTAACATTTGATTTAATTTAATCCATGTGGTAAATGAAGAGAAAAAGAATGTAAGCTCTTTTATTTCTTATGAATTATGAGAGGAAACACACATTGAAAAGTTAGGCTCAGTATGGGAAGTGGGACTTCAAGGATCAGGCGACATGACATCCCATAATTTCCAAATGTCACAGAGGGTCCCCACATAGCCTTTCTGCTGATTACTGTTATAACTTGAGCCCCGGTATAAAATCCAAGGAGGCAAGAGACCGAAAATTTAGTGGCAAAGGCTTTATTTTCAGGCCTGGGGACCAGTCTCCGGGAGCCAATTTGGAGACTCCCCTAGAAGCTGCAGGGAGGACTTTAAAAAGGGGCTGGAGGAAAGGGTGGGGGGAGAGAAACAAAGAAACCTGTAGAGCCATCAAACTTGTTGACCCGAGTCTGGAAACTGTATTGCTGTCCACTTAGCTCTGACAATCTAGGGAGTTTCTGGTGTTTTTTAAAAATTATTTCCATCCTGCAGACTGACATTATCTCAGAGTGGCACGTCTGCAGCAATATTTGGAGAAGAAAGTGGACAGTTAATTATCTCAGGACAGCTTGTCTTCGCTAGTGAGTGCGAAGGGGTCACAAGTTATGAGACGCTGGAACTTAAGTTTTACGAAGACCTGATATCTAACTCATTTGATACATACAGAACAAAAGGAAAGCACCGATTGGGGTTTGGGCCATAGTATTACCCAGTAATTTGTTTAAGCTAAGCAGTTCTTAAAATTGGGGCAGGCTCATTTTACGACAGATCATCACCGGGTCGGGGGGAGGTCACCAGAAACCCAAATTCTTTATGGCCTAGATAGATAGGTGAGGGGAGAGGGAGGCAATAAGGCGCCATACAGAACGGAAAACGGCGGTAATGTGTCAAGGTCAGGGTAAAGGGTTAAACTCACACGCAAATCTCTCTGCACACAAGCAGGTTACTTTAAACAAATGTAAATTAATTGCCATTCTAGTTTTCCTTAGCTCTTTAGCGGAGAATAGAGGCTCCTAGCAGTGATTAACAACCCTTGTTAGCTTGTTTTAGCACAGCTTCTGTAGTTTGTAGAGGGCAACAATGGTTAACATATCAATTAGGTGAGATTCTTGCAATTCTTTACAGAGGAGAGTGTTGCTCAACAGATCAATTAGGTCCCTTAACATATCAGTTAGGGAAAAAGGATAAAACAAACACATTTAGTAAGCCCCTATACAGGTTTGCTATAATACACATATAACAAAGCTATTTTCTTAGGGTACAACATTCCCCACTGATTTTAGTCATTGTGTCAAATCATTGACTCCTTAGCATCTGTTTATAACCTTGTATGTGTCTTTAAAATTATAAGCTTTTAAGAACTTTGACATAGTTTATCAACTTGTTTACAACACAAGGCCCAGTAGGAGGATTAACAAAGGTCTTGTAGATGTCATTAAAGCTGTTAACGAAAAGGAGAAAGAAAACCAACATTTAAATTTACTCTGTTTTATCATACAAGTAACAATTTTTAAGTCAGACAGAGGCCTCTTAGGGGTCTCTACAAAAGAGGAGAACACAAAATTATCAGTTATATTAGACAATCTTAAGCTTTAAAGTGTCCTTGGAAGAAATGACAGTTTATTTATCCGCAGGCTAATGGTCTTTTGAAGCTGGGACCTGTCTGTAGTGGGAACGTTGAATCCAGGCAGGCTTTCAGCTACTTTGACAGTCCATTGCAGCTCAAGTGATTTATGGTGAAGTTGCTTGTCTAGGTGCCTAGGCTCTTTAGCTCGCAGTGGGCAGCAGCGAAATAACCAGTGGATGGAAGTCAGAGCTGGCTGAAAAGTCTGGGGGAGACTTAATAAGATCTTGATTAGTTAAATCAGCTAATTTTTAGAAACCTTTAATGATAAGAGGAAGATCTCTTATATAAAACCTCAAAAGAGGAAATATCTGCAACATAGGGGATGCATCACGCACACAAAGGGGCAGAAGGAAAAGAGACTTACCCAGTTTTCGCCAGTTTTTAAGGCCATTAGTAATTATAGTCTTTAAAATCTAACTTATCTTTTTACCTCTCCTGAACTCTGAGGCTGGTAAGCCCAATCGAGTTTTTAATTGATCTGCAAAGCTTAGGTTAATTTGAGTTATTAGGCTATAAAAGCCAGGCCATTGTCGGACCCCATGGGTAAAAAGGGAGACCAAATCAGGGAAACTGCTATCAGAGCTGACTCAGACTAAGTAGAAAACGCTTTTACTCATCTAATGAAAGTATCAACCATTATAACATTTATATCCTTGAAGTTTGAGGCTTTTTATTTTTGTAAAATCTATTTTTTAGTGTTTTTAGGCATAGTCTCACGATAACCAGTGGTTTTTATTTGTTGCAGTACTTTTAGATTTACCAATTGGCACTGAGGGCATCTGAAGCTCACAGACTGGGCTAGCTTGATATTAGCCCCCGGGAATCTCTCGGAAGTTGAGCTGCCAGATGCTGGTCTTTTTAAGTGTAAATGGGCTCTGACAAAGAAAATAGGTGGGATCAGCAGTAATGTCAAGCTTATCTCAATCCCCACTGATTTTGGGGCTTTTTGGCTATCTTTTGGAAGGTGGCATTTGTCAAATTATTTTTTTCTATAACAGGATCATCTTCTGCCCAATGGCTTATACAGCAGATAGTAGCCATTCTCTTTGGCATCTAGATGGCAGCCAACAAGTCCAAATTTGGGGAGCAATTTAATCTTTTGACTCCAGAAGACAATAAACCCCATTTTTGATAAAGACAACTTGAGGCCTCAGTGTGGGCAATGGGTTTAGCCCACTATGCTGATGTCTCTGGCTCTAAGATTTGTTCCCATAGAACCTGAGATTTTGTGTAACGGCAGCTCCCAAGACCCGCTTACCTTGATAGACGTAGCTGCTTCCATCAGAGAAGTAGGATGGAACTCTAGATAATGGCTTATCCACTAGATAAGGTCGAAGTCCCGTGAGGTGATCAATGACCTCAGTACAATTGTAGTGAGGCAACGAGGGGTCATCCTCAGGCAGCAAAGTAGCCAGAGTTTGAAGCCGCTGTTTCCAGAAATAGTGCCTGATAATGTATGGCTCAGGAATTAGACATCCGCAGTCTGATGGGGCCTTGATGAGAGTCTCCAGGGAACAGGAAGAAACAAGAGTTTGTGTCCAAAAGTCAATTTTTAAGCTTCCTTTATGAGGGGGCCACTGAGGAAATCACCACAGACAGGGTGGTCATCTGGTTGTTACAGAATCAAGTGTCTTGGAAAGGTAGACAACAGACCTCTGCCAGGGTCCCAAACTCTGGATCAGTCCTGTGGCTCCTAGAAATTTTGCACTTGTCTTTTAGTCACAGGGACTGGAATCTGTTAGATGGCTCACAACAACCAGTGCAGTCTTTCTTTGTGTAGACTGGTTTTGACAAGGTCGGGGGGACTCGCATCAGAGCAGTTACTTTCTCGGCTGGCCCCTCTGATGTGATTGCTACTCTTTGAGAGGCCTGATCTGCCAAAGTGTTTCTTCAGGTGAATAGCAGCAATCTGCCGACAGCCAGACTGCTGCCAGCAAATCTAGGATCTGTGGAGCCACCCCCCCTTTTTTTAAATCTTTGCCCTGGCCGAGGTTAAGAGACCTCGCTCTTAATAGATGGCTCCATGTACATGTATAGTAGCAAAAGCATATCTATTATCTGTATAGATGTTTACCCTCTTTTTCGTGGCTAGTTTTAGTACCTCAGTCAAAGCAATGAGCTCCACCTTTTGGACAGAGATGCCAGGCTCTAACCGCTTAACCCAGAGTACCTCCTTTTGGTGGTCACTGCTGCCCCGGCCACTCATCTGCCTCTGCCGTTCTGGATGAAGCTGCTTCCATCTGTGAAATTTCTCAGGTCGTTGTCAGGCATAAGGGTGGCTGGGTTTAAAACTGAAGAAGTCTTGAAAACTATCAATTCTGGGTCTAGGAGCAGGGCCTAATAGTGTGAGATTTTAGCACTCACATTTTCAGGAGGGGTTTTGATAAGAGTCTCTAAACTGTGGGAGGTCACTACAGAAATCTTCTGTCCAAAAGTGAGGTTTTTTTTTTTTTGTTTTTTTTTTTGTTTTTTTTTTTTTTTTTTGGCCTCTTTTAAGTAGCATTGCCACAGCGGCCAGAATTTTAGGCATGGAGGCCACCCTCTTGTTACTGGATTGAGCCTTTTGGAAAGATAGGCTATAGGCCTCTTTCAAGAGCCAATGTCCTGGGTTAGGACTCCTTTGGCAATGCCCCTGAGTTCATCTACGAACAAAGTGAATGGCTTGGTAACATCAGGGAGTCCCAGGGCTGGGGCCTCTGTCAAGGCCCACTTGAGCTGCCGCAAGGTCCAGTTTACATTTATCAGTCCAGTTTAGTGAGTTTTTTCCTTAAGGGAGCCCTACAGGGGGTGAGCTGTTTCAGTAAAATTTAGAATCTACAGCCTGGAGTATCCGACAGCTCCCAGAAATTCGCGCACCTGTTTCTTAGTTTCTGGGAATGGGATCTGCAATATAGCCTGGACACTTTTTTAGACAAAATCCTCCTTTTTTTTTTTTTTTTGCAATTTGTAGTCCAGATGAGTCACGGCCTGACAGCACAATTGTGCCCTTTTAGTCGAGACTTTATAGCCTAATTGCCCCAAAGTCCTTAACAGTTTCTCAGTTGTCTCTCGACAAGCTTACAAGCTTTTGTGGGGGTCGAGGCTATTAACAAGTCATCCATGTGCTGGAGGAGCACTATCTTAGGGTGTTTTTTTTTTAAATTTTAAAAGATCTCTTGTTAATGTCTCATCAAAAAGAGTGGGAGAGTTCTTGTAACCCTGAGGTAAATGTGTCCGGGTCAGCTGTTTTTTTACCCCCGTATCTGGGTCAGTCCATTCAAAGGCAAAAAGGAGTTGACTCACCAGAGTAAGTGGCAAAGTGAAGAAAGCATCTTTCAGATTCAGAACAGAGTACCAGGTGTTCTCAGGATTTGGCACTGTTGGGTATAGACTCAGAACTCATGTATTAACTCTCCGAGATCCTGTACAGAGCGATAGTTATTTGTCCCTGGCTTCAGTGACTAGAAGCAAGGGCATGTTCCAGGGAGAGACACAAGGAATGAGAATATCATTGTCTCTTAGCCTCTGCATGTGGACTTTAAATCCCTTTCCGGGCCTGCAGGCTTATCGGGCATTGTCACAAGCAGAAGGGGCATGCTTGGGGTAAGAGCTCCATCAGAAGGGGGACTTGGCTGACTGCTAGCCCTGGAGGATTGTCTTCTGCCCAGACTTCTGGAATCTCCTGATTCCATTTGCCCAACAGTTTTAACTCTAAGTCAGTTGTGAGGACTCAGGTACGCTGGACAAATTTCCCAGTAGACGGTAATTTTTTTAGTTTTAAAAGACCTTTTGTGCTATCTCTATCAACTGGCTGAGGGGCATTTTTTTTTTAAACTCTCAAACCTTTGTAATCTTTTTTCTAACATGTGGGGCCGACTGAGTTGCAAAGAGACCAACTGGCGATACTAGGGAAACCTCCTTACCTCTGGATGTCCAATCGGCTTGGGACAAAAGGACAACATGGTTTTGGCACTCCATATCAGACAGCAGGCTTTATCTGGATGGCACACCACCTTTTGTCCCAGGGTGCCACCTGGCAGGCCATCATTTTACTGAAATTACATACTTAACAAAAAGAAGCTTTTTTATCGGTAACAAAATTGTGCCATATAATCTCCCAGAGGTCCACAGCACATGTGAAAACTTATATCTTATCTCTATTATCATCTATAATCTCATATTAATGGAAACACTTTGCAGCAAAGGTTTAGAATCTTATAAATAAATCTATCAAAACTGATCCAATACTGTCAAACTTTGAACACATTTACTTCTTGTCAAACCTGTTGTCTTCAGTACTATAAACCAAGACAAAATTTATATCATCTCGAGCTTTTTATAACTTACAATATACCTCTAAGTTTTATCTTTTTTTTTACATTTTGGCACAGCAGACATTTTACTTGAAGACAAACCACTTTCTTTGTCCCTCCTTTTTACTATCACCAGTCAATTATCTTTTTTTTTTCGCTTCTCAGACAACATTAAAACTCTCAACAAAACCCTTGAAGTTACCTTCTAGTAGTCTAAAACATATTTAATTAATTTTATGTCTTTTTACCACATTAAAATGCTGGGGTTTTTTAAAGCTATAACCTTTTAACTGGCTCAATTACAGTATGACCTGGTTTTTACTTGGTAAAGTTGATATGATTCTTAAAAACCATAAATATACACATATATGTGCACATATATTTACTTTTTAACCAGAAAGAAAAATACTCCTTTTAAAAGGCATGCCAAGGTTGCAAGCAATCAGTTGAAGACTTACATATTAAACAAGGCGCCACAACATTAAAGACACAAATAAAGGGTGCTTTTTGCACAGTTTGGTGAGCTAAAGGAAATAATTTTTCTTATTATGAAGCTTGAATCTAATAAGCCATATGGATCCTGCAACAGAAATGGGCAACAAGCCCCTAAGTTAATAACAAATCCAAACAGGCAAACAATTTTAAAGAACAAAAACACTGCACATCAATATCTAAATCCCTTTGTCCATTCTGGGCTCGTAGAAGGGGTTCCTAGGAGAGAATGTTCTGTTAGATTTAGGGTAACCAAAAGGAGAACAATTAGAACAAATGGACAAACAAACAGACACACAAGACGAGACAAGCTGCAGCAAAAATGGCCTTTGCCCAAAAATTAGTCAAATTTTGGGATTTGGAGGAATTAACAAATTAACCAACAGAGTGGTTCCTCACCCGGTGCAGAGTCACAAATGGCAAAAACCAATTGACTCTGTCCTCAGGAGGTTTCACTTCCCAAATCAAGGGCGTCCCCTTCCAAACGGAGCTGTTCCCCACCCGGGGCAGAGTCACAAATGGACAGAATTTGTCCTACAAACCAACTGACTCTGTCCTCGGGTGGTTCCCGCTCCCAAATTGAGGGCGTCCCCTCAAAATTACAAATTGACCGCGGCCCAAACAAATCCTCCAGAGCACTTACTTTCAAATGTTCAGAAATGAGTCTGGGGTCTTGCTTCCATCCCGGGCGAGCCCCCAAATGTTATAACTTGAGCCCCGGTATAAAATCCAAGGAGGCAAGAGACCGAAAATTTAGTGGCAAAGGCTTTATTTTCAGGCCTGGCGACCAGTCTCCGGGAGCCAATTTGGAGACTGTCCCCTAGAAGCTGCAGGGAGGACTTTAAAAAGGGGCTGGAGGAAAGGGTGGGGGGAGAGAAACAAAGAAACCTGTAGAGCCATCAAACTTGTTGACCCGAGTCTGGAAACTGTATTGCTGTCCACTTAGCTCTGACAATCTAGGGAGTTTCTGGTGTTTTTTAAAAATTATTTCCATCCTGCAGACTGACATTATCTCAGAGTGGCACGTCTGCGGCAATATTTGGAGAAGAAAGTGGACAGTTAATTATCTCAGGACAGCTTGTCTTCGCTAGTGAGTGCGAAGGGGTCACAAGTTATGAGACGCTGGAACTTAAGTTTTACGAAGACCTGATATCTAACTCATTTGATACATACAGAACAAAAGGAAAGCACCGATTGGGGTTTGGGCCATAGTATTACCCAGTAATTTGTTTAAGCTAAGCAGTTCTTAAAATTGGGGCAGGCTCATTTTACGACAGATCATCACCGGGTCGGGGGGAGGTCACCAGAAACCCAAATTCTTTATGGCCTAGATAGATAGGTGAGGGGAGAGGGAGGCAATAAGGCGCCATACAGAACAGAAAACGGCGGTAATGTGTCAAGGTCAGGGTAAAGGGTTAAACTCACACGCAAATCTCTCTGCACACAAGCAGGTTACTTTAAACAAATGTAAATTAATTGCCATTCTAGTTTTCCTTAGCTCTTTAGTGGAGAATAGAGGCTCCTAGCAGTGATTAACAACCCTTGTTAGCTTGTTTTAGCACAGCTTCTGTAGTTTGTAGAGGGCAACAATGGTTAACATATCAATTAGGTGAGATTCTTGCAATTCTTTACAGAGGAGAGTGTTGCTCAACAGATCAATTAGGTCCCTTAACATATCAGTTAGGGAAAAAGGATAAAACAAACACATTTAGTAAGCCCCTATACAGGTTTGCTATAATACACATATAACAAAGCTATTTTCTTAGGGTACAACAATTACCTGACCCAAAAAGTACTCTTGAACCACGAGGCAAAGCCATGAACAGAAATCGCCCAAGAATTGCTTCACCCTTTTAGTGTTCAAGAGGGATTTTCTGAGCTTTTGTTCTGTGATTTATGGTGGTCGAATTTAATTACTCCAGGCTCTAATTTATTCCTTAATCAAGCATTCGGTGGGAAGCTACATCTCTGTTTCCAAATAGCTATCAAAATTTGCAGAAAATTTCTCTAATATTCTAGGCAGACCCTAATTGGCTAAATGCCCTTAGGAAATAACTGGGGTCCTCCGGAATACTTGGACACATTTTCTTCTGGAAAATTTCCTTTTGATACCACCCCCTAGGACAAACTTTGTGTCGAAAAATAAAACAAAATACACCCCATGAAATATAATCTCTCTCATATCCAAGTTGAATAAGACTCACTCATTTTGGTTCACTTCCATGTAGGTACAATCACTGAGTTCACTTGGTTTTTCATCTAGAAAGATAATATTACCACATATGGCAAACATTAGTTCTTCAATCAGCTTATATAAATTGACTAATCTAACTGATATTGAGAAGAACCAAGCTTTCCTTCCCAGCATTTAAACTGTAGTTAATTGCTTCAAGTCAAAAGCACAGATGATTTGGGGTACCCCCATGGTCCTACAGTCCTGATTCTGCCCTTGATCAGCTGTGAGAAGAGGGTTAGTGCCTAGCACCATGCCGTGTACTGCACAGGGAGCAAAGACAGAGCTGCAAAATACAGGCTGTGGCTTCAGCCACATGACTTTGATCATCTTTTCTCTCACTTTGACTTCATTTATTCCCTGCTGCCTTTTTGAAAATGTCGGCATTCCCTGTAGGACTTTTACAGGCCAGAATCAGGGAAATTTAATGAAAAGTAGGCATAGCAAATGAATGAATGAAGTGAACAGTCCTGGGTGGAGGTAAGTAACTATAACAAGAGCCTTGTTGTCAGTTTGTTAGTCTAGATTTTGACTTATGTGATTGTATTCCTATGGAACACAAGTTCAGAGTTATTAAGTAATATGAAACGCCAGAGAAAAAGAATGTGGGATTGTTACACAAATCCTAGGTTCTCTCTCATTTGATTTCTTTTCCATTCACTACACATCTTACATCAATATTTTATGGGGACCTCTTAGGAATATCCTAGTACTACTCGCCCTCTTTCAGGGTGTGCATGTAACATCTGTTATTGTAGCTCCATATTTTTAGACAATCATCTCTGTCTCCAGTAATTAACGTAGGAAACAAAGTGGGGTGACATCACAGGTATGGACCTGTGGAGTGGTTGAAGGCACTGGAAAGGCACATATGTCCTCTGGCTGGAGTCAAAGGTCAGACAAGTGATCCCAGCCTGGTCGTGAGCCCCAGTGGATTCAGATAACTGTCTTCTTGTTTTAAAGTCCCATATTTTAACCATATATATAAAAAATGTTGAAAAATAATGACCTAGTGATATTGGCAATTTAATTAAAAGGGACTGGCATTTAGAAGTCTAGCTCTATAACTATTACAGACAAAGTGTACCTTGAAAGCATATGTACTGAA
The DNA here is from genome assembly GCF_034190915.1 of Cavia porcellus. Lineage (NCBI taxonomy): Eukaryota > Metazoa > Chordata > Mammalia > Rodentia > Caviidae > Cavia > Cavia porcellus. The sequence goes on along the minus strand of NW_026947504.1, from coordinate 37,752,428 downwards.
AGTCTAACCTGAATGTATTTATTATTGGGATTTATACCAATACCACAGGTGGCTTCAACAACAGAAACATACTGTTTTGGAAGCTGGAGGCTACAGACTCGAGATCAAGGTGTCAGTAGGGCTGATTTCTTCTGAAGTCTCCCATCTTAGCTTGTGGGTGGCCACCTCCTCGTTGTGTCCTCCTGTGGTCTTTCCTCTACGCATAGCCTCATCTGGTCTCTTTGTGTCCTAGTCTCCTCTTACAAGGATACCAGTCAGAATAGATTAGTGACTCTAATGGTTTCGTTTTAACTTAATCACATCTTTACAGGATTGTTATGATTTGTTTTCCTGTGGTTCCCACCTCAAGCCTCATGTAATCATGCACGCAGCTGAGTCTACTGTTCCTGATTGGTTTGTTTTTTAGCGTTCATGATTGGTTTGTTGTCTAGCGCTCTGATTGGTAGTATGAGTGCTACACCCACCCAGGGGTGGAGCCAACATACAATGTAAGGGCGGGAAGAAGGCATGTCTTTCATTCTTTTCCTCGGTTTGCGCTTTGGTATTTGCAGCAGCTATGAATGGCTGTCCCAACATGTCATTTTTCCTTGGAACCAACTGAGTATGAACTGAAACCCCCAAGAACTGTAAGAAATAAACCTTCCTTCCTTCTTCTTGGGCGTCAGGTATTTTATCTCAACAACTAGAGAAAAGTAACTAAGGGACCTACTGCAAAAAGCAACGCATACACATTGGTGGTGGTGGGATTACAAATTAAAGCAGCTATTATGGAAAATAGTATAGAGGTTTCTCAGAAGATTCAAAATATAGAGCTACTCTGTTATCCAGAGACTCCACTGTTGGGTATATATTCAAAGGAAATGAAATCAATACACCAGAGAGACATTTCCATTTCCATGTTCAACAACACTGTTCTTAATTGCTGGGATATAGAATACACCCAGTGATTTATTAACTCATGAATGAATGAATAAAATAAAGATATTTGCACACACATTTACATTTACACACACAGTGGAAAATAAAGAGTAACAACATAGATGGAACTGGAGATCATTGTGTTAAGTGAACTAAGTCAGGCACAGAAACAGGTCCCACATGACCGTATCCATACGTGGAATATAAAAAGGTTGATATCATAGAAGTTGAGAGTAGAATGATGGGTTAATAGGCACTGGAGGGAGCAGGAAAGATGGATGGATGGGGAAGCAAATCAGTTACAGTCAAGGGCAAGAAGTTCTGGTGAGCATTGCGTAGTTCAGTGACTATAAATATGTAACACTACTGTACATGTCAAAAAACTAGAGGAAAGATTTTGAATGTTTTCATTAGAAGAAAAGGGCAAATATTTGACGAGATAGATCTGTTACCTTCTTTAAACATTACACAATGGGGGCTGGGGATTTAGCTCAGCGGCATAAGCGCCTGCCTTGCAAGCAGGCAGTCGTGAGTTCGATCCCTGGTACCGATAAAAATGAAAAAGACCAAAAAAAAAAAAAAAAAAACAAAACAAAAAAAAAAACATTACACAATGTATACATGAATTAAAACATTGCATTACCCTCATTGATATGTATAGTTTTGTTATTTTGGGGTATAAGTTAAGAAAAAGAGAACGGTTTCATCTCCTAATACTGCCACCTTTTGAAACCCTGAGGGTTAGAGCTTCAACACAAGAATCTGAGGTTACAGCATTCAGCCCATGATACTGAGAAGACCGGAAGGTTTAGGAAGTGTGGGGCACAACACTGACCATCTCCCTGCAGAGACAGCAGAGGTGACTGAATGCTCAGCAGCAGCACATCTTCACTGTCAGGGAAAAGGTGAATGAGAGCAGTGACCTTTTTGGAGGTAGATATTTCTTTTAAACTCTCAGCCTTAAAATGTCACTCAGTCTAACATGTTTTAGTTTTAGTTATGTTCTTTCTGTCCCATCTCTTGAGCAACTCTTGAATGCACACCATGTCTGAGAGAGTTGAGTGCCATCTTTTGCTTCTAGAAGAGATCAGGACCCACACCACCAAAGGATTCCTTTAGGATGGGCTTTCTGACATCTGCTCCCAAAGACCTCTGGCCAGGAATCCCTAAAAGACAGTGATAATCTGGGAGGTGAAGTCACAAAAGGGTAGTATCTTTTCTTCAGCCCTGAACGTTCCTTCTAATACGTTTGCTTGTGAAAAAGAAAACCCCACTGACTCAAGGGTCCCCAAACTGGAAGCCAGAAGACAACCTCTCACAGAAGTTTGTGCATTTCAAATTACTGAGAGCAGGTTTTCAGTGATACACACTGTATTTTCTGCCTTCTGCAAGTGCCGGGTTCCTAGAGATGTTTACCGCTAAGCTACATTCACCTGTTCACCATAATATTGCAGTAGACCATTAGCGGTGTCAGTCACTTGTGTACAACTCAGAGGGCCACAGCCTGCAGTGATACATGATATGGTTGAAGATCAGATCTTAATGAATATCTTTCAGCTCATGATGAAACCCTGGCTTGCAAGAATAAATCAGGAAGTGTGAGGCTGTGTCTGAGACTCAGGGCCCTATTATGTAACCAAACAAATATATCCCTAAGAGAAAAACATCCTCAGAGAAAGTCATCAGGATATGAGCAGATGGAAGTGGTCAGTGAGTGACCAGAGACTCTGATGACTATAGAAGATGAGTACTTCTTCATGAGCATGGACCCCAATGATGTAGCATTCGCTTTCTGGGAGATTCAATGAGACCAAGTTATTATAAAAGTACTTCTGGCCAGCATACCAGGAAATAAAAAACATTAAGTGTTTTTTTAATACTTAGTAAAATCCTGGCAATGAAGTGGTCAAGAACCGATATGAGGAGAGTAGAGCCTCTAGGAGTGAAACAGACCTGTCCTGTGGCATGGGATGTGGCCAAGGTTGTAACCCCCTAGACTGGAGGGCCTGGCTTTACAAGGAAGCAGGAAAGAAGGCCAGGCCACATGCCCTGGCTGCTTCTCTGGGATGCCGCCCAGGCCAGTGGTTCAGAAAATGATGAACTAATAAAGTCAGGCATTGTGTAAAGATGCTTCAGTCAAGCGTCCATGGCATGCCCAATAGCGGGTCCAGGAGATGATTATGGAAATGTCCTGTTCCTTGTGGCATCATGCAAGTGTTGATATCCTGGTGCAACACATCGCCCACATGTGTGGGGTGACACTGGAGTATGTGTACCTACTGCGCTGCCAGCTGTGTAGAAGTGTGGCACGTGTAATTATGTGTAGTACATAATACTTGACAATGATCATAAAAGACTGGTAATGGTTTATAACCCACATTTTAATCATTATTTTAGGGTGTGCTTCTATTTGTGGAAAAAAGTTCACTATAAAATAGTGAACATTATGCTGGCAGCAGCTTCAATGTCTTGTGTTTACTACTCTTGACTGTATCCTGTCTCTTGTCCTCGACTTGATCTTGTGGTGCTGTTTTGTTCGTCATTGTCCTAGGAGGAACAGCCCACAATAGGCCTGAGTGTGGAGAAGGGCATACTATGTCAGCTTGTGTAAGTTGTGCTGTTATGTTCCCAAAGTGAAAAAATAGCTGCCAGCCACCTTTTCCCAGAATTGAGCCCATTGTTAAGTGGCACGCAACTGTATTGGGAGATCTGAGAACATCAAAGCTTCAGGAGTGTAGTTGGGGTGTGTCTTCCCACTAGCACAAGAGCAGAAGGAAATGAATCACAGGGTGTACATATTTCCCTTATTCAACAGGCACTGATTGGGTCATCTATCCACTGTGAACTGAGCTCCGCCACTCGTCAAAGATATAGACAGCACTGATCCCACAGCCCCTGGGTGAGGGGAAGGGAGTTGGAAGGCTCTGTCCTTAAACATGAATTAGAGTTAGAGCACGAGAGGGGAAGAGTAGCTACTTTACGCCTGCAAGAGAACCTCAATGAAATAACACCACCACCATGGTCCTTTCAAATAGTTCACACTACGAGCCACTGGAGGAACTTTGGTTTCCTCTATCCTAATTCATAGAAGGAAAGTCCAAACGATTTGAGGTAATTAACAGAGTATGCCTGAGCCTTCCCTTTTGTACTTTGAGGGGTAGAATGTCCCCAGAAAATACTCCTCTGCTCTCACAGGAGGACAGAGAGGCCTCCACTCACAGGACACCACTGCCAGAGGAGCAGGAACTGATACCTGCAGATCCTTCGCAGCAGCTGACCTCCTGCCTGAAGACTGGGTTGTACCTGCAGTTCTTAGTGGGAAGCATGGGGTGGGGCTCTGGGGAAGGTCTTGTTCATGAGAAACAGAGACAGTGATGTCATGAGCTGATTGTGCACGAGCTGGATACCCAGAAAGGGACATCAGCTGCTATATGACAGAATAATAGCCAAGAGAACAGGCTCTGAGGTCTGGGGCCCTGGGAAGGTTGCTTCACTGCTTAAAATGCCGACTTTATCTGTACAATAGAAATAATAATACCTAATCCAAAGATTGTTTTGAGGGTTAGATGTGGAACCATATAACAGCATCAACACAGAGCATTGCATGGATAACTGGTGGTATAGTGCTGCTCAATAACAAAACAGACAGCCCACATCTCCTCTTTAGGGAAGGGGCAATGCGATTCTGTGAGCTCACACAATGAATCTTCTCCACAGTAATTTAGAATCTCCCGCAAACAAATACAAATGGAGTAGCTCAGGAAGACAGCTGCTCCCAGTGGGAACGAGGCCAGCCAGGTCCTGGGAGGCCATGCGAGCTGACTTCCATAGGTGCCCGGGTATGAAGGACGTGGCTGAGCGATCAGAGCTTTGCCTCATGAGCTGCATGGGAGGTGAGCACACAGAACAGACCTTAGGGTTAAGTAACCCAACCCTTTCAGAATAATTTCTTCACCTGCATAATGGAACCCTCTGGAAATTTTCTTAGGAGTAAGGTGGGGGGGACACATAAACATCTGGAGGAGCTCAACATACAGTGGATGCTTAATGCAGAATGTTGGTCCTGTGGTCATTGCTCTGTCATCTGGCGTCCTTCGGCTGTGTAGCTGTGCAGGAGAACAGCTGACCCTCTGACATTTCTGAAGCATGGGTGCCCAGAAGCCTGTTTAAGAAGAGCAGGTTTTGACATAGGAATGTTGAGAACATCCCTATGGATCATCCCTGGGCCTTGGAAAATAAAGGGAGGAGGAAAGAGAGCTGCAGAGAATCCAGGCCAAAGAAGAAGTTCTGAGCACGGTTGTCAGCCTCGTTTCCCTTTCCCAGCCTTGAGAAGAAAGCTGACTGCCCTACTTCACCGATGAGCATTAAACAACTCAATGCAGGTCATGGAGCTCTGAGTGACAGCAGGGATGAGGAGCAGGCTGCGATGTGGGGACATTTTCTGGCACTTAAGTGTTGGTGCTAGAGACTGAGGCTGCATTTGCCGTGAAGTGGAATTTCACTCACTTCACTCCAAAAGAAATCAATCAAGTAGATTGTTTGTTTTACATAACGCTATCATGTAGAACAAACAGCAGTTTGATTGACTGAAGCTTCGGCTTTCAGCTGATTGTTTTGGCATCTTGACTGAAGAGCCCAAGATTGTTTCTGAGCCTGGCCAGCAATCATGTGTCAGTCATTCTGCCTGGGTTCTCCTGTTCCACACAAGCCTCAGAGAGCAGATTAGGAAGGGCGTGGATGGTCACCAGCCAGCAGTTTACAGTCTAGACTTCTCCGTGGAATTTTGGTGTGTGCAAAAGGGTTACTTTCCTGTAAGGCTATTTCTTGACCTGTGTTTTGATTGCTGAGTACAATAAATATGTGTGAGACTCCTCCTATGCCTACATTTAGAAACTAAGAAAACACATCCATGAGGCCATCCTTATGATCTTTGGCTCAGAAAACTCAGTTGTCATTACGAGACATAGGATTTCAAATACGTCAACTGTGATATTCACTTGTAAAAGCTTTCTTGCAACCTCGTTGTGGATCACGTTTACGAACTTTGGATTTGTAGTATTACTAAAGACCAAGGGGAAAAGCTGCTGATGGGGAAGGAGGAATGAATTTATGTTGACACATGAGGGAGGGATAGTGGGGAAATAAGAGTGAGCCATGTTTGTACCATGAGCTGGCTTTCATGATGTCCGTGCTTTGGGAATACAGAGAATCTTTTGGTCTTAAAGCACAAATGGGGCAGCCTTCCAACTTGCCAGGTGGACAGAGGAGAGTTCTTTCCCTGCGGAACCTGAGAGAAGGGTTAAGGCTAACCTCACAGTCTCTGGGCCTCTTAGGACTGACTGAAGAAGCTTCACTGCAGACTCTGGAGAAGTGAGACCAAGGAATATGCCTTTTATTGTGTGATTTTTTTAACTTAAAGTTTTCTCTCTCCTTTGATGTCTCAGAAAGTTTTGATGTTCCAGTGTCAAGGGCAGTTGCAGGGAGAGTGCCAGGGACTGGACACCTGGACACAGGGCACTCATCCCACATCTGTGCCAGTTCTGCCTTGGGACAGTGCATTCCTTTCTCCAGGCTGCTTACTCATCTGTGAACCTTCAGGGGTGGATTTTGGAGACTTTTTGGTATCTCGGGACAGAACTTAAAAATTCAGTAAGACTAGTCAGTCCCAGCCTACACACGTCAGAGATGGACACCTGGAGCTCACTAACAGCCATGCTAAGTGGCCTCTTTGAGCACAGAGGGATGGGCAGGTGAGTACCTATTTTCCTTGTAAAAGCATCACAAGGAAACCATGGTGCATTCATGTGCAGAGGGGTCAAGGAGACTTGGGTCCGAAGGATTAAAAACCCCAGGATGTGAAGGCCCTGCGCAGCAGAGGGCCAATGAGTGGAGGCCCCTAAAGAGCCTCAGCTTATCAAGTAGGCATGTGGTGTTCCTAGCTGGCTGCTCTGCCTTACAGGTCCAGGACACAAAAGAGGCAGCACAGCAGATGATGACTAACCCTGCCTGGGGGTTCTCTCTACTGACCTGTGCTGATCAGGCTGATCCCTTTGAACAGCATAAGCAGCGCTCACATAGTACATTTTTGAGAAGTTTATTGCAGGAGTAGGTGGATGGACTAGGCCTCAGAGGTTAATAAGATTGACTATAGACTTTGGAATAGTACAGGATGGTGGAATGACTAATAGAAAACATTAAAGACAGCTACCCAAATATAAACTACGAGCTAGAGCCACAGGATCTTTGGTTCAGGAGCCCACACAGAGATCCCAACTGCAGAGCATGAAGGAGAAGGTTGGCAGCAGTCACATCGGGCTCTGTGGAACCCTCTAGAGTGCCAAACAAAGTGAATGGACAGGCCCATACCTCAGTCTCATGTGCAAGACAGCCACGACATTGGTGGCCACACACAGAGCTTGGGGCCTTGGGGGGTACAGGCAAGCTGTAAGCTCCCCCTTAATGCTGCTGGCTTTGGAAGAAGCTGTGAACACACAACGGTGGGTTCCCAGGTCTCAGATCCAAGGAGGAAATGGGACACAGAGTGAGTGCTGAACAGCCTGCTGGGCTGAGCTTTCCAAGCTGCTGTCTGCAGTGAGGATTGGTTTGGCTTGATCGGGTTTAAACACTGCCGCATACCCTCCCACCAAAAGGAAATGATTCAAAATGTGTTTCTCTTCCTTCGTAAGAGGCAGACAGTGAGGCCTGTGTTCCTGATCCCTATGCCATATTGAAGCTGCAAAGAGAGATATCTGTAGTCCTGTCTCTCTGAGACTGGGATCCCCTCTTCCAAGAAGGTGACTGGGGTCACAGCTGTTCCCATGGATCCAAATTTCACAGTGAGGCTGACACAATGGGTCTGATTTGTGGCATGGAACTGACTTTGTCTCCATTCTTAATGCAGTTCCTCAAAACCAGTGATGAGACAGATATTTGGAAGACACACAGGACAGACTATTGTTGAGGGCACAGGGGCCCAGAAGCCACCTGCTTGGGTTGGAATTCCAGTCCTGACACCTAATGGCTGTGTGGTCTTGGGCAAATTCCTACCCTTTCTTTTCCTCAGTTTCTTCATTTATAAAATGGGGAGAATAATAATCATGCCTTCTTTATAGAATTGTTTTACAAAATTTTAAAAGTTGGCAAATAAGGGGATAATATACTCTTGTGACATTTCTATTGCCCCCAGGAGCCTGTCACTAGTGGAAACAAGTTCAACATGTTTGCCAGTTGATAAGCACACAATGTAATCAACAAAGGATGTTTGCTTCTTCAGTGGGATACAGTATTTTTTTCTAAATAAAAGACTGAGACAGGGAGTTAGTAAAAGGGCTTCATGGTGCTGTTAAGTATCTGTATTTAACAGTCTCTGTTACACAGGAAAATAGGATGGTACACAATGAAATATACCTGTCCAGGGCTACACTCAGTAGTCTGCACAGGGGATTCCCTGTAAGTTCCCACTAGCCTGGGATGGGTGAGGAGGCTTTGAAGGAAGTGGAATACAGGGCGATTTTTGGTGCCTTACTTTATCTTAATTTTTGCCAGTGTGAAAATTAAGGATAAATCAGAGTTACAGCAGGGATTTAACAAACAGGAAAAAAAAAAACCACACAGGATGGATCCATATGGTTTGGAAACTGTTAACTTTGAACTGTTATGTTCAACTTTTGATTCAACATCTCTATATTTCCTTTATTTTTGATGCCCAGTTGCTTTGGGTTTGGCATTTTTGGAATCGGAATGGAGGAGACAATAGAGACCTGTTAGGATCCAGCACTAGCTACGTGAGCTTTTCTATGGCAGCGGTCTGTTGCTGGGGTCTGGGAGTTTTGGGTTATGGGTTGTTTTCTTGTCCAATGAAGTTCAGGAACCCCGTGGCATGCGTTATACTTTAATCTGTTTTGCATCATTTCAATCATTTAGATTATAAAAGCATGTGGTTTTTTTATATATGACTTTTGCTGTTGATTAAGAAGCACAATGTTAATAAATGATGTGGTGATCAATAAGGTTTATCTTAAAGAATGTAAAGATTTTAGTTTTTGGAAAGTTATTTTGGAGAAATGGGACTCGGTCTATAATTGTGAACTACATATTTGGCCAGTATTCTTCCCAGTGGTGTCTTGAATTTCTGCTTTTGCAAGAGTGTCCAGGGTGGCTCTCTGAGCAGCCCTCACGCCAACCAGCTCCTCCTGCTCACTATTCCCATTGCCAAGGTTACTGACTGACTTGGATCTCTTTACACATTACTTCACAGAAACTAAATGCCAAATGGAGAAAGTAAGAAATTCCTCCCAGTTTCTCCAAGATAAAGTTTTTTTTATTATTGCTATTAATATTAAATATATGTCTCATTCATACAGTGTATGAGTAGGATCATTTGGACAATTGTCCACAAGGACCAATTTTTAAAACATGTTATAGCTCAATAGTCTAATAATGTTTTGTCCTTTATTTTCAATATTTGATAAACATTTGATGTTGAAAAATTAGATGATAGATGCTTGTATATGAATGTGTTGTAATAAAGTGAGGTTTTCCTGATATATATTTATTAAAATGATGAAAATTTGGGGCTGGGGGTTTAGCTCAGCGGCATAAGTACCTGCCTTGCAAGCAGGCGGTCGTCAGTTCGATCCCCGGTACCGATAAAAATGAAAAAAGACCAAAAAAAAAAAAAAAAAAAAAAAAAGATGAAAATTTTAAAAAAAATTAGCAAATAAGAGTGCTTAGGAGAGTGTTTATAGCATGATAACTGTATATACAATTATAATGATAATGTTATTGTCAATCATTTACCATGACAGGTGTGTAAATCATGCCATGGTTCTTACATCACCTTAGCATATTGTGACCTGGTCAGGGCTGCAAGGGTCAGACAGGAGCAAATGGGCCGAGCACAAAACTGAGAAGTCATGGTAGCCACGAGGGCAGTGTGTCTAGGAGCCGGCAGGTGCAATACGTCATGTTAACTGCTTTAAACCCATCACTTCACTCATGATTTGTTTGGGTTGAATTCTTTCCCCCTCATTTGCATGTTGAACAAACCCAGTATTTCACAATGGGGTTTGATTTGGTAATAGGGTCATTGCAGATATTATTAGTTAAGATGAGACCAGGCTAGAGCAGGCTGGGGCCCTCAACCAGCATGACTGATATCCTTTTAATGTTTTTAAGTCCTACTAAGAAGAGAAAATTTGGAGGTAGACACAAAAAGGAGACTGCTATATGAAGACGACAGCAACCAACGTGATGCATCTACAAACCAAAGAATGCCACAGATTGCCAACACCCTCCCAGCTGTGAGGTGAGGGCCCTGCAGCTGACACCCGAGACATCAATCCGCTGACACCTGATCTCAGACTACCAACTCCAGACTTTTAGACAATACCTTTATACTGCTAAACCTACCCAATGTGGTACATTATGGCAATCTGTTAGCTTTGTAGCAGTGTAAATCCCTAGGCAAATCAGTTTATAAACAGAAAATCTTCACTTTGGCTCATGGTTTCAGAGGCTCCCATCCATGCCCAGTTAACTGGTTGCTCTGAGACCTGTTGCTGTGAGACCTCATGGCAGAAGTGTGTGGTTGAGCACAACAAACCAAGAAGGGGGCCAGAGTCCCTCAGTCCCTTCTGAGGACATGCCTCCAATGACTTAAAGGTTCCACCTCCTCCTGGTAATACCAGGCCAAGGTACTAACCCTTCGATACATGCACCACTGAGGGATACCTAAGATCTCTATAGCACAGCCTTAAGGAAGCAAAACTCTCTTAAACCAGCTTTGGGAAGCAGGCATTATTTATGAGTCTAAATAACTTGCCCAAATAGACAGATCTGCCGTAATAAGCAGCAAATCAACCTCAGGCTTGTCTTACTCTAGAGCAGAAAAATGCAAAGATGAGAGGGGGTGAGATGTACTTTGGTAGGATTTCTTTCCCTCCATGGAGTCTCTAGGAAGCAAATTAGCTCTGATGAGATTTGAAACCTTTGCCTGTTAACCAGACTCTAATTTGCTTTATTTATATTCTGTGTTTATTTCTCATTAGCTCTTCTCAGCAGTTAGCAAATTGATAGTGAAATTTCTAACTTGTCTTTTTTCTTTGTGCTTTTAGGCATGGCATTAAACAGGGGAGTTTGCCTCTTGGGAGGTCAGCATGGGGGCCACAGTAGTGACTCAAATAAAATAATCCTATTCAAGGAAACTCCTCTTTCCCTTCTGTAATGCTGATTTATTGGAAGTTGCCGTTTTCCTGGACAGAAAGGTAACATCCACAACTGTTATCAGTTACATTTCCACAGGAATCCATTTATTTGTTGATGTGTCCTCATAGTGTTATGGTTTGGCTATATGTCCCCCAAAAGGCTCGTTGTGTTGGAGGGTTGCATGCTGATTGATAGGTTTCTGGAAGTGACTGGATCATGAATTCTCTAATTTCCTTGAATTAATTAGTTGTTGGGACATAATTTGATGGCATTTTTAAAAAGTGATGGATATAGGAGTGGGTCTTACTGGAAAGGACTGGATCATGGAGGTGTGAACTTGGAGACTGAATCTGGTCCCCAGCTGCTTCCACTCTGGTTGTCTCTCTCTGTTTCTAGCCACTGTTATAACTCAGGCCCTGATATAAAATCCAAGGAAACAAGAGTCCAAAAATTTAAGTAGCAAAGGCTTTATTGAGCCAGTCCTGGCAGCACAGTCTCTCCTGGATCGACCCAAAGACTGCGCGCCCAAGACTGGGGAAAGGGGTTTTTAAAAGTAAGGGAAAGTGGGGGGAAACCTGCAAGGCCATTAAACCTGTTGACCTGCATCTGGAAACTGTATTGCTGTCCACTTAGCTCTGACAATCTCGGGACTTCCTGGTGTTCCTCAAATTACTCCCATCCTGCAGACTGACATTATCTCAGAGTGGCACGTCTGCAGCAATATTTGGAGAAGAAAGTGGAGAGTTAATTATCTCAGGACAGCTTGTCTTCGCTAGTGAGTGCGAAGGGGTCACGAGTTATGAGACGCTGGAACTTAAGTTTTACAAAGATCTGATATCTAACTCATTTGATACATACAGAACAAAAGGAAAGCACCGATTGGGGTTTGGGCCATAGTATTACCCGGTAATTTCTTTTAAGCTAAGCAGTTCTTAAAATTGGGGCAGGCTCATTTTATGACAGATCATCACCGGGTCGGGGAGAGGTCACCAGAAACCCAAATTCTTTATGGCCCAGATAGGTGGGTGGGGGGAGGCAATAACTCGCGCTACAGAACAGGAAAACAGCGGGTATCTATCTTGTGGGAAAAGTAACTGAGGTTAGGTAAAAAGGTTAAACTCATATGCAAATCTCCCTGCATATAAACAAGTTACTTCAAACAATGTGTAAATTAGTGGGCCTTCTAGTCTTCTTTAGCTCTTTAGCGAAGAATAGAGGCACCTAACCCTGATTAACAACCCTTGTTAGCTTGTTTTAGCACCACTCTTCTTGTTTGTAGAGGGCCGCTCTGGTTAACATCTCAATTAAGTGAAATTCTTGCAATTCTTTACAGAGGAGAGTATTGCTCAACATATCAATTGGGTCACTTAACATATCAGTTAGGGAAAAAGGATAGAAAAAAAACATTTAGTAAGCCACGGTACTGGTTTGCTATAATACACAAAATGATGAAGCTACTTTTTCTTAGAGTACAACAGCCACAGTGAGGTGAATAGCTTTGGTCTGCTATAAAGTTCTGCCTCACACTATCCCCTCAGCCCCCAAAATGGAGTCAGCTGACCATGGACGGAAGCCTTGGAAACTGTGAGCCAAAATAAATGTTTTGTCCTTTAAGTTGTTTTCCTCAGGAAGTGTGTCATAGCAATGAAACCCAATGCACAGTGCATGACATAGGTGCTGTGGTTTGAATGTGTACCCAAAAGTTCACCTTACAAACCTAATGCCCCAATTCATAAGTTAATGGAGTTATTGTTGTACTTTCCCAAAAAGGCCCCCCCTCCAGATGAAAACTGGGGCAAACCCCCTGAAATGGAAAAGAAGGGGCAAAACGACGTCGTTTTTAGGAAGAAGCGCTTTTATTTTAGCTGGCCCAGTGACACAGTGCAGATGGAATTTGCAAAGCTGTGCAACTGAGTTAGAAGTATGACTGATTTTTATAGTTCATTTATGATTAGCTCATTGATCATTAAGTACATAGTGATGAGAAACAGAAACACAGTGGGCCTTTGTTCCCCTTTGCTTGAGGTCAGAGGCATTTCACAGTGGGCGGTTAGCTAATTTATAGCCCTTGGTCTGCCAAATCCAGGAACGTTTGTCTCTCATAAAGGGAACAATGGTTGACACATCATTTGTCTCTTACAAGGGGGAACAAAGGTTGACATAGCACACAGGTTACTTGGGGGGGCGACGCATAGCAGCATAATGATGTGGTCAGTTAATCTATAACTATGTGGTTGGTGCTTGGTTACTAGGGTAACGAGCTCAGTACAGAATGACAATACTATAAATAATTATCCTTTTAACTATTTTTGCTAATTATCTTTTAATCAATTATTTTAATTTTCAGCATCTTAGTATAACAGTTATGAACACTGGGAAGTAATGAGGTCACAAGAGCTGGGCCCCTATTGTGGGAGACAACTCCAGTGTCTTCCCTTGAATGCAAAGCAATTACTGCAACTTTGATTATTTGAAGACTTATTTCCTTATGCTGATATATACAGAGCTGGCTGTGGTATTTCCTTCTCTCTTCAGTTGGCTCTAGGCAATGCAAATAAGGCTAGCCCAGGTACTGGTATGCAATCTCTAAAGCCGATAGACAGTCCTGTTTCCTCCCCTAGTGTTCTCCAAAGAACATGAGCACAGTGGTATGTTAGAGCTAAGACATAGGGGTGTGGGGAGGATGTCAACTGGGTATGAGCCTCAAGGTAAAGAGGCTAGGACTCCCCAGAGCATAGAAGTTTACATATCAAAAACTGAAGCAACACCCTCCCAAAACAATTCAGTTGCTACCTTAATTGGATTATGTGAATTGATCCTTCTGCATATGTTTATCTGTGCAATTTGCAGAAATGCTTTTCTCTCACCTGGCCAGTCAGCTCAAGTTACTCAGGTAATTCCTGCCATCCTCACTGTCCCTCATCCCTGAACCACCCCCCCTTCTTCACACGATAATAAATTCTGGGAGAGGCCTTGGATCAGGGCCTTTGTCTGAATATCTTCACAGGGATTGGATTTAGACCCCTTGGCTGCCCTTAACCTGGCATACGTCTTGGTGTCTTTACTCTAGCTGTGGGTTGCATTAGAGGTAATAGATTGGAATTAACTTGCTGAGATTCCAGTAATGCTTCAATGGATTACAAATATAACTTTTTAGATTGTGAGGAACACTAGAAAAGGGGATTAAAATTCTTGGATAACTGTTCTCAATATTTGGAATTATGATACCTATGATGGCATTAGTAGGTCAATTAGAAAAGTCCAGTTCCATGCTTCAGAGTATGATGCCGTCTTCCAAGTCATGAAGCAGCATGAGACCCTCACCAGATGCCCGATGCCATGCTCTTGAATCTGGCATTTGATTACTGATGGAAGAGAATTTTGATGAGGAGCAGGGGCACATAGCTAATCTTGAGTCTGGAAAGAGTGATCTCACTAAGATGCTATGCAAGAGTGCCTGCCAAAATCCAAGAGGAAAAAAAATGGGGAGACAATCCTTACACTGAAGTCAAGGTTGATTCACCAAATGGATATTAAATTTCCCAAATAAAAATAGCTGGGCATCTGGCCACTGTGTGTCTTTCTCTCAGATTTTCCTGGCTGGAGCTGGTGGTCCAACAGGAGCTGAGAGGTGAGCTCAGAGCTATGAGTATCTATATTCCCTATTATTTGGAGGGAGAAAGGCTTTCTGAGTGGGAGCTGATGAGATCAGTGTGTGCCAATGGGCAGAAGTGAGAAGAGGAGGGAGAAAGATCCAGCTCGGAACTCAACTGCCCGCTAGGGTGACTGTCCAATGACCTGATTTCATAACCATCAAATTTCACTTCCATAGCTTAACCTAATTGAGTTAGAGCTGTGCCTCTCAGGCTCACAAAGTCTTACATGGTGAAACTACTCTGTAGTGGGAACATTTATACGTTCTCTTTAACGAACACAGCTACCTTACAAAGTGGATCTCTTTCCCATTTTAGAGAAGAGTGACCATCGTCCAAAAGAAATAAGCTGCTTAGCATTCAAGGCCATCTCCTCTAAACCTTTCTGTGCCCCTTCCCCAAGATCCATGCTTCTTTGTTGACACATAGTTTGTTTTGGGAAGTGGCTACCAAAGGAAAGCATTTTCTATTTCTTGGTCATCCAGGGCCCTCCGCAATGGGACTCTAAGAGGGAGTGACGTGTGTCATTTCTGGCTAGAATTTCTAAGGGGTAAGTGTGCCTTCTGTATTTGCATTCTCTTGCATGTGGACGAAGAGGACTCTGGGGCCTGAAGTGAGGTAGGGTCTCCAGCTGGAGACAGCCTGGCCCTTGAGCAGAAGGAAAAGCTCCTACTCATCAGACTCCCGGGACTGCTGACAGAAATACATTTTTATTGTTCCAGCCCGTGAACGATGTGGAGTTTATTTATTACAGTGGTAAACCTGACATGAACTGGTACATGTATTATCTTCCTTCCAAGAAATAACTTTCCTTCCATACTAATTCCAGGCAACACAAAGCAGCCCTCTTTGTGGTTTTCTGTGTTAAATTTATAGAAACAACAAGTTAAAGAGAAGCTCTGAAGCTGTCACTTTCCTCCCCTCTGCAGAAAGCAGCAGACTTCAAATGTTTTGTGTGTCCCCATGATTTGAAGGAGTAAAATATTTGGGCTGAAAATCAATTCAAAGAACGAAGACTATCTGATCAGGCATGCTAGAAATCTAGCTGTTTGGCTTCTGGTTGATTAGTTTTTATTTGATAGGAATAATATATTCTGAAATAACTCACACACCATATTTCCAAGATAGGATTTCAATATATTTTAAACACACATTGGGAAGTGTTTCAATATGCCTGAATCATCACAGGCGGGATGCTAATCTTGTAATCATGAGTTTAGATTGGAAGAAAATAGAGAAGCACTAGGAAAAGAAAATAGAAGGCATGTCCCCTACACAAGATTATGGTTATCCGAGGGCTGTGGGTGTTGAATTTTTTAAAAAGCTCATTAAAAATATGAAGTCATCTACTTAGTGACTTTGGATGAATTTGATTTTCAACATAAATCAAAACCAAAGTTTATGCATCCCACCATTTTAATCAAGTTTGCTCAGGGAGTGAATTGAGTCTGGCCCTGACTGTATCACTAACTGTGATTTCAAACCGTGGTTTTATATAAAATACCCTCAGCATCCAAGCTCACTGCCCAGAAGTCATAATGGACCCCATGAAGGAAAGTCCCAGCGTGTCCCAGTGCCGCCCTGGCAGTCAGTATTTGAAGGGCTTCTTTCTCCTTTACCCACTCTCATCCAGCCCATGATTTAGAATTTCATCTAAATACTGTTGACTCTGAAGTTCTTATCTCTAGCTCTGGCACGTTCCCTGAACTCGGACAACTCTACCTAACACATCCACAACCCAGCTCCTTGGTGGCATGCCCTTTGCAGTTTCCATATTCCCTTCCCCAGTTTTTGGCTCATATTCCAAACTTTGATATCATATTTAACTCTTGTCTTGACCTGGCTTCTTAAAAAAAGCTGTCTTGAGCTATAGTTCATATACCGCAAAATTCAAGTTTTTAGTGCATGTAGTTGGCGGTTCTAGCAATCCATAGACTGTACAACTAGCACCACTACCTAATTTCAGAGATTTCCCCTCCCACACTCCGACCTCACACTGCCCCCTATTGACACCTCACCCCGGGCTGTGGCAGCTATCATGAACATTTTTTTGGTAAATGTACTTTTTAAATTTTCTTGGGTATATCCCTGGGAGTGGAATTACTGGATTATACAGTAACTGTATGTTTAACTGGTTTTTTTTTGGTCTTTTTGAGACAGGGTCTCAATATGTAGTTCAGGTTGGCCTTGAGCTCACTTTGTAGCCCAGGCTGGTTTGGAATTTACAAAGATCCTCCTGCCTCAGCCTCCCGTGCGCTAAGATTACAGGTGTGAGCCACCACACCCTGCTCTCTATGTTTAACATTTAAGAGCCATTGAAATGTTTTGCAAAATAACCATACCATCTTAATTTCCTACTAGCAAAGTTCCAATTTTTTCTCATCTTTTCAACATTTATCATTTTATATCTTTTTATTTTAGCCATCTTAATGAGTATGAAGTAGTATTTTATCATGGTTTGGGTTTGCCTTTCCCTGTGACTGATGATATCTAGTATCTTGTCATGCTCTTATTAACTACTTTTAAGGAAATGCTTGTTCAAATCCTTTGCCCATTTTAAAATTAAACTATTTTTATTTTTATGCTATTGCCACACTGTATTATTTACTACAGTTTTGTAGTAAGTTTTGAAATTGGGAAGTATAGATCCTTCAATTTTATTCTTCTTTGTCAAGATTGTTTTAACTTTTTGAATCCCTTGCATTCCTGTAGGAATCTCAGTATCAAGTTTAAAAGTTTTGCAAAAAAAAAGGTAACTGAGGTTTTCATAGAGACTGTGCTGAATCTCTAGGTCATTTTGCAAAGCAGGGGTATCCTAACAACATTCAGTCTTCCAAACCATGAAAACAGGCTGTCTTTCCATTTATTTATGACTTTTTGTAATTTCCTTCAATACTGTGTTCTTGTTTTCAGGGCATAATTTTTTTTTTTTTTGTGAGGGGAACAATTAGATCAGAGCATAATTTTTGTGCTTTAATTTGTGTGCCTATTGAGATAATTATATGCTTTTTGTCTTGTATTTGGTTAATATGGTTTATTACACTGGTTTTCATGTTGAACCACCTTCCACTGCTAGAATAAATTCTATGAGGTCATGTTGCAGATTTGCTTTTACTTGTTGCTCAGGGAAATTTTGCCAGTATGTTGTTGAGGATTTTTTGCCTTTATATTCATGAAACATTAGCCTAGATTTTCTTTTCTTGAAATGTCCTTATCTGTGTTTCGTGTCAGGGTGCTGGGCTTGCAGAATGAGCCAGAAAGTTTTATCCCTACCAAAGTTTGTGAAGGGTTGTTGTTAATTTTTGGTTTTTAAAGAATCCATCCATTATGATGTCTGAGCCTAGCCTTGCTTTGTGTGATTTTTTCTTTTTTCTTTTTCTCTTCTTTTTTTTTTTTTTTAGCACTGGGGATTAAATTCAGGGCCTTTACACTGAGCTACATCCCCAATCTTTTAAATTTTTTAAATTTTTTGACAGCATCTCATTAAGTCAATAAGTGAGCCAGGCTGGTCTCTTTTGATTCTCTTGCCTCAGTTTCCCATCACACCCAATATGTTTTTCTTATCAGTAACTCAATCTCTTTACTTGTTTATAGGCATATTCAGGTGTGTTTCTTTTAAAAATCTTCTTTTAGAAGCTAAAAACGTTTTATTGGTACATGTTTGCAGTGCAAAATGATCACATTTATTGTGTTACATGTATGTAACACATCTCAAATCTTTTTTTCCCTTTCTCTTCCACCTTATTTCTTAAAAAAATTTTTTGCCAACATCAGATTAATTCACTAATTTTACATCTTTATCAAGTTAATTATCATAGACTAATAGGCCAAAACCATATAAAACCCGTAAGACATTTGTACTAATTCAAGGTATACTTTTAAATACATTGGCCATGCTGCATTATAGTAATTTTTTTCCTTATTGGCTGTCATTTACTTTTTACTTTATTTACGTATTGGATCTTTTATATAAGAGGAGCTATGTGATTTTAAAATTGTGTGTCTGAGTTACTTCACTTAGCATTATGATCTCACGACACATCCCTGTTCCTACAAAGGGCTCAAGGTTTTCCTTCTCTATGGCAGAGTAGTATGCCATCATATATGAACGCCACATTTTCTTAATCTATTCATAAGTTGCTTTCAAGACAGATGTTTTTCTTCTTTAGCCGGTTTTAGTGGTGTGTGTTTTTAGGAATATGTACATTTTGTTTAGATTGCCTAACTCATGACATTAGAATTGTTTATAGTATTACTTTATGATCTTTTTGTTTCTCTAGGGTGATAGTAATGTCCCCTCTTTCTCTCTTGATTTTAGTAATTTTAATCTTACCCTTTCCTCTATCCGTCAGTCTTGGTAAAGATCTAAACATTTTTCCTTTTTGCATATTGTTATCTTCAAAATAGCTGCTCAGACTACAAGATTTAGGCACAAAAAAGTGATCAAAGAATGGAAGCATAAACTATTCTTTTTGATGAACAGAGATTAGTAGCATAGTTATCTATCTTGTATGTGTACATATACACATATGCAAATATATATATATATATGTATGCATAAGATCTGTCAATTTCATTGATATTTTTAAAGAACTAATTTTGGGTTCTGCCGATTTTCTCTTTTGTTTTCCTAGCCTGTTTCCTACTTCATTCATTTCCACTTTAATGTCTGTAATTTATCTCCTTGACTTGCTTAGTTTAATTCAGTATTCTTTTTCAGGTATTTTCATGTGCCAAGTTATGCTGTTGATTTGATATTTTTATGCCTATAAATTTCTACCTAAGCTCTGCCTTGGGTGCACCCTCTCCATGATGCCAAGCTCTTTCTCTTGGAGAACCTTCTCTGAAACGTCTCCAAGTCCTCTTGTCTTTATTTTCAGTGTGTTTTAGAATTCAGATGGTTTTGAATTTTTGAAGGTCGTGTGACACATAACCACCACACCGGCCTCTGTGGCAGTGATCCAGTATCAGACACATTTATATTTCTGTAACCAAACACGTGAATATTAACTCCAGATGGGACAAAGCCCGTTCAATCAACTCAATCAGTTTGGGTTACGCTGCTGTAGTAAAGGAAATCCTTACTGGGGTTTTTGACGTTTGGCGCTGTGAACGGGACCCACATCCACACCCTTGTCTCCAGCCCCACTGTGGACACACCTGCAGACCAGCGTCGTCCCTCACTCAGGCGTCTCCCTGCCTCAACCCTGACCGCCCTGCGCTCCATTCACAACACAGCAGCATGGCATCCCCACTAAAACAGAGGTCACATCATGCCACGCCTGTGCCCCACACCTCCAGATGGAATGACAGCACACCGAAGTCCTTTCATGGGCCCCGGTGGCCTCACAATCCACCTCTCTCATGCTTCCCCATTTCTAATCTGTCTTTCACTCAGCTCCCAGCTCAGGGCCTTTGCACTTGTGATTTTCTCTGCCTGGGGAACTTTTTCCCCCAGATGTAGGCACAGCTTGCTAGCTCATTCTTTCCATGCCTTTTCTTAAATGTCACCTTACTATGGTCATTCCCAACCAATGCATAGGAAATAAAACCCAAATTTTACCAGCCCCTCCTACCTGCCTTGCTGTTGGCATTGTACACATCACAACTCTAATGGACTTATTTCATTTATTTATTTATTATTCTGCATGCTTTCCTCCCAACCTCAGGTGATAACTGTTAAGAAAGCAGGAAGTTTTACTAACTATTTATTACATCCCTCACTCCTAGGACACTACTTGGCCCATGATAGGCCGTCAGTTCATTGAATGAATGAATGAGACCTGTTCCTGTGATCACAGAATGGGCAAATGTGCTCTTTTAGTTTCCTAGGGTTTCCATAACAACAGAAATTTAGTCAGTTGGCTTAACTAATGAAAATTTAGTGTCTTCCAGTTCTGGAGGTTGGATGCCCAAAATCAAGATGTCAGCAGGACACCTGTGAAGACTCTCTCCTCAGTTTGCAGATGACAAGATGTCTGTCTTCCTGCTATGATGGTCACTTCTAAGTCTGTGATTTTCCTAATCTCTTTACTGGGTTCCAGTCATGCTGGATTAGCGCCCACCCCATGACCTCATTTAACAGAATTCACTCTTTTTTAAAGGCTCTGTATCTAAATTAGTCACATTCTAAGCACCTGGGGCTTAAAATTTCAACAAATAAAATTTGAGGCAGGTACATAGTTCAACCCACAGCATCTATCAATCATTTGCGCTGTGGTGGTCAGGAGCCAGTTTATGATTAACACAAGGCAGTGACAATGGTCTCCTGCCTAAGGGTGTCCCCCGCCCCAGTCATCCTGATTCCCTCCCTGGGGCCTCAGGACGGTCTAGTAGAGTAATCACAAAGGGAGATGGTGAATGGAGGAAGGGAGGTGAAGACGTGTCAAACTCACTGAAAACGGAAGTGAGTGCAGTGATGGATGGAAAAAATATCTCAAACTTCTTTTTGTAGGAGAAGCAGTGCATTGTAAAGGTCACAAGATAACCACATTTTAGGAATAGATAGGACCTGTGTGAAGGCAAACAAAATGAAACAGTGATATTACTATCTCCACCAGGGTCAGAAATGCTCAAATTCTGAGTCCTACAAGTGGGTTTTGGAAAGGACCCATTTGTTTCACGTGTTGCAAAGGAAGAGAGAAAGCCATCGAGGTCAAGAGGCTGCTGCTTCCTGGGTTCCTGCTCTCCGTCCTCCCTTTCCCTTCTCCATCCTCCCAAAACAGGGGCTGTTGGGGACAGGAGCTATTTGGGCAGTGTCTAAGCAGGGGCTTACGTGCTAGAAGACCTGCTTAACCTCACCCGTAACACCAGGCATAGAAAGCACCCAATGGCCTGCACACACCCCTTTCTGGAGCAAATACTCATGCATAAATGCCTTGTGAACATCTACCCGGAAGAAAGGCCCCATGCGCTGTCAAATAGGAAGGGAATATTTCTCCGTCTGAAACTGGGTTAGCGGTTGCGTCAAATAGAAAAAGGAAAAGATCTTAATGGTGTTGTCGGTGGACACAGAAAATATTCTGCTCTCCTTAGAAGCCGTGTGGATACAGATCACTGGAGCCGTGTGGCTCCTCAGCATTCCCGCTGGTTTTCTAGAATGAGAAAAGAACAGATGAGCACAAAGAAGCGCTGTCTGCTGTGTCTAAATAAAAATGCAAAACTCAGCTTGGCCCAGATTTGGCAGTTCTAGTCCGCCTGGAGGAGGGTGCCGTTTCCCTCTGAAGTTATACAAGTACATATCTTGTGTGATAAAAGAACCGAAGTAAATAATATCCAGTTATAGCAGCAGAACTTGGGGTGAGATGAAGCCTTGGGCTTTGTTTCCCCAACTGGTAACAACAGCACGATAAAAGGAACAAGGTGCACCAGGGTGGGGTGGGGATGGAATCCGGGATAGGCTGTCACTGTATGCTGACGGCAAGGAAGGGCTTCGTAACACAAGTTAAGGAGTTCTGGGGATCACAGTACCTTAGGTCTTAGGGCTGGAGCCACGGAGGCTGAGGAGGGAAGGAGAAGAGAGGCAGGGCTGAGGTTACGGGGGAGACTGCAGTCTTTACAATCAAGTAAGCAAATTGTCCTTGTCTACTAGCAAACGGAAGTCTAACATGACAAATGGTAGAAAATGATTTTTCTTTCTTACTATGTATCTGGCATTGTGCTGTTTTATATGGGGATTGTTTCATTTTTAATCTGTGTTGTTACTCTAGAAGGTGGTCTCCTTGATATCGTCATTAGAAATGAGGAAACTGAGGCTCTAATACTTGGGCAGGATCACCTGGCTCAAAAGGGGCAGGGCTGTGACCAGACCCACCGTGCTCACCTGCTGCCCTGCCCCATCTCAGTGACCACCATACTCCCTGGTTCTTATCTAAAATGTTATTCTACAGGCCATCGTGGGCCAGTATGGTAGCATATGCCTGCATTCCAGTACTCTGGGATGGGAGGCTGAGATATGAAGAACAGTCAGTTTTAGCCAGGCCTGGACTACTCAGTGACCCAGTGAGACCTGTTTCAAAATAAAAAGCTGGACTTGGTGGTGCCCGTCTGTAACCCCAGCTCTCAGGGGGTTGAAGCAGGAGGATTGCTGTAAGTTTGAAGTCAGCCTGTGCAAGTTCAAGACCAGCTTGCACTACACAGTAAGACCCTATCTATAAAATAAAATAAAATAAAAATAAAATAAATAAAATAACAGAAGCCTGTCCTTAAACTCTTGGTTCAACTCTAATATTTGGTGGGGAGAGGCTCACTTTATTGAAGGTTTGGCTACTGGTGGGCTTTTGGAAGGTAAGTGGGTCATAAAGGATCTAACTTCATTGGTGGATGACCTACTTAATTTGATGGTATTTTTGGGACATTGCAGAGTTTAGGAGTAGGCTTTGTTTAGGGAGTGGACAGACACAGGACCGTGGAGCCTGCCTTTGCCCTGTCTCTTCTCTTTGGCTCTGATTCACTAATCCTTTCTGCTCCTCAGATGCCACAAGGTGAGAGCACTTTTCTGCACCATGCTGCACGGTGTGTGTGCCTCCCCCCTGGCCTAAAGCAATTGTGTTGGTCGGCCATGGACAGAAACCTCTGAAATCACAGGCCAAAATGAATCTTTCTCTCTTTAAATTGTTTTTCTCAGGTGCTTGTCACAGCAATAAAAAGCTGATGAACACAGCTACCGAGGGGCACAAAGTGATCTTGTGGGCGCCTGCGGACGTCTGGAAGAGCCGCTCAGCTAGGAACACCGGCATTTCCTATGTGACTTGTACTCATCCCTGAACCCCCATTATCACTCCTCATTTCAATCTTTCCTTCCATCTCCAACCCTTCTCAGTGGAAATGACAAACTGGCCTTTGTACTCTCACTGCCATCACTTCTAAGAAGCTGTTAAACTTCTCTGAGCTCCCATGCCTGCGTTTGTCAGCGGGTCACGCGTGAGGATCAGAGATGGTACATGTGTTATGCCGCACCTCGAACAAAGCAGGTGCTCGATGGAAGGGTAGCTATGGTCACTGTTAAGGAAATACTCCTCGAGCCTTTGCTCAGTAGGGCCCACTGTGAAACACACGGCTGACTACACGGCTGACTCTGAGGAATACAAGGATCACCCACTGAGGGGCAGAGAGAAAGGAACCTTTAATGGTGTGCTGTTTGCTACCTGCAGCATCAAGCCCAGATTTTACTGAGCAATCCCTGGCTCCCTAAGCCAGTTACACTTCCCCTTTTGTTCCAGCTCTGCTATGTCTTAGGGAGTTATTAATTTTGATGAGGCCAAACAACCCCAGTGGAGAACTGAGTGCACACTGGGGGCCCTCTGAGCAAGGCTGACTAAAACACAGTGATTATACATCAACATCCCCGCTTGCACTCCGTAGCTGATAAAGGTTCATCGCTGGGATGATAGTAATGAGATTAACAAAAATCACATGGAGACCTGTGTGAATGATATCTCCACACTGTCTCTTTGCCTTTGCAAGGTATTTGCATTTTAAATGCACAGTTATTGAGCCCCAAAAATGAGTCTTTCAAGGGCACAAACAGAAGTTTCCCAGGCTTTGTGTATGAGAGATTATTTTTATTTTTATCTTTTTGAGGGAGAGAGATTACTTTTAGACAGAGGTTCTAAGTTACCCTACCCGTTCTGCTTTCATGTACCTTACCACATGAACGCCGCTTTTGGTGGGAGAAAGACAACTTACCCAGGCAGATGAGGATTCCAGGCTCTAACTGTTTGATCCTCTCCACCTGTCAGCCGCAAACTCTTTCATTTACAGAATGAAAATGCCTTTATGAATGTGAAACACTGTTTGATCATATTCTGCTCGCCTGTGGGGCAATGCTTGGCCTTTTTTGTCTTGACATTTTTTTCTAATATTCCTTAATGCTTTTATCTTTCGTTTGACATTTGTTGCTCCTGTAGTGCACCCTAAAAGCATTCACTGCAAAAACAAAACACAGTTTCGCAGTCAATTTCCTGAAAGGTTGAGGATTTTTAAAAGTCCCAGATTCATCTGCAATGATGACTACTATTTTCTTCCTCTCTCAAGTGTTAAACTACAGATAGTGAAGAATAAAAATGATGTGACTAAAAAAAGCAAGACTTCTTCCTCCTCCTTTTCTAAAAAAGGACCAAAAATAATCACCTGAGGAACAGAGGTAGCATGAAGAAGGCCATTTCATTTGGAGGAAACTAACATACATTAAATCTCAGCCTGGTGCCAAATCTTCTCCTTCAACCTTATTTGAACCTAACAGAAACTGGGTGATTTAAGCACACTGATCTCCAAGTGATAGGTAAGAAAGAGGTTAAGAAAATTCTGATCAAGAGAACAGTAGAACCAAGCACCAAACTCAGGGCCATATCACTCGTACTGGAACTCATCCAGTTGACTTTACCAGTCCCATTCACCCAGCAGACCATTTTGCTCTATAATTATTTTCTGTCAAATGACTTACTGGCTTATGAATCTACTGATTAGTAGAACAGAAAGGCTTGCATTGCATAGAAACAATCAATAATCATCTTGTAGGTTTCAGACATGAGTCTCATGGGTAGATCATCCCTGAAGGAAACTCTCAGTGCATTTCACCAGCACCTTTCCTGTGGCTACCATCTGGAACACCCACAGCCGACCTCAGCCATGTCCACGGTGACTGAAAGGACCACTGGAGGAAGCAAGCTGCAGAATAATTCTCACCTATCTCCAAATAGGAGTCCTTCCCCTCACTGTTTTGTAACTTCAGGTTGGCCAAAGGACAGTCGGTTTCGTCTGAGTATTGTTCTGCCTGTTGTCACAAGTTGCAAGTTCAATGATTTTCCAAGAATTCGAGAGAAATTGCAGTCCAGCAAAGGTCATTAAGGCCAAATGAGGGCTTTGTAAGGGTAGACGCTGCTCTGTCCTGCAGGCAGCAGAACTTCCATGGGGGCCCACTTGTTCAAGAGAAGTGGAAAGTCTATGTTTTCATTGGAAACTTGGAGAGCTTTAAATATTGGCACCTTGTTTCCAAACATGTTTTAAATACTCTCCTTTTCAGCCCACTGCCATCTCTGGTTGAGGACATGACCACAAAGGTGATAGTGCCTCTGACTGCCCCAGAGCTCTTTCCTGGTGATTTCCCAGTGCTCTGAGGTAGAGGGTGGGCTCCCTTTCATGAGCACCACCAAGGAATACGGAGTTACTTCCAAATGACTGTGCGTGTGATTTCCACATTTCCTGGATCTGTATTCTGATTCTTAGACCACCTCTGCATAATATAGTGACAGTGAACTGAGGTGACAGCCCTGCTGCCCGTGGTATCTGTCCCCAGTGGCCAAGGCCTGGGTCGGGTAGGGTGGCTGGCAAGTCACTCTGGCCTATCCTTCCCTTCCTCCTTTCCCGAGCAGTAGGCAGGTAAACAGCCTTGAACTTGAAGCTCTTCAGCTGCCAGCAGAGGGGAGGAAGGATAAGTGGTGAGTGCAGATAATTATGTAAGACGGCAGGGTGAGCTGAGAATCTGGAAGAGAACAGTGTCAGCGAGATGCAGCGTACCCGCCTCTAACAGCAGTATGACATGTTCACCCTTCTTGTTATGAACCGAGATCAGAAACTTCTTGGCAGGTGTGTCACTGTGTTTTCAGTTTACTTTTTTCAAGTAGAGGGAGAGCAGCCAGTTCATTTGCATGATCTCCAGCGCTTCTTTTCCAACAAAGCCAGACATAGCTACATGTTTAAGTGGTTGTCATGGAAACCAGAGTGCACAGCTCTCCTCCGAGGTCTGAAGGAAGGATGATGAAAAGTTTAAGTAATCACCATGGAAACCAACAGCAGATTCAAGGCAGGTTCAGATCTCCAGCACACTAACAAGTAGCAGGTAAATCTTCAGGGAATGGAGTCCTGGCGGAAGGTTAATTCTGAGAATTTGCAGTGTCTTTCAGCATCAGGGTGAACTCCGTCACCTTCTCCATGATCTTAGGAGTCCCATGGGGGTTGGCAGGAAGCTACCAGCCTTTCACTCTTCTTGATTCAAGATGGATTTGGGGTCCTCACCTATTCTTCTGGTATTTTTCTTCCTTTTCTCCATGACCTTTCTCAGTATGGCAGAAGCCCACGGATCCATGGTCAAGAAGTCAAACTTTGTTCCTAGTTGTGGAAAGCAAGATAGTCCAGGCAGATTCTTGCCTTAAATAAACAAAAGCACTGGAAAATACTTCCTAATCCCAGAACTCTTTAGACAGCATTTGGTATTTTTATGTTACAGTTCTCCCCCTACACGTGTCAGTCTATTTGGGAGTAAGTGGCTGATCATACATCAAGTTTTGAGGTTCAGGAGTCCATAAAGCAAGAGCCAGAAAATGTTGTGGAAGGGTTCTTGGATAAAGTGAGATGAAAACAATTTCAGGGAAGTCTTGGAACTGGGGGAATCACCTCCTTGTTTCCTGATGGAGTTAAGACTCTGGCAACCACGTAGAGGCGAGGGCTGATGCAGGATATACAGTGAACACACTTAACTGACTGTGGCAGCCACATGAGTATGGAGAACCTTGAGAACATGTGGGACCAGGCTAGTGGTGATGGGGCACAGGAGGAAGGCATTTGACAAGCTTGTCACTATGGTGTTCTAGTTCTCCTGGATTGTGATACTCCAGAGCAGTGTTGGTGAGTGAGATAGATATGTCTGAGTTATGACTTCACAAATACATTTACTCAACAGATATTTTTTTGATCACCTACTAGGTGTCACACAGTGTTCCAAGCACATGAATTATAACAGTAAACAAAACAAGACTCTTGATTTTATTATATTGGATGGTATGGGTGGCTATTTCAGAGATAATAGAAAATAGTATGGTAGCCATTGTTGATTTCCTATTATCCAGTTTTGAGACCTCATATTGCTTTCATTGTTTTGTTTTTGATTGATTTGATGCTATTTTGTTTTGTTTGATTTTATTGTCTGATGGTATGGGCAGCTATTTTGAAGATAACAAAAGGCCTTATGGTAGGCATTGTTGATTTCCTATTATCTTGCTTTCAAGTCTTGTGTGTCATGTTCACTGTTTTGTTTTTATTGGCTCTATTCTGTTTTGTTTTGTTTGGTCTTATTCTCTTCAAAATAAAAAGTGACATTCTTATGTGATGGAATCAGTAGTTTTGAGCAATAAGAAATTTCAGTAGCCTCTATTTCTGTGGTGTAAGGAGGAAGGATGAACCAGAACACCCTCAGCAGAGGGAGAGCAATAGACCTGAGCTGGAAGGATCCTTACAGCTTGTGTCCAACTTCTTATTGTATTAGTCTGTTTTCTGTTGCTGTCACAAACTATTTAAA
Organism: Cavia porcellus; assembly: GCF_034190915.1. Taxonomy (NCBI): domain Eukaryota; kingdom Metazoa; phylum Chordata; class Mammalia; order Rodentia; family Caviidae; genus Cavia; species Cavia porcellus. The sequence goes on along the minus strand of NW_026947504.1, from coordinate 37,724,357 downwards.
ACGAAATGCTTAAAAAGTAAAGAGATTTATTTAGATCACATCTTTGGAGGATGAGTGTAGAAGACTGGGTTGCTCATCTTCTTAGCATCTGGTGAGGGCTCCCTTGACTGCAATGTAACATGGTAGAAGGCACTGTAGTGAGAACGTGTGAGAAACACAGAGAACCAGAGAGCAGGGAGGGGGCAGTCTCACTCTTTTTATAACAACTCACTCTCTAGGAAACTGACTAAGGTTCCACAAGAACTCCACTAATCCTTTCCAAGAGTTATGTCTCAAATAATGTAGCCACTTCTACTGCACCTCACCTCAAAGTTTCTGTAGGAGACCATTTGGGTGGCTCCCCTTGAATGCAGAAGAATTGCTTTAGTTAAAATGAGTCTTGTTTGCATGCACTGATATGAACAGATCTGCCTACAGTGTTTTCTTCTCCCTTCAGTTGGCTCTAAGCAATGCAAATAAGGCTAGCTGAGGTACTGATAAGTAATCTTTAAGGCCAACTGACAAATTCCTGTTTCCTTATAATGTGTTTCCCAAATGGTTGAATGCAGCAGGATAGCAGAGCCAGTCAGCTCCAAAGAATGTCACTGGGTACCGGCCACAAAGTAAGAGGCTATGACTCCCCAGGGCACAAAAGTTTACATATCAGAAACTGAAGCAACAGCCTCCTAATGCACTTCAAATGCTACCCTAGTTGGATTATACAGACTGATCCTTCTGCATGTCATTCTTCTTACACATTGCAAAGATACTTTTTTCCCCACCTACCTAGCCAGCTCAAGTCACTCAGGTAGCTCCCACCATCCTCCCTGTCACATCCCTGAGTCACCTCCCTTCTTCACAAGATAACAAATTCTGAGAGAGGCCTTGATCAGGGCCTTTGTCCATACATTCTGACTTGGATTGGATTTAGGACCCCTTGGCTGCCCATAACTTTGAATGTGTCTTAGTGTCTTAATTTTTGCTGTGGGTAGTGTTGGAGGTGGTAGATTGGAATTAACTTGCTGGAATTCCAATTTCTATGGGATTACAAATATAACTTTCTGGATTACGAGATGGACTAGAAAAAAGATTACAATAATTGGATTGCAATTTTATAATACTTTGATTGCAATATTATAAGGAATTACTATTGGGATTATAATATTGGAATTTTATCAAGGTTCCTCCATCGATTAATCCTGCTGTGTGCGGGATCAAGCCTTCACCACATGAGCCATTGCAGAACACACTCAAGTTATATCCAAACTACAGCACTTGCTGAACTAGAGGAAAAATTGTGAGGGTCAACATCACAGCTGGATTAGTAACTGAACCAGGGCTAGAACTTGGCAGACTTTGTTTTGGAGTCACCATTTTTGATTTGTCCCAAACAAGTGCCAAATTTTGAGCTGCTTTAGCTTCCAAAGGCAGAATTTCACTTTTAGAATTCAGAGCCATCAGCATTCTAGAAAACCGAATTTCCTAGTTCCAAGGAAGTCTAATTAAAGTTCCTAAGGAATGTAACTGCTGCACATTTCTTCTGAACACTTTGTAATTTAAATGTCAGTGAATCAGAAATTTATAAAAGCTTTCCTTGAAAGACTGTGAGCTCTCAGGCTGTGAAGCAGGGATCTAGAAGGGATGGTTCCTATCAAGGCAAATTCAAGGCAGTGCTCACAGGAGGCTGACATGATGGCACAAGTCATTGTTGATTCTCCATGATACTCGGTGGCAAATGAAACTAGATTTTAAGGGATTAGAGAAAGGGAGAGTCTAGGATTTCAGCCTTTCCAAAAGCCCAGAAACACAGAGGCACAGCTGGGCTAGAAAGCATAAAAAAGAAGTAACTTAACTTGTTACTTAGGTAGGCCACTTTTGAGGCATTTAAAAGTGTGTTAAATATTTTATGCATTACAAAGCTCCAGTTTGGGGAGCTCAAACCAGGCCCTTGAAGTCTAGGGGTGAATCAGGGGTACAACAGAGAGAAAGAGCAGGAGGAACAGCAAGTAGTGAGCAAGGCAGGCATCATTTAGCAGAAGGGATGTGTTCTCAGGATCACTAGGTATTTAGCTGTGCCAGCATCATGGTGTGTAGGGATCAGTCACACCATGTGGCCTCTTGATACAGTTAAAGTTGGCTAAGCCTGTGAGGCTACTGCCCGGGGAACATTGCATGCTTTTTTATGAGTAGGCATACTGGAAGAGCCTGGTATACTAACGTAATTGTTCCTTACCATGATCGAGCATTACATAATCACATTGCTATGCTTTTATACAACTAGTAGCACGGTAAGTTTGTTTGCAGCAGCATCACACTAAACATGAGTAATGTGCTGCTCTGTGTCATCCTGACAGCTATAATATCATTCGGTGATGGGAGTTTCTCCACTTCATTATAATCTTTGGAGACCACCACTGGAGGTGTGGTCTGTCCTTGGTGGAACACCGTAGTGTAGTGTGAGATGATCTGCACAACTCCAGCCTGCACTGCTTCTCTGTTCCTCCCTCTGCCCCGTCTGTGGAGCCTGCTTGGCAGCAGACCCTGTGTCTGTGTCTGACTCCTCCTCTCCAAAGCTGCCACTGCGTAAGGTAAGCAGGGATTCCAGCCCGAGATCACAAGGCACCAGCACAGGCAGCTCCTACCAGCCACACCAACTTCCTCAGTACCCAACTGCATGTGCAATTGCATTTTTTTTCTCTAGGGGTATAGACTTATTCTGCTCCAAGTCCAGAAGATCCTGTTTAAACTAGGCTGTTTCAGAATAGGCCCCAGGCCATAAAGGCTTTTGCTAACCTAAGTGTAGGGTTGCAGGTGGGACACTGGCTTTAGGCTTGAAAGGACTGGAATCCAGCCCAGTTCTACCTTTTCTAGCTGTTTGACCTCATGGGCAAACTTACCTAGGGTTAAGTTTCCTCATCTGTAAAATGAAGATGTACACAATTCACACCTTCCTGGACCACTGCAAAGATCAGATAATGCAGTATGATGCATACAGTTGGTTCTTCACCTTGGCTGCAAATAAAAGTCAACAAGAAGCATCTAAAAATTACAGATGCTTGGGCAATATGCCACTTTGAACTCTTCAGTGCATACTGGGGTCATTGTTAGAACTTCTAAAAGTTTCCATGCCCAGGCTTTATCCCGGATCAATTATGTCAACCATAAATAGAACCCAAGAAACCAGATTTTATACGGTCCCCAGATGATTTTGGTGGTACCCAAAACTGAGAACCACTGACAAACATGAAAATTACTTTAAATTAGCAAGTGCCAGATATACGTGAAGAATCATCATCAGTATCAACTTGAAAATTAAATATGATGATGGTGATGTTGGATAATTGGATGGAGCTTCCCAACATACTCTCAAGAGTGTCACAGAATAATTATGAAATTTAATGAAGTAAGTATGAGGAATTAAGAAGGCTTTCAGGGGGTAAGTTGTTTAAAAAATATTAGTACATCCTTGTGATAGGAGCATGAGCCTCTGATTTTAACATGTGTGCAAGTAGCTGCAGAGTTTTTAGATGTAAATTCTGATCCAGTTCTGGGGGAGCCTAAGACTGCATTTCCATCACACTTCCTTTGTTGTGAATCAAGGCTTTTGGGGCAGACTGCATCCCACCACTTGGCCTCCATTCTGAGGACCAGAGTATGACTCTATCCAGTAGTCATTTTAAAAATATCATTAGTAAATCTTTCCTCCAAGTCTCCATTTCTGGAAAGCACACCCTTCTTACACTCCTGCAATTGAATGGCACTTCTGGTTCTTATGGCCCCTGATATTTGTTGTAGTTTGGCATAACTGATGCCATCTTGAGCCCTGCATTCAAGTAGTCCCCTGTATTTGACCTAGGAAAATGGAAAACTACTCAGGGTTATAATCCCCATGAGAAAAGCAGAATGAGCTGTACCTATAGGAGAAAAATTAACCTGCTCAACAAAGAAACAGGATACAGGTGTCAACCAAAAATTAATGTAAGATTCTAGCTAAATTGTTTCCAGCAGGATGTCTTTTTGTGGTTCGCTGTTTAAAAGCTTTGTAATTTTCCAGTTCAGGGCCAGTCGGGTGACTCTGAAATGGGTCTACCCGATTGGTTGCTAAGCTCAGCTACTGAATTCCAAATTTGTCAATTTGGCTGCATGGATTCCTACATTGTTTATGAACCCACTTCAATGTTCATGGGTAGAGTTAATCGTGATTCCCCGAGAGGGTCATAGTGTTTCAGTAAGACCCTGTCCAGGCTGGGTGCATAAGAACCAATGGTGTCAGCCAGCTTTTGCTGGTGGCAAAGCTGTGCAAGGAATGGGCTCACTATTATATGAGGAAACTGGTGTGTAGGGGGAACCAGGTGACAGTCTCAGAGGCTGAACAGCTTTGAGCCTTTGCTCCTGGGATCTCCCACGGCATAGATACTTTGTTTTCCAGCCCTTCATATGTGCCGTGAGCCATTCTCAAAATTCTTTTGTTTGCTTACCTCAGAGTTGGATTTCTGTCAGTACAGTACAAAAGCTCCGAACCACACATTAATTATTTTTGCAGTTTAGCTGACTCATCTGGGAGATGAAGTGAATAGTGGGAGGTAAAAGCCATAAGGTTGTTATGGAGATTAAATAAAGTAGCAGGTAAGGCGCATAGGACAGAGCCCATGAAAATGAAGGGGTATTCCAATTAGGGAGCTCCAAAGTCAGGCAGAGGGCTGTATCTGTTTCAGACCATTAGTTGGCACTTAGGAAATGATCTGTCATAAAGGAGGTTGAATTCCTAGTTCAAATATGGGCCAGTTTGCTCCTTCAAAATCCACTTGAGTCTGAACTATATATTCTCAGTTTAGTGCTGATAAAATGATTGCCTTATGAATATCACAGACCAAGATCATCTTGGTCAGATCCACGCCCAGCCTTAGCTGTCCACTGGGGCTGTTATCTGCATGCATCTCATAGAAGTTTATGTGTCAGCTCCTTGATTCCCAGTGAGGCTGTGTGTGGAGTGGGGATTAATGGGACGTGTTTAGGTGGCAAGTGTTTCACTCTCAAGAATAGATTAAGGCCATTTTTTTTTTTGAGAGTGGATTAGTTCTCCTGGGAGTGCCTTTGGTGTAAAAGTGAGCTCTTGCACACATTCTCTCTTGCCCTCCCACTTTTCTACCATGAGATAATGGAGCCTGAAGCCTCTCTCCAGACGCTGCTGCTGTGCTTCTGGACTTCCAGGTTCCAGATCATGAGCCATATAAATTTTTCTTTCCAAGTTATCAAGTTTGTGATATTCTGTTATAGCAACAGAAAAGGGGCTAAGACATTGATATCATCTGTAAGCCTGAAGGAGCTGGGCTCTCTCTTGGCCTTTCTTGACATTCACTAGGTCTCAGTCTAGCTTCCAGAAATTCCATGTGTCTCTAGGTGTAGAATTTTCAGGCTTTTAAAATTCTTATAAATTTTCAAAGTCCACTTTATATAAATGTCCCATACTGACAGTTCTACATCAATATCCTTGTATATTTAATATCACGAAACACACTAACAGTACTCAAATGGTGTCACGCTCCCTCCTTCTTCCCTCTTTCCTTTCTTTTTTCTCCCTCCTTCTTTCTTCCCTTCCTCCTTTTGCTTTTCCCCTTCCTCTCTCTATCACTCTCTATCTCTTTCTCTTTTTTTCTCTCTCCTCCTCCCTCCTTCCATCTTCCAAACCTTGTTTGAGACTTAGGAAACTAAGGATACACTAAACAATAGAGAAAGTCCCACTAGGGGGCCACATTGTGAGCTATTAGCAGAGCATGGAATACCCATCATAATTAGGAGCAATACAAGGTGAACCCCCAAAGGCTCGACACACAGAAAGAGAGCATCACAAAGGTGACAGGAGTGGGAGCAGTACTTATTACGAGAGCTGTGGGCTCGTGGTGGAGCTGGAAATAATGGCTTTCACAGAACCATAGTAGTTCAGCTAGAAATTTAAAAAGTGAGAAAACATTAATTAATGCAATGATCACCACCAGGTTAGGTGAGACTTTGAAACAATATTTAAAACAGTCTTTCCAAACATGTTAGAGGGAGAAAAGAACTACTCGTTTTGAGGACTGGAACATTTTTCACAAGCACCCATTTGTGGGACAGCTGTGTGTAGGTGGCCTGGCAGAGTGTGGAGGGTGTCCTCAGCCCTATCCTTGTCATTGCTCGAGGGTATCACCAGAACATACGATCCTGGGCACCCTTTTTGCCAGGCTCTGCTGCCGTTTCTGTTGCCTATTTTAGTTGTTCTGAGAAAATCTGAATGATGCCCTCATGCAGCAGTGGATTTTACACAGAAAATAATCCATCCTTCCCTAGAAATCATCTTTATGTTAGAATTAATGTTGAGTATCATACTGGGAGGCATAGACTTCCCCACTTTTGAAAATCAACACCTGGGCTCTCAAAGTGTACAAGGAATGGTGACCCAGGGTTGGGGGGCAGGACTATGGTGGACAGCCAGGGCCATGTCAGATTTGGTGGGATTTGAGATTTCCCCCCAGGCCACCTTCTTCTCCAGTGGAAGTCCCTGTTAAAAGTATGAGTAGTAAGCCAGATAAGCCATAATAGTATTGATCCAGTGACCACTGAGCTGCAAGGATAAAACATTTGCTCATCATCTAGTCACTGCAGGCACAACGCTAAGCTCAGAAGTGACTGTAAGGAGGATGACATTTGGTTCTAATCCTCATACAGTAGAAATCCAGAGAGCCAAAGGAAATGAAAGAAGGCAGGTATATTTGGAGGGGAAAGACAGGGTCTAGAGTTTCAGACCCAGGACAATAGGACTGGAGTGCGATCTACAAAGCAAAACATTGCTGGCCCCTGGAATTGCCCTGCACCTTTTTTTCTGTTGGAGAAGAGTCTCCCAAGTGGCTCAGTGGTCTCCTGGGGTCATGAACAGACTCCTGAGGCTTGGGGCAGAACAAGACAGCTGGAGCTGGGGAACTCTCCCACCATACTCTCTATACTGCTGATGTCAGTACTATCCTAGCTCTGTTTTTTTTCCCCACAGTGCAGACTGTTTTCCCCTACCCCAACCTGCCACATAGGCTGCCCTTGGCACCAATTCTGTGTCTTGGAATTGTTCCTGCCACCTTCTGGGGACTGAGTACTGAACAGGGCCAAACAGAGAAGGTGAGATGTCCAGGCGTGGAGCTGGGGACCTGGGTACACAATCACCACACTTAACAAGAAGAATAACGCCCTTACATGCAATGGAAAAAGCCAGACACAAAAGCCATGTATTATATCATCCCATGAAATGGGCTAGTAAAGATAAACACAGGGACAGAAGGCAGATTAGCGGATCCCAGGCACTGGGGTAGAAATGGATTGGAGAGATCTTATGGGGTGACAGCAATGTCCCAAATTGAATCATAGTGATAAGTCTACAACTCAATGAACTTTCTACCAAAAAGCTGTACATGGAAGATGGAAGAATTTATAATATGTAAATTGACCTACTGAAGGTAAAGAAAAAAAAGGAACTTCATTTCAGCCACCCCTAAAAAGCATGTCATACTATTACATGTACTCGTTTACTCACATTATTGTCCTCTTGTTTGTCTGGTTCTCTTAATTCTCTTTTCTGTTCGGTGGGGTTGATATTTCATTCTCTTCCTTTGGTGTTTGAAATGTTGCTGGTCTCTGCATTTTAGATAAATGTAATTTTCATGGTCTGATTTTTGTCTACCTTTAATTTTCCTTTTTACATATCAAATGAGTTTGATGATTTTCCTATTGTTTTCTTTCCTCTAATAGTATTTATTATCATTATTTTCTTGCACAAGTCATTAATTTAGAAACTCCTTATGTTTGTAAGCCTAGTGTATTTAGAAAGAGAAATAAACCCTTGGTACTCTGTGCTTCTTTATCAGATACACACTGTCATATTGATCTCCAGGACTCCTCTCTTTCTTATCCCTTAGGCTGCCATGTCTACTCTACTTATGGTTTCTGGGCTTTCTTAGTATAAGGGACAATATCTTTTTTTTTTTTTTTTTTTTTTTTGTATACTCGAGAGACACTACTTCAGCTTCTCACAGCCAGTACAGTTCTTAGGGACTCAATCTCATGTATGTAATCCAATTATCTAAAGCATTCTGGTCATTGAGTTGACTCTTATTCCTACAAGAGGAAGGAAAACCCACCAGAGAACCCCAAACCAATCCCACCAGGAAGCTCGAATTGACTGGTTTCACTGGCTTCTAGAAATCAGCTGTGTATCCTTCTTTGTACCATTCTGTGTACTTCATGTAATATCAATGTTTATTTGTTGTCAGATAACTTTAGAAAGTTGTCACAGGAGAAGTGGAAAGGTATTAAAGACGACCCATGCACACTATTCTTATTTAACTGTTTACAAGACACACCTGAAGAGAGGTATATTTCTACCTGAGTGACCCATGCACTTTCCAATGGTGGTAGCTCACATGTGGGTTGTCTGTAGCATCTTCAGTGGTGTTTGGCATGCTCTCAACTTTGGATATCTTTCTCCAAGTTCTGAGGAGAAAAAGAGAGTGCAGGTTTTTAAATCCCACATTGGGCGCCAGTTATTAGGGACCCCTGAAGTGAGTCCCCAATGGCCTGCAAGGTATTACGGTTCACAGCAAGAAAAAAAAAAAAAGAGCAAGAGAGAAAAATTCCAATGCAGTGGGGAACTGGGTGATCAGTTGGTCACAGGGAGCAAAAAGCCATGAGGCAGCCGGAACCTCAGTACTTAATGATCCCATTCATTGAGAAAAATGATGAAGGGATTGTTGCTGAGCACCCCAGACAAGTGACTAGGCAGTGAGGCCTGTAAGAGAGGGGTCACAGCATTTTTGTGAAAAGGATGGAGCAGCCAGAGTCAGACTGCAGCTAATGAGCAACCAGCTTTGTAGCCAGTTCTGAGAGTGAATTTTCTCTGGAGTCACACAGGCCTCCTGGGACCATTATCTCGTGTGTTAACCCCACAGTCTCATGGCCTGCCTCTCTGGGTTCAACTGTGGCCACTGGCAAAGAACAAAGACACCTGGTGTCACCTGGTATCTTGCTATCATGAAGACACATACACAGCCTCGACCAGACTCACTCATTCGGCTGAAAGCCAATTTAGGGAAGTCACCTCCCTGCAGCCGGGGTGCTTGCTGGTAAGCACAGTCGTGCTTGGGCCTGGGGGAGGAGGGTGTGGTGACCATCCACAGATAAAAGACTGGCCTTTGCACATCCTGCTCCTTTCAATCAGGAGCTTCAGCTCAGGCTCTTTTTTAGACAGGAATTCATGTTCCCTCCTGTCTTCACCATGTACCTTCTTCCCATTCTCTACAGCCTCCTTTGTTCGTCCATGGGGACCTTTCTGCTCATGCCAGACTAAGTGTGCTCTCCTTTTTCTGGGTTCTGGAAAAGTTAGGCATGTAATCACCACGTGTGATGCATGCTGCTCTTATTTTCTCATGAGAGGGGAAGGGAATAGAGCTTCCTAATAGGGAGCAAGGAGTCAAACAACATGGAATGGGTCAGAACTCCAGGATTACACTCATGGGTTCCACCTGAGACATGGAAAGCCGTGTAGAAGATGGTAGGCTTTGGAAGCCAGCCCCACAAAGACGTGGATATTGCTCGTGGCCACTGTGCATGATGGTGGCTGCAGCAGCCACTATCCTCCCATGTTACAAATGCTCTTGAATTATGGGTGATTAGTACCATTACTCTGAGACATGCTCTCCTTCCGGCTGTGGAGGGAGAGGCGACAACACTGCAGATAGTCAGGAGTGTAACCCAGGCGCCATCCTCCTCTTCCTCCTTGCCAAAAAAGTCAGAATCAGGTGCTTTGGTTTTAACCCCGGAGGTTCATATGGTAGAAGCTTTGTCCTCAGTGTGAGAACATCAGAGGTGGCAAGACCTGTTTGAGGTGTGGCTTGATAGGCAGTCACTGGGAGGTCTGGTCTTGTGCAGGAATTAAGGTAGTTCTCATAGGATTTTGGTTAGTTCCCATGGTAGGGTTATTACAAAGGAAGAAGACCAGTCCCTCCCCAGGCTCTCCAGAGTTCTGTCCTGCCACATGGGCTTCCTTCTCACACACATCTGTCCTGCCATGATGGCACAATACCATCCCTCAAGAGGGTATGTAACTGGGTCTCCAATATTTTGGTTTTATTAGTTTTGTTCTTTACTGTTTTGTTCAATTTTATTATAACTGATGATATAGGCAATTCTTTTTAAGATAGCAAGAGGCATTATGGTAACATTGTTGATCACCTTGTATTATGTTTTTACATTATATATTATGCCCATCCTTTTGATTTGACTGACTCTGTTCTGTTATGTCACATTTGGTTTTACTCTCTTCAAAAAAAAGTAATAAGAACTGTGGGAGTAATAAAACCCAAAATGTGTAATTGTCATTGAACAAAAGAGAGGAAAAGAAAGTGCTCTAAACGATATAACTGCATGTATATTTAAGTGTATAAGATAGATAATGATATTACTGAGTTTCATTGGATCATTGAACAGAACTGTTTGCAGTCTCACTGTTTGAATGTCCACTTTATATGCTTTAATTTTTAACTTAAACAAATATTTCTAAGATGACAATATGTAATCTATTAACTAGTGATTTCCTACTGTTTACTTTTTTCTGAAATTCTGTATAACCCTTTTTCTTTTTTTTTTCCCTTTTTTCCTTAAATAAAATAAAAAAAAGAGGGTCTGCAGCTGGGGCACTGAGCCTCCAAAACTGTGGCCTGAAGAAACCTCTTTCATTTCCACAGTAGCCAACTTCAGGTATATGCTATTGCAATACGAAATGGACAACACACCAAGACATAACCCATTTCTGGCTAATTAGAAATCAGTAGAGAACCCTGGGAAAAGTTTTTGCTCCCTAACAAAATGTGAAATTATGTGAGACAGTAGATATCTCTCTCCTATGTATATGTCCTCTCTCTGTGTCTGCTTTTCCTCCCTCATAGATGGCTCTCTTCTTCCTGATTTCAAACTCAATTGAGATGTCTGGAGCTATAGCAGCCACTGTGATATGAAGAGGCTATGAGTTGAAGGATAAAAAACAAAAATGCTAAAAACGGTGAAGTGGCAAATGGAGATTGAAGTCTCTTGACAACACCACTAGCAAGCCAAGACCAGGAATCACCTGAATTCAGGGTCTTGCTATGCAGTTCAGGTGCCTTGAGCTCACTTTGTAGCCCAAACTAGTCTCAAACTCACAATGATCCTCCTGCCTCAGGATTTGGGATTACAGGCGTGTGCCACTATGCCTAGCTCTTTTGTGTTTTGAGATGATGTCTCACTGTGTTACCTAAGCTGGGCTCAAGCAATTTTCCTGCCTCTGTCTGCTGAATAGATGGAGCTACAGATATGCAACATCTTTGTTAAAGGAAGATAAACTATTTTTATCTCTTGATCATTTTTTTCTTGTTATGTAACAATAGGAAATGTTTACTAACTTCTTACTATTCATCAAGCCCAGTTCCAAGTACTTAAGAGAGACCAATAGTATTATTCTTTTTTTAAGAATGACAAAACCAAGGCACAGAAATATAAATAACCTGCCAAAGTTAGCAAGTAGCAGAGTCCAGATTCAAACCAGGCAGCCTGACCTGCATTCTTTTTTTTTTTAATTTTTTATTAAAGGAAAAAAAAGTATAAGGGTACAAGTAATATGGAATTACAAAAAAAAAAAGGTAAAGAAATCACTAGTTCATAGATTACATATTGTCATCTTAGAAATAGTTGTTCAAGTTACAGGATTAAAGTATACAAAGTGGACATTCAAACAGTGAGACTGCAAACAGTTGTGTTCAATGATCCAACAAAAACTCAGTAATATGGTCATCTATCTTAACACAACTAAACACACTTGCAGTTGTATCCTTTAGAACACTTTTTTTTTCTCTCTTTTTTACAACAAAATTTACACATTTTGGGTTTTATTACTCCCAAAGTTCTTATTACTTTTTTTTGGAAGAGAATAAAACCAAATATGACAAAACAAAGCAGTCGTTCAAAACAAAGGATAGACATAGCACATGATGTAAAAACAGAATACAAGGTTATCAACAATGGTTACCATATTGCTTGTTGCTTCCATAAAAAAGAATTGCCTGTATCATTAGGTATAATAAAATTGAACAAAACAGTACAGAACAAGACCAATAAAACCTAAACATTGGAAACATCACAGGACTTCAAAAGAAGATAATGGGCATCATAGTGAATCTTATTGCTTCAAAGGAATTGCCTATCCCCTCAAACTTAATACTATCAAACAGAACCGAACAGAGTGTAATCAGTCAAAACAAGATAGTGGGAGTAATACAGGGCTTCAAATCAAGTTAATAGGAAATAAAAAAAGTTACTATAATATATCCTGCTAACGTTTTTGATTTTTCCCTTAATTAAAAAATAATAAAATAAAAATAAATACTTTTTTTAATGAATAAAGGGGAGATTGAGATAAAAGAGGACATAACAACCTAACAATACACTGACCTGCATTCTAAATGGTGGACTGTTTGCACAACACTAATCTTCTCATGGCTCAAAGAATCACAAGATTGTAACTCCAAAAAAAAAAAATTATAGTAGATATCATCTGGAGTTATGACCTATAAGCAAGATTTTTTTGATAGTGCCAGAAATCATGAAAGTATTTTGGCTTCCCCCAAAGTATTCCAAAACTGGACGACTTCCCTATGCTAGTTGAGTGTCCTTTATTTGAGATTCTTGGAGCAGAAGTGCTTCGTCAGATTTTTTTTTCAGATTTTGGAATATTTCTATATATATAATGAATACATTGTAATGAATACTTTGGAGATGGAACCCAAGTCTAAACACTAAGTTTATGTTTCATGTGTACCTTGGACAAAGAGCATAAAGGCAATTTTATTCAATGTTTTTAATGCATCTGAATTTTTTTTTTTTAAGGGAGGAAAGGTTTACTTTAGCTCACAGTTTGTAGAGTTTCAGTTCATTACAGGACTTCAAAAGAAGATAATAGTCAAACCAGAATGGCTCCAAGGCAGAGTGGCATGGCAAAAGGGCATCAAAAAGGAGAAATAGGGGGCTGAGGATTTAGCTCAGTGGTGTAAGCGCCTGCCTTGCAAGCAGGCAGTCATGAGTTTGATCCCTGGTACCGATAAAAAGGAAAAAGACAAAAAAAAAAAAAAAAAAAAGAGAAATAGTTCATGGCAAACTAGGCAGGAGGCAACAAAGCAGCAAGCAGCAGCAGCAACCTGCTTTCCATCCTTTCCCCATCCCAAGCCTTTTGGGAGGTACCATCCACACCCAGAGGGAGGCCTCTGTTTTCACTAAATCCATTCAGCTATGCCTCAAACTGTGCAATAGACTAATTTATTACCATCACACATTTAGTATCACATGCCCTAGATCTATCCAAGTCCAAAAAGCCCTACCCATGAGCACATGAGGATTTAGGGGGACATCTAGATACAAGCCATAACATTATGTCCCTGACCCCTGAAAGACTCAGTTGCATCTGAGTTTTGATTACAGTCTGTCACATGAGTAAGGTGTAAACTTTTCCACTTGTGGTATAATGTCAGCATTTTTAGGATTTTGGAGGACTTCAGATTTTGAATATTCAGATTAAGGATTCCTAGCCTGTAATTGCTTTCCCATTTTGTTAGTTTTATCACAAAAAAAGTATTTTTATCCTGTACTTTCTAATCATTAGCATCGAAATAATATTTAACTTTTTTTTCTTTAAACATTCATTGCTTTTGACTACTTTTCAAGTATTAAGTTTGTTTGCTTCAAGCCCCTAAAAAGTGATTTCTTGAGACTTTTGTGGCCCCATTAGACTAGTGAAGGACACTTTAGTTCCCTCAACCAATGACCACTCAGAAATTGCTTTTGCTTTGTCATGACTCCTGCTAGGTTTTGTCCTGGAGGAGTGAGGAAGAGTTTGTGTGAGGAACCACTTTTTCTACAGATGGACCTCCTGACAGGTTTCCTTGACTCTTAGAGACACCTTTCCATTAGGGCCCCTATTGCCGGATGAAGTTCTTTGCAGTTGAGTTTCTGGAACTTTCCAGTCAATCTCCTGTATCCTCCACCCATCCCACCCAAAATCCAGAAAGTTAACAGACTGAACAGATCTCAATCTCCAAACATCATCACTCACAGAATCCACGCCTTGTCTTACTTCTCTCAGCAAGAGCACCTTAGAAACTAACCCTAAATATTTGAAAATCTCCATCTAACCCACAGAACTGTCTTTTAAAGGTTTGTTTTGTTGTGTAATTTTACCAGGGTTCCATAACAATGCTCCAGTGCATTTGATCTTATCTCTCTGAAAATTGTTGGTAAAGTCTGTTTTTGTTACCCTATGAAATGGGTGTATAGTGTGTTGTGCAACAGAGCAAATAGCGAGCCTGTCTCTTCAGCCTGCCTCTTCCTCTATGGTACTTTAAGAATCTTTCTACTCACTATTAGAGGGGCCATTAAATTCATCTTCTCCTATTAAAATTTCCTCCAATGAAAACTTTTTCTATTCGCTTCCACCAACCTCTTCATCACAGGACCACTTGCCAACTACATTGTTTTTTCTTATATACATTTAAGGTCTGGTAATAAATTGCTGGGGAAAAATGGGTCAGAAAGAGATGGGGATGGTAATCAAATCAAAGGTAACTGATTTGGCATGCGCATTCATGTTTCATAAGGCTTTACAAAATGCCTTTAAATCTTGCAAAATTACTATCTGGAAACAGATACAGTCTCTTGTGTGTGCCATAATTGATGGGAGCTAAGTCAATAAATAAGGACGTCATTGTAATTTATTTTCCATTCTGATAATAGTTTCTGTATTTCCACCAATATTTTCCCAATTTTAGAAAGAACATATATATATTATATATACACACATATATCTATGCATATTTTTTATTTTAATTTAATTTAATTTTATTTTATTTTTTGCATGTGCTGAGCCTGGAAGCCAGGGCTCCTCATATGTAGGCAGTGCTTCACCATCCACCCTTCATCTGCCCCAGCACCCCAAACTACCTGCTTGTCCATCCTGGTATGTTGCACCTGGGAAACATCCCTGGCTTTCCTCTCTGTGGGGGGTGCTCTTCCCCCAGAAATCCACACAGCTCACACCTTGCCTCCTTTGATCGTCTTGCAAACCTCACAGTGGTCTAGCCCAGGTATTCATGCACATTGGGCATCTTTAATTCCTTTATCTTTTCTTTTCCACAAGATTTATCTGTTCCAAAATATCATGTAATTTAGTTTGTTTATTGTCCTTTTTGCCCTATAAGACTTTAACCTCACCAGGACAGAGATTGCTGTTGTGATTATTGATATATCCCAGGCACTTAGGGCAAAGACCCATTTATAGAAGATACTCAGTGTTTGATAATGAATATAAGATTGTTTCCATTTGTTTATTTGTTTGTTTGTTTTTATAAATACTGTCACTGAAATTAAGAAGAGTAATGTTCCAGGATTAGAAATTAGGTCCAGAGAGGCTGGGTAGATGTTTGCAGCTATGCTGATAACAAAGGTTGAATAAGAGCAGTGGCCGTAGGAGGGAGAGGAGACCACGGACTAAAGTGCTTAAGGAGAATAGTTAGGACCTGGTGGTCAGCGCCCAAGCTGGGGAGATGAGCAGCTGATTTAACTGTTATGGCCAATGAGAGGAATGTGGAGTGACCTTTCCAGAGTTGGGATAGGACAAAAAGTGTCGCTAACTTTTGGTGGGTGGCAACACACTGTAATGGTTGGTATACTGTATCAACTTGAGAAGTTTAGATATTTAATTAAGCAACTCAGCAGCGAGCCAGGGTTCTTACTCTGTAAATATCTTCATCCTGTTTAAAGGAGGGACAGGAAATGGTGTGAGTGCTGCATCAGGCTTGGGGGGCGGTACCCTGTTTACAAGATGAGAGAGGAAAAGAGACTTGCTCTCCCCACCACTTTTATTGCTTTTGCTGTCTTCTGCAACCTTGAAGTATTTCCCTTGTGTCATGCCACCCTGCCGTGCAGCCAGCTGATTAGGAACTGAAACCTCCACAAACTGTGAGCTAAATAAAGCTTTCCTTCCTTGATTTTGGATACTGTGCATTTTGACCCAGCAATGAGAGAAAAGTAACCAAGACACACACAATGAGTTTAGCTTCTGACATGCTGTTCTTCAGTCCTCTGTGGGTAGATACACTGAGTAGATACACAATCTCTTTATATGTTATGGTGTGCCTATTTATTTTTAAAAGTATTTATTTATTTAGAATTTTTGGTTTTTAAAAATTTGTACACATTTGCAATGCATAATGACTGCTTTCATTGTCAGTATTTGGTGCAGGGTCACCACCCATCTTAATTTTTTTTATATTTCCTTTCTCTCCACCTCTTCCCCCTTCCCTCCATCACCTAATGTGCTTCCCATTTGCAAAAGATCTGTGTCCCTGGTTCCTTCTATTTATTTTTTATTTTGCACCTTACCTTATTTATACATTGGACTTATCATATAAAAATCATACATACTTAAGCATATGTGTCTATTATCTTAAGGTACATAATTTTTCCTGCAAATAACTCAAATTCATCCTTATCTATAGCTAAGTAGTATCCTATTATATAGATACTACATTTTCTTCATCATTTTGTCTGTTAGTTGCAATATAGGCTGCCTCCAAAGCTTAACTATTATGAATCATGATGCTGTAATGTAGGTATGAACATATCATTGGTAATATTGATTCTGCCTATCCAGGAACAAGGGATATCTTTCTATTTTCTGATGTCCTCTTTGATCTCCTTTCTCATAGTTTTACAGTTTTCATTGTAGAGGTTCTTTACTCTTTGTTAGGTTGATTCCTAACTATTTAATTTTTCTCAATGAATTTGAGAATGGTACTGTTTCACCAGTTTCCTTCCTGGTGAGTATATTATTGGGGTACATTAATGCTATTGACTGTTGAGTGCTGAGTTTTATCCTACTACACTGCTGAATTTGTTTATCAACTCTAGAAGTCTTTTGATGAAGTTTTTTGGGTCATCTATGAAGAGGATCATGTCATCTGTAAATAATGATAATTTTATTTCTTCCTTTTTTATACATATTCTTTTTCTTTCTCTTGCCCAATTGCTCTGGATAATGTTTTGAGTACTATATTGAACAGAAGTGGTAATAGTGGACAAACTTGTTTTTTATTTTTTATATTTTAAAAAGCAAAGCAAAGCAAAACAAAAAAAACCCCCAAAAGATAGAAATGATACAGAATTTCAAATAAATGGTAGGAAATTAACATTAGTTAATATTTTACATATTGTTATCTTAGAAAAAGTAGCTCAGGTTACAAGATCTAGGCATAAAAAATGATCTATCAAACAATGAAAGCACAAACCATTCTTTTTTGATGAACGGAAATTTATACTATAGTTATCTATCATATATATATACACACACATATATATTTTTTTCTTGATTTTAGAGGGAAAGCTTTCAGTTTCTCCCCATTTAATATGATTTTGGCTGTTGGTTTGTCATAAATGACTTTTATCAATTGAGATAGGGTTCTCTATACCTATATTCTTCAAGGTTTTTTTTTAATCATGAATGGTTATTGGATTTTTGTCAAAATCTTTTTCTGCATATATTGATATGATCATGAGATTACTCTCCTTACTTCTGTCTATGTAATGCACTACATTTTTTGATTTATCTATGTTGCATCTCTAAAATGAAGCCCACTTGGGCATGATGTATGATCTTTTTGATCATTTGTTGTATCCTCTTTGCTGATATTTTATTGAGAATTTTCATGTTTATGTTCATTAAAGAGACTGACCTGTAGTTCTTTTAGTTGGATCTTGTCTGGTTTTGGGATCAGAGTGATGCTACTCCCAGAAATGAGTTTGGAAGCATTTCTTCTCTTTCAATTCTGTTGAGAAATTTGAGGAGTATTGGTGATATAACCTCTTTAAAGGTCTTGTAGAATTTAGCAGTGAATCCATCAGGTCCTGGGCCTTTTTTTAGTTGGCAGGTTATCTATCTATCTATTTATTTATTTTTATTAACCTCTCAATTTCATTGCTTGTTATTAGATTGCTCAGAATTTTATGTCTTCTTGGTAAGTTTTAGTAGTTTGTAATGAGTTTAGGAACCTATCTCTTTAAGATTCTCCAATTTGTTAAAAAAAACAATTTTTCATAGTTGTTATTAATGTGAATGTCAATGGTATCTATTATAATTTTCCTCTTTCATTTCTAATTGCATTGAGATGAGTCTTTTCTTCTTTTAGTAAGTTTTGCTAAAGGTTTATCCATTTTTTTTCACAGAACCAGATCTTTAATTCATAGATTCTTTGTATTTTTTTACTCTTAATTTTGTTAATTTCTGCTTTTATCTTTATGATTTTCCTTCTGTTTTCTTTTATCGGTACCGGGGATCGAACTCATGACCACCTGCTTGCAAGGCAGATGCTTATGCCACTGAGCTAAATCCCCAGCCCCATGATTTTCCTTCTTAAACTAGGTTTGGGTATAAACTGTTGTGGTGTTTTGTTTTGTTTATACATTATGACATAACCTAATGATGTAACCTATATCATTAGGTTATTTGAGCTCACTCTGTTTTTCTAGTTAAGAATTAAGTGCAAATACAATTCCCTCTTAACACGGCTTCCATTGTGCCTAGAGGTTCTGGTGTGTTGTGCTGGCATTGTCATTTGAATCCAGAAATTGTTTCATTTTTTTCTTGAGTTCTTCCATGATCTACCGAGTGTTGAGCAATGTGTCATTAAGTTTCCAGGTGTTTACAAATTTTCTGTGATTCATTTTGTCAGTGTTTTCAATGCACAATGATCTGACAGTATTCATGGGGTGGTTTTGATTCTTTTATCTGTATTTAAGCAGGCTTTGTAAACGTTATGTGGTCTGTTTTGGAGACAGTTCTATGTGCTTCTGAGAAGAATTTGTATTTTGTTGTAATAAGGTAGAACATTCTATAGATATTTATCAAATCCATTTGTTCAATGGTGTGGTTTATCCTTGGTATGTTAGTTGATTTTTGTTTGACCAATCTGTCTCTTTGTGAAAGTGGACCTTTCAGGTTCCCCACTATGATCATGGTGGGGTTTATCTGATCGTTCATGCACAGCAGTGTTTGTTTTATGAAGTTAGTTGCAATAATTATTTGTTGTATATTTGGTCACAATTGTTTTCTCTTCCTATTGGATTGTTCCCTTAACTAATACATGGCAATCTTTTTTGCTTCTTCTGATCAGTTCAAACTTGAAGTTTACTTTGTCTGAAAGTAAACTTGCTATCCTGGCTTACTTTTGGGATCTTGGTGCATAGAATATTATTTGCCATCCTTCAGTTTTTAGTCTATGAATTTCTTTGGGGATTAGATGAGTTTCTTAAATGCAACATATTGGTGGACTGTGGTTTTTGATCAGTTTGCCAATCCATGTATTTTAATGGGGAAGTTGTCATTTGCATTGAGAATTATTACTAAAAAATATTAATTTATTTCTGTCTGCATTTTTCTTGTGTTGATGACACTTTTATTTTTTTCTTTTTTGTTTAATGAATCCTTGTTCAATTTATTAATTCCTTTTGACTTTTAAAGCTTATTTGGCTTCATTGTCTTTGCTAGAATATTATGCATTTTTTGGAGAGCTGGGTTGGTGTTCATGTATCTCTTAAAGTGTTCTTTGTTATGGAATACCATTATTTCTCCATCAATTTTGCAAGACAGTTTTGCAAGATATATTAGTCTGGGTTGGAAGTTATTTGCTTTTAGTCATTGAAACACTTCATTCTAAGCTCTCCTGTTTTTTAAAGTTTATATTAGGAAATCTTCTATAATCCTTATGAATTTACCTTTACACATGATCTTTTGTTTTCCCTCGCAGCTTTTAAAACTCTGCCTTTTTGTTGGATACTGGGATTTTGACTATGATGGGTCATGGTGGGCTTCTTTTTTCGTCATAGGTGGTGTTCTGTAAGCCTTGCTTACCTGTATGCTGAAATCTTTCCTCATACTTGGAAGATCTTTTATTATGTTTTCTGTAAACAGAGTTTTTACTCTATATGTGCTGTCTTCTAATTTCTCTCTAAGTCAAATTAGCCTTGAGTTAGTTTTCTTAGCATCATTTAGTAGCTGTTGGTTGAATTTTTCTTGTTTTCTTATTGTTTCTAAGGCTTCTCTGAATAATTTGTCATGTTTTAACATTTTTGTTCTCAATTTCAGAAACATCTTCACGTTAGTTTATGAATTTTATACAAATTTTTCCTCCAGTATTTCTATCTGGCATCTTTTCATGGAGTCTATATCTTTGGTAAGTTTGTCATTTATGATTTGAATAATTTTGGTCACCTCTTCCAATGTTTTGTTTCTTCCACATCCACATTGGTCAATCCATATGTTAGTTCCACCATCTTTTGTGTCATTGTCATCTTTGAACTTCTTAAGTTTTTTAGCTCTTCATTTGGTACAGCTCTGGTACCTGGTGTTTAATTTCTCTATTGATGTCCCTTGATTTTGCTTTGGGAGAGTTGGGAAGCTTTAGGAATACATCTGTTGCCTTGTTTTTCATTCTCTCTCTCTCTCTCTCTCTCTCTCTCTCTCTCTCTCTCTCTCTCTCTGTCTCTCTGTTTCTTTCTCTTTCTGGTGCTGGAGGTTGACATCAAGTAGAGTGAGGACAATTTGTAGTTAATATGAGGCACTTGCTTTCCAGTGATGTGTTTATGGCTTTGTTTGTTCAGAGGCATTATTCACTCCTTCACTATTTGACTTTAAGGAGTTGGACTCTGTCTCTATTTTGTGAGGGGAGAATTTCTACTGGTTATAACAGTGTCAACAAATCCAGTCATATATGTATTAAACTTTGATTTTATGCTTTTATTGTTTATTGGTACCCTTGACTGTCTATACTTACTGTTATCAGTTTATCTGTAATGTGGAGGGAAAAAAAGGGAAGGAGGAAAGCGCTAAAGAGGGGTGTTAATCAGTCAGAGGAGCAGTAGATATGAGAAATAGTACTAGGTGAAAAAAAATAGATGAGGGCTAGACTGGGTTAGAGGTCTTTTATAGTTGAAGTAAAGGGTTAGTGTTGAAAAGTTTTAAGGAGGTATCTGTGGGGCTCAGGGCAGGTTGTAGGAGGAGCAGGTGTAATCTGGGATTGAGGAAAGTTGTGAGGTTGTCAGAACCTGTTGATATATTTGTGATTAATTTTGTTTGAATCCTATAAGCACAGTTCTGGCAGGGGTCACCCCAGATGACATGAATGGTACCATTCACGTGAAAGCACTGGTCTATTTCTCTTTTCTTTTTTCCAAGAATGGGCACCTACTGCATACAGGTGTCACAGGAAAGGTAGAGTAGAGACAAGGGGAGACAGAGAAATAGATAAAAATCAAGAACAAAAACATCGAATAGGTAGGATTGATGCTAATTAAAGAGAAGAAAGACTGAGGGGGGGGGAGAGCAGACATCAGGGGAAAAACATGAAAAGAAATATGTGAAATGTAGAAAAATATTTAAAAATGTTGATATGGAAGCAAGAATTGGAGAAAAGAGATGAGGAAAAGAGAAAGGAATCAACAGCAACCCAAAAACTCCAAACAAACCCAACATGAACCCAGAGCAGTCACTGCAGTAAGAGAACACACGAGCGATCCGGCGTGGCTGCTATGCCATATAGCCTGGGTGTCGGCACGGCTCCCTCTGGCTTTCCTCGCGCTGTGTTTATGGGCAGCCACGCCAGCCTCCTATTTGTCTCGAGTATTTCTGTCTGCTTCCTGGTCTGCCTGGGAATGCTGAGGGTGTCTTTTTATTTGAGCCCACCTCTCTGATGAGCTTTAAGAGTTACTCCTGAAAATTGTTGCTTTATTCCTGTCATTGCATTCTGGATGAAAGCTGTGCTTTGGGCATGCTTAACTATGGTCCTTTGTGTCTATCTCGTGGTCCAACCACCTCAACAGTAGGATGTGAAATAATTTTCCCCACGCTGAGCTCTCCTTCACCTGGTGCAAGTGTTCTATGACTGTCTTGCTTTGGCGCTGGGAAAAGCTCTGTGTTCTCAGTTCAGAAATTTTCTGTCTCCTACGCCACCAGAGGTTCTCTTCCCCAGGCAAGCCACCCTTTCTTTTGCATTTCAGATCCTGACCCAGGCCTGTCTCATGAGCTCCTGTTTCATGCAGCAGAATCTGATGCAGTCCCTGGGTTTGGTTTAGTGACTTTTCCCCCAAGTGCATTGGTGGTTACTGCTGGGGATTTCTTGCTAACTCAAATTTTTCTGATCTTTGTGGAAATACAGAGTAGAGGTCACCCTGTTCCATCTCTCTCGCTTCCCTGTGTTTCTAGGGATGTGATTCCTAGAACTCGGTGCCACCCTGCCATTTGTGGTGACCAGCCTTTCTTCACCTGGAGTTGGAGGGCTTCCCTTGCCCATGGTGAGTGTTGAAGAGGTTGTCCCTGGGACACAGTGTTCCTCAGTGTTTGGAATGATCGGGGAGGGGGTCAGTATACAAAGAGCCTGTCCCAGTGTCTGGCCTCTGTAGCACTGGCTCTTTGCTACAGGCTGTTAGGGCCACTCTCAAAATGCTGGCTCCTGAGCAATCAGTCTGCCTCCCTGGTAAGCAGCTGAGGCTCGGGCAAGCAGCAGCCAGCCCAGGGGGAGAACCAGCCAGCATCTCCCGAGATCCGCGCCATGTTGGAACTTGGGGCACTGAGAAACCAAGCAACCAGCCTGCCTCCCTGGTAGACAGTTGTGAACCTACTGGCACCTGGGCTGAGAATCAAACATCCCATCCCACCCTTATCCCCCTGTTAGCAAATGGGAACCAGAGGTCTGAGCATCTCTTGGAAGGTTGACCATATGCAATATAGCAAATAGGAAGGATTTCTTTCTACCATCTCTTTGAAGGCAAATATTGTCATCACTGTTTTGCTTTGTTCTAATTGTCTTGCTCTATTCAATATTCTGTTTTGATAATTTCTATAATATTCTGTATTTCATTTGATTTTGCTATACCTGATTGAAAGAACAACTATTATGAAGATAACGAGATATAGTATGGCACGTATTACTCTTATCCCAATAATCTGCTATGAAGTTCTGTGCCAATTTCACTGCACTGTCTCAACTGGCTTTGTTCTGTCTTGTTCTGTTGTATTTCACTACCTTCAAAATAGGTTTTAAGAAAATTCTGGCTCCTTGGAAGATGCAGGGATGGGGGAGATGCAGACCATGGCAGTCCTGCTTCTGTTTTCAACAATTTTGATACTGGGTTTGATCTACATGGACATCTTTTAGATTAACTTTCCATTTCTGGGTGTGATTGCTGCCCCTGTTTCAGAGTACCTGTATTTTCCATAACTCTTCTCTGTAATATGCCACCTTCTCTAATCAGCCATATTGGATCAATTTCGTCTATTGATCTTATGATTTGTTTCTTTCCCCTTAGACAGCTACTCACAAACACAATTTGAATATTTACCAAAATAGAAATAACCTATCACAATAACTTATTGCTTTTCCTATAGTCATTGGTCTTCCTTATGGTTTTATTTAATACTTTTAGAAAACCTCTAT
This sequence comes from Cavia porcellus, assembly GCF_034190915.1. NCBI lineage: Eukaryota > Metazoa > Chordata > Mammalia > Rodentia > Caviidae > Cavia > Cavia porcellus. Next base: position 37,700,796 of record NW_026947504.1, on the reverse strand, counting down.
ATGCGGTAAGAACCAAATGTCTGTACCCACAGTGTGTTTTCATGTTGACATCCATCTTTCTACTGCACCCTAGACATTTTCCAACTTTCCCTGAAATGAGGGTGCTCTAAGCTAGGTCACTGCAGGCAGGAATAAATGTGCTGCAGTCTGATCCTGTGGGAAATCACTAGATTTTTTGAAAATATTTTAATAGCTGGCAATTGTCTAGCTTCTGTATTCTACAGAGCAGCGACTCTTGTAAAAATCTGTGCCCACTTGCTAGAAACCTGACAACTTTGTTCTTCCTGTTCAAGGCTCCCAGATGGCCACCAGTTGGCCAGGGATATTTCTTGCATTCTAATCCCTTTATCCCTTCCCTTGGGTTTCTTTCTGATTTCTTGCTAACACCCACCATCCTATATGCTCTTTGGAGGAACTATTTTCTAAGAAAATCTGGAGGATTTTTTCGGATTTTTTTTCTTGCCTTAAAAAAAATTTTTTTTTTGATTGAAAGAATAGCCAATTGCAGAGCTGGGAAGAGGCTCCAGTTCTGCTCATCAGCAGAGGGACAGCTATCTCTGAGGGCAGGACCAAAGCCGAGCATCTCCTGACAGTGCTGTGGGAACTGTACTTCAACCTGTGAGCCACGCTCCTCTCTGTTCGGAATCACGGCAAGGAGATGCCTAACCCTCCCCGCTCTCCCTGAGCCAGCCAGAATGACAGGAAAATGCACCATCTGACTTCACTGGAGCATTTTCTGGGCTCATCTTCCTGTGATTAGAGTATTGCAATAATCCAATTGTTCACAATAAGTGGCTTTTATTGATTTTGCAGATTAGAGCTAGAAGATTGCTCAGAACGACAAACTGCAGAAGGGAGTGTGATATTCAGGTGTCTGTGTCTTCACCCAAGCTTATCAGCCAGTCAGTGTCTGTCTGCATTCACTTGTGTTTGAGAGGGCCACTGCTGTGGGGTCTCTGCAGGCTCGGTCTGGGGGGTTTCTGTCTGGGAGTGCATCTGCATGGAGGTGGGGAGAGTGCAGGGAGAGTGAAGGCTGCTAGCATGCGTTAGCTGTGTTTGTGCTTGTGTGTCTACAGGAGATGTGTGTAATGATAATGTGTGTACAAGGATGTCTATGTGTGCACACATAGGAGGTCTGCGTGAGTGACTGTGTGTGAGCCAACAGGTACAGTGTGTGTGTGTATGTGTGTGTACATGGGAAATCAATGTGGGTGACTGTGCCCAGAGCACAGAATGGGTAGTGTGTGTGTGCACATGCATATGTGTGTTCGTGTGTCAGGGACTGTGCGGGGCTTCTGCAGTGATCGTGGCATGACCTCATGTGCATCAGGAGTCACCACAGGGTGCCTTGGAAACGTGTTGGCTCTGAAGTTGGGAGATGTTTCCACCTGTGACACAAAGGTAGGTGGAGGATGGGTGTCAGGTGTTGGCCTAGGCCCAGGGGCTGTGTTTTGAAATGTCTAGGGAAGAGGTGTCTGTACCAGTTTCTGTGTGGTGCCTTTGGGTTATTTGTGGGTTTCTGCATGGCATGATGTTGGTGGGCTGGGTGTTTGAGAGAACGATTGTAGGGCTGAATCTGTAGGTGATTGTGCGGGTGGTGTTGGGTGTCTTCGGGGCTTTCTATAGCTCTCTCTATGACTCTGTGGGTGTGTTCCCATGAGCTCACAGTCCAAAGAGATCCCTGAGCATCCCCTCCACCAAAGCCTGCCTCGGCACCCCACTGCGTCCAGCGGTTGACTGTGGCTTGCACGGTGCCCAGGCCATGGCAGCTTTCCCCTTACAGTTCATAGTCACCAACGGTTATTGCAGACGGACCCTTGGCTGGCAGCTCAACACGGGTGGCAGCTCCTTCCCAGGGAATGTTGGTGGTGGTGGGGGGAAGTTCTGTCAATCCATGAGTGTATGCACAGGGGCCAGGGGCAATCACCTCTGCTTCCAGGGCACTTGTGTGTGTCTCAGCCCATAAAAGCACATACTTGTTATCTCCAGAACTAATCTGGAGGAGACCAAAGAGGAAGCATATTGAATACTCACCCTGCCTGTCATTGTCCAGAAATTACGTAAGAGAGCCAGGGGCATTTGGGAGACGCTCAGCTGTCTGCGGAGGGAATCTCCAGCCCTTTAAGCACAGAGGAGATATTCCACAGAGATGAGGCTTTTAGCTTTATCTGGGGGCTGAAAACCAACCAATTATAATTTATCTGGAGGACTCCCATGTCTCTGTATCAAGAGGACATTTTGGATGAGTCAGTGTTTGTATTTATATCCAGCCTTGGTGCTCAGTATTGGCACTAGGTCCTAGAAGCTGGAGAAATACATCTTGTGTCTGCTCCCAAGCTCACAAGTGGGGAAGCCTAAGCTGAAGGAGGTAAGACGCCTGCCCAGGTTCCATGTGAGGCAGCATCACAGAGCTGCCCCATCAGTACGGGCTGGGGAGCCCCCCAAATTCTGCTTAAGCAATATTCTAGAAGCTAACCTGAGCTTCTAGAGAAAAAGCTCACCAGAAGTCAGGTGAACAAGTTTATTAAAAATCCTGACCAGAACACCTCCCACATGGTGTGTCTGTGGGCTCCCCACCCTCCAGTTCAACCAATCACAGATCAAATATATTTGGGAAAAAGTGCATCTGTACTGAACACATCCAGATCTTTTGTGGTCATTATTCCCTAAAGAACACAGTATAACAGTACTTACCCAGCATTTGCATTGTGCTAGGTATTATAAGCCATCTAAAGGTGATTTAGAGTACATATGAGGATGTGCCTAAGTCCCATGCAAATACTGTATTATGTAAGGGACTGGAGCATTCGCAACTTGAGGTTTCTACAGGGATCTTAAAACCAGCCCCAGGAGAACACTGAAGGCTGACTACGCTCATCTCTGGGGTAGGTAAATGCTGCTTTTAAATAGAGCTTGAATTGCAGCAGCAGCAGAATGGTTTTAACCAGTTTTTCTTTCTTCTAATTAGAAAAGGAATTCTTTAGTTATCTTCAGAGCTCAAAGCCAGAACTGTTCACTTCTGCATTACCCCCTTCTTATTAATTATAGCAAAATCTCTCCAGTTTCTAAGAAGCAGCACAGGTGGCCACATCTTCACATCCTGCCCCTCCTTTTTTCAGACACAGGGAATTGTTTGCCTCCCAGCAGACTCAGGTTTCTCACCTGAGCCCTGTCCCCAGAGCATCCTGTGTGTCCCTTCCCGAGAGGTGAGCTGAGTGGCCAATCTCACTAGATCCTCCTTCTAGATACACCTGAACTGTCTCCTCAGGATCTCAAACATCTCTCAGGGACAGGCAGTATAAGCACTGCCACCTTTAGGTTATGAATGAGGACACACCAAGGCGGGACAAGTATTTGGCAGAAGTCAAGCTACAGAGAACACAGCCACGGAACACAGCTTCGGGATGGTTTGCGCTGTCATCTCTGACTGTCTCTCCCCAGCGACAGTGTATTGCGTGCTCACTAAAAGACAGGTGTTTTCTCTATTATACAAATTCTGCTGTAGGTAGGGGACACTTATATCAAACCTGAGCATGAGGCTGTGCATGAGAAAGGCTCTCAGTATGGTGCAGACCATGATTGTACAGAAAGAGGCCTTTGTGCTGTGATTGGGGAGACATTCTGGAAGGGATGTGACAGCTTCCTAGCATTGTAGGGGTGAGGAATTTGAAAAGCTGGGATGGAGGGAAGGACATTTTTGATATGATGGTGCATTTAGTTTGGTCCTGTGGCTGGCTTCTGGAAGATAGGCAGCAGTGACATACAGCACACATCAGCACAGGCTGAGAAACTCTCCCACCTGGCCCCTTCCTTGATGTCTTGCTTAGTTCATTGTCTGGATGCAGAGGACCTACACCTGAGAGGAACCAGTGCCCCTGAATCACTGTGTGGGCGTCATCTACCAAATGCCTGCAGCACACTATTACCTGAGTAGGTAGTAAGTTTCTGTTATGAGAAGCTAATGAATTTGGGGTGCAGTGTTTCTTACATAGCTTATCTACCCTAACTCCCAGACAGATTATGATCTCTGATCCTCTGAACATCTTATGTTGAAATTTCCACACTCAGTTTTTAAATGACTAGTTTTTGTTTTCACTGTTCTAATCTCTTTAATCAAATAGAATGTTCCATTAGATTATCAGAAACATTTTCGAATGAATGAATGAATAAATACAACAACTTTGGAAGTCCAGAGGGGTGAGGCGTGATAGGAATATCACAGTAAAGCCGAGAAATGAATCCATCGGGAGTGAGAATGTGACGTTATAATCTGAGAACGTGAGAAAGATGAACAGAAAGAAAATCTCAATCCTAAACCACCTTGAGAACATTCGGTGGGTTTATTCTTTTGCCCCATGCAATAGTTACATTAAGAGACGATGTCTTTGCTTTTGAAAAGCACTGTTATTCTTCTTTTGAAATCACATTTCAACTTCAATATTTACCTTAATAGTTCACCTACAGATGCCAAAACCAGAATGTTCACACGTCCCTCCAACACAGTTTAAAAGAAAAAGAAATTTCGTTCAGAAGTAAAAAGGCAACACATTCCTGAAAGCTTGTATTCTTCCCTCAGAATCTACAAACAATATCACTCTGTTTAAAAGACAGCAAAGGGTTCTCAGGCTTTTTTGTACTTCCCTAAACAGATGGCTTTCACATTTAGAAGATGCTAGAGCTGCCATAAGTAGCAGAACAGGAGCTTGGCTAGACTGCTGCCACCTTGGTCAGCTTAGGGCTGCAGACCAAGCATTAGGACTCAGCCCACAGGACTCTCCCCAGTGCAGCTGACCAGGGACCAGGGAGTTGAAGGGCCTTCATCACTTCATGTTTCTCACAGCGACAGGCACTCAGGACAGCATTTGATATGCAGGAAAACGATGGCACAATAGTAAGGTTTGTATGCATAAAACTGGATACCTCTAGATGCTGTTGTATTTTGGGGTATCGATGTGAGCAGAGACTACACCCCCGAATCAGTGCCAGGCCACTATACTACAGAATGCTCTGCGTGTTTTATTGCTCTAAGTTCTTACAATAATCTTATGCAGCTGGCACTTTTTTTATTTTCATCTTACAAACAGGACACCAAGGTCCGATGATGTGCTCAAGGTAACAGAAACTATAAACACAGAGCTGGAGTTAATAAATAATTCGTCTCATCTTTGAGCTCAGGCAGGTCAGTCTGGAATGGGCACCGGCCTCAGTGCAGTTTGTGACATACTGACTTCATGATAGGTAGTGTCAAACCGCTTTCTTGCTAAACAACTTCAGTCTGGGCACAAATGGAATCTCAGGCTTCTGGGCTATTTTAACCTCAGCATGACGTAAACCAAAAATTCCGTGTCAAGCACATCTTATGAAAGGTTTTCCCAGTGTGCAATCTATTAATGGGAACCGCACCGGCGTTGTTGCCTTTTGCCACGTTTTAAAGGCATGGCAGTATCATTTTAAAACTCATCTTGTTTTAGGCAGTTATGATAGACTGCTACTTTCCCTCTAGGTCTCCGGATCAATTGATTGCGTGTTTTGGCTGGAACTCTGAAATCCAGTTTCGTCTTGCCTTTGGCTATCATTTTTCTATGTGCCACCAAAGGGCCACGCCTAATAAGTTGAATGCAGTTTCCTCCGCCTCTTACCTTCCTTGAGTGCCCTGGATTCAGCTCATAATCACCATCTTGTGCTGGACACTTCTGCCTTGGCTTCTGCTGGCTCCTCTCCCTGTTAGCTCATTCCTTATATCCTGCAGCTGGGTTCTCGCCCTCTGCTCTCCTGTCCAACACCCCAGTCATTCAGGGGCTTTGGATTCTTACTGCGTGGCTTTCCCCAAAGCCAGTGATGTCTACATCTCTATCACTCTAAGCTGGCCCTTGCATCTTCTGACAGGACCCTTGCACTTAGAGGACCTTGACTATCTATAGTTACCTCACTCTCAAAACCAGTAATATCACATAATATCAGACCTGTGGCCTTAGATCAGCCAAGAAAACTCCATGGCTTCATTTCCCCCAGGGCTCGCCATTTCCTTGGTGTGTCCCAGGACATTCTGCATGGAGCCTGCTCAACAAGAATGGTTAAAATGTTTATTGTCGGGGGCTGGGGATTTAGCTCAGCGGCATAAGCGCCTGCCTTGCAAGCAGGTAGTCATGAGTTTGATCCCCGGTACCGATAAAAAGCAAAAAAAATGTTTATTGTCTGCCATGGCTAAGGTGCCCATAAAACCAGTTTCTCTTTCCCCTTCTTTTCCTGCCTGCCTGCCTAGCATTTACGTAGAGACAGTGGGTCTATCTACTGTGGCAGGGACCACTGGCTTCATCCATCCTATCCACCTCTCCGCCACCTCCTGTCACCCTCCGGCTTGGAATGGTGCTTGGCCTCGGGCTTCATCCTCAGTTTTGCATTTCTCCAATGAACTCCCCTATCCCGATACCAGATAAATCTTTCCCACACACAGCTTTCTGCCATTTTTCCTCTAAAGAGATAAAAATGGTCATCTGTCATCAATTAGATGAGATCTAGTCCCGTGATGGTTGGTGAGCCTTCTAGGGCTTTCCATAATAACACACAGCCAGCTGTGGCATGCATGCTGCAGATTCACATCACTAGACCCTGGACCTTGGCTTTCAGTGTCGCTCATCTTGGGTTCCCTTATTTATTCCACACTTTCCTTCACACTCCCTGTCTTTGGGCTCTTTCTCCACACCATCTCTCCATCTTGTTTACATGGCCCATCTGTCTGATCCTTTTTCCCCACCAGGGCTGACGTTTCCTCCAGGGTGAAGCTGACCCGTGAAGATCGCCTCACTGCTCTTTATCGCCAACGTGTTCTTTATTTCCTCTGAATCCCTCTAGTATCGACAGTCAAGATCAAACATCTTCTATCATTTGTTGTTCTTACTATATCCAAGGACAGATTCAATTGGTCCTAAAAAATAACACCAAGAGATAACCATCCATTAGATTTTGAGAAGAAAGCAAACTGATAAACTCCGCCCCCAATTGCACTGGAATTTGATTCCAGAGCCCACAGGCCTTACCACCCAGCAAGTTCTGCCCCCTTCTCCTTTTTTTTGTCTCCAAAAGTGCTCTGACTGCGAAGTTAGTTTATTGTGCTGTTCTTTTTCAGTGGGCCTAAATAAAAGCTGAGCATATATTTATTTGATGAACTCACTGCTTTTGTTCCTCACTTCCAGACTTAATAACACCATGACCCCAAATGTTAGGCAATTCACAAAAGCCGTGGTGACCAGGATTATTTGCCCTGGGAAGTAAGAGATGACAGCACCAGGTCAAAGTGACCAGTGACATCACTGTAATAATAAACTGCTCAGCTCTGTAGCCTCCTTCCAGTTTTTTTTCCCCTTTGGAGAAAAGAAAGCTCAGGTAAAACACCTGAGAAGCTCATCACTATTCTGAAGTCATTTTACTTCCAGCTCTAATTCAGATCATCTCAGGGGCTTTGTTGACATTATCTGAGGAGGTCTGTAATCCATCTTTCCAAGAGGAGGAGGGCGCCAACCTGTCAAACAGCACCGTTCCCTCCACAGAAATCTGCCATTGCTTCCTGACTGCAGGATGAGCACTTGCTACGGGGCCAGCTTCCTGAGCCAGGCCCCTGGGCACATTTCTAAAGGGTAATATTTACAGTGCTGGATGGCTGGGCATTGTGCAGCTTAATGCGATTCTTAATAAAGGCAGCCTTCATTAAGACAGGGAGCACAGGCAATGTGCCCTTGCTTTTGAGGAAAGGACGACCCCGCACAAGATGGATGCTCCCCCTTGGCTTGGAAATCATGCGGGTCAAGTGCCTTGTCGTGCATTAACAGCCTTTTAAAGTTCCTCTGCAGATTGAGAGGCACTGCACAGATAAATGAAGGAAGAGGAGTCTTGAGATCTGTCTTGGTAACATAAATGCTGAGACACAGCAGCTGCATTTAAGCAGAACAATTTGCTAAATGAGTGGCTGGCTACTTTCCAGGTGGCCAGTGTGACACAGGGCTTGGATGAATCCTTTATTCAATCATGCATCTGTCTAGACTGAGACATGAAGGGCCAGGTTAGAGCCACCACGGCAGCAACAGCAGCAGCACTAGTAGCTTTGAAACCCTTCCATAAAACATGCATAGAAGTGCCAACAAGGCAGCTTGGCCAGAGCTCAGCTGGAGCGGGTGCAGTGGCATGGCGAGCGGGAAGCCTCCAGGAAAGCCGGCTTCTCAGCTGAACGAAAGCCAGCTTGGAACGGTGGCTCTGTCTCCACTGTATCAGCCTACTGTATCACTGCACACAAACACTAGATGCATGGGGCAGGCAGGTGATCCGAGGAGGAAGCAGCCGCAATGAAAGGCTGGAGAGCAGAAACACTGATGCATTCTTTGATGTTTTTAATCTGTACTTTGAAATCATTTTCTATGTGTTTTGTCTTGATTTTCCTAGATCGGTTTTAAAATTCCTAAGATAGATTTAAAAAATATTCTTAGCTTTCAGCCATGAACCCCTGTCTGCACTGCCTTCTCTCTACTGCTAAAATTTAATTCGGTTGTGGCCCAAGGACTTCACTAGAGATGATATTCTGAAGACACTGGCTGTGGCTGCTGGGGTTAGATAGATGACCACTCCATTCTGAGGTCTCAGGGTCCACGGAACCAGGTACAATTGAAGAGCATGTGGTCCAACTCTAACAAAACAGGCTGCCAGAGGACTTTATTGGGCTCTAATGGGGATGTACAGAAAAGGTGACTCTGTTGATTTTACTCTGATGAATAGTACTCCCAGCCTGTTTTACTTTCATTATTGCAATGAAGTTTGAGGGATGAGGATTTCCCTGTGGTCCTCGGCAGCCCTTGAAGTCTCTGCTCAGTTAGTGGCAGCCCCATTCCACCCTATGCTGCACCCCACTGGGCAGGCCAAGGCCTGTCGCCCTCCACACGGAGCAGCAGGTTCCGCTCACCTGTGACTCAGGAAGAAACATTTAACCCAATGACTCAGCAGCAGCATTTCCTGTGAGGTTCTGGGGAAGACTAGAGTTTGCTTAGGAAAAATTCTACAGCACTTTACTTATGGAAGTTTCTGTTTATATAAAGTGGAAAAACCTGAGTTCTGTTCTATGTCAATAACCACAGGGTTTTCACCAACATGTTCGTCTCCTGGAAGTTTCCTCTCATCAGTTGGCTTCAATCAGCCTGAAATAAATGAATGACCTTAATAGGGCTGTCCTGTCATTGGTTGGTTGGGGTGTGTGTGTGTGTGTGTGTGTGTGTGTGTGTGTGTGTTGTTAGCACCTCACCTGTTTTATTCCTTTTGTGACTATTCTGAGCCTGGTTTCCTCATTTGAACCACTAAGCAAAGTAAAGACTTTTCTTCAATTCTCCCAAAGTGTACATATTGTGTCTAGCCCCATTCTGTACTTCCAGGTGCAAATCTGATCTGTTTGTGCAAGGGCACCTTAGGGCATGCTTGGCACTATCATGGAAATCTTGGTAGCAAGAACAAGCTGCATAGAGAGTTACTCCAATCCACAGATATGCTACGAGGTGAGAAAAATCCATCAAACTCTAGGATCTGTTCAAGTGCTGGCAATGGGGACATGGCTCAGAGAAGGACCAATGTTATATATTAACCATCTTAAGAAAGTGCTTCCTTAATATACTAAATGTAACCCTGATGACTATTATGGAAAGATCTTTAAATGCATGATCCTGGCACTCAGTGCAGCAATCTGAAGATGCTGCAGGGTCCAATTCTCATCAAAGCAGCCTTTGAAGTAGTGGTGATGAACAAGGTCCTCTGGGCTTTGTAGCAGGTCATAAATGTGTCTTCCTGGTGAGTATGATTAAGTCCCTGTCTTAGTTACTTTTTACTCATTGCTGAGACAAAATACCTGATGCCCAAAGTTGGGAAAGGAAAGATTTATTTCTTACAGTTTGTGGAGGTTTCAGTCCATACTCAATTGGCTCCAAGGCAGGGTGGCATGGCGGGGCCACAGTTCATGGTGGCTGCAAACAGCAAAGGGGAAACTGCCAAGAGAGAGAAAGATGCACCTTCTTTCTGCCATTACATTGGATGCTGGCTCCACCCCTAGGCGGGTGTAGCACTGACACCATCAATCCAAGCACTAGACAATGAACCAATCACAAATGCACAATGCAAATGCACGAGGCCTGGGGCCACTGATATAAGCCATAACAGTCCCTAATTCCAGAGATACCTGATGTTATGGTTCCACAATGTCCCTCCCACCCCAGATTTCACGTGTTGATAGGTGGGGATTTCAGAAGGTGATTGGGTCATGAGGACACTACCTCATCTTAATCCATTGATGAGATCATAATTTGATGGCATTACTGGGAGATAATGGAAACAGAAGATGTGGCCCAGAGGGAGGAAGTGGGTCCTGGGGCTGTGACCTTGGAGATTATGACTTTTCCAGCCCTTTCTTCTCTTGCTGTTTCCCTCCTGCTCTGTTTCCCAGCTGCATAAGGAGGGCAGCTCTGTTCCACACACCACACGTTCCACCTCACCCCCAGCGCACGGCCGTGGAGCCTGCCCACCAAGGATGAAACCATAAGCCAAAATGCACTTTTCCTCTTTTAACTTGCTTTTCTCAGGTATTTTGTCACAGGGATGGACAGCTGACTAACACACATGACAAGTGAGTGTGAAAACTGCAAACATCAAAAGCTGCCCAAAGACAATTAAGTGACAGATTAGGCGACCAGGCAGGCAGAGCTGGGGCCTCTGCCTTGTAAACAACCTGCTTGGCTCTCACGCACAACCCGTGCCTGTGTTAAATGGCAACCCGAGCCCCTCTTTAATGCTATAGTCACTTCAAGTCTTTTCCGAGGTCCTTCCACAAAAACGTGATTTTAAAAATGAGTATCGAGCGGGGCGTTGTGGCTCACGCTTGTAATCCCAGCACTCAGGAGGCTGAGGCAGGAGGATCGTTGCGAGTTCGAGACCAGCCTGGGCTACCAAGTGAGCTCAAGGCCAGCCTGAATTGCATAGAGACCCTGTCTCAAAAAGAAAAAAAAAAAAAAAGTATCAAATGAGGCCTTAAATACTACTTGAAAATGTGACTTTTTAACATTCACGTGTAGCTCCCCGAAGAGTCACGCTTGATTGACATTTTGTACCATTTCAGGGCTGTTAATTAAGAACCACACATACTAGCGAGAAAGATGAAAGCCACAGAAGCTGCAACTATTTCCAAAACCCCGGATTCTCCTAGAACCTGGCAGCAGCAGGGCGTACACGGTGTCATTCACATGGAGCCCACTAGAGGGCAGTGGATGATCGGGTCTCTTCCAACCTTTAATGAAGGTTGCTATATATACACCTGCAGAGTGGCAAGCCCCGTACACAGTGCGCAGAGCAGCAGCGGTGACAGGTGTAGGAGTAGCCCGTTATTGCTACCAGCGCGGCGTGTCAGGAGGAGAAAGTGAAATGAATCATTTGCATTCTTACGGGTGAGCCTGCATTCCAATGAACAGGCGATGTTACGGGCCCTGCCTGGCTGGCCTCGCCGACGTCTGCAGAGGGCAGCCACCAGGCTGGACCCCAGCCAGGACAGCGGCCAGGATGAGAGAAGCACCTGGCAGCCCCAAGTACAGGGCGCGGTGGACCAAGAAGGGCTTTGCTGTGTCACCTCGTTTCTGCGCCAGCGTCCACCGCTGGGATTCCACCCTGGGGGCCGCGTGTCTGGCATCCACGCTACGTGCGTGGCGCCCCCTAGAGCAGGCAATGCTAGATCTCCGATCCCCACACCCCACACCCCGCGTGGGCTGCGGCCTGAAGTAAGGGCTGGGTATCTGCTCTCCCCTGGGCTCCTCAGGCTTTACTAAAAGTCTTTAGGAAAAAGAGGAGCGGCAACACCGGAGTGAAATTAGGAAGCAAGACCAGACAGAGTTCAAGACCTACGAGCTCCTCTTTCAGCCCCTTTCTTTCCTCCTCCACTCCAGAATCCAGTGCCCTCCATCTCTGAGCTGTCCAGATCTGCTCTCCAGAAGGACCGTAGGTTACTGGATCCCTGAATTCAGCTGTGTCTGTATCCCTCTGTCTACTCCCCCAGGCAAATTTGCATTTAAGCCTGCTTCTAATTTTAAAGCAAAATACAGAATAAGGATTCCTCCCGCCCTGGCCTGGTGAACATGAACCTTCCCTGCAAGCCAAAAGCACGTTTGTGCCGTCATTTTCCCTGCACTTGGATTTTTCAGATGCTTCCTGAGTGATTCCTCCACTCCCGGGCCTATTTCTTCACACATTTGCCATTTCCCTTATTTGCAAATCAGTAAAGCACAGGAATAATTGTACACACTTAGCTCAACTTGCTTGGGCTCGTATCCCAGCTCTGCCACCTCCTTGCGCAACTTCCATAACTGTTCTGTGCCTCAGTTTCCCCACACTCACAAATGGCAGCGATAATCCACCTCTGGGTGTGTGAGGAGATGAAGAGCCGGCGCTAAGCACCAGGCACGCAAGTGAGCTTTGCACAGGCGTTGTCTATGGAGGTTTTTGTTGTCATCCCACGGCATTTCCTTGTCTGCTTTCCTCTTGTTCTATCTCAGCCTGGAGACACTGGTGCTCCTGCCCACCCTTCCTACTGTTCCAGAAAGGACAGCAGATGGTCGTGTGGTCCCTGTCTCAGTGGCATCCCCTGCCTACCTGGTCTCACCATGGTGGATCCGGCACTTGTCAGGCTCCATGGCACTGAAACAACACAAACACGAAATACCTTCTTCAGATGGGATGTCAAGAACCACGACCCAGAGGTGGAGGGTGGCTCTAACAAGTGTCCTCTATGTCACGCCCTACTTATAGAACAGCCATAGAAATAGACACTTGCTGACTTTGCCTACATCACAAATGATTTCCAGTTCTTTTCCTTTAATGATCCACTTCCACTGTGCTGATTCATGATTAAAATAAGGAACTTCTTTAAAAATCCATGCAGAAGCTGAGATCCCAGGATTGTAGGGTGGTGTCTGGACTTATGAGCCTTCTGTGAAGGTTCTGCCAGCCTAGCAATGGGGAAATGTTGCCTTCCCAGCCTGGAGGAGGGGAGGGGACTTTCCTGAAGTGGCCATGCATCTCTTTCATGGGAAGGGAAGAAGGGACACAGGGCGAGACAGCTCCCAAATCCAGCACATGAGGTGAGCAGTTCCTTCCTCTTAGCCAGGTCCTTTAGTGAGGGTGAGGAAGTTGCCGCAGTCCCCTCCTTTGAGTAGATATTGGGCTCCAAAGGTTTGGGTGACCCTGACATGTACCATAACCAGAGCTGGAGTCCTGATGGGGCTTGATGGGACCGGTGGCAGCAGGCAGAGGCGACCTGCGGAAGAGATAGCGGAAGGAGGGGAGCGGGAAGGTGCCGAGCAGTGTGACTTGTCCTAGTGACCTCCTAAACCTCAGTACTGTGTGCCATGATCACAAAAATGCATGTTTCAGTCAGATTTGTCATCAGAAACCAGGGAAGGCGCCGAGAGGATGCCAGGGTGGGAGCCCCAGCCGGTGTCTGGGACTCATGAACATGGCAGCTGCAGGGCTTGGCGGACACTGTGAAGCTACTCTGAATTCCATAAATAAATTTATTTATATCAGAAATGTTCATTGTTCTTTTATTGCCCAAAACGAAGAATTTTCTAGAGACATTTCTTTAGTGGCTCGGTGTTAGAAATCTGCATGTCTTTCAAACACATTCGCGTAGTTATAGACTTGCCATCCCTATAATAGGTGTGGTTGTCTTCTTCTGGCATCTATGAAGTTCAAAGAGAAAGATGGTTCATAGGTCCATAAGTTTCTAAAAGCCACTTAAGTGTTATATTTTGCTCAGTGATTGTTATACTCCTGTTTATGTATATTTTGTTTCTATTCATAAATATGTGCATATGATCTTTTAATTCATTCCCTATACACTGCTGTATACATTATAATTTCCTTTCATGTAATGTCTTCAAAACTGTAAATAAACACATTTTGCTGTCCTGGAAGCCCTTGCACCTTAATCTTGTACTGTATGGAAACTTTCTTCTTTTGGATAGCTCCTCGGGCAGTCAAATCTGTTTCTCACTTTCTAGATTCAGACCTGTGGTTTTGCAAGAGATATTTTTTTCTACTCCCGTTATTGCTAAGGTGTTCTTCTCTATTTTCTTCTAGTATCCACTTTAAAAATATTTAAGTCTTTGCTCTACCTAGATTTTATTTTATATACTGTATGATGCACAGACTCAAGTTTTCCTCAAATAAATAGTGCAGAGTTGTTTGTTAGACTGTTCTCCTACTTTGGAAATGTGAAGGTCACCAAATACTATTTCCTATGTACAGAGAGGACTGTCATTATCTATTTCTTTTTTTTAAATTGCTACTGGGGATCAAACTCATGGCCACCTGCTTGCAAGGCAGATGCTTATGCCACTGAGCTAAATCCCCAGCCCCTAAGACTGTCATTGTCCAGTCTGCAAACTTCTTCTTTGTTCTGGAATTTCACTGCTTTTGTTCCCTGTAAGTTAACCACATAGTTTGATATCTAGGATTCAAGTCCTCCACATTGTTTTATTTTTTCGGTACTTTTTGCCCATTACTACATATTTAGTCTTTCACATGAACAGCAGAATCAACTTTTTGAGCTATGAAACAACCTCATTGAGATTGTGATTAGATGTTGAATTTGGGGTTTAATTTTGGGACATCTTCACAATACTGAATTTGTCTATCCAAACATATAGATGACAGTTGGGATTTCTTTTATGCCTTTAGAAAGGTTGTTGTTAAGGTTCCTTCTGGTGTATATTTGGTAATCTGCGAATTACCTTTTTCTTCAGAGGGAGAAATGAGAAAGACGGTGAAGAGCCGAGCCCTGGTGGCCTGGTTCCATCGTGAAGCCACATCGCCCTGCAGATTGCACAGCGCTTTTCCAAGTAAAGACATGATCAGTCCATGGAAGATGCTGTTAAACACAAAAGCAAAAATAGCATACATGTTCTTTAAGAAGAAAATGGTTTGAGACCCTCTGACAAGTGAACAAAAAGGCTTGTTCTGAGCCAAAAAACCTTTACGTCTTGTATTTTTTACAGAAGATTTTGAATAGAGAATTTGGCCTCTTTACACGTTCACTCTCTTCAGCAAAAACCTTTCTGTGATTCTTGGTTATTTTAATATCAATTGTAAATAATCTTTCTGGCCTGCTGGTTTCTCTCTCCCTTAACCTCACACCTCCCGAGGCACTTGGCCTCACCAGGGATCAGTCACTAACCGCCAAGCTCACGTCCTTCACTTTGTCACTAGTAACAAGGGAAACAGTCTCCACCCACACTGGATCCCCGTTCTGGGGGCTGCACCTCCGGGCTTCCCCGTTCACTCGCTCTAAGTCTGGTGGGTGCATATGCACTGTTCCTGATCCTTTGTGTCTCATTTTCCTTCTTACCTGGCTTAAATCCACTTCCTTGTACACTTCCTCAAATCCCTGTTTTCTCTCATTTTTGTTCCGGCTTGGCAAAGCAGCACCCCAGGCCAAGCCCACCTTGACTCTCCGTCTACCTCCCGCTTGTATCCACGTGAAACCCTGGCTTGAAACAAACCCCAGAACTGTGCTGAGTGGCCCGACTCCGAATTCGTAACCACAAACCACTGATCAGCTCTTTGCACCTCCTGGCAGCTGTCCCTCATCTTCCACTTCCCAAGATGAGCTCGTTTCCCCTTTTCTCTGTAGGTTCCTAACACTTCATCCCCGCCCCTCATCCCCATCCTCCTTGTCACTAAGGGTCACTAAGAAAGATGCTCAAAACCAGATCCTACGCACACATGCTTAACTGTCCCTGGGCTTCGTAGCCTCCCCTTGGTTCCCTCCTTGGGGGCCACTCGTGCTTCTCCCTGAAGCAGCCTCTAGCCGTGCACTGGACCCGCTCTGCTTGTCCACCCAAGGCTCAGCC
This sequence comes from Cavia porcellus, assembly GCF_034190915.1. NCBI lineage: Eukaryota > Metazoa > Chordata > Mammalia > Rodentia > Caviidae > Cavia > Cavia porcellus. The sequence continues at coordinate 37,684,879 of NW_026947504.1, read as the reverse complement.
TCTCTCTCATTTCTCTCTTGCTTTCTCAAATTTGCAGATTTTACTGGATCATTCCCATGAGCCCACAAGCATTCTCTGTTTCTCCTACTGGGCAGAAGAAAATAATTTGTCTTGATTCTTTTTCCTCTCCAACCACAACTTCATTTTACTCTTCTTTACATACTGAAGTGACTTGAAAGCGAGAGCTTCATTCTGTTGTCTCCATTTATGTCTCCTATTGTATTTTGATGTTATTCTTATGAAGCTTTGGCTTCACCTCCCTAGAACTTGTTCACTCAGCAACTTGCTGTTGAATCCCATGGAAATATTGGTCCTCATCTTTCTAGAAACTGTTCTTGACACTGATTTACTGGGCCAGAGAGTTGGGAGGAGAGAGTCAGAAGGAGAGAGAGACAGAGAGAGAGAGAGAGAGAGAGAGAGACAGACAGACAGACAGACAGAGACAGAGAGAGAGACAGACAGACAGAGAGAGAGAAAGAGAGAGAGACGGACAGACAGACAGACAGACAGAGAGAGACAGGGAGAGAGAGAGAGACAGACAGACAGACAGACAGAGAGAGAGAGAGAGGGACAGACAGAGAGAGACAGGGAGAGAGAGAGACAGACAGATAGACAGAGAGAGAGAGAGAGAGAGAGAGAGAGAGAGAGAGAGAGAGAGAGAGAGAGGCTGAGGACAAGAACATACCTTCCAGGTTGTGTTCCCATTAACCCACCTCCTCCATCCTAGTCCTACCTCCTAACAGCATAGCAAAGCATTAATCCATTTACCCCAGCACCCCGTGATCTAACTGCCTTCCCAGAACCCCACTTATGAACACGTGACCTTCTTAGGAGACATTTTTTATCTGTTTCTCTGTGCTAATGGTTCTGACTCCTCCTGATGCTCACACACTGGTCATCCCACATTTCTGGTGCCCTTACCTGACCCCGCTTCGTCCCTGGCACTTCCTTCCTGATATCCTGAGTCATCACGGGCTTAAAGCAACAGGGTCAACTGATCATGAACCAGAGCCTCTAAATTGATCATCTCAAAATTTTGTTGCAGTGATAGAAAGATGACTACCATATTCTGTGTGGTCCAGGGAGCCAACTCAGAGTGGTCCCGCCAAAGGGCCTTGGAAATGTGGTACAGTGTTGATGGGGGGACCACTGGAATGACCAACACCATGGCAGGTTATGAGAGCTGGAATGAACTTGAGTTGTGGAAAATGAAAGAAGTTCCATTTATTGCATCTCTGCAGCTATGGAGTGAGATTTCACACTTGCACTGGTTTACCGAGTATATTAAAATAAGCCATGGCATACGGTGCTTACATCCCCGGCTTGTCTTTTAAGAATCTGTGCTCCTGGATACTGACATGTTTCCTCACAACAAAACTGTTTTTTCAAGAAATGGAAAGAATGGCCCGAAGTGAAGATTTTCTGCTCTGCCACTGCTCACCCGAAGAGGAGTCTCCTTCAATCCTGCTTCAAAGTGTGAAATCACTGATTTCTTTAAGAGCGGCAGACTCCAACGGCATCTCTGCCTCCCTCCCTAAAGAAAAAAAAAGCAAATCCCAGAAAAGCATCTCTCTCTCAGTAAGAGAGCCCAGAAATTATTCATATTGCTTTGCAGCTTTGGCAAGAAACCAGATTCCAAGAATTCAGGCATCTGAAGCCTTTCATCGGCCAGCAGCAGCAGCGCACATGGACAGCAGCGATCTAACTGCCCAAAAAAGCCTCTCTGATTTCTTTCTAGGATGTGAGGAGGCCCGATTTAGAACTGATATTTCCTCCTTACGGCTGGAATTTCTCATCTCTAGCTAATCTGTGCATTTTAATATCAACACAGAAAGCAGAGGAGATGGTCTCACTTGGGAGTGAAGGATTAGTAACTACCTTCAAATGTCAATGATTCATGAGAGCATTCATCACAGCCAATAACCTGAAGTTTCCATACGTTGCCTAGGACTGGACCCTAGACCCTGAGCAAACTCAGCACTGGCCCTGGGAAAAATAAGGGGGCTGGAAAACTAGAAGTGCCCGGTGGTGTTTGGGTTGGCTCCAGATTCTGTTTCTTTGAACCATTTTAAATTGCAGAGCATTATTGTAAGTGAGTCAATTTCTGACAGATCTAGGTATTCTAAATCTTATGATCTCACCATCTCTGTATTGGAACAGCCTTTGACTTTTCAAAAAACCTTTCTTCCTTTTTTTCCTCTATGGAATATAGAAGGATTAAAAAAGAAAAACCAGAACAAATCTTGTTTCCCCTTTAAAATGGAGAAAATCATTGACTCCTAGTTACAAAAGGTGAAGTGGAGATCGAGATTAATGCCAGTGTCTGCAAAGAGCACACTGTTTTTTTTTTTGTATGAAAGGGAGAAAGACAAGATGTTAGCTCACCCTGAAGTATTGCTAGCTATTGAAGGTAGATCTTCTCTAGACTTTAGTCTTTCAGAAATAAAGTAATGGATCATCCATCTGTAACCTCATAAGCTGTCTAAGGAAAAAAAAATGCAGGTTATTTGTGTGTATTGACTTGAACCAAATTAATTTCCCTAAAGTGTTGAAGGGTAGCTAGGATTTTGTCACTTGTGTGAGAAGGTTCTTCTGGAGCATTATGGGAACTGCCACATCTTGAGAATGCCAGCTGTTAGGGGTATGTCAATGTCCACTTGGATGAAAACCAAAGAAAAAAGAGACACTGACCACTTCTGTGATGCACAGAAGCTAAGAAGGCATACAGGCCACCATCAGGTGGTACACAGCACCGGTACACCCACAGGCTGGGACAGTTGTTTAACAGATCATAGTCAGATCTGCCTCGAGTTCATGGGCTCAGTTGTGAAGAGAGAGACTACAAATGGTGAGGCGGTCAGCGTTGTGAAAAATGTTAGGGACCCCATGTTACAAAATGAGGAGAGAAAAGGGATCAGAACTGGTCAGTGATAGGAAGATGAGGAAGAAAGGAAGCAGTTCCAGAGAACTCCAAGGTTCCTAACACAGACGATGAGATGAAGCCTGACCCAACTTAGCAAGACAGGAAACACCAGGAAACCTGCAGAATTTGGAGGGGCAGAGGTGATGTTGTATGCTGACCTTTGGCTTTAAAAGATCAACTGGCATTCACAAGGATATGAATCATATGTTTAGAGCACACGAGTCCAAAAGTAAGTTTTAAAACATGGCCCAAACCACGACAATGCAACATAACACTTAGAGTTTTGTACAGGGAGAAAGCCTACGAGGCACAGAGGAGAAGCCGCTGGAGTGGAAGGAGCAGAGAGTGGGGATATGGCAGAAGTCAGGGAAGAAAAGCAGTGTCTGCTCCAGAGTTGGTGTAATGCGGACTCACAAGGCAGGAGAGGATTCGTCCTTCCCAGGTTGCTGTGTTAGGCCCAGTGCAGTGGTATAGCAGCAGCACTGGCATCACTGGCACAGGGTAACGGACTGGGACGCGATGCTGCCATTTCCTGGGCGTGTGGGCACCAGGACATGTTCCACTTCAGGCTCATTCTCTTGGAGAAGTTACTGGGGATTTGAGGACAGAAGAGAATGTGAAATTACTGACTTGTCTCAAGGGACACTGAGCTCACTTGGGACTTGTGGGAAATTGCCCAGGGACTCGGGTGTGGTTGTGCGTCTTCCCCAGCTGCCCATCTCAGCCTCCTCTTCTCTGTTTTCTTAAGCGTCCGCTCCTTACTCGGGCTCTGATCTCCAGGGTGTCTCATGGATACAGCCAGCTCCCTATACTCTTGTGACACGGCACGGAGGGCTGCAGTACTGGCGGAAAGATGAAGAAAAGGCACAGCCAGGGGAGCCAAGAAGGTCCTCAGGAAGGCCAAGGAGCACAGCACGGGGACTGCCGAGGTCCTGTCCTCTGTGGCGGACCTTCTCTGTTAGTGTAGACAGCACTGGAGAGGGGATGCAGGGACTACAGCACACAGAGAAGGTCTCAAAGATGGTTCTGCCTAGGGTGGGCATGCTGTGACCCCTGACTGGGGAAGGCTCATCAGCCCCCAAACTCAAGTGTCCTCTGTTCTTTTGCCCTCAGGCCTGACTTCCAAGCAGTGAGCAGCCTAGGGCCTCTTGCAAAGCCCTGGAATCACTTATTTGCTACCCCACCAGCTTCCATGTGCCACCTCATTATCATAATCACCAAAATTTATTGAGTACATATTATGTGCCAGTCACTCCTTAAAGAGCTTGGACATGTGTGGATTTGTTTGTTCATTAAAAGAAACCCCTTATTTTATAGATAAGGAACCTGAGGCCTTTGCATGTTTATAATTTTCCCTTTGGTCTTTTTGACTCCATTGTAATCCATCCCTCATTTCTCCATGAAAGTGATTCTCCTTAAACATTTTTAAAAAATCTGTCCCTTCATCAGTAAATCCCTGATTGTCTTGCTTGGTGCTATCTTTTTCCTTCAAAATTGTTTTACTTTAAACTCTGTCATCTTCTCCAAAGTATCCAAGGTCTCCCTCCCTAAACCCCTGTTCACTGCGTTCATGTGTGGGATGCTCCTTCTGTATCTGGGTCTACGCTCCCTCTTTCCTGGGAAGGCTTTGCTCTCAGGCTCCCCATCTGGGCTGACCTGGCTCCCAAGATAGATCGGCTTGCCTGCCTCCTCTCTAAGGTGCGACTATTACAAGAAAGCAGTGTTTTGTAAATCTATATCTTAGAGTTCATTTCATGAGTAAGTAGGATTCTAGATACATAAATCCTTTCTGTATAGAACAGAACAAGATTCTCATTTAGGAAACGAAGCCAATCTCTGTTCTCTTACTGATATATTGTCTTCACAAAAACCTCTACATTTTCAAATATTTTTCTAAGAAATCCTCTGGAGTAGGTTGATGTCTCCTAGTAAAAAATTATTCTTTGTGATTGATAGTTTAATACTCAAAAAAAATGTCTTGTGCTGGGCTGGGAGAAAAATTAGCAATAGGTCAGGTTAGAATAAAAAATCCCTTTTTGTTCATGTATTTATTTATCCTCTACCATCCAAACACTTATTAGGCAGGTATTTCTCATTAATCATAAGTATTTCTGGTCTGGAGGTGTAGCTCATCAAGGGAGCACTTGCCCAGAATGCTAAGGACCCTGGGTTTGATCCCTGGCATTAAAAAATAAAATTCCCACTTCTGTGTTTTATATTTGTACCTAAAACTGTTCAGGCTGAGGCATACTTCAGAGCATGTCTAAGTGATGTAAAAGCAACAAAATAGAAATTGCATTGTAGTTGAAGTCATGTATTAGTGGTAATGACAGAGTGGGTACTTACATGGTAATTAGTTTACAATGTGCTCCCACAAATGCACTCAGATACCATGATTAATGCTCCCCAAAGCATTCCGTCCCTGTAACTAGCTATCATTGTGCTTACCAGAACTTAACTCCACCAGGATATTATAATAAATACCACGTTGGTTCTACTACTGCTTTACGTGATTGGGCTGGGGTGTGAGAGAGGCTGGTGAGCTGAAATGGAGATAAAGTGCAAAGTTTAGTCTCTGGAAATCAGTAGGGAGCAGTCAGCTAGCCTTGAGTGAGATTTTGGGGTGACATAGGGACACAGTCACATCTCATACACATGCGCCCAGGCTGTGGAGTTATAATAGTTATAAAGTGATGTTTTGAACTGCTTTTTGTTGAGGGTGTCTGGAAATTAAACACTGGAAAGAAAGAACTGGCCCTTGCTTCAGAGGCACAGAGAATCATCCTGAACCTCATTCCCAGTCTCCTGGGAAGTCTCTTGACAGGAGCCAAGACACAGAGGAGGGGCTCTCAGAGAATGGCATCATTAACGGACACTTCCATTGGCTGATCGGGATGGTGGGCAGCCAATGTCACTGGCTGCATCCTAGACAACCTCCTCAGCAGCAGAGGCAATGTGGAAAGTGTACAATCCCAGTCAGCAAATGTTCACCATTGGGCACTGCACGCTCTTCTCCTGCTCCATTTGCAGGATGAAGCCTTAACAGCCAGGGTGCTGTTTGGAGACAGAGCCTGGGTGTTAGCTGAGGTCATGAAGGTAAGGCCCTCATGCGACAGGATCAGTGGTCTCCTGAGAAGCCCCAGGGAAGCTCTCTTTCTGCCCTCACAAGTCAAGGAAAGGCTATGAGGGTGCACAGCAAGAAGGGAGCAGCTCTCTGCAAACCAGAAACAGAACTGACCACCGCCTTGATCTTGGGCTCCCAACCTCTTAGACTATGAGAAAACAAACTTCTATGGTTAAAGTTACGCAGTCCGAGGTATTTTCTTATGGCTGCCTGAGTGGACTAAGCCATTTACCCAACTGTGATTTGCTCCAAGCTAAGCATGCTGTGTGTTCAGCTCCTGAGTTCCTGTCCTTAGCAAAGGACACACAAACAGCTTTCTGCTCCAGGAGCAGAGGAGGCAGCACAAGGTCCCCGTGGCTTCCAGGCACTGTACTATGCCTGGAACTTACAATTTTGGGAGCATTCTCTGGCCTGCCTTCTTTTTCAGAGACCACCTCATCATGATCAGAATGGAAACCAGCCTTGAAAAAGCTCTTTCCTCTGTGCTAGGCAACTAATGGACAGGAATTATCTCAGGTAATACTCCCAACAACCCAGTAATGCTGTTTGTATTACGCCGACTTTACAGATGAGGAGACTGAAGCACAGAATTCACACAACTTCTGAGGACTCCAAATAGGATTTGATCTCAGACACTAAGCCTCTGATTGTCTATTTACTTAAAAACAAAAACCTCAACTGTTACCTCCATGTACTGGTTAGACTTAGAATGGGGAACAAAGCAGGTACCATGCCTTCCCTCCTGGCTAGTGGACAGAGCAGCCAATCATCACAGCATTCACCATCTACATGGATAGGCTGTGATGCACAGCGTACAGGGAAGGAAAGGGGTCAGCGGAGACATAGACTTCTTAAGGAGGTTAAGAAAGGACAGCAGAGGAAATTTAACTTGAGACTGGACCACAAAGCATGGTTTTGCAAGCAAAAGGCAGTTTGTGCAAAGGAAACAGAAAAACATTGAGTGGGTTTGAAGCGCTGAAGAAAGCCAGCGTGGCTGTGCCTGCAAGCCAGGCAAAGATGGGCAGGGAGGATTGAGTAGCTGTGAGGACAGGAGAAGGGAGCACTCATGGGCTGGAAAGGGAGGGAGTCCTGAGAGGGAAGGGCCAGCAGTGGGTGCAACATTAGGGGCTTTATCCACAGCAAGATTTTCATCTTTGCTGCAGCCCTGTGAGGCGAGGCTTACAGTTTCTGTTTTGCAGATGAAATGCCTGAGGTTGAGAATAAAGACACGACTTGTCCCAGTCCCCAGAGACAGGCAGAGGGGCTGAGATAGAAGACCAACCCTCAGGCTCCAGGCCTGCATAAGTCTCTCACTCCTTCCTGCCTTCCCCAGGATGCACCAGTAGGAGCTTGACTACCCTGGGATGGGGCTCACAGGTTGCCTAGAGGCAGACAGGGGCAGCCTGCCCAGCACAGTGGGACTGACCTCCATGCCCCTGAGTTCTCCCAGAAAGGATTACTTTTCTTTTCTCCATTGGGCTTTCCCAAAGGCACTGATAAAATGCTGTGTGATTTCGGGAAACTGCAAGGCAAGTTGGGAGTCCTCAGCTTGCCGCCTGTGCAGGCCGGGAGCCTGGGCACCCTTAGTGCTGTGCAGGACTGCAGCTCCCTCTGGGCCCCCACGGTGTAGTGGAGCACGGGCGGAGAGGACCTCCGGAAGCCGCTATGAAGCAGGAAGGGCGCCCTCTGCTGGGCAGGAGCGCACAGGGGCTGAGCTGGGTCAGGTGCTCTGGAGCTATGGGAACCTGCAGATCTAGCTTTTCAATCCCTTTCTTCTGAACCCATCAGCCTTTTCTGTTTCTCAATATGCAAAACTATTGGCAAAAGAAAGATGAATGAGAGATGTGTTTCTCAAAACTTAGGGTAGCTACTGTCCTTCCCTATCTCACACTTATATCCCATAATGAGAAGGAGGAGGAGGGCGGAGGAAGGGCAAATGCAAAGTGAAACTGGGCTTCCCTTCCAGCCATTCCACAAATACCCCTGAGTGCCTACTAGGTGCGGAGAGTGTGTAGGTAGGTGCCAGCAGAGCCTCAGGTGTTGGTGTCACCTATGAGGTACTCAGGGCTGCACACTCATGGCAGGTGTAGGCAAACACAGCTAAAGGCTGGGGAGCCTCCTGGGGTGGGAGGGATGCATGTCTGGGTAGGAAGAAGGTTCAGGGGAATCTGCACGCAGTAACATCTGAGCCGTAAAGAACAGCACAGAGAGTTCAGCAAGAACCACCTGCTTTGGGAGACAGGGGAACCTATGCATATGTTGATCCCCGCTACCTGGCAATGTGGGCCCGCAGCAGGGGCTCAGCAAACATCTAGCAGATGGCTGGAGGATGGAGGTGTCAGGAGCAGTGCCTGGCGGGTGTTGAAGAATCTCTGTTTTAGTCAGGCTGAGGTTCCTGTGGTTTGAAGATGCGGTGGGGTTGAAGGCTGGGAGAGTGGAGGGTCCTTGGATGCCACTTGTGTGGTCTGAACACAGCCTTTCCCCTCCCAACTCATATTGAGGCGGCCAAGCAGGAGGTGTTTGGGTCATGGAGATTAAAGGTTTTCTCCCAGGATACTTGTGCAGCTCCCCCAAGATCCAGGTGTTATAAAACAGCCCCATTGCTCGTGCTTTGTCCCTCCTGCATACGAGTTCTTCCTTCCTCCTCACTCCTGTGAGTGGGAGAAGCTTGAGACCCTCACCAGAAGCCAAGCAGACACCGGCATCCTGCTTTCCAGCTTTGCAGTCCTAAGAACTGTGAGCCAAAATAAATCTCTTTTCTTTATAAATTACAGAAAATGGACTAAGGCACAATCTGAAAGCTATAATTGGACAGAGAGTTGGCAAACATTAAGAAATAATGCCATCAGAATTGAGTTTCAGGAAAATTAATCCAGCCACATTTAAGACACAGATTAATCGATAATCTCCTAACTTTAAAAATAATTTCAACTCTCAGACTTCCTTCTCCTTGCAGATGCAGGAAATCCCTCTTTGCTGAGCAGAGTGGTGCCGTGTGACATCTTTGTGATGTGTGCTGATGGGACCGTGACACGTGCAGTTGCCAAGGGGAGGAGAAAGCACCGTGTGAGAGCTGCACAGCCCGTTGTCCTGGGCTGCCCTTCTTACCCAGCCTGGATTCGGAGGAGCAGCTTCCAGGCTGCCAGTCTGACAATAAGGCTCCAAGCTGGGAGCTGCAGTTGAAAGCTTCTGTCCAGAAGGGAAACGTACTTGGAATAAACCATACATTTCCCACTTCATCTTTGCAGAGATATTTTATATTCCTCAGATCCTCCGAAGCAGTGACCCCTGAGCATTGTAAAGCCTGCCTTTCAGGATGCATCCTCTAGCTGAGCTTCAGGCTCCCTTTGAGCTCCTGACATTTGGGGCAGCTCTCAGCCTTGTGCTAAGCCTGCCCCCAGGGCTGGTCCTTTTCCAAGATATCTGGTGCTGGGCTCTGGATTCCAGCAGTGGGGGATTAAATTCCCAGTTTACTACTTAATCCCCTCATTTGGAAATTGAATAATAACAGTTCCGATCCTGGAGAAAGGTTCTGAAGATTTGTTGAAATGATGTATGGGAAAGTGATCAGTCTCATGCCTAGGACTTGCTAAGTGCTCAAAATGTGAATGTTTGATGGTGATATCTAAGGATGATTACAACTGCCACATGGAGGGGTAAAGACCTCCTTCATCTGTTCCCCTCCTAACCTGTGCTCCTATTTCCTTCCCATAGGAGAAGGTCTACCTTGAGGTGACTGAGAGAAACAACTCCACAGGTGTGAGAAAAGCAATACATGGTTTCAGTTTGCTCATGCTGCACTGACCAGGGTCATTCTAAATTCTAAATTCCCCCTTTTTTTCCCCACTTCCTTTCTGCCTGCTGTGCAGGTTAGTTGTTCCCTGTCTCCTAGTGCCCCGTAAAACCTCCTCTTCCCATCTCCCAGCTCAGGGGCTCTCACACACTTCTGTATCGGGCTCTGGACTGTCTGTCTCACATACATAAGGCTGCTTAGCCTACTTTCAAAAACCAGACTTGAAAGAATCCAAGCACACAAAGTCAGGTACTGTCTGTTCCCAGGCATTTGTGGAGACCCAAAAGAAAGTGCTCATGGTGACATGGCCTGGAGGAGTGGTCTCCAGAAACCGGAACAGGGAGGGGAGGAGGAGAAGTCTAATCAGAGGCGCTAAAACACATGGAGACGGGAGGAATTTGCGCTGGTTTTCTATAGAATAGTAGCATAACTATTGGTTAAAGCAACCTATGATATATTTCAAAATGATGAAAGAACACAGTTCCCCAGCATATAAAAATGATTAACGTTTTAAAAAAATGATTGATGTTTAATGATTAATCAAGGAAATGAAAACTGATTTGATCACTGCTTGTTATAAATGTGTATTGAAGTGTCTTACTGGACCCCATAAAGATGCAAATATTATGTCTTGATGTAAAGTTAAAATAATAAAAATAAACCGAAATGAGCTGAATGTATAAACCCAAATTTGTTCTTTTTAACAATGTGAATGATATTAATATATTGAGTACATATTAATTAACAATGTAGATAGTGAGATTATTAAACTGAACATGAAACAAATTACACTGAGTAAGATAACCTGGACGGCCTGAAAATGGACTGACAGTTAAAGTGGTTAACAGCTAGAGAGCCAGTGACTTCCGGGAAGAGGAGGGGAAACCGTGAGCGGGCTGGCCCGCCCCTTCCTGTAGACACGCCCCCTGGCACCGGAAGTAACTAATGCTTCAGCTTTCATTGCTGAGATCCTAGTTCATGCTTCCGCAGTGCTGATATTTCCTTTGCTTCAACTTTGAAATTTTCTTAGATTTCCTTCTCTCCAGCCTTATTCTTGTATGTACTGAGGTTCATTAGGCAGAGCTCCGGAAGTGTGCATTTCCCTGCAGTTGGGCTGCCATTGATCGAAACCTTCAGGATCTCCCCTCCTAGGCTGAGATGTGCTCTTCTGAGATGATCTGGCCCCTGAGTACTGCACAGTCTTCTCCTCTGGATTTATTTGTTTATTTATTTATTCATTCAGTCTTAAGCATTCAAGAAAATAAAATGTTATTAATTACATATTATTTTCAAGCTAAACTAACTAAAAAAGAATCCAGGCTACCACTTTTCTCATGTGGCCCACTCCTTTCTTTTGAAGTACTCTCCAAAGCAGGGTCCCCATCTGTGTCTGAAGACAGTGACACACACCCCCCCCCCCCCAGTGCCTCAGGCCTAGCAAAGCAGTAACTTTGGGTAGTGCAACAGCCTGATCTAGGCGCTCTAGTGTTTTGTGTTGACATCTGATGACTTGATCCTCATACCACAAACATGTATGTGTTTGAATAAACTCAGGCATGGAAACAGGTCTCATAACACTGACTGCTCACTGCCTGTTAATGAACTTCCGGCACAGTGCCAGTGATCAGTTTGTGGCATACTGATGACATCTGTCGCCCACTGGGGCTTCTGGATAATAGAACTGTCCTAGAGGGCCAAAAGGTGGAAATCAGTGAACACACATGAGCCATTCTTAGCCACAGCAAGCACACTTAGCACTATATATTTTCTTTGGTTGATTTTCTCTTTCCAGGAGGAAGACCTTTATACATAGACTGGAAGATCCAACTTTCTTCTCCCTCCAGGCAGGAATTATTCTGTAGCCTGAGAGGTTTAGCTGTATATTATAGTGTGGATTGTGTTTCCTGAGGACAGAGTCTAGGTGCCCTGGCCCAGTAGCCACTGCAGGATCACCAAGGGTCTCAACTATTTGCTCAAGGAAATAATAAAAGAGCTAAGCATGGTTGCTTACCCTGTAATCTCAGCTACTCTGGATGCTGGGGTAGGAGGATCGCAAATTTGAGGCCGGTCTGAGAAATTTAGCAACATCCTACTTTGAAATTAAAAATAAAAAGGGCTGAGAATGTAGGTGAGTACTCTCTGGGTAAATCTCTAGTACTGCTCAAAGGGGGAGGCGGGAGAAGCAGGAGGAGAGAAAGGAGGAGGAGGAAGAGGAGGAGGAGGATGAAAAGAGAGGAGGAAAAGAGAAGGAGGGGAAGAGGAAGTAGGAGGATAGGGGCTAGGGAAGAGGAAGGAGAGAGGAAAGAAAAGGAAAGGAGAGGAGAGGTGACGAAGACTAGATGGAAAGAGAAGAGAAACAAGAGGAGGAAAATATATCCTGACATAGATTGCACATTGCAGCTCCTAAATATATACCCAAATTCTTTTTGCCTTCTGACCTTCTGACTCTGTAATTCATTAGGTTCTCTGAAAAGAGACCTTGGTGTTTCGGGCAGCTGAGTTAGATAGAAATGTTATAGGCAGTGAGACAGGGCTAGGTCTTCAAAGGAGCCAATGTAGAAGCCCAGATACCTTACAACTGTGGGTGAGACAGATACCTCCTGCTGCGGGCCAGGCTTCAAGACAAAAGATCAAACAAATGCACCCACCTCCTAAGGACTGATATTCTGAATAGGTCTCTATCACCCCGTGGAAGCCAAGAGTCACCATCTTAACCCCCTACAGGAAGAGCCACTGTTCTTTAAGCATGCCCGCTTACTATGTGACTGGCTTCCCCATTGGTCCCTGATTTAATCAGTTTTGCCTGAGCAATTAATCTTATTGGTTGACCACAGTTCTGTCCCACCTCAAGCCCACTTTGTGAGTTCCCAGGTTTTCCCCACCTTGGACCAGTTTTACTTGGTGGTTTTACTCTATAAAAGTCCTCAGAAAAGACAGAATCTTTGGCAACTCACTCAGGACCTCTTCTGTCTCTCTCTCAGACAGAAGTTTCTTTCTCTCAAAAAATATGTTCCACTCTTAACTTCATTGTTCCTAAAATTCATTCTTTGATTTTAGAGAACATGAACTCATAGTAGGACATCCAGTGGGTTGGGAGTTTCTTCCCCTGTATCACTGGCATGCCTGCCTAACTGATACAACCACAAATGTTGGGGGGGGGGAACATTCGATTTGTCATTCATTAACACATACAATAGATTACGTGATAGAGTCACAGGCAATGCATCACTCCATCTGATGTTAGAAGATCTGAAGCATCATCTTGTACTACATGTAAAGCTCATATTTTATTTGCATTCTGTAGCCTAACAAAATCTAACATGAATATATTATATTCAAGGGCACAATTTATGTAATCACGCCACTTAAGGAGCAGTTTAAAATAGCAAATAAAATCAAACTGTAGCACTCAGCAGCCTTATCAAATGAAAATCACATACCGAAATCCACTTTTTTCTTTTTAGCTTCAGCTGCAAGGACCAGAAATAAATAGCTCCATCTTCTCTGATCATGATTAAGGTATCATCAGGCACAGAGAGAATGCGCCACACAGGACCCCCCCTGGGGCAGCCTCTGCAGCACAGACAGCAAGAGGGACCTTCCTGTCAGGCCGAAGCCTTGGCTTGCTTCAAACACTACACACGCAGAAGCCTTCCTAGAGAATAAAGGGCAATTCGTTACATATCCACTGTTATTTCTGGCTTTCAGAATTTTGCTTTCCCGTTAGAGAATAGATCAGTCTTTTCTTGGATGTTGCAAATGTTAGTTAGCACTTGGACTTGTGGGTAATAACTGTGGCGAGCCTGCTCAGATGGGCCTGAAGTCTGTTTCCGGGCTGCCACCTGACTTCTGCTTTCCCTCTTCCTTTAAAGGGATTGATGATGACGACAATGATGCTATTACTGAGAGTGTACCATGTTCCATGCAGGGCATCACCATCACCCACCATACCTAAAGGGGTCAGGGCCCAGGCTCTACTATTTTACAAACACAGAAGCTCAAGCTTCAAGGGAAGTTAAATGGCTTGCCTAAGATCAGACAACTAGCCAATGGCCAGCCGGAGGCCATTGATCTGATGGTGAAGTTCCTACCCAGCAGGTCATATGCCTTGTTTGGAATCTTAGCAGTGTATCAGTGAGGGAGAACTATGTGGTCAGAAGAGAAAGGTGAACTGTCTTTGGACCTGAGAAACCATTTCCTCTCCATTCCCCACCCCCTCTACCCCTATTTCACTAGAAGTTTCCCTCTCTGCCCTGCAATCCTGAACATTCCTTTTCAAAGCACTTGATTTGGCTGGGGACTTGGCCAAGATCTGAATGCAGGTGACTTACTGCTCCATTTATCAGTTTTGAACTTAATTCACACCAGAACAATGGCAAGACGCTGTCGTATGTGATGACTGAGAATCCAAAAACTCTTCATTATTACACAACCTAAATTGGGCAGGATCAATAGGGATGATAATAATCCTGGCTGAGAATTTACTGTCCGACAACCCCAGTTCCAAACACTGTGCAGGCGTTCACGACTTCATTGTCACTATGCATCGCTATGCACTATGCCAATGGTATTTTCCTGGCTTTTCAGGAAAGTGGTGGATGTGGCCCTCCGTCCTTGGTTTTAGGATTCCTTTCACAGAACTGGTGTTAGTTACCGAAATCCCTGGTTAAACTGTTCCAAGTGCAGCCTGCCATGACGTGAATTTGAAGCTTGTATATAAGCATGTCTTCCAGGTTCAGCTTCGAGCTGACAGAAGAACTGAAGGGCGAAAGGCAATCTAAAAAGGGCCAGAACTAGTATGTGATGCACATTTCTTATTAAGCTTCAAATTGGACTCACAAAATACAACCCAGCTTACCCGCTGAATTTTGTAGTCTATTTTCATGAAAAGTTGTCCTATTTGTTCAATATTCTAGAAAGGAAAAAACAAATAGATTTATAGACTCACTCAATTGTTGGAGAAAGGAGTATAAAAGGAGGGAAAATCTTCACTTTATTGATTCATGAATTTCTTATTCAAAAAGTATAGTGTTCAAGGGTCTCTGGAATGTTTGCCCCAAAACATTAATAGGATTGTTTGTTAGATACTGAAACTCTTCCCCAGTGAGAAACTTGGGCTTCTAGACCTTTTAGTTTTGAAATCAAGCCCCAAACAGCAGGAGTAGATGTGTGGCCCTTGTTTACTTGTGTCCTCCCTGGTCTGGTCAATTCCAGCCAGAAGAATGGGCAGTGTTTAGGTTCCCACTTTAGGATATATAGCAAAGACAAGGAATGGTGAAGGCACTCATTTGGATACAGCCCAAGACAAAGAGACATGCAACTTCTGAAGAGTATTATCACTTGCTGTGGGGCGAGAGAGGAAGAGAGATTTGTTCTGTGTGGCTGGAGATGGGTCCAGCCATCCCCGTGTCTTTGCGTTCCTGGCCTATGTGTTCCCACATCCTGAGTAATTTGCTTGTAGCAATAGAAAACCTCAACATGGAGAGGTGGTCACTTCTGAGGTTAAATTATGATACATTACCATGACTTCTGTCTTGTTAGTAGACTGTCCCTTGCTCACCTTGATAAAGTCAACTGCCATCTGCCACACTGCTTGCTGCTCTACTGAGAGGCTTCTATGGCAAGGAGCTCAGGAAGCAGCTGGCCAAGAATTAAGACCCTTGCAAGACCCTGCAAGAATTAAGACCCTGTGTTGTTGGACTTGCAAGGAACTGAACACAGGGAACAACAGTGTGAGCCTAAAAGAAGGTCCTACCCAGTTGGGCTTTCCAATGAGACCCACCAGCCTTGTAAACACTCTTGGGACTCAGCTAGGCCATGCTTAGACTCCCACCTTACAAATGCTGCAAGGTATATTGTTTCCAGTTACTAAGCTTTTGATACTTAGTTATGGAACAATGGATAACTAACACAGTAGTTCAAAAGTATAGAAATTGGACTAATGGGCCGCACTCAATAAAGACCAATTGTAGGTCAGAGGGAGAAAAATTTTTAAGGCCAGAATTTTAAGGCCTTGAAGAGGCTACCTTACAAGGTACTGAGCTCTCTTTGGCTGAAGGTATTCAGCTATATGCCATCTCATAACCTAGCACAGGGGTGGATTTGAGTATGGATGTGTTACACAGTAAGAAGCTTCTAGGTTTAAACTCCTTTCAAATCCCAAGGCTCTATAATTTCAGGAATGATAGTAGAAGGCAGACTTAGAGCCTGCCAGGTGCTATGTCTGAATTGGGGAGTGAGATGTCGGTTTTCTTTTGTAAGACCCAAGGGTATCTATTTGCTTTTGAGCAGGAGAGACAGGGAAGTGGAGAAAATAGGATGATGCCTGGTCTCTGAGATATTAAGGCTTTGCTCACAGAGAATCAACACCCAGCAGAACCGTAGAGCCAGCAGAGCCAGCAGAAACCAAGGAAGAGCCCAGGACCACAAGACTCTGGCTGTGGACCCAGCACCAGTTCCCTCTAGGTCATTCTCTAGGGGACATGTGCCACACTCTTGGGTGTCATCCTCCGGGGCAACAGTGCCAAACTCCAGGCAATAACACGCACACAGGTTTCAACGAGCATTTTTTGATGAATGTCCAAAGAAATAAAAATATCCAAAGATACACCCTCAAGAAGGGGCTGGAGATAGAGATGGAAGAGAAAATGGAAACACTCTGAGCAAAGTTAACAACCGGCTGGTACAGGCTCCCCACCCAGACCAGTCTGTGACATAAAGCAAAGCCCAGGAGACCTGTGGGTGTGCTGGTCCGGGCCACTTGGAGCTGCAGATACGTGCAGCATCATGAGCCATGTGGTGAGGACGTGACCAGCAGATGGTTCTCCCTGGCCTTGCTGCACTGTGTCTGCGCCCAGAAACCCAGCTTCCTCCACCAGCTGAGAGTTGGGAGCGGCGTGTACTTCTGTGTGAATGGGCGTGATTATGTGGGGGCCTGAGGGCCACTGGTCTACTGCCTGCACCATCAAATGACTCGTTGGAGAAACACAGATTGGCACCAAGGCTATGCCAATACAGCACCTTGGCAGAAGCTGAGGCTTCAGAACTTGTGGCATACTTTGCCCAGCGGAGTCAGCATTTTGTAGAAAGGGCAAAGGAGATTTTTATTTGCATTTTAGCAGGACTAGGAGCAGTGGAATGGACATGATAATAGTTATTTCTCTTAAACATTCTTCTTTACAAATACAACAGCCAGGTACACTAACTGAGTCATGCTCCCCCGGAATAAAGACCATGACTCCTTTGTAGCTAGATATGACGCATGACTAATATTTGTCCAAAGAACTGAAAGCACAGTCATGGCAGCCTCTGGAGCTCGTCCTTAAAGGGAACAGGTAAATCCTCCCTCCTTTCTGCAGGCTGCAACGAAAATGTTTTGGCTGAAGACTGAATGGTCATCTGGGCCACTAGGAAGAACTGACATGCCAAGAGTGACAGAGCAGCTGAGTAAGCTTCATGAAGCCACTTGATGCCTGGCTTGTCACAAGAGTGGGAAAAGCTTCTGTAGACTTCATGAAGCCACTTGACCTCTGACTTTTCACAAGAGTGGGAAAAGCTCCTAATCTCACTTAGGCTTTGGTGGCTGAGGGTCTTCTGTTAGTGCAGTTAAATCCAATGCTAAGACAAGGAGCTTTGTACCACACTAGAGTTTGAATCCCACACCTGTTCTTTAGTAGTCAATGAAATTCAGGGCAGTTACTCAGAGTGTCTAAATGTCTGCCTTCATTACAAAATAGGAATAAGATGCTTTCCGCACAGGCTATTGTGATGTTCTGGAGGCTGAGGGAATAAAATATATAAAGATCCTAGGGCAGTGTGAGCCAGCAGAAACCAATAACCATTTGTTACATAAGCAACGAAGGAAATAGTTTCGTGGCTCCTCAGTGACATGCAGGGTAAATGGCTTAATTCAAATAGCAATGTGATGTCTGTCCTGGTCCCTCATCAGTGTGACTTGTGTTTTCCTTAAGGTGTATAAAAGGCAGTGCCTTGGCTCCTGCCTGTGGGCTTCTGCAAATGCTATTCCCCCCACCCCACTTCCCTTTCTGTCCTTTATGGTATGTTGATCTATACCCTCAATGCCCAGGGTCAGGCTGCCCCTGCTGGAGGCCCACCTGGCTGCCTGGATAGGCTAGATGCTCCCACAGCACATGCCTTTGGTCCTGTCACATCTCTGCACTCCCTGGCACAGAGGCCACATCCTGATTGGCTGTCACCATGGGGATCAAGACAAAACCTATCCCGGTAGATACTGAATAAATGAATGAATGAATGAGAGACCAAGGGAATGGTCCACAACTTGGAAGCAAGTACTCGAAAAAGGTCATTGGACTGCTTCGGTGTAAGAGATCTGAGCTACCTTTAAATAATCTGTCTATTTAAAATGATCTTTACAACAAAAATTCTTTATTTCACTTTATACAGACAGAGGTGCTATGATCTGAATGTTGCTTTTCCTCTGTTGAAATCCTAACTCCCCAGGTGATGGTATTAGAAGGTGGGGCCTGCACCTCATCAAGGCATAACCCTTGCATATAGAATCAGTGCCCAGAGGGACTCCCCACCTCCTCCACCATGTGAGGACCCAGAAAGAAGTCTCTATGAATCAGGAAGGGGCACTCCTCAGATAACAAACCTGCCAGTGGCTTAATCTTGGTCTTCCAGCTTCCAGAACATTGAGAAATAAGTTTCTGTTTTATGTACAGCACCCAGCCCAAGATATGTGGCTATAGCAGCCAAAAGATAGGGAGGGCGTGCTGGGATTAGAGGCATGCGCCACCACACCCAGCTCCAAACCATCTCCAGAACCCAAGAAAGCAGAAACAAGTTCACCAGTCTCACAAAACATAGAAATCTATATAATCTCTATCTACATCTATCTGTATCTATCTGTACCTGGCCAAGTTTATTAAGAAGGTGAAGCCACCGGGGTATGCATATGACTCCTAGACTCTGGGTGTCAATCCCAGAAGGTGAAACAATTTTGTAAGGATTTGAAAATTATTTCTCTTAAAATTGGAAGGCTATAAGAAAGGCATTCTATTGTCTTAATTTTTCATATAGTACACATTCTAGATACACACTGTAAATGCTGTATCCGCTCATAAGTTATGTAAAGCATATTTATTACTAAACTAAGTGACTGTAGATCTGGACAAAGCAACCAAAATGTATTGCACTGGCTGGGCCCACTTGTGCACGCCTGGAGTCTCGGTTCTCAGAAGGCTAAGGCAGGAGGATTGCTTCAGCCCAGGAGTTCAAGGTCAGCCTACGCAACACAGTGAGGCTCTGTCTCAAAAAACAAAACACACACACACACACACACACACACACACACACACACACACACACAACAAAACAAGAAAGAAAAGTACAACCCTCCTCCCCACTGTAAAAAAAAAAAAAAGCAAACTACCACAAACTTTCCCTCATCTTCCATCCCCAAATATCTTTTCACCTAAGCTTTAATATTTTCTGAAATTCTATTTTGTAATAATTACTTGGCCACTGGCTACCTTATTATGTGGAAATGGCCTTTCACCTTTCTCTGTCTTCTGAGCAAGGAACAATTAACAATAACAACATGCCTTGCCTCCCGGGAGGGGTCTCCCCAATCCAGGAAGAGACTAATTCTTCTTTCATTCAACAAATTCATGGGAAATGTTGCTGCAAGAATAGAAAAAAGCCAACGTTAATAACAGCAGAGAAGTGGGCTGGGGATTTAGCTCAGTGGCATAAGTGCCTGCCTTGTAAGCAGGCAGTCCTGAGTTCGATCCCTGGTACCGATAAAAAGGAAAAAGACAAAAAAAAAAAAAAACAAAAAAAAAAAAAAAAAAAAAAACAGCAGTGAAGGCACATGAATAAAGTATCCCTTTGAAAATCTATTTCTTGAGTGGCTATCTCTAAAGCCACGGAGAGCACATAATTGATAAAAGACTTTATAGTAATTTTCATTTAAGCATAAAAAGTAACCACAAAGCCTCACTTTTTGCCTTCTCCCTCCAACAAACCTCAACAAACACTTCCCTCCTCCTGGACCACCTGCAAGACACACACGTGACACACTCATATCTGCCTGGTGCTATGCAAGGTTTGTGCTTCGTCCTTCTCTTTCTATCCATTTCTGTCTTCCAGACACAGGAACCCACACTTCTGGCCTTCCCTTCTCCTACTCTCCACAACAATAAGGAAAAGGATGAAAGGTAACTACAGGAATATTAACTATGGTGCCATTGCACTTAAATAAACAGTTTTTATATTTCACAGACCTCGTCAAATTTTCGTCATGGCAGAAAGTGAAAACCCAGTAAGTATTAGCCAACTTCTTTTGAAAAGGCAGCAATACACATTTTGGAGAAACACAGCCAGCTACAAAACAGGGCCATTATTGTGCTTTTCCTTGAAAATATAACTCAGGCCTTCACATAATTGCATGTTTTTAAGGCAAATTTGGAACACAAAGCAGAGAAAACATATGTCCCTTCTGGGTACTCCTGTGCTTGGCAGGACTTGAAAATTCCTAACTACCAACGACAGCAAGTCGCATTGTGTCACTAAAAAGCTTGAATGACTTGTTTTCCTACAAATAAAAACAGAGGGAAAAGCCTGACTATTCTATATCCAAACAATCATAGCTATATGGTGACAATCATAAATAATTCAGTCTGCGATTGTGGATACAACTTTTAAAGATATTATCTACTGCCAAATGATGCATTTTGTTTCACTCAAATACAATTTCGAAGAAAACTACCTGAATAATTCCCTAATATGCTATATTAAAAGGACTTCATGGAGCTATGATTCTGCTGATCCTTACACTGCAGTCTCCCCAAAGCAAGTGGGCTTTATGAGGAGAGTGGCTTTCTCATAAGGGTTCATTTGCCTGCTGGTTCTCATCTGCGTTGCAAATTAGCTCTCGTACTGTTACAACCCAGCGTTTCTTTGCTTCTCATTGTAAGTCTCCTCTGTCAGGGTGGTTTACAGATAATTTCTCATCTAGGACAGGGGAATTGACTAATTAATTGAATAAAGTATCCCTTTGAAAATCTATTTCTTGGCTGGGGATTTAGCTCAGCGGCATAAGTGCCTGCCTTACAAGCAGGCAGTCATGAGTTCGATCCCCGGTACCGATAAAAATGAAAAAAGACAAAAAAAAAAAAAAAAAAAAAAAGAAAATCTATTTCTTGAGTGGCTATCTCTATAGCTTCAGAAAAAAAACACAATCTAGTGGCCTTAAGATTTTAAAACAGAGAGTAACAGAGGGTCTGGGGTGATCCTCTGGACTGAAATGCAGAGGAGTCTGATGAAGAGGAAAAAGAGGTGGCTTCAGAGGGTTCTGCAGTGAACCCACATCACCCCCACAATGTGGATCTGAAATGTGCCCTGAAGGTCTCTGTGTTGAAGGCCTGGTTTTCAACCTGGTGGTGCTATTGGGAGGCTGTGGGGTTTTTAAGAGGAAAGGGCCTAGTGGAAGTTAGGTCATTGGGGACTCTGGGGACTGGGCCCTTGAAGGGCACACTGGGATCTTGGATCCCTTCTTTCTCTCTCTTTGCTTCCCCAACAGGGCTCCTGCATTACATGGTCCCGCTGGGATGCTGTGCTGTGCTGTTACAGGCCTGAAACCACCATACCAACAAATTGTGCCCAAAACCTATGAAACAGTGAGCTAAACAAACTTTCCTCTTTTAAAATTGATTATCTTAGCAGTTTTAGCACAATTGTCACAGCAATTGTGAAAACACTGGTGTAAAAACAGAAACAAAACAGAAGATCATCAGACCACCAAGGGAAGAAGGGTAAAAAATCTTCTGGGGCCTGGAAGATGATACTGGTGACTTTCAAGAGCAAAATAAATTTAGGTATTAAAAAAAGTCTTTTCAGAGCTGGGTGAGGTAGCACATGCCGAAATCCCAGCACTTGAGGGGCTGGGGCAGGAAGATCACCACAAGTTTGAGACCAGTCTGGGCTACCTAGTGAATTCAAGAAGAGCCTGAATTATGTGGTGAGATCCTGTCTCAAAAAAGAAAAAAAAAAAGTCTTTTTAATTCAGGCATAATAGCCTTCTAAGAGGGTCCGGCAGGAGGATCGTAAGTGTGAGCCTAGCCCAGGCAATTTAACAAGCCTCAAAGTAAAAGATAAAAATGGCTGAAGATGTAGCTCAATTCCTTCTTGCTGCCACCTGTGACTCTTGCTCTTGTTAGGCCAAGAAAGGAAAAAAGCTTTAGTCACTCTTTCTGGAGTTCTAGTCATATGTTGAAATCAGAATCTGAGAAGATCAATAGTCTGGTGAGAAGATCAGTCAAAACAATTAAACCTTACTGCCAATTGTAGTAAACTGAACAAATGGCCCATGTTCTTTGTCATGTAGTTTTCAACACCTTTGTGTTGGTTACTTTCGTTGCTGGAACAAAATGCATGACACCCAAAATTAAAGAAGTATTTAGCTCATAGTTTTTTAGAGATTTCAGTCCATAATCGGTTGGCTCCAAGGCAGAGTGGCATGGCAGAGGGCAATGATTTATGGTCGCAGAAGACAGCAAAAGCAGCAAGAGCCAAAAGGGCGGAGCATGAGAGAAGACTCTTTCTGTCCTTTGTATTGCCTGTAGGCTACCTGCCCTAGAATGGATGTAGCGTTCACACCCATAATCCCAGCATCAGACCACAAATCAATCACAAGCCTGCCCCCATGACTGCATGAGACTTTGGGGGGACATCCAGACACAAACCATAACACCCTCCCACTCTGACTCTGGGCTTAGTTTTGGTCAGGGAAAAATGAGAAAATGTGATGGAAAGAGCCATACATGGTGAGGGCAGAATTCAACATGCACTGTTGTTCATGCCATTGGCCTGAGAACACGCCTAGGCTAGTCCACTTGAAGGTGACAGACACAAACAGCAGGCCAAATTACCCTAAACATCCCAGCCGAGTGAATCTCATATCAGCCAATAGCCTGCTGGTGTTCAGATGTGGAAGCCAACCAAACAAATAGAGCTCTCAAGATAACTCTGGGAAATGTGAGAAATAGATGGTTATTGCCATCTGACAGTGAGCTTTTGTGGTGGTTACACTTCATTACCATGACAACAGATGCACTACTAACTCACGTACACTAGTTGGTTCCACCACAGGCACACTGAAATATCATCCCTGCCAATGGTAGGTACTATAAATCATGACTTCCAAACTTTCTTTTATGTCACTATCCTCAGTAAGAACCTGTTAAACATATACATACACATGTATGCTGTATATAATATATATTATATCTATAGGCACATACATGCACTAGTTTGTGAAACACTATTTACCATTAATATGTACAATATATTCTGTTATTTTGTTCTGTTCTATTCTACTCTATTCCTTTCTACTATTTCCTTTTTCTCTCCCTATACTGGGTTTACTATCTATTAGACTGATTTCATGACCTACAAGTGGGCCAGGACTTGTTCTTTGACAATCACAGCACTGTCTGTCATAAGACTTTGTTGATTTCCATTGAATCAGAACAATCTTACATTACAAACTCTGAGTTTGCTTCTTTAATTCCTGGCTCCTGGCTCTAACCTCCTCCCCCAAGACTTTAGGGACTGCCAGTGACTGCACCTTCAAGCACTACTTGATGAGTTGCTATTCATAGCTCCAGAACTAGAAGCATCTTTAACAGTGCTGCCTACAGTGGCCGCCTGCCCGCGCTCAGTGTCAGACCTGCGCTTAGAAGCAGGAATGCCCTGAGTCTTCCCAGGCCAGCAGCAGCGAGGTGAGAAGAAGGTGTCATACACTGTTCATTGCTGGCTGTCTTTCAGGCACAGAGTCTGCCATGCAGCAGATCCTCAAAGCAAACCTGCTTAAACAGAACTGAAATGGCTTCCTGCTTCCAAGTGTTAGTTTATCTCTGAGGGAAAGAAATTTAACATGGTTTCCAGCTTTAAAAGTCTAAGTATCATCAACCAGATCTGACTGCCTGCATGGGTAGGAGTTGTGGTCTGGATATGATTTGTCTCCCATAGGCTCATGTGCTAGAAATCTGGTCCCAGTGTGGCAGTGCCAGGTGGTGGAAGCTTTAAATGGCAGAGCCAAGTGGGTCATAGGAGCTCCAATTTCATTAATAGACTAGTGCTGTTTTCCAGGAGTGAGCTGGGCCTTGTGATAAGATTAGTCCCAGAGACAGTGTGTTATTATAAAGCGAGGTCAACTCACATTGTCAGCCTCTTATAGGTAGCTGCTTCCCTTTCTCTTTCACTGCCACATTATGATGCAGACAACAGACACCTGGGACACAGTGTCTGGGTTTCCAGCCACCAGAATTATGAGCCAGATAAACCTCTTTTCTTTATACATTATCCAGTGTCAGGTATTTTGTTATAGCAGTATGATGCATGCTAAAACAGAGGCACACCCACTACTACATGTGGTGCTTTAACTGTGTCAAAAATAGCCCCCTACCGATGGATGCTGTCCCTACTGACAATGCCAGCTGGCCCACTTGCAGCTACTTTTCTAGGCACTGAGTACACAGCCTCATTGAAATGCAGTAGTGTCTACGATGGTAAATGTAAGACATTGTCAGTCTATTCTACCAGACTAAGAAAAAACTTCTATAACTTCCTGGGAGCAGGTCATGAAGGAGGGCATACTACATGAAGGGCTGGCTCAGGGTGATGGGGGAACAAATTTAGAGTCTACAGAAATGAAAGGACTATGGATACATTGGTGGGAAACTCACAGCAGCTCACACATCCTGCTGCCTATTCCCTTCTCTGGGCTTCTTCCCACTGTCTTTCAGAAAAGACACGAGTGGAAAAACAGATGCCTTCCTCTCCTACACTCAAAGCCAGTATTCTGCTCTGTCAGCAACCCTGGCTCTTACATATTCTAACACAAAGTAAAAATAGATGCTATGTACCTAATTCCCTGTGGGTAATTTAAATATGTACCATTTTTAGACTATCGCTTTTTCTTCGAAGTGGAATCATTCCACATTCTCCTGCAGAGTTCAGGCTTGCACCAGCTCATATCTGCCTCATGTGGAAATTTCTAATCATGTTACCATTCTGAGATGGCAACAAGGGGTCCAGGCCTCACACGCCCCTGCCAAAGCTGTCAGTCATAAGTGACATGGCGGGGAGAATGGCAGTACCAAACTTATTGTTAATGTAATTAGCAAAGGCTAATGACCCATCCTTGGTTAATCCTGTATCTTAGCTATGGTGAATAATAGTGATATAAACATAGACAAGCATATGTATCTTTGAGATTCTGATTTTGATTCTTTGAGGATACCCAGGGATAGAATTGCTGGATTATATAATAGACCTATTTTTAGTTCTTTGAGGAATCTCCATAAAAGTTTCAGTTGTACAAAATGAATTAGTTCTAAAGGTCTGCTATGTAGAGCAGTATGGCACCTAGGGTCAACAACACTGTATTGTGCACTAAAAATTTAACAATAAGGGGAGTCCCATATTTTTCCTATCCCCAGAAAAAAGGGACATGAAGAAACTTAGAGAAAATGTATATGCCTATTTCCTTGATTGTGGTGATGGTTTCATGAGCATCAGTATATGTCTAAATTCATCAAATGTATATGTTATCCATGTACAGTTTACTGTACATCCATTAAATTTCAATAAAGCTTTTTAAAAACAAAAACCCAGGCTGGTTGTGAAAAACTGAAACAACCATGAAAGATGGCTCTGCCTTCTTCTGATGATTACCAAAACTTCATTTCATCCCTGAAGACAATGGAAAGGTTTGATGGGTGATGGGAAAGTTGCTGTAGAATGTACACGGATGCTTATATGCACTGACTTGAGAGATGACAGAGATTCCTGTTCCCATGAAGTTCCACCATGTGTGAGTCTCATCACATGAATGGAAAAGGTTGCATGATTCAAAACTCTAAGAGCAAAAGCTTCACAGTCTATGTCTGGTACTTGAGTTGGATCACATACTCTAACATTATCAGTTGTCTGAAATTATTTTGCATACCAGTAAACCAATTTCCTGACCATGCATTTTGCTTGCTGTTTTGGTTACTTTTCTCGTTACTGAGACAAAGTACCTGACACCCACAAGTTAAGGGAGGAAAGGTTTATTTAGCTCACAGTTTGTAGAGGTTTCAGTCCCTGGTTGCCTGGTTCCAAAGGAGGGTGGCAGGCAGAGGGGCACCGCAGAGGAGAAATAGTCCATGGCATGGCAGGATAAGCAGAAGGGAGCATCAAGCAGCAGCAGCAGTCTGTGTCTCTCTGTTATCCTTTCTAGGCTACCCGCCTTTAGGGTTGTGCCACCCACACCCAGGTTGGGCCTTCTCACTATCCATATCCAGTCTATTTTAAACCAGTCAGTGGGCTAATTTAGTAATCACACACAGTATCATACTCTTAACCTCAGCATCACACTCTTATCAATATAACACACCCTAGATCAAGCCATCTCCAAAAAGTACCATCTATGACCACATGAGGCTTTGGGGGAACATCTAGATACAAGCCATAACACTCACAGTATGAATATTCCAGCCAAAGGAAAACCCTTTTGAATATTACCCACATGGGGCATTAAGAGAAAAAGAACAAAACCCAATTTCTATCACCCTCACTGGTCAGCAGAAGTTCTATTCTTATATTTTAGGCCCCGTGTACTCCCATAAGCTGTGCGTCATGGTTTGTGTGTCTCCTCCAGGTGAGCAGTTCTGTGTTACACAGCCAGGGAAAAATTCTTGCCCAGACCTGAAGTCCCATATTAAATACCATATTCTCTTTGAGGCTTTCTTTGTCCCTGAATTCAGAGGTAATTTCTCCCTTCTTGTATTAGGGGATGAATATTTTGGATACAATTTTTTCTCTTTGCATTAGTCAGCTTTTCCATTGCTGGGACAAAATAGACAGCTTAATTAGACAAAGGGCTTATTTTGGCTCAGTTTCAGAGGTTTTGGTCCATGGTAGGTAGCTTCACATTAGAAACATCATGATAGAAGAGCATGGCAGAGGAAAGCTACTTGCTTCATAGCAGCCAGGAAGCAGAGAAAAAAACAAGATATACTCTTGAAAGGCACACCTCTAATGACCTACTTCTTCCAACTAGAGCCCACCTCCAATAGCTCTTTTAGCTACAAACTCATCAACGGGTCAGTGCCCTTAGTACATGAATTTTTGGCTCGTACTTTGTATTTAAGCTATAACATTCTCCTACTGAATTCTTGCTTCCTAAATACCAGTCATGAGTGTAATCTGCACTGATTTTGCTGTTTCTATTATTGACAGTATTTTTCTTCAACTAGCTGCTATGGTTTGGGTCTAGAGGTCCCCCAAAGTCTCCTGTAGTTAAAGGTGGAGCTTTCTCTGAGGTGGCTGGAGTATGCGATCTTGGAGTTAACAGTGTGTCATTACTAAATCAGTCCACTGGTTGGCTTGGCACTGCCCTGATCCCGACAGCCTTGATACAGTGAAAAAGAGGCAGGAGGATGCTGTTTTGTCCCTTGCTTTGCTATAGTCTGCCTGCCGTGAACTGTTCTCTGCCAAGCTACCCTGCATTGGAGGCAGCAGGTAATGGACTGAAAACTCTACAAACTGTGAGCTAAATAAACCTTCCCTCTTTTCACTTTGGATGCTGGGTATTTTGTTTCAGCAATGAGAAAAGTAACTAAAACAATAGTCTTGTTTATTTTATATACCACCTTCTTTATCCCCATTCTAAACAAGAGTAATCACGAAATCATGGATTTGATATTTTTTTATATTCTTAGCATGCATGAATACAAACATATTATTTTGTTTGGAATCTCACCATGGTACCAGTTAAAAACATCTCAGAGGAAAAACTGGAGTAACTGTATAAAATCTTCAGGGGTTAGATTTTGTTAAATTTGCTTTTTCTCTAAAGGCTTAGTTCATGGTATTGCTCTGGAAATGTTTGTTGAATTTAAACCAAGTGAAAAAGATCAGTTGAATTTATTTATACCCATAACATATTAGTATGACTGGTTTATTCAGAGGTAACTGTCACCTGGGAAAGAAAAGAATGGAACTAAAGGGAACTGGAGATTGTAAAGGAGCTGTGGCTAGACACGAGAAGGGGAGAGAAGCACGTAGAAGCCAGGTGGGCTGTAAGGGAGGCTCCGGGTGCTGTGCAGTGGGTGAGGGATGGTCACAGAGCAGAAAACCGCGAGACCTAGCAGGGAGGAGATTGCCACACATCTAACAGGGACTCCGGCTTCTCACTCTGTCATGAGTGGTGACAATCTCTTGGTTCTGCTTGGGATTACGGCCCAATGCTAGGGCTCTGGCTGAGAGAGTGCTCTGGGTATCTATTCAAGGCCCACTTTCCTTTCCTGGGCTCAGGCTTCTCTCAGGATCTGTGTGGTGCGGTGGTGTCCTGCCTGCTGCCAGCTCCCTGGCATCCACCCAGTGGCTGTGCATCTGCTGGTGGGTAAGGCAGGCCCGCAGCAGCCTGGCTAGGGGCTCTGTGTCCTGCATCCCTTGGTTGACCCATGGCCAATGCCCAGTGGGGTAAGTGTGAGCTCGAAGCACCACTGAGCCCCCCAGGATTGCCGCTGGTTTCAGGAGGCTGCGCACAGACATAATCCCATGAAGGTTCTCTGGGAGAACCTAGGGGCCCACCCCAACCTACCTGCCATTCCTCGGAGCAACTAAGCTACACTCTTGGAGGTGCCTTCAAAAGGCAGAAAGGACTCTTAGGGCATGGGGATGGGGTCTTTGCCTCAGTTGACCACTACAGAAAACATCAAGTTGAGCACCTCCCACCTTGCTATAAGAGAAAAAAACTAAGGGAGTAAGTGGACCCCCAAAACTCCCCCAAAATATCTTCAGTTCTCAACAGACAATATAATGAAGAAGCATAAAATATTAAGGCAAACTCTGTGAAAATGAAAGATTGTAATTAAATCAAGTTTACAACAAAGTGAATCTGACGCATACTTCATGATAATTTTTATTGTAGTTCATGGTAATTAGATTAAATGACAGGATGTTTAAGCAATAATCCTAATTACTGTTACTTTTACAACAGTGTAAGGGTGGCTGCTCAGAAAAATCCCTACAGGTGTCCGTGACTACTGTGTTCTCATTAGTGTTTCTGTCTTAAGCAAACAGAGGCAATAATGGATTTCAGATTTCTTTTCTCAGACACTGAGTGCTTTTGTATCTGTACTTAGAGAAATACCTGCTAATCTCTTACTTAAACTTTTTCAATTTTAAAGATCTTGCTGCTGCATCTTTTCGGAATACAGACTTTTGGGAGAAGCTCATCTCTTTCATTGCCAAATAAGGCCAAAGAATTTTGCAATCTTTTTATTTTGCCCATAATTTTGGGTCTGGGAAAAAGAAAGAAGAGGCAGGCTAGTTATCCCTTGAAGGGGAGAGCTGGAGGCTGTAACCTAGATTGTGATCTTGTTCCCATCATAGAGGAGCATGGCTGTCTTCCTGAGCCAGGCTTTCTGGATGATGAAGAAAAGAGCCCTCTTAGGAAGAAGGCTTGATGCACTTTGTTAAAACCTGGGTGCTGCTTTGACCCAGTGGGCAAGGAAGAAACACTATAGAACTCATTAAACCCTTTGGAGACTCTTGTATGCTCTGAAATTTTACTTCACTGGTTGCATAAAGTATTGCATTTATCTCTTTACGAATGGCAAGCCCTACACAAAAACAAGCCAACCTGGCTTTTCTGGGGTGAGGTGACGAGAAGGGAGGAGGACGGGAGGTTGACCGAATGGAGTCAGATCTGGACAGGTTGGGGTGTGACGAGAAGGAGGAATGACTTGGGAGAGTGGAACTCTAACTGCAGCATGTGGGAAATCAAAATTAGAGCAATGGGTCTCTGCAGGAAGGTGCCATTTGAAATGGAAACATGATAAATGCACCCCTTTATTTCCTTGGGCAACAGAGTGTAGAGGAAATGTTGTGTGGCTGACAATATTTAATTTTCCCCATCATGAAGTGGTGATCATCACAATGTCTACCTCGTTGAGTGAGTAAATGCTGTGTGTGTCTGGTATTTAGAAAGTAGAAGGCACACAGTAGGTGCTCCATGAATGTTAGCTATTGTTACAGTTTCTGTCTGGAATGTTCCCGAAATTATATTAAAGGCCTCTCCAGCAGGTGGTGTTACTGTGAGATGGTGCAATTTTTCAGAGGTGGAGCCTAATGGGACAAAGTTAGGTCATTGGGGTGCACCCCTGAGGACCCCTGGCCCTTCCTGGTAATGAGGTGAGTAGCTTTGTTCTACCACGCTGTCCCTGTGATGGCATGCCACCTCACCATGGGCCCTAAAATAACAGCCAGCTAACCATGGACTGGAATCTATGAAACTGGGAACTAAAATAAACTCCTTCTCCTTTTAAGCTGCTTACGTCAGGTATTTCGCCAGAGGGACAGAAAGCTATCATGATCATTTATTGTTACGATCATCATTGTTGTTGTTATCATTATTTAAGGCAAGACTGCCTCCAGTCTGTCCTACGAAAGGCTGGCCAGTGCCTGTGATTCTTCTATCCACAGCTGACTAGGTGACAGATAAAAGATAGCCACCTGTATGTGTCACCTGGAGGACATATCTACCTGAGAACTATCGAAAAGATGGGTTGGGCCAGTGCAAGCCTGTGTCTAAACTAGCACACTGGCAAAATGTCCGGAGCATGCTGGTGCAGCAGAAACAGACACAGTGTGTGAGCTGAGTTCTGGGAACAGGGGGAGTCCAGGGAAGCGATTTTGAGCTGTTTGTTTACGAATCTCTGAGGGCCAGCCCAAGCCATGCCTGCTCTAAGATCACCAGAACATTCCCTGTTCCTCTACCCGTAATCCCATCACAAAGCCGCTTGGCTTGTGCTACCTTGAGGGAGTTTGTAACACAAACAGCCAATATGAAGGAACCATCTGTCTCTCTGGTGAGGAGTTCACACATACTTTCTGTTTTCTTCTCTTTATTGTTCTGTCTCAGCTGTATTTTCTATAGTAACCCTGTATAATTTATAATTTTGTATAGTGAAATACTTATAACCAGGAAATAACCATCCACTTTAAAACCACTCATTCAATAATCACCTATTTTACAGTCAGTCATTCCCTTGCTGCAAGCAGGAGGAGGTATAGGAAATACTAGTGAACTCTAGGCCAGGGCTGTGCTTCTGGGGCTCCTTTACCTCTAAGCAGGTGACCATGGCCATGCTGCCTGGCTTTCTCAGCCTCAATCCCAAAGTGAGAAACTGGTTAAGGAACCTCTAGGCTCATTCCAAATGCTGTGCTTAGCAGAATCTGTTCCCCAATCCTACAGCTGGTCCCCAAAGTTGTTTACTCCAGAGTCAGATTTTGCTCCACACTGGAAGTTGAGCCTTGTTTGTTCGTTTGTTTTGTGTTTAAAAATGGGAATTGAACTCAGGACCTTGTGCTTGCCAGGCAGATGCTGTGTGGCTGAGCTGTATCCCCAGCCTAAGTTGTAAATAGGGGAGGGGCTGGTGGCAGCATTGTTGGAAACCTATTTAGTTCGCCATTCATTCTGTTACTTTGACCATTGTTATTATGAGTAAAGCCTATTGGTGAGGCCAGGGTGGGGATGTGCTTTCTGGAGAAGCCCTTAGAAGGATAAGAGTTTTCCAGGCAGATAAGAGGCTTCGCCTTCCAGGAAGTGATAGAATAAACAGAACGGTGCAGAGGCAGGAATGAGCTGGATGCTGATGGAGTCATGCGGTACCTTGCGGCCACACGAGGTTCTGATGCAAGCCAGGGAGGACCAGGAGATATCAACAAATTCTTGGGAGTGAGAGCCTCAGCGTATATTGTACTAGGGAGGCTGGATGTCGTCCTTAAGAAAATGAGAACCGCCTCAGCAAGGCATCTTTGATAGACAATTCCCTCTGCAGTATGGAGACATGGAGGGGACAGAGACCATTCGCAGGAGCCCAGAACAGACCCACAGCATGTCTGAATAAACACATGGTCTGAACCACATGGGTGGCTGCAGCAATAAGGTTCTGTGACTGGAACTGGGGAAGAGGAAGGAACGACTTGGGTTCTGATGGATGCAAATGGGAAAAGGGTCTCAGAAAAACAATACACAAAAGAAGACACGTGGTGTATAATAATTGAACCAAGGCTTCCTTTGAGACACCAGATGGAAAGATCCACCAGAAAACAAGACATTTTTCAGCAGGGTTGGGAAGGACTTCCTGGACCTCACAGTGGGACGAGGGCCCTCCCTGAAGGGAACCTCAGCATGCTGCTGTGCTCCTGGAGAGAAGTCAGCATTGGTGAAATCCATGTGCACAAGGGGCTGACCATCTGACCGTGATGGGCAAGCACAGTAGTTCAGAAGAGACTCAGCACAGAGAATGCAAGACAGGATCGGAGCGTGGCGGCAGATACTAGGAAAGATGAAGCAAGGAGATGTAAGCAGGAGGAAATGAGCGCAGAGAGTGAACCCCACAGCCGGGGCACTGGGGCTGAAGTGAGCCTCAGGTTTGAGGGTGGGAGTCCCACTGTAACCCAAAGGTCCGCGGCAGTTTTCCTGGCCACAGAATCTCTCCTCTGGCTGCCTGGCTGGCTCCTGATGTCAGTGTGCCCAACACTGCTCCTGTCTTGCTTCCCTTACGGCTTACCTAGCTTCCCAGGCTTTGACCTGGAAGTTCTTTTTATTCTTTTTCTCTCTCTGCTTGCCTGAAAGTATAACAGGCTGCCCAGACTCAGAAATTTAGTCATGATTTTCTTCTTTCTCCTCCTCCCTTTCCTTTATCCACTTAGTCCCCATTCATTATTAAAACTTTTTCAGTGGTTTTTCCACCAGGAAATAGCATGATTCAGGCTCCTTTGACAATGCATTTAAATTAGTATTGACCTATTTAAATGGAACCACCACGGCTTATTTTTATGCCTCCACCCCTCCCCCACCCCTCCTAATGAGACTTGCTGCTTGTGATCTTGCTTTCTGAGCTCTCTCCCCTCCCCCCTCATCACTCCCCGTGTCTTGCTCTTGTTTTCTTCTCAACATATGTCAGCAACCAGCACCCCTTCCGTCCTTCAGG
This sequence comes from Cavia porcellus, assembly GCF_034190915.1. Classification (NCBI taxonomy): domain Eukaryota; kingdom Metazoa; phylum Chordata; class Mammalia; order Rodentia; family Caviidae; genus Cavia; species Cavia porcellus. Next base: position 37,652,000 of record NW_026947504.1, on the reverse strand, counting down.
GAAAGATGCATTGTGCCCAGTTCTCCGGTCACCAAGCAGCCAGCACCCTCCTGTGGGCCTGGGGTTGTGCCCTCCTCTGCTCTGGGCACCAGAGGCTATGGGTGGAGTTCTTTTCATCTGTTCTCCTCCGAGCTCCTCCACAAGCCTCCCGGAGCATTCCCCAGCCTGCTGCAACACAGACACAGGAGGGATAGCGAAGAAGGCCTGTGCAAATAGGGGTTTAAATAAAGCTAAGCAGTTCAGACAAGAACTAATCCAAGCCATCACAGAAGGGCACTTGTTTGGCGGCCAGATCAGAGTCAAGGCAAACGCTTGGGCTCCCTGGAATTGGGTCTGCAGAATGTGCTTACAAGGCTGGAAGACAGAGCAGCCTGTTTCAGATCACAAGCTGGCATGCCCTGGTTGCCCATGGCAACCCAGCTGTGCTGGAGTGCTAGCGTTTGTAAATGTGTGTGGGCTTAAAATTGTATTATTGATTCTGTCTGAAAGACGATAGTCTGATTTGTATATAGCTCTGAATAAATTACTCATTATCCTTTACAGCCATCAGAGTATGAGCTTCCCTCCTGTTTTCTTTTTTCCTTTTCTGTCTTTCTTCTTCTTTTTTAGAAAGAGACAGCAAATTGTGTCAGCAGATGTGAAATGAAATGTTTCCCATAACAACCATAGTAGAGAAATCAACATCCAGGGCACTCACCCGGAAAGCAGTCCAGCATTTCTGAATAAATAATGGATGGATTTGGAGTGATGGAACCTGCACTGGGTAATCTATTCCAAAGGGACTATAATTACAGTGGAGAATACTCAGGGACAGAGAGAAGAAAGCTTTCTGTTCATTTCTTCCCATGCATGGTTAAAGGGTAAGGATTGTCCCAGTCCTCACCCTCTCTGTGTCCATGTTCTTTGCCTTATAACTGAGGCTCCGCCCCCAAAAAGACATCAGATGTTGCCCTTGACCTCGGACTTGGTCTTGCACTTGCTTGAAATAATCTGAAAAAGTGGCAGCATGCCATGCCACTTCTGGGCCTAGAGTTAAAAAGCACAAGAGCCACCCTCTTGTGCTTTCATCATCTTTATGAGAAGACCATTCTTCAGGCAGCTCCTGCTCTTTCTGCTGGAACCCAAATGAATACCCATGGGGCAGAATCACTCCCATCAAACCCAACTAGACCGAGAATTTGAATTCCCCAGCCTGTACCCATCACTCCAGCCAAGCTACAGACTCCTGTAAAAGAAATGCTCATTGCTGTCCAGGTGGTTATCAAACAGCATTAGCTGACTGGACTCACCCTCCATCTTTCTTATATCCTGGGAGTCGGTGCTATGGTTCTGAAGATGGCTTATGCCCCCTCAGTAGTCCACTGTGGTTGAAGGTTCATCTGTAGAGTGGAGGCACTGGGATAGTTTGGAGGTGGGATCTTAGGTTACCGCGAGAGTAAGAGAGTTCACATGTGAACCGTTGGGTTCTGCTGAAAGAATTTTTATGAAGGGAATAAGTCTGGCCCTAGCCTTTCCCTGCTCTTGGTTCACGATGTAGTCCCTTGTTTGCTCCCACACACATTCCTGCCCTTGCTCTGTACACCGTGAGGTGATTCAGCCAAGGGCTGGCCTTGCTGAGACTGTGTTATGTTGTTCGGATTTTCAGATGCCACAATTGTGAGTCAATTTTTGCGTAATACCATTTCAGTTCTCTTTGGGTGTACCCTGGCATTGCTCCTGGAGCATCTGGAGCCCGAGGCATCTATGAGAAACTCCAAGCGCATCGCCATCCCCTACTTCCTCTGCTTTCACACGGTAGGAATGTTTTGGAATGGAAAGACAAATGCGTCATACTACTCAAAAAGTGCTGTGACCTTCCATCCCAGACAGATGCCTTCTTTGGAATGCCACACATATTACCCTCATGTTCTTTCCAACCTCCATGTTTTCATTCTTCAGCAATGATAGGACCTACATGAGTAATCCAATCAAATTCCAGCAAATGCTGAGCGTATACTGTGGGCTGGGCCCTCAGAATAGTGCATGAGATCCTGAGTTAAACAAAAGAAAAATGCTCAGTGTAGGTATTTAAGGAAGGTAGGAGTCAAAGCATCTGTTTTAGAGAACTAGGCAGACAAAGGTGCCACTTATTAAACTGGAAACACCTGAGGAGCTGCTGGTTTGGGAGACTATAAACAGTTCCATTTTATACATGTTACAATTAGATGCTTCCGGTACACAAAGGAAGAAATGTCAAGTCCAAAGTTAGGTGTCCAAATATGGAGCAAGAGGAGCAGTTGGGGTTGCCAGGAAGGTTACCAGGATGCAAATGGTACTTAAAACCAGAAGAGTGGATGGAATCGCCTCAGTAGAACTTGCCTAGAGAAAAAAGAAGAGGGCCTGCACTGTGTCCTGGGGAGCCTCAAAATCTAGAGGACAGGTAGAGGCCGTAGAGTAGCCGGAGCTACGAAAGACAGAGGGCAGAAGCCAAGAGCACGTGTAGCGAAGGTGCTGGTGCTGGCCTGTCCATGTCTGGTCTCTCTACAGCTGACGGAACTGTGCCTTCATGGAGTTGGGGCTCATGGCCTCGCTGAAGAGAGAGGGTTTCCCCTTGTTCAGGTGGAAGTCATGGGTTCACAGCCAGCCACGGTAACCCACTGTCCTTGCTGGTTTGGGATTAGACATGAGCATGTGATACAACACTGGCTGGGTTAGACATGAGTAGAATTCTACTGGATGGCTCTTGGAAAAGGTCTATTTTTCAAGACAAAAAAGAAAACTGAGCTCTTTTCCTGCCTCAGCTTTGGCTTTTAGACAGAGACGATGACACTGTCTTGCAGCCAGGATGCATGTGGGGACAAAGTCTGAAAAAGCCAGGGGGGTGGTGACGCAATCCTAGCATTCTGGGAGGTCGAGAAAAGAGGTTCACAAATTCACACCCAGCCTGGCAACTGTACAAGAACTCCAAATAAATAGTAAGAAGAGGGCTGGGAATACATCGAGCTTATTGTGAAGGCCCTGGGTTCAATTCCTCATGTTGGGGGACAATGGGGGTTGGACAGCTCAAACAATGAGGGCAGAAAGAATATTTGACTGAAGTGCATTGAATTAACCAACTATGGAGAACTCTCTACCACTAGCTTTAATTTTCAGTATGGCAATTAATTTTCCCAATGGCACTGTGGTTCTTCTACGACTCATAGCCAAGAGTGGATTAAGTCATAACTGATTTTACCAGCACAGAAGGGAATGCTCACCTCATAACTTACGGTTCCTTTTACCTGATTTGAGTAAATAATAGTTCTGTAATCTTTTAAGCGTATTGGTTTTCAATCCTGACACTAATTTAACATTATATTTGCAGTTTGTATCTTTCAACCATCAAAAACCAAACTCTTCTTCCGAGCTAAGAGAATAACTTTGCTTCCTCGCCTCAGAAGAAATGGACTGATTTCTGTTACAGCATTTCATCAACACTTGGCAAATAAAAAGAGACCAAAAGACTAAGCTACACATATTTTAGAACTTACTATCTTGCAACTTGGAAAAGATAAGATTCATGGTAGAGAAATGTGAAAAGAAAAAGTAGATGCCTAGCGGTCAGGACAAGAAAATTAGATAGAATAAAATGCCCTGAAGTCAAAATGTTTGAAATGGCGTTTATAACCTTAATTAGCCAGATTCTGGGCTGTAGGATCGGCATCTTCAGAAATGGTTTTGGAGGGCCTTACAGCTTTTTGGATAGTTTTCTTTATTCAATGAATGCTTCTAAAAGCTTTAATTTTACATTAATCAAGAGTCCTCATGATAGTCTCAGGATTTACACAAATTCAAGGGTTTTTTTTTTTTTGAAAGAGTAATTAATTTATCAAGGCAGAGGCTCTGATCACAGGGGCAAAATTCCTTAGCAACAGGCAGTTAAACACGCAGAGTCGCTGCGTTGCTGGGCAGGTCTTCTGTGCCAGGCTGGGGAGGAGCGTGGTAAGGCTCCATGATGAATGGGAAAAACCTCTTTCTATCTTCTCCTGAGGAGTAAAGCCTGCTTTATTGACAATGTAAACAGTTACCGTATACTACCCTTTTTTTTTTTTTAAACAAGAAACAGCTCTGTGCTTGGACTCCAGCTCAGAGAATTCTGGAAAAATCTACTAGAATAAAAATAAATCAAGAAGTAAATGAGACTCTGCCTTACGTGTTAACATGAGACGTTTCTAAACTTCCCGAGGCAGAACTTGTTCTTCTTCCTTTCCAGTTCATGATAGCAGATAGCAAAGCCTCCCAGGGACTCTAAACTCACAAGAATTGTGCTCACTTGATCTCTTGGAGCAATTTCTAATGATGATGGAAGGGCTGGTGAAGAAAATTGCTCTGTCTTCTTGCCAGGAGCAGTGTGAGTGCTGATGAAGTCTACTCAAGACAGAGGCTCACCTTCCGCTGTGTGCAGCTGGGTCTGTAATAGGAGCACCAGAGAGCTTCCTGGGCTCCCTGCCCCTCCCCAGGTGCTTTAATCCTAGCACAGGTAATGGTTATTGATGCTATTGTAAAGTTGAGGACAGGAGAGACAATGTTAGGAGAAAAACAACTCTGGTATTGAAAGTTTCCCAGTTAGGGTGTGATCAACAATAATATATTTTGATTATTTGGATGCCATCTGCTGTTCAAGACTACATCTTTGATTACCAAATCCCATTCTTTCTTTCCTTCCACATTTCAGGTAGCAGCTCTATTTTTCTAATTTCTTAAGGCAAAACCTTAAGAATCATCTTTCTCCCTCAAACTTACACAGAGTCCACCCATCAGCCCCATTCACTCTATCTTTGTATCCATCCAACCTACCACTCCTCCACCAGTATCTTCTAGGCTTGGAAGTTCATGTCTCTCACTTGGACTGGGATATAACCTCCTATTAGTCTCCCTATTTCAACTTCTGTCTTCTTACAAAGTCATATGTAGAAAGCTGTGATTTGTTTGTTTGTTTTTGGTACTGGGGATCGAACTCATAACCAGGCAGGTGATTATACCACTGAGCTAAATCCCCAGCCTCTAGCTGTGATCTTTTAAATCAGAAGTTGGATCATGTCAGTTCTCTACTTAAAACCCTGCCATACTTCTCCTCTAATTCAAAGTACAATCCAAAGGCTGTAGGATAGGTCCCATGGCCCTACACAGCCTGCCCATCCCCTGTCTGATCGTACCTGCCTCCATTCACCCCTCATTTCTCTGGGACCACACTGACCTTTTCGGAGAACAGGCAGGGTCCTGCACTTATTCCCTTTACTTAGGAATCTCTCCCTCTACATAGCCACAGGTTGTTTCTTTTTCCTCCTTTCCACCAGCAGTGAGTATAATGCCATCTTAGTGTAATGAGATCTTCCCTAAAACTTCTTCATAAGCTTGCAACCCCTAGGCTTCTTAGTCTCCTTAGCTAGCTGTATTTTTCTTCATAGTCCTGAATTTCATATTGTGTTATATATTTACATGGTATATTATATATGAAATTCATATTTGTATCATATGTGTTATTTATATTTATTTTTCTACATACCATGGTACATCATTATAGCCTACCTTTACCTATTAGTTTATTATCAATTTTCTTCCTTCAGAGTATAATTTGATGGTTTTTTTTATGAGTCCCGGAGTCTAGAAGAATGAATGAATCGTACTTCCCAAGTTGCTACTTTTTCCCAAACACTTTCTTTACCTCACCCTTGTAATAACCTCCTGAAATGTTGTGATCCTAACACAGAAGAAAAGAAGCCCAAAGCTGAGATTGAGATTTCACAATCAGCAAGTGACCAAGACATTTTCAGTTTTTGCTATGGGCTGGCTCTGCAATGTATCCAGAGAGTGGGGTTCCTTGAACTGTGGGTTCAAATATACCATTGGCCTCATCTCTATTCTTATAAAAAGGGTGATGATGGTCTAACTTTAAGTACTACACAAGATTTTATCCAGCATAGAACTATGACATCAAGTCTTTCAGATAATGTTAACTGTGGTAAATGATGATGTAGTTGGGGTTTTGTTGGTCGATTTGTTTTTGTCCCAGTCTTGCCCTTACTCTTTGGCTACCACGACTCTCTCTTGTCAAAAGTCCACTTTGTCCAGTAGGTGAGTTGACTTCTGTCTCTGCCTTGTTCCTCTCAGCAGTCACCACTACCATTATTAATAGGTTAATTTGCTGAAAATCTTTTTCAACTCCACATTTATGGGAAGATGTATAAAAATAAGATCACACCATTTTGTAACCTATGTTCTCCCTCTTAGCAAGATAGCTAGACTGTTTCTATATCAATAAATATAGAGCCAAAAGCACAAGCAATATTTTATCCTGAATTTATTGACAGTCCTCAATTTGTAAACAAGAGGCTTATAGACACTTTTCACTGGTTTTGTATGGTAATTCAATTATAAACAAAAATAATTGGTGTCTTAGTTACTTTTCTCTTTGCTGAGACAAAATACCTGACATTCAAAGTTAAAAGGGGAAAGGTTTATTTAACTCACAGTTTGTAGCTTTCAGTCCATATTAGCTGGTTCCACAGTAAGGTGGTATGTTCATGGAAGAGTAACTATTCATGGCAGCAGAAGACAGCAAAAGCAACAAGAGAGGGATACAGGGGACAAGCCTCTTTCTGTCCCTTACATTATATGTATGCTATCTGCCCCAAGGTGAGAATAACACACCCTTCATCCCAGCATTAGACCATGAATCAATCACCAACTCTAGATTCACCCACCTCTGAAAAGCCTGCTCCCATGCCTGCGTTAGGCTTTGGGGGAACATCTAGACACAAACCATAACAATTGGTTATATAACTTTTTCTATCTATTTGAAGATCTAATTAAGGAATATTTATAAAAAGGAACACTGAAGCACATTACCAAACTGTTCTTTGGAAAGGTTGTGTCCAACCTACTACATTCAAGTTAAATTATGTCCCTTAAAAAGGTATGCTGAATTTCTAACTTTCAATACTTGTAGAGGTGAGCTTACTTGGAAATATGGTGCTAACAAATGTAACCAAGTTAAAATGAGGATGTTCTGGATTAGAATAGGCCCTGATCCAATATGAGTGAAGTCATTATAAGAAAAGGAAAACTTTTACAGACAGATACAGAAGGAAGAAGGCCATATGATGACATTCACAGGGAAAGCCGTGTGGCAAAAGAGGCAGAGACTGCAGTGGTGAATCTCAAAACAATGAACACCTGGCCACCAGAAGAGGATGAAACAGGGAAGTGTCCTGCCTCACCAGCTTCAGAGGGGCACAGCACAGCCAGCATCTGGCTCATCTTTGCTCATGTCCCAGGGAGGTATTTGCTAGTTTCTTATTGGCTTATAAGAACTATTTAAAAATGCTATCCTCCTACTTTGTTATATTTGATAATGACTTTCATTTATTTGTGCCTTAAACATTTTTATGGTTGCAATGTTTCTGAGAAAGGGAAGGTGTTCTTTTACTTGGTTTTAGCTATAGTAAGGCTTTAATTTTAACTAGACAAACTTAGCTAACTCTTTTTTAAATTTTCTGGCATCATTCTTAACAAGGGCTTCCAGAGAGAGAGGGAGGTAGGGAAGCAAGGAGGAAATTCTTGTAGTAGTTGGATAATGTTTTCTTTTTTCTTTGTTTGTTTGTTTCTTTCTTTCTTTCTGTCTGTCTTTCTTTCTTTCTTTCCTTTCTTCTTCCTCTTCTTTTTTCTTCTCCTCCTCCTCCTCATTCTCCTCCTCCTCCTCTTTTTATTCTTTTACCATTTTACACTTGCTTATTTCAAACATCTGAAATTATTTTTAATTGAAAAGCAACATGAATTTTTTTCAAATTTTGAGTTTTTAGTAGCATTTATTTTTTAAAAAGATTATTATTATTATTATTTAATTTTAAAGAGAGTGAAACAAAACAGAACAAAGTAGATCAGAAGAAAACAATGCAAGTGACACAGGATTTCAAAGCAAGACAACAGGAGATCAACAGTGGCTACCATACGTCTCTTGTTTTCTTTGAAATAGTTGTCTATATCTTCACACACAATGAATTCAAACAAACCAAAATAGTATAAAACTGATCAGAACAGAAGAATGAAAGCATTACAGGCCTTCCAAACCAGATAATAAACATCAACGGCTATTGTAATGTCTCTTGTTCTCTTCAAAATAGCTGTCCATACCTTCATATATATTGAAATTAAATAATACCAAACATAAAACCACTCTAAACAAAGAATAAAGCATTACTGGATTTCACAGCATGACAATAGGAATTCAGCAATAGATACCATAGTGTCTCCTTTTCTTCAAAGTAGCTGGTTAGAAACCATTTTCTTGTGTAGTTTTGTACTGGGGCCTTTATCAAGTGCTAAGTTGTGGTAGGAAGTGGCCAGAGATCATCATTTGCTTAAGGGGACAAAACTGGCTTGACAGTGGAAACCCAGCACAACATAATCACTTGACAAAGTCTCAGTGTGGGCTGGCAAGAGAGTATGAACAGTGTTGCTGCAGCTGTACATGGAACCCAGTCCCTCGAACAGACTTTACTCCATGAGCTCGCAGAAGGGAGCGGACACCCTTCATGGCACATATGTCACGTACAGCAGCTGCTGTGTGTCATAGCCTCATCGCTGGGACAAAACACCGGACACCCACAAGTTAAAACAATAGAGGTTTACTGCAGCTTAGGGTTTGCAGAGATTTCAGTCCATAGTCAGTTGGGCCCAATGCAGAATGATATGACAGACGCCATGGTGGAGGACAAGCTGCTCACATCATAGTGACCAACAGGCAGAGAGTAAAGGGAAAGCAGAGAAGGGAGACAAACCTTTCCAAGCCATACCCCAGTCACTGGCCTCTTCCAGGATACACTTCACCTAATGCAGGTCAGCTGTACAGCCCCTATAATCCAATCACCTTCCAAAGGGCCTACCTTTGAATGCATGAGGTTTTGGGGGGACATCCAAATATAAACCATACTCTTCAGGAAGACCATAAAGTCCCACCCAGGCCTCTCCTCCTCTATGAACAAAAGCCTTACTCTGTTGAGAGAAGAGAAGTGGCACGGCCCTTAGGGTCCAGGTGAAAATCTATGAAAGCTGGGGGCAGGAAACAGAAGATACCCTCTGTCCATACAGGAAAGGAAGGCGTGAATGCTGAGACCAGAACTATAACTAGGAAAGAAGTGGGGCTCTAAGAAGGCCATCTCCTGAGGCCCAAGAATACAGGACCTGGTTAAAAATAAGCCTGGTCCAGAGCCTCAGAGAACATCCCAACCCCAAGTCTGGTACACATTGAGTAATCAGTAGTTGTATAATACTGCTGGGAGAATCGTAGGAATGTGGCAACATGTCATACCAGAAGGACCTAAAGCTTAGGACAGAGCAAAAACTGACAAATACCCTGTAGAGTTTTTGCTCTGAACACAGGTATTGTTAGAGGAGTTTGAAGCTTATAGTGCACTCAGGGTAACCACAGTGTTATGGTGAAATGTGTGTCATAAATCCTTACCCAAGAAGACGGATGATGTTAAGAAGGTCTTTGTGGGGGTGGGGGTAATAAAGTCACAAGAGTTCAGTTCTCACGAATGGGATTAGTGTCCTTACCAAATAGACCCAAGAGGGCTCTTCAATCCTTTCTACCATGTGGGAACACAACAAGGTGAAACCTAAAAACAAGGAAAGTAACCCTCAGCAGACACTGCATCTGCTATTGCGTTGAACTTGAGCTTCTCATTCTCCAGAGTTGTGACAAATACATTTTTCAAGGCTGTCTGCAAGCCAACAATATGATATTTATGATATTTTGCTGTACCAGCCCAAATGTACCAAGACGTGTAGCAAAGCAAACCTCAATCCTGGTTTGACTCTTGGCATTAACACTCACGTAAAATAATGACCAGGAAAAAGAGCATGCCTATTCTTCACACCTGAAAAATTTTCACCCACTCTGGAGCACATGGACAAGTCAATTTAAAAGACATCACACTGCCCACAGGCAAAGCAATAAATACAGACTCAGAAACAGCACAAATACTGAAACTCTCTGAGAGCTTTAAATAACTATTATTATTAAAATATAACTATTATTATTAAAATATTAAACTCTCCAATTGAAATGTGGACATGTGCTATCAGATGGGTAATTTTAGTACTGAGATGGAAATTACAAGAAAGAAGCAAATAGAAATGCTAACAACAAAATATACATAGCAACAGAGATGAAGAACTCCTATGATGGACAAGATTTTACATATAAGAAAAGAATCAATGAGTTGAACAAAAGTTTACTAGAAGGGAACTCCACAGTTCAGTAAAAGTTCACCAAGTTGGAACATAAACAGAAAAATCCACCAGAAAACAACAGAATGAAGCATCCCAAGAACCGTGTGATAATATCAAATGATGTAACTCACTGGTACAGTAACTGGAATTGGAGAAGAAGAAAAGAGAGCAGGACAAAAAAAAATATTTGAAGAAACAATGGCTAGGAATTTTCCAAATTAATGATAGATACTAAATCATAAATTTAAGAAACTCAGAGGACTCCAAGCAGGACAAATACAAAAATTGACCAAGCAACAAAAATTTTCATATTATATATTCAACCTGCTGAAAATAGAAGACAGAAATTTTGAAGGAAACCAGAAAGAAAAGACACATTACAACAGAGGCCAGCAGACTGCAGGAGCTCCTCATTAGAAACAATACCAGCAGCAAGCCAAGGAGTGATATTTAGAGAGACTGAAAGAAAAACAATTTGTCAGATGGGAATTCTATAACAACAAATATCCTTTATAAGCAAATGAGAAGTAGAGTGATTTTTTTAGACCAACAAAATGAGGGAAGTTTGAAGCCAGTTCTAAAAACAGCTAAATTCAAACGCAGCCCAACTTCTGACTAGGTTAATATTATTTATCACACTAATGGTTGCCCAGCAGGAAAAGCTACCAGAACCTTTAACCTTTAGGAGGAGGAATCTGAAATCAGATGGAAACTCAGATCTATTCAAAGAAATAAAGAATGCACAACTACAATGAATGAAGGTGTTATAAATTTTTCAAAATATCTTCTAAAAATAATAGAAACATTTGCAGCATATTCTAAAATAAAACTATGATAAAAATGCAAAGGCAAGGCAAGAGAAGAGTATAAGCACTTATAAGGACTTTAAACATGAAGTGTATTTGGTATTGGAACTTGATTAATTCAAACTGTATATTAGAAAAATTAGCGCTACTACAAAAATATAAAAAACAGTAAAAATAATAAGTTCATAGTGGAGATAAAGGTGCAGTAATTTAAAAAGTCACTGAATTAGCCAAAGAGACCATAAAGAAAGGAAAAATGAAAAAAATATAGAAAGGTGAAAAATTTCAGTCCAGTCATATAAAAATCACATGAAGTGGGAATGGTCACACCCTACCAATTGAAAGTCAGAGGTTACCAGATTGGGTAAAAAAGCAACTCTACCTGGGTCACGTCTACAAGAAACCCACTTTAAAGACGGATAAAAAGTAAAAAGATGGAAAAAGATGCACATTAATATCAACCAATATAAATCTTAATAGCTAAATTAATAAAAGAAAACTCAACTTCAGTACATGGCATATTATCAGGGATGCTGAGGGACCTCACATGGTGAACAAGATCAAGTTTAAAAGGCACAGCAATGCATATGCATCTGATAATAGAATTTCAAAACACAAAGGAGAAAACTGACAGAACTGAAAGGAGAAATAAATAAGTCCACTGTTAACAACTGAGAAATCCAATAGATAGGAAATCAGTAAAAATACAGAAAATTTGAACCATGTCAGTGACAAACTTAATTGTTTTAATGGAACACTCTACACAGAGGAACATACACATTGCAAAGATATATGGGGTGTGGGAAGAGCACGAGTTACCCAGATTAGAAGCAAAAGAGGGGCCATCAATATGGAAAGCATAGATATAACCCATAGCTAACCCTAAGGAAATATGGAAATACTGTAAGCAACATTATGTTTGCAAATTTTTGTACTTAAATGAGCCGAGGGAATTCTTTGGAAGACATAAAACCATTAAGTTCATTCAAGAACTAGCAAATGAGCCAGTGTGGGAGCAAAGTCTGCAGTCCCAGGGACTCAGGAGGCTTAGGAAGGAGGGTCAGCTGAATCCAGAAGTTTGGGGCCAGCTGGAGCAACAGATGGAGACCCTTAAAAAAAAAAAGAAAAAGAAAAAGTTCAGATAATAAGAAGTTAGCTTTTGTGTTTTCTGTACCAAAAAATTGTGGTCCAGATGGTTTTATTAGTGAATTCCAGCAAATAATTAAGAAAGAAATAATATCAGTTCATGAATCTTCTCCAGAAATAGATGAGGAAGGATTGCTTTTCCCTCCTTTTTTGAGGTAAGCATTACTTTTATACCAAAAGCAGACAGAAAATACAAAAGGGAAAAGTACAGACTAGTACCTCTTGTGAACACATAAAAATCATCCAAGAGTTTAGTAAATTAGTAAATTAAGAAATATAGAAATATATAGAAATAAATATAGAAAAAGGAGAATTAACATCAAACAAGTAGATTTTCCCCAGAATGGAAAGGCTTTTTTTGACATTTAAAAAATTTCAACAAACAAATCCTCATATTAACAAATCAAGAAAGAAAAACCATTGATTATCTCCATATATTCAGAAAAACTATTTGAAAATATTCAGGATTCATAATTTATGATTAAAGAAAGCAAAACTCTCAGTAAACTAGGAATTTTCTATTTCATCTGGCAAAAGGCATCTATGAAGCATTCACAGTTAATATCTAATACTTTGAATAAATATCTCCCAAATGCCTGTGTGTGCCAGAGGCTTGGGTACCAACTTTGGTTCCATTGGGAGATAGCAGAACCTTCAGGAGGTTGTGCCCAGTGAGAAGAAATAAAGTCAGTATTGTGCACCCTGGCAGGGAATCTGGGTGCTGAGCCTTCCTCTCTATGTTGCTATCCAGCTGCAGTGGGGTGAGAAGATTTTCTCATCTACCATGTGCTCCCCACCATTATATCCTGCCTTGCCACAGGCCCAAAGTGATGTGGCCACCAACTATGAACTGAAGTCTCTGAAACCATGACCCCAAATAAACATTTCTTCAAGTTGATTTTTTCAGGCATTTTGATATAACAATGGAAACATCATACCTAATGCTGAGAGACATTATATGTATTTTCCCCCAAAGTTGAGGAACAAAGAAAACACATTCCCTCTTGTCCCTCCTATCCATAATTGTACTTGAAGTTCTAGCTAGCACAATTTTTCTAACAAAGAAAACAAGAGACACACAGATTGGAAAGAGAATAAAAGAAATAAAACTAGCCATAGATGACATGATTTTATACATAGAAAATCCTAGAGAAACTGTAAAAATACTCCTAGACTGACAAATAATTTTATCAAAATCATAGAATAAATCTCAATGTACAAAATCACTGGTATTTCAACACACTGAAAGTAAACCATTAGGAGTCACAATTTTCAACTCAGTGTTCATTTGATCGTACTTCAACAATGAAATACTTTGGTATAAATCTGATAAAATATATGCAAGTTCCACATGCTAAAAGCTATAATCACTGATTAAAAAAATCAAAGATGAAAGTAAACAAAATGAAATTTGGGATTCATGCATTGGAAGACTCAAAATTGTGTCAATTCTCTTCTCACTTGATCTACAGATTCAATACAATTCTGGTTTTAAACTCCCAGAGTTTAACAAGCAAATCTTGAAATTTGTATAGGAAAGAAAAGATATTTGTATAGGAAAATCAATTTTGAAGAAAAACACTAAGTTTTAAGACTTCTAAAATTACAATAAGACAATGTGCTATTAAAGCATAGAAACATGGATCAATTGTAGAGATTTCAAATATAAACATACATAAAGACAGCAAACTGATTTATTGAGAAATATGCAAAATATTTGTATTCAATGGGGAAAGGGAGGTCTTTTAAACAAATGCTGCTGGAACAACTACACACCCACATACAGAACAATAAAATAAGATGAACTTCAACCCATGCCTCACACCTTATACAAAAATGAACTCAGAGTGGACCACAGACCTCAGTGTAAAACATAAACCTTCAAAACCCCTAAAAGCAGAAAAAAGAATCTGCATGACCTAGGTTTTGGTTTTACTAAAGACACTGTTAAGAAAATGAAGAAACAAAACACAGATTGAGAGGAAGCAAATAAAAAGTCATGTTTCTGAAAAAGAACTTTCATAATATTATACTGAAAAAAATCTCCCGACTCAACAATGAAACTACAAACAACTTAATGTAAAAAAGAACAAAAGATATGAATAAATTATTTTTCAGAGATGCATGGGTTTATCAGTATGAATGAAAAATTCATAAATATCACTCTAACTAGAAAAACGCAAATTAAAACCACAATGGGATACCATTGCACACCTAAAAGTTTCTTTTGGATCATGGTTTCAATCCATGGTTGGCGGACTGTGTTGCTTTGGACCTGTGGTGGCAGAATACATCATGGAGGAAGGGCACCTGACATGGCGGCTGAGAAGCAGAGAGAGAGAGAAGGAAGGAAGGGGAGGGGAGGGGAGAGAAAGAAGCCAGAGTCTCAATTTCTCCTTGGAGGGCGTGTCACCTACTTCTTATCACTGAGACCCCCTTCTTAAGGGATCTCCCAGGAGCACCATAGGCTGGGGATCAAGCCTCCATTCAATATGTGGGGCTTTGGGGAACATTCCTGATGCAAACTCTAGACACTGAGACAAATGCAAACATCAGCACTTTGCTCACAAGCAAACCTGTGTTTGACACTTAGCGTGGTGCATTCATCATTATCCAAACCTGGAGATAGCCTTGATGTCTTTGAACCAGCGAACAATACATAAACTGTGGTATGTACATCCATTCTCAACAAGAAAGGGAGCAAGCGATTATAAACAACACAACGCAATATCCAAATCACTCTGGTCAATCCAAGAAGCTGCGGAAGGTTACAAGTGGCTTGAGTCTTTTTATATTGGTCTAGAGAAAGGAAAAGTATAGAAACGAACCCCACACTTAACATTGCCAGTGCCGGAATACCAGGGTGGAGTTTAGAGGGGGATGCTTTTTGACGTACTGCCTTGTACATTTGTCAAAATTTATTGCACTATGTACCAGAAAGAGTAAATTTGATTGTATATTATTTTAAAAACCTTTGGCTTTTCCTGAAAGTCTGTGTGACAGACACGCTAGTGGGGTAGCACTTAGCTAGAGAAGATGTGACAGATGGCCTCAGAATAGGGGACCATGGTCAGAGGAACTGTGCTTATTAACGGGTTGTGTCAAATTGAACAAGAAAAACCAAACTAAATCGGGTCAGCATAGTTCTGGGTGTGGAAGATCCACCCCAGGGAGCATTGTCACCAGAATGGTACAAAAGAGAAAGGCGGCGGGCTCTCTGTCGTTCCTCAGGAGGAGCCCCAGCCTCCACCTTCACCTCAGACATCATCTCCTGGCTTCCAGGGCAGATCCTGCAGACTCCAGCAGAGACTCTTCAGCCTTCCACAAAGACGCTTTGGCCTCCTGAGACGGACTTACTCAGGACACCACACTGATCCTTTGGTCCTCCAGTGCACAGAGAGACCTTTCACACCTGACTCTGCAGGTGGCATTGTAAGCCAGTCTTATAAATTCTTGTGCATTTGTGTATCTTGCATTAAATATGTTGGTTTCTGGCACAGCAACCAACCATGTAATTAGAGGGTTAGAGCTTTCAGCCTCAACCCCCAAGCAGGGAGAGGGCCTAATATTTGAGTTAATCATCAATGACCAATGACGGAATTAAACATGCCTATGTAGTGAAGCCTCCGTGAAACTCCAAAAGGATCAGCTGTGGAGAGTTTCTGGGCTCCTGAATATGTGGAGGCCCCTGGAGGGCAGTTGGGTCAAAGAGAGCATGGAAGACTCATGCTCCTTACCACAGATTCTATGTGCTTTTCATCTGGCTTTTAATAGTTAGCTGTGTAATATCTTTTACAATAAACAATCTCCTGTTTCCCTAAGTTCTTGTGTGCTTTCCTAGCAATGATAGAGTCCAAGAGGATGTAGAAATTTCCCATCTAGCCATGGTGGGGAGAAGTGGCAGGTAACCTGGGCACCTACCTCTCACCAGTGGCACTGAATTTGAGGGCAATCTTGGGGATCAAGCCCTCAGCTTAGTGAGCCTGTTCTAACACCAATTACTGTCACAACTGAATTGAATTTTAGGGCACCTGGTGCTGAAGAACTGAGATATCTTGCCAAAGAAGTGTTCTGTATTGAATGAGAGTACAATGTTGTAGAAAAGGAGAAACATCTTTCCACATCGTCCACCGTAAGTTCTCTGTGGGCATTAAATCTGAGTCTTCTCATTTTGCAAACAGTGTAACTATAGTGCGTATAGCTTTGGTAAAGTCCTTGACCAGGTGTGCAGGTGCACACCTATAATCCCAACATTCTGAAAGCCTGAAGCAACAGGATCACACATTTGGGCCCAGCTTGGACAACTTAGTGAGAACCTGTCTCAAAATAAATAATTACAAAAAGGCCAAGGATGCGTCTCACTGTGAAGGCCCTGGGTTCCATCTCTAGTGCTACAAGGAAAAGAAAAAGACCTAGGTTTTTCCTTTCTCTGAAAACATTTCCTTCAGGTAAGTTTAGGTAAAGTTCAGAAATCCCACAGTACTGGACATGGATGGCCCTGTGATTCTTTCCATCAGATTTTCTTGAAACATCTGAATTAGTTAGAACCTCACTGATTATGAGTGGCCGAAGTCCAGCTTGTTTCAGCCTCAGTCAAATGGAGAAACAGATTGTCCAGGTACCAGGAGAGCAAGCACAAGGGCAGGCACAGGAGCCCCTCAGGATTCTCTCTGGTGCAGGCTTCTTCTCGTGTCTCTATTGTCTGAGGAGGGCTGAAGGACAGCAGGTACTTGGGATGCATCTACTTACAGCCTTGAAAGACAGAGGGAAGGGTGCTCTGCCTGAATCCCTCTAACGATCATCATGGTGCTGAGCTAGAAGTCCCAGAGACGGGGGAACCACCCTGGTATGACACCAGCCCAGGCAGGGCACGATAAGTCCTCAGCTGACAATGGGACCAGTGCCTGCAGCTGGAGGTGAGAAGGGGCCCTGTATGGAGGGCTCTGAGCTGATAAAATCTGAAACTTCATGACATTCACTTTCTCGCTGTGTAATTAATCACCAGGTTTCTCAGTTTTTAAGAATAGTGTGCCCTTTAGTTTTGTATCTAGCATAGTGTGCTATCTGGCACATAGTATTTTAAGAAAATATTTAAAATAAATGTATAAAGTTTAAGTTGTCTTAGGTATCTATATCTTGGATTTGCTTTAAGTTTGCTTTCACTAAGGTACATCCCTCACTTAGATGATAGAGGGGATAGAGGGGATTGAACCCAAAGCCTTCAAACTGAGCTACATGCCCAGCTTTTTACTTTTTATTTTGACATGGAGTTCCGCCCAGTTGCTAATTGTGTTGGTATCAAACTTCATGATCCGTCTGCTTCACCTCTTGGAGCGCTGGCCTTACACATGTGTGTCAGCACGCCTGGCTAAGATGGGTTTTTAAATGAGGAATTTTGCTTCAAAGGTTTTTCTAAAGTTACATCCAGAAATCAGTTTTGGTTTTGGATCATATGCTCACTCTCCTTTTGCCTTTGGTCCAGCAGAGCTGGCTGCTTTAGTTACGTCTCACTTGGCCTACAGGTGCCCTTGGACACCCTTGGCCAATCTGCTCTGTGCCATAGGGTAACTGACCCTTGCGCACTGTGTCTCTCCTCCACACTTCGCTGCTCAGGGGTCTCTGGAAGCCACTGGCAGGAGACCAGGTTAAATCACAGGGAAGGAGAAGCAGGGTTGAGGTGGTATTTCTCTGTGCGTCGTGTCTCCGGGCTTGGCTCTGTCCTGCTAAGGGCTCCTCTACAGCTGTGGCTGTCGCTGGGCTCCAGTCCCATTGTGCATCCAAGCCTGAAATTAGTTATTGCTTCCTCAGTCCTAGTCTCTAGGTGCCTCACCCTTGTTCATGCCCTCAGCAGGCAACCTTTTCCCTAAAGCACCTGATCACTCCTCTGGGTCTGTGGCTGTTCCCCTGCTGAGGGACTTCACTATGCATTGTTAGGCTCCATCCCCAGGATTTCTGATGTGATTGACCCACGACATGACCAAAATCTCTCTTATCACACAGCCAATGTGAGGACATTGCTTCCAGCTTGTATGCCCTCCTGGACAGAGAGGAGGTTTTAGCACATGATGAAAACTCAGCTGCAAATGGTCTCCTAAATTTTATGTTACGAATTATTGAAGTCTTTGGTTTAAAGTGATGTTATTTTCTGCTCTTTTGTTAATAAAGGTATTTCTGAAACAAAACAGGACAATGCTAAACACCTTTATGTAAGTTGCCCTAAGAGGTTATAAATAAAGAATACGTGTTTCTAGACCCTATGTACCCTTTGTTTCTAGACAGGATGTGTGTGTTGGGGATAAGGTTTGCAGGAGTGTTGGGAGCCACAGCCCCGAGCCCGGTCGCCTCACTTGGCGGACGTGAGGCCTGTAGTAAAGAGTGAAGCCTGAGGTAGATTGCCCCTCCCATCGAGCACGTTAGTTTCCTGCTTACCGCGTAAACAACCCGCTCAACAATATAGTCTGCCTGGCAACTGATGATGTTAGCCAATCAGCTTGCCTTGCTTACTTTAACATGATTGGACACTGTACCCGTATATATACCGGTGCCACCCCTGGGCGGAAGAAGAAGCCAGGTAGAAGCCCGGAAGTAGAAGCCCAGAAGGAGCCGCGGAGAGCGGACCGGTAGAGGCTTCGGAGCGAAGCCCGGAAGGAGCCGCGGGGAGCGGACCAGAGGAGGCTTCGGCTGGGAGCGATCCCAGGGCAGGCTGTACGGAGAAGGAAAATAAAAAAAAAAGGTTGTCCACTACCAGACTTTGTCGTGTGTCCTTCCTGCCGGCCGGGAGCGGACATCGACATTTGGAGGCCCGCCCGGGGACTGATCACCCCCGAGACGTGGAAGTGGACAACGCTCCAGTACAGAGCTGCGAGACAGGTGAGTTGGGGATAAGCCTGGGCTCTGGATGGCGCGCACCTACAGGGCTTTTAGACTCCCCTCAGGCTCACGCGTAAGTGGCGGATTCCTTGGGCCTCACGCGATGAGTAACATATTAAAAGATGGGAAACATGTTAGGTAGCAACACTAAGAGCGAGGGTGGTTGTGGAGAAAGCTCTCAAGAGCTTACAAAAGTACGCAGGGTATCTGAGCAGGCCCAGTCAGGGAGCTCCCGAGAGGGGTCCGTCAAGGGGAACAAGGATGCTAAGGAGGAGGACGGGGCTCTAGCCTCGGAGTCGTCTGACTCCGAGGACGAGGGAAAGTTGAATGGCAAGGAGGCCAAAGAGACCAGCTGTCAGGAGCCTAAGTCGCTCAATAAGGAGTCGCAGGGTTCTTTTCCAGCGTTGCCCCGCGAATTGCGCTCTGCTCAACCTGGTCTGCGGAGGAGTAGAGAGCTCCTGAGCGCTCCCCGGCGCGAGAGGGAGGCGAAGCCTTCCGCCCCACCCTGGGGGCCGTTTCCGGAGGCGATCCCTCGCCACGAGGCGGCCGCCTGGGAGCTCCCTCCCCTTTCGCCAGAACAGGAAGTGATGCACGGGCCCCCATTTTCCGCCCAATCACGGCCGCTGTCTTATGCTCCGCCGCCGGCGGGTCGGTATTTTTACAGGCGGCTTTGGCAGGGGGGACGCTTGTCTCATGAGGTACATCCACCTGGGATAGATAGTGGCCCCTACGGGATATTTCCTGTACAAGTAGCTATGGGCCAGGGACGCAATGTATGGGAGCCTTTTGAGATAAAGCAGATTAGAGAACTTAAAAATGCAGTTACAACCTTTGGGCCGACTGCGCCTTACACCATTGCCATGCTGGAGAATCTGTCTTCTGGGCCCCTCACCCCCGCGGACTGGATTCAGCTGGCAAAGGCGTGTCTGCCCTCGGGCAGTTACCTGGATTGGCGAGCCTGGTACGCAGAGTTCTCTGCAGAGCAGGCTGAGAGAAACGCCAATCGGGGAAACCGGGGGTGGAACAAGGAAATGCTTATGGGAGAAGGTCGGCACGCTGATGACCAGACCCAGTTCCCCGGCGCTGTCTATGAACAAATCAATGCCATAGGGCTCCGCGCCTGAAAACAGGTAAGTGGTGCCGGAACAGCCTCCTTGTGTCTTTCAAAAATAATTCAGGGTACCACAGAGCCATTTGTTGACTTTGTGGCCCGAATGCAAGATGCTGCCGATAAGATATTTCCTGATCCGGGAGTGGCTCAACCGCTGGTAAGACAGCTGATTTTTGAGCAATGTACAAAGGAGTGCAAGGCAGCGATAGCTCCTCATAAGAACAAGGACCTCAACGCCTGGATTAGGATATGCAGAGAGATAGGGGGGCCGCTCTCCAACTCGGGAGTGGCTGCTCTCCTGGCCGCGGCTGTACAGCAGAGGGGACCTCGCGGGTTAGAAGGGGAATGTAAGGCTAAAGGGTGTTTTGCCTGCGGGGAGCCAGGACACATTAAACGTCATTGCCCAAACAATGCAGATGCTAGGCCTCGCCCTAGGAATGAAGAACCATATGTTTGTGGGCGATGTAAGAGGGGATCACACAAAGCTGAGGAGTGTAGGTCGGTCTTTGATGCTCAGGGCAACCGTATTTGTGGACGAGATGCTAGAGGGCCAAAAAACGGCCAGAGGGGGCCCCCTTCGCAGGCGGGCCCCCGCCCCAGAGACAGGACAGCTCAGGGTGGCAGCCTTCAACAAGGGCCACCCCTGGGTCAGCAGGTGTGGACCTCAGTGTCGCCTCAGGACTTATATTAGTGCCTGATATGGGTGTTCAAGTGGTTGAAACCACCTTTAAGGGACCGTTACCCGAAAATTCCGTGGGTCTGGTGATCGGGAGATCCTCCACGGCCCTTCGGGGTCTCACAGTAGTCCCAGGGGTCATAGACTCAGACTACACAGGACATATTAAAATTATGGTTCAATCTCTTGTGGGTACTATGGTAATCAATAAAGGAGACAAGATAGCGCAGCTCTTGCTGCTCCCCAGTCTCCACAAGAGATTTCCCTCAAAACAGAAAATTAGAGAAAGTCAAGGTTTCGGTTCCTCAGGGGAAGTCTTTGAGGGACTCCATATGACACTTGGTAAAAGGCCCATGCTCTCACTTAAGGTCAATGGCAAGAATATAACAGGGCTCCTAGACACAGGAGCTGACCGTTCCATTATCTCCAGAAAGGATTGGCCTTCCAACTGGCCCACCAACACTGCAGATAACACGCTGCAGGGCCTGGGGATGGTGTCAGCTCCTCAGGTTAGTGCTTCAACCCTGCTCTGGTGCGATGAGGAGGGTCATCAGGGCCATTTCCAACCGTTTGTGTTACAGTTGCCAGTGTCTCTATGGGGAAGGGACATCCTCACTCAGATGGATGTCACGCTTACGTCAAACTGCTCCCCCCAGGCTAAGGATATACTCAGGAACCAGGGATATACCCCCGGCAAAGGCTTGGGCAATGCCCTACAGGGTCGGACATCCCCAATACCAGTAGAAAACAAAAAAGGTAGGCAAGGATTGGGTTTTTCTTAGGGGCCGCTGAAGAAGCTCTCCTACCCACTTCGATCAAAATCACCTGGAAATCAAATGATCCGGTTTGGGTACCTCAGTGGCCCCTGCCTAAGGAGAAGCTATTAGCCTTGTCAGAAATAGTCAGTACACAACTTAGATTAGGACATATTAAGCCGTCAACCTCCCCATGGAACACCCCCATTTTTATAATTAAGAAAAAGTCTGGCAAGTGGAGGCTGCTCCATGATCTAAGGGCGGTCAACGCGCAGATGCAGCCCCTGGGGGCGGTCCAGAGGGGGCTGCCAGCTCTCTCAGCCATCCCTCAGTCCTGGCCAGTTTATGTTATAGACCTTAGAGACTGTTTCTTCTCAATTCCCCTGCACCCAGAGGACACTCATAGGTTCGCCTTTACTTTGCCCACCATTAACCAAGAAAGCCCTGATCTCAGATACGAGTGGGTAACGTTGCCCCAAGGTATGGCCAACAGTCCCACTATGTGTCAGATTTACCTTGATTCCCTACTGGCCCCCCTACAAAAATCCTTTCCCAAGATAAGATGTATGCATTACATGGACGACCTTTTGCTCAGCGGCAGGGACCCAGACATGCTAAATAATATGCTCAGCCAGTTGGTCGAGGCCCTGAGACAAGCTAATCTACATGTTGCCCCCGACAAGATTCAGGGAGGAGAAATGGTGACCTACTTAGGCGCGAGAATCTCCCCTATGCTAGTCTCTCCGCAGAAGGTCACCATTAGGACGGATGGCGTTAGGACCCTAAATGACATGCAAAAGCTATTGGGAGACATTAATTGGATTAGGCCATATTTACATATACCAAATTCAGATCTCAAACCCCTGTTCGACCTTCTAAAGGGAGACCCAGATATAGCCTCCCACAGGAGGCTCACTCCTGAGGCAAGAGCTGCCTTACAGAGAGTGGAAAAAGCCTTAGGTGGGGCTACCTTACACAGAATTGAACCAGGGCGACCCTTTGATGTCTGTTTGCTACAGACTAGTCTACAGCCCACAGCGGTGATTTGGCAGAAAGGACCACTACTGTGGATACACCCTAAGGTCTCACCTGCAAAAGTCATAGAGCATTACCCGGAGGCAGTCGCTTCATTGGCCCTTGAAGCGCATGATAGAGCTGTCCAACATTTTGGCTCAGGACCACAAGCCATCCGAGTACCCTATACCGCCAGCCAGATCAAGACCCTGGCTGCCTGCATAGATACCTGGGCCATTCTGAGATGTGTTTTCCATGGGGATATAAACAATCAATACCCTAAAGACCCTATCTTGTCATTTGTCACTCAGCACCCTATAATTTTTCCAAAGGTTACTGCCTCTGAGCCATTAGTCCCAGCAACTACAATATATACAGATGGCTCCAAGACGGGGATAGGCGCCTATGTGATCCTAGGCAAGCCCCCGGTTACCATACAATTTGAACCAGATCAGCCTCAGGTGGTGGAACTGCAGATCGTTAAAATGATTCTTAAACGGTTCTCAGAAGCCATTAATATTGTCTCCGATTCTAGGTATGTGGTCAATGCTATGCAAGTGCTTGAGACTGCCGGTTTAATTAGATCCACTTCCACAGTGGCTGGGCTGTTCCTGTCTATCCAGACATTGCTTCAGAACAGACACCATAAGGTCTTCACCACCCACATAAGAGCACATACATCCCTGCCAGGGCCCATGGCACAGGGGAATGCGGCTGCTGACACTGCCACTCGCCCGTTATGGATTTTTACCTTACTAACACCAATCGAGCGAGCCCGTGCCTTCCATGATAAATTTCATGTTAATGCCAAGACACTAGCAAACCATTTCCATGTTTCTAGAGCAGATGCACGAGATATCGTGCGACTATGTGACTCCTGTGCCACATACAAACCTGCCATACCGATGGGAATAAACCCTCGAG
The DNA here is from genome assembly GCF_034190915.1 of Cavia porcellus. Lineage (NCBI taxonomy): Eukaryota > Metazoa > Chordata > Mammalia > Rodentia > Caviidae > Cavia > Cavia porcellus. Next base: position 37,628,444 of record NW_026947504.1, on the reverse strand, counting down.
GTTTGATCCCTGGTGATGTTTGGCAGATGGACATCACACATATACAGGAGTTTGAGACTCTTAAATATGTTCATGTTTCCACAGACACCTGTTCTCACGTCATATTTACAACAGCAGAAACAGGTGAAAAAGTGTCTAATGTGATCAATCATTGCCTGGCGGCTTGGGCCGCATGGGGCAAACCAAAAATATTAAAAACTGATAATGGACCAGCCTATATAGGCAAAGCCTTCAATGAGTTCTGCAAAATGATGAGGTTCAATTAAAACATGGTATCCCATACAATCCCCAAGGTCAAGAAATCATTGAGAGGGCTCATAGAAGCCTCAAAAAAATTTTACAAAAACAAAAAGGGGGAGTAGGCCAAGGCCTGGCCCCAAAGGCACGATTATCCATGGCACTATTCACACACAATTTTTTAAATTTAAATAATGATAATCGCTCCCCAGCTGTGGAGCACTGCAACCCTTCCCCCAACCATAAAGGGTGGGTGAAGTGGAAAGATGTCCTGACAGGACAATGGATGGGCCCGGATCCAGTGGTCAGCTGGAACCGAGGCGCGGTTTGTGTTTTCCCACAGGAACCGGGACGAGAACCACTGTGGATACCGGAGAGACTGACACGGGCAACAAAGCCCTCGACTGAAGATCAGACCTGCCCTACTGGAGATCCATCACAGACCAACCAATAAGATGAATAGAAATAGCGGTAGCCCGAAATGGACAAGAAGATCCTCAGGCATATGCATGGCTTGCTCAATCGGCCCACGACCGAGTCTAGATATGGCGGGCATCCCTCATTCTCCTCCATAAGGTGACAATACACAGCAGGGTAGGTGAGTCAATGACGGGTAAGAGCGTGCCTCCCCAGCACGACTCGACCTAAGCCAGGCCCTACCCCATCCTGCACGTAAGCCGCTGGACTGTTAGATGCTGCCCAGGTCTAAATTTCTCTCCGAGGGGATTTTCTTTACGGAGAGGAAATGAGTGCAAGCTTGTGTGCATCCAGGTTCCGTCCAGTTTGTGCCTGGCCCTAGAAAAAGGACGAGGGCCTCAGGGCCTTGGCGGACCATGGGACGGCCGACCAGGGTCTAAGCCAAGGACCTACGGTGGGCCTACGCATAGGGCATAAGCCTCTGCACCCAGTCCAGAAAGGGCTACGATGCGCACATTCATAAAAAATAAAAAAGGGGGAGATGTTGGGAGCCACAGCCCCGAGCCCGGTCGCCTCACTTGGCGGACGTGAGGCCTGTAGTAAAGAGTGAAGCCTGAGGTAAATTGCCCCTCCCATCGAGCACGTTAGTTTCCTGCTTACCGCGTAAACAACCCGCTCAACAATATAGTCTGCCTGGCAACTGATGATGTTAGCCAATCAGCTTGCCTTGCTTACTTTAACATGATTGGACACTGTACCCGTATATATACCGGTGCCACCCCTGGGCGGAAGAAGAAGCCAGGTAGAAGCCCGGAAGTAGAAGCCCAGAAGGAGCCGCGGAGAGCGGACCGGTAGAGGCTTCGGAGCGAAGCCCGGAAGGAGCCGCGGGGAGCGGACCAGAGGAGGCTTCGGCTGGGAGCGATCCCAGGGCAGGCTGTACGGAGAAGGAAAATAAAAAAAAAAGGTTGTCCACTACCAGACTTTGTCGTGTGTCCTTCCTGCCGGCCGGGAGCGGACATCGACACAGGAGTATAAAAGGAGAATTAAAAAACCATTGAAAGATAACAAAGAAAAGACTTCAGAATCATAATCTGTATTGAAAACTAGCCTCTCGAAATATAATAGCAGAAGTATCGGTACTAACTTATGACATCATTTCAGACACACAACTGATTTAATCTTGCCAATCTTCTCCAAGAGGAAAACCCACCAGAGCAGTCGTTCACATCTCCTGGCTTATTAATGTCAGCAGTGGGCACTGGCCTTAATGAGAACATTTGAAGTGTTCAACATTCAAAGCACCTTTAGCAGGCTTTAAGGTCTAAAAGAACCACCCTTCTATTAGAAAATGCAATTTCTCAGCAGACATTTGTGAGCAGTGATTGGACCATGTTCTTCAAAGACTGATTCTACCAGCCTTTGGTCTCATCTGGAGGTTTCTGCAGAGACCTCATACAAATATTGCACATGTGCTGGTTGGCTCATGTCCCATTAACCTTGGTGGCATGAGACCAAAAGCATTTACCTCCACTCTTTGTGAATCACTGGTACAAGTCGCTGAGGTGGCTTTCTTTCATGTTTCATCCTCCTGCAATGAGCAAGCAGCCCAGGTTTCTATCTGCTAACATCACATTGGACAAAGAGAGTCACGTGGCCAAGGTTACACTCAAGATTTGCATAAAACCAAACTATGTTCCTAGGTGATCCATAACTTGAGTCAACAGAAATCTGCAACATGGTAGCTAGAATATATGCGGCTGGTTCTTTGGCTTCCTTTTGTACAACTCCTTTTCCTCCACCTAAGTTCTTGGCCAACACACAAGCCTTCAGCCTCACTACCTTCTCCAAGTTGCTAGAACACTTCAGGACGTTTCCTACCTCAGCACCGTGTTTTCTGCTCCCGAGGCCTGGGAAGCTGTTGTCAGTCTCTTCACATGGCTGACTTCTCTTGAAGCTTCAGCTCAGATGATGCCCCCTCTTAGTCTCTTGCTCTAGAATGTAGCTCTGTGCTTAGTTTTGGCACTATGTTATTCTCAATGCCTGACACACAGTAGGTGCTCAATAAATATTTATAGGGTGAAAGGGGTTCTCATTTTCTTAATATCTAATTCAGGAGTCTGGTAGAATACAGACACTGGTTTTGGTGTGAATGTTGTGAACATAGTTAGAAAGTGCCACACCAAACACAGTAAGAAAAATCCACGTAATTCTGGGTTAGTACTGGCATAGTTCTCGCACTCTAAGAAAGCCATAAATGCAGCTTAATGTCCAAGTGGTAGTCAAAGTCTGTGAAGGGGTAAAGGACAAAACCCATCCAAAGGAGAAATGATTGGCTAGTACTGCTTTAGAAGAAAATGGCAGCAAAAAATAGCACAGATCCAGACAAATGATCCACGTGGATTCTCACTGCTGGCAGGAAGCTGCGAGGGTACACTGTCTCTCCATGAAAGTCCTGCTGGTCGTGTTATTTAAGAATTCTTTTGTTGAGAACTTAATCCCCACATCATAGGTTGGTAGTATTGGGAGGTGGGGGCCCCTGGGAAGTAATTCAGTTTAGATGGGGTTATGAGAAGGGAGCCTCCAAGAGGGCATCACTGTCTTTGTAAGAGGAAGGAGGCCCATACACACACTCCTTTGCTCTCACCGTGGAATGTCTTCCACCACATTATGACACAGCGATTACCACCTGCCAGCACCTTGACGCTGGATTTCCCAGCTTCTGGAACTGTAAGAAATAAATTACCCAGACTCCAGTACGCTGTTACAGCAGCAAAGAGTGGACTAAGGGGTACTGGAGTGTGTCTGAAGCTGCGAGTACTCAGGAGACCTGGATTGGATGCACAACTTTATTCTCCTTGAACCCTGGAGCAGTAGGTTCTAGGTTAAGGGAGAGGAAGTCTCTGCTGGATGCCAGGTGACCATCCCAGGCTGGAAGATCCTGATAGGTGCCAGATGGACATATATGAGAAGATACCTCCCAATGTAGGCATGTATTCACTGCTTAGGGCTCCTAGAGGATCTGTCAAGGATTGATGATCCTAGAAAACCTCCTGGAAAGTTAAGGAGTGGAACAGAGCTTTCCTTACCTGTGAAACCAACAGAATTGTTTCTTACACATTGGGCTTGTACCCACACAGCAGCAGGAAGGTGAATTTCTTCTGTTATCCCAGCTTCTTTGCAGCTTATCTACTAACGCCAGCCACCTTCTCTCCGAATCTTACTTTCGTTGTTCAAAGAGACTGTAGTGGGCTGATCTAACCAGAGGTCACAGACCATTTGTGCTCCCCAGTTTTAGGCACTCCATAAATTGAGAAAAAAGAGAAAGTCCACAACCAGAAAAGATGGTCCCAATTAGGGTACAGTCAAGAAGGCAAAGAATATGTTTTAAAAATGCAGAACATTGCAATCACTGAGGACTAATTAAATTGTTTTACTAAGAGATAGATCTCCATAATAAGTACATTATAAAACCCAGGCACAATTTCTAGAAATGTACTGAAACAAAGTTATTTTTTAAAAAAAGAGTAGAATTTAAGGGATATGACATTATGCCAAGCAAATCCAAAGGTGAGGTGCTGGGGATGGGTGGACTGGGCATGAATGGCAACTGTAATATTAATTAAAATAAAAGTCAAGGGCTGACAATGTATCTTGGTGTTAAAGAGGTTGCCTAGCATGCGTGAGGCTATGGATTTGTACTGCATTGTTGAAGGGGGAAAAAGGTAATTCAAAGCCAGAAAGTATTAAGTAGATCAAAGAAGAAACATGCTGTTTTATATAGCTTTCCATTCCCTGGGATGCGATACTCAACACCCACATGTTAAAGGAGGTGGTAGTGGCTCACTGTTTCTATGGATTCAGTCCATGGTTGGCTTCAATGTGGAAATATGGTGGAAGGGTGTGGGGGGTAGAGATGCTTAATTCATGGTGGTGGCAAGCAAGGCAAGGGAATAGTGCCAGAGAGGAAGAGGCAAAGGACCAGATACAGTACCCAGTGTCACAACTCCATGACTCAACCAGACATAGCCTTTATTAATAAATGTCCTTTAGTAATCTCCTCAGTGGCCCCCAAGCCAACTGAGTTAACACTATTAAGCTTAACAACCACACATGCACACAGCATCAAGAAACAGTTTATCAGTGAAAAAGCTCTATAGAGGAGATAATAAATCTTACTGGAATAAAAAAATAAAGTAGCCAATATCCCAGAAATACAAGAAGAAATTAACAAAAACATTGATGGTGGGATAGTCTCAATCCTATTTCAAAATATGACAGTTCAAGTATACAATTGAGGCAAAGATACGAAAAATTTGAAAACACAGTAAGTTAAATTTTTTTCTCCTAGATTCATGGGACACACGGATAGACAATGTATTTTATTAACAGCATTAGAGAATAATGATACACTTCCCTAAGTGGATTTTATTTTACTTTACTTCATTGAAAGATAAATCAACAATAAAAAGATGTTGTTTTAATTATTGCCAAATTATGAAATCTACCCTCTAACTCCTGGTTCAAAACAGACATCAAAGTAGAAACCACAAGTACCCAAGAGGAAAGAAATAAAACATTATATCAAATGTATCAGAAACAGGTAATGCTGTATTCAGAGGTATATTTGTAGCCTTAAATATGTTACCATTTAAAAATAAAACGAAGTGAAACATATAAAGTCTTGAGTATCACAACATATTTGAATTAATTTGCACCTTATTTTTCCTGATTATTGACAAAATGAATAGATAGGCTCTTGTGTTCCATGAATCTTCAGGTTTTCTTCATCCAAACTATTTTCATTTCTTCTCTTTGTTGATATCACAGTGAGAACGGATAAAGCGCTCAAGTATTTGTCTGTCTGAAAATTATAAGAAAAGAGGAAAAACTTTCCATGGAAGTATTAAAATGCTAACTAGAAAAAATTCTAGGAAGGAGGCAAGTACCTGAGAGTAGCACTATATTCATGAATTTGATAAGAATTCAAAAGAATCAATAGATGCTATGTCTAATACCTAAAGAGGCATCGTTGTATAATTATTAAGAAGAGTAAACTCAAAATTAAAGGGATCTGCAGCCTTATGGGAAAGAATGTGGGTTTTAGTATGAAACACACCTAAGTTTCAGTTCTGACTGGCAAGATTGAAAGGGACCATTTAACTTCTCCCCTCCTCCATTTATTTCCTTGTGTGTGAACAGAGATCACAGTACCTTGCGCTGGCCCTGGAGCGGATTAAGAGCGCTATATATGAAAAACCTGCTCTGAGCCCAGCCCAGCAAACACACTCAATAAACAGGAGCCTCATCCATTATTAATTGGTGCCCAATAATAAATGTGGATGATGAACAATGGAGACTTGTTCCAAAGTTTTCACAGAATTCAGGTCTGTTTTCCAGCCCCCATCATTTTGAGGATAGATGCTTTGCAGACTTTTGCTGCCCTTGAGCACTTATCGGTCGACCCTGGGGGAGCTCTTCAGCTCCCTTCTCTCCATTTACTACTCTGTGAAATGAAGGCCTCTGCAGCAATTCTGAGCACTAATGAGTCCCTAATTTTAATAACATACATTGGAAAAAAGTAGAGTGGAGCTCCAAAACTTTGTTAATTCCCATCTGTGCAACCAAAAACTAAAGAGAACCTGCACAGACTTTTCATGAGACCAAAAATCACTTTGATTAGAACTTGTGACTTGTTCTGCTGTGTATTGGTCTCCTGTCTCAGACAATGAGTTCCTTGATAAAGTGGGTTTTTTTATTCACCTCATATATCTAGTAAGCATTATAGATATTCAATCAGTGAAGCTTGTTGAATAAGTAAATGAATGTATTCTTCATACTAAATCCGAGGCTAGAGAGAAATCTTTCCTGAATAGACATATTCCTCGGAATTCTGATTGGAGGAACAAAAAGAAAGGGCACTGCAACTGAGGAAATCCATAGAAACCAGATTTAGGATATTTATCTTAAGTGGGTAGATGCCACCAATGGGTAATGAATTCTAAGAGTAAGCTGGTGTGGTCTAAATCAGACTTGGGGGAAAAATAATTTTTTAAAATAGATTGACCACTAAAGACACATCATTTAATAACTCAAGTTATAAATAAATTGAATATATACGTCCCTATCTGAAATGCTTGGGACAAAATGAGTTTCACATTTTAACTTTTTTAGATTTTAGAATATTTTCAAAAACACAATGAAATATCTTGCAGATGGGACCCAAGTTTAAACATGAAATCCACTTACATTTCATATGCACCTTATTATACACAGACTGAAAGTAATCGTAGAAAATACTTTTAGTGTGCCTGCACTTTTAAAAAAAAAAAAAACTGCAACCCATCCTACGAAAGTCAGATGTGGAATTTTTGGTCTGTAATATGATGTCGATACTTCCAAATGTTCAGATTTCTGACTTTCAAATTCATTTGCACCAAATACTGGTAACTCACTGAGTTAATGGAAACAGGAAGTTCACCTTCAGCTGCTCTATCCTTTCTTCTTCCCCAGCCTTATTTATTTTCTGCCTTCTTGAAGTTTTCTCTGTCCCTGCTCAGCCTGCCCTCTTTCCACCCTGACTTAAACTATTACCTAAGGGGACAATCTTTCTTCCTCCTCCTCCTCCTCCTCCTCTTGATTCTCTTCTCCTCTTCCTCCCCTCTCCTCTCTTTTGGGTGCAATTATTTGCTTAGTAAGGTATAGTTATAGAATAACGAACATATAGACATGTCAATGCAAGTTACAATCAAATAGCAGCCTCGGCCTGTGCTCCTGCCGCCTGTCACATAAACACCCTGCTGAATTCCGTCAGCTTTGACTATCTGAGTCCAGCTGCTTTTCTTCTGATAATGTGCTGGGCCAATCCCACTATTCTCAGCTTATGTTTCCCTTAATTAAGAAAACCTATTGCTTCTAACTGGCTTCAAGGACTTTGGCCGGGGCAAATGAACCCAGTAAAAGATACCTTTTAACTCTGCTTGCTCCACTTAAACCTCTTCCTCTAGTCCCCAAGACGTTCCTAGGTTATGATAAACCATTCCTTTGAATTAAATCTATCTAGAATGATCTGATTGACAATGTAAGTAACTAATCATGTAATACTCTGCCATCTGTCTTGTACTTCCTGCTTGCAAGCTATATTTAATCTGAACCCAAAATTGCCTCAGGTGCTAGTGATTTGGACCTAGTCCTGCTAGCCCACTGGTGTTGTAATCAATAAACAAGTTGCTTTCTAGATTCGTTGGTGCAAAGAGTCTTCTATTTGGTTTGAAACTGGTTTCTCTGTAATATTTTCCCTTCTCTTGTTCCCCCTCTCCGTACTTCCCTTCTCTCCCCAAGATCCCTATCTGTCTCTGTCTCTGTCTCTCTTTCCATCTCTCTCTGAAAATGCTTCTGTTCTGGGCTCCTATTCAATTGGACCTACTACCTGTAAAGGAAGCAGCCAGTAAAATGATTTAAGCTGGGTTTTAATTCAGTCTTAGACATCTGCCAGGCATTTTATACTCTACCTACTGGCTTAACTCCACGACAAAAAAGTACTGTTGAGCTATCCACCAGCAGAAAAGCAGTTATGTCATCCCTGACAGTAGAAAACGACATGAGGTTTGGGACATACAGACTCAAAAGGAACCTCCCACTTGCCTGTTGGCTTCTGTCGTAGCTGGCATTGATGAGTGAGACATTCTAAAGCAGAGCTGGGAAAGAAAAGTTAAAACCCACAGGAAGGAGTTCCTCTCTTCCTTAGCCCAAGGTAGAACTGGCCACGAGCCTCTGGCTACCTGCCTCTAGTGCTACCCTCACGGTACCAGGATATAGAATACCCAGCAAGAAACAAAAGTTTGGCCCATCTTAATGTTACCTGGATAGCTAATAGGTCATATGTCACCTGTCTGGGCAGGAAAACCTGACTGCGTGGACAGATAGTGCTGGCTAGAAAGGTCATCTTACTGTAGGGATCTTGGAGGACATAGATGCCAAGTTGAGCAAAGGTTTCACAAATAGAGGCACTGCCAAGGCTCGGATAGCACAGGACACACAAACAAGATCCTGGCAGCTACCGTGGCAGGAGCACTGCCAGAGCAGTGACTGCACCTATCTATGGCCGGTCTCTGGGCAGATGGGAGCCTCTGCTTAGGGAAGACAGATATGCTCTTGCCAAATGGCCCTATAGATGTGCTCCTAGGGCTAAAATGAGTTCTGTAAAATGCAAAGGATGATTTTATAAATGTGCACCAAAGCTGGGGAAAGAAGAGGAAGGCGGCTGGGGCTTGTTACCAATTTTCCACTCTGCGTTTGGGGAAGATGGTACCAGCAGACTTCCTGAGCCCGCTGGTTTCCTTCTGAAGTGTCAAACTGGCCCAGAGGCATCTGCTGAGAGGAACGAGCCTCGCAGTAGAACATACATACTGTGTTTCTGCTTCAGTGTGAAGCAAAACATCTGCTTCCTCTACTTCCTTGCAAGCCAACATTCAAGAACTTTTAAGGGTGGAAATGCCTTTTCTTCCAACACACACACACACACACACACACACACACACACACACACACATACACACACCAATCTGAATTATTAAAGGCCTTCAGTCTTGTTTGGAGCAGGATATCCCAGAGGGGAAACGGCTTTCCATGAAAGGCTCAGAAGAGCCAGCACTGTGACTGGCTGGGGACCTCCGTGGTTGGGGCTCTGAGAGAGTCAGGTGGGAGAGTTGAAAGGATGCTGAGTACCTAGGGCAAGTCCTGAGTTTAAGCTTGACCCCATGACACAGAACAGACCACGACCCCACATTGCCTGTAGGCACAAAGTGGAGCACAGGAGATGACCTAGCAGGTGGAAGAAAAATGTTAGAACCTCTACTTATATTTGCTTTTGAATTCCTCTTTTAAGATGGTATGTTTCCGGGCTGGGGATTTAGCTCAGTGGCATAAATGCCTGTCTTGCAAGTGTGTAGTGGTGAATTCAATCCCCAGTACCGATTTAAAAAAAAAATCCTCTAGTTCCCACCTCCTCCTCCCACCCCTCTGCTAGCAAATGGGAGCCAGAGATCTGAACATCTCTTGGGAGGTTGACCATATACAATATAGCAAATAAGGGGGATTTTCTTCTCTTAAAGGCAAATATTTTTACCTGTTTTGCTTTATTCTGATTAATGATATGGCTCTATTCAATTTTCTGTTTTGACAAATTCTATAATGTTCTGTATTTTGTTTTATTTTGCAATACCTGATTGAATGAGCAACTATTGTGAAGATAACAAGATATACTGTGATATCTATTACTGTTTTTCTGGTAACCTGCTGTGAAGTTCTGTACCATTTTCACTACACTGTCTAAATTGGCTTTGTTCCATCTTGTTCTGTTATATTTTACTACCTTCAAGATAATAAAAAGTTTTAAAAAATGATATGTTTCCTATAGGGCATAATTTGCTGATATAATGTTATATAAGCACACTTCTGTGATATATATATATACTCAATGTGATATATATATTCAATGTGATATATCTATACTCAATGTGATATATGTACTCAATGTGATATATATATACTCAATGTGATATTTTATATATATATATATATATATATATATATATATATATATTCAAACGTGAAGCGTGACATGGTGTGTGATTCCCTGTGGAACCACTGAGATACAGTCACTGGTAGAGTTTTGTTTTCCCTTCAAACTCCTTTCTCCCCTAAATGAACATTTAACCTATTTGCAGTTAGACTGACCGATTTCCCCTGAGATAGTCCCAAATCTATCCCTGTCACTTAGCACCCAAATGGGATAAGTCTTTGCTATGCGAAGCGACACCATCCTGAGAATAACATCTGCTGTCTTTGCCACTGTGAAATGTGAGGGCTGTCGTGGACCTTAAACAATCTGTCACAAAAAGTCTCACCAAACAGGAAAAAGTAAATAAGACAAAACCATGGGATGGTACAATCACTCACTGGATAAGTAAATTAGCCATAGAAAACAGTAACTGATCCAAAGCAACTCAACCACTGGAAAAACGAGATCAGAAGTAGAGGAAAAGCTCTATGTCTTCTTTTTAATAAGTGGTTCAGCATCACTAGAGCCTCTTTAAAGACAAAAATTTTTCTTCAAAGGACTGAGGCTTTCACAGCACCCCGAGGCTTTTTGAAGCCATAATTTTCTTTTTGTGAGCATTTAACTCTAACCCCTCAAGACGGAAGCAATTGCTACTTGGCATAAAGCAGCATATGATGGCCTGTAAATGTGTGAGATGCCACCTTAAGACTTCATCTTACCTTTGTCGGAAACACTCTGAAGGTACTCATCGATTTGAGCAGGAGTAAAGGAGTTCAGGATCGTTAGGAAGTCCAGGTAGGCTTTCCCGTATTCACTTTGGTACATGGTCTGCTGCTTCGTCCGTTCTTGATTCCTCATGTAACTGTGCAGCACAGAGGGAACTGCAGAAATACACAGAGAAGGGGAGAGACACAGGCTGTGATCTGAGCAAGAACTCAGGCTCCTCTTTCTGAACCTGACACCCTTGGGCCCGACTTAAGCCTTACTCAGTATCCTTAATCATGCTGGAAACTAAAGCATGGTATTAATCTGACTCCTCCAATGACTAGAAGCCATGCCCAGCTGCTGAAACTTTCAGACTGTTGCTGCTAGAAGTGGAGAGATGGGGACAGTGGCCACAACATGGGGTTGGAACCCCATGTTCAGAGCAGAAGTTCTCCCCAAGCTCTCCTCAAATGCAGGACAGTGGATCAGGATGGTGACATTGCCACCTGCTTACTAGACAGCAGGCTTTAACAGCAGCTCTCTCTTTCAGGACATCTCCTGTGTAGAATTGGGTTGGTCCCCTAGAAACCTCCTCCTAGTGACCAGGAGGCTCAGGAGAAGCAGTTTGGAAGAACAGTGAGGTTTACAGCCAGTATTCCATTGTCCATTTAGATTGGTGAGGTAGGAGGTGTAGGCAAATCCATGTCAGATACATTTGATTATGAATATTGTTCATTGAATATGGATGCTGAGATCTGCGAGACTATCACTAAAACAATAAAGCCATAATAAAGAAACCAATTTCTATAACTAGTTCAATCTTTGTAACCCATAAGGAACTCCTTAACGCTTGCTTCCAGTTCCACATGCCCTTTTTAAAGGGTCATTGGCCACATGAAGGACCAGACTGTGAAAGGTTTTCATAGAATCACATATTTCTACCAGTTAGCTTTTCTGGGAAAAAGTAGAGTCAATGCCTAGAAGTTTAGCAAGAAATACTCCAGCCATTAGAACTCACGAATCATTGAAGTATTGATGATGAAGGAAGGAGCTGCCTTGGGGTTCAGGCCACTACCCTGAGGTGCAGAAGCACAGATGGCGAGGGTTGGAGGCCGTCCACAAGAGGCTTGAGTGCTCTAGACCAGCTGTGTTACCTTGTAACACAATCCCGATACTACCTGATACTACTCCCAGCTCTATGCCAGGAATAAATCAAGTCTCAGGGTGACACCAACTTGTGTTCTTGGAGAGAGTTTGCTTGTTCATGGAAGTTTTTCTTTGTTGAAAACATTAGAAACCAGGATCTTAAAAGAATGAATGTTAAATCTGAAAATGTTTGAGGCCATGTGACATAAGAATACAGTTCCAATGAATGAGCACCTCTAGTGTGATTTCTTCCCCATCTTTTCCTGTCATTTTCCAGCAACTGCATCCCTCCTTTCACTCTATAAGGTGGAAGCATCCCTAACCCCATCTGTTGCTCCTCCAGACAGACTCAGGCCACTAAGCAGTTCTCTGAGATCTGCTTCCCTGTACCAAGGCTTAAGGCTCAGAGTCACAGAAGTGAGGCTCCAAAGACACGTCTGAACAACTGCCCTTCCCATGACTACTGTCAAAACTGGATTCCAGGACCCTGCGGGTTGAGGAAAACTCTTGAAGCCAGGGGATCGTGAAATCCGGACAGAAAATGACACTTGCTCTATTTCCAAAACTTTTGTGCAAGATGTTTTTCAGGATATAGATACAGACCTTGGAGACCAGGCAGAACCAAATCACTCCTAAGCTGAACCTAAGGAGGAGAACTGAATCTTGTGGACCTCTGTCAGAAGCAAAGGCTGCTGCCAACTAACACAGGATGGACCAGAATAACTGCAAATCACACAGAATCTCAGCTTCTGTCAGGCCAGGTGTGCACAGCGAGCATTGTTTACTGGTTGTGGACAATGGACCCTTCAGCTCCCCTCACTCTGTGCCTTCCATTGATTCCTTTGCTACCTATGTGAGCATGGGGAGGCTGAGCTGAGCTGCCCCACCTCCTCGTTTGCTGACCTGTAGTGAAGTTTGCTTATGTACTTGGGGTTGGGCCAGGGCCTCACACTTTCTAGACGAATGTGATGCCACTGAACTACATCCCCAGCCCCTTTTGGTGAAAACCAAAGCCACAGGACTGGCCTTTGTGTATCAGGCAGTGAACCCTTGCTGGGTGGGTGTCAGCAGAATCTACCGAGTTGTTTAAAAGCTAGATGTAGACTTACCCAGACCCCGAGAAGGAATTCGCAGGCTTGAGTAGCATCCATATCGGAAAGTAAAGTCCTGCAACTCAGGAATTTTAACTGGAATTTGGTAATTCCGTCGAAATTCAGTGTCTAGAGGCCGGGGAAGGAACTTTTTCCACTCCAGGGACACCTGAGGACTTTTCTTATTCTTTTGTTCTAGGGCGAGAGTGGAAATAAAGGCAGGGATTACTACCGGCGAACTACTTCTGAGTAGTATTTCACCGTTTTACTTCTGGCAGTAGCTGCCAATGTATCACATGAAAATCGTGCTCCTGCTATGTAGTTATGACCAAGCACGTGAAGTATGTGCTCAAAGGATTATAAGCAGTTTCTAATCAATGTATTTGTCCATTGGCAGCATCCTTTTGTTCTACTTGATAGTTCAGAAGGAGCTGATCACTTCCCACCATATCTGCCTCATCCGTGCTGGGCAGAGTGACAGGGGAGTTATGGCAGGGGTTGTCCTATAAAACAAAAGATACCCGGTGAAATTTACATTGAAGATAAACAATGAGGAACTTTTAGCATAAGTATGCCTAAGTATTCATTTGCTACTAGGCAGCCTGTTTTTTAATTTGCAGCCCTAGATGGCATGATGTGTATCATCCCCATTACATGGAAAAGAATCATTCAAAGCTTATCTTTTACTGATGGAAGGCTAAGTGGCACCATTGTCATTAGAGAATAACAACATGATTATTTCTTTGAACTACCTCTGTTAAAAATATTCATTAAATGTGTCACCATTAAATATCTGTGAAGCACTAACCACCAGCTCTGCAAACACTGCCACATTACACAGAACATCATAAGCCATCTCACTTAGAATATGTTCACCCTAATCTTGCTGCAAAGCCTTAATTTGGACACCTACAGCAACATCTTATTCAGAAGGACAGAGGTTAAAAACATGGGTTTAATAAGCAACGTCCAAACAGTGCAAATTACTATTGACACGACTCAATTTTGTTCCAAATTGGTTTTTCAGTAGATCTTTTTCAAAAGCAAATTCTAACAGACATTATCTATCAAAAGATTCATAGAGGCATCTACTGGTATGTGTAGTATATCAAAGGATAGTTAATTGCATCTACCAGCACTGGAGAGCATTTTAATATTGATTTTTAAAAATGATCGGAATCAACCCACAGAGGAGGTGTGGGTTCCACCACATGCTGCCTGTTTCTTTGGATTACCTAGCAGATGCAAACCCTCATTGGCCTCAGAATGACCTCAGGAACTGCCCATATTTATTTTGTAAATTCTTTTGGCATTGTTCCTGATAACTTCCACTCCTAACTTGGTTTTTTTTCATTTACTAATAGTTTTATGTGAGAAAACCAAATTTCTGTTGGAAATGTAGGACACACATGTCTACCCTTCTCCCCTAGAGCAACCATTAAGTAACACATGTTTTTACTTCCTAGATGTATTCTGTGTTATTTGCCAACGTTATTGATAAATATGTCATTGTTCTGCCTTCAGACAACACCAAATGTCTATGGTTAGAAAGGCATTTGCAAAACAAAGAGCTAGCAATTGTGGTGAGACTGGCGATCACAGTCACCCTGGAAACTGGATCTCACAGGGAGTTGAGATGGCAGAACCACCTGGGAAGTTTCTACAGATATATATTTTGAACCTCATCTCAGATATTGAGGATCTTGAGAAGATCCCCAGGGTCGTATACCGTGAACAAACTTCCCGTGTGCTTAAGAATCGCTAAGAGCCCTAAACAAGGTGCTACTGAAGCCCAAAGAAGGTGAGGTTAGGGGAATAAGAGGAGGATAAGGACCACAGTGAATGCTGGATGTGCAGTGTGCCCAGGAAACGTGGCTTGTGGGCGATGGGGCACACAGGACAGGACGGAAGGAATAGCTGCCCAGGAGAGATGAATTGAGAATAGGCTGGTCAGAATGCCTTTCCATGTGGACCAGATGCATCTGCATAGAATTTGGATCACTGCAGATAAGGACACAGTGAGGACTTAAAAGTTCCCTCCTTTCCTATGAAGACAAAGAGTAAATCTTATTCTTCATTGATCTTCTGTACTTCCTGCAGAAATAGGCCTCATTAAATATTTACTGTTTACTAGCAAACAAAAACTAGAAATATAATTGCTATTGATTAGCAATTAATATCTTAACCACATTCTAGTTACTGCCTACGTGATGTATGCTTAAGGTAACTCTTAGTCAACTGTATGATGCTCATGCATAGTGCAGGCTTAATTTTTCTCACTGATGTATTTATAAAATTTTATGTTACTGAGCTCCTTGAGGCTTTACAACACCTGAGACTCCCATCCTGGTGCTGAAGTATGGAAGATAAGATAGCCACGATCCAGAGCTTAGCAGACCCAAGCCCTGGACTCTGCCCAGGTGTCACCCCCACTCAGTTCCCCTGGTTTCTTTCCCATTGAAATTGTGATACTGTATCAGTAGGTCAGGCTGAAAGATGAACTGACCCCTTTAAGATGAGAGAGGGCTCTACAGAAAAGCTCAGTCCAAAAGGACCATTTGAAACCACTAGGACCTTTAGAAACCACTGGGCACATGAACTATAGCAAAGAGGGAACTGATCCTACTGTTCTCACCAGTTGTTCTGTTTCATCGAAATCAAATTCTCCAAGCCTCAAAGTGAAAACCACCTTTTAGTGTTTCTCATTCATTCACTTTAATTCAATAATGAGGAAAAAAAGCTAAGATGTGGTCTCTCTTCTTCAAAAGCTTCAAGTATTAGAGAAACACACACAGATAAGATCGTTTCGATATTATTTGATACATTCTGCAAAAGGAGGTTAGAATTGGTGGGGTTACAAACCACATGGGAGAACCATCACACTGAAGTTTGGGATCAGAGAAGCCTAGATCAGAATGAAGTGATAGGCCAAAAGAGGAAACGGAGAGGTATTGTATACAGGAGGCGGCAAGGTGGGCAGGCAGGGGGACCACAGGTGGTGTGATGAGTCTACAGAATGGACAGGAGTGTAGTCTCTCTGGGCAGGTGGGGCAGGCAGGAGAGAAGGCTGGAGGCAGAGGCCAGATGATACCGATAATCCAGCTAAGACGCTTAGCTGTTATCCTGAGGACAACGGGAAATCTCTTAAGGATTTTAAGCTAAAAGTGACATAAATTCACACATCCAGAAACTCAGTATGGCTATAATGTGCATAGTGGATCACAGCAGACAAAACTAGGAGAGAGAGTTGAATTGGAGGTCACTCGAGGAAAGATATTGGTAGACTGGACCAAGGTAAGCGAGTGGGGAGAGATAGAAAGAGATAAAATTGAGAGCCTTAGGAAGAGGCTTGGCAGGTCCTAGGAATTCACTTGTACACAGAGAAATGGTGATTTGCTTATGCTGAATGGAGAACTTTGGATTAAAAACTCAAAGAAATATTTAAAGAATGCTGGCATTTCAAATGTTTTCTCATTATCCTTAATGCTTATCTGCAGGTAAAGAAGTCTTTTAATCCCATACCTTCACAGCTTTAAAGAGTATTTTCCATATATTCTATCATTCAACAAATATTCCCTGGGTTCTTTCTACTGGGCCCTGAGTGGATAAAAACCTTAGGGGAACTTATGGAACAGCAGAGAAAAGCATACAATAAAAACAACAAAGGAACACCATCCTAGATGCACGATGTGTGGCTCTCCAGATAAAATAGTAAGACAAGGCCTCCGGTGGAGGGTGACATTGGAACTGAAGTCCACAGGATACCAAGCACTGGGAGATACCTGGGGAGGAGCACTGCAGCTAAAAAGGGACATCGGGAAAAGGAGGGAAAGAAGTGGGCATCTTACAGGAGGCAAAATAAGACCCCGTAATGGCCGGAGCTTCACAAATGAAGAAGATAGCCTCAAGAGGTCACCAGGACCTATTTAACAAGAATTTAGGAAGCCACAGAAGGAGCTGAATTTGTATTTTATGCAAAGTGTCATTGAAAGCTGGCAAAAGAAAGTAATAGAATGATGTAATCCAAAGCCAGCATGGTAGCTCGCTCTTGCCTGCTGTCCTAGCCCTCTCCTCTCTGCCCTTGACTGGCTAATTTCTCTTCATGCTCCAGGATGGGGAAAGGCACCTGTTTCTGAGCTACCCTCTGCTACACATTAGGTTAAATACTCTTTTCTGTGCCCACAGCAACCTGAATTTGTTTCTACAATGTGCAGCTTTTCATACTTGAATGTTTTTGCTTGTGAAATTTCCTGTTTTGTGTCTAGACTGAGTTTCAAGGCAGAAGGGGCCACAAGCCGGCTTCTGGCTGCTTCAGCGGCAGTGCAAACCCATGACCAGGGGAAGGAGAAAAGCAAACCTGTTTACCTTTGGCTACGTCCACGAAGTCTCTCTTCGTACAGGAAATAAACTGATCTGCGATTGCCTTCTGAATTTCTTCCATGGAAGCAGGAATTTCCGAAGGGAGGCCACTTCTTGGTGTCATCATTGTGTACCCTTTAGGCAGTGTCCACTGAAATCTCTGTCATTGCAAATAAAGTTTTCAGGAGAATCTATACAAGTCACCTAATTAGG
Source organism: Cavia porcellus (assembly GCF_034190915.1). Classification (NCBI taxonomy): domain Eukaryota; kingdom Metazoa; phylum Chordata; class Mammalia; order Rodentia; family Caviidae; genus Cavia; species Cavia porcellus. The sequence continues at coordinate 37,610,717 of NW_026947504.1, read as the reverse complement.
TAAGTGCCTTTGTGCATGTTCTTTGGAATCCTCTACATCTCACCAGGGCACTGCAGTTGCAGGTGTGTGAGGGAAGTTCGTGGATATTTCTTTGCCTAGCTGCAACACCAACACTGTTGCATAACTCTATTTTACACTCAGGACAGTGGGATTGAAAACTCCAAAGACTTGTGCTCCCAACCAGACTATTGCTAAAGACAAGATCAGAAGAGGAAAGAAATCAGGCTGTTCACACGTTCCAACCAGCAGAGACAGTGTCTACTTGGGAGCCCACAGGCGAAGGTCTCAGCGACATTATGAAGGGTAAGCACTCTCCGTCTCACGGCCAAATAGACTAAAGGATTATACAACTTGAGCCCTCTGCCTCCCTTTCCAGCTTTCCTTTCTCATGACCCGACTTCCTATCACCCTCAGAAATGGAAACCACTGGCAGAGACGTGCCCCCGCCCTCCTAATCCCCACCAAGCCGGCCCACCTTTCCTGGCATCTGCTGTGACAAGATCTGACCTAGATCTGACCTCTTCAGTCTGCTCCAGACATCACTCCAGCAATCTCACTCGTCTTGTGACTTTAATCTCTCTTTCTGCTGAGCTACTGCAATCAGCAAATTATTTCTCCTGTGTTGTAGAGAAAACCCCACTTCTGCTTCCTTCTCTGGTTACTAAGATGCTTCTTAGTTTCCCTTCACCCTGAACTCAGTACATATGTTCACTGCTCCAAATTTATCTTGCAAGCACCTTCTAATATTCAGGTTCTCTTCCAGCCCCGCTTTCCCCTTGTAACTTATTTGCTAAAGCAACCAAATGTGAACACAATGCGTGTGTTGAGGAAGCCCTTTGACATGTAGAAGTTTCTCAGTCAGGCTTCCGTTGATTGCATGCTCTTCGGACTATTGAACACGTCTCTGCTCACAGGACTCAGATTTAGGGCAGATCTCTTAGATAAACTGTAAGTGGTGTTTGGCAAGACCACAGGAGGCAGAAGTACGATGAAAATAGTAACGATGCCATTATTATTGTTTTTCTGTTTGATGGTAGCAGTTGCTGAGGTTTGACGCCCAGATTAATGGGGTCCTAGCACTCCTTGGCTGACCGCACAGAGGACAGTCTACTATACCATTTCTGACTGAGTACCTCAAATAGCATACAGAGGAAGGAAAACTGTAACCCATAAGTTATGTGATTAAAATATGTATTATGTCATAAGTAATGAAAATTTATTGGAGTAAAAGATACATTATCATAAATCCTCCTCAAAATTCACCCACATGCTTCAAATATATTTGTCTCATAACTTTTGCTACTTTCTCAAACAGTTCTGAAAGTCTTCTTTTGTGTCTTAACCAGATGTGATAAAAAAAAATGAAAGCTGTTACTTTCGTGATTGAGTAACACTGTGTGACTGTACTGTAGAACATTTATCTTCTGTTGGTGGATACTTGGGTTGACTCCACCCTTTGGCTATCGTGAATGCTGTTACTATCTAATCTAATAAAAATCTAATAAGAAGGCAGGGTTGTGCAGACATTTTGGTGGATCCTTATCCACTTCATTCACCAGATCTGGCCTCATGCAACTTTTGGTTCTTTCCCAAAATTGCAAAGTAAAGGTTTTGAATTGATTCAGGATAGTAAGGCAGCCACAACAGCTTAGTTGAAGACATTCATGAAAGAAGGTTTCCAGAGCTGCTTCAGAAAATGGTGGGAGCAATGGGCTAGGTGTGTGCAAGGCACTGGAGATATTTTGAGCATGAGGAATGGCAATACATCTTTTATTATGATACATTTTAAAAATATAAAATTTATAGATCGTACTGTGTACATATATGGTATGAAGTTTTTGACATAATTTTTATTTTAAGGAGAATATTTAAGAGGCATATAGATTTTAGTGAATGGGCGCCATGGGAACCAGTGGGCTGTGTGTAATTGTGCTGATGATTCCTAAGTCTACAAATAGCCCCTCTCCCACATGAGCTCCAGACCTGCATGTTCATGTGACTTGTAGACACGTCATACCAACATGCCATCACCTGAACTCATGTTGTCTCTGCCCTTTCCCGCCAGACCTGATCCGCTGCCATGTTCCGTCTTGGTAAGCAGCATGGGCATACACCCAGCCTCTCAGATGTGAGCACCATGATTCCCTCTTCTACATCTTTTCATCTTTAATTATATATTTTTCATTCTTCTACATGGTCCTCTATTGAATACGCTGAGGTGGCTCCATCTCAGGTGGCAGTCCAGTAAATGAAACCATTTACGACAGCCAGTCCCACACCACTCTTCTTGATGGGAGAACACAAATACTAACAATGTCCTCCATAGCAGCACCATTCACAATAGCCAAAGGGTGGAGTCAACCCAAGTATCCACCAACAGAAGATAAATGTTCTACAGTACAGTCACACAGTGTTACTCAATCATGAAAGGTACTGATCCTTGCTACCTCTTTGGGAACCTCAAAAACATTAAGTAAAAAATCCCTACACAAAAGTTACCTTCTTGAGTGATTTCCACATAGAAAATATCCATATAGAAAGCAGGTCATTGGTTACCCAGAGCCGTGGGATGGGGTGGGAATAATGGCTTAATGGTTATTGTGTTTCTTGGTGGGATAATTAAAGTATTTTGCAACAAGATAGAGATGGTGATTCCACAATATAATATACCAAATGGCAGTGGACACTTCACATTCAAAGGGTTAATTTTACATTATATGCATTTCATTTCAATTATAAAAAAACTTAAAAAAGAACTAGGGGATAGAAAAATGGTTAGAAAGAAATGGAAGACATTAGGTAGGAAACAGAAGATGAGTGCCCTTGTATCTCCTGACGATACAAGATGCAGAGATCTTGCAGCATGTTAAACGTCATTCGTATTAACCCATTCTTACGGGCTGCTGGTACAGCATTAAATCCTACAGACATACAGATATTATCTTACTTGAGTGGGATGCGATTCGTAGATCTTGATTCTTCTTGAAGCCTCATTTTCTATTGGCTTTTCTTTAGAATATGGTTTCCAAACATATTCATCATTGTAATGAGTCTGATTCAGAATAGGATCTCCAAGTGAGTATGTGTATCCTAATCTGTTGGTGCTCTTCTGACTGAAAATAAAAAATAAATTTGAAGAAAGTTTTAGGTGTCAGATCTCACAATGGTACATATACCAAAATGTTTTTATTTGCTAGATTTTTAAAAAAAATTGTCTGGCTTAAGGTGATGCCAGATATAATTATGTGTATAGACTTCCTTGATAAGAAAAATTTTTATAATTTAAGATGACTCTTAATAAAAACATGGGGCCTTAAAATAGTTTAGAAGAATGACAGTAAAAGTTTATTTTATTAATTTTTTTAAAGAGCTGGATATTCTGATCCATAGAATATTCTAACAATCAAAAAGTTGGGGAGAAGAGTCTCTTTTTCTGTCTTGCTACTATTTTCTTTTTGATTAGTATATATTTATGATACCTAATAATTACCTTCATCTTGGAACTTGCTCTTTTTAGACATATTACAGTTGATAAATGGAAGAAAAAACACTAATTAAAATATGAGTAGTTTGTCTGCCCCTAATGAAATGATTCATTTAGGCAAATAAAGAAGTTACAGTTCAAAAGGAGGGGCCACTGGGTAGTATGTGACTTTGGGGGGGCATAGGTAATACCACTTATTAAGTATTTCTTCAGAGTATCAAATTTGAGTCAGATGGAATCTTCAGAATTCAAGTTGCAGAAACTACATGAAAGGAGGAATTTTAAAATGACACCATGGGGATAAAATTGAAAAATCTAGAATGATGGTTCTTTTTGTTCCACAAAGAAATGGTCAGAAAGAAAGATGGGGATGGAAATCTATAAATTAAATGAGGAGGGAGACATAATAACCAAATGCAATGCGTGCACCTTATTTAGATTCCATTTGAAAATATGTTTTTATTATGAGAAAATTTGGAAAATTGGATGGCTGATTGGCTATTTGATATTAAGAACCTATTTTTTAAAAAAAGAAAAGTAATGGTATCTTTACTTATTTTTAAACTATCCTATCTTGCTACATGCAAACTATTTAGAATTGAAACGATAAATGTCTGGGATTTGATTCGACATATTCCAGTGGGAAGGATGGGTGGCAGTTAAAGAAAAAAAACACATCTATGTGTTGATTGTCTAGCAGGATTATAGCCAGGGATTCACTGATTATTCCTTTGTGTATATTTAAAATACTTCACAGTGACTTTTTAATGCAAAGGGCTGGGTAGTTTCAGACTGTGTTCAAAAGAACAAATATCTGGGAGGTCAGACATAGCTGGGCAATTGACTATTTCACTGTTATTCACATGTAAACTTTTTCAGAGGAAGACAGCAAAAATAGCTTTGAATAAATTTTCACATCTCAATTTCTCAATTGCTCCTTCCTGAACCATATTTGCTGAGAGCAAGCCTGTACATTTATTCAGATCCTTCCTTTCTTTCCCACAGTCTTCTCAGGACTTCCCTTCCCCATGTTACCATGTCTGGGGACCAGGCAATGAAAGTCAAGGGGGCGCTCGACCACCGAGTGGTAGTCCCCAGCAGTTTCTCCCTGAGTATTTAGTTGCCAAAGCTGGACTTGAGCTTGCAATCCCGCTGCTTCTGCCTCCCCTGTGACTGGGGTTACAGGTGTGTGCCACCATGGCCAGCTATCACAGGGTCTTCTCATGGTTCATTGCGGTGGGGCATTCACCTCAAACCCCAGTAAGGGAGCCCAAGAAAAGAAACTTGATCAAAGCAAGCTCGGGGAAACCTTGTCATTCAAGCTCCACGCATCGCCCAGGGATCTGTTTCTCCATGTCTGGGTGTTTCTGCAAAGTGAGAGATGGTGGCTGGGGTCATGTCAGGCTTTCCACCCCCTAACAATTACCGAATGTCCATCTGTCTTTAGGAAGAGGCCTCTCAGATGATGGCAGAGAATATGGTGTGCTTAAAATGGCCCTTTCTGTATATATTTTCAGCTTTAAAAAAATCCTTAAGCAGTGTCTTCAGCTGAATAGAAATGTGGGTGTGGGGAGAGGGAAGCAGTAAGAGCTTTAAATATAACCAGAATCGTTTCTGGGACACCGCACTTGGCAAGGTTGTTGGATAAAACTAGTAGATAAAAATCTGTGGGGCTTTTTTCAGATTCTGTATTCATCATTATTAAAGCATGTTTTAATCCTACTATGAAATATTTATTCCAATACAGCCAATTCTGATTATCAACAAAATATCTGACATAAAAAAGCAGAAGTAGCTTGCAATTTCATTATGCTGTAACTTTATCTTTTATTAAATGATGGATGTCTTAGGAAATTATTTCTTTTTTATATGTGATTGTTGTTTAATTATTTCCAAAAGTTAAGTGCAAGAGTTCTATTGACATGCAACACTATCTAGGGGCAAATCATATTTTTATCATACTTGCTTTACAGATAATTTAGACATCTCATAGCATTATTTTTATATGTACGTAATTGTATCAGACTTGAATCTTTTTACACTTCCCTTCTGTACTTCTAATAATCTTCCATAAAATAATCTAAATTTCAGTAGCTTTTATAATATTCTTTACAATATATACACTGACATTTCTTTGAACTGATAGTATAGATATTTTATTTTGATAGGATATTAAACTTATGAGATACGATCAAAATATACCATGAGTATTTAAATTTAAAAACTTCATCACACTAAACCGCACATTGTCATTAATTTCCCCTCAAAAGATGCCTTTCTTCAAACACACTTATCCTCCATTCTTGCCACTTTCTGAAGCAGCTCTGAAAGTCCTCTTTAGTGAGGTTTTTTTATGACGTGTGATTAAAAAAAAATACAGCAAGTGCTGCTGCCTACCGCCCCCGGCAGAAAGCCAGGCTTGTATACTCGCTAAGTGTCCTTCCTGATTCACTGGATCTGGCACTGTGTGACTTTTACCTCTTCCCCAAAGTCAAAGCGACCATAAAAGACTAAGTTCTGTGCAACTGAAGACATTAAAAAGGACTTCCAGCACTGCTTGAGAAAGCCACAAGAGCGATGAGATAAGGGAGCTCAAAGTACAGGGGGGTGTTTTGAGGGACACTGAGGACAATGTGTGTTTTGTTGTAATGAATTTTAGAAATTTTTAAACTTTCACTGTGGTTTTTGTCCACACTGTGTGTGCTCACTGGTTTGGCGGCAAGCACTCATTTTACCAACTAGACAAGCGTGACAAGGAAACCGTATGAGCTAACTTCATTTCTAAGATTTTGATAGAAATATATTTAAAATATGTGATGATAAAAACACTTTATCTAAAAATATTATATCCAAAACCTTTTATTAAAATTAATGTTACCACTTCCCAAGTCCTTTCTGAGTGTGTAATATTAAAGTTGCCTCCATGTGAACGTGTAATAGGTGTAATTTAATAGTCATTTGTTATTTGTTAAAATGTGCCTTTTTAATATTTCTCAGAAACTGACGTAGGAAATAATTCAGGAAATGGATGATAAATCATCTCATTTCTTGCTCTCAGTAAAACTGAAAGAGTGCCCTGCCGAGCAGGCAGCAGATCAGTCATTAATAATTACCTTGTAATTTCTGTCATAAAATTATGAAAGAGTTCGGAGTATGAAGGTTCAAAGATTTAGCTCAGCAGCACAGTGCCTGCCTGGCAAGTGTGAGGTCTGGGTTCAATTCCTCATTCCAAAAAAACGAGATCAGAGTATCAAATGATATTGCTACTCCAAAACTCCATTCACATCTCTCTCTCTCTCTCTCTCTCTCTGTGTGTGTGTATAAACTTAACATTAGCATCTATAAAGTAGGAAAAAAGCAAACAGATCGATTTACACATGACTAAAAATAGTAACATTCTAAAAATAGTAACATTCAACACTGGACCTGTGAACTAATTGAAAACAAAACAGCTCCACTTTATCTCATAAAGACATAGTTCCCCAAACTACTTTTTACTAAACAAGTATGAACATTGGTAATATATTTATTCTTTGAGCAACTGTGTACTAAAAATAGTTATGATAGCCCAATAATTAAGGTCACATAATGTATAAAAATTAAACAAAAATACTTGCAAAAAAGTATAATTGAGTGGACAACAAGTTGCTTTCAAATATAAAATATATGATAATGGGAAAATTCTACTGAGGAAATAGTGTGTGAAAGAGTTCAAGAAGAAAAAGTATTATAGAGTGCACTTGAGTATTTTTAAAAAAGCATTATATGAGTATTAATTTGCTAACACATTAGATCATCCATTGTTTACATAATTTTTAAATTTAAAAATTTTTCCTTTTAACATGTCAATATTTAGTTTGGGCTGAATGTTTTATCTTTTGCAGCTATTTAACTATTCATAGAAAACTTTTACGAGAACTTGGAAAATGCATGATATTGAAGGCCACCGTCTTAGACTTTCCAAGTTACTCTGTGTTTTTTCGTTTTCCTCTCAAATTTTCCATTGCATACAACTGCCACTGCCTGTGAATGCCACATTTTCATTACAGCCCAATGATGACACCTCCAGTTTAGAAACTACAGCTCAGCAGATAGCTGGAACACAGAAACCAGGAGTCTTAATATTGTGGAGTTTTGAAAATCTATCATATTAGTTATAGTGGGAGTCAATGAATGAAAATTACTGAATAACTTAGAGATAATCAGGGTACTAGTGTTCTGATTATTCCTCAGGAGACCCTCCTCAAGCGGGGATCACTCTCATTTCTAATAACAATAAAACTGCAGATGGCTTGTTGCTTGCTTGCCTACTGGAGCAGAAATAACAGGGTAGCCAAGGACTTACCAGTCACCCATTTGCCTGCTCACTCACATGAGCATTTTTTTTTTTTTTTTGGTACCTAGGATGGAGCTCATGACCTCACACTTGCCAGGCAGACGCTTGTGCCACTGAGCTAAATGCCTGGCCCACTGACATGAACTTTTAAGAAAAGATTGTCTTTATGGGAAACAGTTCAGACTAAACCAGGCTACACGCTGTCCAGGCTGACTGCATGAATTTCAGTGAAACAGTGAAAGAAACCAGACTCTACTGACCTCCTCCTGAACTCAGAAAGGCAACTGATGGACAGAAATACTCTATGCCTTCTGCTGCAAACTGGCAAAGCTGCAAGCCAACATCCTGCAACTACAGGAGTGGAGATAAGCATAAGGAATTGTGGTTTCTCCAGCCTTCAAATCCAGTTTTAGTGATGAATGACACAGAAAGTATGCACTCATCCACTCATTTATCCAATAATCACTGCCTGTTGCTGCATATTAGGGTGGGAATTCAGCCCAGTTATGATGCTGGGATCGCACAGTCCTATTAACATAGCCACCGAGTCTATGGTAAACCACAATATTCAGTAACCTTATGGAAGACCAGTGTGGTGATCTTTTTGGTTTTCTTGGTGGTCCAGCTGCTGTTTGAGAGGAGAAACTTTCTTAAAACTTGGAAGGGAATTGCATGTGCAGTTCCCTAGCAGTGTATTTTAAAAGCTTTCCCCAGTTGCTCTATTTGATTTCTGTTCTGAATAATAAAAGACAAGTGAACAAACTGAAGTGAGTGTACAAATGTGACTTCAGTAGGGAATCTACCGGATCAAGGCTGGCACTGCTCCTGTCTTGTATGTGAATGCCGTCTTCGTTGTGGTAGCATACGAATCCCAGTTGGTGTTACCTGCTAAAAGGACAATAAAGCATTTTTAAATGCACCAAACAAGAACATTTCAATCAAATGTTAGATTTAATTAGGTAATTAAAATTAAAGTTATTTTATAAGAGAAACAAACATTTTTGATTTAGAAGCTAACCAATCATAGGGCCTGATAGTTATGGTTTAGATCTAAACCACCCCTGAAAAGTCTCGCATTCAGGGATAGGGCCTAGTTGGAAGGTAACATTAGGGGCATGACTTGGAAGGGTATGTTCTTAGACAGTTTTCCTCTACCATGTATTTTGCTGTGCTTTGGAGTCAGCCAAAAACAGCTGAACTTGTGACCCAAAATAAAACTGTCCTCCTTTAAGTTTCGGGTGTCTGATACTTGGTCTCAGTGATGAAAACATGATTAGTATAGACAATTGGTGTCAGGAGTGGGGTCATTGCTATGACTGTACTGGACTATGCAACTCAGAAGCCTTTGGAACTGGTTTGCACTGAAAAGACTGGCATTGAAAAAGATTAACATTAAAATGAAGCCAAGTACTTTGAAAAGAAAGATGTCTTGAGGACATCTCAGAAGTTGTTAGACTTATAGTCCAAAACAGCATAGCTTTTGTTTGAAAAGAGAGTTCCTGGGACATCTGATCATTCAAGGTTGACAAGGAAGTACATCTCTAGGTCAGCTCTCCAGGGTCTCAGAGACCACTGTAGCACTTTCCAAGAGCCCAGCTCTTGCTCAAGTGGACAGGTGACCTCTGTATCATCCACATAGTGCCTGTATTTTAAGCATGCAGAATGCAAGAGTAATGAGATTATGCGGCTTCCACCTAGATTTCAGAAGAGTACTTAAAAAGCCAGGCAAAAAACTGTAACAGGGTCACAATTGCTGCCAGGATCCAAGACAGGGCAATGTGTGCATTTGTGAAAGTAAAGCCAAAGGTACAAAGGAGACCCCGGGAAGTTAGAGATGCTAGAAACATGGAATGTCTGCTGAGGAGAAGTGCAGGGGAAGAGCAAATCCAGACCAAAGAGAGGCCATGTGAGTCACAACTGTAAGGCCATAAGGCTGGGGCTACCTGTGCCCTCTGAAGCTCATGTCTCACCACAACCTTCCTTGAATGCTGGACATTCAACCACAAGATTCAGTGTTTACCTTGCTGAATTTTTATCTGACTTTCGTCCATTCCTTTCTATCTTCCTATTTCTCCCTTTTGCAGAGGGAATGTTTACCTGGTGTTATTGTATAGTGCAAGTGATTCACTTTCTTTTTGATTTTTAGAGGGTCTCGTAGCTAAAAGTTTTTCTTGAGTCTCAGAAGATTTGGAACTGGACTATTCTGCAATGCTGGAATTACTCAGACTTTGGTGACTCTTAGAGACGGGCTAAATGAATTTTGCATAATGAGATGAGCACAAGACTTTTGGAGGCCTGGAGAAGAATGCAATGGTCTAGATCTAGAATGTCTCCCAAAAGTTCCATATTCAGAGGACCCCTGGAGAAGGTCACTGGGGGTGTGGTTTGGAAGGATGTTATTTCTGACCCCACTTCTCATTTGTCTTTCAGTTTCCTGGCCACCACGCAGTAAAAGTTTTCTTCCACCACGCTGATTTGCTTTGTTACTTCTGTCTTGGATCTCGCTAACCAAGAATCTGCTAAAATCTGCTAAAACTATGAACCAAAATTAACCTTTAGCTTTCAGTTGCAGGGATTGGGTATTTTGTCCCAGTGATGGAAAAATGACTAATACACCAAGTAATGACCTCACTAGGAAAGAAAGGGAACTCAGTTATGCATGTTTGCCCAAAATAAAAACAGGTTTATTAGTTTTACTGAATATTTATATATGCTCTTTTAAAGGATTCAAGCCTTACACAAAAGAATGTAATTTGTTTGAAATTCCATCTTCAGTATCCACTTTGCATTTTAATGACCAAACTGCATCCCATTAGTGCCTTGCCTGCTTCTTCCTCTCCTGCTGACTGGCCCTGTCGTCCCTGTGCCTTCCCCACGCTGTCCCATGTAAGCAGTCTTGCCTGTTCTTTCCGTACTGGCATATACACAGATGTAATCATAAGCAGGTTTACGTGTACATAATAAATACAATATACATATTGAGGTTTAGTTCTTGCTATTATATTTTATAAAAATAAGCTCATGTTACACAAACTCTCCCTTGTATCTGCCACTAACAGTGTCTTATGAAAAACCTTCCAACTTAGCTGGTGTCGTACTAATTCACCCTTTGTAAAGACTGCAAAATTCAGAAATGTCAACATCAGTGAGAGTTGTGAGAGAAGATGATATCATCAAGGGAGGGAAGTTAGAAGCCATAGAATTTCTCTGCTTCAACCCATTTGCCACCTCTGGTGTTAACAAAGTACCACCAAATTCCTTGAAAAATGCCAATATTATGCCTTTATCCATAGTTTCACTTTCCAAAGTCTCAGATACATAGAGTCAACCCTGGTCAAGAAAATGTGAAATAAAAAATTCCAGTTCATAAATTTGAACTGTAAACTATTCTGAGCACGATTCCATCTCATGCTGTCCAGCTCTCTTCTCCCAAGATATGAATTATCCCTTCATCCAGGATATCCGGGCTGTATATACTACCCACCCATTAGTCACACAGTAGACATCTCACAGTATCATAGTGCTGGTCTATGGGGTCGTACTACCCACGGCTCTAGGCAACCACTGGAACTCTCAGAACATGTCCTTTACGGAGTGGGGAAGGGGGCACTTTATGTTTTAAATTTAAAATTTAATCATTCTTTCATTTTTCATATCTGGGCATTTACTGTTGCCTTTTGCATTTCATAAGAAGCTGAAAGTAAATGTCTCTGTCTTAACTAAATGGCCCTATCTAGGATCTATCATCGCATCTCTAGAATATTGAAGCTACCTTATGACCTGAGTTTGTTCCAGTCCATTTATCCTATTAAAACTGCTGTGAAGAATCTTTGACAATTTCCCAATATTTTAAAAAGTTAAATCTTCATTTAGCATATGGTGCCCTAGCCCAACACAATTTCTGTCGTCTGTGAATGACTTTATGTTCATTGCCCTTTCTCTGTCAGTCAGGCCTTGTTTTTAATTTAGCAGCCCCTCGGCTCCAGGCAGGCAGCTGTATCTGCTCATCTGTGACCATTCGCCAGTATCTTCACATGGCTCAACATCCACCAGGTCCAACCAGAAGTGTCCCCAGCTACAGAACAGAGGCCTGGCCCCCTGTGAATGCCACTCTGTGCTTTGCTCCCATGGCACCCTAATGCCTCCTCACAATGGCATTACCTTTTGAGATTTCTGTTTTGGTGGAATCACTTTAAGCTTGAAAGCCTTTTATTTCTATAGCAGAATAAGATGTCTTTGGCAAAAGAATTTCAGGTGTGGACAAGTGGGAAGAAACTGAGGTGTGCCTCTCAGAAATAAGCCTTCTTTAATCTCCCAGAGGCTTCTAGGTGGACTTGTAGATTAAGAAGTATCTTCAATATAGAGTCCACACATCCGTCTACTGTCCTTTTCCTATTGCAAACAGCACTAACCTAGCGGAAGCCAATTTCCTGTTAGACCCCGATGCATTTCCAAAGTCCTGGAGAAACAGTTCCTTGGGCAGCATTTTCAATCAACCACATGGACAAACATGACACATCTTGGTGTCCCTGGATGGATCTTTCCTTTGCTGATGACAGGCTGGGGTGGGCATCTGGCAGGATGGATTGCTAAATTTCTGTTTTAGGGGTGCATAGGAACAGGAGAAGTGTGTCTGGCTGCCTCCAGGTCCTACAGCCAAGTAAATCTCCCTCTTCCTGTGTTAGCTAAGCACAGATCAGACAGCCTTTCCCACACCCTCAGCCTAGCCTGCTTGTCTGTGACTTGGTTTCCAGGACATCTTCCCTTAATTTCAAGTTTAATCCTTTTTTCTTCCTATAGTTCTTTGGGTCAGGCATGTATTTTCATGAGTTTGAACCCCACTGACAAAGCTTTTGAAAATTATGTTATTGGAATCAATCCTCTTCGTTAACAGAAACGTTCCTTTAAAAATCTATAAACACAATATCTTAAACCTGTCCCCAAAGTGTGCCTTCTGCCTGTCTTTGCTTTCTTCTACTTTTCTTGGTGGTGGAATATGTTGGTGTGTTTGTTGATAGCTGTGCTTCCCTCTTCCACAATCTGTCTTCTTAGATGCTTCTTCTTCTTCTCATTCTTTGCTGCTTCTACAAATAAGCCCCGAGCCCTTCCATGGACCGAGGCCCATGTTCAGGACGTGATGTGGAGTCCTGTCCAGACCTTGGAGGATACTCAAGTTATTGGAGAGTCTATAGATCCTGTGAGCACAGCTATGAAACTGTGCTGAGGTCCTCTGTGTCAGAGAGACCCCGAGGGATACATAACTCGTTCTTCTTGGATGAGAAGGGAGTAAAGCTAGAGCAACTATGGGTGGCATCTGAGCTGGGGTTTAATTTTGTAGGAGAAAATTATGGGCAATCATGGAGTAGAAAACCATAGGAGATCATGGAGCAGAACACTCCCCAGGGGAAGCAGCAGGGAGTATGAGAGTCTGACACCTGGGAAATGGCCCAGTGCAAGTGAGGGCAGGGAGAAATGGGTGAGGACATGTTGCTGGGGCCATGTGTCTTCTACTTCCTAAAGCCTTATTCTGCCAGTCTTAGTGAGCCACTGGATGGATCCAGCATGATAAAAACACATTATAAAGATCTGAAAATACCAAAACTAGTAATTAGCATGTACACTGTATTATACTTTTCAAAGTATTTCTACACATAGTATTTTCTTTTATTTTCAAAACAACCTGAGAGATAAGGCTGGTATTTGTGGCATCTAATAATTCTAATTTTACAATAATTTGGAGATGAAAGAAACTGGTGGGTCCACAGTACATATAGTATGATGAATGATGCCCCTAAAGATACGATCATGTCCTAAACCCTAAACCCTGTAAATCTGACTTTATTTGGAAAAGGAGGCTTTGTACATGAAATTAAGAATCTCAAAATGAAGTGGTGGTCCTGGATTGGCCTCAGTGATCTCAGTGATCAGATTGTGATTACAGATGCCCTTGTAAGAAAGAGGTGGGAATATCTGGCAAAAACAAGAGAGAAAAAGGGTGTGTAACTTCAAAGGCAGGGGCGGAAGTGAGGCAGCTACAAGTCAAGAATGTAAGGATCCTACCTACAGCTGCTGGGGCAGGAGTAGCCCTGACCACACCTTGAATGTGGCCCGCCAGCCCTCAGACCGGCCAGTGGATAAGTCGTTGCTGTGTTAAGCCATCAGCTTTGGCTGCTTTTATGCAGCAGCCACGGGACACGAATTCAGCACCTCAGAGCCCAGGCTACAGTCACTATTCAATAGCAATCAGGTGGGATGGTCATCAACCACTGTCTTAGTCACTTTCCCATCTCTAGGACAAGGTATCCGACACAATTAGAGGAATAAGGTTTATTTCAGAGTGTTCAGTCCATGGCAAGCTGGATCCAAGGGAGAAATGGCAGAATGAAAGGGCAAATGGAGGAAGACTATGCAATCCATGGCAGCTAGCAGAGAGAGAGAGAGAGAGAGAGAGAGAGAGAGAGAGAGAGAGGCAAGAACAACCTTCCAGGTCATATCTACCATGACACACTGCCTCCACCTGGACCCTACCTCCTAATTAGCACGTTCAGTTAAAAACTCAATGGTTTAATCCACCAATGAGTATATCGCCCCGTTATCCAGTTACCTTCTGAAAGTGCCACTTCTCAACACATGAGACTTTTATGGGGACGCTTTTGATCTAAATCATAACAATCACTCATCCTATTTTGGAAGTGACACACTAGCTTTGCCTTTGGAGGGCGACTCTCTTAGCAGGAATAGCACAGACTATCAGAGACCCATGAGAGGAGATGAGTCAAACACACAGAGAAAGGAGAGCGCGGCACCCCAATCACAGAGACCTGGTGATCGAGTTGTGGTACCCAGGAAGCTGCCTTCTCTCCTAGTTTCAGCAGGTGGGACTCTCTGAATGGGATTTCCAAAGTCTGGAAGGTCTGAGAAAGGCGGAAATGTAACTTTGCACGTATTGAGTTGAAAGCCCTCTTATGACCTTGGAATAAAACTGTCTGGTAGGCAGCTGAATATTTTCACCTGCAAACTCAGAAATAGAAAGTAAAGACTCACTGGCACCTTTGAGCACCTAAAGCCTGGTGGCGGGCTGTGGTTACTCATGTGGAGGATACAAACTCAGGAGAGCATCTTGGAGGACTCTGACATTTCCCAGATAAAAAGAAGGGAACACTGTGGAAAAAAGGTCAGAAACAGAAGGAGAAACGTCAAACAGGCATCCTCAGGAAACCTAGGGTGGGGTTTCTTCCTTTTGTCTCTTTCTGCATTGACTTCACTCGGAAACTGAGTATATTTGCTATTTTCTGCACGAATTAAGTATTTTAATATTTCATTCTTAAGTTACAAAGGCATGAATGGAAATAAAAATACGTATTTCATTCATGCTGGTAGGAGCACAATTTTAGGAAATTTGCAGTTGAACAATTCCTTACTGCTCTGCAGACAGCATGGAGCCCAATTACCCAGCTAGGCAGCAGCCGCGGGCCATTATTGCCAAGCGAAAGGTCGAGATGAAGCTGACCACACAGTAATTGTGCCACCAGCCTCACAGCTAGAGTGGCACTCCCTCCGCAGACACAAAAGGCTGAGTTAGTAAACCTGCCGCATCGGTAAGCAGAGCCAGGCACGCAAGCTCTCCCCTGGGCACTAAAACTCTGAAAGAAAAAATGAGCTTCCAGGTTAGAAGCTGCAGCTGAAGGTGGAGGGCCCTGCCTCTGCTGCAGCCGGGTGAGGCCGCCTCCACCACTCGGGGTACCCCGGCTTTGCAGTTTCTCAGACCCTCTAGGGGGATGGGGATTCAAGACCACGCTGTTTTCTTCCCAGCTTTTCCCAGCTGCCCCATCTCTGTTCCTTTTTTTTGCTTTGGGCCTGTTCTTGGAAACGCTCCAGGTGCTTATTTTCCCTGTCTCCTCCCAGCAAGCCTTTCCTGGAGTGTTTAAAGGAGCATGAGGGTGGGGGAGCATGGGTTTTATGGAGGGGGCGTGGCAGCAAGCATTAGGGCAGGAACAGGGCAAATCCTCAAACACCTTGTCATTCATATCCACAGAGGAAGGCGACACCCTAAGGCCTGAAGCACTTGCCCCACCCTCAAGATCCAGTCCCCCCCAGCGGTCAGGCCAGGCCCCAGTCTTACTTGTCTGGAGCGTGCCACCGCATTGAGGCGGGTACGGAGCCTTGGGCCCAGGCTGGGCCGCCATCCTGCCTGGAAGAGGCAGTCGCGAGCCACCGTTCGGGCACGAGCTTGCTCAGCAGGCGGCCTCTCTGTGACGCGTCGCCATGGAGACGCGGGTCAGTTTCTCTGCAGCTCTGCAGAGGCCTGAGGTACGCATGGCTTAACCAAGACGGTGCTTGGACACAGTGGGTAAGAAACTAGGCGTGTTATCTCAACGTGGGGACACGTCGTCTTCGTGTATTTTTGCAGCTCTTGAAGTGAGCTTTTCTGACCATTGTCTTCATATACAGGAAGAGGAGCAAAATAAGGAGAGAACTGAACAGAAAATGCATCAGACTTTGCCCTGCAACTTTTCACCCTGTTCCTAACTTACAGGTTAAGCAAATGTAGCAAAGTTGTCACGGATCTTTGCAGTAAATAGGATGCAAATGAGACTACCAAAATCGCATTTGATAGGGTATGAAGAGAATTCCAAGAGGGGTCTATGTGATGGCTCCATGCTAACAAATGGGGGGGGGGGAAGGGGTGTCATCCTATTAGTCAGCTTCACATTACTGCAAGAAAATACCAGAGATATGCTACTTACAGTGAGGCTGATATATAATGAGTTTGGGTGGTTCAAAGTCCAAAGGCTTAGAACAGACTTTGCAAGGGCTGCTGGGCGGCAAAGACACCAGTGAGTGTCACACTTGGGGCTGGAGAAGAGGGAGAAGGAGAGAGAAAAGAGGGAGTAGAGAGAAAGAAAGGCCTAGTGATCTCTCTGGAGGACATCACTAAGGACCCAAGAGCCTCCCACGCTACCTTCTAAAGGCCTGTAGCCTCTCTCAGTAGCTTCGCCTAAAGGCCAAGCCTTTCACGCATGGACCTTGGGGACACTATCCATATCCAAACAATCGCAATCTGATCTAAAAAATTAGGAGTCAGAAAGTGGAAAGCATCCTTAGAGACAGGAGGGAAATAGATGTTCTTGTCGCTGTTCTCCTTACTAGGCCACGCTCCTGGCACCAACCTGAGCACTTTGTGACTATCTAATTCTGAACCCCTATCCCACCATGGATGTTACGGTTCATTTACAGATGTCCTCCCAAAGCAGAAGTGCTCACAGACAGGGCTCACAGAAGGGCTCACGGAAGGTGATTGGGTTATGGGAGCATTAGAGCTTGCTTGGTTTGGGAGGTAAGGGCTGGTGGAAGGGTGGTCACTGGGGGTGTGACCTGGTTAGGAGTCTCTCCCTTCCTGATCCCTCCCTTCTCTGTCTGCTTCCAGGGAACTGGGAGGTGAGCAAACGTTCCTCTGCTATGCCCTTCTGACATCCTTCCTGCCTTGGAACCAGCAGACTTTGAGCCAAAATAAACCTCTCCTTTGTAAATTTGCAGGTGGCAAGGACTGTTTCAGTGATAAGAAAATGACTGAGTCAGTGTTCTCCCCCCATGTGAGTTAGAGTTTACACTGGACAAGGAGGGTCTTTATCTTCATACTGTTGACAACTACCTGGTAATTTGACAGAGTATGTGCTTAGTAACTCAGGGATGGCTCCAGCTTAGGATACAACTGTCACCTATTCCTGTGAAATGAAGTCAAAAGAAAGTACACGTCCTAGACTGCTGACAACATGTTTGGAGAGCAATTTGCAATGCTTCCTTCTCTTAAAAGTGGCTGTACAAGGTAGTACAACAAAGAGTTTATCAGGGAAGCAGAATAGGAATCCAAGTACATATCCCACATATACATGCAGGGAGTATCTTCAAAACTTAAAGCTAAACTACAAATTTCTGACAGGAGAGTCCACATGATCAAATGAATAAAACACATTTTAGACTCCCAAGTTTTAAGGCAATGAATGGTGGAACACATTAGAAGGCTCAGACTTCTGTCGATGTTATTAAAAGGAATGAATCTAAATTAGAATTTAGTAGTGGCATCTAAATTAGGAAAGTAGCACTCAATAACAGATTAACTGTCTGGAAATGGTAGAGCTAATTAGCATAGCATAATTTAAAATAAATATATTTTTGAAATAGAGCAGCAAGCATATAGAATTTTAAAAGTGAATTCTTATTAATAGCTTACATTTATCTCCTGTTAGGCAAGCTGAAATGCTGGAGTATGCCTTGAATGGAATGCAAGTCAGATCTCTTTGTGGCTTTCCCCCTGAGGGCCCTGAGGGTACAACAGATACTTCCGTGAGCCTCAGTCTTCTTACCTGGAAAATGTGTGTGCTGGTACCCACCTCACTGAGCTGCAGAGATGATAATCTTAACAATAATTTACTAATGGTAAGCCACACACATCTATCCCTCTATGGCTGATTACCATTTTGTTTTTCATTCTTTTTATAAGCTTTCTAGCTCTGCTTCAGAATGTAGTTTTGGTGGGGATCTATGTTGCTGTGAGCAGCAGACACGATTCCAACCTTGAGATTTTGGTTGGCTGTGGTGACCACTTTAAATGATTAAGTGTATTTTTTACTTTTTCTTTTTTCCCTTGACAAACAATAACTTTATGTTAAATCTGAGCTGTAGGAGACAGTAAATGCAAAGCTTTGGGTATAATAGGAACTTGGGGACAGCATCTTAGAAGAAGGGTCCTGAAAGGATGCATGAGTCACCTGGGTGAGGAGTGAAAGGTAACATAAAGGCAGAGCTAAGGTCCAGGTAATAGGGACATCCCGAAGACCCTAAGGAGTGAGGATGTACTGTTGCTATGTGAGTGGGAACCAAAGCTGGCAGGACGGCAAGGCCAGTAGGCTGAAAAGTTGGGCTCCTCCTGACCTTTGGAGTATTCACCAAATGGGCCACAGCAGTGGAGTTAAGGTGCCAGCTCACAGAATTTAAGTAAATCCTAATCTCTGTTCCTGCAGGACAAAAAGTCAAATTCTGTGTTATCCTAAATGAATCACACAAAAAATCATCTAAGTTACTAGTATGTTTTTAAACAATGCTTTGCTTTGGTCTGAAATAGTTGAGAATAGTTTACTGAATACGTTAAAATTAATTGGCTGTTTTCTGTTCAAATTATTATTATATCTTTCTGCACACCACACAAACAATAATGGGATGGGTGACACCCTTTGGTGGTAAGGGTAAGGAGACAAGAAATGTGGATCATGCAAATATTGTCTGCCAAAAAGAATGTGTCAAGCTCCAGGCTCACAGAGAAGGTCAGGGAAAGAAAGTTGCTCAAAACAAAAGAAGTAAACACATTCATAAGCCAAGGATAAGGAAGGAGCAGGGCAAGAGAGCTTTAAACTACAGGAGAGAGAAAAGGAAGGACCCCTAGGCTGGAGAGGTCCGATGTACTAGAGAGCTGCCTCCCAGTCTGAAGGAGACACCTGTGCCTAGCACCTGTGAGAACACAAACTCATATGCAGTAACAGAGGTGTCTGAGTTACTATTCTCTTTGCTCAGACAAAATACCCCAAATGCTCAAGTTAAAGGAGAAAAGACTGGGAGATATGGACTGAAGAAGCAGCTCTAGAATTCCTTCAATTGTACTTGATGTCTTCTTCTCAGAAGACCAGAATGCTGATAGATATACTGCTGGTAAGGACCAGGCTCAGGAGATTGCTCCTGGGAAGACTACATTGGCTGTTGGGCCCCAGACAGTGTGTATTATGGGTTGGCAGAAAATTTGCCTGGGTTTTGTTTTCAGAGACTTTGCCTGAGACTGGGGTTAAAAGCAGTGGACTGATTAATCATGCAGAAGAAATGGTCTAATGTTAAGCTGACAGCATGGCTACTGTTGGAGAACTTTTAGCCATATCTATTTTGAGAATCAAGGGCAAAGAGCCCAGAAGAATATTTAAAATGTTGAAAGTTTGGTCAGAAAGGAAGCTCCAGTAAAGCTGGGCTGCAAAGATATAGCAGAGCAGAACATGGTTGTTGAGAAGGAACAGAACAATGGAAAAATGGCCTGAGGACTTCACAAGAAATGGAACTCTAGGATTTATGGAAAAGTGAATGAATTTGCATTGAGAAGAGAGCCCCAGAGCATCACGTTCTAGAATTGTGACAGCCTAGAAAATTTGTTCCTCAGAATTGGGTTCAGAGTACTCAGTCATCCAGGTACTCAACCCCTACAGCCACAAAAGAAAGAAGTCTGGCTCCTGCATCAGCAGGCAGCAGATTTGGTGTTACCCATTTGGTACTTGTTTTAGGGGCATGCAGAATGAAAGTACTGTGGGTTCAGAAAGGCTTCCACCAAGATTTCAGAAAGCTTGGGAGGCCAGGCAGCGTGTGTCCCTGAGAGGATAGTGCATGAAGTTATGAGTACAAAGCCCAAGATGCACAGGAAGTACCAGAAGTTTGGAAAATCCTGGAGCATGGATTGTCTGAGGAAAAACTCAAAGGAGAGAGCAGAGAATCCACAGGAGCTACAACCACCAGAAGTGCCATAGGACTGGAGTCATTAAAGTCTTTTGGAATTCACAACATGTTACAGATTGCCTCAGATGCTACACAAAGAACTACAGAACTTAATGTTTGCCCTGCTGGATTTTTGACCTCCTTTGGCCCCATTCTTTTTTATTCCCATTTGTACCTTTTGGAATGGTGGTGTTTATCTTGTGCCTTGAGGGAATGTTATGGTTTAGACCTAGATAGCCCCCAAAAGCCTCATGTGGTCATAGGTGGGCTTTTGGGGGATGGTGTGTGATGCTGAAATCAAGGATATGATACCAGTATTGATTCATGGTATGGTGCTAAGATAAAAGCTGCCCCACCCTGGGTGTCAGTGCTACCTGCTCTAAGGCTGAGTAGTCTGTATATTATATATAAGACAGAAAGAGGGTCATTGTTTGTTGCTTGCTGCCTTTTGTCTGCAGTGAACTGTTTCTCCTCTGCAATCTCCTCTCTGATGTCGTTCTGCTTTAGAGTCAGCCCACAATGAACTGAAACTTCTGAACTGTGAACCAAACAAAGCTTTCCTCTTTTAATTTTGAGCATCAGGTATTTTGTCTCAGCAACAAAAATAAGCAACTAAGATACATGTAACGAGACTCCAGGTGACTCACAGTGTTGGAGATGGACAGACCTAGGGCCCTGATAGCACAGTTTGAGCATCACTGGGAAGGGAAAGGTTATAACAGATACAGCCTGTCAGACCTCACCTACAGCTCCTGAATCAGAACTGCACAAAGACTTCTGAAAGATTCCAGGGCACAGCGAGTTTGAGAAACATTGTTCTCAGTAGTACCAGGTGCAAGGTCATTTTCTTAATGAAAATGAGGATAATAAGAGCTGATGAGAGAATCAAAGGGCAAACCCATGAATGGTGTTTAAAAAAACCAACAAGTGACTGCTTCCAGAGGATGTCAAAAATACAACGATATGCAGATGTTCTGAGTGCAGATATGAGTGAAGATGCTCTGGTTTGATTATGTTTGAGCAAAAGAGTTTGTATCATTATGTAGCATATAATGTTTTCCTTCAAGTGTCCTCACGCTACAAAACAGAATATTCTTCTCCCCTTCTCTTGCTTTCTCACTGACTGATCAGTTGCTGGGATGGACTCTCCAGAGAAGTAGAAACAATAGGAAATTATCTATTTAACTCCTAGGTAGCATGTCTCATCTATCCAGAGATTTGTTTTGAGCAATCATCACCCAGTTGTGGAGGCTGGCAAGTCCAAAATCTATAGGGCAACCTAAGACTGGAGAATGGAAGAGCTGATGTCGCAGTTCAATTCCAATGGCCATCTCTTGGCAGAATTCTCCTTGCTCAGGAAAGGTCTTTTGTTCTATTCGGGCCCTCAACTGATCAGATGACGTCCACCCACATTAGAGAGGGCAACCTGCTTTACTCAAAGTTTACCAATTTAAATGTTAATCTCATCTAAAAGCAGCTTTCCAGAAACATTCAGAATAATGCCTGGCCAAACATTTGGGCAGTGTGGTTCAGCCAAGTTGACATGTAAAATTACAGACTGAGATTTTCCTGAGGTCATCTGGATCATTGCTGCAATCAAGAGGTGTTATGGACAAGTAGTTGCAGAATAATTACTGTCCTACTATTGAAAATTCCAGGATAAGCTCTATACTCTCTGTTTTATTGGGACAGTCCAATTTAAGTGGGATAAGACCTAACTTCTGCTCACTAAACTCATTCACTTATTGCATCCAAATAAAAACCATAGGAGCAAGCTCAGGCTATTGATTCCATCAAAATGTTATTAATCCCCTTTACATGTGACCTCCTTCCTACAATCCTGCTCTTCTGGTTTCTTGTCTTTTTCTCTTCTCTGAACTGTTAAGGAGGGAGCCAGCTATTGGGTAATTACCAGCGCCTTCTATTGTTAGTTCTGCTTTCAGGTCTATTCAAGTCATGAATATCACAAGTGAACACTCATTTTAAATCTGTTTTATCAGCGCTTGCCCACCCAAATGAATGTTCTCTTCTTCAAAGTAATTCATTTTAATGATGCTGCCATTGCTTCAAGCATTTGTCAGATTCTTCAGAAACTCTCTTCAGAAACTGATGCACACAGTCTTTTGAATTTCTTCAGTAAGAACATAACTTTGCTCTTTGAAGATTGATTGGCTATTTAAAACATTAAGAATACATTCCAGCTGATAATCAAGGTAGGTGACAGTTTGGGTAATGTTGTCTTTCAGCCAAAATCAAATTATGACCATCAGGCAATGATAAAAATAACTTCCTCATTTTGTAGTTTCTGTACTTGCATTCCTATTGGAATTAATTAATAACCCCCAAGGTCACTGACAACTTGTGGAAATCAATCACCTGGATAAACCAATAGTTACCTATTTGCTTTAAGTCTAAAATTTATAGTTAATTTCATTTTATTGTCAAAACTGGATCACAGATATACTTGATATTTTTCTTTTTGAAACTTGTATTTGGGGTGTCGGGGATTCATTCCAAGCCCTTGCACATGCTAAGTACCTGGTCTCTCACTGAGCCACACTCCCAGCTCCCTCTTGTCTTAACAAGAGTGAAAGCAAGGGTCATGTTTAACATTATATGCTAGCACCCACCTTCGTGCATAGCACATGCTAGGCACTTAAACATAAGTACTGAATGATGAATGAAAGAACTAAATGGACAGATTGGTTACATCACTGGGGGTCTCAGTCAACTTTCAGTTACTATAACAGAGCACCTGAGGTTGGAAAATTTCTAAAGAAAAGAGGTTTATGTTGGTTCTAAAGTCAAAAAGTATGGGGTCAGCATCTTCCAGGTTCTGCTGAGGGGCACCTTCCTGCTGGTGGGGACTCTGCAGGGTACTGAGAGAGTAAAGGATGTTATATGATGAAACAGAGCAAGTTGTATGCTTGGGCCTCTTTTCCTCTACTTATAAAGTCACTAATGCAATCACCAGGGCTCTATAACCTCATCTAATTTTAATTATCCCCCAAAGAACCATTTCCAAATACAATTAACTTTGACTTTGGGGATTAAGTTTCAAAATCGGTCTTGGTTGGGACAAGCCATCTGCAAACCATACTGCTGTTCTACAGATTTTTATCGAACTTAAACTCTTAAAATAGCCACATTGGGCCATATACGTGTCCAGATGGAGGCTTCTTTTATCCAGGAACATCTGTCCTACATTTCATCAATTTATAGATTTTTAAATCTCACTTCATTATATTTGCAAATAAAATACTCTAGCACAGGGTATAATTTCCTTATAAGTAGTTGGTAAACCTTTGTTGAGTGAAAATGCATTTGATTCAGAATCAACCAGAAAAATGTTTTACTGTTGATAGACATCTCACAGACCTTTAGTCCATTTCCAGAGAATTGCTAATAATTGCTCAATTCAAATCTTCTTTGTCAATTATGGGATAGTCTCCATTTCTTTTGAAAAGCATCCAGTATTTCATATCCATCAAAGGTTTGTTTGTACTTGTATAAAATTTGTTTTATTATTCTACTCTATTTTTTTTACTGAACTTAATAGTTAATGCTTATCCTATTTTGTTATAAAGTAACATTTTTCTTCTGTTCTTTGAAATATCAGAGTCAAATTTTTCTCCGAGTACTTCACAGTTCTATTCTTCAAAAGGCTCTTCTTAAGGAGATAGCTGTGGAAATCACACTTTTACTGAATTATTAAGTTATAAAGTATATACCAGCAGCAAATCATAAAGAAATAATCGCACACATCCACAGTCACAAACTCAATTTCAGGTTGAATGCTAAGAAAATTTTAATTGTGCAAATATACTCCATAAAATTTCAAATATAAATGGCAGTACCATCAGTAATGCTATCAAAATGTATAATATAGGAATGCTTTTTAAAAAGGATATAAAAATGATACTTGGGAGCCATAAATCTTATTATGAGCATATGTAGTGGTTCATTCATGCAAGTTTTTATATGGCTATGTGCTTTTTCTTTTTGTAGCTGAGATGAAAAATGTGCTGATGTAACATTGTATTATGACAATATATAGCTTTCTTGTATTTTTGTTTTCATGTTAGAGTGACTAAAAGCTTATTTTAAATGCCCAGCTGCCACAGTGTGCTTTCAGGAAGGTGCATGCTACCCTGTACTTCATCACCTGGCCTCATTCTGCCCAGGAGGTCAATGTATGTCACATTTTAGGCAAAGAACAACAGGGATACCATGAGCTACCTGGTCCATCCTCCAGCAAACTTAACCCTAAAGTTTCTCATATGATTTCATAGAGACATCACAGGACACATATTTGCCTCCTCATGAAAACTGATGCAGGCTTTCTGCTCAGCAGCTTTAAAGAAAAGAGCACTGTGAACCCCATACTTTCTGGCTTTGGGCATTATCAAGGATGTTCTGAGCAGAGGCCAGACTCTGATTCAGAAAATACCACAGGTGACGCTTGATCCAGCTACCAAATTGGACAGCTCCGTGGCAGCTGCCAGGAAAACAACTATGGCACTAGGGTACGTTCAGGGTTGCAGGACCAGGCAGCCCTTCCACACTGGTAATGGTGACCTTAAAGGAAGCCCTGTACCTGGGCCTGCCAGGACACGATGCCAACAGAGAGAAGCTAGGAACCCTCTGCAGAAGGCAGGGGGAGCTGAGGTGCCAAGGGGGTAGGAGTGCCCGCCTCCACCTCCTCTCATCTCTCAGTTGGAGTAGGGGAGTGACTCCAGGAGTGGTTAGTCCAATCAGACAAACTGGCTGGGTGTCTCTTCGGATTCCAGGACACTTGGGAATGGCAATTCTGACAAAAGAGGCTCTGACAGAGACGATCTGGGAGACAGGTTGCAGTTAAAAACATCATCTATTGAACCTGAAAAACAGTAAATAAAGCAATTATTATTGCTATCACTGCCAAAAAGAAGAAAAAGAAAAAAGAGTGCTTTTAAAACCTGTATAACATAACCATTCAGTAATTAATGGAGAATCCTGGCCTCTTCAGAAAAACTCCAAAGTCTAAACCAAAATGTGTTGCTTCTTGCTTATCAGCAGGACAGGACTGTCACTTTGCTTTCTACAAGCTAGAAATTTGCCCTGAGTTGCATATATTCTTTCTTACTTGATGGCAAAAGACCCACATATGGCAAATAGATGCTCAGGACAGAGGGCAGGTTTTGAAGGGCCTGGAGCTGGGTTGGCATCTCTGGAGGCCCTAAGCTCAGCCTGGGGCTGGGCCCGCCTGCCAGCATAGCAGGTCCCTCCGGGCTCTGCCATCTGTAGTGCATGTGGAAATTCCAGGAAGGTCCTGCCAACCCACTGTCTGGAGCTGAAGGGATCCTGGGACTGGCTCCCAGGGAAGCTCTGCCAACTTCCCATGTGCCTTGGTGTCCCCAAAATGGTGGACAGCCTAGACAGGGAGCAAGCCACAGTGAAACAGGAAAATGTCCCAGGCGTCTATGGTCTGTAGTGGGCTAAGGATGCCACTGAGGGACAGGGCAAATGTCACACTGCAACAGCAGGGAGGGTCATCACCCTGAAAGAACTGAGTATAATCCCCCAGGTAACTGCAGTACAGCGAGAGCACAGATGCATCTCTGAGAGAAGCTCCCAGCCAGAGGATGCTGATGCAGCATGGAGAGAGGCAGACACATAGGCAGACATGGGTGGAAGATGGAGAGAGAGGAACACAGATAGAATACATGGAGAGACAGAGAGATTCAAAGACAGAGATGGAAAGGCATGGACAGAAAAGGGGATGGAGGGAAGGAGAGAGGGAGGGGAAAGGGAGTGACCACTTCCAGCAGAAAGACAGTGATAACTTCCTGCAGAAAAGCCAGCTGAGAGTAAACATTTCTGCTACAAACACTGGAAGAAAACAACTGCCATTAAATACAAATAGCAAAGACTGTAGCTTCCATCTGCACTTTAAGGGCACTGCAGGTTCATGGGGACTGGAAGTTTTCTGTAAAGAACAAGAGTCCTGATTCAAGGAAGCTGCTCTCTGATCCAGACAAGGCTGTGACAGAGAATGGACTCCACAAAAGACACATCCACACAAGACACGATCCGTGCCATCTGCCTGAGCCACATGGATACCAAAATTGAGAGTCCACCATATGTCAGCCACAGTTTGCTAAATGACACCTTCTCAAGAGTGTCTCTTTTGTGGTCTTACAAAATATTGAGAACCCATCCACCAACTGTTAAAGATAGGTGTCACGATCCTGTAGACTTCTTCTCCAACTGACAGTATTAGGGGTATTCTGTTGTCCAAAATACGCACACAAGAAAAGCAGCATTATTTTATAGTATTTAAGTGAACATCAAAATTCACTTAAATTAATAATCTTTAAGGTTATTTTCAGGGTGTGCTGCACAATACAATTGCTGTAACAGGAAACTTGAAAGAGAAAAACCTCTCTCTCTCTCTCTCTCTCTCTCTCTCTCTGCCCCAGACAGGTCTTAGTAAGACAAGGTCTTACTATGTTTCCCAGGCTACTGGTCTGGAATTCCTGGTCTCAAGTGGTCTTCCCACTTTATGCACCAAGTACCTGGTTTCTCTTTTTGTTAACAGACATTTCTCAATTCTTTCTGAATTATGTGGTGTAGCTCTCTTTTATCACCAGATCCTGCCTCTTGCATTCTCAATTGAGTTTCTCCCCCCATCATATTTTCCACTTTGATTAAACTATCTGTCACAAGCCCTTGAGAATTTTTCACACACCTCTGGAAGTTACACTGAATTTTCGGTCAGAGAAACTGCTCCTTCGAGTGAAAGGTTCGCTCATTTTTTCCAGAAATAACTTAATTGTCTCTTTCTTTTCTGGACTTGTACTTGACAAATTCAGAACTTTTCCGTTCACTTTCACAGTGGAATTGCTGAGCCCAAACCAATAGAAGAAATCAAATAAGGCATCAGCTTTGAATTCATACACAAAGCTCAGATTTTCTCCGTTAATTATTTCGGTTCCTGGAGGGAAGAAATTCTTCACTACTTCTTGAAAATCAAACTGAAAGACAAAAACCAAAAACCATTTAATTGACTTTGCAACCAGAACTATTATGTTGAGATTATAGAATTTAAAAATGTCCAAAACATTATACTTACTTCTTTTTTACTTTTTTAAGGCTTATTTTTATAATTTAAAAGCCAGATCTTTGCTTTTGCATTTTATTCCATTTAAAACTTTGAACTACTTAGACAAAATCGCACTCACTGGTACCTCATTCCTAAAACATTACTAGAAATTTGGTCTACTTTACTGACAGTAGTTATGACACAGTAGAGAAGGAAATGTCTGAATTTAAAACAATTCTCCTTTACCCATGGTTTTGTTTTCTCACTTCCCTGTGGTCTGGAAATATAACATGGAAAACTGCAGAAAGAAATAACCTGTAAGTTTTGAACAATTTCTTTTGTTCTATTTTACTATCGGTTATTATTCATCTCTCTACATAAAACTCTGCCATAGGTATGTACACATAGGAAAAACATTGCGTATCTACATCGGGTTTGGTAGCATGCGTGGTTCCAGGCATGTGTGTGACATATTAGGGGCCGACCGCAGTGAAGCACAGGTTTCAGGGACACAGTCTTGGCAGGTGGGTGGCATCCTGGACGCAGCCTGGGGGTCGGTGCTTACCTGCAGCCGGTAACTTTCTCCGATCACTGAGGAGATGACCATGTCCATCCCCTGCTCTATCTGTCTTCTTATCTTTGGGTGCCTTGTGTTCACAAGAAATGCGTACGTCTTTTCTAGAAGTTAGCAAACAGAATTCAGAAAGAAGTGTGTATATGTGACATAAACACAGTCCTCAGGATTTACTAATCTGGGTTCTCTCAAACCCTTACTGTAACATGTAAGTTGATTTCTAGAAACATTTCCGAGAGTTTTTGCAAGTTTGCAGGCAGCTCTGGGCTACTGTAAAAGCAGGTTAGCAAATCAGCTCCCTTGAGGCTATAGTTTGTCACCTGTGCCTCAGAAATCAAAAGTCCCACTCTATAATTGTCACAGATCAGAACTCAGCTGCACAGCAGAATCCTGCATGCTGAAGGAAAACCAACATGGCTGATTTTCAGGTCCGGCCTTGCTGGGTATTTAAATCACAGCTTTTCTCCCACGGCTATTTCCTCATTTGCAAAGCAGAAAACCAGCAAAGTGTAAAGAAAAGGGCTCTGCTGTGCCTTCCACTACCCCTCTCCACTCCCAGCCTCACCAGGACCTGGCATTCTTTCTGCCAGGGGGACAGTCTGGGGTTCAAAAGATCAAGGCAACCTAGATTGATTTTCTTCCCTGTTCCTGCCCCTAACATATTCCCAAGGAAGGAAAAAAAAATGTCTTTCCCATTGTTCAAATTCTGCCATGTCTCTATCCTAGAAGACACTGGGTTATTTTTTCCATTGTTGGTAGTGCTGTATTATGCTGTGTTGGGCCGTAACCCTTTAAGTGTGGTTTTTGTCCAGTTATGCATCATCTGAGCAGAGGGAAGGTCGCCCACTCATTGGAAAATCTGAAATATTTTGTTCACTAGCAGCCTCAACTTTTCCAACCCCTAGGGTCAAGCACTTCTTCAGGGAGACAGAGAGATATCCCGGTTACTCTCCGTGTAAAACTACTGACCAGCCATTACGTAATTTTGAGAACTCAGCAATCTGATTTGGCTTTGGCATATCTCAGAGGGCCACCAATAACAAATACTCACATTTTGAAGGAATGAAATTTGAACCAACTTCACTCATCTTATTTTTCCTTGAGATATAAACTACCTGATATTTTCTTTGAGACAAGTAATAAAATAAAGCATACAAGTGATTTGGTACCTTGAATTAAATTTCACACAAACCAGACCAAGGCTTCAAGCTGCTTATACACTCAGGGCCACTATGGTTCACAGTTGTGCTAGCTGGGGAGGTTGTCACTGCACAGCTCTGGAGAACGCCACTCATGTTTACAAACACATCTGTGTGAATACTGATCATGATAAGCTCCTGGGAAGCATTAGCAACTGTCCTGAGGAAGTGGAGGTTTTTCTAACTTGCATAAAAGTGCAATTTAAAATAGTATTGGGGCTGTCACGCTGCCTTTATCATAATTTTCACAACCTCATCTGACTATCTTAAGTTTCTATATTTCAAAAAGTCTCTATTTTAGACCTTTTCTTAAAATTAACCAGTAATGTTTTTCGATTCCTCCTTGCACGTAGTTCTCCCTACTGGCCAGGCAGAAACATCCTTCTGTACCACCCCCAGCACTTTCACCGAAATGTTAACTTGGGCAAGGCCCTTCCTGTTGCCCCAGACTTGTCTCAGAAGTCAGCGTAGGAGGTGTTCCTCATAGAGCTGTGAATCACATTCCCAGCGCTCTGGTCTTCAGCAAGCTGAGCCACATGTGGGGCTCAGCTGGTCTAACAAGAACTACTTAGAGCACTGTGTTCTGCCGTGGCCTCTCCTGCAGAGAGCACGCTGACTTTGAACCATGAAATGAGCAGAGGGCTGCACCAGCGTGAATGACAGCCTGTGCTAGGGGACATCTATTGGACAATCTTATGACCTTGGACTTATTTTAAGAATTCTATTTAGAAGTAAGTTCAAAAATGTTACCCTCATTGCAAACATCGTGCCCATGACTCTCCCTCTGTGCGGCTCTGAGGAGGAGGATAAGTAATGAGGTCATTTTCGTATTGGAATTTGAGTTACATAGTTGTTACCAGTTTGTCTGATGTTTTGGAAGAAACATAAATGTGAAAATTTCCTTCCCCTTTCCTCCAGCTCTTGAACTCCATAAGGGATAAAAAATAAAATGGGATGTGTTACATATGCGGACCAACTCCAGGCAAGGGATGTAAACATGTACTGCAAACACATACAAAAAAGGAAAGGGACCTAGGGTTGGGGGAGGGAGGGAAGGGAAAGGAGACGGAAAGGAATTGAGAGGTACTATATACATGTACCAACCTCTCACAAGGAATGTGAACACTATGTATTACACATATGCACTAATAAACTAAACTTAAATACCAAAAATAAGCATGAAACCCAGCTACATAGAAACATGAAACATAAAGCCCTGACAAATGCTATTTTTTATTTTAGTTTCTCATCTGTAGAATGAGAATAGCTGGGTGTGGACATAGGAACCTATAAATCCAGAAATCTGGAGGCTGAGGTAGGGCGATCACCACAAGGTCATATGATCAACCTGGGCTACACAGAGAATTCAAGGTCAGCCTGAACCACACTGAAAGACCCTGTCTCAAACAAACAAATGAATTAGTACATAAAACATAAAAATAGAATGGGGACAGACCCATACTGGTAGGATAATAACGTTTCCTAGTCTCCTGGGATGGTCCCAGTTTATACCTTTGTCTTCAGAATAAGCATTGAATATGATGACTTTCAAGTTCAAAACAGTATTTCCCTTTGGACTAAAAGTCAGATGGGCTGTTGTTCCAGGTAATTACATCAGAATGTTTCCTAGACATAGTAAGTGTTCGATATATGGTAGAGTATATTCTATACATTATCTTTATCACTTCCAGCATTTTTGCAATCATTGAAGGACCAGCACATTAGGTCACTTCCTGCCTACACAGGAAGTAGGAAAAATATCTCAGACAGGTGGCTTCTGCCCTCTGGCCACTAGGAGTTTGTTCCACAAGGTTGTGCTATGTTCCGGGTAGTCTCATACACCAAGTTCCTTGCTGCTGATCTTGTCCTGAGCTGATATCCAACCCACTTTCCCCACGCCCCACTCCTAGGTCATTAGCGTGCACTAGGTCATAGCCCAGCCAGGCACAAACAAACCAAAATTATTTATATACCTACCTTTTGAGGTGTCCTGTTTGGTCTGTACATTAATAAAGAACAGCATTGGTTTGCTCAATATAGTTTCCCTGTAGTCTTTATAATCACAATAGTCGGTCAGTTCCACATATCTATGAAAAAGCAAATTGCAAATGTAAGGTAATGTCCCAGGAAGCGGATATATGTACATGCATCTGCCACTTTAAGGGGAGTTCTCTAAGTGTATCTTTGCACAGGTCACCATACTTTGATATCATATAAGTGAATCTCCTTTCTTTGCATGCATGCGAAGGGTGCCATGGCCTTGGCTTTGTGTTAATGTCTGGCTCTCAAAATGAGCTAGAAGAATTCACTCAAAGCTATAGGGGTTTTAAGTCTGTTTAGATCAAGAATGAATTACTCTTAGTAAGGAGAATTAGCTGGGTCTTCTCCAGTGGATTCATCCTATCTAACTGAGATGTCTGGAATTTTCTTTTCCTTCTCTTCCCGCTCTCCCAAGATAAACCCACACTCCTCCAGAGATAGCACAGTCAGCCAATATTTGTATAAAGTACTACTAATTCCATTTCCTCAATCCTGAGCATGTGTGATTTAAATAAATAAAATTATTGTTGGACTTTTGCCCATATTCTCATTAAATTTAGCTTCCTTGATTTTGGTTCATTATTCTTGGCTAGAAAGATTTTTCTCAATCTTGAGTCTGTCATCTAGCATGTTAGCTTTCTGTTTCCTACAAATCTTTCAAACAGATTTCTGTCTCTACCTATGTCGCTAATAAAAAGGATCCAAGGGAAAATTAGCTTCCATCAAGGAGATGGCTAATTTCCTAATTACACTAAGCTCAGACGCTGGGCAGATGGAGGAAGGTTGAATGGCATGCAGTGGGATGAAGGATGTCTCCTTAAACATGGAACTGGTCCCCCACTCACACAGCTGTAAGCACCTGCATAAGAGAAAGCTACCTGAGCTGTCAGCGTGACCTGCCTTTTGCGACAGTGCAGTGTTATGGTATGCAGCATATGAGCATAGCCGGCTCCAGGCATTTCTTTCCAGCTGCTTGACCTCCCAGCTCCTGATATGAAGATCACAGCATTGCGAAGAAAAGGGCTGCCCCAGGGAGCTGTGGCCACGCAGCCAGCTTGGCATCCCTCCCTGTGCCCACTTCCCGCAACCCCTCAGAGGATCCAGGGTAGGAGAACATCTCCCCTCAAGCAGAAAAACACAGCCTCTGCTTTGCTGTCATCCAGGCTGGTTTCTTAGAAATCTATGTCATTATCTTCTTGCTGGATTGTCAGACCTATTTGAGACCTTTTAAAAAGTGATCCTCGAAGAGCCTCTGAAACATTTCTTGCCTTCCGTTTCATGAGGCTTAAAAACAGTCTTGCATCCCAAGCCATCTGCCTGGGAGGTAGTTTGAGGGCTTGTTCCAGGGTGGCAGTGGGAAAATGCTGGAGTGTTCAGGATCTGGGAAAGGGGGCAGGTGTCTGATGCCCTGGGGAGTGGGTGAGGAGGGTGGTGGAGGAGAAAGAGTAAGAGGCGGGCTCTGGGGCGGAATAAGGGAACCAACGGGGTAAGCAGGTAGACCCTGAGCTTTGTGTGGTTCTTTCTTTGCTCCTCTGTCTTCAGCTGGGCAGAATGTGAGAAAAGGGTGAGTCGCAGCACCTAAAACCCTGAAGGGGTGCACCTGGCTTTTCTGTCGGTGGGGAGAAAATTTCCCTGTCCTTCTTTGTTCTAAGCAACCAACTGCCAATAGGTACTGGAGAAAAGAAGCAAAAGAGGAGGAGGAAAAAGGGAAACCACTGTTAATGGGTTCATTTGTTCACATTCATTTGTTCACTCCACAACATTTGTTAAGCCTTCGTGATGTACTGAGCACTGAGAAAGCAACACAGGTATGGCTCAGAACCTGGAAATGGGGCAGGAAGTGTGCTGGGAACCTCCTATATTCTTCTGTGTCCCCCACTCTGCCATCTCTTTACTCAGTTGTCAGTGATGAGCCCAGGGCTAATATAAGAAGACAGGTGTGTGTAACTGGGTGGCAGCCAGATTCCACCCGCGATCCACCCCAGGCTTCACATCCTCCCACCACCTTTCTCATCAGGGACTTAAGTGAAGGTCGAGGTTGATCTGAGGATACAAATACTGTTCTCACATATTGATTAGGGATCACACCTGGCCCCCAACTTCCCGTGTTCACCGAGTTTAGCACTTTTACTTTATACCTAAGGAGATTCCTCTATTCTTTCAAAACCTGTAGTCACATAGTTGGTCTCCTGAGTGAGCACATGATGTTTGTGCACAATATACCCAGAAAATATGCATTTTTACCACTTTTCTAATGATCTAAATGTCAGTGAACTATTTCCCTCTGCTCAAAGAATCAATTGACATTGGTTGGAGACAAAATTTTAGCATCACTAGACTTTCTTCCAGTGAATCCACACCTTAAAGAAAAAAGATAAAAACCTCAATTTAGAAATGATCAAAGGTTGGGAGAATAATCATCAGAATTCTGTGGAAAGCTTTTTTGAGTGCTATAGGGCGCAAGAGCAGTTGTTTGGCATAGAGAAGGGGACCCTCTAGTCACAGATGGAGTTTAATGTACAACCTGTGTATGAATAGTACATTTGGAGTCTGAATTTAATAAAAAGCCTGGAGGCATGACAGAATTTAATCTGCCTTTGATGATTTGGAGACCTAAATGGGCTCTAAACATTGTGGTAGAGCATGTCCATTATCATTGTGGGACAGATGTGTGAAGATACAGCTTATCCAAGAGCTCTGATACCAGAACTTAACAGGACATAAATAAGAACTACAGTACTACCTCTTTATTTGCCCAGGATACACTCCAGGAACCCTAGAGGGTTCTTGAAAACTCAGGTAGTAAGAGATCTTATATGTAAGTACTGTGATATCTCAATCCAGAAGGCTATTATCTGATTAATGGATGGATACCATATATACATATATATATATATTCAGAGGACAGAGGGGTAATTCATTTGCTGGGTGTGGGAAGCAATTAGGCAGTGAATATTTCATCATGCAACAGAATAGTACAAAAATTAAAGCATATGCGTGGTTTATTTCTAGAAATTTCCAAATAATATTTTCTCACCACAGTTGACCACAAGTCAAGAAAGGCTAAAGCAAGAATAAGGAGAAAGTATTAGAGCCTTTAATTCCTCCATGTCCAATCTCCCAGTTATGGTCTAATTATTAAAAACCCTGATGTTCTAATCAAATAAGCAAACAGGAGTGCTTCCTTAAAATTCACTCATAAAATTTGGAGTCATAAATTCCTTAAAACACAAAAAGATAAGAGGATCTAGTGGTTAAGACCTGAAGATATTTAAGTATCTGACATTTAATCACTGGTTTTAAGATGAATTTTGCTAGAATACCTTAGGGACTATTTTATCTTTAATCATGAATATTTCTGAATTATTAATGCATATATTGCTCTCACATATCGAATATTTATTATATTTGCTGAAGTTATCAGGGATGAAAAGCAAACACTTAAGACAGACTGTTCCTTTAAACTCATGGCTTTTGCCCTGGCCCCAAAATACTGCTAGGCTGAAACATTCTAAACCTGGCTTCAATACAGAAAGACAGGAAGGCAGGACATGTCAGGGGAGACCCCAGGTTTCAAGATAAAATCTAATCCATGTCCTAATCCACTGGCTCTGTGAGCTTCCTTTGAAAGCCACAGCTTACTGTAACCTGAAAAGAGTTATGTAACCTACCTATCTGCACTCGTCTGTCAAAGGGGTTTTATGACAGCATTTCCTCAAGTGTGATGCCTAAGTTCAGTATGTATAAGTGCACATACTCGGGCCCACAAGGGATGCTCGGCAGACACCGTGATTCTCTGTAACCAGGACTCTCAACCAGGAATGTATCCATTTGAATTACCAGGAAACCAGGACAAGATACATGCCAGAAGGACAAATGAGCAAGAGTTTCTCATTCTCTGTTTCAACTTCTTGCCTCATTTGCTTCATTTGGGAAGGCTAACAGGAGCAGCTTACAGAGCCAACGTCCGAGAGATGAGACCCAGAGAGAGCGCTGCGCTTTCCTTTCTAGTGAATCAGGAATGGCCAGAAGTTACACCACCCTCTAAGGTACCACCTTCAGAGACTCTTCTACACCCTCCAGGACAATCTGGAGAGCTGCCCCAGATTTCTCTCGGCTCCAGTGATCTAGTGCTCCATGGCAAAGAGGAATTCAAACCATGGTCTCCACCCAAGAGTTCGGTATGTGTACGTGCATTGAATTTTTAAAGAAATGCATAAAGAAAATACTATATTACCCCATTAATATATAAAACACGATTAGTCATCAATTAAAAATAAAGGTAGAAATAAAACCGTGACAAGCAAAAGAAAGTAAAAATAGGATCTCAGATATTTGCATATTCATGTTCATAGTAACATTCACAATAGCTAAAAGGTGTAAGCAGCACAAGTGTCTATTCACAGTGACGGGATAGATAAAGTACATTATATACCTGCATTTAGAATGTTATTCAGGCTTAGAAAAGAAGGAGATGCAGAGGCATGATACCACATGAATGAACCTTGATTGAAGGCATTACACTCAGTAAAATAAGCCAAGCACAAAAAGGCAACAATTATATAATTTTACTTGCAGTTGCTATGTGAAATAATCAAATTCAGAGTGGCAGAAATTAGAAGAGTGGTTCCCAGTGGCTGAAGGGGAGAAAGTGTAGGAAGTTATAGTTTAATGTATCCTGAGTTTCAGTCTGGGAAGATGAAAAAGTTTTGGAGGTTGGTGGTGGTGACGGCCACTCAGCAGTGTGAAACTATTGAAGTCACTGAACTGTACACTTAAAAGTGGTTAAGACAGCAAATTTCATTTGATGTGCATTTTATCACAATTAAAATGAAAGTAAAATAACAAGAAAAAGCATAGAAAATGGGGCAGAAAAAAGAGGCACTCACATTGCATGGTCTTGGTGAGGGAGTCCTAGAAACATGCTTGTGGCTCTCACAATCCTTGGCTGTGATGCTAAGCAAACGTTTCCACAAGGATTCGCACCCCTGGGAGCAAGCATGGTTCCCTGCTATGCTGATAGCATTTGCTCTATGGCCTTATGCACACTTCACTGTCTCAAACAAGCTCTTCTCTTTCATTTCCTTCCACAACTGTAGTGAATCCAAGCAAACACTCAGACTTATGCTTCTAATATCCGTGGTTGAAATCAAATATACCCATGTTCATTTACTCACTTATTGAGCAATTATAGGTAGCTCATGTGTGTGAAAATTGTAATGGGACAGAGAGTGGTGCATTCGTGCAATAAAAATTTACTAAGCACCTGCTATGCACTGCCTCAGGGGACACAAAAATGAGAAAGAAGAGTCTTGCTTCCAAGTGCTATCCACATGTATTTGAGGGACAGATAAAATTATATCATCTCCATAAGAAATGATGGATATATACGACCTTGTCACTTGAAGCGTGATCCCTGGATGAAAAGCACCAGCATCCTTGGAAGCTTGTTAAAATGCAGGATGCAGGCCCCTTCCCAGTCTTACAAGAATCTGGATTAGATCAAGATCCCCAAGAGACTTGCACGCCGATTCAAAGTTCTAAACACATCAGTCTAAGAAATGGCACCTGCCATTCAGAGACTTACAAACTGGCAAGTCATTCAAATGTGCAAATGCCAGAGAGGTGCACAGTTTTCTGCATTCACAGACCCAGGAAGAGGGCCCTGGAATCAGTCATTTATTGAAAGCAAGGTGAGGATGGGACCTTAGGAAAAGCCACTGCTTGACCAATACTTGGGGAATGCAGTAGCGGCATCTGGGCAGACCGGCAGACATGCGGCAAGGATCAGGTTGTCATAGTGCAGACCAGAGTATGACTAGAAGTTAGAGAAAGGCTCAGGAGGAGGTAAAGCCAGAGATGAAGGCATCAGATCTGAGTGTGAGCCTGTCTTGGCAGGTGGTTAGCCTCGCGGAAACTCATTTCCCTCACCTGTAAATTACATCAGCCAATGAAAGATATGGGTAGGGTAGTTGTTAACAAATGAAACAGCGTGTCCTGTGCACTTGCCTTATGAGGTTACTTAGCAGTATAAAAATGAACATGTCAAGTGTCTATTATGGGCCAATCAATACTTCCAGGATTTTCCCCATTTACATTCTCTACAACCCTTTACATTTGAGGGGATTATTACTCCCATTTAATATCCAAAGAAACCAAGGCACACAGATACTGAGGAAATTTCCCAAGGACTCCCAGCTGGCACTCACCTCATCCAGTCTTCCCCTAGACTGACTGTCATCAAAATCATAGCTCAGTGTGTGCACTAGTGTCTCATCAATGTCATGACGTGCTCTGGTAAGGGACCACTGGCCTGAGCAGGTTTGCATGCCTAAGACTCCATGCAGAAGAGAGGTCACAGGCAGGAACAAGCAGAGCCCAATTCTCTGGGCTACATAAGAGCTGCGACAACCAGGTTTGGGCTAGAACAGTCTGCACTTCCTGCTCTTGGAGGGTGAGTGCCACCCAGCACAGATCTAACATGTGCCAGCCCTGACCCTGGTCCTGCTTCATCCTTGAGTCCCACAGTCCCTCTGCTGCTGTCTGTCTGGTACCTGCCAAGAGGTGGGTGTGACTGTCACCCATCTAACATCTGTCTAGCTATGGGCAAGACCAGTGACACTTCTGCTTTTAGAGGCTTCCTTAAAACCCCCATGCTTATTTTGTCTTTTACACTGATTATACAAGATGCACAGAGGCTGATGGAATCACAGTTATTTATTTCTGGGCTCTGGGAGTGAGAAGTTGCCGCTGGCTTCAGGAAGGCAAAATTACTTCCCATTCCAGGCAATGTGCTAGAAACAGGGGCTTCACAGTTAGACAGTGGTACTTAGAATCCCTGGTTCTGCTCTCACAGCATCACTCAGGTTAGTTACTTAATCTCTGTGAGTCTCAATTTTCCATTTTTAAAAAAGGGACAACAGTAATAGTGCCACCTTCATAAGCTTTTGTGATATAATATTTGGTAAATATCAGCAGCCACCATTGTTACTCTAGCTCTTATTTTGATTATCCCCGATGTCTCTTTCTTGCTAGGGGACCACCAAAGAGAAGGAATTAGAGACCCTCTTTGCTAGATGTTGCTGTTACATAAAATATGAGGCTGCATTACAGATGAACACATAGGTGCATGGAGTGGGCAGTTAAGGGTATTCTTCATTAGATTTTTAAGTGCTGAATGACTAACTCTTTGGATACCTAGTATGTCTATCTGGTTCCTGAGCAGTGTTTGGTTGTTTTATATATATATATATATATATATATATGAAAATCCTGAGCTGGAAAGTAAAAAATAACAATGAAGATCTTTCCATCAATTCCACAAAGTAAGACAAATATTGTTAAGGCAGGTACTGGAAGAAGTTTTAAAATTCTTGGTGGCTTTCATTAAGTAGCCCATCACCTGAAGCTCCTGTAGTTTATTTAGGATGTAAATATTTAGGAGAATGTCTACGTATCAGAAAACAAACCTGACAGGACAGAAATCAGCCCCCTGTTCTCTGAGGGAGTGAGCCATGCGCATGCAAAAACCAGTGACTCTGAGCCTCTGGAGCTACTCGGAAAGGGAGTTTGTGAAAGATGCAGCATATTTCTTCTAAGGTTCTAAAAAGAAATCTTAATTACACCATGGGCTGTTTCACACCAAAAATACGCTGTCTGGGGAAAGAATCCTAACTATTTAATAGACCAAGAATCCTTCACCCTGATCCAAGTATTTTATTAACTAACTGAACGGTTAACAGTATTGGTAATATGTGTACATTTCTGGGGAAAAGGTCTCCATACAGTTCTTAAAAGCCGTAGTTCAAAATGTTTAAGCAACAGCACTGTGCCTTTCTCAGCCCCTGGCTGTCTTGGTTGCTGCCCTTGGTTAGAAGCCATCCTACCTAAGGTGGGAATGTGGTGGCCACGAAGACGCAGAAGTCACCGAGTCCCTCAACTCTAGCCTTCAGTTCTTTGGACAAATGGAAAGTGTGTACAGAGTCTGAGGATGCAGACCAGGCAGAAGCAGACCTGCTCGTTCTTCATCAACTGCCCCGCCTCAAGAGGAGCCAAAGCATAGGGCCGTGCAAGGGACACTCAAAACTTGTGCCTCCCATATCACAGTGACGGTAATGTCAAATTGGGCACAGCGTGTGAAAAATACGAGCACCCTGGCTGTCACCGATCCAGGCGATTCTGAAAACTCGGAAGCATGACAGACAGATGGGTGAAAAAGGTAAATCTGCAAATCTTCTCTTTAGTAAAACCAGGCAGAGCTAAAAGAACAAGGAGCAGGAGGAAGATGAAGAAAAAGGAAATGTGGAAAAAAGGAAAGAAGGAAGGAAAGAAAGGAGGAAGAGAAGGAGGGAGAGAAAGGGCAAGAGACACAGAAAGACACTGTTCTGGAGCAGTATTTGGGGGAGAAAGCTTATGCAGTTTCCAAAAACAAAGACAAATGGTTGTGTTTTGCAGATCAGAGGGACGTCTGGTTTAGTGTGTCCTCCTTTGTCTCCCTGCTGCCCACAACTCTACTGGGCTCTCTCCCCCAGGCCAGATTTCCTTCTAGCCACCCTTCAGGGCTGCAAGTCCTTCCCTGCCAAGGTGCATCCCCTCAAGGAAGAGGAACTGCTCCTTCTATTGCACAAATTATTTTCAGGGACTCTGTGCTACTCCCCAGGGTGCAGAGGCTCCTGCACACTTCCTTATCCAGTAAGAGCTGGTGCAGCTCCATGGCTGCCCTTTGGATGTTTCACGTGATCATTACTGGCTCTAAATTGCCAAGGGACCACTGCTGTTCATTTTTATTTTGGAAGAGTTCAAAGCAGAGGTTTAATAACTGATGTCAAAATCATTCTAAATTTTGCAGCCCTGTTTACTATAAGATTGGGAAAGCTGGTTTCTGTCAAAAGCCTTATCTATGCTTCCAATTAATTGTCGTACCTTGTTTTCTAATACAATAGTTATCTTCTTTTTAAATGTTTTTAAATCTGATTTCTAACTTAGTTCTTCAGAGAGAAAGAGAGAGACAGAGAGAGAGAGAGAGAGAGAGAGAGAGAGAGAGAGAGAGAGAGAGAAACAGAGACAAAGACAGAGACAGAGACAGACAGACAGCGATCCTTGTTGGGGAATGGTTTTGTAGACATTCAATACCCTCAACCATCATCTTGGCTTGAAAAACCAAGGTGCTTTTTGTTTGTTTGTTTGCCAGCAGCTTTGAAACGCGCTCTGTGAATACTTCATTTTGTTTGCTTGCGCCTCTCGGTCCATTTCACCGCCACAGTGCCCAGCCCCATCTCTCCCAGCAGCAAACTTCTTTGGAGAAAAGCAGTATAAACATATGGGGCTTTACCGAGGGCGACCGCTGCAAGCCCCAGGTCCGGCAGAATGAGGCGGGGGTCGCTCTCCTCTATCCCTCACCATCCAAGCCTGTTCAGGTAGATGGGCCACTCCTCTGCTGACCTTAGGTCTGCCTAGAGGTGTTTCTGCCACTCTAGCCACATCAGCTTAGCATCCCGGGGAGTCTCCATTCAATTAAGGCTGCAAATGGGGCCCAAGCTCTGCCTGCACCAGACTCCAGAAGTTAGGCTTACTGCGCTTATTTCCGCAGAATTTATCTGCCGACTCTAGGGGATGCACGTTCCCAGGCTTTTCTCCACCGTGGCCGATTGGTTGGTCGCTGGTTAGTTGAGGATGGCTGGCGATACACTAAGCGATAAAAGTCTTTCTCTCGCTGCTGCTCTGGACCTGGACAGCCTCACTAGAGAAGCTCTCTGTGCTCAGAACTGCACACCCGCCCTCCAAAATCTCCAAATCTGAAGCGAGGGTGTGAGTCTCAGCAAGACAAACATTCCCTAAAGGGTGTGGCCGCATCTGAGCTCATCTGACCCAGTTGAGCTGGAAGGAAAAAGTAACCACAGTTACGCAATTTGGGCGGGAGCAGAGCGCGTCCGCAGCGCCCCCACACTGCCCTCGCCGCACGCCCGCCGGGGTGCCCTCTGGGTTGCTTCACACTGCAGCTGCAAAGGGTCAGTGCAAAGGGAGGGAGCAGCCGAGGTGGAGACAGCTTGCAGACTGTAACTTTAACAGGGAGAACAGCTAGAGGCTGCAGAAAAACCGAGAGGCCAATCGGGGTCTCGGTTAAAGGGGGCGCGAGGGCTCCCCGGTGCTGCATGGGCAGCTGGACGAGGGGAGCAGGCGTTAAGCGGGGACGCGCGGCAAGGCACCCACCTCTTGATGTAGCTGCTGAGGCGATAGAGCTG
The DNA here is from genome assembly GCF_034190915.1 of Cavia porcellus. NCBI lineage: Eukaryota > Metazoa > Chordata > Mammalia > Rodentia > Caviidae > Cavia > Cavia porcellus. The sequence continues at coordinate 37,569,234 of NW_026947504.1, read as the reverse complement.
CCCATCGAGGCGCACGAAGCCGTCCCCGAAGACGTTGAAGCCCCCGCGCACGGTCGCCGGCTCCCCCGGCCCGGGCACCACGAGCTGGTCGCCGCGCAGCTGAAAGGCTCCGGGCTGCAGGCGCAGCAGCTGGGCCAGCGGCAGCACGGCCAGCTCGCAGTCGCAGGTCCACAGGCTGCGCAGCTCCCCCGACGAGATGGACGTCAGGCTCGGCCTGGCCACCGGCTCGCAGGCTACCGCCGCCGCCATGCCCAGTCTGTGCGCCCCGGACGGACCCCCGATCCCGGCCCGCGCCCCGACGGCGGCCTCTGCGGAGCTGCGCGGCTGGGAAAGAGGTCCCGGCGCCGGGCCGCCCCTTTTATCTGCCCTCCCGCGCCCGCCACACCCCTCGCGGCCCGAGCCGCGACCCTGGACGCTGGCTCGCGCCGAGTTACCGTCTCATAACTTGGCGCGCTCCTGCCTGGCCGCGCCTGCTGTCAGCCGGGCTGAGTCATCCCGCGGGGGCAGGGCCGGGGGACCCTGCTGGGGGGTGGGGAGGAGAGTGGGGGCACCAGGGGACTCCTGGACGAGGCGGGCAGCCCCACCTGTGCCTAAGACCCTGTGGCTGTGTACTGATTGCGGGACAGCCCAAGTCCTCCCATCACTCTCTCCACTTGGGGCTGAGGGGCTGTCAGAGGGTGCAAACCCAGAGCCCCAACCCATCCAGCCCCAAGCTGGAGTCCGAGGTCCACCACTGCAGTTGAGCTTCAATTCTCTGCTTGCCTTCCGCCAAATCCAAATCACACCCGCATTTCTTTCCCTGGCGAGGGTTTCTGGCCCTAGATCTCTTCTACCTGGAAATTCCAAGGATGATTATATCACTTTTCCATAAAGCTGTGGTCCTTCCTTCCCTTGTGCTACCTGCTGGTGGACTGGGATCCTGTGTGCTCTGGGATGGGGCTGGAAGCCATAACCCTCCCCTCTCCTCTCTCAGCGCTCTGTGAGTGTCGGAGTACGCTCATTTGTTCAGTCCAGAAATATCCGAGGGCTAGCAATGTGCTCATTGGTCTCCTGAGGTATGACAGGAGGACTATTTCATTCAATTTAATTAAACAAGTATTTCCAGAACATTTAACAGGTAATAGAGAGTAAGCTAGGATCTTAGAGGACTAGGATGAATAAGCACAACTCTGCCATCTCCTAATTTACTGTCGAATAGAAGGCCAGGCAAGCATTCTGCACTGCACTGCGCTAAATGAAAACCTTTGCTTTGGGTAAACCTGGTTGATTATGGGAGAAGAATCTAAGCCTGTCTGAGGCTGCCTTAAATACCGTGATATAGAACTCTAAATGAGGTTCTAAAAGTTAAGTAGAACTTAGCCGATGTCTCCCATTTGTTTTGGGGTGCTTCCAAGGTAGGATGTTGCATACATTTGCTCATTTCAATTCTGTAATATAAATGAGTTCCATTCTCATTCCCAGTTCTACAAAAATGCGTATCTTTTCTCCAGACACAATTCCTTTACCCAGGATCAGTTCTGGGGTCTCTCTATGCACATCTAATTCAGGGAGCATTTCAAACATGATGCATTGATCATTACTGAATCCATCTTTTTCAGAGAAGGAAGAAGATGAAATGATCTGCCAGGGGATTCTTTTGCAAAGTGATGTGAGAGGATTACTGCCCAGCATGGGCCTGGGGTGGGCTGAGACTGCAGGCTGACCCCTCGGTGGGCTGTTTTCCCAAGGGAGGGTGGTGAAGTGGGTGTTATGCCCTTCACACCCTGCGTGGGAGGTACTCCCCAAGCATCCACAGGCACTGCTCTCTAACAGGCTCCCCCTTAAGCTATGAGATCACACATACACAAATAAAAATAATACTAAATAAAATAACAGGACTGGATAGAAATAAGTGTTGTAATAGATGCATGGGCTAAGTCTTGGGGAAACAAGCTTGAGGAATGGTTAGTTCTGCCATGGAGGACCCAGGAAGGGTGCTCAGAGGAGGTGAGGTGTGGGCTGAGCTCTGGATGGAGTAGGAACTCTGGAGTAAGGGACTGCCATCAATAAAAAGTTGAGAGGGAAGATTCTGCACTAGTCTGCAAAGAGAGAGAATATGGTCTATTTGGAGAAGAGTGAGAAATCATGAATGTTAAAATAGGTCATGTTCATTTGGATGGTGAAGGAGATGAATTTTATCTCCCTCACCAAAGGCATAAATTTTATCTCCCTCACCAAGGGATGAGATCAAAAAGGGAATTTGGGGCCAGATTATGACAGTCTTTTAGAGTTGGGTAGGAATCTGTGTTCTTTAGGTGATAGGGAGACTTGATATTTTTAGAGAAGGAAATAATTTAATTATACCTGAATTTAGACAGATGCCATGGAGATGCTTTGAAACAGAAATATTGGAGGAGAAATTAGTTAGGAAATCAGTGTAATAATCCAGGTAAGATTATGATGAGAATCTAAACAGAAGCTTCGGGACTGGGGATGACAAATCTGGGACATTTTTGAGCTAGAGTCAGCAAGATTTCAAAAGCAAAGAAGGAAAGGAAGCAAAGACACTCATTTGTTTGTCCTCTTGGGCACCTAGACAGATGGTGGTTCCATTAATGAAGCTGGGGATCATTAATTAAGAAAGAGCAAGCTCGGGAGAAGATGATGGGTTCAGGAGCAGCCACATGCAGTTGGGCTATTTATGGAGCATCTAAATAAAAACGTTCAGGAGGAGCTAGCTCGTTATCAGGTTCTAAACATGCAGGAAGAAGATAAAGTTAATTGTTTAGTTTTGAAACTCATTACTTCAGAGATGATGGTTGAAGCCAGAGAAGTGGTTGGGAGTTACTAGCTTTTCGTCACTGTAACAAATATTTGAGATAATCAGCTTCAAAGGAGGAAAACAATGTATCACTCTGGGTGTGTGGAAGAACAGTAAATCATGGCAGAAGCACATTTCGTGGTGGCCAGGTAATAAGAGAGAGAGACAGAGAGAGATAGAGCTTACCTGATATTCTTTTCAAAAACACACCTCCTACTAGGCTCTGCCTCCTGAAGGTCCCAGCAACATCACAGACTTGTGACCAAGTCTTTGAGTCTTTGTGGGATATTTAAGATCTTCACTGTAGCAGAGAACATCTCATTAATGATTGACAGGGTAAGAACCTCAGTCCCAGTCTTCAGTTTCTTCAACTCATGTTTATTGAGCATCTCCTATGTTTGAGGGCAAGTGCTTGGTTGGAGATACGGGAATAAATAAAAGACAACCCCTCCTCCATAATAAAAGCAAGGTAGGGTTCAGCCTAAGTGAATCTTCCAGTTCCGTGTTCAAATACACTGCTGAAATATAGTTATATTTTGCTTAAAACACAACTGTGATCTCCTGGCATGCTATAATTTCAACAATAAAGCTTCATTCCTGACAAGTAAGGACAATGAGCACAGGTCTACCACAGAGCCTCACCACACCTAGTCCAGACTGAACTCAACCACTATTGATTCCCTTAAACCTGCTCTGTTTGTAGATGACGTGGCTTGGTAAAAGAGAAAAATATTACATCAAAATCTTACGTCACTTACATGAACTTGTTTCAAATCAACACATTATCCTGTAAGGATTAAAGGAAATTTTTCTTTGCTTCTCCATCATTCTCTGATTTTATAAACGTTTAATTTTAAAGAGAATAAAAACAAAAATAATATAGAATTTCAAAACATAGGAAATTAACATTGGTTATTATAGTTCATATTGTTATCTTCAAAAGATTTGCTCAGGTTACCAGATATAGGCAAGCAAAATTGATCAGGCAATATGAGCACTAGCTGTTCCTTTCAAAGAACAATAGAATGAGAAATACAATTATCTCAGTTATCTTGTTAATTTAGTTTCTATTTCTTGAATGACCAATGATGTAGAACATTTTTTCATATATTTGTTTGCCATTTGTATTTCCTCATCTGAGAAGTATGTATTAATGTCAGATGCCCATTTTTTAACTGGTCCTTTGAATTTGGGGAGTCTGTTTTTTTTAATATTGTATACATTCTTTCTAGATAGAAGTCCTCTGTCTGAGGGACAGTTGGCTAAAATTTTTTCCCATTTGTGGGTATTCTTTTCACTTTGTTGGTGATTTCTTTTGATGTGCAAAAACTTTTTAAGAAGATGACATCCCAGTTGTTGATTCTTTGAAGTATTTCCCCTGCAGTTTGGGTTTTGTTCATGAACTCTCTGCCTACATCTATGTCTTCAATATTTCTGTCTACTTTGTCTTCCAGTTTCTGTTTTAATATTCAGACCTTTGATCCATTTTGATTTTAGTTTAGTTGATGGTGACAGACATGGGTCTAATTCTAGTCTGCAGCATGTGGAAAGCCTGTTTTTCCAGCCATTTATTGAAGAGACTATCTTCCTGTGAACATGTTTGGCCCCTTCGTCAAAGATAAGGTGGCTGAGTGTCTTTATAGTTACATCTGCATCCACTGTTCTGTTCTCTTGATCCTGAGGTAAGTTTCTTTGCCAGTACCATGCTGATTTTATGACAGTAGCTTTGTAGTGTAATTTCAAGTCTGGGTTTGTTGTGCCTTTTATCTTGCCTTTGTTGCCCAGGATAGCTTTCACTATTCTACATCTCTTCAGGTTCTAGTGAATTTTAGGAATATTTTCTCTAAGTCTGTTAGGTATGTCAATGATATTTTTGTTGGGATTGCATTAAATCTGTATGTTGATTTTGGGAGCATGGCCATGTTCACAGTATGGGTTCTTTCTATCCATGAGAAAGGAATATCTTTCCATTTTCTGAAATACATTTTGATTTTTTAAAAGAGTACTGTAACTTTCAATGTATAAGTAAAAATATTTATTTTTGTTAAATTGATTCCAAAGTATTTCATTTTATTGGATGCTATTGGGAAGGGTGTGGTTTCCGTAATTTCTCTCTTAGTGAGTTCATTGTGAATAGAAATGCTATTGATTTTTGAGTGTTGACTTTGTATCCAGCTACACTACTTAATTTGATTATATTAAATCTAAATGTCTTTTGTTGGAGCTTTTGGGGTCTTCTATGTAGAGTATCATGTCATCTGCAAATAATGATAGTTTAACTTCTTCCTTTCCTGTCCTTTTCCCCTTTATTTCTCTCTTGTCTAATTGCTCTGGCTAACGTTTCCAGAACTATATTGAAAAAAAGTGGGGATAGTGAATATCCTTGTCTTGTTCCTGATTTTAGGTTAAAAGCTTTCAGTTTTTGTCCATTTAGTATGATGTTGGCTATTGATTTGTCATAAATGGTTTAGACTGAGGTAAAAACCATCAGTTCCAATTTTATGCAGGTTTTTTTTATCATGAATGAGTGTTGGATTTTATCAAAAGCTTTTTCTGCATCTATTGAGATGATCATGTGATTCTTGTCTTTGGCTCTGTTGATATGATGTATTACATTTATTGACTCACATATGTTGAGCCATCCCTGAATTCCTGGGATGAATCCCACTTGGTCATTGTGTATAATCTTCTTGACAATTTGCTGCTTTCTGCTTTCTAGAATTATGTTGAGGACTGTTGCTTCTATGTTCTTTAGGGAGATTGGCCTGTAGTTCTCTTTGTTGGTTGAGTCTTTCTGTGGTTTTGGTATCAGGGTAATACTTGCCTCTAGAATTGAGTTAGAAAGAACTGCTTCCCTTTCAATTTCATTAAAGTGTGTGAGAAGCATTTCTTCATTTATTCTTTGTCATGGAAGTATCCTATTTCTCCATTAATTTTGAAAGATATTTTTGCAGGGTAAATCAATTTGGGTTGGAAGTTGTTTTCTTTCAGCACTTGAAATACTTCAAGCTCTTCTTGACTTGAAGGTTTGTGTTGAGAAGTCTTCTGTGATTCTGATGGCCTTTCCTTTATAGGTGATCTGTTTCTTTTCTCTAACAGTTTTAAATACTCTGTTCCTGTGTTGAATTTCTGGGATCTTGATTATTATACATTGGGGTACAGATTTATTTGGGTTCTGGCTAATTGGAGTGCTCTATGCCTCATGCCAGATTCTTTCTCCATGCTTGGTAACTTTTTTGCTATTACTTCTGCAAATAGTATTTTTATGTCATTTGTGTTGATTCCTGCTTTTTGATAGTCTTATATTTCTTTTCTTTGCATCATCTTGCAGCTGTTGAATTGTTAGCTTGTGGTTTCTTGTTATTTTTAAGAGATTGTTCCTTTCATGATCACATCCTTTCATGATTCACAATCCTGTCTTTAAGATCTGAAAGTCTATCTTCAGTTTTGGTCAAGCAGTTTTCCCAGCTTTCTGTGAAATTTTAATTTCCCGGATATCTCTTTGAATTTGTTTCAAGCATTTGAATTCTTTGCTATATTGTTCATTCAGGATTTCTATCATTTTCCTATGCTGTTCTATTTTTTATCTATACCTTCTTTAGATATGCTTACAAATTCCCTCATTATGTTTGCCATTTCTTTTTTTTTTCACCTGAAAGATTATTCATGATCTGATGTCCTTTACAGTCTCATGAAGTGGTTTATTTACTTCAGTTGCTATCATTTCAAAAATTTCAGGTGTGTGATTTCCAATTCACTCTGTTTATGTATCCTGAACTTGCTCTGGGTGGGCTAGAGATCTGAGATCTGAGATCTAAGATTGCATTTTGCTCCTTTGTCTTGACATTTTTTTAAAATATCAAAATCATTTATTTTGCTTTCTGTGATGATCCTTGTGAATTTTGGTGGTATGTAGCACTAGGGGAAGTCTGTTCAGGGATATCTTCTGTATGTATGAGATTCTTGGTTTCTTTCTATCCCAAGATTCCCCTTCCTAGTTAACTGAGAGTGGAAAGTTGTTTTCTGTTTGGCTCAATCCCCTTTTGGTGTAGAACTGTGGTAGGATTATTACCCCAGAGCTTCCCAATATTGTTACACAAAGGAGAACAACTGATTACAACAGATATGACATCTTAGCTACAATAGAACCATTATCAATAATGATAGCATCAAGCATAATTTACAAACTGAAAAACTGTGGTAATTACTGATTTTGTACTTTAGACCATAGAAGCAAAGTCTGTAGTTGTGGAACAGAACCAATTATAAATTAGGAGTTTGCATGTAAAATGTTTATCCTTGTTAGAGTGTATTTACCCTGGGTTCATCTGGAAGAGCTGGCTGCTGAGTTCTGGGCACTTCTGGCACTGGCTGCCTATCCTACATGTAGGGGAGTGGGCCAGGCACCTGGGTCCCATCGGAATGAGGTTCCTAGTGTGGTAGGAAGGCAATAGATGGAGTTTTTCTCCTCCCACCTGACTCACTGAGGTTCCTGGGGTGGCAGAAAAGCGATGGGTAAGGTTTCCTTTCTCCTGCACAGTTCCCCAAGGTTCCACTGATGGCAGGGAAGGGATGGGCCTGATTTTGGGGATGGGTAAAATTTTTGTGTACTTTCTAAATGCATGTGTTTTTGTTTTGTACAACGAAATGATTCTGAGCATAATGAAACATTTTAAAGATACTTTATTGATATGTTATCTAGAGGTTTCATTTGATGCATTTTTGGGGAAACACTTGCATTTTTGTTGTTGTTGTTGTTGTCTTTTTCCTTTTTATCAGTACCGGGGATCGAACTCATGACTGCCTGCTTGCAAGGCAGGCGCTTATGCTGCTGAGCTAAATCCCCAGCCCCTAACACTTGCATTTTTATGAGTAATTTATGCACTACAAAAATGCTAAAGAAACACATGGAAAAGTAAGCGATAAAATAGTGCTCAAAGTACTGTTAGACAATGCAAAATCAGTAAAGTTTCAGAGACCTCTTAATTTTTAGTTTCTTTTTCATTATCAAAGTAACAACTAAGAAAATATATTTACTTAAGATAGTGCCACCTTTTTCTTTTTATAGTGTTGATTTATTTACACGGTTGCTTTCATATTATAGGATTTTTGTTCTGCTTTTCTCCTTTGGATGGATATATATATGTTTTAATAGTTGCATTTTAATAGTTTCATTGTCTTTGTAAATAGTATTTTAAACCATTATGCAACTTGCTATCAAATAAATAAATATATTCTTGTTCATCTACACAGTTCTATAGCTGTGAACACTTGAAATTGCCCCATTTTTCCTTATTATAAACAATGCCACAATGAACATATTTGTGTTTTTTCTTCACGATCCAAACTTTCAGAAATGAAATTATTAGGATAAGTGTCATTAGAATACCAAACGCTCTAGAAGCAGGTACCATTGTTTTCCAAAAGAATCGTACCTGTTGTCTTCTGGTCAACAGTGAATTCGCATGGCTTGGGTCTTTAGTACTGAGCTGAGTACCTCTTGGCTGGTTACATTTCTATCTCTTAAGTTCCAGTGAGGTTAACAGAGGAGCTGTGATGTTGCCATTCACAAGTCTGGTTAAGGCAGAGCAGCCACCCTCTGTTGATTTCATGGTTGTGCCTACTACAATTAACACAAGGCATGAAAACATCACGTCATCTATGCCACCACAGGAATGACCTGCTCTTAAGCTTAGCTTCTCAGCTTTGCAAGTTCTAAGTTGGTCAAATTCAGAGATGGTGACTCAAATTCACCAAATTTGACTCAGAAGCTTAAAACCAATTCCATGCCACCAAAATCCATTCTTGGATTTTCTATTACCACACAGATCTTTGCAGGTTCCTCCTCTATTATATAATTTTTTTAAAAAATTCTTCAAACATTTGCACATTCCATCTCCCTTTTTAGTCATTTTGCAATCTCATTTCTTCTCTCTAGAGTCAAACTTCCTGACTGGACCTGCCAAATTCCTTGCCTGCCTTTCACTCCCTAAGCCTTTCTATTCTGACCTCTGCCATGAAACGGACCTGATGAGGTGTTAGTGACTGACAGGCTGTCAGATCTCACAGATCCTCTCTGTTTCCCTCAGACTCAACTTCACCTGCTGTGCAATTTTCTCCACTGTTAGCTTTCCAATTGGGCAGTGCAGTGAAAATCACTTTAAAGCCTGACTTGGCCTGATATGTGCTAACCATGGCATCCTTAACAAGGTTCTTAAACTCCCTGATTCTTACTTTAATCATCTCTAAAATTGGCCCAGTGCAGGAGAGAGGAATAACAAGTGGTTAAGAACCCAAACTTTGACACTTCATTGCTTAGGTTGAAGTTCCAAGTCAGCTTTGTGACCCTGAGCACAGCAATTCTATGTGTCTCAACTTCTACGTGTACAAATTGTATAGTTTGTGAGGGTTTGGTGAGAAGTGTCTGGTACACAAGAAATGTCATTAGTGTGTGCATGAGGCCTACACTGGGGGACATCTGTAAGAGTTCAGTGAGATGACAGCACCAGGTCTGACACACAGTGAGCCCTTGCTTATTAGTTCCAGCTCCCTGTCCCCTTCTGGTACCTCCTCCTCTTCTCAGGCTGCTTCTTTTCCGAGGCCCAAGGAGCACCCTTGACCACCTTTCTATTTCCCTAGATGACTCTGTCCAAATCTTTGACTCCAGTAACTCCAGTAAAGCTGATGATTTCCAGATTCCTAGCTCCAGACCAGATTTGTCAGATTCTCAGACCAACATTCCCAGCTCTCTGTCCAGCTTTTCCTTGTGACTTCCACTGGCAGCTCCAACAAATCATCTTCTTCCCACTCCAACAGGCTTATTTTCCTGTGTTTGTCTTCTGTGGAGGCAGCACCATCCCTTGACCTAGAACTTCAAAGGCAGTGTACACTGTACCCTTACTCTACTGTTACTCTATTCCCCTCTGTCTAGATGACTGGCTACCTCTACCTGAGAAGGTTTCAGTTTAAAACCTGGCTTCTACCAATTTCAGGCATCTCTTGCTTCCTTCCTGCTCCCACAGCAATCAGTTTCAATTATCTTGCCACGCTTTCTCCCTTGAACTATTTTGTTGCTGTCATATAAGCTATTGCCCCTGTCTATCTCTTTGCAACATGTGTTATAACTGAATTTTGTCCCCTAATTGCACACACCTAGGAAATCATGTAGACAAATAAAAACCTTTAAATGAGATCAAATGTTTTTCAGTTTTCTGTCACTGTGACACAAAACCCAAGATTTATTTTGGTTCATGGTTTCTGGAGTTTCAGTATGGTCAGCTGATTCCTTTGCTTCTAGGCCTACAGCAAGGCAGAAACATCCCAGCAGAAGGGCATGGTGGAGGAGAGCTGCTAACCTCCTGACAGCCCATGGCATGCTGACCCAAGGAAGGAAGCAGACAGAGCAGAAAGAGAGCCAGACTATAAGGGACTGAGGATCAAAGATAGCTCCCAAGGTGATGCCCTGTCTCAGTCACTTTTCTCATTTCTGAGACAAAATATCCAACACCCAAAATTAAAGGAGGAAAGTTTTATTTTGGTTTACAGTTTGTAGCAGCTTCAGGCTCTAGTTAGCTGGCTCCAATGCAGGATGGTGTGGCAGAGGAGGATCACAGAGGAAAAACAGTTCATGGTATAGCACGGGAGCCAGAAGGCAGCAAGCCAGTAAGCAGCAGGCTGCCTCTGCTTTTTATCCCTTCCAGGGTACCTGCCTTTTGGGTGATGCTGCCCACACCCAGGGTGGGCCTTTCTGTTATCCACATCAACTTCTACGCTAAACTACTCAGTAGACTAATTTAGTAATCACTCAATCTTAATCCAAGTATCATGCACTGTAGATCAAACCACCTCCACAAAGCCCACCTATGAGTACATAAGACTTTGGGGTGACATCTAGTACAAGCCATAACACTTTCTAAGCCTACTCTTTATACGTCCTGCCTCCTGTTCTTATCATCTCCCAATAATATCATTGAATTAAGAATTCATCAGTGGATTAATTTATTGATGACAAGAGTCCTCATGATTCTAATCATCTTTTAAAATCCTGCTACTGAACACATGAAGTTTTTAGCAACATTTTAGATTCATTTGTAGCAGTTCATTCACATGGAACCATAATCCCCCAGGACTGGTGTTCTTATAGAGAGAGGAAGAGACCCAGGGCACTAGGAACAGAGGAAATAAATAAGGCACATGGGACACAGTGACAAGCAGCTATCTCTATCATGATCTTGACTTCTAGCTTGCAGTACTGCAGGAGAGTAAAGTTTGGTTTTTTTGAGCTGCTTAGTCTGCGATTCTTTATCATAAGATTCCCCCTTATCCTCAGATTCATACCTTCAGTTTGAGGGTATGGCTTGCAGTTCTGCGCAGACTTTAGACTTGCCAAATCAATCAAACAATACAGGTATTAAGTTGTTTTCTTACTTCAGTAGCTACCATCTCAGCCTGTGTTTTTCCAAATCAGCTGGTTGCTTGTGTGGGGAAAGGGCGTGGCATTTCTTGTTTTCCAGCCTGCATTCTGGCTGGCTCACAGGAAGGAGTTGTCCCAGCCCACAACTACTGCTGCCTCACAGGAGAGGTTAGCTTCTTAGTTCTCCTTGTCTTTCTCCATGCAGGTGGTACGTAGCCACCGCTGGCTCACAGGAAGGAGTTAGCTTCCTGGTTCTTATGGCTGATAGGAAAGGATTGCCCTGGCCCTCGACTACCACTAGCTCACCATACTGATAATTCTGTATCATTTTTTTTCCTGCAATGATATCTTTCAGTGTCTTGAGAAAACTCAAGTAGGAACATATGGACAAATAAAAGCCCAGATTTTCAAAAAGATCTATTCATGTAAGTAAGCTCAAATTTGTAGTTATTACATGAATCCTGACAACTTTAGTCATAGCTGAACTAGAACGGAAAATTTTCCTTCTTTCCTCAATGCTTACCTCATTGGGCTCTAGCTGTGTTATTCTCTGAGTTCACTGTTTCCTGGATGCCTAAATAAACACTCCTGTGGGAGCACATAAAAGCCTACCAGGCCAGCAGATTGATCCTGGCTATGTATGTTTTTTGGCACTTGGGCTACATCTTTTCAAATGCTGGAGGGATGCTCAATACGGTAGGGCACTAAGGCTAATGTAGGTCAGGATGTTGCAGTGAGCATCTGGCACAGAAGAGAGTCCAGAGAAGTACAAATGCCTGTCGAGAAGGGTAAACCTGTGAATGTGACCCAGTGTAGCAAAAGGGACCATTCAATCCTATTAAAATAAAAACCACTGGTTGGATATCTATATGTGGTAGGTACTTGGGACCCAAAGATTCCTAAAACTTGTCCTGTGTCTGTGGAGACCTCAAAGTTAAGCCAAATACAAGTGTTAAGGGTTGGAACAGATGATGGAGGAGGAAGGGTGGGACCTGAAAACAAATAGGTAGCAGAATTTCAGGGTGAGGGTCACAAAGCCCAGGAACAGAAGTGTTGATTAAGAATGGAAGACAACCAAAGATAAATCCAGAAATTTGGATGGAATTGGATGCAGGTGAAATCTCATTCAAGAAGAGATATTATAAATTTTCTGTGTATTGTGATCCTTTGGCATTTTACAAGGCCTTTTGGCTCAAGCGAGATAGACCCTCCAGGGTCCTGCTGTCTCAGGGCCAGGGGGCTCTGATACACAAACTAACCAGTGCAGAATTAGACCTCCTCTAACTTGCCCTGCAACCCAGGTGACAATATTCCTCTGCATGAATCATCCCAGGCCAGAGGCAAGCAGCTAGAGACCACTCTTGATAGCTCAATAACCATCAGAATTGTTGAAAATAGCCAATCATAAGTTGCCTACCTCACCTGCTTTGCCTTTCTGGAACTGATTCCAATAAAAGCCTAGGCCAAATCTGCCCCTCCCTCATGTCTTTAGCCCAAAGACCAGCCTGGAATCTTTATCATGGGGTTGTACATAGCTTCTTGCTCTTTCCGTCTGTAGGAACTCTGAGTACTGCAAGCTCTGTTGTTTCCTGTCTTTCCTCTTTGAGGTGCCCTCAAAGGATCGTCCCATAAAAGAATACAAAGCTGAAATCTAACCTTCTAATGGCAACTGTAGGTAAGAATCCTGCCTTCCATAGAAGGGTCCTCTAGAAGACAGCCCTTCCAAATCTGAATTTATTTCTCCAAAACAAGAGATCTGGGAAGGTCAGGAGATGGGTCCAGGGGAATCTCTAGTGCCCTCAACATCACTGGACTCTTGGAGGAGACAAAATGGAAAAAACTAGTAAAAAGATTTTGCTTCTTTAGCATTCCACTTTCAGTATCATGACGAGAATGATAATGGTAATGGCTAATTATTTAGTGAGACTTCCATGTTCTAATGGCTTTCAGTGAATTATCTCATTTAATCCTCCAGGGTAGGAACTATTCACATTCCCATTTTATGGAAGGGGAAATAGGCATGCAGAGTTCCAGTGAATCATCCAAGGTCACACAGGTTATCCTGTGCAAAATCATTTTCATAGGCTGCGTCTTATACAACATAGCACTTTCATAGGCTGCGCCCTAAAGCAATGTGTTTTAGATTTAGGTAATTTACAAACAACATTTCTTGAAGCTCTATAAAATGGGAAAACCCAAGATAAGGCACCAGTAGACTCAGTGTCTGGTAAAGCTGATCCCTTCTAGCTGTTCCCTTGCATGGCAGAGGGATAAATACTTTCTTCCCTTGGTGTCTTTTACTAGGACATGGATCCTGGCTAGTCACCTGCCAGTGCCCCATGTTCTCACACCACTTTGTGATTGAGTCTCAACCTGGGAATTTTGAGGACCCACAAACATACACCTGTAGCAGTATCCAAGCTGATGCAGTTAGGAAGTTGGAAAGATTCCTCTTCCCCTCTGCCTGCCACTAAAACAAGAGTGGACAAATTAAAATCTACCAGTCAAGTCTAGTTTGTGACTTGTGTTTATATGATTATGATGAAGAATGTGTTTTACATTTTAAATAATTATCAAAAATTAAGAAAAGGGCCAGTAATAGACTTCCTGCCTAGCATACGTGGGGTCCTGGGTTTGATACCCAAGACCTCTCAAAAACATCAAAGAAGAGTAATATTTTATGGCACAAAAATTAAAGCTTACATTTCACTGTCCATAAATTAAGTTTTATGAAAATATGGTCACATTCACTGGGGCTTCCAAGTTACAACTGCAGGGCTAAGTAGCTGCAAAAGAGATTTTCTGGGCCCCAAATCCTCCAACATTTACTGCCCTGCCCCTTCCAGAATAGTTTGTGAATTCTTGGTCTGGAGTCCAGACTAAGATGAAGAGTGAATTTTCCCCTCTTCTCCAGGCAAAAACCTGCCCCCATTCCAGAACTTAAAAGTACCCCTTCCTAATATAAAGGATAAAAGCCACTCCTCAAATCCCAGTTTACCCTACAAATTATGAGAAATTAGTATGAATTCTCTCTCTTAAATTAAAAAGTAACCTTTACACAGTGGCCATTTTTCACTGTCTACACTCTTGGGCATGTTGACAGTAGTTCTACCTATATATCTTTTTACTCTTCAATTCAGTAATTTAACTTTATGAACTGTGCCCCTTGGCCCTGATTCTTTCCTAAGTGGGTGAGGGAGTGGGAAGTGGCCGCTCCCTATCAATGTCATTGATAGCTACTTCTGCTCTTAAATTCTGAGCTCCATAGCCAGGCAGAGATTTTTAACTCATACAGACCTGAGCCAGGATCTCTGGACTTAGGCTTCTGAGCTCTGTGACTGTGTACTAGACACCGTGTCACTGGCCCTGCAAAAAGTGGGGTTGTCCTTATCTACCTCCCAGCTGTAGGGCACAGTCAATAAAATACTGTGCCCTAAAGCAATATGTAGGAGGTCAGACACAGGACCAGTTTCCAGAAAGTCATCAGAGCCGTCATCATCACTATCATCATCACTATTGACCTGGAGAAGCTAGTATGTTCTCTTTTCTAAATTTTATATTTTTAATACCAGGAAACACTATTATGTGTAATACCTTTTGGTATCTGTTACAATCTCTAGAGTCCAAATGAGTTGAGTCAAAAATAAACATGAATTTCCCTCACTCTAATGTTCTCTAGGATTTTGAGAAATCACTGAGCACAGATAACAAGGATCTTGGTGATGCCGGGTGACCAGTTGTACCAAGAGGCTCCTTAGGGGAGGGGCCCGAACTCCTGGTCTGTAGGTCAGCTCCTTGGAATGCTGGACTTGGTGCAGTAATTACTAAGAAGGGAGAACCGAGAAGCACAGAATGTTCAGGAAGAAATGGAATAAATGGAAAAACACAAATCTCTCACATGTATTTTGTGGCTTTGTGAGGTATATAATCAAGGGCTTAGTGGAAAACTGGGTTAGGGAAGTTTAACTTGGGCTCTGTTAATCCTATTTTGGCCTAGATTGTTAACATGGTGGAACAATTGAAGAAATTAATATTTCTTCAATTTTGCAAATTTGAAAAAGCTTACAATGCTTCACCACATTTTGTTAAATGCCAAAAAAATCAGAAAATGTTTTCATATTTTTAAATTAATGAATAGAAGCCCCTCTAGCATTCTGTTGTAGTTTGTTTAAATGTCCCCTAAAGCTTCACGTGGTCATGGGGAAAGGGCCTCTCTAGGGCGGCTGAGTCTAGCATTTGTGATTGGCTTGCTGTCTAGCGCTGGGATTGGCGGTGTGAGCACTGCACCTACCCTGGCGCAGGGAACTGGTGTACAATATAAAGGCGGAAAAGAGGCATGCTTTTCCCCTTTATTTCCTTTTTTGCTCTTGTGGCTTGCGGCTGCCATGAATGGCTGCCCCTCAGCCATGCCACCATCCTTGGACCCAGCTGAGTATGGACAAAAACTTCCACAAACTAAGCTGAAAAAACCTTTCCTTCCCTAATTTTGGGTGTCAGGTATTTTGTTTTAGCAACATGAAAAAAATAACAGAGACACGTCCCTACCCAAGGTAAGCATTGAAGCAGCTCAGTGTGTGTACCCCGATCCTTTCTCTACCACGAGAATGTGGGAGCAGACAACTTCACCTGGGACACAGGAAAAGGCCAGGGGAAGGAGTCACAGTATCTGGATTTGAAACCAGGCTCTGCCACTCATCAGTCACGTGACCAGGCAAGTTCTCCCCTTTTCTGCCTCAGTTTTCTTATTTGTGAAATGGACTTTATCAAAGCAGCCATTTTATGGGAACTAGCAAGGATTAAATGCTATATATATAAAGCACTGAGAACCGTGACTGGCTTGCTCTGTCTCTCTGCCCCCACCTCACTGCTTCCCTCAATAATACATTAAATACATGCATACGCACATGCATTTAACATGTGTATGCAACATACGTACATGTACATATTCACCATTGTACGCATGTTTGCATTAAATAAAACTTCATCAAACTTTATGGTATTTAGTAGTCTTTTATTTTACAGCTTATCTATGAAATATATGACCCTATTTTGTCAATACTTTAAGTTGTTACTCATTTCTCAGTATCATAAATAAAAGTCTTCATTTACATTTTTGCACTTAGATCTTTGGAAACTTGTCCAATTACTTACTGGGAATCCATCCCTAGACTGAATCAGATGCTATGCTCTTTTTAAAAGAATTTTGATACATAATGCCAAGTTGCTCTCTAAAAAGATGTACTACTTTAAATTGTCAGCAGTATTTCCCCAAACCCCTGCCAAGACTATTTTCATTCTTTCTTTCCCCATCAGGTTGGAGGATTTTTTTTTTGTTTTAATTTTTTATTGTCTTACCAGGAAGGTTAAAAATCTTTGATTATTGGTCATTTTTTATTTTCCCACTATGAATTTGTGGTTTCTATATTGGTTTGAAGGAGCTTTTTATATATTAAAATCTTTTTAGTTTCTAATTTTATTATATTTTAATTTAATTAATTTTATTAAATACCTAAGTGTACCACACTACATTTTGCACTATTCACCGTGTGTGTGTATGTGTGTTGAATATTTAACTATGACTTTTGTTCTGGGATCTCAGTTATAAAATCCTTCATTACACACCCTCAAGTCATAAAAATATTCTTTTTTATTCATGCCAACATACTTATAATTTAATTTTACATTTAAAAGATTCAATTTATCTCAATTATTTTCCAACTGGAACCTAATATGTGTTTCTCCTCTGGGCTCTGTGATTCAATTAATTGCTCATTACCCAAATCAGTAATGTATATATTAAACAAAATGTGTCAATTTTTAAATACCAGTTGTTCTCTAAGATGTAAAGTAATGGATTTCTTCTAATTGTTACATTGTCTTTAAAAGTTACCAGGGGCTACCACAGTGGATGCAATAATGACTACATTTGACTTCCAGATGGGAAACGAATGAGACACAGAAAGAGTGAGGATGAACATTTTCTCCAAGCACGTGAAAGATGAGAATCCCCAGCTGTACATTTCCCCTAATTCTGAAGGGCTGGTAAGCTCATGAAGGTCCCTAAATCAGGTACAGGGAGGCACTGGGACCTTATAGGATAAAGGCAAGGTTTGAGCACATCAATGCCACCTTATATTTTTAGGGTATCACAGGATTGATTTTTATACTTTCAAAAAGTAAAATTCAAGTTTATAGCATAAAATATACGAAACACTTAATTTCCAGGCAATCCAGCTGGAAAAAAGCAAGTCTGCATTCCTTAAGTTTTGTTAATTCTTCATAAGCCTCATGCTGTATTCATTGGTATTATGCAAGACTGCCACTTGTGTTGCACAGTATTTGCAAACTCTCATCCTGTTATTTTTCTCCCATCAGAATAGTACAGCTAGGAAACAGGTTCAAAGTAGCAGGCCAGCCACCAGCGTCCACCAGGATGTGCTGGGCTGTGCTCCGAGCCACCTCTAAGCCACGCTGTAACATTCACCAGGATTCCTGCCGCGGGCTGCTTTTGCTGGAATGACCAGAGGAGGCGTCAGCAAGCCTAACACTCTCCTACCCTCCTGCCCCTTCTTTGGCTCCTGAGAGTAGGCAGCCATTCCACTGACCTTAGGCAGGACTCAGCTTCCAAGACAAGAGAACTGACCAAGAGGAGACAGTGCCAAGTTCACGAGTAAAGAGTTAAATTCTTCAAGTTTCTGAAAGGATCCGAGAAGCTGCTGAACAACCCGGTAATCCACCTCTTTTATTTTTAATGTGTTCAAGTCCCCTAAGGACATAATCAGAAGCATGAGATATTTGAATGATACTCAAGGATATGACCCAAAGCCTCCCTCGTTTTCCCAGATGAAAGCTAGTAAGTCTAGCACTGTGAGATCCAAGAAGGCAGCTTTCTATCTTTATTATGCAGTTATGATTGAATTTTGAGTAAGATATCTTAACTCTGCAAAGTTCCATGTGCTCCTCATGGGTTTTTTTTTTTCTCTGTACTATTAATACTCTAAGAGATACCGTTTTTCTTTCAAGAAAATCAGGAAATATGTGTGACAACACTTTTTAATGAGCCCAAGTTTGTCCTACATATTTAAAAAGTTCAAAATAACAGCTTCCATTTCCTGTGCTGGCCCTGTTAAGGTTTTCCAGTTGAGGAAAATAAATCTCAGAGAGATTAAGTAATTTGCCTAAACTGCCCGAGGACACTGCCTGGTCCTCCTCTAGTCACTTAGTCTTGCCACTACTCAGGGCTGACTTTCTCACATTTGACCCCCAAAATATACCCAACATGCATTTCTCTCTCTCTCTGCTTCTCAAGCAAGAGAAGGATGAAAAAGGAAATGGAACTTGGCTCAGTTTTTAAATCTTGAAATAATTTTCACCCATCAATTCCACGAATGCAATTCTTTGGAGTTTCTATTAGATGAACGGAGTTAAATTTCTTGCTCATGTGCTCTTTCAGCTCTGTATTCCATCCTGGAGGACTACAAGACTGGCCCTTCTCTGCATTAGGTGGTTAGTGCCTCATTCCCACCCGGCAAGCTTCTTTCTACATTCTTGTGTGACTGCGATCTGACCATCAAATCTATATAGCACATTGCCTTTACCTGCAAAGTATGGACTTTAATCCTACTAAAACACACAATGAAATAGTAAAATTTTTGACTTGATGGTTGCCCAGAGATTGAGTGATCAAATATCCTCATATACTGCTAGAAACTCAGATTGAGGAGAAAATAAATCAGCATTCATGCGATATTCAGAGTGCGCTACACATTTATAATAGAAAACAGTGGACATGACTTTCTTCCCGAAGAGTGCTGATTCTCAAGGTAACTGAGGCACAAACTGTATGCAGTAGAAAAGGGATTTAACATGAGGATCCTCCCTTGCAAGGCACTGCAGTACTTGAAATATAATCTCTTTATTGTTTCAAAAGGTCAATAGACATTTAAAATGTCAACAATGTTCTGTTTCTTTTGTACTTGCAATGTACCCAAGATGCTGGGCATAGTTCATTTGAGCACATAAGCTCATGCCTCTCCCATAACAGGCATTTGATTAAGTATTTGCTGGAAAAAGGAGTAAACAGTAGTCTATTTTCTGCTTCCTGTAACGCAGTACCACAGAATGGGTGAGTTTTAAAGAAAAGGGATTTATTTTGGTCGATGGTTCTGCTTTGGGTTGAGGTGCAGCTCTCTGGTGATGGCTTTCTTACTGGCAGTGTAGAAGGTGGTGAAGTAAACATGTCACGTGGTGAGAGACAGCGAATGAGCAAGAGACCCAGCCAAACTGGTTTTTACAGGAGACTCTCTCAAAATTACCAGATAAGCTGATTAGTCCTTTCATGAAGGCAGAGAGCTCTTATCTCTTCTTGAACATCACTCTCAGTACTTCATAAAGGAGATTAAATTTTAACATGAATTTCAGGGGGCTGAACTGTATTCAATCCACAGCAATAATTAAAAACCAAACCCATCACTATTTTTATTATTTTAGTTCTGTTCTTTGATTTGCTCACTCATTCATTCATTCATTCATTCATTCAACAAACAGGTACTATCTCTAGTTGACAAGCACCATAAAAGATGCTGAAAAGCCAACTGTTGTGGTGGATACATTGTTGATACATTGATACCTCAGAAGTTGTGAGGTTTAACTAAGAGACTCAGCAGGAAGCCAGGGTTCTTACTTTGTAAATATCCTCATCCTGTGCAAGAGGAGGGCAAGGAGATTTTGTGAGTGCTATACCAGCCCTGGATGCCAGAATGGGGCAGTCTGTGTACAAAATAAGGGAAGAACAGAGACTTGCTCTTCCCTGTTCTGCTCTGGCTGTTTTTGCTGGCTACCACCTTGGAGTGTTGCCCCAGTGCCATACCAACCTGCCTTAGAGCCAGCTGGTTATGGACTGAAACCTCCACAAACTGTAAGCTAAATAAACCTTTCCTTCTTTCATTTTGAGTTTTGAGTATTTTGTTCCAGCAATGACAGAAAAGTATCCAAGACACCAACTTTAAAATATGTGCACCCTTCTTCTTCTTATCACTTGCTTCTTCTACTTAACCATCTGTTTAACTGAGGGTGATGCTTTTATCATCTCCATCTTCATGTACAAAAGAGAAGAACAATAAATTTTCACCGTTGTCTATAAAGATACTACAAAAATGAAATAGAAAAACGTGATTATTAAACTATGAAGAGGTATACTAATATATCATCAGTAAAGTATGTATGTTATGCTTTTTAATTTTTCAACACTTTTAACTGAAGTATAGGGGTCACCAGAGGGATCTGTAATTTAAGAAATGCTGATATAGCTGGCCTGGAAGATGGATGAGCTGGTGAGTGAGAAAAGGGATTTTTGAGCGCAAAGCCTGTCCCTAAGAGCAGCAAGGCCACCACCTTAGCTGTTGGGAAGACACAGCAGAGGGTGCTCAGAAACCTTCTGCTCACCCTGCCCCAGCTGCAGCAGGAGCTGCTGGTTTTGCTTAGATGTCTCCCATGTCTCTGAACGGATCCTGGTCTGCTTCTTGCAGAAGCTGAAGTTCTCAGAACCTCAGATGGACTTTTCCCAGACCACAGGAACAGTGGCACTGGTTGATTTTTCCTCTCTACAGTGATTCCTAATTCTGGGTCAGTGGACTAGCGCTCCCTTTGGTGGTGTATTTGAGGGCCTGGTTCTTCAGCTGGGGCTGGGCTGGTTTATACTCAGCTATGAGAGCCATCTAGAGTTATCTTCTTCTGATCTTTGGTAACATGAGCTTTAGCTTCCTTATGGGGGTCCACGAACAGAGAGGGACATTGAACTCTTCCTTAGCAAGTCAGTTTTGGGGTCTCCACATTTTCCAAGACTATAAAGGTGTCAGAAGCCCAGCAACTTGCCCAAAGGTGGCATGTTTCTTGTTCCAGTCAGCACAGGAATGAAACATGATAAACAGATTTCCTGGACATGTTGAAGATCTCCTGACCTATGTATAGAGCTCAAGTGGAACTTAGGTATAAAGGGATTTTGCAGTAGAACTCAAGAAGGCACTGACTGTGTCAATGGGGTCATTTCCTTGGTTCACATAGTTCCTGTTGGATTTGTGAAAAAATGGTACCATCAAAGTAAATGCTTCCTGTTACGTGTGATAATCTTTTCACAGGTGTTTGGTGTCTAATCACAGTGTGGCTCCAGACTGAAGTCACCTCTCTGGGTGTGCTGCTGCATAGGGCCCTTCTTTATAAACAAATTGCATAGTACGTCCTTATGGGGAGTAGCTGTTTCTGCACAGTTTCTGGCACCATCACAGCTGACCTTGTATGCAGAATAGGGGTTGCTGGGCTGGAGATATAGCTCAGCTGCACAGGCGCCTACTTGGCAAGTACAAGGTCCTGAGTTCAATACCTGTTACCAAAAAGAAAGAAAAAAACAAAGAATGAGGGTGGTATTCAGTTTGTCTATTTTCTTCTTGGGGAGTCTCATGGAGGCTGCCAGAATTCCATGCTCTCGAATTCCTCCTAGAGCTCCTGCAGGGTCTCTTTAGTCTCCCCATCTGTATTTTTCAAGTAAGTCCATTGCTGTTTGGCCTTTGCTTCATCTGAGTCTATAGTTTTCATGTTACTTTTAAACAAACAAAAACATCAGAGACATCAAACTTGTCCCAAAATGGTAAGGTCCTGGCAGGTGACAATGTCCTGCCAGCAGAAGGCATCAGGGGTCAGCTGGTCTCCAAAGTGCTGGACTTTGATCTTTAGTTACGGGCTGGGGATTTAGCTCAGTGGCATAAGCACCTGCCTGGCAAGCGCAAGGTCATGAGTTTGATCCCCGATACCACTAAAAAAAAAAAAAAAATGCCACAATGATCTTTAGTTGCTTGCAGGGCCTCATAGGCGTGGACCTTAGTGGTTGTCCTGATCCCCAAGATGTCAGTGTTGGTGGTGAACTGGGTGAACAGCACCAGGCAGCAGTGCTTCCGTATTCTCCCCCTTGTTCCTGGCAAAGTTTGGTTGATCAGAGCCTTTTCTTCTACTGATCCCTTTCTTAAGCCATAGCACAACGGTCAGCAAGTCACAGACGTAGACGAAGGACAGCAGAGAGTGACTTTCATGATAAGGTCAGTGATAAAAATTTGAGGAAAATCTTTGTTTTCTTGCCACCCTCGAAGAGTACTGGGCAGAGTTCATGTATGTCTTGTCCTTTTGTGACTAGCACTTCCCTATGGCAACAGTAGCCACAGGGACCAACCAGTGAAGAAAAGAGCCAACCAATCAGAACCCAAGGCCACTGCATCTTCTGATTATTGCTGGGCGCTGCACCTTACCCTGCAAAGAGATGGGAGTGGGAGCTTGGCATGCTGGGAACTCTCGTCGTGAAAACAGGAAAACCTCACTACTGAAAGTAGAGTGCCTTCTCCAGGTGAGCAAGGAGCCACACCAAAATGCAAAACAATACCAAAAACTTGTGTGCGAATGTGCATTTTTTATACTCACCTAAAAATGAAAAGAACTGCAATATCCCCCCAGTAATAAGTGGACTTTTAAATGTAGGGCCTCTAAACAACAGACATTATGAGGCCAGAAAAGGATTAAAGTACTTACTGATTCATGCTACAATTTGGATGAACTTTGAGAACATTATGCTGAGTTCAAGAAACCATCACAGAGTGACACTTAATTACATCTAAAATAATCCCCATAAAATGAAAATAAGATTATATTCCACTATTTTAACTATTAGGTTTTTAAATTCCAAAAAAATTTTAAAGTCAAATGGCACATTTAGACAAAAATTGGCAAGCTACACCCTAAAGAGCTATTTTTATCAATTAGTAAAAAATGTTATTAACTACAAGAAAAGCAGCAGCGTCCAACAGAAAACTGGGCAGGTGCTCAGTGGAAAGCCCACTGGGCAATCTCTCACGGTGGAGCTGTGACTGGGAATCAGGAGCCCTCTGTCCCTGCCCTCTCATCCCTGGTGGCCTCAGGATTAGAGTGAACTGCAGGACGGAGGGAGTGTGTGTACCTTGCTTTTCCAGGGAGACCTTAGGAAGCTGTTTTTGTCCTGGACTCCGGTAGATGAGACATTGTTCAGGGCTCAAGACCTCCGTGTGTGTGGACCGCACCTCCACAGTCCCATCTCATGGCCCTTGGCGCTGCTGTCCAAGCATGAGGCTCAGCAGTTAGCCCATCCCTGCAGGACCATCCTGACATGGACACAGGCAGTCTCACTATCTGCATCCCGACCTGAATTTTATCTATAACTTCTAATCTTAACCTATAACTCTAACAAAGGATAGATGCCAGTACGGTATGCCAGTTAAAAAAAACTAATAGAAAGTCTCACTGTAAATGATTTGCACAATTAAGAGGATTTGTTGACTCAGCTAACTAAAAATGCCAGAAGACATATTGGCTTCAGATATGGTTTGATAGTAGTAGATCAATAAACTCACCAATAATCTGCTTTTTTTCCAGCTCTTAACTTATCTTTTGGGGTTAAAGTCTAAGGCTTACTTTCTTTAAGATTTCCTATGGCTTCTAGCAGCTCTCAAGCCTGTCTTTTTCTTCATGTTAGCCCAGAAATATAGATCGAGAATATTCCTGCCCAGCCTTCCCAAGAAAAATCAGAACATTCATTCTCAGTGGGTCTCGTTGGGGTCACAGATCATCTCTGTAACCAGTATTTGTGTCCAATGAATGGAAGACACCATGGGCTTAGTCTAGATATCCTCCAGCCCAGGGAACCTCATGGAGCCCTCACTGTAAAGTGATCAGCAGCTGGGAAGAGTACAGGGATTAGCAATGAACAGGTAACCAACAAACTGCCTGATTACTTTTGAAGCCAGAGTCCACCAATAGTACCGCCACAGGCAAGCAAAAATACCCCATGTTCAGGAAAATTTGGAGGCATGCATAGATTTTATGGTATGTATGAAAGTTATACATGCAAACAGGACTCTAAAAAATAAGATAATTAACAGAATTACTGATATTCTCCCACTACCTTGCTCTAAATTATAACCACATAGTTTAAAATTTTTGATGCATTAAAATTTTACCTAATGATACTTTTGAGGAATTAAAAAATTTTCCTGTCTAAATATGATTAAATATAGCAATAAAAATAAGAATAAAAATAAAGAAGGGGGATTTAGAGATGGATGGAGTGGGAAGGTAAAGGGAAATAACAAAGAATTAGGCTGTTATGTACACACATCTACTCTCTGAGAAGAATGTAACAAATGTAAATTTCATATTCTGTGAACAAGTACTAATAAATTAAAAATATTTTCCTGTTGGGGGCTAGGGATTTAGCTCAGCGGCATAAAGGCCTGCCTTGCAAGCAGGCAGTCGTGAGCGTGAGTTCGATCCCTGGTACCGATAAAAACGAAAAAGACAAAAAAAAATATTTTCCTGTTTAGATCTCTTATTCAAATCACTACTCTGGTTTGATGGTCTATTTTCTAAAAGGAATCTGTTAGTATTCCATTACTATAACAAAATATCTAGGATAATAAACTAATAGAGAAGAAAGGTTTTTTTGGTTCATGGCTCCAGAGGTTTCAGCCAATGGTTGCTTGGCCCCATTGCCTTTGGGCCTGTGGTAAGGCGATATGTGATGGAGGAAGCACATAGAGTAGGAAGCTACTCACTTTGTGATGTCCCGGGAGCAAAGAAAAGGGACAGGAAGGGTCAGGATGCCAATGTCCCCTTCAGGGACGTAGCCCCAGTGACCTAACTTCCTTCCCCTAGGCTCCACCTCTTAAAAGTTCCACTGCCTCCCAGTAGCTCCGCTGGCTGGAGACCAAGCCTTCAACATAGGGGTCCTTTGAGGGACGTTAAGACCCAACCACCAGCAAGGGCAAAGTACATTTTACCTCCGAATAAGGTGTCTCCGAATAAAGTTGTCACTCTTAGGCCATCCTTAGATGGGGATACCCCAATCAATTACAGTGTCTAAATCTTTAAAAGTTTTGAACTATTATAAACAAATCTCCACTGAAGTTATCCCAAAAGTCCTAAGGAAAGTTGGACACACAGAAAAGCTTCAACAAGCCTTCATATTCTACTGTGTAAGCATAATGCTAACTGGAGCCCTCGCCTCTGACATTCGGATCACAGCTAGAGCCAGGGCAGTTTCATATAAAGTCACACAGAAAGCTCATAAAGCACCTCTTCTGTGTTAGAACTCTTACCGATTAGATCATTGCAACTGTTTGAAATATTTTGGTGTAGGGTAGAGAGGTTCACATTACTAATCAGAGAGAAGCTGGGAGAGTAGATGGGCTTGATAAATGTAGCCATCAGTGCTGTGATAATTTATTGAACTCAGAGAATGTCAGCTCTGTTAGACAAATTTAATTTAACAGAGTATTTTGAGCCAAGAATGATTCATGAGTCCGATAGCACTCAGAACAAGAAGAGGTTCGGAGAGCTCCACCTAGCAGCAGGAGTAGCAGGCTTTCATAGGCTGAAGGCAGAAGAAAAGTACAAAAATAACTTGATGTTAACAGCGAGGCATTTGCCTTATTTAGAGATGATCAGATCGGTTCGTTGCTTGCCATCAGCTGCAGTTCAGCTGCTTGTGATAAGCTGACACCTGCCCATCTGTTCCAAAACACATATTTCTATGTTGGGTCTTAGTTTGTCCATGAAAGCTACACTGCATTTCCTTACGCAGGAACACGAAGTACTGAGACAGCCTCAGGCCAATGGTCTTCTGCTTATTTAACGTAGCAGCTGTCTGCAAATGAACTCTTAGACCAAAAATGGAAATTTCAAGCAAAGTCCCAAAAGGTCCCAAGTCACTAATGGAGGGGACGGGCTATAGGAAGGATGGGGCCAGCTATCAAGGCCACCGTGCAGCTGACTTGATCGTGACACTGACATGGTGAATGGTTTTGCAAGGACTGTGTGGGCCTCCTCACAGCCCGTGGTGAAGGAAAAGGTGCACACCTCGCGGATCTCTACGCCTGCTGCAGCTTCGGGGCTTCACTTACCTCTTTTAGGTCTTAAATATTTTATTTGAAGACTTCCTTTGTTCGAAGTAGTGTCAAAATATATGTTACGGCTATCCCTCCAGAATCAAGTTTTCAAAGATAATAGAAAATACATGTAAACAGAGGAAGGAAGAACAGAGTCAACCTGATTAACCCCACTGTAAATGCAGTGCGGCAAGGAACCGGGGCCATGGCCACCTCTCCTGCCAACCCACTGTGTGTACGGTGTTAATATATAGCGTCATTAATACAGAAGACTCAATAGGTGACCTACCGCCCAAACAAACACAGGGAATGAGGGGAAAATCTCCAGGAAAATAATACACAGGAATAAGGAAACGGAATAGAGGAATGTAAGAAACACAGTATACAGACTCAGCAAATGGAAGATCATCTTTTAAGAGCCCCCAGAAGGGAAGACTTTGAGGGAATGGGGAATTAACTTTTAAAGACGTTACAGGGAGGAATTTCTTAAAACTGAAGTCCACATATGGAAAGCACCCTGGAAGGGTGCAACATGGCACATTTTAACATTAAAAAATGAAGAAAGACTCCTGATAGACCTTGCCATTACACTTTGCAATATCAAGGCTTTGAAATATTTTGGTTCCCAAAATCTTCCCACGAGGAAAACAGAAAACCCCCACAAAACGTGAATTGGTCTCATATCATGCTTCATCAGTAGTGCTTGGTGCAAGAAGACAGTAGTCGCCTTCTGAAGTGGGATGCGAGGAACTTTGTTCTCTAAATCTGCGACTAACCAAATATCACTCAAGTGTGAGGGCAAAAATTAAGTTTTTGACATACAAGACCTGAGGAAACATCCCATCCATTAACTAGAAGTAGTTTAATGGGGATAAATATTAATCAAAAGAGAATATTTTCAGTAAAAAAAAAAAAAGGCAAGCAAATAAATTAGCCAAAATGATGGTTGGGGCTTATGAGTATTGAGTGCAAAACTGTTGTTGTAGTCAGGAGTTGTACACAGAGAACAATTAGGTTCAGGACATGGAGTTTATAATCTTTTTATAATGGTCACCGGAAGTTAACACAGGAAAATGCAGGAAATCTATCCGCAACACCAAAGCCATAGATTATTTGGTCAAGAGCCTAAACCCCACAGCAATGTCCCACATGAGTCCAGATAAAAACCCAGAGCTCAGGACAATGCCTCCCACAAGTCCAACTGGAGGTCCAGAGCCCACAAGAAGGACTCATGCCAGTCTCTTTTACGGATTCATGCTGGGAAGACCCAAGAGTCAGCAGTGGAAGCCAGAAAGTCTATGCCATCAGGATGAAGGAGCTGTGCTAGTGGGATGTGGGATCTATGCTGGAGCTTAGAAGTCGCACAACAAAGACCAGGGCTATCCTGAAAGGCACCACAGCCATCCTCAGGGACACGGAGGCCCCGAGCTCCTCCAACAACAAGCACAGTCGGGTACATGCCAGGAAGCAGCGTGAGTTCATCCTGGACACCAAGCAGCACATGTCTTCCCCTCTGGAGCCAGGAAGCAATGCTCAATGTGAAGACCAAAGCTTCTCCAGGAGAACCAACAGCTCAGACAGCAACTCCTAGGAGAGCCCACAATGCCCTTCTTCTCCACCTATTTATCCTGGCAACTTTCCCCAGGTGGATCATCTTCACTCAATGCCATGCTGATGTAATCCAGCTGGCGTTGAGTTGACCACCAGTTCTTAATCCATAACAACTGTGTACAGCCATGTGTTGCTTGATGAAGACATATGCTAAAATCTGCCTTTTCAGGTGGCTTGAGGTATGCTCGTACCCCATAGAGTGTACTTACACAAATGTAAGTGGAATAGCTATGCACTCCTAGGCTACCTGGTAAATAAAGATATATGCTGTAAGCTATGGCTTCCAAGGTCACGATGAACAAAACAACGGGTTTAAGTCAAACACAGAAAGTGATACAATGATGAGACTCACAAACAGATGTATGAGGCTCTGCTGTAACATATGTTTTACTGGACTACTCTCTAAAATAGCAGTGAAAGTACTGTATAGTAAATAAGCCAGTGAGATAGTCATTTATTTATAAGTATTACGTACTGTATATCACTGCACGTGCTGCACTTCCTACAGTGGGTAGCAAGTCAGTTTTTATACCAGCAGCATTGTGGACACATGAGTAATTCATTATGAGTTATCACACTCTGATGTCACAAAGACCACTGCATCACTAAGAAGGTGGAATTTTTCAGCTCATTATAAGCCTTTGGGTCCACTGTCATTTATGAAGTTCATATTGGCTGAAAGAAATGCTGTTAATATGGCCCATGACTGTATATGTCAGGATTTGGAAGCAATTGCTATGAATTTGGTGGAGGCAGATTAGGGACAGGAAATAGCTCAACATCTCTAGAAAAAAAGGGTAAAGTAAATCTTCCATTGTGTGTCAATTCTGTAAGAGTGTTAGCTTCCTAATACTGTAACAAAATACCTGCGATAGTTCACATATAAAGTGAAAAGGTCTATTTAGGCTCATGTTTTGAGGTTTTCAGCCTAAGACTGGATGCTCTTAATGGTGATACCAGATGGCAAGAGGGAGCTTGTAGTGGAGCAAACTGCCATTCTGTGTTGGCCATTTTCATCATTGCTAGGACACAACATCTGACACCCACAATTTAAAGAGAGAAAGGTTTATTTTTGCTTATGTTTTCAGCCCATGGTCAACTCGCTCCAAGGCAGAAATAGGAGAATCATGGTAGAGGAAAGTCATTGAGCCCATGGCAGCCAGGAAACAGAGAAAAAGGAGGAGCCAGGGACAAGAACACACCTTTCCAGGTCACACCCCAGTGACCCACTTCCAACCAGACCCCGCCTCTTCACAGCACCCTCTCTATGAACTCATCAGTGAGTCAATTTACTAATGAGTGTGTAGCACCCCAACATCCAGTCACCTTCCCCACACATGAGAATGGGGGAGAGCACATTTGAGATCTAAACATAACATCCCCGATTGCCAAGAAGCAAAAGAGCAAGAGAAAGAGGTTTGAGTTCAAAAATTCCTTCCCATGCCTCCAGTGATCCAAGAATCTCATTTCCTAAAGGTTCTACTCCATTCTCAGCAGCACTGCCCTGGAAACAAAGCGTTTAACACACAGAATGTTGGAGGCACTTACCCAAGCCACAGCAGTAGCTAGTTCCTGTGACACAGCATGTCTTTAGTTATCCCCTGGAGGGATAAAGTACATTGTGGAGGAGGGTGTGTCCTCACATTCCCCATGAGCCTGTCCTATCCTCTCTACTGTTTCAATGGGTCAAAAGAGATGACCAGAGGGAAGAGGTCAGACATGGCCTCCTTCACACTCCCCAGACTAAATATATACTGGGAAGGTGTCACTAAAGGATCCTTTCACACTGCAAAAGCAAGAATAGTGTGCTTCTCTTCCAGGAGCAATGACCCTCAGCCTCAATGGAGCTGTGACCAGACAGTGTCCTGCCAAGACAGGACTTTAGAGCTTCCATCTTTCTCCAAGCTCTCCATGTCCTTAAGAAATTTTTAGAAACTGTTTAATTTGTGGTGAAAATACATGTCACAAAACATACTATCAGAACCACCTGTAAGTGTATTACTCAGTGGCATTAGATGGGGTTAGCAACCATCACCACCACACAGCTCTAGAACACATTCATCTTTCCAAACGGAAACTGTACTCATCGACCACTCTCCACCTCCCCTTTCCACCCAGGTCAGAGTAACTACAATTCTGCTTTCTGTTTCCATGAAGCTGGTATGATGGCTTTTGGTGCCGCCTATAAGTGAGTCGCACAAACTATTTGTTTCCTTGTGTATATCCTTATAGTAGAATATAATATGTACTTAATAATACAAAGAAATGCACTACTGTTACAATTTAAGATAAAGAGTGGTTCTCAAGTTCATTTTGCTGTGAGAAATAAATCAGACCCCCCACACCCCAAATAAACTGCATAGTGTTTACTTCCATTTATATAACACTTTGGAGAATGTAAACCAAGCTTCTGGGAAGATGAAGTGGTGAAGACCAGAGAAGCAAGTAATCTGAGATTTCTGGTCCAGATGCTGAAATATAGCAATATGAGGAAGAGAGGAAGAAGGGAAGCAGGTCTTTGGGACCCAGCAAGGATGTGAAGCAAGAATTAAAGCTCACAGGGAGGGCAAAAAAGGAGGCCTTCAGTGCACAAGGAGGTGGCAAATGGTACCTGCTCTCTGATCTGCAGCTCATGGTGTGGGAGGGATAGTTTACCCCTGCAGACACATGGTCACTATAGATCCCGCCATGAAAAAACATGCCAGTGTAATGAAGCAATGGACACGGTGGACTGCAGTGGCTGGTGAGTTATTTGGGTCTAGACATCCCCCAGGAGAAGGTGACCAATCACCATCTTGGAAAAGAACCAACTGAGCTCAGAACTCAGAGCAGCTGCAGGGTTGCTCCATCTAGTGGCTCTCAGTGTCAGGGTGAGGTGGAGCCAAATCGAAGCCAGGAGGAAGCACGAGATGTGTTGCCAGTTGACCAACATGTGTTCTAGCCTCACAGAAAGAAACCATCCTGAACTTCAGTGGAACCAGAGGTGCTGGCTTCCAGGGATTATTAATTTTCCTACTGCAAAACCAGTGCTGGGATAAATCAGCCCACTCTGTCTGACAGAAGAAAAGTGGACTTTTTTTCCTTCCTTTTTATCTCCCTATTCTCCTTGGTTGTTTTGTTTTTATATGAGTGTGAACATCAATTCTAGTTTTGTTGTTATTCTGTTTTGTTCTTATTTTTATTTCTTCCTTCTCTCTTTCCTTCCTGTCTTCACTAGTTTCTCAAAGTTTGTATATCCTCTTTTGTCTTCCAGCCTACATCCAATCTTCTTCTCTTCTTCTATTTCTCTATTTTCCCCAACCCTTTTTAAGTTTTTTCTCATGAGGGTAAAATTGCCATATTGAGGGCATACTTATGGTATACAATTCATGGTTTGATTTCTTTAAGACTCTCCTTGATTTGACACAAACATATCCAAGAAATTAAAATTTACATTGAAAACACATGCAGTAGAATGAATCAATGTGAGGAGATAATATCAGATATAGAAGGCTGAATTATATTTAGAGATCATGAAAAGACAGATTTCTTAAAAATAGCAAGGGCCAAAGAAAATCAGTCTAACAGCTGTTAAATGATGCAAAGAAGAACAACATAAGATTTATTGGAGTCAATGAAAAAGCAGCAGATTCCACAATATCAAAACCTATTCACAGATGTCATAACAGGAAATTTTCCTGGCAGTGAAAAAGAATTTGACATACAGATAAGAGAGGCTTATAAAACTCCAATTATCCATTATCAAACAAAATATCTACACCAAGTCACATAATAGTCAAAATTCCAGAAATTCAACATAAAAACAATATTAAAAGTTGCTAGAAGAAAGAAACAAAATCATCTATGAAGGAAAACCCATGAGAAATAAGAGCAGAATTCTCAATACAAACCCTGAAGAAGAGTCTGGACTGAAGTGTTTCGAGCCCTTAATGAAAACAATCTCCAACCCCAGATTAATGTATCATGCAAAACCATCTTTTGAAATTGATGGATAAATAAGATACTTACATGGCAAAGTCCACCTGAAGAGATTAATGACTATGAAAAACACTCCAAAATGTTCTGAAGGACATTCTAGAAAGAGATAATAAGAACTACAGCTCCATAAAACCCAGCATAATAAATCCAACAGGCAAGGCAAGCAGGGAAACAGAGAGAGAAAACAAGGGAACAAACAACAGGGAAATAACATGAGAAGGAAAGCTAATACATGCCAGATATAATCATCAGTGTAAATGATGTCAATTCATCAGTCAAAAGAAAAGACTGAAAGAATGGAGAACAAGA
Organism: Cavia porcellus; assembly: GCF_034190915.1. NCBI lineage: Eukaryota > Metazoa > Chordata > Mammalia > Rodentia > Caviidae > Cavia > Cavia porcellus. The sequence continues at coordinate 37,537,166 of NW_026947504.1, read as the reverse complement.
TTAAATATGCTGCATACAGGAAACATTTAATTCAAAAAGAAATTCATATACTGAAATTCTAATGATGGAAAACAATATTCTGTGGGACAGGAACCTAGAAAAAGCTGGGAGAGCTATTCTATTTGCAGACAAAGTATAATTCAAGCCAATACTGATTGAGACAAAGAAGATCACTACATCCTTGTAAAGAGAACAACCCAAGAGGAAGAAATAACAATCATAAAATATACATGCATCAAATACTAGCACCCTCAACTATATGTATAAAACAAATATTAGTGGTGGTGCAGTCCTGTAATCTTAGCACTCAGGAGGCTGATGCAGGAGGATCATTGTGAGTTCAAGACCAGCCTGGGCTACAAAGTGAGCCTAAGGCTAGCCTTAACTGCATAGGAAGACCCTGTCTCAAAAAGACAAAAAAAATTATAAATAAATAAAGCAAATATTAATGGGCATGAAAAATCAAATAAGCACTATTACAATTGTAATGGGGGACTCCAATATTCCACTGTTAACAAATAGATCAACTAGACAAAAAAATCAATAGAAATATCAGAATTGAACCAAACATTTGAACACATAGACTTGGTAGATATCTACAGGCTGTCCTACCTCACAATAGCAAAGTACGCATTCTTCTCAATGGCATATGGAAGGTTCTCCAAAACAGATGGCATACTAGCTCATAGAATATGCTTCAGTAAATGCAAAGGAACTGAAACTTTTCCATGCATATCATCAGGTCTTAGTGCAATAAAATTGGAAATCAATGGCAAAAGAAGCCACAAAAATTTCATAAAAACACGGAGATTAAGTAATGCCCTCCTGAACAGCCAATGGGCCACAGATAAAATTAAATCAGACAGTTTTTATAGTTGAACAATATACTGGAACTTAAGGGACACAAAGAAGGCAGTCCTATTAGGGAAACTTACAGAGGTGAATTCACATATCAGAAAAACAGAACAAGCTCAAATAACCTAATATTGAACCTCGAGCTTGTAGAAAAAGAAGAGCAAGTGAAGCCCAAATCTCATTTCAAAGAATGAGTCTTCCAAAAGGAGGAAATATAGAGAAGAGAGCATAAATTAATGCAATGGAGACTAAGAAAATGATACAAAGAATTAATCAAAGAGCTGGTTCCTGGAAAGAGTAAATAAAACAAACCCTTAGCCAATCTCATCAAAAAAAAGTAACAACTCAAATCCATGCAATTATAAATGAAAAGTGTGAAATCACAACAGATCCTGCAGAAATCCAGATGATCATTAATATCTACTTCAAGAACTTGTATTTTAATAAGACAACACACACACACACACACACACACACACGCAATGGACTGGTTTGTAGCTACATATGGAATACCTCAGCTGGTAGATTCTTCAGGCTTCTAGCACAGACTTCTTGGTTTCAGGTATAGATCCTGCAGCCTTCTGACATAGATTCTTCAGCCTTCCATCACAGACCCATGGGCCTCCTGATACGGACTTGCATGGGACACTCATGTGAGTTCCAGACCTTGGACTGAATTTTCTCTCTCCAGTATGGAGACACCCTCTGTACTCACTCTCATCCAACTCTTTTGGTGATACTTATAAGCCAATTTTGCAATTTCTTATACATTTGTACATCTTGTGATATATCTGTTTCTCTAATAAAACATTGACTGATATAGCAATTCTGGTCAACATAGACAAGGAGGGTGCCATCAGAATCCCTGACTTGAAATTATAATACAAAGCCACTGTGATAAAAACAGTATGGTACTGGCAAAAATATAGACCTGAGGATCAACGGAACAGAATAGAAAATGCAGAAACAACTGCATATACACTCAGCCACCTTGTCTTTGACAAAGGGTCAAACACCTTCACTGGAAGAAAGATAGCTTCCTTAATATATAGCCCTGGAAAAACTAGCTTTCCTCATGCTGATGATTAAACTAGACCAATATCTTTCACCATGCACTAAACTAAAATCATAATGGGTTAAAAATCTAAATATTAAAACAGAAACATTAAATCTACTTAAAGAGAGAATAAGTACAACTCGTGAAGACATTGGTATAGGCAAAGATTCTATGAGTGAAATCTTGATTTCACAGAAACTATTACAAAGAACCAACTGAACTCTCAAAAGAAACTGAGCACAGCAAAAGAAATCACCAACAGAGTAAAGAGACAACTCATGGTATGGGAAAAAATATTTTCCAGCTGTTCCTCAGACAAAGGACTACTATCTAGAATATATAAATAACTCAAATCAGAGCCCCCCAAATTTAAAAACTCAGTCCAAAATGGACATCTAAAATTAATACACACTTCTCAGATGAAGTGGAAATGACAAATAAATATGTGAAAAAATATTTAGCATCACTGGTCATTTGATAGACGCAAATTAAAACAATCCTGAGATTGCATCTCACCCCAGAAAGAATAGCTATTTTCAGTGAATCAACCAGGAACACATTTTGGTAAAGGTATGGGGGAAAAGGAGCCCTTCCTCACTGTTGATGGGATTGTAGACTGAAAAGACGTTAACCAACGTGAAAATCACTGTGGAGGTTCCTCAGAAAAATAGGACTAGAGGTCTCATTTGACCCAGCTATTCCCTGTCTTCTTGGTATCTTCCCAAAACAATTAAAGCTGTCATACCACAATGATACATGCACATCCATGTTTATAGTGATGCAGTTGGTAATAGCTTAGTGTTAGAAACAGCATAAATACCCATCAACAGATAAATGGGTAAAAAACATATGGGTTTTTTATACAATGGAGTTGCACTCTGCCATAAAGGAGAATAAACTCAAAAATTTCTAGGTAAAGGGATGCATCTCGAGACCAGGCTCATAAGTGAAATAAATCAGACACATATGTAAATACCACATTGTTTCTCTGATGTGAGAAAACAAATTGTAAATAAAGACAGACCAAAATGTCTAATAGATATTGGAAAATGGGAAGAAAATGTTACAATGGGCAGGGCAACAAGGGAGAGGGGAGGGGCCAGGGAGGGTGGGACGAGCAGAAAAGAGGGCAGAAGGGAAAGATCGGAAACAAAGTGTTTATAAATTAGGGGGAAGACGGTTTGAAGGGAGGAGAGGGGAATGAGGGAAAGAGGAAACATGATTATATCATATTCAGGGACAAACTTCCTACGACAATAGTATCATTATGTATATCTAAAATGTACCAATAAAAATTTTCTTAAAAATAATATGTAAACCCTTCTATGACAGAAAGCAAATCACTTTTCTTCTGAGGTAGAGATTAAAGAGGGTAGGGGATCAAGAAAACTTCCTGAACTGAGACTCTGGACTGGAAATCAGTAACTCCCTACTTTGTTTTTCCATTTATCAATGTTGGACATTTGACTGGTTTCCATCCTTCGAATTGTGAATCAAACTAATGTAAGACTAAGCACTCAACTACTTGTTCGAGTTCTTGCTTTCAATTCTCATGTGTATCGACCCAAGAAATTTCTGGGTAATGTATTAATTATATTTAAGTTTTTTGAGATGCCCTACTGTTCTCCACAGCAGCCACACCGGTATATTTTCCTTTAGCAGTGGTCAAGCATTCCAGGGTCTCTACATCAATTGCACTCTTTTTATATACTGACTATCCTAATGCTTATGAAATGATATCTCTCTGCAGTATTGATTTTCATTTCCCCAACTATAGAGCTGCTAAGCATCTTTTCATGCATTTTTGGCCATTTGTCTATGTTTGGAAATACATCTATTTAAATTCTTTGCTCATTCGTTTTGGTGGTGATGGTATTGAATTGTAAGAGTTCTTTAGATATTCTGAATATGCATTCGCTTATCAGATATTACAATTTGCAGATATTTTCTATGATTTCCCATGAGTCACCTCTTCACTGTGTGCCCTCTGATGCACCTGAGACCTCCTTAAGCCTCACCAGGGGTGAGGGAGTATTAGAGACCCCTGCAGTGGCCTGCTATGTCCTGCCACATGTTACAGCACACCGTGGGAAGAAAGACCAAGAGATAAAACGAGGGTACAGCAGGGATCTGGGATGGACTGTTGTTCTAGGGAACAGAGATCATGGGGTGCCCACAACTTGGTATTTATTCGTGGAGGAAAATGGTGAGGGCACAGTGGCTGGGTGTGGTAGACAAGTGGCAAGGCTTGTCACAAAGGGGACAAAGCATTCTTGAGAAGGGAGAGGAAGAGCCAGATTTTGCTTATAAATAACAGGTATCCTGCTATGGAGCGATTCTGGGGAGGAATTTTACTCAGGTGTCATGTGGAGCTCAAGCAGAGGGTATCAGGGCTCAAGGAGGAGGTATGCAGGTCTTAGCCCACGGTGGCCCAGCTCCTCCTCTATGTGTGCTCAACTGCAGATGTTGATAGCAAACCCTGCTGGTCTGTTATCAGCGTACACAGCCTGGAGTCACCTCTGTGCAACCTGCACTGCCTGTAAGTAAACAGAACTGCACTCGGGGCTCGGGGAGGTCACCTGGCAGTCCTGCACAAGGGAGCCTGTGCTCTGAGGCCACCTCACATCCTCTGGCCCCACTACAAGGCTCACTGGTCCTGGGTGTGTTCACCTAAACTAAATTTGGGCTTTAAAAGCTTCTGTCAAATCCCACATTATGAGCTGCATCTGGACTCAGTGTATAAACTAAGTACCTCACTTGGGAATTTGCTTTTGTAACAGATGCCTGAGTCTCAGCCAATCACAGAAGCTGAGGGGCCAACTAGTTCTGTGTTTTATTTCCATTCCTATGCCTCACTTCCTTTTTCCTGTCCATAAATATTCAACCACATGGCAGCACCAGGGTCGCTCTGAACCTCTTCTGGTCCTGAGGACTGGCTGATTCTGAAATCATTCTTTGTTCATTAAATGCTGTTCAATTTAATTTATCTGAAGGTTTTCTCCTGAGGGCTTCCTGAACTGGATATTCCACTGCCTCCCAAGGGCACCCAGTCCTGGCAAGGGGTGGGAGAGTGGGGGTGCTTCAGTCGCTGCTGCTGTGACCTCTGCTGCCCCCAGCAGTGTTGCTCCCAACACGCTTGAGATTGAAGCTGAATGTGACCCCTCAACAGGAGGATTTACTAGCTGCTTCTTTCAGAATATAGAAATAGGGTCTGAGCTTATTTCACAGATAATTTTTTTTTTAAATTTTATTATACATAAAATTAAATGTGACTTCTCTGCCCCAGCCTGATGGACAATAACATGTAGAAGACTGCTTGGGAGCAGCTGAATAAGAAAAAAAGGCAAGTCACTGCCTGAAACCTTTGAGGAGAGACAAGAAGAAACTCAGATCAGGAAAAGCCCACCTTTAGAGGCTCTGGGAAGCCTCTAGGGGAATTCATGGTGGTCCTCAGCCTGGCAGGGCAAGACCATTGCAGAAATGGTTTGGCCTTTAGGTTTTAGCTGCCTCAGGGGTACATACTTTCAAGTTTGGTCTACAGGTTGAGAAACTGCTAAATGCAACCTAATGTGTACTCCTGTAACATGTAGCAGCTCTCAACCAATCACAAGCAGCTAAGAGTTCAACCCAGGTTCAGATACGTCAGGCCCTGTAAGTGGGACTGTCAGCCTCACTTTCATTTCTGTGTATCCCTCACGTTTCTCTGGCTATTGATACAACCTGCCCACGAACTGAGTGTTCTGAACCATTTTTGTCCAGTTTGTTGCACGATTCTACAACTACAAATAAAGTTTATTAATAGTTGCAAAATTCAGTTTGTTGCAATTGTAACAGTTTGTGTGGGGAGGCATCCACTTCAGAGGGGACACACATCCAGAGATACAGAACAGGTAACAGTCAGGGCCCAGATTTCCCTGTGTCACTTGACCTCACGTAGCATCAGTTTCCTGTAAGGAAAATCAAATCCACAATGTTTTAAAATCTTACTTTTTTGTTATGTCACACAGTTTACACAGTCCTTTCCATATACATTATCCAATTTAGCAAACTAATACAAAGCAAGGCACTTGAGAGAGAATAAAATGCTTAACATATGTATGGAATTCCTTCCCTCAGAAACTGCTGTGGGTGGTTTGGCTATTGTTTAGTTAAGAGACTTCTGCAATTTTGAGACGTGGTTCTTTATCTTGTATAGACTGCAAAGCAATTAAACAATTATTCATGTCAGCCTCTAAAGTAAGGAAAAGGTTACTTCAAAGGGTCCACTTCCACAATGAAAAGCAGTTGAATAGAAACAGAACAGTATATGATTTCCTTCTGGCACAGCCACGCCATATGGCCCCAAGCAGAACTTTCAAACTCATCTGAGGGAAGAAAAGAAAAGAAATAAAACCATTAACTTTTCTAAACTTTGATTTCTAGCAGCCATTTTCTAAATAGTCCATGGAAACCATCCATCCTCCACCCAAAAATCAGCCAGGAGACAGACAGGATGTTTTGAATCTCTGCATGTAGGAATTGTTCAGTCATGAATCAATGTGCTAGCAGCAAAAGTTGCTCATAAAAAGGACATTAAACTTCAGCTGCCTCTGCGCTGTTCTTCCCCATTCCCAGCTGCCAACAAGAGAGACAACCCAGCCCACAGCCAGGCAGCCACACGACCAAGACTCCAGATTCCCCAGCCGAAGGCATGACACCAACAGCAAACACACCTTGAGAGTCAACCAACGTCACCCCCCCACCTCCGTTTTTCACCTTCGCCTGTTGGATTTACCCAAACCCCTCATGTCTGCCTCGCCATCCAGCTGGGTTTCCAGGAAGGTGGCAAACTTCCCCAGGCTTGCCCTGAGGAGATGAGCAAGTCCACAGCCCTGTGTGTGTGAGGAGGACATAGCCTGGGCCCTCATGGAGCCGCAGGACAAATGTAGTCCTGTCCACAAAATAATAGGCCTGACTAGTTTTCCCAACATCCGGAGGGGATTTGCATGCGGTACCCTCAGCGCACGGTAAGAAGACACCCTCTGCTCTATATTTCCGGCCCTCTCTGCAGATTCTCACTCCACTACTGCACCCTAAACTTAGCCAAACACCCCACTTTCCAGCCTCTCTGCTCTCCCTCTCGTCACACCCCACTTCTCCCATTTTTAATTGCACGGCTCCATCTGAGCAAATGTGAGGCCTTCTTCCCTCAGAAAAGGGAATGAGGAACAATTGGCTTGGCAGTGACACTGTGTTTGCAGCCTGCGTGGGTAAGGACTGTGACAAATCCAGTGTAAGCAATTGCAGGAACCTCAAGTTTTTTAGTTCTTCGCAGCTCCTCCAATCCATCATTTAAGGAGAGGTCAAAAGCAGCTAGAAGAGGAAGCAGCCCAGAGTAAAACTTGCTTTGGAAGATTCAGGGACTGCTAGTGAATTACTGCTTCCCCGCGCCCAATCTGGCCTCTTGCTGGGCTTCCATTGAAATCTTCTTTTGGGGAAGGGGTGTTGCTGATGGACAGCTCTTGCCAATGGGGAGTTTATTACTGGTGTCCTCTCTCCTACCTCCTTCACACAGCCCCAGGACCCACTGACCTCCGGTCAGGTGCCATAGAGACCACCATTTCTGCAATCTTTTGATTCACATCCTTGGAAAGGAAAAGAGGATGGAACTGAAGAGGAGTCAGAGCAGACTCAGAACTTGTTTTTTAAATTAAATTTAACTTGGGTTCCAAGGATGACTATCAGCGTACAAAAGCATGTCTCCAGTGAGTGTGTGCTCTGTTCCGTAACCCTTGGTCAGTGTGTGGCCCTTAGCATTAGTCATTCTCTGCTGGGAAGGAAGTGACCATTCCAGAAATAAGGCGATTGCAGCCCTGGCTGTTTGGTTCACTAAACCACAGGGGAAAGGGTGGAGAAACAGCTGGAACGCTATTTAAAGGTCATAAAGCATTATTTTCACTTTAATATCCAGACTCCAAGTGGAAGGTTAAGATCTAAGTGAAAAGAAACAGGGCAACTGTAGCATTTGAACTCTCTGGGACACACTTGCTGCAGGAGAATGCAAAGTCCCCTCGCTATAGTCCCAGATGCCCAGCTGTGCATTGCATATTTGATAGATGAGGTCAAAACTGTGGGTGGCTGGCCCTTCCTTGAGGACTCTGGCAACTGTACCTTTGTAGAAATTAGATGCAGACACATCTGGAACTGAACAAACTTCTTTCTTAGTTCTTTAGGCATCTGGAATATGCAGGGTCGCCCCAGGGGTACAGGAAGCAGTAAATACTCACCAGCTCTGAGTACCCTTCTAGAAGAACTGTGGGTTCCTTCAGGCCTTTTTCTCCCAGCAAGGTCTCAGGGAGCTCACCTTTTGTCCCTGGTGATTAGTACAGATTTCCTGGCTGTTTTCGGGCTGCCTGCCAATGGCCTCAATTTGCCACCACTTCTATGACTAACGGTAAGTCTTACCTCAGCACTGGTTGCTTTTTCAGATGTTGATGTTGGCTTCTTTTGCCCTCTGTGTTCACAGAAAGGGGAAGGCAACTCCTCACCTGAGTTTCTAACCTGAATAGAGGGCCTTGCACTCTCTGAACTTGCCGTGCGGACATTTTGCCCAGAATGCATAGCATCCCTCCCTCTACAGTTAATTTGTGCTCCAGAATTGATGCTGTGGGCAGGTGTAAGTACGGAGCAAGTGTACTGCGTAGTCAGTGATTTGCACAGAGTATCCCATTTCATCTTTATTTCAGCTCACGATTATTGTTCTTAGTTTACAGATACAGACAGATACATAGAGACCCAGCACTCCGACTCCCTGACCTTAGGTTGCAAGGATAGAGATGGTCTGGTCATCCTGTTCGAGAGGACTTCTCATTCTGTTCCATGAAGGGCTCGCTTGGTCATCAAGGCCGTAGCTCTCCAATGTCCATCGCTTGGTGTTCACATGTACACATGCTTTTGGCTTTTTGTGGGTTACAGTGTAATTCAAAAATGCAAATTAAGCCTCAAGAAATAGGAAAGTGCAGACTGAGTCATGAAAATAGCTAAGATATTGGATAATTTAATGTGGTCAGGCTCCGCTCTTTAAGGATTCAGTTTTTATAACAACTCTAGGAAGTACGTACTATCATTATCCTTATTTTGCAGGGGCACTGTAAAATAGGTTATGGTGTTAGGCAACTTGTGTGTGAGGTTGCACCCCGCTTGGGTGGAAACTGCCAGCATTCTAGGTCAGCAGTGGCGAGAGCCTATTCCTTGCACGTGCCAAATGTGACAAGGGTTTCCGTCAGCTCCTATGCTTGCTTCTTACCATCGTTCATAAAAACACACCCAAAACATGGGAATTATTAAGACTCATGGGGAGTCAAATGAGGGGTGTACATTCAATAGATATTGTGAGCTCTCAGCTTTCTGTTTGGGCCCCCTCTCAGGAAAGCAGTGAACATAAGACTGCACATAAAAAATGTAACAAAACAGAAGGGTCTGACTGCCTTAAGGAGGACGCAAATGCAGCCCGGTGGGAGCTTAGATCTAATTCAGCAGGAAGAGTACTGCTGAAATAGGTCCCGGAAAATCACTGGGATCTTCATGAACAAAATGGGCAGAAAAGGGACCAGGAGGTAGAAAGGTATCCTCGAGTTCAAGATAGTGAGCTACTGAGTGCAAAGAAAGATGAATTTCAGGGGTGAGAAAAAGCCTGGATTTATCAGAACTATTGTTACTTCCGTTTTCCAATTGCTGGAACAAAGTACCTGGTGCCCACCACTTAAAGGAGGGGTTTGTCTGGCACCATTTCAGTGGATTCAGTCCATGATCAGCTGGCTCCAGGGTGGAGACATCACATGGAGGAGCCTGATGCAAGAAAGCTGCTCAGCTTGTGGCATCTGAGGGTCAGAGAGCAGGGGCAAAGCCAGAGAGGAAGGGGTCAGGACCCAGGGCTGGTCCCCAAGGTTACATCCCCGCTACCCCTCCAGATACACCCAAAAGTGTGCTTTATGAAAGGATTTTGCCCTAGATAGGGCACTACAGCAGTGAGAAGTGGGACCAAGGTACATTTACCTTGAGGTCATTTTTCCGTCCCTAGGCAATTTACCTGTGGTGTGGAATGAATTCCAATGGGCTGCTTGGGGATCAGCGATGCCCCTTTAGGCACCACCCTAGACCAAAGCTATATGTATGCCCCCCACACCACGTGTCTGTCAGAGAGACCCAGACCCCAGTGGTCATGCGGTTTCTCTCCACATCCTTAAATAAAAGCTACTTTATATTCTGTCTTCTAACCACCCGAAAATCCAATCACTTTACAGATCTCCTCAAGTGCCAATCAAGTAAATTAAGGTTAACTATCACAGTTATTTACAGGAAAAAATTTTCCAACATTTACAGCACACATTCAGCCTTCAAAAGCACTCGTAGTAGCCCAGGGGACAGAAAAGGTCCATGCATCTGAATGTCCTGTTGTAAACCTACTGCCTGGAAGTGTGGTTTACACCTATGGTCTAGCACCTCTGGCTTCTCTCAAGGAGGTCCTTCTATGGACTAGAAATTCTATGGCTATCTTGTATCTGGCAAGGAAAGAGCCAACAAAACGTTATATGCCTACCTTCTTTCTGGCCGACCGAAAAAGCCAAGAAGAAATTATATGGCCACCTTGTATCTGCCAAATAGAAAAATATCACCCAAGACTTTAGGTGTATTGAAGGGACTTAAAAATGATATTTTTAAAACCTGTGTCACAGTGATTAGCTCTGACTTTTGTATGAATAGATAATACAAACACATTGGTTTTGGAATCTAGAGTTAATTGTTCTCTCTACTTTACTTGGTCTGGGCTGGGTGATGCAAGACAGTCCAGTGAATTTCTCTCACAAAGATAGGTAGGAAAAACCAATATTTTAATGAATAAGTATTCCTTTATCTGCAGACAGTAGATAGTGAAGAGCAGTTTAACATAAGGTTGAAGTACACACTGACATGAAGTGATAAAGCTAATCTCCCCACCCCCAGGTTACTTCTAAGTTTCAAAGCACCAAAGTCAAGAAGTTACCAAAAAACACAGAATTGCCAGTGAGTTTAAAAATGAGACACAATCTACTTTGAAACAATGAGATTTACTAACTCCGCAATAAACCAATGGGCTAGTTTCTGACAGATGAACTTGAGCCTGTTTGTATACAACTAACATATATCTAGGAATAACAGAAAATTGCACCGCCTTTGCAGAACAGAGAAATTAACAGGAGGAGGAAGTTCTAACCATCCTTTCAGCTCGGACATGGACTCTGGCTCTCACGGGAAGAAACCCAGGCTCTTTCTTTTAGCAAAGTCTGATTTAGCTGATTGATGCTGTGCTGTTGCTGGATTTTATTACTATGCGAAGTCAAAGGTCTGATGTTAATGGATCTTAAACTCCAAGCCTCGAAATGCACACTCCCATTTAAACTTGGCTGTGTGTTTTGATTGGCTGGATGTGGCTCTGCCATTCCCTAATGCGTGTGGGATGCTCTGAGCACTGCAGACAGGGAATTCGCCTTTTCTCTGATTCTTTTCTGATTTGTCTGTTACTTGTTCACTGGAAAATTGATGGATGACAGTACAATTATTAATAAAGTCCTGTTCCCAGAAACTTTATATTTAAAAGAATGTGGGTTGAAAATAACAAAAGTTGAACAACTTGAACCAATTTTCACTATGAATAAGGAACAAAGAATTTGGACCTTCCCCATTTTTAGATTCCAGCTCTAGACATTTCATAAATAAAATATAACCAGCTGCATGAACTGCTAGGTATGTAATATATGAGTTACCTACACAGGAAGGGTTGTTTTTAAAAGTTCCTGCTGGCAAAGTCAGATTTATCCTGATTGCCACTTTTAACCTTGTCAAATAAAACTGTTCCAGATTGTGAGGCTGGAAATCCTTCATGGTGCATTTTAGTACAAAAGCTTAAAATTTATACTCCAGAGTAGGGCAAAACCTGATTACGCTCATTTATTCTCTGTTAAGAGCATCATACCCAGGTATATTTTTAAAGAAAAAAATACATGCTAACATTTTGCACATAAATTTTCTAAATGTGCACATGGAAGTCACTATTTTGTGTCACCATTAATAGCCACACAACAAAAATAAGGGCCTACTTACAGTCATATATAGTTATACAACTAATAAATGCCTTTTTAATCCTCACAAATACCTCACCTCACGAACTTAATTTGTTCTACAATTTTGGAAAAGATGGCCATGTTGGTGTTTGTGTGGGAAAGATGGCTTTGGTCATGTCTGTCACTTAGGGCAGAGTTTGCAAACAACAAAATTCTTCAAAATGTTTCTGTTTGCAAACCAACCTGTCTGCAAATAAAAGTACTGATAAACTGCGTACCACTACATAGTGAAATACATGCATGAAATGTTATCTTCTAAATAAAGTCCAATTTATTCTGAGACACCAAGTGTGAGAAGTTCCCATTCTCAGAGAGAAAAAGGCTTTCAAGTGAATTTGCTAAGCCCATGTAATTCCTGCATTATTAAAATGTAGCAAGTTGAAACAATGGCATAGAATACTCTAGCAGAAATCCCTAGGGGAAATAAGACACTATTTACACTAATCAGTCTGACAGCTGTTTTCATACTCGGGGAATGCCAAAGACATTGAGTGTGTTCTAAATACAAACCACCCATGAGACGTGGGAATGGAGCCGATAGAGCCCTTTGGTCCAAGTTAAATCCAAACCATCAGAAACAAATACACAGACAACCAATAAATTCTGCCTATGTGGCAGGCACTGTGCCATACTGAGGTATAAGTGAGTGACGCTGAGGGAGATTGGATGTGGGTCCCTCCCAAAAGATTTTCCATATCCTGAAATGCAGCCTGACTTGGAAAAGGGCCCTTGTAGATTGTAAGGATGTAAAGAATCTTTATATGAAGTCATTCAGGATTAGTTGGGTGGACCTCAAGTTCAATGACAAGCATCTTTATAAAGGGAAAACATAAGAGAAACACAAGGCAAAGGGGAAGAAATCCAGGTCAAGATGGGGGCAGAGACGGGAGTCAAGTACCATAGCCAGGGAACACCCACAGTCAGTGGACGTTGGAAGAAGCAAAAGCCTGCAGAAGGAGTGGACACAGCCTGGTGGACACAGTAGTTTCAAACTCTGACCATAGGAGAATACGTTTTTATTGCTTTCAGTCACCAAGTTAGGGTTAATTTGTTATAGCAGCCCTATGAAACAAATCCAGATAGTATGCCAATATCTAGTATCCAAAAGTCAATGATCAGAGCAGGGAGGTTGAAAAAAAACTTATGACAACAACACAATAGGTGTGGCCACATAGATCCCTGGCACAGTATCACTCGTGTGTGTAAGGCCTCGGGTGCCAGCCCCCCATGCGACAAGAAAAACAGGTCAGAGTGGGGGCTTCCACCAGCTGTGGAGATGCTTCAGAACAAACTCTTCCATGCTGGGCTGTAGCTCAGTGTGAGAGCACTTGACTAGCAGATGGAAAGCCCTGGGTTTAATGCATAGAACTAGGTTAAAAAAAAGAAAAGAGAAAGAGTAGGCTGAGGAATTTAATAGTATGTGTGATTTTTTAAAAATTCAGGTGAGATTAAATCTCTCAGACATATTCCCAGAGTCACTGAGCTTGAGATTCTCCAACCCCAAATACTGAAGTCCAGGGCTTCGGGGTTTGGAAAGTGGCCTTAGCTCTCTGCTGCTCCAAGCAGAGCATCTGAAAGAAGCAACCCCGGATGAAAGTCAGTTCCTTTCCAGCCTGTCTGTGTACAGTGCATACGGAATACAGAACCTGGAAATAATGGGCCTGGGCTTGGGCCGGGCCACACCCATTGAGAGGACTAACTCAGCCAGGGTTGGCTGTGTGATCTCTGCTGAGCTGGGCTAGGCAGAACACAGCACAGGCTAAGAGCTCTCTTGAAGAAAGCTTCTCCTAAGGCAGGATTCACACCACAAGGCCCTCAAACTCCAGCACTTCTCTGTGAAAGGTTACCTATGTGTGCAGTTTGCTGAGAGTGTTTGGGGGTTTTATCATCTTTGCTAAATGCTTCCTGGTTCTCCATAAAGTTAAGAAACTATCCTAAGAGTACAGAACAAGCCTAAGTGGGCTTGACCCATTGTAAAAACTCCTGTTGTGAAAGAAGCTTCTAAATACAAAGATGTGGCCTTGATCGCCGAGGTTCTTCAAGTTCACTCTCGGGGTGAGGCAGGGTGTAATGGGAAGAGAGTGCATGTGAACAAATTAGAAAGCTTTGTACTGAGAGGTCCACGCAGCTTTGCATTTGGGCTCCTCTTAGGGGTAACATGGCAGAAAAAGTCATTTTACACACACACACACACACACACACACGCCCATTTAGAAGAGCCACACCCGCACAATGGAGCACCAGCCAGATGCTCCTGCAGACTCCCAGAAATATGATGGTGGGACCTCAGGTGGTCAAGGTCCAGGGAGGAGTAAAGGAACCACAGGACCCAGGTTTTCATCTCACTGTGAACTCATATCCTACAGACGTGGGTATGTTTGGTCAACACAGCACGATAAAAGATTGCCTGAGTTTGTGCCCCCAGAAGATTATACAAAATATTTTTATCACTCAATTCATATCCAATTGGTACACATTTTAATATTTAGTCCCATTTGTAAAATTGCCTAGATTCCTACTAAGACTCTTACAGCCAGATGGTAACGGTAATGCTTGTACCCTAATATCCCCACCCTGTGGTCATGCGTTTCAGCTAATGACAGACCCCATATATGATGGCTGTCCTACAAGATTATAATGGACCTGAGAAAGTCTTGTCCTCAAGATGAAGGCAGTGGTTACCTGTAATTCTAGCACTCAGGAGACCAGGGAAGGAGGATGCCCCTGAGTATGAAACCAGCCTTGATAATGATGATAAATAAATGACCATGCTACAGATTTATGTATTTACTGAATTATTCCATTTACAAGGCTCCACTGGAGTGACAAACCCAGACCATGAAGGTTTGTGCAAGCCTCTGCTAGGATGCTCACACAGCGGCCAACAGGGAATCTCAGGAAGTGTGCCCTTAGTTCCTAAGAGCTGATGTTTAGCGGGATGCATTGGGCGGTGCCTGTGAAGAACCTGGTTCTGCCAATCACAAGAGAGCAGTGCAGGCTTCTGGTCCACCTCCAAATGCCTCTCATACACTGGAGCGGGAGCTGCAGGTGTCTCTGTTCTCAGCCACAATAGTTCATCCAGAGCATTTTCACTGCAGGAAGCAGGAAAGCCAGCTCCCTTCTTCAACCCCAAGCAAAGAGAAAAGAAAGCAAATGCACATTTTTTGTTGTGTTTTGTTGTTTATGTTCTCTTATACAGACAGGTAAAAACTAGAATATAAACTTACATAAAATGGGTTTTCCATAACGCAGAAAAAGAGTGTAGGAAGCTTTCATTTTATGATTTGTTTAAAAAACAAAAAGCCTCAGCTCTCATCTCTATTGAAAAAAGAAGAAACAAATCCAGTAGAGGAAGTTGGTGGGAAGCGGAGTGAATGGCTGCCTCCCTGGGGCCCACTCCTCCCGTCACCATGGAGACTCCGGAAGGTTCCAGGGATGACTCACAGGATCTCTGGCAAAGCCTTTGAAAAGGAAGCAGCACTGAGCGTAAGAGAGGCCCAGTCTTCAGCCCTTGAAGTAGGTGCCTCTGACTCCTGACAGCCCTGGGTGAGGATGCCCACTGCAGAAAGCGCGCCCTTCCCTGCTCCAGGTTCTTGTTACTGGGGGGCATTTTGCTCCCAAGAGCTAGGATCAAACAAGGCATTGTCTATGGTCAGGTTCTTCTACCACTACTGGAGCAATACCGGAATAAAGCCCACGGGGATAAATGCTTGAAAAAGAGACCTGGGCCCTGAGAATGGAGGTAAGGAGGTTTTCAAAAGCACTGGACTAGCCATGGCCACCGAAGCTAATTTTTCCCTGGGGAGCTGAAACGAATTCCCCTGGCTGCTCCTCCCTCTGGCTGCATAAAATCTGCTCAAGTTAGGTTACTTCTGAACTTAAGAATGTGAGCCAAGTCTGAAAATGGCCTTGGATTTCATCTCCACCATATATAGCAAGGTCTAAAGTCAGTCTCAAGAAGAAGCACAGAGCAAGAGGGACTC
The DNA here is from genome assembly GCF_034190915.1 of Cavia porcellus. Taxonomy (NCBI): domain Eukaryota; kingdom Metazoa; phylum Chordata; class Mammalia; order Rodentia; family Caviidae; genus Cavia; species Cavia porcellus. The sequence continues at coordinate 37,521,132 of NW_026947504.1, read as the reverse complement.
TCCTCCCAGAGTGTCACTGCAGAGTGCCCGAGAAGCATCTGCATCCAGGGATTACCGGCAGCTGAGCTGATTAGACATACAGACAGTCAGATGGGGCTGGGCCTTGGGAGGAGCCAGTTCAGAAGACCAGACACCTTGTAACCTAGGAGGAGACAGACTCCTCCTACTGTGGGCCAGATCTCTAGACAAAAGACAAAACTAATGCAACCACACCCTAAGTATAGACACCAGGGATTGATACTCTAAATCGGTATGGATCACCTTGAGGAAGCCAGGAGTCAACATCCCAACCCCCCTAGAGGAAGAGTCACTGCTGTTGAGCATGGCCTGCTTGCCCATATTTCCCCACTTTGGATGCATCTTGAAGAATGAATTTTAGAGACTTCGGAGGTTAAGAACAGAATATATTTACTGAGAGAAAGAAAGCTTCTGTCTGAGAGAGAAACAGAAGGGGTCCCGAGTGGCTTGCCAGAGACTGTCTTTTCTAGGGACTTTTGTGGAGCAAAACTACAGATGAGATGGGTCCAGGGAGGGAAAAACATGGGAACTTGCAGAGTGGGCATGAGGTGGACAGAACTGTGTGGTCAACCAATAAGATTCATTGCTCAGGTAAAACTGATTAAATCAGGGACAAATGGGGAAATGAGTCCTGTAGCCAGAGGCCATGCTTAAAGAGCAGTGACTCTTCCTGTAGGGGGTTGGGATGCTGGCTCCTGGCTTCTTCAAGGTGATCCCTACCGATTTAGAGTATCAATCCCTGATGTTTATACTCAGGGGATGTGGTTGTATTTATACTCAGGATGTGGTTGTATTTGCTTTGTTTTTTGTCTTGAGATCTGGCCCACAGTGGGAGGAGTCTGTCTCCTCCAAGGCTGCAAGGTGTCTGGTCTCCTACACTGGCTCCTCCCAAGGCCTACCCCTGTCTAACCACTTGTAATATTTCTAACTCAGCTGCCTACAGCACTAGGATTCTGGCCACAGTAGGATTCTGGCCACAGTAAGGACCCACAGGGCCACGTCACCACCCCGAGTGCCTGTGCCCTCCCCATCCACAGGCTTGTGGCAGGCAGGGAGGCGTCAGACCAGGGCTAGCAGTCACAGGCCAGGCACAGCCGTGACCGCCAGGCACATTGAGGAATCAAGAAAGAGAGACACTCTCAGGGCTGGCCTGGCCTCAGCCACAGGAGCACCGGATCTGAGATGGGAGGGAATTTGTTAGGGTTTTCTCCACGCTGCTTTCCTAAAACAGGCTCTCAGCAGCATTCACCAGTCCAAAATGTATGAAAATCATCCCCTTTCTTCCTTCCAAGGAGAGAACCCACACGGAGATGCGGATTCTTTTCCTCTCTGCCCTTCACTTACACCCTGGAGACTGCAGTCCTGCCTCACCCAGAAACAAATAAGAAATCAAAGTCTGAGCAAAAGCCTCAGTCGCTTCTTCTAAACTATTTATTCTGATTTCCGGACAAGCGAGTTAATTGGATGGGGCCCTGTGACAGACAGTCCATACTAAAATTCATAGCTTTCTGCCAAAACAACATATTGTGTGCTGCTATATTTTCCACGCTGGAACTTCGAGCTGCTGTACATTCTGAGAGGCAAAAGGAAATGGAAGGCTCAGAAACCATGGCGGCACCTGCCGAGGTCCCCAATCGCCTGGCCTCTGCCCACCCAGCAGCCCTGGTTTCCCTTGGTTTTTATTTTCCTGGGACTTCTCAGCGGAAAACAAGCCACAAAGACATCCTCGGATACAGCCGCCCTGCACCAGGAAAGGAGTTGTGCAGTCCGCTGGTTGCTGCCGGTGGTCCTATCCCCTGTCCCCCTCACTGCTCCTGGAGGCAGCAAGCTGGTCCACCTCCCACAGAGTGAAGGTCAAAGACTAGAGAGGGCACAGGCCATGGGGTACAGGCTGACCCACCCTCAACAACCGTCTGCAGCTTCCAGAGCTATTGGTGGGTCTCTTTCCTTTTCTGTAAAAATCCAACTGTTTCCTAGGAAACAGTGATGTTCCCTCTCCAAAATAGTAGTCTCTTTTCATTTTCCAAGAGTTTTCTCTTCATCTCAGAATCTCCCTATCTGCTGTCCAGCCCCACCCCAACCACCATCTCTGTGCTTCCCAGGCCCTTTCTCTGGGTACATTAGAATTAAAAGAACTCAATGCTGAGATGCCAAAGCCCTGGGTATCTTCACAGTACTTGGAGCTGCCCCCCCCCATTGTATTTTCTGAGCACTAAACAGAGGGAAGGAAAAAGGGAGGGAGGGCCTTTAATTTGCTCTGCAGTTTCCAGGTGGTTCAGTAGTCAGTCAGCAAGCAATGCCAGGCCCAGTTGCTCTTAGCATTGCACCCAACAGAGACCTTGTCCCAGCCCAGAAGGGCCCCCAACCACACCCCATAAGGACCCCACACCAGCTTACCCACCACTGAGCTCTGTAGTTTCCAAAGCCTCAATGTCATTATTCCTTGTTCCCAAATGGCTTCACACACGTGACCCCCTAGCCTGCTTATTATACACAACCCTAAGCTGTACCTGATAGCACCAGATCCCTTCCTTGAAGAGTCATGACTTGCTGGTCACAGCTTGTCACATGTGGCAGCTCCAACCCAGGACCCTGGATTCGAATGCTGAGCCCTTTTACACCCCCCCCCCAACCAGCCAGGGAAGCTGGGGTCTGCCTCTGATTGGGACATTCAAGGGTACAGATTACCCAGGTAGAAGGCAATGGACTTCCGGGGTGAGGAGTCTGAGGAATGGAACTCACACTAAAGGGAATGGCTTTGTTTTTCTTTAACTAAAGAAACTGACTCAACAGAAGTTCCTGTGCTCTAAGAAAGCAAAATGTTTCAAGGGTTCTGCCTGAAACATCTACCACTTCTGGGCAGAGCTTGCTCCTGTCCTGTCCTGGTCCTCTGCTTGCTCTGATAGGAGTGCCCCTCCCCTTCTCTCCTGGCCCAGTTTCCTTCCTTCCTAGAAAACCGGACACCTTTTCCTGACCCCTTGTGCACCTGCACAGCTTCCGGTGTCATCTTCTCCCTGAAGATGCGGGCTGGGCTCTGCACGGTTTGGGCTGCTTTTGCTTGCCCTAGTTGGTTCTCTGTCTTGAGAGAGTCTTTTGATGGTTGTGTCTGTTTCTGTTCAGGCCCCTTCTCCAGGATAAACACCTCTTGAAGGTGGAATAATATCCCTCAATTCTCCTTTGCTTTCCGTTTTTTTGGCTCACACTTCCTCCTCTCTGGGGGCGCCATCTTGATTTTCTTCCTTGGTTTCTCTTACGGCTGACTCTGATTTAGGGTCCCACACTCCTTGCTCTGGGACACTCTCTGGACAACCTTGTTGGATGCATGGAGGCCACAAGCTGAGACTGAAGCCAAGAAGCCAAAGTCACATCTCAATTTCTGGCTGGACTTCTCAAAGTTCTGAGGTGACTACAAGTCTGTGCACCCTCAGTTCAACTGGTCAGGATCTCCCAAACCTGGTCTTCCATGGTGACCTTCTTAATGGATGCATTCACCAGTCATCCAGAAACTGGGATCACCCCAAACTCCTCCCTTCTGATTGGCACCAAATGAACACAGCCCTTCCAGATTCTCAGTGGGCCACGTCCTGAGCTAAGCACTGACAGAGCTGCAGGGCTATGGAGGAAGGACTACTTTAATACGTACCTTGAAAATGGGCACCCCAAGATTGAGAAGGCTTAGGAAAGTTACTCAGTCACACACAGAGAAAGTACTGCAGCTCAGCTTCACCTCCTGATGAACACACCCCAGGGGCGGCGCCTATAACCTCTTATACTCAGCCAGTACCTATTCCCTAGTGGGGACCCCACTAATAATATAAAAGAAAAGGCTGAGGTTTAAAGCAGGCAGGTGCAGCCTAGGCTCGTTAGAGCTGGAACTGTTCTAAGGCAGCATAAGCTACCTTTGAGGGGAGGAATCTCCAGAACATCTATCAGAGCGGCTTTGTGTTAAACGCCAATCGAGTTTAAAGTTTCCACGTGAGTTATGCTTATTCCAATGATGACGGGCAGTTGTCCGTTTCCATAGATTCACTTCCAGTGACTGGGAATAAAGAGAAGAGGTTTAAACTACAATGTAAAAGGGGCTGGGGATTTAGCTCAGCGGCATAAGCACCTGCCTTGCAAGCAGGCAGTCGTGAGTTCGATCCCTGGTACCGGTAAAAATGAAAAAGACCAAAAAAAAAAAAAAAAAAAAAAAACTACAATGTAAAAGATAAGGTAGAAAAAAAAAAAAAACCTTCTAGAGGTAAAGAGCTGGTAGATTTAGTGCTCCCTTGTAAGGACTTTCTTCCTAAGGGAGGCTTTAAAGTCTGCCTCCTCCCTCTTTCTCCTCCTGTTTAAGTGGCTCAGAATTCTGGCGTAGCTAGAATGAGTTTGGAGCAATCTGACATGAAGGTAGCCCCTTACCAGGTTATAAACAGACCGGAAGCTCCGGGTTTGTAAACATATTTGATTTGGCACATCTACTTCCTAGGAAAATTCTAACTTCTGGTTTATTTTGAAAAAATAGTGTGACAACCCTGGGTTCTCTGCCCCAGCTGGCAAAATCCTTGCTGGAGTAAGATCAGTCTGCCTCCTTGGGCAGGCTTCATGTTCCACTTGGCTTTAGCCCCATAGGCCGGCTTAGCTATTGCTGTTACCTTCTTGGCCTCTCTAGACGATGGGTTGGTGACCCTGAACAGGTCAACCCTTCAAGTATGCAGATTTCCATTTGGCCAAAATCATACTGAACATCATCCAACAGTACCAAAGCATAGAACACACACCGAGTTGCTTTTCCATTGAAGGATCTGATCTCACAGTGTTATTTTAGCTCGCCAAGTAAACATGCAAAATCAAGTTCCCTTCTTGCTTGCCTTCTGGGGAAATCAGTCATTCACCAGGTGTTGAAATACAAACTTATTTCTCACAATTGCCAACTTTGCTATACAGAGGGCCCATGTTGATTTCTACCTAATGAAAATTCCAGAGCAGGCTGGAGCCCGACAGATACAGCCGGATCCGATGTTTACTGTGGAGCTAATCACAATCATGTTTACAGGAAAATGCCCTCATCTGCTTCCGGCAGCTCCAGCCACTCAGCCATGGGAGAGCTGTCTTCAAAGGCAATTGCCTGTCATTTTGCTGATTTATGTTGAGCAACTGCAAGGACCCCTCGAGGTATTTGTAGCTAGCTTGATGATTCCCAGCTTATAAAGTGGCACTGGGCAGAGTATTTCAGTTCAAATTCCCATCAAGACAGAATTTAAATCCTCAGCCCTGCTGCTCGGGTTTGCAATGTGAGCACTTTAGATAAGCAGAAACCATCAAACCCTAAATGCTGGGGGAAATGCAACCTGGACGTCTTCAAATGGAGCCTGCGCCCAAATCTTCTTTTAGGCCTTAGATATGAAAGTGATTCTAACAATCTTTAAAATAGTGATCACAGACGCTTTTCCCCAAGAAATATGCAAGACTGAGGCCGGGCGGGAACTATCACATATGATTGGAGAAGCCACGAAACACATTTTTCTGACCACCTGCTTGGATTCCTACATTTCAACCAGCAGAATCTAATTTCCTCGGAATTACTCTGCTCTGAAACAGAAATTTTCTTTTTAAAATGAAAATATTACTGGAAAGAGTGATCTATTAAATCGCTAGCCCATTAACTTCTGGTCGAGCTTCAGTTTGGATGGGGCACAGCTCTTCCCAGGACAAGTCCCCCCAAGCCCCCACCATATGCACTGAGGATCCCAAACCTGCAGCTCTCCCAGGGCTGCCCTCCTCTGCAGATGCTGGCAAGGGTGATGCCAGGTGAGAATCAAAGCCCTGTGATGATCCCTTCTTTGCACCTCCCAGCAAGACCCAAACCACCCAAGCGTGAAAGGATGTGTTCTTTAGATTCTCCTATACAGCAATTGGAAGTCACACAAATGACTTAAAGATCGCCTGCAACTTATGTTTTCTGTATTTCACTGGGTGTTGTAGATAACAGATACACATAATGTTGGAGCTGGAAGATTCAGGGGCCTAGCTCCGCCCCTCAGGTTAAAAACAAAACCTCCCTGCAGCGATTTTCCCAGTCAGTAGAGACCAGGGAATCTTAATAACCCGGACATGTGGAACTGAGTCATTCTAACTGAGGCGGACTCCAAAAGAAGTCCCACTGACTCATGTCCTGTCATCTCCTCCAGCCCTCACTTGGTGAGAGCACGCCTTCCTTCCATGTAGAAAAGACTACTCTGATGTGCAATCTCACTAAATTTCTTAGTTTCTTTCTTGGTATCCCAGCTGTATTTTCCATGTCTCTGTTATCTGCCCTATTTGGTCATCTGCAAACTAGACAATGCTTCCCCTGTGACATGGAACGTGGTTTTCTACAAGGTGCAGCACAATTCCGGCACAATTCCGTTGTCCTCCTGTTCGGCAGCTTGTTAAGCCTGAGGTTCCCTGCTCTGTGGCTGTGTACCGTCAGGATCAGCACGCCGCTGGGTGGCAGTGTTTCAGAGCATTCCTGAGCCCTGCAGCATGGCTAGCGCTTCGCTGCTGCTTGCTGATCCTTTACAGCACAAATAGGGCTGTGTGAGCAGGCGGGACACAGATCCGCTGCCCTGCTCTGGAAAGGATGAGTATTAGACATTACGGTAACGAGGGACAGAGATCTGTGCACCGTCTGTCTCCTTTCAAAGCTTGTTCTATCCACAAAGCAGACGCCTGCCTCTGTTTTAACAAAGGAATCACGAATCCTTAGGCTGTTTGGGAGGTGTCCTTGAAAAGAATAGCCATAACTCTCTGCCCTCCTCGTTCTGATTTTTCAACCCACCATTGGGTCCTGATTCATCCATAAAAACAACAACCAAAGGGGAAAAAGGCAATCCCCATGAGCATTATGTGTTTGCTGAGCAGGATAGTAATGGCCTAATCCTTCTAATGGCTTTGGTCACTGCAGGATATTAGCTATTAGAAGGGTCTGTTTTAATGGGGGTGGTGGGGGAAGGTAGGGCCATCTGCTGATTACAGCATACACCGGGAATGAAAAGAAATTTAAAGAGACACAGCCCATTGATTTGGACACAAATAATTAGTTTGTGGTTTAAAAGGTATGTGCAGAGCTTGAATTTTAGTATCTGGGTTAGTTGCATAGTTCAAACTCAAATGTGATGTCTCAGATTGGAGATGAACTATTTGGTTCCACTCTTGTGTTTTTTGTAAAGACAGTCTCAAGGGCTTCCAAGGAATGTGGCCTGAAATGCTTAAACATTTACAACATGAGTTAGCTCCTGTGAAAATGAAGCCAAATGTTTTTATTATAAACAGGTCAGTCCAGGACTACACAGTGGCATGCATGTCTGATCACCAAGTCTCCTGCCATAGCCCCAGGCCCAGACTCTGCACAGGACCTAGTTTCGTACATCAGTGGTCCCCAACCCATGGGCCTACAGGCTACAAATTCATGGCCTATCAGGAGTTGGGCCACACAGCAGTTGGTGAGTGGCTGACCAAATGAAGGTTCATTAATATCTACAGCCTCTCCTCATCACTCACATCACCACCTCAGCTCCACCTTTGGTCAGATCGGCAGGCATTAGATTCTCATAGGATGGTGAACCATACTACCCTACAATGAACTGTGCATATGGGGTGTCTAGCTTGGGTTCTTCTTGAATCATCCTGAAACATCCTCCTTTCTCCTGTCTATAGAAAGCTGTCTTCCATGAAACTGGTCCCTGGTGCCAAAAAGGTTGGGGCCTGGTGACCTAGCCTCTTTTGGGAGGTTCTCCCTAATTTCTCTGATTCATCCTTCACTTTCCTTTCCAAGCCTGATGACAGGATAAAGGAATTGAAGCCTTCTGGAGTATCATGAAATATCAGGAAATGAATTAGTCTTTCTGTTAAGGAAAAGAAGGGGCAGACTGACCTCACCTTCCAGATGTGTTCAGCCTAGACCAGAGGTGAACAGAGACCTGGGGCTTCCCTCTTGGCCAGGCTCTGGTTCATTGGGGAATGACTGTTGCCATGTCTGGGGATTTTATATCCCAACTTGATGCAAAAGAAGACAGTGGGAATATATTTGATATCAAATGCACCCCGTCATGACACAAAATCCTGACTGACCATTTGGTGCTTGAGCTGAGAGAACATGAAACCTTGGGGACAGATAGTTCCTCAGTCTGAGCTGCATTGCCTATGGTGGGACAGCTGCCCTATGCTTGTCCAGGTAGTAGGCAGAAGACACCAGTGTTCTGAAAAGACCACGGTCACCCATGATGGGGAAGTCACAGAAGCCATCACAGGAGAGGTGAAGCTCAAGTGAGGCCTTGTAGGAAGAGAAGGTTTATCTATTAGTGAGAAGGGCAGAGGACAGTGCTGCAGGGAGACCTTGGGTGACATAGGTCCAGAGGTCAGGAACATACAGGAATGCAAAGATAGCCCATGTGGCTGAAACTGAAGGGCCTGAAAAGCGCAGTAGAAGACAAGTAGGATAGATTCTGGCCTGATCTGGTACCTTTATAGTCAGCCTTTTCTAGACTACAAGGAATAGAGGTGCTTGATTTACTTGGAGTGAATAGGGTTGGATCTAAGACACAGGGAAGGCCTTGCCTCTAAGAAAGGCAGGGACAGCAACACTGAGACGATCATTTCTTACAGTTCCCACCAAGGAGGAAATGCTGTGCCTCAAGGGGCTACACTGCAGTGCGAGGTCAGAGAGAAGGAGGGGGGCTATGAGGGTGACCCCTCGCTGTGGTGCACGTGGAAAGGATTGCGTGAGGCAGAGAAGCAGGCTGAGGGCTGGCCAGTCTGGACACTTGCAGTGTGTTCTAGGATGAAGGAGCTGCTTCTAGGTCCTTATCCAGCCCAGGAGTGATTATGGCAGGTGGAAAGCTGTCTTCTATTTCCGGGATTTGGTTATCCATAAAAAGGGCCCAGCCCTTCAGAGTCAGCAAGACCCCGGATGCCAAAGCCTCAGAACGCAGAAAATAATGGACATGGCTAATGAACCAAGGGGACACACTGTGGCTCTAGCAATGCTCCCATCTTGCTATCCGCATGGCTGCCACTCCAGTGCTCCAAATTAAATGACTCATCCCAGAACTGTGCTAATCCAATCAGTGGACTTCCCAGTTACCACACAGCCATGACCTAGAAACATACACATGCCACAGTCACTGGCAAAAGCTCCACCTGGAAGTGCATGAGGTACTGGGGGACATTTCAGACCTGAACTCAGGGCTAGTCAGTTTGCTAGTGGGTCTTTCAGTTTGGCAAGCTATTTTGAGAGCCTTCTGATGGTAAGCAAGCCAGGCTGAGGGGAAACCTGAGATTCTGAGAAGAAAAAAAACATAAGCAGGGGCTGGGGATTTAGTTCAGCAGCAAAAGCACCTGCAAGCAGGTGGTCATGAGTTCGATCCCCGGCACCAATAAAAAAAAATTATATATATATATATATATATATATATATATATATATATAACCAGCTATTGCCTCACTTGGCTTTTCCCACCAAAGCTTATGGAAGCCAGGCAATGAGTCTGGGTTACAACTACAGATGCAGCCAGGATTCTAAACAGGGTTGTCTAAACAGTGAAAACGTCTTTATATGGAAGATGAGCTTTTTGTTAATTTATGGCATGGATTGGACAGTGTCTTAGTTACTTTTTACTCGTTGCTGAGACAAAATAACTGAAGCCCAAAGTTGGGAAAGGAAAGGTCTATTTCTTACAGTTTTTGGAGGTTTCAGTCCACACTCAGTTGGCTCCAAAGCAGGCAGGCATGGCTGGGCCGCAGTTCATGGCGACTGCAAACAGCAAACAAGAACCAGCAAAGAGCAAGATACACCTTCTTCCTGCCATTACATCACATCTTGGCTCCAACCCTAGGTGGGTATAGCACTAACACCATCAATCCAAGCACTAGACAATGAACCAATCACAAATGCACAATGCAAACTCATGAGGCCTGGGGGACACAGACATAAACCATGACAGACAGGGAAGAGCTTGGAAGACTCATGAGGATCCTGTTACAGCACCTCTTGGGTCTCTACATTGGGGAGATGATGGCCCTGGGACAGAGAAGGGGAAGGTCCTAGAGACAGGCAGAAGGGAGAATTGATAAGATTTAGGAACTGATCAGCCATAGAGGGAGAGAGACAGGAACAATCCAAAAATGATTTAGAGACTGTAAACCTCGGGGAACAGAGGAAGACATTCGGAAAGCAAATGCCAGGGGATCCACTTCAGACACAGAAACCATTCAGGTGACAGCAAAGGAACCCCGAGGTCTTGCTGGGCAGGAAGCACTGCTGCTGAAGCGAAGACACAGAAAATGGGCTCAGTTTTCACTCCTGACTCCAACAACTCCACAAAGACTAGGATGCTCCCACCGTTTCTCAAGTTTTCTCTAACTCCTCGGAAGTCCAAATCCCGCGTCTACAGTAAATAGGTGCCAATGACACTTACCTAATTTCCTCCAAGCACCTCTGTTTAACTTTGCCTTTTAAAGAGCTGAAAGCATGCTTTTCATGCTAATGTACACTGATCACTCACTAGAGACTGACTCTCCTGATTAATGAGGAGCCAGCAGGTGTGAAAGCTGACTCAAAGGCCGTTAGTAGGCCAGGCCTCTGTACACTCTCTGGAATGCTGGAATAATTTTACTGCATCAGTGTGGGCTCTGTGTTCAAAATGTCCTCCAAAACCCTCAGGAGTGTGGAAGGAGTGTGGATTAGGGGGGCCTTATAGCTAACTTGCTGTTAGATGTCAGAGGTGAGTCACTTGGGGGTGTGACCTGGAATAACCCGTGTCCTTCCCTGGCTCCGTGCTTCTCTCTCTGCTTCCTGACTGCTGTGGGATGAGCAAATGTTACCCACCCAGGCTTTTCCACCATGCCAATTCTGTCTTGGAGTCATTGCTCATAGACTGAAACTGTGAGCCAAAATAAACTTCTCCTCTTTTAAATTATGGGTGCTAGGTATTTTGTCCTAACAATTGAGACAATGACTAAGAAAGCTAGAAAGGGCAAAAAAACTGTACTCCTTTAGGTCATTTTTCTTTTCAAATCCATGTTCTAAGCATGGCACTGTGAGGCCCTGCAGCTCCTCCTTTTGGTTTATTTCTAAGTGCTGACTAATTTCTAACTTTTATCCTGCCTTAAGATGTTAGATTTCAACTTAAGTCAAAATAAACCTTTCTTCTTTATAAGTTTACTGTCTTAGGTATTTTGTTATAGTAATGCAAAACTAACTTGCACAGCACACATGAAAGAGAAGAAGGTACAAAGTAGGTCACATCCATTACAGCAACCTACTCTTATGAAAATTGATGCTATCTCTTAAAGTTTTCCCGACACATATACACACGTATACACCTCACTACCTTAACAGCCAAATTTCAACATGAGTTTTGGCAGGGACAAAAACTACATTCAAACTATAGCCTCAGTAGTTTTTGGCCTCCTTGAAAGATCAGATTCCCCTGTTCATTGCATTTATTTGCTACCACAGAATTAAGTATTTCACCTTTGCAGCTGCTAGGTCAAAAATATATTTTGACACCTGTTAAAATGGTGAAAAAAAACTTTGTTCAGGATTCCTTCCATGTCAAGGTCATCACAATATGGGAGAAAAAGGAGCTCCCCCCAAACACAATAAGGACATTTGGGATAATTGGTCCATGAGCACAGTGAAAGGGCTGATGGATTAAACATTACCAAGAAACATTAGGAGCAAGGGGATTCTTGCTAAACTGACTTAATATGATTCTTGCTGGAGGCAGACCAGGATGGCCAAAGACTGAGAAAGGAAGACAAGAAATTTGATCAGTTGTGGAGGATGCTCAGATATCAAGGCTGGGGGGATTTTTTTCTTTTTGATATAGGATCTTGTTGTGTAGTTCAGGCTGGCCTTAAACTCATTATGTGACACAGGCTGGCTTCAAATGCATAGCAATCCTTCTGCCTTGACCTCTCGAGTGCTGGGCTTACAGGATGTGCACCATCGTACCTGGTTGAGGGCGAGGGAATTCTTACCAAACTGGCTTAGCAGATGTGAAGACAGCAGCGGACCTGGACCTTTGTTTTAAGGCTTTGCTGAGGAGACAATTCAGGGGAACCTGAGAACCTGACTAAAGTTTGTTCAATGAGCTTTTTTTGTGAGTGACCATGGGTCTGGTTTTTATGCATTTTTGTGGTTATACAATTTTTTTTAATATACTGTAAGCCACTTGAGCAGGCGCCTAAGTTGGTCCTTTCTTATCACGTGCTGTGGTTGGGAGGGTTTCCCCTAAGGATTTTGTGTGCTGAAAGCTTGGTCCCCAGGGTGGCATGATAAATGATTATGATGCTATTTACAGGCAGGATCTAGTAGAAGGCAGTTACATCATGGGGACAGACACAGAAGACAGCAATGCCCTTGTAGGAGCAGATGAGGTCTCAGGGGCTGGGTCGGTTATTGCAATCAGTTCTCAGCTTGTTCTTTTGCTCTCTCTCTCAATGTGACCTCTCAATCATACAGTCCTTCAACCGTGTGATGCCACCTGCCATGCCATAACACATCGTGAGTGTTTCTCCACACGTGGGTGCTGGGCTCTGGACTTTTAGGCTCTAAAACTGTAAGTTAAATAAATGTCTAAGTGCTGGAGAAGCTGTTTGGGGAAAGCAAGCTTTCTACATTGTTGGCGGGAATGTAAACCAGTACAGGTGCTATGGAGGTCTGTGGGGAGGCAGATTCTTCAAAAACTACAACTAGAAATTCCACATTCCCCTTCTGGGTGTCTTCCTGAAAGAGTTAAAGATGTCCTGTTACAGTAGTACATGCATAGCCACATTTACAGTGGCACAATTCACAAAAGCTAAGCCTCGGAAGTGGCTTAGAGGTCTATCGGTGAATGCAGAGGAAAATGTGACACACACCATGGAGTGTCACTCTGCCACTAAGATAAACTTGAGTCATTTGTAGGAAAACGGATGCACCTTGAGACCATAGTGTCAAGTGAAACAAATCAGACACATAAGCTTAATAAAAAAGATAATAATATCTTTCTCAAGATCTTTCTCAAATGGGAAAAGGATCAAAAGATGGAGTGGGGAGAAGGGAGGAACTAAAATGTGTGTCCTACATGCACCAACTCCGCACAAGGAATGCAATCATTATGTACTGCAAACATGTACTAGTAAAAAGACCTTAAAGGGAAAAAACACATGGTATACCAGTTTCAGGCATTTTGTTATAGCAACACAAATCACCATGACCTTGGCACCTACACTGGACCTGAGGCACTGCGGTTCTCAGTAGGCATTTGCTGGCTGAATGAATGGGCGAACACCGCAATGCTAAGCCAGGCAAATGCCCTCAGGAAGCAGACCCCCAGCTGCCCGGCTGCAGTTATTCCACCTCTTTTTTGTTTCTGTTTGCTTTTTTGCATTTTTTCTCATTTGGCTGCATGGCTGAGAATTCAGACTACGCGCTCCTGCAGCGCTGGTGCTAACTCAGTGCCTCTGCCTGTGGAAGCCCAAACCACACATGTGGCGGAGTCCAGAGAAGGGGTTTGCAGAGCTGGGGGCCTCCCTTCTGTGCAAATGCTTTCTGGCTGGTTCTGCCACCATCTAGATTCCCCTGCCAGCTGAAGCTAGAGGTGGCCAGGGGACGCAATGGCCCCCTCAAGGATTTGTTCTGTAATTTGTTGGTGAGGAAGAGGGAGGACTTCCCCAGCTCTTCGGTCTGAGTTAGGTTCCCCTTTTTAGTAATCAAGCCCTTTAAGAAAAAAAGAGGGTGTGTGGTTGCATTTCCAAGCCTCAGGAACTTCCCTTCCACTTCCATTCCTTGATGCTCCCATCTCACCTCCTGCCTCAACTTCTGCCACCTACAGACCTCACCACTGCCTCTGCTTCTTCCTTGTGCCCTTATATTCTGCTTCTTAAAGACTGGAGGACTCAGGACCTCGGCTGCAGAGTGCCTCACTCACTCTTGGCTATCTCCTCTGCAGGTGTCCTGACCGGTGGGCAGCCCTGTGCTAGGAGACTCCCGAAAGACCACCCCAAGGCTCCACTGCCAGGGGTGCAGCTCCTCATGCAGATTCACTAACACAGGTTGGACTGGACCCAAGGCCAGGGTCCATCTTGCCTGCTCACTCTTTTCTCACCTGCTCACTCTGATGGCTGCTGGTTGCAGTGTTGTGAGTGACCGGCACTGTGGGCAGCTTCCAGCCAACAGCAACAAGTGATGAGACCCTGTGAAGAACCTAGTCCTGCCAGCAGCCACATGCATGAGTTCTGAAACTGATCCTCCCAAGGGGAACCATCTGTCATGATCCCTGCTCCATAAGGACAGACCTCCTGCCAATATGCTGGTGTGCTGTGTGAACTGGTTACAGTGGTTGTCCGGAAGCACCCTGCAAGGACACCGACCACCCACTGTACACGGTCTGAGATAGAAAGGACAAAAAAGCCACAAAACAGCACCAGATACATGTTATTTCAATATATAAAAAAAATCACCCTTATACTCAGTCACCTAAACACTGTACAGATGAGAATCTGACCCATCGCTAATAAAATGAGGGAATGCTTTCAGCTTCTTGCTTAGGTGAACAGTTTTAGAATTCGGCACCTGAGTTCATCCCCAATGCAGCTCTATTCCAGGAAGACATGGGGGAGAATTCCGAACCGAAAGGCTTGAGATGGGCTCCTTCAGCATGCTTCTGCAAGAGTATGGTAAAATACACATCTTTCGATTATACTGGCTCATTTGAACCTCCTGCAACCTTGTAAAAGCAGCAAGGAACATGCCATCATGGCCATTTGAACTGGAAACTGAGGCTCAGACAGGTTAATGACTTGCCTCAGGTCACACTACTATTATGTTCTGGAATCGCGTTTCCTGATATCAAAACCAGGTATGCATCTGTTCTCTGCCCTGGAAGCCCCTGCTTGACTTGCAGCTGTTTCCAACCCAGAATTTATTCACATGTTAGAAAACAAGACCATAATCATTACCGTAATTGCCAAGACAATGAGGAGGGTTTCCTTCCTGCCCTGGGGCCCTACACAGAACAATACAAAAGACCAGTAAGGAAACCTTTCCTCCTTGTGTAGCGCCGAGCTCCAAGCAGCTTTGGCACACATCAGGAGTTCCAAGGTCAGGATGGCAGCGTAGGTATGAGGTTAGGGGCTTGTAAATACTGCAGCAGCACCTGGAGTCTGGTTATGACCCCACACTTTCACTATCCAGACATCATGGAGCCATTTGCCATGCCTACTAAGTGTCCCAAGGTCTAAAGATCTTTGCCAGAGTGGATAGGTTCCATGGGAGGGAGAAAAACCAAAGACATTGAGTTTGGGGTACAACTTGATACCTAGTGAAAGGGAGGTGGCATCCACAAGGAGAGGAACCAAGAGAGAACTTTCTGGGGCTTTGCACAAATTCGACAAGAACTTTAGGCATCCAAGTCACACAAGTGGAGATTTGAGGCAACCTGTTTTAAGACCCCGGGAGGTAATAATGAAATTATTATCAGGACTTGCCCAGATCATTAAACACTCAAATCATGGTTCCTTTGACTCTATCACGCTCATTTATGCTCTGCCACATCACTCAGCTCTTTGACATCACCAGATGTCGAAGGATGACAGCCTGACATGCATGTGATCAACACTCTCCCCACCCCTTTCTGGTTCAACTCCTTTTTTCTCAGAGCTAGCTCCTGCCTGTCCTACAGATGTTTACTGAGCCTAAAAGAATGCTAATTTTCTAAAGGTTTGGTGTTTTAATATGTGAAATAACAGGTCCTTGCAAATCCATTTCTAGCTTATTGATTCTGACAATTGCTCCAAAGGGCATGGAGTAAGCATGGATTTCCTGTGTGGAGACCACCCTGGAGCAGCAGGGAAGTCCTCTGACTGTGCCTTCTGGAAGGCACCCCATACTTAATTCATCCATAAAGGGCAGCGGGCTGCTCATTCATTCACTGGCAGCTACGCTTGCATCCTAGATCTGAGCCCTCTGTCCTTAATGACATCAGGTAGGGGGGGGTTACTGACCCTTTTCCAACATGTCCCTGCAAAAAAAGGAGATAAACTTAAATGATCCTGCAGAAGAGAAATATTTGCAGCTTCTAGTCATGATTTTGTTCCACCCACATTGATGAAGTAGCCACACTTAAATCACAGGGTCCTTGAAATGCAATCGTGAGTGAGGGCTCTGCCCCAGGACAGAATGTGGTAAAGACAGACCCATAAGTCATCCTGCAGAGTCCAGCCAGGGTTGTCATAATTCCCAAAGACACAATCCTGAATGCAAATAAACCTGAATGTTGAAATCCTGAAAGATTAAAATCCTTAAAGATTAAATCTCTAGAGTCTAAAATCTGGAAAGGCTAAACATCCCCCCAAATCATAATCCCCCCAAAATTAAAATTCCAAATGTTGAAATCCTGAAAGCAGAAATCTCAAAAACTGCAATATCCATTTTAAAAGAAGGTACTACAAGGAAGACAGAAAGCAGAATTCTGGGGAAGAAATTAATGCATGTTTCTGTTGTAAACAAGACAGCTGCATTTCACTAGCAGAATGAATACCTACCAACACAGTAAAGCACTACTTTGCTTGTGTCTGTGCGGGCATTTCCAGAAGGGATTAGCACGTAAACCTGAGTGGATTTGGTGGGGAGGATCAGCTCACAGAAAATGAACATGAACACATTCTCTGGGGAGAAGCTGCCCTAAAAGAAAAAAGTGGCACCGGACCTCAAAATACTGCTTAAGATCGTGAAAGCACATTCTACCTATGCTTCACCTCCATAAAGTCTCCCTGCGACAGTCTTTTCCAGGGGTCTATTTTGAAAAACGTTTTTGGAGAGATTGTTTGGGCTGTTTGGCTGTTTCCTTTTTCTTCTTTTAGTTTTTTCCCCACTATTTTAAATGGTCAGTGTCATTATTTTACTATTCACTGTGTTTGTTTCACGTTTGCATTATTTCTACTACTGCAGATATAAATTATATGAAGGCTTTTAGGGCATTCTAATCCGTTTACATATTTTTTTTAAAGTTTGGATCTTTGAAAACGCATTACCGCAACACTGATTGTTTAAACTTTCTCAATAAGTGAAGACACATCCTTTTCATCTATCTGTATTTGTGGATTTTTGCTTGTCTGCTTTGTGCTACTGGGGATTAAAGCCAGAACCTTCACACTGAGCTATATATACCCCAGAACCTAGTCTAAGTTTTTATTATGAGACCTGGTGTCTTAGTTACTTATCTTGTCGCTGACACAAAATGCCTGACACAAGTTAAATGAAGAAAGGTTTATTTCAGTTCAAAGTATGTGGAGGTTTCAGTCCATAGCTGGCTGGCTCCAAGGCAGGGCAGCACAGCACAGGGACCCTGCAAAGGAGAAACAGTCTACAAGCCTTTAGGGTGGTGCCACCTGCACTCAGAGTGGGGCTTCTGTATTCGGTAAATTCATTCAGCTACACCCAGAACTATGCTAATTCCAACTGGTGGGCTAACATAGTACCAGCACCCTAGATCAAGCCTGCTCCAAAAAGCCCTACTTATGAGTACCTGAAGCTTTGAGGCATGTCTAGATACAACCATAGCACAGAATCTCACTAAATGCCCAGGCAAGACTCAGACTTGCCAACCTCCTGCCTCAGTCTCCCAGAAGAAGAGGAAGGAGGAGGAGAAGGAAAAGAAAGAGAAGGAGGAGGAAGAGCAGGAAGAGAAGGAGACAAATTATATATATATGCACATACACACACAGTAGTACCTTGGTTCAAGAATTTAATTTGCTAGGATTTTGGAAAAAAGATGGTCATGTTTGGTTTGTGTGGAAAAATGGTCAAAGTTGTGTTTGTCACTCAATATAGTGTTTGCAAATAAAAATAAAATGTTTCCCAATACTTCTGTTTGTAAATCAAATTAATTGTTTGCAAACGAAAGCATTCGTGAATTGAGGTGACACAGTATATAAACATACATGCATATATGCACATATATATACATATAGGAAAAAATTTCTCCAGACCTTTAGTTCTTTGGATGGATGCATATGCAATAGTGACCTGTCATAGTTTTGGATCCATCTCATCAAAAAAATTTAAATTGTCCATCACCACACTTCAGACGACTGCAGCTATAAAGCATACAAAGTGTACATGCTCTTAGTAATATGAATGTTTAACTTTTTAAAAAACATGGTAAGTTCCCAATTTATGAACATTTGTGTTGCAAACTTTCCCAGGTGTCCTGTATAAGACTCACTTTGTTAGCTTATGAATGAATCTGGTTCACAAACAATTCTGGAATGTAGCTCGTTCATAAGTCAGGGACTTGCTGTATTCCAACAATAGGCAAATTGCCATTAATCCCCCTCAAAAAAACTATCCTTTCACTTCAAACACAATGTTCTTGCCACTTTCTGAAGCAGTTCTGAAAGTCCCGATTCATGAGTATCTTTCATAGCACTGTTGCACTTGCTGGATATCCTGAATCCATTCAAAATATTTTCCTTTCATAATCATTTTGATTTGGGTGCGGAGCCAGAAGTCACAGAGTGGCAGATGCCATGAGTAAGATGAATGAGGTCTAGTTTGGTTTAGATCATAGATACGGAAGCTGATTAGGTCACAAAGGCACTAGACTGAAGCTTGCTGTCAGGAGGCAGAGTCTGGTCAGAAGAGGCAGCCACTACCCAGTGAGACCTGGGTGAGTGTCTCTCTCTTCCTGTCCCCTCTCTCGAACTCTCTGCTTTTGCCCTCCACGTAGTGAGCAGCTATCCCTCTGCCATGTGCCTGTGCCATGTACCTGCCGTGCTGTGTGGGAGCCAGCCAACTATGGACTGAAATGTGAGTCAAAATAAACCTCTCCTTCTTTAACCTATGTTGATGATTTTGTCCCAACCATGAGAAAATGACCCAGACAAAGACATAGCACCTTGGCGGACATCATCATGAACATTTGGAATTGATTCGGAATATCAAGGCAACCACAATCCTGAACCTAACGCCATTCACAGAGAGGATGCTTCCCAGGATTGTATCCAGAAAGTAGCAAGTGTAATGAGATAAGAGTGTTCAAAGGGTGGGGAAGCATTTTGAGGGCAAATAAGGGCCATGTGTCTTTTACTATAATAATATTTTATTTTTATTTAAGCGTTCACCATGTATTTTGCTCAGACCTGATACTTTGCACCTTTGACATATTTATAAATACCTTTTGTCTGCTCCTAACTGTAGCTGCCTAGGTGACTGTCAGTTGTAGACCTCAGTGTTTTATGTGAAATACATTGTTGACAGTGCAAAGATGCCTATAAAATGCTGTTATATGTCTGATTCTCCAATGAATTCCCTTTTAAAAATGTCAATAAAGGTCTTAAACATACTTAAATTATTTTCGCTATACTAAATTTTGAAAATTTTGTTCTTTCAGAATTTCAAAATTCAGTATTACAGCATTCAGGATCATGTTTTTTGGGATTACTTCCTAAAGCAGGGAAAAAATCTGTACATAGTCTCTATGGGGACTTTATGCCAAAATCCTGCCCCAGTGTGTATCTGTTTCAGATGGGAATTGGGTTTAAAAAGGACAAAGAATCTGCTTCACCAAATGAAAAGTCAAACCTGAGCATGCTCTGACTCAAGGTAGAAAAGACCCTCATTATTATCCGGCAGTGTTGAGAGCTGACAGTTCAGGATGCTTACAAGCAAAAACTCATCATTAAGGGAAGAAGAATCTAGGCACTAACTGGGGGCGATCCTGTGAGGGGAAGCAGAGATTGTTATTCCTCTGGAGAAGCTGCCCTGACAGCAGTCTGATCCAAATTCTGGACACTTTTCGAGGAGCTGAACAAAAAGACCAGATCGTGTGACCTCTTAAGGTTGGCTTTCTAGAGGGGAGAGACTGACAAATCGCAAAGTAGATCGTGCTTAAAAGCGATACAATCCTGTAGATAAAGTGAGACAGAGAATGGAGGGGGAGAGTCTTTCGAGGGCTGGGGCACGAGGCACAATCATAAGAAAAGAGGTCAGGCAGCCCTTTGCTAAGGGAGTAACTGAGTCACTACTTAGCGGAGGTGAGAGAGTGAGCCAATCAAGTATGGGGGCGGGGAGTGCACAGCCCCCCGCAGAGCTTACTTGACGTGTTGAGGCGCAAGGAGACCAATGTGGTGACTTCACTTAGCAGGGAGGAGATCAGAGCAGACAAGGAGGGATGTGGATATGCTGACCTCATGAGGTCTGGGGGTTCTGGGCCAGGATCTCGCCCCAGTGTCAGCACCAGCCAAGAGTCTGATAGAAGTGCAGAGTGGTGAGTCCCACCTTAGCGTCACCGAGGCAGAGCTGCACCTTCCAAAGCCTTTCAGTGGCTCAGGGGCCCTTGAAAACCTGAGAGGCTTCTGCTCCTTACTCAGAATAAGGTAAGATGCCAATGGAGGGTCTGAACATTGGAGGAACAGGATCTGAGGATGCAGGGCTGCTGTAAAGAAAAAAAACTGAAAAGGGATAAAAGCAGAAGCCAGAGCAAAGTCGGAAGTGCCAGTCACCTGGGGAGAGGTGACAGTGCGCATGACTGAGAGGAGGACGTGAGACAGGACCTGCTGAGGGATGGGATGCAGGTGGGAGATAAGAGAGGACGAGGACAGAGGATGACATTTACTGAGCGTTTGCCATCTGCCAGGCCTTGAATCTTGACCCTCCTTACTTCGTTTAATCCTGACAGTGGCCTTCTGAGATTCAGTATTGTTAGTTCTAGGAGGCTAAATCACAAGAGTAGCAGAAGAGGGCTCAAGTCACAGACCCAGTATGCTGCCTGCAAAGGCCAAGTTCCTCCGGTACCTGCTGACACCCTCAGCCAGGAGCCACCCTGAAGGTCAGAGCAGTGTGAGAATTAGAGCCAGCCAACCTCCATGACACATCCCCTGTGTGCTGTGAGCATGTCCCTCTGAGACTTCAGCTTCTTATCTGCAAAATGAGTTTCTTGATACTCTGTAATTCTGCTGCAGGATAAAGATGCTGACCCTCCAGCAATGGCCACTGCTTATTTCTCTGTTTCCAGGCTACTTTGGGGTTTTTTTGCTCACTGTTTTTTTTTAATTGTGCCATATTATATGTATGCACAATGATCTCAAACCAGATTTTAACAGAAAGCGTAAAAGGACAGAAATAAAGCCCCAGCAAGAAGCAGACGGGATGAAGACAACGCAGGACAGGAACAAACAACCAGGAAGATGAAGAGAGAAAAGACAAAGCCCAGGAAGCTGACCAGGGAGGACAGAAACCTACCAGCAGAGTACGTTACATTTCCAGCCTCAGGAAGGCTTTTCCCTCTGGGTGTAGCGTCGTCTCTGTCTATAAAGCCTCACAAAGCAGCAATACATTTCCTCTTTTCTTTCTGCAGTTCCAACGTGCTCCCTTCCTCCCAGCAGCTAGGTGAAAAAGGGATATTGTGAAGTTTGGCAGGGCTTTTGTTTTTGGAGATTTTTCTCCCAACAAAAATATTTAAATAGCTACGTCTGCACAAATATTCAACCTCCTACTTAACTCCATCAAGGCCCAGTCACCGTCAGGCTTGAGACTAAGATTCTCAAGGGAATAGGCAAGTCTTTCCTTCACCGGGGCTTATTTTCCTCTCTTAATCAGGGAATTCCCACAGAGCAGCAAGGAGCATGTGGCTAAGGACAGATGTTGAGGCTCAAATCAAATGCAGGTGCGATGGAGCTCTGCTTAGGAGACATAAGGAAATGGAGCTGGACGTGTTCTTGTCCCTACAGTGAACAGGAAGTTGGTGCATTCCCTGCTGGGGGAGGGACAGTATTGCAGCTAAGGAGCAGTAACTTCAGGCAGGAAGGAACTCCAGGTCTGGGTTTCCCCGCAGTACTGCTCAAGCGACAAGCATCATCTGGCATGAAGGCTGGCTTCGCGGAGTGCTCCACACTGGCCCCATGATGAATCCACTGGAAGACAGCATTAGTATAGTTTCCGCACACGAAACTCACCCTACACGACACTGCTAATTCAAAATTTTCCCTTTCCAGTGATCACTTTTTACCATAAGACTTCTTACTTTTCAAGAAACCCATCATTCATTTGCTAGGAACATTAACTATAAGAGATGCTAAAATCTGGGATGTTCTCACCATATTTTGATTCCCCTTGTTAGATGAGTGTCATCTTATGTAAATCTCCAAAAAGCTAAGATCCAAATTAAATGGACACTTGCCTCCTGTGCCAGAATGTTGCCAAGAGTCCTTCTGAGCTTGGAACAAGGTCCCCTCTGTCCCCCTGTTTTGTAATACAGACTATTGTAATATCTATGTGCTGTTTATATTTGAGTACAATAGCTGTGTCCTTATCCTGGGACCCATGCCAGGGTCTGAGGTTTTACCCCACATTTGAGCCAGCAAGTTTCATGAGAGTCGTGATTGGAGAGGAAAAGCTGTTCGAGGCATTCTCACTTCACGAAGTGCCAGAGTATCATGCCTGTAGCACTGTTCCAAGTCCCACAGTTTGACACAACATGCCCAGATGAGAACCATACACTCAGTTGTCTGCCCAGCAGTCAAGGGACCTAGGGACAAGAGGCCAACACTTGAATTGAACAGCAAATATTGTGGCAAGCAACAGGCAGGCTGTTCCCACCTCCCACAGGAGAGTCACGCTGAGGTCCCCTTGACTGAGTTAGACATCCATGCAGTGATGCTGACGCTGCTCAGCAAGGGGAGATGGGTGAGCCCCGCAGTCCAGCAATGCAGTGATTGTGCAGGGGTGCTGGGCAGGCAGGCGCCTGTCTCCCCTGTGTCCTCATCCTCCTGGGGCTCTCTTCTCTGATCGTTCCATTGCAAGTGAACATTCAAACATAATGCCCATGCTACTTCCCAGACAGACTCTGGCCTGATAACCGTATCTCCCAGGCAACCCATCTCTCTCCTAAAGAAAAAAATAAATAAAAGCACTTCTCAGAGGGGCAAATTAGAATGAAATAGAAATACAAGGTTTTTCTACCATTCTCCTATGTTTGGCTTAAGCTAATTCCACTTACACAGTTGTGAGGTCAAGAGCGGTACATCACAGGATGGAGGTATAGCTATACACTTAATGGATATTTGTAGCTCGTAAAGCACATGACTAACACATGGGTAAGTGGTATGTTGGGATATCTCTCCAAAATAAATGCTTTTTAAAGTATCATTAAACGTTCCTCCCCTAAGCCTTGTTGGAGCTTAGGCTGCTTTGAGGTACACAGTAGAAATCCATTACCCAGGAGGGCTGGATCATAACAATGGCTTTTATTTTCTGGATTCTGAGGCTGTGGCATCTAAAACCTGGTGAACCCCAGAAGTGCTCCTCTACTTCAATGTAGCCAAGTCCTAAAGACACAACAACTTTACCATGGGCTGATTTACATAATGCAGATCAACCAATCCTGGTCAGCATCTCGCCCTCAGAGCCACTGCGACCTACTCTGGTGATTTCAGGACCACAGGAGACTAGGGATTGTCCCATGCCAAAGACCTCACTGAAAGTATTCAAAAGAAACGCCTGCTTGCTTCACCTTACCATGGAAACCACAGCAAAGATCATTGATCGTAGGTTCTCTCTTTCCTTCTTTCTCCTGAAGGATGGGGGCTGCTGTGTGTGCCCTCCCCCAGTGGCATAGCGTACCCCATCCTGCAGGGACCACCTCCCTTTCCAATGCACTCATCCACTGGCTGTCAGCCCTGCTGTGCTGCAATTTCACACTGATACATTCTAAACAAGAATTGACACATGTACCTGGAGGAAGGCCTCTGGTGAGAGGAGATAATCCTGGGCTGTTACATCAGTTAGGGTTTCCTCCTCTGTAGGGCAGCAGTGGGGCTTTTGTTCATCTGCGCTGCTACTGAGATTCAAACCCTGCTGCCCGCTACCCATCTGATACCCCTCTGGCTGTCTCCACCAGCACTAACATGCATGTGTGTGCCCACACAGACACACGTGTAATCTATTCCTCCCTAGCCGGACTACCTCCACACAGTATCTCCATTCAGAAATTGGCTCAGTCCAGAAAAGTTTGTCCTTTTCCCCTCTTCTCCCTCCACTGCAATCCATCGCACCGAGGTCCACTGCCAACATGCCTTTTAGTGTTGTGTTTTCTCTTCCTAAGCCAGTGTCACGGCCAGCTATGATCGACTTCAAGACATTCCTTGTTTATTTGTCTCTATGATGACCCACCTCTTTTAGTGCTATGCACCATACATCTTGCCTCTTTGGCTTTAAAATCATAGAATTCCTGCCTGAAGAAGATGTAACCCCCATCTCCTCCTCAGTCGCTCTCTCCTGCTCGCCTCTGCTCATTACACTCCAGCACTGTTGGATTCCTGAGCTCTTTTCCTGCCTGGAATGTCCTGCTCTCCAAGCTTGGCCCATGTGGTAGCCATTACCGCAATCCTCAAGATTCCTGCTTCTCTCATTCCAGCCTCAAACCCCCTCAGAATGAGGCATGTCATGGTGTTTGCGCTGGCCAGTGCAATGTCAGTGGAAGGAACATGTGTCACCTCCCAGCTGAGACATCTGAGAGCTGAGCGCGTTTCTCCATGTGCTGTTCCCCGCTGCAGTGTGGCTGGAAGACAGGTCAATGCAGAGGTGCCGTCAGATCAAAGCCTCTGGAAAGCTGAGCCACATCTGGAGGACAGCTGTCCTGAAGGACTGGCCAGACCCTCGGCTGACTAATGTCAGCAAAATAAGGTTTTACTGTATTGAGCCTCTGAGGTTTGGTGGTTGGCTGTTACTACCTATTCCAGCTGGCTCATGCTGGCTGACAAATTCTTAGCCATCCACAATAGGGCTTTCCCTGCTTCTGCTTTACAGACTCTGTCTCTGTCTCTGTCTCTGTCTCTGTCTCTGTCTCTGTGTCTCTGCCTCTCTCATACACACACACATACCACAGATACTTCCCTAAGCTCATTCACAGTCCTTACCATAATTTGTAATTCTACATTTCTTTTGCATTTATCTATTCATTCTTGACTTACCACATTTTGTAAATTCTATCTTGGTGGAGATTTGTATGCCAGGAAGACTGTGTATAAAGCCTGCACCTTACGGAAACTTAAACAATATTCTGATGGATGAATGAATGAATCAGCACTGGGAAGAAAGATTGTTACCGAGCAGTCAAAGCAGACAGAGGGAGACTGGAGTTGGGGGACTGGTGGAAATGCCGAGAACAGTGCAGGACCAAAAAACCCTGATGCTCATATTTCAACCGTGTGGCATGGACCTTTTTGCCTTTCCTCTTAATTTCCAGTAGAAATTATTTCTGTGTTTGGCTATCAAATGGACCTGGGAGGATGTGCTTTAGGAAATTAAGGGTGATGGGTCTCTCTTATCCTCTGTTTGATCTTGGCCAGAGACCTAGGAACACCTACAGATGCCAGGAGGGAAATGAGAATTCGAAAATAAATTGGAAAGGAGATGCTGTGCAATGCACAGCTGTTGACTGCTGGGGGACATTCATGTGGACCAGTAATGTTGGGAGTCAAAGGATTTGTTTGTGCCCATTTTGAGCCCTAAATGCAGCGGACATCTTCAAGCATCCTCCAGAAGATGAGAAAGGCTCATAGCTAAGCCCCCAGAGCGCCCCCATGCTGCTCTGGTGACCATGACTTCGCTATCTCTTCAGGGATATACATTGTCATGGAGAGGGGAAAGCACTGAACTGGGAAGAATGGGTGGGGGGTATTGTGATGTAGAGAATTTGCCTGCTGCAAACTTTTTGTATACTTCCTTCTTTCAGTTGAGTCAGAGGCACAGTGTCTACGACCAACAGAAGTAAAGTTGTATAAGATTCTGAAAGTTGGATTCACTTCTCCCTCCCCTCCCAGCAAAATAACCCACAGCCTTGGGCCAGCGCAGCTAGGAGGGAAGGAATACAGGGGAAGTCAGCTTCTGTGACAAAAGATGAATGGAAACAGCTCGGAGGAGGAATGTACCTCCTCACCCTGCCCAGATGCACAAGAGACTGTGAGATAAACACGAGCCATAAGGTGAGGAACACCTGCCCAGAAGATGCTGACACTTTTCCAAGGACTGTAAGGCAGGGACCGGCAGAAATCCAACCTCCACAAACCTTGATGACTCCCAACATGGATTTAGAGGTCGCAAGTCTGCTGCGTGGCACATCACAGGCTCCACCACCGCTCAGATGGTGTCTATCTGGCTGTTCAGTCCTCCATCTCCCGCTGCGGTCACCCGTGGCTTTGTTCCCCGAGATCTGGAGCACAGTTGGCACCCTCAGTGTTGCCGCAGGGTTCGTCCAGGTGCTAGGGGTGCCGGAAGGCCTGTGCCTTTGACCCTCTGGAAAATGCTCTCTCTGCAAGACTGTGTGACTACTGCCATCTAGCACATAAGAATTCGCAGCACACTGCAGAGACGGGGCAGGGATGCTGGAAGCACTGACTCAGTCCCTGATACTGCCCGGGGAAATGACAGAATCAGCCCACAGAAGGAGTCAGCTGCCACCACCAGGGTCACTGCAAGATGTGAGATTCTAGATTCTGCTCACATTTGGAGGGAAACAGGAAAGGGAAAACAAGACACACATGTCAAATGCTTTTCAGTTTCCACCTTTTTTTTCCCCTTGGGACTACACTGTAAAACCTTCCGCCACATCAAACCCAACTTTATTTTAGTTAGTGGCTGTGCTTGTGAGGAGGGGCTGGCCTGACTGTCCTGGGAGCGACCAAGGTGCATTAGATAAGGGTGCAGCCTCAGGAGACCCAGAGTCCAATGGGGGCTGATCTTTGCAGCTCCAGGTAGAAAGTGATCAGTACAGTTTAGATTCTAAGGTAATTGAGAAGAAAGAAAGGTTTATAGGTAGGGTTGCCAGAGAAAATACTCAAATGAATTTCAATTTTAGATAAAATTTGCCTAATTTTTTAGCATGTCACAAATATTGCTGAGACACAATTCTACGGGGAATTGGTTCCAGCCTCCCCGACGAAGGGTATCACAATCTGTGGATCCTCAAGTTCCTTACGTAAGTGGTCTAGTATTTGAATGTAACCTACATACACCTTCCAATGTATCGTGAATCATCACTAGATTACTTATAAAATTTAACACAATGCAAATGCCATGGAAAACAGTTGCTGTGCTGTATTGTTTAAGGAACAAGGACAAGAAAGGAAGTGGCACATATTCAGTGCAGACACTATGCCAGGCCTGACTACAATTTTTAAATCTGTGTTTGGTTGAATTCTAGGATCCCGCGGATACAGTGGGCTAACTGTATTTATGCCAAATATTTATACTTTTATATCTAGTCAACACTGTTCATGTGAAATTGGCATTTAACTGGGTGTCATGAGTTTTTGTGTGTTAAACCTATTTACCTTACTTAGAGAAGGCTTCTTGGTATAAATACTTCATCTATGTTTTTAAAGATGTGTAGAGATTCCTTTCCCATCCTCATTGTGGTCCAGGAGGTTTATATTTGTGATCCCAAGGAAAAGTTATTGAAATTCTAGCAGGTTAGTTCTAATCTACCACTTCCAGAGCAACCCATGGTGAGGATAAAGACACTAAGACATGTGTATAATTATAGCGGGCCAAGAGGTTCTGTGTCTGATCAGTCTCATGAAGGTTCATGAGAACAAAGGCCTAAACCCAGGGCCTAATCTGGGTTTTATTAATTTGTGAAGAAGGGAATGGTTTGAGGATGAGTGATGTGAGCTGGGCTATGTAGGAGACCTGAAAGCACCTTTGCAATATGCGGAGAGAAGGATGTGCAGAAAGACCAATTTGCTTAACACAGCTAAGGTAGCCTGTCATGTTTAGGCAGTGGTGCTTCAGCTCTGATGTGCAAACTTTTTCTGCCCTGGGAAGTCACAGCCCCTTATCTGGAGCCTCTAACCCAGTTGACGGCCCTAGGGAGGTGATTCTGCATCCCATCTCCCCTGGGTCAACATGTTTAGGGAGTCACGGGGGTGGGAAACAGTGACTGTCACCTAGCTTTAAAGGTTACACATCAGCACCTCAGCCCTCCCTATTTACATTGTTCAGAGCCCACTGAGAGGAAGAGGTAATGGTTTAGCCAGCTCTGTGCACATCAGTACATGGAGAGAGGGCCAGGTTTAGCCAAAATGGAGAGGACTGCTCTTTGTTCAAAAAGAATCACCCAGATGGTCCTCCACAAAGATGGGGGAGACAACGGCAGAAGAAAAGTCACAGTGTTGCACATTCAGAAACCTGGATGCTTCACGGACTTTTCTGTGGACACTTATAAAGAAAATTCCTTGCAGATTTACCAATGGGAAATTGCATGTCTCCCACCTGATTTCACAGCCTTTCGGGAGTAGGAGGCCAGGCTGTGCTGCAGTCCGACGGGCTAGGTTACCCTGCAGTCGCAGGCAGTCTTCAAAAGCAGCAGCTCACTGTGCTCACTCTGGACCCAGGCTGACGGGGACCATGGAGGACACAAGGAGGAGGCTACTAGCTAGGATGCTGCCAGTTACCATGGCAAGCAGAGAGAGTGTCACAAGGCAAGGTACAGGTTTTTCAAGCGCACACTCAGAATTAACACAATCACTTCACTCTGCAATCCTGACATATGCCTGCAGTGACGGACTCAGAAAGAAGCCTTCTTGAACACTCCTAAAGCCTGCCTCAGGCAGCTCTGATCTCCAGTTGTACCTACAACCTGGCTTCAGACTGCCGGAGGCACCCTTACCCAAGGATGAGGGCCTCCTGTGCCAACAGCTCCCTCTACTACTGGTTCTCAGTACCAGAGGGCTCCCCAGTGACAGAGCCCCCCAGTCATAGCCCCCTGTGCTAGAAATTCCTCAATGCCAGGGTCCTCCAATAACAGGGATCCCAAATACCAGGCCTTCCAATGCCAGGGGCCGATGGAGGAGGTCTCCAGTGCCCACTCTACCTCCGGTGCAGGACACCTTCTCCCTCCATGTTGGGCTCCAAGGCTTCTGGAGGAGGCTCCTTCATGGCCATGTCACCCAGACTTGTTGGGAAAATGATTTTACTCCTTTTGTGCCTTTTCCATCAGCAGCCATGGTCTTCTCCAGCCTCTCCTGCCCCTGGGTGCCCTCTTTGGGACAAATGAGAAAGCCACCAGTGATAAGAAGCTGCCAGTGCCCGCTGATATTGCCGTGGCCCTCAGGGCACTCAGGAGCCATGCTGGAGCCCTCCTAACTGGAAGGGAGTCTGTAGTGCTGTTGGGAGTCCTCACTCCAGCAGCCCCAGGGGTGGTGGCTCAGCGCTCAGGTCTATGGGGACGCTCCTCCAGCAGGAGCCCCGGGAGCAGACCCAAGATCCCTTTGGAGGATCTCAGCACTAAAAGGCCGGAAGTTTAAAAACCAACACGGGAAGGAAATGAAAACCACCCAACCAGCGCCTCTGCAGTCACCCAGCCCTGGCTCCTGCCCAAGGGCTTTCTGGAAGAGGCATGGCTAATGTTGCTGCTGACGGAGCCTGGCCATGGTCCAACAGCGCTGTCACCACCTTGCAGTGCCGCAATCAGGTGTGTACAGGAGACAAAGCGGCCTTCTGTGCGCTGCGGGGACTGGGATGCTATGGGACCCAGATGATGGCGTGGGAGTCTGGAGTGACAAACCACAGAGGCCTGGCAGGTGGGCAGAGGTCCTGCAGTGGTGTGTGGCTTGCCACGGGTCACTCACACCTGAAAACAGAGAGACAGGACCATCTGCTGCCAAGCAAGGCGGCCTTCAGGGGACAAAAACAACCAGGCAGCACCGGGCCACAGTCTGCTTCACTTGCAAATGTGCCATGCACTGTGGGTATCACCAGCCCTCACCCTTTCTGAGACTCCTGGGGCAGGAGGTCCTGCATCCCCCACTGTGCCAGCATCCTATTGGTTAGTTTTGCCCTCACCAAGGCCCCATCAAAAAGAGTTAGTAATAAAACAGAGGCTCAGGGAGATGAGTGACCAGCCCAACGCCACACAGCTGAGGCTGAGGTCCAAATGCAAGTTCGGCACACCCCAGGGCAAGCCTGTTTCCACAACCAGAAGCTGTGCTCAATCATGCCATCTCCTCTCCCAAGAGAGCTCACTTTGCAGCAAAATGGAAAGTGCCAGAAAACTCAATACTCATGATAAATGAGGTTCTAATCCAAATCAAAATTAATGTAAGACACCTATATGACTAAACAATCAGCATTGTGAATTAATGAAGGACCCAGCCTTCCTGTAGTGGGCCAACCTGACAGTGAATCCGCTCTCACCTGACCCCAGATGGGCCCCGAGGTGCACTCTCACGCTGTCTGCCTTCCTCTCCCCAGACACGGCCTGGCCTCCACTGGGTTCCCCCAGGCCCTGCAAATTCATGTGCCTTCTCCAGCACGCTCACACTGGGCCAGACCATAAGGGGTTTGGTCTCTGCTCCCCTTCTCAGCATGCTACTCCGTCTCTGCCCTGTATGGTGTTGTTCATGGCTGCATCTCTACAAAATTAAGCAGTGAAGATGTCTGCTCTGCCCCTCAGCTCTGGCTGTGTGCAAGAATCTGCAAGCAGTAGCTGCTCCCACTGGCCACTTAAAGGGCATCACTGGGGGCTGGGCCAGGTGGCTGTATTCCCGTGGCTCTCCTGGTGATTGCCAAGCCCAGAGAAGGTGGCAAGCTAAGATGGATGAAACCACAGTCATTCCCCTTTAAGCTGGGGAGTTCATTCCAGGATGCCAATGGATCTCTGAAACCACAGATAGTACCAAACTATATTTTTTAATATATTATATATAATATACATTCCTATGTATACACACATATGGTAAAATTTATTCTACAAATAGGCACAATGAATAATTAATAAGGTAATAAATTAGAGCAACTATAAAAATACACTGCGATAAAAGCTATATAAATATTCTCCCTCACCCTCCCTCACCCACTTCTCAAAATATATGATTTCACATTTAATAATTTTAGGCTTCAGTTGACCACAAGTTGATGCAACCACAAAAAGCTAAACCAGGGATATGGACCACGGTACCCATTTGGGAGTCTGTGTGTGGTGGGGATTCGTCCCCAGAGTAACTCTCCAAAAGTGAAACAACTTCTTGAAGACCCGATGCTGAACCCCAGTGCTGCAATTCAAGCTTCAGCAGGTAGCGGGTGCTCCCCGGCATCGTGTACCATCCCCCCCCCCCAACCCTAGGCAGGTTCTTCCTCAAATAGCAAGTTCAGCGTGCATCTCAATTACCTGTCAGCCACAGGAGACCGTGACATTGAGGGAAGTAAAGCACAGCAGCTCCCAGCCCTTATTTCATTCAATAACTTTAACTTCCCAGAATGCAAACAAGGAACGATGTGATGACTTACACGCTGACTCCAAGAAAATATTTGCTGAGTAGATGAACGAAGGGTAGACTGTTGCTTTCCTCCTTATTGAACCGTCTGTGTCATTTCGGACAGGACCTCACCAGCATGACAGGGGCTTAGCGACAGCTCCCTACCTCCAGTCTGCTCAGCACCTGCTCTCTGCCCCAGGAAGCCCCCGCTTCCCTGATTGCTGGTCATAGCCAGTGAGAGCCCTGGCATAATGGAGAGAGAGAGCAACAGAGATCAGGCTGCTGCTTCGCAAGCTCATGCCCTGGGATGTTGCCTCCACCTCTCTGTGCCTGTATCCAAAGATCACCGCTCTTGTCAAGATGTTCTCCTCTATGTGATTCTGGCCTCCTTCCCTGCCCTTGACCTACAAGTAGGTCAAGTAGCTGTCACTAATGCAGGGCACTGCAGTCTCTACCCATTGTGCTTTTCCTGTCCCCTGGGCACAGCTTTGTAACTAAGTCCTTAACAGATTATCCCATTCACTTTCTTGGGATCGCAGTTGGTGGCGGAAAAGGGCATCTAAAACAAAATGCCCTGAGGTACCATCCAGTCATTAAAAACTCAAAGTGATTTCCATCCCCTTTCAGGGAAATGCCTTGCCTGAGTCGGTCATCTCTGAGTGTGAGTCCTGTGCACATCTGACTTTCCCTGCTGAGATACCCTGGAAGTTGTCCCGAGCTTACTGAGTGTAGCCCCTTGTGCTATGTTGTTGTTCCTCAAGGAGGTCACCAGCCACTCAGTGAGGTGTGTAAATGCCTTCTTGGACCATCACAGAGGTCTTCGGGTGTGTGGCAGTTCTGAATAGACCTATGCCGTTCAGCTCCTACTTCAAGGACACCTGCATCAGGGAACAGTCTCCGGCTGCTCCACCTTGGATTCCCTGGCCTTCGTGCTAAGCCATGCTGCCAGCCAAGGATGAGTGCTACAGACCCTAAAGGGCCATTGCTGCCCAGGCCAGGACTCCTCCAATGGACACGCCTGGCTCAGGTTCCCCAATTCTGAGCCTCCTGCCCACTTCTTCCTTCTCTTCTCAGATGTCACCCTGCCTCTGGTCCAAAGGCTCCTCCTCTCCAATCCTGCTCTCCATCTTCATCCTGCACAGCTACTTCCTCAATAAGTTCTTCAATAAATCTCAATGATCTCACTTGGCACTGGCTTCTCAGAGAACCCAAACTCACCTTCAGGGGGAACATCTCAGCTGTTACTAATGCAGAACATTTGTGGTACCAGAGGCAGGGTGAGATAAGATAAGATATCAGACATGGGCTCACTGCCGCCCAGCCCCATCTGGAAAGGTATATGGAGCTAGAGAGCCCCTGGCCCAGTGACAGCCCAGGTGCTGGTGATTCCATAGGCCTGGTCTGTGGACATGTCCTGGGTAAGGCTGGACACCTGTGCCCTCGCTGGGCATGAAGCATGTGGAGGGAACAATGCCCACAAGGACAGGGGAAGGGACTGAGTGTTACTAATTTGTTCTGACACCCGGCAGAAGAAACACTGAGGGCAAATACAAAGTGCAAGGAGACGGGTTTCTGTACCTTAAAAAAAAAAGATCCTTATTCCAGTGGAGGGATGACTCTGGGCTTGATACCAAAGTCACAGAGAGTCACAGAGCTCCAGAGACATTTAAATGCTCAATAATGGAGGCAGATCCATTGTACCAAGGTCAGGGCTACAATCCCAAGGTCTGCTCAAGGGATCTCGACACTCAGGATGGATTGTGTGACCCCTAGGAGCCGAGCTCAGCCTCGCACAGGTGGTTCACCCCTCCTCAGAGAAAGGACCAGAGCAGAACACAGGATGCATCTTTTTCTTTCCCATACAGCTCACGTTCCCTTGTAGCCAGCAGGGACCTGTAGACCAGTGCCAGTTCTGACGTTTTGTGATCCTAGAACCTCGATCCATCTCACTAAGCAGCCCTCTGGCCCCAGATGTCATTAGCTGGGTACTGCTGGCACTGGCACAGGAGAACATCCTGTCAGCGTGAACTTCACAATAGAGCTGTCACAGGTTGTTCCCGAGACAAGTGCCATTGACCAAAGCCTGCAGGGGTGATTATAGCACAACTCCTACTGAGAAAGTGATTGGCTGGGGCTGGGCTTGAAGAGTTTGCAGCAGATCTGAGCTCTGAAACAGGGCTGGTGCCTGGGGAACAACATGAGGATCAGAAACCTGGGCTCTCGGCTGTGACAAGGGATTCGGGGGATTCCTCAGAAGCCAGGGCAGCTCCTGTGAAGAGACCGATGCTGCAAAAATCAGTAAATGATGATAGAGATGGACAGATGACTGATTAGATACAAGTGAACCATGAATGATTGACAGGCAGAGTAAATAGAGAGATGATGGATTAGACAGACCGATGGGTTTACCACTTTCCACAGTTTCGGTTACCTATAGTCAAGTAGAGTCCAAAAATATGAAATAGAAAATTAAAAGTTTTAAATAACTTTATACTGTTCTGTTTTATTATTACATATTGTGAAACTCTCACTGCACCCAGTTTATAAAGGAAAGTTTATCACAGTTTTAAATAGGAAAAATCATCATAGTGTAGGGCACAGTATTATCTGCAGTTTCTGGCATCCACAGAACATCTTGGAACATATTCCCTGCAGAGAAAGAAGATAAGAAATACAGAGATCATAGAAGACAATAAGGATGATAGATAGATGACAGAAGTATAGACGGATAAATAGAAGACAGCTAGATAGATCGATGATCAATGATCGATGTATCCCAAGATGTCAGGGTCTCTTAAAATGACCAGTTTCACAAACAAAAGTCTCAGCGAAGACTCCATCAGTTTACTTTCTGATTGTTTCATTGTCAGATCTTTAAAAAGCATAAAAATGAAATCCCATGTATATATAGTCTCAATGATTATTATTCTTATTAAAAGTAATTAAGGGCATCCTCTCAGGAAATCCAGGCTGTGCTGGTGAGTGGAAGCCCACACTGGACTTTATTGAGAGACAGTTCTGACTTTGGCCTTGATACAAAGCAGTGGCTCCTCTATTCAAGGAAATCAGAAAATCAGTAGAGTATGTTCAAATCTACTTGAAGCATGATAAGTCATTTTCCTGCGTCTGCCTCTGTCACAGAACATTTGTTGAAACAGTGCATTTCATTAATTCATCAAAATAATTTTGAAACTTCACCAAGGTACCTTTGGTGGGAAGAATGACTTGGACCCCTGAAGATGACTTAGATGAAGAACCTGAGGGTTCATTATATAAAGTCACTTATCAGGGACTCTAGAATGGCGTGAGGGCAGCTGGCTCGCAATAGAATTACCAATAGAATTACCAGTATCATTTGTGTCATGACTTCCCTAGCAAAACTTGCCCTCTCATGTGACAGTCAACCTCTTGTTCAGGGACAGCTACAGAGTGAAAACAAGTAATTTGAATACACTGATTTTTTCTTCAGTGAACAGAAAGTCACCCAGACTTAAGACATTGTTGATTTTCTCTACCATCTCTCCACATCTCTTTGCATTAATTTCCACCCCTCTGCCTTCTCTTTCATGTCTCAGTCCCTTTCTCTCTCATTTCTCTTTAAAAAGCCACAGAACTTCGTATCAAGTGCCTGCCACGATGTTTGTAAAATCCTGTTTCCCAACACAGCGCTAATGGTCTGTGGAGCTTCACCGGCCCTAATTACTTGGCAGTGGAAATCTCTGCAGGTTGCTTCTCCCTGCAAGTCAGTTCACTCAGTAATTATCACAGGCCAGAGAACTTGATGCTGTGTGCTGCCAGGATGGTGCTAAGTGAGCCTGAGATACTGACCAGTTTCTGGGAGAGCATGAAGGGCTTGACAGTCAGAGGAGAAGCAGGAGGAACAGACAGCCCCACCACGTTTTGAAAGCTGAAGTCATGGTGAATAGAAGAAGAAAATTTGAGTCTACAAAACCAATACTGCTTTTCCTTTAGACCAAGTCATCGAGTCTCTGGTGGCTTCTGATCCTTTGTGGGGGTTGGGGTCTAGAAGTCTGTCACAGAGGAACAGACTTCAAAGGAGACCAAGGAGTCACGGGCAAGATGACCTGGTCCCCTCCGGCTCATGCTACCCAGGGGCTAAAGTTTTAACAAAACATAAGCAATACTAAAGTTAATAAAGGGCTCTGTCACCTGAAAATGTGCTGCAGAAGGTTCTAGAAGGAGGAGAGGCAGCCCTTATTGTGGCTGCATCAGCCACCGTACCATTTTTTACTAAAATATTGCAAAACCCAGTCAAAGGCAGTGGATTGCCACCTTATGTTTCTGTGAGATGCGATTGTCATTAAAATGACCTCTGTCCTGTTTTTCATAGTCTTCCAAAGCCTGCAAGAACAATTCCATTTCCAAAGTTTTTGATTTCCCCTTTCTTGAACATTCACAGTGCATCAATCAAGGTCATTCACCGCAGTGTCCCCAGCACCTAAGGCAGTAACGTCCCAGCTCTCTATTAAATGTTGGTTAAGTTAAATAGCAGAAAACAAGTCGAGAGGTCATTTGTTGTCCAGGCATGAGCTTCTTGACTATATGTTCTGATGATCATTCTGTCAACAAATTCATTAATTCAACAAATATTCATGGAGAGCCAATTTCATGCCAGCCTGGATCTCTGGGGCCACAATGGGAAGCCAAGCAGGCGAGGAGCCTTATTAAAGCCATGGTGAGGGAGCCGTGGTCTCCACCCTTGAGCTGCTTATAATAGGGTGAGGGAACAGAACAGATCGGAAGCAATTAGAAAACAATTAAGTGTTAAATTATATGCCTCTGACTAGCCCAGGGGATTCTCGGAGGGAGGAGCAGCTAATGCAGTCATTGCTGTTTTCATGGAAGAGGTAATCTTTGGCTAGAGGGATGCTCCGGATTTGGAAGGCACAGCAGAATGGTTAGAGGAGAAGGAACCTGCAGAGGCATAGCTGTCCAGAAATACTCCAGGAAAACAGAAGCCTTAAATGCCAGTTACACTTTGGACCAGAATCGCTCCCAAGTGAAAACCTTAAAATTCTCCAGTGACCTAGAAGAGCTTGAATTGGACTTGGAGGTAATATTTAGTCTCTGCCAAAGGTTAATTTTCCTTCTCTAACGTGCTAACGGGAACCTGTGGTTAGAAGCTGGAGGCTTATTCCAACTGCTGCCCAGCAGCTGACCACAGCAGAATCCCCCAGGAGCTTTTCTTCCTGAGGCTCAGCGTGGGGATGGCATGGAATCCGGGAGTTTGTGTACTGTAGGCTCCCCAGGTGATTCTGGTTACTAGCTCGGTTTGGGCGTTATTGTTTCAGATTTATTTCAAAGACATTTCTCTCTGAGAATGTAGTATAGGCAAACAGGAACCAAGGAAGTAAGCATGAGTACGGTCTTTAAATTCTCAGAACAGGCACCCTGGGGAATTTATAGGAGAAAGAACTCCGTCTAACACGTTCTACTTTCCTGACCTTATAATTGAAGTCAAAATAGTCCAGGTTTGCCCAGCTGGATTAAATTTTGCCTTGATGGTACAGTCACAGCATGATGAACCACAATGAGAGGGCAGTTTTTCTTCGTATTTAAACATGTTAGTGGATTGGCTGTAAATTCCCTTCTTTAGCTAGGTCACTTTGTCCAGTTCCAGGGGGAGAAATGTCCACTTGTACATAAGATGTTCTCTTTGTAAAAATCAAGATGAGCACATTTCTTTGAGCAGACACACTGCTTGGGGGATGATGTACACCCGCCAGCACTAAGAGAGCTGAGAGGACGATTTTGGACCTGTGTTGGCAGCGTTTTATCTCTCTGTTCCCTCTTATTTTTAACAGGCAACAATTATTAATGTTTCAAGACCTTTATTTACTCCCTCTTAGGTGTACCTAAAGAATCCCTGCTTCTGTTTTTTCAACATGGCTAACTTACACTCTTGATTATTCTATTTTGTGCTGCGTGCTTACCTCCTATCACCGCCCAGGGCAGTTATGAGCCCAGAAGGAAAACTTAAAATATATTTGCAAAAGTTCCCTGACTAACACATATACATAGACATATACACTGCATGTGCATGGGGACATGCGTACTACACACATACATGCACACACATATGTCTACCACATATGCACATATACACATTTACCTGCACTTCAGGAGTATGAGTGCATACATGTGAACATGCACACTCACATACACGCACATTTGTGTGTGCATACACATGTATACATATACCCACACACACATGCACACACAGACGTATCTGCTCCTCCTCTTTTCACTGTGGTCCTGACTCTTGTTTAATCTAGGACACCAGGATTCAGTTTACCTGTCTGAGGGGTCCATGACATGACCCCGGAGTAGAAATCAACGCTTTCCCCATTCATGAAGCGATATTATCCTCAGAGGTCTCCGTGGCTCAGAGGATGCATCAGTCTCTGCAGGCCTAGCTGAGACCTAGTTCATTATTTGCTCAGGATTAGTTCTAAATTGCCCAGAGCAAGTCAGTGTATTCCTCAGGCTCTGCTTAGAGCAGGTTATCATTCAGCGGCCCCTCATTCTGTTCTGCAATTTGCATCTACAGGGTTTTAACAAATTATCAGCCCAATAACTGTCTCCTGAGCAGAGGCGGCATTGTAAGTGCGCACACCAGAAGTCTCAGCTGCCAGCATGCACACTGTCATTGCCATGACGTCCTTGAGATTTCAGCATTCGGTTCAGTGACAGCTTTAGGAGTCAAGATTTGCATCCATGAAGACTGATGCATGTTCAAGATGGAGTGTGCACAGGAGGGCTAAGCCCATCTACAGTCACGTCACATTCCTCAGAATCCCACAGCAGAGGAAACACTGGACTAGCTGATCTAACCGCTAAACGGGCGAGCTGGTCATCTCAGATCCTGTCCTTCTTCTGTATGTGCCTTAGAGGATTCAGGGCATTTTCTTCCATTACAACCTTTGTGGCACCGGATACTATTTCTTCACTCCCATCCCTGCCCTGAGTAGCCTATTTTGGGTCTTTCTGATGAGTTTAGGGGCCATCAAAGGTGCCTTCTGTGGGCGACTCAGGGGATTCACTCACTCACCAGTACACATTGTGCACCCATGTTGTGCCAGGCACCATGCATGTGGCTGAGCGTTCCTGGTGGCAAAAACACACTGGCCATGGTCACACGACCAGGGCAGGACTACTGGGGGCATACGGGGAGTAGACTAATGGCATCAATAAATGTATAATCAAACTTGGCTGAGCATTAGTACCGAAAGAGCTTTTCTGCTCCCTGAGAGGGTTCAGCTGGACACCTGGCCAGGCTGAGGGTCAGGGAAGGCGTGACTGAGACAGGTGTGTCCCTCGGCTCAATGGAGAAGGCTGAGTGAGAACAAGCAACCCACAAGGAGTAGTAAGTGCCAAGAATTGGTGGGTGTGCTGGGCAAAGGGGTGGCCCAAGTACAAGAAATTGGAAGAGGCACAGAAAGGGACCTGAGCCGACAGGGCATGGGAGGCTGGCTTCAAGAACCCAGGCTATATCCAAAAGAGACTGAGCCCCACTCAAAAGTGGTAGGGAGGCGTGATACAATCAGACATACACATGGAGAAGGTGTTTCAATGACAATATGGCGCCTCGATCAGAGAGGGGCGGGTGGGCAGTTGCGGAAGAGATGGCGGAGGCGGGGAGGTGGTGTGGGAGACCAGGACAGCAGGTGAAAGGGTGCTTAGGAATTAGGGGACAGGTGGAGAAAATACCCTGGAAGATAAAGGCACTGGAAGTGCAGAGATCTCTGCAAACAAGGAGAGGTATCTTGGTAAGGACAGCTACAGTTTCAGATGGCCTAAGTCGATGACCTGCCTGGGGAGCTACTTAACAGAAGCAGGTCAGGCTTTTGGGGTGAGTGGCAGTGAGATACCGAGTGTGAGCAGCCCCTTGGGGATGTGTAGACCGGAGACATGGGCTGGAGGTACATTGATGTCAGGGGTACAGGTGAGGAAACCCAGGGAAGAACAGACAAACGTGGGGTTTGCAGAAATGATTCTGCATTGCGGAGTTGGTGTGAATGGTGGAGCTTTGGCTCAAGCTCCTAAATTCATATCCAATGTCGTTTGTTGCTCTGTGGAACCCATCTGGGACTGCAATAACTAAATGAAAGGGGTCATTGTTCTACAGCTGGAAAATCTGATTTAAAAAAACAAGACTTAGGCCACACCACCAATCATTACCCTGAATTCCCTTTAAAAAAAAAGTCTTTTATCACTGGATTTCAGTCAAATATGCTTCCATATGTCCAAGCACACATTTCTTTCTGGATCGTTCAAAGAGATCAACCGTGAGCTGAGGGGTTAGCTGGGTTTCTGACGTGATTAAGATGAAATGGCCCCAGACGTTTTATTTTTATGATTCACCTACAAAATCAAAGACATTTGCTGCAGTCTCTCTCCTCATTTATCCTACTAATTTTGTTAACCCTTATCAGGCAGGTTATGCTATCAGGCATTGTATATTTGATCTTAGGGCCAGTATCTTCATCTCTGGGTATTAGCTGATGACATTGATGGAGGTGCAGTGTAATTAGCAGTCCACTCACTTACCAGCTTTTTTGTTCTGGTCAACAAGTGCAAATTCAGGTTCTGGAACATTCTTGTGAAATATCTCTTCCTTCCTCTCACCCACCGCCCCAGAGATGGGCCTGAAGTTTAGCTTCTTATAATCAAATCACTGTGTAATATTTCAGTTTTCCACTTGTCTTTAGGTGGCCTTACCTGGTAGATTGGCATGTGGAAGGCTGGCCCAGTGTGGCACACTTCAAGCTGCGAGAAGAAAAGACGTTTAAAGAAGGCCACTGAGAGACAGCCATTGCTGCCAGATGTTGGGAACACAATGCCATGCATAGTAAGAGGCAGAGCCTAAGATAGGCACCCTCATGTCATGGATTCAGAGTTTAGATGTCGGTGCCCCAGAGACCGTACTTTTAAAGAACCCATCTGCAAGTCAGTTAACTAACCACATATGTCATCACCCATGACCCTCCAGAAATGCATTAGCTTCATCAGTGCCCTGTGCTCCCTCCTCTGTCTTCAGTTCTTGGCACCACTGTTACCCAGCATCCTCTTTTCCTCTGTCCTCCCACTGGATGCATCCAAATCTTACTCTTCAGGAGTCGCCCCAGCTGTCACTTCTTCCCAGAACCCCCTTAGAACTCTCTTCCTCCTCAGAGCCCCTCCCTACCCTGAGATTCCCTACCCTAATACCCAGGCTCCACTGTGAATCCTTACTGTCTCCCTCTCTCTGCAAAAGAGCTGGATCTGCTCACAAGGGCCACATAGACATCATCTTCACCATCACAGACTCTGGCCCAGTGCCTTTTGCTCGATAAATGAAAGAAAGAAGCAAGCAGCCACAGGCCTCTGCCAGGTTCACCTCGTCCTCCTCAGACTCTGTGGGGAGAGGTAAATTCAGCCGGACCAACATAAACAAGGCCAGAAAGCAGAGTCATGCTAGAGGCCTGAGAGGGCAGACACCAAGAGTTTTTGGAGCTAAACATGGAGCCAGGCTAGTCAGACTGCTTCCTGCTGTGTGCAGACACTTCAGCTCTTTGGGTCTGTTTTGCCATCTGTCTTGGTCTGTTTTGCATTGCTGCTATATGGTTCTCGAGGCTGGGTACTTTGTAAAGAAAAGACTGTATTTTGGCTCATGGTTTTGGGGGTGAAAAAGTTCAAGAGCCCGGTGTCGGCATCTGCTCAGCCTCTCTCTAGGGCTGTGCGCTGCCTCATCTCAGGATGGAGAAGCAGAAGGAACACAAGCAGATGCACAGAGAAAGCATGCAGCAGGTGAGAAAGCAAGAAAAAGCCAAGAAGGCGGAACTGTGTCAGGATGATTTGCTCTCTTGATAACTAATCCAAACCCAAGACAGCAAGAACTCACTGCCTAGAGAAAAGCACAACCCACTCGGGTGGTCAGGTCCCTCGTGACCTCAAATGCCTGCAGCGCGCCTACCCCGGGGACCAAACTCCACATGAGTCTTGGTGGGACCAAGCCACACCCACAACATGGCAATGTCTGTAAAATCGGGTAAATACGTAGCTGTTGCCAGGATAGCATGAGACACGTTTTAAGGAAAACTCTTAAAGGAGCCCTACTGCACTCTGCAAGTTTAGGGGTCTTCAGCATAGAGCACTCAATACTGTTTACCAGCCAGAGGCAAGTGGTGCAGCCCCAAGAGCAAAAAAATTGGCAGCGTGGAGCAAAATCACACACACACACACACACACACACACACACACACATTTGCCCTTCGAAGCAGCAACTTCACTTCTAGGAATTCGTTCCAAAGATAAACTGCCAAAAATTCAAGAAGGAATATGAAAAGACAAATGTGTGTGACTATTTTTAAGTCTAGATTCTTAAAAAAAATCAATCCCTAAAATCAAAACAAAGTTGAAACAAATTTAACTCTATAACTTCTAGTTTGCAGAGCACACAGAACTGTATCAAGTAACATTTTTGCTTGTTTGTCTGTTTTTGTTTTTTTGTTTTGCTTTGAGACAGGATATCACCTTTTTCAGGCCGGCTCACTATGTAGTCTAGGCTGGCCTCAAACTCATGGCAATCCTCCTGCCTCAGCCTCCTGAGTGCTGGGATTACAGCTGTGTATCACCTAAATTTAAGACACAATTATATGATTACGTATCTCATGTAATAGATTGAAACATATGTGATATTCTTTTATGATGATAGTTTTAAAAAATAACAAATATTGCTATTAGATATTAAAGGTATTAAAGAGCAAACCCAACACTTTTGAAAAGTTGGAAAATTAAGAGGAAGGAGTATTATTTTTCTTTCCATCCTATCTTTGGATAACTGAAAAGTTAGTGTGAGAA
Organism: Cavia porcellus; assembly: GCF_034190915.1. Taxonomy (NCBI): domain Eukaryota; kingdom Metazoa; phylum Chordata; class Mammalia; order Rodentia; family Caviidae; genus Cavia; species Cavia porcellus. The sequence continues at coordinate 37,478,985 of NW_026947504.1, read as the reverse complement.
ATTTTTTATAGAAGAGTACTTTTTAATAAGTATAGAATGGTGGACTATCACCAGTCTATAAACTTGAGAAATGAACACATCTATAGTAGCAATGAGAAACTGGAATTTGAAATTAAAAATAGAATACCACTTATATTAGCATCAAACAATGAAATACTTTATAAATCCAAAAAAAGGCACAAACTCTATATGAGGAAAACTCTAGAACTCTGATGAAAGCAATCAGAGGATATCTGTCTTAGTTACTTTATGCTCGTTGCTGAGACAAAAATACCTGAAGCCCAAAGCTGGGAAAGGAAAGGTTTATTTCTTACAATTTTTGGAGGTTTCAGTCCACAATCAGTTGGCTCCAAGGCAGGCGGGCATGGCTGGATCACAGTTCATGGCGACTGCCAACAGCAAGCTCAAACCAGTAAAGAGAAAGATATACCTTCTTCCTGCCATTACATCACATCCTGGCTCCACCCCTATGTGGGTGGAGCACTGACACCATCAATCCAAGCACTAGACAATGAACCATCACAAATACACAATGCAAGCTCATGAGGCCTGGGGAACACACACATAAACCATGACGATATCTAAAGGAAGGAGAGCAAGTCCATGTTCATGGATATGCAAACAATAATGAGACGGGTGAGGGCGTCACCACGCCAGCTGGGGAAGTGGACGTGGCCTGTTAATTACGGCTTCTAGAACCCACGTTCAGGACAGCTGCCAAGCCCCACACATGGGCTTCTCAAGAGAACTGGAGCAGGCTGCTCCCACAGGAAGGAGTTCTCGTGGTTCCTCAAAGTTGGAATAAAAGGACACAGGTGCCATGGAGAGCCTGCTGTCTTGGCTTTCCTCCGGGATGCCCACCCGGGTCCTCTGGGTGGACTATTACTTTGCTTGTTTTGCATTTACCTGAGCTCAGTCTGCAGAGCCAGTTTCTCGCTTACTCTCTGGTTTTACATTTTCAAATAACTTTGTCATCTTTTTTTTTTTTTTGCTTGTTTCATTCAATTCTTTGTTCAAGACCAGAAAGGCCTGGAATCCAACTCCAGAAAGAGATGTGAGCATCACAAAACATGATAACGTTTATTTGGTGAGCCACTTTTAGAAAGAGCTACCCAGTAGCAATACATTAGCATGTTAATTCTTTCCAACTTCATTTGCAAATTCAATTCAATCCCAACTGAAATTCCAGCAAGTTATTTTGTGTATATAAAAAAACTGACTCTAAAATTTTTATGGAAATGCAAATGGCCCAAGAAGTGCTGACAAGGTAGTGACCATCACAGTCAGAAGACAGATACTACCTGACTACAATGCTCACTACAGAGATACTGTAATCATGACAGTGTGGCACTGATGAAAGAACGGACCAACTGATCAGTGAACAGGAGAGAAATAGATCCGTACAAACAAGCTCATTGATCTTTGACAGTGAATGAAACAAAGGTCTAAACATAAATGCAAGACTGTTAAACTCGTAGAAGACAGCAGAGCCTCTTTGGAAGAATACTGGATGGTTTTTAAAAAGTTAAATATATTTTTACATACAATCAATTTTACCCTTAAATATTTACCCAACTGAATTGAAAGCTTATGGCCACACAAAAGTCTGTACATCAATGTTTATAGTAGTTTTACTCATAGTTAACAAAAACTGGAGCTAGGGGAAAAAGAATTATAGAGAGAGTAAATGTTTAGCAGTTGCTTCGGGGCACATGAAGGGAAAACCAGGTGAAGCTCAGAGGCTTCTCAGGCAGTGAAGTATTGTATAGATACTGTCACAGCGGGTACAAGGTACTGTGAATTTGTCAAAACCCACAGAGCTGTACAACAGAGGTGAATCCTGATGTAAACTACGGATTGTAGTTCATAAGAACGTATCAGTACTGATTCATCAGTTTCAACAAATGCACCATATCAGTGCAAGATTAGTAAGACAGGAAACTTCTTGCTCTTTTTTATCTTTGGTTTTGTTTTGGTAAATCTAAAACTGCTCTAATAAAATTAAGTCTACATTTTTTTAAAATAAGAAATGAATCTAGGTAATAGTCCCTGATGGCAGCTAGCATCACAGAAGAGAAACGATCACATTTCTCAGGCCCCTTGACGGGAGAATGGCAGGACACAGTACCACCTGGGAAGTTACCTTACTGAAAAGCAAAACAAAACTAAAAACCGGGATCTCATCTGTTGCTGGGCTCTAATTTCCAGTTGGCAAGAAATATTGTAGTGCAGAAAACACCAAGGACAAAGCAACAAATCCGCCAACAGAACTGGGATGCAATCAGCCAAAGCCACAATGCAGGAAACCTTCTAGAATAAACCATGCAATTTCTTCAGCAAATATTGTATACAGGAAAATAAAAAAGAAAGAGATGGAGAGAGAACCCAAGATTAGAGGAAACAGGAAGCATATTGGCAATTGTAATGTGGATCATATATTCTGATTCAAACAAACTAAAGATGAAGAAAACAAACTTTATAGTAAAAAACATTTAGGAGACAATGGGAAACTGAATACTAATTAGATATTTGATTATACTAAGGAACTGCTATATTTTAGATGTGATAATGATATTGTGGTTTATATGTAAAATTAAAGTCCTTTTTAGTAGTACATAGTACATTTGAATATGGACAAACTAATTGTTGATTAGGTTTTGTGTCAAAGAATCCGGGAGGCAGAACAGATAGGGAAAAGATGAAAGATTTGGTATGAGTTGGTTTTGGTTGAAACTCAATGACGGTAAGAGGAGCTTCTTCCACTAATTCAGGAGTAAATTATGATCTATAGGTCAAATCTGTCCTTCATCTGTTTTTGTGTAGCTGGTGAGCAAAGAAAAAGTTTTCTGTCTTAATGCTAGAAACATCAAAAGCAGAATGTTACACAGTGTGTAAAGTTTACGTAAAATTCAAATGTCAATAGGCATTAAGTTTTATTACAACATACTCCTGTTTACTCATGTAGGTGTGATCTGTGGATGGATCTGTGCTATAATACCAATGGTGAAGAGCTGAAGCAGAGACCCTACAGCCTGGAGAAACCTAAATACTATCTAGCTCTTTACAGAGAAAGTTTTCCAATTAATAGACAATTGTCTCTAACTTAGTACAAATGCCCTGCCCTTACCCCAGTCCCAGGAGATTCTCCCTGTTATGGTTTGTATCTGAATGGCCCCTTAGAGCCTTGTGGGGTCATGAAGGGGCAGGATTTTGGGAGGCAGCTGAACTATAGTATTTGACTGATTCATGGTCCAATCTGGGATTAAGAGTGTAAATGCTACATCCGCCTTAGGGCAAGTAGCCTGCATACAATAGGAGGGACCAAAAATCAGGCTCTCTCCCTCTCTCTGTCTCTCTCCATATCTCTCAGTCTCTCTCTGTTTTGCTGTCTTCTCCTACCATGAACATCTGTCCCTCTGCCACGTGCCAACCTGTCTTGGAACCAGCCAGTTATGGACTGAAACTGATAGGATTATTTCCAAAAGATGAAAAATATTTCCAAAAGATGAGAAGTATAAAACAAAAAGCGGCCTTTATTCTGAGAACACGGAGAGAGATGACTGGCACCCCCCACCACTGGAGTCTGGCGATCTCTTCGGTGGACACATGGAGTGGGGGTATGTAAGTAGCCTCGGTTTGGGGTGGAACCTAAGGAGGGCATTAGGGATGCACAGGTAGCCCATTGGTCCTAGGTTTGGCACCATAGGTAAATTCCCAGGGGCAGGAAGATGGCATCACAGGTAAATTCCTAGGGGTGGGGGAGATAGGGACTTCCTGCTTCCGGTTGAGGCTTTCCTGGCTATAGTGTCCTGTCTGGGCCAAAACCCTTTCAGAAACCTCTATAAACTGTGAGCTAAATAAACCTTTCCTCCTTTAACTTTGGGTGTTGGGTGTTTTGTCTCAGCAACAAGAAAAGTAACTAACACACACCTTGAAAATATTGTGAAGTCAGAAGTGAGTTTAGTCTGTCCAGTCTGCCATATTCCTAGCACAACAAAGTATACTAGAGAGTGCTGGTGGCTTGCTCCTTTTCACAATGAGGCTGCCTGGGAGCTGCAGTCCCCGAAGCTACCCCACACCACGAGAGAAGACTGACTGCCCAATGCTCACCCAGGAAAGATCTAATTTCAAAATTCCAAGTACATTTCCACTGAGCGCATATCACATCTGAAGCATCACAGAGTCAAAATGCATAGACTTGACTTCTCAATACAAACCCCCCAAGTCAAGGAGAGTTTGAAATGAGGTATTTCTAGCACAAAAACAAAACAACCTCCAGCCTAAATTGTACTCTGCAAAACTATCTTCAAAATTGATGGAGAAATAAGATACTTCCGTAACAAAGAACACTTGAATTCATGACCACCAAATTAGCACTCTAAAATGTTCTGAAAGATATTCTAGGAAGCAATAAAAAGAACTACAACTCCATGAATCCTAACACAATGAATCCAACAGGCAAAGAAAACAATTAAATGGGGGGGGGGTAACAACAGGAAAAAAACATGACAAAAACGATAAGTCAATACAAATCAATTTAACCATTAGTGTTAATGGTCTCAATTCACCAAAGGAACAGACTGAAAGAATGGATCAAGAAGCAAGACCCAACAATGTGTTGCATATAAGAAACACATTTAATTCATAAAGAAATTCATAGACTAAAAATCAAATGCTAGAAAACAAAATTCCATGTGACAGGAACTTGGAAAAAGGCAGGGATAGCTAGTCTATGTGCAAACAAAGTGGATTTCAAACCAAGATTGATTGAGAGAGACAAAAAGGTCATTACATCTTTGTAAAGGGAACAATCCAGGAGGAAGAGATAACAATCATAAATATACATGCATCAAATACTCTCACACTCAACTATGTAAAACAAATATTAATGGACATGAAAAATCAAATAAGCACTAGCACAATTGTACTAGAGGACCTCAGAATCCCACTCTCATGAATAAATAGATGAAATAGACAAAAAAATCAACAAAGAAATAACAGAACTAAACCAAACTTTTGAACAGATGAACTTAATAGGTATCTATACAGTTTACCACACAACATCAGAGTACATATTTTTCTCAGCTGCCGTTAGACATTCTCCAAAACATTAGACATACTGCCTCATAGAACTTGCTTAAGTAAATGCAAAAGAATGGAAATTATCCCGTGCATATTTGCAGACCATAGTGCAGTGAGATTGGAAGTCAATGGCAAAAGAAGCCACAAAAATTACATGGAAATTAAACAATGCCCTCCTGAACAGCCAGTGAGCCAGATGAAATTAAAGAAGAAATCAGACAGTGTCTACAATTAAACAATAATGCCAATGTGACATACTGGAACTTATGGAATAAGATGAAAGCAGTCCTATGAGAGAAACTTACAGAGGTGAATTCTCATATCAGAAAAATACAATGAGCTCAAATAAACAACCTAATATTGAACTCTGAGCTTCTAGAAAAAGAAGAGCAAATCAAGCCCATAGCTTCTATGAGAGAGAAAATTATTTTTAAAAAGCAGAAATCAATGCAATTGAGACTAGGGGTCAGCTGGGGAGGGAGACCTAACACTTCCGGGTCACACCCCCTCCCATTTCCTGTTTCTAACTGGGCCCACCTCTTAACAGTATATAAACTGTGACCCCAGGAGTGATTAATCCACTGACGAGTGTAGTGCCCCCTGATCCAGTTGCCTCCCAAACGCATGAAGCTTCTGGGGAGCCCCCAGATATAAATCATAACAGGGAGGGTCTGTCCATATTTGACATTCTCCATAACAGAGACTTACTTTATATGCCTGTATTATTTCTCCAAAACACCCAGATACCTTTGAGGGAGACATGCAGCCCACCAGCAACAATATTTTCCTATGCATAAGAGAAAAATTCTGCTTCTCACAGCATTTCCCACGTTAGCCATGTGGGCTGTCCACACCCCACATCTCACCGAGCCTGCTGAACTCTCCCTGCTTGTGAATCAGAAGGTGTCTGCTACATTGCAAAATAATATTTTTCACTAAATTAATCTTGACCTTAAGTCCAAAGTTGAAACTGCAGCATTAGCACATATACGGCTGGCAGCCCCAGCTGGGATCCCATATGAAATTCTCCACCTCAAGCCATTTTTTGATGCTGTGCACCCACACTCATATTCAAGCAAATGAAACCGTATATTAGAGCTACAAGCCTTTTACGTGACCCATGGCAGCTATACACTCGGAGACTGCAGGGACTTTCGTGAAAGCCTGCCAACTCGGAACGATGACTTTCCACTCTGAATTCTTCTTTTGCAGGTGCTCTCAAAGTCAGGGTCACCCGCAGCTGGCAGATTTCTGCTGGAGTCAGGCCGGCTATGCAAATATCCGACTAGGAAATAGTGCCTCCGAACGCGCCTCCATGGCAGCCGGCTCTGCAAAGCCTTGTGCTGTGATTTCTCATGACAAGTCCAGTCCCTCAGGACGGGTCTCCGGGAAGTTAATTAGGTGTTGAAGAAAAATAACAGATTTTCAGGAGAGAGCTACAGGAAAGTGTCCTTGGCACCTGCTAGGTGGCTTGTGCTGTCCAGCTGCCTCGCGGCCTGTGCAACAGCAAAAGCTGTGGACGATTGGAGCACTCCCAAGGGCAGGGTGTGGCCGCTGCCAGCTGCTGTCTGGGAAGTCCCAGCCAGGCCTCGGGTGGTGTCCCCACCTTCACCCCGGGGCAGGAATTGTTACCTGGCACCACACCTGAGGCAGGTCTCCTGGCCACCCAGGGTTTCCACTTCTGACTTTTTCTATGAAAGTTGCTTCCTGCTGCTGCTGGCTCTAACCTGGGCTTGGGAGGACACTGCTGCCTGCAAGAGTTCCCCTCGGAGCACAGAAGCACTGGTGCCAGGGTCCCTGGCAGCCACTCACGGTCTTGGCTCCCTGGGATTGAGGGTGGAGACGCCAGCCAGCGGCATGGAGGTCCATCCCACAAGCCGCCTCCTCCCTTCACGCTGCAGAGGCAGCGCTTTGGGCCTGGGCCCAGCCTCCTCCAGAAGCTGCCCCAGAAAAGGAAAGTGGGCTCAGCTCAGCCCCGAGAAGGAGGCTCTGCCGCCCACCCCAGGGAGCTGCGGAGCAGGCTGCAAATCCTCCTGAAGGACTGCGTGAAGGCAGAGGTGGCCTTGGAGACCGAAGGGCCGGGACGAAAGTGGAAGAATAAATTCAGAACAAAAGGAGTAATCCAAAGCCTCACCCTGCCCTGGCCCTGCAGGACGCAGCCTCTGTTTTGCTCTCCACCTTGTGTCACAAAGCTCTCACTTGCCCGCTTCTCTGACCAGGTCTTTATTCAGCTGCTCACGCCCTGCAGTCCAGCAGCCGGGCCTCAACACCGTCCTCCCCTCGGCCCCCAGCACTGCTGCTCCCCTCGCTTCGCTCACTGGCCAGCCAGACCTCCAGACCTCCGTGCTGCCACTGCTGTCGCTCGTTCCTTCCCTGCCCCAGGCCTTGGCAGAGGGCTCACTGCTCTTGTCCCTTCAAAGCCACAAACCTTCCCTTTGCTGTGTCAGCCCTTTTCTGATTCCTTCACATCCTCTCATCCAACATGCATGCAATTACTTCACTCTAGGTCCCACCCTGTGGATCGTTTCTTCCAGCACAGACACTTAGTGTTAACTTTCCACAAGATCCTGAGCATCTAACATAGCCTAGTGTGTATTAGGTGCTCACTAAACATTTACTGAATGAGTAACCAGTTCAGGGGTCATTGGGCTACATTTTCTTATTCCCAGTTTCCTCTAGAGATTAGTTATATGCTCAAGCATTGTTCAAAACATGCATTTTTCAAGAAGCTTCATTTCTCCTCATCTTTTTGTTCAGTCCTGGGTTATTTAGAGGTTCATTCACAACTCTTGTTGTAGAGTGGGCAGAAGTCATTTGCATCTTATTAGCTGATCCCACAAAACTCGATCTGCCCAGGGTTCTAATCACTGCTCAGCTGCCATTTAAGGTCATTCACTACTGCAGTGACCCATGAGATCTCTGTCACTTGAAGCAGGCAGTTGTAACAGTCAGAATAATCAACAACCGAAACAAGTGATCCCTAAACTGCTAATGAACTAATCCAGTAGGTTTTATTTCCTGCGCCTGCCATGACCAGCAGAAGACTCCAGGCCATGAGTTCCCCTCCAAGAGATGACTCAAGGGTCCACCCATCCTGCGCTACTTTCTCTGAAACACCCATGATGTCACCGCATTATAAACACGGCTAATACATTCTGCCCACCGGATGGAGCTCGCTAATACCGTGCAGCAGATGACAGTCCCATCTAGTGGCAAGAAGCACGTCTGGAGCTGGCGTGCCTCGTGGTCCTGGGCACACTCCTCTCTGCCAGCCACCAGCAGGTCAAACTGGCTCCATCTCCCGGCCCCTGACACGCCCCACCACAGTTGCCCAACTATGGCAAAATCCCCTTGCTGGGCATCCCTCTACCACTGAACTGTTTAGGAGTCTGTTCCCATGGTGAGAAAAGAGCCCGCCTGCTATTCCTAGGCTCACTGTCCTTGCCATGTAAAGGATTCTTGTTTTGTTTGCACCTGAAAGTGTTCCTTGGTGATCTTTTGTCACAGACACTTCCAAACACACTCAAAACAGAAGAAGATGGAATGTCCTTACTCCATACTTACAGAGCAGCACTCTTGCTCTGTTCTCCCATCTTTCCACACTAGCTTGTCAAGGATTTCGGCCCCTCACACCAGTAAGCAGACCCCTGACCAGACCCTGTAAGCCTCTGAGAAGATTTCCTCACTCCATTCCTGGCACACAGGAATCACTACACATATTACTACCTCAGGGCCTTTGCACTTGCTGTGCTGTGCCATGAGCTTTTACTGCTCACTTTTATGTGGCCAGCTCTACCTGTGCATTCCCAGGCCAATTCCAACATCCCCCTCTGAAGGTTCTCCCTGTCATCTGTCATCTGCTGCATGGTATTAGTGAGCTCCTGAACTCCCTCTGAAGGTTCTCCTTGGTGATACATTTCATGTAGGTCCCCTCTACAGCCAGCCACTTTTCTCCTCTATCGTCCAAAGCTAGATCCCACACGAGACTCGATCTGCCCAGGGTTCTAATCACTGGCTCAGCTATCATTTAAGGTCATTCACTACTGCAGTGACCCATGAGATCTCTGTCCACTTGAAGCACGCAGTTGTAACAGTCAGAATAATCAACAACCAAAAACAAGTGATCCCTAAAAAATGTACTTCTAAAATCACAGGTCCAGCAAAGCACGTTCCTTATCTTTTTTTAAATGTTCTGTCCCCATGGCTGGAAGATGCCTGGCATAGGATAAATGCAATATTTAAGTTAAAAGTTAAAAACAAACAAAATAAAGTATTAGCTTTATACTTTATTTGAAGTAGCTTTTAAAAGTGAATTTCCCTGGTGTGTATATAAAAGCCCTCGCTAGAAAATACATATTTATATCAATTTATTTTTTGAGAAAAACAGAGCTTGCAATATAAAGGCGTGTGCTTCTGTGAATGATTATGCTGACCTGAGTTCGGATTCTGCCCAACAGCAGGTCAGGGGTACATTTAACCCTCAACCTCCAACTGAGGCCTAAACCAGGAGGAGCTCGGGTCATGAGGCTGAGGCCAGGGATAGGCTCAGGGGTAGAGCTGCCATCCTGGAGGGGGCCCTGGCTGCACGTGTTTGCAGTCCCAGCATTCTGAAAGGCTGAAGCAGGAAGAGTGCAAGTTCGAGGCCAGTTTGGGCAACCTAGCGACTCAGCCGGACCCCACATCCTTGTCTCACCCCACCCCCCAAAAGCAAGGACACAAAACCAAGTCCAAGGAGAGGAAATTAGAAGTAAAAGCTAAAACTTTGGCTCTGTTACAGCAGACTCTCCACTACAGGCTGTTCGAGTATTTAAGGATCCCATGGAATCGTCAATGAAATTACATTCTGCTTCTAATTATCCAGGTCACAACCTAAAACAAACTCCACGGGTGCCTCTGATCTGCCACCCACCAGGCCCACGCTTGCCCCTGGTCTTTGTGTCCTGGAAAGGAGATGCTCTCTTCTTCCTCCTCGGTGGAGTATTTTCCTGGGACTGATGCTCAGCATTTCTGAACATGAGTGAAGACTGCTTCGTACAAAGAACGCGGTAGACAAGTTTTATCCTGACTTAGTCACACGCTTTAACCCGGCTGCCACAGAGCTACCGCCCTGTGCCAGCCCCTGGCCAGGCCGTGGGACCCTGCGCTCCCTACGCCGCCTGTGCAGCCCTACGCCCGCGGAGCCTCTCCGGGCCGTGGCTGCGCAGACCTGGCTGGCTCAGGCTCCCTCCGGCTCTGCAGATGGCTTGGCGGGTTACAGCGTGCCCCCAGCCCTCTCCCACAAGGCTGGCCTGCCCTCAGCCTCCCAAGGAAACAAGAGCGTGATTGATGCAGGCGCAGGAGGAATGTGCAGGGCGGGGCAGGCTGCCAGCTAGTAAACCCCTTGAAAAGAGAGCACCAGGCGGCCAGGAGCGCTGCAGAGCTTTGGACTCGGGCCCAGCAGAGAAGACACAAGGAAGCAGCTTGGGCCTGGCTGCTGAGAGGCCGAGCCTGGATGGAGGACGCCTGTTTCACGGCCTGGCACGCTGGGCTGTCTTGGACTGATCCGAGAGCTCCGCACAGAAGTTTCTTTAAAGAAGCCACTTGGAGGACAGAGGGTGTTGTGGAGTCAAAGATGTCTGATGTCACGTGGGGCATTTTTCAGTGTGCCAATAAAAACCTTTGCCATCATTAGCTCGTTCAAACCATGCACATCCTTGTAAGGCCGGATTGTGCTACTTTACCTTCAGGTGAGAACAACTGAATTGGAAGGAATCACGAGACCAACTTGAGATCACGAGACAACTAGTAAGAAAGGGACCTGGGGCCAGAGCTCTCAGGCTGCGTCACCCAGATTCCTGATCAAGCTTCCAGCCAGCCCAAGCTGAGACAGACAGCACAGGCCTTTGTGTCACTGTGCCTGGGCCCTAGGCCCAGCTCTGCCGTTTCCTAGCTGTGTGACTTTATCAGGTTGGTAAACCTCTCTGGGCATCGTTTTCTCTGACTGTTGAGAAAATATATCCCATACACTAGCTTCCAGGTCCTGAACTAACTACAGGACGAGCTACAGGGTCATGCTAGGCAAAGAAGCAGCATGGGTGATTTTCTGCGAGGGTTGTTGTTGAGAAAGCACTTCCAGTGAAAGTCCTGTTTTAAATGAGGGTATACGGCCCTGGATTTCTTGCAAGCACTCCGTAAATAGAATGATGTCACGCAGAAGGAAGGCTCATGCTGAGGTCTTGGGGGGTGGAGACAGGGCCAGGACTCCTAGGGGTGACACAGGGAATCTTGCAACCAATCCTAGGTAGAAATAGATCAGGGAAACACCCCCATGTCAAAGTGGGGCGCCTGGGTGGGGGGGCCTTGCCCGGGCTTCCCTGGCTTAGCAGAGAGCCACCCGGCAGACAAGACTGCCAGGACAGGGCCGCCTGCCGCAAGGAGGGCCCTGCAGCTAAGGCTTCCTTGCCCCCAGCGGCTCGGGCCCCCTCTAGCCACACTCCCTGAAAGGCTCACTCTCTGGGCTGAAGCTGAACCTCAGGGGGCAGCTAGGCTTGCTTAACCTCCAGCGCCCACACCTGCCACTCAGGCGTCCGCAGGAGCGACATTCCGGGAGCCGCCACTAGATGGCGCGTCAGCCCCGCCTACTCGGGAGCACCGCGAGGGAGCACTACTGATTTAATTAGTTGTCCTTAAAGTAAAGGCTGCTCCAGAAATGCCCTGGTGCCAGGCGCCTATCAAAGAGGAGCCTCCTATATCCTTTAACATGAAGAAGCATCAATTAAACATGTGTAGTGAAAGCAGAGAGAGAGAGAACATTTACATAACAGAACACATGTGGTTACCATCTACGAGTAAACCCCCATCCGGGATGCTAGAATGGGTCTCGGGTTCTCCAAGATCAGATGGGTAAAGTCTGTCCCTGCCCTTGGCAGGCTGAGGACTGTGATCTCAAGGGAGCGTGTCCAGTGCCAGGTGTGGCTCAAGCACTTGCTCAGAGCACTCGGGGCGCTGGTTTCCCTCCCCAGAGCTATGGAATTAGAAAAGTACTATAAGGTTGCTTGACTGACGGGGCAGATTCTGAAAGGCCTGGACCAACGTACACCAGAACCGGGTAAGAAAGGGCCCAGGTATGGGGCGTTCGCAGCACAGGGGACCAAGAAAAAGAAAACGGAAGCCCTAAGCAGTAGCCACGGCTCTACACTCTGAACAGCAGGAGCTCACACCAGATAGGATGCTGCCAGGTTTGCAGCTCAGTGCGTTCCATAGGTGGTGGGGAACAACCCGTAGGAAGGATGCCTCTTTTGCTGGATTCCAAAACAGAGGCCTGCTGAGCAATTGGTTGACTTCTATGTTAAACACGCATCCATTTCTCTGTATCTGTTAGCTCCTAGAGCCAAACTGGTCCCACTGGGAGGAAGCCTATACACCTGCACAGGACACCTGCTACTCTTCCTCACCTGGGTCTGTGTTAATGCTCCGTGACCAGCCCCTTTTCTTTTATTCTTGCTCTTTTTCCACATAACCAAGTTCCATTTTGTGTCCCTTCCTTTGTAAACTACCTTAAATGTCTTCTGGAACACACATAATAAGATGGATACTTGAGACATTTTCACTGTGGCTGCATTAGGTCAAAGGGCTCCTGCGTGTTCATTACCTGCAGTTCTTTATAGGAAAGGGGAACTTTTTGCCTTCTCGGCCAGGCTCCCCAAGTGGTGCTGTTTTCTGCATTGGATTCTGTTTTATCTTTCACATAGACACCTCCAACCAGTGTCTTCTGGACTTTTGCTTTCATATATAATACACAAAGCTTTCTTTTGCTGATTTCATAATTCTAGGAAATATATTCTAAAGGACTTTAAAGTGGGGAGCTAGGCTGACAAACAGAAAGTTTTAGACGTCAGGAAACAACTGTTCTAGATTAGATCTTAAATGTCCCCTGATGGCCCAGGTGCTAAGGACTTGGCCTCCAGACAGTGGCATTACTAAGAGGTTTAGACCCTTTTAAGGGTAGGGCCTAGGCCACTGTTGATGTGCCCTCTGGACACCAGCCCCTTCCTCCTTCTCTGCTTCCTGGCTGCTATGAAGTGAGCAGCCTCCTCTACCCCATTCTTACCACCTTGATGTGATGGCTTACTGCAAGCCCACGAGTGACCAGGCCACCCATAGATGGAAACCTCTGAGCCAAAGTAAACCTTTCCTCCTTTAGGTTGATTCTCTCCGGCATTTTGTCACAGTCACAGAAATCTGACTATCACAGTCTGAATCTGTCAATGCCAGTCCACTAGTCTGGCAAATGCTTCCCAACACATACCAGTAAACAAAGGACAAGTCATGCCCAAAGCAACATGTTATGAGTACAGATTTCGATTTTTGGATCTCAAAGATTCACCTCAAAATCCAGACACAATAGGTCCTCCACACTATGCATCAAAGAATATGTGAATTAATGCAGCCAAACCAAGCTCTGGGAAGAACCAGCGGACTCACTGAGTCAATTCTTGGCTGCGCCATTGCCTGAGAACCCAAATGGAACTGAGCAACTTCTCAAAACGTCACGATTTGCTAAACCGAGGCTGTGATTTCCTCAAGGCAGAAAGGGGCTGAGAATCCGAAAATTGGCAGCTTTGAGGGATGAAGACTTGGTGGGCCAGGAATCTTCCCTGAGGAAACCCTCCAAATGCTACCATTGTATAAAATAACCCCGTATCTCCCCTGTTCCACCAGCTCCCTTCCCTGGCCCAGGCATAATTTCCTCCTTCACACCAGCAACACAATTCAAGCACGGCCCTGCTTCTAAACCCCTCCCTCTCCTGCTTTCTCTGGAATATTTTTCTTTTATTTACTTACACTTTTATTTCTAGGCCTTTTATATCATTAGCCAGGCCCACAAAGCTCATAAAAATAAGGAAAAGAATGAGTCTGGCTGCATGAGCAGCCCGTTTCTCTAATTCAAGATCAAAGTCGGGCTTGCAAACGGCCTTACCTTTCCATTTTCAGTATGCATTTGTAATTGAAAATTTCATCATTTTCTTTTTCCAGCTCAGAAGGCACGTTTCATTTCCCCCGGCTGCTGTCTCTTGTGTTTCCTTTTTGATTTGTTCTTCAGGATTTCTGGGCACCTGAGCCTGGCCGAGCCTGGCTTTCCACAAAAGGGGCAGACAGCACCTGTGCGAGGGCACCTGTCCACAGACTGGGAGCACTGCCTTCCCCCTCCAGCCTCTCCCCTGCCAGAGAACCTCGAGCTTGCGGGAAATGCTTTCCCTGTTTACCAGGCCCCAGGTTAACGAAGTCATTAATCTCTCTATAAAGAAAGGACCTAATGGAGTTTGCTGGTAGTCAGTGAGACAGCTGGGATTAGGATTGTGACTCATCAGGAAAGCAATGAGAAGCCCAAGCAGAAGAGGGATTGGGGGACACTGAAGTGCCTGCTCCCTGAGAGCTGTCAGACTGCTCCTACTTTAAAGGGAAATATTCTGAATCCCTATCCCATGCCTTTGTTTATTGCTGCTTTTCCTTTTCCGGACCATTCAGAAACACGGGACACACTCTGGTTCCTCCTCCAGGCCTGTGTTCTCGGGGGACAGTGCTCTGTCCTGGTGATAAAGCTCCTCCATCCCGAGGAAGGTGCAGAAGAACCAGGGTGACCGTTCTCCCACAGGCCAGGCACAGGGCCTGTGTTCACCCTAACATAAAACACCCTGTTTTTTCAAAGGTTCCAATTACTGCCTGGAGTCCAGGCTTTCAGGAAGGCCCTTAACCCTGGGCATGCTGCAGAGCGGCAGGGAGCAGCCCTGCTCTGAGCACTTGCCTGTCCAACTCTTTACGGGTCACCCCTCTGGGTCCTCGGGTTAGGACTGCATTGTTGTGGTTGAGTCCTGGCTCTCTGGGCGGGGTCCCAGGGCCAGCCCTTCGCTGGGACCTTCCCTGCCTGCCTCAGAACACCCCTGAATGCAGACAGGAAGCCACCCAACATTGGCACAGGCTGGTCCTCAGGCTTCAAAGGGCTCTAACAAGCGCTGCTGCTGCTGGCAGAGGAAGCCAGGGAGGCTGTGTTGGCAAAGGAAGCAGCAGTTTGCAAAACGCAGCCCCCAGGTCCTTGCGTTAAAATCCTCAGGAAGAGCCAGCTCATCCAAAATTCTGACTCCATTGCAAAATCAAAATTTCTAGTCCTGTTGGTGAAGTGAGTCCTCGTTCCTGGGACAAGACCTGAAAGCATCCTTCACCTGCTCTGTCCCCTGAGACATGCGGCTCTCCAAGACAGTCCTAGAAGACTTTAGTTGAAGGCGTGGAAATCCTGGGCTCCGCAGGAGAACGGAGTGCTGGTGGATGCTGCCGGGGACCCGGGGAGTAAGGTCATCCTCACAGAGCGGTCGCAGGCTGTGCTGGTCACTCCTAGACCCTGGAATCTTGCACACATGCACGGTTACTCTCCTTCCTCCATGTTTATGGGTAGGAAGACAGTAGAGGCCCTCCACATAGCCCTGGCAGCTCATATCCCTAGCCAGGCACCACCCTGAACCCTATTTTGCAGGAGAAATTTACAGAGAAGCCTGCAATCAGGGCCACCTTGACTGAAAGGAATTTCTAATCCTGATTGTCAAATGAAATCAGAGCACACTGGCCTCTGTGTCACCCTTGCGGGACCCATCTCTTCAAAACTCCTGTGTGTGTGTGTGTGTGTGTGTGTGTGTGTGTGTGTGTGTGTTACAGAGGACTGGACCCAGGGCTCCACCTATACTAGAGAGCACTCTACCACTGAGCTACATCCCCAGCCCTATTTATTTCTTTATTTATAGACAAGGTCTCACTAAGGGGCCAAGTTAGCCCTAAAGCCTGGAAGCCTCAGCCTCCAAAGTATACAAAGCTTTATTTTGCTGGTTTCCTAATTTCCAGAAGTATATTCTAAAGGATTTATGTGGCAAGTGGGAGCGGAAAGTTAAGCCAACAAGCCAAAATTTTTGGAGGTCAGGAAACCACCGTATGGTTTGAATCTTAAACATCCTCTAAAGGCCGGTGTGCTAAAGACTATGTCTCCAGGCTGTGGTACTCATGAGGGGTGTTGGAACCTTTGAAAGGTGGGGCCCAGGCCATACGCAATGCGCCGTTGCAGGGTTCATTACCATGCCCAGCTCACAGAGGCTTTGGAAAGGGTGCTGGACATTTTCCCTTGTGTTAGTGTTTTCATTACAGCACATGACAAAAATCAAGGAGCCAAGAGTCACTCTTGATCTTGCTTCTAGCTGTGTGGTCTTGACTATGCTGATTCCCTTCTCCGGGCTACAGGTATAAACTGAGGATGTCGGAGATGACAATGTCACAGTGTCAATGAAGAAGCCACTGTGGCAGGTGCTTTGCCAACCCTGAGATGTGTGTGCTCCCTCTGTCCCTCTCTCTGGCATTTTACACACAGGCACAGGCACACTGGGCGTGTAAGTATGAGCCTGCACACTGGGGAAGTAGCACCAGGGAACCATTATAAATGCCCAAGTCTGATGAAGGTCTGGTACTTGCTCCTGAAGTTGAATGGTGATCATTATTGTTAATTTTGAGAAGCAACAGGCTGCCCGTCTGGTGGGGACACCTCCCACCAAGACATATGCTCCAGCACGCGAGGCGTGGAAGATGCCAACGCTGTCTTGCTTTTTGGATTTTCTTCTGAGCCCTGCCGTGCCAGGGTGGCTCTGAGCATGGTAAATATTTAAGTGCATGTCTTGTGGAACTGTCACAGAGAACCATGGGACGATAGGCTGACACCTGCCTCAGCGTCCGGGTTTCGAGAGACAGCGTCGGTGCCAGCGTGGAGAGTCTGTTGGCTACCGGAGACAGATAGGTAGCAGAATTCTCTCGTCTGTTAATTGTCTTGGAAGCAAATCCTTAAATTGAGAGAAACAGAAAGCAACTGTCATTAAAGCTTCCCTTGGGCAGAATTTCCAGAGAAGGCAGTTGGCACGCCGCTTATGTGCCCGTTAAGCTGCAGGCACCAGGCTAGGAAATTTTACATACGCTGAATCTTTTCATCCTTACAATAGCCAGAGAAGGAGCTATTCCTGCTGCCAAGAAAAGGAAGCCCTGAGAGGTTGAATGATCGGCTTTGAGCTCTCCAGCTACTCGTGTCAGAACTAAAGGAGGAAGCCAGCATCAGGAAATGCATCCATGGACAAAAGAAACCTGCGTCCATCTTTTTAAGCCTGAAGCCCTGTCTAGACCATTGCTCAGAGTCCGAGGAGCCATGAGATGGAATGACAGGCTGGGGTTTTGGCGATTCAGGCACAGATGCCAAGCATATCGTGGAGTCTTGCAGACACCACAGAGGAAACAGACCCTATTTCTAAGGAGCCGGGCATGCCAGTGCACACTGGGAAGCTTGACCACGTGGGAGGCCAAGACAAGAGGCTCAGAAGTTGGAGCCCAGCCTGGGCAGCTTAGCAAGACCTTGTCTTAAAATGAAAATAAATAAATAAAAAGGGGATTGAGGTGTAGCTCAGTGGTATAGTTTGTGCACGAGGTCCGGAGTTCCATCTCCAGAGCTGTAAAAAAAGAAACATAAAATAAATTGAGTCCAGGAATTGATCAGAGCTCAGCCCAGGCTGCTTCTGCATCTCACGGTCCACTCTTTCCAGAGTCTCCTCTGTCCCTCGGCTGCTGGCTGCCAGAGGATGCCCACAGCAACAGGTCCCTCCAGCCTGTCCCTCCACATACGCTGTTCCCAGGGTAGCTGTGTCTCTGTCTGGTGGTTCCTTCTGGAGTGCAGGTCTGTCCGAGCCATGAGGCTTTGGGGTAACTCCTCCTCCCTCCACACCCCCAGGCAACCCATACTGCCAGCTGCTCCCAACTGCTGGATACTCCTATTGCATGGTATCCTCGTAAGTCTGCTCGTGAGCTTGTCCCAGTCTCTGAGTGTGGGCTCATAGAAAGTAAATCCCACCCTATTCAGCTGTGCTCCTCCAGGGTGGGTCCAGGGCACCCCTGGGAGACACTCTGTGAATGGTAGTTGGGCAGCAAATGGAGAGTGGCCTGGTAATGGAAATGTCCCTTTTCCCATTGATACTCTGTGACAGGAGTCAGGGATATAATGCAGCAGCTCGGTTTCTGCCTGGCAAGTGTGATTACCGGTTCAAATAACTAAATAAATAAATACACACTCACAAACATATTCTGTGACAGTAGGCATCTGATCATTGTTTGTGCTGCAGACTGATTGCTGTCCTAATAGCCAATATGACTTCCTTTCATCAGATAGTGAAAAAAAATTGTTCTGTTCACTGGGCATTTAGCTCAGTGGCATTAGCACCTGCCTGGCAAGTGCAAAGTCGTGAGTTCAATCCTGGGTACCAAACAAATAAAAAAAGATTGTTCCATTCATAGGAATCTAAGGAATAACTGGCCACTCAATAATAAGCCAGTGCTTACGAGATTACAAGAAAATGAGAATAAGAAGACTATGTTGGGGCTGGGGAGTTAGCTCAGCGGCATAAGCGCCTGCCTTGCAAGCAGGCAGTCGTGAGTTCGATCCCCAGTACCAATAAAAATGAAAAAAGACCAAAACAAGAAGAAGAAGAAGAAGAAGAAGACTGTGTCAGTCCGCTCTCTGTCACTGCAGCAAAATGCCCAAGATAATCAACTTAAAGGAAGAGAAGGTTGATTTTGTTGTTGGTTTCAGAGGTTTCAGTTCATGATCACTTTATCCTGCTGTTTTAGACCGTTGGTGGCATAGTAGCTCCTAGTGACAGTATGTGACAAAGGAAACATTCTCCTCCTAGGAGACTGAATGAGAGACAGGAAGAGATAAGGTTCCACACCTTCAAGGACCTCACCCCTGACGAGGCTCCATCTCCTGAAGGTTTCCCAGCCTCCTAGTAGTGCCACAGATGAGGACCAAGCCTTTAATACCTGGTCTTGAGCAGATGATGCAGGAAAGGGCCTACGAGGGAGGCCAGCCTTGAGCTAAGACAGGCTGCCAGCAAAGGCCACTGGGCCGACAGGGTCAGGGAATGGAGCAGCACCTAGAGGCTGCCTCCACAGCGGAGGGGATGGAGAGCAGAGGATCAAAAACATATATTATGGGAAGGAGCAGAACCGTGCCTTCCAATGAGGCAGGCTCTGGCACACGGCTCAGAAAGAGACTCAGCAAGATGACAAACCGAGCCTTCACACGAGCCAGCTGGTGCGTGGGCTGGGAAACCGGAAGAGCATTACACACACACACACACACACACACACACACACACACACACGAGGTATAAGCAACTAGCTGATTTGGAGGACTCAGGGTGAGCTGATAGCGACTGAGGGGAAGGGACCAGCTTGATGCTTATGTTGTTCGGCTGATCCTGCAGTCCCGGGGTTGGTGACCAGGGCACTCCCTGGAGGATGGCAGCGTGCTCTGTGGCAACTGTGGGAAATACCCTCCTGTCTTATTTTTGAAATCCAGTGTTTTGTTCCAATTTTACTGTTTTGTTTTACCATTATGTCTAGTGATCTGAGCAACTACTTTGAACATAGCAATGTGCAGTATCACAACCATTATTAAATTTCTATCATCTTGTTTTGAAAATCCGTATATAGCTGTTTTGAGATGGGTTTTTTTTTGTCATTTTGCTTTTGTTGTTTTTTTTTTTTTAGGTTTATTTACTTCTTGATTTATCTGGTTTTTTTCCTCTTTAAAATAAAATGAAGTGAAATAAAGCATATATAATGGGAATTCCACCGGAAAGACGCAGTGGAGCCGGAGGGAGAAGGTACCGAGTGAGACCTTAGTAGTTGAGCAGGACTAGTAGGTGGCCCCAGTGGCAGGAGCTTCTGGGTGTGGAGCTGGGTGTGCATGGGGAACAGGAGAGCAGAGAGCCCCATCTGGATGCCAGGAAGTGGAAGTGAACAGCTAGGGGCAGAGGGCGGGAGGCTGGTGAGGCACAGTGCCGTGTGCTTGCCATCTAACCACTTTGGGAGAATGAGCAGGAAGATCAAAGTTCAAGTCCTGCTTGGGCAACACAGCAAGACTCTGACTCAGAATAAGAAATGAATGAAAAGGTCTGGGGATGTAGGTCAATGTGGAGGCGCTGTGTTCAGTCCCCAGTACAGCAGGAAAGAGTGGGAAGCTGCTTCCAGTTAACGGTTCAATCGGTGTATGCTGTGGTCTGAATGTGTCCTTCAGAGAGCACATATTGGAAACTTACTTCCTGATGCAATGGGGGGCGGCCCTAAGAAGAAATGATTAGGTCATGAAAGCTGTACTTCAATATAGATATCCCACCACTCGTCCTCCTCATGGTCCGGGAAGTTTATATTTGTAATCCCATGGAAACTGGGAAATCCGGAATCCAGATGAGTTGATTCCAATCTTCCACCTCCAGTGCAACCCACAGTGAGTGTACAGACACTAAGACATATTTACAGTTACAGACAGCCAAGGGGGAAATGAGTCTGGTCCAGATGAGGGTTCACAGAACAAAGGTCTCGACCCAGCATCTAACCCAGAATTTATTATCTTGTGAAGAAAGGAGTGGCTCAAGGATGAGTGACAGTGGAGGATGGCAGGAATTATGTGAGGAGTATGAGCTGAGCTAGATAGGTGGCCAGAAAGCACCTCTGCAATATGTAACAAGAGAGGTGTGCAGAAAGGCCAATCTACAAAACGCAACTGAGGTAGCATCCACGTTTGAGGGGCAGATGCTTCAGTTCCGATGTGCAAACTTTTTCTGCCTTGGGAAGTCTGAGCCTATTATCTCGAGGCTCTAACCCCACTGGCAGTCCTGGAGCGATGGCTCTGCCATCCTGCTGTGCTCAAGCTTTTAGAGGGAGACACAGGCAAGGAAACAGGGCCATTGCCTGGCTTCAAATATTACACATCAGTAGCTCAGTACCTCAACTGCTTAGAGCCAACGAAGGGAAAAGGCAATCGCTGAGCCAGTTTTGTCCGTATCAGTACATGGGGATAGGGCCGGGTAAGCAATTACCTCTTTATTCAAGGAGAGCCACTTCCATAAGTGGATTGTGACCCTATGACAGAAGCTAGTTAGGGTACAGTGGTTGTGTTCAGCCCTCTCTTGCTCTCTCCTTTCTGCCTTCTGTCATGAGATAAAGTAAGAAGCAACCCTATGCTCTGAGAGCAGACAGACTGAATGAACGCTTTGTTACTGACATGCACCAAAAACTGCACCAGAAATAACCACAGTGTGACACGACAGGTGCTAAGAAATGCTTAGCCAGTGTAACATCAAGAAGCACAGTATGCACTTAGGCTAGAGGAAGAACACTTTGGCTCCTGACCAAATGATTTCAGGGCTACCTAACTCTCAGGAGCAGGGCTTCAAATTCAGACAGAGCTTCCGACTGCTCTTACCATATTCTCCTCTTTACATCACTGAGGGTGGCGGATCTTTTTCCATGAGAGGCAGGGAATGTGACCATTGTTACTGCTGGCTGTTAACCCTCCTAGGTCTGTGTGTAGGTGGTTTGCTTCTCAGGGTGCTGTAGTGGGAGATGGAGAGTGGAAACCTCCAAAGGTGGGTCCATATGGGAGCTCTTTAGTCACTCAGGGTATGCCTTCCAAGGAGGCAGTGAGACCCCAGGCCACTTTTCTCTCTCTCTCTCTCTCTCTCTCTCTCTCTCTCTGTCTCTCTCTCTCTCTCTCTGTCTCTCTGTCTCTCTGTCTCTCTCTGTCTCTCTCTCTCTCTGTGTCTTGATCTTGGCTGTAAGATGAGCAGTTTCACTCTGCCACTCACACCCACGATGATGGACTATCTCAGTTCAAAAGCAACAAAACAAACAGAATTAAGAACTGAAATTCTCAAAACTGTGAGGCAAATAAAAGCATCTCTCTTGTAAGTTGATGATCTTGGATATTAGTTTTAGTAATGGACAGCTTGCTAATGTAACCATCAACAGCCTCTGGATTCTTCTCTTTTCCTGGTAAAAGAATTCCCTCTTCCCTACCAGCTGCATTCCGATGACTCTCACTCAGCCAGAGACCGTCAGCCCCAGGGGTATTCTGGCTAGAAATGTGGGGGACATAGAAAGGGAAGACAGCTGACAGCCCCCATTTGACCCACTCAGCTGATACAGTGGTTCCAAAGAAGAGGTGAGGTACAATTCAAAGACTCATTTTGAACCAACTAAATGATGTGCCTGGAGCTTTTGATAAAGTGATATCTTTCAGGGTTCTGCTACTCTAGGAGGTGTCCCTGCTCAGATTTCCAGGTCCCTGCCTCCACCTGCCTCTGATTCCTGACAGCCATGAGACCCCTCTTATCTTTTCCAATTTAAGGCAAATTCTGTCCCTCCACGCGCTCTCTTGGTTGGGTCCTCTGAAGTCACCAACACCTGCAGTTAAAAACGCAACCTTTTCATCAGTTGAGCATTGTGTCAGGCAGATGCAACAATGAGAAATGATGAGAAAAGTATCTAAGACCTAACCTTCTTGTCAGTCAAAGGAGCATGGAAACTCACGGTTCGAGAATGCCAGGTTCAGGAAAAATCAGATTAGTTAGATTCAGTAGCTCATCAGAAGTTCACCGATGCATCCTCCAATGACCGTAATCATGACATCCATGGCTAAGTGTAAATGACCAGGCTTCTTGCTGTGTGTTGCTGTCCTCTGAGGCCATGATGATCCCATTGGTCAAGAATACGGCTTTGCCATGGATACAATGGCAACTTCATTTCAGGATAGTATGGTTGTGTCTGTGCATTGTGTATTCCATTGTGGACACAGAGCCTGCCCTGTCCATTGCAGTTATTTTAAATCCTCTGGTACCTCTGGTCCCTAATTTATGCCACATTCCTGAATGCCAGGAGACACCCTTGATGTGTTTATCACTGGCCCATGTGGCTGGTGATAGTCATTGGTGCTTGTGGTCACTGAACTGGACAGAGTTGTACTGAGCATGGCCATAAGGTCACCCTCCAGGAGGCAGAGATGGACTTCCTCACCCTTATTGAGAGAAGATCCTGCCTGTAGCTAAAATACATATTTTCTTTATGAAGCTACTGAACACAGAGGCCTTAATTTTCTGGTTATCTGGCAACAGAAATCCTGCCACTCTGATTATCTGGCAACATAAATCCTGCCACTCTGATTATCAGATAGCTAACTGTTACTGCCCATGCTGGCAACAACTTACAGGAATGTTAAAGGTTTTCAGTTCACTCAGCGAGAGTCCACCCACCCTGGCTACTCTTAAAGCCTTAGCCAGTTGGCTCTGAAAGTCTCAAGTGGCTCTGGGAGCTATTACTTCGGAGGTTGAGGCAGGAGGATGGAAAGTTCCCTGGGCAATTTAGCAAGACCCTATCTCAAAATAAAAAGGACAGATTCAGTGGTAGAGTGCTTGCCTAGCACTCACAGGGTCCTGGGTTCCATACCCAGTGTGATTACAAAGAAAAGAAAAGGCCTCATGAGGGCGAGTCGAGGCCAGGCAGGGATCAGCTAATGCCTCGTCCCGGAAGATAGTTCCCCAGTGTCACCTTCTGTGCATGGAGCATAGGTTAGTGCATTGAGAAATTACCCCTCTGCCAAGTGAGCAAACAAGAGCCTCCTCTGGCCTCGAAGGGCTCTGTGGGTGCAGGCTGGGGTTTGGGAAACCATCCTTAGTGATAACTACAAGCAGCAGTATGATCATAGGAAGGAACCTTGATGACTGAAGGAGATGGCGTCTTGGCCCTGCACTAAAACAGAGAGGAGGTCAGCGGTTTATTGAGTGTTTTCCATAAAGACAGAGAGCTGAGGACTCTATCGCAAACAACAACACGCATTCATCTGGTCGCATTTGCATTTTTAGCTCTTAGGTCGTCTGGATTGGGAGAGGGGCTTGCCCTCCCCGAATCCTGCCAAGCTTGCTCTTCAATCAAAGCTGTAAGCGTGGGCAGACACAGATGGAAGAGCATGGCGGGGCTGCAGAGAACCATTAACTACTCAGAACAGAATGCTCCCCAGTTGTACACAGCAGTATGCTTTTCTCCTAACCCACCAGACCTGCAGTGTATGCTCTGATGATGATTAGAGGCCAAATCAACAGTCAAGTGATGGAAACCAGGCCCACGCTCTGGGGTCCAGGCTGCAGGCAGCTGTGGCCTAATGAGATCCAGAAGCCCAGCCTGTCCCTCTGGCAGGCTCTTTGGGGAGGGGGGTTGGGCAGACCTTGCTCTGAGGGGCTCCTTGCCCTGGGGTGGAGGCTCAGCATCCTGCTGTCTGACCCTAGAGCTCTGCAGGGCTGCACAAATTGGGCTGATCTCTGTCCATAAGCTTCACTCGGGTGACAGGAAGGTGACTGGTGTACTCAATGCATTTGAACTTGTCCCAGGATCTGTTTCCCAGCTCCAACAATGACCTACCTGCATCCAGATCACCTCTGTTCTCATTAGTACCCAATTCACACCTGGAAAATGCAGATGAAGCGTGCTGTCTTTGCACTGGAGGAAGTGGTGTCTTTTTGCATACCTAATGAGGCTCCGGGATCATGCTCCCACAGTAACAGATTGGCTGAATGTAAAGTGAGAGCTTATTGATTCAACCCAAACTTACCTGATCCTGCCATTACCCCACTATAACACAAACCCATTTTCTCTTTTAGAGATTGAAAATTCTGGCTCCTATTTAGGAGTTACTGTATTAAGTACGTGAGGTGGGCATAAATACATGCAAAGCATGGCTAACCACCCTCTGCCTGCTGCCAGGCCCACTTTAGTGACATGAGGATTGAGTGCTAGGAAAATGGCTCAACAAAAAGCTGGAGGCGGAAGGTTTGTTCCGGTCCCATTGGACAACAGTCCCAGCCCTGCCTGTGTGTTAAGTGTCTCCTTATAGGACTCTGGGGAGGGAACCATGGCTGGTATTCAATTCTCCACTATTGCAGGTGGCGGCCGAGGAGAAAGCACCAGACCCTGCTGTTCTCCGAATGCACAGTTATGCCTTGCAGCCCCATCTTCCCCGCCCCACAGAGCCACTGGGCCTGGGAGATGGAGCTCTCTGAAGTGGTTGGGGACATGCTCATGTTACTCTTGCTCTGCGCTATTCTCCTTGAATGTGAGCTCTCAGCAGGAGGCTCACTTCTTGTGGACCTTGACACAACTCTGCAGTCAAGGAACTGACTTCCAAACAAACAAAAAGCCTGCCCAAGGCTTGGCACCAAAGATGACCTCTAAGAAGACACGTCAACTGTGGAAGGGAAAGGAAGGAAGGTCCTGGTTCTCCATATTTAATATTCTTCAGAATTCCCAGGGAAGTCTCACAGTAGAAAGGCTTAGCTTCTGTCTGGAAGGAAATTTGCTGCAGTCTGGCATCCCAGACTCTCTGGGATGGGACTGAGCTCTCCAGAGGTGGTTACAAGACGGCCATAGTCTACCTCATAAGGCCGTCTCACAGGTGGATGCTTCGACTACCGTAATCTTCCTCACAACCAGTATTGGGCACTTCTTCCTGTCCTCTGGGTTTGCCCACAGGGAATGTACCTGACAATTGGCTAGAATGTTCCAGAACTTTCCTGCGAATTCTAGAATGCCTAGGCTGTCAGGTACCCCTAGAATGTTAGGCACCAAAGCTCTCTGCTACTGGGCACACTCAGGCTGCAAAACCTCCCTCCTCAAGGCTTCTCCCACATACACTGGACTGGAGTTCAGAGGCAGAGTATGCTTTTGGTCTATGACTGTCACTGCTCAAATTCTCTTGCCACTTAGAACATTGTTTGTTGTACCACCTTCTCAAATTTTCTATCATGATTTACAGTAAAGCTGAGAGGTGGGAGAGCCCCACCTGTGACCACCTATACTCGACTGGGAGCAGTGTTAAGACTTCCTTGGCTACCTGAAGCCGTTACATGCTCTTCCCCTGGGGCCTCACAGACTTCAATACAATAGAGCAAAACTTTTGCCAGCACTTGGGAGGCTGAGGCAGAAGGATCGCTGTGAGTTTGAGGCCAGCCTGGGCTACAAAGTGAGTTCAAGGCCAGTCTGAACTGCGTAACTAATGCCTGTCTCCAAAAGACCAAAAAATTGCAACTCAAATGTCTGCCACTAGAAAATAACAATTGTTGACTGAGCACTTCTTACGTGACATTCTTTTCAATCCCATGAGGTAGGTATTCCTTTTTCCCTATAACAGATTAGAAAATGAAGTTTCCATAGATACAAGTAAACATCTCACAGCTTAATGCCAAAATTAAGCAGAGCTTTTCTTCTTTGTCCCAAGTTGGGTGGATTTCCTAGGACAGGGTGTTTCTGGTGATAAATCAGGACAGTGGATCAACCCTGCAGGGAGTGGGGGCAGGTGGATGTTAGGTGGGCCTCAGCTTAGAAGCAGATGCAAGCATCAATGAAGGCAAGGAATGTCCCATGCACACAGACAAGCCCCACACCTACCCCTTCCCCTGGGAAGACGGTACAGGGATCAAAAGGGAATTTTCTTTCTAACAAAGGTGAAGTTTCTGGTTTTAGTCTTCAGGACAGGGCACCATCTGGATGACTTGAATGCGGTAGGCAGGGTTGGTTGATGAGCAGGGTTTGTCGAGCATTAAAGTAGCATCCCTGAGTTTTTCCGCCCTTTTTATAAATCCAGGAAATCTCATCTTTCATACATGCTCCTTTCTGAGAGTGCTTCGGAGCCCACGTTCCTCCAGGATGTAACCCCAGGTCCTCAAGGTGATCCTCCAGCTTCCCAGGCACCCTGCACACGGAGGCGTCAAAGCCGCAGGCGGGACCTCCCTGCCTGCTGCTGGGTTCACCACGCTCAGGCTAGGCTAGGATGCGCTCCAGTAGCGCATTTCCTGGCGGCTGGTGGCTTTGGAACTTGAATGCATCCCCCCATTGAAGCAGCAGTGAGGGAGAAAGGGCCACTCAAGGCACCAGCAGCCCAGCCCCCACCTCGTGCCCCCCAGGCGCTGTGCGGGGTGGGCTGGAGGGAGGCGCTGGCACCTGGGCAGTTCCCATGGCAGCACACGAGAAGGAGCTGGCAGCAGGGAGTAGGGGCGGAGTTCAGGGGCCCAAAGAAGGGCGCTTTGTGAGTGGCCGGTTCCCATGGCAACCGCTGGGCGCCTCCGCGTCAGCCAGAACCCAGTGGCCCTGCCTATGGCTGCAACGGAGAGCAAAACACCCTTGGAGAACCATCATTTCCACCCCCAGCATGTCTAAATAGCTCTGCTTCACTTTCCTGGAAACAAACATTTCTGCAGCATCCGCATGCCAAATATCGTGGTAGGTACTGGACCCTAGGAAAAATATAGGGCTGCTGGCCCTCTCCAGGCAGGGCTCCAGGCTTAGAGGGTGAGATGTGAGATAAACCCCTCTCCATGAGGCAGAGGGACAATGCCCATCTCTCTCGGCAGGAGGGAGGAGGGCAGCACGGAATTTGGGGAGGGTTCACAGTTTTCCCAGCTGATTTTGAAAGACAACCTTTGGAATATTTCACAAATGAAGAAACAGAGGCTCAGGAAGTTACTGGAACCCATGTTCTTACTTTCTTCCTGGGAGTGCATAGCCTGGTCTTGCTTGCAACTAGGAGTAGCCTGTGAAAATTCAGTAGATATTAAGAGAAAGTCATGCGGGCCACCTCTAGCCCAGGCTCATCCTGTCTGGCTGGGATTACACCAGTCCCTGAGCAACCTTGGAAGTGACTTGGTGAGATGGAAAAGTCCCTGGGTGCTCAGGCCAGAGAGGATTGCTCCACCTAGCCCTTGCCCAGCCCAGAACTGTGACCTGAATGGAAAATAAACCTCTACTTGATTGTACATAATATTAAGGTCTGTCTATTTCCACAGTTAACCTTCCCTGACTGGTATATGAGGCCAGCCGTATTTAGCTTTCAGATTCCCTGTACCATGTTTCAGAGATTGACAGTGATTCCAGGGCAACTAGTGGCATCTAAGGTATGTAGTCTACAGTGGACAGATCCAGAGATACTGGGATCAGAGCTATTCTGTTCATCATAACAACAGCTTTCTATAGTCTGGAGACACTTCCAAGAAGTTGGTTTCAAAATAGAACATGAATCATTCATATGACAGATACTAGGGAGATTATAGATTTGTTTTGTGGTGTCTGTATCCTAAAATGTGGTCTATATGTACTTGTGAATGGATGGGTGGGTGGATGGAAGGATGGAAGGATGGGTGGGCGGGTGGATGGAGTAGGTGAGCTAAGTGGGTAAGTAAATAGATGGATGGGTAAGCAGGTGGGTGGGTATATGAATGGCTGGATGGATAAATAGATAGGTAATGGTTTCTGCTATATGGCAAAGGAAAGAACGAATACCCTAAACAGAGCTATGAAATCTGACACCAATGAAGTATAAAAGGAAAAGGGACTGCTTCAGTGACGATACCCTGGTTACATGTTGTCACATCTAGCTGGGTAGAAAAGAAATAGATCACAAGTGGGTAGTCCCAAATGATACTCAGCCTAAGTGACCTTTGCTGCTGGGGATACTTCACACCCATCCAAGTAGGGATTGCCATTTTAACAAATGAAAATACAAGATTCCCAGTTGAATTTGAATTTTAGATATACAATAAAAATTTGTCCATGCAATATTTGGGACATTCTTATACAGCAGAGCTCAAAGAGAAATCCAGCCTTTTCCTTCCTCTGTAAAATCTTCCCAGTTCTGGTAAGCAACTCCTTGGGCCATGTGTCCCTCAGGAATGCAGACCTGTACTTTACTCACTGATAAGGGACACACTTCAGGCAGTTCTCAGGTGAATCTCCTCCCTTAGAGGGCAACACTGAGTACCAACACCCACAAAACTAACGAAGGGGGTTATACACAACTTCACAACATCCCGACACCCTAAGCTGCACAAGGTATGCCTTCTTTCAAGGCTAGGATAAGTTTATCTGCTAGGATGACTAACTGACTTTGTTTCACTTCTGCATCTTGACTTGCTTTGACATCATAAACTTTATAAAAGGGGACCTCTCCTTAGTTCGGGGCCCAGCCTAATTTTGAAATTACTAGTGATGGGGACTGTGCACTACTAAAGTCCTCCTGAAAATCCCTCCAGGTCTAAATATTTAAACCAAAAAATTGTTTTGTGTCTCAAATCAAATTAACTGAGCATAGTATTATAGGTCAGGCTCTGAAGCAGGTGATTTTGCACAGACAAATTGAAGAGAAACTGGCACAGCTGGTTCAAAGCCATTGTTTCACGGACTTGGGTCCTTTGGTCAAAGGTGGTTGGTTTCCTTCCTCTAAATGGTCAGCAGGAGAGACCTGTAGCAACTTCATTTGGCCTTTTTCCTGCATTCCACAAATTACTCAATAATGTATCAGGTTTGTAATGGATGGTATAAATTAGAGCTTTAAAAACATTCCAAAAAAATTCCTTTTCCTTTCAGTCCATTGAATCCAAAAAGGAAATTCATCCAACCCAGTGACTGATTATTAAATGTGAGACCTAAGGTTTTATTCACAGTAGGACATTTTAAGCTCTGGGAAAAGTCTCTGTACTTTTTATTCAAGATTCCTAAAACAAATTGGCTCACTCATAGTTATTGTTGTAGTGGAGAAACCAATAAAAATGTGGTTTATTCTCAGCACTGGAGTCTTGGCCAGTCTTTGAACAGACATCATTTTTCTTTCCCTCTAGGATCAACATGAGTTTATTTTTTGGATATTTCCAGGAGTCATAGGGGAACATCTTAGAAGGTAAGGGAATTTTGCCTCATCCTTTCCTCCTATGGAAATAATTTTACAGGTTTACATGAAAACCTCCAAAGAGTGAAAACATATAAAGGCCTGAAGAGGTAAGCCAACAACTTCTGGGCATGAGCAAAGAACTGGCCAGCACATCCTGCCTGATGTCTGGCATCCCATGTCCATAAGGGGACCAAGAGCTGTGTCCAGCCATCACAGCATGAAAGGACTTTGGTCATAATCACTCTTACTTCTTGCTGCTTCTGATCAGCACCATCCCTGCTGACGTCTTTATTTCTGTGCTTTCAGCTCTGTCATCATGCTCCACCAGCAACCAGTGGAGATCTTGCAAAATGCCACTCACCTGGTCCATGCAGTATCAGCCACCTCCCAGTGATTCTGCAGCCCTGAAGCAGTGGCCGGAGCCTTTTCCTCACAGTGCAGAGGATCCAGCACCGCTGACCTCATCTGCCTTCCTTCTTCCCACAATGGCCACTCTACTACATGTGCTGCCTTCTCTCTTCCCTGCAAACACACTACCTCCGTCCCTACTCAAGGCCCTGCGTTAGGTCTTTCCTGGGCCTGGAAAATTCATATTGTGTGTGTTTGCCCTGCCTTCTGTCATTCGGACAACAGTCTCAAAGTTGCCTTTCAGAACAACTTCTCCCGATTGTGAAACCTGGAGGGAGCTTCCTCTCCCTGACTTTTCCCCTTCTCATCACCAATTTTATTTTTTATCAAAGTACTTAGCACTACCTGATCATTTTTTCTTTATTTGTTTACTGTTTGTATTCTCAAAGTAGAATGTAAACTCTTGTTGGTCTTATTGACCAATAATCTTGATGTCTAGAACAATAGGTAGCACATAGTAGGCTGTCAATACATGAGAAATGAACAAACGAACCTGATACAGAAACCTTCTGGTTCATTATATCACCAGGCACCCAGGACTAATGAAGACAGCACAGACACAGCTATCAATAAAATCAGTAAACACATACCCGGGGTTTGCTACATGCCTAAGCACTTAGCATGCATCATTCATGTGTAACTAGCCCTGTGAATTCTGTACTATAAAATCTCACTTCACGAAGGAGCACATAAAGGACAAACATGAGACATTTCTAGGTAAATGGATGCACCTTAAGACTATAATCTTAAGTGAAATAAATTGGATATGCATTTTAAATCTCCTATTGCTTCTCTGGTGTGAGAAACCAAAAGGATAAAGAAAGACCAAAATATATACTAGATATTGTGAAACAGGAGGAAAATGTTCACGTGGGGAGGGGAACAGGGGAAAGGAGAGAAGGAAAAGGAAGAAAGGGCAGAGAAAAAAAAAGAGAACATAAGGGAGAAATGGAAATAAAGCTTTTGTAAATGAGGGGAAGAGGGATTTAAGGGAAGGGAGAGGGTTGGGGGGAAAGAAAACTCAGGATACACCATGTACAGGTGCACATTCTCCAAGATGAATGTGATCATTATGTGTATCTAAAAGGTACCAATGAAAGTAATTTTAAAAAAACAGAGCCAGGGATATGGATCAGTGATGTAAGCCTCTGTCTGACTGAGCTTGAATCCCAGTTCCAAGTAAATAAATAAAGGCACAATGTACAGATGGAAAAATAACTTGTCCTTGATCACATAGAGTAAGTGATAAAGTGATGGTTTGCACATGGGCGATCCGACTCTGGACTGACAGTCAACTTCTTATGGTTTAGATAAAAATGTCCCACCAAAGGCTCATGTGTCCTGAGACGAGGCTTCTGAAAGATGATTGGATCATGGGGCACTAACCTCGTCAATATATCAGTGCACGGATGAGTTCTTACCTGTTAGGAGATGGGGCCTGGTTGGAGAAAGCAGTTCACTGGGGTGTGCTTCTGAAGGGTATAGTTTTCCTCTGACTCTTTCCCTGCTTCTGCTTTTTAACTGCCGTGAGCTGAGATTTCCTCTACTAGCCCGTCTGCCATGATGCTTCTGCCTTGGAGCCAGCCAGCCACACACTGAAACTTCTGAGCCCACAAGCCAGACTAAACCTTTTCTCCTTTAAATTGTGTATCAGATATTTTGTTCCACCAACAGAAAATAAAAGTGATAAAAAAGAAAAGAAAAGAAAAATACAGTACACCCCTAACAACAAAGCCATAGCCAAATCCTGGCATTTGGCAATAGGACTTAAGTCCAAGCTGATTTCTGGAAGATATTCTCTGTGAAGGTTTTGATTATTTAAGCTGGTTTGTTTTATATAGCATTTGTTGACTTCTGGTCGCCTGTTCAGTGTTTGGAAGAAATGTGATGAACTGTGATTTGGAAAGAATCACAAAAGAGATCAAGACAGAAGATGCAGGAGGGAAAGGAAGACTTCAGTAGACCCGTCTCTTACGTACACCCACCCATCCGTGTGTCAGTCATTGAACAGAGGCTCTGTGAGCATTCTGCCCTGCCAGGCACTACTGTAGGCGTGTCTGTCCTCCAGAAGCTGACTAGTGAGGTGAAGGAACAGAGGCAAGATAGTGGTAAATTGTGAGAATGCAATTGTAGCATAGGATGGGATAAAGAAAGCCTTCCTGAGAGGTTCTATGTGAGCACCTGGGACCAGGGTGCTCTGAGCAGAGAGAGCAAGTATAGAGTCCCAAGGTTGGGGAGCGTGGGAAACTGGAATGTCTCATGGATGAGCAAGGGATGGACCTGACACAGTGGAGTGGGGGAGGATTAGTCAGAGAAGTACATGAAATATACTTTTTCTCTTTTCATGTGACATCTTGCTTTTTGATTTCTGCCATGAGTTGATATAGTGTGAAGCCTTCACTAGATGCAGCTACCTGATTTGGCAATCTTAATAATGTAATACAAATATAATGTACAGATTTAATATAACATAAAAGACATACAGATTTTACCATGTAGGCTTACAATGGCTGCCTGCAAAATCAGGAGTAAAAGAATGAAAAATGGCCTGGTGGGCACTGGAGGGCTGGAGGACCCAGCCACAAGTCAAAAGCCTGAAGCTCACTGCAAAGTCTTATGTGACTCTGTGTCAAAAAGCCAACAGGTCTGTATTGAAGGCTGAGGAGTCTGAGCTGCAAACCTGAAGGAACTAGAGACAAATGTCTAAAGGCAATGGCAAAGATTGTAGCCTACCTGGCAGCACCCACAGACACATCTAGAACTCTGTTCCACTACTCTGCAAGGTGTTTCTGAATCCATTTCAATTGCAATTAACTATGACACCATTCCCTCCCTATTTTCTAGTGTTTCTCTGGTAAGGCTATCACAGAAGTGGATCACTCACTGTAGTCTCTCCAAGGATGACTCATTCTCCCCAGGGATTATAAATCAAAGCCAGGGATTTTAACTAATAGCTTACTCTAAGCAATGATGTGAACTGGCCGTCGTTTAAGATACAGAGATGATTAACATGCAGTTCCTGTCCATGTGAAGCTGTGCACTACAGAAAACAAGTCATCCACAAAATTTTTGCAATGTCAGGACTCACTGTCACAGCACTTCACTTGCTCCTGAAAATATACAAGATAATGTAAAACAATGTAGAGTCCTCTCGTGGGATTTTCAGTCTAGTTGGGGAGACAGGAGACAATTCAAAAGAAATATTTAGAGTATAAATAAAGCAAATAGTTATAGTGCAGAGTTTTGAAGAGAAACTGTTCGTGTTAACAGTGCCTGAAATGCCTCCTTAGCATTGGAATAAGAAGTTTCCAGAGAAGTTGGGGATTCCATAAAAGGATGCAAATAAGTTAGCACAAGACCACAGCAACCTCTCAGGAAGGGCCCCTGAGCACCTGGAAACCTACTGACAGGAAGAGGAGGCTTTGCTACATGTTCAACTTCGTGATTAAGCTTCCACCACTGCTAGCGGTGCGTGTGGAATTAGGGTCAACATGAAATTAGTATATCTTGGTGACTCTTCCCATTCATTGGCTCCCAACTGTTACTTCTCCAGAAGTAACCAGAGAAAAGGGGTTTGCATTTGAAATGGTGAAGCTTCAGAAAAATCAATTTCTGCACCAATTTCTCTCTCGGTTCTGATATAGTAACAGGAAATTCGCACAGGCGAGCATTACAGCAGGCAGTTCATGAGCACTAAATATAACCAAACCCTTGCATCACATCCAGCAAAGCCTGGGGACTCACAGAAACTCTAGAGAAAAGGCAAATGTACCTCAAAGAACAGTCAGGATTTACTTATCTTAGTCTAAGACAGCACTTAAAGTATGCATATTTAATATGCATTTGTGTATTATATACATATATTGCTGTATATATGTACCCATGTATGTCTTTTCCTATAGAAATTATCGACAATTTTAAGATATATCCAGATGGAGAGGAGCAAAGATGGCGGATAGATAACTGGCTACAGAGGCTCCTTGAGATAGTTAACTTAGAATTCAACATAATATAGAGTGGGGAGCCCCAAACAGAAGGAGATGAATTCTCTCGTCCCAAGAAGAAAGTAAGGTGAGAAGAACCAACCAAACATACAGTCCCGGTGCTGTTATTGGAACAGCTAAAGGTTCAATGTTCCTGCTGCAGCAGGTGACTCACTGACCATCCGAGGTCCCGCCATGACTTGCCAAGGTCCCGCCAAGACTTGCTGAGCCATCCAAGGTCCCGTTGCTTAGACTCATTGGAGGCGCAGATACATTAAGTTCAGGGGTCAGTGAGTCAAACAGAGAGCTAAGTTGGTGGGGTGCCTACATTGACCTGTGGTGAGTGATGGGAGTGGAGCCATTCCATAGAAAGGAGGGCTCTGGCAGACAACATTCTGGGACTGGGCAGAAGTGGCAAGAACAAGGGGCAGCAGTGACTTCAGTCAGTTGTTTCCTTCCTGAACGGGATTGGTGGGGTGAGCTAGGCTTGGGACACGTGACCCGGCTGAGACCCAATAGGTTATCCAAAATCAAGTCCCTACAGCAGTGGCACACATTAACCACACTAACCCAGTGAAGTCTCAGAAGTTTGACTGACCCAGAGGGGAGGTGGCACAAAGTAATACAGTGCAGGCCAAAGCAGCTTGACTGACCCGGAGGGGAGGCGGTGCAAAGTAATACAGTGAAGGCCACAGCAGCTTGACCGATCCAGAAGGGAGGGGCCAGCATACACTGTCCTTGTCTGCAACTCACTAGCACATAGCAGTGGGAAGGGTCATCTAGCCAGCATGCTTCAGAAAAATTGTAACCAACATAGAAAGAAATGGAGGCCTCCTGGAAGAAGCAAAAAAGATGGAAAGAGGAACCAATAACAAAAAGTCCCCAGGTCACAACCCTGAGAACATTGACTCAGGACAGGTAAATACAAAGGAGAATGAGAACAGCAAACATGCAGTATCAGACACAGCACCAGTGGACATAAAGAGATATCTTCGGGACCTCATAGATGAGTTCAAAAGTGAAATATTTAGCCAAATAAAGCAAGGTATAAGAAGATTAATAAAAGAGCTACCAAGCACCCTTTAAGCAGACACAGATGGAAGAAGGGAGGAACTCAAACAAAGAAGAGAACCATTTGATGAAGAATATAAAAAATATAGAATACATGAAGCAGATTCAAAGAGATTACCAGGAAATTAAAAACTCTATGAAAAATGGCAAATCAGGTTGAAAGAAACTAAGGATAGATTATCCAAACTGGAGGACAATTTTGCAAAGTGGGATTATGAAAGGGAAAACTTTTTAAAAATAACAAGGAAATAAGCAGTAACAATACAAAGGCTAGAAGATGACAACAGGATCTACAACTTGAGAATAAAGAATGTAAATGAAGAAGCAGGGGTACAAACAAAGGACTACAAAGGTTTTCACAGAAATAATTAAAGAAAACTTCCCAAATATAGGAAAAGGAAATGATATTCTGATATAGGAGGCATACAGAACTCCAGCCACCTACAACCAAAACATTGCTACACCCAGGCATATAATAATCAAGATCACAGAAATTCAATATAAGAACAGAATATTAAAAGCTGTTAGAGACAAGAAACAGATAATCTATAAAGGAAGGCCCATCAGAATAACGGCAGACTTCACAACACAAACCATCAAGTCAAGAAGAGCCTGGAGCAAAATATTCCAAGCCCTGAAAGAAAATAACCTCCAGCCCAGATTGGTATACCTTGAAAAACTGTCTCTAGAAATTAATGGAGAAACAAGATGCTTCCAAAACAAAGAGGAACTGGGGAAATTTACGACCACCAATCAAAGTCTACAAAGAATACTTCAGGGCATTCTAGAGAGAGAGAAAAGTACTAGGATTCCAGGAACAGGGGCAGAGAGGCCTTCATGAATGGAGCAGAAAACAGAATGAAGAAGATAATCAGACAACTGATGGCAAAAAAAAAAGAGCATAACAGAAATGAGACAGAGAAAATTTTATTCAAAACTGGTATGATTGATAGTATCACGTCTGAGAGTACAGGCAACTACACTGAAGATGACAAGACTCTACGATATACATTCTGGCTTGACAACTGCCAGTTTTTGAAGTTCTATACTATATACAAAGTTGTGGTTTTATTAATACTTTTATGTACTGATATATTCAATTATACTATGTCTGATGATATAGCCAATTCTATTAGAGATAACAAGAGACAACACAGGAACCATGGTAGAACTCTTTGTACAATGGTCTTATTTTTTTTGTTTCATGTGTTTATAGGAATATGTTTTGTTTTGCCTTGCTTTGTTTTGTTTCTCCCTCTAATATAAAAAGCATAGAAATACATGTTAAGACTCACGCATGTGTAGGATCTGTTAATAGTTTATGAGAACTGATCTTATGACACATGATGAAATAAACAGATACTTTGAAGAAAAAAAAGACACTAAAATACCCAGTGCTGATCCTGGAGTGTCATAAAGTGAAACCCAGCAATAGTATTATTTTTTGTTCAGTGATATTAGCCTGCTTGGGTTTATTCAATCTCAACATAATTGAAGATATGGATAACTACATGTGTGTTTAAGTGTATAGGATTGATAACCATATTTCTAAGTTTTTGTTGGATAGTTCAACAGAACTGGTTGTAATCTCACTGTTTGAATCCCCACTTTATATGCTCCACTTTAGAATCTTGAACAACTATTTGTAATACAACAATATGTAAACATCAACTAGGGATTTCTGTTTATTTTTTTTCTCTGAATGCATGTATTAGTTCTACCTATTTTCTGTTTTGTTTAGTCTTTCTTTAAATAAAATTTAAAAAGAGAAAGAAAGGTTAAAAAGATATATTCAGATGAGTACAAAAGGGATGAGAAACCATATATTTTCTTTTTGTACTAATTCTTGAAATATTAGTCTATTAAAACTCAAGATACCTCAGAAGAAAGAAGGACAAAGTATTGTATGGAAATTATCTACTTCTATCTTGCTTTGTTGCAGAAAACAAGAAGTTTGGAAGGCAATGATTTATTATGCTAGTGGGCTGATGGGGATCAGCTCCAAATCATCAGCCCTGACCGAGTGTGAAACAGAAATATTTACATTTTGTAAGTAGGAAGTACAAAAGCTGACAGCAAGGTCCATATAATTGCTTACATGAATTAAGTCACATTTTTACAGGCAGAATTAAATAAAGGGCATTGTTTATTATGAGGTGGAGAAATTCTGGGAAAGGGGGTGTTGAATGGGGCAGGTAGAGTTAAGTCTGTCTTTGACTGGGCTATTTTGTTCCCAGTAGAAATCCTTAAAACATATCAGAAAAACAGGCTATATTCTTAGGTGGAAAAATATAACCCTTGCAGCGGGACTGGGATAGGCTTGACCTGAATCAGGCTATGTATAAAAATTAGTTGGATGCATACAGTCAGGCTGACTAGATTTAGCAGTCTAATCATGTGACAGGCAGGGTGAGCACATCTTGTCTCAATAGAGTAATAGGCTACTAATTGATTTTTTAAATTTCTTGCTATAAAATTTCCATTATATCCCCCTTGTTATCATTATGGAGAAGATTCTTTTTCTTCAGTTTCTTCAGTGCTAAGGAGCTGGTAAGGAGAGGTAAATTTTAAGAGGAGCTGGCAGGGTCAAGTCTTGTAGCTGGTCCTCCCAGATAGATTCTCAGGCTGGGTACATCATAGGTCCCAGAACCACTGCCAGTCTGGCTGCTAACAAGCTAGCCAAGAAACAGGCTGCTATTGGAGGTACATCCTCCAAAGCATGAGCCTAGGCCACTCCACTCTTGGGATGGGCTGTTCACATCCATATTAGTCCTTATCTGTCCTGTGATTCTTCACAGGCATGTAGAGGAACATACACCACTGCTGTTTCTCAATCAGGGAATACCAGCTCTTGGCTCTTTCTACTGTTGCAACCTAGACCCAACAGAGTGCTTCTGGGTCCCTTGTTTTTGTCATATGCTCCAACAAAATTTAGCATCATCCACAATGATGGTTAGGATAAATGGTAGTTTAGGATCAATGACTTAACAGACCTTGCATCTGTGCAACAACCCTCTTTGAGTCCTGAAAAGCAGCTTCCACTGCATCTATCCAGAAAGCAGCAAGTAGCTTCCAATGCATCTGTTCATTCCTATGTCATGCCCCTTTTGGTCATTTTGTCTAAAGGGCACATCAGGGTAGATGGGGTATTTCCACCAGATCGGGTATTTCCACAGATGGGGTATTTCCACCAGAAACCTAACAAGATCACATATGCCTGTAATCAGTGTACTCTCATGGGTCTGGTCTTATCCAACCATGTAACACCCAAGAATTTGACAGATAAGCCGGGTCTCTGGACCTTGTCTTCATTTATGATTCATCCCCATGCCAGTAAATCTTCATTCAGATTGTATATGGAGGCTTTCAAATATGCAAGACAATCAGAGGTTAATACAATATCATCAATGTAAAACTATGACACAGTGTGGCTTGGCTCATGTGGCCAGGTCCTGAGACACCAGCCTTAACACAAAATTGAACTATGCTAACAGTCTATGACAATGTCTGGGAGACCCGCTGTCTGTCCTCCCAGGTGAAGCAAATGCCTTGGTTACTTTTCTCTCATTGCTGAGACAAAATACCTGATGCCCAAATAAAGGAAGGAAAAGTTTATTTAGCCTACAGTTTGTGGAGGTTTCAGTCCATACTCAGCTGGCTCCATGGCAGGGTGGTGTGGCCAAAAGGCAGCCATTCATGGCGGCTGCAAGCAACAACAGGGAACAGGGGGAAAAGCAAAAAAAAAAAAAAAAAAAAAAAAAGAGAGGGGGAAGCATGCCTCCTTTCCTTCCCTATATTGTATGCTGGCTGCCTGCCTCTGGGTGCAGCACTCACACCACCAATCTCAGCACTAGACAATGAACCAAACACAAATGTTACATTCAGTCACTTCCATGACTGCATGAGGCTTTGGGGGGGGGACATCTAGACACAAACCATAACATCAAAATGGTTCTGGATGCCAGCATCAGGGTGAGACTTCATAATCATTTGCCATGACCAGTCTGGATTCTGCATGGTCCATACTGAAGGATTCATACTGAAGGTATCAGCCCTACTTTTTTTAGTTTCAGGACAGTTTGTCCCATCTCCTCATGACCTCCAAGTAACCAGTACTGCTTCATACACACAACCCGTGTGGCTTGTGGGAGAGTCAGTGGTGCATGGGGTGGGTAGCCTTGGACTAAAGTTTTTAACCACATGAGTTCACAACTGGAGTTATCTTTGCCTGGTGTTAAACTAAGTGCCAATCAGTATGTTTACTGCCAGCACATATGAATAGGGGAAACATGAACATCATACAGACATGGAAGCAAGTGCCTGAACCCAAAGTCACCTGGACTTTTTGAACCACGATATAGTGACTTTCATATCCTTCTATGCATGCCATGTAGTGGTCCTGTAAAACGGTCTGGGTTGCTGTATATTAGCACTGACTCACTAAAGCGAGTACAACTCAGATCTTTTGGGGACCAGTAAATAGCCAATTCCATATGTGACTTCAGGTCTCCTGGAACCCCCCAAGAGCTGGGTAATATGACCTACCTTCTAAAGGTAGGAACATCATTTATTCCAGCTTCAATGGGGCTGCTTTGACTTTCTGACCCTTGCCCATCAGCCAGTATTGCTGCTGAGGGTATAACTACTTCCCCAGGGCCAGCAACACACCCAAAGTCTGCCCGTCTAACTTATCTGCAGTTAAGCTAGCAGCCAGCAGGTCTATCTAGATCTGGCAGTGTCCCCACAGCCTGTCCTTGGGGCCATGGCCCCACTCTCCAGGGCCCCCCCTTCTTTTTCTCCTTTGCCAGTACAGTTTTTACAGGTATCACTTTACCTCGGTGCTTTATTTTCACTCTGTCAATCTGGACAAAGTATCCACATCATTATGGACTAGGTGATCTGTAAAGGGGGCTCGAAGGGCTGCCACTCATGGTGCCAGTCAAACTGCTCACAAGGATCATTTTCTTCATGATCCTAGTACAGTACTGCAGTATAAACCTCATCTGTTGCATACCCACTTCATGTTGCACAGTTACCAAGTCTCGATAGTGACTTGCTCCACAAGTTACCTGGATTCTCCCAGACCAGGCAAGCCTGTGGCATCAACCAATTTATCACAGTCTGCTTCTCTGCTTCTGCACTGTCCTCTGCATACCCTTCAGAACCCACCTTGTAGGAGGGGTGCTGGTTATGTTGGCTAGTTGGGATATTTCTGTGGGCCTATGTGTTATCAACCCCACTGTCCATAGCCAGACCAGCCATGCAGGGATTGATTCACTCATCTTTAATTGTTTCACCACTCCCACAGCTCCATGGCTGTATAGGTCCTGTACATTGTGTGCCTGGTAGAGAGATAGGCAGCCCTCCCAGGCCTCCTCCCTGGACTAGGGGTTCCTTTACCTCCACTTTTTGATAAATAGCCAGTCTAGCATTTAAGCCCAGGGAATTTTGGGGGGGTGTTGCAACCTGAGCTCCGCAGTAGCCAACAATGCCATTCACATCTTGATTTGTACAGCAGAAGAGTGAAAAACAGACAAGCCATTTGCTCCATTGTTTTATGGTAAGGTAGAATTTTTCTATTCTCAAAGCTTGTAAGGCTTCCTCAGGCTCCACACAGACTGTTTTCCAGTCCTTTGGAGTCTTCCAGTTGTCACGAAGGAGGCTGGGGTCATTTATCAGTCATTGGTTGGGGTTCTCCATTGCCTTTGGGTGCTGTTTCCACATCTACCACAGGACCATTCATCTTAATGTCCCAAAGTCAACTTGTTTACTTCCCTGATTAAGAGGGTGGTTTCAGCAAATGTCTGCACACAGGGAGGCCATTCATTTGATACTGAGTCCAATGTTTTAGACAAATAGGCAACTGGTTTCTCCGAGGGACTAACAGTCTGAGTAAGCATAGAGAAATCAGAATAGTCCAAAAGGGTGAGGGCAATCAGGTGGCATTGGAAGCTCAGAGATCTTGAACTGGTTTTACAGGCAAGAAAGGTGTATTTTAGCAGTTTGACAGTCTACCATCATAGCAAACAGTGTGTGTCACAGTGACCAGCCATTTTTAAATGACAAGAGCAACTGGATCTGGAACAGAAAATATTGTTGGGGTAACTAACAAACTGAAGTATACCGAACGGGGGCATTTTTGTTACATCTTCATGTCTTGGGTCTTTGATGACCTGGGAGAGCTGGGCCAAAACATTGGTTGTCCTCTTAACCTAGTCGCCTTTTTAGTTTTGACCTCTAAACTTAAGTTGTGGAACACCCAAAAGAAGATCAGTGGCATTAGTATTGTAGTAAGTTTCATTATTATAATTTTATCTAAACATCAAGCTCTTTGAAGTGTAAAGTATATGAGAGGACTGTTATTTTTTATCACTTAGTTTGTCTTAGTAGTTGATTCCCTGCAGAATGTTATCAGATGGTTATACAATTTTACAAAGAACACCTGAGATCAAAAGTGACACATAATATTTCAGCATGCCAATCATTATTTTTGTAACACATTAAAATGTCCATCTTAGTATTAAATAGAATAACACACAGTACATACCTAAGTCTTTGAAAGGTTTTTTGACTGATAACGTCATGTTGTTTTGAGCATTTCCTTCATAGGGATTTTTAGAAGGTACAATCTGAGTCCCACCAAATTAACTAGTGATCATACATATATATTTTTCTTTTAATAAACTACTTTTATAAGCTTTCCTCAACATATGAAAGCTTTTTAGTCTTGATATTATTTCTCTTTTCATCACTTTAGTAGAACAAGATTTTCATTATATAGAATACTCTCATATTAAAAGTATTGTTCTTCTGCCTCCGTCAGTTTTATCATGTTGTATCTTATTGGATTTTATTATATGTGATAGTATAAACAAAATTTTTTATAGTCAAGGAGATAATATAGAAACCATTGTTCATTTTCTGTTAGTTGGTTCTGAATACCCTGTAACACTTTTACCTTCTTGAATGGTTTTACACAGTGTCTTAGTTACTTTATGCTCGTTGCTGAGACAAAATACCTGATGCCCAAGTTGGGAAAGGAAAGGTTTATTTCTTACAGCTTTTGGAGGTTTCAGTCCACACTCTGTTGGCTCCAAGACAGGCGGGCTGGCTGGGCTGCAGTTCATGGCTGCTGCAAATGGCAAATAGGAACTAGCAAAGAGAGAGACACACCTTCTTCCTGCCATTACATCACATCCTGGCTCCACCCCTATGTGGGTGGAGCACTGACACCATCAATCCAAGCACTATACAATGAACCATTACAAATGAACAATGCAAACTCATGAGGCCTGGGGGACACAACATAAACCATGACACACAGTCTTGTTATGTTTGATAGTATATGAAGGCATACTCAAATATTTCAAGGAAAGAGACAATATGGTAACTACTGTTATGTCGGGTTATCCTGTGGTGAAACACTATGTTGCTTAAATTGTTCTGTTCTGACCTGTGTTGTTATGTCCTCTTTCATCTTAATCTCTTGCTTTTTATATATATATTTTTAAATCAAAAAAGAAATTTAAAAAGTCTCTCATATTTATAACTTTCTTAATAGTTTTCTTGCATTTACTATAACCTTTTACAACAAACGAACATAGTCACTTGAATTTTAAAATGCCCTTTTTTCCTTCAGATAGTAAACTTACAGACTGCCAACAGACCTCTGAGTAACCTTGAATCACTGTTTTTATTTAAAAACAACCAAGTAGATCAAAGAGCAAGTTAACCCTGTAAACTCAAAACTTTGTGATGTACAAGCAATGCTTTATGCCCATCAACTCAAACTGAAAACCAAAAGAACATTTACCAATTAATTAAACTTTGTAGTTTAAAACCTGTAATTAAAAGCTGTAAAAAACTTATCATTAAAAACTTCTTTAGACTCAAGAGGATTTTGGCCATCCACCCCAGGCTGAAGTTGCTCCAACTTTCAGATGCCTGCAGGCAATGCCAGGATAGTGATTAAGCAAGAGCTGGCCTTGGGGCATCCCAAAGCTTGGAGGAGAACTTGGGCTCTGTCTTGTTTCCTTCCTTACTTCTGAATGAAAAGACAACTCTTGTCTTATCCCTTTAATCCTGGCATGCGCAGCTGGCCCTAAGTCTTGGCTTTGGGTCTCCATTGTAGGTTGACAGCTGACTTTCAGGCCAGATGGCTTTCCAGGTATTCTGTTTTTCACTCTTTTTATTATTAACCCATCTGTGTCACCTCGTCTGTATATCCTGGTGTATTAAAACGAAGCAGCTTTTCATGTCTTTACCTATTACAGTGCAATCATTTTTTAAAATTACTTTTGTTTTTAGACTGATTAGACCACTTTTCTCCTAGTTTCCAGCAGAGTCCAGGTGACCTTGGACTTACACATTTTATTGTGTGCACATATATACACACATTCACATACAAGCACATAAAGGTTAATACATTTTAGCCCCCAGTTCCAGGAGTGAAGTCTGACTAAAACTGAATCTGACTGACCTGTTTAACACAGGCGAGAACTGATCAGTTTGTCCTTCATCTGCACACAGGGGAGAAAAACTGATAGACTAACAGACTAACTGAGAGATGTCTCAGGTGGCCATATCCTGCTGAAGGCCCAAACCAGTCACATTTTGCCTCCTCCTATTGGTCCGGTGAGATCTCTGCTGTCATGTCAGGGCTCCCACTCCCTGAACCACTGAGAATACTTAGAGGAAAGAACCAGAGGCACACTTTCTGGTCTGCAGGTTGGAGGGCAAATTCCTGCTGTGTTCAGTAGGCCTCCACTAGTGACCCAAATTGGTCTTCCCAGCCAATGCACCAAGAAATTTGTAGAATGCCAGTACTGAGCCAAAAGGAAGATGCTTCACACCAAGGAGTTTGAAAGGCACGAGTTATCATGCTGGTGGGCTGATGGGAATCAGTTCCAAATCATCAGCCCTGACTCCGAGTGAAACAGAAACTTACACATTTGTAAGCAAGAAGTACAAAAGCTGATATAGCAGGTTGTCATATATGAATTGAGTTATATATTGTCAGGCAGAAATAAATATCATGAGATGGGGAAATTCTGGGAAAGGGGATGCTGAGTGGATCGGGTAGAGTTAAGTGTATCTCTGACTGGGCTATTTTGTCTGGGTAGAAAGTCCTTGAAACAAATTAGAAAAACAGGCTATACTCTTAGGTAGGAAAATATAACCCTTGCAGCTGGACTGGGGCAGTCTGACCTGAACCAAGCTATTTATGGA
Organism: Cavia porcellus; assembly: GCF_034190915.1. Lineage (NCBI taxonomy): Eukaryota > Metazoa > Chordata > Mammalia > Rodentia > Caviidae > Cavia > Cavia porcellus. Next base: position 37,434,618 of record NW_026947504.1, on the reverse strand, counting down.
AAGCAACCGGACACATACAATCCAGGCTGATTAGATTTAGCACTCTAATTTTATGTGACAGGCAGGATGAGCACATTTTGTCTTAATACAGTAACAGGTTACTAATTGATTTTTTAAAAATTTCTTTCTATAAAATTTCCAGTATTGCCTATCTTTTTCACATCACTTTGTTTTAACACTAGTAAAATTCTTGAATTCCCAAACCATCAACACCATGTCAAAGGGACATGACCATTTTGCTTAGACACAAATCGTATGGGAATATATTAGTTTTCAAAATAGCAAAGGACCATAGAGATAGAAATTACTCAAAAGCCATAATGGCTTGTGAGAATATTTTCAGAAAAATTCCTTAAAGTCTTCTTTTTCTTTTTTTAACAAACAAACAAGCAAAAGATCTACGTTTACATTTTTCATAGTGTAGAGCCATCCTGATCTCTTTAGGCCCAGTTCTAAAGTGGAAAATTTGGGGAAATTAATGATAAATAGATCAGATCAGTTGGTTTCATGGGTGTGTGATTTTTCTTACCTGCCACGTTTTCCAAAAATTAGGGCCATTTTTCTGTGTTTTTAGAATAATAGACTCAGGTCAATGTGTCTATCCACAGGACAGGAAGAAAAGCATCTTGCTTGGGTCCCAGTTGGAGGGGACAGTGCCCCTTAGGAGGGGCAGTGGTCAGGCAAAGCATCTGGATTCTCAGGGAGCTGATTTAAAAAGTGGTTCTGAAAACCTTTAAGACTCTAAAAAAGTCATAGAACCACACTGTACTCTTTGCCCTCCTCCCTCCAGGAGAAGAGGTGAAATAACACGAAAGCCAGACACAGGCACAGTTCTAGGGGTAACTCCGAAGCCTCCTCTCTCCTGAAGTCCAGACGCTGATCCCTTTGCATCAGATCCTACCTGTGTAATCTGAGGCAGATCGCTTGCTTTCTCTGAGGCTTGCTTTCCTCCTCTGTAATCTGGATACTGATGATGGCACCTGGCTGCTATGTGCTGATATAATTTATCCCTGGAAGTTTTATGTGCAGGAAGCTTTGTTCCTAAGGTAATGATTTTGAGTGGTGGTGAGACCATTAAGAAGTGGGGCTTTGTGGAAGGTGATTTTTCACAGCTGCCTCTGGGAGTTAGGTTAGGTCTTGCAGGACCAGATTAGTTCCTGCAAGAGCAGGTTGTTACAAACAGAAGCAACTCTGCAGTCCACATGTGGTCTCTTTACTCCTGCTGTCTGCTATTCTCACACGGCATGCTCCTTTTATGCGATTCCACTGCCACTGTTGTGACCCAGAATGAGGCCCTTACTTGATGGGGTCAACTGATTTCACCTCCAGGTCTGTGCGTCAAAACCTCTTCTCTTTATGAAGTACTCATCTCGAGCATTTTGCTATAGCAACATAAATAAGACACTGGTTTATTCATTTGTTTTGAAGATTAGAGAAGCAGGCATATCTAAGCACTTGGCACAATTTATTGCCATAATAAATATTAGCTATTCTGAGATCACTGGTAATTTTCCTGTACAATTATGATTCCCAATTTAAAAGAGCAATCTCTATTATAGATTTTTATGGAGCAACAAATATGAATTTACTTTTTTACAGTGTTCATAATTTATCTTGAAATAGTTGGACACCAAGAATAGCATCATGAGTTTGGATTGATTGAAGTCTCATTCTGGAAACATTCAGTTGCTCTAATAGAAACATCACCATCCATCGCACTCAGCTGGTGTTATATCAGAAAGAAATCACCTCTTCTGATCTCATCCATCACCTGAGGCTTTAACGTTAGCATATGATGTTTCAGAAGTGAGTATTGATTAGTGAAATGAGAGACATGCTTGTCAGTGTGATAAATACCAGAAATAGAATTCAGTGGTAGAATTCAAGGTGTATGCATAAAATATTGGCAAAAGGTTCCTCACCTAGCTGAAGGAGTCCAGGGAGGCCCAGGACCATTCTCATAGCAATAACTCTGTGTTTCTTAGTCACAGTCAAACCTGTAAGCAGCAGCTGACCCGGATTTCTGGTTGCCTAATACCAAATTCCAGAGTCCTACTCCTGGAATACTGTTGCATCTGCCCAAAGGGAACTTTTATCAAAAGGTGGAATCCGCCAAGTTCATGCCTATATGAATTGTTCTGGGCCTGCTTTCTAAAAGAATGTTTGTACATTTGTTTTTAAAACAAAAAGGCCCATATTTGTGACAAAATTTGGTCTGAGATTTGCTTTCTTCATTAGTTAATGATGTTGGAGAACAAAAATAATCTTCACTTGCCTTAAACATCTTGGTACTACCAGACTGGTACTAATGCAGACTGTCCATGGGTTTATCTGCTAGTCACTTCACAATAACTTAAGATAAAACAGACTTGAATTTTGATCCCAGACGTGTTACTTCCTAGTTCTTTTCTTTGGACAAATCTTCCTACCTGTGTAATGAAGAAGTTAATATGATCTACACAATTGCATTATTTTTTCCTTTCTTCCCTTTTTCATTAATATATGCTTGCAATACATAACAAGTGCATTCATTGTGGGGAACTGGTGTATTTACATATTACATCTTGATCTCTTCTACTTCATCTTCTGCTCCCTTCCCTTCGTCTCTGCCCGTCCCTTCCCCCCCTCCCACTCCACCAAGTCTGTTTCCCTGCTTCCTGTTATCAATCTCTTATATTGATCTAAATTATATTTTTGGCTATTCATGGAGTAAATGATATAAGGCATATGTGGTGGTTAATTTTGTGGATCAATCTGACTAGGGTAAGGGGTGCTAGGATGACTGGTGAAATGTTATTTCTGGTGTGTGGGCAAGGGAATTTCAGAAAAATGAAGCATTGAAATTGTGGATTGAATAAAGAAGACCATGGTAGGTGGGCATCACCCTGCAGTCCCAAACAGAGCAAAAAGGGAAAGGAAGATGGGTTCCCTCCTCTTCTTTGCGGGGACACCCATCTTCCCCTGACATGGACCTCGGTGCTCTTGGTTCCTGGCCTTCACTCTCCATCTCGGACATACACTGTGCCTACATCCCTACCCTTTCTCATAATTGGTCAATCAATAATTAATCAACCATATGGGCTCTTTTTCTTTGGAGAACCCTGCCTAGCACAACATATAAAGCCCAGGGTAAAAAGTGCTTTATACAATTACCAAAAGTGATTACCAAGTGTTTAGGAATTCTTACTTCTTCTTAAGAAGTTGGCTTTCCATTGTCCTTGGGCGTTCATTTTCCATGAAGATCTATACAGAACTGTAAATTGGGACTGCCTGCTCTTAGGCTTTTGTAACCTCCTTTGCTTTGTTTCTTATACATCTCTGCTTAATGTGCCCCTTTACAGCATCACAGCGTGCAACAACGGCAGCACAGACGATGAAAGATTACTTGAAGATGAGACTTTAGTTCAGTTACCCAGAGGCCCAGAGAGGTTGCTTCTTCATCAAAGAGACCTCTAGGGAAAAAACAGTGAGCTGAGACTTCCACATTTATTGGATTGTAACTCAAGGACATGAGAACAAAGGTTCGACAGAAAAGCACTTAAACAATTTTGCATAGTTTTGGTCAAGGGACAGGAAAGAGATGAGATGTTACATGACACATGTCTATGTAGTTTAAGCAATCTTATTGGGGCAGATGGAGCACACCGACCAAAGGAAACATCTCTGAGAATAACATTTTATTGATTCTGCTGACTGTTGTCCTGCAGATCTGCTCTAAATTTAACTCTTCATTCCAGGAGCCTGGGAACTATGCTCCAAGGTCCCTTCCTTATCACATTCACTGTGATCACCCCTTTGGCCAAAGTCTCCCCATATTACAATGAGTGTTCTTTAAAGCAGCAGCCTTGTACCTTCAGTCACTGTTGATGCTCAATACTAGCAGAGTAGGAGTGCAATTTGAATTTGTTTGTGTTGTGATTCTTCTCATAACCCAGACACAAAACTTGGCATTCTCTTTTATTCTCCCTCTCGGTTCCCTGCTGTCCTCCAACCAATCATGTTTCCTGTTTATTACCTCTCTTGTTCTAATTCTATCCTTCACTAATTCTATCCCTCAGCCAGCATCTTAGTCTGAGTGCCATCTCGCATTTACACAGTTAAAATTGTCACCTCCTGTCTTAGTTACTAACTCATTGCTGAGACACAATAGGTGATAATCACAATTTAAAGGAGCAGAGTTTTACTTTGGTTCACAGTTTGTAGAGGTTTAAGTCCATAGTCAGCTGGATCCAAGGCAGGACAGCATGGCAGAGGAGAAACAGTCCTTGGCATTGCAGGCAGAAGGCAGTAGCCTTCCTTCTGTTCTCTTTTCTATCCAGGCTGCAAGTCTATTGGTTGGTGCCATCCAGAACCACAGTGGCAGCATCATTCACTTCTAGAACTATGCTAAAATAATCAACAGGCTAATTTAGTTATCATGCATCTTTAATCCATACTCACACACCCTACATCCAGTCACCTCCCCAAACCACACCTATGAGCTCACAAGGCTTTGGGAGAACATCCAGATGTAAACTGTAACACCAGTCTACCTGAGTTTATCTTCAGACTGTCCTTCACAGAGCATCCAAATTGTTTCTATTAAATCCTTTCTTTACTCAGCTCAGCTCCATACACACACACACACACACACACACACACACACCACCACCACCACCACCACTACCACCACCACCACCAACAACAACAACAACAACAGCAGCAGCAACAACAACTCTCTACTGAGAGCATACAAGTCCCACAGACTGGCAACTGAAGTTTCCATCACTTCATTCAGGGACTTTCTTTCAGAAAGCCATTCACTCCCTGCAGAATGGTTTCCTCATCATTTCTAACTATTCCTAGGTACCTTATCTTTGTTGACATCCGGTGTCTCTCAAATCTTTTCTCCAAAAGCGCTCTAAATGGAGAAGTGGGTGACTATAGTGACCTAACAGGGGATGATGCTTTCAGTGGGGTTTAATATCAAGAATGCACATATTTGGCAGTTCTGTCACACAATCTACCTGTGTTTGTCTTGATGTATAAACATTTTAAGTTATAACCATTCTGTAATGTTGGAAGGATCCAGTCTTCTAGATCGGGAGATGTGACACTGATCCACGTTTTTGGGGGGTCTTCTAGAGACCCTCTTAAAGCTCTATTCCCATCTCACTGTGGCCCCACCCCAGCCTTTTCTCCTGGGCCTCAGGGATTCCCCTCCACCCCATCCCTGACTACTTTTGGCAGCAATCACCAGCTACTTTGATGTCCTATAATCCATCCTTCTGGTTCAACCCACCGTAGCTTGAACTGCTGGCTACTTTTCTCCATGAGTCTATTCTTCAAGCAGGAGGCAGCTTCCCCGAGATGTGGACTCTTCTGTCATACTAATGTCCCCCAGGATGCAGCACAGAGCTTTGGACACAAACATCTCTCCACAATGGATTTGGAATTCTTCACATTCTGTAAAGTGCTTCTTTAACATTTTCATTTTATGTTGATTCTTTTCTTTTCATTTCTCCTCTTTATTTCCTGGTGTTCTTCTCTGATGTTCCATTTTCCTTTCTCATGTCTGAACCAGACACTGGTTTTGTCTCTACAACAGGAGCTTTGCTGATGCTACACTTTAAAACATTTCAAACAGAATAATAAAAAAAGAATAATAAAAGCCATAAATCATGCCATTTTTTCTTAGCATTTCATCAAGGCCAGGATCTGTGTTCAGTGCTTTATTTGCCTTATTTCATAACATACCATCTGGGAATCTCCTACTGAGGTGAAGTAGAACATTCTAGAAAAGTAATACAAGCAATTTTCAACTTCCTAGTGACCTAGTTTCTTTCTCTCCCTGAACTCTTCTCCTTAATTTCTCAATGACAACCCCACCACATAGGCGGAATGAAGGCAGAAAACTCATGAGAGTAGCAGCTTTGAAACTAAAGGTGAGGGTCAGACATTAGCAATGCTTCCCATGGTCCCCATTAACCCAGCTGATTGAAAGGGAGATGGAGAGCATGTGTCAACTAAAGCCAAAGTGCTACCATGGCTCTCCTCTCAATAGGCACCACACACAAGTACACACACACCATTTCCTCCAAGCCCTCCCCTTGCCAGCTTTTTTCTGACCGGAAAATTATAAAAACCATTGAGCCTTGAGGTGTCAATCATGACCGTGAGCACTGTTTTAATATGTCATTGGCCAAAGGGCTGAAAGTTTAAATATGATTGGAGAGTATTTTAGTCCATCTGGATTGCTGCAATAAAACATCATAGACTACACGGCTAATAAACAGAAATTTATTTTCCACAATGCTGGAGCCTAGAAGCCTAAGATAAGGCCCTGGAAGGCTTGGTGTTTGGTGAGGTCCTGTGCATAGATGGTGTCTTCTCGCTGTGTCTTCTCAAGGTGGAAGGGGCAGAAGTGCTCCCTCAGGTATGTTTTTTAAGGCACTAGTGCATGTGTGACAACTTGCCTTCATGACCTAATTATGTCTCAAAAGGTACCACTTCCTAAACACCACCATGGGGTGGGGATATTTCAACATAAGAATTTTTGGAGAAGCAAGGAGAGGAAGATTATGGGATTGGTGGGGCTGGTCTCCTGGCTCCATGTAAGAGTAAACATTTTTAGATAGTCACCGTAGCCATATTATATGCCAAGGTGCTGACATTGAGTATCCAAATGCATATGCACCAAATTAAGTATTTGTGCCCCAAATGTTCATTCTTTTGCCCTCTTCTTGACTGGATGAATTTCTGTTTATTAGTTTAAATCCTCCAAGGCTGATGCTTCACCTTATTTATGTAGCAGGTTTCAGCCTATTAACAGCAAACCCATTTTTACAGTTACTTTCTTCAGCTATTTAGACCAATTTTCATTATATTTAGTTTCCAAAAATTACCTAAAGAGAGGCAGAGTAGTTGTTGTTTTAGGTGGATCACCAGTCTTTGGAAACCTGTTTTGACTTCTTTTAGTTCAAGGCAGAGTGCACCCATTTCCAGGGTGTTGTCAACAGTAACAGATACACTCCATGTGGGCAATGTATGCCATCTATCAGCACAGCCACAAAGGGCTTACAAAAAATGACAAGGAAAAAGGCAGCTAGTCTTCTCTTGGGACTCCGGACTATTGGTGTGCCAAGCCAAATTTTTAATTTGGAGAGCAATCCTGCAGAAATGAACAGAAACTCCTTTCTTAACATTTTAATAAGAATAACCCCCCTGAGCCAATATGCAATTGAATGCATTTCTTTCTAGTAATTTCATTTATACAGAAGCTCCACAAGCTGTTTCTCTCTCCAGATAACTCTAGCCTCTAGGGTGGCCATAAAAGTGATATTTTAATAATGCACCATATCTTTGATCAGAAATACTTAATGAAACACTCTCATGATCATGTGGTAACAAGGTTCAAAGAACTCTTTTTCAGATTTAGGCAAAACCTAAATCTGTTGCTTGTGCTAATGTTCACAGGCACATGGGTCCATACTGCCTGCAAAGAGTCATGCCAGAAGGTAAGTTCTCTGAACAAAGTCCAGCTTTAATTTCAGCCCTGAAGCCTTGCCAGTTCCATGGAACATAGACGTCAGCACTCTCCAATAGAACTATATGCGAACTCCACATATTACTTACCTTTTTCTAATTGCCATATTCAGAATAACATGATTGGGGAGGAGCTCAATGAAACATGCACAAGGCCCTGGATTCTATTCCTACCACTGAAACACACACACACACACACACACACACACACACACACACACACACACACGTGCCCTAAAAATAAACAAGCATAAAAGAAACCAATTAAATTAATTCTAATAATACATTTTATTCAACAGTTACTCACAAAATTACCAGTTCAATGTATAATCAATATAATAATATATTATTTTGTACTTTTCTCCGTATTATCTTCAAAATCCATTTTTGCATTTTACATTCACAATGCATCACTGTTCCAAAGAAGCAGATTAGGGGAGCTGTGGAGCCACAGAAACAAGGAGCTACCATACTGGGTGCAGGACCAGAGCACACCCATGACAGGGTGGTCTGTGACCACCGGCACCAAGGAAAACCTGAGAGTCCTCCTAAGAATGTGACTCCCCAGATCCTATCCCAGCCCTGCCAAATCATAGCCCTGAAGTGACACTGAAGAGATTGCAGTTTTTAAAAACAAGCTCCATAATTGATGCTTTGCTTGCTAAAATTTGAGAACATCTTTTCATCTCCCTGTCCCAAATTTATCATCCCTCAGAGCTGTCACCATCATGGTCCACAGGACTTGCTACCACATGACCAGAAAGACAAGTGAACACAGTCATACAGCCAGGTCTGCTTTTCCATACAGTCATCAAATATTTTTTAAGCTTTGACTATGTGCCTAGCCTAACCATTAGGCAAAGCTCTGCCCTTGCCATGAGGGTGGGGCTAAGCCCCTTGGAATTCCCACGTCTCTGCATCTTGCCCAAGTGCTGGACTGGAGCTTCAGGATTTAACGTTTGCCTTGCTGGATTTCAGTCTTGCTTTGGTCTGATTTCTTTGTATCCCCCTATTTCTCCCTTTTGGAATGGGGATGTCTACTTTGTACCCTCATATGTTGGCAATGTTTAACTTTCCCTTTGAGTTTTAGAGGGACTCACAGCTAAGGATTTGCTTTGAGTCTCAGAGTAGACTTTGAATTTGGACTTTTCAGCAGTATTGGTGCTGTTAAAACTTCAGCAGCCCCATGAGCCAGCACCATTGGAAGACTGGTGGGAGAGAGAACAAAGTCACAACAGCAAACAAACCCAGTCTGGGAACCAGCACCATGTGTGGGCCATCACCAGACTGAAAAAAGCCAGACCACAACCCCTTCTGGCACTCTGGCTGGCAATACAAGAAATATCACACACACACACCCATCCCATAAGGGACTGGGCTGATCCAGAGAAACACAGGCTGTGGTAATAGCTATGGAGATGAAATGCAATTGGATGCCTGCGGTGCTTTGATGTTTCACTAAAATTACAGGTCCAGGGACAGTGGTCTGATCACGGGTTCAGAGGATAGCGGTGCACAGTATGGAATCTGCTTCTGAGGGTTGCAGCTATTGTTGATTCCCTGTGATCTTGTTTTGAGGTTCTATATCATTTCCACTGTTTTATTGGGTTGGGTTTTACTCTCTTTTGTTTTACTGGATTATGTTAAATCTGATGGTAGGAGCAGCTATTTCAAAAATAGCAAGATATATTATGGTAGCTATTTTGGATTTGCTATTGTCTTTTTTTAAAGTCCTTTGTTGCATTCATTGTTTTCTTTTTATTGTTTCTATTCTGTTGTTTGATTTTTACTGTCTGTAGCTATTTCAAGACCAAAAGGGCATTTTGGTAACTATAGTTGATTTTGTAATGTTTTGAAGTCCTGTATCTCTTACACTGGTTTGTTTTAATTAGTTTTATTGTTTTATTCTCTTTAAAATAAAAAACAGCAGGTACAAATTCCCTATAACGAACATAATCATTATGTATACCTATATTGTACCAATAAACTTAGTTAATAAAAAACTTTGGTAACTCTTAAATGCATTTTGCACAAAACAAATGAGCAGGAGTCTTTTGAGAATCAAGGGTGAAATGTTATGACTTGAATCAAGAAGACCCCCTGCTTTCATGCATTCATAGGTAGGGCTTTTGGAAGGTGACTGAATCATAGGGACCATCCAGCTGATTTGCTATCAGGAGTGGGGTCTGTTTGGAGAAGTAGGTCATTGCAGATATGGCTTAAAAACAATGTGTCTACCTCTTCCACTCCACACATTGCTCTCTACTTCCTGCCCACCATGATACGAGTGGCTCCTCTTTTGTTATACTCCTCTGCCACACCGTTTTCTGCCTTCGAGCCAACTGAGCATGTGCCAAAATAAATGTCCCCTCCTTTTAGCTGTGAATGTTTAGTATTATGTCTCCGTGATGAGGAAGTGACTAAGACAAAGAAGCCAGTCCTTCAACCTTAGACTTCCCAGCCTCTATAACGATAAGAAGTTTCTCTTAATAAACTATCCAGTGTCAGGCACTGCATTGTTATAGCAGCATGAAAGAGACTGAGACAGAGCTGTTTTGTGCTTGAACAGAAAGGCATTTGTGTCTTGTGTGTCACACAGGAGGCCCAGTAATCAGACCTCAGACCACACCAGCCCCCAAATTCCATCAGCTCCACTCCCCACACGAGCAGCTCAGGGAGAAATGGAGGTGGCCCACACTCTTCCTAAGATGGTGTGAGCATGGTACTCCACAGGAAAGGAAGAGTGTCCATGTACTACTGGCCATCTCAACTAGAAAGCTCAGTTCAGGTGAGTTTGATTGCTCTACAGGAACTGACTTTTCTCATTCTTAACCACTCTTTGGTGACAACTTGCAATGTTTTAGGCTCCCACATGGAATTACAACACATTGTAACCCGCATGAGGTGCTAATTGTTGGGCACAAAGCCAGGAGTACAAAGGTACCAACCCAATCCACATAGTGTGTGTGTTTTGGACAACAAATGACCCTTTATGAAGTTTATGTCCATAGGATTGATAGTGTGTTTTATTATCATTTAGATGGAAGCAAACAAATTAATTCAACTATAAAGGCATACTCCCCAAAACAGAGCCATCAGCCCCAGACTTGTCTGTGACTTTTATTTTAGGAAAACATACATCTGGTCATAAAACATCTTCAGAAAGAGTGATACATCATGAAATATACAGCATGGATCTGAATGATAAATCTGGGGTCATTGCCATGTCAGAGAGGCAGAGCTGACATGAAATCTCTTTTCTTCCTGGAAAAGCAAGGTTAACTCAAGCTGTGAAGCCCAGATGGTCATCAGATTTACAGCTATCTAAAGAGGCGCTAAATCCTGTAAAGAGTTGAGTTATGATGACTTCCAAGTATTGATTAGCAGAGAGTGCCAGCCCTGAATTCAGCAGAGAGCTAGGGAATGAGCAGGAGAGGGGAGATAGTGGTGGTTATGGTCTTTATGTAGTTTTCAAAGTCACTTCCGAAAAAGAAGATGAGGTAATAGTTGAAGATACCAGCAAGGGACATGAGGAACAGGAACAGGATGATGCGTTTCCCAAATATGTAGCCAGGGGTGCTGGAAAAGAAGGGAGGAGAAAACCATAGATGCAGTGAACACGATGCTCATTTCACAAGAAAAGTGTCATCATTTCCAGATACATGGGGCTCAAATCATAGCTCCTTTTACTCAACAAAGCTTCACATACCCATTCACTTCCCTGAAATAGAAATACTGCTGAACGTGTTTCAAAGCCGAAGTGAAGAGACCTAGGCCTCAAAACTCATCACCACCAGGGCTCAGCAACACCAGTTTCTCTGCATTTTCCTGACATCCTTAATCCCAGTTCTTTGATGATGGAGAGTGGTGCATCTGTTCACCATCAGGCAGTACAATTAAGGATTAAAAAGACCCTCAGTTCTCTATGGTATCCCATCTCCAGGAGGACCTGTGAGGATGTCCCTGGTGCCCTGGTGGTAGTGTATACAATGCAGAATTATGTTAGAAGGGGGCTCTAAATGTTCTAGTAAGGCTAAAAGGTGCTTTGGTAGCTGGGGTTCAATTTATTCTCCTAAGGCTAACTGGGAATAACTCATGTTCCATTAATGAGAACTGAGCTCCCAGCAATGGAAGACAGGCTCTTAGGTTATTAAGTGGGAATAGAGACCTTTTAATATACTCATATCCTCCTCTCGATGGTCCTAAATCCTTAGGTGCTTAGGCAGAGCATCATCAGGGCTCAGGAGGGGTTTCCCCAAGTGGGGTATGACTACCTAACTGCATGCAGAGGCAGCCCTGTGCTCCCTCCCCGTCTGCAGAATCCCAGGCCTGCTGTGGCTGGGCCCATCTGAGCAGAGCTGGCGTAATCTGGAAAGTACAGTCAAATGGCTTGTTAATGTTGTCAGCTAAGACCCTTCAAGGACACACTTTGACTCTTGGGATTGCTCAAACAGAACAGCCAACTCAGCTACACAAGAAAGCTACTGCAGCTGCCAGCTGCTCCTCATGACAATCACCCAGAAGGAAGAATCTGACATCCACAGGTTCTGAATTGGGAAATTTTATCTATTAGAAAGTTACCCCCCAAAGCATCAAATGTAACTTATAATTTTCCTACAAGCGAGAATGTGAAAGTCACTCAGCGCTTGAGGATCAAACTGTTTACTACTCAGTGTGTGATCTGTGAACCAAAGCATCAGCATCTGCCCAGCGCTTGTTGAAAGGGAACATCTCAGGTCCCTCTCAGGCCCAGGGAGTCAGAATCTGCATTTCAACAAGCTCCCTGTGGGACTCACAGACATGTGAAGGCCTGAGAAGCGCCAGAAGCAGATGCTTCCTTGTTCCTGTCTCCAGGCTCGCCTGCTCATGGTCCTGCTTATGAAGGTGGCCTGTCTCCTTATAGAGACTGAAATTAGTCCTAAAGCTAAGTGTTGTTGAATTATGTCCTCTTCAAATTTTTATGCTGAAATGCTAATGCTCGGTACCTCAGAATTTGACTATATTCAGAAGTAGTGTGTTTTAAAATTATGAGGAATGATGGAAAAATACAATGTGTTTAAACTTTCAAAAAAATTATTACAGCAAAATTGCCATTAAATCCCTCTCAAAATGCTCACCTTCGCTTCAGGCATATTTAGCTCGTCCTTCTTGCTGCTTTCTGAAGCATGCTGGAAGCTCTTTTTCTTGTCTCTAGTTGTACAGCGGTGGCTGTTCTGAATCAGTTCAAATCCTTTACCTTTCAGGGTCATTTTGACCTTAGGGAAGAGCTGGAAGTCTCAAGGTGCCAGATTCAGTGAATGAAATGATCAAGGATCCACCATGATGGTTTTAGTAACCTGCCTTTGTGTCGGATGGCACTCGGCAGCGAGATTCACTATATTTTTATCATGCATCATGAAGACATTCACGAAAGAGGGGCTTCCAGAACCCAAAGTGAGGAGCAGTGTTTGGAGAGGGATTAATGGCAATGTGTTTTTTTTTACTGAAACAATTTTAACATTTACCATATTTTCAATCACCCTTGTATTGACTTAAATTGACGAATAATAGTTGTATATATTTATGGAATACAATACAATATTGTGATCTATATACTGTAGGGTCACTCAGTGTACTGAACATAGCCATCACGTCACCAATGTATCATTTTGTGGTGAGAATATTAAAAATCTGTTTCTTTAGCAATTTTGAAATACCAGGTATGTTATTATTAAGGGTCAAGTACCCTTTGTACCCTCTGATTAACAGTCTCATTTTCTCATCCCTCCTAGAGGCAGAACCTTTAAAGAAGCAATAACAGGGGACAGAAGTCATATGGAGAGTGCCAATCTACACAGTCCAATGCCCATAAAAAGATGGGTACCAAAGGAGACCCCATGAAGACATGAGGAAAAGGGGGCTAAGTATAAGCAAAGCAGTGAGCTACCAACCCTGCCAACACCTTGACCTTGGATTTGCACCATCTGGACTATGAGACCACAGGCTTCTCTGTCCATTTAGACTACCCAGTCTCTGGCACTTTGTGACAGCAGAGACAGACACCTTTGCTAGTACTGGCAAAGGAAATGAGAAGAGAATAAAAAAAAAACCAAAGGAAGGGATATTTCTGAGCCAGAGAAGAGAGGATTCAGATAAATTGTGAAAATTCAAATATTGTGGTGGCTCAGATCTACCACATGAATGGGGCCACCATATGCTTGTTCCAGAAACAAGTGATTTCTGAAGCTGTTTTGCACTCAGAATTTTTAAAAAAAAGAGTGAAAAATGAGATGTCAGTGCCTCTTGATGAAATGCTGGTGTTTTTGAGTTTAGGAAATTGATCTGAGGCCTAAAGGCATATGGCCCTACAGGAGCTAGGACCAGGGCTTTTAACTCCTCTCATACAGAGTGTGGAAGGTCAAAGCAACACCTGAGGTTGAGTGAGAGTGTGAGCCCAGGCAGGCACCGTATCTGACACCTTTGGAAGTCTCTCAAGGACAGGGCCAGAGGTGCCTCCAGGGAGTGGGCTTGGTGCGTGCAGAGGAAGAACCTGCCCCACCCTAAGGCAAAGCTGCCGGGGACTTGACATGGAGCGGAGGGCAGAAGGAATTACGGGGGGCTGGACAGTGCACATGCAGGAGCTCCTGTTCTTGAACAACCTAGATATTTCTTTCATTGTAGAAGCTGGTATATAATTTACATTGACACAGCAATGGCAGCATCTGTTATCAAGCATCTGTTGGGACTAGGTAACTTATAGCCACATGTTTAATTCTCATATCCTCTCTGTTAGGACATATTATTAATTTATTTTCCAGTTGTGGAAACTGAGAACAGAGAGACTGAGTGATCTGCTTAAAGACACACAGCCAGGAAGAGGCACAGTAGGAATTCAATACTGCCCATGTGAGGCAGGAGTTCTGCTCTTTTTACCACACTAATTTCCAGTGTTACACCCCACCTCCAAGAACAGAAGGGACATGAAGTGCTGTCTTCCTCTTGTTCTTGTGTGCACAATGAAAACTGGGGTGCGGGATGTACCTGGGGAAGTGAGGAGCATTGTGACTGACCGGAGAGCTTGTGGAGTTGAGCTGGGGCTGCAGCTGTGGGTTCTGGAGCCTGATTTAACATCCACAATACCACACTCATTCTAGAAGTTTCTGGCACATTCCAGATGGGAATTGTTTAGCATACATTTATTTTGCTTTCATGCAAGCTTTATACAGCTTGTGGAGGACCCATTTGTTTCAAAACTAATAACCAAATCCTGGTCTCCAAAGTCTGAGGGCAGTATGGACAGTTTGGTTCCCAAATTCTAGTATATACAGAACCACCTGAGCACATTAAAACGCGGGTACCTGGGCCTCCCCACAAAGAAATTCTGACTCTATAAACCCAGGTTTAGGGCAAGGAATCTGTATTTTAATAAGCACCTCCAGGTGGTTCTAGTGCAGTTGTCGGATGGGTTTCACTTTTAGAAACCAGCCTTGATATTAATATATGTGCCAGGGTTTCCAAAAGAAGCTAGCTCATTCTCGAACTCTGGTAAAGTAACACCATGGTGAATTGACACATTTGGAGAGCCAGAAACTCTAAGAGAATGATATTGGGGAACAGAAATGACTGCAAGGGACCAGGACTTCCACATTTTAAAAATTAGATCTACTGTGTGTATGTCACATACAAGCAATATGTATCCAACAAATAAGCTCCTGAAACACAACCCTGACTCTAGGTGACACTTGGGCTCAGTGACATTCCTTGTGATTCCCTGAGCGATTGACATGGTGCCTGGCATGGAGCAGGTACTTACTGAGTGGATGCTGAGTGACTGAAGAGTGGATGAGCATCCAAGGAAAAGCAAGTTACCTGAGTTTAACATCCCCAAAAGTCGCCAAAAGTCATGTCCTGAAGATGTCCTCAAAATTCACATGCTGAAACTCAGTCACCAAAGTGACCATTTAGAGTTAGGGCTTCTAGGAGGTGGTTGCATCATAATGGAATTGGTGACCTCATAAAGAGACTGAAAGAGCACCTGAGCCCCCTGTCATTCTGTCTTCTGCCATTTGAGGAAGCAGTGACGAGGTAAGTCTCTTGGTTTGGTCTCATCAAGAAAGAACCCCATTTGTAAGGATGTAAATCAATACAGACATTGTGGAAGATAGTATGGAAGTGCCTCAAACCATTATGGAAATTGACATAGAGATTTCTCAAAGAACTGAAATTAAAAATTCCTTATGATCCAGCTATTTCTCTGATACCTGTTATGGTTTGTGTTTAAATGTCCCCCACAGCCTCATGTAGTCATGGGGCAGGGGCCTTTTGAAGGCAACTGAGTCTAACATTTGTGATTGGTTCATTGTCTAGTACTGGGCTTGGCAGTGAGAGGGCTGCACCCACCAGGGGCAGGAAACCTGCATACAACTTAAGGGAGGAGAGGAGGTGTGCTCTGCCCTTTTCTGCCCTTTTGTTCTTATCGCTTCTGGTTTGTGCTGCAGCTGCCATGCTGACCCTCAGCCATGCCACTTTGCCTTGAAGTCAGCTGAATATGGATTGAAACCTCCAAAAACTATGAGCTAACTTATAGTTTTCTTCCCTAACTTTGGATGTTGGGTATTTTGTCCCAGCAATGAGAGAAAAGTAACCAAGACAGTATGTTCCCCAAAGAACTTAAGATTTCATACTATTGGGAGGGGGTTCACGCTGACCAGTCTTTACATTCCAGCACAATTCACAATAACAAAAGTCCTGGAGGCAGTCTATATAGTCATTGACAGATGAGTGAAGGAAAATGTGGTGTCTATATAAAATAGAATACTACTCAGCTGTAAAGAATGACAAATCTGAGATATTTGTGGATATTTGAGATAAATGTATGCATCTGAAAAGTATAATGTTGAATGGAACAGACCAAGCACACATGCTTAAATACTGTACAGTCACTCTCATTTGAGTGAGGCAAAGTACAAAGAGAATGATAAAGATGGATACAATGGGATGAGAGGATGGATCTCTCATAATAGGAAAACAGTCCAAGGAAACAAGAGTGAACAGTGAGGACAAGGGGAAGGGAAAACAATAAAGATAAGCTGTGTACAGGAACATAATAACCCCAAATATGCTATAACATGAGCTATGAGTAATCATATCAATAAAAATGAAAAACAGGCTAGGAGGATAAATAAACAAGGCTGAGGGTACAGCTTAGCACTCCCTGGGCCCAAACTACACTATTGTCATAAGAAAAACTTAAAGTGCCTGGGGACAGTTGGAAAAATTGGGTCGTGCTCCCCAGACTGCCCCAGAATTAAAATAAATTTAGGAATTCAAACAAGTTGTGACAGAGAAAGGAAAATAACAGTACGCAAGCCAAATCGCCAGGGCTTTGGAGGACAACAGGGCTGCAGAGGGAGTAGCCCCAAGAGAGAAGACTCTCCTGCTTCACTACCAGACTCGGCTTCCTTCCTCTCTTAACAACAGCCAGTCAGCTGGGAAGGCAGGATCCCTTTGCAGGGAGGAAGAGAATAAAGGATATCCCTGAGACGTCATTGATGAGAACAGGAGCCGTCAGGGAACCGCAGGGCAGAGGATGAGGATGCCACCAAAGGGAGAGAGGGGCAACGGAAGAAGGCACCATAAGAACAGTTAACTCTTCTTCCGGGCCACAGCCCAGGCCCCCATCAGCCCCTCCCAGCCTCCTGCTGTGCGGCTCTTGGGCCTGCTGACCTCCGGGGCTGTCACTTCCTTTGTCACTGCTGAAGGATGCTCTCTACACAAAGTGCCCACTGCACCCCGAAGGAGGGTGCTATTGTAAAAGACAGAGAGGGAGGTAAATGCAGACAAGGGAGAAAAGTGATGGGGAAGGCAGGAGGCAGCAGGCTCTGTGTGTTCCTGGCCCTCCTGTCCTCTGGGATTTTAGGAATTTCAGCCTCTAAGGAAACTGAGGCATCCCGTAACTCACTATGGCTTCTTGGAATGACCATAACTTTCTTCACTAAAATCCAAATTTCCCAGTGCAGGTGTCATGAAAGTGTCAGGCTACTCGGGGCTTCCTGTTTGGGAACCTCTATAAGCAATGCAATGGTGACTCTTCACAGCTTCATGGTTGTGATATATGTTCTCAACCTCTTCCCGCAGGTCCCCAGAAGATCTGTTACTCAACAGAACTTATCGCACGGTGCAGGCTTTCAGTCTCATTTCTCTCAACCAACAAATGTTTTACTCACTGGAGGCATAAGGTCACTCTAGCCCAGCTCTGAAGGGTGGCAGTGGCAGGTGTGGGATTGCAAAAGTACAGCCCATGGCTTTAAAGCACCTGCCTAAGTCCAGTGCTGCGTGGACAAATGTTGTAAGGGGAGACTAGACGAGTCCCCAGCTGCATTGTCAGAGCCCTCAAAGCTCAGGAAGAGAGGAGAGATCCTAGACGGTCCTCCCTGCCACTGCCAAGGGAACTTTCAGAGCCTTAAATGGTGGCTGGAACACCATTCAGAATTATCACCTCTCCTGCCGGAAAAGCAGGCATCATCCCGGTGGTTCTTTAACAGTCCCAGGGACCTACCTCTGAGTTCTCTCCCCCAGATAGCCCACAAAATACTTCTGCCTCACAAACAAGTACATCAGTCCAGCGAAGGCAGCAGGAACTAGGAGGAGAAATGGAAACACTCGAGTTAGTTTCGCAGACACCCAAGTACGCTTTGTAAATACAACAGCAACACAGTCACTAAGTGATCAGCGCTGGCCACAAAACCTAGCAGAGGCCACAGGTTCTGAGGGTGGAGGCTGGCGAGAACATCAGATAGAAACCAAAGGGCTAGAAGAAGCTTAAGAACTCCAATGAGTACACTATTATTACCTTATACTACTCTTGTGGCATGGTTTATAAAGTTTGTGCCTGTCAGCTAGCATGAATTCTTCTAGTGTAACAGACATGTCTGTTTCTAGATGTGGGAATCTGAGCCCAGGTGGTCAAAGGGGTGTGTGAGGTTGTCAGCTTTAGAGGAGGGCAGAACTTGAACCCAGACCCCCTCGCCTGAGGCTTTTGAAATCACATCTTGTACTCCTGGGGTTCCCAGAAAAATATGCTTCACCTCTTCTGGACAGTTGCTACTGTTTCTAGGAGGTCTCTCAGAAAGGAGAATCTGCCTGCCTTCTTGTCCCTTAGGAAAGAGCCCCAAGCAGCACCCCAGTGACTTCAAGGCATCCTGAACTTGGAGCTAGAAGTTGGAAAATCTAGCTCTCCCAAGAGTAGTGTTGTTGGTGTTAACTCATTTTGCATATGGACAAAGGGCTGATCAGCACTTTTATCCTATTAGGAGTGAGTAGGAATGAAATTGGGCCCTAGATACAAAAGCACTTGGAGAACTTGCAAGCATTATTTAAATCCTAAATTAACTGCTGCTGCTGGTGGTAACTTTTTACATATCGGTCGCCTCCCTGGCACCACCCAGACTTGAGTCTGTAAGCCTCCCAGACCCATGGTAAGGAGCACTTTTCAGTCACCATTTGACAGAAGAGGAAATGAAGCTCAGACCAAAAGATTCATGAGGACCACTGTCCCTCCCTAGATCACCTTTGAGCTTGGCATAAACAGACTTCAAACAAATTTTGCCAAATGAAAGAAAAAGTCAGGCAATCATCACAGAAGTCAAACTCATGTCTTTCTGATTTCAAATGTGCCACCACCCACAGCAGCATCAGTAGTAACATTTGCTGAGCTTGGTGAGTTCAATGCAAAACTGACATTTCTGTGGGTCATAAATAGTCAGGCACGGACAGTTAGAAGGCTTAATCTGATGCATGCCATGCACTGTCAGGACTTTATGCACATTTTTTCTCTTACTCCCCCTAGGAACAGCAGAAGATCCTCAACCATCCCATTTTCCAGGGGAGAAACTGAGGCTCAAAGGGCAGAGTAAGAGCCTGAGTTGGCAAGGGAGTTGCTGAATTTGCCTCCAGCCCATCACTCCCCAAGATCCAGCTTGCACCATAGCTCCTCCTGCCTTCCAAAATACTGTTGTTTTAGGGCAGGTAAGAACATGGGGGCACCTCAGAAGCTGTGGTTCACCCTGTCCTCTGAAAGACACAACACTGTCACAATCTGATTTGCCTCAAAGTGTTTCCTGGGTTTTGTCACTTGGATGACTCTGATTTGGCTTTCTGGCCCATTTCTCTTTCAGTGGGAAATCAACTGATCATGAGCTAATAGAAATTAGCTTGGAAAGGCGCCATACCCATTGTCCTTCTAGAGGGAGGATGGGGACATCAGTGGGAACCTGGGCTACCAAGGGAACAAATCCAGGCTCTACAAGTTTGAAGTTTAAGCAAGCCACTTGCATCAATGGAACTCTGGCTCCTGCTCAGTAAAGGGAGAGCTTTGAGCTAGAATGATTTCCATGGCCCCTTTCAGCTGAGAAATTCTGGTACATTCAGACAATCGTCACCCAACGGTAACTGATATACTAGAGCCCAGCAGTTCCAATACTATTTTTGACAGGCTCCAAGCACCGCCAAGCTCCCTGGAATTTACCTCCCTGGAGCCACTGCAAATTCATCTCAATTTTGCACCAGTGAGCACATAAAAGGAGTCATGACTCATAGGACAAGTGGACTTTGACTTGATTTTTCAAGTTTCTCATTTCACTCAGGACAGAAATTTGAAAACGGTGTGCTCACTGGTACCTTCCAGGCACAGAAGGTGGTGAGGAGCTGTTCCTGGCCTCTGTCCTTCATGATGTCTGACTCCTGGCAACAGTCTGTGCAGGTACCCACTTTTCTAGGATTCCTCTTGCCAGCCAGTCTGGGCTTCGCTGCTATCTCTGTCTTATTTATCGCTGTATATTCAGACACGGGGCTTGCATATAAGTCGATGCTCCGTGTATGTTTATTGTATAAATGAATAAAGTGAGAGGATACATGTGAAAATCCAGAACTTACTGGAACTGAAGGACAGAGACTCCAACCCTGTCTCTGTGGCTCCCTAGTTGAGGAACCTTGAACAAGTGACTTCACTTCCCTGAACCAAAGTGTCCTCAAAAATAATAGGGAAGTAAGATCTGCTCTACGTTCTTTACAGAGTAGGGAGAAGACAGTAAGGTTTAAGCAGCTCAATGGAGGATGGTCGGTGGCCTTTCCAAGTGAGCCCTGCTGATGCACAGAAGTTGGCCTGCAAAGACCAAGCTGCCACCAGACAGATGCCAGCTGTGGCCAAGTCTGTTGGGTGTTAAATCTCCAAAGATACCTAAAGGAGGTGCCTCTGGTTTCCACTCAAATTTAGATCAACCCTGGGAGTTGATCTGTTCTTGTGACTTAGTGAAGTCAAGAATGTGAGCTGCTGATAACCCTGGGGTAGCTGGGGACCTGGCACCCAGCCCATGGCTCCACAGGTGCACATGCCTAAAGGAACACCACCATGCCAGGAACTTGTTAACAGAAGAGCCCAGTGACAGCAGTTCTGGAATGGATCCCTCAGGCGGTCTCATTTATAATGCCCTTGTAACTGAGCTAATGCTGCTTATGGATTCTGAGTCACATTTAGCCTTAAACCACCCTTGTCAGCACGCAGCTCTCAACCAGCTGCCAGGGAGCATGCATTAGCAATGCAGGATCTCTCTCTACTGTGCTGCACGAAGCCAGCCTGCAGCCCAGCGTCCCAAGAGCTCCCTGGGGTGCACAGGTCTGAGCCGGGAGGTCAGGCAAAGTCTTTTCAACTCAGTACCTGCCCTTTGAACTTCCCTGAGATGCGCATTGCAGAGAAAGAGCACACAAAGGCAAGTCCCAGTTACCTTGGCTGCAAAGAAGCCCGGCAGTCCAGAGCACCACAAGGAAGGTAGGGTATGCGTCTACGCAGTTCTGGCTGTAGAATAAACAGGGAGGAGAGAAATCAGGAAAACACATTGCTGCAATGTGGTCTGAAAATGAAACCCCAAATTAATAATCACCACTGCACGAGGGCCACACAGACCCTCTCTCATAGTTCCACTCACATCTACCCACGACGGGCAGCTGGCACCACGTCAATAAACAAGGGTGGGAAGCAAGCATGCGCTCAGAATCCAGTCACACTCTTCCTACAGGGAAACTGACCGGAGACCTGGTTTCTTGACATGTTCGCTCTGGCAGGGTTTCTGCACCTGGCAGTGCCTGTGCACTGCTCAGAATTTAAAAGCAAGCACTGCGAACGGCAGGACGTGGTCATGAGCAAGGTGGGGAGGGTCAGAGGAGAAAGGCTGGGCTGCGGGAATGTCATACACACAGGTCCACATCTGCAAGCCAGGCTGGGAAAGCGATCTTCAACCATTAAGGAAGCCAGGATCCATTCACAAAAGCTTCCATGGAAAGTGAGCTCACAGGCAGTGGTGCCTCGCTGGGTGCTGGCATGGTCCTTGTCCCACTCAGGGGATGGGGTTCGCTGTATTTGAGGCATCACACTGATGCTTTCATCTCTTTTACCCTCACCATGTTCCCACGAGTACACAAGACAATTGTGTTAGTTTTCTCCAACCATTGTAACAAGAGGCCACAAACTTGGTGACTTAAAACAACACAAACTCGGGTCTCACAGTTCTGGAGGTCACGAGCCTCGGATGGGTCTCTGGGCTTAAACAAGATGTGAGCAGGCTGTATTCCCTCCGGCCTCTAGGGGAAACTCCCTCTCCTTCCCTCTCTCATGTCTCAAGAGCTCTAGTATTCCTCATGGCCCCTTCTAACCTCGTCACCAGGAACGGCTGCTGGAGTCTTCTGATGTTTACTCAGAAAGGGAGACAGAGTCAGAAAGACATTGTTGCTTTTGTGGTAGTGAAGACAGAACCTAGGGTCTGCAGCATGCTAAGCACGAGCTCCAGCACCACCAAGCCACCCTATTTTTGTAGTGTTAAATCATTTCTGCTTCCTCCTTCTCCATTTGAAGGATCCTTGTAATTATACACCAAGTCCTACCCAGATAACACAAAATGATCTTCTTTAGTTCAAAGGCAACGGGTTATCAGCCTGAATACATGAAACCTAACGTACTCCTAAACTCCTAGAAATAGAGACGTGGTCACGTATGGAGAGAGTGCAGTACTTTTCTTTCTGCCTCAGTTCTGCTAAAGTTTCAGAAAAGACTCTGATGTCTTGGTAGCAGAATAACTTGCCCAGAGTCTCCCAACAAGGTAAAGCCAGGTTCTCATAGCCAGGCTGATAACTCTTTGTATTAAATTAAACAAGAGGTGTACTCATGAGGAGTCTGCAGTCTAGATCGGAGCAATAAGTGAACCGCAAACACAGAAAACCAACAGAACAAGACACGGCAGGCAAATAAGGGAGACAATAGGGTACAGCAGAAGGGGCACTTGCAGAGACCTAAGTCCTCACCCTGCCTTTAACCAGCTTTTCACTAGTGGCAAAGCAGTGTCTCTGGACTTAGTTTCCTCATCTGTAAAACAAGAGACTGAAAACAGCTCTGAGGTCCAAAGAAGCTAGTCTATGTGTCTGAGGTCTGGTGTAAGGTGTGTGTCATTTCTGACCAGCAGTGTCAGCATAGCCGCCCCAGGCATACAGGCGAATGTATGCATCCTCCTCAGACCTGCAGAATCAAAACTTAATGGAGGGGCTCCATAACTGCTTTTTAACAAACCCTCCAGGCGCATGCTCAAGTTTGAGGACCATAGGTTAACGGGATTCAAATTACATAGATAAAAGTAAAGATGTGATTTTCAAACTGCTTTTTTTAAACTGCTACCATCAAAAATTTGAGTGCTATCTGCTGTTTGAATATGGGAAGTGAGCCCCGAAACCCTTCTCTTGTGTGTGTTAGAAGTTGGACTCCTGGAGGGACCCTACTGGGAGGTGCAGGCACCTTTTAGGAGGCGAGGCTGAAAGGGAGGTTCTCAGGTCACTGAAAGTGCAAATGAAAGATAAATAATAGGAATAGGGAGGTAAATTGTTTGCAAAAGAAAAGGGAAAGTAGAGATGGAAAAAAAGGAACATTGAAATAGTTAAGATGTGTTATGTATATGTACCAGCTCTCTATTAGAATATAATCATCACATATTGCAAATGTGCTCATAAAAATTTTTAAAAAGAATGCGGGGGGGGGACCCACATGCACATGCCATGTCTTGTCTCTCTCTCCCTCCCCCGCTGATCTTTCTGTCTCTCCTTCCTGGTTTTTATAGGAACACACACACACTCCTGGTTTTTATAGGAACACACACATATGTTCCTCCTATGGTATGCACACCTCTCCAGAACTGAGAGTCCCTATATACTTAATAAATAGTCCGTGTCAGGTATTTCATTATAGTTACAGAAAGCTGCTAATACATTTGGATCAGGCAGCACTACAGAGACCCCAAGAGATCATACTGTCCTTGCCTGATTGCAGGGACTGTCATGCCCCTCCGATGGCCAAAAGACTTCCCTGGAGAAGCCAGTGAATGTAGTGGGCAAGGAACCCATGCATCCTGTCTCCCAGCCTACACCAGGCACAGGACGGGGAAAACGCACCCCTGGTGACCTTGAATTGTCACTGATCTGGTAACAGCCCCAAGGGCTAAGAGGTCCTTATGAGGGGTCCGTTTGGATGCCACAAACAAACAGGCGCAGTTACAACTCTGTGCCAGCCCCACTGCTATTCTTACCCATTATTAGAGGCACAAAATTGCAGCCTCGTGACTGAGAAAATGGGATTCATTTTCCAGTTGAAGAGAACTAGAGAAAAAAAATCCTTTTTCAGTGGGTTAAAAACCGTGTCATGTCAATGAGATACAATATCTATACTCTTAGAGTTGGAAAACCTATTTCCCCAGCTTCTTCCTCATTCTCATGTTTCTGGGTCTTTTTGTTGTTGTTTAACAGTGATTTTTTTTTTCTGCTTGAAAAGGAAATCCTTAGTTGTCCAGGAATTTTCTCATTCAAGAGAAATGTGCAGTGATGACACTGAATCAGTCCTTTAACCATTCCTATTATTTCAAGTCACCTTGGGTCCTAATAAAACATGGTCTGTCTGGAGTTGAAGGAAACTCTCCCATCAGTGGACTATTTCTTGGGATTTCCAGAACATTCTCTGAGTATTACCCCTCAATACAGTTCAAGCCTGTCCCTCTTCCCATTGAGGATTTCTAGCACATTTACCACCCCAATATCCCAGCCAGTTTTCCCTTCCTGCACACACACACACACACACACACACCTTGGGGTGCTGCTGCTGGGCTCAAGTCAAGGAGCTCTGGGTGGTGGCACAGTTTGAGTCCCGCCAGGGAGCTGCACCACTGCTCATGGGTTCACACAGTCCGAGGCCAGAGCCAGGGCTGCCACCTGGCTGTGTGAAGGTAGGCAGCTACCCCAGCCTCACAGAGCTTCTGTGTGCTCGGCCTAAGAGCGAAGGGAGTCCTTAGTAAGCACCCTGCTGCACTGTTGTGGGAACACAGTAACAGGAAGCTCTGTGTGGTTTACAGGAAACATTCAGTAAACAGTGGCGATTATTTCTCCTTTGTCTTCTCTCTTCCCTCAATGGACATGTCTTTTTCTAATCACATATTATTATTGCTGCTGCTGCTGCTGCTGTTACTAAGAATTTTCTTCTAGGGAGTCTCATGCCATTTTTTTCTGCAAAACAGACAAACCCATTTTGACTTATGTTTCTTGAATATGAGCTGCCCAGCAAATCTGGCACTAATTTGCTGTGCTGTGTTCTATTTGATGCCCTGCACACTTCCTCTTTTTATGGAGAAAAGGGCTTGCATTGTTATCCTTTCCTTTCGCTCCTCTAGGAATACAATAGAAGAACGCTTTAAGGTTCTGCTAACTGGTTTGCATTGATTTAGAGTAAAGAGCTATGAATAATGGTCCAGAAGTGGTCTCAGTACTAATCAATAAGGTCATTTTACACCTATCACCTTCAAATAACTGTACCAGTCTACACTACTTCAAAGTGAAGTTACAATGAGCGCCAATAGACACAGGAGGTGAAGTGATGTGGGGCTGCAATGTTTCAAGTGTGTTTTAGAACAAACACAAGGAGGTAGGGACCATTTGTGGTTAACTAAAATATCCCCTTTTAGAGGCCAAGAGTCTCAGTGTTCCCTAATATGTCACAGGTTCTCAAAAGTCAGGGTGTCACGAACTTGTCCTTCCCTGTAACACCTGCTAAGGACCCCTGAAGTTGGAATCCACAGGACACATTTTAGGAAATTGTGTATCTCCAGAGACCCATTCTCTCTTCTGTACTCACAGGAAAGATCGGATCCTCAGGTCCACAAACTGACCTGAGGATTTTTCTCCAAAGCTGCACTGTGACCAAGGTCATGTTTGTCCTCTGAGAGTGGAGCACTGAACTGTATTTTGTACTGCGAGCAGAGAGTCAATCTCCAGCTCTTCTGGGCTCCCAACCCCTGACTCAGTGCTGCCATCAAGGGAGCCCGGTGGTGGATCAGCTCAGCAATCCAGGCCAAGTCTCAGCTGAAAGGTCCGTACATCCCCTGCCTCAGAACCTCCGGCTCTCTGTCTCTGTCAACAGTCATGTTTTATGCTGAAATAAAATGCATCAATCTACTAGCATTACTTATTGTTTACATTTTTCTTTCATATCCAGGGCATCGAAACATTTATGATCCCATATCCTATCGACCAGGGGTTTTGATCATGAAACTCTGACAGGTACAGTTATGTATACATTACATGCAGATGCTACTGTCAATCTGATTATTTAAAAAATGAGTCTTCATTTCCTATGCTTTGGATAACAAGATTAAAGTCATGCTGTTTTCCTCCTGCACTCCAAACAGATATCTTACATCCCTTTGCCGGCATTTTTAAGGCCCTTGAGGAAGCTATTGCCGGTAACAACCTCTACTAAAACAACACATAACCCCCTCCCAGAGTCTGCTAGCACAGGCAAACATCCTGGGTGCCCCTGGCTCTTGTCAGCACACAGTAGCCTGTTGAACTGATCTCTTACCATTATGGTTTATGTCTAGACATCCCCCCAAAGCCTCATACAGTTATGCTTTTCAGAGATGGTTAAATCTAGAGTCTGTGATTGACTCATGGTCCAAAACTAGGATTAAGGGTATGAGTGCTACCGCTGCCTCAGCAGGTAGCTTGCATACAATATAAGGGGCAGAAAGAGGCTTCTCTCTCTCTCTATCTCTCACTCTCTCTCCTCTCTTTTTCTCTCTCCTCTCTCTCTCCTCCCTCCCTCTCACTGCTGTTGCCATCTTCTGCCACCATGACCTGTTGTGATTGTGGCCTGAAACCTCTACAAACTGTGAGCTAAATAAACCTTTTCTCCCTTTAACTTTGAGTGTTGGGTATTTTGTTTCAACAACAAGATAAGTACCTAAGACAGGCCCCTCTTACAATCCACAGTCATGCACACACCTTTATTGGGCCAGAGGGGAAGTGGTTTTTATAACAGAACCGCAGCAGTGTCTGAGCAACTTTACTTCTTACTTCTGCTACCTTACTTCTGGGCTCTCCTTGCATTCTCTCCTTTCCCATCAATCTTTTCCTAACCCTCTCACAAGAGCTCAGTGGCAAAGACATATGGATTTTGCAAACTGTTCTGAGCTTCTACACGCAAGGACCCCTAAGCTGTGGTTAGTTACCCCTTACTCCCTTTTTGCACCTTCTTATCTCTGGACCATATACAATTGCAGAACTTCTAACCACCCTCCCAGCCACCAGTCAAAGGGCACTTCTGCAATTTAGAAGCTGATAGCCAATGAGGCATAAGCACACTGGCTTCTTAGAAATAGCTGTTTTGCTCCTGAGGACAAGTGACAGAAACGGGACAACTCAGCCTGCCCTGTTTCTTCTTCATTGTCAGCAAAATGGAACCTTAAGTGCTAAGCAGATGCAGTGAAATTTTACTGTGGCTTCTCCAGAGTAGAGGAGCTAGACCACAAATAAGAATGCTGGTGGTGTATGCCTGTAATCTTAGCACCCTGAGAGGCTGAGGCAGGTGGATCACAAGTGAGACCCTGCGCGGGCAACTTAATGACTTAGTAAGACCCAGTCTTAAAATCAAACGTGCGAAGGGCTGGGAGAAGGCCCTGAGTTCAATCCCCATTCATGAAAGAATAAAACAGATGCAGTATCAAAGCAAGTGTACACAGTCTTCCGGACACCTGGACATCTGGACAGGAGGAAGCTTCTCTTCCAGAGTGGTGATGCTTTTTTGGGGTTCATTTCAGAGAGATTTTGTTTGGCTTCATCCCTGACCAGATGCCTTCTTGACAGATATTGATACCCCTGAAAATGCTGCAAAGAAGCCAATAGCAACATGCATGTTTTCCCTGCCTGCCTCCAAATGGGTCTGCAGTGTCTCTTAGCTCACATCTTTGAACTTCTTTTGCTGAGTGTAAGAATAATGCCCCATGGGTAATTATGCCAAGAATGCTGAGGTGTGTGTGCTGGGGGGGGGGGGAGTGGAGCGGAGCAGGTGGCCTGGACAGAGGGCAGGGGCCTGGGGGGTTTGCTGAGCATTCAGGAGTGGCCTGAAAAAGCTAAAGGTCTAAAGAGGACAAGGTCCCAGAGCGTCAACCCATGATGACCCTGCCAGCTTGTCCCCTGAGTGGTTCAGTTAAGGCACATAGTAATTTAGAAGTTGAGGGAGAAGGAGGTTGGCCTTCATCTATTCTTCAAAATAATGGAAAATTCCAATGAGGATTGCACCCCTCAAGAGTTCTCCAAAAGCATACACGCCACCTAAGGGAGGCCAAGGACTGATGCAAGGGATCTGGTGAGGCTGAGGAGCTGTCCCACCAAGCTCCCTTAGAGTAGGTGTGAGCCACAGGAAACCAGCAGAGGCCCCAGGGCAACCCTCCTCCAGCTGCCCTCCTCCCGCCCTCACCCCTCAGTTTGTCTGTGCTGTTGTCATTCTAAACACACCCTCCGTGGGTGGCCCTGACTCCCCTTTGGAAGGAGCTCTGGGCACCTGAGGTCACCTCTTGGCTGGAGCTTCCAGCTGAATGAATCTCTCAGGTGTTGCAGGAGCTACGCGTGTGCTCACTTCCTTGCTTCTCACTCTTCCACACACTGAGATGCTGAAGGGCGTCTGCAAAGCCTTGCAGAGAACCCCCACCTCACAGGAACCTACCTCCTGGGCACCTGAAGGTTGGCCCGGCCAAGCATGCAGCCTTGAAGGTGATCTTATTCCCGCAAGGAGGCTCCCCATACCCCCATCTCCACCCTGTGAGCCAGAAGCTCCAGGGTTTGGACTCACTTGGCAGTGTAGACGCGCTCAAAGGCAAACGTCCCCGTCCTCTGGAAGCTGCGCCCATTGCTGGTCTTGCTTTCATGCTCCACCTTGTGGGCAAAGAACGCTGTCAGAGAGAAAAGTTTATACTCGGTTCACATCAGGCGGGTTTAGGAATCTGCTCTTCCACTACAAATTAGAACATTCCAGTGCTTTCTTGGACTGAGCCCCAGATGGCCCTAAATGTCCTCCATCGAATATCCTTTAGCAACAACACATTCAGCAGCTGCTCTCTCCTGATCACTGGGTTTGGTGTTAAAGATACGAGAGTGAGTGATATAGAGAGAGCCTCTGCTCTAAACATCTCACGGTCTAAAGACAAAAAGGGAAAGCAGAAATTCCACTGGAAATCATCATGTCAAAATGAGTCTTCAAAAACCTAACATGGCTTTCAAGAGGCTGAGGCAGGAAGGTTGCAATGGGTTCAAGGTTGGCCTGGGCTACACAGCGAATTCAAAACTAGCTTGAATACATAGCGAGACCCTGCCTCAACTGCTACCCCAAAACGGGTCTTCAGGAGGACAAGGTGCCATCAGGGTCAAAGGAGGAAGCTTCCCTTATTGTTTGGGTCACAGAAGGATTCCTAGGAGGAACAATGCTTCAGAAAAGACGTGAAGAACAAGCAGGAATTATCCAAGTAGATGAAAAAAGCAGGGGACAAAAGAGAGATCACACTTTTCCATTGGCAGAGCACATGCAAAGGTCCAGGGGCAAGAACTATTTGGGAATTAAGAAAAAGAAAGGAAGGAAGGAAGGAAGGAAGGAAGGAAGGAAGGAAGGAAGGAAGGAAGGAACTGTATGGGAGTCAAAATGTCCTGCTTAGGATGGGGGAATGGGGAGAACTGGGGAGCAAGACCCAGCAGAACTACAGAAGAGGCCAAAGAGGCCGGCAGTGAGTTGTTCTTTCAATGGCATGGGTTGGCTGTCACTTGCCTCCCATCCAACACTCAGCTTGCATCTGAGAACAAAGCAGCCGAAGAGCTTTGGCCGAGGCACTTGTGTTCTGGCAAGGATGGCAGAAGAGGAAGCAGATCACATACAGCAGGCAGAATAAACTGCACAGTGGGAGAGAAGGGAGAGCCTGGGAAAGCGCCGTCAGGTGGTCAACAGGACACAGGACTCGGGTCCCTGCTGCAGGCAGTCATGGAGAAGAGTCCTCCAGCTTAGCAAAGAGCCTGGGCCTTCATGGGAGCACACGAAGAGAACCAGAACCTGGTTCTGTTTAGGAGCAACAAGCAGCTATCGCAGGGCTTACACAGGCACCTAGTGACGTGGCCACTCTGTCTTCAGCAGTGGGCGTTTAAAGGGTCGGACCCACAGAGGGGGCAGAGCTGATGAGGGTGGAGGGCATGGAAGAGATGCTGCGGGGACACTTTTGCAGGGTGTGACTAAACTGGGTGGTGCGGGAATGAACGCTTCTCTTCTCTCTCTCTTTCTCTCTGTTATAATTTTGTACTCCAACTTCAAGAGCGAAAAGGAAGGAAATGGCTGGTTTCCTTTCCATCAACCCCGTACCAGCCTCCTCAAAAAGACATTAGATTTATTTTTGCCACTAGCTAGGCGTGGTGGTGCATGTGCATAATCCCAGCACTCAGAAGGCTGAGGCAGGAAGATTGCTGTAAGTTCAAGGCCAGCCAGGGTTACACGGTGAGTTCAAGCCAACCTGAGCTATACAACGAGACATTCTCTCCAAAAAATAAAATAAAATAAAATAGGCATGACAAGGCCATCCTTACAAGTGGTACAGATGAATAAAAGCCTTTAATTTGGGCAAAATACACTCTTTCTGTAGGCACATGCCCATTTTGAGTGTGCTAGCTTGTACAAAGCAGAGACCCTCTGCTCTCTAGGCATCCGACGGGCTTGTGACATGCATGCCCTCACTGAACCATGCACAGCCTCTGTGAACAGGAAGAGCTGTCCCTCCTCTGCAGACAAGGTCACCACCACTCAAGGAGATGAAGTAACTTTCTCACAGCAGAGCCTGTGAGGCTGTCTGTCCTTGCTGTATGTGAAAGTTGGCTGCAGGATGCCACCTGCTATGCAGCCTGTAACACACCTGTCCAGTGTCACACCTAGCAGTGAGGATGAAAGAAAATTCCGATCATCTTTCCAGAACCCAAGACGGTGGCCCTTGCCTCTGAACATATAAATGGAACTATACTAGGAAACATGGGTTCTTTCTTCACCTAGCAACACGGCTTGGGTATCCTCTGCATCTGCCTCTCTTTGTTCAGACACATAAACACCTTCATTTGCCCAGGCTAAGCCCTCCACCTGTGATGCTGGCCCATTCCTTTAACCGCCGCCCCCACCCCCGTGTGTTTCATCACTCGCTTCTCCTCCTCTTGCCCCTTGAAACACCATCAGATCTTTCCTGTCCACAAAACAAAAACAAAGCAAGCCTTCCCTGTTCATTATTTCACTAAGATCTGCCTCGCCTTTCTTTTTAAGCTTAATTTGTAAGAGTTGGTAAATTTGTCCACTCCTCACTGCCCATTCCCCCTGCTCATTCCCTGGTGAGCCTACAGTGGACTGCAGAAATGCATCCAAAGACCGCAAACACTCTGATCATGGCTGGCTGCTAGCACTAAGCCAAAATCAGCAGAGACACATGTGCATGGGGCTGCAAACAGCTGTGGAGAAGCTCCACATACTGGGTACTGTTAGCCACCATACCTGTGCTAGCTCATGCAATGCCAGCAGCAACCACATATGAAGATTACTAGTAATTTTACTTCTCAACCTGAGGCTCCGACAAGTTAAAAAATGAGAAATGATATTATTGCAGAAGGGAACTTACAACTGACATTGTAAATATAGAAGCCACAGATACAGTTTTGCTAGACCATAGTACCAGAACCACAAGACAGAAGATATCAGGCAGCAGATTTCAGCTTACCGTAAGCAAGGACTTCCTAAGTAGTTGGGGCTGGAGGTAATTTATCTGAGGCAACATAAATGGGGTAAGTGTCTCCTTTCTGCAGTCAGATATTCAAGTTTGAACCCCAGCTTTACCAGTCCTGACCCTGGGACTTTCCAACAATGGTATAACATCTCCAGCCTGGCTGCCTGTCTGTAAGATGGGGATGAGGAATGATATATATTTCATAAGTGCAGGGATTAAAGGAGATGATACAATGCACAGATGAAGCACTGTGCTTGCCCAGAGTGACCAGAGGCCTCGGAATAGGAAAGGCAAACGCAGAGCTGTACAAGTTCCCCATTAGTCTAGTGTACGTGCAGGAGCACTGAGGATGCCTCACGAGCCTGTGATTTTGTGTCTAGAACCCATCAGACACCCAGCTGGATGGTAAGCCTTCCAGCATGGCACCCACGAGGCCCCTGTGGGCGTGAGAGCTGGGATGGGGGCGGCAGGGAGGATGAGAGCTCAGTTCCTCCTTCACACAACATGCCCAGGAGGCCCGGGCCATCTCCTTTATGGGCTACAGAACAAGAATGAAGTTCAAGGAGGTAACTTCCCCTGGAAGGTTCCCCTACAACCAGGAGGGCTGTGGGAACAGACAGAACCCTGCCAGGGGCCACCCGTCCCCTGCATTCTCTGCAGTCACCACGCTGCCTTCACTGTGTCTTGTTCAGTGTCTCCGAATGCTTTGTCCCTCTGCTCGCCTTCTCTCAGGCTCATTAGTTTGCTTTCTAGGAGAAATCACTTTCTCCAAAAGCAATTGCTTCTCTGCTTAGGATAAAATCACTTCCCCATAAACCCATCGTAACCTGAAACTATCATAAGTCAAAACTGCCTTCGGTCCACCTGGCCTGTGGAACGGTGCAGCTTATCCTGTTCTCAAGATGTGCAGAGCGCTTCCAGGACTCACAGATGCACAACACCATCAACCCAAAGGCAATTTTATATCACTGAGCATTTCACAGAGTTTTCACTGAAGGTGAAAAACACAGAATGGCTAGATGAGTACACTTTTGAGCCATTATAAAGTTCAAAAATCGTAACTGGAATCATCGTAAGTTAGGGAGCGTCTGTTTTCCCCAGGTTTCCTCCTATCAGAGCTCCTGGCCCCTCAGCAGAAGAAAATGACGGCTCTCTGCTGCTATTCACAGAAAACACATCTATCTATACTCCCTGGGAACCCAGGCTCTGATAGTTCTGGTCTGGATTTTTTAGAACGATGCATTTTAAACTTGCTCTGTTGTGCCACATTCGCATTCTGCTGGATCAAAATAGAAGAGAGGCACAAGCTCAGAGATCTTGATGACTAGGTGGCATTTGAAGGCAGAGGAGGAAGTTGCAGGAGGCAGGCAGGGCCGTGCCCATCCTCCCCAAATCATCTTCGCAGCTGTACCAAGACTGTGGTGACCGCATGCTGTCACAGTCAGGTGTGATACTGTACCTTGTTGTCCTGGCACAAAGAGTGGTCAGTGCTTGGTAATAACAGGGAAATCGTTTTCAAAACTAACGGGAAGATTCCAGAAAGGCCTTTGGGGGTGGGGACAGAGGAGCGCAGTTTTTGCATACTTCTTTGAACTCAGAGGTGTAGCATTGCATTGAGGTTAATTAGAATTGCAAAGAGAGGCCTGGGCACACACCTAGACCTCTGTGTTTGCCTAAAATCTCACAGGGCACACAGGTAAAGGTGTTATCTCTCAGTCTATTTGAATTTTCTTGTTGGTCAGAACAAATATATGCAGCAGTTACAAAAAGTCCTCAGAGAAGATTTCAGTACCACTGGGGAGTTCACAGCCTTCCCTAAGAGGAAAGCATGACCAGCCTCTGAGAGGAGGGCAGGGCCCCTGCTGCTCCATGGGCAGCAGAAGCTCCCTTCCACAAACATAAGTGGAACCGCTCTGTGCAAAGGCACACTTGTTATGCGCTGCCCTAGCTGGGAAGACACGGGGCCGATGGAGTACGTGCCATGCCACCCCGCTCTATTCCTATTTGCTCACTGTGAAAAAATCTCCAGCCTGAAAATGTAGCTTCCCTTTGATCCATACTTGTGTGCCCCCAACCTGAGGGCCTCTGGCACTCTCAGCATTCTGTGGACCGCTGTTCATGGGATTGTGCTCCCTTCTTGCCCTCTTGTGAGGGGTCAAGTATTCAGTGTGGTTGCGAAGGCACTGACATTTTTCCATCTATAATTCCACCTCCTCTCCCATTCGTACGATAGAAGATTTCATCCCACCTGCCAAAAACAACTTGGACTCTCATCATTGCCTTCCCTGTTCAAGGTTCGCTCCACTGCTGTGGAGACGCCAATAACCTTAAGCTGGAGCAGGAGCAGGTCCCTGGTCCTCTCAGTGGTGAAGAGACTCTGTTCATGTAAGGAGCCAGGCAGCTTCCCTGGCTTGTCTCTGAACCGAAAGGGAGCAGCTGAGAGTAAACTTGAATTTCCAGCTGAGCCCAGCCCCTGCATGGCTGGTGAGAGGGTATGGGGGGAGGGATGCCCCTCTATCAGACTGACAGGCAGAGGGTGAAGTCTGGAGCTGAGCATACCCAGTACCAAATGGGCGCTGCCCACCCACCCATGCAACAGGGGCGTCACCCTTGCTGTCGTCCTTTCCTGAAGCTGTCTGGCTCAGGGCTGTATCCCTAGGTGGCCAGCAGTCCTTGCAGAGCCCAGAGGCAGGTTGAATACTTACCGAAGCCCTTATCAATTCAAGGGGCCAAGGAAGCCCTGTGTGAAATAGCAAGCTGAGGAAGCAGTGGCTTAACAAGCCACTGGTTCCCTTTCTGAGCTGCAGCTTGACAATGTGTGATTTAAAACTGCACAGCGCTGCTCCATGGAGGAAATACACACAGAGTGTGCAAAGTTGCATTCTCTCTACAGGAGGCTGAGGGGAAGCCTGGCTCTGCATCCAACAGGTAAAAATCACCAGTGTCTGGCACACTCAGATGGGGGCAGATATGGGGATACACGAACGTTTCAGCATTGCAAGTTCCAAAGTGTGACAGTGTGTAAATGTTCAGGAACTGTGAAGCATGGCAGCTGCCCTTAGCAATCACCTTCTCTATCTCACTAAACTATAAAGCACACAGCCCTTGGAGAGTCTTAGAAAATATTCTGAGCCCTCCCCAGATGGTTCCACAGAGCCCTTCCTCCTTCAGCCCTGGACCTCCTGTCTGCTTTTGCACTGATAGCAAGGTTAATGGAGAGGCAAATTGCAAACTCTCTCTCTCTCTGTGTATATAATGAATATGAAAAATACCTCAAAAACTTATGCTTTGCTATAGAAAAAAGAATTTTTTCTTCAAAAGAAAAAAACACCGAAGTAAAGTAATGATATATTTATTTCCCCTTTCTACCTGCTAAGTTCATTTTTTCCCTTATTATCCCGTCTATAGATGACAAGTCACCTCAGCTGCATTCAGGAAGGTTCGTTAAGCCTGGTGTCTGAGTGAATGTGTGTGTCTCATGTTCCCTTCCGAGGCTCTTTACCTCCTACCCTTTCCCTGGACACATTAATTAATGCTAATTGCTGATGGAAGACCATTCTGTGAGGGCTTTTTTCCCCCAAGCACTTTAGACTCTGCCTTTTCTCCACAAACCTGACTAGCCATCACCACTAAAGGGAGAAAAAGATCAGCCAGAAGAAAATGCCACATTGCCACAAAACTACAAAGCAACATTGCTAGCATGCACACACACACAACACACTTGCCTCACAATTGCAGACAATCCCTTCCCTTACCGTTCTGGACCACACTGATGAGGGTGACGATGGCCAGCAGGACGATGTTGCCCACGGCTTCTTGATCCATGCTTGCTTTGAGCTCTCCCCAGGAGACTGGGTGGCCCAGCCCTGCTGCCTGTGCTGAGCAGGAAGAGGAAGTGCAGGCCTGCACTGCCTTGCATCATTAGAATTTCCAGGGGTTACACAGGGCTGCCTTCTCCTTCCTCCTCCTCTTCCTCTTCCTCCTCCTCCTTCTTCCATTCTTTCTATTTTTGATTTGCCACTGAAGTGTCTGCCAAGTGCCAGGGGAAGCAGGGAGTGGGGAGAAGCACACACACCCGCACACTCACATGCCTTGCTCTGCATGCAAGGCTTCCCTGAGTGCCTGGAGCAAATTTTGAAACAAACCCTGAGCAGCACGAGCGCCCCGTAGGAGCCAGAGAATCTGGAAGCCACTGTCAGCTCTATCATCAACAAAGAAAAAGGCAAATGGTACTTTTTATGTTGCAGTACCAAAAAGGCCTGTGTCCTGAGCACTGTTCTTCGATCCTTGAACTCTTAGGAGGAAAATGTCACATAACACATAGGAGGAATCACAGTAGCAACCACATAAACTAGAAGGAAGGGAGGGAGGAAGGGTGACGTGTGTGATATAGCTCGTGTCTCCATTCCTGCAGAATAAAATTAGTGAAAAGAACTAAAGAATTCAGCCAAAGATTAAAACTAAAACAACGAATTTGTAAGAGATGGAGTTTCAGATGATCTCTAAGGAAAACTTCCAAAGCTGATTAAACACTGCCACTAGCTTTTCTGAAGCAATTCTAAAAATACCTTCCCTGAAACTCTTGCCAATCTAAAGAGCAGTGAGTCTCTACTGTCACAGCAAGGGTAAGACCAGACCTGCAGGGAGGGCTGGGTTGGGGGAGGCACTGTCCTGGCATTGCACAGGACAGCTGCCTCTGTGTGAACATCAAGCCCCTGGAGTTTACTAGAGAAAGCAAGATCCCTGCAATACTTATCCAAGATTCAACTATTTGTCAGTGGTTAAGAAGTGTTTTCATCAAAACCTCACTTTGAAAGAGAAGAGCAGCCACTATCATTGGTGACAGCAGGCATCGTAAGCCAGGCCACATTGTGGGAAGAGACCATGCTCCACGCCTGTGTCGGCAGCGTCCTTGGTTCAGCTTCAAGAGAAAGATGTTGGCAGAGGCAGCGTCCAGAGCTCGGTTGTGCAGAAGCCAGTCAGGGACAGTCAGGAGGCTCATGACACCCTTGAGTACATCCTGCACTCTTCAAAAAGTACTCAATTTGTACACAGAGTATAGAATGTATATTAGTCAGGGTTCTCCTGAAGACAGATTTATTATAAGAACTGGAGGCCAAGTGGTCCTGTGATCTGCTATATGCTGGCTGGAGGACCGGGAAACCCCACAGAGTACATCAGTCTCAGTCCAGAGGTTTGATAACTGCGGAGGCCAATTGTACGACCAGCTTAGAGTCCATAAGCTGGACTGCACCTGGAGCTCTGATGTCCCTAGCAGGAGCAGATGGGTGTCCCAGCCCAAGGAAAAGAGGGAATCCACTCTTCTCTCACCTTTTGTTCTATTTAGGCCCTTGATGAATTAAACAATGTCCACCCCCATTGGTGAGGGCAGATCTCTATTTATTGGGCAGATGTCAATGATGCCAAATGTTAATCTCTTCTAGAAACACCCTCACAGACTCCTCCAGAAGACTCCTCTTACCAGCACCTGGGCACCCCATAGCCTCGTTAAGTTACATAAAATAAACCATTACAGGGTTATTACAAGGCTAACTATTCAACACTAGCAAGATTCATGTATGTACTTCAGGGAGATCTCATTTGTCTGTGCAGTTTGGTAAGTTTTAGGTGGTTTAGTTTAAGAAGCCAAGAAGTTTTAACCCTATAAAGAGTTAACCATTCATTCATTCATCCTTTCTTTCATTTCTTTTGGTTTCAGGGATGGCACTCATGACCTCACACTTGCCAGGCAGGTGCTTGGGCCGCTGAGCTAAATCCCCAGCCCTAGTTAACCCTTTTAATAATATTCACCATGTGTTAGCGATGCATAAGAAGTGAAAGCCAGCTCCTTTTTTTTTAAAAAATAGTATTGTTGTAAGTGATAGAAACTTAGCTCAAGCTACCTTGGGTAAAAAGGGAAAGTTACAAGCTTAAAGAATCAAATAACTGAGCAACAGAATGTTGAAAAGAACAGAGATACCTGGACCTTGTAGCTCTCTCTCCAATATAGCAATCCCAAATAGACTCCTCCTCCTCTTCTCCCTCCTCTTCCCCCTCTCCTCCTGCCCTCTTCCCTCCCCCACTCCAGCTTTTCTTAGTACTTCATATCTGTTCTCTCTGCTGAATATTTTTCTCCACACAGTGGAAGATATGTCTGCATACAACTCAAGAGTTTTATACTTTACATCCTTTGCCATCTGTCAAAGATTTCTCTCATCTAAACTCTAAGGTCAACCTCACTGGTCCAAGTTGGCCAAGCATCCATTTCCAAGGTCAATCAGATAGCGTAAAACAAAAGAGACAGATAGTTCCCACAGTCACCATAGTAAGAAGAGATATACCAGATACATGTACTACGGTGCTGTGACTTCCACTACTTACAATCAAAATTCAAATTTCCAGTTTTTAAAACTTACTTTACTTGTTGGTTTTTGTTTTGGCTTTGGTTGCTTTGTTTTCTTTTTGCTTTTGTTTTGTTTTAGGGTCTACTA
This sequence comes from Cavia porcellus, assembly GCF_034190915.1. Lineage (NCBI taxonomy): Eukaryota > Metazoa > Chordata > Mammalia > Rodentia > Caviidae > Cavia > Cavia porcellus. The sequence continues at coordinate 37,396,478 of NW_026947504.1, read as the reverse complement.
TGTAGTTCAAGCTGGCCTTGAATTCACTGTATAGTCCAGGCTGGCTTCAAACTCAGGAGTTCCTCCTGCTTCAGCTTTCCACATGTTTGGATTACAGGTGTGCGCCACCATCCCTACCTTGCAAATTACTACTTCTTAAAGTAGCTTCTCCATCCCACACTGGTGTCTCTTGAAGCCCACCACCATGTCTTTCCTGCTCCCCTGTCCAGTTTCATGGCATGGACGTGTGTATCTGCTGCGCCAGCACACAGGAAGCAGCATCCCCAAGAAAAGGTCATGAAGCAACCAGCACCACAGGGAACCTTCCCAGCCCCACAGCAGGTAGGTGTCCAGGAAGGCGGCTGCTCTTGTCAGTGTCACAAGCCTTCTAGAGCTCCCCACAAACCAAGGAGAACATACCCAGTCATTTGTACTTTTGAAGGCTGGAAAGGAACCCAGAAGCAGGTTCCAGGATGTCCCACTCTCCGCTTGCTGAGTCCCCTTCAGCATGGAGAGCTCATGCTGGTGGCGCGAGTCCACTTCACTTGAGAAATATGCATTAATAGCTGAGATGGCCATTAAATTACAGTGCGCCCATTAAGAGTCTGGCTGCAGCTACGGAGGAGCACTTATCAGAGGCAAAGCCTCCGGAAATGCCATCCATCTCAATAGAGAGCTGTCAAGACAGAGCAAAGAGGCAAGGGCACCTCGGTAGAGGTGGGCACGAGGCCACCCGCTGCCTCCCACAGCACCCACAGCCCTGGGTCCAGCCAGGAAAGCCCAGAGCAACCCCACAACTGGAGGGACAGGCAACTGTGTCCAAGGAGCTGGTATGTGCTGGGCACTGTGCCAAGAGCACCATAGTTGCCCTGCAACACAACAGGGGAAAAAGGATCTCCCCTGCCCCCACCAATGCCTGGAATCTGCCCAAGGACACACACAAAGCAAGGTGCACAGCTGGGATGCAAACGCTGGCCTATCCACCTGCTTGGTTAATCATTATAAGCACCCTACACTGTTCTGGAACCATTTCCAGAACTGGGGGACTCGCTGGTCCTTCTGCATCTGTGCTTAACAATCCTCTCATAGGCTAGCAAACTGCACAGTGGCCTATTCCCAAAGAGAGATTTTCTGAAAAGAAAAAAACAAAAAACACACCCACATTGCAGAAATAATGTGTCTGCCTAGACACCTAGCCACTGGTAAAGATAATTTAACAAGATAAATCCCACAGCTCCAAAGCTGTGAGCCCCACCCCCTGCCCAGCCCCTGCTCCTCTCCGCACTTATCTGTGTGTGACAGGTTAGTTAGACAAATGTGCTGGGAATAGGGAAGGATAATTAGCACGTTCATTAATTAGAGTACTGTTAGTGGTCTGCCTGTGAAGGACAACCATTTGTCAACAGAGATCAGGACAGCTGGGGCCAAGCAGGGACTCAGAAGGGCAGCAATCTGGGGGCCACAGTGGCACCGACCAGCTGCTATTTTAAAACATAGGGTTACGCATACACTTGCATCTCCATCACCATGGCAACAAGGGGCCATGATGCCAGGCTGTTGGGCAGCAAGATCCACGCATCCTTCTCCCTCACCTCAGGATGTGTATTGCCATCTCTTCCCTTCACTTCCCATTCAAGGGTGCCAAGTGTTCAGCAGGACCAGGGTTTATCTGTACACTGGTGGTAAGGATGAGCACACAGGAGATGCAGAGCACATTAAGTGAGGTTTTGAGACACAGCCTATGTCTGCAGGTGTAAATTACAGATGGGTACACAAGCTTCTTTTTCTTTCAGTTGAGCTAAAGAATAATAAAGCCAGTATTGATATGTAAGGCAAATTATATAAAGAGAGACCAGACAAGGTTTCTCCAATATGTCACTCACTGGTAGTCTTCAAGAGACCTAAGTCAGCGTAACCCAAAGTGCCATTTCTGTATCCCTGGCCACAATCAGATGGCCTTTCCTTCCATGAACAGCCCTCAGTTTTGAAGGGAATTGAACTGAATTGAAATGAATCATCCTGCCATTCTACAGATGAGCAAATTGAGAAGTCGTGGATTGGTTACAACTTGAAATGCTACTGATTATATTTCATGCATGCTCAGAACAACAAGGCAGGTGCTTTTCAAATCAAACTGACATTCACAGATCCGACCACTGTTCTGCAGCATCTCAGGTTTAGCTGATCACCTCAGTTCAGAGCAAACGAATAGGAGAAGCCACATGGACCTTCACACAATGGTGAGAAACCAATATTGTTTCTATAAACGCTCTGCTGTATGTTGTTTATGGGTTATAGGAAAACCAAGCCAGTGACCCATAAGAGTGGAACATATCATACTGTGCAATGTGTTACATACAAAAACAAAGGATAGATAATGTTGGGGACCACATTGCAAACTGAGTTGAGGGGACATCCAAAGCCTGTCCTCGTCCTGCCCTTTGGGCTAGACTGGAACGTGGAAACTCCGCACTCTTTTCTGGTCACAGCTGGAAGCCCTAGAGCTAATGACTGCTGTGGCCCTCTCAGGGCAAGATAAGGACTGCTGGAGAAGATAGGGCACCCAGAGAGACTACATTTCCTCATTGCCCCCCTGCCTCTCTTTGCTGTCCTTGCAAGAGTGCTTTGTTCTTCTTACTAGCCTATTCTAGTTGCCATTACTGTTCCTGGAAACACCCGTTGCCTTCACCCAGTGACCTCCACTCGGTGTAATGAATAAATATCAGGGTTCTGGGTGCCTGGTGATCTTCTCTCCCCAGGGAACAATTGATCATCCCAGACCCCTGCCTGCACCTCCGTTTTGTCTCTTGCTCTCTTTCTTCCCACAGTGTGCCATAACTCCAGGCAGGAGATGACTGCATGGGTTCTTGATAACTGGCACCATGGAAAGAGTCTCCAATAAGACTTGCATCCACTTGCTGCTCCCCAGGTTTATCTGTCTCACCAGAGACTCTAATAAAGAGTTCAGCAGTGGGATGACCTCCCTCAAGAATTATGACATGTCTGGAGGTCCCCCAAAGCCTCATGTGCTCAGAGGCAAGGCCTGTCGAAACTGATGGGACTGTGGGGGCCGTGCAGCTGGCGTGCTATTAGGAAGTGGTTCCCCTTCAAAGAGCAGGGTCACTGCGGGTGTTACCAGGAGGTGTGCAGCTCCCTCCCTGCCTCCATCCTTCTCTCTTTGCCCCATGAGGCAAGCAGCTCTCCTCCACTATGAGCCCCTGTCATGTGGTCTGGCCTTGGAGCCAGCCAACCATGGAATTACACATGAGCCAAAATAAATCTCTCCTCCTTTACATCAGGGATTGTGTCTCAGCTAGGAGAAAGTAAGTAAGACACGAATGCTCCCTTTGCACGGATTAAAATGTAATAAATGCCTGGGCTAGGGGTCGTAGCACAACAATAGAACATATGCTTAGCATTTGTGAAGCTATGGGTTTGACCCTCAGCCCTGAAAAACAATTGTGCTCGTATATGCTCAACTTACCTTTGACAAACTAATCCAATAAGGGAAGAAAAGTCCTTTCAACAAAGGCTACTGGATAGCCAGGAATGGTAGCACACACCTGTAATCCCAGCACTTGGGAGGCCGAAGCAGAAGGATCACTGTGAGTTTGAGGTCAGCCTAGGCTACAGAAGCAAGTTCAAGGCCAGCGTGAACTACATAATGAGATGCCATCCTCCCAAAAACCAACCAAACAAACAATAGCTGCTAGAATAACCAGATGTTCATATGGTAAAGAAATAGACCTTGACCCTTCTTAGGAAATCACGCGAAATATAATTGGGCATCAATCTTAAATCTAAACATAAAAGGTAAAAATATAAAACTTCTAGAATAAAACACATAAAAGTCTTCATGACCATAAAGATGAATATTTCTCAGATAACACAAAACATATATACAAGCCATGTAAGAAGAAAATCTATAAATCAGCTTCATCAAAATTTAAAATTTCTACTCTTCAGAAAACACCAGTAAGAAAATAAAAGGGCAAGTCCCAAGCAGGGAGAAAATATAAATCTATATAAATCTGACAAATGACTTGCATCCAGAACACATAAACACTGTAACTATTCCTTGTCAGTGGTAAACAATCTCATTTTAAAAATTGGTAAATTGGCAGGGCGTGGTAGCATATCCTGTAATCCCAATACTCTAGGAGGTTGAGACAGGAAGATCATAAATTTGAAGCCAGCCGAAACAATTTAGCAATATCTTTTCTCAAATTAAAAAAAAAAAAGACAGCTGGGATGTGGCTCAATATAAAGCCTCTAGATTCAGTCTGCAATACAGCAAAAAGAGAGGGGAGGGGGCTGGCTGCTCAGTGGTAGAATATATGCTGAGTCCAGGGTTCAATCCCTAACATCAAAATAAATGAAAACATAAATATATTATTACACAAGTAATAAATTTATAAATGACCGCTATTTCACAAAAATATATATAAATAAACAGTAAATGAGTGAAAAGATGTTTAACATCATTAGTCATCAAAGAAGTGCAAATTGAAACCATAATGTAGTAACACTGTACACCTATTAAAGTGGTTAGTGAGAGGGTAGAGCACCATCCATGGCTGATGAGACTGTAAAACAGCAAATGTAAATGTGGAAAACATGTAAGTAAAACACTCAGAACAAATAAGCCAGTTTCTCAAAAAAGCTAAACAGATATCTAGCAATTCCATCCTGGTCCATCTTCACAAGAAATAAAAAGACATGTCTGGTATCAGTCAGGGTCTGACCATGGAAGCAGAACACCCTAGAAAATACTTATTTTAATAGATAAAGGATGATAGATCAAAGACAGATAGATGCTAGCTGGATGATAGACAGACAGACAGACAGATAGATAGATAGATAGATAGATGCCAGAAATAGTTTAAGGGATGTAATCCTGGGAGCTCTCTATATTTTTGTTTGCGGATATGAAGGAGGTAGTATCATAAAGTACCACAAATTAAGGGGTTTTAAATAACAGAACTTTATTATCTCACGGTTCTGGAGTCTACAAGTCTAAATATCAAAGCGTGCACAGAGCAGAGAACCTGCCCAGGCCTCTATGCCAGTATAGTCCGTGGGCTCCTGCATTTACCACGCTGGCCTCTGCCCCCAGCGTCCAGCACTGTCCTCCCTGCATCCGCATCCTCCCAGTGACAGCAGTCGCATCATCCAATTAGAACCCATACTACTCGGGCATGAACTCATCTCAGTCACATTCGTAATGATCTGATTTCCAAATGTGATCACATTTTAAAGGACTAGGGCTCAGGACTTCAAAACACCGTGGGGTGCAGGGTGGGGAGCGAGGAACACAATGCACCCCTCTAGGAGGCTGCGGCCAAAGCTGAAGACCAGCATCAGAAGTGCAGTCTATGGGCACCAGAAGAAGGCCCTGAAGCCTGGAGAGCAAGGGGGAACTGAAGTCTGCAAGGCTGAGCTGACCCTGCGCGCTTCAGGCCAACACCAGGGAGGGCGAAGCACTCGCAGACTCAAAGCTCCTCCATGGGGGAATCCGTGCCCTTATGATGGAGCAGTCAGGGAGATAACAGGCGTGCGGCCTGCTCTGCTGAGCACAGGCAGATGGCGGATCCTTCACTTCCGCTTTCTCATCTCTCATTTCCTGTGTCTCCCAGGCAATGTCTGCCCTCACCAACGCTAACCCAGAGCCATTCAGTGAAGTGAATGCGGGGAAACAGGGCTCCAGCCCAGGTAAGCTGTCACAAAACAAATTCAGCAGGGTCTGCCTCTTGTCCACTTTAACCACACCAAGGTCCACTTCCAGAAAAGACCGTGATGCCATCATGCTTCCACCTAACAGAAAGAAACTTTCTCTGATTCAACAGAAAAACACCCTCTCCCCAAAAGAGGATGCTAATCTCTTTATTCATCTTCAGGTGATGTTACTCATGTAACTGAGTCATTTTAGATATCTTGTTACTTAAGTACTGAAATATAAATGTAACAATTATTAACACATATTATGGTATATAGTAGGTAAATTAAATACAATAGGAAAAACTAGCTAATATAGGTACAGATATATTTATATCAGGACAAAAATAATACTGAACACTATTAAAGTTGTCATTTCCAAAACTGGTTCTGTAGTTGCTGATCAATAATTACCTTTGCCTTCCATTCATCCTATACTACCTTCGTCCTCAGCAAATAACTGTTATTCAAGGTTTCTTACCTAAAGAAGTGGACAATACATTATCAGTCCTCCATGTATCAAGCTATTACCCACTGACATTAATCAGTAGACATGCAATCTTTCCTCCTCACCTCCACAGTGTACTGCCAAATCCAGTTTCCCCTTAGTAATTAAGAGCAATCAACTCACGTGAGAAAGAAACTCCTTTTCCTGTTGGTTCCCTGACATGAGGATGATGGGTAAACTCACCTTCCAGTTTAATGGAATAATTGTGCTCCCTAATGGAAGCATTTCCCCTAGAGAAACTAAGATTTCTAGAGTGCTCAAAGTTGTAGTATGGGAAGAAAAAGCTCACTACTAGAATACAAAGTACAGTATGAGAAAAGTCACTCCCATTTTTACCCTCAAGATTCCTGGACCCATGAACCCTAACCATGAGAGAAGTAGCATTACGTATTGTTCACTAATGTAGAGTATGCACTGCATTCTGGAGGACAGAACCCCAAGCCTGCAAATGCTGCCACCAGCTGACACTATAGCTGAGCATTTAAAGACCTATTCCACTGTCCTAATGAGGCCATCTGCTTCACTGTGAAACCACAGAAGTCCATGATCATTGGATTGTTCTACCTTTGCTATAAAATTACTTCTTCATTCAGAAGTAATGGTGAATGGAAAATTAAGTTAAATTTATGCACAATCGACTTGGCTGAAACACTAGTCACATAAGTAAATTTATACTCGGAGAATCCCTGCTGCCACTTCTGTGATGGAAGGGATCCAGTGGAATCAACCTGCCACCAGATTGCTTTCTGGTCACCTTCCCTAAACCCAGGGAATTGTGCCATGTTGGTGTAGGTTTCTGCTGTTGGCATGTTGAGCACTCAGCGACAATTCAGGCCAAATAAGCCTCGATGAGTGCAAATCCATGTTACTGTGTCCACACATTCCCTTTCCCACGTGGCTATTTTACTTGGCAAGGGCCAAGATGGCTAGTGAAAAAGGCTGGCTGATGGTGCCAGGATGGACTGTCTTGTTCATCTGATTGTTGAAATCCTCCTCTGCTGTGGCTGTTTTGTTTATTCATATGGGCTACATAGGCTCACATTTTGTGAGCATTCAGACTTTTATCCATCTGCTTTTTCCCCAGATTCCCTTGTTACGAGCTTTGTGGTAGCGTCTCTTCCAAGTTTCTAAACATCAGGCTAAACCACTTGCCACGACCTGTAATTTAGTGTAATCTTTTCTTCTAAGCAAAATGAACATCTACTTGTACTGCTCAGAGTTCTCCCTAGCAAAGAAATTTTCTCTCACCAGCATTCTTCGGATCAGAGTGGAACATAGTGCTTCCTCTAAACATTTTGGACAGATACTTGAACCTAGAAACTATGCCAACTTTTTCTTTCTCAGTCCACTGGTGTGTTACCAGATTTTTGTTGATGTTACCTGAGAAAGTCAGTTCAAAGAGGGAAGATTTGTTTTGGTTTACATTTTCATTACATAATTATCTAATTCCACTGCTTTTTAGGCCTGTGGTGAGGCAGAAATATCACAGGAGAAGAGCATGGTAAACAAAACTGCTCAACTTATGGCAACAGGGAAACAGAAAGGGTGAGCGAGCCAGAGAGGAGGGAGCCAGCAGCAAGAGAGCTTTGGAAAATGTGCCTCCAGTGAACCGCTCCATCAAACCAGCCAGCCCAGCAGCCCGTCCAGCTGTGAACTCATCAGGGGATTAACCCATGGATGAATTTAGAGTCCTCGTTATCTAAGCACTTCCCAAAAGTCCAACAACTAGCAATCAATCTTTCAACACAGTGAGCCTTTGGGGGGGACATTATGGATCCCAAGCATAATAACTAGTCTCAGCAAACTGCCCATGAGGTTAGAGATGCAGATTGAGAGTTCTCAGCTTAAAAAAGAGCTGGCTGAGGGCATGTGTTATTTGTTCATCCAATGTATACGTGCTCACCAGGCCTACTTGAGCCCAAATTCATCTATGCCATCTCCCTTTGATGATGAAATGTTATCACATGCCCAGAACTGTCTAGCTTAGATCAGATAACACTCATTCATGAAGGAAAACTCAAGTCAAGATAGCATGGTGGCCCATGATCCGTGGTTTGTTATCAGTAGTGGGCCAGATGCTCCTCAAAAGGAAAATCGTTGTCTTCAGAGGGTGACCCCGCCTTGCCCTCAAATGCTTCCTGGCTAGGTGAGGACTTGCCTGAAGACCCCTACCAAAAACACCAGGCAGCAGCCCTAGCTAGCCCCCAAAAGTGCACTGACCATATCATTTGGATCGTAAGACTCCTCCAGAGTCTCCAAATTGGCAGCTTTTTAGGTGCTCAGTACACAGCCTGGGGTACCCTGCCCAAATGAGGAACATGTTGCTTCTGAAATCTAATCACTAGGCCTTTTTTTTTTATGGTAGAAGGAACATGATGTAAAATTCGAGGATAATTTTCCACATCCCAGACTACTTACTGGCTTTGTAAGGATTTTTGTGGGAAACAAGTCCACCCCATGACCACACAAAAACCTGCACTGCCACGCCTATCACAGCTTTATTCAAAATAGCCCAAAACTAGAAACAATCCAATTGCCCATAAGTAGGTGTATGGGCAAACAAATTGGGGTACATTCTTATAATGAGATCGTTCAGTAATAAAGAAAAAAGAAAACACTAACAGCACAGAAGAATCTCAGAACCATTACACTGAGCCAACAGACAAAAGAAAGAACATTGTGTGGTTCCATTTTTATGAAACTCAAGAAAAGACAAGCATAATCTACATTGATGGGAAGTAGGTAATGATTGTCTGTGGCTGATTTTGACTGGGTGTGGGCAGTTGAGAGCCTTTTGGGAAGGCAGAGGTGTTCTGTATCTTTATTCCGATGATGACTACATACACATGCATATTTGTCAAAATTGTCAGACTTTATATTTAAAATGAATGGGCATATTTTAAGAAAGTGTTGTAGTCAGGGTCTTCAAGGGAATTGATTTGATACAGGACACATAATTTATAGGACTATTTTATAATATTCACCCAAAAAAGTTAAATGCAGAAGAATGCAAAAGACCTGATACACTAGAGACCCAAAGACTATAGCTGAAAGCCTGGGTCCCGTGGCAATATCCTGCATGAGTCCAGCTGCAGGCCTAGAGCCCATGACAATGTCACATGCAATTCTGTATCAAGGATCTGCACTGCGAAGGCCCAAAGGTCAGTGGTGGAAGCTAGAAAGTCTGTGCCAGCAGGGTGAAGGAGCTGTGCCAGCAGGCTGAGTATCGTAGTTTATTTAAATGCCCCCCCCCAAAGCCTCATGCAGTCATGGAGGAAGCTAAATCTAGCATTTGTGATTGGTTCTTTGTCTAGCGCTGGGATTGATGGTGTGAGTGCTGCACCGATCCAGGGTGGGGAGCTGGCATACAGTATAAGGGAAGGAAGGAGGTACATTGCCCCTCTTTCGCCCTTTTCTCTCTGGTCACTGCACTTTGCTTCACTTTGGGCATCAGGTATTTTGTCTCAACAATGAGAAAAAAATAACCAAGACATAGAGATCTGCACTGAAGCCAAGAAGGGATGCTCAAAGTAAGGACCAAGTGCCCCTGAAAAGAACTGTGGCCATCCTCAGTGACAGCAAGGATCTGAGCTCCTCCTGGATGAGAACAGCTCAATTCATACTAGGAAAATTAGTGTGACAAGATTCTCCAGGAGAATCAAGTGCACATCATCTTCCCCTTTAGCTATTCATATGCTGTTGGCAGCGATCCTCAGGTGGGCCTTCCATACCCAGACCCACACTGACTTGGTTCAGCCTGGTGTTACAAACTGACCATTAGTTAATCCACCATGGTAAGGTATATCTCAATAAATTTGATTTTAAAAGAGTATTTTCAAAAATTTTTATGTAACCATCTCAGTAATAATTTCCCTTAGAGGTTAAAGTAAATTGCATAGAAATATGCCAGCATTTTACTTGTACTGCAAGTCTTAATGAATGAATAAAACAAGAAAACAAAAATTAGGCATCTTGGAAATTAAATAATAAAACTGTCTTTGTTCACATTTGATATTGTTGTCTGTGTAAATTCAAAAGAATCAACAAAATTCTTATAACTAATACACAATTATAAGGTTAACATACGAAAGTCAGTGAAAGCCATGGCACACACCTATAATCCCAGCACTCAGGAGACTGAAGCAGGAAGATTGCTGTGAGTTCAAGTCCAGCCTGGGCTACAAAGTGAGCTCAAGGCCAGCCTGAACTGCACAGTGAAACCCTGTCTCAGAAAGAACAAAAAAAAAAGTGAATTTTGAAAGTAAAAATACAGTGCCATTTACGTTTGCAGTCCAGAATGTAAAATAGACCTAAATTAGCAAAATATATACATGATCTAGATAAGGGAAATTACAAAACTCTAGAAAGAAATCAAATAACCAAGTAAATGTAGAGGTAGTCCAAGTTCATGGATAAGAAAATTAAATATCATCAAGATGTCAGCTTTTTGTTTTGTTTTGTTATGGATCAAACTCATGACCTCACACTTACCAGGCAAGCACTTAAACCACTGAGCTAAATCCCCAGCTCAGGATGTAAGCTTTTTCTAACTTAGCATGAATCAAATTCCTGTACGTTATTTTGCATCAACAAGCTGATTTGAAAGTTTATAGGGAGAGGCAAAGACTCAGGCTAGCCAGCTCAATACTGAAATAAAGGAATAAAATGAGAAAAATTGATACCGCTCAACTTCAGTACTTACTAAAAAGCTACAGAAATCAAGCAGTCTGATATTGATAAAAGAACAGATCAATGGAATGGAATAGAAAGTCCAGAAATAAACCCACATAAACACCGTCAAACAATCTCTGACAAAGGAGCAAAAGTAACACAATGGAAAGGTAATCTTTTCAGCCAGTGGGGCTGGGTCAGACACCCGCATCGCCAAGTCCAGCGCAGCTCTTGAAATCCCAGAGGGAGGACGGTGGGACAAGAAGGAATGAAGGCAAGCGTGGGAAAGCTGAGGTCAGGTGGAGCCCTCGAGTTTATCTCTGCAGTCAGCATAGAGGATGCTCACGGAGAGTCTAAGAGGCGGGCAAGATCCAGAACACGAAGAACATCCAGTCTACAGCCAAATGTCATGCCTAGGTGGTTACAAGAGCGGAAGTGTCTGTGTTATCTCAGGGGAAGCCAAGTCACTTTGTACGTCAGCTCCCTGAGTTGTGTACACATCTTAGGACGCCCCGCCACACTCACAAGAAGCAGTGATCTTACCCTAGACACCCAAGGCACAGATAGCTTCGCTCCCATGGTGCATTGGGGGGAAACAAAAAGGGATCTATAGACATGATCTTACTCTTCACAACATTATACTTTATTTTGACTGCTTTTTTTCCTATTCTTTGTACCTCTTTGTCAGTGAACTACTGGATTTAAAACAAACCGTGATCATATAAAATCTTTCAGATAGTAGCTATTTTTTTATGTTCATAATCAGAAGAGTCCCAAATAATTTGTTATAAATGATACTGTATCTCCCACTGACCAGTTTAAGAACAATAGAATTAGCTGTATTTCCACAAACCCAGACACTGAAAAGGATCACATGACATCTGGACAGAAAGACCAAATGTTACACAGCCTCTATGTTCTTCTATTTATTCCCTCATTTAACAAACATGTATTGCCCATATATGCCATATCCCATGTACTGATTTGGTACTAAGTAATCGACCCAGACCCATTTGTTTATTTTTGAGACATCTCTGGAAGAGTTGCCCATTCTAAACTCAAACTTGTGATCCTCATGCCTCAGCCTCTCAGACTGCTGGAATTACAGGTTATAGTCTTACACCACCGTGTGTGTGTGTGTGTGTGTGTGTGTGTGTGTGTGTGTGTGTATGTGTGGTAAGATAGGGTCTCACCACATCACTAAGGTGCCCAGGCTTGGATCAAACTTGAGATTCTCCTGCCTCAGCCTCCTGAAGTGCTGGAATTACAAACATGCACCACTACTATGTCTGGCTTGACTTTGATTATTCTTGAGTGAATGTTTGATAAATACCAGAGCCTTTAAATAATACATTTAGCGGTACTATTGCAACAGAGCAAATTTACACTCAATGCAGATATGCATGTATTAAACATGAAAGCCCCTGTCCTGTGGCTGCCTGATAGAAGAGGGATGTGTGTCCACCTGCCTGAGTTAAAACCAGTGGGGAGCCCATGAGCCCTGAGCCACGACTGGAAGAATGCAGAGCAAGCTCTAGCTCCCCTAGTGCGTGGCCTTGTGGAGGAGGTGGCTCTGGATAGGGGTTCGGCAGTCACTTGTTGTCTTGGGAATGAATTTCAGTCGCTACAACCAGAGGACCTATGCTCACAGAAAACTGAAGAGAAAAACTAGGGAAAGACGGTTGTGTTTCACAAACAATGCCCTCAGGATTCAGACAACTCATTTTCCTAGGGATGGGTAGGCAAAAGAGAAAAGCCCCTTTCTTTATTGTTCTTTCTTCTATTGACAGAAATTATAGAACGTGCAAGGAGATAGAATGCTCAGATTAAATTACCGGGCATCCAAATGTTTACAAGTTAAGTCTCTTCCCCCAGCAAAATTATCCTGACCCCATTAACAGGGTGTCTGTGTCATCAAAGTTCTTTTCCTGTTCTCATTTTGCATAAACTGCTGAAGACATTATAAGTTTGCGATGTTAAATGGGTTTCATAACTAATACAGGATGTGGCTAAATTCATATTAATGTGATCATTTTAATTGAATTTCCTGACTCCTACATGTTTAATTGTCAACTTTCAGTACTGCATTAAACATAAAGTTCCAATATTATCACTATGAGAAGCTCACATTCTCTTGTGCTTGTGCTAGTTTCCTTATCATTCCTGAATGTTGTATTAAGTCTATTTAAAAGCTATCCCAAGAGACCCTTGTATGTTTACTGAATTAGAAGAAAAACAGATGTTCTCACATATTCAGAGAGATAATGCAATTTACATTGTATATGAAGCTTGTTGAAAACCACTTGGTGACTGGTTTAGGTTGGGGGAGTAAGAAATCTATGGCCTCCAGCAGAGTGTCATACTATAAAGTGAGAAAGCATACCAATCACATTCTACCAATACAAACAGAGTACCCTTAAGAGAAGAAAGCAAATCCTTAGAACCACAGCCATGTTGTTCTCTGACTGTGTAAGAGTCACACTCACAGATATGAACTGACCCAGAGCATCCCTGACAGCCACCTCACTCACCCAGAACTTGCCCACATCCTACTCACCTAGGCTGAGCCACGAGCTGTCACAGCCAAAGATGACCCCAAAAATCAAAATAGATTTCACAGAGGGTATTCACTAATCAGTGTTTGACTCTCAGGGACTCCCTAACAGATCAGATATTGTATAAAGGACTGTAGCATCTGTACTGCAGTAGACGATAAGCATGGGAGAAAGAAAAATAAGAATGAGGTATGGGGACATTTGTTGAATACAACTAGAGACAAGCAACAGTACACAAACAATTCCATGTAATCTTTATAACAACCTCATGAAGAGGTATTTTTGCTCCCATTTTGCAGCTTAGGATACTGAGACTGAGAAAAGTCATATAGTAAGCATGTGGTCAAGCCAAAATCTTAATCTAGAGCCTAATCATAATCATATCAGTAGTTACTAGCATTTATTAAATGTTTTTTATATTACCTTGTATGTCTATTGTCCTGAGCACTTTATATCCATGATGATCCTTAATTTTTACAAAGGACATTAAGTGAACCTTCATGATTTTTACCACATCAAAGATGAGTAAATTGAGATTTGGAAAATGTGGAAACCTTTCCCACCATCTCACAATTATCCAACAAAGGAGGCAGGACCCCGACCCTGGCTGATGTGATGCCTAAGTTTGTAAGGTGTCACCATAGCCTGTATGACTCCTACAAGGGAAGGGAACAATCAGAAGAAGAAGCAAGAGGCAGCAACACAAGAAGTGGCAACGTTATGATGAAAGACAAGTTTCCCTTAGAAGCAGCCAGAACACAAAAATTAAAGCTGTATATGCTGGGGTAGCCAAAAGACGCTGCTTACTGATAACTTGCTCAAAACTGTGAGTCAGAACAGATTTTTTTCTCTATATAAACTCATCATCTCAGGTATTTTGTTACAGTAAAGGGAAACTAACATCCATGTTGTTGAATGTATCACTAGTTTTTTTTTTTTATTTCTGTGTAGATGTCCATTGAATGAATGTACAGCAACTTCCTCATTTATTTGCTGATTGATAGATATTTGTACAGTTTCCAGTTTATGTCTGTTGTATATAAATTTGTTAAAACAGCCTTGTACAAGTCTTTCACTTATACATTTTCAATTTTCTTTTTTTTTTTTTTTTTTTGTCTTTTTTGTTTTTATCAGTACCGGGGATCGAACTCACGACTGCCTGCTTACAAGGCAGGCGCTTATGCCGCTGAGCTAAATCCCCAGCCCACATTTTCAATTTTCTAGGGTAAAACTGGAAGTAGAGTTGCTGGGTAATAAATAGGTGCATGTTTAGTGGTATAAGAAACATCACAACAGTTTTTCAAAGTAGCTGTACTATTTTATAATCAAGAAAATATGAAAGTTCCAGTGAGTCCACACATTCACTGGCATTTAACATTGCAGGTTTTAAAATTTTATCTATCCTGATAGATGCAAAGTATCACTGTTGTATTTCTTTGATGACTAATAATGTTGAACAGCCTTTCACGTATGTGTTATTTTTTGTGGCTCCCTCCTTGACATGCTCATTGAAATCTTTGTTAATTTTTTTTAAAAAATTGGATTGTCTGTTTCTTTTAATTTTCATTTGTAGGAATATATATTTTCTAGATCCAAGACCTTTGTCAAGTAAATGCATTGTAAAAAATTTTCTTGTAGTCTGTGGTTTGCCTTTTCATGTTCTTAATGTCTTTTGATGGGTGGACATTTTAAATTTTAATGAGGTTCAGTAGATCAAGTTTTATAGCCAGTGTAGATCCATTTCTGGCTTATTTTATTTCATTGATTGGTTTGTATTCCTTCACACCAGTTTTCAACCCCCTTTATTCAGATTCTGTTATTAGTATTTTTTTAGAGATGGGGAACCAGGGCCGATGAAGCTGTTCAAGGAAGTGGGCAAGACCCAGCTCCTTCTAGCTGTGTTCCACCATCCCCAGGATGTGAATTTTGTTTTCCGGATAGCAAAATGACTGATTCACCTTTGACATAACATTTGAGCTCCTAGTAGGAGGAAGAAAGTAGGCTGATGATCTGGTGGGTTCTGCCTTCTTTTATCAGAAGAAAATGACAATCACAAAAGCAAAAACACCAAAAAAATCCTCTCCTGAAAGCCCCAAACAGAATTCCACTCACCAGCATATCATGACCAGAACCTGGCCCTTCCTAGCTGACTATTCGGTGGAGATGAATATTTTCAAGGTGGTGCTTTACAGAGAACTGCCAAGAATGAATGGCATTAATGAATCTACTGCTGGGGCAAAGAAGTAGACTTTACCTGTTCACCTGGGCAAGTTAGAACTGACACTTGAGTTCCAAGTGGGTCAAACTCACTAAACCTGTCTACACTGCAAAATGGGACTGGAATAGACTGGTTCCATATCCCACCAGATATATTCTTAGGATAGAAGCAAAGAATGGAGATAGAAATAATGAGTGTATTTTATGTTTTTTTTTCCTTCTGTTAATTCTAGATCAGTGCCTTTCAACCTCACAGCGGATCTGAAGTAGGATATACGTTTCGTCAGTGGAATGTCTACAATCCACACTCCTGTGCTATTCCACCCCTGTGGACCTTCTTTTAAAACGAGGCTTGGTGTTGGAGGTGGAATCAATAAAACTCTAAGAGAGCTCGTGTGTGGGCAGAGGTCGTTCAGTACTTTTATTTTGTCTTGAAATTCTGTCTCGTGGTTTGTACATGTTGTGCTCCTGCTAGAGTAGAGTGACTTACACACAGGCATTGATGTGACTGCTTCTGTGTTTCCACAGTTCCATCATGTTTGATAGTTACACATTGTGTGTGTGTGAAGTTGGCAAGAATATTCCTCCCGCCTCCACTCTTTGAGGATATCACATTAGTAAATCAAGGTGCTCCAGCATTTCTCTGAATATGTGACATGTTGTAATATCCCTCACTATACCGGGTCTTTCTGTGGGGTGTCTGGTATGTGACATTTCTGTGGAACCATTAAGGGATCTCGTTACGGCCCTCACCTTCAGATGTCACCTCTAATGTGCAACATCAGGGCTTGAGAGCAGTCCTGTAATAGGGTTGCCAGGCCTAGTAAATAAAAAGCCATGCTGTATTTGAGAGATGCTTAAAATTATTCATTGTTTTCCTGGAATCAAACTTTAATTGAGTTTCCTGTAGTTTACAGGCCAACTCTAATTGCAGTATGAACAATAGTCACTTACTAGTGAAGATATTTGCAAATTTTGAATCTCTGAACAATAATTTTTCCCTTAATATCTTTAATTAATCGTGTTTTCAAAACGCAAAGCCAGAGAAAGCATGAGGCAGATGCTTGGCTCCTACGATGTCAGCGAGCACAGCCTACAGCTCAGAATGTGCCTTTTTATTTGCTGAATTCCAGGGGGAAAAACTCCTGCAGGGTGACTGCGTCTTATGGTGACTCCAGGTGGGCTTAAGTTTCCGGTATGGATACTGTGTCACTTCTGACTGTAGAATCTGCCAGTCCATTAATATGGCCTGCTATAGAGTCATTGTTTCATCGGAATGATGTCCCATCCTTGATCTTCAGTGATAATCTGGGCGACGGTGACTGGGAAAGAGCAGACTGACTTCAACCAAAACAATTTTCCATTGCTGTGAGATAAACTGAAGCATATATGTCTCCTGTCGGGGGGAAACTTGAGGATCACAGAGAATCAGTTTGAGCTGGTTTCACCCATATGGGCTGTTGTATTAGTTTTCTAGAATTGTCATAACAAGGTGCTACACACTGGAAGGACGTATCCAGCAGAGATTCATTCCTTCTGAGTTCTGGGGGATAGAAGCCCAGAGTAAAGGCTCAGCAGGGTCACTGTCTCTGAAGGTTCTGAGGAGACTGCACCATGCTTGTTTCCCAGCTTCTGGAGCTGCCAGCAATTCTTGGTATTCCTTGATTTGCAGATGTAACACTCTGGCCTCTGCTGCCATCATCATGTGGTATTTTTTTCTAGGTGTCTGCTCCTGTGTTTCCTTTTATAAGAATATTAGTCATCCTGGACCAAGGCCCACCCTCCCCTATGGAAGATGCGATGACCTCACTCTAATCAGATCTGCAGTGATTTGCCTGGAAATGAGGCATATTCTGAAGTTCCAGGGTTAGAAACTGAATGTCTTTTAAGGGACACAATTAAACTGGTAATAGCCCTTAAGACATGTCTTGGGGTTTATAAGATGAGCCAGACCAAGATGCCAGGATTATTACTTTTTAAGGACCAGGCATAAAAAAGGTTATCAGGAAAAATGTGCTCACTTCATGTCACACTAGACATGAAGTGTGTCTCTAGGTAACAACTGAAGGTGTCTCTCGTGACTCTCACCTGGGAAGTCTGAGTGTGTACAAGGTACCTACCCCTTGTGAAGCTCGCCCTGGGGGCCAGATCCAGGTGGGCAGAGAGAAGCAGACAGATACACAGACCTGCAGCATGGAGAATCCTGAGGGCATTCAGGTCCTGTCTCTGGAGGTGTCTAAGGCCAACTTCCCTCCAGCCCCATTTATATGAGCCTACAAATTTTCCTTTTTGCCTCCCATTCTTCTGAGTTCTTTGCCAATTCTGAGTCCTTTGCAAAGACTGGGCAGAGGGGAGATGCCGTATACTTTTGAGCAGGGCTGAGAAGATGGATTTCTCAAGACCCAAAAAGGAACTTGGGATGGGGATGGAAGTACTGGCAGTGATGGAGGAGGAATTAATTTCTGAGGAAGAGGAAGAGGAAGAGGAAGAGGTTAGGGCTTTCAGGTCCAGGGACTTGGAGTAGAAAACTGAAGAAAGGCCGAGTGGAATGATACAGACATTGGGAAAGAAGAAGCATCTACACAAGGTGCTGTCCTACAGCCCTGAGCCTAAACCACTTCCTCCTATATGGTACAAGGAAGTGAGTCAGCGAGGTAACTTGCAACTCCTGTACCTTGGGTTGCGCTGGCCCTCACAAGTGGAAACTATAAGCACTCCCGTCCTAGGCTGCGTATGTTTGGTTTGGACAAGGCTGGCCGGGCAAGGGACCCTTGGAAAGGGACAGACATTGCTCTGTCATCCTGCAGACAAGCAGGTGAAGGTGTCAGCTGTAGTGAACCCCAGGCTGAAGAGCCCCTGGGGTGGGTGTAGCTCTGGGTTTCCTGATTTTTTCACCCTCTCCTCTATCCCAGAGCTCTGGATTTGTTGAGCTTCATGATCTTACAAGAACTATGGAAAACTTGTGTTACTATGAACCCGGGCATCGCAGGCCCCGGGAGGTCAAAGAAACCAAGACACATTTGACTACAACTCTTGGCATACACAGAGGAATCTAAAACCTTCTGAATTGGTCAAATCTTTAAACACTCTGCATAGTATTGAAACATAGAAGCCACTGGTGCTGGGGTGTGTGCACCTTTGTGTGCAAATGTATGTTGGATGTTGTATGGGTATGTGTTTGTGTATATGTGTGTTCCTACGTGCGTTGTATGTTGAGCATATGTTTGAGATATGTTGTATATAGTGTGTGTCGGAGATACGTTTGGTGTGTTTGTGTGCTGGGTGTGTATTTGAGTGTGTTCTTCTATGGTTCCTACAGTGACGATCTAATCCTCGAGGTCTTCTGCAGTTGTTCTGAGAGCTGAGGTTCCCAGTTCTTGGGCAGCTGGAGCAGTTACAGAATCTACTGACTTCTGAATTGAGTTTCTTCTAAAATTTTGCTCAATCAGTCTGAACTATGAGGTCAGACTCCTAGAAAACAGCTAAGGGAATCCTCGACCATGCACTGAATAACTGTGCTGTCCCTGAAAGGTGTCCTGTGGAGGTAACGCTCAGCTCTGGCTCTTCAAAGCACGCAGGCTGAATAAGTATATGGGTAGTGAATGACTGTGCTAACCTCAGCCAGAGGCCTGAGCTGGGGTCCACAGGGTCACTGAAAACTTAGAACATCCTCTGTACCTTAGGAGGGAGAAGCCAGGTGATACTTTCTGCTCTATTCTGAGAAAGACATATGGACAGGGGAGAGCTCCTCCTCACAGAGGGGCATTTCTAGGTCCAAAGCTGAAGGGACAAGGACCAGGAGGAATAGGGGTGGACTGGCATCCATTTGGGTGGAAGTCATGACCCCATATGGCTCAAGACAAATCATCCATTTCTGGAGACCTCATTCATTCCTACAATGCCTCTTGGCATACACAGGGGAATCTGCTCCCCTGCCTGCCCTTGGTGCCCTGCTCAAGCCAGGCAGTGGCCCAGCAAGAGAGCTTGGCGTGAGGATCCTGCAGGCTTATGTGAACTAAAGAAGCAATCCCAGGACCCAGTTATGCTTTTCAGCCTCCTGATAGCCCCCACAAATGACCCAAAGGGTAGGAGATGGCTCTGGACTTGAGAAATATTGGTAGACGTGTTGTTGGGGCTTTGTACCCTGGGCATGTGGTGGAATGCCTCCATTTAAGGTTATGGTAAGGTCTTTTGACTCTGTGGGCAACCCTGTTCCTGGGCCTGTCTCATGACTCACTTAGGTCATGCTGTACTCTTTTTGAGCTGTGTCAGTGTTGTGAGGGTCCGTCATATCACATGGTTCTCCGTGGTCCTGGTGCATCACAACAGGTAGGTGACCTGTGCTCTTCCTTGAGTTTGCCACCTTGCTCCTTCTCTGGGTTGATACATGGACTTGGAGCAGTTGGCTAAATTCCCTGGCCAGACGTAAAACAAGTAGGGTTCTCTGGCTCTGAAATCTGACAGAGCAGATGTCAAGTACAAAGCTTTAACTTGTGTAGATGGCTAAGTTTCAGGGACCCTCTGAGCTTAATTTCAGCATCTATAAAAAGAGCCATAATAGTAGTGCCTGTATTACAGGGGTTTTGTTCATATTAGATGAGACATGGAATGCAAAGCACTAGCTATGGTGCTTGGCACATTTAGCATGCTTGATATATATTAGTTCCTTTACTATCCTGGTGGCTACTGTTCTGCCACACTGCGCTGGCCAATGTGAAGGTGGTTCATATCTTCAGGGCTTTGGGGCCAAGATCTCCACCCATGCTTGCTCCTCAACCTGGATGCCTCCCTGTCAGGACTGTGCAGGGGGAAGGTGGTAGAAAACCGAGGCCAACAGATAGGACAAGAGGCAGGGGTATCATTTACAGTGTGGCAAGTGGCACGGGGTGCCAGCTGGGTTCCAGTGGCTCCCTTTGTGGAGGCCTCCCTCGTACTGGGGAAGGCTCTTCCATTAGAGTGGGTCCAGATACTAGGATCTTCAAACACTAGGATGTTTGAAAACCTCCTCCTAGAGTTTCCTCTCATAGTCCCTTGTTTTATTGGGCTTTTGTTTTCTTTCAGGAATTTATGTTCAGGCGAGTGACCTTCTGCTCTCTGGGGTAATCCATCCCAGCCAGCAAATCCAGTGTTCAAAGTACAAGAGCACTTCCAGAGGTTACAGCAGTGTGGCAGAGTGGTGACAGTGGCCCAGGTCAAGGGGACGCCTCGTGCAGATGCATGCTCCTTTGTCAGGCTCGCTGGAGCTGGGCTTATTTATCTATTTATTTATTTAAATTCCTCAACCTCCTTCATTCCTTCTTCATCAGGTGGTGTTGAGCCTATCAACCTGTTGTTTCGGTTTTTAATCAAGAGCACATCTTCATTTTGTTTTTGTTCTTGAGACAGGCCTTCACTACGCAGGTCAGGCCCTGCACTGACTGTGAAGTCCAAGCTGGCCTTAGACACTCGGGTGATCTTTCTGCCTCAGTCTCTCGAGTGTTGGGATTGCAGGCATGTGGCACCATGCCTGGCTGGTGACTTCTTCACCTTGGCCTCCATGGCCCAGCTGCTGCAACTGCCCCTCCCAGTCTTCCCTTCCTTGGGGTTGATTTACTGCACCTGCCAGCACCTGTCAAAGAATACCTGGCCCCGAATTACTGCTGCCATTTTGCTTCTAGGCCACAGCTAGATTCTGTAAGGCTCGGGCCTTCATAGGTAGATACTTACTCTCTGTGTCTGTCTCTTTTAATTGAAATTGAGCCAAGGGAGAACAGATACTTCTCAGCTTAAAATGGGATTGTGGAAAATTCAACATAATACAGAGTAGGGAGCCCCAAACAGAGGGAAATGAATTCTCTCACCCCAAAAAGAAATTAAGGCAATTTGCCAATCATCCGAGATCCCACCGTGACTTGCTGAGCTGTCCGAGGTCCTGCTGCTTCAACATTGAATTCGGGCCAGTGAGCCAAAGGGAGAGCTGAGTTGGCAGGGTGCCTACATCAACCTGTGGTGAGTGATGGGAGTGGAGTCATTCCATAAATGGGGGGGGGGGTGATCTAGCGGAGGACATTCTGGGACCAGGCAGGACTGGCAAGTACAAGGGGCAGCAGTGACTTTAGTCAGTTTTTTCCTTCCTGAACGGGATTGATGGGTGAGCTAGGCCTGGGTCATGTGATCTGGCTGAGACCCAATAGGTTATCTGAAATTAAGTCCCTACAGTGGTGGTGCACACTAACCACACAAACCCAGTGAAATCTCAGAAGTTTGACTGACAGTGCAGGCCACAGCAGCTTGACTGACCCAGAGGGGAGGCAGTGCAAAGAAATGCAGTGTGTGTCACAGCAACTTGACTGATCCCCACGCTGCCGCACTCCAGCCTCTGCCTGAAGAGCCTCTGGGCCACAGGTGAAACCTGTCACCATGGGCCTGGCAGTGACTGGGCACCCACCAGCTGCCCCTGCCCCCCACACCACAGCAGCCGCCGACCCAGAGAGGAGGGTTAGGTGCTAAGTCTGCCGCCACCGCCACCGCCTCTGCTGCCACCGCCTTGCTTTGGCTGCTGCCACCCGCAGGGGAGGTGACGCAAATTAATACAGTGCAGGCCACAGTGCTTGACTGATCCAGAGGGGAGGGGCCGGCATATGCTGCCCCTGTCTGCAACTCACTAGCACATTGCAGTGGGAAGGGACACCTTGCCAATGTGCTTCAGAAGAATTATAACCAACAAAGAAAGAAACTGAGGCTTCCTGGAAGAAGCAAAAAAGATGGGAAGAGGAAGCAACAACAAAAAGTCCCCAGGTCCCAACCCTGAGAACATTGACTCAGGACAGGTAAATACAAAGGAGAATGAGAACAGCAAACATGCAATATCAGACACAGCACCAGTGGACATAAGGAGATATCTTCGGGACCTCATAGATGAGTTCAAAAGTGAAATATTTAGCCAAATAAAGCAAGATATAAGAAAATTAATTAAAGAGATGCTAGGCAACCCTCAAGCAGACACAGATGGAAGAAGGGAGGAACTCAAAGGAGAGAACCACTTGATGAAGAATATAAAAAAATGTAGGATACATGAAGCAGATTCAAAGAGATCACCAGGAAATCAAAAACTCTATGGAAAGATGGCAAATCAGGTTGAAAGAAACTAAGGATAGATTATCCAAACTGAAGGACAATTTTGCAATGTGGGAGTATTAAAGGGAAAACTTTTTAAAAATAACAAGGAAACAAGCAGTAACAATACAAAGGCTAGAAGATGACAAAAGGATATAACTTAAGAATAAAGAATGTGAATGAAGAAGCTGGGGTACAAACAAAGGAACTACAAAGGTAATTCACAGAAATAGTTAAAGAAAACTTCCCAAACGTAGGAAAAGGAAATGATATTCTGATATATGAGGCATACAGAACTCCAGCCACCTACAACCAAAACAGAGCTATACTCAGGCATATAATAATCAAGATCCCAGAAATTCAATATAAGAACAGAATATTAAAAGCTGTTAGAGACAAGAAACAGATAACCTATAGAGGAATGCCCATCAGAATAGCAGCAGACTTCTCGACACAAACCATCAAGTCAAGAAGAGCCTGGAGCAAAATATTCCAAGCCCTGAAAGAAAATAATCACCATCCCAGATTGATATACCCTGCTAAACTGTCTCTAGAAATTAATGGAGAAACAAGATGCTTCCAAAACAAAGAGGAACTTGGGAAATTTGCAACCACCAATCCACATCTGCAGAGAATACTTCAGGGCATTCTAGAAAGAGAGAAAAGTACTAGGATTCCAGGAACAGGGGCAGAGAGGCCTCAATGAATGGAGCAGAAAACAGAATGAAGAAGATAAGCAAATAACTGGTGGCAAACAAGAGCATAACAGAAATGAGGCAGAGAAGATTTTATTCAAAACTGATATGATTGATAGTATCACGTCTGAGAGTATAGGCAACTACACTGAAGATGACAAGACTCTACGATACACATTCTGGTTTGATAACTGCTGGTTTTTGAAGTTCTATACTATATACAAAGTTGTGTTTTTATTAATACTCTTATATTCAATTATACTATGTCTGATGATATAGCCAATTCTATTGGAAATAACAAGAGACAACACAGGAACCATGGTAGAACTCTTTGTATAGTGGTCTTATACGTTTATTTCATTTCATGTGTTTATAGGAATATGTTTTGTTTTGCCATGCTTTGTTTGTCCCTCAAATATATAAAGGATAGAAATACATGTTAAGACTCATGCATGTATAGAATCTGTAAACAGTTTATGAGAACAGATCTTATGACACATGATGAAATGAACAGATACTTTGAAGAAAAAGAGACACTAAAGTACCCAGTGCTGATCCTGGAGTGTCATAAAGTGAAACCCAGCAATAGTATTATTCTTTGTTCAGAGTGATATTAGCCTGCTTGGGTTTATTCAATGTCAACATAATTGAAGATATGAGTAACTGCACGTATGTTTAAGTGTATAGGATTGATAACCATATTTCTAAGTTTTTGTTGGATAATTGAACAAAACTGGTTGCAATCTTACTGTTTGAATTCCTACTTTATAAGCTCCATGTTAGTATCTTGAATAACTATTTGTAAGAAGACAATCTGTAATCATCAACTAGTGATTTCTTACTGTTGATTTTTTCTTTGAAATTATGTATTATTTCTACCCATTTTCTGTTTTGTTTAGTCCTTCTTTAAATTAAATTTTTAAAAAAGGCACTATAGTACCCTGTGCTGATTACAGAGCGTCATGATGTGAAATCCAGCAATACTACTACTCTTTGTTCAGAATGCTTTTAACCTGCTTTAGTTTGTTTAATCTAAACATAAATGAAGATATGGATAACTGCATGTATGTTTAAGTGTATAAGATTGACACTCATGGGTTTTTGTTGGACAGTTGAACAGAACTGTTTGCAGTCTCACTGTTAGAATTCCCACTTTACATGTTCCACTCTTGTACCTTGAACAACTATTTGTAAAATGACAATATGTAACATCAACTAGTGATTTCTTACTGTTTTTTTTCTCTGAATGTATGTATTATTTCTACCTATTTTCTGTTTTGCTTATTCTTTCTTTAAATAAAATTTAAAAAATAAAATGGGATTGTGTCCTGATACATCCATGGTCAGATGGAAACACATTTCACCCACCTAACCTACTTGGCATCTTCACTTAACCACACAATAAACTGTAGCATTGGTTGGTTCCTCAAGGGATTGTTTGGGGGCTGACTTGGTGCTGGGATCACTGCTGCCAACCAGCATCTACACAGAGGATTGAGCTGCACATTGAGGAAACATCATAATTCAAAATTTGAAGCATAGTTTCTTCCTTTCTTTTCATTTTTTTGGGAGGGGGTACCAGGGATCCAACTTATGGCCTTGTGCTTGCCAGGTAGGTGCTGTACTGCTGAGCTAAACCCCTAGCTGAAGAATGGTTTCTATGGGATATAGATTGCGTTTGCACTATCATGGAGTACAAGCATTGTAAATGGAACCATTGTAAATTGGGGAACATCTGTATTGTCAAGTGGGAGCTTTGAGCTCCACAGCTTTCACTGGAGTTTCATCACATGAACATGCGTCACTACACATACAACTCATCTAAAACCTGAGATTTGTGTCTGTCTTATCTACATGGCCGACTGTGATGGTAAGGAAGGGATTTTCCACACTCTCAACTGACACATCTGACCCCAAATCCCTGTCTAAGTCACACAGTGTTAGACTGTCAGCATGACCCAAGGCCCCCAGGCAAGTACAGGTGTCCACCCATTAGGAGGATGTTTTAAAGTCTTAGAAGTCACCTCCAGGAGCTCTGAGTGAAAGCTAGACTTCTTTAGGGGCAGAGTTAGCTGCTCTTTCCTCCCCATGGTAGTGGGAATTGAGCCCAGGACTTACATCCTGACTTAAATCCCCAAGTCTTTTTCTATTTTATTTTGGGACAGAGTCTGTCTAAGTCATTAAGTTGCTCAAGCTGGGCTTGAACTTGTGGCAGAGTTAAATTCTTTGCATTGAGCATTGCTCAGTCCTTTCCTTGTTTGGGACAAGTATTTGCTTCTTCCAAAGCCCTTTGCAACTTTCACACCATGAACTGCAAGCTCACTGACCTCACTGATTTTTCCAGACATTTCCCTCACTCTTGACATCATGGGAACCTGGCCTTTGTGCAGTCTTCTCAAGGCTTTTTATTCTCCAGCTCCCCCAAACCTCAGGATCAAAAGGCTAGGGTCCACACTGGGGCTGAGGTTACACCAGGAGGTGGAACGGCATGAGTCTGCTTTCCCAGTGCAGTTTCCAGCCTGTGGCTCCACCAGCCTCCCAGAAAACCTTGACTACTGAGGCCGTGACAGCTCTCTCCCCTGCATTCATCACCCTCCCCTGGCTGCCTAGACACCTGTGGAGGCTGCCACAGGCCAAGGGTGACTGTGCTTACCTGTGAGCAATGCAGGCTGTACACAGGTGTCTTCCCTACGTTGGCTTTTAGTGTCTTTAGTGAGGCCGGCTGAGGCTGTGACCGCATCGTCATGAAAGCAGGTGGCTGATGGCAGACTAGCATTGTTTGGCAGCAAAGGCCATGGGTAAGCTGAGGCAGCCGAGCTGCGATACCACAGGTCTAAGATATGAGATAATGTCTCTGCTGAGGTCTGTACAGCTCCGGAGGAAAACTCCTCCCCAGAATTGGCTATGAGGCAGGTTACTCTTTAACCATAATTTAAACCTGGCTGCTCCCTCCCTCTTGCAAGAATGCTTGGTGCCCTCTGTTGCAAGCCTTGCCCACCTCGTCACTTGTCTAGTGCATTCAGCTGCCATTTCCCCCCCAAATCATAAATACTGAGGCTCTGGCAGCCTCATGGCCTTTTGTTCCCTGAGAACAATGGGTCATCCCAGATCCCCGCTACACCGCCATTTTGTTTCTTGCACTTTCTCTTGCCATGCACCATGATACCTGGCAAGAGATTGGGGTCCACTGCAGGGGTCCCTAATAACTGGGGCCTTGGGAGTGGTCTCCAATAGATGCTCCATCCCACAAGTCCTTGGGACATCCTTCTGTGGCTGTGGCAAGGCAGTATACCACGGTGGGATCTGGGGACACAGGGTAGTGGAATCCTATTCACTTCATGGCAGGAACAAAGAGCAGAAACCAGCACACTACAGTCCCTGTTGAAGGCCGGTCCCCAGTGATCTAAAGTACTCCAGTGTGGTCCTTCCTCTTAAAAAGTCTCCATTGCTTTCTAATCGTACCAAACTGAGGACCAAGTCTTTAATACTTGGGACTTTGGGGAACATTTCAAATCCAAACTATAACATGCTGAATCTCATAAGATTTAGGTTGAGTGAAAAGAAGCCAGACTCACACACACAAACGTTACATTCAGTATTATTCCATTTACACAGAGTCCTGAAAACTGAACTATAGTGAGGAAAATAGAACGGAGTTTGCCTGGGGAAAGGACAGGTATGACAAGGAAAAGATTTAACATCGTCTCTTAGGACGGTAAAAATAATGTTCAATAGAATGGTTTGAACAGCTATTTTAGATTTGTCAAAACACACTGAACTGTGAACTTAAAATCTCTGCAATTGACATCATGGAAATAATAATTCTAAAAACAATGCACCCGATTTCCTTGAGTCTCAGAAATCAGGTTTCTATTTAGATGACTAAGTGTGAGCCCTGACAGAGTCGGGGAAGAAACTCTAAAGCAAAAAATAAAGATAATAGAGATGAGAGACAGCATGGTATAAAAATGTGATTCCTGTCTTTAAGTCCTTAAATCTTGAAAAGCATAGTAGCACTGATATCATTAATCACATTATGTGATTTAATTTTGTGGTGGGTGGGAAAAGTACTGAACAGACTTAACTTTGGGATAAACCAAGTTGGGTGGAAATGAAACTCCATGTGCTATTTTAGGGGAGATCAAAGGCTAGGAGGAAGGAACCTCTTAGTCACTTTTGGAGAGCACACCAAGCATCTTCAGATTCATAGCTAAGAAACTGGACATGGGAACCAAACATACTCAACACATCTTTGACACACAAAGTGACATCGGAGTTAGATTTGCTAAAAGCAGATGAGCGTTATACCTAACGTGCTGATTGCTGTTGGTCTTTCTGCCTCACTCTCCTTTCCTGTTCCATAAGACAGTGGTTTGGAGTAGTTTTAGCTGTAAGCAGTTCTGGCAGCCACAGAAAAGCCTCTTTTGGAAGACCCCTTCCTCTACCCAGTATCTCCCCAGCCTCGGTCTGTCATCTGGCTCCAGGGAAGACTTCCTCCCAAACACTGCACCCCCAGAGGCTCCAGGAACAAAATCCTACAGTTGCCTATCTGAACTATCCAACATCCAGGGGGATTAGCCACTGGGCCTCATCATCCCCACACATCCTTCAAAGGCGTGAATCCCAACGGGAAAGGAAGAAACAAACACTGTCTTCCTAACGTCTACCTCAGTGCTTGGGCAGACACAGGGAAATGCTTTCCATGGTGCTGCTGCTGCTAACGCTGATCAAATGCTGCTTTGAATTTGTTTTCCTTCCTTTTCCTGGTGGAGTCACAGAACTCCTGAGAAAGCTTTGCTTTAGCAAGTGAAAGAAATTGAGCTCATCATACTCCAGCTGAGCAGCGGCAATGACCACGCTGGGAAGGATAAATGGGTCAGGTAGGAGACAGTTACCATCCTGGGGTCTCGGAGTGTCCTAGAGGGGAGAAACTTGCATCCCACGACACAAAGTACTGATGGAAACTCCAGCTTCTTCTTCTTCTCTCCTCACCCCTCCATCCAACTCTACCTTTGGAAAAAGACTTGACTTACCCAGGGAGTAACTCTGGGAGAAGAATGAGCCTGCATAACTCACCCCCTCCCAGCCCTCTCTGATACTTTTCACTTGCCTTTTCCGCCAGGTGATAAGCTGCAAATGAAATGCAAAACTGCCAAACTCCAAAATTCCAGGTGACATTACTTAATATGTTGTTTTCCTGAAGCCTAGTTCCTCTCAAACCACAAAGAGGGCCCTGCTGTCCCCTGGACAGCTCCACTGCTGTTATTTGACTGCTTGCCCCACCCTTTCTTGTGGAGGGCACAAAGGTGTCATTTGGCCTTCATGTGACACAAGTGCTTTTTCTCCACTGCAGTCTTTAAAAAAAAAAAAAAAACATGTTGCAATACAGAACAATTACATTCATCAGGAGGAATTGGCACATGGATGGAACACATCGTAATTCATTATATTTCCCTTTCTCCTCCCGTCCCTTCCCTCTTCTGTCTCTTGGTCCTTCCCATTTGCAAAAAGTCTATCTCGCTGTTTATTATGCACAAAATCCATCTTTGAGCTTTATGCATTTTATTTTAAAAATGCCATCTTACAATCCCAGCTTTCTGAGATCACAAGTTGAAGCCCCACCTGAACAACTTAGCAAGACTGTCTCAAAATAAAAAGTTTAAAATGTACTGAGAATGCCACGTGCAGGCCACCGCCAGAGTAGGAACAGCCACACTTACGCCTCTCTCCCATGAGACAGTGCCAGTCTCGGGCTGCAGAGGGAGAGAACCAGGCCTCACCGGGGTGATCTCTATCTGGAAATCATGCCATTTTCATTGTTTTGTTGGGTTGGGTTTTATTCTGTTTTGTTTTGTTTGATATATTAAACCTGACGTCATGAGTGGCTAAAAGACAGCAAGATATATTCTGGTAGCCATTTTGGATTTATTACTGGCTTATTTTGACATCCTTTATTGCATTCATTGTGTTGTTTTTATTGTTTCTGCTCTATTCTGTTCTGTTCCATTTTTACTATGTCCGAAGGTTGCCCACCTGCAGCTATTTTGAAGACAAGAGGCATTATGGTAACTATTGCCGACTTAGGTTTTGAAGTCCTGTATCACTTGTACTAGTTTATCTTGATTGACTTTATTCTCTTTTATTTTGCTCTGTTTTATCTGCTTTAAAATAAAATTTTAAAAATGTACTTTGGATATAGTACACTTTGAAGACCCTTCTTTCAATCCTCAGCGCTGCAAACACTAAAACAAACCCCATCATCAGGTAGCATCAAAATGAGTATAAACACATTTGTGGACAGGAATTCTGAGGTAGCAAAAAAGTACTCGTGTCAGAGGGGGTCATCTGGCGAGCAGAGAATAAGCTTACCTCAGTCTGCTGATCAGAAAAATGCAAACACAACTTCAAAATGCTTGCAGTGAAATCTCACAACTCTGCAACTGAGGTTCTGTCTTTTCCCAGCCCAGCCCTGGCCAGGACCTGTAGACCCCATCTGAGAAGCAGTTCACTCTTTTACTGATTCCCTCAGGGTCCTCTGGTTTTGCTCCAAATAAGATTTCATTCCGTGCAACAAAGCATGTTATGAATCTCCAGGGTTTGGGCTCAGGCCTGTGCTAGGGCCTGTAACAGCTTTTCTTTTCCAGCAGTACCTGGACAGGTATTCCCTCCAGGCTTTATGTGATGGTCATAGGAAGCAATTACATGGCAGGGTTCCCTCCACTAGGAATTTATGGACCAGTTTGTTGTTAGCTTCCAATTTGCACCAAAGTCGGTAACTTTCACAGCTAGATAGAGAGGAGGGAGAAGGAGGTTTCCATAAAACTTGGAGTCTGACTTCATCACCCCCAACAGATTGGCACTGTGACTGTCAAGTCCAGCTGAAGGTCCCTTCTCTGTGGATCATCAGCTGTCAATCGAAGACCAAGTTCCAGGAGGTGGATGCTGTTCTTCAGGCTCTGAAAGGCCACATGCTAAAAATACTGATGGCAGAGACTGTCACCTGGGGAATACTTGGCAGTGACGAAGATGTGCTGTGACAGGGACCAACCCTGTCCTTCAACCACACAGTCTGTGAGTGAGCCTGGTGCCCTGCCTTCCACTGGCCTCTGCAAACAGGGTCTTCTTACCACTGGAAGACAGACGTCTCCACCTCTCTACTCCTACCCAGCCTGCCTCCAGACTAGCTCTCAGTCCACATTTCCTCTTTGCATAAGTGAGGTCTTATTCTCCCATTGGTACAAAGGGAGTGCGTCCATCATGGCTCGTGTGTTGGAGCGGTAATTCCTCAGTGGAGCAGTGTGGGGAGGTGGGGCCTAGTGAGAGGTACTTGGGTCATGGTGTGGAGCCCTCCTGAGTGGACAATGCCTTTCTCATGGGGCTGGGCTATAAACCATGATAGGGAGGAATTTCTCACTCTCGTATTAGGAACAGGGCATATTGTTAAAAACTGAAGCTGCCCCCTCGTGTTTCACCCCTCCCATGTATGTCTACTCCCCCTTCCTCTACGTGTTAAAGTAGAACGTGGTCCTCATCAGATAGGGCCTCCTAGTCCCAGCCTCCAGTACTGTGAATGAAACTGAATCCTTTTCCTTTATAAATTACTCAGTCCCAGGTATCCTGTTATAGCAAATAGACTGAGACACCCACATTTCTGGGTTCAAAAACCAAGGAGTCGCCCTTCCTCCCCACTCTCTGTTGCCAATAACGACTGTCCCATCGATCTCCCCCTTGAGGTGCCCTTTCCTTTCCCACTTCTCCTCCCAGAGTCCCTCCTGACCTCTCATTTGCACTGCTGCAGGAGACTTGAGTTTTCTCCCTGCCTCCCTTCATTCCTCTTAATGACCCGTGTACATGTCATCAGACTGTCCTTAACTTTTAAAAACGTTACTCTGTTGTGCATAAAACAAAATTCAGTGCCTTGAAGATCAAGTCTTTTCCCAAGCTATTCTGCAATCCTGCACTGGTTATCTATTGCTACGTAACAAATAGCCCCCTAAATGAATAGCATATGACATGATGTTTATTATCTCTCTGTTTCTGTGGCTTAGAATCCAGGATGATCTTTTTTGGGCTTTCGGGCTCCATCTGCCTCATGAGTCTTGGTCAAGGCATCAGCTGAGGCCATAGCCATCCGAAGACCTGCCTGGAGCTGGAAGGCCAGCTGTCCGGATGATGGTCTCATGTAGGCGGCAAGCTGGTACTGGCTACAGGCAAGAGACCTTAGTTCCTCTCCATGTGGTCTCTCTTTGCTGCTGTGTATCCTCATAACAAGGTACTAAATAACCCAAAAGACAAAAAAGGATATGCTACATCTTCTACAAGCTAGACTGAGAAGTTATAGGCCATCTGTAGTTTATCTTGATTATTACTTTGATTGCATTGAGAGACACCTATGAAGTAATAAACATTCCTGAATATGTCTGTGTTTCCAGAGACTGTTGGACAATGGCTAAACTTGTCACAGGTTAATCCACTGCTGAGATCATGATTTGACAGCCTTATTGGAAGGTGATAGAAGCTGGAAGTGGGGCATAGTTGGAGGGAGCATCACGGGGACATAACCTTGGAAGGTCACCAGCCCCTTTCCTCTGGCTCTTTCTTTGTCTCTGCTTCCTGATGGTCACCAGGTATGTAAGTAGTTTCCCTCTGTCAAAATGCTTCTGCCTGGCCACAGGCCTAACAGCAGTGGAAGACAGAAGCCCTCCTTGTGAACAAGATCCACGCACCGGCTGCTGCCACCAGGGGGCACAGCCAGGCCCTAGGCTTTTTCCTGTGAGTCAGAGCCATTCACAGACTGTGGGAGAAGAAAACAAGAAATCACCAAGAAATAAGCCCTCCCTGTGAACCAGCGCCATGCATGGGCTGCCACCTCCAGGTAGAGGGGACATCCAGACCCTAGACCCAGGGCAGGGCTGGGAAACAAGAAGAGCCAACACACACACACACACACACACACACACACACACACCATAAGCAACCAGCTGATCCAGAGAACACACACACACACACACACACACCATAAGCAACCAGCTGATCCAGAGAACACAGACTGTGATGATAGCTATTCAGTGAAATGCAATTGGATGACTGGGGTGTTTGCTGTTTCACTGACTTTTCGGTCTAGGGCCAGTGGTCTGATCATCTACTCAGAGAGTAACAATACGCAATGTAGCATCTATGGGGGATCTCCTTCTGAAGGGGGTAGCCACTGTTAATTCCCTATTGTCTTGTTCTGAAGTCCTGTATCATTTTCATTGTTTTGTTGGGTTGGGTTTTATTCCCATTTTGTTTTGTTTGATTTTGTTATATCTGATGGCATGGGCAGCTATTTCAAAGACAGCAAGATATATTATGGTAGCCATTTTGGACTTACCAATGTTTTGTTTTGAAGTCCTTTATTGCATTCATTGTTTTGTTTTTATTGATTCTATTTTGTTTTATTTTTACTATGCCTGAAGGTATCTGCAGCTATTTGGAAGACAACAAGAGACATATGATAATCATTGTTGATTTTGTATTGTTTTGAAGTCCTGTGTCACTTACACTGATTTGTTTTGATTGGCTTTGTTCTGTTTTATTTTGCTTGGTTTTACTCTTTTTAAAATAAAAAAATTTTAAAATGGAGACCGCTTACCATACAGTAAAACCTCTGAAACAATGAGCCAAAGTAAATCTTTCCTCTTTTTAAGTTTTATCACAGATGAATTCCTGGTCCCTCCCCCACCCCGCAGAGGATTGATCTATCACAGCTGACCAATACACCACATCTCCAGTGCATCCACTTAATCATGCAGATCTACCCCGCTACAATATCGGAGTCACAACAAAAGGGCAGTAGTACCAGGGGACAGGCAACAGTGGGCACCATCTTGGAGGCCTCGCCCCATCACCTTGACCCTCACCTTCCCATCATGCATTGTGAATCTTCCTTCCCATCAAGGGTACTAGCTGGACTAA
The DNA here is from genome assembly GCF_034190915.1 of Cavia porcellus. NCBI lineage: Eukaryota > Metazoa > Chordata > Mammalia > Rodentia > Caviidae > Cavia > Cavia porcellus. The sequence continues at coordinate 37,363,086 of NW_026947504.1, read as the reverse complement.
ATCATGAAAGAGAAGAGGCGATTTCATGCAGCATCCACATTATGTGCCCACTGTTGAGTATGATTTTGGTCCTTGCTTTCCTGGAGATTCCAACCTAGTGGAACATTTATAAATTCTTCCAAATGATGAGAAAAATTACACCATATTTTAAAATATCCTTTTTTAGTTTTTTAAAAATAATTTAAAATTTATTTTGATTTTAAAATATTCTAACTCAGTACACTGAAATATCCTGATGGTATTTTAAAACATATCTTATCTGTATTTTACTGCTCAATCTTCTTACATTCTTCTCAGCGTTTTCATGATGGTCCCTAGTTACCCGTTCATTCCTTCATCTAATCCATTTATACACTCAACAAACATTTACTGAGCAGCATACTGTGGGGATCAAAGATAAACAGAGATATTTACAGTCAAGTGAAGGAGATAAGTGGAGACACAGGTGACTACAATACAACTGCTAGTGTTTGGAAGGGGACAAGGACAACACACCAGATTCCAACAGTAACTCAGACTACTCTCCCTTTGGCTGGACAGAAGGAAGGGCAGCACTCTTCTTTCTGCTCTGCCAGCCCATGAAAACAACAGTAAACACCACAAACTGTATCAGAGAGAGGGGAAAAAGCTGTGTCTCTTTTGCTCGGCAAGATCTGGGCACTAACCCCTGACTCCCAGAATTAAAATCCTTACCAGTGTGTCCCTATTTTCATTCAGAGAACTGAAAGCCAAGAAAGAAAAATAAAAATCATGCTGCTTTGAAGAGTTCTAGGTAAAGAGTCTTGGCAGTATGAGTTCACACGAGAGTGATTAGCCCTCCTCGGAGTGTACCCCAAGATGCCCTTCCCTACTCTGGACCTAGCAGTGCTGCAGTCCTAGTGGTCCCCTGGAATCTACAGCCCAGTGATCTTCTAAGCAGGGAGGAAAAGGGGAACATTCTTAGGTAGCAGTTTGCAGGGAATCAGCCTATTTCTATAGCAACCATATTTTCTTGAACCATGAATCAGAACACACAGACAGCCCCATTGTTTGACACATCAGTTCAACAATGGGTGGAATATTCTACTTAATTGCTGTCTTGGAATCCTGGGACGTATGACTGCTAACACAAGCCTCATGAGTGCCCATTTATTTTTAATACATGTGAAACATATCATATACGTAAAAAAGATTTATGTGATCTATGCATTTTAAAGCTTAATAGAAAGAACACCTGTGTATGTGCCCACCATCTGCTCAAAATATTTATGTCAGTGTATTATTAATAACAACATTTAATATTTGCTAAGCACTTGTCAGGTTCTGGGCACCAATCTAACATTTTATTTATATAATAAGTTCCCGACTTCTGAGCATTCAAGGTGCAAACTTTCACAGATAGCAATAGAAATTCACATTACAAACATTTATAGAGATGAAAAACCATGGAAGTAGCTCATATGTCTACCTTATCATTTTAAGGTAACTGTAAAAGCAAAAATAGTTTACAATATACTTGTGTGCATTTGTTTTTTTTAAGTTTTACATTGCATATTTGTGTCAAAACATAGAAGATGCATTTTATCAGACTTACGAAGGAGTCAGATTTACAAATGAATCCAACCTACTAAGGTTCTTCCAAACAGCACTCATTCATAAGCCAGGAAGTCACTGCATGATTGTATCTGATGAATCTTCACAACCTTTTGAGTTAGATATTATTATCATCATTGTACAAATAGGAAGATAAGTCTCAATTGATTAAGGAATCTGCCTCAGACATACAAACAAGAAGTGGTTGAGCTGGGTTAGAAACCTGAACAGTTAAGACTCCAGAACAATCATAGCACTATACAGAGGGTCTTCAATGAACAGGCATTGGAACAAATTGGTCACACTCTCAATTTTTATAACTCAAACCCCATTCCTCCATCAACTCCTGGAGTCACAAGCAGGATCAGGACTGAGCACAAGGATGCTGAGGGCGTGGACCTAGTGAATCAGGGGAAGCTGACTAACGGGCTCTTTTCAGGCTCCATCTGTAGCTAACAGAGCGGGGAAACCTGGAGAAGAGTGGACATCCGTGACAGGTCCCTCCTTCCCTCCCACATTGGTGCCACCATTGTGCTCTCCTAGACCTACTTGAAGCCTGAAGCAACTGTCCAGTGATTACATCCTGTCCCCAAGAAAAAGGAAGCTCGCTCTTTAATAGTTTAAAGCCTATAAAAGTTACCCCAGGATACTTGCTGCCTCTCACCTCTCGGCAACCCACGCTTCCTTCCCTGTGCACACCACGAAAGCACCCAGCTCTTCTCCACCGAGATGAATCTGAGGGAAACCTAAACAGCTACCTGCCCTGAGTTCCTGAGAAAACCCTCTTGGTGCCATCTGCTGCTAATTGCTAGCTTTTAAGTGACCGTGCATAAGGTGTCTGACCTGTGGATCACAGTGGCAGCCATCACTGAGCTCTCATCCAATCACGTTGTCCTCAGGCCTCAGTGGTGGCGATCCCTAAACCCCATCCTCAAAGCAGAGGAGGGGGCCTGCTCCCCCTTGCCTGCCTGTGATTGCTGCATGAATGAACTTATATTCCCTTGCAAAACTCACAGATTGAGTGACTGGCGTATTGCACAGAGAGCAAAACAGGCCTGGTTCAGTAACAAAGCCACACACACAAAAGGACTTTGCTATTCACACGGTGAAACAGAAGATTAACTTTTGGCAGTGTGGTCTGTTCAGTTCTGTACCTTGGCTCCGGGACTACTGTACCCCATGCAATATCCACCAAAGCACACACACTGTGTAGACGAATTGTTCAAATTCAAGCTTCAGAAGTATTCAAATTCAAGCTTCATGTTTTTAAACCTGCTCCCCTCCAATAACATAATAAGATATTTGTTTTATGGAATTTGGTCTCCTCAATTCCTTTCACCCTCATGGAAAAACTCAAATACTTCAGTTCCTGAATAGCCAATGGCATCCCAAGAATCAGAGTCAAGGCTGCACTCCAGGATGGCAAAATCTTACAAAAGCAAAGAAAGACTCTGATCTCAGGCCCCTTCCCTCCCCAGGGTCACCTGGGTGACCAAGACAGGGAACAGGGGAGGAAATCTGCTATTGAGTCCCCTGAATAATCTGACCCCCTCTGGTCTTCGTGCCCGTTAAGATCTGGATCTTAGGACTGGGAATTTAGCTCAATAGCATAAGCGCCCGCCTGGCAAGTGCAAGGTCATGAATTCAATTCCCGGTACCAAAAATTAAAAAGGTTTGGATCTTAAATGACCCCCCAAAGGCTCTTGTGCTGAAGGCTTGAACTTCACCAAAGACCCGAAAAGCAACAGGGCCAGCTAACCATGGACTGAAACCCTTTGAAAACATAAAACAAAATAAGCTCTCTCTTCCTCTTTTTAAATTGCATATCTCAAGTATTTTGTCTCAGCAACACAGAGCTGAAACCACAATGCCAAAGATTTGGAGAGAAAATTGAAGTATCTCAATACCTCATAGGCTGGAGAGAAGCCCTTACGCAGAGAAGCTACGTCTTCATCATTTCCTGGAGGTTGCAGTGGGAGCCACATTGGGTCTCGATGACAAGATGTGCTCTTCTGTGATGTGGGGACGCCTCCATATGAAACTTGACTGTCCACAGCAATGAGAAGAGAAAAGCTCTCACCCGAAACAGAGCACTGGAATCACCGACCAGAACACATGGAGGCAGTGAGACTTCTCCACCCTCCATGGTCTGGACATAATTTTGAGTAAATCCCCAAAAGGGGATTTGCTAAATCTGTGCTAGAAGCTTGGTCTTTGGTGTGGTTTTTGGAGAGCTCTTTCAGAGGTGAGGCCCCATGGGAGGTGATTAGCTCACGGGGCACCATGACCTGGTGAAGGAATAATGCAGGTCTCATGAGACTGGATTAGTTACAAAGTGAGTCCCACCCTCTAGCTCATTGCCTTGTTTCCTGTCACGCCCTGTGACTTCTCCCTCTTACACTTCTCCTACCATCATGACTCCATCACAGAAAGGCCCTCGGAAGAATGAAGTAAATGCTGATATTATGATTTGGACTTCTTGGGCTGCAAGATACACAATTCTCTTTTTTTAATAAAGTGACCAGCTCTAGTTATTCTGTTATAGTAACACAAAGCACACTAATATACCCTACTGGTGTCCAGAGGTCCGGAGAGAAATGTGCATACCCGGGCACTGGATAATCTAACCCTGTACACCCCTTTTAAGAAAAATCTACTGATTCAGGAGGAAAAACTGTGAACTGAGCTGTTAAGGTGTCCACATATTTTCTGTGCCCTGAGAGGAAGAAGCTATAAACTTTTTTTCACTTTCAGTCAACTTCCCTAGGGTACAATTAGGCAAATGAAAAAATCAGGGACGCTTCATAAAATATCAATGACAATATTTGCTCACCCTTGAGCAGCTGGAAGAGTTCCTTTCAGTAGAGTAACATGACTGGGTCAGAAACTCTTTTATTTTTAATGGAAAAAAAGTAGAACAAAATTTCACAACAAAATAAAAGGAGAATAACAATAGTTAATACTATAACAATAGTTATCTTTAAAGTTGTTACTTGGAGTATAAGAGATGAGCATAAAAATTCTCCAAGTGATATTAGCACAAACCTTTCTTTCCAGTGAACTAAAAGAAACTAGTAGTATACCTACCTTGTATCGTTTTCCTTTTCCCTTCCTGCCTTTCCCATTTGCCCCATCCTAGTTCCTCTTTCTTTTCAAACAATGTCTTCTTGTTTCACAATATGTATTGTACATTTTGGACCTCATTTACTTTTTCAGTTTCTCACACCAGCGATATGATATGATATTTACACATATGAGTATGGTCTCTAGTTGCATCTGTTTACCTATAAAGGTATCCAGTTTATCCTTCTTTATGGCTGAGTAGTACTCCGCTGTATAAAAAAAAAACACATCTTTTCAGCCTTTCATCCATTGATGGGTTTTTGGGTTGTTTCCAAAATTTAGCTATTACAAATTGTACTTTTGTAGACATGGAACACCCTTTTTGACAAATGTCAGTGTATTAGTCAGTTTTCCCATAGCTTAGATACAACACCCAACACCCACAACTTGAAGAAGAGGTTTAATGGGGCCTACAGTTTGAAGGGAGGTCAGCCCGCACGCAGAAGAATCACCATGGTGGATGGATGGGTTTGGTGAGTCAAAGCTGCTTAGTTTATAGTGCCTGGGAAGCAGAGCAGGGAACAGTGCAGAGAAGAAGGGGCGGGGAGCAGATAGGGAGCCCCAAGATGACACCTTATCACTGGTCAGAGGCGCTCAGAAGTACACTTCACTAAAAGGCAATCAGGATGACACAATTAAGCTTAACCTCACCATCAGAAAGACAGCGGTAGCAGGAAGAAAGCCAAAAATGCTTGTAATGATCTGGATTTAGAAGCACAGACAAAAGTCAAGGAGATCTGTGTTAGAGGCTGAGCTCACCAAGCCTGCAGCAGCTGCTGGCGCACCCCAGCTCTCTGTTGCTTCCTTTGTGCCCACACTCTCACCCCGCTCCCTTCTGCTCTTTCTCCTAGTTCCTTTCCTCCTACTCTTGCAAAATCTCCACTCTCTGAGCTATCTTTGTCTTTTCTGCTCCACGGTTCGTAGAATAAGTTTCCATCTCAGGCACGGAATCCCTGTTCTCTTCACCCTCTGGGACTCTCAGAGCTGGGGCTGCTGTGTGACATTCTTGATTGGCAGCTGGTTCCGCATTCCAATGCACAGAACAGGTTTGCGCACTGCCATAGGAGTGCAGATATGTGCAAGACTCCCGGCCTCAGACAACCTCTAGTCTAGGACAAAACGGGCCAGGTAACTGGAATCCAGGCTGCACAGGGCAAGAATTTAAAATGTGAGTGAGCAGGCAAGATGCTGAGCGTTTCCTGGAAGAAGAAGACACCGAGCTGAATCTCTGAAAACTTACCTTACAATGTACAATGGAAAGTTTGAAGAACTCACTTGTGTGACTTCCAAGACAGCTATCTTCACGGCTCTGCAGGCAAAGAGGAATCACAGCACCTGATTGCAAGGCCACAGGTGCCTGCAGCGCTGCACACAACCACGCAGTGGCTCCGTCCCCAGCTCAGGGCCAGCTTGCATCCTCCAGGTATTTGCCTAAAGCTGCAGCAGCCCCAGGCCGTCTGCATGAGACTTCCAGGCAGCCTGTCCATCCATACTAACTCACGAGGAAAGGGGAGAGAGGCGGGGAGGAGGAGACAAAAGAGAAAAAATAATTCTTTCTAGAATCTGGCCCTAGCTGATTCCTCTCTATGCCTCAGTTTTCTCATTGCCAGGTCTGACATGCCAGCTCTTTTCTGTCCCTTTCCTTCTCTTCTTCAGGATTTCCCTACTTTCCTATAAGAAGGGAATTTTTTTTCCCAATCCCTGGAAGCTGCTTTCCTCCAGTGCTCATAAATTGTCAGTGCCCTTGGTTTTTTTCACTCTTCTCCCTTCCTTTCCCAGCTGGCGGAAGCAGCCAGACTGTCTTGTTTGCAGGCTGCAGGGACTTGGGGGGGGGGGGGGTCTTGCAGTTTCCCTGCTTCTTCTTTGTGGCTTTCTGGGCACACCCCCTCTTCCTCACAGAGACAGGAAGAGAGCTCCAGCTGCTTGCTCAGCACCAGGGAAAAGGAGAGCCCCGGAATATCTGAGTGTTTGGGTTAAAACACAGTTAACTCTAGCTTGACTTGCAAAAGGAAATTCACAATCGCCAAATGTTGGCCAAGTTGTATTTATCAAATTACCACGGCTTTTTTCCTTTTAATCACTGGTTTAAGACTCCAATGAGGTGCTCACCACGCTGGCTGCAGGAGAGAACCAAGGGTCCCTCTGGCGAACCCCAAGAACAAGGTCAGACACAGCCAACGAATGAGAGGATGAATGATTGATTGTGTTGCATATGGTATTCCCGCTTTTAGAACCCCTGCCAGAGAGACGAGCTTTTTAAAGATACTCTCCATCTGGAAAAAAGAAAACAGTGCTATGCATGTGAAATGCATTTCCTTTGGAGTCTTTGTGCTGGCAGCTCGCTCCCTGCCTCACGCCACTGAAGTGGCTCTCCGCAGAACCCTGACCCAACTGGCTTGCGGGAACCTCCCTTTAAAAAGCCGATTCCACCCGCTCCAGTAGCACAGGCCTGGTAAGCACTGCTCTTTATCCTGCCATCTTCCCCCTCCACTCGCCTCTCTGCTGCTCAAGACCTCATCTTCAGTCTCCCCCAGAAGCAACTGCCAATCAGAGCTCCCGCCTCCCGCATCCCTCTCTGCGAAGGGCACAGTTTTTAATGAATGTGATCAGTCGATCCATTCTTATCGTCTGTGTTAACCTAGAGCTTCCCCTTCATGAAATCCCTTCAGCAGTTGGGCCCTGTGGCGGTCACTCAGCGCTAAATGAATCCTGCCTTTTGTGACTCTATCCTTGGACGCTCTGCCCAATCTCCCCAGCCAATCACATTTTCCTCAGACGTGTGGATCACTGTAGCCCAGGCATCAATTTTCATGTTGGGTTTCTTGTCAGAGACTCCTTTTTTCATTTTTATTTTGGCTGATTACACAAATAAAACACACCCCCAGGAGGATTCCATGCTTATTAGTAGAGTATATCAGCAGAGAGAAAAAAATGCAGAGCCTCCAAAGCAATTAAAGAAATGCATTTTTTTCAAATGAAAGATATTTTTATGGCTGTATTAAGACAAATCAATAAAAATGACAAAACACCATGCAGGAATGATTATAGGAAAGCCGATGTGTTTATACAGCATGATGGTTGGAGGGTGCTGTCACTGAGCTCAAGACTTTGGGGGTCCCACCTGGTAAAAGATGGCAGGAACAGGAAGTTTTCTGGGATGCGTGTGTTCACCAGCTGGCATTTGGACATCGAGGCCACTCCCCTCCGTTCCCTGCCCCCCACTGTTATGCTGACTCTCCCCCTGGCCTTGGCTCCCTGGCTTCCCAGGCTGCAGATCTCCCCTCCCTGGACCTGAGTTCAGGTGCATGGCCCCTCTTTGTTCTGCTCTAGTGATTTCCCACTGAGCCAGTCTGGGGTGATCCGCAGTATCATGCCAAATCCTCCTGTTGTTCAGGCCTGACACTAAGCCCCCCAGGCTAGAGCCAATCGGGAGGCATCGTCAAAGGTCAGCACCCAGTCTCCAGGCAATAGCCATCACCCTTTCCTTGGCAAGAGCCTGCAGAGTGAAACTCAACAGCAGAGACTCAGACTCCTGGGGATACACCCAATGACCAAAGAAAGACATAGCTGACAGGTGACATGTACCGAGCAGGGCCAAGGCCAGCAGCCCCAGATACCCAGAAAGGAGCGGGCTTGGGAGGCAGACTCGAGCCCAGTATTTTTAATCATAATTCCTAGAAGCCTGAGCCCAAATTATCCTTGGATGTCATCAGCCACTTCCTGATAACAAAAGTATATGCGTATCCTATAGTGAAGTCAGAAAGTAGACACAAGCACACTACATCTAAGCCAGATCACTCACTGATTACCTGCTGCTGTGCTGATGTGGGGTCCCTGAGAGGGGCCTGGGGGGTGACAGACAGCTTAGACTCCCGAGGGCGCAGCTAAACACAAGCGATTTACTCCATCCACTGCCTTCAGCCCCAGCCCGCCAGATCGCCTTTCCTCATCCTGGAGCAAAGCGCGGGCATAGCCCACAGCCTTCTGACTGCTTTTAGAGATCAGCAAGCAATCTCATCTCCAGGAACTTCAAGTGCAAGTCCTGTCTGAATTGTAAAACTTCTGCTTCTCAATCACAGCTTTTCTCACTCCGCTAACTCAAGCCTTGCTAGGGAGGGGACCTGAGGGGCAGCAGAAAGGTCAACCCCCACCACCCACAAGGTCCCAGCCGCTCTGCTTCTTCCCCAGCTCATGGCTGAAGAAGGAGGCAGGGAAGCCAGAGCCAGCGGAGGAAGCGTTTGGCGGGTTCCTTGCAGCAGAGTGGCTGCTGTGTGCTCTGCTGTATGCAGTGACCACCTGCTACCCGCTTTCCTCCTGGGATGCGTCTGGAGGCACCACTGAGGGCGGCTTCCTGGGAGGCACAGGCCTGGCCCAAATGCTGCGTAGATGCTGAAGGCACAGCTCCATTCCCACCCCTGCCCCGGACTATCCTCATTAGTCAGAGCCAAAGTTGTTCCTTGTTTTTTTGTGTTTTTATTTTGTTTTTTTCCCTGTGGAGACCCTTCCCCCCCTCAGTGGGCACCTCCATGGCTACCAGAGTCATACACTTCTGGGGACCCAAAAATGAGATTTCTGTAGGTATTTCTCTGCCTCCTCCTCTCTTTCCATAAGAAGGCACCGGCCACCTCCCTCCCCAGCTCAGGCCAAGCATAAGCCCTGGGTGAGGCCAAGGGAGGGTGGGGGATCCCTCATGGGGCCGACGTCTTCGGGAGAACTTACCCTGGATCTTCAGAGAGCACAGAGCCTAGGGCTGGGGCAAGTGGAGAATGCAAAGGTGGGAGCAGCCTGCGCCCCCAACTCGAGTCAGATGAAGACACGTGGGGTTCCACAGCCCAGGCACACTCTGTGGAAGGTCGCAGTGGGGAGCCCCAGGAGATCTCCAGCCTGATGAGGGCCTGCAGGGTGGAGCAGCACAAGCAGAAAGAGGCTGGAGCTGTGCTCCTGGTGGATCCGAGGACCCCTCAGTGTTGGAAGAGATCCGCTGGTGAAGGCGACTCACTGTGGACCTTCCACGAAAGGCCTCAGCCTGGCCAGTCCTGCCAGTAACATCCTCCTCTGTGGGCAGTGGTGAGTCGGAGAAGCTTGCTGTTGCTTGCTCCTCCTCTTCATCCTCCGTGGCGACTGCTTATCCATAAACCTCTGTGCTCTGAACTCCATCTTAGGGTCCAAAGCAACAGCATGATGAATTCCAGAACCAGTGTGTGAGTTTTCTGGTGACATGGCCCAATACCTGAGAAAATCACCTTAAAGAAAGAAGGATAATTTGGGCTCAGGCTTCTAGGAATTCCAGTCCGTGGTCACTTGGCTCCTTTGCCTTCGGGCCCAGGATGTGAGGCAGAATATCATGCAGAAGGGTGAAGCGGAGGAATGCTACTCACCTCATGGCGGCCAGGAAGCAGAAAGGACACACAGCCGGAGGTGGGGGCCGCACACAACAGTGCCAAAGTCACGGCTTCCTGACCCCTGCAGCCAGGCCCCCCCACAGCCCATTCAGCTCTAAACTCGTTGGTGGTCAGCCCTTTAATGAGGTTAGCATCTGCACCCCATCACCTGTGAAAAGCCCAGCCTCTGAAAGTCGCTGCACAGTGAATAAGCTATTAGTGAATTCAGAGAGCCTTTTGGGAGACATTTTTAGACCCAAGCCAGAATAACTAGTTTCCTTAAATTTTGGTAAATGCTGCAGGTATAGCTAATTCCTCTTTTTAGAACATGTGAGCACCTTAACCCTTTTCCTTCAGCTTGAAACACAACACTTACTCTCCCGCGACACGCATGTATTTATCCCATTACACACTGTGTAAATTAACTTCCTCTAGATAGCACAATGGTAATAAAACCCAACACCTCTGTGGCTTACAACAGCAAAGGTTTCTACTTTACCTTGTATGATATCGGACACATTTGGGTGGCATTTTATAACAGGATCCGGGTTGGAGGAGCAGCTTCTATCCTGGACGTTCCTTTTTAATGCAAAAGGGAAGGAAAAAGTGTGTGAAAAAATACAGTATCTTGCCAAGGTTGTCACAATCATATTTTATTGGCAAAAGCAGTTCACGTGGTCAAACTTGACAAGGCAGGGAAGCATGGTCCTCACACAGCCACATAGCAAAAGTCAATAATACATAATCTTCCTTTCAGGGAACAAATATTTGGAACCATACAAGCATGTCTGCATTAAGGTCTGTCTGAGAGTATAGAGACACACTGTGCCAAAGTAGCTGCTGCAGCTCCAGACATCATAACCCTTTTCCACTCAGGAAAAAGAAGAAGCAAAACCAAACAGAAACAAGTACTAGCCAAGCCTATCTCCTTTAAAGGTTGTTGTATTCTTTGTTTTGTCAGCCTTTCCCACTTACATCTCTCTGTGCAAGAAATACCAGAGTATATTATTTACCTGCCAAGTACCACAAGATAGGAAGCAGAATGACATGAATATAACAGTTTTGCCTATTTCAACAAAAAAAGAGATTATCTGTAAATTTTGAGAAGAACACAAGAAGTGTGTTAACTAGTTAAGCCCACAGAGAACACACAGTCTGGATTTTCTGCAGCTGCTGCAGAGATGGTGGAAGCCCATCTACCTAGAACTCTAGGAAGTCGCTGGACTGAGTTGGAAGCAGGGTTAGATGCCAGGAGAAGCGAGAGATGAGGAACACCTGCCTGTGGACTATGACTGTGCTGCCACACGTCCCCTTCCTGCCCAGAGAGCAGGCAGGCAGGCAGGCAGGCAGGCTCCCCTCTGGGCAAAGCAAAGCAAAACCTGCCAACATGGAACAAAATTCTCAGGGAAGCTACCAGTGTTTAAGGGTTGGCTTCCCAGAGTTCAGCCTGTGTGAGCCCCTCTGTGGGCACCCCTGAACACTGGCAGCCTTACTGACCTTGTCCGGACCTGTGCCCCAATGTCCTGCTTAGTGGAGGCCTTCCCGGAAAATCACCTACATCCACTTCCTGCTTTGTCTATCCTCTTCATAAGCAGACTGTTGGAGCAGCAAGCCGATGGGAGGCCATCCCAGGACAATAAGTACCAGAGAGTAGGTGATGTCACACTGAAAACAAGGCACACGGTGACAGCCCCACAGGCTGAACGAGCCCCAGCCCCCTGCACCACTGCTATAAAAATATTCAGAGAATCACAAAAGAGATTGCACATTAAAAATTCTTCATTCTGCTAGGAGCACTGGAACACAACTGCAATCCTAGCTACCTGGGAGGCTGAGACAGGCGGGTCACAAATTCAAACCCAGTTTGGGTGACTTAATGACCCAGCAAGATCCTGTCCAGAAGGACAACAAGGAGAAGGGGAAGGAGGAGAAGAGGGGAGGCGGAGGGGAAGGAGGAGGAGAAGAGAAAGAAAGGGGGAGGGGAGAGGGGGAGGGAGAGGGAGAGGGAGAGGGAGAGGGAGAAAGGATGAAAGAGAGAAATGGCCACACAGTGCTGGGCTATAGCCCAGTGGGAAGGCCTGGGTTCAATACCCAGTGCTCCAAAAAACCAAAGACTTCATACTGCCAGTGTAAGTCATGTTGGGAAGAAATGTGCAAGAGAACAGTGGACCAGAGCTGTGGAAACCACATCGTGGTGATGAGGGGTTAAAAGGTAGCATCTAAGGTCTCTAAATGAATAAAAGAGAGGCACAAAATAAGTTTACAGTTTGGAAGGCCTAAGAAAAAAAGAAAGCCAAACGCAGAAACCTATTAAAAAGCTTCTCTCTTGAGTTACAGATCCAGAGAGGTGAGGCGAGGAGGCCATCTCCTTCCCGCACGCCCCGCTCTGCCCTGTCCACCCTCTGGCCAATGTGTGTGCCCTCCTTTAACAGAAGACCAGTGGGGAATATCAAATAAGGTGATGGCGTCTCTAGTAACAAGGCTGGGAGATTCATTCACACTACATGCTTATTAAAACACAGCAGAATCTTGTACACAAGACACCATGAGACAGACACGGAAGTCACTGTGACAAAAGAGAAAATACCTCCGGGCGCTTAGGGGATGCCAGACACTCTCTGGAGGGTTTTATTTGCCCATCTCTATTCGTTCTCCTAAAACTTAGCTCTTTTTTTTTTTTTTTTTTTTTTGTCTTTTTCTTTTTATCGGTACTGGGGAGCACTCTTAATACTATCATTTTCATTGTACCGATGTGGAAACTAAGGCAAAGAAGTAAAGGGTACAGGGCCACTGGGGAAATTTGAGGGTAGTCTTCCTGCAAAACTATAACCTTAACCACCATGTACTTTAGCTTATAAACTAGTGCTCCACATATTGTCTCATAAAACACTCACCACAACAGGTGAGCCCTACAGTCTAAAAATAGAGTTAAATTCAAGTAGTTGGCGCTGTTTAAAGCCTTATTGCTTTGCCCACAAAATGCTTCTTTCCTGCCCTCTGCATACACCACCTGTGACAAAGCCCAAGAGTTCAGAAACACCAAGAATTTACGTAGCTAACTCCTTACGTGAGCTTCATATTACTCATTGGGAGGTTGTGTGTCGTGAGGAGCTTGGTCCGGGCTAGGTCGCCTGGCCTTCGTGTCCATGAGTGACACCGCTGGTTCCATCTGTTTTCTGCTGCTATAACAGAATCCCTGAGACTAGGTAAAGAGGTTTATTGTTGCTCATGGTTCAGAATCTCAGGACTGGCTCACTGCATCCAGAGAGGGTTTTGTGCTGTCGTAGAATTAGGTGTTCTCTAACTTTCTTGTAGTACTCAGCAGTGAATCTATCAGGGCCTGGGCTTTTCTTTGTTGGTAGGTTTTTAATTACAACTTCAATTTCATTGATTAATATTGGTTTATTTTGGGTTTTTATATCTTCTTTATTCAGCTTCAGTAATTTGTATATGCCTAGGAATCTGTCTGCTGCTTCTGTGTTTTCTATCTTATTAGAATACAACTTCTCAAACTAGGGATAGATGATCTGCATCTGTCAGATCCATAGTGTGGACTTGTGTCTTTTCCTTCCTTTATTTGTGGCTAATGGTTTGTTGGCTAATGGTTTGTTGATTTTATTTACTCTTTCCAAGAACCAACTCTTTGATTCATTGATTCTTTCAATTATTTTCTTGGTCTCCATTTCATTAATTTCTGCTCTGATCTTTGTAATCTCCCCCCTTGTACAAACTTTGGGCTTGACCTACTCTTCTTTCTAGAAGCCTGAAGTTCAACATTCAGTTGTTTATATGTGCTTGCTCTCTTTTCCTGAGTATTCACTGCTATAAATTTCCTTCATAAGATTGCTTTCACTGTGTCCTATAAGTTCCAATCAGTTGTATTGGCATTATTGTTTAATCATAGAAAATAATCTCTTCTTCAATTTCCTCTGTGACCCACTGTTTGTTCAGGAGGGTTTTATTTAATTTCCATGTGTTTAGGAAGTTCTTATGGTTTCTTTGGCCATTGATTTCCAATTTCATTGCACTATGATCCAATAATATGACACGCTTCATTTTTAAATGACAGTAATAAGCCTATTACTTACTGGACTAAATAATGTATTTCTTTGAGAAATAACTACATGTTCCAAAACAAACAAAAATGGTGAGGAGAATGACATGGTTTTACATTTCTCCGATTGGTATAGTTTGGATCTAACTATGTCCCCCAGAAAAGCTCCAGTGTTAAAAAGCAAAGCTTAATCCCCAGGGGCAGTGTTCAGAGGCCAGGCCTTTTGAAAGCAGTTGGGTCAGGAGAGCTCCATGGATTCATCCTCCCATAGATTCGGAACACAGTGGGCTCCCAGGATGGGTAGGCTCTTTGGGAGGTGGTCCTGTTGGAAGAAGTAGATCTGGGGGAGCTTCTTGAAGGGGCTGTGCCACGGCCCGCATAGCAGCGGGATCCTTAGAGGGGGTGACAGGAGATTTAGAAAAAACTAGACATGTAATGAAATGAAAACTGGGATCAGAGCGGGACCTGACCTCTCTGATGGAGAGGCAGGGACAACCCAGCACTGTCTATGAATTATTTGTACACAGTAAAAAGGGGAGAAGTGTGCAACAGGGCCAAGAGCGCGAGGTCTCAATGTTTTGCTGAGAACGCTGAAAGCGAAGCATCCTCAGAGCTCTCTGTGCTGTAGTCCACAGGGAGGAGCCTTGCTGGACTGGCCCCGCTCGAGCCCCTGCAGCTTATTTACATGGTTCTCCTCTGGCGCTCTGTGCTCTGGGGCTGGTCTTGCTCTAGCCCCAAGTGTGTGGTCGGTCTCCAGTTCAGCCACTCCCCACAGGGATGCTTGGACCTGGTCCCTTCCTCCTGCTCTTCTGCTTTTTGACAGCACTGAGGTGAGCAGCTCTCCTCCACCCTGTGCTTCCTTGTCAGGGAAGCAACCGTGCCCAGTGACTGTGGCCTGGAACCTCTGGAACAGTAAAGTGAACCTGTCTTTGAGTTCTTCATCTGAGACATTTTGTCAGAGTGACAGAAAGATGACAGACACACGTGTCCTTAATGTCTGCTCTCATGGAAAAAGAACTGGATTCTCCTATGTGCTCCTGTAATCAGTTTCATTATCAAGCACTGTAATCGGCAAACTTCCACTGTACACGTTTAAGAATGAAAAATCATAATAATAATGATGTCTCACTATTCCATGAGAGCTTCATGTGAGCTTTTGCTTACTCGTTTGTTTTGGAGATGTGGTTGAGTGTGTGTGTGTGTGTGTGTGTGTGTGTGTATGTGTGTGTGTGTGCGAGTGTATGAGTGTGCATTGCCAAGATCAGACCTAGGACTCTGTGCATGCTAGATATACACTTTACCACTGCATTACACCCCAGTTCTATCATGAAGATCCCCAATAGGGCTTGGGTCCCTGGACATGATTGAAAGAGTGCTTTGGAAACAGGAACATTTGATTGCACTGGTGAGCTGTGGGGAGGGATGGCCAGGTTTCCTGGCATCCTGCACAGCCCAGATGGTTTTATACAGGGAAGACCTACTGGGCCCAGATTGACAGGGTATCTAATATGGGAACTCTGAACCAGGTCCTGCGGGAGACAGGCTGGGCTCCTGCAGTCTTGTCACAGTATAACTTTGCAAGAGTTCATAACATGCTTGCATTTGTTGCATCAAATAGTGGAGCTGAGCTGCTAACCACCATGCCTGCCTACTAATCAATCTAACTCTAACAATGGTGATTCTAATGTGGATCTGACAGTTTTCATTGTGCAACCTTTTGACAGCCACTCTGTCACCAAAATTACTGCTCACCCCAGTCAATTGCTAAGACAATACTGCCCTAACCGAAACAGTGTGGTGGCTGTCAGTCACGTTGGTGACTTCCCTTGCTATCTTCATTTACTTCCCCTCAGGCACTGCAGCAAGGCCCTAGGTCTGATGGGTTTTTCTGATTAGGATAACAGATGAACATGCAGAACTCTAGGTACTGCAGTGAAAAATGTCTAAGATAATCTCTGTTAATTTAACATCCCTGCAGTTTTTCGTTTTGTTTTGTTTTGATTTTGTCTTTTTGAGACAAGGTCTTGCTATGCAGATCAAGGGGCCTTGAGCTCACTTTGTAGTCCAGGCTGGTCTCGAACTTGCAACAATCCTCCTGCCTCAGCCTCCCTAGTGCTGGGATTACACATGAGTCACCATGCCTGGTTAGTTTGTTTTTTAAAACTGTACTGTAAATCATAAATGTGACTTGTGTGGAATTGTTGGAATTAACAGGAGTGTGGGGTTCTGCTAGCCTGGAAGGCCCTGCATTCTCCAAGTAGCTTTGGAGATCAGACTCAGCATGCATAGGTTAAATATTCCTGCCTGGCGTCTTTCACTGGCTCCCTGGATAGAACCAATAGCTCTACCTGTGGGTTCCTCTTGACAGTAACTATCATCAATAAATTCTATTGGTTGGATAACTTTATTGTGGATTTTTTGCATACAGAGGAACCTCCCCCAAACCTTGCAGTGATCAAGTCTCCTTCTCTTAGAAATGTATAGTGCAGGCCCAGACACGGTTGTGCACACCTATATTGATAACTACTCAGAAGGCTGACACAGGAAGATCACTTGAGCCCAGCAGTTAAGAGCAGTCTGAATAGCATAGCAAGATTGTGTGCCAGTAGGGCCAAGGATTTACCCATGATCACAAGTTTGATTCCTGTTATCAAAAAAAAGATTTTGTGTCAAAACGAAAATTTAGCATGTTCTTTTTGTACACTGGATAACACATCATAATTATTAGCCATTTATCAGTTCAATTATTTAAAAACAGGGTAGCAAAAATTACTTATTTTTCTTAATTTTGTAATATAACAGGAAATATAAAGATGAATTTTATCAAATTTATTGAATAATTTTTCTGTGTGTGATATATGTTAAAATATTCAATATACAATTCAAGGTTACAGCCTATCTCTTTCTGAATTCTTTTTGCATTGTTGTCTTTCTCTGAACAACACATTTTACGCTCTCCTATTGACCTTTCCGTTTCTTCTGTGGAGGGTACAATTTCAATAAAATGTCCACCACCCAACTGTAACAGTGAAGAGATCAGTGATGAACATTCTGGTTGGCATTTCACTGTCGTGTAATTTTCAATTATTTGCTCTATTAGACCTAATCTAAATTGTAAATCTGCACCCTCTTGTCTTGAATAAATAACATACGAGTTTCATCCTGTTTGATCCAGAAGGTGAATAAATATTCTATACTAATAATTTTGTCCTCATTTTTTGATCAGAAGATACTCATTAGATGTTGGCCAGCTCTGTCCACAACACCTGTAGAATAATTCTAACCACTGGCCACTGCTGGAATTTTTAGTTTCATTGCTTTTTATAACTTCTATCATTTCTGTATTATGAGTAGTTGAAAATGAGAAATCCTTTTTACCTTTTCCATAACGCAGACTTTTCATCTCTGATATGCTAACATTTCTCCCTTTGTCAGTTTTTCGTTTGTAGACCTTTTAGCACTTCTTTCTTTTCAGTCTCTGGGTCCCAAACATGTCTGTAAAAGAATCACACGGAATTCAGGAAAATGATTTTAAAATTATATCTAATTTAACACATACGACTAGAGTTTTTACAGATTGCAGCACAAAACTATAGGTTATTCTTCACAAATAAAATAAATATGAATTAGTAAAGCAAAATAACCAGAAACAAACATCAAAGGAGAATGCAATGTTCTAAATAAAAACGTTTGCAAAAAGAAGTTAATATAAAACAAATAGACATAGGAATGTATCTCGTGCAATCAAGAGTGGACTGGTTGAAATGTCACCAGCCTGAGTGACACTCAGGAGAGTCCGTAAACAAAGGTGCTGCCCGAGTGACCCTTGGGGGACACAGTGGTTAACATACCATCGCTTTGGTGAGAAAGCCACACAAAACTTCCCATGATGGTGAAGAGTACTCTTCCCAACGTCAGTCTCCAGCCTGGTATTCAAGGACCCCCACACTCTGCCACTGAGTACTTTTCTACAAGCCTAGCCACACCGACCTTTTTCTCCTGCTTCTCCTTCTCTTCACCTTGAAGTGACCTCCGGACAGCCAGCCCTGCAGCTTGACTCCCACAGGATCTGCGCTGACAGCGTGTAACTGTTCCCTACTCAGTGCTAAGACTCTTACTCTGGGCGCATGGCGATGGCACCAGATGCCTTGCTTCTCCCCACTCCACAGATGACAGCGACCTTCGGCTGGCAGGGGTCTGGAAAAGCCCTGAAGCGAAAGCAGACCTGGAAACTCCAGCCCAGGTCCTCACTAATTCAGTCAATAGGGCTCATGGTCATTTAACACTCTGCATGTTATACTTCATGAAGGTTAAAAAAAAGGCTTCATGATCTCCTGTGACTGGGTTATCCCACCCAAGTGCAAACAGTCACTGTAACAAAAAGAGAAAAAAATTCGACGAGGTAACAAGGTTTGGTCTGGTTTTTTTTGAGACAAGGTGTCACTCTGTAGTCCAGGCTGGCCTCAAATTAGTGGCGATCCTCCTGCCTCAGCCTCTTGAATGCTGGGGTTACAGGTGTGTGCTACCATCCAGCAATGAGGTATTAAATAACTGAATGGAAAGTAAAAGTCTCCACCATTATCAGGAACCACAACTGGTTTTGAGTGGAAAGCATGATTATCACTGAAGTCACAGGCTGTCAACTCGCTCACTAGCAATGGTTTGTGTGTGCTGCAGACTCTTCCTTCTCAGGGGGTAGAAGCGCCAGAAGTGACCAACATGACCAGGACACAGGGTGGAGACCCTGTGTGCTCACAGGTCCGAGGTGTCACTGACGCTGCTCTGCCCCTAGACAGGACGACCGTGGCTGAAATAACCACCTACCACCCCCTGTCTGTGGTGTAGGGACACTACCGCAGTCTTCCAACACTGACCCCTCCAGGGCACTTGCCTGCTCTGAACACTTAAAAAACTAATGCAGACCACCAGAGGGGAACCCTAACAGTACACTGGACAATTTTCAAACGTTAGACCCGTGCATGTATGTGCACGTGCACACATACACGCACACACACAATTTAGGCTTGCACTGTACATGAAACGAGGCAGGTAGAAACCACTTCTAAAGGCACCAACACAAACAAACCAAGGCCACCACGAATGGGCACGGGCAGGTCCCTAGGCTATTCTCTGGCTTAAAATTCTTACCATGACCACATTGTGAAATATTCTTTGGAAATACTATTGTTGTGATTATAAGGTCATGTGTGTTCCTTTTTTTAAACTTAACATTTTATCATATTTTTTATCATATCATATTTATATCACATCATATTTATATCATATCATATATTTTTAAACATTCTTTGAATGTTTCAGCTTTTGTATTATGTATGTATCAGTCTTCTATACCATTTGGAGAAAGACATTTTTACTTCTTTTTTTTATTTTGAAAGTATTACTTTTTTTTTTTTGTACAAGGGATTGAACTCCCAACCTTGTGCTTGCCAGGCAGGCTCTTAAGCCACTGAGCTAAATCCCCGGCCCCTAGCTAAATCTCCAGCCCCAAAAGTGTTACTCTTTAATATTTATATTGTTAATACTCTATTTTCTAAATATGCCACAATTTATTCATCATTTTCTCCTGTTACTGTACGGTTGTTACTCACTCAGGTCTTGCATAAATAAGACCAGTGATACACTTAACACTGTAAACACATCCCAGGGTTATCTCCTTGAGATGAATTCCTAACAGAATTTCCAGGATGAGAGGGTGTAAACACTAACGTTCATCTCGCCACGCTGCTAGCCAGAAGGAAGTAGCTCCCCAGTTTAGCTCTCATCAGCACTGTGTTAAGAGCCTTCCCCCCAGACCTCCACCAGCGTTTTCATGCGATGCCTGCTCATCTTTGCCATTTGGAGAAAGGAACTTTTTATATCATTTATTTTTTATTTTGATTAGCAGTGAGACTAAACCTTTTTTATTATATTGGTCACGTATATTTTGACTGTCAAAATTATACAAATGATGGAATACAATTATATATATTGTAATGATCAAAGCAAATTATTTAACACATAGTTCACCTCACATCTGCATAATCTTTCACCCTGTCGTGCAATGGTTCCCCAGAACTTACTCCTCCTGTCTAACTGAACCTTTGTACCTTCTAACATCTCCCCATCCCTCCACCCCACTTCCTCTCCCAACCCCTGGCGAGACCATTCTATTTTATTTCTATGAATTTAGTATTTTAATTCAACACATGAGCGAGATCATGCAGTACTTACATTTCGGTGCCTGACTTATGTTACTTAATAAAACATCCTCTTGATTCAGTCGTAATGTTGTGAATGACAAAATTTCCTTCTTTTCCAAGGCCAAGCAATGTTCCTTTGTATATTTAAGCCACATTTTCTTTATCCATTTATCTACTGGTGGACACACAGGTTTATACCATATCTTGGATGTTATGAACAATACTTCAATACAGACAGCCCAGGCTGTGTCTCTTCGGTATATTGATTTCGTTTCTTTTGGTCATATATCCACTAGTGGGATAGCTAGATCAAATAGTTGTGTTTTTTCTCCATACCATTTTCTTTTCTTTGTTTTGTTTTGTTTTGGCTTTTTGAGACAAGGTCTCATTATGCAGTTCAGGCTGGCCTTGAGCTCACTTTGTAGCCCAGGCTGGTCTTGAACTTGCAAGGATCCACCTGCTCAGACTCCTGAGTGCTGGGATTAGAGGCGTGCACCACCGTGCCTGGCCTCCATGCCATTTTCTCTGCTGCTTGTACAACATGTATTTTTGTCTTTGGGAAATTTTTTGCTCATGCTTTCGTTCCCCATGTTTGCTTTGTTTTTAGTCACATTTTGTAAAGGACTTTCCCCATGTTAACTGGTAAATACTTCTTACATATTAGAAACTTAAGTTTTCTGTCACAATTTATGTTTTCGGTTTGCATTATGGTTTAGGTTCCCATTTACTCACTGACTCAGTACATGGTTCTTGAGCACCTGCTAGGTGTCTGGCCGCGCTGTGTGCATTTGAGGATACGGCAGGAAGCAGGTGGACTAACATCCCTGACCTCAAAAAGCTGACATTCCAACTGGGGCTTCTGTTTGAGAATATAATTGTAGTGAACAAAATCAGCTGGTTTCTGGAATGCCTGTTTCATAGTTTGATAAATCCCTACAATAGTAAAAATGCAAACTGGCCCAGTAGTGCAGTCTTGTAGGAAAGAATCGCACCCACGTGAAATGGAGAACTTGGGCTAGGAGAAAAAGCTAGGCACCATTTTTAAACCTACAACTGAAAGAGCGGTGGACTTTGCTTTGCTTTCCTGTCACTCCTATCCTTACAGATGCCTCAAAGATCTTACAGCTGCTTGTATATCCCGTAGCCTGGAGGACACAGAACCGACTAGGTAAGAGGCAATTGGGGTCCCGTACACACAGTGCGCTGTCCTCCAACGTGGCTTTATCAACTATGTGATGCAAAGTCAATGTCATGAGCGATGCCTCTTCCTCCACTAAGGCATGGCAGAGCCACCAGGACTTTCAAGGGAGCCCAATTCCCACTCCAGCAACCAGCATGCATGTGTGACTCAAGGGCCAGATGGGTCTCCTCCCTGCAAAGCCTTAGCACCTGAAATAACTCCAGAAAAGGGCACAGGGAGACCTCGAACTAATTGATATTGTGTCTCTGGCAGCATAAGAACAGAGAATCCTGAGCAAAGGGGTGGCTCTGGGGCAGAGCACACATCTAGTGTGCTCAAGTTTCTGCATTGGAAGAAAAGAGTAGAAACTTCATGGCATTACGGAAAAATAAAGTGCTGTTATTAATTGGCATATCCCTCTATATTGTTTGTTTTTAAATCACTAAAGTAGAGATCATCACTTAAACATTTGTTCAAGAAGTCCCCACAGGATGAGACTGAAAATGCATACGAAATGTCATTAAATTAGCACAACTTCAACTTTTAAAAGTGCACTCTGGAAAGCATGGTTCGTTCCCGTATTTCTCAGGTTGGAGGACGCAGATTTTGTCTCCAGCGGTGGCTCAAGCACCACAGACATAAACACCCACAACTTAGGACAAAGACACTGGGCTCCAACTCTTGCCCACCATGCGTAAGCAGTCACCTCTCAGCCAGAGGACCTCGGGATGGCCCTGATGAGAAGACTGCTCCTTCTTTCCCCCACTGCAAGCCCAGTGCCAGCTCAGCAAGCCCTCTAGCCTCTGCCCTGTCCATCGAGGCCGACTCCTCAGTCACTTCTCCCTCCCTGAAGGGAGCCAGCTCTCACTAGGAACAAAAGAATACAAGCAAAGCACAGAACCCAGCTTCAAAGGAGAGGCCTACAAAAGGTGTGGGACATCAACACCATTGGATAAAACAGAAAACATCCATAGTAACAACATATCACACCCATTAGGGTAGTTACTGTTTTTTTTAAATGTGAAAAGATGGGAATGTTGTACCCTGCTCGTGGGAATGTGAAAGGCATCCATTGTGGGGAGCCAAAGGAGCCAGCAGCTCCACTTCTGGGGTCGTCCCCCAAAAAACCGAAAGCAAAGCCGCAGACAGATACCTGTACACCCACTTTCACTGCAGCAGTGTTTTCAATAGCCAAAACGTGAAACAACCCACGTAGTCCTCAAGGGATGAAGGTATAAACAAAATGCGATGGATCCACGCAACAGAACGGCCTTCAAAAGGAAGGAAATTCTGATTCGTGCTGCAGTAAAGAGGAGCCTGGAGGACCTCACGTTGAGCAAAAGGAGGCCATCACAAACAGACACGGATTACACGGTCCATGAGTGTGAGGTTCTCAGTGCATTCGGACTCGCAGACGCAGCGCACGGCGGTGTCTGCACAGCAGTGTGGATGCACTCAAGGCTCCTGAGCTGTGCAAATTAAAATTGTTAACATGTAGAGAAAACAAGGAAGAGGAAAGGCAGCCCGAGAGGGCTAGAGAAGAGGAGGATGGTGCAAGAGGCGGAGGTGGGTTAGATCTTCCGGGAGCGCAGGGCTGGGCTGACCACAGGAAGGCAGATGAAGTCTCCTTGTGTCGGGAGAGGAGCAGGGAGAAAAGCTAACCTAGGAAGTCCTCTTGTCACTCTCCGAGGGGTGGACGCCATTCAGCTGAGCCCTCTGTGGTGTCCCCTAAACCCCAGGTTCTCAAAGGAGGCCCCATCCCCCCCAAAGAGGTACACATTGGATTTTTTTTGTTTGTTTGCCCTGTGCCACTGAGCTAAATCCCCGGCCCCCACACTGGTTTTTGGGTGACCAAAAATAATACTTTGTAAATGTACAAAGCACACCCAGGGGCTCATCGTGCAGTTTTCCTTACTTAAATCGGTATAGGGGAAATAACGAGGAGGATAAAGTCTAAGAGGAAGGAGTAAAACACAACCCTGAAAAAGAGCACTGCCCTCAGGTGTGGGCCTAACTATGCCAGCGCCCTCGACGCCCCCAGGACGAGTCGTATTTCGTCTGTGTGACTTCATCCTCGGTCATAATTGCTCCCAGGATCCCGGGCTTCTGGCCCTAGCAGGTCACGGTTCCCCAGCAGCGCGTGCACGGCGCGCAGGCATTGCAGGGAGCATGGCGCCCCGGCCCACACTCACAGAGAGGCTGCAGCTGCGCCGAGGAGGGCGCGCGTCCCCGGGGAGCCGCGCCCCAGGGCTACGGCCCCGCAGCTCCGCCCCGCAGCTCCGGCGGTGCGCCGCGGTCCTCCGCCCGGAGTGGCGCCGCCCAGGGAGGCGAGAGCCACAGCGGAAATGTGTAAGCAGCGCACAGCCAGCCGGGAAGCCAAGTCTCTGTGGCGCAATCGGTTAGCGCGTTCGGCTGTTAACCGAAAGGTTGGTGGTTCAAGCCCACCCAGGGACGTCTGTTTTTCTACAACGAAATGCATCCCCGGGAGACTTTTAACCTGGTAGGACCTCGATACTGCACCGATTCTAACCCAGAGGACAATAGCTAAGGAGCCGAGTCGCAGTTCGCTGCCCAGGTCACCCTGCACCCGCACTGGGAGCCTCGGGGTGGCCGGCACGCACCTAACGTTTACCCAGACGGACTCACGCCTGTGCTCCGGCGTCTCCGCAAAGGAAAAGCAGGCCGGATACACGGGTAGATCCCGCTGCCTAACCCCGCACCCAACCCCTAGCGTCCCGATTCCCGGTCGCTGCGTGTTATTTCATCCAGCCGGGGCGGTGAGCCGAGGCCTGGAAGCGCACCCGCCTGGGCAGTGAGACCCTGGACCCCGGCCACGGTTTGGACGGTGGGCTTGGATCTGGGAAAAGACGTCCCATTTCCCTTAAGTGGCTGCAGATAGCCCCTGGAATTTAATTCAAGCAGAAATACTGCCGGTGGGCTTCTGCTGAAAAGCTTCCAAGGACGTAGTTTCAACCCTAATCTCATGAGGGACACTCGTGTTCTTCAAATCGATGATTCACTTAAGCCCTTGTGTGAAGATCGCGCCGCGCGTGTAGAATTCTCTGCCCAGTTAAGACCTCTGGTGGACGCTTTGTCTCGAATCCACTGCAGCATCTAGAACTCGGAACCTAGAAGGAGGCAGCGGGACAGTCACCAGATGTCTCTCCGAGGAGGCCTGGCAAAAGCTGGCCGGTCGTATTTATCAAATAAATGGGGCATTTAGGGGTGGAGACACGACCTTGCGGAGGACGGATTTTCAGGCAGATTAACAGATAAGTAGCTCCTGTACCGTCCTCGAATTGGGGTTTTTCTGACGTTCATCCAAATAGCATGCATCCGGCCTCCATTTAAGGTCACCTTAACAAGCATTTAGGGGGAAACTAAGGCATAAAACCATTTGTAAGTCATTCCGATCTAATTTAATTTTTCAAGAGGGACAGTGCATTCGCTGTCCCTAAGATGATGAGGACTCAGAATAGTAGGTTTAGTGAGTGGCTTTTCCGATGTCAAAACTCCTACTTGCAGAGGCCTGTCTTCTTTTAGGGGTGATCATCTTAGGGTCCCACAGACTTCCTTTGGGGCCCAGCTCCCGGAGCTATCTTGCAGGTTTTGTCCCGGAGCGCTTCCTTTGGTTTT
Organism: Cavia porcellus; assembly: GCF_034190915.1. Taxonomy (NCBI): domain Eukaryota; kingdom Metazoa; phylum Chordata; class Mammalia; order Rodentia; family Caviidae; genus Cavia; species Cavia porcellus. Next base: position 37,337,940 of record NW_026947504.1, on the reverse strand, counting down.
GTGCCCTTACTAGGTTACCTGAATGGTCCTACTGCGTGCACCCCAGGGACCCCCTCACTGGGTGCTCCCCACCTCCCCTCCCAAGGCAGCAGCCGCTGAGAAGCTGTCTCCCCAGTGTACCCTACCCTGCCCCTGCTGCCCATCCTCTGTGAGCTTTCGTTAAGCCCGCTGGGTAGGAATCCCTGGAGAGTGCACTTTGGGAATTTCCTCAGAGCTTGTAGGTCAGGCCTGGGCAGCACTTGCGCTCAGCACAGGCTCGATTGCTACCTTCTCAAGTGCTCTGTGCAGAGGTGGACAGTCAGACAAAAATACAGGCAGAGACCTGAGCACGAGGCTCACAGAACAACGTTCCTGGGCGGTTATAATGGTCAGTGTAGGCCAGAGTTCTGTCTTCATAGAAGACATGAAACAACACTGAGAGATCTGAAAGCAAGCAAGGCAGGGAGGGCCACTTAAGACTGGCAAGATTGGTGGGCGGGCAGGGGGTGAGCAGACACGGTACACAGGATGCTCCTGTTCCAAGAGGAAGCCGTGGGGACTTTCTCTGCTACAGAAGGGCCCTGGAGACCTAGGGATTCTGCTAGATGTCACCTGATAAAGTAAGGGAGTAATTTAGAGGCTTTTGCTTTGAGATGGAATGAAATCCATATTACATAGTTGGTCTGGCTGCAGTATAGAGGAAATAAGAGCTCAGAGAACGTTTAATATGGTTCTATTTCAAGGCAGGAGCAAACAGTTTCCTGGCTAAGATGACTCTAAAGAGGAAGGGAAGATGGGGCTAGCTCTAGGGTTGGAAACAGGAGGGACACGTCCAGGGTAGCGTTCATCTGTTTCAGTGAGACTTCCCAAGGGACTACTACAGGGGCTCAAGAGCCCTGCGGAAAGTTAAATGGACTGGGTTTGAGCCTCATTCCAAAAAACACAAATAACTCAAATGGGACACTGAGGACCCTCTCCTCAAAACATGCATATTCATGGATAAGATTTTGTTTGATTGATATCCAAGGGAATCACAGAGCCCAATGCAGGGTCCCTGGTTGACAAATTAAGGAGTCATGGCTTTTATTTACTGTGGAGAAGCCACACTGACTCCATTTTGTCCCAGACACACCCGGTCAACAATGTTATGGGAAAAGTTCAGGCCTTGAAACATCGCTCCCACCTCAAGGTAAAAACACAGGGTCCTGAAAGGTCAAGAAGCAAATAAGTTATATAGTCTGAACATGTGCAGTTTGAGTTTCTTGGTTCTTTATCTCAATAAAAGCTAATTGCTTAGGCTGGCCGCGTGGCAGCCATTTTGCTGACCCGTGGTGTGCATGACCCTTTATTTTCCCTTTGCTTGCAGAACCCCAACAATTTACCAAATTTGTATTTTCATTACTAATAAATCCAAAGCGTTCAGGAAAAATTACTAATCTGAAGATTTTAAGATAACACAAAGAATCAGAAATAGTCTAGTTAAAAGAAATTTTTTCTTGCTGAACTATTAAACTTATGTAAAATTAGCAATAAGACGAGACAAAACACACTGCTTTGAGATTTTAATACAATGCTTTATTGTTACAGTCTGGGATGATTGGATATGATGGGCTTTACTGACCCTCTTGGAGTAATTTCTAGAGATTTAATTAACAGATACTAGTTTGCATTTCTTTTGTGCATTTACTTTGGTGAAATCCAGCAAAATGTCATATTTATCATAGTTTAGGTTTCTTTCATGGGACATGAGGAGTGGTGTTTGTCTGTTTGTTTGTATTTAACAGGCTGTCGCTAAATTGTCCAGGCTGGACTCAGACTTACAGTCCTCTGGCTCAGCTGCCCAGGGTGCCGAGGTTACAGGCATAAACCACCTCAAACTAGTTGCTTCTAAACAAGTATATCAAATTCACATATTTCACAATATGGAGATTATCAGTTACCCTTGTAATAAAGAGATTATCTCATTTTTGTGAGCATAATAATTTACAGCTAACTGAACAATATATTCACTTATATTTGTGTACAGGTTTGATTATTCAAAATCACTGTACTAAGTGCTCCATAGCAGTGGCAGATCTTTCAGAGACGAGTGGCCAAACTGCAGCCCCAAACCCTCTGAGGCACTGAAAAGCACCAACGCTGTAATGAAGCCTGAGTACTGAGGTTTCAGTGTAGAAAGAATAATTATTTGAAAATATGCACGGGTTAAAACCAACATGGAACTAAAGTTTTAAAAGTAGGTTTTCCCTATTAATTACCAGGCACAGGATTCTTTAATCCACAAATCCATAGCCAGTGAGACATTAGCTTACAACTGCAAACATTTTCCCATTGTGCTAAATAGGCCTGGTTTGGGTTGCTCAGAGCCAGAGAGCGGGTCAGGTACCAGGTGAGCTGTGGGAATACTCGGGCACATTTAGATAATCTCAGCCCAATGAGAAGAAGGGTACTCTACCAAGCTATTAAGTACTCACAGTAACTAAACACAAAAATGCATTTTCACGTGTGGTCTGAAGTATTTCAGAGTTCTTTCTTATGATCTCGTTTCTGCAGTTATATTTATCTACTAATTATTTTAAACATCTCCAATACTAAAACATTTATGGTCACTTTGGTTTACAGAATGAATGTCATGTAACAAATGTGCTTCCTGATGGAATTTGGAGCCCCGCCGTGTTCTGTGTTTTGCTGGGGGAACACTGGAAGGGATGGGGGAGTGTAGGCCTTGTGGTGAAAAGCTATCAAAGAAAGGACAAATTTGAGTTTGATGATGTAATTTTTAGTAATTCATGAACTGATCAGCATCCCGCCTATGAAGTGGAAGGCTGTTGGGATGAGAGCAGAAAAAAGCAGAAATAAGAAGCAAAAGTGGATTTTTTAAAATTACTTTCTTACAAGCAGAGGGACCTTCTTACCATGCTGCCTCAGGCAGACGGGAGCCTTTCTTATTCCTTATAAGACCCCCATTCAATTAAGGACTGGGAGAAGCCGAGGGCTCCCCACCTCTTCCCTTAGAGACACCCATCGTGCCAGAGGCCAGTGCAGATGAAGGCAACCATGATAACTTCCTGTCCACACCACGCCATGACCTGCACTCTCTAGGCCTCCTGGGACATTAAAGGTCCAGATCTAATCTCACCAACTGCCCCATCTGTCTTACCCTGGGCTGGGCCTCTCATCCGAGGACCTCCCATGGCCTCAGCTCTGCCAACAGTGTCTCCCCTGCCCTTGTGCCAAGGGAACTGACTTTTCCCCGAAGAGCGAGCTACCCCTATGGCCCTGCCCATCGTGCCTGTTTGGTCTGCCGTTACCCTACTGGACCTAGAGATGGGCCAGGTTCTTTCTTGCTCTTTTGACTGCTCTCCATCCCCCTGAAGACCTGAGCACTCTGAAGCAGTCCCTTGGGCTGGCTCACCTGCTCTGTTCCTCACACACGTCCCCCATGTATTTGAAATCAGCTATGGATTTCGCGTAGTATCTGACACCATGTACAAGCTGTTATACTGTGTTATTCAGCAAACAGGAAAAAGTTCTGTACTTAATTCAGTCCAGATATGGTATTTTCCAAATACTGAAATCTGCAGGTGTGGAACCTACCTGTAATTAACTACATCCTGACTTTCCTTTGGTATGCTGGCTCCTGAGTCACTGTGTATCTTTCCACCAGGTCTCCTACAACCATGTAGGTTTCTTTGCCTTCTCCCAAAGACAACCCACACACCATCCTGCCCTCTTCATCCCTTCATTTCCACTTGTCATGCACTTCCCAGGTTACACTTCAAACTTCCTCATCACCCAGCTCCGCTACCTCCGAGGGCTTCATCCCCACCACAGCGCCTTCTAATCAGCGTCCTTGCCCCACCTGGGGCTGGCTTGCTTGGAACCCTCCTTCCGCCTTCCCTTTACTGCTCTCTGCTTACCCATTGCAGTAACTGTACCTGTGTCAGTCAGTTACTGCAGAGGAATGCCTGAGATAATCAGCTTCTAAAGAGAGAAGCCTTACTTTGGCTCAGAGTTTTAAGTTTATCCCATGAACCCGGGCCTGTGGTATTCTTAAAGGATCTACTGCTTCCAAGCAGGGCACAGCTGGAGACTGAGAATTTAGTATGCCAGCCTTCGGGGGATATTCTGGATCCAAACTATATCCACTGCCCGTAGGTAAAATCTTAATTCTCTTTTTCCTCCATCTGTCTACTAGGGGCAAATCCAAGCTTCCTGCGCTCCACTCTGTAACCTGCACCTGAAGAGCTACACAAAAGAACACAAAAACCAAACCAAAAAAAGCCTCATCTTAGCTGGTCTCGGTTAAATTCCTAAAGACTCAGTGGGTTCCTTGTATGACCTACGGGAATAGCTCTCGCTGATCTGCAACTAGTTGTTTAAGCAAACTTCTGAACTCCTTCCTTCCCCTGAGAAAATGTTCCCCTGAGAAAATCATCAAAAGCCATGTTTTTTGTTCTCACCATTGTTTCCTAACTCTGTGACTAGTAGAGTCTCCCCTCATATTAAGATGATACTCTTCTGGTCCTTCAGGTCACACCTTCCCTGTCTACACTGGATCCCATCCCTAGCTCCTGCAACTGCTCTCACCTACCTGTTTCTCTCCAGGAACGCCCATGCACACACAGGAACATACTACATCTCCCGCCCGAAAGACAGTAACAAAAACCTTGACCTAGTACTTCCCTGCTAAGCTTCAGAAAAGGTTTGAAGAGCGAGTCAGCAGCCCCACTGCCCCACCAGCCCTAGCTGCATACAGCACTCACGGTAGTTCTGACCTCCGGTATTACACTGGAGACTTTTATTCCAACATGAATTGGGGTGGGGTGAGGGTGGGGAGACTGAGACCACAGCAGAGGACTGAAGACAGCAAAGAGGACACGGAGTTGAGCAGTGTAGCGGGCAGGGAAGAGTTAAGAGATCAAAGGCGTTCACAGGTATCACATCTAATGGCTTTGTGGGTCACTGTGGGAACACTGCTAGAGCCTTCACCGTGGACCTCCCAGGCCCTAGAACTGAGAAGTAAACTTATTACGGTAAATTACCCAAAGGTACTTTTATAGCAACCCAGACAAGCCAAACACTTGTTCCTCAAGACTGCAGTCATATCTACTTCTCTAACTTTTCCAAATGTCACCCACCTCCAAGACATTCCAAGTCTTTATCCAGTCCAAAATAGGTCTCCTCCTCACCCGCTCTCTTCTCCACAGTATGGGTGCCATTTAACCATCAATTCTCACATCTGAAAATTCTGTATTGGCAAACTCACCTACTTGCTTAAAATTAATGTAACCCTAAAAATCAACACTTCTGCTCTTTATGGCTGTTTGCGAACATGCTCAAAAAAGCACTTCAGTTGCTGAATGCACACCCCCAGCTGAGGTCCTTATTCCAACTTCCAAACCACAATCAAATGGGTGTTTTTATGGTCTATTTAATGGCATCTTTCCATATGGGCCCAACCACAGAGCTGAATGCTGTATTTCCAAATACAAGGTGGTTGGAATATGCCTCAAAAAGAAAAGCTCCTGTTAGGTAAATTTCATTCAGGCCTGAGTTATAATGCTTGGTCTTAAGTTCAACATTACCAAGTTAATGCTAAGATTATATGCTATCTTTGAATAGGAACACGCATACACAAAGATCATGGCTGACTGGTTTACAAAAATACGATTATAGAAGCTCATGGAAACCTAACCTTGTATTTCTCCTAGCAATGATGGTTCAGTATTTCCTAGTTCAGTATTTCATGACTTTGCTCATGACTACTTAAAATACCTAGAATTGTACATATCTCCGCTACCACCTACCTCATTTAAAAGATAAATTCTTCAAAGAGTGAAAATTTACTATCCTTCCTGAGGCTTACAACCGTGCTGAACCCTTAACAGTACTCTAAAAGCCCTTGTTCTTCAATAGTAATACACAAAGGATGAACAAATAATTCCTTAGAAGAAATTCAACTAGCCAACAGTTACAAAAATGTTCCACCTCAATAATCGTGGAATGTAAACAAAAAGCCAAGGCCAGTTTCCCCTTTGGTCCTCCACTGTCACCGCCTAGAGCTGGTGTGGTGGACTAAGTGGTGGTCAACTTTTAACACACAGCTCAATTGAGTCAGATGGGTGCTGGGTGTACAGGGCCCATCTGAGGCTTGTCGCCAACAGCATGAAAAGAGCTGGGAGGGAAGAGGTGGTTCTCTGGGAAAGGCTTGTCACACTGGCTTTCCTGTGAAGAACTCAGCTGTTTTTATCTTCAGAGGAGCTTGGACCTCACTGTCACTAAGGATGGCTGCAGTTCTCCTCAGGGGAGCTTTGGTCTCGAGTGTTGCTTCCTGGCTCCAGAGCAGATCCCTCAGCCTGCTAGCACAAATCCTTGATCTTTCTGGATCTCACCAGACCTCTGGGCCTTCCTGGTGCAGATCTTTGATGCAGACTTGCATGAGACACTGTTGTGGGTTCTAAGCCTCTAGCTGGACTTGTGGAGGACATTGCTGAGTCTTAGGTCTTCAGTTGGACTCACGCAGGACCCCGCCATGGGATCCAGGCCCTCAGCTGGATTGTTTCGGTCTTTCGTGTGTGAACACATTTCCTGCATTTTGTATTTGACTGATGACTACTGTAATTTTATGAATTGTGTGTCCTATATTAAATTGTTTTCCTTGCAAACTGACTACAACAGCTGGTGAGTGTTAGGTTCTGCCAGCCTGGGGTTTAGCTATCTCTAACATGACACTTGCCCAACTTGGTACCAGCCCCAGAGAAGCAACTTTCTCCAAGAGTAACTTCTATGTTCTTCTAGTTCCAAAAATAAACCTCCTGGTCCATTTTTGCTCATGTGTGGAGTCCTCTTGAATCCCTCGACTCCACAAAGCGCTCCACTCGCAGCCCTCAGTAAATCTTTCCTGTTGTGTGCATGCAGCCGCTCCTTCAAATCAGCTGCTGATGTGTCATTTTCACACCTCCCAAACCCCTTCCCAGTCAGACCTGATGAAATACTTCCACTTCTTCGTTCTCGCTAGAAGGTACTGGCCTCTCTTCTGCAGCCCTGCCATGCCCCTCAATAAAGGCCTGTTTTCTCCTCTGTCTCTGTAGGGCGCCAAAATCTTACCAGAGAGGATTCAGGGAAGCCAATCAAAACATCATTAAAGACTTTAAACTGCAGGCTGGGTATAGGGGAGGAGACCTCAGGTAACAGCTACTTGGGAAACTGAGGTGGAAAACAATAACAAGTTCAAGACCCTATCTTAAAAAAACAAGACTTTAAATGTACACATATTCACTGATCTAGTGATTCCAGTTCCAAAAAATAAAACTTCGATCTGTACAAAATTTACAAAAGGTAATTGCTGCAGCACAACAGTATATACAAGTCATCTCGGGATCTAAAAACTGGCAAACAAGTTGTCTATACTCTTATGTTATCAAGAGGCATCCAGAACTCCAAGATACTGCAAAACACCAAGCATTAAGGAAAGAGATCATCATAATAGGACCTCTTTTTTTTTTTGTCTTTTTCTTTTTTATGGGTACCAGGGATCAAACTCCCGATCACACACTTGCAAGGCAGGCGCTTATGCCACTGAGCTAAATCCCCAAACCCAGGACCTCACTCTTAAAGTCTATGCATCAAAACCAAAGTATCTGCAGCAGTTACCACTAAGTTATTAAGATGATTCAAAACTCAAGTTTTCTTCAGAATATGTTACTTTTACAATCCAAAAAAAGAGACTTGGAAATAAATTTGGCAAGTAAGTTATGAAGTAATGAACCCCTGGAAAGTATTTTACCACTGGCTCCCCTCCTTAAGCCAGAGTTTAACGCCAATCACTACCGTGATGCTGCTGTTTGGGGGTCCAAATGTTAAAGGCAACTTGAGAGGCGGAACAAGGAATGACAAGCTCAACACTTCTAACCGCGGTGCCAGCCACTTCTGTTCAAACCCACTCTCCAGCTTAACATCGAGGCAATGTTTAGTGGTCAAACGTGACAGAAGGATCTCACGCGTAGGGATGCCGAGTTTTAAGTGAACATCTTGTATATAACAGAACCCACATGTTGCAAGTTCTGTGAGCCTTGGTTATTCTCCCCCACAGAACTGTGAGCTGGCATCTCAGAGAGGCTCAGAGAGGTCCTGAGCAAAAAGATGGTATGTCTGACAACACACAAACACTTTGCATACTTCATAAAGAGATTACTTTTTCTTTTTATAGATTATTTAATGATTACTTACTGCAGTGATTTTTTTTTTTTTTTGGTACTGGGATCAAACTCATGACCCCACGCTTGCAAGGCAGGTGCTTACGCCACTGGGCTAAATCCCCAGCCCTTTAATGATCACTTTCTACTACTCGGTTTTAGTAAGCTTTCTGCTGTCGTCTGTCCTGAGAGAAAAGGAGACAAGTGCACTGTGCACGTGTATATTCCACAGCAATGTGCTGGGGAGAGAAAAGACTTGGGCTCTTAAGCCCACAGAACCAGAAGTAAAAGTGTCACACATTCATACATTTTACACCAAAACTTGTCTGTACAAACTAGTTTCTCTTGAGCAACCTAATCACAACTTAAAAACCCAGAAATTTAATGCACCCCCTATATAAATTATTAGAAATTAAGACACATTTTTCATCTTTCACATTTAAAATCCTTATTCTCCTACAAGCACTTTACTACAAAATGAACTCGATAAGGAGAAAACAATTCCTAATTATTTTAATTTGTATAATAGGTTACATGCTTCATGGGCAGGACCAAAAGTAAAACTTTCAGCAGCTTATATTTCATTCATGGTTATCACAAGGACAGTGTATAAATACGACCTGAAAACACAGGTACAGTTTTCTAACAGCAATAATAAATATTAAAGTTAACAAATACTCAATAATTCTCAAACAGATAGTCATCAAAATGAGGTAAGTCTAAGGCGTCATTTGCCGAAGAAGTTAACACAGTAGAAAAAAACTCATCAAAGAGATCAGTCTTAGCAGGGCTCTCCAAGGCCAACGTCCTTACGCAGGTACCATTCGTCTGCGAGACCGCCTGGACTTCACAATGGCTCCTCTTGGTGGGGCTGCAATAATTATGCTCCTGTTTCAGGTGTGCAATCTGGGAATTATTAGTTAATTCAGTGGGTTCTGGGGCTGGGACATGGCTGTCGCCCATTTCCAAATACCTGAAGCCAGCCTCCCCAGTTTCTGGGAGCTCTGTTGAAATGCTTGGGGACAGTAATTCTGCTAAAATTTCTTCATGAAGCTGATTACATGAGGAAACACTAGTCACAGTGGTACATCCAGATTTATTATCCGCAACATCAATCTGATACTGCAGTTCATTTAACAAGTCCTCTATTGATTCACAATCATTTGGAGACTCACACGGGGGCCCCTGTTCTAGATTTTCACTAGGAGGCGGTCCACTCTGAGGGGAAGCCATGAGGGCAGCTAACTTCTTCTTTTTTGCCTTTAGTTTTTTAAGAAGCTTTAGACGAAGCTGATGAATCTGACCCTCGGCCGAGTCTCTGCGGTCTGCTGAGGAACCCCCACTTTCCCTTCCATGAGGAGGGAGACCGAGGTGCGCTCCGTGGGAGCCACCGTCCCGCTCCTTCGGGAGCTTTGAGGCCGCGGGCTCACACACACGTGGAGCAGCAGCTGTGTCCTCTGGCCGGGGAAGACCTGGGGGAGGGCTGCCGGCTGCGGAGGGCTTGGCTGCAGATCTATGGGCTTTCTTCGATTCGTGGCTGGCCTTTTGCTTCGCACGCTTAGTTTTAAAGCCACCAAAATGACTTGCCCCTTTCACTGAAGGCTGCAAATCAGTGTTTCTATTATGAGCTGAAACACAAGCTGGCATAAAAGAAGCACCCCTGCTTAGGAGGCCTTTAACCCAACTTCCCACAAATGGTTTTTTCTGATTTTCTTTTGGGGGCTGATTCAGTGATGATTTGGCTTTTATGGTCTGTGGATCTGCTGTGGCTTCTTTTTTCGTCAAATTAGATATGTGAGATAGAGAAGGTGAATCTGGTTTTAATTTCTCAATTTTCCACGGAAGGGATTGTTTTAACTGAGTGTCCTTTTTAACTTCCACTGGCTTCACCACCTGTACAAGACCAGTGGCACAACCATTACTCACAGGCTGAGCACCTGCAGAATCCTCCCTATTCAGCGGAACCAACTGCGTGTGTGTATTTACAACTTGCAACGGGAAACTTAAATCCACAGCCTGGGCTTTACATGGAGCTGACACGGAAGAATCCACTGGTGATCCTTTCAACTGTGAAGTGCTCATCTTACCAAGCGCTGTATTTTCTGCTACAGGTGTGTTTTCTGGTAGGGATGTCACTGAGGCAGTTTTCAAGACAGATCCTTCAAGTGTCAGAGGTGAAATACTATTGTCAGCCAAAACTTTTGGATCTGGACATACACAATCTTCATGAGCCACATCTCTGTGCTGTGGAACAGCGTGAGAAGCAAGGGACACAGCTGTGGGGAGCGTGCCCGAGGACGCCTCTGCCGAGGCAGCCTGACCCAGAGGGTGGGACACGGGAGACGCTGGCGGCGCTTCCCCAGAAGCCTGCTGCTCGTTAGTCTTCGCAAGCGCAAGGCAGGCAGCTTCTTCATCTGAAGCTTCAGCTGTTTTTCTTTCCCAAATAACGATGTGTATTTCTGAAGCAGGAACTTCAAATTTCTCATGCTTTTGAGCACATAACCCCTTCAGGTCATCGCACTCCAGCCAACTACCTGAGGGACAGAAAAGGGAGTCAGAGTTAGACATGCACAGACGCCTCCCCACCTCCCCTGCTGGCCTCCTCACCGCTGCACTGCTGAATCCCCAGCAAAGAACTCCCTCCACACACGCCTGATTCCTGTCGCCACTCTTCCCTACCAAATGTAGAAGTCCCTATCTGGGTGACAAAAGTTAGGCTCACATCTGAAGAAATCTGAAAAACTAAAGCAGTTTGTTGGACAGTTTACATTCTTTTCTAAAATACAAAAATCAAGACCAGTTATATTTAACTTTTGGGCCTTAAAATATACCATCACCAAATTTATCCAACAATATTAGAAAATAGAATAAGTTGCTTCATCTGTATGAATGTTTGACCTAACGAAGTTTGTTATCTGAAACACAACATAACCTGTTTCAGTTTCTGAGTTCGTGCCTTCTCATTTTTCAAGCAGGAAAGAGATGCAAATCCAAGGGAAAAAAGGACTAGGTATGTTGTCTACAGTCTAAAAACACCTTAATACTGAGATGAAAACCTGTGACGAGCCCATTATTTCTAACATCTGGTCATGGAAAGTTACTTTTGCCTGTACAATTTCAGTGAGGCAGTAGGAAGGGTCATTCTGAGCAAACTAAGGCATAATAAGTAAGGAAGGTTCTTGCTTAAACTATTTCTAGGGAGGAAAAGACACCTATTAGAAAAAAAAATAACAAATGCTGACAGATGTGGAGAAACTTGTGAAAATAAATAACAAATGTTGGCAGTACCATAAGACTTGACAATGCTACTTGTAGGTATATATCCAAAAGAACTGAAAATAGGACCTCAATAGCCATTAAGCAACAGCAGTACTCTTCACAATAGCTAAAACATAAAAACCCAAATGTCCACCAGTAATCCAAAGGTTAATACACATAACTGATTATCACTAAGCTTTAAAAAGGGAATTTTTAATGTGCCATAGCATGGATGAACTTAGAAAATATCCTAAATGAAACAGGACACACGGTGACAAATTCTGTATGATTCTGCTTAAAAGAGGAACCTAAGGGTCATCAAATTCAGAGACAAGGGGAAGAGTGGTTACCAGAGCTGGAAAGGGCAGGGAGTTAACGCTTAATGAGTTTCAGTTTGGGATGATGAAAGAGTTTCAGAAATTGATGGTTGTACAAACCTTTGCATTTAATACCAATGAATTATAAATTTAATGTTGAGTTAATGGTAAATTTTACGTATACATTGCCACAATAAAACGTGCAAGCAAAGGAAGACGGCTACGAACGACAGGTGATGGCTGTTAAGGGGAGCTGTGCTTTACTTCGCTCACCACCACGGGACAGTCTGAGAAGAGCTAACCAGGGGCCTGGGTGAGTAACAACTCTCCACTGATCAACAGTCCTCTGCGCTGTTAGTACTGATCCCCACTGTGTATGTCAGTATGTATTTATGAAACAAAAACAAGGACAAAAGGTAAAATGTCATGAGAACTGTGGCACAGCTACTAGGTAGCTGTTCCTATGAAATTAAAAGTGGTAAATAAAATGATGTCAAACATCACCACATGCACTATGAAACATTTTCTGTGCCTTCTATTACAGCAGTGAGCAACCACACCACTCTTACTTTTTAAAGGGAGTACAGTGTTCTAGGACACGCTGTCTCAGCAGCAGAGAAGAGACCACCAACCCAGCATCTTTAACATAGCCAGGTGTTTACAGATGCTGAAGCGTGCAAAGCGTGCTGGTTTCCTTCCCCTCCTCCTGTGCATAAGCGTCCCTCCTTTCTAAAACGGATTTCTGGAAGCACGCAGAGAAAACGCAGTTTTTCCTGACACAGTGTGTCCATCCTATTCACTCTTCAGTGTGAGAAACCCATTATCGGGCACAGGTTTCGAGGCATCCCACAGGGACTAATCCTGAACAGGGGAGTTAAAGGAGAAAGAGCTACCACTTCAGGCCAATTTAGTTGCTGATAGACTAGCCAGTTTCTAAAGTTAGTCAGTGAGAATAATAAACAAGCCCAGGATCCGACATATTAAAAGTCTTTTCCTAAAGAGAAAAATTAAAACCAAGAGTAAAATGTTTACTAAAGTATACTATCTGATAGAAACAAAGTAAACTGAGTAGAGCACACAACAGAAGTATGGGTTCGGATGGTTAAGTCTGATAGCTCAGAGGTGCAACCTGTCCCTACAAACAAACAAAGCCATTCAGAGGTTTTGTGTTTTACATGACTATGTACTTCCAGAATCCCCGATTTTATAACCACTGAAACTCTGGACTTTTAGTTTCTATCATGAACACACAAGAATCACCTGGAGAACTCTTACAACAGTACTGGTGGATGTGGTGGCACACAACTATAATCCCAGCACTTGCAAGGGTCGCCTCAGGTTGAGGCCAGCCTGGACTACACAGCAAGAACCTGTTTCAAAAACAAAAACACTGCCCAAAAAACAAAGAACAAACAATACTAGTATTTGGACCCAGATCCTAAGTCTGATTTGTGATAAGAATCTGGACAATTTTTAGAAGTTGAGCAAATAATTCTTACATGCTGTCAGGACTGGAAACGACACTGTACTTGAAGTGGATTTTACATTCCCTGGAGGGCAATCAAAGTTGAAGTACGCTGGTTTTTTGTTTTAACATACTGAAAATTTACTTCCTGCCAAATTCTGGTGTAGGGTAAAGCTTCAAGGTAAGTAATCACATTACAATGTGTTTCAGTTTGACCTGTGTCTTTTATTCCATCATCCATCCATCCATCCAAACCACTGCAGGAGGAACACATCAACTTGGAAAAGTGCTCAGACAATGGAAAACGGTTATTATATCCAAACATCAAGGGCCTGATGCCACACTCTTAAGGCAGTGGTGGCACACTGATGGCACGCATGTTACTGTGTTTTTCATTTAAAACAAAAGACGTTAACACACGAGTTGCTTTTTCTACACTAAAACCCCAGAATTCAGGTTTAATTACAGTGTGGTATTTTGCAGTAAGTAAGTGGGTTCTGGGCTGCATTCTGGCACTCAGTCTCTAAAAGGCTGCCATCACTGCTCTATGAAGAATCATCTTATCTAAAGACAAAAAAACCCCGGAAGGAAACAAAGCCAGAACTAAACCCCAGAAAACAACTAGAAGGAAAAAAAGCCCCCTAGCCTGTGGATTGTACCTATTCAGCCTTACATTGAGAAGCTAAGTAAAGGTGTTACCTTGACTGAACTTGTTAGCAAACTATGATTTCTGATGCTGCTTCAGTGACAGAAGAGCCACACAGTTTAATATCTAATAGTCTATGCAGAATTCCACAGGCATAGTAGACCATGCCTGTAATCCCAGCACTGGGGAGGCTGAGGCAGGAGGATCACCATGAGTACAAGGTCCTACACAGCAAGACCCTATCTCTAAGTAAAACAAAACAAAAGTGGAATTTATTTTGTTCATATTTACAACAGCCAACTAAGTAAAACTTATTTTTGCTGTTCTCAATTAAGAATCTTCACTTTGATGTATTTTCCTTTTAAAAGTGTAAGGTATCTAAAAACGTAGAATTTTCAACATTCACTTCTCTTTATTAAACATATACTATTACACAACTAATTTTATTTATTTTTGATTTTTTGAGTGAGTTCACTGTGTAGTTTAGTTTACCTTTGAATTTTCATCGATCCTCCTGACTCAGCCTCCTGAGTGCTGAGATTACAGGATACAAGTGATTTTATAAAAGAAATTAAGTGGAAAAGAGAAAACTGCAAAATAACAGTAGTATATGATTTCATCCTTTGTCTAAAATACACATGATGCATATGCCTGCAGGGTACACAATGGAAGAGTTAAAAAGCATACTAACCCATCAAACTTTAAAGGGAGATGGGCAGAAGAATTAAAGGCAAAGGCCAGAATAGACAAAAAATAAGTCAAGGCAAAGGTTATCATTAAAAAAAAAAAGTCCACTAAATGTTTTGGTTTCTATGCTTATTATTACAAAAAAACTTAAGCACTTACCATCTGCATGTAAAATCCATGTTATGAAATGGTCATTTGCTTGGTACTGGATTACAGACGCTACTTGATAAAGACAGCCGTCAAAATGAAATGCGTAGTGCTGCAGATCATTCCGTGGCAGCCCCTCCACGAAGTGCACCATGAATATGGGAGACACTCTAGGGGAGAAGGCAGGAGAAGTCGAGTTTAATGCTATGTGTCTGCTTATACAAAAATGATCTGAAGTCAACCAGACAGGCTAAGGTCTGCAAAGCTGATGGGATTTATTGTTCCTCAGGCCCTCCAGATGTGTGCCTTAATTCGAATACAGAATTCACCCTAAGAAGTATGTAACACTAAACTTTTTGCAATGGTATCACTGACAGTTGGAAGCCATCATGCAGTAAGACTACAGACCATTACAGAAAAAATGCCCTGTAAACAGAAACAATGCTTTAACGATCTCACAGTAGCTATTTTGTAGAATTAAAAGGAAAAAATCCACACCTTTCAGTACTTTGCTTCAAGTTCCCAAATTGTTATATGGGTAAGTAATATACAAAACTAGGTAATAAACCTAAGATAGTCAAATAAACATTGATTTTGCCTTTTTCTCTCTGGTAAGACAAGAGAGATCCAGTCAATTAACAGTTTTATGTCGGAAAAGTTTAATTTGTAACTAAGTAGAAGAAAATAAAACACTGGGTTGATGTGTTATAAATTTCAAGATATCCATAATTTCAAAAATACATTTCACCACTATTGTCAAACCAGAAAATAGAATCCAGATAGGAGACAGGACTCACCTAAACAAAGTTCTCAGGAGTTAAAAAAGTGTTGAGCACTCCTTTTCCTAATATTTAAAACTGTCAAAACTTACCATAGCTTATCAAAATTTATTCATTTGAAATAAACTTCAAATTTATTCATTTGAAATAAATGTCTACAATGTTCAGAATGAGAAGGGGTAATTTGTAAACTACTCTTTGTCAATCTTTTTGTTAGAGAATAATTAAATCCTCAAAAGCAAAAATTCTTTTGGTACCAGCAATTTAACTCACTTGCCTACCAAGGCCTAGACACTGTCTGCAACATTGACCTCTTTTCCACCAATTTTTATACCATTTCCACTGAATCCAAGATGTCATAATTATAAGATCTACCATGTTATCAATTTTTAAATGTATTCCTTACTTCCTATCATTGAGTTTGGATCTCAGTATCAATGATTCACAGTAAGACTTGATTTATTCTCACTACTAGATATATAAACGATAGCTGCCTTTATTTTGGTTAAATTTATTGGTACATTTTAGCTATACATAATGATTACACTTGCCTTTTGTGTAAAATATTAAAAAGTAAATAAATTAAAATTAAATAAAGCTAAAAATTAAAATATGGCTAACATCTAGTTCCCTTGGGTGAACTAGATCTTTCAACCTATGTTTTGAAATTAGTTATTAACGATTTTCACAATCCTAGTTCAAGTTTCCTAAACTTACATGAGCTCACACGTGGAAAATTAAGACATGTATTAACAGAAATAACCTATATAACTGTACTTGAGATTTTTGTGCTTTTTATACATTTTAAGCCTTCTATTCTTTTGTGACTTAGTAAAATACTGCCAAGACTAAAACTCACAGCCTACTTCCTCAGACATAGTACGCATATATTCAAATTCTAACTAAATGCAAGTAAATTCTCAGAAGCTCCTTTGCAATCTAGCTAGGTTAGAAATTTGATGTTAGCACCACCAACAACAAAAAGTCACCAGAGTAACTACATAAATTTGCAAACACCCTCTTCATTATACTTGCCTCCCTGCCAACAAACTGACTTACTACACCAGTGCTATCTGAGGGCCAGCAGGAAGCGCTTCACACCATTCCACCAGCTTCCACCCAACAGGAGGCAAAGCTCCCAGCCTGTCCTCCTGCTCCTGAGCCACCCCCGCCCCTCCCAGACAACCTTGTAACTGAAATTCTCCAAACGCTCAGTTCAAGGCCAAATCAATTCTATCCTCCCCTGCATTTTACTGAGTCTGAGATGCACCTTATCACTGATCCCACAGAGCTTAAAAAGGCGCATTTGTTTCTTAGTAGCATACAGAAGAAATGGTGCAGCTACAAGCAGTGCTACCTTAGAGTTAACTACACAATATACTTTCCTCTTTTCTCTTCTTGTTCCTCTTTGGAACTTCAAGACTCTCAGGGTCTCCGTACATATTTTCCCACCCAATGCTCCAACCTGTCTCATTTCCAGACTCTTAGATGAGGACAGAAATTTGCCCCAGGTTTTGTTCTCAGGCTTCTGTCTGCCCTTACTACTGGAGGGTCAGAGACACAGTAATGCTCAGAGCTCTAGACAGCAAGCTAGGTTTTGCTTAAGTATTGGGTGCGGTGGGGGAAGACAACAACCAGAACAACAAAAAAACCTTGGCTGGAACAGATTCGCAGAAGTGGAACCAAAAGTCAGCAAGAGCCTAGACCTACCTGCCTTCACCTAACATGAGACTTAATTCAGGAAAAGAAAAACACTGGAAAGAGAGAAACCAAACTAACCCCGGCTTCCGAGGGGCAGCAGGGGGCCAGCAGCCATACCACAATCGACAGCCCCCACATGCGCCAACGGTCTGAAGCATATGCTTATTTTCCTTCCAGCTATGTGACAATCTCCATTATTTCCGAACAGGGAACCTTAACAATGTGAATATTGTATACATCTGAACAGCAGTAAGGTAAACTTTAGGCATAAAAAGACCTGCAAATGTAATTTTTAAATCTCATTGCATTTTAAAGTCTATTATATCATTTCAACTATTTCACAACCTGACATGAAAATATGAATAAAATGAGCAATTCAAATAACTGCAACTGACCATACTAACATGTAACACATCATTAGAAAAATTTGACAAAGGTTTACACACTTTTTGGGAGAAATTTCTGGTTTTTTTTGAATTGGTACCAGGGACTAAACTCACAACCGCCTGCTTGCAAGGCAGGTGCTTATGCCGCTGAGCTAAATCCCTAGCCCCGAGAAATTTCTAAAACCTTATAAATAAGTGATAAGCCATTTTCTGTCAAACAATGAAAACTTAAATTAGCAAATACAATTTAAACTTTTCTACACATCAGTGTTTCTGCTTAACATGTTGTAGGGGAGGGTATAGTTTACCTGCTTAAAAAAATTCAAAGCCTCAAAATGAGACACCTAAGTAAATTCAATAAACACAAGTTGCTTTAAAGGGTGAAAAAAATCAGTTAAAACTGCAAGCTACGGCCAGACTTCTCAAGGAGACTGTGGCAATACTGAGTTCACTTCAAAAGCTTCAGAATCGCAATTAGGTCTCATTCTAAGAACCTGGTGTGCCACATGCACTGAATGTAATTCCAAAACACTTAAAAGGAGCAGGTTTGTACTCACTAGGTATCAGTTATCTGATTTATCAATGGGCTTGTTTTTTCTAATGGGGGCATTATCAAAGATAGGGATTATTAATTACTTTTAAGTTATACCTAAAAAAGTTTATTAAGTTTTTTCCTAAATTTCATTAGATACCAAGTCAAGTTTATACAAATTTCAAAGTAAAAATCTATGAAGGACTATATAAAGATTTTGTCATTCAAAATGAGTGAAACCTCATGAAAATTCAGTTTATTACTGAAGAACACAAGAAATGTCCAAATTACAAATTTTGCTTATGCATCCCAGTAGAACTTGAAGCATCTTTGACTGAAAAGACTGTTTTACCTCATGGGTAAGTTTCCTGACCAAAGCATGAATCCTCAATACAAGTAAACCAAGGTATCATTATAATTAAAAAGTATATGTTGCAATGCAGTCAAATCTACACAACCGAGCAACACTTAAACAATTTCCTTAATCCTGAGGCTTGAGAAAAAGCAAATATAAATGTCACATGAAATTATATGCATCAAGGAGCCTCAAGCAATCCCACAGCCCAGTGGAAGACAGCAGATGGCCACATCCTGCCGCCTTTCTGCCTGATTGCCATGGAAGGATCTCTAACCACTCAGACAATTCAGAAACTAATGGCAAAAGCAGGTTCAAGGCACTCTCTTCCTTCCCACCTCGCCTCCACTCAGTTGGAATCACATGATAGTGAAGGACAAAAACAGGTACTAGCCAAAAAGATAAAACACAAAGAAAATGAACAAACAAGGAGTCAGTAAATATTGAGAATATGGAGACGCTGCAGGGCAAGCAGCAGAGCAGATGAAGTAATCACCTGAGTGCCGCGGAACAAGCGCACTGCTGGGCGGTATTGGTGCCACCAAAGTCCCTGAGAACCCAGTGTTTACAGGCGACAGATGCTGTGGACTATGCGATAAGGCCCAGGCTAACGGCGGGCTGGGAAGTGACAGTGTGGAAAAGAGGAGCCAGTGCTGAACCCCAGCCACTCAACTCAGGAAGGTCAGAGGGTGGCAAATTTAAGCAAGACTGTCACTCCCACCCCCCGGGGGGGGGGCAAGGGGAGGTGTTTAAATCATTTATTAAGAAAATTCATAATGTGTAATAAAGAAAGTGAGAACACAAGCCCATTTTAGGAATAAAGAAGTGTTAGAGAATAAAACATAACCTTGTCTACTACTTGGCTGGGGAGAAATACATGTGTATGGATAACAACACCAACACTGAGTACAGCTGTAACAAAAACACACTTCCACTGGAAGGACAGAGATGAGCCGGTGCTGCTAAAGGCATCCTCACCCTCAACCACCAACAACAGAGTAGACCACGACAGGCAGGACAGCAGCAAAGTGTCTCTTTGCCGTGTCCCAGTCAACTTTATCTTGAAGTAGAAACCTGGAGATTCCTGTTCTCGCTTTCTCTCGAGTTTTCTGGCAGTATTAAATTCCCAGCTAAATTATTAGTTCAGTGAGGACAAACGCTGGGAAGGATTCTGAGGAGTTTCTGGCAGATTCAAGGTCACCAGAAGTTAAGGGCACTAGTTCTTTGTTACATTACACTCATTTCTAGAATGCAGTTAGACTTAAAACGAATGTTGAAGAGGACGGGTGCATGGGAAGCGGGTTATGAGAGAGCTGCTCAAGATGGAACTGACCCACGAGTATAAAACAGTGACTCTGGTAACACTGGACAAGGCAGTTCTGACCAAACATGTCTACTGTAGGGCGGCAGGCAGTGTACAAGGTAATCAGCCACCAGCAGGCCAAATCTGAGACGAGACAGAAACCTGATAGATCACCTTTGAATCATTTGGTTCTCACAATGAAAGAAGTCTCAGGATTCTGGTGACTTCAGAAATGTAGCAGGAGGAAAAACTTGAAGTCTAATATTCATACAGTGGGGAAAAAAAGGGCAAACACAAGAGGAAAGACACCAGGAGGACGGGCCGGATAACCAGTCACTGCTCCAGTGGCCGCTCACTGCGGCAGTCCCTTTCCCTGGGGACACGGCTCCTGATCTGGCAATTCCTACTATAGGCCAGCTCCAACTTCTGAAAGCTAGGTTTTAGTTGCCACTTTCAATTCAACATATTGAAATTTTTTCTTACAAAAGCAAAATTATAGGACAATTTTAACTCACTTTTCCAATACCATTTTTCTTATCTGTGATTTACTGTTGCATCTGTTACACGGGCCAAAATGGGCAGCATTAAGTGGGTGCCACTTAGGGATGACATTTGTAAAGGTGACCAGATTCTTCACACACCTATGAAAGTAGAAGACACTGATGAGAATCATTTACATAAATTTAAACCAGTGCGGAAACAATCCCTCCCTTTGCTTATTCATACCCTTTATTTTCCCAAGTCATGTATTAGTAAGGTGATGTTCTCCCAATTCGTTGTAAGAAAGCTCTCTTAGTTTTTCAGTTCTGGACATAAGCAAGTATGAAAGGCAGGGCAGTGTGCCGTATTCTGCACCAGATAACTCCTTGCTGTGAACACTGTTCTGTGCGCTGGAGAATGTCCAGCTTCACCTCTGGACTCTCATCCACACCCGCATCAGCCCCCAATAGCGTAATTGATGTCTCCAGACACTGCTAAGCGCCCTAAGGAGAAGCAGGAAAGCCCTCTGCTGAGATCAGCTTTCTCAGGCTATCGAACTTAAGAGCTCATCTCTTATTCAGCTCAACCTGGCTGGCTACTACAGACAACCAAAAATGAAAAGGGGTGCCTTCAATGTATAGTGAGGAATACATACAACTTAATTTGCTTGATCTTTAGAAGAATTACGGCATTAGTTGTGGAAGGATTTTGCATTCTCAGAGGTTACCCAAGTTCTAAACCTGCACTTTAGTCTACTTGATAGCACGTCATCTAAAGACTTTTTAAGATGCACACTGAACTTCAGCTGTACCCACTTTAATAAAAGTATATTTAAAGAGCAGTTATATACTGTCAGAAAGACACTAGCCTTTTTACAAAATAAAAAATATTGACATATTCATAAACAAAAAAAGCACTGGCTGTTAGAAATATATTCTCAGGAAAGCTAGCATTTTAAATACAAAGCAACAGAAAGGCATGAACAAATGTACTGCTTGAATTCTGTTAAAATTCTTCATTCTCAAAGACAATTATAAATAAAGGCTATTCTTTATTTTGTAAAAGAAGAGTTGTCTCAGCAAACAGAGCGTTAACACTCTCCGTGTCTCCTGAGGTGCCTGTGCAAGGCAAGGTGCAGCGGCAGGCACTTACTTCCGAACACACCTACGTGGCAGGAATTACGCATGCACCCATTTTACAGAGGGAACTGAAATACGCAGAACACTCCCGGTGCTGGATGACAAACTGAAGCAGCGTGCCTCCAACAGCCAGGTGTTTCCCTCCAAAATAGACTTCCTGAACCAAGCAGCCCCAAAACAGAGAGACGGAGGGGCAGATCCTCACGGTATGCAGTTTTTAAGTTATAACACTGAAATATAGTTAGTGATATGCTGCTGCTTTTCTCTGTTAACTTTTTATTTTTAGAAGAAAAAGTATTTTAAAGAAACAAAACCAAAATGTAAACACAAATGGCTGCAGATTCTTCCCCTGGGCACTCGGGGCTTGGTCTCTACACACCTCTAGGTGCTCCATTACCATCTTGTATACAAAGATAATGTAAAGGAGCTAAAAGACCACATTGATCAACAGCCCTCTGTTTCATGTACCATCTCCCTAAGTAACCAGCAGTCTGAATTCGGCAGGGAGGCGTTATCTCCGACAGCTAAGTGAGTTCCTGGCACACAGAACATCCTCAATGAAAAGCTATCAAATTACTAGGATGTGTAATTAAGCTGACTGTAATCATTAACCTTATTTACATTACTTCAAATCCAAGAGGTGATTATGAATCTACTACAGTGAGCTTTCAAGAAAGCCCTGGGGCTAGAAGACCTAAACTGTTCCTCCTGATTGCTACACTTACTAGTGCCCTGAGGCACCTGCTCAGTCTTTTCAAACTGTAGTGTCCTCACCTGTTAAGTAGGGCTCTGAGTTACCTGAGCAGACGTTTAACACCTCCAAACAGGGATCTTCCCTCAGCCCTACCTGCTTACCGTTATTCTCTTCCTGGTATAAGTAACACATTCTCATACTGTTCTAAGAATTACAAATTTAACAGGTTAAAAAATAGTTTCTGTGGCCTGCAATTCCTGGACTCTAGAGTCTATAGCAGTATCTTAAAGAAAATTCGGTTTGTTCCCTAAATACAAAAGCTGAACATGGTGGAGCACACACGTAATCATGGCACTTCAGAGGCTGTGGCAGGACAATCACAAGGAGTTCAAGGCCATGTTGCTCCATAGTGTGGTCAGGGCCACTCTGAACTACATACTAAGACTGTCTCAAAAATAAATACGTAACTACAAAGAACCCCATACTGTAATCACATCATGAATATCTAGTATTTTTATCACATTTTTATTTCATAATAGTAACTTCATAACGTTAACTAGTAATGAAAAGATTTATCTTTATTTTAATAATGTGAATAAATGACCAAAAGGGCAAGCTGGTCATCTTTTCACTGCCAGCCAGCAACCTTCTCAGGTACAGCTCAGTAAGGGCATTCTGATCAACACCTGCCCCGTTCACTGATCTCCTAGAACCTAACTCCCCCGACTTGGTAGGTGTACAGAGGCCAAAGAATCTAGGCCTTTTTCTCCATGCCACTTCTCACAAATGCCAGTCTGAGGGCCTTGTGTATCACCACAGCCTCTCTAACCCTTAACCACTAGGCTTAGGGAAACACAATTTATGGCTGACACAGTTCAGGTACAGGAACATTCTCATGGGACCACAGGAAGTAATGGCAAAATGTGCACATGCCCCACTAAAGAAGTCTGTTGCTGCTTCTTTGTGGTGCCAGAGACAGAACGAACCCAGGGCCTTGTGCAGGCCAGACAAGTGTGCTACTGCTGAACCATATTCCTTGCCTTTTTGAAAATGTGAGACAGTCTAAACTGCCCAGGCTGATCTCAAACTTGGGATCCTCCTGCCTCAGCCTCCTGAGCAGGTGTTCACAACATGAGAACATTAAAATTCTTACAAAAACTATTAACATTCTCTCATCAAACCATGGGTTTTTTGACCCTTTCAGCTTAAAGTAGCAAGCAAATTGCAATTTCTATTGTTTAAATATATTCATCCAGTGGTAAAGCGACAAAAAATGCAGCGGAAATTCCGTCAAAGTAGAGGAACAGGACAGAACACAGAGAGGTGCAAACAAGTTTTATTCAACTTGTATCAGGCCACATTGAGCGCCAAATATTATAATCTCAAATACTGTGTACAGTCATCCAACTATTGTAATCCTCTTTTTAGTTTTCACAATCCAAAAAGTTGTATTTATAATCCCATTGAGACATTACTGAAATCCCAGCAAGTTAATTTTAATCTACCACCACCAATGCAACTCACAGCAGTAACAACACCAAGACATATTCTAAGCTAAGGACAGCCAAGGGGTCCTAAGTCCAATCCTAGCGAGGATATGCGGACAAAGGCCCTGATCCTAGGCCTCTCCCAGAATTTATTATCTTCTAAAGAAGTGGGGTGGCTCAGGGATGAGGGACAGTGAGGATGGCAGAATTACTGAGTAACTTGAGCTGGCTGGCCAGGTGAGAGAAAAGCACTTCTGTAAATTGTACACATAAAGATATGCAGAAGATCAATTTACATAATCCAATTAAGGTAGCAATGGAATTGTTTTGGGAGGCTGTGCTTTGGTTTTTGATATGTAAACTCTTGTGCCCTGGGAAGTTACAGCCTCTTTATCTTGAGGCTCAAACCCAGCTGACATTTTTGGAGCTATTGGCTCTAACATCTCGCATGCTCACAGCCTGTATGGAGAACACTATGAGAGGAAACAGGACTGTCGGTTGGCTTTAGAAATTACATACCAGCACCTCCTCCGCCTGCCTTATTTGCAATGCTTAAAGCCAACTGAAGAGAGAAGAAAATACCATACCAGCTCTCTACATATTGGTATAAGCAAATAAGTCTCCAAATAATCAAAGTCACAGTAATTGTTTTGCATTCAAAGGGAATCACTAGAGTTGTCTCCCACAGTATCACCTGGAACCATTTCAAAAGAATGAATCCATTTTAAGCAAAAACTAACCTGTTTTGGTATCGGTGCCCACACTGTGAACATTCAAAGTCCCATGAAAAGGAGTATGTGAAGAGCTTTTCAATGTGGACATCTATTCTTAAGAGCAGAGGAAATGCAAACACAGGGCTTTCTCTTTCACCTTCCAAAAAGAAAAGGAAAGATTATTGTAACACTCTTAAAACATAAACTGCATGTTGAACTACTTTTCCTCCCTGTGTTCACAGTATAAATATAATGTAACAGAGGAAGTCATTTGTAATTGGGGAGGAGGAAGTTTCAAAAGCACCTTCCTAGACATGTCCAGTATAAATTTAATGATCGTCTCAGCATCTTCCTTTATGAAAACTTAGGACAAAAACACAAAGGATCTATATTGTCTTCTCAGATCTTTAGAATTTCTCACAGGAGAAAAAGAATCTTAATGAATCTTAGTAATGAAGGCAGTACCTATTAAAGCATAAGAATATAAATGGTCTGCTACATATAGATACTTTAAAAAGCTGTATGCAGTATCATACAATAGCATCGGATTTGGTTGACCTGGCAAGTGCAAGGCCATGAATTTGATCCCCAGAACAACAAAAAGTATTAGAATTTGACAAAACCATTAAACTGGTTTGTTTTGACCCTCTTGGTTTTTGTTTTTTTTTTTTTAAATTGGGACCAGAGATCGGACTCTCGGACATGCAGCTGAGCTAAATCCCCAGGCCCCCAACCCTCCTGTTCTAAGCAGGTAAAATACATGCGGGTTACACAACCAGCCTCATATTTTCTTCTTCTTCTTCTTTTTTTTGGTCTTTTTCGTTTTTTTTATGGGTATCAGGGATCGAACTCAGGACTGCCTGCTTGCAAGCAGGCACTTATGCCGCTGAGCTAAATCCCCAGCTTGCCTCATATCTTCTGACAATTTAGCTACCATGCCTTCTGACATTTTATCCCAGTCTTTTCCTTAAAAATTTAAACTCCAGAAACTTTTTAAGATCTGAATTTTTTGGTCATTGAAATAAAATCCAAATGGTAAATACTGGCTTCTAGCACATGGGTTAATTAAGATTCTCATTCTCACATTTAGTCTCAATGGTTTTTCCCCCTCAGGGGAGCTTATGCGGTCCAGGAAACTGAGTCCCTTCCCCTGTCTTATGGTCCCAGTTGAGTTCTTCAAGTCTGGAACTACAGCTGTGCAGAACAGCGTCACAACAGTCTCCCTGGCAGGAAGCCAGCGGACAGTATTCTACAGTTACCAGTAGTTACAAAGGCTGTTTAAACAGCCACCTCTGTGGTACAGTTCTGTTATTTTTATATAAACACAGAAATGTAAATGAAGTATTTTTTAACTAGAAACAAATCAGTCTTGCAGAAATGAAGACTGCAAGGCTAGGCAGAAGGAGCAGGCACTATGTATGAATGTGTAATTATAGTTGTCAGTCTTTAAATGTTTGCTGTTTTGTACCTAAATATTAACTGAAAAGTAAGTACTTTACATTTCATTATGACAACGCAAAATCAAGTCTAAAATATGCAGTTTTCAGTGAGACAAAATACTACACAAGGGCTCAAAACAGTTTAATAAGTTACATCGTTACAGATCTTAGGTAAGTTATATAGCTCCTAAATTTATTTCAATTGTTTTCCCTTAGATTACAGATTTTAAGCACTAAGTATAAAGTTAGAGAACATAAAATATCAATGTCTACTTTCTGTTTTTATAATCTGCCTAAATTAAGCAGCCTCTTTGCCTCTAGAACTTAATCCCAATTCTCTACGCTACGTCTCAGCACAATCTGCACATTTCTTTAAAATGATTTCACACATGCAAACCTTTTAGGGACTGCTGTCCAGCTATTTAGTTTTTGCTTCTGTTAACTGTGCATTACCATGTTCAGGTCACCTTTTTCTCTTTTGAAGATATCCTGACTGTTCTCTGTACTATCTATGCCAAGAGGTTTAAAACTTTACATTAACATTTATGAATCTTTTTTTAATCTTATGTAAAAAAGTTTTTCCCTCTCCAAAATGATACACATTTCTGTGTATTTTCTTCCACTTTAGAACTCTGCTTTTCGTATTTTCCTGATTACGTTGTGAAGTAGGGACCCCATGTCCCCAGCGGTCCCAGTACTGTCTCATGGATATTCTTTCCCTCCTCTTACAAAGCAGCTGAAAGGGGAGGTTCTCATCTAGACTCATCTAAATGGGAAGCAGCCTAAAGACACTGATGAGCAATTAACAGAAAACTTGAAGAGAGAGAGACAGCAAGGAGTCACTGAAAGGTCTGCTTGATTAAAAACAATCAAAACTTTAAGGGGCCTACGGCAGGAGGATCTCAAATTCATATCCCACCTGAGCCAAGATGTCCTCTCAAAATAAAAAACCTAACAAAGATGCACCTCAATGTGACTGCCCTGAGTTCAAGTCCCGGAATCCAAAACAAAACCCAATAATCACTACTACAGAGAAGCTGATCTGCAAAGTTTCAGCAACGTTCAGGGCCAATGTCAATTCTGCTTCTCCACTGTTAAGTACTTTGAAATAAATGTTTAGAAGGACAAGATACAGTAAGATTTTAAAGTGCTTTCTGCAGCAGTTTAAATTTCCTTAGTAAGATCATAAGCCCTAATGTCTGCACTCTAGGGATCTCTGGAAAAGGGTTATTCACCCAACACCTCAGCGTGTGGGGATAAAACACAGAGGAGACAACAAAGTCTAGTGAGGACTTCTGATGATAGAGCTATCCCACATCTCCACTATGGTAACACACACATTTAAATGACTATCTTTAAATGGTTTTACTGTGTGTAAAACTTTGATAAACAAGAAAGATTATTCACCTCACTAGAGATCCCACTTGATAAATGAAAACAGTTCCCGCGTATGGAAAATCTGTTCCACATTATAAAAATGGAGCAAACGTATGTAGGAGCCCACAAAAAAACAAAGGAGAGACTAAGAAGCAGAACCGTGGGACAAACAAGTCAAAAGCTGTCAGGTATGGACAAAAGAAACTGCCTCTGAATCAACTGGCCTAAAATAAAAGCCACTCGATGAGAGAAAACCTACAAGGCACAGGTATTACACACAACGGATTACAGGTAATTACTAATAGAAAGAACCACACACTATTAACAGAAAAGTTAAGGCAAAGATAAAAGGCATCACTCTCAATAAACAAAACCCCAGGGCCGGGGATACAGCTCAGCCACACAGTGCCTGCCTGACAAGTTTGATTCGCAGTGCCAGAAACAAAAAACGAAACACTTGCTCACGCACCAGTACCAGCTGGGCACATGCCCAGCTGCTCAGGAGGCTCACGTACGTGGGGGAGCACAAGTGAGGCCCGCCTAGGCAACGCAGCAATCACTGTTCCAAAGTGCAAGTGCAAAGGGCTGGGAATATAGCTCAGTGGCTGAGCACCCCTGAGTTTGAAACCTCAAAAACCCAACTAACACTAGCGCTTTTTATAACACCAAAAAAATTTAGAAGGACATGGACAGAAACTCTAGGTCCCTTACTTCCCTCTGCTCCCAAAGGACAAAATTAATTCATGGAGGGAAAAGCAAGTCACATCCTTGTTCTGTTTTCAAAGGTGAGAATGCTTTCCCAAAAGGTCACCAGTGTATCTCTCAATTTTCCACTGATCGAAAGCCCATTCTTATAATCACTGATAAGAAAAGCAGAATTATCCTGGTGGTTTTAGATCAAAAACTTGCAAACCTGTCCACATTTAAGAATTATGTAGAGGTTTCTAAAAATTACTGGTTATCTGAGGCCTGTCCCTGAGACTCTGACTTGTATGGGGCCCGAGCACTGGTACTATAAAATCTCCTAAGGGTTGTTTTGTTTTGGGTGACGCTGAGCTACATCTCCAGCTGCTTCTGTTTTGTTTAACAACACAGGATCTTGCTAAGTTGACCAGCTGAGATTGCACCTTGTGATCCTCCTGCCTTGGCCTCCAAAGTGCTGGGCCTGCAGGTGTGTGCCACTATGCCTGGCTCTGTCCTATATGTTTTGTAACACACGAAGTTGAAAATGCTGAACTTGCCTACTTGGGGAGTCTTGGAGGAATACCGAAGGATGTTTACCCCCTCGAATGTCCAGTTAGTTCTGAGAAATACACCCCCTCCTGACAGGTAAAATGCCAGTCTGCATACTAAGTCAGAATAGCTGACTTAGCCTACAGCAGATTCCTGTCATCCTACCCTTCATGGTGATCACTAAGTGTGACCATCCAAAGTACTAAAACAATGTTTTCTTAGAGTGTACAGATTTCTATGACAGATGAGTTAAATTAGACCAATTACTTACCTAATGTGCATCTAAGCTGCGGCTGAAGTTTAGCAAAAATTTCATCTCTGACTTCATTCAGATAGGTCTCTATCTCTGCAAATATTTCTGAAGTAAGTTTTTTATACTCTCCATCTAAAACAGAACATTATCAATTTCTCATCAGTGTGCATTTTTCCACAGAAAAGTAATTAAGAGTGAAAGTTTACCAAAGTAATTAAGTTTTCCGGATAAACACACAACAGGCAAAACACAGAATATCTAATTCTTCCTCCTCTGTGGTGTATCATATAGTCTCTCTCAATGCTTGTTATCAGCACAGTATTGTTAGCATTTACCACCTGAATAAAACCTTGGTGAAAGTCTTGCTCACCCAAATGAAGCAGAGGCCTACTAAAACACAGGTTAGGATCATTAGTGTTTCAATTTCAGGTTCTTTGGATTTTGTATTAATTGAACCTTCATAATGAGATATTTGAGGAATGACATACAAGTTTAGAGTGAAATTCACTTATGTTTCATATACACATAGCCTGAGAGTAATTTCACATTATATTTTTATCAAATACTGCTTCTTGACTGAGACCTATCATATGAGCTCAGATACTTTCTGATTTTGGATTTTCACATCAGGAATATTCAACCTGCAGTCTACCTTTTAGAAATTTTGCCCATCTCTGAAGCAACTGAAAAATATCTCTTTACATGTTATCATTACCTATGGTAGAAACTTCTAAACATTTATTATACTTTGCATAACTTTTAAAACTTAGCTAAGTTATAAGCACAGAAGGTTTACAGAGAATCTTAATCAAGCCATGACTCTTTCAAACCAATGTATGTTACATTTCACTATCTTGGCGGGGAAGGATGTTTGGCATCATAACCTTTATGGAATTATATATCCTGCTTTGTTCACAGAAATTTGCTTCCTTAAACGCTTTTAGGCTGGGGATTACACTGTGATTTAATATAGCACTTAATTATTTAACACTCCTCCTTTGCTAGAAATAAGTTGTTTTCAGTATTATATATATTATAGTGATAGATTTTGGGCATGCATCCATCTGTATTTCTGATCACTTCTTTAGGGTAAAAGTCCTCACAACACAATTAGTATAATAAGAAATTACACAGCATAATTGGAAAATTTATTTTGAATAGACACCAAATACATTTGACTACGCTCAACATATACATGGATCTTTTCACTCAAATCTGTTATACGAATCCATACCTGATCACACTCTGCTTATGCGCTTCAGTGAGGAAAAGACCCGGATTCTGCTGAACCTGGAGTAAACATTAACATGTTCCCACAGCTTACCCACCAACAGTACATGCATGACAGTCCCACCAGGCAACTGGTACCACTGGTGGTACAGGCAGATCAAATCGTTTATCAGTCTTTTTACCAGTAAAATAAATAAAAGGCTACCTGATGGGACAGTTACTCATTCATATACCATCAGTGGTTCAAGCTACCTGGCAAGAAAACAAATTATGCCCCACTGTGAATGTGGCAGATACGAATTTGACTATTCTACTGGGCAGCTTATACTGCTTCTCAGGGGGTCTATGATTACCATAATGCAAAAAAGGGCCTTGATTTAGCAGATCAGAGGTCATCATATTATAGTTCCTTTGGGGAAAAATAGGAAAACGATGTAAAAAATTATAATACAGCTAATTTGTGCTACAGCAATTGTAAATATGTATTATACATATCAGCAATGGGGTACTTTATAAGACTTCCATGTCGAAATGCATCAATATACATTATTATATTTGTATTATATTACATTTTTAACTGGCATGACTAGTATTGATTTTTATATTTGGCAGTAATTATTCAAGAAACTAGCCTGTTTATAGACTTTGTATTAATCTTATTAGTAAAAAGATCAGTGAGTGATTAGATCTGCTTGCACCACCAGGGGTCTAAGCTACCCAATGGGGCAGTCATGTATGTACTCCTGGCAGCTCAAGCAGGCGGAGCATATTAACCAAAATTTTTGTTATTTGATTATGGAAAAGAATAAACTCTACAATCCAAAATAATGAAGCTCAAATATAATTTTTACAACCAGATTATAAGAATTGTAACATATTGCAAAGAGTTAATATAAAAATGTAAAACAAATTCTAACATCCAATGTTGCTCTTCTACAATAATTAACTGAACCAGTCACCTGCTCATCAAGTATAGGAAACTGAAACAAGAAAAGACAAGGGCAGCAAGCAGGGCACGCACGCCAGCAACCCCAGCTAGTCAGGAAGCTGAGGCACAAAGGCTGCAGGTCTGAGTCCAACCTGGGCTATGTGAGGAGATCTGATTTCAAACAAAACAGAAATTTTAAGAAAGGGCTGGGGTGTGCCTCAGTGGTAGAGCACTTGCCTAGCATGTGCCAGATCCTGAGTTCAACCCCACTAAGACCCCCATCACTTCTCACTTAGCAAAAAGAAATCCTGTAAAAAAGGAATTGTAAAAGTTGCAAATCAGTCCTGGAAGAACTCAAAGCGAAACATTTCCTACTTAATAAAATCCTAACTTTTTAAATGTTTATACCCAAAGGTTATTACAACACTCGAGATACTTTGTTTCACATAACAAAAAAACTGTGTTAGCAAAACCTTTCTGGAAAGCCCTTCAGCAAAACCATTTACATTCATGTTTTAACGTCCTTCCTACGCTATAAATCGTACTGTATTCAAGATATATGGATATTTGTGATGCTGTGAAGTCCTAACAGTGAAACATGATATGCAGCCTGCATAGTTAGTAAGAGGAAGCAATGTGTAGAATGTAAATAGAGGACGGGACAACCCAAGGCACGGCCATGCATAAGAAAACATCTTCCACTCAAGTGGAGAAAACTTGAGTCAAGCATCATGGTGCGTGACTGTAATCCTA
This sequence comes from Cavia porcellus, assembly GCF_034190915.1. Classification (NCBI taxonomy): domain Eukaryota; kingdom Metazoa; phylum Chordata; class Mammalia; order Rodentia; family Caviidae; genus Cavia; species Cavia porcellus. Next base: position 37,306,461 of record NW_026947504.1, on the reverse strand, counting down.
GGAGGATCAGAAGTTCAAGTGCAGCCTGGGCAACATAGGGACTTATGACTCTGTCTCAAAATAAAACAGAAAATAAAAAGGGATAGGGAAGGCTCTGCATTCAATTCCCAGTGCAGCAAACAACAAATAAACATAGAGGTCCCCAAAACAGAAAAACAAAAACATCTTGGCATATTAAGTCTGGCATTTTAAAAAAAGGCACAAATAAGATCAGGTAAGAAATATACCAAGGTATTTTAAAAAATTACTGTAAGAAGCCGTAATAAATGATGCAGACAGACACACCTGGAGAAAACCTGAGAGGCAAGGGGCAGCTGTACGTGCTTACACAAGTGGCACACGACAAAGGTGGCATGGAGGGTCAGCTGACAAAAAAGTGGAGCTAGAAAAACTGGCTGTGCAAAGAAGAATGGATCCTTACCCTCACCCCATGCACACAACACTAACCCTAGCCAAGTTAAGAATTTCAGTATCAAAATTAAAACTGGCTTTTCAGTGAAAATATCAGGGAATGACTTCTTGACTTTGGGAAAAATTTCTTTAAAAAGCCACCAACATTAGTTCCCAAAGGAAAGCTACAGCCTCTTGAAACTCAAAACATATCTTTTCAAAGTAAAAACACAAGCACAAACTGGGAGATGATTTGGCAACACGTTATATGACATACAAATACCAATGAAGATGTTAAAAGCCAAATCAATAAGAACAGGACAATCAATAGAACAAATAGGCGTAAGACAGCCTTTCACAGAAGAGGGAACATAAACGATCCCTTGTCCTGATGTACTACACAGGGTAGTAACTATCTGCACAGCACTTACATGAGTTCTCACAAGTAATCCAGAGTGCTTTAAAACGTATGGAAGGACTGCCAAGGTTCTACACACACATCATGCACTGTTTAACTGTATGCAGTACCTGATGGGGCTCCTGGAACCAGCTCCCACAGATACTGAGGGAAAATGGCATCGAGGCGGTTCCAGTGCAAATATTACACAGCACTGAAAATCACTGAGCCACAACACAAGTAGCTTCCCACAACTTACCAAAGGAAAGATACTAGAGTACACACTGTACAATGCCCTTTTTACAAAGTTCCAATCTATATTTGTCAATATATTTTTTAGCTACATATATGTTAAGAAAAACAATGATAAAATGCAGCTCAAGGTAATAATAATAAAACACAATTACCCTCTGAGTAAATGGCGGGTAGCAAACACTATGAACACACAGGTAGAAATAATTAAGTGGACATGTTTAATAGTTCTTGGGATGGAAGGTAGCCTCATGGGTATCCTCTTTTATAGTAAATAAAATAGTAATATATCCTTTGTTATAAAGAAAGATTTGGGACTGGATTTTTGGTTGAGTTTTTTTTTTTTTACTTTAGTCCACTTTTCAGTAGTTAAAAATTTTAAGATTTTACTTTGATAGAATGCTGTGATGACCACTATCACCTTGACAAGCTAAGGCACAACCATAGCCTCTTTCCACATTACTAGGTTTTGGAAAAAGTCATTTCTGAGATAGTCAACAATGTTGTGACTGCTAATATCTCACAGTTCATGGCACTTTGTGGCTCTCTGGCAACCAGGACTCTACAGAAACAACTGGTGGCATCTTTTCCAAAACCATTAAACCTTCAAAACATTAAAAATCTTCAAAAACTTAAAAGGTAAAATACATTAATACCAACCTTTAACTTCATCCAACTGACTGGTGTATAGAAGCTTATTTGCTTGATTATATTTTTCAAACAACCGCCAAAATACAGAGTCCTTAGAACACAATTCAGTCACAGTGTTCTTCAAGGCTTCCAAGTGCACCAAAGCTGACAGGATAGAATCTAACCAGCAGAGCGCATTAGTGTTTCTCCACTGGACACATGAAGTCTGGCAAAAGGAAAATGTTCTCTTGCATGTCGCTCCAAATCCAGATGTGCCTCCTTTACTGGGAGAAGAAACTCCCCCAGCCCCAGGAACATCGGCTGCAGCAGGACCCGCAGCGGCCACATCGCGGTCAGCAGCGTCCATAGCCTCACTCTGTCCTGAGCAATCAGCGGTCCTCGCTGAATTATGCTGGTGACCACCGTGCAGCACATTTGATGAGCTTTTATTAGATTCTTCTCCATTATGTCCGTTATTTAAGATTTGTTTATCGTCAGTAAAAATATGAGTTCTAGTCTTTTTAGACTTTGCTAAAAGAGATAAATCTTCACAGTTGGTTTCTAAGATCTTTCTTTTTTGAGGCTTATTTGGAGTGTGACAATCTTCTGAATCAGGAGAAATTAAGTTATTAAGTGATTTAGAGCCCAAAGGATAGATGCACTAGGAAGAAAAAACAACAATTATGAAAATTAAAGAAATTCTAATAAGCTCATTTTATTTTACAGTTCCTGTGCCATAAAAACACATAAAATTTGAAGGTCTGACATTAATGACTATTCATTAGCCTAAATTTGGAAGAATTAGAGCCAACCAAAATTTGACTGCCTAAAATATTTTTTCTAGTTAATCTGAATAATCAAGGATTTAATCTAGATTAGAATATACTAACAAGAAAAGAGCAATTTGTTTTCCCTATATTCTGAAACTGAACATGAATCTGAGAACATCGCTATTTTGTACCTTTATTGGGTTTAGAATCAAATTGAATTTTAATGTCCTTATCAAATCTTACTACGCATTAACACAATTGCAACCAAATATAAAAATGTACACAAATCAGTGAATTTTTCCTAACTCTGAAAATTACCAAAATATTCTAAAAAGGAAATTCAAGAACCTATATATACTACGAAATGCCTTCATTTAAAATACACCTTCTATACAGGTACGGTAGACTGCCTACTAGGCCTCCAGTGAACCAAAGGACCACTCTCTCCTTGTAATTCATGCCCTTATGGTCACTCTCCTACAGACAAGGCTCAGCCATGCGACCTTTTTTTTTTTTTTTTTTTGGTACCAGGGATCAAACTCATGACCTTGAGCTTGCCAGGCAGGTGTTTGTGCCACTGAGCTAAATCCCCAGCCTCAGTGCAACAGAACACAGGACACAGCCCTGTTTGACAGAACACAGGACGCACATGGATGCTTGATAAAGGCTGGCTCAAGCAGTTGAGAGGCTGAAGCAGGATGATTACTGTGAGTTCAGGGTTTGCCTGGCCTGCAAAGTGAGTCCAAAGCCAGCCTGAACTTCACAGTGAGGGCATGTCTTTAAAAAAAAGGACTGGCTCAATGAGATTGTCCTCCTAAAACTCACCTTCCAGCTCCAGCTATCACATTGCAAAGCCCAATTAGCCTCATTAAAAGAACTAAGATTTCCAACTGACTGCCTAACTGAGCACCCAGAGAGCAGCCAGCACTGTCTACCAGACACACAGGTATCTCAACTGTTGCAGCAGACATTCTACAAGGGCTAAGAGTCACCTGCCAGACCCACAAAATCAGGAAAATAACCACTTGGTTTTGAGGTGATTCACAGCCAGAGACATGTGAAATACACTAATTTCTCTTATTTAGGTGCTTCTGTAAGTGAATACTACTTTAAAATACTATATTTATGAAATTTTTAGTATATATGGAACTAGGTATAGACTGTATCTGTGAGAATGTTAAGGAAACGAGCCCGCCAAGTAAAAGTACTGCATGATTTCATTAATATAAAAAGATTGGCTTTTTATATTAATGAGTATGTGACACTCATCAGCAGATCAGTCCACTGATGCCTTTACAGCTAAATGTGATGTTGGGGCTGCAGCCTGGCTGGAGATGCTTTACTGGCACGTGACCAGAAAACCCCCATTAATATAAAAAGATATGACACGGAGCAGTCATACACAGAAACAATCTAGCAGGGTTGCCAAGGGCAGCATGAGGGTACCTGGACACAGCACCTCCGTGCTGCTAGCTGAAAGCAGCTCTAGAACATAACCAATACTCCTAAAGTACTCTTTAAAGTGGGTAAAATAAGTTGCTGCATTTTTTGCCACAATTTTTTTTTAAAAACTAAAGGACCGGAAACAAGCAGAGCCAACAGCAGATGCCCGTAATCCTAGCATTCTAGAAGGCTGAGGACGAACGATGCCAAGTCTGAGCCCAGCCAGGCCAACTGAACAAGACTACCTGCTCTCAAAATAGCAAAACAATAAAAAACACAGAATGGCTAGAGATGCAGGTCACCCCAAAAGCTCTGGGTTCTAAAAGCCTTGAGTGGTTTCCTTAAATGCTTTTGTAGAGTTTTATTTTTATCTTTTCATGTTTTTGACTTTAGTTTCTATTTTATTTATAGTGAACATCAATCTTTTTTAACTAGAATACAGCTTTTTAGCCTATCCTTTAAGAAAGTTTAAAGAAGATACAGAGCAGTAATACTTTAGCTCAGATAACCATCTAAACCGAATGCGTCTTTCTCTGATTTTTTGGAGAGTGGCTTAAATAAATTTGTTTTTATTCTTACAGAAAACAAATAAGGCCAAACACTATTTCAAGAAAAAAGGCAAACTCTGCAGACAACTGAAAGTTCTAATTTGGTATTAATTTTGAAGAGCTGCTCTGAATACAGTATTATGTGATTTTTTTAAAGCAAAAATTATACATATTAAATTGTAGTTTTAATATAAAAATTGGATTGCCACACGGTTCTTTCCAATTTATTGCGAATGAAAGCAAAATATTTAGTGAACTCCAAGTTTTACAACCGGAAATCAATCATTCATTCGATCCATGGATCTTATAGACCAAGGATTAGCACAATTGACCTATGCTGGAAAATAAGTATTTTGGGCTTCATGCGCTATATAGTCTCAGTCACAAATAATTCTGCTGTTTTAGTGGAAAAGCAGCCATGAAGGATATAGAAATAATTGGGTATGGCCACATTGCAGTAAATCTTTATGGACACTAGTATTTGAATTTCATAAATTTCATTTGTTATCAAAGAGCACGTTTTACTTTTTTCCAATCATTTATAAAACTCATTTTACTTTTGCATCAAAGAGTGCTGATCCTTGCTGTAAGCCAATCTTTTTATAAAGAACACTATTGCTGTTAGGAAAATGTTTTAAATTTTAGATTAATAAATTACTCATTTTTTTAACATTAGCAAACTACAAATTGAAATTTTTTTTTTCACTTACAAAAGAATCCTTCAAACACTTAATTGCAAATAACACATCCAACTTTCACTGCCAAAATCTATCTCTTGAGAACAGGAACAACTGTATTCTTACAGTCCTTGGTTAAAGAACTCTACTAAATATTACAAGAACTCCTGCTCAAGGCAGGACAGGAGTTTTTTCACCTAAATCAATGGACTCCACATTCAGGATACGGTTTAGCTAGACTGGCAATAAACTAGTCTCTCTGATTCAGTTCTATTATGCTTTCTATGTAGATGTCCTCCCAAGCCTCACGTGCTCATTGGTGGAGCGTCTGGGAGGTGACTGGATCATGAGTATGTGACACTCATCAGCAGATCAGTCCACTGATGCCTTTACAGCTAAATGTGATGTTGGGGCTGCAGCCTGGCTGGAGATGCTTTACTGGCACGTGACCAGAAAACCCTCCTTCCCTCCCTCCTCCTCGATTTTTCTCTGCTTTCTGCTACCAGGCTATGACTTCTTCCTCCTCTCTCAGACCTCTCTACCATGCTGGCCTGCTTTGGAGCCAGCATACTATAGACTGAAACTTCCACACACTGCAAGTCAAAATAAAACTTTCTTCCTCAGTTATGGTGTCAGGTATTTTGTCCCAGTAATGAGAACATAACTAAGCCAAGTTCTTACCCATTTACAGATTGGACCCCGCAGTCATGGTGATTCTTTTAACCCATAAATCAGACGGCATCAGTGCTCTTCAGCCAATGTTTCTGCTCTGATTCCTCACCTTGTCCAGAATTAAAGTCAAGAAACCTTACTGTGGTAAGACCTGACTTGGGTCAGCTCTCCAGTTACCTTTCTGACCCAGCGTCCCTTACTCTGCTTTGTACTCCAACAGTGCCACTGGTTTCACTGCCAACAGCACAAAGGTAACAAGCAGCTTCTCTACTCGCAGAGCCTTCACTGTGCTACTTCTCCCCCTGCCTGGAAGACAGCTCTCCTGCTCTCAAAGGCCTTTCCTCAATTTCACTCTCTCAGTGACGCATTCTGCTTACCACTTCGTTTATAACTGCAAAGTCCTGACACTCTAGTGGCCATTGACTGATTTTTCTCCACAATACTTTCTATCATCTGAGGGGAAAAAAATGGCGCTATTTATTAACTTCATGGTCTTTTCTACTTTAGAACATAACCTTCTTAAAAGTGAGTCATTTTGTTTTATTCATCATTGGACTGAGAATAGTGTCAATAATAGTGACATACTGAATAAATGCATAAATGTCTTCTTTCAAATTAGACCCACAAAGTATTTAACAACAGCCCTGTAATTTAGTCTAATATTTTCCAAATTAGTTAGTCATCAGACTCATCCTTTAAAAGTAAAAATCTACAGAACTCTATCAATTCCCTGAGTGCTAAGGCCAGAAATACTTTAGTGCACTCCAGGGGATCCTAAGGAGCTGCTCCCTTCACTGGAGGTTTTTTCACTTGAAAAATGCCTATCTTGCAAAGGTTTAAGAATTAAACATGCACAAAAGTTTCATGAACCATTAAGTATAATAAAATGTTGAGTGCTGCAGAATTAAATGACCTATATAAAATAACACAAGCAGAAACAATTTACTGTAATTAACTCTAAAAGATACTTACAGTCTTTTAAGTATACAGTACTTAGCACAAAATATACAGTGTCTTTAGACTAACCAGTTTCTAAGATTTTTCAATCGGTCCCAAAGTTAATAAATAAACCAAAGCAAGGAGAGAGTGTTATAGGCTAAAACCTAACAACCCTCACAAAATTTCAAAAACAAAAAAAATATACCAACTCAGGAAATCAAATGTTAAAAATAAACTTTAAACTGTATACCAACTGGATTTACTGTATCAAATTATTTATTAAAAATCTATATAAGAAATACAGAATGAGTAAAAATATAAATGAACGAAACAGCAAAAGGTTAAAACCTATATACTATGTACAATAATAATTTACCTGTAGATCCTCACACAAAAAGATAGATTCTTGAAAACTAATTCGGTAAGTCTTTAAGGCTTTTAACTTTCCCTTTGCTTTACAAGCAGGGCAATAGCCATCTGATGTAATTTTAGCTGAATCATAATTCTAAAAGAGAAATAAAGTGTATTAAAATACAAACATACCTAAACACATCTAGTTACAAAAGGTTAAACAAAAAGGTAACCAGAAAAAAATTACAATTTTCAACAACCGTTCTGGCAAGACTACAAATGGCAAATAAAACAAATGCATATAACATTTTAAATACAGCTATTATTAAAAAAAGATAAACATTTAAGGTTTAAGTGAAAACACAGCATCAATTTTATTTGCAAGAAAAAAATTAACATCAAGTCCTAGGCAAACAAATGTTCCATGTTCTCAAATAGGAAACCGTAAGGTCTATGCTCTATTTCTACTTCCACATATTAATAAAATACAAAGAGGTAAACAATCTTTCGCCTTGCTGTAAGATTTCCGTGAAGATACACCATTTTTGGAATCGATAAAATTAAAACCAATTTTAAATCTCAAAAATACAAAGGGGAGAAAAAACTTTGCACTGAGGCAAGAAATAAGTTCACTAACTTTTCCCAAATACCCCACCACGGGGAGTGAAGATATCCCTATATCAGGCCCTTGTCCAATCACTGGCAAACCATTTCCAATCTTCGAAGAATCCATCATTCCGAGTCTTTGGCTAATTTATGTCACTTGAAACATGTCAATATCACTAAGGATTTTTCAATGAACCCTGGAAAAAAAAAGTCAAAACAATTAAATAAAAATCCTATTTAAAAGAAACTTACGTTATTTTATAAAAGAAATGTATTTTAATGTATGTCCCATGATAGCCATATCCTAGAATTATGATCTTGAAACTGAAATACCTAAACTTATTTATATATTTAGCAAATAACAGGAAAAAGGTAGAAGAAACTAGTCATAGCTTTTATTTTCAGCTGTAAGCAAATTAAACAAAATTTGTAATATGGGGAGTTACTAAGTATTTAAGCAAACTATACTGACCAGAGTTTGAAAAACCTACATTTTTAAGTGTCTATGCACAATTAAAAATCAAACATGTCCACATTATCATGAAAAAAATACCCCAAACCTCCCAGATTCATTGTTTTATTACTTAACAGGGATAAAAGAACCAATGAACCACATGTATCATACATTTCTATTTTTAATCAATCCTTCACCAACTAAGAATTTTGTTTTGTTTTGAGACAGGATTGTGCTACACAGGCCAGGCTGCCCTGGAACCACAACAATCCTGCCTCAGCCTCCTTACAGGTGTGTACCATTATGGCTGAGAACGTTACTTTTTAAAAGTTGCCAACACCAATTAATGTTTCTGTAACTAATTTTCACTAGAACAAAACATATAATCAGTGCCATAGTACAAATTACACATGGCAAGCTTGTGTAAGTCCTGTGAAGCAAAACCATATCCAGTGGTCAAAATTACAAGACATAGATAGGTACGAGGAAAATGCTGCTAAAAGCAATTGAAATATGAATTTAAAATACAGCAAAATCACATGTAAGAATCCTTTAAGCAGAAGAAATTATTACTTAGCAAAGACACTGTAAAAGCTTCACACGTAACTCTTTCCAAAACCTAAAAATCTATCATTCTACAACAACCATGTTCTGGGATTCAGTGGCTCATCAGCTCACTTTGAAAAGCTAGTTACACTAGTCCGTTCTAGCTAAATAACTTCACACATCCTTCAAGTCAAGGAATAATTTCAAAAATAAAACTTCTTTTAAAAAAAAGCAGCATCAACGAATCTTAATTTCCAGTTCCTGAAGAAATAATCATAAGATTGGGCTTCTCAACTACACCACCACACTTCTGGGATCAGATGGTTTTTTGCTGTAAAAACTATCCTGTGCATTGCAGAATGTGGAGGAGCATCGCTGACCTCTCTCCACCAAAAAAGTCTCCAAACACTGCCAAAATGCCCCTGGGGAGGCAAAATTATCTGACTGAGGATTGCCTTGAGGGTAGAGTATTTTTCATTTTTAGGCTTCTCAAAGACAAGGTCTTAGCTCTTCGAGCTTTGCGCTCCACCACCTTATCATCTTTGGCTGCTTCTATTTGTAATTTATTTATAGGATTTACAGGATATTGGAAAGTCAAATGTATACGGTTTCAAAATAGTAAAAGCATGAGATTTGTACGTGTCTGAGTCCAAAAATTATCCATAAAACTGGTCTAAAAATTAAATGAGTTAATGCTCAACAACTGATACATAATAATTAAAGCTACCACTTAGTATTAATGCTATACATTATGTAAGCCATACACAGTGCACCTTGTATCATTCTGCACCATTCTCAAAAGAGAATCGGTTATGTATTTCAAATAATTTCTGATAAAAATTTCCATCTGCCTGGAGGATCCAGGTGGTTCTGTTTCTCCCTCAATTATATGAGTTAAACACAAGACGCCTTCAAAACTGCCCTCCTGATTGCACCACCACCGTTTCAATGGAAACATCAGGTAGAAACAGAAAATTCACAAAAAGAAAAAACACAACCAAAAGCTACCTAGGTCTTCTGTCAAACACAAAAATCCTGGGATGATTCTTACATTGAATATATCCCTAAGTAACTGCCTTCACTGTCTTCCCTTCAAAAATAACCTGCTCCCGGGTCCCTGTATCTCAACATAACATTGGTATCTCCAGCCTTTCAAACACAAAACTAACAAGTTTGAATCCTTCTCTGCTCTCGTTTCCCTCTTTTTCCGCAGTAAGTCATCAAATTTTGTCAACAGCTCTTTTGAAAATGCTTCCTCTCTTTCCATTCCCTCCCGACTCCATATCGCTGTCAAACGAATGATACTGCTCTCCAAAAAACAAGCTTGAGTCTATCTCTGCTCAATTTAAAAAGCACCTCTTTATCTGAGCCTGTTTTTAGGGAGAGTCCATCCAAAACAGCTCAGTAGTACTATGACCTAAGGTTCACTGCACGATGAGACCAACCCAGTGTTTTATCTTTCACACCCAGCATCTTTCCTCTTACACCTTTTCAAGACTTCTGCAAGCCCCGATCCCCTAACTAGCATGGGGAGTTACAGTTACAGCTGTAGCAGAGATGGCCCCGGGAATTAGGAAAATGGGGAAACCCAGAGAAATAGCTGCTCGCAGAAAAGGCCTTGGCCCTTCGAGCTTTGCCCTCTGAGCTCCAAAACCAAGCAGACCCTGCACACGAGGCGTCCGGGCGAAGCCAACGCTGGAGAAGCGGCCCGGCGGGATACCGATCTCCAGCTGCGCCCACTCCGGCCGGGCAGGACCGAGAGACAGGAGTTTAAAAATCCAAGCCCGGACAGCCGAGAGGCTGAGCCCCTTATGCCTACCCATCTCCACGCTGCTCGGGAGAGGGAAACCAACTCTGGTTTCTCTTCAGTGTTTACCTCCCTGCACCCGGACGGACCTGCACCCCCAATCCCGCCACCCGCCCGCAGGACACCCAACCAGTCCGCTTTTCCCCATCTCGAGCGCCGATGGAAACGACTCCCTCTTCCCCTTACCTGCGCTGAGCGCTCCCCTTCTTCGTACCGGGTCCGCCCGAACTCCAGTTCCAGCCTGCGCGCCACACCAAGTAGCAACGTTCAACCCACGTTCCCCTCGGACTACTCCTCCCCCATCGCAGCTCCGCTGTGAAAACAACTTCCGGTTGGAGCCTCCCACAAAAGAGTCCCCCATGCCACTGCTAACCGGACTTGAAAGGATGCAGGCATGGCGGGGAAGGCGAAGACCGGAGCGCTTCCGGCCGGGCTCCGCAGAGGCGTGGCTTCCTATCTCGCAGCCTCAGCCTCAGTTTCAACCGCGATAACTAAATCAGGGCGGAGCCGCTTCGCGTGAGGGGCTGGTTTTGGGGAGGCGACGTTTCTGGAAGCTGCTGGAAAACGCTTGAGTGACGGAGAGGACGCTGGCGTCAGGGGGTGGGGCGTGGTAAAACTAGTGCGCGGCACGGTGCGGAGGGATTACGCCGCTGAGGTAAAGAGACCGGGGGTGGTCTCTTTGCAGTCTGGGGCTCGAGACCCCAGGTGGGGCGCTCAGGGTCCCGCAGCCACCCGTAGGGTGCAATCCGAGCAGAAAGGGGCCGCCTTGGAGGCGCGACTTTAGGCGCCCTAGCCCGCTCCTAAAGCCTTGGTGAGAGCCTGGTGCTCAGTGCGTGTTCACAGAGGGTCACCACACACGGACCCTCCTTTCTCTACACCCCAGGTTTTAGGCCAGGGACTTTTCTGCCAGGATTCTGAGGTGATTCTCCTTTCCTTGCTCCCTGATCTTCTGACGGTAAGGAGAGTCACGGCAGCGCAGGCAGTTGGCTCTCCATAACCCGTTCTGGTACCGAGCAGCCGATCTGCCCTTGCTGCGCGCTTTTCCGCTGCCCTGCCCTGTGTGAACTTCCGGCAAAGGGGAGTTGTCATTTTAGTTGGTAAGTTTTAAGACTGCTTCTGTAGGTTGGTCATGTGGTTTAAAGGACATCGTGACTGCTGCTGCTGTGTCTGAGTCTGCATTCTAATTTTTGAAAGCAACTTATTCCAGAAGTTCTTTGGGACCAATTGTTTCAGTGTGTTAGGGTATCAATTTCGTGGTTTCTCACAGTTTCTTTGCAGAGGAACCACGGTTGGCATTTTAGACTGTGCTTTGAGTTTTGGGGAGAATCTGGATTTTTGCTTTTGATTTTTAGCATCCTTAAATGATTCTGGAATAATCCGGTAACTGATAGGGTGATACGGAGGAACAAAGTTACGTGTTATTCTCACGTGAAAAAGGATTTTAGTTTGTAGTACTTCTGGGTGATCAAGAAATCCAACAGTTTGTTGGGAGCTTTTTTTTTTTTCTTCTAGAAAAAAATAATTGGTTTTTGCTTATTTTTGTACTGCTACTTTTATCAACTTACTGATATATTTGTATACGTTTAATTAGGCTTTATTTTTTGAATTATGAAAATTTGAGAACTAGTACTTCCTCTTGACATAGCCAAACTTGGTTTTTTCTTGTACACCATTATTATTTACATTTTTACAATGGAATACACCTTTTCTGTGATTAACACTGAATACTAACTAACTTAAGCGGGACGGCACAATTGGCAGAGTTAAAATGTGGCCAAAATTTTAAGATTGCAAAGCAACATCCCTAATTTTAAAAACCAAATATTGTCTTTTGGTGCAAATTCATAGTCTTCTATTGCAAATTTTATTTCTCCGACACACACCCCCAGCCGCTACCCACCATGGAATAATGAAAAGAACAAAACAGAAATGAGGTTTGGTTTGTGGAGAGAAAGGAAAAAAGATTTTAGTTTGTGCTGCTTTGACTGGTAGTTCTTTGCATTGTGAAAAACAAGAAAAATCTTTAGAGAAAGATTCTAATATAGGAGATCAGGAAAAGTTTAGTACTAGATGGTAAGAGTGTCAAATTAACAAAATTGTATACAATTACCAGAATATTTTAAATTCCTTTCCTATGTACAGAGATCCTGGAGTAGAATCCCCTCCCAGTTGATTAAAGCTCATTGCTTCCACTGTTTTGTCAGCATTATGAGACAGAAATTCTGTTTGCTTATTTCCATTTGTATACTCATTTATTAAAAGGAAGTCTTTAACCTTAATTTATCTGTTAAACTATAAACTAATGAATACACTACAAAAGGAGTACAATGCCATGCAGGCTTGCTTTCTTTCATTTTCTCTTCTCATGCTGTCAGCTCTTGCAAGATTGAATTCCTTAACCAGAACAAAAATCTGTGGTTCAAACTTGATACACAAGCTGCCTGCTATGATTACTTCTCATCAGAAAGATGGAGCTGAAGAAACTAGTGATTCTTTTTTGCAGCACCCACTTGAGTACAGTCTACAATCCCTTATCTAAAGCTAACATTCAGAAAGCTTGGCCATCCAGATTTTTTCAGTTTGTAGACAAAATTCATTTGGTAGCAAAATATAACCTGAACTAATGTATATGTGATGAACTACGTGTAGTCTTCATACCATATGTTTTGCTGAAACCAAGGTTTGATTATGGAGTGCTGCTGTTGGCTACTGTTATATGGGATATTATAATTGGTTTGCGTACCTTCTAACATTTTTAAAATTCCAAACAATTCTTATTCCTAAAACATCCAATGCCAGGCCTGGTGGTGCATACCTGTAATCCCAACATGCCTATAATCCCAGCGTGGGCTATAAAATGAGTTCAAGGCCAACCTGAACCCTAGAGCGAGACCTTCTCAAAACAGATAATAAATAAATAAAGCACATTCCACACTTGGGCTTTAGTTAAGGGGTTAATGACCTACATTAATATTTTTGGCAATAAACTTGTGGTAGACATTTGTATATTTAAAAAAATTAACATGAGACATTTTATTCTTGCACTCAGTGAATTTATGATTCAGAAAATGCATTTATTTGTAAGTATAACCATGTAGTGATCCAAACAAGACTATGACAGTAGTCCCAGGGATTAAGGTAGTTTTCATATTGTGTACTAAAATTTATAGACAGAATATGATAGCTAATATTGTAGCCTAAATAAACTTGGTTCCATTTTTCCCACACAAAATGAGGAAATAATATGATAAAGAGTCCTAGACATCAAAATATTCCAGAAATTTCTTCTGCTGTGTGATTTGTCACAAGCCACTGAATTTCAAAAACATTAGTTTACACATCTATAAAATGGGAAGTTTAGAAGAGATTGATATCTTGAGGACCTTTGTAGTTTAAACATTCTGACTACAGGTATTAACTCTTAGAATTACCACTTACTTTTAAAAAATGTTTTCCACTAAGGACATGTTTCCATTTCATCTCAAACTGCTACATGCTGATTTAAATTGTTCTTTTCTTTTTAGTATACACATGGTTCAGAAATCAAAAAATGAACACTGAAAAATTACTGCCACATTTGTACCTCAGTTGCCAGATTTCGTATCTAGTTCTGGGAAGCAACAAGGGCTAATGGTTGTGTATATTTTTTTAAGTGTATGTACAAGCAAATGAGTAGTATCAATGTGTTTTATTTTTCTCCTTTTAAACAAATGGTACACATGTGCACACTTTACATACCTTATTTATTCACTCAAATTATTCTGTATTTTGTAAGGGTTATCCCTTTTATGGCTGCATGATACTCCATTGCAGCTCTGTGGCATTATTTCATCAGTCTGGTCTTTTGGATGTTCAAAGTTTGTTTTTTTCAGCTCTTTATTAAAAGTGCTGTGTAACAAATAACTTTTCATCTTTTCACCCTATGTCAGTGTATTCATTTATGCAGTGGCCCATATGACCCCTAGGCCAGTATAATAGTATAGAGTCAATAACCTATTTGATTCTAAAATAAGTATAAAGATACAAGTCCCATCACTTGAACCACTGTTTCTTCTTTAGAGGCTAAGAGGAAGCAGGTGGGATGTTTAGGGATGCCATTGTTTAGGGATGAACATTACACTAAATAAACATCAATATTTAAACATCAAAATCACATAGTAGGTGGGGTATGGTGGTATATCCTAGCGCTTGGGAGGCTGAGGTAAGAACTGCTACAAATTTGAGGCCAGCCTGAACTACATAGCAAGTCTGTCTCAAAATCATAGAAAAACAAAATTTACAGTGACAGTCACGAAAACAGACTGATTTTATAACAAATTACTGATTCTATACTCATGCTTATTCTAGGGTATAATCTATTTAAGCTGTTGTTTTTCTTTTTAATTTCTTTCTTTTTTTTTTTTTTTTTTTTTTTTTTTTTTTGTCTTTTCCTTTTTATCAGTACCGAGGATTGAATTCACGACCGCCTGCTTGCAAGGCAGGTGCTTATGCCACTGGGCTAAATCCCCAGCCCCTCTTTTTAATTTCTTGCCTAGCATCTAGTTAAATTGTAAGAGCAGTTGTGACTCCATTTTGTTTTAGGCCCCATTTTAGCTTGTACTTAAACTTTACTTAACCTCACTCCCAAAGACTCCCCTCCCATCCAATTAACCATAAAACCCACAAAAGGAGGCACAGTTTTAGCACACAATGGTTGCAATGACTGTTGCCTACATCCAGTGTAACAAACAGCAGATGTTTGAAAAGAGTTTTGTAAGGGTCTTGGGACATGATATAGCGCCATATGGTTGCTCTGGAAACTGAAGAACTTGTGGTCTTGAAAAAGTATAAAAATCCTGAAAGAACAAGGACTGAGGGTCAACAGCTTCAGCTCCTTGCTGTTCTGTCATCCACCAGCTACCAATAAAACTTACTTCTTTCTTGATTCTCAGCCTCCTGTGAGTGTGTCTCATGATCTAGCTATAACATTTTGGAGACCCCAGTGAGATTCTCTCATGGCAAAAGCTCTTGGATTGAGGGGTCCCTGGGCCTCCTTGTCTTAACAGTTGATCTTCCTGTGAAATTAACCTTGGCTGATTTCACCTGCCTCCTGAGACTAGTGTATCTGGACACCATGGCTGTGAGACAGAAACAGCTGTCTCATTTGGTTTCATTTTAGCATTTGCTTGAGCTTGTTCGGGGACTTGTTATTTTGTGCTAGCAGTTGGTTTAGCCTGGCCATTGGATGGGGTGCTTGCTAAGGTCTCAATGTGGCCAAATGTTTGGTCAGAGTTTGCCTCTGAATTGCCTAAATTAGCAGCTATGGTGCTTATCATTTCCCGGGATTGTTTGTCTTTTTTGTATGTCTGTGTTATCTCCCCAGATGGCACCCATGATTCCAGGTCATAGCCAGATCTGCCACCTGGCTTGCACTTTTGATGTTTGACCTGCTCCTACCATTCCTGCTCCTTGCTGCCCTGCACTTGGAGAAATTGAAGCTTGTCTGCAATACACTGTTTTCCAATTTCGTGAGCCTCCAACTCTTGTTTGTGTTTTTGACTGTGTAGAGAAAAGAGAATTTGCTGAGATAAGCTGTTGTTCTTCTGTGTCCACAATGGGCTCTGCAGGCAGCAAGCTGACTGTTTTAGATTGTGTGTTCAAAAATTTTGACAGGTTTCTCAGCAGCACAATGCCTGCCTGGCAAGCACAAGGTCCTGAGTTTGATTCCCAATACAAAAATAATAATAATAATAATAATTTCTTACAGGTTTAAGGGTGATTATAGGGTTAAATGAGGAAAGATCTGGACTCTATGTGAACTGGAATGGCCAGCTCTCCATGTTGGCCTTCAGAGGGGATGGTCAACCCCCAAATAACTGGTAAGGTGTGGAGTATTATCATTGGGAATCCAGGGCATCCAGATCAATTTCCATATGTTGATTCCTATTACATGCCATTCAAATGTTGTCCTACTGGCTCACAACATGTCTTTGGGGACTTCTTGAGCAGTCTTTGGTGATTTAAGGGAGTGTTCTGATGTAAATCCCTCTGTATTACTCCCAGCTCCTGAGGAGAATGAGCCCCTTTCTCTAGCTCCTTCAACACTGCCTCTACCCTGTTGACCACCTCACTGTCATCCCTACCAACAGCCCTCCCCAGGGTACATAACAGAGTCCACCTCTCAGAGTGAGGGACTCTTCATGCCAGATACTGATGAATGGCAAAACACACTCTGTGCAATCACAAGACAGCCTATGAGTGGGGGTTCTTCTCCAACTGGGAAGGTGTCTTCCTCAGCTCCCATCCCAGTTTTGCTTCTCCAGCAGATGGCAGTGCCTGGGCAGAGAGGCACAATTCAGTACATTTTTGTGTATGATCCTTTTAGTACTAAAACTTCCCTTTATCAGAACAACCCTGATCTCTGATGAGCCTCTTAGAGTCAGTGTTCAAACCACATCACCCCAATTGGGACGACTGTCAACAGTTGCTGTTTGCCTTATTTTCCTCAGAGGGGAGAGAGGATTTGGAAAACTGCCGAAGATAATGTAAGAGCAAAAGCCAGGGGAATGGAACAAGAGCAGGCAGCAGAAATGAAGTGTGTTTTACCTCATCACTAAATTGGTACCTAAATACTGCCCTGGGAGCCCAAAATCTAGCTGTCCACCACAAGGATTTGATGAAAGGGTTCCATGCGGCTCCCTGTCATCTTACAAACCTTCATAAAGTGGTAGAAGTGTGTCAGAGAACTAATGAAAGTCCCTCCACAATTCTTGAGTGCCTCCTGGGGCTTATTGGACATACATTCCATTTGATCCCAAGATAGCTAAGATGCCAGAATGATAAATATGTCATTTGTTGCCCAGTCAACATACGCCACAAATTACAGAAGCTAGATGGGTTTGTAGTGATGCTATGGCTCGGTTGAAGTGGCTCAGAAAATATAATAGACTGAGTTCATTGAGGGTAAAAGTTTGTGCTAGTATTGTTTGGACAATTAAATGTAGACATCTTGTACTCTTTTTTTGAAGATAATACACAATGTAAATACCATTTTTATCCCCTAATTATTGTTTTGAAATTCTAATTTTTTTCTCTTTAAAATAGATTTGAAAAAGAAAATAGAGAAATGGAAACTACAGGAAGAACCAACAAAGGTATTGCTGGTAGCTTATAAGAGAGAAATGGCTCCGTCAGGGATTAGAGGAAAGAGGGACAAAGGAAAATGGTCTCAATGAGGAGGGAGATGCCCTCCATTAGATCCAAATCATTGTGCCTATTATAAGGAAATGGGGCATCTTAAGCAACAGTGCCCAAAGCTGCTATAGAAGTAGAAAACGAAAGTGTTTGTGATGGATCACAGAAGTTTCAAAATGATGGGGGCATGGGTCTCTGTTGCTCAGCTCCAGGGAACCCATGCTAACCACAAATGTAGGGGAAAAAAACCTATAAAGTTCTTGGTAGACACTAGTGCGAATGTATCTGTAGTGATCAACTGGTAACTCCACTCATAAGTAGAAAAATACAAGTATAGGGAACAACTGGCCAATCTTCAACTGTCAGTGGATGCAATCATGGATGCAGCTGAATCTAGCATTTGTGATTGGTTTGTTTTTCTAGCGCTCTGATTGGTGGTGTGAATGCAACAGCCATCTTGGGTGGAGCCAGTGTACAGTGTAATGATGGGAAGAAGGTATCTCTCTCTCTCTCTCCCTGGTTCACTCTTGCTGTTTACTATGGCCCCACTGTGCCACCCTGCCACTTGGAGCCAGCTGAGTATGAAATGAAACCTCCAAACTGTAAGAAATGCACTGTTCCTTAACTAATTTTGGGTGTCAGGTATTTTGTCTCAGCAACAAGAAAAAGTAACCAAGACATCAACTTATACATTTTGTGAACTATAACAGATTTCAGCTTGGACAAATGCTTAGTCATCCTTTAATGCTTATGCCTAACTGTTCTCGCTCCATCCTGGGCTGAGACCTCTGCAAACTGGAAGCTCAGATTTCCTTTATCCCCACCCCTGGAAACTATTCTAACTACTAGGGAAGAGGCCCTGTCAGAATCTTATGTTTTAACTGTTACTTTTCCTATGCAAAAAGATTAGTTGCCTCCTGGATTTGAGAGATCAGACACCAGAGCATTTGGCACCCCCTTCTTGGGTCAAACATTTTCTCGTTTTGGGCAGGGGATAATCTGCCAGGCCTAGCAGGTCATGTGTTTCCTGTGATAGTGAAGCTGGTGGGACATGCAAACCTGATTCATTGAAAGCAATCCCAGTGACCACAGAAGTGTGGCAGGAAATTAAACCCCATGTAAAGAGATTGCTTGAGGCAGGAATCTTGAGTGAATGTTACCTCCCAAGCCTGGGACAAATGAATATCATCGGGTCCAGGACTCGAGCTGTCAGTACCTTGGTGGTTACCTTCTACGCTACTGTCCCTTACCCTTACGCTTTGCTTAGCTTGCTCCCATGTGCTAAAACTTGGTATACTGTGCTAGATTTAAAAGATAACATTCTTTTGTATTCCTTCAAGACTAACTATTAAAACCATACAGGCTCTCAACCCTGCTTCCCTTCTTACATCTCTGGAGCCATCTGAACATAACTGCACAGAAGTAATCAAGATGATCTACATGTTTCAACCAGTCCTCAATACATATATCTCTCCAGTACCCAGACCTGGCCCTGTTTTCAGATTATGGGGGAGTGGCAGTTCTCACTCTTGAATGGACTGTCCAGTCTGAGCCTTTGCCTCTTGGGACATCAGCCCAAAGGACTGACTGGATTGCTTTTTTTAAATTTAAAGAAGATAAACATATCCTGTATGACAAAAAAGTAGGTGCTTGAAAAGAGTCATTTAAGAGTCTTGTGACATTCCAACAAGATGTACAAGTTGTTTACTGAGTGTTGTGGATTGGTAACTGGTAGTCCACTTAAACACCAGCTGAACTGAATGAGCATGATGCATGGATTGCCCATCTAAGGATGGTTGCCAGCATAGAAAGGAGCCCTGAAAAGGAAGAGTAGCATTGTGGGTTCTCCTAAGTGTTATTATTTGGAGCTATTGGTTCTTCTGGAGGAGTTTGTCATGCTGACTCCCCTGATTCAGACTTCGCTATTATCTTTGGAGGAGCTTATTCTCATTGTGAGAAGAGCTCAGGACCTGATTGTCATTGAAGATGGCTGTGTTACTTTTCATGGGAGCCCTTGTCCTTATTTTGAGCATTACTTCTTGGCTCCACTGCTGAACACTCAAACTACTGACACAGATCTTTCACCCTGCTGGCATAGACTTCTGACTTCCACTGCTGACCTTTGGGCCCTCCAGTCCAGATCTGTGAAGTAGACTTGCATGAGTCATTGACGTAGGTTCTAGGTTTTCAGCTAATCTCATGCAGGTTATTGCCGTGGGATACAGGTCCTCAGCTGGATTTTCTAGCTCTCTAGTGTTGTGGACAGATTTCTTGCACTTCTTCTGTATTTAACTACTTGGGTGGCCATTATAAATAATGCTATAAATTATATGTCCTGTATCTAATGGTCCTCCTCACAACCCCTGACTACAACACTGTGGTAACTCAGGAACTTGTAGCCTTTTAAAACGGTATAAAGATCCTGAAGAACAAAGATTCAGGGTCAATAGCTTCAGCTTCTTGCTTTTCTGTTGTCTGCCATCTACCAATAAAGCTTGTTTGTTTCTCAATTCTCAGACTCCCATGAGTGTTTCTTGTGATCTAGCTGTAACAAAATTTCTGTGTAATGCAACTTCATACTTTTCCTTTACTAAAAAGAAATTAAGCCATGAAGAAGTAAACAGCTTACTTGAATTTATATACAAAATGGCAGGCCTGAGAAGAAAGCCTCCATCTCTAATTTCTACCAGGACTTTTTCCAATATATCACCCACCCTCATAACTGAACATAGTGTAGGAGTAAATCAAGAATGTTCAGTAGTTTGGAGCTGCACTAAGTACAGTTATTCTCTTTGACCCTAGACCAGTCTAGAGTTGAAAAAGCAACACTGCATTTTTCCAGGGGCAGAATTAACATTTCATAAGTATTTGTTGAAGTAATTACACAGTATGTTGATTAGCAATCAAGAGGCCTCCAAATCAAAGCTCATATAGAGAAACCCTCTTTCACTGGGACATAGTTGCCAATTCAAGATAAAATTTTCAGTCATAAAGGACTCAGAGGAATTTAGGATTATTTGGAAATGAGTAGGCTTCAATTCCCCAGGTGTCATTCTGTCATTCAATTTAGGCAGGAAATTTATCCAAGAAAAAAAATTTTTGAAAACACCAAAAAAGAAGTGATAATAGAAATAATAGGAAAAAACTTAATGTTTCAAGAAAGTGGCCTGGGGATGCCTGTGTTCTGCCCCACAAGCAGAAAGGTCATATAGTGGTTTCCAGCCAACAGGAAAGCTTTGGTGCATCGCTCCAAAGCTGGTAAGGCCCTGCCCAGTATTCCATAACACTGGAGGATGCACTAGCGGGTCCCTCCAGGCTTAATTGGGTCCTGCCAACTGACCCCTGAGTGGCCCTTGGCCACCTGCATTCTGCCTCATGAGCCAAAAGGGTACACAGAGATTTCAAGCCTAAGGGAAAGCTTTGGGGCATCCCTCAGATGGGTAAGGCCCCAGCCAGTGATGCCAGCTGGCTGGAAGTCACATGGTAAGGTCTGTCTAGGGACCTCCACTCAACTGGGAAAACTCCCTGCAATAAGGATAGATATTCTCAACCCAAGAAACAACAGACCTTGCCTTTGGCTTCCCTAAGGGGATATAGGAAAATGACAAAATGAAAGAGCAAAATGCAATCTCAAACCTCCAGCCCATCCCAAGCAAGCCTAGGAGACATGGACATAAAGAAATGTAAGCCATACACATGAAACTCCTGAAATAATAACAACTGAAGTAAAGAAACCCCAGGAAGCTATAAAAGAACTCAGACCAAAAATAATCTCCCAGGTAAAAGAAGAAATGATAAATGTAATGAAAGAAATGCTGAACACATCTAAAGAAGACATAGTTAAAAATTAGAGGAACTGGGCCTGGGGATTTAGCTCAGTGGCATAAGCTCCTGCCTTGCAAGTGCACGATCATGAGTTCGATCCCTGATACCAGTAAAAAAAAATTGGAAGAACAATGCATAAAGATGGAAACTGAACAAACAATGTAAGAAAGGAACAATGCATGAAACAGAGTCAAAGAGATATACAGGAAATAACTCCATCAAAAGTTGGCAAAACTACCTCAGTGAAATTGAAGATAGACTTTCAGACCTCAAAGACAAGATTGTAGCTAGTGAATAGGAAAGGAAAGATGTTTTAAAAATAACAAAGAATCAGGAAATAACAATTCAGTAGCTACAAGATGATGGAAAGCAAAACACCATAAGATTGATAGGTATAAATGAAAAACAAGGTGACAACACAATATCAAGAGGCTATTTACAGAAGTAATAGCTGAGATACAGATAAATGAAGCATATAGAACTCCAAATAGCCATAACCAAAATAAACTTCACTCAGAAATATAATAATCCATGTCCCAGTAGTCCAACATAAGAACAGAATATTAAAAGCTGTTAGAGAAGAGACAGATCACCTATAAAGGAAAGCCTATCAGAATCACAGCAGACTTCTCAACACAAACAATGAAGTCAAGAAGAGCATGGAGTGAAGTATTTCAGATCCTGAAGGAGAACAACTTCCAACCCAGATTAATGTACCCTGAAAAACTGTCCTTCAAAATTGTTGGATAAATAAGATACTTCCATGACAAAGAACAGCTGAAGAACTTAATGACCACCAAACCAACCCTGCAAAGAATACTGAAAGACATTCTAGAAAGACATAGGAAAAAACCACTAAGCAAGGCAACCAATTTAACAGAGGGGAAAGAAAGATAAAGAATCAACAGCAGAAAGATAACGTCAAAAAATAAACCAATATATATCAGTTATAAGCATTAATGTAAATGGCCTCAATTCACCAACTAAAAGAAACAGGTTGGCAGAATGGATCAATAAACAATATCCAACCATATGATATTACAAGAAACCCATCTAACCCAAAAGGAAGCTAATAGACTGACAGTCAAAGAACGGAAAACAATACTTCATGCAACAGGAACCCCCCCCCCAAAAAGCAGGGGTAACTATTCTATTTGCAGACAATGTGAACTTCAAACCAAGAATGATCCTGAGAGATAAAGAAGGTCACTACATACTAGTTAGGGGAAAACTTCAAGAGGAAAAGATAACAATCATATATATATGCACCAAATTTGGGAGCACCCAGCTATACAAAATAAGTATTAACAGAAATGAAAAATAAAATAAGCAATAACATAATGGGAGACCTTAACACCCCATTGACACAAAGAGACAGATTAACTAGACAAAATCAGCAAAGAAATAACAGAACTGAATCACACCTGTGAACAAATGGATTTAGTGGATGTATACAGAGTGTTCCACACAACAACATCAGAATATACATTCTTCTCAGCATCACATTGGACATTCTCTAAAATAGACCATACACTACCCCACAGAACATGCTTATTAAGTAAGTACGAAAGAATTGAAATTATCCCATGCATGTTATCAGATCGTAGTGCCATGAAACTAGAAATTAAAGATAAAAGAAACTGCAAATCACCCCACAAATACATGGAAATTGTGTAATACATCCCTGAGCAATCAGTGGGTCACAGAGGAAATTAATGAAGAAATGAAACAATATCTATAGTGGGTCACAGAGGAAATTAAAGAAGAAATTAAACTATATATAAGCAAATGAAAATACAAATACAACATATCACAACCTGTGGGATGCAGTGAAAGCAGTCCTCAGAGGAAAATTTATTGCAGTGAATTCCCACGTCAAAAAAACAGAATGAACACAAGTAAACAACCTGATGCTACACCTCAAACATCTAGAAAAAGAAGAACAAGTCAAGTCCAAAGCCAAAAAAAAGGGAGGAAATTATAAAGATCAGAGCAGAAATCAATGCAGTAGAGACTAAGAAAACAATACAAAGAATGAATCAAAGAGTTGGTTCTTTGAAAGAATAAATAACATTGATAAGCCTCTAACCAACCTTATTTTAAAAAGGAATGAAAAACAAATTCATGCAATAAGGAACTAAAAGGATGAAGTCACTACAGACTGTGTGGAAATACAGAAGATCATCAATACCTATTTTGAAAACCTACTCTCATAGACTTGATAACACAAAAGAAATGGACAGATTCCTAGAAACATATGAATTACCAAAGCTGGGTCAAGAAGATGTAAAACTGCTGAATAACCCAATTTCAATTAATGAAATTGAAAAGGTAATTAAAACTTTACCAACAAAGGAAAGCCCAGGTCCAGATGTATTCACTGTGGAATTCTAGGAGAAATTCAAAGAAGACAATGCTGACACTCCTCAAACTCTTCAATGAATTGAAAGGGAAGCAGTTCCCAACTCATTCCTGGAAGCAAGCATTACTGTAGTACCAAAACCAGAGAAAGACCCAACAAAAAGAACTACAGGCTAATCTCCCTCATGAACATAGATGTAAAAATTCTCAATAAAATATTGACAAGCAGAATGCAACAAATCATTAAGAAGATTATACACCACGACCAAGTGGAATTCATCCGAGGAATGCAGGGATGGTTCAACACATGCAAATCAATAGATGTAATCTACCATATCAATAGAGCCAAAAAGAATCACATGATCATTTCTATAGATACAAAGAAAATAGCTTTTGATAAGGTCCAACACTCGCTTGTGGTAAGAACCTTACAGAAAATTGGAATAGATGGTCTTTACTTCAATGTGATAAAAGCCATCTATGACAAACCAACAGCCAGCATCATATTAAATGGCCAAAATCTGAAAGCCTTTACTCTAAAGTCAGGAACAAAATAAGGATGTCCATTATCATCACTCCTATTCAATATAGTGCTGAAAATACTAGCCAGAGCAGTTAAGAGAGAAACAAAAGGAGGGCAGGAAAAGAAGTTAAATTGTCATTATTTTCATATGACATGATACTCTACACAGAAGACCCCCAAAACTCCATTGAAAGACTCCTAATTAGGGCTGGGGATCTAGCTCAGTGGCATAAGTGCCTGCCTTTCAAGTGCTCAGTCATGAGTTTGATCCCTGGTACCTCCCCAAAGAAGACTCATAGGTATAATAACTAAATTCAGTAATGTAGCTGAATACAAAGTCAACACTCAAAAATCAATAGCATTCCAATACACAAACAAACTCACTGAGAGAAATAAGAGAAGCCACACCCTTCACAATAGCATCCACACACAAAAAAGAAATACTTAGGAATGAATCTAACAAAAGAAGTAAAAGATCTATTCAGGGAAAATTATAATACCCTGAAAAAGAAATCGAAGAGGATCTCAGAAAAAGGAAAGACATACCTTGTTCATGGATAGGAAAAACAAATACTGTAAAAATGGCCATTCTCCCAAAACTGTAATACAGATTTAATGCAATCCCAATCAAAATACCACTAGCATACCTCATTGATCTAGAGAAATCATTCCTTAAATTCATCTGGAACCAGAAAAGACCTAGAATAGCAAAAGCAATTCTGAGTAATGAAAGCAAGGCAGGAAGCATCACCATCCCTGACTTGAAGTTAAACTATAAAGCTACTGTAATAAAGTCAACATACTACTGGAATAAAAATAGACCTGAAGATCAGTGGAATAGATTAGAAGGTACAACTACAACTACAAACACACTCAGCCACCTTATCTTTGATAAAGGGGCCAAACATGTTCACTGGAAAAAAGATAGTCTCTTTAATATATGGTGCTGTAGAAACTTGCTCTTCATATGCTGAAAACTAAAACTAGACCCACACCTATAAGATCTAAATATTAAAACAGAAACACTAAATCTGCAGAAAGACAAAGTAGGTAGAAATCTTGAAGACATAGGAGTAGGTGGAGAATTCATGAACAAAAATCAGACCACCCAAGAAATACTTCCCAGAACTGATAACTGGAATCTCATTGTATTAAAAAGTTTTTGCATGTCGAAAGAAATCTCCAACAGAGTAAAAAGGAAACCCATGAATTTTGAAAAAGTCTTGGTCAGCTGTCCCTCAGACAAAGGGCTTCTGTCTAGAGCATATAAAGAATTTTTTAAAAAATCAGATTCTTGAAATTCAAAGACCCAATCCAAAACTGGACATCTGAGATGAATACACAGTTCTCAAATAAAGAAATACAAATGGCAAATAAATACATGAAAAAATATTCAGCGTCATTGGTCATTAGAGAAATGCAAATTCAAACAGCACTGAGATTCCATCTCACTCTAGAAATAATGGCCAGGGTGAAGAAAACTACCAACAACAAATGCTGAAGAAGCTGTGGGGGGAAAAGGAACTTCTGCACTGTTGGTGGGAGAGTAGGCTGGTACAACCACTGTGGAGGTCAGTCTGGAAGTTCTTCAAAAAGCTGAGATTGGAAGTCCCTTTTGACCCAGCTATTCCACTTCTGGACATAGTCACAGAAGAATTGAAACCATCATATCACAATGATATATGTGCACCCATGTTTATACCAGCACAATTTGTAATCACCAGATATTGGGAACAACCTAAATGCCCATCAACTGAGGAATGGATTAAAAAGATGTGGTATTTTTATACAATGTAGTATACTCAGCTATAAAGTATGATAACATTGAGATATTTATAAGTAAATGGATGCAACTTGAGACCATACTCATAAGTGAAATAAACTCACGTGTATAAATATGGTATTGTCTCCCTTGTGTAAGAAATGGTAGAGTACATAAAATACAAAATCCTCAATAAATACAGTGAAAGGGTAAGAATCTGCTCAAAGAGGGAAAAAAAATAACATCTCAGGAGAAAGGAGGAAAAAGAAAAAGGATGACAAGAATATCTAAATTTGTATAAACACAGGATAGCTAAGATGATTGTGCTACAAATACTGTAAGTTCATGGAACAAAACAGTTAACATTCATAGGACTGGAACAATTTTGCATGTTTGTGTCTGGTGATCTGAGGAACTCTTGAAGATCACTACATAAAATAACAACTTTAGTTATGTTTCTACCTTTTTGAAGGCCTATACCTGTCATTGTTTTGGGCTCTTTGTTACTGTTACTTGTCTTTTTTGTTTCTCATTTTTCTAGTAATCTGTTTTGTTTTCCCCTCTAATACAGAAAGGATAAGTATCATGTAGTGACTTATACATGCATAGTACTTCTCCTAAATAGTTTACAAGAATCGATTATATTATGTGTGATGAAATGGATGGCTACTTTGAAGAAAAAGAGACATTATGGTATCCATTGCTGATTCTGTATCCTCATGCTGTGAAATCCAGAAATACTTTTATTCTTTGTTCAGAATGGTTTTAGTCTGTTTTGTATTGTTTAATTTCAACATACATGAAGGTATGGACAGCTATTTTGAAGAGAACAAGAGACATTATTGCAGCCATTGGTGATTTTCCTATTGTCTGGTTGTGATGGCCTGCAATGCCTTCATTACTCCATTCTGATCAGTTTTACACTTTTTTGTTTTGTATGAATTCATTGTCTGTGAAAACAGGGACAACTACTTAGAAGAAAACAAGAGACATTATGGTAGCCACTATAGATCTCCTGTTGTCTTGCTTTGAAATCTGTGTCATTTACTTTGTTTTCTTCTGATCTGCTTTGTTCTGTTTTGTTATGTTTATTTTACCCTCTTTAAAATTAAATTTAAAAAAGTTTGAAGATATGCTACAGTGACTATATTAACCTGGAGTTTGCATGACCCATCTTTAGGGGGCTTAACTCCATGCTGGCAATACTAGTCCTTTATCATCATTTCTTTTTTTAGTTGCTCTTACTAAGTTAACTTGCTCTTACTAAGTTGAACAGACTGGGCTCGGATTAGCAATCTCCCAACTTCAGACTCCAAAGTAGCTAGGATTACAGGTGTGTCCCACCATATCTATCTCATTCATATAACTGGCCCTAAACTTTTGAATTTAAGCTTAAATATTTTCTGTCTGGCTGTCTGTCTATCTGAGAAGCTCTTTATAAATTATCCCTGTTACTGTTGTCTTCATAGCATGTATGCATATATATAAATGGGATAAATGTATACATATTTCTGTCTCTGTGTTAGATTGTGAGCCATGTGCAGGCAAGGACTACATGTGGTTTGTATGTGCCTGGTATATACTTGATGAATGATGATGGTGCCTCCCAGTTTCCAATTTATGTAGTTGACCATACCTACTTTCA
Organism: Cavia porcellus; assembly: GCF_034190915.1. Taxonomy (NCBI): domain Eukaryota; kingdom Metazoa; phylum Chordata; class Mammalia; order Rodentia; family Caviidae; genus Cavia; species Cavia porcellus. The sequence continues at coordinate 37,278,690 of NW_026947504.1, read as the reverse complement.
AAGTAGAATGTTTTTAGTAGTGCATTTGCCCCATATTCTCTTTATTTTTAGTTTCAGTGTACACATAATTGGTATGCTTTTCTTGAAAATATTAAGTTCATCAGCAAGCTTTCATGGAACATGCAAGGCATTGTGCCTAAATGCAGGAGAATACAAATGTGAATAATGTATGGTTCTTATCTCTAAAGAGGAATAGAAACATTTGTAAACAGATTTATTTCATACAAAGCAGAGGGTAATAATTGTATAAGCAATATTCTGTAAAACCAGTGGGGGGGAATGATTCATTTTAATTATAGAAGGGTCTCGTAGAATTGCATTTCCACTGTATATTAAGGATAGAATCAGAGAACTTGAGTTATCACAAATGAATAAGTATCTGTCTTCACTTAAGTTACTGAAGTATTGGTATTGACCCCAAAGGACCCTTTACAAAGCATCATCATAAACCATTCTTTTAAAATCCCACTAATAAATAAAAGTACTCTGGCCTTAAAAATTACACTTCTAAAATTGAGGCTAACCATAAAGTTACTTTGACTGCTTTGACTAGATTGGTAGTTCTAAACCAGTAGTTAAATCATTATTCAGTCTAGTAATTGAATTCTAACTTATTGCTGTTATGGGTAACTAAATTTTGAATAAATGAATCAATTAAGACAAAACCATGATGGTAAAAACAAAATTATTGTTTAACAAGTGATTTTGAGCCACTGATATGTGATTCTCCAATTATATCACAAATTAAAATGCAGGCTGTTTTCAGTGGCTTAATCATAATATTTAAGATTCTTTTTTAAGTTTGGTTTCCTACAACTAGTTTTCCTAAGTAGTATGGATCTTCTACTTTTGTGGGGAGGAGGGGGCGCAGTGTGTGAAAAGCATACCATAGATTCGTAGAACTAATTTCAATTTGGCCACTTAATAATCCCAGTTCTGGACATTCCAATATTGTTACTCCAGATAAAATATAACCTCCCAAAGGTGCAATTTCAGCTAAAAAAACGAAAATATCTACTAATCCCACTTGTGTCCTTCTTAATTTTGCATCAAGATGATCATATGGTTTTTGTACTCCTTCTATGTACTCCTTGTATTTATTATGTAATTATATCATTAGGCAAATTCTTAACTTATTTTGTGACCTGAGGCAAATTATCTACCCTTTCCTTTGTCTCATCTTTCTGCATACAAAATACAATTACCTTTAATGAGATAACATGTAAAAGTGTGTCACAGCTACTAAACACCCACAGCAAATGATGGTTTTCTCTTACCTCTTCCACCTCATTTCAATCCTCCATATCTTTTAAAGTTTGCTTTTATTTATTTACTTACTTACTTATTTTGTCTTTTTGAGACAGGGTCTCACAATGCAGTTCAGACTAGCTTTGAGCTCACTTTGTAGCCCATGCTGGTCTCAAATGTGCAACAATCCACCTGTCTTAGCCCCTCAAGTGCCGGGATTATAGGACTGTGCCACCACACCCAGATAGAATTTGCTTTTAGTTCTATTTACTGTGTAATCTTTTTGTTGCTAGTTTCTGACAATCTCTTTTCCAGTATTCTTGAACTTGACATTTATACCCCAAGTTCTTAAGTATAGATCACCATTATGTTGTGAACTTGTTAAAAGTGTAGTTCTTTGGGTCCCATTCATGTTTCCATGAATATAGATGGACCTGAGCATCTGTATTTTTTTCTCCTTCAGATTTTCAAATGTTTACTATCAGTCATAATATCAGTCACTATCAGTCATAGTCACCTATTCATGAATGACTATGTACTCCTTGTATTTATTATGTAATTATATCACTAGGCAAATCCTTCAAGTTTTGTTTTATACTTCAAAAGTGAAAATAGATCTTTAAAAAATAGGAATTTTTTAAAGCTGTAAGCTGTTCCTCCATCTTACTCATGCTGAAAGTATAATACCACATCTCATCTCTGAATCCAAAGAGATTTCAATACTTCCTCCCCTCTAAATTTATCTAAAGTTTAGCTAAATTTACATGTAAATATTTCCTGATGTTTGTCCTATCTCCTTCTATGTAAATTTGAGTACTTCTGTGTGGTAGGGATGCAGGAGTTTAACTGTTTTAAATTGTGAATAAACCCATTTTCCTATTTCTTATGAGCTTTCATCATACTCTTGCTTACAGGTGAAAAGATGACTGCAAAGAGCTAGGGCTCAGTCTCAGGCCTGACTGACCAACCACAACACAAGAACAATATACTACAGATTCCATGATAATGCAAAATATTTAGCTTAAAGGTTGGTATCTCCCTTTTTTGTCTGCCTAAGTTTAGATCCCATTAAGTGAAAGATTGAAATGTAAATTTTTTAAAAAGTTATTTAGAAAATGTGTGTGTTGGTTACATTTCTCTCATTGCTGAGACAAAATACCTGACACCCAAAATTAAGAAGGAAAGAATTATTAAACGCACAGTTTGTGGAGGTTTCAGTCCCTAATTAACTGGTTCCAAGGCAAGGTGGTGCCTGACAGAGAAGCAATAGTTCATGGTTGCTGGAAAATAGCAAAAGGAATAAGCGCAAAAAGCAAGGAACACAAGAGAAAACTCTTTCTATCTCTTATATTGTATGTAAGCTACTTTCCCTAGGGTGGGTGTAGCATTCATACCTATAATCCTAGCATTGGACTATGAATTAATCATAAATTCAAGAAGCATGCCCCCATGACTACATGAGGCTCTGGGGGGATAGCCAAATGCAAACCATAACATTGTAGCTGAGATTTGCAGCAATAATAAACTTACTTGCTTATCACTGAGACACAATATACAACATCCACAACTTCAATGAAGAAAGGTTTACTTGGGCTCACAGTTTGTGGAGGTTTCAGTCCATAGTTGGCTGACTCCAGGTAGAGTATCATGGCAAAGGCATATGGCATAGCAGCAAATCAAATAAGCTTATGGCACAACAGATACAAATCAGAGAGAGAGGGATCAAGGAAGGAGGGAGAGTGATTTACATGCTTTGGGGCCAAACCCTCAGCAACCCACTTCCTTCAACCAGGCTTTACGTCCCAATATAATATTTAGCTACAAACATACACAACATATGCAAATATGTAATTATGCACATATTTGTATTACAGTAAAATATAATACTGTTTTACAAATATGCATTACAATAATAGTATACTGTATTAACACAGCTGAAAACAAAAACCATATGATCATCTTGATGCAGAAAAAGTATTTGACAAAGTCCAACACCCATACATAATAAAAACCCTACAGAAAATTGGAATAGAAAGTCTTTATCCCAATCTGATGAAAGTCATCTATGACAGACTAACAGCCAACATCATACTAAATGGACAAACATTGAAAGCTTTCACTCTAATCCCAGCCTTTGGGAGACTGAGGCAGGAGGATTGTTGCAAATTCGAGATTGGGCTGCAAAGTGAGCTCAAAGTCAACCTGAACTGCATAGTGAGACCCTGTCTCAAAAAGACAATAATAATAATAATACATAAAAAGCTTTCACTCTAAAATCAGTAACAGGACAAAGAGGTCCACTGTCACCAATCTTAGTATAATTCTGGAAACATTAGCCAGGGCAATTAGACAAGAGAGAGAAAAGGAATAAAGATAAGAAAGGAAGAAGTTAAATTATTATTTGTGCATGACATGATATGGTACATTGAAGACCCCAAAAATTCCACCAAAAGACTTCTAGATTAAAAATCAAATTCAGTAGCTGTCTTCGTTATTTTTCTCTTGTTGCTGAGAAAAAATACTCAACCCTCAAAGTTAAGGAAGAAAGATTTATATACATCACAGTTGGTAGAGGTTTTATCCATATCAGCTGGCACATGACAGAGGGGCAACAATTCATAGAGGCTGTGGCAGCAGAAGACAAAGTGAGAGCAAAAGGAGAAGACCAAGCCTCTTTTCCTCCCTTATATTGTATGCAGGTTGCCCACTGTACAGTGGGTGTAGCACTCATACCCCCAATACCAGCATTAGACAATGAACCAATCACAAACTATAGATTCAGCTCCCTCTTAAAAGCCCACCCCCATGACCACATAAGGCTTTAGGGAAACACTCAGACACAAACCATAACAGTAATATAGCTGTATATAACATCAACACTCAAAAATCAATAGCATTCCCCTACATGTATAACAAAATCACTAAGAGAAACTATGGAAACAACACCTCCACAATAACATCCCAAAGAATGAAAGACCAAGGAATCAATCTAATGAAGGAAGTAAAAGACCTTTACATTGAAACCTCCAGTACCTTGAAAAAAAGAGATCAAAGAGGATATAAGAAAATGGAAAGATGTCTCTTGTTCTTAGGTAGGAAGAGTCAAAATAGTAAAAATGGCCATACTTCCAAAATTGTTACACAGATTTAATGCAATCTCAGTCAATATTCCTATAGCATACTTCACAAAATTAGAGAAAATAACCTTAAAATTTATTTGAAACCAGAAGAGAACTAGAATAGCAAAAACAATTCTTGGCAACAAAGTCAAGGCAAGGGACATCACCATCCCTGACTTGAAATTATACTACAAAGCTACTGTGATTAAAAAACAAAATAAACCCATCATGGTACTGGCAAAAACGGACCCGACAGTTAATGAAACAGATTAGAAAACCCTAACATACTCAACCACCTTATCTTTGATAAAGAGGTACCAAACACCTTCACTGGAAGAAAGACAGCTTCTTTAATAAATGGTGCTGGAAAAACTGATTTTCCACATGCTAACGATTAAAACTAGTCGCATATCTTTCACTATTCATTAAAATAAGATCAAAGTGGGTCAAATACCTAAATGTTTAGACAGAAACACTAAATCTACTGAAAGATAAAATAGGTAAAACTCTTGAAGACATAGGTGTGGCGAAAGACTTCATGAACAAAACCCTGACTCTATGGGAAAGTTCTACCAAGGATCAACAACTGCAATCTCATCTTACTAAAAAGCTTTTGCACTGAAAATCTCACAAAGTGAAGAGGCAACCCTCAGTGTGGGAAGAAACTTTTGCCAGTTGTACCTCAGAAAAGGACTAATATCTAAACCCTATAAAAACAAAGATTAGACCCCCAAATTTAAAGACTCAATCCAAAAACAGGCATTTGAGATGAATACACACTTCTCAGATGATGAAGTAGAAATAGCAAATAAATATATGAAAAAATGTCCCACCTCATTGGTCATTCGAGAGATACAAATTAAAACAACACTGAGATTCCATCATAACCCATAAATAATGACTTACCAAGAAGACAACAAGTAACAAATGCTGACAGGGCTGCTCCACTGCTGGTTAGAGTGGAGACTGGTGCAATCACTGTGGAAACCAGTGTGGAGATTCCTCATGAAACTATAAAAGTAGAAATTCCCCTTCTTGGTATTTTCCCAAAATAATTAAAAGCATCATAACACAGCAACACATGAACAACTATGTTCATAGTGCATAGTTCATAATAGCCAAATCTTAGAAACAGCCCAGATGCCAAAGATGTGATCTTTTTTAATACAATGAAGAACTACTATGCTGTAAAGGTGGACAAGCTTGAGACAGTTCTAGGTAAATGGATGCACCGTGAAACCCTGTCTTAGGTAAAAGTCAGACATACATCTTCAAAACTGAAAGTATAAATAAGGACCAGAATGGATAATGGATAATGAGAAATGGAAAGAAATGTTCAAATGATAAGGGGAACAAGAAGGGAGGAGGAAGAAAGGAAAGTAAGGACAAGAAAAGAAATTAAGGGAAAATGGAAACAAGGTTTTGTAAATAAAGAGGGGAAAAGGGTTTGAAGGCAGGGGAAGGGGATGGGAAAAAAAAGATACATTACGTATAGGTACAGACTCCCTATGATGAATGTTATTGCTATGCATATCTAAAATTTAGGGCTGGGGATGTAATTTAGTGGCTCAAGTGCCTTCTTGGCAAGCGCAAGGTCATGAGTTTGATCCCAGGCTTTATCTCCCAACATAACATTAAGCTATAAACTCATTCACTGACGAGTTTTGTGGGACATATAAACCATAACAGGTTTCCTAGTACTTACATATAAGTCATAACAGGCTTCTTCCTAAACACTTCAGAAATTTAAACCTAATTTTACTCTATGTAAAGGAATAGAACTCCATCCCACACCCAAATTTACTCTGTGACAGAGAACAAACTGGAAAAAATGCCTTTCTACTTGCCAGATCCCAGATGGAAAGCGGGAAGGAAGTGGCTGAAGTTTATACTTTCTTCAGCGTAACATTTCGGTACCTATATGTGTAGGTACACAATATAGGTTTCAGTACCTATATTGTGTAAAATGAGATCAGGGTAATTGGCATTTGTATCACCTGAGACATATGTCATTTCCTTGTGTTGGGAATATTTAAAATCCTAATAGCTATTTTGAAATATTGTCAGTTGCAGTCAATTATTGTTATTGTTCTGAACTGTATAACACTGGAATTTATTCCTCCCATCCAACTGCACACATATCCTCTCTCCGTCTCTTTCTCTCCCATACACTTTCCATAGTGGTGGATTTTTTTAAGACTGTGCATTAGAATTCTATGATATTTTTAAAACCTAAGTAAAGATACAACTTAAGTCAGTATATATTGTTGTATTAGTTATCTTTGCTGTGTAACAGATTACTCCAAGATAGTTTAAAACAATAAGCATTTACTATTTTACAGTTTCTGATGGTCAGAAATCTGGGAGTGGCTTAACTGGAGGGTTCCAGTTTAGCGTGTCTCATGGTTATGTCATCTGAAGGCTGCTTGAGTGTCCTTACAACATGGCAACTGGCTCCTTACCCTCACCCCCAGCAATTGACCTGAGATGAACGACTGTACATTGAAGTCTGGATTCCACAATTATTTTACATGTTTTGCTTTCTACTTCACAGAAAAAGTGAAATATTCCTTTCAGATTATTAAAATATTAATGGTAGCTTTATGATATAGTTGTATTTTATATATATTGCATATAATAGCTTATTTGGAGAATAGACTGAGTTTATTCACAGGATGATTTCTGCTACCAGCTGATCCTTCCTGTTTAGCTCTGTGTCTAAGTCAATAGCATACATAATATGATCAAGTACTGTTCTCTAGATGTTCTCCCAGATTGTCAGTGAAAGTTCAGATGCTCAGTCTGTAGACTTACGATAATATCGACAATTTTGATTTTGTATGAATTAATGTTACTTCTGGTCTCATGGAAGGAACCATAAAGTCTTAGTTCGATGTTCTGATTTCTTCCAGTGAGGCTTTTTTGATTTAGAGCATTTTTTGCCAGGTGGTAATATGAATTAGACTCGATGGCTAGCAAAGATTATTTACCTCACTGCAATAATCCTTAAACCTAAAGAAATTGAAAATCATCATTATAAGTGCCATAGTTGGGGCTCGGGATTTAACTCAGTGGCACAGTGCCTGCCTGGCAAGTGTGAGATCCTGGGTTCAATTCCTGCTACCAACAATAAATAACTAAATAAGTAAATAGCAATAGTTTGATCAAAATTTTAATGCCAAAGCATTAAAGTAGTTCATGTAAGAGAGATAAAATGGTTAAGAATATAATCTATTTTGTGTAATATGATTAATACTTTTAGGTTTTGTAATATAGCAAAACAAAATTCTTGCGTAGTAAGTTAGAGGGGAACTCAAAATGTTCTGTAAATTAAGGAGTATACGATTCATTTGCTGCCCAGATGTATGGCATTTCAACACAATGGAATAGATAATAACTTATATAGCAAATAGTATTTTAAGATAAATATTCCTTGGGATGCTAAATGTAAGCACTGTTGGATCAGTTTGTTTTAAAGTTACTTAAATAATTTATGCACTAGACAAGTAACACAAGTTCAGATATTGGTTTGATTAGTTTTCTCATCTGGATGTAAGCTGTTTACCGGGAGAGAGTACCGAGCGTGCCAACTCAGATGCAATGAACTCATTTCTGTCACAATTTCCAGTTGTGCAAACACATTTGACAGCAGCTTTCACCCTCACATATTAGGAGGCACTATTTTGCTAATCAGGAAACAAATTTCAGGAAATTCATTTTACTTTCTAAATGTAATTTGTCATGATTAATCAATAAAATGATGTGTGGTTTAGTACTGATTAGCTTGAAGATGAGCTTGCCTGTGAATTCTTACGATAAATACGAGGTGCAAGCATTTATTTTTCTGAACATGAAATATATAACACTGGATGTTGTTCAGTTGATTCTTCAGAGTGATTAGGTGATGGTTAAATGAAAAAATAGTGGAATAAATTAAGGATTTTTTGAAAATGAAAGAACAGAGATACAGGAAAGTTGGGAAGTGGTATTTTAGGATAGTGTACCCATTATAGTAAATATATTTGCTATCCTCAAAGCTCCCCTTCTAGAATAGAAGCAAGTTAAATGGCATGACAAAGAACCAACCAAGGAGGTCCATTCTGTAAGGAAGGTCTTTTCATCAAAAAGAAACATGACACAATAATGCAACACATGGACTTTGATTGAATCCTATTTCCCAAAATGAATGTTGGGAAAATTTGAATATTCTCAACTATGAAATACAAAAGAAAATGTATTTTTAACTTTCACAAGTGTGTTAATAGTAATTCTGCTTAGGTAGAAGAATGGACTTATTTTAGGAGGTGCATCTGAAGTGTATTTAGGGGTGAAGTTATCTTCAGATAATTTAGATATACACACAAGTACATACAGATAAAACAAGTATGATGCTCTGTTAAATGTTGAATCTGTGTGATAAATACATGTGTGAGTAGTCATCACACCATTCTTTCAATTTTCAGTATATCTGAATTTTTAGAATAAGTTGAGTGGGAAAACTGAATCAATTTCTTTCTTCACTTTTATGGGAAAAGGCCTTGAGAGGGAATCCTTGCTTATACCTACGTTTTCTACTTTCTTCTACTGTTATTTTGCATCCAGACCAATTAGGCTTTTATTTCTACCTACCCAACAAAATGCTAATTTCCGTATCTGCATTGATCTTCCTGTTACCAGATCTGGTAGTCATTTTTTTTTTAAAGACAATAAAAACAAGCAAGATAAAACAGAATAAAGCCAGTCAAAACAAAACAGTGACAGGGATACAGGATTTCAAAACAGGATAACAGGAAATCACTAATCATTACCATAACACCTCTTGTTATCTTCAAAATTGCTGCCCATACCATCAGATAATAATAAAAAATAATAACAGAATAAAACCAATCAAAACGGAACATGGAAGAAAACAAAACAATAAAACAGAATAAAACAAAACAGTGAGAACAATATGGGATTTCAAAAACAAGACAAAAAAAATCCCCCATGGTTACTGTACTGCATATTGTTACCCTCTAAACAAATGCTCAGACTACTTACCTTAGGCCTGCAAAGTCAATCAAACAATACAAGAATTAGTGGGTTTTTTTTTTTATACTTCAGTTGCTGTCAACTCAGCCTGTGATCCTCCAAGTGAGCTGGTTGTTTACTGGGGGAGGGTGGGGAGCATAGTGCAGGCCTCTTCTTGTCTCTCAGATGGCTGCTGCTGGCTCCCAGGAGTGGCAGGTTGGCTTTAATGTCTTTAATTCTAACCAGATTACAGATCTGGCAGTCATTTCTTAGTCCTCATTTTCCTTGACCTTTCAGCAGCATTTTCTATGGCCGATCATTCTCTTGTACTCTGTTTTCCTCTGTCTTTGTCTTCTCACTTTCTTTTGCTGCTACTTCCTCCTTTTTTAAATATTAGCATATCGCAGGGTTGAAATTGCCTCCCATTTTCCTGTTATTTCCTAAATAACATCATGTTGATCTGTAGCTTTATATTCTATACAGATGCTAGGACATTGGGGTTAATATCTCCAGTCTCAACCTCTGTCATGAACTTCAAACTTTATCTCTCCTGCTCATCCCTGAACAAAGCGCCTGCTCTCCTACCCAGTATTTTCGCATTATTCCCCATTTCAACAGGATGAACTTCATTATTCTAATTGCTCAGGCAGGAAACCTTGGGTCAACTTTGATTCCTGTTTTTCTCTTCTAGCTCATGTTGCTTCCCTTAACAAACGTTGTCAACTCTACTTGTTTGTTGTTTGTTTGATTCAGTTTGCCAACTGAAACTGTCACCAGTACTGCCTAATTGTTCCTCAGGAGACCAAATTGCCCCACTTAGGACAGCTGAGTATCTTCCTGTTATCCTTGTTTCAATCCTTGTTTCCCTTCAGCTTATTCTCTACCAGTGTAGTGTGTAAAGCATAAATCAGGTAATGTCATTCTATCAGAGACCCCTGCAGCGAACCCCAACCTCCTGCTAGGTGTTGTGACACGTGGCAGAAAGAAAGAAAGAAAGAAAGAAAGAAAGAAAAAGAAAGAAAGAAAGAAAATGGTGGTACAGCAGGGATCCAGGTTGACCAGTTGTTCACAAGAAAGCGAAAACCATGAGGTAGCCAGAACCTTAGCATTTACTGATTGATACGGGGATTATCAGATGCCTTAGAGGGCAGTGATGATCTTAAACTATGGAGATCTTGCCCTGGAGCATCTTTAGTCTTAGTAGTCTTAGTCTTAGTGTGTTTAGTCTTAGTTTTAGTAGGTGGCAGAGGATGGCCCACCCCTAATGGGGTAATGGGAAATTCTCAAAAGGCGATACCAAAAAGCCCAAGCCTTTGCTCATCCCTAAGGGAAGTATGTAAAAGTAGCCATTGTGAATGTGTGGTCCTTGACACCATTCCTCTGTTCAGTACCTTCCTGTGGCTTGCTGCCTCATGTGGGTCAATCTGTAAGTACTGGAAATCCTTTCCTTACCAACTCTCATGCACACACATACACACATATGTACATGTGTGCACAATTAAACAACAATTACAGCTATGTGTCACCAAGAATATTTGCACTTTTTTTGTGTGTGCAAATCCTTCTATTAGATGCTGCTTTATTTTCCACCACTGCATTTTCTGTCATAACTTTACACACTGTATTTATTGAATGAATGGATGGTAAGGTGAGAAGTGTGATTGTAATAAGTATATTCAGTAGCAAGTTACTAAAAGCGCATCTAACCCAGTCTGAGAATGTCAAGAAAGCTTAGCACCTCACCTAAGCTCAGAGATTCCGTAAAAATCTGCCAGAAAAAATGATACCTGATAAGACTTGATCTTGTAGTGGAGAGAAATGAAAGGATATTAACAGTAAAGGCCAAGGAGAAGTGGAGCAAATGATAGGTTTATTTTTGAAGTGACAACATAATACCTCCAGGAGGAAGTTGTTCTATCAGGTAGCTAGGAAAGATGAGGCTTGATCTCTAGACAGACACCAGGCAGTAAAGATTTGGGAATAGTAAGCAAAAGTGAAAACATTTACATGTTAGAACTAGAAGGAAACTTTTGAGATTTAAGTAGGAGAAACTAGAGAAAGTTCTTAAACAAATCCCATAGAGAAAAATCTAGGTGAAAATTAAAAACAAAATAATTTTCTGTAAGACAAGGAGAGGCTGAGGATGTAGCTACGTGGCTGAGTGCTTGCTGAGCATGTACAAGGCCTGGGTCCTATATCCAGTAGTGCAGAAGTAGAACAGAAGAAACCTACTGTCTAAGGCAAGGAAATACAGGAGATATGGTCATTAGTCACTTTGGTTTTAGGGTTCTCTAGTGCTGTTATCTTGTTTAGGGTAACTATAGAAATTCTTCTTTGTCAGGGATCTATATAGGTTCTAAGATGAATTTAAACTTATGTTTTAGAAAAATAGATTCCAAATTAGATCTCTGAAAGACAAAAAATGTAAAGTAAGGATTATGATGTTGCTGGGCGTGGTAGCACACGCCTATAATCCCAGCACTGGGGAGGCTGAGGCAGGAGGATCATTGCGAGTTCGAGACCAGCCTGGGCTACAAAATGAGCTCAAGGCGAGCCTGAACTGCATAGTGAGACCCTGTCTCAAAAAGACAAAAAAAAAAAAAGGATTATGATATTTTCTCTCATTCTTGCACTTTTTGTTTGAGATTGTATGGTCTGAAATGTGAATATGTTTTTAGCTAACTGTAATAGTAATCTATAGTAGTATAGTAAAAGATTCCAAAACTTCGCGGCTTAGGACATGGTTGCTTGTCAAGGTCGTGTGACTGGGAAGTTATTCTGCTAACCTCACCTTAGCCTAATCAGTTGTCAGCTGGCCTGGGGCCACAGAGGACCAAGTGGCCTCAGGAGCCATCTGAGGCTATTTTGCAGGGAGTCTGCAGGCTCCTTGTTCCTTGGCTCACCCATAGCTGTCTCTCTTTTTATTCTTTTTCTTCCTTGAGGTTTTTAAAGTGGCAGCAGGAATGTTCCAAGAGGAAAACATGAAAGCAGTAGTCTTCTTAAGGCCGAGTCTCAGGAGTGACACATCATCACTTCTGTTGTATTCTTTGACACTATTACGATTGCAAATGAATTCATTTAAACCTCATAACAAGCCCAGCAAGGTGGTGCACACCTGGAGGCTGAGGCAGGAGGATTGCTGTGAGTTTGAGGCCAGCCTGGGTTGCAAAGTGAGTTCAAGGCCAGCCTGAACTGCATAGAGAAACCTTATCTCAAAAACACAAAAATAAAATAAAAGTAAAATAAAGCACTACAGATGTAGCTCAGTGTGAGAGGCCTTGTGTTCAATCCCCAGTTTGTCAGGGAAAAACCCCTCATAACAGTGCTACAGAAAGTAGATCCTTTATTACCCTTATTTTAAAAATGAGGACATTAACACTCTACTTTGGCTTCAGCAGCCAGGCCTCCAGTCCCCACAAGCCACCACAGTGTGATGTCCTGTCAACAAGCTCTGGGATATTAATTTATCTAAGCCTGTTTGCTTGTCTGTAAAATGGAACTTAATACTACCATACAGATTATTTTTAGAATCAAATGAAATCATTTCATAAGTGCCCAACTGAATGCCTGATAACTCACAAGTACTCAGAAATGTTCATTTCAACACCTCCTTCTTTGCCTTCTCGGGTTTCTTTATTAGATGAGAAAATATTTTAATACATGGTGTTTGGCTCATCATCTTAAGTAAAACCTGAATGACCTAGACTAGAGTTATTATTAGAGAGACAGTGATCAACTTTCCAGTAGCTGAGCAGTAACAAAAAAATTCCGTTTTGACAAAATTAGTTATTTTAAGACTGCAGTCTGAGCTGTGCCCCCCTAAGGTGTTAGTGGGTGATGATCACTTAATATATTACTCTTCCAGAGGTTATTTACATCTTTTGAGGAAATAAAACGCCAGTAAAAGAATAAGGAAAAGAATTGTAGGTTCTGTGGCAAATTAGCTAGGAAGTCAGGATTAGGAAAGGAATCTGTACAGCCCTGCTCTTTGTGCTGTGTCTGCCGCTGTCGGCCTGTCACACAAAGTAACTCATCCCATTTTGTATACAATGTATAGATTTGGGTTTTTATATGGGGAAAGAAAGAGATGCCTTTTAGTAGATTCATTTGGGTATAAGACACTCAGATTGGATGCAGGTACTGCACTATCAATTTGACTACAGTGCTGACAAAGAAAGTCTGGACCTGTGAGGAGCCCACTCCCTCCCCTGTTTATATACTGAAGTCTTAACTCTCGGAGCTCACAATGTGGCTGAGTTTGAACACAGGGCCTTACAGAAGTGATTAGCTTAAAATAAGGTGTTCAGGACCCTAATTCATTATAAATAATATGTTTATAAAAGAAAAAAACTGGATTCATGTGGAGACACCAGAAACAGGCCCCATGAGAATTTTCTAAGAAGGCAGGCACTTGCAAGCCAAGGAGAGAGGCTCAGGAGAAACCAAACCAACCACCACCTTGTTCTCAGACTCCTAGATTCCAGAATGAGAGAAAACAAAGTTATGTTATAGATTGCTACCTAATCTGTGATACTTTCTTGTGGTAGAGCCCATTTTATACTTTCACATTGCTGTTTAAAAGCTGTCTTTTTTTTTCTTCAAGACCAGAAATGTGTATTATAAGATAACAAATTGGGAATGGGTTATAGAACTGTGTTCTCATGAAATAATTTTAAACATTTTAAACCAGCCATTTTAGAATTATCCTGCATTTTTTCCACCAAGGCCATAACCTGCTCTTTGCATTTCTCTGTCTCTTTTACCCTAACCTACAGCACCCCATTCCATTCCATCACACATGGATACCTGTAGCTGGCTCTTCTGCCTTCCCTCTCTGTATGTTTAACAAGCCTTAGTTATTTTTCCTAAACAATAGGAAAATCTGTGTTGTTTTTCTAACTTCATTAAAAAAAACTCAGCCAGTTGAAAAAAGGGGAAAGGCCTTACTGTTTATCATGGACCTATTTTATAATATGTGCTGTTACGATTTTTCATAAAACATCTCTTTACTGAGAAAAGAGTAGAGACCCAACTGAGAAAAAGAAATCTGGGAAGCAACTGTGACTGTCTTTGACCTCTCCTTAGAATCTGCATCTCTAGCCAGTGCCCTATTTCTGTGTCCTTCACACTGCCATCATCAGATCTGCCAGGTCTGGTAGTTACAAGAACACACTAAGTATTTAAATGTCTAGGCATAAATCATGGTAAGATGGGGTGTGTGCCCATTAGGATGGGCCCAGTGAGGGCATGAGGCACTAGTGTTTCTGAGAAATTACTGACAGTCCTAAGCAATTTGCATGGGTATGTCCCTTTCTTAATAGAGAGTATCTAAAAGAATAATGGAGAAAGTTGTTAAATGGACCATTGCATGATAATTCTGGAAAAGTGACAGCTACTCTGAGAATGAGGAAGGCATGTCTGGGCTAAGGGAAGGCGTGTTCCATCTCACAGTGAAAAGATTTCCTTGGGATTGGAATGCTGCAGGAGTTCAAGGGAAAGGGGCAAGTTAACATAAAAAGAAGCAGGCTGTGAGTCAAATGTGGACTGAGGTGTATTTCTGTACATCTGTTCAGTGAAGAATGCCTTTTATATTTTAAGAGAATTGTATATGACAGAAACCTTACATGCATCACAAGGATTGGGGTTTAGGACCTCAACAGTGCTTTAGAGAATACAGTTCTACCCACAATATCTTCAAGCCTTTGTTTTATAGGTAAGAACACAAAGGCCAAGGAAGTATAAAGGAATCATTCAGGTGTGCCATCTGTCTAGAAACAGAACCAGTATTAAAACACAGGTCTGCTGACTGGCCCAGTGTTTGCTCACCTACCCACATTATACCAGAATACACAAGTGACTGCACTATAATGAGGTTCAGATCAAGAATAGTACTTCTTTGCATTACATTACTTTAGTCATCTGTCATGTGCCTTCTACTGATCAAAGAAGAATAAATTATATATGGATCAGAATTAATCCATTTCAACCACAGAACTTTAAGAGTATTGTACACTACCATTACGTTAAAACCATTTTGTATGCTCAGTTGAGAAAGGAATGTAGTCACAGATACCTGCTTGCTAGAGAGTAAGTGTGCATATATAATGTAGTCCATGCCACATAGTGGTTGCCAGAAAATCCTGGAGACCATGCATTGACCTGGATCTGTGCCTTACCTGTCTCAGCAGTGGACAATAGTTCATCTG
Source organism: Cavia porcellus (assembly GCF_034190915.1). Taxonomy (NCBI): domain Eukaryota; kingdom Metazoa; phylum Chordata; class Mammalia; order Rodentia; family Caviidae; genus Cavia; species Cavia porcellus. The sequence goes on along the minus strand of NW_026947504.1, from coordinate 37,263,107 downwards.
AATGTAATAATCAAGCTTTGATGCAGGCTCTAGACTCAGGATTCACTAATTTTGTTGTTTGATGAATTATTCTTTTTAAGTCTGAAATTTCATTTCTTTAAAAGAAGGGATAAGGTTTTTTTAAAAAAAAATTCCATGTACCTATAGGATTTTATGATTCTGAGACCCTCTTGCTTTTGGGGCATCTGTTGCTAGAGACAGTACATTTAACTTCATGCTAATTTATATCTGAAAAAGCTCCAAACAGACTGAGAACTTCTTGGCTAATCTGAAATAGCATATGTGGTTGTTAATATTGGATAATAAAAACAATACCCACCAAATAGTTCTTTCCAAATTCATAAATACATCATTCGGTGCAACCTAGTATCATATATACTTGATTACAAGGGGAATAGCTCTAGGTTACCATACTCCTATCACAGAATTCCTACCCTTATCCACAGTTTTGCTGCTACATGGCTTCCTTCACCTTCAGTCAGACACCAGAAAAGCTCAGTAATCCTCCTTCCAATGTAGCGTCTAAAGGTCTAGAGTAGCCTAACATGGTGGCACACTGCCTACACCAACCACCTCATTTCATCACATACATTGTGTTTTCTCACCACAAGAAGAGTTGGTCCAGCACAATAAAACATTTTGAGGAAGAGTTCATATTCATGTAACTTTATTATAGTATATTATTATAGTTGTTCTATTTTATTATTAGCTATTGTTAATCCTTCTCTATGCCACATTTATAAACTTTATCATAGGTATGGGTATGTAGGGCAAAGTGTTTATGGAGGGGTCAATATTGTCTGTGGAGTTAGGCATCCTGTGGGGGCCTTGAAACATACTGTGTCTTCTAGGGATAAGAGGGTACTACCATACTGTTACTGGCCAGACTACTGGGTAAATGACTAAATTTAAAAGTGTATACTTTAGAGATAACATAACATTCTTCTCTTTTTTATCGGTACTGGAGATCAAACTCACAACTGCCTGCTAGCAAAGCAGGCGCTTATGCTGCTGAGCTAAATCCCCAGCCCCTACATAACATTCTTCTTTATCACTGGCATACCAGGAACAGAGTTTAATTGTACCACCTTTGCAAACTACCTCCACCCCACTTTTTTTTGCCTTTTATGTGCCTTTTGTAGTGACCAAGATGGCCTCCAGTGATTTTTACCTTTTGTTATTCATCCCCTTGGGAAGTTTCCTCCAGACTGAATAGAACTGACCTGTATAACCAATAGAATATTGTGTTAATGATGGTGCATGACTTCAAAGGCTGGATCATAAAAAACACTGTGCCTTCAAGCAGCCCTGTGGAGAGATCCAGGTAGTAATAAGGAACTAAGGCCTCTTCTCTGGAACTGGCAGTAACTTGCTTAGCATGTGAATGGGCCAACTTGGAAGAGCATCTTGGAAGGCCTGCCTACCAGCCCAGTTGACTTGTCTGTTCCTGTGCTAGGTTTACCCATTTTTGCTGCCCCTGACTTCTGACCTCAAGAATTTTATGGAATAATGTTTAAGCTACTAAGTTTCAGGGAAATATGCAACAATAGGTAGCATAACTTTTGTTGATTCTGACCCATTTTTCAGATCACATGTTCCTGTCTTTATCTCTCAGTAAATTTTTAGTTACTGAAGGCCAGGAAGTTTGTGTGTAACTCATTTTTGTGAGATTTATAGAGATTATTGCGTGCCCTGTAATAATTAACTTGAATGTGTGTTAAGGTTTATATCTAGATGTTCCCCACAAAACCTCATGTGGTCAAAGGTGGAGTTTAAAGGTGGCTGGATTTAGAGTGTGTGAATGTGGATTAAGAGTGTGATGCTGGGGTTAAAGGTGTGGATAATGAAAGCTTCACCCTGGATGCAAGTGGCACCAATCAACAGGTTATACCTGGATGCAGTATAAGGGGAAAAGAAAAAAAGCAGGCTTGCTGCTGCTACTGCTGCTGCTGCTTATTGCTTCCTTAGTTCATGCCTGCCTTGCCTTGGACTGTTTCTCCTCTACCATGTCTCTGCAATGCCACCCTGCCTTAGAGCCAGCTGATTATAGACTGAAACTTCCTCAGAATATGAGCTAAAGCAAACCTTTCCTGCTTTAACTTTGAGTATCAGGTGTTTTGTCCCAGAAACAAGGAAAATAACTAAGACAACGTGATTAAGTTTTTTTCAAGACTAAAACACCTAAGTTGGTCCTATTGCTTCTGTTTGGAATGGTGGAATTTATCTCCTTTTTTGCTGGGAAACAAATACAATATTTTACATGAGTTTGCTTAAGAATTTAGAACACTTGAAATATATAAATGAAATCAAAATGCACTTACGATGTAACAGTCTAACAATGATCTAAACAAATAGAATGAAAGACACTGGGCCAAGAAAAACAGTTATGGGAGCTGATAGTTGATGTATTCACTAAAGGCTATCCTTTTTTGCTTACTTGCCTTATTCCATATTTAAAAATAATTTCAGACTTACAGGGTATATGATGTAGCTCAGTGGTAAACTAGTTGCCTAACATGAGTTTGACCCTTAACATTAAAAAGTAATAATTCAAACTTATAGATAAATTGGGGGGCAACATGCTGAATGCCACATACCTTCTCCCTACATTAACCTATCATCAAGATTTTGTCTCATTTGCCTTATTACTTGTGCTTATGGCCATTCTTGCTTTTTCTCTCAATACACATATATATACAGATGCACATGTACTGTACCATAAATACTTGTATATACATTTTTTTCTAAGTCATTTAAGCATAACTTTAATGTCCATGCTTCCTAAATTCTTAGAGGTATAATAAATATACTTAGCAACTTCAGTAAATTTTGCCCTGATTCTTTAAGCTTATAGTTCAAGTTCAAATTCACACAGTCTCTCTGGGAGAAACAGTCCAGATGCTGGAATATAGCATTCTGGAGAAGACAAGAAGGAAGGAAGTGGGTCCCTTGAGCCAAGAAAAAAACTGAAGTGAGAATCGAGGCACACAGAGAGAATAAAAGAAAGAAAAACTTAAACGGAAGAAAGCAGGAGTTGGCAGCACTTTCAGCCGGGGCCAGAACCACCATGCAACAAGTGCTGTTAGAACTTGGAGATGCACAGTCACAGAGAAGCTTGTGATTGGCAAGCCAAAATCCTCTCTGGGGAGGCGCAGTGGCAGAGGGGAGCAGTAGACTGGAGAACTGCACTGGCTGGCAGTGAATGTAGGGGACTTAGTCCTCTGTGGGAGTGGATGATTGGCCAGGCACCATTTTGGAGTCGGGCAGGATAAGCCCCAAGTGAGAACTGCAGCTGGCTTCATTCAGCCACTCCTAGCTCAGAGCAGACTGGTGGAAATTGCTTGGACTGAGTCCTGCCCCGGGGCATGGTTCAGTCGCCACCGCTGAGGTTTCCCTAAAGTTATCCTTAACCAACTCTGCCCTCCCAGTACGTACTAACCTGGTGAGGATTTCTTGCTGTTAACCAGCTTGGAAGGAAGGTGCCAGCTTGCCCTGCCCCTGCTTGCACTCCAGTAGCCACCAGCAGGCTGGAAAAAAGCAGCAAACAGGGAAAATCACTAGCCAGCATGCTTCAGAGTAATTATAACCAATACAGGAAGTGCTGGGGACCCCATTACCCATTGGTCTGGAAGAAACCAGGAACATGACAAGAAGAAGAAGCAAAAGGCAGACTCCAGCCTCCAACCTAAGCAGTACTAGTCCAGGAGATGTAAACACAGAAGAGATCAGGTGTTGCACACCTACAGTTTTTGAAGCAACAGCAACTGAAATAAAGAAACAACTCCATGAAGCTATAAAAGAACTTAGGACAGATATACTATTATAGGTAAAAGAAGATATGAGAAACATAATAAAAGAATTGCTAAGCACCTCTAAAGAAGACACAGATGGAAGAATAGAGGAGCATAGAAAAAGGAGGGAAACCTTGAATGATGAATATAAAAAAATTTAGAATACATGAAACAGATTCAGAGATTTTCAGAAAATTAAAAACACTGAAAACTGGCAAAACTGCTTAAATATAGACCATTAAACCTTGAAGACAGGTTTTCAGCTTGTGATCGCAAAAGAAAAGATCTCTTAAAAATAAGAACCAAGAAGTAACAATACAAAGGCTAGAAGATGACAAGAGGATCTATAACTTAAGAGTAAAAAATGTGAGTGAAGAAGCAGGGGTAAACACAAATGAAATACAAAGGCTATTCACAGAAATAATTAAAGAGAACTTTCTAAGCATAGGAAAAGGAAATTCAGATATATAAAGCATACAGAACTCTAGCCAGCTATAACCAAAAGAGATCTATACCCAGACAATCATCAAGGTCCCAGAAATTCAACACAAGAACAGAATATTAAAAGCTGTTAGAGAGAGACTGCAGCCCTTTCAAGGGGAGAACCACCAGCGGCTCCTGAGATCCAAGCCATATTGAAACTTAGGACCTTGGGAAACCAAGCAACCAGCCTGCCTCCCTGCTAAGCAATAGTGAACCTACTGGTGCATGGCCTAGAGCCAAACATCCCACTTCCCCTACCTCTCTTCTCCTGTACCCCCGTGAGCAAATGGGAACCAGAAATCTGAGCATCTCCTGGGAGGCTGACCATAGCAAATAAGGGGTATTTCCTTTTACAATCTCTTTGAAGGCAAATATTTTTATTACTATTTTGCTCTATTCTGATTAATGGTACTGCTCTATTCAATATTCTGTTTTGATAAGTTCTCTAATGTTCTGTATTTCATTTTATTTTGATATACGTGATTGAAAGAACAACTATTATAAAGATAATGAAATATACTGTGATACCTATTACTATTATCCCAGTAACCTGCTGCAAAGTTCTGTACCAATTTCACTACATAGTCTCATTTGGCTTTATTCTGTCTTGTTCTGTTGTATTTTAATACTTTCCCAAAAAAAAGAATTAAAAAAGAGCTGTCAGAGAAAAAAAACAGATCCCCTATAAAGGAAAACCCATCAGAATCATGGCAGACTTCTGGACACAAACCATCAAATCAAGAAGAGCTAGGAGTGAAGTATTCCAAGTCCTGAAAAAAAATAACTTCCAACCAGATTGATATACCCTGCAAAACTGTCTCTCAAAATTAATGGAGAAACAAGATGCTTCCAAGACAAAGACGAACTAGGGGAGTTCATGACCACCAATCCAACCCTACAAAAAATACTAAAGGATATTCTACAGAAAGAGAGAAAAAGACCATGGTTTCAGGAACAGTGGCAGAGGGGGCTCACTGAACAGGACAGACAGTGGAATGAAGGGGAAAAGTAGACAACCATGGCAGAAAAATAGCATGGCAGAGATGAGGCAGAGAATGTTGGCCATAATCGCTAACATGGATGGCCTCGATATCCTAATAAAAAGAAACACAGGCAGAATGGATCAGGAGACAGGGTCCACCAGTATGCTTTATACAAGAAATACATGTAACCCAAAAGGGGGTTTATAGACTGAAAGTCAAAGACAAGAAAACAATGTTCTATGTGACAGGGCACCAGAAACAAAGTGGGGGTAGCTTGCCCATCAGCTGCAGATTGGTTAGAAAGCCATGACACTTTTATACAATGGAAAACTACTTAGCTATAAAGGAAGAAGATCTAGGGGCCGGGGATTTGGCTCAGTGGCTCAAGCACTTGCTTGGTAAGCACAAAGTCATGAGTTTAATCCCTGGTACAAAAAAAAAAAAAAAAGAAAGAAAGAAAGAAAAGACCGTGAGGCTCTTGTAGACAAATGGATACAGTTTGAGATCATGCTCAGGTAAAAAGGTTCAGAATCATTGAGGTGAATAGTGGGTTGCCTTCCTAATATAAAAACTAAAAGAGTTAGTGGGATCCAAACTGTACAATATATCCCATGAAAGTGAAAGGGTAAGAATTGTATAAAAAGGGAAGGCAGTGGTCATTGTTAATCTATTATCATAATTTGAAACTCATAGTGTTTTCATTGTTCTGTTTAGTTTGGTTTTATTCTGTTTCAGTTTGTCTACTAGATTTGATGGCATAGACAGCTATTCCAAAGATATCAGGCTATATAATGGTAGCAATTTTTGATTTCCTATTAGTTTGATTTGAAGCCCTGTATTGCTTTCAATATTTTGTTTTGGCTGATTTTATTTTATCCTGTTTTGTTTGATAGTATTAAGTCTGAGGGTATAGGCAACTACTTTGAAGACAATAAGATACACTACAATATCCATTCTTGTTCAACTATTATCTTCTTTTGAAGTTCTATAATGTCTCCAATGTTTTGTTTTTATTGGTTTTGTTCTGTACTGTTTTGTACAACAAAATGCCTGATGATATGGGCAATTCTTTTGAAGATAACAAGAGGCATTATGGTAGCCATTACTGATCTCCTTATATTTTGTTTTTAAGTCATGTACTATGTTTATCCCTTTGTTTTGATTGACTCTATTTTGTTTCGTCTCATTTGGTTTTATTCTCTTAAAAAAAAAACAAATTCGTCAATTGATCAAATAATGTCCTGTGTGGCTCTTTCTTCCTTCCTAGTGTGGGGTCCTCTCTGGGGTCATGTAGTTGTAACATTGCCAGTCTTTCTATTAGCTCATGGCATTGTTATTTTGGAAGAATAAAGGTCTGACTCCTCCCCCTTTTTAGTAGAATGCTCCATGTTTTGTGTTTATCTGTTTCCTAATAATTATATATTTTACAAATACCCTTTTAAATGTTCTAAAATGTGAAAATAGTTTTCAATCCAAAAACTCAATTTGAAACAAAATTTAGGTCAAATATGGAATTTGAAAGAACTATTAGATATCAAAATGAAAAACTAAAATGTGCTAAGAATCAATTTCCTAGAAAATATTTACAGTAAGATCTTTTTCAGTCTTTCAAATTATTATAAATGATTGACTCAACAGCTGGGTTTTTAAAAATCAAGAATTCTCTTAGCATTAAAGTGACTTTAGACAGCTTTATTTGTTTTATCCTGTACTGCGCTTTCCAGGAAGCCGACAGTATTTTTCTGTAGAAACAAAGGATTTTCTTCCAACTTCTGCTAAATTTATTCAGTGAGCATTATTAAGTTATTATTCCTTGCCAGATACTGGGGTGGACCCTGGGAATATAAAACAAACTCAGTATGCCACGTTGTGTGTTAAAAGATAATCAGAGAGACTAATGAGCCACAGAATGGGAGGAACTTTCACTGCAGAAGTGCCCCTTGGAAGGGGGAGATGTTATTGCATAAATGCCCCTTTCTGCTCAAGGAGGGCAATCACTGTTGTTCCTTGTAAAGAAGCACATCCATCTACAAAAAAAAAAAAAAAAATACACCACGCTGTTGCTTAGCATGTTTTAAAACCTATTTTGGTGCATCAAAAAATGACAAACCAAGGGCTGGGGATTTAGCTCAGCAGCATAAGCATCTGCCTTGGAAGCAGGCAGTTGTGAGTTTGATCCCTGGTACCGATTTTTAAGAAAATGACAAACCACACTGAATAATAGTCAGTTCATTCCACAGATTTGGGAATGAGAGATTATTTTTTATTGCTCTAGTTTTTTAATTGTTGCAATTGTTTTGAACTATATTATCTGACCCAGGGATTCACTTTTTTCTTAACTTAATTTTAAATTATACATTTATTTGTATATCTTTCCCAATAGTTACATAGGTGTCTTAATTTTCTATCATTTCTGAGACAAAATACCCAACTTGCAAAGTTAAAGGGAGAAGGTTTATTTATCTCACAGTCTGTAGATATTTCAGTCCATATTGGCTGGCTCCAGTGCAGGTTTGGCACATGGCAGAGGGGCAACAGTTCATGGCAGAGGAAGACAGCAAAAGCACAAGAGAGGTAGGGTGAGGGACAAGCCTCTTTTGATCCCTTATATTGCACGCAGGCTACGCACCCTAGGGCAGGTGTAGCACTCACAACCTTAATCCCTGCATTGGACTATGAATCATTCACAAACTCTAGAAGCCTGCCCCCATGACTGCATGAGGCTTTGAGGATACATCTAGACACAAACTATAACACAGATGAATGCATAAATATTATTTTAAGATACAAATTTTTTTATGTCTAAAGACAACTCTGTACCTTCTGGTGCAATGATCATAGTTTTGGCTTTATTAGTGACTGTCCCATGTGTAAAGATCTTAAGTGGTTCATTTCATCTGGAGACTAATGTGTTCACCACATTGTGAGTCTGATCACTGTTAGGAATGTCATTATACATGGACTGCTGAAAATGCTAAAACTTAAGCCTGGAAGTAAATACTGTTATGCTAACATTGGGATAATTTCTAATAAGAGTACTGCTATAGATAATGCCAGTTTTTATAAACATAACATATATGAATACACATGATTGTACTATACAGATTTTTTTAAAGTCAAATTATATTACTTAGGAAGATTAACTTTCATGTCAGTCTCAGCATAAGAATAAAGAGAATGTAATCATTATCTATTCAGATTCTATGTTGTATATTTTCTCAATATAATAACTGAGAACAGAGAAAGATAGGATGCAAACTCAGCACTCCAAGCAAGTTTGTTTTACTTTAAAGAGAATAAAACCAAGCAAAATAAAACAGAATAAAGCCAATCAAAACAAAGCAGTGTGGGCTGGAGATTTAGCTCTATAACATAAGCGCCTGCCTGGCAAGCATGAAGTTGTGAGTTCAATTGCCGGTACGAAAAATAAAAATAAAAATAAACCAGTGTAAGTGACACAGGACTTCAAAACAATAGGAAATCAATAATGATTATCATAATGCTTTTGTTGTCTTCGAAATAGCTGCCCATAACTTCCAACATAGTAAAAATCAAATAGAACAGAACAAAATAGAACCAGTAAAAACAAAACAATGAATAAAGGACTTCAAAACAAGATAAAGAGTAAATCCAAAATAGCTACCATAATATATCTTGTTATCTTTGAAATAGCTGCCCATGCCATCGGCTATAATAAAATCAAACAAAACAGACCAAAACCCAACCCAACAAAACAATGAAAATGATCCAGATAATAGGGGATCAACAATGGCTACAACCTTCAGAAGGAGATCCCCCATAGATGCTACATTGTGTGTTGTTATCCTCTGAATAGATGATCAGACTACCAGCTTTAGACTTGCAAAGTCAGTGAAACACTAAACACTTAAGCATTAAAGTGTATTTTACCTCAGTAGCCATCATTGCAGACTGTGTTTCTCTGGATTAGCCAGTCACTGATGGTGGTGGGTCGGGAGGGTGGCTTTTCTTGTTTCCCAGCCTGCACACCAGTTAGGGGCTGGTATCTGGCTCTCCCCTCAGCAGCCCACTCATGGGCCAATTCTCTTCTTGGTGACTTTTTGTTCTCTTCCTCTGTGGTCTGCGAATGGCACTAACTTATGGGAAAAGGCTGGCATCTGGCTCTCTCTGCAGCAGCCCAGGCATAGTGCTGATTTGCAGAGAGGGCTTGCTTCTGGATGACTTCTTGTTCCAAGCAAGTTTATTGGTAAGCCTGACGCACTCCTCTGACCTGGTGAGAAGAAGAGAGAAGACACTCTTTTATAGACTTGAGAGGTTCAAGGCTTTTCAACAGGTAGAAAATTATCTAACAGGAGACTTCTAGACAATTTAGCAGGGGACTTCTGATTCCCTTTTTTGATAATCTGGCCATTTTGCCCAGAAAACTATAGAAGGTTAAATAGACAGACTTAGATCTCCTGAAATGCTGGGCTTTGGTCAAGATAGTGGTGCTCCTGTCCAGTCTGTAGCATCCCAGGCCATAAAGAGGTATAGGGAAAGAAGCGTCTGTTTCTGATCTGGCTGCTTCTTGCTGATTAGAGCCAGTGAGTGGGTTCTCAGAGTTGGAATGAGCAGAAATGCTGTCTTGAGGTGCTTGGGTAGTTGCCCTGGAGATGATCGCCATGCATTCCTGAAAAAAATCTTTGAAATAACTTGATTATATAAGGCATAAGTATGGGCAACAATCATGAGAGGCTGTTGGGAGAGGGAGTAGCCATTGAAGAGGGAGGGGCAGGGTGTCTTTTGAGCTGATATCTCTTGAGTCTTGAAGCTTGGACTTTGAGCTGTTTGGCTCCATCCTACAGCTTTGCTGAGTCCTCCTGCCTCCTAAACAGAGAGATTATTTAACTCCAGAGAACAGGTGTCAACAAATATACTAAACCTCTCCAGCCATATGGCCAAACAAGACTGTGACCCATCCTGGCAGCTGACACTGAAGAGCTAAAAGGCTCTGTACATGGTTCCAAAAATAAACTGAGGGGCCTTGATTGACCTTAACAGATAATAGAAGATTAATTTTGATTGACACAGATCTCATTTTAACTTGTTCTTGAACACCCAGCAGAAAAGTATAACCAAAGAGATATGAAAGTAATAGTAATGTAGACAATAAAGGAGCCTCAAATCACTGAGCCCTGTTGACAGTTTCCAGATACACCTGCAGACAGGTCTAGAAGCCACTTGGTTCAATTCCTGTTCCAGTCCCTTAACAACAATGTCTGGGTGTAACTCCTTCCCTAATCTGTCTTCCCATTCTGATGCTCATGATTTGGTTATAGATAGTTCTTTAATCTCGTGGTAAATTTATTCTTGCCTAACTTCCAGTGATCATGCAGATAGAACCAATGATAAAAGTGCCTGAGATCCACTGCCACCACACAAAAGACCTACTTCATAAGGTATCACATTTGCCTCCGATTTTTTTTAAAAAATACCTCTCTCTCTCTCTCTCTCTCTCTCTCTCTCTCTCTCTCTCTCAGAGCATTTCTTGATATTATGACACAAAAGGACTCCTTTGCTTCTCTCAGAGTGATCTTCTAGAAATTCTCTGTGATCTCTGGCTTCAGGGAGGCTTTTTGATTTTATTCTCACCCAAATAGTTTATTTCCTCTATATACTCTCACTCTGGTTGCCAACATCATTCAAAATATAATGGCTCCACTCAACCCACTCCCTTGATCTGCTTCCACCTCCCCCAAATGGCTGATCTTGGATCCTGAGTCTCCACCCCAGCTGGATTATTTGCCTCTGAAAAAGTCAACCCCAGAGACACTGCCCTGGATGAAGGTTCTGATATTAGACTCCCAGAAATGCTAAAAGAAAATTTATCAGACCCTCAAAACTTTTCACTTTCCACACAGTTCCATCACAGTCAAGACTATACCTGGCCCACAAGGGCCCTTCTATGTCACCAAACAACAAAACAACTCTGCTTCTCCAGTGGGCTCTCTCTCCTTCCTCCCGTCAACCTATAATCCAACTTCTCTAACCTTCTGATCATGACAGTGTTAATCATAAACTGTCTTACGGGTACCCAGGTACACCTTCTTTCAAGACAGTCTAAGCTCTACCATATAAAAATATTGCCAAGAAAGAGGAAAGGACCCCCTAAAAGACACCCTGATGCTGCTCATACTGAGGTGCAGGAATGCAAACATCTTGCTACACCCAAGGGCTGAATCTTCCTAAATTAAAGATTTGATGCTCACAGCCAAGAAGCCCCAATAAAACTGCAGCCAGCTTCACCCCTCTTCCGTGACAGTCACAGCCTTTAGCTTCTTTCATATCTGGCATAATTTGGAGGCTATCTGACACCTTCTCCCCACCCACTTCCTGATCTCCTCCTTTCTCTGTTTGACCTCTCCAGATTCCTCTCCCTAGACACTGGAGTCTTTTAGATGTGTCTACAAGCATCAATGTCTGTTTCCCCACAAACTGAACAGGAACTTACACACTGGGACTCTTTTCTCTCATCTTCAATATGGCTACATCTGACCTCTTCACCCCTGTCTCATCTATCAGCCATGTCAGAGCTCTTCATGCAGTCTGTTAACCCCTTTATTAACCCCCCTGGGAATCCCGACAGGAACTGCTACCAGACTAGGGGATTTGGGAGTCTCCTTGAGTTTACCCATCTCTCAAAGAAGCTGGCAGAGGGGCTAAGGAGTCTCTGACCAGCTAGGACACCTCCAAGACCAGTAGATTCCCTAGCCTCTGTAGTCCTTTGAAATTGTTAGGCCTAGATCTCCTCATGTCCTCTCACAGAGACATCTGTGCCCTCCTTCAAGAATGATGTTTCTTCTTCTTCAAACCTTAATTGTTCAACATCCAGGAGACCAGTTTTCTTATCTAGATATCAAGTAGCTTGAAATGTATAATATGACCAGGGAACCATTACTTCCTTACTCATCATGGTTGTCTTAGAAGCTGAGTCCCTATGGAATGTTACCAGATACTATTGTAGTTTTACAGGGAAAACTTGAAATTAAGGGCAACAAAACATTTTAGTATAACAGTGCTGACATGATGATATCACTGTATTAAATGAACTGGCACACACATCTCATTACCAATAGCAGAACACAAGTAAGGGAGAGTCAGATATCTGACCCTAAATGTTTATCACCATAAACAACTTTGGCCTGGAGATTGCTGTTAGAATGAGATGTTTTTCAGTTTTGTGTTTTTGAAGATCTGTACACTTGGAAACACAAATACATGTAATGTACCATGCAGTCAGCAATAATGAGCGTCACAAAACAGGTCGGATCTGCCCAAGGAAGCACCTCTGCCCTGTTTTTTGACATTGACCAGTCCAGCTATCTGCTAATTATGCATAAAAGCTCATGTCCAGTAGCAATTTCAAAAATGGGAGGAAAAGCCTTTGTCTGGAAGCACCAGTTAGGCCAGAGTTGGGACCTGGGGACAGTGTTCTCAGTGTGTGGCTGAATGTCACCTTTCCCAAATCAGCCTTGAAAGTGTCTTAACTCTATTGAGGCAGTAGAACAAATTAACCCTGTAATTGTAGTCTAAGAATTTATAAAACACAAGAGATATTTTAAGCAGCTGGGGATGGAGGTGTATGCCTGTAATCCCAGCACTCAGGAGGCTGAGGCAGGAGGATCGTTGTGAGTTCGAGGCCAGCCTGTGTTACAAAATGAGCTCAAGGCCAGCCTGAACTACATAGCAAGACCCTTAAAAGAGATGTTTTAAGTATATCAATCAAAAATATTCACTCGAAGCCAAAAGTAAATTTATAGATTTTTGTTTCTCCAGTCCTATCTGTTTACTGGCTGGTAGAGGAAGGATTGCGGGAGTGGCAGGGGCCACTGCCCACGATGGAGTAACTGATAGGGAGGGCCAGGGAGAGGGGTAGAAAGCCGAGCTGCTTCTGGGGCCCTCTGAGGCAGCACTGGCTCAAGCTCGTTCAAGACAAGGAGGAGGAGGAGGCTGGTGTGAGGAGAGCTCATCCTCCCGGTTAGGGTTAGAATTTAAGGTGTTAAGTGTAGGTTAGGAAAGGAGGAAAAGTTTCCTCCAGTATTGTCTGGTGGGCAGAGCAAGTTTGGTGGAGAAAGAGAGAGAAGCAAGCAGAGAGAAAAAAAAGCTTGGCATTTCCCTGTCCCTGGTTATCAAGCTGACAAAGAATTTGGAAATCAAGTTAAAGAATAAAATATGAGACAAGCTAAATATTCCCTCTTAAACTGAGGGACAAAAGATCATCTAGAAGGTACCCCAAAGGTGTATCTCTCCCGCTTCTCTCTAGAAGTCTACCCCAGAGTCCAGCCCTTCGGGGCCCCCTGGGAAGTTGAGATTCTCTATGTGGCCTACCTATGTCAGAGATTTTTCTGGGAGATTGGGCAGGCATCCCAAGGAGGTACCTGCCAGAATTTGAGACATTTGTGAGCCCATTTTTGGTTCTATTCTTTTGAGATCATTTACAGAAAAGGAGACATGAACCCCAGTGGGCCTTCAGCCTCTGCTGCAGTAGCTCTCTGGATAAGACCGGGTGAGGAGTGGAAGTGCGGAGGGGAGTGAGGGGCTCTAGGGCTGGCAGCAGGAAGGTCAGAGTGCGAGGGACCAAGAGAGGTAGGTGAGAGTGATGTGGGGGAGACAAGGGGCCATTTTGTAGCTGAATAAAGCTTGGCTCTAGGGGACCTCAGACCATTTGCCATTCCTCTGGATAAAATTTTCAAGGTTTGTAAAATTGACAGGCCAGTAAGAGCCATTGTCCAGCTTGTAATCTAACCACACAGTAGAATAAAAAGAGATTTTTGGCTGATATCTCCCTTAAGACCCAATTGGGAGCGATGATAGGAGGAAGCACCACAAAGAGGTATCTCCTGAAGGTGTTGAGGGGTGACTGCACATCCTAGAAGGACCATAAAGCTGACCATGGTCAGGAATCACCTAATAGGGCAATTCAAGGCTGGAGTCCATGAGCTCCTGGAACAGGACGGAGATGTCTCCAAATGTCAGCATTTCCCCTAGTCTGGAATTAGATGTCCTCTCCTCTCCAAGGAACTGAAAGAGAGGAGAGGAATGGGACCATGGGTCAGACCTCTTAGGGCACCAAGGAAGGCTCCAAAGCTATATCTTACCTTTCCAGGAAATGACAGTGGAATCAAGCCAGTGCTGGATGTTTTGGGTGAAGTCTAGTAAACCTTAGACTCCAGTTTGCAACCAGAGGCTGGGTAGGGAAGAAAACACTGATGATCTGATCAGGCAGTCAGAGTTCAGAAGTTAATCTTGAAAGTTCACCAAGAAGCAGCCTTAGCCAGAACCTTTCCATCTCAACAGGAGGCCATGATTCCTCAAAATTAGCCCTGTGGAAGCTGAAGGGGAGGTGGGTGGTGAGTGGCTGGTGAACTCTCAGGATCCAAGACTTAGCCTTGGGCCACCTAGAGCTGCCCACTGCTTCCTGGATTGCGAGCAAATTTCTCTCCAGCCTCAGCTCCTGTTCTAGTTTAGGCACCAGATGAGACGGGGAGGGCAAGATATAAACTCAACCATGCAAGCAGGGCCCTCTGATCTGGCTGGCCTAAGAGAGAAGGTACTCTTTTACAGACTCAGGGTGGAGGGTGATTTAAGGCTTTGGCGGGGGGGGGATAACAGGAAAGTTCTCGGAGATTTAGCAAGGGACCTCTGGTTCCCTTTTATGGTAATTGGCCATTCTGCCCAGGGAACCAAAGGGACAGCTCAAAGGGTAGGTTTATTTGGCTCACTTTTCAGTCCACAGTCAGCTATTCCAAGGCAGGACAGCAGGGCAGAGAAGCGTGCCCCAGAAAGGCTGCTCACTCCTGGCTCCCGGAAGCAGAGAGTCAAAGGAAGCCAGGGAAGAAGTTAGACCCTCCAGGTGAGGCCCCAGTGACCCACCTCTTCAGAGCAGACCCCACTTCCTGAGAGAAAGTCCGCTATAAACCCCATAATCCAATCGCCTTACTGTTGTGCTGCTTGTAAGCAAACGAGCCTCTTGAGTAATGTCTACATATAAACCATAACAGTTGGTAAATATTGACCAAGGAGTGTTATTTTATTAAGTGCACATTTTAATCAAAATAATTTTCTAATATGATCTTAAAAATAAGCTAATCTTGATAAAATTTTCTTCCTTTAAAATTTAGGAGAGGACAGAGGTGCTTTTCTTCCATGTGGTTTAAATGCAAATAGCTATAATATAGAATATAGTTTTTCAAACTACCTTTTTTTGAGACAAACTCTTACTAGGGAGTTGACACTGCTTTTGAAATCACTATGTAGCCCAAACTGGCCTCAAATTCACAGTGATCCTCCTGCCTCCGCTTCCCTAGTGCTGGAATTACAGACATCACCACCATGCCTGGCTCAGACTACCTGAGTTGTTGGGCTGCCCTATAGTGTAACAGAGTTGTGAAGTGTAAAGAAGGCTTTGAATCCGATTATAAGTGAATGTGTGTTGCTCAGAAGTTAATTTTTATTTATATTATTAGTATCAATAGTTGACTACACTGTCTTAAATTTAAAACCTTTGTTACTTTGCATAGAGCTTAGAAAATGAAATGCAACAATTTTTTTTCTCTCTTTTTTTTGAGGACCTGAGGATTGAACTCAGGTTAGATCTCCCACTCACCCTCTACCTTTCCTTTTCTTTCATTTTGAGGCAGAATCTTGCTAAGTTGCCCAGACTGGCCTTGACATTGTAATCCTCCCACCTCAGCCTCCTGAGTAGCTAGGATTACCAGCATACACCACACCCAGCTGTATTGTAAATCTTTTAGCTTACTAAAGATATACAACAATCAGGTATTCCTTTTTGTGTGTGTGTGTGCTAAAGCTTACTGAATGCTGGAAATTTTGTGACTCAGTCCTAACCCGATGTCTCTGTGAGACAGCTTCTGCCTTTCTCTCTCACCTGTCTTGCCTCACCTTTGCGTTGTCCATTTAAACAGATACCGCAGAACACTGGCTAACAGAACTTTGTTGCTCACAGTTCTAGAGGCTGGGAAGTCCTGAGTCCAAACACTAACAGGTTCAGGGTTGCAGGAAGGCTCACTCTGCTTTCAGGGTGCTATCTTTTTACTGCGACTTCACGTGGGAGGGGATAAACTAACTCCAGGCATTGCACGCTTACGGCCCAGTCACTTCCTAAAGACTTCGCATCTTTGTTTCCCTGTCTGTCTGTCTGTCTGTGTATGGCAAGGTTTTCCTATACATTCCAGGCCAGTTTTGAACACAGTGTGTAACCCAAGTTAGCTTTGAACTCACAGATTTGCCTCCCAGGTGCTGGGGAGCCTCACATCTTAATATGACTGCACGATTAAAGGATGAGACTTTCACCATGTGAATCTGCGGGAATCCAAGCATTCAGACCCTATCAACCTTGACCGTCACCCTCTAACCCTGACCCGCCTGTTTGCTTGCTCTTATCTAACGGCCTCGTTTCGGTTCCATGTCTAGCATGGTAGCTGCTACCTGCAGCGTGTCTATGTAGACTTGTTTATGTCAGATAGCAGTGGTATACGCCTGCAGTCCTAACTATTCTGAAGGCTGAGGGAAGAGGACTGCAAATTCAAGGCCAGACTGAGCCACTTAGTGAGACTCTATCTCAAAATAAAACATCAAAAGGGCTGGAGATAAACTTAGTGGTAGAGAGCCTCTGGGTTTAATCCCCACTGCTATTATAGAGCAAAAGTTAAATTTTTGTTGTTGGGTTTTGTTTGTTTGACTTTGTTTTAAAATTTAAAACAATTGATTTGCACATAGGGCTGCATGCGTGTACAATACATACACTATCACTGAATCCTGCCTCCAGCCCTAAAATTAAATCTCAAGTTCAGTGCCTCAGTTTTACTAACCACACTTCAAGTATTCAGTGACCACATGCGACTAGTAATTACCTTATTAGATGATTCAGGTATGGAGCATTTCCATCGTTGTAGGGACCTCCCCCAGATAGTGTTGTCTTCTAAGGTTTTGATTTTGTCTCCTCTCTTAGTCCTCCACACTTTTTGCTCTTTTTTAAAAAACCTATTTAAAGCCAGCTTATTTATCAACATTTATATTAGGTATAACTTACCGCAACAAACAGTACCAGCCAGTCCTGTTTATTTGCATTTCTGAGTTAGTTTCTTCTTTACTTTGGTTTTATATCTTTATTATTGGAATTACTGTGTGAAATATTAGGTTTCTGTACATGTGCTTCTCTCTACATTATGCATTTTTATATCACCTTGTAAATACTTCATTCATTTCAGTGTAAAAAGAGGGAAGATGGCACCAGACATAAGAGTCAAACATCTCATTTTGAATCCTGGCCTCTCCGCTTACCGTCTCTGTGACCTTCGACAGCTTTAGTGCTGGTGAGCCTTAGTTTCCTCGTGTGTAAAATGGAATGATAAACCAGGTATTCAACTTTGAGAAATCATATCAATCAACTATGAGAAATCATATAAATATAGGAAGATACTGACAAATATTATTTTTAAAAGATAAAAATACAGCAAATAGGAAAGAGCACATAATTTTAAGAGTACAGTAGTTAACTTGTTCTTTTCTCCTTTCTGGCCTTTTGCTAACGTCTTTGAATCAAGGTGCTCAGTGTTTAAATATATCCTACCTCTGCGAACAGTTTACAAATCTTTGCTACTTCTTAAGTTGTTTATCTTCTATTTCCTATGTATCTTGACTTTAAGACCTTTAGTGTCCTAGCTGAATCTTAACTGTCAAATCTTTGAACCATATAGCTTACATTATTCTTTTTCCTATTACAGAGGTAGATCTTCGTTCTGTCCCTCTAACATGCCATTCAGGCCAGCCTCCTAGTTTCCATGTTGTGTTATGTCATCTCCTAGGGGCAACTTCTTTCCCCTGCCTGCACTTGATCTGCCTACCTGCTCTTCAAGGTCTAGCTCAGGGGCTGGGGCTGTAGGTCAGTGGTAGACACTTAGACCACAAAAGAAAAAAGATCTAACTCAGATCTCATCTCTTCCATTAAGCTTTTCACAATTAGATTTTAGAATCCAGCTTTACCATACCTCATAATTTATTATTTATATATTATCTTTTCTTGAATGCATATGAATTGTTTTCTTTCTATATTGCTGTATATTTTTGACATTATACTGTCTCATTTTCTATTATCTAATTTGTATTACTATTATTTTTGTTAAGAATAGATATACTCTGTGTTTCTTCTTTATTTGCTGATGCTGAACATATGGTAAATCTTTAGTGAATGTTTGTTAAGTAATATTTTTGATGAATGGATTGCCAGACATGGATGATAGCATATGATTTTGTAGTTTTCATAGGATTTTTGTTTGTTGATAAATGCTGTTCTCCACTAGTTTATTTATTTTGCATGGCCTGGAGCATAGTCTCTCATTTTCCACTTTCATCTTTTTGAGAGATTAGTCATCACTGAGCTTCTAGAAAGAGTGTTGTACTGGGCACTTAATAATTCCCTCATTATCACATTGTTCCTCAGAAAAACCTCTCTGTTAGTACTTTTCCAGACTTTTTTTTTCAAGATAAAAGGAAATCCTATCATGTAGCTGATAATTATGGAGTGATATAAGAATTGATGTTTTAATAGCCCTAAAAGAATAAGTTGTTAATTTTTTGGCTGTTCTATAATATATGAATATAATATGATATTGTAATGAACTGTATTATGAGAATAAAAAGATATACCTGCAACCCAAACAACATTCTAGCAAATATAAACTTAAGTTATTTATTAAATCATTGTGAATTTTGTTTAAAAACCACACTAGTCTCATATAGATAAGTCTCATATAGATGCCTCGCTTATCTGTGTGGTAGGACCTTTTCTCATGCTTGGGAAGCTCTCTGCTATTACTTCTATAAATGATCTCTTTATGTCATTTGTATTGACTCCTACTTTTTTGCTGACAGCTATCACTCTTAAATTATTTTTCTTTGTGTTGTCTTGCAACCATTGAATTGTTATTTCCTGGTTCCTTGTTATTTTTAAGAGATCTTTCCTTTCATGATTGCTAGCTGCCATCCTGTCTTCAAGGTCTGAAAGTCTATCTTCAGTTTCTTTCAAACAGTTTTGCCAGCTTTCAATGGAGTTTTTAATTTCCTGGATAGCTCTTTGAGTCTGTTTCATGAATTCCAATTCTTCTTTATAGCATTTATTCAAGGTTTCCCTCATTCTCCTATGCTCCTCTTTTTTTAAACTATGTCTTCTTTAGATAAGCTCAGCAATCTTTTTATGTTTGTCATTTCTTCTTTTACTTGAAATGTTATTTCTGATTTGACTTCTTTTCTAACCTCAATGAAGTAGTTTATTTACTTCAGTTGCCATCATCCCAGAAATTTTAGGTGCAGCTTCTGCTTTCTTCCGTGTCCATGTCTCCTGGACTTGTTCTGTTTGGGCTGGAGTCAGAGATTGCCTTTTGCTCTTTCATCTTGACATTTTCCTGGGTTTCTCCAGACAAGCGGGTTGTGGGCACTTCCTATGTTGGCTACCCATCCATGGTGTAGAGGGACAGGTCAGGCACCTGTGTTTCACCTAAACTAGATTCCCAGGGAGGTGATGGGGTACAAGGCAGCCTCCTCCAGACACTCAGGGCTTCTCCAAAGCATGGCTGGCTGGTTCTCCTGGCTTGTGCTGGCTGCATGTCCCTGAAGGCAATGGTGGCTGGCAGACTCGTAGTGGCAGGCAGGGCTGGCTGCTTCTCTCCACTCGTGCTGGCTATCCACCCTCATACATTACCATCTTTTGTTTTAAAAAGTAAAACACAATAAGAGAGTATTAATGATACAAACAGATTTTTATTGAAAGACAAAAATTTGCATTTGATGTGCTTTTGTGAGCTGTTACACAATGCTTGGCTGCTGGGGCAATTCTAGGGCAACCATGCCTGCAGAGAGGGCTCCGTGATTCTGCTGCAGCGTGCATGCCACAGGTTCACCACCAATGAAATGGGGAATGAGCATCTGTTTTTAAGGTAGTTAGGTTTATATGATACATGTTTGAGAAATACCTATCAGAGTGGAACGTGGAAAGTGAATATCATTGTGCCTAATTATTTTTTTTTGTATTTTTGTATTTTTACCGGTACCAGGGATCGAACTCACGACCACACGCTTGCAAGGCAGGCACTTATGCCGCTGAGCTAAATCCCCAGCCCCCAATTGTGCCTAATTATTTAGAAATAGACTGTGATGGATGGCAGAAAATCCTAAATTACAGTGGCTGAGAAAGCTGGAAATTTCTTTGACCACACAAGACTGGGTGATAACCCATGACTTGTATCACACCCCAAGATGTGAGGAAACCAAACTTGTAATTTGTTGGTGGGCCATCTTGTCCTCAATCTCCTGGTTAAAAATGGTGACATTCACATGTACCACGTTGGGATAGAGAAGTTAGAGTGAATAAAGGAAATACCATGCATGTTCTCTGATTCTGCTCTGATTCTTTTGAATAGGAATCCTAAAAAAACAGTATGTGAAATTTCTACCTACATGTCACTGGCCAGAATTTCATGAATTGACTGCACTTCATTGCAAGGGAGGCTGAGAACTGTAATTATTCTCAGCTGCCATAGTCCAGTTAAAAATGTTATTATGATGTAGGACGGGAAAATCCCGTGTTTTATGCTATGTTATTAAAGTTATAAGATTATGACTTCTTTGACACCCGTATGATTTGGATTATTATTTTTACAAAGAAATAGTCCTAAATGAAGCACACAGGCAAGTCCTTGTTTTCACAAGGTAGAGAAGTTATATTCTTGCCTGGAGTGAGTGATACAGCAAAGGAGAAGGACCTCCATCCAGTCTCTAGTGTAACCCTCTTAACATTCACAGTTCAGAAAGAGAAAGAGAAACCATCAGAAGGAGGGAGGGGAAACAGTGTGACTGAGTATCTGAAAAGCTGAGGGTTTCACGGAGGGAAGTATCCGCTATGTGAAATGCTCCTGAGAGGCTGGATAAAATGAGGACAGGAAACGAGCACTGCATTTGGCAACACAGATGTCACTTATGACCTTCGTATCAGTAGTTTCAGTGGAGAGTTATTGAGAGCTGACGTCAGGGTGGAGAGGGCTAGAGGGAAGTGGGTCAGGAGGAAAGAAACAACTATCTTGAGAGGTTCTGCTGCTGTCAAAAGGAGAAAAATGGGCAGAGGGTTGGAAGCAAACCAGGACAGTTTTTTGCCCTGTACTAGGACTGAATAGAGCATGTTTGCATATTTGTATTCATATGGGAATGAGTTAACAGGCAGTCTTAAGCCTGTAGACATCGGTGCTTATGATGTTAAAAAAGATATTTGTTCTTCGAAAGTCCCAGCAGAATCAACTGTATATTTTTCTTTATACTGGATTTAATGTTTCAGCAGTGCATTGCTTTTTATTCATGAGAGTTCAGTGTATTCTGTCTAGTGATAAATATATGCTGCTGGAGAAACTTGTGTTTCTTGGAAGCATTTTTAGGAGCTACCCAGTTGCTAAAACACTTCCCAATGTAATAATTCTGCCTTACCAAAATAGTAAATATTTTATTTAAATAATTGCAAAATACTGCTAAGACATCAACACTACTTCCATTTCAAAGTGTATGTGTCTTGTTGAGAAACTGAAAATATAGAAATGAACTGTGTGATAGCTAGTCAGTGTATTTTTCTGAAGTACCTGCCATGGTCCAGGTACTGCTGACAACCTGATTCAGGGCTGAAACAGTCTCCCCTCAAGGAATGCTTACATTTTAAAAGCTGGGAGGGAGACAACAAGCAGATAGGGGGGTAACTTTGGATACTGAAAGTACTATGCAGAAAACAAAATGAAATCACATAGTAGAGAATGACTTGGTAACTACTTTTGCTAGTTAAAAAAAAGCCCTTTTGAGGTGGTCTGTTAGTTAAGGTGGAGTCATAGATAAAGGAGGGTCAAACCAGAGAAAGGAGCAGGTACAAGTACCCTAAGGCAGGGCTTGGTAACAAGAAGCCAAATGGGCTGGTGTGGCTTGAATAGAGAACAAATAATGTAGGGAGGGAATGGTGGGAGATGGAGCAGAGTATGTTAGGATGAGATCATTTGAGCCTTGTTGATTAGGGAGAGGAAACTAGATTTGGACCTTTTCCTTAGAATTTACCGAAGGATTAAGTCAAGTTAAAGACACGATTAGATTTGCGATACTCCTGGACAGTCAGAAAGACCCTCTACAGAAGTCCATATGAGGGATGAGTTTTGGTGGTGGAAAGGTTGAAATAGATTCAAGGTATTTTAGAGGGTGAACGCTGGTAGGGTAGACTGATGAACTGGACATGGGATGTAAGGAAAGAAGACTCAGATATTCAATAAGAACATTTGTTAAATACCTGTCCCTAGGCAGTGTCCTGTTAGTAAACAAATATATTCACTGCTCCCCATTGTCCTTAATAATTTTTTCATCATTTCTTCCCATTCTGATGGATTTTTCAAACCACCAACCTAATGTTGTAAAATTAATGTTGATGTATTAGTGTGATATGAAAAATATATTATTTCAATTTTAAAGTCTTGATAACTAAATGAGAAATAAGTTACATGCCTTCCAATAGAGTATAGCGGCCAATGATTTATCTGCACTTCTGCGTATTCTGTTTAGGTGTCTGAATGCACTGAAACACGAACACAGGAGAGGTTCCTTCCCTTGGAAACACCCCTCTTCTTACTAACGTCTTTTGCTACCTCAGCCAAGCATTGGTTTCAATTTTGATGTCCATTTGATCACCCTCATCTCTATTTTCGGGTGAAGCTCGTTTCACCGTCTCTAGTACAGTATGGTCATTCTGTTCAAAGATCATAAAACACTCCCTGCCTGAGTCCTGGGACACTGGTACCCACAGTTTCCCCACCTCGCCGGAAGCTCTTGGGACTTGGTGAGGAATGCAGTCTTGCCAGCGATCCAGTAGGCAGGAGCACAGCTAACAATTAAAGCACAGCTGAGACCTAATCACATGTTGATATGGGCTCGTAACTTTGTGTGGGAAATTCTGATTTTGCCTGCAGGTGTCTCCCTCCTCGCTTAATTAAGATGGTCTTCTGTCAAAGCAAAGGCTCTGGTTAAGAACTTCAATTTCTGTTACATGTGATAGGGCCTGTCACCTGTTTGTCTAACTTGTAATACATTAGTCAGCAGTTTAAAATACTTGTTCTCTGCAAGAATCCATGTACTTTCTGTAAAGAGTCAGATGAGAAACATATTCATCTTTGTGAGCCATATGGCCTCTGCTACAACTCTCTGACCCTGCGCTGGTAGCATGAAACTGGCCACAGCAATGTGAAAGTGGGAATGGTTATGCTCTACTAAAACTGGATTTGCAGACACCTAGAGTGGATGGGATTCGGCCAGAATGTAGCCTTCTCTCAACTTTTGTTAGACAAACTCTTTTGCTCAGGTATCATTGAAACCTGGACAGAAAATAACTTAATAGAATATGTTTAGTGCCATCATATATCAACTGCTCTAAATAATAAGAGTCTATTCTTGGATTTGCGTGATACTAGGGCTTGAACCCAGGGCCTTCACACCAAACTATATCCCCAGCCCGTTTTGGTTGTTTTGTTTTTGTTTTTTTGAGACAGAGTCTTGCTTAAGTAAATTGCTAAATTATCCAGGTTGGGCTCAAACTTGTGATCCCTTGCCTCAGCCTCCCTGAGTGCTGGGATGATAGGTATACACCACAACACCTGAGTTACACTTCTAAAAAATCTTAGACAGTGCAATTTTTAAAACACTTTTTTGATGCTGGGCATCTAAATTGCTAGGCCCTCATGAATGTTAGACAAGACCTCTGCCATTGAGCTATATCCTCAACCACCCCAAACTGTGTTTAGTATTTTGTTTTGTTTGTACTGGAATGGTAGACACACGGCTGTGAGTCTGCGTAGTCTACAGTAGAAATACTGAATTAAAAATACACTCTTACAGCTGGTTATCTGTAAGGAAAAGGTGTCTCAATTCTGACAGGCAGTGGACATTAGCTACATAAAGACTGCCTGTTGGACCAAAAAAAAAAAAAAGGTAAAAATTCTTCAACAGAGCCAACTTTGCTCTCTTTCTGGCTTTTCTGTGTGCCGCTTCGGTACTCATTTTATTCAGTTAACCATTGTTAAGAGTTTGTTTTATGCATGGTATGACGCTCAGCAAGCATTATCTCCTGTGAATATCCATCCAGCAAAAAGTACCTGATCCCAGTGATTGGTATCTGTTACCCTGCCTGAGACAGCCAGTCTAGCATGCTCAGATGTATGAGGGGATACTCAGAAAGTATTTATGGGTAATTAGCACATACTGTACCAATAATACAATAAATAATACAGTAAATTGATATTACTGTTAATTCCTCTCATAGAATTAACGTGAATCAGTGGATGAATTGATAAATAGAACAAGCCAAGGCTGATATCTGTGAACTCAAGGAGATTCCAAACAGCCTGTAATGTCTAATAATTTTAACAAGATTACTGAAATATCTGTTCCTTTTTGATTGCCACCTCCTACACTTTGAATTAAATAAATACAACAGGTTTGTTTAGGAAAAGAAAGAAGTGAGAGCTAATTTAAGGCTAGACCCAGACAGGTATTTGCTGGCTTACAGAACTTGTATTTCTTTTTAAACACTAAGTTTCTGGTTTCTGGTGTTATAATAGAACTTTTCTTTAAATAGTCAAAGTCTAAAATTAGAAGAATTTTTGTGTTTGTGTTCATGTTTTTGTTTTTGTCTGTGTGGATATTTTGTTGTTGCTGTTATTTGTTTGTTGAGACAGAATCTTACTGTGCTGTCCAGGCCAGACTCAAGCTCATGATCCTCATGCCTACGCTTCCCAAGTAGCTGGGATTAGACCTGCAAGCATACCCAGCAAGTTATTTTTACAGATGAGATACTGTATTTAAGAGAGATGAGGAAACTTCTTTTTTCTCACTATCTCCTTGTATCAGAAATAAAATTTTGAAGGCCAGGTGTGGTCACACATGCCTATAATCCCAGCACTTGGGAGGCTGAGGCAGTAGGGTTTCCACTGCATAGTGAGTTCAAGGCCAGCCTGGACTACAGTAAGATCCCACATAGCAAGACCCTGATCTATGAACAAATGAATGAATGAATGAATGAATGAATGAAATAAAATTTTGGTCTAAGAGCCTGATAGTCTGATGTCTTATTTATTTTGTAATATATGATTATATATTTACACGTTTTATTGTTCCTTTTCTACCAGTTGAGTCATTCCACTGTTGTACCAGATGAACGTGACTTTGTAAACAACATTCATTCCTTTTAAACAGTAGTCATTTAAAAATTTTTAATCTATTTTTCTGAAATATCAAGGGTTATCTCCTACCCCAACTTAATATAGCCATCAGTTTAAGTGTATTTGATCCAAGGAGGGAACTAGCATTTCTTAAGTCTCCTATGTGCCGGGCAGTGTATTGCTATCATCATGATCATTGCTGAAATGTACTGAATAAATACTCAGTAGCAGTCACTAGGACAAGAGCTTCACATATGTTCTGTCACATTCCTCTCCACATTCTATGAAAAGGATGGCATTACTATCCTC
The DNA here is from genome assembly GCF_034190915.1 of Cavia porcellus. Classification (NCBI taxonomy): domain Eukaryota; kingdom Metazoa; phylum Chordata; class Mammalia; order Rodentia; family Caviidae; genus Cavia; species Cavia porcellus. The sequence continues at coordinate 37,237,280 of NW_026947504.1, read as the reverse complement.
ACAGTGATTTCAATGAAGAAACTATACTTGTAAGTTTAAATGCCTTCCAAGGCATCACAACAAGCTGTGAAATGAAGTTAACAAATTAACTTTTACATCTCATTTAGTGTTCCCAAATTCTACACAGTGGGCATTGTATTACAGTAAAGGATATTACAAAATAATTCTCTTGAACTAAGAAATGATTATATGCAGTGTTTCCCCTGTCTTTTTAAAAAATCACGTTCTACGATAGAAATGCAGTTCACATTTCAACCCAGTGCACACAGGTATAAATAAATCAAAACCATGACCTTTGATGTTTTCTATTTTAATTCTTTTTTTTTTTTTTTTGTCTTTTTTTGAGACAGGGTCTCACTATGCAGTTCAGGCTGGCCTTGAGCTCACTTTGTAGCTCAGGCTGGTCTTGAACTTGCAACAATCCTCCCACCTCAGCCTCCCAAGTGCTGGGATTACAGGCGTGAGCCACCATGCCCAGCTTATTTTAATTCTTTTATTAATGGATTTGAAATGTACAGTTTGAAATGTAGTGAGCTAATGTGATTCTACTTGTTGTTTTCTTAGAGTGAATGTGACACACAATAAGCCAGATATTTGTCACAGTTTTCTAGCCAATCATAATTCATTTAAACATGACATATTGAATGGTTACTCTGTCTTGGGTACAATGCCACATTCCAGGGTATACAAAGTTAGGTAGGATTTAGCCCTTACACTTAAATAGGTAAGCCAGACAAAAGGATAGGAACTTTTAGAGAATGCTAGGCTATCAGAATGAATGGTGAGCTATGGAAGGGCCCAGAGAGGAAGAGCAAGAACTAATTCCCCTAGTGAATGTTCTAGAAGGGAGTGAATGTTCTAGAAGGGAGTGATTTAGGAAACAGATCATGTGGGATGAGTAAGCATTTTCTGTGGCTAAGGGAAAAGGGCATTTCTGGCAAAGGGAGTCGCATTTACAAAGGCAAGGAGGTTTGAAAGTATGGAACTTGTTCCAGTAATAGTAAGGAATTTAGGGTAGCAAGACTTCAGACACTTAATAGGGAAGTGATGCAGAGAAAAAATTACAGGACCTTTAGGCCTTTTAAGATTGGACTTTCTTTTGGCGTTAAAAGCACAAACATATATACAAACAGATCGCTGCAGTATTATAGTGATTGGTTGTTACAATAAAAGTTTGCATACAGAGCAAAGATGAGGGTTTGTAACCCACGCTAAACGTTCACAGAGGCCCCCGGAGAAGGGCGCACCCAGGTGTAACCTAAAAGAATGAATAGGAGCTGGCCAGGTAAAGTCAAGGGCAAGGGCATTACAAGCATCGAGCAGAAGAAAAGCCAGCCTGAGAATCAATCACAGGACGGTGAGGAGCACTGTGGACCACAGTGCTGCTGGGTCAGTGTGGGTGAGGGATAATGTGAGTGAGCCCAGAGCTGACCAGAGCCGCGGGAGACAGGAGGCCAGACTCGAGCAGGATCAGCTCTCAAACTTTATTGTGTACAGCGAACCGGACCTAACAAGGTCCGCCACCCTCAACGTTGGTTCCTCTTCCGCCCGTTGGGGGAAGGAACAGCCTCTTATAAGGGGAAGCAGTATCCAATCACAGAGAAGCGCGTCTAACAAGCTGATAGGCTAGCGTCACGGGTAACGGGGCAGACATGACAATTTGGCGGGCTTGTTCAGGCCGGGAAGAACCCGGAAGCAGGAAATGGGCGCCATCATAGGCGGCTTCCCACACAGAGCAGTGGAAAATTCACATGAGTTCCTTTGGTGACAGCTGCAGCTTCATATGTAGCTTGACCTTTGTCCTACTCATGGTAGGGAACCAGCAGAGGTGTTTAAAAACCGCGAGAAAGATGGGCAGTATTGTAGTTGAGGCTGCTTAGTTTGATAATGTGGACAACAGTACTAGCTAACTTCAGCTAAATGCTTATCATGTGCCAAGCAATATTACAAGTATTCCACACATATCACCTTGTTGAAACAACCCTGATTATCAGTGTCATTTTGCAGAGATTCTGGACACATAGAAAATAAGTAACTTACTCAAGTTTACAGTCAATGACAGAAGAATCTTCACGCCCCTCTTTAGCCTGACTCACCCACAGAGATGTACTGCTGGGGAGACCAGTGAGTGCAGCCTACAGAGAAGAGATTACGGGAGTTATCCTGGGGAGAAGGAAGTAGGTGTGAAGGAGGCAAATATATTAGTCTGCTTGAGCTGCTATAACAAAATACTATAGATAGGTTGCTTAGCTAACACAAATTTGTTTTCATAGAATTCTGGAGGCTGGAAGTCCAAAATCAGGGTGGGCACTTTAGTCCTGAATTTTCACCTGACCACCCCTTAGAGATGAGCGTGGAGAGAGAGAATGAAAGAACTTTCCAGTTTCGTCTTACAAGGACATTAATCCTAGCACTTCAAACCCCTCCTTCTGGGTTTATTTATCCATCATAACCATCTTAGAGGTCGCCTCCAAATATAGTCACCTTGGGGAGTAAGGCTTCAACATGAATTTGTGAGGACACTAACTTCCAATCCATGACAATTCTGGAAAATATTTGAAGATAAGTATCAGCACAAGATAAATGGCCTGAGTAAGGACCAACAGCAGCTTTAGGACTCTCCAGGACCTGGAATTGAGACACCTAGAAAACAACAACTTGGTGAATTAAAAAAAGTAGAGCTCTAGGAATCAGGAGGAAGCTGACAAGAAAACTACAGAGAAACCGAACATCACTCAGAAAAGAACAGAGCAGTCTGGAAAGCTAAAGTCAGCTTCTAGGGACCTGAGTCTGCTAACACAAGTGAAGCTCAGCAAGGCTCAGCAGCTCGAGAAAGAAACAATAGACGGCATCAACAGCACTATGTCCACGAAAAGCCCACAGTTATTGTCAACTACAAAAGCAGTGTAAACTTTACTCTAAAAGTAGCTCTGCATGGAAGAGTTGGAGACGATACTCAGTTCAGCACTGGCCACCTTTGAGGTGTTTAATTGGGAGCCATATTGGGAAGGGCTTGATTGTTTAAGATTGAGCTTCAGAACAGCCACCCTTCAGGACTTCTGGAATCACTCTACTACAATGACTTGGTGGATCAACAGCCAAATGACAGCCACAGGGAAGGTACAGGCTAGACCTAGAATCCCTGAGAACTTTAAGGTCAGGCCAGTAACAACGCAGAGGGTCCTGCCCTAAATAGTAAGATGCCAGGGTGGCATCTTTTGAAGAGAACTGGGTCTGAAAGTGCTGACATTAAGTACAACACACTGCTTAAACTCCACTCTGCTGCCTATGCCCGACACAGAACTCAGTGGTCTGCTTATTTCCACCTGTAACTATGATCAGGGATACACCTTGGCTTGGATGGTTGCCACAACCTACGGCGCATGGACAGACAGGCCTCTTGATCAAGGGTCGTCTCACAGATCCACAAGCCACAAAGCTAGACAGAGAAAGCTGTGACTTGAGGCACACAGAAGGACATGGAAACTGGGAATAGCTGGACTGAATATAGCCACAGAGTGGACACCATTGTCCAATCGTGTCCACAGGAAAGGTGGGCCAGGGTTGACAACAAACAAAACCATGAATGCGGAAAAAATGGGTATAAAATCACGTCTTACTAATGATTCACTGTCCCTCCCCTGTATCAGGTGGATTTCAACAGCACAGACCTTGGAAAGAACCACTCATTCCAAAACACAGAGTTTTTTGGACTCATTTCTTTCTTGATTGGAGTTTGGAAATTATAAGGGTTTTATTTCTTTTCTTCTTTTACTTTTTATTTTCCTCTATTTTTTCTTGTTCTTGTTTTTGGTTACTTGTACTTAAATCTTTTAATTTGATTTTACTCCTTAATAGTATATTTTATCTCAACATTCTCTCACCTTTTTTCTCTTTCTCAAATTTTACTTCTTTCATTTTCCCTTTTGCCCTCCCTCCATCTTTACTAGTGTTATTAATCTTTAGATATTTAATTACCTCTATACTATTATTGTTGAACTCTTTATATTTTTACTGAATATTTTCTCTATGTCACTAGATAGGTCCTTGTGTCTATGTTATAATTATAGATCTCTTTATTTTTTTAAATTTTATTTTGAAACTAGTAAAATACAACAGAACAAGACAGAATAAAGCCAACTAAGATCGTACAGTGAAATTGATAAGAACTTCACAGTAGGTTACCGGGATAACAGTAATAGGTATCACAGTATATTTCATTATCTTTGCAATAGTTGTTCTTTCAATCATGTATATCAAAATAAAATGAAATACAGAACATTATAGAACTTATCAAAACAGAATATTGAATAGAGCAGTACCATTAATCAGAATAGAGCAAAACAATAATAAAAATATTTGCCTTCAAAGAGATGGTAGAAGGAAATCCCCCTTATTTGCTATGGTCAGCCTCCCAGGAGATGCTCAGATTTCTGGTTCCCATTTGCTAACAGTGGGGACAAGAGAAGAGAGGTAGAGAAAGTGGAATATTTGACTCTAGGCCTTGCATCAGTAGGTTCACTATTGCTTAGCAGGGAGGCAGGCTGGTTGCTTGGTTTCCCAGCTTTGTAAGTTCCAACATGGCACAGATCTCAGAAGACACTGGTGGTTCTTCCCCTGGAAGGGCCGCAGTTTGCCACACCACCGCCACTTACCAGGGAGGCGAGCCAGATCTCTTTATTGTTCATAGTGGTACAGTGCTAGCTTTTACTGGTTCCTATGGTGCAGTTTGTCTTTGACTCTTCCTGTTGTGACTTCATTACTTTTGCCTAAGTGGCATAGGTGTTGCTGTTGATTCTTGTGTACCACATTCCAGTACCTGGTTTGTCTTTGGGTAAAACATTATAGTTAATTTCCTGAGAACTGGGTGCTGGGCCAATTATATTGCTGCACTCTCCCCTCCCTAAATTAACAGAGGCGGTTGGATCTTAGAACAGAGGAAAATGCCAATAGCTGGGCACACCCAGACTGCATCCCTGGAAAACAAACACTAAATAAAGAGGTCTCCATACTAACAACAAAATCACTCCACTGTAATCAGCCTACAGGTCTCAGTACACACACACACACACATACACACACACACACACACACACACACACACACACACACGGAGTGGGGGCAACAAAATTCCTCAGAAAATTCCCAAATCTCATAAAGTTAATCCATGGGGTTTGGATGGGGAGGGAATCAAAAGCCAAACAGCTATATTATATGAAGTGATAAAAAGAGAGAAAGAAGATCACTAAGGGATTAGCAAGCTCAAATGTGATATAACTAAACAGATAATAAATTTAATAAACAAAAAACTGAGCCTTCAAAAAACACTAGTGAAAAGCTAACTTAAGATTAACAAAATGATGCAAAGTATGAGTGACTGGTTTAGCAAAGACTTAGTGTCCATGAAAAGGTTCCAGATGCAAATCCAAGAAATTAAGCATGCTGATGAAGGTATGACTAACAGAAGGGACAAATGTGAGGACAGAGTCAGGGCTAACAAATAGGGCGGGTGCAGGTGACAGTATATTGAGAGATACCTTAAAAACAACAAGGACTAGATCTGGTGGCACACGCCTGTAATCCCAGCACTTTGGAGGTGGAGGCCAGAGGATCACCATGAGTTTGAGGGCAGCCTATGCCTCATAGTGAGTTCAAAACCAGCCTGGACAGCATAGCAAGACCCTGTCTCAAAAAAAAGGAAAATGGACCACACAGCTGCTAGAAAAAACAAAAAGGCTAATCTAAGATTAATTAGAATTGCTGAAAAAGCAGAAGACAGCTGTATGTTTACAGAAATAGTAGCTGAAAAAATTCCAAGTATGGGAAAAGAATTTAACATACAGGTAAACGTAGCATACAGAACCTTAAGTAGTCACTATCAGAAAGAACTCCATGAGGTAGCATAGTCAAAATCCCAGAAGTCCAACACAAGGACACAGGTCCTAAAAGCTGTTAAGAGAAAAGCAGCAAAGTATTGATAAAAGTGAACCCACGAAAATTACACCAGATTTTTTGTCATATAATGAACACTTATAAAACCCAGTAGAAATTCGAGTGAGGTGTTTCAAGCCCTAAAAGAAACCAAACTTGCAACCCAGACTGACATGTCTCCCAAAGCTATCTTTTCAAAATTAATGACGCAATAAGGTCTTTCCATAACAAACAGCACTTCAAGAAATTAATGACCACCAGACCAGCACTCCACAAAAATTTCAAGGAAAACCTATAAAATCAACAATAAAGCAAATAATGCTGAAAGTTCAGTAGAATGAAAGCACAGGCAGAGTGTACAGTTAAGCAGAAGGGAAGATAAAAGGAATCAGCAATGGTAAAAATGCACAGTGATAGGGATAATTCAATGTCTTTCAGTAATAATTCTCAATGTGAATGGTCTCAATTCCCCAATCAAAGACAGATTGGCAATTTGGATCAAAATTTAAAATGATGTTATATACAAGAAACACATGTAATTGAAAAATTCATTTAAAAAAGGATAAAAAACAACATTGCAGTCAACAGGAGCTGAAAACAATCAGGAAAGCTATCCTATTTTTAGGCAGTGGTCTTCAAGCCAAAATTGATCAGAAGAACACTACACATTGGTTAATGGAACAACAGGAAAATAAAACAATTATATATACATACACCAAATGCCAGCAAATCCAACTTCATAAAACAAACACTGCTAGACATAAAAGACCAGATAAATATCAACACAATAATAACAGGGGTTCTGAACATCTCGCTATCACAAATAGATCAACTAGACAGAAAATCAACAAAGAAATATCAGAGTTGTAACATACCTTCAAACACATAGACTTAATAGGTATCTATAGAATATTCCACCCAAAAGTAACAGAATGCAAATTCTTAGCAGCATATGGAACTTTCTTCAAAATAGACCACATACTAGCCCATAAAGCATGCTTAAATAAATGTGAAAGAATCAAAATTATTCCATGCATATTATCAGATCATAGTACAGTGACACCAGAAATCGATGGCAAAAGACAACACAGAAATCATGCAAACACATGAATATTAAATAACACATCCTTGAATGATCAAGGGATCACAGAAGAAATCAAAGAAGTAATTAGTTCCTAGAGTCCAAAAATAATGCCAGTTCTACATACCAGAAATTACAGGACACAGTGAAAGCAGGACTGTGAGAAACGTATGGCTCTGAATGCCCATATCAGAAAAAAACAGAGTGAGCCCAAATCAGCAGCCTAGTGATGTACCTCAAAGTCCTAGAAAACAAGAACAATGCATATCCAAAGCTAGTACAAGGAGAGATATTATACAGATCAAAGCAGGAATTAACGCAATTGAGACTAAAAATGCAAATAATCAATAAATTAATAGACCTCAGTCTCTGAAAGAATAGATGGACTTCTATCCAATCTTACAAGAAAGAAAAAGAAAAGAAGAAAAAAAAGAAAGAGAATGACCCACATCAGCTGGGTTTGGTGGCATATGTCTGAAACACCAGCACTCAGGAAATATATGAGTTCAAGGCCAGCCTGAATGATACAGTGAGACATTTTCTTTAAAAAAAGAACAAAAAGACCTACATCAATGAAATTAGAAATGAAAAAGACAAAGTTTTAAGTCTGTCAAATTCCAGAAGATTATGAATAACTGCTTCAAGATCATGTACTTCATAAATTGGAGAATCCAGAAGAAATGGATAGATTCTTAGCTACATATGATTTACCAAAAATAAACAAATAAAACATAAAAATTCTGAATAACCCAATAACAGGCAATAAATTTGAGGGAATAATATAAATCTACCAACTAAGAAAACCAAGGACCTAAGGAATTCTACAAGAACTTCAAGGGATTCTATAAGAATTCTACAAGATCTTCAGGGAAGAGCTAACACCAATGGTCCTCAAACTCTTTAATAAAATTGAAAAGGAAGTGGTATTGCCAAACTCATTTCTAGAAACTAACGCGCCTTGATTCCAAACCCTCACAAGGACTTAACTTAAAAAGAACACTGCAAACCAATGACTTTGATGAACATAGATGTAATGGTCCTCAACAAGATATTGGCAGAAAGTATAATAATCATTAAAAGATCTTATGTCATGACAAGCAGACTTCATCCAAGGGATGAAAAGTTGGTTCAGTGTATATAAATCAAGAAATGCAATATATCACATAAACAAAAGTATAATTATGTGATCATCTCAATTGACATGGAAAAAGCCTTTGAGAAATCCAGTATCTGTTCATAATTTAAAAAAAAAAAGAACTGAAGAAAATAGGTACAGAACCAATAGCACAGCTAAAGTTCATGCTGCTTGGGGTGATCCTTCAATTTGCCACCCTCCAACATATCTAAATATGTTAACCTGTTTAAACACCACGCCCAAAATGTGCAGACTGCTTCTCCAGCTACGCCACTGTGCAAAGAACCTTATCTCATGATAAAAACCACTTGTGACAACCTACTGCCAAACACATAAAATGAGAAAAAATGAGAAGCTTTCCCTTAAAATCAGGAATAAAGATGTCCGTGAGTACTAATCCTGTTCAATAAAATACTCAAAGGCTTTAGTCAGAGCAGTCAAGAGAAAACAATTAGAGACATATATTCTCATATATATTCTATTACATATTTTATTCTTATTTGCAAGATGGTATGATTCCTTACATAGAAACTCCAAAAAGAATTCTGCCAAAAGGCACGTAGGGTTAATAAATTCAGCAAAGTGGCAGAGTACAAAACCAATACACAAAAATCAATAGTATTCCTGTACACTAATTACAAACCCACCAAGAAAGAAATTTAAGAAAATAATACTATTCACACTAATTTTTAAAAAATTAAATTCTCAGGAATTAACAAGGGTAGTTAAAGACTTCTAAAATGAAAAAAATAGTACACCAAAAAAGATCAAAGATGCTGGTATGGTGGTGCACACCTGTGATCCCAGCACTCAGGAGACTGAGGCAGGAGAATTGCGGTGAGTTCAAGGACAGTCTAGGCTACATAGTGAGTTGAAAGTTAGCCTTGACTATAGAGGGAGACCTTGTCTCAAAAAAATTAAGAAGAAAAGGGAAGAAGAGGGAAGAAGGGGGGGAGGATCAAAAAGGACACCAGAAAATGGAAATACAGCCCTTGTTCTTGGATAGGCAGAACCAGTATTGTCAAAATGACCATACTTCCAAAACTGATACACAGATTTAAAGCAATCCTAAGAAAAATAGCAGCATCTCTCACAGAACTAGAGAAAATTGTCTCAAAATTTTTACAGAACTTTTAAGAGACCCAGAGTAACAAAATCACACTGGGGGCAATAAGAGCCAAGCAGGAGACATCACAACCCCTGATTTCAAGTTACGTTACAAACCTACAGTAATAAAAACAGCGTGGTACTGGCACAAAAACAGACATGAGATCAGTCGAACAGAATAGATGAATAGAACAGATGGCAGAAACAATGCCAAGCACATTCAGTCATCTGATCTTTGACAAAAGAAGGGGAAAAATACTCTGGGATGAAAGATATATTAGCAAATGGTACTGGGAAAACTGACTATACACAAGCAAAAGATTAAATCTAGATCTGTATCTCATGTGCTAAAGTCAAAATGGTTCAAAAATCTAAATATTAAAACAGAAACTATATGTCAGGCTCTTGAAGAAATAAACATAGGCAAAGATTTTCTAAACAGAAACCCAATTGCACAGCAAATAATATCCAAGAATGAACAAATGGGATCATATCGAATTTAAAAGTTTCTCCACAGCAAGAGAAACAACTGATATAGTGAAGAGACAACCTACCAAATGGGAAAAATATTTTCCAGCTACTCCTTGGACAAAGAACTAACATCTATCATGTATGAAAAACTCAAAAAATTATATTCTCAAACAATCAAAAACTGGGTAACTGAAATGAATAGACACTTAGACTAAGAGGTATAAATGGCTAATAAATGCATGAAAAATATTCAGTGTCTCTGGTCATAAGATAAATGCAAATTAAAACAACATTGAAATTCCACCTTACTCCAGAAAGAATGGCTATCATCAAGAAACCAAATGAACACAAATGCTGGTGAGGCTGCAGGAAAAAGGAATCCTTCTACAGTGTTCATGGGATGTAAATAAACCTAGTACAAGCACTATGGAAATAAATATGGACATTCCTCATAAAGACTAAAAATAGAGATTGTGTCCAATGTGGCTATTCCCCTTCTGGGTATCTTCCTGATAAGTTTAAAGGCATCATATTACAGTGAAATATGCATACCCATGTTATAGCAGCACAACTCATAATAGGTAAATGGTTAGAAGCAGTCTATATGTCCATCAGCAAATGAATGGCTAAAAAAAATGTGGTATTTATATACAGTGGATTACTACTCCTAAAGAAGGATAAATTTAAGTCATTATTAGGAAAATGGATGCACCTGAGATGATAATAGTGAATAAGCTTAAATATTGAATGGTTTCTTTTAGACGAAAAACCCAAAGTATAAATACAGGACTAAATAAAAGATAGATAATAGGAAATAGAGAGATAGATATTCTGCAAATGGGAAGGAGAACAAGAAATGGAAGGAGGGGAGTGGGAAGAGGGTATAAAGAGGTAAAAAGCAAATTAAAATGCTATATACAAAAAATGTTATGCACATGTGCCAACTCCCCACAAAGAATGTAATCCTGCACTGCAATCATGTACTAATAAAAATTAAAAAGTCAACACAAGTAGGTTATAATTTGGAAAGAGAGGAGAGAAAGGATTTAGGATAACTTTCAGGTTTCTCAAAAAGAATGAAGAAGAATATGTATGTTTTCAGGGTGAATGTCAGTTGAGATGAAGTCATAATAAATCAAGGGCACATAGAAAGGGTCTCAGAGCAAACTGGCAGGTCTGATACACAGAGAGATGATAGCATGTAGAAACCAGTAGAAGCCACAGTTGGTGAAAATAAGAAGAACAAACAGTGGCATAGTGCAGTCCAGATGCAAAAATATTTACAAGGCCAACAGAACAGCCACAGGAGACTAGAAACAAGGCAGCTTTATCCCTGAAACCGACAGAAAAGATAATTCCAAGCAATAGGGACTGACACAAATTCTACAGCTCATCATGTGTCCAGTCGTATTCTTAGGTAAGAAAAAGGAATAGCCATTCATTGCCTGGTAGGCTCAGGCATGATTTTTTAATCCCCTTGTTCTGTAAGCAAGGAAGCTAAAACCTTGAACAGCCCCTAATTTGTCACTTTCATGGCAGAGCCAGGTCTAGAATTTAGGTATTCCAAACCTTTGGGCATCACTCTGGTGCTTTTTACAATACATCAAATAAAACCATCATTGTGGGCCTAAGTTGAGAAAAATTACTGTAAATAAAATGCAGAAAGAACTACTAGAATTTTTTATATGCATTTGGAGGATGTAGAAGTATGTAAACTAAGATCTCTTTTAAGAGAGAGAATAATCCTCTTGGCTGTGAATAATGAGAAGACAGTTCACTAGTAGAAGGTGGAGACAAGGATGTTGGCTTTCTATATTTACGGTGGAAATGGAACACTGCCAGGATATCCTATTTTGCCCTAAGCACACATTTTTAATGTGACTTTTTATGTTTTTCCCATCACTGGCCAAACTCATATTATTTTATATAACTTTTACTATTTACCAATTATAAAAATAACAAGCTTAGTATGTTAAAATAATTAGAATTTGGAACCACAGAGAGGTATAAAATTTTATCTTAATTTATTATACAATAAAGCCATGTTTGTTGAATGCCATCCTTTCTAATCCTGCATTTTCTTCTCTCCATTTTTAATGACCCACAGTAACTGATAGATTTATGGGGGCACAGTTATTTCAATACATACATACAACATGTAATCATCATAATGAGAGCAGGGTATCTGGCTTACTTGTTCTGGTTTGATTCAAGAATATTGCACAAAGACTAATGTGCTCATAGGCAGGACTTTTGGAAGGTAAATGAATCATGGGGATGCTATAGCTGAATCTGCTGTTAGGGGATGGAGCCTGTCAGAGAGGTGGGGGTCACTGGGAGCTCTCTGGTGCTTCCTTTCTTCTCTTCATCTTGGCTGCCCTGATGTAGGCAGGTTTCCTGAGACTCTTCCACTGTGACTTCCATCACAGCATTTTTGACTACAAGTTGGCCAGCTATGAACTAAAAATGTGAGCCAAATTAAATCTCTCCTCTTTTCAGTCACAGGTTTAAGGTATTTTGTCTCAGTGACTAAGACAGTTTTTGGTATGTGAGAAGTGGGGTTATGGATCTGACTACCTCATCATGTGGTATAGAAGCCTTTGGAACTGCTTTATGGTGGAAGTTTGGAAAGGTTTGGAGATACCAGTTAGAGAAGCCCTGGAATGCTATAAGGTGAGTTTGATGGGAGATTCTAGTCAGAGCTCAGAAGACCAAAATATTGACACAAATTCAGATGGTAAAAACCACATACAGGAGGTTTCAGTTGGTAACAAGGATTCCACTGGTAGTCAACACTATGTGTATCACATTCTTGCAGAAAATTTTGTCTACACTTTGTTTATGTCCTGAGACTTTTCAGTAGATTAAGGGTGGTGGACTAATGGGTGGTGGACTAATTAGTCTAGCAAAGGAAATGTCAGTGCAGTGCAATGTTGAGGCTGTGGCAGGGGTGCTACTAGAAACTTTTATCCATATGTAGGGAGAAGCAGGAACATAAAGCAGAGCTGAGTAATTTGAAACATTTTGCTAATGGCCAGAAAGGACTCTCCTGCAAAGCTGGGGTCTGTAAATTAGGACCTGTAAAGTTGGGGGTGAGGAGAGTGTGCTTATTAAAAAGATTAACATTAAAAAGAAACACAGTATGTTCCACCAGGACAATAGAAAAGATGCCTTGAGGGTATCACAAAATTCCACAAGACTGTACCTATTATAGGCTCAAAAACTATAAAGCTTTTATTTGAGAGGAAAGCCCCATGGCACTGTGCTGTAGAAGGGTCACTGGGGAATTGGTTCTTCAGGATTCCTTTCACAGTGCTCAGTCACTCAAGCACTCAGAGGCCTCTGCAGCCAAGATCCAGGAGGGTCTGCCTACTGCTGAACCTGGTAGCAGACCTTGATATCATCCGTGTGGTGCTGATTTTATGGGCATGCAGAATGCAAGGGTCACTGAGTCATAAAGACTTCTGCCCAGATTTCAGAAGCAGGGCTTGGAGGTCAGATGATGAAGCTGCCCTGAGGGAGCAGTACATGATGCCTCGAGAGCAAAGCTGAACTATAGTGACCCTAAGAAGTTGGATCATCTGATGAAAGCTGCAGAAAATGAACAAAACCACCGAGAGAAGTTATGAGAGCTGCAATCAACAATGCTATAGGGGTAGGGCCACCCAAACCATTTGAAGTTTACATTTTGCTCCAACTTTCCCCACATGCTAGACTAGAGCTATAGGATTTACTGTTTGCCCTGTGGGGTTTCAGTCTTGCTTTGGTTCCAATCCTTCCTATTCCCCTTCTCCTTTTTGGAATGGAAATATCTACCTTGTACCATTCTATGCTAGAACTATTCAACCTTCTTTTCTATTTTTTTACAGGGGCTCTCTGCTAAAAGTGCCTTGAGTCTTATACAACACTTGGACTTGGACTTTTCAACAATGCTGAAACTGTTAAGATCTTAGTAATTCTTATAAATGGACTAAATTCATTTTGTGTAAAGAGGTGTATGAGTCTTGAGATCCAAGGACAGAATGGTTATGATTTAGGTTTAAAATGTTCTCCAAAGCCTCATGAGCTCACAGGCAGGGAGTTTAGTAGATGAATGGTTCAGAGTGAGTGCTGAGCCTGGCTAAAAGAGGCAAGTCACTGGGGGTGCAGCTGGAAGAGTATCTCTCCTTCTCTGGCTCCTCCTGCTTTGCATCCTGGCTGCCATGATGTGAGCAGTTTTCCCCCACCAGACCCTTGCCTTGTCTTGGAGATAGCCATCTATGGACTAAAACATGAGCCAAAATAATTCTCTCTTTTAAACTATGGGTGTCAGATAGTGGGTCCCAAAGAAGAAAAAGTCAGTAAGAATTTATTGACATATATATTCTTTCTGTGTGAGAATATTCAAAATCTTCTCCAGACTATTTTGAAATACTTACTTTTTGGCAAGTATAGCTATCCCACTGTACTACAGAGAATTAAAAATTATTTTTCCCATACCACTTGGTCCCATGTCTTAATTGTCTATCCAGTTATCCATCCATGGACACCCCAGTTGGTTTCATTTCTTGGCTATGGTGAATAGTGCTACAACAAACATGGGAATGCCAAAGTCATCTTTGACATACTGATTTATATTCCTTTGAATATATATCCAGTAATGAGGCTGATAGATCACATGGTAGCTGTGTCTATAGCATAGACATTCTAACTGTGATAAGATGATACCTTAGTATGATTTTGATTTGAAGTTCCCTGACGATTAGTGATGTTGAGTATTTTTTATATGCTTGTTAACTATTTGTACACCCACTTAAGAAATATCAATTCAGGTCATTTGCCCTTGTTTTTGTTGTTATTCTTTTGTTGCTTCTGAATTATTGGGTTCCCTAAATGTTCTGGCAATTAATCTTTGGTGGATGCATAGTTTGCAAACATTTTCTCCCATTCTGCAGATTGTTTCTTCACAACTAACCCTATGTTAAATATATAGCAATGCTGTATTATTATAAAATTGATTTGAATGTCTTGTAGGCATGAAACTGACAAACTTCATGACTTAAGGGGAAAAATGGCTTTGCATGTAAGATTTTAAAGTTACCTTCAGTGACACATAATCTCCCCACATGTGGAAAGTCTGTCAGTAACAGATAGTTTGTAATGTAACTCAATAAAGTATATATTAAGTACCTACTATAAATGGGTCACTAAGTTAAATAGCTCAGTTGGTATAAATGAACTAAGAGTTCCTGAGTAAGTCATATATATCCTGTTATTCTAGGGTAGGAATAAAATCCTATGAAACTTTAGATTCACAAATATTTTAATGTCAGTGTAATCAGAAATGTCAGTATGTCCTGTTCAGTTCTTACTTTGAGACATATTTTTATATGTGAGTGGACACTGCATTACCTATCAATTTTACATTCATATTAAATTCAAACTTTAAAAATAAAAATCGACAGCAGGTGTCTTAGTTACTTTTCTCTCTCATTGTTGAGACAAAATATCTGACTCCCAAAGTTAGGGAAGGAAAGGTTTATTTCTTACAGTTGTCAGAGGTTTCAGTCCATACTAAGCTGGCTCAAAGTGGCAGAGTGGTATGGCAGGCCACAGTAAAACAGCAAGGCAGGAACCAACAAGAGAGCGAAGCCACACCTTCTTCCTTGCATTATACTGTATGCTGACCCCACCCCAGGTGGGCGTAGCACTTATACCACCAATCCAAGCACTAGATAATAAACCAATCACAAATGCTGGATTTGGCTGTGCCCATGATTACATAAGGCTTGGGGGGGGCGCATCCTGAACATAAACCATAACACCAGGTTAGCCTGTATCTTGATTTATATCTTAATTGTTTTCTTAGTTTTTTACCAAGTAAGCATGAATTGGATTTAGCTATATTTTCCATTTATAACTACTGTGTGAAAATATACATTAACATTTAAAATAGTATATGTACAGCATGCAGATATTCTTAATCTGAGTTTATTCTTTGAAGTTTTTAGTAATCAGTTAAGAGAATAATAGAGGGCAACTGATTCGCTAACAAGTACATTTTTTATATGAAGCCATTAATAGAATTTTCATGTAAGATATTCATGTTACAAAGAGTACATTATATGAAAAATAAACCAGTGAGGTATATGCAAGTATTAACAAAAGACTAACTACCATGCGGTTAGCTTTCCTGTATAACTTTCCTGTATGGCTAAAATAGTTTAAATTTCTATAATAAAGGACAGTCCTTTGGAAAATAAGAAACAGGCAAAAGCATACCTTCAGAAAATGTTGGTGTCTTGACAGAAAACATAGTGCACATAATTCTAGATGTGAAGTCTTGCCACTAAAGAATTTTAATGATATTTGATCTATAATGCTCAGTCAAGACTGAGTAGAATGGGGCCTTATCATAGACATCTGTCTATTTTTATTTCCTGGCAGAGTTTTTGGGTGAATGTTAACAATACTATGAGAATTCATTTAGCAACCATTTACTGAGCACCATCTACACAGACACTGAGTTAGCACTAGGAATGAGAAAGTAAAAAGCCAGAGTTCAAGCAGCCGGACTGGACAGGAGTAAATGGAAGAGGAAAAAAAAAAAACATCGATGATAAAGTCGACCAGTGCTACAAGAGAAATATGAAATTTAAAAAATGCAATCATAGAAATATAGAGTTCGGGCTGGGGATTTATCTCTGCAGTAAAAGCATCCGCCTGACAAGCGTGAGATCATGAATTCGATCCCCAGTACCAAAAAAAAAAGGAAAGAATTAACAACAAAAAAAATGTTTACACACTTCAGGAAAATAAAAATAATGTAGTGTTTTTTCAACAGATGGTGTTACTCTGATATGGGGGACCCAAAGGATATTTTATATCACAGAAACCCACTACACTGCCATCCCTTAAAGAAAAAATGGAAAATGCCTCACAGCAATCTCAGAGACCAACAATACACAAGCAGCAGTTTGTTGTACTAACAAATATCTGGAAGCTAATGGCCTCCACTTTGAGCACCTTCTTTTCCTGAAGTGCATATACAATTTTTTGGCGGACTCTACTTATACAACAAATGTGGTTATGCTATTAGAAAAATAGAGAGTGCCATAGGAGCTCAGAAGAGAAATTCCCCTTGGAAAGGAGTGTTTGGCCAGGTCTCACAGGTGAATGACTTTGAAGTGGAACTTTGAAAATTGTCTCCCAGCATTTTGAGTATCTTACATCCATTTTTCATAAGGATTGTATTTATTATTTTCTAATCCATCCAAAACTGCACATATGAGGATTTTGTACTGATTACTGATATTATCATTCATTTCTAGATCCTTCCTTTTAGAAATCACTTAACTGATTCGGTCATTGTACTTACATGAAGTTTTGAATACTGGTATCTAGGAGGCCAGAGAAAGATTAAGACCTTATTGACTTCCTCTGGAAACACAGAGGAGAAAGGCATCAGACAGAGGTTCATATAGCTGGGGTTAAACTGTTTGCCTGAGCGTGCACTTTAATTGCTTGTACCCATTTTGGGCTCCTTTGCCGGATAGACGCAACTAATTTGGTGTCTTTGTCACTCATTCTGGCTCCCTCCTGGGTTCGAGGAACAAAGTAGCAGGACAAGGCCCCTCCATCCTGGGCTTGGATAGGGAAGGCGCAGAGCAGTGGGCTGTTTCTCCACAGGTGGTGTCTGCACAGGAACCTGGGTCTCCCTCTGTAGTCCAGTCAGTTCACTACCCTGTTAGTTAGCAGCTTTTTACAACTGATTTATTTTGTGCTTATCAAAAATATTATCAAAAGCTTATCAAAAGTATTAGCATTTGCCACATATGATGATGCGCACCTGTAGACACGAGCACTCAGGAGGCTGAGGCTCATTAAAGCCCATGAGTATGAGAACAATCTGGGCAACACAGTAGATTCCCATCTTAAAATATATATACTCAAAAACATATAGGGCCAGGGATTTAGTTCAGTGGCATAAACGCCTGCCCAACAAGCACAAGGTTGTGAGTTTGATCCCCATATATATATATATATATATAATGTGATATATCAATCACTCTACGATGGAGCTACACCCCTAATCCTATTATATACTATTAAATTATACTTTAAAAATAGTCATAATTTGAAGCAATTCACTCATATTTTTCCACATTGAAAATAATAAGAAATATAATTTTAGTTTTTAGACAATATAAAAAAAAGGTAGAGAACTTCTCAAAGAGGAACTATCCTGTTATACAGTCATGACAATTTTTTTGTTTTAAGTAATATTTTCCTAAAAATCCATTTCCTTTGCTTTGTCCTTATCTCTATAGAACCCTATGGAACCCTAAAATTATTTCATTCTGCTGCCATTTGGAGGAGCCTGCATCACACGGTGACAGTGCTGAGTCTGAATTACAAAGATGCTGTCTTTGAAATTCAGACATCCCACTACCACCACCCCCACCACTAGAAGCCTTCATCTTCACATCTCCATAATGAATGGAATCTACCATGTTTCTTGTATACTAAGTACAGTGAAAGTTAAATTGTAACTAATTATTTTGTAGAGGTGCTCAGGATGTTCTCATGCTACTGAAACCATAGATCTTCTGAAAATTGAAAGTGAAGCTTTCAGGTCTTGGCATCTGCAGTTACCAACTACTCAGTTTTATTGATAGATATCTAAGTAATCGTGAAATTAAGGCAAGAGTACAGAAGACATCAGAGGTTTTCATATGGGAGTGTTTGTGTTTTGCAAAAATTCATGAAGCTTAGTCTCTTTTTTTAATTTTAAAGAGATTAAAAGAAAAAACAGTAAAACCAAAACCATTAAAACGATATAGGATTTCAAAACAAGATGATAGAGAATTGACAATGTTCACTGTATTATATATTGATGCCTTCAAAATATTTGTTCAGATTATAAGACACAGGCATGTAAAACTGATCAAACAGGGTAAGCACTCACATTTTCTTTCCATGAACTAATAGGAATAATAATATAATTATCCTAGCTGTATATATACACATATACGTATATATATATATATATATATATATATATATATAGCACTCTCTATATGTGAATGTATATAGTTGCTCTCTCTCTCTCTCTCTCTCTCTCTCTATATATATATATATATATATATATATATATATATATATTTCCCCCCTTCCTTGCTTTCTTCTTTTCTCATCTCAGTTGTTCTTTCCCTTCAATCAGTTTCTTTTCCTTTCACAGTACCTATTGTAGATCTAGGATCTTATTTACTCTTTCAGTTTTTTACACTAGGGAGGTAATACAGTGTTTACACAAGTCTGATTTATTTCACTTATGAGTATGTTTTCTAGTTGCATCCATTTACCTATAAAGCCCTCAAATTTATCTTTCTTTATAGCTGAGTAGTACTCCATTGTAATAAAATACCACATCTTTTTAAAATCCATTCCTCAGTTGATGGGAATTTGGGTTGTTTCTAAGACTTGGCTATTACAAATTGTGCTACTATAAACCTAGGTGCACATACATTGCTGTGGTATGATGCTTTTAATTCTTCTAGGGTGATACTCAGAAGGGAAATAGCTGGATCAAATGGGGTCTCTAATCCTAGTTTGCTGAGGAATCTTCACACTGATTTCCACAGTGGTTGCACCAGTCCAACCCAATAACAAATACTGGCAGAGCTGGGGAGAAAAAGGAATCATGGTCTCTTGTTACACCATCTTTTAAATAATACCTACAAACACTGTCTATAGTAGTCTTAGGAAGTAGGAAGAAGATAAGTTTACGAAAATAAATTTCATTCACTTTTTTCCCCAAACCTTATACCAGAGAGTCTAAGAACGAACAAAGCTCATTAAGAGGAGGTTACCCTCTGTTATCTTGCTCTGGTGAAATACCAGAAAACTGTCTTACAAAGTAAACTGAGAGTCAAATAAATTCCTTTAATTAGCAGAATTGCATTAAAATATTTTATAGTGATTGTGAGATGTTTAATTCTAACTCTGCTGCAGCTAGCATAATGCTAATTAGACATTTTGCTTAATTTAGAATTTCCCTAATTGTCTTAGTAACTTTCCTCATTGCTGAGATATAATACACAAGAACGAATGTTAAAGGAAGAAACGTTTATTTCAGCTCACAGTCTTGTGGAGGTTTTAGTCCAACGTCGGCTGCAGAAGGTCATCACAGAGGAAAAACTGTCCATGGCACGGCAGGCAGAAGGCAGAAGCAGCAGCAGCAGCAACCTGCCACCTCCCTTTGGTTCCTTTCAGGCTACCCACGTTTTGGGTGGTACCACCCACACTCAGGGTGGACCTTCCGATTATCCACACCCAAAACTATGCTAAACCAATCAGCAGGTTAATTTAGCAGTCATGCACCCTTAGTTCCAGCTTCACACAATTTGATCCCAGAATCATATGCCCTAGATTCAGCCACCTCCCCACACTCCTGGGCATGAGTGCATGAGGCTGTGAGGGGACATCCAGACACAGGTTATGACACTAATAAGCATAATGCCAATAACTAGGTTCTACCAGTAAAGTGTAGAATGTGCATTTAGAATTACTTTAAAGTGCAATTGATTCCTATACATTATAAAATGTAACCAAGCTGTCTCTATAAAGGCCAACATAAACAAATTATCTCTGAGATATTCTTATATTCTCTTGCAGTTAATTTTCTGATACATAGGAAGAAAGGTAGATATTTTCCATCTGAGTGTTTATCAACACTACTTACCCTAATATCATGGGCAGTTTTACCTATGCTTGGGCTTATTCCACTCTTAATGACACCATAGTGGGGTTTTTTTTGTACCAGGGATCAAATTTATGACTTCACACATGCCAGGTAGGCACTTGTGCCACTGAGCTAAATCTCTGGCCCTAACCTTTAAGTATTAACTCAAAGTCAGTTTGTTGAAATAATGCTTACTCTCCCATGTTAAGTCTACAAAATCAGACCTAAAACATAAATTTCTGGAAATAGACTTTGATATAGTCTTATTGGATACAAAGCTTTGCAAAAAGAACATTGCTAGAAGTACATAATAACCCAACTTTAAAATATACTATAGAGCCATGGTAACAAAACAGCATGGCACTGGCATAAAAGCAGATAAAGAAGCCAATGAAATAGAATAGAGGACCAGAAATAAACTTGTGTGGCTACTGCAATCTGATTCTTGATGAGAGTACCAGAAGCATATGTTGGAGAAAAGACAGCCCAATTAACAAAGGGGAAAACTGGATATATGCAATAGTTTGAAGCTAGATCCCCAATTCTTGCACTGTACAAAAAAACTACTCAAAATAGATACAAAGATCTGGGGCTGGGGATTTAGCTCAGCGGCATAAGCGCCTGCCTTGCAAGCAGGCAGTCGTGAGTTCGATCCCCGATACCGATAAAAAGGAAAATGACAAAAAAAAGATACAAAGATCTAAATGTAAGACCTGAACCTTTGAAACTGCTAGAAGAAAATTAACTGTACTTTTATATATAGGTATGATTGCAGTATTTATATTTTTTAACATATATTAAACATATATTTTAATATATATGAAAAACTGTACCTATATTATTTTTAGTAAATTTAGTGTATAAGGCCAGCCATATGCAGAAATGAGACCATACCCAAGGCTACTTATATATTGATATATATCTGATTACAGCCATATCACTCTGAATGCACCTGATCTTATCTGATATATATCCAAGTGACAGGCATTACTTGAAATAAACTATAAATATTAACTAATACTTAAATAGTATAAAGTGCTGGGCATGAGGATGCACACCTAGAATCCCAGCACTTAGGAGGCAGAGGCAGGATGATCATTGCAAATCCAAAGCCAGCCTAGGCTACACAGTGAGCTCAAGGCTAGCGTGGACTACACAGTGAGACCCTGCCTCAAATTTATTTATATATGTATATAAACATGAGTAATTCTTATAAAATACACTCGTTAGTCATTTTTCTTATTACTCATAAACTATATTTATTTCTTCTTCGAAATCTAATTTTCTCCAGAGTGGATAGATTTAAATGTTTTTCATTAACCCATTTGTGGTTTCAAAACCACCAGGTTCTATGCCAGCTATTAAAAGTGGACCTTTATTCTACTGTCTCAATGTCCATAGAAGACCTTTACCGCTTTTCACTAATCCTTGAAGAGTGCTTTCCCACATCTCTGTTATTACTGAAAGTGGTGAAACTTCCTACATCTTTGATTTTTGCCTGTCAAAATAAAAAACAATGCAGAATAAAATGTCTATTCTACTGTATATGTTAAACATTCCCTAGCCAAGTGAAGCTGCATAGACATAATCACAGCTACTTGTGAGGCTGAGGCAGGAGGATCACATATTGAAGATTGGCATGATCAACTCAGCGAGACCCAGCTTCAACACTAAAAAATAAAAAGAGTTGGGAGTATCTCACTGCTCCTTAGTTCAGTCCTCAAAACTCCCCCAAATTCCCTTCTAACTATGCATTTTCTTTTCACTAGTCAAAATAGGATTTTTCTCCCACCTTCTGAGGACTCATATTGATTGATGAGTTTGACTTTGAATTAGATCATTCTTAAAGGACTATGATATGTTATTCTGAGAATTAGTTTATATGCAACAATCTGAGGAGAAAAAGAGATGGAGGAAAGGAAGACATGAAAAGAATTCAGATGTGCTATGTAGATGCTCCAACTCCTTGCAATGAGTGTTATTGTTATGTACTACAAACATACTAATAAAAATAAAATTTTTAAAAATTTCACAAAAATATGAAAATGCAAGCACACTAGGTAATATATTTAGAGACTTGCATAAAATTCAAACTTCTCCAGAAACCAAGGCATGTATACCACGTATCTCTAGCAGCGTGGCCCTTACCTGCTTATTCGCATCTTGGTAGAGGACATAGCACAGCACCACAAAATGATGAGCAATGAACATTTTTAATAGTCAGGAGATGAACCTCCCTTGATGTAAAGAGGGAAATAGTGCTTTTATTCTCTTGTCCCTCCAAGTCCAGGAAGCAGAGCATTTACTATAATGAATAAGAAAGCTACACACAAAATTGGAAAAAGAGCACGATTTATGGAGGCCCAGTCACATGAAGAATATAGACGCACAGCCCCACATGTCAGTGTGTGGATGCAAGTTGATTAAGCTAAGCACTTAACAAAATTACTTTCAAAAAGCTAAAGTGATCATAAAATAAGATGCCAAAGTTCAAAAAGGAAAAAATTACCTTAAACTAAAAGGAGAATCCAATTATGCATTAAAGCAGTTTTGCAATATTTAAAAGTTTTGGCTAACATCTGGAAATTAACAAGTGAGTTTTTTAGAGAATGAGGATTTGACTCATTTATTACTTGTTTATTATTAGAGTGCCTGTTTAAGCAGGAGGGTTGTTTGCAGGCAATGCTTGAAACGTCTTTTCCTTCCTACTCTCCTTCTGAGTCAACACCAGCAAGCCCCCTTCACATACAAGGAAAACGCGGCAGGCCCTCCACAGGGCATGCCCTGGTCTGCAATCATCTGCTCTGCTTTACTGTGGCTCCCTTACAATCAAGCCCAGGCACTTAGATACCTCTCGGCAGGTTAAGGAACCTGGATGGCTGTACCCTGGAGCAAGGATAGCTCAACTCCACGGATGCCTCTGGCCCCCTGAACACGGGACTGATTCACACTGAAAAGTATATCAATTTGGTTTGGGTGTCTTAAACCCTGTTGTTTATGCTCTGTATCTTACCCTCCTCTCTCCCACTCAGAGTTCTGCTAGTCAGTAACCAGAAGTCTCTGCTCTTTACATTTGTATATTCTCTATAAGGCAATATAGGAAAAGCATTGCAGTCATGAAGAACAGCGGCAGGGGCTGACAATGTGGCTCAGTGGTGGAGTTTCTCCCTCGCACGCATAAGGCCCTGGGTTTGATCTCCAGCACCACCAAGAAAAAAAAAAAAAAAGAATAACAGCTTTGGGGATCAGATTTAGGGTAGCTCAAGACTTGCCTCTGCCACCTAGTTAAATCTATCACCCCAGATGAGTGAGGTACTTACTGACATTGTTTTCTCAGTGTTCCCATCTGTAAAATGGAAATAATGCCCACATTAAACAAGGTAATGTACTTAAGAGACTCAGTCCACTGCTTAGCAAATAGAACTTCACACTACATAGCTAAAAATGAACAGGAACTAAACTTACTTATGACCAGACTGATTCATTTCACGTATGTGTCTATACTATTTTTAACAGAATATAAGGATACAATCTCTAATTATGGAGTTAGGAATACGTCATAGCTGGAGAAAAGGCCATTTTCTTTTTTTCTGGTATTGGGGTTGAATCAAGGCCTTCTTACATTCCCAAGCCTTTTCATTTTTCAGTTTGAGACAGTGTCTCACCACGTCGCCCAGGCTGGCCTCAAACTTGTAATTCTGCCTCAGCCTCCCAGATGCTAGGCATGGGCCACCACATCCAGCTTCATTTTCCTGCCGTTCTTCTGTTTGTTGAGACAGGTTATCCCTAGCTTCACCAGCTTGTCTCTAAACTTGTGAGCTCAAATGATCCTCCCACCTCAGCCTCCAGAGTAGCGGGATTACAGGTCTGGAGCTCCACGCCTGATGAGATGTGTTTTAAATGAGCCTATCCCAGCATCCCTGTAATTATATACCTCAGGGCACATGCTTGCTGTGCTGAATTCAGAACTACAAACCTTCATCAACCTGTTTTTGCTATTTAATATTGAGCTGTGTCCTAGGATGTATGATGTTTCATTTTCCATTCTGTTTACCAGATTATAATGTAACATAGCAAATTACACCCAAGCCTGATGACTTCAAGCAACAAATATTAATCCTTCATAGTCCTAAAGGCCAAAAGTTCAAAGGTAAAGGGTCAGCAGGGTCAGTCTCCTCTGTGAATTTTAAGGGAGAGGTTATCTGCGGCGTCTCTCCAAGCTGCTGGTTGTTGTCGCGGTCCTGGGCAATCCTTGCAGCTGCTTCTCTTTAGTCTCTGCCTCCCTGTCCCTAAGAGAAGCCCCTGCCCTGTTTGTCTCAGCTCTCCCCGCCTTTCTGCAGTGGGGGAGCCGTGGGCGCTGAACGCAGAGCCTTCATACTGAGCACATCCCCAGCCCCTGTCTGGTTTTTTGAGTGCCCAAACTGCCCAGGTGAGGCTCAGATTTGTGATTCTTCTGCCTCAGCCTCCCAGAGGGCTGAGGTGTGTGCCCTCACACCTGGCTTGCCTTTGTTTTATGAAGACAAGTGTCATGGGATTTGTGTCACTTTAATCGAGAAAGAGCTCATCCTGAGATTCTTAATTATATGTGCAAAGACTCTCTTTCCAAATAAGACCACATTCCCAAGTTTTGGGGTCAGGACACGGATTTATCTTTTTGGATGGGGCCACCATGAAGGCTATTGCATACCATGTAAGAAAGAAAAATCTCAGACGCATGGGGAACTTGAGAAGGGAGATTCTTCCCCACAGGAGAAGCAGAGTGTCACTGTCAATATGGTGTCATGGGACCAGGGAAGATTAATTTTCTAGGTACATTTAAGCTTTTGTTCAATGGGCAAATCTTTGTCTTTTGCTGCAAAGGCATAGCCACTGGGCTTTGTTCAGTTGTATTTTTTTTCTAGTGGGTCAGTCCTGTTTAGTTCCTGGAATCATCCAGCTACAGTGCACTTGGGCAAAGAACAAGCCAGGAAACGAGGCCTCTCTATAGCTTGGGCCTGGGCACCTTGAGGGAGCATTCTAACAAGCTCCAGGTGTGGAGGATTTCAGGGGCTGTCAGCGCTTGCTAATGCCTTCAGTCCCCCCCCCACACACACACACACACAACCAAGCCCTCTGCAGGCATAGCCCCTCTTTATTAGGTCTACCTATTAGAAATTTGGTTAGTAAGTAAAATACATGGAGGACATCATATTAACATTTTTGGTTTTGCCCTAAACAAAGCACTTGGAAATGATTAGGACCGGATAAGGAAAGATTTTTTTTAAAAATCACCTCATTTTATTCACTCTCTGTTACTTTTTTTTTTTTTTTTTTTTTTTTTTTTTTGACACAGGGTCTTGCTATACGGTTCATGCTGGCCTCAAACTTGAGGCAACTCTCCTGCCTTGGCCTCCTGAGTCCTCGGATCACAGGGGTGCGCCCCACATCCAATGGTACTGCTCGTGACTATAAGAATGACAGTTCTTGGGTTAGCTTTCCATTACTGTAGCAAATGGCTGAGACAGCCAAAACGAGGGAAGGATTACCTTAGCTCACAGTTTTGGAGGTTTCCGATCACGACGAATTGGCCCCTGTGGTAACACGGTGCGTCATGGTGAAAGAGCACAGCGGAATAAAACTGCTGAGCTCAGGGCTGCTGAGAAGCGAAGGGGGCAGGGACTGGCAGGGTGGCCCTAGATCCCCTCCAAGGAACACCCCCCATGAGCCCAGGCGCCCACCGGGCCCCACCTCTCAAAGGCTCTAGTGCTTCCCAGTAGCCCTAATACTGTATACGGAGCTTCGAGACATTCCAGCTCTGATTTTCTCCTCTCTGTTCTAAAATGACATTGTACTAGAAGCTGTGGGTGAGCCAGGGAGAACGCTTGTTGAATGGTAAGTTTTCTGAAGTTTAGTTGCTATTTCCTGTCTTTAGCTAATTGTTTTTGGGTGTTTTTTTTTTTTTTTTTTTTTTTTTTTGATACCAGGGATTGAACTCATGATCTCGGATATAGTTGGCATCCATTCCTGGTGCTGAAAATCACAAGAATCACAAGAAACTACAGAGCACTAACGCAGGAGGGCTTGGCCTGGGACCTGGCATCTGTCGCTGGTTCCTGCACCTAAAATGGTGTGGAATGCTGAGGAGTTCCAGAAAACCCAGCATGGGAGTGAGTTGTGGCTTTCTGTGATGAAGTTTCCCACCAGCTTCCCTAACAACTTACTGTGACGGTAATACTCTGTGCATAGATTTTCGAAATCAAAACTCATTTGTACACCAAATCTCTGGACCAAGGTATCTCAGAGATAATTGCCACATGGTTCCTGTTTCAGTCTGTGGTTCCTGTCACAGAGCCTTTTTAGGAGCTGTCTAACCAGCCCACTGCTTTAGTATGTTTCACCTTTGTAGTATGCACTTTTAATGTGCTTAACTGATTTTCATAAAGAGCCAAATGTTGTGGGAGCAAATGGTATGATCTAAAAGCTGCACTGAGTGGGCATGGTCTCTTCAGTCTTCAGAATACCTTGCTGTTGTCTTGGAAACAAGCAATGAGAAAGAAATCCATAGTTTCAAGGAGAAAACTATGTGGAAATAAATTGACTCAAGCCAGCTGCTTTTGCACAGTGACCAGGATAGAACTCCTTATACAGCAGATTTATATCTTTTTAGTTTTACATGTCTATAGGAAAAAGTTTAGTTCTGTCCTGCTTTGTTATGTTTTTCTCTCTAACATAGAAAGGATAGAAATACATGTTAAGACTCAAGCTTATGTAAAACCTATAAACAGTTTATGAGAACTGATCTGATGATACATGATGAAATGAACAAAAACTTTGAAAGAAAGAAAGTGGCCCTGCAGTACCCAATCCTGATTCCGGAGTGTTACGATGTGAAATCCAGCAATATTATTAATCTTTGTTCAGAAGGATTTTAATCTAATATGCTGTGTTAGCTCTCAACATAAATGAAGATATGGATGAACACATACATGTCTAAGTGTATAGGATTGATAGCCATAACACTTAGTTTTTGTTGGATAGTTGAACAGAACTGTTTGTAGTCTCTCTGGTTGAAATCCATTTATATGTTCCACTCGTGGACCTTGAACAGCTATCTACAGAGGAACAATATGTATACATCAGCTACTGATTTATTACTATTTCTTTTCTTTGAAAGTATGTACTATTTCTGCCTGTTTTCTATTTTGTTTTGTTTTTCTTTCAATAAATAAAAGACAACTGCTTTACACAAGGGATCAGAAAGTCGTGGCTTGTGAACGAAACCTTTCCACACCTATTTTGGATAATCTGCTGGATGAGTGCTACAGTTTTAAATGGTTAAAAATAATCAAAAGAGTAATAATATTTGATGACACATGAAAAGTATGGAAAATTCATGTTTCAAGGTCCACAAATGAAAGTTTTACTGCAAAAAAAAGTGTCTTTGTTTGTGTTGCTGCTTTTACCCTGTGACAACAGGCTGATGGTCATGACAGAAACCATATGTGATCCAGAAAGCCCAGGACATTTATTTGCTGGCCCTTTCCAGTAAAAGCCTGCTAACCCAAACTGCACAGCAGAATTTTACAAAGAGCCACTTTTTCAACCTTAGTATACTGAGTACCTAAGTTTACTTTTTTGTTATTAAGTTTATTAGTGCAATTTAGATACACATGATGATCATATTCCTCGCAGGGAATTTGTACCTGTATGTGATACATCTTGATTCCTTTTTCCCTCCATTCCCCTCCCCTCTCTTCAACCCCTCTTCCCCTCCTTATTTACAAAGCTTTATTTCCATTTTATCCTTCTCTTCCCTTTTTTTCTTTCCTTTTGAACGATTTTTTCCTAATTCACAAGATCTATTATACATTTTGGTTCTTATTTATACTTTCAGTTCTTCATACTGCAGAGACAATGTGATATTTACACGTTTGTCTGATTTATTTCACTTAAAAGTATGGTCTCAAAATCTGTTTGTTTGGCTGTAAATGTGTCTAATTCATCCGTCTTTATGGCTGAGTAGTATTCAATGTGTTAAAAATGTCTTCTCTTATCCATTAATCAGTTAATGGGTATTTGGGGTGTTTCCAAGATTTAGCTATTGGAAACTGTGCTGCTATAAACATGGGTATGCATGTATCACCATGGTGTGATACTTTTAATTTTTAGAGAAAGATACCAAGAAGAGGAATACCTGGCAAATGGCATCTTTAACCCTAGTTTATTGAGGAATCTTTACACTGATTTTCATAGTGGTTGTACCAGTCTACATTCCCACAAATAGTGGAAAAGGGTTCTTTTTTCCCACCTCCCTGGCAGCATTTGTCATTGGTTGATTTGGAATCACAGCATTATTTTAATTTGCCTCTCTCATCTAACCATTGCAGGGGGCATCACGATCTCTGACTTGAAATTATAATACAAAGCTACTTGATAAAAGCAGCGTGGTACTTACCAAAAAAATCTGAGGATCAGTAGAACGGATTAGAAGGTGCAGAAATAACTCCAAACACACTCAGTTATTTTATCTTTGACAAAGGGACCAAACATGTTCACCGGAAGAAAGACAGCCTCTCTAATAAACAACACTGAAAAAACTGGCTCTACACATGCCAAAGACTAAAACTAGACCCACGTCCACTGCCTTGCACTAAACTAAAATCAAGATGAGTCAAGTTCTAAACATTGAAACAGAAACACTAAATCTGGTAAAAGATAAAATAGGTAGGACTCTTGAAGACATTGGTGTAGGCAAAGACTGAATCAAACCCCAATCACACAGGAATTATCACAAAGACCCAACAAAACTTCATCTTATTAAAAAGCTTTTGCACAGCAAAAGAAACTACTAAGAAAATGAAAAGACAACCCACAGAGTGGGAAAAATTTTTAGCCAGTTGTTCTTCAGACAAAAAACTACCACTATCTAGAACATATAAAGAATTGAAAAAAAAATCAGAAACCCCAGACTTAAAGACCCAATCCAAAAATAGGCATCTGAGATAAATACACACTTCTCGGATGAAGAAGTGGGAACAGAAACAAGTATATGGAAAATGTTCGACATCACCAGTGGCTTGAGGACTTAGGTTTATCCCCTCAGGCTCTGCTGCGATCGCGGGAAGGGAAAGGAGGGATGCGTCACAGCCAACAGCTGGCAGTGCTGTCCTGAGCACTGGGAGCCAGGGCCATGTCCTTGTAAGCTGGGCAGATGCTCCTCAATGGTCAGGAATGGTCCACGACCAGTGAGCCACAGAACAGTCTGCACAGAACACTGCCACCAGAGCCACCAACACTGGACCCTGTGCCACCAGAGCCCAGGATATTTTTCTAAATCATCCTTGCATCTCTGCAGCATAACGCTCAAGATCATGGCCCGGAAAAGAAGTTTCTGTTGGCCATGCCTAGGGCACAGGCCACACACAGGAAAGTGATGTAGATTTCTACCTCTAGGAAGCCAAGAATAAAATCAAACATTTTCACCTTTGTTCCTCCAAGTGTGGTCTATGGACCAGAAGCGTCTGGTCTCATCTGGGAACTGTAATAAACGCAAGCTCTCGACATCTCCCCACACCCACCAACCCAGGACCTATATCTCATCAAGATCCCCAGCTGAGTAGTGTGTGTATTCTCATTTAAAATAAGATCCAAAAGGAGTCCTAGTTTGGCAGAATTTCAGGCAGTCTTATGAAGAGAAAGGCTATATTCAGGCAATATGGAGACACATGTTTGGGGTGGTGAGAGGTTACCCATAAACACGACAGATTGGCCTAGGAACCTGTTCCCCTAGGCTATGTCTGCTTCCCACAGCTTATTCCTTTTTAAACCCTCAGATTTGAAACCTCCAGAATTACAGCATCTCCTAAGGCAGTGTCCTAGGAGCCTGTCAGAGGGAGATGGTGGGACGGTGGCTCTCTAGATGCGTGGGCTATTTGTAAATATCAGCTTGCCTGTGTCAGTCACAAAAGGCCAAAGGCAAAGTATTAACCTAATGTAAATTCAAAGTGGAAGCTTAATATGAACAAAATCACACTTGGACGCCAGCTGGGCCACTTATTTAGTGATTTCTGTATAGCATATCACTTTCTGGAGCCCAGATGTTCTCATCTCTAAAATGGGGTAATAATACAACAACTGCATACCTTGATGCTCAGTGGTAACTAGGTATCCATGATAGCTGTCATTGCTAGTTTTAATTTGCTACATTTGGAACCCATCTGTGACAGTCAGGAATCAACTTGATTGTATTTAAAGAAATGATTTGCTCATGAGAGTGCTAAACTCATGAGTGGATTAGTTAGTCCATCAATGAACACACAGCTCAGTGGCCTATTGGGAGGTGGGGTCCAATTAAAGAAAGGAAGACACGTTGAGTGTAACTTTGGAGGGAAGATCTTATCCCTGACCCCTTCCCCTCTCTCTGGCTTCGTCCGGCTTTCTCTGCTTTCTAACTGCTATGAGACAAGCAGCTTCTCTCCACCAAGCCCTTCTTCCATGGACTGAGACTGCTGGTATCATGAGCCAAGATAAATCTCTCCTCTTCTGAGGTTTTGTCCTTCAGATATTTTGTCCAGCCACAGAAAGGTGACTAAGACATGATGATATTCTAGGCCTTAGTTAACCGAAGCACTGCCCTCATCATCTTGTTCTGTGGTAGTAATGTTACGGTCACTCATGCTGAATGATCTGGGTGGAGGTTTAGGGTTACAGATTCTTAGGTATCAAACTTCTATAGTTGTGTATACCATACAATCAGCTCGATCAACTGCAACCACTAATGCCAGAAAAGCAGAAGCAAAGCATATTCTTTAGGAATGACGTCTAGAATATTGCCATGGGAGACCACAGGAGAACAGTCCAGCAAAACCTTTCCTACAACAGAAAGGGTCACTCGCAGCTACCACATACCTATTAAGATTTGCTTCCAAAAATCTTTTGTATTAAACAGATCTCTCCAAGCACAGGGCAGTGGTCGGTTTTAGGAGGATATGCTGGGCCTGATTATTTCTCTGTGTTTCTCCTTTGAGAATATATCACCTTAATAAAATTAAATTGAATTTGTTTGCACTGCTAAAATGTTTTGGCCACAATGCCTCTGAAGTTACTAAATAAATTTTTATTGAAAACCAAGATATGTTCCCAGTGACTTTTAATTTTTATTGCCTTGTAAATTAAAGAAGAACACAGTTATAAAGTAGAAAACCAGCTAATAAAGTTTAAACAAGTTGTTAATAAATAAGCTAGATACATAAAATTTTTAAGCTATATTACAGTTAACAGTGAGACATCTCTCTTTTTCTTTTCTTTCTTTCTTTTTTTTTTTTTTGCTTCAATTGATTACCTAGAATTTTACTAATGTAACATTGCTTCAATGATACTACTGCCACTTCCTTTGCAGAAAAGAAGTAGCCATTATGCTTGAATTTCCTGAATCTCACCCTAAACACAAAGAGATTTATCTCCATAGATAGATATCCTTTCTTATTTTTTTAATTTAATTTAATTTTATTTTATTTTTTGTCTTTTTCAAAGAGGGTTTCACTATGTTGCTCAGGCCAGGCTTGAACTCCTTTTATAACCCAGGCTGATCTCGAACTCACAGCCACCCTCCTGCCTCTGCCTCCCTGTGCTAGGATTATAGGCATGCACCCAGTGCCCAGTTGTATTTCTTCTTTATTCTATATTCAGGGGAAGAATTGTGGGCTCTCACTTTCTTAAAGCCCAACTCAATCTCTTTCCGACTTTTCAGAAATGTGTTTTAACTTGTTGACGCTGATTTTCACCTCAAGCAGCCTCATCCGATATATTCTGTATTAGTCAGCTTTTCCTTACGGGACAAAATACCTGATATTCACATCTTAGACGAGAATCTTATTTTGGCTCACGGTTCTGGCACCTCAGTCCATGGCCAGCTAGCTCCGCGGCAGAGGTATCATGATGGAAAGGCCTGGCAAAGGCAGCTGCTCTGTCATCAGTGCCCACTGGAGAGACCGATTTAGAGCAAGATATGTAAGTATGGAAGGATGTACAGATAGGTTTAAAGCGCTTCCCAGAGCGGGGTGCAGAAGAGCGAAGAGGGGCTGGCTGTGTGACAGAGAGCTGAAGGACCCGGCTCACTGTGCGAGTCGGTGCCAGGGGGCCAAGGGTTCTGCCCTGGAGGCTGAAGAATCTGTGCTGGAAGCCTGGAGACAGCACCCAAGGTGAAGGTAAAGACCGGAGAGCTCCACCAAAGATACAGAGCAAGTCATCCTTCTTGGCCTCTCTCTTATTCCCTGCAGGCGACAAGCTAATTGCTTGGTGTCACTCACACCCAGGTCTTCTGTAAATCCATTCAGCCACATCCTGAACTATGCTGATCCAGTTAGTTGGATTTTTCATGCTCAAGTTGACACAGTCAGTTAACTATCATATCCAGGAAGCAGAGAGCAGAGGGAAAGAGATGCGGTCCCCCAAATGCGTAGTCCATAAGCCAGATACCCCACAAGTATGCTTTACTAACCTCTTGGATGCTTCTCAAGCCAGCCAAGTGTGCAGTCAAGATAAACGCCCTCCTACCTCATCCTCCTGGATCACATTTGCTTCCAGCCACTGGCCTCACCTTACTTCCCTGAACTTACTTAGTTCAGATCTGAACTTACTTCACTTAGTTCAGATCTGAACTTACTTCACTGAACTTACTTAGTTCAGATCTGAACTTCCGGAAAGAACGGCCTGTCCGTGGCTACTGCAGCTTCTAACGAGGCCTGTTTGATCATCGCATGTACTGCAGGTAGCTTCTGTCCCCAAATGCAATGGCTGTTCTTGCTAATGCTTCACACTTGCCCCAAACCCTAGAATAATAATGTGCCCCTTCCCTACTGCGTGCCTTTATTGTATTAGGCATGGGACATTTTCCCTTTCATTTGCATGATCCCACTTTCCCCTCGTGCTTCTATCTGCCTGGTCCCTTTTCCTTCGCAGTATCTCTGAGGGCTTCTCTTTTCTCATTTACTTTTCAGTAAATGTATTAATATAGACCTCAGAGCTGCAGAGGTGAGCAGGAGACAGCCCTTCCCCCCTAGAATCTACAGGATGCGAGAGAGACGATCAAATGATTACGAAAACAGTGATAAGTAAGTACAAATTCTGGAAAGGGATGTGAGAGCAGGTGCTCGGCTTCTGATCTAGTCTTCACGGCGAGGAGCACCTGACATCTGAAGCATGCAAAGGAGTCGTCCACCCTGCACACTGCTTTTCTTGCTTTTTCTGCCTATAAGATTTCGGTGAATGAATGCATATTCATCTTAGCTGTACTTTTAATTATTTAACAATTGTCACTCAAATGCAGTTACACAATCTGAGGTTTCCAGTGGAAAATTTTTAGCCTTCAATACACAGCCTCTGTTTCAGGGTCCTGTTTGTAGTTACGTAGAGACCTGGATTTAAAACCTATTTATAAATCTTTATTTCGATTATTCCTCAGTTATACAGCAGCAGCTAGGATTCCACAGGATTCCAGGTGCCCGTCCGCTTAAAGCTGAATTCATATCTTTTTTCTTAAAAAGTGGATTTTTCCGCCATGTAACTGTTTGAACTTAAATCTTGTGTATTAGAGAAGAGACAGCCCACTGCGAGGGATGGCCATCAACACATCTCTTTGAAGAGGCTGGACTGGTTGGAGCTCCACCTCTGTTGTTTGACAGTTTTGACAGGTTATTTAAATCCCATTCTCAAGGAAACAAAGCAGTAAACCAGCATTGAAATGTGGGCAGTTCGACCTTGTTTGTAAATTAACCAGAACAATGATCCATTGTGGGGTGCATGACCTTGTGAATAGAGGCAGCAGTTTCCCCTCAGGGCGCTTCCTGAGCCCCTCTAGAAACCCAGGAGCACCCAGCCTTGGAGTGAGGCTAATGCCCAATGTGTTGGTAAGAAATGGTCTTAGCCTGGTTTTCCAGAGACCCAATTTCACCCCCAACCCTTAACCCAAGTACATTTGACAGTGTTGGGAGGTATTTTTGATTCTCACAACTGAATGGGTGCTGCTGGCACCTAGTGGGTATATGCCAGAAGTACTGCCAACCCTCGTAAATGGGCAGCCTTTACCCCCTCTAAGAACTACCCCATCCAACATGCCAGCAGAGCTGAGGTTGAGAAATACTAGTGTAAGGGATTTGGAAATGTAATAATTCAGCGATTTTGAACCTAAACATAGATGCTAGGGGTTGGGGATTTAACTCAATATTAGAGCGTTTCTGCCCTGGAACAGAGAGAGAGAGAGAGAGAGAGAGAGAGAGAGAGAGAGAGAGAGAGAGAGAATAAAATTCACATATTTCTAGAGAAATTCCCCAAAAGGCATTTTTAATTAAAAAAAAACTATAGATTCAGAGTTAAAGGCCCTTCATTCAGACACTGACTATGAGCAGGGTTTGTCTTCAACAGCTTTGTCTTTGCTCACATGGACTGGTAAGCAGGTGTCGGTCACTTGGGGACTTGTAAAACCCATTTCTGGGGTGCCCCCCCCCCGCAGAGTGTCTCGCTGCACAGGTCTGGACGGGGTCTAAGAATTTATACTTCTCACTAGGACCCTGGGAGCGCTAAGGAAGCTGCCCTCTATCACTTTTAGAAAACAGTTGTTCTAGGGAGTTTAAGAGAACTCCTGGAGCCAGGCACAGGCTACTGGGGAAGCTGAGACGAAAGTATCACTGTTTGAGGTCAGCCTGGGCAATTCAGTGAGACCCTGTATCAAAATTTTAAAAATTTAAAAAGTTCTGGGGGTGTAGATCCATGCATAGACCCTGGGTTCAATTGCCAGTACTATAAACAATAAAGAAAAAGAAATAAAGAAATATCACCAGCATAATTACTTGCCTGGCAAGCATAAGGTCGTGAGTTCGATCCCCAGTATCAAATAAATAAATTAATCAAATTAATAACTCACAAGGCCCTGAGTTAAAAAAAAAAATAGAAACTGATTTTGAAGATCAGCATTTGCAGTCACTGTGATTCATCTATAAGATTTAATTGTTATCTGTTGGCAAGTATTTGGAAAAAAGATTTCATAGCCCCTGGCTAGAGAGCTGGTATACAGTAGTGTATCACTAAAAGCCCAACTGCTTCCTTTCGTATGCTTTCAACAACCAAAAAGGTCCACCAAATTTTTATTTTTTAAAAAAAGTTTATCTCTTTTTAACATGAATGGTATGTTCATTTCACTCTTTTTAATTTTTTCAATGTGAAGCCTCTTTTTCGCTTGTCGTGCTGGGATGAACCCCAGGGCCTCACCGTGCTGCCCAAGCGCTCTACCACCCACCCTCACCCCTCAGTTGGCTTTTAAAATGTTCTCTGCTAAGATCACGATGAACAATTGGTCTTGAGCTACACAATTTCAACTAACAAGGAGATGCACAGTACAGACTCTAGTTCTTGAAATTCATTTAGCACTTGCCATGCAAATATAACCCAAATTATATCAAGTTATCAAATTATAGCAAACAGAGAATCTGGAGTATTGTTTCATTTTGTCATTTTTAGCTTTCCATCGAAAGATGTAATCAGGTAATCAAGGTTGCAATTCTCAAGGTAACAAAGGTTAAGTTTCTAGACTATCACAAGTCAGCCGTGACCAGAGAAGCTATTGGCCCCATATTTGCCTGGGAAGGCTCCAAGAGAAACACAAGAAACAACTGTGCAAAGCCCTGCTTGTTTCATTATCTTTTTTTAAAAAATGGCTTTTGCATCGGTTCAGGTTTTGAAAGTCGTATGATGCTAATTTCTGTGTATATGTCATTAAAATTGTAGTGTGGATCCTTCTTGGGCATACATAAACTATGCCAGGCATGGGGGAAAGGCAGGAGCAAGCATGGAGGCTCCGGGACTTTTGCATCACAGTGCTCCTGACCTGTGGAGCTAATAACAGGAGGCCCACGTCCTTCCCTGTTCCCTGTTGCTCTCCAACCTCCCCCCCATCCATCGCCGTATTCTGTATAAACCTAGGGTAGAGCCAGAAGCAAGCCTCAAGGACTGAAAAGAAGCACTGTCTGGCTCAGCGTAAGGGCCAGTAATGATTAGCTCTGTTGTGGTGAATCAAATTATTTGAGGATGGAGACTCTTCTGGAAAAGTTTGTGTTGAAGTTAGATCCTGACCAAGTTGGAGGGTAGTTAAGGGTTGGGGTTAGATGACCTCCAAATCCCTTTTAACTGCAAAGTGAATCTGTAAGATTCTTAAATCAACTTTTATGGTACATGATTATGGGCAGACTGTGCTGGGTAGACAAAAGTCCTAAAGCATGTTCTCTGTGCTTCGTGAGGCTGGGCAGCCTACCTGAGAAGCCTAGGCGTGCGTATGTAAAATAATAAAAGAACCAGCACAAAATAACAGCAGCTTTTCTGGCTCTGAAATGGTCATTGAGGGCCGCTGATTACCGATTACTTTCTTAGCAATTGCAGTATTATACAGCTGCACAACACCAAGGAGTTGTTTTAAATAGAACTGATAAACAACGTATTTCTATTAGGACCTGCTTATAGAAAAATAAATATGGAAACCCAGAAAAAGGAACCTTAAAAGTGTGGAGTGTGGGAATTTAGTTCAGCGGCATAAGTGCCTGCCGAGCAAGCAGGCGGTCGTGAGTTCGATCCCTGGTACTGATAAAAACGAAAAAGACAAAAAAAAAAAGTGTGGAGTGCAAAGCAAGTTTTACTAATCTATAAAAGTATATCGTGCAATTATTACTTTTAAAATATTCACATAGAATTATAAAAGTTGTGGCATCTGACAAACAGCATAAGAAATAATTTGTTCTTACTTCATAAGTAAATTAATCTCAGTGTCATAAGGATTCAGTGCCTTGTTTTTATAAATGCTTTTCTTGAAGATAAATTGTTGGTGTCTCCTGATTATTGAGAACTAGGCAGAAGCTTCCAAAAGCTGCTTTTTCCTAGATCTTCTCAGCTTTCTAACACTTCTCCCATGGAGAGAGAAGGATGTTTTGTTCTGAGTAATTCGGGTTTCCTACGAAATTTATAAACTTCCTAGAGTATCTTCAAAGAGGCATACAGGTGCATATTGTAAGTATAATAACCCTTAGATATATTTGGTTTTTGGCTATGAACATTATGGTAATAAAAACAAGTTTTGGAATAAAAACTGCTTTTGCATCTCAAACTTTTGAAAAGCTAGGGATAAACAAACAACATGTTTCTGTGAGACATGACATCCAAACTACTTTTCTTACATGTCTCACTGGAAGGTTGGGAATTGCTTTCTGAAATTTAACACAGTACAAAAATGTGGTTGTCTTCCTAGAATGGTTATTTTAAGAAACATCTCCAGGTATTGTCTGTTCCCCAAATATTCAATGCATTCGTTAGAACTCTGGTTGCTAATAAAATCAAGTAACTAAAATTAGCCAATGCAAAAAAAAAGGGGGGGGGGGATGAGGAGGAAGAATGATCCCTGGATATGGAAGTTGTTCTGAACTCCAAGAAATTCTCTCTTTACCCTCCCTTGTCTCTGCTTCTTCGTGAACCACAGGGAAGCACAATGCTTCTGTTTGCTTCTTTATAAACAGACCAAATTTTGGGTTGCTGTATCCTCATGGCAAACCACGACCACTCCGTAGACCCTGGGAGATGCACGTTGTAACTAAAGCCATGGGAGAGACTAGCTGCCTATTCCCCGTCTCAAGGTCAGTTTCCTGAGGGAAAGGACCTGCTCCTGGGCCAGTTATCCCTGGCCAGAGGGAGAGGACTGCCGAATCCCCTGGCTGTAAGCTGTAAGCACACAGGTAGCATCTGGGGCAGTGAGGGGAGGGCTGATAATTTTAAGAGAACTGGGAAGAGAGAGGATGGTGTCTAAGCTTCACAGATTCCTAACAAGGTTTATCCACGGTCATTACTCTAGGAATTTATATAAATTCTCCATCTCTGTCTTCACAGAAAAATTTTCTCATGATCACAGTTCTACACCTACGTATTATCATCCTCACTGTAACCAAGGAAAACAAGGTTGAGGGAAGTTAAGTGACCTGCTTTGGGCAATGACTGGAGAATGTCCGTGCTTGGATTCTGTGTGTCTGTATGTCTCCTAAGCCTGTTGTGTTCCCTCCCTGTCTGTGTGTCTCTGGAGCCCGCTGCATTCATGTTCCCTCCCTGTCCTCATCCAGGCTCTCCTGAAAACAACATATGCAGAAAGCTTGGATCTGGCCATTTTGGGGGGACAATGACCCCAGGGAACAAAGTATGAGAGACGGAAAGTGATTCTGGGAAGGAAAGAACCCGAGGAGAGGACCCAAGCATCTGCTGAAGTCAACGACCATTGTAAATATCTGCGCCTTGACCCCACAGGAGCTTCTGAGAACCTTATAAAACATGTCTCAGCATTGGTCGCCCTGGGATCCAGATGGTACAAATCTGTATCCCACAATATCAAGGGTGATCTTCAGCCTTTGTAGCTCCTTTCCCACATGTATACACCTGACTCCCAGGTGCTTCCCATGAGACTCCTCTCTAACTCTGTGCTGGTTACTCAGAACAGGATACCTAAGGCTGCTTGACCCACCTAGAAGTCTGCAGGACTCAGCCCCGGGGCAGTGTCTGAAATAAGGGCAAAATTTCGTTCTTCACACAGGGTCTCACTATGTAGCTCAGGCTGGCCTTGAGCTGACTATGAAGTCCAGGTTGGTTTTGAACTTGTGGCAACCCTCTTGCCTCAGCCTCCTGAGTGCTGGGATTACAGATGTATGCCACCACGTCTCGCTCAATAAGAGGCAAAATTGAGAACTCATGAACTACAGAATTTCCCAACCATGTACTGACCAGTTATAAATGAGACAATGGAATGAAAATTCTGCATGTTACCATTTATTCAGTCACTTATTTATCCATGCATCCACCGACTACAGTAGTGCCAGGTGGTATACGATATGAATGTAAGTAAGTTTCAGGTACTAAAGGAAACAAGAGAGATGATATTATGTAATAATATGTGCTTCAATAAAAATGTATAGGAAGAAGTACAAGCACAGAGGAGAGATTCCCAACTCACTGTGGGTGCACGTGCAGGCATGTGTTGAAAGGCTGTGTCATTTTCCTAGAGCTTAGGCTTAAAAGATACCTAGAAACCAGCCATTTGGAGAGAAATGCGAGTGCTAATTATGCACCCAAATTAAGTTTTAATGTTTTGATATTAAACTTCCTGATGTAATCACTGTATTTGGTTATGTAAGGAAATTTCCAATTTTTAGGAGATGGTGGAGAATTTAGCAGTGAAGTGTTATAATGTCTGCAGCACACTCAAGGGATTCGCTAAAGCTTGGATGCACGTGGGGAGACGCAGCTGGGGGCCACAGAAATGGCAAAATGTCAGTGAAGATCAGAGAAGGGGATGTCATTTATTACACAGTCACCCCTCAGTACCCAAGGGTGCTGGGTGCAGGGTGATTCCCACATGCACAGTCAGAGATTGTGTAAGCCTCGTGTGTGTAAGATGCCATGGTGTGTCCATATCGCCTGGGCACACCCTCCCCTACACTTTCCAGTCTTTGTTTTTATTAGTACGTGTTTGCTGTGCATGATGATTACGGCCCTCGGGGAGAGTTGATTCACCTCCCCTGCACTTTAAATCTGTTCTAGGTGATTTATGATACCTAAGTGCTATGTAAATAGTTGCCATGCTGTATTGTTTAGGGAATCGTACCAAGAAGAGAAGCTGAGGCAACCCATCTGGGACCCCTCCGGTCTCTCGGGGGCTAGTCCTCTTCCCCATTCCTTTTCCCAAGAAATTTTCATTCCCTAAAAAAAGAAAAGAGAAACACTGTACATGTTCAGTACAGATTCATTTTCTCCCAAACAGGTCCTTTCCAGGTTGGCTGAATCCAAGATACAGATCCTAGGGATACAGAGGGCACAATGCACTAATCTTAAAACTTGTTGAACTTTTCCAAAATAAAAAATGGGGGGGGGGGATTGAGAGCTATGAGCAAGGACTTGGAGTAAGCCAAGTAGTACGGGGTGTACTTCTGACAGAGACCCCAAGATCTGAGCTTGCTGTATTCGTTTCCTCAGTGTTGCTGAGACAAAACACCCAACACACACGACTTAAAGGACAAAGGTTCATTTGGGCTCCTGACTGCAGGGCTTTCAGTCCCTAGTTGGCTGGCTCCAAGGCAGATAGGACATGGCAGAAAAACCTTCCCTAGCAGCAAGAAGCAGAGAGGACGGGAAAGAGCCAGAGACAGGAGAAGGGGACTGCAGACTGCGTGTGTCCTTCAAAAGCACGTCCCCCAGGGACACAGTCCTCAGACAGGCCCCACCTCCTAACACCCCGTCAGGTATGAACTCACCAGTGAGCTAAGCCATTGACGAGGTGAGCACCCACAACGCATGAGTCTCCGAGGGCAAGTTGGTATTAAACATAACAGATGCTTAGGGCTTCTCAAGTGGTTAGGGGTGACCGGACTAGGACAGAGAAGTGACAGCCGTGAGATGGGCAGGCGGTGAGCTATGCTAGATTGTCTGAGCTGCATCCCGAGAGTGTGGGCAGAACTGAGGGTTTCCTGCATCATTCATTGTTTAGAGGTCACCCCCAGCAGAAGTTCAACAAGTATAGATCGAAAAGGAGCAAAAACATGGCGGAAAGATGAGAGAAGTGACAAATTCTGTAGGCCTCAGGGGAAATAGTGACAAAGGTAAAGTCAAGAAGACATATTTTTTTTATTTGTTCTTGTCTTTTTGAGACAGGGTTTTGCTATCAGTTGGCCTTGAGCTCACTTTGTAGCTCAGGCTGGCCTCAAACTCACAATCATCCTCCTGCCTCAGCCTCCCAAGTGCTGGGATTCCGGGTGTACACCATCCTACCCAGCTAGAAGACAGCTTTGAAACAACACAAGACCTGTTATGGTTTAGGTCTAAAATGCCTTCCCAGAAGTTCCTTGTGTTGAGGCTTTGGGGGTGTGAGTAGACCCTAAGGGCCTATAACTTCAGGCCTGTACTAATCCGCTGATTAGCTCGAGACTTGATCCCATGATTGGGAGATTAAAAGAAACTTAGAAGGTGAGGTCTTACTGAAGAGACTGGGGCACAGGGGAAGGACCTTGGGATCTGTATCTTTTCTCTAACCCCCTCCTCTCTCTCTTTCTCTCTCTCTCTCTCTCTCTCTCTCTCTCTCTCTCTCTCTCTCTCAGCTTCCTGGCTGCCAGGAGAGGAGCAACTTTACTGTGAGATCTTCCTCCACCCTGGTGCTTCTGCCTTGCCTGAGGTATAAAGTCACTGAACCAGCCACCATGGGGAAAGCTCCTGCAGGGGGAACAGAATAGACCTCTCCCTCTTATACCTGTTATTCTTGGGTATGTTTGCCACAGTGACAACGAGCTGACCAGCCCAGAGCAGAATCAATAGGATCCATCAATAAATCACACTCAGTTGGTTCAAACCCCAACACCACAAATGAAGCCTTACATTCAAGGCTGGACATGTAGCTCAGTGGCACAGTGCCTGCCTGGCACGTGAGATTCTGAGTTTGATTTCCGGTACAAAAAAAAATTACATTCAGTAAGTTTGTAAAAAGGATCAGTGTGATGTGCTGAATCTTTTATTATTTTTAATTTTTATTTTAAAAAGACTAAAATGAAGAAAAACAAAATAGAATAAAGCCAATCAACACAAAGCAGAGTAAGTGACACAGGACTTCCAAATAGTAGGAAATCAACAAGGATTACCGTAGTGCCTCTTGTTGTCTTCAAAATAGCTAAAGATACCTTCAAACATAATCAAAATCAAACAAAATAGAATAGAACCAATAAAAACAAAACAATGAACACAATAAAGGACTTCAAAACAAGATAATAATAAATCCAAAATGGCTACCATAATATATCTTGTTATCTTTGAAATAGCTGCCCATGCCATCCGATATAACAGAATCAAACAAAACAAAACAGAATAAAACCCAATCCAACAAAACAATGAAAATGATACAAAACCTCAAAACAAGAAGATAGGGAACCAATAATGGCCACCACCTTCAGAAAGAGATTCCCCATAGATGCTACGTTGCGTATTGTTATCCTCTGAATAGATGATCAGATTACTGGTTTTAGCCCTGCAAAGTCAGTGAAACACTAAACATTACAAACATCAAATTGTATTTTACCTCACTAGCTATCATCACAGCCTGCATCTTTGGGTCAGCCAGTCACTTACGGTGCAGGGTTGGGAGGATGACTCTTCTTGTTTTCCAGCTCATGCCGGAAGGGGCTGGCATCTGGCTCTGCCCGCCCAGCAGTCCACACATGGTGCCGATTCGCAGGGAAGGCTTGCTTCTCGGGGACTTCTTGTTCTCTTCTCCCACAGTCTGTGAACGCCTGTGCTAAATCTTTTAAATACATAAGAAAAACTTCTTTAGTTATGAACCAAAGGAAAAGGGTCAAACAATTTGTCTTATATCATCATAGCTCTAGTATTATTTGGAACCATTTAATAAAAGATTTTAAGTTATGTTTAGAAATTGTGACAGTAGATGGTAAAATGCATTCTTCAGTTGGTGATATTCAGAGGAAATGTGCTTTGTATTTTGTCAACTTCAGTCTCTCTGAGGACTGAAAATTTGGTGAACATCTGTCTGCTAACACCTGTTGAACCAGCTCCCATTGTAGTCTGAAGTGAACATATGCCAAGATAGTGCCAGTTAAGGTACCTTCACTTTTTAAATAACTATCAGATATATCTAGAACCAGTTAAGTCTTCCACCAGCTTTTCAACTGTCTCACTTTAGAAAGTACACATATTTCTACTTAGTAAACTTAATACATGAATTGTGCATTTAAAGAACTTGTCAGCGGCCTAAGCGCCTGCCTTGCAAGTGTGCAGTCGTGAGTTTGATCCCCGATACCGATAAAAAATAAAAAAATAAAGAATTCGTGCAGTAGGAAACATTAATATTTCATAAAACAAGAATTTTCAAATGC
Source organism: Cavia porcellus (assembly GCF_034190915.1). NCBI lineage: Eukaryota > Metazoa > Chordata > Mammalia > Rodentia > Caviidae > Cavia > Cavia porcellus. The sequence goes on along the minus strand of NW_026947504.1, from coordinate 37,193,907 downwards.
CAAAACTTCCTCCCAGGAGTGAATTCCATGCTTAGCAGCAAGAGCATGATACTGAAGCCAAGCTTACCTAGACATGGCAGCCAGTCGAGCAAACGAAGAGGTGGCCTGGTATCGACAGAGGGTCCCTGTGCAAAGTCAAGTAAGTGCAGACGAGTTGTGGAGCGAGAATCCTTGCAGCAGGGAAATAAAAATATATCAGGACTTGATTCAAGTTTTATATCCAAAACTTTCATTTTTCTTGAAATAGGATCTTGCTGCGTAGCTCAGGCTGGCCTCGAACTCACGACGTTCTCCTTCGGTACTAGTGCTATAGGACCCAAGCCTTACTTGATACCACTATGACGAAACACTTGTGATCATCATCTTAAAAGGAGGAAGTTTCAGCCCAGGTTATCTGTCACTGAGCCTGTGGCAAGGCAGCACATCATGGCAGGAACACTTAGCCTAAGAGGCCTGTTCACCACATAGCAGTCAGGAAGCAAAGAGAGAGAGTAGGCACCAGCATCTCTCTGTCCCCGTCAAGAGCACATCTCCAGCGACCTCACTGCCCTCCTCCAGGACCCAACTTCCAAACGTCTCACCACCTCCCAGTAGTGCCACAGGCTGGAGACCAAGCTTCTGACACACGGGCTTTTGGAGGACGTTTAAAGTCCCAGAGATAGCAACACCCTTCTCTGATCCTCATTATTCACTGAAACTAAAGCTTCATGACATGCAAGAAACCAGTCAAAAGAGGTTCACCTGCGCCCTTTATTCAATATCAGGGAAAATGTTTGGTTGTCTGTTTTATTTTTCTTTCTTTTCTTACAGTGCCAGGGATGGAGCCTCCCTGAATTCGCTAGGCAAGAGTCCTGCCCCTGAGCTACAGTGCTGGCCCAATGCTAAGCAGGAACTGCTTCCAGCTGTCTGCACAATGCCATTTGCTGTTCAAACTCAGCACTGAGACAGAATAGTTCGTTTGGTCTTAGGAACAGACAGTGAGGAGTTTGCCACAGACTTAGCAAAGCTCTGTAAGCATCTGCTGCCGTAGAAGGATGTCCTAACTTTTTTATGTATCCCTGAGGGTACAAATTGTAGGTCCTGAGTGATACCCTAAAACTCTGGAAACAAGCAGGCAGAGAACTTCTCTCACAGGAATTTTGCAAACCACACACACTCTTATTTTGTTACAGTGCTTGTAATTTGTCTTTTGGGAAAGAGGCACAGCAATCTTGACATAATTGGTGTAATACTTATTGCTTATTACTGAAGCTCTATCAAACAAAAGGGAAAACATAGTAGGGATGTCAGCGTTTCCCACAACAGTTGCCGATGTTGTATTTAAAAACTTGAAACAGGACTGGGGATGTGGCTCAGTGGTAGAGCACCTTCCTAGCTTGTGTGTGCTTTGCCCCGGGTTTCATCCACCAAGACAGAAGATTAAACCCTAACCCTTAGGAGTGGTCGTATTGCAAATTCTCTCAGGAAAACACCTTAGTTAAAATGAAGCAAATAATAAACTAGAACTTCCTATTGTGGACTGAGTTATTTTCACCAAAATATAGATGACTAACTCTTGTCTTAATTTCTATTTATTTGGGTGGGGTACTAGATATCAAACTCAGGACCTTGCATTTGCCAGACAGGCACTTATGCCACAGAGCTGTATCCCCAGCCTCTTTTTGTCTTGATTTTTAAAAAATCTGCTGGAATACTATTTGTAAAGACCCTTCCTCCTTGATATTAGCCTGCTATTGCAACATAGTGCTGTGTAACAAAACAGCCCAAATTCATAGGTGTACACCAACACATATCTGTTATATTCACAGATCTTAAAACTAATGGAAGTTGAGAAACTCCAAGTTGTAGATAAGATTTATTCAAATGAAAATAGCTTTGCCCTATATTAGGTTTATTAGATTTTGCCACTCTGCTCAGTCATTGAACTTGCACTGAAAATGTTTAGCAGCAATGTTTTTCATGTAAGGAACAAAATACAACTAGAGTCATGCCTTGCCTGTAATAAGTTCTTAAGTAATATTTGGAAAAAGAATAAAACAATGGAATATAGAGAAATCAGAGACAGCAAAACTTTCTGGAAATTATAATACTTAGGAGCAAACTTTGGACAAAGCTAAACAAGGGGCCACTATTGACCCATTCCCTTTGCTGTCCATTGTGGGAAGAATGTTCTCAGGAAGGGTCCAGGGCTAACATGGTGGACTGAGCACACCTCTTTCTATCCCATCCCCAAACCACGACAGTGACAGGAAAGGTGTGGAGTAAGCATGAATGTGTGTAAACCAAAAAGATAAGGGAAAATAAATCGCAGAAAGCTACGCACACTGGAGCAGGAGCAGGGGGTTGATATTCTAGTATTAAGAAAGACCTTCAGGGACCTCGGAAGGTGGGGTCACGGTAGGATCAAAAGTTAAGAATTGATGAAATGGTTACACAGAGAAGAACCTGCCCATGTCAAATAACTCTGTTTTAACAGAACAGGAAAATAATTTATTCTGAGCCAAATCTGAGTGACCAGGAGCCATGAGCACAGATCCCACTTAGCCTGAGTGAAATGGCCAACCGTAGAAGAGATTAGAGGAGCTTTTATTTATTTATGCTGGGACCTCAGATTGATTTTATTTCCTCATATGATGTGATCAGCAGTGTATAATATTTTGCAAATATATTACCTAAGTACAAGATTTCATAATGTTTTATAAAATGTCAGTACTATATTTCATATGGTTAGATTTATACAAAACTTTGGTAATTTTGAAAGCATTGATTATGAAAAGAATATACCTGCAATGCAGTGGGGATTGTTTGTGGCAGTAATTTCTATTCATCTGAAGAACATAAAGCCTGTTCTATTCCCTCTGAAGGTGCACTTGAAGTTCACTTTATTTGTTGGGTTTGGAGTGGTTGTTTTTGGCTCATTTTATAGAGTACAATAGAAGACAATCAAATTTAAAACATTCCATTTGGTGGTAATTGCAAAAATGGATTTAGCCTGTAGCTAAGTGGCTGCACTGTTTTACATTCCTACCAATAGTCCGCGAGGATTCCAGTTTCTTTACCACCACCCTCCATCTACGCTTGCTACTTTGCCCTTTTTTCCCTTCAGAATTAGGGATTGAGGGCCTTTGCACTGCACTGCATCTCAGTAGCCTTTTATTTTTTCCAAGACAAGACCTCATTAGGTCACTAATTGCCCAACCTGGGCTTTAACTTGCACTCTTCCTGCCTCAGGCTCCAGAGTGCTGCAATTCCTGGTGTGTAGCACCAGCCAGCTCTGTCTGTCTGTCTTTACTATACCCACCTACCCATCCCAGTGGTGGTAAAGTGGAGTCTCACGGTCTTATGTTTCTCTGATGAGAAGCATGCTGGGCACCCTCTCACGTGCTTTCTGACCATTCGCATCTGAATTTTGGAGACACGTCTATTCAGATCCCTCCTGCTGTCTGTGTTTTCACTTTGCTGCTGGGGATGGAACCCAGAGTCTTGAGCATGCTAAGCACACGCTCTGCGCAGAGCTTCGCCTCCTCACCGCTGTCCAATGTTTAGATCAAATCGTTTTGTTTTGTGCTGTTGTTATGGTTGAGTTGTTGCAGTTCTTTATACATTCTGGATACTAACATCTTATCAGATACAGGATTTGTAAATATTTTCTTTCACTCCTTATGTTGCCTTTTTACTTTGTTATTTCCTTTGATACATGGAATTATGTTTGATAGTCCTGTTTGTCAGTTTTGTTTTGTTTTGTTTTTGCTTTTGTCATAAACAAGAAGTTGTTATTAAACCTAATGTCGTGAAGATTTTTCCCTACGTATCCTTCTAGGAATTGCATAACTTTAGCTCTTAACTTTAGTTCATTAAGCCCTTTTGAGTGAATCTTTGTGGTATAAGGTGAGTCCCACCCCTTCTGCCCCTACATGACCCTTCCTAATGTGCTAGAGACATTTTTCGCACCAAGTAGACTTAGTTCGTCTGCCAAAAATCACCTGTCTATTTTTTGTATTCTGCCCCATTGTCTCTTTAATCTCCTTACCTGTGATTGTCAAGATTTCCAGCTCAATTGTGACATTAATGTGGACCGTCTTCTAAAAGCATATATTCTTTTTTTCTTGCCTTGGACTTGAACTTTTGCTCTTAAATTTTTTCTGGTCCAGATTCCAGATACTTTTTTTTTTTTTTTTTTTTTTTGTCTTTTTGAGACAGGGTCTCACTATGCAGTTCAAGCTGGCCTTTGAGCTCACTTTATAGCCCAGGCTGGTCTTGAACTCACAATGATCCTCCTGCCTCAGGCGTCCGAGTGCTGGGATTATAGGTGTACACCACCATGCCGGGCTTCTGGTCCAGATTCTTAATTCCTATTTTATTATGCTGTGGTATTTGTTCTTAGCACATGGAGCCACATGCGCAGCCTTTGCAGAGAAAATGAGACATCACATAATTCATCAATCAGACACAGTCAGTCAAAAGTTCACAGTTATTGGAGAGGCATGGGTTTACACCTGGAACCATGCAAGACAGCAGCTCTGTCTGTTGTGATTTAGGTCTAGACGTCACTGGTGAGCACCAGGCACTCATAGGCAAGGCTTTTGGAAGGTGACTGAATCGTGGGGGCAGCATAGCTAACTTGCTTTCCAGAAGTGGGGTCCAGGCACAAGAGGTGGGCACTCAGGCTGACCGGAAGGGTGTATCTCCCTCCCCAGCAGACCCCTCTCCCTCTGCTTCCCAGCACCATGCTGTGAACATGCTGCTTCTGCCCTGAAGCCAGTCCAAACTTCTAAAAAAGGTTGGCCAAAACAAAGCTTTTCTTCTTTAACTTGTTGGTATTAGGTATTAAATCCCAGCAATAAGATAATGACTGGAAGAGTCCCCATGGGGGTTCAGATAGCAACATCTGGCTGGGGGGCAGAAGAACTCCAGGGGAAAGAACACTGAGGGGAGACTGGGCTTCTAGTAATATTTATCTTAGGACAATAGGCTGGAAGTAGAGAAAACAGAGCCTTCTCTCAAAGAAAGGAGTCATATGGGACTCCGGTGAGATGCTCTGATTGGCTGAAAACTGGTAGACGGGGCGGGGCATGGTGGCACACACCAGTAAGCCCAGCACTTGGGAGGCTGAGGCAGGAGGATTGCCCTGAGTTCAAGGGCAGTCTAGGCTACAAAGCAAGTTCAAGGCCAGTCTGAGCTGCATAGTGAGACCCTGGATCTCAAAGAAGCAAAACAACACAAACACACAAAAACTTGTGGACTGGCTGAGTGAGTAGGTGCAATGGGACCATTCACAAAGGAACTTGAATAACAATGAGACACTGGTATTTTTTTATTTTTATTTTTTTATTGGTATCAGGGATCGAACTCACGACTGCCTACTTGCAAGCAGGCGCTTATGCCACTTAGCTAAATCCCCAGCCCCAACAATGAGACATTGGAAGCTTAATTTTTTCTGCATTCCCGTCCACCTAGGAACTTAAAGATCATATCGTCTACCAGGATACAATGTCAAGGTTTCAAGCTGAGGATTTATTAGATTTTTCTGGACAAGAATATTTCACCATGAATTGCATATGGTAAATGGAAGTACTGTTTCGGGTGCATATCTGGGTGTGTAACTGGGTCACCGGCCAAATGTTTCTCTCTTACTGCGAGTCATATAATCAAAAAGGTGAAACACTCTGGTATACAGGAAGATATGGTTCTGTCATAGATGAAATATATGGCTTTGGTATTCAGGGAAAAGTTCAGATGAACACATACCTGCACACACCACCCAAAACACGCACATCAGCCAACACAATCACTCCAGACACGTAGCTCGGCCCTCTTTGTAGAGCATGCAAAGCACTGTGCAGTCTCTAGGCTGTGGCAATACACACGTGCCCCATGCTGCGGCCCAACCTGGGCCCTTGCTAAGCCTGGCTCCCTGGGCTGGTAGATCCTGCTGTCTGGCCTGAATGCAAGTTCATGTCACATGCTTCAGACTCAACTGGACCTGATCTCAATCTCGGAGTAGCCACTTATGTGTCAAAGTTGTGAAGCCATTCTGACCACAGTTTACTCTTCTATAAAGAGGGGATAATACCGCTCTCAAAGAACTGTGATCAGGACTTAAAGAATATGTCGCCTTTGATCAAGCTCTGTTCTACTTGTAGGAGTTTATCTGTTAGTTCTCATAGAGGCAAGGATTCATATGGATGATTGCAGTTTATAAAATTAAAAATTTAGAGATAATTCAACTATTTATCAGAGAATTGACTTGCTTCAAGTTATGCTATATCAGTAGACTAGAATAGCTATTAAGAATGAAGTAGCCCTGTATCTACTGATATGAAAAAAGATATCTTCAATACTACTTAGTGAAAAAAACAAGTTACAAAACCATAATACCATTTCTTATAATTCAGGAGTGTGTCATTTCACAATAGGATACATTCTGGAAAATGATTCATTAAGTGATTTCACAGTGGTATGAATACCAAAGAGTACTTGATCACTAGACTGTATAACCCTCCAGGACTGCCATCCTCTGTGTGCTCTGTCACTGATTAAAACACTGTTATGAAATATACAACTCTACACATGCATGTGGATTTTGGGAAACGCAGCATAAAGATGGCTATAATGGCGATCTCTGGAAATCAGAATTATAAGAGATTTTAGCTTTCCATTTCGTAGGGGAAAAAAACAATGTTTTACAATGAGTGTGTACAGCTTCTCTATTCAGGGAAAAACTTAGCTGAGCACATATCTACATACTTACACAAGTACCCCAAAACACACACATCAGCTAACACAATCGCTGGGAACACACACTCAGCCCTCTCTGGAGTTTATGGTGGCTCTAAGTCCCCCTGGAGCACGTGTGTGCTGCATGCTCGGTCACCATCCCTGCCATGGTGGAACAGCACTGTGTCCAGGGCTTCAGTGTGAACATGCACTGTTTTTTATTCTTGGCAGTCATCGTTAACGTTGAGGCATTTTTAGGATGTCATCATTTGCTTTGTTTTTATTTTATTTTTCGGCAGTGTTGGGAGTACAGCTAAGGCCCTTGTGCATACTAGGCAGGTGCTGTGCCACTGAACTACACCCACACCCCCTAATTTTCTAAATAGCAATGAAGCCTAGCTTAATTATTCAAACACTACTACACTTATTAAAGTTAAAGGTCTTCACTTTCTGTCGTTCAGTCTCATCATCCAAAATGGTGATGGGTCAGCATATGGTCTTCATGATTTCCACACATATATAAATGTGTGTCTGTGTATTCTTGGTAGACTAAAAAGAGCATAGTACATATCCCCAAAGTATCCTTCAGTAGGGTTAGAGAGCATATGTTCCTTTCAAGAACTGCATAATATTCCACTTTCTAAGTACGTGATAGTTTGTCATTCCTGTACTGACATAATTTTCAGCTGGGTGTGGTGGCACACACCTATAATTCCAGCATTCGGGAATACGAGGCAGGAGGATTGCTGCAAGTTTGAAGCCAAGTGGGGCTACAAAGTGAGCCCAAGACAGCCTGAACTGCATATTGAATCCCTGTCTTTAAAAAAAAAAAAAAAAAAAAAAGGAAAGAAAGAAAGAAAAGTCATGATTTGTACTATTGCTACTGGTACTTCAAAAATATTGTTTTGCGCATATTTTTGCCCAATTCAGTGAGTAGATCTTTGGATAAATCTTTACAAATAGAATTAGTGTCGGTCAAAGAGTACATGTGTGGGTAACCACTAGTATTACTTTGCACTAATTTACGTTAAAGATTGCATGAGTCTCCCTCATCTCTCCCTTACACAGATGGTGCTCAGCTCACAATAGTTTGATTTAGTGATTTTTTAAAACTTTATTATGATTGGAAAGCATACACATTCAATAGAACACATCTGGAAATTTGAATTTGGACCTCTACCTAGTCTGTAGATACGCAGTCCCATCTTCTGTTACGATGCTGGGCAGTGGCAGGGACAGTGGCTCCCTGTCAAGCCTGTAATCCCAAGGAGAAATAGACTCTGCAGTTCACTCCGTACCTAAGCTAGCACGTGTGGCAGGTTAGATGCATTAAGTGCATCTTCAACTAATGGTATTTTCAGTTTAGGGTGGATCTATCAGGACAACCCCATCACACGCTGAGGAAGCTCTGTATTATATATTACCATTATTATTTTAAAATCTTTATCAATTCCATATATGAACAATGGAGCTCATTGTTTAACTGAGTTTCTTTCATTATAGGTGAAGATGAGTGTCTCTTCCTTGACAACACCTGTTTATAAATGTCACCTGTTTTCTGCAGACCTAACAGGATACCTGACTTAGATTTAGTAGTCCGGGTTAAAGAGTAGCAGGAGCAGCTTAATACCCTTAGATATGTGGTCTGCAACAGGACACTGAAAAAGAGGGAAGAGAAAACAGTGCTGGAGAGTATATTTTGGGTTTCTCTTTTGGACATCCTTGCAGGGATCACAGACAGGTTTGCCTGTGGCTCATTTCCATGTAAAGGAATCCATAACTCTGTGACTGCCAATTCAGCTGCCCCCACCCCCACCCCCCACCCCGTCTGAACTGAGTCATCTATTCAAGTTTCTCCAAAACTACAGACATGGCCTCCATTAGGCTCTCTGCGTCTTTCCCCACTGAACTCTGGCATGGTACTAATTCAGCACCCGGAAGAGCTGCAACAAATTTACTGAGTGTGCATCGCCCCCTAACAGTGCTCGGAGGCCCGAGGGGTTGCGTGGAACTCCGTTTCAGGGCCACGACTTGACACATGCTGACTGAAGACCTCTGCAAAGAAACATTTAAACAGCGGCCAACTACAGGCAAGGCTGACATGTAAAAAGTGTTTGAATGTCTTTACAATCAGTGTTTTGGTGATCTCTCCATTATTTCTAATCTGTGAGTTTCCATTTGTAGGACATCTGCCCACTGGCATATATGCACTAGAAAGTTTCTTCCCTCCCGGAAGCAGCAGCCTGGGTAGATGGGAAAGCCTCCTAGAAGGGAGAATGCCACTAAGGAGAATGTTCACAGGAGATGCTGTGACAATGGGGACTCCGGTAAACATTTAGGGTGTCTCTGCTGATTTCTTCACGCCACTATACAGAGATATACTGAATTTAAGGAATACGGTACTTTCTGACTACCTATGTGTCAGAATTAACTTTCGAGACCATTTTCCCTGCTTTGGTTTGGTCTTGTTTGGTCTGCTTTGGTCTGCTTTGATCTGGTTTGATCTGGTTTTCCTCAGTGCCAAGGATTGAACCCAGGGCCTGGTGCATGCTTGGTAAATGTTCCTCCACTGAGCTATGCCCTAAATCTTTTTTTTTTTTAAGCTCAATCAGCTTTTAACCCCATTACGTTAACCTTACATCTTAAGATTTTTGTCTTCCAGGCACACAGACTTCACAACTAGTTCATTGTTTCCCTTTTTTAAATCAAGAAAATATGCACATAAAATTGCACATGTAGGTTTCTGGTCAACCAAGGCAACCAGCATTACCTCAGAAGTGTGAACTCAGTCAAAAACAAGGGAATATAATACGCCAGTTTTCCTGTGGGTAAATATGGTCTCATCCTCCCCACACTGCTCCATTTATCTTCTTTATATTCCTAAAAAGGGAAGGACCCTGGGCTGGGAAGGCCTCAAATTATTCGGCATGATATGAGTTTCCTTCAATCCACTCCTCTGCCTTTGATGGTTAGTCTGTGATCGGCTAGGAAAGAAGGTCCAGAACCTCCCACCTCAGTCCTCACCTGAAAAAACAGATTTTTCTTCAAGCTTTGCTAGTGACAGGGTCCTCCAGCCAGGAGCTGTCTGCAGGAAAGATCTGGGGAGGGGCTGCTTGGTGCCTGGCACTGAGGCACATTGAGTTCCCTGCCGGGGATCAGGCCGTTAAGACCACAGGAGGATGAGAGGCTGTAAAAGTGCCGGCCTGTTCCTATTTAAGTTACCAGAGCACATAAATCCACTGACAGCTGCTTTAAACCATAGTTCTTGACTTTTAGTAAAATTTTAAAATGAGCACCTAGCTTGATTATTTTTTTAAAAATTTTCACGTGAGATAGTGCAGTAGAAAGGTATAGATTGGGGCCCCACAGAAGGCATCCAAATACAGGGAGCGGTGACACACTTTTATCTGAGTTACACATGTTCGAATCTAAACTCAGGTGTTACCAAATAGTTGGCCATGCGGCCTTGAGAAAGTTACTTTTCAATTCTGACGGCCTTTTCCAGGAGTGGGAACAGTCCTGGCTGGCAATCTTAGGGAAGTTTAACTGGACAGGCCCGGCTGAGGAAAGCGTAAGTCGCCTGCCTCCTTTCTCAGCTCTTCAGATCGCCCTGTGTCAGGCCTTCCATTGTGACTGCAGCTAAGGGAAGCCCTGGTGACACTGACTCAGAAGGTGACAGACCACGGGCAGGGGTGAGGTAGGAGACAGGTGATTGCATCTTGCTGTTAAAAGCAGGTCACCCTGAGCATCGGCCTGCAGGAAGCGCTGGGAAGCTCTCTCCTCCTCCTCAGGGCTTCCCGCCGCTGCTGCACTGCCATCTCAAGGGCAGCCGAGCAAACACAGCAGCTCCTTCCTGGAGAGCCGAAGAGGGCAAGAGGGAAGGTGAAGCGCCCTCTCCCTCTCCTGGCTCTGGCCTGTGCCTCCTCCCCCAGAAGTTTCGCTCTGAACTGAAGCTTTGTTTCTGGCAAATGAAAGGCAGCAGACCCAGGTTAGGGGTCCCAGCAGCAGCTGCCCCCTTTCTGAGACAACTGCTCTTTTTAGCTTCCTTGCCAACCTCCCTGGAAAGGGGAGAAGGGTTAGAAGCTGATCACAGCCACTGTGCCTCTGCTCTGGGGAGCACCCTGAGCAGCTCATTAGATGAGACAGAGAGAGAGACAGAGAGACAGACACAGAGACAGAGGGACAGAGACAGACAGAGGGACACAGAGAGAGAGACAGAGAAGACAGAGGGACAGAGAGAGAGAAAGAGAGAGAGAGAGACAGAGACAGATATAGAGAGACAGAGAGAAAGACAGAGACAGAGACAGACAGAGGCAGATAGAGACAGACAGAGATAGACAGAGACAGAGAGAGACAGAGGGACAGAGGCAGATAGAGACAGACAGAGATAGACAGAGACAGAGAGAGACAGAGGGACAGAGACAGACAGAGACAGGGGCATACAGACAGAGATAGACAGACAGACAGAGAAAGACAAAGACACAGACAGAGAGAGTCAGAGAGACAGAGACAGAGGGACAGACAGAAAGACAGACAGAGAGAGACAGAGAGATAGAGACAGAGGGACAGAGACAGACAGAGAGACAGAGAGAGACAGAGAGACAGAGACAGACAGATAGAGACAGAGCATAGAGAAGGGGAGGCAGAGGCAGAGACAGACAAAAATGGAAATAGAGACCGAGACAGACATAGTGAGATAGAGAAGCAGAGACAGCAAGACAGAAAGAGACAGACTCAGAGACAGAGACACACAGAGACAAAGACCCAGAGAGAGAGAAAGAGAGAGAGAGAGAGAGAGAGAGAGCGCCTCACGGCCCCCTTGGGGTCACAGAGCATAAGACTAGAAATGAAGACTAGGGAGCACAGAGACCTCAGGCTGATTTTAATCTGAGACACTGACACAAAACAGTGTCCTCTGCTTCCAAATCATTAAAACAGGCTTGGAAAACTGCGATCCGCCCCTCCCACAGCAGGGAGGGCGCCTTACCAGGAGAAAGCCTGAGCTCCGGAGGCAGGGGAGACCGGCTCTCTTTGGGCTGTCCCGGAACATGTGAGAAGCCCAGCAGTCCTGCGCCTCCAAATCTCACGGTCTCACCACACGCCGTGGGCACTGTCTCCCAACAGCCCTGTGCAGGAGGTGCTATTGTGACCCCCATTTTAGAGATGAAAACCCTACAGCTCTGGGTTAAAGGATGTGCCCACAGTGGGGCCAGCAGCACTGTTCTCAGTGCAACCCTGCTCAGCCCTCAACTCTTCTCTACAAAATGGGGGTTAAAAAATATTACCGCATGGAGTTAGAGAAGTAATGAATAATTCGTATCTAAACTGTGGCATGCGGTAGGTGTTCAGTAAATGTACATTTTCTTTTCCCGTGAGAAAGAATCCTAAAGATACCAAAAAGGGGTAAGAGGCCCTGCTCATGAGGATGTAGCCTGGAGGAGACCACAGTTATGACACCATATACACAGCCATGTGTCACCTAGCAAAGGGACACATTTTGAGAAATGCATTATTACGCGACTCTGTTGTGTGAACACCACAGAGCCGGACACTAAGACAACAACATCACTAGACAGGATAATCCTACGGACCGCCATCATACATGTGGGCCACTGTAGAATAAAAAGCTGTCAGTTCCCACATGACTCTACATGTACAGAAATGAGATACTGATTTGGTTTCTCTTAGGAATCCTAAAACAGTGTCCCACGATTGGGAAAAGTTAACAGATATGATGAAAAACTATTCAGCCGCTAAAACATTTATGAAAACAACATAAAGTGAAAAGTATTTATAACATTACTATTATAATATTAATTAATGTAATATGTTACTATTATAATATTAATAAAGAAAAACACAAAATAGTATATGCAACCTGATTTATAAAATTTCAAAGATATAAAGGCAAGGATTTGGAAATGAAATACAAAAATTAGGGCTGGGGGTTTAGCTCAGTGGCACAAGCGCTTGCCTGGCAAGTGCAAGGTTGTAGGTTCAATCCCCAGTACCGCAAAAAAAAAGAAAGAAAAAGAAATGCAAAATTAAAAATTGTTAGAGATGATTGTGTCTTCCTGTTGTATATTGACTTTCAATTTGAACACAAAAGCAAGTCCAACAAAAACAAAGGCAGGGCCAAGTTCCATAAGCAGTAGCCGCTGGCAGCGAGATCAGGAGATAACCTTATTGTGTGCTAAATGTGCAGAGAACGCCAGTTCCTCTCGACCACACCAGCATATGCAGAAAGTGGGCCCCATCAGAAGCATCGTTTTGTTATTGTTGTACTAAAAGTGGGAACACATCTTTTGGACACAACCTGAAGAGAAAGAACCCTTGGCTTCAGGAGATACAGTGAACGCTGACCTCTATGATTTGAGTATGGTTTGAGTGTGACCCCAAAGCACTCATGTGTTGAAATTCCAGCCCCTTTGGGAAGCATGAACAGGATAAAAACTTAATCCAGCTACAACATTAGGAGCCTAGTCCTTTGGAGGTTATCAGAATTAGGTAAGGTCATCAAGGCAGAACCACCATGACTGAGTCCTTGGTGGCTTTATAAGGAGAGACACCAAGGGACAAACACACACACAACATGTCTCTTGCCTGTGGTGCCCTGCCCTGCCTTGGTACTATGCCATCAAAAAGGCTTATCAGATGTGAGCCCTTGAACCTCCAGAGTTGTAAACCGAGTAAAACTTTATCAAGGTATCCAAACTCAGGTATTTCATTACAGAAAAGAAAAGCAGACTGCTACACCAGTCAACCGATTTCATTGTGCAGCTTCAGTGAATTTCACGGGTCAGTGATTCGAAGGTGACGTCCACAGAGAGGTGAGAGCTTCGCGCAGAGGCCTCTGCCCTCACCCAGCTGAGGTTAAGCAATGCGCAGAATTTCTTTGATTAGAATAAAAAGTGCTCTTGCACTTAACCTCCAAAGGGATTATTTCATAAAATATTGATTTTTTGCACAAAAAGGAGACAGTTTATGAATTAAAAATGTAAGCGTAAGCAAAAATTCTTTGGTTCTCTCAGTTCATAAGGATGAAAATTAATGAGTCCAGCTTACAAACCGAGGCTGACATCTAAATCTGCAGGGAGCGGGGCAGAGCTAGGAAATTCTTCTTCCTCGGCCCTGCAGCACCAGATGGAGCCTAACCTGGATGGCACAGCCTCTTCCCGCAGGCTGTGGCAGCAAAGCTGTGGTCCTTGTCCCACACTACCAAAAAAATTGTTTTTGGTCTGTGGACATCCCAGTCTTCAAGGACGCTTTTTTCCCAAGATAAGACCCATCTTCCTGTACTGTTCTAGGTCAACACTGCCACTGGTTTTTGCTGAAGGTCAGCAGCAGTGTCACATCGTCTAAGGTGGCTCTGAAGGACCATGTCCTGATGGCATTTCTGCCTGAGCTCCAGTCCCCACTCTACCTCTAATCCATCATCATTCTTTACCTGATTACAGGCAGGTTGCGACCGTGAGGTTGGAATAGGCTGGTGTGGGAGGAGACTAGTAGCCTCAGAATCCCGAAGCATGATTCCATCTAATTCACATTCCGTCGCTAACCAAGCTACCTGGACTGAGTTGGTGAATTAGTCTTGATGTTCACTCCTTTGTGTGTAAGCCATGCTGACAGATACTGTGAAGATCAGATGAGAAAATGCAGGTGAAAATGCTCTAAAACCAAGCACAATACCAAAATGAAATATTGTCTCACCTGCTAAGATTGCTATAATCAAGAAGACAGAAAATAACAAGAATTGAACAAGCATGTAGAAAAATTGGAGCCCTGATAGGTGGTACCACTGTTTTTCAGAACAGTGTGACAGATCTTCAAAGGTTAAACATAATATGACTCCTAGGTATGTGCCCAAGAGAAATGAAAACATAGCTACACGAAAATGTATACATGAATGTTTTATGCTAGCATTGTTCAATGGTACAAAAGGGGAAACTACTCAAGTGACCATCAACTGAAGAGTGGATAAAATATTGTATTATTCACACAATGGAATATTATTATTCAATAACAGAAGGATATATTTGGCAACATACATAGACCTTGAAAACTATGCTAAGTGTAAGAAGCCAGTCAACAAAGGTTACCTGTTGTGATTCCATTTATAAGAAATATCCAGAATAGGCAAAATTCAAAAGTAGCTAAAAAGTAGATTAATAGTTGCTAAAGGAGAATTGGGGAATGAGATGGATGTGCTAACTGCTAATGGTTTCAGGATTTCTTTTTGGAATGATGAAGTTGTACTAACTTTGTCAGTGTACTCCGTGAGTGTATCTAAGTGTCACTGAATTTTATTCTCTGAGTTGGTAAATTGTGTAGTATATGAGTTTTATCTCAATAAAGCTGCTCTAGAAAAAGAATAAATGTGATACAAAGACCATTATTAATAACACTATTTTCTGCAAATAACCAAACAAAACTGAACTCTAAAACTAATTCATTAAGGACTCAATAAACTTACTACCAACATCAAAGTTCAGGATCCAGTCAAGGATGTCACACAAGTCTACTGGTCAGGCCACGGCTGTCATTACCTACACGTACAAGGACGTCAGAAGCACTGTGTTTGAGTTTAGAAACTGAGTGTTACTTTGAAAAAATCCCAAAGGAAACTTGACATAGTGGCTTACAGCTGCAATCCCAGCACCCTGGAGACTGAGGCAGGAGAATGGATAGATCAAGGCCAGTTTGGGGAACATAGCGGGTTCCAGGCTGGCCAATCCTATAAAGTGAGACCTGGTCTAAAGAAAAGAAATCCCAGAGAGCAGAGAGAGGCAGTATTTAATCTCTGAGAAACAAGTATTTGCAGGAAAGGGACTGGGAAGAATGATAAATTATACCATGGTTGGCCATATCCTTGAAGCAGGAATCAAAATTACACAAGCAAAAAGCACAACCCCAAAAGCACTGGGGACCTGCAGATCCCCTTACAAAATGATCCATCAGGGAGACTTTGGGGATCCAAAGTCTGGCACTTAGGGAATAAGCAGTAACACGGACATGAAGGCAAACAAGTGGTTCAGAATCCCGGGACTTGGAACTCAAAGACAAATTAGGAGTATTTTAAATCAGTTTATTTTGCTTAGATTTTTTTTCACATATGCAAAAGCGTAGCAAATGTTTCCAAAACCTAAATCTAAAAGAGCAGTTTCAAAAAAGATAAAACAAAAATCTTAAGTGATAAGAAAGCCTCATGTCACAGTTTCACTGGCAGAATTTTTTTCTTTCTTAGTGCTGATTAATATACAGTGCGATCATCGATAGCCTTACATTTGACAGACTCTGGCTTCCCACAATTCAGCTTAAAATGTTTCAACGTTGCCCGGTCGTGAAAGTGACATAAACGCAGCAGAAACTGCATTCAGATGTAAAGGTCGATCTTTTCCCGGGCTAAGGCTGTCCATACCCCATGACACTGTCCCAGCACGATGACCACACAGTGACCGCAGCTCCTGCCAGCCCACAGTTGCCAGGGAAACAACCCATACCATGTGGCATCATGTACCCAAAAATGTAGATGAGTTATTCCGCACTTCATTCACTAAATAGGCTTTATGTTAGATGACTTTGCCCAGGGACAGGCTAATGTCAGATTCTGAACATACATAAGGGAAATTAAGCCATGAGCATCATATGAACTTGGGTATATTAAATGCATTTTTGACTTACAATATTTCAGCTTACAGTGGCTTTATTGGATGTAACCCCAGTGTAAATCATGTAGCATCTGTATTTGGTAATTTTTTATTTAGTAAAATTGTTCATGGAGGTGACAGGACCTGTTTTCTAAGTTGCATGTAATGCTCTTTGCTACGTTGAACTGACATTCCTAGCTGCTTGCCTGAAGAATGTTATGGCATCATTCTTACTCCTAAAACTAATCAGCACTTTATTCTAAGACTTCCCAGAGTCCTACCGTGAAGGTAAGAGCTGTGTGCTATTTTGCTGACCGATCCTCTGTGTCGGGCACCAAGCTGAATGCTTTCCTTGCATTTTTTCTGGTCACCTAACAACAACCGTGTATGTATACACATAGTTCTATTTCCTGCTTTTCAGAAGAGAGGACCGAGGTCACAGCATATTGAACTAACCCTTTAGGGACTAAGTAGCAGGACTAGGACGTGAATCTATTTAGTGCCAGAGATTCCTGACCACTGGGCCAGGACAGCTCGATGGATGATCTAAGTCGAGTCCTAAAATCACAAATGATTAATCAAGGTCTGAGGGAAGCTGGAAAAGCAAGGTAGGGACAGGGGACAGAGGAGTCTCGGCCTCTGCTTTCTTCCTGCAGCTGGGAACCTGAATGTGCTCCGGTTCCAGCCCCAGCGCGTTAATAGATAACCTGCCCCTGGGGTGGGAGGTGCAGAGCCCAGAGCACGCACTGGACTTTTTCATTTTTTAAGTTTTGACAACTGACCAAGTATTGTTTCTAAGCACCTTCTTCATTGACATGGAAATCATTTTTTTTTAGCTAGAATCCTCTTTGTAATGGTAATTTAGACAAAGATATTTTACCTGTATATGCTTTTGATGATTCCCTGAGTTTGTAAAATATCTACACTAGCCTGATTTTTGTGTCTTAAAACTAAAACGTAACCCCAGGGCACACAAACTGTGTGTCTAGGTACATCTGTGCTTCAAATGATTCCTTTCATAGTGTTTGTTTGTTTGTTTGTCTTTGTGAGACAGGGTCTTGCTATGCAGTTCAGACTGGCCTTGAGCTCACTTTGTAGCCCAGGCTGGTCTTGAACTCACAATTCTCCTTCCTCAGCCTTCAGAGTGCTGGGATTACAGGCATGCACCACTGTGCTGAGCTTCCTTTCATGTTTTTTAAGCGCATTTCTCCTAAAATAATGTTTTTAGCAAATTAATAAATGTAAATTAGCATGACAGATATTTAAAATTAAATTTTTTTGTTTTTTTCTATGTTAATAATAATTCTAGAATTCCAATTGACATTATAGCTTTATGGTGATTAAATAAAGTTATTTCAATTATGGATATTTTCCTAGTGAATATTTATGGGATGTAATATTAAATATTAAATTTTGCTCAGTTAGGGTACTAAAAAGAAGTACATCTCAGTTTTCCGCTGCTGTATGACAAAAGTGGTCACACACACACACACACACACACACACACACACACACACACAGGCTCCAGTACCTAGCACCTAGCATCCTGCTCTTCAGGACAGAGTCAGCATGCCAGAGCCAGGTTCTCTGCTCAGAGTATCACAAAGCTGATGTCAAGATGTTGGCCAAATCTGCTTGGAAGCGTGTTTCTTTTCCATGGCAGAATACACCTCTTGTGGCTTCTGATGTCCTAGTTCCTCACTGCTGGTCAGCAGGTCCTTTCTCTCTGGTCTTGAGCCCAACTCGCCAGTCCTTTCCCCACACCTTCCAGCCAGCAAGCTCGAGTCATTCATCCTGAGCTCGAAGCCTCTGTTTGCCTTTCTGCCTTCAGCTATAGTAAACTCAACTTGATTTTGTTGTCATTGTTTCTGTTGTTCATTTGTTCATTTTAACTTTCAACATGCACAAAGATTGTACCTACTGCTGGGCATAGTGGTGCATACCTGTAATCCCAGCACTTGGAAGGCTGAGGCAGGAGGATCCTCACAACTTCAAAGCTAGCCTGAACTACATAGTGAGATCTTGTCTCAAAAAAAAAAAAGAGATACTGTGTGATGCTTCAATACATGTGTGCATGGTGAAATGTTCCAACAGTGAAGCATGCATTTATCATTTCACCACTTTTTATGGCAAAAACACTAAAATTTCTTTCTTCCAGCTTTTTGAGGTGGTATTACGTTATTGTTACCTGTAGTAACCCTAGTGCTACTGCAACAGCACACAGGACTTCTTACTACTGTGTACTGTGACCTGTGTGACTTAGTACCCACTGATCACCCTCTCCCCAGCCTCTGGGGACCTTCGGGGAAGCACCTTAAACAGCTGACTGTGAAGTCAGCCCCAGGGGAGCCCTTCTGCACTGAGAGCCAGCGGTGCCATCTGACATAACCTTGCCCTGGAGTCCAATCTCCTCACGTTCACCCAATGCTTCCGTTGTCTGAGGGGAAGGGATTTAAAAGGATGGGGGTCACTGAGGGTCATCTTAGAATTCTGCCTGCCACAAAATGACACCTTTGAATTCTTCAAAGTTTAAAAACTCGGAAGTAGATATGATCAAAGTGATCAAAATATGATGAGGATGTGAAATCTTTTTAATGACTATTTGAAACGAATCAGTGCTGTAGTCATTCATAGAAGGTGACACCAAGGAAAACAGCTGTAGGAAAGGCCACAGAGAGTTTTAAAAGACTGCACGAGGCCCCGGGGGATAAGAACCGCAACAGCCAACATTTACCGTTTTAACCCTCCAGGACTGTGTTCCTGCTGTGACATTCTCGCTCTGTCCTTGCCATCCCTAGATTTTACCGTCCATTCTATTCTCAGTTTACAGATGAGGAAACAGTTGAAACTGCTGGCAAGTGACAGAACCAGGCACGGCGCCAAGCCAGCGTGTTCCTTGCCATCACCTGACATAACAAACATTTGCTAAGTCGTGACCCTCCGCTGGGTCCTGGACCAAGTGCGAGAGATACAAAGGCGAGATCCGACCCCTGCCCTCCAGAACTCACCTTAGGGCCCAGGAAGCAAATCCGCGCCCAGAGTACACAAGGGGGCGGGGGAGACACAGGGGGTTTATGTACAGTTTGAGCGTTCCTAATCTGACAATCTGAAATCCAAAGTGTTGTCTGAGATATGAGCTAGTGCTCAAAATTTATATGTGGGGGTACTGCAGATTTTGAATTTTCAGATTAGTGATATTAGTGCCAAAGTGAAGTTCACACAAATATTCCCCCAATCCAGGAAACTTCGAGATCTATCGCCTAAGTGGTCCCAAGCATTTGCAACAAGGGATATTCAACCAGCCTCACAGGACAAGAAGTGGCCAGTTCTGTTTCAGTGTAGGTCGCCAGAGGCTTCTCGGAGGAGGTGACATTGGCGGTACAGTCACAAAGGGTCTTGCATAACATAATGGCCACTCTGAATTCATCCTGTATGTCGGAGACCCACTGCATTGTTGTAAGCAGGAGAATATGGTAATGGTTGTGTCCCCACCACCATGCACACAAGATTTATACACCCAGCCCTTTTTATTTATTTTGAGGCAGGGCTTTGCTAAATTGCCCTGGCTGGCCTGGCATTTGCAATCCTCCTGCCTCAGCCTCTGAAGCAGCTGGGCTTACAGGTGGGAACACCTGAAAAATAACTTTAACAGCTATCTTTGGGAGATAACTTGAGCAGTGTCAATGGAAGACACATTGGGGAAGAACAAAAATAGAACTTCGAGGCCAGTTACAAAAGCATCCACCACACCAGCTCAATGTAGGGGTACAGGTGGTGGCCAGGGCAGACCCCAGACAGCCCGGGAGCTGGCGGAGCTAACTCTGGCAAACTCAGAGAGACAGAGCTTCACTTTTGAAGGAAGCTCCAAAAGACACTCAGATGAATGGCAATGTTATTCATGGTCAGGATCGGTATCTGACAACCAAAAAGCTCCAATAATAATAACAGCAAACGACAGAAGGAACTGGAAGCCGAGCAGCTGTTCAGTGAATCAGCTGCTTTCGTGGCAGGTGTAGTGAGCGCACTGCCAGAGGTTCAGGACCAGCTCACTGAAAAGGGGGAGCCAGGAAGTGGAACGCAAAGTGACTACCTGCCCGGATTTGCGCCAGGAGGACCGTGAGGATCCGGAGAGATTCGTGCAGACAGCCAAACGCTAAGGGGGTTCTTCGCCCTCCTCAGGGAGTCATCACAGCCAAACAACAAATAATCCATTTTTATTTTAACAAAATTGTGATATAACTACGCAAGTGTGTTTATGAAGAGGGCAAAAACTACAAAGAAATAAATAAAACTGGCACAGATAGGTAGATTAGATTAGACTGGGAAGTTAAGAAAAATGTGATGGAAGATTGATCCGAGTTAAGTGAAAAACCACGAACTGGCCCCTGGAGGTCACAGCAGTACAGATTTCAGGCGGTGCCTGTGCCTCTGTGGCTCTGAGAGTCCGTCCTCATGCTGTGACCAGGCATCTCTGTGCGACATCGCATTGTTTGCTTTGTGTCGTTTTAGAAACAGCTGCAGGGAGATGAGACGTGGCTGTGACCCAGCACACAGCCTCTGTGTGTCTCCCTGAGTGTGACCGTCCCCCACAAACCAGCGGGCCCTGGTGGCACCTGCCAGCCCCTCCATCGCGTCCTTGGGTTTGTCTTGTGCCAACACAGACCACAAGTCACACTCCGACATGGGCTGTAAATACCTGGCACTTCTCTTATTTTATTTGGTGTCTTATTATTTTCCTATTGTTTTAACCACCTTGCTTTCTTCGGGGCATTTGTGTAAGGCCTTTGTTTTGCTCATACCTCCCCGCTGACATATCTGATCATGTGTTTCATGCAGTTGCCAGTATTCTTAACTGAAAATAATGTGGTTTACTATAAGTAAAACGGGAAACTTGGCTCTGTGGTTTTCTGCAGAGGGAGAAGTGTTTATTTAATAATTACCTATTTTAAATCTCTCTGAGTTGGAAGCAGTTTCACGTTCAAGGAACAGGAGAAGCTAAAAATTGTAAGTTTAAATCAGTCCTTTAAAAATATTTTTATTCTTTTGTATAGATAAAATTCTTAGGTTTTGACTTAAAAAAAAAAAAAAAAAGAATTCTCACAACCATGCAGGTGGCAGTTACCCAAACCATGACATGAGAGGCAGGCAAATATGAACGAACAAGAAAAGGGGAGGGGAGATTTGGTGGCTAATTAGAAAGAGAATTTAGGAGGACCCCTCAGTGTGATGTAGCTTGTTGTTTGGATAATGGTACCATTAACTAAGGGGATTTAAGATGAAAAAGAAAATTCATTATTAGCCAAATTAATGTTATCAGTGTCACAAGTAGGTGCAGATAATCAGAAGTTGGACACAGGTGTGGAGCTCAGGGTTAAAGGCTGACCCAGGAAGATAGTTTTCTGGAATCTTCTGAAACGTGTTCAGCACTTTTTTATTCAAGTTCTTATTGCCTGACGCTAGGCCCCGGGCACAGACAGGACAATACCACTCCTGCCCTCAGGAAGCTATAAGCCACACACACCTGCGCCAAGGTTGCAAGGTTGGCTGAGCCCGTGTACCGCACACGAGAGCAATTGGAGGAGGTTGTGTCTTGAAACGGATGATTCTGGGGAGGCAGGAACATAATCAGGAGGGCATGGTGGAAGAAACCTGCTAAGAGCAAGTGGAAAGGGGCTAGAGAGCCAAAAATTGGGGCAACTAGAGAGGAAAGCGAACCCAGCAAAGACAGTGTGGATTCTGGGGGTGCAGCCTCCCCATGCACTCAGCCTGGGCAATGGAGAAGACACAGCTGGGGAGAGGCAGGTGCTCACCAACAGCTTCCCCAGGGCATGTCACCCTCGGCTGGCCCACAGTGGCCCTGGGCCTGTCCCTCGGGCTCTGAACTCACTTCATCTGTTAGCTGCCATCAGTATTGCTGGTGAGCTTTCCCGAAGTCCTGCTCCCCAGGCTGGTTGCTCATATGTAAGCATAGATGTAGGCACAGTTAAAGGCCGAGGCCTGTATCGGCAGGAGGCCTGTATCTGCAGGGCAGCCGTCCTGGGCAGCCTGGCTACCCCAGGCAGGACTCCCACCTTGGGAAACCAGACTGCTATGATTACTCTGCAGTCACAAACCCATGAAAGCGGTTGTTAGGTGGTTTCAGTGTCATCTGGGGTCAGAGCCTGAACTGTCCCCTCTTTCAAGGCCAGGGGAGCTCACGGATGACTGCCGTCCACTTCAAGCTGCTTGTCTATCCTTCTGTAACTCTTCTAGTCCCCTAAGCCAGGTTCAAGTTTGTTTCTGCTCCCTAAAAACCATGCACTTTTAAATCCCGCTGCACTGAGACCACTCCCAGGCTTCCAATGATGTTTTGGGTATTCCAAACTCTCCAGCTGCTCATTTACAGGGTTGGCAATCTCTTCATTTACTCCTCCTGCAGGCCACTGTGGGTAGACTCAACTTTGCAAATCTCAAATGACAGCTTTAAATCTCAACACTCCTGGCAAAGATGAGTCAGAGAGAGCAGACCAGGAGGGTAGGATTAAACCGAAATGTCCTTGCTTGAAAATCTGGCCAAAACATCTGTGCCTGTTCTGGGAGAACTGGGGAGGCCCTGAAAGAATGGGTTTGGGATGGGACAATGGTCGGGTGCTATCAGTGTTTGGTGCAATTTAATTTGTGGCTGAGCATAAGCTGCACGGAATAAGACAAAGGTCACAAGGATCCACTTAGGAAGCCAAGGTAATGGAGCTGGATGAGACATGCAAGGCCAGAGCTGCCGTGGTGGCAGTATCAGGAGAGGAAATGCCACATCCCCCAGACACTGAGAGAGAGAACCTGTGAGAGCTGGTGTGTGATGAGCTACAGTGGGTAACTAGGAGGAAGATGTTCACACTTCTTAAAACACTTACACTGTACGCTTGTTCCAGGAATTTCAATTGATCTATACTTTGTTTTAGGTGTATGGATTTTTCTTCAACTTTTATAAGACCATATTAATTACACGAAATAATGCATTTTGTTTGGCATATTGGTACTTGCATATAACAATGTATGGGTTGTGTGTAGTCATTTCTGAAGTGCTGGGGATGGAACTCAGGGCCTCATGCACGGTAGGGTAAACACTTTACCTTTGGCCTACGCCACCAGAGCCCTTCGACATAGGTTTATAAGCACTGTGCGTGCATAGCTTTACTGATTCTGGCACTTTCACCCTGGCTCTCTTTGAGCATTTATACAATCAGCAATTAAAAATTCAATCTGTCAGCTAATCAAGACCCTTAAATCTCTTTAAAAGTTTTTTCCTGGTATAAACAATAAGTTTCACAGCCTTCCTGTACACGAATAACAAACTCCCTGAAAGAGAATTCAGGGAAGAAACATCTTTCACAGCAGCATGCAAAAAAATGAAATGCCTAGGAATCCATCCGACAAAGGATGCAAAAGACTCTACATTTTAAATGACAGTACCCTGAAAAAGGAGACTGAAGAGAGTATATTAGAAAATGGAGATTCTATGCTCTTGAGTAGGAAGAATCTGTATAGTGAAAGTGGCCATAATTTCAAACTGTTATACAGATTTAATGCAATCCCAATCAAAATTCCAATAGCATATCTCACAGAATTAGAGAAAACACTCCTAAAATTCATTTGGAACAAGAAGAGATCTGGAATAGCAAAGGCAATCCTGAACAACAAAGACAAGGCAGGGGGCACCACAATCCCTGACTTGAAATTATACTATAAAGCTACTGTGATAAAAACAGCATGGTACCAGCAAAAAAAAAAAAAAGAAAGAAAGAAAGAAAAAAAGAACAGACCCAAAGATCAGTGGAACAGATTAGAAGATACAGAAACAACTCCAGACACACTAAGTCACTTTATCTTTGACAAAGGTGCCAAACACATTCACTGGAAGAAAGCCTCTTTAATAAGTGGTGCTGGACAATTTGTGATAGCTAGATCTTGGAAACAACCTAAATACTCATTAACTGAAGAACAAATAGAAAAGATGTGGTTTTTTTATACAATGGAGTACTATAGGTAAATGGATGCAACTAGAGACCATACTCATAAGTGAAATAAATCAGACTCATGTGTAAACATTGTACTATCTCCCTAGTGTAAGAAGCGGAAAGAAACTATATATAAATCATACATATAGCTATATATGATAGATATGATAAATTATGATATATATAAATGATACATATGATAGTTAAGATAGTTATATTACTAAGTTCTCTTAGTTCATTGAAAAGAAAAGTTTTGCAAATATTGTTTGGACAATTAAATGCAGATATCTTGTTCTCTGAGTAACTAAAGACTACCGTATGCAATGTATTAATCATTGTTACCATATAATTATCTTTTCTTGAAGTTTTAAGTTTTTTTCTCTTTAAAATAAAAAAGTAGAGTCAGGGATATAGCTCAGCAACACAAGTACCTGCGTGGCAAGCCCAAGGTCTTGAGTTTGATTCCCGGTACCAAACAATAATTAAAATAAAATAAAATAAACAGTAAGTTTCAAAGAATAACGAACAATATTTAGACAAAGCTGAGCAAAGTGGAGGGCAGGAGTTGGGTGGTACTTTGGTCACTTTTCACGCTGCTGTGACAAAATACCAGACACACAAAGTTAAAGGAGGAAAGGTTTATTTAACTCAGTTGTAGTTGGCTGGCCCCAAGGCAGGATGGCATAGAGAGGGGCATCACAGAGGAGAAACACTTCATGGCAGGCAGAAGGCGGCCAAGCAGCAAGCAGCAGGTGGCAACAGCGACCCTCTTTCTATCCCTCATATGCCATCCCGTAGGGGGAGTAACACACCCCGTGGGCTTCCCATCATCCACTCCCAGGCTGCGGCCAGCCAATCAGTGGACGCACCGCCCCCTACCATGCTCCTCGCTAAGGGCAGCCTCTGCCCTCCTCCCCTCTCCCGCCTACCTCTCCCGCCTACCTTCCCCGGCCGCTGGTTGCACTACTCTACCCTCCCGTGTTCCACAGAAATCAGCTTCTTTCTATTCCACCCCTAAGTGGGGGCGCACAACTCTTGTCTCTGAGGCAGCTTATCTCACTCAGCATAGTGATCTCCAGCGCCATCACTGCTGTGCAAAGGCAGGAATTGTTGCTTCCTCTTCTCGGCAGTCCTGGGCACCGAACTTCAGCCTAGGGCCTTTGTGAAATACATTCCCCTTTCGAAAAGTTTTTTAAAAAGTGAGAAAAGGAGGAAAAAACGGCAACAAAACTTTTATAAATAGGGCGTGGAGGAGAGCTTGAAGGGAGGGGAAAAAAAAATCAAGCTATTTCAGGTACAGGTGTAAATTCCTATAGTGAATATGATCCATTATGTGTTTCTAAAGTGTACCAAAACTTCTGATGGAAAAACATGTTTGCCCTTTCTAAATATTTATTTTGAAGGCTGGGGATGGTGGTGCATGCCTGTAATCTCAGCAGGCTAAGACAGGCAGATTGCTGGGTTCAAGGCCAGCCTGGGCTACGTAGTGAGTTCAAGGCCAGCCTGAACTACATAACAAGAATCTGTCTCAAAAAAACAAACTAACAAAAATAATAAAATATAAGTACTTATTCATTTATTTATATTCATTTTGAGACAGGCTCTCATTAGGGTATGATGCTGCCGAGGTGAGGCTTAAACTCAGTTCTAGGATTATAGGAATACACCACCATGCCCAGTCAGGATTTCATTTTTTATGGTCAGGTGAGAATTTTTAAGTACTTTTTACTCTATACCTATGGTCACTCATGGTACTGTGGACACTACAAAAGCTGAATGAATATCTCTTCCATTTCAATAAGGAACTTACAGCCTTCTTGATAGCTAGATCTTACTCTCAGAAATAACCAGAAGCAGCTGGAGACATAGCATTTGAGTGCAGGCACAACCCTGGGTTCAATCTCTAGTCTGGAAAAAAAAAAAAAAACAGAAACAGAAACAAACAGTATTAGAGGGTAAGGTCTGAGTTATTCTTTCTTTTTTTTTGGTTTTGTTTTGTTTTGTTTCCAGTACCAGGGCTCAAACTCAGGACCTGGTACTTTCCAGGCAGGAGCTTAGGTCTCCTGAGCCATATTTCCAGCCCCAAAGGCCTGAGTTATTAAGCATATATATGAAGACCAGCAGAGTTCTGTACACCTCAGTGCTGGTCCTCTGGAAGTCTCAGCAGATGAAGAAAATAAAAATTGAAGAGAAAACAGCCAGGCATGGTGGTGCATACCTGTAATCCCAGCACTCAGGAGGCTGAGGCAGGAGGATAGTTGCAAGTTCGAGACCGGCCTTGGCTACAAAGTGAGTTCAAGGCCAGCCTGGGCTACATAGCGAGCTTAAGGCCAGCCTGAACTACACAGAGAGACCTTGTCTCAAAAAGACAAAAAAGGGGCTGGGGATTTAGCTCCACAGCATAAGCGCCTGCCTTGCAAGTGTGGAGTCGTGAGTTCGATCCCCAGTACAAAAAAAAGACAAAGAACAAAGAAAGGAAACTTTTTAAAAAAGAAAAAAATCATAGCTTGAGAAGAAGAGGCAAACGGGCTCGTAAGTCTAGGAAGAGACTCCAGGAGACTTTTTATCCTTTTTTCTTTCCCTAGCGGCTTATCCTTTGCAAAATTCTTTCATGTATATTAATCTCATTTTAGCCTTGACACCATCCAGCAAGGAGGTACGGTAGGGATCAAGAAAGGGGAAAGGATTTGAGAGAGATTCATGATGTAGGGCTTCAAGACCGATTAATCTTCTGGTAGCGATCTGAGGTTGACTCCTCCCACGCCCTCGTTCAGTTATTAAATCTCTCACAGAACAGATGCCTGCTGGATCTGCTACAGGTCCTGTCTCTGCACGGTCCTAGACTTCCAGGTTCCAGGCTGAGCTGCAGGGAGATGACACTGCCCTTGCCCAAGGGAAGAGGCAGGACGGGGTACGTGGAGCTGGTATTGATCACCTCTCACGGTCCGGCCTCCACCCTGGTGATCTGAGATACACATGGGACTCCTGGGAGAAACTGACAAGTTTCACAGAAAAGTTTGGTTTTCTTAGGACAGAAGTCTGAGACATGAAACAGACAACTATTAGCCTATAGATAAGCGTTAAAACTGAGAATAAGGATACCAAATGTGCATGCCTGTAATTCCAGCTACTTGGGAGGCTGAGGCAGGAGGATTGTGAACTCCAGCCCAGCCTGGGAAACTCAACAACTTAGCAAGACCTTGTCCCAAAACAAAGCAGTTTTCTAAAAGGGTATGAAATGTAATTCAGGGTAAAATTCCTGGGTTCAATCCCCAGCACTGCAATAAAAAGAAAAAATGTTAAATTAAGGGTTGGGTAGGACTGGAACTCTGAGGGGGTAGAGCTGTCGCATGTGTGAAACCCCGGGCTTGATTGCTAGTACCACAAAAAATAGATAAAATTAATTAATCAATTTTTTTCTTTTTTCTTTTTATCGGTACCAGGGATTGAACTCACGACTGTGGGGAAAAGGGAACCCTTTCTGCTGTTGCTGGGAGCATACACTAGTGTACTGTGGAAATCAGCGTGGAGACTTCTCAACGTAGAGTTCCCATTTGGCCCACCTATTCCCCTTCTGGGCATCTTCCCGAAAGTATTAAAAGCATCATACCACAGCGATGTACATGCACTCATGTTTATAGCAGCACAGTTTGTAACAGCCAAATCTTGGAAACAGCCCAAATGCCCATCAACTGGTAAATGGATAAGGAAGTGTGTGTGTGTGTTTACACAATGGAATACTACTCTGTCATACAGAAGGATAAGCTTGAGACCTTTCTAGATAAGTGCATGCACCTTGGGACCACACTCTTAAGTGAAATAAATCAGACACACATGGTTAAATAAATACCATAGGGGCTGGGGATTTAGCTCAGCGGCATAAGCACCTGCCTTGCAAGCGCAGGGTCATGAGTTTGATCCCTGGTACCGATAAAAAATAAATAAATAAATACCACATTGTTTCTCTGGTGTGAGAAGGTGAAAGTGTAGATAAGAATAAAAATGTGTAAGAAGTACTGTAAAAAGGAAGAAAATGTTCAGATGGGGAGAGGAGCAAGGGAGTGGGGAGGGGGAAAGGAAAAAAGGGAAGCAAAGCTTTTGTAAACAGGTAAGGGAGGAGGGAAGGGGGAACGAATTGAGTTGAATCGAGTTATATCGCGTACAGGGTCAAATTCTAAGACGAATGTGATCGCTATGTATTATCTAAAATGTACCCATAAAATCCGATTAAAAAAAAATAAAGACGTAGCTCAGTTTGAAGGCTCCTCCTTCAATCCCAGTACCAAAAAAGAATTAACGTAAACGTGTGTTTTCATACATTCTGACCATTGGAAAGTGAAGAGGGGAAACTTACAGAAGTTTGAGAGAAAAACTCTAGTTGTGATTAGGAAATCCCCGATTGTCAAAATGAAAGACCAGGGGAAAGCCAGGATACTTTTAGAAAAATATTCAAAGCAAGATTGCAGGAGGCTCTGTCTTAATGGCGTGCCAAGGTGAAACAGGCCCAAGAGGTAATTTCCCGGCCTGCTTCTATTTATTTATTTTTCACTTCCAGCTCTGAGGTGTAAAGTTGACTCCCTTAGATGAGTCATTCTTGGAGGGTGATGCTCCTGTACCTCCATGCATCAGAGTGAAATGGAGTAAGAGAAAGCTTCCTGGCACTAGACACTGAGTTACCCTTACTGTTAGCAAGGCGAGGTGAGGCAGCTTCTTGAATTTCTATTTATCTAGGTGGTTTTTGGAGCAGGGTCTTAGGTAGCTCAGCCGGGCCTCCAGCTCACCATCCTCTTGCCTCAGCCTCCCAAGTACTGTGATTACAGACATGTACCCCTGTACCCAACTCTTGAAGCTCTGACTCTCGAAATTCAAACGGTAGAGCCAGTAAGGGCCAAGGCTTAGTTTATTTTTGGTGTTGCAGGGGCAAAGCCAAAAGGAACCAGATGCTTTGTTCCTTCAGTCATTCATCAAACATTTACTGAAGCTTTACTAGGTGCCAGACATTGTGTTGATTGCTAAGGATGCATGCATGAAATAACAGTCCTTTGCTCCTAACGATCTTCCAGACTAGTGGAGATCACATTATTGGCTTTCTCCTGACACCTCTGAAAGCACATGCAGAATGCTGGGGGGTTAGGGCTAGAGCCAGGATGTCACACAGGCTGAGGCACTGAAGGTGCGCACATGAGTGCGGTTGCATGGGGGAGGGGGGTTGAACCTAGGGCACTGCAGACGCTAGACAAGCGCTCTACCACTGAGTTACATCCCTAGCTCCTCTCACCCCTTTAATTTTTTATCTTGAGGTAGAACCTCACTAAATTCCCCAAGCTGCCCTCCAGCTTGAGCTCCTGCCTCAGCCTCCCAAACACCTGGCGGGTGGAGGGGCTGCAGCCTGAGTCTTGGAGGGTGAGTAGGCAGCGGCTCAGTGAATTTGGAGTTGAAATCTCCAGGAGAACTCACAAGGGGGCTCGGAAAGTGGGAGCCCGGGGACGCAGGGAACTGGGGCTGCAGAGCGGCTGGCGTGTCACCGGGGTGTGATGAGATCGCCCCGGAAAGCCTGCTGTCCACCCCGAGCTGCTCCGCCAGCCCGCACGGACGGAGGGAGCGCGTGGTCCGGCCGGCGGCTCCCGGCCCGCGGTCGGGCGGCGGGAGGAGCCAGCCCGGCCTCCGCCTGCGCATCCGGACGGGACGCGGAGCCCGGGCCCCAGACGGCGGGCGCGTCCGCGGCAGCCCACGCGCGTCGCCGCCGCTGCGGAAGCGCCCCGGGCCCGCGCCGCCCTCGCGTGGCCGTGGCCGTGGCCGTGGCCGTGGCCGTCGGTGCGCTGCGCTCGCGCGCTGCCCGGGACGCAAGCCGCCGGAGCCCCGCTCGGCCACACCCTCGCCGCGCCGCCCTCCGGGCACCGCCAGCCCCGGCCGGCAGCCCTGCCCCGCCAGGCCCCAGCGCCACCCGGCCCCCGGGCTGCAGAGCCCCGCCCCCTCACCGTGCCCCACTCCGGACTGGCTGGCTCTGTCCCCCTCGCCGCGGCGTCTGTCTTCTCCTCTAACCAGCTCTCCGTGTCCTTAGATGAAGACAGAGCTGACACCGAAGTCACTCGCGGAGTGACTTCCTGCGCTCCGCTCCGCAGGCAGCAGAAGGGAGACAGCAGGACCGAGGGCAGGTAGGTGGCCTCGCTCACCCTCCTCTCCGTGCCTGTGTGCTTGCGCTTCTCCCCAACACAGGGCTGAGGGCTGGGGACTTAGCTCAGTGGCATAAGCACCTGCCTGGTGAGTGTAAGGTTGGGAGTTCAATCCCAGGAACCCAAACAAAACACAAAGTTGAGAACCAAAATAAAGCAGTTGGTGTCACCAGCTGGTTGGAGCTTGCTGGTAGAGGGCCTGTCTAGAGCATGCAAGGTGTTGTGGGTGTCACAAGAAAAATAAAAAAGGTATTTTGGAAAAACTGACTTTACAGTACTACATCTTTGCCAGTTGACTTCATAAACCTATATATTATTCGACAAGAAACAAAGCACAGATTTTTATATGAATACGATGGTTTGGGTGGTTCCTCCCCTTTCTCACCTCCAGCCCTGTATCTGGTAATTCTCCTCTCTGGTTTTAATCAGAATTTCCCTACAGTTTCGCTTTTGTCTTAGTGCACTCTGCAAAAGGGAAATTTTATTTTTACTGTTCATCCCAAAAGATAACTCTCACTGTAATGAAATTGCTGTTTAAGTCTAACCCACAGCTACCCTAAGCTTTTCTTTCTACCCCAGCTCCAACTCCTTTGTTTAGTTTTGTTTTTGCTTTTTAAACAAGGCCTTGCTATGTAGTTCTGTCTGGCCTTGAATTCTCTGTGTAGCCCAGGCTGCCCTCAAATTTGCAGTGATCCTCCTGCCTCAGCCTTCCAAATGTTAGGATTACAGCCAAATGTCACCACGCCAAGGTTAGCTCTAATTTTGATGTGATCGGACTAACTGGTTGTCATACTTGTTTTTAAATTACCACCCTGGACATCTCTGCATTATTATTATTACTATTATTTTTATCTAGCTTTCTCATAGGTCTTCCATGTTTTGAAAAGAAATGAACACCACTAGCCCTGAAAAGATGCTTATTAATGCTAAGCATGAGAAACAGGTTTTAGATATAAGAGATTATCTTGGTTTGTTGGATGGAGCGCAGGAAGACAAAGGATAGGACACCAATTTAGTCCAGATGTTTAGGGTGGAGCTTTTATCCCACGCTGAGGTGGGGCCAGTCCCTAACTGTCCTTCCTTCCAGCTAGCCTGCTCCTTTCCAGCCCCTTCTGATGGTTGCAAATTATCTTCTAAATAAAACTCACATATCTTAAAGGAAATAGAAAGTATTCCTAATCTGATTCACCCATCTCCCAATTTGTATCTGGAGATTTTCCTGGAGACTTAGATTCTCCTTCATCGTGCTGATTCTCCATTCTCAAAGCCCCAGTGGATCCCCTCCGCTATTTACATTTTCCCTACCTCAGCTTTTCTGAGTTCTGACAGTCTGCTTTATCTTTATCTGGGTCTCTGCTTTGCATATGGGAGGTTCCCTCCCCCCCAAAAAAATACCTCCCAGGATCAGTTGCCAGTGAAGAATTGTTACAGCTCCAAATTGTTCTCCTAGTTTCATTTTGTCTTTTTGAGACAGGGTCTCACTATGCAGTTCAGGCTGGCCTTTAGCTCACTTTGTAGGCCATGCTGGTCCTGAACCTGCAATGATCCTCCTGCCTCAACCTGCCAAGTGCTGGCATTACAGGTGGGTGCCACCACACCTAAAGTACTCTTGTGGTTTCTTTTGCAGTTGATTTCCAGTTTCATTGTGCTATAATATTCATGGAGTAGTTTTTTTTCTTTTTCTTTTGTTTTTTATACCGGGAGTTGAACACATGAGATAAATTCAATTCCTTTTCGTTTACTTAAGCATGTTCTACGTGGTCTTTTTGGAGAACATCCTGTGTGCAGCTGAGAAGAATGTGTGTTCTCATATTGTGGGGTGAAACACTCTAGATGTCAACTGAATTCATGTGTTCAGAAGTTTGTTTCAGTTCTGGTGTTTCATTGCTGATTTTTGGTCTAGTTGGTTTGTGAAAGTGGGGTGTTGAGATCTCCCACTACCCAAACTGATGTATTATTTCTTTATATATTTTTGGTGTGCACTTTAGTGTAGGAGTTCCTGCTGCACCAAACACTTCGCCTGGGTGTTCATTTCTGTTGACTCCTCTCCTTTATCCCTTCAGGTCTTACAGAAAGGAAAGAGTTCTGAGGCTCTGCTGCCTGCATTACAAGCCCAGCTCTGCCACTTAGAAGTTATTCTTTTAGTGGACAGATTACCTGGACTCTGCTGTAGTCTCCGTGTCTGTAAAATGGGTCTGACCACAGTAAATGCTTCATGGGGTTGGGGGGACCTCAGAGGGAGCCACAGCCCATGGCAAGCACCCGGGAGTTTCTGGCACATAGTAAAGGTTCTGGAGCTGTT
The DNA here is from genome assembly GCF_034190915.1 of Cavia porcellus. Classification (NCBI taxonomy): domain Eukaryota; kingdom Metazoa; phylum Chordata; class Mammalia; order Rodentia; family Caviidae; genus Cavia; species Cavia porcellus. The sequence continues at coordinate 37,161,074 of NW_026947504.1, read as the reverse complement.
AACTGTTAATATTGTTATTTAAAGATGCTTTAAAAATGCTAAGGGTGTGTGTGTGTTTACAGTAAATTTTTCGACACAAGATTTTTTGTAAATTACAGTAACTTTCTTTTTGCCCACTGAAATCACAGAATTATCATAAACTATCTAATTACTCTCTTTTAGCACACTTTTTCTATGAAACCTGACAAGGGACATATTTTCTTTTTAGACAGTAATTTATTTTTTTATATTGACAAGAGAATATCAAAGTTTAGTTACTAACATAGAAATGAAAATTTTCATATATATAATATTAACGATCTAAACCATGTGTGATGGCGCACACCTGGATTCTGGACTCCGGAGGTTGACGCAGGAGGATCACCATGAGTTCAATTTGAGGCTAACCTGGACTGCATAAAGGAATGCAAGGTCAGCCTGTGCTGTGTAGTAAGACCCTGTCTTAAAAAACAAAACATCTAGCTGACTGGAATCTTAAGTTTAAAACGTATATCAATTTGTAATTTTATTTTATTTTGATTTTTGGACAGAGTCTCACTGTGTAGCTTAGGCTGGCTCTGAACTCCCTGTGTAGGTCAGGCCGACCTCAAACTCATGTTGATCCTCCTGCCTCAGCCTTTCCAGGGCCGGGATGACAGGCGGATACCACCAGCCAAAAATTTATATTTAAACTCCACTTGCTTAAATTATGATAGCATTTATGCAACCCTGAAAAATACCAAAATATATATATATAATTGTTTACTTTGCAGAAGTAAATTTGGAACATCCAAATATGATGTAAGGGAAATGTTTAATTCCCAACCTACTAGACGTCTGATAAGCCAAGCTTGTGTTCTCTAAAAATCAAAAATGAATTCTAGAATCAGTGGAGGTTAAGGGTAGGAAGATACGTGTTGAGCGGATCGAAAGCTGCTATCAGAGGAACAGAGGGGTCCTGAGTAGATAACAGAGGGCCCGTTTTATAGGGAAGTATCACCGAGCAATACCCACATGGATGCCACATGGGCTGTAGCTGTGGTTAATCAGTAAGAAGAGTTGCTTAGGTAAAAACGATCCAGTGAGGGAACCAAGTCACAGAACAAGGATCATGCAGAGAACAAGCTTTTTTCAGGAAGTCTTGGTCTCCCACGGAGGTGACTGAACATTCAGCCTGGAGTTTGCCCTGCGAGGAAGTGCACAGGCCTGCTCATTTCATCTTTGTCTTGGGCCCTGGACCCCAACAGATGTCTCTCCAGCCACAGTTGAGATGTGTTTCAAAGGCCTAGGCCGATCTGATGGCCCATCATATTCCTGGCTAGTTTAACCATCTATAATACACAGATATACGGTCTGTACTTTATAGTTCAGTAAAGCTGTTTTTAAAAGCCTGTATGCAGGCTAAGTGTGGTAGCGTACATCTATAATCCCAATGTTAAAAAGGCTGAGGCAGGAGGATTGGTGCAGGTTCAAGGCTCTGTAGTGAGTTCAAGGCCGGCCTGAACTACACACTAAGGCACTATCTCAAAAAAAGAAAACAGAATCTTACAGAACAGTGGTAACCAGGGCAGAAGCCCAGACACCTGGCAGCCTTGGAGGAGACAGACACCTCCCGCTGCGGGCCAGATCTCAAGACAAAAGGCAAGGCAAATAAATATGGCCACATCCTGAGTATAAACATCAGGGATTGATATTCTAAATCGGTGTGGATCACCTTGAGGAAGCCAGGAGCCCCAGCCCAACCCTTGCAGGAAGAGTCACTGCTCTTTAAGCATGGCCTCTTGCTTGGGGACTCACTTCCTCATTCATCCCTGATATAGTCAGTTTACCTGAACTTACTGATTGACCATAATTCTGTCCCACCTCATGTCCGTCTGTCTGCCTTTTGAGTTCCCAGTTTTTCCCACCTTGGACACATCTCATCTTGTAGTTTTACTCAATAAAAGTCCCTAGAAAAGACGAGGCTTTGGCAACCCACTTGGGACCCCTTCTGTTTCTCTCCTAGACAGAAGCTTTCTTTCTATCAATAAATATATTCTGCTCTTTAAAAAAAGAACAGTGGTGGCAGAGCTATGGCATGCATGCTGTTTGGATCTCTGAGAGTTCTAAAAGGTTCACCATCATTGCTATCTAAGCTGTTCTGGGTAAATGACCAGAGAAGCTCTATATAAAAAAAACCTGCACACATAAAATTATTAACAAGAATCTTACAAGAAGAGAATGAGATGGGGAAGTGGACCCTAAGAATACATTTGACTTTTTAAATTCTATATCTGATGTTTTATAAAGAGCATAGATATGCTTTACTTTTGGCCTGCTTTGCCCACTTATGGAACCCCAGCACATGGGTTACGGAAAACAGAGGTTCAACAGAACTCATCAGATAAGTAAATAACTAATGTTTTTTGAAATATACTTTGTTTTGTTTTTATAAAGTATATTTTAAATGTAAAAAACAATGAAGTACATAATACCTTGATTGGTCTGTGTGTGACCAAGTCAAACCTAATTTTTAAAATCCATTTCGAAGACAGACTTATTGAAGTGTTACTGTTTAAGATCTATTCTAGAATATTCTGAATGGGTTCTGGCTTTAAAAATCCAAGCTCTGAATTTGATTTTAGACTTCAAAATTTGGCCATGCTAGGGATTTCCCTAGCTTATCTTTTAATCAGTCTGTCATAAAGTATGCATGGTAATTTATCTTCTTTATATAAGAAGATGAGATGTAACTCAGGCACTATGTTAAATGGTTTAAACAGGTTTTTTTACTTATATGTGCTATCAATTACTTAACTGAAGGTTTTTGTTTTGTTTTGTTTTGTTGTTTTGGCCCTAGGGATCGAATTCATGACCTCATGCTTGCCAGGCAGGCGCTGTACTGCTGAGCTAAATCCCCTGCCCCTACCTGAAGGTTTTCTGAGATAGTAGTGGAAATAGCACATTGATAAATGCAATCAAGGTTAAAAATTTGTGTTTGACCCTCCCCTATGGATTTCTTGTGTGCATATTAAGGTAAATAGTTAATGCATGTCTGAAACGCTAGCATGGCGTAAATGTAGATTGGTGGTTAAATGCGGTTACTAGTCATGTGATCCTTGTTTATAATACTGACATGTTTTCTTGCTGTGTGCTGAAATGGAAGTTATTTGTTATTGTTTAATGCAATGATAAATATAAAAAAAACCTTCCCTCGATTTTGGTCTTTCTCTTCTAAAACAGGGGTTCTTTACCTCTTGCAGGCTCTAAAGCCCTTTGAGATCTGACGAAGACCACAAACCTCTGCTCCATGAAAGGTACAGAACCTGTGAGGATGGTGCCTACCCTCAAGCTAACAATTCTGATTCTTAACCTCGAAGATCCAGAGACAGCTCCATATCCAAATTTGCACATTTGCATTAGTAGCATGTAATGTGACCAACCCTCTTCGCCTTCATATGGATGGTGACTCCATGTAACCTGAGATTTTGGAGATATCCAATCCTTTATTAGAATATCATATCTGGGGCTGGGGTGTGGCTCAGTGGTAGGGTTCTTTCTTTGTATGCACAAGGCCCCAGGTTTGATCCCTAGGACCACACACATGAGAAAAATAGAATATCATAGTCAGTTTGCTTCTCAAGGCATGAGATACTCAGATGGCTATCGGGTGACAGGCCAGTGATCTTCAGATTCACTTTAACCAGCGGTTTGGGACAGAGTCAAAACAAATCTGTGGCACACGCCCATAATCCCAGCTCTCGGGATGCTGAGGCAGGAGAATTGCTGCAAATTCAAGGCCAGCCTGGGCTACATAATGAGTTCAAGGCCAGCCTGAATTGCATAGCAAAACCTTGTCTCAAAAAGAAAAACAAAATCTCGAGGGGGCATTTTTCCCCAATCAGATTTTATTGGTACATTTTAGATATACATAGTGATCGCATTCATCACAGAGAATTTATACCGGTGTGTGATATAACGTGTTGCTTTTTTTCCCCCATCCTCCAACTTTCCCTTCAACCCCTCATTTACAAAAACTTTATATTCAGGGGCTGGGGATTTAGCTCAGCGGCATAAGCACCTGCCTTGCAAGTAGGCGGTCGTGAGTTCAATCCCCGGTACCGATAAAAATGAAAAAGACAAAAAAAAAAAAAACTTTATATTCATATTTTTCTTCTTTTCTCTTTTTACTTTCTCCCTCTTTCCTTCCCCCCCCCACCACTCCCTTGTTCTCCTCCCCAACTGAACATTTTCTTCCTATTTTAATTCTTTTGGAAAGATACCCAGAAGGGGAATAACTGGGTCAAGTGGTGGAGGGGGAGTTTTGAGACAGGGTCTCACTATGTAGTTCAGACTGGCCTTGAACTCATTATATAATCTAGGCTGGCCTCAAATGCAAAGCGATCTTCCTGTCTCAGCCTCCCAAGTATTGGGATTATAGGCATATGTCACCATGCCTGGCCCTAAATGTTTTTTTAAAATGCATTCAGCAGCTTTCTAAATTATTGAGATAAAGTCGTTGCATAATTATTTTCAGGTGATGTAACTAACAGATTGACTTTTTTTTTTTTGGTGCCGCGGATCGAACTCATATTCTCGTGTTTGCCAAGCAGGCACTTACGCCACTGAGTTAAACCCCCAGACCCTCAGATTGACTTTTCTTTTCTTTTTTTTTTTTACCGGTACCAGGGATCGAACTCATGACTGCCTGCCTTGTCTGCTGAGCTAAATCCCCAGCCCCTACAGATTGACTTTTCAATGTTCCTCTTTGGTCTTAGGGTCCTAAGAAGTAGTAACTATGGTTTTTAAAGAGGGTGGGACCCTCAATTCATGAAGGGTTCTTTCTCATGCATTGTGCTTCTGTGAGAACAAGGAAAGATGTTATGGTTTCTAATGTGGTTTGGGGCACGCTCCTGAGAGTGGGAAGATCAGTTGGGGGTCAGACTGCGAGGCTGCCTGAAAGACAGCAATATAGGGAAAAAGTCAGCATGAAATAGGAGAAAAGGAGACTGGAGGAAGTACCAAGTTTAGGGTGGGTATGGGAGCTACAGTTGTGAACACTTGAGGAGCAGGATATTCACTGATGAAGAAGCACCCAGGGGGGACACCAGAGATGGAGTGGGACCACGTCGAGCTGAGCACACCGCACACACGGGGAAAGGAAGGGGCTGGGGTGATTCCGGCCTCATCTTCAGGGCAAAGAATTAGCTGGTTCCCTTTCCTCCATCGGTGGGCTATGGGGGAAGAATCATTGCATTCATGTGCAATTCTGTGTTAGGCAGCTCTGTGCTACTGTAATAAATACCTGAGGAAATCTGTTTACGAAGAGAAAGGGTATTGCCTCATGGTGTCACCAGTTCCAGTCCGTGGTCAGCGGCACGTTATGGGAGGGCCATGGAATGGAGTGGAACAGGTCGCTCACCTCTTAGCCAGGAAGCAAGACGGACACAGCGGGGCTCCATCCAGGGCTCCCCTCACCGTGACCTGAAGACTTCCCTCCAGGACCCACCTGGTAAGGGCTTCACCACTTCCCACATTGCTACCCCAAGGAGCAAGCCTGACCGTGCGGCCCTCTGGGGAGCACGGAAGGCCTGGACTGTAACAAGGTCTGTAACTGACTTGGGCGGGGCTCAGGAGCAGAACTGTGAGGGGCAGAGTGAGTGAGGCAGGCCTTGCCTAGCCAGCCCTCCCAGCACCCCCAGCACCCCAGCAATGCTCAGTCCCCGGGCCCCGCCCACTCCCACCTGACCCTAACAGGATAAGGACAAGTGTGTGACAGGAGAAACTGCAGAAGACGACCATGGCATCTGTCATACACAAGTCCTGATTGAGCTTAGTTGTTGCATATTTTCCGTGTTAATGAAAATAGAGTAGGTGGTGGATTACAAAATGAAATCAGTCTGAAATAATCGTTGGAGATGCTCAGCTGTGAGTGAAAAGGCTGAACAGATCAGTGCATCGGTAGGGACCCTCCCCAGTGGAGAGTCCTGGAGGCCAAGGGGAGGAGAGGAGGGCGGTGCTGAAGAGGAGATGGGTGAGTGCAAAGGTCTGTACTTACAACTGCAGGGCAGGAAGGCTGCACTGGGAGGGGCCGGCTTGCCCAGTTCCAAGTGTTAATCTGACTCTGTTCTCTTTGATAATTCTGAGGATCGGACTAGACTAGCACCTCCCTGCTAGGCAAGTGCTCCACCGCTGAGCAGCCGAAACTTCTAGAAAAAGGAGTGGGAAGGACACCATGTGTAAGCCTCTGGGATGGGCAAAATACATTAGGAGGAAAAATCTATTAGGGCATCAGAGGCGTCGCTGTAATAGAAGAATGTCTGTGTGGAGGAGAAGTCATGCTGAAGAAGGAAGGGATGGACAGACGGAGAAAAGAAGGGAGGGGAATGGGGCCTCCAGTCAGGCTCACGGAGTCTGTTCTCTTACATGACCCCAGGTGTCAAGAAAGTTAGCCGGGAAAAGCATCCTTGTCGTCACCCCCTGGATATGTTGTATTTCACTCTGAAAGTCCATCCACAAGGATGTGACACCTCTTTCCTAAAGAGCTTCTCCCCTTGATAGCTGCCTAGAGAAAGATCAGCTGGAGACCACATCTTGGTGCTCCATGCAGTGTTTGGCGGGGTTTTCTCTGATGTTCCGTGTCTGAACTGCTGGATGTGTCACATAAATGCATATGTGGGGTTCCTGACAAGAGCCAGCATTTCCCGCTTCTAATCACCCAGCACCGTGCCCCACAGCTATCAAGGACGGGGCTGACCGCTTAGGGAGGAGGTCCAGGTATCAGGCCGTGAGTTCGGAGATTGGTGGCAGGCCGTTACTAAGGACCAGCCTTTGGTGAGCCACTGATAGGAGGCCTGAAGGGAGGAGAGGTGTGGCCATGCTCTGCACCTGCTATCAGGAGCACAGAGATGGCACCCATAGACCAAACTGCTAAAGAAAAATAGTCTCACAACTTCCACCCTTCCCTTTCCTCTGACCTGGTTACCCTTCTTCAGGTTCCTGGTGGAATCATTTTTCTTTTATTTTTTTTTGTCTTCTTGAGACAGGGTTTCACTATGTAGTTCAGGCTGGCCTTGAACTCACAGGGATCCCCCTGCCTCAGCCTCCCGAGCGCTGGGATTACCGGCCTGCCCCACCATACCTGGCTCTTGCCACTTTCTGAGGCAGATTTGAAAGTCTTCTCTCGTGACCATCTTTGATTGCTCTGTTGTGGTTGCCTCAATGCCCCGAATCCATTCAAAAGATTTGTCTTTCATAGTCACTTGGACTTGGGGGGAAGAGTTAGAAGTTGCACAGTGCCAGATCTAGAGAGTGAAGAGGCACCGTAATGCTTTTATGTGGCATAAATCACTAAAAATATTTTGTTTTGTTTTTGTTTTTTAGAACAAGATCTTTTAGCACAGGCTGGCCTCCAATTTACCGGGATCCTCCTGCCTCGGTCTCCTGAGTGCTGGGATTACAGGCAGGCCCCACCACACCTGGATCCATAAGCTTTTTGAATCGATGCAGGACATAGGGTACGCCACAAAGAGACACTAATGAGATAGAGCTCCCCAAACTTTCCTAAAGTTGCAAGAACAGTGGAATAAATGTGCTCAAAGTCAAGGGGCAGATTTTGAGGGAGATTAGTGGCAGTATGTTTTGTTTTGCTTTGCTTTTTACATGTTGACTTTGTATTTGAATCTCATTATGTTTTTTATCACACCTCATACACTAGATTAAAATAAGAAAGACGCTGAGTGTGGGTGTGCTCCTGTAATCCCAGCACTCTAGTCCCGCAGAGCCTGAGGCAGGAAGATTCCAAATTGGAGCCCAGTTTAGGCAATTTAGCAAGACCTTGGCTCAAAATTTGAAAAGGCCCGGGGGTGGGAGTGTAGCTCAGTGCTCCCTGGGTTTAGTTTCCAGCACTGCACACGCAAAATGGAGCAAAACTCAAAAGAGCAGGTCAGCATTCAAAGATGGATCACGTTTCAGTTTGAAGTTGTACACATGGATCTGTGAGCCCTGGAGGCCAGGACCCCAGCTTTGGGAAAATGACGGTGGCAAGGCAGACCACACGAAGGAGGAGGAAGCTAAGACGGCCAGGCAGTAACCTACTGAAATAATCCAGGCAAGAGGCCATGGTGTAGAACCTAAGAGAGGAAGTGGATGTAATGGGTGGGAAATGGCCCAACTGTTCTTAGATGGACCTGAATTAACCCAATGATGGAATACTATTCAGTCATACGAAGAGTGAATACTAGCTAGGTGGGGGAGTGCACTCCTATAATCCCAGCACTCCGGAGGCTGAGGCAGGAGGATCGTTGCAAGTTCGAGAGCAGCCTGGGCTACAGAGGGAGCCCAAGACCAGCCTGAACTGCATAGTGAGACCCCGTCTCAAAAAGACAAAAAAAAAAAAAAAAAAAAAATACAGTGGCGGTGCCCAGTGGGACAAGAATGGGGGTTTGATGCTTAAAGGGTACAGAGTTTCAAGGGGTGCGGGGTGCTTTTGATAAAAAAGTCCTGAAGATGGATGTGATTGAATAACAATGTGAATGGATGGAATGGAATTGAACCGTGCGCTCAGTAATATTAAAGCAGCTTTATGCTGTGTATATTTTATCACAGGAAAAACCCCCACTGTTGTGAACTTGAAACAAACACAAATGTGAGAAATGAATTTGAGAAAAAATTTAAATGTACATCTAAAAGAAGAGCAGAGGTGATCACCAAGCTGTCTCGAGTAACTGATGGGGCGGCTGACTGATGGGGACACTAGCCAAGACAAAGACCATTACTGAAGAAGAGAAGCCAGCCTGGGAAGAGCAGACTGTGATTCAGTCTGAGAAAGGGGAAGACTGAGTGGCTTGAAGAGTATTCCGTGGCAGATTCCTTAAATAACATTTTTTCCGGAGTCCTATACAATAAATGTACACTATTCAAAGTATGTGATTCAGAGTTCTCTCCGAAGGTCTCTGTCTCATTCCTGCCTTCCCGCCCCACCCAGGTCATGGCCCGTCTGCTGTTACAGGCTACTTTGCATTTTCTTGTATTGTATATAAATAGAAGCTCACAGTGTGTTGGGGGTTTTAATCTGACTTACTGTACTCAGCATGATGGCCAGAGCATCCATGTTGTTCTGAATGGCTGTGGTTCACTCCCTTTTGTTATAGACTGACAACTCTCCAGCTGTGGCCTCTCCAGGTGTGGCTGTGCCACATTGCGTTCACCCGCCCACCTTTGATGGGTGGTGGGGCATTTGGTTTGCTTCTGGTTTTCACTGTTACAGATAAAGGTACAGGACTGTGAATGTCACTACATCTAACTATGTAAATAGGAATAGAACAACTAGATCAAAAGATTATTTTTTTAAAGGAACCGTCCAAAAAAAAAACAAAAGAAACTCAGCTTTCCAAAATTGTACCATTTTACATGGGTTCATTCATTCTTTCTTTCTTTGTTTTGAGACAGGATTTGTAGGTATGCACTTCAGGGTGGCCTTGAACTCACTAGGCAGTCAGGGCGGCCTCAAACTTGCAGCAATCCTCCTGCCTCTGCCTGCTGTAATCACCGGTGTGTGCCACCATGCTTGGTTTCTACCACTTTAAAGACTGCATTGTCTTACGAGTTTTTGTTTGTTTGTGTGTTTGTTTTTGTTCCAAGGTTCAAACTCATAACCTTGCGCTTGCCAGGCAGGCGCTTACACTGCTGAGCTAAATCCCTGGCCTGTCCTACGAGTTTTACTAGTGCTTTATATAGTACAGATACAGTCATTTATCAGGTGTACATACTGCAAATATGTCCCCATTTATACCTTTTGCTGTTTACTTCTTGGCTCAGCTTTGATAATTCGCATGTATCTAGGAATCTGTACATTTCTTCTGTGTTTTCCACCTTTTTGGAAAATAGGTTCCTGTAGGACCTATTGTGATTTCACCCTTTTTATTCCTAACTGCATGAATTTGAATCTTTTCTTTCCTTTTTTTTTTTTTTTTTTTTTTTTTGATAAGGTTGGCTGAGGTTTGTTAATTTTATTTCATTTTTCAAAAAAACTGTTTGATTCATTGATTCTTTATATTGTTTTCTTAGTTTCCAGGGCATTGATTTTTGCTCTACTCTTTATAACTTCCTTCCTTGTACAACTTTTTTTTTTTTTTTTTTTTTTTTTTTGGTCTTTTTGAGACAGGGTCTCTCTATGCAGTTCAGGCTGGCCTTGAGCTCACTTTGTAGCCCAGGCTGGTCTCGAATTTTACAATGATCTTCCTGCCTCAGCCTCCCGAGTGCTGGTATTACAGGCTTATGCCACCATGCCCAGCTTCCCTTGTACAATTTTTGGGCTTAATTTGCTCTTAAGAACCATCCATGATAAGTACCTTTTTCTAGACATCTTCGGTTCCATATTAGGTTATTTGAGCTCTCTTTATTTTCCTAATATGGTCACTCACTGCTGTAAGTTTCCCTCATAGGACTGCTTTCATTGTCCCATGAGTTCTGCTTTGTTTTACTGGCATTATCATTTAACGGTAGAAACTAATTTCTAATTTCTTCTTTAATTTCGTCTGCATCCTATTGGTTGTTCTGGAGGATGTTATTTAATTTCCATGTGTTTACACAGTTTTTGTGGTTCCCTTTGCCATGGATTTCCAATTTTCTTACATTATAGTCTGATAATATGTGTGAGAAAATTTCAGTTCACTTGCATCTACTTAAGCAAGATATGTGGTTGGTTTTGGAGAATGTCACAAGTGCAGCTATGAAAAATGTGTATTTAGATGTGAGGTAGAACACTCTGAAAACTAAATCCATTTGTTCAAAAGTTTGATTTAATTGTAATATCTCATTGTTGATTTTTTGTCCAGTTGATCTATTTGTGACTGGGACATTGAGGTCCCCCGTTATAATTGTATTAGTGCTTTTTCCAGGTTCCTGTCACAACGAGTACTGTTTTCTATCCTTTGATTTTTTAGCCTCTGAATTTTTTTAATTAACTGTGTTTCTTGCATGCAGCATATTGTTGGATCTCGCTTCCTATGCATTTTGCCAGTCTATGCCTTTTGATTGGTGAATGGAGACCATTCACATTGGTGGTTATAACTGAAATGTATAGATTTATCCTGTCATGTTATTTTCCTGTTGCTGGCTCTCCCTTTTTCCCTCTCTGGTTAATTCTTTGTCTTGCCTGGTGAATTCTGTTGGTGTTCATGGAGTTGCAATCCTTGTCATTATGTCTTTCTAGAATATCTTTCAGAACATTTTGGGATGCTTGGCTTGGTGTTCATAAATTTCCTCAGGAGTTCTTTGTCGTGGCAGTGTCTTGTTTCTCTATCAATTTTGAAAGATAGTTTTGTGGATCCCTTTCTATTTTAAGAAATCTTCCTTTTCAGGATCGCTGACCACAATCCTGTCTTCTGTCTCTGAAATTCTGTGCTCATGTTGGCTCATTCTGCCACGTACACTTTCAATGAAATTTTTAGTCTCCTGGACATCTGTTTGAATCTGTTTCATGGATCTGATTTATTTCCTATGTTGAACATTCATGATTTCCATCACTTTCTTAAGCACCTCTATTTTTTAAAATCTGTATATACTTTACTAAGCATGTCTTTCCCTATGGTCACTGTCTCTATAGTTATTTGTGAAACTATTTCTGATTTGATTTTTGGCTAGTGCCTTGTTCACCAGCTTTGTTTCTTCCACTGTTAGCACTATAGAGTCCAGGTGGGCGAATTTCAAATGGTTCCACCACATTGCTGGTGAGTTTGCCTTTGGTGAGCTGGATGTTTAGGGTTGCAATCTTATTTGTGTCTTCTCATTTTCTTTCTTTTCTTTTTTTTATTTTTAGTTTAATTCCTGCACTGATGCTTATAAATTGCCCATGGTAAATAACTTCATTGCTAGTGTTTAGAACCATTAGGAAATGACTACTTCTCAAAGGTGTCTTCAGGGTTGAGTCTGTTGGAGGATCCTACGTCTTCACTGTATTGGGCATGAGAGGTTGCTACCCACTTGGCCCAGCCCCTGAATCTTTGGCACTGGCCTATAGTGCTTTTTATGACCCTTAGGCAAGCTCAGTCGTGGTATACCAGAACCCCTTATATCACCTTAGCTAAAGTGATACAATCAGCAATACAGTAGCATCGAACACAGCCTAGAAAATGACAAACTGAGGTAATTATTATCTTGCCAGCTTTAAATAAATTAACCAGATTTGTGGTTTTATAACAAACTGTAAAATGAACCAAAAAATTGTATGCAGTAAATAAGCCCTCAGTATGGCAATTCTACCCTGAGAGGAGAAAATTTAAAAGGAGTTGGGAAAAAATAGAGAAGTAGAAGAGGGAGAGATTAGAAGCAAAGCTGTAGAACAAAGGAAAATCATGCAAACTTTGAGAAACTAGTGAAGAAGACAGGTGAAGAAAGAAATAAAAACAAAAACAGAACAATAAAAAACTAGAAATTGGGGCTGGGGATTTAGCTCAGCGGCATAAGCGCCTGCCTTGCAAGCAGGCAGTCGTGAGTTCGATCCCTGGTACCGATAAAAACAAAAAAGACAAAAAACAAAAAAAACTAGAAATTGTGTTTATACTCATACAAAAGCAAGACCAAATAACAAAACACAAAAACAAGAAAAGAATTGGGTGTGGTGGTGCACGCCTGTAATCCCAGCACTTGAGAGGCTGAGGCAGGAGAATCCGGAGCCAGCCTGAACTGCATAGTAAAACCCTGTCTCAGAGAAACAAAAAAACAAAACAAAAAGAAGTCCACTTCCAAGTGTGTCTCCACCGTCAGTGGTACAGTGTAGGCAGTCAGTCTAGATGAATTGACTAATCCCAGTAAAGCAGCCATAACTTTATTGCCGGGCAGTGGATAATCCCAGTGAGCCTGCACATTAGTTCCTCTGAGGTTTAGGCTGGTTTTCGGCTGTGAGGCTGGCAGCAGTTTTGCTCAGCCCGCAGCAGTCCGTGCACCTCTTGCCTGCCTGAACTCAGCTCCCTGACCTTATCACTGGGAGCCACTAGATGGACCCAGCCAGAGCTGTTCTGAGCTCAGTAGTCATCTCCTGGGGAACATCTGAACCTGAATAACTCGCCGGCCACTGCAGTCCAGTGTGTCCACTGCTCCGTTCCCCTGGTACATCTCTCCGTGGAGGCCTCTGTGTGTCTGCAGGTTCAGGTCACCCCTCCATGCGTGAGTCGGGGCTCACCTACCACGTCCTCCTCCTTCTTCATTGCACCCCCCTCTCTTCACGGTCCCCATGAGCTCCACGAATCACTTCAGAACCTTCCTGGGTCGTGGGGACCCACTTCCCTCCTCCTCGTCTTCCTCTCCTTGTTATATTCCAGTGTCTGGACCCCCAATCTTGGAGAGGCTCTTTCTGTGCTACTCACTACACCATCATCTTTATTATCATTTTCTTAACTATTTTTCTAGGACCAAATTTTAACTTTTGATAAAGTTTAGTGGGGCTGGGGATTCAGCTCAGTGGCTTAAGTGCCTGCCTGGCAAGCACAAGTTCCTGAGTTCAATTTTTGGGACAAAAAGAAAAAAATTCCAAACTTGGGTCTCTGCCATGGTAAATGTATAGTAAACTATATGTAAGGTCAAGTTTAGTTTATTAATTTTCTTATTTATAAAATTTGTGTGTGTGCTGAGATTTCTGTTCAACTCTAGTTTTCTAGGTTTTGGTTTTATATGTAGGTCCAGCATTCATTCTGGTAATTTTATATCCAATGAAAGTAAAGATCAATATTCATTTCTCCGTACAGGTACGCAGTTGTAGCACAATTTGTTGAAAAGACTTTCTTTTCCCTGCTGAATTACTTTACCACTGCTTTTGAAAATCAATCGACCATATATGCATAGAACTATTTCTGGAGTCTCTGTTCTGTTCCAGGTGAAGATATCTGGTGGAATGTTTGAAATAGAGAATTAAAGCCTTTTTTTTTTTTTTTTTTTTTTTGCTGATATATCAGTGTATCTTTGCCAGCCCAGAGAGAAAAGTATCTGCCTTCAGGCAAGCCTGCCTACCACCATGAAATTTGCATGCCAATCCTTGAATTCTTTTTGGTTTGTTTGGGTCATCTGTGTGTGTTTGAGGCAGGCCTCCCTGTGTAGTTCAGGCTGGTCTTAAACTCACTGTGATCCTCTTGCCTCAGCCTTCTCAGTGCTGGGATTACAGGTATGTGCCGCCATGCCTGACTGAATCCTTAAATTCTTTTTTTTTCCCCCTTTGGTAAGGGAATCGAACTCACAATCCCGAACTTGCCAGGCAAGTGCTTATGTCTGAGCTAAATCCCCGGCTGAATCCTTAAATTCTTACCCAAAATATTTATCTCCTACTGGCTTAATTAACAACAGCTGCTGCAGTTGCCTGTAATAATAAAGCAGAGAAAAATATGAAAATGTAATTTCAGACTTGGTCAAATGCAGATTGGCAAAAAGTATAATGCGGAACCTACTGCTTTGAAACTCCAAATGTATTCATTTATTACTTCTGGGAAAAATTTACAGGCCAAAGAATTGGAAATACCTAGAAGGCAGCTTGAAAAGCTGGGATTTTCTTTGCAGAGACTATTGGAACCTAGGCATCGGCAAACTTTCTAGCTGCTCCTTATTCCTATGCGTGTCACGAAGCCCATCTTGCAGGGTACCAGGCCCTCTGGCCATCCTTGTCTTGGCATGAGCACAGTTGTATGGGCCTTTTTTTCCCTCTGGCATCCAAGAAAAGCAAGTTTTTCCCCAATACTTTATAGAAATTGATTCAGCCCCTATCAGAGACTCGTGGCCCTCTGCCTGCCTCTGAGTGTTTCAGGAAGGTCCCCTTGTTCCCATGAAGGGTCCCCTCATTTCCCCCTGTTTATGTTGGAGTCATGGCCACAAAGAAGGAAGTGTGTCCAAAATACTAAGTGTGTGGTAAATAAGAATTTTAAAATAAATATTAGGTCCATTCCAAAGATGTAATAGTAGAACAGACTAAATAAGAAATGTGATTTTAAGGTGTCATTGAGAAGGACAGAAGAATATATTGAAAAACAGGTATTCAGAAGTGTATGACCCAGTGAACCAAAGGAATCTCAGAATTCTAATTGAGGCACATAACCTGGTAATATTAACCTCTACTTTTTAAAATTGTGGGTACATACATAAATACCTACTTTTTGTTTCTGCAGTTTTTAAGGAGACCCAAGGCCTTGCACATGCTAGACGGGTACTCTCCCACGGAGCTGCATTCCTAACCCCAGTTCTTTATCTTAATGAGAGTTACGCATGCTATTAGGGCAAGTAATAGCAACTGTTTATGCCTCCTTAAAACAAGTCGATCTTTGGAAACAGATTACAAACAGACCTTCCCACTACCACATGCAGTGTTTTTGTTGTCGTAACTTAAAATTTCTACCCTTCTCCCACCAGGGCAAGTGCATCTTCTGGTTAAGATAGGATCTTTTAACAGAGGAATTCTGAGTTTTGTATCTTTTAACAAGAATTTTTAAAAGTGCCTTGAAATAAAAAGGTTTTGTATTGCTGAGTGAATGAACTTTCTGAAAGAACAGTGTCATCCTTAGACACACAGGTGGGAAAAAAAAAGAACAGTGTCAGATCCACCAGGTGCCAACCCTCCATCTTAACTCACAATGATCTGTGTAGATTCCCCTGGTAAATAGAAAGGAAAAAAATTTTTCTCCAACATTTGTGTTACTGTTCACTTGCTGTAGTGAATATTTGCACTGGATGCTCAGGTTAAACCTTTTGACTAATTATTTCACTTTAGGTTCTGTTCCTAAGCTATTATCATATGTATATACATACATGTTTGTATGTTCATATGTGTGTATATATGTTAGGTATGTGGAGAGTAGCGTAAGATAGATGGCTTGAAGTTTTCCATAACTGCAAACGTTATGGGCTGCCTGGAATTACATTAAGCCAATGAATACATTCAAGCACTGTCTATTCATTACTGGTGCTTGATTAACTACTTTGCATCTTTTGGGTCTAAATTATTTTATATTTATCACTATAGTAGCAATTCTGATCCATTTCCTAACGATGTTGCAATAATTATCTTAGCATCCAAATTAGAAAATACATTGCTGCTAAGAGTTTGGTTTTGTTTATTTAAAGTGGTAGTTTCACATTTTGTTGCATTATCATTGTTATGGTTATTATTGTGTTTGAAGTTTACCAGTAGGATATAACTAATGGTGTACATCTTGGACATGTTTGGTACATAAATACAATTTTGTGTGGGCCACCTGTTACATTTTGTTGGGTCCCCAAAAAGTTATGCAATAGTTCTGTAACTCTTTAAAGACATTGGCAAAATGTTTTCCCCCTTGATTTTTAAGCATTGTTTTGGAAAAGAATTTAATTAGAAAACAATATTTTTTTTCTGAAAAACTGCAGGCCCTTCCATTCAGCCAGTAATTTGTTTGAAAATAATCCACAGCTCCTAGAACTACTAAGAGTATAATTTTTCTCTTTAATTGGTAGCTTACTTTTTTTTTTTTTTTAAAGCCCAATGCCAAATGCAATGTGAGCTTAAGTTTTTTAGTTCAGTTCTAAACTTAGAACCCGTGATTTTCAAGTGGGTTCTAAATTTGGCAAAATATCTTCTCCTGCCATAGTAGCTGGTATTTTCCCATTCTTAAGAGTTCTTTCACCTCATTTTCTAAACAAACAATACTGTATCTCTTTACTTTTTGATAACTTTTTTCATTTGCCTTTTGTGAAATACCAAGTATAATACAAACTCTTTTAGTTGATAAAATAAAATAGATATATCAGCTTTGAAGAAAAAGGAAATGACATGGGGAAAAACATTTCACTTGCTTTTTTTTTTCTTACACTGAAAAGATAAACGTACTGTATGACTTAGAGATTGAATTATCCAACATTTATATATAAATTGGTAGAAATCAAGTCAAAACTCAAGTTAGACTTATTTTTTCTGCACCCTCTGCAAGAATACAAAGGAGTCCCAGCCCCCTCCAGAGAGAAGTGAGAAATGGTGCCCCATGCCATCCCCACTTAGAGAACAGTGTCCAGCAAGACTGGCTTTTGCATTTGCTTTTCACTGGAAGCCTGATGGCTGCCCATGTAGATGAAGACCCCAAAGTGAAGTGCAGAACTTGGGCGTGTGGTGCTCAGGCCAGTGAGCTAGAGGTACCGGCCTCTGCGGAGTTAGGTTGTCAGTGGACTCATGGGATAGGCGAAAAGACCCACCTCCTCATCCTGCAAGGCAATGCAGGACAGAAACCTGGTCGCTCCCAAAACACACTGCACACATCACACTCACCTGCACCCCTCTCTGCCTTCCTGCCCTTCTGGCTCAGGCCCCCCACTATCTTGTCCTTCTATCATTTTTTGGTGCTTTATTGTTTTTTGGTCTCCCCACCACCACTGGAATGTTTCCCATAAATTAGGATGACCCACAGGAGAAAGACTGGCATGAAAATCAAGGTGAAATGGCACTTCTGTTCCTTCTGTTCCCCTCCCGTACAGACATTTGGCACAGGTCACTCCACCTCCAGCATACACCTCTGCAGCAGCTGGCTTTGTGTTGCTCCAGCATTTTGGTGCATTGTTCCAACCCAGTTTCAGAGCTCTGCTTTGCTGCCTGGTACACTTCCTGGAGGGTTTGCAAATAGGCATCCTACCGCTCTGGTCGCTCTGGTCTCTGCGGGCCTTGCCCTGCTCTCTACTTCGAAGGAAGAGCCATCCAGCCTTGTCTAGCAGCAGGAGGCCTGGAGCACCTGGAGCTGCCTTGCCAGTCCTGTCCGACAGGTTCTCCTGCTGGTTTTTCTCTTGCTTCTGCAGTGCCAACAAGCAGGAAGAGACTACTTAAGATATTCCCCCACTCCCAGCCTTCCCGGGCACTGAGATTCTGCCTGTGGGAATGGGTGGAGTGGGCCACAGTGGGATTCTCCGGAGGAGAATGGGCACCTTCCCTTCAGCCGCACTGCCTCCACCGACAGCTGCTCCTGCCTTACCCAGGAAGTGCTGGTTGAATTCCATTGACCTCAGCATTCCTAGAGTGACTGGCATTGGCGTGCAGGGCCAACCGTGAAGGGAATGTGGCAGTGGAAAGACCTGTGCACTGCCCCTGCAGCCCAGGCCATAGATGCTCGAAGAAACTCAAGTGAGTTCGCTTGGGTCAGCAAGTTCTCTGGACCAGCCTCCTGCCTCTGTGACACCAGGGCTATTTCATGAGAGAACACCCTGGCTCCACCATGTCATCCACAGTTTTCAAGGTGACTACCGGACGGTTCCACCTTACCTTAACAATACGTTATTTATCAGGCCTTGTCTCCAACCTCTGTTTCTGGTCTCTATCATCCGCACCAGTGTTGCAATATTAAATAGGTAACACACAGACCCTTAGAGTAGGGTTGAGCACTGCCATCAAGTGCCATCTGATACTGGGTGAAGCACCCGGCCTTTCTGGGCCCTACTTTGTTCATCTGAAACCGGGAGGCATTGAAACTGACCACAACTGTTTTTCAAAATTCTGAGATGCCGAGTGTGGTAATGCACACCCGTAATCCCAGCACCGGGGAGGTGTAGATCTCTGTGAGTTTGAGGCCAGCCTGCGCTACATAGTGAGACCCTGTCTCAATAAATAGTAAGTAAATAAATAAAATGCCAGGATTTTCTTTAAACTGGAATAATAACAAGCAAATTGTATTTCAACTGTTTGAGGTTGGCGGGCTTATCACATGCCTCATACATGCAGGGTCCTGGGTTCCATCCCCAACACCACTGGAAAAAATAAAAAGATTTTAAAATGGTATTTTTCAAGCTGGGCGTGGTGGCACGTGCCTGTAATCCCAGTGCTCAGGAGGCTGAGGCAAGAGATCACTGTTAGTTTGAGACCAGACTGGGCTACATAGTAGATTTGAGGCCGTCCTGAACTGCACAGCGAAACCTTGTCTCAAAAAAAATTTTTTTTTTCCACACAATCATCACAATTGTCTCAAAATTACTTTGGTCCAACCCTATGGCATATTGCTATTTCTAGGCTTTGGGTCACCCTATGTGTACCTTTCGTGACCGAATTGATTTAATTCTTTTTGTTCAGCTTTACTGATTGCAAATCTGTGCGTTCTCTGTCTGAATTTTATACCTTCACACAGAAAGTCTTAAAAGTGTTCGGATCTGTGGGGAGAGCCAGGGAGAGCCGGGTCTGAATAAAGCACAGATGCTCCAGGGAGGACAATGGGCTTCCTGCCTGTCCCCCGCCTGCACTGCCTGGCCTGCTGGTCCTGGAGCGGCCGCTGCATGCCTGTGCGGTGCTTCCCGGGAGCTTCTTGTGTGTTGCGAGTGGAGGGTCGGAGTCCCTCACCTTGTAAACACATCTGGAATGTTCACCCCAAGTGCTCCTCTTTGCCTCCTGCTGTTTGCACCTTTGCACATTGGCACAGCTTTCCTTTTTCCTGTGCATGATAGCTGATGAACCTTCGCAGGCTGGAGACCAGTGCTCTGCCCCCAGCCACACTACAGCCCCAGCACTGGCAGCCCTGAGCCCCTTGGGGTGCTGGCAGTTGAACCTAGGGCCTCCACTCTGAGCTGCATTCCCAGCCCCAGAAGGTTTTCTTCGGAGACAGGGTCTCGACAAGCCTCTAAAGTGTCCAAGCTGGGCTCAGGAAGAGAAAAGAGAATGAGAGAGAAAAAAGGTAGAGGAACAGATCCAAGTCAGATTTAGGAACATTTCTAACTAAATGAAAGCTTTGCCCTCAAGAGCACCTTCTAGCATTCGGGGCTGCCCTCTCACAGGGGCTGGCCTGAGTGGCAGGAAGCTGGACGTGGCACGCAGTGCTGACCGGACACCCCGAGCAGCACGCCCGCGGACCAGAGAGGTGATGACTTCCGCACCCCCCTGGGCTGGGTTCTCTCCCAGGGTGACAGGTCTGAACAGAGGCATGCTAGGGCAGACTGGCCCCAGCAGAACTGGAATCCTTCCTTCAAGGCGGAGGGTGCCTTGTGCCCCTGGCCAGATGCTCCACCAGCCCAGCCTCGATCCTTGTGTCCAGTAGTTACTAGCTCAGCTATGGTGAGACTGGCATCTTGCTTGGGAAAAAAAAAAATGACTGTTCTTTGCATTGGGTCCTCCCCAAACCCTTCAGTTTAGAGCGCACAGAAATTCTTCCTCCTCCTGGATATAGATAGCATCTAACCGTTGGGTTTAGGACTTGCAAACCTCCTCAGGCCGTGTTGGATACACCTGAGGAGCATTTTTGAGTGGATCTCTCTTTGGCACGCTGGCCTCTGTTCCTCAGCCTTCCCTTTCCCCTTCTTGGCATTCTCCCGTCACTCTGGCAGCTTTCTTCACTGGCATTCTTCTGCTCCACCCAGAAATCCCTTTGAAAGAGGGCCCAGTAGTGTATGCCTGTCATCGCAGCTATCTTGAGAGGTTGAGACCGGAGGACTGCAAATTCGAGCCCGTTCTGGGCAACATGGTGAGACCCTTTCATAAACTAAGAGGGGCTGAGGCCATAACCCAGTGACAGGACTCCACGGTTTGAAAAAAGCTCCCATGCATTTGTGCAGGTCCGTGCACACATGTGCACACAGCCCTTTAAAAAATGAGCCAAGGCTACCCACTGACGAGCTCGGAGACATAAAAATATCCATTGAATTTTCTGTTATTAATGAATATATCTGGCATACCTGAAGGCAATTCAATACCAAACACTACTTAGGTTAGGACATACTTTCTACCAGTAAGGAATTTTACATTTATTTCTTATTGTGAGATTGAGGGGAAAAGAAAAACAGCTGCAAAAAGATTCAAGAGATAAATATTATACTGCTTTCTAGAAGATAGGCAGAGAAATACAAGAGAGCCTCGCAAAAATCCATTCTTCTGCCTTGGATGAAACTATTGATTTTCTTTAGTTACTGTTTTTCTCTGAAGGGTTGGAGTAAGTGCCTTTTGATGCACAGAGTTGAGAAAAACTTGTTCCCCAAAGCCACTTGGCCCCTATAAATCTCAGGAACTAGGAAGCACGTGCTTTAAAGCCCTGTGTTTATAGAGAAGGAACCGGGGTTGTCGGAGAAGGGCTGGAGGGGCAGCGAGAAGGGGAGAGGGCAGATGACAGTGATGGTTCCAGAAGGCTGCTGAGAAGAGAGCCCCCTGGAATCCAGAGAGGCTCCTCGGGGTTCTGCCTTGCCCTCCCTCTGAGTTTCCAGCTCCCCCCAGGAACTGTGCATCACTCTCCCACCGCACCTGTTAGATCCAGGATAGTTTACGCAAATGTAACTACTTTCATCCAAATGTAAAACTCAGACTGAAGCCTTCAGGGGTGCCTGCCTGTAATCCAGCGAGCAAGAAGTCTGAGGCAGGAGGATCACAAGAGAGTTTCAGCCCAGCCAAGCTTGGGCAACAGAGAGAGACCTTATCTGAAAAAAGAACAGGAAACACCCAGACTGAACTCTGGAACAACCTTTTGGATGTGAAGTGGATATTCACAAGGAGAGCGGTGATGTGGGAGCTTATGAGCCGTGGTGCTGTCTAGCGCTATGTAGAAAAGTCATACTGTGGAAGAGCATCCCTGCGGACACACCATGCGTCACTTAGACACCTGACCTAGGCCTGGGAGCTGGCTCAGGGTTAGGGCACTTGCATAGCACGCACAGCGCACTGTTCCATCCCAAGTATGGCAGGAAAAAGAGGAAAAGTAAGGAGGGGAGTTGAGGAAAGACAGAATGAAGGAAGACAGATGGAGGAAGGAAGGAAGAGAGGAAAAAAGAAGCCTGATGTTATTGTTTTAGTTTTGAAGGTCTGGAGTTAGGAGTTCAGACAAGTTTCACTGTGTAGTTCAGGCCATGTTAAACACACTGTGTAACCCAGGCCTCAAACTGATGGCCACCCTCCTGCTTCAGCCTCCCAAGTGCTATTGTAGGCCTGTGCCTCCAACTTGGCTGTAAAGATTACTTATTTTGGTATCAGAAATTGAACTCACAACCTTGTGCTTGCCAGGCACATGCTGTGCCACTGAGCTATATCTGTGGTCCTCTGTAAAGATTTTTGATAAGACACATGAACTGATATAAAAACATATTTACAAATTTTCAACTATAACATTTCACATAGCAAAAAAAAAAAAGTTAGCAGTTTGAGGGGCCAGGGATATAGCTCAGCATAAGCACCAGGTCCTGAGTTCTATTCCTGTACAAAAAAAAAAAAAAAAAAAGTGCAATTTGCAAAAAAAAAAAAAAAAAAGACCCCAAATCATCAAGAGAGGGATCAATCCGAAGCAATAGAAACAAATCACACAAAGCTGCCAGTATCAATTGATTTTGAACAACAAAAATGATAATGTGATAAAGGCTGGCATACTATAACAGTATAACTTATGAAGGGGAGGGAATTCTGGGCATCATTTTTTTTTTTTAAGTTGAGCATCAACCAATGTGATAAATATGCTAAGAAAAATTAATCTTTACATTCAGTGGCTTTCTTGAGTACCTATGATGGGCAAAGAGCACCGGAGAAATAAAGATGAGAAAGACAGCCGGCTGTGTACAGACTATTTACATGGCTTCCAAAACACACAACGTATTGGTGTTAGCAGGCAGCACCTGCCAAAAGCACCCCGACAAGTAACAGTTTCCGGGTTTCGCGGTGCTCCTGTCTCCTTCCGGCGTTGGATTCCAGGTTCTTCTCATCTTGAACAAAGAATTGAACAAAACGAGCAAAAAAGAGGTGACAAAGTGAACAGGGAGGGAGAAACGAGCTCTGCAGAGCAAGGTTTGGCTGAGGAGAGGAGGAGAAGCCAGGACGAAAGCACAGGGTGGAGGACGCAGGCCGCGGAGAGGAAAGCCGTGATCCTGGCTCGGCACGGTCTCTGTGCCTCTTTATGACGCTGTCCACATCCCGAGGAGACCCGCGAGAACTTCCACACCAGGGTCTTCAGAAAGTTCCCTGTGCAAGGCTTTGGGAATGGTTGTGTCTGTGTGGTTTGGGGATCTTGTGATTTTATTTATTTTTTTAAATAGGGCTTGCTTTGTAATCCATGTTGGCCCAAGTTGGCCTGAAATACATGGATCCTCCTGCCTCAGCCTCACTAGTGCTGGGACTCCAGGCGAGCGCCACCACACACACCTTATTTTCACCAGTGCTGATCCTTTTGTAATGTCTGGGGGGGATGCACACCCTGCCACGCTACACCACACTGTACTTCTGGGGTGCACTGCAAGCCTCTGCTGTGCTGGAGTAGGTATCTCCTGCTGACCCTGAACCCAGTGTGGGTAAAGAACTGAAGAAGCACTTTACAATCAAAGAAGATAATTTATTTGAAGTTTGGGAAGGAGTAAGAGAGAGATAACAGACGGGAGTATTCAAGAATGAATTATTCTAGGATTTTGTAATTAACATGTCCCAACTACTTCCCCAGCCAGTTTTGCCACACCCTAATCTCCTAGCTCATTGTTGTTATATTTATGAAACCATCCGTTAGAAAGTCCGGGACAAGCCAGGCGTGGGGGCGTGCACCTGTAATCACAGCACTCAGGAGGCTGAGGCAGGAGGACTGTGGCAAGTTCAAGACTGGCCTGGGCTACAAAGTGAGCTCAAGGCCAGCCTGAACTGCATGCTGGAGACCCTGTCTCAAAAAGACCAAAGAAAGAAAAAAAGAAAGAAAGAAAGAAATGTGGGGACAAGAAAAAGAGAATAGAAGAAAAAATAGAAAAAAAAGCTTTTGTAAATAAGGAGGGGAAGAGAGATTGGAAAGAGAAGAGAATGAGAAAAAAGAGGCAAGATATATCATGTACAGGTACAAATTCCCTATGATCAAAGTGACCATTATGTGTATCTAAAATGTACCAATAAAAAAGACTTGGAATACTAAGGAAAGGAGAGCCAATCGTGATGGCACATGCCCGTAATCCCAGCATTTGGGAGGCTGAGGCAAGAGGATTAACATGAGGTTGAGGCCAGCCTGGGCCACATCGTGAGTTCAAGGCCAGCCTGGGGTACATAGCAAGCCTCTGTCCCAAAGATAAAAAAAAAAAAAAGAAAAGTACAACCAAAAGTGACAGGAAATTAAAAAAGAAAGCTCATCAAGTTGAGAATTTTAAAAGGTCAGGAAGGTTTAGAAGGACCCGATAACCCTCGGCTGCAAAGGCAGAGGAAGGACATTGTAAGCCAAAGAGACAGCTTGACCTGCTCCAGCTCAGCTGCTGGCGAGTACAAGGTCCAGTGTGGTGGAACCTGGGAGGGCCTAGGCAGGAAGGCAAAGGGAGAATTTCACCATATTAGGGAGGGCCCTGAAGCCAGGGGAGGATTTTGTAGTTCAGTTGAAAGCAAATGTTGAAATTAAATGGAGAGTTTTTAATTATATGTAAGACCAGTTTTAAAACCATCTAAACAGCCAACATCTGCTGATCACTGACAGTAGTCTAAGGAGTTTAGCTTTAGCTTTATGGATATGGGCTAATTTAAACTTAGAACCCCCTCGGAAAAGGGACTGTCACCCATTTCAACAGAAGCAACTGAAGCTCAAACAGATCAATTCACTTTGCCCAAGGTGACACAGCAGGAGGATCAGGGCTAATATGTTAACCCAGGGACATCTGGTTCCAAAACCTGGGTTCTTAAACACAAAATAACAAAAGACGGGCTGGGGGTGGGGGGGCAGCGGGGGAGGTGGCGCCCTCAGGGATAGAGCTGTTTCCTAGTTCCTCAGCCCTGGAAAACAATAGTAACAAAAGCCCCAGCTAGAAGCCTGGTGTTGTGGCACAGGTCTGTAACCCTAGCATTTAGGAGGACGGCCAGTTAAAGCCACTCTGGGTTACACAGTGAGTTCAAGGCCAGTCTGAACTACATAGCAAGGCCTTGTTCAAAAAAAAGCAGAAAGAGAGGCGTCTCAAAACGGCTGTTTCCAGAGCCAGCGTGGGCCTTCTGCAGGTGGGAAGATGGAAAGAGTGTGGTTTACAGGGTGCACAGCGGGCCGGAGAAACTGGGAGGTGCTGGGAACAGAAGCCTGAAGCCCAGGCGAAAGGCTGAGGCCAAAGCGGGATACAGGTCGGTGCAGATGCTGCAAATCTGGGATAGAGTGAGTCTTGGAGCTCGCTCGGAACCGTTATCCCGCAGACTGAGGCCTGGGCAGCTGGGCAAGTGGGCGATTTAGGAGACCGTGTCACAAAATAAAGAAGAGCTGTCGTGTAGTCAATGCAAAGGCTCTGGTTCGATCTCCAGTACAGAGAAAGAGAGCGAGAGAGAGAACACAAAGATTCAGAGTAAGGACCAAATTGTAGAGAAGGAGGAGTAAAGAAAGGCCACTATACATCAGGGGCTGGGGACATAGCTCAGCGGCACTGTGCTTGCCTGGTAACTGTGAGGTCTTGAGTTCAAGTCCCACTTCTACTTCCAAAGGCCACAGTGGTAGTGAAGAGCAGTGAGCAGGTTTTGTCAGGAAGACAACAGCATTTTCCTCCCAGCAGTACTCAGTACGGTCAGCATTATCAGAATGGTCACCTTTTGCTAATGGAGGTGATGCCTTTGCCTCAGTTTATTCTTACAGGTGCTCCTGTATTTCCTAAGCGCTTCTAAAGGACATAATGAAGTCTTTATTTATTGGTACTGGGAATTGAAAGTAGGCCCTTTGTACTGAGCTGTGTCCTGTGACTCCAACCCGCTCTGTATGAGGGTGGGTGGGTAGAATTTGCAATACTGCCCTAGGCCCTCAGAGTGCTGGGATTACAGGCATGTGCCCTCATGCTCAGCCAATTTTTTTTCTTGTTTTATTTCTTTTCATTTTTGCTTTTTTTTTTTGAGACAGATTCACTATGTAATTCAGACTGGCCTTGAATTCATGTTGATCCTCCTGCCTGAGCCTCCCGAGTGCTGGGACTATAGGCATTTGCCACCAGTACTGGGGATGGTATCTAAGACCTTGAGTGTGGCAGGCAAATACTCTACCACGGAGCCATTCTCACAACCCCTGAATTTTTAAAAGTTACTTGAATCTTTGAGTCTTGTAGTAGCAAATTGCTTCTCTTAAAAAATTGGGTCGTTTTAGGCAGAGTATGGTGGCCGGTGCCTATAATCCTAGCAGTCAGGAGGACGAAGCAGAGGGATTTTTGAGAGTTCAAAGGCAGCTCAGGGTACCTAATGTGTTTAAAGCCAGCCTGAACTACATAGCAAGATCCTATCTATAAATAAATAAATAAATAAATTAGTGGTTCTGAAGTCAGGTGTGGTAGCACACACCTATAATCTCAGCTACTTACAAAGCTAAGAAAGAAGGTTTGCAAATTCAAGGTCAGCCTGAGCAATTTAGCAAGCTCGTGTCTCAAAATAAAACTTTTTAAAAGGGCAGGGGGTATAGCTCAGCATTACAGTGCTGCTTTAGTATATGTTAAGCTTGGATTGAACCCCAGCACTGGGAAAAAAATGAGTTTTGTTTGTAATTATAAGTAACATAATCTAAATGTGTAAAAAAAAAAAAAAGAAAAAAGAAAAAAAACTTGGGAATCAGTGAGAGAAAACAAAGATTTTCATCCAGTAGAAATATATTTTTTCGGGCTTTTTAATATTCACACACACTTTTTTCAAAACAGATTTTTTTTTTCTGAAAATAAGCTAAGGCAGGACGATTGAAAGTTGGGGTCTGGCCTGAGTCGCTGAGTAGGCCCTGTATCAAAATTTTTAAAAGGGTAAGGTCCACTGCACAAGCTCAGGGAAGCCCTGGGTTCACGCAGGTCTTACTTTCTCATTGCTGGGACTCAGTACCCAGCACCCACAGAGGAGAAGTTTATTTCTGGCTCACAGTTTCAGTCCTTGGTTGGCCTTCTAAGGAAGAAAGGGGCTGGGCAGAGGCCTGGAGAGTCATGGCGGTGGCCAGGAAGCACAAAGGGGAGGGAGGAGCCAGAGACAAGAATGCACCCTTAGTGCAGGGCTGGGGGGGGGGCAAAAATATGGCTCAGCGGCACAAGTGCCTGCCTGGCAAGTGTGAGGTCCTGCATTTGATTTACAGTACAAAAAAAAACCTGCACCCTTCCTGGTCATACCCTCTTCCCACAGGGCCCATCTCCTCACAGCACGTTTAGCTACCAAAAGCCTCAAATGAATGAGTCCTGGGGCTGGTGATTTAGCTCAGCGGCATAAGCGCCTGCCTTGTAAGCAGGCAGTCGCGAGTTCGATCCCTGGTACCAATAAAAACGAAAAAGACCAAAAAAAAAAAAACAAAAAAAAACAAATGAATGAGTCCTCTAATGAGGACAGCTCCCCCAGGATCAAGGCACCTTCCAAACACAAGAAGCTTTGGGGACACATTTTAAGTCCTTGCCCCAGTATAAATTATTGTACAGTTATGGTGGAGGTCTAACACGGTGGAAGGCCGAAGCAGGAGTGCTTACCACTTCCTATTCTTCTTCAGCCCTAATGGCAGCTCCTCTTCCTGTTTGTGTGCACAGAGAATTCCAATCCATTCCTCACTCGTGATCAGTATCCACCCCATGCGCCACTTCAATTAGAGGTCATAGAACCCTCTGCCTCTGTGTGTCTGGGTGAAGGAGACAGCCCAGCGCCATGGGTCGTGTGCTCCTTTCCATGTCCTCAACTCAATAAACCTGTGCATTTTGTACTTTTATTTCTCTGTTGTACCAGAATACTGTAACATGAACCATAACAAATCCCCAGTCCTTCAAACAAACAACCCAATTCATGGAGGATTGTGATGTGGCCTTGTCCTTCCAGCCACTCAGGAGGCTAAGGCAGGAGGGTCATTTGAGCTTAGGAGTTTGAGGGCTAGGGATGTAGGTAACTGGCACAGCTCCTTCCTGGCAAGTGTGGGGTCCCGAGTTTGATTTCCAGTACCCCCCAAAAAAGTTTGAGACCAATCTGAACAACCTAGGGAGAATCCATCTCAAAATAGAACTGCTTTTGGTACAGACACTCGAACACAGGACCTTGCACTTGCCAGGAAGGTGCTGTGCCGCTGATTTATATTCCCAGCCCCACATCTCAAAATAAACAAAACAAGCCAGGCATGGTGGCTCACGCCTGTAATCCCAGCACTCGGGAGGCTGAGGTGGAAGGATCGTGAGTTTGAGGTCAGCCTAGGCTACAAAGTGAGCTCAAGGCCAGCCTGAACTGCATAGCGAGACCCTGTCTCAAAAAAGACAAAATAAATAAATAAACAAAACACACACAAAAGAAAAAGAACAACAAAAGACTGAAATTTAACTCAGCCCTCTTATTGGACATGTCCATTGTGGTCATATTATAAATAATATTGCAATTGACACCTTCGTGTTTTTTATGTATTTCTGATTATTTTCCAGATATTTCCTGGAAGCAAAGTCATGGCCCGATCCAAGGCCATGAATGGTTCCGAGGCAGAGTTCCGTTTCTGAACGTGCCTACCACTTGCTCGTAGTACTCATGTTACAAGAGACAAAATCGTGCCGCGTCCTTCCTCCTTCCTCATTTCCGTTCTTGGAAGTCAAAAGGAAGCCTCAAAACAATCATCAACAGCCACTGGCAGCAAAAGCAGGCCCGGATTCTGCTGAGCTCACCTCAGAGCCACGCGTGTGCCCTGATGTGCACCTTGCTGGGGCCGCAGCCCTGGTGGGCGCTGGGTCTCTTCGGGTAGAGGAGGTAGGAACCCAGCCCGTGCCTGTGCAAGCTAAGCAAATGCTCCAGCGCGGAGCTACGCGTCCTCCCCGTTTTGTTTGTGTGCGTTCTTGCAGGGTTTATTTGTAGGTGTGTGTATTACGCAGGGCTGCTGTGTCTTCAGCGCACTGGACGCTGAGGCTGTCCAGAGCCCTCCGGCAGTGCGTGGGCCTCTGACTTGGGGAGATGCACCGACGTGGGACCTGAACCCCAAGTGCAGAGGCAAGCTCAGGGCCTGTCTCTGAAGATCTGGAAAATTGGAGGCATCTTTGGTGCCTTTCCTTCCACGAGGTCCCCTGCTAGGATGCCTGTCTTACCCCAGCGGTCCAGGCTCGGAGAGACCCCGCTTTCCTGCTCTCTGTCCTCCGCTGGCCGGCAGCCGCGGGGCTGGCAGTGGCCTCCTAGAGCTCCGGGGAGCTTGGCTGCCCGCCCTGGGCGGCCGCGTCTCTGCGCCTGCTGCTCTCTGCCCATTCAATCAGCCTGAGCACCTGCCCCTGTCAGTTAGGGCCCATGTCACTCTGGCGGGGAAAGCGGACGTCTTCGCTATGGTTACTCAGATCCAGCATTTTGCAAACTACAGGGTGCGCGAATGGGTAGGGAAGTGTAGGTAAAATACCAAAAGAAAAAAAATCGGAGGCATTCACAGTAATAGTAGGTATTCATGATTTTTTTCTAAATTTTAAAATATTTTCAAAACATTTGGGTGCTACCAAGAACCCTCGAAAGCCAAGGCTCTAAGCTGTGCATTTCAAACTCATGTCAGGATTTCCATAGATACACAAGGCGTCTTGGGGTGAGAAATGTGATGCATTTCTTATATTATTTGCTAGGCTAATAATTGTGAGGTCGTGTAACTTAGTGGAGGAAACGCTTGTTAGAGTCAGAACTGGGTCAGTACTGTCACTGGCTCACTAGCTGTGTGATTTGGGCAGTTTAACAGCTCTCCCAGAGTCCACTTAGTATTATCTGTAAAAGAAAAGTAAGCGTCCTGGCCTCACAGGGTCGCAGCAATGATGAAATGAAATGCCGGTTTAGTGCTTAGCTCACATGAGGCACCGATAAATAAAGCTTATTTTCTAGTTTTGCCTGGGCTGCAGGGCAGCATCTCTGCAGAGCAGCCAGACCAAGAGGGTGAGAGCTGGGTACAGTGCTCTGGGAGTTCTGTTGTGACTGTGGATAGCTACAGAGAATGTCCCCTCACGGGAGGTGCTGCTTCTTGGTTTACATCCGGTTTGCAAGCTCCTGGCCCTGTGGGTCAAACTTATTGGTTCTCTGAATTTTCGAAAGAAGCCAGATATCTGGATTTTTTGGTGATGTGAGAATTTCCAGCTTAATCTAATGAAATCCGTAGGGTCAGATCAGGCCGGAGGAATGCCCATTTGCGCTGTGAGATCTGACCCTGGAAAGCTGGGCTTTCTTCTCTGGCATCTGAGGCTTCTGAAAAACTTCCCCAAGTATACCTAGAAAGCACTTTTTCCCAGTACCAAGGATAGAGCACAGGGCAACTCAGGTCCTAGAGAAAGACTCCAGCGCTGGTCTACATCTCTAACCCCAGGAACTGCTCTTTTAAGATTACTATTTTTTAACGAAAAATATACCTTAAGACTATGTAACTCCACTAACAGGCAAAATTCCCACCTTACAAAAGGAGGGCCACTGTTTTCAGATGGTGTTAAACACCAGGACAGCAGGAAGGAACTGGGAAAAATTGGCAAGTAGGTACTGTTCCTTTGTCCCTTGCTTTGTCTGTTTGGTTAACCAAAACCATTCATAAGACATTTATTCCTTTTTAAGAAGTGGCCTCATTGAGACATAATTTATGCACCATACAATTTTCCCACTTAAAGTATACAATTCAATGGTTTGGGGCTTATTCACAGGGTTGTACAGCCACTACTACATTCTAATCTTAGAACAGTATTGTTCCTCTAAAAGAAACCTCGTACGCATTAGCAGCAAGCACTGTCCTTCTCCCCAACCCTGGCAAACTCCAGTGTACTTTCTGTCTTTATAAAATTTCCTATTCTGGCCGGACATGATGGCCCATGCGTATAATCACTTTAGGACCTGGAACAAGAGGATTCCAAATTCAAGCCCAGTCTGAACAGTTTAACAACACCCTGTCTGGAAATTAAAAAAAAAAGTTAAAAAGGCCGGGAATCAGTGCTAAGACCAAAAGCAGCCTGTTTTTACTTCTGGTTTTTTTATTTAGCATGTTTCATCCACAATGTAACACATCACTACCTCATTCCTCTTTCTTGTCATGTAATAATTATTCATAAACTACATTTTATTTACCTACTCATCAGTTGTTGAAAAGTGTGTTGTTTCTACTTTTGGCTGTCACCAGTTGGACTGCCATGACCAATTATGTACAAGTTTTGTTTGGTTTTGTGGCACAGTACTGGGGATTGTACCCAGGGCCTTCTTGCTAAGCTGCGTCACCAGCCCTTTCTATTTTATTTTTCACGCTAAGTAACTTAAGTTTCCCCAGACTGCACTGGAACTTGTGATCTTCCTACCTTAGCATCCCAGAGCGCCGGCTTCAAGCTCGAGGGGTGTACGTACAAATCTTTGCATGGACATGTTTTTGTTTCTCATGGTTACATGCTTGCAGGGGGAATCACTGGTCATAATCACTGGTCTTTTAAGGAACGTCTAGTTTTCCAAAGTGCCGGTACCATTCTGCATCCCACCAGCAGGAAGCTGTGCTGCGGGGTTCTGGCTTTTTTCCCTACACGCTAACCCATGCTTGCTATGGACTTTCTTTTTTTTGGTCTTTTTATCGGTACTGGGGATCGAACTCACGACTGCCTGCTTGCAAGGAGGGCGCTTATGCCGCTGAGCTAAATCCCCAGCCCCGCTAGGGACTTTCTTATACAGCCATCCCTGTAAGCGCTCAAAAAGACATTTATTTGGGAAGTGTGTGGCACTCTTAGTAAGGAAGCTGGATTTGATCTGTTGATGTGGCTCTTAAGCTTAAGACCTTGAAGAGTGTGCTTGCCTGAATTTAGATCACCATGCTGTACACGGTTACTAATGCGTTTCCCTCACTTAGCATGCACCTTCCTTTAACTAGCGAGCAGTGCTTTTATTAAGGGAAGATATATTTTCTCCCTTCATGCCAGTTCCAGAGACATCACTGGTATAGATTAACTTCTGCGCCCTGTTCTCCGTCTTAACCATCCATACTGCCCACCACCCCAGGGGCAGGGGTCAGAAAGACCCTTCTTCACTGGCCAGTGAATGCACCTGCACTGCCGCTCCTACTCCGGCCTGTCTTTGGGCCTATTCGTTTAGTCATGAGACATCCTTTCAAGTTAGATAAGGCAGCGATAGCCCTGAGGAAGTGCTGTGCAGAGTGCTGCGGTGCCAAGGCCTGCACATAATGAGGGGAGATGGGGCGAGGAGGGGAAACTTAGTGCCCTCTCTTCTAGCCTGGGGTTCACAATTACTCTTTTTTTGCACCGAAAATCGGGAATCGAACCCATGACCTCACATTTGCCACCATCACTCTTTTATCCTTTCTCTTCCATTCTGGGAATCTAAGCATTCAGGGCTTTCTAAATCAGAAGGCAGGAAAATAGAATAAAAACACATAAATGTTAGGATACTGAGGCTGACCTCAGATGCTAACTGTACCTCATTCTTATGCATGGAAGAGTTTACAAACTGGGTGTGGCGGAACACTGTGGGAGGCTGAAGCAGGAGGATACCAGGTCTGAATCCAGTTTGGTAAAATTCTGTCTCAAAGCAAAACTTAATAAAGGGTTAGCTGGGTGTGGTGGTACATGCCTGTAATCCCAGCACTCAAGAGGCTTAGATAGGAGGATTGCTGTGAGTTTGAGACCAGGCTGGGCTATACAGTGAGACCCTGTCTCAAAAAAAAAAAAAAAAAGAAAAGAGCAAACAAACAAAACTGGCCCTTTTGCAAAGGCTAGTTTCAAGAGGATTCACACAGCTTAACTGCAGGATTCATTGCTCGACAGAAGAATCTTTATCTTCTAAGCAATGAAAAGACACAGCCCCAGACTGCACTCTGTACTTCTCACATTACGGTAAGTTTCTGAAGCCCATTGGAAGCAACTTCTGGGCAAATCTTCCTACAGCTTTCTATAATAAATGCTAATTTGGTGTGCCATAGTTCATTATATCCAACAACATCAACATCGGCCTTTGCCCAAAGGGGCGGTGGTAAATACAAGGTCAACTCACGAAGTTGGTTTGTTCCAGGATTTTGTTCACGTTTGTGATTGTAGGGGAAGGGTGGCCGCCGTGGCATTTGTCACCTGAGGCAGAGTTCCTGAAAAACGAAATTTTGACGAACGCTTCTATTCGTGAACCTAATTGTTTCAAACAAAATCATTGGTGAACTAAGGTAGCGCTATACTAAAATTGGGTTTACTTACATTTGAGTCCCTCTCAGGCTCCCCTTTCACTTTTGAGTTCTATGAATGAGGTACAATTAACACCCATCCTCAATCTCTATGTCCTGACATTTACGTACACTTAAACTGTTCTATTTCCCTGCCTTCTGATTTTCAAAAAATCCAAATGCTTAGATCCCAGAATGGAGAATGAAACCCGAATTTTTTTTTTTTTTTTTTTTTTTTTTTTTTTTGTCTTTTTCTTTTTTATTGGTATCAGGGATCGAACTCACGACCACACACTTGCAAGGCAGGCGCTTATGCCGCTGAGTTAAATCCCCAGCCCCAAAACCTGAAAATAAGACACCACCACCACCACCACCACCACCACCACCACCACCACCACGACCTCCAACCCCCGAACCCCCCACCCCCGGTCCCACAGGGCCTCACCACGTGGCCCGTTCTCCTGCTG
The DNA here is from genome assembly GCF_034190915.1 of Cavia porcellus. Taxonomy (NCBI): domain Eukaryota; kingdom Metazoa; phylum Chordata; class Mammalia; order Rodentia; family Caviidae; genus Cavia; species Cavia porcellus. The sequence goes on along the minus strand of NW_026947504.1, from coordinate 37,127,677 downwards.
CAGTTGCCCAAATGCTGGATTATAATCATCTGTCACCTGACTGTTGTGCTATAGGTATTCTTTCAGCTGTTAATTCATTACAACTCAATACACTCAGTTAGGGCACTGCTATACCCAGGGCCTGTTCCAGGTCCTCCAGACTTTGCTTTCTTGTGTTTTGTTTTATTTTGTTTTTTTGAGACAGGGTCTCACTATTCCAGGCTATCCTTGATTTCTTTTTTTTTTTTTTTTTGTCTTTTTCTTTTTTTATCGGTACCGGGGATCGAACTCGCGACTGCCTGCTTTCAAGGCAGGCGCTTATGCCGCTGAGCTAAATCCCCAGCCCCTATCCTTGATTTCATCATGTAGCCTAAACTGGTCATGAATTCACAGCAATCCTCTTGCCTCAGCCTTCTGAGTGCTGGGATTACACCACCACTCCTGGGTAGGGTCCTTGCTATTAGGTAACGCAGTACAATAGAACAAGCAGAAACATAACTGGCTAATTACAAATGTGAGTGCAGTAATTGATGTACAGAATATGATGGGAATGCCAAAGACAGGCACAGCACTTACTTTAAGGGGTCAAAGAAGGGCTTACACTATATTAAGGAAGATCTGTCTCTCAGTTGACTAAACTGCTTCCAACAGAGGGTGCTGAGACTTTTTCTATTAGATAATTTTTATAACCCAATACCTCTACAGTAAAATATATATTAATATTGGCTGACTCATGTAGAAGGAGAAACATCTAACATCATAAATAAGCAAGATCAAAGTTGTAAGAAAAAAGCTATAGTTTGTAGGGTATATATTCAAATTATCTTTCTTTATATGGCCTTCTTTATCTATAACATAGAAAAGCAAATATAACACCTGAAATCCTAGTAAGTGGAGGTTTGTAAACTCTTCTGCTACATTTGTGAATAAATAAAGATACCATTATCATCAAGAGGAAGATTAGTGCTGTTTGAGGCTAAGATTAGAAAACAAAAACTTGCCAGGCATGGCGGCACATACTGTAATCCCAGCACTTAGGAGGCTGAGACAGGAAGATTGTCTTGAGTTCCAGGAGAGCCTGGGCTACATAAGTGAATTCAAGTCCAGCCTGCATGACACAGTGAGACCCTCTCAAACAAACAAACCCAAAAAACCTCCCAAAATATAACTAGATTTGCAACCACTTGCTTACATAATAAAAGTATAATATGAAGAAAAAGTCAAGATTTTCTACACTTGAGGTTTTCTAAAATATGGGATTGTAGGAGTCTCCCTAATTCTAAACCTCTAAACAAGTTCATGTCTAGGGGTTCATATCTCAGTGGTAGAATGCTTGCTTGGCACACACAGGGCCCTGGACTCAATTGCCAGTACTGCCAAAAAATAAATTTTTAAAAATAAAATAAAAAGTCAGAACCGGGCGTGGTGGCTCACGCCTGTAATCCCCAGCACTCAGGAGGCTGAGGTGGGAGGATCGTTGCGAGTTCGAGACCAGCCTGGGCTACAAAGTGAGCTCAAGGCCAGCCTGAACTGCACAGCGAGACCCTGTCTCAAAAAGACAAAAATAAATAAATAAAATAAAAAGTTAAGAAAATTCAATCTTAACCATCCTGTGTGGTTGCTTTCATTTTACTGCTAAGGTAACTGAACACAAAGAGGTTTTAAACTTGTCCAAGATCAGACAATTACTAAGTAGAAGAGGTGGGATATGAACCAATGGCTGCTTAATTCTAGCACTTACCCTGCCCAAATAGAAACCCTGTGTCTCACCATTCCCAGGGCCCAACTTTCTTATTGTTCTGGGCAGTTACCCTGGCAGGACTGAGCTGGAATAGACAACTGGTAGAGTGAGGGCCTGCACTGGAAAATATTGACAATGCCATGTTCAAATGCAAGGCACATTGCAAGATTATGGAGGCCACTAAAAGTATCTTAACCATTGTCATGAATGTTTTATAATATAAGGGGTGAAGAAGATAAGACAGGGTTGAAGTAAATATATACACTTAACTAAAGTATGAAATTTGATTAATAGAGGAAAGTAGAAAACAGTAAATATATGAAAATAATATGGTTCATTATACCAGTTTATATATTCTTTAATACTATCATATTTTTCACATGCATGGGTGGTGTATTATCTATTTGCTAAAATTATAATCCCAAGAATGTATTTAAAGAGAAAGCTAAACCCAATAGTTTAATAAATTTGAGCAAATATATTAGGTTATGGATGATTAGAAATAATGTAAAAATCAAACTAACACAATGTAGGTGATTTCAATTTGATCTAGAGATATAGGTTGTATTTACAGGTATCTAAAATGCCATTAGAGAGTGAAGCATCAGGAAGTCTTTTATAACTGAATAGAGGTGTGATTTCTCCATGCTAAAAAGAATAGATAGCAGTTTTATAAAGGACTGGTGTAAGTGGTTAGTTTCCCTAACTGGCCATTACGGCTAGCATGTTTTCTCTACAGACCTAAGTGTGTCTATGAATACAACCACTTGGTGTGACAGAGAAACTGCAGCCTGTGGATTGGGTATATGCATTCTCTCCCTGCATCTAATCCTTTGGGTAACGATATACCTACAACTCCTGTAATCCTAGAGCAGTTACATGGATGCACTAAGTGGTGTGATGGGAGAGAAAGATAGCATCACAAGGATTCGTTTGATTATTACAGTAATCCACACCAAGTCAAATAAAATAGCCAAACAGTTAAAAAACGGGGTCTTTAATGAATTTGTTAATTCTAGCAGGCCCTCACAAACATTTCCTGACAGACGACCCCATATCAAAACCAAGTGGCTGTGCTTTAATTACATGGAATAATTATTTGATTTCCAGGATGTTAAAACAGTGCTTTGTATTTAAATAAAAAGTTCTAGACATGCTGTGAAACTTGATCAAACTAAGAAAAAGGGCGAAACCGAATGCCTGCTCAGTGATTCAAGAATTCGGCTGCTTAGCAAGCCTAACGCGTTGGCTCATGACCCCAGAAAACGGGTATTTTAACCCTGGCCGGCTGGATCCTGTGGCATTCTTAGAGACGCTCTGCCTGTCCAGAGACCTAAAGTGACATGCAGCCATAGGCTGGTGAGGGGCTCAAGACTCGGCTACCTTCACCCCTCTGCACCAGCGGTGACCCCATTTTTCGGGGAACAGGGTCTCATACTGTGGCCCGCAATTCTGAACGTCTATTAAAAGCCTGGGACGTCCTATCTCAACGGCTTTGGGCGTGAGTGTGGGGTAAGAAGGGGGGGGAGGCCTGTGGGTGTCCCTTTTGCCTGAGGAGTTGGAGACACTTGTGGAAAAGTCAGGCCCTTTTCGCTCCGGCAGCCGCTCCGGTATGGGGCTGGCTTGGGTTAGACACATGCACACATACACCATAGAGCTCTGCTTTCCCGTAGCAGCTGCTGCCTCTGCCTCTGCCTCTCCCGCCTCAGCCTCTTTGCCCGGCATACACACACATTCAGATTTGCGCGCTGTTTCAATCCTTGATGACGTGTCCCCGGAGACAGCCAATAGGAAGCGGGCTCTGGTCAGGACAATGGGAGGTATCGGGCCAATGAACGAGCCCCGTGAGTTGGCGGTAGCCAATAGGAGGCGCGCTGGCTGGAGAGTAATGTTACAGAGCGGAGAGAGTGAGGAGGCTGCGTCTGGCTCCCGCTCTCACAGCCATTGCAGTACATTGAGCTCCATAGAGACAGCGCAGGGGCAAGTGAGAGCCGGACGGGCACTGGGCGACTCTGTGCCTCGCTGAGGGTGAGTCTGGGGCCACGCCGCGGCGGGGAGAACGCCTCCGGCAGCTCCCCTGCCCGCGCGGCGGCCGGATCCCGGCGGCCGGGAGTCGGCGGGTCAGGCTCCACACAAAGGCAAATGAGGGGGGACCGTGGGGGGAACTGCGCACGGAGAGAGCTTGTGCCGGGGCTCCGAGAACGCTGCCCCGCGCCGAGCCCCGGCCCACAGGCTGCCTGAGGCGCCGCGAGCCCCCGCGCCCCGCGAGTTTCCACCCCCGGCGGCGGCCGCGCTGACTGGCGCAAAAATAATTTTTTTTTCATTAAAAAATTTTTGAACGTGTTTTCGGCCCTCGGGCCGAGCGTCGGGGCGGGCGGCGTATGCGGAGCGCAGCCGGGGCGGAGGGGCGGCGGGCGGCGGCGGTGGCGGCGCTGGCGCTTCCCCGGTTGCATGGGCCGCCGCCGCAGCAAGCTGGGCGCCGGCGGGGAGCGCGGCCGGGCGGCGGGCGGGTCGCCGCTGCGGGCGCGGGGCGGGCGGCGCGGGTGGGCTGGGGGCGGCGGCGCGGGCCCGGACTCGGCCCTGGCCCCGGCCCGGGCGCGGCGGCCGGGTGGCCGGGCGGCGGGGGGGAGCGGCGCCGCTGCGCTCGCTGGAACATGGCTGACGCGGGCCCGGCGCTGCTGGCTGGAGAGAAAACAAGGCGGGCGGCGGGCGGGCGGGGGAGCTGGGCGCAGCAGTTCCGAGGCAACTTTTTTTTTCTCTCTCTTTTCACAGCCCCGCGTCCTCCGTGCGGGGGCGGCGGGGCGCGGGCCGCGCGGAGGGAGACGGGGAGCGGCGGCGGCGGCGGCGGCGGCGGCCGGGGGGAGGGGAGCAGGGAGCCGCGCGCGCCCCCGCCCCTCCCCCGGCCGTCATGGCGAGTGTGTGCGCCAGAGCGCGGCGCCCCGCCCGCACACCCGCGCACTCACACGCACACACTCACACACACACACACACACAAAGGGAAGGAGCCATGTTCGCGCTCGCCCTCGCGGCGGCGGCGCAGGCGGGGAAGACGCGCAGCGGCCATTCCGTGCGCCGGCCCGGTGGCCGCGGGCGGAGCCAGCCCCCATTTCGAGCGGGGCTTCTCCCTGCGCCGCGCCTGACAAAATGGGGGCGGCGGCGGCGGCGCGGGCCGGGGCCTTCCGGGCGCACGTGGCGGCCTCGGGCCTGTGGGCCGCGCCGCGGCTCCCCGGGCGCCCCGTCGCCGCCGGCCCCGCTCCGGGGGCGGACAGCCGCCCCGCGCCCGCGGCGCCCCAACTTCGCCGGCTCCCGAAAATCCTCCCCCCGGGGGGAAGGGAGCCGCCGCGCGGCCAGCAGGAGTGGCTTTTGTCCCTCATCCTTGTTTACTCGCAGAAACTTCAGACCGGACGTGTTTAGTCAGAGCAGAAACAGCTCAGGGCCGGCGCGATAGGAAGCGGGGCTGCCCTGCCCCGCCGCGCGCCGCCTCCCCGGCCTGGCTCCCGCGCCCGCGCGGGCGGCGCCTCCCTCGGAGCAAAGTTTTATGCGGAGAGGCGATTTTTTTTTTTTTTTCGAGTAATCGGGAAAACTTTCGATGCACGGTAGAGGGTTTTTGTTTAGTTTTTCCTTTTTGGCCTGTAATTCGGAAGGTCTGCCCGGGCGCTTTGCTTCTTGTCTAGAGCAAATCCACACACGAGGTATTTTTTTTTTAATCTTTGGCATTGTTAAAAATGGTCGGTGTGATTTTAAGACTTGTTTAAATGGCCGGTTGGACATTTCAGAGCAGACCAGGCTGGTGCGTGATGAATATTCCGAGAACACCGTGTCTAGGCTTCGGGAGAGCTTGTTGAAGCCCCCCTTCCCCCTTTCTGTTGTTGTTTTTGCTGGGTGTAGCCACTTCTAGGAATTGGGTATCTTGCCATGGTCTGGTCTGATTTTATGGGGAATTAATGTCACTGCCGTGCTGATAATGCAGTACCTTGAGTACCTAGGTTTTTGTTCACTCCCTAAGCTGTTTAAGCTCTTAAATGATGTACTTTTACTGGTGATATCAAATAATTTTTTTTCTAGAAAACAAGTAAACATGGGCAAAGGAGATCCTAAGAAGCCGAGAGGCAAAATGTCATCATATGCATTCTTTGTGCAAACTTGCCGAGAGGAGCATAAGAAGAAGCACCCAGATGCTTCCGTTAACTTCTCAGAGTTTTCTAAGAAGTGCTCAGAGAGGTGGAAGGTAAGAGGGCTCAAGGCATGCCATGCCCACAAGGAAATAACCAGCTGATGACTTCCAAATTAGGGTGGGGAAGAACCGTACCTGTCTATTTTCCTAATTAAATGGCACAGGATGCTTTTTATTTGTTGAAGTGCTTTGGGATAATAAAAATTTTTTACATCAGTTAAGCTTGCAAATAATTTTCCCCTAGACCATGTCTGCTAAAGAGAAAGGAAAATTTGAAGACATGGCAAAGGCGGACAAGGCTCGTTATGAAAGAGAAATGAAAACTTATATTCCTCCTAAGGGAGAAACAAAAAAGAAGTTCAAGGATCCCAATGCACCCAAGAGGCCTCCGTAAGTATCCTTTTATTTTCAGGACCTGTTTTATAGTAGAATCACATTTAGGAAGCCACCCGATGAGTTCAGTGTCCAAAGTTTCTTAAGCTAATAGCTGCTCACTTTAGTATATCTATTTTAAGTAAAATTCCTGTTGGATGCAAGTGTTAGCCACATTATTTGAATTGGTCAGTCTATCTCCTTGCACAATATGTTATCTCCTAACGCGAGTTTTCAGTCGTTTCTTTAGAACTATTATTAAAAAATACTTGGTAGAATGTTCTTCTGGATCTCTTATTACTGTAAATTAAATTAGCTTTGATTGCCTGTTTCTGCCCCATTCAGTTCATAGTAGATACTAGCAGACAGCTTATGTACTTACTAGTGCTGGTTTTTTGGATGTTAACTTACACAGTATTAAATTGAATTTCTCTTTAGTTCGGCCTTCTTCTTGTTCTGTTCTGAGTATCGTCCAAAAATCAAAGGAGAACATCCTGGCCTTTCCATTGGTGATGTCGCAAAGAAACTGGGAGAAATGTGGAATAACACTGCAGCAGATGACAAGCAGCCTTATGAGAAGAAGGCTGCTAAGCTGAAGGAGAAGTACGAAAAGGTAAGAAGTGTGTGGATTTGCTTGGAGATTTCTGGGTTTGAGGTATAATTTGTAGTATAACAGCTGTATCAGTTTAAATGCTTTCTTTCAAAGAATTTTGAACACCAAATAAAATATTATTTTTACTTAGCATAATTCGACTTGAGCCAAGACCATAATTAAGCTGATTGTGTTATTACCCAATACTGCCAATTTTGTGAACATTTGGTAGGTGCTTTGGGTCAGAAATAATTTGTTTTAAAATGTTCAGACTACAATATAAAAATAAGCTAAGCAAGTGAATACAGGGTATTTTTCATAACTATTCCCTGAAAAGATTCCACTATTTTAAACACCCCCAAAATCTCTTATCACTAAGTTTAAGTGTGCCCAAACAGTAAGTTCATAAGATGACCAAAAGCTCTAAGTCCTGTAATTAATACAAATTGAAATATATTAAGTATTTACATTTTAACTTCTTTAGTCATTCTGATAAATACCCATTTTTAAATATTTCTTCACCTTATTGCAGATTTATTGGTAAATTACCTGTCTTTTTAAGACAGTTTTCTACTAAGAATCAGGGTCTGACAGTATAAACCTGTAGAATGTTTTTCTGCATTCAGAAGGTGGCAGTGTCTACCCTTTAATCAAAGTTTTAATAGTTTGGATGTGGTATGCAATTGCACCTCAAGTGAGGCACATTGCATAGCAAATGCTAGATCATGGCTTCTAGAGAGTTGAGGATTGCTCGGTGTAATCATCAGAGTTTTTTATGTCCATTTTTCCAAATTCCCGTCGTGAAGGTGAGTTTTGCCGTGTTGGTTCTATTACTTAACTTTTCCTGCTGTTTCATCTCCCCCTATGGAAGGACATCGCTGCCTACCGAGCTAAAGGAAAGCCTGATGCAGCGAAAAAGGGAGTTGTCAAGGCTGAAAAAAGCAAGAAAAAGAAGGAAGAGGAGGAAGATGAGGAAGACGAAGAAGATGAGGAGGAGGAGGAAGATGAAGAGGATGAAGATGAAGAAGAAGATGATGATGATGAATAAGTTGGTTCTAGCGCAGTTTTTTTTCCTTTGTCTATAAAGCATTTAACCCCCCTGTACACAACTCACTCCTTTTGAAGAAAAAAAAAATTGAAATGTAAGGCTGTGTAAGATTTGTTTTTAAACTGTACAGTGTCTTTTTTTTGTATAGTTAACACACTACCGAATGTGTCTTTAGATAGCCCTGTCCTGGTGGTATTTTCAATAGCCACTAACCTTGCCTGGTACAGTATGGGGGTTGTAAATTGGCATGGAAATTTAAAGCAGGTTCTTGTTGGTGCACAGCACAAATTAGTTATATATGGGGACGGTAGTTTTTCATCTTCAGTTGTCTCTGATGCAGCTTATACGAAATAATTGTTGTTCTGTTAACCGAATACCACTCTGTAATTGCAAAAAAAAGTTGCAGCTGTTTTGTTGACATTCTGAATGCTTCTAAGTAAATACAATTTTTTTTATTAGTATTGTTGTCCTTTTCATAGGTCTGAAATTTTTCTTCTTGAAGAGATGCTAGTCTTTTGCTTTTGCCCATTTTGGATCACATGAATATTAGTGTTTTATCTTTTCATACAGTTAGTGAATGCAAAGCTTTTATTTACACACCCTGCATATCGTGATGGGGTAATGAAAGTCAGATTGAGAACATTTTCATCCACAAAGCTCCAAAATCTCACTGGATTGATAATGAATTTCACATAACCCTTTGTAAAGTAAAAAGTAACTAATTCTGTTCATAGCATGGGAATATTAGGATCAAGCAGTCTGAAAGTCTGTCCTTGAAGGACTAATAGAAAAAATATGTTGTAATCTTTACATGAGGACTCTTAACTCCCATTACCGTGTAATGGCAGTTATATTGTGCTGTTTCCACGTTAGAGGAGGAGGCCTGAGAATGTATCCCCAAAAGCGTGAGATTAAAATACAAGACTGCCAAATTTCATTTTTTTGTTGATACTATTCAGTGAAGACAGTGAAAATACTGGCTGTAGATGCCTTTACCCATTTATCTAAACACAGATTGCTCAGGAAACGACTTCAATAAAAGTATTTTTAATTAATTGGGTCAGCTTTTAAAATTAAGCCACCAATTAGAAAAGAATAGGTTTTCTATATTGGGGACTCCCTTTTAGACATGAGAAAGAAATGTGAGCTTTACATTTCAGTATGAATTAACCCAATTGAGTTTTTCTTTACAAAACTCAAAATTCAGTCATGTTTATCTGCTTAGCAGTTTAGGGAACAATTTGGCAATTTTTGTGGGTTTTGAGATTATCACTCTTGAAGTGCCAGTGTTTTAAAATAGGGTTCTTGTAATTTTACACGCTTTTGTGATGAAGTGCTGTTTTGTTATATAATTTTGACTTGGATTCTTTCCATTTGCATTTGTTTATGTGATTTCAGGAAGAATACTGAATATCTGAGTCCTGGATGATACTAATAAAACTAATAATTGCAGAGGTTTTAAATATCAGTTAAATGGCTTTCACTTAAGAATTTTAAGATTTTGTTCAATCACTTCCAATAATACAGTACCTCCTAGCAACACCTTTTAAATAAGATCTGGCAAAGTTTTTTTTCCCTTTAAAAATACTCCATGCTTATAAATAGGTTAATGAGCTGATAAAAACAGGTTTTGTGAAAAACATTCCAAGTGTGTGCAGAGGATGCTATATATATGTATATATCTCAAGCTAATTTTGTTTTCAGGATGTTAAATTTTCAAGGCAAGACATATGTAAGTGAGGTGGGTGTGCATGCCTATAAGTAATCCTAGCCCTTGGGAAGCTGAGGCAGGAGGAGGATTGCCACTGGTTTGAGAATAGCCGAACTATATAGTGAGACAGTCTTTAAATAAAAACAAAAATGTGTAAGTAGAAATCAGAGTTGGTGATTATAAACCAAAGATCTGTTTTCTAAACCAAAATGAAAACCTCCAGCTGGCTGTGATACACGCCTGTAACCCTAGCGCTCAAGAAGCTGAGGCAGGAGGATCACTTGAGTTCCAGGCCAGCCTGAGCTACATAGTGAGACCCTGTCTCAAAAAAATGCCTCAACTGAATGGCTGCAGTTGTTTCAAAAATTACCAGATTTTTAAGGAAATGAAAAATCATTTGTTCATCTGATTCAGATGGAAGTTTCTCATTATCGTAGAAGCACTGTTGTCAAATATTGCTAAATCTAATCTAGTTAATGAATTCTGCCTCGAGGAAACTTCTTTATAACTTAAGTGGGTGTGTCGTGGCAAGTATGTAAGATGTTGAGAATGGGAATAATTGGGGTTAATTGTATAACTAGCTTCAGATCCTGACTGAAATGAACAAAAATCCTCTCAAATAGGAGAACTGATGAGTTCAGTGTAGTACCTAAACAGTATCCCCTGAAACTTGGATACTTTTTGAGTCCAAAATTCAAGTAAGCCAGAGATGTAGATAATTCAGTGTAAAACCTTGTTAAAAAGTTGAAGTGACTCTCTATTTTTTAAATTAAGTCTTGGTACATTTTAGGTATATATAATCACATTTGTTATAGGAAATTTGTACCTGTACCTGGTATAAATTGAGTTTTTTCCTATTCCCCTACTCTCTGAAGTGACCATTTTATTTTAGTATTGCAGGGTGAGCACAGATTTCATCACCCGAGCTACATGCCTAGCTCTCAGTTTTTAAAGTTTGAGATAAGTTCTTGCCAAGTTACTCAGGCTGGCCTGAACTTGAGATCCTTCTGCTTTGGCCTCATTGCTAGAATTACAGGCATGTGTCACCACACTGGCTAAAAATGAAAAAGCTCTGTAGGAACTATTGTAACACCTAGAGATGGTTACAGCACAATAGAGTTAAGAATTTTTAATTTACATAAACTCAAATCTTCATTCTCGACTTTTGAAATCCTGGCATACAGTTAATCCCCTCCTGATTTGCTTGTGTAAAGGTTGAAAGCTTGATGAGCTGCTGCAATTCTGATCTTCCATCAAAATGCTGATACAGGTCATTAATTTTCTTAGAGTGAACTTGAGGTTAGCATGGGTGATGGTGTGCCATTCGGGTAAGGATTAAAAGATAAAAGGAAAGTACCTCTATGTAATAGCCATGTAACATCTTTTCCTTACTACCTAGGGAACCAACAGTTGCTCAGGTGTTTTGGCAGTAGCTATGTGGAAAAGTGCACCAGAGAGGCAAAGTCATGATTTTTAAATGAAAAATGTGGCTGCTGCTTTGTTGGGCATCACAGACTATTTTAAAAGCTCTAATCTAGGACTGCCTGGTACAGTGGACATGGAAGGGCTTTTCTCCCATCATACCAGAATGAAGTACTGCAAATTTGTACACATCAAACAGCTTAAATGTTAAACCCTAAGTGTGAACCACCAGCTAATAATTACGTTATCTTACTTGGTGGTTGTGGTAATATATGTATGCTTATCACTTGCAGCTGACCCTTGGTATACCCTTCAATACTAGATGAAAGCTAAAAGGGGTTTGGATTTGCTGTCCAGAAGATGCAAGGTAGTTCATTCTCTTGTCTTCCAGTAGCAAAGCAGTGTTAACGTTTGTGACAGCTTGGGAAATTCCCTGGGTCTTGGCCAGCTCCCGCTCGCTCCCTGGAGTAATGAGGCACAGTGTTGCTCTGGCCTGGGAATGCTGCTCTTTGAGGATCCGCAGTGGCACAGAAATATATACCACAGGACAGAATGACACAGGAGTAACTTGATATGCTACACTTCCGGGAGGTTTCAGTCTGAAATAGATGCTATCTGCCAGCAGGAAATGGAATCACTGGAGCCTTCAGCCATGGCCATTGGTTGGGCCCTTCCACAGCCCAGTTTACTGGGCCATCACCAAAGAGGAGAAAGTAACACAGATCTGGAATAGTGGGCTAGGCCTGGGAGTGAACGTGAACTGGAGAGTTCTGAAATGTAGTCCTGGGAAGTCAGTGAAAGCAACTGGTCATGGGTGTACGTACCTCTGGTAGGTGGGTGACTTGTGGCTTAGTGAGATCCTTATAAATTTAATGAATTTAACTGCATAATTTAATCATAAGTAGCATTCAGTGTGATGCTCAGTAATTTAATCCTCTTTTCCTTGTACTTTGTGCTGTTTCTAATAATACCTCAGTGAATATCTGTGGTTCTTGGGCATGTGCTTTAGGTCTTCAGGACTTTTTGAAAGTCAAAATATACTTGCATTTCATATTCTGGCAGCTACAATTCATAAATTGACCCCACCATCACCAAGGGTAATACACAGTGAAAAATTTTAACAAATCAAGGTTTACTTCCTAGCAAAGTTTGTGTGTCATTCTTTTTTTTTTTTTTGGTCTTTTTCCTTTTTATCGGTACCGGGGATCGAACTCACGACTGCCTGCTTCCAAGGCAGGCGCTTATGCTGCTGAGCTAAACTTCCAGGCCCCTGTGTGTCATTCTTATGGCCACATTTTTGGAAAATGGAATTTAGTAGCAAAGTGTAGCCAAAACATGAGAAATCACAAGCTCTGTGTGCGCGTGCATGTGTGTATGTGAGTGTGTAAGTCTAGGCATTAGGAGACAGGGTATTTGGAAAGCCGAACTAGACCCTGAGCCTGTGGCCTTAAACGTGATAGAGTTCACTAGTGCTTCATGTCGGCTGGGCACAGAATTTTAGGGTAAATACTCCAAATGCGTTTATGAGCACGATTGTATTTATAGGCTTAATGAGGGAGGAATTGCATGGAACCTCTCATTAGAAGCTTTACCATATTTTTGCTTAATGGGTTTCAGTTAGAGATCATTTTTTAAAGTGTTCTGAATATTACTAAGAGAGCCTGTAATCCCAGCACTTGGGAGGCTGAGGCAGGAGGATCACCCCAAGTTTAAGGCCAACTTGGGCTACACTATAAGTTCAAGGCCAGTCTTTAAAAAAAGGTAAGAATAATGTCCCAAACCAAAATAAAATAACCTGTGAGCTGTGAGAGAAGACCGTCGGTTAACTACCCCCGAAGTTGCTCATATGGGGTGACCAGGCCTGTTGGAAGAGTAAAGATCTGGGGCCTCTGAGCAGGCGCTGCAGCTGTGCCGTTCAGGCCTGTCCCATGTCCCGCCCCCCATCCTGGGCTTTGGTTTCCTGGAGAATCTGGAGGCCACCTACTCAGGTTTGGAGTTCACTGAGCAGGCTGGGCAGTCAGGCTCTGAAGCAGCGATACCAACCCAGAAGGCTCTTTGCCCTTGACGAATGGGAGTGGTCAGCACGGAGGTGGGCGACAGGATAGTGCGTGGCATCAGCGTGGTGTCCTAGCATGATAGAGAAGACGCAGGGAGCCCTTGCGGTGTAATGTGCGCATCTTCCCAAGCAGTGGACAGAGAACCCTGAGGTCACAAGAGGTGCCAAACCACGGGAGCCTGTCCTGCCCTTTCAAGGCTTATTCCCCCCACTCCCTAGACCCCCGCCTCCATGCCCTTCTCCTGCAAAGACAGCCCGTTCTGGAGGTCTCCGCGTTTCAGAGCTGTGTCACGGCTTCCAGAAGATCACAGGAGTTAGGGAGACAGCATAGGACATAACTGGCTGCACCTAGGATGAGTGCAATTTACATTCATTGACACAAAAAAGCAAGAAAAAACTACATATCTAGCAGTCAGAGATGTGTCCTGCCTTATTTATATACGTATATTTCATATGTACATGTACATGCTTATACACATGTGTATATGTTTTTGCAATTGAGGTTGGAATTACATGTCGTGAAATTAATTTTTCTCCCTTTTTTGCAGTACTGGGGATTGAAACCAAGGTCTTGTAACAGCACTCTACTAGTGAGCTACGTCCTGGGGCCCTGACCGTTTCATTGTGAGCAATTTGGTGGCTTTTACTACATTCATAATGTTCTGAAACCTCTACCTCTAGTTCCAAAATATTTCCCCCTACACACACACACACACACACACACACACGCGCGCATACACAAAACCCTGCACCCACTAGTCTGGAAGTTTCATGTGAACAGAAATTTACCTACAGTGAGTGATGTTTGCATGTATTTTCCCTGAGTATATTTTTATAGTTTAACCATATTATAGAACTACTACTTTCCTTTTTTTTTTTTTTTTTTTTTGTCCTTCTTAAGCCTGAATACTATTCCATTGTGAGTATGTACATAATTCCTTGATCCACTCATCCACTGATGAACAAAAGTTTTCCCACCTTTTGGCCATTGTGAATGATGCCACTGTACCCGTGTTTGTTTGAGTCTCTGCTTCCAATTCTTTGGATGTAAGGGTGGACTTCCTGGATGTTAATTCTTTAACTTCTTGAGGAGCCATCAAACTGTTTTTTGTTTGTTTTGAGACCTGGACTCACTATGTAGTTCAGGCTGGCCTTAAGCTCACTTGGTAGCCCAGGCTGGCCTCAAACTCACACCAGTCCTCCTGCCTCAGCCTCACCCGTGCTGGGATTACAGGTGTGAGCCACTGCACCCAGCTTTGGTTATGGTTTGATTTACACTTCCCTAATGACCACTGGCATGAGCACAGCATCTTTTCATGAGTTTGCTGGCCATTTGGAAATCGTTGAAGAACTAATTTAAGTCCTTCACCATACTTAAACTGGGTTGCTGGTCTATGTGTTCAGTGAGTGCATATGTATGTGCGTGTGTTCATACAAGAGTACCAACTTTTATTTCCCCCCCAAAAAGGCAATATAAAGGCTGAGGAAATAGCTCAGCAGCACAGTTGCCTGGCAAGTGCAAGGCCCTTGATTCCTAGTACAAAACAAAACAAAGCGAAACAAAACCCCCAAAACAGGCAATATAGTTATTTGTTTTACAGAAATAGCAATATATTTACAAACACTATATTTGCAAACTGCCTTTCTGCTGCACACTCAATCTTTATTTCTTCTCGATGCTGGGGATAAAACCCAGGGCCTCAGGTAGACAGGCCAAGTGCTGTACCTCTGAGCTGTACTGGCCCTCGAAATGCACTCTGGACACAGATTTGTGTATTCATCGCTGGGTTCTGGCTCTGCACTGACTCATTTTAAGCCCTTTGTGATGCTGCATTAGATAAATGCAGAAACCATCTACTACTTACTCAGTTCTGTATTATTAGACACTTGGATAGTTTCTGATTTTTTTTTTTTTTTTTTGTTACAAATAAAGCTAGGGTAACTTTCCTTACACCCAAACCTTGTGATCATTTTTCTCAGATGTAAATATCTTCCTCAAATATCAAAAGTGAAATTGGTTTTACCAAACTACCTACAGAAAGTTTTCACCCAAGTATTGTAAGTTTTTTGAAATCTATTTGGAAAATTTTACGTACAAAGGATACAAGATGGGGTCCTGCGTTCTAAGATTGATCCGGTAAGGGAAGAGGTCTTCAAAAGCAAGAAGATAAAAAGTCTGAAAACCCAGGAAATTTGCGGGGCTGAACTATCCATTCCCGTTTATATTTCTGCTACTTTACTACTTTTCAGGTTAAAGATTAACAGGAAGAGCTTTGTATTCAGGTGATCGCTGGACTGCAAATGGAGAATGCAGATTAATCAGGAACCTGTGCCTTGGAATGGGAAGAAAATTGAGGATTTTGCAAAGCATTTTCTCGCTTTTCATCTCATTACATTGTCATTCTTTACAATAACCTAAGTATTTCCAAAACTTACTAATCACTAATTATATCAGAATTTTTTTTTGGCTTTAAACTTGTGGTTTAAATAAGGTTAAATATATTTTCACACATTTAAAAAGATATTTTTTTAGGGGCTGGGGATTTAGATCAGTGGCATAAGTCCCTGCCTTGCAAGCAGGCAGTCGTGAGTTCAATCCCCGGTACCGATAAAAAGGAAAAGGACAAAAAAAAAAAAAAAAAGAAAAGGTATTTTTTCTTTTATCAGTATATGTGTGCAGGGTCTAATGATCACAGTCCTGTGGGGCGTGGGTCCTCGGCCGGGACTCAGCTTCTTCCCTCTCCCCCAGCTCCATCTCCTGATTCTCTTCCCATTCACAAAAGATCTCTGTCTTTAGCTTGCTCTTTAAATTATTGATTCTTTGGGTTTCTTCCATAAGAGAAACCATGTGCTATTTAGGCTGTCACACATGATTTTTAAGACTAAGGTATGTAAATATTCTTTTGAGACATACTTTCTGAGTATGTGTGTGTGTGGGTGTGTGTGTGTGTTTGTGGTGCTGGGATGGAGTGGAAGGCTGAGCTATATCCTGACCTTTTTTATTCTGACACCTGGTCTCACCACGTCTAAATTCCCGAGGCTGGCCTCAAACTTGTGGTCCGCTTGCCTTAGCTTCCGAATATTAGGGATTACAGATAAGTGCCACCACATGTGGCTTGAAGTGGATAAGACTAATTTAAATGGTGGCCTATAGGTCACTATTATATTGAATTAATTATGAGAAATTAACTACAAGATAAACAAATTTATCTCATCAATCCCATAGGAATATTTTCATAAGTTGAAGAGTATTGAATTTTAAAGTACAGACCAAACTCAAAAAGCAGTGTGAATTTCAAGTTACTTGGAAGGACTTAAATTCTGGAGGGCAACCTGTTATGAATTTAGATACTGAACTTCTACAGAGAAGTATAATTAATGTACAGTGAGAAATAACATTGATTTTATTTCTAAAAATTAGACAAAGAAGTAATCAGGCATGGTGGCAGTTATCTATAATCCCAGCACTTCGGAGGCTGAGGCAGGAGGATTTTCCTAAGTATGAGGCCAGCCTGTACTACATAGCAAGATCCTATTTCAAAAAAACAAACAGAAGACCCGGGGGTTTAGCTCAACAGCCTAAGTGCCTGCTTGGTAAATGCAAGGTTGTGAGTTTGATCCCATTACCAAAAAAAAAGACAAACAGAAAAATTATATCAAATTGTTCTTACGTAATAAGCGTATAAATATCAGTAAAAATCAAAGGTTTTTTTTTTTTTTTTGGGTAGCAGGAATTGAACTCATGATTTTGCACTTGCCAGGCAAGTGCTTATGCCACTGACCTAAACTTCTGGCTCTTAAAACTTGAAGTTTTTAAAAGATTCATTTTGAAAAAATTGTAGTTAAGAATCAGTTGAGAGCCAGGTGTGGTGGTACACACCTACGGTCCCACAGCACAAGAGGCGGGGTAAGGAGGGTCAGCACACATTCAAGGCCAGCCTGGGCTACATGGTGAGCTCAAGGCCAGCCTGAACTACATAGAGAGAGCCTGCCTCAAAAAACAAAAAAGAGGAGAAAAAAGAAAAGAATCAACTGATCTGGGGGAAAGGACCAAATGCAATTTTTTTTCTTATTATGTTTTCCTGTGTCTTCTTTTCTTTTTTTTGTGGTTGTTGTGTTTATTTGTTTTTGTTTTGTGCCAGCGATCAAACTCAGGACCTTGCGCTTGCCAGGCTGTGCCACTGAGCTTAGTGAGCACAGTCCTTGGTCCTCTGTCTTAATTTTAGGCCAAATCTACTTTTTTATTTTAATGCTTTTAAAGCCAAGAAGTCTTACTGTGCTCTAAGAAAAATGCATAAAACACCATTTTAAAAAATCATAAAAGTAGGGGCTGGGGATTTAGCTCAGCGGCATAAGAACCTGCCTTTCAAGCAGGCAGTCGTGAGTTCAATCCCCGGTACCGATAAAAAAAAAAAAAAAAAAAAAAACATACAAATAGTCCCATACTATTTTATTATGAATATCTTTTCTAAAAAGAAGATTATGGACTGTGGTTATAACTCAGCGGTTGCCCAGCATACACAAAGCCCTAGGTTTGATCCAGACCTGGAGTAAACAGAAATTAACCTCAAAATATATTATTATTAGCTTTCATACCTCCACAATCAAATACAGTGTTTATGAAAAGGATGAAAACGTAAGAGAGAATAAGTGAATAAATTTGAAACATGCTCCTGTCAGAGACTGATACGGTACTTCGGTTTTCTTTTCTTTTTTGGTACTGGGGATCGAACTCATGACCTCACCCTTGCCAGGCAGGCCCTCCGGCCACTGAGCTAAACCCCTAGCCCAGGTCTTTGGTTTTGTCCAAGTCTACAGAGCGAGAGGAAGGCGTGTGATGGCCTGTGCCGTTGCTCAGGAGCATGTGTTGTTGTCAGAGGGTTTGGCCGAGCTCTCTGGGCATGTTTCGGCAAGTTAATGGGCAACAATTTGGCCTGGAATGGGGGCAGAGGCTCAGGCTTACCCCATAACTGTGTTTTTTTGGGGGATAACACTTTGTGCAACTTCACGTTTCCCTGACTGCCAGGACCTCCTGAGGACCCACTCATCGTCCCCTGGAAGGTTGGATCCACTGCAGCTCCAGCGCGGGGAAAGGCAGCTAGCTGCTGGTTGGCTGCGCTGTAACTGCATTAACAAAACTTTCAAGGGCCTGGGGATTTAGCTCAGCGGCATAAGCGCCTGCCTTGCAAGCAGGCAGTCGTGAATTCGATCGCCAGTACCGATAAAAAGGAAAAAGACAAAACAAACAAGTAAAACAAAAATTTCAGAAAGAGTAGCTTCTACTAATTTTCATAAATCCAGAGACATTTCTAAAACTTATTCTTCAACCCAATTGCTCTGGAATGTGCGTATCTTATTTCTTAAATCCAGAAAGAAAGGCGGGTGGTGATGAAAAGGTCGGGTGGGTGATGAAAATTATCAGATGAGACTCATCTTCTTATCATCCACTCTGGATTCTCCCCGATTTCAGCTCAGGACAACATGAAACCCATCTGGCAGCACTTTGGAGAGTAAGGGGGAGAAGCCGGAGGAAGGTTGTTAAAGAAACACTAGAAAGATACAGTCACGATAAAGCTGATCAAAATTATTATACGTAAGGTAATAGAGGAAAAGTTGGCCACCAGGTGTGCAGAAGTCTTTAAGTTTTTTAATGTTCATGGAAATGTCTGCTGTAAGCATGTGTGTGATACTGCACTGTTTGAAGTCTAACACTACTCACTGAATGTAGGTGTCTTCTCCCTACTGTGAAATGTGTCTCATGTGACTTTTAAAACATACACACACACACAAATGGTAAAATCAAAACAGTAGTCACAAAACAAGGGCAGACTCTTAGCAATCTTTTCCTTGCGAGAAGCCTCAAGGTAAACAGAACTTTTCAGGTCCCCAGTTTTTCTTCTGGGCTCACTGTCACTCCTAAACAGAGCCTATGGCTCTGCCAGATCCCCGACACCCTCTCCCTGACCACCACCACTTCCCGGCCACAGCCAGTGCCAGGTGGCTGTGCCAGCTTGGAGAGAAAGGTAGAAGGTGGTCTGGGCCTTGGTTACCAGTGGGTACCCCACTGATCTCCTCACCAGGGTAATACTTGTGACAGGCTTTTCCTCCTCCTGAATTTTTAGTTCCTAAAACTCCGGTGCCCTAGGCACACTGCCGGCAAGCTGAAGTCCTTGTGCATAGACTTTTCTTTCTTTCTTTCTTTCTTTTTTTTTGTGCATAGATTTCTAGCTTGCACTTAAAATAAAAAATACCCCCAACCAAAACACCAGCAGGAAGGGAGTTACAGTGCAATTCAAACAACATCATTGTTTGCCCCTGGTCTAATAAGCGTTCCAGTTCTGGAGCAGGGCAAATCGCTCCTCTCTTTTCTCTACTAAGCGCACAGTAAGATCCTCACGGAATCCATTTGTTTTTCTCCTCCGTGGCACACTACAGTTCTAGCATGTGGTCCTATACCAAATGGGATATGAGCAGTGTATAATCTAGAAACTTAAATTGGCATACTGCCCTACCCAGGTTGCCTGGAGGGATTTGGTATAAATGCTAGCAAGTAATGGGGACATTTTATTATAATGATAGGAGAATAAGTTATGAACTCTGAGACCTTGGGCAGAACAAAATCTAATATGTTCAGCGAATATAATTGTCATAATATTTTGGCGGGTGAACATCAGTATCAGAGATGACTGCCACTTTTGACAAGTTGGTTCTTTTCAGCCGATTTTCTTCCTGAGCATAAAATATTTAGGTTGAGAGAACACTCCCTCGGCCCCCGCTCTCTTCTCCCCTTTGTCCTCTCATTCCTTCCCCTCCTCCTTCATCCTCTTCCTCCTCTTCTCTGTGGAAGTTTTGGGGATGGCAAGCACTCTCGCACTGACTTGCAACCTTAGATTACAGAGTAAAGTTTTTCAGGTCCCTTAGCTTACAAATGTCATTAATGTCATTAAGTCTTTCTTTATATACATATGAATTCTTGTTTGGTCTGTCTGTTTTATCTTTTGCACTGCTGGGGATGGAACCCAAGACTCGGGGCACATTAGGCAAGTGTGCTACCACTGAGCACACCCCCATCCTCCAGAGTCCTACCAAACATCACCAGCCTCGCCGCCCCTGCCAGTCAGTCAAATGACTTGAGCTGAACTGAGTCCCCGATTCCTGCTGTTTTCAGTACTGGGTCCTTGAAGCAGGGCGCTCTATCACTGGACTGTATCTCTTTTCTACTTATTTATTTATTTTATTTCGAGACAGGGTCTCACTGAAGTGCTGTACACTTGTACCCGCCTACCTCAGCCTCCCAAATGGCTGAAATTATACATACGTGCCACCACATCGGCCTTCAATTTCTTGTGTTAAGCAAATTTCAGGTGAAAGACTCCTATAGTATGCTTACACGTATAGTTCTGTGCCTTTCTAGTTACCTTATAATTTTATCTTTTTCGGTGACAAGTAATCGATATATGAAAAGAAACCATAATGACCACTAGTATTTTGCTAGATCCTACACTATGAGTCGGAAAAGACATAAACCCTGGACGAATGAGATTCTTTACCCACAAATGAATCCAGTTCTCTCTGAAGGTGAATGAGACCAGCTTCTCCCAATGGAGAGGTGAGAAACCCAACTACTGTGGACAATTCAACTTGTGGTCAACGGCCTGCTGCCTCCTGGACTCATCCACTGATTTGCAAATAAGCCGGGCACTGGACAAGGCTCTGGAGGCTCAGAGGTAAACAGAACAGGTGGACCGTGCTGCAGGAAGTTCCCAGGAGTCTGCTTGTTTACTCTAACATCTATCATCTATCAGTCAACCTGTCTGTCTGTCTATCTGTCTACCATCTCAATAGCTAGGGGTACTGCAGGTTGAACACTGAGTCTTATAACTGAGCTACATCTCAGGACTTTTTATTTTTTATTTTGAGACATGTTATCCCTAAACTGCCAAATTGCCTGGGGTGCCCTTGAATTTATGTGATCCTCCTGCCTCAGTTCCCAAGCAGCTACCACTGCGCATGTGCACCACCATGCCCTCCAGAGTTAATATGCTAATGGGAAAACACATAAATAACCAGGAAACAAAGACCTAAGAAGGGATTTCAGGGCTGGGTGTGGGGCCCACGCCTGTAATCCCAGCACTGGGGAGGCAGGAGGATCTTTATGAATTCGAGGTCAGCCTGAGCTGTGTAAGTAAGTTCAAGGCCAGCCTAGACTACATAGCAAGAACCTGTCTCAAAAAACCGAGAAAGAAAAAAGTATTTTAGCTGCTCCAAAGGGGCCCTAGGGACAATAAAGCAGGAGAAGACAGGCTGACTGACTTTGGCTGTGGTCATACAGAGTCAGTGGGCTTTACAGAGGACGTACCAGGAGAAAGTCAGTTCATTTTCTTGTGTGTGTGTTGTTGTTATTGTTTGGGGGGGGGGGGTTAGGTGGTTTTTTTTGGTTTTTTTGCCTTTTTTTCAAGGGTCTCACTATGCAGTTCAGGCTGGCCTTGAACTTTGTAGCACGCTGGCCTCAAATTTACAATAATCCTCCTGCCTCAGCCTCCCGAGTGCTAGGATCACAGGCATGAGCCACCACCACACCTGGCCTGTCTTTTGTGTGTTTTGAGATAGGCTTCCCCTTTGTAGTAGTTCCGGCTGACCTTGAACTCACAGCAGTCCAGCCTCGGGCTCCAAAGTGCTGGGGTCATAGGATTAAGCCACCAGGCCCAGCCTCTTCTCAGATGTTAGCAGTGTTCCCTGTGTACCCTGTTCCCATTGGTTTTGATGAATATGGCTGGCTCCTGTTCTGTGACTCTCCATGCAGCCCAGCCGCCTGCAGGCAGGGTGTCATCATGATGCCCTGGGTCCTCTCCCTGCCCCAGAACAAGCTGCCCTTCTTCGTCTCCCAGCGCTCTCCCTCCCTCCCCTGGGCCTAGGGGCTCTATCACACCCTTCAAGGAGCAGGCTGGAGCCTCCTCTCAGGACACAGAGGGCTGCAGACCGCAGGGCAGCAGCATCTGGGGGGGGGGGGCGCCGGGGCCCCTTGCACCCCTGGGTGCCGCCTGTGTATCCTCCCGCAGGGCCGTTGGCTGCTGGGGATCCTCGGAGGGCAGGGAAGGAGAAGGAACCTATCCTGAGATGGTCTCCACTGCAGCATGGTGGCCTTTTTTGTAGAGACACTGAGGCAAAGGACTGAGGGACCAAGGACCACCGACAACCCTCTGTGTCAGGACAGCCACCCCTGCGTGATCCTGGGGTCAACTACAAGGCCCCTGCAGGCACTAAAGTTCGTGGCTGCTCCAGTCCCTTAGCTCAGGCTCTAAGATGTTCCTATAGCCCCTTGCCGCACTCTTCCATCGACTTTAACTCATCTCCAGAGGACTTGTAAGGCACAATAACATGCAATCATTCTGGAAAAAGGTATCATACTGTATTGTTTACTTTTTTCATACTGCATTATTTAGAGAACAGTGAACAAGAGATTAAAAAGTCTGTATGTGTTCAGTACAAGCAAAAAATTTTTTCTAACATTTTTGATCTGCGGGTGAAGGCCTAGGGCATTTTTTTATAAAGCACTATGGAAAATGTGGCCTTGAGGTAGGGAGTATTAGCTGGCAGTGGTGTCACACACCTGTAATCCCATCAGTTAGTCAGCTGAGGCAGGAAGATTTCGAGTTTAAGACCAGCCTGGGCTAACAGTGAGACCTTATCTCAAAATACTCCATAAATAATAATCACTATCTGAAGAGAAACCAGAGTTCAGAGGGGCCGAGTAAACAGACACTAAACCTCCCTGGACAGGGAGAAGGCCCAGGCCCTTCAGCCCCAGCTGGCTTTCCTGGGAAGAAGGGACGTGACCCAGGGAGTGCAGGGCTTTCTGTGCCTAGCTGTGCCCTGTCTACTGCAGGGCAGGAGCCGCTGCCCTGAGCCAGAGTGCATACCCGGCCTTTCTTGGCTTCCTGGGGCCCTGGCTAGTGTGTCCAGGCGTAGCCTGAGGTAGGAGATGGCCTGGTGTGTGCAGGAGGGAGCTGCCACCTCCCCTGGGGGTGACAGAGGAGAGATGCTCTCCTGAGGCCAGGCTGGTGGGCAGAAGGGAGACTCAGAGCAGCCCTGACCGGCTCCAGGCAGCTGCTGGGTTCTGGGGAAGCCATGCAGGGCCTTTGCTCAGCATTCGTGAGAAAAGGGGAGACGGGCATGCAATTGAGAAATGACCACACAGGACCCTAACTGGACGCCGGAAGCTGCAAATGACATATTATGTTGTATTTTCCTTTTTCTTTTTGTTCCGTGACCAAAAATGTTCATGTTTATAATTTAAACTCTAAGAATTCAGCTGGTATTCAGTAACACATGTTATTTAAGGAACCCATCTCACAAAAACAGCAAACAAAACTTTTAACCGAATTCATGCGAGTCAACAGGTTGACCTTGAAGATTTTGTGAAATAATACAATTTGCACTGAGTGGGAAGCAGAATTATCTTCTTACCCTTTCCCACTAAATCTTAAACACGCTTCCAAATATATACATCCATCCAGGTGGATGCTATGATTCTGGCTTTTTTTGTTGTCTAAAAGCAGTTTACTCAACTATAAACTCTCGAGAGAAAGAGTTCTTAATGTGGATATTGACTCCTCTGCCCAGAACACCCACAAAGCTGGGCTTCCCTGTGTTCCCAGGGCACCAGAAATCACTTTCATATGTTCTTTGGAGAGGCCTTGGCACCTAGAAACAAACAAAAGTGAATTAAACGGTGTCCCCAAGAGATAAGATAATGAAGTCCACAGACCTAAAGAGACACTGAATCATCTTATAATACACGGGCTTTGCAGTCACAATCCTGCTCTTCTGTCTCTCACCTGGCCACAGACTCAGTGGGTTCCCTCGAGCACACAGTCAGCCTCGACTGCCCCCGCTTTCCCACGTGGAAAAGGGGGGCACGCGATTAGGTTTAGTAAGAGAAGCTTCAGGAATGCTCCCAGGGTGCTTGGCAGGAAGCAGAGCTCATAGTTAGGTACTTTTTCCTCCTCCATCGTTTGGTACTAGGGTTGAACCCATGGGCTTCACCCTGAGCTGGATCTCCAGCCTTTCTTGTTTTTTCTATTTTGAGACTGGGTGTTCCTAAGTTGCTATGTTGCCCAGGCTGAGCTAGAACTTGCAATTCTCCTGCCTCAACCACCCAAGTATCCTTTTGAAAAATATGAGCAAATGACCGGGTATGGTGGCACATGTGTGTAATCCCAGCACTTGGAAGGCTGAGGCAGAAGGATCACCATGCTTTCAAAGCCAGCTTGGGCTACCCAGTGAGCTCAAGCCCAGCCTTGACTACATAGCAAGACCCTTAGAAAAAGAAAAAAAAAAACTAAATGAAAAAAATAATAAATGGTATATTAAATTATTAGCTTACACTGAACGCGTATCACTTTCATGTCCTCATAAAGTTTCACTGTCCCGAGTGGAGAGCCATTTGTCTCTGAGTTTGGAGACTTATACTGTTGGCAATGCCCTAGCTCAAAGGGCAAATCAGATATTCAGAGTTTAGGTCAAATTAAAGCAATGTGTAGGATGAGCTAAGAATCTCACTTATTTTCCAGTTGGCTCTCAAATCAGCCAGTCTATTTATTCACTGCTTGTAAGTTTTGACTGATTTGATCCATTAACTCAGTAAAGAGTTTGATTCCTTTTTTATGGCCACAACCTCCATTGCATTGAATTTATGGGGAACCATCTGTGATTGTAAAGGTATTTTGAAACTTTTAGGTGACACATTACTGTAGGAGCACAGATTATTTAATTTCATCTCATACAATTATTAAGAAACTGAATACTAAGTTAAAATGCTGGTGGTTTTAGATGAATTTGAACCGTTCGCCTAGCAAGAATTCCTCAATTTCATAGCCCAAAGGGACTTAGAATTTTGTAGGACAAGCTACTATTTTAAGCATAATTTACAATATCCACTTTGACAAGTGGAGAGTGCACTTGTAATTCCATCCTGCAGATCTGCTTACAAGCTGGGAGCTAGGTTAGAATGCTGCTGCCAGAGAGAGATGGGTGCTGCCAGTCTCCTCCAGGATCTCCGAAGGCACGCATGCAGGCAGGTGGCCATCAGATGACCGTGTATTACTGTCTGTGTGTCCCTAACCTCTCTAAAACACTAATGGGCACCTTGGTCCACTTAGCACCGAGGGCCGTACTCATGCATGCAGTGAATCACGGGTGATGTAGAAGCTACCAACTTCCTGCCCACAATTTCCGCTGGAGCTGTGTAATGCTAGATTAGTACAAGCCCCTATCTTTATTCCCTAGACATTCAGTATCTGACTGGTGTCCTGGGGCATTGTTAGCTACTCACACCAGCCGGGGAGTCAAACCTTTCTGTAATGTATCGGTCAAGCAAAATTAAACAAGCCATGAAAGCATATAAAGCAGTTAACAAGTTTAAAATCAGGCAATTGTATGCGTCTGGGCTACTTTTCTCTCGCAGAGTAAGTTGTTGTTTGTTAGGGTATATATTTATAAGGGGCAAAGAAATAACACTAGAAAGTAGAGATTATGAGAAAAATAGTTTAGACATTCCTACCTGATAGCTTCGTGCAGAAAAGAGTTTTAGTCAAGATTGACTTAAACAACTAAATCAGCTCTTAGTGGTTAAAAAGAGAATCATATTAAATGCCTGCTATGTGCTAAATGCTTTCTGTGCATAATTTCCTTTAATTCTTACAGTAATCCCTCAAATAAATCAGCCTCATCTGATAGCTAGGTTTAGGGAGAGTCAGAGAGATCAAGTAACAAGGTCAAGTTTCAAAAATGGGACTTGAACCTGTCACCCGCCATGGTCTACCCATTCCATCTCAGGGTGACCATCTGTCCTAAATTTGCTCAGGACTGAAGGATTTCCCTCACACTGTATTTGTGTGTGTGTGTGTGTGTGTGTGTGTGTGTGTGTGCGCGTGTGTGTGTGTCAGAGATCGAACTCACAACCTCACACTTGCCAGGCAAGTGCTGTGCTGCTGAGCTAAAGCCCCAGCCCTCACATTAGATTTTCTATTTTATTTATGTATTTGTAAGTCTCTCTGTTTATTTATTTGCAGTACGTGGGATTGAACCATGGCCTTCACACTGAGCTACATCCCCTCCCCTTCTTAAAATTTAAGGCAAGGTTGTACTTGGTTGATAAGCATCTCCGTAGCATTTGCAGTCCTCCTGCCTCAGCCTCCTGGAATGTTGGGATTACAGGTGTGTGCTCTCATGCCTGCTTGTGCCTTCAGTTTTAAAAGCATGGTGACTGGGGAAAATTGGGAGGAGCTGGTCATTCTGCTTGGGGGTAGCTTGGATCTGGAATGACCTCCTGAGGCTGACACGTCAAAGACTTGGGAAGAGGGTTTGAATGGCAGGAAGTTGGTCACCGGGAGTATGCTCTGGGAGGGGACATTGGGGTCCAGCCCCCCTAGTTTTCTGTTTTGATCCCCAGCTGCCACGAAGTGAGCAGTTTTCTCCTACATGCTCCCTGCTATGCTGGCTCTCACAGTCCCAAAGAACACAACCAAGCAACCATGGAATGAAACCTCTAAACCATGAACCAAAGTAAACTTTTCCTTTCTTAATATGTCATTTAACATTTTTGTTTGTTTGTTTGTTTACAGTGCTGGGGATCAAACCTGGGCCTCACTTACGCTAGGCAAGTGCTCTACCACTGACACCCAGCCCTGATCTTTCCTCCTTCTACACTGATAATTCCGGGTGTTTTGTCACAGCAATGGAAAGGTGACTACCATGAATGGGCAGGGCTTCCTAAGCCCGATTTCAAGCCGTACCTGTGGGAAGCCCAGATCTCTTATTTCAGAAAACATACCTTACCTTACTAATTCCCACTGGAGAATACGATGGCACCTCTGCCACATTCCTATATCCCTTAGCTCAGGTAGGCCAAGGTCAGCAAAGTTTTTCAATAGAGGGCCATTTTTAGATTTCCATTTTGTGCACTATGGGTCTCAGTCACAACTACTTCCCCCATCACTGCAGTAAGAATCAGACACAGGGAACACAGCCATGGGTGTGGCTGTGTGCCAAGGAAACTTAGCTACCCAAGGTGGAGGCAGATGGTTTGCCAAACTCTGATGTAGATTATTCCTAAAGAATAGTCTTTGCATAAATAATACATTTTAAAGGAACTATTCCTGGAAGATACTTTAACTGGAGTAGGGTCAAGGGGCAGATGAGAGCCCTCTTGAATGAACCTGTTTGTCATCCATTCCTACTATTTTAGGCCTATGGAACTTGGGACCATGGAATTTGGTTTTCCTAATCCCCCCCTTTACCCATAGCAAGTGTGTGTGTGTGTGTGTGTGTGTGTGTGTAGGCACAGTTTGTAATTTCTCATCACAAACTTATTTCCTCTTTTTTGTCTATTGGGAGATATTAGACATATTCAATTGCCCATTGCTCTGTTTTAAAAAAAATCCTTTTGTTTTTGGTACCAGGGATCAAACTCATGACCTCATACTTACTAGGCAGGCATTTGAACCACTGAGCTAAACCCCCGGTCCTCCATTGCTCTTTTGGACAACTTGTTTTATTTCCAAAATATTTAAAAAATAATTCTCATTATATTCTGCATAAACCTGTTAGGATATATTGATTTGCATCGAGATAGCATTTTCTTTTGATATGAGCTGGAAAGACGGTGAGAGTTTGCTGTACTGAAGAGCAAATACCATTTGTTCACTAGGATGGAAGCTGGCATCCTGTGGCCCCTCCCTGTGTGCCTTCCTCCCTCTGCTGGGTACTTTTGGGTGATCACTCTTCTGAACGGAGGGCAGGAGGGACCACACAGGGCCTTGTGCCCCAACTCCAGGCAGGTCTCACAGAGGAGAAGTGTGCAAAGCAACTTGTCCTCAGATGTAAAAGTAGCAGTGGGTTTGTTAGAGTTCGAGTTTGAAGTACCCCCAGAACTTCATGTGCTAGGACTTGGCTGCCTGCTGACGGTCCTGGGGTAGCGATAAGATCATAAAGGCTCCAGGTTCACCACATCCATCGACGAGACCATGGTTTGATGGCACTATTGGGAGGTGGTGGGAACAGGGGGTGTCCGGTGAAAGGAAGCAGTTCATGAGGAGGCGACCGAGGGACCTTATCTAGTCCCAGCCTCTTCTCCTGGGCTCTTTCCTGCATGTTTCTTCTTCCCAGCTGCTATGAGGGAACAAAAGTTTAAGTGACTTAGTAGCTCCTGTAGGTTCTCAAGCAGGAAACCTACAGTGATGGAAATGGTGCTTTAGGCAGCACATTCTACGGTGCCCCGGATGGTGGAGATCGGAGACCCGGGCTGGAGCTGGCTCAGGGCATCAGAGGCAAAATGCACCAGGAAGAAGCATGTCCAGGAACACTCACAGGAAGAGAGGAGAAAGCAGTGTCACTCTCTCCAGGTCACCTAGGAGGAGGTGGCACAGCTTTGGGAAGATGACTTTCCCTTGTAGCCCTTTGAACTCGTGAATTCTCAGGGAGAGCAGGTGGCAGATGGGACTCTGCAGATTTTATGTAGCCTCCTTATAGCAGTGACCGTTGGGTTAGGCAAAGAGATGCCTGTCCTTTCCTGACACTGGCTGCCTAAACGATCTCTGCCTACCCTCTTGCATATTTGGCTGCAGTCTCCTAGCTCTTCTGACTTACTCTGGCCATACACGCACAAGCTCCCTGCAAATGTGCATACCGGATGCTTCTCAGCAGATTCAAGATTCCCCAAGTCAGGGTTGTTAAATTAACCTATAAGTGGCTTGAGCTGCCTGCCCTGCCCTGGCCAGCTTCTAGCAAGGGTTTTTACAACTCAGTTCCCTGGCTGGGCTTTGCATATGGCATGCTTACAGCTGACCTGTGAATTGGTATGCCTGCACTGGACTTGTAAGAACTGACTTGAGCTGTTTCTGACTCCCTCCCTCAAGAAAAATCCTTTAAAAGAAGTTATCACAATAGCTAAGAATACAAAACACACACTGAGATATTTAGATCATGCAAGCGTTAAGGCACTATGAAGGTTTGATGATAAAATCAGGATCAGCTATATTTCACAACTGTTTTTCTGAGTGCGATTTCTCAACCTTGCACTTAGAAGAAAGACATTGATATTGAAGATTATGATGATATCCAGGAGGAGAGAATACCGTGATAAATAATGTAGCCTTTTCATCCTGCAGTCACTTTCCTAAATTACTTACGAAACAGCAACACACAGGACTGGTGCTATTGGGAAAGGTGACATCAATTTCTTATTTAACAGTGGAATCACTAAAACAAGAGGAAGAGAGGGGAGAAGGGAGGTTGGGAGTGGAAACTCCTTAGGTTCAATGCTGATTCTGGTATCTGGAGAAGCTGCATGTTTGGCTTGGCTGAAGGATATCAAAGAAAATGATATTTGTTGTTGCCAAAGCAAGCATTTTTTATTTCTGTTTTCCACATGCAGGCCTATGAGTAACCTGTAGCACATTTTATAGCTGTACATTTTGGGGAAATACGTAGCATTATAATCATCACAGTGTAAAACACACCCCTTATGCTACTAATGTTCATCGGTTAAAGAGTTCTGTATGAGCAAAGAAGAGGGGAATTATCGATACAAGAGATTTCATTACTCCTGTGCTTTTGCTGTGGTTCAGACCAAGAGATCTCTGCACCTGCACTGTCTCGATCATGTGAACATTTATTTTATAACCAGTTCCCAGAGCACATGGTCCAGGCAGCACAATAACTTATTAAAAAGAACCCTCATTGCCAAGAATACTTTCCTTGACTTTACTGGGACTTTTTTCTTCTGGTTTCACTAGAGATGGAAATATTTCCCCACTCTCCATAAACTTGGAAAGTTTTTCTCTCTATCTAGAAAAGGAAAGTTCTTTATGGATCTCTGACCCAGGTAAAAACAGGATCAAATGCACGCACTCCCAGGCAGCCTTCACCAAGCAATGAAAGAAATTGAGCAGACTTTATGAGTTGTTATGGCCTGATTATAGCCATGCTCACCTTCCAGAGATGTTTGCAATAGACTTTGTAGCTGATTTTGAGAAATCGGCTTTACATGTTAAGACTGGAAATAGAAGAAAACGATAAAAACAAGAAGTCACTGATAATGCTAATACAGCCTCCAGCTTGGTGCATAATATGTGCTCAGTAAATCTTATAAATGTTATAGTGCTTGGGAGCCTGAGGCAGGAGGATCACCCAAAGGCCAGCCTAGGCTACATAGTGAGTTCAATCAAGGTCAGCTTGAACTACATAGTGAGACTCTGACTCAAAAAGCCAAAAACCAACCAAACAAAAAAAGTTAGTGGTTTTGGGCTGGGGATTTAGCTCAGTGGCACAAGTGCCTGCCTGGCAAGTGCAAGGTCATGAGTTCAATCCCCAATACCAAAAAAAAAAAAAAAAAAAAAAAAAAAAAAAAAATTTTTAAAAAGTTAGTGATTTTAACTTTATTATGTGGAAATATTAGTATTTAATGACAAGTGCTACATATTAGTGTATTTATAAGTACACAGGTTTATGTATATGATAGGTATGTGTAGAGATTAAGATGAGTTATATACCTACATCAACTCCCAATGATATAATCATTATGTACTACAAACATGTCCTAATAAAAAATAAAAATTTGAAAAGGGTGTAGAGGTGCATGCCTGTAATCCCAGCACTTGGGAGGCTGAGGCAGGACTGCTAGGAGTTCAAGGCCACCCTTCACTACATAGTGAATTCAAGGCCAGCCTGAACAACATAGTAAGACTCTCTCACAAACAAACAAGCAAGCAAAAAAGCATCCCCAAATTAAAAAAAAAAAAAAAATTGAAATACATAAAAAAAAAAATAGGAAAAAAATGTAGCTAGCAATTGTGGCTCATGCCTGTAATCCCAGCACTTGGAAAGCTGAGACAGGAGGATCGTTGCAAGTTCGAGAGCAGCCTGGGCTACAAAGTGAGCTCAATGCCAGCCTGAACTGCACAGCAAGACACTGTCTCAAAAAGACCAAACAAACCAAACAAATAAACAAAAATGGAAAAAAAAAATGTCCAACTTTCCTAGTTGCCAAAAGTAATCTTATACATTAATCGCCGGTGTTTGTTCTGTTCTGAGGGTTGGAAGGGTGAGCACCAGTTAAGGTGCAAAAGGGCTCATTTATTTCCGTTAATAATTAACCTCAAGGCCTCACCGTCCTGTGGTACAGTGCACCTTCCTTGCAGCAGGCTGTGTTGAGGGCCAGAACTTCGGCTTCCCCTGACGTACGGCCCTCATTCCATGAGGGAGCTGGAGGTGGTAGGGGCTGTATATTGCATGGTGCAGATCACTAGGGTCATTGCCTCCGTGTCCAGACTCTGTCCAAGCCCATTATCTGGAGGGCTTTCCCCCCTCCAACAGCCAGATCCAGCTGACCCACAGTCTGGCCTCCTGCGCAGACGGCTTTGTCAGCCTCTAAGACACAGAGGACAGAGGTTGGTTCTGAGACAGCAAAGAGGCTGCAGCAAATGTCACACCTTAACCTCACCTTTTTGCCAGGCATGGTGGTGCATGTCTGTAACTCTAGCACTTGGGAGGCCGAGGCAGGAGGATCACTCACGGTGAGTTCTGGCCAGCCTAGTCTACAAAGTGAGTTTAAGGCTGAACTGTATAGTGAAACCCTTTCTCAAAAAAGATTGAGGAAAAAAAAAATCTTAAAGAATGATCCTGAAAGACAGAATTTGGGTCCCCTTCATATTTGCACCTCCAGGACTAGGCACAGTGTTTGGCACCTCATAGGTACTCAATGAAGTGTTTTGGACAAATTAACAAAAGAGTAAATGCTGTAATTGGGATGCCAAAGTGCCACATGGTGGGGGTTCCCAGCTCCGTGCTCTTAGCAGGTGGTGTGGGATCTTTAAAAGGAGGGGCCTAATGGGGGGCCTCAGACATATGGTATGGTGGCCTCAGAGGGGATGGCAGGAATCCAGTCCCCTCTCTTGGCAGGAATCTTGTCACCTCTCTCCCAGTGTCCTGGCCATGTAGAGAATGGTTTTGTCCTGTGTTCCTACTCTGATGAGCTGCCTTGCCACAGGGCCGAGTGACCACAGTCCCCCAAAACTGTGAGCGCAGTCAAACTTTTCTTTTTTTTTTTTTTTTGTTTTTCTTTTTCCTTGGTGTGGAGGATTGAATTCGGGGGCTTCTATATGCACAGTCTCCCACTGAGCCAGGTTCTTAATTCTACCTTTGTCTGTCTGAGTTGATTATCTCCGGTATCTTGTTAAGTACTGGAAAACTGACTGACAAACGTGGTAAGCAAATCAAGATTTTGGTTCTGTATGCTTTCCTACGAGAAGTATCTCAATGCGAGGACAGACATTTGTGTTTTGTAAAGTTCCCTCCAAGTTGATGGTCTGGTGCATCCAAAAACCTGACTAACCAAAACAGTGATTTAAACCTTTCATTCTCAGGGATGGAGATTTAGCTCAGCGGCATAAGTACCTGTCTTGCAAGTGTGTGGTCGTGAGTTGGATCCCCTGTACCGATTAAAAAAGAAAAAAAAAAAAACACCTTTCATTTGTTTCTGGTAGCCGCTGTGTAGCCTATTTCCCTGTAGGAAGGGGTATCTTTTGAGCTTTAGTGGGTGATTTAGGAATGAATCCTTGTGCCCCACGAACTCCTTCAGAATTCTACGCTATACAGGAACACAAGCCTATTTCCAGCCAGTTTGCTAGCTGCCTGTATCTCCTCACCTCGCTTGGACATAGCTGTAACAAACAGATTTCCAAACAGGCTTAGTGGAGTTCTGCGCTCTGTGTTTTTCCCTCTATGAAAAAAAAATGAATGCACTTGTTTGCTTGCTGAAATTTTAGATCCTTATTAGGATCGCACCCTGACTTGACACTCAATATGTCTACTAGGGGTAGGACGTGCACCCCCAGAGCATTGCAGATTGAAAGGGGTGCTCAGGGCAACCAGATGCTGTGAAACAAGTTCTGCACATCCAGCTTGTGAGCAGAAGACATTCTGGTACCCATCTGTGTACGTCAGGAGGTCACACAGAGGCACAGATCACAAGAGATCACAAAAGACCGTCAAGAAACCCTCCAGAAGCCAGTAATCATGCCAGCAGCCGAAGCTTCCTGTAGGAACACTCAGAGCTGTGTCAGAAGGCTTGCTTCTGAGATCTGAACCCTCAAATCTCTTTGTGGAGGCACCAGCAATAAAACGTTTTTATGTGGACCGCATTTTCTTTCCTGGAGACGTCAGAAAAGCACAGCACTGCCTTACAAGTCTAAAAAGGACATTTTGCTCCCTTCCTTAAAATCTTCCATGGCGCTGCTCCACCTTTGGTTCTGAATCACACAGAGATGGATATTTTTGTCCCTGGGCCAAGAAGAATATTCTGTGTGTCTTTCACACAGCAGCTGCAATTCACGGAAGAGTTTTATACCTGATTTTTCCTACAGCATTTAAAAAAATTTGCACTGGGCTTTTACAACACTAGTTTTTTCCATACCCAAGGAACCATGATGAGTTAGTGGAAGGAAAAACATTAACTGCCCACCAGCCCAGGGAGAGGTCAAGGGACACATTCAGAATCACATGGCGCCTCAGAATACCTGCCCGGGTAGTTTCTCAATCAGCCTGGAGGTTAGCTATTTAAACAGGGGGAGATATTTGCTCCTTTGGAAGCTCCATAATAGGGGGGAATATCCCCTTAGTTTTTCACTCACCACTCCATCACTGTAGTAAAAATAAAAACACATCCAAAGAAGCTTGTAGAAAATTCCTCTCCTGACGTCCAGAGTTGGCTATGATGAATTTGGAAGAGTGTGTTTGGAAGCCACATCAAGGGCCTGAGGTTGATTTTAAAGAGCAGGTCTGTGATTTCCCCCTCCTCCTGGCTCTGAAAAAAGATGGTCCCGAGGCACCAAGACCAGCACCCAGCCTGACGTGGTACTTTCACACTCCTTATGAGTGTAGCTTTCTGTGTATCTTTTTCCATCTTTGCTGAGATGTTTGCACTGCAGAAAAATGTAAGATAATGAAGGGGAGATGGAGGAACTTAATACCACGAGCCGCAGTCAAGCAGTGTGCGTAGCTCACAGACACTTTCGGTTCTGCATGAAAAGTTTCCCCTATCTTAGGTGATATTAAAACTGTATTTTCTCGGAATCCATAAATTGATCTTAGAAACTAGTCAGAACCTCCTCAGGTCCTTCCACAGCTGGGACACAAATATTCTCTTTGCCCCGACTTTCTCACCGGCCTACTGAGCAATTCTGTTTCCTTCCCTTCTTTTTCTAGCCCTCTGCAGCCACCTGGCTGGAGGGTCTCTCTGAGCTTCCCCTTAGTTTCCGATTTTGTTCTCTAGGCACTTTAGAAACCTCCCCGATCCTCAGCAGCCCTGTTTGGTCTTCAAAACAAAAACCAGACAGCTCCCTATCTGCCGTCAGCCTGTTCATTTAAGTCTTCTGTATTAGTGTGCATACATATGTAGGTTTCTGCAACTACCTGACCAACAGTGCTAAATCTAGCTATCAAAATTGACCATTAATCGGGCACAGTGGTGCATGGTAATCCCAGCACTTGGCAGGCTGAGGCAGGAAGATCTCTGTGAGTTTAAGGCCCAGCCTGAAGTACACAGTGACACTGTATCTCAATTTAAACAACAACAACAATAAAAATAACTGATCTTTAGGTTCTGAGATACCTAATAATGTAATGAAACGTACATGTCAAATGAACACTGGCCTTCGTGATGACAGGGGAGGAAAATCCCTAGAACTCTAGGCGACCTGGTGACTTACCATTGCTTACCGTACCGGGTGGGCTTCCTCTGACTGATAAGAATCCCTAGAGCAGCTCCCATCAGACAGAAAAACAGAATTTGGGGCAGAGAGGGCTGGGGGTGTAGGCTAGTGTTTAGCATTTGCCTAGTGTGTGTGAAGGCCCAGGTTCATCCCCAGTGCTGCAAATCTTACGTTTAAAAAAAAAAAAAAAACAAGAAAAGCTTTCTTTACAGACGGAAGGAAGCGAGCCTGGTGACACTATAGATTTTATTTGGTGGTACCAAAAGATCAAACGCCAGGCCCCAGGCGTGCTATACAAGTACCATGCCACTGAGCTACACCTCAGCCTGTTTGTGTAAATTTTAGATATGAAAAACTACAGATACCAGCTTCAGTTATTAGCAAGCACAAACTTAGGTTTTTGATTCTTCCTTAATTAAACTTCTCATTCCAAAAAAATGGGTTAATACACAAACTTTTACAGCTTAATTTCTGAAATAATTTAATAAAAACAGGAAAATGAACAAATCTATATGTATGTGTATAACAGGAAAGGTTTATTACCAGGTCCTATAGTGGGGGAGTACAGTAACCCCAGGTGCTGATAAGCTCTTACTGGAGAGCGTGGGAAAGGGTGTGAAAGTGTCTCTCAGGATGAGAGCCCACACCATGAAGAAGCAGAGAAATCCAGCAAAAACTAGACTATAACTGGGCACAGTGGTGGACTCCCGTGATCCTACTACTTGGGAGGCTGAGGCAGGAGGATTTCTGTGAGTCTAGGCCAGCCTGGGCTACAAAATGAGTTCAAATCCAGCCTGGACTATGCAGTAAGACCCTGTCTCAAAACAAAAACAAAAAGCACAACTAGACTTGCTGATGCTATTGTTTTGTCCGTGAAATTTACCTTTCTTTTTGTTCCTTTTTACCAACGACACATGAGCATCTCACAGGCAGCTCAGCTGTTATTATGTCTGCCTTTAGCCTAAAAAGAAGACACCCAATTTATGTTGTGAGTTCAGGTTACCATGGTGCCTCGGTTCACGAATGCGTTTATTTATCAACAGTTTGGTTCACAACTGTTCATAAACATAAGCATTTGGCAAACTTTTTTTTTTTTTTTTTTTTTTTTTTTTTTTTTGTGAATTCTACATCAAGTGACAAACATGACTGTGGGCATCTTTTCCAGAATCATGGAACAAATTAAGTTCATGAACTGAGGCCCCGCTGTACCTTGATCCCTAAGCGTCAGCTCAGTGGGTGTGTGTGTGTGTGGAGGGGGAGGCATCAGCTAAATGAAAAATGAGTTTCCTTATTTAGCTCCTCAACTAATTTCAGTGGTTTTATTATCCTGGTCCAGGTGCAGATTTGTTACTGTTAGCCCATCTTCTTTCTTCATCTTTAAAAAGAAAAAGGTATAGCAAGGGAAGGAGGAGGTAATTTCTGAATTCTTATCCCATCAAGGTAGCCTGGTATTATGATATTAAAACTCTAGGTGGGTATTACAGTCACGTTCAGGGGTTTTTCATGCACAGACCCCGGTTAAATCCAGGTGCGGCAGCCTGGACTTGTGCTAACGGTTAGAAAGACCGTAACCCCACACCTTTTAACCCTACCTGGATCTTTGCCTGTCGCCTCAGCTGACGGTTGACACTGCACGCAAGCCATTCAGCTCATATTCCATAACATACAGTAATAATCATTAGTATTTTACATTTTCCTCGAAGACTTTATATTAATCCAGTTTGAATCCCAGCAGGAAGTCATTTAGATTTGGGAAATAATAAATCCCAGACAATTATAACACCGCGATGACAGAGGTCAAACACATACACACAAAAAGACAGACATCATACACCTTAGCAGTTTTCACAAGGAGCTCTCACCTTAGAGATGCAATAGAAATCACACCTACTTTGTTTTTGACACTGAGGGTAGAACCTGGAGGCTTGTGCACCCCAGGCAAACACTACCACTGAGCTACATTTCCAGTTCATTTTATTTCATACAGAGTCTTGCTAACTTGCCCAGGCTGGCTTCAGGCTTGTGACTCTCCTGCATCACTCTCCTGAGTAGCTGGAATTACAGATGTGACCCCCTATACTCTGCTCAAAATTATACTTCTTCACTCGAATTTTCTACTTTGTGGAATATTTGGTGTATTGACACTTCCCTCTTATTTTTATTATGAAATGCAACTTCTTTTTCTGTAGAACAAGTATTGGGTCCAGAAAAAAATCTAAGGAGCTCAATAAGGATTCAGCAAAATTTATTCATAAAAATCGCATAAAGATAAAGATTATATTTTACTGATAAATTATTCACAGAATTACCTAAAATAAGTTACAGGATAGGAATTCAAAGTAGTCAGAGTTACTTTTATGTGTGGCATACTCGTTCAGAGACTTTAAAAGAAAGTCAATATTATAATAACAAAAGAGAGAGCAGAGTCTAACCAACCTGAAGAAGATTCCAAGCACGGAACACACATGCTATCTTTTGAAAGGTTAGTCCACTGTAGAAGCGTCTGGCTTTTGGAAAGGAACGCATGGCATGGTTAAAGTCTGGAGGAGGCAGAGATGCCGGCTTCAGAGTGCAAGCGGTTTGGGGGTGGGGTTAGTGGTAGGGCCCTTGCCTAGCATGGGACCACACACACACATGCACACACACGTACGCATGCACACACACATGCACACACACATGCACAGATATGCAGACACACACACACATACACACACAAAAGTAAGAGCACACGTGGAGAGCTCTGTAGCTACAGATAAAGTCACCCCCAGCATACGGCCTGTGTAGATCCCACTTAGGAAACAAGTCCATTTGGCAGAGAAATGGCACGGCAGTCACAGAGCAAACAGGACTGTAGCAGATGTCAGGGCACAGATAACAACTGAACTGACAAAATCCCGCCTTGTTTATACGGCCTGCGCTCCCAGTCCAAGGACCCAGAAGGGCAGCAGGGATTTTAATTTTGTTCCTATTGGGTCCTCAGTTTTGGAAACTATGCCTGGCTCTTATAAGATGTTTCCTGATGGATGAATACAAACCAACTCCTCAAGACAAGTTTGTCCAAGGAAATTAAATTCTAAAAATATCTGATGAGCACCTGAACAATTGGCCTTGGTGTTCAGAAGTGACTGCTATGCCAGGCCCTGTAGCAGGACATGAGAACACATGTGCTGGGCGCGGGGGCGGAGACGCTGGCACCAACGAGCGACTTTGGGGAAAAGACGACATTAGGAATGGTATTCAGTGCTGGGGGCGGAAGGGA
The DNA here is from genome assembly GCF_034190915.1 of Cavia porcellus. Taxonomy (NCBI): domain Eukaryota; kingdom Metazoa; phylum Chordata; class Mammalia; order Rodentia; family Caviidae; genus Cavia; species Cavia porcellus. The sequence continues at coordinate 37,089,553 of NW_026947504.1, read as the reverse complement.
ACATGAGACCCGGGGCCCTGGGCTTTGTGTTTGATTTTCTGAACACCCTGAGGCCAGGAATCACTTCACCTAGCTCTAAATGGCAGTGTTTGTGTCTGCGTATTTCTATTAGGCACCCAATAAATACCCGCAACTGACGAGGAGGCACGTGTGACCCACAGAGGCAATGGACAGAGCGGCAGGGTCAGCTCAGCACGCTGGCCAGGACCAGCCAGGGAGTCACCCCAGGCTTCCCTTCTGGTTCTCTACCTCATTTGCTTGAATGGCTGTACAGGGCCAGTCTAGGATGGTCTCTCCCTCACATGGTCTGAGAACAGTTGTTCCAGAATTAAATGTGAAATACCCATTCCCTGGGCCCCATTTGGGTCCTCCTGAATCAAAACCCTGGGTGAGAACCCCAGAAACTAGAGTTGGAAGCAAATATCCCAGGAAATTTCCTGCATGTCAAAGTTTGGATTCTACTGATACAGAAAAGATCAGAGAAGAATCCTCAAGCACTCACATTTTAGTAAATGAAATCTCTAGAGCACGGGAAACTCCTATTCTGAGTTGTTACTTTGGCTCAGTGCTTTTACACGTACCAATTTAATCTTCAGTGACACCTTGGTAACTACCTTGTGTTTGAGGAAGCAAGCAAGGGGTGATAAGTAAGGCACCTAACCCTGCACAGTGAGTAAGGAGCAGAGAATCAAATTCCTGAGCTTCATTCCTGAGACCTCAAATGCTACCCCCACCACATCCCACTGCGTTTCAGGAAACTGCAAAATAGAGGGAACCAGGGCATTGTCTAGTGCTTGTCTTCAGGAAATGGACACAGCCAGCTTCTGTATACATTTGCCCAGATGCACTGCTGGAAATCAAGATTTGAGAGTTTCATGTAGCTTACGTACATGGAGTGCAGATGTTGGTATGTCCTGGTCACATTTAACTTGAGTGGACCTAGGAAACAGAGAATGCTGTGAGAAGCGGCTTGTCTGGACCAGGTCTAGGAACAGCACCTGCAAGGGACAGACAAATACCTTAACAGGTCAAAGAGTAGGGTTGTGCACCCAGCAGCAAAGTGCAGACTGACACCCTCATGTCTAACCCTGCTGTACAGATCCAGCCTACAGTCCCCCCAGGGCAGCCAGATCTCCTCGTCTTTCAGAGAAGCCAGCCCAGCTTCCCAATTCTGAGGGAGACACAAATAACTGACAAGTTTAAGATACACCACATCAGGCCCAAGGGACAGGACTCAAGACAAGTCCAGGCTCCTGGGGCTCCCAAGTGCAGGAGGAACATCCAAATCCCAAGGAGTTAAACTGTAAACAGTGCCACGGACACAGGTTAGGGAAAATGGTTTTCGTTTGATTGTACATCCTGCTGACATGAAGCATCAGCCTTATTACTACTGTGACTTACTGAAATGCCCATCAATTTTCTTTTGATTTTATACAAGTAGGCCAGATAAGGCCTGAAGGCCTGATTTTTATAACTTCATCTCTTCTATTACCCTACCATTGTAAAGATGCCTGGTTCTGGTTTTGGAGTGACCAGCCTTTAACTTATCTTAAAATAGTTAAATGGAAAATGAAGCAAACTTGTAGGAACGGGCCTTCAGTTTTTGCAGACCTCTTGCCCATGTCTGCTTTACAAAAGCACCCAGGAATTCTCTAAGTTGAACTTCTCGGCACTGAAGTGTTCAAGCTGCCCTGCTTTGGAGCAGAAATTACTCGTGTCTGTCTGCTTCTGGTTCACAAAAATTGAGGACACACATGCACAATGAGCACATGATGTGTGGTTTACAACTGATGCCATAATGCTAAACTTCACCACTGCTGTTTATCAAATGGCTTTACATAGCCCAGTGGCTACGGCTGAACTAGTGAATGTTGTTTTTAACAGTTCCACACTCGCAGTGGTACTCAGGAAAAAGGACAACACTTCACTCTTTAGGACTGTCATTGTTTTAGGGAATATTTTAACAACTTTATGGATAGATTTAAAAGCTCTATACATATCTGGAGATCTATGTATTTACCTATAGATATATAGGTATCTAGATCTAGATAACTATTTTGTTTTGCAGTGCGCAGTCATTCCCATGCCATCAAGACCGGCAGCGTCAGCCGACCAGAGCAGGAATCCGGACGCGCGGAGAGCAGCGTGGCTCCGGCACTCCCTTGGGAACATTGGTGCGGAGGCGCGTACACGCGTGACCCGCAGAGATCACCGGTTTCAAGACACAACAACAACAAAAAAGCGCCCAGGAAGTGAGGCGCGCAGCTCTTGATCTCAGTGCTTCCACGACTACGTGTTTAAACGGTAACTTTTCACTGGAAAAACAAAGCGCGCCCAGAGGGCGGTGCGCAGAGGGCGGTGCGTTTTGGAGAAGGAGAGCCTCCCCCTCCCGGAAGTCTGCCGGAGCCGGGCCCGAGCTGCGCGGCCATCCGCGTCGCGGCGAGGCGGGGCGCGCGCGACCGCCGGGGACGCTGCGGGCCGCGGGGCCGGGCAGGCGAGGACCTCGCTGGGCTGCGCTCGGGCCGGTTCTGCGCGCGCCTGGGCCGCTGCTTCCCGGGGCGCGCGCCGGGGCTCCCGCTTCCCGGCCGCCCCGCCCCACGCCTCCCCCTCCCCCACGTCTGCTCCCCATCTCTCCCCCTAGTCTCCCTGCCCCCCAGCTCCTCCTCACCTTCTTCTCGGCCCGGCTCCCACCTCCCCCCGCCGGCTCCCGCCTCCTCGCCGCCCCCACCGCCTGCGCCCTGGCTGCGGGCTTCCCAGGCTTCGGCGGCGGCGCGCGGGGGTCCGGGCCGAAGGCGGCTCCGAGCCTCTGGGTCAGGGATTCGCACGGGAAAGTTTGCTCGCAGCTCGGCGCACCGCTCCTTCCTGCCGCTGCCCTTCCAGCTGCGCCCCTAGCGCGGCGCTTCTCCCACGATCCGCGCCCCCCACGCCCGGCCGGCTGCTCACTCCCTCGGTGACCCTGCTCCAGACATTTCGCACGGACAGGAAGGGCAGCTAGGACGGCAAAACGAGGGCGCAGAGGGGGACTGAGGCGTGAGAGCGGCTTGCGCTGGCTAGCGGGAGGAGACAAGAAAGTTCCTTTAGAGCGGAAATCTTAACTGATAGCTGGTTGGGGTAGTTAACTGTAAAAATCGGGTAGCTTTGATAAAGGGAAATACAGGTGACTCGCTCGGTATGCCTGTAATGTTAGCAGGGAGGCTGAGGCAGGAGGAAAACAAGTGGGCAACTTACATCAAGACCCTTTCTCAAAAGGTTTTAGAGTTTGTGCAGTTTGAGCTGGCCTTGAGCTCACTTTGTAGCCCAGGCTGGTCTTGAATTTGCAAGGGTCCTCCTGCCTTAGCCTCCTGAGTGCTGGGATTACAGGCCTGAGCCACCCTGCCAGGCTTCAAAAGAATTTCTTAAAGGCCGGGAACTGGGCACGTAGCTCAGTGGTACGGTGCTTTCCTGGTATGCACCAGACCCTGGGTTCAATCCCCACTGGCATACACATACCAAAAATAGGGTGGCGTTTACAACCCAGGTGCAAGGAAAGCCACTTTGCCAGGCACCCCAGGCAGGGTGCATGGAGAGGGGATGTGTTTATGGCCCCTTGTACAGAGCAGGGAATTTCTACCTCGTATGTGTGTTGGGGAGGCCCGGGGTAGCAGACACACAATAAACAGTTTCAGCATAGGGCGCTGTGCAAAGAGCACTGCCAACTTTGCTGTATTCAACCTTTGTAACAATTAGGCGGCTGCTTTACTTCTGTTTCACACATGAGCAGAGGGAGCTGTGGACTTGGCAGCGACCACACGGCCTTCTGCCTGCCTGAGACTCAACTCTGTAACATCCAAAGTGCATGCTATGATGCAACTTAGCACTGGGGCGCTTAGGGCAATATGGGTCAGCTTCAACGCAGATGGACCCTGCACTGCGTTTGGGCGATGGCTAGGTCGGTTTTCAGTAGACAGGGGCGTGCTCAGGGTTCTCCCGGACCTGTATTGCACAATGGACGTGATCAGTGCCTTTTTACCCCTTGGGATTTTGCTGCAGCCTTTCATTAGCAGGAGTCTCAGAATGCTTAGACGCTCTCCAAAGCATGTACTTGAGTAGCTAGTGTGTCTGGCTGGCCCACGTCTTGTAGCTTAGTAGAGACATTCCGGGGTCCTAGACTGGTATTGCTGTACAAACATCACTGCACTATCCAGTGGGCTTTGAAAAATCCTCCATATCCCATCTTCTACAAAGGAGATGCAGAGTATCAAGGAGGGGTAGCCAGCAAGACAGATTAAACTGGAAGGTTAGGCAGGCTGTAGGGGCACACAGCTGTAATCCCCGCACTTAGGACTGGGACAGGAGAAGCCTGGGCCCAGCCTGGGCAAGACCTGGTCTCAGTGTGTGTGTGTGTTCGCTGGGAAGGTCTCCTCATGGTTAGTCTTCCATTTCCTCAGGTTAGGATCTAAAGCCACCAATGTGGGCTTACACCCCGTGACACCCGCAGTTTGTTTTGGGGTCATGGATGGGAAGATGCCTATGGTTACTTAGCTGACAACCCAAGGAAATCACATGGGTTCCATTTGCCTGCTTCCCATTCATGGAGGGGGCTTCTCAGGCCACAAAGAAGTAGCCTCAGGTCATTCCCAGCTACTGCTCTGCGACAGACTCAGGCCACCTCCTCCTCATGGGTAATGATCCTAGTCTTTTTGGGTTTTCTTTTGGTTTTTGAGACAGTCTCACTATGTAGCCCGGGCAGATCATCCTGCTTCAGTCTGCCAAGTGGCTGGAATTACAGGTGTGTGCCACCATGCCCAGCTTATCTTTAGTCTTCCTGTTATGAGACTGTAGGTCAGTGTGCCACAGTGAGCCCTGGGAGTCCCCTCATCAAGCAAGCCAAGTCACCCCACATTCCCCCAGCAGCTGAGCATTGAGGTTTAATTGGGTGGAAAGTGGGGAGAGGCTGCCTCTAAGGAAGTCTTTTCCTGAGTCTTGTAGTGAGACTTTCTGTTTACTGGAAAGTATCTTGGTCAGCTTTCTGTTGCTGTAACAAATCCCTGAGTATAAGAAAAATTGATTGGCTTACAATTTCAGAATCTGGGATCAGAGTCCTGAAAGGTCTGCCGTGATGTGACAGGCAAAAGGAAAAGCAGGAGGGGTGGGCTCACGTTACCCCACTCTCTAGGTAACGAGCTTACTTCTATCCTGACTGTGCACCATCACAGGGCTGCAGCCTGGTGACCCCATCATTCTCTTTAGGCCCAAACTCCAGTACCACTGTATGAGAGATCAAGCATCTAACACATGAATTTGGGGGGCACAATGAAACCACAGAGCCTTGAAAGTGGTCAGGGACTCCCCTCCCTCCTGCTAGGCTCCCTGAAGAGAAGTGGCTTAGGGAGTTAAGAGGAGCCACCTCTTACCTTCCTAAATTCAAGCAGAGCCCCAGGGCTGGATCCTCTTCGGGCTGGTAGCTCTTTGCTGCTGATATGTATGTGTCTGTGTGCTGTCATACTGCTTCTTCCCCAGGCTTGCCTACCACTGCAGCGCCCTTTTCTGGTGACAGTCCCTCTGCTGGATACCATCCCCAGTGTCATTCCTAGGGATTCCAGAGGTTTGCATGTTCCGGGAAGACAGTGACATAGATGTTAGCGATTTGAGCCTGGAATTACATACAAAGAGTGCCTGCAGCCCAGGTCCGGCTTGGGGGCCAGAGACTGCTAGGTCTGATCCTGCTTTTTTTTTTTTTTTTTTTTTTTTTTCTTTTTTCTGGTACTGGGGATCGAACTCACAACTGCCTGCTTGCAAGGCAGGCGCTTATGCCGCTGAGCTAAATCCCCAGCCCCCAGAATGCTAGGTCTGGCTGTTGTAGAATGCTGAGGAAAATTCTTTGGGTTCTCAGCACCTCTTAAATCATCACAGAGGGCGTGAGCCACTTCCACACGTACAGGCTGCCTCTGGCCCCCGAAGGAAGATGAACGATGTGTGATAAAATCAAGATGAAGTTCTGTGTAAATCTTTCCAGATCACCAAGCTTGTGGGAAATTGAAGATGAAAGGGATATTAAAGACCATCTCGTTCTACCTCCTCATTTTGCAGCTGCAAAAACTGAGGCTCAGGGAGGGGTGTGAGGAGGCTTCGGGCACACGGCTGCCTGGGGGTGGGCACTGTATCCCCTCTCTGTGGCCATGGCCACCTGCTGCCGTCTTTGGACCTCTGAGTACAGTTAAGGAGAAATCAGGCCTCCAAGCATCTTTGCCCCCTGCGATGTAGATTCTTTCCGCTGCTAAAACTAGGTACTGTTAAAAAATGGGTTACCCCATCGATTACCGAGGCTCTCTGCTCTAAGAGTGCTGTTGGAGGCGGGAGAACAGGCAGGTAGGGGAATCAGTCACCAGACTTCTCCCTGGCCGCTGGGGCTCTGTCCTTCAGCCCTCAGGGTCAGAGAGTACCCATGGAGTGGACTGCTAATTGCAGTCAACTTGCACACTTGCCCTCCAGCGGGGAAGCTGTAGGAAGGGTCGCTTCCTTATCTAGCTGGACTGGGGTGGAAAGAGGTTGTGTCAAGTGTAATAAGATAGACTATAAGAGTGTAATATTCCATAATTGGGCCCCTTAACAGCAATCTAAACCAATTCAGGAGTTTTGGAACCCTACGCAATTAAAGGGAATCAGGTTGAGGCAAATGTAAGTCTTTGCTATAAGAAAGCCAGAGCTCAGTGTCTAGGTGATGGTCCCTGACGTTTCTAGACGTCAGCAGATACAGGCCAGAGGCCGGAGGGTAAGGGATGGGAAGAAACCTGGGTGCAAATGTGTCTGAAGGGTACAGTCTGAAAGAAAACAGTAGACTGATAAACCATTCCCAAAATGCTGCAAGAGAGGTCTCTGATGTTATTAAAGAACCATTTCATCAGAATAAAAGAGGAAGTGGTCCTGTTCCCTTCTGGGCAAGTTAGGCCTCCCCTGGACTACTGGGGACAAATATGGTCCTCAACCTTTGTGCTGTCAGCATGCTGTCACTACGACAAAGTACCTGACATATAAAACTTAAAGAAAGATTCATTTGGTCTGGTTTCAGTCCATGGTTATAGGGCTCTATCTTTTTTTTTTTTTTTCTTTTTGAGACGGGGTCTCACTATGCATTCAGGCTGGCCCTGAGCTCACTTTGTAGCCCAAGCTGGCCTCAAACGCACAGCGATCCTCCTGCCTCAGCCTCCCGAGTGCTGGGATTACAGGCATGAGTCACCTGCCCAGTTTAGGGCTCTATCTTTTTAGGCCATCAGTGAAGCAGACATGGTGGCAGGAGTGTTGTGGAGGAAAAGACATGGTGGTCCAGGGTATGGCAGCAGGAAGCCACGAGGGTGAGAGAGCCAGAGGTTGGGCTGGAACCAGACATGGTCCTCAAGGTCACATCTCGTGACCCACTCCCTCTGCTAGTCCTCACCGCCTGTTTCCAGGTGGGCCTCTCTCCTCAGCCTCCCCAACAGCTGGGAATACAGCTGTGGGCCACCAGGCCTAGCGCAATGAGCAATTTTTTACTCTTGGTGAGTCACATGTGGCCATATGGCAAAGCCACCAAAGGAGAGCTTCTGTGAGTGAGGAATAGGTGCTCCTCAGAGCGGGGAGCTTTGAGAGTTTGACCCTCCTGCTTAGAGCTGGGAAGAGTGAGCCACCTGGGGCGCCTCTGCCTCCAGGTGTGGATCCTCCGATGTGGCAAAGCCACTTGTTGGACTGGAGCATTGTTGGCATTTTATTTAATTGTTTATCAGTGTTTGGGCATGAACTCAGTACCTTGCATATGCTAGGCTAGTGCTGGGCGTCTGAGCCACTCCCCTGTCCCTTGGATCTGAATTTTTCTTACTGTCAAATTATATGAATTGTCATGGGCCAGGCTACCTTTTCCTTGAAAAAACAATTAAAAAAATTTTGGTCTACGGATGTAGTTTTTCTACATGAATATACCTCCAGTGTTGTTTATCAAAACTGTCCCCCTTCTCTGAAATGTAGTTTGGAATATGTAAGATTTAGAAGAGAAAGATTTTGGTTTCCTGAGAATTATGTGTCTTTCTCTGAGTGTATCCAAAGATTGATGGAGATGTGGCTGGTTTGTCTTGTGCACACATCCGACACGCTTCCCACCAGGAAGTAACCACCGATGCTGCCTTCTGGGCATCTTTTTAGAGAAGACATGTCATGTGTCCCAAGGAGAGTGTCAGCGCTCAACAGCTGGGAGAGGATGGGACAGCTCCAGTCATCAGGATGCAGCGGTCCAGGTGGTCAGTCAGGACTCTACGTGGTACAGACAGACAGACAACATCGTGAGCAAGACTCCAGTATATCTTCCCTCCTGCAAGGGAGGCAGAAGTGTTCCTTTTGAAAAGAACAGTAGCTATGTAGGATCAGCAGAATCTGCAGGACGCTGAACACACACGTCTGTGTGGTTTTATTAATTCAAAGAAAGCAAATTACAGTGGTTGTAGAAGACTCCAGGTTTCTCACTGGGAGAAAAAGGACAGAGGGTGAGTGCAGAGCAAGCCCTGGCAGCTTCTGGCTCTGTGTCCCACGCGGTTTTGCTCTGTCCTCACCCAGCCAGAAGTGCATCTTAGAATTACGTGCTGAGATTTTTGCTGCCTAAAAACCCCCAGAGGCTGGAAGCACACAGCACTCTTCTGTTAACCTAATAAGTTGAGCAGGGAAGGGCTTTCTGGCAATTCTGAGTTCTTTAAACTTATAGCACAAAACAACACAGAAAAAGCTAAATAACATTTCACCATTTTGAGAGCAGACAATCAGGAGCTGAGCATGGTGACACATGGTTGTAATCCCAGCACTCTGGGAGGCTGAGGCAGGAAGATCACAACTTTTTGAGCCCAGCCTCGTCAATTTAGTGACTTAGTGAGATTGTCTCAAATAAAAAATAAAAAAAGTGTGAGAGATACAGCTCAGAGAAAAGGCCTGGTGTTCAGTCCCCAGTACCGAACGAAGCAAACCAAGCCAAACCAAAGAACCCAGACAACAAAACAAAAACACCAAAAATGAAACCAAAAACAAACAATTTTTTAAAAACCTAACAGAAAAACAAAAGCTAGACTACATAAGTGTTGTAGTCAGGGGTTGTGCAGAGAACAATTAGAATCAGGACATGGAGTTTATAATATTATTTTTATAATGGTCACTGAGAGTTAATACAAAAAAATGCAGGAAATCTATCCGTAACACCAAAGACATGGAATAATTAGTCAATGGACCTAAATCCCACAGCAGTGTCTCACATAAGTCCTGATGAAGACTCAGAGCTCATGACAATGCCTCCCACGAGTCCAACTGGAGGTCCAGAGCCCACAAGAAGGACTCACGCCAGTCTCTTTTACGGATCCGTGCTGGGAAAGCCAAAGGTCAGCAGTGGAAGCCAGAGAGTCTATGCCAGCCAGGTGAAGAAGCTATGTTAGTGGGATGAGGGTTCTATGCTGGAGCCGAGAAGTCACACTCGCAACAAAGACCAGGGCTGTCCTGAAAGGCACCACAGCTGTCCTCAGCAACACGTAGGCCTCAAGCTCCTCCTCAAGCTCCTCCTCTGACAAGCACAGTCGGGTACATGCCGACTGTGTGGGGAGGAAATCAGTGTGGGGAGTTCATCCTGGAGACCAAGCGGCACACATCTTCCCCTCGGAAGCCAGGAAGCAGTGCTCAATGTGAGCTTCTCCAGGAGAACCAACGGCTCAAACAGCAACTCGCAGAACCCACAGTGCCTCCATGCGACAACACATTAACACCTTCCTTCTCCTTCTCCACCTCTTTATTTATGCTGGCAACTTTCCTCGGTGGAGCATCTACGCTCAGTGAAATGCTGATATAATCTAGCTGGCATTCAGTTGACCACCAGTTCTCAGTCCATAACAATAAGGGATGATACAGGAGTGAACCTTTCTGGCCTAATTTCAGCCAGATTTGAGAACATAGTTTCAGGAGAGGTAAAAGTAGGAGGATGCTGGAAATCGCCCCTCGGAGCTCTTCAGGACAGACTTTTGTTTCAGTTTGGGGGAGGTGAAGCAGACCAGACATCAGGAGTTGGGGTGTTTCTGTTACTTTGTCTCAGGCTTGAGGACAACTGATGTCCTTTTTGCCTGGCTCTCCCTCACTCAGGCTGGCCTTGGGTCTGTGTCCAGTCCCTGGTGCTGGGAGGACCTCGTCCTGGCTCTTGCACAATCAAGACACCAGAACAGGGCCTGCGGCATCCCCAGTGCTGGCTTTTGTGCTTTCCTGCCTACTTGTGCTGACGGTGTTTTTCAGGACAGGGCTGCATGTTGCCCATCATTAGTGCCTACTACAAGCCTGTCCTAAGGTCGGCCATCAATAAAGATTCTTTCAACACACTATTAAATTAAGTGAAAAAAAAAAATCAAAGGAAAGCAAGTTTGCATTAACCTTCTTGGAGCAAGAGGTAAATCCACAGCTTGAATTTTCAAGGCCTGGGCCCCAGAAGTCATTTTTCTGGTGGGGTCTGGGTGGCCAGGGCAGGTTTTTTTTTTTTTTTTTTGGCTTTTTCTTTTTTTATCGGTACCGGGGATCGAACTCACGACTGCCTGCTTCCAAGGCAGGTGCTTATGCCGCTGAGCTAAACCTCCAGCCCCTTCCTCAGTGCCCAATTTCCCTGACAGGTCCATCTTGCAGTAAATAATCAACACCCATTTGTTAAGTGAAGAAGGAAGTGGCCCGGTGTGATGACACAGGCCCCCAAACCAGCTGCTCAGGAGGATGGAAAGTTTGAGGCCGCCTCAGCAGCTTAGCAAGCCACTGTCTAGAAAGGAAGTAAGGAAGCAAGCAGAGAAAGGAAAAGACGGGAAGGAGCTGGGGTCTGGGGTGGCTTGGTGGTCTAGCCTTGCCCAGCAGGCCTGAGATCCTGGGTTCAATCCCCACCACTGAGAAATAAATTAATTTCATTTAAAAAATAAAGTGACGGGTACTAGCCTGACTCAAAGTTGTCCACGAAAGGGACCCGTAGGCGGGCGTGGTGGCTCATGTCTGTAATCCCAGCACTCGGGAGGCTGAGGCAGGAGGATCCTTGCGAGTTCGAGACCAGCCTGGGCTACAAAGTGAGCCCAAGGCCAGCCCGAACTGCATAGGGACACCCTGTCTCAAAAAGACCAAAAAGAAAAAGAAAGGGGCCCGTTAGGAAACTTCTCCCTGCACCGGAAGAGAGCAGCGCAGCTCCCCTTTTTCCACCAGGAATTTCCCAGTGCAGGGGTGCTGCGTGGCCACGACGATCCCGGACCAGAGAGGCGACAAGGCCCCTCGACCCCAGGACGGCGGCAGGAGAGGGGCAGACAGGGCGCCCGCGCGGCCCCGGGGCTCGGGGTGGGGCTCGGGGCTCGGACGCGGCCCCGCGGGGTGCAGCCCCCAGCGTCCCCCTCCCCGCCCCCCGCTCCGCCCGCGCCTCCATTTGCTGCGCTCGGGGCAGGCGGGTCCCGCGGCCCGGGAAGGGACCTCTGCCGGCGGCCGGCGGCAGTGCGCGGCGTGCGGAGCCCCGGGAGGGAGGCCGGGCGGCGGCCGGGGCTTCTCCTGCAGCCCGGCCCTGGCTGGACGCCGAGGTCGCAGTGCGATCTCCAGTGTCGCGCGGACGTGTGCGCTGACAGGGGACCCCAGAGTCGCCCTGCTGGCTCTCGGCGACGTCTTCAGCCAGCCTCGCCCTCCCCCCATGCCCAGCACGCGCGGCCAGCCTTGGTCCTGGAAGAGATGCCGAAGCCTTTGGGATTTCGCTTACCGACCTCCGCCTCCGGGAGGGCCCCCTCCAGGTCTGTGCGGGTGCGCCCGCCTGGAAGGGTGTGGGGGGCGGAAACCGAGCACCTGCGTTAGAAGTTAATGAGAGAAGCATGCAAAATGCACAGAGGGCACTAAGAACATACTACAAGTCAGACTACTGGAGACACAGGTCTACCTCACAGTTATAATCACCGACTTTCATGCCAAGTCCTAGGACAAAAAGAACTTTTTTCTTTTTTTAAAGGGGGACTGGGAAAACCTTTGCACTCAGCTACACCCCGCCTCTCCCCTCTGAGACAGTCTTGCTAAATCCTTAAATCGCCGGCTGGTCTCCAGGCTGCGATCCTCCTGCCTCGGTCTCCCAGAGAAACACATTGCGCTGGCCAGAAGGAAGAACTCGGGGGGGCCGCAGAGGTAAACTGGCTTCTCGGAGTTGCTGTTTTGGAGCTGGGCCCTTCAGGAGCGGGAGAATGGGGGTTTTGGAAGATGAGGGTCATGGGCGTGGCATCTCACCTGGGAAACCTGGTGGTGGAGGTTTAAGGTGAGGTAGGGCTGGACGGGGTAGGTGGGACTGTGCCAGTGGCCTCGGGGAGCCTCGGGATTCCTCTGCACCCAGGAAGTGTGTGGTCGGGAACCAACTAGAGTTCCCTGAGCAGGCAGCCCCACCTGGGAACTTGTGTCTTTTCCTCTCTTTTATCTATTTCAATCCCTAAAAGCCACCCCTCTCTCTTTTTCTTTCTTTCTCTGTCTCTGTCTCTCTCTCTCTCTCTCCCCTCTCCATAGTAGAACTGGGTTGAATATAGCACTTTCACACCAGGTTATATCCCCAGCCCTTTTTCTTTTTAGACAGGAGTCTTGACAAATGGCTACATTGCTCTGGCTGGGTTTTGAACTCTCAATCCTCCTGTCCCAGCCTCCCAGAATGTTGGGATCACAGGTGTGGGCCAACACCCTGGGCTTCTTTCCTGAGTCCATAAACAGCCCTCCTGGGAATGCTGACATCCTCTAAGGGTTTGATGAGCCCCAGATGAGGGAGTGGAATCTGGTGGCCGGCTGGGTGGCATTCCAGGAGCAAGCTGGACTGTGCAGGTAAGTTCAGGGCAGTAAGGGCCTACAGTAGACAGGTATGGGATGTGGAGACAGTACATCAGTTGGGAGGGGGAGAGTGCTAACTAAATGCTCTTTTGAACATGCTGAGTGTCAGGATGCCATTTATGATTAAAGATCTTTTTTTTTTTTTTTTTTTTTTGTCTTTTTCATTTTTATCGGTACCGGGGATTGAACTCATGACCGCCTGCTTGCAAGGCAGGTGCTTATGCCGCTGAGCTAAATCCCCAGCCCATGATTAAAGATCTTAAATGGTTTTATTTTCATCCTACACACGAGTTTCATGTGATAACAGGTGGCACATATGTGGAGAACTTCCTCGAGACCACTAAAAGTCAGAGCTGGAGGGAGACCATCTGGGTGGGCAGGGAGTTGCCAAGTAAGGAGAGGCCAGTTCCCCGAGGAAGTCAGTGCAGGAGACAAAATTGGGGAGGGGTAGACGTTCGGAAACACACCAGGAGAACTGATTAGGGAGGAAGAAAGGAAACCTGGGGGGGGAGGCACTGATACAGAGGAGAAAGGCCTTCCAGAAAGAACCAGTGGAAGAGAACTGGCCTTGGGCACTGTTTATCAGCCCGGCCTTGAGCAGTGTTTGCCAGCCAGTTATGAACCAACCAATAGGGCAATGAAACCAGCATTTAAAAGGACAACAGGGAGTGTGAGGGGAGAATCAAGTTTTATATTATGTACAGGCACAAGTGCTCTGTGTTGAATGTGATCATTGTGTATATCTAAAATACACCAGTAAAATGATTGAAGAAAAATAAATACATAAATGGATAATAGAAACTGTCAGACTGTATCTTACATGGCATTTTAGTTACTTTTCCCTTGTTGCAGGGACAACGTACCCAACACTTAAAGTTAGAAAGGGAAAGGTTTATTTAGCTCATAGCTTGCAGAGGTTTCAATCATAATCAGCTGACTCCAAGGCAGAGTATACAGCAGAGATGCAACCATAGTTGAGGGCAGGAGAAGACAGCAAAAACAAGGAGAGAGGAAGAGAGAGAGACAGAGAGAGAGACAGAGAGACACAGACAGAGACAGAGACAGAAACAGAGAGAGACACAGAGAGACAGAGACAGAGCTCTTTTTCTGCCTTATATTGCATGTAAATCACCCTAGGGTGGGTGTAGCACTCACTTAGATGTGTAGTATGAGTTTGTGTTCTTGAAAACAATGAATTTTAGGACCAATGGAGGTTAAGAGCTGAATGTATTTACTGAGAGAAAGAAAGCTTCTGTCTGAGAGAGATAGAAGGGCACCCTTGTGAGTTACCAGGGACTCTTTCTTTTCTAGGGACTTTTTTTTTTAGGTTTTGTAATTTTTTTTATTTTAAAGAGAGTAAAACCAAGCAAAATGAAACAATAAAGCTAATCAAAGCAAAATGGTGTGATACAGGACTTCAAAACAAGATAATAGGAAATCAACAATGATTATAATAATGCCTCTTGTTGTCTTTAAAATAGCTGGAGATATCTTTAAACACAGTAAAAATCAAACAAAACACAGAATAGAACTAATAAAAACAAATCAAGGAACACAATAAAGGACTTCAAAACAAGATGATAGTAACTCCAAAATGGCTACCATAATATAGCTTGCTATCTTTGAAACAGCTGCCCATGCCATCAGATACAACGAAATCAAACAAGACAAATCAGAGTAAAACACAACCCAACAAAACAATGAGAGTGATACAGGACTTCAAAGCAAGGTAGTAGGGGACTAACAATGGCCACCACCTTCAGAAGGAGATCCCCCATAGATGCTATACTGCGTATTGTTATCCTCTGGACAGATGATCAGACTACTGGTTTTAGACCTGCAAAAGTCAGTGAAACCCTAAACACTACAAGCATTAAGTTATATTTTATCTCAATAGCTATTATCACAGCCTGTGTTTCTCTGGATCAGCCAGTCACTTACGGAGTGAGATGGGGAAGGACCTTGGCTTTTCTTGTCTTCCAACTCGTGTGCCAGAGGGGGCTGCTGTCTGGTTCTCCCCGCAGCAGTCTGCACATGGCACAAACTCACAGGGAGGGCTTGACTTCTTGTTTTCCTCCCCTGCAGCCCCCAAATGGCTCTGACTCATGGGAAAAAGTTGACATCTGGTTCTCAAGGACAGGTTCTTTCTGACTCCAAACTCACACCAGACATGTTTGATCCTTAGCATGGAGGTGGGTGGTATCTCAGGAGACAGACTGTCTTCTGTTTATTTCAAGGTCCCTTTTTATAGCTTGTATCTAGATGTCCCTCCAAAGCCTCAAGTGCTTGCCTTTTCTAGGGACTTTTATAAAGCAGAACCACGAAGTGAGGCAAGCCCAAGGTGGGGAAAATGTGGGAACTCACAAGGTGGGCATGAGATGGGATGGAACTGTGGTCACCTGGTAAGATTAATTGTCCAGGTAAAATTGATTAAACTGGGTACAAATGGGGAAGTGAGCCCCTTAGCAAGCAAGCATGAATACAGAACAACAACGCTTCCTGTAGGGGGCTGGGTGGTGACTCCTGGCTTCCTCAGGGTGATAGAGACCTATTTAGACTATCAATTCCTTTTCCTTTTTTTTTTTTTGTCTTTTTCCTGAAGTTTATCCTAGGAAGTATGTGGGTGCATTTATTTACCTTTTGTCTTGAGGCCTTGTCCACAGTGGAGGTGTCTGTCTCTCTCACAGTTGCAAGGTATCTCATCCTCTGCACTGGCTCCTTTGTGGGCTAGCCCTGTCTGACTGCCTATATTTCCATCTACTTCAGCTGCCTATAACACCAGCATTAGACCACAAGCCAGTCACAAACTAGATTCAACCACCTCTGAAAAGCCAGCCCCCATGATCACATGAGGCTTTAGGGGGACATCCAGACACAAACCATAACACGTGCAAAGATGGAATCCTGAAACTGTTTGGAGAGAGCAGATACTATCCTACAGGCCTCTTGCCAAAATATGTATATGTAACCTCAGTTCAGTCATGAGACCACATCATACAAACTGAAAGGGAGGAACAAAGTAGCCTTTGAGGGGGTTAAGTGAGTCAAAAGATGGAGGCTCAGTCACAGGAGGCAGGAGACAGGATAGCTAAACACATTATGGAATTGAGGGTAGGATCCTGGGCCTGAAAATTCGTGTGTTTAGTTTGGTTGATTCCACCTGCCCTTGTTAATGTCTTAGTTATAACAATCCTACTGTGATGGCAGAAGATGCTATCATGGGGGAAAGCTGGATGAGGTACGTGTGGAAATTCCCTTGTTATCGTCACCACTTTTCTGTAAGTCTAAAATTAGTTGTAAATAAAAAGTTTAAAAGGGAAGAAATGTGGTTTTGTGTGTGTGTGCATCGAGGGGTTCATGACGTGAGATAAGCCTCAGCCACGTCCCTCAGATGCGGAGAGGGCAGCTAGGCAGGCAGGGGGCCCGGGGTCCTGGACTCTCTAGGTTTTGCGAGTTTGATGGGAGAATGAGAGGCTGTGGGTAAGACTTTGAGTCAGAGTTGTTGCATTTAGCCTTATCATGGTATATCCCGGCCAGCAGATCCAGCCCCCCCTTCTGCTGCTTGATAGAAGCTGTGGATTCCCAGAAGGGAGGGAAACCCCGGCCCAGGAAGTCTTGAGGGGTAGCCCCTGCGGTTGTCAAAGGCCTCATGGTGCTACCCTGTTACAACCTAACACAGCAGGTTTGGGGCATAGTTAGATGCGGGGAAGAGAGCCTCCTATGGAGGGAGGAGCTTGAGAGGTGCTATTGCTTCTATTTTGGTGGGGGAGGGGAGCCAATGTCACCTCTAAGTCACAGGTTTTCCAAGTCATAAAAGCCCTCTTTCACCAAGAATCCTTTAAGCAACCTGGAGGAGTGAAAGGTCCAGTGATGTCACTGCTTCTGACAGCCACCTTGCTGCCTTGCAAATGGATGGGGTAGAACAGTACTTCTCAAGTGGGGGTGACTTTGCCCCTCACCCCCCAGGAGACACAGGCAATGCCTGGAGACTTTTTCAGTCATCACACTGGAAGACCAGTGTGTGTGTGTGTGTGTGTGTGTGTGTGGCCGGCCTCTTGGGATGGGGCTAACCATCCTGCTCTGCACAGGGTCACTTCCTCCACCTGGTCCCAGATATCATTATGACAAGCTGAGGAGCCCCGAGTTAAAGGAGATGAAAATCTGTTTATGGTCTAGAAAGTTGCCTGAGTGCTTTTCACAAAAGAGGGTAGTCAACTTCTTCTTGGCTTGATTTCAAGTGGATAATTACAACCTGCCTGCGTAAAATTTACACTTTAATTTTCAGTGGGTATCGTCTCTCTTCATGCTTAAACAGGCTGAGTGTGGCTGTATTCTTAACAGCAGGGAAGTATCCTACGGCTGGATTGGCTCCAGGTTGACCAGGGGTTAAACAACTGGTGTGCAAAGTGATTTGAAACCATCAAGGATAAAAAGCACTAAAACTAGAAACCAGGGACATTATTCTCATTATTAATTATTAGTGCTATTACAGTGCTTATCCGGCCACTCAGGGTTCCCACAGGATTCCGATGGGTACTAAGGTCAAAACAAGACTCTCGCTGTCAGTGTGAGCAGACCCTGCCTGGAATTAATCTGTTAGCCATTAAAAGCAGAGCTCCCTCTCTGTGCAGGTCCCCGCAGCTCTAGTGCCGGCGAGAGGCTTGGCACTGGCAGCCCTGAGCTTCAAAGCAAATCTCCAACCTTCTATTTGTACTCCCTGTTCCCTTATTTAGAACGGAGTAGCACATACTTGTCCGCTGCTGCAAGGCAAGAACAAATTCTGGAGGTATTAAATAGTCTCACTTCAAGCAAACCAGAGCCTGCAGTAAGTTAAGGACAATGCCCATCTCTCCTTTCCCTTCCGTCTTAAAGATTATAGTAATTTTAGAGTGGCAAAATTTAAAATCGGAAGACAGGCTTCGAGCTCATTGACAAACTGAGTGGTTATCATTTGAGAAGCCACACACGTGTCTTTAAAACCTGATTTGGTCCCCCCCCCCCCACCTTTCTTTTTTTAAACAGCATTTAAATGTTAAACAAGCTTAGACAGCCAAAGACGTGCAGCAGGCATACAAGAAGTAGGTTTAAATATTTTTTATTTTTGGCAGGCTTGTTAATTTTCCCAGGATATCCGTCTTTAGAAAGACAGTTTCGACTTCATCTTTAATAACCTGAAGTTTTGGCAAAGTGCGACCTGAGGGATTTCCATACCTGTTGTCTCTGTTTGCCATGTCTTTAAATAGGTTTGGAATGAAAGCTCTCCTGGCCCGATCCTCCTGGGCAAATGCTGCTTTTCCTCTGTGGAGAAGATGCCACCGACTTCGATTCATTTTTGACTAGCCAGCTTCCCCACACCTTCTCAGCCAGGCCCTCAAAAATGTGTATTGGGAAGCTGCTGGTGAGATGAGCGGTAGAAATTTTAGCCCAGGGGCAGAGTGTGTCTTGCAAAGCTTGTCCTGGACAGAGCCTGAAACCTAGCTCCCCTGGGAACGCTCACAGTAATGACAGTAGGTGCCAATCTGAGTTCCAAGGTTCTCTATGGAACAGCCATTGCTTCCTGAGGAAGGTGCTAATGGTTTCTTTGTGTGTGTGCGTGTGTGTGTGTGTGTGTGTGTGTGTGTGTGTGTGTATGTGTGTGAGAGAGAGAGAGAGACAGGGTCACTCTATGCAGTTCAGGCTTGCCTTGAGCTCACTTTGTAGCCCAGGCTGGTCTCAAACTTGCAAGGATGCTCCTGCCTCAGCCTCCTGAGTGCTGGGATTACAGGCGTGAGCCACCACGCCTGGCCTCTTTTTTTTTTTTTTTTTTGGTACCAGGGATCAAACCGGGGATCAAACTCATGACCTCACACTTGCTAGGCAGGCGCTTATGTCACTGAGCCAAACCCCTGGCCCGGAAGGTGCTAATGTTGCCCCTGTTCTATAGCTGAGGAAATGGGACTCCAGGACTCAGGTACTTTACCCAAAGTCTTAGAGCTGAAAAGCACTGGAATTTGAAACCAGTCATCTGTCACCAGCGGCTTCACTCTTGACCTATTTCCAAGAAATGTGATCTTAAAAAATAATTCATCATGGACTGGTATAGTGGTGCATGACTGTCCTCTCAGCACTCTGGGAGGCTGAAGCAGGAGGATGCATGTTCTAACACAGCCTGGACAACTTAGTGACTTAGTGAGACCTTCTTAAAATAAAAAATAAACAGGCTTGGACGTGTGGCTAAAGCTCCACTCGAGCAAATTTGGTGTCCCAAATGATTGGTTTATTTTCCTTCTTCCTAAGCTGCATTCAGACAGTGGGGTGTTTCGGGGCTTTTTCTTTTTCTACACCTTCTGTGCAGACATGCAGTGGGCGTCCTCTGATTGCACTGCTCAGAGCGCTTCACTCGTGGCTATGTCTTGGGAACTAAGCGGAGGGCAGTAACCCTAAGCTAACTGTGGAAGGCAGACTGGAGTTTTTCCCTTGAACGAGAAAAATATTTGTTACCTCCTCACCTGGGATTCTGACCTCAGACGCCTACGGGAGCCAGCTGTAAATTTTAAGGATAAAGGGGCGTGAGAAGCCGTTTCTGTGGATTTTGAAGAAAGCTGACAGGGTGAAGCACAGCCCTCGTGGTTTCCACAGAATTCTGGTATCAGTGTGACCCCTGAGTCCTCCCTTCTCACTGTCCTCCGGGGGCAGTGGGGTAGGAATGACCAGCAAATCACCGCGTTCACTGATGTCCACGGGCATAAGCACAGCCTTTTTGCATGAAATAAAAAGGAAGCAGTTTGCTAACACAGAGATAATTCTGTGGTTATAAGACACGCAGCAACTTGTTGGCAGGGCCCGGGAGGCCCTTTGAAATTGGTTCCCAGTCTCCTTTCCACGCCCACCACCTGTCCACTGCTACACAGGATGTCCTGCACCCCCTTATTCCAGCTGGGTAACCTGCAAGCCACAGCCATGCTCTGGAATCCCAAGAACAATTTTCCTGCTTTCTCTAGCCTACAGCTTGGGAATTCAGGGGTTACAGGAGGATGACCCCCTTCATACGTCCATAACACTCTGGGTTAACCCCCAGGTTCTTCACATTGCTGTGTCTTATCTTATGCCTCCCACTGTCATAGATGGGACCTTGGATTGGATTATGGGGTGTGTAGCCTCTTTGCTGCTAGGAGGTGGGGTCTCAGAGGAGATGAATCACCAGGGTGTGGTCCTGAACCATTTAGCTTCCTCCCTGACTCCTTTCTTGAGGTCTTAGTTTTCCTCCTGGCCAGGTCTTTCCCCCACAGCTCCTCCTCTCTGGAGCCAGGGGACTGTGGATTGAAATCTCTAGCAACTCTCCTCCTCCTTTAATTTGGGGTATCGGCTAATTACGCCTTCTCAGTGAGGAGAGTGACTAAGTCTACCACGTTCATTCATTCTGGTTGATGTCGGAGCAACCTATCCGCTGCATGAATGACAAAATTTTTCGGGAAAGGAGTCAACTTGAAACACAAGTTAGAATATTGGTGAATATTGAAGGTCTGGGATGAGCTGAGCTGGAAAAACCCCGAGCCTGTGTCTGAGGCCAGCTGTCCTGTTTGGGGGCCGTGGTCACTGAGCCAGTTCACCTACAGATTCTTTTTATTCTCCACTTTCCAATGCTGTGGGCAGCTCGGCCAGCTCCTGTGGTAGTCAACAAGTCCCGGTAGGTGAAAACATTGATTTTCCTTGGCCGTGATGGTATGGAAGAATACAACCCAAGGAGCCACTGGTGTCTTCAATGGAAGGAGGGATGATTCTTCTCCCCTGTGGCATCATGAATAAGGCAAGGACACTTTATGTGGTGCTTTGGTCGCCCACAGCTGCCCCTGGGCCCCTGCGATAGCTATCTGCTTACCTTTTGTAGGGGTACAGGGTACTTTAATCCTCATGATACAGGCATGGCTGTGATGGTGAGAGACTGTCCTCTGGGCAGCTCTGTACACAAGCAGAGGACAACATAACTGCTCCCTCCCTCTCCTGCCCTCAAGCCTGTCCCCGGAGGGACTTGCAAGCTGACCACCTGTTAACCTCTCCTAACACATCATGTTTGTTGAGTGACACAGGTCCATCTTGATCTCGGAAGAAAGTCCCCAAGGTCTGTATCGCAGGATGAATGGGAACCTCTGGGCAGCATCAGATCAGGATGGAAGCCCAAATCACTGGTACGCTCTTGGCTGTGCACTGGCTCAGCGCCCTCCCGAGGCTTCCCAGACCCTGGCTGTGGAATTTTATCCTCCAGTTTGGGGAGGGGTTACTCATTTCCTTCTGGGTTCCAGTCAAGTGTAAATACCTTAAGCTGTTGTCAAAGCCGTGCAGGTAGCAGGTGTGACGGTGAGTTCCTGTGATCCCGGCTGCTGAAGAGGCTGGCATGGGGAGCCCAGCCCAGTTCCAGCTCACCCTGGTAATTTACCAACATAAGGAGACCCCGTCTCGAAATAAAATTTAGCCGGGCGCGGTGGCACACGCCTGTGATCCCAGCACTGGGGAGACTGAGGCAGGGGGATCACAGTGAGTTGAAGGCCAACCTGGATTACCGAATGAGTGTAAGGCCGGCCTGAACTACAGAGTGAGACCCTGTCTCAAAAAGACCGAAAAAATAAAAATAAATAAAATTCAAAACCAAACTGAAAGACACATTCCCTGAGTTCAATCCCCAGTACAAGACAAAACAAAACAGGATTTAGCTCAGGGGCATAAGCGCCTGCTTTGCAAGTGCGTGGTTATGAGTTGGATCCCTGGCATCAAAAAACAAAACGAAACAAGATCTGGATTGCTGTGTTCAGCGTCACGGTCTCTGCCCTCTCACTGTCTCAGCACACACTTCCTCTGCGTGTCCTTTGCTGCCAGCCGCCTTAAATTTGGGCTGAGAGTTTCCTTCTTTTGTAGCGACTCACAGGATCCTGTTTACTTAGGGTTCTTTATGGTTCCTCGGGATGTGCGCCGTTCCACTGTATGTTGAGACCTGATGTCACCACCACCTCCATCCCTGTCTCATACGCCTTTAGGAACTCCCCAGGACCCTCTGCGAAGTCTATTAACAGAGGAGAAAAACTTACAGATACAGGAGAAAAGGGAGGGGAGAGAGGAGCAGGAAGAAGAAGAAACAGGAGAGGGAAAAACAGAGAAGAGGGACAGGAAAAAACTGTAGAGAGGGAAGGGAAGAAGAGAGAAGAAAGAGAAAGCTCATTTCAAATTCATAACATTTTCCCCCTGGAGCTCTCACTTACATGACACCTATATGCTGTTACTTCTCTTGTTAGCAAATCGATAAAGGGTCACAGGGCCAGCTGAGCATGCGAATGGACCGATGAAGGGCTGTCTGCACTTCTCCATGCGGTGAGTAGCACAGAGCCCAGGCTAAGGGAAGAGAGAGGTGGTGTCACAGTGTGCAGGGCTCTGTTCATGTCCTCTCCTGGAGCGTCACTAGAGACATAGTGGGTAAGTCATTTTCAGAGAACCTGCAGTTTTTGGGTCACAATTTCTAGGGAAAGGATTATTTTGAGATTACCCAAACTCCCCAAAATGTCCCAATAATACTTGGACATTTCTTTAATCTTTTATATTGGGGTGAAGTATACACATTATAAAGTTTACCATTTTCGTAAAGAGATACATGTACACATTTATACACACACAACCACACTCACAGTGTTCAGCTGTAGTGTCTTGTCCACAAAAATAGAGTGAAGGTTTAAATTTTAAAAAGTTTAAAAGACCCATTGCCATCAGTCTCATCAAAATACTCCCCTCCCTGTCAAGCATACTTATCCCATGAAATATTTCTGAGTGGATGGTTCAGAGGCATTGACTATATTACGGTGTGACTGTCGCCCCATCCATCTCCATCTCTGTGCATCAGAATTTCCTTCTGCAGAAAGGCTGCACAGCATTTTACTATACATACAAATCACATGTCGTCTGTCTTCGTCTGTTGATAGACATTCGGGCTGCTTACACCTCTTCGGTATTGTGACTGATGCTGTTATGAGCACAAGTGTACAGATATCTGAAACCCAGCTGGGCATGGTGGCATTGTCTGTAATCCCAGAATTTGGGAGGCTGAGGCAGAAGGCTGTCAGGGTTTCAGTCTGGCTTGGGCTATTCAGAGAGCTCGAGGTCAGCCTGCACTGCAGGGAGACCCTATCTCAATAAGCAACAAACCAAATATGTGAGGCCTGCTGTGTCTTGTCTTGGGCACACAAAAAATAGAGTGAAGGTTTAAATTTTAAAAAGTTTAAAAGACCCGTTGCCATCAGTCTCATCAAAATACTCCCCTCCCTGTCAAGCATACTTATCCCATCATCCCTGCCACTTTTTCCAGAAGTTCTGGAATTCTCTTTTCTGAGTGTCACACCAGTGGCAACTGTCATGGCCGCCTTCCTGTCCTGAATGGATTCAAAACTCTTCCTGGTCATTCTGGCAGTGAGGAAGAGGCGGAAGTGGCCCCGTGCCCGCTCCAGTGACTGAGGTGGGTAGCGACACACCTTAATATTTTCATGTCAGCCTTCCTGATGTGTCAGATGGCACTTAGCAGCAGCCTTCACTGTATTTCCCAGGACTCAGAAAAGAAGCTTCCAGAACTTCAGAGAGCGGCAGACATGATGGAATATGTGTGGTGGGAGCTGGGGGTTGAGGGGGGTTACAAGCAGGGGTCACCATGGCCAAGCACTTCTGACATTCTTGACAATGCGAGTCTCTGGTAGGAGTGAGCTTAAAGAACATGTGAGTTGTATTCTTAGGTGTCCCAAGGACTTCCTGGAGCATGACTGAATTCTGGCCTTGGCTTCGTCACCTCCAGAGTGAAGACAGCAGGGAATATGCTTCTCAGGAAATGAGATGTGATTTGGGGATTGGCTGAGGGATACAGTGGCCCAAAGTGTGCCCTTATTCTGAGCTCCTGAGGCTGGTGCCTGTGCTGCTCTCCCTTGGCTGTGGCTGTATTGGGGTGACTAAGGGGTGATTCCTGTCCTGCTTCAGTTTGGGCATCAAAGGCCTTCCTGAGCGAGTGCTGCTTGGATAAAGGACCACGGTCCATGGGCAGATGCCTTTCAGCTGTGCTTCTGACTTTGTTTCCCCCTCCATCTTTCTTGGTCTTTGGTGCGGCATACAGGCCTACAACTTCTGAATGTCTCTCAGTATCCAGTCAGTTTTCGCTAGGGACACAGCCGCACCAGCCCTTCCTCCCGTCCCTGACCGCAGCCACCACTTGCTCAGGATGTGGGAAGCTCTGCCAACTTCAGAACACATCACGCTCAGTGTTTCTGTCACAGATCAGCGGCAGGTCCTGGCCGAAGCAGGCAATGTCCACGGCCACCAGGGGATGCGCCCAGGAGTGGCCTCCTGTCTTTGGAAGGCTGCCATTGGCCCCTTGGCATTTTGAGCGCCTAGTTTTTCAGTTCTCAAAGGCTGGCGCAGACAGAGAGAAAGGGACTGTGTTGTGGCTCCGCTGGAACCCTGCGATGTGTTGAGCACAGGTCCCCAAGTGACCCCTCTGCAGCAGTACTACTGTGCCTGCTGTCCGCCAGCGGCAGTGTGGCCTCTGTATGAGGGTACTTGTCCATGGAGGGTCAGTAACAGGAGCAGCGGGGTGGGGACAGGAACCCCTCGTGCTGATGTAGAGTGCCTCTAAGATACAGTATCACACCTGGACCTGCCAGCAAAGATGCCACTGCCTCCCACATGTCAGTCGGCAAGGTGGTCATTCTTTTGGTCTAGAAAGAGGGTCCTCAGTCACCACAGTTAGGGTTTCCTGCTGCGAGGCTTCCTGTCTGCCAGCCAGGCCCAGGCTGGGCCTCTCCCAGGTGACTGCATTGGAGAGAAGGCAGGACTCTGGCTGCCTGGCTTTTCATTCTTCCATCCTGAGCACCTTTGATAGCGCCCAGCAAGTGGACACTTGCTCTGTGTTTATGGAATGACTAAGTAAATCTACCCCTGACCTTCTTGGCCAGTACTGGAGACCTGGCTTGACTTGTTCTGGTGACACAGGGGAATGAAACTCCCAACCTACGAGATGTGCGGTATGAATCTGTATTCTCTAAAACTGAAGACTGAATTTTAGGAACAGTGGGGGTTAAAAGCAGAATATATTTATTGAAAGAAAGCTTCTGTCAGAGAGAGATAGAAGGGGTCCTGGGTGGGTTGCCAAAGACTCTATCTTTCCTAGGGACTTTTACAGAGCAAAACCACAAGGTGAGACTGGTCCAAGGTGGGGAAAACATGGGAACTTGCAAGGTGGGCATACGGTGGGACAGAACTCTGGTCAGCCAATAAGATTAATTGCTCAGGCAAAATTGATTAAACCAGGTACCAATGGAGAAGTGAGTCCTGTAGCAAGCGGGCCCTGCTTAACAGCAGTGACTCTTCCTGTAGGGGGTTGGGATGGTGGCTCCTGGCCTCTTCCAGGTGACCCATACCTATATAGAATATCAATCCCTGATGTTTTTATAGTCAGGGTGTGGTTGCATTTGTTTTGCTTTTTGTCTTGAGATCTGGCCCACAGTGAGGCTGTCTGTCTCCCCCACAACCACATTTATGTGGTCTCCTGCACTGGCTCCTTCAAGGGCCCAGCCCTGTCTGACTGCCTATAGTATTTCTGTCTAACTCAGCTGCTGTAACATTGGGAGGGCTGGTCCCATAGAAAAGCACTGTTTCACAGACAGCCCTCTGTGGCTGCCGCAGGTTAGGCTTTAATCCTGCCTCAGCCTTGAGCTAGAGATAACAGTGTTATTGTTTCTCCCTCAGTTTTCTCTTTCTCTTATAGTTGAGTCATCATCACAGACTATCCTTAGGGGCAGGAGAAAGCAAAATATCACAGGGTTTCATGAGTCATCACCAAAGACTACCCTTACAGGCAGGAGAAAGCAAAGTATCACAGCTTCCATCAGCACTGGGGAGGAGCAGCATTGAAAGGTGCACAGTAGAAGCCCTCTCAGGGAAATCTGCCGCCTACACTCTCCAGCTCTGCACTTACAGAGACAGTGATCTCCTGGGTGGTGGCACACGCCTGTAATCCTAGCACAGGGGAGGCTGAGGCAAGAGGATCGTATGTTTGAGGCCAGTCCAGGCTACATAGTGAGACTCTGTCTCAAAAATAATAATAATAAAAAAAGGAGAGACAGGCAGGCAGACAGAAACAGACACTAAATCTCCTTTACAAGGTACACGGAGAATAAAAAGCCAACCAGCACTGATCTAGAAATCTAAAGGGGGACATCTGAATAATGTACCATTTATACTTCAAAATGTTACTTTTGGTGTACCTTTTAAAAAAGTAAGTAATAAATAGCATCTTTTGTAGATTTTCCGGGGAGAAAGAGGAGACACTGTCAAAGGCAAATCCAATCCTGAATTTTTATTTAAAAAATGAGCTCAGATCCACGAGTTTCTCCACGTGTGTGTCTCACACTGGTTCTCCCTTTTTGCTCCGAGGAGGCATCGCCCCTCCGTCCTCGGGCTCATCACGCATTTACCAGGGCACCCCGGACTTTCCGGCTGGAAAGCAGAACACCGTTCTTCCTCCTCGTTCCTCAGCAAACGGCTCCAGAGCGGCTGGGCGCAGACTCGGCGACTTCCCCGCGTTGTGTAACCGCTGGCCGGGATCACGTTGCACGGAGGACCTTCGCAGGCTTCTCTCGCAATAATAAGCTTGATCTTCTTATTCAAACAAGTAACCAGCTCAGCCGGCTGCAGGTCACGTGTCCCGGTCACGTGGCGCGCGGCCTGCGAGGGCGGCTGGCAATCATCAACCGCTGCTCGCGCCAGGGAGGCGCTGCTGGCTGGGGAGGCGCCAGCGCCGCTTTCCCAAGGCAGCCGGGACTCATTCGAGGTGCTTCGCGGGGAAGGAAAGCTCTTCCCGGGGCTCGCCGAGCTCGCGGGGTGCAGCCGCCTCCCTGGACGGGGGTGCCCGGGAGCTGGGGAGCTGGGGCAGGGTTCTGGGCTGCAGCGCAGGAAAACCAAGTTTCCTTTCCTTCCGCGGGGGTTCCTGCAGGCGGGGTGGCCGGGGAGGGACCGCGAGCTTGCCGGGCGCTTGCATTAGCAGGAAGAAGCCTTTTAGTAAGTGGATCTTTGCAGGCTTCTTGTGGTGACACCAGAAACCGCGAGGCTCCCGCCTCCAAAGATTTCCTTGTTCAGGCCTTTGAATTCAGGGAGAGGTGCGCTGATTTTCTCTGACCTCGGGATCCTGTTACTTAGTGCTCTCCAAATACGAAAGTCGTTTATTTTGTTTTAAGATAGGGTCTTGCTGCTTATTTCACGCTGGTCTTGAATTCACTGTGTAACCCAGGCTAGACTCAAACTCTTGGCAATGCCTTCTTCATGGCAGGGTTACAGGCATGGGCCACTATTCCCAGTGTAAGTGCTCTTTATCCTGCATTTGGGGCCGTATTTTTTGGGCAGTTCTTCCGTTGAACTATCTCCCTGGCTCCGACATAGACTCTTTGTGGCCTCCTATTCCTGAAAGGAAAGAGTGCATCTCGGGTGCTAGTACTTTTAAGTGTGTCTATTTACAAGGTGGTGTTTTGTTTTGGTGCTGGGGATTGAACTCAGGGCCTTCACACGGAGCTACAGTCTCAGCCCTTTTTAACATTTTTATTTCGAGGCAGGTTTTTGCTAAATCTCTAAATTGCCCAGGTTGAACTCAGACTTTCGATTCTCCTGCCTCAGCCTCCCAGCGTACTGGGTAGAGGCCTGTGACACCATGCCTGGCTACAGCCTACAAATCTGAGGAATTTTGCTTAATTCATGCTTCTGCTCCCCTGACCCGCAGTACCCCTGTGTGTCAGGCAGCTGGAGGGCTCACAGCTCCATATTTAAATTGGCACTGGAGACAGTGGAATTAGTTCTGGAAGCTGTTCCTGCTCTGGAGCTGCCAGCAGAAGCTTAACCACCAGAATGACTACATCCATTTACCGAAACCAGCTCAGACTGTTGGTAGCTGTGACTGATAGAGCGGAAAGAAACTTTCAACCTACAAGACAGTCTGGTAGGAGTTCGTGTTCTCCAAAATCAGAGAACAAGCTTTAGGAACAATGGCAGTTAAGAGCAGAATGTATTTATTGAGCAGCAGAATATATTTAATCTGTCTGAGAATAAATATCTATCTGAGCGAGAGACAGAAGGGGTCCTGCCTTTTCCAGGGATTTTATTGTGCAAAACCACAAGGTGAAGCTGATCCAAGGTGGGGAAAAATGGGAACTCGCAAGACAGGTGGACTTGAGATGGGACAGAACTATGGTCAACCAATAAGATTGCAAGAGTAAAATGGATTAAATTGGGATCTCATGGGGAGGCAGTCACTGAGCACAATAGGGCTGAACACAGAATAGGGTCTTGGATGGTAAGGGGTTGGGTTAGTGGCTCCTGGCTTTTTCAAGGTGGTTGATACCTCTTTAGCATATCAATCCCTGAGCTTATACTTAGGGTGTGGCTGCGTTTGTTTTGTCTTTTGTCCTGCAGGCTGGTCCACCACAGAAATGTCTTTTCCAAGGTTGCAAAGTATCTGGTCTCCTGCACTGGCTCCTTCAAGGGCCCAGCCCTGTCTGACTGCCTGTAATAGTTCTATGTAACTCAGCTGCCTGTCACATAACTAATGGACTCCTCAGCCACATCCCTAAAATGCCTATGCCATTCCAAAGCCACCTAAAAGGAGGGGAAAGGTGGCTGAGGGGAAATCAAGGCAGAAAGAGGCTGAGAGCTTAAGCAATGAACTCTCTTTAACATGGCAGTTTCTGGTAACAGCAAAGGGTCTCGTGAAGGTGATGCAGGCAGAGTGGGGGCTGTGTGTGGCCTCAGCGGGCTGGTGCACAGAGGCGAGAAGTTTGATTTTTATTACCTTATAGTGAGTCTGCTTTGTATGAAATGTGTCTCATTTTCAAGGGCTGGGACTATAGCTCAGCAGCGGAGTGCATAGTGTCTGCAAAGTCTTAGATTTGACCGTAAAAAGAAAAACATCTTTCCTGGGGCCTGGAAGAATTCAAAACGTTGAAGCACATTTCTCTGAGCATCACTTATGGAATAGTTTGTCAGTGTAAGTTCTACTTAAACCCGATTCTGGGGTGGCAGGCTTCCACCCCAGAAAGACTCCTGGCTGTGCTTCTGCCGGCACAAGGTAAGAGAATTTCAGAGCTGGAACTCCAAACAGGTGTATGTGGCACTCCTGACTTGACCGCTTCCCTTCTGACCCAGCTTCGGGCTGCAGCCTTTTGCACTGTGAATGCAGCCTGCATCTTGTTTCCGTTTTGAGAGCAGAGCCGACTTTGTTTGCAGCAGTATCTGAGTAGAGCTCCTTTTCTTTCCTTCCTGCCTGCTTGCAGGGCATGATCTCATTGCCTGCTAAAATAATCAGGGAGTGGAGCTGGGAAGGCAGGATTCCGGGAGAAGTTTGACAGTTCCGCTCTACCCCCATCCCTGGCAGCCGGCTTTCTTGGCTTTATCTGCGCTGTCCTGGCCCTTTGCAGGACCGTCCCGGCGAGGGCTGTTAAGTAAGCCATTTGCCTTTGCCTTTATGGCCCGGTACCGCAACAAGGTTCACCTCGTCCAGTCTATTGCTGGGCTGGTCTGGAGAGCGTTTTGAGTGTGGGAAGTCTCAGCAGCAGTGCTGTGTGGCTGCAAGGAGGCTGTTAGGCCAGACAATCTGCAAGCACGCTAATTAGCTGGATGGAAAAAGCGAGTGCAAGCAGCAACATTGCTCCCTCCTAGACAAGACGGCACATCAGATAGCATTTCCTGACTGCTGTCTCTGAGTCGCTCTGCCCCGGCCGGCTGTGGGCAAGGGATAACAAG
Source organism: Cavia porcellus (assembly GCF_034190915.1). Lineage (NCBI taxonomy): Eukaryota > Metazoa > Chordata > Mammalia > Rodentia > Caviidae > Cavia > Cavia porcellus. Next base: position 37,059,946 of record NW_026947504.1, on the reverse strand, counting down.
CAGGACCGATTTCCTTAGTTCAGGGCTTTCCACCTCCATATCTCTGATGTTTTGGGCTGATGGGGAGGTTGGGGAATCTGGTTGTTGTTGCTTTTTTTTTTTTGGTTCTTTTGAGACAGGGTCTCCCTGGGTAGTTCAGGCTGCGCTTCCTCATGGTGATGCTCCTTTCTCAGCCTGGGATTACTGGTGTTTGCCACCATTCCAGACACTTCCCATGTTCTGGAGGTTGTTTAGCGGCATCCCTGGCTGCTGCAGCTCAGTGATCTGCCTCCATTCCCTTTCTCCTACGTGCTGATCAAAACTATCTTCAGGGCTGGGAATGTAGCTCAGTGGTGGCACACTTGCCTGGTGTATATTCAATCCCCAGCACTGGAAGAAGAAACCTTTCGGACATGGCCAAATGTCCCCAGGAGAGTGTGTACAAAACTGCTCCAGGTTGAGAACCATTGCTTGATCGTACCTTATAAAGGAATCTACCTTTAGTTGTGTTGATTATTATTATTACTTTTTTTTTTTTTTTTTTTTTTTTGAGACAGAGTTTCACTGTGTAGTCCAGGCTGGCCTTTAAGTTGCTATGTAGCCCAGGGTGGCCTTGAACTCACAGTGATTGTTCACCCTCAGCCTCCCACAGCGCTGGAATTCCAGGCGGGGACCACCATGCCTCAGCCAGTTCTGTTGCTTCCTAAAGTGAAGAGGCAGGAATCAGAGTGGCTTTTGAGGGACCCAATAGTGGGAGTGATCTAAGCAGATCCAAGGCTCGCAGTGGCAGGGTGCCAGCCGCCTGGGGTGGGGTGCTGTGAGGGAAACGGTGGCCTTGATCTCGGAAGTGTATTCATTTCTCCCCAGCCAGCGCTAACCCAAGGCTGGGTGGTTACCTGAAAATTCAGCTTGGAGGTTGGGAATTGCACAGATCCCCGTGGCCCTCATCAGCCAAGGACTTGTCCATCAGCGAAGGACAAGTGACTCCGCCCGCTGGTGTCTGTTTCATTGTTTGGAATGTGGCATAATAATCCCCCTGTAATAGAGTTATTCTGAGAATGAAGTGACAGCATAGGTACTGGACATACACAGACCATTGCTGGACTCGTGTAGCCCATTGTTTAAATTTCTGGACAAATACCTGATTTTCTCTTAGGAGATAGATCAGTAGAGTTTTCTTTCTTTCTTTTCTCACACTCTCCAGATAGTGCTGTCAATATCTTGCTTGGCTGATCTGGAAATAATATACTAAACCTCAGCTTTAGAATTTCCTCCTTGCTGTTTGTTTTTAAGAAGAAGCCTCCCTGGATTGCCAGGCAGGGCTTTTGTTGTTGTTGTTGTTTGGGTTTTTGTTTTGGTAGTGCTGGGGTTTGAACCCAGGGCCTCGTGCATGCTAGACAGATGAGGACACTCACAGCTGTGCTGGCTCTTGAAGGTTCTGCCCACTCCCAGCATTTAGAGTTCTTAGCCAGGAACCCTGAGCCTAAGTGTGCTCTCTGTGCTAGTACTAAAATATTTTCCAAACATTTTTAACCTCACACTGTCCCTGCAATGGTTTGCTAAATGGACTCAATTATGAATGAGAGATCGTTTTTAAGAAATGGAAAACAGGGAAGAAGTGATGAACGCTGCCCTTATTTAGGGACCGAGTCATTCAACATTAGAAAGTTCTCAAAGGACAAAGGCTGAGTGTCACCAGGAAAAGCTGTTTTACCTCTGAAGTCAACCGTAATCAGCTAGAGCTAGAAAAGTAATAGGCAGAACCAGAAGGATGCCAGCTGTCCTGGCTGGGAGGGAGGCGATAAGTGGGCTCCCTGTAGAGAACACAGGGGAAGTGTTTGCTGGATTCTGGAAACTCAGAGGCCAGGATAATCAATGTTTGCCCCAGCCATGGGTGTTTCCTCTGTACGAGGCGTCTGTGGATTTGCCTGACTTCAAAGTGAGTGGAGTGATGCTGCCAAGGAGAGTCTTACAGTCCCAGCAGATAGGGTCTCTCTCGATGGAATTTTTAATACAGAGAAGTCTGACTTATTGGAAAAAATATGCCTGAAATGCAGACACGGTGAAGAGGAGGAGCAGACCTGGTTTATGGCGCTCTCGTTTGGCAGGCATACATCTGAGGACTGCGGCCTCCAGCCCTTCCTAGGCAACTGGGATGACAAACAGTGCCCTTAAGAACAGCCTTCCAGCACTTAATCTGCTTCTGCATGGAGGAGTCTGGACGTGAAGCGTCTTGCTAACACTTGGCAGCTCCTCAGTTATTTCCACACAAATGTGACATGCAAGCTCCGACTGTAAACACGGGTGCGTTTTTAGAATTCCAAGGGCATATAAACACGCTACAGTTGCAACGTAAACTGTGTTATCCTGCGATCTGTTAAGAGCCGGGACTTCTTTCAAGTTCTTGCTCTGTAGAGCAGAGGCAGAAACGGGTCAGGGGAGCACAGGAAAGCGCAGATTTGACCCTTGTGACTCCTTGCTTGCTTCCTTTTCCTCTTCCTTGTTCTCCCGAGGCAGGCCCAAGGCTCTGGGATTCTTGCCAAACCCACGGGCTGTTGCAGGAAGAGGAATCAGCCCCGTGGCGATCCCCTGGAAAGCACTGTTGGCCCTTTGACTTGCGCTCAGGGGCAGTATACATGTGTGAAGTCCACATCCCTGCTGAGTAAACCTTAGAGGTGAGCCATGGCCGGTTAGCTTGGAGGCAGAGTGACAGCTTACTGTACTGTAAAATATGCTGTAAATTTAAAAAAAAACATTCTTTGGAGACAGGGCTTCGCTATGCAGTTCAGGCTGGCCTGGAATTTGCAGCAGCCCTCCTGCCTCAGCCTCCCGAGCCCTGGGATTACAGATGTGTGCCACCACATCCAGCCTCCCCCAGATTTTTTGACCAAGTCAGCCTGGGCAATTTAGGGAGCTCTTGTCTCAAAAATGAAAAATAAATAAATAGATAGATAGATAGATAAAAGGAGGGGCAGAAAGTTGAGGTGGGAGATTGGCGATGTTGCTTGATGACAGTAATCGTGGGCTTAGACCCCAGTACCTCACGCACATACACGAGAGTGTGCACACGAGTGTGAGTTTTTAATAGTACACAAGATTTTTATCTCTCATTCAGCTTCCCCTGATGTTTACATTTTATAGAATCACTGTACAATGATCAAAACCAATAAATTAACTTCAGTACAATACTGTTAACTAAACTACAGGTTTGTTTGAAATTCACCGGTTTTCCCATTCATGCCTTCTTTCCTTTTCTTTGTGGTGCTGGGAATGGAACCCAGGGCCTCAAGCGGACTGGGCGGGTGCTGTGCTTCCGAGCTCTGGCCCACGCTAATGTCTTACTTGTGCTCCAGGGTCCGATCCTGGCAACGCTGGACATTTAGTGATTTATATTAGTTGCTGTCAGTCTGTGACAATGTGGCGTTCATGGCTTTATCACTGTTAAAATATCAGTTCTTTATTCTGTGTACTGGCCCTACATCGGGTGTGTCTGTTGTTTTCTGAAGAATTTTAGTAAGGATACTACAGGAGTGATGCGTCCTTCCCAGGGATTTATGGTGTTAATAATTCGTTTTTTCATGTTGGTAATTCTTGTTACTGGTCACATTTTACCTCCATCACTTGATTGTGGAGCTGGGCTTCTCCACTGTAAAGTCACGATTTTTACTTTTTATGTTAATAAATATTATGAGGGAGGTACGAAGATCATGTGAATATCCAGTTTCCTACCCAAACTGTTGCCCACTAATCGCAGTGTCCACTGCTCAGTCTTGAAAGCAACAGTCATTGGTGTGGTGCCCTAGTGGTGATTTTGTGTGTTCCTGATTTCTTCTGTTACTTATTCCTAACTCAGCATCTCCAAATAAGACTGTATTTAGGACTGGAGTCTGTAAGGGAATGATTACGTGAAAATAACATCTCCAGGCTGGGTCCTCATCCAATGAGGTTTATGTTACTAAAGAGGAGATTAACACTGAGGAAAGAACTCATGAACACACAGAGAAGGGGGCTGGACAGTCTGGCCTTAGAAGAGAGCAAACAGGCATGGCAGTACAAGTCTGTGATCCTACAGCTGGGAAGGCTGAGGCAGGCAGATCTCTGCAAGTTTAAGGCCAACTTGGGTTACATAGTAAGTTCAAGGCCAGCCTGAACTACATAGCTAGACCCTGTGTTAAAACAAAACATCACCCCCCCCCCAAATTAAAAAAAAAAATAAAACAGAAGAGAACAAAGCTGCTGACAGTTTGGTCTCAGAATCCCAGCCCCAAGAGCTGAGAGAAAATACATTTCCATTATGTCAGGCAACTGGATTATAGGATGTTGTAATGGTACCCTACTAGACTAAACGTGGTTAAGATAGCTGTCTAAATGGTTTTAGTAACTCATGAAAATTTGAGGCATCTGTATTGTATAGTTACCATGTAAACTGAAGTGTTTTTGTTTTATCCAGCTTCATGGAGAGAAAATTGATGTAGTCAGTTTTACTTGGTTTAAATGTGCATTGGGGTTTCATTAAGTCTGTGTATCAGTCTCGGAAGAACGGTCATTGTGACATATTGATTGTGCTTAGCCAAGAACGGGCTGTGTTTCCCTTTTCAGATGGCCTCTTCAGTCTCCTTTTTCAGAGTACTGTAGTTTTCGTTGTAGAGATTTTTCTCTTCCTTTGTTAGCGTAATTCCTAGGTATTTAACTTTTCTTGCTTCTATTGTAAAATATGTATTGTCTCCCTAACTTCTTTCTCAGTGATTTTATTACTGGTTCACAGGAACACTGCAGGTTTTTGTGTGTCAACTTTGTATCCTGCTACACCACTGAATTTGATTATTAATACTAGGAGGCTTTTTGTTGTTGTTTGCGGTGCTAGGGATTGAACCCACGGCCTCATGCATACAAGGCAAGAGCTCTACCGCTGAGCTGCGTGCCCAGCCCACTAGGAGGCTTTTGGTGGAACTGTTTGTGTCGTCCATGTAGATGGTCATGTCATCTGCAAATAATGATAATTTGATTTCTTCCTCTCCTATATGTATCCCTTTATTTTTTCCTCTTGCCTGATTGCTTTGGCTAATGTTTTGAGAATTATAATGAATAATTGTTGTGGTGGTTTCAGACATCTTTGTCTTGTTCCTGATATTAGTGGGAAAGATTTCAACCCATTGAATATAAAGTGGGTATTGTCTTGTCGTAAGTGGTGTTTATTAGATTGAAATAATGTCCTTCTGTACCTATTTTCTTCAGGGATTTTTTAAAACTCACAAGTCTATGTCAAATTTTGTCAAAAAAATTTTTGCATGAATTGAGATGATCATGTGGTTTTGTCCTTACATCTGTTTATATAGAGCATTACATTTATTGATTGGCATATGTCGAACCATCCTTGCATGCTTGGATGAATCTTATTTGGTCATAGTGTGTGATCTTTTTGATTGATTTGCTGCCTCCTGTTTGGTAGTCTCTTCTGGAGGATTTTTGGACCTATGTTCATTAGAGAGACTGGCCTGTTGTTCTCCTTTTTGGTTGGGTCTTTTCAGGTTTTGGAATCTAGGTAATGGTAGCCTCCAGGAACAACTCTGGAGGTACCCCTTCCCTTTCAGTTTCATTAAGGAGTTTGAGGAATCGTAGCATTAGATCTCCCTTAAAGTTTTTTATGGTTTGACTGTGAACCCATTTTGACCTAGGTTTTTCACAGTCAGTAATTTTTTTAATCTTACTGTATTATTATTTAGGGTTTTTATGCCTTCTTGATTCAGCTCTGCTAGTGTATGTGTGTTTATCAATCCTTCCATTTCTTCTCAATTTTTATTGGAATACAGATTCTCAGAATAATTACTAATAATCTTCTGGATTTCAGTAGAGTTTGCTGTGACTTTTGATTTTTTCCTTTCTGATTACATTGATTTTGGCCTTCCTTTTTATTTTTGGTAAGATTGATTAGAGGCTTGTTATTATTATTTTGTTTATTCTCTCCAAGAACAAACTTCTGGCTTCAGATTCTTTGTATTATTTTGTTTTGTTCTCAATTTCATTAATTTCTGCTCTGATCTTTATAATTTCCTTCCTAGTACTAGCTTTGTGTTTGGATTGTTCTTATTTTTCTAGGACTTTGAGGATATCATTAGGTTATTTCTCTGGGCTTCCTCTGTTTTTCTGATGTGGGCATTCACAACATAAACTTCCCATTTAGGGTTGTTCTCATTGCATTCCATAGGTTCTGGTACATTGTACAGCTTTATTGTTTGATTCTATGAGCTATCTAATTTCTTCCTGATTTTTTTCTGTGACTCATTGATTAAGGTATTAAGGGATTAAGGGAGGTATTATTAATTTCCATGTGTTTGCATAATTTCTGTGGTTTCTTTGCTGTTGATTTCTAGCTTTTTACTGCAGTCTGATATGATAATATGCATCATATAGTTTTGATTCTTTTCAGTTTAATTCACCTTAATGCCAGCTGAATTAAATCAGCACGGTGCCGAGTGTAGATGGCCCACTTGAGGAAAGCTGCCAGCATAAATGGAGACGTGGAGAAGAAGAGCTAGGTGTTGTGGGTTCTCCTAAGTGTTGCTGTTTGAGCCATTGGTTCTCCTTGAGAGGCTTGTCATGCTGGCTTCCCCAATATGAGTTTGACCATTGTCATCTGAGGAGCTCAGGACCTTGCTGGTGAGAGTGGCTGTGGTTCACTTTGAGCAAGCTCTGCTCCTTACATCGAGCATCGCTTCCTGGCTCTGGAGGGGAAGATGCGTGCTGTTAAATCTCCAGGAGAAGTTTGTCAAACTGGCTTTCTGGCATGCACTTTGTTCTTATCCTTGGAGGAGCTCAGGACCTCCATGTCGCTGAGGATGGCTGCGGTGCTTTTCAGGGCAGCCCTGGTCTTTGTTGTGAGTGTGACTTCTCAGCTCCAGTGTAGAACCCTCAACCTACCAGCACGGCTCCTTCACCTGGCTAGCATGGACTTTCTGGCTTCCACCGCTGACCTTTGGGCCTTCCCGGCACGAATCTGTCAAACAGACTGGCATGAGTCCTTCTTGGGTGCTCTAGACCTCCAGTTGGACTCAAGGGAGGCATGGCATGGACTCTAGGTTTTCATCTGGACTCATGCAGGACATTGCTGTGGGATCCAGGCCCTTGGCTGAATATTTTGGGTCTTCAGTGTTGTGGACAGGTTTCCTGCACTGTCTTGTGTTCAAGCTTGGGTGACCATTGTAAAATAATACAGATTCTGTGTCTTGATTGAAATTGTTCTCACAACCCCTGACTACAACATTTTTTGTCCTCAGCGTTGGCTTTAAAATATCCACTTTGTTTGAAAACAGGATAGTTACCCTGGACCCCCCACCCCCAGGTTCTCATTGCATGGAATATTGTTTCCAATCTTTGATTTTTAATCTATGTATTTCTTTTTGGCTTATATATGTTTATCATATACTGTGTATCACTGGGTTTCTTTTCAAGACCTATTCTGTGTTTTTTGCAAGACCAATCTGTGTTTTTTGAGTAATTAAAGCCATTCACAATGAGAGTTATTACTGATCATTGCTGACTTATTCGTGTCATTGTATTATTGTCTGTTTATGATTTCCTTTTAAAAATACTACTTCACTGCTTGCTTTTCTTGGTATATTCAAAAACACTGTAGGCTCGTGGTGGCAAACCACAGCACACGCAGTCTGTATCACTGAAAGCTCTAAAAGCTTTGCCATCACTGTGTTCAACTTCCTGGCTGCGTTGGGTTTATTATTTTTTTCTAGGTGGTCCTTGGGAAGCTTTGTAGTGCTGATTTGATGGTCGTGAATTTCTTGAGATGATCTTTGTCATGGATGTTAATTCTCCATCAATTTCGAAAGAAAGTTTGCAGGATGTATAAATCTGGATTGAAAGTTACTATCTTTCAGAACACACTTCCCTCCAAGCTCACCAGGCCTGTGTTGTGTTGAGGAGTCTCCTATAATTCTAATGGGTTCACTTTTAATGGTAGCTTTTCTCTAACAGCTTTTAAGGTTCTGTCTTTGTGTTTGACGCCTGGGATTTTGACATGCAGAGGTTCTGTTTTGATCATGGCTACTTGGGGTTTTGTATGCTTTACTCATCTGTATGTTAATTCTTTCTTAATATTTGGAAAGTTTTCAGCTGTTATTTCTAGGAACAGATTTTTATGCCCCCTGAACTGTCTTCTGATTTTACAACTTTTCCAATTAATCTCATATTCTTTTTTTTTAAATTTTTTTTTTACTTTCATTGACTCTAATTTTTTTTTTTTTTTTTGATTCTCAGATTCTTCTTCTGGAGATTATCTAGCAGCAGTTGGATCCATTCTTAATGTCCTCTCATGGTTTTGGATTATGTCTGAATAACTGGCCTTTGAAAGCTCCCTTGACTTCCTATTCTGATATTTAGTCCTCAGATCGCTTCTGCTGCCCATACTCTCAATCTAATTTTTAATCTCCTGGATTTTTGGGGGGGGACCTTTTCATAAATCTGATTCTTTGCTCAATTGGTTATTAATGTTTTGTATTATTGTGTTTAGCTCAGCTAGCTTTTTACTAGTGTCTTCTGTAACTTTCTGATCAGTTTATTATATCCGTATCTAATTAGTTATATCTTCTCCAAGCCTGCTGAGCTCTTTATTGATCTTTCAAAAAATCTCCTCAGTTATCCTTCTGAATAACTCATCTGTATGACTTTTGTTTTCCTTCCTGTTGGAATCAGGGGTTGCAAGAACAGTTATATATAGGACACAGCATTTACAATATTTTATGATGGTCATCCAGGGTTAAATATGAGAAAGTACAGGAAATCTGTCCACAACACCGAAGACCTAGAAAATCCAGCTGAGGGCCTGGATCCCACAGCAATGTCCTGCATGGGTCCAGCTGAAGATGTAGAGCCCATGACAGTGCCTCCTGCAAATCCAACTGGAGTCCCAGAGCCCACAATATGACTCATGCAATTCTGTTCTATGGATCTGCTGGGAAGGCTCAATGGTCAGTGGTGGAAACCAGAAAGTCTGTGCCAGTGGGATGAAGGATCTGTGCCAGTAGGTTGAGGGTTCTGTGCTGAAGCCAAGAAGTGATGCTCTAAATAAGGACCAGGGCTGCCCTGAAAAGTACCACAGCCATCCTCAGTGACAAGGAAGTCCTAAGTTGACTGATAATGAGAACATAGCAGAACATAGCAGGAAGCCAGCATGACAGACCTCTCCTGGAGATTTAACAGCACACATCTTCCCCTCCAGAGCCAGGAAGTGATGCTCAAAGTAAAGACTAGAGCTCCTCCAAAGTGAACCACAGCCACTGTCACCAGCAAGGTCTTGAGCTCCTCTGATGACAATGGCAGAATTCGTATCAGGGACGCTAGTCATGATGAGCTCCTCTAGGAGAACTAATAGCTCCAAACAACAGTACTTAGGAAAACCCACAATGCCCCACTTCTTCCTCTCCATGTCTCTTTATGCTGGCATAAAGAGATGAATCCTCAGGTGGGCCATCTATACTCAGCCCCATGCTGATTTAATTGGTATTAAGTTGACCACCAATTTTTAATCCATAACACCTCTCAAAACTCCATGTACTGGCTTTTTGGGAGTTGAGAGTTTTGGGAGGCATTTTGTTGCCTTGTCTTCTCATATTTCTATTGTTATTTTTGTTTCGTTTTATTTATTTTATGCTTAAGGTCATGATTGCTAGGTTAGAAGATGCAGAAAGAACTCCAGACACAATGAGCTACCTTATCTCTGACAAAGGTGCCAAACATTCACTGCAAGAGATATAGCCTTTTTAATTAATGGTGCTGGAAAACTGGCTCTCCACATGCCAAAGATTAAAATTGGCCCTTTTCACCATGCACTAAGCTAAAATCAGAATGGATCAAAAATCATAATATTAAAACAGAAATATTAAATATGCTGGAAGATAGAGTAGGTAAAACTCTTAGGGCACTGGTGTAGGCACAGTCTTTATGAGCAAAACCCAGATTGCACAGGAACTGTCACAAAGAATCAACAACTGGAATCTCACCCTACTGAAAAGCTTTTGCACAGCAAGAGAAACCACCAACAGAGTGAACAGACAACCCACAAGGTGGGAGGAAATGTTTGCCAGCTGTACCTCAAAAGATTACTGTCAAGAACATAGAACTCAAAAAAATAAGACTTTCCAGACTTAAAGACCCAATCCAAAAATGGGTATCTGAGATGAATGCACACTTCTTAGGTGAAGAAATAAAAACAGCAAATAGATATGTGAAAAAATGTTCATCATCACTGGTCATTTGAGAGATGGAAATTAAAACAACACTGAGATTTCACTTCACCCCAGACAGAATGCCTAGTATCAAGAAACCAACCAGTGACAAATGCTGGAGGGGCTGTGGGGAAAAGGGATCTTTCTCCACTGTTGGTGGCAGTGTGGACTGGTGCAATCAGTGAGGAAACTCCTCAAAAAACTAGGATGAGAGTTCCCATTCAAGCCAGCTATTTCCCTTCTGGGTATCTTCCCAAAAGAATTAAAAAATCATACCAGAGTGATATATGTGCACCCATGTTTATAGCATCATAATGTGTAATAGCCAGATCTGGGAAACATCCTTAATGCCCATCGACTGAGAAATGGATTTAAAAGATGCGATGTTTTTATTCAATGGAATACTACTCAACCATAAATAAGGATAAACTGAAGAGTTTTATAGGTAAATGGATGCAAGTAGAACCCATAATTATGAGTGAAATAAGCCAGATACATGTGTAAACATTGTATTGTTTAGTGTGAGAAACAACATTATGTATATGTATATGTATATGTATATAAAAGATAGTTAAGGTAGTTATACTACTGGTTTTTCTGAGTTCACTGAATAGAAAGATCTGTGCTGGTGTTTGGACAATTGAATGCAGGAGTCTTGTGCTCTGGGTGAATGATTTGGGGATAATAATGCACAATAGATGTATTATTCCTGCTCCCTGGTTGATGTGTTTTGAAATTTTCCTTTTTTTCTTCTCTTTGAAATAAAATGGATTTTGAAAACAGATTGTGGTTGCTGGCTGGGTATATAGCTCGGTGGCACAGTGCCTGCCTGGCAAGTGTGAGGTCATGAGTATGATTCCAGTATTAAAAAGATTGTGGTTGCTTTACTGTGGTAATCAGTGTAGAGATTCCTCAATAAAACTAGGACCACAGGTTCCATTTGACCCAGCTATTCCATTTCTTGGTATCTTCCTGAATTAAAAGTATCCTACTATAGCGATGTATGCACACCCATGTTTACAGTGGTACAGTTTGTAATAGCTAAATCTTGGAAGCAACTCAAATGCCCATTAACTGATGAACAGATAAGAAGATGTGTTTTTTTTTTAAAACAAGGGAGTACTACTCTGCCACAAAGAAGGACACACGAGACATTTCTAGCTAAGTGGGTGTGCCTTGAGGCCATACACTTTAAGTGAAATAAATTGGACACACGTGTAAATGCCACATTGTTTCTCTGGTGTAAGAAACTGAAAGTGTAAATAAGGACCAACAATGTGTAATAGATATTGTGAAATAGAAATGTTCAGATGGGAAAGAGATGGGGTAGGGGAGAAGAAGGGAACAGAAAAACGTGTTGAGAAAAGAGAAAAATGGAAAGCAAGCTTTTGTAAATAAGGAGGAAACGAGTTGAAGGGAGGGGAGGAGAGCGGTGGAAAAAACCAAGTTATGTCATGTACAAATTCCCTACAATGAGTGTGATTTTCACGTACCAATAAATTTAATTTAAAAAATATCGCGGTTGCTTGCAGGCCAAAGGCTTTGTTGCTAGTATGGAGATCTCCTGGTCTGGTTTTCAGTGATGCCCTCAGGGTGTGGCTAGTGATAGCCCATGGCCATATCAGGCAGTGTAACTGGCTCAGCCAGGAATCCTCCAGGAATGGACTGCAGTATTACTAATGTTACACAGGTGATCCAGGTATTTGCACCAGAGAAATGGTGCATCGCATCACCCGTATCACCTGAGTGATACCACATAAATCAGTAAAACTGTCCAAGATAAACCGGGTGTTGACATAGCATAAAAACCAATATTGTCCCATCCTGTTCTCACCTTCAAAAAGAAGTCTGTAATTACAGCCTAAACAGTAAGAAAACCAAATATTGAAATACAGCAAATATCTACTAATTAGGTGCAATAACTAAACCTGCTAACGATAGAACCCAACTGAAATAACATCGAGTTAAGTATCTAAAGATAAAGCTTAATTTTATACTGCTGATCATACAGGGGATTGAGAATGGGAAGATGCAAGAATTCTCGCGAGGCTTGAAAAATTAAGCAATAGAAAGTCAGGAGGAGGAGAAAAGAAAGGAGACCAAGGGTCCGATGGGGGCGTAGGAGGATGTGTGTAGAATTAGATACACATAACCGAAACAAATGAGAGACAAGATGAAAGGAGCGAAGGGAGAATAAAGAATAATATGGAGAAGAAAAGAGAAAACATTTTTAAAAGGGAGTAAGAAGAAGAAAGAAAACAAGGATTCCCCAAACAGGAAAGTCTTTCTCCTCCACACTTCTGGATGGCTTCCTTCTAGAATCTGCCGTCCTGGAGCACGGCAAGGTGCTGTCCTGCAAGGCTCGCGGGCTGTGGGTGTGAGCTGTGCTCCGACTGCAGAGCCAGCCCGAGGCAGTGTCCACGGCAGCACGTGTCCTTGTGACGCTGGTGGATGAGGGAGGCCGTCTGACCGCAGACCTGTGCAGCGTGCAGGACGCAGGCAGCGGGCCCAGGCAGGGCTCAGGTACTTGGTGGTGGTGGCAGCCACGTGCAGACCCAGCTACCGGCCTGGCTTCTCACTGTGGGCAGTGGGGCCTGTGTCCTTCCCGTCTTGGGCATCTGCGTCTCGAGGAATCCCTCCTAGCCCACTTCTTGTCTGTGGTTTTCTCTGGTGGCTGTCTTTTACCCACTCACGTGGAAGGGGAACACCCAAAGCCTGGAGGTGAGGTTGTTTTGCTGTTCTGAGTCTCAGTTTAAATAATCACCCCCTTCCTGAAATGGTGACTGACTGGGCACTTGCTGGCAATCTGGGTGCCCACTCTTGGACCCCCTTTAGCCGTTGGCTGCTGTGTTTAAGGAGCTCTCTTGGAGCAGAACCAGCTCTGTTTCTGCAGCTCACAGTGGCCGAGGGCTCTGCTGCTGCGTCTCCCCGATGGCCCAGTCCTGGGTGCCTACCTCCTGGGTGCTTACCTTGCGTCCCGGCTACCTGGTTCCCCTCTCCAAGCACAGTGGATGAGCCATGAGCCAGGGAGAAAGTCCAAATCGTTTTGTTGTTTTCTCTGCCTCCTGGACTATTTTTCCAACTTCTCTGAAGCTGCTAATTTGTCCTGTGAGTTCCTTTCTGATTCCCAGAAATCTATTTCTCTCTCTTTTTTTTCTTCATCGGCTTATTTTCCAGTGTCTGGATTCTGGATAGAGAGGCCGAATATTACTCCTGATCACCATCCACCATTTACCTTGGCTTGTTGATGGTTTTTGAGAGTGTGACGCAGTGAGTTTCTATAAAAATTCACACGCAAGTCATTGTCTAGTTGTATACTTTCTTTGCTTTGGGAAACATGGGTAGATCAGGTAGTAGTCATGTATTTAATTTGTGAAGAAACTGCTGATCTATGCCACCCTGCATTACCAGCAAAAGTGTTGGTAATCCTTCTCCTAATCCTTCTCCTGTCTTGTCTATTCTTGGTCTAGTTGGTCTTTCTTTTGGAGAAGACGTACTGAGGATGACAGCCAGGACCTCAAGAGCTAGACAAGTACTTTACCACTAACCCTAACCCTAACCTAACCCTGACCCTACCCACTGAGTTATACCCTCCAACCCCTGGCTGGTTTTTCTAAGTGAAGATACTCAAATGGATGTGTAACTATACATCCTGGTGATGTTAAGTGGTATTTCCTTTATGATACTTAAAAAAGTACTCTAAACTGTGGCCTATTCTTTGGATTGTTTGTTTTCTTATTGAGGTTTTGAGAGTTCATCATATATCACAGATACAAACCTTTTATCACACAAACACTTCACAAATATTCTCTCCAGTCAGTGATCTGTATTTTCATTATCTTAATAGAGTCCTTAAGAGGACAGAAGCTTTTAACATTGTTGAAAATCAATTTATCAATTTTTAAACACAGTTTGAGCTTTTGCTATTATAGCTAGAAAATCTTTGCCTGAACGCAGGCCACCAAGATTTTCTCCTGTGTTTTCTTTAAAACATGTTATAGGCCTGGATGGTGGTCCACAGCTGTAACTCCCACTGCTTGGAAGGCTGAAGCAAGAGGATTGCAGACGTGAGGCCAGCCTGGGCAAATTAGTGAGCGCATAATTTACAGAAAGCCTGGAGGTGAGTGCTTGCCTCTCCTGCGTAAGTCCCTGGCCCCGATCTCCATACTAGGGGGAAAAGTGTTGTAGTCTTAAGTGTACATTTAGGTCTATGGCCATTTTGAGTGTGTTTCTGTATATTGTGCAAGGTGTGAGTCAGAGCAGGTGTTTTGCACCAGATGTTTAATGGTTTTAGCTGACCTCGCTGAAAAGACTGTCTTTGTTGTAGCAAATTGCTTTACCTTTTCATCAGAAATCAGGTCTCCCCCCACTAGGGGTTTATTTCGGGATTTTTCTTTTGTCCCACGGGTACGTCTGTGTGCCTTTGTGTCAGCAGCACACTCTCGTGATCACGGTGGCTGTCTAGGGTGTCATGGAATTAGGCTGTGTTAATGATCCAAAAGATCTGTCTTTGTTCTTTGTAGGTTGTATAATCGTTGATACTTTCAATCGAGATCCCTACTCACCGAGATGCTTTTGAGTGAACTCAACCGTTTTGTCTTTACTCCCACTGTGGCCCCTCCATGACTCTTGCTTTGACCTACAGCTGGTTATCTCTGGAGAATACGCCATGTGCCAGCAGAATAGGTCCCAGAGGTCCTGTCCTTAAGAATCACCATGTTGCGTGGTAGTTTAATTTTATTTGCACCCCACCGCTTCAGATTCTGGTCCTCCCCATCTCTTAGTGTCAAGGAGCTCCTCAAATTTTCTTGTTCCTAGACAGAAGGGCTAATGTCCCACGAGGGTTCTCCCTTCATTGGGCAGGGACCCTTTTGGATTCGAGCCCTTCCCTACCCTGCCTCTGCTCCTCACGTACTTAGCTCTTGACTCTGCCCCCTTACTTGACATGGAGGTTGTGACCATGTTAACGGCTCTCTCTGTCTGTCATGCTGGCCCTGCCATCAGTTATGTGATTCTCACCTGTTTCCTTCATAACCCAGACGACAGCACTACTTACAATGATGATCCGATGATTAAAGCCCGTTGAGAGTTTGCTGTTTTGTTTTTGTTTTTGTACAGAGCTGGGTCTTGAATCCAGGGCCTCATGCACGCTTGAGAAGCACCATAGCAATGAGCTGCACCCCTACCTGATAATTACATAAATACAGTCAACAATGTTGAGTTCTTTCTCCTTCTTGCTCTACGTGGGTCACAGTGCTTTCAGACAGAGGTGCTGTTGTTTGTTCCCATTTTACAGATGAGGAAACTGAGGCAGTGAGGGTCATGATGTTCCCTCGCTAGGTGTGGCCAGTAGGCAGTGGGGCTGGGATGGAGCCCAGCTCTGTCTGATTCCTGTTCCTTTCCCTGGCCACAGCTAAGGATCCCATGAGCTCATCAGCAGCCTCTCTCCATTCATCCTCTCGTGTCTTCCCATTGAGATAATCATTCCCCAATAAGCATGTGGGACTCCTGCTAAGAAGCTGAAGATTTCCAAATCTTTTTCTGCTACCAGATTCTGATTTTACAGATTCATAAATTGACTAGCTCATGAGCTCTACAGACACTGGAACTTATTTTCTTTCTCCAAATTTGCTCTTCTGACTGATGTTTCTGTTCCATTAAAGGATCCTGGCATGCTGGGCATGGAGGCTCATGCCTATAATCCCAGCGCTTGGGAGGCTGAGGCAGGAGGATCGTTGTGAGTTCTCGACCAGCCTAGGCTACAAAGTGAGCTCAAGGCCAGCCTGAACTGCATAGCGAGACCCTGTCTCAAAAAGACCAAAAAAGAAAAAAAAAAAATCCTGGTAATCACACATAACCCAAGCCACAAACTGGCAGTGGAGGAATTCAGATTATGATTTCAAAACCCAGTAATTGTTGTACTTATCATCATCCTCTTTGTCATCGTTACAGCCAGCATCACCATTATCTCCCGATCGCCTCTCATCTTTTCACCGTGTCCCACACCCTCTGCATTTGTATCTCTAATACTTTCCCAGGCACCACGAGGCTGGAGGCCACCCTTGGGTTGCGGGATAATGGCGAGGGTCAGAGCAAGCGGCCGCAGAGCGAGGACCTGGTCCTTGCTGGGGACTGGCCTGCCTGAGTGGCCGCTGCACTGGTGCTCTCACTGCCAGCTCTGAAACTGCGCCACCTGTGCCACGGGCTGAACACGCAGAGCCAGGAGGCCGTGCTGACAGCACTCAGCACCCACAGCTTTAGAGGTCTCCTCGACCTAGACCTGGTGTGTTTGTCACCCCTGCTGCAGAAGGGCCGAAGCCGCTCCACCTCGGTGCTCAGAAGTGGGTGCCAGAGACCAGCTGGGAGTGTCTTCAAAGACGGAGCATGCATGAAGGTCCTGGGCCCAGGGCCAGCCAGAAGTATGCTTGATAGGATGCCGGGACCACCAGGTCACAGGGAAAGAGCTGAGAGGCCAGGGCCTGCTAACTTCCGTTTGTGACTCAGGCAATTAGGTGGATGATTGGATTTTTGCACACACTGGCTTTGAACTTAGTCAAACAATTACAGGCTGTTCTTAGTACATCTGACTTCTACTGGGGTACTTTGGACAGCAGAGCTTGCTTATTTCTTTCTTTATGTATTTATTTTGAGACAGGGTCTTGCTATGTAGCTCAGGTCGGCCTACAACTCACGGTGATCCTCCTGCCTCAGTCTCCCAGGAGCTAGGATTATAGGTATGTACCACCACACCCTGGGTGACACTTATTTGTCATGTCTTCTCATTTCCAAAAAAATTCTATCCTATAACTAGCACAAACTTGTTCTAATGTAGATTAAGGACCGAAATTCTTGCCTTTTCTTTCCTCCTAAGAGGAGATTATTTGGGGTCATTTATTTGCTGTCAAATGACAACAACCTACTCAGGAATGGAGGACCCTGCACACCAGGGTCTGGGCAAGGCCTGCACCGTGCTGGCCTCTGCACTGTGATGGGTGTCCTGTTTAGCTATATCACCAGGCACAAACTCCTAGCTCATGAAATACTTAATACTATTTTTTGTGTGGTGCCAGTGGGAGAGAGGAGCCATTCTGACTTATGCATTTTGGGAAAAGAAATAGAAAACAAAAATATCCAATTGTATTTTTCTCAAATTTGGGTCAACTTTGAGGGAAGTTTGTTTTAGGGAAGTTTATTTTCTCAAGTTTGGCATTTTTCTTCCAAATGAGATGAATGCAGAGATTAATTAAAAAGAACCCAGATAAACTAAAAATTTACCAAAACATTTATGAAAAACTAAGGGAATGCACGTGGGAAGGAGACTGCAGCTGAGGCTGAAGCAGTGTTTGAAGGGTCTTTTATATGTCTGAGCATTTGATGGCAAAGTGAGGGACGTATTTGTGTCTTACGGCAAAGACAGAATCTTCAAGCGTGCCCTGGTGAGTCAGAGTGATGATTATGCCACAAATGTACCAGCGCACTGTGGATCAGTGTTCTATAGATTTTTCCTTCAAATACGATACTCTGTGTAACGTTCTCTTCCCGAAAGCAAACAATTTCTAATATTGGATTCTGGAGGGTATCATTAAGCCTCTTCAAACATAAATAGATTTCCTATGTGATAGCCCACACAGCTACTAATCCGGAATCTAAGAGGTGATAGTGGACTTTACGTGGACACAGAGGAAGGGAAGGGAAGGCTTTAGGTAGACTCCTAACAGAATGTTTGGTTAAGCTGCAACCACTCTGCTGCTAGGGCAAAGGTGTCTTTCGGCACTTTGTGGTGTACTTGGAACCTGGCGGCTGGAGGCTTAGAAGTTGTTTGTTCACTGCATGCATAACAGGTGGTGGAAAGGAAGTTCACAGCAGTTGAAAGATGACACAGAATTTGTAACCGCCTGGCTCTGCTTGGTGATCTCCATGCATTTGTAACCTTTCAGAGCCAAATGCTCAGGAATCGACTGCCTGCAACGTTCCTGCTTACCGTGCTGTTTGTCACCGCAAAACCTAAACAAAAGTAAACTTTTCCTCCTGAAGTTTTTCCTGAGATTGAAAGAGCCACCGCCTAAGCCTTTGTAAAGAGGTCACAGTCCGTGCATTTCCCGTGGCTGCTGCCTGGGTTGTAATTGCAGACATACAACCTGGTGGTTGGATCACATGTCTGCCATGAGCCCTTCTGCAGTTCAAGGCACACACGCTCCCTCTGCGGTCACTGTCTTCATAGGTGCAGTTCTCTGACAGTTACAGGGCGGGGGGTGGGGGAGGAGTTGAGGGATGCACGTTGACACCGAGTCAAAACATGGAGCCCTGAGGCTTCCCCTGCCATCCATCATGTCCTGTTCGTGGAGTGTCTTGCCAGGTGTTCACTGGCCAGAGTGTGTGTTTGTTTGCTTTTATAAAAAGAGCGATTTTAAAATACATGACATTTCCTACCTTTGAGGTAGCCTGGAGCACATTTTCAACTATTATTATGGGTTGCACCTACACCAGGGTGCAGTGTCTCATCCAGGTCACCATTTGCAAGCACACCGCAGTGGTGGCCTCGAGGGAGGCCAGATTTATGATAAGTGGAAGCGTTTCCCAAGCTCTGATTGTATCTGCTCCTTAGAAGCAGAGACCAAGCTTTATAGGTGAAGGGTTTGGTTTGTGCATTGCCTTTGTAGTCAGGGATGGGGATGTTGAAGGTGTCTGGAGCTGGGCTGGTTTGCCTCTCCCTGCAGCCCCAACTTCTTGATCTGTGAAGTGGTTCTCGTCCTGAGGAGGGCGCAAGAAGCTGGTGAGCTAATGTGCATAAGTAATGCTACTAAGCCTTGTGCATCCTGAGCACTGTTCTTTCTTTTTTTTTTTTTTAACTTTTTAACGGTACTGGGGATCGAACTCACGACCGCCTGCTTGCAAGGCAGGTACTTATGCCGCTGAGCTAAATCCCCAGCCCCGCACTGTTCTTTCATTAAAACTCACACTTACGCCTCAGAGCATTGTTGTTATTTCTCTCAGGCAGGAAGTGAAGACACAGAAGGGTTAGAAAAGTGTCCAAGCTCACACATTTCCTAAGTGGCAGACCTGGCATTTGAACCTGTTTCTGACTACAGAGCTCATAGTCTTAATCATGATGACAAACTGCCCCTTACGAGACAGTCTATAAGGGGGCGTGCATTTATGAAGGACTTAGTAATATCAAGAAGGCGCACACTGGATTGGCCAGGTTTCTCACCTCTGCTGGCCATGTCGAGAGGCATGGGTGGCCCTTTAATGATCTAACAGTATAATTATCCTTTAGTATCTGCAAAATCTGGAGGGCGTTGGTTCCAGGAACCTTGTGGGTATCGCAATCCACAGATGCTCAAGGCCTGGAATAAACGGTTAGTGTTTGCATGGAACCTACATACATCCTCCTGCAGACTTCTGTCGTCATCTCTAGATGACTTATAATACCACATATTATGTAAATGCAATGCAAACACTATTTAAACTATATTTTTAGGGGGATGATAATAAAAAATGTGTATGTATTTTGGGTTTTTTTTTTCTGAATAGTTTTTATCTGTGTTGGTCAGATTCTGAGCTATGGAACTGGTGGATAGGAAGGGCCAACTCTACTGTCTACTCATTAGAGCCTTAGCTCCTTGTCTGTTGTCACCAAAGATTGGGGCAATGAGAGACCTGGGAGGGTGTCAAGCCAAGAGTCAGCTAGGATGGTAAGATGCTAGCAGCTTGCTGCTAAATTGGCCCAAGCCAAGGTTGAGTACTTCAGGCCATGTGAGGACCCCACCTGTGGAAGCAGGACAGCAGGGCTGTGGCAGGAAGGGGACCCTAGGCCTTTGCGTGTGCATCTAGAGAAGTGGGTGGGACACTCGTAGCTTCAGATCCTGGGGAGGAGAACTGGAAGGTAATTGGATCTGTCTATGTCTCAGGTGCATTCACATTTGGAGACTTGACAGGAGGCTAAATGTGAGAAGGTACAGTGATCCTCCCCCCAGCCCCTGCCCCTCTGTTTTAGAGAACACAGTGATGTTTTAATAATCGGCAGCTGCCCACAGGGTGAGACATTGTATATGTGTTTGTGGGTGGCAATGGTTTCCGTCTTTTCCCCTCAGAAGGTTAGAGATGATAACACCCCGATGCTGAAGGTTGTTATATATTTTTACTCTGTATGTGTTTTATAACTGGCCAAATGCTATCTTAGGAACGAAGTGATTCAAAGATAGTATAAAATTCCGTGCCTGCCTTCAGGGAGCTCATAGTCACAAATGGAGTAATGTAAATCAAGAGTAGGCTGGGAGCAGTGGCCCATGCCTGTAATCCTGGCACTGAGGGAGGCTGAGACAAGAAAATCACAAGTTTGAGTCCTACCAGGGCAATGTAGTAAGAACCTGTCTAAAACAAAAAGTCTTCTGGGGATCTAGCTCAGTGGTAGGATGCCCACTGGATTGGCCTCCAGGACTGGGAAAAAAAAAAAAAAAAGGACTAACCTCGAGGAAAGCCCTGGAGTCCCCAGAACCGTGTGCAGAGCCGCTAACTTAGGAAGTGGTGGGCTTGGGGATAGTTAGGGATACTTGCCAGAGGTCATAGAAGTGCAAGCCTGCTTAGACAGAGCAAATAGGAAGACACGAGATGAACAGCTACGATTCATCGGAGTCTAACAGTTCAGGCAAAGAAAGGTAAATTACAGTTTGGGCCAGCGGTGACACACGGCGGAGCCTGGGCTTCGTTGGCGGTCAGCAATGATGGCGCGCGCCTTTCAGTGACTGAGATGCTCTGTAAATGGTTCCCTTCCACCTCTCATAACTGCGTGGAGGATGGAATTCACAGGGACACACTGCAGGAGGAGGACCTGCTGTGGTAAGCCCAAGGGAGACGCTGAGAATCTGAGCTAAGACTGAGACCATGGGAAGCTGGGGGCTTAGTCCCTTTGTGTTGCTATAGTAGAATACTGGAAATCGAGTAATTTACTAAAAATGTTATTCTTGACTGCTCCAGAGGCCAAGGTTAGGTGCCAGAATTTAGTGAGGGTCTCTGTGCTCTGTCACCCATGGCGGAAGACAGAAGGGCAAGGGAGCATGACAGAGGGGGCACCCAGAGAAGGCCCAGCTCACTTTAATGACAGCACAGTGTTGGACAGAGGATGCTCTCCTGGCATGACAGGAACCCATCCCCAAATGCAGAGCCCTCACCACCTAATCGCCTCTTACTGGGCCCCACCTCCCAACACTGTTTATGGGGATCATGTTTCTGGTGCATGAGTTTGAGGGTCACATTCAAGCCACAGTATCAGGTAAATAAATTGAGTAGATATAGTATTTGGTTGGTTACAGGGCAGGGTGTCAGGGGACAAAGAATGAGAAAACAAGAATGGTTCCCAGGTGTCTAGCTCAGGTGGTCAGGTGGGTGGTGGCACCATCTACTGGGTTCAGAATTATAGGGGTGGAGGGGGAGTTGGGGGAGAGGGATAATTTAATGTCCTATAGCACGAGAGGACAGCTATCACTGGCAAGTAACTGTGTATTTCAAGTTAGCTAGTAGAAGGGTTATTAGAATTCCCAACACAAGGAAATGGATATGCCAGTCTCCAGCTCTGATCTTGCAAAGTTGTTTTTTTGGTACCGGGGATCGAACTCACGACTGCACACTTGCAAAGCAGGCACTTATGCCGCTGAGCTAAATTCCTGGCCTCCAGTTCTGATCTTTACACATCATATATATGTATCGAAATGCCACATTGTTCCCCATAAATATGCATAATTCTTATGTATCGATAACGAATAAATTATGGGAGGGGAGTCTGGGATGGGAGCAGAGATGACCAGGTCAGTCTGGGGCCGTTAAGTATGAAGGCCCTGCTGGGTATCGAGGAAGAAGGGGCAGGAGGCAGTTCCAGAGGCCACAGTGAACCCCGGCAGCACCTAGTGGGCTGGCGGAGCCTTGGGGGTGCAGTGGGCTGAGTGAGGGGGGCCAGGCTGCTGCTGCGGCAAGGGGACTTGGCAATTCTGCCTCCTGAGCCTGGGCAGCCCAGCTCCAGCCATCTGTTGCCGAGTGGTACAGGGCCACTGACTGTACCCAGTGAGCAGAGATGCTGCCCCAGCTAGGCTGGCACTGCAGGGGGACGGCAGGGCCTCTTTCCCAGATTCGGGACATTGTGTCCCAATGCCTGTTCCACTGCAGAGTTGGGAAGGAGGATGGGGCCTGGGGAAGAGACAGAAGTCACAGCTCTTCACAAGCCATGGGGCCTCGCTTATAACATGAAGATTTAGGCTGTCACTGAAGTACATTAAAGGCCCTGTTCCCTGCATGCAGGCAGCTGTTCTAAGCGGTGAATGGGTGGAAATCACCGTCAGGCCGTTTCAAATCATCCACGCCTTCCTGCTCCTATGGTCTGGGACAGTCTCACCAGCCTAGGCTTGGGTCAAGCCTGGGAGTTGCTCCCTGTGGAGGCTTCAGTGAGGGCCCATGGGGAAAGCTAAAATGATTCTGATACGTCCTCTTGGGGCGGAGAGGCATTGCTAATGGGAATCAAGGTTTGAGACCCTGCTCTGTCTCTGCACTCCTACACTGAACCATTTGCCACCAGCATTCCAAAGAGCCCTTCACCAGCCTACGACAACACAGCCCACCACACGGAATTCCTACATTTTTACCTGCCATGCAGTTAAATCGTTATAGAACTGTCACTCAGTCAGATGCAGCGTCAGGAAGGCGAGTGAAGCACCCAGATCTGAGGCGCTCGCTGGGAAACATCGTGAAATACTGAGGAGCTCATTTCTATTAAATGATCTATGAGCCATTTTATGGGCAGAACGTATGACTCTGAAATGTATGTATGCAGTTTAAAATTACCACCAGCTGACTATGAAAATAAATCAAGTTGTCATACCAAGTCTAGTTGATCATCTCTGCATTTTTCTGCTGATATTTGTCAGGTGCCCTCATTTTTCGTTTTATTGTGTCTGGGTTCACTGGTAGGCAATAGGAACAGGTGCCAACATTTTAAGGAAAATTTAAGAAAAAAATTTACTATGAAATCTATTGACATGGAGATGCCTGTAGGGTGCTCATGTAAAGCTGGTATTAACTGCAGTGATTTAATTTTACCTGTACAGCCTCCACGTCCAGGCTGTGAAATCTTATGAATTAAGTTCAGAGACATAGTGTGAGAACTTCTGTCTTAAAGGGTCCTATTTTGACTTTTGGGCAGCAGCTCCGATTATATACAGTTTCATGTCTTAAAAATGGGGTTTCTTCTGAGACATGTCACTGGGAGATTCAGTCCTTGTGCAAACATCACCGTGCACCCTTACACTAACTTAGATGGTGTAGCTGTCTGCACCGTGGGCTGTGTGGTATAGACTGTTACTCCTAGTCTCCTAGCTGTTCAGCATGCTGTTGTACACTATATTGGAAGCTGTTGTAGTCAAGGTACAGGACACATAATTTTTTTTTTTTTTGTCTTTTTCATTTTTATCGGTACCAGGGATCGAACTCAGGACTGCCTGCGTGCAAGGCAGGCACTTATGCCGCTGAGCTAAAATCCCCAGCGCCAGGACACATAATTTATAGAATTATTTTATAATAGTCACCCAAGAGTCAAAGGCTAATGAGTGCCAGAGAACTGTCCACACACTAGGGATCTAAGGAGTCCATTTGAGGGTCTGAATCCTACTTCAGTGTCCTGCATGAGTCAATTGAAGACCTAGATCTCATGGCGTTGTCCACTGAGTCCAGCTGAGGCCTAGAGCCCACGACAATGTCTCATGCAAGTCTTTGCCAAGGATCTGCACTGGGAAGACCTAAAAGCCAATGGTGGAAGCTAGAAAGTCTGTGCTAGCAGGATGAAGGATCTGTGCCAGCAGCCTGAGGGATCTGCACTGGAGCCAAGAAGTGACACTCAAGGAAAGGACCAGAGCTGTCACAGAGAGATCTGCAGCCATCCTCAGCGACAGTGAGGACCTGAGCACCTCTGACGATGAGGACAGCTGAATTCATATCAGGAAAACCAGTGTGACAAGCTTCTCCAAGAGAATCAACAGCACACCCTCCCCCAGCCAATTCTCTTTTTATGCTGTTGGCAATAATCCTCCTGCCAGCCTTCCACACCCAGCACCACACTGGTTCAGTTGGGTGTTACAAGTTGACCATTAATTCATCTAGCACAGAAGCAGTTGTAACACAGTGATTATATCTAAACGTATCTAAGTATAGAAAAGGTATATAAAAGTGCTAGGTGGTGGGACTTTTTCAGCTCCATTATAATGTTCTGGAACCATCATGCCTGTGTGACCCATTGTTGACTAGAGCATCATTGTGCAGTAGACTCCTGCCCCAAATTTGGTCTGAGCTTTGTGGTTGATGTGGGTTCAGTCACAGCTACAGGCTTCTGTCCTGTGTTCTAGCTCTGGAAATTTGGTCCCTGGCTTATTTCTACCTTAGAATCTTCTCCTTTAGCAACACCTCAAGAAGCATTCATGCTGGGCCCAGCCTACAGGTCAGTTTCTAAAGTCATTGCTCTCAGGGCCGGAAGGATTTATGGAGGTCTCCTCAGGGTTAGCATTATCTGGGAGTAACAGGGATCCCGTTCATCCGTGAGTACCTTCCAGGTCGGGAACTCACTACTCCCCAAACAACACACTTGACACACCGATGGTTCTCATCCTCGCTGCCTGATACCACCCATCTCATCATTTCTGTTTGTTTCTGCTGTTAACACTTTCCCCTTACATTACTGTTATTTGGGTACGCAGCAGAGTCACACTGTGCTGAGGATTCAGGTTCTGGACTCATTTGGGTTAGAATCCAGGCTCTCTGTTTATCTTCACCATTTACTAGCAGGGTGACCCTGGCAGCTCACGTATCCATACTGAGCCTCAGATATCACTCATGCAAAATTGGAGAGCGTTAGTACCTCAGATTATTCTAAGCCCAAAGTGGTAGGAGTTCTGCTTGACATGTGTAAAGATATCCAAGCACCTTAGGCACTGTGATCATCCCCTCTCCTCGTCTGCAAACCTCTGAGGACAGGGATCTTTTCTTGGCAAGGATGAGTTGGAGGGCGGGGTGGGGGGGAAGCGGGGATGCCAGGCAGGTGGGGGAGGGGGAGAGGAGGGGCTGAGAAGGTGAAGAGGAGCAACCAGGGCCAGCAGTACCAGTGGAGCAGGGAGCTGGCTGCGGGGCTGGCCCAGCATAGGCCCACTGAGACAAGGAGCAAGCACTTCTTCCACAATGCGAATTGCTTCATGACCTGCAAGTTTCTGCTCATCCTTTCTCCCACCCTCCTGGCGCTTGATGCAGATGGAGGCGGAGCGCTGCAGCCCCTCTGTATGGGTGAATGAGGGCACTTGCTCCTGGCTTCCAGCTCTTTCCACGAGAGCCTCTGCCTGCCCTGCCTCTCCTTTTGGTACTGCTGTGGGTGCTCATCTGGCGCCAAGACACAAATATATTCTGCTTTTCTGCAATGAGTCCTCTAAAGGCGAAGCAAAGCAAATCAAAACAAGAAAACAAGCAAGCTGAAGCCTAGGAATAACCCAACATTTACATCTTTTTAGAAGTCAGAAAAGAAAGGTAGGGGCTGGTAAACTTTGCCTCTCTAAATCAAGACTTCTGGCTGCCTTATGTAAATTCAACACCTTGAAATTACCTTGAAAGTTTATTTGAATATTTCGACCTGGAAAAAGAGTCCCTTGGACACTGAACATCGATCTATCTTCTGGACAAAAAACTGTCCTGGGGAAGCTAGAGGGGACAGAGCCACTCACGATCAGCCATCTGTGTCACGAGGGTGCACAGCAGCAGCTTCCTCCAGCCATCATATGGGCCACGTATGGGAAACGGTACGCTCTGTACATTGAAGATTGTAAACATTGGATGCATCCTGGAGGTGTGGCAAAAGCGACTCCCAAACCTGCGGGAAATCTGCAAATGCTACACAACAAGACGTGTCCCCTTCCTGGAGAATCAGCTGCTAAACATTTACCAGCAGCCTCTATATATAAACAACATCTGAGAGCAGTCAGTCAGTTGCTGGTGTGCACTTAGAGGTTAGAGTCAGACCTGGCAGGCACACAGATAAGGTTAGGTGTGCTCTGTGTTCCCTCTGCCTGGAAGCCTGGTATAGGAGAGCTGCTGTGGTGATGTTGCTGGAATGGGCTTCTACTCTTTTATGACTTCCTTTCCTCCTAAAGCAGAGGCCTCCAGTTGCAAATCCTTGGTTAACAGATTACACATGACTGATGGGAGGAAAAGTCCACAAAGTGGGATTTGCTGATGTGAAAATTCACGGTGTTACCTAGTTACCTCCGACACCTGATGGCAGTTGGAGATAGGCAGGAATGTCCAGGAGACGTGAGACTGAATTTTAGTGCATTTATCCCAAAGCTGAATTCTCTCTTTTCAACCTTAAAACAGTTAACTCACAAGAGCCATGAGGCTGAGACACACAAGAGCAGCGGGTTTTCCCCTCATCACAGGGCTTTTGCATGTTTGGGCCTTGCTCTCCGTCCATTCCCCAAACTGGAAGCCCAGAGGTCCACTTGACATCTGATGTGCTTTTCTAGCTGAATGATTTGGCCCGACAACCAGAAGTGCAGGGTCTCTAGGTTCTGAGCAGAGGAGACTCCTGGTGCTCACTTTGTTAATTCCAAAGACGAGAGCATGATTTAAGAGAAAAAGAATGAGGATTACAGAAATTTGAAGTCAGAAGATTCAGGTTCAGGGGACTGGGACTACAGCTTAATGGTGGAGTGTGTGCTTAATATGCTAGTGTGCATAAGGCCCTGAGCTCAGGCTGTAGCATGTGAAGAGGGGAGGAGGAGGAGGAAGAGAAGGAGAAAGAGAAGGAAGAGGAGGAGGAGAAGGAGGAGATGACGACTCGGGTTCAAAGCAAACCTAGTCCCTGGCATTGAAGTCAGAAGGTGATGGAGAACTTACTGAGAAAGAGCCCAGGAGACTTTCTGGGTGATGGAAATGAATTTATCCTTTTGGGGTGATAGTTATCCAAGTGTATACAAGTCTAGCATCACTAATCTGAAAAATCTAAAATCAGAAATGCTCCAAAATCTGAAATTTTTTGAGTATCTACATTATGGCACAAGAAGAAAATTCCACCCCTGATCTCATGAGAGAGGATCCAGTCAAAATATATAGACGTGCTGGGGCTGGAGGTTTAGCTCAGCAGCATAAGCACCTGCCTTGCAAGCAGGCAGTCGTGAGTTCGATCCCTGGTACCAATAAAAAGGAAAAAGACAAAAAAAAAAAAAAAATATATATATATATATATATATAGACGTCCTAACAATACTGTATAAACTTATCTTCAGGACATGGGTATTAGTTTGTATGAAATATTAGTGGATTTTGTGTTTAGACTAGGGTCTCACCCCCGAAATATCTCATTATGTATGTACAAATATTTCAAGATCTGAAAAACATCTAAATCCAAAATGTTTCTGGTCCCAAGCATTTTGAAGCATACTTAGCCTGTACCTTTGGAAAAGCTCATCAAGCTGAACACTGAAGATCTGTTGTGTGTCCTGTTGAAGGTAACTCTGTGGAGGTTTCCAAGGGGACAGGTTTAAGCCCTGGTCCTGTCTCTCTATTTGTCGTATAGAATTCTTTACCTCTTTGGGGCCTGGTTTTCCTTATCTAGAAAAAGGAAATAACACCCATGCCTGCACTGTGGGTTAGGACAAATATTTAATACTGAGCAGGTTAAAAGTACTTTGTAAGCATTTTGATTTCAATATGAAGTGTCTCCTCAAAACTTATGTATTGAAGGCTCAGTCTCCAGTGTCGTGGTTGGGACCCAGGCAGGTGAGGGATCTGGAGAATACTAACTTTATTAGTAGGTGAATCCACTGTGGAGATCATAGCTCAATGGGCTATTAGGACGTGGACCCCCAACAGTCAGGCGAAGCAGAACAGTGGAATGCACCCTTGAAGGACATAGCCTGTCCTGTCTTCAGCCCCATCCTCCCTCCTGCTCTGGTTTTCTCTTGCTCTGTGTTCTCCTGATGGCTCTGACATCTGGTGAGTGGCTTGGGCTGAAAGGTCCCATGTGAGGATATTCTGTCTTGGAGTCAGCAGGCCATAGACTGGAACCTCTGAAGCTCTTAGCCAAAATACTTTCATTGTTTTGTACTGTAAGGTATTTTGTCTCAGCGACGAACAGTGCCTAGCACAGTAAATGATCAAAGCCTAGCAAGTGGGCCTGCTATCAGATTCTCCCTATACAACCACCACTGGAGTTGTTTATTGAGCTGGTGTCTGTGGGATCTCGCTTGCAACTTCGCTGGGAGATTGGTGTTTATATATCTATTTCGAGGAGACTCTAGAGATACCAAAATGCTGCACCAAGATAAATAGAATATGGATTTTTCAGAGAAAGGAGGGCTGGCTGAAAGGGAACAGCTGGAGAGAGAGAGAGCTATCAATCCAGCTCTGCAGTAGGACCAGACGGGTGCCAGGAGGGAGTCACTAAGTGCCTGGGAGAAAATCGTGACCAGTAAAAGCATGTGAGTTTAAAAAAAAATTCACTTCCTGCCAAACAAACTGGGTCACATTTGCGATAGCGTTAGTCACTGAGCAGAGCCGGGAAAGCAGTTTCAGGGCAGAAAGCGAGAGGTTTGGGAAGCTCAGTGACTCAGCTGGAAGCAGCAAAGGCCATTTGGCCTCCTGGTGGTTCAGACTCTTTTTGTGGCTCCTGCTCTGCGTCTTGTGGTATTTGGGGTTTGAAGTTGGTCTGTCCTCCCACAGCAGCCACCAACCACGTTTCCACTGAGATCAGGAGCCTGACACATGGCCTTTAAAAGGAAAACCGTAGGGAGAAGCCAAATTAAACTACACCAGAGAAAGCAGGCAGGTCCCGCTGGAGTGCGTGCTTGGAATCCGAGTGGGTGCTGACAGTGGCCTGGGTCCAGTCGAGCTCCTGAGTGAATGCGCCACTGAGATCTTTCAACTCAGAAGTGTCTAACGTCAGAGCAAACGTCCTTTGGCAGCAAGATCCTCCAAGATGACTGAATGGTGTCGAAACAGATTTTTAGACTGTTAACCTCTAAAATAAAGTTCAAACAGGGAAAGATTTAGCATGAAGAAATAATCTACAAGAGAAGTCTTATGAGAGAAATCTTGCTTCTATATCCTCATTATAAAAATTGTGCTGCTTTCTGCTAGATATTCCTGCCAAGGAATGTGATATGTGGGGAGAGGAAAGGAAATGTACTCTAGATACTATGGCTATAAAAAGCTGTTTTAGATGATAGAAACCAGTCAAGGTTCTGTCAATGATCAAAGTCATAAAATTAGGATCTTTTACTGCTCAATCAGGGTGAGAAAAAATACTCAGCAATTAGCAGCATCTACAATCCTCTTCCTCGCATTATTCCACATGTGCACGCGTCTTTTCTCTGGGCTGTCAGAATTTTTATGTTCGTGATTCCTTTCCCTAAAATCTGTGATCCTCCTGGAGGAAAGGAGTAGGTGTGGGGGGGAGGATGGCATTAGTCACGGTGAGAAGGCAGGGACATCTCTCCTGCTATCTTTGAATCTGAACGAGGCCACCACGATGTGCCGGTGTGAACCCTCTGTGAGCGTCAGTGTACAGTGTTGATACGCGTGGTGCTGAGTGAAGTTGCGTGGGAAGAGACTTCCGGCTGGGAGAGAGCTCAGTGGCACAGGCACTCGCCTGGCAAGATCCTGAGTTTGATTCTTGGTACCAAAAAAGAAGGAGACTTCCCTGCCCCGATCCAGGTCTTCCACTCCCTGGGTGTCATTTTTTTCCCCTGGAGGAAAAATAATGGCACATATATTGTGCATTGTCACCCCAGTATCAGTCACCCAGAGCACAGGACACCTGCATTCAATGGTCCAAACAATGCTAGCACAGATTTTTCAGTTCAGTGAACTCAGAGAAGTCAGTAATATAACTGTCTTAACTACTCTCTCTCTCTCTCTCTCTCTCTATATATATATATATATATATATATATACATACACCATACATTTTTTCTTTCAGCTTCTCACACTAATGAAACAGTATGATGTTTACACATGTGTGTCATTTATTTCATTAGTGAGTATGGTCTCAAGTGGCATCCATTTACCTATAAAAGTCTCCAGTTTATATTTATGGCTGAGTAGTACTCCATTGTATAAAAATACCACGTCTTTTTTATCCATTCCTCAGTCAATGGGCATTTAGGTTGTTCCCAAGATCTGGCTATTACAAACTGTGCTGCTATAAACATGGAGGTGCACACACATAACTGGCTTAAATGGGAACTCTAGTCCTGGTTTTTTGAGGAATCTTCACACTGATTTCCACAGTGGCTGCACCAGCCTATATGCCCATTAACAGTGGAGAAGCCTTGCTTTTTCCCCACAGCCCCTCCAGCATTTGTTATTGGTTGACTTCTTGATAGCCATTCTTTCCAGGGTGAGGTGCAAGCTCAGTGTTGTAATTTGCATCTCTCGAATGACCAATGATGTTGAACATTTTTTCACCTATTTATTTGCTGTTTGTATTTTTTCATCTGAGAAGTGTGCATTTATTTCAGATGCCCACTTTTGTATTGGGTCTTTAAATTTTGAAGGACTGTGTTTTTGAGTTCTTTATATGTTCACTATAGTAATCCTTTGTCTGAGGAACAGCTGGCAAACATTTTCTCCCACCTTGTGGGTGGTTTATTCACTCTGTTGGTGGTTTCTCTTGCTGTGCAAAAGCTTTTCAGTAGGGTGAGAACCCAGTTGTTGATTCTTTGTGACAGTTCCTGTGCAATCTGGGTTTTGTTCATAAAGTCTTTGCCTATACCAATGTCTTCAAGACTTTATCTTTTACTTTATCTTCCACCAGATTTAATATTTCTGTATTAATATTCTGATTTTAGCTTAGTACATGATGAAAGATATGGGTCCAGTTTTAATCTTCGGCATGTATAGACCAGTGTTTCCAGCACCATTTATTCTTCCAGTGAATGTTTGGCACCTTTGTCAAAGATAAGGTGGCTTAGTGTGTCTGCATCTTTTAGTCCATTCTATTTATCTTTAGGTCTTTTTTTTCCCCAGTACCACACTGGTTTTATCACAGTGGCTTTATAGTATAACTTCAAGTCAGTAATTGCAATGCCCCCTGTCTTGTCTTTGTTACCCAGGATTGCTTTTGCTATTCTAGGTCTCTTCTGGTTCCACATAAATTTTAGGATTGTTTTCTCTAATTCTGTGAGATATGTTATTGGAATTTTGATTGGGATTGCATTGAATCTGTGTAACAGTTTTGGAAGTATGGCCATTTTCACTATATTCATTCCTCCTATCCATGAGCACAGGACGTCTCTCCATTTTCTAATATCCTCTTCAATCTCCTTTTTCAGAGAACTGTAGTTTTCAATATAGAAGTCTTTTATATCCTTTGTTAGATTGGTTCCTAGGTATTTCATTTTTTTTTGGATGCTGTTGTGAAAGGTATTGTTTCCCTTATTTCTCTCTCAGTGAGTTTGTTATTTGTGTACAGGAAGGATACTGATTTTTGATTGCTGACTCTATATACAGCTACATTACTGAATTTGCCTATTAAATTTAATAGTCTTTTGTTAGAGTTTTTGGTTTTTTTATGTAAAGTGTCATGTCATCTGTAAATAATAATGTAACTTCTTCCTTTCCTATCTTTGTTTCTTTCTCTTGTCTAACTGTTCCAGGTAAAGTTTCCAGGACTATGTTGAATAAGAATGAAGACAGTGGACATCCTTGTCTTGTTCCTGATTTTAGAGAGATAGTTTTCAGGTTTTGTCCATTTGGTATGATGTTGGCTGTTGGTTTGTCATGGGTGGCTTTTATCAGACTGAGATAAAGCCCATCTATTTCAATGTTTTGTAGGGTTCTTTTTTTAATCATGAGTAGGTGCTGGGCTTTGTCAAGAGCTTTTTCTGCATCTAGTGAGATGATCATATGATATTTGTTCTCAGCTCTGTTAATATGGCATATTACATTTATGGATTTATGTATGTTTACCCATCCCTGCATTCCTGGGATAGATTACATTTGATCATCATGTATAAACTTGTTGGCAATTTGCTGTAGTCTATTTGCCAGTATGTTACTGAGGATTTTTGTATTGTTCAGTAGGGAGACTGGCCTGTAGTTCTCTTTCTTAGCTGGGTCTTTCTCTGGTTTTGGTATCAGGATAATACTTGCTTCCAGGTGTGAATCTGGAAGTATTGCTTTCCTTTCAATTTCATTAAAGAGTTTGAGAAGGAGTGGTGTTAGGTCTTCTCTAAATTTTTTGTAGAATTCAGCAGTGAATCCATCAGGGCCTGGGTTTTTCTTTGTTGATAGATTTTAAAATATATCTTCAATTTCATTTATTGATATTGGGTTATTTAGAATTTTTATATCTTCTTCATTCAGCTTTGGTAATTAACGTATATCTAGGAATCAGTCCATTTCTTCTGTATTTTCCATCTTGTTAGAATACAAGTTTTCAAAGTAGGTATAGATGCTTTTCTGTATTTCTGTAGGGTCTGTTGTGATTTCACCCTTTTCATTCCTAATTGCATGTATTTGAGTCTTTTTTTTTTTACAATGATTTTTGTGGATTTGAGACTTTTCTTTCCTTTTTTTGATGAAGTTGGCTAAGGTTTTGTCAATTTTTATGTAATCTTACAAAGAACCAACTCTTCAGTTCATTAATTCTTTGTGTTGTTCTTTTACTCCAGTATGTTAATTTCTGCTCTGATCATTATAATTTCTTCCATTGTACAAGTGTTTGGTTTAGCCTACTCTTCTTTTTCTAGAATTTTCAGGTTCAACATTAAGTTGTTTATGTGCACATGCTC
Source organism: Cavia porcellus (assembly GCF_034190915.1). NCBI lineage: Eukaryota > Metazoa > Chordata > Mammalia > Rodentia > Caviidae > Cavia > Cavia porcellus. The sequence continues at coordinate 37,026,921 of NW_026947504.1, read as the reverse complement.
TGTTTTCCCGATGTAAATAGCAGTAAATACTATAAATTTCATCTTAAGACTGCTTTCATTGTGCCCACAAATTCTGGTGGTGTTATACTGTCATTATCATTCAACTGTGAAAATTGTTGCATTTCTTCTTTAATTTCATCTCTGACCCATTGGTTGTCCAGTAGGGTGCTATTTAATTTCCATGTGTTGATGAAATTCTTGTGGTTTCCTTGGGCATGGATTTTCAATTTCATTGTACTGTGGTCTGATAGTATGCATGCAATAATTCTTTTGTATTTACTTAAGCATGTTCTCTGAGCCAGTATATGGTCTATTTTGGACAATGTCCCATGTGCAACAGCTAAGAAAAATGTGTATCCTGATGTTGTAGGGTGAAACACTCTATAGATATCTACTAGGCTCATTTGTTCAAAAGTCTGATTTATTTCTAATATTTCACTATTGATTGTTTTGTCTAGTTGATCTTTTTTTTTTTTTTTTTTTTGTCTTTTTCCTTTTTATCGGTACCGGGGATCGAACTCACAACTGCCTGCTAGCAAGGCAGGCGCTTATGCTGCTGAGTTAAATCCCCAACCCCTGATCTGTCTTTTTTTTTTGTACTGGGGATCGAACTCAACCTCATGATTGCCAGCTGGGTGCTTTGCCACTGAGCTAAATCCCTGGCCCTGGTTGATCTGTCTTTTTGTGACAGTGGGGTATTGAGGTCTCCCAATACAACTGTATTAGAGCTTATTTGATTTTTCATCTGTTAGTAATTGTTTTATATAGTTGGGTATTTGTTGCATATATATTTATGATTATTATCTCTTCCTCTTGGATTATTCCCTTTACGAGGACATAGTGACCTTCTTTTTTTTTTTTTTTTTTTGTCTTTTTCCTTTTTATCGGTACCAGGGATCGAACTCACGACTGCCTGCTTGCAAGGCAGGTGCTTATGCCGCTGAGCTAAATCCCCAGCCCCAATAGTGACCTTCTTTATATCTCCTAGTCAGTCTTGACTTGAAATTCAGTTTGTCTGCAAATAGAATAGACACTCCTTCCTTTTTTCTGATTTCCTGTCCCATGGAATATTATTTTCCATCCTTTGACTTTTAGCCTATGAGTTTCTTTTTGCATTAAATGTGTTTCTTGTATGCAGCATATTGTTGGATCTTGCTTCTTGATCTGCCAGTGTTTTTTTTGATTGGTGACTCTGAATATTTTGAACCTTAGACTAAGTCCTCTCATCTGTCATCCCCACCCCCAGCCCTGCCTCAGTGCTCTGTGACCTTAATTTCTAGCTATCTATGCTACTCTGTAAATGAGCACATGCATGAGGTCTGAGCTCGAGTCTTTTGCAGCCAGTCTCTGTCTCCATATGATCCCTTGCCCTCCTTTTCCTGCTAGGTCTTCAGGAACAGTTGAAGATGAAATCTGACCCCTACATGTAAAGTAGGCTAAGTCCTAACAGGATTGATCTTTCCTAATAGTTCCTTGGCTTTAGGGCCAATGGGTTTGATCTCAGCTCCATTTATTCTTGGCTAGTTACGTAACCTCCGTGAACACTGATTTCATTGCTTTGTAGTGTAGCTCTGAATAAGCAATGCATACAGGCTGTATTAGTCAGGATTTTATTGAGGAACAGATATAATGCAAGATTTACAAATATATAAGAAATTACAAAATTGGCTCTGATGATCAGCCAGAGTCAGATGAGGAAGCATGCAGAGGGTATCTGCACATTGGAGGCCGAAGAATTCAACCCAAGGCCCGGAGTTCACTACAGTGTCCTGTGCAAGTCCTCACCAGTGCGTCTGTGATAGAAGCTGAAGAGTCTATGCTGGAAGACTGATGGCTCAGAGGCAGCAGCCAGAGCATCTGTGCTGGAAGCCAGGAAATGAAGTCCAAGCTGAAGGTGAAGACTGGAGCGCCTCTGAAGAACAGAATCTTGTCTGTCCTAATTCTCCTTCCCTTTTATAGCACCTAGGCGATGAGCCACCCTAGGGTAGATCTCCCACACCCTAGAGTGTGGAGTTGCTAAGCTGATTTAGTTAGGCTTCTAAGCATCTCAAGCTGACACAATCAATCAATCACTACACAGGCTGTGGGTTCTGTGGTTACCATCCTCTAAGTGGAGGGGCAAGAAGAACCAAGGATACGCGGAACATAGAGCACAGAAACACGGGAAGATGATTGTATCCTACTTTCCTTAGCCAAGATTAATTAGGCTGAGTTCTGAGCAGCACCATTCCAGAGGCCACTGACTGGCTAAGGCAGAAGGTGTTTAAAGTCAGAACTAAGACAGCACAAATCTGGAAAGCATGACCCTAAGGAACAGTCAGAAGACTTGAAGCGATTGAGCCCTAAGGAGAGAGGACAGATACAGAATGCTTGGTGTGGAGAGGAAAATCTTCTGTTCAAGTAACTCCAAAAGAGAAAACTAAAATCAAGAAAAAGACATTAAGGGGCAAACAGGTCCCTGCCCATTACATCTGGAAAGGATTCTTCCAAGAAATGAAGGTTTCTTCCAAGGATTCTTCCAAGAAATGAAATGGGTTGACTTGTAAAGAAGGGAACTTCGCATTCCTGAGAGAACTCAGTGGTCAGTCAGTCACCTCTGACAGTAAGGACACTCCTCACAGTGGATCACAGCACACTGTGTGCTCTAGCCCTGCTGACCTAATAGATGTCGACGACAGCCAGAAGCAGCCCTCTCTGGGTGGCCTCATTTGCCCAAGGCAGTTCTCTAAGTGTGCATGGAGTTCCAGATGTGGGAGACGTGAGTGATGACAGAGAGGACAAGAAAGGTCTTGCCGTGTAGCCTCTGGACCACCTACCTGGCCCTGGGTGGTGCAGGCAGACCGCAGGAGGTGCCTTTACATCACAGCACAGTGGCTACTTTGTGCCTGTGTCACCCTGACCCATATCCTTCCTGCCCCTTCCAGGAGAATCACACCAATATCTCTCTTTACCATTGTGCAGTATTCAGCACATGCTGGATCTCCAGGGCTGTAGTTAGGGTTAGAAAGTCAGCATACACCTATTTCAGAACAATATGTCTATATGTGAGAAACAGATGAAATTTTCTCAATTAAAAACCAAACAAAAAGTTAAAAAATAAAAACGCTGGAATAAAGAGTTGGAAGGGACTTTTGTACTTTTGTGACTGGTGAATTTATACTGCGTGGCTCTATTTGAGGCATTTCTAGCAAGTCGGTTTAGAGCTCGCTCTTGATTCCCTATAAAAATGCACAACTCCCTGCAGCAGTTTGGACAGTTTTGGTTGCTAAAATTCTTTTTTTACTTTACATACTATTTGGCTGATCAAAATTCAAAATATACATCCTGGTAATTATACATCTAACAATTTATTCTAAGATCCTGTCCCCATGGACTCAAAGACACGTGTGTAAAAAGATATTCATTGCAGTCAAGGGCTGGAAATAATTCAAATGTTTAAACAAGGACTCGATACTGCTGCATGATGGAATACCAGGTGGCTTTTTAAACACTTCAACCATTCTCATGCACTAACAGGGAAAAACCTTAAATTCATTTTGGTTTGTGAAGAAAAAAATTAGTGGCTCAGTTAGATGTACAGAATAATTCCATATAGGTGACAGAAAAGGATGTACATGAATATATGTTTAGATCTTACCTGGAAAGGTACTGGTAACTGCTTGTTTTTAGTGAGAGTAATTGTGGGACTGGTGGTCGGGGTTGGAGGTGGAAGAGGGAGAAAGATTGTGTGTGTGTGTGTGTGTGTGTGTGTGTGTGTGTGTGTGCGCGCGCGCATGCGTTGTGTGTGTGTAGACATGTAAATATTATTTAATTTAAATTTTTTTCATTTAATTTTATCTCACATAAGTACCACTTTAAAATTTCTTTAAAATTTGTCCTTTTAGCCTAGGCTCCACTGCCTGACCTTCTAAATAAATGAAATCTGCCTTCTGAAGTCCTCGCATGGGACCTGCCTGATTCTACCTCTTAAAGCTGTGCAGACATCTCTTGTTGCTATAGCAGCATGCGTGTGAGAACTTGTTCCACAGCCCCTTAACTTGTCTCTACTCCATTTTAGCCAGTCCTGGATCTTTATGGGCTCTTCTCCCTCTGGCCATCTGGTCTCCCACACCTTAGGACCCGATGTGGGTGGTGCCACAGCAGGCCTGCAGGGGTTCACAGCAAAATGAAGCCTTGGAGGCTGGATGGAGCCATGGAGTCCTGCCTAGGTACCCCTGCCCAGGGAGGCACTGTCCCGGCAGCAGTGCGGGTACAGGGGTACTGGGTGTGTGGAAGGGATTCATCAAGGGAACAGGCTGAGGTTGCAAAGCTGTACGAGCCCTCATTTTGCTACGAGTGTCTGCTAAGCACAGTCTGGTTTGCTAAAGTAAAAGAGGATACCTGAATTCCTCACATTTGTGGGGCAGAGCTCTATATATTTTATTTAATTTCACCTTCCTTTCAGTGTTGATCCCAGGGCCTGCACACTATGTTACATCTCCAGTCATTTTTACTTATTTATTTTTTAAATTTTGAGACAGGGTCTTGTAAGTTGTGGAGTTTCCCAGGCTGGGCTTGAATCTGTGATCCTCCTGCCTCAGTTTCCCACAGTGAACAGATTACAAGATTACAGGTGTGTGCTGCCATTCCTGGTTTACTCAATACTTTTTTTTAGCCCTTTCACACACTGGATTAAATTTGCAGTTCACACTTTTCTTATTTCGGGAGATGACCTCAAGGTTGAGACACTTGGACTTCATCGGGTCACCTGAGTCCTTATGGGGCCCTTTCCACCTATGCAGCCTGCCGGCTGATTTCTCATAAAGACAAACAAGTAAAAGCAAACAAAATCAAGCCCCCCAAAGACCATTCGCCCAAATTTCCTGTCTTATAATTTCGGAAACGGCAGGAACTGTTTCTATACAGTCGGATGAGGCACACGGAATGACTGTCCAGGTCATAACGCACAACCCAGCCTTACTGCACAGCCCTGACTGACCCTGGGCGCAACAGCTGGGGGTGCGGACCTCTTCCAATTCCTCGCCACACCACGGCAGCCTCACCAAAGGGTGAGAGACCCACTGGGGTTCCCACTGTGGGGAAGCAGAAGTCCCTTCCTCAAGGCCTGGCCCCGGAGCTCAGCTTAATCCTAGCACCTGGGCTCCTACTTGGGGAGCTCTCTCCCGGAGGGGCTGGAACGCCCAGTGGCAGCTGGTGGCCAAAGCTGCTAAGAGGCAACCAGGGAATCTGAGCACCCAGATACCTCCCTCGCTCCGCAAGAACGCACAGATAGCACCAGGCCCGGAGCTCTGCTTTGGCTTACGCGTCCTTGGGACCTTTATTTTCCCTTTTTTAGACGCTGCCCCTGTCTGTCCATTTTTGTTTGTTTGTCTTTTTCATTTTTGTCGGTAGCAAGGATCGAACTCACGACCGCCTGCTTGCAAGGCAGGTGCTTTTGCCGCTGAGCTAAATCCCCAGCCCTGTCTGTCCATTTTTAACCTAATTTCATCCAGGTGCACAAGTTAGGGGAGCAAGAGTGCATAGAAATGTTTCCTTAGAGTCGGGAAGGAAGAAGGGGCTTCTTCTCTTGCACAAGGTAAAAGACACTTTCCTAGCGAGCCGGGCTCTCTCGGCGGCGTACACCCGCCACGTGGGCTGGGGAGTAGAGGAGGAGGAGGAGGACAGAGCTCAGGGCTCCTGCAGGAGGCGGAGCTCTCGTGCAGAGAGTGTTGTTTAAAATACCGAACAGGCCGGGCTGGCCAATCAGAGCTGTCCCCGCCACCGGGGCTCCAGCTCCTGCAGGCCCCCTGCTGGGCCACAGGCTCCCCCTCGGGTGCCCGCGGCTGGGAAGCGGGGCCGGGGCGGGGCCGGCGGGCTGTTTACCAGCCCGGCCTGCGCATTTCCGTGCGCGCGCAGGTGCGGCTGGGGGATTTCCCTGCAGCTGTGCCGGGCTCCCCGGGGAAGAGCGGGCAACTGTTGGCCTTTCGGGGTGCATCGCACTTCCCGAATGCGCTCTGCCACTCTCCGCTGGGGTCCAGCGCAAACGTGCGCACCCCGCTGCAGCCCGGCGGACCTGCAGGGCGCAGCTCCGTAAGGTGCAGACGTCCGAGGGGCGAGCATCCCGGCTTCACCCGAGCAGCCTCCTCCCTGCGGCGCTGTCCCCCTCCCTCCGGGTCTCCAGCGCGCTGGCGGAACGGATGCCCGGTTGCGTCAGGAGTTCGGGGCGCTTCCTGTGGCGGCGGAGGGGCCTGGGCTTCCCGAGCCAGCAGCAGATGTCTGCGGGAGGAGGCTCCCCACCTGCCAGAGCAACCGCCGACTTCCTCTCTCAGGCTTGGGGCTCTGAGTAAGGACGGCGCGTGCAGCGTGTCGCGCGCCCTGCGGTTTCCACTTTCCCCAAGACCAGCCTTGGCATCTTCCCATCGTGAGAAATCAGGCGGCCGCGCGCTAAGAAGGGGAGCAGGGCTGACAAGGGTGGCCGCGCGCCTGTTGTCACCAGCCCGCCTGGGAAGGACAACGGAGCAGGTGTGCGGAGCTGGGGGTGGAACCCAGGGCCTCTGGCCTGAGACCGCCTGCCCTGGCGCTGGTGGAGAGGCTTGGAGAGAGGTGGAAAACTTTCCTTTTAATGCATAAGTATGGTACAAAAATTCAAGTGTTTGCAAGCCGTATTAGGAAATCACAGCCTAGCAGCTTCTTGTTAAAATAGCGCTCACCTCCAGTTAGCGCTGCCCAGTAAATCACTGTGATTTTAATTTTACTCCGGAGACTTGCGAGAGCAGTCACGCTGACTGATAAGCTTAAATAACTGTATCGTTAGTATTTTACTTTTAGAAACATCTCCTGGCTGAATTTCATGACCAACAGAAGGATAGTATTTTCTTTTCCCGCTAGACTTGCTTTTGCTCACTTTGGGTCAGAATTCCTATACGTTTTCCTATCTCGCATGCTATTGATGAGACATACTTTTCTTTTTTTGAGACAAGGTTTTGCTATGCAGTTCGGGCTGGCCGTGAACTCACTGTAGAGCCTAGCTTGCCTTGGAACTCAAGGAGATCCTCCCGCTTCAGTGTCCCGAGTGCTGGATTAATGGGCATACTCCACCATGACCATCTTACTATTAACTTTTGCTACAAAAGAAAAAAACTTCTTTCAATTAAACCATTATTTGGTATTTTCTTATCATATTGACTACAAGAGGTATTCGAATTTCAACATGTTAAAATGGGGAAAAAAGTGCCCTTTATAATGTTACAAAGCATGCCATGAGATGTCACATCTTCTCATAAAACACCAGTCAGTGTTTGCATTCTGTAATTACATAACTATTGTCCACAGAGACCCTTAATTACATTTCTACTCCTTTACATTTCCCCCCTCCGGAGTTAATAATTGCGTTAGCTTTTAGCTGCATAGTTTTTGTTAATGTGTAATCCACTCAACGCTTTCTGCAGTGTGATGAACACACTGGTCCTTCCCTGCGGCCTTTCCCTCCCTGTGAGGATGTCCTCCTTTACCTCTCATGCTTGAGACTCAGGCTAGTTTCTTCCCTGGGTCACTAGCGTCAACATCCTCAGGGCTCTTTGGCATCACTGTGGGAGTCTTTTTTTCCCTCTCCCCAGTGTGGGATCCCCTGTGTTGTGGAGCGTCCCTTTTTCCCTGGTTAGTTCTTTGTTTGTTTGGAGCACCTCCTCCAATAGCTTTGTAAGAAAGGGTTGGTGCCCATTCAATATTTAGAGGCCTCTGAATATCTCTGTTCTACCCTTGCATTTGATCTGGGCACAGGACTCTACCTTGGAAATGATTTTTCTCCATTTAGCTGCTTTCCTCAAATGCCTGATGTTTGACTGGGGTGAAACTTATCAGCTAGTATGAGCTGACTGTCAGTGATTCTGCAGCCACCAGGACATTTCACTAAGACATCTTTTCTCTTAACTGGCCAGTTTCTCTAATGGTGAATCTTCAGTCCTCACTACCAGCATTACAGGAACCAATGGCAGGGAAGAGGCCGAGGAACCTTCCAATCCAGAGTGCAGACTTTGAACCCTTATTTCTAGCATGGTGCATGCCAGCTTTTAGTCATGCCTGGTGTCTCAAGACCAATTTTTTTCTCCCAAGATTGGGCAGGGACAGTGTGGTCTGGAATCACAAGTATCTTATTTACTTTTCTCTGTTTGCTAAGAAACCCTGACACTTAAGGTTGAAGGAGGAAAGATTTACCTAGCTCACAGTTTGTGGAGGTTTCAGTGTACAACCAGCTGGCTCCAAGGCAGGATGGTGTTTCTGCGAGGCAGCACAGTTCCTGGCAGCGGAAGATAGCACAAGTGAGGAGGGAGACAAGCCTCTTTTTGTGCCTTACATTGTATGCAGGCTCCCCACCTTCAGGTGGGTGTCACACTCACCCCCTTAGTCCCAGCGTTGGACCATAAATCAGTCACAAACTCTGAATTCAGCCACCTGTGAAATGCCTGCTCCCAATAACTGCATGAGGCTTTGGGGGGACATCCGGACACAAACCATAATAGTAAGTGTGCACAGGTGTACTTAGTGATAGGAAGAGATGTGGGGAGTTGCATTGTTCTTGCACAAATTTTCAATGCATTTATTTTCAGCACATCTGCACCCAAATTCTGCATGGAGGGAACAGATTTCTGTCTTCTGTAAGGTTCTGTAGTACCGCTGATTTCTTTCCCTCAAGTCTTAGGTTTCAGCTTTCTGTTCTCTATTCAGTTAATTGCATCTCATTCATCTGCTTTTTTTGGTTTCCATAATATTGTTAACACTTTTTGTCTTCTGTTTTCTCTGTTCTCTTCTTGCATTTTAGCTGTAGACAGTGGTGCTTGCAGTAAGTGAGGAACCTGGATTGGTAGCAGTGCAATTCCTGGGTGTGAATCCTTCCACTGGAATTCATTTCAAACCACAAAAGAGAACCTCTCTGAACACGTGGGGAAAGAAATGCAAAATGGCACACCTTTATGTACTATTTCCACAAGTACAGTAGACACGACAACACACAGAAATAGCCACAAGAGAAAACAGAATTGTAACATAGTCTTATGGAATGTTAAGTTGTGAGAATGTAGTAACTTTGCTTTTAAAGTCATTTTTAAAACTTCAAACTTATGTAGTTTAGTTGTAAACGTGACTGTGTTTCACAACCAGCCAGAAAAATTCCTGAAAATGTAGCAATCTGTTCTCACAAGTCCCTATCAGCCAGCCCTAACATACCAACAGGTTTAAGCCTTCATAATGATTTGATTGTTTTTCTTGATTTTTTGTTTTTGTAGTGCTAGGGAATGCTTCAGGGCTTTCCACTGAGCTGCACCCCCAGCCCTTTTTATTTTGAAATGAGAGACTTAGTAAGTCACTGAATTGCCGAGGCCGAGTTTGAATTTGCAGTCCTCTTGCCTTGGCCTCCCAGAGTGCTGGGATTACCGGTATGCGCCACTGCCCTCAGCTAGTGTTTTATTAGCAAAATATTTTCCATATGTTTCTCTGCAACGTACGATCACCTTTCTTCAGATTTTGATAATACAGTGGTAAATCTTTCCACTTTAGCAAGTCTAGTGAATAACTGAGGTTCTCCAACTGCGATGCAGGAAGGTTGAGAGTTCTGTGGAATGAGGTGATGCTTGGTGAGGCGAGTGAGTAGAGGGTTAGAGTATGGTGGGATGCAGGAAGGACCGCAGGTGGCACTCTGGAGGAAAGCGGCGTGTATAGGACTGTGCACAAAGTCTCTAGGATGAGATGGGACTGACTCAGCCTTTTCATCCTGATCTGATCTCAGTTTGTTCAAGGCACATCTACAGTGTCTGTGTTTTCTGGCGATTTCCTGAGCTGGTGCTAAGCAGCTCATCACTGTGGAGGCCCCATTTACTAACACCAAGTGCCTGCCCAGAGCTCCTCCTGGGATGAGCTTCCATGAGGTCCCTGAAGTCCTGCTGCACCAAGTGCGGGATGAGAAGGGGACAGTATCCTCCTGGTCTCATGGATGGGTAAAGCAGAAGCCTGGACCAGAATCAGCTGCAGCTGAGTCTGGCCTGTCCATGTGCAAATCTAGTGCGTGCTCTGTTCACAGCAGCAGAACCTTAGACACTAAGTTGTTTTCTGCTTCTGTGTAGCCAGGTTGGGGGTCAGCATTATTATCTGAAATATGCAAGTCCTGAATTGTATGATTTTGGTTTGGACTTTGGTTTGGTTTAAGGTAGGACCCCCATACCTTATATATATGGCTTTTCTATGATAGGTTAACCAATGAAACTTCAGTGTTGGCAAGAGACGTCTATACCTTCCGGGTACAAATTAGGAGGCCAGGCATCATACTGTGGTTTGGCCTCTGTGACGAGCAGGTGACAGAGCACTGATAATAGCCCAAATAGGTGATAGATGTTTTGAACCTTTTTTACATGCCACATATGGATTTAGTACCTTAATACATCATCACATTTAAATTGTTTAAATCGTCACAACAGCAGTTTGTATTGACATTGTCCTTATTTTGAAGATTATGCAGGTAAAGCTTGAGTGGCTGAGTACATTCCCTGAGGACTCACAGCTGCTGGGTGGGTTTGAGCCAGAGGCCACCCGAGTCCAGATCTGTGTGTAGGGGCTGCTGTGCTGCTCTTCTGCATGGTCCTGTGGGGACCTGGCTAGCCCGTTGGCTGGGAGGCTGGTGTGGAGGTGAACTGGGCATCCGACAGAATCTTAGCTTGGGATCTCCCCCTGGGTCTAGCAGAAGAGCCCTTCCTTCTGTGATCATAGAGTCATCGACTGTGACTTCAGTGAGGTGGGCTTCTGTGCCCAGTGCTGTATGAAGCAAGCTGGAGGACAAGAGAAAGACAGAGGGAAGGACTGGGGGGGGGGAGTTCTTTTCTAACGCTATCCAAACCCTTGCCTTAGGCTCACACCTCCTAACACAAATGTGATATGTAGCATTGAAAGGGAAGAAGTGTCCCAGAGGAATGTTCTTTTTAAAGCTTTGTTCTTTTGAACCTGCCCAGCTCTGTAACTGCTTCATGGCTTAGTAATTACTTTCTTGACCCCTGTAACCATGAAAGTGTAATCGAACATACAAAATGCCTGCTTGTACTGTTTTACCAAACTTCATAAACTGATGATCATTAATCTGCCTTGGCAACTGATGATCTCACCCTGGTAGCTAATCAGAGGAACGGCCGGGCTTTCTGTCTCAACTTTGTACCTCTTTTGTTCCTGCTTGTGTATCATACAAAAGCCCTAGACCAACAGAGATCAGGGGCTGATATTCTGGGAGCGATCCTGATCAGTGCCCATCGACGTAAATAAATCTGCCTCCAGATCCTGGGTGGTGTTTCAGTGCTTCTGCTGGCACTGCAGTATAAGATGTGTTGTTGCAGTTGCTCGCAGGACAGCAGTCACAGCACTGACAGTATGAACACTGTGATGACACTGGTAACTAGGTGTTTAATTTTGTTGCTGTGGAATGCGCCAGGAGTTGGGGGTAAACATCATAATTTCCAGGTCTTATTTTGCTAAAAAGGGTTAGTAAACTTAAAGTTACCCTTACGAAGCCGTTCATTCCTTCTTTTATTTACTCATTTAGCAATTGACGATTCATTTAGTGAATCGTCTTTCTCAGGGTTATGAAAGTTTATGGTCACGTTCCTGGATGACTACAAAGGGTCACACTGGTTCTTGCACTTGGAAGCTTTGGTTACCTTCCGGAAGGTAGAGAAGAGAATGTGAATTTGTCCATTACTGTTGTTGGTGATAGTTTAAAAAGATAGTGATAAGCCAGAGAGGGAACAGAGAGGAGAGGAGGAAGCCATGCAGGTCAATGTAGCATGGCCTTGGGTCGGTATGGGGAACTGAGGCAGACAAACAGCACAGCGCTGGCCTCAGGGGCCATGTCTCAATTGCTTTCCTGGTAGCTGGCACACAGTATCCCTCATCTACAACTTAGAGGAGTAGAGGCTTATTCTGGCTCATGCTTTGGAAGTTTTCTTCCTTGCATGGTTGAATGGCACCATGCAGAAGCCCCATGGTGGAAGGATCTGGAAGAGGAAAGCTGCTTACCTCGTGGCTGCCAGGAAGCCCAGCGAGAGAGGAGGAGCTGCGTGGAGATAAACCCAGGCCATGGCGCCAGTGACCCATCACCTCAACCAGACCCTACGCTCCAACAGCAGGCCGTCTCTGCTGACCCCCTAACCCAGTTGCCTTCCAAACACATGAGGTTTTTGGAGCCGTTTTGGATGTAAATCATGAGGCCAGAGTCCCAAGGGCTGAGGGAGCGTGAGGGCCTGCAGAACCCAGTTCCTGCGTGGCGTGCTCCAGTGGACCTGGCAGGGGAGCTCGCCAGGCAAGCGCTCTCTCCCTGAGCTGCATTCTCAGCAGCAATTTGTAAGAATCTGGAAACCACTGGCAAGGCAATCTGAGAAGTTTGTCATAAGCCAAGCCTAAAGAAATACAAAAATAAATTCTTTAGTATCCGCCTAATGTAAGATGATTGATGAGTCGTATATTGTATTTCCTGTCATTTTTTAATGAGAGTAAAAGATTGTCAGCTTTTGTAGATTCATTCACAACCCCGTTTATTTCTTTGAGCTGGCCTGGCGTCCAAGGCCCATACTGTGGCAGGGAGAGCGGACTGTGGGCCTGCGTGGAGAGGTTGGAGCAGCCTCACTCTCCTTGCTAGCTGGGGGACTGGCATTTTGAATTAAAAATAGATGGGGATTTTCTTTGCGATCATTGTTCTGGACTGTTTTGTGGGTGATAAAGCAGACCCCAAAGCAGCAATGTGAAGTGGAACTTGGCTTCTTGCCCCCTTCCAGCTGGAGAAACAGGATGTGTTTGTGCACCTGAAAGCTTTAGAAATCGTTCTAAATAAGAAAAAATAAACTTCAGTGATTTCTTTCTTAATAGAAAAGCCATAATGTCAGTGGTATAAAAAAAAAGCCAAAACCAATAAGTGCCATAATTACAGCATCCACATACAGAGATGGTTAAACTGGAGCGTATCTTTGCCTCTACCTCTGTACACATTCATGTCTCTACAATAGCTGTAGGGGATTGGTTCCAAGACTTCCACAGACACCAAAATCCAAGGATGTCCAAGTTACTTGTATAAAAGGTACAGTATTTGTCCATAATGCATACATGTCCTCCCATACCCTTCATTTCTTGATTATTTAAATACTCAAGTCAATGTAAATGGTTTGCAAATGGTTGTTAGACAATTTTATTTAAGAACTAATCAGGTCAGGTATGGTGGTGCATGCCTGTAATCCTAGCACTTGGGAGGATGAAGCAGGAGGATTGCTGTGAGTTCGAGGCCCGTCTGGGTTACATAGTAAGTTCAAAGCCAGCCTGAACTACACTATGAGACTCTGGCTCAAAAAAACCCAAAATTAGTCATTATGGATTAAACTGGTGGACAGTGAAACACCAGCTGAATTAAATCAGCACGGTGCTGAGTATAGAAAGCCCACCTGAGGAAAGATGCCAGCATAAAGAGACATGGAGAGGAAGAGTGTGGTGGTGTGGTTCTCCTAAGTGTTGCTGTTGTTTGGAGCCATTGGTTCTCCCAGGGGAGCTTGTCATGCTGGCTTCCCTGATACGAATTTGGCCATTAAAATCAGAGGAACTCAGGACCTTGCCACTGAGAGTGACTGTGGTTCGCTTTGGGGGAGCTCTGCTCCTTACATGGAGCATCACTTCCTGGCTCCAGAGGGGAAGATGTGTGCTGTTTAAACTCCAGGAGATGCTTGTCACACTGGCTTTCTGATACGAACTCAGCAGTTCTCATCGTTGGAGGAGCTCAGGACCTCACTGTCACTGAGGATGGCTGTGGTACTTTTCAGGGCAGCCCTGGCCCCTATTTTGAGCATTCCTTCCTGGCTCCAATACAGAACCCTCAGCCCACTGACACAGCTCCTTCGTCCCACAGGCACAGACTTTCTAACTTCCACCACTGACTTTGGGGCCTTCCCAGTGCAGATTCATAAAACAGACTTGCATGAGTCATTGTTGTGGGCTGTAGACCTCCAGTTGGACTCGTGGGAGGCATTGTCATGGGCTCTAGGTTTTCATTTGGACTCATGCAGGACTTTGCTGTGGGATTCAGGCCCTTGGCTGGATTTTCTAAGTCTTAGCATTGTGGACAGATTTCCTGCACTTCCTTGGTATTTAACTTTGGGTGACCATCATAAAATAAGATTATAAATTCTGTGTCCTGTGTATAATTGTTCTTGCAATTCCTGACTACAACACTAACCAACCAAATATGCTAAGACAAGAAAAAAATGTCTGTATGTGTTCAATCTAGATGCAATTTTTCTTTTCATATCTGCAAGGCCGACTGGGCATATTTTATGGAAGTAGAAAATATAATATGTAATTTTATGCTTTGATTTTTATCTTAACTGTATTACGAGCCTGTGTTTATGTTATTAACAGATTTTTCATCTACAGTTATAATTTTAACTGGTTGCATAATATTCTGTTATATAGATGTGTCTTAATTTCTTATGTTATTTGCCTTCTGTTAAATATCAATTTATTTTCACTTTTGCTGTTGATATAATGCTAAATAATATGTTTGTAGCTAAATATTTGTACCTACCAGGACTTTTCCTTCCTCACCATAAATTGTTAAAAGAAAATTATTGACTTAAAGCAGATACACATTTTTTAAAGTTTTATTTTCAATTGACAACAATTGTACTACAGACACATTTTTAAAGACTTCCCCACTACATCTTGCCAAATTGCCTTCCAGAGAGGTTATACTAGTCTGTGCTCACTGGGATTTATTAGTGTGTGTATTTCTTGCCAGCACTGAGTAGTTATTTTTTTTTTTTCTGGCCTGGTGTTTAAATGGCACAAGGATTTTTCAAAAGGTCCAGTTTACATTTAGACATTGGCAGGAGCGGTGGGTGTGAGCGGACTCCAGGATAACCCAGCACCCAGTCACACGTGAGGGAAGTGAGGTGAGGAACTGACTCTGTCTGTTCCAGTTTATGCTAAGAAAATGAGAGGAAAAATGTTGAAAATCACACATTTATGTTCAAGATGTAAGAAAGAGAGTCAAGCATAAAATACTCAAATGCTCGGGCCCTGTAATTATGCTTTTTGGGAATTTATTCTAGAGAAAAATCTCAGTGAATGGAAAAAGTATATACAGAGCAAAAAAGAGTTTATTAACATTGCTTAAGTTAGCAAAACATAAACAATTCAACAAAAGAGAAAATTTCAGATATTGGGTTATTTCCCCTCTATGGAATATTATACAGTTGTTAAATTAGTAATTATAAAGTCTATGTAGAAACATTGGAGTATGTCCTGGGTATTAAGTCAAAATAAGTAAATAAAATTTTATCATTTAAAGCTGTGCTAGTTCAGCCCACAAGAATAAAAACTGGAAAGTAATATAAAAACTACCTACATTCGTGCGAAAGAATGACATCGTGTCTTAGTCTGTTTGCTGGTGCTGTAGCAGAATATTGGAGTCTACATAATTTATATAGAATATAAGTTTATTCATTTTACAGTTCTTGGAGAAAGCTGGAAGGCCAAAGGCACAGTGGCAGCATCGTCTTGGCTTGTGATGAGTACCTTTTGATGCTCCGTCTGCTGAAAAGCAGATGTATAAGCAGGCTTTATACAATGAGACAAAAGGACCAGCCTCCTCTAGTAGCTAAGTCATGCCCACGAGAAAAGCATTAATCCATCTGAAGGGCTTTGCTCCTGATCCACACATCTGCTGGTTCCCACTCAGTCCTTCCACAGAGGGATTAAACCTCAACCTGAATTTTGACAGGAACAAACCATGCTGAAACTATAGCAAACTTCATATTTGAAACTTTTCTGTAAGGTCATCATTAGGCAGTGAAAGGAAAAAGCAGTCATTTTTTTTTTAAGTGGGGAAAAGACCTATATGAGGAGGTAAGTGAATGTGTTACAGGGATAGGCGTGGACAGTGCTTTGCCAGGACTGTTACTTAGAGAGGCGGTGCTGACCACAGATGGAGAAAGGCCCGGAGGCAGAGAGAGCTGGGCGAGGAGCCAGGCTCCACCAGAAGTATGAGCCCAGACCAGTTCTTGAACTTCCCATGGTTTACAGCGCCGTAGGAATGGATGAATAAGGACCGCTTGTGCAGTGTCTGCAGCTGGGGACCAGATCTGCTTGGAGGAGGTGTGTGCCGGGTGATCAGTGGACAGTGGTTATCAGATATTTGCACTCTCTTTCTCTCTTCATATCTTCAGAATTGTCGAGGCCACAAAGAGGAGAAGGAAATCCAGTTTAAAAGCAAATATTTGCAAATGTATTTCTGTACAGGAAAGCAGCTGTAGACTACACAATTCTTTCCAGGACAGAAGAGAGTGTGTTAGAAGAGACTTTTCCCCAGCAGCATCTCTGTTGCCTCCTGTTGCATAATTTATCTGGATGTTTTGATTGATAAGGACATAGTATAAAAATATCACAAGAATGTAAATCTTCTGCTATGCACTTCAGGAATAAAATTAGTCATGAAAATGCAAAGAGCTGGCCATGGGGGTACACTCCTGTAACCCCCAGCAGTCCTGAAGCTGTTATGACTTGTATCTAGATGGTCCCCCAAAGCCTCATGTGCATACTTATAAATGAAGCTTTGGGACTGATGCTAGATCAGTCCACTGGTTGATTTAGCGTAGTTCTGGATGTGGATGATGGAATAGTGAAGAGGGAAAACTCACATTGGGTGTGGGTGACCAGCCAATGGGCTTGTGACCTGTAGGAATAAAAAGGGGAAGGAGAAGGAAGCCTTGCTGCTTCCTGCCTGCTCCGCCACAGACTGTGTTGCCTCTGCCTTGCTGCCCTCTCTTGGAGCCAACTGTGGACTGAATCTCTACAGACTGTGAGTGAGCTACAACAAACCTTTCCTCCTTTAATCTGAATATTGGGCGTTGAGTATTTTGTCCCAGCAACAAGAAAGTGAGACAGAAGCTGAGGCAGGAGGATTGAAAATTCATGTTCAACCTGGGCAACTTAGTGACCTCGTGGTTCCCTTTCTCAAAATTAAAAATAAAAATAAGAAAAGAAAAGGTGAGGACCAGAATTTTTAATTATTATTGTTATTATTGGAAATATAAAAATCTTAATACTATCTATCTCTGTGTTATTTTTAAAAATCTGTTTCGCTCTAGTTAACCTGGTGGTTTGAAGTCAGTCCTGAGAAACAGCGCAGAATTTTGTTGTGATATCAACAAAGAGTGTTAATTACATTCCAATTTCTAGGACTTCTAGCTAGGGAGAACTCATCAAGCAGAGAGAGAAAATAGCTGACTTATGAATACGAACCAAGACTCAGACCATCTGATGTCTGCAGAGAAACTTGTGCCCTGCAAAAGCCTGTATGTGTCTCCCTGGGAAATCCAGTCCAGGAAGACAGAAGAAGTTCCCACCTCTCCTCCTGGAAGGAAAAATCAGCACCTGTGAAAACAAGTCCTTTTGGAGCAATTCCTCATCACACTGAAGTCTTTCTCTTCTTCCAGTATTGTTGAGCAGTCAAAGCAGCTTGAATAGCTGGAGTCATTTAAGCATCCAAATGCAGCTTTGCAGGCAGCTACTCGGGTAGGTGCAATTTCCGAGGAAAGCTCTTGGGCTGGGAATTGCATGTTACACAGGGATCAGGGGAGTTAATGACCTCGTCTGTTTCTGAGTGAAAGAAAACAGTGCTGCTCAGTCCAAGCTCGCTTGCGCCTGTATGTGTCTGCTCCGCACTCTGGAATGATGAAGGCTGGACACCTCCGTGGCAATCCGTCCAGCCTTGGGAGGCCTGCTGATCTTGCTGCAAAACCTTCAAAATAGTTGGCTGATCACTGTTTTAAAAACCCCGGGATAGCCATCCTGCAGCCTCTCTGATTAACATCAGTATGTAAACTTCTGTCATTCAATACTTTTTATTATACCAACAGTAGTGGAGATTTTATTTTTGCTGTGTTTAGAATCGAACCCAAGACCTCAGGTATGCTAGGCAAGCCATCTACCACAGAGACCTCCAACCTGATAGTGGAAATTTAAAAATAAACTCCTCCCAAACACATGCATAAACATCCCACCCCAGTAAGCCCTCTACAACTATGTTGCTAAGGTTGAAATTTCTTGCAGGGAGAAAACTAGTGTGTGGAGACATAGCTTTATAAAAAGAGAGTATTTTTAAGTATAGGTCCTTGGCATTGACCCCCAGATCCCTAACACAAAAACAAAAAAACAAAAAACCAAAGTATTTTTGAGAGAGTGTCATGTGTGTAAAAGAGTCTGTGCCCCTTGCTAGGCTGTCCTTTTCAGGAACTTCCAGCAGCAGAGTGGACGCTGACCTGATGGCCACATGTGTCCCAGCCTCCAGAGGACAGCCACATGTGTGCACAGTCCCCATGAGCTCAAAATGGATTTACCTTTTAAAGTGGTTGGGAAAAAAAACAAAAACTTCAAAAGAAGACTACTGTTTCATGACGTGTGAAAACATCATATGAAATTCAAACGTAAGTACCCCTGAATAAAGTCTTTGTGGAACACGGCCTTGCTCACTTATTTATGTCCCATTTGTCACGCCTGCTGCCTTCGTGGTACAGTGCAGTCCTGAGTAATGGTCTTGGATGCTGCACAGCCAGGAAACTAAAAGATGTTCGCCATCTGGCCCTTCCCAGAATGCGTCTGCTGACCCCGTAGCAGTGCCACCCTCACTTTGGAATCTCTCCTTGCCTGCTCCGCTGTGAGGGGGTAGCGTGATCTGTGCTGGTGACCACAGCCATGTCCCTCCCAAGGCAGGAACACCGACAGGCTACCTCTCCCTCTCCAGCCTGCTTGTCACTAGGGCTGGTTTAACTAAGCTCACCACTGGGGGCCAGGGCAGGGCAGAGCCCAGGAAGGAGGATGCTGTCTGCTCTGGGCCTGGGCGTTTACAGCCATCATTGGGCTGTGAAATAATTAGGACTCGCTGTTTTCCGGCTGTGATTCTCCTTCGGGAGAAGTGAACCCACAGTGCTGTGGGGTGTGGGAGTGGAGGACCGTTGCTCTGTTTAGACTGTATTTGGGACCAAAATTGGGGACCAGAAAAGGCCAGGGAAGGAACTGCTTCATTCAGGGAGAGGAAAAAGCAAGGGTCTGCTTTCGGTGGACCGAGGTTGTGACTCGTTGTGTGGATGAGTGGAGAGCTGGCACAGCAGTCTGGGATGCAAGCCTGAATTCGTGAGCTAGCAGCAGTGGGAATCTCGGTGAATGAGAACAGCAGCAGAGCGAGGACAGAGGGGAAGAGAAGCAGCGAGGGACCCGGGACAGGCCCTCCAACTTTCAGAAAGTGGGAGAGGAAGAACCCAGGAGGGCAGAGTTCCGAGTGTGTCACCCACTGCTGTCCCTGACACGGGACACCAACCCTGGCACACAGCATGTGTCCAGTAAAATATGTGCTGGTGTGTAAGTGAATTTGCGTTCCAATGCGCTGGTACCTTCTACTCTAAGAGCCATGCAACACTTAGCTACCTCTTGCTCTCCACCCCTCTTCATCTTGTCTCTCCTTCTCTTTTCTTCTACCCTCCTGTTATGGGTTGAGAACTGGTGGTCAACTTAACGCCAGCTGGATTACATCAGCATGGAATTGGGTGAAGATGCTCCACCTGTGGAAAGTTGCCAGGATAAACAGGTGGAGAAGAAGGGAGGTGTTGAGGGTTGAGGGGTTAAGGAGGCATTGTGGCTTCTCCTACGAGTTGCTCTCTGAGCTGCTGGTTCTCCTGGAGAAACTCTGGTCCTCACATCGAGCATTGCTTCTTTGCTCTGGAGGGGAAGACACGTGCTGCTTGGTCTCCAGGATGGACTCGTCACGCTGCTTCCTGGCACGTACCCGACTGTGCTTGTCGTCAGAGGAGCTCAGGGCCTTCGTGTCACTGAGGATGGCTGTGGTGCCTTTCAGGATAGCCCTGGTCTTTGTTGGACTTCTGGACTTCCCGGCTCCAATGTAGATCCCTCATCCCACTAGCACAGTTCCTTCATCCTGCTGATATAGACTTTCTGGCTTCCACCGCTGACCCTTGTGTCTTCCCAGCACTGATCCATAAAAGAGACTGGCATGAGTCCTTCTTGTGGGCTCTAAACCTCCAGTTGGACTCGTGGGAGGCACTGTCCTGAGCTCTGGGTTTTTATCTGGACTCATGTGGGACATGTGCTGTGGGGTTTAGGTTCTTGATTAATAATCTATGTCTTTGGTGTTGTGGATAGATTTCCTGCATTTTCCTGTGTTAACTCGTGGTGACCATTATAAAAATATTATAAACTCCATGTCCTAATCCTAGTTGTTCTCTGTGTACAACCCCTGACTACAATACTTCCCGTCTGATCTATATTACCCATTGGGGTACCCAGGTACCCTGGCTTGAGCACTAAGCATTTGCAGCAACTCTGGGTGACACTGGTGGCTGGTTCGGTGAACAATCCAGTCTAGTCTAGATGCTTCTTTTTGTCTGTATACTGTACAATGTTTTAAAAAATGTTACCTGTGGCCCTGTTGGAGCTTCTTTGGGAAGCATTTTGTAGTTGGCTCATGCTATTTTGATTTCTACTTCCACTTCTTAGACTGGTGTCTCCAAGTTTGGCATCATCTGTGATCTTAGGGAATTCCCAGGTACATCGCTGGGGTACAGCTAGACATGTTTCCCACGGGCCCTGTTCTGATACGTGTGAGTCCACTTTGGCTGGCAGCACAAGGCTGCACCGTCCCTGGGGAGCCTTTTGGATGACATTCAGCTCTTGGTGCCTGCATTGAAGAAAAAAAAATTGGTCTTGTTTCCTTCTATTCAGTTGATGAAAACGTATTCATGATGGAGTCTAAGGTCACACTCCAGCTCAGAGAGATTCTATCTCTTGTGCATTCCCTATCTGCACAGCTTATCTGCCATAGAAGAGAATTAACTGATCTGCCAAGATTTTATCTGCACTTACCGTTAGAGTGAGTGCAAACTGCTTGTTTGATGTTGCTGGACTCCTCTTTGACACCCAGTAGAGGTATGTGATTTTTGCAAACCTCTCAAAATACCAATTATTTAAAACCTCTTCCTAGGGGATTTTATCTCCAAAATGTTTCTTGCCTCTCTTCTGTTTTCTGTCTTTACCATCGCTACCCTTTGGGCCTCAGCCCCCAGGGTTCAGATTATTCCAGTAGCAAAATACATTTCTCCCCGGCTTTCACAGGTTAAACACAACTTGATAAGTCAGCATCTTGAATCCCTGGACCTTAACTTTGTCTGGACTTTGGAGTCACCTGGTAGAATTTATAAAGCACTGAGAATTTGCCAGCAATCTAGGAGTCCTCTTTTCAAAGTCTTTTTCAGAAGCCACATCAGGTGTATTTGTATTTCTGAGATGAAGGATGCTGTCAGGGTTTGAGGATCAGACACAGTCCCCAGGTGTTAAAGAGGTGTCACCCTCTGGATTCTTGCATTTTTAGGCTACTTTGCTAATAGCCAGGTACAGTAAGTGAAAGCATCGTTGTTCTTCCTGACATTTCCCCTAAAGATAGCTGGTGACTGACTCTGGTGAACAGTGCCCCCCATTAAGCCTTTGACCTCCCCACTAGCGGGTGATGCTTTAGGCTTAGCAGCTAGTTTGTGGGTTTTTCCGATCAGCTTTGTCTGACCTTTCCTTCGGCTGGCAAACCTGGCCAATTAAACCAGAATCAGTGGCCGTATTTCTTTGCCTGTTCCATATAGCATTAATATTATCAGGTGCTCTACAGAAAGGAGAATTCCATGGCCAAACAATTTTAGCACATCTCTTAGAGATGCACTTTAGCATGTTAAAGGCTCTGAGAAAACCTGCAGAAAATACTCTTTGTTTAATTATATTTAGGCTCTTATTTTTCCAAATGCGTCTGACATGAAACTCTCCTCCTCTTCCTCTACATTTTACTCTTGCTCTTTTTTTTGTTTGTTTTAAACTGTTTAAGAACAGCCCTTCCAAGGCAAATTCCTGACCCTTAAGATCTAGCTTTTTGGACTACATTTCCAAGTGGTGAATTCTTCTTAGCATAACAGGAATGCAATAGATTGTCCTCCATTTATTTCATGTCTCTCCTTCCAGTGATGATTTATGGGGATTATCTCCAGCCAGTATAAGCATTTTATAAAGCTCTGGCTGTTTTCTAGCCACTTGAGTATATATCTGTTGCACAGTAAGTCAGCTCATACCTTTCGGCAAGAAAAATGCAAACTGTGAACAGGGAAGACAGGACGCAGCTACTCAGGGATGAAGAGAAGCCGCTCGGAGTATTTATTTCCCTGGGTTGAGGACACCACATTCCTATTTGATTGAGAAAACCATCCATACAATTCAGGGAGCGTTTTCATTTTTAAGTAGCACTGGGCCTGGAACCTGAGGCGCTGAGCTGACAGCCACATCCCCCCAACCCCAGTTACGCTGTTTAGGGAGTGGGTTTCAGCACCCAGGCTCTTTCCATGTGCTTCTCAGGGCCTGGGGCAGGCTACGAAAGAAAAAGTATAAATGATTCTGTAAAGTCAACTCTAAAATGCTCTTAGGAGGATATCAGGAAATCTAAAGGTATCCCGTATTTCTGGATAGGCAATCCAATATTTTCAAAATGGCCATACTCCTATAACTGATTCACAAAAAACCAGGTGTGGTGGCATATGTCAGAAATCCCAGGACTCTGGAGGCTGAGGCAAGAGGATTGCTGTGAATTTGAGGCCAGTCAGGGCTGTAAAATTAGTTCAAGGCCAGCCTGAATTACACAGTGAGACCTTGTCTCAGTAAAGCCCAAAAACCAAAATAGAACTGATTTACAAAGTTAACACAATCCCAATCAAAATACCAGTAGCATTTCTCACAGAACTAGAGAAGCATTTGTAAAATTCACGTGAGACCAGGAGACACCTAAAATAGCAAAACCCATCCTGGGCAACAAAGACAAAGCACGAGGCATCACATTCCTGGGTTCAAGTTATACTACAAAGCTACAGTGCTAAAAACAGTATGGTATTGGCAGCATTTAATAGTTGATTGATTGTGTCAATTTGAGAAGTTTAGTTAAGAGAAGTTTAACTAAATGAGCTCAGCAATTCTATACTGTAGGGTGTAGAAGATCCACCCTAAGGTGACTTATCACCTGCATGGTACAAAGGGGATACAAGGAAAAACAGATCTGCTTTTGTTCTTTAGAGGGGCTCTAGTCTTTACCTTCAGCTAGGACGTCATCTCCTGACTTCCAGCACAGACTGTTCAGCCTCCCATGACAGACCCATTGGCCTTCTGGTAGGGACTTTTACAGACACTGCAGGGAGCTCCAGACCCTGGGTTGAAACCTCCGGCCTCCAGTGTGCAGATACCCTCTGCAGGCTTCCTCATCTCAGTCGGGGGCAGCATTGTAAGCAGATCTTGTCATTTCTTATACATTTATACAGCTTGTAGTTTATCTGTTTCCTCTAGTAAAGAAGGAAGAAGGAAGGAAATCCAATGATACTCAGAACTTCCCTTGCGAATACTTGTGGGGAGAAGAGCTTCAGTGTTAGCAGGGTTGTTCTGAACGTGGGTGGACCTGGGGGACCCTGGGCAACATGGTAGGAAGGCTGAGTAGAAGAGGAATCTGAGGGGAGCGGGGATTCTTGGCAATTGTCCTTGTGTCCCCATTGCTCTGATTGGCAGAACAGCACAAAGTCCCCGGTCCTGGAGAGAAAGACAGACCTGAGAGAAGGGGAAATTGCCCACCCTTGGCTCTCAGATGCTGAGACAGAGCCCCTGGCTTGCCCAGGAGACACTGTGCCCAGGAGGGAAGCCAGGAGGTTGCTGACAGGAAGAGTGATGAATACCTGTCCTAGCTGTGTGCTCTAGAGTGAGTTTCTTACCCTCCCTGAACCTCAGTGTCTTCATATACATGCACAGGCACCACAGTGCTGTAGGCTGAGCATCTTTCATTCAAAATGCTCCATGTGTGGAAAACTCCATGCCATGAAACTCTGACGCATGCACAGAATTATTTAAAATATCATATCAAAATAACTTCAGGCTATATATAATGTGAAACATTAATGCATTTTATGTTTAGACTGAACTCCCATCCTCACACTTTAAGATCCAAAACATACCCAGAATTAAAGATGTTTCTGGCCCTGAGCATTCTGGACCGGGGATACTCAACCTGTAACATTGGGCTGTGTACAGTAAAAGCCTAACCCAGCTGCTTTCTCTTTCTAAAGCTTCCAAGGAAGTCCAGAGATAGACAGGTAGAGACATCTTGGTGACAACTTTTGCCCTTGCATTTGTCTCTAAAGATCATAACAAGGCTTCTCTATCTTCCATTGAACCCCACATTCCAGTCAGGAAGGTGAAGGGGGGCAGAGGAGAGAGGGAGGTGCTTACACTGGAAAAGCAAAACCTTTCCCCCAAGTCCCTCCCGGAACCCCCTGGTCAGCATCATGTCACGTGGCCACTCCCACCTCCACAGGGACAATTCTGAGCAGGCAGGGGGTGGGCACATTGCCACTGTGAACAAAGCTGGGATTCTGTTAGAGAGAGGGCAAATGTGGGACCTGTATCACCCATGCAGGCGACCCCACAGGGCTGCAGGGGATGACAGTGAGAAAACACAGAGGAATCAGCGCAGCTCTGTGCTTAGCACAGAACACACATAGAGCAAGTACTCTCCTTCCCGTACCTCCTGCAGGTGGGAACATTTGACCGCTTCCCCTTTCGTCGTGGTTGCGAAAAGTCTTGTAACTTGTTATACCACAAACTGGCCGGGAACCTAGAGGAAGCCAGAACAGCGGTTGTGCCTGTCTAATGGGCACCAGGTGGGGAAGGATGGGAAGACTATTTTGCAACAGGAAGCTGGGATGGAACCGGGAATCCTCCCTCTCAGCTGGAGCAAGCGTGCAGGTGAAGGTCTTTCCCTGGCCACCTGTGTGGGTGGCTCCTGCCCTGCCAGTGCAGTAAGTTATTGTACCACTTTATGACAAAGCTCATTGTTACTTTTATGTGTCTTCCTATTGTATTTTTAACTGTGCTATAAACTCCTTTAGGGTACAGCTTGTCCTTCGTTGCCTTTGTCTGTTACTGTCCCCAAACCTCGCCCCTCCAGCAGTACTCAGGGACCAGCCAGGTAATGATGTGACGTGAGTCCGAGGCCAGGAGGAGGGAAGAGCCGGGGATGTATGGCTCCGCTGCCTGGAGGCGCTGGGATTTAAATGAGGCAATGAACAAGCAGTGAGAAATCACGGATCTCGGGAGTGGTCAGCAGTGGCTGCTCACCTAACGGAAGATGACTGACCTCGTGCCTTCCGATGGACGTATACACTTGTGAGGAATTTGTGTCCCCCCCCCAAAAAAATCAAGCACTAATCCCATCCAGCTTCTAAATGTAGCTGCCAATTTACAGGACATAAGGAAGACAGGGGACCACGGCAGATGTCACCACAGGAAAGCACTTAGTGAGATCCAGACTGTGGGGAGCCCTATGGGACGGAATGACCCAGTTTCCTCAACAAATAAGTTGCAAGAGAATGAAAAACTTGAAAGGTAAGGCTGTGATTAAAAGAGACGTAGGGGGCGTATCAGTCCGTTGCAGTGTGTATGATCTTCTTTGGTTCCTGAGCTGACCAAACTAAAAGAATATTTTTTTGAGACAATTTGAGAAATGTAACCCTGCCACTTACTTTATTTTGTGTGATGATGGGATTGTAGAATATCTTTTGAAAGAGTCCTTGTCTTTCAGAAGTGCATATGGAAATATTTTAGAGATTAATTATATTAAGTGCCCCTGCTTTATTATTGCATGATTTGTGTGGAGGTGAGGCCAGAGAGTAGGGGGTGGCAGATTGGCTGGGGCGTGTGACTCATTAATTAGAAAATCCCAAAACACAAACGCAAAACAGTTCCCAAAGCCCTGGATGCGGACTTCTGAGAAGTCAAGCAGGTTTTTGATAGCATGGCCTAGACCAGTGGTAGTGAATCTTCTAGAACTTTCCGTGACAGACAGCCCACTGCTGCACATGTGCCACTGGTGAGCCGCCCCTGGCCTAGGCCTTACTCGGCTTGCCAAGTGAAAAATACAACAGGAAAGCTGCCGTGGAGCTTTTGATGTGTTCCTTCACAGGAGCCCACCTTCACCCTGTAGCCTGCATCCTCTTCCTCCTTTTTCTTGGCCCAAAGTTGCTCTGCAGAGCACGTGTATTTCCCTGCCTTCAATACCCGTAAAACCTCCCTGCCATTTGTACTGGTCTTGACCAATTCTTTGTTCAGGACAGAAGGAACCTAGAAACCACCTCTAGAAGGAGACTCCAGCACCCCAAAACCTAGTAACAAAGGGCCATGGGTGGTTCATTCATTAGGAATAACTAAGACAGGCCCAGCACAGGTGGCTAGCTGGGCTGAGAGGTCAACAAAGGATTATTGTCTTAATCTTCTTAATATTTGATTATGCTTGAAATGTTCCTAATAATAATAACAACAAAAGGTCAAAACAAAGAAAAGATCATTGAATCAGTCAGAGCATACACATGGGAGACAGAGGTGAGGCCACCAGGAAGCAGAGGAGACATATATTTTGGGAATCCCCATCAGCCATAGACCCTTCCAAGGCCATTTTGTATTGAGTTTAAAATTTCTTTTTATAGTAGTACAGCCCACGTGCATAAGATTACACTCCTTGTGGGGAGCTGGTACGTGGACACGACACAACAACATCTTCATTCTGTTTTTATCTCTTTCTCTTTCCCTTCTTATCCTTTCTTCCCCTTCCCAACTAAGAAAGATTTATCTTGCTATGTTCTCTTATCCATCTTTTATGTTGCTTTTTATTTCTATTTGTTTCTGATACAAGAGAAACTATGGTGATATTTAAGTTTGTGTGTGTGTCTGATTTATTTTACTTCACTGTGGTCTCAAAGTGCATCCACGCAAATTTATTCTTCTTTATGGCAGAGTAGTACTCTGTTGTGTGTAAATACCACAGTTTCTTTCTCCAGTCACCTATTGAAGGTTAGATGGGGGGACTTCCAGGATTTAGCTATTATGAGATTTGCTGCTAAAAACACGAGTAGGCATGTATCACTGTAAAACAATAGCATTGACTCTTTTGGGAAGATACCCAGAAGGAGAAGAGCCAGGTCAAATGGAATTTCTAGTGTTTGTTTTTTGAGACATCACCACACTGGTTTCCATAGCAGCTGCCCTGGTTTCCATTCCCACCCACAATGTAGAAGGCTTCCTTTTTCCCTGCAGCCTCCCCAGCATTTGTTATTATCTGCTTTCTTGGTGACAGCCATTTTTTCTAGGGTAAGATAGAATCCAAGTGTTGTTTAATTTGCATTTCTCTAATGGCCAGAGATGTGTGTTCCTTCATGTGTTTATCCAAGAGAATTTCGTACTGATTTTTTTTTTTTCTTAAAGAAACCTTCCCAAACTGTAAGAGTTTCAGATACAATAGCAGGCACCCAATGGACTCGTGTTGTGGACGTTCTGTAAAAGTCTGCCAACACGAGGATGACGACAGTGACGATGTTAGCAGCTGTGGTCCTGGGACGGAACCCAGGGCTAGATGAAGGTTGGAATCCATGCTAGGCAAACGCACTACTCCTGGGCTGCACCCAGCCCTGTAAACATGATTTTTACAAGCACTTTTTAATGAGCAGTTTTGAAATTACCTACAAGGTGACAGATGGCATAATTAACCTCCTGTACCCATCCACTAATCAAGGTAACAATGTTTTCCTTGCCACCTCCTCCTTTTTTTCTCCCTCATTCTTTTCTCCTAAATAGCTCTGTTTCACCATTTACTGTCACAACCACAGTATTATTATCATACCTGACAAAATTAACAGTAATTCTTTAATGTTAAGGCCCAACCCAAGCTTGGATATCCCTAACCGTCTCAAAATGGTTGATTCTTAAGCAAAAATCTCCAGTCAATGTTCAAAATATGAAATAAGAACCATTAGTGGATTATCCCCCTTTTGCTGTAAATGTTAATTCCAGACCTGCCCACCTCCGCTGTTCCTGGTGCTCTGGGCAACCCTGGCCCTGAATTAACTTCATTTTTACACAAGTTTTTATTAGCTTCCTGTATCTTTGACACCTGTGTCGTTTAATACAGTAGCGACCAGCCACATGTGGCTGCCGGGGACTTGGGACACAGCTAATGTCTTTGATAAAATGATAATATGTAATCCTATGTGAAAATATTGACTAAGGCTGACCTTTTCATGAAGTGTAATTGTGCTTGTAACTGTAAAATAGTTTTATTCATCGGTGGCCATGAAAGGTGAATAAATAAGACATAAACATGTTAGAGAAAAGAGCTTTTTTGAAATAGAAATGAAACAGCTTGTGCGTTTCCTTCCATGCCTTTTTTCCCTACAGATGACAGCTAGCGTTCTGCCTTTACCTGTGACCTTTACTTCTAGCCTTGTCATTCTGTAATGATCTAATGTTTCATGTGTGCTTCGCATAACATGCAGGCTGTACTGTATGGAAAAGAAGGCATATTCTATGTAGTATACTAAAAATATTGCATCTCAGTAGTTCACTGGGCGTAACAAGGTTAGGAGCCACTCAAGGGATGTACCTTGCATTAGTCAGCTTTGGCTGCCGTAGTGAAATACTACCAACTGAGCAGTTTAGAAAACCAGGTATTGATTTCCTCACAGTTCCAAAGGCTGGACAAATCCAGCTGCCAACAAATTTTGTCCTCTAGGTGATGCTTCTCTTCCTGGCTTACTGATAGAGCCTTCTTGCTGTATTCTCTTACATAACCTTGTGTGTGCGTGTGCGTGTGTGTGTGTGTGTGTGTGTGTGTGTGTGTGTGTGTATGCACTCATAATGAGAAAAAGAGAAAGCTTTCTGGTATCTCTTCCCTGAGGGACACCAGACCTGTAGAATTAGAACCTGTCTTAGTTACTTTTTCATTTATGGGACAAGATATCCAACATGCACAAATTTAAAAAGAAGTTTATTTTGGCTCAGTTTGTAGAGGTTTCAGTCCACAGTCAGCTGGCTCCAAGACAGGGAGGCACAGTGGAAGAGAAAAAGTTTGTGGCATAGCAGGCAGGAAGCAGCATCCATCAAGGGAGGAGGAGGGATATACACCCTTAGATTGTGCCCACCTTGATACATCTCTTCCCACCAGGCTGTACCTCCCTACATCGGACCCAACTAGAAACCCATTAGTGGACCAGCGCAGTATCCCACACCCATGATCTGGCCACCTCCTAAAAGCCCCACCCATGACCACATGAGGCTTTGGGGGGAGATCTAGATATAAGCCATAACAGGGTCCCATCCTTATAATCTTGTTAAGCTTCATTCCTTTCTTAAAGGTCCTATCTCCCAGGGCAGGAGCATTGAGGGCATGAACACATGAATTCTGGTGGTGAGGGTGGGGGGACACAATTCGGTGCATAATGTGTGCACACACGTTAGCTCCCTCTCCCCAGAGGGCAATGAGGAGAGGGGAACTGTGCATTGGGTTTGAAATAAACAGGTCTTTAAGAACCTGACTAAGCACGCTGCATCTGTGGCATATACAAAGCAAACTGCACTGTATATTGGAAATTATCTAGGAGCAAATTGACTATAAACTAGACATATAAGAACTTGTCTTTGGAGGAGAGGGAAGATATAAAGGCTCATTATCAGCTTTTTTCCTGAGGGTATGTGCACTTTAAAGCAAGTAGATAAATGAGTGTGAAACATCAGATGACAGACAATGGATTTAGAAGGAGTCTCAAGAGATCATTTGCTTCAGTGGCTGTGACAGTTAACTGGTCGTGTCAACTTGAGTAAGACATGGCCAACTAAATTGGATCAGCAGTTTTGAGTGTGGCTGAGGGGATTTACTGAAGACAGGAGACCCACACTAGGGCCACTTGTCAAGTGAGGGATAAAAAGGGGAAATGAAGAAGAATGTCATGCTTCTGCTTCTTCGAGGGCCTCCAGTCTTTGCCTTCACCTTGGACATCGTCTCCTGGCTTCCAGCGTAGACTCTTTGGCTTCCCGATACAGACTTTTCATGGGACACTGCATGGGCTCCAGGGCTTCCACTGGATCCTTCAGTTCTCTGATGCACAGACAGATTTTTTTTTTTTAACTCTTCCACATAGGACTCTGTGAACAGCTGTTGTAAGCCAGTCTTGTAAATTTTTATATATTTGTATATCTTTCAATGAATCTTTCTCTAGCAATCACTGACCAATAGAGTGGTGAGACACTGGCACGGGAGAGGAAGGAGCGAGGGAAGGGCATAGTTCTAGAGGGGGCGGCACTCACATGAGGATGGCGGTGGTTGGGAGGTGCTCATATGGCTGAGGTCACTTTGAAATCTGGGTTCATGACTATAAAAGGGAAGGTGAAAGTTGGGGTCAGGGGTGGGGACCAAAGAGATTCCCTAATTCTTTTTTGATACCAGGGATCAAACTTACAACCCTGTGCTTGCCCAGCAGGCACATACACCCCTGAGCTAAATCCCCAGCCTGTGATTTCCTAATTCCTTGGACATGGATAATCATTGAAATGGGACTTAGACTTGTCATCCAGAAAGAGAAGAATAACTTGGTCCATCCTGGCAAGTTAGAATCCAGGCACCCAGCCAGTGACTCTGTCGTCTGGCTGGGGATTTGTCCACCTCCTCGTCAGCTATTTGCAGTGTGGACAGACACTTGTCCTCTGTCTTTCACAAACCACAGAGAGAAGCCTTCTTCCGGGTTGCCCTGAGGGCTGTCTAGAGCCAATCTCTGAAATTCCGCAGCAGGAGAGCCCTGGTCCCCAGCAGCACCGCCGACTTCAGCAGGGATTGGGGTTCACTCGCTGCCTTGTGCTCCAGGATCCAGGAGACAGGTTTTGTTGGATTAGTTCCTAGAACAATGGGAGAACCTTTTTCCAATTAGTGTCAGCAAAATAACTTCCTAAGTGCAGGAAGATGTTTGTCCCTGTTTCCCCAGATCTGGAAACTAGTGACATATTGACAGACACTTAACTGCTTGAACTTTTGATTTAAAGAACTCTCTTGATATTAGATTGAATTCCTCTTGTTGACAAGCCAGACTTAGAAGAATTTTTGCTATTATTCAAGAAATCATATATAATTGCTAAGACATTGGAAGGGACTGAGATTTGATCCCACTTGTAAGCTCACAAATTACCTCATTACAGTTTCCTGGGTACTGGAAAAGACAGGATGGCTGGCCCTTAGAGCAGTAGACTGACTGTCAATGTGTCTTTTTTCTTTTTTATCAGTACCAGGGATTGAACTCACAACTGCCTGCTTGCAAGGCAGGTGCTTATGCCACTGAGCTAAATCCCCAGCCCGTTAGAGTGTCTTTTAAAATTTATGCTGTTTTCCTAGATGTCAAAAGAGGAAATGAAGAAGGTCAGCTTCTACCTGCACATGCAATAGCCTGCACTTCAGGAAAATAAATTCTGAGCTTAGAGGACCTGAATCTTTTTTAATGGGCAGTAAGCATGTACGCCCTTTACCTTAGGAATAGGTGTTCTCTCTACCTTCCAAGGATGCAGGCAAATCTGCACTAGAGGTAGATGTAATTATTTTTTAAGGTTGTTTGTTAGTAAAGCATCTTTCAAAAGATAGTCCAGAGCAAGTGACACCCAGTGCTTCTGCTCAAGACGCACAGGTATGCAAGGAGCATACAAAGAATTGAGTTCCCATGGCCAT
Organism: Cavia porcellus; assembly: GCF_034190915.1. Classification (NCBI taxonomy): domain Eukaryota; kingdom Metazoa; phylum Chordata; class Mammalia; order Rodentia; family Caviidae; genus Cavia; species Cavia porcellus. The sequence goes on along the minus strand of NW_026947504.1, from coordinate 36,995,267 downwards.
TTGAGATTCTTAATCAAAGGAATTAGAATAAATATAGTCTTATTGTACCTTATTTTCATTTTCATTTTCACTCCAAACCCTCTTTCAAGCTCCTTCCTTAAAAAAGAAAGCAGAATGTTTCATTTTATTGCTGGAGTCTCCTGTGTGATATTCTGTCTACTTTGGTCATTTTTATCTTTGGTAATTCAGTGTCCATCTGGCCCGAATGTCCATTTTTTCAGGTCTTGGTTGAAATGATTGCCTGCCTGTACTTTTTCTCACTAACTACTCAGCAGTGTTTTCTGTCTACCCTTTAAGGTTTTCTTCTAAGACTTCACTTCATGTGCTTTTCCAACTAAGATTTATAAAAGTTGTCAAAACCTGACCATTCTGAATGTCTTTTTTCACTGCAAAAAGTCAGGAAGAATCTTGGTGTTACCTAACGTAACCTGCTTCATTTTCGGATGTTTGAGACTTTGTGATCAGACAAAAATTGGAAATCTAAGATTTAAAGAGTTAAATAGGTACCACTACTTTAGAGAACTGTTTAGCATTTTTTATAAATGTACGTATGCATACCCAGGCAATTCCATTTCTAGGTATTTACCCAATAAAAACATATCTGCACAAAAGACTAGTATAGGAATGTTTATACCAGCCTTATCCATAATAGTTAAACCCTGGAAATAATTCATGTGTCTATGAACAGGAGAATTAACAAATTGTGTATATGAGCAGTAACACATCACAAAATGTTTTGGTCAAAGATGCAGCACAATTAGCACGGTAATCCCATAAGATTAGATTGTCTAACTTCTATAGTTTGTGGAAATGAAACCCTCTATGATGTTCAAACAATGACAAAATTGCTTTAAAATGTATTTACCAGAACATGAAGCCCGTCACTGGCATGATTGTGTATTCTGCCAATTGTTAACACGTACTTAGCAATAAAACTTAGCAATAAAACTGAACTATTGATATAAATATAAAAATTGATAAAACTAAAAAACCCAAGTGAAATAAATGAACACACAAAAACATGCAGAGTTGTTTAAGAATTCACAACTGTGATTAAAAAGCCAAACGGTGCTGGTGTCTGAGCAGGAACAGGGTTGGCTGGAGAGGGATATAACAATAGTTTTCAGGGTGGTGGAAATCTTTTATATCCTGGTGAATTAAGCCTGGTGAATATATCCTGGCTCTGAGAATCCACTTCTCTGAACACATAAGATCTGTGTCTATGTTAATCTTACTTCTACATATTTTTGAAAAGCCTGTTTCTTTATGATAGAAAATTTCAGAGGATTAAATAAGCAAATATATATTGTGCATTTTAAAGAAAATAATAGAGCATAGAGTGTTTCTTAAAATATCTGAAGAGGCACAGAACACTTCCACACAGGGCCAGGGATTGAACTCATGGCCTTGCATGCTCTAGGCAGGTTCCCTACCACTGAGCCAATCTCCTAGACCAACAGAACACCCTTTGCCTTGCAGTTGACCTCCATGGGTTTCTGACCTTACTGTTTGGTTAGCTTCCTTCCTTTTGCTAATCACAGAGGTGCACAGCTTGTCCCGACCCATGGGCAGGGTACTAGGTCCATCACTTGCTGTGCCCAATTCTGCTGTATTATTGCAGACCAAGTCCCTGTGTGGCCGCCCTCCTTTCCCCCGTGCCATAGGCCCAACCATCCTGTGCCTGCCATCAGCAGCAAGCGATGCATTTGGGCACGGAGCCTGGCTGCCTGCTGCAGGTGCTGATCTCTGGCTTAATCAACCACACAGCACACTGATTCAGCCACAGATGCATTCTTTTCCTCCCCCACACCTCCATGTATGTGAGCACCTCTGTCCGATGCTGCAGTTCTCCAGAGACACGGATTTGAAAAAGGTACAATTCCTGCCTTAAGTAAAGAGAATTTCAGGAGTCACAGCCTTTAAACAAAGCATAACTGCAGTATTAGAGAGGTGCTAAAAGTCTTGTGATTCCTTCTCTGGCAAACGCAATTCCCTTTTTCTGGGTGTGGATGAGCTGGAGACACTGCTGACCTCCTAATACAAAAGGAATGCTGTTACTGTGTTAGTCAGCTAGGGACCACTGTGACAAAAAACCTGAGGTAAGCAACTTAAAAAGGAGGAAAGGTCTGTTTTGGCTCTTAATTTAAGAGCTCTTGGGCCAGGGTCAGTTGGCCACACTTCTCCTGGGCCTGTGGCTGTGCAGTGCATCATGGTGGTGGTACATGGTGCAGGATGCTGTTTACTCTATGGTAAGGTAAGGGGAGGCAGAAAAGGAGAGAGGGGGCCATGGTCTTTGTATCTCTTTGAAGGACCAACCCTCAACTTCCTTGCCAGTATGACTTAATTTCTTTTCACTTAATTTCATTTACCTTAAAGATAAATTGTAGCTGTGACATGGGCTGAGGACCATGCTTTTAATGTATGGATCTTTGGAACAAGTTTATATATAAACCACAACAAATAGTCAAAATCAAATAGAATCTTTGCAACAAGAATACTCTATTTGAAGAAAGTGATAGGGTGGTGTACAGGCTCCAGGGCCCACTGGGGTTTGCTGCACATTTGTGGGTGCAGCAGCTTAGGAAAGAAACCCAGAAGCTGGTGCTCCAGTGACCAAGTGTCATAAATCCTGATCCTGAAGAGTCCATTTCTTTTTACCTTTGTTTGGATAGAGAAGTGAAGGAAGGTGAGCTCTGCTGCTTTTGCGGAAAGAAGGCTGTCTCTGAAGATGTCTTTTGACTTTTCCTTTATTGTTCCGCTCAAGTATGTGTTGTTTACCTTGTTTGAAGTGAGTGGTGGGGCAGGTAGGCGGGGTAAATTCAGGTGTAACAGTTGTACCAAGGACAGCGGAAATGGAATGGCCTTGACCTCACTGATTACCTGCACAAGCAGGGGTTGAAAGGACGTGGTGAAAGTCCAGGCAGAAGTCAGAGGCTAGAAGGGCTGGATAGTCCGGAGAGCACCACATAAATAGACCACACAGTGCATCCCCTGTGACCCCGGCTTCCGTTCCATAGGACAATGATGTCTACAACTTTCTTTCCTGAGTCTCGTAGAGCCAACCAGTTCTCCTGCTTTTCATTCACATCAGTTTATTTAAGCATTCTTAAAAGACATTTTCTTAGAATATAGACCTAGGCTGGCCTCGAACTCAGGGCGATCCTCAAACTGCCGAATGCTGGGATTATAGCATGAGCCCCCACACTTGGCTTTCCGGTTTTTCATGATTTTTGTGTTTATGCCTCTTTTGTTTCCTTTTTTCTTTTCTTTTCTTTGTTTCTTGCTTTCTCAATTGGAATAGGATCTGCATATGAATTTGTTTTGTCCGGTGTTCATTGAATGTTTTCCCCCTGTACGTGGGCTTGAACATAGGGCCTTCATAACTGAGCTACATCTCCAGCATTTGAAAATTTTTTTGTTTTTTATTTTGAGACAGAGTTTTGCTAAGTCACTAAGTTGGCCAGATTGTGTTTAAACTTTGATTCTCCTGTCTTGGCTTCTCAGAGTGCTGAGATTATAGTACTGTGCCATTATGCCCAACTGAGTTTTTTATGTTATTGCATGTTTCAGTCCTAAAATGGACATTTGACTCTTCTTTATATCTCATTTATTTATCAATTTAGCTGAGGCTCTCTAGAATATTCACTTTTACTTCTTGGAGCACTTTTTATGCAAGTTGCTTTAAAGTCCTTGTGGGTAACTATTACACCTTGATCTTCTTGGTGCTGATACCCATTGCCTGTCCTCTCACCTGTTAGTTGAGATTTTCCTGGTTTACGTGCCAAGTATCCTGGATCACATCATGGACATTTAGAAAACTACATTATGAGATACTGTACTTTGTTTTAACCTTGCAGAGCATGCTTACTTATTTGCTTTCTTATTTTGTGCAGTTGGTATAGAACACTAGTGCTCTGTGACTTTCACTTGGGAGGTCAGCTGTTTTCAGAGTCCCGGAAGTGGTGTTCAGATGCTTAATGTCCTTTAGTCAGGCTGGACTTCATGGTGCATTAGCTGTCAGTTCAGTTTTCAGATTCTTTGTTATGCAGTGTTTGTGATCAAGTCTAATCATAGTCCAAAAGTCAGGAAATAACCTTGTGGGCATGGTTTCCCAAGCTCCTTCCTCTTCATGAACTGCCTAGAACTCTCTTTCCAGGGTCCCCCCTTTCGATTTTTCATGCCCAAAAGTGGGGTTTTACTCACACTATTCTTTTGTGTACTCTGTGTGTCTCTGCCCTCATCTCATATTACCTGGTAGAAGCACAAAGAAATGTTCCTTCAGATGGAGAGGACGTTTCCTTTCCTTGCAGCTCTCTGTGCTGTGGCTCTAAGTGCCACGAGACTCCCTTCTCCTGCCTGGAGCCTCAGCGGCAAGGCTCGTAGCTTGTGCTGGTGCTCTTCCTGTTCACACTGATGCCTGCTTCGAGGTTTTAGGTTATCTTGAGTCCCCTTCAGGTAGTGCCAGAGGAAGAAGGTGGTGAGTCCACAGCCACGCTAGGTGGCACTTTGCACTGTGTTCCCCTTCTCCAATCTTCCTGCTACTGTCTACTCTTTAAAGAGTCCTCACGTAACTGCCCCACACATTCTGTCCTGGTGTGACAGCCTTATTCAGTGGGAGAAATAGAAATCCGTACCTTGAGTTTGCTGAGCCATCTTTCAACATCCCTTTGGCCTGAGAACTGTGGACATCTTTCTAGCACAAAAGTTGAATGGATACATGAGCCTACAGGCTTATGGTTTCAATTGTCAGGCCTGTGAGTCTGTATATTTAACTTCTGCCTGTACAGCATTCATGGTTCTGTGGGCAGCAATTTATCTGCAGACCTCTTCCTAATGGCAGATTGACACAGAGGGTGTTTTAGATATGGAGCAATCAGCCTTTATGACAGTCAGCTTTCTTACTTAACAAAGAAGAAAGGTTATTTTGGCTCATGGTTTTGATGGCTCCAGCTCATGACTTGTGGTTTGAGTCCATTGCTTTTGGACCTCTAGAGAGGAAATGCATCATGGCAGAGCATTGGTGGAGCAAAAATCATTTACTTTATGTTTGGGAAATGGAGTGGAGGAGGGAAAGAGAGAGAGAGACACACAGAGACAGAAGCTGAGACACATAGAGAGACAGAGAGACAGGAGAAACACCAGAGTGCTGCAGTCCCCTCCACAAACACACTCTCAGTGACCTAAAGATGTCCTACTAGACAGAGAAAAAGATGGCAGATAGATAACGGCAGCTACAGAGGCTCTTTGAGATAGTCAACTTAGATTCCAAAGGGAGATGCACCCTCCTGACCCAGGAACAAACTAAGCTGACAGAAATCAATTAAAAATACAGTCCCGGTGCTACGATTGGAACAGCTACAGTCTTGGTGCGGCCACTTGAACTCGCTGCTTGAGGTGCTGCTGCTGCTGTATCTGAATTGGTGCAGCAGGAATAGCTCGCTAGTTTCAACTCACTGGAGACATGAATGCTCTGAGAGTGGGAATCGGCAAACCAAATTGAGAGCAGAGCTGGTGGGGAACCCTGCATCGACCTGCGGTGAGTGAGAGGAATAAAAACCTTTCCATAGAAAAGGGGGAGCTCCAACAGATGACATTCTGGGACTGGGCAGACTGGTCAGAACAAGGGACTGCAGTGACTTCAGTCAGCTATTCCCTTCTCAAGCGGGATTGCTGGGGAGCACTTGACCTGGGTGATGCTGTGGACTGAGACCCAATAAGGTAGCCCAAACCAAGTCCCTATGCCTGAGAGTGCACTCTAACACAGTGAAGCCTTAAGCAGGTTGACTGACCTGGAGGAGTGGGCCCAACATAGGCTGCTCAGGTCTGTACCTCCTAGTACACTGCAGTGGGTGGGAACACCTAGTTGGTGCACTTCAGGCAAACTGAAACCAACAAAGAAAGAAACTGGGCCCCTATAGGAAGCCTGCATGGAAGGAACAAAAAAATATGAGAAGAGGAGGCAACAAGAAAGGTCCTTGGTCCCCAATCCTGAGAACACTGATCCAGGCAAGGTGAATGCAAAGGAGAATGAGGACAGAAAACATGCAATATCAGGCATGGCACCAACAGACATAAAGCAATATCTTTGGGACCTCATAGATGAGTTCAAAAGTGAAGTATTTAACCAACTAAAGCAAGATATAAATAGAATAATTAAAGAAATGCTAAGCACCACCCAAGAAAAAACAGATGGTGGAATGGAAGAACAAAAAAAGAGAATTGTTTGATGGAGAAAATAGAGAAAACGTAGAATACATGAAGCAGGTTCAAAGAGATTACCAGGAAACTAAAAACTCTATTGCAAGCTGGCAAAACTGCTTGAAAGAAACTAAGGATAGATTATCTGAATTGAAGGACAGGTTTGCAATGTAAGAGCATGAAAAGAAAAATGTCTTAAAAATAACAAGGAAGCAAGCAGTAACAATAGAAAGGCTAGAAGATGACAAGAGAATCTATAGCTTAAGAATAAAGAATGTGAATGAAGTAGCAGGGGTACAAACAAAGGAACTGTGAAGGCTATTCATAGAAATAATCAAGGAAAACTTCGCAAACATAGGAAAAGGAAAGGATACTCGGATGTATGAGGCATACAGGACCCCAGCCACCTATAATCAAAACAGAACTACACCCAGGCATATAATATTCCAGAAATCCAATATAAGAACAGAATATTAAAAGCTGTCAGAGACAAGAAACAGATCACTTACAAGGGAACACCCATCAGAATTACAGCAGACTTCTCAGTACAAACCATCAAATCTCGAAGAGTGTGAGGCAAAATAATCCAAGCCTTGAAAGACAATAACCTCCAGCCAAGATCGATACATCCTGCACAGTTGTCCCTAGAAATTAATGAAGAAACAAGATGCTTCCAAGATAAAGAGGATCTGGAGGGATTTGCAGCCACCAACCCAACTCTACAGAGACTACTACAGGACTTTCTAAAGAGAGAAAAAAGCACCAGGACTTCAGGAACAGTGGCAGGGAGCCCCAATGAATGGAGCAAAAAGCAAAATGAAGAAGATAAACCGACAATTAATGATGGAAAAAGAGCACAACAGAAATGAGGCAGAGAAGGTTGGATATAATTTCTAATATATGTGGCCTAAATACACTAACTTAAGGGAAAAAAGAGAATTGCAGGCAGGGTGGATCAAGAGGTAGGGTCCACTGAAATGCTTTTTATAAAATATAATTAACCTGAAGAAGGGTATATGGGCCAAAATCAAATATGAGAAAACAGAACTTGATGTGATAGGGAACCAGAGAGTAATAGGGGTAACTGGACCAGTATTTATGGATAGGTTGAAAAGACAGGCTTTAATAAGTGAAGAAAAATAACAGAGATCAAGTCCAAGAGTGAGAAAGTTCAGAAACACTTAGGTAAATAGTAGGTTGCCCCCCGCAATATAAAACTGAGAGTGGTGGGGAGACCCAAAAATACACAGTACATCCTGGGAGAGTAAAAGGGGAGGAATAGCCTTTAAAAAAGATAGCAGAAGATATTGCTAATAGTGTATAGGAAATTAAAACCCTTATTACTCACACCACTCTGCTTGGATGAAACTTGTTCCGTCCCAGTTTGTATAGAAGCACTAGATCTGAGGGCACAGACAGCTATCCCAAAAATATCAGGCCATAGCACAGTGGTCATCTTTAATTTCCTATTAACTCAATCCGTATCCCTGTATGACTTATACTGTTGTATCATGACTGATCTTAGTTGAATCTGACTTGTTTGATTGCTGTTTATTATTGACAGATTTTATTCAAAACTGTTAGGTTGATGGTATCAAGTTGAGGAGTATAGACAACCATACTGAAAATGACAGTGATTCACTACAATACCCATTCTGATTTGATTACTACCTGTTTTTGTAGCTCTATACTATCTACAAAGTTGTATTTCTATTAATTCTGTTATGTACTGATACATTCAGTTATACTTTATCTGATGAGATAGCCAATTCTGTTGATAATAACAAGAGACAGCACAGTGACCATGGTAGAACTCCTTATACAGCAGTTTTATATGTCTTTTTAGTTTTATGTGTCTATAGGAATATGTTTTGTTCTATCCTGCTTTGTTCTATATCTCCCTCTAATATAGAAAGGATAGAATTACACGTTAAGACTTATGCTTATGTAAAACCTATAAACAGTTTATGAAAACTGATCTTATGACACATGATGAAATGAACAAATACTTTGAAGGAAAGAAAGGGGCACTGCAGTACCCAGTGCTGATCCCGAGTGTTATGATGTGAAATCCAGCAATATTATTAATCTTTGTTCAGAATGATTTTAATATACTAAGTTTTGTTAGGTCTCAACATAAATAAAGATATGGGTAAATGCGTACATGTTTAAGTGTATAGGATTGATAACCATATTACTTAGTTTTTGTTGGATAGTTGAACAGAGCAGTTTGCAGTCTCCCTGGTTGAATTCCTATTTATATGTTCCACTTGTGTATCTTGAACAATTATTTGTGGGAAGAAAATATGTATGCGTCAACTAGTGATTTATTACTGTTTATTTCTTTTCTTTGAAAGTACGTACTATTTCTGCCCATTTTCTGTTTTGTTTTGTCTTTGTTTAAATAAAATTTAAAAAAATATGTCCTACTAGACCACCACCACCAAAGCTTCCAGCGCTTTCCAAGACTGCAGTGCTAAGGACCCAGCCCTTCCACACGGGCCTTGGAATACTCCAGATCCAAACCACCGCAGCTGTGTGACTCATTGCAGGTCTGACCTGGGGGTTTCTGTTTTGGTTTTTCCAATCCTGCTGCAGGCCCCTTACGCAGACATTAGGGCAGAATGATTGCATCCAGGTAACAGAGAGGGATGGCTGTGTGTTCACTAAAGCAAGGAGGTCCCTAACCTGACGTAAATGCTCTGACTCTGGAGCAGTCAATGGTGGACAAGCTACAGTGCGTCAAATCCTTGACAATAAAGATCCAGTTATTCTTGCCAATGTCAGTCAAGGCATCAACAGCTCAACTACCATCAAATCGCATTAGTCCTGCCAGGCGAATGAAGAAACGTAAAGATTTATGGCCCCACTCTGACTAATGTCGCTGTCTCAAGACTGCCTTGGCAGTGTGAAGATTCCAATTTACCTGTTAGTAGGTTCGCTTCTCTCCTTTTACTGCCAAAAATGTTCAGCTTCTTTTATTGTTTTTGGATTCATTTTCAGGGGACTAAACTATCATAACCTCCCTCTAAAAAGTCATCATTTGTCTACTGCTCCTGGCACCCACAATAGTAAAGGAGACTTCAATTTGTGCCGTGATGTGTTGGCATGGGGGATCTACAAGTTGAATAGTGTGGCTGAAAGCCTACCGAGGATAAAAAGTCAGAGAGTCTCTGGAAAAGACACCAGTGTTGTAATACTATCCTTCTTATGTATTTGGTAATACGAGAAATGTTAGTTCTTCAAAGAAATGTTTACCGGCCTCTCCGCATGTGTGGCTGGTGTTGGGGGCGGTAAGAAAGCAGAGACGAGCTCTCTGAGCCTGCACCCTGCTCATGAAGAGCAGGTGCGCTCAGGTGGCGAGCTCCAAGTGTCCACTCGGTCACCAGGTCAGGAAGCTGCGCTTGTCTGGTTTCTTGCTTTCCACATTCAGTTGGTTGCCACGTCTCCACGATCCAAGATGGTTCTGATATTTACTTTGCTTCCCTCATTCCCCTGATATTAGGCTCCATGAAGCTATTTTTTAGAATTGATTTGACTCCATTAATTCTTCCTAGCTAATCTCTAGCCCAAGTAACATGTCTGACCATGTGTTTCCCCTACTTGAAGTTCTTTCCTTTTGTTAAGGGTAGGTTTGAACTCGTGTGTGTGTGTGTGTGTGCATGTGTGTGTGTATGTGTGCGAGACCTAGTATTGGACCAAGGGCAGCTGACCATTGAATTTTTCTATTTTTAGATTGGGTTTTGCTAAATCTATTTTTAGACTGGATTTCGCTAACTTGAACTTGCAATCCTCCTGCCTCTGCCTCCCAGAGTGCTGAGATTACTCGTGTGTAACACTACCTCTTGCTAAACTTGAACTCATTAGCATGTTATTTTGGTTCCAATTCTTCTTTCATGGTTGTTTGCCACTGAACCTAGGATGTTAGTTGCTCTCTGAAAAGGCCATATTTTTTTTCTTTGTTTTTTTTTTTTTTTTTTTTTTGAGACAGGGTCTCACTATGTAGTTCAAGATGGTCTCCAGCTCACCTTGTAGCCTAGGCTGGTCTTGAACTTGCAACAATCCTTCTGCCTCAGCCTCCCGAGTGCTGGGATTACAGGCGTGCGCCACCATGTTCGGCAAGGCCATATATTTGTTCTTGCTAGTCTTTTGTTTATAATTTTCTCTTTTTTTTTTCTGCTAAGAAAACTGTGACCTTTATTACCAAGGTCAAATACAACTTCCTCACTGGAGCCAGTCTGTAGTTATAGCTCCTGTTTCTACGCTGCAGAGTTCAGCTTAGGTCCGTTCATTTATTTAATCTGTTCATTAAGTAATACTTTATCACGGGGCAATAGATCAATGGCTGAGATGCAAAGGTAAAAATTATTCTTGCTTCAAGAGACTAAGTCCAGTAAAGAAATAGATTTGAGCCCAAACTTCTGCAATGAGAGAGGAGGAAAGCTAGAGCAGATGTGTGTGTGTGAAGCTCTATCTCTGTCTCTCTCTGACTCTCTCTGTTGGGAGCCATTGAAGCTGGAAATTGACCACACATCTAAGGCTAGAGCATGGCCATCCCAAGAACAAAGAGCACATGGGGAAAGCCTGTGCAGAAGCTGCTCCAGCCCAGAGATCTGACCCCAAGACAATCGGGTGTCATGTGACATTAAGTTGCTAAAAGGTATAAATAACCATCCCTGAAGTGAGGGCAGTTCCTTTCCTCCTGATGGGAGGATAAGGGCTCCACCGGTCTCTCCGTCTCTCTCGGTCTCTCTCGGTCTCTCTTGGTCTCTCTCGGTCTCTCTCTGTGTTTGTGGTATCCAGGGAGAGAAGCCCTAAATGTGCCTAGGGTACCCTAAGAGAGCTTCCAGCAGACAGAACATTTCAGCTGAGGCTGAATGGCTGGGTAAGGTCTCCTGAGGGACCAGAGGAGGCTGGAGTTTCAGGTGGAGGAAGGATTCACATAAAGGTCCTGAGCAAGGTGCCCTTAGGGAAGAAATGCCCGTGTTGAGAGAGTGCTTGTGGGGTTTTGGTTGACAGTGACTACTGATAAGACAGAACAGAAGGAAGTGGCGGATACCAAAGCTGGGCTTGTTGGACCTTTCTGGAGACAGTGTGAGTCTGAGACTGGAATGCAGGAGCAGATTAAATTACAGAAACAAAGTGTTTCAGGAGGATGTGTGCTTTTAAAATGCAAATAAGAACATTTTTTTTTTCTCTTTATTGGTACCAGGGATGGAACTCATGACTGCCTGCTTGCAAGGCAGGCACTTATTCCACTGAGCTAAATCCTCAGCCCCAAATAAGCACATTTTTAACCTAAGGGTACTTCTATCCCTTCAAAGGATAACGACCTTACTAAAAGAGTGAGATTCCAGGCTCTAAGTGCTTACTGCAAGTTTTATTACTCCCTTTCTTTCCTTCCCGGGAGTTGCTATAAAATAGTACTTAAGGTATATATTAAATGTCAAATTCGACTGGATAAAAAATTCAAAAATGGAGTAGTATTCTACATTTAATATTACTTTTTTGTCGCTGTCTTTTTGAGATGGAGTTTAACCATGCAGTTCAGGCTGGCCTTGAACTCACTCTGTAGCCCAGGCTGGTCTTGAACTTGCAGTGATCCTCCTGCCTCAGCCTCCCAAGTGCTTAGATTATAGGCATGCACCACCATGCCTGGCAGTATATATAGTATTACTTAATAAACTAAATTTATTTTATTTTTAGCTATGAGGTTCTTTGTTACGTTTTGATGGCCTGTGCAGATCACAGTGTGTGTACCCACTCCCCCTAACACATACATGGCTCCCCAGTTCCTAATATAAAACACTGCTGCTGGATTCCTAGGCCCCATCCCCACTAATTTTGAGGAGATAGATTGGACTTAAGAATTTCTTTCTTTCTTTTTTTCTTTCTTTTTTGGTACTGGGAATTGGAACTCATGACCTCATCGTTGGCCAGGCAGGTGCTGTATCACTGAGCAATACCCCAGCCTGTGTTGCCAATCCAGGGACCACTCATGGAGTGCATTTGTCTGTGCATTGTCACCAAAAATTAAATTAAACGCAGATACATCAATACATATGTTCCTTTCTGAGTTGAAAGGCATTTTAAGAAGTTATCTAGACCAGTGATAGTGAGCCTATTAGAGCTGTCAGTGATACAAACACCTTACTGTGGCTGGGTATGTAGCTCAGCAGCATAAATGCCTTTCTGGAAAGCTCAAGGTCCTGCGTTCGATTCCTGGTGATATAAAGGAACGAAACTTGGCTTACTGTATGTCCAGATTGAGTTCTTGTTTTCTAAAATTGAAGAATGAATTTTAGGAACAAAGGAAGTCAGGACATAAATATTTATTGAGAGAAAGAAAGCTTCTGTCTAAGAGAGAGACAGAAGGGGTCTCGAGTGGGTTGCCCAGGGACTTTTGTCTTTTGTAGGGATTTTTATAAAATAAAATCATGAGGTGACGCAGGTCTAAAGTGGGGAAAACTGGGAACTTGAGAGGGAGATGCACATAAGGTGGGGCAGAGCGATGGTCAACCAATGAGTGTAATTGTTCAGTAAAATTGGCCAAATCCAGGATAAATGGGGAGGTGAATCACATAGCAAATGGGCATTCTTTATGGATCAGTGACTCTTCCTACAGGAGGCCGGGATGGTGACTCCTGGCTTCTCAAAGTGATCCAGATTTAATCCCTAAGGATTTTACTTAGGGGTGTGGTTGCAGCTATGTGTCTCCTCCAAGGTCACCAGACTCTGGTCGTCTGTGCTGGCTGCTTTGAGGACCCAACCCTGTCTGACTGCCTCTAATATTTCTAACTAGCTCAGCTGCCTGTAACACTGACACAAAAAAATAAAATAAAACCCCAGCCCACTGCGTCATACCTGCCATCTCTGATCTACACTAAGTATCGCTTTGTGTAGTCAAGGCTACCTATAATTTGTGATCCAGTATGCAACTCTGTTGTCAATCCTGCTTAAGAAATGAGCCCATGACATAAAACAAAAGTTTTATGCATGTCACAAGTGATACACAACCTTCCAAACTAATAGTTAATGCCTTGAGACTAAAGTAACTGATCCCTTAAACTGTTTACTAGAATTTAAGCTGCGATCGTCACCTCTCTGTAGCTTCAACCATCAAACATATTTTTCTTTCTTTTTTTTTTTTTTTTTGTCTTTTTCCTTTTTATCAGTACTGGGGATCGAATTCATGACTGCCTACTTGCAAGGTAGGCGCTTATGCCACTGAGCTAAATCCCCAGCCCCCCAAATATATTTTTCAGTCAACTTTATTTAAAAAAATGAGGGAAACTGCATCCATTTGAAGTGTTTGCAGTATTGCCCATTTATATTTGGGGGATATGTTTCAAGAGCCTCGGTAGGTGCCCAAAACTGATGATAGTATAATGTTAATATACATTCTATGTTTTTTATATACATGTATATGGAAACTTAATTCATAAATAATTATATATTAAATATGTTAATTATATCTATCAATAAATATTAATAAATATTGACATCATGTTAATATTACCTGTTATAAATATTTAAATAATTATTAAATAAAGTTTAGTTTTTCAGTAAAAGAGTAACAACAATAACAAAATAGGACAATTGTAACAACATACTGTTGCAGAAGGGATTGCCAGGAGAACAGTTACATACAGGACACATAATTTATAGTACTATCTATCATGGCCAGCTAAGAAGTCAAATATAAAACAAGCGCAGGAAATCTGCATTAAAGACCTAGAAAGCCCAGCCAAGGGCCTGGATCCCGTGGCAATAACCTGCATGAGTTCAGCTGAGAACCTAGAGCCCATGACAATGCCGCCCATGAATCCAGCTGGAGGCCTAGAGCCCACGACAATGACTCATGCAAGTCTGTTTCACGGATCTGTGCTGGGAAGGCCCAGAGGTCAGTGATGGAGGCCAGCAAGTCTATGCCAGCGGGATGCAGTCTGTGCCAGCAGGCTGAGGGTTCTGCACTGGAGCCACAAAGCAATGCTCGAGGTAAGGACCAGGGCTGCCCTGAAATGTACCACAGCCATCCTCAGCACATCGAGGTCCTGAGCTCCTCTGATGATGGGAATAACCGAGTTCACATCAGGAAGCCAGCGTGCCAAGCTTCTCCTGGAGCCTGAGCAGCACACAGCTTCCCCTCGGGAGCCAGGAAGCGATGCTCAAAGTGAGGACAGGGCTGCCCCTAAGTGAACAACAGCCATTCTCAGCGACAATGATGAGAACAACCAAATCATATCAGGAAAGAAGCTCAGCAAGCTCCTCCAGGAGAAGCCATGACAAAGGGGAACCAGCAGCACCAAACAACAGCACTGACTTCTCCAGTTCTTTTATGCCGGCAACAATCTTCAGGGGCCCTCACTCAGCACCATGCTGACTTAATTCAGTTCAGTTTTTAATCTACCACACACTCAAAGTTCTTTAAAGCTTTACAAATGATTTCTCGAATTTTCATTTTTTATTTATTTTTTGTGAGCACACGTTTGTAGTACACAAGGATCACATTCCTCATGGGGACTTGGTACATGTTCATAACACATCTTGATTCTGTTTTATTCTCTTTGCCCTCCTTCCTACCTCTATCCATCTCTTGGTTCCCTCATTGTATGCATTTTAGTATTTCCTATCATCTAACTTTTATTGTGCCTCATGTTTTGAGTTTCTCATGTAAGATAACTCAGGTGATATTTAAGCTTGCACAGTTAATTTAATTCACTTAAACTTATGGTCTCAAGCTGTACCCATTTTCGTAAAAATGACTCAAGTCTATCCTTCTTCGTGGCAGCGTAGTGCTCCTTGTGCATAAATACTGCATTTTCTTTACCCTCTCCTTGGTTGATGGACATATAGGCCATCCAAGATTTAGCTTTTGTGAGTTGTGCTGCTCTAAACATGGGTCTGCACGGATCACTGGAATATGATGTCTAATTCTTTGGGGAAAGATTCCTAGAAGGGGAATAGATGGTCAAATGAAATTTCTAGTTTTAATTTTTGAGGACTCTGCATACTGATTTCTATAGTGATGGTACTAGTTTACACTCCACCAGGAATGTAGATGGGTCCCTTCTTCCCCGCAGCCTTGCTGTTCTTTGTTACTATTTGATTGTTGATAGCAGCCGTCCTTTCTGGAGTAAGATGGAATCTCAGTGTTGTTTTCATTTGTATTTTTCTAATGTCTAGATATGCTGAACATTTTGTCAAATATTTACTGGCCATTTGTGTAACTTCTGAGAAGTCTCATTTAATTCAGTTGCCCATTTTTGATTAGGTCTTTTATTTTGGGAGGTCTAATTTTTTGAATGTCTTTATGTATTCTAGATATTAGTTCTTGGTCAGAGGACTAGGCAGCAAAATTTTTTCCCATTCGGTGTGTTCTTTCTTTACTCTGTTGGTTGTTTCCCTTGCTGTGCAGAAGCTTTTTGATTTGATATAATCCTATTTGTTGATTCTCAGTGTTACTTCTTGTGCAACTGGGGTGCTGTTCAGAAAGTCCTTGACTATGTGTATATATTCGAGTTTTACCTATTTTATCTCCCAGCAGATAGTGTTCTGTTTTAACCTTTAACTCTTAATCTTTTTATTTTAGTTTAGTTCAATTAGAGACATGGGTCTAGACTCAGTCTTTCGCATATGAGTGCCCAGCACCATTTGTTGGAGGTCATCATTGCTCCAGCATACGTTATTGGGCCCCCTTTGTCAGTGATGAGGTGTCTGAGTGTGCCTGGACTTGTCCCGCATCTTCTGTGCCATTTCATTGTTCTACATGTGTGCTTTGATCTACACGTCTGCTTTGTTGCCAATACTATACTTTTCATTTGTGTGTTTGTGTTTGTTTTGTTTTAAATCACAGTAGCTTTGTAGGATGACTTACAGTCTGGGATTGTGATGCCCACTGCTTTGCCCTTGTTGCCCAGAATCACAGTTGCTAGACTAGGTGTCTTCTGGTTCCCTATGAATTCCGCGATTGTCTTCTCTAGTTCCGCCAGGAATACTATCGGGATATTTACTGGAATTGTGTTAAGTCTGTATATAAATTTTGGTTCTACCTATCCTGAGACAAGAGATACCTTTCCATTTAATGTCCTTTACCATAGCACTGTCGTCTTTGTGGAAGAGGGCTTTCACTTTCTTGTTTGGATTAATTACTAACTATTTGATTTTTCTTGATGCTCTTATTATTCCTCAGTGTCTTTCCTGGTGAGTTTAGTATTGGTTTACAGGAATGTTATGTGTTTTGTGTGTTGGCCTTTATCTTTCAATCCTACTGAATTTGGTTATTAATTCTAGGAGTCTTTTGGTGGACTTTCTTGGTCTTCTATGTGAAGGATCATCTCGTCTGCAGGAAATGATAGTTTGACATCTTTCTTTCAGATACACATCCCTTTATCTCTCTCTCTGACCTGATTTCTCTGGCTAGTGTTTTGAGAACTATATGGATCAGGAGTGGTGAAAATGGACATCTATGCCCGTCCCTGACAGTAGAGGGAAAACTTTCAGTTTCTTTCCAATGATACGATGTTGGCATTGCTTTGTCATAAATGATTTTTTATCAGATGGAGATAATATTATAGAATACCGACTTTCTTCAGGGATTTTGGACTTTTTCTGCATCAAGACAATCATGTGATTTTTGTCCTCCCCGCCCTTCTCTTCCTTCCTTTTATTCCTTCTTTCTTTTTGGAGACAGGGTCTTACTCCTCAGTCCAGGCTGGCCTTGAATTTGTGGCAGTCCTCCTGCCTCAGCCTCCCAAGTGCTGAGACTGCAAGTATGTGGCACCATGCCTGGCCTGCTTGCTTTTGTCATATGATTTGCACGTGTTCAATCAGCTCTCTGTTCCCGGGATAAATCCTATTTGGACATGTGTGATTTGTTTTGATCATTTGTTATATTGTTTGCCGGTATCTTGTTAAGGACTTTGCAGTGATGTTTATTAAAAAGATTCACCTGCAATTCTCTTCTTTGGTTGGGCCCTTCTGGGGTTTTGGAACCAGGTAATGCTAGCTTCCAGGGAAGAATTTGGGATTAGTCCTTCCCTATCAATTTCAATAGAAGCTTTGAGGAGTTTGGGGATTAAATTTACCTAAAATTCATGTAGAATTTAATGGTGACTCTACTGAAACCTGGGTTTTATTAGTTAGTAGGTTTTTTTTATTACTTTTATAATCTCATTGTCTGATATTGAGTTACTTGGGATTTTTATATGATCTTGTCTCAGTCTTGGTAATTTATATGTATCTATAAATACATCCATATTTTTCTGGATTCTGCAATTTATTGGAGTATAATTTTTTCAAATCACTCACGGTCTTTTGGATTTTGGTTGTGTTTTCCTCTTTCATTGGATTCTACTAATTTGGGCCTTTTTAGTTTGGTCAGGCATTTGTCTGCCTTCTTATAGAGCTGGCTCTTTGACTCATTGATTCCTTGTATTTCTCTCAATTTGATTCATTTATGCCCCAATCTTTAGTACTTTCTTCCTTTTACTAACTTTGGATATGAATCATTCTTGTTTTCTGGGACTTTAAGGTGTATCGTTAGGTTGTTTCTTTGGGCTTGCTGTGTTTTTCTGATGTAAACATTTACATCTATTGATTTCCCTTTTTGGCTTCTTCTATTGTATTCCTTGGGTTCTGCTATGTTATACTGGCAATATCGTTTGATTCTAGGAACTGTCTAATTCCTTTCTTGGTTTCTTCTGTGATCCATTGATTATATTAAAAGGTATTTTTAAATTTCCCTGTGTTCGCACAATTTCTGTGGTCTCTTTTCTCAGTGATCTCCAGTTTCGTTGCGCTCTGAGCTGATCACAGGCTGGAGTAATTTCAATGATTATAGATTGACTTAAGCATGCTTTATGGGCTAGCATGTGGTCTGTTGGGAGGGACTCATTGATGGAGACCAGGTCAAGTTGCTGACCTTGAAGGAACCTCTGGCTGTGTTAGAAAAGTTCACAGGCTCTGGAGCCAAGACAACGCTGCACCTGCTGGCTGCTGACATGCCCTATTTTACAGCAACCAACTTCCAACCTTAGAGATCAAGCAGCCTCTTAGTTGGCAAAATTTACTGCTTAGAGCAGTCTTCATTTAACTTCCCAAGATCCTGCTCATTTCCCCGCCTTTGCCTCAGTATCTCTTTGCTTGCAAACCCAATAAATACAGGGGAATCCAGAAAAGTCTGTCTTAGCTCCTAGAGAGTTCTGACCTTTTTGGACTCCCCCCAAAACCATATTGCATTGTCTCTTTCATTTAAGCTGTCATCATTACTCATTTCAGTAGATTGGGGCTAGGCCAAGTCTCTGATCAGTCCCACGCACTACTGAGAAGAACGTGTACAGATATTCCTCATTAGTGACCTGCCTGTTTAACAGCCATTCGGACTTACTTAACCAAGACACGCTGTGCAGACTTACAACCTGCCACTCAGACTTACAACTCATGTTTTTTTTCTGAACAGTTCTCTACATCTTATTTATCAAGCCTAGATGTCTTTTCCTTTTTTAAAGTACACTTTGTACAGTACTATAATTTTGCTCATTGTACAATATAGCATACTAACATAGTTTTATGCTCTGTGACACAGTACAGTACTGCATGTAACAGTTATAAATAAAAGCAAAATCATCAAGTCAGTTTCTTTTGACAATTTTTGTTCTGAATGTTGTAATGTACACACTATATACAATTCATCATTTAGCGACTGATTTATTTAACAACTTTGATCAGTACCAGAACAAAGAATGTCTCTATTTTGTTGTTGTTGGGTAATATTCTCTATAGATATCTATTAAATCCCTTTGTTTGAAGGTTTTGTTCAGTTATTTTTTTTCTTTTCCTCGTTTTTTTTTTCTTGGTGGTACCAGGAATCAAACTGACGACCCTTAACTTGCCAGGCAGGCACTTGTGCCACTGAGCTAAATCCCTGGCCCCTGTTTTGTTCAGCTCTGATATTTCTTTGTTGATTTTTTGGGGGGTGTAGGGGCTGGTTGACCTATTTATAACAATAGGGTATTGAAATTTCCCATTATAAATGTGCATCTATTTATCTGACTTTTTAAAAGGTCTAGTAGTATTTCTTTTTATGAAGTTGGGAGTACTGGTGTTTGGTGCATAATGTTTATAAAGATTATCTCTTCCTGGTGAATTTTTCCTTTAGCCAACATATAATGTCCCCCACCCCCTTTTGCCTCTTCTGATCAGTTTTTCCTCGAAATCCACCATGTCTGACATTAGGGTGGCTATGCTTATGAGGTTTTTTGTTTGTTTGCTTTCCTATTTTTTTAAATTCTTGTTGTATGGAGCATTGTTTTCCATCCTTGGATTTTAATGTGTGTGTTTCTTTTTTTGATTAAATATATTTATTGTATTCTGCATCTTGTTGGGTTTTGTTTCTTGATCTATTCTGCCAGTCCATGTCTTGACTGGGGAGTTGGGACCATCCTCAGGAGTGTTATTACTAAAATAAGATTTATTCCTGTCATCACATTCTTTTGCTGACCTCCCCCCTCCATTTCTGCTTAACTGCTCACCTTTTCCTGGTGCATTCTTTCTACTAGACTTTTTTGCATTATTGGGTTCATTACCTCTTTCTAGGACATCTTGAGAAGCATTTGGAGTGCTGGTTTGGTGGTCATAAATTTCTTGAGGTGCTCTTTGTCATGGAAATATCTCATTATCAGTTTTGAAAGAAGATTTTCTAGGATATTAAGTCTGGATCAAACACTGTTATCTTTTAGGACTTGAAACACTTCACTGACTATTTGGTTTGATAAATCTGCCATGCTTCTAATATGTGTGACTTTGTAAGTGGTTCATTGTTTTTCTCTAGCAGCTTTTAAGAATTAGTCCCTGAGCTGGACCTCTTGGATTTTGACCATGATGTGACATGGAGAGACTCTCTTTTGATCATGGCTACTTAGGGTTCTAAATGCCTCGCTTATCTGCATATTTAATGCTTTCCCAGTATATGAAAAGTTCTCTGCTGTGATTTCTGTAAACAGGTTCTTAAATGTTCTTTTGCTAACTTCTGATTTTCCATTTACTACAATTAGTGTTAGTCTTCTTTGGGTCACCTAGTAGCTGCTGCATCCATTCTTTATGTTCTCTTGTAGCTTTTAAGGTCTCTAATTGCTATATTCTAATTTTGATATTCTGTCCTCACTTTGATGCTTCTGCTGCCCATACTTCCAGTATAATTTTTAATATCCTAGATTTCTGGATGGGACATTTGTCTGGACTATGATTCCTTGCTAAACTGGTTATTCACGTTTTATATAATTTTGTTTAGCTCAGCTAGCTTTTTACCAGTATTTTCTGTAAGCCCCCTTAACATTTTGTTTATTATCTCCATTATCTGCTTAGTTATATCATCTGTAAGTCCATCAAGCACCTTATTGACTTGTTTTTTCTTTTTTTCTCCTTTTCTTTATTTTGATCTGGTTTTTCAAAAGTGTCTTCTTTTATTCTTTCATAAAACTCAGCTTTTTGGTTTTGCTTTCCTCCCCATTGATGCCTCATGCATCAGTGTCCCTTGCTAGTCTGGTGGCCGGTGGGTTTCTGAGGAGGCCATTGGTTCCAGAAACCCCTTGTTTATCCCAGGCTGTGCCAATGTCCGTGCCAAGACACGTCCTTGATAGAGGAAAGCAATAAGACCTCAGGCTCGTAGTGGTTATAGGCCGAGCTAAGATTTAATACTTAGTGCTGCACTTTCAAACTCAGTCATACTTTTCTTTGGCTTTTAAAACAGAGTCTTACCATGCAGTTCAGACAGGCCTTGAAATCACTATGCAGCCCAGGCTGGCCACTCACAGTGATCCTCTTGCCTCATTCTCCCAAGTGTTAAGATTACAGGCACGTGCCACCATGCCCAGGTAAACCCAGCCATTTCTGACTACAGCTCAGCCAGGCCAGGCTTCTGTCTTACTTTCCTCTTGTTGCTAGGACAAAATAACTGACACCTAAAGTTAAAGAGAGAAAGATTTATTTAGCTCACAGCTTGTGAAGGTTTTAGTCCATAATCATCCGGCTCCAAAACAGGGTGGTATGGCAGAAGCACAACAGTTCATGGCAGTGGCAGAACACAGCAAAAGGAGCAGAACAAGCCTCTTTCCCCGCTTACAGTGTGTGGTAGATACCTGCCCTAGGGCAGCAGTAGCACTCAGGCCCCCAATCCCAGCACTAGACAATGAATCAGATACAAACATTAGATCTAGCCACTCCTGAAAAGCTCGCCCCCATGACCACATGAGGCTTTAGGAGACTTCTAGACACAAACTATAACAGCTTCTCACTGTGGGGAGCAGTACTTACGTCTTTTAAGGCCTAAGCTTATATTTCTCAGGGTATCTCTTTCTATCCTATTCAATGTGCATGGCTGTCTCCGATGAACATCTCTCACCCTGTCACTGAGGAAGGTTAACACCTGGAGCCCTGAAGAGAAGTTACTTTTTAGTTATTTTGAGTTATAGATTTAAATAATCAGTGCTTTCCCCAAATGCCACCTCATTAAGCATGGTCGGGTGATATGGCAGGCACCCGTGCTAAAATTCCTCTCCTGTTACCTGCTGTGTGAAGGAAATCCCCTCTGAGCAAAACCCTGTGCTGCCTGTGCAGTTCACAACAGCTGGGAATTCTGCTGTCATATCTGCCTGCCTTTTCTGGCCCTGTGTATTCACCTTGTTTCTGGGGAGCCAGGTTCCCCTCCTCATTAGCCAAGAGCCAGGGTTCCAGGGAGACCGTTCAGATGTTTTCTTTGTCTTTTTTTTCCTTTGCACTGTGGTCATCTCTCCACCTTCTCTGTAGTACCTAATTTTTCTGCAGTTCTTTCTTGATTCCTAGCAATCTAGTTCTCTTTTTTGTCTTCACCAAGTTGTTATTTTCCAGTGTCTGGATTCCAGATCTCACAGAGGCTAGCTTTGTAGCTGATCACCACTCTGCCGTTTTCCTCTTGAAATTTTCTGTTTAATTAAAACTGTGGCTGACCAAGAGTAACTGAAACTGCAGAAAATAAAACTACGGATAAGGAGAGGAATCATGATAATTCTTTAAACTTTTAATTATGTACGTGCACCAAATACCTCACAATGGATGTAATCATCATGTACTACAGATATGTACTAATATGATTTTAAAAATTTGAATCTTTTACTGTCTTAATAATTTAACATTATTCAGCAAAATAGATAAAAATAATTTAACACTCCCCCCATAATTGGTCTTTAGTGGGAAAAGACCATTTGGCATCCACTGGCCACACACAAGAAAAGACAGAGGGAGTAACCAGGACGGGACAGCCAACAGGAATATGGGAATGGGGGTCTAAGGTTGCTCTAGCATCTGAGAAGGAAGAGAGGAAGGCTAGGAGCCCAGATGCCCTGGGTAACTTTGCAAATGCATCTGGTTCTCTTGATCTTTGCCTGGTGTGCTAAGCTGATAAAGGCTGCTTGGAGGAGAATTGGGCTGTGAGAAGGGTATGGAGGGAAAAAGGTCTTTGTACCTTATCTCCCTAGCCAAGGAGGACCTCATCACGTTATTCCCACATTATTAATCATCTGATTCCTGCTTATCTGTGCTCACATGACTCTACTTTGGACACATCTGTGTTTAAACTATTTTTCAAGTAACAAAACTCCAGGGACTCCCAGAGCAAAGTCAGACTCTTTTAGTGTAGTACTGGAAACCTCAACTTGGTGACCTTTGTGACCTTTGACTGGTGTAGGTTTGGCAATTATCTTTGCAAATAGATACCGTCTGTTTCTGACGCATGGCTCTGTGACTTGCCCTCATCTCCCTCCTAATCTGCCTTCATCTTCCTGACCTGTATTTTACGGTCTAGTGTAGTTCTCTGCAAATTTCAAAAGTACATTTGAGACTCTCTTCCCTCAGAATTCCTTCTTGTCTGCATTTTTGTAGCTCTCATGATTGGAGCTACTCACAGTACTTTATATATAGTTGTGAACTGGTTTGGATTCTTGTTTTATTTTTCATGGACATATGTTCTTTCAAGTGGAACATAAACTGCTGGAGGTGAGGGAAGATGCTGTGGAACATTTCTTGGACTTCAGGACTGTGTATAACTTTTAAAATGATATCTTAAATGTGTAATTAAATATCTAGTTCAGACTTTCTACACAAACACATCTACAAATGGATTGAAGGTGTTGCCTTCTAATGAATTTAGGGGAGAGGACAGTTCATTACCTGTAGGTTTTATTTTTCAGTCATTTTTCTTACAATATTATGAGGAAAAATATAAAGTCTCCAATTTGATTACTCGGTACATAATAGGTCTGACCTTACTATTTTTTCACATGCCTTATCCAAACTTTCATGTAGTTTGTTGAGTTTTTCATTAAAAACTTTCTTTTCAGACCTCTCAGACACTTCATCTTTTCCACTTCAATAACTGGAACTCCTCCCATGGGGGTCTTAAATTCTTTAAATATTCTTAGTTTGCCAGATTTCTTTTGTTGGCTCTCCAGGAAGCCAATTTTGTTCCTAAGCCTCTGAGACTAGTTCATCTTTTGCAAACTCACTGCATCACAATAAAATATAGCTTAATTACTAAGTTTTAGGGATGCATGTTTGTCTGCAGGCTATTAATGTACACTATCAAATCTTCTCAGATGATACATAAACCATTCCCTGAGAGGTAAACCCTAGAGGTAATGAACTGTCTTCTCCTCTGAGACCATTAAAAAGCAGCACCTTCATTCCACCAAGGACACTTTCATCTCCCACCTCTAGGGCAGAAATTTTGACATGGTCTTCACAGCCTCCTATAGCCTCTAGTTACACTAACACACTCCAATTGTGTGCAGTCTTCTTGTAAGAGAAGTGATCAAATGAGGAAATGCAGCTCATCCTGAGAACTTCTGAAAGGAAATGTTGAACACTGAAGAGAATATCTCTTTTGAATGATGTCCCATTCTAAATGAAGCTCCTTAAAAGTCGTCTTTTTATTATTTATTTGCTTCATTTCTAATACAAGAAGCAAAGTCAGTGGTGAAGGTGAGAAAGTGTTACTTCCTTTTCTATGAAGACACAAAGTCAAACTCCAATGACAATTATCCTCAGAATTTTGCCTGGATGGTTATTATTCTTTTTTTTTAATTTTTTATTTTGAAAGTATACAACAGAACAAGTCAGAATAAAGCCAACTAAGATCAAACAGTGAAATTGGTACAGAACTTCACAGCAGGTTACCGGGATAACAGTAATAGGTATCACAGTATATTTTGTTATCCTTATAATAGTTGTTCTTTCAATCCCGTATATCAAAATGAGATGAAATATAGAACACTATAGAACTTATCAAAACAGAATATTGAATAGAGCAGTACCATTAATCAGAAAAGAGCAAAACAGTAATAAAAATATTTGCCTTCAAAGAAATGGTAGAAGGAAGTCCCCCTTATTTGCTATGGTCAATCTCCCAGGAGATGCTCAGATTTCTGGTTCCCATTTGCTAATGGGTGGGGAGAAGGAGGATAGGGGAAGTGGGATAATTGACTCTAGGCCATGTAGCAGTAGGTTCACTATTGCTAAGCAGGGAGGCAGAATGGTCTTTTGTTTTCATGGTGTCCTCAGTTCCAACATGGAGTGGATCTCAGGAGACACTGCTAGTTCTCCCCCTAGAAGGGCTGCAGTGGGCCACAGTACCACCACTTACCAGGGAAGGGAGGTGCTGGCTTGGCTTTCCAGAGTCTTAAGTTCCAGCATGGCGTGGATCTCAGGAGACACTGCTAGTTCTCCCCCTGGAAGGGCTACAGTGGGCCACAGTACCGCCACTTACCAGGGAAGGGAGGTGCTGGCTTGGCTTTCCAGAGTCCTAAGTTCCAACATGGTGTGGATCTCAGGAGACACTGCTAGTTCTCCCCCTGGAAGGGCTGCAGTGGCCCACACTACCACCCGGATGGTTATTGTTCTGATAATGGCTTGTTTGGGAAATTTGAGCCAAAAAACAAAATCCATTATTTTTTACTAGAAATTGCTTTTTGTAGGGAAGAAATATATCACATTTTTATTTAAAAAGTAAATTTATGCCTTAAAAAGAAAAATCATAGATAGCATGTATAATTTACAAATATATAGAAATTAATATCAAATATTGCATGATTACTTCTTTATAATTAATGTGTGATCTGGCCCGCGGATCACTCCGTGGGACACACCTGGAGAGGGAACGGGGATGCGGGATGGGGACAGGGCAAGAGGAGAGAGAGACAGAGACAAGTTGAAGGGTTCCAATCAAGTCTCATTTATTGAGGAAGTACAGAAGGCTTATAAGCACTGAGAAGCAGGAAATAAACGGGATAGGGAGATCGTGTCGGGTGCTGAATGGACTATTGTCATATCCAGGAAGTGTCGTGGAGGGAAGCAGAGAATCATGGGTGATGTAGGCAGATGTGCCATTTGCCCATGGGGTGAAAGATAGGTGGCGGTCATTGAGCCGCTCCTACAAATGTGGCAAAAATCATAGCTGCAAATTTTCTATGTACTTATCCTCTAAGATTTTTTTCAACAAAAGTATACAATTTTCGAATCACTATAATATAGGAAAGCATTATGGCTTGTATCTGGATGTCCTGCCAAAGTCTCATATAGTCATGAGGGGTGGGCCTTTTGAAGGTGGCTGAATCTAGCATTTGTGATTGGTTCATTGTCTAGTGCTGGGATTGGTGGTATTAGTGCTGCACCCACCCTGGGGCAGATAGTTTGCATACAATTCAAAGACGGGAAAGTGGCTTGCTCCTCCCTTACCCTTTTGCCTGTTTTTGCTCTTATTCTTTGGTACCTGCTGCTACCATGAATAACTGACCCTGTGCCATGCCACCTTGCCTCGGAACTAGCTGATTATGGACTGAAATCTCCACAAACTGTGAGCTAACTAAATCTTTCCTTCCTTAATTTTGGGTGTCAGATATTTTTCCTAGCAACAAGAGAAAAGTAACCAAGAAAGGAAGGTACTGAGGAATACTCATAAGAAATAGATCTTGTCAGAGGGCTAAAGATGGCAAAGAGGGCTCTGTCCTACCCAGGATTTTCTGCAGAGTTTATTACTTAATCCACCACACATGTGGCACCCATGTTTCAAAGCATGTCACTTTAGAAAGGAGGAGCTATAATCTGGATTTTTTTTAAAGAGAAAAAAATTTCAAAACAAGATATTTGGAGGGTAATAATGGTTAATACATTGTGTGTTGTTATCTTTAAATTAGTTACTCAGGGTACAGTGTATCATCATTTAATTGTCCAAACAATATTAGCACAAACCTTTCTTTTCAATGAGCTAAGAGAAATTAGTAATAAAACTCTCTTAACTATATCTATATATCTATATATCTATATATATCTATTTCTATATCTATCTATATCTATGGCTTGTATTTAAATGTCCTCCCCCAAAGCCTTACACAGTCATGGTGGGGTGAGCCTTTCAAAGGTGTGTGAGTCTAGTGTTTGTGGTTGGTTCATTGTCTTGCATAGGGATTGGTGGTGTGAGTGTTGCACCTGTACAGGGGCAAGTAGCGAGCATACAATATAAAGAGATGTGCTCTTCCCTTTTGCCCTTTCACTCTTGTCCCTTAAGGCTTCCATGAATGGTTGCCCCTTTGCCATGCCATCCTGCCTTGGAGCCAGCAGAAATCTTTACAAACTGTGAACTAAATAAATCTTTCCTTCCCTAATCTTGAGAGTTGGATATTTTGTTCCATCACTGAGAGAAAAGTAACCAAGACAGAATCTAGTACCAGGAGTGAGGTTGCTGCTGTGACTATACTTGAACATGTGGTTCAAGAGCCTTTGGGAATGGCTTGTGGGAAGAGTTTGGAAAGCTTCAGACTTTTCACTTGAAAGTAGCCCTGGGCCATCTCAGGATGTTCCATGTGGGAGAGCTCAAAAGACTAGAAATCCAGTAAAGACTAGGCTCAGGAGGTTTCTGCTAGGAAGAAGGACTGCACTGGGTGTTGGACTCCAGATGATGTATTATGGCTTGGCAGGGAGCCTGTCTGCATTTTGCTCATGTTCAGAGACTTTGCCTGAGGTTGAGATTAAGGGCATCAGACTAATTAATATGGAAGAAGAAATTTCAAGCTAGTCAAAAATGTTGAGGCTGTGGCCTGGCTATTGTTGGGGGCTTTTAGCTAGATTTATGTTGTGAATCAAGACCAAAGATCTCTGTAGAATGATTTAAACCATTGTGAGTTTGGCCAGGAAAAGAGCTCCAGTAAAGCTGTGGACTGTAAAGATAGAGCTGAGATCTGTATTGTTGAGAAGGAACAGAAAAATATAAAAGATGGCCTTAGGGCATCATAGGTAGCAGTGAGTCTCCATGTTTTGCAGTCTCAAAACTGCAAAAGTGAAAAAATTTGCTTTGAGGAGAAAGCTGTAGAGCACCATGTTCCAGAATGGTGGCAGAGGACACACAAAGTTCCAAGATGGTGGCCACACCAGGTTCAAGAATGGTGATTGCTTTGAGAACTTCTTCCTCAGAATCAGGTTCAGAGTACTCAGTGATCCAGGCACTCAAACCCTTTGGCCAAGAGAGAGGAAAGCTTGGCTATAGCTCCAACTGGTATCATTCTCATGGCACTGGTTTTAGGTGCATACAGGATGCAGAAGTTGTGAGGCTGAAAAAGTTTCCATCCCAATTTCAGAAGGCCTGGGAAGCTAGGCATTGCATGAAACTTTGAGTGTGAAGCCAAAGGAGCAATGGAGACCCCAGAAGTTTTGAAAATCCAGGGGCTTGGATCATCTAAAGAAACTTACAAGGATGGAGCAAAACCAACCCAAAAGAGAAGCCATGGGAGCTACAATCACCAGAAGTACCACAGGGGTGGAGGCATGCAAGACTTTTGGAAGTTACAATTTGCCACAGATTGCTTCAGATGCTGGATGTGCAACTACAGGACTTGATGTTTGCCCTGCTGGATTCTGGGCTTGCTTTTGTCCCAGTCCTTTCTATTCTCATGTTTTTAACTTTTGGAATGAAAATGTTTATCATGTATCATTGTATGCCAACATTGGTACTTCCAAAAGTCTTTAACTTTTCATTTGTACTGAGGCTCACAGCTAACAGTTTGCCTTATATCTTGGCGGAGACTTGGGAATGGGAATTTTCAGCAATGCTGAAACTGTTAGGACTTTGGCAACTCTTGGAGATGGACTAAATATTTTGTATGTAAAGGATGTACATGAGTCTTTGGAGGGCCAGGAGTAGAATATTACGGTTTGTGTTTAAATTTCCTCCCAAAGCCTTATGTGGTCTTGGGGGTGGGCTTTTGAAGGCAGCTGAGTCTAGCTGTGGTTGGTTTGTTGTCTAGCATTGGGATTGATAGTGTATAATTATTGTACCCACCCAGGGACAGGCAGTGGACATATAATATAAGGGAGGGAAAGAGATGTGCTTTTCCCTTTCACTTTTATTGCTTTCAGTAGCCATGAGTTGTTTCCTCTTAGCTACACCAC
The DNA here is from genome assembly GCF_034190915.1 of Cavia porcellus. Classification (NCBI taxonomy): domain Eukaryota; kingdom Metazoa; phylum Chordata; class Mammalia; order Rodentia; family Caviidae; genus Cavia; species Cavia porcellus. The sequence goes on along the minus strand of NW_026947504.1, from coordinate 36,966,599 downwards.
CCTGCCTTGGAGCCAGCTTATTATGGACTGAAATCTCCACAAACCGTGAGCTAAACAAACCTCCCCTTCCTTTATTGTGAATGTTGAGTATGTTGTCTCAGCAATGAGAAAAAAGTAATCAACACATATATAATTTCTTTTAGCTTCTCACACTAAGGAGACAACATGATATTTACACATGTGAGTCTATAATCTGGATTTTGAATGACCCCAAAAGCCATGTACTGATGACCTTGTCCAAGTCTGTGGCACTCTAAGGAGAGGGTAAAAATTTTGGAGGTTAGGCTGATGGGAGAAAGTTAAGTATTAGGGGCACACCCTTGAAGGGATATTGGGACTTCAGCTCCTTGCTCTTTTTCCCTTTTCTTCCTGGACACCATGGCGTGAACAGCTTCTTCCACTATGCACTCCAGCCACGATGTTCTGCCTCACAGTCCAAGGCAACAAGGTCAAGTGACCAGGGTTGCAACCACTGAAATCATGAGCCAAAATAAACTTTTTTAAAAATTAACTTTTTTTTATTTTAAAGAGGATAAAACCAAGGAAAATAAAACAGAATAAAATCAATCAAGATATACCAGTATAAGTGATACAGGACTTCAAAACCTTACAAAATCAACAATGGTTACCATAATGCCTTTTGTTGTCTTCAAAATAGCTGCAGATGCCTTCAGACATAGTAAAAACCAAACAGGGCAGAACAGAATAGAAGCAATAAAAACAAAACAATGAATACAATAAAGGACTTAAAAACAAGCCAATAGTAAATCCAAAATTGCTAGTTTGTCTTGCTATCTTTTAAATAGCTGCTCCTGCCATCAGATTTAATATAATCAAACAAAACAAAAAAAATACAACCCCCAATCCAACAAAGCAATGAAAATGGTATGGTTTCCAGTCGGGGATCAGTTCCTGGTGAAGTCTTGTTTTCTCCCTCCACAGTTGGTGAATGGCGCTGACTCACAGAGAGAGGCTGGCATCTGGCTGTCCCCACTCCAGCAGGGGGCCATGCATGGTGCTGGTTTCCAGGCAGGGACCACCTCCTGGTGAGGCCTGATTCTCTTCCTCCACAGTCCATGAATGGCCTAAAATAAACTTTCTAAAAGATCTCAGGTATTTTGTCACAGTAACAAAAAAACATCTTAACACAGTGGGCCTGTTGGATATTTGATGGTAGAATTTTACCTTCACTATAGTTTGAACACGATATTCAACTCTTGGTTCTCTTCTCCAAGTGACCTCAGACCTCACTTGACTTGGTCTGTCCTTTAAAAACTGAGATCACTTTCAGCAGCCACAAAGATGCATAAATAGTTTGAAGAGCAGTAGTCCCTAACATGAGCTGCATATTATAGTTTTAGACACTAAAAAAGATACCTGGCCCACTCCCTCTCCCACTTCCAGATTAAAACTGCGCTTGGTCGAGGTGGGGTCTGGACCCGTGCATGTTTAAAACTTCCCAGGTGATTGCAGTGGCAACAGCACAGAATCACTGCTCTCAAGTCATGCTGAGAAGACCTTCCCTTCTTCCACCTGCCTGCAGCTGGTGCCTCTGTAGAGACTGTAGGTAACAGGGATGTTTCACAGGTGACAGCTTCAGAATTACGAAGTGGCTGCCATGAAAGACATTGCCAAGTAGAAAGATTAGGGCAAGTATTATCCTGATTATTTTGTCAGAAAAGATCGCTAATGTCTGATGTCTGTGGATTATCATCTCTGTTTTAAAACACTCATACACACACACCACCTATACTGTTCTCATAAGCTCTCTGGGCGGCAGAAAGGAAAGGCATCATCATGTACATTTTATAAGCCAGGAAAAGAAGCTCTAGAAAGTTGAAGAGTAAGTCTGTGATTACACAACTTAATACCTAGCAGCCTTGGGGTTAGAATCCAGGTTTCTGATCTTTATTGCATTGTAAAATCGGCACTATATTAGATTCCCAAATAGTTATTATAACCCCTCGGTGTGTGACTTCCCTGTAGTAATCTCTTTGAACCTCAGTTTCCTCAGCTACAAAATGAGGCTAATGCTTGTACCTACCTTAAGGATTATTGATAGCATGAAATAACAGAAAACACTTCCTGGAATATAAACCTCAGTCCAAACATAAAGTGTTGCTATGATTATTAATAAGAGAGAGAGGAAGAATCAGATTGAGTGAAGTCAGGGTATTTATAATGCTGCTTCCCTGTCTTGGGATTGTAAATGCAGCCCAAAGCACGATAATGTTGTATTCTTCCAACTATAGCCTGTGTTTGTTTTTGGCTTGCTCTATTCATTACGGGGATTGCAGAATTGACCTCAGCAGACGGGGCTTCCCAAGGTCCCAGAAAGTGTCTGAAGATGAGACGCTAAGTCTGCTTTGGACTCATCCTCCTCTCCTTTGCTGTGTTCCTGAATTGTTTTTATTCATCCTAGCATGTAGAGCAGCTGCTGGACGTGTCCCTAACTACCCTTAAGTCTGTAACATGCAGTATTTCTTCACTTTGGTTTTCTGGGTCCATTTTGGAGAGTCTGGAGTAGTCACATGTGGTACTGAATCAAAATCACTGGAACAGCTCTTCTTTTGCTCCACACAGACCTGGGCAGAGAGTTATGTCTGAGTGATTCTCTCTCAGGAGATGAAAATCAAGAAACAGCAAAGATATGAAAGAAATGAGTGTTTTCAATCTACTATGGGTGAGACAGTTGATGGCACTTAACTGTAGATATAAAGACAGTCCTTTCAAATACAGGTCATTTTATACCTACTTTTCATTTAATACTGTCAAGTTCCACTATTTTTTTCATAATTCTCTCTTGCTCGCTCTATGTGCAATAGATTTTCAATAAATGTTGTCAAGACTTCTTTGCCTATGACAGTCAGTCATTTATTTACTATACAAGATACATTTATAAAGCTTTTACTTTATGGCAGACCCAGTGCTAGGGCTGGGGATGTGAAACTGTGGAGGCAGGTAGGAAATGGGAAGTGAACCAACGGTTAGAATCAAGGTAAGTGCTGCGTGGGGGGGCATGGAGTTCCATGGGTCACGTGAAAGAGGGCCAGGAGCCAAGGAATGGCCATGCCTGGGATGGCTCCTGCAGGACAGGAAGGGGCAGAAAAGGAAAAGGCACAGTGGGAAAGATGGGCAGGGCAGAGGGAAGAGGTGTGTTGGCACAGATATCTGAGAGATGAGGAGACTGGGGTGCAGAAGCACAGAGAGTGAGCGGGGGGGGGGGTCACTGCAGACTCAGGACTGCAGCTTGTAGGTTGTGCACGAATTAAATGCAGATAAAGTGAAATAAAGAATACTGGAGTGAACTCCAATACACGGTGCAGGTAGGTGTTTCACAGAATTTTGTTTGTTATAGACACATGCATACACAGTTCTATACTGAATATAAAAGGATAATGGTAAAAAAATTCACATACTGTTTTTGTAGACTCTAACTGGCACTGAAGGGTTTTGCCCAGGAAAGTGTATATAATAATCAGATTTGCATTTTATCACATTTTTTTCTGGCCACAATATAGAGGATGTACTGGAGGGGTTGGAATGCAGCATAGATTCAAGTGATGGGGCAGCAATCTTCTACAATGAGGAGAAACCATGTGTTTCAAATAGCCAGTCAATGAAATGGAAGGATGATAGGCCCCTGATGATTATGGCTCTGCCATATCACCTTTGCACTGTGTATCCAGAAGTTTAGACAAGACAGAAATAAATCTCCACACCTGTCTAAGCCACGGTTGTTTGCATTTGTAATAGCAGGCTAACCACTATCCTTTATAATGTCTGCCTCTGGGGAATAGTCTCTAAAGTGATTACTAATAATCCTTATCTCCTAATATTTACATTTCTAGATAATCCCTTCTCCTTGAATATGAATGAGACCTTTGACTGGCTTTTAACCAACAGAATCTGCAAAGGATGACACTTACATAAATATCTTACTTAAGATTATGGCTTTTGTTTCATTATTAAGTCTTGTCCCTCGCTGGGTGTGTTAAAGCAAGTTGGAATATTATAAAACACCCTATGAAGATGCTCATACAGCCAAGAACTGAAGGCAGCTTCTGACCAATACACAGAAAGGAACAACCTAAATCTCCATCAGTGGGGAATGAAATGAGTTACCCAGGCTGAAAAAAAGGGAAGCTAATGAGTATCAAGAAAATGTGTGAGAGTATAAAACTCACTGGAAAAAGTAAGTACACAAATTCAGAGTATTATAATACTGCAGTGGGTCTGCGTAAATCACTTTTATCTTCAGTCAAAAACTGAAAGACAAAGCCATTCAATGTTATAATGGCTACAATCATTCACCAAAGGATACACATATAAGAAGTTGTAAGTAAACCTGGTGTGATGGCACGCACCTGTGATCCCAGCAAATCGCAGCACTCTGAGAGGCCAAGGCAGTAGGACTGACAGTGTGAGCCCAACCTGGTCAGTTCAGCAACTTACTGAGACCTTGTCTCAAACCAGGAAATAAAAAGGGATGCGGATGTAGCTGTGTGTGAAGCCCTGGATTTAAAAAACAAGTGATGTTAAACTTTCCAGCTCTGTAGGTGAGAAGGAAGTAAAGATGCAGATTTTGATCAAAGTTAGGTTGTTGCCAGTTTAAAATGACGGGTTACAAGTGTTTTATAAAGTATCCTGTGGGACTGCTGGGTTTTCACTGTGGCCCGCTCTTTCCTGTAGTGCATACTGGCCTTCGTACTTCACTTGGTCCAAACTTGCTCTGCAGAGCCTGTTCCCTTTCCTGTCTCTAACAAGTGCAAAACCTTAACACCACTTTTGCTCTTTTCTTGACCAATTCTTTGTTCAGGACAGAAAGACCCTAAAGACCCTAAAAGACCATCTCTAGAAGGCGATAAGGCCCTTTTGGGCACATTTTTTGTTTCTCTTTTTCTTTTAAATCTGTTTTTCTCTTCTCTTCTCTTCTCTTTTTTTCCCCCCTCTCTCCCTTAGGAAACCTCCCATCCACTCCTCATTCCTTCTCACCCAGGATGGGCTTCATTCTCTAGCAGGTCCAAATCCTTTTTGATTATTGGGAATAAGCAGGGAATTGGGGAGAGTGGTTAAAAAAAATTAATGGAACATGGGGAACTCAGGAAGCTTTCTCATGGCTCTGGGAAGTTTCCTAGTGTGTCCTGCCATGTGGGATGTGTGTGTGTGTGTGTGTGCATGGCCTGTGTTTCTTCCAGCTCCTAAGAGGTCCAACCTAAAATTTATCTTCCCCTTTCTTTCTTCTTTCCCACTTTCAATCATTCGTAGCAGTAAAAAGCAGCCAGAGAGCCCAGTATTAATCAGTCTCAGAACAAATCATTTAGGTTCCATATGTGCAACTTAGAGTTTAGAATGCCTTTTTGTCCTCATGTTTCTATTCCCTATGACATTTTACTCAGCTTTATCATTCTTTTGGGAAAAACAGCTATTGGTAACTTGGTCTCCTATCTGGGTAGCTATCTGGCTTAGTTATTTTTCTCATTTATGAGACAAAATACCCAGTGCTCAGTGCCAAAAGGGGAAAGGCTTATTTCACCTTACATTTTATAGAGGTTTCAGTCCATATTCAGCTGACTCCAAGGCGTGGTGGCATGGCAGTGGGGCATCAAGAGCATGCAGAAGGTGGCAGCAGCAGCAAGCCTGCCTCTCCTTTTCATACCATCTAGGCTACCAGCCTTCTGGGTGGTGCCAACCACATCTAGGGAGGGCTTTCCCTTATCCATACCCTTCACGTTAGCAACACACTGTTAATCCCAGTATCACATCCTAATCCAGTCACCTTTGAAATCTCCCATCTATGAGTGCATGAGTTTTCAGGGGGACATCTAGACACAAGCCATAACACCGCCTACCCTAGTTGGCTTCTTTTTGGGCTCAAAGTCTCATCTGCACTTTTCCCCTAGATATCATTTTATCTCTGGTAGGGATACTCAGAGACTAATGGGTCTTCTAACAGAAATTCAGGGGATTATAATATGTGCTTGATGGCCTGCACAGAACAAAGGAACAGCTGAAGTAAAGTTCAACTCATAAGTAGAACCATCTTACTACATAAGACTTTTTGAGGTTTTTTAAAAAATAGAGGCAACTGAGGTGGCTAAGGGGTCCCTGGGCAGGGAGTTCCACTCTGGTCTTATGGGAGCTTCTACAGCAGCCCCTGGGAGGCTCCACTCTTCCCTCTAAGGAGTCAGTGGTCAATGCTGCAGATCCCAGTGGTTTACTAGCAAATTTGGGGGTAATTCTCTAATTTTGCCTAAGGCAAATTTTACCCATTAGAACTATGCCAGGCCATGCTGTTTTGACTCCCTGAGGTTGCCACAAAGACTTGCACTACTCTTGACCCTGCTTCTCTGATGCCTATAGGCTGAGAAATTAGGCACTCTTGTGAACAGGCGATTTCCCTGACCTACAAGTAGACAGGACATCATCTAAGACCCTAAGCAGGTACGGTTCACTGATAGAAGTAGCTTTGCCCAAGAAAGACAACAAAAGGCAGGTTAAGCAGTTGTCAGTTCTCAGTAGGTTACAGAGGCCAAACCCCCTTGCCCAAATATTTCTGTTTGAAGAGCAGAGTTCAAAGTTGTTAGCTCTTAAGTGGGGATTGATATTAGAAAAAGACAAAGAGCTAAATATCTATGCAGACTCCAAATATGCTTCTCTTGTGCTATATAGCCATGCAGCAATCTGGAAGAAAAAAAAAAAGGAGCTTTCTGACTAGTAAGCAATCACCTACAAAACAGAAGCAGAAAATTCTACAACTCTCGGGGCCAGTCTATCTTCTTAAGCAGGTCGCTGTCATTTATTCCAGGGGACCTCTAACAGAGAGGTCTAAAATCTCTCTGGGAAATCAGAAGCCTGCTGGAGAGGTAAGAAGGAAAACCTTATGGTCCTTTAAGACTTTAGCCTTCTTCCCATTCCTGAAGAACCATTAAATTAATCCTTCCTCAAGGGATGTAGGAACAAGCTGTTTTCTACACATGATACTCTCTCTTTTTTTTTGGTACTGGGGATCGAACTCACCCCACACTTGCCAAGTAGCTGCTCGTGCCACTGAGCTAAATCCCCAGGTACCTAATGATCCTTTAGATAATTTGCCTGACATCTCTCTTTGTCATCCGTCCTCTACATGAAGCATGGAAATTTAATCTGCTCTTCATATTTGGGCTCTCCATCCCCATCTAATAGTAAAGTCACTTTCTGTTTTCCACCAAACAGAGAGCTCAGCAGTTACTAATTCTTCTCTCGTTGTTGGTGAGATTTTTTTTTTCCTTCAACCCAGTCAGTAAGCCACAATAGTTCAAGGTCTTTGGAGAGCACATAATCCCCCATAGGAAGGGACCACAGCCGTTTTAGCAGGAAGTAGATATGTGAAGACAATCAGCACCCCATGAAGAATTATGGGGATGTGTATCTCTCAGGGGAAACTGAAGCAGAAGATAAGGGCATGGCAAAGACTGGATCTGGAAGAGAGCATGACCTGTTAGTTACAAAATCCCAGGAGGGTGTGGCAGACTGCCTGGGGAGTGAGGCATGACAGAGTCCCAGGATAGGGGCCTGAGGCAGTTCTCAAAGTCCTGCAGTGGACTTCTGGTGAGAACTCAAGTAGATTTCTATAGGATGTGCCAGATCTCATGTTGGCCTGGAGAGTGGGAGACACTAAACGGACATTTGTCAGTGAACTCTTTGCTATTGTGTTCTTACACTCTAGTCCGTTCTCTCCTGTGGAATGTCCCTATTTTGTTATGTTTTCTTGGCCCAAACTCACTCTGTAGACTCTAAAATGTACAATTTTATTAACTACTGCCCCATAAACACATACCCTCATAGTGAGTACAAAGCAAAAATTATGGTGGATAAACAAACAAAAAATAAAAATCAAGGAATCAAAATAAACCACTGAAGAAAACTGCTTAACCACAAAAGAAGTCTGTGGGAGAATAAGAGAATAAAGGATCTATAAAACAGCTATAAGAACTGGTGGGATGATACATGATAGAGTTATTTCCAAAAGATGAAAAATATTAACAAAAGATGAGAAATATAAAATAAAAAGCGGCCTTTATTCTGAGAACACGGAGAGAGATGACCGGCACCCCACCGCTGGCGTCCGGCGATCTCTCCGGCGGACACGCAGTGTGGGGGCCTGTAAATAGCCTCGGTTTGGGGTGGAACCTAAGGCGGGCATTAGGGATGCACAGGTAGCCCATTGGTCCTAGGTTTGGCGCCATATGTAAATTCCCAGGGGCGGGAAGATGGCATCACAGGTAACTTCCTAGGGGCAGGGCAAGATGGGGCTTCCTGCTTCCGGTTGTGGCTTTCCTGGCTACAGTGTCCTGTCTGGGCCAGAACCTTTCATATCCCGTCTTATGGTTATTATTATGAAAAGGGGCGAAGATTTCTCTCTTTAACTACTTCCTGCTGGCAAAGGGCGCTGTACTGGAGCCTAGGGGAGTCGACGGGATGAAGGTTGATGCCCAGGTAGATGCTGCTGCCAGGTGTTTTAGCCAGGACAACTTCACTGGTGAATGCACGTATGTCAGACTGGAAAAACAAAGAGACAAAATGTTATGAGGAGACATGGCACTGTCATATTTAAGGACCCAGGTGAGGTAGAGGGAAAGGTGCCTTTGATTTAGACATATCATTTTATCAGGACCATGTTGAGGTAGAAACATTTCCATGGTAAGGCAGAATTCTGAAAATTAAACGTGGGGTTAGGAGGAGTGGAGTCCTGCTGTAAAAATGATCATTAATAGAATGTAAGAAATTAGGAGCCAAAGTGGATAACAAAACATGACTTAGCCTGTTAAATGTGGCTGCGAGGCCTTTGTGAGATAGAGACGGGTAGGCGACAGAAGATGAGATGACCACTCAGAATGATCAGATTTAGGGCTGGGAGGGCACCTCTTAGCCTGAGTGATGTGAAACCAGGGTGGCAGTCTAGCAACTTTGATTTAGACATGGGTCGCTGCAACCTGGTTGTTGTCCTTGGAATGATTTGCTGTAACAGAACTTTAGCAAGTATGAGAAAGGCTCTTATGCATCCTGAAAAAGTATAAACCAAGTGAGAAGACTAAAATGTATCTGAGAGTCTTGACCAGGGTTGTCTGACAAATTGGTGAACAAGAAAGGAAGGGGGTGGTCTATATCACTGAGGAAGGGTCCACCAGCAACAACAGGTGGAAGCTGTTGAGGCCTCAGTGTGTCTAAGTCAGCCTGTATAAAAGGCATTTTAAGATTTAGGACTGGGACCTGCACAAAATAGGCCCTGTTTGTAATGTAAATGGCATAGGTTGACCATCAATACCCCATCATAGAGATTGAGGACTTAATATAGCAGCCTGAATACTCAGGAAGACCTCTGTATATATGGCCTCTATGTCCACAAATATAGAGAATGTCTTACCTGAGGCTTTAGTGCGACTTGGAATCTGAGACGGACACCTTAAAGGGGGCTGTTGTTGCCCTGAACTTCCTCAGTCTTCAGCAGCAATTTTCTGTCGGTGACTAATCTGGCAGTGTCGACATTTCCTATGAGGGCTAGAACTTAGGATGGCTTACCCACTCTCTGGTGGCTAGGACAGTCCAGCGGCCCTGGAGTAAGGTCTCAAAGAATGCCAGGATGGGGCATTTTCTTGTCCAGTATCTTCTGCTGCATTTGAGCGTGGTCCATGGAGGGGGCAGGCAGCTCCACCTTGTGTAGGTTTACCTGTCTCAGAACTCCAAGTGTCACAAGTGTTAAAAATATGAAAAACCATATTAAGATCTCTCTAAGGTTTGAAGGTCAAGTTTTGCCTTTTTGTTTGGGATTTGGACTATAGTAGAATTAAGTAAGTATGCAGGAATTTAATTGGCATTTTACATTAGACAGCAGGCTTTATCTGGATGGCATATCGCTTTTTTTTTAATAGGGTGCCACGTAGAATTAACCAAAAAAGCTTTAGTCTGCCAAACAAGGCTTTAATGGAAACATTTTGCAGTAAAGGTTTAGCAATCTTATGAATACATCTATCAAAACTGATCTAATACTGTCAAATTCTGAACACATTTACTTTTAAAGTTGTTATTTGCAGTAGTATGAACCAAGACAAATAAAATAAAACTTTGAAGAAAACCCTTGTCTTGAAAGAGAGCTAGTGGTTCCCAGCAAAAAGGAAATTTATAACCTTAGTTGTTAAACAGGAGATTGGTGAAGGCTTTGATTGCTAAACAAGGCTGGTAAAATTATCAGGTGGCCAATAACCTTGATTAAATGGTTTGAGAATTGTAATAAAAAAGCATCTTTTGAGCGGAGCCAAATTGTAAAAAAAAGCACGCCTGAGCAGAGCCGCTGAGCTGCTGTTTCGCTGCGCTCCGGCAGAGCACGCCCAGTGGGTGGGGCAAGTGCTGGGATGTAGCGCGCAGGGGCGGGCTCAGACTGCCCCCGGAAACGTGTAAGGTGGCAGCGGTGACGAGGACGGCGCATGGGGGAGGGAGGGGCTAGGACGGCGCATGGGGAAGGGGCTGGGAGGCGGCCCGACACAGCGCGCAAAGCTGGAACTGCTTGCAGGGTGTGAGGATTAGAAAGCCAATTTAGGAACACAGCTGGGTTTTGATTAGCCTCCTGGACCTGTTTTAAAAATTTGTTATAGTTAGTATGCTTGACCTGCTCTGGCACAGCTATAGGCCCAGAGTCATTATAAACGTCCTTAAAATATAAATCATAACAATTAGTAATAAATTTAAATTGCCTGATATAATTCTGTGGGTCAACAGAAAAGCTACCTAATTTATGGACAGTCTGGGATAGATCAGAAAAGGAAAAAGACACATGGATGTTAACAAGCGCCTCGGAGCCAGCTTGCTCCCGAAGAGGTAGCAGAGCCTGAGGAGATTCTGGAGCAGAGGGCCCTTGAGCAGCCATCCTTCCGGTAGGCGCATGTGAGCAATCATCTGTAGAGCGGCTACAGAGCTGCTGCCGGTCACCCTGGGAAACATAGGCAGATGGCATCTCACTGTGTGCCTTGCAGCTAGAGGACTGCTGTCGGCAGCACAATGAAGTGTCATGTGCACTGCAACAGGGCGGCTGTTGTAGTTCACAAGAGGAGCCACAAGGAGATGCCTGTTGACAGTGAAGGCCCTGTAAACATGGCGGCGCCCTGTCACATGACCCAAAACATGGCGGTGCCCTGTCATGTGGCCCGAAACATGGCGGCGCCCTGTCGCCATGTGGCCCTCCGGAACATGGCGGCGCCATGCCATGTGGCAGAGGGTTGCAACATGGCGACTGTTCCCCGCGCAAGCTGGAACAATCACGCGACCTGCTGGAAGGACATAGCAACCAAGACCTAGTATGGTGGGCGGGCGGTGAGAATGCTGTAGGGGATACAGAATTCTCAGGAGAAGTCAGAGACTGAGAGGAAGCACTAACAGAGGGTTCAGAGCCGCTGGGAGAGTTATGGGTCCCAGGAGAAGGCGGGGGAGAGGATGGAACATCGGGAGGTAACTGCGACACAGAGGGATTAGAGCTGCTGGGAGAGTTATGGGTCCTGGAAGGCGGAGAGGGAGACGATCGTACAGTGGGAGGTATCTGCAATGGAGAGGGATTAGAGCTGCTGAGAGAATCAGGCATAGGGGGAGGAGAGAGCAGTCCGGCGGGAGACAAAGGCAGGGAACGAGTTTGGTGGTAGGCAGGCGGCGGCTGGGAAAACAACGGAGAGCAGGATGGAAAAAGTTTGCGGCGCAGTAGACTTAGCTAAAAGTATCTCAGCTGGAGCACAAGACTTAATGAGAGATGGGCGTGTTCTCAGAATAAGAAAGGCTTGGACATAAGGGAGTTCTAATAACTTGTTGCCAGCTTGACAAAAATCGTACAAGTTCCTGAGAATGCAGGGGTCAAATGTTCCTTGTTTGGGCCAAGGCTTGCCGATAAGCGGGTAGGTTGGCCAGACCTCCTGGCAGTAAAAAGTTAGTTGTTTAGTTTTTATGGTACCTTTAATTTTTAGAGTACGTAAATTAGAAATTAGGCATCGTAAAGGCGTCTTTTGGGAGTTAGAAAATACGTTCCCCATGACTGATTCAGGCAAGAAAAAAAACCAGAGGTCCAGAAAAAAGTCGTCACTTATTTGTGGTACCACGCGGCGGCTACGGGGTTCCAAACCGTAAACTCCAGTCGTCACTGAGAGATTTACGAATGGAGTCTACGTGGGGTCAGTAACAGTTTTGCCCGTGAAAGCGCAAGGCTTTAAGGGAAGTGAGGCATTCTTTCAGTGTGGGCGGTCCCAAAAATCTCTGCTTTGGGCTATCCGAACCCAAAGAACGTGAGAGATTTTGTGGGCGCAGGTTTGCCCAGAAAGAACCCTGCCCTGGGCGGTCCTAAGGACGTGAAAATGCACAGACCCACGCAGACGGGGAGAACATTCCACTGGGGCTGCCCAGTGCGAAAAGTTCCCCGGGGAGTGCTCACCTGAAATCAGTCTGGCCGATGCGGAGCGCAGGCGGCTGGCGACAGGAACGTCTTGGGAGAGGAAAAAGCTCGGGATTAATCCAGGATGTTATCTGGTTATCGGCGAGGAAACTCTGGGTATGTGGCCCAAGAGTCAGTTGCCTGCCGATCGAGTCACGGCAACAAATGATAGAGTTATTTCCAAAAGATGAAAAATATTAACAAAAGATGAGAAATATAAAATAAAAAGCGGCCTTTATTCTGAGAACACGGAGAGAGATGACCGGCACCCCACCGCTGGCGTCCGGCGATCTCTCCGGCGGACACGCAGCGTGGGGGCCTGTAAATAGCCTCGGTTTGGGGTGGAACCTAAGGCGGGCATTAGGGATGCACAGGTAGCCCATTGGTCCTAGGTTTGGCGCCATATGTAAATTCCCAGGGGCGGGAAGATGGCGTCACAGGTAACTTCCTAGGGGCAGGGCAAGATGGGGCTTCCTGCTTCCGGTTGTGGCTTTCCTGGCTACAGTGTCCTGTCTGGGCCAAAACCTTTCAATACATACCTGTAATCCCAGCTCTCAGGAGGCTGAGATAGGAGGATTGCCACGAATGTGAGGCCAGCCTGGGCTACACAGTGAGTTTGTGTCCAGCCTGAACTACATAGTAAAACCCTGTCAAGAAAAAAATAAAACAAAAAGAACTAGAAAACAATGAACAACATGATGATAGGAGGGTGTTACCTATCAGTAATGACCCTAGATGTAAATGGAAATGGATTGTATTATAAGGTTATAGCAATTAAAATTAATGCACTAAATCTGCATTTGTCAACATGGATAAATCTCAGAAACACCACATTGAACTATTAAAAAGGACAATCTCACCTTGTGGCTGGAACCTCCATCTTCCAATAATTTGCCAAAATGATGAACACAAGGGAAGGAGGAGGGGAACCTGGTGTATGTTCTAGGCCTTTTAGAAAGCATAGGGTTGTTTCTTTGCCCTCATACATGCAAATCTACAAAAAGGGTGATATTGTAGACCTCAAAGGGATGGGTACTGTGCAAAAAGGAAAGCCACACAAATATTACCATGGCAAAACAGGAAGAGTCTACAGCGTTACCCAGCATGCTGTTGGCATTGCTGTAAACAAGAAAGTTAAGGGCAAGATACTGGCCAAGGGGATTAATGTGCGTATTGAGCATATTAAACAATCAAAGAGTCATGATAACTGCCTGAAACGTGTCAAGAAAATGATCAGAAAAAGAAGGAAGCCAAAGAGAAAGCTACCTGGGTTCAACTAAAGCGCCAGCCTGCCCTGCCCAGAGAAGCACACTTTGTGACGACCAATGGGAAGGAGCCTGAGTTGCTGTACTGTGTTCCCTAGGAATTCATGGCCTAAGCTGGGGAGGGAGCTCTGTGTTGTAAGGATGGTTTTCTTAATTGGACAAGTGTGGTGCGTTTACTTCAGAAACAAATATTTGGAGCAGATTTTCATTCTACCTAGTTAATTGTGTCAAGTCTTCACTCTGTAGTGTTTTTCTTGCCGAAAGATACTGCTGAGGTATTGTGCAGGTGTATCCCAAATGGCTAAATATTTATGAAATATTTATATTGGCTTGAAGATCCAATGGGGGGGAGGCTGGGGATTTAGCTCAGTGGCATAAGTGCCTGCCTTGCAAGCAGGCAGTTGTGAGTTCAATCCCTGGTACTGATAAAAACGAAAAAGACAAAAAAAAAATCCAATGGGGAAAAGATCACCACGGGGCAGAGATGTTTCAAAATAAAATGGAAGTCATATCAGTTAAATAAAAGAAAGTTCATTTGAAACAATTTCAAATAAATTGTTTAAAGCACCTAAAAAAACATACACACATACAATCTCATGAAGGCATAGTATAATAGCACTTACATAAAAGTCGAAAACTTGCAAAACAACATTATATGGTGCTTATAATATATATAGCAATAGTGTAAGATGCACCCCCCAAAGTAAAAATCAGGATTTGGTGTGTACCACTTACTGTTTCTTCTCTGTCTGTCTCTGTCTCTGTCTCTCTCCCCCTCCCCTAGGGTCTGACATACGCTAGGCTCTTTAATAAATTATTGTCTGTTAAAAAAATCAAGTGTTTATCTGTCATGAAGCTACAAATCCTGGCACAGATCACATGTGTTTCTTCCAAAACTTATGTCGCTGCTGTCCTTAATTGTTTCATTTTCACTTTGACTAAAGAGACTGTGAACAGATAACCAGGACTTCGGGGAAAAGGGGACAGAGACGAGGTAGAGTAAGTGCTGTTAGGATTGTTACCAGTGAGGATTTCTGGGGAATGTGACATTTGAGGTGAGCGCCGAGGACGGTGTGGGGCAGCCTGTGAATGTAAGGAAAGAATATTAAGGAGAACACGGTATGGACAGTTTGCTTAGTTGATCGTTTAGGATTCAACGAAGCTGACAATGTCCATTTTCTACCTTTCATTCATGCACTTACTCACAAAGAAAGCCCAAATGCACCAGGAAAACACGAGGAAGGAGAAAAAAATGGAATCTTTCTTTAAAACCTGTCATCTGAATTCTCTGCAGTTGATGTGCAGCAGGGCACAAGAAACACAGGAAAAGGATGTTAGGGGTAGGAGGGATTGGTATCTTTTTAGAGGGGGTAATGAGATTCCAGCTGCGCTGTTCCTTTTTCCATTGTGATCTGAAATGTTTTATGGTTGGGGCTGCTTGGCACAGTGCTGCCTTTTATGAATGGAAAACCTGATCACCAGCTGCTTTTCTTCTGTAAGCTTCTTCCCGTACTGTAGCGTGCTTCAGTGGATAAACCGGAAGGTGATATGTTTCTCAGTTCACTGGAATTTACTCTGTGTGTCACACAGCAAGTCACTCTCGCCAATATCTGCCTAATTCATATTTTGCTATGAATTCCTCTACCCAGTGCAAGGGCCTAACCAGTTAGTGAAAGAAGTGTTGCTAATGTATTAGCCTCTAGCAGAGTATTCGTGATGACCTAACTGCAGGCCTCAATGAAAATACTATTATTCCCAGCTCTCACGGGTGACATTTTTATTCATTGACTTATGTACCCACAATACTCCAGAGTGTTACCATCCACTTAGCAGCCTCAAGTCCTGGGTTTCCTATTCATATTTTTAAATTAGCATAAAGAAATACAAAGCCATAAGCAAGGGGAATCCTCATAGATTACTGCCAAGGGGTTTTGTGGCTTTTTTTGCATACATAAAATATTTTGATTTTCTAAAACATGGAGTAGTTCGTTTTATTTGGCTTGTGTGATTGAGTCTTACTTCTAAAGGAGTTGGAAGCAGTACAGTAAACTAATAGAATAATGTAACTCATTTTGACTGGATAAATATAAATGTAGGCACAAGCTATAAGATTTTTCATTTCATTCTCTTATCTTTTATCTCTTCATAATACCTTCAAGAAAGCATCAGACACAACTACTTCCCAAAGAATATTTTTAGCCCTCCCCTTCTATTCAGTATCCCACTTCACTTTGAGTCTTGGGTCCTACTCCCCGGCCATCTGCATAGTTAACTTTTTGCTTCTTTCCTCTTGGTGACAAGGTGTAAACCTGTACCAAGCCAAAAGGCTGGGTTTCCACAGGCCTGAGAGAGGTCAGCTTCTCTCTGAAGCTGGGATTCAGGGCAAACTCTGGAGACAACTGCAGTTCACTGGCACTCATCCTTACAGGCTGGGCCAGGTCGCAGGGCTCGCATAGCAGCATCTGCTGTAAAGGAACTGGGGCTCCGCTTCTCATGAGCTTGACATTTAAAGGTAGCTACATGTCAGGACTGACTTCTTGGCACTTGGGGCATCTGTCACTTTTTAAAAAGTCCCTGCTCCTCTAAGACACAGTTTCTTAAGCCTCTGGATTCAAAGAGTAGCAAATATATTTTATTTTAATGCTTACTACCGAGGAAGGAAAGAACCCAGAGTATTAACAAAATGAATCTAGTGTAAGAAACTGAATAAACGCGTTGAGAGACTAAAAAATTTTAAAAAGTGACAAAGAAGTAATGACTGCAAGGAGCAGCTATGGCCTGTAGAGTTGGAAATCAAAAAGAGGACATGAGGTTGGGGTTGTGAGAGTACAGAGCTTGGACAAGGCCCCCAAAAGAGCAAGAATTAAGGCCTCTGAAAAGGAATCCTACTTGGCTGAGGTCAAAGGACAAGAGAAACAAACCTTCTGGCTGTTTTTCCTTTTTTTGGAGACAGGGTCTTCACTATGAGTTGAGATTGGCCTGGAATTTGCCGTGATCCTCTTGCCTCAGCCTCCCAAACACTGGGATTACGGGTGTGCACCACCATGCCCCACCTGATGTGGCCGGTTTAGAAAGCTGGAGACAGGAGACGCTGCTGCCAAACGGAAGGGCCATCCCTGGGGTGCTGACAGGCACAGTGGCCAACAGCAAGGGGCAACTTGGTCTTGCTCTCCACCCTGGCGCGCTTCCTCTAGTGTCCCTGGTGGACAGAGGACAGCAGCAGTGTGGCTTGCACAGGTCCAACCCCTTACCACGAAGAAGAGGGGAAGGCATAGGTCTGTGGCTGAAAGACAACAGCTCAACTGCCCTGTGACACTTTGCCTGAACTCTAAGCAGACTTTGAATTTTTAAATTGCATTCTTTTCTGTTTTACTTTTCCACATAGTACTACTTCACCATACTTGAAATATTGAAAAGCTGGAGGAGCTGCATCGCACTGATTTCATGACTTAATAGCAGGCTGTGACTCTCAGCAAGAAAAGTGCTCCAGGAGGCCTTCAGAGGCCGCAACGCAGCGCTTGCCACCTCCTGCCTCCTCCCACAGCCACAGCGAGTTAAAGGGATGATGTCAAAAGTGACCCCTCCGCAGAATGCACGTGGGGGCCCACACTTCCATAGGCCTCTGGGATATTTGTGTTAAGAAGCTGAGCATGGTCTGCATAAAGTAGGGCCTCCTTACTCTGGTTTTTCTTTGTACATTTTGTTATAGAGTCAGCTTTGGTTGGAAAATATTAAATGGAAAACTACAGGAACAAAGAATCTATAAATTTTAAGAATCATCACGGTATAATTATGCTATTTTGCTGTTATTTTTAAACTTCTTACTATGCCTAATTTATAAACTAAACTTTACCATAGTTATATGTTTAGGGAAACCACTGTATCTCAGTTCAGTACTGGATTTTTTTGTTCTGTTTTTTGTCTTTTCGAGACAGGGTTTCACTACACAGTTCAGGCTGGTCTTGAACTCACTTTGTAGCCCAGTCTGGCCTTGAACTCATGGCAATCCTCTTGCCTCAACCTCCCAAATGCTGGGATTACAGGTGGGAACCTCCACTCCTGGCCTACCGTGTCCTTATATGTGTGGTGTTTTGTGGAATGCCCAAGGAATACATATCAGAAAATCTTGAAATATGATGAGAAAAGACAAAAGCCAACTAATAAACAATAGACAAAATGTCATTAGGCAGTATGGTTAGTTGTCAAGTGATTGACACAGGAAATAATCTGAGTACACATCAGGGTCATATGATTATTAGAAGTACCTGGAGAGGTTTCATGGAAAGGCTTGAATTATTTCTCCATCTGCAGAGAACAGCAAAAGCATCGAATTAGGTAAGGGAACACGAGGCCTGCTTGGCACAGTGCTGGCACTTAGGGAGCAAAACCAGCAAGAGGAATCTGAGTATCCATAAGACCGGAGAGATGAAACCTTTGAAATGGACAGGGTGTAAAGATCGAACTTGAGGCACCATCTTCCCATTTCAGAAGCTGCTAACCAGCTAGTAAATAATTCAGCAAAAGATGGATAGAAAGCTTTGAAGAGAACCAAGGTCATGGACATCAAGGATGATTGTAGTGGTTGATTGATTGTGTCAACTTGAGACAGTTAGAAGTTAACTAAATGGGGTTTAGCAATTCTACACCCAAGGATGTGGAATAAGACCCACCCTAGGGTGGGTTATCACCTCGAGATATAAAAGGGGAGGAGGAAGGATGAATCTATTCCATTCTTGGGAGAAGCTGCAGTCTTTACCTTTGGTTTGGACCTTGTCTCCTGGCTTCCAGTATAGACTCTTCAGCCTTTCATCACAGAGCCTTTGGCCTTCTGTCGCAGACCCATCAGCCTGCTGGTGTGGACTTGCACAAGACACTAGGTTGAACTCCAGACCTTGGATTGAATCCTTTGGCCTCCAGTGCATAGATATCCTCTGCATGCTTCCTCATCGGACTCTGTGACTATCGTGAGCCAATCTTGTTGTTTCTGTATATCCCGGGTTATATCTCTAGTAAAACCCTGACCAATACAATGGTGATCAGAATGTCAAATGCTACCGATGGCAAGAAGGCTACACAGCCTGGGGTGAACATTTGCCTTAGTACCAGATGTGTTAAGCCTCTTCTTTTTTTTTTTTTTTGAGACACAATCTCGCTGTGTAGTTCAGGAGCCCAGGTTGGCCTAGAACTTTCAGTGGTCCTCCTGCCTCAGCCTCTTGAGTGCTGGGATTACAGGTGTGCATTTCTATTTCTGGCTCAAGATGGTGGTTCTTGACCACATGGTCGTTCAGCTCCATGTTTTGGATTTGTGCATTGTTAAAACTATCACTAAAATGGGTTTGACGTATTAGGTAGTAGTTTCTTTAAGTTAATCTTTATTTCTTCCTAGCTGTCTGTGGCCTGTGAGGCATTTTAAGGGTGCTTCCACGCACGGCTCATGGTCTTGTATGCGACTGCCCACCTTCGGCTCACTGCAGAGCAGCTGTCTGCTTTTTCTGTTATCATACATTCTCAAGTGACTTGTCATGCTAAGCTAATTCCCTGGGATCCTGGCATAAAAAAAGAAACAAACAAAAAAAAGAGGGCCACGCATTGGTCTCTTGCCCTTGGAGACTTCTTCAAGGTAATAGACTGTAGTAGCACCCTGGCCACCTGCCTTGCAGACAAAAAAACTGGTCACGAGGGAAATCAGATGAGTGCTAGATGGATCAGGTGAACCTATCGTCCCTACTACAGAAACATGTGTTCAGCTAGTATCAGTATCATCTTTTCTAGGTGTAAAGGAGAATCTGTTCACATACTCATTATATATGCAGAATTGTGCCCAAAGTACTATAGGTGATTAGGCATTCTTTCTGTAAGGAAGTTACTATGGCCTAATGCTCAAGATTTTGTCTAGGCTTTATGACCTTAACACCATCATACTTTCTGCATTATATAAACTATTATTATACAGGTGTCTTTTTCTCCTCCTAGGTAACAGAGTCCTGCTGTGATCATTTGCTTCCTTAGTTATATTAAATAAACTATTATGGCTGTAAGAGAATAGTATTCATAATTGAACCCACTGTAAAGATAGCCTGGAGAGGTCACATACATTACTGGTTAATATTTGTAGGTTGCATCTACTAGAATATGAAGGTGCATACTATGGTAAAAAAAAAATTGGAAGGCACTTTCTTTGTATGGGAAAATAGTCTGGTGAACAATTTGGGATTGGTAGGTAGCTATGAAGGCACAAATTAAGGCATGGAGATAAGTAAAAGTACTGTGTAAAGAAAGAAAAGAGGAGAGAAAGGTTCAGAGAGATGGTGGCTAACAGGAGATTATGATTTATGCTGAAGGAATGGGAGTCAGTGGATAAAAATGTCATGGAGGAACTGAAGGACTTTTAAGAGCAAGGAATTGTAATCTTAGGGGTTTTGTGCATTTTATTTAACTTTTTGTGCTTTTTATTTTAAATCCCTTGGCCACTCAAAACCTTTAGAAGACCCCAAGAAGACAGACTGATCTCTGCACCATGTGGCAGAGAGAAAAGAGCTGCAGGTGAGATGTGACAGGTGAGATATGACGGAACCTGAGCATTTAGAAAGGGCAAAAACTCAGAACCAGATGGGTCCTGAGAAGGTACACCTTCGGGGCCTGTGCAATCAGGCAGGACACTGGCTTCTCCTAGAGAGGTGGATAAAAGACTAGGGCCAACTTCAACCTCGGGAGACATTTAATTCTAGAAAATGACAATGTCAGTATTTTATCCTCCCTCCTCTTTTCCTATTAAACATCTAGGATTCACCTTCTTCATCTATAAAATCTGGAGACTGAGCCTAGATTATCTATATGGTTTCTGGTAGGGCTGTGATAATAACAACCAACATTTTATGTTCCTTTTGAGATAATTTAAATGCAATGAAATGTACAAATCTGAATGCCAGTAACAGTTTTGACAACTGCAGATACTTATGCAGCATAAACCCTTAGCTATACAGCTGTTTCATCACTTCAGAAAATTCCCTCCACAGCGAAACTCCCGTCACAGCCAGCTAGCCTCTCATTAATCTAACTTCTACCACGGCGGATTAAATATTTCACAC
Organism: Cavia porcellus; assembly: GCF_034190915.1. Classification (NCBI taxonomy): domain Eukaryota; kingdom Metazoa; phylum Chordata; class Mammalia; order Rodentia; family Caviidae; genus Cavia; species Cavia porcellus. The sequence continues at coordinate 36,945,801 of NW_026947504.1, read as the reverse complement.
TTATTGTTGTATAGCTACTTTAAAATTTTTATTACATGTTTATAGACATAATGCATGTAGGGGAGTTGATACATAACACATCATAGTTCTTTTTTCATCATATTCTCTTCCCTTCCCTCCACCACATCTTTGTTTCATTCTGCTTCAAAGGCATTAATGCGTTTAAGCATGAGACAGGTATTTCATTATGCAAATTCAAATGTTGAGGAGCAGAGTAGGTGGTCACAAGGCATTGGGGACCCAGCACAGAGATACCACGGAACTCAGAGCCTGCTTATAATATAATGACGACCCTGGAGCGTTCACAAACGATTGCCTAAGAAATACAGCTCCAGATTCAACGCAGATCAATGCGATATACAAGTTCTAAAACCTTCTAAATAATCCTAAGGGCCCATCTGCATTCCATTTTATCAGATGTCCCGCTGTTAACCCCATTCCCCAAAGCATGGCAGAAAGAGGCCGTGTAAGACTGCGAGCGAATTCGATTTGGCTGCGTTCCACACATCCCGGGGGGCAGGGACAGAACCCTTCAACCAGCCGTCTGAGCTCCCGGGGTTCCAGCCGCTAAGGCCAAAGTAGGCCTGAGCGTGCCCGGCCGGGGATGGGCTCCGCGGCGCACACTGAGCCCGTCCAGCCAGCCGATCCCCTCTTCAGTCTCCCGGGTCCCCACCAGGCGCCCTCCCTTCCCCCGCAACCTGGAGCGCTGCCCAGCTCCTTCTGGAGCTGACTCAGTGTCCCTGCGCTTGCCCGGCCTCGCGGCCCGCGGCTGCCATGACAACCGTACGCCGCCACCGCCTCTTCACGCACGCCGTGAACTAACGGACTCTGCGACAGCCGCGTCCCACCCCCACCCCACTCCACCCCACCCCACCTGAATCGCCTCACTGACGGCCCGGCGACCTGCAGCCCCTAGGTAATGAGTCTGAGGGCGACAGTCGCGAGCACGAGGACAGGTGGTGAGTGTCCAACTTGACAGTCGCGTCCTAGCTCCCGCAGTCCGAGACATCTAGGCCGAGAGCGGCGCGGGAGAGGGGCGCTGGCCGCCGCGTGAGGAGGGGGATAAGGGAGCGAGTGCGAGGCTCGCGGGGTATCATGGGAATTGTAGTTCGACGGCTCAGCAGGCTCGCGGCCTTGGCGGGGTGGCTCGGGCCAGCGAACTACAAAGCCCAGCGGCCCCGATTGCTGCGAAAGACAGATAAATTTTGGCGGATTGAGAGAAAGCGAATCTCAATCTTTTTTGTCTTAGGGGGGCTATTGAGTGGTTCTCGGAACTGGGCTGTGTTCGCTTGGGAAGGGGAAGTGGAGGTGAGACAAGGGCTTCCCGCCCTGAGGTTTGATCCGCCCCGGCTGCGGCTGCGCCCAACCCACCCCGTGGGGCCGCCGCCCAGCCTAGCCTAGGCAGGGCAGGCACCCGCTGCAGGGCCTCCGGCCTTCAGCGCCTGTCCCTCGCCCGGGGCGCTGCCTCTTGGTGCAGAACCATGGTGCTGCAAACGTTTGGTGTGAGACCCGAGAGACCCGTGGTGTAAGCAGGCTTCTCTACTGGATACGCGTATTTCTAGATACTTAACATGCTGATTTTAAAGTAGCTCAAAGGTGTTGGCATATTCAACCCATCCATTAGTGATTGCTCAAAGGGCACTAATGTCCAAAGGGTAAGTGTAAAAGTGGATACAAGAGATCATTGCTGTTTCGTGTATCTGATTTTTATCGTTTTGCACTTTGCATTTTATCTGTGAAGATTCAAGGTTGTGAAATCCCCATCTTCTCCATCTACCAGCCGACACATAATTCGATTCTATTTTAAAGTCTAGTTTAGATTTAAACTTTTAAAGCCCAGCCCTCCCCGCCCCATCCGTTGGAAAGTAGTTTTCTTTGCTTATTCCAATGCTTTTCAGAATTTCTCAACATCATATTTTCAAGATGAAAAATATGCTTTTTTAAAAAAAATGCTGCCGAATAAACCTTAATTCTTAATCACAAGAATTAACTCAAGTTCTGGCGGTAAGGAGGCAGACCTAGATTTGGAAAACCTGCCTTGACTTTCCTTAAAAGATTTTCATTGGGTGCTCTTAACACCCATTAACACCTCTTAACAATTTAGTATTTTATAAGGTTGGGAAGTTGTTGATAGTATTGTGAGTATTGTGGGCCTTGTGTGTATGTGTGTGTGTGTGTGTGTGTGTGTGTGTGTGTTTAGAGATAAAATCCCTAGGACTGTAACACTAAAATTCTTTTACTATCAATTAAAATGGTGTTGATTCTATAAATTTTACTTAAATTTTTATAAGAAGGCTACAGAAGGTAAGTTTCAAGAGACAGGGAAAAAAGCATTGTGTAGTACAGAGATTTGAAATATTCCTTCAGAATTTCTGAAGGCCAGGTGGTGAGATTAAAGAGAGGAATAAAAGACAACGTGTACCTTGTATGGGCAGTCATTTTATTATGGTAATGTGCCAGGTTGCTATAAGAACAATGATAATTTCAATGGTAATAAATAAGCATACAACAGTAACATTTGTTGAATATTTACTCTATGTGAGGCACTGCGTGTTTGTTTCCTTGAAGACCCTTAATCTTCACAATGAAGATACAAAGTACTATTATTTAGAGATAAAGAAATAGAGTTAGAAAATTTCCTGGAAGTCCTAGTCTGTAGTGTGAACATGGGATTCCAACCCTTCTGGATCTAATTCATAATATAAATCATGATTTCAACCCCTTATGCCATTCTCCCTTTCAATTAAAAAGAGTCTGCCAGGAGAGGTCTTTGATATATAGTGGCTTGTTTTTTTGTTTTTGTTTTGAGACAGTCTCATTGTGTAGTTCAGGTTGGCTTGGAACTGCTGACAGTTCTGCCTCAGCCTCCCCAAGTGCTGGGATTGCAGGCATGCGCCACCTTACCTGGCCATAAAGTAGTTTTTGACTGTAGTTAAAGTTGAACACCAGATGTGGTGATGCACCCCTGTAATTCCAGCACTTGGGAGGCTGAGACAGGAGGACTGCTGGGAGTTTGAGGCCAATCTGGGCTACAGAGTGAGTTGAAGGCTTTTCCTTGGAGGGAGGATGAGGGAAGATACTAGGCAATATGAGCAAATGATAGATTTAGGAGTGAGTCTTTTGTATTTGGGGACCACTCAATAGATCTAAGTGACTGGATCCCAGTATACTTGCAGTACTGTGGTGGGAGAAGCCAGAGTTTAAGGCACCTGGTGCCATTGTCAGGGTTTGCAGTTTTTCTTACCATGGGACAACCATTGAAAAAATTCAGAAAAAGTAGTGGTGTCACTCAATTTACGTTAGAAAGATAGCTCCAGCTCCAACGTGGATGGTGGACCTTGAGAAGGAAAGATTAGAGAAGTGGTAGGGAAAACAGTTGTCAAAAAACAAAAAGGTCTAGTAGAGAAATGAAGAGAGCCTGAAATAAGCAGTTGGGAGTCACAGGAAGAGGTGGATTGGGGGGATATTTAAGAGGCAGAGTTGATGTGATTTAAGACTTTGGATGTCTGAGACAAATGATGCTAGATGACAGAAGGCAGTGGAACTTGATTTTCATGGAAGCAGCAAATTTGTTGGGGTGAAAGATTATGATACATTCAGTTTTGACTGTTTGTTCAGGGTTTCTTTGGCATATTTTTGGGGGGATACATTTAGGTTTGGAGTTACAAGACGTCAGGACTGATAGGTAACTGCAGGGGACAATGGACCAGCTCAGGTAGGAGGGATGAACAGAAAAGAGAAGCATGAAAATGAACCTGACGGGAAGCAGCATCCTGTAAAGTGTGTGTTTAAGGGGCCGTGTTTGAGAGGTGGGGGGAGAAGAGCCCACAGATGAAAATGAAAAGGTTAGGCAGAGAGGAAGAAGAAAGAAAACATAACAGACAATAAAGGGAAGAAAATATGAAAGCACTTGAAGAGTGAACATGCAACCTGTTTTCCTTCTGTGACTCCTGCCCTCCACCTGTGGCTGTTTTGAAGCTGAACTCCTAGATCCTTTTTTTTTTTAAGTGTAACTCTGCTTGACAATAAAATTTCCAGTTGCATTTCATTTTGAAGGAGTTGGCTGTAAAGAAAAGAAAGATGCAGTAACTACAAATGATTTGTAGGGTTGATTTTTGTTTTGTTGCATTGTGATTTTAAGATTGATAAGCTACCCTAGTAGAGAAGGAGCCAAAAACAGGCAGTGTTTGAGGAAGTAGGAAATAAAAGGGAAGGGAGAACGGAGAGAGGTCTGTGAAAATACAGGAAGGAATGGGATGGGCAAGGTGTAAGAATTGGTCTGGAATTCGTCACATACGACATTTGCCAGTCAAGTGCTGTGTTCCTGGCTGGTGTGCCAGAGCAGGTAGAGGAGCGGGGCTGAGTGGATATCCACACTGGCAGGTCCAGTGTAAAGAAGAGAGAGTTCAAAGGTGATAGTCTCCAGGAGGTGGGCATGAATAAAAGCTGATTAGAGAAGAGACTGATTTCAGGAGGAGAATGGTAGAAACCTACAACAGCCATTGTGGAAAGAGCCGGTGAGAATTGTCTCACTGATCTGATAGAAGTTGGTGGTTTACAAGGATAGCAAAACATGTGATTGTGTGAGTTTCTCCTTACACTTAGATTGATTTATTAGGAAAACACTTAATTGAAGAAATCAGTACATTACTATGTAGCCGGAGATAATCCAGGCGTAGAACTGAAAATTGGGTCATTCTTCAACAATTTAGATTTATCTTCTTAGTAATTACTGTCTCTTTTGTAGCGCTCTAACAGTAAAATTGGAAATGCCTAACCATTCTGAACATTGCAGTGGAATTCTTCCCAAGTGTCGTTTAGTGATTGTGATTTAGCCGGGATGTCAAAGGGTCTCTTGTCCTCATCTCCACTGTACTGTGTTTTCTCTGTGGTCAAAGGCAATGTTCCAAACCTTTTTCATCATCTCCTCAGATGTTTTATGTGATTTGGGGATGATCAAACAATTCAATTGAGGTAAACTAAGTACTCAGTAAGTGAATGTGTTTTTCTTTTCCTTCACTTCTTTCTTACTGACAATGTGGCAGGACAGCGGACATTCTGTCCTGTGACTTTATCTGTCTGTATAAGTAGGTATATCAGCTAGTGGTTACATAACAAAATGATGACTTAGTTCTATAAAAGGATTCATCAATTATTTTTTAAAGTGAAGCTTCCTTAAATGTTATTTTATAGGCCATTACTAGTGACATTGTCTTACTTTTTTCTCCTTGTTGAGACAAAATACCTGATGCCCAAAGTGAAGCAAGGGAAGGTTTATTTTTTACAGTTTTGGGGGTTTCAGTCCATATTCAGCTGGCTCCAACTTGCAAGGTGGCAAAGTGGGGCAGCCAGTCTGTTCATTGCCACTGCAAACACATGGCAGGGGAGGGCAAAAGAAAAAAGCCACATCCCCTGCTTATACTGGGTGCCAGCTCTGCCCCTGGGCGGGTCCAACACTCATCGCCAATCCCAGCACCAGACAACAAACCAGGCACACAGGCTAGATTCAGCGGCATCCATGATTGTATGAGGCTTGGGAGGGCCATCTGAATATAAACCATAGCAGATACTGTTTTAACTCTTTTTTTAATCATTGAAGAAATAGGAATTTCCAGGAAATGAGTGGACATCCTAATAACTAAAATTCTTTGATTATCTCATTTCTGGGGTGATTTATTTTATACTCATACTGCTATATTAACATATATTTGTTAGTGGAAATAAACATGTCTTAGTGAACTCAGCATTGTTAAATATTTTTCTCTCCAATGATAAGTATACTTACATATGGTAGGCCTATGAAAATTATATCCTAGAATGTGTAGTAAAAGGTATAGATAAGCATTTGCTGGATAAATTCAAAGCTTGTGAGAGTGGTTTTAAAACTGGAATAGTTTTCCAAGATGGGTTTAATCCCCTTCGGATGTCTTTTAATGTATTTCTTTGCTAGGGTCAATTTCATTATGGTGTTACTTGAAGGTGTGGAAAAGGAACAAATCACCTTTGAAGTCTCTTTCAAACTTTGTTTTTGTGTTAAAAGTTCCTACTGAGCTATCAAATATGAGCTTTATTTTTAATATTTTAGTATATATATAGTATATAGTTTCTTACGTATATGAAGGTCATTGCTTAATGGTGTAGATGCTTACTCCTTGTAGCTTGGATGATGAATAGATAAGAATATAAATATGATAATAGCATCACTTAGTTTGCTAAAGTAATATGAAGCAGATGATTTCTTTGAAATAGCTTTCAGGTGAGTGTGGTGGCACATGTGTGTAATCCCAGCACTTTGGGAAACTGATGCAGGAGGACTGTAAATTGGAGCCCATCCTGGGCAGCCTACTGACTTACTGACACCCTGTCTTAAAAACAGAAAGATGGGATGTTGCTCAGTATGAAGGTGCTGCATTCAATCCCAAGTACCAGAAAAGAACATCCGTTTTTATCATGTTTGCTGATATAGAGTGAGCAGCATTCAATAAATGTTACTATTATTTTATTGCTAAAAGCACAGAAGCAAAAATTATTGCGATAGTTATTTCTGAGAGACATGATGTTAAAACAGTGGATTTAATCCCGTAGTGTTTCATGGGCAGTTATGTTTCTAATGTATTTGACACATGAGTGCAGGTAAGGTGATAAATGGTATAGACATTCATTGGTATAGACATTCTTCTCTTATCTCTGGCCTGGGGTTAAGTTATATACTATATTGTTCATGACGGGCTGAAGTCTATGAGACTGTTACCCTACCTAGACATCGGTGATATTACGACTTTCAAAGTTAGCCATTTCAGTGATAAGTATTCACAAGGTGGGTTAATTTATTGCTGTTAAAACATACTTCGAGGGAGACCATTAAAGAGGAGGAGGGAGATCAAGGGGGTGGGTGGAGGGAAGAGTAAAGATGATAGTGAGGAGAGGGCAAGCTGTATTTGTATGTGAAAATGCCGCAGTGAAACCATTATTATTCTGTATAATCAGCGAACACTAATACATGACATAATTCAAGGTGCATTAATTTTAGAAGTTGTAGTTGTATATTTTCATAATTACTTATATTCATAATACTTCTTACATGCAGTAAACTGGATTTTAGTGATTTGAAGGAGCATTTTATTTTAAATAGGTGAAGGCTAGGCATATTGGTAGAATTCACTATGATACAAAATTAAGAAACATTTGGTTTGTTGTTTTCTTGGCATTATTGTAGTAGTGTTATTTGGTTCATATAGCTATAGTTGGTTTAAGACTACTTCGGTGTTTTTGAATAAGCATCTACTTTCAGGAATTTACAGCTCTAAAGGAAAAGAGCAATATGAGAGACACAAGGGAGTAGAATTGAAAACAGTTTAATCAGAATTTTTTTCTTAGCTTCACTTTATAAAATAAGTGAATTAGATAATTAGTAATATAAAATTAGTTTGAGACAAAACAATTTTAAATACTTCTATTTTATTTAAAAATTATATTAGGGGCCAGGGATTTAGCTCAGGGGCATAAGTGCCTGCCTGACAAGCATAAAGTTGTGAGTTCGATCCCTGGTACCCCCCAAGACCCCCCCAAACCACCAAAAAACTATATTAATAATATCCTAAGAATGCTTGGGTTCTGAATACAGGCCATATTTTAATTTTTTAGTTGTATGTCGTAGTCTTGCTGTGGGCAGTTGAAGTATATATACAGAGAGAGCTTGCTGTGTTTATGTGTTATGGGGGATGCTAGATTTAAAAGACAGAAGGAAGTGGTTGAAGGTAGAGATGAGGAGGTAGGTTGGAACCATGAGTTTAAGAATTATTATGGTTTTTTTTAAGTTTTTTTTTCTCCAATCAGATTTTATTGGTACATTTTGGATATACATAATGATCACATTCATCACAGAGACTTTGCACTTGTATATGATGTAACTTATGACTTAGTTACTTTTCTCATTTCGAGACAAAATACCTGACACCCAAAATTAAGGAAGGAAAGGTTTACTTAGCTCCCAGTTTGTGGAGATTTGAGTCTACAATCGACTGACTCCAAGGCAGGGTGGCACGCAGAGGAGGAGCAGTTCATGGTGGTGGAAGACAGCAAAAGCAAGGAGCAAAAAGGGGAAGCAAGGCTCTTTCCTCCCCTGTGTTGCATGCGGGCTGCCTGCCCTGGGGTGGAGGCTGCACTTACACCACTAATCCCAGCAACAGACAATGAACTAGTCCCAAGCGCTAGATTCAACCGCCTCTGAGAAGCCCGTCCTCTTTGACCTCGTGAGGCTCTGGGGGGATATCCAGACACAAACCATAAAAACCTCTTTCTTTGTTCTTTTCCCATTCCCATACTTTTACTTTAACCTCTCTTCCCTTCCCTGTTTACAAAAACTTTGTTTCCATTTTTTCCTTTTCTCTTGCTTTTTTTTTTTTTTTTTACTTTTCCTGCTCTCCCCTCCCCATTTGAACTTTTTCATCTTATTTCACAATATCTGTTGTACAATTTGGTTCTTATTTATACTTTTGGTTTTTCACATCAGGGAAACAATGAAGTATTTATACATGTGTCTGATTTATTTCACTTAAGAGTACGATTTCAAGGTGCATCCATTTAGCTAGAAATGTCTCAAGCATATCCTTCTCTATGGCACAGTAGTACTCTATTATATTAAAAGCACATCTTTTTTATCCATTCACCAGTTGATGAACATTTGGCTATTATAAACTGTTTTGCTACAAACATGGGTGTGTATATGTCACTGTGGTATGATGCTTTTAATTCTTTTGGGAAGATAACAAGAAGGGGAACAGCTGCATCAAATGAATTCCTTTTTTGAGGAATCTCCACTCTGATCCACAGTGGTTCCACTACATTCACCAGCAGTGGAGAAGGGCCCCTTTTTCCGCACAGCCTTGCCAGCATTTGTCATTGGTGGAGTTCTTCATAACAGCCATTCTTTACAGCATGAGGTAGAATCTCAGCATTGTTTTAACTTGCATCTGTTGAATGACCAGTGATGAACATTTTTTCATTTATTGCTGTTTGTACTTCTTCATTTGAGAAGTGTGCATTCATCTCAGATCCCCATTTTTAGACAGGGTCTTTAAATTTGGAAGGTCTGATTTTTTTGAGTTCTTTATATATTCTGGATAGTAATGCTTTGTCTGAGAAACTGCTTGCAAAAAATTTTACCCATGCTGTGGATTGCCTTTTCATGTTGTTGGTGATTTCTTTTGCTGTGAAAAGCTTTTTAATAAGATGAGATCTCTCTTGTTGATTCTTTGTAATAGTTCCTGTGCAGTTGGGGTTTTATTTGTAAAGCCTTTGTCTATACCAATGTCTTCAAGAGTTCTACCTATTCTATATTCCTACAACTTTGTGTTTCTGTTTTAATATTTGGATCTCTGATCCATTTCAGTTTTAGTTTAGTGCATAACTGAACATGTGAGTGTAATGTAATGTCGGCATACAACATCATTTATTAAAGAGGCTATCTTTCTTCCAGTGAATGTGTTTGGCACCTTTGTCAAAGATAAGGTGGCTAAGTATGTCTGGAGCTGTTTCTGCACCTTCTAATCTGTTCCGCTGATCCTTAGATCTTTTCTTTTCCCTAGTACCGTACCAGTACAGTAGCTTTGTAGTAAAATTTCAAGTCTGGTATTGTGATGCCTCCTGCCTTGCCCTCGATGCCCAGGATTGCCTTTGTTATTCTAGGTCTCTTCTGGTTCCAGATGAATTTTAGGATTGTTTTCTCTGATTCTATGAGATACTGGAATTTTGATGGGGTTGTACTGAATCTGTTTAACTGTTCTGAAAGTGCAGCCGTTTTTCATAAGTTGGTTCTGTTTCCCCAAGAACAAGGGATATCTTTTTATTTCTGATATCCTCTTCAATACATATTGTAGTTTTCAACATGTGTATCTTTTACTTCCTTTGGTAGATCAATTCTAGGTCTTTTGTTATTTTGAATGCTATTTTGAAAGGTGTTTCCCTCATTCTCTCTTTGTGAGTTTGTTATTTGGGTACAGGACGGCTATTAAGGTTCGAATGTTAACTTTGTGTCCAACTACCTTACTGAATTTGCTTATTAAATCTAGAAGTCTTTTGATAGAGTTTTTGGGGCCTTCTGTGGCCTATGAATAATATTTTAACTTCTTCCTTTCCTACCCATTATTCCTTCCTCTCTCTCTCTCTCTCTCTCTCTCTCTCTCTCTCTCTCTCTCTCTCTCCCTCTCTTCCTCTTTCCCTCTCTCCCTCTCCCTCTCTCGGTACCAGAGATTGAACTCAGCACCTCATGCTTGCCCACCAGGCGCTTATAGCGCTCAGCTAAACCCCCAGCCCAGTTTCTTTCTCTTGTCTAATTGCTCTGGCTAATGTTTCCAGAACTGTGTCAAATAAGTGTAGTGATAGTGGAAGTCTTTGTCTTGTTGCTGATTTTAGAGTGGAAGCTTTCATTTTTTGTCGATTTAGTATCATGTTAGCTCTTGGTTTGTCATAGATACTTTTTATCAGACTGAGATAAAGACCTTCTATTCCAATTTTCTGTAGGTTAAGAATTATTACATTTAAATCTTGGTCGTGATACACTGATGCACCATTATCTGGGACCCAGTGAGGCAATATACTTCCTTGGTCTGAGCATGCATTTGAGCTAAACTTTTCTCAATCTGAATGTAGGACTCTCCTTGAGGATATTATTTGAATTTTTTTGTATGAAACATTGCTGGGTTACTTTAGATATTGCCGGGAAATGCTGAATTCATTTTTTGAATATGTGATAAATTCAAAATAAGAGAAGTATTGTTAAATATTAAACATTGCTAAGATATTTCATATGTTCTTTAGATTTATTCTGACCCTTTAAAAGCCCTGATTTATAATGAAGGAGATTTTAAAAGAATACTGAATTTCAAGATTATGGTTAAAAGCAATTGAAGTTTTAATAGTATAGCTATTACAGTCCAACTTCTTGAAATTTGTAGTGAAAGCTGAATGAGTTAATTTCTTATGAGGAAAAATTAGCTGCTTCAGTTCTTTGTATTCATGTTGAGTGTGGAATAAATATGTTTTACATTGATTCAGTGGTTATTATATGCCAGAAATGATGCTAGTATTATCATATTAAAGTTTTAGAATACCATTGTTATGATAAATATTTTTCATATTTTATAGATAGAATTGAAGCCTAAAGAAATTTCATTTTTTGCTGAAATCACAACTACACATTTGTTGTGTGTAGTAACTTTTGCTCATGTTGCATTATATTCATTGTTTCTTGTAATTTTAATTGTAACCTCAGTAGAAATATTCTTTTATCTTCTTTTCTTTTCTTTCTTTCTTTCCTTTTTTGTTCTTTTTGAAATAGGATTTCACTGTGCAGTTCAGGCTGGCCTTGAATTCACTTTGTAGCTCAGGCTGGCCTTAAACTTGCAACAATCCTCCTGTCTCAGCCTCCTGAGTGCTGAGATTACAGGCATGTCCACCATTCCTGGGTTAAATAGCAATATTCTGAAGAGTGTGTCAAGGATATGGCCTGTTCTTTTGGGCTTATTTTTGCATTTTACTAGGGAGAATTGATGAGTGCATAAACAGATTTTAGTATATCTATACCCTAGTATTTTTTTTTTTTTAGCAGTAAAAAGCAACAGATTACTGATATGTGAAAGGACAGGGATGAATTGAAAAAACATTGTCTCAGTTACTTTTCTCTTATTGTTGAGACAGAATACTTGACTCCCACAATTAGGGAAGGGAAGGTTTATTTCTTACAATTTTGGAGGTTTCAGTTCATACTCAGCTGGCTTCAAGGCAGGGTGGCATGGCAGGGCTGCTGTTTATGGCCTCCACAAAGTAGCAAGAGTGAACTGTGCAAAAGAGAAAAGACATGCCTTCTTCCTGCCCTTACACTGTATGTCAGCTCTGCCCCTGGATGAGTGTAACATTCACACCACCAATCCCAGTGCTAGACAATGAACCAATCATGAATGCTAGATTCAGCTGTGTCCATGATTGTATGAGGCTTGTGGGGGGAGCCCATCTAAACACAAACTGTAACATTCTACCCTGGCTCCCCAAAGACTCATGCACATCCTTTATGCAAAAGACATTTAGTCCATCTCCAAGAGTTGCCAAAGTCCTAACAGGTTCAGCAATGCTGAAAAGTCCAAGTCCCAAGTCTCCTCCTAGATCTAAGACAACCCTTAGCTACTAGCCCCTGTACAAATGAACACAAAGTTAGACACTTCTGACATACAGTGGTACATGATAAACATTACCATTCCAAAAGTTACACACTGGGGAATACAAAGCACTGGATCCAAAGCAAGTCCAAAATCCAGCAGAACAGACATTAAGTCCACACTCAGCATCTGAAGCAATCTGACTATGAGCTCTAAAAGGCTTGAGTGACTCTACCCCCATGGCACTTCCAAGGGTTTCCACTCCCACAGCTTCTCTTATAAGCCCTTTCTGCTCATTCTTTGCAGCTTTCCTTGGGTGATCCATGTTCCTGGCTTTACGAAACTTCTGGGGTCTCCACTGCACGTCTGGCTTCACATTTACAGCTTCACATATTACCCTCTTGGGCACACTACTTGGCCTCCCAGACCTTCAGAAATCAATGTGGAAGCTGACTTAACCTCAGAACTTGTGCATTCTTCATTTGCCTAAAACTAGCACCATATGGATGCTGCGGAGGTCTGCTGCCAGACCTCCTCTTGGCTGTAGGGTTGAGTGCCTGGATTGCTGAGCACTCTGAACCTGACTGTGAGGAACAGCTTCTCAATGCTGCCACCATTTTGGAACTTGCTGTGGCCCCTGTCACTGCTCTGTAATATGGCACTCTGTGGCTTTCTCCTTCAAGCAGTCTTCCACTTCCACAGTTTTGAGGCTGCAAAGGGTAGAAATCTGCTGCTTTCCAGGATGCTCACAGTCTTTTTTATTTCTCTTTGTTTTAAGCAATGAAGTCTCAGCTCTGTCTTTACAGTCCACAGCTTTCTGGCCAAGCTCACAATACTAAATCATCCTGTTAGGCTCTTTGCTCTTGATTCACAACATAAATCTGGCTAAAAATCCCCCAACAATAGCCATGCTACAGCCTCAACATTTGACTGCCTTGAAATTTCTTTTGTTAGAATAATCAGTCTGCCACCCTTAATCTCAGTGTCAGGCAAAGTCTTTGGACACATGCAAAATGCAGACAAACTTTCTGCCAAGCCAAAGCACACATAGTGTGGAGTTCAACAACCAATGTAGTTCTCCTTTCCAGCAGTTCCAGCAGTTCTCCTGTACCTGGTCTTTACTGGCAGGTTTCTATCATCCTTCTGGTCTCCTGAGCTCTGATCAGAATATCCCCTACAGAACAGCCTAAACTGTTCCAGCTCTATGCATTCAGGTGACATCTCCAAATCTTTCCAAACTCTTTCCGCCAGCAATTCCTAAAGGCTCTTGAACCATGTGGTCAGGTATAGTCACAGCAACAGCCCATCTCCTGGTACCAAATTCTGTCTTAGTTACTTTTCTCTTGTTGTTAAGACAAAATACCTGACGCCCAAAATTAGGAAAGGAAAGGTTTATTTCTTACAATTTTGAAGATTTCAGTCCATATTCAGCTGGTTTCAAAGCAGGGTGGCATGGCAGGGCCAGCGAACTACACAAAAGAGAAATGACATGCCTTCTTCCTGCCCTTACACTGTATGTCAGCTCCACCCCTGGGTGAGTGTAGCGCTCACACCACCAATCCCAGTGCTAGACAATGAACCAGTCATGAATGCTGGATTCAGCCATGTCCATGATTGCAAGAGGCTTGGAGGCATCATCCAACACAAACCATAACAAGTATTTTCTAATGAAGTAAGAAATTAGAGTATAAGTTGTTATAATTCTATTTATGTCAGTGAAGTCACATCAGGGTATAAGTTTGTGTAATTCTAGAATAGACTAGATTATAGTGAGAAATGAACAGAAGAATACACAAGGAGGGGTAGATTACCTTGAAAATGACATGAGGGAGATTTTCAAGGTGACAGAAATGTTATTTCCATTGTGATGCAATTTATATACTTCTTAAAATTCATCAACTTCTATACTTAGTATTCATGACCTTAATAGTATGAAAATTACACCTTCGAAAGCAGCATTTTGGATTGGTGGTATGATTCAGTGGTGGAGAACTTACCTAGCATGTGTAAGGCTGTAGATTTCATCCCCAGCACATGAAAAAAACAGGTGAAATTCATCAATGGTCTCGGAATAGTGATTACTCTAGAAGAAAACTGTATTTTGATGTGTTGCTTGAGTATAATGTTAGTATGTTTTCTATTACTGTACAAAAATACTGAGGAATATCAGTTGAAAAGAAGATAGGTTTGTTTTGGCTCAGAGTTTGAAGATTGTAGTCCATGACCAATTAGTTCCATTGCTTTTGGCCTGTGTCAGCACAGTACATCTTGAGGAAGCACCTAGTGGAGGAGGGCTGTTTACCTCATGGGTGGTAATTGAAAGAACAAGAGACCAGCACCTCACAGACCAGTATTCCACAATCCCCCCCACCCCAATACTCCTCTCCTCCATTAACCAAGTGCTCTCTCTCCCACTAGGCCCTACCTCTTAAAGGTTCTACCACCTCCAAGTAGTGCTGTGTGGGAAACTAAGCCTTTATTTAACACATGAACCTTTGGGGAATGTTTAAGATCCAAAATTAGCTTGTAAAGAGAAAAATCTCTAAGAAAGCAAAGCTGAAGAAGACAGGAATGAAAATAGAGAAAATAAAATACAGAATCAGCCAAGGAAGTCTAATATTTGAATAAAAGATTTTTTTTCAGGAGGGGAAATAAAGGACAAATTTATCAGTGAAATCATTCAGAAAATTTCCTAAAGTCGGAAGGCATTAATTTGTATGTTGAGTGAATCTCAAATAGATCGATTTCAAAACATCATCAAAAATTTTAGAAAGCTCGAGCCAGGTATAGTGGTGCATGCTTATAATCCCAGCACTCAGGAGGGTGATGCAGGAGGATCCTTGTGAGTTTGAGACCAACCTGGGCTACAGAGTGAGCTCAAGGCCAGCCTGAGTGAGACCCTGTCTAAAAAAGAAAAAATTTAGAAAGTTCATGTCAAATAAAATATCCTACAAGTTTTCAGAAAAGGGGGAAAACAGATAATATATAGGGATCAGGCATTGGAATGACTTAATTTGTTTTAACCTGATATTGAAACCTAAAAAACAGTGTAATAGTGCCTTCAAAAAGCATTTCCAAAATAAGACTTCGTAACCAACTGAACCATCACTCAAGTGTGAGTAAAATAAATGGATTTTGAGGCATTCATAGTCTCCAAAACTTAATCTCCCATTTGTGGAAATGTATTCCGTAGAGGTCAGGGAATAAACTAGGAAAGAGGAAGGTATGTAATTCATAAACAGGACAGCATAGAGGCAGGATGAGAAGAGGTGCCCAGCTGAACAGCCCTGAGGGCAGATGCACTATCTGTGCAGAGCAAAGGTTCTATTTATTTATGTTCTTTTTTTTTTTTTTAAAAAGGTTCTATTTATTTAGAATCTTGAAAGATACAGTGTCTCCCTTTGGAATAAAGGGTAGGCATATATGTCCTTTGTTGTGGAAGACTCAGGGTCTCTAAATTTAGGTTTCTCCTCTGTAATCCAATTTACTGCAAATGCAGATGTTATCTGCATCTATCTTTTCTAATTGCTCTGTGAGAGTCGTGGAATTGGTGCAAAAAAACAAAACAAAAAACCACCTTGGGTTAGGTAATTTTCTGAAAACTTTGGAATTTTAACTATATTTAGGTCAGTAGTCTATTTTTAGTTCATTGTTGTGTATGATGTAAGAATTAAAGGTCAGTTTTTGGTTTTGTTTTCCACCTGGAGTCCCCGCTATTTTTTTAAAACATCTTTTTGTTGGAGGAAATTGTCGTTATTGCATTGCTGTGACACCTTTGTTGAAAATTAACTGACTGTATATGTATGGCTCTATTTCTAGACTCTTAATTTGTTCCTCTAATCTATATGTATATGTCAGTTTTACACTGTGTTGATTACTGTAACATTACAGTAAACTTTGAAATCAGATGGTATAATTCTTCCTACTTTATTCTTTTTTCTCAAAACTATTATGTCTATTCTGTGTCCTTTGTATTTCCATATAAAATTTAGACTCAGCAGTCCTTTTTTTAAACAAAAAATTTCAGGAATTTTGAATTGCATTGTCTCTGAATCAGTTTCAAGACAAATAGCTTACTGATTTGAGTATTTCAGTTCATAAAAACATTCACACATATTCCATTAATTCAGCTTTTCTTTTATTTCTGTTAATTTTTGGTCATTAACAGCTTATATCTCTTGGACATACTTTTTACAGTTTATCTTTGTATGATTAGTACTTTTGAATGGTTTCATTATTTTGATTTTAGTTTCCAATTATTTGGTGTTTATTGGTACAAATACAGTAGATTTTTATACATTGATCCTGTATCCTGAGGCTTTTACAGTTTACTTACTAGTTTAGAGCTTTTCGTAGATTTCCTAGGATTTCAGCATTAACAATTTTGTCTGTGAGTAAGAGCACTTTCACTTCTTTTCCAATCTGTATATCTTATATTTTTATATTGCCTGTTACACAGGTTAGAACCTCTAGATTGGATGTTGAATCAAAGAGGTGAAAGCAAATATCCTAACCATGTTTTTGATCTTAGTGTAGCACTTAGACTTTCTCAGTAAATACAATGCTAGATATTTCATAGATAAACCTGTATTAACTTTTTATTCAGTTGAGGACATTCTTTTATTCACTAAGCATTTTTATAAATTTTGTCAAGTGCTTTTCTGGCATCTATTGAGATGATCACACCATATTGCAGTTGTATTTTCTTAATATTGTATTGATTGATTTTAAAATACAAACCATCTTAATTCTTGGGCTAAATCTCATGGGGTCTTAATGCATATCCTTTCCCAGTGTTACTGGATTGATTATCTAAAATTTAAATAAATATTTTTGTATCTGTATTCATGAAAGATATTGGTATGCCATTTTTTGCTAATGTCTGGTTGTCATATCAAGGTAATTCTGGCTGTAAATAAGTTAAAAGTGTTTTTGCTTCTATTATTTTCTGGGACAATTTGTTTAGAATTGGTTTTATTTCTTCCCTAAGTACTTGGTATAATTCACCTGCGAAACCATTTGCGCATGAAGTAATTTTTTTTTTTGAGAGATAGGGTGGGGAGGTTTTTTTGAATTACAAATTTAGTTTCATCAGTTGATATAGGATAATTCAGATTACTGTTTCTCCTTTTCTTCCTCCCTCCTCCTCCTTTCTCATCTTTTTCCCCTCCCTTCCCCGCTCCTCTTCATCCTCCTCCTCCTCCTTCTCTTTGAAACAGGGTCTCACTGTGTAGTCCAGACTGGCCTTCAGCTCACTAATTTGCAGGCAGCTTGCCTCAGACTCGCAAATTCTGGGGTTACAGGTGTGCATCACTGCAGCCCGGCTCCAGTTTCTGCAGAGCTTGATATGTTGTAAACATTGCAATTGTTCATTTCCTTAAGCTTTCTTTAAATATTCTTAATATTTGTAGTCACAGTCCTTTAATTCTGATTTTGATAGTGTTTTTCTTTTTCCTGGCTAACTTTACTAGAGGTTTATTTGTTTTATTGATCTTTCCAAAGTACCTGCTTTTGGCCATTTTGAAATTTCCTTGTTTTTCTCTGTTTCTTCATTGACTTATTTCCTTACTCTTCCTTTTGCTAGTTTTCCATTTAATTTCCTCCTCTCTGGATTCTAAATAGAAGCTGTAAGTAGGAATCTGCACCCCAGGGGTTGAATATGTATAGCATGCTGTTTTTGAATGGGCTATGAACCAAGAATGATTTCACATTTTATAAATAGTTGAAAAAAATCAAAAGAATATTTTGTGGCATGTGGGAATTGAATGGAATTCAGATTTTACTGTGTATAAATAAAGTTTTATTGGAATACTGTATAGCCATAGTTGATTGTTTACATATTTAAATAAAGTTTTATTGGAATACTGTATAGCCATAGTTGATTGTTTACATATTATCCCTGCTGCTTTTGTGTTACAGGGGTAGAGCTGAGTAGTTGTGTCAGGGACATGTGGCATTTTATTACTGTGCACTACTGTTGGTGCATTGTAATTAGCATTTCAAGAGCCTCCTGATACTGTACATTTTGCATATCCATCATATTGAAATAAGAAAAGATGAAAAAGCCTTGGAATATTAATACTTTTACAGCATTGAATTGTGGATTAATAGATAACAATTGTTATTATGCTATGGCACTGGTTGGGCTGAAGGGAAATACAAGATACAGCCGCATTATCAGCCTAAGAATTCATTATGTATTTCCAACTCACAAGAAAGCAATGGTTAGAAAAATTAGAAAACTTGTATCTTACTTGATAGTTTCTTCACAGAATTAAAAAATGAAAATGAGGTAGCATACAGAGTAACTTTCTGAGTGGCTCATTTGTTAGCCAAGCAAGGAAGTCATTTACTAACACTGAGTTAACTAAATCATTTTGGGTTGCAGCAGGCACAGAATTGTCTCTGGAGAAAATAAATTTTTTAAAGTAACTATTAGCCTTTTGGCGTGAACAGTTGCATGAAGAATAGAGGACGTCATTAATCAATTAAAAAAACAAGACAGATGATTTTGAGACATTTTCCTTGGCTCTTCATGCGTTGGCACATGTTACCAGTACCGCTCAGTTGTTGTTTATTTAAGATGTTAATACTGAGTTTTAAGTTATTGAAGAATTAGCCTCAATGAATAGTGTGTGTGGAACAACTGCAGGCAAGAATCTTTAAAAAAAAAATTAAGCAAACACTAGTTCTGTTCAACCTGAAGTAGAATCTGCCGTGATGATGCTAAAATTTGTGCAGAATAGAAATAAGCTAATAAGGCTGTGAAGTTATGCATAAATATTTAAAGTATATGATCACTCTGTTATTTCTGAAGCATTTTGCAGGTAACATTTAAATCTATGATAAAACTCAGAAATGTTAGCATTTGTTTTGTGGACTTAACTATTGTCAGTTCTGTGAGGTTTTGTCAGAAATTGAAACTCAGTATTCTCTCCAGACATCACGCTGATGACATAATAGTGGGAAGGTTTTATTGTAAACTTTTGAGCTGAGGGCTGAAATATAAATTTTTCTGAATAAGAACTGCTCTAAATGACTATTAATGAAGGCTGAATGACTTTGAAATCAATTTTTGCTGCAGATTCAATATTATTTATTAATTCAATCTGAAATTACCAAACAAAAACAGTGCTTATATTGAAAAGAATACAGTGGTAAAGTTATTTTAGTGCCAGCTAACCTTTGAATCACATATAATGTCAAGCTATTTTACATAATTTTCCCTGCTGTCAAAAGGTAAAGACATGTGATCTCTGTTCCCACCCAGAACTGCTGTAGATAAGTTTTTCGACACTAAAACTAGTTTCAGTGGCATTTTTCAGATGTTGATGGAAGTGCAAAGGAAATTTCATACTAAAAAAAATCCATTTAAATCTGTAGTCCAGTTCCCTTTACTTAACTTTTAATGGAAAGTGATCAGTCTGCAACTAAATGGTAAGATAAAAGGCAAATACTAAAAGAACGAATTCTTTCATTACCTCCCAAACAGCGACTGTGCTGAGTAGAAATTATATTAGTATGTGATACATATTATACTTCTTGAAAAAAGACATTTTCAGAGATGAAACGTGTGATACTTAAAGATCAGCACTAATAACATGAACATTTGTGAATTTTGATGGCAGAGGGTATTCACTTTGAATCATCAGTGAAATATTAGCCCTGAAAAGTCTTTTACTTTTCAGTGGAAAACCCTTCTTACAGGAAGCTATATTTAGTTGCCGCTAGTATAAATATTTTGAATTTTAGCAATAAAAATTACAGAAATTTTTGTCTCATTATGTAAGTGCTTGCATCATAACCTCCATTTTGTTTGCTAATTTGCAAAACCTTAAATATTTACTACTCTAGCCCTTTATAGAAGAACTTTGCTGGCGATTTCTGTACATCAAGCTATTTTTATCCTGCATAGTGCTGTACCTGCACTCGGCAGAATTAGTGCTAATTGTCTCTCAATGGTTTTTGAAGCAGATTACTGATGGGGCAGTTTTGTTTCTACTGGATGTATTAATTACAGCTTGCTACGGTAATAAAAACTTATTACTTCATATTAGTGTTCTAGATTTAAAGAGGAGGCTTTCTGTGATGGTCTGGAATTTATGGGTAGATGAATTCCCTGAAACATTGATTTTTCTTCCATGCAAATAACTTTGCTGCAAATGTGATTCTCAAGTAGCATAATGCTCCCTTTCAGGAACTTACAGTTGCTTAAGTGGCAACTTCCCAGAATGTTCTGGAGTCCATTGAAATGCATAGAAGTAGTTATGATTAATTTTCAGGGTGAATTCTTGAAGCTCTTAAGAATATATATGATATTCAAAGTTAGGAAGAGCCAGGCTACCCAAATCAAGATTTAATTCTCTCAAGAAGGCATAGAATAGAGAAATACTTCTAATTTTTCTACTACATATATTCATTGGTTCACTTTCCCAAGAAGTAAGAGTAAGGCAATTTGAACTCTTTCCCAGGATATTATCTTCTGTATCATTTGCCTTCTTATTTTGTAGTCTTGGAAAGAAATTGTCTTTTGAGAGAATCTTTGAATGATTCTGAGGGGTTTTTGAAAAGTCTGAAGAAGAAGCAGAACCACTGACCTGGAGGATTTTCGTGGAAACTAGAGGTTCATGTAGTATTCTTCCTAGCACCTTACAGAAAGAAAAGATTAATGATAGTTATTTGCATGGCCAGAAGATTACAAGTTGAAGTGTAGGGAGGACTTAGTTTAATTCATAGATTTTTTTTTTAAACTTAGCTTTCAATTATATGGGGCAATTAGGTTCATATTAAGTGATACATGGCCAGATGTGGATTGTTCTTCAGAATGTGTTCCTTAAGTATAATTTATTCTGAGGACCAAAACAAATCTTGCTGAAAATGAATTTTTGTGATTTTAACCGACATCAGTGGGAACTGTAGCGTGTTCATATAATTATAGCATATTCATAGAACTCTATATTGTTAAGAATCAATTGAATAGAACAAAGCAGATTCATTTTTACTATTATTACAGCTTGTAGTAAGTATAAATGAGCAAGGAAAACTAGTATCAAATTTATATATGTGTGAATAAGTTAGGTCTGCTTTCCCTAGTATCTCTTTGGGTGTTCTGTGATTTATTTTATACTTCCAAAGTTGGACACTTGATTCAGTATTAAAAGCTAGTTTTGGGTAACCTCCAAGAAAGAAAGATAACTATTTTGACTTTCAAAATAGCTTTAAGCAGCTATCTTAAAGAGTAAATATTTTAAAGTGAGTGCTAAAATTTTTTAAGTCATATTTTATGTTTAGGTCTGTGAAAGATGAACTTGGCTGAGATTTGTGAAAATGCAAAGAAAGGAAGAGAATATGCACTTCTGGGAAATTACGACTCGTCAATGGTGTACTACCAGGGGGTGATCCAGCAGATTCAGAGACACTGCCAGTCAGTGAGGGACCCCGCCATCAAAGGCAAATGGCATCAGGTGAGCTCACACTGGCGAGCACAGAAGGCGGCGGCAGCCTATCAGACAGAGAAGCCGGATTACAGAGTTACTCTGCGGTGTTGTAAAGAGTTCTTTTTTGTCCGAATACTGAAAACCATTTCAAATGTACTCTGAATAATATCTTAGCTAGTTAATATTTTATATATTTTGATCATATAGTCAATGAAGTATTTTTTGTATGTATTTAATTTGAATTGAATCTAGGTTTTTGAAATATTCATAATCAGTTTCCTAATTAACTATAAAATATTTTTTCTTTTTTTAAAAAATTAAGTTTACTGATACATTTTAGTTATACATAATGGTCACATTCCTGACATTTGTGCCTGTAGATGATGTATTTTGATTCTTTTTTTCCCGTTCCGCTACCCTGCCTTCAGCTCCTCTTTCTTTCTTTACAAATGCTTTGTTTCCATTTTTTTCCTTTCTTTTTCTTTTCCCTTCCTTCCTTTCCCGTTCCCCCTCCCTGGCTCCCTTTCCTATTTGAGCATTTTCTCCCTGTTTCACAGTATCTATCACGCATTTTGGTCCTTATTTGCACTTTCAGGTTCTCACACTAGAGAAACTGCAGTATTTACACGTCTGTTTGATCTGAAATGGAGCACTTCTACTTGCCCGTCTTCATTTTTTACACGTAGTTTTGGCCCATTTCATCAAACTTTTTTTTGAAAAGCTCTGTACAAAAACAAATGAATCAGTAATCTAATAAAAATATTAATATATTTGTTTTCTTTTGACCATACTTGAATATATAGTAGTACAGTTAATAACTTGAATTATAATTTCCTCAATTATTGTTAAAACTTAAAATCTTTTTAAAATTAAAAATTCAAAGTCAAGCATTTCTTTGAAGTTCCCATTTTATGTGCTAATGTTTTTCAAGTATTTATGCGACTTTTGCCAGAAATTAGGACTTTACCAAGTTTTGAGAGTAAATTTGGCTTATTTTCCAGTTTGTGTTACCAAATGTGAATGAGAACCCCATACTTGTTTTAAGTCAAACTGAAAATTTTAATTCTTCTCTTTTTTTGGTACTATCAGTGTGCTGTGCGTGTGTGTGTGTGTGTGTGTGTGTGTGTGTGTGTGTGTGTGAAATGGCAGTCATTTCTGTCCAGGTATTTCATCATGTTACTTTCAGTTCTCAAATTTGTTTCTCCTAGTTTACATAATTGCTTACATTAGCAGTTGAATTTTACCTGATTTTTCTTTGATTCTGTAACTTACACATTATATTCTTTTCAGTGTATTTAAGGTAAAGATGAGAAAATTTCCTATGTTCTGCTATGTAGTAAAAATATGCTTTATGATTAAAAAGAAATAAAATGGTTAAAATGAATTTATAAGTATGTTTCAGTCTTTATCTGTTTGCTTTTGATTCCAGAATTTGAGTCCAGAATCTGAAAACACAATAATCTCCACATAGTACCTGTTTGGATAGGGTTTTTTTTTTCTTTTTGGCCAGATTTGGTTCACTTTGTGCTTCTTGTGTAAGAACCCTGTGTTGTGACCACTGCTGGAGCTTGGACCCTCTGGACGGAGACTGTGATGTGGGTTTTTACAGAACAGTCATTGAATTCCTGGTAGGGAAATGTGGCGAACGCAGTCTCTTTCCAGAAGTCAGGTATTAGGTGGCTACAGGTGGCATCAAGGGTGGCCTTGGAGAAGTTGTCCAGTGGCGGTACAGTCCTCGGCAGAGATGTAGCTCTGGTCAGTACTGTGCCAGCCATCAGCAGCAGCTTCCTGGACACCGGGTCTGGGATGTCACCGCTGCCTCTGGGCAGGGTCAGATACACCAGTGCAGAGCCATAGTGGCCTGTTAGCGTTCAGGGGACAGTGTGGGGCTTGCTGATGTCATTCCCTCTATAGCCTCTCTACGCAGGGATGGTGGAGGACTTGGGTAGGATGGTGGCCCCCCAAGGGGCACTGACCACCTCCTTGGAGCACTTTACATCCAGAACAGTGTGACCATTGTCCTCAGAGGCTATAGATGCCTTGAGGCTGGCCTGCTGGCCAGTGTGAGTTTGCTTCTGCACAGGCGTGATCTTCAGAACTTCATCCTTAGAGGTGTGGCCAGGAGAAAGTCAGTAATCTCAGACTCCTAGATGGGCGAGGAGAAGAGATAAATTTCTTTCAGGAACTTGATTTTCCCGTCCTTGACCAGGTGGCCCAGCTTGGCGACAGGAATCCACTCCTTGGCCTGGCCTTTCCACTGTCAGCCTGGTGCCTCCCTTGGCCTTGAGGACTATTTCCAAAGCCTCCTCAAAAGCTCCACCACCTCTTGTGCCTGGCCTCCTCCAGGTGCTCCAGGGCTCCAGGGAGTCCCAGGCCTCTAGGGCCTCCAGGGCCTCCAGGGGTTGCAGGTGCCCCAGGGCCTCCAGGGCGTCCCAGGCCTCCACTTCACCTGCGTCATCCTCTATTTGGTGTTTTCCAGAGGAAGACGCCAGATAGGCTTTTAAACATAGAGAAAAAATCTCTCTTGAGCACAAAAGAAACTTTACCTACTACTTAAAATAATTTAAACCAAGTCAGAAGAATCAGATTGTAGGGAAAGAAGAATTTACGGGACAACTAGAAGTGTGTAGTTTCTAGTATTATGCTGCCTCAGGCTTTTAGACACTTGTGACAGACATTTCATATTTAGTGATACAGGGTAGGAAATGCTGGAGAAAGTTCTGTCTGACCAAGTTTTTGGCATCTGCAAATTTGTTAAAAAAGTTTAGCAAAACTATAGATTTCTGGGGATGGTATTATTACTTAGTTGTTTAAATTGTATTATCATTATACGTAAAATAGAGTTCCATTATGAAAGCTGTATAATTCATTATGAAAAGATAAAATAATGTTTTTTTTAAGTCAGTCTCTGCTCTTCATTGTTTCCAGCTTTTTATGTGTTTGTGTGTATTAATGGCATATTTTTGTGTACTTCTACATAAAGAACTTGCATTTTGTATAGGTTTATTTACTGTTTGCATGAACTTTAAGCAATTATAACATAAAGGCTATTTTTTTTTTTTTAAGGTTCGGCAGGAACTGTTAGAAGAATATGAACAAGTTAAAAGTATTGTCAACACTTTAGAGAGTTTTAAAATTGACAAGCCCCCAGATTTCCCTGTGTCCTCTCAGGACGAGCCACTGAGAGATCCTGCTGTCTGGCCACCTCCTGTCCCTGCGGAGCACAGGCAAGTGGGACCTGACATTCTCTTCTGGGTGATGGGGCCTTAGAGGAAAGCTTCATTTCATCAAATAGGAGGGGGTATTTTGGGGATACACAAATGGAGTATCAGTTTCTAATTTCCACACCTTATGTGTTGAGTTTGTATTGATCAAAAGCAGAAGTGAATCGTTTGTCAGATCTTGCTTTTAGAATGCCTTACTACTGGCATATTAAAAATGTCTTAAAAGCTGTCAGTTAAGCTGGGCGTGATGGCTCACGCCTGTAATCCCAGCACTTGGGAGGAGGATCGTTGTGAGTTTGAGACCAGCCTAGGCCACAAAGTGAGCTCAAGGCCAGCCTGAACTGCATAGTGAGACCCTGTCTCAAAAAGACAAAAAAAAAAAAAAAAAAAAAAAAAAAAGTTGTCAGTTAAGAAAGGTCTTTTAGGTTTCACATCAGCATTAAAACTTGGATAATTTTGTTTTGTTTTGTTTTGTTTTGTTTGCTTGAGGAGACTAACAATTTGAAATGAAATAAGAAGTGGAGAAATTAAATTCATTGGATTGAATGAAACCTCCGCTCAGTTTCCATAGCGTTAGCATAGAAAGGACTTCACCACAATGTTTAAGTGGCTTATTCCCTCAAGGTCAAATTTCAGAGGTTCTTTTCCCTGATACCCAGCCAGTGCATCGTCATCGTCATCTACATTAAATCTCCCTTCCTGTCTTTCTCTTGCACACACAGTGTTCTTTCTTCAAGGAATACCCCTAACCCCCATCTCTCAGCAGCTCATTCTTCAGTGCTGTGCTCCGTTGTCCCCTTGGCAGTCTTTCTCAGTTTACCCAAGCATCCATTTGGTTCAAAGCAGTAATTGTATTGCATTTATTTGTATCTCCACAATATTAGGAACATGGTTTTATTTATTCAAACAAAAATCAAATAACAAAACTTCCATTGGTGACACAGGATTTGGTACACAGTAGATACTCAGTTAACTGAATGAATAATTCCATTACCTTTACAATGACAAGCCTAAAGCTTGGAATATCCTGTATCTTTGCTGAGAAAAATACCTGACACCCAAGGTTAAAGGAGGAAAGGTGGTTTAGTTCACAGTTTGTAGAGGTTTCAGTTCATAGTTGGCTGGGTCCTACTCAGGGTAGCAGGGCAGAGGGGCATCACAGAAGAGAAACAGTTCCTAGTGGATCAGGGGAGACAGAAGTCAGCAAGGTGTCAAGCTCCCACCAGCAAGTGACAAGTTACCTCACTAGCCCTCTTTCTGCCCCTTGTATTTTACTCAGGCTACCTGCCCTTAGATAGCACTGACACTTAGGATGGGGCCCCGTTAATCCTACCTAGAGTATGCCAAGCCCATCAGTGGACTGAATTAGTAATCACACATTCTTAATCCTAGCGTCACACACTCTAGATCTAGCCACCTCCAAAAAGCCCACCTATGACCCTCTGAGGCTTTGGGGAGAAAGCTAGCCTCTACACCCTAGCTTGTACATTTGGCTAAACTGAGGTTTCCGTTTAGGCTGGTCTTGTGAGTGTTTTATTCTGTAGTGGAATTGTGGCCAGATGTTGCACCATGGAAAGTAAGTTTTCCTTTTGCTAGTAACTGTGGTAATTTATTTAACTGGTCTCTTGAAGTTTTCTAAAAACATTTAAAGGATTGAAAAGTTAATTTATTCTTTCAGAATTTTTCCCAGTACATTACAGATACTTTTCTGGTAAAAACACGAGCTGAGATTTCTTTTTTAGGTCAGTGTGTTTCTTTCAATATAACCATGCTCAGGTATTTTGGAGAAGGTAACCTTGATCTCCTGAAAAGGACCTGTCTCATGTGTAACACGGTTCTTACCAGGAAAGCCCCGAAGTAAATACTAGAAAAAGAAATAATTACATTATGACCTATTAGAACTTGAAAATTTTCTGTGTATAAATGGAATATCTGTTTTTCTGAAAAACATCAATTCTGAAGTACACTCCCAGTTTAGAGCTTAAAGCTGACAATAAATTTAAATATAGGTATAATGGCTAATTGAAGAAAAACTTGAATAGAAATTATGGATAACATTTTCCCATTTGTGAATACTAACCTGGAAACTGGTCATTAGAGAAATAATTGCACTGTTTCGTCCTTTCCTTTGTCCTTCCTTACCTGCACATAATATTGATTGATTTCTATACACATGTACATACTTTCAAATGCTTTTTGTAGTGAAAGTGAATGGGCTATGTATTCTCCAAAACTTCTTTCTCCATGCTAAATTTTTAGACGTTTCTTTTAATTTTTTCTTTTTTTTTGGTTATGTTTATTGGTACAGTTTAGAGATACATAATGACCACATCCATCATAGTGATAAAAGTTTCTATTATGGGAAGCTGTTGTGTATGCGTGAATCAGAAACTTAATAAAAGCAAATATAACACTGTATGTTACCTGGGGAAAAAATCCTATTTCAAACATATGTTGGTGACAATAAGAAAATACCTAGCAACTCTAGGAAATTTCACTAGACAAGGAGTTATGCTTAATATGTGAGAAATAACATGGAAATAGAAGCTTCAGACTTCATGAATAAAATATATAAACAGAACAGGTCTCATCAGTAGTGTTAGTGACATACGTAAGGCGAGTGGTTAGGAATGTGTGCACAGGCTGATTAAGTAAATGTTTAAGTCTGAAACTTAGGTTAAAAGTTATGGGAAATTAGAGTTGTGTGCTTTTCTCTTTTACAAATTTGTTTCTGTTTCAGCTCATTTAAAGCAGGTGTAAAATTTTCCTCTATAGATAATGAGTAGTGATTAGAGTCCTTGGAAAGACATTTGGTTTTAGTTCATGAGATCTGACTTTGAATCCTGCTCCTGACACCTGCTTGTTTTATGACCTTAATTCATTTAACTTCTCTAGAAATTAGTGTCATTGTCTGAAATTTCTGTGTTATAGAATTTTTGTTTTTTGTACCAGGAATTGAACACATGACTTTGCACTTGACAGGCAGGTGCTTGTGCCACTGAATTATATCCTCAGCTCTTGTCATAGAATTAAAAAAGAATTTCATGTGTCAGATACAAATAGTATGTAACAATCAAAATGAGTTTTCAAATTTGATATAAAGTACTATAGTATTCTTTCACCTAAATAGCAAGAGGGCAACAATTTCACTTATTTATTTTCAGCTTTTATTTTTAGTAGTACATGTTTGGAGTAAGATTAATAGTTTGGCTTAATTGTTTTTATGTTATCTTTGCTTCACTCCCTTTTCTCTCCATCTCTTGGTCTCCTTCCCTTTTTGAAGAAAATCTTCCTATTTTCTATTATCTCATTTATTTTGCTCTGTAATTTATTTATACTTTGTGTTTCTCATATAAGACAAACTATGTGATGTTTAAGTTACTTTTTATTTCAGTTAACGTTAAGGTTTCAATGTGCATCTATTTTTCTATAAATTACTTTACAGTAGAATAGTACTGCATTATGCATGAAGATCAGATTTCTTTATCTGTTCATCTATTGATGGACATATAGACTACATCCAAGATTTTGATATTAGAAATTGTGCTGCTATAAACATAGGTGTACACATACCATATCACTGTAATCTGATGCCTGTAACTTGTGTAGGAAGATATCTTGAAGGGAAATATCTAGGTCAAATGAAATTTCTAATATTGAGGACTTTCTATGCTGATTTCCATGTGATTATAGTAGTTTACATTCCACCCAATAATGTAGAAAGGTTTCTTTTTCCTTAGAGCCTTACCAGCATTTGTTTTGATTTCTTGATGATAGACATTTTTTCCTAACGTGGTTTCTCATCTCATTTTAATTTGCATCTCTTTAATGGCCAGCAGTGTTGAACATTTTTTTTAGTGTGGTGATTGGCCAGTTGTGTTGCTTCTTCTGACAAGTGTCTGTTCATTTCAGTTGACCATTTTTTGATTTGGTCTTTAATGGGGGGAAGCTTCCATTTTTTTTTTTAGTTCTTTATATATTCTGTATATTAGTCCTCTGTTTGAGAAGTAGCTGACAAAATTTTTTCCCATTCTGTAGGTTGTCTCTGCACTGTTCACTGTTGTCTTTGCTGTGCAAAAGCTTTCTAATTTGATAGTCCCATTTGTTGATTCTTGATGTTATTTCTTTACATTTGGGATTCTGTTTAGAAATCTTTTGCCTGTACCTGGCAAAGTTGTCAAAGTTTTACGTATTTTTTCTTCCATGAGGTTAAGAGTTTCTGTTTTAATATTTGATCTTTGATCCATTTTGATTTTGGTTTAGTATATAGTGAGAGAAATGAGTCTAGATTCAGTCTTCATGTGGATAGCCAGTTTTCCCATTTGTTATAGTTTATCTTTTTTCCAGTGTGTTTTGGCTCCTTTGTCAAAGGTTACATAGTTGAATGTGCTTGGGGTTGTTACTGAATACTCTGTTCTATGTCACTGATCTGCATGTTTGTTTCTGTGCCCCTGTCATACTGTTTTTATCACTGTAGATTTGTAATATGATTTGAAATCTAGAATTGTGATATCTCCTGCTTTGCTTTTGTTGCTGAGGATTGCTTTTGCTCTTTCAGGTCTCTTCTGGCTCCAAATGGATATTAGAATTGTTTTTTTCTAGTTTTGTAAGAAATCATATTGGTACTTTGATTGTGATTGCATTAAATGTTATATCAGTTTTAGAAAAATGACCATTTGACAGTATTGGCTCTGTCTGTCCAGGAATAGTGCATGTCTTTTTGTGATAGTTGTCTGATTGTACCAACTGGAGTAAAAAACACCCAAATAAATTGAATCAGCTATTCTGAGTGTGGCTGAGGGGATTTACTGAAGATGGAGACCCACTGTAGGGGGCCTTGCTGCCTGAATGTTATAAAGGAGAAATGAAGAAGGAAGGCTCACATGTTTCTTGTGAGGAACTCTAGGCTTCACTTTCACCTTGTGTTGAATCTTTTTCTGTAGAATGTGCTGATACAGATTTTGCTGGCAAGTGTGTGTTCATTGCTGTGAATGTGCCTGACCGTGTGGTTTGGGAGCTTCTGGAACCGGGTCATGGGAAGACTTTGGGAAGGTTTGGAGATACTGACTAAAGAAGCAGCTCTGGAATGCTTTAAGCTGATACTTGATGGGAGATTCTGGTCAGAGCTCAGAACAGCGGAATGCTGATGGAAACGCTGCTGGTAAAGACTGGGCTCGTGAGGTTTCTTTTGGAAAGAAGAAATTTATTGGCTGTTGGATTCCAGATCCTGTGGTTGTGCTTTAGTAGAAAATTCATCTCCATTTTGCTTTTGTCCAGAGACTTGGGCTAAGAATAAGAGCAGAAGACTAATTTGGCAGAAGAAATTTCAGGACAGACTAACGTTGAGGCAGTGGCAAAGCTATTGTTGGAGGCTGTTGGCCAGGTCTGTGTTGAGAACAAAGAGGAGAACTTGGTTGCTGAGAAGGAACAGGATAATAGAGAAGACGGCCTGAGGACATCACAAGAACCGGCAGAATCCCAGCCTTTGCAGCCTCAAGGTTGCAAAGGTGAAGCAGTTTGCTTTGAGAGGAAAACTGCAGAATTTTTTTGAGACGAGAGCCTCACAGCGCCATTTTCTAGAGTGGCAGCAACCTAGGTAATTTTTTTCCTTGGGATTGGGTTTGGAGTGCTCAACAGCCCAGACGTTTGACCCCCTTCAGCCAAGAGATAAGGAAGCCTGGCTACTGCTTCTGCTGGTGGCAGCCCCTTGCCTCATCCTTGTGGTGCAGAATGCAAGAGTTGTGGGGTCTACTTTGTTTTTTGTTTTCTTTCCCGGTACTGGGGATCGAACTCACGACTGCCTGCTTGCAAGGCAGGTGCTTATGCCACTGAGCTAAATCCCCAGCCCCTGTGGGGTCTACTTTGATCTTTTACCATTTCATATAATTCAGTTGTTTATCTTTTGATTTTCTCTCCATTTATACCTTATGGATTGGCATTGTAGAAGTTGAGAATTTTGGGAGACATTTTTTTGGCTTAGTTTGTCATGTTTTTATTTTTTTTGATGTATGCTGAGTTACAGGACTTGGTTGCTGGTATGAATGTCTTTTTAGTTAACTGTCTTCCTGCCATTGATGTGTTCTGGTCATGGCTAACTATAAACCTTTTTTGCCCATGTCACAAGATCTGACCACTTCTGTTAATTTGGGTAGAGGAGCATGCAGAGTAATTGATCTAGTGCTCAGTTGTCCAAAACGAACTGCAGTATTGTTGATGATGCAAAGGAAAACCAAATATTGTCATACACTAAAATCCAGGTAATAGCAACAAATTATAGCACAAAATCAGCAACAGTAATAGAGTCAAAGATAAACTGGATAGTGACATATCATAAGGCCAAATAAAACTACTACTGTTCCAGCTTTAATCCTTAAGAGATCCATAATTATAGCCACAAAGACAAGTCAAATATTAACATACAATCAGTGTCTAGTGATGGACTGACTCTGCCACCATTAACCATAGAAAAAATTCTATACTGATAGCCTAGGGTCAACTAAATATGTATATAATGATAAAGTCTAATATTCTAGTAAAGATGGAGGGATAGGGAAGTGCAAAATGAAAGAAGCAAAATTTAATAAGGGATGATGAGGAGAGAAAAGTGAGATAAAGGATCCTACTAAGGAGTATAAGAAAATTCATAGAATTAAATAAAATAACAAAAAAGAAAAAGAAGAAAGAAAAGTATGTTGCAAAATGAAGAAATAAGAAAAAAAATACCCCAAACCTCAGAAACCCATGAAAGAGAAATGAGTGGAAATAAAATCCCTGCATGTTTTGAAGCAGTGGTTCCTTTCAGAGTCTATAGATTGGAGTCTGCCAAATGTGAGGGAGGGATGGCGAGTGATCAGTTGGATCAGTAGGACATACTTTGTCTCCACACTCATGTTTTTGTGTGTAAATGCTGAGTCCTCCCCGCTTGTCTTGGTGGGCATGGTTGGTCAGTGATGCCTGCTCTATGGCTGTGTTCATTTCAGCCACTCCCAGGTCCTTCTGAGTGGTCCAAGTCACAGCTTTCTCCCGCAAGCTTTGTGGCCTGTGGGTGTGTGTGGTGCCCTCCTGCTCCAGAGCCTCCTGTACCTGTGTGTCTCAGGTTGAGGCAATGTCCAGGATGAGGTGAATCCTGATCACATTGGCAGCTGGGGGAACAAAAAGCCAGCGAACTATTGGATGTGGATGATTGGGTGAGCATGGGGGTCGAGTCTGGTTTTAAGGCAAGCACTTTTCAAACCGAGTCCCCCTCTGAAAATCACACAAAATTGACTTAGCTTTTCAAATTGGAGGGCAGGACTCTTTATCCTTCCCAGGCTGAGCTTAAAATCCACAGCCTGCACCCTCTCTGCAACACTCTCCCATGGTGTCTCCCACTCAATTACTTTGGAAGGGTGACCTCAGAAGCTCTGAAATTAGTTGTTCTGTAGCTCAGTCTTGAGCAACTAGTCCTCTCCCCAAATGAGTCCTGATTAGACATACCCAAATATGGTGGGCGCCGTATTGGATTTATGCTCCCCTTCTATCCTCTGTGCCAAAATAGTCACTTTGGGACTAAGATCTGCCCTGTTTTTGCAGTTTACAAATCATGGGCTTCTCTTGGGGCTACTGCTGTGGGCCTCATTTCTTTCCCTGGAGCTGCTGACTCTGTCCTTACCTTAGGTTGGCAGACAGGTGCTCCTCCCTGGGAGCCGGGGTTAGCTTTCCCCACGGCTTCGTTCCTTTCTCTTGTTCTGGTCCATTTCTTCAGCTTCTCTATGGTTCCTGGTTCTCCTGTCAGCTCTCTCCTGATTCCTGGAGATCTACCTGTTTTCTTCATCATGTCATTTTCCAGATGTCTCAATTCCAGGGCCTGGAGAGGCAGTCTTTGCTTTCCCACTTTTAATCTCATCTTTGGTTTTTTAGAATAATAGACTTTAAGAAACTATACTGTTATTTTTGAAATTTCTCCAGAAACTTTTTCTCCGAAAATTCTGTGTAAATCCTTAGTTTTCTGAAATGTTTTGGGTAACTCTGGCAGAAAAAAAATGACTTTTTAAATATCCAAGTCTCAGGAAGTTGTTGATTATTTCTAGGGAAAGAATTATAGCTGATAATTATTGGTTACTTACTGTATCTTTGTAAGCATTGTCTTATGTCAACCTGCCATTTTCCCATGAATTCTGGCCATTTATGATTATTGCCAATTTATTATTGTGAACCTGATGTACCCTTCAGAAAACTGAAGTCAACTGAACAAGAAAGTGGCTGAGTCAGAATTTGAACCCAGTTCTGTTGAACTTAAATAATTTTTCTTGTATTCAATCTGTTCTATTACTTCAGGACACACACTGAGTGGATTCTGTGGGTATATTTTGATATACATGTATCTATCCAAATATCTATCTGTTAAATTCTTGGTAGTAGTGGTAGGAGAATAAAGAACTTGAAAATAATGGAATAAATATTCCTATTTTGAGCAAAATTTTAAAAATTTATCTGTGGGAGTACCACAGTGAAATTGCGATTTCAGCCAACAGGAAAACGTAATTTAGTTTACATTTTCTGTACAAAGAATTTCAGAGATGCTGCTGTGTTTCACATTAATTTGGTAGTTTTGTTTGTGGTTTTATCCATTTTCTGGCACGGACTTCTGACACAAACTTCTCCATGCCTGTTGCTACATACCAACAGTTTTTGTATACTGTGGTTTTCCACCAGTGGTTCTGCTACCCTGCTTGAAATTATACCATCTGTATTACAAATCTGATGGATTTAATCATGATCATCAGCAGCTGCTTAGATAAATCAAAAGTTTTTTAAATTAAATTTTCCTTTAAATATTAAGAAATTGACTTGTTATGTAGGAGCATGGTGGCAGATTATGAGTAGCACTGTTAGAATTGTCCTAAATTAAAAGATTGCATGTCTTTGGGTACGGTGGCTTATCCCTGTAATCTCAGGTTTAAAAAAGGCTGAGGCAAAAGGATCATAAGTTTGAGCCCAACTTAGATAATTTAGTAATTTAATAAGACCCTGCCTCAAAATAAAACTATTAAAAAGGTTATGTTAATAAAATGGTTTTGGTAGCATTTTATATGTAGTTTTATTAACTATGTTATCTTTAAAGAGATATTTTCTTCCACTGAGACCCAGAACCATAAAACTAGTATTTTGTATATTGGAATGGTATTTGAATTAGTGTATATTCAAGAAATTATTCTTTATTCAGCTTGAAAAATAAATGTGATCTTTTTTCCCCAGGTTTATTGAAGTATAGTTGAAGGAAAAGTTTAATGAATAAACTTAATGATTTTATGTACATATAAATTGTGACATTCACCACAGTCAAGCTAATTTCCATATCCATCACCTCACTTAGTTTGCCTTCTTTTTCTGTGGTGAGCACTCTTAAGGTCTACCTTGTGTTAGAGTTTTTTTGGCGCAATTCAGGAGCAGAATATAAAAGTAAAAGTGACCTTTATTGTAAGGCTGTGGAGAGGAGCCATAACTGGGAGCAATCTGGCTTTTCCTCTACCCTGGATATGGGGTAGAGGTATATGTAACCTTCGGCTGGGGATGGTGCTTAGGACAGGCGTGGATGACGCTGGAGGAGCCGATTGGAATTTTCTTTGCAAGCACTGGGAAAGGAAAAAAGCAGTTGCAATAGGGGAAGGAGGAAGTGACCTCAGGGTAAACATCCCCAGTTTGGCCTTCCTTTGCCATAATGTCCTGTAATTTATTCTAAGGCAAAACTCTTGCACCTTGTTTAGTAGATTTCTAGTGTGCAGCATAGTATTGCTAACTACAGTCACCTTGCTTATGTTAGGTGTTGAGAACTTTTCTTGGGCTACTGAACTTCTGCAGTCCAGGACCAGTATCACTTCTTGCCCTGGTTTGGGTGTGTCCTCCAAAGCTTCATATGTGGGAAAGATAATCTCCAATGCAACCATACTGAGAGGTGGCATCTTTATGATGGGGTGTGGTCATGAGGCTTGGCCCTCACAAATGGATTGGTCCTGTTATTATACAACTGGGTTTGTGAAATCAAGGTGGCCCGCTTTGATGTCTCCTGTGCTCTTGTCCTTTTGCCTCCTGTCATAGGCTGATGCACACAGAGGCCTTTGTCGGATGCTCTCAATTTTAGACATCCCAGCCTCCAGAACTGTGAGAAATAAATCCCTAGGCTTGATAAATTGCCCAGTATCAGATAGTCAGCCAGAGCGCAAAATGGACTAAGACACCCCAGTTCCCTTTCTCTTCAGTCCCTGGTAACCACCATTTTACTCTGTTCTGAGTTTATTTTAGATTCCACATGTGAGATTATGCCGTGTTGGACTTTCTGCAGCCTGTTTCACTTAGCGCCATGTCCTCCAGATTCCCTTCTGTTATTACAAATGGCAGGAATAATATTCCATTGGGTGTGCATGTGTATGTGTGTGTATATGTATTTTCCCTGTATTCACTTATGGGGACCTGGTGAAGATCCCCAACTGCCTGTATTGAGGGGTACAGTGAAAGGATGAAATAAGAAACAGAGACAAATTTAGTAATGCCTGATGGGGGCCTGGGAGGTTGTTCCCTCAGGATGGGCAGAGACCAAGCGATTCCAAACTCCATTGGGTTTCTGCACTGTGCAAGGGCCAACACAGATTCAGGGTCAGTGGAAGATTCAGAGGTGGTTGACTCAGCAGGCAGCGGATAATCCCAGGATGAATCAGGAGGTCGGAGATGGTCTTACGCTAAGAAGGATCTTGCCCTGGAATGTTCTTGTTCGTTTTAATAGTTTTAGTGTAGTCTTGGTGGGAGAGGGTGACCCATCCCAAAAGAGTTATCAGGAACTCCCAGAAGGGCTATAATGATCCCAGGCCTCCATTTATCCTTTAGGGAAGGATGCAGATTAGTCACTGTGAATTTTAGTCCCCAGCACCTGCTCACGTGTTGATGCTGCTCAGGTTATTGCCAGTGTCGTGGCTAGTGTCAGTGATGCTGAAATTAACACTGGCGTGCAGATTTCTCCTCACCGCACTGATTTCATTTCCTTTGGTTATGTACTCTGGAAGGCAGATTGGTGGACCATTATAATTCTATTTCCAATATTCTGAGGAATTTTCATAGAGTTTTCCATAATTGCTATGCCAGTTTATTTTCCCATGTGGTAGATTTTAAAAGTAACATCCTTTGGGAAAGATGGAGGTGAAAAGAGATCATACAAGTCTGAAATTAGTCATTTGGCTTATTCCATAGAGAGACTAAAACTCTATGTCATCAAGACCCAGGAAAATGGCATAATGTATTTCTCTGTACAAATAATGGCAAGACTACTTTTTATCAAGTTTGTTCTAGGGAATATCAGTGAAGAGGAAATTTTTACTGACTTGGTATTAAAGTTACTGCCTTATGTCCCTTGGGTTATTCACATAGAGTAAGTAACTGGTGTCATTTAAAAGCCCACTTTACTGTGATTAAGGCGAAAGCCAAATACTGAGAGTAAACTACATCTCATCCATACAAGTTATTTCCCTGATACTAGAAGGTTAGAGCAAGTTTTCGTATCACTTCCTACTGCTGTTGAGTTGTCTTTCAAGTTTACTTCTCTATGAACTCATCTCCCCCACTGCAAAATATATATCAAAATGAGATTGTTTTGTAAGATTGCTTTGATATCTTAAGAGGAAAATCACTATATCAATGATTTATCCAACATATATTTTATAAATATACATTGGACAGTAGACATCATCTTGGGCTCTGTAGGCAATATATTGGTAATGAAGATCTTGGCTTCAAGAAACCAGTAAAAGACAACAATCTCAGTATTCTAGAGAGCTTCAGCTAGGATACTGGCGCTTGTTATGTGCTGTCAACACTACCACGTTCTGCCCTCATATGTTGGGATGTGGAGACAGAAATGAGCCCTTCCCTCTTCACTGAGGTAGAATGGAATAGGTTTGGTGATTAATGAAATACAGAAAAATGAGAGAAAAATTGGAGCAGATAATTAAATACTTAGGACTCGGGATTTAGCTCAGCAGCCTAAGTGCCTGCCTGGCAAGCGCAAAATCATGTGTTCAGTTCCCGGTACAAAAAAAAAAAAATTAAATATTCGAATCAGTCTTTTGAAGAGTAATTAGAAATGAGAACTGGACTTTATTTAGGAATCAACAACAACTAAGGCTGAGTTAGAAATTTTGAAGTTACTCTTACATGATTGAGAATAGAATATTTACC
The DNA here is from genome assembly GCF_034190915.1 of Cavia porcellus. Taxonomy (NCBI): domain Eukaryota; kingdom Metazoa; phylum Chordata; class Mammalia; order Rodentia; family Caviidae; genus Cavia; species Cavia porcellus. Next base: position 36,908,784 of record NW_026947504.1, on the reverse strand, counting down.
TAATACTATTAGCGGGTTGAGGTCATAATCCGCTTTCTAAACATTCTGAAATCATACTGTCTTCTAAAACTGTGTTTTTGGGATATGGATAGACTCTTATTTTTAGACCACGAGTAGGGTATAAGTAACAGGGTTGACTACCCACAATAGTAACTAATATTTATTGAATTCTTAACTGTGATGCAGATACTCTTTATGTGATTTATTTCTTGATCTTTACAATGATTCTGTGCACTAGATACTGCTATGGTCAAAGAAGAAAGTGACATTTAAATCCTAAATGACTTTATCAAGTACTTCATGAAGATCAGATTAGGTTAAGGCCGGCGGATTGTGTTGAATTGAGCAGCGTGAGCTCACTGGGGCTCAGTTTTGGTAGAGTAATGGAGAAGGCTCAGAGGGTGGGAAGAGATGAACTGAGTATATACGGTTCTTCCAGAAAAGGGAAGCAGACAAATGAGCCGTAGTTGGGAAAGACAGGAGTCACAGTTTGTTGTGAGAGGAGAAGAGTGACAGGATATGCTGATAGGAGAGGATGCTGCATACGAGATGCAGTTACAGAGGGCATGTTCTTGAGGAGCCAGGAGGAGAGATCGATCTGATGTACTGTCGCGGGAGCGTGTGGGCAGCTGACCCAGTCCCAGGACTGCAGTGGGTGCAGAGGTGGACAGAGGTGACAGCTCCCAGAGGTTCTGTGGTGACCCTTTCACTGAGGAAAGAGAAAGCAAGCAGGACCGTCTGAGAGTGAGGACAGAGGGAGCAGGTGTTTTTCAGGGTCTAAATTCTGATCTGAAGGATCCAGAAGGTAGGAGAACATTCTGTTGGGCTTTGAAATTTTATTTTAAAATTTCTTCTGTTTGCACAAGTTTTCTTTATGTTATTTTCATTTGAAATTTCTGTTTTGGAATTCTAGGTATTTATATAATGAATACTTAAAAACATGGTGTTTCTATTTTTTTATGTTACAGAAAAGGCAACTGAAAGATAGAAATTGTAATTCATTAGAGATAAACTAAGGAGTGGGAACAAGATAGTGGTAAGTCAGAATGGACCCACAACATGTGTTACTTTTGCATTTTTACTGAAAAATATCTTTATCTTGCTTCACTTAGCAGCTTATTTCCCATTTTTGTCCCTTTGGCAGACTGCAATATGCTGTAGAGTGTGTGGATCATTGCCTTTCAGTGCCCTTTTTTCCTTAAATACTTGAAATTCTGGATCCCCAGTCATTCTAGATTGAGGCTGAATCCTTGAAAATCCTGAAAAGCTTCCTGAATTAACAACAAGAGATTCCTTTTTCACCTTTGTAACATTTAGTGTTTACCGTCTTCTTCGGACCTGCCATCTCCTCTTCTGGCTTCTGTGACATTGCATTACTTTCTGCTTTTCTATTTTCTGTCTGTGGCCTCTGGAGTTTCTTCCTTTTGCTGTTCTCTGGCCCTCAGCCTGTCGTTCCTGCTTTACCTGGCTCAGCATGGCGCTCGGCACTGTCTGTCTGCAGGCATCAGGATGCAGAGACGAGCAGGAGGAAGGTTCTGGCCCCGCGGCAACTCCTGTTCTAGCAAGATTGTTTCTGCTGTACAGAGCTTGATAATTTAAGCTCTGCAAGAGTGCTTATCTTTTGTCTTGCCACTTAGGTCCCTGGGGATGGGGCCGGTAGCGTGTCCCATTTTCCTCCTGTGTAACTGGGATCAATATGACAATTTCCCTGTAGGGTTATTGTGAAAAGTAAATGATTTAATGCAGGTAAGGTGTGAAGAGCAGCCTGGCACACAGGAAGTGCTCAGGAACGGTTTGCCGTTTCCGTTAGCCGTCCACCGCTCCGACGGCTGGCTATCACCTTGTTCACAGTCGCCTACACAGCTGTACCCTGACCGCCTTATTTACAGTATGTGCCCTTTCTCTGTCGTGGCTGTCCCCTCTCTGCTTTACTTTTCCTCCTAGCAGTTATTCCGCCTGAGATTGTGGCTTTACTGTTTTCTGTCCCCACCAGATTTGCGCACTGCTGTGTACCTCAGCACCGAGAGCATCCTCGGGCAGAGAGTCTGCGTTCAGGAAGTGTTTGTTGGGAGAATGAGTGACCAAAACACCTCCTTAGGTTTATCCATGAGTTTGCCGATGGTTTTGCTTTCCACTCCTCGCACTTGACTCTCAGTTTCATCCTTGCTGAAGTATGCTTTATAGTTCTGACAGCAAAGATCTCTCTCTGTTCAACTCTCCGTTTCTGTCTGAAATACTCGTATTTCCCCATCAGTCTTGAATAGTAGCTTGGAATTTAGGTTGGTTCTTATTTTGTCTTTATGTTCTGTGGATGGCATTAGTAATAATACCAGTATTATTTTACTTTTTGGTGTAGAGTATTCATCTGATTTTTTTTTTTTGTTTGCTTAGGTAACTTTTTCTTACTGTTTTTAATATTCTACTTTTTATTTTTGACATTAAGTGATTTCACTGTGAATTATCTGTGTAGGTTTGTTTTTATTTATACTTAAGACTTGTCCTTTTGTATAAAAATTTTTAATGCTTTAAATAATTTTAAACATGTTTTGTAGTCTGTAACTGACATTTGGGGATCTTAGTTTTTTTTATTTTAGTGATTCTTCTTTGTCGTACAGTTGAGAATGTCTCTTTAACAAAGCTTTTATCAGCCCTTCACTGTGTGGCTTGTTTAGAAACGGTGTCACTTCTGAGAACGTCTGTTTACTTCAGCCAAGTCCTCTAGACACGTCCTGTACTCAAGATCAACTTGTAGGAAATTTCTTCGCTTCAGTAATATCAAGTTGAGTCCCAAATTGTGTGAGGACAGGTTCTTGTCTGTAATTTCTAAAGGAAAGACGTTGGCCTCACTCGTAAATCACAGACCTCAAGCCAGGCGTGGTGATGCACAACTGTAATTCTAGCACTCAGAGGCTGAGGCAGGAGGATTGCTGTGAGCTGGAGACCAGCCTAGGCTACTTAAGTGAGTTCAAGGCCACCTGCATACACAGTGAGACCCTGCCTCAAAAACACAAAACAAACAAAATCACAGGCCTAGATTGACAAATAAATGTACTTATTTCTTCTTTCTAAATTCTGCATTTTTTAAATTGAGGTTATTGCCTGTGAATATCTTTTGTAGTCTCAGTTCAACTTCTATGACTTGTGTAGGCCTCAGATCTCATACGAGGTCTCGGTATGCATGTGACCATTAAATCTTAAGCCTCCAGATGACTGTGGCCCAAACTCCCAAAGGAGTGCTGCATCGTCAGCTCGGGTGCCTGAAGTCTTTCTCCTCTCTTTTTCCTTCTTCGTCTTCCCCCGTCCCCTTCCCAACTCTCCTCCTCCTTCAGTATTTTAGGTATGTCTCTTACATTCTGGTAAGATCAGCTTTGTACAAAAACGGACACTTGTTACATTTGCCCAGCATTCCTACATGTTTTATTGTGGAAAGTTTTATTTTTATTGTCCCTATATATTATTTTTGTAGTTCTAATTCCATAAGTTCTTGAGAGTCTTGTGCTAGTTTATTGTTTTTGATGATATAGTTGAGAATTCTTTGTCAGCGGAGCTTTGCTTGTAGGATTTATGTGTGGACAGAAAGGGATGTTCATGGGCTGGGGATTTAGCTCAGTGGTGTAAGCACCTGCCTGGCAAGTGTGCGGTCATGAGTTCGATCCCTAGTAACCCCCCCCCAAAAAAAAAAAAAAAAAACAGAAAAAAGAAAGGTATGTCCAGTGTAATTCTAAAACGTGTATGAATTTTGAGCTGTATTATAGACCTTTTGAATGCTGGGACCATGTCATACGCCTTTAGTGTTCTCTTGTTTTAAAAATTAAGAGTTGACTCTAAACTAGACAAAGACCTGTGAGATAACTAAAATTCAGTTTGATACTATTTGTAAAGGTTATGTAGTCCTCTAGTCTATGAGAATACCATTGTCCATCTTGTTTTAACATTTTTAGAGTTGGACAGAATAATTTTAAATATCTTAGGTGTTTCAAGTTCAAATGAGTGGCCTAACTTTAAGCCAAAGAAAAACAAGATTCAATCTAGTAATTAACCTTCCTGGGAGTGGTGTGGAATTCCTCCATTAGACTAAAGAACTAATAATGATCTCCACCTTTCTCCCCAGTGATTGAAAGACTTGTTAATAACTTTACATATGATTTAGTATCACTTATTAGTATGACGACAAAAATCCCTTCAGTGTCCCAGCTGCAGTAACTGATTATGGACAGCCTGGGAATGCCGAAAGGGCGCAGTGATTGCTGTAAGTGGGATTGCATCACATTTGGTGTGAGAAGCTCAGCGGCAGCTCCAGGACGCATCCAAGCTGCAGTTTCTGGTAACTGTTACCTTTGCTAACTTAGATAGTATCTTCTGAGGTGACTAAAAGTGTCCCTTGACTCCAGGAAGATTTAAAGTTAAGAATAAATAGAAAATCAAAACTAATAATATTAGTAGCAATATTTTTTGTCAAGGAAGATGTCCATATTTGCACGTTTACTATTATTCACTTAGAATACTGATTATATATATGGGTGACAAGGGTGTTGTGCATGCAGTTTCACTTTAAATATATTACGGAATATTTTAGATTTGTGGGTTTTTTACATAAATATTTATGCTGATACTTTATTAGGATTTTAGAGATGTTAAATTACTTTACTATATATTTATTAAGATTTATAAGTATATCTACATGTAAATTAATATTTTTAAGTAAGTCTGTGAAGGAACTAAGAAGAAAATAAATTATATTAAATTCATAAAAGATAATTTTTGTTGGCATTGTGTCAGCTAGATTTGTGAAGGGGATATCATTCTAACCCTAAAAGAACCTTCTAAGGCCAGGAGTTTAGCTCAGTGGCATAAGCGCCTACTTGGTAAGCACGAGTCATGCGTTTGATCTCTGGTACCAAAAAAAAAGGACCTTCTAAAATCTTATAGTTTTGAACATGGAAAAAGTTTGTAGTAGAAGCTACAAGATTTAAGGAAGAAATAAGTTATATAACAGTGCTTTGCATTTACAAAGAGTTCATGTTTGTTCAGAGAAGTAATATTTTAAACAGATTCCTACTTAGATATTTGTTAATAGATATTCTGATCACAATTAAAAATTACAAAGTGCTTTTTAGAGCTAGAGCTTAACCGCTGAAGTTTAAATTCTCTGAAGTCACTTGATTTGTGGAAGAAGACACCACGGTAGTTCAGTAGGCAGTGGTGATACTTGTCACTACAAGGACTTAAAGAGTTAATATACTCTTCTGGATTAATCAATATATCCATGGGGGGGGGGGCAAAATCTTGATATAGCCTCCCCCATATACCATACAGAAAAGTGAAACCTCTGGACCAAAACCCCTGAAGTTGTGAGCCGAAATGAACACATTCTGTTGTAGGTAGGGGTTGTGCAGAGAACAATTAGAGTCAGGACATGGAGTTTATAATGGTTACTGGGAGTTAACACAAGAAAGTGCAGGAAGTCTGTCCGCAATACCACAGACATAGAATATTTAGTCAAGGACTAAATCCCACAGCGATGTCCCACATGAGTCCAGATGAAAACCCAGAGCTCATGACAGTGCCTCCCACGAGTCCAACTGGAGGTCCAGAGCCCACAAAAAGGACTCACGCCAGTCTCTTTTACGGATCCGTGCCGGGAAGACCCAAAGGTCAGCAGTGGAAGCCAGGAAATCTATGCCAGCCAGGTGAAGGAGCTGTGCTGGTGGGATGAGGGTTCTATGCTGGAGCTGAGAAGTCACACTCACAACAAAGACCAGGGCTGGCCTGAAAAGCACCACAGCCATCCCGAGCTGCTCTGACGATAAGCGCAGTCGAGTACATGCCAGGAAGCCAGTGTGACGAGTTCATCCTGGAGACCAAGTGGCACATGTCTTCCCCTCTTGGAGCCAGGAAGCAATGCTCGATGTGAGGACCAGAGCTTCTCCGGGAGAACCAACAGCTCAGACAGCAACTCGTAGGAGAACCCACAATGCCTCAATGCCTCAACGCAACAGCTTTTCCTTCTCCATGTCTCTATTTATGCTGGCAACTTTCCTTAGGTGGAACATCTATGCTCAGCCCCATGCTGATGTAATCCAGCTGGCGCTAAGTTGACCACCATCTTCATCCATAACACATTGCCACCACCTTTAACCATGGTGGTGTGTACATGACTCCATCGGTGGCATGGGAGAGTCCCATTGGGTCATACAAGGCAATGGCGTGGAGAGCTGAGCTGCTCACTCATGCAATTGCAAAGCAGAGCACAAGGCAAAGAGTGCCAGCCAGAGATATGCCCTCTAGCCACCCACCTCCTGCAATACTGGTGGATGAACGCACTCACGAGTGTAGTGCTCTGATCCAGGCACCTCTAGACATCTCTCGGTCTGGTCACTGTGACAGCGGAACTCACATAGCAGTGTGTTTAAATGTGTACTTGGGTGGTACTGCATGGCAAATTAAAACAGAATGATGTTGTTTGCAGCAATGCTGATAGAATTTTATAGGTAATACTGAAGGAACCTGGCAAACTTTTATATGACACTGATAAACAAGCAAAACTAATCTGTTATGTCCAGGTCACAATAGTGGTTGCTTTAAGGGACTGCGACTGATTGAGAGGAAACATGAGTGAGTTTTCTGGGATATTAAGAAATATTCTGTTTTGACCTCCTGGTGTTTAGATGATACAGAATTTTTTGCATACTTAATATATGCTCATTTTATTGTGCGGATGTACCTCAATTAAAGTAAGTTAAAAATTTTTATAAAGTCAAGGGTGTTGTGACTCCTCTTCATTCTAGAATGCTGTCCAGTTACAGAACCTTTCCTTTCTCAAACTTTGTTTATAAAAGAAGAGGTTGAAGCTTATAGATATTAAGTGATATGCTCATGTGATCAGAAGGCCTAGGAGGTAAAAAGGATCTATAGTTTAGGATTCTAAGCCTATTGCTGACCCTAGATTGCCGTTTTTTTTTTTTTTTTTAGACTTAGGTGTGATATTTAAATGAGATATGGTATTTTTCTTAACTTAGGAATGGTACTTAAATTAGGTATGGTATTTACCATATTTTTATTACAACTAGATGAATAAATGCCATTCTTTTTAGTTATACAATTTATTTGAAAAATGGCAGTATTTATTTGAAGAGTAGACATTAAAATTCATTACCTTTAATGTTTAATTTCAAATCATAGATAAACTTTGTTTTTTGCCTACTTATTTTTCACCAAATAATTCCTCTTAGATTTAGAAATCTCATATATTAACTCTTTAGGTCCTTGTAGTGAAAATATCAGTGTGAACTATTGGAATTGATGTTTCTTTTTATTAGCTATTGACAGAAATGTTTTCCTGCTTATTCTACAGTTATACAGATGAATGTACTAGAAAGTAAGATACTCTTTTTTTCCTAGAAGTTAACTGAGTAAACAGAAGTAACATTCTTGAACAAAAATACCACCTTGTTCTAAATTGCTTACTGTATGGCTTTTTGAAAGATTAAACAAAATTGACAAACCCTTAGCCAACTTTATCCAAAAAAGGAAAGAAAAGACTAAGAACCACACAATTAGGAATGAAAAAGGTGAAATCAAAACAGACCCTGTAGAAATCCAGAAAATCATCTATACCTAGTTTGAAAACTTGTAACCTAATAAAATGGAAAACACAGAAGAAATGGAGTGATTCCTAGATACATATGAACTACCAAAGCTGAATCAAGACGATATAAAAATCCAAAATAAACCAGTATCAGTGAAATCAAAGACGTATTTAAAAATCTATCAGCAGGTGTGAGGATGTAGCTCAGTGGCACAAGCTCCTGCCTGGGAAATGCAAAATCAGGAGTTTGATCCCTGGTACCAAAAGAAAAAAATCAACAAAGAAAAAAGCCCAGGCCCTGATGGATTCACTGCTGAATTCTACAAGAAATTTGGAGAGACCTTACACCACTCCTTTTCAAACTCTTTAGTAAAGGAAGAAATACTCCCAAATTCATTTCAGGAAGTAAGCATTACCCCCATACCAAAACCAGAGAAGGACCTAACTAAGAAAGAGAATTACTGGCCAATTTTCCTAATGAACATAGATGCAAAAATCTTCAATAAGATACTGACAAACAGAATGCAGCAAATCATCAAGAACATTATACACCATGATCAAGTGGGATTCATCCCAGAGGTGTAGGGATGTTTCAACATACGTAAATCCGTAAGTGTAATGCATCATATTAACAAAGCCAAGAACAAAAATCATACAATCATCTTAATAGATGCAGAAAAACCTCTTGACAAAATCCAGAACCCATTCATGGTAAAAACCCAACAGAAAACTGAAAGATGGGTTTTATCTCAGTCTGATAGAAGCCATCTATGATAAACTAACAGCCAACATCACACTAAATGGACAAAAACTGAAAACTATCTCTCTAAAATCTAAAATGTAAGGAACAAGACAAGGATGTCTACTGTCTTCATTCTTATTCAACATAGTCCTGGAAACTTCAGCTGGAACAGTTAGACAAGAGAAAGAAACAAAGATAGGAAAGGAAGAAGTTAAATTATTATTTGCAAATGAAATGACACTCTACATAAAAGACTCAAAAATTCCACCAAAAGACTACTAGATTTATTAGGCAAATTCAGTAATGTATACAAAGTCAACAGTCAAAAATCAATAGCCTTCCTATACACGAATAACAAACTCACTGAGAGAGAAATAAGGGAAACAAAACCTTTCATAGCAGCACCCCCCCAAAAAAAGAAATACCTAGTAATCTAACAAAGGATGTAAGACCTCTATATTGAAAACTACAATATTCTGAAAAAGAAGATTGAAGTGGATATTAGAAAATGGAGAGACATCCAATGTTTTTGGGTAGGAAGAACCAGTATAATGGAATGGCATGCTACCAAAATAGTTACACAGATTCAATGCAATCCCAATCAAAATTCCAATAGCATATCTCACAGAATTAGAGAAAACAACCCTAAAATTCATCTGGAACCAGTAGAGACCTAGAATAGCAAAGGCAATCCTGGACAACAAAGACAAGACAGGGGACATCACGATTCCTGACTTGAAATTGTACAATAAAGCTACTGTGGTTAAAAACAGCTTGGTATTGGCAAAAACAGACCCAAAGATCAGTGGAACAGATTAGAAATGCAGAAACAACTCCAAACACACTAAGACTCCTTATCTTTGACAAAAGTGCCAAACATAGTCACTGGAAGAAAGATAGCTTCTTTAATAAATGATGCTAGAAAAACTGGCTCTACACATGCCAAAGATTAAAACTGGACCCATATCTTTCACCATGCACTAAGCTAAAATCAGAATGGATCAAAGTCTTAGTATTAAACCAGTTATAATAAATCTACTGGAAGACAGAGTAGGTAAAATTCTTGAAGATATTGGTGTAGGCAAAGACTTTATGCACAAAACCCCAACTGCATAGGCACTGTCATAAAAAATCAACAACTGGAATCTCTATTGAAAAGCTTTTGCACAGCAAGAAAAACCACCAACAGAGTGAGGAGATAACCACAATGTGGGAGGAAATGTTTACCAGCTATACCTCAAATGATTACTGCTGAGAACATAGAAAGAACTCGAAAAAAGTTAGACTTTCCAGATTTAAAGACCCAATCCAAAAATGGGTATCTGAGATGAATGCACACTTCTTAGATGAAATACAAACAGCAAGCAGATATGTGAAAAAATGTTCAACATCACTGGTCATTCGAGAGATGCAAATTAAAACAACACTGAGCTTCCACCTGACCCTAGAAAGAATGGCTGTTATCAAGAAATCAACCAGTAACAAATGCTGGAGGGGCTGTGAGGAAAAAGGAATCTTTCTCCACTGTTGGTGGGAATTCAGAATTGTGCAACCACTGTGGAAATCAGTGTGGAGATGCCTCCAAAAACTAGGACTAGCGTTCCCATTCAATCCAGCTATTCCCCTTCTAGATATCTTCCCAAAAGAATTAGAAACATCATACCACAGTGATATATGTGCACCCATGTTTATAGCATCACAATTTGTAATAGCTAGATCTTGGAAACAACTTAAATGCCCATTGACTGAGAAATGGATAAAAAGGATGTATTATTATACAGTGGAGTACTACTTAGCCATAAAGAAGGATAAACTGGAAATTTTTAAAGATAAATGGATGCAACTTGAGACCATACTCATAAGTGAAATAAATAAGACACACATGGGTAAACATCATAATATTATCTCACTGGTGTGAGAAGCTGAAAGAAACAACGTGTATATATATGTATGTATTTGTATAGAAAAAGCTAAGGTTAAAGAAAACAATAACAAATTAATATTAGAATTATAACAATGTATAGACAGATAAAACCAAATAATTTAAAATATTCAGAAAGACAGGGAAGTAGGAAGAACTTGGTAACTTAAGAGGGAGCCTTTGCATCTATTGGAGAAGGCTGTACGAATAGCAGACCCTGTCTCTTAACATGGCGTGAAGGGAGGGCTCTGCAGAGAGGGCTCTCTTACTTCCTGGAATCCTGGAGAGTGATTCCACGACACAGCCCGCCCTCTTTCTGCTGCTCAGGCCTTCGGGTAGATTTTGCAGACCAGGCAGTTCATTTTGGGTGTGTGCTGAATCCTTGTTTCCAGAAGGTGCCAAAGCGATTAGCAATCCTGTTATTTCATTTTTTAGGGGCTCAGGTATTTATTATTGTAGCATAGTTCATATTTACAATGTTACCTTCTGAGAATAAAAAGTGGTGACAATTATTTAAGACATAAAGAAGCACAGGGCAGTATAAAACTGTGTACCTTCCATGGTGTCTAAGAACTTTACTGTATTATTATCTTGATATCTTCCATAAGTGTTTCTTCAAATTCTATGATTTTCCCTCAACTTCAGAGAGAGAAATTGATGTTCAGTTGTGTCTTGTATTCGATTATATGAATGTATATTAGTTTATGTGTTCTGACCATGAATATTTGGGTTGTTTTCCGGTTTTCATTAGAAGCAGCAGTGTTAAAGGCATTTACATATAACACTGATATTTACTATAGGAAGAGGAAATACTGGATTTCAGAAGAAGTCAGGCCTACTTGCTTGTAATAGAATAAGGTGTATTTCTGTCTTTCCTGTAGTGCAGTGTAGGCATTCTTGTGTTTACCCGCAGATCTAACCATTTATTCTCCATATTTGAAACCCTAAATGCTAGCAGTGTTGTTTGTGTGACCATTAGAACAGAGGTCAATGGTGCTGTGTAACCATACTAAACTCTCAAAAGAGAGCAGCAAAAGAAGCCCTGTGAGCTCTATTGTTTACACAGCCTGGAAGCTGTCACTGAGTCCTTAAAGTGAAGCATGACATTGTGCAGCAGCGCGCTAATGGACAAAGAAGCACAGAGCAGCATCGAGGATGTCCTTCGGGAAGCTGACAGAGTCTGTTACAGACGTAATACCAAGCCGCAGTGAGATGGAACCGAAGACTTAGGGAGCACAGGCCCACTTCTGTGAGCTGTCGGGCCTGCCTCAGATGGCACATCTGGCTTCTTGAGCAGTTGGATTCAGACCATTTATGCGCCCATCAGAATGCTAAATGACAGGACAGGGTCAGCAGCAGCAGACTTGGAAGGCAGCCCGTGGCCCAGCTTTGCAGGAAGTCTGCAACGCGGCTTAGCTGGATGTGTGTGCAAAGCGGACTACAGGTAGCAGGCTCCCAGGCGACGTTTAAACAGCAGTGTTGGGGGAGACAGCACGAGCCAAGGAGGGCTCTTGGGGTTCACTGCATTGCGTCCAGAAGCAGCCAGGCCGCCTTGGTAGGCTGCAGCTGAGGGACAGCCTGGTGTGGAGTGTACGGCCAGGCCCGGCTTGCTTCTGTGGGCGGGGGCTTCAGACTGGCTGTGTAGTCAGAAAAGCAGGACCACAAACAGTGCCAGGCTATTTAAATAGCGGGCACAGCTGCTAACAAAAGGGAAAACTTGATGTGTGCTCTGCTGGAGAAGGTTGTTAGCTGCGTTTTTGTCTTTGATTATAATCAATCACACTGCGGAAAGAATTTTTTTTTTGTCTTTTTCGTTTTTATCGGTTACCAGCATGCGGGCACACATACACACATGCAGAAGTATAGTTGCACTCCACTGCTTTTCACCTCTTATCAAAACAGAAAAAAAGTTCAGTTTGAAACATGGTTGCCTTGAAATATTAGAAAGAGAGCAATTTACCCTAAGACTTTTATCCTTTGCTAGTCTCATCGTATTTGCATATTATTGACAGAATGCCTTAAAAACTGTTAGTGCCCTGCAGCCAATAATGTAATAATTTTTAAGACTTCAAGGTACCCTGTAGCCATTTTACTGTCCACCAGTCTCTAGTTTCTCTGGTGTTATTTCTTTTACTTTCGCCTTTTGAGGGCCCACAGTAGAGGCTGTGTGCTAACTGAGGGCGTTCAGTAAGTGTTCAGCTGGACTCCAAGGGTTAGGCTGTTAGTGTCCAGTCACCTGAGTGGAGCTTTCCCAGTCATTCTTGCCCTGGGTAGTTTCAGGAAGTAACCTAATGTCAGCCATCGAAATATGCCGAATTGTAACGCATCAATATTTTCTTTAATGCCTTCTTTGTTCCAAATTTGCAACCTTTTGGACTTTTCTTTCATTTTCTTATCTTGACCTTAAGAACAACATCACCTGTTTTTTAGTACTAGGAGTGGAATTCTGATGTCAGGTAAATTAACCCATTTGTGACAAAAGTTGCAGTTTGCTTCGTATTTGCATGGACTTCATGTATGTTATGTAGGAAAATTCAAGGAACAAGAATTTGAAGAGAAAAGTTTTTTTTATTATGTTCCACTGTTTGCAACATTACAAAATGGAACACTCGGGGCTGAGGATTTAGCTCAGTGGCATAAGCACCTGCCTGGCAAACACAATCCCTGTGTGAGTTCAATCCCTGGTAGCCCCCAAAAAGGTAAAAAAAAAAAGGAAAGAAAACCCAAAAACGGAACACTAGGCATAAATGCGTTAAAGGCATGTGGCAGATATGGTGGGGTGAAATGTGATATGAATAAGGGATTTGACGTACTACAAGTACAAGCGTAGCCATCGCGAGAGAGAAGGTAGAAGTGCAGAGGAAGAGACAGTTCAGGAAAGAACAGCCAAGATCAGGCCGCGAGTAATAAAAGTGCCTCACCTAAAACCCAAAGAGACAACTAACTTGTGTGCTGACAAACTTTAAAACTTCATTGTTTGGGCTGGGCGTGGTGGCACACACCTGTAATCCCAGCGCTTGCGAGGCTGAGGCAGGAGGATGGCTTCAAGTTCAAGGCCACTGGGAGCAAAGTGAGCTCAAGTCCAGTCTGAACTGCATAATGAAACCCTGCCTCAAAAGACAAAAACAAAACAAAACAAAAACCCTTCATTATTTGAAGGCGACATGTTTTATATTATATGAAACAAAATACCTTCTTATGTGCTAAACTTTTAATTTATTCGAATTCTTAGTTACATTTGGAGGTCTCTGTACTTGGGATGAGTCTCACTTTTCACACCCTCAAAATATGAATAATATTTTTACATATGAATTAACTGTTTTCAGGATTATGTTGCTAATCCTTATCATTTGTAATTCGATGAATTAAATGGTGAGCAGAGAAAATCATCTTGGTTATAAAAAAAAATTAGTAAAATATGCCAGTAATTGTATTTCAACTCTTGTCCTGTTTCTAAGCTTTTAATGCTTTTTAAGAAGTTATGTATTCTTGGATTAGGATGGTAATAAATAAAGGTATTGACTTTCTGTTATACTATTAAAATTATTAGATGAGAGTAGTCTGCATTGCCCTCTATGGGTGATTAAATGTTTACAAAATAATTACTGCTTATGTATTATTTGTGTGTATTTAGTAACTATGTCAATACATATACTTCAGATAAAAGAATTTAAAAGCAAACCTAATAGTTAGGGCCATGAATTGGCAAAAAGTTGAACAGGAGATTTTGAGCAAATATATTTGTTTTTGTTTTATCAACTAAGTTGGTATTGAAAGATTTTGGCAATTTAATGTTTTGTTCTTTTTTTTGTCAGAGCGCCACCCCCGATCCGGCGTCCCAGTCGAGAAGTGAGACCTCTGAGGAAAGAAGTGGCAGGAATAGGAGCCCGGGGACCTGTAGGCCGAGGACACCCGATATCAAGGAGTGAAAAACCTTCTGCAAGTAGGGACAAGGATTATAGAGCGAGAGGGAGAGATGACAAGGCAAGGCTGTCTGCTGTGGTTCCCTCCCCGAGGCGAGGTGCTGACCTGGGTGACCATTAGCCTGGGTCTTGTGGGCTTTTCAGGTTTTGATGTGGAAGAGTTATGAAAGATTCAGAACCTAAAAAATGGTCTTTATTTGTTGAAGACCACAGTGTAATGCAGAGAACCTCAGAGGCATGGTAAACACACACACACACACACACACACACACACACACACACACACACACACAGAGGAATAAAAGTAGTACAATGAATCCTACGTAGAAATATTCCAAATAGAATTTGAAAATTTTTGGAAAATATTTTGAATGAAAATGAACAAGAAGTGAAAACATAATTGTAGGGATATAAAAAAGCCGATAAATATATTCACAGAATACGATGAGGGATATGGTTTTCTGTTGTTAAAAATAAAAAATCTTTTATTTATTTGAAAGTATAGAGTTAAACAATATATATGTTTCTTTAGTAAGAAGATTTCTCATGGTTAATGCTCATTATGGTCATGAATTTAACTTGGGAGGTTGAATGGCAGATAGGCACAGCACTGTATGAAAATTCTCACAGACAGTGAGTTACAGATGATCTTGCAGAGGAAGGCACGAGCCAGGATGATCTGATGCATCTTAGTGTTAGTCTTAGTGTTAGTGAAAAGCCTTAATTTAGTCAGAAGTTTTTAGCAATAGTATTTCTGTTCCATTGTGATACCTTAAATGGAACTTGGTCTTCATTTTCACACAGCACAGGAAAAGAACTGTGGCCATGCGTTACTGGATATTCCTTTGCTAGGTAACATTCAGAGTAATCACATGTAATTCATGAATAGTCTTGCAAAATAGGTATCTTATACCCATTTTAAAGTTGAAGCCAGTGTAGAGAACTAAAGTCACTCGCAAAGGAAGGGAATGGAGTCCGGAAGAACAGAATTTGTAAAGTCATAATATTTTTGTCCTGTTTACTTTAAGCCTTTCGTATTGTGTTGTATTCTCCTATCAAGCTAGATTTTGCAAATCTGGATTGGATTGAAAAAAAATTCAGAATAATTAAATATTGAGTTTAAAGTGTGACGGCTCTTAAGCTAAGAACAAAACCAAGCAACATTTGTTGAATGTCAGATACATTTTTTCTGGAGATTATAAAAAGTCTTTGATTTGTACTGTTTCCAAATACTTTTCTAAGTCTGATTTACTCTTTCATTGACATATAAAAGTACTCAGAATGTTACTGAAAACTAAGTCATGTGTTTAAAACAAAACTGCAGTTGTTTTGCAGATAAAAGAGACCTTCTGAGTCACTGTGGAAATAAAAGGGACTAGAATTTACAAGACAAACTCATAGAAATTTCATTTGAATTTGAGAGGTCTACTCAGCTCAGTTCTGATTTTCATGGCCCTTGAAGTGTTCAGCAGGATACTGCCGTCTCAGGGACGAGCTGAAGCTGATGGGTTAGGTATAACTGATAGAGCCACTCCAGGCAGATGCGTCTGAAAGCGGGTGTTGGCAGTATCCTCAGAAGTGTGGGAGTGTGTCCCCCTCTCTTTTTCTTAGTAAGTTTATATGTTTCATCTAACTTTAAAAAAATGAAGCAGGATAGACTAGAAAATGGAGCGTTTATTGCTCATGGTAAACGTAGTATTACTGTCAGAAACAGTTATATACATACATGAAATTTAGTTATATGAGCATATCTCATGATCTAGAAACACATTTATTACTTTGTGTTATGGACAGAAGTGTGGAAGTTGCTGCTGTGTTCCAATCACTTAATTTTATATATGTCAAAAAGTGAGGATAAGAGAAATTATTTCTCTTTTTCTTTTTAGTACCAGGGATTGAACTCACAACCTCATGCTTGCCAGGCAGACGTTTAGGCCACTGAGCTAAATCCCCAGCCCTGAGAAACTATTTCTCTTGTCTGAGTTCTCTGATATATTTGGGCTTTTAACTTAGTAACAAATGTTACTCTTCCTTGAGCACACTTAATGCGTTTTGGAGTTTTCTACAAATGACTGCTTTTGAAGGCTTATACATGTGTTGATTTATTTGATCCCTGCACTTGGCTGTGAGCTCAGCATAAATTTCTGTTGTATGTACGGAGAAGCTGAGGCACCATGGTCTTAATTGCTAGTAAATGGTGGGGCCAGAATTTGAATCTTGATTGTCATCTCAGAGCTTTTAATCATCGTGTGAAAGAAAAACCATGGTATATGTGTATGTATATGTATATAAAAATAGTTAAGACAGTTACACTGCTGATTTCTTTGAGTTCGCTGAACTCAGAGAAATATAAACTAGTGCTAGAAATATAAACTAGTAAAAGCATACTTGAAAATACTTGCTATTTTATTTTAATTTACCATGAATATTTCTTTCTAGTGAGAGTACTAGTTCATTTTCTGATAGTGAGTGCATTATTATTATTATTATTATTATTATTTTGCTTTTTTAAATTGATAAGATTCAGGTTAGATCCATAGTTAAAATGGTATTTTTATTTTTTGAAATTTATTTATTTACTTTTTCCAACTCCATTTTATTCATAGATAAAAAGAAAGAAAAAAACTGCAACAGAATTTTAAAGTACATCAGTCAGGGGGCAACAATGGTACATACATTACACATTGTCACCCCAAATCATTCACCCAGAGCACAGGACGTCTGCCTTTAATTGTGCAGACAATACTGGCGCAAATCTTTATCTTCAGCCAACTCAGAGAAATCAGCAGTGTAATGGCCTTAACTATTTTTGTATACATATTCAGACACATACACACATACGTGTTTTTCTTTCAGCCTGTCACACTAACGAAACACTGTGATGTTTACGCATGTGTATAATTACTTTATGTAGTGATCTGTTGTTGAAACCTTATAGTTTTCCTCCTTGAGGTTCACAGAGTCTTTCATGAGGCCACTCTGTAACCCCGTTTACCTAACAAATCTTTATGAAGCTGATGCTTTGTGTCAGTCATACTTGTAGGTGCTAGAAATATAACCTAGTAAAGATGATCCCTGGTCTCAAGCTGAGCATTTTCTCATTGTTGAGAGGGAGTTAGATGAACAAGGTTACCTTACACTGTAGTTTTCCGTCTTCCTTGAATGTAGCTGGTGTCTTGGTCTGAGCTCTTGTAACAAAACACTGAATAAATGCATGAACAATGGAAATTTGTCACTTCTAGCTCTAGAGGTTGGGAACCCCAAGATACGGATCCAGCAGACTTAGTGTCTGGCGAAGGCCAGTTTCTCATGGATGGCCCTTCTGTTGTGTCCCTCAAGTTCCCTGGAGGACCAATCCCATTCGTTAGGGTCGGGGAACTCATGACTAAATTAACTTCCAAAGGTCCCACCTTTTAATAATAATGCATTAAGAACTTGGCTTTATTTAATTTTAATTTTATTTTTATTAGCACGTGCTTGTAGTACAAAATGTTCGTATTCCTCGTATGGAGTTGGCGCCCGTACCTAACACGTCTTAGTCCTCCTCACCCCCTTTCCCTGCCCTCCCTCTCCCTCCTGCATCTGTCTCTCCATCCCATCTCATCTGAGAAGGGTCTGTCTCTAAACTTCCTGCTTTGTGTTTCGCTCTTTCTTTTTATTTTGGATTTCACATATAAGAAAAACCAGTGTGTCTGGTTTATTGCGCTTAGCATTATGATCGCCAAGGACATCCATTTTCCTGCAAATGACTAAGTTTACCTTTATTTATGGCAGCATAGTAGTCCATTGTGTAAATCCCTCGTTTTCTTTGACTGTTTATTAGTTGAAGGATAGGCTGATTTCAAGACTTAGCTGCTATAGATATGGATATTCATATGTCACTGTACTGTGATATCTAACTCTGTCAGGAAGGTACTGAGGAGGGGAATAGCTGGATTGAATGGAATTTCTAGTTTTAGTGTTTTGAGGAATCCATAGTGCTTATACTAGATCACATTCTGCCCAACACGTGGAGGGCTTCCACAGCCTCACCATTGTCATTATTTGATTTCTTGTTGATGGCCATTCTTCGTGGAGTGGGAAGGTATTTCAGTGTTATTTTAATTTGCATTCTCTAATGTCAGAAATGTTGAGCATTTCTTCATGTATTTATTGGCCATTTAAATGAATTCTTCTGCAAAATGTCTATTCATTTCACTTGCTCCTTTTTTCATTGGGTCTTTCATTTTGGGAAATCTAATTTAAAAAAAAAAAACTCTTTCTATAGTCTGAATATTAGTCCTCTGAGAAGTAGCTAGCAAAAATTTTTTCCCACTCTGGATGTTCTGTCTTCACCCCATTGTTTGGTTCTCATGCTGTGCAGAGATCTGATCTTGATGAGATAAGATCATGAAGATCGTGATAAGGTCTCATTTGTTGATTAGTACTTTTCCTGTGAACCAGGTTTCTGTCTGGAACTCATGGCCTGTCTGTATGATGTCAAGAATTTCACCTATTTTATCTTTCAGCAGATTGTTTCTGTTTTAACATTTAGCTTTTTGATCCTTTTTGATTTTAATTTCACATGTGGCAAAACATGGGGTTTGGGATAAGGTTAATGTTAAATGCAGTGTATTAGTGGGAAGTATTCTGGTTAACTTGAAACAGGCTGGACCTGGGGCCCTCGCGTTTGGCTCAGGTGAGAGCTACATTATTCTTCCTGTGTGCCTGATAATAGAACAGCGGTGGTGGAAGCCAGGGATAGAGGATAAAGAAGGACTTTGAGGGTAAGAAGGGAGTTAGTGTGGTGTGTCTAGTGCTTACTGCAGTTCCTGGTATGTGGTTTTAGCTGTCAATCTGACGCGAAAGTAAGACACAGAGAGAACGCGCAATCACTTTTTTAAAAAAAGTAAATAGTGAGGTGAGTTCAGGAAATCTTGTACTTGTTTTGGGCATCGGATCCAGCTCATAGAGGAGTAAGTTTGTCAAGTAGGAGACGGTGGCTGTACAGGCCAGAAGGTCAGCTGTCATTCAGCATCCTCAGGATATCCCTGTGACTGGGGACCAAGTATTATTGCTACCGCTAGCCACTGGCTGTCAAGTCAGGTCACTCACTGCCAAACGGGAGGGTTGGCTTCTTTGTTTGGAAGAACTTTTCTCTGAGAAAAATTCCTTCTTCTGCTGATCTGAAAGCTACCTCTTTTTGTTACTTTTTAAAATCCTGATTCTTTTCTTTACAGTAGTGTAGAACAGGCTTGTTAGTTGTGTTGCTTTGTTAGCCTCCTCTTCTTTTGCTTAAGTATCTTTAGTTTCTTTGGTCCTCTTCTGTATGCTGTAGTGTATGAGCCCTAGTCATCCTTCCCTGGGTATAATTAATCCATCAGCAGGACTCAGCTGGTAACTAACCAGGTTCACATTATCCACCAGTGTGAGAGGCTGAACAACGAAATGCAAAAACTATTATTTGTACTTCGGGTGAAGCTGTATTAATCTCTGACTCTGTAGTATTTGGTCGATCATTCTAAATCTCATTATCTGCCGTAGAATGGTTAGCCACTATTATTAGAAGATATTTAACAGAGCTTTCTTGATATGGGTAATTTAGATATTAGTAAAAACAGCTAAAATATTTTGCTTTCAAGAGGAAAAAAAAAGTGTGTCAGCCTTCTTGCTAACAATGAGCTTAGTAAACTTGTGAAAATCTAAGGCAAGAATTCCAAGGTCATTTGAGAGTCACTGCAATTAGTATTATGCATGAGTAATGTATAATGGGTGAGATTAGCTTTATAGTTTGAAAACAAGTGTTTTAGGTGTTGCAGTTAATTTGCTGGTTGGCTGATACCACAGTTATTTGTATATGATGTCTATATTTTAATTTATCTATATATTTATTACAAGAGTAATGGTCACCTATTTATCTTATTTCATTCTAGTTTTCTGTCTTTCCTATTACCTTATCATTTTGCCTCGAAAAGGTTTCTAAATACAGAGTATGTCATTCTCTCCCATTGGAAAACCGAGTTCCTGGGCAGACTGTTTGATGAATGTTTACCTGTGTTTCTTCCTTGCAGTGAGAGGCTTTTACTTCTTTGTTCACCTCCTCCTCCACAAACCCCTTTTCCATACTGTCGCCTGAAATGTCATCTAAACCGTTAGTCGTATTGTGTCATTCTCGTATACTTAGTGTAAAACCCAGGATTTATTTCTACCCCGTCTCCCGCTTCTTCCTTCTACTCAGTACCTTTTGGTCACAGTGACTAATCAGATTTTTTCACAACCCTTGAAAATTTATGATTATGTGTGGTTTTACTTTGTTTACTGGTTTTCCTCTACTAGACTAGATGCTCTATGAGACCATGAGTGTTTTCAATCACTGCTCTAAAAGCCAGAGCACAGTAGAATGTGCTGCTCCTAATCGATGCTCAGATTTCTGTTCTAAAATCCGGTGGTCCTGTTGCTTGCAGATAGGTAGGCGGCTTTCTTTTCTCTTGGTATTTTTATCAGATTCTCCCCTGCCACTTGGACTCTTCCTTTACAATGAAATTCTAAATTTAATTTGCTGTTGCAAATTACAGCTTCCCTGTGAAGACTTGTTAAGCCCCGTATTAGTTTATTTCGCATTATTTAGTTGATTTATTTCTAGACTAATTTTTAAATGATTGCAGTGTGTTCCCAGTGAATCATTTGAATGAGACTTTGTAGCTTTGGCCTGTCCATCTATCAAATGTGATTCCGGGCTATCTATTTTGGATTTGTTGATGTTATATTTGTTGTATGGTTAAGGCAGAAACGTATTCAGCAGTGTCAGTACTGATACATGTCTTCTGAAATTTAAGGATGTTAATAAAAATTAGCTTGCAATTCCTGTCATATTCCCCAGATAAAGTAAATTACTTATTTTGGGGGTCAAGTACTGCGGCACTGTTTATCATTTACTTAGTTGATAAAATGAGAGGAGCATCTGCAGAGGAAGCGTTTGGTTCTCCCCTAGTCCTGGGTGCATCTGTCATCGGTCTCAGCAGAGCTGGATCAGAGAACTCTGTCATGTCCTGTGCCTCTCTCCCTGTACCGTTCAGGAGACGGACACTCGAGCTTCATTGTTCCATCAGGCAGGGGCTGTGGGGCTGCCGTTCTGGAGATGTCCTTGCCTCTGCCTGCTAAGCAGTTTCTGTAGTTGAGCTGTCTGGCAGATCAGTGTGTTCCTTTATAGCTCTTCAAATTTAAAGCTCTTCAAAGCCGAGTAGTGCTTCATTATTAAATCAAGAATTTGTGGTAAAGCATATTGGTTTAATGCTCTTAATAATACTGTTTTTCAAGGTCATTTACCAGTGTCATTACCGTGACTTTATCATGTGGTCCAAGGACCTTACTGGAAGAAACTTGGAATCCTGAGCCTTGCTTGTAGTAAAAAGACAAAAAAAGATGTCCCAAGCCTTCCTTCCTCTACGGCTCCTCCTTGGATGCTGTGGAGGGCAGTTCTCCAACCACTGCTGCTCTTAGGCTTTAAGCAGCTGAGCTGAGCCTCAAACAATCTGATGTGGAACAGTGTGGGTTTAGGGGGGCGGAAAGACCCTGAATTCAGATCTCTCCCTGACATTTATTTGTGATGTTAGGTTACTGAGCTTTACTGAGAACTAGTTTCCTATCTATAAAAACAAGAAAAATTATAGCTACCTTGTAGAATTATTGTATTAAGTGAGATGGTGTTTGTGAGATTCTTCTGCCACGTGGTAGAGTCTCAGTAAATTAATTTTCTTTCCTGTATGTTGCTACATTAATTATTCTTTAGGAGTGGTGGAAATCCTCTATGTCCAACAATTAGGCTTTCCTAGTTTGTTAGCATCTATCAAAGATTATTTTAGTTTTACCCGTAACTGTCCCTTTTAGAAGGTAGATTTGAAGATATAAATAATATTTGAAGATATAAATAATAATAGTAATAAATTTAATCAGTTTAACTCTAATTAATTAAATATAGGAGGATAAAATTTGAACAATCATAAATTACTATTTTAAACTGTAAGAAAATACTTTAGAAGTGATTCTGTTGTACTATTTTGAAAGCCTAATGATATTAAAATTGTCTTATTACTGACTTGTTTATTTTATGGCTGCTCTTAGGGAAGGAAAAATATGCAAGATGGTGCAAGTGATGGTGAAATTCCAAAATTTGATGGTGCTGGCTATGATAAGGACCTGGTGGATGCCCTTGAGAGAGACATTGTATCCAGGAATCCTAGCATTCACTGGTTAGTATTTTAAGTTCTTGAATTAAAATAGAAGAAAAAAACAGGTATAGCTTGGCAGAGTATCTTTTTTTTGCTATCCTTTATTTTCCTGATTATGTTATGAGTATGCAGAAATGACAGGACGGTTCTGTCAGTATAAAACAGGCCATTTTATGTGTTAACTTGACATTGATTGACAAAGACCTTTAATTGAATAACATAGTAATTAATACCTGCAGTGCTTTCACTGATCATTTTATGCAGTCAGAATAATGTTTTAATAATGTTTCATAAGTAAAAAATACGAGAGAATTTTGCCCCTAAATCGAAGCTGTTGTTGGATAAGCATTGTGAATCTTTGCTCTTGCAAAGGGATGACATAGCAGATCTGGAAGAAGCTAAGAAGTTGCTGAGGGAAGCTGTTGTCCTTCCAATGTGGATGCCTGACTTCTTCAAAGGGATTAGAAGGCCGTGGAAGGTAAGAACTTAATAGCAGGGTGTGAGGGTCAGGATGCTGCTGGCAGGTAGTTTGTGTTTAACCTAGTTTGCAAGACAAGGGAGGTTTGACTTGCAACCACCCGGAACACCTGGGTGTAATTTGTGGTTGAGATGTGTGGTGTGAGCCAGCCGGCTGGAGTGTTGAAACTCTCCTCTTTAGTCTGTCACTTCCTTTAAGTGCTGACCTAGAGGCTGGCTTTAAGAGTGTTCTAGATACTTGTTTCTATAAGTAAAAAATCAAGCAAATTAAGCAGTAATAGTGTATAGTCTTAAAACTTGATGCATTTCTCACTAACCATTTTTTATTGTGATCATCATTTAATCTAGGTTCAGTATAATTATCAGAAAAAATCATTTGTTTCTTTCTTTCTAGGTTGTCCTCTGCTTTAGAGGTTAAAGCTCACTCAGGAATAGTTCCTTTTAAGTTCAGCATTTTTCCTTTAGCATATTGAAAACCTCTTCCAGGCTGGCAGGAGCTTTTATTTTTGTTTTTGTTTTGTTTTGATTTGGTCTTAGCCATAGGTGGGGTCTTCCTTGACTTTCATAGTAGAATGAAATTAAAGCTTGATTTTACTATGCCCTTTGACTTAGCTAGGAGTCTGTGTCTCTCTGCCTGCCTCTGCTTCTGTCCTGTGCTGAAAAACTAGAGGTTGTGTGTCTGCCTGAACAGTTCGGAACATTCACAGCATTGTGATCGTCTCTTACAAATTGAAGATTGTTTTATCCCTTTAACATATTTTTAAATTTTTATTTGACACCTATGTATGAGCTGTGATCAGAATACCCAGTGAATGTGTAAATTTGTAGAAGACACATTGCCATTATCTCCCCCTTCCTTGCTTTGAATACACTTACCACACATGGAAGCTCTGCCAGGCTGTCATGTCTGGAGACTTTGGTTTGGTTTCTCTTCTGTCCTCTCCCTCCCTCTCCTTCTCCTCCCCTTCTCTTCTCTTTCTTTGCAGTAGCTGGGATTGAACCCAGGATTTTTTTTGCATGCTTGATAAGTAAGTATTCTATCACTAAGCTATATCCCAACCTTTTAAAAATTGTTTAAATATTGAGACAGGGTCTCATTAAGTTGCCCAGGCTGGCCTCAAACTTTATATCCTTCTGCCATAGTCTGCCACCCCACCCAGCTCAGTATAGAGTTTTCACTGGGGTCCCGTGTAGCATGATGAATGGAAGCATGGCCATGGGTCTTTAAACCCCAGGCCTCTTTCTCTCCCTAGGTATTGATTGATGGCTTAAAACCCCAATTCTTTAATCACTTGGTTAGTGTTTCTGGCGTGGTCACCTGTCATCCTGAATCTCTCATGCTAGCATAAATTATTCAGGGACCCTGCCCCGTTACCTCATTTGCATAAAATTCCAGAGTCCACCATGAATAAGAAAGACACTCCTTCACTCACTACATTCAAGACCCTAGAGGCTGCTTTCCAGATATCAGAGATAAACGCAAACCAAATTCTTTATTCTACAAAGTACAGTGAACTGATACTGAAAATTGATAAGAAAGGAGCAAGTTTAAATAGAGACAAAACATGTTTAGGCAAATACTGAACAGATAAGTGGAAATAAAGGTCTGGAGCTGGGGATGGAGTTTGAGTTTAAATTTAAATAGTAAGACATAACTGGTAGCTGATGGTAGGGTGATGGCTGAATTTGTTCTGGGCTTTTATAAGCGGAGATGAGCAAAAGACTTAGACTTGCTTTGCAGTTATAAGGGGTAGGGAAGGAGGAATCTGAAAGACACTGAAAACAGCCAGAATAGAAGTGATGGGGAAAGAGCAAGATTACAGAACCCAGTGCAGGGGGCAAAAAATACAAGAGGAGGAAGGTGATGCCCAGCTGTCCCAGGTTTCAGCGAGAGGCGGGAGGTAGGTTGGAAGGGTGCCACTGGAGTAGTAAATTAGGTCATTTTAGAGAAACGGTGGAGACCAAAGTCAGAGTGTACCCTAGGAAGAAGAATCAGTGAGGATAACTCGCTTCTCTATTGACTACAAAGGGAAAGAGAGTTGGAGAGTTGGAGCTAGAGGATTTGTAGGGTCAGCTGAGGGATTTTTTAAAAACTGGGACATTTGCATATGTTTTCTTTCTTTCCTTTTTCACTTTTTTTTTTTAATCTTCTTCCTTTTTATCGGTATCGGGGATCGAACTCACAACTGCCTGCTTGCAAGGCAGGTCCTTATGCCGCTGAGCTAAATCCCCAGCTCCTTTTTTTACTTTTTTAAAGAGAAGAATGCAGAAAAATCAAGAAATAAGCAATTAAAAAACAACCAAAGCAAAACAATGATAACAAAACAATGGCAATATAGGATTTCAAAACAAGATGATAGGAATTTGACAATGGTTGTTATATTGCATATTGTTATCCTCAAAGTAATTGCTCAGGCTACCAGATTCAGGCATGCAAGACTGATTGAACAATAAAATTTCCCTTTGAGCAGTTTCTTTCCCTTTTACTATATCTGTTGTAATTTTTGGATCTTATTTGCTATTTCAGTTTTTTACACTAGGGTGACAATACTGTGTTTACCTGTGCAAGTCTGATTTATTTATGTTTCTATACTGAGAAAAAAGAGCCTATAGACTAGGAGATGCAGGACAGACAGGAGGTGACTGAAGGAATAATGTCACGAGGTGGTGAAACACACAGGTATTTTACTGTATCTGTGTGTAGATCATGGTGTTGGAAATGACCTCCTACTGCAGGCAGCCCGTTACTGAGTTACTGACCTTCCAGGAACTAAAAGGGCGTTTAATGGGGGATGTTAGAAAAGTATGACCTTTGCTGTATCTGTGCCGGGTAACAGTGCCTATAGCATTAGTTTGTGTTTAGTTTTCAAAATGTCAGTCTCACATGCAGTTAAAATCTTCCTGTAAAGTAAAAGGAAATTTTTATAATGCTAGTATTTCAGCTAGATGTGGAAGCACATGCCTCTAGGCCCAGTATCAGTATGAAGGGAGGCTGAGGCAGGAAGATGTGACTTTGAGCCCAACCTGAGCAGTTTAGAGAGACCTTGTCTCAAAATTTAAAAAAAAAATTAAGAAATGAAAAGGGCAGAAAATATAGTTCTTTGCAAAGGCCTGAGTTCAGTCCTTAGTACTAACCCCTCTCACACATAATCATGCACGCAAAACAAAACAAAACTCCAGTTTCAATTCTAAGTGATCCCTGATTGCTTTGTGTATCAAAATTCTATTGCTAGAAAGGGGTTTGTAAATTTTTGAATTTGGAGTTTATAGGACTTCAGTGTGTACATAGTTTTCAAAATTTAAACCTCCAGAAGCTTATCAAACTAAATAGTAACTAGGCCAGAATTCCTCTTAAAGAATCACCAACTCTTATGCCAAAAAAAGTAGTATTGACTATGTATCCAAATTCTCATTGAAAGTGTGAGAAGATAATATCTAAAAATTCATTAGTCTTCTGAAACTTACAGGATTGGTTTCCTTGAGTCATTTTTATGCCTTGCTGATTTGTTTTTGTAGAATACTTTGTTTTGAAAGATAAGAAATGTTTAGTTTTCTGTCTGTATTCAGTGACCCTTTCATCAGTAACACTATTCAATGTGTATCCGAGGAATAGTTAAACTAATGGACTTGTAGCTAATTGGATTGTTTGGACTATCATTGGATTTGACTGCTAGCTGAACTGCTAAGTGGTTCTTTGTTTGTGACTAAAAGCTGTAGAAATGAATTGTGTAAGGTAAAATTCATCCCTTACAGCGGCAAAGGGATGTATGATCCTGCGTGTAACAGGAAATACCTTGTTTTCATCAACTTGAAACAGAGCAGTCTCTCTTAGGTGGTACATAAGACTGTACAGAATTTATCTTATAATAGGCTCAGGAAAAGTTTTTTCTAAATGCACCAGGAAGTTCTTAATAGGAAATCTTCAGGTACTATAACAGTTGATGGATTATAAAAAAATACACCTTGATCAATCATTTTAAGTTCCTCTTTTTGAAATATCAGGGTGTACTCATGGTCGGCCCCCCAGGCACTGGTAAAACTATGCTGGCGAAAGCTGTTGCCACGGAGTGTGGCACAACATTCTTCAACGTGTCCTCTTCCACTCTGACTTCCAAGTACAGAGGTGAATCTGAGAAGTTAGTCCGGCTGTTGTTTGAAATGGTGAGTGATTAGCATTTAGAGCTTGTCTGCTGCATAGGTGTACAGTGCTGCCCCTTGACCTAGTCTGCTTGCCTAGGAACCTTTGTAAAAAGGGCAGTGAGGTTGCATTTTCATAGTTCAGACACACTAATGAGAAATGAGCACTGGGTTTGTGGGACAGTTGGCCTGCCTTCTGTGTATCTTCTGCTGAAGCAGAAGGCCCTTTGGCATCCTCTCCAGTGGGAATGAAGAAACTTCGGCGAACTGTGGGTTGATTGATGGTTCTTCATTGTTTTGTGAGCTGATAGAGCAGAATAAGATTTGTAATGTTTTTAAAAATTGGAAATTGTTCTATATTACAGTTTATTCTTTTCATGCTTTTAGGTAGAGATTGATTTTGAAAGGGTTTTGGCCCAGATAGGACACTGTAGCCAGGAAAGCCACAACCGGAAGCAGGAAGCCCCATCTCCCCTGCCCCTAGGAAGTTACCTGTGACGCCATCTTCCCGCCCCTGGGAATTTACATATGGCGCCAAACCTAGGACCAATGGGCTACCTGTGTATCTCTAATGCCTGCCTTAGGTTCCACCCCAAACCGAGGCTATTTACAGGCCCCCACACCACGTGTCAGCCGGAGAGATCGCCGGACACCAGCGGTGGGGGTGCCGGTCATCTCTCTCCGTGTTCTCAGAATAAAGGCTGCTTTTTATTTTATACTTCTCATATTTTGTTAATATTTTTCATCTTTTGGAAATAACCCTAGCAGATTTATCTTTTAAAGAAGTCACTATGGAAATTCCCAAACACAAAAGTGTAGGAAATAGTAAGGGAACCGTAAAGTGTCAGTCATGCAACTCCACCAACCATAAAAATTTTTAGAAATTTCCTTTTTTCTGGTGTCACTACTTCAGTTAGCCTCTTTAATAACTAGATAGCAGCAGTATTAAAGCAGTGTGAACTTTCAGTTTGCATTTGCCATGTTTTAAAAGGGTAGCTAGTATTTAGAAATATTTGGGTTGCTTTATGAGATCATTGACTTCTTTAAAATATTTTTGCAAAGGCTAGGTTTTATGCCCCTACCACAATCTTCATTGATGAAATAGATTCCATCTGTAGTAGAAGAGGAACCTCTGATGAACACGAGGCAAGTCGCAGAGTGAAAGCTGAGCTCCTCATTCAGATGGATGGTAATTAACATTTAATTACTGCCTTTCGTTTTTGAACTTTTTTGTAGATTCATACTTTGGAAGTTCTTAAATGAAGTAGAAGACAGCTGGAATTTAATCATTTATTCATGTACTCATCCTCATTTTTTTCATGAATTAAAAAGGTATCTGTTACACACTTGTAATACATTGTGAAGCATTCATGGTCTTCACCCACGAGGAGCTTACTATAGAGCAGAGGCTCTAGAGATGTGCTCTGGAGTCCCTCCACAAGAGTCTACAAGGTGTAAACTGTTTTACTAGTAATTTTGTCTTTTTCACTCATTCTCTCACAAGTGTACAGTGGACTTTTTCAACACCTACACAACCTGGCAATCTGGTAAAACTGGGAAACAAACAGATGTGGTAATCTAGCTGTTTTCTATATAGTCAGATGTTAAAATGTTTACAAAAATCCGATGCAGTTTTTGGGGTTTTGAAAAATACATCTATTTTTTATAAAAAATTTTTACTTGTTAACAAGTAATACATTTATTTTTAAAGTTAATTAGTAGTTTGAAAATTTTTTTTAATTTCTAATGGTAAATATTGATCAGTGAACTCCCATCACACACACACACACATACACACACACACATACACACACACACACACACACACACACACACACAGAGAGAGAGAGAGAGAGAGAGAGAGAGAGCTCTGGAGCTCCCCGTACTTTTTAAAAGTGTACAAGGGGGGCTGGGGATTTAGCTCAGCGGCATAAGCACCTGCCTTGTAAGCAGGCAGTCGTGAGTTCGATCCCTGGTACCAATAAAAAGGAAAAAGACAAAAAAAAAAAAAAAAAAAAAAAAAGTGCACAAGGCTCCTGAAACCAAAAACTCTGAGAAGGACTCATCTAGATGAGAAGCAGACAACTGATCAGAAAGTGAGAGTACAGCTGAGGAAAGAGCTTCAGGAAGCCCAGTAAGTAGTTGTGCACACATGGATCAAAGCGATGAAGGGTAGACAAAAAAGATTAGCAGTGTGAACACGACAAACTGGTAAGAGATTTTCACAGATAGAGAAGAAAGTGATAGAAACCGGTGGAAAGAATCACATCCTGGAGATCCAGCTGGGAAAGACTACCTGTTTATTCAAAGTAATCCACACAAAGAAAGCCTCATTTTAAAAAGGTGAAAATGAACAACTGAAAAGAAACGCTGATATGTCAAAGGAAAAACTAAAATCTCAAGAATAAGAATAATATTGACAAACTTGTACATAAAATGAAAAACAAAAGGAAGAACACAAGATAGAAATATCAGGATATGCAGAAAACAGTTGAATTAAATGAAGAAAAGCACAAGATTTAATAACTAACAAGGACAGAAATTTCAGAGTTAAATGCAAAGTTAGTAACCCAAGAAAAGGACAAGCAAAATGTAATCATTAAACTACAGCGGGAGGTCGATGCCAAGCTAGCAGGAGTTCAGACTAAATCAAACTGTCCAGTTGCTGTTTCCCCACAGAGTAGCTACAGAAGGAAGCTTCCGCATCTTCAAGAAGAAAAAAACAAGGAAATTTTAGTTCTTTGTAATACCATGCATGAAGTGGAGCAGCGCCTTTCTGCTGGCAAAGGTTCTCATCTTAAGCATACATGATTTTGAGTATAACAGTAAAGTCATTAATTACTATTTACTTTTTAAGAGCAATTGAAAAATTCACTTCCATTTTCAACAAAAGCCTAAATACTAAAGAAAGCCTAGCTTTTCAACAAAAGCCTAAATACTAAAGAAAAATGATGGTTCATTGTGATGGATTCTGAGGTGCAGGTAGCCTCTGAGAGCACTGAACCCCCCTCAGAAGTCCTACCACCCAGACTAAGGGCCACTGGAGTTGGACTTCGAAGCGCTGGTCATTTTCCCAGATATTCGGAAGCCATAGAAGGAAGAAAGTTCCAGGCTCAGAACTCCTTTTTCTCTGGTAACTATGTAGTAAACAACAGCTGTTTGAGCAAACCATGAGGAAAGATTAAAATGTGTTTAAAAATAACAGAGTGTATTAAAAATACCCAGGGTGCTTCAGAACACCCTTGGCTATCATCCACCAGCCATAGAGTCTTACTGAGTATTAATGTGTATTAGGTACAGTGCCAGGCACTGTAACACAGAATAGTGTACCATGCGTTCTCTTCCTCAGTGAGTTTGTATTTGAACTTTTGCTTACATATGAGAGAATGGAGCAACAGTATTACGTTTTTGGAGGAGGGTAAACAGGAGAACATTAGGTGTTTAAAACTGGAAAAAAAATCAGTGAATAAGATTATAGTCAGCAGAATTTGATTGAGGGGTGTTAGAGACTTATTGATAATTAGTTGGACCGCTTGATTCTTTGAGATAATCACTGAAATAGTTTAATAATTTTTAAGAAAATGCATATTGAACTGGGTTGCTATTTATCCCTTTGAAATGCCTGATTGGACAATCACATCAATAAAGTATATTCCGAAATTTTAATTCTGAAAAAGTAGACTCTGTGTATGTACAAACAATTGGTTTGGACTTAAGAGAAAACAGAATTTTCATCAGTGTTTGATTAT
Organism: Cavia porcellus; assembly: GCF_034190915.1. Taxonomy (NCBI): domain Eukaryota; kingdom Metazoa; phylum Chordata; class Mammalia; order Rodentia; family Caviidae; genus Cavia; species Cavia porcellus. The sequence goes on along the minus strand of NW_026947504.1, from coordinate 36,878,040 downwards.
TAAGCTCATTCTTAAATATTTTCCTTGATTTTTTTAATGTCACTTAAATATTTGAAGGACAAAACAAATTGCACTATAACCTATCTTTCAAGATTGTGATTTCATTTGTATTGCTAGGTAAAGAAAACAAAAGTGTAAGTTAGACTCAAAACTAAAATAATTTTTGAGGAAATTTATGGTTAAAAAACAGTCTAACTTCTGATGCCTTTTCTTTTTAGAAGAAATAGGCATTTATTTTCATACAGAAAAAAATTTATTTGGCTTAGAATTCACTAGATTACGTTAAAAATTCTTTTGCTTTCTTTGTAGTTAATCTGAAAATGTGTCTGGTTTTGCTGCCACATAGAGGTCAGAAAAGCTGCTGTGTTTTATCATGTATCCTCCCACCCAGAAGTGTCGTTACATTTAGAGGTGATTGGTTGAATGAAAGAATAAAGGGCTGCAATAAAGCGCTGAGACCTTCTCTGTCCCACTTACTCATCCAGGCGTTGGGGGAGCTTTGGAAAACGATGACCCCTCCAAAATGGTTATGGTGTTGGCGGCTACTAATTTCCCGTGGGACATTGACGAAGCTTTGAGAAGGAGATTAGAAAAAAGGATATACATACCTCTCCCCACAGGTACAACTTCTGCCTTCTGTTCTGTTTGAGTTTTCTGTTGTTTGCTGTTACCTTTTCCTGTTTGCCTGTGTGTTTATTCTGTTGTCAGTCTACTCAAAGTTCACAGCATCACAAAACCAATTTGTGGTCCATAGAAACAGAGGCAGTGCACTGTATTGAAACATCTATTGAAGTTTCTTGCATTTCAGAGAAGTTCTTATATTTGCGTTAATAAATTTGATAACACTCAAGTTGGTAGCACTTCTAAACTTGAAGCATCTGTGTTAAACCTTAAGTGATTAAAAATAAAGTTCTCTTGGGGTCATTTTCAAAATATAATGTTTCAAAACTGTAATTTCATTTAGTTAATAAATATTTAAATTTCCTTAAGTGAATTTTTATATATACTAAAACATACAAATCAAGTATGTAATCCATGAGTTTTGATATATATCCTCCAGGTTAATCAATGTCCTGTTCAAGATGTAGGACATTTCTATCACCCCAAAAACTTTGTGTGTCCCTACCAGGTAATTCAGATCTCCATCAGATACTCATTTTACCTGATTTTTATATTAGCTTTACTTCTTCTTAAGCTTCATGTGAGTGGAATCATAACGATATCTATTTACATTCAATTTAATATTTCTGAGATTTATTCATGTTACACTCTTCTTGACATAATTATACCATAATTTATTTGACTGATGGACATTTAAGTTGCCTCTAGATTTTGGCCATTACGATAAGCTACAAATCTTTTTTATGCATAAATATTTTAAATTCTTTTGGGTAATTAGAATAGAATAGATGAATCATAAGGTAGTTACATTTTTAACTTAAGAAAAACTCAAGCTTTTTTCCAGAGAGGTTGTACTATTTCATGCTCTTACCACCAGTTAGTGGAATTCTAGTACAACCTTCTCAACGTTTAGTGTTACATCTTAACTTTGTTCATTCTAGCCAGTGTAAGGTTTTAATTTGTATTTTGTGGATGTCTTACCTTTTCATATGGTTATTGGCCCAGGTTTTTCACTGAGTTATCTGCTATTTTATTAAAACTTTATATAAAGTTATTTATCAGATATGTGCCTGAAGTATTTTCTTCCAATTTATAGTTTGCTTTTTCATTTTTATGGCATAAACAATTTTTATTTTTAGTAGTTGGCAAACGTAATGATTACATTCATAAGTTGGTTACATGTGTTATAATACATTTTACCTCTTTTTATGTACCTCCCATGGCATCTTTTGAAAAGCAGAAATTTTTAATTTTGGTGGAATCTCATTGTCAGGTTTTTCTTTCCTCCTTCCCCCCTCCCCTCCCCTTCGCCCTTCTCCTCCTCCTCTTTTTCTTCTTCATTTGTGTTTGTTGTTATTTTAAGGATAGTGCTTTTTATGTCTTCAGAAATCTTCATTTACTCCAAGGCTACAATGTTTTCCCCCATAGTTTTTAGAAACTATATTTATATTTGATTCTTCTTAAGTGTGTGTGTGTGTGTCTATAGTGTAGTGTAGGTTTTGAGTTTTATTTCCCATGTATGTATCCAGTTCTAGCACAATTTGTTGAAAGGACTTTTCTTGTTCATTACATTACTTTAGCATCTTTGTTTATATATCTTGCTATGTATGTATAGATCTATCTATAAACACTCATCTCTACCCCTAATTTTTCAAAAATAGATACAGATCTTTCTATTCAAGATGTTATTTGTTCTTTTTTAGTAACTTTGGTAGCTTATGTTTTGCAAAGAATATATACATTTCTTTTAAGTTGTCAGTTTATTTGGTTTTGGCTTAATGTAAATGTAGAAGCTGACAGTGTATGTGCGGCTGTTAATTTCATGTGTGGTTCTGGAACTTGAGGTCGGTCAGAGCAAGCTTTCAGGAAAAGAGGGTGCCTGTGAAGTTTTAAAAGTAATAATCACTTGTAACCTTGGGATAAGCAGGAACCCAGGAGTGTGGATTGGAACCCACCTTGGGCTCTCATTCTTCTAAAGTTCCTGGGAAGAGGCAATATGTACCAACTTTCTCCATTGATTCCTTTCTGCCTTGGAATCTCACACAGAGTAATCTCCACTCCATTAACCCAGAGGTATGCAATGAAGAGATCTCTGGGCAGTAAAGACACAAATCCACTTAATCTCATTTTCCTTCATGGTCTGTAGGAGCTATGGTGATGGCTCATTTTTCATTCCTAATATTAGTAATTTATTTTATCTTGATTATTCTTGCTATTTTATGAATATTAATATATTCATAGTTAGATTTATGAATACTAAGAGTCTTTTCAAAGAACCAGACTTTTGCTTTGTTAATTTTGTATTTCCTATTTCATTTTATTTCTTCTTTTTTTATTTTTTCCTTTATAGTTTGAATTTCGTTTTCTTTTTTTCTGAAGTTAAAAATTTAAAGGGTTGCTTTTAAGCATTCTTTTTTCTTTTTATCTTTGTCATATCTACTCAGGAGTATTCTATCCCTGAAGTACACCCCCATCTCTTTTAAATTTTGAGACAGGCTGTTCCTAAGTTGCCAGGTTGTGGGGGCTGGGCTGGAACGTGCCATCTCCCTGCCTCATCCTCCCACAGAGCTGGGATTACAGGTGTGCACCCCCATACCCGGAAACATTTTAAAGCTTGACATTTCTCTTAAAGCACTGAGTTAGCTTCATCTCACAAATTTTATTCTATCATTTTTTTCTGCTATTAAATTAAAGTACTGATAAAAGTTAATCTTTCTGGCCAGATGTAATGGGGCACTCCAGTGATCCCAGCACTCGGGAGGCTGAGGCAGGAGGATTGTTGAAGTTTTAGACCAGCCTGGGCTACAAAGTGAACCTGAACTGCAGAGTGAGACGTTGTCTCAAAAAGAAAAAAAGACAAGAAAAAAAAAAAGAAAGAAGGAAAGAAAGTCATTCTAGTGCACTCAGCTAGAACACTTTTCTTATCAACAGCCGCTTCATTACCCTCCTGGGCACAGTATGTCCCTGGGCAAGCCAGGAGGCTCTGTCTCAGCATCTGAAAGCCAAGGCTGGGCAAACTGAGTACACAATCTAGGTGATAAAAGAAAAAGTAATAAATTACTTCCATAAAAGGAACAAAAGTGGTGGCCAGCAGGGAGCAGGAAGAGAGAGACGCACAGAGCAGCTGCTGAGTTCCAAGGATGCGCCATGGCTTGCCATGGAGGTGTCCGCTTTGTTAGTTGGATAATCCAAACATTTTAATAAATGTTTCCACACTCCAGTTCCATTCTGCACACACAGGTGCACTGCCAGGACAAGGCAGGGCAAAGCAACACAGAACCATTGCGGCTGGAAGGGAGGCAGAAGGCATTTTTGAGACTTAACCACATGAAAAGGCACAGCTAGAACCCCCCCAACTGTACGGCTCCTTAACCTCGGGAGGCCCCTGTGCTGCACCCCAGCCAGCAGGCCCACCATGCAAGCTCCCGGGACACCTGGCACACACTGAGCTAAGGAAGGCAGGTGGATGGCAAAGACGAGGGGAAGGAAGAGGGACGGGAGGAGGTTTCTACCCACGCTGCTACAGAAAGCTGCTGGGGCCCTGGTGCCCATGTAAGAACTCCCAGTTTTGAAAAAGCACATTTCTATCCAGTGCTCCTTGTTTCAGCAAGGGAGCACAGGTGAGCTAGAGTCACTTAACTCGTTTAGTTGCAGTAGTAAAATAGCACAATTCCACTCTATTTGTAAATGAAGGTTTTGCCTTGGTCATGCCTAAAACCCTAAACACCAAGTTTAATCTGACGTACAGTATTCTTATGCAGTAATGAAGTTCCACACAGCAGACTTCAAATGAACGTTGAAGATAAGCCCGCTCCTTAAGGACCTGGTGGTTCTGAAACATGGCAGCAAGGATCCTCTTTTTTCTTAGGAACTATGTCTTTAGGGCAGTTAGCTTTTAACTAATGGTATTATATCACTGATTTTTTTGAAGATTCTAAGTAAGATTTATCAGCCCCATAAAACTGAATTAATGGGATTTACTAACTTGTGAAAAGATGTAACGGGGTTGGTGTGTTAATAGTGTAAAGGACTGCCAATGCGATATAATGTTAACACATACAGTACTCTAGATTCAAATAGGACAGAAGCAACATGCAATGCCGCTTATCTTCACAGCTCCCTGTGAGCACAGCAGGCAGTCGGGCCAGACCGTGCCTCGCTGCCTGATCTCCTGAGCTGCAGAGGATACTCAGCCTTCCTCAGCTTCCACAGTGTAAATTAAAGATCAGAACAGAGTCTCTCTCATCAGTCTGTCCTGATGGTCAAATGAGTCAATACCTATAAAACCTGAATCTCAGCCAGCCTTCCAGACATACTCACTGCCCCTCCCACTCTCAACTACGAGAGCCTCCCTGAGGACACCAGTGCAGAGATGAAAGACACATAGGTGCAAACTTAGGGCAGAGAGAAGTAAAAACAAATAATTCTGAGTCGGGGATTTAGCTCAATGGCAAAAGCACCTGCCTGCCAAGCCCAAGGTCCTGAGTTCAATTTCTGGTACAAAAAAAAAAGGGCTGGAGATTTAGCTCAGCGGCATAAGCACCTGCCTTGGAAGCAGGCAGTCGTGAGTTCGATCCCTGGTACCGATAAAAAGGAAAAAGACAAAGAAAAAAAAGAAAAAGAAAAAAGGATTCTGACCTGGATATGATAGGAAGCCACACTCACCCAGAGTTTAAAAGACTGTTACGGAGTACAGTTTAAGGGGTTAGGCAAAAAGCAAATCATAAAGGAAGGGGCTGGAGAAGTGAGTTTATTAGGCTGACCGTGTGGCGGCTGCCAGACTTGAGATGTGCTAAGTGAGGAGCTCATCAAGGTACAGGCATTGGAGCTCCCAATGTTACTTTGTAAAACAAGGCCAGCTATTTCTGGATAGGAGTATTTCCGGTACGTAAAGGATCTCCGCTGCTTTGTTTCCATAGCAGGTTATCCTCACAACCTGTAAGGAACACCAAGCTTTGCTCCAGTTGTTTCAGCAGAGACCCTAACAGGTCAGACGGTTCCGAGAGCTGCACCGCGAATGGGCAGTGCTGGTGGGCTGATCGTTGTTCACGCCTGTTTGTATTGCTCTTTTCCTAGTGTAAACATGTTGATTTCTCAGCAAAACAGTTTGCTCTAACAACTAAAAATCTTGTCACAGCAAAAGGAAGAACCGAACTTCTGAAGATCAATCTTCGAGAGGTCGAAATAGATCCTGATATTCAGCTGGAAGACATAGCAGATAAGACTGAGGGCTACTCCGGCGCCGATATAACCAATGTTTGCAGGTATTTTCTTTAATGAGCTGTCATCCTAGACATTGGTTGCACAATTTACAGGAAGACTGTATCTTAAAGTCATTGTATTACCCTTAGCCTAAAAAGTAACTGCCTAATTCTTTGACTTGTTTTCCTGTTTGTGTAAATTTTTCCTTGATCACTCTTAGGTAAATAATATCTATAACAAAAGTTATATCTTTGATCCATTGCTTTCTAAGAAATTGTCTCGTCTGACGTGATAATAATGACATTAACTGCGTGTGGGTGATGTAGTTCTGTGCCAGAGCCACTGCCTCAGCACACAGTGACGCAGCTAGCGCTGGCCAGCGTTATTTGTCCACATGCAGATGAATGCAGTGATCAGCCTAAGCTCTGGACGAAGCACACACGCGTCTGTAAATTTCCTTTCAGTTTAGTGACGCTGTACTTTTTAGATGGTTCACATCTCTCAGTAAGGAGGATTTTTCCTTTTTCTTATTTTCCTAAGTAAAATCGACTCAGTGGCTGTTCTTTAATGACCCAACATCTGTTTTCTCATTTTTCTGTGAATATTTTCCCTGTGTACATCTAAGGTTAGTGGTATACAAAAAAACTCACATTGGTATAGCAAAATGTTTAAAAGTGTGGAGGTTTGGGTGGCTCCTAGCAGCTCTTGCATGAGCGAGAGTCTCTGTGTTTTGTACATATGTGTTGAAGCAGGTTTACTAGAGATGCAGATGCGGTCAGGAGAGTCCTGACTGCTTTCAGATAGCTGTGTGGGGAATTCGTGTCCACTGCATGTGGATATCTTCTTGCTCTAGAGAGGAGCTCCTGACTTTGTGCCCTCTAATAGGCTGTAGAGAAACTTGTACGTGATTCGAATCATCTTAACATTAGCATTATGTTTGTTTCCAAGTATGCAATTTAGTATTTCAGAGTTGACTTCAGTTTCCTAAACGACTTGGTTGTTTTTGAAGCATAGGTAAGGAAAAGAAAACTCATTACTATTGGAGCTCATTACCTAGATTTTTATGATCCACGTACTGTACATTTCATGTGCTAAGTGTTTTAGATTCTGTTTTAACTTCCCGTGAACCCGCAGGAAGTCTCTGAAGTGGAAAATTTTAAGCAGTACTATAGAAACATATTTTCAGTGCTTCCCCATAACTTTGTAATGATTAAAAGTGTTGAAAACACTTACAGAAGTTATTGTTGACTGATTTTGCTGTATTTTCAGAGACGCTTCTTTAATGGCAATGAGGCGGCGTATCAATGGTTTAAGTCCGGAGGAGATCCGTGCCCTGTCTAAGGAGGAGCTTCAGATGCCTGTCACCAAAGGAGACTTTGAGTTGGCGCTTAAGAAAATTGCTAAGTCTGTCTCTGCTGCAGACTTGGAGAAATACGAAAAATGGATGGTTGAATTTGGATCTGCTTGAGTTTTTGTCAGCTCTTTCACTTCTGGCATTTTTATTTATCAAATGTGAAGAAATTCCTGAAATTTGTTTTTAAACAGGTTTGGAATTTTTCTTTGGAACTATTTTCCCTTCGAGGAAAAAAAGACACACAAAGATCTAAAAGTACAAAACAAAAGAAATCCTAACTGTAGATGAGAAATGAAAGACTTAGTAGAGTCTGGCTGGGCATGGCAGTTGCATGCCTGTAATTCCCATCTTCACAAAAGGGTAGAAGCCAGCCTGGGGTACATACATAGCAAGATTCTATCTCAAAACTAAACAAAAACTTGATAGAGTTTGATGGTCTCCCTCTCCGCCTATGTAGTCATGCATTAGTATTAACACACCCAAACCAGTATAATAGGGAGGCTAAGGAACATAGCAGTGTAGTTTTAGGAATTGTTTACAGATGATTTGGTAAATCTGTTTCTCAGCTGACCTTGTTGGCTTTTGTCTTTGTTTTCAATTCTTTACTCTGCGAACATGCGGTCCTTATGTATATTGACTCCTCACAGCCAAACTAGGTTCAAGTCAAATTCATTCATTATGAGAAGAATGCCAATAAGTTTTGGAGGAAATAAATTTGCTACTTAAAGCTTTGGAATTTGGTTCTTACTGAGTCTAACATATGGTTAAAATAATTACTTCTCCCTTCCTCATCATTTTTTGTATTAACTCTTATTATTTCTTTTTTTTTTTTGTACTGGGGTTTGAACTCATGATCTTGGCTTGCCAGGTAGGTGCTTATACCACTGAAGTAAATCCCCAGCCCAGATTTTATTCTTTCTTAAAGATTGCATGAGAAACTGTTCTTCATTAGAGACTTCTAAATTTGCTTTCATTTTTATTTCAGTGTTTTCGAACAGCTATTTTTAGTTCCAATACTGATTTTGTTGAATGCTACTTTAGTATTTAAGATACGTCTTTGCCATTCTAAGTAAATCCACCCTTGGTGACTGGTGCAAGACAAACAGAATCTTTATAGTTTTCCATATATTCTGTTTAACAGAAATTTGAAAATTTTAAAATTCTTTTTAGTCTTAAGAATCTATATACATAGTAAGATTAAGATAGAAATTTGGGGGCTGGGGATTTAGCTCAGCGGCATAAGCGCCTGCCTTGCAAGCAGGTAGTCATGAGTTTGATCCCCGGTACCAATAAAAAGGAAAAAGACACCAAAAAAAAGATAGAAATTTGATGTACTTATTCAGTTTGGCATGAAGGTAGTAAAAAGGACCCAGGGAAAGTAAATAGCATGTATCGAATCACAAGTGGAACATCATGACACTGTTTGTAATTAATTCTGTTTACCCTATTTAGATTATTAGACATTCTGTGATTTAACAATCTGGCTTTTGAAAATTTGTATTTAATGACATTCTGAATTCTCAATTTAAGATGACATCAACTGGTTGTTGGTTACTTTTCTCTTGTTGCTGAGACAAAATATCTGACACCCAAAATGAAGCAAGGAAAGGGTTATTTAGCTTGCAGTTTGTGGAGATTTCAGTCTGTACTCAGCTGGCTCTAAGGCAGGCTGGTGTGGCTAAGGGGCAACTGTCATGGCAGCTGCAAGCAACAAGAGTGAAAAGGGCCAAAGGAGGAGCACACCTCCTTCCCTCCCTTATATAGTAAGCCGCTGCCTGCCCTGGGTGGGCGCACTGCTCACACTGCTGTGTCCCAGCACTAGACAGCAAACCCATCACAAATGCTAGACTCAGCTGCTTTCAAAAGGCCCATCCCCATGACCGCATGAGGCTTTGGGGGGATGTCCAAATGCAAATCGTAACACTAGTTTAAAACTAAAAAAATAATACAGCTTATAGATACTTTAACAAAAACTCCTACTATCTTGACTAACAGATCTGTTTTTTCCTACTAAGAACTATAACTGTCTTATGTTCTTTTCAGATAATTTAAGTCTGACTCTAACCCCAGTATTCATGTGATGCTATAAATTACTCTTTTTCGTTTGAGAAAGAAATTATAAGACTTTAGACCACAAGGAATCATGATTGTATTATAATTGACCTAATTCATTTTAAGAAATGAGTGAAATTTCTATTTATTCATAAGCTTTTAAAATAAATAAGTATTCCCAGTAAAATTATCTTCAGAATCTTGCCAGCCACTAATGTATTTTTTCCTAGATTCTTAAGGATATCATTAAAACATTAGTGTTGTGATAAAACTTTTCAGTAACATTTCAGTTAGGTAGTAGGACTCTTCTGAGTTTTGCAGTATTTATTTATTTTTTATTGCAGGATTTATTTTAGCATGTATTCAGGGTTTTTTTTTTCCTGAATTCTTCTTGCATAATGACATGGTAATTGTGATTCTTTCATTACCAGTTAAGCAGTGTTTGAGAACAACTCGGGTTTTCTGAAAGATTATATTATTGTCTTAAGTGAGTCAAATATACCCTTTTATTTCCTTCATTTCTCATTTTGCTCTATCAGTGGATGGTTAAGGCTTTGCATACTCTAAACCTCCTAAAAGATCTTGAAGAGATCCCTCAGGGGTTTAGCTGTCTAACCTTTGGTATATAGCTGTCTTTATTGCAAAAGACTGAGTTGTTTTACCCAGAATGACATAGAATTGTTTTGTGATTTTTCTTGGGTGGTTGGAGGTGTGTTTATCCACACTACAAAAAAAAAAAAAAAAAAAAAGAGATGCATTAACGAAGTAGAAATATTTGGTTCCTTACTCTGAAAAGATTATTTCGACTTCTGTAGTGAAATGATTCTCAGATTAGGTTGTAAGTTGTATGTGATCCTTCTTTGTGACTATCTGATCAAACAGTCCCCTGATAGGCAGACTTGTGATTGCTTACCATGTGTAAGATATTGGTGACAGAAAGTTCTGACATTTTGTCTGATTATTCGTTGTAGTTTCTGGCTTCTGCTGCCAGATTGAGAGTTTAGGTCGTATGTGATGAGGCAAAGGAACGTGTGTGTGTTGAAAAGACATAAGTTTTCTTCCTCTCTTTTCAGTGTTTAGTTTTAAAATGAAAACTGATGCCCAGTTGGTTGAGAAGTATGAAGTTATTTTATCTTTCAGTGAAGCAATTTTTATCATTTTCCATGCAATAACTACTGTGTAATTATACTAAACATGTATACATGTCCTTTAAAAGAAATTAATATTGGTGAAATATACCAATAAAGAAACAAATGGATCTTTATTGGAGGCTATCACCTTCTAGTCATCCGAGAAGAAAGTGAGGCAGTGTGACAGCCTTTATCTTCTCAGTCAGTAGCGGTGTGCCCATCTGAGAATGTTCTAGCACCTGTTTCCAGAGACATCAGGACACCTAGGGAAGCATGCCATGGGCTAAGTGTAGAACCAGGGCTTGCTTTGAGCTCCTGAGATTGCAGCTTTCCTGTTATGATATTTGACTGTCAAGTATCTCAAAAAAAAAAAAATAGGCTGAAATCATTATGCAAAAAGTAAGCCAGCAGGTACCTGGTGAATCTCTTGAGCACTGTACTGGTACCTCGGGGGAATGGACATTGTATACAACCCAGAGTCACCCCTTACTTTGCTGTGAGCAGCCCAGCTCTGTTGGGTGTAAAATTCTTGAGTCCATTTTACTTCCTTTCTTGAAAGTAAGCTTCTGTATATTCTGAATCCATGTGGAGAATTAGGAAACGGCAGCTATTTGGTATAGTTACTTATGTCTCCTCTTCCTCTTCCTGCAACCTGAGATCAAGTGAAGAACCAGGCAAGTTAGTTCACGTTTTAAGTGGGCTTTGTTTCCTTCTGTGTTACCTTGGTTATTGAGTCTTCTTTTTGCATAGATTCCCACTTTTCTCTTTAAATTCTTAACTATAAGTCATCTTTGGATGTATCTTGTATGTTAGAATTCAAATATTAAGGGTATGTGCTGGCCTTTTCTAGGAGAAGACCACTTGTTTGAAGAAAAAAATCATTAATGATTCTTTTTTGTGTGTGTCTTTGTTGCTTGAATGTTTTGATTGTGTAATGTTTTTACATTCCACTTACCGTGATGCACATAATATTTATGTGAATCAAAGAATCTGTCACAACAGAAAAAACAGCAAGAATTACATTTGGAGGGTACGGTAGGAGGGTAAAAAATTTTAAACCTCAAATGTTTTGCTCTCCTCTCCACTAATTATTTTTTATAGGATGAGCTGAAACGGGTGTTGTAATTCTTGTAGGTTTACTTATTTATGCTTTTAAACTAGGCTTTTCATACTTATTTATTTTTGGATATTTGCTTTTAATATTGTCTCAATATGGAAATTGTATGAGTATTTAAAAATCAAATCTGTTCAGTAATGTTTTTACACATTCACCTCATTAACAATAATTCTTTGAAATTTTATTAAATCTTTTGGCTCTAGACAACTGTTTAGCTTTGATGATATTTCTGAATTGCAGATGACTGTTAATAAAAGCAGGAAGAAATGTTCAGTTTATGTCACAAAAAGTTTTTAAATCTCATTTCTTGAGGAAATAAAACAGAAACTTGGATATTGTTTTATCGATAGCAGTGTGTAAGTTTTTCACATTGGACACAGCAAGTAGGGAATTAGTGTAGAGGTGTTTCCCTCCCGTTAAAAGGCTCTTATTTGATTTTATGTGTAAAATGCACTTTCTCTTCCCACTGTCTCAAATGATTAAATACTGATGTTTGGAAAAAATCTGCACATGTGTTACTTCCACTCTACCTCAGTTAACGCTGCTTAGTTTTAGGCAGGAATAAATTGTATTAAATTCATTCAATCATCTATGCAAATTTTACTTTATTTTTTTATCTAATTGGTTTGTTCTTTAACATTTTTATTTGTGCATATTTGTCATGAGTATTGCTCACCTTTGCTATGGAATTTGTTCCTATACGTGATATACCTGAAGTCTTTTTTCTCATTCCCTTCCCATTCCTTCAATTCTTGCCCATCTCATTTATGAAAGCTTTTTTTTTCTATTCTTTTTTTCCCTTTCCTGTCCTTCCTTCCTCCTCCCTCCGCCCTTGTTCTCCTTCCCATTTGAACATGCTCTTATTTCCCAGTACCTGTCCTCCATTCTGCTTCTTATCTACCCACTGGGTTTCTCACACAAGCAAAGCAGTGTGACATTTAAATTTGTGTGTCCCATACATTTCACTCAAGCATATGGTCTCCTACAGTAACTCAGGCTTTTCTCTATGGCAGAGAAGTACCTCATTCTATAGAAACACCACAATTTCCTTATCCATTTATCTGTTGATAGACTGTTTCCAAGATTTAGCTGTTATAATTGTGCTGCTATAACCATGAGTATGCATATACCACTGGAATGTTGGTTTTTAAGTTTTGGAAAGGTAGCTCAGAAGCCGACAGCTGGGTCAAGTAGCATCCCTGGTTTTAAATTTCTGAGGAATCTCCGTACTGATTTCCACAGTGATTACAGCAGTCTACACTCCCACTGATGGGGAAGAAGGGTTCTTTTTCTTTACACCCTCACCAGCTGTTGCCATTGGCTGATCTCTTGGTGAAAGCCATTCTTTTAGAGTGAGACAGAGTCTCAGTGTTTTAATTTGCAGCTCTTGAATGACCAGTTGACGCTGAGCACTTTTTCATACATTATTGCTGTTTGTACTGGTTCATCTGAGAAATGTCTGTTTTTTTGAGATGGCCATTTTTGGACTGAGGCTTTAAATTAGGGTGCTCTGTTTTCCGGAGTTCCTTATTATTCTAAATGTAGGCCCTTTGTCTGAAGAGTAGCCAGTAGAAATTTTTTCTCACTTTGTGGGTTGTCTCTTTGCTCTCTTGGCGGTTTCTTTTGTTGTACAAAAGCTTTTTAATAAGATGAGACCCCAGTTGTTGATTCTTTGTAATACAGTATATCCTGTGGGTCCTGGGGTTTGTACGTAGTCTTTGCCTCACTTGTGTCTTCAAGGGATTTACCTTTTCTGTCTTCCAGCAGATTTAGTGTTTTTGTTTTTATATTAGATCTTCAATCCATTTCAATTTTAGTTTAGTGTATGGTGAGAGTTATGGATCTAGTTTTAGTTTCTGGCATGTGAAAAGCCAGTTTTTCCAGCATCATTTGTAAAAGAGGCTGTTTTTCTTCCAGTGAAAGTGTTTGGCCCTTTGTCAAAGATAATAAGGTGGTTGAGTGCGTTCAGAGTTGATTCTGCATCTTCTAGTCTGTTCCATTGATCTTTGGGTCTGTTTTGGTTTTGGCTTCTATTTTTTAGTTTTTTTTCCCCCCAATACCATGTGGTTTTCATCGTCGTAGCTTTGTAGTATTATTTCAAGTCAGGGACTGTGATGCCCCCCACCCCTGCCTTTACTGTCCAGAATTGCTTTTGCTAATTTAGATCATTTCTGGTTCCAAATGAATTTTAAGATTTTTTTCTTTAATTTTGTGAGGTATGCTGTTGGTATTTTGATTGGGATTGTATAAATCTGCATAACAATTTTAAAAGTATGGCCATTTCACTACCGAAATGGCCATTTCACTATCGAAGAACAAGAGATCTTTCCATTTCTGATACCCTCTTTGATCTCTTTTTTCATGATACTTAGTGTAGCTTTCAATGTGCAGGTCTTTCACTTCTTTGTTAGGTAGATTCCCATATATTTCATTTTTTATTCTATTACGAAAGATGTGGTTTCCCTAATTTCTTTCTGTGAATTTGTTATTGTATAAAGGAATGCTATTGATTTTTGAGTGTTGACTTTGTATCCAGCTACACGACTGAATTTGGCTATTAAATGTAGAAGCCTTTTGGTGAAGTTTTTGGCATCTTTTATATAGAGTGTCATGTCATGCACAAATAATGATAAATTAACTTCTTTCTTTCCTGTCCTTATTCTTTTTATCAGCTCCTTTTCTCTGGCAGCTTTTAGCCTCCTTGTGTTGAGTTTCTGAACTTGACTGTTATATTCCTTGGTGTAGTTTTTTTCTAATTATTTTAAATTTTACATGTCTCACTTATCTGTATCTTAAATTCTTTTGCCATACTTGGAAAGTTTTCTGCTATTATGTGAACATGTTATTATACCCTTTCTGTTGTCTTCTGACTGATTCCAATTAATTTTACATTAGTCTTTTTTTAGCATAATCTAGTAGCTGTTGGATTGGCTTCAAGGGGTTCTCTTGTTCTTTTTAAAAGGCCTTTTATTTGATGACCACCCACACCTTGTCTTTTAGATTTCATGGTCTATCTTCAGATTGGCAGAATCTGCTGCCTATATTTTCAGTAGAATCGTTAATCTCTTGGGCTTCTATTTGAGTCTGTTTTATGGAATGCATTTCTTTTCTGTGTTAGGTGTTCATATTTTCATGTCTTTCCAAATCTCTTTTTTATAAAAAAATTCTGTATCTACACAAGATTCACTATTTCTTTCACTATGATTGTCATCTCCTTAATTATCTCTGTTTTGGTTTTGTCAGGAGACTTACTTATCTCTTTTGTTTCTTTAGCTACTACTGTTTCAAAAATTCAGTTGGGTATCTTTTCATTTCTTATACTTCAGTGTCTCTTGTATTTGCCTTGGGTGAATTAGGGTTACAGGTTGCATTTTGCTTCTATGCTTTCTCTCTCTCTCTCTCTCTCTCTCTCTCTCTCTCTCTCTCCATCTATCTCTATCTCTTTATCTGTGTGTGTGTGTGTGTGTGTGTGTGTGTGTGTGTGTGTGTGTGTTGTTTATTTGTTACATGTTGAGGTTTATAAATTCCTTATGGTAGATAGCTTGATGACTAGTACTGAAACCTCTAGAAAATGACTGCTTTTCTGAAATATCTTTTAGGCATGGCTGGATTTAGCTTTTGAGTGTGTCCTTGGATCCTGCATCTTCAGTTTATCAGGGATGAAAGGTTGCTGCCTATTTAGCCTAATACTCAGTTTTGGGGTGCTAGACTATAGTATTAGTTAGGATCCCCAGACAATCTAGGTATTGGCATATAAGGAAAATCAGTTGGTCATAACAACTATGTCACCTTGGCTAAAGTAGCACAATCTTTAATAACAAAAGCATCAAGTATAGACGAGAAAAGGACAAATTGTGAAAACTTCATTGGCTGCCTTTAACCACAGGTGTAAGATTTATTATTCATAAATTCTAAGACAAATCAGAAAATTATCCACAGTAAATGTCCTCGTAAGAGTGCAATTTTACCCTACATAGGAAAGACTTAAAAGAGATAGGAGGATAAAATAGTGAAATAAAAGAAGAGAAAGAGATTAGAAGCAGGGCTGAAGGATAAAGGAAGATTATCCAGGCCTTGAGAAACTGGTGAAGAAGACGGGAGGGAAAGCAAGAAGAAAAAACAAGGCAGAAAAATCTAAAAACAATATTTATATTCACACACAAAAAAAGACCACAATAAAAAAACCCCAAAAGTGATGGGAGAAACAGTGTCTGTGTGGTTTGAAGCCTCTGGCTGTCTTTGGGGTCTACAGCTTTGCAGTGGTTTCCAGTTCAGGGCATGACTGTGCTTGCTGGAGGAGGTGGCCGGAGCCCAGCTCTGTGCCGGATAATCCCAGGGAGCCTGCAGTGGAATTAGGCTGTGTGCCAATTCTGGTACTTTCAAATCTGCAGAAGTGCAAGCTGACCCTGGCCTCTGGCTGTAGGGCTGGAGCCTGCCTCATTTAGTTCATAATACTCTGGGTGTCTCTTGTTGATGTGACTGCTGCTCCCTGACCCTGGGTGTCACCCATGAATGTCCCTCAACTAGTTAACAGTGGGTTTTTAACCCAGGGTACCCAGAGATGGAGCCCACCCACAGTTGCTCGGAGTCTGTTTCCGTTGGCCCCTCCCTAAAATGGCATGGACCAAGCCCTGGCTCCAGGGGACGTGGCAGCACTTGGATTGGACTCCCTCACCAGCAGTTAAGCACACAGCATCACTGCTGTCTTCCACCTCCCTGGAGGCCTCTGGAGTCACCCACTTTCACTGGCAGCACTCTAGATTTGTTCTTATCCTGTGGGTGGGAGCCGAGGAGAAGGTACGGATTGCCCCTTGTTCTGTGCTGAGGTCCATCTCTTCACTTTCTCTAATTTTCCATTCCTGGGTCCAGGGACCTGCCACCCTCCTCCTTGTTTCCCCAAATTGTTGTTTTCCAGTGTGGATTCAGAATCGGAGAAGTTGACTGGTGGCTGCTTACCCTTCTGCCATCTTCCCGGAAGCTCTAGATTTGTTTCCCTAAGCACTCCTCCCTTCTGGTCTTGCCCTCCTCCCATCTCCTTTCTATTTAAACTTGAAAGTTTTAAAAAATACATTTCGTCATTCTTTCTCTGGTAAGATTAAGTCTGAAACGTGTCACTTCCTTTTCTCCTCATTATAACACTATCTTTATTATCTGTGTGTATTTTATACATGCAGCTACAAGTATAGCACACATTCCACTGTTCTCCCATAGCTTTACAAAGTCATATGACAAAAGTAAAAATTTTGGTGCTCACCTGTTCATACCTTAAGAAAACGCACAAGAGTGGACAAGTGTATATTCACGTAGCGGTTCAAGAGCTGGCAGTTGCCTTCAGGGTTGTGGACTGTGTCCGGTGGAGTCACTGCATGTTACGATGAGTTGTACGTGTGTTTCTAAGATTTATGTCCTGGTGTTTATCTCCTAGTAGTGAGGCATAATTTAAAGAACAGGCATTCCTAAATTGTACGTATTAAACGTGTTTGCCTCACACTTTGTGCTGCTGCTTTGGTAGTCTTGAGTTTAGTGGGTTTGTGTGTAGGTTGCAATTTGATATCAGTTTCTAGTGTGTTGGCTGTCAGTCTTTTCTTGGTAGTTCACTTTTTCTGTACAGTCATCTGTATAATTCTCCCCCACCAGGGCAACAACCCCTCACTAGCAAGAGCTGACTTTTCCTGAATCTTTGTTTCTCAGAGTCATACATTGTCAACTTGAATTTACTGTGCATTATACTGATAATTTCCAGACTGAGGCAAGTTAAGATGTATAGTTATTCAATAATTCTGTTTTCACAAATACATTTGGCTTATTTGTGTAGCACCATTGTAGAATGGATATTACATATGGTAAATTTTCTTTTTTTAAAACTTTATTTATTTAAAAAAAAGATTAAGATAAAAGAAAACATAACAAAACAGGTCGGAACAGAACAATTTAAGCAACATAGTGTTTCACCACAGGATAACCCGACATAACAGTAGCTACCATAGTGTCTCTTTCCTTGAAATATTTGAGTATACCTTCTATACTATAGTATCAAACATACAAGACAGTATAAAACCATTCAAGAGAATGAAAGTATTACAGGGCATTCAGAACCAAATAACAGAAAATGAACAATGGCCACTATATTATCTCCTTGTCCTTAAAAAATGTTGGTTTATACTATCACATATAATAAAATCCACTAAGATACAACATGATAAAACAGATGGAGACAGAAGAACAAATGCTTGGTAGGACTTCAAAACAAGATGATATTAAATCACTAGCTATTACAATGTCTTGTTTTCTTCAAAATAGCTTTTCATACCATCACAGACAAATCAATGCAGAATAAAACCATTCCAACTAATGGATGAGAACATTATAGGGCTTCAAAGCAATATAATGGGCAATCATGATTACCACATACTTTTATGTATTCTTACCATTTCTTACACTAGGGAGACTATTCAGTATTTATACATGTGAATTTGATTTATTTCACTTATGAGTATGGTCTCAAGCTGCATCCGTTTATTTATAAATATCTCAATGTGATCATTCTTTATTGCTGAGTAGTACTCCATTGTATAAAAATACCACAACTTTTTTTATCCATTCCTCAGTTGATGGACCCTTAGGTTGTTTCCAAGATCTGGCTATTATGAATTGTGCTGCTATAAACATAGGTGCACATATATCACTGTGGTATGATGTTTTCAGTTCTTCTGGGAATATGCCTAGAAGTGGAATAGCTGGGTTGAATGGGACTTCCAATCCCAGCTTTTTGAGGTATCTCCAGACTGACCTCCACAATGGTTGTACCAGTCTACACTCCCACCAACAGTGCAGGAGAGTTTCTTTTCCCTATAGCCTCTCCAGCATTTGTTGTAGGTGTTTTTCTTGATCCTGGCCATTCTTTCAGGAGTGAGATGGAATCTCAGTGTGGTTTTAATTTGCATTTCTCTAATGACCAACAATGCTGAACATTTTTTCATGTATTTATTTGCCATTTGCATTTCTTCATCTGAGAGTTGTGTATTCATCTCAGATGCCCATTTTTGGATTGGATCTTTGAATTTTGGGGGTCTGATTTTTTAAAAATTCTTTATATGTTTTACAAGTCCTTTGTCTGAGGGACAGTTCACTAAGATTTTTTTCCCAGTTTGTGAGTTTTCTTTTCACTTTGCTGGAGATTTCTTTTGACATGAAGAAACTTTTTAATAAGACCTGATTCCAGTTATTGATTCTGGGAAGTATTTCCCATGCGGTTTGATTCCTGTTCATGAATTCTCTACCTACCCCTATGTCTTTAAGGTTTTTACATACGGTAAATTTTCCACATGACTGAGTGTTGTTTTATGAAGATCTCCAAAAAACTATTTTTTAAATTAATAGTTTTTTTACGTTTATGGAAAATTTGAGAACATACAAAGTTCCCATGTACTCACTCTTCAACACCCCCATTTTGCCCTTTTATTAGCATGTATACAAGGAACTTACATTAGCATGTATTCTATTAGCATGTGCTTGAGGAACTTGTATTGATCCATTATTATGACTGAAATCTACAGTTTAGGGTTCACTCTGTTGTACAGTGTACAAAAGCGTATCCTAAGTCCACCGATCTGGTATCACGGAGGATAATTTCACTACTCTAAAAATCCCCCGTGCTCCACCTACTATCTTGTCCTCTCCCCTGGAAACTGCTGATCTTTTCAGTGTCTGTTGGAGTCGTATAGAATGAAGCCTTTTCAGACTGTTTGTGGTGCGTGATGCATGCAACAAATACACATGCTTCTTCCATGTCTTTTTATGGCTTTATGGCTCATTTCTTTTAGCCCTAAATAATATACCCTTGTATGAATGTACCACTGCTTACCCATTTATCTCCTAAAGGACGTCTTGGTTGCTTTCAGGTTTTGCAGTTGTGAATAAAGCTGCGGGAAACATTCAAGAACAGGGTGTTTGTATTTTTGTTTTTGTACACATTTTTCACCTCATTTGAGTAAATATCTCCCAATTATGATTCCTGGAAGGTATATACTTCTATAAAAATCTACCAAACTGTCTTCCAGAGTGGCTGTGCCATTTTGAATTCCTAATACCAGTGAGTGAGAGGTCCTCTTGCTTCATATCCTCACTAGCGTCTGGTGCTGTTGGTGTTCTGGATTTTGCCAGTCAGCTAGTTCTGTATAAGTGCCTCCCTGATGACGGATGATGTTGAGTATCTTCACCTTGCTTGTCCGTTTTTAATTAGTTTTCATTGAAGTCTTGCTGCAGATGTCTCCCTTTGTCCCCTGAGTTAATGAAGAGAATTTGAACTTCGCCTTTGCTTTGTGATTCCGCCTTCTTGTGGGCATCAGTCACTTGTTCTGTGCTGCTAACCAGCTAGTAGAGCAGTAGCGGGGCTTTCTGTCTTTGCATTTCTCCTGTTCTGTCGTTGGCTGACTGCGTCTTTCCCTTCCGATCTGCCATGAACCTGGGGTAGTGGTTGCGGTGAGGACTGTGAGTAAATCAACACAGCACTTCAGGTGTGCTGAGTGGTGAGAAGTTCTGTTCTTTGAGCTGTTAGTGCTTTGTGTCGTGTCTGTGGAGGTCTGGCCTTTGTAGCTTTATCTCTGGATCCCAAAAGTGTTCTGAGTAGACCAAGTGTGAATTTGGTGTCTATGCACGATTATTGCTATGGAGTTGTGTAATATTTAGAGCTGAAACAATTCCATGACACCGTCTCTTTCTTTTTGTGATTGCATATGAGGTTTTGATCTCTTGAAGGATATAACAAAAGAATTAGGTTAGTGAGACAAAAAGAGGGCAGAGCTCTCTCAGTCTTTTTTCAACTCTCAGTGTAGCTGGGCCACGTGACCCGGTTACTGGCTCTCAAGGATGAGCATGGTTCTGTACTGGGAGGTTCCTCACAGAAGCCAGGAGTCGCTGGATACTGCAAAGGAAGGTTTCAGCACTGCCTGGTGCATTCCCTTCCTGGCAACAGCTGCTTCCTTTCTGATGGACAGGCCCAAGGGGAGGTGGGCCCACGTCTCCGTTGGCTGGTTCCATCAGTGCACACTCAGATTCTGGAGGATGATGCTGAGGTCTCCTCCCTCCCTCTCTTTCTCACTAAGTACCCCACAGTCAGCTGCACCTGGTCCAGGAAGTTGGAGGGGCTAGGTGTTCTTCTGGTTCCCTCATCACGGCGTTGAGCAAAGGAAAGAGCACATGTGGCAGTGCTTACCTCCCATTCGCATGATCAGAAAAGTTTTAAGGCCGGCCTGTCCCTAATTTTACTTTTCCTAGTATCAAATTCTTCTACATAGGTTTTGAGAGGCTCACCAGCACCGTACCGCAGTGAGAGCAGAAATCATCTACAGCTAAAGTAAGGAGCAAATAACACAGTTCAGTCCTCTTTCAAGTGAAAAGCTAAACCTATGGAAATCTAAAGTATGTTCAGGATCACATTCTGACCTAGGAATCCAGACTTTTACCTGTTTCTGATCTTGAAGAATGCTGCCAACAAAATTTAAGGAAAGCAAGAAGGCACGAATATTTATTAAGGGCTATGCAAGTTGTATATCTTAGAGCAGGTTGAGTATCCCTTTTTTGTAATGTTTTGGACCAAAAGCATTTAGGATGTTAGTTTTTTTGTTTGTTTTAATTGTGGGATATTTGCACATATAATGGAGTATCTTGGGAATGGGACCCACGGCTAAACACATGGTCACTTTCTGTTTCATTTATACTTTATACAACAGCCTGGACACATACCAGCGTTTTGACTGTGACGTATCACATGAGGTCGGGAGTGGAGGTTCCCATTTGAGGCGTCATGTTGGTGCTCTGTTTGGAGCTTTTTGCACTTTTTAATTAAGGATGCTCAACCCGTATCAACTGACTGTTGTCTTGGTTACTTTTCTCTTATTGCTGGGGCAAACTACCCAACACCCAAAATGAAGGAAGGAAAGGTTTGTTTAGCTTACTGTCTGTGGACATTCTAATCCATAATCAGTTGGCTCCAAGACAGGGTGACATGACACAGAGGTACCACTTCAAGGCAGCAGCCAGCACCAAAGGAGGGAAGAACAAACTTCTTTTCCACCCTTATACTGTATGCAGGCGAACTCCCAGCCTCCAAGGCAGATATAACACACAAAATCTCTGTGCTTCCTCTTGCATGGAATGAAGATGTAAGGATTCTGGCTCTCTGCTAAGTCTCTTAGTTAAACTCCTAAACTTCCCAAGTTGACACAATGTATCAAATATAACAATCCATCCCTTGTCAACTTGCAAGCAGATATATTTCTTTAAACCAGTTCTAGATACAAGATGTGCTTCTTATTAACACTTCACAACTTGAACATTATAACATAGGTTTAACAATCTTTAAGAAACCAGCATTAAGTCTATCAACATTAGATTACATTAGAAACATAACATTTTGTGTTTGGTCCCACAAAGACTCGAGCACATTTATGCAAAAGGGATTTAGTCTATCTGCAGTTCTGACAGAGTTCTGACAGTTTCAGCACTGCTGAAAAGTTCAAGTCCCAAGTCTCCTCCCAGGTGTAAGGCAAACCTTAGTTGCAAGCCCCTGTAGAAATGAAAACAGTTAAACACCTCCAACATACAATGGCACAAGACAAACATTCCCATTCCAAAAGTTACCAATGGGGATACAAAGCTTTGGGACCAAAGTAAGTCCACGATCCAGCAGGGCAAACCTTAAGTCCTATAGTTGCACGTCCAACATCTGAAGCAATCTGTGGCAAATTGTGAGCTCCAAAGGCCTTGTGTGGCTCCACCCTACAGCACTTCTGGTGGTTGGAGCTCCCACAGCTTCTGTTTTAGGCCCACTTTGTTCTCACAGCTTTCCTTAGATAATCCACGTTACCGATTCTTCCAAACTTCTGAGGTCTCCACCGCACCTTTGGCTTTTCCCTCTCAGGGGCACACTGCCTGGTCTTCCAGGCCTTCTGAAATCAAGGTGGAAGTCTTTTTAACCTCAGAATTCTTGCATGCTGTATGCACCTAAAACCAGCACCACATTTATGATACCAAGGTCTGCTGCCAGTTGGAGCAATAACCAGACTTTCCTCTCTCTTGGCTGTAGAGGTCTAGTGCCTGGAGCACTGAGCACTCAACCTGATTGTGAGGAACAAGCTGTCTGTGCTGCTGCCGTTCTGGAGCCTGGTGTGGTCACTTCCGCCATTTTGGCATATGGTGCTCTGTGATTTTTGCCTAAAAGCCGTCTTTCATCTTTGTAGTTTTGGGCTGCAAAGTTTCAAGACTTGCTGCTTTTCATGATGCTCTCAGACCATATTTTCTATTCTCTTGTTCCTTGTCAACCGTAGAGATTTCCCCAGCTCTGTCTTTGCAGTCCACAGCTTTATTGGAGCTTCCTTTCTGGCCAAACTCACAACACTTTAAATCATCCTGTTGGGCTCCTTGTTCTTGATTCTCAATATAGCCCCCAACAGTAGCCATGCCACAACCTCGACTTTTAAGAGCCTTGAACTTTTTTTCTGCCAAGTGAATTAGTTGACTATCCTTAATCTCAGTCTTAAGCAAAATCTTTGAAGATGAGCAAAGTGCAGACAAACTTTTTGCCAAGCCATAACACACATCATCTGGAGTCCAGCACCCAATGCGGTCCTTTCTAGCATAAACCTCCCAAGCCTGCTCTTTACTGGCAACGTCGGCCTTCTAGTTTTCTGAGCTCTGCCTAGAATCTTCTGTTCAAAACAATCTAAGGCTTTCCAGCTCTGTGCTTACAGGCTACATCTCCAAACCTTTCCAAACTTCCTAATAAGCCATTTCCAAAGGCTGTTGAACCACATGGTAATGTATGATCACAGCAATGACCTCCCTCCAAATTCTGTCTTGGGTATTTTTCTCTCATTGATGGGACAAAATAATACCCAAAATGAAGGAAGGAAAGGTGTTTAACTCCTATGGAGAAAAAAATTCAAGGCTGTTAAATATTGAGGCTGTGGCATGGCTACTGTTGGGGGCTTTAATCAGCTGGTTCCAAGACAGGGTGGCATGGCAATACTTAAGACAGTGGTCAGCAAAAGTGGCCAGAGCCAATGGGGAAAGAGCAAGACTTTTCCTGCCTTACATTGTACACAGGCCACCCTCCACCCCTCCAGAGCAGATATAGTCTCACAAAATCTTTGTGCCCTCCTCTTACACAGGACAAGGATATTTATAAAGTAAGGATCTTGGCTCCCTGCTGAATCTCTAAACTTCCCAAGTTAACACAGTGTAACAATCATAATAACTATTCAGCTAAATTGATGAAAGTTATGAAATGCAAGATCAGAGGGTTGAAAATAAGCTCTATAGTAGTATGTGCCAGATACTTTACTTTTACTGTTTTATTAAATTCATACATTAGCCCAAATATGTATTTACAATTATTATTTTTCTGCAGAAGAGGAAATTGAGGCTGGCAGAGTGAGTTGCTTAGGTGCTTGGCTCCTGAGTGGAAAATTAATACCTGGCTCAGGTTAGTTCCAAAACCTTTTCCTTTAACATATCCCAAGATTATGTTCAACAAAGTTGCACCCGCACAAAAGTGCTTGATTCTTAAATATGTTTCACTCACTGAGGTTCTTTACTCTTTTTTTTTTTTAAATTTTATTTAAAAGGAAAAAGAGAAAAAACAAAACAAAGCAAAACAGTATAAGGGTACAAGTAATACAGAACTACAAAAAAAAAAAAACAGTAAGAAATCCCCATTTAATAGATTACACATTATCATCTTAGAGATAGTTGTTCAAGTCACAGGATTAAAGCATACAAAGTGGACATTCAAACAGATTGCAAGCAGTTGTGTTCAATGATCCAATCAAAAACATTAATATGGTCAATTTAACACACCTAAACACACTTGCAATTGTATCCTTTAGAGCACTTTCTTTCCCTCACTTTTTTTTTATTTAAAGAGAGAAAAAAAAAAAGGACATAAAAAAAAAAACAATGCAGTAACAGGGTACAAATAATACAATATTTCTAGAAAAAAATATATACAGTACAAAATCACCAGTTAACAGGCTACACATTATCTTCCCAGAAACAGTTGTCGATATCACTAAATTAAAGCATATAAAGTGAACATTCATACAGTGGAATTGGAAACAGTTCCGTTCAATGATCCAACAAAAGCTCAGTTACATGGTTTTCCGTCCTACACTCTTGAACATACCTGCGGTTATATCCCTTAGTCCACCTTACTTTCCTCTCTTTTTTACAGTAACAATTAGACTTTTAGGGTTTTATTACTCTCACGGTTCTTATTACTTTTTTGAAGAGAATAAAAACAAATGTGACTAAGCAAAACAGAGTCGGTTAGAACAGCAGGGTGGCCATAGCACGTGATGCAAAAATAGAATAGCAGGTGATCAAAAGTGGTTACCATTGTGCCTCTTGCTATTTTCAAATTGAGCTGTCTATATGGTTCTTTACTCTTGCATTGCTTTTTTTTTACTGAGAGTTTCATGGTTTTTTTTTTTTTTTTTTTTGTCTTTTTCCTTTTTATCGGTATGTTTTGTTACAGCTTTTATATTGATCATCATGGGGAAAGGGAAGTGCCCTCATCATAGGATTTAAATGAATTTGGGTTCTTGCTGTTACTTGCTATATGACAGTGTAGACATATGCCTATTGTTTTCTAGGTCAAAACTTTCATGAAATGGACTAATCAGACCGGGGGTTTAGCTCAGCGGCGTAAGTGCCTACGTGGCAAACGTGAGGTCGTGAGTTCGATCCCCGGCACAAAAACAAACAAAAAGAAATGGACTAATCATTTGAAGAGTTTCTATGGATTATATTAGGCCATCAACTTAAGGGACAGGGCTCTGACAGTTCTATTCCTCAGATAGTTGACACCACTGCACTAACTGGATGACAGTGCAGGATCTATAACTGGATGGATGTATGGTTGTCATCAGTTACAAGGCACTGTGGGGCCTTCTCCAGAGCTGAATTCAGTTCTGGAAGTCTTTCAATTAGCACATCTTAAATAATTTTTAAACAAATAACTAATCCTAATGTGACTACTGTATTCCATAGCATAAATCTTAAACAATAGTGTTAGTACTTATTATGTAATTAGGGATGAATGAATTGTGCTTCTTTTGGGGTTTGTAAAGTACCTCAAGCTATTTTTCAAGCGTTTTGAAATATATTTTGTAACATTTCTCAAACATGCTTTACCAAACACATTTTCTTTAATTTTTAAACCCTTGGGTATTTTTAGAGAAATTTAATCCATATGTTTCTGATTCATTTGCACTTAACTCATTAAAGTTGTTTTTTAAGAACAATCGGGTTCCAAGAAATTTTCGGAGCCCTTCTTAGGAGCTCTGTCAACTTCTAAAAGCCTTTTCCTCAATCAAAATGTTCTTCAAGATAAATAAATGTGGATAGAATGTTTTATTTGGTTTATAATATAAAGCCCCTGTTTCAAAAATCTAAGCCAGCCCTGAACTTTGATAAATTATTCTGCTTTTCCTGAGAACTCACATTGTTTGCTCCTCTCCACATGTCAGCAAAGGATTCATAAGAACTGTGTTATCTTGAGAACAGACTGTTGGCTCTGTGCTGGCTCCCAAATTCCTGACAGAGGTGAGCTGATAAAATGTCAGAGTAACACAGCTGGTTATTGGGCTCTGTCAGTGCTGAGCTGATATACATACGTGTTTTCGTACACTCTCATAGCTACGTGAAAATATTTAAATTCTTATAATTTACCTTTTTTGTATATGTTGAATACCTCCTACCTGAAATGCTTAAGACTAGAACTGTTTTAGATTTCAGGGTATTTTTTTGTAATATTTGCATATATTTTACCAGTTCAGCATCCTCATCTGAAACTCTTGGAATCCAAACTAGCTGCAAAATCTGAAATTTTTTCAAGCATCGTGTTGGTGCTCAAAAAGTTTTAGATTTTGACTATTCAGATTAGGTATGTGACCCTGTTCTTACAAATTTTAACAACACAATAATGTATTCTGAATTAGCAGTTTATTGTGAAGTTACTGTAATTGTTCTTCTCTCTTTTCAGACATGGTTTTCACCTGAGATTTAGTTCAACAGGTTTCTGTTGCCTAGAGGTACATTTTTGGAGAATAGCTTTGTGTATAGCTCCAACGGAACAGGTTAATGGCATGAAATCTTAGAGAAAGTAAGGTCATTGCGTGAAAGTAAGAGGAAACATGTTGACAATTAATTGGATAGAATGTCACAAACCACAGGGACTCTGGGAAACATTTCCAGAAACACAGCAACAAAGTTTGCTCAAGGCAGCGAGAAGCTGCATTCATAAATAGGTGAAGAGAAGCCGGTTTTCTGCAGTTCTCCATAGGGAACTGTGTGAATATATATTTGCTGATCACAAGAAATAACCTTCAATCCCTACATTCAATGAAAAACTTCATTGTTTTACTGAAATTTTCAGTAAAAATATGTTTTCTATATTTTTCAAAGTAAACCAGTTTCTTATATAGTTCATTAATTTGTGTCATAAATGAACTCTTACTATTTTAGAAAAAAAATTTTACGATAGATAAATTTCTTTTGAGATTTACCACTTAAAATTTTCTTTAGTCAAACCAAAATGCAAACATTTTGCCTTTTATCATGCATGTTTCCTTCTACTTTGTATGATTATTTTTCTTTACAGAAGAAGTACAGGCTTTAAAAAGAGATTTTACAAAGTAGTATTTGGAGAAACCAACCCAGTACCTGCCCTTCCTCCTTTCTCCCAGCAGCCCCTAGGCTGAGAGTCTGATGGCTTTGACACCCTTTCATTTGATCTGAGGTACAAGATTGTGATGGTCTTTGTCAGTAACCTAGGATGCATCTCCCAAGCTTTCCCATTCTGCTCCAGCAGTGTCTGTGGACACATTGTTACTGTGTTACTAGTTTACAGAATATATGTAATTGACACTAGTATTTGTAAGTAGCTTATAAAAATCTTCACAAGATAAAGAACTTTTGAAGACTAGAAAGCACTAAAAAGTAATTTTCTTGGTATAAAAATCCTCCCAGAAATTGTGAATATTTGTATCAAGAGCCATGAGATTAAATATGTTTCACTATTTTGTAAAATCTCGGGATAACAATTTTGGGGCAGTGGTTAGTGTACCCCAATGCTTATACTCCCTCACAGTGATAGCTAAAGAAAAGTTACTTTACAAAAGGTATAGTCTAAGTGGAAGAAAGCAATTGTTGGTTGCAATTGTAAGCCATGAGCTTTATTTTGTTTAATTGTATCTTTATGTTGGGAGCATTCAAACCCTTTTCCTAGCTATTCTGAAATACTCAGTTACTTGTGCACTGTAGTCGCCTACTGAGCTGTACAGTCTTAGAAGATATTCTTCCTATGCAGTGTCATCCATGTCCTGTGAACTATCTGTGCTCTCTCCTTCCCTCCTTCCCCACATCTTGATGGGGTTCTGTAACCATTATGTGTTTTACTCTCTACTTCTCTGAGATCAACTTTTTAATGAGCTTCATTTTTAATCATGTCCACTAATTATGCAGAAGTTTTTGTTTAACTTTGTTAAATTTACATTTTCCTTGATGTCAGTGTGTTTTTGTAAATTAATTGGTAGGTTGAATTTCATACCAATAGTTCAAAAAGCCACTGAACCTCTTCCTTTGAAAGATTTTTAAACAGGAAAATTGTTTCAAGTTTTAAGTTGCACATATTAGTTTATAAGAGACTCAGTGTTTTGGGCAACAAAATCTTGTAACAATGGAAACATTTCTCAACATCAGTTTTTTTTCCACATAATGGATTTATTTCAACCAGAATTTTCTCATACATTTAAAAAAAAAGTAGATAATTGAAAGTAAACATTCGATTTTACATAGATATGTGTGTGCATTTATACACACAGCAAAACTTTAATAAAATGATCTTTGTCCTTTCCACGCTTAATGCACTCTGATATTTTCCCATTAATTTCATTTTGTAAAATTGTTGGACCTGACCCAGGAAATTGATTTCATTACTGGCTGGCAGCTTGCGATTTAAGCTGAGGGCAGCCCTGAGTCCTTGGTGACCTACTTTACAAGCAGGCTGGTGAGCAAAGGTGGCTCATCCCTGGTCTCCTGAGCACCAAGTGTTAGCCACATCATTCCTCACAGGTTGTCAGGAGCATGTGGATTGCTTGATCCTCACTGTCAACTTCTAAAAGGGAAGCCCTGGGTGTCTGCTCTCTGCCGGCCTCTCTGCTGACCCCTGTACCCAGGATTTCCACCTTCTCATCCCACTCATCGTTTTCCTGACTTGGCTCCATGTTTATAAACATGCTAGTCCTTGACTGACACCAGAAGCATTTAATCCATGTTGAATTTTCATTTTTCCCAGTCTTAAAATAATCCCTGGCTTCTAGATAGGAATGTATCATTTTCAATTTTTTCATTAAAAAAAAAAAGTCGTCAGAGATCCTTATGCCAAAATCCACAAGGCTCTGCATCCTAACCTCCCTGTGGAGGGAGCAGGTCACTGTCATGCTGGCACTGGCTACCAGCTGATAGCTGGTGCTGGCTTTGTACTATGGCAGCATAGCTGCTTGCTGGCTACCTTTGATCATGGTGAAGGACAGAGCTCTTCTGGGACATGGGCCTGGAATCATGCTGGGGAACACCAGGCATAGCGCAGAGACCCTCGGTTACTGAGGAAGGTGCTGGTGACCAGACAGGAGGGAAAAACCAAGGAAGGAAGGTGTTGAATTTCCAAATGAATGGAATCCCCATGTGTTCTGCTGTGACCTATGAAGGTTGGCAGCCATGACATCTTTCCTGCTCTTTGGCTCAGTACCTTCATACTAGTTACTTAATACAAGAATCTGTTTGTTGGGGAACAAGAGGAACTTTGGTCCTGTGAGAATTTAGGACTCAGAGACTCAGATTCAAGCCCCAGCTCCATTGTTTCCCAGCTGTGAGACTGGGCAAGTTCCTTACCTGATCTGTACCTGTGTGACCTCACCTAAAAGCGGAGATGATGGCAGTGGTATGGAGAAAAGGGTCTGTTTCAGATACAAAGGAATTTAGGGTGGTTGCTATGCGCCCCAGCAAGGCAAGCACCCATGATGAGTGGCTGCACAAATCTGAACAGTTTTACTTAATATTCTAAAGCCTCTTACTTGTGTGTCAGAGTAATTAAGACATGGGTTGCATGCGTAGCCTTTTGAATTTTCTAAGTCCCCAAGGTGGAGGACTTCTTGCAGTGCTGCTAGCCTGATTGAGAGTAAATGGCAGCCCTCCCCGGGTACGTTCCATGCCCACCCTGACCTTGGCAGTGAGAGGAGAGGTCAGAATAGCAATAATAGGGTTTTTCTTAGAGTGGAGTTGGAAAAGTTAGTTGAGGTTCTGAAGCCAAAGTGCTTATCGGTTTCTGGAACCATAGTGGCCCCTAGATAACTGTTAACTGCAGTGATGTGCGAGGGCTGGTGTGGGCCAGGCTTGCCTGGAGCTGGTTATAGCGTATTATATTCTGAAGCTTTCAATCAAGGGTAGCTTGAAATTAGTGATCGCAAGAGTGTTTACATGATGGAAACCGGCAAATATTGAGAAGCATGGCTCTCTGCACCAGCACCCCCTCCCCAAGAACTCACTGACCAGCAGGCCACTGCTTAGCCATTTCCTGGATGCTCACTCAGCAATCTGTTACTCCTCCGAGGCATGAAGACTCCCAGGTCTTGCCAGGTTTACTGCATGAGGTCAGTTTGGCTGTGA
This sequence comes from Cavia porcellus, assembly GCF_034190915.1. Taxonomy (NCBI): domain Eukaryota; kingdom Metazoa; phylum Chordata; class Mammalia; order Rodentia; family Caviidae; genus Cavia; species Cavia porcellus. The sequence goes on along the minus strand of NW_026947504.1, from coordinate 36,847,838 downwards.
GCCATTTTTGACGCAAGGGGCCAATGGTTATTTTGGTATCTGCCGTAACTAGGAACCACTATTTTCTCTGGAACAGACCATATCCTGATGCTTTCCCTGCAGCGTTACAGGAATCTTTGGACACCAGAAGTCAACCCCAGTGCTTACCCCAATGTCACTCCTGACAGATACAATCTGAGCTACATCTAGGCTACACCTATACTGCTGTGAGCCAAACATGGGATCCTGCAGTTGTCCAAAGAGGTCTGAACTCTACCATCGGCATGGCCTGCACTAGAGACACTTGCACACAGATGTGTTTTCCTGAGTGCTTCCAAGAGCTAGTTAACTCCTCTCCCAGCAAAGGTAGTAGAGACAGGAGGGAGGGCATCCTGTGCTCACCTATTTTAATACTTTCCCTGAACCAAAACCTGGAGGTTTTGGTGGTAACACACAGTAGGAAGTCTTTTGCTTTGCATAGCACATTTCTCCCAATTTTCAGTAGAAACTAAAAAGCAAATGTAATTTCTCAAAGAGGCACTTACAGGAACTTACAAATGTAATACTTGTCTGAGTTATTATTCTTGCTCAAAGTACCTGACACCCAAAGTTAACGGAGAAAAATCTCATTTAGCTCACAGTTTGTAGATGTTTCATTTCATAGTTGGCTGAGTGGCATGGCAGAGGAGAAACAGTTCATGGTGGGCAGAAGACAGCAACATAGTGAAGAAGCAAAGGAACATGCTATAAGTGACAATAAGCAACTCTTTTTAGGTCCTTATATCCTATCCAGGCCACCCATGCTTAAAGTGGGTAGCACTTACACCCGGGGTGGGTACCCTTAATCCTAGCATTGTATCGTGAATCAATCCCAGCATCACAACCCTAGCTCCAGCGTCACACACCCTAGATACAACTATCTCTGAAGGCCCCACTTATGACCGCATGAGGTTTTCACAGGGAGCAGGGGACATCTAGGTACAAACCATAACTATAGGAACAGCTGTGATTTAGAAGATTCCCTCTTGGACCGTGAGCCCATGGCTGCAGCCCTGGTCCTCTGAGGAATCTGTGTTGATTCCCTAGTGCCCCATTTTGGAAGTAGCTCGTGAGCAGGGACAGCCAGCGCCTGCCTTCCTGGTACCCACGGCCTGCTCGTCACCGTTCTGTACCTGACTGGTTGTCAGGAGTACGTTTATCACTTGAACTTTGCTGAAAAATACAAAGATGGTCAGCTTGCATTTTAAAAACCTCCCATCTGTCTCCCTGGTTGCAGATATCATACCTATTCTTCAGAGGGAATCTTGCAGATCTGTGTGCCTCACTTAAAAATACAGACTAGAGTTATAGTTGGTTAGTCCTGTTTTGCTTTTACAGGAAAGAAAAAGCATTACATAATGTCAGAGGGTCTCAAGTTCCATAAAGGGAATTTTCCCAAGATCCCATAAGTTTCTGTGTAATTCGTAGGGTGTTTTAAAAAGAGCAGAGGAGTTTACTTGGCAACCAAGGAGGGAACCAGTCCAGAGAAAGATATCTTGTTTCTGTATTGTCCTTTGCACAGCAAATTACTTCACTAGATGTTACCTGGAGGGCTTTTCTCATCATAGCTGCCTCCATGGTCTTTACAGCCTTGTAGGTGTTTATACAGGCAGTGTAGATCAGTGCTCATACATGAAAATCTCTGCTCTTCACAATGCCCTGTAAGTAAAACAGTCTTGAACAAATATTCATGGTGTGATACTAAGTCTAGGTTTGAAATCAGCTCCTATGATGGAAGCCCAGAGCAAATTCCAATTTGCAGTCCACAAAATACAAAACTTGATTTCCTTTCATGTTTATGGAGCTTCAAAGAAACTCCCTGGCATGACCGGTTGTGGAGTCTCTGACAAACTGCCTGCTTTCTTTTGGGGGACCGTGGCTGTCAGGGCACCACCGACAGTGTGCTCTCGGCAGCTTCATTTGTACTTGCTGTGAATGATGATACTGGTCCACAGCCTCAGCATCTTTTCAGTGCCACAAAATTGCCCTCCACTTTTCTAGGCCTACATGCAGTCTGTTCACCCATCCCAGAACTGTCCCCAGGAGAGAATTTTTCCACTTGTGAACCAAGACCACTTTGAAAATCAAAAGGCACTTCCTAATTTACAGTTGTATATTAAATTCACACATTTCAGACTGAAATTCACACAATCTATTTTGCATTACTCACATTTAATAGTAATTTCTTTTGGCCATTGCCCTCAGGTTCTGTAAGAATAAAAAAAAATAGACTGGTGCCCTTTATTTTTTATTTTGTTCATAGATTCTAAATCTAATTAATTCTCTGGATTTTTTTTTTCTCTTAAAGTAATGTGCACAGTGCTTGCTGCAGACACAAACTGTTAAAGGAGGGCAGGTTTGCCTGTAACCATGTGCATCCTACATTACATTGCCAGCCCACTTGGAAAAGTCATATTTTTTCCCTAATTTGCTGCATCAAGTTGATGTCTGCCCCTGGAAGATAAAGTACGCACTTGTGGAATGGTGAAAAAAATTACTTCTGGATTAGGTAATGCTTTCAAATTCATCTGTTCACATGAATTCCTTCTAGAGCTGGAAGGGACTGCAGATTGCAGAATCTAGTATTTCATAGACTAAGTTAGATAAGCCCTTTATTAGATGAGAAAGGTTTAAAATATTGTGTTTTCAGTAGATGAACAACTACAAGAAAGACAGCACAATCTGGCCCTTGAGTGTGACCTCTGAGAGAATAACCACCGAGATTCTTCCCAGGTCATGAGACCTGGGCTCCAGGGACCCGCCCTGGAAGATTCAGCAGTTAGGGAGTGACCTGGAGCTCTGGATGATGAGTTTAGATTTTCTTCACCTAATCAGCCTCCAACTAGAGAGACAGTGGACTGTGAACGTGGCCATCACACCCACTCCAAGTGCATTGTGGGAGCAAGAGCTGGTGCCAAATATTTGGATGTATGTATTTCCAGTGTCTGTGGTTTTCCTGGAGGTCACAAGCCTTTTACTGCCAGGAATTTCCCTTCTAAAGCCTTGTGTTAGTCAAGCTACACTTTGTCATTTTTGGGGTATCTATCGGGAGAAGGTAATGGACGAGTTGGCTTTCTCAAGGTAAAATTAAAAGTACTGAAAGAACTTACAATTTCAGTGGCTTGCAAAATACCCAAGGTGCATTTCTGGTTCACGTGTACATGTGCCATTTGATAATCAGCTTTGACCGTGCATCCATTCTGTGTATCATCTCATATTGAGACTGTAATGCCTCAGTATCTCTTGTTTCCATGACACAGGGGAAAGAGCAGGAGGCTCACAATTATTTTACAACTATTACAACTCTTACAACTGTTACAACTATTACAACTCTTGCAACTATTTTGCTCACATCTCATTGGCCCTAACAAGTCTTATGACCATAGTCACTGCGGTTAGAACTAGGAAATGTAATTCTGCACATAAGGTATCACATGGCATAGGTGGAGGTGTACAGTCCACTTCTAGGGAGGGAGGCCAAGTATTTGAAGCAGAAGAGGCTCCCACTACCTGCACACCATACCGTACCTCATTCAGCGTTGCAGCACTTTCTAGTGTAACTTCAGTGTGATTCTGTGTTGTTAATGTTCATGCTGTTGTATTTGGAGGTCCTGGAATTGAAAAGTCTGAAATCTCTAGAGTCAGATGGACTTTAGGAGATCTTTCTAGTGTTCTTGAGTTTCTAGCAGGAGAGCTGAAGTCCAGCAAAGTGGTTGGGCCAAGATCACTCAGCAAGAGTTCTCTGGTAATTTCTTCGACACATCAGCCTCAGCAAATGTGAAAGAATGGTTCCTTTACAAACCGTGAAAGAAGGCACTTTGTTGTTCCTGACACCATGTGATTCTGAGAGATAGAGACATAAAGCAGAACCTGAGGTGTCAGTTTCAGAATGAAAACTAGCCCCGTTTCTCTCCAATATTTTCTCAGCCACATTTGTGGTAGGGGCAATTCATTTAAATTTATTATGTAGCATCAACACAACACCAAGGGTTGTTTCATAGTCTAATAAGTCACAGTTCCATCAAAGGCAAATTGCATCTTTATTTCACAAATAGTCTGCTCTGTGTGCTGATTTGATTTAAAATATAAACTGTGTGTTTCCTGTCAGCCTTTGTGTGGGGGAACAGTGGGAGGATGACTTATATTGGTGATGTTCACTGGGTGAGAGGTATTCAGTGGGTTTTCCACGAGCTTCTGATGTATTCGTGGTGCTCAACTGATTAAAAAAAATGGTAAAGCCCAGCACAAACTATGTGATGTGGGGATAACCTTTATTCTGTTGCTGACTCTGCCAGCACCACACAGCTGGCCTCCAGAGATTTCAAATTCTGAGGTCAGTGACCACTGAAAACAGGATAAAGTAGCTGGAAGGTGCTGGAAAGGTTCCCAGGTGGAGGACTAAGGTGGGGAGGCAAACAGGAGCTGCCATGGCTTTGGAATGGGGTGTTGGTGGAGTGGGGAGGGATACAAAAGTGTTTATCGCCTGAGAAGTTTCCAGGTACAAAGGAAAGTGCAGATGCTTGCCATGTGCCATAGAAAGCCTGAACTTACACGGTGGGGAGGCTCCAGGGCCAGCACACCTTGGTGAACACACGACCCTTAACCAGCATACTCACCGTCTAAAGCTTCTTACAGCCGGGACCAATGTAGTTTAAATGTGTGTTTGCATTTGTAGGATCTTAAAGTATGTAGATCCTCAGAGTAGAGAACTTTCGTAATGCCGCCAGCCTGGCTGAGCATCAAGTGGCACCGTGGCTATAAGTGGTTAAGTCAGGAAGAGCCGCTCAAGATGCGCATTGTCCCACCTGTACCTTGGCAGGGAAAAGAAGGGAAGGGCGCGCCGAAAGGGAGCTCACCGGACACTGATTCCTGGGCCATCTGAATCAACACCCCTGGCTAAGCACTGCACAGAAAGTCTGCTTTCCTCTTACTCCTTGCTTTGGTAGATAAAAGCACGTATTTCTCAAGTTAGTTTCTTTAAAATATCAGAATGAGTTTTCCAAGGGAACGATTTGCTAAGTTTCCATTACTTCACAAAACCAAACAAATATCCTTTGGCTGTTCTCCATGCTCAGATTCTGAGCATGTCAATCCAGCCACCTCCGGGGCCTGGAAACCCTTGGAACAGCATACATTACAGTGCTCGGAATTGCTGGCCTTAAAGAAGTCACCTCTATGTCATCTTCCTCAGGGCTCTACTGCTACTCTATGTATCATTCTTCTTTCTTCTGTGGCCTCTCTTTACCCAATCTGTACCCCAGGGAATTATTCCTGAGTAAGGAAAGTTACTTCAATTATGGTGACCGTCTTATTTCTATTTACTTAAATGTAGCACTGTCATGTCTGTGCATATGATATTATTCTAAGTTTTATTTAATACTAACACTGAACTCTTGTTTTGTATTGCTCTGAGACTATATCTGCTTTCTAATGAACAGAGCAAAGGGGAATGAACGTCTGGTGATATTTCTCTTGCTTGACAGCTTGGCACCATGTAATAACCCAAATGTAAACCGCAGGCCTGGAATTACCAGCATGGCCAGGACCACAGCCAGAGGGTTGGGTGGTAGCAATTTACGTTTTGGATATCAAAGCAATTGTGATTGTCCCAGCTTTTTACCAAGTAGTTACATGTGTGACTGCGGATGGAAGAGAGACCTTTGCCAAGGCATTTGTAACATCTCCAATGATGACCTTGGGGACAACATAGAGGTGTGATCTGGATGAGCGTTCTGTGGGCTCTTGACTGCCAGAGTGGTTACATCAAGGAATCAGTTATTTCAAGCATCCCTGACTTGAAAGGGCGATGCTACAGGGCCCCTGATTAGCCCTGTACTCTTAAGTGTTTTAATCCAAGGTGAAAGAGAAGTTGTAAAATTTCCTGTTTTAGATATAGAACTTTTAAAACAATGCAGAAAAGAGCTACGTAGCACATAAGGGAGAATTGGAATGAGCCAAATAAGATGTAAAGAAATGAAATTAAGTTTGGAGAGATGTAAAAACCATACATGCATCAATTGCTCAATGCATAAAAACGAGGGAGGCCTGGATAATAGTCACTGTATGATAAAGACCTGCTCTACTGTGTCACCTGGGAGATGACAGCTTCCCAGAAGTTGGTCATGCGTGTCTCAGCAGACCTGTAGGCAGGTGGTGAGCTGGGAATCATCTCACAGGTGAATGAGAGGAGCCCCCGGGGAATCCACCATTCATAGCGCTGCATACCTGAGCCCAACAACCCATTGCGTTGTTTGTGCATGTGTCCTGGCTTCTAAACTAAACTTCTCCAGGGCAAGAAGCAGCTTTTTAGCTGTGGTGGCACATGCCTGTCATTCCAACCCTCCGGGAAGCTGAACCAGGAAGACTGCAAGTTTGAATTCAGCCTGTACAACTTCATAACTTAGCAAGATCCTATTTTACAATTAAGAAATAAATAACTCAGTGTGAAAGTCCTCAATTCAATCCTCAGTATAAAGGAGAAGAAAGGAGGGGGAAGAGGAAGGAGGTGGTGAAGAAGGAAGAGGGAGGAGAAGGAAGAGAAAAGAGAATGGGGAAAAAGAAAAGGAAGGACTAGGAGGGGAGGGAAGAAAGCAGAGCAGACAGGAGGAGAAGGAAAGAGGAATTTGTTTTCCAAGTTCTCAGGCCCTGGAGCCTGCACAGCCCAGCGCGGGCAGGGACCAAGGTCCACATTGTTTACTCAGCTGCGTCCACAGGCCGAGACACATGCTTGGCATAAGCAGTCTCGTTCCTTCTTTGCTGAAAGGTGACTGACACACAGAGGTGCTCAGCAAGCCTCGGCCATGTGCTCTGTGCATCACTTTACGTCCTCTCGCAAGGTCACCCTGCAGCTGTGCTAAGGATGCAGGAAGCTCACATCCACATCCTCCTCCTTTCTTTACTTCTCATTCTTCGTCTGTTCCCATCCCTGACTGCAGCGTGGCTTTTGACAGCAAAGCCCAAATTGGGCAAATAAAACTCCTTTGTGAAGACCCACGCTAGACACAGAATGATTTATCCTTTTAGCTGGAAAATAAGGACACTGGCTGCAGTCAGATGGTCTGGGTTCAGATTCAGACTGGGACAGAGATATATGATGGGAAAAAAATCTCATTTTCTTGTAGCCTTGTGTTTTCATAAATGTGGCTAAAGCACCCCAGAGAGTAGATATAGTGCATATAACACAAAGCAGAGTTGTAAAAAATGTCATCATCATTATTTTCCTTCATGGTACTGGGTGAAATGAGAGGGATGAAGAGGGCAAAAACTCTCTAAGAAGATTCAAGCAAAAAGAAACAGGAAATCGCTGAAGGCGTAACTGCTTTGTATGTCAGTCTCCTGCTCCTGTGAGCGAGCTCACTCCTCCAAGCCGCAAAACAGGCTCAGCGCTGCCCTGAACGCTGGTTTCCATGGCAACAGCACAGGAGCGCTGATACAGGCACACCTGTGCTGTCAGGTTGCTCCCCCATCTGGCATTTCACATCTTTCATCAAGACACAAAACTCTACCTGCACCCCCTCGAACGCACAGCACGTGTGAGGTAAGCGTGGTCACAGAGACCAGAAACACGGTTCCAGGTGCTGTTCCCCCCTACAAAGGAACGGAACCGACGCAGGATCCGGGCTCTCCGCGCCTGTGGTGTGTGAGGACAGTGGCCCATCCATCACGGGCCCACACAGGGTCGTGTCCTTGACCATGACTGGTCTCATGACACCGTTTGTCAACGTGGCCTCAAAATTCACCCTAAAAGGAAACACGGCCGTGAAAGGCTCTACTTTGAACTCATGTAAAAGGAAAAAGATTTTCTGGTAGGATTTAAAAAAAGATACGTGTATGTACACACACACACACACACACACAGCTTGTAGTTGCTATGGCTGCTGCCAGATTTCCTGCTCCTCCTCGGAAACAGATGTTCCAGAGCTTTATGTTAGCAGAGATGTCAGAAGCGGGGTGCAAAAGTCACCACTCCTTGCAGGTATCAAGTATCAAAGTATCGAGTATCAAAGCCTTCCTTTTCGTGGGCACCTTACTGACCTGCTTTCTGCCGCTGTCTTTCCTGGAAAGCCCTGTGAATCACAGCCCACACACACTGGAAGCAGGAGCACCACTGCAGTGTCTTGTGTGTTATGCTTCCTTAAGGGCCTTTGAACGCTGTCTTCAGAGGCCACTGCTGGAAATGTTAGGACTGACTGAGGGTTTAGAAGTGGTGGCCTACTTAGGGTGCTGAGGGTTTTTTTTTTCCCTAAAGTGTCCTGAATAGCCTCCTGAGTAATAAATAAATCTCACCGAATGCATCTGCCCAACTCAGGAAAGTGAGTTGTGCTGTAGGAAGGTTAGACTTCATATTCTGAAACTGGCTCGCTGTGTGAGGTTCCTGGGTTGTCACTTAATAATTTGTGGAAAAGAAATTAAGTTGCAAGCATTGCACATTTTTTCCTTCCAGGTCATGCAGCCTTTGGGGGAGGTCATTGACTGTTTTTCTTAGCTCCTCCCTGTCCCATTAGGGCATGAGGGGACTGCTCATAAGGCCTTCTGACCCCAAAGCTTCATTCATGTCTCTTGGAGAGTCTCTGGCCTCCCTCTGATGGGTCAACTACAATCAGAATTCTGACACCAACCAAGATGAAGTAGCCCCATTCTGACTCTGGCTCCTCCTCCTTGCAACTAAAAGATACCTCCAACTTGACGCTAACATTAGAAGGCTCAGCAGAAAGGCAGCTGCCCTGACCCCAAACTGTGCAGCAGGAAGTAGTGTGAGCCCAGCCTCACCCCTCACGTTGCTGGGCTCAGAGGGCTCCCATGTTCCCTTGGAGGCAATGGCTAGTGTGAGTTGATGTCCAGCTTTTGCATGAAAGATAGCCATTGAGCTGAGCCATAATTCTAGCCATTCAAGAGACTGAATTGGGATAAGTCAATCCCAAGCGGGATAAGCCCAAATGATGTTCAACTCATGCCAAGACATGTCAGCATTAAAGTTTTAAAAGTTAAAGGCAAACAAAAACCCAAAACAAAACAGAAACAAACTCACAAAATTGTTTGCAAAAGGTGACCAGAAAGAACTCATTTCCTCTTTTGTTTCTTTTTGGTACAGCAATTAAACTCACAACCTTGGCTTGCCGGGCAGGCGCTTGTGCCGCTGAACTATATCCCCAGCCCAAGAATTCATTTCTGACAGGGGAACTCCAATTTGAATGACAGTGGATTTTCCATGGAACTGTACATATTTCAAATGTTGAAAGAAAAGAAATGCCAAAGCACAAATCCCATATTCAGTGGGGATATCTTTCCAGAATAAAGAGGAAATAAAGACAATCACACAAAGAAAAACTAAGAAAAGCTACTTAGCAAACTGATTTTTAAGAATGAGTAAAGCAAGGGCACTATTTATAGATATGCTCTGTAAATATTAATTTGAAAAAAGAAAAGGGGCATATTAGTATCTGATAAAGTAGACTTCAGAGCAAAGACGATTACTAGAGATAAGGAAAGGCATCAAGCCACCAAATGACATAAGATAGGATGATAAAAAAAATCACTGTGCTGGTTTTTGTTTCTGTTCATTTTGCTTGCTGTACTGGGATTAAACCCAGAGCTGTGCTACCCTGAGCTGCATCCCCTTCTCCTTGGGGTGGACCTAAGAGCATTCGAGGAGGCTGTTGGTTATTCTGTGGACCAACGAGGGAGGTGTCCTCAGACACAGCAGGTGTTGCCTGGTTCACTCTTGACCGGAGCTGTGGTGGAGACTGGCTTTTCAGTTCTTCTTTGGGATTCACCTAGGGTCTCCCTTGGGGCAGCTGGGTCCTACATCTGGGAATATGCCTCTAATCTGCTCCACATTCATCCTGCTAAATCCTCTGAAGAAGCCTGGAGCGTCTTATGCAAATAACCATCCAGCTTTCCTGAGAGCCATATGCAGATTAGGCCCCAGAGTGACCCTACCCAAGAAGCTGTACCCATAAATAATCTGAATGTTAAGATACACTGGGGTCACCCAGAGAACGGTTTGATTAAGTAATGCGTTGAAATGCATGAGCAATCTCTCTCACGATGGGAATGTAAATCTGAGAGAACAGTCAGGAACACAGAGAAAGCTTTCCTGTTTGCAAGATTATGACACTTGGTGGCTGGCAAGGAAATTATTTACTCAGGAAACCTCCACAGAAGCACCATGAGATCACTAGTACATTACTAATGATTTCTGTGCTCTCATTTTATAGTCTTGTTATTGCTCAGCACCCCGTTTGCAGGATGTGATCTGACATGACATTGGGTTTACCTTGTGAATGCAGCGCATGCTGTGGGATGGGCGGGTGGCGGGTGAGGCCCAGCAAACCTGGCGGTGGCTGCAGAGGGAGGTTCCCCCTCAGGGCCTTTGAGGAAAGTGCTGAGTCCTGGTTTCCCAGCCCAGTGGAACTGCAACACAGCCCAAGTATTTCCTGACCACATTTTCCTAAGGACTCATCCTGGGCCATCTTTCTGCAATGTTATGTTTTCTCTGTTGCAAAGACTTCAAACCTCTGCAGACATTTTATCTTGTCATCCCCTAACCTCAGCCTTACCCTTATGGTCAAGCCTCACTTGGTGGTTTTGGGCAGTAGTATTAACTACACACTGGGGGCCCCAGCCTCCCCAGTCTACACTTCTCCAAATGGGGTGCCTTGGTTTGAATACGTGTGCCCAAATACGTGCCCAAAGACCCATGTATTAAAGGCTTGGTCCTCAGCTTATGGTGCAATTGGAAGGAGGTAGAACCTTTTAAGGGTTGGGGCCTCTTGGGGTGTGTCTTTGATGAGGATACTGGGGTCTGGCCCCTTCCTATCTGTCTTTGTTTTCTTCCACAAGGTGAGTAGCTTTGTTCTACGAGGTGCTCTTTTCATGACCTACTGCCTCACCACAGGCTCAAAGGCAACAGGGCCAAGTGACCATGGACTGAAACCCCTGAAACTGAGTCATAAGAAACTTTTCTGCTTTTTAAAATTGGTTTATCTCAGGTATTTGTTACAGTAACAGAAACCTTGTTTCTTGTTCTCATCAGTCTCTTGACCTCTCATTGGCTTCTGCACTTGTCCGGTTCAACTTTAGGTCTGATTTATTTTTCGCCTGTCTTCTGCCCCTTTGACATTCTCTTGGCCCATCTTCACTGGCCCTTGGGCATTGCCTACCCTGGTCAGAGCCTCTTTGACCAATGAGAACCCATAAAAGTTCATCCTGAAAATCCAATTTAGTGTTTCCAAAATCCCAGATGCTAAGGGCACCATCCTTTCTGACTTGCATACCTCATTACATAACCTTTACTCTAAGGGCAGGATGACAGGACTCGGGAGGCTGGCTGCTACCTGCTCAAAATCCTGGCCTTGTTGCTATCTTTCTGTGTGACTCAGGGCCAATTAATGAGTTTTTCTGCCTCAGTTTCCTGATCTATAAAATCAAGATCTTAGCAGCAGCTCTTTTCCAGGGTGTTTGAGAGGATAAAATAAATCAGTACTATCATGGTTACTTTTCTCTCATTGCTAAGACAAAATACCCAGTGCTCAAAATTAAGGGAGGAAAGGTTTATTTAACTCATAGTTTGTGGAGGTTTCAGTCCATAATCAGCTGGCTCTAAGGCAGGGTGGCATGGCAGAGGGGCAGCAGCTCATGGTGGCAGAAGGCAGCAAAAGCAACAAGAGCAAAGGAAGAGGAGTTCAAGAGAAGAGTCTGTCCCTGATATTGTATGTAAGCCACACCAATTTGGGTGTAAACCTCACATCCGTAATCCCAGCATTGGATTATGAGTCATTCACAAACTCTAGAAGCCTGCCCCCGTGACTGCATGAGGCCTTGGGGAGACATCTAGATGCAAACTATAACAAGTACCCAGGAAGCACTTAGAACTGGGACAAGCACCTGGTAAGTGCTATGTATTTACTCTTTTGCCAAGTCTGTAAGAGTTAAACCAGCTTTTAAAAACTTGTTTCTATCATCTTAGGAATGCTCCCGTGGTGTTGTCATGCCTGGCATACCATGGCCACCCAGCCTGAACAGAAGAATAAAACAAAAAAACACATTTGATGGAGACAAAGGGAATTCTGGATGCTTCTCTGTAATTTTTGAAGAGTAATCACTTGCCTGAAAGCATTGAAAGCATTACTGTTAGTCCTAAAGCAGACTCTTAAAGGACAATGTAAAGGAAGAAATGCCTTCAAAAAATAGGTTCTGTTTTCTCTTAACTCTTAATCTCCTTTGTCAGCCCACTGGGAATCTTAGCTCAGAAGCCACCCTGCTGGCTTGACACTGGCCAATGCACATGCAGGCCAGCAGCTCTACACCTCACCCGGGGGCTGCTGGCTCAGGCTGTGGCCCGGACTGTTTTCTCTAATGATGGAAGCAGCTGACTCTTGTCCTGATTGTTCTGGACAATCCAGCGCTATGGAGTGATGTGTGCTAGAATAACAGGGCTGCCTGGAAGAGAGAGTGGACAGTGCTTCTTGGGTCTTGGAACAGGTGAGGGAAAGGGGAGGGCAAAAGAGGCTCCCTAAAGAAGGCTATGTGTGAGCCAAGTGTTGTTTTATTTTGTATTTATGTTTTGTTCTGTTTGCTTTTTGTGGTACTGGGGATTGAACACAAAGCCTTCACACTAGGTTATCTCCCCAGCCTTTGTTCGTTTATTTATTTATTTTGAGACAGAATCCCACTAAGTCACTAGGTGACCCCCAGGCTGATCTGGAACTTAACACCTTCCTGCCTCAGCCTTCCAGAGTACTGGGATTACAGGTTTGTACTATCATGCCCATGTACAAATCAAGATTTTTAATCGAGCAGGTGTTCACCAGCCAGCTGCAGGTGTGCATGCTGCATGATCAATCACATGTGTGAAGAACTGCAGGTAGGGAGCACCTGCTCAATGAAAGGGGATTATGTGCCAAGAGAAGGGTGCCAGGAGAACTGAGTGAACAAGACTCTGGAGGATGCCAAAGGTCAGCTCTTTGATCAAAATCATTCACTCTGGAAGGTCGGACAGCCCGTCTTGTCTACCTGAGAACAAGAATCACAGCTGCAGAGCCTGTCTGCCTCCTCAGCCTTTCTGCTCAGGAGAAGCTCAGCAGAGGTAGCCAGAGAGGCAAGCCTGGTTGTACACTGGAAAGGTAGGGAGGTACCTGCAGGGGACTTCGTGGGACAGCCTCAGGCTACAGATCAGGCTCCAGGGTAGGATAAAAAGACCTGCAGCGGATCCATGGTGACCTTCCCCAAGCATAGGCCAGATTCAACACCTTCCCTCCAGTCAGGAAATCCAACAAACCATCCTAGACAAGTCTTCCGGCAGTGTATAGTTACCCACTATACTTAATGAGCTGGCTAGACATTCATATTTAATCGTTTAGGCACTTGCTGAATGGTGCTCCGCATTGCACAAGCCACTGGGGATAGAAAAAGTGGGAAACCTGGTCCCTGTCACCATTAGCTCTGGGTGTAGAGATGGGTCTATAAACGTGTCTCCAGTGCCATGTGATATACGTGTGTCTGGAGTCACAGCTATGGTCACAGAAAAGAAGTCCCTAACTTGTCTGGCAAGGGATTAGTGTTGGAAAGGGTGCAAAAAGATGCTTCTGAGAAAGAGTATTATTTTGACTCTTGGAAGGTGCAAAGGCGAGTGGGAGTGTAATTAGTGGGCAGGATGGGAAAGAACCTTCTAGTTAGTTGCAATAGTGTTTTCAGAGTTCTGAAAAAGCATGGCATGTCTGGGGAATGTCCAGGAGCAGCTCATTAATTCACAGTACTTAAAACCACCCCCACCTGCTGAGCCCGGGGTAGAGGAGCCGTGGGCACCACTCTGCAGTCCTCTGCAGAGGATTCCAAGCAGCCACCATGAGCCCATAGAATCAGTGCTGTTGGTCACCCTGCAACTTGGAGTTTTGTGTTGCTAGGTTATGAGGCATTTAGTGACGTGATGAGGGGCCACTCTTGGGACAGCACTTGAGGCCAGAATGTGAAAACCCTCCTCTCTCATTCTGCTCCATCCTTCTGTCAGTGACAGAGGTTTCTCAGCTAGGGAAGAATTATCATCAGAGCTGTGCTTTAGAAATATACTGTGTACTGTGTAACGGGGTTCCTGACCTTTTCCCCTCAGTGCGACCCCACTCTGGTATGTCTCCATTGATTGCAAGATGTAATAAAGAATGAGCTAGGATTGGGGTGTTGAGGTTTGCAGAGGGTACCCTTAAAGCAACAAAGAAAGGGAGAGTTACCATTACCCCCTCTCCCTTTCAACCACACGGGGCAAGCAGGAAACCACTATGCTGAGAAGTCCTTGGGATTTGGGAAACCATCCTGTTCCATCCCTCTTTGAGTGTTAGGCACCAAAAACTGCTATTTGCTTCCCATTTGTTAACTTTTTGTTCCTGCTTCACATTAATTCTGTCCTTCCATGACTCTTTGAACTTATGATGTCAAGTTAATTCTGTTCCAATAATTCTGTGTCTGGGGTGTCTTAGTCTACTGGGGTGACTATAACAAGTTATATTTGACTGGTACTTTATAAAATACCAGAAATGTATTTCTCACAGTTCTCCCAGCTGGGAAATCCAAGATCAGGCAGCGCTGGTGTCTGCCAAGGATCCGCTTCCTGAATAAGGTCAGCAGCTTTTCACTGTGTGCTCACGCAGTAACAAGGGTGAGAGCGGGGCCTCCTCAGGCCCATTTTGTGAGGACATCAATTCCGCCCATGAGGGTTCCCACCCTTATGACTCAATTGCCCCGAAGGCCTGTCCTTCCAATACCATCACCCTGGGGGAAGCGGATGTGCAGGTGAGAGCAGAGGGTGTGTGCAGCTGGGTTTGATGTGTCTCCTGTGGTGCAGTGCCCCTCAGAGCGGAATATTTTTCTGGACAACTCAGCTCTCCTCTCTGGCAACCTGTGTCAGCAAGAGCCCAACAATCAGTTCCCAATGGGTGTCCCTGATGTGTCCCTGCTTGTGATTCTGAGGATGGGGTGGGACTGAGTCCCAGAGTAGAAGAACCCTTGAACGTCAGAAGCAGAGTGGCCACATGCAGTGTCCTTCTCACTTAAGGCCCTGCTCTGAGCTATGTCTGGTCCCCCTGGGAGGAGGCCGGTCCTCAGGCTGCAAGGCTCCAGTCCTGGGGGTTGCCCTTCCCCATTTTCATCAGCTGCTCAGTGCAGCAGGGTTAGGCACTGGCATTCCTGGGACCTGGCATTGCCACTGAGTCCTGTATCAGGGTTGAGGATACCCCCCACCCCACTCATTTTTAGCCACAAGTCACCACCATGCCCTGGGCAAGGATTCCTGTGCTCACTGCAAGGAAGACCTTCATTTGGTCAGCAACATTCTCTCCAGGCCTCCTCCAGCCTGGTGCCCCAGCAACCACCCCCCACACAGTGCCAGCCCCTCCTCCCCCCTACACCTGCCGGTGCACAACCCCATCATTGCTAGCATTTTCTCCCTGGGGCTCATTTCTCTTTCAGGTCTGGGCCTACTTCCCTTACACATCTGCAGCTCCTCCAGAGCTGATTTAGAGGCACATTGTTACCAGTGCCAGATTTCTTCTCTACAAACCCAGGCTCAAGCTCCTTAATTTGACATATTAAATGAAAAGCAGGTACTCTACGGCATAACTACTTTAAAATGAGGAATTGCTACACTCAGATTCACTTAAGAAACTTACGCAACATTGCAAACTTTGTTGCCTGCTAACCAGCCACTGCTTTTCCATTCCTTAAGCAGAAGCTCCCTCCAGAACAACTTTATAAGGGGAACCAATGTACCTCTCTGGAATTTATAAAAGAGTCGCCTCAAAGCACAAAAGTACAGCTGGGCTCCCAAGAGGGCAAATGTCAACAGCAAATGGACAACAAAAATAATATTGTAGTCTTGTCCTTTGAACTTCTGAAAACACTGATGTCAGCTTCAGAGGTGAATGCAACTTGGTTGTGATAAACGACTTGATGACATTGTCTTCTACTGTTTGTGCCCCTGACATTCTCAGGAAGCAGCTGGACCTGTAATCCAGTTGCAGTCAGACAGAACAGCTCAGGAGTTGTGTCCAGTATCTACCTGACCATTGTCACTGATTTTGGCCCCTCCCTTCAATACCTTTGTGGTTTGTGGCAAACTCAGTAAACAGAGTAACTTTCTTAGAGATGTAGTTGATGACTAGCTCATCTTAATACATCACAGGATATAGCCATTCAAAACCCAATGTTTTAAAACTAGGTATGGTGACATGCATTTGTAGCCTTGGCTACTCAGAAGGCTGAGTCAAGAGGATCATTTAAGCTCAGGAGGACAAGGCTAACCTGGGCTAGCATAGCAAGACCCCATCTCAAAAATAAAACTAACAAATCACAATGCCAAAACACAAAGTTTTCCTTTTAAAACTTGTCTAGGTCTGTTCTCTGTTGTGTGAATCCCTGGGTTCCAACTATGCACTTTAGAACTTGGATACATCCAGGAAACTCTGAGAGATTCTCTTTTAATCCATCCTGGGTGTGATGAGATGATCTTTCACCCAGCCAAAAACGTATAATTGGCTTTTTAATTTTCACAGGAAATTCACAACTTTGCTTCCTATATTATGGCCAGCAAAGCCTGACACCTTCCTTTCAATCTCTAAGTTGAACTCCTGCAGGCAGGTGATTTGCTCCTAGCTACCCTACTTTTGCTCCAGTCCATGGTGAACAAATAGATACATGAATGGGAAAAGTGAGACTTCAGCAAAAGCCCAAAGGCCAACCACGCTTCATTTGCTCCTACATGTTTTAAGAGGTGAAGGTGACACCATCCCCAACATTGGTGTCTGAGAGAGCTGTGCTTTGAAAGGCATATGCGCATTTCTAATAGAAATTAATGTTTCGGTGTGAAGCATGACTACAATTCTCTTACCGAAAACTGCAGAATGTGAAGCTTTGCAGTTTCTTCTGGCCCGTTGTGGAAGGAGATGGGTATTGTTCCTCTCTCATCCATCAGGCAAAAGTGAAGTGAGATCTGCCCGGCAATCTACAGAGCCGAGGTCCGAAGAACTATGGGAGATGCTGTGTGCTTTGTAAGGAGACTCTGCGGCTGAACCTAGAGCGCAGACAGTGTGCAGGTAACGGTGGCAATTTCTTTCCTCCTGGACCATATTAGTACCACATAAGAAAGGGGAAACCTTCTGGTGCGACCTACTGTGCTGTTTAACATTGATGGTCACATCTGTTAGATTAAAGGATTCTTGCAGAAATGATTGGATTTTGCAGGCACCAATCTTGCACTGATAGGTTCACAGCTGAATGGGCTATTAGGGGACAGAGCACAGGACAATGATCTTGGAACTGTATGTGATCCATGGCCCCTTCTGTCAGTCTCTTCCTCAGTGCTCTGCTTCCCAGATGCTGTAAGGTGAGCAATTTTGCTCCACTCTGTTCTTCTGACATGAGATTTCTACCTTGGAGCCAACCAGCCATGGATTAAAACCTCTGAAACCATGAGCCAAATAAATCTCTCCTCCTTTATGGTGCAGGTATCAAGTATTTATTTTATTCCAGTGATATAAATGTGGACTAATAATGTCCACCATTTAGAAAGCTGCTTTGGAAATCATCAAGACATGGTAGCAAACATTTACAGGGAGGGGCACCAAGGAAGTTGCATGAAAGGGCTAAAAGCCCTTACATGCAGGTGGATGGTGCTTGTCCCTCAACAGACACCAAAGAGACTTCTGTACTCACTTCCCATTCTTTCCACCCACTGTGTCAGCCTTCCAGCCTGTGCAGACATGTACTACATCAGTTTGATCCACAGAAACATATGTATCTGTGCTCTCAGAGAAATCCCACTAAACCTTACAAACCCATCACATCACTGACTTTGAAAGAGGAGCTGTTATGATTTACATGTCAGATGGCCCCCTTAAGCCTCATGCAGTCATGGATGTGGCCAAATCTAGTGTTTGTGATTGGTTCATTGCCTAGCGCTTGGATTGGTGGTATGAGTATTACACCCACCCAGGGGTGGAGCCAGTATGCGGGTGGTGGAAAAAGGCATATCTGTGTCTTGTTGGTTTGCACCTTGCTGTTTGTGTGGCAGTGAACCCCTGCTCCCCCAGCCATGCTACCCTGCCTTGCAGCCAGTTGAGTGTAGACTGAAACCTCTAAGAATTGTAAGAAATAAATCTTTCCTTCCTTCATTTTGGATGTCAGGTATTTTTTCTCAACAACAGGAAAAAAGTAATCAAGACAGGAGCCATGCAAGGAATAAGCATATTAAATCTCTGTTTTACAAAGTTTTACACATGATTAGTTTCTCTCACACTTGAGTATGAGTTGGTTAGACTTCCTTTATTAAATAATGAGAACTGTATAACTTGTGGGTTTATTTCACTTTAGCTCTAAGCTAAATATTGTATTCAGTCATAAAGGCTAGTATTTGCCTAGATTTTTGGGTACAACTCTTTCTATATTGCTTTGTGTCTTAGTTACTTTTTTAAAAATTTTATTTAAAAGGAAAAAGAGAAAAAACAAAACAAAACAAAGCAGTGTAAGGGTACAAGTAATACAGAACTACAAAAAAAAAAAAAAAACACAGTAAGAAATCACCAGTTAATAGATTACACATTATCATCCTAGAGACAGTTGCTCAAGTCACAGTATCAAAGCATACAAAGTGGACATTCAAACAGAGAGACTGCGAACAGTTGTGTTCAGTGATCCAACCAAAAACATTAATATGGTCACCTATTTAATACCCCTAAACACACTTGCTGTTGTATCCTTTAGAGCACTTTTTTTCCCTTTCTTTTTTACAACAAAATTTACACATTTTGGGTTTTATTGCTCCTTAGTTCTTATTACTTTTTTTTTTGGAAGAGAATAAAGTCAAATATGGCAAAACAAAGCTGTCAGTCAAAACCAAGGATAGACATAGCACATATGTAAAAATGGAGTACAAGGTTATCAACAATGGTTACTATAATGCCTCTTGCTTCCTTAAAAAGAATTGTCTATCTCATTAGGTATTATAAAGTTGAACAAAACAGTAGAGAACAAGACCAATAAAATTTAAACATTGTAAACATTACAGGACTCCCAAAGGAGATAATAGTCAAACCAGAATGGGCGTCTTAGTGAATCTTATTGCCTTCAAAGTAGTTGCCTATACCCTCAAACTTGATACTAGGATACAGAACGGAACAGAGTCTAATCAGTCAAAACAAGATAGTGGGAGTATTACAGGACTTCAAAACAAGTTAATAGGAAATCAAAAAAAGTTACTATAATATATCCCACTAATTTTTTAAATTTTTCCCCTTAATTAAAAAAACCATAAAAAATAACTAAATAATTTTTTTAATGAGTAAGGGAGAGATTGAGATAAAAGAGGGCATGACAACATAACAATACAGGTCAAAGCATGTCTGTTTCAGCAACCTAGTGCTTTACCATCAAATAACCCTACTTAATAGTAGTTACCATAGTGTCTTTTTCCTTGAAATATTTGAATACAACTTCATATACTATAGCTTCAAATATTTCCATATCAAGAAGCCCAGAATAAAGCCATTCCAATTAATAAGTGAAAACTTTATAAGGCTTCAAGGCCACATAATGGGGAATCATGATTACCACATACTTTTATATATTTGAATCATTACTTACATAGGGAAACTATTCAGTATTCACACATGTGAGATTGATTTATTTCACTTATGAGTATGGTCTCAAGCTGTGCCCATTTATTGATAAATATCTCAATGTGATTCTTCTTTATAGCTGAATAATACTCCATTGTATAGAAATACCACAACTTTTTTATCCATTCCTCAGTTGATGGACACTTGGGTTGTTTCCAAGATCTGGCGATTACAAATTGTGCTGCTATAAACATAGGTGCACATATATCACTGTGGTATGATGCTTTCAGTTCTTCTGGGAATATGCCTAGAAGTGGAATAGCTGGAATAAATGGGATTTCCAGTCCCAACTTTTTGAGAAATCTCCAGACAGATCTCCACAAAGGCTGTACCAGTCTACACTCCCACCAACAGTGTAGGAGAGTTCCTTTTTCCCCACAGCCTCTCCAGCATTTGTTGTTGTTGGTTTTCTTGATCCTGGCCATTCTTTCAGGAGTAAGATGGAATCTCAGTATGCTTTTAATTTGCATTTCTCTAATGACCAATGATGATGAACATTTTTTCATGTATTTATTTGCCATTTGTATTTCTTCATCTGAGAAGTGCATATTCATCTCAGATGCCCATTTTTGGATTGGATCTTTGAATTTTGGGGGTCTGAGTTTTTTAAATTCTTTATATGTTTTAGACAAGAGTCCCTTGTCTGAGAGGGAGTTCACAAAAATCTTTTCCCAGTTTGTGGGTTTTATTTTCACTATGCTGGAGATTTCTTTTGACATGCAGAAACTTTTTAATAAGAAGTGGTCCCAGTTATTGATTCTGGGAAGTGTTTCCCGTGCGGTTTGAGTCCTGTTCATGAATTCTCTACCTACCCCTATGTCTTCAAGGTTTCTACCCAATTTGTCTTCCAATAGATTTAGTGTTTCTGTTTTAATATTCAGATCTTTGATCCATTTAGATTTTAATTTAGTACATGGTGATAGGCGTGGGTCTAGCTTTATTTTTCAGCAAATGGAGAGCCAGTTTTTCCAGCGCCATTTATTAAAGAGACTGTCATTGTTCAGTGAAACTGTTTGGCTCATTTATCAAAGATAAGGTGCTTGAGTGTGTTTGTAGTTGTGTTTGTATCTTCTAATCTATTCCATTGATCTTCGTCTCTGTTTTGATTCCAGTACCATGTTGATTTTACTACTGTTGCTTTGTAGTATAACTTCAAGTCAGGGATTGTGATGCCTCCTGCCTTGCCTTTGCTGCTTAGAATTGCCTTTGCTATTCTAGGTCTCTTCTGGTTCCAGATGAATTTTAGGAGTGATTTCTCTAGATCTATAAGGTATGTTGATGGTATTTTTATTGGGATTGCATTAAATCTGTATAACAGTTTTGGGAGAATGGCCATTTTCACAATGTTTGTTCTTCCTATCCATGAGCAAGGGATGTCTTTCCATCTTCTGAGATCATCTTCAATTTCTTTTTTCAGTGTATTATAATTTTCCCTGTATAGGTCTTTCACTTCTTTCGTGAGAATAATTCCTAAATATTTCATTTTTTTGCTTGCTAATGTGAAGAGTGTGGTTTCTCTTATTTCCCTCTCTGTGATTTTGTTGTTAGTGTATAGGAATGCTATTGATTTGTGAGTATTGATTTTGTATCCAGCTACATTACTGAATTTATTTATTATATCTAAGAGTCTTTCAATGGAGTTAGGGGGTCTTCTATGTAGAGTATCATGTTATCTTAAAACAATGATAATTTAACTTCTTCTTTTCCTATCTTTACCCCTTTTATTTCTCTCTCTTGTCTAATTGCTCTGGCTAGTACTTCCAGTACTATATTAAATAGGAGTGATGATAAAGGACATCCTTGTCTTGTGCCTGATTTTAAAGTAAAGGCTTTCAATTTTTGGCCATTTAGTATGATGCTGGCTGTTGGTTTGTCATAAATGGCCTTTATTATATTGAGGTAAATACAATCTGTTCCAATTTTCTGTAAAGTTCTTATCATGAATGAATGTTGGATCTTATTGAAGGCTTTTTCTGCATCTATAGAAATGATCATGTGATTCTTACTTTTGGCTTTATTGATATGGTGGATTACATTTATTGATTTACATATGTTGAACCATCCCTGCATTCCTGGGATGAATCCCACTTGGTCATGGTGTATAATCTTATTGATGATTTGCTGCATCCTTTTTGCCAATATTTTATTGAGGATTTTTGCATCTGGGTTCATTAGGGAGATCGGTCTATATTTCTCTTTTTTAGTTGGGTCTTTCTCAGGTTTTGGTACTAGAGTAATATTTGCTTCCAGGAATGACTTAGGAAGGATTGCTTCCCTTTCAATTTCATTGAATAGTTTGAGGAGTGTCAGCATTAGGTCTTCTTTGTATTTCTTGTAGAATTCTGCAGTGAATCATCTGGGCCTGGGCTCTTCTTTGTAGGTAAGGACTTAATTACATTTTCAATTTCATTAACAGAGATTGGGTTATTCAGCAGTTTTACATCCTCTTGATCTGGCTTTGGTACTTCATATGTTTCTAAGAATCTGTCTATTTCTTCTGTGTTATCAAACCTTTGAGAGTAGAGGTTTTCGAAATAGATGTTGATGATCTTCTGTATTTCTGTAGAGTCTGTAGTGATTTCACCTTTTTCATTTCTTATTGCATGAATTTGAGCTTTTTAAAATAAGGTTGGCTAGAGGCTTATCGATTTTATTTATTCTTTCAAAGAACCAACTCTTTGATTTTGTTGATTCTTTGGATTGTTTTCTTAGTCTCTATTGCATTGATTTCTGCTCTGATTTTTATAATTTCCTCCCTTCTTTTGGCTTTGGGCTTGACTTGCTCTTCTTTTTCTAGCTGTTTGAGGTGTAGCATCAGGTTATTTATTTGTATTCGTTTTCTGTTTTCCTGATGTGGGAACTCAGTGCAATAAATTTTCCTCTGAGGACGGCTTTCATTGCATCCCACAGATTCTGGTAAGTTGTATCTGCATTTTCATTTTGTTGTAGGTATTGTTTAATGTCTTCTTTAATTTCTTTTGTGACTCACTGATTACTCAAGAGTGTGTTATTCAGTTTCCATGTGTTTGTGGGCTTTTTGCAGTATCTTTTATCATTAATTTCTAATTTCAGAGCGCTATGATCCAATAACATGCAAGGGATGATTTCAACTCTTTTGCATTTGTTTAAATATGTTCTGTGAGCTAATATAGAACGATCCATGGACTGCTGAGAAGAATGTGTATTCTGATGTTGTTGGGTGGAAAATTTTGTATATGTCTATCAAATCCATTTGTTCGCAGGTGTGATTCAGTTCTGTTATTTCTTTGCTCATTTTCTGTCTGGTTGATCTGTCCCTTGGTGTCAATGGCATATTAAGGTCTCCTGTTACAATTGTGTTACTGATAATTTGAGTTTTCATTTCTGTTAATAGTTGTTTTATATAACTGGGTGCTCTGGAGTTTGGTGCATATATATTTAAGATAGTTATCTCTTCTTCTTGGAGTTTTCCCCTAACGAGTATGTAGTGACCTTCTTTGTCCTTTATGGTCATTGTTGTTTAAAGTTCACGTTGTTTGCAAACAGAATGGCTACTCCTGCTTTTTTGGGGGGATTCCTGGGGCATGAAGTATTGTTTTCCATCCTTTGACTTTCATTCTATGAGACTCCTTCTGGATTAGATGGGTTCCCTGTAAACAGTATATGATTGGATTTTGTTTCTTGATCCATTCTGCTAGTCTGTTTCTTTTGATTGGTGCATTGAGACCATTTACATTAATGGTTATTACTGTTAAATGCTGGTTTATTGTTGACATGTTATCTCTCTGCTGTTGCATCTTTATCTTTCTGTTCTGTTTAATTATCTGCTTTGCTTAGTGGTTTTTTCCTTTGTGTATCTAAACTGTCTTTCAATATTTTTTGCAGGGTTGGCTTGGTGTTCATAAAGTTCTTCAGCTGTTCTTTGTCATGGAAGTATTTCACCATCAATTTTGAATGATAGTTTTGCAGAGTACATCAGTCTAGGTTGGAAATCATTTTGCTTTAGGATCTGCAATACTTCACTTCATGCTCTTCTTGACTTTATTGTTTGTGCTGAGATGTCTGCTGTGATTCTGATAGGTTTTCCTTTATAAGTGATCTGTCTTTTCTCTCTGACAGCTTTTAATAATCTATTCTTGTGTTGGATTTCTGGGATGGTGATTATTATATGTCTGGGTATAGTTTTATTTTGGTTATGACTATTTGGAGTTCTATATGCTTCACTGATCCTGATGTCAGTTTCTGATCTCATGCTTGGGAAATTTTCAGCTATTACTTCTCTAAATATCCTCTTGACATCCTTTATGTTGTCCCCTCCTTTTTCATTAATCCCTATCAATCTTATGTTATTTTTCTTTGCATCATCTTGCAGTTGTTGAATTGTTATTTCCTAATTCCTTGTTATTTTTAAAAGATCTTTCCTTTCCTGTTCACTAGCTGCAATCCTGTCTTCAAGGTCTGAAATTCTATCTTCACTTTCATTGAGGTGGTTTTTACAACTTTCAGTGGAGTTTTTTATTTCCTTGTATATCTCTGTGCATCTGCATTATGTATTCTGTTTGTTTCTTATATTGCTCATCTAGGGATTCTATCTTTTTGTTTAGTTCCTCCAATTTTTAACTGTGTTTTCTTTAGAGATATTCAGAATCTCTTTCATTTCTTTTATCATTTCTTCTTTTACCTGGGAGATTATTTCGAGTTTGAATTCCTTTAAAGCTTCCTGGAGTTGCTTGTTAATTTCAGTAGCTATTATGTCCAATATTTGAGGTGAATGGCATATATTTTCTTCTATATACATCGCTCCTAGGGTTTCTTGGGATGGGCTGGAGGTTTGAGGTTGTAATTTGGTCTTTCGTTTTGTCATTTTCCTATATTTCTGTGTTTCAAGTGTTATTTGAAAGCTTCCTCAGGGTCTGTTGGAAATTCACTTCTATGTTCGCAGCTCCTGGGACTCTGGCACCCAGTTTCCCCAAGCCACTGGGCCTCTAGAACCAATGGCCCTCTCTTGCCTGTTTTAGAATTCCGTAGTTCCAGATAAGCTGGGCTCCAAGGACACTGTGCGTCCACCTGCTTGCTGGAAGCTCCACAGTTCTCCAAGCGCAGCCAGAATGGGGAGGCAGATGTAGAAGCCTCAAACCCACTTATGCACTTCACTGCACCTGGAAGCCTGGAGGGTCCCGAACAGTCTGGGCTTGGGGCAGAATGCACTGAGCACTTACTGCAGGCCACAGGGCCTCTGGAACTGATGATGACTACCTGCTTGCTGAGATATCCACAGTCCTCCAGACACACGGGGAGGCAGATGCAGGCACCCCAGATTCGCCCAGCCCTTCCTCTGCACCCAGACGGTGCAGGAGTCCCAAATAGGCTGGGCTCTGGGGATAGTGTGCCCTTAATTACTTTTTACTTGTTGCTGAGACAAAATACCTGAAGCCCAAGTTGGGAAAGGAAAGATTTATTTCTTACAGTTTTTGGAGGTTTCAATCCACACTCAGTTGGCTCCAAGTAAGGCGGGCATGGCTGGGCTGCAGTTCATGGCGGCTGCAAACAGCAAGGCAGAAACCAGCAAGAGAGCAAGACACACCTTCTTCCTGCCATTACATCACATCCTGGCTCCACCCCTATGTGGGTATAGCACTGACACAATCAATCCAAGTGCTAGACAATGAACCAATCACAAATGCACAGTGCAAACTCATGACGCCTGGGGGCCACAGACATAAACCATGACACTTTGTAAGTTGACTACTTTTAAAACATTAAAGAGGGTTAGTCATATAAATTTTTACTTTTTATGTATTTTTTGGGATGTTGAGGGTATATTATATTAGTAGTTCTTTAGAAATTACTCCATACTGACTTTAATTATGAACTTTTATTGAAAGGTAGGTTTTCCTTGAAACATGGAATTTGAATACTTTTTTTATTTTTTGAGAGACAGGATCTTGCTATGTTGACCAGACTGGTCTTGAACTTGTGGGCCAAGTGATCTTTCTGCCAGCCTTAAGATCTTTATCCCAGCCTTAAGAGTGCCTTAATAGTACATACTACCAAACCCAGCTTTTTAGCAATTTAAAAGATAATTATATATGCAAGTTTGTTTCACACATGCACATATAACCATAGTCTTTTTTTGAAAAAAAAAAAGTAAAGCAGGGAATGGTGGTAGATTCTTATAATCTTGGCAGTCTGGGAGATTAAGGCAGGAGGAGCCCAAGGTCAAGCACAGGTGTTACGGATTAAAAACTAGTGGTCAATTTAACACTGGCTGAATTAAATCAGCAGGGTGCTAAGTGTAGATGGCCCACCTGAGAAAAGTTGCCAGCATACGAAGAAATATGGAAAGCTGGGCATTGTGGGTTCTCCTGTGTGTTGCTGCTCAAGCCATTGGGTTTCCTGGAGGAGCTCATCATGACTATCCTACCCAGTATGAGTTTGGCTATTATCCGAGGAGCTCAGGACCTTGTCAGTGAGACTGGCTGTGGTTCACTTTGAGGGCGCTCTGGTCCTTACATTGAGCGTCATATCCTGACTCCAGAGGGTAAGACTTGTGCCACTTGGTCTCCAGGATGAACTCCTCATGGTGGCTTCCTGGCATGTGCTCAACTGTTCCCATCATCAGAGGAGCTCAGGGCCTCTGTGTCACTGTGGATGGCTGTGATGCTCTTCAGATCAGCCCTAGTCCTTATTTTGAATGTGACTTTTTGGCTCCAATATAGAACCCTCAACCTACAAGCACAGCTCCTTCACCCTGCTGGCATAGACTTTCTGGCTTCCACCATTGACTTTTGGGGTTTACCAGTGCAGATCCATAAAACAGACTGGTGTGAGTTCTTCTCATGGGTTCTAGACCTCCTGTTAGACTTGTGGGAGGCATTGTTGTGAGCTCTGGGTCTTTATCTGGACTCATGCAGGACACTGCTGTGGGATCCAGGGATCCAGGCCCTTGGCTGAATATTCTATGTCTTTAGTGTTGTGGACAGAGTTCCTGCACTTTCTTGTCTGGGTGTCCATCATAAAATAATATTATAAATTCTATGTCCAGATTATAGCTGTTCTTCTCAAAACTCCCGACTACAGCAACAGGTTAGGCAACTCAGTGGCTTAGTGAAATCTTGTCTCAAAAATACGAAACTCTGGAGGTGCAGCTCAGTGTGAAATTTCTGGGTTCAGTCCTCAACCGGCTCCCCCTCCCCCAATGAGTATTTTTTAAAGAAAATCTATTTCACTATTGGGACATTCCTTTTAAGGTGACTAGTGGAATTTCTTCAAATTCCTTAATTTCATGTCCTAATTTAAAGAGAACAAAACTCACAGCAGTTAACATGGTGTACTGGGTGCTGCTGTGTCTAAGGTCCTGGGCTGCTGTAGGTCTTTGCTGGCTTTACTAATCCCCATCAGCAACTCTGAGTAAAAGGAATTCTTTACCCTACCACATAGATTAAGACTCAAAATGTTGGAAACCTTGACCAAAGTCATACTCTTTGTCATTAAACAAGTTTGTGCAATTAATAAATTTTTTTTCCTTTTTCTCTTGGTGCTTGATTGAACCCAGGGGCTTACATGTGCCAGTCAAGTGCTCTACCAGGGAGCTACACCCCAACTCTAAAATAAGATTTTAAATCACTGTGTCATGCCTAATCCATGAGCTGCTGCAGGCTATGAAATGCTGGTTGGCTTAGCAGACCAACCTTTGTAAACACTAATAGATTTGGGGGCTGTATGTGCACATACGTGTGTGTACATGTAAGATGATTTTGTAGCATCTTATTTTATTGCATGGTTTATAGTCCCATTTCATACTGTTTCTTTCATCTGTTTTACTTGCAATCCAGGCCCCAGACTCCACTGTTTGCCTATTCTCACTTTCTGTCCCCGACTCATTTAGTGTCAGCATCAGTACTGAGCTGTTTAGCACTGCAGGTTCCACCACAGGGTGCTGGTTTTTAGGTGGCATTAATGAGTTAAGACCAGATTTATAAACATATGAGCTTCTTATTAGGCTAAAAGTTGTTTGCTTTTAAATTTTTGGTAACCCTGTGTTTAACCATTCCAAAACCCAATTATCCTTTTCAACCCAAATAAGCTATTTCCTTCTTACATCCAAGAGCTTTCAAGCTTTGAAGATAAAAGGAAAGGCTGTTACACAGTCAGAACTTTCCATGACATGTTGCTGAGACCGGAAATGAATTTGCAGTCCTTGGAGCTTTGTTCTAGAGAGTGGTATCGGATTCCCAAGCAGCGACCCCTGCCTGCCTGCCTGCCTGCTCCCAGTCCCAAGGGCTCCTCTCTCCCACTCGGTCAGCCCTAATGGACACTGCCCCTGAGACCCTGGCCCCTGCCCAGCCACCAAGACATCTCAAAGAGCAAGGGCAGTGTCTGGTTGGAAAATAGGCAACTCATAATTGTCAGTAACAACACAGAAAAAAAAAAAATTAAAGACATCCTGTAGAAAAACTTGATTAAATACAAAATTTAATATATTAACATTTTATCGTCTCAGTCAGAGCCTAGAAGTAACAATCCACCCATTTGTCATGCACAATGGAGCCTCAAGGGAGGTCAACATGGCATTAAACAACACTTATTCAAGAATTACATTTCACAACAGTGAGTAAGAGGAAAAAACATTAGCAGACAAAGGATGCTATTCTTCCTTCCCACTTTTTTTTTCATGCTCAGACTATGCTATTAGTTAAAAAGAGGGAAAAAGACAAAGTTAAAAGCTCTTAAAATTTCCAGCACAATAGCATCGTTTCTTATGAAACACTGTTTTGATTCTGTTTCCTCTCAAGTAGGTTCAGAACTCCGCCTTAATTTAGGAAGTACAGTGGATTCTAAGGCTGCTTCTTAGCTGGCAAAGAGAGGGCCTTAAGAAACTTTCCCTAACCCTGTGAAATTACAATCATATGTTTAGACAACAGATTGGAGATTTTAAGTTACCGGACACAAGCAGAAATGTGTCAGTTCATAGTAGAGACACTGGTTTAAAAAGCATTCAGGCTGGTCCCTGCCACTTCAGCATTAAAGGGGCCAGTGAAGAATCACCTGGTGTTGCAGATTTCAAACTGCCTTCAAGTAGAAACCTGCTAGGCTGACTCACGCAGGTAAATGCACTGAGACAGCCTGCTCTAGTGACTTTTCCAGTGGCCACAGGACTTTCCCATTCTGTGAGCTCAAAGTGCGTGGCCAAAGACTGTGTTGGGCAACCTCAGGGTGTTCTAAAAGGGCACAAGACCCGTTGCACTCCCTGCGTGATTACAGGTGGCTGATGCAGCATGGGGCACGTAGTGATCTTTATTAGCGGTTGCTGGAAGGCATGTTCAGGGGGTCTCCAAGCAGATTTGCCTAATGGTAAGGGAGAGGTCACTGTCAGCTCTGGCCCAAGCCCATCTGCTAGCTAAGCACAGTCCTGTGGTTTGAATGTGGTTTCCGTGTGTCCTGCCAGGAGTCATGCATTGAATTTTAATTCCCTCTGTGTATGAAAAGGGTAGGAACAATCCAGCTGGGCTGTTTAGAGGTGAGGCCTTGTGGAGGTGATGAGGGTTAATGGTGGAGTCTGCCCTGATGACCTCAAGTTAATCCTTAGATGAAAGGCCTCTACACACACACTGTCTCCTGCCTTTTGCCCTGTGAAGCCCAGTCATGCCAGGACTCTGCTGGCAAGAAGTCATTACTAGCATGTCCTTTGACCTTGAACCAGACCAGGAGCCAAGGTAAACCTCTCATCTTCAGAACTTACCCAGCCTGTGGTCTTGTGTAACAGCAACAGAAAATGGACTAACAGAAAGCTGGTACTGAAAATGGGGTTGCTGGGAATAAAGAATACTTGAAAGTGTGGAAGCGGCTTTGGAACTGGGTGGCCAGCCCAGCAGGAGTTCCAGGGAGCTAGCGGAAAATGCCCAGAACACTGTGAGTGGAGCACTGATTATAGGTCAGTCCGCTGAGTTACCAGGTAGCTCCTTCTAAAAGTACTCGCCAAATAAACGTTACCTGGTTCTGGGTTGCTCGGCTTTCTTCCGAGAGTTAGATTCCAGGTTCTTCTCATCTGCAACAAAGAACTGAACGTAACTAGCAAAAAGCAGTGGCAAAGTTTATTTGAAAAAGTAAAAGTGAACCCAGCAGATTTCTACTTGGAGGCAGCTGGAGGTCTGCAGTACCTTCATTCCCGTTTCATGGGCTGCAGGTGAAACAGACCCTGCAGAGTGAGTCAGGGTGGAGTAAAAGAGGAAAAAGTCAGATAAAAGAACAAGCTGGAGAAGCAGGCCAGGCTGTCCCGAGGAAAGCCATGCTGGCAAGCTCTTCGTGGGTCTGTGACCTTTTATCTCGTCTGAATCTGGAGGAAATTCACAAGAGCTTCTACATAAGGGTCCTGAGAGGCAGTGCTGAGATCCCACGCTGCGGAATGATGTCAGGTCTAGGCCGTCCTATTGCAAAGCTGCTCGGGTTCTTGGGAGGAGTCCACGCCCAGGGATCGGGAGCTGTTCTGCCTGTGTTGCAGGACCCTGTAATTAACAGGCCTCGCCTACTTCCTCCGGCCAGCTTTGCAGAACCCTAATCTCCTATGTCAGCAAGAGAGGGGGAAATGAAATAAAACCAACAAAAACCAGGGAACCTGGATGTGGCTGGAACACTCATGCAAAGGAGAAATACCCTGTTGGAAACTGAAGAAAAGGCCACGATGCTGTCACACTTTTTCAAAGAACAGGGCTGAACTGGGTCCACGCCTTAGAGATTTATTAAGGGTCAGATTCATGATCTCCCATCCAATTACTACCCAGGCTCGACCCTGCTTAGCTTCCCAGACCAGGCAAGCGAGGCTCATTCAGGGTGGAATGGCCGCAGACAAGGGTCAAATGTAAAAGTGATAAACTTGGTAGAAGAAATATCTCACCAAAAAACCATTTAGGCTGCTGCTTGGTTACTTTTAACTGCAGTAGGATCTGGAAGTGATCATGTAATTAAAAGGGAAACAGTGTGGAAAGACTTGAAAACTTCCCATTTTGTCCAGGAAATGGGTAAGGAAAAACCTTGGCAGGGTGTGGCCTCAAACCCCCTTATTAAAGAAATTAGCAGAGATTAAAAGAAGCCCAATGCTGTGCATTAGGACAATGAGAGAAAGGGGTCTAGAAGGCATCTCAGAGATCTCCGAGATTTCCCTTCTCATTTTGGGTTCAGAGGCCTGGAGGGACAGAATTGTTTCAAAAAACAGGCCCAGGGCACTCTGCTGGCTTGCTGCCCCTGCTTTCCAGCAAAGTGCTCTGTGGCTACGGCCATAGTTTAAGAGGACCCAGGAACAGACCCTGCCAGTGGCAGACCTTGGGGTCCATGTGGCATCGATTTTACAGGCATGCAGAATGCAAGTTATGGAATCATAATGGCATCCACAGATTCTAAAGGAAACCTTTGTGGGCTGGGTATAGTGGCACACATCCATTATCCCAGCACTCGGGAAGCTAAGGCAGGATGATCACCTTGAATTGAGGCCAGCCTGGGCTACATAGTGAACTGAGAGACCCTGTATCCAAAACAAAACAAAACAAAACAAAACAATCTTCATAGGCCAGGCAGAAGTTTATAGCAGTCAGAGGCCTTGCAGAGAGCTCTGCCTAGTGCAGCTTTAGGAATGGAGGGGCAGGCAGGTAAAACTTTCAGCAGTCTGCAAACCCTGCCGAGAAAGCTGAAGGCAGCAGGCAAAACTAGCCCGCCAGAACAACTATATGGTCTGGAACCACCAAAGCCATGAGATGGAGCTGCCAGAGGCTTTAGGGACCCCACTCCCTGCCACAGTATACGTAGGGTGCTGCCCCTGGAGCTTTAAGATTTAGTGTTTCCCTTGCTGAGTTCTTTGCATCAGCAATGGCTAAAGCAGAACAAGTTACTTAGCTTCACCTTCTGCCACTGGCTAAGATGCCAGGAGTCTGGACCACTGGGCTCCTTCCCTCCGCTCTAGCCTCTCTAGACGGGCCTGCCTGGTTCATCTTTATGGACAGTGCCACCCGGCATGCATATCCTTTTCTCCTCAGATCAAAAATATTTCATGGGTCCTGACTGACTACAGGGGAGACAGAAGCTCATTGGCCCCATTTTCCAAACCTCCTGATGACCTCCCCTCCCCTCCGAGTCACTTCCCCTCCCTGTTATTCTTCAACATGCTTTGTCTGTTCTCATCCTCAAGCCTTTTCCAGCTCCTCCTTTGGGGACCATGTTAGAGATTAAAAACTGGTGGTCAGCTTAATCACTTACTCGCTCAGCATGGTGCTGTGTGTAGATGGCCCGACTGAGGAAAGTTGCCAGCTTAAACAGAGACGTGGAGAATAAGAGCTAGGTGTTGTGGGTTTCTCTAAGTGTTGCTGTTTAAGCCATTGGTTCTCCTGGAGGAGTGCTTCATGACTAGCTTCCCCAGTGTGGGTTTGACCATTGTCATCAGAGGAGCTCAGGACCTTGTTGGTGAGAGTGGCTGTGGTTCACTGTGGGGAGCTCTGGTCCTATACCGAGCATTGCTTCCTGGCTCCAGAGGGGAAGATGTGTGCTGTTTAATCTCCAGGACAAACTCATCATGCTGGCTTTCTTGCTGTTCTCATTGTTGGAGGAGCTCAGGACTTCCTTGTCACTGAGGATGGCTGTGGTACTGTTAGGTCAGCCCTGGTCCTTATTTGATCATGACTTCTCAGCTCCAGTGTAGAACCCTCAACCTGCCAGCACAGCTCCTTCACCCCGCTGGCACAGACTTTCTAGCTTCTGCCACTGACCTCTGGGCCTTCCCAGCACAGATCCATAAAACAGACTGTCATGAGTCCTTGTCGAGGGCTCTAGACCTCCAGTTGGACTCGTGGTGGGCATTGTCACGGGCTCTAGGTCTTCATCTGGACTCATGCAGGACATTGCTGTGGGATCCAGGCCCTTGTCTGAATATTCTGGGTCTTTAGTGTTGTGGACAGTTTTCCTGCACTTTCTTGTGTTTAAGTCTGGGTGACCATCGTAAAATAATATTATAAATTCTGTGTCCTGATTCTAATTGTTCTCCTCACAACCCCGACTACAGCAGCATATTTTCTCTGCTTTCCAACACCTTTTTTTAACTCTTTTCCTACCTTGAGCATAGCACTGAATCCTGGAACACTGACTGATGGCCTCGATTTCTTGATCTAATTAGAGATTTCCGGGCAGTAGCTCTGGTCCCCCCACCCCACTTCTCCTTACTGCCCCTGGCTTCTCCAACACCAACATCTGGCCTCAGGCCAGGCTGCTGGGGACATGATGCACTTGAGAGGTGCTAGGGGACCCAAGGGGACAGGGCTACGCAGAGAGGCAGGAGCCTACTCTGTGAGCACACCTGAAATGGACTGGCTCTTTTTTTTTTAAATCTCTTATCTTGAGGAAGGTTCATTTTGTTCCTAATACTGTCTCTACACAGGGAGCCTACCAATGAGGTCTGGGAAGTGATGGAAATGGTGATAAATTAGGGGTGCCTCTCCTGATCTGAGCTCATTTACTCAGGGGGACCCTCTCGAGTTCCAGGGTGGGGCTGGGAAGGGATGAGGAGGGACAGGAATTAAGTAAGGGAAGAGGAAATGGAGAGGCCCTGGGAGTGGGAGAGAGAGCTGGCCTGGACCCCATGGATTAGAACTGATATTTTGAGTGTGAAAAAATTTTCACTTTCACACCCTGGTGAAGAATTCAAACTGTATCCTCAGGGTACCCTGTGGGCAGCCTCTGAGGGAGAATGCATTGGGGTTCATGCCCAGTATTTTTTAGAAGCCTACCTAAGGATTGACACTAATTCTTTAAATATTTGGTAGACTTCATCGGTTAAACCATTTATTTTGTGGACAGTTTTTTAAATTTCATTTTTATTTTTTATAGATTTCCTCACTTTTCTCTTGATGCCTGAATCAGTGTCAGTAGTTTGTGTTTGTAGAATATGTTCACTTCCTCTAGTTTATCTAATTTGTTGGCATAAAATTGTTACGTATTTCCTTAAATTCTTTTTATTTCTGGAAGCTAGTACTAACAGCTTCCTTTCACACCTGATTTTAGTAACTAAATCTTCTCTCTCTTTTTTTGATCAGTCCAGTGAAATTTTTGGCAGTTTTGTTGATCTTTTGGTTTTACTTATTTTGTCTTTACTAATTTTTCTCAATCGTTTCCTGTTTATCTCATTCATTTACTGTTTAATCTTTATTAGTTCCACCCTTCTGGTGGATTTTGGGTTTAGTTTGCTCTTGTTCTCTACCTTGAGGTAGAATGTTAGGTTACTGACCTGAGATCTTTCTTTTTTAAAAAAATATGCATTTATGCATATACGTCTTCAAGTTCATATCTATACATTAGTTTACACAATTATGGAGGCCAGGAAGGCCCAAAACAGGCTACCTGTAAGCTACCAAATGCAATTCAGCCCGAACCTAAATGCTAGACAGCCAGGGAAGCTGATGGTGTAGCTTTCAGCCAGATAAAAGACTATGAAACCGGCGGGTGGGAGGTCAGGTGGGGGATTGGTACAAGTTCTGGGTCTGAATACTTAAGAACCTAAAGTTCTGGTTTCCAAAACCAGAAGAACAAGGATGTCTCAGCACCAGAGGAGGGAGTAAACTGTCCTTTGCCCTTGTTTTTCTCTAATTATGATATAGGGGGAAGAAACTCCCAACCTGCCATATGTCTAGCACAAGTTCATGTTCTCTAAAACTGAAGAATGAATTCTAGGAGCAATAGAGGTTAAGAGCAGAATCTCTTTACAGGGGAAAGAAAGCTTCTGACAGAGAGAGACTGAAGCGGTCCTGAGTGGGGCTGCCAGCAGATTGGAACTGCCAGACCCCAGCCTCTCCCCTTGAGTCAGTGTCATTGGAGGACTCCGCGGAGAGAGAAGGCCACACTAGGAAGCAAGCCCAGTCCGGGCACCAGTACCATGCAAGGCTGCCAACGGACTGGGAACAGCCAGCCCCCAGCCCCTTCCAGCACGTGAGCTGGCAAATAAGAAGTACCACACCCCCTGCTCCCCACACACCGTAAGTGAGCAACTTATCTGGAGAAACACAGCTGTGGTGATAGCTGTGAAGGTGGAATGCAGTTGGATGCCTGTGATGCTTTGGTGTTGCACTGACATTGCAGGGCTAGGGTTCATGGGTTCATGGTTCATAGGGATCATGGGTTCAGAGGACAGCAGTAGACAGTGTGGCATCCAGCAGGGAATCTCCTTCTGAGGGCTGCAGCCACTGTTGATTCCCTATGGTTTTGTTTTGAGATCCTATATCATTTCCATTGTTTTGTTGGGTTGGGTTTTATTCATTTTTGTTTTGTTTGATTATGTCAAGTCTGATGGCAGGAGCAGCTATTTCAAAGATAGCAAGATATATTATGGTAGCAATTTTGGATTTACTGTGGCTTGTTTTGAAATCCTTTATTGCATTGTTTTGTTTTTATTGTTTCTATTCTGTTCTGTTTGATTTTTACTATGTCCAACGTTGTATGCAGCTATTTTTGAGGACATCAAGAGGCATTACAGTAACTATTTTTGCTGATTTTGTAATGTTTTGAAGTCCTGTGTCTCTTGCACTGGATAGTTTAGATTGGTTTTATTCTGCCTTATGCTCTTAATTAAAAGAAATAATTCTTATTTATGCTCAAAGTATAATTATAATCAATATGTGATCACCTGCATTCATATGTCTCTTTCTCTCAATGACTTCAAGCAAATCAAGTTAAAACTAAGAAACTTTTCAGATAACCCTCATGAGTACATTAATGTCTTTAGGAGGTCTACTCAAACTTATAAAATAGATTGGAAAGATTTAATGTTACTCTTAAACATTGACTTCTAATGAGAGACAAGCAGTGTTACAAGCTGCTAATGCATTTGGGGATGACTATCATATTGTTAATTTTAGACAGGCAAAAAATTAACAGCATAGGAACCACCAGATCCCCCTGGAGCCCAAGCACTTCCCACCCAAGACTCATGCTGCCCTGATAGCCAGACAGGAGAATGGAGCAGAAAACATTTTCAGGTGTGTATTCCTGAAGGCCTAAGAAGGACAAAAACCAAGCCTTCTAGTTATTTTAGATTATCAGCTATTTTTTAGGAGAAAGATGAAAACCCCTCTGCCTTCTTAGATCATTTACTAGAAGCACTGATAAAACACATGTCCATAGACCCTGATTTGATAGGAGGACAGATTTTGCTTAAAGACATGTTTATTAGCCAGTCAGCCTCAGATATTAGAAAAAGTTACAAAAGATAGCTTTTGCTCCAGATAGTTCAGGTGATACTTTAGTAACAACCGCCTCCTTAGTATTCTATAATCAGAATTATAGATTAATTATGATTAAATTATAATCAGAAAGCCAAAGAGAGAAAACAAAGAGACCAAAAATGTCTACCTTTGTTATAGTCTTAAAAGAAATAGACCTTAAGTCTGATTCTCGGGGCTCCAGGAGGAGCTGAACAATAGGCTCAGTGAGGAAAGCCAGGCCACCTTAAGAGGGACTGCTTTAAGAAGCCCCTCCAAAGCCATGCCCTAACTAACGAGGCTGCTGCTAGAGAGATACTGCACTCTGAGGCAGAGATCCCAGAGCTCAGATGCATCTTCCCAGGTGATCCAGCAGGACCAAAGGGCCTGGGGTACGCTGCCTCCTCCCTCTGGCGAGACTGTCACTTCTACCTGTCATCTCCATGAAGGAGCCCTGAGTGATCGTGACTAGAGGAGAAAACCAGCCTATTGCTTGGCTTTGGCACATGGCTCTGTCCTTCTCCACGTCTGGCCTTCCTTCCAGGCATCGTACCTTAATACAATTAGTCACCAAAATCTATCTTGCTTGAACTGTAACTGGGACAATTTTCTCTTCACTCATCCATTCCTTTTAGTTATCCTTAAAAGCCCAGCTCCCATGCAGGAGAGATTTTATCCTGTCTAAATACTGTAATATATACATCCAGGTTACCAACTAATCAAAATGATGCTGAGATTGGTTTTTACAAATACAGTACATATTGTTTGTTGTTCATGAACAAAAACTTAAGAGAGTTTTTCATTGGTTAAAATAATGAATTAATCTGGTCCTTCATGTGTCATCAAAATTTAGAGATAATTATAGCTAAAGTTAGAGAGACTTATGACAAAATGTCAAACTCCATTAATAAAGGGGCCTAAAAGCTGTGGGCTACAATTGATATCCCTTAGAACAGTTTCTAAATTTACCTGTCAGCTCTAATGCTCATACTTTGATTATACATGATCTAATTTCTTGGAAAATTGGTTCTTACCTAAAGGATGCAAAACCCCAAGTACTCATACAGCTAAAACCAGTAGCAAATATGCTAGATTCCTTTTACTGGGATCCACCAGATCTTGTCCAGAGAAAAAGTTATGTGATGCATATTGAGGCCTTAACTAACAATACTCAATGGGCCTTAAATGACACCACAGCTGGTCTCTCTCTCCTAAATAAAAGTTAATGAGGCTGACCTCCAAAATTGGATGGCATTAGACATTCTAAGGGCAGCACATCAGGGGGGTCGGTTGGCATACTTGTGCAGTTTTAAAAACTAAATGTTATGTGTTTATTCCTGATCCTACTGCTAATATCTTGGTAGCTGTTCAAGATATTAGATGATAAATCAAGAACATATCAGACTGTAAAACTTCCTGGACCTTATCTTTATCCTCCTTATGTGAAGCCATCACTAGCTCCTCTTGGTGGAAATCTTTGTTAACTGTACTCATAATTATTGAGACCTGGCCTAAATCCTCAATCTCCCAAGTGTATGGTGAAGCCTTAAATAAATGAGACAAGTGGTATGATGTTAGGGCTCCAGGAAGATCAAAACCTCTGCAGAGTTTGAGACTCTGGGGGCTAAGACAATGGGCTAAGACTCTGGGGCTAAGGAATGTCTCAGGGTGGCCCGTATTTATTTGGTTTTTCAAACAAAGAAGGGGTTAGGGTGCAAAATGCAGGAAACTGAACAGATCTTGGGAGTGGTTCAAGGACCTTTCCAAGTAACAGATTATGTTTAATTTAGGAGAATTATGTTAATTTAGGAGAAGTATCTTAAGAGAAGATTTCTATGCATTTCTCTACAGGAGTGAAATTTCTATGCATTTCTTTACAGCTACAGTATTTATTTAGTTAATTGGAGTTGGGGCCAGTGTCCTCAGCTGTGACTTTATCTTGCCTTTAGGGTGTCTCTTTGGCTATGCTGCAGCCCTGCACATGTGTTCAATCTCCAGTTTCAATGGCTCCCAACACATAACTATGCTGGTATTTGGCCCATGCATACTTAATTGTTTCTTTGGCTTTGTCTCCAGCTAACAGCTATAAGCCTACCCAAGATGAAGATGCCTGGTATCTAGCAAGGGCCTTTAGAAAGATCCTCTGTAGAGCAACTCTGAGTGTCAATCAACAATTATAATCCCCTTCAGCCGGAAGAAGCCAGATCAGTCATTGCCCATTACTCCATCACAGTGGTTTAGGTTACTACTTCAGAGGCAGGGTATGTTACAGGAAGCTGAGTTAGATAGAAATATTATAGGCAGTCAGACAGAGCTGGCCCTCAAGGAGCCAGTGCAGCAGACCAGATATCTTTGCAACTGTGGTGGGGTGGGGAGAACAGATACCTCCTGCTGTGGGCCACACTTCAAGACAAAAGATAAAACAAATGCACCCACACACTTGCTATCTCCGTTACTTTTCTCTCATTGCTGAGCCAAAATACCCAACACTCAGAATTAAGGGAGGAAAGGTTTAGCTTACAGTTTGTGGAGGTTTCAGTCCATAATTAGCTGGCTCCCAAGGCAGGGTGGCATGGCACTGGGGCAACACTTTAAGGAAACAGCCAGAAAAAGCATCCAGAACAAAAGAAGGAGGCAAGAGCAAGCTTCTTTTCCTCCTTTATGTTTCCTCCTTTATATTCCTTCCAGGGCAGGTGTAACACTCACAAAATCTCTGTGCCCTCCTCTTGCACAGCGTGAGAATATTTACAAATTAAGTGTCCTGGCTCCTTGTTGAGTCTCTTAAACTTATAAACTTCTCAAGTTGACACAGTATATCAACCATAACACTCTCTAAGGATAAACTTCAGAGACTGATATTCTAAATTGGTGTCTACCACCTTGAGGAAGCCAGGAACCATTAACCTACGCCCTATAGGAAAAGGCCCTGGTCTATATTCATGCCTGCTTGCTATGTGACTCGCTTCCCCACCAGTTTAATCAATTTTACCTGAGCAATTACACTTGTTACCTTATTGGTTGACCATTGTTATGTCCTCCTTCATACCCATCTTTCAGTTTCCCATTATCCCCTCCTTCGGACCTGTCTCACCTTGTGGTTTTGCTCTATAAAAATCCCTAGAAAAGGCAGGGTCCTCGGTAACCCACTTGGGTCCCCTTCTGTTGCTGTCTCAGACAGAAGCTTTCTTTCCATAAATATATTCTGCTCTTAATTTCTGTTGTTCCTAAATTTCATTCTTCGATTTTAGAGAACACAAACTCGTACTGGACATCTAGAGGGTGGGAGTTTCTTTCCCCTACATCACTGGGATGGGAGGATGAGGAGAAGGAAGAGGAGGAGGAGGAGGAGGCCCAGGTGATGAGAGCAGGCAGTAGACATGGGAGGATATGAATTCAATATCCTTGTGTCAATTTCCAGTGGGCAGCTGCTCAGAGGAGGCAGAGATGGGTGAGCGTTTTCCACTGAAGTTGTAAGCCTGGATGCTTGAGTAGGTAGAGGCCAGGTCCAAGAAAAGACCATTAGTAATCTAGTGGTGAAGAGGAAGGGAAGAAGTCACAAACAGGGAAACAGACACAGCCCTTATTACCTCCCCAGCTTTGTCTCCCTCCCGTCTGCCTCCACAGAAGTCTCACTAAATCAGCAACATTCACACTGATGACTTTGGATTATAAAAAGTAAGACATCAACCAAGCATCCAGCAGAGGGCGCTGCCAAGCGTGCATGGGGCAGCCTTCCTAGGGGAGTCTTGGGGTAGGAATGCTGTTTAAACCTGAGAGCCTGGAGGATCTCAGTGCTCATTCCTGTGCAACGTCCCTAAAGAGAGCAGACTGAGAAGTCTGACACTGCTTTTTAAAATATTTCTGCAGGAAAGTGAAACTCTGACTAAAGGAACATTTGCAATTCACACAAGTCACCCTTAGCGTTTGGTAAAATGAATTTACACGCACTAGGTCATGTCCAACATTGTCGGGCAAATGAGCTTGCTTCGTGCTCATTAAACCAAGGTGAGAAGAGAGGGAAGGAGGGGGAGAAGTGGGGACGAATCCGATTCAAGTCCTCTTGGCACAGGATCAATGGCTATTCATTAGGGATACCCCAGGCTGACAAGGGGCACAGTCTGCAAGAGAGCGGATTATTCCCTGCCTGCTGTTCCCTGCCCTATCAATCTTCCCTGTCTAGGGAGCTTGCCAGTCTTTGAGGGAAAACAGGCCTTGTCAGCACTTCCCATGTATGTGACAGCTCTTCTTTTCTCTGGCTCTCCCTGGCCACTGGGCTCCTGTGCTCCCAGACGGGAACCATCTTTCCAATCAGCTGCCACCAAAGGCTGGCTCTACCCAGCCCAGCTTTTTTCTTGTAGCCTCTTCTTGCTGCAATCTGTGGTTACAGATTTTAAAGACTTAATAGATGGATGTGTTTTTCTGTCCCTGAGGAAGGAAATGAAGATTTCCACTTGGCATTGTTTTCTGCCATCGTATTTTTGTTGTTCTAGAAATGGAGCAGAAAATTGTTGTTGCTCCTTCATTGCCCAATTGCCCCCACCACTTCCAGTCCTTGGGAAGAAAATCAATTGTTTTTGCAAACTTTATTGCAGAGATACGGGTTATTATTTGCTGCAATCTTTCCCATTATTTCCTCTGACTGACCCATAGTTTTGTGATGGGAAAAGAAACCACGATTTCCCTATCAATGAAAAATCAGCTGCTATGTTCTCCTTTCATTATAGGAAAGTCTCAGTTTGCCACAGGGTGTTAATGACACAGGTGAAAAGCTTATGCCTTCACGTATACAACTTTAACTTCCTTCACGGTTCTTGAGCTTCACCTATGCGCCAAATGGCAATGCTCACTGAAGTTACCCGTTCAGTCTTGACCACTGGGTGGGAGATGTTTCCAGTTCCACCTTATGACTGAGGTAACCAAGGCCAAGGGGTGTGGGCTGCTGGGATTTATTGATTGTGCAATGCTAGAATTAAGGGTGCCCGCCCAGGGTGTGAGTGCTACCTGCCCTATAGCGGGTAGCTTGCCTAGAACAGAAGAGACACAAGAGAAATGCTGTCATCTCTTCCTGCTTCACCACTAGCGCCTTTGTTTTGCTGCCTCTGCCTGCACGGTCTGTTTCTTCTCTATGATGACCCTCTGCCATGCCACCCTACCTTTGAGCCTCCTAACTATGCACTGAAACCTCTACAAACCGTGAGCGAAGTAAACCTTTCCTCCTCTAACTTTTGGTGTTGGATATTTTATCTCAGCAGGGAGACAAGTAACTAAGACAACTGTCTTTCATGAGATCAGTATTATTTCTTATTTTCTGAGTTTGTGCTTTTTGTACAGCAATCTCAAAACCAAAAGTATGCTTCATTTTGGCAAAAAAGAAAGTGTGTGTCAGCTACTAAAGAAATACTGCACAGATGTATACAAAGCATTGCACCCAGAGAAATAGGCCTGTGTAGGATGGCAAGGCTTAAAATTCCTTTAAGATGGTTTATTTTTCAAACCTTTAGCCCTGATTTAGAGCAGAGATTTTGTAGCACTTGAAAGTTTTTGGTTATGTACTGTCTTAGTTACTTTTCTCTCTTTGCTGAGACAGAATACCCAACACCCAAATTTAGAGAAGAAAAGGTTTATTTAGCTCACAGT
Source organism: Cavia porcellus (assembly GCF_034190915.1). Classification (NCBI taxonomy): domain Eukaryota; kingdom Metazoa; phylum Chordata; class Mammalia; order Rodentia; family Caviidae; genus Cavia; species Cavia porcellus. The sequence goes on along the minus strand of NW_026947504.1, from coordinate 36,806,314 downwards.
CTGTAGAGGTTTCAGTCCATAATCTGCTGGCTCCAAGGCAGGATGGCATGGCAGAGGGGCAACTATTCATGGTGGTGGAAGAGACCAAAAGCAACAAGAGAGAGGGAGGGAAGGAGAGAGAGAGAGAGAGAGAGAGAGAGAGAGAGAGAGAGAGAGAGAGACAGACAGAGAGACAGACAGAGAGAGACAGAGACAGAGAGAGACAGAGACAGAGAGACAGAGACAGAGACGGTGCAAGCCTCTGTCTGTCCCTTGTATTGTATGCAGGTTACTCATCCTGGGGTGGGTGTAGCACTCACACCCTTAACTCCAGCATTGGACCGTAAATCAATCACAAACTCTAGATTCAGTCACTGCTAAAAAGCGCATCCCCATAACTGCATAAGGCTTTGGGGGGACATCCAGACACAAACCACAACATGTACCAACCAAGTAATCATAAAATTTGGGCTACAGTAGCATGGCAGATTAAGCCCAGCCAAGAATTGAAAGTAAAAGGAAAGTAAAACTTAGGTGAGGGGAAGATATTCACGCTGGTCACTGCATCTTCATTTTTGCACTATTAGTGGATAATTCATAGAAGAGGGAGGATTGGTTTAAAAAGTGTCTTGGCCTCATTTCACAGACATTTGAAACATGTGTTTACTAGAGTTCTAGACTGAATAATTAGGGAAGGATTTTTCACACTTTTGGTCATACCAAGGATTGAATCCAGGCCTTTTCTCTGGACTCTATTGCAGCCCTTTTTAATTTTTATTTTTAAATTTTGAGTCAATACTGCTGAATAGTCATATTGTCCAGGCTGGGCTAGAACTTGAGATCTTCTTATCTCAGCATCCCAGGGTGCTGGAATTGCAGGACTGTGGCACTATGCCTGGCCTTGGCACTATTCTTAACTTAGACACTGCTATGGTTTGGATATGGGGTGTCTGTCCTCCAGAAGTCCATGTGATAAAGTCTTGATCTCCCAGGTGCTGCCACTAGGTGGCGGTGGAACCTCTCAGGTGAAGGCCTAATGCGAGGACTTTAGGTTATTGGAGGTATTTCCTACAAAGGGATAGAGGTATCCAGTCCCTCCCTCTTCTTTTCCTGCATTTGCTTTCCACTCATGAGGGGAGGACTTTTGCTTCAACACACATTCCCACCATGATGTGCAGGAAGTCTGCACAGGGTGTAGCTGGGATCAGACAGGGAAGTCATTTCCTGACACGGAGCCTTTGGTTTATGAGGGGCTCCCCCATGAGGTAGATGGATACTGAGGTAGGAGCTGGAGAATCCCCATGGCTTTGAGTAAGATGGGAGAGATTTCCATTCTCCTAGCAGGGGTTAGAATGATGCTTGATGCGTTTGTTTCCTAGAGTTACCAAGCCAGAGCACCTGAATCGTGGGCTTAGATTACAGAAATTAATTTTCTTAGAGTCTGGAAGTCTGAGATCAAAGTGCTGAGAAAGTTGTTGCTGCCAGAAGCTTCTCTCCTGGGCTTGTAGATGACTATCTTCTCCGTTTGTCTTCAGCTGGTCTTCTCTTCTGTGTTTGTCTACATCCTAATTTCCTGTTCTCAAAAGGGAACCAGTCACAGTGGGTGAGGGCCCAGCCCAATGACTTTATTTCCTCTCAATTACTACTTTAATGAAACCATCTCCACATAAGCCATTTTCTGAGGAACTGGGGTGATGACTTCAACATATGAATTTTCAGGACACATAATTCAGTCCATCATGTCCAGATTAATTTTGTTATGTGCCCCACTGGAAAAAAGCATTTGAAGCATAAACACCCAATAAGTCTACTAAATTATTATAAAGTGTGCTCTAGTGGGATAATATATTTTGCACATTGTGAAACAAACCAAAACATAAATAGAAGTTCTGCTTTGTCTTGTCCCCCGATGGGTGTTGTGTTACCCACTGAACAGCAGGGCTTGAGGACCATGCCTTCGTGGTTAGATGTCTATCTCTCCGCTTCTCACTTTTTCTGGGCTTCCCCTGGGGACCCACCTGTACTCACACTGACTTGTTCTTTCCTTAGAGATGACTATCGTGCTTTCAGTCACATTACAGTGAAGTCTCCTGGCCTTGGAACTGTTCCCTGTCTTTAAACAGACTTTCTCTACTTCCTCCCCCATCCTGCATTGATTTATAGTTTGCCTCAGCAGTTGAATTTCCTCCAGTTCTCAGTCCTTGAGGGCACATGTCAATTTCCCATCAGGCTTTCTATTTACCACCCAGTGGTTTTCTCTGTGATCCATTTTTCATTTTCTTACGCAGAAAGTCCATTTCTCTCCTACCATGGCTTGAATATATCTTCTGAAGAGCGTATGTTGGAAAGTTAATTCACAATGCAACCATGTTGGTAGGTGGGGCTTAATGGGAGGTGTTTAGGTCACGAAGGCCCCGCCCTTTTGAGTAGATTCATGCCGATAATAAAATGACTTCAGGCTGCAAGTGGGATTTCCTGCTTTCTCTCCCCATATTATGACCCAGCCAGGTTCTCACCGGATGTGACCTCTCAGTCTTAGACTTCTTGGAAGCAGTATAGTTTTGTTTTTTATGGGTTACCTACTTGAAGCATTTTTATAGCAGCACATAGCAGACTAAGACACCCAATTAGGCTACAAACTTCATGCAGTATGGATTTGTCTAACATGATGCTTGGGAGCTACAGGGGCCTCATAAATCTGTTGATATTACAACTTTACACAGCACTACAGAATCTAATAGAAAATGAACAACCCTTCATTGATTTGGATGTTACAAATTAGCTTTGCAGTTAAGCACAAAAGTAGTAAGATTCTAGCACAATGTTAAAAGAGACTTTTACATGGATAGTCTTCCAGTTGCTCTTGTGAAAATCCCCAGAGAGAAAGATATTTAAAAGGCATTGCACTCATCCTGTGTTGGTGCCTGCTGTGTGTTCACCCAGGTTTCTTAGGGACCAAATGGGTTTGGTGAGGTAGAGTGTCCCAGGCTTTCTGGAATTGGAACTTGTAATATCTTTCAACTAATTTACCTTCATTAAAAAGTGACTTTGTCCTACTCCCCTGGTAGAAGTCTCTTCTATTAAGACAGTTTCAAAGTGATAACCTAGTAGTCACAGGCTGACATTTTCCCTAGTGATCTGGGTGCATTCTGACATAAGATCCCATTAGGGTTTAGATCTGAGTGGACCTAGGCTGGGGTGGTGTCAACTCTGGGGTTAAGGGTATAAGGGCAGATGCAATGAATTTGCTGGTACATGTTGGCCCCATCTTGGCAAAGATAGTCATGTCTATTCCAGAGAGAGAGAGAGTGAGAGAGAGAGAGAGAGAGACAGAGAGAGAGAGACAGAGACAGAGACAGAGACAGAAAGCACAGAGACAGAGACAGAGACAGAGACAGAGAGCTAGAGAGAGCGAATGAATATGTGTGTATGACCTTGCTTCCAAGACAGAAATTGTAGGTCCCCAGTGAAATCTCATCATGTTTATTTTATTCAAAGGGATAAGATTTTTGCTAAGTTACAGACAGAGACATTGTCAAAAGAAGCAAATAAGAGTGAGTACAAATAGGAGCAAATGTTCTTTAAGCAAGAGATTTGCAAAGGAAAAATAGTCTGTCTGCTCTTTTGAGCCCCCTTCAGCCTTAAAACCTCAGTCCAAACTGTAAAGCCAGCAGACCCTCTTTGTCTGTGGGGAATGCACTCCAGACGCACAGGCAGGGCCTGACACATGGATAGTGCAGGACCTGCCCCTTGGCTCACTGTGGAGTCGCCCTCAGATAACCCTGTCATCAGAGAAAATACCTTACATTGGAACGGCATTTAATATGCCTAACCTCCCAAGCATTACCTCTTAACCCAGCCTCCTGTAAATGTGCTGTGAGCACGCACTGTAGCCAACAGTTGGACAAAAGCCTAATTTATAAGAAGGTGTTGGTTATCTCACGTCATTCCTTAAATACTATAGTGACAGTAAACCACAGGATATGAATGGATGGGCTGCCGCGCCACTGCAAAGTGGGAAAGTGGCCACTGACCACTTGTGAGTGGGGACGCTGCACATGCTGTCTTTCCCATACAGACCTACCTAGGCTAAGGAGAGGAGCGCCAACTGTCAACAAATAGGACAATTATCACTATAATCCAATCACAATTATGACTGTAATAATCTCATGTGAATATAATCTACCTGTATGGGAATTTTCAAGGCAAATAATAATATATTTGGACCACAGATAACTGAAAGAAAGTAGACACAGAAAGTAAACTTGTGGATAAGACAAGAGCACTACAGCCCCGCTGGGGGAGTTCAGGACGTGACCTGCAGAGGGCGCTGTCTCTAAACCGGAAACGCAGGCTCCCTAGGCTCCGAAGGCTCCATGCTGAGCCACCCTTATTTCTTTGACCCTTCACATAAATGAGAAAGGCATTATTACTTTACACAGAAGAAACATTAAAGGACACAATCGTGAGGCAAGGCCTGAACTCAAAGCTCATGCTTGGCCCTCAGCTTTGAATTCAAGAGAACTGTGATCTAAATTTAGGGCAGACCTTAGGGAGCAGAGGACTGGCCAGCAGCTCCTATGTGGCCATGCTAATGAATTCTAGATTTACTAGCAACTTCTTGAGAGGATTTCTTTGTAGTGCTTCACACGTATGTCTGTGCTGGGAGCTGTGGTGCTGTTCTTTCCTCTGTTGTTGGAATGTCTATCTGTGGAGCCCAGAGTCAATCAACCCAGCCAGGTGTGTTTTGGGGTCTGATAGACATGTGGCCACTTCACTGGTGCTTTGGTTCATTTTACTGCAATGAGATGGCCATGAGAGGACACAGAAGGACAGAGACCAGCTAATGAATGACTCTAAAGTGAGAGTAGGGGACCTCTGTGCAGGGAATCTGTCACTGTTATTTTTCTGTCCCCTTGATGGAGAGGTGCAGCTCCTCCTTTGAATGGACAGGAACCTCAACTCATTGATACCATAGTTTTCCTTAGAGAAGGCAGAATCACTGTGAGATGGTGTCAGGGTAACTCAGGGTTAGCCAGGAGATTTCCCAAGGGCTTCCCACAAAACATAAAACTCTTCATCCACCCAGTTTCCTCATTTCCAGAGAAGAAACCTGAAACCAGTGTGACATGCCTAATCAATGTCATGCAGTGAATCAGGAGACCTACGCTGTGTGTGCACTGGGACTTGGCCACCCGGACAGTGTGGGCGTATCTTCCAAGGACAGAGTGTGGGTCAGTGGAAAGCACATGGAATTGGGTCAGAACAGTTTTTGTCCTGGTTTTGCAAATCATTTTTATGACCCTAAGAAAGTGTCCTTATTTCCAGGAAGCTGAGGGTGCTTTTCATAAATATGGAGCAATTGAACTGAAGTCTGAGTGGTTTGTCGATATATTTGATGGTGGAAAAGAACTCCTCACATTCTACAATGGTAGGAAATCTTTTCCAGAAACCTCACTTTCTACAATGGTAGGAAATCTTTTTCAGAAACAGAAACTCTAAGGTTGCATGTCTCCAGCATGCTGCCATATTGCCTGCCAGTTTGTGTCCAGACTGAGTTATTTGGGGCAAAGTTATTAATCTAACACGTCTATGAACTTTCTGGGAGAATGTTTTGTGATGGAAGCTGTATAGGAAACTTCTAGATGCTGTGTTTTCTTGACCTTGCCTCTCTGGTTTATGACCCATGTCCATGACAGGGGATCTCCTCACCTGTGACCCTAGCCTCGCCTGGAAGACAGATTTTCATTTTCCCTGGTCATTCCACCAATGCCTTCTTTAAGTCACTGGAGGACAACTCTAAGATTTGAAAGTTTGTGTCCTCCTCTCAGTTTGTGTTGAAATATTTCAAAGTGACAGTATTTGGAAATGGAGATTTAGGATGAGATTAGGTCACAAAAGTAAAGCCTTCATGAAGGAACCAGTTCCCTTTTAAAAGAGACCCTGGGGGAGCAAGGGCTATGTTTGATATTTTCTCTTATGGCAGGCTGCTCTGGGTATGACCTGACTGTAAGTCACGGAGCACCTGCACAATGCCTGGGAATGTCCATGGTGTCAGGCATTGCCTGTGGGTCTTGGATCACGTCCCCTGAAGATAAAGGAGGACTACTGTCCTTGGAATTTTGTTCATGTCCAAGTCCAAGAACCATACCACACACAACTAGTCCCCCAGTGGCACAGAAATGGCATTAAAACTTCAGTCACCAAGAGACGAATCTCTTAAGCAGGTAACGCTAAGTTCCTGAGGGAAATGTATTTCATCAAGAATTCCAACCAGAGCTTGTGGAAAACACAGGCCACCAATGTCAAGGCCATCACACCAAGGCCAGGAGTGGCTGTGAGGATGCTACTGAGTCCTTTATGAAGCCCAGGGGGTTTGGGCCCAACCTCCCAGAGGGCGTCCACAGCAAGTTCAGTCGACTTCCCTACCATACCACCTAGGCTCAGGGGTGCTCATGACCCCGCTGCCAAGGCTCTGAGGCTCTGCTGGCTGGAGGTGGGGCCGAGGCTCAAACCTGTGACTTTGGTGCAGTTACAGCTTCAGTTCTGGCTCCAGCTCCGATTCCAAAAGGCTCTCATGAAGGCTCCAGAATAGATTCCTCTGTCTGCCAATGGGAGGACAAATGGACTAGTGGAGCCCCCGGGTGGGCATCTACATGGGGCTGGTGCCTTCCTTGCTATTTGTATGAATAAACTTGTGAAGGATCTGAAAGAGAGAGAGAGAGAGAGAGAGAGAGAGAGAGAGAGAGAGAGAGAGAAAGAGAGAGAGAGAGAGGAGATAAGAGAGCGAGGAGAGCGATAGAGACAGAGAGAAGGACACGAACAGGCAGAGATTAGAGAGCTCGATAGTCCCTTACACTACGTGAGGGCACACAGAATATACCATCCATGAGGAACAGGTCCTTACCAGTCACTGAACTGACTGGGACCTCCATCTTGCACTTGGTAGCCTTCAGAATTGTAAAAAACAAAGATTTGCTGCTTATACAGCAACTAGCCTATGACTTCTGTTGTGGCTTGTTATGCAGTCCGGGCTGGCCTCGAACTCGCCATGAGCTCCCGTCTCATTTGCCACCACAGCCGACTCAATCTATGATGTTTTGCTATCTCCCCCAGATGGACACACAGGGTAGAAAAACAATAATTTTGTTCTCACTTTTAGTTTAATTTTTCTTATTTTAAAGACAGTGAAATCCAACCAAACAAAGCCAATCAAAGCAAAGCAGCAAAATTGGTACAGAACCTCAAAGCAGGATGCTAGGAAAACAACAATAGCTACCATAGTGTATCTTATTATCTTCACAAGAGTTGTCCACTCCATCAGGTATAGAAAAATTGAACCAAAACCAAAACACAGTAAAACCAATCAAAACAGAATCCTGAGGAAGGCAAAACAGACAGAACAAAGCAAAACAGTGCGAACAATATTGGGTTTCAAAGACCAGATAAAAGGAAATCCCCCGTATTTGCTATACTGCATTCTGTCATCCTCCCAAGAGGATGGCTCCAGGCCTGCAAAATCAACCAGACAATACAAGCATTTAGTTGCTTTATGTACCTTGGTTGTTATCAGCTCAGCCTGCCCTCTGAACCTGAACCCGCAGGTTGCTTGTGGCGGGTGCATGTGTATGTGTGTGTGTGTTTGATTCTCAGCCCACACTCTGGGAGGCTTACAGGAGGTGCTATCTGACTTTTTCTGGAACCTGCATGGCTTGTGTGACTTACCAAAAAGGCTGGCTACTTGGCTTCTAAAAACTACAGAATAATTTTTAAAAATTCTATGTAAGCATTAAGAGCAAATAGATTCTCGCTTTCAAGATGGCAGGCTATGATGGACTTCTTCAATCTACTGTTACCTTGAGACACCTGGAAAATACTGGATAGAATAGTTTAGAAACCCTGTTGGGAGTATCAAGATGGACAGAAATTGAGCCAAAATGGAGGGATGAAGGGGTCCTCAGAGAACTGAACCCAATTCTCATTTCTCAGCCCCGTGAGGTGTTTATGGGTCCACAATATCAAAGCTTGGTAGAGGCCAGGGAGAGCTTCCAGCAGCCTCGGGGCCAGGGAAAACCCGTGCTCTGCTCAGCACCTACCGAGGAAGAGGGACTGGGAATGCTCTAGGCTTTCCGGGGGCAGCCAGAAGCTACTCTTGGGCATAAGAGTGACCCAGCAATGACCCAGCTCGGAAAGCTCTGAATCAGCTCAGCCTTGCAGCACTGAGACAGTTTGCTGGTGGATGGCTCAGAGGTCAAGGGCTCAGCTCCCCTAGCAAATGGGAGGTTCTGGGTTCCATCCCCAGCATTGTGCGGGGGCAGGGATGATCTAGCTGCTCCTTGACTAGGTAGGTGCTAAGTGCCTGCTAACAGCAAAATTAACCCTTGGGGCAAGCAGAGCTTGTCCTGTGGAGCCTCAGGTTATCTCTGTCATTTTATGCTCAGAATATCTAGCATCAGTTCGGATAATGAGGCTGGTCTACAGGGTTTCTGTGACTGTGTGTGTGATTTTTTTCCCTGGAGCACAGCTGCTTGGAAACAGGCCCAGTGGTAGTGCTAATAGTGGTGGCTACAGGACAGAGCTGAGTGAGCTCTGTCCCTTTCCTCCAGACAGCAGCCCGAGGGCGGCCACGTTATTAGTTTCCTCACTTCACGCCTGAGAAAATGGGCTGGGGATTGGACCAGCATCTTTCTGCAGCACCGGTGGCTTCCCCATGAGGCAGTCTTGTTTGTGAATGGGGCAGGGTGATGGTGGTGAAATTCAACCTGTGATTTTGCACTGATGCCCCCAGGAAGCACTCATTTATCAGCCCTGCATGAGGCAGACAAGCCCTGTATTTAAGCCGAGGAGAGCTCACAGCATCTCCAGGGGCCCCGCATCCCACAGTTGAGTTAGGCCTCTTTGACAATTGTTAGTGCTGTATTTGTCCCAACAGGGGCCTGAATTCCTTGCCTGCTACAAGGCCTATGTGGAGGGGCAGGAACCCCCAGGGCCCATGGAGGAGTCCTGCCCTACTTTAGGCACGACCAGATCAGAAATTTTCCTGAGAGTCAGGCAGAGACAGAGCTGGGAAAGTCACCCAGCTGGTAGGCTGTTTTTTTTCCTAAGCACCTCTTTCAAGGGGCATCACACTGGGCTCCTGGGGACCCGGGATTTTGGAGACTGTGTGGAGAGGGCAGTTAGGGGAAAGTAAGTAGATACAGTTGGTCCTGCTCTGCCCACTCAGGCAGTGGGCTTTCAAACTTAGGTGATTGCTTTCTTCTTCTTCTTCCTTTTTTTTTTGTACCAGAAATCAAACCAAGGCCTCATGCATGTTAGGCAACTGCTCTGCCCCTGAGCTTACCTTCGCAACCGTCTTTATTTTTGGAGACATAGTCTCCCAAAGTGGCTTAGGCTGGGTTTGAACTTGTGAACCTCCTGCCTCTGCCTTGCAGAGCAGCTAAGGTTACAGGCATGGGCCACCAAGACTGGCTTGATCTCTTCTTTACATTATAGTTCCACATAAGAGTTCATTGCTTAACATTTTCTTTGATTAAAAAAAAAAATTCCAGTTAGCTTTTTTTTCATGTTAAAAGACTGCCTTTCTGATTTGGCTTTGTTACGTGAGACATGAACATCTTGGGTCCAGTCAGGGTTACACATATTGAAGACCACCCACAGCAGTACCAGGGGAACCACAAATCTGATGTCCCTGACACCCTCTGCAGGGTGTGAGGCCCAGCAAAGATCTTAGAGAGGATTTGATCCGCGGGATCCCAGACTCCCAGTGGAAGCAGATGTAGTGACACAAACTCATTTCTGTACAAGCCTATGCTAAAGCTAAATGTGTGAGCTAGGCACAGTATGAGACGACTAACACAACTCATAATAAAATAGAACAATAGTAGGTATATACCGTGATAAGAGTTACGCGGATGGGTCTTTCTCCCTCTCCAATATCTTCCTATACTGTAATTTTTGGATTGTGGCTAACTGTGGTCACTGAACTTTGGAAGGCTGCACCTTGGACTGGGCCACCACTGTACTATGAGTGGACTACATGTTTTGATGCTGAACCCAGAGGACAGTCTGGACAGATGGGTATGGGTGATAGCTGGATCTCTTTGCGGGGTGCAGGCCAGCTGACTGCAACTGCATTTTAACAGTGGGCAGGGATGAAGGTTCTAGAAGGTCCTGTCACTGAATTACATGTAGCTGGTCCTGTGGCATGGAAACAGGCCCCGCCTTGGTGGTGGAAGCAGTGTGGTCCGAGGCAGAGGCCGCTTCCTCCTGGGCATCTCCTCTGCTGTTCCCATGGTCCAGCCCTCCCCGCGGGGCAGGTGCCCCCAGGGTCTCTTCCAACTCTCATCACAATTTCTGGAACTGCTCCGGATTCCTAATGACTCTCAGTGATGCCACAGTTAACTGGGGTTAATGGAAGCAACTGGGTGAAAGGATCTGGCCTTTTAGGGAGGAGAGGAGTGCACTGCCTGCTGGTACCTGTGCCAGCGGCCCGTCCTTATGTGAGCCGATGGATCATCTCGAGGAGAAGGAGCCTCAGCCGCTGATGAGTGCCTGAGTGTTCTTGGCCCTCACCACCCTACATTTCCCATGTAATGATGCTTACTATTAACTGTGTGTCCTCTAAATCCTTACGGATTTGATTGTTCTTCCTCTAGCCAGACGTCACCCTTTCTGAGTACAGGGTGGCATCTTCCCGTCTTTATCCCAGGGTACCAGCTTGCCCCCCAGGCAGTATTTTGGATTCTCTACCCTTCCTTTCCTTCACTTCAGTCTCCACCTCCTGAGTCTTCGCCTTGTTCTGTTCTTCCATCGCTTCAACTCAGCTGGCCGTGGCCTCCTGTGAGCGTGCTGCCTTCTGAGGTGCCGGGCAGGTGCTACTGCCCTGACAGCAATGGGCCATCCAGCTGTCATCTGGGCCACACGTATTCATCCATTCCATTTCCCGGGGAGACGCCGACTGTGCCCCATCACCACTTGCGTTTGGGCGGCACAAGCCACAGAGAAGGAAGCACCGCATGGTCCTCCCACCTATTCCATCACCTAGGGAGATAGCAACAACCAAGGGCACAAACAGACCCCCAAATTGCACCCACTGTGCTGAAGAGGATTCAGTACTGTAGCATGTGGGAGGGAGATTCGGGGCAGCCTCTCTGCACGTACCCCTGAAGTGGTGAGTGTCAGTCTATGGAGCCAAGTCTGGACCTGGGACAATCCAGTGTGGGGCTGAGTATATGGACGTCAGTTCGCATTCTGTCCACTCTGGTGTCATTTGGGCAAGAACCTTAACCGCTCTTCACCTCAGTTCCTTCATCTGTAAAATGGGAGTGGTGTGATTCTAGAGTTGCTGTGGGTTAGTACTGTAAGGCATTTAGATCAGCACTGCTGAGCTAGGTAAGCATACTCCAATCCCTTAACTGAAGGATTTCGAGTGGGTGAGCTGTGTGGCCTGTATTGTGGTCACTGTTGTGTGGAGAGTATGGGAGCCTGGAGCCCCACTGCAGATCCCAGCAGCTCAGGGGGTGATGGAGCAGATGCCAGCAAATGGGGAGGCTGGGGAGGTGCTGGAGGCAAGAACAGAGCTTGCAGATGGTTGGAGGACATGAAGGGAGGGAAACTGACCTTGGGGCTACAGCTTTGGAATTGAGGGTGCCCCTAGAATGCACCTTCCAGAAGCTTCCATGACTTGTCGAAGATCACATACTTGTAAGTGGCAGGGCTGGGGTCCAGATCTCAGTCGCTCTGGTGATAGAGGAACTGTCTTTTTGCTGCACAAGCCGGTCTTCTGGGACTTGGGCCCTAGAGAGAACCTGGTGAGCCATGTACAGTGGTTTGCTGGGCCACCACATGAGGACGTCACGTGGGCCCTCCCTCTCTCCTGCTGCCCCAGTGGCAGGTACTCTCTGGTCCACACCATGCAGAAATGCATGACTCAGAGCGGTTCATGTGGCCCCTCTGCAAAGCTCTCCACAGCTCTTTGTGACGAGCAGCCGCACCCCCACCCCACGCTCCTGTGTCTGCACAAGGACCTTGGTGCTCAAGCTCAATTAAGCCTTCAGCCCGTTGGGCAGTGAAGGTGGCCGGTGGTGTCCCCAGTGCAGCCACTGACCCTGAGCCACATGATGGGGTAATGACAGCCCCACCTCGGCACCACGATATAGCCTGGCTGTCCTCAGAAGCTCACGGGAACTGAGACATATCCATGTGGCCAAGTCCCTAACACAGCCATCCATTTATAAAGCTGTGTGTGACCTTCACAGTCCATTGTGATGCTGCAGACTAAGCTCTCGGTGAGTGAGCACATGCAGGCTGACCCGTGGCCTTTATCACAGCTCCCTTTCATCGTGACGCACAGACCTGCTGTCCCCACGCTGGGCTCGCTATAGAGTGTCCTCTCTCTGGGTTGTCATGACAATTCTCACCAAGAAGCTGTTTCTGAAAAAGAAACAGGGGAAAAACACTTATTAAAGACAAGGCTAGTGCCTGAGGATTTCAGCGTGCTAGTACTGCCCACAGTGGCCGCTCATAAAAAACTGCGATTTCTGTCCTCCCCCGGCTAGCTGCTGGGAACTTTGCTATCACAAAGTCTAGAGTCTGTTACATTACGCTAATAGCAGCAACAATGCTAATAACAATTAAAGGTGGGTATTTAAAGTCAGGTCCCCTCAGCAGAAGCCATTAAGGAGAATGGTGTAATTATCCAGGCAATAGAAGCACATCTCAGCTTGGGGGGCTGGTCAGTGTTATCTTGATAACAGACTCATTCTCTGTCTGCTTTTCACTGGCCATCTTTCTTCCTTCCCAGATATCAACCAACTGCCCAATGATATCTCTTTGCACGTAACCCTGTGTGAATTGAGCGGGGAAAGGTTAACATGCCCATTTCACAGAGTAGCCACCAACTCTGGACAACAGGAAGGAAGCCCAGGGGGAGCGGACCTCAGGTGACTGCCCTGCAGGACTCTGGGCAGCCACCATGAAAACTGCACTCTTAGAAAGATTTCTATTTTACCCTATTTTTTAAAAAAAAATCACTAAGTAAGGATGTATCTGTTGTGGCAAATCAGAAAAGCACAGGAAACTCAAAAGGCAAGTAAAACTCGTCCAAAATATTAATTCAGAGGCTAATCTTGCAGAAGGAAGGATTTGCTGTATACGTGTGTTGCTCTTATTCACCCAAGCTTGGGAGTGGACATGGATCAGGTCAGTGTGGATCTGGAGGCTGCCCAAGGGTTGGCCTGGGCACGGGTGTGTCCTCACGGCTCTTTGCTGGTCAGATGCACATTGCTGGTGGTCACTTTGGTGCCCACTTAGCTCCTAACTTTCCACCTTAAGTCAGGCTGCCTGTTGGTCTCTCCAAGTTGTGAATCTTTGGCTCATTAGACCTCAGGAACAAACTAGAAACTTGTTCTTCACTAACGAGCATCTAATGGTATTTTGTTTTTTTTTAAAAACATAGGTGAGCAGTTTAAATTTTGACTTCCAAGTTTTTAAAAAAGGTTACATATAAGGTCATATAGAACCTCTCTCAAGTTTGGTATACTACAGAGATGTATAGAATATGAGTGTGAGGAGATACAGATTAATTCACACCCCAAAAGAGTCTGTAGAATGCAAAATCATCTTCATAAGTATATACAAAATTCTTGTGAAGAGAGGGGACCAGCTGGGTTTTTCTGGGTCGCTTTCCAAGGTGATTTAAGGCATGAAGTGCACACCCCAATGTGAACCCACTCATTCTAGATTTGGTGTCTTTGCCATAACTCACAAGAGATCAGACTTCATGACTTTGAAAACACTGTACGGAATGAGACTCTGTTTCTTTGGCTGTAAAGAGTAGACCTATAAAGGCCATGTAGATAATTTCTCCAGAATATGGAGACTACAAATTAAGCCCTTTATTTTAAAAAGTGAGCACAAAACATTGGCATAAACTCAAAAGGTTTAAATGCTTCCATTTGGATAATTCAGTCAAGAACATATACAAGTTTGTTCCCAGGAGCTAACACATCATTTGTCTCTACGAAGAAAAGTGAAGCCTAAAACTTAAGATGGTTTTTCAGTATTTCAAATCTCACTATTATATAAAAACCTAGAGAGACAGTATCCAGTAACTTCAAAATGTAAGCTAAAAGACTCTTTGCTATAACAACTTTACCAGTGTCGGCCAGGGCTGTTTAACCTGGAAACACAAGGAAAATAACCTACCCTATAATTTCTTATAAAATAACAAATAAGGAGTAGATGTAGGAGACGTAGAAGGAGAAAGAATTCTAAAAGTCCTCTTTGGTAACTTTCATTTCATGGTCATCAAAAAAGCAACCACATCACCTGACACTCCTTTAAACTCTGCACTACACGGGAGATTCTGTTCTCCAGGCCACTCATGCAAATGCCTGTTTGGTTACTGGATTCCTTGTTTTTACCCACTTTATGGGTCTCATTCATACCATTAGTCTCAGGACTTCTGCTTTGAGCAAATCTACCTGGCAGCTTTATCAGGATTAGATGCTTGTTGCAGAGGTCATAATCCATTTTTCTGCTTTGTTCGCTAAGAAGTCCAATAGTTTCTCCCTCTCGCTCTCTGTATTTTTTGTTCCAAACCTTACTTGGCTGTGTATTTCAGCAAATTCTCACTCACACTTCTCCATTGCAATGTCCAATTACACCTCATGCTTTCTCCTCATTCAGCGGCTCTGGCTTCTGTGCCTTACATATCTAGTGAGCCACAAAATTCTCTGTAGTTCTAAGCTGTTGAGGTCAGTGACTTTAACAGAGGTTGTATACTGTCCACTGCTAATTGTCATACCACTGTGCATTCTAACTGCAAATAATCCAGAGTTGTCATTAGTTGGCCTTGTGTTCCAGTCTTCTAGGGACAATTTAAGATGTGTCAATACTGGGATGTTGACCTTGGCAAATTCACCACCGTAACAATCAAATCCAAGCCACTAGCAGCAAAGCACTTAGAGTGAATAGTTACACTTCAGGCATTTCGTGCAGCAGTAGATTATGTTCAGCTTTAGTGTAATGATGGCAATTTTCACATAAATATTTATCTTCTCCTACAATCCTCCCCATGAAGCAAACTGTGTAATTGCCCAATCTCAATTTTTGCTCTGAACTCTCCTCTACTTTGGAAAGCACAGCTTCTTGTCCTGGCAGGCTAATGTCTGCAAAATCTTTTCTTCTTTCTGTGGAACTTTCATGTTCCAAGCAACGAGTCGTTAATACCAGCTGACCTTGAAATGTTTTTACTAGCTCACAACCAATTTGGTCTGCACCTTTGTTTATGGGCGTAAGCTTTATTAATGTCTACAGGTTTAATATTTTATGGAGATTCAAGTTCAAAACCGTTAGTTTTATCATCACTCTTGTACTTTCCAAAGTCCTCTTGAAGATCATACTCACTTTATTTGGACTGTCTTCTGGATCCTTGGTTTGTTGTTAGTTTTCCAGACCTTGGAAGGTAGAAAGAATGCTGGCTTGCTTCATTCAGTCTTTAGCCAGTTTATTTTAACTCTTGATCTCTTTCATGAGGGTCTAGTGCTCATTTTCAGAAACAACTGGGAATTATTTGAGCTCTCCAATGTGTCACCAGTAGCTTTTCTTTTTGATCTAGTTTGTCTTTGTTTCCCTTCCAATGACTGGAGTTCCTTGGAAACTTTGACTTGACTTTATGTTACCAAAATCAGTGTCACTTTTTGTAGACTCATTGACTTTTGGAGGTTTCCTTGTGTGTGTGTGTGTGCGTGTGCGTGTGTGTGTGTGTGTGTGTGTGTGTGTGTGTGTGTGTGTTGAGACAGGGTCTCACTATGTGATCCAGGCTAGCTTTGAACTTACTATGTAGCCCAGCTTGGCCTTGAACTTGCAGTGATCCTCCTGCCTCAGCCTTCTGAGTACTGGGATTCCATGTGTGTGCCACCACACCCTGCCAGATTTTTCTTTATATTCCTCAGAATTCTTCAAATGGTAGAGCTCTATGCTTTTAATTCCACTTACTTGCTTTTTCTTATGAGGTTTTGTGGGTTATTTTGCCACATTTTTTACTCCTTTTTAAAGGAGGTAACATGTTTCCTGAATGTTTCCCAAAACACACTGCACAGGGTGGAGTTCCCTGAGTATGGGAAGCAGTTATCTGGGCTGAGTAGCAAGTTCATCGGTGCAGTTCTCTGGATTTAATTCTCTGGACACTAGCCTGAAACTGATCACCTGAAGTGATAAGGACTATAAACTGCACTTAAGCTCATAACTTGCCAAAGAATCTTCTTTGCAATTTTCCTTGTCTTTTAATGGGCTTCATCCTTTAGGGCTTTTCTCTTCTTTGAAATAATATTAAATAAGCGCTTCACTCCAGATTTAAAACCAGGGCAAGTACCCTATTAGGATAACAAGTATTGCCACGATGACTCAATCCCACAAATGGCAGTAGTTTCTCTCTGCTCACAGTTTATAGGGAGGACTGTACTACTGAACAACCTGGTCAATATCTCATCCGGAGCTTTTTCTCCATTTTCTCGACAGTCTATAAAAACTAAGAATCTCTTGGTTTCTTTTTTCTTAAAAACTTGCAGAAAAGTCTGTTTTTTGCAGGTAGACTATCTCTTGAAATCTTGTTACTTTCTGTAGGTAAGACACCAGGCATTTTCTTGTCAAATCCCAATGGACTGACAAGAAATTGTAGAGGAAAACTGTTATGGTTTGTGTCTGGGTGTCCCCCACAAGCCTCACGCAATCATGGTAGCAACTGAATCTAGAGTTTGTGATTGGTTTGTTGTCTAGCCCTGTGATTGGTGGTTTGAGTGCTGTACCCACCCAGGGGTAGAGCCAACATACAATGTAAAGGTGGGAAGAAGGTATGCTTTTCCCTCTTTGACTCTTGTCACTTGCTGTGGCCATAAATGGCTGCCCCTTAGCCACACCACCCTGCCTTGGAGCCAGCTGAGTATGGACTGAAACCCCCAAAACTATAAGATAAATAAACCTTTCCTTGCTTTTCTTTGGGCATCAGGTATTTTGTCCCAGCAACAAGACTGCAAATAATCAGCAATTGAGACCCTTCATCTCCCAGATCAGTGCCCCATGCTCCATTCCTAGTACTTGAGGACTTCTCCCCTCTGCCAGCCTGCAAGACAGTACCAGGGTGACTCATACTCCCTAGGACTGGGCCCACAGCACACATCCTGCCCACATGGCTGAGGCATGAGACAGGAGCATCCAATTTTTCAGTCCATCTATCCAACATTTACCAAGGTGCTATGAGGGTCAAGCTGCACCCTTGCCTGGACTATCCCAAGACCCAGATGGTAGAATCAACAGTTGAACAATGTTCAGCAATGTTCTCTGCATCTTTGGGCTCCATTTCTGTGGATTCATTTGGCTATGGATTAAAATATTAGAAAACAAAATTCTAAGAAGTTTCAAAAAGCAAATCTTGAATTTGCTGAGCTCTGAGCACTGTGTTGGCCCCACAGGAATGAAGTACTGGGCAGGCAGAGCTGTGGCTTCCTGCATTTCACAGGTGCAGGTGTACCCACCCCTCCTTGATGGCCTCTTATCTCATCTGTGTACCAGGTGGCTAAGGCTATAATGGTTGCCTCTGTACTCTTGTTAGTAGTCCCTAAATAATATGGTTTACCAACTGCTTTTACAGTGGTACTTCAGTTCTTGAGCTTAATTCATCCCACAATTCTACTTGTGAACTGGGTTGGTCATGAACCAAATCTAATTTCCCTATAAGGATCAATATAAATGATAATCCATTCTAAACCATATGCATTTTTAACCACAAAATATAAAACAAAGTACAGTAATTACAGTATGAAGAGAGAGACACTAACCTTGCTTGAGGCAACTTCTGGCATGGAGGACAGGAAGGTGGAAGGTGAGAAGGTTACTGTTTGGAGGAAGAGGCCCTCTGTAAGGACATTAGAGAGTTCTCTTTTTATTTCTTAGCTGTGGGGTGAATTTGATGAAAAAGTATGTCCAATGTCACTTGTGTTTTCCTGCACTGCATAACCCTCTGGAAATGAGAGGCCATGTTATGGTTAATCAGATTCTATATTCTGTTTATTGTAGTTACATTGCGGTGGTGCTTCTCAAAGAAATCCAGGCATTTATTCCACTTTTCTGTAGTATGTTCTATGGCATTATTGCTGCCTTCCTCTTCCTCGTTGCAGCGCTCCTCAATAAGCAGCTTCTGTTGCTCACTCTGGAGTCCAGCAAGTCCCATCTTCAGCTCCTCCTCGTGGTCCTCAACGAGCTCCTCTGTGTCTGCACCGTCGATGTCCAGACTCATGCTCTTGCCTATGGACATGATCTCCTCTGCTTCCTGTGCATCAAGCCCTTTAAAGTCGTGTGCAGTGACACGCTGTGGCTGCCCGGGCTGAGTGCAAGGTCCAGGACATGACATCTTCCCATGCTTTGTCAGAGAGGCTGATACAGTGGTGGACATTGGCATGTTCTTCAAGAATTCTTTCAGAGTCAAGAACATCTCATTGGTGACATCAAAACACATAGTGAGGATTTCTTTGCATACAGCTTCTTAAAGTTGCTGGCCCATGGCTGCAGAAGTGGTGTCGTGTTGCGAGGCAGGAATTTGACCTTTATAAAGTTGTGCTCAGCGTCCCTATTATGTACCAGGGCTGGAGGGTGAGCTGGAGCATTGTCCAACAGCAGAAGGCACTTTTCAGGTCACTGGTTGTCAGAAAGGTTTTTTTTTTGTTTTGTTTTTTTGTTTTTTTTTAACTTAGCACCTGTAATGTAATGTATTTAATCTAATTTTCAGTAGGCTTAATTTTTCTTTTCTTTTAAGTGGAATAAAACAAAACAAATAAAATGGAACAAACCAAAAGAGTGAGAACAATATTGAATTTCAAAAACAAGACAGAAGGAAATCCCCCATAGTTGCTATATTGCATATTGTTATTCTCCTAATAGATACTCAGGCCTGCAAAGTCAATCAAACAATACAAGTATTAAGTTTTGTTTTGTTTTTTTACTTCAGTAGCTATCATCTCAGCCTGTGTTCCTCCAAGTCAGCCAGATGCTTGGCAGGGGGTGGGGTGGGGGAGAGCTTCTTGTCTCCCAGCCTGTGTGCCAGCTGGCTCACAAGAGGAGGTTGACATCTTGCTTCTCCTCCCAGCCCACGATTGCCACTGGCACAGGGGAAGGGGCTGGCTTCTTGGTTCTCCTCCTGGCCCACATGAGTATTTGTTACACTGAGTGCAAACATTTCATGCAGTCATTCCATGAACAATTGTGTGTGACCCAAGCTTTCCCTTTGGCCCTCTGTGTGAGAGGCAGTCTGGCCTCCTTCACATTCTGTCCTTTGAATGCATGAGCGGTCTGGGAATGGTGCACCAGCAGTGGCTTAATTTTCAGATTGGAGCTTGTATTTGCACATAACAAAAGGGTCACTCTGTTCCTCGTGGACTTGTGCCCCCGCAGTACCTTTTCCTGACATATTGCATAGGTTATGTTCAGCATATTCTTCTAGGAGAGCCCGGTCTTGCCGCAGCTGAATACCTGCTGAGTGGCACATCTTTCTGCCTTCATGACTTCTGCAAATTCTTTCTTGTAGGCTTCTGCAGTGGCCTTGTCTGAACTGGAAGCCTCACCATGTCGTATTGG
This sequence comes from Cavia porcellus, assembly GCF_034190915.1. Classification (NCBI taxonomy): domain Eukaryota; kingdom Metazoa; phylum Chordata; class Mammalia; order Rodentia; family Caviidae; genus Cavia; species Cavia porcellus. Next base: position 36,786,706 of record NW_026947504.1, on the reverse strand, counting down.
ACTGTGGATAGCCCTTCTCTTGCAGTTTATCAAACCACTCTCCTGGCTTTACATTCATCAATTGTTGCACTTGTGGAAGGATTTTCTTGCAGTAAATTACTTTGCAGGTTTCTGGGTTTTTCACAGATCATCAGTGAACTGATGCTATCACCTGCCAGCTGTTTTTCATTCGCCCACACCAGCAGAAGTTTCCCACCTCTTCCAGCACTGCGTCCTCTGCTTGGTTAAGATCTTACTCCTTTTGTCACATCAGCTCCTCTGATGGCATCTGTACTTTTCCAAATGGTTAAGACTGTCCTCTTCACATTTTGTACCCTAATGCTTTTCCGCAATTTCCTTCTTCAATGCAGTGGTTATTTTCTCCAAAGCCTTCTTCTTACCATTCTTGCTGTGCACTTTCTTGTTGTCTTCATTATTGCTCTGACATTTGTGTCAGCTTTGTTACCTCTCTGGTCTTTCTTTTTACCCCCGTGCTCACTCTGCACTTTCTGTGGAGCCATGTGGATTGAATAATACTGTACAGCACTGTATGTGCTAAGAAGCACACAAAGCACTTCACAGCAAGTGTGCACAGGTCTGTCTGAGATCTTGACCAGAGGAAGCTATGACCACGTGTCAGAGTAGGAAACACGGCCACATTCACGTTTGTGCTGGGAAGATGCTTATGGTTGTGTTCATCACCCAGTGCAAAGTTCACAAGCAGATTCAAAGTTTTGCCAAATGTTTCCATTTGCAAATTGAATCTGTGCACAGAAGAGTTGCATAGCATTTAGATCAGATTGGGCACTATAAGTCATGTGGCTGTGACATGGGATGACAACATTGGTTCTATGCAAATACTGTGCCATTTTGTATAAGGAACTTGAGTATCTCTGGATTTTGGCATCTCTGGGAGGTCCTGGAACCAATCCCTGCATACTAGGGGATGACTGTACTTCATTCTAGAGATGAGCACATGGAAGTCAAAATGCAATATGTTTGTCAAAGTCTAGATGTGGCAAATCCCAGCTTCAATGTTGAACATCAGGTGATGGAGAGTCTCCAAGGTAACCAACCCCAGTGATCCTTGTCACCTCATACTGGCAGCTTGTGTGGTCTCTTCCCAGGATGCATCAGGATATCATAGAGCTGGTGATACATGACTCTGAAGCAGAAACGTGAAGAGTAGTGAGGTGTCCACAGTGTTCTCATGGGATTACATATTCCATAGGAAGTTGGTCAGCATATCTTGGGGCCCCTCAAATAGCCAGGTGGAGAGGCTCATTTTGAAAAAGCTGAGGCCTCCTATGATCAGCCAGCACACCTCATCAGCCACACAGGAGCCACATCGCCAATGGGGCCTCTAGTTCAGGTCCAGACATCAGATGAGACTGCAGCCCTGCCTGATACTTGGCTGTAACATCATGAAAGCCCAACTGAGCCACGCCTGAGTTTTCCAACCTAGAGCATGTGAGGAATGTAACCAACCTAAGGTTGCTGTGTAAGCCATGTAATTTTAGGGTGATTTGTTATGCAGCATGAGACAATTAGCACAGTATCTCCTGCTGCTCTTCTGAGAAGAAATTTCACATTAGCTCCATTTATAGAGTGCTTGTTTTGTTCTATGCATTAGGCAGAGGGATTTACATCCATAAGCTGGTTTAATCCTTACAAGGGTAAGGTGCCAATGCCCACATGGTATGTGTCATTTGGAGTTTTATCTAAAAGGTGAGGATTGTGAAGCTGGGGAGACCGGGGAAGGGAGTTGGCCCAGGGCCAGGCAAATGTGAAGCGGGAAAGATGGCACTGGAATGTAATGTTATACGACCCAAGCTTTTCTTCATTTATACTGGGAATTGAACCCAGGACCTTTACACTAAGCTACTCCACTCTTTCTTTAGAAGCTTAAACTTTGAGAGAAGGTCTCTCTAAATTGCCCATGCTTACCTCAAACTTTTCATCCTCTTGCCTCAGCCTTTTGGGTAGCTGGGATTACATGTGTGCCACCATGACTAGCTGACCTCAACCTCATTTTTTTTTGAAAAAATCAAATTCATAATAAGAGATTAACACATACAGGCTATGTATCATTTTCTTCAAAGTAGTTATGAGATTAAAGTTAAGTTAAAGTTGTTAAGAGATTTAAAAGATTCTCTTTTTAGGAGACAGGGTCTCACTGTGTAATTCAGGCCGGCCTTGAGCTCACTGTATAACCAAGGCTGGTCTTGAACTCACAGTGATCCTCCTGCCTGTGCTTCCTGAGCACTGGGGTTGCAGGAATGGACCACTGCTCCAGGTCAAAAAAGATTTTTAAAAAGTAATAACACAAAACTTTCTTTTCAATGAACTAGAGAAACTAGTGATACAAATAAAACAAATTGCATATATTTTAAAACAACAAAATAGACAATTTGGGGAATTATTCGAACTTCTACCTACTTCTTATTTATCTATCTTCTATTTTACAATGTATTTGTATATATATATACATATATATATTTGTGTGTGTGTGTATATATATATATTTTTTGAGTTTCTCATATGAGAGAAACCATGAAATACTTAAGCTTGTATGTCTGACTTATTTTACTTCTATGCCCAATTTGTGTCCATTTGCCTGTAGATGCCTCAGGTTTATCCTTCCTTATGGCACAAACGCCAGGGTGTATAAATACCACAATTTCTTTACACAGCTGTCTGTTGATGGACATGCATGCTGCGTCCAAGATCCAGCAACTAGGAATTGTACTGTTACAAACACAAGAATGCATGCCTCCCTGTGCTTTGATGGTTTTAACTCTTTTGGGAAGACACCTAGAAGATGGATAGCCATGACGCCAAGCCACTAACCATAGTGTTTATCACATTTTCTATAAATTCACAATGCAGGAAATATTTGTCGAGACCATGCTGCATGCCAAGCGCACTGCCAGGCCTGGGGTAAGTGACCTGGTCTGTGCTTTCAGGAGGCTGGGCCCTGCAGCATCTGTGTGGCTGATGGCACTGCCAGGGCAGACTCCAGGCCCCTTCTCTAGTGCACACCCTCTTCCTGGGATCCCTGAGACCTCACTCTGCCCACACTACCCCAAAGAGCTGCTGTCTCTTGCATCTCTCCTACCTGCCCCTCCTACCGCACAACAGCAGAGAGACAGTCTCAGGTACCAGCAAGACACATGCACAGGGTTTGCGTGCTAATCACCATCAGGCAACTTTCTGGGAAAGTGAAAATAAGCAAAGATCACAGAGGTTCATGGTATGTTTTGAGTCCTAGTCCTTCACACAGCAATATCTGCTGTACTTTTCCACATGCCAGGTACTGTTATGGACACTTGGCGCTGGTCATCCAGAAAGCAGACAAAAATCCAACCCTTTTATAGCTTAAAGGGGAAAAGTGGATAAGAAACAAGAGTTGGCAGAGTGACCACTGCCCCTGTTTGCATAGGATGAAGAAAACATGGTATCTTGGTTACTGAGACAAAATACTTGATGCCTAAAATGAAGGAAGGAAAAGTTTATTTAGCTCACAGTTTGTGGAGGTTTCAATCCATAATCAACTGGCTCCGAGGCAGGGTGGCATGGCTGAGGGGCAGCCATTCACAGTGGCTGTGGCAGATACCAGAAGTGACCAGAATAAAAATGCAAAAGGGAAAAAGCACATCTGTTCCCCTCCCTTATATTGTATGCTGGCTACCCGCATCTGGGTGGGTGCAGCACTCACATCACCAGTCCCAGCGCTAGACAATGAATCAATCACAAATGCTAGATCCAGCCGCCTCCATGGCTACATGAGGCTTTGCAGGGACATCCAGACACAAACCATAACACATGGAAGTTTCAGTGCTAATACCTGGGAGAGTCCAGACTGATTGTGGCACCATCAGAGCAGACTCCAGGTGGCAGGTGGCTAACTTAGAAGGGGCAGGCCAGTAGGATTAGGAAAGATTGCTCAAGGAGACAGCTAGCTCACTGGCCCTCAGGTGTGATTCAGGGGTGATTCAGGCTTCAGAGGTTACTGAAGGCTGGCAAACTAGATGCACCAGTATCAAGTTGGTAGAGGCCAGGAATCCTGCTAAACATCCCTCAGGGCACAAGGATCCACAAGGATCCCTGCAAAGGATCCACTTTCTGGTTTAAAATAATCCTGGCTTGGGAGGTTGAGGCAGGAGGATTTCTCAGAGTTCAAGCTCACTATGGTCTACGTAGTGAGCTGAAGGCCAACCTGAACTACGTAGAAAGACCTTGTCTCAAAAAACAAAGCCTATGATGCTCATGCTAAGATTTGTTGAGCTAGATTCTTACTATTGAGTTTCTGAGTGACTTTTGATATTTCATTTGCCTTCTGTCTTCCTTCCCTGTCTTGGTGTGAGACCTTCCTCTGATAAACCATAAAAATAAAGGCCTTGTCCCCTTGTGTGAATAAGCCCATTCCCAACACCTCAGCAAGGTATGTTGACACTGGTCAGACAGGACAGCATGGCCCCCTTGCTGACTGCTGTCCTTGTTCCCTTGTGTCTCCAGCCCAGCTGCCCTCAGCGCACCTTCCTGGAGATGTTCAGTTCATGGTGGTGGATTGATTGCAAAAAGGAATGAACGAAGGATGAGCTCTCTAGAAGGTTCCCTGGGTGCCTGCCCCTTAGAACCTCTCCCAGTCTCTTCAGGAGGCCAGGGAAAAGAGCTGGAGTCTCCTTCATGTGTGCTGCAGGCAGCTCTTCAGCCAGAAATTCTGGGGTGGGTAGAGTCCTCAGCTCTGGTGAGCAGGCTCTATACAAGGGAGAGTGTGTAGCATTTGCTGCAGTAGGAATTTGAGAGGTTAGGACATCTTTTTAGTTCCTTAGGCAAAAACTGGGGCCAAGATTTCCTGGAATCTGACACTTGAAAATCCTGCCCCTCCCTGCCCAGCTCCTGGCTCCTCTGCACATCTTTTTTCTGTGGTGTCTGATCCTCAATCCTCCCACCTCTACTGACCCAGTTAAGATGTCCTAAGTCACCTAGCAACCTCAGTGTTTGCCCTTTGGGTGACTTACAAGGGAGAAGCTGAATATTATTGAGCTCAGGTTAATGAAATAGTCTCAGATTAAGAGGAATTACAGCACTTTCGGTTTGCAGCTTCCAAATTCCCCGGGGTCCTAGTACAGCTATGGTGAGGGCTGAGATCATTTAAATATTTATCAGTGAAGCCCAGGTTCCCGGAGCTGTGCTGGCCCATAGTAAAGGCTCGATAGAAAGTTAACTGTCCTAAATGAAAATGGAAATAAATATCATCAAGAGACCCTGCAAACTGAATACCCTCCCCTACCCACTCTGCCCCACCTCCACTGTAGAAGGGTTCATCCCTGTGCAGAGTGAGACCCAAGGGAGCCGAGCTCTTCCCTGGCCTCCTGGTGACTGACTTTCCTTCCCAGACCCAATGTTTGCTGTTCCTTTCCTGAGCAAGCGTTCGCTGATGCTCCACCCTCATCTGCATTCATCAGGGCCCAACCTCTGACACACAGATGTTCAGTTAATGGTGGGGAGCAACCAGGATGACCAAGGGGCCCCGCTCCTAGGGACCGAGGAAAGCTGGTTCTATATATTTTGACCAATCTTGTTTGTCAGTATGTAAAATATGATTCTGGCTCCCAGTTCTCCACCCTCCTGATTCTTCCTCTTGCCAGGCTGGAATTGTGACAGATGCTGGACCAGGGTAGTGACAAGCCAGTCCCACGCATGTGAGGCCCTGGCACTGCTGAGTGCCAGGCTTTTGCTCCAGTGCATTTGGGGCTGCGGGGCTGGAGAGGATCCACCACTTAACAGAGTGGAGCTGTTGGAGTGACAAGCAGCTGCCCCGTGCCGGCGGAGCCTCGCTGCCCAGAACGTATGGTGCGTGTCCCAGGGCTCTCCTGGCCCTGGAGCCCTTCCAGCTTGCAGTAATTAAGCAGTAAGACCCAAGCGAATGGGTTTGCCATCGCCGCGTGACAACCAGACGCCTGGGCTGCAGCCGAGGCCCAGCATGGCTCTCTGCACTTCATGAATACCGTCTTGTTGGAACTCTAAAACTGTGTGATGCACAGAGGGGACAGTAAAGACAGTGATTTGATGCCAGCACAGCTGCTGGCTCTGAAGGTTTCCACAGCGGCATCTTCACCTCGAGACTGTTTCAGAAATGCGGGGCCTTGGCAGGACCTCTGCCTTCCATGACGCAGACAGGAAGCCTGCCGTGTGCCCTGTCCGTGCCACTGTACTTTGGGGGTGATGAGTGTCAGGCCCCAGGGAAGTGCTTCCCAGGTTTCACCTGTTTTGGGTCTCACCTTAGCCTTAGGAAGTTTATTGTTGTTATGCCCATTGCACTGGTGAGAAAACCGAGGCTCATGTTTACCTACATGGCAGATGCAGCTGGTGTAGCAGAGGGAGCAAAACCCAGGTCTTCTGCAATCCAAAGATTTCCTGCCTCTTTTTGATAAACAAAAGCTGAGCCCTTCCTAATGTCTTAGTTTGCTAGGTTGTGACAGCACAGTACCCCACACTGGGGTCAACCATAAAGTCATATTGAATGATAAAGTCACCAGAATGTCACGTTGAATCAAAGCCCCCAGATGCCCGTACAACCCTATTTTAATTTAATCACATTTGTGATGGCCATGTTTCCAAATAGGGCCATAGTCTGAGGTATTAATAGCTAGGGCTCCCACATATCTATTTTAGGGAGACACAGCACACATAAAACAGATATCATAATGGCTGTTAATTTTCATTGAACACAAAACAAGGAGGAAATGATTTTTACTTGTAGCTAGGTAGATGTGCATGACAGTAAAGTCACTCGAATGGCTCAATCATGAAGACAAATTCTTCAAAGGTCGGTGACAGCCCCTTCCCTGGACCTCACAAACGCAAACACAAAGGCCAGCTCTTCTCTCTCTCTCTGGGAGAGAACTGGCCAGAGCTCTGACCTGCACCAGGGACTTCCAAAGGAACCTGTATTTTTCTTGCTCTGAAAAATCTTTGTGGTTTAAATTTAATGCATTGGCTTTCAGCTCTCACCCTAACAGAACCCCACTCCACTACCAAAGAAATCTACAAACAACCCACAACAAAAACCCAAATAAACAAAATACTTACAACAGTCAGGATGATTATATCAGAAGTCTGAGAAGAAAAGGATGAGACCAGAGATTTGTCAGGAGCGGAAGAGGGGCAGAGGCAGGATGACTTACTGTTGGTGCCACAAATTCATCTTATTAAGGAGTAATGAATGGGTTTGCTTGGCAATCAATCACCAAAGCCTTCTCCCCGGAGCCAGAGGAAATGGGAAATGCCAAAAGGAAGTCGCCTTAGAAAGAGTTGTGACAGTAGCCCTTAGCAGAGGGTCCCGACCGAAGCCAAGCATAGAACCACCCTGGGAATTTGAAAAATGCTGACACCAGACCTCTGTAGTGCAAATATTTGGGGTTGGGACCCAGATGTCTGTATTTTTCTAGAATTCTCTAGATGATTTTGATGTTCAGCTCAGGCTGAGCACCACTGAGCACAGTCTCCTCCAGTGCGCCCTGAAATAGCCATCACCCCAGCCACTGAGTATGGGGGTGCTGCCCACTCACTGGGGCTCAGCCACCAGGTGCTTCTTGGTGGGCCCTATATCCTAGCCCTGTTTCTTCTGGCACTGGGTGAGCAAGGGATTCTGAGAAAGTCATTTTGACAAGGTTATTTTTGATGGCTATTCCATTTAAAAAAAAAACCTTAATAAAATAGAAAAATGCATTTTTATTGGCAGAAGTTGGCACAGCTTCTCCTTGAGTCTTAAGGACCCTGCTTCCCAGAGAATGATAGATTGCACAGTGTGACACAGACCGAGGCCTGGGCGTGGGTGGAGAGGGTCTGCTTGAGTTTTTTTTCCTTGGTCAGAAACACAGTGGAGTGCTCCGTGATGTCTGTTCCTATCGAAATGTCCGTGGGTCAAAATAAGAACAAGTGTGTCAGAATGTCCCCACGTCTCTCAAGCTGTCTTGCACTGCTGAAACACAATACCCAGCCCCAAGTAATTTATAAAGAGCAGAGATTTATTTCTTATGGTCCAAGGTCAGGACCTGCATCTGGTAGAGAATTTCTTATGACTCCATCCATTGGCAGAAGGAGAGCACAGAACAACAGATAGGGGCTGAACTGGACTCCCAGAATAACCACATTAGTCCCTTCCAACCAAGTCACTTCCTGAAGACCCCACCTAAACATTGATACATGGTGAACTTTCCAACACATAAACTTTGAGGACACATTCAAAACATAACATTGTTGAGATCTTCCGAGAAGCCTCTGAGAGGGCCCCTCAAATTCCCACTCCTCTGCTGGTACAAGGTCAGCTTCCTCCTCTGCAAATACTTGATGATTTGTGAGTCTCTGCCATCGTCAGGGTTGGGTATGCTGGCTGGGGGACATCTGGAGTGACCACAGAAAAAGCCACAAACAGCCAGCTAGCTGGGTTGGTGCAAGTCTTGGATCAGAGGAGGTTTAGCTGCCCAGGAAGGACACAGAGTATGGTGTGTGCCTGAGAAAGCCCCAGAGCAATCTGACCAAAGATCTCCTCATATACCTAGAAGCCCTGTCTAAGAATAATAGTGTGCAACTTTCTGTGCTGAGAAAAAACCACATGACATACATGACTTACAAGAGGAAAGGTTTATTTTGGACTCAGCTCTTGGTCATCGCCGGGGCCCTGAGGTCAGGTAGCACGTCACGGTGGAAGGTGTGGCAGGGCAGAGCTGCTCACCTCAGCCACCCAGGAAGCAGAGGGGAAGAGCCAGAAGGGAAAGGATTGGGGTTCTGTACAACCCTCAGAGCTACGCCTGCTTCTCCCACTGCCTGAGGAGTCCATCCAGTGAGGAACTCATCCATGGCTTAATAGCCAGAAGCCCCAACTATGATCACATGAGCTTTTGGAGGGATGGTTTTTAAAAGTTTTTAATTTTAAAACATGGTCTCGCTACACTGCCCAGGCTGATCTCTAACTCATAATTCTTTTGGTTCAGCTTCCCAAGCATCTAGGATTACAGATGTATGTCAGACCTCAGTGGAGGGACATTTTTGATTAACCCCATAACGCATTCACTAATGCACCTGAAGTGAAATCTGTCTTGGTTACTTTTCTTTCATTGCTAGGATAAAATACCCGACACCTTATATGAAGGAAGGAAAGGTTTGTTTAGCTCACTGTGGAGGTTTCAGTCCATAGTCAGCTGGCTCCAAAGCAGGATGGCATGGCACTGGGGCAGCACTTCAAGGCAGCAGCCAGAACAAAAAGGGGAACCAAGCAAGCCTCTGTTCCTCCTTTATATTGTACGAAGGCCACCCCCCAGCCAGGGCAGGTGTAGCACTCACAAAACCTCCTTGCCTTCCTCCTGCACAGGATGAGGATATTTACAAGTTAAGAGCCCTGGCTCCTTGCTGAGTCTCTCAGTTAAAACTTCTAAACTTCTCAAATTGACTCCATGTATCAGCCGTAACAGAATCCATAAAACTTTGGGTTGGGCCCAGTGGTAGAATGTTTACCTACCATGTGTGAGATGCTGAGGTCAATCTTTAGCACTGCAAGATAAGTAAATTATAAATAAACAAATAAGCAAGCAAGCGAATAAAAGTTACTCATTACTCTAACAATAATATAAAGAAAAACTAAAAGGGAAGTAATTTATAGTGGAATATTATAGTTTTTAAAACAATACCCAGACATGTCCAACCTAGACAGCCTAACAAGTGTTGCAGAAATCAGTCAGAAGCTAAGATTTCCCTCTCAAGGCTCACATGCACTGGCTTTTGGGAGGTGGTGGGATCACAAGGGCTCTAACTTCATCAGTGGTATTGATCCATTGGTAAATTCATTAGCTGAATGGGCTGTTGGGAGGCAGGGCTAGAGGAAGGGAACAGGTTTTAGGGCGTGACTTTGTAGACTGAATTTTTTCCCCAGGTCTCTTTAGTTCTGGTACTTGCTCTCTTTCTCTCCGCTTCCTGGTTGCCTTTTAATAAGAAGTTCACAAGGACTCTGGGACATGTAGACTGCAGACTGTACTTCAGGAAATTCTGTCTGCTTCAGAAGGATGGGTGTGGAGGTCCCGTGATGGTCTTGAAATAGGAAAGTTATTGAGTGCTCTTCCCAATTTAGGGCTTGCAGAGTGGAGATGCACTTAGATTCTCACGCTTTTGTTGTAGGCCACTAACAGCACAAGTATATACGGGAGGGTGGAGGTCTGTGGCAGAGATTTCTATCCACTCTTCCCTGTTTTATTTTTATTTTTTTTTTTACCCGGGGCCTCATGCATCTTCCCTTTGCCCCATGCAGTCTACTTGGAATAAAGACTACATATCCCAGCCTTCCTTTCGGCGAGGTGTGACCATGTGATCAGACTCTGACCAATACAATGTAAGCAGAAGAGGTGGCTGCGGCTTCCCAGACGCCCCTAAAAGAAGGGTGGTGACTTTGATGTGGTTTCCTTTCTCTTCTCACTTGCTCAAACTGGACTTCAGAGGCTCAGGGAGAGGGCAGAAGAGAAGACACACATATACCAGAGCTGCTAGTAGGATGGCCTGGATCACTGCCTCAAGGTCTCTGTGACTGCCTGGCTCTGACCACATCCGGCCTTTGTGAGACTGTAAAGCAGACCTAAAGTCTTAGCTCCTGTAAGCTGCTGCTGTTTTGCTGGTTTTCCAGTTACTCATGATTGACTCAATGCTTCTAATACAGGGTCTCAATTTAAGATTAACCAGTACTCAACATAGGATTCAGTCCTGTAGGAGACCTGCCCAGAAAGCCTGTGGTTCTGCCTGGGGGTATACCTTCTCTTGGAGGATGGAAGAACAGAATCCCCTCCAGATGTCCCAGTAAGGAGAGTGCATGTGGCTGTGGGGGCCTTGACCCACCCACCCGATGAACACCTTACAGGTTGGGCATCGGGAAGGGCTCAGGGCACAGAGCATCTGGTAATTGGCTCAGGATGTGGGAAACTTTACTGCATGGCAGAGCTCATGTTTCTCGTGCTAATGGGGCAGTGTCCTACACCAGCCGACACCCCATGGGAGTCCTGTGCCCTTGGCCCTCATGGGTGGGGCCTCAGGACCACAGCTGTTGCATGGCCCCTAGTTGCACCAGTAAAAAAGGGGCACAAGAGCAGATAGACTCACAGACAGCTCAGGTCTCACAGCCTCAGAAAGCCCTGATTTAAGCACCATTTCTGCAGATTCTGGCCCTGAGCCACAGAGTCAGAGCAGAGAGACCTTGAAGCCCAGGGCTGGGACTTGCAGGAGGCTCGTTGGCTATGGGAGAAACCCCCAGCAGGATCACTGTTGAGTGCCACCTGCTCTGGGTACACAATGCCCGGATCTGTCCCAGCTGTGCGTCCAACCCCTCCCGGCCCACAGAACATGGTTCCCAGGCCACTCCGCTCTGAAGGCCGTCTGTTTATCAAAGGCTCTGCTGGCCGTAGGAGTTGAGGACATCCCTTTCCTTCCTCCTCCGCATATGTGCGTATCTACCTCGGATGGGTATGTAGGGCCCCAGCTTCTCCCAAGAGAAAGTGACTCATGCAGACACATTCTCAGCAGCTTCCTAAAGTTCCTTTTCATGTGAGGAAACGGCCCAGTAGCTTATGAATGGAGTCTGAAAACACTGCACCAGTCCCCCCACCTAGGGAGGTACGGGAATGCGCAGCTGAATTCCAGAGCCAGCTTTGCCGTGGAGCCTGCAGATGGATTGCTGCGCCTGGGGTGTGGCACTCTGAGTGGCTCCTGTGGAACTTCTCTGTGTGTGTGTCTGTCTGTGTGGTTCTGGAAATCGAACCCAGAGTCTTTGCAATAGGCTACATCCCCCGCCCGTTTTGAATTTATTTCCTTTTTTAAATTTTGAGACAGAGGCTTACTGAGTTGCTAAGCCACCAAGGCTGGTCTTGAACCTGTGGTCCTCCTGGCTCAGGCTCTTAGGATGCTGGGTTACTGTGTCCCGCCTGGCAGCAATTTTGTAGCTCTGTGTCAAGGGTAGTGGGGTTGGGCGATGATGTCTATAACAAGGTCGATAGCTGGGGGTTTCTCTGTGTATTTCAAGAAAACACTGAGCAGGTCTTGCGGAGTTTTGGCTGTTGCGTTCGTGGAGATGAACTAAGGAAGCTTGGGAATGAGTCTGCAGAAACAGCTCGCGGTTCTGTTTTCATGGCTAGGAATAAAAGGCTCTGTTCTTTCACAGCTGAGTCCTGTCTTCTTTTCTGTAGCCTTTACTCCTGACCACCCGCTCCTGTCACACAAAGAGCTGGCCCCACAACACCGAGGGAGGACTGCTCTTCCCCTCTCTCAGAGCTGTCCTTTTTGGCTAAAATGTCCAGCATCTGCTCCCAGGTTGCCTGGGATACCAAAAGCTTAATAACCCTGGTCAGGCTGACAGAGTCTAGGATGATGCTTGAAAGGACTGTCTGCCCTCGAGATGTCCTCTGAACCTGACAGAAGGTTTCACGTGTAACCACAAGTCGTTTTCCAGGCTGGTGGTTTCTGAACACAAGGCTGTGAAACCAATCTGGCCACAGAACCATGAGACGTTCAGGTGTAGGGGGTACAAGCCCAAACCACTCCTACCTCTGCAGACGTGCTTTTAATTTATTTACACACGTGGCTCCAAACATACAGACCAAAAGGAATTCATTATTTTACTTCTAGCAAAACTAAGCTGTTTCTCCTTAGGCAGATCTCCATACCTCTCTGGTCTCAGTTCCTCCAGGTGAACATGAAGGTGTTGGACTGGGTTCCTGTGGATCCCTTCCAGTTCTCAATGTCTTATGACTCTAATTTTTTTTTTGCTTGATTTCCATCTGAAATGATAAAAAAAAATATGCAGGCAGGCACCATGAGAGGCACTAGAAACTCACAGAAACTGAAACATCCCTTTCCGTCTCAGGGCTCTGTAAAGGAAGCAGACGGGATTCTCAGCACATGGTGAGATCGAGGATTTCATACAGTTACATACGAGTTGCTATAGGAACCCCTAGAAGGAGGGTGCTATGGTCCAAATATGACCCCCCATTTTCATATGTTGAAAATTATGTTAGTAGGATTTGGAGGCAGGATCTTGGGAGGGGGTTGGGTCACAAGATCTATGCTTTATTTTTTTTTTTTTTGAGTACCAGTAATTGAACTCAGGGCCTTGTACTTGTCAGGCAGGCACTTTGCCACTAAGCTAAATTCCTGGCTAAGATCTATGCTCTTATGAATAGATGAATCCATTTTATCCTGCCACTGGCTGAGTTGCAAAAACATGGTCTCTCTCTGTCTCCCCAGTTATAATGCAGCAAAAGGCCCTCTATGAATGCTGGCCCATGCCCCTGGACTCCTCAGCCTCCCAAACCTAACTAATTCCTTTCCTTGTTAAATGATCCAGTCTTGGGTCGTCAGTCATGATAACAGAAGATGAATTTAAGATGAGTGTCCAGCTGTGTTTTGCATGCCCAGGCAGGGTGTGCCTGAGTCTGGAAGGGGACTCAGGCAACCTCCCGGGAGCCAAAGGCTCATCGGTCAGGAAAACACGGAACCCTGGGATGAGGAGGGGCAGGAGGTGCCTGGGGCTCTGTGAACAGCTCACCAAGGAGGGTCAAAGAAACTCCAGGAGTTGGGGTTAAAGGCAGAGGGACCTTATGCTCCATGGCAAAGAAACACAGCCAGATTTGGATTCTAAGATCGCTGCACAGCAGTGATGAGGCTGTTTAAGAAGAAGGGACTGGATATATGGAGACCAGAGGGCAAAAGTGACCATAAGCAATCAGCTGAGGACTTGTGCCTAGGGAGTGACTGGAATAGGGGCGGGTAGGATGTGGCCAGAAACAGGATTTGAGTCACTTTGGTAGTTGATGGGGCTTGGGGAATGGATGAGGTGGAGGAATCAGGAGGATGCCCAGATTTTAGGCTGTGGGCTGAAGAGACTCACCACTGACCCTGGAAAGAAATGAAGGAGAGAAGTAGGTTTAGGACACCTGTATCAGATATCGGTGACATGCCCAGGTCCTCTGGGGTTTCCAAGGTGGAGGTGACAAAGTGTAATGGAGGTGTAAACAGAGCTTAGACCTGTGCCTCTTCACTGGGACACTGCTTGAAGATGCTGCTACCTTGTGGGGTGTTCAGAGGGAGGCAAGGGTGCCCCATCCAGTCCTGGGGAGCCTGCAGATCCGGGAACAGTCCAAGTAAGGCTACTGTGAGGGTCCAGCCTGCAGGAAGAGAGAAAATGGGCATGGTGTCAAGTGTCCCGAGAGGACTGGGAGTAGCCTGTGGAGCACTGCATTCTGTAAGGTGGAACCCAGGCTGTCCTGGGCTGGGTCCCGGGGGTGTAGGCTTCCCTGCCTGGCCAGAGTGTGTTCAATTTTCCTGCCACTGCCCACAGCTAGGGAGTTCCCTGCTCTTCAGTGAGCGCTGTTCTCAGGAACATCACAGAAGATCTCCTCAGTCCCAAGATGCCAGTTGCCACCTCTCCTGCACCAAGTTCTCGTCTCTGTTGGATTCTCAGGTTGCTGTCTGAAGGCTTCAGTTTCTGGCCAGCTCAACTCTGAGCTGTGTGCTAGGGACTCAAGGTCGTAGAGTGCAGGCCAGCACAGCCTGAATCTTCCCCCACACCAAGCCCCTCCCTGCACACTCACTGATTTTATTTTGAGCCTCCCTCAGATCGAGTCCTAGATATGGTCCTCCATGGGTCATCAGCCCCGGGGATGGAGTCTGCCCCACAGGAGGAGCCTAAGCAGGAGACGCTTTTCCCAGGACACAGGTGCAGGCACAGCTGCGTGGCTCATCTTTTTTTTTTTTTTTTTTTGTCTTTATCGGTACCAAGGATCGAACTCATGACTGCCTGCTTGCAAGGCAGGCGCTTATGCCGCTGAGCTAAATCCCCAGCCCCCTGCATGGTTCTTCTGTTCCTTCTCTTGTTCTTCTGTCTCTCCCTTCAGCTGGAAGTAGCTATCACCCACCAGTCTCCTGTCTCTGGGAATGTGAGCCTGTAGGGAACGTCCTCTCACGCTGCCCTTGAAAGCGAAGCCACTGTCTCTCTGCTGGACTGCTGATGGCCCCAGACCTCTGGTCCCCATTCTGTCTCACTTCTCTGCAGCCTGTCCTGCAGTCGGCAGACAGCGTGACCTGCTAAGGACACGATCAGAGCCTGCTGTCTTCCAGCTTCAAACCTGTCTCCACATGCAGACCTGGCTGGGTTGTTGGCAATGGCGACTGGCTCGAGATGGCTCCATCCTGAGTGATATTCTGGGCAGGAAATTCAGATTCAGCCCATGCTGCTTCCCCGGAAAGACCTTCTAGCACTCACACCAAGGATGCTCCCAGCTCAGCCCAGGGCTCTTCTGGGTACCGCCCTGTCCTCGCTGACCTCTCATTTGCTAGATTTGCTGACTCATTTTCACTAACTTGCTGTGTTAGACACCTTCCCATCACTGTGACAAAACACTGGCATAATAATTTAGCAAAGGAAAAGGCCGATTGTGGCTCATGGTTTGAAAAGTTTCAGTTTGTTGTCACTGGTGCTGTCGCTTGGACCTATGGCAGGACAGAACATTGTGGAAAGAGCATATGCCAGAGGAGGCCTGTGCATCTCATGGTGGCCAGGAAGCAAGAGAACAAGTATTGTGATCCCAGAATTCCCTCAAGGTCACACCTCTAGTGACCTGGCATCCTCCCATCAGGCCCTGCATCCTGATTGCTCCACCCCACATCAGTGGCTCCCCAGGCTGGGAAGTTTGCCCTCTAAACGTGGGCTTCTGGATGTTTATTCAAACCGTAGCATTGCTCATGGTAATGGTTCACTGTCATTCTCCTCCTAGGACATAGGTTTGCTGGAGCTGCGCCTCTGTCTTCCTCCTGATTCTGGTGCAGTCAGTGCTCACGTAAATAGTCACTGGGTGGGCAGGCAGCGATGTTGCCTGAGACCCTCTTTCCTGCAGAGAACTGCAGAGAACTGAGTGCTGTCCTGCAGAGAACTGAGTGCTGTCCCAGAAGCTGATCTGGTGATTTCTCTGGGGAGCTGCTTTAAGGCTTTGAACCCTTTCAAATTAGAAAATTCTTTCTGCTCTCCAGACTCATGACTGTGCTCACTGCATCATGGTTTTCCAGCTGACGCAGCAAAACAGCAGTTGAGACTCGAGCAGGGCAGGGATTCGGATGATGGTTACACAGGGCTTTAAGTCCGGGGTCTGCAACTTGCTAGCTCTGCACAGCTCAGGAAGTGACTTAACCACTCCTGTTTCCTTGGCTGCCACACGAGGAATCTTACAGAGTTGTGACAACTCCAGTGATAGAAGCAGAGCACTTGGCACTGGGCATGACACCTAGAATGCCATGGGATTTCTTCCCGTTATTACAAGATCTGAAGTTGGTAGTGGCTGGCTTCCGGGGGCAATCGGCAGATGTGTGCATGATGGTTGCTTAAAAATATCCTCTATGGCTGACCACAGGCTGTGTCGTCTCTTCAGCTGGGGAGGGAGCCAAGACCCCGCATGCATCCCCCTTCACGTGATGGCATCAGCATGGTCCAGCGGCTTCCCCTTGCCCCTCTGTGATGGGAGGAGTCATGGGAGTCTGGGCCCATTTTGTCCTGTTTTGCCTGGTGATCCATTGTGATCAGTATCTTATGCTCCTTCAAGATAAAGAACAGCCACACTTGAGTCTGCTGCTCTGTACATGCGGCTATTTTTGGATTTCTGGTTTTATGGCAATCCTGGAATTTCCTATTTTTTCCTGCTCTTTCTTTTCTTTTCTTTTTTTAAAGAGGGCAAGTCAGCGTAAAGCATTGAACAAATAACTCACCAGAGACAGCACAGCACAGTGAGAGGAACCCAGGCTCTGGAGCCAAAAGCCACATCACTGTCACCAGAGAAGTAAGATAGTAAGGACCCTCTGTGGTTCCAGCCGTGGCTGTCCTGGGAACCTTCGGGACTCGGCCTCCGCTTCAGAGCTTCCGGTGCCACATCCGGCAGCTGGAGGGGAAAATGTCACACACTGTGCCCAAATGGGTTGGCAGCTCCTCAGTAGCCCTGGACATGAGTTTCCAGCATGAGCTGGCTCTAGCGGCTCATGACTCTCTCCATAGCGGGGAGAGAATGGGCATTTTCTGGGGGCAGATTCTACAGGGAAGCTTCTTTGCCCTACAGCCTGGGCTCCTGAAAATGTGTGCAGAGGGTCAGGTGTGTCTCTCCACCTGAGAGGGACGATGGGGTCAGTTTCTTCCCCAGCTGTGACGTGGCCCAGAACCAAGGGCCATGCACTTTCACCATGACCTGTAGGCTCCCACAGCAGGTCAGAGGATAAAGCGAGAAGTAGTAATTGCTAGCCCAGGAAACTGCCTGTGACACTGGGGATGCCCAGGAATGAGCCCCCTGGCAACACCTGTGGCTGCCTTAGGTGGCTGAGGAGGAGAAATGGAATTATGGGAAACGTCCTGCTAGTGGAAGAGAAAGCTAGACGGTCAGCACTGTGGACAGGTGGCCAGAAGGAATGGAAACCAAGGACTCTGGGCCCGATGACTGCTATGGGGGAAGTGGAAAGACTGCCAGGCCTAGGAGTGGACCACAGCGGTCTCTCCTGAGTGCAGCCTTCCCAGATCGGTGGGGCATGTGGTGCCTCTCGCCTGTCCTGGGCTGTCTGTCCTGTCCCTGGGGCCCTCATCAGCGGGGGGCTCTGCCTTTCACCCACAGACTGGGCTCCCTGAGAGCAGGGATGAGTGCTTGGTCTTCACAGCCCTCCTTCCCGGCTTCCCATCCTTCAGAGCTGATGAACAGACGCGTGTGTGTGTGTGTGTGTGTGTGTGTGTGTGTGTGTGTGTGTGTAGGACCCCAACCAGGGTCCTTTCCTCACCAACCCTTTCCACAGAGGCAAAGAGAAAGAAAAGCTTGATTTCCAGTTGGTAGGAGAGGGCCTGTGCCCAGGAGGCTCCATTTAAACCCGCATTCTTTAAGCAAAGAGCAGCTCTTGGGAGCAGGGTACTTGCACCAAGCAGGGAGAAGCTGCCCCCTGCCGGTCACACGTGGTAATACCAGGAGAACCCCACGTGTTTATCATTCTCCAGGCTTTCAACGCTTTTGCTCTTCTCTTCCCTCCTGTTTCACTTGTTTCTTTCCTAGTGTCCCATTGCTCTTGTCCCCCTGCTCCTGCCAGTTCCACTGACCGTGTGACTGTCAGCGGGGAATGCACAGTGTGTGTTGAATATCATTTTATTTCGGAATAAAATATTTCACTATAGGAAAGAAAACAAAAAATAATCATGCAATCTCAAAACTCAAACTTACTACCAAAGTCGTGAGTTTTTGAGCTGGTCCTTTATTTCCATGTAACAGGGAGACTGTTATTATTTTGGAGGGACATTTCTTTTTCAATAGAAAGTTAAAGAAAGAAAGGTTTATTTGGCTCACAATTTGTAGAGGTTTCAGTGAATACTCGGCTGGCTCCAAGGCAGGGTGGCACGGCTGAGGGGCATTGCAGAGGAGAAACAGCCCATGGCTGGCAGAAAGCAGAAGGTAGCCAGCAACAAGCTACAAGCAACAAGCTACAAGCAACAAGCGGCCCTCTTTCTGTCCCTTGTTATCCAGCCTCTCTTCCCTAAGGGCAGGTAGCACTCACACCCTTAGTCCTGGCATTAAATCAATCATCCTTGACCTCAGCATCAGACACCTGCGATCCAGCCACCTCTGAAAATCCGCACCTATGACT
The DNA here is from genome assembly GCF_034190915.1 of Cavia porcellus. Lineage (NCBI taxonomy): Eukaryota > Metazoa > Chordata > Mammalia > Rodentia > Caviidae > Cavia > Cavia porcellus. The sequence goes on along the minus strand of NW_026947504.1, from coordinate 36,768,034 downwards.
GCATGAGGCTTTGGGGGGAAATCTAGATACAAGCCACAACAGATAGGGTCTCATTAAGTTGCCCAGGCTGACCTCAAATTTGCCTCAAACTCCTGCCTCAGCCTGACACATTCTACCTGGCTGATGTGTTTATTAATAACTGATGTTGACAAGAAGGTGTGTACATTCCTGTTTGTGGGTATATCTGGTTGACGTCCAGTCTTCCAATAATAATCAGTGCTTCTGGTTGGGTTCACATGGCTGGCAAGGTCATGGGAGCTATGAGGCCTTGGAGAAGGTTAGAGTATGCCTTATGCAAGCTTGATATTCAGGTCAGGGTTTTTAGTGCCTTGCTTAAATTGTGCTCATGTTAAATAACTCACACCACAAAGGGTGCCCAGAACCTGCACTGAGCTGAGAAAAGACGCAACTGATCCCTGCAAAGCAGCTTCTGCAGACTGAGCAAGCTGACCTCTGAAGGGCCTGACAGTGTGGGGAAAGAAATCCTTTCCCACGAACCAGCTCAGGCATTGCCAGTGCACTTCTGTGGAAAGACCGAGGGCTTTGGAGTCAGGTCCCTGTCCAGACCTCAGTCCTGCCACTTGCCAGCTATCATGAAGGCCATTTCTTTAGCTTCTTGGCACCCGATTCCTCTTCTGTAAAATCAGAGTACTGAAACATACATCACAGTGGGCATGAGATGTAGCAATTGTAAAGGCAGCAGTCACCTCAATAAATAGTGACCAACACAGTTATCGATGACTGATCAATAACTGATCACTCTCAGTTCTGTGTGTCAGAGACACCTACGGTAGCGGTGGAGACTGAACTGCTGTTCTGAAAAATCTAGAGACGTTTCCCATGGGAACATGACGTCGAGGTCCTGAGGGAAGTACCGCCCTCTCCTGGAGGGACACATTCTGCCATTCTGCTGCCAGGCAGTGTTAACATCTCAGGCTGGCTGTGTGTCCTCTCTGCCTGGCCTTTCAGTCTCCTTTAGGTAACCTGGGTCAGCCTTGCTCTCCCTAAGTGCTCTGCAAACTGTTCTGACTGAGCTCCTCTGTTACTCAGGTTTAAAGTCATGTGTATCCCCCGTACACATATGTTTATCTTAAACTGGATACTGGTCCTTAGATTAAATCCACTGTAGCTAAAAAAATTGGAAAGAAATAGAATCTATACTGAATATATACAGACACTACAGTGTCCTCAATCCCTACAAATATAATATAATGACCATTTTCATAGCATGTACATTGAATTAGCTGCTATAAGTAATTTAGGATGTTTTAATGTATGCAGGAAAATGTGAGTTTCAGTCTAACTGTAGTCCATTCTATACAAGGGATACTATGGATTGAGGGATCCTCAGGTGGTCCTGGAACCAATTCCCCACAGATACCAAGGGTGACTATAATATGCACACACCAATATTCTGTCTATATAGCAAGCATTTGTCTCGGTCGCTTATGCCGCTGAGCTATATCTCCAGCCCACAAGTTTGTATTCTTAAACAGAACAAATATACACATAGGATTTCCAGTCTCACCCTCCTACCTCTTGGTGGTTTGCTTGGGTGTATGGTTTAGAAATCACTCCTCTTCAGATCTGGGGAACCAAGCTCTCCAGACATTTAGAGTCCATTCTTCCTATCATCTCATTCCATGCACCAAATCTCAGGATGTGCAAGTCCCTTGTGTAAGATGTCCAGGGTTCCACAGAAGAGCTGCATATTCTCCTGTATACGTTAAACCATTTCCAGATGATTTCTGATACCCAACACAGCATGAATGCAATATAAATAGTTGCTACATGGTATTATTTAGGGGAGAACGACAAGCAAAAGTTCTGTACATGTTCAATACATGCATAATTTTTTCCTGAATCATTTTGACCCTCAGTTTGTTGAATCCACAGATGTGAAAACTAGGCTTCTACCATCACTGCCATCCTGCACCCTGAGGGAGCTGGGATTCCCTCCATTCCTCAGATGTCTCTGTCTCGATACCATCCTTGGGGTTATCACCCAGAGATTAGAGTTTTAAGCCCTTCCGGCACATAGGTAGAGTGGAGCAAATGGCACCCTGAGAGGAAGGGTGAAGGGAAGGGAAAGGAAACAAGGATTCTCAGACAGCTGCAGACCTCCTGGAGCTGAGACTGCCCTCAGATGTTACTGCAAAGCCATGTTGTCATGCAATGAAATCTCCTAAGGCTGGAGGACAGCAGTACATGGCCAGGACCCCGGAAGGCCAGCACCACTCCTGTGTGCCGCATCCACATCTCTGTAGAGTTGGCCGCCAATTTGAATATCTGCTCCTACCCCAGGGAAGTGTGGGTTGTCATCCAGGAGTTCCTGAGCGTGAAGAGTGTCATCCTGGACAATGAGCATTCAGGAATTCTTGATCACGTGGGTTGTGTTTAAAATACTGACATTCATCTATCACTGTGAGTGAGTCTGGGGAAGAATCATATGCATTTATAGACATGCAGTCAACACTTTAGAAGTTCTAAATGTTTAAACTGGCTGAAATAGGAAAATGTCAAAGAGGTGTCGAAATCATAATCAGATATTGAAGAGGGATTGAGTAGACTGTGAGAGCAAAATGCAACTTCAGGAAGACGGAGACCCATGGCACAGAGGGAAGTAAATGGCTGGAAAGGAGAACTGTGAAACTGCAGACTGAATCAGGCTGAAGAACTGGAGGGGAAGCTTGAGCAGCTTACTGACTTGGAGGCTCCACGGTTGGAAATGTGGGCATCAAGTATAAGCAAAGATTCTGCTGGGGAGAGTGGTTCCCCTGTGAAATAAACACGTGGTGCTTTACCAGTCATGATTTCCCCACATTGGTTAGTATGAAGGATGTGTGAGTCTCTGACTGTGAGATGCCCAACAGCAATAACACCTAGGGTCTTAATCCCGCTCTCATGGCTGGGACAAATACCCCACAGCACCACTTACGGAAGAGAGATTTATTTCACTCTCATCTTCAGTCTATGGTGGGTTGACTCTAAGGCAGAAAGAGCATCGTGCAAGGGCCTACTGGGCAGCAAGCTGCTCAGTCCAGGCAGTCAGGAAGTGGAGAAAGAAGAGAGGACATAGGGAGGAAGATGGACCCTTCTAGGTTGCGTGCCCAGTGATATCCTCCCAACAGCATGTTCAGCTGTGAAAGATTTAGTGGAGAAACCCATTGATGAGTGTAGAGCACCAGGATTCAATAACTTTTCAAAGTTCAGCCTCTGTGGGCCCGAGGCTTTTAGGGAACATTCTCGATCTAAAGTGTAACAGTCAGAGCAGGCTCTGAAGGAGAGGAGATCCATGCACTGTGCAGTGAAGGTTATGGGGAGTTCACCAGGCACAAAGAGGAGGAGTGCATTCTGGGTAGGAGAACAGTGCATTCTGGGTAGGAGAACAGTGCATTCTGCGTAGGAGAACAGTGCATTCTGGGTAGGAGAATTCTGAGACCTAAGGTCCAGATGGGAAGAAACTGGCAGGGTTTAGGGAGGGAGAGGTTCAGTGGGGGAGGAGGGAGAGGAGAGTGAGGGTCAAATAGAGAGGGAAGCTAGAGATGCCAATTATATGGATGTTATCTGGCACAACCACTATGGAAATCAACACGGAAATTCCAGAAAAGAATTAAATTTAGAAATTCTACTTGATTCAGCTATTCCACTTCCTTAGTATATTCCTGAAAGAGTTAAAGACATTATATTAGTGATGCATATGTACCCATGTTTACAGCAGCACAATTCCTAGTAGCTGACCCTACATGCCTTTCAGCAGATGAATGGATAAAGAAACACAGCATTACACACAATGGAACACCACTCTGCCATAGAGAAGGATAAATCTGAGTCCTCTGTGGGAAAGCGAATGTAGGATGAGACCATAGTGTTAAGCGAAATAGAATAAAATGCAGAGTTTGTAAATATCACAGTTTTTCTTATATGAGAAACCCAAAGGTTAAATAATTTAGAGAGCGAAGCGAGGGTGGGGTTATAGGAAATGGAGGTGTACCTTTTGCAGATAGGAAGGGGCGTAGGGACAGGAGAGGGAAGGGGAAGTAAAATGTGACTTGCACACGATGAATGCATTCATTTTGTATGCAAGTACGTACTAAGAGAAATGGAAAATTAAGAGGGCATGTTGGTAATAAAGAACACTGCTGAAGGGTTTAGAGTAGGCATCAGCAGTGTGTTCGGGGTGCTGACAGCTGCACACAGGGCCTGGCCTGCAGCCAGTGAGTGGGTTGTCAGAAGCTGCCCAGGGGTTGCAGAAGCTGCCAAGGGGGTTGGCTTCCATTTGACCCCCTCCCCCGTTCTCTGTCCCTCTGTATTCAGGAATGGGCTGTAGTGCAGGAGTATAATTTCCACCTAGCCACACCTGTGAATTCCCAGCGGCTGATGGCCTGCTTGGAGGAGACCTGGCCACATCACACTCGGAGAATCACCTAGAAATTCCGTGACTTGGATCCTGAGTTGGATCTCTTTCTCCCTTCTGGCCAGTGGTGGCTGTCTCCAAGGTGGGACTGTGTCCCCAAGTCAGGGACCTAACTCGGTTCCTTTCTGGGAACTTTGTCTGAGCGCCTGTGGGCAGCAGACACCTGACATGCAGAGATGGGGAAAGATGGTCAAATGCTGAAGCTCCAACAGGGCTCCTACACCATGGTGGCCCCAGTGGGCAGGAGGGAAGAAGCACACCTCGGGCAGCTGTGGGAAAGGGGTACCCAGGGAGGAACCAAGTGGGGAGAGGTGGAGAAACCTTTGTTAGGCTTTAATTGTGTCTGGATTTGAGTTCTCACTCTCACTTGCTAATGACGTGACCTCACATGATCCACCTCCATGTCTCAGATTCCCCTATGCAAAATGGAACAGCAATGGTCTTCCTATTGGATTCTAACACTGAGTGACTGCACATTGATGAAATAACTCATATAAGCTGCTTAGCTCAGAGACTGCTACCCAGTCACTAGAAAGCGGTAGCTACTACTGACAGTTGAAAATATAGTTTCTTAATGACAGTCCATTGGGGGAGTGGAGGGCTGGGGACTGAGCCCCAGGCCTCGCAGTGCTGTAGCACTGGGCTGGCTTTCCCCAGTCCCCCAATGGCCTTCTTCTTGCCATGGTTCCATCCTCACCGCCCTGGTTTTGCTTCTCCATGTTCCCGGTAGCTGGAGACCGCACTGACCACATTGTTGTAAGTTACGGCTTCTGGCACCGCTGCCTGGGGAAGGTCAGCGAGGCTTCAGTCCTTCTAGAAGTTTCCAGAAATACACTGGAAAGAGCTCACCTAGGAGTGGAGAGTGGGTGCAGTGCGGGGCGGTGCGGGGCGGGTGGTGGTTCTCAGGCCGGACTCTGCCTGGCTGCTGCTCACGGGCTGGTGGGTCTGCAGCTCTGGCCGTGCAGGGTGGGATCCTCAGGGAGCCCAGCAGCAGGAGCATGGTGGGAGGCTGGGAAACTGCAGGCAGGAGATGGGGCAGGATTCTCCCCTGGTCCACCCTCTGCCAGATGCAAGGAAGCATCGCCCAACAACAGGAGCCAGAGCTCAGCTCAGAGGGTGGTATTGTTTTGGGGGTCACTATGAAAGGGAAACACAGTCATTTATAGAGTGTGGAATCCAACTACTATGTTTTATTGTCTCTTCTAGGCCCAGCATTTAATCAGGGGCAGGAGAAGACTCACAGAAATGGGAGTTTTTAAATTCTCTAGATTCTCAGGCAAGCAAGTAAAAAAGACACGGATAGGTGAAAGTCACACAAAATCAGCCTGATCTGAACTTTCACAAGAAGCCTTTGGTAGCAGGCGGGCAGGTCTCAGGGGCGCTTGTGAGCGACCAGACCTCAGGCAAGCCCTGAGGGAGATCAGGGCGCAGCAGGGACACACATTTCGGGAAGAGCGGGACTCCTTTGGTGATTAAAAGCACCCAGGGCCACCAGCCACCAATGTTCTAGTAGTTCTCACACTGGAACAGCAAAGGACAGGACCACAGGACAGGACCGCATGTGAAGAGCTGGGGGAAAGAAAATCACAGAAAAAACACTTATGTTTCATTTTTTATAATCAAAATTGTTTTGTTTTTTAACCCAAAAATGGAAAACCTAGGATCACAAATTTTTGGACTGACCAGTGAAATCCGCCAGCTAAGTGACTTGGGTATCACTCGCAGCCTCGGTTCTCCTCACATTACTTTTGAAAATATACAACCAGAAGGGTTTTATGTCTGAGATCCTCACAGTTTCTGAACCCTGAGAACATTCTGTACAGCGCAGCCCACAGACTCCAGGACAAGATGCAGGAAGAGTTGTGTGTGTTTCCCGAAGATGTTTTTATTAGCCTGCCTGTGGCCTCATTCTGCTCTGATTTATCTTTGCCAAACCACAAGCGTGACTCACCTTCCACCAGCCTTGGGGTTTTTTTTCCCAAGCTGTGTTTAGAGAAGGACCGTTTCACTGTCCTTAGGCAGGACGGGGTGGGAGAAGCAACCTGTAGCTGAGAAAAACACACACACACACACACACACACACACACATACCCGCCCGGAGCACAGGGAGAACAATCCTCCACAGCAGTTGACTAACAGCATTAATTTATGGAAAGCAGGGAACATTTCTCTCGAGGACTAAGTTAATGCACTGTTGAAAAGTAGACAAGGAGAGTGAAATGAATATTTATGGCGTATCTGTCCCGTGCCAGGGGCTGCCAGAACTATCACAGATGTGACACGGAAGCAGGCCAGCCTGCTGCTGAGGTGGATGGGTGATGGGATTGTGCTGATGACGGCTCCCCGGATGTGGGGGCTATTGGGAGTCGCCTAGTAACTCCGTGCCTCAGTTTCCTCATCTGTAAGTAGGGACAGTAATAGTTGCGGTGTTACAGGATTCTTGTAGGAATTAAGTAAGAAGATGCATGGAAATGTGCCTGGTTCCTTTTACACACTAAATTAATGCCAAGTATCATTTTGATTTGTAATTTATTTATTTTTGAGAGGTAGGGTGTCACCATACAGTCCAGGCTGGTCTCAAATTTGCTGCAATCCTCCTGCCTCAGCCTCCCCAGTGCTGGAATTACACGCATGCACCATCACACCGGGCTTTTTATTTAATCTTCACAAAATTCTTGTAACATTGGCCGTGTTGGCTCTATTTATTGTTCTTTTTCTTTCTTTCTTTTTTTCCTGGTGCTAGAGTGGAACCCAAGGCCCTCCCATATACCAGGCAAGTGCTGTACCTCCAGCTAAAAAAGGAAATCGAAGTCCATCAAGATGCCTACTTACCAGGCGCTGCTTCTGTGACTGAGCTTGGAATCGGGGTGGAGCCTCTCACTTCTGAGCTGGTCCTCTGCCTGCAGCACTGAGTCCTCAGCACCCCAGGAGCATCCTTGAGAGGTCCAGCCTCGGCCTCTCAGTCCTTTACATTCTTCTTCTGAGGCCTGAAGAGCTGTCCCTGCTGTGGAGAGAATACACCCAGCACCAAAGGGCTTTCAGACACTTCCCCATCAAACCCTGATGTGGGAATGCTCCAGAGGTGGTTGTCCTTGGCACAAAACATGCTAAGTGCTGCAAATCCAGAGAGAGCTCTAGATGTCCTCAATAAGCACTCTACACGACCCCGAGGAACTCAGGGCCCACAGAAGCCGGCAGTCACATGTGGGTGCTGTGTGTTGACAGCATGGAGACCAGAGTCTGACCTCGGCCAACCTGGTACATGCACCGGCTCCTGCCGGGAACAGGAGTGCAAGAGGCGGTGGGCGACACACAAGCACGAGGCACAGCACTGTGGAAAGGGCGGAGCTCTGTGTGGGTGCTGCGCACACACCTGAAGGAGAAAGCACAGTGGCTGGGCGGGGCCTCCTGGGACCCTCGAAGCTTAGTCTGCGGTCCAATGATGGATTGGAGGTGGAGTCAGGCAGAGCATCTGGACCCGCATCAAAATGCTGTTGGCAGCAGGAAGGAAGGCCACTTGATGGGGTTTGTTATTTTGAACACCAACTCAGGGCTTCTGTGATTTTAAACTACCCATCAGTGGGCTTTGCCATGGTAAGACGTGACCCCCAGCTTTGCCAGACTTAATTATGATGGTCACTGAGCTCCTGCTCACATTTGTGGGGGCCGGTCTGCTGGCCCCGAGAGGCTGGGGCAAGATGAGGGTTGACTTTACTGGGGGGGGTGGGGATGGCAGGACCCGGGCCCACTGATGAGGTGAAAACAGATGGAAAGAGTGGGGATGCAGCATCTTTGGGAGGAAAAGTCAATGTTTTCATGAGAGGAGGCCTGGGGAAGATGGAGAAGCTATAGTATTTTTGTGATGTTTGTGTGAACAACAGGGCAGCTCATTTGAACCGGGGAGGCCCCAGGTCTGCTCAGATGTTTCGGGGGCTTCTGAGACATGGAGATGTCAGGGGAGGCTGGGGGTGGAGATGGAATTCCCATGGGGCAGGGGCAGGGTTAATCGCTTTCCAGCTGCTGCCCTCAGGATGTGGCTCGTCCTCCAGGGGTTCACATGTCAGAAGCTGAGTCCAGCCCTGAACGTGGCGATCCGGCCATGTGGAGGTCACAGGGGCTCTGCCCACAGAAAGGATTAAGATTTTGTGGGACCCCTGAGCTCTCATGGGAAAGTCCTCTTAAGGGAGGCCGTGCACCTGTGTCTCTGCACGTCTCTGGGTGGTGACATAACGCCACCCTCCATCTGTACACCTCTGTGTCTGCAGTGAGGTCCCCAGTGCAGCCCAGCTGCTGCTGCTGCTGCGGCTTTGTGTCCAGAATTTCAACCCTAAATAAACCTCTATCAATGTCAGTCTGCCTCTGGCATTATGTGTTTGTCACAGGAAACAGGCGAATGTAGCCTCACGTCCATCCTTTTGTCCCTATCCAAGGTGGAGAATTTCTGACCATTTAATGCGAGGGAGGTGGGGAGCGCTATTATTTTAAAGTGGAAACATGAGGAGGTAAAAGTATATTTACTGTTGTGGGAGCTATGTATAAATAGTTTTATGTTCTTGTTGGTAGCGCTGCAGTCCACCAGGAGAAGCCACGAGGAAGGCCGGGAGAGGCCTGAGCAGGGTGCACCGGTCAGAGCCCCGTCCCCGGAGGGCCCTTGCTGGGGTGGTGGCCGCAGCTTGGAGATTGGAGCCAGGCGAGGCAGGAGGCCGGGAGCGGCACCCACACAGGCAGGCAAGGGACGGCATTCACGGGCAGAAGCGTCACATGAGGGGATCTATGCAGCTAATGGGGCCCAAGTTTCCCACTCTCGGGAAAGAAGGCGCATGTATGAAAAGGAGAAACTATTTCTAATGAGTATGGAGTCAGAGGTACTTGTGGGAACTCACAGCTTCTAGTGGATACACAGTGTATTAGTTCGCTCATTTTCCCTGGAAAAAAAAAAAAAAAAAAAGCACCAGACTGGGAGCTTAAGAAACATTTATTTTCTTGCAACTCTGGAGATTAGCACCAAGGCGGGGTGGGAAAGGGTCTCTACCCTGGTTTCGGGAGGGGTCTCTACCCCGGCTTGCAGACAGGTCTCTCCTCAGTATACCCACCCGCGGCCTTCCCTCTGTGGAGCGGAGGGGAGAGAGGGACGGGGAGGGATCTGGTGCATCTTCTCCTTATAAAGACACCAGTCCGCTTGGAATAGAGCCTCACCTTTATGATCAAGTTTAATCTTGATTTTCTCCCAAAGGCTTCCTTTCCAAACACATTCATATGGATTAAGGTGTCAACACAGGTATTTTTTGACAGAAGGGCACATGATGCTGTCCATAACAGACAGACATAGAAACAAATATAGCTGTAAATAGGTGTCTATGTCTGTTGGTGGCTCTGTCTACACTTATGTATCAATATCTGAATGTATGCATCACTGTCTATAAATGTGTCTCTATATGTCTTCTGTATCTCTGTATCCACATATCACCTGTGTGATCTAACCAGTACCCCTGTAGGTTCGTCTTCTTAGCTACATCCGTGTACCTAGGTATCCACATCCCTTGTCTAAGTCCCTGTCGCTATGTATCTACTGGCACATCTGTATTGCCATCCTAATCTACATGATTCCCAGCTCGGGCCACTGGGCCAGCAGGAGCGCTGTGACACTCAGAGAACAAGCACACAAACTCAGACCTTGATTTCTGAATTACAAAAGATAGCTTGAAGGGCTCCCAGTGGCCAAATCAGGCCAAATATGTACCACAAAATATAAAACTATAGTAATAGGCGATCCACTGACTAAAACAGGAAACCATATAAAATAAATAACAAGTAAATTGAAAGTTTGCTGGGGAACCTGGTATTCATATAGTTTGAAAATACCTCCCTATAATATGATTGTAGTGGAGGAGAAATAAATAATTTTACAGTGAATAGTTTTACACTGGTTGACATCACTCTAATCACGGGGCCAAAGTGAGCATCATCATTAATAGGACAAATCAGTATTTGTGCCACTTCATAGGACCCAATGAGAATACAGCATCCTGATTCTGAAATTCCTCCCAAGTCACCTACCTAACTCGTATGCTGTTACCTACAAATGTCGGCAAACTCAGCCCAAGTGACACCCTACAAAACACCAGGCCACCATCTTCGAAAACGTTATAGAAGCTGAGAAAACACTCAGGAACTGTCCCAGGTTCACATGAAAAATTTAATGTTATTTTATTCAGATTTCATAAATTATAGAGCTGAAGAACTATTCTCCTAAATCACCCCAGTTTTGTAGATGAGGAAACCCAGGCCCCAAGACCTTACGTGAAATCCTCGGTGTGCACAGAGAGGCAGTGGTGACCAGGTGTGATGGGCTGGTTTCCTGTGGCCAGGACTAAGCCTGGAGCAGCCCGCTGGGGGCAGCAGGTACCCGAAGAGGAGGCATTGTGACGTTGTCCCTGGAACTGGAAGGCAGGAAGAGGAGGCTCCCTCATGGGATTCTGATAGAAGAGCTTTCAAGTTGATGTAGAACCCTCCAAATGCTTTTGTGAGAGTCTGCTAACTTTACTCTGTATGTTGTATTTGATTTTTAAAACTTAAACTCAAAACAGTGTTTAAGAGTTCAAGCAGTACAGAAAAATATAAAGAAAAAAGTTCAAAAAAGAATCCTGGCTAGCTCCTTTGTCTCAGGCCATTTTCTATAGCTATAATAAAATACTTGAGGTGAAGTAATGGATACATTTTAAAAATTATTTAGTGCACACTTTGGAAGCCAAACATTTAAGACTGCATCCCCCCATCTGTTCAGCTTTCTGGTGAGGAACCCCTGGGAGAGGAAAGCAGGAAGGAAACAGCCTCATACAAAAGGAGCCACGTGACAGAGGTGGCCCCAGTTTATAACAATCCACCCTTGGGAGAACTAGCTGCGGTCTTCTGAGTACGACATTAACTTACACAGGTAGGATTTACCCGTGATTTCCCATAGATGTCACAATGCACAGATCAGGGGGCGTAGATCCCTGTGTGACTGCCCCCTGCCTTGCCAAATGTTAACATTTTAGATTTTACCCCTCTGCATTCTCATTTTCACTGTCCATCATTACCCTGTTTAATGACTACAGATGTTTTTTATATTAATATACCAAAATTTATTTCACTAATCCCCATTGATAGGTATTTAGGTATTATTTCCCTTACACATCATACTTTTATATACATATCTTTGTATGCTTGGTCATACACCGAATTTCCCTGATGAACAAACATGGTATCCAAAGGCAATGTAGGATGCATTTAGAGCTAACTCGAAGCAAGCTGTGATGGTGGTACCTCCATTCATAGCCTTAGTTTGTTCTATGATTTTGGAAAAGGTGTCCGTATTTGTTTTTGTGTGGGAAAGGTGGCCGTGGCTGTACGTCACCAGAAGCAGGTTCTGCAAACAAAAACAAAATTTTGCCAAATGCTTCTGTTTTTGAACCAAATTGTTTGCAAACAGAAGCAATCGTGACCTGAGGTTCCAGTTGTTCTATAGTTATACGACCCATCTTAAATTACTTAAACTGGAGGAGACAGTAAAGGCTAATTCTACCCCTAATCCAACCAAGCTTTTCCATATCATCATCTAGACAGAGAATGCTGGGCCTTGCAGGGACAGATGGGGAGCCCGACCCCCCGATGTCCTGCCTCTAGGTTTGTTTTGTGCTGATTCTCTCTTTTTTCTGTCTGTCTTTTGTGAGATGGGTTTCACTATGCAATTCAGACTGGCCTTGAACTCATTTTGTAGCCCAGGCTGGCCTCCAACTTGCAGTGATCATCCTGTCTCAGCCTCCTGGATTGCAGGATTACAGACATGTGTAGCCATGTCCCACCACTGATTCTCTAGGATATTTAATTTCTCTTTCATTCACAGATCCCTTGGTCATTAGAAAATGGCTATAACCCCCCACCCCCCGCCAGGCTTGTATTTTATACCCCAAGGACCAAAGATTCTTTATATCATTTTGTAATAAGAATAGAACATAATAATAATAAATATCATCAAGTTTCTCCTCTGCCCCCAAATTTGCATGCTTTAGTATATTGAGTTTTATCTTCTAAGTTAATCACTGTTGTCTTGGATTCATATGTTGGGGTATCCCAGAAGGGAGAAGCTAAATTCCTGCCGAAGTCACAGAGCTAGTAAGTGATAGACGCAGGCACCAAACTCAGGCTCCCTGAGCTCTTCCAAGAGCTGAGGCGGATCCCCAGGGGTCCACCAAGAGCAGCTCCCACAGCCAAAGTAAGCACCTGAGGTCACTGGCGTGAGCCAGGCAGCAGCAGTATTCGCAGCAGCTGGGGGTTGGGGGCTGGGATCCGTTACAGTTAGAAAATCCCAAGGCAGGACTGCCATTGGCCCAGCTTAGGTCCCACACCCAAATCAACTGGAGGAAAGTAAAGTTACACAGATTCCCGGGCGCTGCTAGAGCAAACTTCCTTAATAAAGGGGCCCAGAAACTGGTTTTCACAAAAGATCCTTGGATGATTCCAGGATCAGCAAGCTTTGATCTAGTTGTTTGCCTAATGACGCACATTCGGATGACCTGGGCAGATTGTTAGAAACACAAAATGTCACCGGAGATTCTTATTAAAGCCTCAACAGCTATGCTCAGTTACAAACTTGGTTCTTGAACTCGATTCTGGACTTGAGACCCATAACTGAAGGCTACAACCCTCGTCCCACCCCCGTCCCAACAATAAACGTATAATTTTGTATGTGCCTGTGCATATTGGTCTGGGAAGAGGAGCCAAATGGTCACGAGAACCTCAAAGAGTATCACCCCCGAAGACAAGTGTGACGGCTCATACAAACCGACGAACCAAGCTTTACTGGATTTAATTACTCAACTAGCATGGACAGCTTATCCTATCCTTACTCTGCCTATGGTTTGTTTTGTTTTTTCATAGACATCATGTGAATACTTGGCTAAAAAACGCAGTGCTGTCTACTAGGATTCCTTGATTTACTAGTTTGGTAACTACACAAATTTCAAAAATATTTTGTGCGTGACTTTAGCTTTATAACCCGTCATAGGCCCCTCATGGAACCGCTCTCCTACCGCCCGTAAGTCATGTGCTTAATATTCAGGTCTGGCATTGCTTGGGTAATTGATGAAGGGCTTAAGACTCTTGTTTATTTTGTTCTCAGGAGCAGAGGGTTGAGTTAATCATTTTCCGTAGCTGCTGGTGCACTTTATCAGTGGCTTCAGCAGAAACACAGCTCGTTCCTTCCTTCTCATGTGCACACATGCATGCACGGCTACTCTCCACTTACTGTCCCCTTTCCCTCCTGGGAAACCAGTCTCCTGTGTCTGATGTATGTTGTTATAAGCTGTGCTCTATTGAAAACATAGCAATATACGAATAATCACCTGTGCGCGAATGTCCTGTAGATCACTGTCTGCCCAGCAGCCTGCTCCCTCTCTCCCCACCACCCCATGGTGTGGGGCTGGAACCCAGTGCCTCGCACAAGCATGCAGTGTGAGCTATACCTCCAGCTCACCTTCTTGTTGCTTTATTCTGCATTATATTTTAAAAGGCACAGTCATGTTGTCACACGTACATGGAGTCTCTTCTTTGTTTTTTTCAGGCAGGGTCTTGCCACTGTAGTCCACATTGACCTCAGACTTACTATGAAGCCCAGGCTGGCCTCAAACTTGCAGTGATCCTCCCGCATCAGCCTCCCAAGTGCTGGGATTACAGGCATGTGCACCCCACCCAACCTTGTTCCATCTTACTGAGCAGAGTGTCCCGGTGTACTTCCTCCTCTTGTGCCCAGCATCCTCCATGGCTGGACACCTGTCCCCAAAAACAGAGCTGCAGTGAGCCTCTCCAGGGACAGTCCCCTGGGAAGGGAATCACATTAAAGGTCTTCGCGTCCACACACCCTGGACGGGGGTCCCCCATCCTCACAATCATTTGGCCAACTAGATGGGTGCACAGGATATCAATGTTGGTTAATTCACATCTGCAGGGTTACTGATGGGCTTGAACATCTCTTCATATGCCTGTTATTCACAAAGCCTCCACCCCCTAGCAGGTGCCTCTCGGGATCCTTTGACTCTTTGCTCATTTGAGAAGAAGACGTTTTGTTTTCAGTGCTAGGAATGGAACCCAGGGCTTAGTGCAAACTAGGGAAGTGCTCCACCAGTGAGCTATGCCCCCACCCCTGGTTGATTTGCAGGGTTCTTGCATGTTTTAAATACCTCTGGTCACCTTCCACACTGCATGTGTCTTCTATCTGTCATCTCTCTCACGGCCTTGTCCTTCTCTGGATGAAACCCTTTCTTTAGAATGAATTTACAACAGTTAAGCTCTTACCTCGCACTGCACTCGTGAAGATTTGTTTTTCAGAAGGCTTCCTCCAAGAGCCTCCCCCGAGACTGCAGCAAGACTGCAACCTCATTCAGGCTGAGCGTGACAACTACAAAACATTCACGACCTCTTTGTTGTGAATTCAAGCCTTGACTTTAGGCACAGGGTCTGAGTCCCAGTTTCTACACCAAACTGCAGGGGGTCTGTGACACTGCTTGCGCACAGAGTGCTCCCACCTGCCTCCACCCCTCTGGGGCACACCAAAGCCTCTTTGTCTCCTCGCCATACCTGGTCCTCTCCCAGAGTCCACTTCCTCAAAGCCAAGCCCCGAACTGGCATGAATCGAGCTTTTGTGCCCTCTTCCTTTCCGCCCTTGTCTCCATGTATTTAAAAACTCATTGCTAGCACCTTATTCTCTAATGATTGTGAGCACACTCTGCTCCTTCCCTGGGAGAGTTGTCCATCTTCTATTTATTTTGCCCAAGGCTCCTGGGTCAACGCTCTTAGTAGGTACCTAATAAATACTCGTCTCTCCAAATTCGAGCTGCTGCCAAAGACTGATTACTTAAGCCTCCAAACCTTTTAAAAAATGCATTCTTTCCTGTGCATCTCTGAAGCCACATCCGTGCTGAGGCTTAATCACTGCACACTCAGACTCTGACAGCCTTCTGGGCCTCCGGTCTTCCTGTCTGCCTTGGCTCCAGCGAGAGCAGAGAACCGCCATAAAGCCCCTTCGGCTCAGGACCGCTGGGTTCCAAGGGGCCGTCCACCACCTCTAATGCACCTGTATCTACCTCTGGGACTTCAGCTGCATTTACAACCTTTACATTCTAACAAATGGCTTCCCGGCCTGCTCGGTTATCTTCGTTTGTGGTGGAAGATACCTTTTCTGGCTCTCCTCTTGCCCTTTGCCCCAAGCATGCTCAAAACTTCTCATCTTCCAGCTCACACTTATTAGTGCTAACTTGTCCTCTGGGGACCATTCAGGAAACTCTTAATGCTTCTTTCTGTGAACACATCTCCCAAAGTGCAGCGTTCAGAACCAAACACAGTGCTACCTATAGAGAAGCCTGCTCCTCTCTCCCTGTGTGTGTCCTGGGCTGCTGTAACAATTTATCATAAACTTGGTGGCTTACAAACAGAAACCTATCCGCTCATAGTTCTGGATAGGAGAATTCCAGAATCAGCATCACTGGCTGCTACAGTTTCAACGAGAGCGACCCCGAAGACTAGGTGTTAGAGGCTTGGTCTGGGCAGGCTGTCTGCTTTGGACTAGTGCTCCAGTTCTGTTGGTATATTTTTAGATATTAATCCACTAGTTGAGATTCCTGCCAACTATTTAAGTGTTTGGATTTAACTTTGGTAAGCACTTGGTTAGCTTCATCAGTGATCGAGATGTTTAGAAGGTCTGGTTGCAAGCTGAGACCTGTGGCATAGCAGCAGAAACCTCTCCCTCTTTTCCACCAGGCCTGTTTCCTTTCCATTTCATCCAGCCCATCTTGGAGGGCCCCTGCTGGTTTATGTCTTGCATTGGATAGGAGGTGTTTGACTACATAAGAGTTCAGAGGAATAATTTCATATTTATTAAACTTTATTTCTCATATTCCAAATCTTGTTTAAATTTCTTACTGTTGGATCTACTCTGATTATTAAACCTAGTTAGCTGTTGACACCATAGGAAGACAGAATGTAAGACAGTGGACTTTAACTGTAGGATATAACAGCATCAACAGGGGACCTGGTAAAGCTTGAGCTGCTCTCTCCTTTATGCAGAGTTTGCAAGTGGGTCGGTCTAGGGAGAGACCTGGAGATCCCCATTTCTTGTAAGTGTCCAAGTGACGCTGGTGGCCAGGGAAGCATGCTTTAAGAACCATTATAAAAAAGAGAGGGAGGAAAAAAAAAGAAAAAAGAGCTCTAATGGATATAACAGCAAGTGTGTTTAGGGGTGTTAAATAGCTGACTATATTAATGTTTTTGGATCATTGAACACAGCTGTTTGCAGTCTCTCTGTTTGAATGTCTACTTTGTATTCTTTGATACTGTGATTTGAGCAACTATTTCCAAGATGATAATATGTAATCTATTAACAGGTGATTTCTTACTGTTATGTTTTTTTTTGTAGTTCTGTATTATGTGTAACCTTACACTGCTTTGTTTTGTTTTGTGTTTTTCTCTTTTTCCTCTTAAATAAAAAAAAAAAGAACCATTACTACAGGTGCCTTTCCATTATGTTTTCATGTAAATAATGATGTGGAGACTTTCATTGTTTGCTCCAAGAATTTGGCCACAACAAGTGTTTAATATTTGCTAAAGAATAATGGAACACTTCTGGGTGTCTTTGGCGGGTTATCCACCTTCTTTTCTCAATTTTTTGTCTTCCAATTATACTAATGACTTCTCATTAGTATCCATGAGTAAGCACTTGCTGACTTTAATTAAACACAAAGACTACAGCACAGCAAGGGCTATTATCCACCTGAATCACTGAGATTTAGGATCAAGCCCCATCTGCACTTTCTGGGCATCTCTGCTCCTGAGACCCCTGTTAACTTCGGTGCCCAGGGCACATCCTTCCTCCTAACTGACGCCTGACCCTGAGGCTGTCATTTATGGGAGGTGTGGCTTCCTCTAGGCAGAAATACAGCTCCTGTTGTCACAGCTGAGTGACTGAAAGAAAGCCTCAGCCATCCAGTGATGGCAGAGGATGGTCCCCCTGTTGCTCAGTGCAGATTTTCTCCAAGGCAGCATCTGCCCTGTGCTCTTAGAAACTTAGCCTCCTTAGCTTCTACATCTTTCCTGGTTTCCCCAGGGTGGACGATCCCAGGCCTTGCTGATCTGATCTAAAGAAGATACACTTATCAATGTACTTTGGCAAGTAAGCTCTTTATATTTACGTTCTCATCCTCCATCTGATCACTCACTTCTGTTTCCCTTCTGCAAGATTTCCAGTGACAGCAGAGATGTGTGTGTGCGGAGTAAGGCACAGGAGAGCAGTGCGGTCAAGGGACTGGCTCTCTTAGGTGACAGAAATTCACGGGCACATCTATTTATATATTGTTAAGGAAGTAAGGCTGGCCTGCGTTCCGGTCTCCCCTCCACTTCATATTAAAACCTGGTCACCAGAACGACGCTTGTATCTTTGGATCACTCTGGAAAGGTTTATCTTGGCTCCAGATTAGAGTTTTAGTACATCATCACCTCAGACAAGGCAGAAACATCATGACCGGAAGCTGCTCCCTGCGTGGTGGCCAGGAAGCAGACAGAGAGGGGAAACAGCCGGAGTAGAAAGACAAAATATAGCCTTCGAAGGCACAGCCCCAGTGTCCTAGCTCACGCAAGTAGGCCACACCCCTCATAAACTCACAGAGTTATGCACCCATCAATGGATTAATCGACTCTATGAAGTTAGTGCCCTCATGATCCATTCAGTCCCTCATTTTCTACCCACCGGCAACAGAGTGTTTTATACAGTGAGGTGCTGGGGAGACATCCTGGACTGGATGGCACTGGGAGGTGGAACCCTAGGAGGTGATGGGGCCACAGGGCAGAGCCTTCCAGAAGGAGAGTAGCTTTTCTAGAAAGACCCAAGAGAACCACGCCACCTTCAGCGGCCACAAGGTGCCATCTATGAAAGAAAACAGCTGCTCATCAGACCCTGAATCCACCAGGGGCGGGACCACGGACTTCCCGGTCCCCAGGACCGTGGGAGCTGAATCCACGCGGTGTGCGCACGGACCTCCACTGAAAGCTGAGCAGAGTGGACTTAGGGCTGCATTTGCAGTTACCAGTTTTTCAGGGATTCGTTACTTATTTCTACTTCCCGCAGAGCAACTAAATAGCCCTTGTAAAGTTATTCCGACCGCGTCCGGTGGCGCCTTGGTTTACCTCTCGATCCTTGCTTTCCTTCCCTCACTGCTTGTTTCAGACCAAGGCCTCGTGAACCTCACGGTAAGGACGCGGCCTGAGCTTGTAACGCGTTCTTTGCTGGGCTGGGACCGAGGTCCCCGCGTTGCACCCGCACGCAGCAGCGCTGGCCCCGCCTTCCCGGACGGCGCCGCTAGGGGGCGCGCGGGTCACGGAGTCGCCAAGGCCCCGCCCGGCGCGCGCCCCGGGGGAGCAAAGGACCCAGGAGAGCGTGGATCCCCGCGGGCGGCGCGGGCTGCAGCCGGAGCTCCGGCCTCTCTTCCTCCACCTGGCTCTGTGTTTCTTTATGTGCGTCTCTTTTGTCTCTGGCTCCCCCCTCCCCCATGCCTTTCTCTTCCTTCTTTCCTTCCCCTTCTTTTTGTATTTTTTTGCCTAGGAACACCTGTCTCCCATGTCCCACCCAGGGCCCTGCCCCAGGAAGACACCTGTGTTACGGTGAGGTCCTGGAGGCAAAGGTCACGGGAAGCAGTTCGCTCAGCTTTACTTTTTTATGCGTGGTGGACCGCGCGGAGGCGGGGCTGCTTACATTTCCACCCCTCCTGGGCTTCCCCTCCCTCCTCCTGGAGGGTCGGGGTTCAGAATGCTTTCTGTCCAGAATTTGGGGCTCCGATGTCCCCGTCCTTGCTACAGAGCGGCTGGGGAAGATGCTTGGCGATCGTCGCTGGACAGAGTTATGCTAGGCTCCAAAATAAGCAAGCCCATTTGCATTTTCTTGTTACTCTTACAGAGGACCAAATCCGGGGAGGAGGAGCTGAGACTGCCGAAGTGGGGGAGCTAGAATCCACCAAAGGTAGATCAGTCACCGGACTTCCCCATGAAGAAAGCTCTCCGTTCCCCTCAACCTCCAGCAAACTGATTCCAAGGACAGATTTTTTTTTTAAGTGGGGATTAATCCTAGAGATGGCACATTATCTACGACCCCAGCCTTCTTTATTTTTTCCTTTGAAATGGTCTTGCTAAGTTGCCCAACTGGTCTGGAATTGCGGTCGTCCTGCCTCAGCCGCCCAATGTGCTAGGATTCCAGGCATGTGTCTGTGTAAGTAGCATCTAGGGACAACTTTCAAGGAAAACAGCTTCCCAGGTAACGGAGCAGAGGAGCGGGCAGAGGGTGTCCCAAAGCCATTGCCCTGCACTTCAGGGTGCAAGACAGGGAGACAAAGCATCTGCTCAGGCTTCCTCCACGTCAGTGTCACCAGTGTTTGCTCCTGGGTCCAGCTCAGGGGAGGAGTGGCTGTTTTAGCAGCTACTTTCTTTCTTTCTTTCTTTCTTTTTTTTTTTTTTTTTTTAATTTTATTTAAGGAGAAAAAGGAAAAAAAAGCAGAAAAAGGGTACAAGTTATAGAGAATTTCAGAAAAAACAGTAGGAAATCACTAGTTAATGGATTACATGTTGTCATCTTAGAAATATTTGTTCAAGTTACAAAATTAAAGCATATAAAGTGGACATTCAAACAGTGAGACTGCAAACAGTTCTGTTCAATGACCCAACAAAACTCAGTAATATCATTGTCTATCTTATGCACTTAAATATAATGCAAGGAGCTACTTTCGTTTTCTAGAGCGACCATGAAAAGTACCACGGAGTAGGTTATCAGGTGGCTTACTGACAGAAATTCATCTTCCTATGGTTCTGCAGGCTGGAAGTCCACGATCGAGGTGCTGGCAGCGCTGCTTTCTCCTGAGGTGTCTCGGTGTTTGCAGACATCTGTCTCCTCACAGGGTCCTTCCTCTGTGTGTGCAAAGTCTGCAATCATACTTCTCTCGAAACACCAGTCAGACTTTGTTAGGGCCCCCCCGGAAAGACCCCATTTAGATGTATGAGACTCTTTTAAGATCTGGTCTCCAAATACAGTCATGAGGCCATAGATTGGGGCTCAGCCAGCTGGCTGGTCAAGTGGGTGTAACCTGTCAATCACAGAGAATCAGGACATGCGCACCCGTGCCTTGTGCTTGGGACCAGAGTGTGCTACCTTCAATTCCTCTGGCACAAGGCAAAGCAGGTGTTGACAGAAGAGCCTCGGTCTGACGTCAGAATGGGGACATTAGAGACTGCGGCTGTTACCTTCCCAGCTGCTGTGACCCTGTCGCCCTGTCGCCCACTCTGCATCTGCAGAGCGGCCCTCTTTGCCTACCTGCCGTTCACCTTTTTCTACCTCTACTACTTTTAGTGAATGTCAACTCTTGCTACCTTTTGTGCATTTCCTGTCCAGTTCTTTGTTTGGGACAACAAGCACCTCAAAACCCTGGGAAGGGCCCAAAATTCTAGTAACAATTGCATGCTGAGTTACTGGGGTTTAAAAGTTTAAATTTTGGCTGGGTTGGGGGGAGGCAGCCTCACAGAAACCCCGGTAAGTTTTAGCTGTGGGATGCCACACCCTGCAGAGTGTGCACTGCTGTGTCATATGCGAGTCAGCGCCTTTTCCTGCGTGCACATCTGCGTCTTTCCTAAGAGCAAACATCCGTGAGAAAAATGCCCATTCCATGTATCGCCTATTCATGTTTTGAAAGTCATGAGTCTTTGATTTGGCTCAAGAAAAATCATGTGTGAAATATAACAAAGGGTAAGTCTTTATTGCCCAGCCAATTTTGAAAAATTTTTGTCATAGAAGCCAATTTTTTTCTTCTGTTAGTCTTAAGATTTTCTGTGAAACCACATCTCTGCAAAAAGCTGGGGGCTGGAAAGTGCAGTACAGGCTGGAGGACGCTAGGTGGCGCCCCGGGTAGAGGAAAGGAGGAGACAAAATGTCCGCAGGCTCCGCCCTGGCCCTGCTTTGGTTTGAATGAAGGCATCTAGTCATTCTTGAAGTTGGATTTCTTCAATCAAGCTGAAACCTACTGTTCTGACTTAAGTGGGAAAGGCAGACCTGCGCGCCCACGCATGTGTGTATCCACGTGTGCGTGTGCGTTTTAACGAGCAGTCTGTCATCTAGGAATCCTCCGAGCAAGACTGAAAGACTGTTAGAACTTTAACCTCTTTGGCGTTTTCTTTGCAGGGCACACATTCCAAACCATTGCCTCCCCTTGCTCCTATGAAGCTCGCTGATCCCCAGGCTGCAGGCCCTCCCTCATGAGGCTCCTGACTGGTCGGTAGACCTGCACTGCATCCGTGGTCTTAATGTTAGGGGGCATCCATAGAGAAAGTGAGAAAGTGCACGTGGGGTGCAATGCTTGTCACGTCCAACTCCCCAGGCCATGTACCACGGAGCTGCGCCTTGATTTAACTTCTGTGTTTGGAGCCCTGCAGCGTCAGGATGTTACTAGGATGTGACTCTCACAGATTCTCATTCATTTGTTCTCCCCGGATGTTGTCTGGGGTCAGCTGGGGATTCCAGATTACATGGCTGTGTCTCCTCCTTCCGTGGTGCTGGATGAAGCAAGGCCAGAAAGGGCAGTAGATGACTTACTCATTATTTGAAAGTGTTCTCCAAACTGCCCTTCCTCTGTTGGATCCAAAGCTCTGTTTTCCACACCCAGGTCTCACTCCCAGCTTCTTTGTTGGCTGGGAAAAGCTGGATTCTGCAGTGAGTCCCAATTTGAGCTCCACGTTTCACCGTCTGGTGTCTTCAGTGGCCTTCAGTGGTCCTTCAGTCCCTCTTCTGTTCACGTTCTGCGTCCCTGCCCCTGTTCTCTGCAAACTGCTCAGATTCCTGTCTCCAGCCTTGACCTCCGCTTCCAGCTGGGCTCAGACATTGCCTGGGAGAAATGAGGGTGTCTATTCCTGTGTGGCACCCCCTGCTGGCAGCAGTGGGACCTTGCTTCGCTGGTGTGCTGTGACCTCACTTCCGCCACAGCCCCTGGAGGCTTCCGCTTCCGGCTGCTTTGTTCCCACCTGCCCAGGCCCCGGTAAGGTGTCTCTGCATTAAATTCCCTGCCGTCCTTCCTTATCGGCACTGTCTCTTTCCTGCCTGCAAGCCTTTGAGTCACTGTCCTAGGGAATCACCTCCGTGAGCTCTTTTTCATTCTAAATGGGAGAATTCATACTCACATTATTGGTTGTGAAGATTAGAAATAAGAACCACTCTCATGACTGTAACTGAGTAACATGCAAAAATATAAATTTCGTATGTAAACTTTTAGTTTTTAAAAATGAATGCCATGGGTTAGGTGCTTGATCAGGGTGGTTATTCATTTCAACCCATGGCGGGAAGTTTTAGATTGATAAACGATTTCATGCCAGTGCCTTAGAGAGTTGGCAGGAGAAGCCAGCACATGCCTCGAGCTCCTGGGTCCAGTGCATGCGTGGTGTAGACCACCTCCCTGTGAGCAGTCTATGCCTCAGTTTCCCCATCTGCTAAGAAGCCCTCTTGTGGCTGCAGACAGGATTATATGATGTAGTTTTCATTATCTGTGGAATGCAGTAACCACATTTGCCCCCAAAACAGGAGAGCATCCATGTCCAGTCGCCCTCTGAATGTAGAGCCACTGGGTCTTAGAGACCAAGAAGCAGCCTTCAGCAGGAACAGTGAAGGTGGCAGGGAACTGTATCCCACGGCGGCATGAATGTGGGCCCCTGGTCGTCCGTGGTGGTAACCCAGGGGCCAGCTAAATGTGGCCGAGTTCTACCTAACCTGTGCTCAGCAGGTTAGGCTGGGAGGTCCTGGACCACAGCAGGAACAGGCTGGGAGGTCCTGGACCCCAAGCTCGGAGTCAGCAGACAGGCCAGGGGGACCAGCACCTCAGAGGGCAGGCAGGACTCGATGACCATGTCCTGGGCCCTGTGACATTTGTTCTGCCTGGGAAGATGAGGGCAGGTCCCTGAGCAGAGGAGCCTTCTGGACAGTCCCAGGCCCATCCGCGGCCTCCTGGAGGTGGACGGTCCGGCCGACCATATTTTGTCTTCCTCTCAAAACCTGAAGGCGTCCTTGCCATCCTTCAGGACCCTGGAGCGGAGAGGAATTTCCCGCAACCTGCATCCTCCATACTGTGAGAGCCTTCCCTGTGGCAGAGCTCTGTGTGCAGCTCTGGAAAGCTGTACACAGCTCGTCCTGGCTGTTGTGGGGTGCTCAGGGTTCGGTCTTGCTGGTGTCCAGTGGGTGTCCAGTGTGCTGGTCAAGGCTGGCTGCTGCAGAGAGTGCGGCGGCAGTTTGTGACCACCCAGCTGCCAGGCTTTCGGGTGATTTGTGGCAGGGAGAGCGGGGCTCTTTGTGCACAAGACTCCTGTTAGTGCCATCTCGGTGCTGTCAATCAGAGTGGCTCCAGGCACCTAGAATCCCTGAGGACACCACAGACAGACACCATGTGCCATGTGCTGGATAATGGTGTTTTATCAACCAGGGCCCCAAGATTCAGCAGTGGTCCCATAAGTTCATGAAGGATGCAAAACAGTCATCTTACATGGTGACATCTTAGTTTATGTCCCGTACCGCACCGTCCATATGATGACAGTGAAATCCAGGATCTGTGCGGTTAGGTGACAAGTGACTGTTATTTTATTTCCTGTTAACTGACCCCATCTAATTTTCTATACCTTCGCAAAATTTCAGTTCTTAGCACCGAAGGATTATTTCTTGGTCAATTCTTTTACTTTTAATTCTTTAAATTCCTTTCTTCTTAAATTCTTTTGATATGAGCACACAGTTTTCCCCAGGTTTTGTTTTAAAGCAATATTTTAGCAAGGCGTGTTTGATCTGAAGAGCAGTCTGACCTGCTGGGCCTCTTTATATTTGTGCCTCTGGCTTTTTCCAAGCTCCTGTGTGCACTGCCTCTTTTTTTTGTCATCTCGTTTTTGACAAGTCCTCTCTCTGATCTTAGGGAGACTTTTGGACATCCCAGGGGTCCTTTTTCCCCTTCTCTCACTCCCTCTGACCTTATTAAGTCAGGGTGGATTTCATTACTTCTATTGGGCATGGAAATGTGAAGCCCTTGCTGTGGGTCAGGGGCTCCTTTGCGGGAATTGTGAGGGGTCGCTGCCTGGAACGAGCCCTGGGATCCTGACCTTCCCTCCTGGCTTGTGGGACCTCTGGGGGGACTTCCACCAGCTCACCTTCCTCCCAGCCTAAGCCTGGGGCCCATGACCCCAGAGGCCATCTCCTGTTCCGCCAAGGCCAGCCTGCTTCCTCCAGCAATGATTACCCGGTGGGACCCGAGGGAGAAAGGCCAGGCATTCCCCAAACATCATGGAACAGGAGGCCCAGGTGAGTCAGCAAGGTCAGAGCCTACAGCTGAGGTGGCAGCAGCCGCAATTGGCAGGTGGCAGCCTGAAGCGAGGTGGCGGCGTTAATGACTGCCTGCTTCCTCCCCCACCCGCCTCATCTCCGGCTCTGCCAGGCCTGTGATTTCATCACTTTGCACACCTCTGTAAACAATCCATTTAGCAACCAAATTACACACTGGGTAATTAGAGCTTCCAGCTCGGTGTCAAGGGGTTCCCGGCTGGCTGGCTCGGCAGTCTGCTTCTGGTGAACTCACTGCCTGCAGTGGGGTAGGCTTTTGACAAAGTCTCCTTGAGCCGTCAGAGGGCGATGGGGAATGGGGGGTGGGCTGCCCCTGCTTCCTAATTGCCTGTGTCAGGTGTGTGGGTTTTGTTTTGACAGTTTTGAAATTGTGTTTGGATTAGATCAATATGGGAAGCCAGGCCAGTGCTGTTTGTCTTTTAGGAAGACACCCTGGGTGAGACCAGCCCTTCTGGTGTGAGGGTGGGAATCTCTTCACCCCCCATTACCTTTCTCAGCCCACTTGAAGCTGGTGTTTGCAGCATCAGCTCTTGAAATGAACCCAGGAAATCCTGGCCGTGGCTGGGAGCTGCAGGGTAGGTGGGATGATCGGACGGGGCAGGGCAGGAGTTGAGGGTTGACCATGCATTTAAGAAGTGGTACCCAAGGGGCAGGAGGTGTGGTTCAGGGTGGGGAGCCGTGTTCAGCCTGTGCCTGGCCCTGGTTCCATTCCAGCACCAGAAAATGTAAAGAATCAATCCCTTAGTCAATCAATCAATCAATCAAAAGAGGTAACCAAAGTTTACTCTGGGCTCCCAGGGGCCCCACAAAGATCTGTTCAATAGGGTGTGCTGGGGAAGGAGAGGGGCACGGAATCAGGGTGGCAAAGTTGGGTAGCTAGGGAAACACCTGAGGCTCTGAGCCAGGGAAGGAGGGTGTATTTTTTAGATTGGTTGGTTGATTGTGTTTTTGAGGCAGGATCTCACTCTGTTGTTCAGGCTGAACTTGCACTCACTATGTAGTCTGGGCTGGCCTTGAACTTGAGACAATCCTCCTGCCTTAGCCTCCTGAAAGCTGTTATAACTGGTGTGTGCTATATATGCTGACGGTGTTTGCTTTTACAAACCTTCACTTAGGCCTGGTGATTGTTTATGCCTTTGGTGACAAAGGTTTCATCAGCAGAATCAAAAACTAAGTTGCCCCACAACCACTGACATGCCCTGCGTTCCCAGGAGGTGCAGGTCTGTCCTGTCTGTGGTTGTGAGCCAGGCTTCCTTCCCCCTGCAGACGCCCTGTCCCTCTGGCGGAGGCTCCCAGGCTGACCCATGCCAGGAAGGCCACAGAGAAGATGGGACAGACATGAGCCAAGCATGAGTGTCCTCAGGGCCCCTCCCCACCCGTCATTAGGACTTGGCATCTCAGCTGACTGCTGTTCCCTTGTGCTGCTCTGAGGAAGGGGCTGCTGTGGTCAGAAGGCTTCTCGGCTTGCTGGACTGTGCCTGGTGAGGGGCTCTTCAGATGCTTTCTGGACACAGCTGTGTGTATGCAAAGAACCTGGACAGAAAAGGAGATTTGAAGAAGCACTACTGTGGGCTGAGTGTCTCTGTCATGGGGCTAAGAAATGCATGTGAAGAGCTGCAGTTATTCTGAGATTCTTCATTGTAGCGCTGGTCTGAGATGGGACCACAGGGAGCCTGGCTTCAGCAATCACAGAGCAGCGGTGGGTGGAGGCATGTGAAAGCAGACAGCTGGAGGAGCCCTAACTTCCCTGTTATACTGGAGAGCTTAGTCTGTGTCCTGACAGCTTCAGCATGGACGCAGACCCAGCGAGGCCACTTGGATCTGAGTCCATGGTTATCTGGTCTTCAGGCCCTCCGGCACACATTCACGAAAGTTTCCCAAAGACTGTGACACAAGGACGGGGGTTGCTGTGCACTCAGGGAGCTCTGCCCTTTGTTTCTGAGTCCATTCTAAAATGCTCTGTGGGACTGTGATCCCACTTAAAAATTCTCTTGAGTGCTTCCTGAAATGCGATGGATAACTTCCTTAGCTATACAGTGAGCATGCATTTGCATATTTGTTTCATAATCAAAATATGAGTAAGAAGAAAAGACTAATTGCACCAAAACTGCATGAGTTGTCATTATTCAAGCCATGGTCAGTGGGTCTGAATACTGGTTTCAAAACCCCCAGTGCTGTTACTCACCATGACCTGCTGGTTCTCATCCTGCTTGTCCTGTGTGCTGAGTGCTACATGGGAGGATCCAGCTCAGAGGCTGTAGAGCTGTAATTTGGAGATCTTCCCAGACTGCAAGAAGATAGAGTCCAACTGGGGGAGAAAGCTGATCAGATGGACGTGGAGAAATTGCACCCAAACCAACAAGGATTGGACATTGTCATCCCTCAGGGCTACTGGACCTGAGACCTCACAGTCACCCAGCCCTGTGAATGCTTTATCCCTTATGTAAAATGGTATAGAATATGCCTATAATCTGCACAATCCTCCATAGACTTTAAATAATTTCTAGGTGATTTATAATACCAGACACACTATAAGTGCCATGTAACATTAATTGTTATACTGTTTATGGAATAATGACAAGAAAAGTCTGCACACATTCAGTATAGACAAAATTTTTTCCCTAATGTTTTTGATCCACACATTTGGTCTGTTATGGAAAACACCAAACACAGGAAGAAATAGCACCAAGGAAGCTTAGGAGGTAGGTTATTACACTGGTGGACCTGACTGGGATCTCCCACATCCAGGAGGGTTGGGGGTTTTTATGAGGGGAGCAAGCAGGAAATACAAAAGCAGATTTGGCACATTATGATGGGAGAGTAGGGTGACATCATGGGTTGCTAGGGGAGTTTAAACATCTCAAGTTACATTGCAAGGCCATCAGTTAAACAAGCACAGGTTACAGAAAGGAAGGAATGTTCTGTTATCAAGCTTGCCCAGGCATGTCTGCTTGATTTTGGTGGGCATTCTTGGCAGGCTTTTGTTTAAAATCTTAAATCCCCCTTCAGGTTCAACCTGTAGCTGTGGAATTTACAAATATAAGTTATATTGTTAAGACTCTTGGTCTAGCCCTCCCTGCAAGTCGGTGCCATGCGCAGGACACTGGAGAGAACCAGACACCAGCCTTTTCCCATGAGTTGGTGCCATGCATGGGCTGCTGGGGGGAGAACCAGATGCCAGCCCCTTCTGGTGCATGGGCTGGGAGAAAAGAGGAGTCAAGCTCTCCCCCAACAGAAGTGACCAGCTGATCTGGAGAAACATAGGCTGCAATGATAGCTACTGAGGTAAAATACAACTTAATGCTTGTAGTGTTTGGTGTTTCACTGACTTTGCAGGTCTAAAGCCAGTGGTCTGATTATCTGTCCAGAGCATAACAATACTCAGTGTAGCATTTATGGAGGATCTGCTTTTAAAGGTGGTAGCTATTGTTAATCCCCTACTATATTGCTTTAAAGTTCTGTATGCTTTTCACTGTTTTGTTTGTTTGAGTTTTATTATGTTTTGTCTCATTTGATTTTATTATATCCAATGGCTTGCGCAGCTATTTCAAAGATAGTAAGATATATCATGGTAGCCATTTTGGATTAGCTATTACCTTGTTTTGAAGTCCTTTATTGTATTTATTGTTTTGTTTTTATTCTATTCTGTTTTGTTTGATTTTTACTATGTCTGAAGTTATGGGCAGCTATTTTGAAGACAAGAGGCATTATGGTAACCATTGCTGATTTCCTATTATCTTGTTTTGAAGTCCTGTATCACTTACACTGTCTTGTTTTGATTGGCTTTATTCTATTTTATTTTGCTTGATTTTATTCTCTTTAAAATAAAAATTACCAAAAAAAATACTCTTGGTCTAAAGTTGAGTGGTAGGTTTTTTATTATGCTTCATAATCTAATATTATTGGGTTAATAATTATATTCTATTTTTGAATATACCGAATATTACTCCACTTTTAAAAGATCATTGAACTGAACAAGAGTGGG
The DNA here is from genome assembly GCF_034190915.1 of Cavia porcellus. Classification (NCBI taxonomy): domain Eukaryota; kingdom Metazoa; phylum Chordata; class Mammalia; order Rodentia; family Caviidae; genus Cavia; species Cavia porcellus. The sequence goes on along the minus strand of NW_026947504.1, from coordinate 36,739,210 downwards.
TTCAGATGCAAATAGCTGTAGTTCAGGGAAAATGTTTTGGGCATTCACTGATGCTATAAAAATGATTTCTCTTTTTCAATTAGAGCAAACTTGGGAGAGTAAATGGTTGCTTTTCCTTTGTAATAAGGTCCCAAGTTTTCTTGGAAATACAGAGTTTTGAAGAGTTAATTTTAGGGGCATGGATAACAGGAGGTCCTAGTCTGAACCCAGCTTTAGGAAGCTCCTGGAGTTGCCATCAGCCAGGGCTGTGGGCTCTGGAGGGTGGTGTCCACGGCAGGCCTGGGGCCAAAGTTGGGCTCCTGTGTTGTGTGGAAGTAGCCCACACTGTTCTCAGAGACACCTCCCTTGCCGTGTGGCTGGGTTTTCTCTGCCTTCTGCTACTATATGGGATCTCCCACCCTCTCAGCCCAGATCTGCCCATGGGAAGTCCCCAAGTGGACGCGGGGGAAGACAGTCTGAGGCCAGGCCGCCCGTGTGCTGCCTGGAACTCGTGCGGTGCCCTCTGTTATCTGCCGTTCTCGACTCCTCTGTCTCCGTTGCAGCTGTAACCCAGGGCAGGCAAAGGCTACGTTCTGTCCCTTATTTATATCCTGGAAGACTGTCACACCCCAGGGCTGCACAATCTCTGGGGAGTTTTAAAAGCTAGACGTCTCCAGAAACCATCAAGGCAAAGATTGTAAAATGCCACCACATCAAAGCAGAACAAAGCACACATCATCTCTACAGCTAACCAGGCAAGCAACTCAAGAAATGATCAGAAGAGATTGTAAAGAATCACAAAAATATTTGGAACACAATGAGCATGTGCCAATTTCCTGCACTTGTGGAGGAATTCTATTAATTAAAAAAATTACAGACACCCAGGATCAAAGTAACAGAGCAATAAAACAAAATTTCAGTGATCGACGAGCACCTAAGAGCTGTTTAGCCTTCCTTGGAGAAAGGAGGCGAAAATCAGAACAACCAGGTCAGGCCAGTTGTCGTGGGTCTGATTGGCATCAGCTAGGTTCACGGAGCCTTTGCTGGTGAGGGCCTGCGGCGGCTGACGACGGAGCGTGGTGGCTCTCAATACCCGTGTGGCAGGTCGGATGCTGGCTCACACCGATGTCACACTGAGCTCTGATGTCACAAACAGGTTCTCACATTCCCCACCCCCAGCACCAACAGAAGATGTGAGCATAACTCAGAAGAGCGTTTGTGAGATTTCAAATGTCACAGGGCCTCGATGAGTGACCTTCAACCACAGGGATCGTCGCCATGTGTGTCAACATTTTTCAGTGCCATTAACTCTGACGCAGCAGTTCCAGTGCCAAGAATTGAGTTTGGAATCCTCCCAGGAGAACGTCAAGGGCAAGGAAGAAAGCGCTAACAGGGCTTGTCCAGCAGGCTGTTCTAGAAAGATGGCGAGATGACCAGCCACCAAAATGCCCATCAATGGAAACCGGATTCCATAAACTATGGCGCATTCTTGTGCCTTTTGAGGAGATTCCAGGAGTCCATCCATGGAGATAGCAGTCTCTTTGTCAAGTGTTAGTGAAATAGTGTGATTCATCTCCCCTAAGATCTTTAAATATAGCATGTAGTGTAATAAATGCGTGAATTGTTTTGCTAGTGGAAAATAAAATAATTCAAGAACCTGGTAACTCCTAGAGAGAAGGGAAGAGAAGTTCTTACGTTTTGTTCTTGACTGTTTGACTTTTTGACTTTGCATGTTGATTACTTTTACGGGACACTTCCATAACTGGATGATATTGAATCACGGGACAATTTTGCTTTTTTCCTTCACAGTTTTCTGCAAAATAAAATAAAGGAAGTACCAGGTATACTGAGTTGTGGGGGAAGCAGGCACTAAGGATGGGATCTAGAAAATTTTGCTCATCAAGTAAGAGCTTCCAAAAGACAGGCATTCTTCTCTGGTGTCAGGGGTATGAAGATGTGATGTCTGGATGACCGCAGCCCTTTTGTTTCCATGAAACAAACCTGAGTGAGAGTGTAGGATGACCTCAGGGCAAAGCAAAGTCTGGATGCCAGGTCAGCGGTAGAGCAGAAGTGAGACTCTGGAGACATCATGAGGCCACAGAAGCATTCCTTATTCAAGAAGGAAAGTTCTGTCTCTAGACTTTCCTGTTGCAAAGCCAATAAATCCTCTCTGTTGTTTAAGGTGGCTTGAATTGATTCTTTTATCATATGTGACATTCAGAGTCCTGATTGATAGACCTGCATTAATAGAGACAAGCTGAGTATGTCTTTATCCCTTGCTACCTGAAATTGCCTAATTTGTAAAATATTTAATGATGTTTCCAAGATAAACTCTTATCTGGTGCCCTGGGCGATACCTGATCGCCCACTACACTTCTACCTCCTGAAGCGCACTGTCAGGTCAGCGTGTGCTTGGGGAGCATCCTCCAGGTTCATGAGAGAACTGTGCCCCTCAGTCCCACTTTCACACGTGACTCTTGAATAAATGTGCACTCAGCAGACAGAGGGCATGACCAGGAAGCATTCCTCATGATTTAACCCGCATCTGGGTTTGTGCGCGGAACCATTCATTTAACAAATATGTGCCAACAGCCTGCCCTGAGCTGGGTCCCTGGTGGATGCTAGAGGTGGATACAGTAGAGGCTAACAGGAAGGCAGATGCCAAGCCAGTAACCTGTAATCACACAGATGCAAAGGACATTAATGCACTTAGGTTTTTTTTTTTTTTAAACAGACGGGCTCTTTCTATGGTTCAAGGCTGGCCTTGAACTCTTGGACTCAAGAGATCCTCCTGCCTCAGCCTCCCAAATAGCTGGAACTGTAGGTGCAAGCCCATGTTTCTTTGCATTTATACATTTAGATAACTGCAGGAGAGAAAACTGTTGAGTACAGAGAACATAGCAGGGATTTCTTACCTATAGGAAGAGGTTTTAAAGGAGCCCTCCACAGTGATGACGGTGCTGAGAATTGAAAAATTGAGTGGCTGGTCACTAAGCCAAGAGTGGGGAAAAGAGCATTCTGGGTGGGAAGGACAGCAGGTGGAAAGGCCCTGAGGTACAGAAGGGCTCAATATCTGGGATCTGTGCTGGGTGTTACAAAAGATCTCTCATCAGTGGTGTACAGAGCAGAATTGTTTAGCCAGGGCTGGAAGCTGAGACACCAGCTGGTGGGGGTTACAGGTGAGTGAGCTGGGTGATGGATGCACTTGTAATCCCAGGGGCTCAGGAGGCTGAGGCAGGAGCATCACAGGTCTAAGCCAGGGGGCTGGGGATTTAGCTCAGCGGCATAAGCGCCTGCCTTGCAAGCAGGTGGTCATGAGTTTGATCCCTGGTACCGATAACAAAACAAAACAAAACACAAAAACACGTCTAAGGCCAGCTTGGATGAGTTAGTGACTAGTAAGACCTCGTCTCAAAATAGAAAATAAAAGGGTGAAGGTGTAGTTGGTGGGAGAGAGCCTGCCTGGCATGCACAAAGCACTGGGTTTAATGGGCAGCAGAACAAAACAAAAGGAAGAAATGAAAAAGAGACAGAGAGAGGAGAGGAAGGAGAAAGGAAGAAAGAAAGAAAGAAAGAAAGAAAGAAAGAAAGAAAGAAAGAAAGAAAGAAAGAAAGGCAAGTTTCTGGGGGCCTTAGGTCCCCGTGATGGTTGCCAGGGAGATACACATCCACATCTTTAGGTGGAATTCATGGCTTGGGAAGTGTGTGTGTGTGTGTGTGTGTGTGTGTGTGTGTGTGTGTGTGTGTGTTAGTAAAAGGGGGCTGCCAAGCAAGGCCACCAGCTTCTGATGAGCCACTGGTCTGATGGGGGAGGGGCTTTTGGAGATGAATAATTCATTTTAAAGCCTTTTGTTTTTTGAGGCAGGGGTTCCTTATGTAGTCCAGGATGGTCTTACACTCACTATGTAGCCAAGACTGGCCTCACGCTCATGATCCCTCCTGCCTCAGCCTCCCGAGTGCTGGGGTTGCCAATGTGTACCAGAACACCTGCTTCATTTCGGGTTTTACTTGTGGGAATGTGTCCCTTTGCGAGGACAGGTAGATATTTAATCTTCCCATCTGCATTGACTGACTGACTGTTCCGGACCCTTCACCAGGACAGAATTTTCTAGACCTGTTGAGAGGTCAAGCAAACACAGGATAACATGCCCACTCCTTCCTACGAAGAGTAGGAAAGGAAGCCTGGCCAGCCTTGGAGATACTGGCGTGGAGATATTGGGCAAAGAGGGGAAGGTGTTTTCCACCCTGGCGCTTTCTTTGCAAGACCCTTGTGGCTTCTCACTTGGACTGGTGCAGTAGCCACCTGGTAACACACAGCCTCCAGCTCTGGCATCTTCAGAAAAGAAGGAACACTCAGGATTGGCAGCCTCTTAGCCCCAGGGATATCCTGTAGTCCTAGTTAGTTTACTTTTAATTTCTTTAAAATTTTTATTCCCCCAGCCTATGTGTACTACGGGCATCTAGAGCTCTATGTTTCAATTTATTAACTTATTTTTGACAAGGGGTAGTAATAACTGTATAAAGGAAATGTTTAGGAGGAAAGAGGGAAACCATATTCACAACCTCATTATCCAAATGTAACCTTGGTCATTCTAAAATTTATTTTGCATATAACCTCCGCATCCTCAGTGTATTCATTCAGTTCACCAAGTTCTTATGGAGTGCTTATGTGTGCCAGGCATTGCTTATGTCACCAGGGATACAGCTTCAGACAGCACAGAGAGAAGTCGGTGAGCTTGCCTGGTGTAAACGGAGCACGATACACCGTTATCGATCTTTAGAAATTGCAAACGTTATTTACATTTTTCTAAATGACCATTGACTGCTCGCATGGTAAGCTACCATGTGAAGAAGAAAATTTATTAAAACATCCATCAGTTGGGACCACGGCCTCTCTGCAAATAGAGATGAAGAATGATTTTTCACATTGCATGCCCAGCCCCCAGCACTGTGTCCAACAAACAAATGCAAATATTCAGCAAATATTAGCTGAAACGGCTCCTTGTCCCTGGTCTGGGGAGAGCAGTAGTGTGGCTATGATCATGTCTGTGTCTGGAAGCTTCTGGGGAGTTGTTTCCTGCAGACAGAGCTCTTCAAACTTTCCTATCAAAGTTTCCCAGACAGTGGCAGAAAATGAACATTTTGGGACCTGAGTGCTGTAAATGGCGATTAGAAAGCATATATGCTTTTAAATATAATTAGCAGGACAGGAGCGTGGTAGAATGTTTGTGACCTAGAGCCGTGAGCCTTGCTGTTCCCTGTGTGTGCCTCTGAGAAGATTAACACCCCACGTGGGTGCACACAGCAGGCTCCACGCATCCCTAAGGCTGGAGCTACCGCCAGTGGGTGTTGCTCTAATGGCTACCAATGCACCCTAATTTCCTGACCTGTTATACTTTTTCGTCGTTGTTATTAGAGACTGAAGCAAAGCCTTGTGTGTGCCAAGCGCTCACTAAGCCTCTGATGGGTATTTTTACTGCTCCATCTTCCTGTGTGAGTGGCCTCACTCTAGTCCTGGCAGAACTGGGTGATACAGTGGGTTGTGTGGTATCCACTCCGCAAATACGGAGTCCCGTGGTGCCGCCTTCTTTGGATAAGGGTTTTCCTAGATGAGCCAGTTAAGATGCAGGCATCAGGGGTCCTCCTCGATTGTGGCTGTTGGCCTTAGCCTGGGCACAGAGTAGGGGCTGGGCACTGAGGTGAGAGCACCGCGTGTGGAGGAGGATGAGGCCGGGACAGGCACATGCACAGGTGACGCACTTCCCAGGCTGGAGACAGAGCCCCGTCCATCGCTCCTCACGGTCCCCGGAGGAAACCAACCTGGCCGGTGCCTTGATCATGGACTTCGGCTTCCAGAACCTCGAGACAAATCGCAGCTGATTAAACCACTGAAACAAAAAAGATGAAGGTGTGGTATATTATATACACGATCGAACTCCCCACAGTGAATGTGATCATTATGTACCACAACTAATAAAAATATTCCCCCCCCCATTTAAATAAACCATTTTGTTTTTGCCACTTTGTTATGCAGGCCTAGTGAACAAATCCAGGTGGTTGGTAGTAAAGCTCTTTTATATAGCCTTGGTGTAAGATGACCCCTGAAGCTTTTGATTTTATAATTTCATAACTTGGAGGGTGAGCACTGTCCCGAGAGTCCGCTTGCATTACTCGGCTGGGCCATGCCGGATCCGAGCTCCACTCGTGATGTGCCGGGTCGATTGGTGCCCATTCTGTGAAGGAGTGAAGGCTCTAATTGAATCTATGTAAAGAAACTTCCGTCCCACTGCGTCTGCCCAAGGAAAATAGTCTTTCATCCTGATTCTTCCTGTCCGCACCTATGACTCCCTGAATTTGCTCAAACTAGAGCTCTAGGGAAATTCCTGGAAACAGTTCCAACTGTGTGTCCAAACTGTGGCCTGCTGTTTTATTTTCACCTTTAAAAGCATGTTATAATAAAAAATATTTTATTAGGATGTTTCGTTATTTATGTACATTAACAGTATTATAAATTTTATGCGCATTGGTAACCATTGCTAGTTGACTATGTGGCTGTTTTGCTGTAATAGGCGGGGTTCCAGGTGGGCTTTCCTCACCACCCTACTCCCAGGCCCAGGAGGACCTGCCCACACACGCCAGGCTCCATCCGAATTTGAGAAATGAGCATAGGCCAGGATATAGCTCAGTGGCACAGTGCCTGCCTGGCAAGTGCAAGGTCATGAGTTCGATCCCTGGTATAAACAAACAAACAAAACATGAGACAGTAAATTGCAGTGACCTCCTAAAGGAGATGAATGAACTGAACCCCTCTGGCCAGCTGAAACCAGAGCTGAGTCTCAATGCAAAAAGTAAACAGGAACACTGATGCTTATTTGCAGGTGGGTAGATAGCTGGTATGCAGGCCTCGGCCGGGGGGTGTGCCCCGGTATGGTTGTAGTGTGGTGTGTGCAAGTTTAGGTTCACGGCACCCCGAAGCTCTGATCTGTGAGTTTCTAACAACTCCCTTTATCTCATGGGGCTTAATACAGCTTATTATATGATAGTGTACAAGTGTTGTTTGGATGCAAGGTCAACTTTTTTTCTTCTTTTCCATAAATATTCTATCACTAAGCTACATCTTTAGCCCTTTTATTTTTTTATTCTGAGGCTCTGGCTGAGAATAAAAACTCATAATCCTCCTGCCTCAGCCTCCAGAGGAGCTGAGATTACAGCTGTTCGCCACCATGTTCAGCTGCAAAGGGATTTCTAAGAAGATGGGGTAAGAAGGTAAAAGTATGCAGCACCACGTCAGAGGGACCCGTGCTCTGGAACAGAAGGGTGGGGGTGGTTTAGTGCTGAGATGCTGGAGTCTGCTGGAGCAGCTGGTGCCGTGTGGCCAGTGGAGCTGAGACTTTCCAGTTCGGGAGTTTGTGGGGTGGGGAAGCTTTGCTGGTGGTAGCTGGCCTTGGCATTGTGAGTGTGGGGCTGCTGCCCAAGGCCCATCAGCATGCAAGTGAGGAGGCCTGGATGCACTACAATTCTACTGCCTTTCTGGCAGGCATTGGTCAGCAGAGGCTGGTCAGTGGGCCTTCCATTGTTTCTAACTACAGTCTGACCTCCACGTCTTTTCACACTCACTTGGCCCAGATGTTAGTACAGATGGGTGTGCAGGGCCACGGTCTCATGGTGTGTGCTCTGGGCCAAATCAATTCCTGATTTTTTTCTCCAGTGCCACTGGGTGAGGCCTTTGCCACCCTCGACTTTGCAAAGGGATAGCATCAGGCTGTTTCACCATTTTATCCCAAAGCTAAGGATCATAAACCTGGAAATGAGAATCTCTCTTGCTACTTATGTGCCCAATACCTCACTGCCAGAGGGCTACATGCTGTATATGTTTTATTTCTAAACCCTTGAGAAGGCAGGATTATCATCACTTGTGTTGTACATATAAGAAAAATTGGAACTTTGGGAGGTTAAATACGTAACCAGCTTGAAGTTATATCTTTGGCGGGTGGTGGAGTTGGTTTTCAAGTTGTCAGGACACTAGTGGTTATGTGACCCAAGCATTATGTTTAGACAAGGAAGAGGCTGCATGGATATTGTGGGATCCTCCCAAAGGGACCTGGCTCAGTACCAGCAGATTGATAACTCAGTCTTTTTCTCATGCCTCTCTGTCCAGTGCTCTACCTGTATTTTCTTGGATGCTGTGTTTCCTTTTCTTTTTAGATAAGAGCAGCTATGCATTCCTCATGGGAACTCAGGGGGCCCTGGAAGGCACAGGGACATTTTCTCAGCAATGGAGGTCTGGTCTCCAGCTGGAAACAGGTCCTCTGGCTGGAAGGGCAGCTGTGATATTGCAAAAGTTATATTTTGGCTTCATTCCCATTTCCTGACAAACAGTGCTGAGGATCAGCTTTATATGCTACAGAGCCAGTAATAATTAATAAGTGTAAATTGGCACAAAAATAAATTGAGACTCTTCCCTAGGCCTACATGACTTGTGGCAAGACCCACAGCTGGCTTAAGGACAGTTAATCTTCAAACCAATGGCCAGAGCTGAGACCAGCAAACAGTCTGTGAAGTTCCGACCGTTCTAGGGTTTTACTGTGTTTCCCAGCCTGGCTTTGAACTCCTAGGCTCAAGGGATTTCCTACTCAGCTCTTAAGAGGCTGAGATTACAGGTGTGTGCTACCACACCCAGCTATGATGAGTTTTGCTAAATGTAAGCAAGATAATATGGCTGCTGAGGACTTGACTTGTGCAAATTCCTTCTAGCTCAGTAGTCACAATTAGCAGGCAATCAGGTTACTGGTAAACCATGATCTTCCCTGTGTACTTTTTTGAAAATGCTTTGTTCCTCAGTTCTTAAACCCTGACTATTAGAAGTTCACCCCTATCACTTCCTACAGGCCACCAGCACCCCTCCCACCCCACCAAGCAGTGCATCTAATACAGCCAAGGATAGAGAACAAGGAAACTTCATAAAGGGAAATGAAATATTCAGTTGAGCCCCAAATTGCTTTTCTGGACACTTCAGCAAATAGTATGTGGAACAGGAAGGGCTGTGCTTTTACGTGGGCTGCAAGAGATGCCTGGAAAATACAAAGCAGGCAGCACTTAGCATGAGTGGGATCCTTTGTTATGGTTTAACCATGAAGCACCCCCCACTAAAGATTCATGTATGCAGGGCTTGATTCTCTATTTTTTTTTTTTTTTTTGTCTTTTTTATCGGTACCGGGGATCAAACTCATGACTGCCTGCTTGCAAGGCAGGTGCTTATGCTGCTGAGCTAAATCCCTAGCCCCCTGGGACTTGATTCTCAATGCAACAATGTTCAAAGAGAGGCGGTTGAATCATGAGGTCACTAACCTCGTGAATGAGCCAGTCCACCGACGAGCTCACAGCTGACTGTGTTGCTGGGAGGTGGGGTCTGGTTGGCGGAAGTATCTCTGCAAAATGCGCCTTTGAAGGCTACCTCTCGTCCGGGCCCCTTCCTTTCTGGCTTTTCCTCTTGGTCCGCTTTCTGGAAGCTATGAGATAGCAGCTGTGCTCCATCACAGGCCTAAATCAATGGAGTCAGCTGACCATGTGCTGAACTCTCTGAAACCATGAGCTAAAACCATGAGCTTAAGTTGTTTATGTCCGATATTTTGGTGACAGCAATGGTAGAGCTGATCAATGCACTCTCTGAGAGGAAGCCCAGTTCATCTTAGCAGGTTCAGCGAGGCAACAGGAAGTCCAGTGGCCAGGCCAGGTAGGATGAGAGACAATGCTGGCTGCACTTACCTGTTCTCACCCCTCTGCAGCAGTCTTGTGTTGTGCAAGAAAGTCTCAGAGGGGACCTGCTTCTGTGTTTCATCAAGCCCACTCTGACACTTTTATCAGCTAGTATTGGCACAAGATTTCTATTCTCATTCCCCCCCCCCGTAGTGTCAAATTCCTGTAGTTTAGAAAACTACAGGTGCATAAGGTGTATCCCTGGATGAGACAGGGACACAGGGAAATTGGGAGAAGAAGTGACCCTCTCTCCAAAGGTATCCTCTTTTCCAAAATTTCTTAGGTAATATTAGCAGCTTTCTGGAGCATAATTTACATAAGTAAACAATCAGTTTTAGAATACATATAATAAGGTTGTTTCGAGATGGGGTTTTACTATGCTTCCCAGGCTGGCTTTAAACTCCTGGGCTCAGGGAACCTCCTGCCTCAGCCTCTTGAGCAGCTGAGGCTACAGATGCATGCTACCACACCTAGCTATGATGAGTTTTGCTAAGAGGCTCTTTAACTAGAGCAATCACAATAGGAGCATTTTATCTGCCTTTAAGAAAGCCCCCCTTTTTAAAAAAAGTCCCTTATCCCCCTCTGCTGTCCACAGCTTTCCTTTTCCCCTGGCTTCTGGCAGTCCATGGTCTCATCCCCCCCCCATACTTTTGACATTTTGAGAATTTCTCATGAAAAGAATCCTACAGCGGACACCTGTATGATTTTGCATCTGTCTTTTTTCCTATAGCAGAACAGAGGTTTTAAGGTTCATGTCACTTTTCCAATAGTCCCTTTCTTGTTGTCTCCTAATTGGGCTTAAAATACTGAAATTTAGTATTTTACTGATTTTAAGTTACAGTTCAGTGACGTTAAGCAATGCACACTGCCCTACAATCACCACTACCATCCGCTTGCAGAACGCTGTCTTCCCAAACCACAACTCTGTGCACACCAACCACCAGCCACCCCCTGCCCAGAGCCCATTTCTGATCATTTTTAAGCATATAGTATGTGGGAACAGTGCTTGCTGGGCACAAGATAGAAGGTGCAAGAACAGCAATGTGGACACGAGAGAGGGGTTCAGGGATTCCCTCCTCCTGCACTGCTTCCCCGGCCAACCAAAATAATGCACTCCACCCCTGTCCCAGGAGCTACTCAGGTCTGACTGTAAAATGGGAGGAAGAGCAGGTGACTTCCCTGTCCCTACATGGGCTCTGCCCTGCTAGATTCTGAAGCGTGGAGTGACGGAACAACTGGTCCCCAGCAAGCTTCCCTGTGGCATCAGGAGTAGCACCGGCAGTTGATGCTCTGCAGAGGAGCTAACAGGATAGCTTTGTCCACCAAAGCCATAGACACTTCCTCATCTCGAAGTCCAACCCTTGCGTTCTGCCAGGAAGCAACTTTCAGGGACAACTGGAGTCCACAGGGGACAGGCTCCCTCATGTTTCTGACCCATGTCAATTTCTGGAGTCATCCGAGTGGTCCTGCAGCCATAGATGATTTCAGTTTGAATGAGTGCAGGCAGAGGTATTCCCCTTGGGGAGTGTCATGGAAACCAATTAAACCCGGGTTCTGCGGGAAACAGAGGCCCTGTGTTCCCGGGATGCCTTGGGGCTTGGTCCATTTCACATCATGGGCTTCCTACGCTTACAACTTTATGCTCTCCTAACGAAAGAAGCAGAAGAGAGCTATGAGCCCCGTCTGTCAGCTGACAGCGTCATGACAGTGGGAGTCCTGTCTACACCTTCATTCCAGGAGCTGGCACTTTGTGACCCCGTGGGGTGAGGACATGTGCTGATGATTGAATGAGAAAGCACAGTAATGCACTCCCCCTCTGGAAGAATGGTGCTTGATGCATCTGGAAACAAATGAAGGCCAGTGTCTATGGGTGCACCAGTCACGCCTGGGGATTTTAAGTATCACAAGCTGAATTGGAGCCTGCAAGCGTGAAAGCTGCCCAGACTGTCTCATCTGCCTGCATCCTGTAGCTTCACACCCTCTTACATGCATACTGTCAGCTCCAGCGTGTGTGTGTGTGTGTGTGTGTGTGTGTGTGTGTGTGTGTGTTTGTGTTTTATGTGGGGTTTTATTATGGTTTATGTCAGTGGCCCCCATGCCTCATTTGCATTGCATTTGTTTGCATTTGCATTGTGCCTTTGTGATTGGTTCATTGTCTAGCACTTGGATTGATGGTGTCAGTGCTCCACCCACATAGGGGTGGAGCCAGGATGTGATGTAATGGCAGGAAGAAGGTGTGTGTGTGTCTCTCTCTCTTGCCGGTTTCCCTCTTGCTGTTTGCTGCTCCAATGAACTGTGGCCCCGCCATGCCACCCTGCCTTGGAGCCAACTGAGTATAGACTGAAACCTCCAAAAACTGTAAGAAAAAAACCTTTCCTTTCCCAACTTTCAGTATCAGGTATTTTGTCTCAGCAATGAGTTAAAAGTAACTAAGAGGTTTTAATAGGAAGCATTTCTTTGATCACATCACTTTGAGTTTTAAAACGATACTAAAAAGGGTAAAATCTAGCTCAAGGGTAGAGTACTTGCCTAGTATAGGTGAGGTCCTAGGTTCGTGCACAAAAAATGAAATGAATAGAAATGAAATGAGACCGTATCTAATAGGTGCCCAAAACAGTGAAGCTGCATCCCGAGAGGTCCCAAGAATCAAAGGAGAACGCAAATTCAGTTAAGACAGTGTGTCAGCAGTTTCCTCTACCACTGTATTCCTGGTCTCAGCCTCCTAGGATGCCTGATATATAGGTGTTCAAGAAATTGAACGGCTCCTGTGATAAATGCAGGGGTCAGAACTACATAGGAAGCTTGCATTTCGCTGCCCCAAGGTTGTTTAGACACAGTGAAGGCCACTGACCCTGCAGATGAAGAAGCACAGCATGTGAGTTCTACAAGACAGTCCCCTGGAGGGAGACTGTACTCCCCAAGATTCTCCTGAGAGGGCCAGAGAACGCGGGAACAGGTCGTATGAGGTATTAGCTATCTTATGACTGCAGAATGTCAGGGGCCAGGATGACTTTATCATGTCCAAGGCAGCTCTGGCTCCACACACCCTCGTCTACTGGCAGGGGAAAAAAAAGTGATGCCAGCATAAGGAAAATTCCATGAAGGAACTGTTAACGGAAGGTGTGTGGGGCAGGGGGCTGGTGATCCAGAGATGCCTGCAAGGTGTGGGGAGCAAATCCTGAAGCTAACCTGAGGCCTACAGGGAAGATTCAGGGGATATTTCCAGAGCCCAGAGAGAGCAGCTGTGGGAGGTGTCCACTGGCAGGTGCTGTGGCCCTCAGCAGTCCTCTTGTGAACTACTGGGGAAGAAGCTTTCTCCAGTACTGACACCAAAGCCCCGATGTGTCACGGGAACGCGGAAATTAAACTGCTGTATACGGAGCCATGCAGTCAGGGAGTAGGCATCAAAGCCTTCAGGACTGTTCTGTGTCTTCTTGGCCATAGCTTGTGAGTGGACCAGCCTGAAAGGGGGACTCTAGAGCTGATGACTCAGGGGAGCTGCCTTGCAGATCCTGGCTCCGTTTGCCACGGCTACACAGAAATGTTTAATGCCCGAAGGCATTCCCAACCATGGAGAGAATAAATCAGACTATTAATCATAGGTTCAGCCATGATTTAGCAGAGAAAGGAAGAGGGAAACTGCCCAAGGAGCTGAAGGCTCCTGTCTCCACCTCAGAAGTGGCTTCTCTAGCTCTAGTCAAGTCTCAGACAAGACCCGAGCTCCGGTCAATCCCATTTGCAACCTCAAGGGAGATCTCTTGACTGTGTCTCACATTGCCTGAATTGGACATTTGTCATCTTTTTGTGACTGCTGAGTAGTCACATGTAAGCCAGTAGAATTCCTTCCTGAATGGATGTGAGTGGAAGAAAGCCTGTCTGTGAGCATGCTTGCTTTCTGTAAAAGAGATTGATAGTTAGCTAATCAGGAACCCCATTTCCCGGCCTCCCTTGCAACCAGGCCAGGTGATTGAATTCTGACCAAAAGCATGGAACCACTTACAGACCTGGCCAGTCAGACCGCCCCTGCACAGCCCCTTCTCCCTCTCCTTTCACCCTCCACCCCACTCTCTGGGGGCCGATGGCCTAGGGAGCTGTTGAAGCTGATGGTATCTTTTTCAGCCCAGGTCCTTGTAAAATGGAATGGCTTAGCAGCCTGATATCTTTCGTTGGATAAGTCTATGAGATTCTCAGCCAAAATCTCTTTCTACAGCTTGCAACTAAGAACCCAGACTTACACAGCATCAATAAAAATGATTGGTCTATAAAGAATTTATTTTATGGGTAAATTGAATTCTTAGCCCAGAATACAGCAATCACTGTAACTCACTGTCATTCATACGGTGCTTGTGCGGGTCATTAACAGAGCACTGCTGGCTGTTATGTGTGACTTGTGGCCTGGAATTCATTCTGATGTTGAAAAGCCGTCTTCAAGGTTGGTAGGTCATACATCAAACCTTTTAGACCAGTTTCCTGAAGAGGGAAAGAGGAGAAGGATAAAAGTAAAACAGACACTGAGGATAATGACAGAGCAGACACACGGTTCCTGCTAAGCCTCGGCTTGGTAACTCACAACAGGCTTGTGGTCAGACCTAGCAGAGAGAGGGCTCGTGTTATCCTCGCTGACTGTAGTGGAGCCTTAGTTTGCACCTCGCAGGCTTAACCATATTGCTGATAACAATTAAGGACTCAATTTTCTCCACCCGAGATGCACAATGAGAACCACTAAGAAAATAAAATACAAGTTGGTCATGCTTGTATTTTCAAGTGGGGCACTTGAAATAATTTGCTCGAGGCACCAAAGTTTTCCTCAACCATCACCAAGAATCTTCATTTCTCAGGTCATTTCAGGCCAAGCTGATAGTGGGAAGTGCTTTTAAATGGCCCGAAGGGCTCCTGGCTCTCTCTCCACTCTGGCTGCAGTCAGAGGCTCTGTCTGCCTCAGTTATTTGTAAAAGCTGGCTAGTCAAAGCCAAGGAGCCCTGCAAACAGCCTGTGTTTGCCAGGCTGAGCCAACCAAATATGTGGGCAGGAAGTCTGCCTGGAGGGTATTTGCCTGGCTCACCATTACATGGTTGTGAGGGTTAGGTGAGTGCGGGCCAGGGTGTCAGACTTCAGGTGGATCCTGGGAGAAAGGAGATGGAATTGTTGCCAAGTCCTGTGGGACCCTGGAGAGCCCATGCTCGCTGGGGCTGGGAGGGTGATTACAGCTGACAGAGGAAGAGCGATGGAGGGGAGGAGCCTGGTGGTGTTTGTCTGATAAGCATTTGTGGATTTTTTTCCAGGATGAATATCGTGGCACAGTTCCCAGACCTCCCTGACCCTGGCCACCTGGAATGGTCCCTTGAGAGTGGTGAGCCTGGAGCACAGGGGACACCCTTCCCTCTTCACCTGGGGTGGGGACACCTGGTAATCCACACAAGCGCGGCTTCTGGAAAGTTTGAAGCTTGTGGGTTGAAGGATCTTGGAGAGAGGGGTACTGTCTCATCTGGGGACTCAGTTTCCCCAACACAGTTGGCAGCTAACGGGGTCTTTCTACATCCAGGCTTATGGAAGACCTGGTGGTCTGCTGCCTGCCCACTGCTTAGCCACTGCCTGCCCACTGCCTCCGTAGGCTGCCACACAGGGTACCTGGTGCTGCAGGGAAAAATCCAGGACTGTATGTCCCACCCCAGGCCATTACTTCCCCTATCCCATCTCCACCTGCCTCGGGACCTGGTGAGGGAGGAGCAGTGAGTCTTCTGGGAGTGGGAATCCTGGACTCAGACCCCAAGGAGCAGTGTCCTAGTTTGCCATTCTGGTCACATCAACTGTGTTTTTAGCTCTCTCTGCCTCAGTTTCCTTCCCCTATGATGAAAGTCCCTACTACATAACATGGTCACAACATCAGCGATTTCCTATATGTGGAACCCATGGGCCACTGCTGTAGTAAATGCTAGGTTAAATGTCAAGGTCATGATTTCCGTGTGACGTGAGCTGGACTCAAGTCCAGACTAATCCCAGCACTCTGGGAGGCTGAGGCAGAAGGACTACATTCAAGCCTAGGCTGGGCAACTTAGCAACTAAGCAATACTCTTTCTCAAAATAAAAATTAAAAAGGGCAGGGGATGTAGCTCAGTGAAGAAGCCCTGGGTTCAGTCCCCAGCACTGCAAAAAAGTAACACAAACACTAAACCCAGGGCTGACTGTGTCTCAGCCCCCAGTCCTCAGCCCAGTTGATTTCTCCTCTTATTCAAGCACTGTTCCTGTGTGTCTCTCAGGCTGGGCAGGGCTGGTCTTCCACCTCTGAGATGACCCTCATCTAGTTTTAACAGTTCACCTCCCACTGGATGGGAGGCTCCTGGAGCGTGGACACTGAGTCTTTTGTGGTCATTTTCAGACTCTAGTTCTGTCCAGATGCTCAGGGTTTGTGGAGGGAAGGAGGCATTTTTCACTGCTCTGTGCCACGAGAAACCCCATCCATGCAGTAAAGACTGGCCAGGGCCAAGGGCTCTGGCTCTGCAGTCCCTGTAGTGTAGGGTCACAGCCCTACACAAGCTGGAAGCCCTGTGGACTGACTTCTGGGAGGATACCCATGTCTAGTCACTCTCCCGGAGCCCTTCACAGGATCCAAACTCATTACAGCAAGCAAGAAGAGGTGATCTGCAGTGGGCGCTTCCTGAGATAAGTGTGTCTCAGACGTAATTGGGGTTGGCCAGGGGCGACTGGCCCTAATTAATAAAAATGCTGTTCAGTCATTAGACTGTCTGTGAGCCCTGGCGCGCCTACACAGCCCAGAGGCCTCCATCTTGGCTCCGGGTGGCTCCCTTCTTAAACATTCATTTAATCCAAATGTTCGCATCAGTGCACAAGGCAAGTCATTGACAGTCTAAATAATATAAGCTGAGCCCTGCTGACAGCGGGAAGTCTCACGCACGAAATTCCACAGCCGTCTCAGTTCTGAGTGAGGCAGGGACTGGTAGGTCGTGTCCTTGGATTCAGAGGCAACCCCCCAAGAACCCAGCCAGGACCCTGGCAAGGCGAATCCTTCACGAGACTCAGGAAAGGAGCTGTACAGAGTAGGTGTGGCAGGCAGGCACATAGCACTCCATTTTCCCAAAGATGTCTCCATTCTAATTGCCACAACCTGTGAAGATAGTCACTTACAAGGCAAGAGGGATTTTGCAGATGCAATTAAATTTAAAGACTTTATAATTAAGTTAAGAAACTTGAGATGGGGGATTATCTGCATTATATCTGAGTAGGTATCATATAATCGCAGAAGAGTCCCTAAAAGGAGGAAGAGAGACTAGAACTAAGGGACAATGTGAGGATGGAGGTAAAGGTTGAAAGGAGGGACAATTTGAAGATGCTAAACTGTTAGTTTTCATGATGGAAGAAGGGGCCACGAGCCAACAAAGCAGGCAGCCTGTAAAAACTGGTCGGTGCAGCCCAATGGACACTGAGTTTAGATTTTTTTTTTAAGTACTGGGCATTGAACCAGGGTGTTGTGCCTGCTAGATAAGCGCTCTACCACTGAACCACCTCCCATCTTGCACTTCTCACCAGGTTTTCCAAGCTGGCCTCAAACCTGAGTTGGAAAATGCCTTTGTGAGAGGTCTGTTACAGTGGCCACCAGAAGTTCACTGGCAGGATATTTGTTTCTAATGCAAATTTTCGTTCAGTCTGCAGGTATTTCCCATTTCTTCGCTGGGTTCCAGAGGAGCATGGGGACTGGAAGGGAAGGCTTCAAGAAGGTGAAGGGAGGTTGCTTATTGGCCATCCGTCCACATGCAGGGAAGTTGTCCTGCTTGGCCCAACTTTACATAGCGGTTGTCAGTTTGTCTTCTCTTTTGTGGGGAGGGGGTTATTGTTTATGTCTATGTGTTTCTCTAAAGCCTCATGGGCTCATATATGGGGGTTTTGGAAGATGATTGGATTATTGGGGCTTATAGCTGTTAAGAGGTGGAGAAGAGGTAGGTCGGGGGTGTGGTCTGGCGGTAGCTTGTCCTCCTCTGTGCTTCTCTACCACGTCTTTCTGCTTTGGAACCAGCCAACCATGCAAGGACTGAAACTTCAAACTGTGAGACAGAATAAACCTCTCATCCTTTAAGTTGTGATGTTGGTATTGTCCCAGCAACAAGTAAAGTAACAATGACAGGAGCCCCTATTTCTTAACATCTTTACCTTTAGAGACATTTGCCTGTTTGGCTTCTTTGCGCCCCCTCACCCAGCCTCCTTTGTTGGTCCTGTCTGGTGAGGCTGTAGCTCCCCACTCCTCCCACCTGGACCCCCAATCTCTTCCAAATATGGAGGATAACATTTGTAAGTTGCACTGGGTTAGGGTCACGAGGTACCAGCCAGAGTGGGCTGGCTCCAAGACTCCAGTTGTCCCTTGGCATCTAGTGGCCCCGTGGAGCAGAGCTGCTCAGACTCCATGCTGCACCAAGGTCACCAAGGGCCAAGGTTTGTAACATAAGCAGATCTGGAGGCCCCGACAGCCTTCCCAGAGGTACACAGGCTCAATGTAACCTTGCTGCTCCAACTGTTGTTCTCAAAGAAACAGCCCCCCTGCCCCCCATATCCTTAGAGC
This sequence comes from Cavia porcellus, assembly GCF_034190915.1. Taxonomy (NCBI): domain Eukaryota; kingdom Metazoa; phylum Chordata; class Mammalia; order Rodentia; family Caviidae; genus Cavia; species Cavia porcellus. Next base: position 36,720,906 of record NW_026947504.1, on the reverse strand, counting down.
TCGTGAGGAATGGAAAGGCGCAGACTCCATCCCCCAGGGGACCACATCAGAGCCTGCAAGCTAACAGGTCCCCAGAGGATTCCCCTGCACTTTAGAACTTCAGGATGCTGGGCCTTGGATCCAGGTTCTCAGTTTAGCATGCATCGGAAACACCTGCAGAGCTTGTTAAACATTTCTGGGTTCCACGATCAGAATTTATGATTCACCTCATCTCGGCTGGAGCCCAGGACGCTGGCGTGTGTAACAGGTCCCAGCTGACGCTGATGCAGTGGCCCAGAGACCCCATGGGACAAGCGCTGCCAGACCCCTTCCTCGGGTCTGGTACAGAAACCCTAGAATGAACCTCAGGGCCACGCTCACGTCTGAAGTCAGCTTCTGAGTCCTCCCCATTTTCTTTGATGCTGGACTTTTGGTGCTTTCATGAAAATAACACATGTATTTTAATTTTATGGAGTTTTTATAGAACGAGCAACAGGTGCAGGCTGTCGCTCCGCCGGGACCTGTTTGACCCCATGAGGAATTGTGCATCTCTGGCTCTTCGTTCTTCAGCAAGAAGGGAGGGTTGGATGGGGATGACAAAATTCTACACCTTAGAGCCTTTTTCATCTCCTGGGTGAAAGCAGAAGTTGAAAATGACCGCATCTTGGCTTTTTCATAATTTTTTGGTCATATCCTTGATTTATTCAAGTCAGAAACGCAATCTTCTTCTAGAACTGGCACAAAGGGATAATAAAATTTCTTTTCTTCCTCGCTTTATTGTAAAAACAATATTCTAAAATGCCGAAGACAATTTAAGAGCTTAGAAACTTCAAGCCACTCTAACACAACAGCTGTTTCCCCTCTGCTGCGCTCTCCTCAGGGATGTGGGTAATTTCTGAGTTAGCAAGCATTTCTAGACTGCGTCTTCACAGAGTTGAATCCTAAACACATCACCGGTGATACGAGAATAAATTAGTTCACTCTGAAGTCACCACCATTGGCTGATGTGCTAAGTGTGGTTGGCACCTCATGGATTCTGTGGCTTTTATTTTTTATTAGAGCTGTGCTGGCCATTTGCTTCCATGTGTTTGCTTACAGTCTGCATTCACTGAGTGTCCTCACCTGTGGGTTGTCTATTCGGGTTTAATGAAGAAAGTACAAATCTAGGCATTAATAATCATGATGATATGAGGGTGCTACCTTCCCGACCCTCATTCCTCCCCTGGGAAATAGGAGGCCACTGCAAGGGTCTAGTGTGGTGTCTGGAACATAATAAAGGTGGTTTTTCTGGGGTTCTGCGTTCATCTTCTGGGGGTTGGTGGTGATCTAAATATATCTGATATTCACTTTAACAATGACAGTTTCTTGAATGCACTTAGAGAAAAATGACATCTTGGTGAATCCAGTAACCCAGTTTTCCTCATTTGCAAACTAGGGCCAATAATATATCTATTACTGACTTTTGAGGATTGAATGAGGTGATCCTTATAAAAGACTTAGCCTTAAGTGCATAATACATGGGAAACATTCAATGAATGGTGGTCTTATTATATCCTCTGTCACATTTATAACCTAACTTTAATCTTAGCCAGGTTGCTTTCCAATTTGAAGTGGATCTCATTTAAATTTAGAAGAATATTCTGAACTTTGAATTGAAGGACTTATTTGCATTTTGAAAGTCTCAAGCAAGACATTGTACTAAGCCTGGTCCCAAAGCTCCCATTTAAGAAACAAGGAGTAAACATTGTGGAAATAAAGACATTTGCATAATGTCAAGCAGAAATAACTATGGTCAAGAAGAAGAAAGTATCTTTTAAAAATTGATTCCTTTTTTCCCCTTGTACATATATCAACAGAATCTCTTGAAGGAATTTCATTCAACATTACGAAAAGATTTACCAAAGTGCCATAAATAATGTCAGATTGAAGATGCATACACATAAGTACGTTGTTTCTCATATGCACCTGAGAATACAGAGCCCTGAGGCAGAGGTTTTTCATTTCTTATAGCACAGCAAATCCATAGCAGCGCTTTGTACACCTAAAGTGCTTGGCAGCCTTCGAAGGAGTCTTTCACACATTTCCTACTTTGATTTTTCCAGTGATCCCTGAGGTAAGCGAAGGAGGTTTTACAGGTCTTCTACCAGTGGTAGGAACTCCAAGCCATAGAGAAGCTCCAGATTGTCAGAGCTGCGCCTGTCTGCAGGTGCTCAGACTCTGGAGCCAGGGCTCAGCTCTCCAAGTGAGAACCCATTGGTCTAAACCCATCTACTGAACCCCGGTGGTCTTTGTCAACCTGGTCCAACCCAACAACAGGTATAGAAAGAACATTTGTGAGCCCCAGACAATCTTCCAATGAAAAGCTTTCACAGTAAGACAGCACGTATGGCCTGCCACCAAGGACGGCTGAGAGTGCCAACTGGCCTGATTCCACCTGGGGACACCATGTGATTCATGTGGCCACACCTGGTCTTCAAGCAGCTGGAAAAAAGTGTAGGGAGTGTTGGAGAAAGATGCTGATATGGTGGAGGAGTAGGACACACATCCATGCCCCCAGGACTTCCTGCCAGTAAGCACTTGCCAGCTCTCTAATTGCATTTTCTTCTTGTGGAGCTGGCAGACAGGACTCAGGAAAGGCATGTGGATGACACAGACGAAGGACACATTCAGTGCTACTTCCTCCAGCTCACAGATGATGCTTATGAACATTCTCTTGGCCATGTGACCTGGAGTAACCCCGTGAACCTAGCGCTGAAGGCACTAGGTGATCTCATAAGATTACTGACAAACACTAGCTACTTCAAGCAAGGTTAGACAAACAGGCTTTCTAGTTGCATACAATAAATACTGACAATTATGTGTTCATGGTGTTTATAGGTAGAGTTCCTTCCCAACTGTGTAGTTGTCCTTGCCAGAGAGACAGTCTTGAGAGCTGCGTTAGTCAGTTTCACATTACTGTAATGAAGTTCCTGAGGCAGGTTAGCATTATAGAAGTTCACTTAGCTCACAGAAGCTGGAGGTTCAAAATCTGAGCATCATGATATCAGTTCTTTAAACCACAGCAGCCACTTTCTGGAATTGCTACTGTTCTCCTCCTCCCACATGGTCTGGGGCACCTGCAGAGAACTCTGGATTGTGGGCCAGGAGAATGTGGCCAAAGACAGATCTCATCATTCTTAGTCTTGGGTTCTGGGGTAAGGCAATCCTGTCCTGAACTCAGTCTCTTTAACAGTGAGGGCAGGTGTTTGATTCTTCCTACACAGTGTTTGTTCTTCTTACACATGCAGGTGGGATAAAGGTGGTAATGTGTGTAAAAGAGCACTTTTCCCCCAGAAACTTAAAAAATTCAGTACCTTTCTAACGATGAAAGTAATTTGGTTGTAAAAGCTGAAGTATTTAAAAATATATAACCTCATCATTATTAACTTTTGGTTCCCCCTTTCTGCTGGGGTCTATACACTTACAACCTCTCACATGGCTCATGCAAGAATTTCCTGGTCCATGTAAGCATGTTCTGGGATTTGGGACTGTTTCATTTTGCTGAAATAGAATCATATCAAACACAGGGTTCTCTACTTTCTTTTTTATGTGATAATATTGCATTAAACATTCCCATAACTCTGTAAGTATGAATAGTCTTTCTTGCCTTGATTTCTGTATAAATACATACACGTTCAAGTGTATAAAAGTGATATATGAAATCATTTTTAACCAGTTTTCCATTCCAATACCCTAACCAAATTACCACCTTCCTATATTTATTTCATTCTTCCTTCCACATTTCTATAATCATACGAAACATTTACAAATGCTTACATTCTTTAAGAGAGAGGTTCTCATTACTTGTTTAAAAGATTGAATAATGTACATGCTATTCTTATTCCACCCAATAAAATCTCATGAAAATACATACTTATAATTCAACTAGATTGGTGCATGGGTTTTAATGACTGGCTATTATCTGATGAGGTGGAGACAATTTTGTGCTGGTAAAATGTATAGTACAGAGCTTTTTAGGGAAAGCCCTGACTGGTAGTGTTTGCTAATGTCTCTGCCCTAAATATTTGCACTATGCTTAATTTCAAGATAGAAATGCGTTGGTTGGTCAGAGTGGAATTAAGGGAGAGATGTGTGCAGCATCTCAGGAGAACGTCCCAGAAATCTGCTGGGGGAAGTTCCGTGGAGAATTCAGCTCCTGTCTACTAACACACTGATTGTTTCCGGATTTGCCTCCCTCACAAAAAAACTGCTGTATTAAAGCCACCTTGTAGCCGTAATTTTTAAATTGCTTCTTTTATTCCTATGTGTTAGATTCTCTAGGAGTAAGAGTGTTGGTTCATAAAGAATGCAGATTTAAAAACAAAACCTTAGTAAGTGCAGGCAGATTGTTTTTCAAATAGTCGTTTAAAAAGCAGTTATAATTTACCTTTCTGCCAATAACGTCAGAGGGAACCTTTTCTCCACCCTCTAACCTCCAGCCCCAAACAGCCGAGGGAGGATCAGTAGGGAGGCAAAGTCCCATTTAATCAGAATAAGGGAGGGAATTTATTGACTCAGTTACGTGGTTGGCCGCCAGTCTGATCGTGGGGAGTGTGGAGCACACACCTGAGAATGATCGTGACCATGAAGTGAGACAGGAAGGTACTTGTCCCCACACGCTTCGGCCAGGCCTTAGCAGCTTCCTCGGGTGGAGACTCACCTGTGCTCCTGGTCCCTCACCCTGGAGTTTCTCCAGGACAGTGTAGAATCAACGCACCTGAGTTTCTGGGGGTCTCCGACAACCTTAACTTACCAGCAGCTGGAATTCTTCTAGCTACCACATTGCACTTTTAAACTTCACATGCATTTTGCATTCTATTCCAAATCTGGTTTCTTTAACTGAACAAAGAATGATTTAAGTAATTTCACAATAAAAGTTTTTACCTAACATAACAACCATCATGAACCCTGAGGATGCTGCTTCTTGTGTACTTCATGATCTTAAATAGTTCAGCACCTGGCCCGGTATGTGGTCCAGCATAGTGGTGCAGTGCAGAGCATGGCTCTGGTGGGACCTGCCGCCTCCACCTTGACCCTGTCTCTTGGACTCTGCACACCTCCAGCTACAGGACGGATCTGGGCTGCATGCGCCATGGCCCCTAAAACAAAACTCTCCTTCTCCCCTGCCCCACCAACCCCCATTCCTTCTCGTTACAGCCCTTCCAAGCACAGGGTATCTGTGTCCACCAGTGACCTTTCCCGATCAGCCTCTCCCTCCTTCTGGGTATTGGTGTGACTGTCTGCTCTTCTCCATCCTGGCCACTCCTTAGGTCCCTAAGGAGTATGTACTGACATGGTAGCCAAGGGGCCCCCAGCCTGCCATTCTTGCTTCCCCCAGTGTTTCCTCCTCACTGTTCCCTAGATTTGCTCCCCAAAATCCTTGTCTAACTCCCCGTTGCCTACAGAAATGCAAACCAATAACTGCTGACATAGCTTGTCCACTCTTTCCCTCCAATCCTCCTGTCCACTTGCTCCCTGCCTCACTCCCTGCAGTTGAAGGCTCATCTGATTTTTGGCCATTCCTGAGTATTTTAATGAGTAGGCTCAAACTGCGAAGTATACCACATTGTTCAAGACCCAAGTCTTGACCTTCCTTGACACTTCCCTACCTTAAGCATTTATTGTCCCTTTTGTGTTTCTAATTATTCTGTGTACACATTTCTATTGTAGCCATTATACTGTACTTTAGATTTCTACCTATGGGTCTGTCTCTTACTGATTCTTAGAGCCTCAAAGGTGGAGCCCTATCTTAGTTTTCTATGGAGAAGACTGTGCCTTTGAAAAGTCATTTTAAAAGACTGCACTGGGAATGCAGGATGGGTATTGATCTTGCATTTTGGCTTCTATGCTTCTTGATAGCAGCTTTGCCATGCTTGGACTTTTCCCCCTGGCCCATCTCCAGCTCTCCAGGGAGCAGCCAGAGCCTGCTTTCCCAGTCACCCATGCAGTCAGCACACAGAGCTGAGGCATAGACTCTGCCAAATAAGACCCACTCTGTGCCAGCCGTCAGCCTGGTGGCTTGTGACCACAACACAGAACAGGTCTGGCAAGAACAGTGGCGGGCTGGGAGGTAGCAATGGTGACAGCAATGGTCATGGTTGTCCCCAGAGCCTGAGGTCATAGCATGAGCCTAAGGTGTGTTCTGTCTTAGTCCTGGTTGGGTAGGCTTCAGGCTGACTCCTTGGCTCTTGGGGAGTCCATGAAATTCCTCTGTATCTTCGACAGTGTCTCTGAAACCACTGAAAAGTTTTCAGTCTGTCACTGACTGATAGTTTTGCAAAATATAAGCAAGAATCACTAGAAAAATGAAACATGAAGTCAAACAAAAACCCCAAAGCAAACAAATACAAGTGCCAACTTTGATCATTAATTCAACAACATAAAATTGTTGTCAAGTTGCTATAAGTTGTCAAATCTCCACTTACAATTTGCCATGGCTTGGTGACAGAGTGCACACAGAGGGAAACAGCCCACAGCATAGCCCAAGTGCCACCTCAGTCAGTTCCTCAGGGGACTGGCCCGCATAGGCTCTCTCTGCAGCTGACAGCCTTGCTGGCCCAGTGGACAAGGTGGGTGCTACTTCCTCTTACAGCTGAGGAAACTTAGGAGCAGCAATGGGTCACAGTGTTACCAAGTCTCAGGGTTCAGCAATGCTGTATAGTAAAGAGGAGAAGTTGACAGATTGCTGGCATAGACTTCTGTGTTTAATAGTCATGAGTGGATGTGAAGAAAATTAGACACTGCAGTCTCGTAAGAGTACAGGTTCCTGGAGATTCTTGCAGTGGGCCAGGGGGAGTGGTCAGCTGTGTTCTAGAGAAGACACCAGGGGTCTGTACCCCTAATCCTCAGGATGCTGAAGCTGAGCATATAGCCTGACTGTCCAACTTGGGCAGTCAACATCCTGGACTTCAGAGCTCTGATCCCAGTGACCAGAGGCAACTTACCCTGATTTCTTACATAGGGGAAGGGGGCAGGGGCAGCCAAAGGTCCTGTCTTCTTTGTCTCTAGAAACTGCCTCACAGTTTGGAGTCACCAAGTGACCTTACTAGAAGGTGGTCAGGTCCAGATGAGAACTTACTGGACATCCCAGTACTGACCACAGTTCAGGTGCTGGAGAGTTGACCTGTAGCGAGTATAACACAATCCCTGCCTAGGTGTGCTTTGTTCTAGGGGACAGAGAGACACAGTAATAACCATAACGAAGAGAAGTGACAGTGACACACCTGTCACTTAACACCCTGACTTATACACTTAAAAAGGGCTCAAATGTGACCATGGGAGACAGAGAAAGCTACCCTAAATACACTTTGGGGACATATTTTGGGCTGGTTATTGTGGGAAACTGCAGACCCAGGAGCAGCTTTGAATGCCATCTTTGTAAAACAAATTTACATCTCTGTACAGGAGCTTGACATTCGTAAAAGCATCTGTTCAAGAAAGGTGTTGCTCCAGCCCCCAAATCAGTACATTCTAACAATTACAATCAAGTGGCTTTTGTAATTTAGTTAATTACATTATCTTGATGGGAGTCAGGACACAGTGTCATGACATAGTGACTATTCTAAGCTCAAGGAATTTGAGCATCTGCATGTGTGGGGAGAAAGGAGTCCAAGCTCCCCTGGAGAGGGCATGACACTCTGGGGTGAGAGATGCCTTGTTTGTGTCCGAGGACAGCCCTGTCCTCACCTCTGTAGGTTACAGGAAAGAACCTGAGCAAACCGGCCTCGATGGTGCTCCTCCCAGTTTAATCACATGCCCCTAGTCCTAACACTTCTCTGCAACTCTCCATTCTTCATCCAGGCAACACTGCATCATTCCTGTTTGGCAGTTTTTCGGGTCTGCAGTCTTCATTTCCTTATGAAGCTAATAAGGGTTCTTGCTTCAGCGATAATGGAAATCAAAACCGAGACACACCATGAATTCACAGACAAAAGCTTTATTTGGAAAGTTCGTTATAGAAAAGAAACAAAGTTGATTATCTTGTAGGCAGCCCAGGAAAGAGAAAAGAGTTGCCTATCCCACAGTCAGAGAAGCACGTAAGGAAGGATGCCTTCTGCTTTTATGGAGTCCCAAAGGAACGCTATTTTTCATGTTCCTCCTCACCAAAAGAGGCAGGTTTCTCTGGATAGGTTAAGTTTAGTAAGTGCACAGGTAGTTAATTTTTTTTTCAGCTGAGTTTGCACACAGCTGAAAATATGCTTAGAATATGTTATGTCTCCCCTCCAGGAGATTTTATTAGGAAAATGCATGACAATGAAGGTCTAATGAAGCTTTGAGTCAGCTCTTGGTGAGATCCATCATTGCGGTCTTCACCTGCACTAGCCTCTTCCAGCTCCTCTGCATATCCCCTCTCCTGTCTCAAGGACTACAGTAACTTGCTCTCTTAATTGACAGTTTGATTTACTTTCTCCTCTTATTGCACAAAGTTACAGCTGCCTGTTTTGTTTTTTCCTTGTAGGCTGTTATTTCAAAGTCCTGGCAATGCCCCCCCCCATCTCAGCTGCTGTGACATACACAACGTAAATTAAATAAATGTGCATGCTTTTCTCTTGTTGCTGTGACACTGAAGTTCTCTGCGGAAGCTGCATCTGTATTAAAGATGCTACAGATGGTCTGACCTTGATTGGGAAAGACATCATGATTGTAGAGAGATGGAATGCTGCAGGTCAAGAGCAAAAATTATGCCAGGTTATCTTGGTCCCTTTAATAACCACTTAGTTTCAACTTCCAAATCTGACCTAATGGTCTTTTAACTATTAGGCAAATCTCACGGAGTGCGTCACTAAGCTAGCAGATGTTTGACCTCCACAACCCTAAAGCTAAGAAAGCTCTAGGACAACACCTGAAACCTCCACATATTTCCTTGCTCTGCTGCAGCCTACCTGGCCAGTGCTTCCCCTAACGTATTTGTCAAAGGCACTGATTTATGGCCTTCATTTTTCTCTGCCTATAAAAGTTCACATAAGCTGTTCTGTTGCAGAATGTGTTCCAATACTTGAATCTGTCTTCTTGCACTGCAGTCACCCTATTTGGCTCAGAATAAACTATTTTCTTGTTTTCTTAGAGGAGAGATTGTTCGTGTCAACATTACTCTGTCTTTTTTTATGGGCACCTTGGCCGTGAACCTCGTGGGGCGAGGTAGAGAACTGTTCGCTGTCTTGCATTAATATCTCACGTCACAGGCACTTACTGGGGATCTAACTATGCACTCCAAAATATGACTGTGGGCCTCAAAAAAAGCCAGCCTCAAATACACTTCTTGGGCATATTTTGAGCTTGTCTTTCTGGGAATCTACAGACCTAGGAGTAGCTCTGACCTGCAGCCCTTTGTAAAATAAATTTATATCTATAAAGGAAATCTACATTAGTAAAATCATCTGTTTGAGGAGCAGGACACACAAAGCAACTTTTGTCATTTGAGAGACATCTGCATAACAAAACCTCCCTTATCCACCATAGGTTCCCCCCTTCACCCCAACCCCTCAGGATCCCAGACCCTTGTTCCTTTGGGTTATATCAGCTTCAGTGTTTTGTCCTTTTGAGTCATGTTTTGTGGGACTCTCAGGTCTACATATGTCATTAAACACAGTTTTCTCCTTTAATCCCTAGCCCAGCTGAAGAATTTAGAAGGGCGGAAGAAGCCGAGCTTCACTCTCCTGTATTAATGAAACTAATACAGATAGAAAGAAATACTTTTCTTCCCTTAATCCCTTAAACATCTATATACATAATTCTGTTTTATTTTCTTTTTAGTTTTTCAAGAACACTAGTAAAGCTTCCCCAAACCTGAAGTAATTTTTATGAATAAGTTAAACTTACAATTACGATGACTCATCGCTTAGACACTCCAATATTGTTTGCTAGTTTTATTCTCTTGCACTTTTCAGTTTAAAGTCTGAAGTGTAAACTCAATTATGCATCAAATTGGAGTAATAGCTGTTAGCTGCCCCATTGCATCAACTTCTTTTAGACATGACTAACATAAATATCAAGTATGCAGACGAGGCAGACAAAAGGGGTCCCACCCTGCCCTTTGCCTCCCAGGGCCACCGGGGAGCATGACCTGAATGATGACTTTCAGCTCCAGGCACTGTTCCCGAGGGCTGGGCAAGAGGGCACTACTTGTCAGTCACAGAGATCCAAGACAAACTTACAACAGTTTAAAAGCCGTATGCCAATCGGAGAATTTTATCTTCAGTCCTTCTGGCATGAGATCGAGTGAGTTTCTAATAGGATGGCCTAGATCTGACGTCAGAATTGGGGATACAAAGGTAAAAGATAACAGCCATTACACTGGAGACTGCTGTGAGCCTTTTTATAGGCCTTCTGTGTACTCTGCAGATGACTTTTTCTATTTCTTTTCTGAGTTTAACTGGCCTACACCCATTCTGCAGAGCGTATTTTGTTTCCTATCTTTGTACTACCCTTTATACCCTTAATAAATATAAAACCTTATTGGCTTATTTCCTGTCCAATTCCTTGTTCAAATAAGAGCCTGGGAGGGACCCCTGGGGAGAGCACAACACCCCAGTAATCCCCTAACACTGAGGCTTCTGAGGAGCAGCAGAGAAATCATACCCACCCACAAAGACCAGCGAGGTGGCAGGGCGCCTTGCTAATATTGCTCCCAAATGCCTTAACCCCTACAGGCCTTGATCAATACCACCTTCCTCCTGCAGATGCCGCGAAAGTCACAGCGGCCACAGTTTCAGCAGTTTTGTGGAAGCACAGGAACTATGCCAAGATTTCCTCAAGGCAGCTGAGGTGTCCTGGATACTCAATGGCTGCTCCAGAAGATTATGACCCTGGTTGTGGTAGACTTGGCCTTTCCCAGATGGCTTTGTCTCATGGGCACTCAGCATGGCTCCACGCAACCTGCTCCCTCTGACTCTATTTCAAAGGCCTAGAGCAGGTCTGCAGAAGGCAGGAAATTGCTCTGTGCAGTCTCCTCCTCCTGTACTCTGTCACACTCCTGTGTCACACTCCTCTGGTCAGTCCAGGAGGACCCTTCCTGCAAGCTGCCTCTGTGTTCACCATGACCTAGGTCTTACTGTAAGCCTCTTTGCTTGGGTGATCCTGCTCTCTCCTTGTGATACTGGGTAGAATGGGCTGGGCAGTCTACACTCCCAGAGCTTGGTAACACCAGGGCTTAGTGATGGGGCTAAGATTTTGGGGGGTTTTGTTTGTTTGTTTTTGGACAGATTTTGTCATCGAAGCCCACAAGCAGGGCCTGTTAAATCCACAGTTATTCTTTAGAATATTTCTATTGATGAATTATTCATTTTATGGGTCTTATTATATGAAACAATGATTACTTAACAGGAAAAATATCAAAAAAGTATCATTTTTAATGTTTGATTGTTTTTAAAAAAGCATCAACATTTTCAACATCAACTTTTTTGTGTGTACAAAGTTTAAAAAAGAAATAAATTCCTATGAACTACAATGAAAATATAAACAGAATGCTACAAAAAAACTTTACTTCAATTATCATACCTACGGCAGTTTGTACACAAGACAACAGAATGCTCCAGTACATACGTCTCACTTGCCCTGACAGCACCTTTGCTTAGCTTTCCTTTCCTACGTGGTGGCCTCGTCACCTATCTTCTCTTCCTATTTTGTCAGGAGCTTTCTCCCATATTGTACAATGTGCCCTTAGCAGGAAAATAAGGTTCAATAAAATCAAATATCAAATATATAATGTGTTCTTAGAATAGACATCAACTACAGTGTAAACACAAATAAAACTCTACTGCAGAAACAATCTTTGCTTCACCTGTTACACCCAGTACATGAACTATAGTGTAAGCACAAATAAAACTCTATCACAAATAATCTTTGATTTGCCCGTCACACCCAGGGCAGTCTTCACACAAGAAAACTGCATGTTCTATCAGCAAGTATCCTTCCACTGGTAACACATATGTTTTGTTTGTCTCTACTTTCTTCTAGCGCACAGTTGATGTCAATTTTTATTTTCCTGTGGTTGTGGTAGTTCCTTGTGCTGCTGTGCCTTCCTGGTCCCCTGTCAGCTCAGCAGTGGTGCTCCACAATTTTTTTATGCAGTTACCTGGGCAGACACATTTTGTTTTTCTTCTGCTGCAAATGATCTCTTATGAACTCTGGTCCCAATCCTCTAAGAAAATTTCTCTGTGATATTTTGACTTCTCTTCTTTGAAAACTATCAAACTATGCCACACACTTTTAAGATTGCGTAAAACATAACCATGGACCAACGTTTTACTGCATAACTAGTCAATCATACCTACTCCAACCTTTGGCTTTGTTGTAGAAAGGTACTATCTCAGGCTTCCATTTTGCAGAGGTTTCCATCACAGTGAAACGGTGATATCAGCAATATCAGTTTGCATCTCTTTGCCAGGCCAATGTTATATCTTTCTGAAATCCAAAGGTTGTACTACATGATTAATTCTCTTTTGAAATTGCAATGTTTCATTGGGAATTTCTGCATTGTTTCCGTGTACAGTTTCTGTGCTGGCCAACTGGTACACTGTTAGCAAATGTTACGTTGACTGGAAAGTGGGAACCAGTTGTTGGCTATCATTTCCTGATTAGTTTGAGAGATGAGAGCAAAATGTTCACATCATTTGGTTTATTACTTATGAATAAGGACTTGGTGGCTGAGCTTCAGGAAACATTTCCAATTTAAAAGCAAAGTAAGTCCTTGAACCTACAAGGGTATAAATTTTCATGCCATATTTTGACCCATCACTTTTCCATAGGCATTTTACATTCCTGTGATGACCGTGAGAAATCCTTGCTAAGTAGAGCAGACCTATAAATGCTCTCAGTTCAGGTAGTAAGGTGTCACAACAGAAACATTTTTGAGTTTGGATATGAGTGCTTATAGAATGTTTTACTTGCATTTCAGCCTGTGCATATTTCATAGCATCTTGTAGCATTTTGCCTGTTACTATATTGGTTGGCAGTGCTGGCCTTCTGTCCAACAGGTTTTACCCCTGCCATGACCTTCTCTATATTTTTAGATCTAGTTCTAACATTGGGTGGTTCTGTTTCATTGCATGACAATTTTGTACCATTTTGACTCATCAGCTATGTACCCACATTGCTGTTTTCTTCATCATCTTGATCAAGGAGATCTGTATTCCGTGTCTGTTTCAGTCAGTTGCTCCATTTCAACACAGGAACCTTTCCTCATGTGATCAACATCGAAGTCATTCTCATCTTCACTATCATACGTCCACTCCAATCATCTGTTATGAAAGCTTGTATTAAAATGGATCATCATCATCATCTATGCATGAGTAATCTGATGACTCACTTTTGACCTCCTATAAAACTTGAAGATCTGGTTTTCCATGTGCCATTGTACTGAGCTGGGCTACTCTATCAGAAAAACAAAGACAAAGACAAAAACAAAAACAAAAACAAAAACAAAAACAAAACAACAACAACAACAACAAAACCATTCTTCACAAATCCTAGAGTGGTGTGGATCTATTGGACCCTCTGTGATGCTCAGAAAAACATACATAAATACTGTTCCATGGAGCATTAGGGTGAGAACTAATCCATTTTTCCACTTTTGCACATATGCACCCTCCCATTCATCACACCGAGTGACTAAACACATAAAGTGCTTCCTATATCCCAAGTACTGAAATGCACATTGGCTAATATAATGCTAAAGCACAAATTTACAGCAGGAAAGTAAGGGCCTGCTGGACCCGGTATTATGTTAATTAACATGGAAGAGTTCTGGAGATGGGTGATGGCATACTGGAAACAGAAGAACTGTGGGATCTGAAGCCTCAAGTCGATCAGCAAAAGCTGGGGTAGAAGCCAAGGTGCTTCAAGGCTCTGGGCCCAAGAAATTGGCAGAGGAGAAACTGAGGCTGCAACCAGGGGTTAGAGGCTTTGAACAGAGAAGATGACGGAGTCCTGAGGCCTTAAGCCTGAAACCATTGGCCAAGATGAAGTAAATCACTGAGGTCTGAGGTCAGCTGTGGTGGTGGTATTCCCCAGAAGACTCAGCAGTCTAACACCCCAGAGAGGGAGCGAAAGTTGTCAGTCAGGCTCCAAAAAGCCACAAAGGGCCTATGAGCCTCACTGTGGTGGTGGTGGAGTCATAGGGTGAGTAGAGTCATGGGGTGAGGGTGTGTGACACCAGGAGTGATACTAACAAGAAGCATAACACTAAAAGCTAAGAAGCAATGGCACTAAGGGCTCGGGGTCACTGGTCATCAAAGCTGAGAGCCACTAACCTTAAGGGAGCAGCACTTTGTCGATCTGTGATTTCTATCTGAATTGGGCAGAAGAGCGCTCAGCGAGGGGGTAACACACAGATCCCTTCTATGCTTACATCAGATGTGTCGCGTCTATGGGCCCCTTCATCTCCGTTTTTAATTCTGGCCTTCTTCATGAGCATCACTGTCCTTGTGAGTTGAAATTTCCTTCTCAGGAGGATGAGTTAGAAGGCTTCTGTCTTCTGGCCGGAGCTGGGTTTGCTTTGTGCCCGAGGCCTTCATATGACACCATAAACTGGAGCTGGAGCTCTGAGTTGCAGGGAAACACTCAGTTAATTTTTCTTTCTGATACTGATATGGATCTTCTACTTCCTCCCTAGATCTGGGCAAATCCTCCAATGACTGGTTGATTTTACATGTTTTAAAAAATTTTGCATAGCTGGGGGATTTTCTTAAGACATTTTAAGGTAATACTCTTATCTGGCTGCACAGACTCTTCATGGATTGGCCCCTCTATCAAGCCCTGATGATTCTTTTGCAGCTAACTTCACTGCCTGACTGGGCAAAATGCTACATTCTTTTAATATTTTCCCATCTGGCAGGTCCACTCTTCTGACAGATATTTTTTAAAAATCCACTTGAATGCTTTGACTTTATGGTCCTGTAGGGTAGGAAATCATTTCCTCATCAGTCACTATGTCCTGACTGACTCCCTTGTAGCAAAAGACACGTGAACAAGAGAAAGGTATGTTCATCTGTTTGATGTAAGTTATGTGTGACACAGCTTCATAAGGAAAGGAAGTCCCAAAGATACACAGGTCTCTGTATTTTTCTGCTAGGCTTAATAAAAAACTGGGTAGTTGCAAAGAATGATGATTGAATAGGAAATATGATACAGTGGTTATAAAACAGGGAGGGCTTAGCAAAACCAGATTCTTCTTGGAGTCATCTGCTAAGTGTGGTCCTTTGCTCCAGGCATAGAGAAGGCACCTCTCAAATGACTGTCTGATGACCTCCTTCAGGGAAAACTAGGAAAAGGTCAGACGGTGATCTTTCTGGGATTTATGGCCTGCTTCTGGGTAATAGGAAGGAGAATGTGGTCTTCCTCCTCCTGCCATTTCTCAAATACCAAGGTGCCAAGCTTGGAGGTGATATATCGTTCACAGTACTAAAGACAAGGAAGAAATTTGTTGCTACTGAGGGGTTCTTTTAAATTATTCACTATTAATAGGTAGCATGCGTGTGCATTCTGACATCAGAATCACAAAAGAGCCAGGAGGAAAAGGCAGTCTTCCTCTTTCTGCCCATAACCTCCTGCTTTTTGTATTTTGAGAAAAGGTCTTGCTATTGCATGTAGTTTAGACGGGCTTCGAACTCGAGATCCTCCTTCCTTGGCTTTCTGAATGCTGTGATTACAAAAGTGTGAGCCACCATGCCTGACCGCCTTATTCTTAATGACCATTAGTGCCTGTTCCTTCCACTAAACCAACTTAACATAGAGTTTGTCAAGGGTCTGCAGTTTACAACCTCACTTGTGCATACCTAGTTGTAGCTAGAGAGGTATAAGTCGGTGTAGAGCTTCCAAGTAGTTTTCCTGAACAAAGACACAGATTTTCTATCTTTCCTCTTCCTTCCTAGAATGCAGCTGCGATGCCTGGATGTGCAGAAGCCATCTTGTGAGCACAAGGAGGAAGCCTATGCTCAAGATGGTTGCATAGAAGAGCAGAAAGTAACTGCGTATAGCTATCATCTCTGTGCTGGGTCACTTACCTCTGCACTTCCTATTTCCTGGGAGAAGATTCTCATTAAATCCAGAGCAGATAAATTGCTGATGCATGTAATTGACTTAATCCTAAATGATGTGATAATATTTTTTGCATGTATGTTTATTTATTGAACTAATCTTCTAGAGATGAAAAATGTGATTTAAAAAGAAAGTTAAACTATACCTTTTTGCTCTCATAGTCTACCACTGTGCTTTTTGCCCTTATATTCCTAATAAGAATATTATCTGTAGGCTGAATTCCCAGAACTTTGAACCCCTAGGTCAAAGGGCAGATGTTTTTACATTTGATTGGCATAAGCTGAATTGTTCTCCATAGAGACTGAACCAATTCTTGGAGAATTCTCAGTGTTCCAGGGAAGGTATCCAGATGGAGACTTCAGGACAGCTATGATCAAAAGCCTAACTGTACTTTAGGATTTCTGCTGGTGAAGTCATTTTCTCTTCTTATTTAGAAGCAGAGAGGTTTCAATGGCACACAGCACTGTGAGATTCACTTATCAATGGAGAGGGAAGGGTCAGAGGAATGCTGGTGGTCATAGGCTGGGAAGTACTTTCCCAGAACTGACCTTAAGTCACATATACGATCTAAAACATAAATCCTTTAACAGATATGAATCGTAGGCTCTTGTAGCATTGACCCTCGCCCCTTCTTTTCTGATTCAATAGACTCCTGCTTCAATTGCACAAACATCTCTTGGGCTTCTACTGGGTCTCAGGTACCAAGCGTGGTGCTGGAAAGAGACAGACATGGGAGTAGGTTGAACTGTGTGCCTCGAAAAGATACATTCACATCCTAAGCCCTCATATGGGTGGATGCGATTTTATTTAGGGATGAAATCTTTGCAGCTGAAGTCATAGTGGATCAAATGTAGACCTTAAATCCAACGGCTGGTGTCTCTACAAGATAAAAGGGGAGGAGATTAGACAGAAGCTGAGCCTGGCTGAAGAAAAGCCAACTACGCTGGGAGCCACTGGGAACCAGGAAGAAGCAGGGAAGAATTCTTCCCAGGAGCTGTCAGAGAGAGGGCATCGATCTCAGGAGGAATAAATGTCTGCTGTTCTAAGTCACTTATTTTGTGGCACTTTGTCACAGCAGTCCTAGAACACAAACACATGTGTCAGAGTTGAACTGCTCCAAAGAAGTGGAGGGGAGGGAGCTCCCTTCCTTCGTAATGAGACATTCGGAGGCATGTATGTTCCGTATCAACCAAGTCACATTATCCACTCCATGTCTGGTTCCCCCACTGGATTGGATCTCTTTGGGGAAGCAACTATGTCCTATTTATTTCTGTGCATCCAGCCTAACGGGTATCCCCTACATATGGAAAAAC
This sequence comes from Cavia porcellus, assembly GCF_034190915.1. Lineage (NCBI taxonomy): Eukaryota > Metazoa > Chordata > Mammalia > Rodentia > Caviidae > Cavia > Cavia porcellus. The sequence continues at coordinate 36,703,540 of NW_026947504.1, read as the reverse complement.
TGGATCTCCCAAATGATCAGCCATCCACCTTTAGAAAGGGAGGTGCATGGTAGACAGCTTAGGGGTGATGAGTGCCGTCATCCCCGGCATCCCCTGAGACTTACTGCCTTTCGTGGTCCTCCAGCTTCTCACATTCTTCTTCCTATTAACAATATTATCATCCTCATTGTCATCCAGGACAAACTCAGGCACTTCTGCCTCCTCTGTCTCCCTACAGCAAGTGAGACAGCTCTTCCTGTCCAGCCTTCTTTGACTTGTTTCTCTATGTTCTCTCTCTCTCTCTCTCTCTCTCTCTCTCTCTCTCTCTCTGTCTGTCTCTCTCTCTCAATGCTCTCCCTTCACCTCAGCTGCACTTGTAACCCTGTCATCCTTGGTGACCCCAATCTGCAACTCCCCATGGATAGCCCCCAGATCCTATTGTAGGCTCAGGTGACCACTCTTCGGTTGGGACTTAACCCATCCACACTGATCTTACTCTTTCCCCAGCCCAGTCCTCCCCTCATGCATCCTACCACAGTAATGGGCTCCAAGATCTCCCAACTTGCTCACCCCAGAGGTTCCGGAGTCACACTCCTCACCTGCCATATCTCCCTCAGGACCAGCCATCCTCTGCAATCCTTTGCCTTTTTCCACCAGGCTGCTGCGCCCCGACCTGGGCTCCGGTGATGGTCTCTCGCCTCTAGTATTACTGCTCCTCCTCATTTCTCCAGACTATACCAAGAACGATTGTAAACCAAGGCAATCCTCAATCTGATCGCATAATTATCCCACCTAAAACCCTACGACAAGTTATTAAGGCAGTGCTCCTTTATCTGCTTCAGCTTTTCCAGTGTGAGCTACTGCAAGCACATTAAAATTTCCTGTATTCCTCACACTTGCTTACTGTCTTCACTCCCTGACCCTTGTGTGTAGGGTTCCTTCTGCCTGGAATATTGCTTTCTCCCTTTTTAATCAGACTGCTCTCAACTCAATTTTCTGATCTCAGTCTGTAAACTAAATCCCACTTCACTGGAAAGCCTATTTCTAGGCGCCCACACACAATCTCCTGCGGTACCGCGCCACTGCCCCTTGCCCTCCTTGGTCTCACCTGTAATTATTGGTTCCTTTTTAGCTGCAAAATTGCATGAGAACAAAGACCATTGTGGCTCCGGAGCCCGACAACCATCACCGCAGAGAGGATGTTCAATAAAGAGTGAATGAAGCCTACATATAGATATCTTCATCATTTCAGAAGTGTCTGTGAAAGTCGGGAAAGCCAGGGTGAATTTACATAATCTCACTCCCTCCTTTAAGATCTAGTTGAAGGTGGCGGGTCCTTGGGGGACATGCCCTGGAACAATGTATGTTTTCCTGAGTTCTCTTCTCTTGTTTCTTTCTGCCTCCTCTCTGGCATGAGGTGAGCTGCCTTGACACCCCCCCAGAAGCAACAGAGCAAAATGCCCATGAACTGAACCCTCTGCTGCCATTACCCAAAACAAACCTTCCCTTATTTACGTTGATTTGCTGTCAGGTACATTGTACGGTGATGAGGATCTGCCCAACCCAGACCCCACATGTCTCTCTGAGATGCCAGCTCTGCTCCTACTGACCCTGTGTGCTCCTTCCTGCCTGGACTGCTTTGCTCACACTCATGCCAGGCTCTGCTGATCACCTGGCTGAGAGTGTGACTTGTCCTTGTCACAGAATCTGTTCTTCTAGTTCCATTTCTCTTGGCTACCCAAGTTCCATCTTCAGTGAGTCCTGCACGTGTCCCATCTGCTCAGTGTCAGCCCCTTGATGCTCTGCTGTCTGTTCCCAGATGTGGCCTTCTGTTGGTCTCCTTCAGAAAGCACCTGGTCAGTCCAAGTTGCCCTCTTCTTGGCATCATTCCTGAAGTCTCCAATCACGGCATCCTGCATCCTTGCCAGAGGGCACTTTTTCTGAGCTGAGGCTCTCACAAGTATGCCCTTCTGCCACAGCTGACAGGCCACAGAGAGAGTATGGGTTCGAGGGAGGAAAATCTGGAGAGTTATCTTTGTCTTTTGCTTAATTATCAGAATGTATATTATAATAGAGAAAATGAAGACACCATGGTTGGCTATAAATACAGAAAAAGACGTGTAAACATAGCTAGCCAATCACCTACTAGTTATACACTGTCCCATTGATAAATTGCAATTATATAGTGCTATTAAACATGTGTCCTTGAGTAGAACAGTATGTTAGACTATTTTGAATGTTTACTTGCATACACCTCCAAACTGTACCTTAGATAACCTCATCCTTCTTGGACAGATGTTAATCAGCCATATTTATTTGGGCACAGCTAAAATCTGCTAGGTAACGGTCTCATCCAACGTGGTTGTGTTTTGCCAGGAAGCTTTCTAGAGAGAGTTTGTGTCCTGACAGTGGGTCACAGGGAGGCTTTCTCCATCACTTCTACAACAAGAAAGAACATGCAAAAATAAGAACAGAGTGAGAAGGGCAGCCCATATAGCAAATGAGGAGGGCGCATATTTTCTAAGTGATGCTGGTTCAGACTTCTATTATTGTGGATGCGACCTTTTTAGTTTATATAGTGGTTGATGTGACTAATTAACCAATTTTGAATTACTTAATATCATTTGTTGGTGTTGATTTTCCTTAAGAAACAACAGAAGCAATCCAGTTCAGTGTTTTGTTCTTGGATAGGGAAGCAGCCTGTGGAGATGGCCATTGTTTAACACAGATGGAACCCATCAATCACCCACCAGTCACCAAGTTATTCCTGAAGAGCAGAGCAAAACTGGCCAGGCTCACCTTCCTGTGGGGAGATGGTGCATGTGATGAATCCCTGGGAGGGCAAAAGGGCTTATCAGTGATGTCCTGGAAAATATGTACCCTGCAAAGTGAGGGCAGGGAGGGAACTCTTGTAGAGGAAGAGCACCCAGAGCATCGAGATGTCTTGCTTCCGTTTTAACATATCTCTAATCAGGCCTCAGGCACCATGACCATGTGTCTGGCATAAATTTCTGCTTCACTGAGGCTACGAAGGCACTGATAATTAGTGATAGTCTGATTCTTTAATCTACTTGTGTCCCTGCTAGTGGTCCTCTGCCAAAGTAAGCGATTACAGGTTGTGTGAGAGAAGTGAACTCAGCAGCACAACCTCCTCTCATACTTATTTACTCTTTTCCAGCTCTGGTTGAATTTATAACCTAGAAGAAAGGCAAAAATGAGAGAGAGACAGACAGACAGAGACAGAGAGAGACAGACAGACCCAGAGACAAAGAGAGACAGAGACATAGAGAGACAGAGGTCTCATGCATGCCTGGCAAGCTCTCTACCAGGCTTGGGAATCAGTTTTTCCCTTGAAGTTGAGCAGCTTATTTGAGGGAAAGTAGTAGAATCTATCTACTGGCAGAAAGGTTCTCTCTGAAGACAGATGTGTAGTGTTATGTTGTGTGTTACAGTAACACAGACAACCAGACATCAGTGAAAGGAGACTCAGAATGCTCCAGAAAACGGACTCCTGGGTGGAGCTTCCTGCTATTTCCAAGTTGGATATGTGGAGGACAAACGAGGTTATAAGAAAGAATGAGAACACTGGATCCAGAGAATTTGAAGGTTGAATCTTGGTCTCGCTGTAGTGTGGCTTTGAGCTTTACTGTCTTTATGAATTGTGAAGACTTGGTGAAATGGTGTGATCTGTTGCTGTGTGACAAATTATCCCAAAGCTTAGTGATTTAACAACACAGATTATCTTAGTTTCTGTGGCTCAAGAACCCACACAGGGCATAGAGGAGTCCATTACTTCCAGCTTTGGTAAGTCAGGAGAAGGATCACTGGGAGTCATTTTATAAGCAGTGTACTACAAGGTGCATACATAAGCGCCTATCACTGTTGGTGCTAGTCTTAATATGGGTTGTGCTGCTATAACAAATTCTTGAGGCCAAATAATTTATAAACAACCGATTTATTTTTTTACTGTTATAGCTGCATTATCTCATGGCAGAAGGCAGAAGAACAAGAGAACACGCAGTGGAAGGGGCTGAAATCATTGCTTTGCCAGGAACCCGCTTGCTCCATAACAAATCTACTCTCAGTAACATTAATTCATTCATGAAGACAGAGACATCATGACCTTATCTCTCCTTGAAGGTCCTATTTCATAGCATCACTGCATTAGGGATGAAGTTACCAACACACGAAACTGAGGAAGTACATTCAAACCATAGCAGCGCTCAGTTAGTGTTAGCACTCTCACTGCCTGTTCATTGACCAAGTTCTAGAACTTTCTTGCTGCTGTGGTAGCTCTACTTGGACTAGAGATAATCTGTGGTCCTTGGAAATCTCCAAGCCACCCAGAGCTGCAGATTGCTTCAGCCTTCTCTATCTGGCCAGAGGTAACAAGGTTTTCTTGGATAGCTCTTTCTGAAGTCCAAGGAGGCCAGAGACAGATTCTCTCCTTCACGAAGCATTTCTGAGCTCCTGGTATATACTGAAAGCAACAAGACAGACTGAAGTTCTGACTCAACTGGAGCTCACTATAGGGGAAGCAAATACACACATGCAAAATAATTCAGGACAACACGGGCATTTTCTCCTTAAAGTCAGGAATCTTGGGGCTGGGGATTTAGCTCAGCGGCATAAGTACCTGCCTTGCAAGCAGGCGGTCGTGAGTTTGATCTCTGGCACCGATAGAAAGGAAAAAATAAGAAAGAAAGAAAGAAAGAAAGAAAGAAAGAAAGAAAGAAAGAAAGAAAGAAAGAAAGAAAGAAAGTCAGGAATCTGTTCCTGAAAATTAGACATTAGATATTCTGTGCAAAGAATCCAACCTGAGAGCTCATTTCTCATTATGTTAAATTGGGAAAATAGTAATGTGCGACAAATCCCCCCAAACCTCCAGGCAATTTCCTAATCTATAACCTGGACACAGTTATGACCTGTAGAATGTACAACGATGAACACTTTTTTGCTTGTCTTGATCTCTTACCAACAAGAAAGCTGTTAGCAGTCGCTCTGTGTAGTAATACATCCAATTTGCTTGCCACCTCACTTAAAGTGAGTCCTGACAAATAAAGAAATAGCAAATAATTTTCAGCGGTAAAAATCATAAAGCAGTTTCCTGGAGAGGGCTGTTATTCACCAAGCCAAGAACGCTGAGGCCGGAGGGGTGGAAAAGCCCGAAAGCATTCAATCCTTTGCTGTCACTTTTCTAAAAATGTACTAGTGGCTTCTGACATGGTACCAATTGTGTCTGGAGAATAACTACAGATTCTCATGCACATCATTTTATTAAAGATGTCACAGTGAGCTCTTGGGGCATAAGTATATGTTTTTTCCCTATATTAATGTGGACGGAAGAGAATGTTGCTTTGAGACATGTGTGTATTCTTTGAAAATTTGGCTACTGCAGACCAGGAGGAATCCTACCCTTAGCATATTAACTTAGAGGGGAAGTGGTGAAATATATGATGGGAAAAAAGAATAGCAAGTTACAAGTTGAAATAATGTGATCAGTACCAAGGTGGCATTTAAATAAATACCTAAGGAAGGAGACATTGTATGGATTTTAGGGTGATGGGTCAGATAAACACCGCTGTCAGAGGAAATAGCAAAGCAAAGTTCCCGAGTATTCTGGAATGTTCTATACCAGGGACCTGGCCAAGACCCCCGGCTGTCTGAGAGGTACAGCAAAGGATGAAATCAAAAGATAAAGACAATATAAAGAGTGCATAGAGGGGTCTAAGGGGTCAGTGCTTTAGGATGAGCAGACACAAAAAGTCTCCAAGATTGCCACTATTTATTAAGTACGTACCCACATTTAGAGAGGGCAGTGAGTGACTGAAGAAACGGCAGGGCGGGCTGTGGCTGCTGAGGGCCAGCAACGAGAGGAAGAAAGCATGAGACCTTAGTTAATAGGGAACCTGTTTTTCCCCCAAGCAAAACTTTTACTACTGCTACTGCAATGCTCTAAATAAGCACAGACCCCTCAGCAGATCTGCCCTGTGAGCTCCAGGTGTCACAGACCATTGAGGCTTTAGCTGCAGCCAGGATAGAGCAGGAATTTCCACATATCAACATGCTTAGAAGGGAAGGCAAGCACCAGCCTTGCACAGACCCTCTCCTCAAACCACAGTTTGTGGTCCCTGACAGTTCTAGGAAAAAGGAGGAGGCCAGCAGGGGGATAGCACAGAGGGGTTATGAATACAGGCTGGTAGAAGATCTAGGCAGAGACATGAAGAGGATGATGTATTATTTTCACTTTGGATGAGCGGGGTAACCACTGAAAGCTCTGTATTATTATCAGTCTAAGGATAATTGGAGATCTTTTGCAGAACAGCCCAATCAACTGGCCATTGCATCTTCCCTGGTGAGCTAACTTCTGCAGCACACAGACCAGAAGGCAGGAGCTGAGCACAAGAAGTCCAAGGGCGGGACTTTGCCCTGACCTCCCACAGACAACTGAGTGGTAAGGACAAAGGCAGGATGATCTTTGCTTCTGTAGTTTTCTTGTAGAGTGAGACATGCATCAGAATTTGTTGCCTATCTGATTCCCCTAGTACCGTAATCCCCAAAGTGATTTACATCTGGGGGGGTGGGCAAGGAGAGTCTGTGTCATTCAGGGGAACCTCTGTTGCTGGTGCTTTCCATAAAGGCTCTCATTTCAACTGTCTGGCTGCCTGGTGAGGTCGTTGCTTTATATCCTCATTGTACAGATGAGGATACTAAGTTCAAGGGGTAAGGAACTTTCCCAGGGTCACAGAGCTAGTAAGCTCATGGGTGACATTCAAACCTTGAAACTTCTGGCACCAGAGCCAAGTGTCCTTACACTGCCTAGTATGTGGCCAGTGTCTACCTTGAGAAATATGATTGACAGGGTCACACAAGGTCATGGTCAAGGTCAAGGTGATCAGGTGTTTCCTACTTGACAATAAGTCACTGTAGAGTCCCCTAGATGTGTTGGGGGAGGGTTCAGAAGATTGGGGAGGGAGCTGGGTGCACATTCTTAGGAAAGGAGTAGGATTGGAATATTATCATGCCTTCCTGGGAGAAGAGGCCATCCTCTGCCTTTTCCACTGGGTGATTCATGCTCTAACTCCACATTACGTATTCATCATACTGAAATCTGGAAATCATTTAAATTAATGATGTAGAGAGTCTAAATGAATCTCACTATTAATGCTCAGACATTTCAGTGAAGGATCCATTGACTGGGAGTTCCTGCTAAAGATAAACCATTTGATAAGAAATCTAAATGAAAATGGAAAATAAAAGCATCAGATATTCTTCCTTTTTTTGCAATGATAAGATGATTCCAAGTAAATCCATAGTATAAAATCACAGCTGGTTTTTCTTTTAATGGTGAAATATGGGGAATTTTTAAAGTTTTACTGCGCCTAGGGGCTGGAGGTATGAAATTTTGCTAAATAGGATACACTCATCAAGCCCATTTTATTAGCTCTACTGACAGTGCTTTCAATTTTTTAAACAGTTGCATTAAAAAGCATCTACAGGGAGACACAGCAATCTCAGTTAATCCCATAGTAATAAAAACCAGCCACTAAAGTGCTGCTGTGACAATAATGACCAACATGCGGGTTAGAAGATGGACTGGAAGGGGATTTCCTGCCAGAGAGTGTTACGGACTCACCTCAATACTCTCCTTCCTTAGCAAGCAGAACCAAGCTCATCTTTTTTGTCAAGCGTTGCTGAGCTTGCCTATCGGCAGACACAGTTGAAGTAACCTCCCAGCATCCTTCCCTGTGCTTGGAGTCTGAAAGTATCCCTGGTGACCAATCCCAGTGGGAACTGCTTTTCTAGTTCTGGGCTGACTGAGTGAAAATGTTCAATGAATAAACATTTGTGGCATAGCCACCATATGCAAAGCCCTGGGAAGTGTGAAGGAGAGGAGGAATGGGTTGTTAACTATCCACGGAAAGAGCTGACCTCTAATGGAATGTGGGGGTTTCCCTAGGAGCTGGAGGACAGAGGAAACAGGAAGTGTGGTAGACACTGCAGCCAAGTGTGGAGGGTTTGGAAGAGAAATAAGTGGCAATTATGTAACTAAACACAATGGGTTCAGCCAATGAACCACTTAGGAGGTAAAGGTGTGAAGAGGTCAATTATTTGCCTCAAGCAAAGAGCCTATGAGGATAAATCCCAAAGCAGAAGCAGCGTCTCTCCCCAAAGAAAGCAAGAAGATTTTCTTGGAAGAAATTCGTGCAAATTCATATTGGAAAGAAGTGGGCACATTTCTGGACACAGTTAGCTTGGGGGGCGTAATACAAATTTTGTCATAAAGGTGCATTATTTTGCATGTAAAATTCCCATGTTTATTTTTTAGAATATTTTTATTGATAAGTATTCATTGTAAGTTTATCAGTCTTATTATATTAAATAATTACTTAAGAAAAATATAAAAACACAAAATATTGAATTTTAGTATTTATTGAGTGTTTATAAAAAAATTAACATTTTTAAAAATTCCAAAACACACATTGCTGTCATGGACAGCACATGTGCTGTGCTTTTCTGGTCTTTTCCAAGGACACACTGGGCATCTGGCTGATCTTGCTGTCTTGTCAGGAGGTTCTTATACAATGCATATTTAACAGGAACATAAAACAGCAATAAAATAAAATATTTTTTATTTGTAAAAATAAAGCAGTTTCAAAACAGGTTAGTAGGAGAGTTACAACAATTAATACATTGCATATTGTTGTCCTCATAGTATTTATTCAGAATAAAAGATCTCTTTTCAATGAACTAAGCTGTGTAACTATCTTAACCATCTTGTGTATAAATATATATTTTTCTTTCTCCCTTCCTTTCTTTCTCCATCACTGTACATTATTTATTCCTTCAGTTTCTCACACTAGTGAGACAATACCATGTTCACATATGTGGGTTTGATTTACTTCATTTATGAGTATGGTCTCTAGTTTCATTCATTTCCCTAAAAAGCCTTCCAGTTTATCCTTCTTTATGGCTGAGTAATACTCCATCATATAAAAACACACTTTTTATCCATTCCTCAGTTGATGGGCATTTGGGTTGTATCCAAGATTTAGCTATTACAAATTGTGCTGCTATAAACATGGGTGCACATATATTGGTTTGATATGCCGTTTTAAATTCTTCTGGGAAGAGGTCTAGAAGGGAAATAGCTGGATTGAATGAGACCTCTAATTCTAGTTTTTAAAGGAATCTCCACACTGATTTCCACAGTGTTTGCAGCAGTCTACACATCCTCCAACACTGGAGAAGGGTTCCTTCTTCCCCACAGCCCTGCCAGCATTTGTAATTGGTTGATTTTTTGATGAGAGCCATTCTTTCTCGGGGGAGAATATCAGTTTTTATTTTGTTTATTTTTTAGGGGGCGAGGTTTTCATGTATTTATTTCTACCTATTTTTTCTTCTAGTAAATTTACTGTTTGTTTGGCTTTTATTGGGAATTGAACTCATGAACCTTACACTTGTCATGCAAGCACTGTGCCACTGAGCCATAGCCCTGATTCACAGTGTTGTTTTAATTGACATCTGTCAAATGACCAGTGATGCTGAACGTTTTTTCATGTATTTATTTGTCACTTGTTATTTCTTCCTTTGAGAAGTGTCTATTCATCTCAGATGCCCATTTTTGGATTGGGTCTTTGAATTTGGGGGATCTGACTTTTTTTCAATTCTCTATATGTCTTAGATATAAATCTTTTATCTGAGGGACAACTGGCTATAATTTTTTCCCACCCTGTGGGTTGTCTTTCCTCTCTGTTGGTAATTTCTTTTGTTGTGCAAAAACGTTTTAATAAAGTGAGACCCCATTTGGTGATTCTTTGTAATATTTCCCCTGCAGTCTGGATTTTGCTCAGGAAGTCTCTGCCTATATCTATATCTATTTTTTCTTCTAGTAAATCTACTATTTCTATTTTAATTTGGATATTTGACCACTTTGACTTTAGTTTAGTGCATGGTGATAGACACAGGTCTAGTTTTGGTCCTTGGCATGTGGAAAGCCAGTTTTTCCTGCACCATTTATTAAAGAGACTGTCTTTGTCCTCGTGAACATCTTTGGCTGCTTTGGCAAAGGCAAGGTGGCTGAGTGGGATTGGAGCTGCATCTGCATCTATTATTCTATTCCACTGATCCTCAGGCCTGTTTTGTTTTTATTTTTATTTTTGCCAATACCACACTGATTTTGTCACAGTAGCTTAACAGTATAATTTCATATCTGGGATTGTGATGCCCCCTGACTATCTTTTGTTGCCCAGAATTGCTTTTGCTGTTTGAGGTCTTTTCTGGTTCCAAATGAAATTTTAGGAATATTTTCTCTAGATCTGTGGGGTTTGCTAATCATATTTTAATTGGGATTTCATTAAATCCATATAGTACTTTTGGGAGAGAAATGAGGCCATTTTCACTATGTTCTTCCTATCCAAGAGCAAGGAATATCTTTCCATTTTCTGATATCTTCTTCAATCTGCTCTTTTAGGGTACTGTAATTCTCACTATACAGATCTTTCACGTCCTTTGTTAGACTGATTGCTAAGTATACCAGTCTTTTAGATGCTGTTGTAAAGGGTGTGCTTTCCCTAATTTCTCTCTCTCTCTGTGAGTTTGTTGCTTGTGTTCAAGAATGTTTTTGATTTTTGAGTGTTGACTTTGTATCCCATCATACTGCTGAATTTGGACATTAAATCTTCAAGTTTTTTGGTGGAGATTTAGGGTCTTCTATGTAGAGCCTCTTGTTGTCTGTAAATAATGATTATTTAACTTGTTCTTTTCCTATCTTTATTCCTTTTATTTTTTTCTCTTTCCTAATTTCTCTGGCTAATGTTTCCAGAACTGTATTGAATAGGGTTGGTGACAACAGACCTCTCTGTCTTATTCTTGATTTTAGAATGAAAGATTTCAGTTTTTGACCATTTAATATGATGTTAGCTGTTGGTTTGTCATAGATGGCTTGTATAAGATTGAAATAGCGACCACCTATTTCAATTTTCTGTGAGTTTTTTTTTTCATAAATGGGTATTAAATTTTGCCAAATGCTTTTTCTGCATCTATTGAGATGACAATATGATTTTTGTCTTTGGTTCTGTTGATATGATCTATTACATTTATTGATTTGAGTATAATGAACCATCCTTGCATCCCTGGGATGGATCCTCCTTGGTCATTTTGTATAATCTTCTTGATTTGCTGTACTCTGTTTGCCAGTATCCTATTAAGGATCTTTGCATATGTGTTCAGTAGGGAGATTGGCCCACAGTTTTCTTTTTTGGTTGTATTCTTCTCGGTTTTGGAAACAGGGTCATACTTACTTCCAGGAATGATTTTGAAAGTAGTTCTTCCCTTTAGATTTCTTTAAATAGCTTCAGCATTGGTGATATTAGTTCTTCTCTAAATTTCTTGAATCTATGAGGGTCTGAGCTTTTCTGTGTTGATCAATTTTTTATTACATTTTCAATTTCATTGGCTGGTATCAGGTCATTTAGAGTCTTTATATCATCTTGATTTAGTTTTGACTACTGGAGAGTGTCTAGGAATTTGTCCATTCTGTGTTTCCATCTTATCACAATATTGGATCTCATAGTAGATAATGATGATCTCCTGGATTTCTGTGGGATTCATTGTGATTTTTTCCTTTTCATTCCTAGTTGTTTGAATTTGTTTTTCATTTTCTCTTTTTGATGAGGTTGGCTAATGGTTTATTAATTTTATGTATTCTTTCAAATGCCAACTTTTCAATTCATTGATTCTTTGTATTGTTTTCTTAGCTTATATTACATTAATTTCTGCTCTTTATAATTTCCTTCCTCATTCAAGCTTTGAGATTGATTTGTTCTCCTTTTTGTAGAAGTTTGAGGTTCAACATTATGTTATTTGGGCTGGGGATTTAGCTCAGTGGGTTAAGTGCCTGCCTGGCAAGCTCAAGGTCATGAGTTCAATCACTGGTACCCAAAACAAAGAAAACCCATTAGGTTATTTATTTGAGCTCATTCTATTTTCCTGATATGTGAGTTCATCACTGAAATTTCCCTCATAGGACTGCTTTTATTGCGTGCCATAAGTTTCAATATGTTGTATCAGCATTATTATTTAATTGTATATATTGTTTAATTTCCTCAGGGGCCCATTGGTTGTTCAGAAGGGTGTTATTTAATTTCCCCGTGTTAATGCAGTTTTTTGTGATTTCCTTTGTCACTGATTTCCAGTTTCATTGTTCTATGGTCAGATAGTATGCATGGAATGATTTCAATTCCTCTACATTTACATAAACATTTTTTGCTAGCTTATATATGGCTGTTGGAGAATAGCCTAAGTACAGCTGAGACTAATATATATTCTAATGTTTAGAGTGTAACACTCTGTATACATTTACCAAGTTCATTTTTTCACAGGCTTGGTCTAATCCTAATATTTCTTTGTTGATTTTGTCCAGTTGTTCTACCTATTTGTGAAAGTGGAGTATTAAGGTCCCTATAGTACTTACTTTTTTTTTTATGTCTGTTAATATTTGTTTTGTGTAGTTGGATGAGCCTGTGTTTGGTGCATAAAAATTTATGATTGTTATCTCTTCTTCGTGGAGTTTCATGAGTATATAGTGACTTTCTTTGTCTTGTTGATCAGTTTTGGCTTAAAAGTTTGCATTGTTTGCAAATAGAATAGCAACCCTTGCTTCTTTTTTGGGTTACTGTGGCATGGAGAATTGTTTGGCTTTATTCTATGAATTTCTTTTTGGGTTAAATGTGCTTCTTGGATGCAGCATATTGTTGAATCTTTCTTCTTGATCCATTCTGTCAGTCTATTTCTTTTGATTGGTAAATTGAGATCATTTACATTGATGGTTATAACTGATATGTATTGGCTTCTCTTTTTCAGTTTTTTTTTTCTGTTTTTTGTTCCCTCTGTTTAATTGCTTGCTCTGCCTGGTAGCTTCTTTCTACTGGCATTCATGTATTGATGCTCTTTGTTATCTCTTTTTAATATGTTCTTCAGAGCATTTCATAGAGCTGGTTTGCTGGTCATAATTTTCTTGTTGTTCTTTGCCATGGAAATATCTTATTTTTCCATCAGTTTTGAAAGATAGTTTTGCAGGGTCCATCAATCTGGGTTGAAGATTGTTTTGCTTATGGGCTTGAAATGCCTCACTCCAAACTCTCCTTGATTTGAGGATTCATATTGAGAAGTTTGCTGTGATTCTGATGGTTTCCTTTATAGATGAACTGGGTTTTTTTTTTTCTTTAGCCCCTTTGAATATTTTGTTCTTGGGCTGAATTTCTGGGATCTTGATTATTAGATATCTTGGTGTAGATATTTTGGTCATGGCTATTTGGAGTTCTAAATGCTCCATTTATTTGTATGTGAAATTCTTTATCATATTTGGGAAGTTTTCAGCCATTATTTTGGTGAAGAGGTTTTTAATGGCTTTTGTACTGTCTCCAGCTTTCCCACAAGTTCCAATCAGTTTTATGTTGTTCTTTTTTGCTTCATCCTATAAGCTGTTGGATTGATTTTTTTGTGGCCTCTTACTAAATTTTAAGACATCTTTCTTTTCCTAGTTGCTAGTTACCTTCCTGTCTTCTTGATCTGATATTCTATCCTCGCTTCCATTTAACTTGCTGTATGTACTTTCAATGCGGTTTTTAATCTGCATTTCTGTTTGGATCTGTCTGATTGATTCCATTTCTTGTCTGTTTGGCATTCAAGGTTTGCAACATTTTCCTGAGCTCTTCTGTTTGTTTAATCTGTGTCCCCTTTAGTGTCTTTCATTTTGATAGGCATTTATTTTTATAACATAGACATGATCTTTTCGATGGCCTCTTCCATATTTTTTTCACTTCTGCTGCTATCATTTCGGAGAGTTCCATTTTCTGGCTTCTGATTTCCTCTGTCAGGGCTCCAGACTTGTCCTGGATGGGCTGGGCATTTGTAATTGTGTTTTGCTTCTTTGTCCTATCATTTTGTATTTTATTTTGTTTTCTGTCTTGATGCTTGTAGATTTCTTTTGTTAGATAGCATAATCACTGGTGTTGGGGCTTTCCTGGGAGGTGTCTGTTCCTCAAAATGATGGAGGTGGTTCTTGGTCTTTGTTTATCCCAAGAACCTACCTTCCTAATATATTGAGTTGCTATCTATTTGACTTAGGGCTCATTCCTTTGGTACTGGACTATGATGATGGTTATGATCCCTTAAAGTCCCACAAGGTGGGGGGAGGGGCTGGTTGTAGCATCCTGGTTAAAGTAGTTCAATTGACAATAACAATAGTCTTAAGTACAGCCTGGCTACCGACTGAAAGAATCTTGCCCTAGGCCAGACACTGTAGCCAGTAAAGCCTTGGAGGCGGAACCAAGGAGCTCTATCTTCCCCACCCCTAGGAATTTACCTGTGGCGTGAAATGAATACCAATGGGCTCCCTGTGCATCAGTAATGCCCCTTAGGCTCCACCCCAAACCTAAGCTACATGTATGCCCCCACTCCACGTGTCCGAAGGAGAGATTGCCAGACCCCGGAAAGAATGCCTGACCCCGGTGGGTCGGGGGGGGGGGTCCTCGCCCTGCATTCTTAAAATGAAGGTCATTTATATTTCATACTTCTTTCCAATTCTATCAGATGGTGCTGTGACTCGGATTTGCAGGTGAGTGACTTCTGGAATTCCCATTCCGAGTCCCCTGCTGATTCACGAACTGGACTGCATCCTGGATTAATTCCTCACTTCTCAACACTCGGGAGCTGCTAAACTTGTCGCTGCTGGTTTGCAAACAACACTGGTCTAATTCATCTACCACAGGTGAGCAACCCCCAGAGATTACTCGGGCTGCTGAGCCAGGCCCTACGTGGGTTTTCTCCACCTTCTGTGGATTTGGGTGATGCTCTCATGTCCTTAGACAGCCCAAGGCAGAGCCTTCCTCTGTGGGCCGGGCCCCACACTGGAAAACTCTCATGTCCTTTAGAGCTTTTTAAGCTCTCATGGGCAGAGCTGTTACTAAAATCCACGGAAAATCCACTCGTGTGTTGATGATGGCCAATTATCATGAGCTTTGGAACTAAAATACTGATCATCACTTGGTCTAAAAAATGTACAGGTGATGACCTAAACTTAGTAGACCACGGTGCATTGCCTCACCTGACTGTGACTCCTTGGGCCAGGCCCCACAACAGATTTTATCTTGGTGACCACTTCCTGTCCCCCCAGAGACAGGTATTTATAGCTTATCACACTGACGACAAGTTTACAAAACTCTCTTTAAGCCTTTATTTTGAGAATGTGTCCTTCTTCTCCTTTCTCTCCTCCCTGTTCCCCTCCCCGTGCCACACGCATTCCCTGCCGAGATGTGGGAGGTGCGTCCAAACAGTGTTGGGAGGTATGGCTTCACACTGCGCCCCAGCTCTACGCGCCATGCACCCCTCCCACCCCACCATTGCCGCGCGCCTGCCACCCCATGCACTCTGTTTACACCGCCCCCACCCTGCACGTGTCTCTAGAGCAATTCTGGCTCCACCCCATGTGCTACACACCCAGGCACCCCGCCCACTCTGCGTGCACTGTCCCCACCCTAAACGCTCCACCTGGGCTCTCCGGAGCAGTTCCAGCTCTGCACCATGCACTGCGCCTTGCGTATGTCATCGGAGTGGTCCCAGCCCCCATCCCAGAGCGCAGGTGTGGCTCTGACTGCAGGCGTGGCTCTGGCTGCCAGCGCAGAGACAAACACAATAAGTTGCAACAGACAATTCATTGTTGCTGATCTGATGGTGTATTTGTGCTTTCAGATACAAATTTCAGATTGTTTCTGCTGCCTTTTTCTTGTGTTCCAGCCATGAAAGATGTTTTCTTTCAGATCCAGACATACGCTTAGAGATGTTTCACAAATTTCTTCAGCATACAAATGTTAAAATGCTCATGGTTAATAGCCATTTAATGTTTTATATTAAGCTTACTGCCTATATTGTACTGTACTGTTAGCAATCTTCTAACAATGCTCATGGTTGATGTTAAGCTTACTGCCTATATTATACTGTACTGTTACCAATCTCCTAGATGTTTAACAACTAAAATTAAGAGGTAATTATAAATTCCTTTTGCTGAAAACCACTAGACATTAAATGACACCACAGCTGATTTCTTTCCTAAATAAAAAAATATTTAATAAAACAGGCCATCCTCCAAAAATTAGATGGCATTAGACATTTTAATAATATAAAGAGATACTTATATATGACATAAATGACATGTCAGTTCCTAAAATTCCCTGGATCTTATTCTCCTTATGGGAAGCCATTATTAAAATTATAAATACCCTGTTGATTGTATTTGACTCCTGCATACTTACTTAATTCTACAGATACCTTCTACTGTAGACCAGATCCCAAAACAAAAAGGCAAAACTTGACCCTCAAACCCCACAGAGACCTCCTTAATATGGCTTTTTGTGTTTTCAACAACAGAGATAACAGTAACACTTGTGACACTTGGAGTTCTGAGACAGGTAAACCAACACAAGGTGGAGCTGCCTGGCCCCCCCTATGGACCATGCCTCAAATGCAGCAGAAGGACATTGGGCAAGAGAGTGCCCCATCCTGGCGTTCCTTTGAGACCTTACCCCAGGGCGACTGGACTGTCCTAGCCACCAGAGAGTGGGTAAGCCATCCTAACTTCTAGCCCTCACAGGAAATGCCAACACTGCCAGATTCATCGCTGACAGATCTGCTTAAATTTGCTGCTGAAGACTCACGGGGCTAAGGGCCCACGGCCCCCTTTAAGGTGTCCATCTCAGGGTCCTAAGTCCCACTAAAAGTCTCAGGTAAGACATTCTCTATACTTGTGGACATAGGGGCCATATATATAGAGAGAGTTCTTCCTGAGTTTTCAGGCTGCTATATTAAGTCCTCAGTCTCTATAGGGAGTATTGATGGCCAACCTATGTCATTTACAAACAGGGCCTATATCATGCAGGTTCCAGACTGCTTCTTCCCAGTCCACCCAGTGGTGTCAAATCTTCCCTCCACCACTCACTCTGCAGTCCTAAATCTTAAAAATGCTTTTTGTTCCCTTGTGTTTATACAGGCTGACCCAGATACTCTGAGGTCTCAACAGCTTACACCTGTTATATCTCTCCTCAGAAATATATATCACCCCCTTCCTTTCTTATTCACCAGTTTCTCAGACACAACCCTGGTCAAGACTGACAGATAAATTTTATCTTCTTACCTTTGTTTATACTTTTTCAGGATACATAAAAGCCTTTCCCACAACCAGGAAAACTGCTGATATACTTACTAATGTCCTGTTACAGCAAATCATACCAAGGACTACAACCAAGTTACAGCAGTCCATACCTGGTCTTCTTGACAACCTCAACAGCAATCAAAGTTGCTAGACTGCCATCCTGGTTTCACATCACTCAGGCTAAGTGGTGCCCTTCCAGCCCTAGATATAACCATCCTTTTGCCCACTCATCTCCATCTCACCAAGGCCTCACAGCCACAACGCTCAGGCTATCATATTTTGTTATCCAATTTGGTTCCTAATTTCTTATCCTTTTTATAGCAGGACTCTCAACAGTATTTCCTAAAGACTCCCACATCATGCATACCAGAGACAAGTCTTACCTATCTACCCTCTTAACTTTTACCCTTTCAGATGGGGGAGTAATCACCTCTCATAACTTCACTCCTCCTAACCCCACATTTATTTTTCAGAATTCTACCTTACTGTGGCAATGATTCTACCTCAACGTGGTCCTGATATAATGACATATCAAAATCAAAGGCACCTTTCCTTTTACTTCACCTGGTTCCTTAAATATGACAATGCCATGCCTCTTCATGACATCTTGTCTCTTTGTTTTTTCAGTCTAACATACGTGCATTCACCAGTGATAAAGTTGTCCTGGATAAAACACCTGGCACCAGCTTTTACATGGACATCAACCATCATCCCATCGACACCCCTAAGCCCCAGTACAGTGCCCCCTTCCAGCAGGAATCAGCAAAAGAAAAAAATCTCCACCCTTTTTCCTAATAATCAAAAGACAGGAATGAAAGAATCTTGCCCTAGGCCAGACACTGTAGCCAGTAAAGCCTTGGAGGCAGAACCAAAGAGCTCTATCTTCCCTGCCCTTAGGAATTTACCTGTGGTGCGAAGTGAATACCAGTGGGCTCCCTGTGCATCAGTAATGCCCCTTAGGCTCCACCCCCAACCTAAGCTACATGTATGCCCCTACTCCATGTGTCCAAAGGAGAGATTGCCAGACCCCGGAGAGAATGCCAGACCCTGGAGGATCAGGGGGTCTCTTCCCCATTCTTAAAATAAAGGTCATTTATATTTCATACTTCTTTTCACTTCTATCACTGACAAATTGTGATAACTATTAGCCTGGTATCTATAACCATAGGAGGAAGAGACACAGAAGTGTAATATAATCCAACTTATACCAGGAACTTGTATGCAATGATTTCCCACTTAGTAGAATGAGTTTATGCTGTTGTGTGTGGGGTTCAAGAGAGTGGGGGTGGGATGGAGAGATGCATGAGGTTAAATACAGTAGGAGCAAGGTTGGATGGCACAGGATGATCATCCAGATTCTGTGTAACTGTAGGACACAGGAGGGAAGGATTAGAGGGGAAGGCCTAGGAGTTTTGAAGGGAACCAGAAAGGGAAGAGACCATATGGTGTTTACTCACATGAAAATATCATAGAGTCGTGAGATAGTTGACTAAAGAGAGGAGGAAAATAAGCAGAATAAAACAAAAAGAAAGGTGAATGATTTAAATCATGAATGAGACAGAAAAGAAGGAAGAAAAAACAGAAAAAGAAATAAGAAAGAGAAAAAAAATCCAGTAAACAAAAATATACTTACATATTGAAAAAACAGCAACATACAGAAAGAAAAACAAAATGAAAAAATGAGAAAAAAGGGGAAATAAGCAAACAAAAAAGAAACAATAAAAACAAACAACAAATAAAATGAAAAACAAAAGAAAGTAAAACAAAACATTAATCCAACCAAATACTAAAAGGGAAACCAATTAGACAGAGAAAAGTGAAAGTAAATTCCTCTAGTGTCTGTAGTTCTGTAGTAGGTTCAAGTCGGATTGCAGAAATACATACTTTTGCCAAGATTGCTGGTGGATTTTTGCTGAGTTTGGGTGTGATCCTTGCCTCCGGATGTAGGGGAGGGGATTAGTTTTCTGTGGCTGGAGTTCTCCACAGTTGGTTAGCAAGAAAAAAAAGAGAGAAAGAGCAAGAGAGAGAGAGAGAGAGAGAGAGAGAGAGAGAGAGAGAGAGAGAGAGAAGAAAATACAAGAGAAGGGGGTGGCACTACTCACCTTCTTCTATTCCTGTGTCTCTGTCCTCAAGCACAACACTGTCTCCTAACTTAGCACCTGCTGGCTTATATTATTTTTATTTGTTTATTTATTTATTTTTAATACTGGGAATAAAACTTACAACCTCATGCTTGCCAGTCAGATGCTTGTGCCACTGAGCTAAATCTCCGTTCTGGCTTATGTTATTACTGTTGCATGAGACCCTCCCATACCTCTAGTTCTGCCTGTCCATTGTGTGTGCCTTTGCAGGATCCTAGTGGGTTACTGGTGTTCCTGTAGGTTTCTGAGCTCTGAGTCTTGCTAGTAGATGGAGGGAGAGCAGATCTCAGACTCTTCACCAGCCACACCATTCCAGGTCAATGAAGGAAGGGAGGAGCATGAATTCTAAAAATAAACATTAAATTCTTATCATGTGTTGTGCATTTAGAATAGACACCCACATTTTCGCATCAGCTGTTTACTTGCTTATAAAACTTAAAATATAACATCAAAGATAAAAACCCATGTGAACTACAGTGTAAACACACAAAACTGTACCACAGACATAATCTTTGCATCACCTGTCACACTTAAGGATGTCTCACACATGAAAACTGCATGCTCCATTCACAAGTATCACTCACACTATGGCACATTTGTTTGCTTGTACTTTCTTATAGGGCACAGTTGACTTTTTTTTGTTTGTTTTCTTGTTGTAAGTCTTTGTGACACTGTACCTGCCTGGTCACCTGTCAGCTCACCAGTGTACTTTAGAAATTTTTTGTGCAGTTCCTTGGGAAGAATCCTTTTGTTCTCTTCTGCTATAAGTGATCTCTTATAAACTCCAGCCCCAAACCTCTAAAAAAATTTCTGTGATATTTTGCACTCATCTTCCTTGAAAACTATCAGACTATGCCACACACATTTGAGATCAAGTAAAACATAATTATGGACGAACACTTTATGACATCAGAGTTGCTGAATAACTAGTCAACCACATCTACTCCACCTTTGTTGTAGAAAGTTACTATCTCAAGTTTCCATTTTGTAGAGATTTCCTTATCAATATTTCCATCATGGTGAGATATTCACATCAACAGTATTGGCTTGCTTTTCTTTGCCATATACTAGGCCAATGCTATATCTTTCTGAAGCCCAAACATAGTACTATACAATTCTTTTTTGAAATTGCAATATTTCACTTGGAATTTCTGCTTTGTTCTCATGTGCAGTTCTTCTGCTGATAAACATGTGCTCCATCAGCAAGTGTCACATCAGTTGGAACCCAGAAACCTGTTGTTGAATGTCACATTCCTATTAGCTTGGGAGATAAGAGTAACAGGTCTGTTCATGACATCATTTGGTTTATTACTATATGAATAAGGACCTGGTGGCTGAGTTCTAGGATAAATTTCTAAATTGAAGACCAAATAAGCCTTTGCATCTATGAGGACATACATTTTTATGCCATATTTTGGAGGGTTTATTTTTATACACTGCTTGAAGCTATAGTGACCATGAACTGCTGCAAGATGTTCATCAATAGTCATGGATTCAGCTGATGTGTAAATTGTTTGACACTTACCTATAAATCTCTCCAACAATGGGTGGATAGCAGCCAGTGTTTTTAATTTTTTTGTTATTGGTGGGTAGTTTCTTTTAATCAGGGCACAGGCAATTAAATTTTTTTTGTTTTAAAGAGAATAAAACAAAACAGAACAGAACAAAGAAAATCAGAACAGAACAATGCAAGCAACACAGGGCTTCACAACAACAGGAAATCAACAGTGGCTACCATAATGTCTTTTGTTTTCTTTGAAATAGTTGACCATATCTTCACATACGATACAGTCAAACAAAACAAAATAGTATAAAGCCAATAAAAAAGTGAAAAAGCTTTGTGGGACTTCAAAATAAGACATTAGGAAATTACCAATAGCTAGCGGAGAGAGCCAGAAGACCTGCCTCTGCCTGCTGGGCACTGCCATCAGAAGACTCAGGCAATTTTGAAGGAAATTAAATGTCCTCAGTCATTGTTATTCTACAAACCTCAAGCCCACATCCATCACTTTTCCATGAGTCTTTTACATTTCTGTGATGACCATGAGAAAGCCCTGCTAAATATAGCAGTTTTATGAATGCTTTCAGTTCAGCCAGTGAGGTGTCATACTAAGTGCACTTTTGAGTATGGCTATCAGTGCATAGAGAACGTTTACTTGTATTTCAGCATTAATGAATTTCATAACGTATTATAGCATTTCATCTGTTACAGTTTCCAACATTGCAAGGCCTTTTGTCCTCTAGGTTTGCCCCCTGCCAAGATCCTCACTATATTTTTGGACCTAATTCTAACATTGGTCCATTTCATTTGTTTACAAGACAGTTTTATACCATTTTGACTAGTCAAATAGATACTCACATTACTGTTTTCTTTGTTGTCTAAATCAAGGAGGTCTGCATTCCTTGTGTCTGTATCAGTTGATTCTTGCTCCATTTTACTGTTATAGGAACTTTGGCTTGCATGGCCAACATTAATGCCATCATCATCTTCATCTTCCACGCGTGAGTGATCTGATGATTCACTTTTTATTTCCTTCAAAACTTGGAAATCTAGTTTTTCATGTGCTATACTGAATTGAACTATTTCTATCAGAAACATCAAAATAAATTCACATCCATTAATGTAAAGTGCGTGTTTACATAGCAGAAGAATGTTCAGGTAGACATATACAAAACTTGTTAGATGGGGCATAAATGAGAGTAAAAATCCCAGTTTGACACTTTTGCATACATGCACATACCAAGTAGGTAAACACAAAGATTGTTTCCTATATCCCCCAGATGCAACTACTGAGACACACAACAGAATATTATTGTGCTACAGTACAAATTTACAGTAGAAAGGTATGGGATGGGTTGTTGTAACCCAGTGTTGTATCTCTTGTGTTAGACATCATGCGTCTTCACACAAGAATAGTGGACAGGGCATATTTCCTGTGTGGAGAATTTAGCAGTATAATAAGCAGTGTCAGTTTTACGGAGCCTCTGCTGGAACCCAAGGAGACCATGAGTTTAGAGGGATTACTGAGGACTTCTGTGTGCTTTTAGGTGGCTGAGTGTTCCTGTAACTCTTTGTGTCCTCAGTCTGGAAGAAGGATTAGATAGGTTACAAAAACTGAATGCCAATCAACCTTATATTGCCAGATTTTAGGCATGCACCCCCTAAATAATTACCATGCCTATCCACAGAGCAAAGATGTGACTCAAAGTTATAAGATAATAAAGGAGAAATACAAAATGAAGGCCAAGCTTTGTTCTGCATTTAGCTACCCATTTGAGATAGAAGGTGGCTAGAAACAGCTGGAAGGAGAAGGGAGGGCCTGCCTTGGAGCCCACTTTCTGGGCTAAACTCACCTTCTGACTTAAACCTTAGCCCAGGACCAAGATGTCATGTTCTAAATACAGAAGGAGAAAGTAATTAACCCAGCTCACACACGGGAGGTCTCTGGACATGTCCCCAGTGATCTTCAGCAACGCTTGACTGACCCCATCTCTAATTACCATGTCATGAGCTATGCTGTTCTGAAACATACCCCTGTGGGCTTTGCCTAGAAAATGTCAAAAATTCCACCACCCAGTGAAACAGCAGAGTTAAGATGCTCATTGGTAAGAGCAAAATTTCAGGCCAACCCCTTCGATCCAGCCCCAGATCCTATCACTCAACACCCTGAGTGCCAAGCTTCTCATTGGCCTCCTCTCCCTGCGGGGAGGCTATTTTCACTTTTCAATAAATCTTTGACCTTGATGCTCCTTTTGAGTGCTCTGCTTAACTCTGTGTTCAGGACACCAAGAACCTGGGCACGGTCCCCAACCCAGTAACACAATGGGCATTTGTAGGCTCAAGGAAAAAGTTGCTACTTTTTTGTTGTTTTTTGTTTTACTTTTAGAAAGAGTGGGATCAAGTCCTTGACTGCTCCAGAAATGAACCGTGCACTCAGTAAGTAAAAGGTTAAGGGCCTGGAGTTTGTTCTTTGTTCCTGTGGTGGTTTCTGTCTGAAATAGGCCTCATCTTTTCCAAGAGCAGTGGTTTTTGTCTCACTGATTTTTGTGCAGATTGAGTCCTACTTCATTTCCTTTCCTTTCATTTTATTATTGTTATTACATTACCCTGTCTTGTACTCTACTTCCTTGGTCAATACACATAAGTGACGCACTACAGTGGTCAGTTAAAGACACTGCTTCTGAACTCACTCTGAGCACTAACCTTGGGTTGGGTGGTGTCGAAGAGGAAACGTTCCTTATCCCCATTTCTGGTAAATGAGTTCGGGTTTAGGTAGATGTAAAACACAATCAGAATGACCTCAACTTGCCTACCATCACTCATTCAGCGAATACTTACTAAACATCCACTTTGTGGGTTGCTCCATCAGATCGTCAGAGAGTGCAAAAGAGAGGCAGGCATGGTCCTTGCCTCCAAAGAAGTTGCATCTGAATAGGTAACCAGTGTAGGGAATGCCCCGGCAGAGGGCGGGGAGCTGAGGTGGGGCAGGGCACAGCCATTGGCCTCCTGCTTGGGAGGAAAGGCAGAGAACAGCAAAAGCGAGGTCAAGGTCGCAGGTGAGAGACAGTGGGTGGAATGTGTCTAAGGCCCTGAAAGAAATTCAGAGTGGTGGGCTTGAGCTGCCAGGGGAGAGGAGGCTGGGAGGAGGGTGGGAGCATCTCCCTCTGGACTTTGTTATTGAGATCAGTAACTTACAGCTCAACTCAGGGCAAGTTTCTTAAACTCTCCAGGTTCCTCTTCCTCCCTCTATAAGGACCTTAGGGTACTATACCTGGTAGATGTTTGATGGGAAAATGATAGAGGAGAATGCTCTGTAAGCAATGCATTATTCACAGTGGACAAACAGTATGTGCTAAGGGGCTCAGTAACTGCAGATTCTATAAGATACACAGCTCACTGTATGTCACAGAAAATGCCCCAACACAGGCCAATCCCAGAGCTGACCCTCAGTCCTTGGGAGCTAAGTGATGAGAAAGAACAGCTATTCCTGTCAGTTAGCATGGACTACCGAAGACCAAAGGGAGAGGAGCAGAAGGAGAGGGAAGAGGGTCTCTAACTGGGATTCAGTGTATTTGGGACCACCTGCTAGTCTGATCTTAGGCTAATAATTGATTAAGCCACATTCTGACTTTTAATGAGTCTGTAATTTAGATGAACTAAATTTCCTAAATGGATTCATTCTAACTCAATTTATTTCACTTCAATACATTTTAAACTCAGTTTGATAAATACAGCTTCACTACATGGCAAGGAAATTGTTTACAAATCTTATTGTCTATAGAAGATTTTCATCCCTGAAGGCATTATTAGAAAAAAGAAAGGCTTGGGTTCAGGATATTCATAAATACTGGAGACAGTTTATCATTACATTGACCAAGAAAGCCCCAGTGAGCATTACCTATGTAATCTCATTAACAAATTGTGCTTTTCTTCATTTGTTTAAACTGTGTATAATTTACACATGCTCTAAAGAAAAGCATTGGAAACTGTTGAAAGTTATTTAAAGATATTTAAAATGAGGACTAATTTAAAATGCTCAGGAGGTATAAATTTCATTTGGAGGAAAATCAAGCAATAAGCAGAAATACCTCCTCATTTCAACCTTTGTTATTGGGGTCCCTTCTAAATAGCTCATTTATTCCACTTTCTGGCCTCAGTGAGTAAAAAATTTTGTTTTTTCAATCTTTCTTTGATATCAAGGATGTTGTTTTGTTTGGGCAACATGAACACATTGAACATGACCATGAAATCAGACCATCATGAAAAGCCAGAGTGAGAAGAATGAGAGAGATAATGTCATAATCTACAACTCTGTCACACAGATTTGGGATCTAGAGAGACGAGCTGACTGTGTGAGATGCAGCCACAGACAGAACCCAGCTTTTCCTCTTCCTGCACTGGTTTCCTCCCCACGTCACTGCCACGTCTGCATATCACGTATAGATACATGCTTATCCCCAAGAAAGTAAACCTGGAAAAGAATTTCTACACAAACACAGTTATGTGGGTGTGTGCGTGTGATCTTGAGCCCAAGAATGTAGCTTTTTAAAATAACTGGTTATATGTTCATGTCATTGGTAGTTTCACTATAAATACATTTCACTACACGATCAAAGCATGAAATCTTGTACAATACTGTTTCTCAGTTGAAAACATGGAAATGCAACAAACCAAAAAAGAAAAAAATCCAAAATTCTATTGTCCATCTCATATTGATATGACAGGGACATGTGGGGTTCATGGGTGGATTTTTAAATAAAGATGAATTTTTTCAAAAGACAAATCAGTTTTCCTTTACCCCTTAGAAGATTCACCAGAGAGCTGCCAACCCGCCCCATCAGCCTCATCTTCTGTTTAATCAAACTCTTCCCTGCTGGGAACTGTGCTGAGGGCGTTGGAAATCACATGCTCTTTGGTCTTATGGCCTGTCCCGGCTGGATCGTGGGAGGCTGGGAGAGTGCTGCAGGCCAGCGCAGAGAGTCATTTCCTAACCACATGGGCTGCTCTTGGTGCAAGCAAAATGTTTTCAAGTCTATGTTTAAGAAAAAGAAGCCCTAGCTGAGTGTGGTGGCACTCCGAGAGGCTGAGGCAGGAGGATCACAAATTCAAGCCCTGTCTAGGCAACTTAGACACTTAGTGAGACTGAGGATCTAACTCAGTGTGAAGGATGGATTTAATTCTCAATGACAGAGAGAGAGGGAGAGAGAAAGACAAAGAGAGAGAGAGAGAAAGAGAGAGAGAGAGAAAGGTGGTTCCTGAGCAAAAAGTGAACTCTCAGTGATAGGAGAAGGAAGGAAAAGTATAGTGAACTATAATCCTATATGTATTTGCTACCTTAAAAATGTATTTAATTATAGTGTATATGTGTACCTGTACATTTTTAAGTATACAGCTCAGTAATGATAAGTATATTTTACATTGCGGTGTGGAAATCCCCTAGAGCATTTTCATGTTCTTAAACTGAAACTGTCCCCATTTAGTGAGAACTCTCTATACACTTCCCCTAACCCCAGAGACTCGCCGTATTACTCTCTGTGACTCTATATTTGCCTCATCTAAGCAATTCCTGTAAGTGACGTTATGTAACATTTTCTTCTACAACTTGAGTTTTTCTCTTAGCTTATATCTTTAAGATTCGTCCGTGTTATAACAAGCCAGAATTTTCTTCCTTTTTAAGCTTGAAAAACATCCCATTGCATGTACCACATTCTCTTTGCCTGTTTAGTCATGGATAAACACTTGGTTACTTCTGCTTCTTGGCTATTGTGAATTCAGCCCTATCGTTTTAACTGTTTTATGAAAACTGAGGATTGGGTAAAGGAAAAGACAGCTTACTCTGACCTGCATATACAGATTGACAAGGTGGAGCTAAGTCAAGCTTTGGAAAAAGTGTGCACGGATTCTCCTGGGCTTCACAAAGTTAGTCTTTACAATGTTCCTGTGTGCATCTGTATTTGAGGCTATACATAGAGTTTTGGGGAAATGATTTGTAATGGTAATGTGTTGTGTTCGAGCAAAATGACTGTGCAAAGGCCCAGGAGAATCAGCACCCTTAGATCCTTTAGAAAAGAGTCACATGGGGAACTGAGCCCTCCTCTCATGAACCAGGGACAGACAGCCTTTTTTCTACTGTTATAGCAGTCACCTGATCCTTTGGCCATATGTTAGATGCTTGCTTACTTTTTAAAGACATCATACTCACCAGATGTTGTACAGGAAGTCATGGTTCAATGAATGGTGGCCAGGTATTCTCTATTTCCAGTAAAATTCCATATTAATGAAAGAACTATTTCCAAACTGGAGGTGAATATAATGAGAAGTTATTGGCTGTGGAGTCCAAACACATGAGTGTAAATATCATCTCTAAAACTTTCAAGCTGTGTGACCTGGTGTGAGTTAGTTAACTTCTCTGAGCCTAAGGGAGTCTCAGTTTGGAAATGCAGATGACAGGAGCACTCAAATCATGATTGGGCTGGAACATGTTAAGTGCTGTGGCATGAGAAGTGCTCAGCCTGTGGCACTGTCTGCAGGCAGTGGAATCTCGGAGAGGTGGGGTCTTGTTGGAAGTCTTCCAATCAGCAGCAGCCCCCGAAGACAATGGTGGAGCCCTGGCCTCCCTCCTTCTCTTTGCATCTTGGTTGCCAAGGTGAGCAGCTTCCTCTACCATGTGCTCCCTGCCAAAGCAATAGGGCCAACTG
Source organism: Cavia porcellus (assembly GCF_034190915.1). Taxonomy (NCBI): domain Eukaryota; kingdom Metazoa; phylum Chordata; class Mammalia; order Rodentia; family Caviidae; genus Cavia; species Cavia porcellus. The sequence goes on along the minus strand of NW_026947504.1, from coordinate 36,676,012 downwards.
ACTGTGGATTGAAGGGTCTAACCTGTGAGCCAAATTAAACCTTTCTTCTTTTTAAATTGATTTACCTTGGCTATTTATTACAGTAACAGAAAGCTAAACAACAGATGGAGCATTCACAATAGTGTCTGACAAATCGATCAATTGGCGAATAAATAGGTTAAGAGCTACATAGATAATGTAACAAAGAAAAGTCTTTAATATGATGTGTGTTATTTAGAGAGATAATAAAACCATCTCCCTTGTTCATCTATAATAGAATTTGTTCCTGTCTTGCTCAATACAGATGAGATTCTGCTTAGAGAGATAAGTGTACAGAGGCCACAAGAAAAGAGTCCCTAAGGGGTAAATGAATGGGTGAAAAAAGGAGCACACAGCACTATGATTGTGCCCTGGGACACTGGGTGTGTACAACCAGGAAAGAGCTTTTACAGCAGCAAGATGAAATGGATCATCTTGACAGAACCTAGTCCACTGTGGTCATTATTCACAATCTTTGTTATTCATGACCTTGTCTTAAAATATAATGTGCCACCCTCCAGCGACAGGAACCAGGAGCTGGTGAAACAGACTGAAGAGCACATGGGAGGATGAGGGAGCGATGTAGTACTTGTGAGTGCTGAGCAAAAGGACACTGGGGGAATCAGTGGCCACACAGACTCAGTTTACCACAAAGCCTCCCTCCCTTCATATGGAGAGACAGCCTGGAAACCTCTTCCTGGGGTGATGGTCAAGTTGTACCCCCTAATTTCTCCTGCCCAGGTTCCTCTAGCAACAGAATATGTTTAATAATGCCGTGATGCATATAAATCTTTTTTAATCAGTCATGCAAAGAGTTATCTGTATTATTTCTTTTCCTCCACTGGACAAAATAGCCAACACCTGGGACTTAAAGGAGGAGAAGGTTATGTTGGCCCAGGGTTTCAGAGAGGTGAGTCCATGCATGGTCAGCTGGCTCCAGTGGACAGAGTGCATGAGGAAAGCTCTTCAGTCCATGGTACTGGAGCAGAGAAAGAGAAGACAGGAGTGTGGCCAAGGATAACCCTACTGGACTCCATCTCCAGTGACCCAGCTCTTCTGAGCAGGCTCTGCCTCCTCAGGGCACGTCTGTCCCCAAGCTCTCAATGGATGCATCCACCAATGAGTACAGTGCAGCACCTCCACAAAGGATCTCATGTCAGAGCCCCACCTCTGCACACATGAGACTTCTGGGGAAATGGGGACCATTTTAGGTCTATACTATGACAGTACTAAAGGGAACACTTCCTTCCAAGTGTGCCTCTTCTAAGACAGATGTGGAGGGTTTTCAGGGCTGTGACTCTTACTCTTTCTCAGTTTAGCTATAAAAGGGCACAATATACTCTCCAGCTGCCTTTCATCTCGTATTCTGGAGGGATCTGGCATCTCTGCAGAGAGACGTTTTTTTTAGGATCCTTAGGAAGTTTCCAGAGGTTGTGCAGCTATGCATGTGGCTGGGATGGGAGCTCCAGCGCCAGGTGAATGGTTTTACTGTCATGTGACATGCTCTAGCTGTCTTAGCCAAGTATTTCAGCCTCTTTTCTGGTGAAGGTTCTTCTCTACACTTCTGAAAATAAGGGTGGGAAGGAAATGGTTAGGATTCTGGAGATTTGAGGATTTTTGTTTATTTTTGCAGTGCTAGGGATTGAAACCACACTAGGCAAGTACTTTACCACTGGAGTACATAGTTCTACTGCAGATTTTTTATTTTGAGATAGTGTCTCACTCAGTTGACCACACTGATGTTGAACCTGCAATCATCCTGCTTGGGATTTTGTTTTATGGCGCGAAATGACATCGCTGACCTAATCACTGCTGTAGTTACCAAACCATCTGTTAAGGGCACTATTTGCTCTGCATTTATTCAGTTTAACAAACATCTCTTCACCGCCTACCTAGGCTGAGCATGAGGGACACAGGAGTGAGGCCAGCAGAGCCCTGCCCAGAAGAAGCTCACATCACATGGCTTTGTCAGCAGACACACAGGAAGCATTCATCTGAGGGAAGTTTAAGGAGGGGACTTAACCACAGAAGGCCAAGCCACAGGGAATCGGTGAAGAATGCTTGCATTCTCATAATAGAAACAGAAGCCACTACTACTGCAGCCTGATGGTGCAACAGAACAAGTAATGATATCAGAGCCAATGAGCACTGAGTCTGGAAGAAGGTTCTGGAAGAAGATGCTGTCAAGAAGCCCCACTGTCAGGAGCCAGCAAGGAAATCAGCTTTACCAGAATTGCATTTGACAGGGAGGCAGTGAGGAGCAGGGCAGGTACTGAGAACTCGCCCTTCGAGTTTTCCATCACTGACCCCAACTGGGGGAGGACAGGAGAGCCCAGGATGCAGACCTCAGAGTTAGCTCCTGAGGCACTGAGTAGGCAGCAAAAAGAGGCACGTGGACCTGTGCTCCAGGAGTATAATCAAGATTTAGTGTGCTCACCTGATCACTCCATTATCCCAACCCTGGCCAACAAGCTCTCGCTGTGGAGCACAGAATGGTGAGAACTTGGTGGGTCCCATCCACTGGGCATCACTGAGGCCACTCTCTCTGACACCTGGTCACTGGAAACTGGACACTCCCAGAGGACCTGCAAATAGGGAAAGACTTTTCCAGGAGCCGAAGTGAATCTGTAGTGGCACGGCCACTGAAGTGTCAGGGAGACTGAACAAGATCAGTCAGAGGAGCTACCTGGGAGCAGGCTCACAACCGCACAGAATGAGACAGTCTCTGTCCTTAAGCAACTTTTAATCCCTTTTGGAAGCAAATGCATAAGAAAATTAAATAAGTAAATAAATGACAATAACATCCAAGACACCAAAACTAAAAGCAGTGAAAAGGCGGCCCAGCAGCTAACAAGTGTACAGTCCATTCCTCTGTTTTGCTGGTAGGTGGGGTGGTGACCAGCAGTCAGGGACATCACAGCATTCTGTGCTACCGCTGCTCTTGGTGTGCATGTGCACAGACACACATGTACACACTGTGTACCTGCACTCATGTCCACCCTGGACAAATATTCATGTACAACATGCACATGAGCATCTACAAGGATGCACACACACCACGGGATGCATTTCTGCTGACAGCAGCTTTCCTTATCTGTGTTTCTGAGGTGAACACATGCAAAAATGGGGGAGAGGTGGAGAGCTGACAGGAGATGGATAGACACGTGGTATTGTTTTGCTGCCCAGGCTGCTTGTTCTGTAGACAAATGCTTTTGATGCTTAAGTTATCCTAATAAATGAAGATCCTCCCACTTTGTTGAGCCCTGGGCAATTTTACTGCTATTTAAACACCAGCTACAAACCTTAGGAATTTGGAACTAGAGAATCTTAGCTCGTTATGGAGTGCTGTAACAGAAACCTGAGACTGAGTAGTTTACAAAAACAAATTTGTTTCTCAAAGTCTTGGAGGCAGGGAAGTCCAAGGTCATGGTAGTGGTAAGTTTGGTATCTGGGGAGAATCAGGTCTCTGCTTCCAAGATGGGCTTGGAATGCTCCGCCCCATAGAGAGGAACATTGTTCTGCATGTTGTAGAAATGTGAACCCACTCCCATAGGCTCCCTTTACTGCTCATCCACCACAATGAGGGTGGGACCTCCCATCCTACGCAACTCTCATCATGGCCACCTCCTAACACTGCTGCTCTAGGAATTAAATGTCAACTTGAGTTTTGGAGGGGGCATGTTCAACCAACAACCTAGGACACAGATGATTCTGGCCTAGCTCCCATGTGGGCATTCATTCCAACAAGACTGACAGCAGAATAAAGCACATCTATTTAATGATTTCCTTAAAAAAAATTCCTCCTAATTTCAGAGTCCCCAGCATCCTAGGACCATTTTGGGTGATAGAAGGCGAGGCAGTTCCACTAACTGGACGGGAAGGGGAGACACTGGTTTGCCACTGCTTCTGCCTTCGCCTTTCTCGGGGAGGATGTTTGTCCCTGGATTCCTTCTATCATTTCCTCCTGGACCCAACTCAGTAGAACAGTCAGTGGTTAGAATTACCCAGATACTGTATGTCAGTTGGTCCGTCATGTGTAATGGTCAAATGTCCAAAGGCAAAAGGAACTTCAGGTTATCCTCCTGAGGCCCTTCAGACTGTTGGGGGAATGTGGAGACCTTGGAGAATGATGGGGAGGAAACATTTCCTAGTGCCCCTTCAATGTCAACCTCAAACCCCCAATGCTCACTTCAATTGTCTTCTAAAGACAGCTGGTAAATTCTACCTTCTGCAACAAAGACACAAGCAGTGTGACCATTCTGTGGGGATCAAAACGTTAAACAAATTTGGAAAAATGGTTTTGTTTGTGAACGTGCCTGTGGTTTCATCACATTCCCCCAAAACAGCACATTTCACTGGACCCATGTAAAACCTTTATGGGAATTGATGAGAACTGCAATGGAATTCTCCAAACACTGAAACATGCTTGCTGACTCTTGGTCATAGATCTTCTTGCACTGCTTGGTACAAGAAAATCAATTCAAAAAATTGATTCCATCTACAAAAATGGATTTTTGATAGCTGGCAAGTGGATTTCTTGTGCTGGTCTATGATTAGGGGACATCTCATTTGGAAACTTGAAAGGGGCTGGTTTACTAGTAGACCCGAGCCTGTACACTGCAATGTTTGTACTTTTGACTGTCCCAACTCACTTTGGTGTGTGTGTGTGTGTGAGAGAGAGAGAGAGAGAGAGAGAGAGAGAGAGAGACAGAGAGAGAGAGAGACAGAGAGAGAGAGAGACAGAGAGGGAGAGAGATTGGGGATTGAGCCAAGGAAGCACTGAGCTACACTATTGGTCCTTTCTTTTATGTTGAGGCAGAATCTAACTATGCTGCCTCTACTGACATCAAACTTGTGTTTCTCTTGCCTGTTTCTTGAGCAGCTGGAATCGCAGCCATGCAGCACCATGCTCAGCTTCTTCCTAACCTTAGTTAAGGATGTGTCAGTATCCTTGCTCCCTGTCCAGCCTCACAGGATCTACAGACCAGTGATTGATACCCAAAGAGGCAGGTAATACATGTTTGATAAACAAGTTCCTGGTTCAAGGCAAGAGTCCAGCATCAGCAGCCACTTACCTACTCCAGTGTCAGGCTGATCACCACTTCCCCATGAGAGCTGTCTGAGGGTCCCAAGCCTTTTGATTCCATGTATTAGTGTTTAGACTGATGTTTGGTGTCACTAAGAGCTTCCCACAAAGACTGCTCCCTCTGTGTGACCTGTCTTGAGTACTACATTAATTAAAAATGACCCATGTCACAATGGCCCTGCTATAGTATCACCCAATCCCACAATTATGATGCATGACATCAAGGGAAATTATCACCGTGAGCTAACCCCAGAGACTTTATGACATCTAGCAGACTTTTGTCCCCTTAGGGATGGACACTTTTCTCTGTCTTCTAAGTGCGGTCTGGCTGTCCACAGGAGGCTACAGACAGCTTTCCTTCTCCAAGGCTCAATTTTCGAAAAAATCTCTTCTTCTCACTGGTCAGAGAAAGCAGGACTGGTGGGGAGACAAAGGAACACGATGCCAACATGTAAAATAAAAAGAATTGTTAAGTGTGTATTCTTTTTTTGTCAGATGCTAAGAAAGCTATTTTCAGTTCTAGAACTTCCTTTAAAATAAACAAAAACCAGTGGGTTTCTTTCTTTTGTGAACTCTTGCTATTCTTTTTTCCTTCCAAGTTCACTGCAAGAATCCATAACCAGGCTAAAGAACAAGTATTCTTATATAACCTAAAAGCAAAAGAACTGTTGGTGATAGAAATAACACTTTACACTTACAGAGTATTTTTCAACTTTAAAGCCCTTTATAAACATTAACTATTTAATGCCATTAGTAACAAAGTTCTTACTTTGTTTGCTTCTAGGTTTAAAATCAGTAATGGACTGAATTATGTCTTCCTGCGGAGGGACCTGGCATATTTTTCAAACAGACAACTTTGGAGGAGAGGCTTTTTCTGTCCAATTCTGCAGTCAAATCTTAAAAATCAGTATTCAAGAAAGGGGAACAAAAGAATTCCATCCGCAGCCGATCTCTCCTTGTTGTCAGCCTTTCTGTGATAAAGTCAGAAAATGTTTTCAGAACTGAATCTTGACTGCGGCTCTCTGGACAGCAGCCATGCTCGGATGCTACCAGGCTCTGATGGCCCCAGTAGGAATTTCCATAAACAGACATCCCGATTCTGTTCATGTATATCTGAAATAAAACCAACATCAATCCTAATGTTGCCTGGGCTACTACTGTCTCAGGTATATTTTGTCTTCCCTTTTTGTTATTTGAATCAACAGACCAGTAAAGTCACTGGCTAAGATCCTAGTGCCCTTCCTTTGCACACTTTCACTCTCCCCAACAACTGCCTCCAGATAAGGTCAAGGAATAAAACCATAAAGCCCTCTGCCCCGCACAAGAGCAAATCAGCAGTCCACCTTGCCAGGCCTGTAGGTGATATCCCTATGCTGAATTTGCCCTTCTCTGAGCCTCCCTTTCTTTTCTGTACAATTCTATTCAATTTTTAAGTATATTTTTGTTCTAGAGCAGTCGTCTGGGCAGTGACCTTCCTGTGTGTTTTTCTGGGGGTCCCACTCTCCTCAGGAGGCTCTCGTGTAGAGAAGATCTAGGAAACTGCTGAGCATTCCATTCATAGTTCAGACTTCCTGAACTGGAACAGGAACCTTGGTCCTCTGAGCTGATGTTGAGGGTGCCCAAGACATCTCAGTGTTTGAGAAATTCTTCCCAATTCAGCTTCATCTCAGGACCATGCAGCTCCCAGCTACTGGACTGGGTCGGGACATAATTCAGTTTCTTTCTTGGGGTTAAATGCTTCTCTGGCACTTCTGATGCTGCTTTACAAAATGCTTCCTTTGTCTGCTCAAGTGGGTACAACCATTTCAGACACCTCTACTTGCTATTACACTGAGAGGTAGTTTTATTTGGAGATTTTCACAGAATAAGTGGCTAACATTTCTTGAGCACCTAACACTTGGTTCGGGTCAGTGTACTTTGAGACACTACCATTTAAAATGCTACACGTATTCTGCAAGGTAAAGCTACTTCGCATTCAGCATGTCAAATGTGCCCCCTCAAAACCCATGTGCTGGAAATTTAAACCCAGTACAGCAGTGTTAGGAAATGGGGATTAAGCAAAAGCGTATGAGAGCATAGTGGGTTAATGTCACTGTCTTGGACCTGGGTTAGTTATTAGAGAATGGATTTGTTACACTGAAAGTGAGTTTGGCCTCTGTTTTGGGCTCCCCTTTCTGACCTTTCACCATGTCGGCACTTGCCTGGTATCGTTGCCATGATTTTGGATTCTGCCTTCAGGACCATGGGTCAAATAAACTTCTGTTGTTGAGAAGTCACTAAGCCTTAAGTATTCTCTCATCGCAGCAGAAAATAGCATAAGACAATGTCTAAAGACTCATGATCCTTCCCCAAAGTCTGATTCTGTCACAGTCAGCTCCGTGCATGGGGCCAGTATTATCACTCTAGTAGCATGCCCCAGAAAATGGAGTTACCTTCTCTACCCTCTCCTGTCAGCCCATTGGCTGGACTCTTGGATTTTCTGCAACCCACCTACTTGTTTTCCCCAGTTGTTGCTATATTTGTCTCTATGGGATGCAAACTTACAGAGAACAGAAGCCTGGCCTCTCTTGTCCACTATTCCATTAATAAGCCTAGGATGGCGCCGGGAACACCTGCATGAATAAGTGCTTGAGTGAATGGATGCATGGTTTGGGGCAGAGTTTTATTCATCTCTCACTGACACCCTCTCTACATTGGTCTCCCAAGCTCCGTTCTTGACCTCACCAATTATATTTTCACTCTGTAGCCAACTGATTCTTTAAAACCACATGTAACTCAATGCCCCACCTGCTGGCTTCCTGGGGCTCATGGTGTAGACTGCAGGCCAACTTCTCGATGGTTTGCAAAGCCTAGTGTGCTCCAACTCCCACCTGCCCCCCTCAGCCTTCTCTTGCAGTCCTGTGTCCCCCTGTCATCATTGAGGGACATCCCTGCCATTCTCAGCACCTTTGCTTGGGATATTCTTCTCCACCGTCCCCTACCTCCCACCCTGTCACCTAAGATGACCTTCATGAATTCTTTCCATCTCCCCATAAAGAGTTTCTTTAAGCAGCTTTCCTTGCCGCTGTGCTCTGTGACTGGGCTTATGATGTAATATTCATTATTTCTCAGATTTTTCCTCTATGTTACCTATTAGATTTCGCAGCAATATAATTATTTCCTTTTTTGGAAAAACCATCATCTGCCCAATTATACTCTGAGCACTGTCATGGCATAAAGACTGCACTGTGTCTGTCTCTGTATGTCTAGCGTAGAATTTGGAACTGGAGGAGAAGAATAATCTCTAAAGTCTCTTAGTTGGAAAAGACCCTGTAACAAAAGACAGGTCATAAGGAGAAAAAACAACAAAAATATATTAATGTATGTATTTCATATATATTTGGGAAACACCCAAGAAATGAGTAGTTCTCAAAAAGATTCCCTGGAATTCTGCTCCATAAAGCATCTCCAACCAAGAACAGTGAGCTTTTAGAGAGGTGGCAGGTGAATCCTTAGAGGCAGCTGGGAGCGTAGGGGAAGGCACATAGCTATGGGATGGTTAGTAATTAAATACGGAAGTAGATTGGGTATATAGATTCTTCGGTAAGGATCTAGAGTGGTCTTTAGCAGTTCAATTTGCTCTCTTTCTGGAAGTCAGAACAGAATAGTTTTCATCTATAAATCTACATCTTGCTTTTAGGCTAATACAAAGTACAGAGTTTCCCTGTATCTACTTTTTAATTGCCTGCAGCTCAACTATCCCTCATATGTTATAGTTAGAATTGTGCATCCTTTCTCGATAACACCCTGATTACTCCCTTTTAACTCAGATCTATTGACTATTTTTTTTTCTGAGATAAAGTGTTGCATGTTTCCCATGCTCTTCTTGAACTGTTAAACTCAAGTGCTCCTCCTACCTCGCTCTCAGCTAGGACTACAGATCTATACCATCATATCTGACCTATTAACTTTTAACTTTTAAGGCTCATGTCCCTTCACTATCCTACATTACTGTGAAATTCCAACCCTGGGACTGGTTAAGAACTGATGCCTCTTTATAGAAGAAACCATGAAAGGAATCATAGATGTTTTCAGGCTTGTAATGAAGTATACAGTATGGAGACCTCACAACTGCAGCTGCTGTGTGAGTTTGTATTGAGCTTCCAGTCTGTCGCTGGTCTTGGAGTTCCCTGAAAAGCCCAAGGGATTTCATCCCCCCCCCCAATTTTATTTTAAAGAGAATAAAACCAAACCAAACAGAATAAAGTCAATCAAAATAAAACAGTACAAGTGATACAAGATTTTAAAACACGATAATAGCAAATTAACACACACTCATGCATGCATATAAGTTCTAAAACATTTATGAGAATCAAAAATGTAATGCATGATGAAATGAACAGCTACTTTAAAGAAAAAGACATACTAAGGTACCCAGTACTGATTCCATAGCATCATGCTGTGAAATCCAGCAACACTGCTATTCTTTGTTCAGAGTGATTTTAATCTGTTTTGTTTTGTTTAATTTCAACATATGTGAAGGTGTGGACAACTATTTTGAAGAGCATGAGAAACACTATGGCAGCCATTGTTGACTTCCTTATTGCCTGATCTTGAAGACCTAAAATGCCTTCATCATCCTGTTCTGATCAGTTCTATACTATTTTGTTTTGTATGAATTCATTGTATGTGAAGACATGGACACTATTTGGAAGAAAACAGACAATATGATAGACAATGAAGATCTCTGGTTGTCTTGCTTTGAAATCTGTGTCTCTTACATTGTTTTCTTATGATGTTTTGTTATGTTTAATTTTACCCTCTTTAAAAATAAAAAATAAATAAAATTCCTTTTACTGTGTAATAAAAAAAGGCAAATCTACAGTGGTTACCACAATGCCTCTTGTTAGCTTCAAAATTGCTGCCCATACTATCAGACATAATAAAATTAATTAAACAAAACAAAACAGAATAAAGTCAATCAAAACAGAACATTGAAGAAAACAAAATAATAAAATGGAACAAAACAGTGAGAACAATATTGAATTTCAAAAACAAGACAGAAGGAAATCCCCCATAGTTGCTATAATGCATATTGTTATCCCCTAAATAGATACTTAGACTACTGGCCTGAAGAGTCAATCAGACAATACGAGAATTAACTTGTTTTTGTACCCCAGTTGCTATCAGTTCAGCCTGTGATCCTCAGAAACAGCTGGCTGCTTGGGGGAAGGGAGGCTCTTCTTGTCTCCCAGCCTGTGTGCCTGCTGGCTCACGGGAAGTGCAAATTGGCTTCTCTTTTCTCTTCCCAGCCCTGCATGCTTGCTGTTGACTCATGGAAGGAGTGAATTGGGTGATGGTTTCCTTCTTGTTTCTTGCCCTAGTCCTCTGAGTTAATAATCCTCGTTCTACAGCTACTGGCTTCTCTCTCTATCCAAAATCACTCCATCCAGGCCTATTATGGTGTGAAAAAAATCAACTCATCATTGGTCTACCTGAATATGGACAAAGCAGAGTCCTTCATGTGAAAACACTGCATTCCTATTGGCAATGACTGAATACTTATATGGCAAGATTGCAATTCAGTCTTACTGTTTTAAATTGATTTTGTACTGAACCAAGATGCTCAGGCACTGTAAGGGAGCATTCTCCTGTGCGGCTCCTGTAATTATTCACACCTTTACCAGATACCCCTTGGGGAAGTCAGTGTCTGGAAATGGGTGCTGAAATAGAACCCTAGCTCCAGCTGTCTGGACCATTCTCCCCAAGTTCTTATGGGTCTCTATAGCTGTGTCCACTTATTTTCTTTAAACCTCCCCTTGACTACACATGCAGTTATAGGTCTTCGTTTATAATACAATTTTATTTTCACAAAGGTTTTACTGTTAGTTTCTCTCTGTTCTCCATCCCTGATGCACATGACTTAGTCTTAGCGGGTCATGTACTAAGCCCAAATTTCTTCTTTCCCTTAGTGGGACTGTGGTTGAAGCTCAGTTCTTTTGGAAACTCCTACATTACTTAGAACTTCGTTATTGTGGAGCGGCAAGGACAAATTATATCACGTGCCTGGTGTTGCGCACATAGAGACTTCTAGGCTCATACATAGTGAGATATCACAGACCAGTGATGGCAAACCATTTAGAGTTTTCAGTGATCTAAAGAGCCCACTGTGGCATGCTTGCCCTAGGTTTACCACTGCTGGCATAGACATCGGAGTTGGAGCGAACCAGTTCTAGCTACTTGATGGAGCTGACTCTGAGTGAGCTACAAATCCTTCACTGGCTTTCTGTGTTAAAGCTCTGCATCTGTCTGAGGACTGTGTGCCTTGCCTGATGAGCCAAAATTTGGTATGAGGAAACAAAACTCCCTATGCCACCGTTTATGATGGAAGTCTCAATGATGCATGATGCTGCGATGCCTCAGAAAGCAAGATAACATATTGTTCAACTGAGAACTCTCTGATTCCCCCACAAAATCCTATAGAAGTAAATATTAACCCAAAGGGAAAAATAAGTTTCCCATTAGTCAATAGCATAATGCTCTATCTCTTATCAGACCCTGACTGAGTCAATGTCCTCTACTCCACTGTTCTCTGGTCTCCCTAAACGCCCTGGGAAGCTGAGTGCGTTCAATGGAGTGACAGAGTTGGAGATTTTTGGACTTAGCCTGATGAGAGCTCTGACCCTTTGGACCCCTTTCATTCTTAGCTATTGTTCTATCTCTTTTATCATTTGTCATACTCTCTCCCAGGTGACTAAGGGCTTTCACTGCATTGTCCAGACCACAGTTAGCAACAGAGTCCAGACTCCAACGCCAACCCTTGGAACAGTTGTTTGACCTCCTAGAGCCTTGAGTTTCTTATTAGTAAAATAAGCACAGTAAAACAAGTAATGAAATGCAGGTAAGGAGCTTAATTAGGCAGGTGTTAAATACAGACACTCCTTGCCTTAATGATAGGGTCGTATCCCAATAAACCCCATATAAGTTGAAAATACTATAAGTTAAAAACACAGAGGTCCCACCTCACCTGCCAAGCACCCTAATTCAGCAGCACACCACACCGCAGGGTTAGCTCTGTCATGATCATGGGGCAGATGGGCGGTTACAGTCTCTGCTGCTGCCCAGCATCATGAAAAATCACACACAGCTACCACTAGGCTAAGAAAAGATCAAACTCAAAATTTGATCTGTAATCCCAGCACTGGTGACGTTGAGGCAGTAGGATCAGTGCATATTTGAGGCCAGTCTGGGTTACATAGTGAGATCAAGGCCAACCTCTTATTAGTCATAAAACAAACAAATGAACGAGTGTAGTTGTTATTAAATATGTATCACTTTTGCATCATTTAAAGTCAAAAGATCATGAGTCTGTCCGTGTGAAATAACTGCTGGTTCCCCATGTTTTCCTCTATCACCATGGTAAATGTTCTGGAAATGTCTGTTTCAGGCTCTCTCTATGAATTTTGGCCAGACTTCCACCCAGACCTTCACATGCCCTGGGATAGGGCTCCCTGTGAAGACTCTGCTGGGCCCTCATCCTCCCTCCACAGGCACCACCCCCTCCCCGTCAGACACAGTAAGGTCTCAGCCCACAACCCAACCCTTAGGCTCGCTCTACCAAAGGACGTGTGCCAATGCAGCTTGGTTGCCATGAACAACAGACTGTCCTGCTATTATCAAGAAACTGCAATATTATTTCTTCCACAATAGAGAGGAGGACATGGGTCTCATGAAGGGTAGATATGAAAGGATTCCATTGCGCTGAGACATCCCAAGTAGCAAACGTGAATACCAACCCCAGGAGAAGAAAGTACATACATTTAGGCCAGTGTGGCAAACTGACAGTGCTAGCCAGCTGACCACACCTTTGCTCTTGTTTTCTGGTCAGGAATGTCCCAGTGTACTGCTATCACAGAAACCTGTAAGAAGGCCCGTGACCCAAACTTTCAAGAAGTCACATGCCTGGGCGCTTATCATGTCTCAGGCAGTGCTGATGTGCTTTTATATGGGATAGTCACACTGAAAGTTGAGGTTTGCCATGGTTCCAGCTCTGTCATTCTCTGCAGGGTGGCAGGGGATAGGGATACGTGGCTTGCATACCAAGTTCAGTCCCTTTCCAAGGCTGTCACCAATCATTCAACCAGTCAGGGACAAGTCACATTCCTTGAGTAACAAATAGTTTAGAAATCGATGATAAATAACAGAAGCCCTTCAAAGGAAAGAGCACAGTGACAAGTACTCCAAGCTGAGGTCAAGACTTGGTGTCAGGCAGATGGGAGCCATCCTGGGACAGTCAGCAAAGGTGCTGTAAGCAGCAGTACTGCACCAGAAGACTGGACCAGCAAGGACCCTGGAGGGTAGACAGTCCCAGTCCCTGGGCACTGTGGCTGCAACCCACCAAGGCCAGTGAGCCAAAAGCAGGAGGGAGAGGAAAGGATGAAATAAAGAGCAAGACAGAGCGTGCCTGTAACATCACAGGAGGCAGCCCCTTCCTTCCTGGGTAGCTCACAAGTGGAGCAAAAGGGCGCACTTCCCCTGGCCCAGGCCAAGGCAGGGTTAGCATGCGCCTCCTGGAGAAGCCCAGGAAGCAGGGACTGAGGACAGAGGGACAGGCAGAATCTTCCCAACTTATGCTTGCCTGAAAGAAGGCTGCCTGAGCAGAGGAAACCAGCCTGGCTCTGTCCCTTTAAGTGAAGAGATGGACAGAGTCACAGCCACTGTCTTTGGGACATCCCAGTGGCCCTCCCTGAAGCCTGCGGAGTGGGAGTTGGCATGGAGACCATTCAAGCTGCACTGTGGTGCCTGGGGATAAGCTCTAGTCAGGAGCAGGACTGCGGGGGAGGTTCAGGGTTACCCACGGAAAGGTCCTGCCAACCATGGAGGTGTCCTCCCTCTGCTTTGGGGGGCCCTGGCACTAGTCATCAAGGTGTACATCAGTAGATCCTCATTGAAAGGATCAAAACAGAGCTCCTCCTTAAGCATCAGAAAGAGATTTCTAAGCCGAAACCAAAGTTAATAAATATACAGTTGAACTTGAAGTTGAATGCAGGTCAAATATTTTGTCCTTAGCTGCAAACAAAATCAAAGAAAAATATGTTTCAAGCCACTCTCAGATGTACGGGCTCTGCATTCTCTTAGGAAATTGCTTTAAACCATTTTATCTTATCTGACGGTCATCTGTGATCTCTCTTTATGTCTATTTTGTATATGGAAATGTACCTCAACTTAAAAAAAAAGTAGATGATATTTCATTTAAAATAAAAACATCAAAGAGTAGATTGATCTGTTAAAAAAAATTGACATTTAAAAAGGAAGTCGTAATTTTCTGGTCAAATGATGCAAAGGTTTGATTCTAATCCCACAGAGGAGAGGCATCCATTCAGGAGGGGTTCTCAGGGTTAGAGAGGCAGGAGCCGGGTCTCCCATCTGGTAATTCAGCTTTAACTTCATTGCCTCTTCCCCAAACACCTCCTTTTTAAAAATGCCAGTCTGTAAGTGGCTCTTCTCACCATGCTGTTTATCTTCTGGACTGTGTATTAATTGTCAGTTTATTTAGCCAGCATCCTCTTTGCCTGGGATGGACATAGCTGTTTAATATCGTTTAGAAGACAGAGGCTGGCTTATCTTTACAGAAAATGTTATCAGGTGTCTGCTCAAAGAATCATTATCTTGATTTATTTTCCTCTACAACAAATATCCAATAATAGGTTTTCTGCAGCAGTATCTAGACTTTATTTTCCTGCTCGTATCTCTAGTGCCTTTCTTGTTCCTGTTTCTTAAGTGAAGTGCAGATTTGGAGACAAGGAAGCCTCAGGAACTTAGCCATGCTCTGTCTATGCTCTCAGAAACACAGATAGTGAGTGAAAGCACTTCTTGGGTCTCAGGGCTGGTGTCAGGAGGACACCCAAAGCAGTGACCTTGACCATGACCTTCAGAAGGGTGGATTCATTGGTTTTAGTGCTCTTCTTGGCTCCAGGGTTCCCATGACCTTTGGAAGGACCTCCCAGAGTGGCTGGAGGTGGCACCCAGGAAATTGCACATGCAAGGTCCAAGAGGTCAGATGAACAAGGATTCAGAGCCCGAGAGAGGGTGAGAGAGGAGGCAGTGATGCCAATGTGGCCCGGGGTGGTGCAGGCTAAGAGCCTCTCCCAGGGGACACCAAGTCCTTACCCGAATGAGAGGCTGGACAGAAGTCACTGTAGTGCTGGTTTGTTCTTTATCTCCACAGTAGGATATGAATCATCTGCCCTCCCTTTGCCTTCCATTTTTAAAATAAATGTCTGACTAACACTTGTAATATTTTCCATTTTGAAAGAAACTCAGAAAGTTAAGATAGAAGACAGAGCTGTTATGGGGTTTTTACCAGGTTTTCTTTTCCGTTAAAAAATGAAGGTAATACACGCACATAGGCACGCACCGGAGAGAAGCACTTGACTACTCGCAGGCTCTAACCCAGGGAGTTACATGGGAGGATACAGACCACACCACACCACATCATGTTTGTAGGTACTTATTCTTGGAGGAAAAGGAAGAAAGAAAAGGAGAAACAGTGAAAGCTCATTTAGCTGCCCTGCAAGTTTTAAGGGAAATTAGAAATATCAAGTATGAAGGAGCAAGACAGAATTTCTCTGTAGAGGAGTAAAAATCAGACTTTACTGTGTATGTGCATGTGAGAGATCACAGAGAGAGAAGGAATGTCCTCTTTTTTACTTAGCACTGTAGCACAAATTGTCAATGGCCCAAACTACTACTGAGAATCACATTGGCTGTGAAGCCCCAATCACTCATCATTCCACATGATTTCTGTGCATTGATTTGAGGAGAGTGGTGACACCCAGCCAGTGGCATTTATGCTGGTTTTGTCCCTGTGGCACTAAGAAGGGGGTGGAAAGCGGGGGCAGGGCTCCCTGCCTATGTAAATCTGCACTCTGCCTGTTCCCAGGCTGCCAGTTTGAAGACCATGTGGGTTGTGCTCCTTTTGTTCCTTTAGAAGAGAAAAATGTGCTTGCAGTAAAAATAGTGTTTTAAAGGCTTTAAAAAATAATCATGCCACAGAAAAGCTGATGACACAGGAGGTGCTTCCCATCAGCGGCACCTGGAGAGCTGCAGCCAGACCTGGCAAGGCTGAGATTCCTTGTGTGTCCCCCCTCCCTCTGGGAACCCCACTTGTCCTGGATTCCCCTCAGAGGTTGTGTCTGGGAGGAAGCCCAGGATTCCCACTTTCTCCTGCCACTTGCTTTTATGATTTAAAGCAAGCTCATTTGCTCAAGAAATTTCCTAGAAGCACTTGATAGAACCGTGGGGGACCGGCAGCTGCTGAAAAGATAAGAAGTGTGAAATATAAATGACCTTTATTTTGAGAATGTGGGGAGAGACACCCCTGATACCCTGGGGTGCGGCATCTCCCCCTGGGATCGGCGATCTCTCCGTGCAACACGTGGAGTGGAGACATATAAGTAGCCTAGGTTTGGGGTGGAACCTAAGGGGCATTAGTGATATACAGGTAGCCGATTGGCACTCGTTTGGCGCCAGAGGTAAATTCTAGGGGTGGGGGGAGACGGAGCTTCTTGGTTCCGCCTGAGGCTTCACCAGCTACAGTGTCTTGTCTGGGCCAAAAGTCTTTCAGTTCGGACATGTTGCCTGGATGCATAAAGCTGGAGCAGCTTAGGCTGTTCTGTAGAGGAGATTCTGGTCACAGTTCCAGAGACCCGAAGGCTGATAGAAAGCCTCATGGTAAAGACCAGGCTTAGGAGGTTTCTGCTGGGAAGAAGGACTGCATTGGTTGTTGGACTCCCCATTATGTATGTTATGGCTTGCAGAAAGTTTGTCTGCATTTTGCTCATGCCAAGAGACTTTGTCTGACATTGAGACTAAGGGCAATGGACTGATTAATCTTGAAAAAGAAATTAAAAAGCATTCGAAAATTGAGGGTGTGGCATGGCTATTGTTGGTGGCTTTTAGCCAGCTTTATGTTGCAAATTAAGAGCAAAGAGCCCAGCAGGATAATTTGCAATACTGTGTTTGGCCAGAAGGAAAATGCCAGGAAAGCTGTGGATCATAAAACAGAGTTGCAATTTTGATTCCTGAGGAGAAACAGAGAGATAAGAAAGATGGCCCTGGGGCATCAGAAAGCGGGTCCCCACCCTTTGTAGCCTCACTGCAAAGGTAAAAGAATTTGCTCAGAGGAGAAAGCTGCAGAGAACCAGGTTCCAGAATGGGGACAGAGGCCACATGAGGCTCTAGAATGGCGGCAACATAGAGAAGCTTTTCCTCACAATCAGGTAAACAGAGCCATGTAATCCAGGCAACTGACCCCTACAGCCAAGAGGGAGAAAAGCCTGACTACTGCTCCAGCTGGCAGTAGACCTTGACGGTATCCACAAGGTGCTGATTTTAGGTGCAAGGAAAATGTGCTAATTCTGAGGGTAACATGGCTTCTACCTCGATTGCAAAGGGCCTGGCTGGCCAAGCAGTGTGCCCCTGAGAGGGAAATTTGTGAAGATGTAAAGGTGAAGCCAAAGGTGCAGTGGAGACCCCAGAAATTTTGAAAAGCCAGGAACATGGGTGATCCAAGGAAAGCTGCAAAAATCGAGCAGAGATGAGTTAAGAGAAAGGCTTCAGGAGCTGAAATCCCTGGAAGTGCCCTGGGGGTGGAATCAAAGGCTTGGGCCTTTTGGAGCTTGTAACCAGATTGCTTCAGATGCTGAGCACGAACTCTAGGACTTAATGTTTGCCCTGCTGGATGTTGGACTTGCTTTGTTTCCGATGCTTTATATTTCCCTGTTTGTAACTTTTGGAATAGTAATGTTTACCTTGTGCCTTTGCATTTCAGAAATGTTTAATCTTGTTTCATTTGTACAGGGGTTTACAGTTAAGAGTTTACCATAGATCTTGGAGGAGACTTGGGACTTGGACTGTTCAGCAATGCTGAAACTTAGGACTTTGGCAACTCTTGGAGGTGGACTAAATGTCTTTTGTATAAAGGATGTACATGAGTCCTGGGGGCCAGGGGTGAAATGTCATGGTTTATGTCTGTGGCCTCCAGGGCTCATGAGTTTGCATTGTAAATTTGTGATTGGTTCATTGTCTAGTACTTGGATTGATGATGTCAGTGCTACATCCACATAGGTGTGGAGGGCAGGAAGAAGGTGTGTCTTGCTCTTTGCTGGTTCCTGCTTGCTGTTTGCAGCCACCATGAACTGTGGCCCAGCCATGCCCACTTGCCTTGGAGCCAACTGAGTGTGGACTGAAACCTCCAAAAACTGTAAGAAATAAATCTTTCCTTTCCCAACTTGGACTTCAGGTATTTTGTCTCAGCAACGAGTAAAAAGAAACTAAGACACCCCTAATGACCAACCTCTTCTGACCAGGCTCCACCTCCTGACACATTCAACACCTCCATGATCCAACCATCAATATCTCGCCTCTGACCATGATGCTCAGGGGGATAAAGCACAACAGGTGTCATTCAATGTGAATCTGAAGGCGTGTGATTCAGGAGGTTGATGGTGTAACTGCCAGCTGGGGACTGAAAGCCAGAGGACCTGGGCCATGGTCCTTAGTGCATGTCCTAGGGTCCCCAGGCCCAAGGGCCAGGAGCTCACACATCTGAGGGTAGGAGAGACTGGATGTGCCAGTCCAAGGAGAGGGGGGAATTTCCTCTTCCTCCATGTTTTGTACGTGGGTTGTTAATAAGTTAATAAGTTAATCAGGGTTGTTAATAAGTTGGTGTCTGCCCACATTAGTGAGGCCAGATCTTCCCTTCTCTATTTACCTATTCCAATGTTGACCTCTTTCAGAAACACCCTCACAGGCACACCAAGAAATAAAGTTTTACCAGATATTTGGACATCCCTTGGCCTACCCGAACTGACACACACACACACACACACACACACACACACACACACACAAATAGTATTATGTAGCCCTTCTAAGCCCCCAGGACAGCTGCATGCTTCATGGTAGAAGCCAGCACTCTGAGGGCTCCATCCATCCTGTCTCTGAGTCACTTGGGTAGGACGAAGTGAATATTCCCTGCATATTCGAACTTCTGGCATAGAAAAGAAAGGCCAAGGGCCTGTAGAATGTCTAAGCCTTTGCAGAAAGAGCTGGGCTTACTTAAGGAACTCAAGGACACACCTTTGCCCTGGGCAGGTTTAGGGTATGGGGTCCAGATCCATGGAACAGGAAGATTCTTAACACGGGTGGGTGTGTTTGCTTTGTGTCTCTGGGGGCACATTGTTTCAATCCCTTGATTTCTTTTCCTCCTCACTGCTCTGGAGAAGCACACTGGTGTCCCAGTGCAAGCCCAGGGCTTTGGCACATAATAAAATCCATCTCTACCAGTTACTCTGTTTTTCTTGGGGTAGGTAAGCAATGAGTCAAAATTTCCTTGGAAAATGGAGTTAACACATCTTTTTATCAGGATAAAGAAGGCTTTGGAGCACATATGAAGTTTTGGGGTAAATTGGAGTAAGGCTTTTCTTCCAGATATTTGGTTTCCTTTTGTCAGAAAGTGATTGTTAGCAACGCACAATGCTAGATGAGTATAGCCTGACAGCTCTGTCCTGGACAGGCCTGTAGTGGACACGGCCCTCTGTGTCTTTCCAAGGAAGATGCTGTGAAGTGCTGGGACACAGACTCCGCTATCACCAGGTGGAGTGGCCTTTATCCCTCTGTCTCTGGAGGGAACTCAGGAGAGCAGACAGACTCGGAACTGAACTCTGAGTTCCATGATTTCTCCCTCGGCTTCCCTTCCTTCCTGCTTAAATCTGCCTTTAGAAAAGGTTTCTTTCAATAAAACACCAGCTCTGCACTTTACCAGATCCGTGAAAATCCGTACATTGCAACTTTCCGGAGGAATTAGTCAGCTTTCTCTTAGCTGGGATACTGCTGCCCGAGAGCAAATTTGCCAGTGTATTCCAAAAGCCCAGCGTTCTCAGGAAGAGTGCCAGTCACCCCAAGTGAGGGAGTGGGGCTCAGTGGTAAGTGCTTGCTGGCATGTGTGAGTGCCTGAGTTTCGTTTGTCACTCTGGGAAGGAAAAAATAATGTCCCAAATTGCCAAAGTCCAAAAGTCTAGTATGAAACTGATGGGCTGGACGAGCCACTGTGGACTCAGCTATCTTATATGTAAATCAGAACAGGACTCAGGTTTCTTGCGGAGCTGGAATTTATGAGCTTTTCAAAGATCACTATGGGAGAGCTTCTGGGAAGCTAAGCAAGTTACCCTTGCTGTTGCTAGCCGGGTATCACAACTGTTCGTGTAAAAGCATTCTGAAGGTCTCTGTTGAAGAATCTAATTTGGTAGGATAATTAAATTGGCCCAAGGAAGAAAGATAAAGGACATGGAGGGCTTCAGTCACTGACTACTCGACAATTTTTTTTTTTTTTTTTTTTTTTGTCTTTTTCGTTTTTTATCGGTACCAGGGATCAAACTCATGACTGCCTGCTTACAAGGCAGGCGCTTATGCCGCTGAGCTAAATCCCCAGCCCCTACTCGACAATTTTTAATTGAGATTTTATTATGTGCCAAGCCTTGGGTTTGTGACGGTGAATGAGAAACGTGACTTTTTTCCCTAAGAGTCTACAAGCTAAAACACATGTGGCTTGGGGCTCAGGAAAAGTAGGTATAAAAACTACAGCATTACTGAAGGGTGACAGGAAAGCATGAATCACTTATTAGAGTCCACTTTTCACTCGTGGCCTGGTCTTACTCTGCATGGAGGAAGCTGTGGTAAGCACCCCCTGTTTTGTCTGCATGTTGTCCAGTTTCTCTCTAGCCCAGTCATGCACTGTGTATTTTAATGACACTAAAAGTTCCTATTCCCTAATGATGCAGTGGCCACAGGCCAGTGTATTACTCATGTGTCTGCGGTGGTGCTGGTGTAAGCATATCTACTGTGCCCCCAGCAGGGTGCAAGGGGCAGCATACACAATTGTGCACAGTACACAATACTTCACAGTGACAATAAACTACTGCTACTAGCTTATGTCTTTACTGTACTATATTTTTTAATCATTGTTTTACATGTAGTCTTTCTACTTAGTAAAAAGAAAGTTCCATCTGGCACAGGGACCCGCAACTGTCCTTACTCAGGAGGCTGATGCAGGAGGGCCACAAGTTTGAAACCAGCCTGGGCAACTTAGTGAAACTGCCTTCAAAATAAGAAAATGTTTGAAAAGGACTAGGGAGGTACCTCAGTGGTAAAGTGCTGGCCTAGCAAATGTGAGGATCTGCTTTCAATTCCCTATACTATGAAAGAAAAAAGAAAGTTAACTGTAAAGGGTAAAACTATTACCGGCTAGCTAGCATGGGTTCTTAGCCACATGTAGGGCAGAAATCATAGGTGCGCTAATTGCAAGGCTCACATATAATAAAATTTTATTATAGGAAAGAAACATAGAGAGCAGAGATGGTTACTCCACAAATAAAGCAGCCTCGCACAGGATAAGCATAGGGGAGTAGCCAGGGAATGCTATTGATTATCCGTGTTTTCTGAAGGTGCAGGCATCCTGGCTCAGGAGAGAGTGAGGTGAGCTCCTGTAGATCTTATCTAGTTTACCCACACTTTGCTTCCTGACTGCAGGAGTAGAGGAATTCACTTGCTCCCCTAATAAACCATTGACTTTCTTTTCCACTTTTCACTCACAAGCACCCGCTTGTGTCTGTCAGATGTTTACTTCAACGTGTTGTTAGCTCCCTGCCTCAGTTGCCCTCCTGGACCCTAGAGTCACGCCGTTTAGGTCTCTGTCTATCTCAGTAGCTTGCTTGCTGTTTGGCCTTGAGCAAATGACAGCCCATTTCAAAGTTCTCTTAGCTTCCTGCCTCAACAGTACACCAGATTCCATGGGTAGCAGCCTTGCACATCTCGTGTTTACCATGTCTCTTGATTGTGCTGTGAGAGTTGACCCCCCTGCTATAACCCCCTCCCCAGAGCGGGGAATGAAAGGGTTAACTCCCTAACTCCCCAGAGCGGGGAATAAAAGGGTTAACTCCCTAACTCCCCAGAGCTATCAGAGCAGAGCAGAAAGAAATGCCTAACTCCCCAGAGCTATCAGAGCAGAGAAAAAAAAAAAGAAAAAATGCACCTGCAAGGTTGTTCTGTCTCAAGGAGATAAGTAAGACAAGTAACTGTTCTGTTCTGGGCACATAGTGACTGGGCTAGGACCCCCAGTCTCCATGGTTACTCAACCCCAAACCCCTCCAATCAACTTCTGCCAAGTCCTATCCTGCTCAAAATTAACCAATGCAATCTGCTCCTGTAAATTCGCTTGCCTCCCTGCGCCCTTAAAAACCCTACACAATTCCCCTTCGGAGCCCTCCGCACTTGTTTGCCTGGGGGACCCCATGCGCATGGAAATAAACTTTTTACTCCTCACTACGAGCTGAGTCCTTGGGGTCTTCTCCCCTGCGACACCGGTTCTTACATATGGAGGCCCCAGCGAGATAGTAGTCTCACGGGAGACGACCTCAACGGCTCCGCCTTACACCGCGGGTGAGTACGACCGGTCACTTTTGTTTACTTTCATTTTGAGATCGATCTACCAGTACTTTACACCCCAAGCCGAGCGGCTCCAATCTAGGGGCAATTTCTGTTATCTGTTCTCTGGTGACCGGGGGACGCCCCACACGGTTTTCCGTGACTCACCGTCTGCGATAGGATTTTCCTATCGGTCTGGGGAATTTCATTCCCAATCTGTGGTCCTTCTGGGCCAGTCTGGGGAATTTCATTCCCAATCTGTGGTCCTTCTGGGCCAGTCTGGGGAATTTCATTCCCAATCTGTGGTCCTTCTGGGCCAGTCTGGGGAATTTCATTCCCAATCTGTGGTCCTTCTGGGCCAGTCTGGGGAATTTCATTCCCAATCTGTGGTCCTTCTGGGCCAGTCTGGGGAATTTCATTCCCAATCTGTGGTCCTTCTGGGCCAGTCTGGGGAATTTCATTCCCAATCTGTGGTCCTTCTGGGCCAATCTGGGGAATTTCATTCCCAATCTGTGGTCCTTCTGGGCCAATCTGGGGAATTTCATTCCCAATCTGTGGTCCTTCTGGGCCAATCTGGGGAATTTCATTCCCAATCTGTGGTCCTTCTGGGCCAATCTGGGGAATTTCATTCCCAATCTGTGGTCCTTCTGGGCCAATCTGGGGAATTTCATTCCCAATCTGTGGTCCTTCTGGGCCAATCTGGGGAATTTCATTCCCAATCTGTGGTCCTTCTGGGCCAATCTGGGGAATTTCATTCCCAATCTGTGGTCCTCTGGGCCAATCTGGGGAATTTCATTCCCAATCTGTGGTCCGTCTGGGCCAATCTGGGGAATTTCATTCCCAATCTGTGGTCCATCCGGGCCAATCTGGAGGCACCCCCTAAGGTGACTCATTTGATGTGAAACTCATGCGTTAGAGTGAGGTGGCCGGCCTGTTTGTCCTGTGTGTTGTGACTGTTGTGATCGGTTATTTGTTGTGTCGCGCGTACGCTAACCACTCTTTGTCTTCAGAATACCATGGGACAAACGACATCATCCCATTGTCCCTCACCCTCGACCATTGGTCAGAGGTTTGAGAGAGGGCTCACAATCTCTCCTTACAGGTTAAAAAAGTAAATGACAGACTTTCTGCTCGTCTGAGTGGCCCACATTCTCCGTGGGTTGGCCACCAGAGGGGACTTTCCACCTTCCCCTCATCTTAGCAATTAAAAACATCATCTTCCGCCCCGGACGAAGAGGGCCACCCGGACCAGCATGCCTACATCTTGGTATGGCAGGACCTCAGGAAAGAGCCCCCACCGTGGGTAAAACCCTTCCTTCCTCCGCCCTCTCCTTGGTTGCCTGTTTAAACTTGTTACTAACTTAGGGGCTTGTTGCCCATTTCTGTTGCAGGATCCATATGGCTTATTAGATTCAAGGTTCATGATAAGAAAAATTATTTCTTTTAGCTGACCAAACTATGCAAGAAGCTCCCTTTGTTTGTGTCTTTAATGTTGTGGCATCTTGTTTAATATGTAAGACTTCAATTGATTGCTTGCAACCTCAACATACCTTTTAAAAGGAGTATTTTTTCCTCTCTGATAAAAATGTAAACATGTGCACATATATATGTATATCTATGGTTATTAAGAATCATATCAACTTTACCAAGTAAAAACCAGGTCATACTATATTTGAGCCAGTTAAAAGGTTACAGTTTTGTTTTTAAAATACAGCATTTTTATGTGGTAAAAAGACATAAAATAAGTATGTTTTAGACTACTAAAAGGTGACTTCAAGGGTTTTGTTGAGAGTTTTGATGTTGTCTGAGAAGTGAGAAAAAAGGTAATTGACTGGTAATAGTAAAAAGAGGGACAAAGAGAGTGGTCTTCAAGTAAAGGTGTCTGGCTATGCCAGAATGTAAAAAAAGATTAAAGCTTAGTTTGAGAGGTATTATTGTAAGTTATAAAAGGCTCAAGAGGATGTGAATTTTATTTGTCTTGGTTTATAGTACTACAAATAACAGGTTTGACAAAAAGTAAATGTGTTCAGAATTTGACAGTATTAGATCAGTTTTGATAAAAGTATACATAAGATTGTACTTTGCTGCAAAATGTTTCCATTAAAATGAGATTATAGGTGATACTACAAATAAGATACAAGTTCTTACATGTACTGTGAACATCTGGGAGATTATGCAGCACAATTTTGTTACCTATAAAAAAGCCCTTTTTGTTAAAAATATAATTTTAGTAAAATGATGGCCTGCCACGTGACACCCTTGGACAAAAAACAGTGTGCCATCCAGATAAAGCCGGCTCTCTGATCCGGAATGCCAAAACCATGTTCTCCTTTTGTGCCACCCTGACTGGACATCCAGAGTTAAGGAGGTTTCCCAGTATCGCCAGTTGTTCTCTTTGTAACTCAGTCGGCCCCACATGTTAGACAAAAATTACAAAGGTTTAAGAGGTTTAAAAAAAATGCCCCTCAGCCAGTTAATAAAGATAGCACAAAAAGGTCTTTAAAAACTAAAAAATTTACAAAAAGATAGCCAAGATGTTAAAATTGCTCTATGAGAAAAAACTTTTAAAAAACAGACGAGAGTTTCTGGGGGCAATTGGATACTGTAGGCTAAATTTTACTAAAAAGCTTGCCTCTATGACTCCCATAAGGGAGAAACTCAAAATTCGCTGAAATGGACTGATAAATATAAACAGGCCTTCCAACAGCTCAAGCAGGCCTTGACAGAGGCCCCAGCCCTGGGACTCCCTGACGTTACCAAGCCTTTCACCTTGTTCATAGATAAACTCAGGGACATTGCCAAAGGAGTCCTAACTCAGGACATTGGCCCTTAAAAGAGGCCCATAGCCTACCTCTCCAAAAGACTTAATCCAGTAACAGGAGTATGGCCCCCTGCCTAAAAATACTAGCTACTGTGACAATGCTACTTAAGGAGACAAAGAAACTCGCTTTAGGCAAGTGATTTCTGTGGTAACCTCTCACAGTTTAGAGACTCTTATCAAAACCCCTCCTAAAAAAAGGCTCTCCAATGCCAAAATTCTACTGTCAAGCCCTGCTTCTAGACCCAGAGTCAATGATATTCAAGACTTCTTCAGCTTTAAACCCAGCCACCCTTATGCCTGATGATGACCTGGAGGAACAAAGGACACCTCTCCATGAGTGTGCTGACATCCTCAAACTACAGCGGAACCTACAGGCTGATCTTACTGACCAGCTTTTAAAAAATGCCGACAACTGTTCGATGGAAGCAGCTTCATCCAAAACGGCAGAGACAGATGAGTGGCCGGGACAGCAGTGACCACCAAAAAGGAGGTACTCTGGGTTAAAGGGTTAGAGCCTGGCACCTCTGCCCAAAAGGCGGAGCTCATTGCTTTGACTGATGTACTAAAACTAGCCACAAAAAAGAGGGTAAACATCTATACTGATAGTACATATGCTTTTGCTACTATACATATACATAGAGCCATCTATTAAGAGCGAGGTCTCTTAACCTTGGCCAGAGCTAAGATTAAAAAAAAAAAAAAAGAGGACTCCACAAATCCTAAATTTGCTGACAGCAGTCTGGCTGTCAGCAGATTACTGCTATTCACCTGAGGAAACAATTTGGCAGATCAGGCCGCTGAAAGAGTAACAATCACATGAGAGAGGCCAGCCGAAAAAGTAACTGCTCTGATGCGAGTCCCCCCGACCTTATCAGAACCAGTCTACACAAAAAAAGACTACACTGGTTGTTGTGAGCCATCTAACGGATTCCAGTCCCTGTGACTAAAAGACAAGTACAAAATTTCTAAGAGCCACAGGACTGATCCAAAGTTTGGGACCCTGGCAGAGGCCTGTTGTCTACCTTTCCAAGAGACTTGGTTCTGTGGCAACCAGATGGCCACCCTGTCTGCGGTGATTTCTTCAATGGCCCCCTCATAAAGGAGGCTTAAAAATTGACTTTTGGACACAAACTCTTAATTGTTTCCTGCTATTCACTGGAGACTCTCATCAAGGCCCCACCAGACTGATAGATGTCTAATTCCTGAGCCATACATTATCAGGCACTATTTCTAGAAACAACAGCTTCAAACTCGGCTACTTTGCTGCCTGAGGATGACCCCTCGTTGCCTCATTGATCACCTCACGAAACATCGACCTTATGTAGTTGATAAGCTACTGTCTAGAGTTCCATCCTACTTCTCTGATGAAAACAGTTATGTCTCTCAAGAGTCCATTTGCACTTAAAAAGACCAACATCTGACAGCTCAACTTCCAAGAGATTCCGGGGGCTAATATCAAGCTAGCCCAGTCTGTGAGCTTCAGATGCCCTCAGTGCCAATTGGTAAATCTAAAAGTACTGCAACAAATAAAAACCACTGGTTATTGTGGGACTATGCCTAAAAACACTAAAAAATAGATTTTACAAAAATAAAAAGCCTAAACTTCAAAAATATAAGTGTTTTCTACTTAGTCTGAGTCAGCTCTGATAGCAGTTTCTCTGATTTGGTCTCCCTTTTTATCCGTGGGGTCCAACAATGGCCTGGCTTTTATAGCCTAGTAACTCAAATTAACCTAAGCTTTACAGATCAATTAAAAAACTCGATTGGGCTTACCAGCCTCAGAGTTCAAAAAAGGTAAAAAGATAAGTTAGATTTTAAAGACTATAATTACTAATGGCCTTAAAAACTGGCGAAAACTGGGTGAGTCTCTTTTCCTTCTGCCCCTTTACATGCGTGATACACCCCCTATGTTACAGATATTTCCTCTTTTGAGGTTTTATGTGAGGTTTCTAAAAATTAGCTAATTTAACTAATCAAGATCTTATTAAGTCTCCCCAGACTTTTCAGCTAGCTGTGACTTCCATCCACTGGTTACTTCGCTGCTGCCCACTGCAGCTAAAGAGCCTAGACACCTGGACAAGCGACCTCACCGTAAATCTCTTGAGAGCGACCTCACCGTAAATCTCTTAAGCCGCAATAGATTGTCAAAATAGCTAAAAGCCTGCCTAAATTCAACGTTCCCAATGCAGACAAGTCCCAACTTCAAAAGACCGTCAGCCTACAAATAAGTAAACTGTCATTTCTTCCAAAGACACTTTAAAGCTTAAGATTGTCTAATATAACTGATAATTTTGTGTTCTCCTCCTTTATAGAGACCCCAAAGAGGCCTCTGTCTGACTTAAAAATTGTTACTTATATGGTAAAACAGAGTAAATTTAAATGTTGGTTTTCTTTCTCCTTTTGGTTAACAGCTTTAATGACAGCTACAAGACCTTTGTTAATCCTCCTACTGGGCCTTATGTTATAAACAAGTTGATAAACTATGTCAAAGTTCTTAAAAGCTTGTGATTTTAAAGACACATACAAGGTTATAAACAGATGCAATAAAAAAGCTAAGAAAAAAAAAATTAAATCTCAAGAGCCCCCTTCAAGTAAAGCCAAAATGTTCTCCTTCTGGAAATCAATCCTGCCCTATATTCTCCCTTTACTGGGACCCCTGGCTGGATTCATTATAGTCATGGCTATAGCCCCTTACCTCATTAACCGAGTAACCCAGTTTGTGAGGGCTCAGATCTCTCAAGTAAAGGTTATGGTGCTACGTCAACAGTATGACCCCTTACCAATACAGGACCTTTAAGATTAAAAGTCATCAAAAAAGAAAAGGGGGGAATGTGAGAGTTGACCCCCCTGCTATAACCCCCTCCCCAGAGCGGGGAATGAAAGGGTTAACTCCCTAACTCCCCAGAGCGGGGAATAAAAGGGTTAACTCCCTAACTCCCCAGAGCTATCAGAGCAGAGCAGAAAGAAATGCCTAACTCCCCAGAGCTATCAGAGCAGAGAAAAAAAAAAAAGAAAAAATGCACCTGCAAGGTTGTTCTGTCTCAAGGAGATAAGTAAGACAAGTAACTGTTCTGTTCTGGGCACATAGTGACTGGGCTAGGACCCCCAGTCTCCATGGTTACTCAACCCCAAACCCCTCCAATCAACTTCTGCCAAGTCCTATCCTGCTCAAAATTAACCAATGCAATCTGCTTCTGTAAATTCGCTTGCCTCCCTGCGCCCTTAAAAACCCTACACAATTCCCCTTCGGAGCCCTCCGCACTTGTTTGCCTGGGGGACCCCATGCGCATGGAAATAAACTTTTTACTCCTCACTACGAGCTGAGTCCTTGGGGTCTTCTCCCCTGCGACACCGGTTCTTACAGTGCAAGACACCATGTAAAATGAACGACCTAGGTCTTTTAGGTCTCTGTGAGTGCATGCTATCCTGCTTGCATAACAATGAAATTGTTTCCAATGCACTTTCCTCACCTGTAAGCACTGCTGAACCTGCCTGTTCCTTCCTCCTAGTCCGTGGTGGTGATGGAGGCTGACCTCACACCTGGAACCCTGGGCATGATCACTCAGCTCGGACTAACAGACTGTGAGGAAAACCAATGTGTGATTACCAGGAACTAGCATATTCCCTCTTAAAGTGTTGGGGTGCTTTCGAAGCCATATGTACACGACGGGGTCAGAAGCCTTGAATTTGAGTCAGGACACAGTCACTGAGTGTCCCCTGGTCTGGAATGTGACCACCCATTTGGGTTCGGTGAGAATACACTTCGAGTGCTATCAGTTCTTATCTGCAGGTTCTGCATCTGTGGATTCCACCAACTACCCATGAAAAATAATTTTTAGAAATTGTTCTAAACATGTGCAGGCTTTGTTTTCTTATTATTCCCTAGACAATATGGTGTAATAACTGTTTCTATGACAACTATAGTGTACTAAATATTATAAGTAATCTAGAGATAATAAGGGAGGAGGAAGATAGGGTCCACGCAATGCTACGCGATTTTATACAAATTGCTCAATGATACAAAAACCTCGCTGAGATCCAGGTGGCTGATATACACTTGGATTTCAGGGGACATTTTACAAAGTCCTCATGGCATCCTTTAGGAAAAGAATGAAAAAAAAAACCCAAGAGATATTCAATCTAAGTGACAGGTGATTGGTGCAACTTGTCTACAAGAATTCACAGAAGTATTTGTAGAGGTGAGCACTGCCTGTCACAGGGCTGGTTCTGACATCCGCGTCTTTGTCAACAGCTGAAGGTAATTGAAAGCATTCTTACCAGCTTCTAGGTGACACAGAACTGGGAGAAATGAATGATATATTGGAAGACAGAAATTGCAGAGATGCAAACCAATTAAATGTTAAGAATCAATGGTTTAAAGTGCACACACAAATGCAAAACAGAGATGTAATCCTTGTGAAACAGAATGGGAAGTTTGTTCTGGGAAAAGCTGAATGTGAATGAACATAAATGTCCAGAAAGCATATACAATGTTAGCTCATATTATCAGCTGTGTGGATAATAATCAAAGGCACAGGAGAGCTTCTTTTACTCTGTACAGAGCAACCCTTCTCTGAGTAATATCATTATTAGGGTTCATCCTGTGGAGATCTAAATGTGATGGGAAACTGGAAATTTCTCATTCAGCTATCCTTTCAGCAGGTAGGTTCAGGAAACTCTAGTAGTGACCTCAAATTCTTTTTTGAAGAGATAAGGTAGAAATAAATACATGCAAGGAAATAATTACAAGATGCCAGAAACTATGATCAAATCTAAGACCAGAGAAAGTGTTAGTCAATTTTGAGTTACTGTAACAGAATGCCTGAGACAATACACTTGAAAAAAGGAAAGGTTTGCTTTGGCTCACACTTTTGGAGACATCAGCCCATAGTTGGTTGGTCCATTGCTTTTGGGCTTGTAGGAGAGCATTACATTATGGTGGAAGTCTGTGATAGAGAAAGATGGAAAGAGAGAGAGAAAGAGAGGAGAGAGACAGAGACAGAAAGAGAGAGAGAGAGAGAGAGAGAGAGAGAGAGAGAGAGAGAGAGAGAGATTTGGCTTCCATGGGCTTTTAAGAGCTGCTCTAGACCCAAACCATAGCAAGCAAGAAACACAAAGTTCCTCCCTTCAAGATACTTAGCCCACAAAGAAGAGAGTTTGATAGAAATTCCAGGCCTTCCAGGAAGAGGCAGGAGAGAGGAGCAAATTGGGAACAAGAGGTTAAAGAGAAAGGGAGACTCAGAAAGTTGGGGAGAGAGCAGAGGGTGATTCCAGTTCAGACATTGCTCATGGAGATGAGATTATCATGTCTTCCATTCATCTTATTTGTTGGCTCATTTATTTATTTATTTATTTGCATCTTTGCTCCCCACCCAGGAGTCAGCCTCTTAATGGAAGAGTGTCCTTTGATTTGCATGAGTTCTGGAAAACTCTGTGTGGTTGCTTTGTGTATATTCTGACATAAATGGTAGTGTGCTGTGTGTCTGATCCACTCTGACTCTTTTATTCAATTCTGTTTTAGGAACCAAGGGTGGGGGGTGTGAGCATTCAGTCCCTCCCCATGATTCATGGATTTGGTAGCTGTGAATTCTACTTGATACAGTTTATTTGAACCCCACAGTCAATAGCTATAGCCTGTCCGGCTTTCCTCGGCACAGGAAGGCTGGGGTAGGCCTTACAGGGAATACACACACTAGATAGTCCCCGCCTGAGCCTACATTCCAGAGCCAATGAATCAACAATATATATTAAATAAAAGGTTTTTAAAATCATAAATAAAACAAGCTCATCAATGCTGTGATCAGAGGCTCACAGAACCTACCCCTGTATTTCCTCTAGGGAGGGAGGATGATTTAGTGTTTGCTAATTCAGTGTTCACAGAGACTTTACAGAACAGATTTACTGCAAATAACAAAAACTCTCTGTACCTCTCTTTCATGGCTTTCAGTGCCACATCGAGACCCATGCTACTCTTCACCTATCCCTTTCTCTAGCACTGGACGCTTAGGGTGCCTCTAGCTCTCAGTTCCTGTAAGCCACAATGCAACAAACATTCTCATACATTTTCCCTCAGAAACCTGCAGGAAAACTTCGGAGGCATTTCCAAGATTGGGATTTCTTGGTCCTGGGTTAAGTACGTTTGACCGCGTACCACCATCTTGCCCTGAAGAGAGGGTGACTGTCTGTATTCCCTCCAGCTCTGCTGCCAGGTCACGTTCCCAGCACCCCACCTCCGGCCAGGGCCCACCGCCCCCTTCTGCACTCAGCTACTGCGTTTAGTAATGGATGAGTCCACTGGTGAATACTGACTCCCCCTGGCCCAGTCACCTCCCACACGCATGAGAATTTGGGATAACATTTTACATCTAACCACAATAGCTGCCTTAATTAGTGATCTCCCCGCTTTCTTATTTGTGCCAGTGTGGTAAACAGAAAGTAGCTGTTCGTCACAGTGTTCATGTATCTGTCCAGTTAGAGAGTATGACCATTCCTTCATTTGCATATGATTTTGCATTTCTGTTTTATGCACTGCATGGTTATAAGCTTTGCCCATTTCTCTATTAGGGTCCCTGCTTTTTTTTTTTTTTTTTTTTTTTTTTGTCTTTTTGAGACAGGGTCTCGCTATGCAGTTCAGGCTGGACTTGAGCTCACTTTGTAGCCCAGGCTGGTCTTGAACTTGCAATAATCCTCCTGCCTCAGCCTCCCGAGTGCTGGGATTACAGGCGTGACTCACCACACCCTGCTTTTTTTTAATATTTGATTTGTAAAACTTCTTTGTGTGTTGCTGGGAAACTGGCTTCTTCACAGTGCCCGCCGGGTAAGCGTGAGGTCTTGAGTTTGATTCCTGGTACAAAAAATACATATATATATATATCTTGTATGTTTTAGACATTTGAGCTATGTCAGATTTTGATACTTAAAATATATTCTGCCAAATTTTTATTTCTCTTTTAATTGTGTACATGATTACTGCATTAAGCGGAAATCCTTAATCTTGATATAATCAAGGAATGTAACTTGTTTTTGAAGATTGGCCCAGGCTGGCCTCAAACCTGCAGAGATCACCCTGCATCTGCCTCCCAAGTGTTGTGATTACAGGCATGGACCACCACACCTGATGGTTACTTTGACTTGAGTCCGAAATGATAGAAGAATGATAGCAGAAGAAGGAGTGGAAATTTGGGAGTCAATTTCCATGTAAGGGGCCACATCACTGCAGAAACGGTAAAGACAACTGATATTTTTGAGAGTGAAAGATAAAATATAGACAGCAAAAAAACAAAAAACTCAAAAAAACCCCTTCCTTTATCTGAAGGGTTTTGTGCTGGTCAGTTTTGTTCCCACTGTGACCAAATACCTGAGAAAAACAATTTGCAAGAGGAGAGATTTGTTTTGGCTTGTGGTTTGGAGGTTTCATTGCATGGCCAGGTGGTTCCTTTATTGGCAGTCTGCACTGAGGCAGCCCACCATGGCAGCAGGGGGCGATGGACCAGAGCTGTCCAGCTTTTGGCAGCTGGTAAGAAGAGAGCAAGGGAAACAGCCAGACAGGAAGGGGCTAGGGACCCGGAAGAGACATGGAGATTGTACCCTGATGATTCACATCATGCACGGCCTTTAACTAAGCCCCCAGGCCTTCTGTTTCCAGCACCTCTTAATGATGCCATCAAACTAGACTCTCAAGGCGAACCTCATGGTCCAATCATTTGTCAAAAGCTTGTTGGCAACAAATTCTTCAACATAGTGAGCTTTTTTATGGGACATCAGATAACAACCACAACAGAGTTTTTGTTATCAGTGAAGGCTTAAACTTCGCTTGTCCCCAAGAATCAAGGTCTGCATTCAAAAGAGGGGGACCCTGTTCTTCTAGACAGCCATGCATACAAAAGCCTGAGGATCTCTATGTGGAATTTCAGCCTTGAAGAGCCCCAAAGTTTCTGTCAATTCTGGGAGCTTCGAGTCTGAATGGGATGGAGTGAACAGGGAGAGTCACACAGAGGTTGCTCTCTGCCTCAGTCAAGGAATTCATCAATCCTGCATAACGCTTGCCCAGCTGTGCTGGCCTCCCCAGATCAGTGAACAAAGTAAGAACACTGTCTTGCTGTACCCTATCACACGTGTCAGTCACACAGGTACAACCATTAACCTCATGGTCATAACACTAGTCAAGCCTTCACTTTGATCCTTCTGTTTGTTTTTAACTAACCATTTGATTCAGATGCTTGAGTGGCCGTCTTTTAGGTGCTGAGTCTGGAAAGAGGTGAAGGAAAAGAGGAAGGTAAGGAGTTGAACAGATCCCAGTGGCGTTATGACACAGGCATGAAGGAGATTTTACGTCATTCATCCATCCATCCATCCATCCATCCATCCATCCATCCATTCATCCACCCATCCATCCATCCACCCATCCACTCACATTGCACGATGGTGAGTGCCTCCTCTATTCACAATTGACCACTGTCTTGTCCTCATGAAGCTTACAGCCTAGTGAGGCAAACACCAGTGTGACATCAAATCCAAAAACTCATTCACGCTTCCATTCATCTTCTCTTGGCATCCTTTAAAGCCAGTGAAATGAATAAGGGAAATGCAAATTGGAATTAAATACAAACACCATTTCACCTGTCATATTGGCAAACATCCAGGAGCCCGACAGTGCATTTTGCAGGCTAGGAAGAGGGACTCTTGCTGTTCCAATGTGCTGCTGGGGGAAATGCAAATGATGGCAGCTCCTGCGGAGAGGAACTGGGCAATGTCAAGTCAAATTGTCCTAGCAACCCCACTGCTAAGCAAATACTCCTAAGACAGGCTGTGAAAATGCAGCTATATATATATATATATATATAAAATGCAGCAGAAAATAGCATGCATAGAGTTCTACCTTATGTCCTACAACAGGAGAGAGTGGTGTACATGCCTACTGCTTTAAAGTCTTAATGGAAGGACACACAAAAACTCATAAAATGGTTATATATGTAGAAGGAAGAGAACAAGGTGACAGGGAAGAAAATATAAACTAGATGCTCTGAGTGAACCTTATTTTATCAATTTCATTTTGGAGATAGCTGAATACTACATGAAGTAAAATATAATTAAAATAAAGCTAAGCTGGGTACAGTGGTACACGCCTGTACGACAGATACTTTGGAGAAGGAAGCCAGAAGATTGTAAGTTCCAGGTCAGCCTGGCAAATTTAGTGAGACTCTGTCTCAAAAAAATATTTTTTTTAAATGAGAGAGATATAGCTCAATGGTAGAGCTCTTACCTAACACACACAAGGCCTGGGTCCCCAGCACTAGGGGGGAAAAACTGTGCTTCCCCAAATAGTAAAAACAAAGTAGACTAATCAAGCCTACATGGGTATAACCTTAACAGTTAACCATGCAAAAAGAAATTAGTTCAAATGATTTTAAAACGTAGTAATTAGGCTGTGCACCTTTAGTGGGCTATACATCCCAAGTACTGAAAGCCTCAATAGAGCTTTAAAATTACTTGCAAAAATATGATTAGCAACAGTAATACCATTATTAGTAGAAATAATTTTGTTAGTGATATTATCACGGACAGTTTTATTGTTGTTAGTTGCAGTTGGTGCTCTTATTTTGAAGATACATATAAATATAAATACATTATGTATATATTCTATATATGTAGCATACCTTGCTATTCTGTATTTAACGATAACACATTTATAATACAGACACAGTAAGATAAATCAAGTAACTTATCCTGGTAAGATTACAAAAGTTTTCAGTATAAAAAGAATACATGTACTATAAACAGGTTTTTTTCTTAATTTTTTTCCAGCTTTATTTACTGGAAAGATCTAGAAACAGAAATCACCTTAGCAGCCATGAGTTTCCTTCACACACAGGGAAAGATCACTTCTGAGAGGAAGTAGAAGCCTCCCAGGACCAGCAGTTTCCATGTCTGGGTCAAGAGGAGCCAGATACATTTTTACTGTGCCAAAAAGCAGGACAGTCATGCAGCTATGGGATATGGGCTCCGTTCCTCTGTGACTGCCTCTGGCCAAAGGTAAAGCCATTTGACCACGGGCAGGTTTAATAAATGCAATGGACTGACATATAACAAGCACTTAAAAATTTACACATACTCTAAGAATCACGAACTGTGCAAAGCTTCCTGGGTTACCTCTGGAGGATGTTAGGAAGCTGTTTAATATTCTGACAGCTGGTAAACAGAAAGAAATACATATTTTGCGTGTCATGTATCAGTTATATCGCAGAATAAGACATGGAGGGAGGGTCTTCCTCTTTTCTCTCCATGATTCCCTTTGGGATCTGCAGTTTCTGCATGAGTTCCTGAGGCTGCCGCCACACAGTATCACTAAACGTGTGGCTTTCAGTGGAAACTGTCCCCAACCTGGCGTCTGGGAGTCTGAGACCGCGGTGTCAGCAGGGCCATGCTTCCATGGAAAGCACCAGGGACTGGTCTGCTCTAGCCTCCCTCTAAGCTTCTGGAACTTTCTTGGCTTATGGCAGCCACGCATCCTCCCTGGGTACTACTTGTCTGCCTGATGTCTCCTTTCTTATGGACACTGGTCACCCTAGATATGGGGGCCACCCTACTCCACTATGCCCTCTTCTTCACTGCCTCTATCTGCAACAAGTCTATTTTCAAATAAGGCCCCATGGTGAGCTATTGAGAGGCCCGACTGTAATATAAGAAAGCGGGAGAGGATACTGCAATCCAGCCTGGGACAGAATGACAGAGTTACAGTCTCATCCCTTTGTGATTCCTGATGAAATGATGGATCTGGGCAGTGGCATCACTAACTGCCCAAACCATTAAGAGAAACTTTATAGCAAGGGAATAGGTGAGAATTATACCTTTATTGATCTTATGAAATAAAATTATTTTTAATTAATTAAATTTATTTTTGAGTGACACATAAAATGCAAAAATTATACATAATAATGGGGTACCATATAATTTTTCAGTACATACATACGTAGTATAATCAGGTTGAATATATCTGATCTCTCAAGAATGTATCTCTTTGTAATGACGACAACACTGAAAGCATCCCTGCTAGGTTTTGAGATGCGTACAGTGACGGTTGTTATCTGTAGTCACCTCACTATGAAACTGCACACCAGCACTCCTTTGCAATTTAGCACTCATGGGTCAAATCCTCATGCCCATCCTCTCCGTTTCTATTATTTTAATTGAAAAGTAAAATTATTCATCAGATATGGCATAGTGTTATGAAATACAGTGTGAAATAACTAAATTGCTTTAACTGTATGTGCCACTTTGTCCAATAGATTTCTTGAACTTGTTTAAGTATAAACTTGTATCTGTTATTAGGTCTCCTGATATAAATGCACAGGAAGGACAGGGCACTACCTAGGAGGTATTCCTGGCTCTCTCTACTCCAGAGAAGTCAAACCTAACTTTCTGCAAGTATTGATCCATCAGATGTAAACTGACAGTTACTGAGGATGTATCAGTGGGGCTGGGTGTGCTCAGAGACAACTTGTATACATGGTCAGCAAAATGCAAAGTGTGAGAAATTCTATAGGAGGAAAGACCTATAGTTTCTACTAAATGGTTAAAAAGGCCAGGATGGCGGGGAGAAAGTTCACTTTTAAAACCTTTATCAGCTGAATTCCATATGGGACTAGGGCCTCACATTCATTTGAATGACCTGCTGTTAAAAATATGTAAGAGAAAAAGCAGGAAATTAGTGCAGTAGCTGGACATTATTAATGACGTTTATAAATTATTAATTGTTAAGTATGACAATAGCTTTTTGTAATTTAAAGAAGTCTTTATTTTAAGGGATACTTCCTGAAGTACTTATGAATCAAAAGTTGTGTCTTGAATTATTTCAAAATAATGCAGGGCTGAGGCGAGGCAGGGGGAGTACAGCCTGGTCATAGGGCACGTGCTTAGTGTACTCAAAGCCCTGGTTCTACCCCCGTGCTGGAAATAACAACAACAGTGACCCGGAAATGATAAACCGGGGAGGATTACAGTGAAAACGAGATTGCCATGTGTTGACGCTGGGTGGTGAGTAGGTGTGATTTCATCACACTGTTCGCTCTGCTTTTGTACATTTTCAACTTTCAGAACAGAAAGTTTTTTTTAAAATGATGCCTTCTGTAAAAGTCTTCTGAATCCTATCCCACCTTATCATCTTAGGGCTTTAAATCCCTGTTCATAGCCTCTCTCAGCATTATAACTCCACTCCCCAGTCATACGCAAAGCTCATAAACAGGTTCTATCATTTCCCATCCAAAGTCTTAAAAAAGAAAGAAGGAAGGAAGGAGGGAAGGAACAAAGGAAGGAAAGAAAGATTGACTTCAGGAAAACCAATTTAGGTTCCACTCTTGGTCTTTCTTATCTCTCTCTACCCACCCATTTTTTTCCAATCTCCTGCACAGCCATGGCTTCCCTTCTCAGATGCAGGCTTTCTAAATCTTCAGCATCCAATTACCTGTCCGACCACCGCATCCTGGCAGCTGCTGGAACGTGATACTCAGGACACCCTTCACCTCCACATGGCAGAGCCAGTGACCACTTCCCTGCCTCTCAGCTGCGCGGGTCCAGCCTCCCATCACTGTCTGCTTCTCTGTGCGCTGGTCCTGTCCATCTCACCTCTTCATCTGCTGGCCCAGGACTCCCTCTATGCAGCTGATTTCCCGTTCCTCAAACTCCCTGCCCTCCAGGTGTGG
Source organism: Cavia porcellus (assembly GCF_034190915.1). Taxonomy (NCBI): domain Eukaryota; kingdom Metazoa; phylum Chordata; class Mammalia; order Rodentia; family Caviidae; genus Cavia; species Cavia porcellus. The sequence goes on along the minus strand of NW_026947504.1, from coordinate 36,637,926 downwards.
TACCTTCCTCTGCCTCCCTCGTCCTTCTGGGCTCCTCCCATAGGCAGCTCTTCTCTCTCTTCTGGCCTTCAGGGTGGCCTTGACTGTCACTCTGTCTGCTGTGCGTCCTCCTCCAATCCTTATCATTGCACCTGCTTCACTTCCTGTGAGGCACCTTTTGCAATTGCAATGCTATTTGTATTTGTTTATTTCCCAAATCTGTTTGGCTCACCCCCACAAATGGTACAGTTCCTGGCACACACTGGCACTTTGAAATGTTTTTGGTGAGTGAAAATATTAAATGATACATTAATCAAATGTTAATGCAAATTAAGATAATTACAAATTGTAAAAAGCAGTATGAGAAAGGACACATTGTTGACCTTGTTTGAGAAGTCACCAAAACTTCCATAGAAATGAGTTGGGAACTGGAGTTGGGATCTGGAGTGGGAGGGAGTTTGGGGGGAAAAGGGTCAGCATGGTAAGGAAAGGCCAGCAGAGTCTGATAAGAAGTCTCAAGAACATTTAAAACTTGCTGTCACCTCAGACGGGGATCAGAGGTTCATGGTTTACCTTAGGAGGGTGAGTCTGTCTGTGAGTGTTCTCTGAGGAGTAGGTGACATCAGTGGGGCGCACAAGGGCAGTGCCACACAGGCTGCAATAGCCACGAGGTAATGAACACTCCAGGAAGCCAAGGCAAGGTTGCTCCTTCTGAGCAGGCAGAGCAGAGCTGAGGGCTTGGCCCAGCAGCCAGCAGAGCTGGGGGACTCTTCCTCCATGTCCTGGGGCAGCTGAGCTGCCACCTCGGCCTCACAGTTTCCTTCATGGAGCAAGCCACGTGGACAGGAATGGACCCTGGAACACTGTCTGATTCCTCGTGCTCAAAGGCCCCTGTGGCTCAGATCTCTAGGTCTGGCCTTAAGGATGGATGGTCAGTGTTTAAGCAGGGCTTCCCAAAAGGCAGTTTTGAAAGAGGAATATGAGAATTGGATAGCCAAGCAAGCCCAAAAGAGTTGAAAGACTGGAGGCCCTTCAACCTGTCCTAAAGGACCAAAGGACAAGGTGAAAATCTAAACACACGCAAGCACACGTGAGCATGCACACACACACACATGCACACGAGACAGATGAAGAGCAAAAATGTTTTTTCATTATACAGCCTGTCCTCTGACTCTCACCCAGGGACTGCTTCCAAAAGTCTGTCCAAGGAAGTAAGCACAGGCAGGCAAAGCCCAGGGTAGAATCAAGATTGCTCTCATGCTGTTTTTATAAAAACAGAGAGTTGGAAAAGCCTGGGGACCAAAACCAGATCAAGGCAGCAATAAATTACAAATTACAATTCAGCTTAAAAACAAAATTAATTTTTTGGAAGATATGGTACAATGTTAAATAGAAAATGAATAAATAGCTTAGGTGTTGGGAGCCGCAGCCCCGAGCCCGGTCGCCTCACTTGGCGGACGTGAGGCCTGTGGTAAAGAGCAAAGCCTGAGGTAGATTACCCCTCCCATCGAATATGTTAGTTTCCTGCTTACCGCGTAAACAACCCGCTCAACAATATAGTCTGCCTGGCAACTGATGATGTTAGCCAATCAGCTTGCCTTGCTTACTTTAACATGATTGGACACTGTACCCGTATATATACCGGTGCCACCCCTGGGCGGAAGAAGAAGCCAGGTAGAAGCCCAGAAGTAAAAGCCCAAAAGGAGCCGCGGAGAGCGGACCGGTAGAGGCTTTGGGGCAGACTGAAGCACAAAAGGAGCCGCGGGGAGCGGACCAGAGGAGGCTTCAGCTGGGAGAACCCAGGGCAGGCTGTACGGAGAAGGAAAATAAAAAGAAAAGGTTGTCCACTACCAGACTTTGTCGTGTGTCCTTCCTGCCGGCCGGGAGCGGACATCGACATTTGGAGGCCCGCCCGGGGACTGATCACCCCCGAGACGTGGAAGTGGACAACGCTCCAGTACAGAGCTGCGAGACAGGTGAGTTGGGGATAAGCCTGGGCTCTGGGTGGCGCGCACCTACAGGGCTTTTAGACTCCCCTCAGGCTCACGCGTAAGTGGCGGATTCCTTGGGCCTCACGCGGTGAGTAACATATTAAAAGATGGGAAACATGTTAGGTAGCAACACTAAGAGCGAGGGTGGTTGTGGAGAAAGCTCTCAAGAGCTTACAAAAGTACGCAGGGTATCTGAGCAGGCCCAGTCAGGGAGCTCCCGAGAGGGATCCGTCAAGGGGAACAAGGATGCTAAGGAGGAGGACGGGGCTCTAGCCTCGGAGTCGTCTGACTCCGAGGACGAGGGAAAGTTGAATGGCAAGGAGGCCAAAGAGACCAGCTGTCAGGAGCCTAAGTCGCTCAATAAGGAGTCGCAGGGTTCTTTTCCAGCGTTGCCCCGCGAATTGCGCTCTGCTCAACCTGGTCTGCGGAGGAGTAGAGAGCTCCTGAGCGCTCCCCGGCGCGAGAGGGAGGCGAAGCCTTCCGCCCCACCTTGGGGGCCGTTTCCGGAGGCGATCCCTCGCCACGAGGCGGCCGCCTGGGAGCTCCCTCCCCTTTCGCCAGAACAGGAAGTGATGCACGGGCCCCCATTTTCCGCCCAATCACGGCCGCTGTCTTATGCTCCGCCGCCGGCGGGTCGGTATTTTTACAGGCGGCTTTGGCAGGGGGGACGCTTGTCTCATGAGGTACATCCACCTGGGATAGATAGTGGCCCCTACGGGATATTTCCTGTACAAGTAGCTATGGGCCAGGGACGCAATGTATGGGAGCCTTTTGAGATAAAGCAGATTAGAGAACTTAAAAATGCAGTTACAACCTTTGGGCCGACTGCGCCTTACACCATTGCCATGCTGGAGAATCTGTCTTCTGGGCCCCTCACCCCCGCGGACTGGATTCAGCTGGCAAAGGCGTGTCTGCCCTCGGGCAGTTACCTGGATTGGCGAGCCTGGTACACAGAGTTCTCTGCCGAGCAGGCTGAGAAAAACGCCGGTCGAGGAAATGGGAGCTGGGGATTTAGCTTAGCGGCATAAGCGCCTGCCTTGTAAGCAGGCAATCGCCAGTTCGATCCCTGGTACCAATAAAAAAAAAAAAAAAAAAAAAAAAAAACGAAAAAGATAAAAATAAAAAATAAAAAACAAAAAGGGGGAGTAAGCCAAGGCCTGCCTCCAAAGGCGCGGTTATCTATGGCATGACAATGGATGGGCCCGGATCCAGTGGTCAGCTGGAACCGAGGCGCGGTTTGTGTTTTCCCACAGGAACCGGGACGAGAACCACTGTGGATACCGGAGAGACTGACACGGGCAACAAAGCCCTCGACTGAAGATCAGACCTGCCCTACTGGAGATCCATCACAGACCAACCAATAAGATGAATAGAAATAGCGGTAGCCCGAAATGGACAAGAAGATCCTCAGGCATATGCATGGCTTGCTCAATTGGCCCACGACCGAGTCTAGATATGGCGGGCATCCCTCATTCTCCTCCATAAGGTGACAATACACAGCAGGGTAGGTGAGTCAATGACGGGTAAAAGCGTGCCTCCCCAGCACGACTCGACCTAAGCCAGGCCCTACCCCATCCTGCACGTAAGCCGCTGGACTGTTAGATGCTGCCCAGGTCTAAATTTCTCTCCGAGGGGATTTCTTTACGGAGAGGAAATGAGTGCAAGCTTGTGTGCATCCAGGTTCCGTCCAGTTTGTGCCTGGCCCTAGAAAAAGGACGAGGGCCTCAGGGCCTTGGCAGACCATGGCATGGCCAACCAGGGTCTAAGCCAAGGACCTACGGTGGGCCTACACATAGGGCATAAGCCTCTGCACCCAGTCCAGGAAGGGCTACGATGCGCACATTCATAAAAAATAAAATAGGGGGAGATGTTGGGAGCCGCAGCCCCGAGCCCGGTCGCCTCACTTGGCGGACGTGAGGCCTGTGGTAAAGAGCAAAGCCTGAGGTAGATTACCCCTCCCATCGAATATGTTAGTTTCCTGCTTACCGCGTAAACAACCCGCTCAACAATATAGTCTGCCTGGCAACTGATGATGTTAGCCAATCAGCTTGCCTTGCTTACTTTAACATGATTGGACACTGTACCCGTATATATACCGGTGCCACCCCTGGGCGGAAGAAGAAGCCAGGTAGAAGCCCAGAAGTAAAAGCCCAAAAGGAGCCGCGGAGAGCGGACCGGTAGAGGCTTTGGGGCAGACTGAAGCACAAAAGGAGCCGCGGGGAGCGGACCAGAGGAGGCTTCAGCTGGGAGAACCCAGGGCAGGCTGTACGGAGAAGGAAAATAAAAAGAAAAGGTTGTCCACTACCAGACTTTGTCGTGTGTCCTTCCTGCCGGCCGGGAGCGGACATCGACACTTAGGGTTTAGATTCAAGTGTTTAGTTTCTGAATATATATTAAGTACGGTGACACTTCGGTTCACAAACTCAATTCTCTGAATCATTCTGGCTGAAAACCGAACTGAACAAGAACTGAATCAAATTTCCCTATAAGATCACCACTGAAACTAACCATTGAATTTGATTTCTTGCTTGTGCAACTCAGTTTGTGAACAGAATTATGGAAAGAATCAAGTTTATGAACCAAGGCACCATTGTAGACATGAAGAGAAAGATTGGATAGAATCATAATTTCAGTCATTTATGTTTAGTGAAAATTGCGATATTGTAACTTGATTTTTATACTTTATTTTACTAAACACATAATAAAATCATAAATAGCAAGCAGTTTTATGATTTGTTCATTTAGTTTATTACAGTAAAATATATATGACATAAAATTTACTGTTTGAACCAGTTTCAAATGTGCGTTTCAGTGACATGAAATGGTATCTCAGTGTTGCACAGCCATCGTCCAAGTCCATGTTCAGAATTTTTTATCTTCTCTAACAGAAATGCCATCTCCATTAGACACTGATTCCCCAGGTCCCCTTTCTCCCAACAATCTACTTTCTGTCTATGAATTTGCCGATTCTCAATCTCCTGTATAAACAGCACCACACAATATTTGTTCTTTTAGGTTTGGCTCATTTTGCTCAGGACAATATCCCCAATAAATACCTTACTGTAGTTCCTGTGTACTGTCGTATTGCAGAGCTAATCTATAGAGATTTCTAATGAGGTCCTTTGGGAGCGACTCAATGAACTCAGATAGTTTGCTTTTAATGTGAAGGTATCTCTCACAGGTACCTTTTGGACTGATGATAAAAAAACCATGTTGGATATTGCTAGAGTTTGAATCTGAAATGTGCCTCAGTAGCCCACATGTTAAAGGCTGAGCTCCCAGGTTGGTGCTATTGGAAGATGATGAAAATGAGGAGGTGGGGACCCACAAAAGTTTTAGGACACTGCGGGGAATGTCCTGGAAGAGAATGGTATGACTCTGCCTCTTCCTCCTCTTCCTTCTCCTCCTCCTCCTCTTCTTTTCCCATCTCAGCCTTGAGGCAAACAATGCCATCAACATACACTCTCCCCTCATGCTACCTTGCTATAGACCCAAAAGCGATAGGACCAACTGACCAGTTGGTCAACTTAATTTTTTCAAGATTAATAGTGATTTCCTCAAAATCTTGGTAGGTAACCCTTTGCACTAAAACTGGGCAAAATAATCCTTGATTCTTTATAAATTGATTGTCTCAGGTATTTGTTAAAGCTGACTACAGTGTCATGAAATGCCCACCGGCGGCATCAAGTAGATGGAGATAGCACATTTGTGTATTATGTCTGGATGAAGGGTGAGTGGGCGGTGACACTGGGACTCATTTTGATTGAATAAAGGCTAAGAAGGAGCTTTAAAAACACCTCCTAATCCGCCTTTATTTCAGAGTCTCAGGAACTCTAAGTTTCTTCCAGTTGCACCAGGGAGGCACAAGTCTCAGCACTGTTTGAATTCTAGCACAGCCTGTGATAGCTGAGTGACCTTGAGGAAATTATCTAAGACATCTAGACTCTAGCGTTTTTATCTGCAATGTACATATCATAACCCCACCCACTTCGTACCACTGGGCATGTTAAATTTAAAATGCTAAGAAGAATGGCCAGCAATAGTGCGTGCCCAATGAGTGTTATTATTATTTCAAATTATCATTGCCATTTAGTGCCAGAACTCAGACTTAACCCCGCCTTCTTACCTCCAAAGCTGTTGCTGCTAAACACTTTTTGCTTCTGCATGTTTCACTCTGAATTTTGATCATCTCTTTGATCATCTCTTCCTCATCCTCGTTCCTTGGAGAACTCGGAACTTTACAGAAAGAGAAAAGGAGAGAAACATGGAAGACACATGGGGAAGGGCAGAGTAATCAGAAAATGGGCACCAAAGTCAATATTTTGCACAAAATTCACAAATACAGCTCTATGCCTTTTTCTGTCCACTGGTAGTTAGATGTGCCAAGAAATGTATACATTTTCTATATCTTGTCCTTTAAAACATATCAATCCTCTTTCCAACAGATAAGTAGAAACATCTCAGTTATGACAAAGGTTTTGACAAATCTTGACTTTTTACAAGCTATATTCAATGGAGGGGAAAACATAGGCTTGTATTTCTAGAACTTTCTATACATGGTGATTTTTTTTCAAGATTAGCAGTGATTTCCTCAAAATCTTGGTAGGTAACCCTTTGCACTGTTATCCTCTTCTTCCTCTATAAGTGCCCATATGCTTATGAAACTTCCCTGCTTGTTTCTTCACCTGGAAAGCAGTCTCTCCTACTCCACTCCTGGGCAACTGCTCTGCTGGCTGAGGATAGAAAACAGACTGACTCTGTTCACTCAGTCTTGCAGCCAAAGACCCAACGCGCAGGAGGGGTCCAATTAAAAAACTGGGCATACAAAGAAAGGCGAGTGTTAAGGAACAACTGTGTTTTGCTAAGAAGGAAAAAAAGAAAAGAAAAATCACAGTGTGCAAATGTTTTAGTTCAAGTTTTCTTGTGCTAATTAAGGAATATTGGATGCTTGTTTTGAATGGGCATAATAACCACTCATTTGGAGTGGAATCTTCTGGAAGGATTGGTATAGATAGAAAAGAAAGCCTTAAGGAGAAAACTTGTTATCTAGGCACAGCCCCGAGTCCCATATCTATCAGTGTCTGCTGCCTTCTAGACTTCATGCCCTAGGCAAGCTGTGTCCCGGGGAGGTGCCTGTTTTACGGGCATCTGTGCACAGCAGATGCGGGCACCATTTGAAGTGAACCATTTATGATGAGAGCCCAAGCATTCCATTCACTTCTGAACGCATGTGTGCCCACTTGGACTCTTGCTCAGGGGGAAGAAAATAAAACAGGAGCTGGAGAAAAATGATGACAGCCCAAATTATCTAGTTATGTCTATTTTCTTTCCTTCTGTTTCCTGGACTGGCTCCTCAGGGCACCATTAACATTACAATTTGGAAATGTTTCCGTCTCTGTGCCCTCTTGGAACTCCCTTAGGGCTCAGCTGCTTGAGAATTCCCAGGGAATAGGCTGAGTATGGGGCTGCTCCCAGGCTTGTCTGAGACCACCTGAGTCTTCCCAGGACTTTGGAAGATGCAATTCAGAAGAGGAAACAGTATCTCTATTAACAGCACTGCCCTCGGCCTGGGCCTGAATTCATCAAACAGGATTTACTGGGATAAGGGGAGAGGGGGAGGAGGAGGCAGACAAACACACAGAAAGTATATTCTATGAACACATGTCAAGGTGGGCACTGCCTGGCAGGCAGATGGCACTAAAAGTGGGAAAGGCTGGGCATGTTTTCAAAACCCAGCCTGATGGAAACTTCTACTTCAAGGCAGATTACAGAGCTTTATGCCCAACAAATGTGCCAGACACCATCCTGGGGGTCTCAATTAACCCTCCCCAAAGGACCTGGCAGGCCATCCTATTTCTGGTGCCCTGAGAAAACTGAGACTTGGACAGCTTGATGCGCCCACCAAGGTCGAAGCTCCAAGGCTCTGGTGTTGGCTGCATGCCTGGGGCTTACCCACTCTCCACAGAAAAAAGAGAAAAATCATCACATACCAAAAAAAAATTACCTGACATTTTAATTAGCCAGGGTAGCATAGACATTCCCATGGGGGGAAACCAGGCAAGAACTCTGTAATGTTTCCTGCTCCTATGTAAACTTAAAACTAGTCCAAAATAAAAGTTTAAATTAAAGAAATAGGCCCCAGTCTGGCTGCATGAATACTTCCAGTGCAGATAACTCCTGTCATCTTATTTGTCCAGTCCTAAATTGGTGGTGAGTAGTAGCTCAGCGTCTGCCTGTCCAGGGTAAGCATTTGTCTCACGTTGCCAAGGACACAGATGCTTGGAAGAAAGGAAAGAAAGAGGGAGTGAAGCAAAGGAACCTTGCTTAGATTGGAGTCAAGGATGGCTCCTCAGTAAAAAGAATAGATGTGAATTCTGACTCAGTGATTTATGAGCGTGCTAACACAGTGTGAAAATTACAGTTACACGCTGAAGCTATTTTCCATTGGTGGTGTGTCTTTTGGTTTATTGTGTCTTTGCCATAAAAATAGTTAATCAAAAATTTCAATTAGCCTGGTGCCTCAGTGTCCAAAAGGAAAAAGATTCTCTAGTGGAGTGTGAAGTGGTTTAGAAGAAACAGAAGGTGTTTGGAGCTAGAAAACATCTAAGTTCAAGCTCCAGCAAGTTAGATTTCTAGGCATATCCTCAAGTGGCTCAGGGTCTCTCTACTTGTGATTCTCTACCGCTAACTTGGGGACGTACCTTCTGTGTTCATTAAAACCTATAAATGCGTGGTATTTGCTCACATGTTAAGGAAATAAATATAAGAACGAATGATTAAATATGATTAACATTGAAAATTCATGTCTGATTTAACAACAAAAACTGAAACATTGAAAACAAGGAAGGGTTATTAGTGTATGGGCTAAAGAAATCCTGTGAATAAGTACATCAAATCCTCAGGCAGTGATTTCAATCAGTGGTTTGAGGGGTATGGGTGACCAAGCATGGGGTGCAGGCATTGGATACCCTGCACATCCTGATGTAGCTCGTTTTCCCCTTAGATGTTCACATTTACAGCTGGGAGCATCTCGCTGGGACTCCAGGCTGAAGGTTTGGGGGTCCATAGGAACAGGCAGAAGTATTTCTACTCGAAGGTTAGCACTGTGACTATGATTTGTCACTTGGCTTTAGGAATCTTTGCCCTGGGTTTTTCAGGAGACCGTAGGGTAACAGGTAGTTGTATCAGGAGGGTGGCCCATGACGGAGTGCAGCCCCACCCACTTACGCCAGTGGAGTGCAACAGGCACCCTACCCTAAAACACCCTCTCCTTCTCCTGCATGAATCTTCTCTTCTTGCTGAGCCAAGCCTCCTTCTTTTATGAGCTATCACCACAGGCAGCTGCTGTCTCTATTGTCTCGTCAAATTAGCCTGACCATCCAGGAAAGCAAAGGTAGATGCAGAGCCTGAAATTATTAGCCAGGATCCGGCTGTCAGTTGGGTTTCTTTCCTCTGGGTCACTCAGACCTCAGCAGAAAATACAGACACTGCCACAGCAGAGCAGTCCAGGCCTGCAGAATCGTCCTCTCCCCAATACATGCACGGATGAGGAGCAGGGGTGAGTCAGGTCAGCGGCTCCCCAGGTCTGTCTGAACTTCACTCAGCTAGTCAAAAATATGACCTTTGGGCCTCATCTTAAGTGTGTCAAATGAGAGACTATTCGGGGAGGAGCCCAGTGAAATTTTGGAAACTTCCCTGGTGATTCTGATCATTAGCCAGGATTTGGCATTACTCACTTATCAGGTTATTTTGGTCTGGAACATTCTAGAGTCAGAAATACCAGATTCTCCCCCACACCACAGATGTCAGTCACGTCTATGTGTGAAGCTTAGAAACTATTTGTTAACATTTTAAGGAAGTTCTACAATCCAGGCAGCTTTCTTGTTTCCCCATGCACAATGCTTTCCCAAAGATGAAGGCATCAAATTTTTCTCTTCTCTAAAAATCAGTTGGCATCAGAGGACAATGAATAGACTTTGGCCATTTCTGTCTACTCGGAAGATGGAAATGATGACTCTGGAGCCCCCAGGCCACTCATGAACATGCTTAAGTTTTAGAAGGACCTGGCTTAGATTCCTGGTCCTCAGGAGCTGGGAGGTAGCTCAGTGACAGAGTCAGGCCTAATATGAGAGAAGTCCCCACCACTCCCCAAAATGTAGGTCATTGGTCCCATTGGGTTGCACATTGGAACCATCTGGTGTGTTTAAGAGAACACTGATGTGTAAATCCCAATGGCTAGGATCTGGGGAATATGTTAAACTCCTCAGGTGAATTTAATGAACAGCAAAGCCACAACTGGATAAATGGATTAAAAGAAAAAGCCAAGGAAACTCTTGGTGTAATATGGGGTAACATGAAGGGAGCTGTAGGAAGGCATTCTGTACCGCATTGGTTTTTTATTCTTTCACTAAACTGACATGACAACAGATGAACTGAATAGTTACATCTTCTACAGTGAGGTCCAGAGATAAAACAGGAGGAAACAGGAGGGAAAGGGTATGACTGTCTCTGTGATGGCACGATCTCAGGTTTCTCCAGGTATATATTCCAAAGGACCAGCTCTTTCTGGGGCAAACTAATTTCTTACCTGCCTTGGAGCAAAGCAGATTCAAGTTCTAGATACCCGAGTACATGCCCATGTCATGCATACCGCTCTGTCCCTCGAATGGAACACTGTTTCCTCCGCTCCAGTTAAGTATACTCTCTTTCCATCACAAAGTGAGTTTACATCATGTAAGTACTGGAAATACGATACTGGTCCATTGTGGAAAAACACTAGGTAAAAGTTCAACTCGGTAAATCTCAACAAGATTCTCGGTGCACCAAAACTCTCCCAAAGCCCTTGCGCAGCCCGTGCAGCCACGCTGGAGGGCACCCAGCAGGCAGCTGAGCTCAATTCCAGCAGATCCTTCCCAGGAAGGTCCACGGAAGGCCCCAAGAGATTGGCAGGAAGGCTCCAGTTTGTTTTAGATTTGGACACGAGCCCTGCGACCCAGTTTTCTCAGCTAGACTCTTCCAGTCTCACTGTAGAGAGTAACTCCGTGTGGGTGAAGATTAGCAAGAGAAACTGTGGGAGGCAGCTGGCGGGGCTTCCCTGGGTGGGCTCTCAGCCAGGCCCTAGGCACTCAGCCTGGCTTTGCCAGGTGCAGGGCCCGCACTGCAGTGTGGTGACCCACAGCTGCGCCCTCCACCGCATGCTGACCAAACCTGAGTCAGTGTCAGGGCTCAGAAAGGCTTCATCAATAAAAATAGCTGTAGGAAGGGGAGAGCTTCCGCTCCTCCTGCTGCAGTGTGGGCAATCGCCTTTTCATGCCAGTCCTGGGGAGACTCTTCTAAAACCTCAAATCCAAACCAAGGCTCCTCCCCCCTCCCAGAGCGAGGGGTGGGACCCGAAGCGAAGGGAGCTCAGGACTTGGAAAACCATCTCGGCTCCTTCTGTTTCTGTTTTCCTTTTTAGAGGAGCCAGGCTGGATTATGAGTTGGAAGTCATTCTGCAGAGGACTTGATGGAGGAGATGTGCCCGGAGGACACAGAGCAGTGAATTCAGGGACCTGGCGGGCTGGGCTCGGCTGAAGTGTGAGGTTAGTGAGAGCTGTGAATAGTGAGGTACAGAGCCAGGCTGGTGGCCGAGTCCCTGCTCCCAGGGGCCCCCTGCACCCTCAGTGTGGCCCTGGGGAAAGATGCTCAGCCTCTGGCTCCTGGAAAGGAAAAGGAATCCTCTGTAGCTTCCAGGAATGTTCCGGCACCACAACTCTTGGAATTTTCAGCCCAGGAAAAGAAAAAAGAATGAAAGTCTGGTGAAGAATGTAGGATGCTATTTCTGGGCAAGAAATAGTATTTTGAATGACTCTAAGGAAATCATTTTTAGACAAATTCAGGCAAAAATAGGAAAAAAAATCCAGATAGCCCCAAAAGTTTGGCAGAAACAGAGAAGAGATTTGCCTTGGAATCTTCCACAGGAAGCCGAACGAGCTGCTCCAAGTGCGGGCCAGCTGGAGCACAGGCTGAGCTTATCAGAGCCTGCCACCCAGAAGGACAAAGGGAAGCATGCTGGGCTGCAGACACCAAGGGCACGGAGGGGCCAGGGGACAGAAAGAAGGCAGGATGCAGGGACAGATTGTTGGAATGACTCTGCTCTTTCTTTATCTTTCCTGTGTGCAGTCGCTCTGGAGACACTTTAGTAGCTTCCCAATCACAGAGCCGTGGACCTGCTCCGACGGTGAAACCGGGTCAGGACTCAGATCATCTTGGAGACTTGTTAGCTGTGTGACCTTGGGTGATTTACTTAACCTCGTGTGTATTCTTCCATAAAATAGGAACAACACTTACGTTTACATTATAAAAGTGTTAGACTAATTTGGCCTCTCTCTCTCTCTCTCTCTATATATATATATATATATATATATATATCACCTAGAAAACTGACTGGCATACAGTAAGCACCATATAAATGAGGCTTCTGTTATCACCTTCCTCCTTATAGTAAGAAGATAAGACCCCCCGGATGTGAGCCTCGAGACAGGAGCTAAGCTGGGAACTCAGGGCTCTGTCTTAAGCATCACACTGTTGCTCCTCTAGGCAGGTTTATCCCAAGCCTTCTGTTGCCTCTGGGCAAGTGTCACCTTTTATAGGTGTACACATAGGCCTTGCCCGTCACCTGCCACCTGCAGCAGACCATTTACCTGGATGGGGTTAAGCGTTATGGGCTGCAGACAGCTTCACTATGACCGCAGATGGAGATGACAGGCTCAATGGCTGAGCTCTGGCAGTCTGTGTTTTGTATCTGCAGACCACACAAAGCAGCTTGGATGTCCAGAAGCCAGGGATTGGTGCCACCTTTCCATAAATACCTTTCCATGCTCCTGGGAAAGAAGTTTCTCGCTTGCCTACATGCTTACAAATACTATATCATTCCAAAGTACTGACACTGAATCCCACCCTAGCAATCCTGATTTGGCTAATGTGGAGTACAGCCTGGGTATTGAGAAGCACAGACCGCTTCTCAATGCACAGATCGTGGGCCAGGATCCTGCCTTCTAACCCCCAAGGTGGGCCTGCCCCCAGACTAGACTAGAGATTCCCTCTCTCCTTGCAGCAAGGTGTGGCTGGTGACTTCTTTCCACGAGTGTGCTGCTGCACATCTGTGGGTCTTGCTTCTCCTCTCTTCCACAGGCTGCAAAGGTGTCACCAGATAGGGGATCTACTTCCGTTCTGTGCACCAAGCCCCCTCTACATGACGGCGCCTGCACTCCAGGACCCTCTGGGGAGTACAGTCACCTGGCTGCCCCAGTTTACCCACTTACTTTTAATGGTTCAATGAAAGGAAAATGAAGTTTCGTCTGCTGATACCTTTGTGATTTCAGTGGTCTTCATGCAAGCAGCGAAGGCTGTATCCTAAAGACACCAGTGAATTTATTTCAGGAGGGCAAATGTGATAGTCACCCAAGGAACTGTAAAATAGAAATACCCAGGACCTCACAGATGCATAACAAGTCAATATCTCTGGAAAATGGGACTGGGGTATTTTAAAGCTCACAGAAACTCCAGCAGACTCAGTTGGCTCCACCAGACAGACACCCAGGACTCAGGCCCTGCAAAAAACTGCAAATGACTGGGAAACGCAGAGCTCCCGGGGAGCAGGGCCAGGTGTACCCTTGCCTTTGCAGAGTCCCTGAAGCCCAGTCATGCTGTCCTATTGTTTGACACCCAACCAGCCCCTCCTGCTGACAGGGATGGTGGATTTCCACCTTCTTTCTGTTCTGTGAGAGCAGCAACCAGGTCTTGCTCTGGTCCATGTTCCCTGCAGCACCTAGAGGGGTACTGGGGCTGCCTAGGAGCTCAGTGTGCATTTGCTGGGGGGTCTGGTGAACCAACAAATGCAGGGGCACCAGGAAACAGAAAGGGACAAGTGAGAAGTCCTACGTCTTCATTCTTGTAGGACATAGCTGACAAAGTGAGTTGTTCTCAAAGGCTAATATTTTGAATCAAAGAAGAGGACAAGCAAAATGCATATTTACAAATGTCCTTCTTTTAGAATGAAGGGTTGCCATGGAGACCTGCAAGAGTGACATCAGTTCCTGGCTTAAGAGCATGTCAGGATCCTTGTATTAAGCCGCTGGCTGGAGGCTGGAGCTGCTGCAGCTGCCGGTGCTGGGTGGCGCCTGTGGGTGTCTGGGGACAGAGAGGGGATTAGTTCCTTTATGCTGGAAACTCTCACACGCTGAAGATGCTCTGTTCTCATCCAAAATGAATAATTAGGCAAGGCAAGCAGCATCTGTCTCCCTGAGATCAAATCCTCTTTATTTCAAAGCCTTTGCATATGGCAGCCACACCAACCCCAGTCTGGCTTTGGCTGGCAGCACAGGGCTTCGGAGGCCACAGACTCAGTACATCCTCCAGATTCCAGGCAGGCAGGGGGAGCTCCTTGGGGCCTTTGTCCAGGGCCCATGTCTGCTTATAAAAACAGCCTAATTAACAGTGCCATTAGCACTGCTGCAGCCTTATAGGAGGTGTCCATGATGCTAACAATTAATCATGCATCTAATTGCATGGAGCATTTTCATAAACCATGATGACCTACACCAAACTCCACCTGACCTGCATTTTCTGGAACCCAGATGCTAAAAATACAAACAGTAAAAATCAAATATTAGCAGAGCTACAGAGGGACTAAGGCATCCTTTAGAAAGCATGAGCACATTTCTTCAACTCTGAAAACCAGAGTATCTGCTTTGTGAGCCACGGCACAGCTATGAGCAAGTTTGTCTGAGGGTGTGGACATGGCCATGACATTGTGCTATGTCCTTTCATTAGGTGTAACACAAGTTTCACCAGGATAAAAGCTAGATTCCCCCCATTTCCCAGTGCCTGGCAATCAATCACCTGATGAGTACCAGGTCCTCGAACACGCTGGGCACATTCTACCACTGAGCTACACCTCCAGTGCAAGGACTAAATTTTTTCTTTTTCCTGTAAGGGTGTTTTCATGTCAGAAACTGTCAATATGCTTGATAACATGTCATGTAGACTATGAGTCAGCTTCTTCCCTCTGAGACTGCAATATGATGTTTCTATGTCTTTGAGGACTTTGAGGACTATGTCTTTGACTCTTTATATGTCCCCAAGCACCCTTCTGCTCCCGTAATGCACACAGATTTCAGGGCACCCATTGTTGCACACAGCAAAGACACAATTCTAGAGACTGTGCCCTTGGAGTCTATGAATTCCTATGTCTTGAAGTGTTGTACAAAAGTCCTTCTGCTCTCTTTCTAAAGCAAATTAGATTATGAGGTGTGTGGTTTGAGAACAGCAGGAAATACTGAATTGATCCATCGAAGTGGACTGGAAATGCCTGGAAAGATGACTTCATGTTAATCACTTCACTTTACCTTCCCGCCACCATTTGCCACACAGATGTTCTAATCTGGTCTGAGTGGTTTGTAATACAGAACCCTGGACTACAGCTAAGGAAGCCCCAAAAAAGTTTTCAAATGTGCTTGTCCCTTGTGAAAAAGTGTTGAAAATCAGTTGAGTACCTTCTCAGTTAAGAAAGGCAACAAAATAAGAGAGGCCCACAGGGAACTTTAGTATACAAGAGAGCTCACCAGCTGCTGCTGAATTCTCCACTAAATCCCGAGTAGAACAAAGCAAGTTCCAATAGCATAAGGTAAGGTTAATGGCAGGAAGCAGCTTGTGAATACCAAGACTGTGGCGCTGGAACTGGGCCACCTGGAAACTCTTTTGAGTGGCAGCCCATGGTGGTCACCAAAGGCAAAGGTTTTGTCATCATGACACCTGATTTCCTTCTTTCCAGCAGATAATCAGGATCCTGAATTAACCAATATTCATTTTCCAAGATGGTAACCATTTTTGTTGCTCTTTATTGAAAGATTCCTTAGTATTCTTTGTCCATCCCAGGTCTCTCCCAGTGTATGCTGCTCATCGGCCTGATGGATAAAATCCCATACTTGGCTACCGTCTTGCAGGAAATGGATGCCTGGAGGGAACAGGCTGCACAGGGTAACTAAACATCAGCATTCTGGGACTTCCCAGGCATGGAGTTACACCAAAGCTCCACCACCTGCCCCCCAAATGACTTTTTGCAACCTCAGTCTCTTATTTCTAGAATCGACGTGGCAATGGTTCCAATCTCAAAAGAGTCCTGCAAAATTAAGATACTACATAGATGGTGATTAGCATGGTTCCTTGCCCATATGAATGCCATTGTTACCTATAACAGTAATTCAAGGGCTCTGGAGTAGAGTTTGATTAAACAAAATTTGTCATTCATGATACATTATCATCATTACACCTTCTCTATCCTCTTCTCCTTAATCCTCACCACAGAGCTACCATTTTACCTACTGTATTTATTCATCCTCTTATTGTGTGCTATATGGTTGCTAATTTATTACATAAATATTTATTCAACAGATATATTGCCTGGGGTTTGTAGCTCAGTGCTAGAGTGCATTCTTAGCATGTGTGAAGCCCTGGGTCTATCCCCAGCACCTATTCTTACCTTTGACTATTCTGACTTTATTTTTGAACCATATAATTTTTATAAAAAAAGGTTATCATTGTCTATGTAGTTTAATTTTGTGATATTTGCTTTTTTCACTTGATGATACCAACCAATGTTGTATCAATGCTACTAACACTTTTCCATATTGATGAATAAAACTATCAGTCATCCACTTGTTACTAGTGCATACTATTCTGCAGTGTGCATATATATAGTGTACATAGTGTGTGTGTGCATGAGTGTGTGTGTGTGTGTGCATGTGCATGTGTGTGCCTGTGCATCTATTCATTCTCCTTCTTTTAGGCAGTTGAGTTATTTTTGTTTGCTTGTTTGTTTTGTTCTTTGTAAATAGTTTTATGGAGACATAGTTCACTTACCATACAAATGTGCCTTTTCGTACTTGAAGTGTATAGTTCCATAGTTTTTAGTGTATTGACAGACTGGAGTAATCATCACCCTTTAAAGCTGATTTTGGAGTATTTGCATTACCCTAAGAAGAAATCCTGTATCCCCATTATCAGTTGCTCCCTGTTTCTCTCCAATTCCATTAGCCATTGGCAGCCACTAACTCACTGTTTTCTATAGATTCATTTATGCTGGATATTTCAAGCAAATGGAATCAAATGTAATCTTTTGTGACTGTCTTCTTTCATTCAGCATAATGTTTTTAAGGTCTTTGCAAGTAGTAGGGTGTATCAGGACTTCACTTTATTGCCAAAACATTTCCCACATTCTGTGTATCTAGTCACTAGAGTATAGACAAGTGGGTTGTTTATTTATCACATTTTGCTCTTACTAGCAGTGTTATTATGAACGTTATTTCCTGGGCACATGTGCAAGAATTTCTCCGGGGTATATTCTTGCAACAGTGGAAACAGAAGAAAGGCAAATGTTCAGCTTCGCAAGATAATGCCAAATTGTTTCCCAAATTGTTTTATAATTTACATTCTCAACAGCAATATAAAAGGCACCATGACTCACATCCTTGATAATTTTTGCCACGATCAGAATTCCTAGTTTTTGTAAAAGTTGTTTACATTTTCTTTTTTCTTTTTTCTTTTTTTTTAGCGCTGAGACCATCACTCTGCATTTGACCCATTACCTGATTTTAATGGAGACCTGAACAGAAGAGACCCTTTGCCCAATGGCTTCTTCCATAATTAGTAGCTTTTCTTCATAATGGTTCTAGCTTTTGCTTCCTGACCCAGAATTCAAATGTTACTGTTTATACTCATGCTCTTCCTCTCCAGATGGGCTCTGTGTTCCATCTACTGACTAATTCTAGAGTCTAGCTCCACCCCTTCCCAAGTAGAGAGGAGACAGTGCTGGCTTGTGTCCTTGGTACCGATAATAAACACTGCCCCCAGCACACCCATGCATGCGCATACACACAAATACTTTCATATCCTGGGCATCCTGCCACATCCAGATAGGAGGAAGACAGCACAGGCAGCTGATTTGATGGCTCTTAATCCAGTGAGAAGATCCCAATCTTCATTTGATTGGCTCATTCAGTGAACACTAGGCCATCAAATTCAAGTTACAGTGAGCATGGTTTCAACTCTTGTACACGTAATTTTTTCCAGAATCTCATTTTATTTACTGTCTTTCTTATTAGTTAAATTTCAAAAGCATTTTCCCTCCAGAGAGCTCAACAAATAACTTCTATAATAAACACTTCATGAAGAGACAAACTATAAAATTCTGCAGAGGCAATGGAAGCAGAAGAAAAATACAAAGAACTAGAAGAATGGGGTTGGGAATTGATTTTTAGAATGATGATGGAAGGGAGCTATTTGCTGCCCAGATAGGTGTCCCAGGAAAAAGGATGTGCTTCTCAGGGCGTATGGATGACAGATCACCCATTTAAATCCTTTGTTGAGCTCAGCTTTGGGAGGGAGCTATGGCCTGTGTGTAAATGTCTCCCCAAAGCCTCATGCAATCATAGGTGGGGTTTTTGGAGGTAAGTGGATCTAGGCTGTGTAATGCTGCAGTCAAGGATGTGATGCTGGGATTGATTCATGGTGCAAAGTCAGGATTAAAAGTAAGAGTGTTATCTGCCTTGAGGGTGGGTAGCATGGATAAGATACAAGGGAATGAGAGTTTTGTCTCTCTACTTGCAGCTTGCTGCTTTTATGACTACTCTGTGATGCCATTCTGCCATGCCATCCTGCCTTGGAGTCATCCAGCTACGGATTAAAACCTCCACAAACTGTGAGCCAAATAAAACTTTCCTCCTTTAACTCTAAGTATTAGGTATTTTGTCTCAGCGATGAGAAAAGTAACTAAGACCAGGGGCCAGTCTTGTGCACAATCAATGACTAGATGAAGGATGGAATTAAAACCAGGACCATGACAGCTGAGTCCTTTGGGTTGTACACTGTGTGTGTCTGATCTCTCCACTGGTCTTGGCTCTTTCTGCTCTGTCCCATAGGTGCTGAATCCCAGTCAACATCTTGTGCCCAATTATTTCCATGTCTGTTTCTGGAGAACCATACTAGTTAGGGTTCCCTAAAGGAACAGAATAGACATAAAACATACTTACTGCTCCACAAGGAACTTGTTAGGTGGGCTTACAGGATCAGAAGTGGAGGAGTCCCAGTGGTGGTCCATGGAGCCAGAGGTGGAGGGATCCAAAATGTCCATCTGCATATCTGGAGGACTGAAGGATCCAGTAGCAAAAGTGAAGAGACCTGGAAGCTCAACGCAGACTCACTGGTTTGAGTCTGTGTTAGAAAAACCAGAGTTAGCGTTGGAAGGCTGCTGGACCTGGAAGCCAATGTCCAATAGCAAAGAGGAAGACTGGACCAAAAGGGACAGTGTTTTAGTTACTTTTTACTCGTGGCTGAGACAAAATACCTGAAGGCCAAAGTTGGGAAAAGAAAGGTTTATTTCTTACAGTTTTTGGAGATTTCAGTCCACACTCAGTTGGCTCCAAGGCAGGCTGGCGTGGCTGGGCCGCAGTTCATGGTGGCTGCAAACAGCAAGGCAGAAACCGGCAAAAGAGCAAGACACACCTTCTTCCTGCCATTACATCACATCCTGGCTCCACCCCATGTGGGTGTAGCACTGACACCATCAATCCAAGCTCTAGACAATGGACCAATCACAAATGCACAATGCAAACTCATGAGACCTGGGGGCCACAGACATAAACCATGACAGACAGGTTTCCTTCTCCTTTCCCTTTTCATTCCGTTCAGGCTACAGTTTGTTGCTTGGTGCCGTCTGCATCTGGGGTGGGTTTTCCATCCTCCATTTTTGGCCTAAATCTCAATCATCCATGAATTCACCCAGGGCTTTACAAGTTGACTAGGTGCTTCTTCCTCAAATCAAGTTGACACATCACAGTTTACGATTACAAGAACCTATGTTTGTGTGGCTGTGCTATTCACTGGCCAACTTCAAGTAACGTAGCATAGAACCATCACCCTTATCTGTGAGATGTAAGTTCTAAGACCCCTAGTGCATGCCTGAAACTGCAGGTAGTCCTGAACCCTGTGTATAGCATGTCTTTTCCCTAAACACACAGACCTATGACAGTTTAAGTTATAAATTATACATAGTATGATATTTATGATGACAACTTACTGTAGATCTCAGCATCTCAGTATGTGGTTTTTCTTTCTTTATTATGTCAAAGATACTTACTTTTCACTTATGGCTTCTCTTTGGCATATGCAAACTGCCAGAGTCACTACTCTCGTGCTTTGGGGCCATAGTAAAATGAATAAGCACTGAGGTATCAACACAGCCAACCTGATATGGAACAGCTAATCAGTGACACGTGGGAAGATGGCTTATACACCGCAGGTGTGCGGGACAGAGGAGGGTTTGTGTCCCAGGCATGGTGCAATGGGACAGCTCAGATTTTACCGAGCTATTCAGAATGCAATGGAGTGTAAAACCTATGAGTTGTTTGTATGTTGGAATTTTCCAACTGATATTTTTGGATGATGGTTGACCTCGGATAACTGAAGCATGGAAAGCAAAAGCATGAGGATGACGGCATCACTGCATAGAATCTTTGCAAATATAGACAGTCCAATAAAACCTTGGATTATAAACTTGGTCTGTGGGTGTTCCAAGGACGAGCAAACATTTCTAATAATTTTAACTCCATAGACTAGCGATGTGTTGTAATATAAGCAGTGCATGATGTCAAACATTGTATTATCACAACTGAGCCAATGGGAAGCTGACCTCTTGAGTTTTCAGAAACTCTCCAGGAATCTCAAAGGAGCAGTTGTGTCAGAGGAGCATGACAAAGAATAGCAGATGAGGTAGGAAATGTCTATGGCCATACCACCCTGAACACGCCTGTTCTCTGAAGCTAAGCAGGTTTGGGCCTGGTTAACACTTGGATGGGAGACAGCAAATATTCATGGGAACACCTCACATTTGTGAAGAGATTTAGGGTTTATGAAATTCTTTTGCCTATAACTGCACATCATCTTACTGAAGTTTTACAACCATCTCTAAGAAACAATATATACTCTGGAAGGAACAAAGGTCCTAAGTAGAATGTTTCTGAAACTTATCGGGGGGAGAGTCAGGTTTTGAGGTCAGAAGATCTAGATTTCAGCCCAGAATGTTTTCTATTGAGCCTTATCCATATTGTCTTTCAATTGGGTGTCAAGGGATATGTAATGATAGCTGGTCCACTTCATCTGCCAAAGTGACCACTCTCTTCTGACTGTATAACACACCTTTTATATCCTTTCAACCTGCCTATAATGTTGTATTTGAAATAAGTTTATGAAGATCAGCAGTGGATAATATTTTTAACCCAGCCCATTAATTTGTCTTTTAATTTGTATGCTTAGAATATTCCCATTTAATATAATCATTCCTCTATTGGAGCCCAACTGCCATTTGTACAACCTTGTCTGATGTAGAATAGTTTTATTAACTGTTTTGTTCTAAACTATTTACAGATATTTCTGTAATTTTTTTAAATTTTATTTTGAAGGTAGTAAAATAGAACAGAACAAGACAGAACAAAGCCAATTGAGACAATGCAGTGGAGTTGGTACAGAACTTCACAGCAGGTTTCCAGGATAACAGTAATAGGTACAATAGTAATATCTTATCTTCACAATAGTTGTCCATTCAATCAGGTTTAGTGAAATCAAACCAAAAATAGAACATTATAAAACCAGTCAAAAGAGAATATTAAATAGAGCAAAACAATCAGAACAAGGCAAAACGTGAAAACAACCTTTGCCTTCAAACAGAAAATAGAAAGAAATTCCCCATATTTGCTATATTGCATACAGTCATCCTCCCAAGAGATGCTCAGACCTCTGCCCCCAGTTGCTAATGGGGTGGGGTGGGAGGGATGAGATGTGTGATTCTCAGCCCATGTGCCGGTAGGCTCACGGGAGACGCTGACTGGTTCTCCTCCCGGCTCACACAAGAGACACTTTACTAGGAAGGGGAGCGAATTGCTTTTCTGTTGAGCTGCCTAAGTTCCACCATGGCAGATCTTGGGAGATCTGACTGATTCTCTATTTTTGTAATTTTAAGAGGGAGGGAATCCTATTCCATATCAGTTAGGTTCTTGGGAGACAGAGACAAACACACACAGAAGGGGAGAATATATATGATTAATTCTGAGGAACTGGTTGAGTGAATGGGACTTCTGAAACCTGCAGGTCAGGCTGTCACACGGAATCTTGGTCAGGAGTTGATGCTGCAATTCTGAGGCAGACTTTCTTCTCTGCACACCTGAATTATTGCTACTAAGGCACTCACCTGATTGGATAAGGCACTACCCAGATATTCAAAGTAAAGACAACTGTTGTAGCTAGGAATTATGTCTACAAAATACTTTCCCAGCAGCATCTTGATTAAATAAATAAGTACCCCAACCTAGCCAAGTCAACATAGAAAGCTAACCACCACATATTGCATCCCATTTTTTTTTTTTTTTTTTTTTTTGCTATTTAGATAAGTGTGAAAGTTTTTAATAGGCGGGGTCCTCTCCTGGTTGGTTGTTTTCTGTTCAGCTAGAACAGTGAATGTTATTAAATTATAATAGAGTTTGACACTGTCTCGTGTCAGCCTAACATCCCATCAACTGAGTCAGAGGAAGTATTTAAAACTAAAAACATAAAGCATATCTGGTGGGGATTTGGAATCCTAATTCTGCACGGGACATTGTCACATTGCAATTGCTTATGGTCTACATCCAAACTGACTTTTAGAAGACTTGTTTCGAGGAAAATCGTTCCTTGATCTTAGCTCTCCCAGGCAGAGTTAGGTGCTGTCTGCGATGACTTTTGTTGAGTGCTATGATTTGTCTCCAATTAAAGCTCATGTTGTGATTTGAGTCTTGAGTGCAATGTAACAGTCCTGTAATAGTAGAAATTTTAAGAAGCAGTTACATGACAAAGAATGCACCCAATGAAGGGATCGGTGCATTTCCCGCAATAGTGGGTTAAGTGTCATGAGAATGCTTTCTTAAAATGCACTCACTCTCTTCAGCTTTTTCTCCATGCAAGAAGCTGCACAAGGTGCTTGCTGGAAACCCAAGCAGACCCTGGCTTCCTGCTTTTGTACTTCCAGAATGGCCAGCTAAATAAACTTCATTTCTTTATAAATTACACAGCCTTGGATATTCTGTTATAGAGACAGAAAATGGACTAATGCATAGAGGCAGCAAAATTTTTTATCCTAATAACTTTGTCAGTTTGCTGTGAAGTATTATAGACTTTGTAAGTATGTGGTGAATTAATGGGACCTTAGAACAACATCTTTGAAAATACTGGTGATTAATAGCCTCTTTTTAAGGAGAATTTGCCTTCAAATTTAAACTACAACGTACTGGGGTGTGTGTGTTATTTTAGCAGTGGCATTCTGACTTGCAGGTGTATTGTTTGGAATATATTTTTGCTGATAATCCAACAATGCTAAGAAAGAGGAAAATTTCAAGTACAAAAAAAATTTCCTCAAAGTTAGTCGTTTGGCAGGTGAAATAAGGCCACTGCATCTGAAGACATCTGAGAATTCAGAAAAAAGTGACCAAGTGCAAAATATATGCTACAGGAGCAAAGCAAGACCAAGACGGTCACGTGCATGAGAAAAATGCAGGGTGTGAGGGCCAGAGCTGCGTTTGGCGCCCCAGGGAGCAGGGAGAACCCAAGTGCACATATGAAGAAAGCACGGACAGGCTTTGACTGGATAGAGGATGTGAAAGCATTCTCTGGGGAAGGGTTAACAGCATAGGATAAGCACAGGAGGAAGGGTGTGGCCAAAGGGCGCTGTAGAAAGGCAGCTGAGGACAGGGCCAACCCCCAAGGGGAAAGGAACTGTCCTGCTGCTCAGCTGTGGGGGCTGACCACCCACACTGGTTCCTCTGAGGCACTTTCTGAGCCTCAGTGTCATTGATGGGGACACATTCCTTACCAAAGATGATCTATTCCTCTCTGCATCTTTAACAAGACTGCAAAGGAAGTGGAGGGAGAACTTACTAAATCTTTGAAAACTGGGGTGTTTATACCATCAGCACGTCTCAGATCTAACTAGATACACTTTGAGGGCTTGAATGCCATGCATGACTGTCCCACAGGACCTAGGGACTGATTCTGGAGCTGAGCAATAAAGATCAGTTCCTGGAAAAGAAAAAGATTCATTTTAGTTCTAAAAGGCCAGAGTGGTTTGCACAAAGCTCAGGATGGCTTTGTGGTAGGTCATTGTACTATGTTAACTTATTAATAAGCTATCCTCTACTTGTGGAACAAGTCTGGGTCTCGTCATGCTGGGGACACAGAGAAGAGATCTAAGAAGCTAGAAGGCAGTGTCAGAGACATGCATTTAAAAAGTTAGACCAAAGACCCTAACTGTCCTGTGCCTCAGCTGCCACCAGTAACAGACCCAGGCAGAGGAGCCTGGGACATCAAAGCTAAGTCATCCACATTTTCTCTGCTCCTTAGTCAGAAATCAAAGTCCTGGAGGGTTTTAGTGGCCTTGGTATCTCTCCCATATGGCCACACATTAGACTCATGTCAAGAGGTAAAAACCAACTGATTCCCAAAATGCTGCATTGATGTTACCTTTGTTGAAGTTGATAACCACTGTGGGCATTTATTGGAGGAAGTCTGTTACTAGCAATAATGCACTGAAGTAATCAGGAGCAAATGATCATAATGTAGCATACCTTGCAATAGTCAGTGAACAAGAAATTTTAAAATATTTTGTGTGTCTGCGTATGTGTGTGTGTGTGTACAGAGCTAAAAATGATAAATACATGAGGCATGTGGAGGCACTATGTGTTAGTCTTACTTTGGCAGTATCTCATGAAGTTTGAGATTATCTCTAAATTAAAGTAAGAAAATTATAAGCCTGACTTTGAGTCGAGTTCCCAGAGGTTCTGGTTTAATGGGCATGGAGTTGTTAAAAGACCCCAGGTGACTCCAGGCTGGCACTTGCAGCCCCAAGGCTGAGGTACTGGGTCCCCTGTCCGTGGTCTGGGGCTCAGCTGCCCTTTAGGGGGGGAGGTGGGTGTCTCAGCCTAAGGGACACTGTGTCCTCCAAGGACAAGGAGTCTTAGGGACAGAAAAGCACATCCCCTATAGAGATTGTCCCTTGCCTGGAGTATGCCAGGTAGCTGTCACATGTCACATCTTCCAAGGGGGGGGGGGAGTCACTCTGTGATTGCTGTGACTTTTAACTGCTCAGATATCTAGGCCACTTTTATCAGAGGCAGTCTGTTTACTGGAAAGAAATATCAGAGGTCGCCGGGTTGAGTGATTACTTAACACCAGTGTGCCCTTTCGTGCCAGCTGAAGAGCATGGAGGGCAGCAGAAAGGGCTGAGGTCCTGCCTTTCTCCCCCTGAAGAGCATGTGGGGGCAGGACAAAGAGGGGCAGAGGAGGCTGAGCGCAGCTGGTGACTTAAGCAAGAGCCCCAAAGGATCACTGCTCCAGCTTCCTGCGTTAGCTATGAACTGATTCGGGTCTCTTCTATTTTCAGTTAGCAGAAATGCAGCCTTGTCTAATCTACCCGTCACTTTCCTGAGCCCGGCATCATGCATCAGGGAGGCGATGAGGGCAGTCTGGGCATCCATGTACCATTAGGAACCCCGAGTGGCGCTCACCTGGTGCTCACTCACACCTTCCAAAGTCCTGGCAGACTGTGGCCCCTGAGAGCACCGGATCTTTGTTGGCTAGGACTGTCTCATTTTCTCAGTGCTTTGTTTGTGGGATGTGATTTTTCCTCCTAAGCAGACACCATAGCCTTCTTTCCATAGAAAAAGATCTCTTTGCTCTGGAACCTGGACCCAGGGCAGGCCCTATTTCTACTCCATCTCTTGCACATCTCATCCACAGAGCAGGGACCCATAACTGATTAGATTGGAGTCAGGGCAAACACAGCATCAGAGGTCTCCATGTGTGGCATGGGGAGATGGCAGTTGAAGGAGAGAGGAGCAGAATGGCAGGACGGATGCAGGGTAGGGGCAACTGCAGGAGTGGAAGGGTGTGAGCCACCCACATGGGGCAGGATGTGGGATTGTCACCAGCGGAGAGCCTGCCACAGTGTAAACGGGTGAGAAAAGCAGACGACCCAGCACTGGAGGCTCACATGTGACTGTGGGGCGATGTGCATGAAAATTGGAATAATTAGTTGTGCCAGGGATGGAAAGGAAGCAGCAAAGAGGAGACAAATTATTGGGGGAGAGGGTTCCAGGTTTCAGATTGTTCACAGAGGAGGTGGCATTTTTGTTGGGGTACAGCTTATGTGCAGGGATTTGACTGTTGCAGAACTCTCGACCAAGGAGAGCTGGACCAGTCCCATGGTCAAGCTGGGAGAATCTGCATGCACATTTAAGGGCTTTTCCTCTTTACCTGTGCAATGACTTTTAAGGGTTTTCAGAGTTTGAAGGTCTTTGCTGCAGAAATGCCTGCATTTACTCTCCTCCAGGTTCCACTAAATTCAGGCATTCTGGTATTATACTCCCAAAGTATGGTAATCTAAGTTTATTGTAATCCCTTTTCCAGTCTTCCTCATAATTCAAAGAGTAATATTTGTAATCCCACTGGGACATTATTGAACCTGGCATATTAATTCCAATCTACCAGCTCCAATGCAACCCACAGCAAGAGTAAAGACACTAAGACAGATTCAAAGATAAGAGCAGCCAAGGGTTCCTAAGCCTTATCCAGTGAGGACAGGCAAAGTCCTTGATTCAAGGCCTCTCCCAGAATTTATTATCTTGTGAAGCAGGGGGTGGCTCGAGGATGAGTGACAGTGAGGATGGTGGAAACTTCATGAGTAGCTTGAGCTGGCTGGCAGGTGGGAGGAAAGCATCTTAGCAAAATGCAGGAAGAATGACATGGAGAAGGATCAATGCATAATTCAATTAAGGTAGCAACTCAATTGTTTTTGGTGGCTGTTGCTTTAGTTTTTGATGTGGAAACTTTTATGCCTTGGGGACTCAGAGTCTCTTTATTTCAAGGCTTGTACCCAGTGGACATTCCTGGAGCTGAATGGCTCTGCCATCCCCCTGTGCTCATATCTTTTACAGAGAGCCAGGCACAGGGACTTTAAGGGGTAGGCTCGGGAGCCTGGCTCCTTAGTAACCAGATCTGGTGCTCACAGGAAAGCAGGAGCTATGTTGGTTGGCCCTGTGTACCTACCCTGCAGGACGATGGAAATCTTCCCAAAGCCTAAGGAGTTGGGCTTACCCCAAAGCATAGCACTGAAAGCTTCTCTTTATTTTTCCTTTTCTTTGACCTTGTCTTTGCATTAGAGATACATTCTAAAGTCCTCTTAACTCCTCTTAACTCATGGTATTCTGCCCACTGTTCCTCTGTTGGGTCCGTAGTTGTACTTCCTGTTGTTGGTACTTCTTCGAAGCTTGCAATCAGACCTCATCCACATTTCTGGTGCAGCACTGTAGCAGTCTTGTTCTAGTGAAACCAACAGTCCAGCTCTTAGCCAGGGAGCAGGGAAGCTGTGGGAGACCCACACCCCACTCCTGATACCAGATGGGGATAAATCAGGCTCAGGAGTACCACTGGGGGAAAGTGAAACAAAGTCTGCTGGCTGTGTTTGAGTAGTCAGATCTCTGTCTATGGGCTTCACACGCAACTGTGGACCAAAAGTACCTTTTTATAAAAACTGTCTACATACCTGGAATCCCAATGCCATGGGACGCTGAGGAGGAGGGTCACAAGTTCGAATCTAGCCTGGGCAACTTAGGGACTTAACAAGACTGTTTCAAAATTTAAAAATAATACTATAAAAAAGAGGTGGTGATACAGCTTAGTGCAAAGGCCCTGGATTCAAAAAGCAAAACCTGTGTCTGTATGGAACATATATAGGCTTTTGGGGGGTCATCTTTCCTTGCACAAAACAATATAAAAACCATTTATATAGCACTCACGTTGTACCAGTACTGTAAGTCATCTAGAGATAATGACATGATTTAAATAAATGGGAAGATGTGTACAGGTTCTGTGCAAATAATGTACTATGGCATTTTATATAAGGGAGTTGAGAACATCTGTGGACTTTGGTGTCCTTGGGGAAGTCCTGGAACCAATCTCCCAGGGATACCAGGGAAGGACAATACTGCCTGTTGCAAGCCCAGGTTTTAGGAACTCAGGTGAAACTGTCCCTACCAGTAGATGGGCACTGGGGCCAGTGATAGGGGTGGGCAAGCACCAGGAAATCTTGTCAACCCCAGGCTCTTGTCCAAGCCTGGAAAAGCAGTATTTGCTCAATATCCCATGCACAGAAACACTTGATTCCTAGCTCTTATGATAGGGTCCGATACCTTCATGTAGCTCCATAAGTCTGATATAGTTAGACACAGGGAAGCTGAATGAGCCATGCATGTCCTTCCCTTCATTCATCTGTGGGCACAGCACCACCCTGGTGGTTACCCACGCCCTAGGGGGTCACAATGCCCGAGGTGGCAGGTCATAGGTTCCAACATCAATGGGAGATGGCATGGGAGCCCCTGGAATCAGAAGTGTCTGATCACAGTAGGTACTGAAGTTAGAGGTGCCTGAGCCTTTAAAAACTAGAAATCTCAGTTGTGTGGGTACTCATCTGAGGTTCCTCGTCCTCCTCCCGCCAGGGCCCAGTGCAGCCTGGGACCCACAAGCCCACACACCAGCCGCAAGCACGCTTGCAACACCATCACCAGTTCCTTCTCAGAGAACTTCTCCACCGCCAGCAGGACCTTGGCCTACCACCCAAAGTTCCTCTTCCTCCTCCCTTTTCCTTCTGCCTGTTCCTGCTGCTCCCATCCAGGGATCTTCAGCAAACGTAGCTACTACTGCTTACTATGAAATAAACACTTGTCCGTTCTTTCCTTGACCTACACAAGAGCCTGGACTGTTTTTGCCCATTCAATTGTGATAAGTCTTCATGACAGGAACACATAATGTTTTTTCCTGGAGGTTCACAGTATATAGGAAAACAGCGAGCCTGTTACAGGTCTTTGAAGAAAAAATAATATATAATAATAATAAATAATATATAAAAATTGTGTCATATGATGAACTAATATGATGAGCTTTTCATGGTTTATAGAGCTTTGCCAAAGAGCAGCAGAGCAAGAGAGACAAGTTCCTAGCTGTCCACAGCTTGTTGGGGGGCAAGCGGGGGAGCAGAAAATACTCTTTCTTCCTTGTTCTGAGATTAGCATTGAATCGTCGTGGTGTTGAATATTTGAGGGCAGTTTATAGAAAAAAGTTTCCTCGTGGTAGCTTTGCTCCAAATTGTTCGTGACCCTGTCTTCACTTCTTTGGTGTGTACCTTTTCCTTGCTGGGCAATATTGTAGAACATTCTTCTGGCCTGTGCAGTTTGGGAAACCACACTAAGTGTTGGACCCGGGATGGAAGCTGGAGGAGCCCCTCACTTCCACACCTCCTCAGGAAAACCTGTCTCTCCTACCCACAACTTACAGCCACCTAAATGTCTGTTTAGCACAAGATCAATCAGAACAATGATTGTGTCTGCTCTCCACAATGGAGCGGAATGTTTAAAGCAGAGTCCCCTCAAAGGACTGGAAGGGTGGACACGAAGAGAGTTAATAAACTCCTGCTCTCTGTTATTTCCCCGAGGTGCTGAGACCTACCCAGAGTTTGATTTTGTTTCTCCTGCTATTGATTTTTTTCGCTTAGTGGCGTCTGGCTGAGGGAGATTCCCAAGTGGAAGAAACTGAGGTTCCTCGTCTAATTTCCTCCTTACTAGCTGAACCGTCCCACTGGGGCAGATCTCACTGAGGTAATAGAGCTGCCGCTGTCGAACTTCCTATGCTATCTCGTTCAATTCAGATGGAGCCTTGGTGATGGAGGGACTTACTTTTCAAGGGTAGGAACCTAAGTGGTTGGTCTCCAACCCAGGCCAGGGTGAAATTACAGCCTGCAAGCAATTTGCATTTTCCTCCAACAATGAGTTCATACCGTGTGATGAATAATAAAACCATAGCTTTGCGATGCTCTTTCTCTCAGGAGCACAGAGCAGTTTGCCAACATGATGCTATCAATCTTTACAATATTTATATAAGGCGGGCACGAGGCTCAACGCCTCCCTGTGGACTCCTCTGGGACCCATCTGGAGAGGGGAATGTAGTTTTTGTTTCCCTTTGGTCCTCTTGGGTCAGTAACAACCAGCCCATAAGCCCCAGTCCCTGCTTCATGTTGTCTTTATAAAAAATACACTATCTGGAAGGGGATAATTAAGGGTATTAAAATATCTTGCTTCACCAACTGAGAAAGGAAACCAAATGTGTCCCAGGGATGCATCTCCGAGAGACTGAATGTGTTACAGACACTGAATGCACCTCGGCCATCTGCTCCCGCATATTCTGCTCTGCACCGAGGCCACCCTAGCATCCCCGTGCCAGGCGGGATCCAGCTGGCAGCATTCAATCTCTCATTGTCTCCAACATCAGGGGGTGCACTCCTGCTGCAATCCAACAGCAGGGGCCCCAGCAGATCTGCAACCAGGAAACGCTACTTTCTAGCAGGTTTGGCCTAGAGCTCAGCAGCTCTGCGGAATTTTAGTTCCTCCTTGTGGACGCTTCTCACTTCCTCCTCTCCTTTCTTTTTTTTTTTTTTTTTTTTTTTTTTTTTTTTTTTTTTTTTTTGTCTTTTTCTTTTTTATCGGTACCGGGGATCGAACTCACGACCCGCTGCTTGCAAGGCAGGCACTTATGCCGCTGAGCTAAATCCCCAGCCCCCCCTCCTCTCCTTTCTTGTTCTCAGGCCCTTTCCTTCACCCTTTCTTTTCATGTTTCATCTGATCTTCGAGTTCTGCTGAGTCTTTTCTTCCAACTCTCCCTTGTCAATAATTTCTACCTTTTTTGCCTTTCTTGTGTAAAGAAACAGAAAACCTTTTAGTAAAAGCTGGCACCGTTTGCATTTAGATTTCTGATCGCACACTTTCTGGCCTTTTCCACTCCCTCTCATTTGCTAACATGCTGGAAATCACCAACGTGTGACTGATATAAGATGTGAGTCTCTGGAAATCTGATAGCAAGAAGTACTTCTATGCAGCTCAGTGGCTTCAAGCAAGCTGGGTATGAGTGGTGTTTGACATCATCTTTGTGTATTTTTCAGACATAAAAATATGATTAAAGCTTAGGTCAAATCCTCTGCTGATGCCCCAGTATTCCTGGATACGGTGTGTGTATGGTTTTTTTTTTTCTGTTTGTTTTTTGTCTGTGTTTATACTTGTCATCTGGATTTATTTTTAAATCAAAGAAATGAACCACAAAAGTTCTCAAATACTTTGATTGGTTAATTTTAATAAATTCTATTTCTCTATTTTATTAATTAATTTATTTACACTTTAGGGTTCTGATAAATGAGGAAATATGCATTATTTAACTTTTCGAGTCTGGTTTATTTTTCTTAACATAATGGTTTCCAGTTCCAATCATTTTCCCGCAGATGACATGATTTCATTCTTATTTATGGCTGAATAATATTCTATTGCATATATCCACAATATTTTCTTTATCTGCTTTAAATAATGTGTAGTTATTTTTATTTAATGTATCAGTAGATCTCTATGGAGAATTTTGAGAAGAAACATCTTTTTTTTTTTTCCTGTTTAGCTGATATACTAGCTACTTGATTCCCCAAATTGCAGACATTAAAGGGGAAGTTTTAGGAAGCAGGGCCCCTGCTCACGTTTGCATGGCTGTAGCTCAGCCCTACAAATGGAAGGAGTCAATAAACATTTGTCGAAAGGACGAGCGAACAAGTCAGCTGAGCTGCCTTAAAAAGCTCTAGAAGACTGCTGGAACCCAGAGCCCCAGGGCACAATGCTTCCTTGCAGAGGAAAAGCTTTTGCTGAGACAGCAGAAGGTCATAGAAAGTAGAAGTCACTGTGGTCTTGTTCAGATGTTGCCACCCATCTACCATCCAAAACGCCACATTTCCGTTTAGTGTACTGTGTATGGAAACTTTTGCTATGCGTTAGACACTATGCTAAATTCTAAGGACACCAAGATAAATAGGACATTGTCTTCTCTCAAATAACTCAGCAAGTGGCAAAGGAAAGAATGTATTCTTAAACTAAAATGTTATGCAACCCAAGTGTCACTTTTTGGACTAAGCTGAACCAGTGTTTTATTTAAAAAATCTGTCTGATGAGCCCATCTGTGTAGACTATCCTTCTGTGTGTGCTTGTGTTTCCCGAATCTTCTAGAACATTCTAGAACAGCACATGAACATTTGCCATCCACTTGGGTGGCGCCTGGAGCACACACTGGTTGGGTCAAATCCATGTCTCCTTTTCCTTTCTTAATATTCACCGTTTTCACACCTCAGCATCACATCTCCAGAGCTATACCTAGAATCTTTGATGAGCATGATCAACAGGCACCAATGATCTTTCCCACTGTATTTGTCACAGAAGGACTCACATCTTATGAAGACAAGTTGATTTTACGTCAGGACCCATTGCTGCTATAGGGAAAGAGCACCTCTTTAGCAGAATCCCCAGGGAAGCATGTGGTTATGATTAATGCATCTGAAGTGGTCCTTCTGTTCAAAAGCACTCACAACAGTGAGCCGAGGTACCATGTTCTACCTCCTATCAAGGGGAGCTCAACGGGACACCTTCTTGCCTTGCATGGAAACCCAGAATCTCAGATGAGAAAAAAGCAAGAGATAGTTAGCATCTTACCTAATGCTGGGACTTTCTCCTCAGGGTTTCTGATGAATGCTCAGAGTTTATGTTCTGATAGATGGCAGAGTTCTCTATTTCTAGAAAATGTCATTTCCAGAACTGAGCACTCTGGTTGTTAGAGAGTTTCTAATAAAGTTGTATTAGTCACTTTCCCATCACCAGGATAAAATATTCACCATCTGCAGTTTAAAGGAAGAAGAGGTTATTTTGGCTTTCAGTTTCAGAGAGTTCAGTCCATGATTGGCTGGTTCCAAAGCAGAAATAGCGTGATTGGCTGACTCCAAGGTAGTCCATCATTGGCTGGCTCCAAGGCAGAAATAAGTGGAAGGGCCTAATGGAGGAAAACTGCTCAGCCCATGGCAGGAAGGAAACAAAAAGGGAGGAGCTGGGGACAATGCATACCTTTCCAGGGCCCACCTCAGGTGACCAGACCAACTTTCTAAAAATAGCACACTGAGCTAGGGCTCACTAACCCACAGATAGCATAGCCATGACCCAATCACTTCCAAAGGTCCCCACCTATGAAAGCATGACACTTTCAGGGACATTTCAGACCTAAGCCACGACAAAAGTTGTTTTTACTTATTGAGGTAAAAATCACCTTCCTTGACATTTCTTTGTATATCTCTTCTGCCCTTCCTTCATTCTGCCCTCCTCTCCTGTCATTGCACTAAAGCAAACCCACTTAATCCTGCTCCCTTACCACGTCTGCCTAGAAGCTTCTTTCTCTTCATTTTCTCCCTTCCAAACTGGACCCAGCAGAGCCTCCACCATTATGCATATGGCACGGTTTCTGGAGCCCTCAGAATCCACCCTTTTCTAGATACTCAGCTGTGTGTTTGGACACATACTGATTGGAATGCTTTGAATGAATGGTACTCTTCAGTTTCAGGTTACTTCTGTAGTGGGAATGTGTCTGGTTCTCTCCAAAACTTGGGTCAGATTGTGACTGTCATTGTAGCCTTGCTGGAAGGCGGGGCCTGAGACAGAGCTGTGTTCATGCCTTTTTCTTGTGCATGAACTTCCTCCCCATACTGGAGATTACATCCAGGACCTTCATACTAAGCTGCAGCTCTAGCCTTTTACTTAAGACAGAATCTCAGTACACATGTTGCTGAGGCAGAACTAGAACTTTCGATCCTCCTGCTTCAGCCTTTCAAAGCGCTGAGATTACTGGGCGAGTTCTTGCTCTTAGAAGTGTTATAAAACAAGTCCACCCTATATTTTGTGGTTTTTATGCCTTTTCCCCTCCATGAGGTAAAATAGCAAGGGCCCCTCGCCTGACTGTTGCTGTAATTTACTATCTGGGTTTCGTATTTTTACTTAGTGGAGCCTATAATTTCATGAGCTTTTTAAAGCTCCATATCAGTGTAGTGTATCACATAAACTTTTTGCAAAACAAAAATAAAAACACTCCAGATGCTTTAGAAACAGGAATTGCAGTTAAACCAGGTCTCCCTTGTTATGCTACTGCACAATCAATTTATGGACATAAATATATTGGCACAATATCAACTATATTAGCATAGGGCATTGTTTTCTGCAGATGAGTTCCGAGCTAATTTGTGATTTGCCTCATTAATCAAAGCCCCACCTCTCTAATCCTGCACGCCAACAGGAATGTGAGGCTTCAGTGGCTCTACCTGGACTGAGACAACCTCTCTCCTTTTCTGTTCTGCCTAAGTACTAAGCAAAGAATGTGGGAGAAGGCTCTTCCCAACTAATGTTCATTGAATGACTCAATGATAAGAATGCATTGTACAAGGCTTTTCCAGCACTTTATCTGTCAAAACAATTCAAGGCGGTCATTTAACAAATACATTCTTTATATGGTTTATGCTCTATCCATTGAGATTTTTGTCACGCAAAGACCATAAGTTGATTTTATTCATGAAAAATTCCCATACATCTTGGGGAACCTTCAGCAATTTTCTGTTTAAAGAAAGGGGCTGGGTGATGGTATTTATCATAATTTAGTTGTTAGAGAACTACTCTCAGAGCACTCAGGAGGTGAGTATTATCTTCCCAATATACTGGCATAAAAAGACATTGAGAAAAGCAGATTGAGCGTAATCATAACCCATGGCACTAGCAATTTAGACGTAATCAGTGGGGTCAGAACTGTGGATTTGCCTACTTGTCCTTCAAGGGCTTAGGGACCAGGCAGGAGAGGGGAAAATTATTGCACTTTACTGAAACCAGAAAATACATGCAAGAAAAGAGGGGGGCAGCCTTCCCCACTCATTTTGGTGTCTGTAATTACAAAGCACTTCCTTTTCTTTTACATCCTGCAGCTCTGGTACCACCGCCTGACATCAGGAACCCCGGATGCACTGGTTACCGTCACTTCACTGAAGCCTGTGGTCGGGCCCAGGGTTGGTAACTTTGAATTTAAAAACTTTGAAGGAAAGGCTGGTAATTGCTGGGTGGAGTGAGGTTTACACTCCTTGGAATCCTTGCCCAGGTTAAAATAGTCACCGCATCAGGTCTGCAGTCCCCTACTGTTCCAGGCAGGGTCCCCAGGGGCACAGATCCAATACAGAATACACAATTCATAGGATTACTTTATAAGACTCATCCACTATCAAAGGCAAAAGAGTACAGGAGATCTGCCACACGGCAGAGACCCAAAGAATCCAGCTGAGGTCCTGGATCCCATGACAATGTCCTCCATGAGTCCAGCTGGAAGCCTAGAGCTCACGACAATGTCTCATGCAAGTCTGTATCAAGGATCTTCACTGGCAAGGCCCAAAAGTCAGTGGTGGAAGCTAGAGAGTCTGCACTAGCAGGATGAAGGATCAGTGCCGCAGACTGAGGGGGCTGCACTGGAATCAGGAAGCAGCGTTCAAAGTAAGGGCCAGAGCTCCCCCAAAGAGAACCACAGCCATCCTCAACAACAACGAGGACCCATGCTCCTCTGATGATGAGAACAACTGAGTTCATATCAGGAAAACCAATGTGGCAAGCTTCCCCAGGAGAATCAACAGCACACCACCTTCCCCTCCAGTTGTGCTTTTTATGGTGTTGGCAGCAGTCCTCAGGTGGGGCCTCCACACCCAGCACCACACTGATTCAGTTCAGCGGGGTGATTCAGCTAATCCACCACGCCTACCACTTACATGGGCCGTACAGTGGCCTGCTTTCTTCAGGAGTCTGCAGGGCTCTGTTTCATCTGGAATAGAGAGGCATGCAGATATTCTATGAGGTAAACAGAGAGGAGGAAACACGCAGAGAGCAGGAAGAAAGACAGGCTGAGCTCCCCGAAGAAATCAAAACATCCAATCATTTCCCTTTCCCAGCCATCACAGCTGCTCCAAGCTCTGGAATACAAATGCTCAACATCTTGGTTACGGGGGATGGACAGGTGGGGCTTCATTTCCTATGCTATGAAATTTCCCTAAATCTTAGAGTCAGGAAGGCATTTGAAAAAAGATATACTGAATCCAAAAAAGAAAAGAAAAGAAAAACATTGAATCACTAAATTTAAGTAAGGCTTGCACTGGGTAGGGTTCAATAACCCTTATTAAAAATAAAGCCATGAATTTAATAGTAATGTCATTCATACCAGGCAGAGTGATGCAGGCCTGTAATCCTAGCTACTCGGGAGGCTGAGGCAGGAAGATAACAAATTTGAGTTACCCTGAGCAACTGAGCAAGACTGTCTCAAAGTGAAAAAGGCCTGGGAGGTAGCTCAGGGGTAGAGTACAAGGCCCTAGGTTCCATTTCTGGCAGAGAGGGAGAGGGAGGGAGGAAAGGAAAGATGAGAGAGAGAGAGAGAGAGAGAGAGAGAGAGAGAGAGAGACAGAGAGAGAGAGAGACAGAGAGAGAGGATAAAAGGAGGAGGAAGAGAAGGAAAAAGAAAAAGAACAGGGTGGCCAGGGGAGGGGCTAGCGGAGGGGGCGGGGCAAAGTGGCATGGAATGGGAGGGCGTAGTGACACTAACCTTAGTGGTGGTTCATGGTCCTGGTTCATAGCTATTTGGGAGGCCGTGGCAAGAGGATCACCTGAGCCTAAAAGTTAAAGATTAACTTAGGCAACAGGGCAAGACCTTGTCTCAATTCCTAAAAATCAAACAGATGTAACTCAGCCTTCTGCTTTCCAGTGGTTCCTTGCATGCTGTGCAGGTGAGGGGCACACTGGATTGCCAGGGAGAGAAGCTGTGGATACTCATCCTGGACGCTATGGTCTCTGAACAGCCTTGTACACTTGGTCCCGTCTGTTGACTCCCAGAGTTGTGCACTCCGACCAGACAAGGTTTATACGGTTAAAATGGCATATTTCAGCTACATGTGGATTAAAGTCCCCCTGACTGCCTTCTAGATAGGCTGTCATTAGCAAGGCACTGGACACCGGCTTTTCCTATTGCAAAATGACAGTGGTGCCATCTCCCACGATGGGAGAAGTATATCAGAAACACCCAAGGACTCTTCAGAGCGTGGCACACAGTAGTGTAACACCCTCCCTCCTTCTTCATGGGGCGTGTGTCCCAGGGCCCCAGGGATGCTTCAAACTGCAGATCTTACCAACCTGTATTTACAAGGATTTTTTTCTTGTGCATAGATACCTCTATAATACTCAATTTATAAATTAAGTACCATAAAGGATTAGTGGCAGTAACGATGACAACAATATAGTAATATAAATTGCAGTAAAGTTTCTGGCCTCCCTACTCTTATGCTTAGAAGACATTATGAAGTAAAATAAGGGTTACTTGAAAACAAGCACTGAGGTAATGTGACAGTCATTTCAGAAACCACGACAGTGACTGAGGAACTAAGAAGCAGGTAGCATATACAGTATGGAAACTTTGGACAAAGGGATGATTCATGGCCCAAACAAGATGGAGCAGGGTGTCCATCTGGCAGAAAGTTCATCATACCATGCAGAATGGTGAAAGATTTTAAATTTATGAATTGTTTACCTCTGGAATATTCCATTCAGTAAGTTCAGACTGTGGGTAACCGAAATCATGAAAGGCTCTGACTTGGTGGGAGGAAACAGCTATATGAAAAAAGCATTAACTGCTGTATTATTAGTAGGAGCTGAGATCAAATATACTTTTGATAAGATAAAGCTATTTGCACGAGACCTGAGAGTGGTCAATGAGACCTCCCAGCACTGTGCCTCACAGACCTTATGAAGGAAAGGAACATTTCAACATCTGCTTCTCTCCTCCGGGTTTTCTTTCTTTGTAGCAGTCCAATCTTTAGGAAACTGAGCTGTCAATAGCCAAAAAGTATTCTCAGAATTGGTTGTTAGAATCTACAAATGAGCTCACAACATTGTATTTGTGTTACTACTCTCAAAATACTCTGGTGCCAATAATTTTTATAGGCACCATGTCATGAAGGACCTGCCTTGTCTTTCCCTATCTCAGCTTCTTTTTGGAGAAATTCTAATCTGCCTGGTGAACTGAGCAGCTGGACTGAGGTGAGACAGAGGAGGAAGAGAAACCTTTAACAGATGGCAGCCCAATGACTCCTGATTGCTCTCCTGTCTGTGCCAGGGACAGGAGCTGGGAGCAACATGTGGAGGTTATTTATGGTCATTTACTCAGTCAGTTATCAAAAAAGAGTGAAAAGAGAACCATGCTTGAGGCTGGGTTGTGGGAGGGCCGCGTCACTGTGGGATCTGCAGAAAGACAGAGAGACAGGGATGGAAATACAAGGGGAGAGAGGGAGAAAGGAAGAGAAACAGAGAGGTGGACAGATGGAAATAGAGACAAAAAGAGGTAAAGAGAAACAGATAGACACCGACAGAATTAGAAAGAGTAAAGTGATAGACACAATGAGAGACAGAGATGAAAGGGAAAGAAAGGTGGAGACAGCCAGGCACAGGGGCAGTGGGCGTCGTCTCCTTAGAACATGGTCTGAAAAGGCCAAAGCTGGACAGGAGGGTGGGAGGATCCCATTTCTTCACTGGTCAGAGCTGCACTCTGTGGATTGGATGCGCTGCAGAAGTTCTCCTAGGTTGCAAACACCCCTGCTTCCAGCAGCCACAAACCGCAAATCATGAGACCTGCCAAGCAAGATGGGGGGACGTGGACCATGCACCAGCCCAGCTGCTCAGTGCCAGCAGGACCTGGCTGCTCATCTCTGCAAGGGAGTGGG
Source organism: Cavia porcellus (assembly GCF_034190915.1). Taxonomy (NCBI): domain Eukaryota; kingdom Metazoa; phylum Chordata; class Mammalia; order Rodentia; family Caviidae; genus Cavia; species Cavia porcellus. Next base: position 36,599,163 of record NW_026947504.1, on the reverse strand, counting down.
TGTGTCCTCCAGAGGCCCAGACCTCCCACAGCACCAGGGACACAGCGGTCAGGTAGGGACACACACCTTGGCAGACCAAGCCTATAACTTTGGTGCCCACAATAACAACCAACCATTTACCTGGCTACTGAAAATAACTCCTTTACCTGGCTACTGAAAATAACACCCATAATTACTCTTCGCTTCTAGACTTCCTTGCTCAAAACAGGCCCCAGGCCCTCGGGTACTGTGGATGCCAGGCTGGGCGCTAACCCCTCCCTGCCTGTGTTTTCCTTGGACTCTCTTCCTGACAGGTCTGCCTTCCTAGAACAGCTGCCCAGGGTATTAGCTCATCCATGGTCAGAGCTGGGGAGACAGCGGGCAATGTCCCCAGCGCAAAGCGGGGGCGCTTTGATGTCAATGCTCATCTTTACTCCGTAGTTTCATTTGGACTGAAAACAGAAAATCTCATTTCCTCCAGCACAGCAGGATTTAGGAACATCTGGTCATCTTGTGCCTGACTACAGAGATGGGAGAGTGAAACAGAAGCCGGATTCCCAGAAAAGACACTCTCCAAGCTGGTCCTCTCCCCATCCTGTAACTCTGGTTTCAGGGGAGCAGAGAGGTGCTCCTAGTCTACTCACTGTGCTTCCTGTACTGACAACTCCAAGTGGAGTAATCTATTTACATGCTAGTTTAGGAATTTGCCATGGAGTAAGCAAAGTACACCTAGATATGGGAATGTGGAGGGGTTCCTTTCTTCCAGATGCTCCCATGGTAGAGCTACAGCTTTGAGGATTAGGGCTCAGGTGGGCTGATGAAAATGGGTGGCCTGAGTACCCAAGGGTCCTGGGCAATAGTAAATAGGACCTAGGGTAAGGACAGCAATGCACAAAACAAAGATGCCCATGGACAGTCCTGGAAAAATCTCTCCTCCTTCCATGGTCCTGCTTCTGGCTCCAGGACAGAGTCACAGAATACTGCAATGCCCCCATGGAGGTCTTGAGTTCCCTCACCAGAATGGTCATCCAGAGCCCATCTTGGGTTTCCACCATTTGGGAATAAGATGAATCACTTAATGTAGAAACAATCCTATATCTGACCTCTGAGAACTGCCACCTGCACTGGATCCCCAGGCTCAGGAGGCAGAAGCCCCTGGCCTAAATATAGACCTCTACTCCCTCAACTAAAGTAATCAACTTTGGAGGTGCCTTGTTACAAGGGTCCATCAACACGATATCTGTCTATGCAGAAAAGGGGTTATCTAGTGACAGGTGATCAGTCTGTGGAAGAATGCTTCTGAAAACAGGCCACCTCTGATGGGAACTAAGATGGTGGGGCATGGCTCCCTTTGGACAATGGCCAGGAGGCAGTGGTGGAAAGGCACCAGCGTGGACCCAGGAGAGGTGCACAAGGGCATCTAATTCAAAGGCTTTAACTTTGCATGTGAAAGCCAGGAGGCTGGGAGAGGGGGTGTTGTGGCTGCAGGAGCTGGAAGGGGAGAGGCTGTGGTCCACTCAGTCCTTCACATGCTCCTCATATGCATACCTCATGGAGCCTGTGTTTCTGGAGTATAGAGATCTAGGGGTTTTCAGCCAGCTCAACCTCAAAGCACTACAATGCCTGAGGCAGTTTAATGATTTTGCAGGGGTGAGTCTGCTCATATGATCCTCACCCTACCTCCTTACAGCAGAGAGGGGCCAGGTCCGTGACTGAGCTTCCCTAACAAAAGTCAGATTAACAAGAACAAAACATTTATTTAAAGTTTTATACAATACGGGATTCTTCAGAAATAAAGACTCTGAAAGAAAGAGAAACCTACATGTTTTTATGATCAAGCTTGATGAAGGGTTAGTCAGTAGTGCAGAGGTCTGACCAGATGGGAGAGGATCTGACCTAATGCTAATAGGGTAGGGGCTAAGCTAGTCTGTTTAGATTCCTCTCTGTGTCTCTGCATCTTTGAAGATAGGAATATTTCTTTCCTCCAGGTATGCCTCACAGGAAGGTCTTATGACTATTTCAGAAGAAGGACATGAGAAAATCAGAAAATCCTTTCTGGCTCTGCTATATTTTCAAATGTCAAGAGGCTACATTTAGGAATAGTGTGTCCTGAACCCCATGTATTAGCCATCATGGTTGTTGTGATTTGTTTGAACATCCCCCAAAGCCTCATGCAGTCATGGAGGTGGCTGAATCTAGCATTTGTGATTGGTTTGCTGTCTAGCGCTGGGACTGGTGGTGTGTGTGCTGCACCTGCCTGTGGTCTGGTAGCCAGCATACAGTATAAAGGAAGGAAGGAGGCGTGCTTTCCCCTTTTGCCTTTGTTGCTCTTGTCGCTTGCAGCTGCCATGAACAGCTGCCCCTCAGCCAGGCCACCCTGCCTCAGAGCCAGCTGAGTATGGACTGAAACCTCCTCAAACTGTAAGCTAAATAAACCTTTCTTTCCCTAATTTTGGGCATCAGATATTTTGTCTCAACAACAAGAGAAAAATAACCAAGACACTGGTGGAGATAACTATTACAACCAGCATGTGTATAAAACATTCTAGGATCTTGAGACAGGCAAGGCTGCCCAAACACATATTCTTGGCAAAGACTGGGAACAAGAAAGGCTTTAGAAAGACAACAGCATTTGAGCTGGGCCTGGAAGCAAAATGGAAATTCACCAGTCATAAAAGATAGAAAGGTCAAATTCCAAAGTGGAGACCACGAAGGATGGTTTTCAGGTAGAGGTGGAACAGTCACTCTGTGACTGCACAGGGGCTCTGTGTGTGTAGTTGTCAGCTTAGGAGCACAGAACAGGAAAGTGCTTGGCAACACACCCCGTTCAGACATCTTTCTATAGATAAGCAAGCTGAAGCCACAGGAGGCTGAGTGAGTTTTCTAAGCAGGGTACTTGTTAGTAGAGAGAAGCATGATTTTAACAAAACCCTATTATGAGAGGAACCCAACTGAACACACATCTTGATTAATGCCCGCAAGGTTTTGTCTGCCTATAACACCTCTCCTGATACCATGTTTATATGCAAATAGGTGGTGTTGGGCTAGTCAGCTTTCTGTTATTATAGCTAACATCATAAATAATAAATTTGTAAGAGAGAAGGTTTATTTTAGCTACTTTCAGAGGTCCCAGTTCATGATCAGTTGGCCTGGGTGCTTTGGGCCTGTGTCCAAATAATACCTCCCAAGGGCAGTGTGTGATGGAGCAGGACCACGTGTCTCATGATCAGGAAGCACAAGAAAGAAAGAGGAAGAGGCCAGAGTCTCACTGTCCCCTTTGATGGCATGGCCCCAGTGGCCTAAGGACTTTCTGCTGGTCCCATCTGTTCAAAGTTCCATCTCCTAACAGTAACACTGTCCTGGCAACTAGGATTCTAACACACAAGTCTTTGGGGGTCTCCTGGGGCTTTGGAGATGGACACTTTTAAGGGACTTCATATTGAGCCATTAACACAGAGGTAGGGAAAAGACTTTTTTAGTGACTGAGGAAATTTGTCTCTTGAATTTTTATGCTGAGCATCTTTGATTAGAGAAGTAAGTTTACATCAGAAAAAAATGGGAAAACATCTGTGTCTATAACTAATTAAAAAGATGTGCGATCAACAAACACCCTCCTCACCAACACTCAAGGAAGAGCTCATTACCGTGGCTAAAAGGCATCCTGGAAACCTCTCCCCAGGGAGGTTCACTGAGCATTGATCAGCTGCACTCACAAAAGCAGCAGGACACGTTATTTGTGTTTGTCAGGAGAGTTCACTTGGCTGATTTGAAACCCAAAGTTTCCAGAGTAAAAAGCAGGGTTCCAGTCTGCCTGCCAGCTGGGACTTCAGAGATCTCCCAACCTTTTCATTGGCAGAAAACAAACACCATCAACTTGAATGTACTTCACCTCAGACCAAATGGGACGAAGACCTCAGCATCGGCAGAGCAGGCCTTGGATATGGCTTCCGGGTGCAGATTATGATGGGATTCCCAAGTGGACAGCAGTTTTCCTTGAGGGCCGTCACCACGCGCTGATGGCAACATTTGACCGCTCTGCTCCTCTGAGATCCATCCGCTGGCTGTAATGATGTGTGACTTCCTGGTGGAGGTAAGGGAAGAGAATTAGGCAAAGAAATCCTTAAGATCTTCTGAGATTCATTATTGGTGCAAGAGTGTCAGAGAAAAGACAGAGTGAGGAATGCAGGAAAAATAATTGCTTTTAATAAGAAACTCAGAGATCCCTTTAGGGGAACTCACCTGTGGGAACGAACGATTGGATGGAGGTGCTGGGTGGGACAAGCTTCAAGCAGTCCCAAACTAGGGACCAGCACCAGAAGTCCCTCCTCATCATCTCATCTCATTTCCTTCCTTGAATTGTCCCAAGCCAAGTCATAGCGTTTTCTCCTGTCCCTCATAGAGCATCCAACAATCCCCAAATACCATCCTCTCCTTGTCCCTTCTCTGAGTATTCTGTCAGGAGGCCCCATTCTGCAGTAGGATGTGAGTAGGGGCACCAAGTACACTGGGTAGAGTCATCACCACAGTCTTCAGGGACATTGTCTCCTGCCTCTGTCTTACCTCCTCCAGATGCCAAGGTGCTCCCGCCAGGCCAATCTGGCCTCCACCTCCTGCTCATCTGCTTTGCTCTAAAAGCTTTCTCATTCGTTTTCCTGTATGTAGGTTACATGGGTTTTGTACTCAGAACTGAGTTACTAGTCATGGTTTTAAAATTTTGCAAAATAAAAGAAATCATATAGAAATAAACAAAAACAGTTGTTAAATGACCTCCCTTGGCTCCTACATTTCCTGCCCCTTTCTGCTCTCTCTTTCCACGGCCTCCCCAATTTCCCAGCTCATAATTGTCTCCCCAGAAGGATTCACACATTAGCATTTTCAGGTCTCTTTATCTTCAGGGACAAATATTAGCATAAGGATTAACATATTACAGCCCAATTATGTTTCAATCACAAACAACCCCTGATGGATTAAGGTTATTCTTAATTTGCATAATTTTGGAAAGAGAATAAAAGACACATGGGAAACTACTGTTGTAATGTGTCTTCAACACAGCACACAAGAACTAAAGGAGGCACACGGGGATGTGAGAGAGAATGGTAAAGGTCCTGCTTCCTGCGGTGGGTGAGTTTGTTCTCCCTGGACAGAGAAGTGTGATCCAAACGACTTCTCATAATCCATTTGGGCTTCATATAATGTGATATCATTTCAGGACAATAAGGGCATTTATTGGAAGAGTTCTGCATGGCAGAAAGGGCCGTGGCTAGGGTTCTGTTCCCTGGAAGTCTCTGTGACGCTCACAGAGGCAGCCTGTCTAGGTCAAGAAGAGCTAGTGATGAGCTTGAGCCTACACTCTTCTCATCCTCCCTGGAGGTGGGGTGACCTCAAGATTCTCCCAGTGTATTCTACAAAACTCCACATCGCTGGACATCAGTAACAGGTACTTGGTCAGTGCAACAGACTGACTAAACGGCCAGGACTCCAGAAGAGGCATGATATTTACTGGAGGATGCCAGGAATTTGTCATAGAATGTGTTCACTACATAAGCAGAGCAATGGCAGGTGGTTATAGCTAGCTAGAAAACTAGATGTTAGGATCAGTGGAAAAATGAGACCAACAGATCTCCTATTGAGGAATTTGAATCTACATATAAACAGCAGGATCACTAAATTTCCTCAGAGAAGGAAATTTGGGATTTCCAGTGTGACTTGTTATAGGAGATCTGTAAGTTTTTGCCCCATATTCAGCTTGAAGCAGGATCGTGCAGTACCTGTGTATCTCTTACGGTGTGAATGCGTTCCCCAGAGTTCACATGTTGGAAACTTAATCCCAAAATTCGTATCTTAGTGGTGCTTGGAGGGGTAACTTTGGGAGGTAATTAGGGTCAGGTGAAGTCACAGGGCAAGCTGTGTAGTAGGATTAACGGCTTTGAGGGAAAGGAAGAGGCCTGAGCTAGCGTGCTTGCTGCATCCCATTCTGTGCTGTCCTTCCCCATGGCCTGCCGTGGCCAGAAGGCCCTCACTCAGCACAGGGCGATCTTTGACTCCCCAGCTCCAAACTGTAAGAAATAAATCTCTGCTCTTGTTAAATCATCCAGTCTGTGGCTTTGTTATAGCATCACAAAATGCACTGAGACAAGTTCCAAAGAGAAAATCTAATTCAGAGTCTGGGTGGGCTCTGCAGATCTTACTAAAGACAGCAAGAGAAGCTGAGGAGAAATTTGTAGGTTACAACACACATCATTTTACTGCAAGTTTCCTGATTATATGTCTGTGTTCTAACCTTTATTCTTGGCATTCAATATTTGCTCTTTCAATTGTTGATTTGAAGACAAAAATAATTATTGATTTAATAACCTTTGGTAGGGATCAACCTCTGAGAGCTTCAGAGTTGAACTCGAAGAAGAAGATGGCTCAGAGAAGGTGACCATGGAATGCCTTCCAGGTAGAAGTTCCTTGGCTGTCACTTCACGGCATCTTACAGACTGACACAAGCTAAGGCCTTGCTGGCACTGGAAAGGAGCTTTGCTTGACCTGTAGAAAATGGAGAACCATCCGAGAATTTACGTATTGGTCTAGTTTCCACATACAGTTTTCAGTTTTGGCCTGGCCGCCTGTTGAAGGACCATATGACCAGCATTCTCCTGCCAAAGACCTGGCTTGTACTTGGAATCCATCATACCTAAGCCCTTGTGTTTCCCTCAATCCTCTTGTTTACTAAATCTTTCTGCATGGAACCTCTTTTCCAGCATGGATTCTGTCTTTTCATTGGTGTCACTCATCTCTAGATCACCTCAAGTGTTTCCATAAGTTTTGAAAAGTATGTGGAGTAATCATAGCTTCCGAAGAGAGGGCAGTATAAGGGAATGAGTACCTCTCCCTGAATATATTCTAGAAACTGGAGTATTCTGATATGTCTAGAGTATTCAGAATATTCTAGAATATTCTTGTATTTCCCTCTTCTCAAGAACAGCGTACTTATATATTTTCCAGTCCAGGGCTGATAACGAATTCTACCCTCATTTCTGCATATTTTTACCCAGTAATCTCTATATAGCCTATGCACAAGTCTACACATCTTGTGCCTAGAATACCAGTTTGCATTTACCCCTAAGCATGACTGGACAGAATCCATCTGTCTTAATCATCTTAGTTTATATATTGCTGTCAATTTCCTGTAAGCCCTGGATCGTTCCTCTTCTAACCCTAGAATACCTAGTTCAGGAGAAAAAAAAAGGTGCTGGGAATCTCCTGAACATGATTTTTAAAATGCATTAATTAAAGAGCTTTGAAGGAGTTTAAGCAGTTTCAGGGATTGCGCACATGTGAGTTACCCATGTCAGACCTAATTTCTCATTATGATGTAATTCCTGTCTTCAGACTCCCACCACTTTTCATCTTTCAGAGACTATCTCAGTGTTAACAGCATCTGCTAAATTGCTGCCTGTATTTGGGGAATGACTTTCAAAGTCATCAGAAATGTTACCTCCTAGCCCCTTGACTTGGGATTGCTCATAATTTGTTAATTTTGACTTCTATAAGGCTTCCCCATTTTTTCAGTTTGTAAAATTATTTCTTTCCATCCTCATGTAATTTCAGTTTATTTTGTTTATCCTTGTTGGGAAACAGTAATGTTGTTAATTAAATTAAGGTTTTCACACTGCTTTAGAATATCTTATTGTGAGGAGGAGGAATTGTCTAAGAGATTTTCTCAGAGATTGATGAGTATATAGCCATTAAATTAAGGAATTTTATTTACAGATGAATTTTAACATCAGACTGAGACTTTTTTACAGGGTAAAATTTAGCTGCTGAGAACTAAAAAAAAAAAAAAAATGGGTCTGCCTTTATTCTTCTTTTTGCCCCTTAACTGGAGAAAGACAGAGGATAAAAAACATACAGATTTTTTTCATCTATTAAAAAAAGTATAAAAAGTGGTGAAAGATTTATGGGTAAAGCTAATTGTCCCCAGAAAGATTTTATCCACCAGAGAGCACATTAAAACAGAACATTAAACTTTTCAAAGAGATTTCCTGCTATAGTTGGGGTATAAAATGTCCTCCAAAGGCCCATGTGTTATAAAGCTTTTGTCACAGCCTGCAGCTGCGCTGCTAGGAGGTGGCGGAGCTTTAAGAGGCAGCACCTAGAGGGAGCAGGTTGGGTCACTGGGGGTGTCTCCTTGAGAAAGGGTTGTGGGACTCTGGCCCCTGTATGTTTCCTGTTTCTCTCTGCCTCCTGGCTATGATGAGGTGAACAAGCCTCCATTTATCACATGGTCCCACCAGAATGCACCATGCCGCCCCAAAGCAGCAAAGCAAAGGCCATTGTGACCCTCTAAAGCCCCAAATCTCTAAATTATGAACCAAAATGCACCTTCCTTTCTTATAAGCTGATTGTGTTGGATTTTAGGTCATGATGAAGGAAGCCAGCCTGTTTCCTGTCTCTGTCTCTCATGAGCAGGGCATGACCGGTCAACCTGTTCTAGAGCAGAGATGCAGAAAAAGGAGAGCTTCGGCAGCTCGTCTAAGGTCCCAGAGTGAGGGAGTAAGCACAGCTAAAAATGAGCCCGTGCCTGTCCTTTTTATAGTGTCACCTTTGCTCAGCATCATTACCCAACCTGTCCTCACCCTGCTACTCCCTCCCCCCAGAAAATGTACTATAGGGTCCAGGATGGAGACCAGAGCACCCACGAGTATGTGATAAACATAGGGGTGACCACTTTCTGCAGGTCATTCCTCCCCTCGGGTAGCTGAACACATCCTGATGTACCCCACTGTGGATACCCTATGAGTAAGGGCCATACTGGGAGTCTGAGTTGCACATTCAGAAAGGAAAGAGAAAGAGAAATTGACCCAGGAGATATATGCGTGACTCTTCAACCTTCATATTCCTGGCTCATTTAATGAGAAAACTTGATTTCCACACTGATTCCTTTGTTTGTTGGCTTTTTTGGTGGTGGTGGTTGTTACCAGGGATCAAACTCATGACCTTGCACTTGCCAGGCAGGCATTTATGCCACTGAGCTAACTCTCCAGCTATTTGTTGGATTTCTAAAACTAAAATATAATCGAACACCCTCTGTGTGTCAAATATGGTAACTAAAGGCTGAAGACACCAGGGGGCTGGACGTGGTTCCTACCTGGAGCACTGTGGAAGGGTAGCAGAGGCAACTCTTGCCTGGTGACATTTTAGGTGTCCCAAAGCCTCTGCATTTGCCTTTCATCCTTCATCCCTTACTGATTTACCTGACACCCTCACATCTTCATGGTACTCTGCCCTGAAGCACACGCTCTTTTGCAATTTAGTTTTTAATGGACTTCCCCTGTGCTAAAACATCCTCCAGGCTATTAGGAGAGCCAAAATGAATCCTTTTTGTGCTCACAGCCTCTCCACATTATAGATAATTTTCTTTTCTTTTTTTGGAGGGCGGTTGCTGGAGATGGAAGCCAGGGCCTTGCCTATACTAGGCACAGATTCCACCACTGAGCTACACTCTGAACCCCAAAGTTTATCATGGGGAGACAGCTCCCTCTTTACTTTTCCCTTACAATTTTAGTTGATCTTCAGGCCCCTTAAAGGCATTGTGTAAATCAGCTTCTGTTGTAAAACACACAAGATGGCCAGTTTAAAATGAGGAAAAGTTTATTCTGGCTCTGTCAGAAGTTCCTATCCATGGTTGATCAGCCCTGTTGCATTTGGACCCCTGGAACATCACATCAGCGTATGCATGGGAAAGCAAAACCAAAACTCTTCACCCCATGGCCTCTGGGAAGGCACAGAGAGGCAGAAAAGGGCCTCCATTCCACGGTCCTCTCGAGGGCACGCCCCAGCAACCAAACTCCTTCCCACCAGGTTCTGCTTTTAAGGGTACCAATGCCTCCCATAGCATAGTGGCTGAACCAAGCCTGCCCACAAAGAAAACCTTTACTGTGGGGGATTTGCTTCCTGTACCTCAATAATAACTATAAAAGCACTGGATGCTTCTAGGAGTTTTATTCTTCTCTTCCAGGACTCAGTCAAGATCATAAAGCAGTCTTAGGGGTGCATGATTCCCTGATTTGCAGTGAAGCAAGCTACAGATTCTCCACCGTCTTGTATACATCTGAAGCTCTAAGGTCAGATCTACTCCTGACACAGTCACTGCACAAGCAATTCTGTATTTAAAAGGCAAAAAAAAAAAAAAATTTTAAAGGAAAATGAAGAAAGGAGAAGCAGAATGCCATCACCAGAGCCAAGAACCTTGTTAAATTTTTTCCATATGTGTAATTTTACACAGTTTCAGGATTTCATTTAAAGGTTTTTGGGTTGCTGAGTCAAACTTATATTCTAGATGTGCGAGCCATCTCTGTTATTTCTCAGCTGTGTGAGTGTGATCCCCTATCAGAAACTCCCTCATTTGTAAAATAAGCCAGATATGGTGACACACACTTATTGCCCCAACTACTCGGGAACCTGGGACAGCAGAATCACTCAAGCCCCGAGTTTGAGACCAGCCTGAGCAACACAGCGAGATCCCATCTCAGAAGGAAAGAAGGAAAGAAGGAAGGAAGGAAGAAAGGAAGGAAGGAAGGAAGGAAGGAAGGAGGGAGGGAAGGAGGGGGGACTGACTTCACAGGGTTGTGGAGACTGAACAGTTTCATAGGGGTGAAGCACCTGGCACATGGGGAGCACTCAGAAAATGCCAGCTGTGGTGAGGAATAGCAGCTGCCTGGGTAGGGCTGGTGACTGAGCCCAGCAGGTCAAATCCTGAGGTCTGCTGTTTCTTACACAGCCGCCCTGTTTCCAAGCAACTCTGACCAAGCATTGCCCTGAGCTCTTGGAACATTAACTCTGGAAATGCAGGTGAGGAAGTGGCAGAGAGGACAGGACTGGGCTCAGCAGGTGTGCTAGGAGTAGCAGGGTGTAGCAGGTGGGTGGGGACCCTCGGGGTAACTAGAAGTGCGTGGGGGATCACTAAGGAGAGAAGCAGGCGAGTTTGCTCAGCACTTGTCAACTGTGCCTGGCAACTATGATTATTCACACGTGGGGTCTTGAAGGGAAGGAAAGAAACCTGGGCGTGGCTAAGATGAGCCCAGGAACAACTCACTGCTGAGGTTGGGTGGATATTTAACAGACCAATGTGAGATGCCCAGGAGAAAAGAGTCAATGTACATCGGAACCCACTGGACCATGAGGCTGGGTGTTCAGAGAGAATTTACAGCTTATAGGGAGCCACCTGGGTGGAAAACTCCCCAGAAGGTGGGAGACAAACTCACCCCCTTCCTTGCCTCAGGACATCACCTTTGTACAGCTGAGTGGAAGGAGCACACACTGAACTCCTCACCTGCCATGCAACCACACATAGCATGTGAAGAAGGGATGTGTGTGCATTCGAGCCAAGAAAAAACAAAACAACAACAACAAAACCCAGAAATGCCCTTTGCCATAATGTTGGAAATGAAGAAATAAATAGACACACAGTATATGGTTTAACAATTTACATTTCTGGCACAAGAAATCATTGTCTGGTCTCTATATATGACAGGTTCCCCTTATCCACCACCTTAGTCATCTGTGGTCCTCTGAGGGAAGTACAGTAATGTAAATATTTCAAGAAAGAGAGAGCACATTTATATTATATAACTATTATTACACTGTATTGCTATCATTGTTCTATCTCCTGTGAGCTCTTGTTGTTAATCTCTTACCATGACTAATCTATAATTGAAACTTCACCGCGGTGTCATGGCTGCCCTGACCACAACATAGTGCTGAGAATTTCTGTCCTGGCTAGACTGCTTACTGAGACTTCTACGGCCTACAGGCCTCATGGAAGGACTCTTACAGACCGGAAAGACACACAGTGATCTTTTAATATATTATGGAGGATGTCAAAGATGTAAGATCTAGCCAATTGCTCAGTACACACAATTAAGTTGCCATTTGACTCTTCCGGGAGAACATGGCGGACAGATAACAGCAACTACCGGCGGCTCTCTGAAAGACTCGGCTCAGAAGCCAGGAATGGTGCGGACTAAGGAGACATAAGCAGGTGGAGATATGCTCTGCTGACTCAGGAACGAACTGGGCTGAGAGAAGCCAACTTGGAATGCAGTCCTGGTGCTAAAACAGGAACAGAAAAGACTCGGTGTGGAGGCTGGAACCGCGCCATTGTAAGCCGCGATTTGGGTTTCCCGCCGCGCAGCGGCTGGCTGCCTCTACAGCGGCTCGGCAAGGGGAGAGACGTGCAGAAGCTCTGAGAACGGCAATCTGCGAACGGCAGGGAGGCGTGCACTGACTTATGGTGAGGTGAGTGAGAGAAACTGACACTCTACCACAGTTTGACTCCAGCAGAGGACTTTCTGGGCCCGAGCAGTCCTGCGGGAGCAGGGCGCGGTGGCGACTCCAGCCACACATCCCCCTCTCGGGCGGGATTGGTGAAAAGTGCCTGGCCTGTGTGACGCTGCCGGCGGACCTGGTAGGCTGTCCCAACCCATATCCCAGAGCCTGACGGTGGCCGGGAGGGGAGACGCGTAGGCTGCCTGGTCCGTAACTCCCTGGTGCGCAGCGGTGAGCGGGAACACCTAACTGGCGCAATTCGATCAGGCTGTGGCTGACTGGGAGAGAAGCTGGGCCTCTTATATAAGCTTGCATATATAAGGAACAGAGAAGAAGAGGCAGCATGGGAAGAGGCAGCAACAAGAAAGTCTCCTCGGCCTCCAATTCTGAGAAACAGGCAATAGCAGACACCGCACCAATACACATAAGGCACCATATAGAGAGCCTCATAGACCAATTCAGGAATGAAGTTATCAACGACCTGAAGCTAGAAGTATGCAGAATAGTTAGAGAAATGCTAAGCACCACCCAAGAAAAAACAGGTGATGGAATGGAAGAACAGAAAAAAAGGGGAGAATTGTTTGATGGAGAAAACAGAGAAAGCATAGAATACGTGAAGCAGGTTCAAAGGGACTACCAAGATACTAAGAAGTCTATCGAAGACTGGCATAACAGCTTGAAAGAAACTAAGGACAGACTATCTGAACTGGAGGGCAGACTTGTAATATGGGAGAATGAAATGAAAAACTTCTTAAAAATAACAAAGAAACAAACAGCAATAATACAAAGACAAGAAGATGATAAGAGGATCCATAACTTAAGGATTAAGAACATAAAAGAAGAAGTAGGGATGCAAACAAGTGAACTACAAAAGCTACTCACAGAAATAATCCAGGAGAATTTTCCTAATTTAGCAAAAGGTAAAGATACTCAGATGTATGAGGCATACAGGACCCCAGCTACCTACAACCCAAACAGAGCAACACCCAGGCATATAATAATAAAAATTCCAGAAATTCAATACAAGAACAGAATATTAAAAGCTGTAAGAGACAAGAAACAGACCACTTACAAGGGAACACCCATCAGAATTACAGCAGATTTCTCTGCACAAACCATCAAATCACGAAGAGCGTGGGGGGAAATAATTCAAGCATTGAAAGATAATAATCTCCAGCCAAGATTGAGATATCCTGCACAACTGTCCCTGGAAATTGATGGAAAAACAAGGTGCTTCCAGGATAAAGAGGAACTGGGGGAATTTGCAACCACCAATTCAACTCTACAGAAAGTATTGCAGGATATTCTAAAAAAAGAAAAATACAAAGAACCCAGAAATAGTGGCGGGGAGGCCACAACAAATGGAGCAGAGAACAAAATGAAGAAGACAAACTGACAGCTACTGACAGAAAAAGAGCTTAACAGAAATGAGGCAGAGAAGATTGGATGATAGGAACAGCTATTTTGGAGAAAATGACATCTTAATAGGTAATACTGATTTAGTATCATCTTGTTTTGAAGTCTCATCTAGCTTTTGTCCTTCTGTCTCCAATGGTCTAAATAGGCTGTATCTTATTGGATTTTATTATGTACGATAGTATAAGCAAAAACCTTTTAAAGACAAGGAGATTATACAGAAACCATTGTTCATTTTCTGTTAGTCGATTCTAAATACTCTGTAATGCTGTCATTCTCTTGAATGGTTTTACATTGTTTTGATATACTTAATGCTACAGTATACGAAGTTGTACTCAAGGATTTCAAAGAAAGAAACAATATGGTAACTACTTTTAGGTTAGGATTATCTGGTGGTGAAACACTATTCTGCTTAAATGGTTATGTTTTGATCTGCGCTGTTTCGTTGTTATGCCCTCTTTTATCTCAATCTCCACTCCATTATTTACTTTTTTATCTTTATCCTTTTAATTAAAGGAAAAAAATAGCAGGATATATTATAGTAACCCATTTTGACTTTTCATTACCTTGATTTAAAGCCCTGTATTACTCTCACCATCTGGTTTTTAACTGATGTTCCCCTATTCTGTTTTGCTGGATAGTATCAGGTTCGAAAGTTTAGGCATCAGCTGTGAAGATAATGAGATTCATTATGACGCCCATTCTTGTTGACTTTTAGCTACTTTTGAAGACCTACAATGTCTCCAATGTTTTGGTTTTGTCGGTTTTATTCTTTACTGTTTTGTTCAATTGTATTATAACTAATGATATAGGCAATTCTATTAGAGATAGCGGGAGACATTATGGTAACCATTGTTGATCACCTGTATTATGTTTTTACATTATCTATTATGTCCACCCTTTTGACTTGACCGATTCTGTTCTGTTATGTCACATTTGGTTTTACTCTCTTCCAAAAAAGTAATAAGAACCGTGGGAGCAATGAAACCCAAAATGTGTAATAGTCATGGTACAAAAGAGAGGAAAAGAAAGTACTCTAAACTATATAACTGCATGTATATTTAAGTGTATAAGATAGAAAATGATATCACAGAGTTTTATTGGATCAATGAACAGAACTGTTTGCAGTATCATTGATGGAATGTCCACTTTACAAGCTTTAATTTTGTGACTTGAACAATTATTTCTAAGATGACAATATGTAATCCCTTAACTAGTGATTTCCTACTGTTCATTTTTTTTCTGTAAATCTGTATAACTTGTACCCTTTCCCTGCTTTTTTTTTTCTTTTCTCCTTAAATAAAATTAAAAAAAAAAAAAAAAAAAGAAACTTCACCATAGATCTGTATGCTTAGTACAGATCATAGCACTTGATGCTAATTCTGGTTTCAGGCATCTAGTAGGGTCCTGGGCTACATTTCTCATGCAGCTGCAGCAGGCAGACATTGTAGAGGCTCTCAGGAATGTTCTCCATGTCCAGATCATGTTGCATCTCTGTCCTTCCAGACAGGAAGAGGACAGAAGTTTGCGGATGGAGGCCAGCAGACCTGCCTCTTTGAACAAGATGGTCTTTGCAAAGCAATACCGAGACGTGGCCATTTCTCCATTGCTGTTGATTTTCAGACCACATCCTGGGCTAGTGACACCACGACAGGTAATAAAGAGTTGCGGGGGATGCCTCACGGCGTGGTTCGGGAGTAAGAAAAATAAATGGCCACCGTATGTGCTGTGGGATGGGGGAGTGGGAGTCGGTTCTTCAGCTCAAGAAGGAGAAAGGTAGATGAGGACAATTAGACCCTGCAGCTCATTTTAAGTGAGCCAAATTGAATTCTAAATAACAGCACTTAATAAAGGTTTTATTTTTTATTTTGGTCTAATTCAAACAGCTCTCAATATAGAGGTAGACTGGCACGGCATGTGACACAGAACACAATGGAGCGAGGCTGGATCCTGTCCTGGAGAGGCTGACAAGCTAATGGGGTGATGAAGGTCCAGGAGGGGGCTTTTAATTCCACTCTGCAAGTTAGAGGATTAAAATACTCCAGAGAAACAGAAAAGGTCAGAGGGAAGCTGAAATGACATTCACAAAATGCTGACCAGCACTGAACCTGGGGGACAAGGAGGTGGGGTCATCTTCCTAGTCTTTCTGGCTTCTTGTGTGTTCAGAAATTTCCCTGGTAATCTGGGGAGGTGGGGAGGGCAGAGGAAGGATAGGAAAAGTGGGTCTAGGTTTTATCAGAGCATATTTTGATCTTGTTCCTGAGGTTCTCTTGGGTATGCAGGAGGGAGATGAAAAGTAGAAACGGGAGAGAAAGCATCAGGATGTGGCTCACTGGGGTGCAGCCTTTGCCTAGGATGTGTGTGTGTGGGGGGGTCTGAGTTCAATCCCCAATACCACAAAGAGGGAACTGTCTGAGAGACTGAGAGAGGGCAGAGGACTGCAGTGACCAGGACAGGTTCCAGGGAGACAGGTCAGAGTCCTGAGGACCTAGGAGCACGAGCCAGGAAAGCCACTTGGAGGAAATCAGATGCCTTCATTCTTTACAAGGTGTTTAGCAAGTGCCTTGACTGACCTGGAGAGGCCAGAAGCAAACAGAAGGCATCTTTGCCCACGTGGCCCTGATGTCCTTGGAAGGGGACAGGTGAGAAGCTGAAATGGTTTTGAACGTTTCCCTGCAGCCTCTCTGCTCTGGGTGGGGGCTCCCCTTCCCTAAGTCGGTCAGCCCTGTGGCTGCTTTTGGTCACTGCTTGAGTTGTCCTTCCAGGAGCTTGTGAGCGGGCCACGGAGTGAGGACAACGTGAGAGGGGAGGAGCAGAGTGCCAGGCACCGAGGACATCCCTCCTCGACTGCAAACCCAAGCCCTGCCCTGCCCATCCTTTTGAGAGGGCTGTCAATGCCAATGCACTCAGCCTGGCCCTGAAGCATTGGCTGAACTCTGACACATTTACTCCATGGCCCAGAATGGCAGCTTGTGACATGGCCAGGACAGTACGGGAGAAGGCCAATGAGTGTGCAGTTTTAAATCAGAGTGCAGCACTTTCCTGTGGGAATGTGCCACAGGCCAGAAAGCTGCTGCAAGAAGTGTCTAAGCCCTCTGCTCCTCACCTTGACCTCCCCTGAGCGAGCGCTTTCAGACCTGGGTGGAGACCACTGTCCTCCACACTCAGCGCCCATCCGAGCTCCACCTTCTACCAGGAGGCTCTGGGCATTGTGCTCTGTCTTTGTCCCCACACTGGGACCTCCCTTCTCGGAGACACTGTGATTGAGTGAAAGCATTCTCAGCTCTCTTTTAGGCAGCCCTGGAAGGTGCCTGCTCCCCACTGCACAGAGGTGCAGACTGAGTACTCAGAACGGGGCTTGATGGGCTGCGGTTGAAAAACTGCAGTGAAACTCATTGGTAAGCAGCTAATGAGGTGTCCCAGGGTGGAGAGCCTGGTGCTATTTTTAGCACTTGGAGCTGACACCTACAAACATCGGTACAGACAGTTGCTGAGCAGAAAAGGGACAAGCAGAGCTCACATTAAGGGGAAGGACATGATGGATGACATGATGCTCAGGGACAGTGGTCTGGGGATCAGCAGAATGCAAGGCAGAGGGAATGTCAGCTCCGTTTTGTTCGCCTGGGACATAGCGGAGACCAGACCTGACACAGTGAGTGTGCTGCAGGGCCACAGCGCACAGAGCTTATATGAACGGATCCAGAGGGAGCTCTCTTTCCAGTGACCCTTCTGGAGGGTGTCCTGCTTTGCCACTGTGCTGGGCAGATACATGCCCTGTGTAAACTGCAGTCTCTGTGGCCCATTCCTGGTGGAGGTGCTGCTGTCCTGGGGCCTGTGAGCATCAAAGCAGCGGACTCAGGCCTCACTCAGCTGTACAGGGCTGCCCTGCAAGGAACACACCCAGGGCCTTTCTCTCCCTCTGTTTACTCACACCTGCTCTCGGGCAGGCTGCAGCTACACATCAGCTCCTGTCTGCTCAGTCCTCTGCAGCCACAAGGCCACTTGTTCCTCCCAGGCAAATGCTGGAAAGCCATTCTGCTGTGCTCCTATATTTAGCCCCATTGTGTAAGAGAGAGACAGTAATACACTACTCAGAGCACCTTGGAGCAGAGGAATGGGCCACACTCTGAACATCAGCAGCCCAGCATCCTTCGGAGGAGGGATATGTCCAGCCTTAGGATCCCAGGCTGTAGGACCCTGAGCCTGAAGAGGTGGGGGATGCTCTGGGGCCAGGGTGGAAGTAAGCTGCTCCAGGGAGGTCTTTGCCACGCTGTCCCTCTGCATACCTGTTGGCACAGAGAGGCTCCTCGCTCACACAGATGACCCTGTGCCCAGGCATGTTTGAAAAGTGGCTTTGTAACTCACACAACAGCCTTGAGAGAAACTCAAGGGCATTGTCTGTGCTGTGGTCAGCATTTACCTCTCCATGGTACTCAGTGCTGGGAGAGATTTTCCACCCAAATCCACACTTCCGCTGAAAGCAGCAAGGACGGCCGATGCCAGGGTGCTGTGGAAGGTGGCATGGATGCCTTAGGGTGAGTTCTATGTCTTATGACACTAAAAAGCCAAGCAGAGGCTCCACTTCATGGACAAGCCAGTCCTCAGCTGAGAGGGTCCTAGGTAAGAGCCTTCAGGGATTCCTTGGACACGAGCAGAATCTGTCTTGGCGATCTACAGTACATTTGGTGCTCAAAGCCAACTGCTCTCTTCATTTCATCTTCCTGATACTCAACACTCCCTGGTGAAGTCCTCGGCCAGGGCAGAAGCGAGGGAGGCTATGCTCAGTAACTGGGAGTGTCCCCCAAGGGGTAGGGTAGTGCAGCTGTTGTGATCCAGGATTTGTGCTTCCCGAATCCCAATATCTATTCCAATATATACCCTATCCCGCAACTGATATTTGATACTGTTTTGTGGAGAAGCAATTTCCATATCCACTCCCCTTAAACTCAGTGTGTGTGTGTGTGTGTGTGTGTGTGTGTGTGTGTGTGTGTGTGAGACAGACAGACAGAGAGAGAGACAGAGACAGAGACAGAGACAGAGAGAGAGAGACAGACAGACAGACAGGCAGGCAGAGACAGAAACAGACATGGAATTTCCTCTATTCCTCTACTGCTAGACTGTGGTAGGAGTGACTGGGCATAACTTCCAAGACTTGGGCATAAAAGGCCACACCACTTCCATCCTGGCATCTTGGATTCCTGATACTTCCTGAGGAAGTCACCTGTCCATCCTGCCCTGTCCCCACTGGCCCTGTGGAGAAGCCTGGGCAGAGGGAAACTGCGGCTCCCTTCCTCTAGCTTCCCAGGCATGAGAATGGGCTAATGGGCTATCCCAGGGGAGTCTGTGCTGCCGATCAAGTTATCAGATGACTGTGGCCCTGTAACTCAGGAGAATCTACCCAGCAAGAACTACAAGGCTGCTGCCCTCCTGAATTTCTTCCCAGCAGAGACAGAGATCATTGTCATTTTAAACCAATTTGGGGGTGACAGCTTTACATAACTAAAATACCATTCTAGGCAAGAGGGAGTCATGGGAGAATCAGTCAGTGCACAATGTAGGGAATGGATTGGAGAGGAACAAGTCTGGGACAGAAGTACCCCTTTAGAAATCGCTATCGCAGCAGGAATGATGCTTACTTCAGAGAAACATCTTCCATGAGATACCAGGTATCTACTGCCTAGCAGTGTGTGATTCACAGAAGAGGCTCAATCAGGAACACCAGTAAGCACTTTGGGGATTTTTTAATGACTCTGATGACAGAAGCTTGCATTCCTTATGATTTCTGCTTTGCCACACGTAGCTTCGGTTCTCAAAGTTATCTTATAGCACAAAATGGCTCCTGGAGCACCAACCCTTACATCTGAGTTTCAGCCATCTGGAAGAAAAACAAGAACATGCTCTGTCTGTTTAAGGGCGCCAGAAGTTGCACATACCAGTTCTACTTGCATCCTATTGATCAAAATTAAGTCACACGGTCACACTTATCTGGAAGGGAGACTAGGAAATGTAGCCTTTACCCTGTGTAGTCATGGGCAAGGTTAAAAATTGGGGGTTCTGTTATTAAGAAGAGGGAAATGGAGGTTGGGGAAATAACAGGCATTCTGTTGCAGATGCCAAGACTCCTGTATTGTATCCCCTGACACAGAAAGGCCATGCTCCCAGGGAAATCCAGGTAGAGGTCTGGGTAAGTCTCCACTTCTCCAAGTTTCTGTTTTACATCTCTAAACTCTTTGGCCATTTTTTCCATTCTAGCTACTGCTGTGCTAACCAACTCCCATCCAGCCACACAGGTGCACCAGCTTAGCGCCTCCCCCTGCTGGAATATCTCTGTTGAGCTCTGCCACCTGACATTAAGGGGCCACACAGGGCCTACGACCCTCCAAAGCAGCAGTGTTCAGAGGTGAGACTGAGAGAGCTGAGCGGGTCCTGAGGGTGCCTCTCATCAGTGGATTCATCCACTAATCCATCGAGGAGTTCATGACCAAATGAGCTGTTAAGCCTCCGGGCCCAGTTGGAAGCAGTGGGTCACTGTGAGGAGGGGATGTTTGCAAGTGTATCTTGTCCCCACCCCTTCCTCTTGGGCACTTTTCCCCTCTCTGCTTCTTCACTGCTATGAGTTTGGCAGTTTTCTTCTGGCTTACCCTTTCACCATGATGCTTTGCCTCACCACAGACCAGAAACAATGACGTCAGTTGACCATGTACTGAAATCTCTGAAACCGTGAGCCTTGAAACCAAATAAATAAACAAATAAACCTTTCTTCTGTTAAACTGTGTCTCTCAGGTAGTATGTCACAGTGATAGAAAGCTGATTAACCCAGTCTCTAAGTGTATAATCAGAAGTGAACATGAGTGCCCACCTGCAGTATGAATCTTTGACCAATGGAAGATGAAAGTAGGTAGAAAAACTCTCCCCATCTCCTCCCTCTGAAAAGCTGTCCTGAGGTGTAGTCACTCGTAGAGCATCATGAAAGACTCCTGCAAGGTTGAAGAGTCAGTTAAATGTAACAACAACGGTGGCCAGCTCAGTTAGGTGTTCTATTAATATTCTTTCTCTTTTCTGACTCTTTCCCCATTCCCTTGCCTGTGCCTTTGGAATGCCCCCTGAGATACAAAAGCACCCTGGTTCTACTTCCCAGGGAAGCCAGCCGAGACAAGGCCAGTGCCCCGTGTCTGTGGTCCCTGCCCTCCATTCTCCATTGCCTGCAAGCCAGCAAGGCCCAATGCTTCTGGCTTAGGAAGGTGTAAGAAACTGGTGCCAAACCTAAATCAGTCTCTGGAAGGTCCAATAGAGTCCTGCTTGGTCTAAGGCTTTCCAATCCTTTTATCCCAGTCAAAATCAGCCTCCTCTATTTAACAAGGATTTAAAGTTTCTGGTAATTTCAGGTAAAAAAAAAAATAGCATGGAAAATATTTTAAATGACAGTTTCTAATCACTGTCTTCACTGTCTTTTTAAAGAAATTCATTACCCAAGTTCCTTTTTCATAGATTCACTGGATCACAAGAGGAAACAGAAGAGTAAAATCCAGACCATTTTCCCAGAAGTTCATCCCCATTTCTTTGCTCTGCCCTTACCCCATGCCTCTGGAGTCTGCATTTCGCTGCCCTTCACCTGGGCCCTCTAGTCATGTCTACGTCACCTATGAAATAATATTTCAGGAGTAAGGCTGGTCCTTTTCATCAGGAGCTGATATTCAGTGCAGCCCTCAGTCCCAAAGAGGCCCCTCTTGAAAGAACAAGGGCCATAACAATTGAAAACTACAGCGCTCTCGTTCCTTCCCTACACTCTCATTTATCAGCCTACTTACAGTTTTAAAGCATTTGGAGGACATTTGGTAAAAGAAATTGAGTCTAATAAACAAATGGGGTCATGTTATGGGAATTATACTAAGTAGATCGTTTGCTTCTAAAAACAAAATGGGTAGCCCAACCTAATGGGACCTGAGGGACCAACAGCTATAATCTCTCTACAACATCCTGAGATAAGGCCTCACTGATGCAATGGCTGCCATAATTTGGAAATGTTTCTCACAAACTCCACACATTAAAGACTTGGTCCCTAGGGTGGTGCTGTGGAAACTAAGAGACGAGAAGTGAGGTCATTGCCATGTCCTTGAAGACTCTGCTCTCTCTCTCTCTCTCTCTCTCTCTCTCTTTCTCTTTCTCTACCCCTCCCTCACACACACACACACACACACACACACACACACACACACACATTTTATTGGTCATGAGGTAAATGAGTTGCACCACCACTTGCTTTACCATGTTGCCAAACCAACAGGGCCAATTGCTCATGAACTAAAACATCCAAAACTGTGAGCCAAATAAACCTTTCCTCGTCATAAGTTAATTATCTCTGGTATTTTGTTATAGTAATGGAAAGTTGACCAACACAAAAGATACAACATGTCCAAATCTTTTCAGAGCTGAAATTTTAAAATTCATTTCAATGATGACTATATTCCAGGCATTGACATGTTCCATGACTGGTTAGATAGGATGATAACCTTTTCTCTCTTTTTTACAAAGTCATCGTGGCATCTTAGAGAGTTTAAAGTCTTAGTGTTATGCTAAGAATTTTCTTGGTAAGTTCTTCAGACTCACTGACAAAATTGAAACACCAGTAGGAGTTTGTGAAATCTGGGTTGGAGATTATGGGCCTTTGTTTTTCAAAAGCATCATCTTTCTCTCAACATTTCATTGTCTATGGTTTATAAGACTAATTCTGCAGTAAAACTAAATCCTTTGTATCTCAAAATTGACTTCCTTCATCTAAAATAAATCTAATTTCCATGTACATTTCTGTAGCTTACAGATTCATTCTAGGTCATTATATTAAATTGGTCAACATAACATTAATTTAACAGATCATTTCCCATAAAAGCAATATATTTGGTTACACTTTTTGGGTTGAAGCTACACTAAAATCTGAGGAAATGGTAAAGCCCTCGAAGAAAGCATTAACTTTACTTCTTCCTCCTTCCAAGTATCTGTGCTTACTCCCATCGAGGATCCCTAAATTATTTGCTGATTGCATATCTTTAGAAGGGAGCACAGTTATTCTCAGAAGTGATGAACATCCCCTGTTTATGACTCTTGTAAACATTTGGATACAATGACTTCCAGGTTGCAGATTTTGCGTCTACCCCAAGTGGCCAGCCACCATGTATTCAGAGTGTATGTTGTCAACAAGACGTTGTATCACGGCTGCCAGCAGAGGGTACGCCTTAAAGGCTGGCAGGAGTTCATTTGAGGCTCTGTGGGTTGGGAATCAGTAGCAGAATAAAGCAATATCATCAAGGTTAGTAGGTGAAATTCTGCTCCAACTTCAGAAGTTATTCTTAGGGGGGAAAAAAAACCTTCTCTCTCCACCCTTGGCTCCTTCTGCTGGTGTTTTCCTGAACCTGAGAAATTTATTTGCTCTTCACAACACCCACCTTCAAAACAGAATCTTGCAACTCAGCCAAATATTCTGCTGAGGCAGCCACTGGGAACACACACTGGCGGCTATGGCAACCACAGGCGTGTGTGTGTGTGTGTGTGTGTGTGTGTGTGTGTATGTGTACTTGTGTGTTGCATTGTGCACATGTGTTTATGTGTGTTTATATGAGTGTGTGTGTGTCTGTGTGGTATGTGTATTTTTGTGACATGTATTATGTGTATGTGCCTCTGTATGTTTGTATGTGAGTGTGTACATGTGTGTAGATGTGCTATGTGTTTGAGGATGCCCTGTACGTATGGGGCTATATGTGTACATGGATATGCAAGTGCGTGGTATATATAGGGCACATGTGTGTATATGCCAGAGTTATCAACTGTTGGTGTTCATATTTCCTAAAATAAACCCACATCCCCACCCCCGACAAATAACAATCAAGGTCACTCCCTCTCTAAGGTCACTCCAAGGGAAGGAATTAGCTTGAAACCCTTCCTGCCAGATTTTCATTTTTGAAGTGTGAGCGAAGGTAACCTTTATTAAATATCACGCCACAGTCCTCAGCGTGTGACTCATCTACAATATTATTTGCCTTTGTTAGAGGGAGAAAATGCTTTTCTGTGTTTAATTAATGCCAGTGATCCAGCAGTTCCAGAGAGATGGCGCCCCAGTCAGCAGGGAATTCCACTGCCCGTGAGGCTTGGGAGGGTTTTAGCTCTTCCTGTTGTAGAACCAGAGCCTGACTAGACCAGAAGTGGGTGGCACAGTGCTGTTAGTCACTCAGAGAACCAGAGAAGGAGTTGGGAAACCACAGCTAAATCCCTGAACCCTGGCTTCCTCCTCTGTGCAACTAGGGGTTCGCTCTGGGGTTCTGGGCCCCTGCCAGCTCTTGAGTTAGATGACTCTATCAAGTTCAGCAGTATTTGCTTAATATTAGGAAGTCCCCACTGGAAGCCTGAGTTAATAGACAACTTGCAGGCTTAGTTTGATGACATAGCTGAGAAAGATGACAGAGAATCCAGAGAGGAAAGAGGTCAGTGTACCCATCTCAGGGATATAAATACTTTTTTTTTTTTTAAAGAAACAGGGGCAAGTCCCAGACAAAATTGGGTGGTATCAGAATTTTTCCAGCACCCACATAATCCTTTTATCAATACACAGTAAGGGATTTAAAATCATTGACATTGGCATAGATAATTTTGAAGGTCACTGCTCAAAAGGTCTGGGAGCCTAAGTGTGATTTTCGATTGTGAATGAAAGGCTCCCCCAGCAGAGGGGCAGGCAGGTGCTGATGGCAGGCAGAAGTGGATGTGTCCAGCAGGAGCTTCAGATCTCAGCCTGGTTGCCTCCCTCCTGTTGCTAAGAAGTCCCTCCTTTCTGAGTCACTCCTTGCTTGACAGAACTGGCACCCCAAGTGACCCCAGTGCCCCAGCTGGAACACCCTTTACCAGGGAAAGCCAGACCAGGAAGCTGTGCGTGGTAACCTGGTAGAAGACAGCCCTCCTTCATCCCGAGCCACTCCAGCTCTGAGCACCTGCCACCCTGCTCTCTCAGTGTGTTTACTTTCCAATTGTGGAGGCGCAGGCAAACCCAGCCTTCTCCACTGCATGGCCATCCAGCTCTGGCTGCAGGTGCCCACATGCTCAGAGGGGACAGGATAGAATATCACCCATCTTCAGCCAGGAATTCCATCTGTCCTATTTGTACCCACGATACAAGGGAAGTATGTGCCTACCCCACTCCAACCACTCCCAAGTGGATCTCCTTCTCCCTCGGACAGAAAAGAAGGAAGCAGAAAAGACTTGGCATCACCAGACACTGGGTACTTTAAGCAGAGGGTGCCTCTTGTCAAAGAAGGAACTGGAGTTCTCCTGTGGGGTAGCCAGCCAGTGTGGGATGGTAAGTCCTTCTGGACAGGAGCAAGACAGAGTGCCCAGCAGGGGGTGCTGGACCTCCTTCAGCTCCAGACTTCTGAGTACTTCAAAGGAGGGTAAGGATCCTAGCCCAGGCAGGGCTCCAGACTGTTCTGACTCAGGTGCTGTGTTGGGAGATTCTGATTAGAGGAGTGGCTGAAACAGGAGAAATCCTGAATCACTCCAGGGCACTTAGCTGGCCACGTGGTGCCATAATCACGTATTTAGTGAGCAGGGGCCAGTGCCCTGAGCCACTTCCTGATACAAAGCAAATATTGGTGTTTGAAGATCGGAGGGAAGCTGCCCAATATTTGGTTGATTTTTTTTTATTTTTTATTTTTTCCTCTGCAGCTGCCTTTGGGAAAACGAATTTGTGACAGTTAACCTAAAAATCTGCTCTGCCCCAAAAGCAAAACTACTTCATACATTAAGAATATCCTCCCCTGGCTGGGTGGCTGGGTTTTTATTTGCTTTTCTGTCTTGTTTGCATAACTGGTACTTAGGTACAATTTTCAAAAGATCTCCCACCATCACCACCACCCGCCCACACACACCCATTGAAGTGTCAAGGAGCAGTCCATGTATCCAGCCTTTGGGTCATCCTGAGCCCAGCCAGGTGTCCCTCAGCTCAGAGCTGGAAGCAAGGAGACACAAGTCCAGGCCGTTGGAAGGTACAGGTGCTGGTCTGTCTCTGCCACAAACTTGGTATGTCAGCAGAGTAAACCACTTAAACTACCTAAGCATCAGTTTCCAAGCTGCAAAATGATGTCCAAGGTTCTTTCCTACTGAATTTTTCAGCTTGACTGAAAAATAGAGCTTGTAGAAATAGCTCTTAAATCTAGTCTGGGGTTAGAGCCTTCTTGGCTCAGGGAGGGAGCCAGGAATAGATACCTTGTCCTCCCTCTACCTGAGCCAGAGCTTAGGCTCCAGAATGAGTGCATCCAGTCTACAGAATCACCGTCACATTTCATAGGCCTCTCACAGGCATCTTAAAGTCCCATTCACTCCGTGGTCTGCTAGAAACACAACAGCAAACATCCTGGACAAGGGGAATCTGAGGGAACCAGAAAGGAGGAAGTCTAACAGGAATAGGGGAAAGGACGGATTGCTGGACTCACCATTGATCAAGAATCATATGTCCCAAAATCTGTTCCCACCCCTAAGATGTCACATTTTGTCTGTCTTTTGGCATCATCTGCTGGTCTCAGCCTTTTCTTTCCATCTTCGTAACAGAACCCCTGCACTTGACTCTACTGAAGTTGTCATGTGAGTCCTGCAGTTCAGAGACAGACTTCAGTCAGCAGAAGGGCACTGACCCAGCACTGCCAGGTTGGCCACAGTGGACCCATGCTCTGGTCCTGCCTTTGGCCTCAGTCCTGTTGCAATGCAACACCCAGTAAGAAGCTTCATGCATACAACCATGAACAAAGGGTTTTTAAGTGCTAGAGAACAAGAAAAAAGAGATCTCCATCTTTCTCATCAGCACTCATTCTATGCTTATTATTGTTGTAGCCTAACTGTTCATGGTCTGCTCACAGAAGTGACTCCCAGGCATACCCGCTCCTAGGCTTGCCCTTTCAGAGCAGAGGGCATCAAGCCCAAGGATCATAATGGGCTACAGAAGAGAAATTAAAAGTGGAGACTTTATGTATTCACCAAGCCCCGCTATTCACCATTACTTTGCTTTTTTATTATTTAACATTCTACGCAGCAGGTCACCTAAAGAAATACTCTACTATTATGAGACTAAAAAGGGAAACCAGGAAGTATTTAAAATGCTGAGGCATCATGGAAGCTTGGAAAGCTTGCCTGGTGGTGGATTTAAGAAAACAGGGCAAAATCGGGAAAAACGCTGCGATATCCTGGAGATTGATTCTCCTCAAATTATATACAGCTCTTTGCTTTAGAAAGACAAGACTGAAAGGGTATGTGGTAGAAATGGTAAAGTCTTTAATGATTTACCAGGGCTCCCCACCCTGGCTGTATAGGAGGAACACTTGAGGAATACAAATGAATCATGACCCGGGACTCACCCATAAAGGAAGCTTTCTGGGGGCGGGGCTTCAGTGTCAATAGTGTTAAAGGTTCCTCGGATGATGTGACGCACAGAGGAAGCTAAGCATGTCCAAAATATAGAAAGCCCTCTTTTCCTCACAAAGAAGGAAGTCAGGAGTCATCCCTGAACTCTGATAATAATCCCTCTGAAAGGCATGCTCTTATTAGCCCATTTTACAGATAAGGGCGTCAATGCTTAAGAAAATGCAGGAACCTGCCCAAGGTCAACAAACTGAAGTCTAACCTGTGACATAGACTATATCAAGGCAGAACTGGAAATATTTACCAATATAAACAAAGTACAGACTCTCAAGTTGCTGCCTCCAAGTAGAAGAGCAAATGGCTAAATATCTAAAGCACAACAAGATAACTGACAAAGTCTGACAGAGCCATGGGAGAGAGAGAATGAAGGCTTTGCATGGTGAGGTTAAACTGCATCTGGAGAATGAGCTCTGGATTCTTCTAGGCACTGACGCGGCCACAGGGCTGTGGTTGGAGGAGGAGACCCTGGGGAGAAAGCACGGTGTGCAGAAATCCAAGAAAGAGAACTTGCAAAGAGCACAGTCAGTCTAAAGTTAAACATGCATATGCACGTGTACATGAACATACGCACACATGCATCCAAAGGGAGTTTCCCCACATCACGAGAACGTCAGTGAGATTCAGAGCAGCAGGGCACACCCTCGGGCATGTGAAGCAGGTGTGCTGCTGGTGTCACAGTGTTTCTGGAGGAACCAAGCCAGCCTGGGTACTCACAGGCGACTCTCCAGGGAGCAGCAAATCAGGCCCAGATCTCGGGCTTTCAGTGGATCCAGGAAGAAGGCAAGACGGGGCAAGATAGTTTACATTCAGCACCAATGTTGTTTGCTTTCACATTGAGCTGCTCAATATTCTCCCGTAAATCCTGCCTTTGATCCCAGAGACTTATGCATGGTAAGCACAGGAACTGAACTATAACCCAGCTCTGGAGTCCACATCTTAATAGAAGAATTAAGAGACCTCATCTTCCCACCCCATCTGTTGCTTCTCAGATTTGCCCAGAGATGTTGGCTTTTTAATGGAGTATTAATGTCACTGTTAATATCCCTCAAATCCTGCCTTTCCCTTGGACTGGATAAGAGCCTCTTTCCTCCCCAGGTGTTACCAGCTGGCTTGCCTCTCCATTTCCCTTCTCCAGATTTTGCAGGGCTTTCCCTTTATTGGGGTCTAGGGGGCTCCTCACCACCACAGCCCTCCTGCCCTGATCTTAGTCCAGCAGTCCCAATGACAATGTACCATGATTGTTCATGATTTAAGGTTTATTCTGAATGTTGCAATTGTTAACTTACCCATTTTCTTTCCTGGTCAAGCTAAGCTACAGCAAATTAAATGTATTAGTCATTTGCCAAGTATTTCTTGGCTTGATA
The DNA here is from genome assembly GCF_034190915.1 of Cavia porcellus. Taxonomy (NCBI): domain Eukaryota; kingdom Metazoa; phylum Chordata; class Mammalia; order Rodentia; family Caviidae; genus Cavia; species Cavia porcellus. The sequence continues at coordinate 36,570,640 of NW_026947504.1, read as the reverse complement.
TGCCTCTATCAGAGACCTGTAATCACAGTAACACTTAAACATGAGCCACGAAGACAAAATTGTGTGGCAATACTTTGTTGTCATATCCTACCATCCACTTCCTGTTTATTACTTAAGGCTTGATCAACCTATATCTGTTCCTACCCAGTGTGATTAGAGTCACCAAGATCCCTGCTAGATGACTAATTTGATATGTAGGGGAAACAGTTGCTCCTCTCGGCTTTTGGGGACAAATTTAGGGCCATGCTTGCCAAGGTTATGTCCTGTTCCAAGGAACTGGGGAAGAACTAGAAGGAGGTAAAGGACAAAGACCTGCTGGGTTGGGAATGTACACAGAAAGATCACAATGCTAGGAGGCTGATAGCGAGGGAAATGTCACTGGAGAGAAATGTTATCACTGGAAGTTACCTGGACCTAATATAATGTCCTAAAAGGGGACTTCTCAGAGGCCACTTTGAAGCCCGTTGTTGGATTTGTTCCTTGAAGCCAGGATTGAATATGGGAAGATGGTCAAGCAGAGAGCCTTGAAGCAAGAAGGGAATATGTGTCTCCAAGGAGAAGAGCTCAGGATGAGGGAGAAATAAACTTGCAGGGTGGGCTCAATGGAGAACAGCTATAAGGCCACGTTCGACGGGCTGAGGTCCAGTTGTCCACCCTGGTAAAGCTGTCACTTCCTGATAAGAGAGACAGCAGTCAGTCCAGGAACAGTATCTCTGCACCCCCTGAGGCTTCTAGGAGAGAGGGCTGTGCTGTTTGTATTCTTCCTGCTGACCTTAGCCTCTCTAGAAAGCAACTTCGATGTTCTCTATCCAACAATGAAAAATTATGAATGGCCATTTCTTTCCAGAAATAAACATAATTCCATGAGCAGAATATCTGGTGATGTTTTGTTTCTGGGTTCCATGCCTTTTCCAGGAGGGCCAGGCATTTGTAGCACATAGGGAGAACCATTTAGAACAGATCCTGTTGAACACTCCTCGTGAAAAGAGACCAAGAGTTCCACTGCACAAAGACTTTTCTTGAGAAGCCAAGCCCTCCCTGACGCTTGTCTGAATGACTCACTATTCTCCCCATGTGAATGAGATTTCTTGTTGTCATGGTTACGGTTAACAGTAATTCAATTCAGTATAATGACATCTATATACATCAATGGTAACATCAGATCTGACCCCTTTGTGTCTGTGAGGAAGTGCTGATGATGTCTTTCGGAGTCCTGCTAGGGTTCTGTGAGGCCCCGTGCAGCTCTGAGACCCACTACGTTCATTTTATTTATAGTTCTTGAAATCCACTATGTGGCTGGCACAGAATGTACCAGTGAATAACTCGGCGTCTGCTTTTAGGAGCTTAGAATCAGGACGGAAAACAAGACTAATCTACCACCACCGTGTGATAGCATCACAACCAGGGAGACACTGCCAAGGATACACTGTTCAAACAAGCAAGCCAGGCTTGCGTGAGTTACAGAAAACGGAATGTGTTCCTTTCATACTGGCGTTATAGTAAATTACTACTTTAGTTACTCGACATACATTTACACATTAGAATTCTGATATGTGTCTCAATGAGCTAACACCAAGATGTTGGCTGGCCTGAGATCTTTTTTGGAAGCTCCAAGGAAAAATCCACTTCCTTGCCCTTCTCAGCCTCTAAACGTTGCCTGTACTCCTTGGCTTGTTGCATCCTCTTCCATCTTCACACTCTGAACACGTTAGCATTACGACCATCCTCCCATTAGCACATCTCACAGGGACTATGGCTGCTAAAGCTTCCTTCCTTTAAAAGCCCAGATAATTAGATTGAGCCCAGCCAGGTAAGCCAGGTTAATCTTGTGGACTCTTCAGGGTAATGTATTCATGGCTCTAGGAATTCATTGTAGACATTTTTGGGCCACTGTTCTCACCACATTGAGTAGAGATCTGTCATCATAGATACCACGCATGTCTTTTTGCCATTGCTTTTGCTTGTTTCGTATACTACTTTTTTTCCCCCAGTTTATTGTCCTGGAGATGCTGCTGGATACCAAAAACTATTTTGATATGGTGGTGGGGATTACTGGGCAAAGCTGAGGTCTGCAGGGTTGTTTTATATCTTCTGGTGGAATATGAAATTTGAGAGGCAAAGCAATTTTGCATTTGCATTTCAGGGAAATAAAATTACCATGTTCCTGTGCTACCACCTGCAAAAAGGGAAACTTAGTTGGACATTTTTGGTCAGCAGAGCTAAGCTGGTCCTGTGTTATCTGTGACTGTGAGCAGGGCCACAGTCTGGGAAGTTCACTAGACTTTTTCAAAGGCAGATGTTCTGCAAATGTCTTCAGAATGAATCAAGTGAAATGAGTGACTGCCACTCATGTGACTCCTCCTCAGACGTCTGCTGTGGCTCCCATTACCCACTGATGAAAAGGCTATTGTCCCAGTGTACCCCCACATTCTTTTTTATCAGTCCATATCCTTCACCTCTAAATCCTCTCTTTTTCAAAGCTATACCATCTTGGACTGCTATTACAAAGGGACAGAGACTGTGTAGCATAAACGACAGAAATTTATCCTCTGATGACTCAAAGTTGAAAATCAAAGTTCTAGTAGGGCTGGGGTGTTTTGTCTTGTTTTGTTTTTTCGTGAGCCCCTTCCCATGGTTTATAGATGGCTGTCTGCTCCTCTGTGTCTTCACATCATCATCACTGCATTTGTCTGTCTCCAGATTTCCTCTTCCTGGAAGAACACATGTCCCGTTGGGTTAGGGCCACCTCAGATGGCCTCATTCTCAATTTAAGGCTTTAAATACAGCCGTGCTTCAAGGTACGGGGGATTAGGACTTCAGCTTATGAATTTGGGGGGAACAAAATTCAGCCCAAAACAAAGGCCTGTTTCTTTACTTTCTTTATAAGTCTTCTCTGATTCATCTTCTGTACTTATCTCCTTTTTTCTTATCTTTTCCTCTGTCACCACTCACTCTCAAACACACACGGGTGCAAATGCATGTGTGCACAACACACACACATATAGACACACTATGAAAGTCATTTTTCTCCTCTCAACAGTTATAGCTCTATTTCTATTTGTCTTGTGGTACTTTTTTATCTTGCATTATATGTGTTGAGCATATCTAAAACAAAATATTCAGCCAGTAAATTTTATGCAAATATTCAAAAATTGGAAAAACTCTAACATCTGAAACACTTCTGGTCCCAAGGATCTGGGATGATGGATACTCAATGTTGTATTATCTTGCATTGATTTTATCTTGTTTTGTATGGTCTTGTCTTGTATTTTATAGGTCATTTTGTCAACTAAAATGCTAGTTTCTCCTGGAAAGACTACAACTAAAATGTCTTTTTTTCTTTTTCATGCACACGCAGGTTGATATAGTGCCTTGAACCCAGTACACTCAATAAATACCCAAAGAAATGAAGATGATATAGAGAACTATGAAGTGATCACTAGAGCACTATTTGGAGTTAACTTTCTTGGGTTTCACTTTCACTGTGTGATCCTGAAAAACTATAGCCTTTCTGGACCCTCACGTCATTCAGAACAGTGCCAAGCACATAGTAAGCACACAGTGAATGTTGCCTATTATTAACACCAGTGGTTTCAGATGTTTTGAAAGTGTCACCATTTTTGCCACTGACTTCCACCCCTTAAGGGGGTCATTATATATTCACTACAAACATGAAAAGTTCTTAAAAAACACGACACTTCCACCCAAGGCTCTGCAAGTAGCACTGGGTACAACTCTCCTTTATGTGTTTCTGGAAAGTGTACAGTGGGGGGAGATCAAGGGAAACCTGTTCACATAGTGGTTGGGCCTCTGTGAAATGTGACAGCCTGGTCCCTAATTATTCCTAGAAATGTCAGAATTCACTGGACGCAATTAGGCTTTACAGTTCAAGGGCTAATTAACTCCAAATCCACATTCCTGGGTTACCTCATTTGCAATTCATGGTCATTTATTTTCTTAAGTCTTTTTAAAAATTCCTTTTCCAATTTGGTAGCAGGTGAGAAGGCTGTGCAACAAATCTGTGCATGGAAGAGAGCCCTACAGGGCTGCAGTTGGGGAACAGGTGGCCAGGGCTGTCCCCATTCAGGGCCTCATCTTGAGAGGCAGAAGGGGCAGCCACAGCATGTACAGGACATGTGGAGAAAGTGACCCCAACCCACAATGTGTCTGATGCTTCCACTTCAGAGCAGGCCACCTACCCTCTTTCCTCAACTGTTTCCAAAGAAAATTTTCCCTGGGCTCACTAACCTCATTAAGTGCAAAATAACATGCTAAGCAAAAGAAACCAGGTGCAAAAGGCCATTTACTGTAGGATTCCACTTGGGTGAAATCTCAAAATAGATTAGCGGTTGGTTACCAGGGCAGGGGGCAGGGGGGAGCGTGAAGTCAGTGTTTAGAGAGAAGGCATGAAAGTGTTTTAGAGATAGTACAGCATCATGAGTGCAATTAAGACCTCTGGTTGTGCGTTTAAAGAGGTCAGTGGCACACTGTATGTTACATAGATTTTAGCATGATTTTTTTCAGTATTGAAGGGTACTATGATTTCGGTGTGTCCCCTCCAAAATGCAGAAGTGGCCACTGGACAGAATGAAGAGAGATGATCAGGCTATGAGAGATCCTCCTTTTGGGTGGGATGAAAGCTCTAATAATCTCAGAACATTCGGCCTACTGGCCAGCTGTCTTCTGCATGTGAGGACATGCATTCCTATGCTTTAGGAACTGCCACCTTGGAAGTGATGAGCTGAGCTCATGAAACTATTAAGCCTGCTGGCACCTTGACCGTGGTCCTCCCGCTCTCCTTGAAATAAATTTCTATTCTTCATAAATTACTGTTTCAGGAATTCTCTTCTAGCAGCACAAATAGACTAACATTTGTCTATTTGTCTTGCTCCTTTGCATCACATTTAGAACTGTCCACGCCCAGACTCCTGTGACTACGCCAGTTGTAGCCAATGAAGGATGCTGACCGAATACACTGCCAGCTTCCATACTTTTCCCACGCTGGTCCTCCGACCTGGAACGGCTTTTCCCTCCTCGCATCTGCAGAACCACAAACCCAATCCATGCTCTCTTTTCTCAATCCTGTTCCCCTACTCTTCCAGAAGAGCCTGTTACTGTTGCTTTTGTGTCTTTTTGTACATCACACCATCATGACACCTACCGTGCTCTACTGTGATTTACTTTGCCATTACAAACACTGAATTGTAGTGGGTTTGATAAAGTTCACTCTTTTTAGTGTACATTTCTGCAAGTTGTGACAAATATAGTTAGCATAAACAACACCGGCAATGGGCTTGTTATTTCCCCAAAGTCTCCATGTCTCTCTGCTGTGTCAGTCCCTGTCACCACTCCCTGCCAATCAGTGCCTTTTTTCATCTCGTTTGTCTTTTTTCCAAAATGGCACATAAATGAAATTATGTAGAATGTGTCTTCATCTACCGTGAGGAACTTTTCCTCTTTTTCTGTACCTGAGCTCCTAATGTCAGCGATTTCTGTTACTCATCTTCCCCTACTCTTAGCGTAACACGTGGTCCAGGCTGGTTCTTTGCAGCTATTAGCAAAAATGGAAGAACAAAATCGTACTAGTGTCAGAACATGTGACTAACAGAAACAAACCCCAGCTGGGTTCCTTGAGCTTAGGGTTAAGCATGAGTTTCCCAGAAAGGGCAGGATAAGCTTGTAGCGAGACAGTCCTGACCAGGTAAGGCAGAGAGGTGACACTCCTCCAACCCTCCCTTCCAGGTAACTGTCAGAGAACAGAATGGAGAGTGTCATTTGGCACATGGCCGCCTGGAGCCAGAATCCTTCTTTTTACAGCAATGGTCACCCCTGGGACAGCAACAGGAGGTCACATCCATGGGAAGTGCCTCTACACTGGGCAGTCTGGCCACGACCCAGCATATTTGCTGAGCACCTCTGGGACTCTGAGTGAGCCATGCAGGAGAAGCCCACCTCAGCCTTTGTCATCTGCACCATGGACATGAGAAGAAGGGTGTTGGGAGAAGGAGGTCCCCATACCCTCCATAATCTGTGATCTTCCCGCAACTCTGTCTCCACCCGTCTCCGCCCCCACACCACACACACAGTCACACAGAGGATCCTTCCCTGGCTCTGATACCAACCTGAATTCAAGGAAACACGACATCCATGAAGCTAGCTGTATTCTTATTTTGTGCTATGGGTTTCTGTTTTAGCCTTCCTGGAGGTCCCGGGGAAGTCCTCCCCCCCGCCATGCAATCCTGTAGTTAAGGTCACAGTAGGAGCAAAACTCCCACGAGCTCATTATTGCTCTTGCCTCCCATACTTTATTAAAACTTTAATTAGTTCCTCAATGGGAGCTCCGTGAAGGCCGCGGCATAACCAGGTGCTCGAGTCATGTGTGAGCACCATCTATTATTTAAGAGAAATCATAACGGAACAAGGGCCATGAGTAAACACTATATAAATATCTCTTAAATAAACATGTTCAATAATTCATGATTGACAACTGTAAACTACTTTTCTTGGTCATTGGTTTCAAGTGATCACTGCCTGTCATACTCTTTGACAGAGCCAAGTAGAAACCACCACTCTTAACGTCACTGGTAACTTTGGTTCAACCATTCATGGCCAAAGAGAGCTGAAGCCTGTGCTTAGAACATTTGAAGACTATGTGGAGTGCTAACTCAATTTCTTATTACTGAAAAATTCAGAATTTGCTTTAAAATAACTTTGTTAATTTGTTTTTCTATGGAAGTGAAAATTAAAATAATCACAATAACAGCAGCAATTTCTATCCTGGGTCAGAAGACCAAGAATATGTTTCAGGCTCTTCAGCTTAAAGTGACATTTCCTCTAAGTTTTATTCTTTGTATCATCAACTGAACAGCTGTGTCTTCACTTTCTCTTACATCTCAGCACTGCTTAGTCTATATAAATAAGGGATGTGCATAGCAGCTCTAGAATCCTGCTGGTACTAACCCTGATGTTCACAGGGACTCGGTCACACATGGCTGGTAGAACCCGGTCCTTTTCTCCTATCCCTGCCCCTGAGCCACACAATCTGGACATGCAGTTTGCAGTGATGTATCAGACCCACCAGATTTAATGTATTCATTCCCACGTCCTTGAGTTAGGCACTGGGGACCCAATACTGATGGCGCATAGAGCAAGAAGAGACCAAAACAGACAACAGGTGCCATCTGAGACCCACACACGAGCCTCTGCAGAGGTACTCCACAAGGTAACACAGTCTCCCACAAAGCACCCTCCAGACCAGCCACCACCCATGGACCCGAGGTTACCACCAACAGTACCATAGGATAAGAAAAGTACCCAGGCTTCCGAACCAGAAGGCTGGGTCCACTCTAGGTTTTGGGGTGTGAGATTTTCAACAAATTCTTTGACATCTCCGAGCATTTGGCAGGGAAGGGTGTGGGATGTGGGGCTAACAGTGAAAACATTCAGTGAGCTGTAGGATGTGAAGATCTCTAGTGCACACAGAAGGTGTAATTCCTTTCTCTCCCCCTTGCAGCCTCCAAGAATGAAGAGACCTGCCGAAGCACAGTGATGTTATGGGGTGGTGCCATCATCAGACAACACAGCAAGCACTTCCTATCAGGACGGGAGGAGGAAAGTCTGGAATGTGGGGTGCTGCAGGCATGCATGCTGCAGTTAGGAGATGACCTAGGGCGATAACTTGGTACTTATGGAGCTCATTAAGACAGAAAAGGGGGACAAAAAAGAGACAAGGCATCAACATAAACCAGTGTCCCAACATATAGCTAGCCCCACTCCTGCATTCTAACATAGGCCCTTGAAGCCAGAAGCTGTGCCATACCCTTGTTTAGGAACCCAAGTTCTTGCCATCTCCTCACTAGTTCTGCACCAGCTGGACACAGGGCTTTGATCCCCCTCCCCCCGCTCTTTTCTGAGAATTTAGTCCTCGGATGCTTCCAGCCCAACACCCTAGGGCTCACTAAGAGCATTTTCATGGTGGGCAAAAAAAAAGAGACTGATGTGACACACAAATGGGCATCTGTGGCAGTGGTCACTCACCAGGCCTGACCTTGAAAAGCCATCTGTACCTGTTCACATCAGGGCGTGCGCTGTGCTGCACAGGAATCACCCTTGCCAGGGACACCTTGGGAAGGAAGATGACTTTGAGTCCAGGGTCACCACAGCTCCCGCTCTGCTCAGGGGACCCTTCTTAATGCCGGGCCAAGTGGACATTTGGACTAAGTTCCCACTTGGCCTTTGCTTTGAGCTTGTGGCTGCCTAACTTTGAAACAGCAGGCCAGCTGTTAAACATACGTACATTTCCAGCAAGGATCCGTGGGGGCATTTGTGGCACTTCACAATGGGATTCAGAAAACCCCCGGGACCAGGGTGACTCTATCATCTCAACCGTGCACCCCTGGGAAGTGTGTTGTTATGATGTCACTTCAATTAACCCAAACGCCAGACTCCATCAGAAAATACAGAGTATATTTCTGCATGCAAAGTATTCATAAATAAGGTACTTTAATCCTAAGAAAGGAATTTGATCATGACACACCAAATAAATACATGATTGATTGTCCCTATATATAATCCAATCATGCACATCCAGTTGCAGGGAAGCATTTGGACAGGTTGCGAGTTTTTTCCCTCATTTAACAATTCTGAGGTGGTACCAATAAGATATTAATTTCCCTGGGGAAATTTTCTTCTGATCCTGCATATTGAGTTTGAAGCCTTTAGAAATATGCAGATTCTGGGAATTTATATTTTTCTCCGGAAGCCATTTTTCTGTTTGACTCTGACAGTTCATGGTGTTTATTATATTAGCTTGAGAAAATTGCCCTCCACTGTCTACGCACTAAGTCCTCAGTCATTTTGGCATAAGACAGGATATGACATTCCAGCAGCCTGTGACCAGGCCTCTGGAAGGCAGGAAAATCAGCGCCCAGAGTTCTTGCCGCCCACAGCCCAGATGTGAGTCAGTGAGAAATTGACTTGACTTTACGGGTTAGTGGGAAATCGGACTATTCAGTCCCCAGCACTGCCCACAGAAATGCTTTCCCTCCTTAGGGTCGAGTTGAAAGGATAACAACTGTTATTCTCAAAATAAATCACACTCAGAAGCTAGTTACTTAGTATTTACCATCACCTCTAAGCAAGCTTGTGTTAGACAGATAACACTAGCTAAAGAGGAGTCAGAGATTTAGTCTTCCTTCTGCACATCAAGCAGAAATCAGTGAAGCATATTTAAATATTCAAACCTGGAGGACTCCAGATGTAAAAGTAGATTAGGTCACTGTAAGCCTCTAGAGTCCTGTAGCTCTCCGTCTAGTACAAGGTCAAACTGGAGGATTAATGTAAATCTGTTCCACTTGGGCTGCCTTGGGAATTCACCTCATATTCCTCATGCAATTTGATTTGGGTTGTGTGGCTGCCCAGGGAAGCTGGAAGATGTGTGAAGCTTGTTGGGGGCAGTGGTCCACCCAAGGAGGAATTAAGGTCTAGGACTGAGGGACAACGGGTATGAGTTGAAGACAGAGCCGTATCTCTGCAGAACGAGGACAGGTTGGGGAATCAGCTAATGCACAATTTGCTTAGTTTTCAATAGGGATGTTTTTTTCTGTTTCATTTTCACAGTGCTGACAGCCTCACTGCAGGGTCAGTTTAAAGACTTGGAGGCGTACCAAGCAGCAGTGGGGACTACTATGGCTACGTCCTCTGGCCCATGCTGGGTGGCTGCAGGGGAAGTCACCAATGTTTGGCCCCTTCACAAAAGTCTGATACTTTATGATTCTAAGTGATTGTTGTGGCTTATGTCTAGATGTCCCCCCAAAGCCTCATTCACTCATAGGTGAGGCTTTTGTATGTATTGTCATGGGTATGTGACACTGGGTTAATCCACTGATGGGTCTCTATCTGGGTGTGATGTTGAGAGGGAAAGCCCTGTAGGAAGAGGTGGGTCACTGTGGGTGTGGCCTGGAAGGGTGTACATACACTCCTCCTGCCTTGATGGTTTGATGCGTCCTACCTCCATAGATAGGTAGGTAGATGACTATGGACTGAAACCTCTATAAACTGTGAGCCAAAATAAACCTTTCCTCCCTTAAAGTGCTGGCATCTGGTGTTTTGTCTCAAGCACGAGAAAGTAATTAAAAAGTGATCATCACAGGTTTAACCGTCAGCTTGGCAGATGAACTTGGTCTAAGTGTTCATTGGCAAATTTTAGAAACTAATTGTTTGTTTCCCTGCCAGAAAGTTATGTTCAAGTTCTAACCTCAGTTGGCTCTAAATGAGACCTTGTATGGAAATAGGATCTTTTCAGACATTAAGGTAAAATGAGGAGTATTTGATTATAGTGGACCCTAATTCAGTGACTGATGTCTTTATAAGAAGAGAGAAATTTGGACACAGAAAATGTGTCAGTCAGATTTCTGTTGCTATGACAAAATACCTGAAGAAATCAACTTAACTTAGAGGAGGGTGGCTCACAGTTTCAGATAACAGCTGGCTGACTCCAGTGCAGGAACATCACAGCAGGAGAGTATTACACAAGAGAGCAGCTCATCTCACACTGGCTGGAAGTAGAGATAGAGTAGAAGAGCCATAGAGAAAGTGGCAGGGCTGGGCCTAGGGCTGGAGAAGGTTACAGCCCCATGATTTACTCTTTAGATACGATGCTCACCTCCTATTTCTATCATTTCCCAGTAATGCTATCAAATTATGATTAAATCAATGGATTGAACCACTGTTGAAGTTAGAACCCTCCTAATTCAATCATTTCTCCAAAATCAGCCAGCTGGTAACTTAAAACTCAGCCACAAGTTTTAAGGGAACATTTCAAATCCAAACCAAAACAGATACAAACAGAACGCAGAGACAAGGGAGGCAGAGAGGGTAGAGATTAGAGTCATGTGCCCCCAAGCCAAGGAGCACTAAGGATTGGACATCTAGATTCCATAACTATGAGACAATAAGTTTTTGTGGTGTAAAGTCATCCAGTTTGTGATTCTTTATTAAGGGGGCCCCAGCAAATTTACACAATAATCATTTCCCACAAAGCCAGTATCCCTGGAACACGATTCATTAGATCCTTTACAAGGCAGAGAAACGTTTTTTGGTTTCAATGGCAACTCTATTTTTTTTTTTTTTTGTCTTTTTCACTTTTATCGGTACCAGGGATCGAACTCACAACCACCTGCTTGCGAGGCAGGTGCTTATGCCGCTGAGCTAAATCCCCAGCCCCTGGCAACTCTATTTTGATAGGACTATTGTTCTTGAGGCTCTTTACTGTGAATTTTTAGACTGTACTTTCATTTTATGTTTTGAAACAAGTATATGTGTGTGTGTGTGTGTGTGTGTACAAAAACACATGTATTTTCATCCACTGAGTCATATTTCATTATTTAAGATATCTGTGTGCTGGGGCTGGGGGTTTAGCTCAGCGGCATAAGTGCCTGCCTTGCAAGCGCGTGGTCATGAGTTCGATCCCCAGTACTGATAAAAAAAAAAATCTGTGTGCTTTAGCACTCAGGAATGCTTTGTTTCCCACAAAAAAAAGGTGCCCTGTGCTTACATGTGTAGCACCATACTTAGTGGTGATGATGCAGTGGTATCACATCCTGTGAAAGCACTGGCCACTCCCAGCTCATGCGTGTGCCATCAGAAACTCCTGCTTGCTGGAGATTCACAGAAAAGCAAATTGCCTGCTGACAGCGCTGTTAGGCACCACTGTATTTACAGGCAATTTGAGAAAACGTGATCATCTCCATGGGGAAGGCCCCATTAAGACACATTCAGATCCAACGAAATTACACAGCTGCCCGTGAACTGGAGGACTCCCCCCACTTGGTGTGATGCTGTCTCTAAAGAAGTAGACATCTGATAATGATCTGGTGATAGCATAAGTTGTTATCAAATTATTTGGGCTTCAGACTTGATTTTATTTTTGAACTAAAACTTATGACTTTAGAATTTTTTTAAATTCCAAAGTCATAAGATTTAGTCTAATTGGTCTTATTTTCAACTATGTTGCCATCAGCTCATTAGCACTGCCTTGAAGCTACGCACAATTCTATGTGGCTCTTCCAAACTTTCTGATTGGCCACTATTTGTTTTTGCTTTTGTGTTCAGGCTGCAACTGATCTAAGTAAGAAGAATTAAAAGATGTTTTCAAAACAAGAGTTTGTATTGCTACTGTGAATTTATATAACATTCCTTTAAATGAAAAGGATATAAAATCCTTACATTTTTTAAAATTCACTTTTTAAAATGGAAAATTTTGAACATCTTTATAAAATCATTTTTTTTTGAACTAGAAAGAAAGAATTTCTGGTACTTTCACAGCTGAGAACTTTCTGTGCACCCAAATTAGCAAAAGAGAGCAAACTGCTCATTGAAGGTCAGTTGGCCAGGCAGAATGAAAGAAATAGTCCCTAAACTGAAAAGCAACCATTGTTGTCTATAAAAGTGTTTTGCTGAAGACATAAATGTGTATATGTAACAATAGATAGATAGATAGATAGACAGACAGACAGACAGATAGATACAGGCAGATAATTCTGAGCATAGACTCTGAATGGAAAAACAAATAGACCAAATCACAGTGTCAATGGAGTTGTAATTTACAAGCAACAAATACAATAGCAGTATTTGCCACACTGGAGATAGAATTCAGGACCTCATGCTTACTTGGCAAGTACCCTATTACTGAGTTACATCTCCAACTTTAAGAGGGTTGTTTTAAGTATGACAAATACTATAAATGATTTCTCTCTTTTCCCTGCTCTTCAGTATGTTCTACAGCAATATGTAGCTCTATTGTAATAGTAAAATATAATTAATTGTTAAAATGATCCCAAGAGCAAATCTGATTGCGATGAAACATATCTGCAGACATTTGGGAAACAACCACGCCAACAGAACCTGCTGTTACTCTGTTATCAAAGATGAGGAGTGGCCCAGTTGGGGTGAGACATGCTCATGTCAATGCCAACAGACAAGCCACCAGCAGCAGGCTTTCCAGGTGGAGTCCCAACGGGCTGATGGCCCAAGACCAACCTCCTCAAGCCTAAAGTGTCTTGCAGTCCAAGCTGGCACCGTTTTTGTAACATCAAGCTCATTTTGTCTTTAATTCCAGCCTGCTTTGATATGTTCGGATGAAATGCTGAGAGTTTTTAGAGCAGAGAGAGCAATGAGAGTCTGGCTCCTCCGTCTGTCCATCTGGAGAGACACACTTCGAATCCAGAGAACTTCTGGCATCGTCACGGCTGAGAACTTTATGTACCCTGAAATCGACGAGACAAAACTATTGATCATAAAGTATTTGACCTGGCAGGATGAAAAAGACTGGCTTCATATGGAAAAAGAAACAGGCTTTCTTTAATATAAGAACCGTAAGCTGCAGTAGATAAACTTACAGATCAAAGACATTGACCCTGTGGATATTAAACAAAGTGCTAAAGGATTATCATCCATCCATTCATCCATGCATTTGCCCCTCACTCACCCATTCATTATGGAACTACCCAATAACTCCAGCTGAGGGCTGGTATAAACAGAGGTCCTCCATAAAGCAGTGATGCTCAAACTTTGGACCCAGGACAGCGCTGAAATCACCTTCCAAGAATTTTCTGGAAATGCAGCTTCTCAGGTGTAACCTCACAACTCCTGAACTGATTCTCAGTTTGTGTTTTAACAAGTGCTCCAGTTGACTCCATAGATGCTTTGAGAGCCATTACTCTGAGAGCCATTACTCAGATGCATGGGTGTGTTGCATGAAGCGGGGTGGGAATATCGACAAGAACTTCAGCTAACAAGGACAATGGCATGTGGAAGCAGCCCATGGTTCTAAAGAAGCAGAGTCCAAAGCAAACCTTGACCCCTAGATAGGCCTTTCCAGAGGCTGCTTCTTCTCCCTGAATGTCTGATTCTGTGGCAGCTGCCCTGCCTACTCTTATAAGATCCAGTAATATTACTCTCTTAGGATGCCAGACAATAAGCTGTTGTTTTCCATCCAGTATTGTATTGATTTGAAGTATTTTTTAAAATTGGTGTCTAGAATGAAGTATAAAATGATCCAAGTGAAAAATATCGCTCCCTTTTCCTGCTGATGTTCTCAGATCAGACTGTCTCCATTTACACTCTTATGGAATGGCTACAGTCCAGTCCTCATGGCTCATTGTAAGTTTGCCAACTTCTGGGAGCCCTTAATGGTTATCAAAGAAGCTGTCTGATAGATAGCTAAACCCACATGCCACGCTTAGAACAAACACTTCTTACTCACAATGACATACTCTTATTTTCACTGTCCTCCTCCCTTCTTTCTTCCTCACTGCACCATCCTTAGCAAAGGAAGCAGTAATTCTGCAAACCAGTGTTCCTATCACATTGATCAGGCCTGGACACAACAGTGTGGTAAGCCAGGCTGCCTGTGACGCGAGTTGTCTCCACGATCTCCAGAGTCCAAAGGACCTGTTTGGCTGTAGAATGCATTGGGTCTCCTGTGCTTTTCTGCTTTGGAGAGGAATGAACAAAGGGCGTGGCTGAGAGTTTAACCACAGCTATGCAGACAACAGCTGCTTGCTGACGTCATTGCCTCCTAAGGACCTAATTTTGGGTCTTGTCCACAGAGCCATTTTCTGGATAGAACACATGAAAACAGTCCAAATGAGTTTGTTTTCTACTGCCCACATAGTAAACACCCTCGGAGGTTTTACCTAAAGGATTGAGGCTATGTTTCTAATTACTGATGCACGTGTTTATTTAAATTCTACTCCTGGAGGACTTCATACAGATACATCTGTGGAAAATAATAGAACTACTGTCATTCACTGAGTGCTTACGATATGCCAAGCACTATGTTAATATGGGTTTTAATGTCCCATTTCACAGCTCTGGAAACTGAAGCTCAGGGGAGTTAAGTAGTTTTCTCAGAGTTATAGAGCAAGTAATTCAAAAGACTGAGATTTGACTTCAGATCAGTCGGATGTGACCATGTTGTGGTGTCTCTGATATACCTACAGCGAAGGGACAGAACCATGGTGATCCGTTTAACTGTATTGCTCTGCCCTTCTTTTTCTGTTTCTCCATTTTCTTTGATATTCTTCTCTTTATTTGAAAAAAAGCAAGCAATATGCAATATAACAACCATTGTTAAATTTCCTTCCTTCTGTTTTGAAGACCTGTATTGTTCTTGTTTTGAATCTGCTGTTGTTTATGCCTTTTGCTTTTTGTTTTTCTTTTCTGATTTTTCTCTTTTTTAAATAAAATTTAAAAAAAAAGAAGATGTATGAATATCCTATTTCTGGAGAATTTGGAATACATACATGATTTGCTATAATGTATATGGTCAAAGATATTTGCTCACTGGTATTAGTTTAATATTTCATATTGAAAAAATGCTGTAACTGTTTGTTATCGAACTTATCCTTGAAATAAATGTCAGCCTGGGATATAGTTCAGTGGCACAGCACCTGCCTGGTAAGTGTGAGGTCCTGAGTTTGGTTCTCATTAACAAAAAACAAAAAAATGAAAAACAACAACAACAAAAAGAATGAAAGAAAGGAAAGAAATGTAAACTCATTTTCCACACAGGATTCTGTCCTTTATCAATGTACTTGGACCAGGGCTCAGATAAAGCATGTAGACCTAGGACTACATCACAGATTGCTTATCAGCCAAAAACCTGGCAGAACTGAAGGGAGGGAAAGTTACCACTAAGTGGTAGATTCCAGAGCTGGCAAATAGATTTTATCTCACTAACTCAGATGGTGCCTGGCATGTCATGTCGAGCAGGATTCTGAGGCCATGTGTGAGCCCAGGGCTAAGTACTATAGTTAGACCTCCATATCCACAAGTCTGCAGCTTCAACAAACTATAGAGCAAAAATACTCAGGGAAGAACTCTGTCTGCACTAAACACATACAGACTATTTTTACTGTTATAGCTTAATAATCTTGCATAATAACAAGTATTTGTGTTGTATGAATTAGTACTAGTAATCTAGAGATGATTTAAAGTGCATGGGAAGTTGTGTGTGGGTTACATGCAAATGAATATCACTTTATATAAGGGATTGAAACTTCCATTGATCTTGGTGTTGGGGTGAGACTAGATACCAAGAGATGACCGTACCCTGATGAGTGAGGAACATGTGGCCTGGACTCAAGGGCAAATATAACAACTCCCCTAGATGTTTGCTATCCTTGATGACTGTGTTGAGTAGCAGGAGTATTAACATTTTCTCAGATCCTGAATTTAGGTCATATTATAAAGACCACAGGAAATGAAGTTTATGAAGACAGCCTCAGTAAAATCTGGTACTGCCTCATCGGGTCAGTAAATGGTGGATTGATGTACAACACAGTAGATCCAATTAGGATTGGTTACAGGCATGCTTCACTTTAAGGAAACCTACTCCTGGATTCACAGGAGTGTACACTACAAGATTTGCAACCTTAAAAAAAGGTTGTTGGGGTGCTTTTAGGTAAGAACATCCCTTGGGCACCATCCTATTTACATCCATTGTATTAAAGAGGTCCTTCACCATCCCCTCCATGATGGAAGGTGAGGCAAATAAGAAGCTGATGAAAATAGTGTGTGAATATTAAAATTAAAAGTGTATTATTGTAAAACACACATTGCATTAACCTGCACATAAGTGAATGGATTTGTTTCTTTGCTTTTTATTCTGTTACTTATAGCCCTACGTTTCTTCTTTTACACCAGAACCATGCTGTTTTAACTACTACAACTTCATAATACATTTTGAAGTCTGATAGTAGATCCTATTCCTATTCCTTCTAACTTTAAGCACACTTATCCCATTGTTCTCACCACTTTCTAAAGCAATTCTGGAAGTTCTGTTTCATAAGTGGCTACTCAATGTCCTAAACTGATTCAATGCATTATGGCATATGTCAAATAAAAACATTACTGTGCATCTTCACCCACATTTATTCACTGTGTCTGACATGATGAGACCTGTGGCTCTTCCTCCACATCAAAATGACTGTAAAACATAAATGTTTTTATTCAATTCAGGACATCAAATAGCCATGACAGTACAACATTCATGACACTCATGAGAGAGGACTTCCAAAAGTGACAAAAGTAATAGGATAAGTGTGTTTGAAGTGAGCAGGTGCATTTTAAGGGTATTAATGGCAATATGTCTTTTTTATTATTGGCTATTTACCATACACAATGATCACATTCATCACTGGGAATTTTGACCTGTACACAATAGTTGTTAATTCTTTTTTCCTACCCCTTCTTCATTTACAAAACCTTCGTTTCCATCCTTTTCCTTCCATTCTCCTTTTTTATGTTTCTTTTACTGTAAACATTTTTTAAAATTTAACCATTCACCATATTTGGTGATTATATCTTATATTGTTAAAATGTCCATACTATCCAAAGCAATTTACAGACTCAATAAAATCTTCATCAAAATTCCAATGATGCTTTTCACCAAAATAGAAAAAACAATCCTGAAATTCATATGGAACCACAGAAGACCTCAAATAGTCAAAGCAATCTTGAGGAAAAAATAAAAGCTGGAAACATCACACTATCGTACTTCAAAATGTATTATAAAGTTGTAGTAGTTAAAACAGCATGGTTCTGGTGTAAAAGAAGAAATGTAGGGCTATAAATAACAGAATAAAAAGCAAAGAAATAAATCCATTCACTTTTGTGCAATTGGTCTTTTTATGCAATTGATTTTTGATAAAATGTGCCAAGAATGCAATGGGGGAAAGGACAGTGTCCTCAATGAATTATGCGGGGATAACTGATGCCAACATGGAAAAGAATGAACTTGGATCCTTATTCTCACACCATATGCAAAACTAAGCCCAAAATGGATTAAAGATTTAAATGTAAGATCTAAAACTTTTACACTAACAGTAGGAAATCTAGGGGGAAGGAACAATCCAGGACATTAGTCTGACCAAAGACATTTTGCATGTGAACCCAAAAGTTCAGATGACAACAACAACAAACAGAATAAAGGAACCACATATGACATAAGACAATATTTGTAAAGCACATATCTGAAAAAGGTAGATCTAAAGTATATAAGGAACTCAATTTAATAGTCAGAAAGTAAATAATCAGATTTTTAAGTGGGTAAAGGATCTGAATAGACATTTTCCAAAAGAAAAGATACAGATGTCCAGCAAATTTATAAAAAAATGTTCAAATTGCTAATCATTAGAGAAATGCAGATTAAAGCTACACTGAGATTACCTGGAACCTGTCAGGATGACTGTTATAAAAAGGACAAATGATAGCAAATTCTGCTGAGAGTGTGGAGACAGGAAACCCTTGCTCTCTTTTGGGGGGAATGTATTGTAGTACAAGCATCATGGATGACCGTATGGAAGTTCCTCAAAAAATTACAAATAGAACTACCATCTGATCCACCAATCCCACTCCTGGGCATCTATTCAAAAGATATGAAGTCACTATGCAAAGGGATGTCTGCATCCTCATATTCAACACAGCAATAACGAAGATATGGATTCATCCTAAGTGTCTATTAACCGACAAGCAGATGAAGGATACATGTTTAAGTACAGAGTGGAATACTAGTCAGTCAACTAAAAACAGGAAATCCTAAGCTAAGAGAAATAAATCAGGCACAGAGGACGAATGCTTCATGATCTCACCTAGATGTTAAAAAGTTGACTTCACAGAAGCAAATAGTAGAACGGTGATTACCAGGATGTGGAGAGTGAGGATGGAGTCAGAAGACACAAATCCTCAATTAGATAGTGGGAAACAGTTTAAGAGATCTATGATGCCATATGGTGACTACACAACACAGTCGTATATTATGTTCTTGAATATTGTCAAAAGTAAGTTTCGTGTTCTCATTTCATAAAAAGATAAATATTTTAGATGGTGTATATGTTACCTAACTTGATGAAGTTATTCTACAATGTATATGTATTTCAAAGCTATATATTGCACTCAATTATGTAAGCAGTTTTTGTCAGTTATAAATCAATAGGAATAGAGGAAGCATAACTGTTGGGAAATGTTTTTATTGAAGGATAATCAGTCACAAGAGTTTATCAATCTGATGCTGGAGTACTGGACTGGGGAAGTATGGTCTAATGTATCAAAGTTTGACATACATGACTTTTCAAGAATATATCTAGGAGAAAGAAAAATGAGTAAGAAAAGAGCTTTTCACCAAATCATCACAGTCCATTCTGTGATTTTACCATCCACCTTTGGACTAGGATACTACTACATGCTCAGTGCATTCTAATCTTCAGGGAGGTTTTTGTGCCTTGTGGGACAACTACCGTGGATTCAAATCATCATCCCAGAGGCCTTCAAGCTAAGAATACTCCAGGGTTTGTTAAATAAAGTCTTTCCCATGGACACTAGCAGCTCTCTGACTCACATGTGATTGTAGCCTCAGTTTGGCTCTCGACACCAGACTGGAATTTGAAGCCATCCATACAAGCATGCCGAAATTAATAAGAGTTTTGTGTAACTTGGCTCAAGATGCCATGAAAAATTGCTTAATTTTGTTTCTAGTTATTAAATTTTTTTCAACGTTTAAAAATGTACAAGAATCACTTTCACTGATTAAAGCAGTAATTTCATATTGAGAATATTGTGTATATTGAAAAAACATTTGAGGGATAGTTTATATTAAATAAGCTTTCCAAGCTCATCTGCCATGTGCTTTACCATCAGAAGAAGAGGTGACCAAATGGCACAAGATCTGAGTTTCAAAGCAGGCGGAGTTAATCAGACATTTCACTACTGATACTGCTTTCAGAAACATTTCTCCTTAAGGTAATTGTTGTGCTTTGTAATGTTCTGGTTGTACCCAGAGTGCCACCAAAATAACCCTTGGAACCAGCTCTGCTATTGTTTAGATATGGTCTGCCCTGCAAGGCTCATGTGGTGAGGGCTTGATCTCCCAATGCAGCAGTGTTCAGAAGTGATGCACTTTTGGGAAATGATTGGAACATGAGGACTCTAATTTCATTAGTGAACTAATCAATTAGTTAATAGGCTCAATGGGCTTATTAGAAGTAGGGCCTAATTGGATGAAGCAGATCATGGAGTGTGGCTTTGCAGAGTGTATTTTGTCCCCAGCCCCTTCCTTTCTGTCTCTTTCCCTGTCTGCTTTCTGACCACTGGGAGGTGAGCAGCTCTGCTGTGCCACACCATCCCACCAGGATGTTTCTGCCTCACTACAGGTCTAAAGACATGGAGTCAGCTGACCATGGACTAACACCTCTGAAGATGATCTTACTCCTTCCATTGTTTTTCTCAGGTATTTTGTCACATCCATGGAAAACTAACACAAGCTTCATACATGGCCAGCACATTCTCACAGAGGATGCAGATGCCCTGCACTGGGATAGGTTTAGAAAGCTCAGAACAGCATCTATAACTATACAGCACCTCTCTTTCATGCGCATATGGAACCATAAACTTACTAGGAACATATACTTACTGAAATTAACTTATTTTGTAGATGAGATATAAGAAAGATCAAGGCACATGTCCAATATCAAACCTTATATGTGGCATAACTAGCATTTAAATCTAGGACCTCTACCAGTATATGCCCATCTCATTCCGTATAGATCATCTTTCCATAAAGGGTGACCAACTGAAGAATCCTAACTATTCATCACTGTTCAAACCTTAGCAGGCACTGAAAATCTCAGGGTGGTGTGGCAGAGGAGAGATTAGGTGCACTTACCTCACATTGCTAAGAGTTTAAGCATTGGTGTACCACCAGAGTGTAATTACTAAGTGTGCATGCCATGCATGGTCCTTAGCCCGAACAATCTGTGGTATAGTTCAGCCTCATCATATGCATACAATGATTATATCCCAAAGTTCACCCCAGGTCACCCCTCAACTTTTGATATGTATGATGCTTTTGAGATCCAATCAACAAAACCTATAACATGAAAGAATTATGTTCAAAATCACTTCATTTCTGCTGGATGTCACAAGGCTCCAAGACATGGCATCTTGAATAAGATTTCAGTTCCTTAAATTATAAAATGTTGTATTTTAATAAATTTTTGAGCAGAGTCAGAAATATATATATATATATATATATATATATATATATATATATATATTTGATTCCTACCTGGGAAAGCTCTGTAAAATAAGAAAACCCAACTTATTAAAGTATTAACCAAACTCCAAGGTTTTGATTTCAGTTTTCTCTAGATCATCTGGCAACCAAATAACATGATCTTTTTTGTTTTGTTTAAGGAGGTCTGAGGCAGATGACTAATTAGTTAAACTATTCCATCTGCCCCAGCAGCACTGCTGTCCAGGTTGTATGTTCAAGCTTGACTATTCCCAAAGCCTCCTGAACTATTATGAATGACTATTTTGTAAAATCTCACTGACTCCAACAGCCCAAAGCTATCATACTCAGCTCAGGAGATAGAATAATTAATGAAGTTGGGAATAGATGCAAATAATTAATAAGTTGAGAATATGCAAATAGTGACAAGCAATTGTTTCATAAGACTCAATGACAAGCATTTTATTCACTATCAAAGGAGAGAAGCCATGGTATATATGTATAATATAATTTCTAATTAATTGTGTTAACCTAATTTATATTGAATTTATAAGTACTGTACATTACAGTATAACTAAATGTTTTACTTTATAGATTAGTTTTTTATACAAAATTTAATGTGCATAGTCCCTTGAAATGCATGATGAAGAAGTCCATGGAAACTTCTGATAGATTCATGAAGACTAAGCTGATGGTCTATATATGGTAATAACTATAATCTATGCAGAACGAATCAAAAATGAATTAAAAAAAACAAGCTTGGAGTTCCTGCACACCAGCAGGAGCCGGGGAAGAGTTTAAGATCATTGCTCCCAGTGGTCAAGGACCCGCCCAGCTTCCAGCCACACTAGACTGGGCTCTGCAAGTTGCAGCCTACCTGGGGCATGCCCAGTGACCTTCTTCAATCAGGAGAGCTGAGGGCATGTGAAGTGAATTTTAGCACATTGGTGTTTGCCTAGGGAGAACATTGGACCATCATCCACAGTGGTTAGGTGCCCACTGAGCTTCCTGGAACACTGGAGGTAACATGGGAGGTCCTGTGGGCCTGACTAGACCATGCTCAGCAGCCTCCATGCAGTCGCATTAGCCGAGGGTGTAAGAGATGATTTCCAATATGCCCAGGGGAAGCTCTGGAACGTCACTTGAAACATGGAAATATAGGAAAATGACAAAACAAAAGACCAAAATGCAATGTCAAACCTCTAGCCCATCCCAAGAAAACCAAGGAGCAATGTACATAGAAGAAAATATATGCCACACACCTGAAATACCTGTAATAATAGCAACTGAAATAAAAAAGCAACTCCGGGAAGCTTTAAAGGAATTCAAATTAGAAATAATCTCCCAGGTAAAAGAAAAAATGATAAAAGTAATGAACAGATCTAAAGAAGACACAGTTAAAAAAATTAGAGGAACAAAACAAAAAGATAGAATCCCTGGATGAACAATATAAGAAACAAACAGAATACATGGAGCAGATTCAAAGAGATATATAAGAAATCAAAAATTCCATTTAAATTTGTCAAAGCCACCTCAATGAAAGTAAAGATAGAATTTCAGACTTTGAAGACAAGATTGCGGTTAGTGTATTGGAAAGGAAAGAACTTTTAAAAATAACAAAAAATCAGGAAATAACAATTCAACAGCTGCAAGATGATGCAAAGAGAAACAACATAAGATTGATAGGGATAAATGAAAAGGAAGGAGACAACACAAATGATATCAAGAGGCTATTTACAGAAGTAATAGCTGAGGGGCTGGGGATTTAGCTCAGTGGCATAAGCACCTGCCTTGCAAGCAGGCAGTCGTGAGTTCGATCCCCGGTACCGATAAAAAGGAAAAAGACAAAAAAAAAAAAAAAAAAAAAAAAAGAAGTAATAGCTGAAAATGTCCCGAACATGAGAATGGAAACCAACATTAGGATTAGTGAAGCATATAGATCTCCAAATAGTCATAACCAAAATAAAACTACACCCAGACATGTAATAAACACCATCCCAGAAATCCAACATAAGAATAGAATAGTAAAAGCTGTTAGAGAGAAAGGACAGAGCACTTATAAAGGAAAACCTATCAGAATCACAGCAGACTTCTCAACACTAACAATGAAGTCAAGAAGAGCATGGAGTAAATATTTCAGATCCTAAAGGAAAATGATTTCCAACCTAGACTGATGTACCCATTTTGATGTCCTTCAAAATGGATGGAGAAATAAGATACTTCCATGACAAAGAATAGCTGAAGAACTTCATGATCACCAAACCAATGCTGCAAAGAATACTGAAAGACAGTCTAACTACACAGGAAAAAAACCACTAAGCAAGGCAGACAAACAGAATGGAAAGATAAACATGCAACAGCAGAAAGATATCATGTCAAAAAAATAAACCAATATATAACAGTTATAACTATTAATGTAAATGGTCTCAATTCACCAATTAAAAGAAACAGACTGGCAGAATGGATCAAGAAATAACACCCAGCCATATGCTGTCTACAAGAAACCCATCTAACCCAAAAGGAAACTCCCACTGAAAGTCAAAGGATGGAAAACAATACCTCATGCAGCAGGAACCCCTCCCAAAAAAAGCGGGATTAGCTATTTTGTTTGCAGACAATGTGAATTTCAAACCAAGAATGATCCTAAGAGATAAAGAAGGTCACTGCATACTAGTTAGGGGAAAACTTCAAGAGGAAGAGATAACAATCTTAAATATATATACACCAAATTCCAGAGCACCCAGCTATATAAAGCAGGTATTAACAGAAATGAAAAATCAAATTAGCGAGGGATTTAGCTCAGCGGCATAAGCGCCTGCCTTGCAAGCAGGCAGTTGTGAGTTCGATCCTTGGTACCAATAAAAAAAAAAAAAAAGACAAAGAAAAATCAAATTAGCAATAACACAATTATAACAGGAGACCTTAACACACCATTGACACCAAGGGACAGATCAACCAGATAGAAAATCAGCAAAGAAATAGGAGAACTGAATCACACCCTGTGAACAAATGGACTTGATAAACTATAGAGTTTTCCATCCAACAACATCAGAATATACATCCTTCTCAGCAGTACATGGGACATTCTCTAAATTAGACCACATACTAGCCCACAGGACATATTTAAATAAATGCAAAAGAGTTGAAATAATCCCATGCATGTTATTATATCATAGCGCCATGAAACTAGAAATTAATAATAAAAGAAACTGCGAAAACCCCACAAACACATGGAAATTGAATAATACACCCTTGAGCAATCAGTGAGTCACAGGGGAAATTAAAGAAGAAATTAAACAATACCTACAAGCAAACAAAAATACAAATACAACTTACCAGAATCTGTGAGATGCAACGAAAGCAGTTCTCAGAGGAAAATTTATTGCACTGAGTTCCCACATCAGGAAAACAGAACAAATACAAATAAACAATGTAATGCTACACCTCAAACATCTAGAAAAAGAAGAGCAAGTGAAGCCCAAAGTCAAAAGAAGAGAGGAAATTATAAAAATCAGAGCAAAAATTAATGTAATAGAGACTAAGAAAACAATCCAAAGAATCAATGAATCAAAGAGTTGGTTCTTTGAAAGAATAAATAAAATTGATAAGCCCCTAGCCAACCTTATTTTTAAAAAGGGAAGAAAAAACTCAAATTCATGCAATAAGGAATGAAAAAGGTGAAATCACTACAGACTCTATAGAAATACAGAAGATCATCAACAACTATTTCAAAAGCCTATACTCTCATAGGTTTGATAACAGAAGAAATGGACAGATTCCTAGAAACATATGAAGTACCAAAGCTGGGTCAAGAAGATGTAAAACTGCTGAATAACCCAATTTCTATTAATGAAATTGAAAATGTAATTAAGTCCTTAACTACAAAGAAGAGCCCAGGCCCAAACGAATTCACTGCAGAATTCTACAAGAAATACAAAGGTGACTTAATGCCAACACTCCTCAAACTCTTAAATGAAATAAAAAAGGAATCAATTCTTCCTAAGTCTTCCTGAAAGCAAATATTACTGTAATACCAAAACCTGAGAAAGATCCAACTGAAAAGGAGAACTACAGGCCAATCTCCCTAATGAACACAGATGAAAAAATCCTCAATAAAATATTGGCAAACAGGATGCAGCAAACCATCAAGAAGATTATATACCACGACCAAGTGGGATTCATCCCAGGCATGCAGGGATGGTTCAAAATATGTAAATCAATAAATGTAATCATCAAATCAATAAAGCCAAAAGTAAGAATCACATGATCATTTCTATAGATGCAGAAAAAGCTTTTGATAAGGTCCAACACTCATTCATGATAAGAACCTAACGGAAAATTGGAATAGGTGGTCTTTACCTCAATATGATAAAGGCCATTTATGGATAAACCAACAGCCAGCATCATATTAAATGGCCAAAAACTGAAGGCCTTTACCTTAAAATCAGGCACAAGACAAGGGTGTTCCTTATCACCACTCCTATTCAACATAGTACTGGAAATACTAGCCAGAGCAATTAACAAGCGAGAGAAATAAAAGTGGTAAAGATAGGAAAAGAGGAAGTTAAATTATCATTATTTGCAGATGACATGATACTCTACATAGAAGACCCCAAAATTCCTTTGAAAGACTCCTAGATATAATAAATAAATTAAGTAATGTAGCTGGTTACAAAATCAATACTCAAAAATCAATAGCATTCCCATACACTAACAACAAAATCACTGAGAGAGAATTAAAAGAAGCCACACCTTCACACTAGCATCCAAAAAAATGAAATACTTAGGAATTAATCTCACGAAAGAAGTAAAAGATCTATACAAGGAAAATTATAAAACCCTGAAAAAGAAATCCAAGACAATCTCAGAAAATGGAAAGACCTCCCTTGTTTGTGGATAGGAAGAATAAATATTGTGAAACTGGCCATTCTTCCAAAACTGTCATACAGATTCAATGCAATCTCAATGAAAATGCCATCAACATAGCTCATAGATCTAGAGACATTATTCCTAAAATTCATCTGGAACCAGAAATGACCTTGAATCACAAAGGCAATTCTAAGCAGTAAAAGCAAGGCAGGAGGCATCACAATCCCTGACTTGATTACTGAAATAAAATCAACATGGTACTGGAATAAAAACACATCTGAAGATCAGTGGAATAGATTAGAAGATACAGCCACAACTACAAACACACTCAGCTACCTTTTCTTTGATAAAAGGGCCAAATATGCTCACTGAAAGAGCAACAGTCTCTTTAACAAATGGTGCTGGAAAAACTGGCTGTCCATATGCTGAAAACTAAAACTAGACCCATACCTATCACCATGTACTAAACTAAAATCTAAATGGATCAAAGATATGAATATTAAAACAGAAACACTAAATCTATTGGAACACAAATTAGGTAAAAATCTTGAAGACATAAGGGTAGGTAGAGAATTCATGAACAGGACTCAAACTGCATGGGAAATACTTTCCAAAATCAATATCTGGGATCACGTCTTATTAAAAAGTTTCTGCATGTCAAAAGAAATCTCCAGCATAGTGAAAAGGAAACACACAAACTGGGAAAAAATCTTAGTGAACTGTCCCTTAGACAAAGGACTAAAACATATAAAGAATTAAAAACATATAAATATGTCTAAAACATATATGTCTAAAACATATAAAGAATTAAAAAATATCAGATCCCGGAAATTCAAAGACCCAATCCAAAAATGGGCATC
Organism: Cavia porcellus; assembly: GCF_034190915.1. Lineage (NCBI taxonomy): Eukaryota > Metazoa > Chordata > Mammalia > Rodentia > Caviidae > Cavia > Cavia porcellus. Next base: position 36,543,841 of record NW_026947504.1, on the reverse strand, counting down.
TGAGATGAATACACTGTTCTCAGATGAAGAAATACAAATGGCAAATAAATACATGAAAAAGTGTTCATCATCATTACTCATTAGAGAAATGCAAATTAAAACAATACTGAGGGGGCTAGGGATTTAGCTCAGCGGCATAAGCGCCTGCCTTGCAAGCATGCAGTCATGAGTTCGATCCCCAGTACTGGTAAAAAAAAAAAAAAAAACTGAAATTCCATCTCACTCCTGAAAGAATGGCCAGGATCAAGAAAACTACCAACAACAAATGCTGGAGAGGCTGTGGGGGAAAAGGAACTCTCCTGCACTATTGGTGAGAGTGTAGTCTGGTACAACCACTGTGGAGGTCAGTCTGGAGATTTCTCAAAAAGCTGGGATTGGAAGTTCCATTTGTTCCAGCTATTCCACTTCTAGGCATATTCCCAGAAGAACTGAAAACATCATACCACAGTGATATATGTGCACCCATGTTTATAGCAGCACAATTTGTAATAGCCAGATCTTCAAAACAACCTAAGTGTCCATCAATTGAGGAATGGATAAAAAAAAGTTGTGGTATTTTTATACAGTGAAGTATTACTCAGCTATAAAGAATGATCACATTGAGATATTTATAAATAAATGGACGCAGCTTGAGACCATATTCATAAACGAAATAAATCAAACTCACATGTATAAATACCATATAGTCTCCCTAGTGTAGGAAATAGTAAGAATACATAAAAGTGTCTGGTAATCATAATTCCCCATTATATTGCTTTGAAGCCTTATAATGTTTTCATTCACTAATTGGAATGATTTTATCCTGGGTTGTTTGATTTTGTTGTCTGTGATGGTATGAACAGCTATTTTGAAGAAAACACGACATTATAATAGCTAGTGCTGATTTAATATTATCTTGCTTTGAAGTCCTACCATGCTTTTGTTCTTCTGTTTCCATTGGTTCTATCATGTTGTATCTTATTGGTTTTTATTATGTGTGATAGTATAAACAAATTTTTATGGACAATGAGATAATATAGTAGCCATTGATTGTTTTCTGATATTTGGTTCTGAATGCCCTGTAATACTTTCATTCTCTTTAATGGTTTTATACTATTTTGTTATGTTTGATAGTACTGTATATGAAGGTATGCTCAACTATTTCAAAGAAAGAGACATTATGGTAGCTACTGTTATATTGGGTTGTCTTGTGGTGAAATACTGTGTTGCTTAAATTGTTCTGTTCTGATCTGCTTTGTTATGTCCTCTTTTGTCTTAATTTCTTTAAAATAAAAAAAATTTAAAAAAGAAAGAAAAAAATAAGCTTAGTATTTTCTTTTTAAAAATTAAGCAATGAAACTAACACATAAAAAGTTAGCAATAGATTTTCACGGTGTTTTAATTAATATAATAAAGCTAATGTGGCTAAAATCCTCTATTAAATGAAGTCTAAATGGTTGCTATCTTAGCATAAAAACATGTTCTTGTTTCTCATCACTGGGACACTGAGATTCTCAACTGTGCTGTTGATGCAGCCCGACCTTAGTGGTATTTGTGGCATAAGCGGGGAGCGAGAAAAGAATAAGCAGAATCTGGTGGTGAAACACAATGATGCTTGAATGGTTCGGTTCTGCCCTGCGTTGTTCTGTTACAATGTCCTCTCTTGTCTCAATCTCCCCCCCCCCTTTTTAAATTAATCTATTTTCTCTCATTTTTTTAATTAAGGGAAAACTAAATTAAAAATAGCGGGACATATTATAGTAACTTTTTTGTTGTCCTATTAACCTGACTTGAACCCCAGTATTGCTCTGCCCATCTTGTTCTGTCTGATTATTCTATATTCTATTTTGTTTGATAGTATCAAGTTTGAGGGTATAGGCAACCACTTTGAAGGCAATAAGATATACTATGATGCTCAATATGGAACTATTATCCTTTTTTTTGAAGTCCTGTAAGGTCCTCAGTGTAGGTTTTATTGGTTTTGTTCTGTGCTATTTTGATCAATTCTATTATACCTGATGATATAGACAACTCAATTTAAAAATAGCAAGAGGCACAATGGTAACCATTTTTGATCATCTGGTATTCTATTTTTGCATCATGTGCTATGCCCACCCTTCTGTTCTAACTGACTCTGTTTTGCTTAGTCACATTTGGTTTTATTCTCTTCAAAAAAAGTAATAAGAACCGTGGGAGTAATAAAACCCAAAAAGTCTAATTGTTATTGTAAAAAAGAGAGGAAAGGAAGGTGGACTAAGGGATATAACCGCAGGTACGTTCGAGTGTGTAGGATGGAAAACTATATTACTGAGCTTTTGTTGGCTCATTGAACGGAACTGTCTCCAATTTCATTGTATGAATGTCCACTTTATATGCTGTAATTTTGTAGTTTGGACAACTGTTTCTGGGAAGATAATATGTAACCTATTAACTGGTGATTTCTTACTATATATTTTTTTCTTGAAATACTGTATTATTTGTACCCTTTTACTTCTTTGTTTTTTATGTCCTTTCTTTTTTTCTCTTTAAATAAAAAAAAAACAAGCAGAATGAATTTAATTAAACTAAACATCAGTATGACTGTAGGCCTTAGGAAAATGTTTACTTTGCCAAGAGAAGGGAAGCTCTTAACGCATGACTTGATCTCATGAGGAGTGATGAACATGAACTCAAACTGGAGCAGGACTGCTATAACCAGCAGGGAAAGGCAGGCAGTTGGTGGGGCCTCCTGCTGCTGCTAACAGGAGCAGTGAGCTTCAGAATCAGTGTGTCATCACCCAAGGCCACGGTCATAGGCAGCATCAGGCCCTTAAAGCAGCCAATGAACAGTAGTGCCTACCAAGGCTTTATAGGAACCACATTTCGGCTCTGGAGGGTCATGAATAGATTTTGAAGAATTGCTTCCATATGCATGGGCTTAGCAAAATCAAGAGCACCCACCTCTGCTCCGAACCCCCTTTTCTTCAGTTCAGGAGGGAGACTAACATCTCATGGCTTCCAGTATTTTTATTTTTTTTTGGTACCAGAGATTGAACTCACGACTTCTTGCTTGCCAGGCTGCTGTGTGCCACTGAGCAATATCCCCCTGTCCAGTATTATTTTAAAGTGACACTGGCCTGAGGCTTGTTTGTAATTAATATTGTATCCCTTCCCAATGGTGCTTTCAAAGTTTCAGTGAAACTTTCAAGATGGAAAGGGTTTCTCAAAAATTAAAGGTTTTTTAAAAAGTTATGTGAAGTGGAGAACGTAGTAATATAAGAAAATTCTTATCATCTTGGCAAATGTCACAGACTATGCCAACACAAGATCAGCCATATGGTGGGAGAGAAAAATTAAGTCTTCCAGATGTTTTATCTGAATAACATGAAAAACTTCTTTGATTGAATTCTTTGCTTTTTATTCATGTTTGATGTTATAGACAGTCACAGATTTGAGAATATAAGGAAAAAATGAAAGGTATGCAGAAATATCTCATCAAAAATGCTTTTTGATGATAATAAAGATCCCTTTAATATTTTAGAGTTTTCTCCCAAGCAAGATTGAGGGGTTTCACATTTATATAGGTCATAGATTAGCATGTTTAGGACATTTGAAAGTTGCTGAGCTCAACGTTTAAACATCAAAGAGGGAAGCGCCACAGACTGAAGTTTGGAGTGTCTTCATCATAAAAAGCTTCTCTTTCGTGAATGTCTTAGAAAATAAGTAGTTAAACCAAAATAGAAGTTAATGTAAAAAAAAAAAAACTAAAATTGAGGAATAAAAATGAGTTTAAAAATGCTCGAGACAACAAAAGTAGAAAACAAACAAATACGGTGGCCTTGCTTGGAAGTTGGGATTTTGAGATCTTGTGGAGAAATGTGAGGCTGGGGGGTAAGTATGTGTTTCACAAGGCACAGAGGAGTCATTTAATATTTATTTTAAAATATTTTTGTTTATCAGTTGCTAATGACAGAAAGCACTTTGCCTGGATTGCACTGAGAGCTGAGTTAACAAACACTCGGTAGCTTGTAGAATATTTGGCTGAAGAGCCAAGTTCGAAAGCTGAGAGACAAAAGCTACTGTCTCAAAAATGCTTCCCACTAATACTCCTGACCCACACCCCATTTGATAAAAGAATGGGTCCTTGTACAGTCGCCTTCTCACATTATTTGCAGTTGGAACCATATCCCTTGTGGAAATTGGAGTTACCTATAATCCACAGACTGGAATCATATGTCTGAGCCTTAGCTGCAAGGGAATCTGACAACTGACCCAAAATAGGGAAAATGTTCACCGATATTGGAAAATCATAAAGGACAAATGTGCACTACAAAAATGACTCAACTATAACGACACTTTTGGAAAAGTAGTTTGGCATGTTTTGTGTAGAAATGAGTAGGAAAAAGATTAGATATGAAAAGATGAGTTGAGGCCTATTGCAATTGTCAAAGGAAGCAGTAATAAAGTCTGACCTTGTGTAAGAAAACCTCCAGGGAGAGAAGACTCTGGAATAACTAGAGATAGAATGCCAACATTCGGCAATGACTGTTGATGCCATCAGCAAAAATCAGGAAGCTGAGAGGAGGGGAGCATTGAGTCTAGTCTGGGCTGCAGGTGGACAAACAGTGCCCAGCTGGAAAGATGAAACCGAAGCTCCAAATAAAGGTGGAGACGCAGCTGTTAGAGTCACCTACAGAGAAATGACAGTTGCAAGGCTGAGAAGGTAAATTTCAAAATCTGTGGTTTTACTTCCTTTGAAAATTGATTTCTTTAACATGGTTATCAGCTACAATAATTTAAATAGAATTTAGCCCAGAGCTTTTTTCCTCCTAGTGAAAAATGGAACCGTTGAAATTTGATTCTTATCTAAATTACACACCTTTTCTGTTGGGAGGAATTTATCACCTGTCTTAAAATGATTCCCCTGTTCTTTATATAACTATGTCTTGGGGGTTTGAAGATTTAATTGTTTGTGTCTAGGCACAGGGGAGTATTATAAATAAGGAAATCCAAACCTTGCTTTTATTGCAGCCATTTTTCACCTGGCCTAAGACAACACTAACGACATTGTTGGGGGTCCAAAGAGGTTATCTCCCAAGGGAGAAAGTTTCTCCATCTCCAATCTGAGCAAGGCTCTGAAAAGAGGGGGAAAAGGTTGTTCCTGAGAATTTAAGGGCCAGGAAGTCTGTGGCATGAGCTTCCTCATCCTGTATTGCGATTCTCTACAGATCTAATGCTAGGCTCCATGGAAGGAAACGCGCTGGAAAGTGAATGGCAGTTTTGTTACCCACATGTTTAAACAAAGTTGGGGCCAGTACTTTCTTTGAAATCAGGGACACATGTCAGAGCAGCCTGAGCTGCTCGAGGGGAGGAAGTCTGAGCCACCTCTTCCTCTGTGATCAGGATGGAGGGACTCACAGGGATTGACCAAGGCCAAGGAAACCATTCCAGAAAGATCTAAAGTCCAGCACCACTCAGGACAATGGGGGTGATGCACTAATCCAGGCCATCTGTGGGAGCACACTGTCACCAGGTGCCCTCCTTCCTCTGAGAACTCATCTGATGTGCAATCCTTTTAGAAAATGCCAGAGAAAGTGTAATGTGCACACACAGATGGCTATTCTACCACAGAAGCAACTCATTCAAGGCGCCATCTTTGTTTTTTGAAAAAGTAAGAGACTCTGCAGTTACTCAACAGAAAAGAAAAAATGGCACATGGTGGAGGCCAGTAGGGAACTCCTTCTCTATAGGAGCAACCAGTCTTCTCCATGCCAAGCAGTACTTAGTTGAGTCATCTTCAGAACTTGCAAAGAGCAGCAGGAAAAGCAAAGCATTATTACTCATGTCCGGGAGCATTACGATGTGCATTTATTCTGAACAATGCTTAGCATTATTGTTCCTGAGACAGAAAGATCCTTTCACCCAACCCTCATGATAACAGAACAGCTTAGACAGGACAGGGTAGGAGTTAGGGTCTCCTACAAAAAAAGATCAGAGGACTCCCATCAGGGCTGAGGGTTAGGACTGGCATCCTGAAATTGGATGAAGTCTGGGAACACCTAGACACAAAATCCTTAAATAACAAACTGTGCTTGAATTGTTTTTCCAGAAGCTGCACATGGATGGCAGCTTCTTTGAAGCTGGCTTTTCAAGAATGGACAGGCGCAGAAGAACCCAGTTTGTTTGGTCAGTGACCTTTTGCTGTCACAAGCTCAAAATCCAACATTAGAGGATGAAATAACTCCCCTGAAAAGAAATTTTAGACCTGTGAAGAGGAGAAATGTTCATCCACACCCGCACAAAAGAGTAATAATACTCCTTCTCGCCATTCAATCAACAAGCAGCTTCTCTCTACCTTCCTATAAAGTCGCTGCTATTAATATCTGATAGGTCTGATAGAACTGAAAAGATAAGAAGTATAAAATACAAGTAACCTTTATTTCAGAAATGCGGGGAGAGATACCCCCGACCCCTCGGGGCACAGCATCTCCACCCCGGGCCGGCGATCTTTCCCCCAACAGGTGGAGTGAGGCACATAAGTAGCCTCGGTCTGGGGTGGACCCTAAGGGGCATTAGGGATGTACAGGTAGCCCATTGGTCTTAGTTTGGCGCCAGAGGTAGGTTTCTAAGGGTTGGGGTATAGGGTTAGAGGTAAATCTCTAGGGGCGGGGGAGGCAGGAGCTCCCTAATTCCGGCTGAGGCTTTTTCTGGCTATAGTGTCGGGTCTGGGCCAGCAACCCTTTCAATATCAAATAACTGGAGAAGTGGGCAAAGCTGAGGTGTTTTTGTCTTTGTTTTTGTTTTTGTTTTTGCTTTCAGCTCCTGAGCTCCTAGCCTAGGCTGGTAGCAAAGTATTTCTTTTGCAAAAACCAGTGCCACAGCACTGCCTTCTTCTGTGTGAGGGGCTGCAAGACTTCATTGTATACCAACCCGTGGGCCCCTCAAATTCAGAATTAGTACTTGCTTCTGGGAGGGGATGTCTGCTGTCAGAGGTTTTTATAAATGGCTCTGGGTGTGGCAGTGGATTATTAAAGGGAAAAGTAAAAGTTTGCTTGGCCTGAATTTTAGGTTTTACAACTGTAACTTTCAAAAATAGGGAACATACACCGGAACTGTTTGGGAGGAGTAGGAAAGCAGGGGGATGCTGCAGACTTGGTCCTCAGGGCTGAAGGCAAACAGGTACAAAGCACCAAAAACATGGAGCAGAGCACAATGGGAAAGTCGGTTAGTGGTACTGGGATAGCCGTGGTCATTTTCCTTTCGTACTGTGGCATCTTCTCACTCAGGCCTCTCTGGGAATCGCACAGAGTCACCATCAAAGCCACATGGCACTTGGAGCTGAGGTTCACAGAGCTTCTGTCCATAAAGGTGTGGGAGAGAAAGCATGGTCACAATCACTGCAGAAGCCTGCATAGTCTCCGCAGCAGCAGCAGCAGCAGGCAGCCCAGGGTCAGCTTTCCTCGGGCACTGAGCTGGCCATAGCAAGGAGTATCTCTGACCCTGCAAATCATGAAATGCATCTGAAATGTACCTGGTTGCACCTTCAGGTGAAAATAAAGCATACAAAGGGGCCAAAGAGTATCAAAGAAAGACATCTGAGCTAACAGCTTGTTCTGGGATTATCTAACACAAAAACCCAAAGGAAAGTCTGGGACTATAGGACAAGCTCCAGCCTGGTAGACAGCCCCCTGCTATGCCTTGCTCTCAAACCAGCCAGAATTACAGGAAGTTGTTGTTTATTCAGCAGCTGCTAAACAAGCATTCCTTCTTGGGTGGTATATCCCTAGGTAGAGGTAGAAAGAATGGGACAAAGGACTGGACGGCAGGAGCTTCTGACCTTTCACCTTGTCACACACTTCAGGGTGGTCCGATTCTCACCAGGCTTTAGGAAAACCCCGGTGGCCCAACCATCTCAGCACTGCCCCTCCCATCATTTCTTTTTGCTGGGCAGGCTGCAAACCTATGTCTCCCACCTGTCTTCCTCTGACAGGCTGTTGATAACAGCATCTTCTCACCTGGAAACACTAGATAGCCCCTACAACATATACCTGTTAAGCTTCACTCATCCCAGGAGCCAGTTACTATTCTTGCTGTGGTGCCAGGGGTCTCCAGAGGTCAAGAGATTTGTCCACACAGTTTAAACTCTAGCACAAAAGGAGACTGAGGCAGAAGGGTCACAAATCTGAGTCTTGCCTGGGTAACTTCAGTGAGACTTTGTCTTTAAATAAGTAAATAAACAAACAGACGTGGGATATAGTTCAATGATAGAGCACCTTTGAGTTTATTCCTAAGCCAGTATTGAGAAAGAGAAAGACTTGTTCAAAAATTATAGCACCTGCAGGAAACATTACTAGCATCTAGCATAAACCCAGAAATCGAGCACTTGCTACCTTCTAATAAAGAGCCTTAGTTGGATTGATTATTTCATTCTCTTACCATCTCAGCATTGCAGATGAATTATTGGCCCACTACACAGATGCAGAAACTACTGAGAGTGTGCATGCATCTTGCCCATAGACTTGGCATTCATGTGAACCCCAGGTAGCCTGTTGGTCCTAGTGATATGTTTCTTCCACAGCTAACACCAGCAGAATTTGAATGAACCACCAAAAACATCTTTTTTACTAGACCAGTGCTTCTAAACTCACATCACTGGAGATTCTTGTTGAGATGCAGATTATCATCCCACACAACAGGGCCAAAGGCCCTGCATTTTTTTTGGTGAGTGTGTGTGGAGTTGGTGTTAGAACCCAGGGCCTTTCACAGGTCACATATCAGGGCCACCACTCAGATACACCCCTAGCTCAGGCTTTGTGGTTTTTAACAAGCTCCTAGATGGTGTTGAGAAAGCTTATCTACAGACCCCAACCTGAGTGATGACCACCACATCGCAGCTTTTAACTGGTTCCTCCCGCCACAACTTACCCCTGCTCTCATCCTTTAAGTCTATACACAATGCTTATTATGTACTCCATGGTACCTTTCTCTTCAAAACTAGGGCAGGTAGTAACTTCTAAGGCAGTGGCCCTCTATCAGCAATGACTACAGTAGTCCTGTGGGGAGCACTTTCAATAGAAAAACAGCCTTGCCTCAATTGCAAGATCTGACAGGAATGCGTCCTGAGAGTCACACGGGATGACTGCCCTTTCCAGTATGAATCAATTGATCGCTTCTCTTATCCTTTCAATTTACTTATTCCTCAAATGATCCACATAATAACACCAAGGTACTGGACCTGCAAAATCAGAGTTTCCTTTGGGCTGAATCCTTGCCCTGAATTTTTTTTCTCCATCGTACGCGGATAGGTCAACTTCTGTGCCAATCACAGTGTGGCTGTACAGGATTGGCTCTCTTGTCTCCAACCCACCCCAGTGACACACCCTCTGTGCTTCCTTTTCTAGCCATGTGTAGCTGTGGCCCCTGCGCGTAAATTTGAGTCCCTCTGGCAAGAATCAACATCACTTCTCATCTAACACGGGTAAGACTGAAATGGCATAAACATTCATCTCCTTCCAAGCCCTGAACTCCAATTAATTTAGCTAATCAGACTCTTGGTTGAAAAATGAGGTTTTTTCAAGAGGCCTCCTTTCTCTTTAAGGATTTTCAAAGCCCAGCAGCACCCTCCGTGGTTACGTTTCTCCCTGACTTTTTTTTCTCTACAATTCCAAAGAAAGCCTCACATTGAAGAAAACTAGAAAGGCGTGATTCAGTGGTGTCAAATGCTCTCAGGATCCCTCCTTCCAGAGTCTTTGTTAATTGTACCCAGTATCTATAGTGATAAATTTAAAGACACAAGAAGTGGTAGGGTCCCACAGACACTAGACTATTGTGCTGTCCCATTAAGTTGGAACAATGAGCAGTCTTGAGTCTGTCTCCAGGGCAACCAGAAATGCCAGTCACGGTCAGGTGGGACTTGGGGATGGATTTTTTAAAAATGCTTTAAAATCACATGCTCTTTTATTTTAAAGATGAGAAAGTTAACCCTTAAGTATTTAGATAAAATTACAAATTCCTTGAACTGAATTACACAGGTTTTGCTTTTTGAGTTTTTTGTTTTTTTGTTTTTCCTGGCATTTTGATTTATGGAAAACAGAAAAAAGAAAACTTCATTCCAGGAAAAAAAAAAAAAAAAAAAGACTCTAGGCAAAATACAAAAACTGCATATAGTTGGCTCTTTGAAGTCAAATCAACTGCAGATAGAAAAAATACTTGTTTTAAAATTGTCTGTATCAACCATGTATGAACTCATTTTTCCCTAATAACTATTATATATAACAACTAGACTTATGGGTTTAGCTCTGTTGCCTATAGAAGGATGTGCATAGCAGGTTCTGGGGCTTGAGTGTCCTCTGATTTTGGTGTCCTGGCACTGGGATAAGAGAAAATTCTGGAAGCAATCCCCTTGAATAGCCGGGGACAACTGTATTAAGGAAGAGGGGGTACTTAAATATTTATTTTAGTATTTAAATATCAACAGATCCACTGACAACATAGCATAACCTGCTGGGCATTCTGATAGGTGGTCTTAAAATTTCTACCATCAAACTATTTCTTTAATCATGGAATTTCTTGAAAACCCAAGGCAATCAAATACAAAAGTCCAGAGCTCTAAAAGACACATTATAGGCAAAAAGCTCCTAGCCCTGTTGGGAGAAACTGCCAGCCTGTCCCATGGAGACTCTGCCTATGGCTTCTCAGACTGGCCTGGTCCCATTCTGCCCTGCTCGGTCCTCTGCACTCTGCTTTAATTCACCGTTATCACCGATCATGCATGACCGCTGACCTTGACAGCATTTTTACTGGCTGACTGTGGTGTCCTTCATCGGACATGATTTAACGTGTTTGGTCGGTCGTCAGGCATATTTATGGTGACTAGAAATAAAAGTGACTATTAGATCACTAAACAGAGCAATTACAGTTTTTTATCATTCAAAAAGTATTAAGATCTGATTCCTGGGTCACAGTAGCCATGTGCAAGTACTGAGCAGTCACCCAGAATGGAGGGCGCTGAAGAGACGTCCCTTTCATCACAGACTGTTCCACTGAGCAGGGCTAATCTGAAGACCTCACTGCTTCCTATCTCAGCCCCAAGGAGCTGGCTGTCTGGACTGTAGTATCTTCATCAAATTCCTCCAGCTCAGAGTGTATGAAACGGAAATCCAGAACAGGGGAAGTAACTCTGTTAGCATTCTTGTGACAGTTCTGGGGAGTAATTCACTGTCTAGATGCTCACCCCACCTTTTCACCAGTCCCAGTGTTTCTTTCTGGGACTGTTAGGGCTGACACCGCAGGGAAAGAGACCCCAAGGACTCAACTCTTGGTGAGGAAAAAAAAAAGTTTATTTCCATGCGCATGGGGTCCTCCAGGCAAATGAGTGCGGAGGGCCCCGAGGGGAATTTGTGCAGGGTTTTTAAGGGCACAAGCGGGAAGCAAGCAGGTTTACAAAAGCAGATCACATTGGTTAATTTTGAACGGCGCAGGACTTGGCAGATGCTGATTCGAGGGGTCTGGGGCTGAGTAACCATGGAGACTGAGGGTCCTGGTCTGATCTCAGAGTGCCAGGTACAACTCGGTCTCGTTTGAACAGCACATTCCTTTACTTATCTTTACCTTTACAGAGGACAGAACATCTTGTGGTTAATGACTAGCAGATGCATTCCTTCCTGTCCTGCTCCGATATCTCAAGGAGGAATTAGGGAGTGAAACATTTCTTACAGCTCTGTTCTATAGCTCAGGGGGGTTACATTACAAACGGGGAGTCGATTCTCTCAGGACAAGCTACCGTGCTGTGCAGGGGGAATTTTGAGCTTGTGATATCCAAAGGTCATTGACCAGACAAACTGGCTTCTGCATTCTTGACAAGCCAGTTTCAAACTGTCTATAAGTAGATCCTGGCAAAACAATTTGAATACTTTATTATGTAAAGAATTTATGCTTGGGTGTGCCCAGGTCTTAACTGATTTCACTAGGAACAGTTGAATACCACCTTCATTGCATCATATTTGGGCAGAGCCTGGCTATCTTAGTTGGCTGTTTATACAAGCTTCTTTGTCAAGGTGCGAAGAGATTCATTCCTTTGGGTTTTACAGGTTTCTCCTTTATTATCGATAGTGGGAGAGAGTGAGGAGACTATAACTGGTTTGGGCGGAAAGAGAGAGATAGAGTCAGGGATGGAGGTGAACAATGTGGATGTTGTTACTTGATTTACTAGCCCACCCACACCCCCCTATTTTAAAACATTACCCATCATATTACCAGCATAGTGTCAGGTAAATAGGTGTTCACCACATACCTGTCTATACTCAGTTTTAAATGCATTTTTAAGAACATTTTATCACATAAGAATTCAAATTTAATACATTCAAATCACTTTAAATTATGTCCACCCTTCAAGACTTCAAATGAATTTTTGAACTGGGAGTGTATGCAAGAGGTTCATAAATTATAATGATACTATTTTTAAGGCAAAATTTTCAAGCATTATTTGACTCATGAACAAAAAGTTACCTGCCCCACCATCTCAAGCAAGACGACTACTGTCTTTTCTGCCTTTTCTCCCTCTCCTTTTTCCTCCTCTTCCCTTCCCCTCTCCTTCTTCCTTTGGAAGGTAGTGTCTTGTATTTCTCAGGGCAACCTCAAGGTCCTGTGCTCCAATGTTCCTCCTGAATCATCGTCCCAAGTAGCTGAGTTGCTCATGTGAACCATCACAGCCAGCTAATTTCATTCTATTTACTTCTTTCAAAGCAAAAATTTTTAATGGTAGTTTGTTGCATACTGACTAAAGGTCTGTGAGAGTCAGCAGAGGATACACAGTTGTATTGCAGCTTGATGTGAGGCTGTACCACCCCAGGTAGATCTTCACCTTTTAGAGAACTCCTGGCTCTTGCCATCTCTGATTCTCGCTCTCCAACCCAAGTTTCTGAATCCCAGCCCATCACTTAGACTCCACCTTGTGTGCCAGCTATGATCCAAGTGTCCCCTCTAAAACTCAGGGTGAAATGAACAGATGGCATATTAAGTGGTGCCTGGGTCAAGTGGGCTCTGCCTTCATGAATGGATTAATGTGATGACCACAGAGTGGGGTAGTTATGTCAGGAGTAGGCTTTGGATAAGTGGATAAATTCAGACTCTGTTTCTGTGTCTTTCTCACGTGTGTAAGTGTGGCCACATTATGATGCAGCACTGAGACCCTTACTGTGTGCTTGGACTTCCCAAGCCTGCAGAATCATGAGCCAAGTAAATACATCTGTATTCTTTATAAACTACTCAGCCTCGGGCCTTTTGTTATAACAGCAGAAAACAGACTAAGACAGTGCTTAACTAAGGAAACCCTAAAAATAGTGCCCTATAAAAAAGTAGAACTTCATTTCTCACATAAAACAGCAGAGAAAAATGCAGATACCTCTGTCTTCTGGAATTAGGCTCCTTCTGCCTTGTTGTTTCACTAGCCTTCATGCATCACATCCTGATCTAAGATCTGCATTCTGGGTGATAGAAAAAAGTAAAAGGAAAGAGCATTCTCTCATACCCTAGAAAATTCCTTTTTCTCTCACAAGGCTAAACTTTGTCCCATGGCTGCTTCTATTTGCAAAAGAGGTTGGGATATCTCATCCCTTTCCCATAAAGCTTCCAATACAAAAACAGAGTTGAGCAATAAAGTCAAAAATAGACAGTAGGCAGACATCCACCAATCTCTGCCGCCTACCACATGCGGGGCCTGAGGCACAGTCCGAGGCCTAATGTACCATCTTCAGATGCAAAGTAATAATCCATGCCCTCTGATAATGGAACCGTTAAAAGCTGTTAATCTTGAAAAATTTTATTCAAATAACCAGCATTCTTTTTATAGTGTCTATGGTAAAGTGCGAATCTTACCTTGTGAATGTTTTCCTTTTACCATAAGCTGGAGTAAAGTTTATATCACTAGGTGTAACTATTATAAACGTTCATATATATGAGGACAAAACCCTTGCCAAGGCAGTAACAAAGCCATAAAGCATGAAAAGCTATGGAATTAGAACATCTATTCTTTTATACATATAAAGAAACAGTAAATTGGTCTTATTGACCCTGGTATTTTAAGTTTCCAATTATCCTGCTGATTGTAGCATCTTAGACTAGGACATGGAAATATGGAAATAAATGAATGTTGCCATGAAAACCCTAATTTTTTAGAACATAACTTTCAAATAACTCTGTGCCTTTACTTTTTATGCGTAAAGAGAAGAAAGAGAACAGAGTGTGAAATACCAGTGTGTGTGACACACACAAGACAAAGTCTATGGAGGCTTTGATGTTAATTCTTCATAGGTAAGAAAGGACCTGATCATCACTTCAGCTGCTGGGCATAGTCAACTGGGGATAATTAAACCACCATCAAGTTTTTGGAGCAGAAAAAAAGACACATATTTTTCATGAGAGAAAAATGCTTCTCTCTGTTCTGTCCCCTAGAGATCCTAAACACACAGCAAGAATTTCTCTTTAAATTAATGGTTATTTGGCCTGGAGATACAGCTTAGAGGCACAGCACCCACCTGGCAAGCATGAGGCCCTAAGTTTGATTCCCAGTACCAAAAAGAGAGAGAGAGAGAGAGAGATGTAAATTAAACCAACATTGAAATCCACTCCAGAAAGACCGGCTATTGTCAACAAATCAACCAATAATAAATGTTGGCAAGGCTGTGGTGAAAAAGGAGCTTTTCTCCACTGTTGGTGGAAGTATAGACAGGAGCAATCACTGTGTAAATCAGTGTGGAGATTCCTCAGAAAATTAGGACTAGAGTTCCATTCGACCCTGCTAGTCCCCTTCTGGATATCTTCCAAAAAGAATTAAAAACATCGAAGCACAGTGATATATGTACACCTATGTTCATAGAGGTATGATTTGGAAACAATCTGAATGCCATTGACTGAGGAATGGATAAAAATGATGTGGTATTTTTATACAATGGAGTACAACTCAGCCTTAAAGAAGGATAAACTGGAGACTTTTATAGGTAAATGGACGCAACTTGAGACCATACTCATTAGTGAAATAAATAAGACACACGTGTGTAAACATCATATCATCTCACTATTGTGAGAAGCTGAAAGTAACATTTGTGTATGTGTGTATATATGTGTATGTATCTGTATATAAAATAGTTAAGATAGTTATACTACTGATTTCTATGATGAAGAGAGATCTGTGTTGGTATTGTTCGGACAATTGTAAACAGATGTCTTTAATCTCTGGGTGAATGATTTGGGGATGACAATGCACAGTGTATGCACCATTGTTGCCTCCTGATTGACATGTTTTGAAATTTTTAGTTTTTCTTCTTTTCTTTTCCTTGAAATAAAATGGATTTGAAAAAAAAAAACTACAAAAAAATAAGGAAAAGAATAGCTCTGAGGGGCTGGGGATTTAGCTCAGCGGCATGAGCACCTGCCTTGTGAGCAGGTGGTCGTGAGTTCAATCCCCGGCACTGATTAAAAAAAAAAAATAGCTCTGAAAAAATATATAAAAATATAAATAAATAGGCAAGCTATGTAAAAAAACAAGCATGAAGTTGGTTTTTTGTAGCCAGTATTTCACTTGCATTCTCCCTGAAGACTGATGTCAGACTGTGATCGGAAACAAACCTCTTTTCCCAAACCCAAGTGTATCTGAGTTCCCAGAGTTTCTCTGTGTGCCAACCCAACAGCCGGGTCAGACTGCAGAGGCAGTTACCATGTTATTTCTTCCCTCAGCTCTGTGGTGTTCTGCCCCCTCTGCCACCTCTGGACTTCCATGTGTGCCCTGGCTCCCTGTGGCACCTTAAGAACACCGCTGTCACTGGAGGCTCCCAGCCTCACGCCTCACGACACAATCATATCGTTCTAGCCAGCACTGGCTGCAGAATCAGTAGAGATGTTGAATGCTATGGCCCTCCAGCACAGGAGCCAGCTTTGATGGGAGTGGGCATTCCACGGCAGACATTCGTATCTCCCAGCGTCTGCCTCCCCTTTTTCAACGATGCTAGAACCCACAATTTTACCTCTGCATGTGGCTACCTATACAAAGACCACCATCCGCAGCTTCTCCCGTAGTTAAATGTGAACGCATATCTCAGTGTGGCCAGAAAGAGATAAATGGAAATGGCAGCAAAGGGTTATGGCCTTTGTCCCACTTCCTCCTTTCTGTCTGTATGTAAATTCAATGAGTAGCTTCAGTAGCTATCTTGAGTGGTGAAATGACCTGGGAAATGGAAATAACACATGAACTAAAGAAAAAAAGAGGAAGTGAAGCAAAAGGAGGAGGAGGAAGATAAGGAGACATGGAATACAAGACATGGAATACTCTTGACACTATGGAATACAAGCTAGCTCAGACTGTATATGGGTTTATAGGACAGAAGAGAAATATCTTCTTTCTTGATTACGCCACTGTTACTTACACATTGGTCACAGATAACATGCTAGGGACATAGAGCTAGCCGGATCCAAATAGTGACCAGGTGAACTGGCATCTCGTCTTCTAGGGCTATTTCATGGTCCTTGTCCCATATCCCAGTGCCCTCGGATGCCCTCTGCCTGCCTCTGCACTGTTGCCTTCCATGCAATGCTCACGCACTATAAATTTACTTTTTTCTAATTTGCATTCTGGTTTGGTTTGGGTTGGGTTCTGAGGATTGAAACCAGAGCCTTGTACATACTAAGACATGCCCAGCTCCCTGAAATTTTTCAATCATCTGCTTGTATCCAGACTTATCCATTTTATATCCCATTCCCTTGAGATCTGGCAGATGGCTGGCTAGGTGATGGGGTCATAAAATGTATACTAAGTTATTAATGGGAAGTAATGGATGTTCTTATTCTAATACAGGGTTCTAACAGGGCTTGGTGACTAAACCCGAGGAAGCACTCACATGGGCCTTGCTGGCAGGCAATTATAGTGGGGACTGTCAAGCAGGCAAGCTTTTTGACATTTGATATAAGAAATACAGTTCAGCAGACTGTCGGGCAGCTCCAAGTTTACATATATAGCATGTCAGATCCAATTAGGATTTCCAGATACTTATCTCAAGTTTCTCCATACAGTGCTTACTCGGGCAAAATCATACCAGTGTTGTTCAAAATAGGATGTGTGGAACTCGGTAAGAGGAAGTATGGGAGTTGACAGTTGGAAAACTTCTCAGGTTTTCAGAAGTTACTTTTTATTTGCTTTTGCTACCATGGAAATTAGAAACAGTGTTTGAAAAAGAGCCATTGTGCCCAACAGAGGGAAGAGCCTTGGAAGTTCCCACAATTTTTATCAGCTGCAGAGTCCTCACCCACTCCAAATGTGCATCTTGTTTAAGCAAAGACAGGATTCCATAAGGAAGCCGTACTTCCAGAGAAGTCCCTTCCTGCAGCCTAAAACCCTGACTCCCAAAGTCTTTCCATTTGGAAATTGTGCGCCATTGTGGGTTGACACAATATCATGCTCCTTATTCAAACCATCAAAGCCAAATCCAAATTGGAGAAACAGTGAGAGTTTGTCATTTACTTCAGGATCGTATCTTCATGGGTTGTTTTCTAACCTCAAAAGTCACCGCTAGCTAACAAGGAAGTGTATAATAAGGCAATACTGCACACTGCCTGCATCATCCAGTACTGCCTGAATACACGCCCCCTTTTCCTTAGCCTCCACTGGCATCGCTTCCAGTTGAAACCAGAAATGATCATGTAAGTCTGTGTCCCAGACCCCAAAGTAGCAGTTTTTGAAAACCATGTAACTTTAAACCAACTTCCTTAAAAATAGCAGTTCCCTGAAAATCAGGGCTTCCCTGGAAACTGGAAGGAAGTAACTTAGTGCTAAATATTTTATCTTTCTTTTCAGAACCCCTTAAAAATAAAAAAAGATCAGTCTTTTTTTTATTTCCTTTCTTTCACCCTATTAGTATTTACAAAAGTGGACCCCTATCAGAAAGTGGATTAAAAAATAAACTATCAAAATAATTTCTCACAATTATATATATATATATATATACACATATATACACACACATTCACCTGCCTTTCATTCAGATTTCCCTGTATATGTAAGACATATATCATATCTATTACCTTGTATAAATGTATGTATCTTAAATATGATATATATAAGGGGATACGCAGACATAAGCTCCTTTCACTGTGTAAGAAATGTCCCCTTAGTTCAAACTCAGCCTAGTCAACTCACTGACTTTGTAAGACCCAGTTTCTAAATAAATAAATACTGGAAAAAATAAATAAAAAGACAAAGTGCCTTATTATATACTTGTTGTTTTAAATTCTTTTTTTTTTTTTTTTTTGTCTTTTTCGTTTTTATCGGTACCAGGGATCGAACTCACGACTGCCTGCTTGCAAGGCAGCTTATGCCACTGAGCTAAATCCCCAGCCTTAAATTCTTGTCTTCTGAGGTCAGCAGGTTACAGTGGCCCCTTCTTGAGATCAGACTCTCGGGACCCATTGTTGAGAGCCAGAATCATATTGTGGGCTGTCAGCCTGCTCCTGGGTGCTGGGGGGGAGGAGAAGGCATCTTCCGACAGCACTGTCACAATGGCCTGGTAGTCTTGTGAGAGACAAGATAGAATAGGTGAAGCAACAGCAGAACAATGTTAATTGAAGATAATCAGCAGTGATGTCATGCTGTAAATCAGTCCCTGTAGTCACCTGCTACATGCCTAAAAATAGATGTCAGAGGAGTCAGGAAGTAGGTGGGAGAGAAGGGGAGAAGCAAGAGTTGGCCCATTGGGGAGATCTGAGTCAGGCCAACCTCAGGGAGAGCCCTCAGAACTGCTCTAGTAGTTATTTAGGTCACAATTTAATGCCATTACAGATCTTTTATGAACTTTTGATTTTTGAGACATTCATCACTGGTTAAAAGAATTCTGATGTGGGGCACTTCCTAGTTCTTCAGAAATTGAATGAGCACTTAGATAACACCATAGGAATGACTCTTAGCCACCTGCCTCACCCATCTGGAAAACAACGTGGGTCGTTCTCCCAATAAACCCTTTGACTGAAAGGAAAGAGAGTTACTTCCACTAAAAAGTTGTTAAAGGGAAATAAGTGAAAATGGAACGAGGTTTTGATCTTACTTCCAAGCTCTATTATGCATGAATAATGTCTAGTTCTAATCTTTTTTGTAAAATGAGTAATAATTTAGATGCACTCAAGTCAATATTTAATTAGCCATGAGTCCAAAATAATTTGTGCCTTTACTAATGTAAAATCCCTGCCATTAGAAAAGAAAATTCCAGTGTAAAATGAGTAAGCATTTGCTTCTAATCCTAGATTTAAATAAAGGTTACTTGTACACATGATTTGAAGTTGTGGCTTTGTGTTAAACAAGATGGAGAGGAAATGGTCCAGCAGACTAGTTGGCCACAGATTATAGGATTCAGAAAAATATCAATTTATTATTTTTAACAAAACTGTATAATTATCTGTAATCTGCAGTGAAGTTTATTGAGCATTCTAAATTTTTCTCTAATTCACTCGTCCTGTGTTTTTTACACTTGGATGAATTTAAAACACACAGTGGGAAGTATTTGAAAATACTGTTTTTAAATTTTACTGGACTCTCCCATATCACTCTCTATTTCAAAATTCTGTGTGACACTAATTCTCCTTTCTGTACTTTCACAGTCATATTATCTCAGCCATGGTCACAGATTTATAATTTGTAATTATCTCACCTTATCAAACAGGTCTTCTGTGATTGACAACGCCCTCTACCTCTCCAAAATGCAGATACTCTGGTGACTGTGTAGTACAGGTGTGTTTGGCATTCGCTTCTGAAGAAGCTGTTACCGGTCCTCTAGATCTGTGAATTGGTTGTGACAACCTGTATCTTTCAGATTTTCTTTTGCAAGTGCTTAACATCTTTGGACATTTTCAGAACTTTGCAGGCTTTGCCCAATGGAAGGGCTTTTGGTAAATGTAGGTAAGCCAAATTATTTTAAGTGCAACAGAGCTTTCAAGCAAATCCTTTAGTTGCTACTTAGCAGAGTGAACGATTCCCTTACAAAGCCAATAATTGCTTCCTAATGCTCAGCATTTGGGAATCTGGAGTTTAATCCATCAGGTTTGCTTTAAGCAGGTATGTGCTAACCTGAGGGTTAGTCTTCAGGCTGAATTTTAATTTGAAGAGTAAAAGAAGCAAAGGAAGATTAGTCTTCTCACATTCTTGTTTTGGCAAGTTTGATGATTGCTAGGTAAAGACTAATAATGTGCTCCTGCAAATGGAAGGGAATTCAAGGAATCTGGGGTGAGTTGAGCCAGTCAGGGCAAAGCAGGCTCATAGTACAGCCGCTGTCTGAATATGTGGATTTTTCTCTTCATATTTTCAAAGTTGTTTGGGACATTACACCCTACAAAAGGAAACAAAAAGCCAAAAACAACAATATTCCAAATTCTCAAAAAACAAAGGATAAATCTGAGTCTGATTCTATTCAGAGTAATAACAATAATAGTAGATACATCTAGCACAAAGGCATTGACAGGCAGAGAAAACAATGCCTAATTTGATGTAGTAAATCAAAACCACTAGGATGGAAAAAGAAGCAATTAGCCAAAAAGGCATGTTTTCCTAACCTGAAGAACATAAACCTAAAAATAAAGCCTGTTTCCTATCGAGAAAGGCTGGACTGTGCCCTTTAAATTCATCCCCTGTGCCCCTGGATTACATGCTTCTGCCTTGTGTTGCTGCCATCTGATCCTCCAGGGAGGAAAAGAATCTGACATTGTCCCTGCCAGACCTTCAAAGTGAACGAAGTTGGTCCTTTGTTTCAGAGCTTTTCCTCCTTCACAAAACGCTGATACAGTTTCTACAAAACAGAGGAAATCGGATGGTGGGAGCAGGGTCAGGTTGCGCAGAAAAAGAATTTTTCTTCCTGCAACCAAGACAGGATGCATTTAAAGTCATCTCCTCAGGGACAAAAGATCTGTTCAATCGATGGTCTAGACCCTGTGTGCTTTAAGAGTTTCTTTTGGGGACTCTATGTCCACTTGGGAATTAAGAGGAAAATCTGTGCCACCTTTCTACCCTCACCCTCTCGTGGTCTAAATCTGTCTTGAGATTTTAGCTGGATGTTCTGTAAAGTGAGGCATTTTCTAAAGGAAACCTCCAATTCTGACTGCTTATCTTAATCAACCTCTGAACTTTTCTTTCAGCTTTCTAAATCCAGTGTGCCCGACTGCTGGAAACTGAGCAAGAGAGCATTTCAGGAGATCAGTCAAAGATAACAGGAGGCTTTTGAACTTTTTTAGCTTAAAACAATGCTGTTTGCAGAAATCATGAACAAGAGTACTATTATGAGCATTTAATTATTTCTATGAATACATTACAAACTCCTCCATCACTAGAATGTAATAACTCAAACCTGCTTATAATGAAGTTTAAATGAATTTCATTCCATGAAAATGACACAAAAATCAGATAGGCAAACAATGGTATTTTCCCCTGTTGGTTCCTCATGATTGTCGCTCCATCAGAACAGAAGAGGAGTGTTGTTCCTGGCATGTAAGATAGGATATAAACACAATTTTCATCATAAATCCCAAGCCCTAATTAAATCGTAGGGCAACTCCAACTACTTCAAGGACATTATGAAATCTTTTTATAAAATACTCACTGAAGTTCAATAAATGAGCTGAAAAGTTAGATACATGACTTGAAAGACTTTGGGTGGTAGAAGCATACATACTTTTATAAACATACTTATTCTACTGCTCACATACACAAAATATAAATCTTTTCCAGGCACCATGTGTTCAAAGCAATCTCAGATTGAGCTTTGGCTATCAAAATAAGCATTTCAAATACATT
This sequence comes from Cavia porcellus, assembly GCF_034190915.1. Classification (NCBI taxonomy): domain Eukaryota; kingdom Metazoa; phylum Chordata; class Mammalia; order Rodentia; family Caviidae; genus Cavia; species Cavia porcellus. The sequence continues at coordinate 36,522,066 of NW_026947504.1, read as the reverse complement.
CAGTGCTGGTTATTTAAATATTATGCAATTTAGGGAACTTTTCTTTTTCTTTCTGATTATATTGCATTTTGGTGAATTGTGCCTTAGGAATTTACTTTCCAAGATGGTTTGTTTCGTAACAAAGAGAATTTGAAAGTCTTATTCAAATACTATTTCAACTTGGGTAAAAATGTTAAATAGGACCAGGGAAAGGGGGATTTAAATAAATGCATATATTGTGATATAGACTTATAATGGTACATTATTTATCACATTATATGACACATTTAGTGTGTTATTTACAAAAAGTTGTGATGCATGCAAAGCATTTACAATAGCGAAAAAAAGCAAGATTATTAAATTTTGCATATATAGTATGAGTCCAAATATTTAAAAGCAATACTAAAAATAAAAGTGGTGAGTAGGGTAGTGGTAAAGGATAGGGTTCAAGGTGGAATTTGTTTTTCTGGTTTTAGATTCTTTCATATTTTTTTTAACAAGAATGTGTTACTTTTGTTTTTGTGATTTATAACCAAGTTTTAAAAGACAAATTCCTTTGTGTTTCTTTCTGAACTCTATGTTTCTTGTGTAGTCTTTTTATTTTTGCAAAGGTTAGAGATAAAGAGGCCCTTCAGGCACTGCCATAAAAAGTCCTGGAGACTTGTGGTTACAATCCAGTTTTACAAAGTGTGGATCAAAAGGCTAACTTGGACAGGTTTTTATCCAGATGTACCACACCATGCCCTCAATAATGATATCTCAGTCAGTGACAGACTACATATATGCTGGTGATCCACAAGGTTATACCATGTAGTGATACCGTGTCTGTCTCAGTTTGTGTAAGCCCGCTCCATGATGGTCCCACAATGATCAAGCTATCCAGCTGTGCGTTTCTCAAACATATTGGTCCTTAAGCAATCCATGAACATACATAGTACATTGTACATATGTTAAATAACTGTCAGCAATTATTTAGATACTTTAGAAAACAAAAGATACTTTGTTTTTTTAATTCCTCCAGGTAATAGTAGACAGCTTAGAGCAGTGGTGGCGACCCTATGGCACGCATGCCACAGTGGGCTGTTTGTATCATTGAAAACTCTACAGGGTTCGCCATCACTGCAGAGTCTAATGAACAACAGTGTGCAAGGAAACACAGAAAACTCAAGATAGTTCCGAAAGAGATTCAATTGTTCTTTCCAGAGAGGAGAAGGAAACCTATTCTTTTTGATCGGAGGCATTTTACTAGGAGGTCTGCCAGAGCTGGGACTAACGTACATAAAGAACTGAGCATAAACCCTGCGCTGTGTTTAGGTAGAATAGCATGGCCTGGAGTGTAGACAGGAAGATACAGAGTCTAGGGAGTTAAACCAAAGCAGAGTGGCAGAACATCTGTGACTCATGAGGCCAGACACAGCCATCTTTGCTTTGGGATTCAAACCACCTGAACCAAACTAGACCATTTCATTTCCCTTGGCCACCTACATGTGGACAGATTGCATCTTGGCCATTACCACTTGGGGAAAGTTATTTTCATCACCACATTCATAAAGATGAACGAGTCTGTATGCTGCTGTCATGGAGATCACCTTCCAGAGGGTAGAAGGGAGAGTCTCAAGCTCTTCCAGAAATAGAGGCAATGACTCTGTGCTGCTGCACAGGCCCCTTGATGGCCCTGCCGAAATAGTGGTGCTAATTAAATTGGCATTCCTCATCTGCTCTGCAGCAGCTCCTGGGGAACTTGTGTATTCTGACATGTAAGCTTATTTCTGTGACATCCTCTCTATCTCTGCCACAACTCTGTCCTGCGTATGACCTTCTGCCATGGCTGCTGTAGGGAAACAGTTTGGCAGATCCAAAATCCAACGAGATAGCCCAAATCATCACCATTTCTTTTAAAAAATCTTTTGAATTGACAAGTGAGCATTGAATATATTCACAATGTTCAATGTGATGGTTTGACCTAGTTATATGCTATATAATGATTGTCGCAGTCAGATTAACTAACAAGGCATCTCCATCCATGTTGTATCGGGGGCCTTCAAAATGTGTTCATCTTACAGTTGAAAGTTAGTGCCCTTTAACCAACATTGTGCCATCCCCCAGCCTGCCCACAATCCATGTCAACCACCATTCTGGTCTCTACTCCTATAAATTGGTGAATAATTTAGCTTGATTATGGTTTAAAGAAACTCTAGATGATTTCATTTCTTCAACTTGTTCTTCACAGAGCAATGAGAGCAACTAAATTACAAGGTCTGTGTTGATATTCTAACATTGCCTGCCTGCTAGGGTTCAGATCTGGAGTGTGCCAAAGGCTTGATCTCCAGTGTGGGACTTTGGGGAGCTGTTAGAAATCTTAACAGATGGCACCTAGTGGGAGGTTTTAGGTCATTGAGCTGTACCCATGGAGAGGACTCTGAGGTCCTGGTCTATTCTCTCTCTTTTTCACTTTCCAGTCATGACCTGAGCAGTTGTGCTCCACCATGCACTGCTTATGTTTATGTAGGTGAAGTGAATTTAGAATCACAAACCCAAGGCAGTAGATCATAAATTGAAACCTTTGAAGCTGTGAGCCAAAATAAACCTTCCCTCCTTATACATTGATTACCTAGAGTGTTTGTTTCAATGACAGTTGACTAACCCATGCTTAAACCCTGCATGGTTTCCCCATGCATGAATCCCAAATATTTGTCATAGCTCCGAGGATCCTTGCAACCTATTCAACTCTGACTTCTGAGGTCATCCCATGTCACTTCTCCCACAGACATCACACTCGTGCTACCCCAACCTTCCACCTCTTTCTTGAGCTGATAAGCCTGCTTCCTTCTCAGTCTTAGCATTTGCTGGTGGTAAAACTCTTCCTCCTACTTTTTCCCTTTTAGTTTGATTGTGTCATAGACACAATTTTTTGAGCTAAAGCTTTCAAACACAGCTATGCTTAAATAATTCTTAAAAGCCTAACATGCTGCTAAGCAAAATGATCAGTGTTTTGTAACCAGTTGAAGCTTAAAGTCTGCATAGTGAGGCAGGGGGCACTAGGTCTTCCCCCTGGGAGGAAGACAGCTGGCTGGTCCTGAACAGGCCTCTGGAGTGACACTTCCTCAATAACTTTACCAAAATCCCAGTTCCGGATCTTCTCTTTGTGTGGCTTATCTCCCTGCCATCAGTCCTCAATACACAGGTCCTTCTTCAGAGAAACCTTCCCAAGCCCTCGGTTTGAGTTACCTTCATCCTGTCGCTTTGGCTTCCTCTGTCATTGTATTCAAAGCACTTTGCACAGTCTGAGTGGCCGCACTTATTTTAATTATTCATTTATTTCTTTGCTTACTTTTCTGTTTTTTGTTTCTCCACTCCAGAATGTCAGACTCATCAGAACCAGGATTTTGTTTCCTTTGTTCAGTGCTATAGCCCAGATGTCCAACACCATCTGCACAGAAAGTGCCAAGTTCTGTACTAAAGCAGTCAACACCCAGGGGCTTTGTATAATTGTTTATGACTTCTCCATACTATGCTCCATTTTTCCAAAATACTTTTGTTTCCTGAACTGCTTGGTAAGTTTTTTACAAATAAGTTTGCCCATCATGTTCCAGCAAAATCTAAAAAATCTGATATTTTAATTCCCTGAACAACTTTACTTAAGTTTATAATTTCCATTAATTCTCTCTCTCTCTCTCTTTTTTTTTTTTTTTTTTTTTTTTTTCATTTTTATCAGTACCAGGAATTGAACTCACGACTGCCTGTTTGCAAGGCAGGCGCTTATGCCGCCGAGCTAAATCCCCAGCCCCTCCATTAATTCTTTTAAGGTACTAAAGCATCTCAATGTTTTTTCCTCTCCTCTTTGCCCTGTTTTCAGATCTACACAGTCAAGGAACCCAAGCTGACATCCTAGTGGACTACACACAAAGAATTGCATCACTCTTAAGATCTTATAATTCTGTGTGACACTGGAATAAATCAGCTAATCAAAACATGAATTTTCTTTTAGTTGCTTGTGCAGGTAAAGTGAATTTAAGACCTACAGCTAGTCAGGGTAGCTGAGCTAACAACAAAGGCTAAAACAAACAAAAGTGCAAACTAAACAAAGTGAAAAGCAAAGGAAAATATCCACTTTTTACTAAATACTCTCTAGTGAATTAACCCATAAAAATGATTTGTTCCAAAAATGATAGCTCTCTCTTCTTAATGTGAGAGCTCTGTCATAGCTGGCAGTCAGCAAAAAGAAGGTTTTACAAGAATGAAAATAAGCACACTCGTGGTGCTATAAATAAGAAGTGAGAAGGGAGTCTGAGCAAAGGCATAGCAGCACCACCAAAGCACAAAGGATCACAAGCCACTGTCTGGAGAATTGCAGCACACCCCTGACAGTGGAGGTACCGACGGTTTATAATTAAGAATTTTAATTTCATACTTCACCTCATACGAATCATCAGTAATGTGGTTTGTTTGTCAACGTGTCTGATTTACTGCAGGAATTGAAACGAAAAAGCACAAGTCCATGATCAAATATAATTGGAGTTTAATTTCTGAGCTGAACACCTCCAACAATAGCTACAATTGCCCTCCCCAAAGTATTTTTATAACTGTCACTTGGCATATTCCAAAGGCATGGCCTTATTTAGAGTGAGCTAGTCTGTAAACTTAATTATCACACAGTCTAAAACCAGCAGATCCACGAGGTGGGAGGTAACACACTCAGGCTTCCTACAAAATCATTCATTTTGTTCAATGGGCAGCCTGGAAGGAAATTTGAATTTGCAATTTGACAGGCATTTCTTCAGAGCACTTTAACAAAGAAAAGAAGCTTGGGTAGATATACTTGTGTCCTCCTGGGAGGGAAATGGCAAGCAAAGAAGAATGAAAAGCCACTAGATCTCCCAACACTCTGTCATACCAGGATGAGTGTCTAAACATGTCATCATTTTATACTAATAAAAATCAGTGGTATGATCGGCTTTTAAACAAATGGAAACATTGGGTTTCATTTACTGTTTCACAATGCAGAGGTGCCTATAATCATATTTGTGTGGAGGGTAGGAACACCTTTCCAGGAAGATGACAAATCCAAGTGAAATAGGTGGATAAATTGTATCCTTAAAAGACAGTAAACTCAAAAGGCAATATTTTATTAAATATAACTTCCTCCTGGGTCCCCAAAGCTTCTTACTTTTTTTTTTCCTGTTTATGGATGAAAAGTGTATTGTATGAGTTAAGGAGAAGAAAGTTTGTGTTTTGAGAACTTAATTCACCATTTTAATATTGAGTTAGTGCAAATCAGCACATGGTACCATTTCTAATGGTGTTCTCCTTCTCTTTCATTCTTCTCAGAATAAAACAGACCTGAGTTTGAATTTCAGGGACTTTTAAAAAGTTATATATCTGAGTCTCTTTTCTTCATCTGTAAAGATGGGCATAATGGGGCCAGTGATATAATTTCGGTAAAAAGTACCTGCCAGACAAGTGCAGGTTCTTTTTTTGTTTTTCCCAATTTTTTTTTATTTTAAAGGGTGTGAAATTAAACACAACAAAACAGAACAAAATAGGACATAGGAAAGTAATGCAAGAGATATAAATTTCAAAGCTAGATGACCTGAGATCTTCACTGTCTATCTTATTGTCTCTTGTTTTCTACCAAATAGCTGTCCATGTCTTTGCAAAAGGAGAATTCATACAAAAAAAATAGTATAAAACTGATCTGAACAGAATGAGAAAGGGATTTTAGGTCTTTAGTGACAATAGGGAAGTCACTAATGGGTGTCCTAGAGCCTCTTGTTCTCTTCAAAATAGCTGTCCATACTTTCATGTATATTGAAGTTCAACAAAACAAAACAGGTGGGAGGAGGGGTTGCTTGGTTTCCCAGTGCTCCAGGTCCCAGCATGGTGCAGGTCCCAGTAAACATTGGTGGTTCCTGTCCTGGGCCACTGCAGCCTGCCACGCTCACAGATGCTCACCAGCGCAGGGAGGGGTTGCTTCGAGCTGTTTTTTTTCTAATGAATTGACCATTTCACTGCCCAAGTTCTGAATTGGCCAGCGGACCATAGAGAGACATCTCTTTAAGCTCCAGCTCGAAACCAACAGCGTCAGGAAGCTGCTGGCCTTGATTCAGGGCCAGGAAGTGCAGGTTCTTGAGTTCAATTCCCAGTACCAGAAAAAAAAAAGTGTAATGATATGAATCTGTGGGGTTGTTGAAATGATTACATAAAATACAGTTTGGAAAGCCCCAAATGGTGCCTGACAAGTGGAAATCATCCAGAAATAGTCAGAGCCACCCAGCTTCTCTGTGTCTACCTCTTTTCTTCTGTCTTATCTTCATTTTGTCCTTTCCTACTACATAAACAGCAGGTTTGTGACTGAGCCCAGGAAAGTTTCCAGGGCATTTCCCATTTTCTTTCCCTTCTCCTGTTGCTATCTCATTAAAGCCCCAAGAAGAAACAACAATTGCTTCCCCAACCATTCATTCCCATGCCGTTGTGCATGGTAAAATTCCCTTGGACAAGGTAATTAAACAGCTCCAGTGTAATATACAGATGCAAGGGTTAAAGATAGGAAGGATGGAGAGGATCAACATCTATTCTGGGTTGCTCAGGGAGAAGCAGGAGCCACAAGGAGCCGGTATCCTCTTTTTCTCTCTTGCCCAGGCATGGCATCTATTCAGTGTTGCTATTATTCAGCTGGCTTACTCTTCTGCAGACTTAATGCCCGGGTATAGTGCTTATTACTTTTCCTCTTCCCTTCTGTGAATGTTCAACCTGTATTTTACGTAGCACGTGTGGTCTGAGCTTCCTGCGATTTAGGGAAAAGACAACTTTGTCCAAAGATCACCAAATACATAGATGTCAAACAATAATTGGATTCTTCTGGAGTTAATTATCAAAACCTTTGAACTAGTATCTAACATCATCCAATATAGCTGTGTGCAAACGGCTGCAGTGTTTTGAAGCAGTTATAAAATGAAGTGTCGGGGCTGGGGATTTAGCTTAATGGCACAAGTGCCTGCCTGGCAAGCACAAGGTCATGAGTTCATTAAATTAATTAATTAATTAATTAATTAATTAAAATGAAGTGTTTAAGGGAAATCACTTACGTTAGACTTTCTGTGAGTAGCAGATAACTTTTTTTTCCCCAATTCTGAAGTTCAGAACCTATGTGTGTTTTAATTTTCAGGTTAAATCTGAGTGTGGGTTATTTCCATTCTATGTAAAGATGGCAGGATGTGATCCCACTAAGTAGAATTATAAAATGTACTCCTAGAGCTTTAAAAGAAACTAGCAAATAACAAATAACAATAACAACAGTGTTATTGTCTCTTCCATGAGTTTCTAACCTCACTGAACTATTTCTGGTGCTGCTTTAATGGCACTTGGGTGCACTTCCAAGTATCAGAGAGGGACAAGAGATGCTAGAGGAGATGATAAGATACACAGAGGAACATTTCATGAAAAATCTCTGTATAAAGACAAAAGAATAAATTCACTTACAAATTCCCATAGAAATTTGTAACTGTCAGAATGGCATACTCAGGGCCCCAGGCAAATTTTATTTACAAGTTGGAAACAATAATTCCCAACTAGCTCTCTTTTCCTTCTTTACCTGAGACAATCAAATGCCTCTTTTAAAGTAGGGAAGGACTTAGGGAAGTCCTAAGAGGTAAAGAGCCCAAATAAAGAAATTTCCTAGTTTCGTCTGCTTACCAATTCAGTTTACAGCTTTACAGTCACTACTCTTAGGAACACTGTTAAGGTTCTAACCTCAGATATTTCTGCATGACACTTCTGTTAAGCGAGGAATATCAGGACACATCTGCCTCATAACTCTTTACTTGGATGGCTCCTTCTTTTCATTTAGGTCTTTGGAAGAATATCTTTCTAGAACTTCCTCAGAGCATCCACCTTTGAATTCTTACTCTTCACTTCATTACTGCATTTTATTCTCATTATAGACTTGTGATTACCTAAAGTTGTCTTATATATTTATGTGAGCATTTGTTTGGTTTATTAGCTGTCTTTCATATAAAATACAAGCTGCATGGCAGCTGGCCTTCCCTGTCCTGTTCTGTGTACTCACCAGATATCTGGCACACAATATATAAATGGTTGCCAAAACAAGGGCACACCTGCCAAAGTGGTATCACTCAAGGAAGGTCATGGCTAGCCCTGTCCGTCTTCCCCCTTGGTTCTTCGGAGTGAGACCATGATGGAGAGAGGTTGGGGGATTTTGTGTGCTGCTGTCTGGAGGCTACTGGCTTCCAGAGGACAGGTGGAAGTTAGCCAGGTGACCAGCAGAAAGACAGTGAACAGGGAGAACAGCTGCATGCTTCCCTGGAAAAGTGTAGCACATTGTCAGGTTTGTAACATTTTTGGTGTAACTAAAGCAGTCATGGAAGGGTAAAGAGAGAGAGAGACAGAGACAGAGACAGAGACAGAGACAGACAGAGACAGACAGAGACAGAGAAAGAGAGAGAGAGAGAGAGAGATGTGTGGGGTGTGATGAGAAGACTTTTAAGAAATGAAACGAGAAAATGTAGTGGTAAAGACCAATCAGTAGCTTTGGAGTCAGTCAAACTGGGGTCTAACTTTCAGTCCCCTATTTATAAGCTATATGATCCACCATCTGTGCCTCAGTGTCTTCATATATAAAGTGGGTATGATAACAGAACTCATCTCACACATTTATTATAATGAGTAATACTTGTAAAGTTACTGAGCCCTGTGCCAGGCACACACAAGCACGCAAAGGCGTTTAGCTTTAAGTATTGTTCCTGGGGATGAAATGAGTAGTTCATGTTTTAGAAAAAGCCATTTAATATAAGTACAACGCATATTTTAACAGGCATACAGGTTTTATGACCAATGAAAACAGTTTTTAAAAACTTCATAAAATTATTATTAATGCACAATGAATTGCACAATAAGCTATTTAAGTATACAATTTGACAACATGTTTTTGAGAAAATTTGGCAACTAATGCAAGACAGTCAATTTAAAAATACAGTCCTCTCCACTGGACACATGATAATAGCTCCCACATTTTCCTAAAGCGTAGTGAACATTCTAACCTGGCCTGGTGTTTATGACTGTCTGATCCTCAAACTTTCTCAGCGGTAGGAATCTGCTGTAGGCAAGCAGCACTGGTGACAGTTAGTCCCAAGAAGAGTTTGTGAAGAAGAGAGCTAAGGATGTGGGAATAGTTATGGAAACATGGATGATTAAATTCAAAAGTATTGCAAAGGGAGACTCACTAAGATGAGGATGTTAGGGCTGAGCGGTGGGAAAAGTCAAGGATGCACAAGGGAATGAGGGAGCACAGCAGAGAGGAGGCAGGGGCTGTCAAGTTCTCAGGGGATTATCCCATAGGAAGGTCTTTGGGCAGCCAGGAAGGATGGCTTGGAGCCCAGGGCAGCAGTCTGTGCCTGTGACTCACCTAATTAACTACAGTGCGTCATTACTGAGGCACTGGAATAGAGGATGTGCAGACTGAGAATGAAAAGAAGGGGAGGGACTGTGCCTGGGACGGTGGGGCCTGGGAGAGGAGCGTGAGTCTGCGCGCTGTGCCTCCTCCATTGCCCCAGGATGATGGAGTCTGCAAGAAGAGAGTAAGTGTAGACTTAGAACCCCAAGACTGAGCACAGCAGCTGGCCTGGGTGCATGGGCACACACGCCTTTGGACAGAACAGTATTCAGTGAGACCAGCAATGCAGGAGCATCTGAAGCAGTAGAGAGGGGCCAGCAGGTGGACTCGGGAGAACCCCAGCAGAAGAGCAGTCCCAGCCCCCACAGCCAGAGGCCAAGATGCGCTCCACACTCAGCGCATTTCTGGGATCTAACATGGATACAATTATAGAACGGTAAACACCAAGGATATTTTACTACTTTTATTCTCCCTTTTTTGTATGATCTGCTATCCCTTCCTGTCTGATTGGATGTCATCTTGTTTTGTTTTGTATTTGGTGGTTATTTTTGTATTTGGGGTTATTTTTTTTAACTTCTCTTTCTCTGGTCTTCTTTTTCTCTCTTTCTTTTCTTGTTTCTTTTCTTTCTTTTTCTTCTTTTATCCCCACTGTTTAGATTTCATGCCTTTCTTTTTCATTTTCTTCTATTGGTCTGCTTTCTCTCTTTCCTTACTCACTTGTTCAATTTAAACTTTCAAGTGAGTAATCATTGTCTCTGTCTCTGCCTTTTCTGGTCACTCCACATTCTGTTTCATTCTTTCCGTCTTGTGTCCTCCAGTTTCCCAAAACTCAGGTGAGCATCCGTTGACCTCCAGCTTTGATTCTGCTATATCTGACCTCGTGCATCACTTTAGCCTGTTCCCTGCCATCTTAACCTCCTTGTTCCCCTTCAGAAGGGTAAAATCAACCCACTCAGAGGAAAATCACTGCATACAAGTGCATGGTGTCTGTTTGATTTTGTTGTATAACTTTTAGAGTTTGCTCCTGTGGATGGAGGTAGCAGGTTAATGGTTACCATACTTTGTCAGTAGTTAAGCTGTACTTGAAACTATTGTTACTATTAAATGTACTATTTTAGCCAGGAAGTCATACATGTTATAAACAGTTTTTCTCTCCTATATGATAATACTGTGATTGTATGGGGTCATACTCATCACCACAGCCCAGTACCAAAGCAGTGAGAGCTATGCCAAATAGTAATTTTGTATCCTTTACAAATTGGGAAGGAAGATTCTTGGGATAGCTGTGAAAAACTACCTATACCTAGAGGACATCCCTGAAGAACAGACATCCCCTACGGAAGCCTCAATACTAGTGATAAAGTTATATATCATAAGAAATTAGCAAGCATCAACATAGGAAACAAAATAACATTAAAAAGAGAAAATGGAAAATGACAAGTAACAGAAGCAAAATGCAACCCCAGACCTCTGGATCACCCAGGTGAAGCTCATAACTCAATGAAATAGATAAAACTGGAAGTCAAACACTGGAACTTTCTAAATGACAGCAACAGAAGTAAAAAAAAAAATAAGTGGAAAAGGCTACAGAGAAAATAATCTCTCAGGTACGAAAAAAAATGATGCTTAAAACAAAGATATTAGAGAACACACACATGAAAGAATAGATGAGCTTCCAAAAATGATAAAAACAAAAAATGCCCTACACAGGAGAGAAATGGAATCCATAAAATAGGTCCAAACAGAATTCAAGATATTAAAACTTTCATTGTAACTATATGCAACAGATTGAATGAGAGAGAAGAAAGAATTTCAGACCTTGAAGAAAGAATAGCATCCAGTGTACAAGAAAAGAGAGATATCTTAAAAATAGCAGGAAACCATGAAAAATCAATCGATGGCTACAAGATGAAGCAAAGAAAAACAGCACAAGGTTGATTGAGATCAATAGGGAATGCTGAAGACAGCGCAAACACCATGAAAAAGCTTTTCACAGAAATAATAGCAGACAGCTGGGGATGTGGCTCAGTGGTAGTTCTTGCCTTGCATGCACAAGGCCCTGGGTTCAATCCCCAGCACCACAGAAATAAGAGCAAAAAACTCCCCAAGAGTGGAAAAAGAATTTTTTTTTAATTTTAAAGAGATTAAGACAAATGAGGACAAACAAAGCAGATCAGAACAGAACTATGTAAGCAACACAGCACTTCACCACAAGACAACCTGATATTAACAGTAGCTACCTTAATGTCTCTTTCTTTGAAATAATTGAGCATACCTTCACATACAATAGTATCAAACATAACAAAATAGTATAAAACCATTCAAGAGAATGAAAGTATTACAAAGCATTCAGAACCAAATAACAGAAAACAAACAATGGCTACTATATTATCTCATTTTCCATAAAAAATTTTTTTATACTCTCACACATATTAAAATCCAGTAAGATACAGCATGATAGAACCAATGGAAACAGAAAAACAAAAGCATGGTAGGACTTCAAAGCAAGATGATATTAAGTCAGCAATGGCTGTCATAATGAATTGTTTTCTTCAAAATAGCTATTGATACCATCACACATAATAAAATCAAACACAACAGAATAAAACCATTCCAACTAGTGAATGAAAACATTATAAGGCTTCAAAACAATGTAATGGGGAATCATGATTACCATAAAATCTTATGTTCTTACACTAGGGAGACTATACGGTATTTACACATGTGAGTTTGATTTATCTCACTTATGAGTATGTTCTCAAGTTGCATCCATTTATTTATAAATATCTAATGTGATCATTCTTTATAGCTGAGTAGTACTCTATTGTATAAAAATACCACAAGTTTTTTATCCATTCCTCAGTTGATGGACAGATTGTTTCCAAGATATGGCTATTACAAACTGTGCTGCTATAAAGATGGGCGCACATATATCACTGTGGTATGATGTTTTCAGTTCTTCGGGGAATATGGATAAAGAGTTTGACATACAGAAACATTATAATTTGACATACAAATAAATGAAGCATATAGAATGCCAAATGGCCATGACCAAGATAAAACTACACCAAGACATATAAAAATCAAGATTCCAGAAATTCGGTATAAGAACAGAATATTAAAAGCTGGCAGAGAAAAGAAATAAATCACTTATAAAGGAAAGGCCATTATAATTATGGTAGACTTCTCAACACAAAGCTTCAAGTCAAGAAGATCTTGGAGTAAAGTATTTCAAGTTCTGAAAGAAAACAATTTGCAACCCAGATTTGATGTACCCTGCAAAACTATCTTTCAGAATTAATGGAGAAATAAGATATTTCCATGAAAAAGAGCAACTGAAGAAATTTATGACCACCAAATCAACCCCACAAAGAGTACTGAAAGATATTCTAGACAGAGGCAAAACTGACCACAATTCCAAGAACAACAACAGAAAGAAACCATAAGGCAGGTCAGACAATTAAACAGAGAGAAAAGCAGGGAACCAACAGCAGGAAAATAACATGACAGAGATCAACCAGTATGTATGCTATAACATCAGTGCAAATGGCCTCAATTCACCATTCAGAAGAAACTGACTGGCAGAATAGGTCAAGAAACAAGATCCAATAATATGTTGTTTGTCAGAAACACATACAAGAAAATCATAGACTGAAATTCAAAGGAAAACAATCTTCCATGCAACAAGAACCCAGAAAAAAGCAGAGGTAGTTATTCTGTTTACAGACAATGTGACTTCAAACCAAGAATCATCAAAAAAGATAAAGAAGGTCATTACATACTAGTTAGGGGAAAAGCCTCAAGAAGAAGAGATAGCAATCATAAATACTTATGCAACAAATATGGGAGCACCTAACTATGAAAAACAAATGCTAATAAACATGAAAGATCAAATAAGCAATAACACAATTGAAATGAATACCACATTGTCACAAAGAGATAAATTAACTAGACAAAAAACCAGCAAAGAAATATCAGAACTGAACCAAACCTGTGAGCAAATGGACATAGTAGATGTTTTCAGAGTGTTTAACCCAATTTCATCAGAATATACATTCTTCTCAGGTGCACATGGGATATTCTCTAAAATAGACCATATACTAGCACATAGACCACCATACTTAAGTAAACGCAAAGGATTTGAAATTATCCAGTGCATGTTATCCGTCCATGGTGCAATGAAATTGGAAACTAATGGCAAAAGAAACTACAAAAACTCCATAAACACATGGAAATTAAACAATACTCTTCTAAACAACCAATGGGCCACAGATGAAACGGGGAAGATTAAACGATGTCTACAACTAAATGAGAACATACTAGAACTTATAGGATGCAACAAAAATAGTCCTAAAAGGGAAATTTATAGGGGTGAATTCTCACATTAGGAAAATGGAACAAGCACAACCAACCTAATGTTGCACGTCAAGATTCTAGGAAAATGAATGATGTTTGTGTACAGGAATGCTATTAATTTTCCTGTACACAAACATCATGCTCACTGAGAGAGAAATTAGGGAAACCACAGCCTTCACCAAACCATTCAAAAAATAAAGTACTTACAAATCAATCTAAGAAAGGAAGTAAAGATCTATACACTGAAAATTATAGTACTCTGAAAAAAAGAAATTGAAGAGGATACCAGAAAATGGAAGGATACCCCTTGCTCATGGATAGAAAGAACCAACATAGTGAAAATGGCCATACTCCCAAAATTGTTATACAGATTTAATGCAATCTCAATCAAAATACCATTAGCATACTTCACAGAACTAGAAAAAATATTCCTAAAATTTATCTGGAAGCAGAAAAGACCTACAATACCAAAGACAATCCTGTGCAACAAAAGCAAAGCAGAAGACACCACAATCTGTAACTTGAAATTACGATACAAAGTTACTATGCTAAAATCAACAGGCCTGAGGGTCAGTGGAACAGAATAAAGGACATAGATATAACTACAAAGATACTCAGCCACTTTATTTTTGACAAAGGGGCCAAACACATTCACTGGAAGAAAGACAGCCTCTTTAATAAGTGGTGCTGGAAAAACTGGCTTTCCACATGCTAAAAACTAATCTAGACCCATGCCTATCACCATGCACTAAACTAATATCAAAATGGATCAAACATCTGAATATTAATAGAAACACTAAATCAACTGGACGCCAAAGTAGAAATCTTGAAGACATAGTGGTAAGCAGAGACTTCATGAACAAAACCCAAACAGCACAGGAAACACTTCAAAGAATCAACAACTGGGATCTCATCTCATTAAAAGATATTTGCACATCTAAAGAAATCACCAATAGAATGAATAGAAAACCCAGAGAGTGGAAAAACATTTTAGCCAACTGTCCCTCAGACAAAGGGCTTATATCTAGAACATATAAAGAATTGAAAAAAATCAGACTCTCCCAAATTCAAAGACTCAATCTAAAAAGTGTGCAGCTGAGATGAATATACACTTTTCAGATGAAGAAAAACAAGGGGCAAATAAATACATGAAAAAATGGTCAAAATCACTGGTCATTCAAGAGATGCTAATTAAGCTAGTACTGAGATTCCATCTCACCCTTAAAAGAATGAATATCATCATTGAAAACACAATCCTCAGATGAAGAAATACAAATGGAAAATAAATACATGAAATAATGTTCATCATCATTACTCATTAGAGAAGTGCAAATTAAAACTACACTGAGATTCCATCTCACTCCTGAAAGAATGGCCAGGATCAAGAAAACTACCAACAACAAGTGCTGGAGAGGCTGTGGGGGAAAAAGGAACTCTCCTGCACTCTCCTGAACTCTCCCTGTTGGTGGGAGTGTAGACTGGTGCAGCCATTGTGGAGGTCAGTCTGGAAATTTCTCGAAAAGCTGGGATTGGCAGTCCCATTCGACCCAGCTATTCCACTTCTAGGCATATTCCCAGAAGAACTAACAACATCATACCACAGTGATATATGTGCACCCATGTTTATAGCAGCACAATTTGTAATAGCCAGATCTTGGAAACAACCTAAGTGTCCATCAACTGAGGAATGGATTAAAAAGTTGTGGTATTTTTATACAATGGAGTACTACTCAGTTATAAAGAATGATCACATTGAGATATTTATAGATAAATGTACACAGCTTGAGACCATACTCATAAGCGAAATAAATCAAACTCACATGTATAAATACCAAATAGCTTCCCTAGTGTAAGGAATGGTAAGAATACATAAAAGTATGTGGTAATCATAATTCCTATTATATTGCTTTGAAGCCTTATAATGTTTCCATTCATTAATTTGAATGGTTTTATTCTGGGTTGTTTGATTTTGTTGTCTGTGATTGTATGAACAGTTATTTTGAAAGAAAACAAGACAACATAATAGTGCTGATTTAATATCATCTTGTTTTGAATTCTCATCAAGCTTTTGTTATTCTGTCCCATCAGTTTTATCATGTTGTATCTTATTGGATTTTATTATGTGTGATAGTATGAACAAAAATTTTTATAGACAGGGAGATAATGAAACCATTGTTCATTTTCTGTTAGTTGATTCTAAATACCCTGTAATACTTTCATTCTCTTGAATGGTTTTACACTGTCATGTTATGTTTGATAGTATAGTATACAAAGTTACACTCAAATATTTCAAAGAAAGAGACTCTCTGGGAACTACTGTTATGTTGGGTTATCTTGTGGTGAAACACTATGTTGCTTAAATTGTTCTGTTCTGACCTGTGTTGTTATGTTATGTCCTCTTTTATCTTAATCTCCTTCTTTTTTAAAAAAAAATTTAAAAAAAAATGAATATCATCAAGAAATCAATAAATAACAAATGCTAAAGGGGCTATGGGAAAAAAGGAGCTCTTTTCCACTGTTGGTGGGAGTGTAGACTAGTGAAACCACTGTGGCAATCAGTGTGGATATTCCTCAAAAAACTAGGATTAGAGGTCCCATTCAACTTAGCTACTTTCTTTCTAGGTATTTCCCAGAAGTATTAAAAAGATCATCCTACAGTGATATATGTGCACCCATGTTTATAAAGCATAATTTGTAATCTCTAAATATTGGAAACAATTTGAATGCCCGTCAACTGAGGAATAGACAAAAAAAGATGTGGTATTTTACAATGGAGTACTACTCGGCTATAAAGAAGGATCAACTTGAGGCATTTATAGGTAAATGGATGCAACTTGAGACCATATTCATAAGTGACATAAATGAGACTCACATGTATAAACATTGTATTGTCTCCCTTGTATATGAAGCGGGAAGAGTAAATAAGATCCAAAATGTAGAATAGATATAGGAAGAAACTGTTCAAAAGGAAAGAGAAACTGGGATGGGAGAAGGGGGAGAGGAAGGAAGGAAGGAAAAAATAAAAATAAATACACAAAATAGCTAAGATTGTTATACTACTAATTGCTATTAGTTCTTTGAAAAGAAACTATTGTGCTTATGTTGTTTGATCAGTTTTTCATGCCTATATTTTATAATCTGAGCAAGTACTTTGAAGACAGTAATACACAATGTACTATTTGTTTTGAATTTTGTACCATTGTTTTTACTGGTTTTTTCCTTTACAATAAAAAAAGTGGACAAAAGAGAGGCAGGAATTAGCTACCTGGGAATATTACCACTTAAAGGTCACGTATGGTATGGGAATGAGGGAAGGAGATGGAGAGGGAGCAAAGACCTAGTCAGAAAACCTCGGAAGGGTGGTCTTATAGAAAACAGTGTATCGTTTTTAAATAGCAGTGATCTCCAATATTTCTAAAGTGTTCCATCTATCAGGCACTTTACAAACCCTATTTGTTCTGGACCCCACAATGATCCCATAAAGTAGATATTTCATGGTTGAGATGCTAACACATTACCCACACTAAGTAAGCATGCCCATAGTGCTGATGATTGGCAGAGCTGGAATCCAGTCTCTAGAACCCATTTATAGGTGAGGGAGTGGCCTGTGGTGTCCAGGAATGAGAGCGTTGGTCAAGGGTGACAAGATCTGAAAAGTGTCCTTGAAATTCATCTGTTGAAAATCTTAGCTTGAGAGTTGGGTAAGAGGATGCTATCCTGAACTGGACAAGGTCTCCATATATGAATGTTCATTGCACAACTTTTTAATGAATGTTCATTGCACAACTCCAGGCACACCATTCACATCCATGACTGTAGGAACCACTCCTAGAATTGTGTCATGTATGTCACCACTGCCAGACCCAGTAGCCTTTTGTGAGGGCTAAGCGTGATACATGGGATACATTCTCACATACAGTCATCCTGCAATACTTCTGGGCTTCCAAGATCTCCACGGATAGCAAGTCAGATGACCAAGTGCCAACACCATAAAATGCCATAGTGTTTGCTTAGAATCCACACAATCCTGTGGACTTCAGATATCTCCCGATGACTTATCTTGAAACACTGTGAATAGTTGTGAGACTATGTTGTCTACGGAACAAGAACAACTAGAAAAGAAGACTGTGTGTACATCAGGGATGCCAATGTTTCACTTTAAAAATATTTCCTATCTGCAGTTAGTTGAATCCAAGCAAGTGGAACCTGCAGAAGTGGAACCTACAGTTAAGAGGATGACTGAACTTAGAAGCAGCATGATGTTCAGAGAAGAGACAAGAGAGGGTAGGAGCTGAAGAACTGAGAACTGAGAGCACCTGGTTTAAGATGGGAGAGTTTTCAGCGTGTCTCCATTGCAAGCAGATTGTTTGGCCTGTGATAGCCCCAGATTAGCTGGGTTTTCCCCTGCATATTTATTAATAATGTGACCTTTGCTCTATGCTCTCCTGGTTTGTATCATACAGCACACGGTCAGCCCCAAGTAGAAGAACCATGGGAGGGGGAGAAGCAATAGTATAGGAGGAGGGATTGTTTGTTGGAACAACTTTCTGGATGACTTCCAGGCAGGAGGAGGCTGGGACTGGAAAGGAAAGGCGAATCAGGTTACTCCTAGAGTTTGAGTAAGATGAGGTAGGAGTAAGTGGGGATGCCAGCAGGTAGGAGAATGGATACAAATTTGACAGATTCCTCATTAGAACCCTTTTCTCTGTAAGTGGTGACAGTAAATTTCTAGTCCCAGGTATCTGTGGAGCCAAATTTTCCTACACATGGTTCCATGGTCTGTATAAGGCAAGGGGACAGGTCTGGGCTGAGGCTGAACAAACACCTGAAAACTCATGCCCTAAGAGTAGCTGGCTTAGTGTTCCTGGCTCGTGGCAATAGTAGCATCTCATTGCATTAGGATAATTACAGTGGTAGCTAAATCGAGAGCTTGTGATGTGCTAGAAAGATGTTCTAAGTTTTAAGTGTTAAATTTATGGTTTGATGTACATATGCATTTTTCTATTTTTAGTTTTTATTTCTACCCTCCTCCCCCACCTTTTTTAATAGATGAAGTTAATGAGTAATGTACCCCAACTTTTAGGATCTGAATGCAGGGCCTACATTCCCACTAACTTATTTCTTTCTTCAGTCTATTTAAGTTCATTGCAGGCTTCCTTTTTCTCTGTGGTATTAAGTTAAAGGTTGTCATTGCGATAAATTAATCATGTCTAAATCCTCCCCAAAAAACTGAGCCAGTAATCCGATATGAAGGCTCCTGGTGTGCTAGACTAGATGCCAAGTCAGGCAGGGTAATCAGTTCTTTACATTATTGGTACTGCTGTAAATCAGGGAGGCCCCCAGCTCTTCCTGGTGTGTCTAGGCAGTACGCTAGAGGCGGACCATGCTAAGTAGATTATTCAGTCCAGCAAACTGGTCATGAAATCTGAGCATGAGGACACTTGCCAATAAAGCCTGCCCCACAGAAAACCAGCAGTAACAGGATCTTTTCTTGGCTGCAGCCATCACCTGAGCATGGTGACCGGCCTGACAGAGTCAAAGCCTTCAACAGCAAGCTTGAGGTTTTGGAGAAATTTCTTGATTTTTTTTGTGCTTTTCTGTTATATATTAAAAATATTAAATATTAAAACTTTTTGAATAGCATTTTATTGCTTACATTAAAAATATTTTTTCTTTGAAAAATCCTGTAATTGTGGGCTGATTTCAATGACAAGGAAAACCAAGAAAAATGATATCAATTTGATAATATAGTCTGTGCTTCTTTGGCCTACTTGTCATGATTGAACATAAAATTATGTAACAATTCAATGATTGCATAATTCTGTCAGGAATCATTGTCTTTTTGTTTCTTGAAACATCTTAGAAACTCATTCTCATGTACTTTTGAAAGTTATAAAGCAAGTGTGGCTGTTTCTCAAGAAATGCTCATTTTCTCATTTTAGAAAAGAAGATGATGCAGATGTTATCATTTCTGAGCTTCCTTCCTGCTCCAGCATCAGATGATTCAAAGACTCTGTAGTGTGGGTGACAGTGGAATAAGGTTGGGAGAGGGCTATCATGAGGCATCGACAGGAGACAAAGCACTAGAACTTTTCTGGTGATTTATGAAGACCTAGACAGTTAAATCTATACCATTTGCACATAAAGGTTACCTGTGGCCACAGGATCAGTGATTTAAGGAATACTCACGTGACACTGCCACCCACCACCACTGTATCTGTCTAGGAAGACAGTGACGTGTCCCTAATGCAGACCCAGTCTATATCCCGAGGTCTCTCCTTTCTTTATTCAATCTACTAAGAGATACAGAGAGGTAAGATAGAAATGAAAATGCCAGGTGATAAGCCCTTTTGTTGACTAAGTGTTAGGCACTTGGAAAGTACATAGGAGACACAGACAGCTCAGCTGAGTTATGTGGTGTTAAGGTAAGAGAAGGCCAGGTAAACAGGTGGGAACACCTGGGCTCAGACTCAAGGTCGAAGGGTAGAGGGAGGAGAAGTGGCTCAGCTTCAGGTGACTGCTTGGCAGTTGGAGCAAGATAGGGTCAGGAAAGGGCAGGAGGCCCAACTGGAGCCATATACCCAAAGGCTTTGTAATTAAGGCTGAGCAGTTTGTGTTTATTCTACAGCAATGGGAACCACTGAAAAGTTTTGAGGTAGAAACTCTCTTGATGACATTTGTTTTTATTATAGGACGGAAAAAGTGTTTCAAATGCCAACAGTACCTCTGTCTGTACATTTTGGGTCAATTGTCATGTTGCATAGGCATAGTATGATTTATTTATTTGTGGTATGTATAGATATCGAACACAGGGCCTTTGCTTTAATTTTTTATTTTTATTTTGAAACAGCATTTTATTAAGTCACTAAATTTTCCAGGCTGGACTCAGATTTACAGATTTTTTGACTCTGCCTTCCAAAGTACTGTGATTACAGATGTGAACCACCACACCTACATTATGGTATAATTTTACATAGTAACTCTTTGAAGTGACCCTTACACTGGATGGAACCAAAGAAAAAACAACCAACAAAGAACTTTAGATAAGGCCTAGACTGTGATTATCTTCATTTTGGAGTCCTGCCCTTGAGCCACAAAGGGTCCTGGCTGCTCTTTAATGAAAACTTCCAGACTGTGTCTGGGGTTCTGAGCACCTGCAGACCAGACCAGGGCAAAACCAACAAGGGGAGGATGCCAAGATCAAAGTCCTTTTCAAGGACTAACCCTGTCCTATGCAGCACAGGGTGTATTCAAGGGATTCCCCCTCCTCCAAGCATTGTAGCAGCCTTTCTCTGCCTCTCGTGGCATTTTCTTGCTCCCTGATCTTTTGCAAACGACAGTAGATGGCATAATGAGACAATTGACTGAGACAATACCTGATAAAAGGTTACTGGTTTCATAGAGACTAAAGCTTCTGTGTAGTTTAAATTCATGACTTGCCTTTAGAAGACACTTAAAGAACAATTCTAAGAGGAGAATTATTTTAAACTGTTTATGTGGCAGATGCGGGGGGGGGGTGTCGGATTTGTGAAGCATTCTTATTGAGATCTAATTTCTCAATAGCTCAGAGGCAAAGCAGTTCAAGTGTCTGTCCATGGCTATCCATTCAGTGGAATAGCAGTCAGCCTTAAAAATGTGAAGGACATATTTTGACATGTGAACAACAGTAATGACCTTTGGCGACATTATGCTAATAAGCCAGATTCAAGAAGACAAATATTGCATAGTTCCACCCATATGAGGTACCTAATATAGAAATGTGCATTAGAAATGTAGAAACCGAAAGCAGAATATGGGCTGGGGTGAAGGAGGCAGCCACAGTTTAATGAGTACAAAGTTTCAGTTTTGCAAGATGTAGAGTTATATGGATGGACCTCGGGGATAGTTCCAAAACACTGCAAATGTGGTTAAGGTCACTGAACTGTACACCAACACAGATTAAGATGGTAAATTTTAGCCAGGGGTTTAGCTCAGTGGTGTAAGTGCCTGCTTGGCAAATGTGAGGTCGCGAGTTCAATCCCCGGTACAAAAAAAAAAAAAAAAAAAAAAAAAAAAAAGATGGTAAATTTTATGTTATATGTATTTTTAACAAATCTGTTTAAAGTACACAAATCAGTGATTTCTAAAATACAGTTGTGCAAGCATGGCATAATCTAATTTTATTACATTCTGATCCCTTTATTTTATAAAAGCCCTTTCATACACGATTGAACCCAGAGCCTTCACACTGAGCTAAAGTCTCAACCTTGTTTAAAAATTTTAATTTTGAGACAGGTTCTTGTTAAGTTGCTAAATTGTCCAGACTGGGCTTGAGCTTGCAATCCTTCTGCCTCAGCTTCCTGGAGTGCTAGGATTTTAGTACATGTGACCGTGCCTCACTGAGGAAGATATTTTTAACAGGTCATAGATACCGTGCTTTACTTTTTAGGACTTGATATCAACATGTCTTAGAAGGATCCTTAGAGATTTAGTTCAAGAGCCTCCTATGAAAAAAACTGAGGCTCAGGAAGTACAAAATGTCTCAGCAAATGTCACACAACCAATTTGGAGCAGAGTGAGGATTTGATTTCTTGTGAAGTTATTTTTTTCCCCATAATAAAAAATTGAAAATGCTGTGTCATTCATTTCCTTCCAACTGATGCTGACAATAGGTTCCTGGAGGGAGAAGGTGTTGCCTTTCTCTGCGGGGGACAGCTGGGCTCCTTTCGGCAACCTTGCACCTCATCCTGCTGAGGTGGAAAGCACAGAGTTAGAGGAGGAGAGTAGGAACATCTTCAGCTGCATTCAACAATATTCCCTCATGCCTTAACTACGTCAGGGAAGAGTTATAATAGTTTTATTAAGAATAATGTCTCAGCTTCTCTTGTGGAGTAACTGGAAACAAGGTGCAGTGACTTTGCTTTCAAATGATAAGGCCTTTTACAGAGATGGCAGTGGTAACAGGTAGCAAACAGTAGGGACAGGTGGCCCCAATGTAAATAAAGGCTTTGGGCTGGCAGTGGAGACCTTTACATCTCTGGCCATGGGGCTGATGGAAAACAGCAGAGGATGAGGGAGCGGGTGCTTTAATAAGTCCTTTCATCTTTCGCTTCTTTCCTTCTTGCTTCCAAAAGTACTTTAGGCCCAGTAGAGCCATGGTGTTAGTTCATTCACTGGAAAAAAGTTGGAGTTGGATAGCCTGGGGGACTAATTTAGTCAATGAGTGCTTTCAAAATGTGTTCCAGTAGCCAGGAGTGATAGTGCATACCCATAATAATCCTAACTACTCAAGAGGCCGAGGCAGGAAAATCCCAGGTCAAGCCTGGACCACTTCATGCAACTGTGTCAAAACAGAAAGAGCTGGGAATGTAGCTGAGTAGTAGCGGCCCCCTGGCTTTCATTCCTAGTGCTGAAAAGATAAAGTGTTCCAGTGTTCCTTTTGAATCCATGGCTCAAAGCATTTCCAACAGCCCTAATTTCCTAGAGTGCTAGGGGAAAGCAGGGGTTCTGTAGCTGCTAAACATGGAGTAAGAGACCAAGGCTGTGGAAAATCACATCACTACAGAATTCAGAAATCACTAGACACATACTGAGGCCTAATTCTGTTTGCTGAGTCTGGGTCTCATCTTCTGCCCTTTGGAGTTTGGTGATTTGATCTGTCTTCCTTAGGGTGACATAAGTCCCTATAAGTGTCTGGAATTCCTACAGCCAGGCCAGTCAAGATGCAGGCACTCTAACTGTCCTGTGGATTTCCACTGCATGAGACAAATACGACCAAAAAGATTGCTGTGCAGAATGACACAGGGTCCCAGCGTTCCTAGGACAGTGACTGGATCATTCATTTTTAAGCTCCTAGTGCCTAGCAGATGCTTGGCACATTTGTCTGCCGTATGAGAGAATGAGTAGTAACATTTCACATCAGATGATGCACTGCTATTTACAAAGTGACTTATTTCTCTTGCATGAATGAATCCTCACAAATGCCCATACTTTAGCCCTTGAAGACAGGCAAGACTATTTTGTGTATGAGGTCACATAGCTGTAGGTTGTAGAGGTAGCTTTCAGACACTAAATCCACTGGTGTTTTTATACAGGTGTTTTACTAAGACTGCTATTCCTGAGACTAAGACAGCTATGGACAAGGGCTCAAATGGACGTTTGTGGCTTGTGTATTCTCTTCCTAAATCTGGGGTAGATGTATTTTTCACCTAACCCTCTCAATAATGGTGTATCTCTTACTTTTCCAATTTTTCCAATACTTTTCCCATAGTTTCTGAATTCTAATGCATTGTGAGTAAAACAGAATTCAGAGGCTTGCCTGGCAAACTGGTGAATCCACATGTAGTTTTTAGTAGATATTTCCTGATACAGATTTGGCATGATAACACAATTGTATTTAGTACAATTTTTGGCGAATTCGATTAACTTGATCTTAGTTTTATGGTCTTGGATCTTTAAGAAACACGTGTTCAGACATTCTCACTGCTTAATGAGATTCTTGTTCCTATTGAACTTCTATGACCTTATCGGAAATCAATAACTGCTTCTGATCTTCAAAATGTAATGTTGAGGAGACCTAGATTAAATCACTCTACAAAATGGTTTGAGATTGCAGGATGTGGGGGAGTGCACAGTAATTAAAATGAATGCTCCTGCTCAGAGGCATACTTGGAGGGAATTTCTCCGTGCAGAATTATTTTCCCACTACAATTAGTATTATCACAGCACTCTTAGCAGCAGGTATCACCTAACTCCTGGGCAGCAGCAGAGCTAAAAGCAGAGAAAGAGAGCTTTCCTTTCCTAGCAACGATTGCTAGGAGGCGTGGTTTTGGAGTCAGCCCGGACGCCCTCAGTTGCCCCTTCCCCCCACTTGAGTGGACTACATTTCCCGTGATGCTCGAGGGTGGTCTCCGTAGTGACGCACTTGTGTCCGCCGAGCTAGGGAGGGAGAGAGGCGAGGAGCGAAGGCGGGGGCGGCGGCCGCGGGTGGGGGCGCTCTCTCTCCGCGGGTCCCTTACTCTCACTCAGGCAGCCTCCGCCATGTTGGCTTGAGGGGCGATGACAGGAGGCGTCCGCGGCGTGTGGGACTGCTAAGTGGAGGAGGTGGAAGAGAGACAAAGCTCTGAGAGGGAGCCATTCCCCGCTGAGGAGAGGGAGGGCCCGGCCGTTTCCGGGACCAGACGAAGTCGGCGACGCCGGAGCTCTCGAGGCTGGGGAGGCGGGGAAGGCGGAGGCGGCGGAGGGAAGCCGAGGAGCCGAAGAAGATGCCCCGGGACCCCCGCCGCAGTCCAGAGGCGCCCGCGGCCTGAGCCCCGAGGGGCCGTGGGGGTCCCCCGGCTCGCCGCGCCCGGCTTCCAGCTTCGGCTCCCGAAGAGTTCAATGCCCTTGAGCGCGGCTGTGCGCGGCCAGGCTCTCGGCCCCGGCGGCGGCGCGAGGAGCTGAGCCGTCTTCCGCCCGGCTCGCGGGCCGGGTGCTCGGCTGCTCGGACGGCGCCAGCCGCGGCTTGGCCGCCTCTGCGGGCTCGCGCGCCGTCGTCAGTGCATCCGTCGATGTGTGGCCACATAGTTATCTGTGTACTTCCACGCCGCGGCATTTTTCTCCTGCTTAATGAGGACCTGACTCGGGAGCGCGTGTGAATCACTGCCGGGGCCGGCAGAGGAGGAAGGCGGATTTAACCCCCTCCCACCCCGCTCCATGTCCGTGTGTCACTCGGTGCGGTCCAGCTGGCGCGGCCGGTCCCGGGGCTGCCACTGACTGCTGTTGCCGCTGCTGCTGCTGCTGCTGCTGCTGCTGCCGAGGACGGCGACGGGGCCGCCGCGGCATCCCGAGAGTCCGCCGAGCTCCGGCCGCCAGGCGCCGCGGGATCGCTCCTCTCCGGCCGGGCGGGCGCTCGAGCTGTGAAATAACTTAGCAGTGTCACTTCGGAAGGCACGGCGAGAACCGACCAGAAGTGCGAAGGCTCACTCCTGCCGCTCGAAGACTGCTGCTCTTTCTGGTTTTCCGCGCAGACAGCTGGGTGCATATCCGAACGACAAGATGTCCAGCAATGTCCCGGCGGATATGGTAAGGGAGCGATAAGTTGTGACACTCTCTGATTTGATTGTGGTTTCCAGTCCTGTTTAATCGGAAGGGACCGTGGCGTGGAGGTTTGCCGGGGGACTGTCGGAAGCCGCTGTGCCGGAAGATTTGGAGAAGTTGGCGCTTCTGCGCCCCCCTCTCAAAAGTGTGTTTTTAATAGGGGTTTTCTCGTTTGCCTTGTGTTCTAAGGCAGTGAAGGCCGTGGGGGAAGTAGGGACAGGGGTTCGCAGTGCAGGAAACAGTCTTTTGCTGGAAGCTTCCCGACTCTTGTGTCTTAACGCTTCGGGAGACGTTGGTGAGGAGAGCTGAGAAGGGGCGTCCGAGCCCGATTCAAAGGTAGACCGGAAAGTGAGGCGCTTGACCGTGACAGGCGAGATCGGTCGTGCGTAGGCACACAGTTGATATTTTTGAGAGCCAGCATGCCTGTGTCTTCCAAAAAAGTATGCTAGAATTTGCTGCGAGCTCTTCGAAATGCACAAATGCAACAGAAACATCAAGTTGTTTCGGAATGTCACAAATACATAAATATTTCGATTTTTTTCCAGGGACTTTTAGTGAAAAATATTTAGTGCTGTACGTGTTAGACTTTGACAAGCGAGTGTAACGTGTTAATGCGCCTGGATCCCCCGGGTGTCGAGAACTGAAACGAAAAGTAACCTTGCTTATGGACGCTTTTCCTTTGGTTTCCAAAGGTGAAGGTTGTGAGTGTGTTGACTAACAGTTACCGTGTGGCCTTACAGTGCTGGGGGAGGGGGTGGGAGAGTGTGGAATTACACTTTGCAGTCCTGAGGACAAACAAAATGCGGTTAACAGGAAGATGAATAATCCTGTTTATGGAAGAATTGAAATTAATGTAATTATGCTCACTTTGGTCACGTTGACATTTCAGCGTTTGTGTATTCCAGTAAAAAAAACAAAATTGAACTTTGCTGCTGATTAAATTTTAAAATGTCAAGTGTCTCTATAGGAGGAAATCTCCTTTACAGATTTTAAAATGCGAGAAATTAGAGGAGCCTAGGCGACAGATTTTGACCTTGGTTTAAAGACATTGTGCTTACACTGGATTTCCCATTTAATGTGCTATTTAAATGCAAACGAACCACAGTGTTCCGTGTCTGGTGGGGGAACGCTGCAACTTTACACTTCTCCTTCCTGAGTCTTCAAACTCCTGCTTCGTCCTTTTAGTGTTTCTTTGCACGCACTCTATAGTCTCCTACTTGGTAAGAGTGGCTGACATAGTTTCCTCTACACTGGTCCTGAAGTTGCCAGCGAGCTATCTAGACAGAGCTCGGAAATGCTATTTCCCCTGCTCAGTGAGTGATCACTCAGCTTATCGCCTCTGGCAGAGACTTGCTCCCTCTAAGCCTCCATTTTATAGCATCACTCACAGGGCGAGATGTGTTCACCTTCGTAGCTTTTATTCCATCCCAGAAGTTGCAATCCAGTAGATTTGTGTCATTCAAATAGTGCCACTGCTTTCTATAGGCCTGATGATAAAGAACTGGGATGTGGGAAACACCAGTCACAAACTGAGGCGATTTGGGGAATACTGTTTCTGTGTCAGGCAGAGGAGGACTTGGAAGCTTGTGCATACCGGGAAGTAGGGACAAGGTTTTATTAATAGCTTCAGTTATAAAATCTAACAGCTTAACCATTTTATACTGTATGATGAGGCCTTGGTATTTCTGTGGTGCTTTGAGATCCCTTGATTAAAGGTGATATGCAAGGGCAAAGTAGTATTATGTAATAAACATATAATGCCCTGATGATGCCGTTTCACAGTATGCGCTGAGGGACAGCAGAGGTTACAAGGGTGAGTGTTGAGGTTTTTTTTTTTTTTTTTTTTTTTTTTATGTCTCATGTTCAACTTGTTGGAGGTTAAGATTTTTTCTTTCTGAGGTCTTTTTAAACCTTCATTTGCTTCAGTGCACTTTTACTTAAGAAGTGCCTTCTTTTGATATATGCTTAGAATTACCAACTTTTGAAAATATAAATCTTTGTTTAAAGTTTTTAGTTAAATGCTTCATATTTATAAACTCTTTGTACCAACAATTGACAGTTAATTTGAGTGTACATTCATGACAAAATGAGAACAATTTGCCACTCGGAATTTGAAAAGCTAGTCTCATCACTCCCACGTCTTTCCATTACTAATATTTCCCTTGCAGTATAACTCTAAATTGATTCGAATACATAGTTATACTCCTATAAACTTGCAAGTATGAACACACATTTTTGCTAGGTCCTGTAAAATTTTTAGCTGAGGGTTGACAGCTAGCCTGTGCCATTTAGAAACAAATGTTACTACTCTCTTTTACATTTTAATGGTGCTTGTCAGCTATAGGAAAATCCAATCCAGGAGATGAGGTGGGGCAGTGCAGTTATAACCCCTGTCATGTTTTCATTAGTAATAATTCTTTCTTGAGCTATAGTAATTGTTTTTTAGTAGTTGCATGACTGTGATTATGACTCACTTTAAAATTTATTTTTTAGCATTGCTTTTTATTTTGTAACATTTAAAATTTATTTTTAAATATTCAATGGTTTTGTATTTATCATAAGGAGTTTAAGTTTTTAAATCCGAATTTAGGGGGCTGGGGATTTAGCTCAGCAGCATAAGCACCTTCCTTGCAAGTGTGTGGTTGTGACTTAGATCCCTGGTACCGATAAAAACGAAAAAGACAAAAAAGAAAAAAAATCCGAATTTAGATTTTTTGAAGAGGGAGTGGTACCCTTAATGCTATATTCTTAAAAAAATAGTTTTCCCTTGGCATTTTTCCAGTCACCATTCTGTACTATATGTCTTGTAGGTGTAAATATGCTAACACGAAATGCTGGTTTTTCTTTTGTTAAGAGTGATTGAGTTTGAAATAGATTTACTAACATCTTAGTGTAGTAATATTTGCTTTTAATTGCTTAGTGTAGTAATATTTGCTTAAAATTTTTGAAAATATTTGAACAGAAACTCATTCTAGTACATTGTATTTAAGTGATTGATTTCCTTTATTGTTTAAAACCAACATCATTGTTTATGATAGGGCAGTCTTCCTTGTGTGTAATTGTAGCATAATTTATGTTAACAAGTATAGGTTTTGGTCAAGAAAATATTTATTGTCAGTGTTAAAACCTAGGGCTGGGTGGACAAGGTAGTATATTTGCTTTCTTAGATTGGAAAAATAACGTTATCAAGAGACACATTCTTGTATTTGTAAATGTTTTTTATGCTTGGGATACTATTTAGGACATTAGACTAAATAGAACTTTTTGATATTTATTACATTGAAAACTCTGCCTACGAAAGAGATTGAGGACAATGGCAAAGCATTGTTGGTATTTGAAATATTTTAGTTGATGAAACTGTTAAACGCTCTGAATCTTTAAAAATGATTCATTTAGAAATTGTTGCAGATGTGATGATTTGTAGTCTGAGTTTAAATAAGATAATGACAATTTAGGTTTTTTCAGTACATTTTATTTTTTAGTACTAGAGTATTATAATTTTTATTATCTCTTCCATTCATGAAAGAAATATTGGAGCCCTCTTGTGGACAGGAAATTACTAAAATGAATTTCCTTTCAAAGAGAACTTTTATTTCCCAAGTTAAAGTAAAATGACATGTAAAATATACCAAAAAAATTACATGCTAGAAAAAGATCTAAAGAATGAAAAATTTTTAGACTTGAGAAAAGTATGTTGATATTTAATGCCAAAACACTTTCCTTGTTACTTTCTACTTTTTCTTTCACTAGATTTTTTAATTTCAAGTTTAAGTTTACATATTTATGAAGTTTGAGTAGATTAAATGCTGTTTGCATACATGTGTATGATTTTGCATGGTGTAATAACTAGTACATCTCTTTCTCTAATTCGTTTTACTTGAATATGTTGGGTAATGTTATTGTGAATCTGTGAATTTTGAACACAAGAAAATTGTGTTTTGAAATACCTCAGTCTAATAGTTTTGGATTATTACCTTATATGTTTAGACAGAATATACTATGCATAGTTTAACTTACTTTTGGTGATGTGGAGCCACCATTTGAATAATAATGATTCTAGTCAGTGAGTTTTTACTTTATGCCTGTGTGATGAATGTAGTGTTGCTATTCTATAAATTGTGAGAACTTTGTCACTAAAGCTTTGCCATTTCACTAGATCAATAATTTATATAAAGTGAGGTGAGGCAGGTGAATTGAGGCGGAAGAACACACCTCATTAAAACATTAGAACTTCTTTGATGTGTGTATCCCAAAAGGATGGGGTAAGCTTTGTATTAATGTATGGATTGGATTGAGACTTTTCTAGATCTGCATTCAGGTAGGTGGTCACAGTGCCTGTGGTTTGCCGAGGGAAAGGTAATTCTATAACCTAGAGACTCTGTAGCAGCATTGATTTTCTCAGTTTTTACAATTTTTCTATTGTAGTATAGAGTTACTTGGGAAAACACTTAAAAGTCAAGCCACCGTGGTGGCACATGCCTGTAATCTCAGCACTTTGGAGGCTGAGGCGGGAGGATCACTGCAAGTTGGAGCCTAGCCTGGGCTACAAAGTGAGTTCAAGGCCAGCCTGAACTACACAGTGACACCCTATCCCAAAAAAGACAACAAAACAAAACAAAAAGCGATTTAAAAGTGAATCTGTGATACTTAATATTGAGATGACAGAAGTAGCTTTGTTGTCAAAGAGCTTGAAGAGTTTTAGGATGCAAAGATACATTACACATTTTTATTACAAAAGACAATAGTTTCAAATACTGGTAAGAGGCTAAAATTACTAAGCTGCATCAGATGTCTCTGGGAAAACAGACACTAAGTTGTCTCTGTAGCAGAATTGGCATTTTAAATCTTAACAGAAAAAGTACCTGCTTTTCAGAAGAAACTATAATGTTATGAAAGTACATTTTGAAGCATGTATATATTGAAAAATCTTCCTTGCAAAAAATTTCAGTGGACTTTTACACCATTCATTGGAACCTTAAAAAGGCAAAATGTTATTTACTTAGCAAAAAAATTTGACATCAGGAAAACTAACTTCAGTAACATTAACACTGAGTAGCTGACAAAATCTCTTGCATGTTCAGTGACAGAAAAGTAGTATTATAATTTAATAGGCTAAGAAGTAGCATATTCTTCTAGTGGATCTGTGTATCTTTGTAAGCTAGGTTTTTCATATGTGGTGTATGGCAGCCTTTAAAGCAAATGTCAAAACATTTTATCTTTTAATTCTTATTTTAGTGTGTATTCCATAATACATATATAGAATATGATTTATAAACAAATATACAGAAATGGAGGTATGTGCTCATGTATTTTGTAATTAGGATGCTCACTTTAAAAATTTAGAAGTCACTGTAGTAATCGATTAATATTTCTGAACATTTTAATTTGTGTTTGTTATTTATTTATATTTTCTCTGTCTTCTGACAGAACTTATTGAGCTCTTGTTTCTCCCTATGGCCAGTACATCTGCTTTTTTTTGTTCACAGTTGCGGATTCTTGTTTGCTGTGGGTACAGAAACTAGCTTCCTAAAGTACGCATGTCAGAGTAGAGTTGCCTGGAGTTGCTCCACAGTAAAGTAAAAAAATGTCATGCAACACTGTCTTTATTTCATAGACTTGATTGTATTCAGTTTACTTAGTGTTCAGTCTGTTTTGAGAGCTTAGTTTTTGGCTCTTAGCTGTGTTTTCCATATATAATGGTTTGTATATTTGGGGCTGGGGATTGAACCCTGGGTCTGGTGCACGTAACTGTGTTTTTTTTGAGAGACGGTCTCACTATATTGCTCAGGCTGGCATTGAACTCACTGACTACCCTCTTTCTTAGCCTCCCAAGTGGTTGGAACTGCAGCTACCAAGATACATAATTTTGAAGAACTATATAGTTAATTTTAAAAAATTGCATTTATACTTTGCTTTGAGCTGACAGAAGAGAACTAATGCTTGTTTTGTACTTGCTGTTTACTAAGCAGATGTTTGGCATCTTAGGTTGCAGCATTTCATCTAATCCTCACAGTGACCCTATATAACTATAGTTGATGTATGAATGAAGGAACAGCTAATGCCCACCAGGCAAAGATCATCTGGAATGCATCCATATTGAAAGTCTTTAAGTTTAGTAGTTTTCAGCAAGGAAGAATCCTTGCTGGGGAAACTGTCGAGTATCAGAGGTAGCTCTCTGTAGGGTTTGGCCATGTTGTGGGATTGTAATGAGAGACTGGGGGAAGTAGAGACTCCTGGATTGAATGTTACCATACATGAAGTGGAGGTGGGCTAGTAATTGGGTTTCTACCAGCTGTCTTTATTTATAAGGCTAGAGAAATGAAGGAGCCTGGGAAAGTCATTGGTGAAAAGCTGTTATCATGTTAGTCATTTTGAAATAGTAGTATGGCCTTGGGTGAAACTTCAGTACTTGTTGGTCTCCTATTTGCCTTGTCTGTGTCTTTCAGACATCACAGTCTGATTATCAACAGAGCTTATTTTTACTTTCTCACAGCCTAGGTTCAGAGAGGGTAAAGAACTTATTTGAGATCACAAAGCTAGTGAAAAGTAGTTAGACTAGGAATTTGGGGCTGATGGCAGAGTGATAAACATCCTGCATACTTCCATTATACCGGAGCAAACATGCACATTCCTTCAAGCCCTAAGTAGAATGCTTCAGATTCCTTCCTAACACCTTGCTGCAGGCAGTCACTTCCTATCCTGTTAGCACAGTAAAGAGATGAACACCTTTGTATATATCCTTGCCATATACTGTGAAACCTCTGGATTGAAATGGTTTTATTGAAGCTTGGTTGTATAATTGCTAAAATCAGTCCCATTCTGAAGAACAAACAAGTGTGTATCCAGAGGAGCATCTTGTGTTCTGTATCAGCAAATTACATGCAAGTCATCCAATTAGATCAAATTGTGCCATGGAGAATAGCTTTTTACTCAGCTAGTGGTAGTTTCTCTTGTATGAGAACTGATTAACTTACTGACCTTTACATTAGGCTACTTAAGGAAAGAATCAAAAAATATCTAATGCCAGGCAAGAAAACAGTTTTGGGTTGGGATAAAATTAAGGAAGTTTTTTTAAATTTTAATTTTGAGTCTTCTTGTGTATGTATATTTCTACAATAGAATTTTCGTATAAACATACATTTTTGAATATATGTATACCAAATTGACTTGGGTTTTTTTTATGACTAGACTGAGAAGAACATGTTGTTAAAAAAAATTGTCGAAATGTGACATTATATCTCATTTATGTACCAAAAGTAAGATGGAAGTTCATTGTGTCTAGACCACGTGCTCTCATAGTACATGTTTAAAATTCTTTTAATATAAAGTTACTGGTTTTTCTGTAGAAATATTTTTTAAAATTTAGTTATATATTATGAATATCATCCATACAAACATAGAGCCATATTGTATAAATCCTAAATAGGACCATATACTAATTTTGTCTGATTCTGACAGATACAAGTTTTTTATCAAAATCCATATTTATGGGCATTGTCTTAATCTGGTTTCTGTGCATGACTGCTTACTGCGAATTTGTAGAATGTCTTGAGTCGTCAGTGGCTTGCATCCTTTGTCACTCTGGAAATTTTCTTAGCTTATGTTCTTTGTTATTTCTATTTAGTTCTCTTCTTTCCCTCTGGGATTATTATAATTGCGTGTATGTTAGGTCATTTTATTATAAACAGCAAAGTTAGGCAGAAATATTATAGGTCATTAGACAGAGCGAGATCCTTTAAGGAGTCAGTGCAGAAGATGAAAAAGCATTATGACTGGCTGGAGGCACATCTATTGAGGGCCAGGCTTCAAGATAAAGATGTAATGACCAAGCCTACATGCCTCCCCAATTAATAAGCAGTATATCAAAATTGGTATCACTTGGTTCAGTAAACTTTGGATAAGCATCAGTCACCTAGGTAGGTGACTGTGACCTCCTAACTCCTCTCTTCCAAAAAGATCTTTGTTCTTTTCATATACACTTGCTATCTGACTTGCTTTCCTATTGGATCAACATTGCCTAAGGAGCTATACTTGTAATTTTATTGGTTGATTTGTCCCATGTTTACCCACCATATGCTTTGGCTCTGCCTCCTTTGAGAAGTGGGCTCATTAGCAACCCAGTTGGGCCTCCTCCTGTCTCAGGAGCTATCTGTCCCAATAAAATTTTCTTATTCTTCATTGCTCTTTAGGATTCATTCTTCAATTTGGGGGAACATGAACTCACTTACCTGACATCTAGCATGTTGGGAGTTATATTTCCCTTATATCATTTGGAGGGGCCATATAAATTTCAGTTTCATCCTTTCTGTTTCTCCTTTTGTGTCAGTTCTGATATTTTGTACCAGACCTTCTTTATGTTCACTTCTGTCTTCTCTGCCAAGGTCTGGTTGTATCCATTTGTTACCAGATGGCAAGTCCTGTAGAGTTTCTTTCTAGGTTCTTGGTGTCCTAAACAAAAAGTTGGACAAGACACAAAGAATTGAAGGTGGAAAAAAAGTATGCTCTGCAGGGCCAGAATGGCCAATAAAAGGCTCACACTAACCTAATATTGAGAGAAAGGGCTCTTTTGTATTGAAAATTCCTCATGTAAATAGGACATCAGGAAATTAATTGTATCAAAAACTCACTTGACAACACCAAATTTAAACAGCTGTATGGAAGAACTCATTTAGCTTTTTGCCAAATGTAAATGAAGGATCAAAAGCAGCATCTCTTGATTTGGTGATTGTTTTTGTCTTCTGTTTGTTTTGAGGTTGTCTTGCTATGTAGCCTTTTTTTTGGGTGGGGGAAGGGTCTGGCCATATAGCTCACTTTATAGCCCAGGGTGGCCTCGAACTGTAAATGATCCTCTTGTCTCTTGTCTCAGCCTTCTGAGTGCTGGGATTACAGTGTGTGCCATGATGCCAGCTTTGCTATGTGGTTTTGGTTAGCCTTGAAATCTCTATGAAGCCCAACCTGACTTCACTCAAAGTGAGTCTCCTGCTTCAGGCTCTGGGCTGGGATTATAAGCATGTGCCAGAATGTCCAGCTTAGTGTCTTTTGATTGGTTGTGCCCACATGCAAATGAAGAATTGAAAATAGCATCTTATGACTGGTTGCTGTGCATAGTACAGGATTCAAATGAAAGATGGAAAACTAGGATTTTTATGATTAATCTGGTTTTCAGCCATTAGTCTGTTGTCATTTGCTCCCATGTTCTGTGTCCTCATTTTTAGAAAACATCTCATTCAACCTCTTAGCCATAGGTTTTTATAACTTGTGACCCATTTTACCCAATTAGTTGTCCAGTTTGCCTAAGCCCTAATCTACCCGATAATTACTGAGTTCTTAATTTCAGTTTTTGTATTTTAAATCCTAAAATTTATGTGGCTTTAAGTTCTCATCTGTTGATTGGGAATTTAGCTAAGTGGCTTAAGTGTCTGCCTAGCAAGCACAAGATTGTGAGTTTGATCTCCTGTACCAAAAAAAAAATAAGGTTGTTATCTGTTTTCTTGGGTATATTAGTTACTGCTATAAAATTTCTGTGTGGTGACTCAATACCAGGATTATCTGTGGACCTAATTCTGTCTTCTGGTTTTTTATTGGTTTGATCTTTTTTTCTTGGATGCCTGGTAATATTTTTTAATATGAAAATGGAAAATTATAGATGATTTGAATGGTAGTTGTCCTTTTTCCAGGTAAGGTTTAATGTTCTGTGATAGGCAATTAGGGAAACATCAGCTACTTTGATTCAGCAGTGAGTGACAGGACATGTGGCTGAATTCGGGATATTCTACTAGCCTTGCGCCTGGCGCCTGGCCCTTTTAAGGTCTGAGTTTGAAGTTTGGGATATTTGTCAAGGTGGCTTTTCTTGGCAAGCCCTGAATTTTAAATATTGTGAGGATAAATGAAAGCTGTGGTTAGCTTTTAAACCTCTTTGTAACACCTTTTTTGTTGGATTTTTTTGAATTTCAGTGTTTGCTGCTTATGATTCAACACGTTCCAGGAGGACAAAGTCGAGTCCAGTGTTGAGTCCAGTTCTTTTTATTTGGGACTCTCAATTCTGACTTTGGAGGTAGTAGGGAATACCAGTTTTGTCTTTCCTACCCAGTGGGACTGATAGAATCTCTGGGGTGCTGGTTTCTTTTGCTCGTTTTTTTTTTTCCTTTCAGTAAATACCTCAGCCTGAGAACCCAGTGTTTTGAGGAATTTTGGCACTTGAGTTCTGATTCTTGGGTTGGAAGAGAGATGTTTTGTATCACTTTATAGTTGTTTTTCAGTGGGAAATCTGCTCTGATATGTACTCTCTTTTTGTGCCTTTTTATTTTCTGCGACTTTTTGTTGTAGATCACTGGTTCTTTGTTCTATCCTTCTAGTAACTAAGAATAGCTAAATACTGAACTATGGTAATTACTGTGGCCCTATCAGGCAGACAGCGGTTAAATCAGACATCCTTAGGAGTCAGCATTGATTCTTCTCTCCTGGTCCCCATATCCAGTCTTTTTCAGAGTATTTCTGGTATCTGTCTATGTCTCTTCATCTGTGCTGTGCTGGACTATACTGAGTCTATGCTGGAGAATCAATCCTACTTCCATTCATCTTCCTCTGTATTACCTTTCCTCGAAATAGCTGGAGTGTTTCTGTTAAAGAATAAAATCACAAATCTTTATCATGACCCTTTTGGGGTTATGCGTGATTTGGTTCCTGCCTGTCCCAGTTATCTCATTTGTTGTCTCAGTCAACTCATTTATACCAAGTTCCTCTTAGTTACTTAAATATGCTTAAAGCTCTTTCCCACCCTGAACTGAACCTTTGAACCCAGCTTAGTCTTTTCCTAGGACGCTTACCAGTATGCTTCTTTGCCCACTGTGCCTGTTGTACTGCCTTGTTAGCTTTTCTGTTGTTAGAGATACTTTTCTGGACCCCATCTGAAGTTGGTTGCCCTCACTCTCTCAGTTTCTGTCTCAAGGTCTTTATTGACCTCCTCTGTAGCATTGCACTTTGGAATCCATTCATTTGTCTTCCTTGGTAGGCCATAGATTTCAGGAGTATAGGTGTATATATATTTTTCATTTACATCTATGTCTGGTACTTAGGATAATGCTCTTTTTATAGTAGGTTCTTCACAAATATGTGTGGATTAAAGGTGTAAATGTCTAGTAGACACTGTGCTGTGATCATTACTTAAAAAGTGTTAGTCTCACAAAGAAATCTTAGAACAAGCCTATCAGATAAGTAGGTGCTAGTATTAACTGTATTTTACTCTTATACAGATTTTTAATGTTAGGTCTCAAAAAATCAGCAGAATTTTCATGTTAATTATAGTTTTATATTCATACTTCTTAGCTTATATGCAGTAATTTTGCCTTTTATTTGTATACATTATTTACTTAATCAACAAATGTTGGTTGAGTATTTCCTGTATACTACACATTTTTTTTTTTTTTTTTTTTTTTTAGGATTGGTGTGTATAGGGGAATGAAAGGCAAATCCCTCCTCTTACAAAGCCTATGTTTAAGCAGTAGGAAAACAGATATGAAGTGAGCAAAATCTATAGAATAACTGTGATAAGTAACAGAAAAATAAAGCAAGAAAGGGAGAAGGGAATTGAGTAGCGCTGAGAATATGCCTGTGTTGTGTTTTAAGTAGTGTGGCTAGAGATAGATTTACTAAGCAGTCTTGTGCAAAGGTCTGAAGAGAGATTGCAGCTGTCCTGTGGTTGTCTTGGGGAATTGTATTCTAGGCAGAAGGGATTTTTTCATTTGGTTTTGTTTTCTTTTCAAGCTCTCTATGTCTTCTGTCAGTCTTTTACATTTTTGGGTTGCTTGTGGTTTTTGTTTTTGGATCTGTGTAATCTAAAGTGGTCTTGTTGTCTTCCTCACTAATTTGGGTAGCAAATGTTTTTGGTTGATGTTGGGCCAGAGAGATTCTGTCAGTAGTTGGAATTACTTTTCTGTAATGTCTCTCAAGTCAATTTCCTCATCTGTATGTCCATTACATTCAGTTAGGTCAGACTTCTTCCCCCTTTGTGTATCTTTTGCTATCTGCTTTCCCAGGTTTGTCTTTTGAAAACAGAGATCTAATTATCTGGCGATTCTATATAATGATAACTAGTTATCACTAAGGCTAATCCAGAATGAGCTCCTTACCATGGTGGCATTTAGGCTGCCTGGCAGTGGGCTACATCACACTTCATTTGTTGCTGTTGCCCCCTCATATGTTCCACATATTGCAGTGAATCTTTGTGTGTCTATACGTCTTTCTGTTAGTGTTTATTTTCATCCTTGTGATGCCTTCCCCTTTCTGCCTAGAATGTGCCTCTCTTCTCCTCTCCACTGGCTCTTGAGGCTTGTACTCAATTAAAGTACTAATTCTTCGGTAATGTCTTAAAACTTGCCCAGTCACTGTAAGGTGTAACACATGCTGGGAACCCTAAACCAAAAGTGACAGTTGAGGCAAAGAGTTCCCCTGTGAGGGACCAAGAAAAAATACCCAGAGTGAAAAGGATTGCCAGCAATGTAGAGCATCAACTTAAGAGGTTCTGATGTCCTAGAGATTTCTAGTTAGGAGTCTCAGCATTACTTGCTGTGTCATCAGAATGCTAGGTAAACAAGGCCAACTCTGCAGAGAAGGTCCATTTTAGAAACCAGATAGGAAAGCAGGAATTTTAACATTGATTTGAAATTCAGAAAAGTGCTGCAAAATCAAATTGCTCACTGAGAAATATAATTAGCTCTACTGTGGCAATTGTAAATATTTTTATCTTTTTCCTACAAACTATGTAAGGCAGAGTGGTCTTATCTTTCTGTAGCCCTGTACCTTACACATGGAGAATACTCAAAAAAATGTTGAATAAACCCTAAAGCTCTAATAAAACTGCACAATGGTAGAAATGTTACTGTGTCTTAGTCACTTTCCCATCCTTGGGACACAATACTTGACACCTATAACTTAAAGTCTAGAGGTTCACTTTTGGTTCAGGTTTTCAGTCCATGGTCAGCTGGCTCCAAAGCAAAAGTGGTGCAGTGTGGAAGGGTCTGGGCAGAGGATAGCTGCCCATCCTTGGAATTGGAGAGCAAAGCGGGGAGCCAGGGAGGAATTCATACCCTCGTGTGTCTTGCCCCAGTGATTCACCTCTTACCATGTCCCATTTCCTGTCCACACATGTAACTACTGAACTTGTTAGTGGATGAATCCCCTGATGGGTGCAGCAACCCATGCATGATTCAGTCATCTTCAGAAAGCACCACCTCTGAACACATGACGCTTTTGGGGGACAGCCTAGATCTAAACCTTAATGACTGTTTTGCAGTTTGGTAGCCACTAGCAAACTCAGCCTGTCAATCAACTCTTATAATGTGGTTAATGTGAGTGACTAAAGAAACTGGATTAAAACTTAATTTTAATGAAAAATAACATGTTCCTATTGGCTACTGCAGTGGACTAGGACATTTACGCAATTTATGTAATTCAGTGGACTAAACAGACCTCTGAAAGTTGTGTTAATAATGATTGCAGATTACTAAACGTTTGGTTTTATTTATTCTTTTTCTAAATCTTTTACTTTGTCACTCTTTTCTTGCCTGTATCAATATGTATGTTATCATTAACCTTTGATTGAATTTTAGTTTACAGTGATAGAGATACATAATCAAGCTTGTAAAATTATCTTTTCAAAAGAGAACAAGCAGTATAGGATGCTGAGGGTTATCTTAGAGCTTAACACCAGTAAGAATGTGAAATGTGCCGAGTGTTGTACACATGTGCAATCCCAGCACACTAAAGGTAAAGGCAGGACGATTCTGCAATTTTGAGACCAGCCTGAGCCTCAAGGGAAAGAAAATAAAGAAAAAGTAAAGAAGAGAGTGTTAAATGTTAAATTAGCCATCAAGGAGGAGAAAAAGCTAAAAAACGTAGAAGTATGCATTTAGTTCAAAACAAACAGAAAAACAATTGAGATTGGATGAATTCACGAAGAGGGCAGAATAACCCAAGAATATAGTGCCTCACACAAGACAAAGGATAAAAAATATGCAAAATAAAAAATATGCAAAAGGAGGAGTTACAGGAAAATTAAAAGAAAGGGGAAAAAAGCAGGGCTATGAAAGCTATACAAAGAGAAACTGAAGGACAGATACTTAGTTATCAACAGCTAATACAGGGAGAATAATAAAGACTAACATCTATTTTGTGTGACTTTGGTCTTGACACATTGACAAGTGTTCTGATGTGCTCAAAGCATGTGATTCTTAACAGTTTTCCATATTGGTGTGCTAGGTATATACAGTCAGTATGTTCACTTTTTACAGGTTTTTTTTTTTTTTTTTTTTTTTTTGCATTTTAATGCCTGAATCTGCCTTTTCCCTACCCTTTCTAATTGTCAAAATATTTTGCTTTGCTACTATGTTTAATCTGGGCAAGTATTGATAGAACTTGCATTTTGCTTTGAAATTGATCCTTTTAAAATCCTACACAGGTGATGTTATAAGCAATAGGGTTTATGGTTATATAGTAAGCAGTTTTGATGCAGGATTTACTTAAAGGCTGTTTCTAGTTAAATTCTCCATACCAGGAAAAGCTAGTTTTACTTTTTGAACATCTTGCCCTTCAGAGGTGCTTTCTCCTTCCCAGCTGGCACTGGAAGCAAGCAAATGGCTCTTTCATCTCCCAACATACGGTTTTTTTTCACTTCCTCGGGAGTGGATATGCAGCCAAGAAAAATAAGAAACTGGGAAAACATTTCCATAAATAATCTTATTGTAGATTCACTGATAGGTTGTATATAGTACAGAGTGCAAATGTAAGCTTATTGCTGTAGTTTTGTATTTTAAATTGTGCCAACACTTGAGTCATTTCTGAAAAAAATGCTTGTATATCCAGTTTCTCAATTAGAACCACTAGAAAGACAGCTGAAATCTCCCTCAAATAGTTCAAGTAGCCATCCCAGGATGGACAAAAGAGATAGATAGCATTCTATGCTGATATTGTAAGACCTTTTCTTGTTTCCCAAATGAAACTTACATTACTTGCATAAGGTATAATTACGTAGTAAGATACCAAAGCTAACTAACCACAAGTGTGTACCATAGGTACAAGGTATATTACAGACAGGAACAGAGGTACCCACTTGAAAACATAGTGTTGGGCTTAGTGGCATAAGCACCTGCTTGGCAAGCACAAGATTGAGAGTTCGATCCCCAGTACAAAAAAAAAAAAGAAAAATACATGTGTATGTGGTTATATATTATTAATTTTAGTTAGAAGAGTAACTTTTCTCATTTCACTGTACTTGTCTCAATATTTAGTGTTGAAAAAATATTTTAACAATATGATTCATATACTTAGAATTTATATAAATATATTTTAGCAAAATATACTTTAAAATAATTTAGTATTTTAAACTGAATTTTTTGAAGGAATGTTAATTATAATTATGCATTATCAGGTTGATGTGATTATCAGTCAACTATAGGTGAAATGTAATTTATCTTTCATAGTAAAATGAATGATAATTACTTTTTCTATAAACTCTCAGCATACTTGACCTGTTAGTTCTCTAAGGAAGTGCAAATGCGCCTTGTCCATTTTGTCTTTTGCTTGTCATACTCTCTTCATTTTATCTGTCTATATCCAAAATAAAATTACTTGTCTTATTCTAATTTTTTAAATAGTTTAAAAAGTAGTCGATGTATTGTAAAAGAAAACATTTTAAAGAAAATACTATTTATAAAATTCTATTTCTTAGTTAACATTTAGATGTTTTCTGTATGATGGTGTATATGAATGATATATATAATTGATTCATTTTCAGATGTTAACTTGGGAAAGTTGTCATATCATGTATTATCATTTTTCCTTTTTAAAATGCAGTCTTTTCTGGGAATTTTTGTAGAGTCTGACATATTATACCAGGGCATATGAACACTTTTTGTAATGTTAGTCATTATTCTGCTAAACCAAAGCACAATAAAAACTTAACCTAAACCAGATGACTTTATTCTTGTAGGATCAAAAGGATGAGTTTATTTGTATCGAGGCTTGTAGGAGTGCTTATTTTAAAGAATTTTTTATCTTATAAAAACACTCAACAGGCATGGTGGTACATGCCTGTAATCCATATACTCTGGAGGCTGAGGCAGGAGAATTGCCATGAGTTCCAGGCCAGCCTGGGCTAATAATCAAGTTCAAGGCCAGCCTGCACTAGAGAGCAAGGCCCTGTCTCTAAACAAACAAAAACACTCAACTTTTTTACCTCCAGCATTTTGCACTGTCATATTTCTAGCTTTGAAAATATATTGATAGTACCTGTACAGAAACTTACGGCACAGAAGATCTTTTCAGAGTTTATATTTTAAATTTTATCTATCCTCTGCCACCTATCAAATATAAATAAAGTAAAAACAAACTTGTAAATGTATAGTTTAAAAATTTATATTCAATTTACTTTTCAGAAATCGCATTTGTTTAAAGTTCATTGAGTTCATCTTAGTTGCCAATTGATAAGCTAATTTAAGTAACAGAAGCATTTAAAAGATCTGTTGCAGCCACTTGTAAACTTTTTAAAGTTCATCTGATTTTCTTAAAACCTGTTTTTTTGGGGGAGGAGGATATGCAGTCAGATAGTTCACAATATTTATCAATAAAACACCATAACCAAAAGCAAATTTAGAGAAATTTATACCTTATATGGATTTTTACTTAAGAAATATAAAGCAAGTGAAGAGTTTTTGTTGCCATACTAAATTTCATTTGCAGTGAAATAAATGATATGCAGAGAAAATGATAGAAATCTAAACCAAGAAGTTTAGAATACTTCTTTGGAAGAGACAGTGTTTTCGTGTTCGTCATAAGCCTTAGATCTGCAAAGCAATGGTAGCCTGTTTTCTTACTTGAGGGGTTTTACTAAATCTAGGAATTGTGCAGACAACTACAAAACACATTATATCTGGCTTTCTGAACAATTTGAGTAGAACCTTGGAAATGTGATTATTATGAAACTATGTAGTTCAGTCCAAGTATTTGTATAGCTTTGCAGTGTCACAAAGAAAGTGTTTTTTCTCTGTGATGTATTTAGTGTAATCAAACCAGATACATAATGTGCAAATAAACTATAACAACTGATCAGATTTTATAGTGCTTTGTAATAGACCCATGTGGTACCTAAATCAGTAAACCTTCTTGTACTGTTTGCCCAGCTGAGCACTATTTTAAGTGCTTTGCACATACTGACTCAATTAAATTTCCCTACGAAGTTGTAAGTTAGGTATTATTGTCTCTGTTTCACAGATAGGAAGCAGAAACATGGAGACTTTTAAGCAGTTTGCTGGTAACTGGTGGAGCCAGGATTGAAACCCAGGCATTCTGTTACAAGACCCTGTTGTGACCATGATTTATTTCTCTAATTTTAAGAAAGTATACTGTACTGTCAAATACTAATATGTTGGAAATGAGGAAGTTGAGTTTATGTATGCAGTTTGTAAAATTATACAGCAAAAGAGAAGCACTTATTTGACAAATAATTGCAAAAAGGTATAGAATCAAAGTATCTTTAATGTGTCATTAAATTTAGTGTATCATAGTAATAACCTAAGTTTTTGATTTGAGCAGTGTTCATAGTTTTTTAGCATGAAAGAACAAAAACAGTAGAAAAAACTCATCTAGGAAAAGCCTACATACAGTATTTTCAGGTGTTTAATAAATGCCATTTTAAATGTAGGAATCCTTTGTGAAAAACTTCAGGATCTTACACTATTGTAAAAACACTGTAGACCTCTCACTGAAAATCTGTATCTTTGGCACATCTCTTACAAGGTCATTCATATACCACTATTACTAGGAACTTCATTAGAAGAGCTTCTTTGCAGAAAAGAAATAAAGTACTGTACAAGGTTTGGAACTATGTGAGTAAGAGACATTGATAGACTTATCTAAATATTATAAGTCATCCTATAAAATTTATTTGTAGAGCTGTTTACACTTCTGAAGTAGACATTTTATCCTTGTGGTTGTCCATAACAAACATTTTGGGACAGGAATGGTGGCAGACACCTGTAAACCCACCATTCTGGGATCTGAGGCAGGAAGATCACAAGTTTGAGCCCAGCCTGTGCAATTTAATGATTTAGTGACCTCTTGTCTCAAAATAAAAACTAGAGGGCTAGGCAATCCACACTACCACAAAAAAAAAAAAAAAATTGTGGAAGTAGAAGATGGTATTGTGGTAAATCTGGTCTGCAGATCTGCTCTTTGAGAGAAATGAATGTTGGTCATTATTTTGGGGAGGACGGGAAATCATTCTTTGATTCTTTCTAAATTGTTTCTGATTTGCTAAGGTGGTTTTTTCTGGCTAATTCTTTTTTTTTTTTAAGATGGTCTTGATCTTGACATATTTTTGAAAAATGTTCATAAAAAGGAATTTGCAAGCATGCTAGTATTTTACTTCATCATTATAAATAATCTATGATTATTCAGGATCAGTGATGAAAATAATTGCTATATCAGGTTTTTTACTGCTGTAGATTAGTAGAAGCATAATAACAACTCCTTAGTTTATGTGTTCACTTAATTGTATTCACAGGTGATCATTTTCTTTGATTATTTTCTCTATGTGTTTCTGAATTCCAGAAGTTCTAATATGGCTTCATCAACAAATTTCCTTAATATGGCCTTTCTCTTCCATCATATATCACCTGTATCCATGCATTATATTTTGCTCATTTCCTATCCCAAAGTTAAATGATCTTTACATGGTAAAATCTCTTAGGTTTAGAGTTACCAAGATGGGACTTTATAAACATTTTTAATTTTTAAAAAAATATTAAACATATATAGAAGTGGAGAGAAGGGTATAATGAAACCCCCATTACCTGTTCTACTTGCTTCTCCTGGGGTACTTTGATTATTATGACTTATAGTATATGTTACATATATTACAGTTCTTTTTAAACAA
This sequence comes from Cavia porcellus, assembly GCF_034190915.1. Lineage (NCBI taxonomy): Eukaryota > Metazoa > Chordata > Mammalia > Rodentia > Caviidae > Cavia > Cavia porcellus. The sequence goes on along the minus strand of NW_026947504.1, from coordinate 36,477,337 downwards.
CCATAATACTCATTGCCCTGTAGAAATTAGCAGTAATTACCTAATATCAAACATACATGTGTAAAGTATGTAAAAGCAAAGTTTTATGTTGTCATTAGCAATTTGAAATAAAGACTTTGAAAATGTAACATTTCCAGATGTATTTAATGTGTAGACAGTTTTTGTTTTATGAACATTGAGAAAGGGAGAAAGCATGGAAAAGTTCTTTTAATCCAGAAACAAGTTCTTAGTTCTTTTATTTTTTTGTGCACAAAGTCTTTTGGTGCTATCAGAATATACAAACTAGTATACATTGGTCAGTAATGTTGATCACAAATACTTTTGAACCGTATGTATTATATGAAGTATTAGAACCTATTAAACATAGTAACAAACTTTTTTTTTAAATATTAGGAAAAGTGCATCAACACTTGGAAGTAGTTCTTAGAGTAATATCCTTCAGAAGAATGATTGACTTCATTTGTGAAATTATTAGGCTTCTGCCATCCTTTATATTGGAAGAAAAAGGAAGAAAATAAGTAATATTAATACCTCTGGTCAAGTGACCTAAACAGTTCTTTTTTTCCTGTGTAACAGATTAGTAGTTTTTTTAAATAATTGATGTTAAATGTCTCTTTGAATTCCTGTGGTTTAAAGGCTTTACAGATACTTTCTCTTCCTGAGAAAAAAGGATATAGTATTTTTTCCCTCAGTCTAAATTTAGACTTCTTAATCATGAATTAGAAAGCTTCTAAATAGTAGAATATCACTGTTTTCTTCTTTGTAGCTTTTTTGTTTTGTTTTGTTTTTGCTCCTGAACTTCTTTCCTTCCTCCCGTCCTCTTTCTCTCCTTTGTTTTTTTTTTTTTTTTTACCCCTCCTGAATGGTGTTGAGTGTAGAGTTAAACGCTGGTGTGATGCAGCTTGTGGGCTAAAGCATTTGCACATAATATGTTTTGTGCTATGGTCTTTTGAAACAAAGTCCTAAAATGTAATTTCTGAATAAAGCCACACTAATTTATTAAAGCGGCATCTATGTCACTAAATCTAAAAAATAAACTTTTGCTACAATTAAAGCTGGAACAAGTTATTTTCTGTATCTCAAGCTGAATGAAAGCCAAGACTTAAAAGCATTTGCCCAATCAAATTGATCCTTAGCTTAGAGAAAACATTTCTGTCCATTGCCATTTACTCAGCACACACTCTCCCATTTATCAGAACTCTTGGGGATTGGGGTTATCTGGGGTTGGAGTTTAAGTCTGAAATAGGAATTGACTATATGCACAAATTTATATGTACATGTATGCATCTACTTGTATTTAAATGTTCCATTTGAAACACTTGATTTTCTTTCTTTCTTTTAATGTTTTATACTGGGAATTGAACTCAGAACTTTGCACAAACCAGGCATCCACCCTGATTCTGAGCTATATCCTTGGCCCTTGACAAAAAAACTTTTGATTTTAACATCAGTTTTCAGTTGATTGAAATTTTTTGTTATCTATGATTATGTTCTGCTTTTAGAGTCAGTTTGCAGATTATACTTTAAAAAATAAAAAACCAAGCTATATCATATTTTTGCCCTTGGGAGATGTTGCATGCAGCCAAGACAACATGTGTTCCAGATCTTGAATAAAGATAAAACAGGTAACTCCTAATTTACCCTGTGATCATCAGCACATCAGTCTTTGCTCCTAACAGCAAAATATTACCAGAGTCTTATAACGAAATTTGCAGATTTTATATTCCTATACATTTTCTAGAGTTAAATATGGCAGTTGTGTTTGCTCTTATTTTAGACACATTTACTGGTACTTTAGATAATTTAAAACCTGTTATCTTAGTTCATAACAAAATATTTGTTTTGGCAATCACAGTAGTAATCTTCTGTGGTATACCTAGTAATTGGTTCCAGAAGCAGATATTTGAAGCTCTGTGATTATATTCTGTAATCCAGATAATTTCATCAATACTACATTGCTTTGAGGGGGGAAAAAAGACTGCACAAATTAATATATTAACATTATTATTAACTAATACTAATATAATTGCAGTATGTTTACAGACTGCCTTACAGTTAAAATGCTTTCATTGATATATCATTTCCTCTAAACGAAATCTGCTGACATTGGAGGAAGAAAAACTTAAAAAAAAATAGAGAGTGACAATAGCATCGTGAAAATTTAGGGGAAAATGTAAATAACCATAGATTTTAACAGTGTGATTGTGTGATAGATATTTAAAATGGTTCCACTGTAGAAACTGACTATTTGAAAGACACTGAAGAGTGTGAACCTTAACTGTATTATAAATATGTAAATATTTGACTGTTCATAAATTGAAGTAGTCTTAAAACATAAAGTTAATATAAGAATGTATGGAATCAGTTCTTTTATTGCAGTAAGGTATTTCCAGACATCTTCCATTGCATGATTTTTAGATTAGAATTGCTTCAATCTCTCTATGAATGAATTAGCCAATTGTTGCCTTAGGTACAAAAACTTATTTAGCAGCTTCAAGATGTATTTATTTGTAAGTAATGTGGAAAGCATACAAAATTTCACAAAAAATGTCCGTAGCATTACCTGAAGTTTTCTTTTTGAGTCTGGCCTAGGAAGAACATATCTGGGGATAAAGTGCCATTCAGAAGAGCAAAAATAAAATGAGGATATTTTCGGTCTCAGTATACCTATATGCTTTGGCTTCTGGTCATTAAAAATTTATTTGTTCAGGAAGTTAGGAATGAATTTCAAACTTTGGATAAGGTAGTTTTAATGTGAGTATGTTTGATCCATGGTAGATTGGTAATTCATGGCCATTTCCCAGAGTAATTATATTTATCATTTTATAATATCTAGACTAGAGAATTCCCTAAATTTGTAGTAAACTTATAAAAAATAGTTCTCCCATTTAGCTCTTGCTTGATTAATGCCTATGTGAAATCCCAGTGTAGGAGTCTTTTTCCTAATAGATTTCTTGAGAAATTACATGCCCCAGTGACAGTATTTATTTATTTATATTTTCAAATCCATTTTATTCATAAAGAAAAAAATTACAAAATGTTAAAGTACATCAATCAGGGCACTAACAGTGTTTCTGTTGCAGTAATTATGTCATATTAGGTTGACATTTTAGGCACTGTGGGTGCGCAGGCTTTGGCCAAATCAAGTCAGTTGGAAATCAATACTAATATTCTTTAAATGTTTGTTTAATATATGTTTAATGGGAGAGGAACAAACTGATTTTCTTTTCATAATATGTCTATATTTGAAACATTTTATTGACTCATTTCCATTTACCAGTGAAGGGTCAGTTTTTAAAAAGTCATTAGATAAGGCCTTTCTCAGGTTTGGGTAGTTTTAATTCCTTTTTCTTCTGAAGCACACATTTAAAACTTAGGTAATGAAATTTATTTTGGTAAAAATGTCTATACTATTCAAGTTTTGGAAATTCAGTTGACTGCTACTACATAGGGCCATAATGTCTTAATAGTGTCCAGTTTGTTGCAGAAGTGCTTTAATGTTTCCAATAGATTGAGTCTACAATGTTTCCAATAGATTTGAGTCTACAATAGATTTTTATTTTAAGGAGAGTGAAACCAAGCAAAATAAAACCAATCAAAACAAACCAGTGTAAGTGCCAGAGGACTTAGAAATAATAGGAAATCAACAATGGTTACCATAATGCCTCTTGCTGTCTTCAAAATAGCTGCAGACACCTTCAGATATAGTAAAAATCAAACAAAACAGAGTACAACCAATGGAAACAAACCAATGACTGCAGTAAAGGAAACAAACCAATGACTTCAAAACAAGATAAGAGTAAACCCAGAATAACATACCTTGTTATCTTTGAAGTAACTGCCCATGCCATCAGATATAATAAAATCGAACAAAACAAAATAAAACCCAGCCCAACAAAATAATGAAAATGATACAGGACTTCAAAACAAGATAATAGGGAATTAACAATGGCTACCACCTTGAGAAGGAGATCCCTCATTACATATAGTTATCTCTGAATGGGTGATCAGACTACCAACTTTATGCCTGCAAAGTCAGTGAAACATTAAACACTACAAGCTTTAAGTTGTATTTTACCTCAGTAGCTTTTATCGCTGCCTGTATTACTCCAGATCAGCTGGTCGCTTATTTCCGGAGTGGGGGACAGGGTTGGCCATTGTTTCCCAGCTCCTGTGCTGGAAGGACCTGGCATCTGGCTCTCCCACCGGCTGTTTGTGCATGGCATTATTTTGCAGGGAGGGCTTGCTTCTTGATGACTTGTTCTCTTCCCCCGCGGTCGGCAAATGGAACAGACTCACGGGAAAAGGCTGGCATCTGGCTGTCCTCAAGGCAGCCCATGCATGGCGCCTATTCGCAGGGATGATTTGCTTCTTAGTGACTTCCAGTTCTCTTCCCTCATAGTCTGCAAAGGCACTGACTCCCAGGACAAGGCTGGTGTCTGGCTTTCCCCACAGCGACTTGCGCATGGTGCCGATTTGCAGGAGGTACTTGCTTTTGGTGATTTCTTGTTCACTTCAGATCTGTATTTCATAACAACCCACCTGGTTTATGTTTTCATCAAATTCTGGCTCTCCCACTGGCCCATATACTGCAACAGCATAAGTCAGTTGTATTTTACTCACTTTTGTATCTTGAGCCTATTGCAGTGCTTGAAAAAGAGTGTATTTCACTTATATTAATTAATTATGGAAGGGTATTAGTTTTTTGTTGCTTTACTGTAAAATTTTACTTGGAATCTCAGAAATAAAATTGCTTGTCATTGTTTCTCATTATGTAGTTGGTATAAATCTCTCTTAAAGGATGTCTGCATGAACAGTATGGGGGGGGTATTTCTTTAAGGCAACCTTTCATGTTGTTACCATGAACAGATTTTCTAAATTGTTTTCTCTTTGGTAGTTGGGTTAGTCAGCTTTTCCTTGCTGTGATAGAATGTGAATAGACAATGTGAAGAGGCAAGATTTATTTTTGGCTCAAGCTTTTGGGGATTTCAGTTGGTGATCAGCTGGCCTCATTGTTTCTGACGTGGGTGAGGCAGAACATTATAGTGGAAAGGTATGCTGAAACAGGGCTGTTCAGCTGATGGCTGCAAGGAGGCAGAAAGAGAAAGAGCCAGAGAGAGGGGAAAGGGCTGGGGACAGACATACTCTTCAAAGGCACATTCCTAGTGATCTGCGTCTTCTGTTGGGCCCCATCTGTTGGGCCTCATTCTCTAATATAGTTCATTCAGCTGTGCACTCATCAGTAGATTAAAGGATTGATAAAGTAGCAACCTCCTGTTACATACTCTTCTCTAGGTCCCACCTTAGAACATTGCTGTACTGGTAATCAAACCTTAAATGCATGAACCTTCAGAGGAACATTTCATATTTACATCATAGCAGAATATTGGTTATTGCTAATAACATCTATAAGCAGAAGGCTCAGTTTTAAAGATTAAAGAGTAAATTGTGTAACTGCTGAAAGAGCTTGTTTATGATATTTGAGGTAATTAAAAATCTGTATTTAATCACACTGATCATAAAATAAATGAGATATTTCACAAAGTCTATGCAAAATAACATTACGTAGTCTATTTTTCAAAAGATTCTAAATTGGACTGAAACTACTGTTTTCTCTTAGGATAGACCTACTTACTTAGGATAGGAATTCTCTTGAATAATTGAAGAAGCTTGACTTGCATTATTTCTTTTGTAATTCTGAACGTTATTTCTTAATCAGAGTAGTGTCACTAATGTTCTCTAGTGACATTGTCTTCTGAAGATTTTAATTTTAATTCAAAAAGTGGCTCTGATTTTCCTTTCCTAAACAATGAGTATTGTGTTTTCTGAAGGTTGTTTCATTTTCATTGAAAAGCATAAATCAAGCAGAGTGAATTTAAAAATAGCAGTTTGAAGAATTGAATACAGCTTTTAAAAGTTTACCCTTGTCTGACATTGTATTTTTGTGCTTATGTAGGCTCTGATTCTTATTGATAACTTCCTTCCATGTTGCAAAAAACAGATTTATGACACTCAGTGTATCACATTATTTGCTTTTCTGTCTTGAAGTCTGCATACCTGCTTTTTACACTTCATAGAACTCTGTACTGCCTGTTCTGCCTGGCTTTTATTTCAGATCTCAGAACAAGTGTCTTCTCTGAAGGGCCTTCAGCAAAGATCTTGCTCAAGTTTCCTCTCTCCAAGTTCCCCATTCTAGAGAACTCCTCTATATACAGAAGAGCAAAAAGCTCAAGTTCTCACATAGGTTGTCTTCTGTTTGTTTGCCTGTCTTCCTTCCTGTGAGTTCTATGTTGTCAGAGCGCTGCCCGTGCTGTTTACCTAGTTTACCCAAATATGTTCACCCCCCAAAAAATATTTTTTTCCTGAATGCACGATTAATTCTGTGGAGAGATACTCACATTGTTTTGAAAAGAAGAAAGAAAACTTAACATTCTATTGAATATTATACTGTGTTAAAAATGTTAATAATCTTTTAAGTTGGAATTCAATTTTTTTTTAAAGTTAAATTTTTCTACTTGAAAAATATTGCTGTCTTAATGTGGAGTTTTACATTTAGACCAAATTTTAGAGGTTATGGAATGTAAATACTACCTCCCCCTTAAAGGGACATGGATAATAATGTGCCACTTTACAGTTTTACAAACAGTTCTAGAGTTTACGAAATACATTCATATATATATTGTCTAGTTTGAGCTTCAAAATAGTCTTTGGTGCTGTATGTGGTGGCATATGCCCAAAAATCCTAGCACTTAGGAAGCTGAGGCAGGGATACGGTAAATTAAAGGCCAGCCTGGGCTACACAGTGAGACCTTGTCTCAAAACGCTAAAACAGAAGAGTTGTTTTGAATAGATACGATTTTGATAAATCATCTGCAAAATGAGAAAATAAGGGGAGTGTGGGTATCTCGTTAATTAATATAGGAAAATGTTGGGAGCCACCACATTGCCGAGCCGCCGCATATAGCGATCATGCGGCCTGTGGTAAAGAGTAAAGCCTGAGTTAGATTACCCCTCCCATCGAGCACGTTAGTTTCCTGCTTACCGCGTAAACAACCCGCTCAATAATATGTTAGCCAATCAGCTTGCCTTGCTTACTTTAACATGATTGGACACTGTATCCGTATATATACTGGTGCCACCCCTGGGGGGAAGTAGAAGCCTGGAAGGAGCCGCGGAGAGCGGACCAGTAGAGGCTTCGGAGAGAAGCCCGGAAGGAGCCGCGGAGAGCAGACCGGTAGAGGCTTCGGAGCGAAGCCCGGAAGGAGCCGCGGAGAGCGGACCGGTAGAGGCTTCGGAGCGAAGCACGGAAGGAGCCGCGGGGAGCGGACCAGAGGAGGCTTCGGCTGGGAGCGATCCCAGGGCAGGCTGTACGGAGAGAAAATAAAAGAAAAGGTTGTCCACTGCCAGACTTTGTCGTGTGTCCTTCCTGCCGGCCGGGAGTGACACCGACAGGAAAATACTTTGTAAAAGCTGCAGTATGAAATGGATGTCAGCACAGGTTGAATATCCTGACTGTCTCTTCCGAATGCTTGGGTCCAGAAGTATTTCAGATTTGTTTTTACAGTATTTAGACTACATCTATATGCATTATATACATAATGAGTCAGCTTGTGGGTTTGGATCCAAATCTAAATGTGAAATTCCTTTATATGTATCATATATACCTTTCTCTATAGCTCAAAGGTAATTTTAATTTTATATAGTATTTTAAGTGTGTCTGTAGTTAGATTGCACCTTGTCACATGAAATCAGATACGGAGTTTTCCACTTGTGGCGTCATGCTGATGATCAAAAAAAGATTCTGATTTGGACGCGTTTTGTATGTGTTTTAGATTTTCAGATTAAGAATACTCAACATATAGTGTTGTAACTGAGAAACTTAACTCCCAGGGCAGTTAAGTTGTATATATGTGGTCTCATAGCTATTAAGTGATTTTAAGTGATAACAGAGAATCCAGGCTGCAGAGTAAAATGGAAAAATCAGGAGGTGGAGTAGTAACATAGTACAGTGTCTTCATAAATTTTGTGTTTAGTTATTCCTCTTTTTTTTTTTAAAGGCATACAGTTTTAGAAACCATGCAGTAAATTGAAAGTTACTTTCCTATGATGTTTAGAGTTATACCCCCAACTACCAATTCAGTATTAAGTAAAAATATGGCCATCAATGTGTCTCAGAGACAAATCTGTTATAATTGAAATTCTGTAATTATTTAAAGTAGAAAAATCATGCTTAAGCTTATTAAATATGTATGCACTGAGTATAACAGCAAATAAACATACTGTGCACCTTTTCATAGATTTGATATTAACTTAGCTACACATTAAATATGTGAGTAGTTTTTTCTATCTTAAAATAAAGTTTTCAGAAGATAAGTTTATTGGTCTAGAATAAATCATTAATAAAAGGTGCTGAGAGCAACTTTGTTCTCTTTAGCTGTCATTGAGAATTTATTTCATCATATATACCTGAACTTCCTAGAGGTATACTATTCAATGCATGCTTTGTTAATGATGAGTGTGTGGCTTTCCGCCCACTTCAAAGAATTCATAGAACAGATGATTATTATTTAACAGCCCTTTTAAAAATGTAGAAAATATGGCCAGATGAAGTGACGTCTGCCTGGAATCTCATCATTCTGAGTGGCTGAGAAAGGAGGATTGCCCATTTGGGCCCAACCTAGGTGAATTAGATTTCGTCTCATAATTTAAGAGGGGGAAAAAAAAGTCTGGGAACATATCTTAGTGTGAAGATCCTGGATTCAATCCTTAGTACTACGGAAGAAAAAGAAGAGAGAGTCAGAGATAGTTACACACACACACACACACACACACACACACACAGAGGAGGGAGAAAGGAAGAGAGGGAGGGAGGGAAGGAGGGAGAGAGACAGACAGACATGGGGAGGGGAAAGAAAAGCAAAGAAAGGGAAGAAGGAAAAAGAAAAATATAGACAGTATTAAAGTGGCAGAGAAGTCACCCATATTGTTATCACCAAAGGAAAACCATTGTAAAATTTTTGGTTTATTTTTTGCCAACCCAAGTGAACTTTAAAGGTGGCTCGAATCACCTTTTTTCTTCTTCAGAATTACTCGGCTTTTCTGTTTGATCAGCTTTACTGATGCAGCCCTTGAGGTAGTAATGATGCTATGAAGACTAGTAGATACTATGTTTATAATTATTAGACTAATTCATACTTAATTGAATAGCAATAAATGCAGTTTCCAAGTAAAAATAACTACTAAATTTAAAAAACTTTAAAAATTGACAGACTCAGTAGGACAGACTATATAAAGAATTGTGATTAAGGCCAGTAATGACAAAAAATAGCAAACGAGAATAAGGGTAATGAGAATTGAAGTTTGAGTAAGAGAATGACACTAGCAATAAGGGAACTACACTGGCAGTCTGCATTCGTGTCCACTTCTTCATTTAATGGGCTTGAGAATTGTGTCCTCAGCAGTGAAATGACTTATCAAAAGTTTTATACTGCTTATTATAAGAGTCAGAAGTTAGAGAATCCAGTGCTTCAGACTTCAATTTAGTCTGTTATCTTCTATAGGCAGAGGAGCCTGACTCTAGAAAATGAATTGTACAGATGTTAACATTACATGAAGTTTGTGGTACCCGTATTTTCTTAATGGTAGTTGGTCTCTGTAAAAGAAGAAATGTACAGTTAACTTTCAGGTTGAAATACTTAAATTCAAATTCTGACCACTTCCTTTTTCGTATTATTGCTTCTCCTTTGTGCCGTCATTTTAAAATATATTACACATAATATCATTGAAGTAATACAGAATATATTAAATTAGTTTGGAAATACAACCCCATGGTACAGTGGGAAAAGGAGATAATTATTACTATAATACCTAAAAACTGTCCCATTGGTGCACAAGTTGATGAATCAAGCAGTTCTTATCATGAAAGGCAATAAAGTGAATTATCATCATGCAGACATCCCTGAGTCAGTAGGCCATGTGAAGCAAATTTTGGAATAAATAAAATGCTTCTCAATACAATCTCTATTTAAATCAAAGAACTCTTTACTTAAAATTTATAGCAAAGCAAAGATTTTGGTTCAGTTGAAAAAGGTGTTAGACTGGATGTGGGGAATACGTGACACCTTTGCGTTGTACGCATCCCAGTCTCTGAACCCACAGCCTTACCCTTTGCTTTGGGCAGATGAGGATTACATTATTACAACTTACTTTATACATATGGCAGAAACACCTTTAGAGTTCAGAGTTGTTCTTAATGGAGCTTTGTTTTGTTTTGCTTTGTTGTTTTTTCTTCAGCCACTATAAATCGGTAGGATTTGGAGATAGTAATAAGTCACGTTTTCTTGGCTGGCATTAGATATTTTTTGATTATTTTCTTTTTTGAAGTAGCCTAATGTAAAGGTCAGTAAGTCAATCAGTTCTCATACCAAAAAAATAAAGTAAAATAAAATAACTACCAGTGGCTGAGTAAAAAGTTTTTTTTCTCCATGGCACAATTTTATCTAATTGGATGACTTGTATGTAATTTTCTGATATAGAGTATAAGATGCTGCTTTGGATACACATTTGTTTATTCTAGAATGGGATTTCTAATGACAGTGGAAGTCTGTAGTAGTTTTAAATGATAGGTGCTCTCTGCATCATAAATTGTTTATGAACTGAGACAAATCATGTTTATTGTAGAAATTTGGGGAAAGATAGAAGTTTGAAATTATCCTATCATCCACGTATGATAGCTCTCAATATTTTACGTATTTCCTTATTTTTCTATCATGCTATGAATACAATTATATTTTACATTTTAAAATTAGTATTTGAAGTGATCATTTTCACAAGATACTAAACATTCTTTGAAAACACAATTACCAACTCATTATCATAAGAAAAATATATGATACTTTGCATAGTGTCTGGCTTGTTAGTAAGCTCTTAAAAAACAAAGATATCTGAGTTGGAAAGGTCTTATAGATTGTCCTCAATCTGGTCCAGTATACGTCAAGTAAATAATTTGTTGGCTTTCTTGCTAATGTACTTATTGGGAAGGGAAAATTATTTCTTTATAAACTAGCCTATTTTATTTCCAACTCTGATAATTTATTTTTGTATATGCCTCCTAATGATACCTGGTAATAGATTGGTCTGTGTACATTCCTCAGTGTGACAACTCTGTATGGATGTAGCACTTGGGTTCTCTTTTCCCTCAAGTTCTTTATCTCTATGGATTTTTCCCCCTGTCTTCTAACCTTTATTTATGATGTAAATATAACTTTGAAAAATCAAAATAAAGCCACTCAACTCAGTTTCTTCTTTATAGAGTACATGCTGTCTTTTTATATAGGCTTATCCTTTTTTTGTCAAATACTCTTCTCTCTTTCTTCTTTCATCTTTCCCTTCTTTTCCTTTCCTTTCCCTGCCCTGCCTGCCCTGCTCTTCCCCCTTCCCTCCATTGCTCTCTTTGTTTCTTCTCTTTTGTTGCATTATTTTGGATTTTTTTTTTCTTTTGCAATACTGGGGATTTAACCCAGGGCCTTGAATGTGCTAGGCAAGCAGTTTAGCACAGCTACATTCTTCATCCCTGTGTTTCTTTTTAAAAATTTTCATTAACTTTTACTTTTAGAAGTATTTGATATCTGTAACTTTATTATTAGCTTTCTTTTTGAAGAATTAAATGTGATTGTGTGTGTGTGTGTTGAGATAGAAAAATTGACCTTACATGTGCTAGGCACTCAGCTATACTCTTAGCCTCCCAAATTTAATTTTTAATAAAAATTCTAATTTTAGCATTGCCCTCTTTAGGCTAAGACTAGTTTCTAAAACTGTAATCTATTATCTAAAAAGAACAGACACTTTTTATAGCTTATGATACTGATGTATTATTTCCAAAAGGATTTACTATAAGTTCATTTTCTCCTGAAATCTATATGCCTATTTGCCATCAGAATTTAATCCATTCCCGGAGAGTTAAAGAAAAATGAAATGCTGAAATTTAAATCCATCAGTCTTATTACTTTGCTTGTATTGCTTGTCATGTATTCTGCAGAGAATGATGTCAAGACTAGTATTTCAAAACTAGTAGATTGTGAATTATATATGAAAGTTAGTGATTTCTTGATTTGAATTTATTGTAGAATATATTCAGAAGTAAACACATAATAAATATAAGCATGAAAAGGAACAACTTTTCAGCAACTTTTGTGTTATAAGATAAACCGAATCTTTTGGATATTAATATAGGCATTCCTACCCTCCTCTCCCTCGTCAACTTAAAAAATTTAATTCTCAGTTCACTAATTCTGCCATTGCATAAAATGCTTCCATGTTTTGGACTCTGTAGTTTTTCAGTGTTCATAGTTGTGGTAAATTTTGTCTTTTGAGATTTGAATATATTTTGAAAATAAGCTACAATTATTCAAAATAAAGTGTGAAATAAAATAGTGATTTTAATGAATGCTTAATATTGTTTTTGGTCTAAAAGAAAAATCCAAATATGATTTATAAAATAATAAGACATGGTTTGAATATGAACACAATGCTACAGAAAGATGATGAACAGAGGAGGGAAATAGTACTAAACTGGATATGAAAAGTCTTCCAAAATGTAAGATTTAGTTCCCTCTACCTCTCCACAAGCGACCACTGAGTGTATGTACTTTGTTGAAAGAAACTACTTTAAAAAACCACACTCACACATTTTCAAAGTTTCATGTTACAGATTCATAATTTTGTAGTCTTTGTATAAAGAAGCAAAGAAAATAATTATGTGATAACTTGATTTATTGAGTTAAGGTATCCTTAAATCATTTTTACTTGACTATATAATATCATCAGTTATAGTTTCAAATGATTGAAAATTTTTGTGAAAAGTTCAAACTGAAACTATTCTGTTGCCCTAGATTTCTCCAAGCTCGTGATATTTATGGTTCAGCACATTAAAGGGCTTAGCCTGTTGAACTTTGTCAAGGTGATTTTGCTCCTTTGGAGACATGTTCTCATTGCCGGTGGGATGGAAAGCCACTGACCCCTCTACCTGATGGAGAAGAGGGATTTTAGACACCTGAGATACACAAAACAACCTCCACAATGAAGGACTGCCTGTTCCATCAAGAATATTAGTCATTCTGAGACTGAGAAACCCTATCGTAGTTTAAATCTTGGGCTCACAAATATAGCTGTATTAAGTCTTCCATTTTTGGCAAGATGGCTAACCTTATTAAGTCTAATCTTCACATTGGAAACATACAGAGGTAGCAGTATCTACCAAGTAATTATACTGGCAAATAGTAAGCAGTCAGTAAATGTTTCTATTCTCATCACCAATAATATCAAGTTTGTCAAAAATTACTGGAATGATAAAACTTGATGAACACTTAGAAATATCTTAAAATTTGGGAATTTCTGTGCTCATTTCTCTTACAAAATAGCTTTTCTCTGACAAGTAAGGCCACTTACAAGTTTTTGTCTTTCAATATTTTCTAACTATACATGCTTCAGCCTACTTTAGTCACATTTAAATTTATCAAAATAATAATTTAAATACTGTGAAAAATGTGTAGAATGATTTTAGACATTTAGAAAACCTGTGTCTTTGGAGTAAGAACTGCTACAAAACATGTAAACTAGGCTGCCTTTCAGGGTTACTTCTCCAGTTTGGTTGTGGTTTGTTAAGACTGTAAATGTAGGAGTCATGGCTTTTTCTCTTCCTCTCTAATGGCCCCCTGACGATTTTATTGACGCACTTTAGGGAGGATGATCAGCTGGTTTAGGGCCTGTTCTGAGCCTTCATTAGGGATGTTTAATATACTAACACAGACACCCACCAAGAAAAACTAGCTGATGAGGAAGGAAATATGTAAAATGAAGCAATGACAGAAGGAATTGAAGTCTACCCTTGAGTTTACCGTCTGGTTGAGATTTAATTTACATACATTTTTAATTAATACTCAAAGGATTTATAGGCCAAATGTGTGACAAATATGTACAGATAAGGTAGAAAGTAATCAGTTGAGGTTAAGAAAGGGACAAATCAAGGACAGACATTTTCTTGATTGAGATTGATTACTCTTCTCATAAATCCAAGATTAATGAACAGTTTAAGGATTTAAGATTTAAATGTTCATATTGTCCATGGTTTTTGCAATGTCATAAAAGGTAATAATATGTTGGGTAATATATGTAATAACAGTTAAATTCAGCATTTGAAAAATGTTGAAGTTATAAAAATATGGTGGGGAATGTCAGTGTGGAATTAGAAATATTCTCATTCCAGCACTGTCCTAGCCATGGAAATGAGTATATTGGGAAGCCTTAAGGAGAATTAAAGGATTCACTAGGTACCCACATTAGAATGAAAATGTCATATATAATTGTTCACTTATTTCTGAGACTCTGTGAATATTCTTCAGACTACATTTCACTTTACCTACTAAACCTGTTCCCATGATTGTATGCATCATATCTTTCCCTTTTCTGACCTGAAGAAATACAGTTTTGCTATGGAGGCAAAAAATAAGCACAAACCAATAGAAAATGGGTTAATAAGATATGGAGAACAACAACAGTACAAAAGAATGTTTGTCTTGGCCAGGTGTAGTGGTACATGCTATTAGTGCCAGCCTTCTGGCGGGCTGAGGAAGAAAGATTATAAATTTACACCCAGTCTGGGAAACTTAGCTACTTATTGAAATCTTGCCTCAAAATAAAAAAAGATAATATATAAAGAACTCAAAAAAAATTAAGGACCAGTCAAAAAATGGGCAAGAGAAAAAAACAGATATTTCACAGAGGAAGAACTACAAATAGTGAAAAAATACATGAAAAAAATATTCAACACCTCTGGCCATTAGAGAAATGCAAATTAAAACAATTCTTTACAACTGCATCTTACTTCAGCAAGAATGGCAATCGTCAAGAAATCAAAAAACAAAGGCTGGCAAGGCTGTAGTGAAAAAGGAACCCTTCTTTCTTGTTGGTGGGAATGTAAATTAGTACAACCACCATTAGGGAAATCAATGTGGAGATTTCTCAAAGAACTGAAATCAGAAATCCCATATGACCCTGCTATCCTCCTGCTAGTTATCTTCCCCAAAGAGCTTAAGTCATTATACTACAGTGATACTTGGGTGCTAGTGTTTATCGCAGCACAATTCATAGTAGGTAAAGCCTAGAAACAGCCTGTATACCCATCAACATTAATTGGATAAAAAAATCATGGTATCTATCTGTAATGGACTACTACTTGATTCTGAAGAATGGCAAATTTGAGGCATTCATAGGAAAATGTAGTGTTAAGTGAAATAAATCAGACACACAAACTTAAGTACTATAATAGTATATCTTTTTTGAGTGCAGCAAAGTATAAATAAAGAGACTGATAAAGAATGTATACAAGCAGACAAGAGGATGAATCTCCTGGAGCAGGGAAGTGGGCCAAGGGAACAAGGGCTAGGAGAAGGGTGCTAAGAATAAAGACATGCCAGGCACAGAAACCTAATTACCCAAATTAATATTATATGCTATAACATGAGCTAAGATAAATAATACCAACAAGAATGAAAAATGGAATGGGGACCTGGAGGAGAAGGGAAGGGGAAGTGTATTTAACAAGTGATAGAAACATGCTGCAATAGGTACACAAAACCATTTCCCAAGATTTTTGTAAATTACATTATCAAAAGTCTCTTCTTTAGCAAAAACCTGTCTCAAAAAATACATGCATACATACATACATACATACATATATAACTTGACGTACAATGACAGGAAAATACATGAAGAGATGCTCACTTACCTGAATCTTTCAATTGGCAATGCTGACTAGATTCAATATTTATTTGAATTTTAAGATGTGTACCTTCCCATTGAACTACACGAGAACTTTGAACTTTCTAGAACATGCACTCTTGTTCAATTCTTTTCAGTGATGAGATGATATACAATTTACTTTTAGCTCTCACATAGCAAAGTGTGAATTCCAATCATAGCAGGTAAGGTCATTCCACTGAAAGAGATTATTTGCAGATTCTTTTAATTTTTCATTAGATATTATTCTGAGTTTGGTTACTATTCCTCAAAGGCTTTAGACACACAAAAATTACACGAAGACTTTGGAGAAAACCAGAGAAGTGTTAGGTGTGTAAAGAGAACATTATCAAAAGTCTCCTCTGTAGTCAATGGCATATCATTTATGATGCCATGGAAGAGGTAATGTACTTATAATTATTTAAAAATGATTAGTAGAAATGCTTTATGAAACACAACCATATCAAACATGTTGTAAAGAGAATACATAGCGGGGAGCAGTAGCACTGGGATGAACCCGAGACTTTCATACTGAGCTGTATCTTCGGCCCTTTGTAAAATTATTTTATTGGTAAAATTTTATTTTATTTGTATTTTATTTTGTTTGAAGTGCATGCGCCCCATGCCTAGCTTCAATTTAAAATATGTAACTGATTTCCCTGTGAATAACACAACTTTATCTTTCTTTATGGGAATGTAGTATTCCATTGTGTGTAAATACTGTATTTTCCTTGTCTGTCTGTTGATGGACTTGAACATAAGTAAGTAAAATAAGTCAAACACACAAGATCAGATATCTCATGGTTTTTCACATGAGAAGTACAGTACACGCACACAAATACAGATAAAGAGGAAAATAGAAGAGAGATAAATAGAAACTAGAAGTTCAGTTACTTCCCCTAATTACACATTCAGTTGTTTCAAAAATAGTTCAGTATATATTCTAGTTTGTTTCATTTATACTACTAGGTTATCTTAGTTTGGTGAAAAGAAGTTTTATGTTATTACCTGTTTCTTTTTTGTAAGAACCTTTTTGGTTTATGTCATGTACTCTTGAGTAACTGCTTTGAAGGTAATAATAAACAATGAATTAACTATTGTTATTTTCTTCTTTTGTTATGAAATTCTGAGTCTTGATTTTGCTTGTGATCTTTTGGAAAAGGGCTTATGAGTATATTTAAAGTTTGATATTTATGAGAATCAAAGACTTATTTAATAAATTCAGCTTATTGAATTTACAAGAATTACTAGATAATTGGAAAGATTTGTCAGGAGTTTGTTGAAATATTTAAAAGGGAAAAAACTGTTCAATTACAAATTGAATTATAATAAATTATATAATACAATCATACGTTGTAGTCTAAAATCTAAGTATGGTTGGGGGGGGGTGTACATTGTTCCAGGACCTCTCTATGGATACCTAAAGCTTGGTGATGAATCCTTTGTATAAAATAGCATAGTAATGCATATTACCTACTACATCCTCCTGTATATTTCACATTATTTCTGGATTACTTACACTTTGTAAATAGTTGCTATAGTCTCTTGTCTGAGGCGATGATAACAAGAAAAGCATGCCTTAGTTGTTCAGTGTAGACGCAGGTGTTTTCCTGAAATTGTGTTGATCTATGGTAGTTTAGTTCAGGAATGCAGAACTCACTGAAACACAGGTGAACTAATTAAAAGTCACTGATATCTGACAGATTTGTAAGTTGAACAAAAACATAAAGCTGACTTTAAAAGCTAGAGCAGTATAATGACTTTGAATTTTTAACTTTTATAAGTTAAATTTTAACTTTAAAAAACTAAAATTTAAGTAATCTTCTAGATACTGCACAGAAACTCCTGCTGGCACAAATTGACTCTCCAAAAAGAAACTTGCTTCCTCAGCTTTTTGGCAATGACTTAATTTTTATCATCTAATTATTTCTATTAGTCCAGCTCTGATATACCTCTTGTTCAGTGGATTAAGTTTTATCTTCCTTTTTGGCCATCTCTCATAAAGAATGAAACAGCAGCACTCATTTGTTAAAAACTTTGGGTGCTGCAGGTATACAGCTCAGTGAAAAATCCCTGGCATGCTCAGGGGCTTGGATTCAGTCCCCAGCGCTACCCTCTCAAAACTAAATAAATGAGTAAAAACTTTTAAATTATTTCTTCTTTGAAAAGTACCTTTTAGTACTGCTAACACTCACAAAAATGTTCCTAAATACTGATTTACACATAATTGGAAACTTTCACACCTTGGCATTTTCCTTAGACAGATTGAATTGGAGTAATCTTGGGCAAGTTATTTACTAACAAGAAGTGCAGTTTCAAGAATGCCAGTCTGTGATTCACAAGGAGTTACACAACATTTTTAAGAGAGATTTGATCATCTGGATCCTGGGCCAAAAGAAAAGTATTTTATTTGAGGGCTCCCGCAGTGTAATCAGAGCATCATGTCCAGTGCAGTTCCACATGGGAGGAAATTTCCATGTTTGCTGGCCTGTTTGCTTCTACCTTGGTCAGAAGGAAAATTGCTTCTTTCTCAGTCCTGTTCACACATGAAGTAGCACAAGTATCCAGAATTGTTCAACTCAGTTGTCTGCAAATTATAGAGCTAGCAAGTATTGCCAGCACCACTTCACTCTCTCCCTGGTCCTTGTGTCAGAAATTTTCCTTCTCACTTGGAAAAACTGTCTCTCTTAATTTCTTTCTCTTTAGTTTTCATTGTACGAAGTTTCAGACTCCTACAAATAGAAGGTAATCTAGAGGACTCTTATTTCTTCTCTTTGAAACCATCTGTTGTTGTTGGTTGGTTTTAGTTCCTGTTTTATACCATGTGTGTGTTGACGCTGCTAGATTTATATTTTGTAACAGCCATAGTTTATGAATATTTAGATTTTTAAAAAAAATTTAATAGTCTGAACCATTTACTTCTAGTGACTAGCACTTAGCAATTATGCTAATTGTTTCTCCTAACTTAGAAAGTATGCATGTTTGCAGAATTTTATGCTATGTTTTACTGATAATTATATTTAATACTCAGTAACATTAATACATTTATCGCTTTCATTTGTTTCTTCTTGTAATGCATTGCCTTCATGCTGAATAATTTGCTATACCAATTCTAAGTAAATTGATATATTATTCCTATTTTAAAATTTAATAAATAATGGAATAACGTATTTAGGTAAGAATTCATTATATTCTGGAGATATTAATTTATAAATGAGAATCTTAAGAGCACATGAGGTCATAGTTATCTGGGTCACTATTAAGTGACATTATCACTAGTCACAGGTTGAAGCAAATTGTCTGTACAAGCTGAATAGAACTGCAAAGCACAAACAGTATAAACAATCATTTTCTTCATAGGCAGTTAGAATGTGTTATTCTTAAACTGGAAAGCTTGCTATCGCTTTGAATAATGAGTTGACTGACAAGTATATTGTAAAGAATGGGATGATTTTAAATTCTTTCTCTTTGCCTCTTTAGGGTAACTGTGCTTTATATTCACTGGTCTGTTTCAGGGCTTGTATTTCACAATTGTTGCATGATCATGTAGAAAATGGTCTATTATTTGCCTGACTATAGTACTAAAAATATTAGAAAATATTTTTTGTTCTGTTGATTACACACAAATAAATTATCCTGTTTACATGTACCTTACTGAACTACTTTAGGAATATTGGCTAGAGTCTGACATACTCTGGCATAGTCTTCATTCATCCTTTCAATATATTAAATACTTTTTTCAGGCACTGTGACTGGAGTTAACTGTATAAATTAATTTAAAACATTCTTGCTGGGGATACAGCCTAGCGACATAAGCACCTGCCTGATAAGTGCGAGGTTGTGATTTTGATCCCTGGTACCTCCCCCCAAAATCATTTTCTTGTTTAATCCAACAATAAGATTTAACTGGGAAACAAAATACAGCCGAAGACACTTCATCACCAAAATTTTCTATACCCATACACGTAATAAATCATGCTTGTTGCTAAGAGAAGTAAGTTTTAAGATTGATTTTTCTACATTGAAGGACCCATAATTTTTTTCAGTGTTAAATCTTTATTAGATTTATCAAAGTTATGCTTCTCCATAAAAGAATTTGGAAGCTCTTCATTTTTTATACCTTAGAACTATACTACCCAATAATACAGTTGCCAGCGGAAAAGTGTAGCTATTTAAGTTCAAATTAATTAAAGTAAATAAAATTCAATCCCTCAGAGAATTAGTTGCATTCATGTATTTAAGTGTCCAGTAGCCAAAATGGTCAGGGCAATTGGCAGTTAGAACGTTAATCACAGAAACTTTTAATTCCCAGCCATACTGGAAAAGATTTTTCAAGGTAACCAAATTGTCTGTCCTTTAATGATATGATCCTTTGAAGGAATACTACCTGGAAAAATATTTGTATGTCTTTGATAAATATTGATATTCCTTTTTGCCTACAATTCCTGGACTCAGTTGTTTCTTTCTTTCTTTCTTTTTTTTTTTTTTTAGAAAAACCAATAAAAACAATGATACAAAATATCAAAACAAGATAGTAGAAGAGTAACAAGGGACTCACAATTTAATTGGAGAGTTAACATACATAAATTGTATCTTGCTACATACAATAATTTATGTTGTATCTGTAGGAAGACCTAATAATGTATTTCTAAATTGAGGTCCTGAGGGAAGGGTGAAGGAAGTAGTATTCATAATAATAATGACATGACCGATGCAAGTCAAAATTGTCCCATGCAAGAATTATGTAAGGTCACCAGTCACTGGATATATCAATAATTAGATAGATATTCTGAGGAAGGATAAAGTGTATAGAGGTCTGATTGGTCACCCAGGCCAATGGAAAATAGCCTTAAAACTGACCAGCAGCAATTCGGAACTGATTGGCGATTTTTGCCGGGAGGTGATCTATAATGAATGTATCAATTTGGCAGAAATAGAAATTTGGGTAGAGAAATAGTAGTAATTGGCCCGAAGAGCTTGAATTGTAAACAGTATGATCTCTGGAGTTACATTGTCCTAGTTTATTATCCATCTATAAAATAGCAATAATAGTTATTAACTCTTAGGGTTGTATGAAGCCTGATTCTGTACTTTGTATGATTAGTGAATGTTAGTTCCTGGAACACGCCGACAAAATTTTAAACTTTTGAGAGTATTTGGCCACGTGCAAGATGGATTGGGCTGAGAGTTTGACAGCAGATTTTCCCACTCAGATCCTTGATACACACTTGCATGGGACATTGTTGTGGGCTGTAGCCTCCAGCTGGACTCGTGAAGAACATTGCTATAGGTTCTAGGCCTTCAGCTGGACTCGTGCAGGACATTGTTATGGGACCCAGATTCTTTGGTTCTCTAGTATGTGGACAGAGTCTCTTGCACTTTTCTGCATTTGACTTAGGTGAACATTTAAAAATAATCCTGTACATTATATGTCCTGTATTAAATCTGTTCCCTTGCAGACCCTGACTGCAACAAGGGAACAGCAGCACACCCAGTTAGCAGGTGTCACTTGATGGGGATGTGTTCTGAGGAGTATGCTGTTACGCAGTTTTGTCGCATGTGAACATCATAGAACATACTTACAGAAATTTGTACACCTAGCTATATTTGTGTGTGTGTGTGTGTGTGTGTGTGTGTGTGTGTGTGTGTGTGTAACAGTCATAGTCCGAGGGCGTATGTATCATATTTGAATACCCCATTGCTGCTAAGGCCACAGTAAACAAAGCAGCAGGCGAATAAAGCACAAGAGAAAATGATGCAACTCTTAGAGTTGTGGTTAACACAATAGCATGAGTGTGCTGCCTGTGAAACACAGCATGTTGTTTACAGTAACTTTTTTAATAAGTAGAAGTACATTCAAATAATGATAAAATAATGTATATTAAGTGTATAAACCAGTAACACAGTCATTTAAAATTATCCAGTGTTACATACTGTACATAAATATAGGCTGGCCATGCGTATGACTGGCAGCTTAAGTTTTGTTTACACCAGTGTTACCCAGTGTAAGAGATGTGCTACTATACTATGCTGTGTGACTGTGACATCACCAGGTGGAAGAAGCCATTATAATCTTATGGGACTGCCCATCATTGGTCAGAATGCTGTTTATGCTATTCCAAACAGGTGGTATTGGAGCTGAGGGAGTGGATGGAAATGTCTCAATGATAGAGTGTAGGATGTGGGTAGGGGGTGGGCTGACATATCTGGGAACATTGAAAAGGCTAGTATTTGCTTGTATTACTGGGGGGTGAGGCAACTGAAAAAGATCAAAGAAGCTGAATAGTCATTCCAAAAAGATCAAACACTAGGATCTGTGGGATGGTAACATAAGAAAGAAAATCAGTTCTGTAGCTAGTGCTAACCAGAAGTTACACAAATACGTTCACTGTTTTTTGGCCTTTTAATGCATGAAATATATGTGGCAAATCTCTTAAGGGAATATGTGAAGTTGTGTTTTGCAGATTTATCTGAGCACTGGACTCTTTAAGTTTCAACCTAGGGCTGAGATGCTAGGATTGACATCAGCTGTAATTGTGATTAAGTTATCATTATCTTATCCAATGTGGTGGCGCATGCCTGCAATTCCAACACTTGAGATGCTGAAGGGAGGAGGATTGCTGCAAGTTTGAGGCTAGCCTTGGCTACAGCTTGAGTTTAAGGCCAACTCGAAATGTATAGCAAGACCCTGTCTCAAAAAGCCAAACAAACAAGATACAGTAGTTATATCAGATGGTACTGTGGTAGGTAGCAGTTTACTCATTGACGATCTAGCATCTTAAAGATTTTCTAGTATTATTAATAAGAAAAATTATGGAGAGCCAGGGTAACCTGGGACTTGGCACTTGGTAAGCTGATGGCATTCTTTGTTACAAAGAAGCTAAGCTAGAGTGCTAACCTTAGGACCAGACCCAACTTTCAGTAGTGTCTTTTTTTGTCTCTTTAACAGAGGCCCAGAGCTACAGAAAACCATGCTTGTATTTGCAACTGATGGTGATTTTCAAAAATTAATATAAATTAACACATTCATGATGGAGCCATAATTCATGTCTCACTGCTGGGCAGCTCTAATCACCATTGATTCAAGCAAGACTATTCCCATTGAGGAGTTCTACTAGTAAAAAGACCAGTAAAAGTGATTAGAGCCACTTGTGCCACCAGATAGAACAGTTACACATACACGGCCAGTGGTGCAAGGTAGATAAAAGCTAAAAAGTGTAAAAAGTAAACATTTTGGAAAAATCTGTTTAGAATGATGTAAGCAAATAATATTTGGAATGCTGCATACTGAGATCTCAAAATAACATGTTTTTTTCCTGTTTAGTTGTTTAAGGCCTGCAGGGTCAACACTTTAATTAGTTTTAAAATTAAAAAATCACATTCTATAGTAATAATGATACCTACAAAAGTCTAATTCTAAGTGTTGTTGGAGTAAATTTAAAAGCATAAATGAATTCTGATTTTCTTTTCATTTATTATGGCAGCTATAACACACGCACATGGACACACACTTAAATGATAGAAAATAAAATCATATGCCAAATTGTCATTCTTTTTTTAATGCTTGATTGACTTGGATTAAATGACCATAATATGACACTAATGATAATTTAGAGTATTACTAAAATAAAAAGCCAATGTAAGCTGCTTCTGTGTTTAAAAATTTTAGGATTTATATTAAGAGAATGTTTGTCTTTCAGATAAATTTGCGCCTCATCTTGGTGAGTGGAAAAACAAAGGAATTCCTGTTTTCTCCTAGTGATTCTGCTTCTGACATCGCCAAGCATGTATATGACAATTGGCCAATGGGTGAGTAGTATTTTTCCTCTCAAGAATGAACAGTGTTATTTCTCCATGCCTCGCCTTGTTTCACAAGAACAAGCTGAAAAAGTCATAAGCCTATAAATGAAAAGGAACAAAAATGACTGAGGGTATTATTAAAGGAGATCTCTATTCTTTCTTAGATTTTGCCTTCAGCGTTCTCATTCCAAAATAGTAAAGAAGCTCAGTATGAAAAGTCATTGTTCTTGCTTTAGAATTATTCGTGTAAGCAAAAAATATTAGTTAAAAAGAAAAAATAATTAATGCACATAACACTTTCACATCATTAAACTTATTTTGACCAAATAAAACAGAAAAAAGAACCATCTTCAACTAATGGTTTCTTTGTTCTATATATAACCCACTTAAGTGTAAAATAAAGGTAAATTATAATTAATGCCACTTCACATGTTCCTTAACGAGGTCAAGAAGGACCAAGCTAATACCTGTATAACCAGCAGCTTTGGGTACGTTTGATATTCCTTCCTTTCTCTACTTTTTTTTTAATTTAATAAAACTCTGTCTTACCTCCATTTCTGTGAACCTCTTCATGTCGTTGTGACCCTTTTGCTGTGCATCCTTGTGGCATTCACAGTAAGGAAGAGACTTTCTCAGCTGATTTCATGTAATTTTATTAGCAGAATGCATTTGAATTTTAAAGGATAAGACCTTTTTCAGCAGATAACACAGTAAATACAAAATGACTATAGTGTTTCTCAACTGTAACATAAGGAACCATTTTTAGAGGTAGACCCCCTAGTACTTTATTATGATGTACATTTTAAAATATAGAAACATACAGTCCAATTAAAATTATTCATCCTTGTTAACTCATAAAAACCATAAAACTAAAATGAATCTATAAAGAAAATGCAAATATAACTCTAAAACTGATAGTGTTCACATTAACAGTACTGATGTGCTAGACCGTGTGTTTTTGTTAAAGATACCTTACTGCTTGCATCATGAATGCCTTTGTTCCTGCATGGTGCATGGTGACCCAGTCGCCAACACTTAGTGTACAGTCTTTATTCCTACACTGCACCACTGTCATCCAGCTTCTCTCAAGAGAGAATGTCATTTATGTATAAGTCAGGTTCTGTTCTTTTTTCAAACTACCTTGTCAAATAACGAAGTACTGGCTGCTTAGCATCATTATGATCATAAACCTAGTGCATCCATGGGCAATAAAAAATCCCAAGTCTACCCTTGATTATCAGGTGGTTATTTCAAACTTCTAGAGATCACTTCCAAATCATTAAAATGAAAATAATTTGAAAGTTCTCAAGTAGGGCTTCTAGACCATAAGAACATGTCTTTTTGGATTCATAGGCCAGAGTTTGAGAAATACTAATTTAGGCAAATACTTTGAACTACTAGATGGTTTTTTTTTTTTTTTTTTTTTTTTTTTCATTTGGTATCCAAAAGCTAGTTCCTAAATGAGGAGGGAACTGAAACTAAATGTCATAGCTGAAAAGGAATTGCAGAAAACGCTTGGGGCTCTCACAATACCGGATTTTTCTTCATAGACAGGCAAGATGAATAATGATCAGTATGAAAAATATTTTTAAACACCTGAGTGATTTTGTAGTAGGTGTAATAAAAAAGGTTACTTTTATGGTTTTTTTGGGGGGGAGCTTGAAGATGGCTTCTGATATATTGTAGAAAAGGAAATGTATGACAAAGGTAACCCCACTCAAAAATTTTATTTGGGCTATAGTACAACTTGAGGTAGAAGAAATACTTTTATTTTCTTAATTATTCCATTCCGTTACTAAAATTAGTTCTTGTTAATTCTTGATTAATAGTAAATAAAGATTGGAATTAAGTACAATGCATATTTTTGCCATTAGGAAATATTCTATGTGAAAAATCATATGTCAATGTTGAAAATTGTGTCAGTTAGATGTTTCTTGCACAGAAAAAGTTTTTAATGCCCACCCTCTCTTTAGTTTGCCAGATGCCTCAGCAAATTTATACATTGCAGAAAAAAAATTACTTTATTATATTTTATATATTGTAAAATATTTAAATTTAAATATTAGGCCTTTATTTATCATGTAAGGTTCAACAAAAGTAAATACTTGTTGATACTAATACCAAAGCTGTTTCTAAATTGTCTTTTGATTTTCTTTGAATAGTTTCTTAACTTTCCTATTTGTGTACCTTCTGTAGTATGTGCTATTTTGTAGGTTTCATCTGGATATTCATCATGGATAATAAAAAGTTTATCTTCTGTATTATTTGCCAATTGACCTACAAAAGATAATATATCACCATTATCTAATACATTATATTTTTTTAAAATTTATTTTAAAAAGATTAAGATAAAAGAGGACATAACAAAACAGATCAGAACAGAACAATTTAAGCAACATAGTATTTCATCACAAGACAACCCAACATAAAAATAGCTACCATAATGAATGTCTCTTCCCTTGAAATATTTGAGTATACCTTCATATACTATAGGATCAAACATAACAAAATAGTATAAAACCATTCAAGAGAAAGTATTACAGGGCATTCAGAACCAACTAACAGAAATCGAACAGAGGTTACTATATATTATCTCCTTGTCCATAAAAAATTTTGTTTATACTATCACATATAATAAAATCCAATAAGGTACATGATAGAACCAATGGAGACAGAAGAACAAAAGCATGGTAGGACTTCAAAATAAGATAATATTAAATCATTACTGGCTATTATAATGTCTTGTTTTCTTCAAAACAGCTGTTCATACCATCACAGACAATAAAATTAAACAACTCAGGATAAAACCATTCCAACTAGTGAATGAAAACATTATAAGACTTAAAAGCAATATAATGGGGAATTATGATTACCATAAATTTTTATGTATTCTTATCAATTCTTACACTAGGGAGACTGTATGGTATTTATACATGTGAGTTTGATTTATTTCGCTTATGAGTATGGTCTCAAGCTGCGTCCATTTATTTATAAATATCTCAATGTGATCCTTCTTTATAGCTGAGTAGTACTCCATTGTATAAAAATACCACAACTTTTGTATCCATTCTTCAGTGGATGGACACTTAGGTTGTTTCCAAGATCTGGGTATTACAAATTATGCTGCTATAAGCATGGGTGCACATATATCACTGTGGTATGATGCTTTCAGTTCTTCTGGAATATGCCTAGAAGTGGAATAGCTGTCTTGAATGGAACTGCCAATCCCAGCTTTTTGAGAAATCTCCAGACTGACCTCCACAGTGGTTGCACCATTCTACACTCTCACTAACAGTGCAGGAGAGTTCCTTTTTCCCCCACAGCCTCTCCAGCATTTGTTGTTGTTAGTTTTCTTGATCCTGGCCATTCTTTCAGGAGTGAAATGG
This sequence comes from Cavia porcellus, assembly GCF_034190915.1. NCBI lineage: Eukaryota > Metazoa > Chordata > Mammalia > Rodentia > Caviidae > Cavia > Cavia porcellus. The sequence goes on along the minus strand of NW_026947504.1, from coordinate 36,450,356 downwards.
AATCTCAGTGTGATTTTAATTTGCATTTCTCTAATGAGTAATGATGATGAACATTTTTTCATCTAATACATTATCTTTTTTAAAAATCTTTGTTCAAATTGTTTCTAACCTTTGTATATAAATTTAAATTAACAGGTACAAGTATTGGCTGCTAATTATTGGTAATTGAAACTAATTTTTAAATGTGTATCTCTTTACTAGGACTAGTTTTTTTCTAATTCATTTGTTTTAGTTGTTTAAACTATAGGCCTCTAATTTGGCACTCTTTAGTATTTTTTGAGAAACAAAAACTCGTCTTTTTTAAATCTCTTGGTATTTAATGACAGAAGTCAGAAAGAAAGGCTGCAATGAATACAAAAGCCATGACAATGTCCTATAACTGATTTGGGTTCAGATTTTTAAAACTGCAGTAGCTCCTCAATTATGTGTTGAAATGCACCTAATCAGTTCCCTGAATTCTTTTTAGACTGGGAAGAAGAGCAGGTCAGCAGTCCAAATATTCTACGACTTATTTATCAAGGACGATTTCTACATGGAAATGTCACATTAGGAGGTAATAGTCAAATTTATAATGGGATTTCATGTTTGTATAATGATTGCATTAGTATTCATTTTGAATTTACTTGTAAAAATCCTAGTAAATTCAGCTTTGGATTCTGACCTTTTTTTAGTGTGTTTACCTGTTTACATTTTATATCTCATTAAAATTAATATTCATGGTTTTTATGAAATGACTTTTGAGTATATAGGAGTCCATACCTGCCATTTTACAGATGTAATTGTATTGTACTCCTGGATAATTTAGGTGTATTTTAAGTTGAAATTGGATATACAGAATAGGAAAGATTTATAATAATTGGTTTTTAAATACATGAAGAGGTGTTTTCAGTTTGACTACAACTAGTCTGATTATTAATCATTAAGAATACATGTAAGTGGGACTGGGCATTTGGCTCAGCAGCCTAAGCGCCTGCCTGGCAAGCGTGAGGTCATGAGTTCGATCCCCAGTACCAAAAAAAAAAAAAAAGAGTACATGTAAGTGACTGCCATGAGTGTAGTAGTCTAGTATAGTGATTGCAAGGACAGATTTTGGACTCAAACTACAAATTGCCTCGTACCTCCTTTAGATACTGATGGGGAACCTCAGGCAAGTGACTTAATAAAATATCTGTCTCCCAGTTTCCTCAGCAGTAATGAGAAGTACAGTAATGCCTACCTCATAAATTGGGAGGAGTAAATTAGCTTATGTATTCAGAGTACCTAGACTATGCTTGGTACATAGTAAGCACTTTGTTAGCTGTTGTTCTTCACATGATTGGGAAAATGTAACTCTAGTGCCCTCTTATGGGGTACAGTTTTCTACCATCCTTAGGGGTGGTTTTGCTTTTAGTATATGCATTTTAAATATATTTCGATAATTGGAAATTTGTAGGCAAATTAATAATCCCTTAAATATATCTTTGTTTCTATATAGTCAGACTCTTCTACATCTGACAATGAAATGTTTAATGTGTTTTTCCTTAAAGGTACTTTATTCATTTATTTAACGTGTATTTATTGAACTCTTATTCTGTTCTAAAACTAGTTTAGAGATATGGGGAAATAAGATAAAATCTCTTATGAAGGTTTTTGTGTGTTACATTGGACAGAAGATAAAATCTGTTGTGCTAGAGGACCAGAACAGATGAGTAAAATGAATAAAATGTTAACTTGGTAGAATAAAATGTCAAGTTGGCAGGATATTTCATGGTGTGATCTCATATATAAGCCAGTTTTGGTGAGTGTTGTTATAATCAATCTAGCAAATGCTGTTGTCTATAAGAGGTAGCTGCCATTTAAAACTGGACTAGAGCTTTAGCCAGGACTGGTGGCTTGTGCCTTTAACCCCAGGTTCAGGAGGTGAGGCAGAAGTTTTGCCTGGGCTCCACAGTGAGTTCAGGGGCAGCCGGGACTAAACAGCAGCTAGGCTCTGTCTGAAAAAAAAAGAAAAGAAAAATTTCCAGCTTTTTTTTTTTTTTATCACTAGCTATTTCTATGATTTTTATTTAGTCAGACCAGTTTTAATGTACAAATGACCTGTTAACTCCCTGGTTGTTATATGATTGTTAAAGATGGAGCTATTTTTAACTTTTTAAAAAATTCTCTATGGTTTCAAGCTCTCAAGTTAAAATTGGTAAATGTCGGCTGAATATAAACTCACTGGACGAGTGACTCTTGAGAGTCACTGTCTCCTCCTGTGTTTTGTCCTAGGGGAACAGTTTCCCATCAGCTCTTCCCCATTTAGCTCTATATTGTGGCCCCAGTGTTCCAGGATCATAGCAGAGATAAAGAGTTGCATTAAACCAAAAATCGTTGACTCGTTTCCATTAAATTTTAAATTTTTACCAGTAGATTTTTGGAATATGTTTTAGAATGTATCAAACTGACTTACGCCATTAATGGACAGGCTCTTAACTGTCAATCTTTACAGAAGCACAGTAAGCCACCTCTCACCTTACTGGTTTAGATAATGTAGGAGCACAACTGGGACTGTTCAAGTTGATATTACAGCTGGGTATTTGAAAAATATATTTGAAAAAATAATATATTTTTTAATAATTATATTATTATTTTATTGTTATTATTATTTTTAAATAATAATTATATTATTATTTAATAATAATATAAAAATATATTTGAAAAATAATATTCAACTATTTGTCTTTTTGGTTTGCCTACATTCTTAAATATTAATAAAAAAAGATAGTGCACACAGTGTTGGAAGCTATCTTCAGATATTTGAATGGCTGTTGTAAATGAAGACAAGCCCTAAGAAAATTAGACCAATAACTAAAAATCAAAGACAGACACTTTTTAAGCTCCATATAAGAAAGAATATATGAAGACACTGAGTTGTCTACAGAAACTGTGGCCCGCTATAGGAACTCTGAGATCTTTATTGAAGAGGTGTTCAAGCAGCAAGTGACTGAAGCAGTGGGGGTGCCGCTCCCGAGGGATTCAGTCACTGTATGAAGGCTGAGTGGGAGGCTGGGACACTTCTCCCCTTTCTCTTTCTCACCCTTCCTTCTCTCCTCTTCTCTTTTTTCTTTTCCTTTCACAAGGTCTCCCCCTATTGCCCAGGCTGTCCTTGAACTCCTAAGCTTAGCCAGTCTTTTTCCTTCAGTTTGCCAAGTAGTTGAAACTATAGGCATGTGACACTGTCCCCAGTTTCTTCACCATTCCTGAAACTTTGTTCACAGAATAGTAGGTTTAAATTTCTGGTTACCAAGTCTCTCCCTTGAGGGACAGCCTTGCAATCCCATGGGACGTAAGTGCACTGAAGGAAACTGGTTGACAGCCTTAGTGATAGGAGGGGAAAAGCAAAAACTTTCGTGGTCAGCATGTTGTAGCTCAGTATTTCCCAAAATGTAGTTCTGAGATGGTGGATGTGAGAATCACCTCTCCTAAATACTAATTTTTATCTTTTTTAGTTTGTTTGGTTTTTGTTTTGTTTTGTTGGGGGTTTTTTCTTTGTTTGCTTGCTTTTTTTGAGACAGGGCCTTGCTGTGCACTTTAGGCTTACCTTGAACCCTCTTTGTAGCCCAGGCTGACCTCAAACTCCAAGCAGTCCTCCTGTCTCAGACTCTTGAGAGCTGGGATTACAGGCGCACACCACCATGCCTGGCTGTCTTTCTAGTGTTTATTTATTTATATTTTGTTGTGGTGCTGATAATGTAACCTGGCGCCCTGTGCATGCTGGACAAGTGCACTGCCATGGAACTACACCCCAGCCTTTGAGTACTCATTTTAAAGTGCAGATGCATCCTGATCTCCCAGTTTTTATAAACATTAAAGACTGAAACCTCTGTTGTACATATTGTCTAGTGTCGGCAGAAAGAAAAAGCATTCAGAAAACAGCATCAAGCAAACAGAAAGCATGTTAGATTCTACTGTTCTTCCTTCACCTGTAGTATTGTTTGCATCAATGTCTATTGTTGTAGTTAGCAAGGAGAAAATGGTTTGATGTGTCAAAACAGTACAGCTATGGAAACAACTCTATGAGTTAGATGTACTGACTGCTTCTAGTTTTATGCAAAGGACAAATGAGAAAAACTTTTTCATTTTTATCGGTACCAGGGAGCGAACTCACGACCGCCTGCTTGCAAGGCAGGTGCTTATGCCGCTGAGCTAAATCCCCAGCCCAAGAAAAACTTTTTAAAGACTTGATTAGAAACTATAATTAATACTGAAACAGATCTAATCTTTTTAGAAACTTACTTTATAATTGAAGACTCTAAAATTGAAAATATTTAAAATGGTTTGTTTTCTGTTTCTCCATTAAGTACCGTAATCAGTGCAGTAATTTTAGTAGGCAGCTGATATGCACTTAGATTATGTCTTAACCCAAACTTTTCCCTAATCTGGAAAAAGTATGCTGAAAAATGTTTTTAAAAGATTGTCACCTTTAACGGTAATCACTGATATTAACTAATTAGTTACATATTTTTCTCTTGTCCCCTTCTTTAAATAATATGGTACATTTGTCAAACTAATAGTGGTGCTAGGTTGGAACAGACATTTTTAAACTGTGAAATTTATATCTGGTAATATTAATTTACTCTCAGTATGTAGAGATCTTTTCTTTGGGAAGAGGTTGTATCTGTTGAAATCATATAAAAAGCAATCCATTTTTAAAATGCTTTTACTTCTAGTTGGTGATTTTAACAGGTCACTGTATATGTAACAAATTGTCTTCTGCTTTTTCTCTAGCATTAAAACTTCCTTTTGGCAAAACAACAGTGATGCATTTGGTGGCCAGGGAGACATTGCCAGAGCCAAACTCTCAAGGTAAGCCGTACACTAGAGTAATGTCTCACTTGAGCCACAAAGACAGGCATTCAAAAGTGGCTGGGTTTTTCTTGGCTATTCTAAAGGAGGGTAGTTTCCATACTTTATGAATAGAGCTTGCCAAGCGAACAACCAGGCATTTTTGGAATATGCCAACATTAAAAGAGCATTTATTAATAGCCTTTTTAATTCAGAAATGCAAAAATTTACAAAAGATGATTACACTTTGGTGCCCCTGTTCTAGTGTTCTTATTTTCTTCTTTGCCTAGGTCAAAGGAACCGTGAAAAGACTGGAGAGAGTAATTGCTGTGTAATCCTGTAAACACTGTCTGCTAGTGTGGTGTGATATAGTCTTTGTCTTTCATGCTGCTGGGACACGAGAGACCCAACATAGCTTCAGAAATCTTTAGGAACAGTCTGCCTGCAAATCCATGGAACTGTATTATCACATGGACACTCATCTTTTCTCATGAAAGTAAAAAATACCAGGAGCATTTTTCACTATCATTTATTATTCCTTGTATTTTTGTTTATGTTGAACAGTTTTAAAGTATATTGGTTTTTTAATGCAGTCAGTCTCCAGGGGAAAAGTTAGCAAATTATCTTTCATAGCAGAGACAGTTTTGCCGCCACAAAAATTTTCATCACCAGAACAAATCAAATATCCCAAATACAATTTGCACTAAAAAATATTGACATTATTTTCCTCATCAGCAGAATTTATAGCAGTTTATGGTACCTAGAAATACAATGTACAGTACCACACTGGAAGACACTCAGCAATTAATAAAGTTAATTACTGGGCCGACTTGAGAGGAACAAATGGAAAAGAAACTAAAGCGTTGGTTGAGTTCTACCAACATCAGTCATGGTGGCCGTACTGGCACAGAATATTAAACTGAGTGTGACTATTTTCACTGCAACAAATGAAAAAAAATGTGCCTGATGTTTAAAGCACTCAGAGGAGGGCTGATGAAACCAACTTCGTTCTTGTAACCCGTGCACTCTTGAGTCTTGCTGTTGCTGAGTGCTTGTTCAGACAGCACAAGGGAAGGGTGAAGAGTGCGTTTTTAGCCTTAATGTGGGAGGGCGCCATGTGTGCAGAGGCTTTCATTTTCATGCAGAAATAGCAGAGCACCTCATTGACCAGTTTTTACGTATTTGAATACCAGATAATTGGACGTATCCATATTTACTGCTCATCCATAACTGTGTCCAATGTTGTACTGACTCATTGGAGAGTTCAGATGAATTCTTAAAATTACAAAAAAAAATATCTCAGTACTAATTTTGTTTCTTTATATAGTTTGCATTTGGTATTAGTGCTTGCAGTTGTATGAAAATCAAATGCTGATTTTTTTAAGGTATTCATGATTAAGGATGCCACTCTTATTTTATACCAATAATTTAAAGATTGATACGCTAAAAACAATTTGCACAGCACTAAAGCATGAACTAGTTTCATCTAAATCTGTAAAAAAAATAAGAAAGATTTTATATTTTTTTCACTAGGAAAAAATCTTCCTGGATGAAATTACAAATATGTGTAGAATATATTTAATAAAAAACTTATAAGATACTTAACTATAGAACTTACATGTAGATTGGCGTGTAGTATATAGAACAATATTCCATATAAATAACTTTAGCCTTTTTAAAAATGAAGTTGCAGGCTGACATTATGTTCTATATTTAATAAGTGTTCATGACCCTTATAAGCATTAAGTGTAAATGGTTTCAAATGGTTGGCTTTCTTTAAATGCAATCAGGTTATTTTATCCATTGTTAATGCTTTGAGGAAAAGGCTTTATATGCAGTAGAGCTACAAAAATACTGTTCATACTGATCAGAATTAAATTTGTATAGAGCAGAGTTTTAAAATGAATGTAAATAGCACTAAACATTTTCTTTCAGATACCTGTACTTATAGATTCTTTCTGTAAACTAAATAAAAAAGATATTGTAGTGCATTTTGGTGATGACTTTAAAGGTCTTGATTAATATTGTTTAAGCACTGTCTCATTCATGTTAAAAATGTTTTCCACTGTTATTTCTGATCTTTTAAAGTTCATTTAATTAATATTTTCTTCTTGGTTTGGGAGTATTGCCAGTATATCTTTGATATTTAACCTGGTTAATTTGTGCTTAGTCACAACAGTGAGTAGAATTATGTAGTCTCTGTTTTTGCTACAATGTTATTTCAAGAGATGTTAAATATTTATATGCTTTGTGAACCAGTTCAAATGTGATTCTGTTACTGTTTACTAAAAAAGAACCTGGTAGTTACTGAATCGGGCAACTAGCCTTTATGGCTATATTCTTTGTTCATAAAACAAAGCATTGGTAATTTTTTCTAGTACTTATTTTGATTCTGATTACTCTTGAATTTTTCCAGTTAATGCTATGAGTTAATTTTGCATTTCTGTCGTAGTTTAAAAGCTCCCTATTGGTTTTCAGTATATTTTTCTGTGTGTTCTCATATATTTCCCTTTCGTAAGACCAAGAGGAATAAACTGATTTTAGTAGACAAAGAATTATGTCACTCAGTGACTAATATGGTTGTAAAAGATGAAAAAATAAAAATAACAGTAAAATTATATGCTGAAAACACTAAAAATTTAGATGCCTTAATAGTGTATACATGGAAGTACTGAACTGTCCCTTTAAAACACTTCTCGGACTGCCTGATGATTAAAATACAATTGAGCGTGTCCAAGGCTTCTATCGAAGAGCCCTCTGCCAAAAGCAGCAGTTCACTTACCTAACAGTGAAAGATGCACAGACCCGGTGATGTAAATAAAGCCTGAGTATGCCCCTCCCAGCAGTTGGTATCTAACTCTTCTCTTTTACCTAAAGTGTCCTAGACTTCAAGTGACCTGGACAAGGCAAAGCTTTTCTTTATCAAAACCTCAGCATGTCTCCCTGATCTGAACTATTTGCTTTCTCTTCAGGGTAAGTTGTATCTTACCATGAGAAATACAGCATCTAAATTCATCATATTAAATGAGCTTTTCTCATGACAAACATTTGTCTTTAGTTTTATGAAGTCATTTTCATCAATGTTACAGTAATTTATGTTAGTTGTGGTAAACAATGTTTAATGTGAAAACAAATTAAAACTTTCTTTATCTGTTGTAGAATATTGCTCTTCTTTTAAATAACTTCCATTCACAACTTCGGCAGATTTTTCTAATCTTTTCTCACTTCCTTTTTTCCTTTGTCTAGTTTATTCTCCAGTAACATTCAACCTGGTACCAGCCTTTATCTACTATATTTTATTAAAACCAAAGAGAAGTGACTAACCAACATTTAACATGCTTTTGTGCACACGCATTGGTAGCTGTGGCAGGTTTCTGTTTTTCCCGTTATTTTGTAATGCAGTCACTTGTTAGCCAGGAAAATCGGGTGGGGGCAAGGCTGAAAGCATGGCTGGAACGAGGCTTCAGGTTCTGGCAGTTACCAAGCACCCTGTCCACAGCCAGGACGGGCAGGGCCCTTGGCTGTGACAATAGTGTTGAAGGCAACTCCATGCGTATCCTGTACCCAGCATGCTTTCTATCAGAAGTCTGCACAGCGTATGGCTCTTACAGCTGGAAGAGTTGAAAGAGTTCATGGAAAAATTAAGAAACATCTGATTCTTCTCCATCAAAGCTTATGATCTTTGACAGCGATGTCAAATTTGTTTGTTTAAACTTTTTTTTTTTTTTTTTTTTTGGTCTTTTTCCTTTTTATCGGTACCGGGGATCGAACTCACGACTGCCTGCTTGCAAGGCAGGCGCTTATGCCGCTGAGCTAAATCCCCAGCCCCCAAACTATTTTTTGTGTTCTGCTTTTTTATTTTTTTGAAATGACAACTTTCAGGAAGTATGGGGTAGACACAGTAAAACAACATTTGGGAGAAGAAAACGTCAGTTTCCTTCATGTGATTCAACTAATTAAAAAAGGAGTTGAGTAAACAGTTTCCTGAAATGGCTCTGAAAGTGAAGTGGTTTTTTTGGATGTCTTTAGATAAAGAGTAACGGTTTTGGGGTGCAGTTGCTATACACCTAAATATTATATAATATCTAGCTTTTGTTTTCTACAAGCATCCTTGAAGCTGATTTGGTAGATGGTAGTTTACCATTCAGTGGGGAAAACTGCTATAGTAATACAAAGAGGTCACAGAATTCAGAGGGGAAAGTGACCCTTAGCAGACCTGGACCTTGAGCTGCTTTTCAGAATATCCAGATATTACTTGGAGGATGATTTTGGGCTTGTCCCATTCTTGAGCATCTGCGGAGTGAGAGAGGTTTCTCCCCTGCATTCTGGAGCATGGCTCCCCTCACACACTTCTTGTCGCATGGTGTTTTTCCCTGGGGACAACACTTGACTGAGTTCCACTAATTAGTGTGTCAGTTTCCCTCAGTTTTTTTAGAAGCATTTTTTTTCGTCTGCTAATTATATCCAACTTCACTTATGTTATTCGGTCCTCAAAATTCAGAACCATGAGAGCTCTGGGGCTTTGGAGTCAGGCCTGTCTTTGAGCTGGGCAACTTTGAGCAAGTTACTTAATCATTGAGCTTCAGTTTTTCATATATAACGTTAATAAAATACTTGTAGGTTTAGTGTAAGGATTATTTTAAAATCTTAAGCATTACTTTGCCCAGGAACGTACATGACAAACCTGTCAAAAGGCAATGAAGAACTAGACATCAGTGTGTACTCCCACCTTGCTAAGAGCAGCTTGTAAAAGGTCAGAGAACGTGGGTGATGATGTGTTCAAAGCCTTTCAAAAGAAAGAAAAAGAATGAGAAAACCATCAGAAGAGAAATAGAGGGCCCTGCAATTCATCAGTGATACACAACCTCAGACATTTATATACCAGGCTGTAGAGTGTGGAGAATAAGAATTGGTTGTATTGATATACTGACATAAGTCTATCAAAATTTGTGATGGAATTACGTGTCTACAGGACCCAAAAGAACCATCTGATCAAAGTGGGAAACAGCACTGATGGGACTTCATAAACGAGAGGGTGAGTGAGGCATGAGTAACAATGAAAAGAGGCAAAGTGATTGTGAGATGATTCTGTGTGTTTCTGTAGATTGCAGCTATTGGCTCTTGTTTCATGATTCATTCTGCCAGTCTTTCTTTTGATTGGTGACTGAAGACCATTTGTTTTGGTGGTTTTAATGGATATGTATTGACTTATCCTTGTCTTATTACTTTCCTGTTGTTGGTTTCCTTTCTTTCCCTTCTGTTTAATTGCTTGTCTTGCCTGGTGAATTGATTCTGTTGGGATGCTTGGAATTGTCTTTCTCTAGAATATCCTTTAGAACTTTTTGGAGTGCTGGTTTGGTGGTCATGAATTTCTTCAGGAGCTCTTTATCATAGAAGTATCTTATCCGTCAATTTTGAAAAGTAATTTTGCGGGTTGCATCAATTTGGTTGAAGGTGGTTATATTTTAGGACTTGTAATACTTCACTCTAAGCTCGCCTTGTCTTAAGGCACTTTCAACACTATCGTGTTGAAAAGTCTACTGTAATTTGGATGGATTTTCTTGTATAGGGGATTTATTTCTTTTCTCTAACATCTTTTGGTATTTTGTTCTTGTGTTGAATTTCTGGAAACTTGACTATTATATGCCATGTAGTTTCTTTCTGATTGTGACTAAGTGGTTTCTATATACTTCATTTATCTATATCTCAAGGTGCTTTGGTGGTGGGCCCCCAACCCCCATGCTTGGAAAATTTTCTGTTCTCTCTGAGTAGGTTTTGTATGACTTTTGTGTTATCTGGTGATTCTTCATTGATTTGAATTAATCTTATATTAGACTTTTTAGCATTATCTAGTAGATATTATATTGATTTTTCATCATCCCTTGCTATTTTAGGAGGCCTTTCATTTGATGATTGCCAACCACAACTCTGTCTTCTAAGTCACATGTTCCATCTTCACATTGATTGACTCTGCTACTTACACTTGCAATAGAAAATTTAATCTGGATTATCTCTGTTTTGTTTTTCTCAAAAGACTTATTGATCTGTTTTATTACTTCCACTGCTACCATTTCATAAAATTCAGCTCGGAGGCTTTTTATTTCTCCCACCTCCGTGCCCCCTCGATTTGCCTTAGGCAAGTTGGGGAATATACATCTTGCGTCCGCACTTTTTCATTTTTGTTTTTGTTTTTATCTGTTTTCTGTGTTGAGGCTTGTTAGTTGATTATGATAAGTAGCTTTATCACTATTATCAAGACCTCTTGAGGGATGACTACTTTTCAGAGATGTCTTTTAGGCATAGCTGGCTTTTGAGTCTGTCCGCAGATCCTGCCTCTTTAATTTATTAAGGATGAAGGGTTGCTACCTGTTTGGTCTAGCACTCAATTCTTTGGTACAGAACTATAGTATTGTTTTTTATCCCTCCAGACTTTCTAGGTATTGGCATACAAGGAAGATAAATTGATCACAACTACATCCTGGCTAGTACAATCAGCGATAATAATATCAAGTACAGACTAGAAAATAACAAACCATAATAACTAATAATTTACCACCATTTAACCATAGGGGCAAGATTTGTAGTTATATAACAAAGTCTAAGATAAATCAGAAAGTTACGTACAGTAAGTATCCACTCAGTAGAACGATTTTACTCTCAGGGTAGAGTATTTTAAAAAGGATAAGAGGAAAAATTAACAGAGGTTGGAAGCACAACCAACGGATAAAGGAAGATTACCCAAGCTTGGGAAACTGGTGAAGAAGGCAGGATGGAAAGAAAGGGGGGGAAAAGAACAAAACCAAAAAAAATCAAAACACTGTTCATATTCATGAAAAAACCATTTTGAAAAAGAGCAAAAAAGGTATGTGATTTCAAGCATTTGGTTATCTTCTGGGGGCTGCGGCTTTGCTGTGGTTTCCAATTCAGGGCATGGCTCTGCTTTTGCTGGTAAAGATCTGGATTGGATAATACGAGCAAGTTTTCAGTAAAATTCAAAAGCGGTGCTGATTCTCATACAGAAGTATAAGCAGCTCCCGGCATCTGGTCCCTGGTTTAGGGCTTGAGTTGTTCATCCTACAGTGCTCTGGGTGTCTCTGGATCCACCCTGACCATGCCTCCCTGACGGATGTCTCCCATGGGTGGCCCTCATCCAGTCACTGGGGGATTTCAGTACTGGGAACCCTGAGTTGAAGCCAGTCCATGGCTGCCCCACTCCTCGGTTCAGTCGGCCCCTCCTGAAAATGGCCTCCATCCAAGTACTCCCTCCAGGGGGACAGGCCAGTCCCGTGGACTGGAGTTACTTAACAACTGTTGGAGGTGACAACATCCGCTGCTCTGTACAATTGGTATGCTTCTCCCTGGAGACCTCGGGGGTCACCTGCCCTCCCTCCATCTCTGTAGATTTGATTCTCCTGTCTCACATCACCAGTCAGGAACCAGGGAGAAAGTGCAGTTTTGCACGTCTGCCTGCCTTCTGCACTGAGGTCTGTCTCTTCACTTCTCCAGCTTTCCCTTCAGACCTGGGTCCTGGGAATCCAGCTTCTCTTTTCTTCCCCAACTTGTTCAGAGTCTGATTAACTCCTGACTCTCTGATAAAGTCATACCATCAAGGTAACAGAAATGATGCAACTATTGTGCTTTTGTTCATTTCAGTCCAAAGAGAAAGAAAGATGCTAATAGAAATGTGGGAAGCCTACAGAGGAACAGTCACATCCTCTTAGATTTTTGCAATGATATATCTAAAAAACACTAGCAACCGCTTCTCCACAACCCAACTTCTACCTAGCTGGCTGAGCAATATGGGAGAGCACTGCTATTTTTGACCCATTAGTCTCATTCCAGACACAGAAAGCGCCTTCCTTTTGGTGTGACTGGTTCAGCAGTGGGCATAGACCCCTCCCTGAGACAAGACAACTCTGCTGACGGTGGCTGTGGGGAAGCTCACTCCCAGGGGGACTTACAAGAGATTTTCTTTTTGCCACTAAACATTATTTTCTTGTGACATTTGAAATTGTGACAGCTACCTTGCTGCCGTGTCACCAACCCAAGGGCAGAGCCAGCACTTTGAACTTGCAAAGAAGAAAGGTAGAAAAAGACCTACATGCCAGTCCTGGGATCTGAGTCAGTCACCAGCTCCTCGTACATCTGAAGAGCACATGCCACTGATTTTGCTAATGCTCTAGATTTCTTGATATGTAGTAATATATTTACTGGAGCTTTTGCTGTTTCCACTCAAAAGTGTCCCTGATAATACAGAATGGAATGCTAGTCATCAACCCATATGCCTATTAAATTAGCTTACAAAAAGATTGGAAATTATGAAGATGATCAAGGATTCACATGTTTCAAAGGTAAATATTCATAAGCTCTCCTGATGTAAAGAAAAAAATTAAGAGACCATTGTGAGGTGAGGTCAGCTCTGATCTCCATTCTTTTTAATTTTTAGAGGCAAAGTAGAAAATTTCACATTCTCTTGAATACAATGTTCATTCCCATTGTTGGATGTAGTATTGTATAAATATAAATTAGATGGGAGTTTTGATATGGTTGTTCAAATTTTCCTTATCTCTGCATAGTCTGTTAATCAGAGAACTGCTGAAATCTCCAACCCGGATTTCTTTAACTCTCTGTTCTGTCAGTTCTTAGTGATTAGATACATGGGCAGTAAAGGTTTCTATCTATATCTGGTTATTTTATCATAGTTGAATGTCTCTCTTCATTTTTCTTTTTGAGGCAGCGTCTTGGCTATGCAATTTAGGCTGGCATTAAGCTTATTGTGTAGCCCAGGCTGGTCTCAAACTTGCAATAATCTTCCTGCCTCAGCCTCCTGAGTGCTGGGATTACAGGCATGCACCACCACAACCAGCTTTTTAACCATTTTTGACTTTATATTTAAAATGTGTTTCTTGTATACTGCACAGAGTAAGTCTTGCTTTTAAAAAAATGAGATCAACCTCTTCCTTTTAATTGGAGTCTTTACATCACTTACATTTAAAGTAACTCATTTAAATCCCTTTTAATGTAACACATTTAAAGACTTGGTATTGAAGAAAAATTTGGGCATACTGAATTGTTGCATAACACCTGTTTATCACTTTTTTTCCTTTTTCTAGCTCTTGATTGAATACTTTGCATTCTATCTCCACAACTGACTTACTAGTTATACTATTTCTTTTAGTAGCTGTTTTAAGGTTTATAAAACACATCACCATTTGTCTAACATAATATAATACTAATATACATATAATTTAAGAATTTGAAAAAAGTTCTATTTCATCATTTGTATTTTGTACTATTGTGCTAAAACTCCACGTGTTATAAATCTCAAAGTATATTATAATTACTGTTTTAAATACCCAATTACCTTTCAAAGAAATTTTAAATGATTTTTGAAAATTCCTTTATCTCTACCCACATATTTACCAACTCTAAAACACTCCCTTACTTTTTGTGGATGTGACTTTCCACCTGATGTCATCTTCCCCTTGTCCTTTGTCTTCATGGTTTTTTGGTTTTGTTTTAGTATCAGTCGATTCTTTCACTAAGTATTTATTAGGGCTTACTCTGCGACTGGTACTATGCTAGCATTGGAGTTTTACTGATGAACAGGACATACTCTGTTACCTTTTAAAAACATTCTTCCTTGGCATAATTGTTAAAATGTCACAATTTATGTTGGTTTCAAAAGTTTTTAGTAATACAATGAAATCAAATCAGAGAGCTGCAGGGTTCAGAATAAAAGTAATGAGTAGAATGTGCAAAAATGTGGGAAGACCTGATTCATTTTGGCCCAGGGCTGTGGGAAAGTGGAAGGATCTGATTCTGAGCAGTGAGCTTCCATCACAGTGTTCAGGCTGTCAGTAAGCACCAGTGCCTGCCTAGCAGGGAAACTGTAGTTTTAGGCAGCTCATCCTTCTTCCCTGCAGCCAGGATCTCCTTACCAAAACTAGATGGCCTTGGCACCTCTGCTTAGTCACAAAGGCTTTCTTCCATTCTCAGTTCCTCCAGAGAAAAGTACTATTAGTACTATTTATCTAAGCCAAGATTCTCTATAGAATAGATGTGTAGATGACCTTTACAGGCTACAACTTTGCCAGAAGTCTCAATTCCAGACTTATCAGTTAGGATTTACTAGGGGAACAGGTTTAATTTTATATCATATATATATATGCCGTAAAGAATTTACAATGTAGGCTTACGATGGCTGCCTGGAGACAGATGCGAGGAATGCATTGTAAACACAGTAGAGCTGGAGGATCTGGTGGACAGTTGAAGGCCTGGGGCTCCCTGCAGTGGCCTGTGGGAATCCATAGGAAGATGCAGGAGGGTCTGCATTGGAGGGCTAATAAGTCTGTCCTGGAACCCTGGAGATGGATGCCCAAAGGAAATGGCATAGATGGGAGCATCTCTGAAGAAGAAAAGGGACAACTTCCTGCTTTTTTTCTTTCTGATTCCATCCATGCTACAAACCTGTCGGTTAGTGTCACCCACGTCCTCATACCCAGAACTATGCTAAACCAATCCACCAAACATTTCTTATTCGAGTTGATACTACTATTAACTATCACACAGGCCAAAGGAGTGAGGAGAAGGATTTAGACAGGAAAAAGCAGAAAGCAACACCACCCAAGGTGGTGTACTGCAAGAGCCACAGCTTCCAGACAAAGCACAGCCAGCTGCTCCTCCTCTACCCTCTCACCACCCTGAGCTTCAGGTTGCCCAAGTCCCGCACACAGGGCCATTGCGTGTCCCTGTGTCTTCAAGGACTTTCCAGATTCCTGTCTGTCCCTTCTTCCCATCCTCACTTCCCCCATTCTTTACCTAATGTGCAGTTAGCACATTGAAGACATCAACACCTTTGCGAATTTTGAGGCCTATTCTTATTTTAGCATTGTGTGAATCTGAACAAGTCATTTACACCATTTTCAGGAAAAAAAAGAATGTCAATCCCGCTTTCTTTTCAATAATGTTTCAGAAAAAGGAGAAACTATCTGTGAAAATGCCACATATTTATATTGTTTATATAGTATGATTTCAAATTCACTGAATTGGACCTGAAAGCACTGGTTTCCCATGGCTAAGGCAATGTGAAACTAAAGACTTCAGAGACCTGACTGAGGTCCCTGTTGCTATGGCAACAAACAACGCTAATTTATTATGTCAGTTCTGTAGGTCAGATGTCTGGGGGGGATCTCATCAGACTAGATGCAGTGATAGGGAGGCTGCATTTCTTTCTGGGACTTCGCGGGTAAATATGTTTTCCTGCCTTCTGTACCTTCTAGCAGCTGCCCGTACTCCTTGGCTTGTGGCTCCTTCCTCCATTTGCCAGCTAGCAAAGGAAGCCACGTCCTTTTTACATTGCCTCACTTGAACTCTGTCTTCTTATTCCTATCCTCTCGTATTTTAAAACTCCTACTACATTGATCCTACCTGGATAATCCTCCTATTGTAAGATCATCTGATAAGCAACCTTAATTCCATCTGCAGCTGCAGTTCCTCTTTGCTACGTAATGTAACAAACATTCATAGGTTCCAGGGTATAGATTGTGCACAGCTTTGCATGGCCATTATTCTGCTTCCCAAAAGACTAAATGTTGTATTCTTGGGATTTACAAAAATGAAATTGATTGCAAGTCTTCTCACTGCATCTCAGAAGCCAGCAGGATACTGTAGAACTCAAATTAGCAGCACACCTACCTGGAATCCTGGTTCCGCAATCAACCTGTGAGACAAACTCAGGAAGTTGGAAGATAATGTCCATTTTACCAAATTGCTGGAGGTTAAGGATATGACAGTCCCACAATGTGCAGTCCTTGCCATGGGCTCCCCAAATTCCAGGGATCTTTTCGTATAAAGCTCTCTTCTAAGAGAACAAGATTATTCTCAACTGACTTTCCTTGCATGTTTTAGACTATTCTATCCACATACTGTTCCCTTCATATAGCTCACAAATATTTCTCATGCCTCAAATGCAACTTCCTTCTTTTTAACTTCTGTGGGCTGAGGATGTAGCTCATTGCCACAAGCACCTGGCTTGCAAGCCCAAGTGCCTAAATTCGACTGCCAACACCAAAAACAAAACAAACAACTTCTGTATTAGATTCCTGTCACTCTAACAAAATACTCGAAATGGTTCACTTACAGGTGGGAAGTTTGAGTTTGGCTCAGAGCTCTGAAGATTCCAGTGCTCAGTGGAGGGACCTCATTGCTTTGGGCTTGGAACATAGCAGCACACAGCAAAGCAAAGAACACACAGCAAAGCAAAAGTTACAAGCCAGGGAGCAAAGAGAGAGACTCGGAGAGCTGGAGACTCGGCATCCTTTACAGGGATTCAGCCCAGGGACCTAAAGCCATCCTGGAGGGTCCACTGCCTCCCAACTGTGCCACCTTGGGACCAAGCCTTTCACACAGGAACCTGGGGCAGGAGACACTTCTCCAAACAGTGACAACTTCCAGTTCATTTGCTCATTAGAATGATAGCATGTCTCATTCTTTTCCAGATTTTCCCTTGCCTTTTTCTAATAAAATGTTTATTGACTCCTCAAACTCTTAGAAGATGAAATCTCTCTTTTTTTTTTTTCTTTGTATCGGTACCGGGGATCGAACTCACGACTGCCTGCTTGCAAGGCAGGTGCTTATGCCACTGAGCTAAATCCCCAGCCCCTGAAGATGAAATCTTAACCCTCTACTGCGCTTTCTCCTTTTCTTTAATCATAAAACAAACATATAAATACCTTCTCCAACAAAAGCCTTCCAGCATCCTTCTCTAGTTTGTATTTTTGAGTTTGCATGCTCTAAGGAACAAATAAACTACTTGTTTCAGTCAATGTAGATGTTCTGCATCCAGTGGCCAGGAATCAACCGCAGGTCTACAAACAAAATGTATATAAACCTACCTCCGTATGGCAGGCTAGGCTCCTTACAGGGCACTATCAAAAACTGGTAAATGTTTAAACAAAAGTTAAAACAAATGTATTACAGTAAGAGGCACATTAGTCTTCAAACTATTCTCACTTGCTTTGGACATGCTCGATGCACATTCTGCAGCATTTCTGCAAGTTCTCTTTCCTGAGTGTCTTTCTCCAGCTGCTTCTGAGTCCTGAAATGATTCAAAGCATTTACAGCAAAGTCTGTCGCATAAAATATTACAGTGTGATTTCATCCACTGGCTCCCTGTTGTCACCCAACTTCTGGCAAAATGCCACCCAAAGGCAAAATGTGCATGAAAGGTAAATGTTTCGAATGGATTCAGTACTCCAAAACAGCCATGACGGTGCAGCTAAAGACACTAATGAAGGAAGACTTCAGAACTGCTTCAGAAAACGGCAAGAACGTTGGGATAATGCGTTTGAAGCAAAGGAGACTTGAGGAGGATTAATGGCAGTGTGTCTTTCATGGTAATAATTCTTTTTAAAAAATTTAGACACTGGTACTCATATGTTCCATGACTTTGCTTTATTTACACTCTCTTCTAGAATATAGTCTTCTCAAAATAAGATTTCCATGCAGTAATAATGTCTTGGGGTGCTTGATTACATATTTTTAGATGTGTTGGGACCTGGGCTTTTTCTTGCCTTTGGACTCAGATGGCAATATTGGCTCTTAGTGGCTCAAGCTTTGGGCCAGCATTGTGCCACCAGCTCTCCGGGGCTCCAACCTGCTGCCTGAAGACCTCAGGAAACAATCACCAGCCTCCGAGACTCATGGCCAGGGCCTTGCAGTAAACCCCTTCCTCTTTTGTACACATCCATTGGGGTCTGTTTCTCTGGGGAACTCCAACTAATACATAGTGACTGCTAATTGCAGAAATTTAAAGACTTGGAAAAGGGCAGGAAAGTATCTTAATGGCGCTCAGGAAAATGATTCCTTCTTTCTCTCTTCCCTCCCTCCCGCTTTTTCTCCTCCCTTCCTCCGTTCCTTCCTTCCTATCATCTATCCTGCGATGCTGAGGCTTGAACGCAGAGTCTCCCTCTTGGTGGGCAAGCACTGTACCACTAAGCCACATCCCTAGCCCACTACTATATTTTTTTAAAGTCCGAGGAGGCGCTAACCAGGAATCACACTCTGGTGAAGGGCAGAGGGCAGTGTCAAAAAGAAACATGCAAACAAAGGCCTGCAAGTGTGAGAGGCTGAGCTGCCAGGAAATCATGAGCTGCTCAGTAAGCCTGGAACATGGAATGCATTCCTTTGAGGCCTGAAAAGTGAGCGCGGAACACAACAAGACGAGCCTTGGAAGCCCGGCCAGTGGCTCTGAAGTCTGAACCTTTTCCAAAGACTGTCATATAAGTAAGTGTCAACCCCGTTCACATCAGCTGGAATGAACCCGGGGTCATCGTGACCTGCTTTCCTCAAGCCTCGCTGTTGTAACATGTTATAAATTATTGTTGAAGCTATGAAAATGCTGATTATAAAGAATTCAAATAGTCCTAGACATGAAGAGAGAAGTCATTCACATTACAGGTGGGTCACTCACAAATATAAACACAGACCGAACATTTTCTACTCCAATAGATAGTTGAAATGGTTAACAAGCAAAATAGCTTTTAGAAAACTTGGACTCAGAGAGTAGCAGCTGTTCTTAATTTTTCAAGCATTTGGCTTTAGTTGAATTTACAAAAGAAACCAAAGTGGAAACTAAAGAAATTACTATCACATAAAAGTTTCTGTAACATGAGAGGCGTATTCCCTAAAGTCCGTCCAGGATTCAAGAAAGAATTAATTTTGAAAAGAAGAAAACAGGAAGGGAGAGGGGAGGAGGTTGCAGAAGAGGAAGTATGCTGAAGATATCATTTGTTTTTGTTTTTATAACTTTACTTATCAATTTCAGATAATACTGAGAGGAAAATGTTACTAGTTGGTCCATCCGACTCATTTCTTCTTTTGTAGTTTACTCAGTTATTTTTAATATTCTCCAGGTTTTGAACACTGTCACAGGCTCTACAATTATATGTTCTCCTATTTATTTAGTTTTAACACTATATTGATGTAGATCTTCCCATTTTTACTTGTCAAGGTTTCCCTACTCCAGATGGCTTTTATTTTAAAATCATGATTCACTTAGCAGTTGGTAAGGTTTTATAGTAAAATCCTGTTTCAAGTAGGTTCGTAATATTGTCTGCAGACACCTGCCTGTTTCCGTAACACTTGAATGGTATCCTAAGTGCCTGTAATAAGCTTGAGTCATGCTTTCCTCCAGAACTTTGTAGACAGCACCCCATTGTTTTCTGGCTTTGAATGTTGTGAAGAATGCGGGAGCCGGTCAAATTTGTTTCTATTGCAGTTGATTTGCATTTTTCTGGGTGCCTGGAGGTTTCCTAGTTTATACTGGCAGAGAGGCTTCAGTATGAACATTTCCAAGAATATTGGAAGGTTCAATTCTATCTGGGAGATTTTATTCATATATATATATATATATATATATATATATATATATATATATATATTCGTCTTTTGAGACAAAGTTATGTTACCCAGCTCGTATCAAACTCCTGAGTTCAAGCAATTCTCCTGTCTCAGCCTCCCCAGAGCTACCCTGCTCCCTGCCCATGGGGGACCCATGGTTGGCCTCGGAGCTCCCCATTTGGTTTGGGAGCTGGCGCTAACATTCCCACCTGGCAGCGCCCTTAGGGCTAATCCCAGAGCTCCATTTTTTTTTCCTTTTTATCGGTACCAGGGATCGAACTCACGACTGCCTACTTGCAAGGCAGGTGCTTATGCCGCTGAGCTAAATCCCCAGCCCCGTCCATTTTACACTTCCTCTCCTCGAGCTCCTCAGTACTTCCTGGGGCTCTTTGCAAAGTGCTTTTCCATTTACTCCTCAAGCTGCTGGTCCTGGAGAAACAACATCCTCCTGACTCATTACTACGGTAGTCATTTATCACTCGCTGCTCAAAGTCATTTCCAACCTCGATTTGCTCTGCTTTCTCTCTTGCTGTCACTCAGGGGCATGGACCCAATGCCCTGCAATGAGGGAGACGTTGTGCTGGGAGTGTGCACCTGTAATCTCCGCACTGGGGAGGCTGAGGCAGGAGGATTACTACAAGTCTGAAGCCAACCTGGGTTACATAGTGAGTTCAAGGCCAACCTGGAGCACACAGGGAGACCCCATCTCAGAAAACAAACAGACCCCAAACCAAAACAAAAGCAATGGGACAAGTGCCAGCCTCTGCTCATGGCATGCGTGGTTTGTCTTACTGCCCCTTTCGTCGGTCACCAGGTGCCATCAGTTTGCTGTTGGTCATTGTCTTCTTCCTCTCCATGCCTGCCCCCAGCTCCAGGCCTTCATGATCTCTCCCATGCATAATAGCTGTTGTCTCCTACGCGCTCCTTTCTCCCCAGGACTCCCCGGGGACAATGTAGCCTACGTAACATGTTTAGAGAAATCTTTGTAAAATGACACTCTTCATGGCTTTTCTCTGGCCAATAAAATCTCAGCCTGTCTTTGCTTCGGATCCCAAGCTCAGGTCCCTATCCTGCAGCCCCCGCTCTTCCCACGCCCTGATCGTAGAGAATCAGCTTGCTCAGCATCCTGCCCAGTCCCCATTGGCCTTCGCCCACAGCCCACGAACACGAGAGCTGAAAGCCTCATCGTCCCAACCTGCACACAGCCAGGATTTCTGTGCTGAGATCCAGGCTTCTCCTGTCAGTTACCCCTAGGTGAGATTTTGCTTCACAACTGAGCATGTAAAAGAGAAAGTGGGTTGAGACCAGAGCAGTGAGTTCTGGTTTGGGAACAGTAACATCATTCATTCATTCATTCACGCATTATTCATTCATTGTTTCTTCATTCATTCAGAAATAGTGTCTCACCAGGTTGCCCACGCTGTCTCCCCACTTGCGGGCCCTGTGTCTCAGCCTGTGAGTAACGGGGATAGCAAGTCGCACACCAGCCCTAACTGTAGCTCCTTCACGTGTCGGTTTCCTGATCACCATCCAGCCTCAGCCCTCCTGCCCTTGTTCTGCAGCGTGGTGCAGGGAGTCTGTCTGGAAGCTCTCCAGTGTCCAGACAGAGACAGGTTCTGTTGAATCCTTTCTGCTCCAGCTCACTAGCTTGGCTTCTGTGGGTGCAGGTGGCTCTGCGTATCTGTGGGTTCCACACCTGTGGATTCACACAATGCTGGACCAAAATGAGAATTGCATCTATGCTAAACATATATAGACTTTTAACCTTTTATCATTATTTCTAAACAACAGTATTACAACTGCTTGCATAGCATATACAATACAGCTATTGTAAGTCATCTAGCTATCATTTAGTGTGTGGGAGGATGAAGGCAAATTCTATGCAGATTCTATACCTTCAGGGACATGAGCTTCTGCAGACTCTGGTGCAGGGGGCTCCTCGAATCGATCCCCTAGGAATACCAAGAGACCCGTCAGAACATGAACTCAGACTGACACGCTCTCCACCTCCAGTTGTCCCAGAATCCATCAGATTCGTCTCCTTTGCTGGTGCCGAAAGCACATGCTCCTCCTTGCTGCTCGGAACTCACTTTTTCCCTGACCTGTGGCCTCCAGCTGGAGCTGGATCTGTCTCCTCGGAGTCTCCCTATGCTTCCCGGGGACTGTCCCAGCGGTCAGGAAGCACAGCCTTGAGAGACACAGGCCCTTCCACTCGCCAACCGCGCTGCTAGAAAAACTCATCCTCAGTTCCCCTTGCTTCGGTGGGGCCACCGAGCACCGTGTTCCCTTCCACTCCTAAAAGTGAAGGTCAAAAACTCCATGAGAAGCCGCTTCCCAACTCAGGAAAGCCACGCTACTCTTAAAAACCTTTCCTTTTAAATTCTGTGACACTTTTATTTCCTGACACCCCTTTCTACAAGGTTGACTGTGCACATGTGGAATTGTTTATTTTAATTGCTGGAAAGAAAGTCTGTGCCACTGGCAGAGCCAGGCACGAAATGACGAGGAACAGAACCGGTTCTTTAATGAGGCCATTCCTCCACAGAGCGTGGTCACCGCTTTATGGACAGAGTAAATAACTTGCATATGTTCAATTACTTGGCTTGTCTACTGAGACCTTCTGGCCACAGCCAAGGCCTGATTGGTGACAATCCAAAACAAGCTGTCAGTACATGTTCCAGAGAAGGCAGGCGACCAGGCCCAGAGGACAGAGTGTGGGGCCACGCTGGGCTCCATTAGAGTCTCTGCCAGTCAGCACCACAGAGAAAATGCTTATGCGGCCTTAGGGATGATGAACTTGGCAGAACAATTAGGCCATTATGTGAGATCATACTCAGCCTTCTCCCTCGGTGTAAGAAAGAAGATACATTGATTTCCAAGCCACAGCAGAGGCTGTCACGATCACCAGCGGTCAAGGTTCCACAGAGAAGCAAACCTAGGCCTTCTCTAGATCCTCCAGGAGTCGTGGAACCTGGGAAGTACTCAGCTATTCTATATAATTTATACAATTGCATTGTATAAATTATCTTATAATTTTTGTAACAAGTTTCTTAAGAAGTTCACTTTTCCTGATAAATTGCTGTATTTGTCCAATGAAATACAGTGGCACCTCGGTTCACGAACTTAATTCTCTTCACATTCCGGTCACAAACCAAACTGGATGAGAACTGAATCACATTGAACTTAACCACTCAATTTGATTCGGTTCCAACTTGGTTTGCAACCAGAATTGTAGAGAAAATTAAGTTTGTGAACCGAGGCACTGCCATACCCAAAACAGGGTACTTTTATCAAGGAAAGTGGTTTATTGGACTCACGGTTCTGGAGATTCAAGGGCATGGTGGTGGCACCAACTGTTGAGGACCTAACGGCAGAAGACAAACTCATGGGACGAAGGAGATCATATCACCAAATAGAGAGGTGGGTTGTGATTCAGGGGTTGGGCTCCCTCTGGCAGAGCTCAGGGTTCTGCCTAGAACCAGCTACCTGGATTCTTTCCCAGGGCAGCAACCCCAGAAGCCACCCACCGTATCTCCATTTTAAAAGTTCTACCTTGGCTGGGGATTTAGCTCAGCGGCATAAGCACCTGCCTTGCACACATGAGTTGAATCCCTGGTACCAAAAAAAAGTTCTGCCACTCCAGCACTGCTATACTAAGGACCAGGCTTGGACCACATAAACTCTTGGGAGACAAAATACAGAATTGCTTTGACCTACTTAAGCAGCCAAGAGCTCAACCATCGTCTCCTTGGTTTCCTGGCAAGTCTCAGCGCTGTTTCTTACCTATCCGCAGCAGCTGTCCTTAGCCAGGTTTCTGTTTATTGTCTGTACACCCACCAGCCTTTCACACCCCTGTGGGTACTGTCAAGAAACAATGGAAACAGGCAGAGACCTGTGTTTTCTGAACCCCAGGCATACCACATGCTAGTTAAATGAATGCATGCACACTACTTAACTCCTCCAGATAGCCATTTCTCCAGGTGAAAGTATGGACATTATACTGGGTCTTCTAGTGGGTTTCATTATGGTTGAGATTCTGGGCAATAACTGTACATGATCTGATGTGCAGAAATGCTTGCAGTGTGGGAATCCCCTTTCCTCCTCCTTTTTAAAATGAACCAATCCTAGCTATTTTCTTTTTGGCTCCTGTAATCTTGGGTTCATTTCAGAGCTAAGTAGGGTATCTATATCAAACAAAGAAATAAACAATAAAATCAGGGCTTTGTATTCCTTGACACAGAGCTGCTAGGATATCCAACATTTAAGCAGCAAGAGAGGCAGAAGCTATCACTTGACAGATGGGTAGGTGTGGGAACCACAACTGTAACTTTTTTTCTGGTCTCAGTTCCCCAAAACTGCTATGAAGATCCCCAAGACTAGCATCTAGGTGTAGCTGTACATTGTTGAGCAGGGTCTGCAAGATCTTGTCTACTGAGACTTCCTGACCGCAGCTGAGACCTGACTGGTGAGCAATGTGAAATCTTGAAGTGTGAAAGCTGAAACCAAAGTTACTGCAGAACTTGCACCCAGCCCAGGAAAAATGCTGAGCTGGCGAAAAGTAAGGCCTACAGACAGGATTGTGCTGGTAAGCTGGAGGTACCTAGTCACACAGCTCATGCCTTCTTATGCTGGGTGTATTATTTTAGCAAAAGACAGCTTCAGCAATACTCCGAAAACATTTGATCATCAGAGGCAGATTGGGCTGCTTTTTGTGCAATACAAGAAACAGGCTTTATTGTCATAGCTTATGCTCCTATGCATTCTGATCCATAGAGACAGTGAAACTTAGGCAAGAAACTGAGGTAACTTGGCATGTAGCCCTAGAAAGGAAAAGAAAGCTGTTGTCCAGGTGTGATCAACAGCATCAACCAGCAGCGCCATCGACACCTACTGTGTTGATTAGCCAGGGCTACAGAACAAAGTACCTCCAAGCGGTGACTTCAACAGAGTGGTTTATTGTCCTGCAACGTGAAGGCCAGAGATTGGAGAGCTGGGTGTCAGCAGGATCAGTCCTTTCAGAGAGCTGTGGGGCCGGGTCTGTTTCAGGTCATTCTCCAGTGTCCAGTGGCTGATGTTCCTTTGCTTGTAGATATTTCCCTGATCTTTGCCTCCATAAAAATATGAGATTCTTCCTGTGCGTGTGTCTGTGCCCAAAGCTCTTCTTTTTTTTTTTTTTTTTTTTTTTTTTTTTTTGTCTTTTTTGAGACAGGGTCTCTATACAGTTCAGGCTGGTATTGAGCTCACTTTGTAGTTTAGGCTGGTCTCGAACTCACAACAATTCTCCTGCCTCAGCCTCCCATGTGCTGGGATTACAGGCATGAGCTACCATGCCCAGCTGTGTCCAAAGCTCTTTTTATAAGGCCACCAGGCATAGCGGATTGTGGGGTCACTCTCCTTCAGTATGAGCTCGTCTTAACTAATTGCATTCACAATGACCTTGTTCCCCAACTCAGGTCACACTTGGAGGTCCTTGGGGTTAGGACTTCAACATGTGAATTTGAGGGGGGACAGTTAAACTCATAGTACCCACTATAGGGCAGCCTGTTGAGAGATATTAAGGTGAGTTGGTAAGTGATCTGTACACTATTTCCCTACAGTCCAGAGTACAACAGGCCCAGTAGAATATTGTGCAACCATAACACAGCTGATGAGCTTTATGAGAACATGAAGGAAAGTATCTTACAGAACATGAAAGAAAATACCTTAACAGACATGAATATTGGGTAGAAGATAGGGTGGAGAGAAACAGCTTTAAAATTAGGCTTTAAATTTAAAACTACTAAGGCCGGAGAGATGTTAGTACCCAAGACTTTGTCTATCACGATACATTTTCAAAGTCGGGGGCCTAGTTATGGCTTAAGACTATATAATTATTGTTAGACATATGCTGGAGCATAACGAAGATTTGAATAGAAAATAGAAACTTGTGTTATCTGAATTGTGTCCCTCAAAATATGTATGTTGTACTACTCAGAATGTAACCATTTTTCGAGATAAGGTCTTTAAAGGGGTGTTAAGTTAAAATGAGATCCTTATGGTGGACTTTCTTCCAACACGGGGAGAGACAACAGGACACTGTCCTGGGAAGCACTGGGTGGTGACACGGCGAGGGCATGGCCATCTCTAAGTCCTGGAGAGAGACCTCCCAAGGAACCGCCATACCCACGCCTTGGTCCTGGACCCGTGGCCTCCAAGCTCAGAGAGAGCAGTGCTGCACTCTGGCCACCTGGCCACCTGGCCACCTGGGCTGCAGCGTCTTGCTCCGGAGGCCCTAGCAGGCCTACATGATGCTGCTCGTTTGGAATCTTTGGGGGCTTTTCGTTTGCTTGTTTGGTTCTGGTTTTGTTTTTAATGTTTAACTTCAGAATAAAACATGAACACATCCCCTTTCTAGCCAAATTTTGTTTCTTCTTCCCAGTTTGAAATGTGAATACAAACGATGGCGTTGTCCATGGGATGCTGCAACTTTGCTGTAATACTAATGTAGCGTTGAGCTCTATGTTTGAACGTTTTCTTTATTTACGTGCTTCTGATGGTTTCCAGTGTTTGCTGTTAAAGTCTTTATTTTAAAAAATAACTCTGTAAGTCTAGTTGACAGGTTGAATAGCCTAGTTTCTTTATAATTGCATAGAGAATAGAATGGTTATATTAAATAAACTGTCTGTGCTTCAGAGAATGACACAAATAACTGAAATTATCAATTTCTTAATATTTTAAAACTCTGTTTAATTTTATGGTATATATTAAACATTCTCCAATAGAATAGTGTTACTTTTTTTGCAGCACATAGAAGTAATAAACAAACTTAAATGGATTGCTAACTTATTAGTGTTTGATTCCCTAAAATTTGGATTAAATAAATATTACCAACAATGCTTCAGAAGGTATCTGCTCCCTTGGGTTTTGGCTATAACTCTGAGACTGTGCAAGACCTATTGACTATTTGTGTTTTGGTCTGTCTTAGTCTTTAGCATGTCTTTGAATTGTTTTGAATTAAAATCAACCTCTGGGCTAAGAAAGTCTGATAGAATTTGTTTCAGACTTTGAAGGGCATCAGATGTGACAGTACCCTGATGTGCCTTTACCTCTGAAAGATTTAATTCTAAATGTTTTTTCAATACTTTTGGAGCATACAATTGTTTTAATCTATTTCCAGAGGATTTTTACTTTAACCATAGCTGGGGAGACTTAGTCAGTTACTGCTTGTAGCCTTTATTCTGTTAACTGAGCAGAAATAGCTTTTGTTTGAGGTCTAAAGCAAAAGCAGCACAATAATCTGATACGAAGTGTACTAAACAAAAATTCAGGAATTACGTTCAAAAATTAAGTGTCCCAAATGTCACAAAATGTCCCAACTCAATACACTGTAATGTGTCTATTAGATTGTAGTTAAAATGTTCAACTTTAACTATAAGTAGTAGTGCCTTAAAAATAATTCTTTCAAATATTTACAATATCAATTCAAATGCGAACTTTGTGGTTCTGAGCACAAAAAGCAATAAAAGCTTTTATTTTAGATCAAGACTCTCATCCTTCCCTCTAAAGCTTTGTTAGGTTCCCGGCAGATGCTCAATCCACCAACTGAGGACAGCGGAGTCCGGGCTGGAAGACCACTAACCAGAAGCTGTAACAATAGTCAGAGTACTGATAGCAACAGCAAGAGTGCTTCCCTCCCTTAATAAATGAGGTATCTGCAATTAATCTTGCAGAATTGTGGATGCTCTCAGAAATTTGAACTTATGGAAAGCCTCCACAGATGTTTTCATACATGAAGTTCTTTCCTTTCCTCCTCATGAGTCAGCCGTCCTTGGATGCAAAGGTATGAAAGAGACCACCCTTCTCTTGTTATGTTCAGCCAGGAGCACACGCAGAAGGTAGATCTCTGCAAAATATTGACTCAGTGGAAAGTACTGATCTTCAGCTAGTGAGGCCCTGACTTTGGGTCTGAAACTCTGTCCCTGTTCCAGCATAGCCCTTCGCAACTTTGACCCTTTTTCTCTCTTAAAAATGGTGGAGATGGGTTATTGCAAAGTAGTGCTCCTGCCATTAAGAAGGAGGCCTGGAGGCGAAGAACTTCCCTATCCTTTGTGACTGCTCTTAGTCGAAAAAGTGCATCAATTCTACCAACAACACAGCGTCACCGAGGTGGTTACCAGAGGCACACACCACAGGCACGGCTCATCTCTTCCCACCTGGACTCAGGCTGATTCAGGCTCGCCAGGCGAGCAGAACAGAGAGGGGGCAGCTGTCATCCTGGACTGGCATGAAACATTGTGTCCCAGGTCCTCACCACAACACTGGAACACAGCCACAAGGCTGTCATGTTGTCTAAGTCTGCTTAGATTTATAACAATATATGGCATTAATACAAATATTTTTAAGCACATGGGATTTATACAACAAAAAATCAAGGAAAATGAATATGTGATCATTTACGCATAAGAAAAATTATAGCCATATTTCAAATACCAAGGAATCATTACATTTTACCTATCAAATATTAAAATATTAAAGATAAGTTCCTTAAAATGAAATATTTGAAAAAAGTTAAAATTACCTAGAAAGAGAATTTATTTAATCATGTATAACTATTTTCACCTTTCTTCAGAGTTTAGTATTAAAAACCAAAATGGCTAAAACTGTCATTATTCAGCAGATTTTTTTAAAAGAAAATTACAATCATTGACAAAGTTCTTTTTCCACTCACACTGGTTAGAGAGCGTGCAAGGAGACAGGTAATTCCAAATACTTCCTTCAGGCTCCAGCTGCACTTTCACCTTCTGCTTAATAACTCTGAAAAATTCTTCTAGAATCGTTCTGGGGGCTTTTTTTTGGCATGTGGGAAGTGTCAAGTTTTCATTTATGGCAAGCTATAGTTCTGTTTCAAAAAAAGTTGCAGTTTTATCTTCCATATCTTCTGCTTAATCACATGTTGATACAGTTCCAGGGCAGGATTTTTCATATCCACTTCAATAGTATTCTGCAGATAGCTTGCTAAGACTTTTTTTTAATTTTGAAAAGGATAAAACCAAACGAAAGTAAACAAAATGGGGTCATTCAAAACCAAAGAATGGACATAGTACATAATTAAAACCACAGTACAAGGTGATCTACAATGGTTACTATGATGTCTTTCGTTATCATCAATAGAATTGTCTATATCATCAGGCATACTATAATTGAATATAGCAGTACAGAGCAAAATCAATAAAAACAAAACATTGGAAACATTATAGGACTTCAAATGATGGTAATAGTCAAACCAGAATGGGTGTCCTATTGTCTTCAGAGCAGTTGCCTATACTCTCAGACTTGATACCATCAAACATAACAGATTCTAATAAAATCAGTCAAGACAAGACAGCGATCTAACAAACCAGATTCAAATAAAATCAGCCATAACATGACCGTGTAAGTAATACAGGGCTTCAGATTAAGTTAATAGGAAATTAAAGATAGTTACCATAGTATATCCTGCTATTTTTGGAATAGCTGTCTGTGCTCTCAAACTAGTACAAGTAGACAGACTGGAACAGAATATAACCAAACTAAACAGAGCGATGAGGACAATGTGGGTTTCAAATCATGATGCAAGATTAACAGTGTCCTCTGCCTTCCCGGTTTAGACAGTTCCTCCCCTTTCACTCTCACAAAGAACACTGTACATTCTGTTTCCCACTAACTCCTTTAGTTTTTAGATTAGGGAAGCAGCCCACTATTTACCTAAGTGGTTCTGAGCCTTTTTACCCCTGAGCATGATCTCAAGTTGTATCCATTTACCTTCAAGAACCTCAAGGTTTTCCTTCCTTTTAGTTGAGCAGCTCTCCATTGTATAAAAGTATCTCGTTTTTCCAATCAATCTGCAGCTGATGGCAAGCTACCCCACTTTTTTCTGGTTCCCTGTCCCATAGAGCATTATTTTCTCATCTTTGACTTTCATTCCATAAACCCTCTTTCAAGTTAAATACATTTCTTACATAGAGCATCTTGATGGACCCTAAGTCCTGATCCATTCTACTTGTGTTTCTTTTTATTGGTGTATTGAAGCCATGTATGTTAGTGATTATGGCCAACCTTCTCTGCCTCATCTCTGCCATATTATTTTTTTGGTTGGTTGTCTACTTTTCCCCTTCATTCCACTGTCTGCTCCAATAAGTAAGCCTCTTCTACTGCTGTTCCTATAACCATATTTTTTTTCTCTCTCTCTAGAATGTACTTCAGTATTTTTTATAGGGTTGGATTGGTGGTCACAAACTCCCCCAGTCCCTCTTTGTCATGGAAACATCTTGTTTCTCTATTAATTTTGAGAGATAGTTTTGCAGGGTATATCGATCTGGGTTGGAGGTTATTTTCTTTCAGGGCTTGGACTACTTCACTCCAAGCTCTTCTTGATTTGATGGTCTGTGTCCAGAAGTCTGCCGTGATTCTGATGGGTTTTGGTTTATAGGTGATCTGTTTCTTTTCTCTGAAAACTTTTAACATTCTGTTCTTGTGTTGAATTTCTGGTATCTTTATTATTATATGTCTGGATGTAGATATATTTTGGTTGTAGCTGGCTAGATTCTGTATATTCATATTCATATATCTGAATATCATTTCCTTTTCCTACACTTGGGAATCTTTCTTTAATTATTTCTATAAATAGCCTTTATTTTATTTATGCTTATCCCTGCTTCTTCACTAACATATTTTATTCTTAAGTTATAGAATCTCTAGTCATCTTCTAGCTTTGATATTGTTACTTCCTGGTTCCTTGTTATTTTTAAGAGATCTTTCCTTTTGAGATCACATGTTGCAAACCTGTCTTCAAAGTTTGATAGTCTATCTTTTGTTTCTTTAAAGTAGTTTTGCCAGCTTTCAATGGAATTTTTAATTTCCTGGTATTTTCTTTGAATCTGTTTCATACATTCTAGGGTTTTTTTGGTATTCTTCATCAAAGGTTTCCCTTCTTTTTCTGTGCTCCTCCATTCTTCCATCTGTGTCTTCGTGAGAGATACTTAGCATTTCTTTTATTAATCTTCTTATATCTTCCTTTACTTGTATTAGTATTTCTGTTTTGAGTTCTTCTATAATGTCACAAAGATATTTCTTGATGTCCGATGATGTAACTTCCGATACTGCAGGTGTGCTGCCTCTGGGTTTACCTCTCCTGGGCCAGTATTGTTTAGGTTGGAGGCTAGAGCCTTCCTTTTGCTTCTTCCTCTTGTCATGTTTGTGGATTCTTCCAGACAAGTGCATAGTAGAGGTCCCAGGTACTTTCTGTATTGGTTAGGATTACTCTGAAGCATGCTAGCTAGGGATTATTACCCACCCCCCAGTTTTGCTGTTGACTACTGAGGTACAAGCAGAGGTAGTGTAGGCTGGCTCCTCCTTTCTGAGCTGGTCTACCACTGTGGGTCTTCACCACATTAGTGGGTGCCAGGTGGATGGAACAAGTTTGGGATAGCTTCAGGGGAAACTTCATCCTTGGCTACTGGATCTCGCACAGGAGCAAGACTCAGTCCAAGCAATTCTTACAAATCTGCTCTGTGCTAGGAGTGGCTGAATGAAACCACTGCAGTTCTGGATCTGGGCTTGTCCTGCCCAACTCCAAAATGTTGCCCAGTCGGTGGTGTGGCAGACTGCGGCCCTTCCAGGGGGAGAGCCACCAGTGTCTCCTGCCATGTTGGAGCTTAGGACCCTGGGAAAGCAAGCAAGCACCTCCTCTCCCTGGTAAGTGGCTGCAGTGTGGCCAGCTGCAGCCCTTTCAGGGGGAGAACCACCAGTGTCTCCTGAGATCCACGCCGAGTTGGAACTTAGGACCCTGGGAAACCAAGCAACCAGCCTGCCTCCCTGCTAAGCAATAGTGAACCTACTGGTGCACGGCCTAGAGTCAAACACCCCACTTTCTCTACCCCCGCTTTCCCTGTTCCCCTGTTAGCAAATGGGAACCAGAAATCTGAGCATCTCTTGCAAATAAGGGGGATTTTCTTTGAAGGCATCTCTTTGAAGGCAAATATTTTTATTACTGTTTTGCTTTATTCTGATTAATGGTACTGCTCTATTCAATATTCTGTTTTGATAAGTTCTATAATGTTGTGTATTTCATTTTGATATACATGATTGAAAGAACAACTATTGTAAATACAATGAAATATACTGTGATACCTATTATTGTTATCCCAGTTTTAAAAAAAAAAAGTGTTGCCCAGCCAACCACACTCCCATGGGAGGACTAAGTCCTCCATGCACTCGCAGTGGGCCAGTGCAGATCTTCACGCCAGCTCCGTTTTCTGCTCCACCACTTCCCTCCGCAATCACATGCTCCCACTGAGGGCTTTGGGCTTGCCAATCCCCAACTTCACCACAACCACGCATCCTCAGATTCCAGCGGCACCTCACCCACAGTGGGATTGGCTCCTGTAAGAGCCCCTCTGGCTAAAGCCCTCAGTCCACACCTTTCCTTTCCTTTCCTTTTTTCCTTCTCTATTTTTTTCTTTTTCTTTTTCCTCACTTTAGTTTCTCCTTGGGCCATGAGGATCCATCTGCTTTCATCTGGTCCTTTCCATGGTGTCAAATTCCAGCATCTGAGCTATTTCTCCCAGAGACGCTCTTTACTTTGCTACTTAGCAATCCACCATCTTCCCAGTTTCTACCGCTAGGAAGATTTCCTTTATTCAAACAAGAAATTGTCTTGCCATTGCAGTTTTCCTCCTCTTATGCTCTCTAAAAAAGTGTAGCTTTGAGTTGAGAGTGTTGCTCATGATTAAAGGCTTGAGATTTGTGTGAGATTTGATCTGGGTTTGATGTGTTTTGTGTGTTTTGTGTGCAAACATCTGCACACAAAACAGTGTTCCATTTGAAAATGAGTGCAGGATGGAATTTTTGAGTGTGTCTTAAGACAACGTGATCCTTACTCCAGA
This sequence comes from Cavia porcellus, assembly GCF_034190915.1. Classification (NCBI taxonomy): domain Eukaryota; kingdom Metazoa; phylum Chordata; class Mammalia; order Rodentia; family Caviidae; genus Cavia; species Cavia porcellus. Next base: position 36,417,246 of record NW_026947504.1, on the reverse strand, counting down.
CCACCTGAATATTAAAAAACATCACCACAAAACATATGCGGTAAATTAACTAATGGTCAACTTGTAACACACAGCTGAACTGAATCAGCATGGTGCTGGGTGTGGAAGGCTGAGGATTGCTGCCAACATCACAAAAAGTGAACAGGCAAGGAAGAGGTGTGCTGTTGCTTCTCTTGGCAAAGCATATCATGCTAGTTTTCCTGATGTGAATTCAGCTGTTCTCCTCACTGGAGGAACTTGGGACCTCGCTATTGCTGACCATGGCTGCAGGTCTCTTTGGAGGAGCTTTGGTCCTTACCTTTAGTGTTATTTCTCAGCTCCAGTGCAGATCCCTCAGCCTGCTGGCACAGATTCTTCACCCCACTTGTGTACACTTTCTGATTTACACCACTTCCCTTTGCAGATCCTTGGTACAGACTTGCATAGGACATTGTCATGGGCTCTAGACCTCCAGTTGGATTCATAGGACATTGCCACAGGCTCTAGGTCTTCAGCTGGACTCATGCAGAACATTGCCCTGGAATCCAGGGCCTCCACTGGATTCTTTGGGTCTCCAGTGTGTGGACAAATCTCCTGAACTCTTTCGCACTTGACTCTTTGGGCAAATATTATAAAATAACCCTACAATTATATGTCCTGTATTAAATTGTTTTCTTTATAAGTCCTGACTACAACAACATATATAGTTAAGACTCCATAGCTGAGCTCTGAATGATATACTATTTGTTACCATCGATGTTATTTGTATGCATTGATTTAAAAACCATTCCTTGAGCATGTGTCTGTCAGCTCTTCTGCTAGTCATTAAGGGCAAATGGAGACCATGACATGTTATTATCTCTGATTTGGGGGATGCTTATGGTTTAATATAAGGCTTAATAAACAAACAAATGATTGCAATTAGTGATTTGTATTTGGAGAGAAATAACTGAGTGCTAGAGCAGAGTCATCAACAGTGGCCTTGCAGAGGAGGTAACTTTTGCACTGAGCTGAGTTGTAAATGATCAATCAAAGGATGATAACCAAAAAGTAGAGACAGAAACTAGAGATAGGTGTAATGCATAAGTGCAAAGGATTTGGAGCAGAAAATACAGAAAGGGTGTGTTTATGAATGGCCTTGTGACCTGTACAAACTGAACAAGCAGGAGACAGTCATGAGATGAAGTTGTAAAGCTGAGACTCGCTGAACAAGCAGAACTTTGTGGACATTTATCTTCAGGGCATTGGAACTTCATTTAAGTAGGGTGACATAATCTGTCTTTCAAAGAATACTTTATGGAAAACTGACGCAGGAAGCAAAAGAAGAAATAGTGGGGCCTGGATAGAAGACTGGGCCCTCAGTCCCACGAAACATAGAAGGGGCTTTGACTCAGATGGTTGTGGTGGACACAAAAAGAAGTACATTTGTATCAGCCATATTTTGAAATACAGCCAACAAGATCCATGACTGAGTTACACAGAGGGAGACAGATATCCAGGGAGTCCAGGATGATACCCAGCAACCCAGCACTTCAGTAACTGGGCTGATGCTGGTACAATATAGACAATGGTACTCAGAAACCAGGGAGGAGCTTTAGAACCAGGTGGACACTGCTGCCTCTAACCCAGACAGAAAGGACTGGAAGGGAAGCTTTGGACGGGGGGAGAGGCTTTTTTCCCACATCTATTCTGCTTTCATATCTTCATTTAAAATGTCTATGGCACGTCTAGTGGGAGCATTGACCAATGAAACTGCTCTCAGAGGGAGCAGAGCAGAGAGCCCAGGACCAAGCCGTCAGAAGGTCCTGCATCGAGAAGACAAAGCAAGCACGTGAATGAAAGACGGATGTCAGCTAACAGGAGCTAAACAAGGACAAGGTAATTTGTAGAGAAACGAATGCACCTTGAGACCACAATGCTAAGTGAAGTAAGCCAGACACAAGCGCTTAAATATTCCAGGATCTCTCTTACACAAGAAACCTAAGGCAAAATAAAGATAGGTAATAGGAAGTAGAGAGTTAGGTGTTTTCCAAATCAGAATGGAATGAAGAGATGGCTAGATGGAGAGGGAGGCAAGAGGAAGGGGTGATAAAGAACTGCGCTGTGTTACATATGTGTGCCAACTCCCACAGGAGTGTGATCATTATATGTGGCAAGCATTTATGAATAAGAAAACCTGGAAAACAAAAACAGGGGCAATATCATGTCTAACATGGCAAAGGAGATGCTCAGCTACTCATGAGAGAATAGTATTTCAAGAAGTATTGTCAAGTATGTCCAGAGTCTTTTAAGGACCAAAGCATCCATGGGGGTCAGCAACAAGGAAGTAAGTCTCTGTGGATCCAGTCCCTCAAGGTTTCAGGGCAGCAGGAGGCATCTGGACACGAGGGTGGCCATGGAGAAGTGCAGATGGTGCTTTCGGAAGTGTTTTCTGTTCTCCAAGCAGAGCATGCAGGGGTGAAGCTTCACTGTCCCCAGTGAGTGACTCTTAACCTCTCATGGGCGCCTTTCCCAAGCAGCAAAAGCCTTCCCCTTAGGTCACCTGTGCTTAGTTACCTGAGTGAGAAGGTAGGGAAAAAGCAATTGTTTTTGTCCCCTTGCATGCTGTCCAACATCCCTTTTCTCCTTCTAATCCACTCTTTTGATGCTGGCCAGGTCAACTGGAGTTTCTACCACCCGCAATCAGGAGACTAAGTAATTCACCCTTTTCCCCAGTGACTCCAAGCCAGCCCTTCTTGGCTTTCTTATTTAGCCAACAATAAGGTAAAACATGAAAAAGCCTAAGAAACGTTAGAGAGCAGGAAATCACGGAGAACATGTGAGAATGCAATTGTCCTCATAACAAAGTTTTCAGATTTTTAGTTTGCTAAACTAACTGCATTGTGGGAAATTGCCAAAGGAGGAATATTGACTTTTCACAGCAGAGTGGCAGTTTAGAAAGAGAGTACATGACTTTTGTTGAAATTGCCAAATAGCTTCATTTTGTATATGCCCTCTGTAATGGCCTGTGGAGTGGAAAGATGTGTAATAAATAAGAAAAGGAACAAAAGGAATTTCACTAAGAGGAGGATGCTAGGAATGAATGTTCAAGCTCTTAAGTAACTAAAGAAGGGCAAAAATTGGAAATCAGGAACAGAAGAAAATAAACGAAAGGAGACGCAGATTTTTCTATCACCATCCACTTAAACTGTCCTCTGCAAATCAAATGTCTCTCCTCTCTGCAGTGAAGCTTCAGGCTGGCGTGGAGCTGTTGCAAACTGTAGGGAAGATATTTCCTAAGCTCAGCATCTAACCCACACCATTTTCTCCACACATCATCCCGTGTCCTGTCACTAGATGTGGACATTGTTTCCTTTCCCCTTCAATGCTTTTTATACCTCCCCAACAATACGATGTGTTCCTCAACTTTCCCCAAGGCCCTATTTCCCACCACGTCCAGGAAGCAACAACCCTTAAGGGTCAGGGCAGACCCAAGAGCACATGAGCCTGCTTCTCTAAATGAGCTATGGGAAGCCGCCACTGTTCTATGGGGATAAGGACAGTGTCTCCTTTGTTCATTCTGTACTTTCGGTGCTTGATGCATCACAGATAGTAGATTTTCTTAAATGAGTAAGTAGAAGAATGAATGAAGCTTTCCAAGAGGGTACAGTCACATGCTAAAAGATCTCCACACCCATCTGCTTGAACGCCTCCAAAGAAGCATCTCCCACTTATTTTTGTATTTTGTTCCTGGAGGAGGTGTGGAATAAAAACAGTGAGAGCATTTTGCTGGATCACAAAGCGTGAAAGTAAAAGCATCACAGAGCCGAAAGTCTGTGAAGCAGATGATGCCTCTGACCTCTCATGGTCATCTCAGGGTCTCACGCGCAGTCCCTGTCTCTGTCTCTGCTCCCTAAAGGGCAGTTTTCTTCCAAGAGTTTTTTGAATTTCAGTAGAAGATTCTTGAATACCAATGGAAGGGAATAACAGAGTGGCAAGAGTTCCAGACAGATCTGGGAGCATGTGACTTAGGAGGACCCGATTATTCTACTTTGCCTCATTCTAATAGGCAGCTATTTATTTTGGCCATTTATAAAGGCTGTACCTGCCTACTGATCACCCCAATGGGCCAGACTGGATTAGGACTCAGAGCTATAAGATTGTCTTTCCTAAGACATTAACACCCTTGCATCTGTTCATTCCCCATCTATTTCATTTATTCATTCAAGGGGAGAAAGAGAGCTGTATATCCATCATCTAGCAGCTTACAGGCTCAGCCAGAAGGAGAGACAGTAACTAAACAATCTAATGAGGGAATAAAAGACCCAGGCTAAAGCCAGCAGGCCTGGGGTGCATCCCAGAAGGACCACAGAAGCAGAGTGGGTGACGAGAGGCTCCCTGGAGGAGGGAGGAGGAGGACCAAGGATGGAACGAGAGGAGACTCAATGAGCAGGGACCGTGACACCCACAAAGCAATCGAGTTCAAAAATCCAGGCAAACAATTAGCAGAAGGCAAAAGCTAAGCCATTTAGGTTGCTTGAATCATGTTTAAGATTCTGTGTTTTTTTTAAAAAAGTCTATGTCAAATTTCCATCACTGTGACCAATTCTCAAAGAAAATCAACATAATACAGGGAAGAGTTAATTTTGGCACAGTTTCGGAGGATTTAGTTCATGGTCACTGGCTTTATTGCTTTTGTGCTTGTGGCAGGGCAGAGTATCATGGTGGAGAGCCCATGATAAAACAAAGTATCTCACTGCATGGTGACTGCATGTGGGAAGAGGGGAGGGAAGTGGAGGATGCAGCCCCGGTACTTAATTTCCTCCCATGAGGCCTTGCTTCCTACAGGTTCCACCTCATCTCATTAATGCCAGACTGAAGACCAAGCCTTTAATACATGGATCTTTGGTGTGGGGGGGTGCATTTCAGATCCCAACTAGAGCATCATTTAAAGAGCAATAGGAAGCCACTGACCAGTTCCCAGAGGGAGGGCAGAGGCATTATCATGCATCGAGATATGTTAAGGTATATGTGTGTACAGCTGGGCTTTGTCTTCTTTTGCACTCTGAGGGGAGAGCAGCTATTCCCGGGGAGCATTCAGTCTGTGCTTCTCAGGAAAGCAAAGACAGACAGGGTCAAGTTTCTGCCCTTGACTTCCACTTCAAAGATAATAGAAAGTCTAAGCTCTTTATTTATAAGCAGAGCTTTTAGTGAATCAAAAAGTGAAGTTCTAAAGAAGCAGGACAATAAAGACAATCTTCTCTTTCAAGGTGAGAAGGGAGGAAGGTTTGGGTCAGGAAGATGAATGAATGCTCAGGCCAGAGGCCTGACCCATTAGAGCCACACAGAGAGCAAAGAAGGGGCCTCCCAGGCTAAATCACCAACCCTGTGCCTCAACCAGTGTTGGAGCTCCATTCGGGGACGCAGTGAATACCCATAGACTAGCTATACCTCCAGGGAAGCACCTAGTCCACACCAGGAGACTGTGCACACCCACAAGAGAGCAAGTAGCTATGTTAAGAGACAAAGGGGCTGTGTTAATCGGCCTTTTGTTGCTGTGGCCAAATATTTGAGATAATTCAAGTTGTGCTCAAAGGAGAAAAGACTTATTTTGGCTGATGGTTTCAGAGATTTCCTTTGCGTGCCAAAGTGGCAGGAGCTACAGAAAAGTCTAACCAGGACTCAGAGATTGAGGAGTTGTAGAAAAGGCTGGTTTACTTTGTAAAGTTATAGAAAAGGCTTCTTCTTCTGGTTTACTGGCAGTCTCCTCTGCCTTCAGCCGAGGTGGTTATTGAGTAAAGTTTAACAGTGGGATATAACAGGTATTATGCATGACTTCCACAAAGCAACTTTAAAGGAAAGAGTGTATCCATTCTCTGGCTTACTCTTTCTGTAGATGTGATGACCGGACCCTAAGAAGTCCTGGTGGACCATGAGGTAAAATTTCTGTGTTACCAATGACGGAGCAACAAGACAGAAGGAGACTAGTTAATTCCTGGGCTCCCAACATCTCTGGTGCAAAAAATGCACTTTATAGCATTTAAGTTATGGCTATGTGGGTTTTTTGTCATCCACAGTCAAATCCAGTTCTAGCAGTTAGAAGAATCATGGGAACAGAGGAGTGAGCCACTGATTTTAGAACTAGGTTTCCAGAAAGAGAATAGAGCATGAGAATTGAGATGAGCTGAGGATGGAGCTTTGAAGAACCCACATGGAAGGACTGAGCAGATGTGACGCAGCTGCAGTGGGCCAGAAGACAGGTAGCCAGAGAGGAGGAAGGAAAACCAGAACAGAATGTCACAAGAACTCAGAATGTGGGGTTCAGCGGTAGGGTGCTTGCTTAGCATGTGTGAGGTCCACTCCCAGTACCTCACACACGCACACAAACAAGGTGGTTGTGAGTATGCACGGTCGACCGGCATTTGGGTTGTTTCCAAGATCTGGCTATTACAAACTGTGCTGCTATAAACATGGGTGCACATATATCACTGTGGTATGATGCTTTGAGTTCTTTTGGGAAGATACTCAGAAGGGGAAGAGCTGGGTCAAATGGGACCGCTAATCCTAGTGTTTTGAGGAATCTCCACTCTGATTTTCATACTGATTGTACCAGTCTATTACTTCCGCCAGCAGTGGAGAAGGGCTCCTTTTTCCTGGCAGCCCTGCCAACGTTTATTATTGGTTGACTTGCTGATAATAACCATTCTTCCTGGAGTGAGATCGTAGTAGAGACCCTTTCCACAGCACCAGTTATGAGACACCCCTGTGCTGAGTCCCCGTCTCCTGCCAGATGTTACTGCGCATGATGGGAAAGAAAAGAAAGAGCAAGAGACTAAATAGAGGAGCATCAGGGCTCTGGGACGATCCATGTTCTCGGGGAACAGAGACTCGGGGTCTCCAGTTAGCTGCACTTTTATTCAGGCTGCACACTGGGAGGGGTCTGGCGCTCTTCCGGAACAGCAGAGTAGTGGCCGAGTGTGCGAGTGTAACACATAAAGGAAAGAACTTAAGGGTCATCCTCGGTGATAGTTTCCCCGCATCGCCCTCAGCAGACTTCATCCTGCTCATGCCTCATTGACCAAGAGGAAGCGGAAGTTTTGTTTCCAAAACCGCCCACAAACGGCCAGGGGAAGGAGGGCCTCTGATAGATTCTATGTCCGTTTGTAATTTGTGGTTCCTAACAAGATGGAATCTCAGTGTTGTTTTAATTTGCCTCTCTCCAAGGGTCAATGATGGTGAACATTTTTTCATGTATTTATTTGCCATTTGTACTTCTTCTGAGATTTGTCTATTTATCTCAGATGCCCTCTTTTGGAGCGGGTCTTTGAAACTGGGGGATCTGATTTTTTTCAAATCTTTATTCGCTCTAGGTATTAGTCCTTTTTTTGAAGAACAGCTGGCTAAGATTTTTCCCCACACTGTGAGTTGTATTTTTACTCTGTTGGTGATTTCTTTTGCTGTGCAAAAATTTTTAATACGATGATATCCCAGGTGTTGATTATTTGTAGTATTTCACATCAGTCAAGGTTTTGTTCATGAAGTCTTAGCCTACACCTATGTCTTAAAGAGTTCTGGCTACTTTCTTTTCCAGCAGATTTAGTGTTTCTGTTTTAATATGTAGAGCATTGATTCATTTTTATATTAGTTTAGTGCATGCTGATAGACATGGGTCTAGTTTTAGTCTTCAGCAGGTAGAAAGCCAGTTTTCCCAGATCCATTTATTAGAGAGGTTATCTTTCTGCCAGTAATGTGTAAGGTAGCCGAGTGTGTTTGAAGTTGTTTGTGTCTCTTCTAATCTGTCTCATTGATTCTAGGGTCTGGATTTTTTTTTGCCAGTATCATACTGTTTTTTATCACTATAGCTCTGTAATATAATTTCATAATTTAATGATCCTCCTACTTTGCCTTTGTTATCAAGAATTGTTTTTGCTATTCTAGGTCTCTTCTGTTTCCAAATGAATTTTAAGGTTGTTTTCTCCATATCTGTGAGGAATGCTAATGGTATTTTGATTAGGACTGTGTTAAATCTGTATAACAATTTTGGGAGTATGGTTATTTTTACCACGTTGCTTCTTTTTTAACCATGAGCAAGGGACATCCTTCCATTTCCTGATATCCTCTTCAATCTCCTTTTTCAGAGTACTGAGTTTTCAGTGTGGAGAATTTTTACATCTTTGCTGGATAGGCCACACTGCTAACACCTCTTGCATGAGTTGATGGTAGGTGAGGGGTGTCTACAGCTAGCCAAGGCCATTTACCTGCTGGTCCCTGGGCAAGTGATGGTGCCCTTGTCCGCCCCAAGGCTGTTTGCCTGCTTGCACCACAGGTCACAGGACAGGATTCCCTTGTGCCATCACTAGTCAAGGCCTCTTGCCTGCTTATGCTTCTGGACCAAGGGCAGGAGGACACAGCACCTCGTCCCACCAAAGCCCAGGGAACTGGTTCTAGTCCTTTGCAGCTGGGGCTAAGGGGGCTGGCTGTTGGAGTTTGCTGGACAGGAGTCCGGGTTCCAGCACCTACTAAGTCGAGTGCCCCCCAGTCTGCTGTCCAGCTGCCTGCCTCTCTGTGGGATGGCACAGACACCACCTCTCTGGTTCCTCACCAACTAATGACTATGTGGGGGGGTCCACTCAGAAAGCGTCTCCTCTTCTCACTGCTGCCTCTGACTGCACACAACTCTCCGGGCCCAGCCCACGTCTGTCTCCTGGTGAGGAGCAGAGCGGCTTTCTGTGACTCCTGCCTGCCAGGTCAGAAACACAGCTGCTCCAGCCTCCGCACGGCCTCTAGTCTGGGGTACTGAGCTCTTTCTCAGGTAGTAGTGGATCCTATTTTCTTCTTTTCCGTCAGATTCCTTGTGGAGCTCGTGTGGTTTAGGATCCCTTTGATTTTTCTCTGGGCTGTCATTTCCAGACTCTTGTACTTTGTTCTAGAGAAGCTGAGTGGCTGACTCTCAGCCCTCTGCCACTGTTTTCCTCTAATTGATTTATTTTTTCCATGTGTATGAAAAGGTAGAGAGAAATGAGCTATTTCGAACACAACTTTTTAAAAACATACAGAAGTTGTAGCTTTCTGGGTTTGAAATGACATATTTCATTTTCCTAACCACCCTACACTGAAAATTGTCCCCAAAGTAAATGGCTGGAAAGTAAACCTCACAAGAACGTGGCTCTATTTAAAGGCCCAAGAAGGGTTTAAGGGCACACCCCCCACCTCTTATCCCCATCCAGGCAGGTCTCTGTCTCACAGATACTTGTGAATATGGCATCGGTTAATTCCTGGATACTCATATGTTTTTATAAGATTTGGCTTGATGGTTATCCCATCGTCTTGAATTAAATGTGGCAGAGATGGTTCAAAATGCATTTTTAAAAAAACCCTGGACTTCCAGATTTATAGGGAGAGGAAGCAAGTTGAGAAGTGACATGGCAGCACATATGAGCTGTTCTCACAGAGGCAAAGCCTCAGGACCAGCAGAGCAGAGTCCAGAACCAGAGCGTAGCTCCCGGAAGGCAGGAATCTTCCTTTGGAACAGGAAACAGATATCTAGCTGGATTTCAGAACTGCTGTGACATGTGTGCATCTCTCATCTTCTCCCGCCCCCTTGTCTTTCAGAGCTGATCTATTATCCACACCATAGGCTGGGTGCTTGTGGATGGGGCTCCCCCTGAGAGGAACCTCTTGGAGGAATCCCACCTTGAAAACCTCATGTGCACCTTTCCCTGATTTAAATGACAAGGTCCCGGTCCTCTAAGGTGAATCTGATAAAGTTTTTGAAGTATTGATAGGATGGGTATTATTCTACCTGAAGGACAGCTTGTGACAGATTATATTTTCCAAAGACAGCCATGACCACATTCCTGACCCACAAACTCTTCTAGATTGTGAACTTGCGCCTACCTCAGGAAAAGGTGAAGATGATTTTTCTAAGCCTCTTTCTACTGAGAAAAGTCTTGAATCTGCTTTCACCAATAGGATATGGCAGAATGATGCTATCCCTATTTGGGGCATAGTCCTTAACTGGTCTACCAGCTTCCACTTCCTGCCTTGTAGACCAGTTGATCTAGGAACTCCCTTTTGAAGCCCAGCCACCATGCTGTGAAAATCCCAAGCCACACGGAGACACCACAGCTAACAGCCAACAGCAAGTGCTATCCATGTGGAGGCACCATCTTGGGAGTTCAGCTCTGTTGTGCTACTCAGACGACTAAAGCCCAGTCAACACTCTAGCAAAGCTGTGTGAGAGAGCCGAGTGAGAACCACCCACAGAGCTCAGTCAACTCACAGATAGCGAGAGACAATTGCACTATCTCAGTTACTTTCTCTCCTTGCTGAGACAAAATACTCGACACTCTAAGTTAAAGGAGTGAAGGTTTAATTAGCTCACAATTTGTAGAGATTTTAGTCTATAATCGGCTGGCACCAAAGCAGGGTGGCACATGGAAGAGGGGCAACCATTCATGGCAGCAGAAAACAGGAAAAAAAAAGAGTAGGGAAGAAGAGAGAGAGAGGGAGAAAAAGAGAGAGAGAGACGAGAGAGAGAGAGAGAGAGAGAGAGAGAGAGAGAGAGGCATCCTCCTTCTGTCCCTTATATTGTAAGCAAGCTACTCACCCTAGGGCAGGTATAGCACCCACACCCTTAATCCCAGTATTGGACCAGGAATTGATCACAAACTCTACAAGCCTGCCCCCATGATGGCATGAGGCTTGGGGTGAGATGGGAGAACATCCAGACACAAACCATAACACATACATTGTTCTTTAACACCTAGTTCTGAGATGGTTTGTTAGACCCTCAATGTTTATTTATTGCATTTGTGACTGAATTCTGTACTGCTCAGAATTCTTCAAGAGAATAATAAAATAAAGAACAAAGCCATACCAAGTTACAGGGTTAGCAATGTGGACACAGGTTTCGAGTACTAGATGACCTACCAGCAAATGGCTTAAACTGGGGGTTGATACACTTGTTTGTCTGTTTTTGCCTGAGGGTCAGATAGAAATGATCTAAGCTTTGCCTTTGTTGTAGATCCTCAACTCTGCAACTGCGGCACAGAGGCAGTGGTAGTCAATATGTAAACAACTGAGCACAAATTTTTCCAGTAGAACTGTTTATAAAAATGCTGGCCTTTTTGACCTGTGGATCACAGTTTTCTGACTCCTACCATGGCTTAAACAATGAAGGAATTGTTGTTTTTTTGAAAAGTGAGAGTGGTTTATACAATGGGTAATATTGGCACTCATATGGATTCTTTGCATTTTTCTGTTCTATCATCATCAATTGGCGGGGGAGGGGGTGTTGTCCTCAGGACAGTCCCCTCATGGTGATGTACCCTAACATTGCACCCTACACGGTTATGCACCAAGAAGTGCACTCCCTAAGCAAGGAGAAAGCATGGTTTTTCTGTGTCTTTTTTGAACTTTCCAAGAGACCCTGCAGCAGACTTTTTATGCTTCAGTGGGCAGAAATGAACTTCAAGTTCACTCATAAACTGGGAGTTTCCGTGCCTGGCTTTGTTTTAAACTATTCAAGCTTTATCTTCTCAGCAATATCAGCCCATACAGGATCCTCTAAGCAAGGGCTTTTGTGACTAGGAAGCATTGCTATTAAGCAGATGACCAACAAAGACTGCAAATGCATGTACCGAGACAGGGGATTGTGGCCAAATGAGATTAGGAGGGACAGAGGACATAAGAACAATGTGCCTCAACCACGTTTTTTAAAAAGGCGAAAAAGATTCACCTCATGGTGTGGGTATGGATAGGTTCTGGCCTGGGTGAAAGTCCAGCATTCAGTCAGCAAACAACCTCACTTATATTACGTTACCACAGTAGCCACATGGAGGCACCACTGAAGCAATGGGCACTATGTTGGCACTGCTGTGCCATCCATCCTGAGACTCAATGTGACTGAAGAGACCACAGCTTGGCCCAGGGGTGACTGTCAGACTCAGGGTCGCGAGCTGGAGCCACACACACTGGATGTCTGAGGAGCATGCAGTCCACAAAATCTACAGGAAAGAGCTGCACTCTTAATGATGGACACCAGCATGGAGAGTTCCTGGGCAAATGGTGCCAGCCAGCAGCCTCTGCAACTTTTAGTGACAGGAGGGCTATGCATGGTGGTGACAGCTGCTCCTGTCCCGTGAGGCCTTCTGGCCTCTGTGAACTCCAGCCAGGTGAAGCCAACTCAACATGCCCAGGAAGCTTCAGCTCTTTTGCAATGTCCTCTGAGGTCTTCTCCATGGAGACTCTCTTGAGCCCTCCCACAAGGGACACTGCCCAGCCTTCCTTTAGTGTTCCCATCCTCTGCTGAGCTCCACACAGCATGGTTGGGGACCTACCCATCTATCTACCCATCTATCTACCCCACCACCCTGTGTCTTTGTTATTTTGATGTCACTGAGAACTACTACCAGAAGCCTCCAATCTGTGCTTGATGGATGCAGGCTGGGGACGAACTCAACCTTCCTGGTTCCCAGGGCCTTTGCTGAGAGTGGCCTGAAGTGTGCAGACATGTGCTCTGAGCAACCTGGTCTTCCTGCTTCCCTGTGAGTGTGACCAGGTAAGAACAGGCATGGCCATGGAGGACAAGGAGCTTTGGTACCTGGCGCCATTGTCTCCCTCTAAAGTCCTCCCATCTCTGCCCTGCAGGATGGCCACTTGGTAGGGTGTCACATATCATGTCCGCGGTCCCCAGACCCTCCAGCCTCTACCGGCTGTGTTTAATTGGTCTGTTTCCCTGTTCCTGGAGAAGAGAATGCTCTCAGAATCATATTTGAATCTAGGGCCCAGAAAGCACATAAATATTTGGTGAATAGATGAACGACAGTGATATTTTTGCTTTATACACACAAAAATAATGCAAACACCACACCCTAACACCTTTATTTTTCTTTTCTCTTTTGCATACTGGGGACTGAACTCCTCAGAGATTCCTCAGGGTGGGACTGTGAATCATGACAGCGTCCAGCAGGTGGCTCCTGTGGCTCTGACATCAACCAGTGCACCTAAAAACCTCTGTGCCTCTTTCTAGGAGTCAGTCCACAACGCATTTATTCACTTTCCTTTATCCCCAGCACCTCGGATTTGTGTGTCCTTGGTAAACACATGTTTTTCTCTCTGCTCACGGAGGTTACTTTTAGAAACCCACAGTTCTCTGGGTCACTGGGTACTGGGATCTGCTTATCTTGCAGATTGGATGGTCACCCAAATGAGAATCTTGGGCTCCACGACCTTTGAGTCACCCTTGGAAAATCTCAGCAAAGTTGTTTCATGACCTCCCTCCTCCCCTCTACAGCATTTACATCTGTCTCCAGTTCTCTGTGCCAGTGACAGACAGTACTTTGCTCAGCTGCCCAAAATATGTATACAGACACAGCTCTCCACAGGGCTCACCTTCCATAGTAGCGACTATCTTTCTGTGTCATTATGGTTATTTTATTTGTCATTTGTGTGTCTGACTCCACTCTGCTGCAAGCTCTATCAAGACATTACCTAACATCTTTGTGTCTCCGGAATTTAGTACTCTGAAAATATTTGTCAACTGAATTTCTGTGAAGAAGCAGAGTAATAAAAAAAAGAACACAGGGTACTTGTTTAGATGATTCAAGTATCACCTCATTATCTTGACTGCATCGATGTCAAAATCTTGGCTGTGAAATTGTACTCTAGTTGTGTAATTAGATACCATTAGGGAAAATTGAATAATCCTCCTGTCTTATTTCCCATAACTACATGAGTGAACCTCCAAATTAAAACTTTAATTTAAAAAGATGCATTACAGTTATTTGTTGGATGAGCTTATAAACAATAACTTATGTTTATTGATTCCACTAATCATGTCAGCTACTTTGCCTGCATTTTAGCTCATCTGCTCTTATATATCATTGTTGTCCTGTTTTACAAGTGGTTAAACCAGGCACTGTTTACGTTAAGTCCACAGAAGTGGTAAGTGGTACAGCTGGGGTGGATCTCTGAGCTGCTGCCCTATGGGCCCCGCCTATAGTGAAGTCATCACATACGGAATCGAACCCAAAGAGTGAGAACCCCTCAGGCGCCCTTGGTACCATTCATTAAATGAGAAGATCTCCACTGACGTTAAGATTAAGTAAAAGTGCCTTTGTATGGTTGGGTTTTACTCTGTTTTATTTTGTTTGATTTTGTTGTATCTGATGGAAGGGGCAGCTGTTTTGAAGATAACAAGATATATTATGGGAGCCATTTTGGATTTACTATTGTCTTGTTTTGAAGGCCTTTATTGCATTCATTATTTCATTTTATTGGTTCTATTCTATTTCCACTTTGTTTGACTTTACTATGTCTGAAGATATGGGCAGCTATTTTGATGATAACAAGAGGCATTATGGAAACCATTGTTGATTTCCTATTATCTTGTTTTAAAGTCCTGTGTCACTTACGCTGTCTTGTTTTGATTGACTTTATTCTGTTTTATTTCACTTGGTTTTATTGTCTCTAAAATAAAATTTAAAAAAAATTTAATCTATGTATAATTATAAAATAAAATAAATCTTTATGTTAATACTTCCATGGTAAAACTGAACTGGTCCTAGGAGAGATAAAACTTCATTCTTTGTTGCCAACAGAGAATTTTATTTCTACAAAAAATTTTTTAAAACTTGATAGTGAACAGGCACAGACCTTTTTCCTGTCATTATTCACTAAACAATACAACTGTTGACTGAATGTGTACATTATAGTATGTATTATAAATTATCTAGAAATACTTCAAAGCCTACAGAAAATAGCATAAGTCATATGTAAATGATTGTGTAGGCCATGCAGCTGAAGAATATGGTTAATATTTTAATTTTCAAAAAATTTATTACAGTAAAAAACACCATTGATCACCCTCAAAACACTCCTCACTTTTAATCACTTATGCCATCACACCTGCCACTGTCTGCAGCAGTTCTGAAAGTTCTCTTTCCTGAACATCTAATTGCACTGTGTGACTGCCTCAGTGTCCTGAATTCAAAACATTTATCTTTCACGCTCACTTTGACTTTAGGGAAGAACTAGAGGTCACACAGTACCAGATCTGGTGCGTAAGATTGATGAGAACACACTGTAACATTTTGGTGAGTACCTTTTCCCATGGGATGCTACTTGGGAGCAATATTCACTGTATTTTTTATCGTAAAGATAATCATGAAACAAGATTTCCAGAACTACTTCAGAGTGCAACCAGAATGATAGGATACGTGTGTTCAAAGTGAAAGGGAGTATTTTTGAGACTTTTTAAAAAAAATTTTATTTTGAAAGTAGTAAATATGCAAGAGCACAAGACAAAAAGCCAATCGAGACAATGCAGTGAAATTGGTACCGGATTTCACAGTAGGACACTGCGATAGTAGTAATATCTACTATGGTATATCTCTTTAACTTCACAATAGTTGTCCAGTCAATTAGGTATAGCAAAATCAAACCAAAAATAGAACATTATAAAACCAATTGAGAATACTAAATAGAGCAAAAGAAACATAACAAAACTAAACAGTGAAAACAACCTTTGCCTTCAAACAGAAGACAGAAGGAAATCCCCCATATTTGCAATACTGCATGTGGTCATCCTCCCAAGAGATGTGTAGACATCTTGAGGGGGGTTTAATGACAATGTGTCATTAAGTTAATAAAGTAAATTTTTAAAACTTTAAGTAGTTATTTTATATTTTGATCACATCTTCTATTTTATAAAGGACTTGAGTAGCCTTAGATTTGGTATTTTGGGGTCATGTAATCAGTCCTTTTCGGGTAATGAGAGATTACTTTATTAATAAAACACTTTTAAGCCAGGCATGGTGGCACACTCCTGTAATCCCAGCACTCCAGAGGCAGAGGCAAGAGAATCACCACAAATTCAAGGCCACCTTGGGTTACATAAGAGAGGTCAAGACTAACTTGCACTACAAAGAGAGACCTTGTCTCAAAACAAAAACAAATAAAAACACATTTAAAGGGTGAATTTCATGGTGTATGACTTGTATCTCATTTTTTTCCTATTTTAAAGAGAATAAAGCAAAACAAAATAAAGCAGCTCAGAACAGAACAATGCAAGTGACACAGGACTTTCAAAACAAAACAGCAGGAAATCAATAAGGGCTACCGCAATATTTCTCCTTTTCTTCAAAACAGAACAAAACCACTCAAAACAAAAGAATGAAAGCATTATAGGACTTCAAAACAAGATAAGAGTAAATCAATAGTGGTTACCATAATATATCCTGTTAGCTTCAACATAGCTGCCCATACTATCAGACATACAAAAATCTAACAAAACAAGACAGAATAAAATCAAACCTAACAAAATTATGGAAATGATACAAGAATTCAAGACAAGATAGCAAGAAATTAACAGTGGTTACCACTTTCCTTTTTAGGTATTTCCTCCCCTGTCACTTTCTTTTGGATCCCACTAACTCCTTCAAGTCTTTTTATGCTAGGGAGATAACTCAGCATTCACCAACATGATCTCCAGTTGCATCCATTTACCTACAAGAGCCTTGAGATCATCTTATTTTATAGGTGGGTAGCTTTCCATTGTGTGAAAATACCGTATCTTTCGTATCCATTCAGCAGTTGATGGGCAAGTCACCCTTGCTTTATTCTGTCTCCTGTCATGTGGAACAATTGTTTTTTCTCCTTTGATTTTCAGTCTATGAATTTCCTTTCCAGTTAAATGTATTTCTTGTATACACTATGTTGATGGGTCTTGTTTCTTGACCCACTCTACTTGTGTTCTTTTTATTGGTGAATTGAGGCCATCATCTTCATTAGTAGGTACAATTGGCATGCATTGGTTCATCTCTGCCATGCCATCCTCCTGCTATTGGCTCCCCCACTTTTCTCATTCCTTTAATTTCCTGTCCTGTTTGGCAATCCTCCTCTGCTGCTGTTCCTGGAACTGAGGTCATCTTTATCTCTCTCTAGAAGATCCCTTAGGATTGGTTCAGTGGTCATGAATTCCTTCAGTTGTTCTTTATCATGAAAGTATCTTTTCCATTAACTTTGAAAGATAGTTTTGCAAGGTAAATCAATCTGGGTCAGAAGTTATTTTCTTTAAGGATTTGAAACTTCATTCCAAACTCTTCTTGCCTTGATGATTGTGAAGTCTGCTGTGATTTTGATGGCAGACTTTATAAGTGATCTGTTTTTTTTCTCTGACAGCTTTTAATGTTCTGTTCTTGGGCTGAATTTCTGGAATTTTGATTATTTTATGTCTGGATGTAGATTTGTTTTGGTTATGGCTAGTTGGAGTTCTATATACCTCATTTATTATGCCAGATCTTCTTCCCATGTTTGGAAAGTTTTCTGCTATTACCTATGTAAATAGTGCTTTTATTTCATTCTTGTTGACCCCTGCTTTTTCACTGATATCTATCACTCTTAAATTATTTTTGTGTCTTGTGACTGTTGAATTGTTATTTCCTAGTTCCTTGTTATTTTTACAAGATCTTTCCTTTCATGATTGCTAGCTGCAATCCTATCTTCAAGGTCTGAAAGTCCATCTTCTGTCTCAAGTGGTTTTGCCAGCTTTTGATTGACTTTCTAATTTCCTGGATCTCTTTTTGAATCTGTTTCATGCATTGTAATTCCTTCCTATATTGTTCATTCAAGGTTTCCATCATTTCACTATGCTCTTCTTTTAAATCTGTATCTCCTTTAGATATGCTCAGCAATTCTTTCATTATCTTTGTTATTACTTCTTTTACCCAAGACATTATTTCTAATTTGATTACTTTTACAGTCTTATAAAGTTGTTTCTTTACATCGGTTGCTCTCTTCTCAGAAGTGTGTGACTTCCATTTTCTTCCATGACTGTATCTCCCGGCCTTGTTTCGTATGGGCTGGAGCTCTGAGATTGCCTTTTGCTCCTTTACCTTGACATTCTCCTGAGTTCCTCCCAACAAGCCAGCTGTGGGGACCCAGGCACTACCTATGTCAACTGCCCCCTGTGGTGTTGGGGAATGGGACAGTCTCCCAGGGAGGTAGCAGGGCTGGGGCAGGCTTCTCCAGACCTGTGCAGCTACACAGAGGCTTCCCCAATGGCCAGGGGTGCATGGCAGCGGGGCTGCTTCTTCTCTCAGCCTGTATGTCTACACTGGGACTCCCCCAGTGGCAGCAGACACGGGCACCGGCTGCCTGAAGAAGGCAAGGGTCTCCAATGGTGGCCTGTGGGCACACGGGTGCATCTGGCTGCATCTCCCTGCCTGTGCTGGCTGCCCACAGGACACAAGCTTTCCGATGGTGGCAGTGGGCAAGCAGGGGCAGATCTGGCTGTGTCTCCCTGCCCGTGCTGGCTGCCCATAGGAAGCAAGGCTCTCTCTTTTTTTTTAAGCCTCTCCTCCTTCCCAAGTTATTGTCATGGTCTCAAAGTAAGACACTGAACTTTGTTGGTGGTGACAGCGCTGAGAATATTTTTAAGGGAGAGTTAACTTATTAAATAAAAGTAGAGACCAGGGTGAGGACACTGACTATGCCTGAGATTTTTGAGCCAAATGACAAGAAGAGAAAGAAGGCCCCAAGGAGGATCACATTGAGTTTGAAGTGACAGCAGCTCACTAGAAAACTCCCAGGAGGCAAGACTGAAGCCTAGGGCTTGGAAAAGTAGTCACAGATGAGGTGTCCCAGAGTACAGAAACCCTCTTGGGGAGGCAGAATCGGGACAGAGCGTTCCTTGGTATGTGATAGGCCGAATTTGCTGTCTCTACCAGCAAAATAGGGCTCATCGTTTGAAATCCGCCACATCTACAGATTCATTGAGGGAAGAGCACGACCCGAAGGAGTAATATCAGAAAACATCTTCCCTGGGAAGGATGTCACCTGGCTTCCCATCCTTGGTTTATCATAAGGTTTTCTGTTGTCTTCACAGCATGGACAGGATGGCTTGGATGTTAGCATTTTAAATCAATATTCTAAATCCCAGGTTTTCTCAAGTTTTTGAGTTATAATTAATAAATCCTTTCCTTTTACTTAGAAATCTTAAATTCATGCAATCATTTATCAGAGGACTTTGGAAATTATTTCATTAGTTTCCTTTGAACATTTTAATAAGTACATTTATAATTAAATATCCTTAATTTCCTTCTTAAGCACTTAGGCTGTCTAATAAGCAAAATTTTCCAAAATTCTTAAATAATGTTTATAAGTCAACCCTTACACATCTGGCGGGAATTAAATTCTCTTAAATGGGCTGTCGGGTACTTCTTATTCAGATGATGGGAATTTACTTTTCTTAGACATGGGCTACAGAGCCTAGCAGCCAAGGAAGTGGCCTGCCATTGTACATACTTAGGACAGAGTGGGCACAAGAAGACAGCTGTGCCCTATGAAAACAGGCCTAGATGACAAGGCTGTAGTACCAAGATGACCATAGGAAAGTTCCAAGTGGTCCCTACATCTGACCCTAACTTAGGCCATGTCTTCCAGTAGGAAGATAAGCACGGTGGCCTCCTGGTTTCTATCCATGTGTCCAGTTGAGAGCATTACTCCTTTCTCCCCCTCCATCTGCCTAGATTCTGTACACAACCCAGGATACATTTATCCCTCCCTGCTCCATGACCCTCGCCCTCAGCAATGGCTTCTGTCCTTGAACCATTTTGCAATCTGACACCTGTGATTTTGTTTTCAGGCTTTCTTCCTTCCTGTCCCCTCCCACCAATGTCTTACAATATTTCAAGAGTGTTCACAAACCAAGGAAAGCCAAGCAAGGCTGAGTTACAAGGCCTTTCTGTCAAGCCAAAGGAAGTGTTTGAAATTCAGAGTCCAGAGGTTCTTTGTTCTTCGATGGAGCAACTGGAAAGGTGCACAGAGCGCCCCCCAGTGGGCAGGTGGTTAAGACACAATAGCTCTGGAGCTCACACAGAAGCCTTGCCCTTGCCAGCTTGTAGGGGATTAGTAACACTTCACACAGCTGTTAGGGAGACGATCGAACATTGGACCAGAAGTCTGGATCACTGGCATCCTGTTGCAGCTCAGCTGATGGCACTCATCCTCTACTGGTTTCAAACACCCCAGCCAGAAAGGCGCAGACATACAGTGCAGTGTGCAAAGCTGGGTCCCCAAGTGCTTATTAGGTTGCAGGGCTCACCTCACTGTGGTGTCAGGAAATAACAGGCCTTAGGGTTCTGTTACCAGACATTTTGGCAGTGGCAGCAGCTTAATAAAGGTGTGGAGTTACCAGTCCAAGATACTGTATATCACTAGACCCCTTCTGCTCTCCTAAGATAACTCCAGGGTTGCATGCAGAAGTCCCAGTGGGTGGGTCCTGGAATACACTGCAAATTCCTTTGGAGAGTCCCTGCAAATTCCCCTTGGGACGCCTGAGCTGTCATGATTACTTCAGCCAAGCTCAGGCAGAGGCAGAACCGTATTTCTGTTTTTGCTGTCTGCACTGTGATTAAAACCTGCAAATTATGTCAGGTGGTTCTTGTCATGGCACTGAAGACCCTCGCTTGCAGTGACCAGTGTGCCTAGTGTGACAGGGCATTCTCCAACGGGCTGTGGCGACCAGAGAGCCAAATGCTTTGCCCCAAGACCACACAAAGAGACAACCTATCTGTTCTTCCAGTCCAGGCGTTACAGCTGACCAGCAAGCAGCTGAGGACTTAAAGCCATCTTGTGAGCCCAAACCCAGGGTATGAGTGGGGGTGAGAGGGGTGAACAGTGTGCTTACTATTTCCAAAGATTCCCCTTGAGCAGTGGGGTGCCCCAGGACTTGCCTTGGACCTGCGAGGGAGTCTGCACTGCCTGCAGGGGCACAGTGATGCATGGCCAACACTGGCTGTGGACATCACTTTTTACTTGGAATGTGTTTGTTAATAGAAATCTGTGCTTGTGTCTTTAACAGAAAAAAAAAAAAAGCACAGGCTAAGGCACACATATCTATTAAGACAAAGCCACAGAGGATAGGGATGTAGGAAGTAGAGTTTGGTTAAAATGCTGTTGCTGTCACTGTGGTGAGATATGGGTGGGTTATGTCACCCTCTTGAGGCTCTGGGAATCCTGAGTCTCAGGGTTTTGTAAAGAGTAAAACAGTGCTTCAAGATCATCCAGATGCCTGGTTACAGTGCAGATTCAGATTCCCACAGGAAGGAGCCCCACCTTCTGGCACAGAGTATAAGTTTATTAAAATAGTATTAAACATATAGTGTATTGTAATAAGTAATTACTGGAACATTATATTATATAACATTACATTACAAGGAAGCTCGTTTTATTTAAGGAGGTTGGAATTCCAGGGTTAAACTATAGCAGTAGGACAGTTGTTAGTGATATTTGATCCTTATCTTCCTCAACCCTTTGACCCATTAATGGTGATTTGGATCAGGGTGAGATTGCGTTTTATCCTTTCTGGCTTCAGGTTAGACCAGAGGCACAATCATACTACATTCATTATCTGCAGAGGGCTCCACCTGGCCCCCAGCAGTGAGGAATCCTCCCTCTGCCTTTGACTCTTTTTTTTTTTTTTTTTTCAGTGTAAGGTTACATATAATACAGAACTACAAAAAAAAAGCATAACAGTAAGAAATCACCTGTTAATAGATTACATATTATCATCTTGGAAATAGTTGCTCAAATCACAGTATCAAAGAATACAAAGTAGACATTCAAACAGAGAGACTACAAACAGCTGTGTTCAATGATCCAAAAACATTAATATAGTCAGCTATTCAACATCCCTATACACTCTTAACCGTGCAACCTCCCAGGCCGCTACAGAGTAGCTGGCTTTGGAACCAGGAATCCTGGGGGATAACAGGAGGCCGGGCCACTGGGAGGCTAGCATTTTGCAGTTGGTGTTTCCCTGCATTGAATTCACTTGTGTGCATGTTCAAACACAGACTCCTGGGACCTGCTGAATTGAGATGCCTTGGAGCAGATTGGACTCTGTTTGCATGCTGAATTTGGAGACTTCTCAAGCCAAAGGAGGACTTTGTGAGCACAAATAGCAAAGAGATATCTGCCTGTGGCTCTGAAAGTGATGGGAAGCTGTCCAGGCAATAAGAAATCCTAAAGCACTGGGATTCCCCCCACCCCAGCTGTAAGGACTCCATTGAATCCCAGGTAAAGCACTGGTTTCTCTCTGGTGGTGGGATGGAGAGATTTTCATTCCTGGGATGCCACAACCATTTCACAGGCACCCCCTTTGCTCGACCTTGAAGATAAAGCGAGAGCTTCTGGTTCTATCTTAAACACACTGCCTTGGAAATGCAGAGGCGTCTGTACAAAGAGCATCCTGATAAACAGGGCTGCGGGGACACTGTGTGCAGGAGGCTGGAGGAGGGACACCGCAAGGCCGTCCAAAGTGGCTTCTTCCCAGAAGCTGCGATCAGCCAAGCAGCGTGGAAGGCCGAGGCAGGAAAGACACGTCCCAGCTGGTGAGGCAGCATCTTTTGACCATGTGAGAGAAATGAGGCCTCCGACCAGCATCTAGATATTTTTTCCCCATGCTCATGAAATCTATGCTTTCTCTCTCTCTCTCTCTCTCTCTCTCTCTCTCTCTCTCTCTCTCTCTCTCTCTCTGTTTCTGGTGAACGAATTTGGAGATTGTGCCAGGACTTGAAATTTTTCTATGGATTTCTCCTAGAATTTCAAAGATCTGCAAATCCTGTGGCTGGCTGGAAGCCTACTTTAAATATTTGCAAGGCAAAAAAGGATGTGCTTGAGCATCTGGCCCAGAAATTGACTAAATCTGTCTATAGCATAATTGGTGCAGATAGAACTAGAAGACAAATTGAGAATAGTGGGGTAAACAGAAGACAAGGTAGCAGGAGGAGAGCCAGATGGAGGAGCCCAGACACAAAACACACACACACGAAGGCTGCCAGGGGGGCTCATTTCCATGTTGTGTGCAAACCTGACTGGCACGAGAAACCTCCTTGGCTTGCAGGCACCTGGACCTGGCACCTGCTCTGAGGACAGAGCCTGCACCCAAACAGCAATGACCCAAACCAGATCACACTGTGACAGGTGATGCGTACTGACTTTGTAAGTGAATTCAGAACACAAACAACTCTTCGACAAATTATCCAGTTCCTTAGGGAATTTAGGCTCCAGCAATACCGGAGCTTGATCAGAGCTGAAGATCAAGGGAAGAGTATTTCCTGGTTACTGTCTGTAACTTTTCCTGTAATTAGTCATAGTCCAAGGCAGGTTTGCATTTCCAACAGAGTGTGGGAGAGCGTCTTCCAGGTTGCGGTGGACGGACAATGCTATGTTTGTTGAGGGAGATTTTCTTACTGGCTCATGCTTCCTTGCAGCAAGGAAAGAATCAGTAGTTGAAAATATCTGAGGCTGAACTGTATTCATTTGTCAACTGTAGAGAGGCACAATGTTGCCAATCAGGCTCAACCCCTCTCTCAACCTCCTAGATACTTTTGTATTTGCTTAGAAACACTGGCAACATTTTCCCCAGAAACATCCTAAGAGAGGCCATCTCCGTGAGAGATGATCTGTGCTGGGTCTGGCAGCCCAGTGAATAATCCTGCTGCCCTTTTCAGATCTGCAATGCATGGCCCTCCAAATTAAGCCTCTCCAACCCTCATTCTGATGGCCTGTCATTCGTGGCGTGTTTATCAGAAGGGCTTTGTTTTCTGCATCTGCTTTCCTTTGCAATGTGCACCCCATCTAGTCAAATTCATGCTTCTAAAATGAAAAATAAAACTGCCAGTTCTCATCTCTTTGGGGGAAATTAGTCTTATTTATCCCATAAATCATAAGCAAGCTGCAGCATAAACAGAGCATTAGCAACTCTGGAAGTAAATTAACTTCGGTTCCCGGAGAGACCCGAGGTTACTAAGGATGATTTAGTGATTTGGGTTTAGGGAGAGAAGGTGGGCAGTGTGGGGGAGGCCGAGAGAGGTGTTCTGTACCCACCTTCTAGCTCAGCAAACGTGGGCCCAGTTTTATGCCGGTTGTCACAGTGTAATTATTAAGAGTACCCCTCTCTTGGTGAAAGTGTCCCAGTTTGGATGATAAATTATACAGTCACTAATTGAAGCACAAATAAAACAAGGAGCAAAAGCTTGTTTTGTGAAGGAAGCCAGACACAAAAGACCATCTAGCGTATGATTCCCCTATGAAATGTCCACAAGAAACAGCTCCATGCAGACAGCAGCTTAGTGGTTTCCAGGGACAGGGGGAGCCCAGGGGAAATAGGAAGTGACTGTGAATGGAGATAGGATTTCTTTTGGGGTGAGGAAAATGGTCTCAAATTGATCATGGGGATGTAACTACGGTAAACCCCATTGCGTTGGCCATTTTAAATGGGTAAATTGTATGGTATATGAGTTATAGCTCAATAAAGCTTTTCTATCAAAACAAAAGTTTAAAAATAGTTAAGCCACAGAGAAACAGCAGGAAGGGAAAGTGAAAAAATGTGTTCTGTCTTTCTGCCAGTGAGCACACTACAGGCGGATGGCTGGTTCCCCCAGAAGAGGGTAACTCAACTGGAAAGTGTAGTGACACGTGTTGGCCTCTGGAGGGCTCCTTGCACACAACTTCGTATTTCTATGCCCTTTACTGAATCGGGAAGAGTGTGTTTCTGTGGGATCATTGCTAGGTGTTTGACCTTGACATGGCGGGAGTAGGGGTGGGGGCCAGCAGGTACACAAGAGCCTCGGAATAGTGGCTTTGCTGAAAAGGAGCAACAACGCGCTCTGCAGGGGACTTGCTTTGCCAATCTTGCCCAGCATCAGTGGGTTGTCCATCAGGGACAGGAGGAGAGAAGTCACAGGGCAATAGGTGGAGGTAAGCCTGGGAAGATGGCAGCTTCCCTCACCCCTAGGGCAATTAAACCCATTATTTCAAGGGCCAGAATGGGGCCAGATCTGACCGCTTAAGTCAGAAACACTAGAAAGCAAACAATGACTGCAAAAAAGGAGTTTCTGACTCTTGGAACTCTAGCCTTGGCCCCCTGAAAAGAAAGAAGATGTCTAGAAGGAGCTCCATTCCTGGT
Source organism: Cavia porcellus (assembly GCF_034190915.1). Taxonomy (NCBI): domain Eukaryota; kingdom Metazoa; phylum Chordata; class Mammalia; order Rodentia; family Caviidae; genus Cavia; species Cavia porcellus. The sequence continues at coordinate 36,392,312 of NW_026947504.1, read as the reverse complement.
CCATCTTCCAACACTGGGAGCATCCTTTCCAGGCATAGAGTTGACCTGAAACTTAAAAGAAGACAAATATTTTTTAAAAAAGAAGAAAATATCACTATGTGCATTTTTATATCCTGCATCCCCAGCGAGAGTATTTGGGTGGGTGGATGGAGGCACAAGCAACACAGGATTCCAATACTCTGGTGCAAGCCCAGGTATTCACACTAGGTCACCAACAGAGGGCGCTCTGCACGTGAAAGAGCAAGGCTGGATCTCCAAGGCCAGAGCAGTTTGCAAACAGGTCAGGGAGCTCTCGGCTTCTTTCAGACAAAAAACAAAGCTAGGGCATTTAACTATAGGATCTGGGCAGGCATGGAACCCAGTACCACACGTGTAGGGCAGGGAAGAAACAGTCCTGTCCCTTCTTGGGCGTTGCCTCTGCATCAGGAAAAGAAATCAGTCACTCAGAGAAGAGCCCTCCTCAGCTGGGTTCACAGGTCTGTGTCCAGATGTCTGGCTCAGGGGTGTGAGACTGTGATTGAATCTAGGAAACTCTGATGGAGGCAGACACTTTGTCCTTAGACTCTATCTCTGCCCCAAGCCTGGTGAATCTTGGAAACCAGCATTACCCACAAATTTCTTTAAACCTCTCAGTGTCTGTCCTGGGCTATCTCCCCTCGATAAAGGTTGGTACTGGTGAAGCCCAATAACCAGGGTTAATCAGCCTTCCAAGGAGAAAGATATCCAGGAGAACACAGCCCTCCCCACTCTCCAAATCAAGTCCAAATAGAGGAGACAAAGCAAAGAAGGCCCAATGCCAAGATGAGATCAAAGCTCCCTCGTGGGCGGCTGGTGCACTGTGTCCCAGCAGTCACAGGTGAGTGCATCTGTTTGATATTTGGAGCCTGAGATGGAGCCACCGGGCTCAGGGTGCAACGGAATGAACAGTCAGGAGCTGGAGGCATCTGCCACGTCACTACTCAGGATGCTATTGTCTATCTTTTCAGATCCCTATGTCTATTTTTTCCTTTGTTGTGAGTCTTCAGTTTTATTTTCTCCCTTTGTTGTGAGCAAGGATGTCTCTTTCCCCACCAAAAGGCAGCCAGGAATCAGTGGGAAGATAAGGGACAGCTGCTCTCTGGAGAGAAGTCCTAGGGAATCTTGCCCCAGGACCAGCAGAGAAGGACCTCAGGCATCCTCCTATGAGCAGCAGTCCTCATGTAAGAGCAAATCCTAAAAGCCTCTGAGGTTTCTGTTCCTCATGGCAGAGAGTTCTGTGGAAAAGTCTGGGTATGGCAGATGGTGAATCCATGAGGAAGAGGGTAGTAACTTTCTTTCCTGTGGTTTCAAAGATCCCTTAGGTTCTGCAGTGTTCAAAGGACTTGTGAGCTCCATATTTTGTGTTATATTCTCCAGGATGCAGTCCATAGCATATCAGAATTTGGGTGCTAGGGGCGGGGTGGGGGATGATGTCAGACCTTCAAACTCTCTTGTATTTACAGTTGGAGAAAGCCAAAAGTTTTATTGAGTTGAACGAATTTAACACACAAACACACACACGCACACATACACACATGCCGCAGGGTGGGTGGAGAGAGACAGAAATGAGAGTAATAAAGACAACTCAGCCCTATATTAAGCATCAATATAGTGAAGGGCCTCTCTATATCAATCCATTTATGGCTACACAGCTGACATCCGGTGGCTGTGGACCTCTCCAGAGTCCTGTTGGCAATCTTGCCATGAGTGTGGAGTCCCAGCCATATGATGCTCTCCCCCTTTCTTGAGAATTTGGAAATTCATCTTAGAGTGGAACTAGAAAAATCTACCTATGGAAAAGAATAACTTGGGGAAGAAAAGGAGGAGGTAAGTGAATCCCTGGGAACCACTAAGTATCCAGAGGGAAAACTGGAGCCCACAAAGAAATTAAAGAGAGACTACAATGCAGAAAAAATAAAAGGTAAACTGCACTTTCTCGCTGGCTGCCAGTTTGTAGTGTGGGAGAGGAGGATTGAATCTACAGAGATACCGCGAGGGTGGGTGACGCCAGAGGCCTCCAGGGAGAAACACACCAACAGAACAGAGCAGAGGATGCTGTGTACTGTAACAGCTGGTAAGTAACTGGAGTCCAAATGACTGCTGTGTCCCCTGAGTAGGGTTCTTGGTCAGGTACCATTTCAGAGAGTCTAACTAAAGCCAGGACTCAGAGAACCCAGGGATTGACTTCATCTCAGAGCTCCCAGTGTTGAAATCTTAGTGATTGTGTGAGGGACAATCACTGCAGACATGTAGGGTCAGGGAGCTGTGGTGAGGCCAGCAAGAGGCACCCAGAGTGTTGTGAGCTGAGAGCCCATGGTCAGAGGCCAGTATTGGCCTGAACTTCTGTGGAGTTGAAATCGTCAGAATTGACACCCCTCCCTAACCCTTCTACAGGCTTGTTAGGATAATCTAACACCCTGTTATGGTTGATACATTGTGTCAACTTGAGCAGTTTAGAAGTTTAGCTGAGAGACTCAGCAGAGATCCAGGGTTCTTCCTTTGTAAATATCCTCATCCTGTGCAAAGGAGGGCAAGGAGATTTTGTGAGCGCTACACCCGCCTTGGGTGGTGTTGGGGGGGCTTTTGGCCCTGGCTGCTGCCTTGAAGTGTTGCCCCAGTGCCATTCCACCCTGCCTTGCAGCCAGCTAATTATGGCCTGAAACTGCCACAAACTGTAAGCTAAATAACCCTTCCTTCATTCATTTTGAGTGTTGGGTGTCTCAGCAACTAGAGAAAAGTAAGCAAGACACTGTCCGAATCCTATTGCAGGCTTGCTGTAATCCCCAGCATGGATCTAGGTTCTGTCTGCCTCCTTTGCTTACCAGTGACAGTGGAAACACACCATGATTTGGACACTACAACAAAATTAACTATGGTCAGAAAAAACTACATCAGAGCATATAATAGTCAAGATTCCAGAAATTCAGCATAAGACAAGACCATTATAAGCTATTGGAGAAAATAAATAAGTCATTTATAAAGGAAAAAAGTCAGAATCATGGAAGACTTCTCAACACAAATGCTTAAGTCAAGGAGAGCTTGGAGTATTTTGATCCCTAAAAGAAAGCATCCTCCAACTCAGATCGATGTACCCTACAATATTATCTTTCAAAATTGATGGAAAATAATATACTCCCATAATAAAGAACACATGAAGAAATTCATATCCACCAAACCAACCCCAGAAAGTTCTGAAGGATATTCTAGAAAAAGATAATTCCAAGAATCTCGATAGAATCAATGTATCAGGCAAGACAAGCAATTAAACAAAAGGGAAAGAAAGAGAACCAACCACAGGAAAATAACATGACAAGGATAAGCCAATACATATCTGTAAATGATCTCAGTTCAAAAGAAACATATTGGCAGCCTGGATCAAGAAATAAGATCCAACAATATACTACATACAAAAAACACATTTAGCTAGAAAAAGAAATTCATAGGCCAAAAGTCAAAGGATGGAAAATAATACTCTATGTGACAGAACCTGGAAAGAAACAGGGGTGGCTAATCTATTTGGAGAAAAAGTGGATTTTAAGCCAAGGCTGATCCACAGAAACAAAGAAGATAGATCCCTACATACTTGTTAAAGGAACAATCCAAGAGGTATTTATGATAACAATCATAAACATATATGCACCAAATATCAGTGCAGCAACTATATAAAACAAACACTAATGGATATAAAAAATCAAGTACTTTAATTGTAATGGGGGAGCCTCAACACTCCACTGTCACAAGTAGACAGATCAACCAAAAACATCAAGAAATATCAGAGCTGAACCAAATCTTTGAACAAATGGACTTAGTAGTTACAGAATGTTCCATCTAATAACAATGGAATACATATTCTTCTCAGTAGCATATGGAACTTTTTCCAAAATTGACCACATACTAGCTCATAGAATATGCTTAAGTAGTTGCAAAGGAATCAAAATTATTCCATGCATATTATCATGTCAGTGCAATGAAATGGCAAATCAATGGCAAAAGAAACCATGAAAAGTACATAAATACATGGAAACTAAATAACACCTTCCTGAATAACCACTAGGCCACAGATGAAATTAAAGAAGAAATAGAAGTTTCTACAATTAAATGATAATGCCAGTGTGACATGCTGGAACTTATAAGATACAGTGAAAGCAGTCCTATGAGAAAAGTTTATAGTAGTGAATTCCCACATCAGGAAAAGGGGAGCTCGAATAAGTAACCTAATGTTGAACTCAAACTTCTTTAATGAAAAGAGCAAGTCCAGCCCAAAGCATGTACAATGGAAAAAATTATAAAGATCAGAGCAGAAATTAATGCAATTGAGAAAAAAATACAAAGAATCAATGGATTGAAGAGTTGGTTATTTGAAAAACTACATAAATAAACCCTTAATCAGCCTGAGAGAGAGAGAGAGAGAGAGAGAGAGAGAGAGAGAGAGAGAGAGAGAGGACTCAAATCTATACAATTAGGAACAAAAAGGGAAAAATCACATTTAAGACCATAGAAATCCCAGAGATCCTCAGTATCTACTTTGAGAAACTGTACTTTAATAAGCTTGAAAATACAGAAGACATGGGTAGATTCCTAGATATATATGAATTACCAAAGCTGAAACAAGACAATAAAAAAATTCTAAATAGCCCAACATCAGTCAGTGAAATTGAATAAGTAATTTAAAAACTATCGACAAAGAAAAGCTCAGGTTCTGATGGATCCACTCCTGAATTCTATGAGCGATTTAGAGATCTAATGCCACTGCGCCCCAAACTCTTTTATGAGATTGAAAGGAACACAATACTGACAAAACAGGGTGAGAATTACCCTGATACTATAACCAGAGAAGGATTACAACCAAAAAACAAGCAAACAAAAAAACCTCAGACAAATTTCCTTAATGAATGTAGATGCAAAATTTTTCAAAAAGATACTGGCAAAGACAATGCATCAAATCATCAAGATTACACACCATGATCAAGGAATCATCATCTCAGGGATGCAAGGATACAGGGAAGGCTCAACTTATGCAAATCAATAAACGTAATACATCACATTAACGTAACCAAGGACAAATATCACCTGATCATCTCAATGAATACAGAAAAAGCATTTGACAAAGTTCAACAAAGATTCATGATAAAAGCCAACAGAAAACCTGCAGAAACTTATAGAAGGTCTTTCTCTCAATCTGACAGAAAGCCATCTATGACAAAACAACAGACATCATTCTAAATGGTCAAAAACCAAAAGCTTTCAAAAGTCAGGAACAAGAAAAGGTTGTCCACCAGCACCGCTCCTGTTTGATATAGTTCTGGTAACCTTAGCCAGAAAAATTAGAGAAGAGGATGAAATAAAAGTAATAAGAACAGGAAAACAAGAAGTTAAATTATCATTATTTGTAGATGATATGATACTCTACATAGAAGACTCCAAAAACTCCACCAAAAGACTCCTGGATTTAATAACCAAATTCTGTAGCATAACAGGATGCAAAGTCAACACTGAATCACAAATCGCATTCTTGTACACAAATAACAAAATCACTGAGAGAAAAATTAGGAAAATAGCAACTTTCCCAATAGCATGGAGAAAAATGAAAAACATAATAATCAATCAAATGAAGAATGTAAAGAATCTCTGAACACTGAAAACTATAGTCCTCTGAAAAAGGAGACTGGACAGGATATCAGAAAACAGAAAGATATTCGTTATTCTTAGGCAGGTAGTGAAAATGGCCATACTTCTAAAGCTGTTACACAGATTTAATGCATTCACAATCAGACTGTCAACAATGTGCTTCACGGAATGAGAGAAAGCAATCCTCAAATTCATTTGAAACCAGAAGAAACTCAGAACCGCAAAAGCAATTCTGAGCCACAACGGCAATCAGGGGGCATCACAATGCCAGACTCAAAACCAAACGTGATTTTTAAAAAAAGATCTGAAAAATTAATGGGACAGAACAGAATACACAGAAACAACACCAAACACATGCAGCTACTTTGTATTTGACAATGGGGCCAAACACTTTCATGGGGGAAAGATCGCCTCTTTAACAAATAGTGCTGGGAAAACCAGCTTTTCACATGCTGAAGATTAAACCTAGATCCATATCTCTCACCTTTCACCAAAATTAAATCAAAATGGATCACAGCTCTAAATATTAAAACAGAAACACTAAATCTGCTAGACGATAAAATAAGTAAAGATCTTAAAAATGCAGGGACAGACATAGGCTTTCTGAACAAACCCCGATTACACAGGAGATAGTACAAAGAATCAACAACTGGGATCTCGTCAAAATTTTTTTTATTTTACTTAAAGAGAAAAAAAGCAAAACAGACAAAAAGGGTAGCAATAATACAGAATTTCAAAAAATAAACACTGAGAAATCACTAGTTGATAAATTACATACTGTCATCTTAGAAATAGTTGTTCAAATTACAAAATTAAAGCATACAAAGTGAACATTCAAACAGTGAGACTGCAAACAGTTCTGCTCAATGATCCAAAAAAACTCAGTACTATGGTTATCAATCCTACACACTTAAACATACATGCAGTTATAACCTTTAGAGCACTTTCTTTTCCTCTTTTTTACAATAGCAATTACACATTTTGGGTTTATTATTCCTATAGTTCTTATTACTTTCTACACTAGAGACACAATGTGATATTTATAAATATGATTCTTATTTATTTCTCTTATGAAGATAGTCTCAAGTTGCCTCCATTTACTTATGAAGGCCTCAAGACCATCCTTTTTTATAGCTGAGTAATATTCCATTGCATAAAAATACACCTTTTCATCCACTCTGTGGTTGATGGGCATTTTGGTTGTTTCCAAGATTTAGATATTACAAATTGTGCTGCTATGAACATAGGTGCACATATATCACTGTGACATGACCTTTTCAGGTTTTCTGGGAAAATACCCAGGAAGGGAATAGCTCGGTTGAACAGAACTTCCAATCCTAGTCTTTTGAGAAATCTCCATACTGATTTCCACAGTGGCTGCACCAGGCTACACTACCCCCAACAGTGGAGCAGTGTTCCTTTTTCCCCACAGCGTCACCAAAGTTTGTTATCAGTTGATTTCTTGATGGCAGCTATTCTTTCCAGAGTGAGATGAAATCTCAATGCTGTTTTAATCTGCATTTCTCGAACGACCAGTGATGGTGAACATTTCTTCATGTATTTATTCATCTGAGAAATGTGTGTTCATCTCGGATGTCCATTTTTGGAGAGGGTCTTTAAATTTGGGAGACCTGATGTTTTTCAATTCTTTATATTCAATTCTGGATATAAGTTGTTTTCTGAGGGGCTCCTGGCTATAATTCTTTCCCATTCTGTGGGTTTTCTTTTCACTCTCTTAGTGATTTCTTTTGAAGTGCAGAAACTTTTCAATAATATGGGGGATCTCATCAAATTAAAAAGCTTATATATAGTAAGAAAAAAACCATCAAGAGCCTGAAGAAACAACCCAAAAAGTAGGAAAAGAATTTACTAGCAATTCCTCAGATAAAGGACTAACATCTAGACTATATAAAGAATTTCAAAAAATAAAACTGAAATCAGACCCCCTCCAAATTTAAAGACCCTATCCAAAAATGGGCATCTGAAACAATTTCACACTTCTCAGATGAAGAAATACAGGTAACAAATAAATATATAAAAATATTCAACATCACTGAGCATTCTAATAATGCAAATTAAAACACCACCGACATTCCATTTCACTCCAGAAAAAGTGGCTGCCATGAAGAAATCAACCAATAAATTCTGGTGAGAGTATGTGGGCAAAGGAACCCTTCTCTACAGTTTGTGGGATTATAAACTGGCTCACCCAGTGTGGAAATCAGTGTGGAGATTCCTCAAACACCTAAAACCAGAGCCTCCATTTGACCTAAGTATTCCCCATTAGGGATTTTCCCAAAAGAGGTAAAAACATCATACCACAGTGATATATACATACCCATGTTTACAGTAGTACAACTTGTAATAGCTAAATCTTGGAAACAGCCTATATGCCCATCAGCCAATGAATGGATAAAGAAAATATGGTTTTTATATGTGATGGAGTACTACTCTGTCATAAAGAAAGATAGATGAGACTTTTTAGGCAAATGATAAACGTTGAGAATGTGATTTTAAGTGAAATAACTCAGATGGACATGTCTAAGTACCACATTGTTTCTATTGTGTGAGGGACTGAAAAGGTAAATAAAGACCAAAATGGATAATAGATATTGGAAGTAGGAAGAAAATGTTCAAATGGAAGGGAGCACTGGGGAGTGGGAGAAAAGGAAGGAAAAAGAATAGAAAATAAAAAGGAATGGAGAGAAAACAATAGAAACAAAATTTTGTAAATGGAGAGGGGATGAAGAATTGAAGGAAATGGAGAAAAAAGAATGAAGATATATTAGACACAGGAGCCAGTCCGTTATAATGAGTGTGATATTCTATATATTGAACATACACCAGTAAAATAATTTTTGGAAAATCCACCCATGCAACATGGGATTAACCATTTGCAGGAAATAAGAATCATTGGTAAACATGTGAGGGTGGGCTGGAATTGTCTAAAACACAACGTGACTCGGGGAGGACAATGACAAGACGATGCACTGAGTGGTATTTTTTCTGTTGTCTTTTCTTTTTTATCCCTCCCCTCCCCCTCTTCCCCTCCTTTCCCCTCTCCTCACCTCCTTTATCTTCTCTTTTTTTTTTCTAAACCTAGGGCCTTTGCATTGAGCAACTTGCATAGCCCTATCTATCTATCTATCGTTGTTATGGTTTGAAAACTGGTGGTCAACTTAACGCCAGCTGGATTACATCAGCATGCATTGAGAGAAGATGCTCCACCTGAGGAGGGTTGCCGGGATAAATAGGTAGAGAAGAAGGGAGGTGTAGGGAGGGATTGAGGTGTGAAGGAGGCATTGTAGGTTCTCCTACAAGTTGCTGTCTGAGCTGTTGGTTCTCCTGGAGAAGCTTTGGTCTTCACATTGAGCATTACTTCCTGGCTTCAGAGGGGAAAACATGTGCTGCTTGGTCTCCAGGATGAACTTATCATGCTGCTTCCTGGCATGTTCCCAACTGTGCTTGTCGGAAGAGGAGCTCGGGGCCTCCGTGTCACCGAGGACAGCTGTGGTGCCTTTCAGGATAGCCCTGGTCTTTGTTGTGAGTGTGATTTCTCGGCTCCAGCGTAGACCCCTCATCCCACTAGCACAGCTCCTTCATCCTGCTAGCATAGACTTTCTGGCTTCCACCACTGACCCTTGGGTCTTCCTGGCACAGATCCGTAAAAGAGACTGGCGTGAGTCCTTCTTGTGGGCTCTGGACCTCCAGTTGGACTCGTGGAGGCAATGTCCTGAGTTCTGGGTTTTTATCTGGACTCATGTGAGACATGTGCTGTGGGGTTTAGACCTTTGACTAAATAATCTATGTCTTTGGTGTTGTGGATAAATTTCCTGCATTTTCTGGTGTTAATTCCCAGTGACCATTATAAAAATATTATAAACTCCATGTTCTGATCTGAATTGTTCTCTGTGTACAACCCCTGACTACAACAGTCGTCTATCTATCTATTATTCTATTTGTTTGAGACACAGTGTCTCCAATTGCTAAGCCACCCAGGTTGAAGTCTTCTTTTGCCTCAATGTCCCACAGGTGAACACCACCTCTCCTGGCTGCAGCTGGAATCTCCATCATGCCCTTTGTAGCAAGGTGGTGGGACTGATGCAGTGGAGAGAACAGCAAACCAGGAAAGCCAAACTGGACGTGTGCTCCTTGTAGATGCCCCGCCCAGCAAATGTCCTATACCTGGCAAAGCCATCTGCAGAGCTGGTGGGCCATCCTCCCAGTACCCAAGCTGGAGAAAACCTCGAAGGATCCATCACCAGCATCTTATTTTTTACCTGTACAAGGAGAATTCACTGGGCAGAGGGTGTTGTTCTGGGTAGGGCAGGTAGCCAGTGAGGCAGACATGGAGCAGCAGTCTGCTGGTTTCCCAGATTGTCGTGATAAGTGATAACAAACTCAATAACTTAGGACAGAAGTTTATTGTTTCAAAAGTCTGGAGACCAGAGTCAGAAATCAAGATGTCACAAGGGCTGCACTCCCTCCGAAGACTTCTTCAGCTTCTGGTGGTTCTAAATGTCCTGGACTGTACCACTCCACACCCTGTTCCCACTTTTCTTGGCCATCTCCTCTAGGTGTCTCACATCTCCCCACCTGTCACCAGGCTTAGGGTCCATCCTGAGCCCAGGATGATTTTATCTCAAGACCCTTAGTTATATTTGCAAAGACACTTTCTCCAAATTCAGCCATGGCCACTGGCTCCAAGAGTTAGGACTTGGCCATTCCACTTGGGGATCATCATACAACCCATTACAGCAAACCACTTCCAGCATCCCTCCCTGGCATCCCTGCTGGGCTGGCCTCAGAGAGTGCCAGCTTTCACAGTGAATAGTCCGGGGCAAAGTGCTCTTTCCAAGAATGTGCCTGGCTGTCGCAGTTTGCTTTTAAACTGAATTTCTTGACTGCTCCCATTCTATCACTGTATCTGAGGAAGTTCTTGGGAGTCCGCCCGCCTGGCCTTGGTCACTGCTCCAGCTACACACTCAGCCTCATGGGTACATCTTCAAAAACACGGAAGAGACTTTCTTCCTCTGCTGTCCATCTCTCACATGTACCTAGAGAATAGCTCCTGTGGAAGGCTGGATGGCCTTGGGGGTATAGATAAAACAGGCTAGGTTGAGACTTCCGGGAGAACATGGTGGATAGATAGCAGCAGCCTCGGAGGTTCTCTGAGAAACTGCACTTAAAATCCAGGAATGGTGCCAGACGAGAAATCCTAAGCAAGGGGAGATATACTTTGCCGAACCAGGAACAAACTAAACTAAGAGAAACCAACTGGAAACACAATCCCGGTGATATAACAGGAACAGATAAGGTCTCAGCACAGAAGCTGGACCCGCGCCACTGGAAACTGCGAATTGAATTTCCTGCAGCCGCTGCTGCGTCCCAATCGGCACGGCAAGGAGAGAGGTGCAAAAGCTCTGAGAGTGGGAAGCGGTGAATGGAGTTGAGAGTGGGACTGGCTGGGAGCCCTGCATTGACCTGCGGTGAGTGAGCAGATCGGGGACCTTTCCATAGAGTAGGAGGCTTCAGGAAAGGACATACTGGGACCGGGCAGACTAGCTGGAACAGGGTGCTGCAGTGACTTCAGTCACATATTCCCCTCTCAAGTAGGATTGGTGGGGAGTGCCTAGCTTGCATGACGGCGCTGCCTAAGACCCAGTAGGCTATCCCAAACCAGGTCCCAGTGCCTGGAGGTGCACCCTAGCAGTGAAGCCTTCAGTAGGTTGACCTGGAAGGGCGGGCCCAGCATAGGCTGCCCAGGTCTCTGTCTCCCTAGTACACTGCAGTGGCCAGGAACACCTAGCCGGTGCAATTCAAACAAACTGTAACAGACAAAGAAAGAAACTGGGCCTCCTATATACACTTGTATAAAAGGAACAAAAAATATGGGAAGGGGGAGCAACAAGAAAGGGTCCTCAGCTCCCAATCCTGAGAAACATGCAATATCAGACATGGCACCAATAGACATAAAGTGCTATCTCCAGAGCCTCATAGACGAGTTCAGGAATGAAGTTATTAATGACCTGAAGCAAGATATAAGTAGAATAGTTAGAGAAATGCTAAGCACCACCAAAGAAAAAACAGATGGTGGAATGGAAGAATAGAAAAAAAGGGAGAATTCTTTGATGGAGAAAACATAGAATACATGAAGCAGGTTCAAAGAGATTACCAGGAAACTAAAAACTCTATCAAAAGCTGGCATAACAGCTTGAAAGAAACTAAGGATAGATTATCTGAACTGGAGGGCAGATTTGTAATATGGGAGCATGAAATGAAAAACTTAAAAATAACAAAAAACCAGCAAAAATACAAAGGCTAGAAGATGATAAGAGGATCTATAACTTAATAATTAAGAACATAAAAGAAGAAGTAGGAACACAAACAAATGAACAACAAAAGCTATTCACAGAAATAATCCAAGAGAATTTCCCTAATTTAGAAAATGGTAAAGATACTCAGATGTATGAGGCATACAGGACTCCAACCACCTACAACCCAAACAGAGCTACACCCAGGCATATAATGATCAAAATTCCAGAAATCCAATGTAAGAACAGAATATTAAAAGCCATCAGAGACAAGAAACAGATCACTTACAAGGGAACACCCATCAGAATTACAGCAGACTTCTTGGCACAAACCATCAAATCATGAAGAGCGTGGGGGGAAATAATTCAAGCTTTGAAAGATAACAACCTCCAGCCAAGATTGATATATCCTGCACAACTGTCCCTAGAAATTGATGGAAAAACCAGGTGCTTCCAGGATAAAGAGGAACCAGGGGAATTTGCAACCACCAATTCAACTCTACAGAGAATACTGCAGGATATTCTAAAAAAGGAAAATATCAAGATTCCAGAAATAGTGGCAGAGAGGCCACAATGAATGGAGCAGGAAACAAAATGAAGAAGACAAACTGACAACAAACAACAGAAAAAGAGCTCAACAGAAATGAGGCAGAGAAGATCGGATGGTAGGAACAGCTACTTTGGAGAAAACAAGACATCATAACAGCTAGTGCTGATTTAGTATCATCTTGTTTTGAAGTCCCATCAAACTTGTATTCTTCTGTCTCCATCAATCTTAAAAGGTTGTATCTTATTGGATTTTATTATACATGATAATATAAGTAAAAACTTTTATAGACAAGGAGATTATACAGAAACCATTGTTCATTTTCTGTTAATTGGTTTTAAATACCCTGTAATAATGTCATTCCCTTGAATGGTTTATAGTGTCTTGATATGTTTGGTGCTGCAGTATACGAAGTTATGCTCAAAGATTTCAAGGAAAGAGACACTATGGTAACTATTTTTATGTCAGGATATCTTGTGGTGAAACACTATTTTGCTTAAATGGTTATGTTTTGAGCTGCGCTGTTCTGTTGTTATGCCCTCTTTTATCTCAATCCCCCTTTTTTAATTATTTACTTTTTATCTTTTTAATTAAGGGAAAAATAAACAAAAAATAGCAGGATATATCATATATATCATATATCATTGATTTCCTATTAACTTGATTTGAAACCCTGTATTGCCCTCACCATCTTGTTTTGACTGATTTTCCCCTATTCTGCTTTGCTTGATAGTGCCAAGTTTGAAAGTATAGGCAAAACTGCGAAGACAATAAGATTCATTATGATGCCCATTCCAGTTGACTATTATCTTCTTTTAAAGTCCTGTAATGTCTCCAATGCTTTGGTTTTATTCTTTACTGTTTTGTTCAATTTTATTATAACTGGCATTTCTTCTTAAAATAGCAAGAGGCAATATGGTAACCATTGTTGATCACCTTGTATTTTGTTTTTACATTATCTATTATGTCCATCCTTTTGATTTGACTGACTCTGTTCTGATATGTTGCATTTGGTTTTACTCTCTTCAAAAAAAGTAATAAGAACTAAACCCAAAATGTGTAATTGTCATTGTACAAAAGAAAAGAAAAGAAAGTGCTCTAAGGTTATAACTGCATATATGTTTAAGTGTATAAGATAGATAACCATGTTACTGGGGCTTTTTTTTTTTTGGATCATTGAACAAAACTGTTTGCACTCTCACTGTTTGAAAGTCCACTTTATATGCTTTAATTTTGTAACTTGAACAACTATTTCCAAGATGAGAATATGTAATCTATTAACTAGTGATTTCTTACTGTTTATTTTTTAAATTTTGTATTACTTGTACCCTTTTTCTGTTTTTTTCTTTTTGTCCTTAAAAAAAAAAAACAGGCTAGGCTAACCTTACAACAAATGCTATTTCTTCACCCTTTTCCCCCAAGGGGAACATGAAACGCAATTGGCCTGGCTCTGCCAACCTGGATTTATCTTTTTCTTTGGCTTTCTCTCTGTTAATGTAATTCAGCACCTCCAGAGATGCTAGCTTCTGCCTGTGCAGGCCCCAGCCTGGAGCATCGGGTAGGCTGGGAGAAGCTGAAAAGACACATCAGCCAGTTCTGGGAGTGTCCAGGGGCCAGAGGAAAGATATAGACAGTGCACAGCCCTTTCAGGGCAGCCTGCACAGTGGCTCAGATCTGGGACTCCAGCATCACAGTGCTACGGCCATTTGCCAACAGCATGATGGTGAGCAAGTTCCTCAGTCTCTCTTAGCCTCAGTGTGTGTGGAGATAGAAGTTTTCCAAGTTCACATTACTGTAGGCACCTGGCTCTCAGCCTGCATTCATTAGATGTTCATCGTTAAAGCTCCTGTTAGTGAAAGGAAGGAACTTGGCTCATCACACCTTTTACCCCACTCCTCAGACAGCTCTGCTGGACCAGAAACAGGACTATGTCTACACCTTCACCCCATGAACCTCTCACTTTCTAGCCCATTTTAATACTTCAAAGGCTTTGTTCATTTGCACCAAGAATTTTCTGGATGATGTAATTTGTGGAAAATGCAAGATTGGCTTTCTAGGTATAAGAAGCCAGCAGGAAGGAATTTATTAGAAAAGCTCTACCATTGCTTCCCAAGAGTGGTGCTGGGGTCTGAAAGTTTCCACACATTGTCTTCTCCATCTGCAGGTCTCCAATTGTATCCCCTGAATAAGAACTAACTTCTTTCCAATAGAAGTTTCTAGTGAGCCTATGGACAGAAATTCTGGCCAGCAGAGCTCAGGTTTAGGGTCTAAGGGGGAGAAAGCCAAATGCCTCTCTCAAGTGGTTTCCCAGTGATTTCAGCATGACAGGACCTCATACACACACAGCATTTTGCTCCTGGAGGTGGGATAGAAGAAATAAAAAGTAGGCATAGAGGAGACAGGAAGTCAAGATTTTAAAATTAAGAAGAAATTAGCAAAACAAATAAATAAAAAATAAAAAAGAGAAGAAATTAGCAGGCTTGAATACAAGCCTCTTTCCTTTCCTGCAAACTCACTAAAACAAAAATTCTTAAAGGTTCTTTTCACCTGTGAATAGCGTGTCATTTTCACCTGCAAACTGTGACTTCCTACACTTCAAAGATGCCTGTCCTTTTCACTTATAATCGAGCTTCCTCCACCCAAGGAAGCAGCACAGCTCTACTTCAGACATGTGCATGGCCTGCCCTGAAACCTGGTAGACCATCCAGGTCACCGATGTTGAAGATACCACTTAAATCTACCCTACTCCACCTTGTAACTGTCTCATTTCTCTGAGCACCTGACCTTTCTTTGAGTACATCTGAAAATAAACCCTTTCAAGTCTCTTTTTCCTGGCCCACCTTGAAAATGCTTTTTCCTCAACAAGAGTCAGCAAACTTATTTTACAAAGGTAGGGTTGAGTGCTTTTTTCAACCTCGGGGACCTCACAGACCCATCCTGGTGACAATATCCTTACTCTGCAAACAGAAAGCCAGAGGATGAAACTTACCTCTTACCACCTCCCACAAGGTCCTAAGTCATTTGACCTCAGCCCACTCTCCATTTACTCACTGTCCCCCAACATCTCACTGATTACTCTCTCCTTCACATGCCAAGTTATACATACCCCAGGGCCTTTGAATGTGCAATGCCTCTTCCTCACTTCTTTGCAAAGCTTGTTCTGCCTTACTGTTCAAGTCTCAACTCAGATGTTAACTCAGCAGAGGTTGTATGATCCAAACAAATATCCTCCCCAACTTCACTCACTGGTTAAGCAGCCTGTTTTATTTTCTTCATAGCACTTTCTATGTTTTAAATCATCTTATTTATATGTCTCCTCCAAAGAGCACAAAGATGCAAAGTGTCTCACTAACAACTCTCTGTTGTTAAGCTTCTGCATGCAGCACAAAGCGAGTAAGGAGGAGGAAAATACCAAGGGTTTCAGGGACATGGTGGTTGCTGGCTGGTGGGTACTGTTTGGGTGGCAGAAGAAGAGAGGGAAAAGCATTCCAGGTGAGGGAACCAGCAGAAACAAAGGCTCTGAGTCCACAATGATGGCAAAACTTTGTAAGTGCTGAGGGCTTCTATTAGGTCTAAGTAAGTGAGATTTTACACTACCGTGTTACTCCAGCAGCTTCCAGGGCTGCCAAGGCAAGGACCCATGGAAATGCAGATGAGGAATGCAGCCCGGAGGGCACAGGTGGAGCTCTGGAAGCTTGCAGAGGCCATTAGGCCAAAGACAGAGACACTGGGATCATTGCTGCATGCCTCAGCACAAGCCCAGGAGCAGGAAATGAATCACTGCAGGTGCCCAGAGGCAGCCAGGCAGGACAAGCTCTGAAGTGAGTGCCAGTGCAAGCCCTGACTTTCCCAAGGGGAGGGCAGTGTTTAACAATGCTCTGCTGATTGACAGGCCGGGTGAGTCAGTCAGAGGAGCTTGCAGGGTGCTGACTCTTGGCCCCACCATGGGAGCCAAGGGCCCCAGGTTCCTGGCCCTGCTCTCAGCTGCAGCCCAGCAACAGGCCTTCCGCATCTTTCGAAGCAGAGAGGGTTATCTACCTACTGTTTCCAAAGCTCTGTGGAGATCTTGCCCTGCACAGAAAGCATGAAATTCCTGGAAGAGTGATCCTGCACTTTTGAGTTTGCATAGCTGTATTTCCTTTTGCAAATGTTAGAGGCTCACTGATTGATGATGGGCTGGATTTTCTTCCAGCATAGTTCCACTTTCATTTCTTAGCCCCCAGAGACAAAAGGTAACCCTGCCCCAGAATCTTCATGATGTTCACTTCTTCACTCACTCAGTTGTTTATCTTTTAATTATCCAATTGTAAAATTCTTGACATGTTCTAAACACAAATCCTTTGTCATATATCTGTTGTATGTTTTATGGCATATAAGCTTACATACTAATTTGCTTTTTATTTTGTTTTTGAGAGAGGATTTTGCCTTGTAGTTCAGGCTGGCCTTGACCTAACTATGTAGCCCAGGTTGGCCTCAAACTCTCAGTGATCCTCCTGCCTCAGCTTCCCAAGTTCTGGGATTATTACGGGTGTGCACCACCACACCTAGCATCTATTGATTTTCTTAGAGTGTGGTGTGTGTGGGGGTGTGTGTTTGTAGTAGCTTGGTATCTTTAAACATTAAGTTTGCTTATTAGTGTGGATAAATTTTTTGCATAATTTTTTGGTAGATTCCTTGGGATTTTTCTCTGTATGCAATCATGCCAACTGTGAAGAAATGTAATTGCTTCTTTCTTCTCTGCACAGTTTATCTTACTGCACTGTCTATGACCTAGAGTACAATGTTACATAGAAATAGTAAAGTGAAAATTCCTGTCAATCCCCAGTTTAGAAAAAAACATTCAATTTTGCAGCATTAATATGGTGGCAAATGAAAACTTATCATTTAGGATTATTTCCCTCACACAGAGCCAAACAAATCAGGGGTGAGGTGTGTCTCGGTGGTAGAGCTCTGGACTAGCACACACAGGGCCCGGGATTTAATCTCTAATGTGGAGAGAGAGAGAGACAGAGAGACAGAGAGATAGAAAGAGAGAGAAAGGAGGAGAAGGAGAAGGAGGAGAAGGAGGAGGAGAAGAAGAAGAAGAAATCTCACTGATTATGGACTTTAATTGCATCTAGGAAATACTCTCACAGCAGATCTCCATTCATCTTTGATTGAGTAACTGGAGATTGTAGGCCAGCACCACCACACCTTGGCAGGTGATATCTGTCTCACAGTAGCTGGGTGTGGTGGCACAGGCCTGTAATCTCAAAAGTCTGGATGACTGAGGCAGGATGATAAAAAGCTTGAGCCCAGTCCAGCATTGTAGCAAGACCCAGTCACACAAGGTAAGTAAGGGGTGGGGATGCAACCCTTTGAGAAGGCCCTGAGTTCAAGCGCCATTCCCTCAAGAGAAAAAGAAGAGGAAGAAAAAAAAGAACCCACCAGGATGTCATGCTGGCTACACAAAATAAACAGGAAAGCATTTCTTTTTCTATACTTTATTGTTTAAAGATATGAACCATATACCATCAAATTCATTATTGTGTAAAGCCTACAATTCAATTACCAAAGATTTAGACAAGATCACACACTCATCACCCCTACCAGTTTCAGAATGTGGACATTTCCAGTTATCATTCCCCTAGCTCTTAGTGACCACTCTTAGGCAGGGCGCGCTTCATGAAAAACAAAGAGGATGTGATGTTTCCTCCTTTCCCCCTCATTTTCTTCATCATTACCTAAAGGTAAAATCCAAACAAGCTGATGTTTTAAGCCTTAGCCCAAGAGAATGCAAGGTCCTCTGAGCACACAGATAAGGTCAAGGCCCCCACAAAATCCTGATGGTGAGTGACTATTGGGAAAAAACTCAAAGACTCAAAAATAGCTAGATGGAAACATTCCTCCTAGAGAGTAAACAGGAAGATTCTTCCCTCTGAAGCTGGTGGAAACAGCCCCATTCTCCTTGTAGTAATAGAACAATCACCAGGGAAGAATCATATAAATGTGGCCTAAGACTTGAGACATTACCTTCATGCTCAAAGGTATACTCTCTCCCTGTCACTCTGAAAATCTGTGTCTGTTCACTAAAGCATCTATTTTCTCTATGACTGCCTATGTATCTTGCCTGATTTCTTTCACCAAAAAATCAAAATGTGAAAAGCACCTCCAGTTACTTTAGGTATGGGTCCTAGCTTCCTACAGAAACTACTGTACTTTTTGTAACTATGGATTTTCCTCTTCCACACATTTCACATAAGTGGGATCATGTAATAGGTGGCCTTTTGTGTTGAGCTTCTTTGGTATAAAATAATGTCTTCTGGGTCGACCCACAATGTACCATGCATCAGCACTATCCACAGTGTGAATGAATCCCACAGTTATATCCTACAGTTTTCCACTTATGAACCCGATTTTTGTTTACCCTTCCTTTGAAACATTTAGATAGTTTCCATGTTTTTGGATTTTATAAATTATGCTGTTGTGGACATTTGTACAGATGTTTATCTGTGAACATGGCACCATATTTATATATGGTGGGTTAAAGAAATGGTTTAAGCAATTGGAGACCAGATGGTCCAGTCCTGAATGGCTGTGCATGTTCCAGAGAGCAATGGGATCCAGCAGCAGCTCAGGCCAGGAAGGAGGAAGCCTCAGAACCAACAATACAGCCTCAGTCTGCAGGCCAGGAAGCTGCCTGGAAAGTCACGAGTGCGAGTCCATGTTGAAAGGCTGGAGAAGCTATAGCCATGTCCAAGGGAGACGGCAGCAGAAAAGATATACTATGCATAGAGAGTGGAGCATGCATGCATGCACCAGCCAACTTCCTCATTCTCCCGCTTTCCATTCTATCTGTTATGCAAGCCTACAGTCAGGGCAAGTCCCCCCTCTAGCCCAGCTGCAATCATCTCTAGAGATGCCCTGCAGACACACCTAGCAGTGCTTTACTAACCTCTTAAGCATCGCTCAACCCAGTCAAACTGATCATCAAGATTAACTGTTACAAGTATGTGGCAAGGAGGAGACTTGCAGGATCATGTGCTGGCTCCAAGTTTAGATTTCTGAGGAACTAGCTCAATGGCTGCACCACTTTACCTTCCCAGGAGAAGACTGTGAGGATTCCACTCCCCTCACATCATCACCAACACTTGTTATTTTTTTCTTTTCTTCTCTTTATGCCTGTAGATACGAATTAATATTTTATTCACGTTTCCCAGGAGACCAGGTAAGTCTCCTGGAAAATAGGTAGCTTTTTGTGTTGAACTTATTTTCTTACATTTATTGACAATTTGTTTACTCTTCTTTGAAGAAGTATCTACTCAAATTCTCTGCCCATGTTTAGAATGGGTTGTCTTTATGAAAAGATGATTGTAGGGTGTTTCATAGGCACTAGCAGCTATGTGCAAAGTTTTTCATACTATTCTGCAGATGTGTTTATAACTTATAGTGGCATTCAGAGCACATATTGTTTTAGTTTGTCGTGTTAAATATATTGGTTTGCTCAGGGCGCCATAGATTTAAACAGTAGACATTTATTCCTCACACTTCGGGAGAATGCGGAGTCCAAAACTGAAACAGCACTGATTCAATAACTAGGTGAGTGTTCTGGCTTACAGGCTAAGGGCCAGGGCTTCAACAGATAAATTTAAGAACCACAATTCAGTCTACTGTTTCCCATTTTCCTTTATTTATTTATCTTTGGAATTTTGATGTCACAGCTAAAATATCGGTTACTTATTCCATGGTCTATGCCAAAGATTTATAATCATTATATTCTAAAAATGCTATAGTTTAGATCTTAAATGCCCCCCCAAAGGTCTATTTTAAACAGGCTTTCTCCCCAGGAGATGTTATTCGGAGGTGGCAGAGCTCTTAGATGGGACCCAGAGGAAGGACTTTAGATCACTGGGAGTGTACCCCACAGGGTACTATGGGCCCTCCACCCATTTCTCTTCCTTTCTTTCACTTCCCCGTCATGATGGTTGGACTTGATTGTCAGCTCGATTGGACTGGGGGTGCCTAGGAAATCAGCACAGTGCCCTTCTGGGATTGTCCATGAGGATGCTTCCAGATGACTTGCATGTGGGACAGCAAACCGAGGTGGGGGGACCCCTTGAATATTGACACCTTTATCCAATAGGCTGGGGCTTCTGATGGAACAAAAGGAGAAGCAAGAAGCCTGGCAGGACAGGCTTTCTCCCTGCTTATTCTCTGGGCTTCCTAGCTGTCATGGAGTAAACAGCTTTTCTCCACCTTTGTCCCCTCTCACTGTGAGGTTTCTGCCTACCGGAGGCCCAGAGACAATGGGGCCATTATCCGGGTCTGGGCCTTTCCAGGTTCTTGTGGTCCTAACCAAAGGACCAGACAAGAAACCTGTAAAGGTTTTACACATACTAAAGTAGGGAAAGAAGTATGCACCCTACAGGGCGCAGAGTGAGCTCCTAAAGGAAGTTCCAGGGCCAGTGAGGTTAATGGTGCCATCTTTTGTATTTAGACCATTCAACCTGCTTGATTTCATTCCAGAAAACCTGAAGAGAGCATTCTCTGATTAGTCCCAAGTCCAGGGCGTGGGAGTATGGATCCTGGATCTTTGTGATAGACAGTCACACCCACTTGCCCAGTCAGATACCTTTGCCCTAATCTCCTACCTCATTTTATCTGAGAGACCTAAATCTCTCAGATTAATGGCCTGCTGGACATTCTGTGCTCTGCAGCTACCTTGGGGTGTTGTGGGGTGTTGAGGAGTTCCTATACATGAAAAACTGTAGAGCTGCCTGTTCAATGAGAGAAAGCCTGGAGAATCTCTCAGAAACGTAACTATGCTATTAGGTTGGGGATGTGGAGCCTGAATATAAGAAACAGCAGGTCAGATCTCTGCATTCCTGTGGAGGGGTAAGTGTGGTAAAGAGGAATATTAGATAGAATACCAGAAATCTGAGAGCCACAGCCCTGGCAAGATTATCCATATTACAGTTCTAATTAAAAACAAGAGGCACAATATCGAGCCCATTTAAGTTGTGGTGGGTTAGGGGTCATTAGTGAGTCTTCTTATCTGCACTTGAAGTAGAACTGGAATCTTGTTTATTGAAGAGGAGTCTCATGTCTTCTGAGGTTCACAGGAGTAGCTTTCTTCGCTGGGTGGTCTCTTCAGACAGTTCTGATGGAGCTCATTTCATCCCAGAAAGGTAATTCCAGCTATCGATCTCTGCCCCCTTTACTGCAACTGTGATGGTTGATTGACTGTGTCAACTTGAGTAAGAGAAGCCCAACTAAATTGGCTCAGCAGTTCCACATGTAGGGTGTGAAAGACCCACCCGAGAGTGGCTCATCACTTGAACGGTGTAAAGGGGAAGTGGAGAAGCATGGATCTGCTTCTGTTCTTCAGGAGAGCTCCAGGCTTCACCTTTGCCTCGGACACATCTCCTGGTTTCCAGCACAGACCCTTGAGCCTTCCATCGCAGACCCAGTGGCCTCCCTGTACAGACTTGCCTGGGACTCTGCAGTGAGCCCCAGACCTTTGACTGAATCCTGCAATCTCCAGCATACAGGGAGAGTCTCGGCACTTTTCTACATCCAACTCTATGGGTGGCCATTGCAAGCCTGTCTTGTAAGTTCTTATATATTTGTATATCTTGTGTTCTGTTTCTCTAGTAGTACTGACTAATACAGCAGGGGAAAGGGAGGGGAAGTGATCTATACCTATGCCTATGTCCATAGACAGCCCACGGAGAAGGGGCCCTTCCAATTTAGTGTTAATTGGCCTGCAAGAGTTCCTTATTTCCAAGTTTTAATAAGCTCATGGTCTCTAGAGTGGGCTCTAGGTGGTCTCCCTGGACCAGGAGCTGGTAGAGCTCTCTCCCACACAGTTGGATAGCCTGTAATATTTGGCCCAGACTAATAAGACATTATAAAAAGCATCTCATTTTCTCTGTACCTACTACCATATCAGAAGATGAAAAAGGACTCTTATATAACATTATATAACTGGACTCCTATCTAGCCCAGTTTAGGGGGTGTTTCTATTACTCATGAGGGCTGTTGACCATAATCAGAGGCAACACTCACAAGCCTTTTCACAAAGTTTTGTAAGAGTTTGCTTTAGGGTCTGATTAGCTCTTTTGACCTTTCCAGGGGATTGAGATTTCCATGCAGAATGGAGAGAGTATTTTATTCCTAAAGCTTTTGCTACCCACTGAATTTTTTGAGAGATAAAAGAAGGTAAATTGTCACTCTGAAGGAACGGGGGTAATGCAAACTAGCAGATCATTTCTTTGGGAGTCACCTTGTCTACTTCTGTACCCCTCCCTGAACTGGTAGGGAGGACCTCAATCTAGCCTGTAAAGGTAGCAATTAGGACCGTATTTATTTAAATCCCCACATGGTGCCATGTGGGTAAAGTCTAATTGCCAGGCCTCTCTGGGGTGTATTCCTCCTCTCTGTACATGTTCTAACAAAGGAGATGGCTTGGGCTTGCCAGGGCTATTGCAGACCTGCGGGATTGTCAGCACTAGTCCTTACTCTGTGAAAATTCGAACAACTATTTTCTGTGCAGCATTTCTTTCTGAGTGGAAAGAATCATGAAGGGGTTTTATTCCCTTCCACTGTATCCTTTAAGGAAGGAACAGCTTGTTTCTAACTACCAGCAAAGCTCCCTTTGTTTACCTCTTGTCCTAAGACCCATTTCTCTTCCTGGAAGGCATCATAGGATGCTTTTAGTGGTTCCTCAGAAACCGACAGTAACACTAGAGTCACGAGCAGGTCAAAGGTTTCCCTTCCTTTCTATGGCCCTTTGATCTCCAAAGGTGACTTTAGACACATCTTGGTGTTCCTTGTGCTGAATGACAGCGACCTGCTTGGGAAGACACAATGCCTTTAGGAGCTGTAGAATCTTCTGCTTGTGCTTTATAGATGATTGCTTATTAGTTAGTAAGTCTTTTTCTTTTCAAATTGCAGCATGGGCTTATAGAATCGGAAAGGGGTATTTGGCTTTTTGTTTTTTCCTAATATCACTGTTCAAGTAGGGGATAGGAGCTCTGCTTTTTGAGTAGCGATCCCTGGAGGAAGGGATTTTGCCTCGGGAACCTGTTTAGAACTAACAACTGTATAACCTGCCTTTCGATGTCTATGTTGGGTAAAGCTAATTCCATCAGTGAACCATACCTCCTCAGAGGTGCCTGTCACCGATATCCTGCCAGCTTGTATAGGCCTGGGAAGCCACTTGTTAATAAGAGCGACCAGCCTCTGAACCTGCAGGCATCAGGGAGGCAGGATGGGGTTTAGCTCAGTGGCATAAGCGCCTGCGTTGCAGGTGTGTGGTCGTGAGTTTGATCCCTGGTACCGATAAAAAAGAAAAAAGACAAAAAAAAAAAAGAGTAGTCCCAGTTTCTGTGTTAACCCCAGGGATGTCTAAGAGCATGACCTGGAGTAATCTTAACAGGTAAAAATCAGCTTTGGCCTTCGCCTTTGCCAGAATTGGAGAATTGTCCTTAATTATACTAGTAAATCTCTTCCTGGGAAGGGAAGTGGACACTCTGGGCCAATTACAAACTCATGATCGAACCTCTGGCCTTTGAACTGACATGTCAGAGCAGGAGTGCGAAAGTCCCCACGAGTGTTCTCAGAAGAGTTAAAGGACAGTGAGCCACGTTTGTGTAGCTGAATTTGCTTCCCATGACATCTAGAGTATTCCAGGGTTCCTTGCAGGAGGTGGAGATATCTGTGCACAGAGCACTGTAGATCACCCTGGCCCCTTTGGTCCTCTTTGTTAGAGGAGGAGGTGAGGATTCCAGCTAGCCTGGCCCCTCCTGAGGATGAGGACAGTCGATCCTGCAGAGCCAGGGGTGAGGCACGTGAAGCAGGGAGAGCCTGGCTGTGACTTGGTGCGGCCATGTGCCCAGTGTCCAGTTTCCTTGCATTTATATAGGAACTCTTTCCCTGATCGGCCTTGGGTTTTCCCTTAGACAACTTCATAGTGCTTAAAGGATGGCTGATTGCGATGGTCATAATTTTGGCCCCCTTTCCTCAGCCTTCCCACTTTTATCTTCATCTTGATCCCCATTTTTGAACACAGAAAAGGCTATGTCTATCAACTGGTTCATAGGGGCCTGAGGGACAGCAAATGCCAGGACAAACTGGACATCTGGCCATGATAGGTCAAAGTTTGAAACCCATCTGGAAATCCACCATTCTGAAATTCGGCCTAAATGTTCTTTGCATTTTTGCCTATCTGCCCCTGAAAACACAACCTGACCTCTGGTAGTCTCCTCTGCTCTGTGACTTCTCTTAGAGGAAAGCTGGGCTGTGAGTTAGAAGAAACTGCACTCCCAGTGTATCCATAGGGCTTAAACTCTTTGGGGAACACGAGGAGGAGACTGGGGAAAACAGGTCTCTCTGGGCTGTCAGCCTCTGCTGAAATCTCTCTGGGATTCCAGTCTCTAGTGGAATTCCTGCATATTTACTGGCCTAGAGGATGATGGGAAGGAAGCTGAGGGGACCACCCATTGCTGTTTTCACTAAAAAGGTGACAGAAACCCACATCCTCCTCAGAGACAGGTGGACATCCGAGAACAGGATCATAAACTGTCAGTTTCTTCTTCCTTGGAGGTTTCTGTTACCATCACAATTTTCTCCTTAGAACTCCCCATACTCTGTGACTACCATGACTCCCTAGAGAAGGGTGGAGCCCCGGGGGCCCCAACTAGCCACTTAACAAACAGGATCTCTTATGTTTATCCCAATAAGAAAAACCACAGTAGGACATACAGGTAGAAACCTCCCCGCCCACACTGTAGGCCTTTGTGCAGACTGTGCTGGAGGCACAATTGTGCAGGGGTGGCCTGGAGCAGGAGGGGAAATATGACTCAGAAGAAGAGAGGCCACCCCATCATTCCAGGGCAGGATGCAGGGAATAGGCAGACACCTGGCTGCTGCCGGGGAGACCCCAGCTTCCTCCCATTTTTCTGACCTCCTGGCTGGCCTCACCAAAACTATGTAACCCATGTCTGGGCCTTTGCAGGTTCTTATGATCCTGACCAAAGAATTGGGCAAGAAACACACAGAAGAAGAAAATGAGTTTTACATTTACTAAAGGTAGAGGGAGAAAAGTATATTCTGCAGCACAAGAGTGGGCCAATTAAAGAACAAGAGGTTCCCTGTGCAGAGTACAGAGACAGCCCCTGCAAGAGCTGACAGTGGCCATGAGTGTAACGGCAGCCACCTTCTGCATCAGGAACCTGCTGGATTTCTCTGATCTGGTCCCAGACACAGAGTCAGATGCCTGTGTTCTAGATCTCCATAGTGGACAGGTCCCACCCTGGTCCTTGCCCGGTTGGCTGGCCACACTGTAATCTGTTTCAGCACCACTCCCAGTTTCTTATGATTGTTATTTGTATAATATAGTCTTTTCTATAAGTTTCCTTTAGTTTTTTGTACTGTAAATGACATTTTTAGATACCACAAAATTTGATCTTGCTTTTTTCTTACAGCCAGATAGTCTCTTAACTGAAGCATTTAGTCCATTTAAATTTAATACAATTTGGAGATTTTTATGTTTAATTCTAACATCTTTTCATTTTTTTCTGTTGAGTCCATTTGATGTCATTTCAGTTCATTTTTGCCTGTCATAGCTTCTTTTTATTGTTAGAATGGTTTTGTTGTTGTTGTTATGGCTTATGTCTAGATGTCCCCCCAAAGCCTCATTGGGTCACAAGTGGAGTTTTTCAAAGGTAACAACCTAGAGTGTGTGATGCTGGGATTGACTCATGGTGCAATACTAGGGTGAAGGGTGTCCCCCACCCAAGAGCTGGTAGCCTGCTAGCATTAAGGGAAGAAAGAAGCTGGATGCTTGCTTGCCTTTGCTATCTTCTGCCTGCCCTGCTTTGCCATGAACTCTTTCTCTTCTGCAATACCCTTCTGCAATACCACCCTGCCTTGGAGTCAGCCAACTATAAACTCAAACCTCTACAAACTTTGAGCTAAATAAACCTTTTTTCCCTTAGCTGGTGGAAAGGTTTTTTTTCTCAGCAACAAGAGAAGTAACTAAGGCAGTTTGTATCCATTGTTTCCCCTTCTATTTGCCTTTTAACTCTACCTCTTGTTTCATTATAAAAAATAATGCATGAATTGATGAAATGATTTCTTAATGTAAGAAATGACGCAATGATTTCCTCATTGAGAATCAGTTCCATAAACCTTACACCAGCCATGAGATTTTTTGAGTGTGCAAAGTTAATACATGGAGAGTGAAGAATCTAAATCTAGGGACCTCTTCCATAGTGGGAAAGGAGGCTGGAGGAGCCAGAAAAATAGTGTAGAAGACGTTGCCAGGGAAGTGTAAAGAAACTCAGAGAAAAATGAGACATTGAAACAAAAGGCAGACAGCACTTCCCAAATTAGAGGTGGTGGTCAAGGGTCTTGGATAGGTGACTCTCCAAAGAAGACATATGAATGGCCAGTAAGCATAGGAAAACTTGCTCATCTTCATGAATCATTAGGAAAATGCAAACTAGTACTACAATGAGGTACCACTTTACTGTAATTAGAATGGCTATTACTAAAAAGCAACTAAGTGTTGGTGAAAATACAGAGGAACTGGGGCCTCAGTGCATTGCTGGTGGGAGTGTAAGGCAGTGCAGCCTCCATGGAAAGTGGTGTGAGGGTGTTTCAAAAAATTAAACACACAAAAAAAATCACATAATCCAACAATTCCACTTGTAGGCGCATACACTAAAGAATTAAAAATAGGAACTCAGACATTTACGCATAATGTTCATAGAGATATTATTCACGGTAGCCAGAGTGCAGAAACAACTTGTTTTGTTGTTCCATGAATGAATAGACATAGTGTTGTGTATATAGAGAATGGAACATTATTCAGTTTTAAAGAGAAATAACACTGTACTATGTGAAATCATCCAGGCACAAGAGGACAAATACTGTACCTAAGAACAGTCAAATCCATAGAAACAGGAAGGACAATAGTGGTTGCCAGGGGCTGGGCAGAAGAAGAGAATAGAGAGTTATTGTCTTACTGGAACAGAGTTTCAGTGGGAACCGATGAAAAAGTTCTGGGAACAGAGAGTGTGATGTTCACACAACAACGTGAGCGCACTCCATGCCACTGAATTACACTTAAATGGCACCTGTTATATTACATGTATTTTACCACAATACAAAGAATTATAATAAGGCCAGTAAGGGCACAGCACTCCTTATCTTACAGATGAGGCACACAAGGCAGATATACCATGGAACTGCTTAAAGCTGTAGAACCAGGGCAGGATGGAGCTAGGATTTGCGTACACATAGTCAGTTAAAAGCCTTCGCTCTCAGACCATTACCTATACTGCCTCATTCGAAGATATTTACTGTGACAATGTTTTATAATAGCAGAGAGGACTGCCACCACCATGTGAGTGAGACTCTCTGAGAGCAGACAGAAACTGCAGACCCAGCCAAGCCTTCAAATGACTCCAGTAGAGAAGTTAAGAATTCAAAAATTTAGCCAGTTGTGGGTCATTCATTTGACGAAGTATAGAGCCATTAAATTTATGTTTTAAGAAATGTTTTCTAATGGCATAACTTAACTTGCTGATAATTTATTTATATAGTAAGAGGGAATACCGGTATATATAAAATAACTTAAATGTTTTCATTTTTTAATTATACACATATTTAAGTATATTTAAGCATTAAAGGAAATGATCATATTCACATTACTTATTTTGGAATTGTAAGGTATTTTTCCCAGTACTGAGGATTGAATCCAGGGCCTTCACACTGAACAGTACCCTTTTAAATTTTGTTTTTTAAGACAGAGTCTTGCTAAGTCCCTAAGTGGCCAGGCTGGGCTCTAGTTAGTATCTTCTTGCCTCAGCCTCCCAGGGTATGCACCCTGGGATCTGGGAGGTTTGAGGGGATTGTTTTTCCTTCTATTTTTCTGAGTGTTTCTGTATTTGTTATCTAATCACTGTGTTTATCAGTCAGCTTTCCAGTTCTGCAACAAAGACTTGAGACGAAACAACTTATAAAAAAGAAGGGACTTGTTTTAGCTCCTGCATAAGGAGTCCATCGCTGGAGGTTCACCTCCATATCAGGACGTGGGTCAGGACGGCGTGCCTGGCAGGGTGAAAAGCTGCTCACTTCATGGCGAGGAGTGAAAGAGAAAGGGATCAGCCTTCCCACAGTGCCTTTCGAGGAACACCGTCAGTTACCTAAAGCCTTTTGCTGGGCCTCATTTCACTTCCCGAAAGCACCACGGGCCAGGGACCAACCTTCAGCACATGGGCCCTGGGGGATATTCCAGATCCAACCTGTGGCACTGAGTGGCAAGTGTCTCCCAAGCCAGGTAGCACAAATGGTAAAAATGTCTCCTCTCCCATTCTTCTACGTGTTTCACTGGGCATATTTTAAGTTCTTCTGCAGAGTGCATGCCTAGAAATGGAACTGCTGTGTCAGACTGTTCATATAGTCACAAGTACATTCTTTATTTCTTTTTAAATTTAGTGAACAAATTGTTTGAATAAGAAATAAACAATAAAAGAAATCACTGATCAAAAATGTTGCTGTATAGTATGATCCCAGTATCATAAATATTATATATCTATACAAAGCAAGTTTATCATTATTTTAATGTTATTTCTCTAGGTTAGGGAATTATGAGACATGACTATTATTTTTTCTTTCTAGTTTTACAATATCAATGTTTTGCGTAAAGCATTACTAAATAATATTCAGGAAAATAATAATTTGTAAGCCTCTGTTGTGTAATACTGAATGTTCGTTCAGCTGTTTACTTCTTTACATTAATAAATGTGTGGCCTGGTTAGGCTGGAATTGATCCGGTCAGCAATAATTCTAGTCCTCCCAGCTCACACTTAAATCTGGGAGACCAAAGGCAACACCAGCAAAAAGAGCTGCACTTCCCCCGGTTTGGATGTGGTATTTCCCTATCAGCGTCAGTGTTCCCTGTGCTGAAGTGGACTACAGCAGACCTCACCTGGCCTTTATGGTCTGCAGTAGCGCACCACACACTGCAGTGGGCACTCGGGAAATCAGTTATTCTGCCCAGCAGAAGGGTTTTGCTACTGTGATGTTTGTGATTCCTCGTGCCTTTAGATTTGCACACTCAACTCTGCAGAGATTGCCCACTCTCCCAAAAGAGTGGGAGCTAGCTGCTTTTACGTGGCAGCTAGCTGCCCATCGAGACAGTAAAGGTGGTTAGGTGGCTGGGGAAGAAGATAAATTGAGTTTCCACAGCTCCTCAGTGAACTGGTAGGAACCTGGGGGCTGAAAAGATCAGGATCCGGTGGGGCCCGGATCACACTTCCCAGGGTCCCTGCCTGGTACTCTGTCACTTAGCCTTTCATTTTCTACTTTCCTGTTATCAAGAACAAGACCCCTCCTTACGCATAAAATAAATGCAATCGGACCTCCCTTCCCTGGTAATCGGTGGCAATGTGGCAGACTGTAGCCCTTCCAGGGGGAGAACCAGCAGCAGCTCCTGAGATCCATGCCATGTTGGAACCTAGGACACTGTGAAACCAAACAACCAGCCTGCCTCCCTGCTAAGCAGTAGTGAACCTACTGATGCTGATGCATGGCCTAGAGTCAAATATCCCACTTTCCGTACTCCCCTTCCCCCCGCCCCCACGCCCATTAGCAAATGGGAACCAGAAATCTGAGCGTCTCCTGGGAGGTTGACCATAGCAAATAAGGGGGACTTCCTTCTACCATCTCTTTGAAGGTAAATATTTTTATGACTGTTTTGCTCTTTTCTGATTAATGGTACTGCTCTATTCAATATTCTGTTTTGATAAGTTCTATAGTGTTCTATATTTCATCTCAATTTGATATATGTGATTGAAAGAACAACTATTATAAAGATAACAAAATATACTGTGATACCTATTACTGTTATCCCGGTAACCTGATGTGAAGTTCTATACAAATTTCACTGTATGATCTTAATTGGCTTTATTCTGTCTTGTTCTGTTGTAAACTTTCAAAATAAAATTAAAAAAAAATAAATGCAATCGGTCAAATATTTACCTGTACTGTAAAATATATTTCATGCTAAGGAAGGCAGCTCCCTAGCATGTATAAGGGCCTGGCTTCCAGCCACTGTACTGCAAAACAAATAAGCTGATAGGTAAATAAGATACAAATTATGTTTCTTTTTAAAATATGCTTTGTGTTTTGGAGTAATTTTAATGTTACAGAGAAGTTGCAAATATAATATACAGACTTTCCACCTACTGTTTCCTATTGTGTTAACATCTTTCATGACCTTGGGGTACATTTGTCAAAAAAAATTAAACACCAGGTAATTCTGTGGGTTTCACCAGATTTTTCCCCTAATCCCTTTTTCCTGTTCCAGGATTCCACCCCAACCCCACGTGGCATTTAATCATCTGGTCTCCTCCAATTTCTGATGTTTTCCCAATCTTTCTTTGCTTACTATGACCTTGACAATTCTGACGAGGGAGTATTTTATCGAATGATCCTTAGTTTAGGTTTGCTGAATATTTTCTCATGATTAGACTGCGATTATAGGTTTTGAGAAGACTCAAAAACGAGGCACCTGGCAGGATTTATGTTACACTTGTTTAGTGCCTTTGGTGCTAACGTGTTGATATGCATTGAGTTCCCCAGAGGTCAGGATACTTCTTATAGAATGGATCTCAAGGGAAAAAATATCCAAGGATACTTTTCCCCAGTAGCCTTTATGTCTTACATGTTTTTCACACTCATCATATTTTCTAATCTGATGTCTGTCTCAGTTTATCCTCAACATTTTAAAGCTGGTTCAGCAGTAAAGAATCCTTGACCTTCTTCCTTAGAAGAGCACCTCCTATTATACAGGAGGAGAAAGAGAAGCTGCCATCACAAGACAATTACCAGGGCCCTCCCCCCCTCCCCAGCTCCTCTTTAGCTGAGGCAGCAAAGACATTGCAAATGGATCTAAACTCATTTGGCTTCATGATTGTCAGGTCCTTTTGGTAAGTGACAGAGGCTTCCAATGACCAGAGGTAGCTGGAAGAGTACCAATAACAGCTGTCTAACCACGCCCCTGCCAGGAGAGAAAGGCCTTGGGTTGGAGCTCAACCTAACACACTAGGAGGTTCTGGGGTCTCCCCCAAGGAGGGAGAGGAGAGAAGGAAGAGAGGAGGGACAAAGGAGAGAGCAGGGGAGGGGAGAACTCTAAATGGAGATGAGACTCACAGTGAGGCACTGGAGAAATTTCTAGAAGGGGAACTCAAGTGGAACTTGACAAGATGTAGGGATATTCATCTCTCAAGCCCTAAGGGGAGAAAAGTGTCCCAGGTAGAGGAAACAGCCAGGAAAGGGCAGAAAGGAAGGACAGAGGGTGCTGAGAGCTGGAGTCTGGGATGACAGGAGAGGGATGGAGGGAAAGGGGACCAGGAAGGAAAGAGGTTTCACGTGTTGAAAGGTCATTCGAACTGAAGAATGTGAATTTGATCCTGTAGGAAACAGCTGGTCAAAGATTTTAAATCACACTGAAAGTGCATGGTCAGGATGACATTTTCAAATATATTTGGCAGCCACACAGAGAAGGGTTGGGGGGCAGGAGAAAAAGCCACCACAGTGACCAGGTAGGAGTGACTGGTTGTAACCCAGCAGGCTGACAGGAGGGTGCGTTTCTAGGATGGTGAAGCAGCAGGAAAGTGGCTTCCTGGAGCACGAGGTCTGCGCCAGGGTGTGCTCTAAACGCTTTCCATTTTGTGAGTCTTTCCATCCTCACAGTCTTAGGAGGCAGGTACAACCAGCATCTCATTTCAGACACGCAGAGAGAGCACCCAGCTAAGGCTGCTAGGTAAACCACTAGAGGCACAGTTATAGTTGAATTGTAGATAAAGAATAATTTTTTAAGTGTCAGTACATTCCACGCTACATTGTATTTATTAAATCTGCGTCCTGAGGTCCAGAAAGATAAAGTAAGTTGTCCAAGATGTCACAGCCACCAAGTGGACCCTGCTGGGACCCTGACCAGGCTTTGCTGCTTTTGCAGGTGGACAGGTGGGCTCCTAGCCAACAGTAAAAGGACTTTCTAAAATGCAGTCTTGGAGAGACCTTACTGTTCATCTCAGGGAGAGGTCAACTATCAATTCAATCCCAGTGCTCTCAGAGGCATGGTAAGAACCGATCTGCAATTCTCCTCTAAGCCATCCTAACGCTTACAGCAAATTCCATGCCTTGTGACTAAGTCCTGAAATTCCCTGAACTACAAAGATTTCTCTGCCCTAAGGGTTCAGAACCTTTCTAAGGGTTGCCAGTTCTCTGTTCAATTAAACACTGTAATTAGGAACTTATTCAGTCTTGATCTTGAGACAATATACATTGATTGCTTTACCTACCTGTTGGTACTGGCCCGGGACATTAAATGCAATTTAAAAGAGATTTAATAAGGTTTAACCTGAGATGCAAATTACAGTTGTACTTTTAACATTAGAATGCTCTACACATGCAGCAAATGAAGGCTAGGGTTTGGCGCTAACATTGAGATGCGAAACAGGACTGCTACCCAAAAAGATCACTACTCTGAAGTGTTTGATGGGAACACAGACCCTGAACAATGCAATGAATGTTGTAAGGAGAGAATATAGAGGAGGCTACCAAAGTCCAGCGCCTGGAGGTCCTCCTGCTGAGGAAGCTCTTGAAATCGTGAAAACCTGGCTACTGGCAACTTGACCCTGACCTGCCCTGTCAGCAGTGCCTGAGAACTTGTCCCTGCCCAGACCTGGGAATCAGGATCTCATGCATTTTAACAAGAGTCAGGATAAGTCCTCTGTACTTCAAGTTTGAGAAGCACTGCATTAAGAAAAAGCAACTTTCATACTGAATGATAGATGGATGCAGTGAATCTGGAAGGAGAAATAGCTTCCTGGATGGGGTCAAAAGGGAAGGTGCTAGAACATCCCCCACCCCGTGGAGGGCATGGAGCTGACAACAGAGACAAACCTAGGAAACAATTCGAAATTTTGGTATGTTGAGTGCCCACTGGTACACAGAGAGGACAATGAGGTGACTGCCAAGGCCAGCAGAAGTAGCCCCAGAGAGGGAAAGTACAATTGTGGGTTTGTTTTTTTAAACTAAAACTTTAAAATGTATAAATAAAAGATAAAATGAAAAGACTAAATTATGCATGAATCAAACATTACAGACATAGCCTCCTGGGTGTGCCCATTCACCCCCTTTCCATTCACCTCTGTCCTTTTTGGACCTGATTACTATCTTGAGTTGGGTCTCACCATTCTTATGAATACTTTTATAATATTTATGTACATATTCACACATAGAAACAATATTGGACTGTTTTCAGGCTATATTACTAATGCATATTTTACTATGCACACAATAAATACTTTTATTTTCCAGTTCAACAGTATGCTTTTTGACATTTATCTATGTAGCACAAGAGGCTCTGGTATGTATTGTTCTGAAAAAGGAACCCAGGGCTTGCACACGCTAAGCATGTGCTCTTCTTCTGGGCTGCAGTCCCAGACCCAAGGTTAATTCATGTTTGACTCTCATAGTTTAATATGTCACTATCCATCTGTTCTCCCAGTGGTGGATGTTTTTATTCTGGGATAAACAATATTTATATGAGAGTACTATGGGTCTCCTTATGCACATACTCAAGCCTCTCTTGGGAGTATTTGTAGGACTAGAGTTGCAGGGTCATGGATAAACATATCTTCAACTTTGGTAATACTGTCAGATTGCCTCGAAATGTTTTCATCAGTTTACACCCCTAACAGGAAGTATGACTGCCTCTTCTTCTTCACATCTTTCCCAACACTGGCCTTGTCATGTTTAAAATGTTTGCCACTGTGATGAGGGGGTGATGGTATCTCACATTTGTTTCCATTCCCTCAATTACTAGTGAAGTTGGCATATTGTATATTTATTGGTTAATCAGGCTTTCTCTTTTGTGAATTGCCAATTTGTATCCACTGCCCACTTATCTATTAAGTGTCGACTCACATTGTTATGGCTTGTGTCTAGATGTCCTCCAAAGCTTCATGCAGTCATAGTTGGGTTTTTTTCAGAGATGGCTGGATCTAGACTTTGGAATTGATTCATGGTGCAATGTTAAATTCTTATGAACTGTTTCTCCAGGACAATACCTATCTGCCATGCCACGCTGCCTTGGAGCCAGCTGATTATAAACTAAAACCTCTACAAACTGGGCTAAATCAACCTTTCCCCCTTTAACTTTGGGTGCTGAATATTTTGTCTCAGCAATAAGAAAAAAATACTTAAAACAGATTTTGATAGAGAGAATGGCATCATTGCTATGATTATACATGACCATGTGGTTTAGGAGCCTTTAGAGCTGGCTTGTGGAAAGGGAAAGTTAAGAAAAGTTTACAGATGTCAGCTGAAACAGTAGAGCCAAACTGCCTGAGGCTGTACTTGATAAGCAATTCCAGCCAGAGCTCAGAAGCCCAGAATGCTGATAAAATCCTGTGGGTAAAGATCAGAGTCAGGAGGTTTCTGCTGAGAAGGACTGCACTGGTTGGTAGACTCCAGACAATGTGTGTTATGGATTGACAGAAAGTTTGTCTGCATTTTGCTCCTGTCCAGGGACTCTGCCTGAGACTGAGATTAAGGGTAGCAGACTGATTAATCTCATAAAAGAAATTTCAAAGCAGTCTAAAGTTGAAGCAGGGGCATGGCTACTGTCGGGGGTTTTTTAGCCAGACTTATGTTGAGAATACAGAGTAAAGAGCCCAACAAAATTATTTAAGATATTTTAAGTTCGGGGGGAAAAAAACAAAGACAAATGAACAACAAAAAGAAACACCTCCAATAAAATTGTAGCCTGCCAAGATAAAGCATAGGAAAAATTGGTCACTAATAAGACTAACACACACACAAGTATTTCCAAAATAGGCAACAAAAAATATGACCTAAAGACAACAAAAGAACAGTAAGACTCCAGGCTTTGTAGCCTAAGAGTTAAAGGTAAAAATCTTTACTTCATTTTTTTTTTTTTTTGGTACCAGAATCAAACAGGCAGGCTCTGTGCCCCTGAGTTATATCCCAGGTCCCTAAAATCTTTACTTTAAAGGAGAATTCCCAAGCACACCATGTTCCAGAACAGCAGCAGCCTGAAGAAGTTGTTCCTCAAAATTTAGTTCATAGACACTCGACCTCTACAGCCTAGAGAGAAGGCAGGCTTAAATGTTAAAAACGTTTAACTTTCTTTTCATTTATACAGGGGCTTACAGCTAAAATTTGCCTTAAATCTCAGAAGGGACTTTAGACTTAGACTTTTCAGCAATGTTAAAACTGTTAAGACTTTGGCAGCTCTTAAAGATAGATTTACATAAAAAGATGTACATAGACTTTGGGTGGGTGCTAGGGGCAAAATATGGCTTGTGTTTAGAGGTACCCCTCCAGAGCCTCATGCAGTCATAGGTACGGCCTTTTTAGAGGTGGCTGGATCTAACACGTGTGAGGCTAAAATTGATTCATGCTACAGTGCTAAGATCAAGAGCACTAAGATTTAAGGTATAAGTGCTACTTGCCCTAACTAGTCTGAATAAGGTATGAGATTTAAAAAAAAATCTGTGGTTGTCCCTTGTTGCTTTGCTATCTTCTGCCTGCCATACACAGTTTCTCTTCTGCAATGCCTGTCTGTCAGGTCACCTTGCCTTTGAGCCAGCGAACTAAAACCTCTACAAACTGCAAGCTAAATAAACCTTTCCCCTTTTAACATTGCATATTGGGTATTTTGTCTCAACAACAACAAAAAATAGCTAAGACACATGTTATGGTTTGAGAACTGGTGGTCAACTTAATGCCAGCTGGATTACATCAGCATGCATTGAGAGAAGATGCTCCATCTGAGGAGGGTTGCCAGGATAAATAGGTAGAGAAGAAGGGAGGTGTGGAGAGGGTTGAGGAGTTAAGGAGGCATTGTGGGTTCTCCTACGAGTTGCAGTCTGAGCTGTTGGTTCTCCTGGAGAAGCTTTGGTCTTCACATTGAGCATTACTTCCTGGCTCCAGAGGGGAAGACATGTGCTGCTTGGTCTCCAGGATGAACTCATCATGCTGCTTCCTGGCACGTACCTGACTGTGCTTGTCATCAGAGGAGCTCAGGGCCTTCGTGTCGCTGAGGACAGCTGTGGTGCCTTTCAGGCTAGCCCCGCTCTTTGGTGTGAGTGTGACTTCTCAGCTCCAGCATAGCACCTTCATCCCACTAGCATAGCTCCTTCATCCTGATGGCATAGACTTTCTGGCTTCCACCACTGACCTTTGGGTCTTCCCGGCACAGATCCATAAAAGAGACTGGCGTAAGTCCTTCTTGTGGGCTCTGGACCTCCAGTTGGACTCGTGGGAGGCACTGTCCTGAGCTCTGGGTTTTTATCTGGACACATGTGGGAGATTGCCATTGGGTTTAGGCTCTTGACTAAATAATCTATGTCTTTGGTGTTGCGGATAGATTTCTTGCATTTTCCTGTGTTAACTCCCGGTGACCATTATAAAAATTTTATAAACTCCATGTCCTAATCCTAGTTGTTCTCTGTGTACAACCCCTGACTACAACAACACGTATGATGCAGAAAGCTGATTAAAGAAAAATTCTGAAGCCACATATGGTGGCATGTGCCTATAATCTCAGCAGTTGGGAGGCTGAGGCAGGAGGATCACTAGGTACTTGAGGCCAGCTTGGGCTCCATAAGTGAATTCCAGGGCAGCCTGCGCTATATAGTGAGACCTTGTATTAAACCAAACCAAAACAAAACCAAAATTCTGAAATGTTTTAAATTTAGTTATAAAGGCTGGAGGATGAAAAGGAGGAGAGATAAGGGAGCTTGATTCACTAACAATAGTGGATCAGATTAATGAAAGACCGTTCCACATTGCTGAACTCCAGCAACCTGGACTCCAGGCTCTCAACCACCGGGGGAGCCCATATCCTGCTTTTACTGAAATCTTTGGGCTGTTACAACATGCCAACCAATCCAGAAACAAGTCCTTTTTCACCAATTGCCTCCCTGGCCCCCAACTTCCCCCACTTCACATCCTGCTCCTCTGTCTACAGCCAATGTAGGTTCGATGTAAACAATTTATACTTTCATTGCAAATATATCCTTAGCTCTAGATCCAGTGGATATTTTCCCAGTCTCAGCGAGCCCTGTGGCTGGTACTTGGGAGAACTTGTCCCTGGACCTGCCCTTTCTCTGTGGCAGTTCGATAAATCCTTGTATTTCAGAGTCCTACACTTCAGGCATCTCAATGGAACATTATTCATACATTCTGGACGCTACTCTTTGATTAGTTATCTGTATCTACAGTTTTTCTCTTGGGCTTTGGCAGTCTTTTTCATGTCATTCAGAGTATCTTTTTTTTTTTTGTACTTAAATTTCAGGTTTTAGTATGATTGAAGAAGCACATGTTTCCGTTTTTGTTTTGCACATATGCCTGGGGTTTTACTCCCTTAACTGATATTAAAATGACAGCTTCCATTTTTCTGCTATAGGTTTCAAAGGTTTGGGTTTTGCATTTGGACCTGATTTATGTTTTCTCATATTGATAATCTGTTTCCCACAATGATTTATTGGCTGCTCCATTCTTTCCCTCTGAGCTATCATGTCATTTCGTCCATAGGTCAAAATCTCGCCACCTGTTACTCTTCCTGCCTGCTGGCCAAGTGACTTTTCCTGCTGGTAGGCCACACAGTTCTCGCACTGAGGACTTAAACAAGGGAGAGCAGCTGAGGGGTAACACTTCCAGCAGCCTGGAGATTCTTCACACTTGGCTTTTCTTCATGAACTCTGGAATCATCTTGTCAAGTTACACACACACACACACACACACACACACACACACACACATGCTGAGATGATGATTTCCATTGTACTCAACCTATAGAATAATCTAGGGGGAAAGTTTACACCTTTAAAATGAGCATCTCATCCTAGTTTGAGGATTTTCATTTATTTGTTCATAGTTTTTCATTCATTAGGTCTTACATCATTCTAGAAATCTTATTTTTTTTGTACAGGGATTGAACTCACAATGTCATACTTGCCAGGCAGGCGTTCATGCCTGCTGAGCAAAATCCTCAGCCCCTCCTCTTTGTTTCTTCCTCTTGCCTGATTGCTTAAGCTAAATTTTGAGCACTGTGCCTATTTTTACACAACTGCAGAACACAAGAGTTACGGGGTCAAGGAGGTCTCCATTTGAATTTCCAAGGCAGCCTGGGAGGCTGGGAAAGTGTGTGACAGAGTCAAAGTCCCTGAACGGAGGCCCTAGACGGGGGAGGCGTGATGCTTTGGGGGTGTGGCCAAGGCCTCAGTGAAAACCCCTGGAAGGTGGCGATGCCAGAATGTGAAACATGAGCTGAAGAAAGCCACCAGAAATGAGTGGAGCCAACCCCATAGAGACCAAGTGGTCTGCAGGCAGGAATGCCACAGGACTATTGGTTATGCAGGCCCTCCAGAACTGAGATCTTAGCACCACGTGCCTTGCAGTGTGTGGGATGGACTACAAGACTTAATGTTTGCCCTGATGGATTTCAGCCTTACTGTGGTCCAGTTCTTTTCTACTCCTCTATTTTTTCTCTTTGGAATAGGAATGTTGATCCTATACCATTGCATGTCTTTGGAATATGTAACTTGTTTTTTATTTTTGTGTTGATGCATAGATAAGTGTGTGATTCTCAGAGGAGACTTGTACTTAGATTTTTGATCAACACTGGAACTTTTGAGACTTTGAGGAAGGAATTATTGCATCTTGCATTGTAAGCAAGACAATTACATCATGGTAAGTGGAACTATGACCTTGTTGTTATGTTTAGTTGGAGATTAAGTGTGACTTGAGGTGATGGGTTAAGTGTCAAATTCATAATGAGTGGACTTCTGTCAGATAATCTTAGTTGCCAATTTGTTTGGATTAGGAGGTTTCTGGAGAGGTGATTAGATCATGGGATGCTATGCTCACCAGGGGGTTAATCCATTAATGTTCATAGTTGAATGTGCTCCAATGATGTGGGACCTGGTGGAGGTAAGTCTCCGGGAGCATGCGTCTGGAGGATGCATCTCTGTAACTCTTCCTCCCTGCCCTTCTTTCTGACCACCATGAACTGAGCAGCTTTCCTTCATCATGCTTTTGCCAAGATGTCTTTGCTTTGGAAAGAGCTAACCATGGATTGAAACCTCTGGAGCCAGGAGCCAAATTAAATCTCTTCTCCTTGAAGTTAAGAGTGTTGGGAATTTTGTCTCAGCAACCAGAAATATGACCAGTACAAAGTGACATTCTTGCAATATCCCCCATCTGTTATGGTTTAAATCTGAAACGACTCCCTACGTTTCATGTGTTTGAAAGATGAGTCGCTGTGGGCATAACCCAGAAGGGTATCTCCTTCCCTGATCCTCTCTTGACTCTCTACTTCATGGAAGCTGTCTTGTGACACACCCCTTCCACCATGCCACTTCCGGCCCAGAGCCAGCTGACAATAGACTGAGACCTCTACGAACTGCATGCTGAAATGAACTTCTCCTTTAAATTGTGGGTGTCAGGTATTAAGCTTTGGGGGTGGGTGTCCTAGCAAGGAGGAAAGCTTCTAAGATACCATCATATTGGCCACAGTGTCCCACAGTTGAGCCTAAGAACAGTAAATTACGACTTACCTCACTATCAGAAATCTGGAAAAGGATGCGGTTTCACCTTTTGTTTCCTTTAAAGTTAAGGAATAGAGAGAGAATTGGCGTCTCAGATGCTGAGAGCTCTTTGGACTATAATATTCTGTAATTTAATTTTGTAGCATCTTCCCAAAGTATGGGACACACAAGAATAAAAGAGGCAAAAAGTATGGGTCTTTTGACAGCTTCAGGCCACTGAAGTGGGTCACAATGATCCTGACAAAAAAGCATCAGAGCTATCCTAATGGAAGGCTGAGTTCTTGGAGATGCCAAAAAATATTCAGAATGTCATAATAATGTTTATGTTATAAATAAGTAGTTCTAGAAGTCTCCTCTACTCAGTTTCTCATAAAATCCAGAATAACATAGTATCACATTTTAAATAGAGGAGTGTGTGTGTGTTTGTAATTATGTATCTGTAGCATATATTTCTAGAAGACTCCTTCAGTCCAATGGGGGAAAATATAATCAAGGAATGTAAGAAATTAAACATATGGTAAAATTCAGTCTAAACCTGAAAATTTAATTCATTCTAATATGAGTAGAAGAGCAGTGCTCTAGCTGGAGAATTTCAGCTTTGTCTCCTGTGATTCATAGGCTGAGTCATTTCGGTACATTGTCAGTTACAAAGGAGATGCGTTTCACGGCAGCAAGATGCTGCATGCAACGTCAGAATGAATGAATTCACATCATAGCTTCCCCTAACAGGCTGCCAGCCTCTATGGATATTTGTCTGCAAACATGAAGGAGGTATTTGAGAACAGAGAAGAGGCAGCAGGCCTTCACAAGTCTGAAACTCAGTTCTGTGAACTTTAAAAATAAGTGCTAAGTGATCACTGTGTTAGAAATAAGCCAAAATGTCAAGATTTCCATTTAGGAATTTTTAAAGTGTTAAATTCTTCTGTGATCTGTCTTAAGAAAAAAAACTTTCAGAAACTGCAGATGCAAGAACTAGATTTTGGACACTGGAGAATTCTGTGCCTTCTGCATTTGAGTCAGTATTTATTTTAAATAAACGTAAACTATCAAGACTGTTCAGATCTTTATGTAAAATTTGCATCTCTTCTATTCTTAGACTGGGCGTGGTGACCTAGTTTCCTGTAAGACCCTGTTACCTGTACACAATAATCCCACCCTATCTTCATCCATACATTTAACCAGTGCTTCTACCATACAAATATTATAAAAAGTACAATTCTTCTGAGTTAAAGGTAACTCAAATATAAACCATGGCAGATGCAGACCAGAAAAGGAAAGACATGAAGAGCAATGGAGAATCAAAATGCTATAGTCTGAATTGTGACCCTCCCAAATTTATGTGTTGAAGCGCTCGCCCTCAACATGACTGTGTCGGAGGAAAAAAAGACCTTTAAAGAGATAATTAAGGTTAAAAGAGCTCTCGGATGGAGCCCTAATCCAATCAGACTGGTGCCCTTAGAAGAAAAGGAAGAGACTCAGGATGGCTACGCACCCACCACATATGAGGTTACGGTGAGAAGGTGGTCATCACCCTTCTTGGCCAAAGAGACATGGTTCTGGAGAAACTGATTTTGCCAACACCTTGATCTCTGACTCTGGAAGAGAAAGAAAATTAAGCTGCTGTTTAAGCACCTCAGTGCAGTAGGTTGTTATAGCAACCTAAACAGACGGATACAGGAAGTTACATTTATTAATCAACCAC
Organism: Cavia porcellus; assembly: GCF_034190915.1. NCBI lineage: Eukaryota > Metazoa > Chordata > Mammalia > Rodentia > Caviidae > Cavia > Cavia porcellus. The sequence continues at coordinate 36,350,465 of NW_026947504.1, read as the reverse complement.
TGTGGCAAGCATTGCCAAAACTCTCAGCACATGCCATTAATTTATTCCTCATAATAGCCCCTCAAGGTAGGTAAAAGTCAAGAAAAATCACAGAGAAGCAGCTGGCTCAAGGTGACACAATGCTGGACTGTGAAACTGTAGTGTGTGTTTGATTTCAAAATTCATACATTTTTCACTGTTAGAGATTTTCAAATATCAGTATGCAGCAGAACCATCAAGGGAGTTGGGTAAAGGTGCATGACAGGCCTCTGTCCTACCCAAGATCTACTGAATGAATGAATGTCCATAAGCTCCAAGAAATGCCAGTTGACACCCCCACCTCCACCCCAGTCCATGAGGCTGGGTAAAGAAAGTTTCCTTGTCTCGTGGTTTTTCAGTATTCCATGAGTGGCAAAGTGGACACCTGAGATTAGCAAACTAATTAATGTCTTTCTTATTCTGTCAAATTTTCTTATTTTTTCACCAATTTTTGTAAGGAAAAATTTCAGCAACAAAACTTCAAACCCTAAAATCACCTCTGGACATCATCTTGGATAATCACACAACCACACTGGTCCTTGTCCCAAGACTTTTGCTCTACATGCTTAGGTATTTAGATTTTTTTAAATTTTTATTTAAGGAGAAAAAAGAAAAAAAAAACAGAAAAAGGGTACAAGTTATACAGAATTTCAGAAAAAATAAACAGTAGGAAATCACTAGTTAATAGATTACATATTGCCATCTTAGAAACAGTTGTTCAAGTTACAAAATTAAAGCATATAAAGTGGACATTCAAACAGTGAGACTGCAAACAGTTCTGTTCAATGATCTAACAAAACTCAGAAATATGGTTATCTATCTTATACACTTAAATATACATGCAGTTATGTCCTTTAGAGCACTTTCTTTTCCTCTATTTTGTACAATGACAATTACACATTTTGGGTTTTATTACTCCCACAGTTTTTATTACTTTTTTTTTTTGAAGAGAGTAAAACCAAATGTGACATAACAGAACAGAGTCAGTCAAATCAAAAGGATGGACATAGTACATAATGTAAAAACAAAATACAAGGTGATCAACAATGTTACCATAATGTCTTTTGCTATCTTAAAAAGAATTGCCTATATCATCAGTTATAATAAAATTGAACAAAACAGAAAATAATAAAACCAAAACATTGAAGACATTAGAGGACTTCAAAAGAAGATAATAGTCAACCAGAATAGACATCATAATGAATCTTATTGTCTTCACAGTTTTGTCTATACTTTCGAACTTGGTACTATCAAGCAAAACAGAATAAGGGAAAATCAGTCAAAACAAGATGCTGAGGGCAATACAGGTTTCAAATCAAGTTAATAGGAAATCAAAGTGGTTTACTATAACATATCCTGCTATTTTTATTTATTTTTCCCTTAATTAAAAGCATAAAATGAGAAAGTAAATAATTTAAAAAAAGGAGATTGAGATAAAAGAGAGCATAACAACAAAACAGCGCAGGTCAAAACATAACCATTTAAGCAAAATAGTGTTTCACCACAAGATAATCCCGACATAAAAGTAGTTACCATAGTGTCTCTTTCCTTGAAATCTTTGAGAATAACTTCATATACTGTAGCATCAAACATATCAAGACAATGTAAAACTGTTCAAGAGAATGACAGTATTACAAGGTATTTAGAAACAACTAACAGGTATTTAGATTTGAGTGTAAGAATTACTAGCATAGAATTTTCTGCAGTTACTGGCTCATTTGTTATTAGCTGCATCCAATAGAACACATCAGTGCATAAAAATATGAAATTATTTATGAAAAACTTATAACTATACCCTAATACTTAATGATTTTTCAATATGGAAATCTGTTTATTTTATTCTCATCAAATTGTGTGCACCCATAGTTATTTTTGGCTATTGGATTATTATTTTTTTTGCAGGGAATTAGACAAATACCAGATATTTCCCAACTATGTTTCCTGAGCTGTCTAATTAGTTTCACTGAGAAAGATACTTACGTGTATGAGCTAGCCCATTACTTTCTTAACATCAGAAATATTTTTTCTCAGTATATATCATATCCTAGAAGGCATGGATTCACTAAAATGCTTCACAAATAGTCAGGAATGTAATTTCCTTCCATGTGATGTTCTTGAGGCCTTATTTTTAATTTCTTTTCCACTACTTTAAGCATGCAATAAATTCAGAAACCCACTTAGACTTCCAGGATTGTTAGCTAGTTTCCAAACTGTTTCTCCAGCGACAACATAGTAAAAGGAACCAAGAAAATGGTAAAAAATCAACAACACCGTTCATCAGCTATCCCCTCCCTCTGACACCTTGGGCTGAGCAGAAATGGACTGTGGTGGTTAATTAATTAATGATCAGCAAACACTCAGCTGATCTGAGTCAGCATGGTTGCAGGAGCAATGTAAGGGGAGAACAGGAGAGGAGAATCTTGCTCTGATTTCCCTCAGTAGAGCTTTGCTGCAACTAATTTTCCTTGTGGCTACTTTTCTTCAGAGAAGCTTCTGTTATTCTCCTCAGCTGAGCTTTGTCTTCCTCTTCTCCAAGGATGGCTGCTGCTCTCTTGGCCAGAGCTCTGGTCTTCACCTTTGCCTTGAGCATCATCTCTGAGTTCTTGGGACTGATTCTTCGGCTTCCAACATTGGCCTTTTGCCCTGCAGGTGCAGAATCTAGCCTTTCACTGTGGCCCGTGAGCTTTCCAGGGCAGACCCTTAATTCTTCCATTGTGGATTCCTTGGCCTCCTGAGAGGGACACTGCCCTGGGATTCAGGCCCTGGCTGAATTCTTCAGACCTCTAGCACATGGACAGATCTCCAGCACTCTTCCACATTTGACTTAGTGGGGAAATAAGGATGGAGACTCTTGTAAATGTCTGTGTCTTGCATTAAATCTATTCTCTTGCAAACACTGACTGCACCATGTACCCCCCACATGAGGATCCCCCAGCCTGTACCCTCCCCAGCAGCACCCCAGACAGGAGAATGAAGTTGGCTGGAGACAAGCAAGGAGGCCGCTGTGTGGAGCAGGTCTTCAGTGCCATCCCAGCTCTTCTTTGTCAAAAGCAAACAAATGCAAGATGAACGTGGCTCCCCAAGAAGATCCGAGAGAGAATAAACAGCCTGCAGCACCCACACAGAAAGCAGGCTCTATTAAAGGAACAGATCTATGTGAAGGCCATTGAGTTGCATATTTTTTAAAAAGGTATATTTTGTCCACGTGAATTCTTATCCTCAATATTAAAAGTTTGAATGAGGAAAAAGTCTACATTAAGAAACAGTGACGTCATGAGTCCCTGTATCAAATAAATAAATAAATCCAGGCAGGCTCTGGATTTAGCTCAGTACAGAGTTGCTGGGTTCCATCCCTAGAACCAGGGAAAAGAGAGAGAGGGAGAGAGAGAGAGATGGTCCATTTTAGATACACAAAGAAGGAAAAGAAAGATGTAAATGTAGGGACAGAGGAAATCTTTAGGTAGGATTAACTTGGGGAATCAGGCCCTATTTAAGAAGTAAAAGAGAAATAATATAGCAAGAAGCCAAACCCACAGTCTGCAATTTGACACCTGTCTCTGTGAAGCTGCAGGGCTTATTCTTAAATTCCGCTTTATGTAGGTTACTTCCCCTGAAGGAAGTTACTGCATTTCCCCTATTAGCCCTCCTAACCCAAGCCCCTGGCAGTGAGCCTACCAGCCAATCAAGTATCCATCCAAGTGTCCATCATGAAGGTATGGAGATGGGACCCCAATCCTCTAAAAGTGAGACTGCTGGCCAGCACTCAGCGACGTCCTGGCTCTGGCCCCCCACTCCTCCAGAGCAGCTCCCTCTTGCAGTATCTACAGTATAGTTACTTTGCTTTGCATTGGTCTTTTGACTCCTCTTCCTCTTTCAATGTCAATCACAAGCCTGGCAAGAGTGAATATGAGGACCCCGGGCCCCAGACCCACAAGACACAACATAAGGGAAGAATAAGTTTATGTGCATGCACATACATACACGCATGCAAAGCAACTGAAACCCCAAGACAGAGATTACCTCGGTCTCAAGAAAAAGCAGACTGGTTCAAAGGGTGCTGTATCTGCAAGCTCTTTTGTGTCCCCGCATGCGCTGTCATGACTCAAGTCTTAGCAAACAACAGGAGACTCTGTCCAACAGCCAAAGAAGACTTTGGTTCCTACGGTAGCATAAGATGACAGGATACTCAAGATTTAACTTAGTATCTTCTACTTCTGCTCAGGGGGTATAAGGAAAACCTTGTGCTGCAGGCTGGACCTTAATGTCCCCCAGAGTTTGTATGTTAAAAGCTTGGTCCCCAGCTGATAGTGCTGATTGGAGGTGGTGGAAGCCCTAAGATGTGTGTCTGAGTGGCAGAAGTAAGTTTTGAATATCTGACTAACACATCTTCTTCGGCTTGGAACTGTATTTGTATTATCTGTTTCCCAGTACTATAATGAAATACCTGAGGCTTGGTAACTTTTTAAAAAGCTTATTTAGCTTACATTTCTTAGGTTCAAGCGCATAGTATCAGTACTGACTCTGGTGAGGATGTCAGTGCAGGTAAAATCACAATGGTGAAAGCCAGAGAGAGAGAGACAGACAGACAGACAGGCAGGCAGGCAGGCAGGCAGACAGAAAGACAGAGAGTGGGCCTGGCTCTACCTCCTAAGGTTATAACACCTCCCAACATCACCACAATGAGGCTCAATCTTCAAGCATATGAATTCCTGGGGGACAACCCACACTCAAACCATAACACTACAGGATAAAAGCCTGCTCTTCTATGCCTCAGCTTGACCATGAATCGCCCCACTTGTGACACTCTGTGACAGCCCATAAGGGGGAAAAATCCTACTGTCTCCTTTATAAGCGAATTATATGAATAATCTTTTTGGAGTGAACTTCAGCCATGAATCTAGCTTCCTTGGTTAGCTCTGTCCTGTTTGTGCCTCAGTCATTTGGTTCCATGCCCTGCTCCCCAACCCTTGAGCCAAGTGATGTGTTGGCTCTCCAGGCAGAACTGACTGAAAGGGCTCTAGGGTCCCCCTCTAGTGAATACTGCCCCTCTGTTATAAAGCTGTGAAAGACTGTCACAAGTCTCTGGACCCAAGGACTAGGTCAAGTTTAGCAAGCATGGTGCCTGTTACATACATTTCTTTTAAGATCATTGCTACCCTCTGAATCATTTCAAATATCTCCTTTCAAATAATCCTGTTTTTTCTAACCCAAGACATCAGTTCTTGTTGCTTGCTGACCTTAAGTGACCAACTCCCAGAAAACGTGCCCTGAGGAAACCTACATTGCATTTAGCAGTGCAATGGGTAGGTGTGGGATGCAGCTTAGCAGTACAGTCATACTTAGCATGAAGAAGGCCTTAAATTCAATCCCAGCACCAAAAATAAGATAAAATTTACAGAGAAGTGCAATGTGTAATTGTTATGTGGTCTGGGAGGAGGTACACTAAACCAGAAAGAAAAGAGTGGCATGATGCTGGAAGTGGGGTCCCCAAAGGAGGTAGTGCTTTGCTCTGTTTTTAGAATGTATATCTTTATAATTTTTTTAAAATCCCAAGAAATGCTTTATAAGTGGAGAAAATTTTAATTGCAAAAAATAATTCTTTCCTGAACAAAAAAAGTATACATAGCCATAAACCATTTAAGAGGAATGAATTAATTCTCAAAGCCTTCATATGTGAGTCTGCTTATCTCAAAAATACTGTATGCTATATTTAAGGTATATTGAAAAGTAAGGAAAGATAAAGGATAAGAGTGTCACTCATTTCCCCTTTCTTGTTGAAGAAAAAGAACATGGTCTGTAGTGAATGTGCCCTACTCCCCTGTTCTGGTGGAAGACAATGGTGACATACCAGTAATTCCAAGAGAAGCAAAAATTGTTTATCATCTGTGACCAACGCAGTCTCTGACGGAAGAACTGTCCTCTGTTCTCTAGAAGGAATTTCAGAAAATACTTCTCAGGGAAGCAGAGAGATTTGGGACAGACTCGGGCTGATGAGTGACCACTTTATGTTAGCTCTATCTGGTCTTCCTCCTTTGGCACAGAGGTGTTAGTTGAGGTGACGTCCTTAATAAAGCCATCCCCAGGCCCTAGCAGCTGCCCAGTGATTAGCTCTACTTTCCACGAACACATTATCCACGGTAGTGGCCTCTGCTCTGCCTGTGGTGAGGATGACTCAGCTACACTCGCTCTCCTAACCCCTTGGGACAGGATGACTCCGTGATCCTGCCCCTGAGTGATACTGCCACTTCCTGAAAGCCATAGATCAATGGAAGCGGATCTCTGGTGAATGGAATCTTTTGTTTCTATTTATTTTTCATTAACACTTGAAACTAGACTTTTCTTCAGTATACTTTTACATTCTACAAAATCAACTCTAATAGACAGGTCTTTGGGAATTAAAGAGAGCATTAAAGAATCTGTGCATTCCATATACCTTGCTGGTACTGACAATATGAGTTTTTTTTAAAGAGAATTATAAAAAAACAATAAAAATGATACAGAATTTCAAAACAAGATTAACAATGGCTATTATATTGCATATTGTTGTCTTCAATGTTATCTTAGTTACTTGCTGAGACAAAATACCTGATGATCAAAATTGGAAAAGGAAAGGTTTGTTTCTTACAGTTTTTGGAGGTTTCAGTCCACACTCAGTTGGCTCCAAGGCAGGGTGGCATGGCAGGCTGCAGTTCATGGCGGCTGCAAACGACAAGGCAGAAACTGGCAAGAGAGCGAGACACACGTTCTTCCTGCCATTACATCACATCCTGGCTGCACCCCTAGGTGGGTGAAGCACTGACACCATCAATCCAAGCACTACACAGTGAACCAACCACAGATTCATAACGTAAACCCATGAGGCCTGGGGGCCACCCACATAAACCATGACAAACATAGTTGCTTATATTACCAGATAAAGGCTTGCAAAATTGATCAAACAATATAAGCACTGACTATTCATTTTGATAAACTAATACAGCAGTACAATTATCTTAATTATCTTGTATCTTCCTTCTTTCCTTTTGAACAATTTTTTCCCTTTCACAATATCTATTGTAGATTTTAGATCTTACTTATTTTTCAGTTTCTTATACTAGGGAGATAATACAGTATTTACACATGCAAGTGTGATTTATTTCACTCAGGAGTATGGTTTCTAGTTTCCTTCATTTACCTCCATTTATCTTTCTTCATAGCTGAGTAGTACTCCATTGTATAAAAATCCCACATCTTTTTTAACCATTCCTTGGTTGATGGGCATTTGGGCTGTTTCCAAGATTTGATTATTACAAATTGTGCTGCTGTAAACATGGGTGCACATATATCTCTGTGGTATGATATTTTCAATTCTTCTGGAAAAATTCCCAGAAGGGGAATACCTGGGTTGAAAGAGACCTCTAATTCTAGTTTTTCTGAGGAGTTGCCACACTAATTTTTGAGGAGTTTACATACACGGTGGTTGCACCAGCCTACACTTCCACCAACAGTGGAGAAGGGTTCCTTTCCCCATAGCCCTGCCAGTATTTGTTATTGGATGATTTTTTTGTTGATAATCATTCTTTCTGGGGTGAGATGATATCTCAGTGTCATTTTAATTTGCATTTATCAAATGACCAATGATGTTGAACATTTTTTAATATATGTATTTGCCATTTATATTTCTTCATCTGAGAACTATGTATGCATCTCAGATGCCTATGATTGAATTGTTTATTCAAATTTGGGGGGGGCCTGATTTTTAAAAATTCTTTATATGTTCTAGATAGAAATACTTTGTCCTAGGGACAGTTAGCTAAAATTTTTTCCCAACTCATGGATTTTCTTTTCACTCTGCTGTTGATTTCTTTTGAGGTGTGAAAACTTTTTAATAAGATGAGATCCCAGTTGTTTATTCTTTGAAGTATTTCTCTTACAGTTTGGTTTATGTTCATGAACTCTTTGACTACCCTTATGTCTTCAGGATTTCTATCTACTTCCTCTTCCAGCAGATTTAGTGTTTCTGTTTTAATATTTAGATCTTTGATCCATTTTGACTTTAGTTTAGAGCGTGGTGAGAGGCATGGATCTAGTTTTAGTCTCTGGCTTGTGTAGTGCCAGTCTTTCTAGCACCATTTATGAACGAGGCTGTCTTTCTCCCAGTGAACATGTTTGGTCCCTTTGTCAAAGGTGGCTGAGTGTGTCTGTAGTTCTGTCTGCATCTCCTAATCTGCTTCATTGATCTTCAGGTCTGTTTCTTTGCCAGTATCATACTGATTTTATCACAATAGATTTGTAGTAAAATTTTAAGTCAGGGTTTGTAATCCCCCCTGTCTTGTCTTTGTTGCCCAAGATTGCCTTTGCTGTTCTAGGTTTCTTCTGGTTCCAAATGAATTCCTGAGTGTTTTCTCTAGATCCATGAGGTATGCTAATGGTGTTTTGATTGGGATTGCATTAAGTCTGTATCACAGTTTTGGGAGAATGGCCATTTTCACAGACAATGTGAGTTTTATCTTCTTTTCTACAAGAGAGTTGATGAAGCCCAAGTTGATTTTATGTAAATAAATTAAAGAATGCTCACAAAGATGGAATAAAAATAAGAGCCAAAAACTGAAATTTATCCAAATTATAATGATCATATATCCTTCACTTATAACCCATGTTTCGACTCTTACTGCTGTTTGTTTTACTGAAGGGAAAGCAATATCAATAAAGCTAAGTATGTGCAAATATTTGTATGTCAGTATCAAGTGTGAAGGCTTACAGCCCCCTCACAGTGGTACCTAGATTATGACACAGGAATTGTCTAAACATCAGTGCAGCATTGTTAATTAGCAGTATCAGGTTTATGCAAGGGATGGCACACACACACACCAGAACAGTGTCTCTTATCCCATGTATTAAAGAGAGGGTGCCCACTGGATTTATCCCACGCATTCATCAAGGCTGGAATGATTCATGATCAAAGCATCAAAATTAGATCCTCCAGGGCAGCTGTTTCTCCCTAATGCCATTTATAGGGTTCCGCCAATTTGGAAAATGAAAAAGACAATAAAAATATCAATTGAGAACTAAGATACAGACTGTATCTAAAATCATAATATATGACATGTAGAGCCATCTATATCATAATATCTTATGTAGTTTTCCAAAAGTCAACTTAGATGTAGCCAAATCTTGAACAACAGTTATGATTTCAAAATGGCTCCGCCGCCAGTCTCCACCTACCCCTAAACATAGGGCTCGGGTGGGGGTGATTTTCTACCTCATTTCTGACTTTTTTCCTCTTTTGCCATTTTTATTAAGGGTCTTGGATCGACTTCTCAGTCGCAGTCTCCTCCACATTTCATGCTGATGTGATCATAACAGTCCTAACAAAGCAGGTAATACTTAAGAGCCATAATTCTTGTCTTCACTTTATAGACAGAACAAATGAGGCCAGAGATGCTGTGACTTGCCCAAGAGCCTGTTAGTCAGCAGTGAAGTTAGAGCTGAGATTCCGAAATCTTAGCTCTCAGCACAGCATTCTCTAAAGAAGATTGAGCAATACTAATTGGATAATGCATATAAAAGGTCAAAGGAAGGGTCCATTCCATCAGCCTCACCTCACCCTTGCATCATACGTCTTCCTACAGACATAAAACCATATTATTGAGATGTTTCTACCAATACATAAGGGTTGAATCTTGTTGGCCACGAATGTCTATTTCAAGCCTAAAGTCCTATGAATTTGTATTGTGAATTTGCCATAAATTTCTCAGCAATCACATTAGTATTTCAGGCCTTCTGAGGCTAGAAAAAGAGAAGATTAGCTAGGAGACTCCAATGGCCTTGATTCAGTAATTGCTTTCATGTAGTTAGCAGCAGGCTTTTTTGGCCAGTGATGATTAATTCAATTTTCTTCTGCCACAACTTGTTTAAAATATTTTCTTTACATAATCTCCTATTAAAATTCTTCTGATTAAAAATACTGAGATGACATATGGGCATAAATGGAAAATTTCAGCGATTTCCATGGAGGGAGGTTAACCTCAGAACCTACTTTTAATTCTCTATGGACAAGCACCAGTGAGCCAAAATGACAACAAAGTAAGAAATATTCTATGGGAATGAGTGTAATAATGGCCCTTTTCCATTGTACAAGGATACTTAGGCTCTAGTGGCCCTAGACACACCTACCATTGCTCCAAAGGCAATGAGTTGATTGAACCCCATAACTGGGATAGTCACGACCCACAGATTTTTCATGAGATGAGTCCAATTACCCCTCTGCCTTAAGGTGAGAGGTTTTGGAGGGAGAGAAGAGATGTTCCCTCCTCTGGTTTGTTCTTATTACATCTAATGCCAGCTCAAGTGATGTCATAGGCCTGAGAGGGCCCAGAGCTGTCCCTTTTACCTGCTGCAGTCTTACAGGACCCGGTGACTTCTGAGGGCCCAGACCCTGTGCTGCACAGCCCCTTCCCTGAAATACTGTGTAGATGTGTAGCGCTGGCAGCTCTCCCTGGCATGGGGCACTGCACACACATCTCCAGGAGAAGCCCGGGGGCTGCTGGAGAACAGCCTGGAGTTTACACTTCCCCTCCAAGGCCATGTTCTCATCTAGGTGAGGAGTTCAAGGAAATATTTTGCATGAGACATACAGATATCTTTTGGAATCAAAAATAAATCCAGCCATTTTCAACCATGGAGACAGATTTTCCACTCGTGTTTCACGTACATGAGAGTTGACTGCAGGGCTGGGGGTGTAGCGCGGTGGTAGACTATGTGCTTAGGATGCACGAGGTCCTGGGCAGGGTCCATTACAGCCTCTGCCTTGGACATTGCCAGCTGTCAAAGGGACAAGATGAGCCAGAGAATCACACACAGAACCTTGAAACATCTGCCTGGGCACTCAATTCTGCTCAGATTTCATTGGCCAAAGCAACTCAGGAGACCAGTGGGATGTTTTTTTGGGGGGATGGGGGAGGTATAAATCTCCATGAAGCAACATTAGTAAATATTTTATGAACAATAAAACAATCAGGAATGTTAATTGAATGCTACCCTAAAGTTTGCAACACTTTGGTTCAAAAGAAATTTGAAAGGCCAGAGACCACCAAGCCTGCTCTTTCTTTCTTTCTGTCTCTTTCTTTTCCCTCTTTCTTTCTTTTTCTTTCTTTCTTTCTTTCTTTCTTTCTTTCTTTCTTTCTTTCTTTCTCTCTTTCCTTCTTTTTTCCTTCTAGTACTGGGAATCAAACTCAGGACCTCATGCTTGCCAGGCATGTGCTGCCCAGTTTACCTATCACCAAAATAACCTTTCACCTGGTACATGGCTGCTCTGAATTACCTCTTTAGACTACCTTTATTGTAATACATATATCATATTCAAACAATAAAAATAAAATAAGGAAAATATGGCAGTCTCTCTAAAAATTAAAAATATCACTGCCATATGATCCAACTATCCTGCTATTGGATATACATACATATAAACTCCAAAGAATTGAAATTAGTCTAAAACTAATATTTCATCCCTGTTCATAGCAGCCCTAGTCCCAATAAACAAGGGCAGGAAGAATCCCAAGTTCCCCTCTATGGACAAATGGATTAACAAAATGTGGAGCAGATATACAACAACATGTTATTCAGCATTCAAAGGAAATTCTGACAGTTGGCACAACACAGTCAAACCTTAAAGGCATTATATAAGGAGAAGTAAACTAGGCACAAAAAGACAAATACTATATGAATTCACTGATCTGGGCTGCCTAAAATAGTTGAATTATAGGACCAGAGAGTAGAATACTGGTCCCCAGGACGGGGAAAGAGTGCAACCAGGATTTGTTTAATGGGTATAGAGTTCTTTAGAAAATTAAACTGCTAACTGAACTGAAAATGTTACCTGGAAATTGTTAAGATGGTAAGTTCTCTATATTTTTTTAAAACAAAATTAAAATGTTTTAAATTTTAAAATAAAGATAAATCAAGAATCTTCTCGATGACCACCATCCATATTCACCTCCCCAGATGGAGCATATAGCTTATGAATTTGGCAAATATCCATGTAGACATTTAGAAAATATGTTTAAATATGTATAAAAATAAAAAGCCATTCATTTTGGACTTTAGTAAATAGTACATAGCATTGAGTATATTTTTCAGTAACATGCTTTATTCATGTGATGGTTCACAGCTTAGAGATATTTCAAAACTGGTACATAAATTGAAAAATATTTCTTTTAAAAACTACCTCAAAGATATAAAGTTATATGTGATATATGTACATGTGATTTAAGATATAAAAATATAGGGGCTCAGAGGTAGGATATGTGTTTAAAACATTTGACTTCCCGGATTTAGTACGCACACACTCACAAAAAGATTAACAGATTATTTTACCTTTCTGCTGTTAATGGACATTTAAACTGGTTTCCAACTTTTCAGTAACTCTCTGAGTTTATGTGCGATGTTATTCTACCTTGGCTATTGACAGATCTCTACAGTGGATAACAAGAAGTGGATTTTTGGGCCATCCTCAGGGACAGCCTCAGGGATTTTGGGGACATCACTGTGTCCTCAGTGCTTCAATTACGCTGCCACATTGTTCTTCAAAAAGCTGAGCAATCTGCAGGTCAGGAAAATGCTGTTTCTCTACTTCTCAGCCACACTTGCTAATATCAGCCTCTCAATTTTGTCAGACTGATGGTTGGATATGGTATCTCATTTCCGGTTTAATTTACATTTCACTGATTGCTCTAGACCTTGAGGATCTTTCCACCTGTCTCTGGTCATTTGTTTGTTATCCTTTGAATTGTTTTCTCATACTCTTTGCCCATTTTTCTATTGGCTTCTTCCTACTGATTTGTAGGAATTGCTTAAGTATTCGTTGTTTGTGTCTTACTATATATGCTGGAAATAGCTTTTTGCACCAGTTTTCAACACTGTTTAGCAGACTTTTTGCTTCTGGTACCAAGTGTAATCTTTGTTATTTACTTCATGTCTGTACATACAAAAGGCTGTTTCTGGACTCTGTAACTTAGTTCATTGATCTGTGTTTATATTTTTCCTTTATAATATATTTTTAAAATTATTATAACTTAAAGTATAACTTGAAGCCCATCATTCTTCTATTTCAAAATAGATATAGCTAGACTGCTGTATACTATCTTTAAAATATTTACCATGTCCTGGGGAGGGTGTTTTAACTGAACCAACATTGCAAAGAATTTTTAAATTTATTTGGGGACAGCCAGCAGTGGCAGCAGGTAGTTATAGTTTCAGCTACTTGGGAGGCTAAAGCTGGAGGATACCTCGAGTGCAGAAATTTGAAGCCAAGGTGGGCAATATAATGGGAACTTGTCTCTTAAAAAAACACTAATTTGGGGACAACTGATATTTCTAAAGATATTGAATCATCCAAACTAGGAACATGGTACAACTCTCCATTGATTCAGGTATTCTTTTTGTCTTTTAATAAGTTTTATTTTGTTCTTGTGTTTTGTTTTTGTTGTAATGTTTATTCTCAGGAATTAAGGAGGTTGTATTAGTGTTGCGAATGGCATTATTTTTCAATTATGTTTTCTATTTGGCTTTGGTTAGAGTATTGGGGTGCTGTTACTTTTCATGCACTAATTTTAGATCCATGCATGCTGATGAGCTCGCTCACTGGCTATATAACTTTTACTATATTCTCTTAGGTTTTATGGGTGGATAATCATGTCACTTTTCACCAAAAGCATTATTGCTTTTCCTTCTCAGTATTGATGTCTTTTTTCTTTTCTTTATTACATTGACCAAAGATGTCTAGCACAGTGAATGACACAGCACCCTCTCTCTGTTCCTATTTTTTTTTTTTTTTTTTTGTACTGGGGATTGAACTCATGACTTTGCACTTGCCAGGCAGGCACTTATACCACTGAGCTAGACCCCCAGTCCTCTCTGTTCCTTTTATAGAACTGTTTCTAATCTTGTGTTATTCAGTATGATATTTGCAGTAGATTTTTGGCATATACGCTTATTAAATCCTACTTCCAATAAGAAAATGAAGGTATTTTGAAATAGCATAATTCAAGAAGAAATTCTGCATGAAGTTGACCCTCATTATTCATGATTCCACATTGTGAAACCAATGCTAAAATATATTTGTAACCCTAAAAGCAATATCCACCTTACTTCCTCAGGAATTCCCCCAAATGCACAGAAGGGTGAATGACTGAAGTCCCGAGTGCCCCATTCCTGGCCTGACATAGACCAAGAACTTCTGCCTTCCTCTTCCAGCGTGTGTGCTGTAAACAAGTGCCTATTTCATGATGCATTTTTCTTGCTTAATTTAAGTATTCAAAATGGCTCCCAGGAATCGCGCAGAAGTGCTCTTTAAGTGAAAGAAGGCTGTGTATCACATCTATATGTAGAAAGTACATATGTCACATGTGCTTCCTTCAGGCATGAGTTACAGGGCTGTTAGCTGTGAGTTGGATGTCAATGAGCCAACAGTATGGGTTAAGTATGGTGTCCTTAAGCATATAACACATACATATAAAACAAGTTCCTATATTGATGACTTCATGAAAACATTGTCACTGGAAGCTTGTAGGAACTTAACCAGGTATTTCTTCAAGAAGAAATTCAGAGACTTCTGGGAGAACATGGCGGACAGATAACAGCTACTACGGAGGCTCTCTGAAAGACTCGGCTCAGAAGTCAGGAAGGGTGCGGAGTAAGGAGACATAAGCCGGTAGAGAAATGCTCTGCTGACTCAGGAACGGACTGGGCTGAGACAAACCAACTTGGAATGCAGTCCTGGTGCTAAAACAGGAACAGAAAAGCCTCAGTGTGGAGGCTGGAGCCCGCGCCATTGGAAGCCGCGATTTGGGTTTCCTGCCGCGCGGCGGCTGCCTCTACATCAGCTCGGCAAGGAGAGAGACGCGCAGAAGCTCTGAGAACAGGAATCTGCGAACGGAGTCGAAAACAGGACGGGCAGGGAGGCGTGCACTGACTTGTGGTGAGGTGAGTGAGAGAAACTGACACTCTACCACAGTTTGACTCCAGTGGAGGACATTCTGGGCCCGGGCAGTCCTGCGGGAGCAGGGCGCGGTGGCGACTTCAGTCACACATCCCCCTCTCAGGCGGGATTGGTGAAAAGTGCCTAGCCTACATGACACTGTTGGCGGACCCAGTAGGCTAGCCCAACCCAGATCCCAGAGCCTGACAGTGGCCGGGAGGGGCAGGCCCCGCGTAGGCTGCCTGGTCTGGAACTTCCTGGTGTGCTGCGGTGGGTGGGAACACCCAACCGATGCAATTTGATCAGGCTGTGGCTGACAGGGAGAGAAGCTGGGCCTCCTATGTAAGCTTGCATATATAACGAACAGAGAATATGGGAAGAGGCAGCAACAAGAAAGGCTCCTCGGCCCCCAATTCTGAGAAACAGGTAATAGCGGGCACCACACCAATAGACATAAAGCGCCATATAGAGAGCCTCATAGATCAGTCCAGGAATGAAGTTATCAATGACCTGAAGCTAGAAGTATGCAGAATAGTTAGAGAAATGCTAAGCACCACCCAAGAAAAAACACATGGTGGAATGGAAGAACAGAAAAAGAGGGGAGAATTGCTTGATGGAGAAAACAGAGAAAGCATAGAATACGTGAAGCAGGTTCAAAGGGACTACCAAGAAATTAAGAAGTCTATCGAAAACTGGCATAACAGCTTGAAAGAAACTAAGGACAGACTATCTGAACTGGAGGGCAGATTTGTAATATGGGAGAATGAAATGAAAAACTTCTTAAAAATAACAAAGAAACAAAGAGCAATAATACAAAGACAAGAAGATGATAAGAGGATCCATAACTTAAGGATTAAGAACATAAAAGAAGAAGTAGGGACACAAACAAATGAACTACAAAAGCTACTCACAGAAATAATCCAGGAGAATTTTCCTAATTTAGCAAAAGGTAAAGATACTCAGATGTATGAGGCATACAGGACCCCAGCTACCTACAACCCAAACAGAGCAACACCCAGGCATATAATAATAAAAATTCCAGAAATTCAATACAAGAACAGAATATTAAAAGCTGTCAGAGACAAGAAACAGACCACTTACAAGGGAACACCCATCAGAATTACAGCAGATTTCTCTGCACAAACCATCAAATCACGAAGAGCGTGGGGGGAAATAATTCAAGCTTTGAAAGATAATAATCTCCAGCCAAGATTGAGATATCCTGCACAACTGTCCCTGGAAATTGACGGAAAAACAAGGTGCTTCCAGGATAAAGAGGAACTGGGGGAATTCGCAATCACCAATTCAACTCTACAGAGAGTATTGCAGGATATTCTAAAAAAAGAAAAATACAAAGAATCCAGAAATAGTGGCAGGGAGGCCACAACAAATGGAGCAGAGAACAAAATGAAGAAGACAAACTGACAGCTACTGACAGAAAAAGAGCTCAACAGAAATGAGACAGAGAAGATTGGATGATAGGAACAGCTATTTTGGAGAAAATGACATCTTAATAGGTAATACTGATTTAGTATCATCTTGTTTTGAAGTCTCATCAAGCTTTTGTTCTTCTGTCTCCATTGGTCTAAATAGGTTGTATCTTATTGGATTTTATTATGTATGATAGTATAAGCAAAAACCTTTTAAAGACAAGGAGATTATACAGAAATCATTGTTCATTTTCTGTTAGTCGATTCTAAATACCCTGTAATGCTGTCATTCTCTTAAATGGTTTTACATTGTTTTGATATATTTAATGCTACAGTATACGAAGTTGTACTCAAGGATTTCAAGGAAAGAGACAATATGGTAACTACTTTTATGTCAGGATTATCTGGTGGTGAAACACTATTCTGCTTAAATGGTTATGGTCTGCGCTGTTTTGCTGTTATGCCCTCTTTTATCTCAATCTCCACTCCATTATTTACTTTTTTATTTTTATCCTTTTAATTAAAGGAAAAATAAAAACAAATAGCAGGATATATTATAGTAACCCACTTTGACTTTCCATTATCTCGATTTAAAGCCCTGTATTACTCTCACCATCTTGTTTTTGACTGATGTTCCCCTATTCTGTTTTGCTCGATAGTATCAGGTTCGAAAGTTTAGGCAACAGCTGTGAAGATAATGAGATT
This sequence comes from Cavia porcellus, assembly GCF_034190915.1. Lineage (NCBI taxonomy): Eukaryota > Metazoa > Chordata > Mammalia > Rodentia > Caviidae > Cavia > Cavia porcellus. The sequence goes on along the minus strand of NW_026947504.1, from coordinate 36,333,356 downwards.
CATTATGACGCCCATTCTCGTTGACTTTTATCTACTTTTGAAGACCTACAATGTCTCCAATGTTTTGGTTTCGTCGGTTTTGTTCTTTACTGTTTTGTTCAATTTTATTATAACTAATGATATAGGCAATTGTATTAGAGATAGCGGGAGGCATTATGGTAACCATTGTTGATCACCTTGTATTATGTTTTTACATTATCTGTTATGTCCACCCTTTTGATTTGACCGACTCTGTTCTGTTATGTCACATTTGGTTTTACTCTCTTCCAAAAAAGTAATAAGAACTGTGGGAGCAATGAAACCCAAAATGTGTAATAGTCATTGTACAAAAGAGAGGAAAAGAAAGTGCTCTAAACTATATAACTGCATGTATATTTAAGTGTATAAGATAGAAAATAATATCACTGAGTTTTATTGGATCATTGAACAGAACTGTTTGCAGTATCATTGTTGGAATGCCCACTTTACAAGCTTTAATTTTGTGACTTGAACATTATTTCTAAGATGACAATATGTAATCCATTAACTAGTGATTTCCTACTATTTATTTTTTTTCTGTAAATCTGTATAACTTGTACCCTTTCTCTGCTTTTTTTTCTCCTTAAATAAAATTTAAAAAAAAGAAATTCAGTATGCACTAATTTAATACACATAGTGACTTTGTAGAACAGAGTTGCCTCAAGTAAGGAGAATACACTGACTGTGTTTAAAAAGATTTAGGTGCAGAGTACCTGGGCTAGAGCAGCAACCCAGGCTAAAGGAGCAACAGCATTTTCCCCACCTCTAAGGCAAAAGACAGGAGAGGAGCAAGTACGAGGGTGCAGTTGAAGAATCCTGAGAGTCTGCCAGCTGAGGTACAGCCTCAACTCAAGTGACCTTGCAAAGAGGCCACAAAGGAGCAAACTCTTTGCTCATCTTCCTCCTACTTCTTGCAGAGCTCCTGGTGGTCCATGTGGGTAGGGACCGGGAGGCCACAGCAGGGGAGGAGAAGCCCTTACTGTGGATTTACGAGTAGGAGTGGAGACTCGAATTGGGGGTACAGGAAATATTTTCGGAATGGTGCATCAAGTAGAGGAATGATCTTTACATTCCTAACGTAGCAACAAGACTGAGCAATCAGGAAATTTATCAAATTACCCTTCGGCATCAATAGTTTTCTCCTTGAATCTGCATTCTGTTACAGCAGCAGAACATGAACTAAGTAAGACAGCATTGTAGGAGCAGACTACGGATTGTTTCCCCATTCCTTTATAGGTAGAGAGTTAGGCTTTCCATCCTTTTTCCTTTTTTCCTACAAATGTTTCTGCTTTCTGTGCCAGTATCTTTATATACATACACTTTTATATTCATGAATTGAGTCCCAAAAAAGTGTATTTGTTTAGTGTACCAGTTAATCTTAATTGTTAGACTGACTGGGTTAAAAGACTCCTGCAGGGGATTGGATAGTGGTAGCACTATACTGATCAGGGTATTCATCCAGAGATGCTCACAGTTGGAGGTGGATCACTAGGGACCTGCTTCAGAGTCTCTCTCTGTCTCTCTGTCTCTGACTCCCTCTCTCTCTATCTCTGACTCTCTCTCTCTCTCTCTCTCTCTCTCTCTCTCTCTCTCTCTCTCTCTGTTTCTGAAACAGGGTCTCACTGTACTTCAGGCTAGCCTTGAACTCTCTATGCAAACACATGATGATCCTCTTACACCATGCACCACTACATCTGGATGAAGATTGAATGTCTTGCTGGCGCTGTTCCTCTGCTCTGCTTCCTGGCTGCCTGAGATGAGCAGCCCTCCTCTGTAAAGCCCGTCCACCATACTGTTTCTGCCTTAAAGGCAGCTGACCATGAACTGAGCCCTATAAAGCTATGAACAAAAATAAACCTTTATTTCTTTAAGATGTGTATTGGGTAGTTTGTCCCAGCAACAAAAACCTGATCAATATATTGGATAAAGGAAATGTAAACAAACATGATAGAACAGAATTCAGGCTTAGCCTGAGACCCCAATAGTCTAATAGAGGCCTCTTTCTCTTTCCATTGGGTCCTACTCCATGCATATGGAAGGCTCTGGGCTCAGTTCCCAGCCCCACTCAGATGCCTGGAAAATGATGTGTGTGGAAGGGTACAATGACACACACGGCGGGTATTTGTGGAAGATGCCCTCAGTGCAAGGAAGAAATCAAAAGTGGCTCTGCCTTCTGCATATGGCAGATCATGGAAATAGAAAATGGGGTTCCTGGCAGGAAAATCTCAGGGAAAGGGCTCTGCTTAGGAAGGGGAGTTGATTTAAGGACCCACAAAGCCCAAAGCTTGTCTACCCTCAGCTCATGACAGAAACAAACTAGCAATGTTTTCCCCAACACTCAATCCAGAGCTATCAGAGACTTGGCCCAGGTTTTAAGAATGAGTAAGATGACCAAAACCAGCAAAACCAGTGCCTGCCTTTTTCTGCTGAGCACCTGGAGCAGAGCATGGCTTTGAGGAAAATCTGGAGTTTGACTTTTTACACCAGCATCAGCCATTTTCAGTGTAGAAACTGAGACTGTTTTATGAATAAAAGTGACCAGATAAATTTTTTAATCTAATGGTGAAGAAGCAGGTTATGTACACTGCTGAGATTTCTAGCAGGGTCAAGGGAAGAAACCATAAAAGAAGTTTGCAATGCTTGCAGGAGGGGATGCACTCTACTTAGAGCTTTGCGTGGCTCCTTCACGAGGGCCACACACGGTTTATTCAGTGTTATACGTATTGTTTATTGCTTTCAAAAAATACCATACAATCAGCCGGGTGTGGTGGCTCACGCCTGTAATCCCAGCACTTGGGAGGCTGAGGCAGAAGGATTGTTGCAAGTTCGAGACCAGCCTAGGCTACAAAGTGAGCTCAAGGTCAGCCTGAACTACACAGCAAGACCCTGTCTCAAAAAGACAAAAAAAAAAAAAAAGAGAGAGAGACAGAAAAAAAATAGCATACAATCTGTGTGTCCACCAATACATAAGAATGCTTTTGATGCTGAATTTTGGTCATTATTACTTTTAACTGTTTTGATTCCACTGGATAAAATACTGTCTTAACTTACTGCCCTTGATAAAAAATAAGATCAATTTCACCGTGGATGCTGCTTTGGTTTGGTTGCTGAATGTCCCTTGAGGATCCATATGTTAAAGGCGTGGTCCCCAGGGTAGAGATCATTGGGGAATTGGGGAGAGATTGTGGCACCCTCTCTCTCCATTGTTTCCTGCCTGTGAAGTGAATGGTTTTGCTCTGCCACAAGCATCTGCATGGGGTGCTACCTCAGACCTTTCCTAAGAAATATATAACAGACCCAAAACAATGGGGTCAATTGGTCATGGACCAATGAAAAGTTCCAAAACTATGAACCAAAGTAAGCCTTTTATCTGTGTAAGTTAATTATTGCAGACTTTCCGTTATGCCAATAGAAAACTAACATAAAACAATAGCATTTAGAAACTGGAACACTCGCTAGAAGTTACTAAAGCATCATAGAGAGTTGGAGAAGATGTCAAAATCTCAAAGCAAATTATTTTCATGCTTTGGAAGAACTGTTTATAGATTCAGGCTCTTTAGAAGCAAAATTCTGGAAAAGTTATCATATTTTAAAAGGTAGGATAATCTTCTAAGGCTCTAAAATTTCTGTTATGTGAACTGATCATTTATCAAGACCATCAATTATAGTTTCTAAGTTTGCCCAGGACAGACCTCAAATATTTGGTATTCAAAGTCCTGGTAACATCCACATTTATTTTATGAAACATATATTTCTTTTCATTGCACCTTATGTTTTAGAGTTTCTTGTTTTAAAACCTAAAAGGCTGGTTTTCTTTCACAATCAAGTTAGACCCATTCATGGTTGAACAGATGACAAGAACAAGAACAAAATATGTCTATCATAGTGGGTTTTATAGTCTCATGGTGCAGAATTTTAAAACTTCTTCCCTGAAGCAGGATATGAGGAAGAAGACATCATCTCCTGAATCTTCCCTCTGTAGCCAGTTATATCAGAAAAAAAAACAACCAGAGGATTTTAAAGAGCAAGAAATATAATTATTATATTCTTACTCTACAATGATACCATGTGTTTCCTTCAGCAGGAGCCTGGCTGTTCCTAAACCCCACTCTGTCTCCCCCCAAAGCAAATTTATCCTGCTTTATTCCTGTTTAGCTTGTTTTAACTTGGTGTTAACTTAGAATGTCTGCATTTATCATACCCAGGAAGACAGCACAGATTTAGTATAGACCTTAAGGCTATCTTCACAGATAACATGCTCACTCTGTAATTGCCCTGCAATTGTCTCTGGTTTTTCTCCAAATTAAACTCATCATAACCCCTTTGGAGTCTGTGTCATACACACGTTCTCTCTCTATACAATCACTCACTCTACTCTAGGACAAGGGTTAAACCCCAAGCACTACTGTAGAAATATAAGATGATAAAGAGATCCGACTGCTTTGAAGCATAATTCATTATGAATGTCATTAGCTGAGGCACACGTGGCCTGGAGGCAGGATTTAAAGAATACATTGCTAACTGAAGAAAATTAATTTTGTTTGCACAGAAATATAGTCACTGGTAGAGTTTGGGAGTGAGAATCTAAAATGCAGTACATCTTCCATATCCTATGTTATGTAATCAGTACCCTTTCTAGGCTCTTTATAGCTGGAAAACACTTGTGACTGTCTTCCTATCAATCTCCAAATCCATTTCTTCCTGCTCTCTTCCTCGGTCCCCTCCATGCTGTGCATCTCCCAGAACAGTGCAGCACTGACTTACCGCCTCCTCAGTGCTTTGACAGCCATCCCTGTGGCTGTTCCACTGTCTGGCTTGAGATGTGGCCTTCTTCTTTTTTTAATTTTAAGAGGGTAAAAGCAAGGAAAATAAAACAGAATAAAAACCAATCAAAATAAACCAGTATAAGAGATACAAGACTTCAAAACTTTATGAAATCAACAATAGTTACCATAATGCCTTTTGTTATCTTCAAGATAGTTGCCCATACCTTCGGACATAGTAAAAATTGAACAGAATAGAATAGAAACAATAAAAACAAAACAATGAATGCAATAAAGGACTTCAAAACAAGACAATAGTAAATCCAAAATAGCTACCATAACGTATCTTGCTATCTTTGAAATAGCTGCTCATGCCATCAGATACAACAAAATCAAACAGAATAAAACCCAATCCAACAAAACCATGAAAATTATATGGTTTCCAGGTGTGGATCACCTCCCTGTGAGGCCTGGTTCTGTCTCTCCACAATCTGCAAATGATGCTGACTCATGGAGAGAGGCTTGCGTCTGGCTGTTGAAACGTAGCCTTCTGAGCCTGAAAGCCAGCTAGCTGCCTTTTTCTCTCTGCCCTTTACTGGCATATGTCTATCCATTTATTCATTCTTTAAATTGCAAAAGCCTAATACAAGCTTGGAACAGATCAACAGAACTTAAGTGTATGAATACAAAGCTCTCCATTTCCTCTCCCTTCAGCTCATCGCTGCCATATGGTCGCTGCTGCATATGGTTCAGGGTGCAGTTTGTTCGTTTGTTTTTAATCAGATATTATAATACCACCTAGCAAACAGGTATCTGTTTCTGTGGGATCATTTTATCCAAGTGTGATCCTATTCCACAATCCTAGAACTTGTTCTTGTCCTCTTTCATTATATTAAAGATTCCTTGAAAAGTGTAAATGATGTAGAAGAATAAGTTACAAAACACTGAAGGCCTTCCATGGTATATTTACTCAGGAGGCCAGACTGCCCTGTCAGCAAGCTGCGTCACTAAAAAGGAAAAAAAATATAGAAGAAAAAACTCACCTTGCAAAAGACTGTAAAGCATTTGAATCTTTTATATTGCAGTCTGTTTTTCTCTGTTACTCTTTCCCTTGCTCCTTTTCTGTTTTTACACACACACACACACACACACACACACACACACACACACACTGCTGAAGGACATTTAGTGCCCTCGCTCTTGACTCTCATAGATAATCCTGCAGCAAACAGCTTCATGTATATACATTTTTGTGCATGCGTGAATATTTGGCAGCATCATATCTAGAAGGAAAAATGCTATAGACACACATGCAAAATCAGTCGAGATCCTGCCAGTCTCCCAAACAACTCTATCACCTAATATTTTCACTGTCAATATATGAACAGGACTGTATCCATATTAATTCTGTGTGATATCAGCTCTTAAAAGTAGAAATAGTTAAATGGAGAATTGCTTTACTTCATCTGAATGTCCTTTTTCTCTTGGATACTTCCTAAGTTGCCCTTCAAGTTTTTGTTTAATTTTTTTTTGTGGTAACCTTCACAGTGAGGAAGTGTTTAATTTTATATAGTCAAATTTTATGCAGTCAAATTTGTCAAAGTATGCCATGCGTACTTTATGGATTTCCGTTTGCTCCCCCGAAAATCATTCCCTGAACTAAGATTATTAAATACATTTACAGTTTTACTTTTTCATATATGTGTTTATTTAGTCCATTTGTAATTGTATAATTTATTCTTATGTGAAAAAAGATGTAAAGATCTAATTTTCCCCTAAATATATTGCCAATCATTTCAATCTTTTTGGGGAACAATTTATCCTTCCCCTATTAATTTAAAATATAACTTGTGTCTTGTACAGAATGTTTATATAGTTTTTCACCATGCTATCCATTTCTGTATTAATACCACCCTATTATAATTTCCATAGTTTTACATTATATTTTGATACCTAACGTAGAAAACCCCAGTTTTTGTTCTTGTTGGCCAATTTCAGGGAACAGCTTGTCAAAGTTCATTTTCAAAGTGCCTGAGATTTTTAGTGAGATGTCATTGAATAAGTAGATTATTGGGAATAAAGTCCACAGAGGCATTGGAAAGACCTAGATATTTCTCACGCTCTGGAAAGCCACATGCATACCCAGAGCTGCCCCATGCCTACAAAAGATCTGAGAAGACTGTTATCTCTTACCTCGGGCTCAACTTGAGTCTAAAGGGCAGTAACAAGTGAAAGATAAAACAGAGTTCTCAACTGCTCATAGACGCTTTGAAGCCATGTGCCAACATATGCACAGCCAAAGGATAGGAAATTTTTGGTTTAAGGTGCATTTGCTTTAGATATAAAACTTTAAGAAAGCTTTCCTGAAATTCAAACCAATCATTTCAACATATATTTCAGAGACCAGGAGTATGTTATACAGCTGTTGGAACATCTGCGAAATGCTTTTTGCTGAATGCCTTGCCATTTGCATTAGTCTATTTCATGCTGTTATAACAAATACCTGAAGCTCGGTACTTTATAAGAAAAAGTATTTTATGTAGCTCACAGTTTGGGGACTCAAAAGTGTAAGATCAAAATCTGCTCAGATCTGAAGAGGGTCTTGTGGAAGACAGCCACGCAATGGTAGGAATACATGCACGATGGAGAGACCACATGACGAGACAGGGAGCAAATTGCCAGGAGGGTAATTTTTCATAATACCCATTCTCATGGGACTCACTCACTCAAATGGACCAGACCTATGCTGTAAGACCAGCATTAATCCCTTGCTACCCAATTACCTTCTACTAGAATCTGTTTCTTAAAGGTTTTCACCATTTCAGCGCTGGAACATTGGGAACAAAGCTTCCAGCACAGGAGTCTTTGTGGAACACATTCAAACCAGGAGGAAAGAACATATCCTTCTATGTCACACCCCCAGGTCCTGCCTTTTCCACAAGCCTCACCTCCTGACGGCACCAGCACCGAGAGCCAGGAGCTCACCAAGGATTAATGCACTGATGAGTACAGCACTTCCATGACCCAGTCATCTACCCAAAGTCCCACTTAGGAACTTAAGAGACTTGGGGGAACATTTTAGATCCAAACTGTAACATTCTACTCCATAAGTCCACTCCCAAAAGACACACATCTATCTCATTATGAAAAATGCATTTTTCTCTGTATCTCTGAGAGTTGCCAATTCTTAACATTTCCAGCATTTCGCAAAAGTCCAAATCAAAAGTCTCATCTGAGACTCAAAGCAGATTCTTGGCTCTCAACTCCTATAAACATCAAAAAGAAAGTTAAACACTTCCTACATACAATGGCACAGAGCAAACATTCCCATTCCAAAAGTGAGAAGTAGGAGAATAAAAAGGGACAGTCTGAAGCAGGACAAAAGCATTAATGGCCAACAACCCATTCCAGTCCCCTCTGTCTCTCAGACAGAAGCTTCTTTCCCTTGGTAAATGCATTCTGCTCTTAACCTCTGTTGTTCTTAAAATTCATTCTTTGATTTTAGAAAACACAAACTCGTACTGGACACCTAGCAGACTCTGGATTGGAACATTTGGAGGTCTTCCACTGAGATTATTGGACAGAGACATTGGGATAATCCAAGTCAAAACCTCTTACTCTTGTAGAATACACCCTTAAGCACAGGAAGATGTTTAATCCTTTGAGTTGAAAAAGAGCTAGTTGATATTTTTCTGCAATGCACATAGCCTGGCTACTGTGTAGAGCCCAAATGGAATATCAATGAAGGTATTCATTATGATGCTATTTTACAACTAGAAATGTACTGTAAAAAGAGGGGAAATGATGTTCAAACTTTCTTTGCATTAAGAAATAGTTGTTATTTATGCTCAAAGTATAACCCATATGAGACTACCCAAGTTCATATGTCTCTATCTCTCAATGACTTAAAGCAGAATAAGGGAAACCTAGGAAAATTTTCAGATGACCTTGAAAGTACATTGATGCTTTAGAGGATTTATTCAGACCTACAAGCTAGGTTGCAAAGATACAATGTTAAGCTTAAATCAAACATTGACTTCTCATGAGAGACAAAAATACTACAAGCTGCTATTATATTTTGGGGTGAATATCACATTGTTAATTTTAGACAGCCAGGGAACAAAAAGTTTCTCCTAAAGCTCTGGCAGTCCCCACCCAAGACCCCTGCAGGACTAACAGCCAGACGGGAGATTAGTGTGCCAGGCATTTTCAAGTGTGTGCTGTTAAAGGTCTAAGAAGGACACAAACCAAGCCCTCTAGTCATTTTATATTGTCACCTATTTATCAGGAGAAAGATAAAAACCCCTCTGCCTTCTTAGATTGTTTACTAGAGGCACTGATAAGACATGTCCATAACTCCTAATTCAATAGAAGAACTTTTAAAGACATCTTTATTACCCAGGCATCCCCAGGTATTAGAAAAGTTACAAAAGATAGCTTTTGCTCCAGAGAATTCACTTGATACCTTAGTAAAAACTGCCTCCATAGTATTCCTCAGTCAGGACTTGGAGAAAGCCAAGGAAAGCCAGGCCACCTTAGGAGGGATTGCTTTAAGAAGCCCTTCCCCAAACCATGCCCTGACTGCAGAGGCTGCCACTAGAGGAGACTCTACTCTGAGGCAGAGGCCCCAGAGCTCAGATCTACTCATGAGGTGGGCCAGCAGGACTAAAGGGCCTGGGGCACACTGCTTCCTCCCTCTGGCCAGACTGTCATCTCTACTTGTCATCTCCATGAAGGAGCCCTTAGTAATCATGACTAGAGGAGAAAACCAACCTATTGCTTGGCATTGGCACATGGTTTTGTCCTTCTCCAACCCTGGCCTTCCTTCCAGGCAATGTACCTGAATAAAATCAGTCACCAAAAAATAGCTTGCTTAAGCTGTAACTGGGGTAACTTTCTCTTCACCCCTTCTTTTTCACTATGCCTAAAAGCTCAGCTTCTATCCTAAGAGATTTTATCCTGCCTAAATACTGTAAAATATATCCAGATTGCTCACTAATCAAAATGATGCTGAGACTCATTTTTACAAATACAATACATATTGTTGTTCATGTATAAAAATTGAGAGAGTTTATCTTTGGTCAAAATAATATATTACTCTGGTTCTCATCCATCATCAAAAATTTAGAGATAATTATAATTAAAGCTAGAGATACTTAGGACAAAATGTCAGATTCCATCAGTAAAGAGGTCTATGATCAGTAAGTTACAATTACTACCCATTAAAAACAATTTCTATACTTACCTGTCAGCTCTAATGCTCATTCTTTGATTATATATGCTTTAATTTCTCAGAAAATTTGTTTTTGCCTCAGAGATGCCAAACCACAGGTAAAACCAATAGCAAATATGCTAGACTCCTTTTAGATTTCTTTGTTCACCAGGATCTACTATATCGTGTCCAGACAGAGGGATATAAGACATATATTAAGACCTTACCTAACTATTCTCTGTAGACCTTAACCTGCAGACTTCAGCTGGCCTCTTTCTCCTAAATAAAAAAATTAATGAGACAAGTCATCCTCCAAAATCAGTTCCCTGGCCCTTATCCTTATCCTCTTTGTGAGAAGCTGTTACTGGCTCCTCATGGTGGAAATCTTTGTTGATTGCATTCATAATTATTCTGTTGATCCTGTTATTTGGCTCATGTATACTTAATTATTTCTTTGGCTTTGTCTCTTCCAGACTAAAAGCTGTAAGCCTACCCAAGATCAAAATGCCTGGTGTCTATCAAGAGCCTTTCTATAGACCCTCTTTAGAGTATCTCTGATTGCTGATGAGTAACTATGATCCTTTCAGCCTAAAGAAGCCAGATGGGTCATTGCCCATTATTCTGTCATGGTAGTTTGCGTTACTGTTCCAGGGATGAGGGTGTTAAAGGCAGCTGAGTTAGGCAGAAATACTATAGGCAATCAGACAAGGCTGGGCCCTCAAAGGGCAACTGTGGAAGACAGACATCTCCTACAATGGGCCAGACTTCAAAACAAAATATAAAACAAATGCACCAACATATTCCTAAGGATAAGCATCAGAGACTGATATTCTAAATAGGTATTCATCACCTTGAGGAAGCCAGAGGCCACTAATCCAATGTCCTATAGGAAAAGGCACTGTTCTGTATTCAGGCCAGCTTGCTACATGACTCACCTTCCCATTTGTTCCTAGTTTAATTAATTTTATCGGAGCAATTATACCTGTAATCTTATTGGTCGATGCTAATTTTGTCTTACCTCATGCCCACCTTGCAAGTTCCTATTTTTCCCTACCTTGGAACCACCACCTCCCATCAAGAATTTGCTCTATAAAAATCTCTAGAAAAGCCAGGGTCCTCATAACTTACTCAAGACACTCTCTCTCTCTCTCTCTCTCTCTCTCTCTCTCTCTCTCTCTGTCTCTTTCTCTCTCTCTCTTTCTCTCTCTCAGACAGAAGTTTTCTTTCCTCCAATAAATATATTATGCTCTGAAATAACAAACAAACAACCAAAACATTAAAGACCCCAGCAGGAGAAACATTAAATCTTGTAGCTCCATGTCCATAATCTGAGGCACATGGTGGTAAGATATGACCTCCAAAAGGCTTGGGCAACCTCTGTGGCCTTTCTGGTTGTATCCTAGATAGCCTCTGTCTTGGGCTGGCTCTGTTTGCTGCCTGAGTTTCTTCAGTAGACATTCCACAAGTATGATATCTCCATATTTCTACTGCAACTTGCTACTTTCACAGCTTCATGCAACACACTCTCAGGTGCATGTTGCCTGGCCTCCCAGGTTTTCCTCTGAAATCTAGATAGAAGACACCCTGACCCTACAATTCTTGCATTCTGCATACTTGTAAAACTAACATCACGTTGGTCATCAAAGTCTGCTGCCACCTTCAGCAGTAGCTAAGGTCTCATGGATCATGGCTACAAAGGCCTCTGACTGCCTGGATGGTTGAACTCAAGTATACCCTGCTCTGGGCATCAGAAGCATTGTGAAGCTCTCTTCTTAAACCAAAGTCTTTCAAAGGAGGTTTGCCTTTTTACATTCCTGATTGTAATGGGTAAAACTGGCCAAATAAATACATCTCTCCTATTTTTCTGGTACAAAATACTCAGTTTCCTTTAAATAGACAAATCTTTTCAACAATCACACTCTCTGAACTTTATACAGATTTACTCTTTGACTAACCTACAAGCTTTTCAAATCTTTTAGCTGTTTTTTGATCCTGACTCTCACTATACATCTGGTGAAAACCAGCAAGATGTACCCATACCAGAACCTGAACATTGGCCTACCTTAAACCTTCATTTGTTAGAACAATTAGTCTGTCATCCTTAAACTCAACCTCAAACAAAGTATCAAAATGCAGGCATATGTAGACAATTTCTTTAAACCAGAGTGTAACATGCATGGTCTCCGGCCCACTTCTCAACCAGGTCTTCATTCTCAACAGGAACTCATGAGACCTATTTTTTTCTGTCCACTTTCCTATCAGCATTCTGATCTTCTGAGCTCTAGTCAGAATCAACCATCAGGCACCATTATAGAATTTTAGGATTTCTCTACCTGCTTCACTAAGCACTCCTTGCAAACAAGTTCCAGTGACTTCTATCTTTGTTACTATAGCTTTGTATCATAACTGGAAGTACAGGGTGGTGGTGCCTTCTGCTCTGCTCTTTTTGTTCAGGATTACTTTGATTACTCTGAGCCCTTTCTGGTAGTATATAAATTTTACAACTTTATTAGCTCTGTGAAGAATAGCATTGGTATTTTTATAAAAGTGATTATCAGTTTTGGTAACATGGCAATTTTAACATTATTGTTTCTGCCTATTAGGAAAAAGGATCATCTTCCATTTTCTGATGTTCTCTTCAATCACTTGTCCCGGGGTACAATACTTTCATTATATAGATCTTTCACTTCCTTGGTTAAGTTAATTCCTAAGTACTTAATATTTTTGGAAGTTATTGTGAATAGGATTATTTTCCCTAATTTCTTTGTCAGTGAGTTCATTGTTGGTATTTATATTGTGTGTGTGTGTGTTGATTTGTATCTTGCTACACTGCTGACTTTGTTTATTAGTTCTCGGAGTCTTTTGGTGGGATTTTTTGGGTCTTCCATATAAAAGATTATGTCATCTGCAAATAATAGTTTGACTTTTCCTTTCCTATACGTATTTATTTCTTTTATCTATTTCCCTTGCCTGATTGCTCTGGCTAAAATCATCAGTACTACACTGAACAGAAGTGGTGATAGTGGATACTTTGTCTTTTTCCTGTTTTTAGAGGAAAATCAGTTTTTCACCATCTAGTGAGATATTGGCAGTGAGTTTTTCATGAATGGTTTTCATCAGTTTGAGTTAAGGTCCATTGATATTTATTTTTGTTGGGGTTTTTATCACGAACACATGTTGGATTTTGTTAATAGTTTTTCCTGTATCTATGAGATAATCATTCAATTTTTTTCCATGCTTCTTTTTATGTGACATATTCCATTTATTGATTTTTATATGTTGAACCATCCCTGCATACCCAGGATAAAACCTGTCTTGTCATTATGTGTGATCTTCTTGATGATTCATTGCATTCTGTTTGCCAGCATATTGTGGAGGGTTTCAGCATCTATGTTCATGAAGGAGACTGGCTTAATATTCATTTTATTTTTTTGTTAATTCCTTGTCCATTTTTGATATCAAGGTAATGCTACCTTCCAGAAATGAATTTCGCAGTGCTCTATCCTTTTCTATTTTATCAAAGAATTTGGAGCAATAAATATTCCCTGAAGTTCTGGTGGAATTATTTAGTGAATCCCCTGAGTCTCAGATTTTTCTTTGATGATACAGATTTTATTAATGCCTCTTATTAGTCTATTCAAAACTTTTATGTCACTTAGTTCAATTTTGGTATTTCATGTATCCAGGAATTTCTCTTATTCTTCTAGATTCTCCAATATATTGAGATACATTTTTTTGAAGTAGTTTCTTATAATTCTTTGGATTTCAGCAACATCAGTTATTTTGCCTTTTTTATTTCTAATTACTTTGGTATTTGATTTTTCTTCCTTTCTTCCTTTTGTTAAGTTTGCCCAAAGGTTTATCTTTAAAAGAGCTAACTATTTATTCACTAATAGCTTGTATTGCATTTTAGGTTCCATGTCATTACTTTTTGCTTGGATCATTATATTTTCTTTTCTCTTATTTCAGGCTTGAATTGTTCATTTTTCTAGGGCCTTGAAGTACACTTTTAGTTTATCTATCTGGTCAGTTCTTTTAATCTGTACACTCACAAGTGTAAACCTCCCTCTTAGAATTGATTTGTGTTCAATAGGTTTTGGCAAGTCACTGGTCGTTGGCTTCCACTGTCGTTTTATTGTGGGAAAGTTTTTTTCTTTCCCCTCTCTTTTCTCTGTGATTCATTGATTGTTCAGTAATTCATTGTTTAATCTCCATGACTTCATATAATTCCTATTTTTTTCATTGTTGTTCATTTCTAACTGCATTCTACTATGATTTACTAGGGTGCAGGGGATTATTTAAATTCTTTTGTATTTACATAGACATATTTTATTGCAAAGATGTAGTCATTTTGGAAGAAGTTCAGTGTGCTGCTGAGAAAAATGTACATTCTGTTGTTTGATGAAACACTCTGTAGACACGTTAAGTCCATTTGTTCAATGGTGTGGGTTTCATTCTGATGTTACTTTGTTAATTTTTTTGTCTAGTTGACCTGTATAATTGTGAGACTAGGATATTGAAGTCCTTTACGATGATGGTATTGTTGTCTACCCATCCTTTTATGTCCAGCAGTTTTTGTTTTTAGGAAGTTGACTGTGCTAACATTAAGTGCACTATTGTTTATAATTTTTATCTCTTTGTGTTGAAGTGTTTTACAGTATTTAGTGACCATCTTTGTCTCTTGTGATCAGTCTTGGATTGAAATAAGCTGTGTCTGAAAAATAAGAGAGCTACTTCTGTTTGCTTTGAAGCTCCAGTGTCATATTTCTTCCTTTCACCTGCAGTCTGTGAACTTCCTTTTGGATGGTATGAATCTTCCGTAGTCAACTTGTGGTTAGAGGTTTTTTAAAAATTTTTATTATTATCCAACCTGCCAGTCTGCATCTTTGGATTGTGGAGTTCACAACACTGACATCAAGAGTTATTCCTTAAACGTGTTTTCTGAATTCTCTTATTACATTATTCTTTTCTGATTCATTTCTGGGTGTGTTTTTTTTTTGGGGGGGGGTTGTTGTTATGCTTTTGTTTACTTTCCCACTTATGTGTGTATTTTCTTTTGAGATCTTCCTGCCTCTGTCTATGATTCCCTAGAACATTTCCTACAATACTGTGTTAGTGACCATATATTTCTTTAGGATTTCTTTGTCAGAGAAAGTCTTTACTTCTACATCAGTTTGAAAGGCTAATTTCAAAACGCATTAAAGTTTGTGTTGACAATTGTTTTCGTTAGGGCTTACAAAACTTCTTTCTAAGCTCTCCCGCCTTCTAAGGTTTGTGTTGAGAAATCCATTGTAATGTTGATGGCTTGCCTTTAGAAGTATCTTGATGATTTTTTTCTAACAGCTTCTAGTATTATCTCCGTTTGCTGAATTCTCTGAATTTTTATTATAATGTGTCATGTGGAAATCCTTTTCTGGCTGTGGTTGTTTGGGGTTGTATATATCTGTTATACCTGATTATTTAACTACTTTCCTAGATTTGGAAAGTTTTCTGCTATGATCTTAATAAACAAATTTTTATATCTTTTGAGTCATCTTTTAATTTTTCATTTGTCTCTATAATTCTGACATCAGGGTTTGTTTTTGTCTTCTAAGAATGTCTGACACAGCTTACATGGTGGTTTTTTTTTTAAGGGTATCACTGAGTTTATAATCTATTGCATCAACCTTGCCTTTAATTTCTGATACTTCTCACCTCTTACTAGTTAAATCTGCTAGCCATTCTCTCTGTTGAATTTTTCATATCTTACACTTCTGGCTTCTTTTCCTTCACCAAACTGGTCACTCATATTTTGTATTGTTTTGTTTAACTTAGTTTGTTTATCCTTTGTGTCTTCCTTAAGCTCACCAAATATTTTGTTTATAAAATTCTTTATGTGTTTAATAAAATTTGCTTAAGGTTATTAAACTTCCTACGGCTTATGAAGTATGTTTCTTCTTTGAGCTCTCCAAACATTTTGACAATTGGTTTTTTACTTCTTCAGCTGTAACTTTTTCTACGCTACCATCTATAAAACCAGCTTCTGAGGCGCTAAAGAGTTTTGGAAATATCTTTGTTGCCTTGGGTTTTCATTTGTATTGTTCTTGTGCTGCATGTTGAAGATCAGTGATGGTAAAGAAGCTCTGTTCTTGCTATGTAGCTCTCTTTGCTTAGAACCTGTTCCCCTGTGATGAATTCTTGTGTTTGATTATTATATCTTATGTTTATTCCTCTCTTAAACTTAGTGTAATACTCAAGGATCCAACATTCTTCTGGGCACTTGATCCTCAGCCCCACACAGACAGAATAAAACAAACTACAGTAATGTTGGTAACAAAATATAGACTAGATATTAACATACACTAAAACCAGTTAATAACAATGACTTAGCCACCAGTGGAAGACCTAAGAAATCAGCAACAATAATAGAGTCAGAGATAAACCAGATATTTACATAGTATATGAACCAAGAAGAGCAACAACCATAACACTCTTATTAGTGGAAAGTGTCCTATAATAACAGATAAGCCAAATACTGGTATGTAATAAATATTCACTAAATGGAATAACTAATCCATCATTAATAATAGAAAAAATTCATCAATGATTGCATTTGTTTAACTAAACATCTACAAAATTAATAAAGCTTAGCTGTAATACTAATGAAAATGTAGGGTATGAGCAAAGGAAAAATTGAAAGAAGAAAGATTTGAAAAAATAGGAGAATGAAAAGGAGGTAGTCAGAAAAGTGATATAAAGAATCCAGTTACAGAATAAAGAAAAGTTTATACAATTAGGTGAAAGTAACAGAAAAAACAAGGAAAAGAAAAATACGTAAAAAGACTAAAGAGCAAAAGAGAAAAAATAAGAAAGAAAGAAAGAAAGAAAGAAAAGGAAAAGCCTCAAACAAACAAAAAAGAGAAATCAGTCCAAAACATTCCCCATGTGTTTGAATAAATTATTTCTTTTCAGGCCTGTAGAGCTGAAATCCACCAGCTATGAGAGAGGGGCAGTGAATCACGACTATTTTGTTTTCACATGCACTTTTTTCTTTTGTGTTTTTTTGAGTCCTACTCCTCCTCTTTTGAGTGTCCCAAGCCGCTGCTATTTGCACCTACTTTTATGGCCTCTGAGCACCTCCCCATCTTGCTAGAGAGGCCCCTCTGCCCATGCACCCTTGAACTGTGGCAACCATATGAGCCAAGGCTCAGCCTTGATCATATTTGCAGGTGGAGAAAAAAAACTGACCACTAAACTCTGAGTTGGACATGACAGCACTTTCAGACCTGACCCCTTCTGAACAAATAGAAAGATAAAACAACTTTCAATGAGGAAAAAAAATCAGGTTTTCTTTAGGAAAAGCCACACACAACCAGCTTCCATCGGTCTATGGCTAGCCTGTCCCTTCTCGATGACTATCTCTTTGGCCATCTCCCACTCAGCCTCTGTGGTAGGGTGACCCCAGAAACCCTGAAGTACAGTTTTTTTGTGACTTTTTTTTTCCTGCAGTATTTTGGTCTTGAACACTTAACCCCTTTTCAAAATGACTCCTGATTAAACTCTCTCATACATGGTGGGAGCAGCAATGGATTTCTTCTCTAACGCTAGCCTGCTATTTGGAAGAAGTCAACTTCAGAATAAAATCCCACACTGTATTTGCAGTTTATAATAACTGGGGACTTTTCTGGAAGCTTGAGCTGATGAGCTGGGGCTGCTGACCTCCCCGTTCATGTTGTATGAACAGAGATGAGTCTACCACCTCGGAGGTCAGGGCTAGTATAGACTGTGCCATTCTTTTCTCCACATGGTCTTCAGTTTCTTTAGGGTTTTTAGCTTTCCTGTCATCTTTTTCTTTTTTTTTTTTTTATTATTTTATATTTTTTGTCTTTTTCATTTTTATCGGTACTGGGTATCGAACTCACAACCGCCTGCTTGCAAGGCAGGCGCTTATGCCGCTGAGCTAAATCCCCAGCCCCTTTTTCTTTTTTACAGAAACTCTTCTTCCTCTTCTCTTTACTAAGCTCTTGGTTTTCAGGTGTCTGCATTCCAGGTCCTAGAGAGACTGTGTACGCAGTTAGGCTTTACTCTGCCATTTTCTCTATCCTCTATATATATTTCACATTTTCCTTAGTGAGATTTATTTGGAGAAAACATTCCTAGATTTTTAAATCAGAAAATTTTTTCCTTCACCCCTACTTTTATGCTTTTAGAGCATTGACAATGATTCACTCACTGACTCTGATTACCATGATCAGTGAAAAATAAGATTTAACTTCCATTCCCATTACTTTGTAGGAATCCTCACTTTTTCCCTGCTTGAAAGTTGTTTCATCTTTCTGTTTTGTATGTTGTATCTACTTATGTTTTTTTTAAAAATCTGTTTGAGGTTCATTTGGCTTCCTATACTTGAGAAGTATGTATCTAGTTAGATATTTGCTCTATCTTTTGACTCTTATTTCCTTGTGGGTCAGTATCCTTTTGTGTTTTGCATCTCTTTTTTATGTTGTTTTTAATGATTCCTTCACTTCACTATTTGGAATGCAGCTGTGACTAGATTGCTCATGATCTTCCTGATTTATGAACATTCTTTGTCATGTTTTCTGCAAATATTGTTAGCTTTTGGTCACCGTAGCAAACTACTTAAAATAACCAACTTGGAAGAAATAAATTTCATTTTGGCTTAGAATTTTGGCATTTTCAGTCCATGATTCATTGACTCTGTCACTCTGTTGTGAGCAAAAATGCCTGCCAGAGGAAGCTGTTCACACATGCCTGCCACGAAAAGCAGAGAAAAAGAACAAGTATCAGATCCCATTATCTCCTTGATGGATAGGCGTCTAGGAACTTCCTTCCACCAGGCTCTGCTTAAATGGACCTCAGTACCATCAACCTGGAGACTACACCACTAGCATATGAGCCTCTGGGTAACAAACCATGTCCTAACTGTAGAAAAATTCTAGCTACTCTTTAGTTGATCTGACTTAAAGTTCCTTCTATGTGAAAAGTTCAACCCACAGGGAATTTGTCTAGATTCTCAGCAATAATTCCCCAATATTGTAGTTGCCCCAAGAAAAACTGCTTTTTGGGGTGAATGAAAGACTGTCCAAAGAATGCTAAAGGGTAAACTGGAAATGTGATATCCGTAGGAGACATTCAAGAGCTCCTGTATACTCCTGGGACACTAGAAGTTCACAGTCACATACAGGACGGAGAGCACACCCAGAGCTACTTGCATCTGTAGGGAAAAAGCTGAGAAAGCCCTAACTGGTAGATCTTGAGGGTCTGTACACAGGTGGTGCAGCCTAAGGTAGGGTTACACACTTATAATGGAGGTTTTAAAGGCCCCTCCCAAGTCATATACACTCACAGGTGAGAACGTAGTGTAAAGGCTGGAAAGATGGAAGACTTATTAAAAACATATAAAGAAATCTCTCTCTGATCATTAACTGACCACCACGTGGTCAGTATAAACATCAGCAGCTGCACATGGCAAAAATATAGATTACAGAATTCAGAAAATTCACCAACCAAACAAAACAACAACAAAAATATTCTCAGAAGGGGAGAATATTATCACCAGTTTTCACATTTTGTTATTTAAAGTGATCGGTTTTTAGCAAAAGATTGCAAGACCTTTAAAAAAAAAAAGGAAAGGAATTCCTTGTGGAAAGGAATAAAAACTCCCAGAAGAAAGTGCCCTGGACAAATTTAACTTGCTAAATGAATACTTTAAGTCATTAATCCTAGGATAAACAATATTGAAAAATTAAGGTATGAAAATGATACTTCACAAGCTAAAAGATATTAATAAAGAGATAAAGTTATTTTTTAAAGTGGGAACTTTGGAATTGAGAAGTACAATAACTATAAGAAAACTTCACAAGAGGGACTCAGAAGGATTTGAGGCAAAAAGAATACTCAGAAGACTTGAAGATGGACTAATAAAGCTTGAGGAATAAACAAGTATGGTGAAGGGAAATGAACAGAGGCTCAGAAACCTGTGGGACACAAGTAACATACCAACATATACATAAGAGGATTCAAAGAAAGAAAGAAGTGGGGGGTAGGAAAAGAGGAGGGTTACGGCTGTGTTTAGATGTCCCCTGAAAGTCTTATGTGGTCATAGATGGGCCTTTTCAGAAGTGGTTGGATCTAGATTGTGATGCTGGAATTAGTGTGGGATGCTGGTGTTAAGGATTTCTGATTACTAACTTAGTCTATTGATTGGTTTGGGATAGTTCTGAATGTGAATAATGGGAAACCGCATCCTTGGGGTGGGTGCTCTGTTCCTTAAGGGTGTGTACCCTGCATAGAATACAAGGAACAAAAAGGAGGCTGCTGCTTATCACTTGCTGCTTGCTGCTTGCTGCTTTTGCTGCCTTCTGCCTGACATGAATTGTTTCTCTTCTGTGAAGTCTCTCTGCCATACCACTCTGCCTTGGAACCGGCCAGTTATGGACTGAAGCTTCTACAAACTGTGAGCTGAAATAAATCACTACTCAGCGTTCATGCTCTGTGCCCATCCATTACACACTGGATGGCAGGGCCAGCTGGAAGATGATGAGTTCATGCTCTGCGCCCCACTATTAATATCTCAGATGACAGGACCTACTGGAAGATAGCAATTTCACACTCCAGGCCTCCTCCATTGTATCCCAGAAAATAGGGCAGCTGGAAGAATGTATGACTGACAGGAACCCCAAGACCCAAGACAACAGCCTGGCACACACAGTTGCACACACACCTTTGGAGAGCAAAGTCATCAGTGAGGCCAGTAACAGGAAAGTATCTGAACCAGCAGCAAGGAGATAACAGCTAGACTCTGGAGAATTCCACTAGCGGAAGACTAATCCTAGTCCCCACATCTGGAGGCCAAATTGGCTCTGTACCTAGCACATCTCTGGGATGTAGTGTAGACATTATCACAGAACTTTAAACACCAGAAGAAGGTAAGTTCTTGGAATAGCTATGAAGAACCAGCTACATCCCTGAGAAACAGACATCTCCTTTCCTGTTTAAGAGAGGTCTCCATGCTAGTGATAGAGCTAACTATCATGGGAGGGTGGCAGACATCAGCATAGAAAACAAAATAAAACAAAAGGAAGGTGGAGAATGGCAAGATGCAGAAGAGGGGTGTGGGCCCAAGCCCCCAGATCACCCAGGACAGGCCTAGAACTCAGTAAGATGATTGCAGTTGGAAGTCAAACATTGGAATTCTCTGGAACAATACCAACAGAAGTGGAAAAGGCTACAGAGAAAATGACCTCTTAGGTACAAAAATAAATAATGCTTAAAATCAAAGATATTAGAGAAGACACAAATAAAAGAATAGATGAGCTTGGAAAAAGATAGAATAAAAAATGCCCAGCATAGAAGAGAAGTGGAATCCATGAAATAGATTCAAACAGAAATCCAGGAGATTAAAATGTCCATTGACTGTACGTCCAAGAGATTGAATGAAGAAAAGGATAGAATTTCAGATCTTGATGACAGAGTTGCAGCCGGTGATCATGAAAAGAAAGTTATCTTAAAAATAGCAAGAGACCATGAGAAATCAATCCAATACCTACAAGACAAAGTGAAGAAGAATAACACAAGTTTGATTGTGGTCAATAAGAAAGCTGGAGACAGCACAAATTCCACAACAATCATAAATATCTAATACAGGAGCACCCAACTATATAAGACATTTATGGTAGACTTGAAAAATCAAATAAGCAATAATATGATTTTAATGGGAAACTTAAATCTCCCATTGTCACAGAGAGATCAGCTAGACAGAAAGTGAGGAAATAAATATCAGAGCAGAACCAAACCTGTGTGCGAATGGACTTAATAGGAAGAACCTATATCCTGAGGCTATGAGCCAGGGGCCCTGAGAGATCTGGCGAGCCCTGTGTGGGCCTGGAGAAGATACCATGCCCTGAGGCCCCACTATCATTGGGGGAGCATCCATCACTCCATGACTCTCCACCACTCCAGGAACCCCAGATTGGAGGAACCCAGAAGCTAGTCCAATCCACTACACCAAGGATTGGGAGCCCATGCAGTAATCACCCAGGATGCAGCAATGGGCTGATTTGGAGGAACATAGGAAAATGTCAACACGAAGGAGCAAAATACAATCTCAGACCTCTAGTCCACACAGAACAAGTTCAGGAGACACAGACACATAGAAATTAGAAGTCACACACCTGAAATTTCTGAAAAGATAACAACTGAAGTAAAGAAGCGACTTAGTTCTTGTATTGTTTGGTTAATTTTACAAGTCTGAATCAGATGGTCTGGACAGTTATTTTGAAGATAACAAGAGGCCTTATGGCAGCCATTGCTAATTTCCTATCATCTTGTTTTGAAGTCCTATATCACCTTCATTGTTTTGTTTTGATTGGCTTGATTCTGTTTTATTTTGTTTGGTTTTACTCTCTTTAAAATAAAAAAGAAATCATTCCTCCTTTAACTTTGGGTGTTGGATATTTTTTTCACAGAAAGGAAGGAATCAAGGAAGGGAGATAAGGAAGGAGGAAGGAAAGTAGAGAGGGAAGGGGAAAAAATATTTGAAGAAATGACCAAAAATGTCTGAAGTTTGATGAAAAACAGTAAGTTACACGTTCAGGAAACTCAATAAACATGAAATATGATTAATCTCAGAGACACAGACATATATATGTATACATAGATATAGATATCATAACCAAACCATTGAAAACCAAGAAAAATGATAGAATCTTAAAAGCAGAGAAAGAATACCAAGTCACCATGTGTAAAGACTCCCAGTAGGATCAAGTAATTGACTCAAGAAAAAATAGAAAATTTGAATGGATCCATAACAAAGAGGTGAATTTCTAGCACTAACTAAAAACATTAGGAAAAAAGAAAATTAAAGAAGACATGAAGCCCTGCAGGGAGGCCTACGTCTGTAATCCCAGCACTCGGGAGGCCAAGGCAAGAGGATCACTATGAGTTCGAGACCAGCCTGGGCTACAAACTGAGTTGAAGGCCAGCCTGAACTACATAGTGAAACTCTGTCTCAAAAAAACAATAAAAAAGACACAGAATAATAATGAGTAAATGGGAGTACATAGATTCGAAGAGTTCATATTGTTTGAGGCATAGCAATATGCCTCAAAAGTGATCTACAGGTCCACATCAGCCTTATCTAAACCTCATTTGCCTTATTTTCTTCATAGAGATTGATATGTGAATCCTAACATTTGCATGGAAATGCAAAGTACCAGTATAAGCAAAGCAATAGAGCAAAATTGAAGAACTCATACTGACCAATTTTCAAAATTTACCAGAATACCTAAGACAGTGTCTTCCTGGTATATAGAGTGAAATATATACCCATATAACAGAATTAAATCTCAGAAATGAATCTTTAAATTTATGACCATTATATTTAAAATGTAAACCCTTACATTTTTGGCTAGAGCCATAAGATAATTCAAGCATTGGTGAGACATCTGGAGACCCACATGCTCAAGATTGGAAGTTAGATTCTCTCCTTACATCACACACAGAAATTAACTCCAAATGGACCACTCATAAATCCAAGAGCAACAACTATAAAGCTCATAGAAAAAAAGTATATTTCATAACCTTCCATTAGACAAGGCATAGGAAGCAAAAGAAGAAATAAATAAATTGTGTTGCATAAAAATTCTAAACTTTGACACTACAAAAGACACCAAGACAGTTAAAAGACAACTGACATAGTGGGAAAAATACATGAAATCATTTGTCTGGTAAAGTACTTTTAGTGAGAATATATAAAAAACACAAGTCAATAATTTAAATTTTCAATTTTAAAATAGGAAAAAAAGAGGGAACTGAATTGAAATTCAGATTCAAAGTTGATATAAAAATGGCCAATAAGTACACAAAACATGTCTGACATCTTTAGCCATCCAGGAAATGTAAATCAAAACTTTAATGGACTACCATTAAGATGGCTACCATCAAACATACAATTACAAAGATTGGCTCTGATGTGAAGAGCTGAGGTGCACACATTCCCGTGAGGGATGTAAAATGAGACAGCTCTTTTGGGGGAAAGTTTGGCAATTCCACAAAATACTATCCCAAAGTCACTATGCTTACCAAATATTGAAAATGTTTTTCCTATTTGTTATAATTACTGACATATTTGGGTAAGATATGGCCTCTAATTATTTGGTTAATAATTTTTTTTGTTTTTGCTTTCTTTCGAAGGACTCCAAAATATTTTTACTTCATTTATCCTCTCTTTTTCTTTGTTTTTTGAGACAGGGTCCCACTATGTAGTTCAGTCTGACTTCATAGCTTCTTTTTTTTTTTTTTTTTTTTTTTTTTTTTTTTTTTTTTTTGGTCTTTTTCATTTTTATCAGTACCGGGGATCAAACTCACGACTGCCTGCTTGCAAGGCAGGTGCTTATGCCGCTGAGCTAAACCCCCAGCCCCTTTCATAGCTTCTTGAGTGCTGGGATTGTAAGCATGGGCCACCAGCCTAGCACCTCATTGCTATGCCATGGATTTTATATATTTCAATTGTATGTGTTTTAAAATCATAAAACATTATTTTTATACTATATATTCATTAAGTTAATATTCACTAAGATTTCCATATTTTTTTCTTCATTGGTCTTCACTCTTTCCTGCATCTAAATCTATCTGTGATCATTTTCTTTTTGCCTGAACAACATCTTCTAGTATTTACTTAGTTCAGACTTCACCTAGTGAAATCATGTCAGTTTTGGTTTACTGCATTCTTGAAAGTTATGTTTATTAGAATGTTCTTAGAATTTACTAAATGTCTTACAATCACAAGGTTTGAAGTTGACAATTGCTTTCTTTTCATAAAAGACAGCAGAAAATTTAATTCTGTTATCTTTCACTGAAAAGTAATACACCAGTCTAATTATTGCTCCTTTGAAGTAAAGTTTTTTCTATGACTGCTGTTAAGATTTTCTGTTTTTCTTTGTTTTTAATAGTTGTATTGTGTCTTGTTTAGGCATAGCATTTGATTTATTTTTTCATCTTGCTTGGAATGTGTACAGACTTTTAAAAATCCACAACTGGTGGATTTGCCTTTCATTAGCTTTGGAAAGTCCTTGGCTAGTGTGTGTGTGTGTGTGTGTGTGTGTGTGTGTGTGTGTGTGTGGTGTTGGGATTCACAACAACAGGCAATCTGCGTCCAGTGCAGCAATAATATTGTTCAACATTACCTAGGCTTCCTTTTCAAAGTAATTTTTATGGAAATGCCTACGAATGAACCTTATCATGGTTATAATTATCTTTTTCTTTGGCCCCTGTTTATGTAACTATCCTTTCCAGTTTATTTTGAAAAATCTAGCTGTTCTCAGTGATACGTGCCAGACCTTACCTGGACCTTCCGTACAAACTTATTTAGTGATTTTTGTTCAATGTAGGTCTCAGTCCTCAGCAAAAGGGAATAAGCCACGCTGCTTCTGGTGATGAACAAACTTAAGGGGCCCATTATGACATCTTCATTCAGTTTGATCCAACTATAGAAATTCAGTTTGTGGGCTGGGGATTTAGCTCAGCGGCATAAGCACCTGCCTTGTAAGCAGGCGGTCGTGAGTTCGATCCCTGGTACCAGTAAAAATGAAAAAGACAAAAAAAAAAAAAAAAAAAAAAAGAAGAAGAAAGAAAGAAAGAAATTCAGTTTGTGCCTTGTCAGTCATTTGACCTGGTTGATATTTTAGGGGGGAATCTATGGTGATTACCTGTCAGTAACAAAAGGGTCAAAACACAGCAAGAGAACTTCTCTGCTGAAGACATCCTGCCCAGCTTTAATGAGTAGTCGTGAGACAACACAGTAATGCTACTCAAAACTACACGAGATAAAAACTGATCCTGGGTGCAAGGCCCATCCATTCCTCCCAAGGGAACCTGACCCGTCCTCTCTAGGAGTTAGTGTGTATGGATATCCGTGCTGTAACCCCAAAGTCCTTCTGTGCAGGAGGGAATGGTCTTGTCAAATTGCAACTTTAGCATGGAACTTTAGACACACTGTGTGTACTGCCAGGAGACGGGCAAGCAGTGAGATGATCCAGAAAAAGTCATTCTCCAGATAATTATACCCTTCCTCAAACCCTTAGGAAGAACCTAACCTGCCATCTTCCTGGCATGAGTCTTGTCTTGGGACTCACTCACTGTCCGTTTTGGTGGTGTGGAATAAAGTCTTACTTTGGTTCTTACTCTCATTTTGGTAAATTCTTTTGTTACCTCCACCAGTGATCTTCTCTAGGTCACGGAGCAGTACTACTGTCCTTTGCAGGAGCATAGTTTTTATTTATCTTGTTTTGAAAGTGTATAGCCTTTATACAACCCCTGATTGATGTCTTTGTCTTTCACTATGTAGTTTTGGAAGGGTCTTGGCTATTGTCTGTGTCAGTATGTTTCAGTGGGTGGGGTGGGGGTGGTACCGGGAATTAAACTCAGGACCTTGCGCTTGCCAGGCAGGTGCTTGTGCTGCTGAGCTACATTCCCGGGCCCCCCTTGAGTTCTGAAATACAGTCATTGTAGTTTTCATTATAGGCCTTCCTTTTGGTTCTTCACTGTTTTTAGTCCTGGCCTAAAAAGTATCCATCTTTTATTGATTTCTTAAATATAGTACACTGGATTATTTAAAAGTTAGTGTATTACATGACAAATGTATGTTACCAGACTGTTGATTTTGCTGGTTGGTTATTTTTGCTGATTTCCTATCACACTATTTTTTGTCATTATAGTCTACGAAAATTTCACTGGTTTCTGGAAAGACTGTATTTATAATCCATTTTGTAAATGACTTGATGCATGCTTCGGCCAGTGCCTGGGAGCAAGAGCAATCTGGAATCATTGTAATGTAATTTCAGAAACCAATATGATTCAAAGATGAGCTGCAGTCTGTGACAGCGTCTCTCTACCTGTAATTTCCCTCATTGCTAAGATTCAGCTCTTAAGGCAGTGACTGAAAGTGAAGGGTTCTCCCCTTGACCTCACAGCACCTGGGCTCCAGCCCCTACCTACCTAATCATCCTCTGATACTATTTAATGACCTCTTCACTCTCTCTAAAATTGGAAAATGCCTCTGGTGAAAAGCAGCCTCAACTTTTAAAGCAAAAGCAGAACCAGGTATGATGGTACAAACCTGTAATTCCAGCACTCTGAGACAGAAAGACTGCAAGTACAAGCTTTTCCATGGCATCTTGGTGACCTAGTAACACTGTCTCAAAATAAAATGAACAAGTCCTGAGGGTGAGACTCAGTGAAAAGGCCTTGGGTTCAACCCTCAGAATTAGACGAAGAAAAGGAAAAAGGAGAAAGAGGAGGAGGAGGAGGAGGAGGAAGAGCAGGAGGAGGAGGAAAGCAGGTCCCCTTTCCCCCTGAACCATGGCCAATAGCTTTTCACTGTCTCATTTGCTGTCTGAGGTGTTCAAGGAGTTATTTGGCATTGTGTCACCTTATTGTCCCCAGAATGAGAGCTCTGAAAGCATAGCCTCCCATTAATAAAAGCCTCAATTGAGTTTTAAATATTTGAACTAAGGCTGGGCATGGTGGCTCACACCTGTAATCCCAACATTTGGGAGGCTGAGGCAGGAGGATTGTTGTGAGTTCGAGACCAGCCTGGGCTATAAAGTGAGCTCAAGGTCAGCCTGAACTGCATAGAGAGACCGTGTCTCAAAAAAAATTTTAACTATTGGGGCTGGGGGTTTAGCTCAGCAGCGTAAGCGCCTGCCTTACAAGCAGGCAGTCGTGAGTTCGATCCCTGGTACCGATAAAAAAATGAAAAAAAAATTTTTTTAACTATTATACGTTGAATTAATTTAATATTTTATCACATATTAAGTTAAATATAAATTGTGATAAAATATATGTGAGCTAAAACCTGCCATTTTCCATGTAAGATTCTGAAGCATTAGGTAATTCACATTGGTGTACAACTATCAGCCCCATCCATCTCAGAACTTTTTCACCTTTCCAAATGTAAACTCCAGTAAAAAGTAACTCCCCATTGTCCCTGAAGAAGTCCAGGGCATTTAACCCCAAAATCTGCTATAATGCAATGTTGACTATTCTAAATTAAAGGCACTTGGAGACCCACAGATGCTGGGAGAGGCTTTCCCCTAATATTCCCTCATCTGCTTAAGGCCCAGATTTATCAAAGAGGACATAATGGCTTTCTGTCTCCTCCCTGAGATTTCATAAACCATGCCCGCATCTCAGGAAGAAAACTGAAGAATGTCACCACACCTGCATGGGCCTTGTAATAAGCCATTGTTCACCTGGAGGGCCCATCCCTTCTTCCACAACGAATCATTTACAAAGCCATTACTAAGTGTGTCCACTATCTTTCTCTAAAAATCATTTACTACTCCTCAGAAAGAATTTCTCCACCCACCCCACTCCCCTGCATAGCTGTGTGCCAGGAAGAAAGGTGTGTTAGAGACAGAACCTCACCAAGTTAGTGGGGATCCCGCTCCTATGGATTTTCCCTGTTCACATTGTCTGTTCTTCAGGCCAAACAGGCTTTGTGCCAAACCATTAAATATTTTCCACACCCACTGGATTTTCCCTAAAAATCATTTAGAAGCCCTCAAAGTGCTCTCTCCTGCTCTCCTATAGAAAAAGCAGTATGTAAACTCTAAAGGTTGCTGGACTTGCAGGTAATCACATGAGTCTGATCTTCCTCTCTACTGAGAATTTTTTCCTTTTGTTCATTAAAAACGTATACATCTTTTTCTTGCTTAATGTCTCTTTTCAGTTTGTTCCAGTGAATACCATAATTCCAGTGACAGAATTTCCTTCCTTTTTAAGGCTGAGTAACATTCCATTGTACGAGTACACCACATTTTACCCATTCATTGGCTAATGGATAATTGAATTTCTTCCACCCATTGGGCATTTAGAATAATGCTATTCTGTATGTGTTGTACAAATATTTGCTGGGGTCCCCACTTTTATTTCTTTTGGATACGTGCCCAGAAGTGAGATTGCTGGATCACACAATGATTTTGTGTTCATAATTTCAGGAACTGGCTTACTGTTTTTCATAGGGTTAAACCACCTTACTTTCTCATCAACTCTGTATAAGAATCCCAACTTCTCACATCCTCACCAACCCTTGTTATTTGCTGTTTTTAAAATAGTGCAGTATTAATGAGTGACATCAATGGAACTATGTTTTCCATTCCTAGAGTTCCACAACATTGTTGAAAATATCTTTTGTTTCACTTATTTAACACTACTACACCTAAGTGTTGGATGTCCTATTTCTCTGTCTGAAATTTCACATTTATTTCTAGGCACTGCCCTTTGTCTTGTGTATCTCATTGCTAGTAGATTTCCTTCTGTGTCAGGTTGAGTTTTTCATTAGAAATTATTCATTCATTCATGGGAATCTTTGCAAGTCCTTGGTTGAACTTTCTCTAGATAGAATTTGTGTTGGCATCATGGAGCCACAATCATTCTGGGGCTATTTTAAGTTTCATTTTGGTTTGTGGTTTTCATGGTACTAGTAGTAATATCCTGTGCCACAGTTTATAAAGAGCCAGATTGAAATTATAGATTCTCAAGAAAGCCTACTTTTACATTACAGCCCTTTGGTGAGCAGCTATTACACACTGTTGATCAAGCTATGATGCTTTTCCCACTGTTGCCATCTGTTTGCTGGCTTTTTCCTTTTCACTATAACATGGGATGCTGTTCTTGAGATCCTAGACAAATGCAGGAAGGAGCGAATCCTATTAGATTTACCAGTTTTACTGGGCTCTCTACTCATTAGGTTGGGAGATATTTTACATTCCTAGTGAGAACAAGATTGACAGCAAAGGTAAAATTCCTTTCAAAACTAACATGCAGTTTTAAAAGAAATTCCATTTAACATTCCAAAGTTCTGTGTGTGATGGGAAAGAATGTGGTAAAAAAGATTCCAAGAATAAATTAGTGTAAAGTGTAAGAATTTTAGAAACAGAAATTGGATGAGCAAGGAATTTAATGACTTTAAATCAAGCTATATCACAAAACTATCCAAAAAAGTGATATTTAAATTCCAGAAAGAGCATAAATACAGTAAAGCTTATTTATAAAATTTAATACATGATGAAAGACTCATCACAAGTCAAAAAAATAGCATTAGTAAACTGGCTACATGGTAAGAAAGATCTATATACTCATCTTTGCATACATTAGAATAAGATTGGGGTAAATTAAACAATTAATATAAAGGAATCTGGAAATCCTATTTCATATAAGTTATTCATTTCTGGTTAGTAACAACTTCCTAAGTACAGAAGCGATCAGAGAAAGAATAAAAGGAAAGAAGTCTGCATAGCGAAAGACATCCATAGAGTTAGATCTGAAGTGCCCCCCAAAGACCAAGCCAAACTCTCACAATCAAACTCTTTGAGACTGAGACCCTGTGAAAATAACAGTTGATTGAGCCATTGTGGATTCTAGCCAGAAAAGGGCCCGGTCTCACCATTCTAGCACCAGGGTAAGGCAGGAATTAGAAGAATGTCCACAGGATCTAGAGCTAAGAATGTTTTTATTTAAAAAAACCTTTTGGGGCTGGGGATTTAGCTCAGCGGCATAAGCACTTGTCTTGCTAGCAGGCAGTTGTGAGTTTGATCCCCGGTACCGATAAAAAGGAAAAAGACCAAAAAAAAAAAAAAAAAAAGTGCTTAAAAAAAAAACCTTGGGAAGAAAGTTAGGAGTTGTTTGCATTGAACTCAGAATGGGTATAGATAAAAGGCCCGGGAGATGACAAGTGGGAAAACTTTGGGGTCAGAGGGCCCCCCACAAGGAGAAGTCTTTGTTGCTTTCATATTGATGGAGGTTGTAAGCAGGAGGAGTTCAAGACAGACTGTGGATTATTTTCACAGACCAAGAGTATAACATGATCCTTTGCTGTGTTTTAGATGATGAACCCTTCCTTTCCCTCCCTTTCATCTTCCAGCACTTGTCATTACATTTTGAGTGTTTCAGATTTTTTCCTTCTAATATTAGCAGATAAAAATAAAATGTTTGTGTGGTGAAAGACATGTTATCATGTTGGATCTGAAGTGTCCTCCAAAGACCAAGTGTTACAAGTTGGTCCCTATCCTGTGACATATTGGGAAATATTAGAAATGAGTCCTAGGAGGTTCCTAAATCCACCCTCCCTAAGGAATTAGGTTACAGGTTCACTGATTCTCATCACATAATAAGAATTTTCAGGACATATCAGGAAGGGAGATGAAAGAATTAGGCATAAATTTTAAAACACACTCAAAAAAAAAAAAAAACCCCACACACTCAAAAAATAGAGTGCAATGTCTTGAGAGAGAAATACACAGTGACCTGGAACAGAGCATTTTTATGGGGTCTTAGGAGTACCTTCAAGAGGGGTGATCTAGGGTGTATATTCCTCTTGCCTGCCAGGTTCCCCATAAGGCAAATTATATGAGAATATAAACCATTTACATCTATTTGAAGGTGATATATGTTGCCTATTAGGTTGATTTAAAGTCCTGAGATGACCAGACCAATAATAGCAAGAAGATTTATTGTCAAGCACGACAATTACAACAGCCTGTCGAGGGTCTGAGATAGAGACTTCAGTCAGACCGGAAGAGGCAGGATAGCAGATTTTCTCTATTTATTTAGTGGGTTTTAGGAATCGAACTCAGAACCTTGCACTTGCCAGGCAGGAGCTGCTCCGCTCAGCTATTGAGCTATAACATATTCCAGGCCCAAGGACAGAGCTTTTCAACCTGGGGTAAGGAGTAGAGCTCGGGCTGAGAATGGAATGAGGGATGGAATGAGAAGTTATCCACTTTAAATCTGGAATAGCAGTTAGGCTGCCAGGGTGGAATGCTTTAAATTAACATTTCAGCCTCGTATTATTGAGAAATAGGAAAAATAATAGTAAACAATCAAATAAATAAATAAATAAAGCGGGACAACTCTCAACACTTCTAGCATCACGGTAAGGTAGTAGTTGGAAAAACGCCTGTAGGATCTAGATCTTAGAACATTTTCATTTAAAAAACTGGGGAAGAAAGTCAGGAGTTGTTTATATTGAACCCAGAGTGGTTTTGGGGGGACAGGAAAAGGAAGATGAAATGGGCAATCATATTCTCTTGGCTATTTTGGGTTTTTTTCCCCATTGAGGAATTTGTTAGTATCTACTTTTTTAGACTCTTTTTGTTTTTTGTTTTAAAAGAGGGTCTCTGTGTGTAGTTCAGGCTTCCTCCTGCCTCAACCTCCTGACTGCGTACTGAGATTACAAGCATGTGCCACCATGCCTGGTTTTTTGTTTGTTTGTTTTGAATGGAAGAATGTTGTCCACCTGGTGCTGGTTGAGGATTTAGACTGCTGTTTGGATGAAATCCGCAATGTCGCAGAACAGAAATGGTCCCACTACTCTGGATCTTGATTAGGCATGATGAGATTGCGTCAAGACCCTCTCCTGTGTGTCCTGTGATAAGCATTGATAGAAGATGAGAGAACTGGTCAGTTTTCTCGTGTGGGTGGTGACCTCTGTGGCTGTGTCTAATGTCCTTGGAAGTGGGACCAGATTGTCAGATGTGATCAGTGATGGCCATAAGGAGGGATTGGATATTGGGTCCACACTGATATTGGGGGACAAATAGTCTAAGGAATGTGTCCCTGGCTAATTAATGGGAAGGCACGGTCAGGATTGCTAGTCACAAAAGAAACAGATTTGTGATTGGAAAAGATAAGTTATGAGGTGTAGTGAGAAGTGTTGTAAAGTATAGGTCTCTGGGATTGGTTTGAAGGCTTGGCTCACTTTTCCAGATCAAGATGAGTCAGTCAAGGAGGCTTCCATTGACTTGACTTAGGGTTACTGGCCAGTGACATGCTAGTGAGATCCTCTGAGAAGACCTTAGAGAGTTGTGGGTGGGTCTGGGGAAGAGACTGAGATGATGGATGGTCTGGAGAAATAGAGAGGCTCAGTTTCATTTGTCTCAGGTGAGATGTCATAAATGGAACTGCTATTCTTGGAGGCTCTTGAGAGGGATGGTTTGGCTGCGTTGAGAAGTGCTTCCCATAAGGGGACCATTCAGTGTTGGCTCATGTCAAACAGAGGGAGGCTTGGCATAAGAGGTACATGTCAAGGGTTATGGGACTAATAACTGTGTGAGAAGTTGTAGAGAATTTAGAGAAGTTACTAAAATATGCCTGAAAGAGTTTGGTGGTTCCGTCTGCCAACGAGGTTGGGTATGAATTAAGGAGCGTATTAGCCCAGCCTTTGAAGACCAGGCTTAAATTCATTTGTAGGGAGAGTGGTGTCTGGGTGTTTATCCACCCTGATTTGAAGGTGAGGATTGCCCATAAGCTGAAGATGGTAGAGACAGGCACAGCCAGCAATCATGGGCCAGAGAGGAATCTGACCTGTGTAAATCTTGCACTAGAAGGAGATCTTTTGGGGGCTGGGGATTTAGCTCAGCGGCATAAGCGCCTGCCTTGCAAGCAGGCAGTCGTGAGTTTGATCCCTGGTACCTATAAAAACGAAAAAGACAAAAAAAAAAAAAAAAAAAGAAGGAGATCTTTTGTATATGTTGGGTTAAAAAAAAAGAGAGGAGTTATGAAGATTGATTAGGTTATGGTAAATTTGGAGGTGGGTTAATTGAGGCCTAGTGGTGTTGAGGGGACTCTAGTCAGGTCTCAAGGTTATTAGGGGGGAAAAATCTATGAAATCTCTGGTTGGCAGTCTTGGAGGGGTAGCAGAATAAGGTCATAGAGTAGTAGGAGACCATTCATGAGGTGGCTTATGGTTGTCAGTGTGAGCACGCTGATCAGTTTCTTCTAAAATGGCTATAAGGAAAAAAAGACACAGGAGTCAGAGTCAGGATTTCCCCCTTGAGGAACGTGTAGGGTTGGGCTTATTTATTTTTTGAGACAAGTTTTAGTCTTGAGAAATGGATTTAAGAGAGAAGACTTGGAAAACTTTTTGGCTGTTAGTGTGGTGAGGATAACTTCAGGGCCCCCTTTCATTTTAGTTATAAAGGTTTGGGGTTGAAAGTTTTGAGGTACACTCTGTTTCCTGGCAGGATTCATAAAGGAATGGAGTTGTCGCTGGGTTTTGGGAGAGAAATATTAGCAGAAGTTTGCAGAAGTTGGCAGATTAGTCTCCAAAAGAGGGTGTAATGGGGGCAGTGTTGCCACAAATAAAAAGATACCCATACATTAGTTTTAAAGGGCTGAGAAGATGGGACAAGCGGGGTGTAGCTCAGATGTGCAGAGGGTAATGCGCAGGAGATCTACCTACGTCTTTTGGGTTTATAGCATGAGTGGGGTGGATTAGTATAGGCTGCAAGAAATGAGAGGTGTAGGCAGTTAGATATTGGGATAGAACAAGTTTGGAGTTTTTTATTAGGAGAGTCATTGCCGTGATATGTGGAGACAGGTCAGCCTCTGCAGGATGACCTCATTTAACTGTTTGGAGAAGAACGTTACAGGTTGTATTTTTGTATGAAGAAGTTGAGCTGGAAATCCCTTTTCTCCATCTACATACAACTGGAAAGGTTTATTGGAGTTGGAGAGATTGAGTGCCAGCATGGATGTGAGAGCTGATTTCAGTTGACTGAAAGCAGAAGACAGAGAAAAATAGGAAAGTAAAAGGTGACAGAGATCCCCAGAGGCAGCCTCACATAACGGCATCCTATAAGACCAAAGTTTAGGACCTACAGCTGAAAGTAATTAGCTCCAAAAAATGAAAAGAGACCAAATTTTGACTGAGGCCCTTACCTGAGCTATGAAGGGTTTTGGTCTTGTGTGATTATTTTATGAATAGGGCTGATGTCAAACCCAGGTGACCCAGTCCAAAGGACCTGGCCCTTGTCTGGAGATAAACAGTATCTCCTTATTGTTAGGAAGTTAAGTAGCAGAACAATGTCCCCATGCAGATGCAGAGAAGGACTGTACAGTGAAAGGTCATCAGCATATTGGATAAGGCAGCTGGGGATGAGGGCAGGAGATAGGAGATCTTTGGCTGGCATTTACATTAAAAGGCGGAGGTTGTTGCAACATTCCTGAGGAAGGACGGTTTAAATGAATTGTTGGGACGGGTGTGTTGGTGTCAGGATCCATTCTGGTAAAGATAAATCGATTTGGGGAACAGGGGTCCAGAGAGATAGGGGAAAAAGTATATTTGAGATCACGGACTGTAAAATAAAAGATATTTACAATAATGAGGAAAGTGTTATGTGAATTAAGCACTAGAGAGGGAGGCAGGAAGCTTCATTGATAGTTAGGTCCTGGACTACACAATAAGTTCCATTTGCTTTTGTTTGGTTGGTTGGTTTTGTTCTTTGTTTTTGTATAGAAAGAAATGTCCTAAGAACTGATGCATTCAGTGTGGCACAGAAGACCCTGCAGACAGTTGGCTGCAGTCCCAGTAAGGCCTGAAGGTGAAGAATGACCTTGACAGAAGGTGATAAGAAGCACCTGAGCCATGTTTGATGTCCCATTTAAAGATATCAACTTGTAATTAAACATGAAATAAAGTTTGTGTAACTTGTCTTGAGAGGGGAACAGGCTAAAGGAAAGAAGCGTAGCTAATGTTGGGGAGCTCTGAAAGCTAATGGTGGAACATAATTTTGAAATCATATCTCATCCCATTAACGGGGCTGCACCAGGAGGGAGAACGAGAAAGGAGTGTGTGGAATTATTGCTTTAAGGTACAGGGCAGAGGATCGGTGTAGAGTACTTTGAAGATAAGGCCATAAACCCTCCTCCTAGAACAGAGGAAGGAACTAAAACCCTCACAATTTCTGTAAATGTAAACACAGTTGAACCTCGGTTCATGAACTTGATTGGTTCCGTGATTCTGGAAAAGATGGCCATAGTTGTGTTCATCACCTGATGCAGAGTTCACAAACAAAAACAAAATTTTGCCAAATGTTTATGTTTGAGAACCAAATTATGCACAAACCGAAAAGCATTCATGAACCGAGGTACCGCTGCTGTTCCTGTATCCCCCAAAAAATGCATCAGCTTACCTGCTACTTTTGGCAAATCTGGGGTTCTGTTTTGGTGATGGAGGTCTCGAGAGCTTTAGAACGGGGCCGTCATGGGTTGTCAGCAGCAAGTTCCAGCAGACTCAGAAAGGACAGGCAGGAACTGACCTTGGATTTGGAATGGTTGGCCCCACTCCCAGAGATCCAGGGACAGTCTGGCTGTTTGACCCCTTAGCTCAGAGGAGGAAAGGATGGTGTTTATATTTTCTTTTCTTTTGTGCTGTTTTTAGTCCCAATGGTAGTGTTTTATGACTGTTCAGTAGGTACCAGACAGAAGTGTGTTATCCAAGAATTGAAACCCTTTGTTATCGTATTTTTCCTGATGATACAGCAAAGTCAAACCGTTAATAAAGAATGAAGTGGTCACATCAGTAACTGCTCTGAGCTGAATGAGGACATTGTTACAACCCTTTTTTGGTTTGCTGATCATCAGAGGTAAGGTGACTTTAAGTTTAGATCTGACACCTAAACTGGGTGATGAGATTCCAACGAGCTTCTCCAGTGGGCTTCGGTGTTGGTCTGATGCCTGTTACTGAGAACTGCGGGATTCTGGAGGAAATAAGCTGGGGAAGATAGTTGTACAAACTTGAACCAAAGAGACTTATTTAAGAATAATCCTTAGTGGTCATTTTTTGCCAAGAAGTACTTGAAAGCCAGACTCAAATAATAAATTTTGTGGTAATTATAATCAGTCACTTATGTGTAAGAACCCTTCCTTATAACCTCATGGTTCTATTTATCTTTTGGTGAGATTGACACAAATGTTTTAATTTTGACAGCTTTAATGACTTTTTTTTTTGTTCTGAAGGGATTGTTAATTATCATTTGTCATTGTCCCTAATTGCTAGGATGGTCTACTGGCTGTTGATCTTATCTGATCCCAGGCTGGCAGAGAAGTAATTGATGATTTAGAGTTAATGTCACAGCCCCTTTTAGCTACATTTGAGCAACAAACAGGCTTAAAAAAAAAACAGATCTGAGGCCTACCCAAATCAGCAAGAGTAGAAACTTAGATAGCCAAACATATATTTCCTTATATAAGCCTCATCCTCTAAGAACCTTTGGACATACCTGGATCTCCTGTTTTTGATATTAAAGATATATTTTTATACTTATAACCACATGTATATTTTACTGCTGCTTTGGTAACCAACCTAGTAGCTTGCTTGGATTTTAAAATGTTCTGGTTCATTTTTATCTCAGGGTTAACTGAGATGTTCACTGGAGCTAGCTAAAAACCAAACTTCCAAGCAAACTTGAAAAGTGAATTATTTTAGTACTAGTTGAAAGTAGAACCCTTTCAGACTTTATATGAGCTTAAATGGCAAATTAATTTAGTATATGCAGACACCAACAAAAGAGCAATTCAACCCTGTGATTGTAGTTTTAAAATCATCCCAATGCTGTTTATAAAAAAATGTTTTAAGCACATCAATCAGACAAAAATATTAATTTAAATCACAGAATTCAAAGTAAATTTGCCAATCAGCTGGGATGATTAACTCATTAACTTTTTCCACAGGGTCAGGAAGAGTGATTTGTCTTTTGACTTCCTGGAACAGAAGTCAGTCTTTGTTATCTGCCAGGGCTCAGTGTAGGCTGTGTGTAACCCAAGAGCTACTTTTTCTGATATTTGGCTTTATTCTTGGACTTTCACTTATTCTCTATACTAACTTGTGATATAGGGGAATGAAACTCCCAACGTACTATGTCTGGACCAAGTTTGTGTTCTCTAAAAATGAAGAATGAATTTTAGGAACAACAGAAGTTACAAGTAGAAATATTTATTGAGAGAAAGAAAGCTTCTGTCTGAGAGACAGAGACAGAAGGGGTCCCAAAGGATTGCCAAAGATTCTGTATTTTCCAGGGATTTTTATAGAGCAAAATCATGAGATTAGATGGCTCAAAGGTGGGGGGAAATGGGAATTTGCAAAATGAACATAAAGTGGGACAGAACTGTGGTCAACCAATTAGATTAATTGCTCAGGTAAAATTGATTAAATTAGGAGCCAATGGGGAAATGAGTCACATCAAGGACTCTTCCCATAGAGGGTTGGGATGGTGGCTCCTGGCTTCTCCAGGTGATCCAGACTTAATCCCTAAGGATTTTACTTAATGTGTTTGCATTTGTTCTGCCTTATGTCCTGAGATATGACTCACAACTAGAGGTGTGTCTCCCTCAAGGTCACCAGACATCTGGTCCTCTGTGCCGGCTTCTTTGAGGGCCTACACCTGTCTGACTGCCTATAATATTTCTAACTAGCTCAGCTGCCTGTATTACTTGGATTTAGATATTGGCTTGAATTCAGTTGGGTGGTTTAGATTCTCTTGTTAAAAATACTTATCTTTTTGGCAGGGTTTTCCTTTGGCATTGGTGTTTTGTTCTTTCTTTCTTTTTTCCCCTGTATTTACTTGTGTGGGATTGGAGTTTGGAATTTAGTCTCTGTTGTTGCTGCCATCTGGCTGGTACCCCATGGACACTGGTTTTATATAGAAATGTCACTTTAAATTACATTTTTTACTAACAAACAATAGTATTTTCTCTAGTCTTGGGGAATAGGGAACTTGAGAAAAACCAGAGAAGCCAATCATCACGGGAAAACCCGAAGTAGCTTGGTTCAGGTCTCAGCTTATCTGGATGCAGAAAGAATCACATTCAGCAGTTCCCCAAGTCCAAGGTTGGTGATTATAAACACAGATCAATGGACAGACAAACAGATGAGATACAAAACTACCAGAATATTGTTTCTGGTGAATCATTATAGAGCTCTCTTGTATTGTTTGTTATTTTAATAACATGGAGTTACACCGTAAGAGTTAGAAGGCAGAGAAAACATTGGAGCACAGAAGGAAACAGAGTTACCTGGTAGGGGAGAGACTGGAGCTGAACTAGAGACCCAGGTTGCCTGATGCCTAGGTATTTTTAATTTGGGAAAAGTCAAGAAGGAAGAAGGAAACATAAATGTAGGGCGAGTCCTCTGCCTTATGCCACTTTCTGGAGGTGGAGGACAGAGTGGCTGAAGCTGAGGTTGAGGAGGGAGTTGATGGGAATTGGAGTGTGCAGTAGGCCAAGAAACAGGGTGAAGGAGAGGGGAAGGTGAGACAAGATGAGGCCTGTGGCCGTGGAGGTGAGGAAAGGGCAAGGGTTGCGTGCCCGATGGCAGTAGAGGAGTACGGTTGGCAGGTTCAGGTTGAACTCAGGTTTAAGAACAGAATCAGAGTCAGGTCCAGGTTAATCATGAGCATGGAATATTTGGAAAGTAGTGCAGGTTTGGCAGGATGACTGAGATGGTAAAGAAACCTTACACACGGAGAACTTGGGACCACTTACCACTGTACTGGATAAATCTGCTCGAGTCTCAAAGAATTGGGAGGTCAAATGTTCAGTGTTTAGGTTATTGATTATTGTCTATGTCTACTGTATTAGAAAAGAAAACAGGTTTTTTGGTTTGATGTCTCCCCTCCTGGATTTTTAGGTTTTGAAGGATGCTAGGATTATTTCCAAAAGATGAGAAGTATAAAATAAAAAGCGGCCATTACTCTGAGAACACGGAGAGAGAGGCCCAGCACCTCCCCTCCCCACTGGCGGCTGGCGATCTCTCTGGCGGACAACTGGCGTGGGGGGGTATGTAAATAGCCTCGGTTTGGGGTGGAACCTAAGGCGGGCATTAGGGATGCACAGGTAACCCATTGGTCCTAGGTTTGGCGCCATATGTAAATTTCCAGGGGCGGGAAGATGGCGGCCAAGGTAAATTCCTAGGGGCGGGGGAGATAGGAGCTTCCTGCTTCCGGTTGAGGCTTTCCTGGCTACAGTGTCCTGTCTGGGCCAAAACCCTTTCAAAGGAGACAGGATAACAGTGAGTCTTTGGGTGGCTGGAAAGTCAAATTGAATTGCTAGTGGTGGAGTTGGGTGGTATCCTCGGGCAAATGGAGAACAGAGACAGGTTTTCTCACCATGTTACCCCAGAGTGGTGCATATGGCTACTCTACTGGAAACTGCAGCTAGCTGAGATGGTAAACTGTCAGCACTCATAAGAACTAAAGAGTAAGAGTTTAAATAAGAAAGATGATTTATTTGGAAAAGAAAGCATGGGAAAAGGACAAGACAGACAGCTACTCTGGGAGAGAAGGGCCATTAGATAAGTGAACACCCTAAGCCCTTATTTCTAGTTCCTTTTTTAGATTTAAAAAAAAAATCTTTTTTGAGACAGGGTCTCAAAACAGCAGACAGCAGTTCAGGCTAGCTTTAAACTCACTTTGTAGTCCAGGCTGGTCTTGAACTCACAACGATCCTCCTGCCTCAGCCTCCCAAGTGCTGGGATTACAGGCATGAGCCACCGTGCCTGGCCTTTCCTTTGAGCTATTTTTTTAGATTATTGTACTTTATTAGTAATCTGGCTTCTTTTATTAGAACTAGTGACCCTTCCCCCATATGGGTACTTGGAACTTGTCACAAACTGGGCAACTTTGTTTAAGTTCCTCCTGGTCATTTGATTCTTTTCTGCCATTCTGTGATGGATAATCAGTGGGTGGGAGCCATGGAGGCTTATAGAAAGACAGAGTTATTGGTGTAGTGAAGGATGTGTGTGTACATGGTGCAGTAACACTAAAGTGAGGATATACATACGTGT
This sequence comes from Cavia porcellus, assembly GCF_034190915.1. NCBI lineage: Eukaryota > Metazoa > Chordata > Mammalia > Rodentia > Caviidae > Cavia > Cavia porcellus. Next base: position 36,292,741 of record NW_026947504.1, on the reverse strand, counting down.
GTGTGGGTGTGTGTCTTTTTATAAGCTAAATAAGAGTCCTTAGGTGGCTGCCCCTGGTCTCCTCTGCACTTTATCAGAGGTGGTTGAGGGGTGCTGGTTACTCTGGTCTTTTATGTTCCTGGCTTCCTCTGTGTTTTGTTAACTCTTTCTGAAAAATTTTTATGGTAATCATGTTACTTGGCACCTTCCCAGGCCTGGGTTCTGTGTCCTTCTCTATGTCAGTCTTTCTGATTGCTTTATCTTCAGAGGCAAATGCGTTTGGTAAAATTCTCTATTAATTTTTAAAATACAGTTTAATGAGGCATTTATCCTATCTTTTCCCTGCCTTTAGGCCTCTTTTTCCTATGACAGTAACAGTGGCCACCAGAAGCAAATCAGAGACTATGGTCCCTCCTAAAGGGCCAGGCCAAGGGGACCGTAGGCTGGGAAGGACCAACACTTAGCGTTACAAGATTTTCACATAGATGGACTGCTGGAAGGAAACAGCAAGCGGACCTAGAGGGGACCTCATGAATGGAAAGAGATGCCTGCCTGGGTCACAGAGGACGGCTGGTGTGGTGCGGAAGGACAGCAATGTCAAGGGTGGCCTTATGGATCTTCCACGTGACAGAGACTTACATTTGGCACCAAATGCTAGGTTAGACATAGAGCCCAGGGATGACTGATTGAAGCAAAAAGATTAATTAACACAAGTACAGCAGCATGTCAGGGGTCTGACAGACTTCAGCCTGCTCCAAAGAGGCAGGGCGTCAGCTTTCCAGCCTGGGGTAGGGGTCAGAGCTTGGGCGTGGGAATGGAATGAGGAAGTCTGCTGGCTTTAAACCTCTAAGAGAAATTAGGCAGCTGAGCAGCTGGGTGGGGGCTTTAAACTGACGGTGCCCACTAACATTGCAGCTTCCACAAGGGTGAAGCCTGTGAGAGGAAGCAGGATTTATGAATGGTCTGTGCACAGGTGAAAAAGGCGTGTCTGCAATTGAATGGGAATTACCCAAGTTTACTGTCTCTTGGGAGAAGACAAAAAATTAAAACTGGATCTGAGTAACTTTCATGTCTTAAAGTACAATTTTAAGCTTTATGTCTCACTTATCTCCTTTCTATCTAGTACATTTCAAGTACATAATAATTACGTTCATGGTGGGGCGATGGTACACGGACATACCACTTCTTAATTCCATTTATGTCTACTTACCTTCCCCTCTGCTTCTACCTCATGATCCCTTTCCCCTTTGCAAAAGATCTATCTCCCAGTTTCCTATTATCTACTTTTTGCTTTGCTCTTTAACTTACTTCCAGGCATATGATATCCAAACACATGTGTTTGATTTATTTCACTTAATATTATGGTCTCAAGGTACATCTACTGTCCTGAAATGACTCAAATTTATCCTTCTTTTTAGGGGAACAGTACTCTATTGTGAATAAACACATTTTCTTTTTCACTTATCTATTGATGGACATGTAGGCCACTTTGAAGATTTAGCTCTAAATGTAGGTGTACATGTATTATTGTAATATGATGTCATTAACTTTTTGGACAGATACCTAGGAGTACTTGGATTGAATGGAATTTGCCTTTAGTTTGTTAAGGAATCTTCATGCTGATTTCCATAGTGGTTGTACTATTTGCATTACCACCAGCAGTGCAGAAATGTTCCCTGCAGACTTGCCAGCATTTGCTATTCTTTGATTTCTTGGTAATAGTCATTCTTTCTGGGCTATGATGGGATCTCAGTGGGAGATATGTAGTTTCTCTAATGGCCAGAGATGTTGAACATCTTTTCATGTATTTGCTGGCCATTTGTACTTGTTCTAAGAAGAATCTATTCATTTTTGATTGGGTCTTTTATTTTGGGAGTCTAATTTCTTGAGTTCTTCGTATACTCTAGATATTAGTCCTCTGTCTAAGGAATAGCTGGCAAATTTTTTCCCCAATTCTTTAGGTTGCTTCTTTTTTTTTTGTCTTTTTTCCTTTTTATCGGTACCGGGGATCGAACTCACAACTGCCTGCTTGCAAGGCAGGCGCTTATGATGCTGAGCTAAATCCCCAGGCCCCAAGGTTGCTTCTTTATTCTGTTGGTTTTTTACTTTACTGTGCAGAACCCTTTAAATTTATATAATTCCATTTGTTGATTCTTATTATTCCTAGTGCCACTGGGGTTCTGTTCAGAAAGTCCTTACCTATGCCTGTCTTCAAGAGTTTCACCTATTTTATCTTCTAACAGGTTAAGTGTTTCTGTTTTAATATTTAAGTCTTTGATTCATTTGGCTTTTATGTAATACATGTTGAAAAATATTGGTCCAGATTCAAGGTCCTGCATATGGATAGCTAGTTTTCTTAGACCACTTATTAATGAGGCTATCTTTCTTTCTGTATGTTTTTGAGCCCTTTGTCAAAGATCAGATAGCAGAATCTGCTGGGGTTGTTTCTGCATCCTCTATTCTATTCCCTTGAGACATCTGCCCATTTTGTACCAATGTGTACCATGTTGACTTTTTCACTGTTGCTTTGTGGTATAACTTGAAGTCAGGACTGTCATACCTCTTGCTTTGCCCTTGTTGCCCAGGACTGCTTTTGCTATTCTGGGTCTCTTCTACTTCCATATGAATTTTGGTTCTCTAGAAATGTTGTTGATATTTTGATTGAAACTGCATTAAATCTTGATATCAGGTTTTGAAATATGGATGTTCTGACAATATTGGTTCTGCCTACCCAGAAACAAGGGATGTCTTTCCATTTTCTAACATCTTCTTGGATCTCCTTTTTCAGAGCACTATAGTTTTTGTTATAGAGGTCTTTCACTTCTTTGTTGGGTTAATTCCTAAGTATTTAATTTTTTGAAGTAATCATGAATGGTATCATTTTCCTAATTTCTTTTTTAGTGGCTTAACGATTAATGTATAAGAACATTATTGGTTTTTGTATGTTGATTTTATATTCTTTGATAAATTTGCTTATCAGTTGTAGAAGCCTTTAGGTGGAATTCTTTTGGGTTTTATATACAAAGGATCATTTCATTTGTGAATAAGGATAGGATAACTTATTCCTTTCCTACATGTACCCCTTTATTTCTTTTTTTTGCCTGATTGCTCTGGTTAATGTTTCTGAGTACTATATTGAACAGGAGAGGTGATAGTGGACATCTTTGTCTTATTCCTTATTTCAGAAGAAAAGCTTTCAGTTTACCCCATTTAATATATTGGTAATAGGTTTGTCATAAGTGGTGTTTATCAGACTGAGATAATATTCTTCTATATGTCTTCTTCAGGGTTTTTATTATGAATAGATATTGAATTTTGTCAAAGACTTTTTCTGTGACTATGGTTTATCATGTGACTTTTATCTTTGCTTCTACTTGTGTGATATGTTATGTTTATCAGTCTACGTATGTGGAGTCATCTTTGCATTCCTGAGATAAAGCCTATGTGGTCATGATATATGATGTTTATTTGTTTGTTTGTTTTCAGATTCTCACTATATCGTTTGGGGTGGCTTCGAACTCAGCGTGTAGCCTAGGCTGGCCTTGAACTATGGCAATCCTCCTGCCTCAGCCTCTTGAGTGCTGGGATTCCAGGTACACACTACCACATCTAGTTGAAATACAATCTTTTGTGATGATTTATTGAATTCTGTTTGCCTGTGTGTTGTTGAGGGTCACTGCATATACATACATTCATTAAAGAGACTGACCTTCAGCAAGAAGTTCATTCTTTTTCAGTTTAGGTCCTTAATGGGTTTTTATATCCAGTAATGATTGTTTTGTAAGTTCAGTGTACCAGTATTTGGTGCATGTATGTTTTTTATTGTTATCTCTTCCTATTGAATTTTTCTCTTAGACAATATCTAGTGACTTCCTTTGTGTCTTCTAGTGAGTTTTGACTTGAAGTCCAGTTTGGCTGAAAATAAGTTAATTACCCCTGCTTTCAGGCTCCTGTTGCACGGAATATTGTTCCTCATCTTTTGATTTTTGGTCTATGAATTTTTTTTGGACTAAATGTGTTTCTTGGATGCAGAATACCATTGTTTTGTTTTTTGATCCAATCTGCTGGTTGGTTTCTTTTCATTGGAAAGTTAAGGCCATTTGGATTAAGAGTTATTACTGAAAGATATTAGATTATTCCTGTCATTGAACTATTTTCCTTTTTTGATGTGTTCTCCTGGGCCTGAGCTTCAGCTTCTCAGGGAGATTATGTGTAACCTCGGTCCTTTCTGGGACTGTCTCTTGTGGCTATCTCTCACCCGGTTACTGCGGTATGATTTCTCCATTGTTGTTCTGTAGCTAATGTTTAACTAATTAATCCCACTCACAAATGATCCCTGATTAAACCCTCTAAAATACAGCAATATGTTGCCTCACAGTGCTTGTGTTCATGAATGATTTGGTTCACAAACAAAAGGATTCAGCAAAATTTTGCTTCCATTTGTGAAATCCACATTGAATGACAAACATGACTGCAGCCATCTTCCTGGCTCTGGCACACGGTTGTGATTTCTCTAGTCAAGACTGTTGTCACAGATAGACCTGTGCATACTTGCTGTGAAGCTTTTTAGCACATATCATACGGTACTGTATCATTCAATCCAACACGGCTCCAAAGGAAGTACAGAGGAAGCATGATGGTAAAAAGAAAGTGCAGAGTGTTAACGAAGGTGACAGGAATGTCAAGGTAATAACAAAAGCAACAAGAAAGTACAGAGTAAAAATGATAAGAAGAAAGTTTTGAAGACAATAACCACTGAATTTGTAGAAAAGCATGAGCCTGGTATTCATGATCTGGCCTTGAAGTACAAGGTGTCAGTCAATAATCCAAAGTTTTTTAAAGAATAAAGATGCCATCAAAGGAACTGATGGGGAAAATCAGTAATGATGTTAACCAAGCAGAGAGAGCACAAGTGCTGGTGGAGGAGGGAAAACTTTTGTTAGTGTGAATGAATGAGAAACAGCTGGCAAGTGATACTGTTAGAGAAGCTATGATCTGGGAAAAAGCCGGAAAATTACACAGTGATTTGTTGCAAGAAAACCCTTCTACAAGTGATGAAGTGCAACAAGGGATGAATTTAAAGATAGTAGGGAGCGGTTTGGTAAATCCTGCAAGAGAAGTGGCATCCTCTGTGCAATAAGATATGGTTAGGTTTCTAGTTCAGACAAGGCCACTGCAGAAGCCTCCAAGAAAAAATTTGTGGAATTCACGAGGGCAGAAAGTATGTTGCTCAACAGGTATTCACTTGCAATCAGGTAGGGCTCTTCTGGAAGAAGATGCTGAACAGAATCTATATAATGCAGCATGAAAAGGCAGTGCTGAGGCACAGATGCATGATAACGGATTGAGCCTTTTACTTTGTACAGGCACAAGCACTAATCTGAAGACGAAGTCACTACTGATGTACCATTTCCAGACCCTTCGGGCATGTGCAGAAAAGAATATAAATAAGGCCAGACTTCCTGTGAGAAGGCCAATGTAATAGCTTAGGTGACAAGGCAATTGTTTATGAAATGACTACATGAGATATTTGCACCCATACTAAGAAATATCTTTCTGACAACTGATGGCCTGAAGAGTGTCTTTCTCTGATGGACAATGTTCTGGCACATCCTCTAGGCTTGGTGGATGATATGGATGCTGAGTATGACTTCATAAGGTCAAGTTCCTCCCTCCCCTCAGGGTATCTCTTCTGCAGTCCATGAACCAGCAAGTGAGCTGCAACTTCCGGAAGCTATACACAAAGGCACTGAGGCCAGATGTTTTGATGTCACATCCTTGACTCTGAAAGAGTTCTAGAAGAGACATTTCAATGTCCTCCACTACATCAACCTCACTGACATAGCCTGGGAAGATGGCACAAATCGGATCTGAAACTAAACCTGGAGGAAACTGAGGTCGGAGTGGGTCACTGACCATGACCTTGAATGACCTGGTGCACAGGTAAGGGAGGAGACTGTGTCCACAGGCAAGAGTTCAGGACTGGATAGAGATGGTGCAGACACAGAGGAGCTTGGTGAGGACCATAAGGAGGAGCTAAAGATGGGACTTGCTGAACTCCAGGGTGAGCAGCAAGAGGAGCTTGCTGAGGAGCATTGCAGTGAGCAGGAGGAAGACAGCAATAATGCTATAAAACCCACTATGGAAAAACAGAGTAAGTACCACCCAGATATAACAGCAATAAGCAGAATGTTGGATCTGACAACTGATAACATGGTCTATTATTTCTAAAGGGTTGTGCAGGGCAGGAAAAAACAAGTGACATCAGACAGATTTTTCATCAGAATTCTGCAACTAAGAGACAAAGAAGAATCCAAAAGGAGATCCCCCCACCCCGTGTCCTTATGGGAGGGCCTCTCCCTCCAAAAAAATAATCTCCCTCTCACCTTCCTCTCCTCCACACCAGAGGTTGCCTCAACCAAGGTGAGTGTTCTCTTTCTTCATACTGTACGGTACTGTACTTTATTTCATACATTTCTGGTTAAAAATACACATGGTTCCAAATGAATTAACCTTTTTTACACTGAACCTTATGGGGAAGTTTTGTTTGCGACCAGGATCACAGAATGGTTTAAGTTTGTGAATTGAGGTAGCACTATATGCCAGACACTGCCCTGAATTTCTCCTGCCCTGCAGCCGGAGACACTTTCAGCATGAAACCCGTTGCTGTGTTTTGTAGTCCATACTAATAGTGGGCTTTTCTTGTGGCTGGTACTGCTGGCCTGATCCATTGTTTCTCCCTGAAGGTACCGAACCCTCTCTTGGGGTCCAAGGGACTTGGGAGGTCCAAGTACCTTTTCAACCTACTTTATTTGTTCTTTCTTTCTTTTATTTTTCTTCATCCTTTTGAGACAAGGTTTTACTGTGCAGTTCGGGTTGGCCTTGAACTGGCTCTGTAGCCCAGGCTCACCTGGAACTCACAGGGATCCTCCTGCTGTATCCTCCTGAGTGCAAGATTCCAGGCATGCGCCACCACACCCAGCAGCCTGCTTTATTCTTTGCCTGGCACTGGGGTAGGTTGAATCCAGGTCCCAGAGAAACTGTATTTTGCTTTGGGTCTGTGACCCTGCTGTTTTTAATCCTCCCCATCTGGTCTCTGTTTGCTTTCTGAACATTATGAGGGAGTAAGCCTTCCCTGCCACACCTTTAGTCATGACGTATTGGGTCACCATAGGCCAAAACAATGGGGTCAAGGGACCATGCATTGACATCTCTGAAACTGCCATCCAGAATAACCCTTTCTTCCTTTTGATTTATGTCACGTATTTTTACAGAGACAGAAAACTAACTCAAAATTAAAAACCTTACAACCATTTATGGAAAAGCCTACAACAATATAAAGATCCTACAATAATATGAAAATCCTACAGTAATGTAAAAATAGGAAAACAATCTCTTTGTCCTTTAACACAGGCTATCACTTCATTACTGTAAAATACTCTTCCTTCTCCTGCCTTAGGCAGCCTTCGCCCTGTTTTCTATGGGTGTCAAAAGTATGTCAAGTAACCTGGCTAGGCTCTAAGATAATGTTCTTCTTTACTTCCTGATGGCCCAAGTTTCCATGCTACAATTTTCCTGCAGCCTGAGGAGCATACTTTGGCAATTATTATAGGACAAATCCACTGGCAACAAATTATCTCAGCTCTCCTGTACTGGAAAATGTATGCCTTTATTTCACCCTTAGGATATTTTTTTGGCAAAACTGTTTTTTGCGTAAATAGGTTTTCTCTCTCACCTTTAAAAATAGCATCCTGAAGTTGAAAGTGTAGCTCAGGGTAGAACATGTATTTAGTATGTCCAAGGCCCTGGTCTCAATCTGCATCACCCAATAAATAGAACAAACAAACAAACTAATAGATCTGTATCATCACAGATGATATACATGAGTCTGGCCTCCATTGTTTCTCACTGTCTGTGATGTATCCTCCCTATCTACCTCCCTCCTCTCTCCACTATCCCTCTGGCTGCTTCTAAAATTTCTCTTTGGTTTTCTTTAGTTTGACTATGATATGACTGGTATGCTTTTCTAATTTGCCCTGTTTCTGGTTTGCTGAGCTCCTCAATTTATCTTGAATTTTTCATCAACTTTAGAAAAGTTTTGCATTATTTCTGTGGAAAGTTTTGCCATTTTCTGCAGTAGTTCTCAGTAAATCTTTTCTGCTGAGTGTGTGATTTTCAGACAGAGCAGTGTTTATCTCCCAGCGGCAAACTCCCAAAAGGCCTGTGCTTTGGTATGCCTCCCTGGTGATAAGGCTCTTTGGGAAAATGATTGAAACAGTCAGAATTTCAGTTTTCCCTTCTGCAAGAGAAATAATTACAATCTTAAACTTGTGGAATTTCCTCGATAGTTAAGTGGAATGGTGCTTATAAAGGATTTAGAAAGTATGAGCAAATAGTGGGAATTATTTTATAGAAAAAATGTCTACAGAGTCAGTCAAAATGCATTATGTAAACAATTATCTTGGAATAATTTCCTAAAAAATCCATTTGTCACATTATCCACCAAAAGGCAAAGCCTCCAAGGAATGCTATCTTCTTTTGCTGGATTTAAAGGAGGAATCACAAGAAAAGTGTCCAGGAAGAGCCCCAGGTTTGAGAGAGCTGGCAGAGACCAGTGGACAAAGCTATGCCAGCTGGACTTGACCCATAGCTTCTTTCTTGACCTAGAGACAAAGAACTAGTTCATGAATCTTTATTGTAAAATATTTACTGCACACAGAAAATATGCAAAATTATCAATCTACGTGTTATATGTTCTGTTAGAGCAGCACCAAAAGGTAGACTAAATATGTCAGAAATGATGCCTTGAAGTTTTCTTTTAGATCTTGGATCTTTAGCTGTGTGTAAGTTTCAATGTGCAAAAAACATCAGTGTCATAAATGCAAGAGATAAAGGTTTCCAAATTTTCTATTCCTCTAGACTACTTAGAATGCTAATGTCAGTCAGGGAGGTGCTGGCTCCTCGTGAGGCAGGTATTGTGTGTCCCTCTCAGGGAGGGGGCTCCTGAGTTATTCGCTGAGAGATTATTCATTCATAATAGGCAGATAGAAAGCAGTGGTAGGAATGCATGGGAGTGAATGAGGTCTGCCAAGAGGAAAGATGTTCAGGTAGCCGGGGATTTAGCTCAGCAGCATAAGTGCCTGTCTTGCAAAGCACACAGTTGTGAGTTCGATCCCTGGTACCTAAAAGAAAAGAGGATGTCCAGGAAGTGATGCCACTGTGTGAGAAGACAGGAAAAAAGATGAGGTTAAGGGAGAAGATGGAAACCTGGCCTAGCAGGAGTATGAATGCTTGTTAGGGCTGAACAAGTCCAAGAAAGGCTGATCTGTGCCATGTCAGTGGTATCTGCTGACATCTATTTGCATAGATTTTTCCTTTGATTGGCAATGTGTCCCATGTACATGAAAAAATTTTGGTACAGACAAAAGGCCAGGCACTCATGTAAACATACTCAGGTTACCTTACATTTTATCAAGGGTTTTATCCTTCAAGTTTTAAAATTCTACTCACAGACAATAGTTAAATTATAGTTGGGGCTGGGGATTTTGCTCAGCGCTATAAGCGCCTGCCTTGCAAGCAGGCAGTCGTGAGTTCGATCCCCGGTACCAATAAAAAGGAAAAAGACAAAAAAAAAAAAAAAATAGTTACATTATAGTTTATGTGCTGATGTTGAAAAAACTCATGATTTCTTAGATGCTAATAGAGACAGACAAATCAAACCTCTCTGTGGAAAGGACATATCAAGAAGAAGAGAGAACAAAGCCTGACAAGTCTCTCAGAAAGTGAGAACACATTGGGGCTGGGACTATAGCTCAGTGGTATAAGTCTTGTAATCCACAAACAAGCCCCCAAACTCAAGTTTAAAAAATAAGGCAAAAACATATTTTAAAAAGCAGCACTGATTTATTTTACCCTGGGCCCAGTGACACAGTGCAGCTGAGACTGCAAAAGCTGGGTCCTTCCTCTACACTTGTTGCTCCCCCCAGTACCTATCACAGCTCCCAAAGTGAAGGTCATGGGCGTGGATCAGGAGATAGGCTAATGGGAAGAGCTGTTTTCCTCAGCAGAGAATAGAGAAGTCTAGCAGCAATTAAAAACCTAGGAGAGCATTGATTAACATATCAATTAGGTCACCCAGAGGGAGAAGGGGGAAGGGAAACATATATACAGTATAGCCACATTACAGGTATTTTGGTATAATACAAATATAACAAAGTTCTTTTTTCTAGAGTACAACAATAAGTACCTGCCTGGCAAGCGCTAGGTCCTGAGTTTGATTCCTGGTACCAAAAAAGAAACAAACAAACAACACACTAGTAAGTGAGAGCACAAGATGGCAGATACGTGTTCTCAGGGAGCAGCATAGAGCCTAGGATAGGGATAGCTGAACAGACACTGGGATGGATGGGAGATGTGGTACAGATGCCCCAGAGTCCTCTGGAAGTGGGTTGCCAGACGGAGTGAGGCCGTGTGGTACACAGCTGGTTTTCACTTGTCTGTTCACATTCCTGTCCTCTGAGGGCTTTTTGTACCTCTGCAATTCTGGTGGAGCTGCCAACACTCCTCCACTCATCACCCCTGTGGCTCAGAGAGGTAGACATGTAAACCAGGCCAGCGAATGAGAGAATACCGCTGTGTGGAGTCAGTTGACATGAGTCCTGAATGGGCTTTATTCTGTGCCACAGTCTGTAAAGATCACTTTTTCCTTTAATGGAGAGATTTGACAGGCAAAAGTCATTTAAAAAAACTGCAAAATGTAAAAAGATGAGACAGATTTTAAGGACATGTGGCAGCCACATGTCCCATCTGGCTCAAGTCTTCAAATTTTTAGTTACATGCATTGATATTTCTAAATTTTTAAAATGGTGCTTCACCATATATGAATCTTGTGGATGCAGCTGAGTGAGTCCTAGCACAGAGAAGTGAGGATTTGTTTCTGGTTCTAACTATTAAAAACTGTGGGACTGGGGGGCTGGGAAAGTTGCCCAGTAGGTCATTGAGTTAGCATAGATGTGGCCCTGGGTTTGTTCCCTAGCACTACAAAATGAAACATAACAAACTTTAAAAAATAGCACTGTGACCTTTGGAAAACAAATTTCAAAGAAAAATCAGGGGAGTTGGATATGTAGCTCAATAGTAGAACACATGTTTAGCATGTGAAAGCCCCTAGGCTTCATCCTCAGCACTATTAAAAATGAGAGAGAGGGAAAGAGAGAGAGAGAGACAGAGAGAGAGAGAGAGAGAGAGAGAGAGAGAGAGAGAGAAAGAAAGAAGAAAAAAGTAAATATCAGGACAAACTATATCTTCCTCAATCGTATACCTAACATCTCTGACTGTTTTAGAGAAATTGTTAGTATGCACATACCAATAATAGAACTTTAAAAATTCTCAAAAGTCGATAGTTTATCTTATGGTAACTGATCAATCTGATGTCCATTTGCGTACATCTCTAATGTATCCACATTTTTCTTCTCCGAGATGGAGCCTTGGACTATGAGCCTGGATACTATAATGATCTGAGTATCCACTTCTCTGAGAAATGAAAGGGATAAGAGACAGTGAAATGCGGAACTGTCTTTGGGGTGATGAGATTTTTTGCCTGTCTTCAGTTGGTAAGAATCAGAGAAGAGAGTTGGGCTTTATTCTGCCATCACTGTTTTATGTGTCATCTGGATTTTCATTTGGAATCCCTTTAGGGTATTCATTCAGCAAATGTTTGAGTGCCTATTCTGGGCAGCTACTCTGCTTGACACACAATGGTGGACAGACAGGACAGCGTCCTTGCCTTTATGAAATTTACATTCTAATTTTGAAAGTCAGACCAATGACCAATGCGATGTGTTACAAATGTGGCAATGTGATCATATACCCATGAAGACTCTTAGTGAAACTGAGATAAACCAAAAGTAAGTTGTGCTAAAACATGGATAATGTTTTCAAAATTTTTTTGAAAACTTATTACATGAAAGACCTGTTACCATCAGGTTACTCCTCAAAATGCTCTCCCTTTACTTTAAACATACTTATTCCATCATTTTGGACATTCCAGTGTTGGAAGTCCTTTACTATGAGTGTTTTGTCTCGCCATTGTGGCTGCCATGATGCCTTGAATCAGTTCAAAATGTTTACCTCTCAGTCATTTTGACTTTAAGGAACAATCAGAAATTGCATGGTGCTGGGCCTGGTAAATAAAAGTAAACACTATCTTTTTTTATGAGCCTGCCTTTCCATCAGATGACACTCAACAACAACATTCGCCATGTTCTTTTCTTACAACCCATAAAGACACTCAGGAAAGAGGATTTCCAGAACTGTTTCAGAAAGCGGACAGAACCATGGAATCAATGTGTTCAAAGTGAGGGGAGTATTTTTTTTTTTTTTTGTCTTTTTCGTTTTTATTGGTACCAGGGATTGAACTCACGACTGCCTGCTTGCAAGGCAGGCACTTATGCCGCTGAGCTAAATCCCCAGCCCCGAGGGGAGTATTTTGAGGGGAATGAATGGCAACATGTTTGTTTTTTCTGCATTAAACATTTGCATTTAAACACTAAGTAAAGAATGCCTGCTGTCTAATAGCCCTCAGTACAGATTGGCTGGATCCAGGATGCCAGCTCTGTAACAACCCCGATCCTATCTTTCTCCGATTCTTGCTTTCTTCTACATCAGCTTCATTCTTGGCAACCTTTCCTGCTAGCAGAGATGGACCCAGGTGACTCCAGAAATGCTTCATTCTCAGTACAGGAAGTCTCATAAAAAGAGAGACTCTTTCTCGGTTTTCATAGCAACCCTGTCAGTTATTCAGGTAGACTCTTTTTGATCTGTGCTTACCCCTGGAGTAACAATTCTGCCCAGAGATTTGGGATCTGAATTATAACTGGCTTGGTTTATGGGAACATCTTGGGGAGGCAGTCCCTAAGGACAATATGCATACCTCACACCCTGTGTGCTGGGAACCTACAGCAGGGCAAAGACACCTACAGGGTCTCAGGTGTGTTCAGTTTTGGAAGCTGGCATGAGAAAGATGAGTAACAATTTTTATAACCACAGTTACTATTTATTGACTCTTTTCTGCATGAAAAGCACTTCATGCATCACCTTATTTAGTCTTCACTAATACCTCTGATGTAGGAAACAGTATATTTCCTAGTTCAGAAAAAATACAGCTGAAGTACAGAGAGATTAACATCTTGCAAACCTCACAGGTAGTGAATGAATAGGGTGTTACATAAGCTAAGTGGAATGGGAAATGCCCCAGGCGAAGAATCACATGTGAAAAGACCCAGAAGCATCTTGGAAGTACTGACTACAGCCTGGACTTTGAGAAGAAACGGGGCACCTTTTCTTTAAGCTCTAGTAGCCATGAGCAAGTCAGACACACCAGCATCCCTTTTCCCACTGCCTTGGTTACACTTTCAGAGCACTGTTTTCAAAGTCTGATATCCCTAGTCAGCTTGACCAACAATCTGGATGATAAACTGCATCTAATTCTTGACTCATTTCCAGAAATGTGGTCCAGGGCTCTAACCAGAAAACATACCTTGATTAAAATTGGTGTTTGCAGAAAGTCCATCTTTTGTGGCCTATTCTTGCAACAGTTTTAACAGCCTTGGAACAACTGTATTTTTTGTTGGTTGCAGTTTTACAAGTTTGTGTGACAAGTGAGACAATCTTAAGACGATCAGTCAACCTAACTTATTAATAATCTTTCCCTTGGTCTTAAATTTATGGGTACTCCACTGAGTAGGATTTTGTTTTGATTGATTGTTTATTTCCCTAGTGGAGAACTCTTCTGGACGGAGATCAAATACCAGAGACTGCACTAGTGGGTGTCTTTCATGTTAATAACATGCTACCCTCCCCACTGTAAGCACTCTGGGACCCCAAGTCAGAGACCATCCTTCAGAGAAACCATGTTATACATGCCCCACCTAGAGCACAGAGACATAGCATCAGAAGTGATACATTATAGGGACATTGAGTGGGAAAGTATCTCTTAAAATTGGCTTCCCAAAAGTCTAGAACTGGCTGAAGTAGCTCAGCATGATCATTAGGGTCTGGCCCTCTGCAATGTCATTCTGTGCTATGATTGGGAAAGATAGGGGCATGATATCAGGGTAGAAATACCAGTGAGAGTGCCGCAGGCTCTGCTAGATGCCTTCAAGGCAACACCAGAGGCTTGCTGGATACTGTAGAGGCAGCTAACAATCACCTGACGACCTTATAGCTCTTAGAATAAACTTTGACTTCGCTTTTATCTTTGCTTCTTTGAAGAGATCTTAAGGAAAGGCTCTCCACAATGTAGGAACTGTAAAACACATTTAACAAAAATGCTGGGCTCTAAACACTAGCTCCATGGAACAGGTGCTGCCTCTCAACCTCATCTGTTGGGATGAGAATTCTCTTTACCCAAGTGACAGTATCTAGCACCCACTGAAAGAAAACCAGATACTCCCAAAGACCAAGGGCTTTCAACTGGGTGCAGGAGGCAGGGGAAATTTTTGCTTGAACACATGCAATGTTTGGAGAGATGATTAGTTGCAACTGGTATCTGTGAATCGGGTTGGGGATCCTGCTAATGATCCTGCGAGGAGCAGGAAAATCTCCTAAAAGAATGTATTCTCTGGCCCCAAGTGTTAATAGTGAACCTGAAAAATCCTGCTCTACTTGATACAATCCACACAATGACTGTCATCTATAGATCATAATACGCCTTTTGCAGATGGGGGTCTTATTAGCAAGAGTCCATCAGCTTGTCAGCTGGGGATATGTGCTAGTTACCTTTCTGTTACTAGGAAAAAATGGTTGATATACAACTTAGAGGAGGAAAGATTCGCTTTGGCTCATTTTTTGTTTGAGAAGATTTAGACCATGGTTGGCTGGCTCCAAGGATGAGAAAAGTTGTTCATGTCTCATGGCAGCAAAGCAGAGAGAGCAGGAAGAGAGCCAGAGAGAGGGGAAGGTACTGTGGACGAGATGCCTCTCAGAAGCGGGTCTCCGGGCACCTGCTTCTGGACCACCTGGGCCTCACCTCCTAACAGCCCACTCTTCCCTAACAGTGATTATCAACTCATCATTCATTGCTGAGTATAGCACCCTCATGACCCAATATACCTCCAGGACCCACCTCTGGACATTTGTTGTAGTCAGGGGTTGTGCAGAGAACAACTAGAATCAGGACATGGAGTTTGTAATATTATTTTTATAATGGTCACCAGGAGTTAACACAAGAAAATGCAGGAAATCTATCTGCAGCACCAAAAACAGAATATTTAGCAAAGGGCCTGAATCCCATAGCAGTGTCCCACATGAGTCCAGATGAAAACCCAGAGCTCATGATAATGCCTCCCATGAGTCCAACTGGAGGTCTAGAGCCCACAAAAAGGACTCACTCACACCAGTCTCTTTTACGGATTCATGCTGGGAAGGCCCAAAGGTCAGCAGTGGAAGCCAGAAAGTCCATGCCAGTGGGGTGAAGGAGCTGTGCTGGTGGGATGAAGGTTCTATGCTGGAGCTGAGAAGTCACACAACAAAGACCAGGGCTGTCCTGAAAGGCACAACAGCCATCCTCAGGGACACGGAGGCCCCAACTTCCTCCAACGACAAGCACAGGTACATGCCAGGAAGCCAGCATGACAAGTTCATCCTGGAGACCAAGCAGCACACGTCTTCCCCTCTGGAGCCAGGAAGCAATGCTCCATGTGAGGACCAGAGCTTCTCCTGGAGAATCAACGGCTCAAACAGCAACTCGTAGGAGAACCCACAATGCCTCAATGCAATAACGCATTAACGCCTTAGCTTCTCCTTCTCCACCTCTCTATTTATGCTGGCAACTTTCCTCAGGTGGAGCATGTTCACTCAGTGCCATGCTGATGTAATCCAGCTGGCATTTAGTTGACCACCACTTCTTAATCCATAACAGCATTCCTGCGCTGGAGACCAAACCTCAATACACGATTCTTTGAGGGGGGATATTCATATTTTGGGGATGTGCCCTTCACAATGTGTCCCATGTACACTGAAAAGCCAATTACAAATACTACTCCCACCCATGTACCTGTTTTTATATACTAAACCCTAGTAGTCACAGAATAAATAACTAGGCACTGATGAAAGTATTATACTGGTATTTTCTTGTATCAGCAAAGTGCACATTAGGTGAAAATTAGTAATGGTGTCAAAACTAATCCTAGGTACTTGCTATGGTCTCATTATGTTTCAGGAAATGCCTGGGGAGTGTTCAGGCTTTATCTCAATTCTTACAGCAGCTCATTAGATGATGAGGAAACTAAGGCCCAAAATGGTCAATAATCTACCGGAAGTCACACAAATGGCTCTTTATCTGCTTGTACTCTCAGCCACAGCATTGTTTTTGCTGTGTCTATCATCTGTCCTGGGGAGGGTGGTCAGTATTAGATGTAAATATGAGACCCAGTTTCTAGGGTGTGAGCTCAAAGCCACACAAAGCAGGAATGGGATGTTTAGGGTATAGACAAATTGTTTAGCAGCCCCAAAAGTCTTTGCATATACATTATGCATTTGCTTCACCAAGTAGAAGCTTCTGGGATGCTGAAAAGAATAGAAATCTTGTTAGCTTTATTTGTCTCTGTATGGCCAGCAAGTAATGAGGATTGTCAGGATGAAAAGGTCCCTGTAGCTAGGCATAGGCTAACTGGCACACCTCCCTGAAATCCAAAGAAGACCACGACCCCTGTCAAGTCAAATACCTGCAGAAATTAGCAGCACTCCACAAAAGACAACAATGAGAGCAGCCCTAAGGTGCTACTACATAGGTCCTGAGGTCCACAGATAGGCCAGCCTCCTGGGTTGCAAGACACAAGTGTACCTAGTGGAGGTGACAACGGGGGTGTCAGATACTTGGCTCCAGGTCTCACTACTCTTCCTTTGATTTCCTGTCACCAAGAAAGAAGAGGAGAGAAAGGAACAGCATTAGGACAGAAGAAAGAAGAATTTCTTCTCTGGTTCTCAAAAATCAGTCAAGAGTCAGTATTTTTGTCTTCCTGTAAGGAGCCTTCAAGAGGTCGAGTAACCTAACCAGCTTCACACAGTTAAAAGAGTCCAGATTTATGTCCGTGCCAGCCTCAAATCAAAAGCCCCGTTCTTCCCACTCTGCTGTCAGTGAGAAGTGACGGCCTCCTGACTGTGACAGCGTCTTGTTCTTAGCTCAGAGCCCTTGGAGAGTTGAGCTCCAGAGGACGTCGAGGACAGTGAGGATGGCAGAGTCCCCGATGGCGTAGGAAGTCTCCAAGGCCTGCTTGCCTTCTGTGTGCTGGGTATGTGGACCAGAACAGGCGAACAACTGAGGCAAACACTTGACGAGCAGCACAGTGATAAATAAACACATGGGGGTGTCAGTGTTGGGTTGTGAAAAAAGTCCAGTTTGGTCAGCACTGGGTGTGGTGGGTTTAGGTTCTCCTCAGGCTTTTTACTTTGACCACCTTCTCACCGTGTCTTTGCATGAAAGGGGTCTCTTTCCCTGTGTTTCTGATCCCCCCTATCTTTTCTCTTCTTTCTTCTCCTATCATTCCATCCCCTTCTTTTTATTCTGTACCAGGACTTAAACCTAGAGCCAACAGAATGCTAGCTAGGTGCTCTACAACCAAGTGACAGCTCCGGCCCTAATCTCTTCTTAAAGGGACACCAGAGATTGGATTAGAGCCTGACATAAAGACCTCATTGAGTTTAGATTCTTTTTGAAGTTCTTCTCTCCAAGTACAATCACATTCTGAGGTTCTAGGGGTTAGGACTTCAACATAGGAATTTGTTGGGTGGGAGAGACTGGTGGCAGAGAGCACGTTTTAGCCCATAACACACCATGTCTTCCAGAATGTTCTCACATGTTCCCTAAGTGTAAATGTCAATGATATAGCATTCATATGTTAAACATAACAACAAAGGTATGGGAAATGAAGAACTCCTTCATGGGGCACAAAAACCAAACATGATGAAAAGCCAGCAGGCCTTCAAATTGGAAACAGATTTTGTTTATTTTGAATTACTTATTGGGAAGATACAGAATCATCATTATTCATCATTTTTCAGAGTTAATTGCTCTGCTTTACCAGGTTGTCTGTATTAACTATCTTGTCAATGCTGGATCCATGCTTGATTCTCTTTTCTGACAAACGACAGGGACAGAGTTGTTGAGAGTGAAGGCTTGCACCAGTTTTGCTGATTTCCTTAACACGTGAATGTGGTTTCACTGACATTTAACCTGAAGAAACACAAGAGTATTCTGGAATATATAGTAGGCGATGGCCTAAATTATGCACCACCTCTCTAGCTCATCTGTTGACTTATTTACCCACAATGGCTCAGAATAAAATTGAAGGCTGGGTGTTCTTTGTTTACACAGATTTTGTTGGGAAGATAAGGCTGGCACAAAATTTTCATCTCTTTGGTAAAATATTGACTTTTAAAAAGATTTACTGAGTTTATTGTACATTTTCAATGTAGACAATTCAGAGAAGAATACATAACAATTAAAATTCTCTGTAGGGACAACATTCTTACATGTTTTCATCCTGATTATATGTATGTAGATATGCGATATAGCATACATAAAATGTGGCAATATATGAGAATAGGTGGTCATGTGTGGCATAATGCCCTTTTGGTTAGTGTTGGATCGCAGATAAGACATAAGATTTTGTCACCTAGTCAGGTAATAGCTCTTAGTTTATGTGAGTACTATTTGATGTTTCCACAATGACTAAGTTACCCAGGACACATTTCTCAGAACATGTCCGAGTTTTTAAATATATATACACATATATATATATATATATATGTATGTATATATATAATCAAATATATATGTGTCTCAGACAAAATAGAATAATTTCCTCACCATACAGTCTATTTTCCATAACATTAAATATTATTTGAAAACCCAACTTTAATGACTATTTAAATTCTGTTTTATGAATGTATTTAGATGTACTTAACCAATCCTTTATCTGTAGTCATTTATAAGGTTTCTTCTTTGGTGTGATAAATACAGATGCACATAAACCTTTATGAACATCTTTTGTGCTTTCATGGAGTTGTATTTTCTTATGACAACATCTATTGTAAGAAAGGCTTTCTCTTTGAAGCTGAGCACATGGTTCTGCTGGTAGAGAAAAAGCACTATCATGACCTATGCATACAAGTAGCCAGTTTCAAAGTACTTCTAAAAATGTTGGCAGAAATATAATATTTTTCTCTGCTAACTGACCAATAGTCAGATGCTCTAAGCTTAAGGTCATACTTTTTAATCGAGTCCTTGACAAGTGTTTCTCACAGTCCTTTCTGCTGGAGCAATCCATTGTCAAGGTCTTTACCACTCTTCCTGTCTGAGCCAGAACAGAAAGTTCCAAGGATAAGAAAAACCATACGAATCAGGACTCCTTTGGACACAAGTGACAAATACCCAAGATGAGGTGGTTTTAGCAAAGATGGGCAGCTCACTGGCTCATGTTTCCAGAAAGGATGACCTCAGCAAGCACAAGTATGGGAGTTCGGGATAACTGATACTTGGTTCCTCTCCTTTGATTTCTCTGTTCTCTACTTCATTCTCTGATTTCCAACTGATTAGTTTTCCTTGGGGCTAGAATGGTGGCTGCTGGTAGCACATGTCTGACCACTGCCCAGCTCTGCACAGAAAAGAGGCTTCTCTTCATTCCAGATTTGAAAGTGGACTGTGGCAAGATTTCCGCTCACCATCAACACAATTTCTGTGTTGAGTGACATGGTTTTATGAAATGGAAATTCCTCTTAATGCCACAGTAGTAGAAAGATCAGGAAGACCAGAATCTCTGAGGAGAGGAAGAAACGCTGGTTCCAGGAGAAGCTGTTTTCTGAAGGGGCCTCCTGGTCGACAGAAAGTCCCCCTGAAGGGGGTAGTGATGGCTGTGTCCTCCCTCCCCACCTGCACCACTGGGGAGCCAGGGCCATGAGGACTCCTCATGTGGTCTTTCCAAGGCCAACTACTGAAAACAGCTTCCATTTGTTCATTGAACGCCAAGAACGCCAAGTTATTGTGGAAAAAGAAATGTTCCCACCTTAGCATTTCCTGTGGCCCCACAAATCAGTCTAGTGTTGTACGTAATAATGAGAGGCTTCTCTTCATTCCAGATTTGAAAGTGGACTGTGGCAAGATTTCCTGTGGCCCCACAAATCAGTCTAGTGTTGTACGTAATGTGCATGTGCCACGTGTCAGGAGTAGTGTTAAATGCTTTGTGTGAATATTGTCACTTACTCGTCACAGGGACTAGTATCTCTGTCTTAGAAATAAAGAAACTGAGCCCTGAAGAAAGTTAAAGAGATTTGCCAAATTGGCTTAGAAGTTTCAAAAGCAGGATTTGAACTTACATGTCCTAGTTGAGAGTCCACAAGCTGACCTTACCTGATACATTGATTTAAAACACTGCAGAAAATGGAGAGAGCCATTTCCTTAATCTGTTCAATGGAAATACTATTGATAGAGCACTTTATACATTTACACCCATAAGAGGTGCTTTATGTAAATACACACACATGGAGAGAGAGAGAGAGAGAGAGAGAGAGAGAGAGAGAGAGAGAGAGAGAAGGAGGAGAAGGAGGAAAGCAAGAGACATACATATAAGCACACATGCACAGAGAGAGAAAGAGGGAGAGAGAGAGAGAGAGAGAGAGAGAGAGAGAGACAGACAGACAGACAGACAGACAGGACAGGACAGATAGGCAGACTTAGGCTTAGAAAAAAACTGAGCAGAAATTCCAGATTCTGTAGATCCCCTCACCACTTCCACTATTCCTCTATTATTAACATCTTGCATTCATGTGTTATGTTTATTATAATTCATGAGACAATATTGATATATTATTAGCCAAAGTTTGTAGTTTTTATACTAAGGTTTATTCTTTTTTATAGTCTATGGCTATTCAACAATGCATGATGTTATTTATCTGTTGCAGTAACATACAAAACTGTTACCTAAAATTTTTGTAAAATTCATTGGCCATCCCAGCTCCTGGTAACAGCTAATATTTTTATTCTCTATGTAGTTTTGCCTTATAATATCATGCTGCTGAAACCATAAAGCATGCAACCTTTTAGATTTGCTTGTTTCATTGAGCACTCTGCATGGATTCTCTATTATTTTTCATGATTGACGAGCTCATTTCTTTGTACTGTTGAACATTATTCCATTGAATGGATGTACCTCAATTTGATTATCCATTTGCCTATTGAAGAACATTGTGACTACTTCCCAGTTTGGATACTTCTGAATAAAAGCACTATAAACACTGATGTACACGTGTTAGTTTTTCATTACTATAATAAAGTGTGGTACTTAAGATAGTGAACCTAATACAGGAAAATGTTATTTTGGTTCGTTGTTTTAGGGGTTTCAGTCTTTTGGCCCTGCTGCTTTGGACTTGGGGCAGCATAGTTCATCATGGTGAGAGTGCATGGCAAGGAGGCTTGTTCCCTCATGGTGGGCAGGAAAAAGACAGGACAGGTCCGGGTCCCCAGTACCTTCATGGTTCACCCTCTATGATCTAGCTTCCTTCCATTAGACACTCATGTCTTAAATGTTCCACAACCTTCCAATAGCATCAAGCTGAGGACAAGCCTTTAGTACATAGGCTCTGAGGACCAGTTTACCCCTAAACTATAGCAGCAGGCTTTTGTGTTCACATAGTCTTCAACTCACCTAGGTAAACATCAAGGAATGTAGTTGTGGATGGCATAGTAAGATTGGGTTCCATTTTGTAAGAAACTTCCAAAGCATCTTTTGAAATGCAGCTTGGCCGTGATATTTTATATCTGCACTAGCAATTAACACCAGGAATATCCTTACCACCTTTTACTCCTGACAGCTATTCCTATTGCTTCATATTCTCACCAGTATTTTGTGTTGTCAATGTTTCAGATTTTAATCATTCTTTAGGTGTGTGGTTATATTTCGCTGTTTTTATTTGCAATTTCCCAGTGGCATATGATGTTCAGTATACTTTTTGTGTACTTAATTTGCCACTGTATATTTTCTTTGATGAGGTATCTACTCAGATTGCTTGCTTATTTGTTAACTGAGTTTTATGACATAGTAACAAGTATTTAATCTTCATCCCATACAATGCCTAAAATCCTTGGAATCTTCAAAGTGGTGTCCCTTATATGCCAAAGAGATGATTTGTGGCTGGCAGATCTTGGTAACTTCAGGATGAGGGACAGTCACCAGAAAATCCAAAGGGGGGCTAAGAGGTTAGCCAGCAGGGCAAGAAGAACAACTGGAGATTGAGCCAATCACCAGTGAGTTGTGGTCTAACTAGTCACACCTATGTAATGAAGCTTCATAAATATTCAAAAAGGAGGAGCTTCTAGTCAGGTGAATGTGTGGGAGGTTCCGGAAGGTCCCTAGTCCTGAGTGGGCATGGAAGCTCCACACCTCTTCCCACATGCCTAAACATATGCCTCCCTTCCATATGGCTTTCTGTCTTTGTAATGTTCTTACAATAAATCAATGAAATAAGTATTTTCCTGAGTTCTGTGAGCAGCTCAAGCAAATTAATTGAATCCAAGAGGGCTGTAGAAGTGTTGATTTACCTGGGCTTGTAGTTGACATGAGAAGCAAGCTTAGAGGATGAGTCAGTTGTAGGGACTGAGCCCCATGTTGTTGGGATCTGGCCCTTTTTCCATTCAGACAGTATCAGGACTCAATTTGATTAGAGGAGAAAAAGGTGCCCCTTGCAGAACTGACTGCTTCATGTGTGGGCAAAGAAAATGCCACACGTTTGGTTGTAGAGGATTCTGTGTTAATTACTGAGGGACAGTAGAAGAGAGGCTAAGTTTAATTTTTTCCTATATTCTTGGGTGTTTGCTACTGTTGACTTTTGAGTTCTTTGTATGTATTGGACACTGGTCCTTTATCAGACAATGTTTTGCAAAGATTTTCTCCCAGTCTGTGCCTGTCTTTTCATTCTCATGATTATGTGATTGCAGAAAAATGCCCTTAATTTTAACAGATTTCAATTTGTCAGCCACGTGTGCTGGCACATGCTTGGAATTTCAGCACTTTGGGAAGGAAGCCTAAGGCAGGAGGACCAAAAATTTGAGCTCAGCTTGAGTAATTTAGTGACTTAGCGAGATCTTGCCTCAAAATAAAAAAATTAAAAAGGATTGTGGATGTAGCTCATTGCAAAGTCCCTGTATTCAATTTCCTGTATCACCAAAATGGTTAAATTGGTAAATTATTTCTCTCATGGATTCTGTTTGTGGTGTCACATCTAAAAGGTCATCACTAGGGCTGAGGGTGCTGTAGAGTACTTGTACACAACACTGCATTGAAAACAACAGCCATCAGCAATCCAAGGTCATCCAATTTATCCACATTGTAGTTTTTAAAGTTCTGTATTTTATATTAAGGTCGGTGGTGTATTTTGACTTGTTCTTTGTGCGAGGAGGTAGAAGGTCTTATGTCTAGATTTGGTTTTTGCATGTGCATATGGTTATTCCTGTACATCTGTTGACAACGCTATCCTCTTTCCACTGAACTACCTTTGCTCCTTTTTAAAATATCCGATTCCATTTTTATGGGTCTATTTCTGGACTGTCTAGTCTATCTATATTTTTAAATTTAATTTATTTATTTTTGAGTCAGAATCTTGCTATGTAGTTCAGGCTGAACTTGATCTCACTTTGTAGCCCATGCTGGCCTCCAACTCACGGCAATCCTGCTGCCTCAGCCTCCTGAGTACTGGGATTACAGCTGTGTACCACAATGGCCAGTTCATATAATTTTTTTTATATTTACCAAGAAGTTTGAATCTATCGGTCAGGTAGCAATTTTTTAGGGGGGTACTGGGAATCGAACTCAGGATATTGCACTTATCAGGCTGCTGCTATACCACTGAGCTGTACCCTTGACACCTCAAAATTTATACTTTGAAGATGAAGATATTGAAGCTTGGAGCAGATAAGCATTCTCTCCCCAGGCTAACAGTTAGCAGGATGTGGAGTAACAGTGTAAACCCGCCTCTGCTGGAGTCACTTTGTGTTCTCCCTGTGCCTCATACTGTCAGTGATGCTGGACTAGCACCAGAACAGTCAACTTCAACCTGAGGTGGTCCTCTCCACTAGGACCACACTAGCATCTCCTTTCTGTAATGATCGTGTGAATCTTGGCTCCACTGTGTCTTGATTATAATCACTTATGGTTTGGGTCAATGGCATGATCACTGATCTAAAATTTAGCTTTTGCTAAAATACTCAGCCCAATTTATGTGTATGTGTGTGACCTGGAGCACAGTTTTTCCCCCTAGTTTGCACTGATCACATTTTGTTAAGAAGTCATTTTCTCACTGGCCTTGTCACTGAGGGATTCCCATCATCTTTCTGAAGGCCAACCTGCTGAGTGAGATTGTTGAAAAAAGCACAGTGTTAAGAATCTCTTGGGTAAAATTAACCCTCCATTGGCTGTCTGTGTTGCCCAGGTAGTTTATCTCTACAGTCTACCAAGTTCTATTTTAATGTCAACATTGAGATTTTTAAAAAATTCTACAATCATCAATTATGTTTCAAGCACTGTGGCATAGCATTTTGATCAGAATTGTCAAAAAATCACAACAATTTAGTTTGAAGATCTTAATTGATTTTATTTGCAGTTCTAGAATGTGGTGACATTTCATTCCTAAAATAGAAAGTGTTTCAATAAGCCAAGGAAGAGCAGTTACATTTGTTGATAGAAAAAGGCTGAAGGAAGAAACAAGAAATAAAAAATAAATTGGCTACGTCGAAGTTTCTTTTCTTGCATGTCAGGGATAGGGAGACAGAACAATAGAAAAATAACTGATTAGTTAACACTAGCTTACTTCAAATTATCTTTTACTAAAAGATAAGGCAGAGAGAATTTCATTATCACACCATTTGATCTTGACCTATTTGGGAAATTAGGCCATCTCTTTTAATTCTGATTCTTTGGAAAATCAAATAAATCATTGATGTCCAGCTTAGTAACATGGAATTCTAGTGGGAATGATTCCATTTCAGCTTTTAACCCAGTCTAAAAGTCTGGTCTGTTGGCCTATTATAGGAGCTTAGTCCAAAACAATAGCCACCTGTAATTTTTATTTAACAGAACATAAGGTTTATGAGACAGTTTGTAGAAGATGACACAGTAAGTGAAGTGGTACAGTTCCAATTCCCATTTGGTGCCACAGAGAAAGCAGGTGGACTTTGGATGACAACTACCTCTGTGAGAAGTGGGCATCTTTTACAGAAGTGTTAATAGATAAAGAAGGCCTTTTATTGGTCTTGTTCTGTACTGTTTTGATCAATTCTATTATACCTGACGATATAGGCAACTCTTTTTAAAAACAGCAAGAGGCACAATGGTACCCATTTTTGATCACCTGATACTCTATTTTTGCATCATGTACTATGCTCATCCTTCTGTTCTAATGGACTCTGTTTTGTTTAGTCACATTAGGTTTTATTCTCTTCAAAAAAAAGTAATACGAACTGTGGGAGTAAAAAAACCCAAAAAGTGTAACTGTTATTAAAAAGAGAGGAAAGGAAGGTGGTCTAAGGGATATAAACTGCATGTATGTTTGAGTGTGTAGGCTGGAAATCCGTATTACTGAGCTTTTGTTGGATCATTGAACGGCACTGTCTGCAGTCTCATTGTATGAACGTTCACTTTATATGCTTTAATTTTATAATTTGGACTACTGTTTCTAAGATGACAATATGTAACCTATTAACTAGTGATATCTTACTTTATTTGTACCCTTTTACTGCTTTGTTTTTTATCTCCTTTCTTTTTTTTCCTTTAAATTAAAAAAAAAAGGCCACGCTTTACTTCACAGAGCTCTATATGTGATGGGGGGGGCATCATCTCTTTACTGGGCAATGGACCCTGGATATCACTGTTTTAAAACAAAACTTGCAGATCAAACATCCAGTGCTTCACAGATACTAACCCATCTCTATGGATTCATTACTGCTATTTCTGAGCCTCCGTGGTGGTAGGCAGTGGGTGTCTGTAGACCCAGATACTCCTGAGGATGAGCCTGGACAATCACTTGTATCCAGGAGTTTGGGGCCAGCCTGTGCGATTAAGGGAAAATCTTTCTCAAAAACAAAACAAACACTTTTTTCCCTGGAGTTATGTAGCAGTGTATTTTGTAGGTTTAATGTAACACCAATGGAGTGTGGTAAGATCAACGGTGAGACAGGACAGTGAATAATATCCACGTTTCCTGTTTGCCAGGTAGAGGGAGGGTGGGCGACAGTGTTAATTTCTGACTGATTACCTATCTCTTGTCAGTAGTTATTGGATCTTTACAGGTTGTGGTTCTTGCTTGGTACAAGGAGACGGGAAGAGAGAACGTGCGAGGTGAACACTGCGGAGTCCTGTCAAGTGAGCTGCCCTGAGTAGCCACCAGCCAGCTAGGAGCACCTATGCCTCAGCCAGGTGGCTCTGGTAGATGGAGGCTTTGGGGTCCTTGACAGCGCGCAAGGGTCAGATTATTAGCAAGGGAAAACAAACAGCAATAAAACATTCCAAAGACAAGCGAAGGTCTGCAAGAACTTTAAAAAAAAACCAAAAAACAAAAAACAACAACAACAACAACAAAACCAAACCCTGGAAGCGCATCCCAAACCTTCATTTTGGAAAAGGAGGACTGGCCTCTGAGCTCCGTGGTCAGCTTCCCTGGGCCCACCGGGTCGGAGTCGGCAAGGCCCAGCCTGCCGCACTCGCCCTAGGCTGCGCGTGGAGGAGCCGCCGGGGACCAGAAGATGCTGTCGCCCGCGGGTCGGATTGGCCGAGAAGCGGCCCCAAGCAGCGCCGGCGCTGGGCGGTGCCACTCGCCGGCGGGGAAGCCCGGGCCGGGCGCGCGAAGAGTCCCCGCCCCGCCCACCCCGGGCGCGCCGGCTGCCGCGCCGCGCTGCCATTGGCTGCCGGCAGTGACGCGCAGGAGCGGCCGCGCTCGGCCCCCGGCGGGCTGCGCGAGGGGCGGGGTCGGGCTCGTGGCTGATGAAACCCGCGCGGATCCCGCCAGCGCTCGGCGCCCATTCACAGCGCGCGGGCAGGTGTGAGCGGCGGACCCACACGCAGCGCGGCGGTCGAGCACGCGGCCGGCCGGACCCCTCCGTGCAGCCCTCCGCGCCCCCTGGTGCGCGCCCAGCCCGAGCGTCCGCTGGTGCCCCCGCCGGTTCACCCGCATCCCACCGCCCGCTCGGTGAGTGCCCGGCCCCCGCCAGCTGCCCGCGCCCGGGTCACCTTGGAGAGAGGGGGGTCTGCGAGTCGCCTGGGGCCGCGGAAGGGCGGTGCGGGCCCGCCGAGAGTTGGGCTCGGGGGTCGCCAGCATCGCCCGGGGACGGCGATGACAGGGCGGGCCCGGGATGTGCGCCCGGGGCCGGTGCCCATGCGGCTGTCGCCTCCACGGAGTCCATTTTGCCTCCCCGAAGGCGCAGCGTGGTGCATGATGCAACACCGGCAGAGTCAGCGTGGGCGACCTGGCGCCCGAGGATGCCCGCTCCGCGCGCCTGTCCTGGGTTCGGGGGTCCGGGTGGGCAGCGGCCGGCGGCGGGCGGTGGGCGGCGGGCACGGAGGCGGCTTGGGAGGCATGGGAGCCCGCCGGCAGTGAGGGAGACCTTGCCTTACATGGCGCGGTGCGGAGCACCCCGCCCCGCCACGAGGTCAGGGGACGTGTCGTCAGTCACGGTGGCGTCCCCGCCGGGGTGGTCCCGCGCAGGTGGGCGTCGGGAGGACCGCGCCGCACGCCTCTGCCTTGTGCTCGCGGTGCCTCTCCTCACCTCTGATCTAGACCCCAGGACCTCCCACCCGTGGACCCCCAACTCTGCTGTAGGTCCCTGGGCTTACTTTGGGAAAGTCCTGTCACCATAGGCTTCCTTGAGACCCCGTTGGTCCTGAAAAAGTGTGCGTTCGAAAGCCCTCCATATGGTTTGGAGTGGGAGGGAGTTCTTCCGGCTTCGTAAAGACAGCCTACTCTCATGTATCTCCTCTGCATAGTAGAAAACTTCCCGAGCACAGGCCGGTGGTCACTCGGGCGGGCGAGCTCTGTGTACGCGCAGAGGCATCTGAGTGGCATCTGCCGGGTAGTAGTACTGCTGCCGCGTCCTGTGTCAGCTCCGCCTGCGCAGGGCTGTGGGAAAAACACTTGGTAGTGTTAGATGTGTGTGGTTAGGTTAGCCAGACATGTGCTGTAGCCGAAGAAACTACACTTCCCAGTACCCACAGTCCTGCTGTGGAGCGCGTTGCTTTTTCTCCTGGTCGCAAGAGGACTGGGTTGGGCTTTCAATCCCAGCTGTATTTCCCTAAAAATGTGCTCTTTAAGGAATATTTTGCTAGGATTTATGTACATTATGTTCTGGCTGAATTCCAAGACATTCGAATTATAATTCATTTGGAATTTAGCTTATCATTTCTTTTTGTGTGTAGTTTGCATAATAGGAAACCATGATACATTTATTCCCTTGATATTTTTAGTTGGTCTTGGTGGAAATTATTATTTTTATGTGAACACACCCTTATCTCATTAAAACAAAAGATCTTATTTAAGTCACACAGTGAAAATAGAAAATTAGGGGAAAAGTTAACAGTGAATTGAAATAGGTTTTAAAGGTTCAGCCTATTAAAATCATGCTTAATCATGATAAAGGTAAAATTCAGTGGGTGTCAAAGGAGTTTTGAATAAATAAACAAGACTGGCTCAGTAAGTGAAAATCAGAATGTACATACTTGGCTGGATTTGAATTTTAGAGTCAAGTGGTTGCTTTTACATATATGATTATTGGCCTTAGGTGGGAAACAAAAGGTATAATTTGGGGAGCTTGAATTCCAAGACACATCATTTGGTAGAAGAAGAGTGCATTCTTTGATGGAATTAAAAACATGTTCATTGATTATCAAGTCTAGTATTCTTTTTCCAAGCCCGGTAAACACAGGTAACTATCTTTAAGGGCCCAGAATCGTGTGCAATGAAGTGACATTAACCATGTGTTTGGAGACATTGTTTATTAATCCTCTGGAGGAATCTGAAGCATGAAAAGTCCTTGTGATGGAGAGAAATGTTTCCTGCAACCATGTGAATGAATACCTGGGCCTCTGTGTCATCTTGCCCAGAGGCATCTCCTGAGAAGTCCACGGTTTCACCTGGCCTTTAGTCCTCCAGGATTCTCCTTAGACCTACCAGGATCCAAGGATGAGACCCTGGTATTTCTTGTATGATTGACCTCTGCAGGCCTCTTGGTAAATTATGATTATTTTGCGTGGTGCTGGGAATGAACTCATATACTTGCTAAGTATATGATCTGCCGCTGAGCTATACCCCCAGCCCATGGTCCAAATCAGTTTTAAAAGTAAACTTTGCAAGACTGACCCTCGAAGGATGAGAGAGATCAGTTGGGGAGTCTACACATATGGACTCATCCAACTTTCGGACATGAGAGAGCCGGGCAGAGGGTGTGCTGCGTGAGAGGTATGGACCTTCTCGAGGCCTTTCCAGGTGTGAGGCTGTTATAGCCTGTTGTCACCTCTTGTTCACCCCATAACAAAGCTGGGGGCTCCTCTGGCTGTGTCTCTGTTGCCCACTACCTTCCTTGGCTCCTGTGCCCCTCATTTGGGCAGCCTAGTGCTACACTTGGCTGTGGGATGGAGGTCCTCTGAGCTTGGGGTTCTGCTGCCCTGTGTTTCCTGGGACTTGAGACCAGTGGCATCAAATCCCAGGCCAAGGTTGTAGGTCTCCTTCAATCAGAGGATAGAGTATAGGCACCTTTTGGGCTCAATTTTTAGCCTTGTGCTAAACTTCAGTGACTTTCTGTTTCTCCATAATCCGTCCTGTCATCCAAAACAGTCTTGAAAGTAACTGCCAGTGCAGTTCAGAGTGAGTGGTGATTAGCCATGGGAGAGTTCATACATTTGCCTTCTGTTTCCCACCAGTGGATGGGCACAAGTAGGGGAAGCAGTCTGAGGAGCTGCTAATTATGTCCATTTCTCTCCTAGGGCGTTGGTTCATTGTAGCATTGGCAGACTGGGAATGTGCTTTTCCCAATCCAGTGGTCAGGATTTGGTCCTCGCCGGCATGTAGGCTGCAGGAGTGATGCTGGAAATGCTGGACATGGTGAGGTTGATCCCTCCTGCCACATGCAGCAGCTTGTGTTGGGCTTTTTGTCCCTGATTATTGTCATGAACCATGGGGACCTGCAGGAGATGCATTTGGTGATGGCACAGTAAGCTGTGACTGAGGGAAAAGACCTCCTCTCCCCAGCTTCAGTGCAAGTTGAGATGCCACTGCTCCGAGAGCGCATGGGAGGTGGCACTGGAGCTAGGAACAGAGCCGCTTTGGACTTCTGGGATCTGTGTGCAGCGTCTGGAGAGTGATTTTGATTTTCTGAACTCTTGCAGATTGGGGGAACCTGCTCTTCTCAGCCTCAGTAGTGATGCTAAGAACTTGAAGTTCATAATGCCCTTTGAGAGGACAAAGGTGCTCATTCGGTGCAATTATATTTCTTTCCTGAAATCGCTTCTTTCTGTTTTCACCCTGTAACTCAGATAGCTTTTTATTGTTGTTGTTGTTGTTTGTTTTTGGTACCGGAGATCAAACTCACAACCTCATGCTTGCCAGGCAGGCACTTATGCAGCTAAGCTAAATCCCAAGCCCAACTCAGATAGTTTTAACCAGAAATCAAATGCAGGGAAATCTTTAAAGCTGTGGTTATGCAAGGCTGGAAAAGGGAGATCCCTTTCTTAGCACTTGCGGTCCATCTTGTTTTTGCTATTTTCCTGGGTAGATTCTCATCTTTGTATTTCTGTTTCTGGGGTCACAGAAAACATGAGCTCTTCTTCACCTTTCCATATTCTGACTGCGGTATTTTCTGGGTGTTTGGCCGGATAAGATTCTTTTTTAAAAATTTATTTACGTAAATATACAAAAGTTTTTAAAATGTCAATTTAAAATCGTATCTTGATTTAGAAATATTACCTGTGATCTTATCTCACATGAGTTATTTTTAGAGGAAATAATTACTTTCGTTTATTTTTACATTTTTTCTTGGTACATTTTGGTTATACAGATTAATGGGTTTCATTTTGGCATATTTGTGTGTGCAAATAACCTACTTTGATCATTTCCTCCATCACATCCTCATGTTCCACCCTCCCTCTGGTTTCACATTTTTTGGGGGAATTTCTATGCATAGAATGCATTCTAATCATTCATCATCCAGTTACCTGTCCTCACATCCCCCCATTCTCTTCTTCTTGCGTAATAATAATCTCCCTTCTGCTTTCATATTGTCCTTTTTTAGATTCCACATATTGGGGAGAATATGAGATATTTGTCTTTGAGAATCTGGCTTATTTTGCCAAAAAATGATAACCTCCAGATCTGTCCATTTTCCTGCAGATATTAGTTTTGTTCTTATGGTGGAATAACATATCTATTCAGTGCATATGTATACCACATTTTCTTTATTCACTCATCCCTGATGGGCATTTAGGCTGGTTCCATACCTTGCCTCTTTCAGGTTTTGGAGGAACCACCATACATAAGGGCTGTGGTAATTAAGCTCCCCACCAGCCATGTAGAGGAGATCCTGTTTCCCCTGCATGCTTGCCAAGATTTACCATTTTTGTATTCTTGATGATAGCTATTTTGACTGGATTGAGATGGAATCTTAGTGTAATTTTCATTTGCATTTCCCTGGATTCTTGACCATTGAGACACCAGATGCTTTTCCCATGTGCTTAGTGGCTGATCTGAGTTCTGCGTTTGGAGGCATCTGTGAATCCAAGTGCCCACTGCTGAGCTTGGCCACTGAGTTGATTAATCCCTGCTGCATCCCTAATTGGATCAGAGGACGTGCTGTGACCTCCCAGAAAGAGGGTTGAATCCCAGAGCAGGCTACTTAAACTGTAGGAATGCTTTTTCTTACCTATTTCCTAAAGCCATATGAGAATTGTTTATATCGCTTGCATAATAATTGGCTTTTATGTACTATTTCCTTTTAAGATAGAATCTTGGTATGTTGCCCAGGCTGGCCTTTACCTCCTGGGCTCAAGTGATTCTCCTGCCTCAGCTTCCCAACTAACTGGCATTATAGTTGTGCATTATCTCACCTTGCTTTATAACTGGCCTATGAGTGCCTGCTTTTCAGGATCTAGAGGATTTAAATTAGATCATCCATGATACACACTCGGCAGACAATCTAGCACGCACCACACATTTAATGTCAATATTAGTTTTTCAGGGCGGTAAGCTCGGTTCTTTGATTTAGGTGTGTGAGAAAAATATTTTTGTAACCACTTAACTTTGCTATTATTCTGCCCTGGCATTAAAATGTAGTCGCTGGTCCTTGGGATTGTGTCCATGCTAGGTGTTGGGGGCATCTGGTCCTTAGAGACCTCTGCTGGCAAGTTCCCCTTTTCCTCTGGGCCTACACTCAGGAGGAATGACAGCCTTTGGGGCATTGACTCTGACTGCCTGGCTGTCTCTTGACGCCACTGCTTTTTGGGATCCTGGTGACGTCCTGGGTGTGGGGATGCGGGTTCCCTCCATTTTCAGTGTCCTCAGCCTCTGAGCACCTCGGGAACCCAACTGTGAGTGTCTGCTCTTGTGTGCCTGCACGTGTGCGTGTGGTGTGTGTTGGGCCTCGGGACTGTGCCAGGCTTATCATAGCCATCATGGCTCCCTGTGTTTGGCTCCGATTGTCCTGAAGGCCTTGGGCTTGAGAAAAGCCAAAATCCAAAACTTGGAGCCGTCTCTGTTTCTGCTTTACTTCTCCCCTTCTATGTAGTAAGTGGTAGAACCTCCATGTGGGATAGCGAGGTGGGCACATCGCTGGGGGGCAGATGCCTGTGAGAGTTGGGGAAGGGCTGAGCACGCCTCCAGCTTGCAACATGCATGCAGAGATGGCAGTGCACAGCCCTGGCATTGGGCAGGGACCACTTAGTTTCTTCTGAGGCTTGAAGCCCACTTCTCCTCTTGGTGGTCAGCACCCCGCCCACCCTCCTGGCCAGGTTTCTCCCCTAGTCAGAATGTGGTTCCTCCTGGTACAGCTGGAGCCAGGCTCCTGGGGCAACTGGGTTGGGCTGGGCTGAGCCCAGGCAGACTTGGGAGCACCATGTATGGCAGAGGCAGGGCTGCTTTCTCTGGATCAGTAGTTTGACATTCATCTCACCAGCTTCTTGCTGAACACAGTGTTTCCTATCCCAGACCACAGGGGTGTGGGGTATGATTTATCTCCGTACCATGATCTGGAATCCAGTTCCATCTCTCTGGAGGGAGCACTGTCCACCAGGGAGGAAGTTCTTGGAACCAGAGGCTGTTTAAATGCTGTTCTTGTTGCCAACTCCCATCTTTACTTTGCTGGTTTCTACCATCTAGTGGTACTGGAGAAGTGTCCTCTAAGGGGACAGTTCCCCGACACCCTTAGAAGTCCTGGACCTGGAGCTGTCTGGACCAATCCTGCAGCAAGGGTCCTCAGGAGTGCTTTCTTGGGATTGCCAGCATTTCCCTTTGGCAAGAGTGCCTTCTGCCTGCCTTGGGACGAGGCTGTGTCCAGAAAATTTGGAGCCTTAGAATGCAAGCCTCTAGAATTGCAAGCCCATCAGTGGCCTTCTGGGTGGAGTGGTTAGGAACCCTCCTCCCCCTTCTTTCTCCTTCTTTCCTTCCACTTTTTTTTTGGACAATATTTCAACATTAAAGAGTTCCCTAGTGCGCCTGATTACATTTTTCCCCTTTTGTTCTTTCTCCCCGCCCTACATACATGCATGCACAGGTATGCATATTTTTCTGAACCACTCACACCCTTTGGGGCCAGGGCCTTTGCCCTGAGCTACATCCCTGCTGTTTTTATTTTGACACAGAGTCTTGCTCAGTTAGCCTGGCTGAGTTGACCAGAGTGGGCTTGAATTTGCAATCCCACTTCGGGCTCTGAGCAGAGTGCTGGGGCTATGGAAGCATGAACCGTGCCCTGCAGCTTGCCCCTCCGTACTCAAGCATGCATTTTTCCTGAGGAAAAGGATGGCCATTGCATAACCTCTGCAGTCTCTGTTCAGTTTTGAAGCAGTCATGTGATGTACTTTACAGACATGCAAGAGTCCTCAGGTAGCTGGGGTGGTCTTGCAAAGGAACTCATGTCTAATTTTCTATCTCACGGGTCTCTGTAAGATAAAGTATTTCTAAAAGTGACAATGCTCATTGTGAAAAGGTTGGAAGCTCCAGTGAAGTAAAAGGAGTGTGAATAAAAAGCACCCATAGTTCGTGTGCAAAGCTTTGGTGTGAGGCAGGTAAAGTGTTTCTGTGAGGTGTGATTGATTGGAAGATTTCTGCTCCCTGTGACCTGGCCACCCAGACCTGTGGTCCTGGGATCCCATATACTTGGCAGCCACGTGCTTGGGCTTCTGTGCCCTTGGGCTGTTGCCACCTCAGTAGCACAGTTGTATGTGCGTATCCTTAGGGTGGGGAAGGGTGGAGAGTTTTCAGTATCCCGAACTTGTTTGAAACTCGGAGTATTGCAGGTTCTCTCTTGCCTGTTCTGTACCCCTCATTTCCTGGACTTGGCAGAAGTTAAGGATGCGCACGGAGCCTCACTTAGGGCCATGGCTTTGGCCTCTTGCCTCTTGTATTTCAGCTACTTCCTGTGGTTGTTAGATGTGCCTTTGGGTGGTCTTCCTGGCCCTTCTAGCTGGTCACTGGAGAAATGAAACAAAATTTATGAGGTGGCTGTGTTAAGGACCGTGCTCCTCAGACTCGGGCTTTCCCGCACGGCAGTCTCGAAGCCATCCTGTGTGCTGGTTTGGATGTTGCCTCTGAGTGTCATCTGTTCAGTCCTCCCGTTTGCCTGTCACTGGAAAGGGCTCCCACATTTTTCCTGGCCTGGCACAAGGTTTTGCTAAGTGACTCTTGGTTTTGGAACTGGTTTGTTCTTGGCTGCTGTTTCATTGTCCACGATTCTTCATCGTGTGTACCTCAGTTTCCCTGAGCTGTGAGTCTACTCTGTGTGTGAGAAGGAACTTCCAAAGAGTATGATCAAAAGCTTCGAGTCCTTTTCCTCGTGTTTATTTGTTCTTCTGGAGCCGCAGACCCTCTCCTTGAAGGAGCTGGCCTTGACAGTGACTCTGGTGGGCAGCTGCCCAGAGCCTGTGCACCCCGCTGAGCCCAGTAACTCCTAACCTGGCTGGAGGGCTGCGCTTCAAAGAAGCCCTTTGAAGTGCAACCATTTCCTTTCCTGAAAAGAAGGGAAATTGAAATGAAAATGTATTGTTCTGTGTAGACAATGTTCTTTTTGATCAAAGAGAGCGTGGGACTTATAAAGGGAGATTCACAAATTAGGCCCCCACCTGGCAAACGTGGGTGCATGGACTCCTCTCCATCCAGTGAGATCTCTGAGATTGGTAAGACTGAATTTCCCTCTTTTCTTTCAAGTCCCGAATCTAGGTACAACCTGTTCTATTTAACTGTCTCATGTGCCTTTGGAAATGTCTTTTGGTGAATTATGATAGTATCTCTACATTAGAACATGGTGCTGTGAATAAAAATAGTGTTTTCAAATGTTTGATCTTTTTGGGAAAACTTGATTGTTGGAAAGGAAAGAATATGTCTGACTTTTTCCATAGTTAGTGTTATCCTAATGAGATCTATGTATTTCACAGATAGAAAAAACCATTAAAATGGGACTTTGGAGACGAGGATATGGTCTAGCAGTTGGGAGGGCTTGGGTTCACCCCAAAATAAAATTAATACACTTTTCTTTTGTTCATCACTGTGTTTGTAGCACCCGTAATGTGCTCAGATACCTGTCGAATGGGTACATTGATAGCATTAGCACAAAGCTATGTTTCAAAAGAACAATGTCTTTGAGATAAGTGGTAATATCTTGGCAGATGAATTAGGCAGATTATTTAAAGATTCTTTTATAATTGTGCCCTAGTGTCTCAGTTTGGGTTTATTTTCTTCTTTGGTACAAATAGCTACCACATTTTGTGCTTTGACGGAAACTATATGGTGAATAGGTGACTTTCTTGTTTTTCTAAAGTAAGCAAGTCAGAGTCTCAAGAAATTGCATTCTTACTAGGTTAGATAGTAACATCTTCACAGAGAGGGTAAAAATAACTTCTTTTCACCTTGTGGCTAACTACCATTGGGTCAGCCTGTCTCATGTCTTTGAGAATTTTTGCTTAATTTGCCCAGAATTTCTCTTTGAGCATCAGAACTATAAAGACACACTGGTGTGTTTTATCCTGATTTCTAAGTGTACGAAGTTTTCTACAAATGCAGCGACTCATTCCTGCCTGCTGTGTAGGTTAGCTTGTTCAGGAACAGTGGTGTGTAGTCTTCTGCCCATCTCCGGTGCAAGGCGAATGCGATATACCATTCAGAGAACCCTGGCCGGTGCTCGTGTGTGCTCTTAGCACAGGGCTCCAAGCCCCATCCTTGGGGGAGCCTTCGTCTGGGTAGTGTGCCAGTCTGGGTAGTTTGCC
The DNA here is from genome assembly GCF_034190915.1 of Cavia porcellus. Lineage (NCBI taxonomy): Eukaryota > Metazoa > Chordata > Mammalia > Rodentia > Caviidae > Cavia > Cavia porcellus. The sequence continues at coordinate 36,256,265 of NW_026947504.1, read as the reverse complement.
ATGGGGCTGCCGGTACACACTCGTGCTCCCAGGGGCAGTGGCTTTTTTACTGCTTTAATCACAATCTGCACCACAGGCTAAATTTACATGGTGATCAAGAACACGTGCGAGGCCACATATAGTGAGAAATACATTGAAGTTAACGTTTTCATGAAACTTTCTCCCCGTTGGAGCTCAGGCCTTGGTACATGTTAGGCAAGTGTTTTGCCTCTGAGCTACTCCCCAAGCACTGATAATTTTGTTTAAGAAACAAAACAATTACTAGTGATGACTTACAGTTTGTAAAATATTGCTACGCTTGGGCACACTTAGCCCGTGACTCCACTAGGAGTGCCCTGAATTCCAGGCCCACTGCTGGCATTAAAGAATGAGAGTAATTCTCTATCCAGACCAGTTTGGGTGGAGAAAATAGGGCAGTAAAGATTTCTTGTAGTGATTTGAGTTTCTCACTGAAGTGACATTGTTCTCTGATGATTCCCAAGAAGGTGAGCAGATTCCCAGTGTGCTTTGAGAATGAAAACCTGTGTAGCTCTCTTCGACTGTGTTCCACAGGTAGCTTGTCCATCCCTGTGTGTGTAGTGAGAGTTTGTGTATATCATTCTTTCCTGGAAGATGTCTGTCAATTTCGGTGCTTTGACTTTCCTTAAGTCTGTTTTATTCCCTGTCACTTGAGGAAGTACCTATTTAAAAGCTTAACTTTCTCTTTCAGAGTTAAGAATTTGTGGGAAGAAGGACAGGGTTCTCTTATAGTAATGTGTATTTCTGGGCAGCCAACTCTGATGCATTAAAATTGAACAGAGTATCGAAAATGCAGCCTTAATAATAGCAATCATACCATTGAATTGTTCTTGAAAAGGTTGAGTGGATTTTTGCTTTAGAGGTGTTTGAGCTCTTTTTCTGAATATCAAATGAGTATTCTTTAAGTAGCAAGTGTGTGTGTAATTCTTTAAACAATAGTACCTTAAGGGAATTGGTTCTACTGAACAAGGACATAGTGACATAATAAAAGTATAAGATAAATGCTGGGGTTTTTTTGAAACAGTGTACAAATATCTGTCCTTCCTTTGCAAACTTACTTCATTTACTATGCTCCTCAATTAATTAATTAACTCAATTAATTCAGTTCCAATAAGAATTCAGACTTAATTTACAATCTTTTTCAAAATGCATGTTTGTGTTATAAACACTGCTACAGCTTAGTATTTGAGAGGAAATCTTCTGTATGAACTTGATTTTATGCAGTTATATTATTGATACTGTTTGAAATAAGTGATAATCTGTAACAATAATTGGATAACATTTCCCCCTAAATGTATTACCTCAAGTTTTTAGCAGTAGTTTAGTTTTCTTTAAGGACAATTTTGTGGGATGATGCTTCTTTTCCACTTTGATTTTTCCCTAGCTAGCCATTTTGGGAGATTAAGCAAGGGATTTGATTTATTTTTGTTCTGTTTTGGGGTTGATGTTGGGAAGGTTGAGTCCATCCCTCAGGTTGCACATAAATGTGTCCTCACTTTGGTGGTAAAAGTGTAGGTATCAACATGCAAAGCGATGTTTCCAGAACAATCTTAGGAGAGGTTGGTACTTGTTCCCTCTTAGTCAAAAAATTCTTCATGGAAGAAGCAGATTTCAGGAGCTTTCTAATTAACCGTGGCAAGAGGAAGATGAACTTTGCTTGAAGTTGGGCCCGGAGGTGGGCAGGCGTAGTGCTGCCAGGGTTTGTGTGAGATACCGGGTACCAGGGTCCCCTGCTCAGAAGACCTTAAACCAGGTGCCACTTGGCAGAGCTGGCACACATTTGGGTATAGCTTGGGTGGCTAAGCCTCCTGCAGCTTACTCATCCTTGGTTGTTAAGAAGTTTCAGGAGAGAATGGCCAAAGGGGAAAGGGGCACACAGGTACAGTTCCTAGCACATCTGGCTTCTCAGAGGCGCTGGACTTTGCCAAGGGGAGAGGTTTGACTCAGGATACTCCGACTAACCTTGGGCCGTGTTTCCTGTCATTAAGTTCACAGGTCTGTGCCTGGCTCATGAGTTGATGTAGGGCAATGAAAATAAGCAAGTTTTTAAGAACCTCGGTGTGGTCCTTAGCTTCCCCAAGTGCTTCGCTGCACATGACTTGGAGAAGTCCAGAGGTCTGCTGACTTCCCCAGTCTAAGTGGTTTTCTTATACTTTCCACAGAAAAATAAAGGGCAGGGGGAAGCAAGGGAGTGGGGTGCATGGGATACAGATACGTGAAGTTCACTTTGGCTGCGTCCTTTGGTTCACTGATTCATATACCCAGAAGGCTTTCCATTAAACAGGGTATAGAATTGTCGTAGACATACCATACACATGCCCAAGTAAGACAACAGCAAAATAAATGTCATTTCCCTTTGTGAAATATGAGCCAGGACTAGACCTTCCAGGGACGACTCTAGATGGTGGTGGTGATGGTGAGGTCAGAGGACAGAGGAGATTTAGAACTTTTTGCTTTGTGGCCTTTGGTGAATCTTTCACCATACATATATTGACTTTATGAAAATCCCATCATGGCCTGTTTGGGGGGGTTAGTTTTTGTGATACTTGTAGGAATGTAGTATAGTTTATAAACACCTTTTAACATTTTTTTTCACTAGAAATATGCACATTGTTTATTTACCTCACTGGAAATTTAAGATTAAGAGCATAAGACATGAGTGAAACTGTAGTTGGGCTCAAAAACAGTCTCGATGATAGCACTCAGCACTGTGCTCGGGAGGGAAGGCGGGTCAGCTCAGAAGATGTATCGGGATCATTCAGGGAAGCAACAGATGAGGAAATTGAGACAGGTCTGAAGGTGTGAAAAATGCCCATCAAGGAGGAGGTTAGGACATTACCCTTGAGGTAGGTACAGTTTTCCACGAGTGTTTGTGGATTGTTATGGAGAGGGTAACGTGGAATGGACCCTAGGAAGGGGAGTTATTGATAAAGGTACTAGGGAGACCAGTTACAGTGAAATGTAGACGAATCTTTGTATGGGAATATTGGACTCATAGCAGGACCTGAGGTGCTCTTAGAATTTGAGAAACCAGAGACCACCATTGTTGTCCCCAACTCCTGAGCCATGGAGGGGACTTTTTAGGAATTCAATAGCTCTTCCCAGGTGAGGTAAGCTCAGGGTTGCTTCTACTCTAAACTTATCAGGGCCTCAAAGCTCAAAGCTCAGCAACTTCCATGCTGCTGGTCTACTTCAGGTTCCATGACCCTGGGCAGGGCACGGATGCTCAGGGCCATGTTGTCTGCTTCTGGATTTGGAAGGGATTACATTAGGATACTGTGGGGTTGGGTGGAGGGTGGGGAGTGGGGCGGAGCCTTAAAAGAAAATCAGTGACATTCCATGATTGGGTCCACCAAAGAATACCTGTGGTGTGGTGACCATTCTGTGGAAAGTGTGTGTCAGGTGGGCACAGTGGTGATCAGATGTAGTAGAGACAGGAGTTCTGGCATTGTTGAGAAGCATTCATTGCTTTGCCTGTGCTGTCCTGGAAACTTAGAGCAGGGCATTGGTCTGACTGGGGGCAGCACCATAGCTCTTGAACAATGATTAAGAAAGAAGAAGGCACTTAATACTGGCATCCACATGGCACACCACCTTTGTGCTCCCCCAGAAAAATGCTGCCTGATGGAGTGATAAATTCCATCAGTGCAGCCGTGGAAAGGGCATGTGTGAGTGGTCTGGGTCTGGGTCCCAGTATGCTGTGGCCTCAGGGAACCCTGGTGGACGCTTACCCATTCACCAGCGAGGCCAGCGTTTCCTGGTGTTGGGTCCAGGGCAGCAGCGTCCTGTTGTGCGGCTGTCCTGGGGGAAGGGTTGGAATGTCGGGATAGACCATGAGAAGATTCGGTCCCCAGCTATCTCACCAGGGAGGAAGCCTGAGAAGTTCCTTTTCAAAGGCCTTATTGGCCAGACATATACATCAAAATATATACAGACCTCATCAAAGGAAACGGAAAAAGTCTTGCTTATGTCAGCCCACCCCACTTGGGTTAGTGAAGCATTTAAAAGCAGCAGCCGGGCACAGCCGACACTCCAAAGTTGAGATACTGAGAAAGAGCTGTCTTCTGCTTGAAATGGTTCTTTTGGAAAACGTTCTTCAGGATGTTCGTGTTTGTGTTTCTTCCCTGCCCTCTTGAGAAACATACTTTTCCCTAGTGGAACAAAGGAAAACGCATTTGAAAAGTGCAGTATTACACCGAGAGAGAGGTAAGTATATATAGAAACCTTGAAGCTCAGAATAGGAGGAGTCCTGAGAGCCCCAGGCAGCAAAGAGGACTGAGGGATGCAGGATCATTGGCTGGTGTTGGCAGGTAGTCCGAGGGGAAGGGGTGCTCCCTAGTACTCAGAGTACCTGGGAAGAGAGTGAGGGGAGAGCCTGCTCAGGATACCCACAGTTGACTTACTCACTAGCTCTCTGTGTGCTTTTTTTTTTCAGTACTGGGGATGGAACCTAGGACCTTCTGTGTGCTAGGCAAGCACTCTGCCACTGTGCTACATCCCCAGCCTTTCCAGGAAGAAATATTAGTTTGGAGTAAATGATGCTGGTTCATTTTTCTCCTGGCATCCCTCGAAGCTACTTCTTGTCCTTCCCTGGACTCTGGGGTAGACTCAGCTTGGAAACAGAGCGTGTGGGACTCTGGCCCCTTTCACTGGCCTCAACATTTTGCCCTAGGTCCTTTAGATTTTCCTGAACAAGCAGAATCAGCTCTGGCCTGGCATTGTTACTCACACAAGCAGATGTGAGTATATGAAAACAACATACCCTTGTGTGAACACTGTATGCCGAGCTGTGCCCCCAGGTCATAGAAGGTTCTCAGAAGGACAAAGGGTGGCAAAAAAGTCAGATTAAAAAAAAAACCAAAACACTTCAGCTATGTAGCTCAAGTTCGGATGCCTCCCAATATCTGCTGTCTGGGGCAGAAATCAGATAAGGGTTGTGTTTCAGAAGGGAGGAAATTCCTAGTTTGCCAATCCCAAAGAAGCTTCAAATTTTATTTGGGGACAGTGAAGGTTGGCTGGAAAGTTGGAGTGCCCAAGGGTCAGAGATGGGATCAGTGTTTCACACTGTCGTGGGCCATGAAGGAGGTGGTGGTAGCCGCCTTGCCAGCCAACTCTGAAATTGCCACGTGTCCCTTGTGGGGACTTGGCCATTGTTTTGGAATAAATAAAGCAAATAGGATTTTGTATGTAACAAACTGATTGAATAGGGTGAGCGGTGGGTAGAGGGAGACAAGGGAAGTGGGATCCCCAAAGAGAAACGTGGTTATTAATGGTTGCAGGACACACAGAGGAGGGGTGTTTGGGGGTTTATCACAGTCTTTTGATAGTGCAATCATGGGATGTACCTGCTCACAAACCTCTCTTTGTGAGCTTCTCCCAAAACAGGGCATTTGACCAGAGTAGGCTGTTTGACTGGGGTAGTATTTCTGATGTCCTTGGCTTCCCAAATTCAGGTCAAATGGCATTTCAGAAGGAGTAGGGCACATTTGGTACTCAAGATATCCATCTGAGATGTCTTGTTTGCATTCTTGTGGGCACTGTAATGTGAGTTGCACCCCGGATGGCCGCTGCCCACTTCTGATATAGAACATGGGTTGTGGCAAAGCTGGCTGGGGAAATGAGCAGGACTTGTCAATTACTAGATCTCAGGGCAATGCTGGGATCTAGTATATGGAACTCGTTGAGGGCTCCCAGGAGAGGTAGACAACATAACAGAAAAGCCCCCTCATAGAAAGCCACTATGGTGCATGAGTTTGCATGGTAGCCTGTGCTGTGTTTCTCAGGTGCTGTGTGTACTTTCATTTTTGCTTTTTCTTTTGCCCTCTTTTTCTCTTTATTAGGCTCAGATTTGTGCTGCAGAGCTGATTTCTCTCATAGCTATTTACCCTGCACTTTTCAAATAAACGTTTTGGACTCTTCCTGGCTTATCTTGTCCCATTCTTTGTTTGAGGCAAGAAGAAGCTGGAATGCTTTTGATTGACAGTCCCAAACCATCTCTCCAGGGAGCAAGCCTGAGAAGATACTCTCCGCAAGACTGATTAGCCAGAAGAAACTGCCTCTGACTTAGGATCCTCCTCTTGGAGACTCTCCAGCACTACTTGGTGTGTTTTCTTCGCCAGTCTTCTCTTTACTTGAGATTTCACAGAGCTGGCTCCAGGGAAACACTGCTCCCTGCTACTCTGCAGTTAGTGCCGCTGTTCCCGTCCTGGATACCCTGCTTCTAGCTCAGCCACACCTATCCCCAGGGAGATGCTCTGGGACTCTGCGGAATCTGGCAGCTTGTTTGGGCTAACCTTGATCTCACTGGGTGGAAGTACAGAATCAGAGCTGGATTCCAGCCAGCCCACCAGGTCAGAGTGGCAGAGAGAAGCCTGGGGGGACAAAGTCGGTCAGAGGGCAGCTGGCTGCTGAGGTGCCAGGAAAGGGAAGCTTCAGGGCCACCTGACTGTCCAGTTCATTGTGTCTTTGTATTAGGCTACAGTGAAAGAAGGCCAGATTATGTATGGAATTTTATTTACATTTTATTTGCATTGGCCTTGTGTTGTACTCTAGATAAAATCATCTGTAAAATTTCATACGGGCATTTAGAATTGGGTAGTTAAAAGAAAAGCCAGCAGTGAAAGTAGGCAGCCAGCATGAGGGCTCCTCTGAGTTAGAGATGACTGGGTGGGCGTTGGTGCCAGACAGACCTGGGTTCCAGCTTTGGCTGTGGCTCACAATCTTCTCTGCCACCTTCTGGGGTGCCTGGGAACCAAGAGATGGTTGCTCAGTTAGCAAGGCACTGAGCAGCTAGGCAGTCTTTATGTCTGCTCGTTTTTCCATTTCTTTTTTTAGTGGTGCTGGAGATGGTGCATCTCTTGTCTAGAAAGCCCCTTGGGTACAGTCCTACCAAGGATCCTTTGCAGATGGAGGGATGCGGCCAGCACTGCAGAAGGGAGGCAGCAGATAGCCCGGAATATGTTCTTGCTCCATTCTCTCTCTTGAGTATGGGTCTGATTTGAAGTTGGTGTTGCTGGTGTCAGCCTTTAGCAAATAAGGAGCATTTGTGTGATCCCAGGAAGCAACAATACAGTACCAGCGACAGGTTCCTGTTTGTAAAACCATATCATCTGCCTTATCTGTGTAGTTCCTTGCTTTTGTTTTTCCTGCAGAAAGCTTTGCCTTGCATCATGACTTCACCAATCCCATCAGCTCATACTCATTTATAGAAGTACTACGTGAGATTGAGCGCCGGTGATATTTGGTGGACATTAATAAAAAAGCATCTGCAGCTCCGAAGAGGGATCTATAGTTGATGGATCCTTTTTTGAAAGTTGCAAGGCAGTAACAGAGGGCCACGTCAGCCACCAGTGTCCTGCGAGTGAGGATAGAGATCTGCAGTGTTCTTTTGAGCCAAGTTTTGAGAACATTAGTGCAAAGAACATAAAGTACCTTTGAAATCTAAAGTTTTTAGGCAGTAATGTGAAAGGTCTATGGATTAGCTTGTACATAAGTTGCTTTCAGCTGAACTGTTTAAATGCTGTGACAAAACACCTAATAGCTCAGGGATAAATGTAGGGCATGTTTGTTTCATGCCAACTAATATTTGATAGCTTATTGAAAAGCTAAATATACTTTTCATTGGCCCAGGCTCTATTGTTGGTGAATTTTAAATTTGGGCTCTTTGGCAGAGCAAACAGTTCATAGTAGCCAAACAAATGAAGACTTCTTTTTAAAAATTGAAAATGTATGGGGGACTTATCACAGGTTTGAAACAGTACACAGCACTCCTTTAAAAATATGTTATCTTTTTTTGAGTGTATTTTCATAAGGTGTCCCTAGGAATTCTGCTAGGATGGATACAGGGCATTTGGCTCTGGACTGAATAATAATTTTATTTGTGCATAAGAAAATGACGCTGTACTCAGACATTTGTTTGGTTAAATGCTTCTGCCCCCCTAGCTATGAAACAGTAGCCACTAGTTACATAAAAGGGGATAGAACACATAAATTTGGAACCAGCTGTGCTCCAGGAGGTGGTGGCCTCCTGCTTTATTTATGTGAATCTTGCCTTGTGCTCCATCCCATAGGGTAGCAGAAGTTCTGATCATTTGTTTGGTTTAGGACCAGCATGGCTACTTGTGATGTGTACTGCAAATAACCCTCGGCAGAGAGACTGGTTCAGAGTAAAGAATATTCAGTACTGTGGGCAGTACTATGACAGGTTAAGCTTTTCCTTAGAGCTGTTTTCAGTTGTTACTTAAGATTTCAACTTTCAGTCAGCTTCTTTGAGAAGCACAAAATCCGCTCGTTACAAAGATTGGTTGAGTACTCTATAGGTTCCTGCTCTATTACCAAACTGTTGCCCTACAAGTCATATTTCTTGAAGTTCTGCAGATACTGGGATTACAGGGCAGTTGATCCTGGCTTTACTTTCTTACAGTTAGTAAGAGGGGATGTGTCACCCTCTGCCACCTATTTTCATTGCTTTGTAAACTCAGCTGCTACTGTTGCGGTAAAGATGTCCACAGATGGCCCTTTCTCTAATTACCCAATGCAGTGATCTGTTCCAGCCCTTAGCTTCCTGCTGTGCCTGAAATCCTTCCTATGGCTGGCCATTTCCTTTTTCTACTGATTCTCTGTTGAAGGAAGCCTCCAGGGTTCCCAGCAGTGAGATGGCATTCCTTCTTCACTTGGTCTGCAGAGTCTTTGCAGAGACGCCACCTGCGGAAGTGGGGCCGATGGCCTTGTCCAAGGAGGTGTGTGTGTGTCAACAACCAGGCATGGCAAATAAAGATACTGGATGTCCAGTTCAGTTTGAATTATGGATTAGCAATGGATAATTTTTTAGTCTAATATTAATAGTAAAAATTATTTGTTGGCAGTACTTGGGACATAATGATAGTCTGTTTGGGGGCACGATGATGTTGAATAATTGCTTATTATTCACATGCAGTTCGTATTGAACTTGGCAGTCCTGGATTTGATGTGCCAGTTGCATGGTGAGCAGCTATCAAGATATGCCTTGGCGTCTGACACCTTTGAAAAACAAGGTGCGGGCTGGAGAGTGACAAGTGCAATTGGGCATTCTTTGGCTTTCCAGAAGCACATCTGCCTCTGGGCCCTTCAGAGCTGCTCTTCTCCCAAGCCTTAGTGTGGCCCTTTCTCTTCCGGTTTCCAGAATGCGGTAGTTACCCCACGGTGCTCATGACAGCCTTTTTGACTCTTGAGGAACTCCTCCTGAAAGCACTGTTCTCCAAGTGAGCCATATCTTTGGCCCTGAGTTCGGATTCTCACACATAGAGCTTGATCATACAAGGTATGAACAAGACCATAGCAAATGCTGCTGCCAAGTGTCACCCAAGGGAAAGGCAGGCTTATAAAAACATAGCAGTGTGTGCTCATCCACCTTATTCACTAGATCTGCCATCTAGTGAACTCCTGGCTCTTCCCCAAAGTCTAAAGACCTTGAAAGGTAAACATTTAGAATTGATTCAGGGCATTAAGATAGCTACAGCAGTGTGCCAAAGGTCCCATGAAGAAGAGGACTTTTAGAGCTGCTGCTGAACTTGGCAAGAGTGATCCGATAAGTGTGTTTGAAGTGAAAGGGAGTGTTTCGGGGGTAAATGACACTGTGTCTTTAATAAATTTTTAAAAATATAAATATTCGTTGCATTTTTAAAATTATACCTCATAGGTCTTTGTTCTCAGCTCAAGCTTAGTACTTTGAAATTCAGCCCTAGGGTTTCCTCCTGTCATCCAGACATGAGGTTTGAGAGTCAAGCTTTGCTTGTTCCTCCGTCCCTTATATTTAATAACTAACTACATCCTGTCAGTCCTTCTTTCCAGTCTTTCACATCCTCTTTTCTTTCTAATTTCACCAGCATTTTTGAGCACAGATACCAGTTAAGTTGTCCATTTTTCATTGAAACTACTCTTGCCATAATTATTTACCATCATCCAGATTATTAATCACCTGATTGGTTATTTTCTCACCAGATCTGCCTCACTCCAGAGTGATGTGTTCCAGTTTCTCAACTGTTCATTTTTAAGATGTCCTTCCAGGTCTCTGTGCCTTAAAAATCTTTACTCTCCGTTAAATCACATCTTCATCTGTATCTGTGGCCCACAGTTGCTCACAGCGTATATATGGAGGGCTAAATCTGGTAAGAAATTCCTAGATGAAGGATCCCAGCTTTGTCCCTGAGGGTGTGGGGGTCTAAGCTGATCCATTGGGCTGCTCTGGTGCAGGTAGACCAGGTGGCCCAGACAGCATGTGCACTTGTGTGCCAGGGATCTATAGGCAGCTGCCATGCTCTGTCCACCTGTCACCCATGTCACAGGTAGGCTTAGGTCTGGGCACTGGGTGCCTCCCTGGCTGCTCGCCACCTGGCAAGCATCTTTCCTAATGACATTTCGTTTTAACCTTTCCTTTGAAGAAGGTTTCTAAAGCAACATTGTCCTCATAAAGGTCAACAAGAAAGAGTAGATGATATGTCGATAGAAGTGTGATTTGAAAGGCAGGAAGCCAGGTTGCTTAATATAACCAGGTTGGAGGGGTGAGCGAAAAAAAAAATGGCCTTGAAATTATCCTTTAATCATTTGTCTTTGGAGATGTAAAGTGGGACATGGAAAATAAACATTTCCATTCAATGTATACACAGTGTAGTAAAACAAATAACTGGGCTTTCTGAGTGTCAAGACCGCCTGGGGGCTGGGGATTTAGCTCAGCGGCATAAGCACCTGCCTTGCAAGCAGGCAGTCGTGAGTTCGATCCTCGGTACCGATAAAAAGGAAAAAGACAAAAAAAACCAAAACAAAACAAAAAAAACACCTCCTGAAAGCCGCGTCTCTTGGCTGGGCATCCTTGTTCCTCCTGAGTTCAGAGTGGAAGAACCCAAGGAGCAGCGTTATGGTGGATTAGGTAAAGCCGAAGCATTGCTTTTATTTTGATACACTGCGGCAGGAACTCAGGGCTTTGTGCACACGGCAAGAGCTCTACCACTGAGCTACCCCCCCAGCACACATTCTGTTTTTGATCCAAACTGACATGAAGGGGTCTGTGACTGGGCATGACCCGCAGCAGAGGACTTGTGTTTGCTTCACGGAATTTAAAGGCACATGCTGCAATTCATGAGGGCTGCCATCGATGCTCACATCTTCCAGCACAAGCTGCATGGCAGGCGCTTTGCTTGTTAGTGACTGTGCAAACCGGGGCATTCAAACACTGAAATACTTAAATTCAAGAATAAAAACTGAGTCATTATTATGCATTTACAATTTTCCCATTTTTGTATTTTTAAAAATTGGAAGACAATGTTAATATTTCTAAACAGTAGTCTTCAAATCTTCCTATCATTGGAATTAAGACAGGTGGAAATAAACAGAACACATTATTATTATTATTATTATTATTTTGTGGTGCTAGAGGTCAAATCCAGAGCCTGTGCATGCTAGGCAAGTGCACTACTATCAGTAACTTTATTTTTTAACTATGTACTTGTGTAGTGCTCTGCCTGTTATGGACCTGCCTATCATGAAAGTTATTTTGAGAACTTAATCATCATAGCACTTTATAAATTGGCCACTAGTACGATCTCATAGATCTTAACTAATAATATCACAAACATAGGACTAAATGCTGGATACTGTTAGCTGTGTTGATTCATTTAAGTGTCTTTGTCTTGTAGAGGCTAAAAGCTGGAAAGAAGTAACTTCTTTACATTTTGAATCTAGTGTAATCGGAGAGTTCAAACTCTGTCTTGCTTCTCTTAGAGGTCCTTACAGAAGGAACAAGGTGGGCCTGGGGAGGGATGTTGGTGTGAGCTATGTAAGGCATTATGGTGACTCATAGGAAACAGAGCCCTGGAGCTGAGACCACACAGCCAGGGGCCCCCAGGGTTTCAGATTCCTACCCCATCACTAAGGAGACCTAAAATGCTACCCGAAAATAATTCTATGCAGTGTACACTCAGTTCTACAAATCAGTAATATAGCCAGGCCGGTAGCAGGCACTAACACCTTCCTCCATGCTCAGTTCAGAGCAGAGGGGGCTCAGGAAGGGGTCTACCGAGCATAGGATAGTAGGCATTTCACTGTATGCCAGAGAGACCTTGTGGACTAACCTACCCCAGATTCACGCTCAGATTGGGTCCCCTGAGAGTTTCACCTGCTTGACTAATCCGAGTGATGCAGCTGTGCTTGAATGAGGCTGTCCGGGAGCTTCTCTAATACTAGAATACTTTTGCCTCCAGTCTTGGCTCTTTTTCTCGTTTAGTAGCATAACATGTCTGGGATGTCTATGGACAGACGAGGTGACAGCCTCATTCAGTGGTTGGAATCTGGCCAGCCCTGTGAAAGGAGCTTTGGTGGACAGCCGCCCTAGCCTCTTAGAGCTTGGATGAGCACCACTGAGCACCATTTGAGTTCTGTTTTTTCATTTATAAAATGGAATAAAATATATAATGTCTGTAACATACCAGCTGCTTAGATATCATTGAATGAGGAATATTTAAAAGAGTTTGTTTTGATAAAGCAGTGTGTTGTAGTGGACACTTAGATTCTGTGCATATTTTGGGGAGTGGATTGTTAGTATAGTGTTACTTGGGAGCAGCTCATACTGGAGAGGGGAGGTCTGCTCAAGAATTCTGCCGAGTCAAAGCTATAGAATCAATCCATTCTCTTTAGAAGTGGGCTTAGAATGTGTATCTGGGGAGTTGGCATTAATAGCCACAGACATCTGGAGCTCACTGCCCCTGTGGGTGTAGCCATCCAGGGGCCCTGCAGGGAATCGGTGGAATTTCAAACTGGGCAGTCTGAGTTGAGCTTAATGAAGCCACTACCAAAGGCAGGGCAGAGTGTTTTGCAATCCAGAGTTGTGAGAGAGGCCCTGAGCACCCAGAACCTACAGCCTGTAGAAGGGTGGGTTTGAGGACAGCTGGCTGTGTGAGTGGGCGGTCAGGCACCTGGAAGCGGAGGGCCCGGAGTTCACCTCTCTTGTTCTGGAGAGCTCGGGCTGCAGACAGGTGAGCCTCCATGTGGGGAAGGCTGAGGGGAAGGCTGTGTGTGGGCTGAGCAGCTCCAAGGACAAACGGGATGTGATTTTGGTCAAGCTGAGGACAAAAGCAGGTTAATAGCAACCCCAGGTTTCTGCTCACTTTAGACAAGGCTTGCTTAGGGACAAGGCTTGCTTCCTTAGGGACGGCAGGATGGCCAGACAGAGCTTCGTGTTAAAAGCTTTGAAGTGGATGGTTTCTGTAATAGTCTGCTTTTCTTTACTTAGCAACTTGAAGACCTGAGTTAAAGTGTTTAAGTCACTCGGTATATTTGCACTTGAGTTACTGGTGAAATAGAGGCATAGATCAGCTCAGGCTTAGCAAACGATTCTGTAGTGTTGTGTCTTAAGGATTTAGGTTTTGCAGGCTTTAGACCGTTTCTACGCAGTTATCATCTTGTTTTTGTTTTTCCTCTTTCTCTTTTTAATTCTTTTCTATAAATTTGAGGGAAAAATAAAACCATTCTTAACTTGAGATTATGTAAAAATGGAGCATGAACCATAGTTTGGTTTTCCTGAGTGTGCTGTGTGTGATTTTAGAGAATGCACACACAAGCATTTCTGTTTCATTGGTATCCTAAATTCTGATGTGAATTAGAAAAACACATCTGCCTGTAGCTTATAGCCTTTGGGGTCCCTGCAGGAAGCAGCAGTTTCTCAGACGGGGTAAAGGAGGTGAGTTTAGAATCTGGCTTTCAACAGTTGGTGCGCTGTGTGTTGTGTGTCCATTTGAGAGTAACATATAGTTTAAAAACTGTATAGATGATAAAAAGGTAGATTCCTCTATGGAAGAATTTTCATGACTATAGCTGTGCACACTGTCGATCAGGATGGATCAGATCATCTTCTGCTTCCCTCCCCTCACTGCCTTCCTCAGTTATTTCATATGTAGCTTGTTGAGACTTTCATACAGGAGGACAGAGCTACTCTTTTCTTTTTTAATTAGTGTATGTTACATTTATCTCTGGGAAGTGGTACATGCACATTTTAATCACTTTTACTTCCTCGCCTCACCCTCCTGTTCCTCCAATTGCAGATCCCCAGTGTCAGGGCATGGAGCGCCCCGCCCACTCATGACCCCCAGGGGAGAGCAGTCCCTGGAGGAAGCTCTGAGGCATAGTCCACTCCCAATTGTAGGGGCCCTTCAGCCTCCAGGAGTTCAAGTTCTGTGTCCCCACCCATGCTCCTGTGTGGAGCTGTAGCAACCAGCTGGCAACTTAGCAAGTTTCTCTCCAGTCTGTTAAAATACAGCAATCCAGAGGCTAAGGCTTGTGAGTTCTTGCTTAACTCCCTTTGGTAATTACGGGGCTGGCACAGGCAACTTCCTCCTTCCTGGGCCTGTGCCACCCTCGTGGGCTCCAGGCCACCTCCAAGGTTCATTTGTCTCTGTGGGCGTCTTTGGAGCCATTGCTGCGAAGTTGCAGACACCTGTGTGAGGGAAGATGTGGACTTGTACCCACTAGCTCCACACACCCAGGAATGCACAGGAAACCACCTGTCAGCTGTGTTGGAACAGCCCAAAGGCCACCAAAGTACGGCCACCAAGCCCTGGGCACATTCGGAACATTCAGTGCAGGAAGGGTCTGTAATTTTGTGTTCCCCTCAATGAGCTGTGTCTGGCTTCCCAGCCTTGCTGGTAAGGGATTTGCCCTGAGAGCCACTCTGAGGGCTTTAGGAAATAGGACTGTTTTGGGGCTAAGAGACTTGTGTTCTCACTACCGGATGAGTAATTACCTCAAAGACTGTCATTTGCTATAAGAACCCTGGACACAGGCAACACCCTGAGCAGAAGGGTCCCTCTGCCCTGCATCCTGTTTGGAGCTGAAAGCTTAGAAACAGTGTATATCACTCATTGAAACCAGCAGTCTGGCTGCGTTTTAGTATCCCACGCTCTGGTACTACCCTCACCACATAAAATACTCAAGTATCAAGCCTGGAGCTTACGTTCGTAATGGAACAGAACAACAGAAGGTGCAGCAGGCTGGTGGGCAGCGCGTATTAAAGAGCTGATTTCACAACCCTGAAACTCAAAGCAAAATGGCTGTTAAGGTAATAAGTGGCTTGTGCCGATGGAGTGCAGAACCTCTTACCAGCTGTACCAGGAGTCGTAATTATTGATTTGGGAGGAGTAGGTGTGTGATCTGACTCAAGTAGATTGAAGTATGTGGGAGGAAGTGCAGCCAAACTGTTCGGATCCTCATGGTGTGATCAGTAGGAAAACTATATTGTGGTCTCCCGTGGAGTGGGTGCCTCTTAGCTTCCCAACAGTGTTATTAAATGCAGTTTACACACACAGTTCACCATTTTACAGTGGCACAATTGAGTGGTTTTAGTATATGCACAGGGTTATGGTACCATCATTGTAATTTTAGCACACTTCCATTCCCTGGCCTCCACCTTCCATTCCCTTCTCCCCATCCCGAGGCAGCCAGGAATCTCCTTTTTGTTCTCTATGTAATGTAATAACCCGACTTGTGGGCTTTGTGACTGGGTTCTTTCACTTAGCATCGAGTTTTTGAGATCTCTCCATGTTGTAGCTTGTATTGGTACATACTTCATTGCCTTTTGTGGATAAATAATATTTCACGTTAGGGATCTGTTACTTTTTTGTTTTCTGTTCATTTGATGGCCATTTAACTGGTTTTCACTTTTGGGCTGTTATGAGTCGTACTGCTGTGAACATTTGTATGGACACATAATTTTCATCCATTTTTAGTACGTCCCCCAGAGTGGAATTGCTGGTTCATATGAGCCTGTGTTATCCTGTGTTGAACCT
The DNA here is from genome assembly GCF_034190915.1 of Cavia porcellus. Lineage (NCBI taxonomy): Eukaryota > Metazoa > Chordata > Mammalia > Rodentia > Caviidae > Cavia > Cavia porcellus. The sequence goes on along the minus strand of NW_026947504.1, from coordinate 36,240,438 downwards.
TTATGTGTAACTTTCTGAGGAATCTGCTTAATTTTTGAATTTTTTTTTTTAACTGGGAATCGAACTCATGACTGCCTGCTTGCAAGACAGGCACTTATGCCACTGAGCTAAATCTCTTGTTTTTGAATTGTGCATGCTTTAAAATTGTGGTAATATACCCAAAGATGTACCATCTTAACCATTTTTAAGTGCCTGGTTGATGGCAGTAAATGCATTGACATTGTTATAACTCTCGCCATCATCTTCCTCTTGTGTTTTTACCTTTACTTTTTTAATATATGTTTTATTTTTCATTGCTGGGGATGGGATCCACGACCTCACACGTGGTAGACAGGTGCTGTGTGCCACTGAACCACACTGCCAGCTCGCCTCTCTGGTTTGGATCAAACAGCCCATCCACGTCATTTCTTGGGTCCACAAGAGGGGAGTTAATGGGTTAGACTTATCAAAAAAGGTGGGTTAGTAATAAGGAAGCTCCATGACTTTCGTGAACTGTGGCGGTCTAGATACTGAGATGGGTCTGTGGCCTAGAAGCACAAGGGTCCCACTCAGGTGCTGCTGCTTTTTTCAAAGCACCAGCTAAGAAGGACAGGGTGTAGGAGTGAGTTAAAGAGGCTGCTGAAGAACTGGGAGAGGACCACTGTCTGCTTCCCCGGGAAAGCCTGGGCGGGGTGTTTAAGGATCTTCCCGTTTGCCTCTCCAGGACACAAGTAGGAGTGAAAGGGCTTCTATCCACATGGGCCCTGGCAGGTGGTGCACGGTCCTTGATTTATAGGGGAGTAGATAAGCGTGGGGGCGGGGGGGGGGAGTTTAACCCTCTGTTTTTAGGGAAAACCACCTGTAAGCTATCTTGAAGAACGTTGGCCGGAGACCAGTGGTGGTGAACCTTTTAGAGACCAAGTGGCCAAACAGCAGTCCCAAACCCACTTATCTATCGCAGGGTGCCAACAATGCAATTCAACCTGAATACTGAGATTTTAGTTTAGAAAAAATACACATTAACATCTTTTGTCTTGAAAGAAGAATGAATAACATGCGTGCTGTAGGTTGGCTACCATGCCTTAAACCCTCACCAGCAAAGCTCTGGCCTCAGCTCCCTCCTTGCTGGGCTCCTGGGAGGCTGGCACACTTGCTGTATGTACCTCAAGGCTTTGAGCTTCTTCAGTCCCCCACTCCCATCCGGGAAATGCCAGCCTCAGTCTTTGCTGAGCACCCCAGCCTGGGTCTTTGCACCTCCCCCAGGCAGCCTTTCTGTCTGTGCTGCTCATTTTGGAGGCATCTCCGCTGTGTGCATATTATGTCCCAGTATTTCATAAGTAGCTTTCTTAACCTTCTTAGCTATATGGACGCTTTCTCACCGCAAAGACTGTTTTATACTCTTGGTTAAGTCGTTAACAGACGGACACATCAAATGTCTAAATTCAGAATAGGAACCACAGTCTGTCTACCTGAGCAGCTCATTAATGAGATAATTCTTTTAAAATGTTGGCAACCCATGTAATTAAGAGCTGATTATTCAGACATCAAACAATTCTTAACTTAGACGGAAGGATTTCCTTAAATAGCAGCTCCCCCTGGCTGCATTTATCTATTTGTGTAGCTCATTAGCTATTTGGCAGAGAAATCTCCAAATGCCAGCTAGCAGCCAGGGCAGTTGAACAGAATGAATGAAGAACCAAAGTGCTTCTGGAATTATGTCATCTATTCACAGAAACTCTTAGAGGATGTATTTATATCCGAAAGTGCTCACTATATTTATACACATCATCTCTTTATTTTTGACTCAGTTCTGTAAGTTTGGCAGTCATTTCCTTGTTGGAGAAATGGGGAAATTGAGGTTCAGAATGAATTGTTCATGCTCATTCCTCTAGTCAGTGGTTAATGTGGGACTGATACCAATGTCACCTAAACCTTTGTTCCATTGCATCTCACTGTATCTGCTAAGTGGGACAATTCTCCTGTCTAATTAAGCTTTTACTATAATTGCATTATGGGCTATTGCCCCAGGGGACCTATAAAAGTCTCATGAGGACTATTAGTGGTATTAAAAATAATGGAGTGTTAGACATGCTGAAATTTTAGGCAAGTTTTTGCTACATACCTATGCTACACAACTGGCCTTTTCATGTATAAATTGGGTGCAATCATGGGTAACATCACAGACTTGATTTGGGTATTAAGTGAGATTACAAGGCCGTATTGCTTTATGAGAGGGCATATACTAGGTACTTTATGTCATTGTTAACCTTTATTATTAATAACGTCAGTGGGGCTATAGTTGACTGGAGGTGTACATTTATCCTGGCTGGGCCAGACATGGAACTTAGAGGCTAGGTGTTGAGAGTTTGCGAGCATAGGGACGGAAATGACTGAGTGGAAAAGCAGTGTATTCCTTCTATGCCTTCCCCTCTAGCCCTGGCCCTCCCTTCCTTTCTCCCCTCTGTTTTCCTGTCCCAGTCATTTTTTCCTTTTACAGTCCAAACAGATTGCTGCACTAGGTGGCTAATTGGTCCCTTCTACCTCTTAGAATGCATGACTGTGTTTTTCAGATTATTAGGCATTAAATAAAGAGGTTCCAGCTCACTGGCCAAGAGAGAGTTGCTGGGAGAGATGGAACCCTCCCCCTAGCATTGCCTCTCACGAGGTGGCTCACACCCGCACGCACTGAAGCACTCACTCGAGAAGAGGACTTTTTAACCAAACCGCGGTGGGGCTGAATTTCAAAGTTGGTTACTCACCTCTGGGTAGTAGCACCTTTTCTCTCAGTGGGGGTGGCACATCCTGCAGGGAAAGTGTCCTGAGCCCTCTGAAGACACCCTCAGTGCAAGTGGCTTCTGGCAACCCCATCTCTTCAGACTTTGCCTTCTCTCTGGCAGTTCTAGAGAGAGCAGATTCACTCTTACACATGGGAATCCGGATTAGTGTAATAAATGTGCCTTTGTCCACCCTCTGTCTTTTAATTTTTTACCTTTCCACCTTGGTTTGCCTGGTAGTTGCTCTCTGTTCTGGTTTGGGGACATCCTGGGCTCTCTAGGGATATGATAGCAAAGTTTTGCTCATTTGTAGCTTTATGGTAGATGTTGTTTTTAAAATATTAGAACATTTTTATATATTAAAACATTTGACAGTTCTGTCAATTAAATCCATGGGATGATACTTTCTAGTCCCCAGTTCTGAACACTAACCTGGGGTTTCTTTACTCCCTCATTATGAATAATTCTTTGAGGGGGTTTCCCTGTGTAGTGTGAGATGTGTATTGAATCCAGTCCCTCAAAGTGGCAACCCAAAATGTCTTCTGACAGTGCCAGATATACATTTGGGGGCAGACCCCGGGCTGAGAACCAGTACTCTCCACCCCTGACCCAGCCTTTCTAGTGTTGTCTAGCTGCCCGTTCTTACTTAAACCATATCAGATTCTGCCAGTGGGTAGGAATGGCCTTTTGCAGTGCACAGCAGTGCTTCTCGAAGTATGCATCATCAAATTTTGAGCCACGGGCTTGGTGCAGAATAAGCTGGATAATTTTAGTTATTGAAGGATGGGTAGTAGGGTAAATATCTTGCTTTTATTTCTTTGAGCGCCTTTGCTTTAGAGTTTGTCATTTTTACCCACTAATAAGTGTAGAACCACAAATGTCTCTAGAGGTTGTGTGGTCATTAAAAGAGCTTTAACATTTAAATTTTATTGCTGCCTTAGGGAGTAGATAGAAACTGGTATAGATCTCCAATAAAAGTGAAATTAGAAGTGAGTTTTGGTTCTGATATCATCCAAATCTGTCCTTTTCAAGCTAATGAGATTCCAGATAAATATAGAATGCAGCACATGTTAACTTTCTGTTACTGTAACAAAGTACCTAGGGTGATGTATTTGTAGTAAGAAAAGGTTTATTTTGACTCACAGTTTTTGGGATTTCAGTCCATGATAGGTTGACCCATTCTTTGGGCCTATGGTGAGGCAGCACATCAGAAGGTATGTGGGAACACAACTATTTACTTCATGGCTGGGAGGCAAAAGAGAGACAGAGGAAGGAACTGAGATGCCACTGACCTTTCAAGGGCATAACTCCCAGGGGCCTAACTTCCGCTCCTCAGGTCCCACCTCTTAAAGATTCCAGTAACTCCTGAAGGCCATGGGACGAGGGCCTGGGGCTGATCCTTTAACGCATGGACCTTTGGGGGGACATTTATGGTCCCAGCTTTGATACTGTGTGTCAAGTCTGAAAGCTGAAGGGTGGAAGGGCTCACTCCTAGGTTCCTGAGGCTCAACGAGGGAAGCCTTTTGTCGCTGTCAGCTCTGCATGTGCAGGCGCAGCTGCAGGTTGTCATGCAGAGTGGTCACATCATTGTGGACTGATGACAGGAAGACAGGAGGTCCCCAGGCTGTGGGAGCTTCGGGACAATCGAGGATTCTTGGTGTTGCCTCATCTGTCATGATTACGTGTCAGTGCTTTAGGAGATCAGTGGTGGGCCGCCTCCAGGTAGGACCGCACCCCTTCCCCTGTAATGCAGGGCAAATTCCATAGAGACGGGGATTTGGCCCAGATGGTTCACCGCTGTCTCCTCGGCCTCTGGTGTTGCACCTGGGACACTCAGGACAGAGAATAGTGTCAGAACTCATCCAGAGGCCCAGCAACTGTGTCAGCCATGTTTAATAAATTAAAATACATGTTTTCGGGCCCTACCCTTATACTTAATGGAAGATCTGACTCCCTTTGACTTACACGTTACCAGTGAATGTGTTTGCTGATGTTTCCAGTTAACCTTCTGCATTTTCCTTGTGTGTGCCAGGTGTTCATAGTGAATGTAGTACAGCCACACGGTGTCACAGTCCTGGTCACACTCAGAGGCCCCTTTGCTCTTGGAAGCCCAGCACGGATGGTTTTGGGGTACTGCTTGCCATATTTCCAAAATAAATGGAATGGAGTTACTTTGGGTATGAGGTGTAGCATTTTTGAGCTACTTTTAACAGGAATTTCTAAGCCTGGAAAAGTAGAATGAACTGTTTGGAACATTCTTGGATTAAAGAAAAGCAGTCCACATGAATGTATTCTCGATGCATTCCAATGTCATTAATCCTGATGAGCTCATCCTGGATTAAGGCATAGCATTACTTTTCTTTGATTTAAGTTTGTATTAACTGCTTCTGTACCATGACAGGACAATATGACTATAGGAAGAACCCCTAGAGGCAGGTTGTTAAAGTCATGCTCAACAAATGAAACAGGAGAGCGTCCTTCCCTGAAGGACTCCAAGGGGCTTTCACTTATATGACTAGTATCTTTTGGTATTTATCACTCCAACGTTAAAATTTAGAACAATCTAAAATAATTGTGTATAAGTGCTCCTAAAATAATAATAAAAACCCGTATTATGTTAATATGAATAATATTTTCATAAAATGATGATTTTCCAAAACAAAAAAGTCTAATGAGAAAGTGTGGCATCATTTTGGCTATTTATAAATCTCTTTAATGTTGAGCTTAATTTGCTTAATGTTTAGCTATAATCTGCATTCAGTCAGTTTTGATGTGTTGTTTTGCCGGAGAATATGAAGAAACTGGCCTCCCAGGTGTGTGCTTGGAAATGGAGAATTTCTTTAACAGCCACTCCACTGATATATTTTTATTTCTGAGGATTGAACGCAGGGCCGTAGAGCACTCTGTTGCACCCCCAACTCAGATTAACCTTTTTAGATACACCAAAATTCAAAAGGCAGTAGTTGGTTCCTTTATGGAATCTGAAACTAGATTAAATTTTTATACACGTATTTTTGGTACTTTGAATTAGTCTTTTACCTATACACAGTTGTTGTTTTTTTTAAAGCTGAATTATTCTTTCATTAAATTACAGAAATCTTCGAAATGTTGGCACATTTCAGTATGCATTTGTTTTTCTTTATCACTTTTGTTAATGTTACCCCTAGTGTCAATAGAAAATCTTGTTTTTAAAGATGTTTAAATCTCTTTGGAATACAGCTTTTCCACAATTCTGCTATTTATTTTTCTTGTAAGCTCACATTATATCTTTGGCTACACATATCAGTTCTCTCTCCTAGATTCTGCCCTTTTTATTCCAGAATTATCTGCTTGAAAGACAAATCCCCAGCATGGATCTTGGTTTCTACTCCTCAAGCTCAGATGTGCAAAGGATCTTTATTGTGAGGCGTTTATGGGATAAGGGACAGGGAAATTCCCATCCTGGTGGTGGAGGGAGGAGCGTTTTTTTTTTAAAGTAGGCAGTTTAGTTTCTGGGCTATTCTTCTTGGTTCCCTTCTCTTCTTGAAAAGAAATGGGACCTGTGCCTGGGGCCAGCACCTGCATGACGCTTTTAGATGGGGATTGCTATTTTTCTGATAGGCAGTTTCTTCTCACATCTATTCATTGGAGCTGAGGACAGGAGGGGATATTTACACACTCTTCTTTAGAACATAGAATACCGAAAGGCGTGGGTTGTTAAAGAATCAGGAAAAGAGCAGTTTGGAAGAGAAGTAGCTCTTTTGATGTGCTTTTTTCCTGGAGGCAGATCTGTTACAGGGGTCCTGGAGGAGAATTCTGGTCCCTGCTTTTCCCTGCCTGATGTACTCAGGCTATCTGCACTCCCTGTGTTCTGGTTTCCTTATGCTGAGTCTTACTTAGGTCACTTCCCTGACCCTGGCTGGATTGCTCCCTCTTCCTTCCTGTAGGATGTCACTAGCACATCCAGGAAAACGTCCCTTCAGGCCAGCTGCCAAGCACCTCATTTCCTGTGACCCCTGAGCGTGTTCTGGGGTCTGGCATACGCACAGGATGTGAACATCTGTAAGAGCCTCTACATCATTATGGTCAGTTCCTACTCTCTGGAACGTTTCTTCCCTCCCTTCTATGTTTGGTAAACTGTCCTGTGAGTGTCACCTTACTGTAAGCTGTCCCTGGGTCTCCTGACACTTTCTGCTAAGGGCAGTGCTGCCATGTGGATCCCCACATTGGTACCCACACCACAGCAGCTGATCTGGAGCTCTGGGAACCTGAACTGTGGAACTGACCTCATTAGCCTTCGTTTCCCTCAGTGCTGTCATGGCACAAAATAGAGTATCAGAAACAGCACTAGGTTGACACGTAGGCACTGTAGATCATGGGCCATGTTTACATTCAGCTGTGGCAGATAGAAACACTGAAAGACACCCAGAAGTTGGAGGCAGAGTTATTTTACATTGACAGGCACTAATGGGGATCATTCCCAAAATATCTGATCCTAATCTGGTCATCTAGGACTTTTATATGATGTAAACACACGAAGTACAAAGGCAAGGCAGAACAGCCTGGCCGTTCCTCTGATTAGTTTGAAGGGTGAGATCATCGGTTACAAGGCTAGATTAATGATCATTAGTTGTAGTCAGACATCCTGTATGTTCAGCTATGCTCTCTTGGATACAAGGCTCAGTAATTACAAAGCCATGAAGCAGTTACAGAGCTCAGCAGTTCCAAAAGAACAAAGATTTTAAAAAAACAATTCCTCTTGTAGAGTTTTTCCCTTCAATACTGTTGTATGAACAAATGCTTAGCTTCTTTGGGGTGATAATGGCATCACAGTTATGCAGGCTGGTCACAGTTTTAGGAGTTACTGAAATACTTAGAGGTCATATATCATAATGGTGATAACTCACTGGTCACAGAGTTCTTGCAGAAAATGGGTATTTATGTAAGGAAAGGTAGTTATGGCAAAGTGTTAAATACTGAAAAATGCAGATGAAGAATTTCGTTCAACTTTTCTGTAGATTGGGCATTTTTCAAAGTAGCAAGTGTAGAGAAATGAAATATCCGTGTAGAGGAAGGTCCAGGAAGCATTGGTGGGGACGGAACAGCTTCCCATTATTGGAATTGTGGTCGGCTGCTGTGAAAGTGTAATTCTGGTTGTTAATTAGCACCATTCTGTGTGTTTTTGGTGTAATGAGAATCCTCTCTGGGGTCACACTAGGTGCAGATCATACTCAGAGAGCTTAATTATATTTCCTCCAGCTCCTGGATGAGTGCAGGAGTCTGCAAGAGTGAATCATAATGTTTTGAGAATAAAGGGCTTTCAGTGCCATGCATCTGGTAGGGTCTTTCCGGCATGCTCTTATATTAAGTTGCACCAGTCACTTCGCTGGCCTCTGATTCCTTCTGGGGCTGCAGGCCACTCTCCAGGAACCAGGGGCTGTTTTCTGTCATCAGACTGCTGGTATTGAGGTCAGCTGATACCTCTGAGAGACGTGCCACATGACCACTCATTCCATTTGAGTGAAGAAGCCATTCAAGGTTTTCTACCCCTGCTGACTTTGCTTCTCAATGCCAGTATCAGGAGAGGATGCACTGCCCATTCTTGACCCAAGCAGGGGCCTCAGCTCATGGACATTCACTTCTGTCCCCTAGAGTTGTGGAAGCAGTCTTTGTGACACTTTAATGTCAGCCTCTTAGAAAGAGGTTAATCCGCTGAGGTAAGATGGTGGAATCTCTGGTTAGGAGATCTTCTAGTCTGGTTTTTCATCTCCTTCCTGATGTCCCCCATGGCTCCCCTCATGCCTGGTCAGTGTCTGGGTGGGACCCTGTCACTTCCCTCATCTTCACTTGGGTTTATATCTGGGCACCCTGCCTGCTATGAGGTTGAGCTGAATCATTCCTTCCACTGCCAGCCCACTCTCGGAAGTTCCGGGAACAAAACAAAATGTGCTTGACAGTTGTTCCTTGCCTTCCAGGAGCCTGAAGTCCCATTGGAGCCCTCCCAAGACATCGTGGTTTCCAGGCCCAGGAGACCTTCTGTGAGAAGGAGTTGAGTCCTCACGTCCTAGCCCAGGTACAGCCTGTCTGTCAGTACCCCAACAGCTGCTAAAATGTTACTCATTTTAACCTTAAGTTAACTGAGAAGAGTAGCCTTCCCTCATCTTGCCCCACATCCTCTCCTGTCCTGTCCTGTAATTTCCTGTCTTTTCCCTCCAGTGCTGGGGATGGAATCCTAGGCCTCGGGCATAGCAGGCAAGGGCTCACAAAGGGGCCACACCCTCAGCTTTGACTTCTTTTTAAAATTTTCAGGGGCAGTTTTTTCTCAGACGCATTAAATTCCCCCATCCCCTGAAATTCTCTCAAAATCAACAAAACCCAGAGGCGCCTTTCACTTCAGCACCTCATACATTCCTCCATTTCCTTCAGACAACTTGATATCCATTGGCTGGCAGGGCCTCCTGGAGGCCTGGTCACCAGGGCGTGCTGTGGGGACACTGTCCACCTGAAGCTCTCCCCACTCATCCCTGGGCGGATGCCTGGGCAGCCCTGTGTCACTCTGCTCTGGCCTTGGCCTCCTCTGTGCGGACAGTGCCGAGATGCTTGGTGCCCTGTTGACTCCTGGAGCTTTTACATTTCTCACAGTCAAAGGCTGGCTCCCATTTCTGGTCCTTCCTTGCTGTCTTGCTTCTATTCCTCTTCCTCTTCTCTTTCACTTTCACCCTTTCACATGAACATTTTGCAGGAGTTTATTCTTGAGGTTGGGGGCTGCAACACGTGCTTTAGGTCATGGTGTTTCAGCCTTTGGAGCTGAGATTGAGGCGGGCCATGGAAACTGTGGCCCATAGCACGGGCTCCGGTTTCACCTGATTTTTATGGTTGGGCTTGGCCTAAGATACAGTAAAAAGGTTTCACTGTGAAAATACTTTTAAAAACTATTGCTCTAGTTTTAGACTTTAAGTCTTTGGACTTAGGACTTTCTGGGGACGCAGCAGGCTGCCTTGAGTTGAGAATTAAGGAGCAAGGAGGGCCCCCTCCCCTGTAAGCTCCAGCTTCCTGGGGGGAGGATTACCCTATACATCAGCATAGGCTATACAACACCCATAGGCTGTTGCAACCTGGTAAATGTCAGAGACAAAGGTGCCGACTTTCCTGGTGTGCTTTCTGGAAGACAGTGGGTAACATTAGATCCTCACTGACAGGAGCTGGGAGGATGGCCTGTGTAGACCAGAGCTATCTCGTGCTGGGCCGTGTAGGCCTTTTCGGTTCCTTCTCACTTCAGGTGTTTTTACTGAGTAAATTTGCTTCAATTTGAGTTCATTCTGTGTACTTCTTCCTCCTGTACAAGTCATGTGTGTTGCTGCTGTCTTAAAAGACCAGTTGAGAGCATCTTTTTTGTTAGTTATCACAGATACTGAGCATTGATACCCAAAGGAAAAGCCTGAGTCAGGTATTTCTGTGTCCAGTGGTGCCAAGCGTGTAGGCGAGGCCCTTGGGAGGTCCTCGGGCAGATCCCAATTGGTGTGTGAATGGGGGGATTCACGGCCTGATCATCAGGGCAGTTCACCCCCGTGACCTTCATCCTTCCCTGGGAGAAAAGGTACAGAGCAGGTGACAGAGGGGAAAGTAGCTTGTGCGTCTCCGGGAGGGAGGCCTCACGGCCCTCACCACGCTTGTCTATCCTGTCTTCTCCGGCTGTGAGGGCGGGGGGCTTTTCTGTTCTGTCCCCGCTGTTTCTCAACGCCTAGAAGGAGGCAGAGCATGTAGCTGGTGCACAAGAAACACAACTTGTGCATCTAGATGGTTGCAAATGGTTCCCTGCCTCCTCCCTTCCCAGACCCCAAGCCCATGAGGGCACAGACAACTGTGACTCATTTTCTGTGGCTCCTGTGAGTCCTAGAACAGTAGCCCCAGGTAGAGACACCATTTTGTTTGTTTTTGTTTTGTTTGTTTTTTTCTTTAAAGGACAATAGCCATTTGATATATGCCCTTCAAGTCATTTAGGCAAGGTTAAGGATTGACTCTATCTTTGAAGGAGAGAACCTTAAGGAACATTTGGAGCTCTGGCTTTTTGCTCTGTGATTGTTTAACAAGAGAATGAATTTAAACTCACCGTTCTTGCATGTGAGTGTGTGGACTGGGTATTAGTCTGTGACTTTGTATGCCTTAAAACAGCCACATCTCTCAGTTCCTGTGGGTCGAGAGTCAGCACAGCTCAGCTGGGCTTGTTTTGGAGCCCATGAGGGCTGGTGATCAGGACTTAGTTTTTATGTGGAGGCTCAAGTAGGGGAGAAACCTGCTTCCAAGCCCCCTCATGGATTGGCCAATCTTGTTTCCTTGTGGTGTAGGTCTGAGGCTGACCAGACTAACCTGGAGACCACCTCCAGCTCACAGAGGACTCCAGTGGCCTGTCCCATGGGGGTTTTCCCAGCTTGGCTGCTTGCATCATCAAGCCAGGAAGGAGCAGCTGCCAATGTGTGGAGCCTTACATAAGGCCGCCTAACAATGAGAGCTATGTCCTGTCACCTTTGCCATGTTCTCTGGACCCCAGGCAAGCTGCAGGCCCTGCCCACACAGGGGTCACAGGAGCTGGGGTTCTGGGCCACTTCAGTGACTGGCCAATGCAGGTCACCTTTCCTGGTCCCTGCAGAGGGAAGATTGAAAAGTGAATTCCACCAGGTGGTGATACCCTTGGGTAATGGAGCTGTGTTAGACTTGATTAGCATCCCGGCCTTAATGTCTTTACCTACTTGGTCCTCTGGTGCCGGCTGGTCTTTTATCAGGAAGTCCAACATTCTGACACTTACTGTCCTTCAAGTCATTGAGCATTTACTTCCTGATTCTTTGAAGGAATCTCAAGCCAGTGGAATCACATTTTTCCTCTGAATTTGAGGCTATCCTGTTCCTATCTTGTAGGATGCCTGCTGCACATATATTGCACAAAGAGGAAAGCTCCTGGCTGGGAGAAGAAGGCAGGTAGTTGTTAAAGTCTAGACAGGCAAGTCTGCTGGCCTGTGCCAGCCGGGCTGTGACATTTCTTTCAGATTATAAATGTTTTCCTTCTGCAGCGAGTGTCTGAGATTTTGGCCACCAGTGTAGTATGATTGTGACTAGGGCAAGAAGACCTACCATAAAATGTGGCATTTCCTGCTTGGGGATTGTTTGTGCTCAACATATACTGAGGAGATAATTCCCATGGTAACCAGAGGGGTGTGTGTGTGTGTGTGTGTGTGTGTGTGTGTGTGTGTGTCCGTGCCTTGGGGCTCTTTGAGGGAAAAGCAGGGTTGGGAACAAATGGCAGGTACAAATGGTAGACTAAGGCGTTTGCGTGTGCCAGGGTGCTTTGTTAGATTAAACTGTCTTGTCCAAAGGCACACACACAGATCTGTCACTAAGGAGAGCCCAGGCCTCAGGCAATTGGAAGTCCGTGGTCCGAGTTTTGCTTCCAGTGTCTTTCACAAGATGATCAGATTAATTATCTCAAGTAATTATTTTGTTGATATGCTTAGTTTAAAAGTTTTACTTGTAAGTAGAGGTACAAGTCCTTCAGTTGGTCATACAGTACTCTCTTAAGGGGCCATTTCACCTAGCCCTGTTGAACAGTTTGTCCCTCTGTCTGCGGCTCTCTTCCCCGCATCCCTCAGCCCCTTCCTCCCTCTGTAGCCACTAGCTTCTGATTAGCCTGCGAGCCTTCCTTGGAATCTGTTCTGGAGTACATACATTGCCATCTCCAGTACAGACTTGCCTAGGAGATAGTTGGCTTTTCAGTTCATTTCCTCCACTTGAGGGAGAATCTAAACACACAGCTAGGAAGACCTGATGCTGGGTCCGTCATTACAGATCCTTGACGCTTTTTAGGTCTAATAAAAAATGATTAAGTAGTGACAATTTCATACGATTAACCTGATCCCATAAAAATATTATTTAATGTTTCACTCGTTAATATGTGGCAGTGACTTACGGCATTTCCCAGCAGTGCTGTGACTGGGGTGTGAGCTGGGGTACTTCATGTAGATGGCAGCATTTTGTCATGCCTTTCTGGACCCACTCGGTGAATTACTTTCATTTTCCTTTTAATTTTGGAAATTTCCAAACAGACACAAATAGAGAGAAAAGCACAGTGAAATTCCATGTACCAGGAACTCCTGATTATCAGCATCTCCTAGGTGGACTCTTGAGATGGGCAGCGGGGCACATGTTAGAGGAGCTCTGCCCTCCGCGAGCATGAACATTATCCACATATCTGCACACAGTGCCAGGCGTCTCCCACGTGCCAGTGGAAAACACCACAGAGAGACACAAATAATCTTTACTCACATCCTGTTGGCTTGAGCAGAGGAAACATCTCTTGGGTTTTAGCTCGTGTTCGTGAAGATACACGTGATAATTCTCCCTCTGCTTTCTTATTTTCATATCATTTTCTAATGTGGGCAAACAGCATTGCAAAGTATAGTTTAGTTGACAAACTTGGATGCTAACTGTGGCAAAGCCTGGATGAATAAAGACCCCAGTGACAAGAGCTGACAGGGATGGCTAACTCACTGATTATAATTGAGTTCTATTTATTTCTGTATCTACTTTTTAAGAAAGTCTCACTGTGATACCCAGACTAATCTTGAACTGCTGGGCTCAAGTGGTCCTCTAAGTGTGCACCTGGGTGTGCCTGGGAGTTCAAAGAAAAAAAACTAGGAGTTATGGCCACCAATGGGGGTGGTAACGATGGATCCTCACATTTGAAGAAGATCCGAAGCCTGCTAATATGTCGTCTTGTGTAACCTTTGTAAGTCCCCCGCAGTGTTCAGATGGGGAAACTGACATTTCTAAGCACTGTGACTGGAGACAGTGAGTGGGGGTCTCACTGTGACTGGGTAGCTGGAGTGTTGGCTACTCCAGTGGAGCAGGAAAGACAGTCTGATGGGGTGAGGTGGGTGGAAAGAGAGCTCAGTCCACAGCAGAAGTTATCTGTTAAGAAAGGCTGTAAATGTGGCCTTGGCACCGAGACTGTGCTGCCTGGGTTAGATTGTAATCTAACTAGCATCTTCCTACTAATATATTCATTTATAGAAAGGTATTCTTTGGCCAGTTGTGCCAAGTGTTGAGCTATTAGACTGTCCTCTGGTAAAACTCTCCTAACTTGGTGGTAATAATGGTGATATTGTCCTAAAACAAAAATCAGTATCTCATTAGTTTTTAAATTTAAGGTAACTCGGCTGGTAATTGCTGGGTGCCCATTATGGGCACTTATGTATGTAATGCTCCAGTAAATACAGTGTTACCTCCTAGGGGATGGGGCCATGGAAGGCCAACTGAACACAGCCCTTGCCCTGGAAGAGCGAGCTGAGTTCACTGCGTTGGGTCAGTAGGTCTGAGAGGCCTGGCCACCTGATGAGGAATGGGTAATCCACCCCACCTGGCCACTGTGCCATCAGCCCCCACCCACCCATGCCACCCCTCCCAAGATCCTAGTCAGAAGGCAGTTTAGGGCTTCGGAGGCAGGCAGGCTTGGTTCCTGGCCATGTCTACCTGGAGGCCTTGTGTACTTGGGAGAGGTTTTTAGAAAGTGTCTGATCTGTGGTGAGGTTCAGCATTGCCGGTCTATAAACTTCCCCACACGCAGCCAGGGGTAAAGAGTTACTGGGGTGCCGTTAAGCCTGGGCCTCTTCATCTCTAGAACCCAAGAGCTGCGTGCTTGAGGGGGTGACTTGAAGATTAAATAAAACAGAGTGTTAAAGGACCTGTCATTTGGCTGGTGCCCCAGGATGTCAGCTGTTCTTCATTTCTACTATTTTCTGATTTTCAAAGTTATCCACATCCCACTGTAAACAGTGTGGCAAATATAGGTCAGAAGAAAAGGACAGAAAGAAAAGTACTGCCATCCAAAGACAATCTCAGTTGGTATTTCCAGGCCGTGCACCCATAGCCATGGCTGTCCACATTCTCTAGGATGCTGTCATGGGCTCGCTGGTGTGTTCCTGTGGAGTTACGGCTGTCAGAAATGGTTGACCTACAACCATCCAGCCATACACTCACACATTAAAGGTCTGGCTTGGCTCTTTCATTGGTCAGTGTTCACCCTGAGGGCTATTTATTTGGGCATCTGCAAAGTGCATGTTGGATGCTGAGATTTCAAGTCATGCTGGACCACAGTTTTCCCTGCTCTTTGGTGGTTTCTTACCCACCGAGAGTCGAGGCTGCGCTTGTGGTCTCTGCCTCTCCTGTGCTGGAACCTTTTGAGTAGTTGCTGTTTGACTCACTGACTCCCCACCATGCCTGGAAGCCACCCTTCCCCTTGGCTGGGTCCCCGTGGCCCTGCTCCTGCACCCCTGCATGTGCTTTTGGGTTTGCTGTAGGGTCCTAGGCATGCTGTGAGGGGCTGCAATAAGCATTGCTGTTTGGGGAACATAGACATCTCTGGGAACTTTCTGCAGTCGGCCCCTGTTGAGTCAGGGAGGCAGTCCAGGTCACTGGCAGGCTTTCTGCCATGGCTGAGGCAGCCTAAGTCAGGAAGGCGTGGGGGCTCATGAGCACTGTGCACTTCAGTGATCTGTTGGCTCTTGTGCTCACTGGTGCCTGGCTTGGAGAAGTTGCATCACCTGCAGCCCCTGCAGTTGAGGAGAGTGTAGGGTCTCAGCACCGTGCCTTCCACGGTAGCTTGAAGTCAGGAAAAACCTAGGAGCAGCTTCTGTCTCAATGCCTGTGCTCTTGATGAAATGTTACTGGTTTTGTCCCCGGTGGAAAAGCAGGGCCTTCAAGACAGTGGAGTCCTGCTGGACCCACATTCCTCCTCTGTCCCGTTGCCTTGGCTACCAGCTGCTGGAGCCACTCTGTATGTTTGTTTTTAATGGCTGTATTATTTCATCATATTTTGCTATAAATTCTTCACAGTCTTTCCTATTATTGGACAAGAAGGCTTTTCTTACTTTTTTTTTCCATTTCATGCCAGCCAGGATGATTTTAAATTAAATTGTATTCAGCATTTGCAAGCATATGCTTCATGCTTTCCCTGATTGCATTGTTTTTTATTTATCAGTTGGTGTCTTCTGTTCATCGTGTATGGATTAGATTTTTGTGAATAAAGTTTTCCTTGTGACATGTATTAAACTTGCTGAGGTCCATCCTCCATGTGACGGCCCCTTTTCCAAACTGGCAGCGGCTCCCAGGACTTACACTTGTTTTAATCTCTTAGAACTCTCCCTCAAGAGCACAGTGACTTTGAATACTTAAATTTAGCAGGAAGCTTAACTGAATCCCTGTGCGATCATTTCATACCTGTCCTTTGATAATTTTAGGCACTTTTGTTTGCTGCTTCCCTGGAACTCTTGTGACACTCTGCCTATTGCCTCTGATCCCAGCCTAGTGTCTTACCAGTCCATCTGCACCCTGACTTAAAAAAAAAAAAATTCAAGTTCGTGCACCTGGGCCTCCTAACATCTGGAGGGAAGTGGATCCTGCTTTGAGGTCACTTCCTTCAACACAGCTTTTTCCTCCTCTCCTGTAAGAGTTATCACCCTAGAATATTTTTTAGACTCCTGGTCCCTTGGTGGCAGGTCGCCATGTTGTGAGTGCAGTGTGTTTCCTTGTTAAAACAGCTGTACCCTCCCTCTGTAACCCGCTGGGGGCCCCTGGGGTAGTACTTCAATGCCTGCTATGTGGTGGTGACTGATCTTGCTTTAAGGATGCTGAAGTGACTGATCATTGAGACAGGAGACAGACGACATTTGTACCAGGTTAAAAAAACAATGTCTGCAGGGTGCTGGCATCCCAGGGTACCACAGACGGTGGGCACAGTGTCATCAATTTTGCTTTAGAAGGATCCCACCTAGCACTAGTCAGTCGCTTGTGACTTAAGGCCATTCTGAAGTCCTAGGAAAGATTCCAGTGTTAAAGGCTTTTTCTAGGATGGCATTTAAGAATGTAGTGCGTCTTCCCTCCCTCAGGCCAGTAAGGTAGACTTTTTCAATTAATGCTCAAGCTTGAGATTGGAAGAGGCATACAACTCAGATCCACCTACCTTTATCAGAAATTTTAAAAACAGATCCTACAGAGATCTTTGTCTTTGAAGATCTGATCCATTGGGTCCTTTTATTGCTCGTTTTAGGTAGTGATTACAAGAATAAAATTTGGATTCAGAACTTCTGTGGGAAACGGATAGGTTTTCTTTGCTCTTCTGAGACAGTACCACCAAGGCAAGTGACCTTGAATAATAAATGGCCAGAGAATAAGATGGAGCTGAGACTCTGGGTGTTGTAAGATACTTGTCAAACCTCAAATAAAAGTGTCAACCATTGTACAAATTGTCCCTCCCACAAGACAGGGTAACAAAGTCTTCTGTCGGCTTCTGGGGTGAAGAGCAACAGCAGGAGTTCTGTCCCTACCTGTCATGCTGGGGTTCCATGGTTGGATTCATTGTGTGCAGGGAGGCTTGGATGTGGTACAATGTGCACAGTGCCATTTGGAGAACAGGATTTTAAATTTATTCTAAGGAGAAACAATGGATATTCCTTAAAGCACCCCCTGAGTATAGTTAAGTATCTCATTTTCTTCTACGGCGGAATCTAGAAATATCACCCAACTTTACACATTTATGTTTGTCCCATTATCTGCTCTACATCTCTGACCAGCAATATTTTTGTTCTAGTGCCTTCTGGAAGAGTTGAGTTCATCCTCTCCGTACGTAGCAAGCAATGCTTTAAAAATAGCCAAGGTGCAAATAATGGGAATTTAGTCTACTGCCAGAGTTCCTGCTGTGCACCCCATCCTGATGCACAGAGCATTCCCAGGTGCCGAGGGCTGTGCCCAAAGACAGCAAGCCAGTGTGTTCCTGTGCAGAAGTAAACTGCATCCAGGTGGCTACAGTTGTCTCACAGAAATACACCCCTTTTACATTTTGTTTGAAAACCAGTGTCTGTATCTATCCAGATATATCAAGTTTGATAAGCTGGCTTCTCCAGCTTGAAGGTAGAATTGTGGTCACACAAGCAAGTCAGTTCTTTGAGAGGACTTTTCTGCTGGCAGGAGCTGCCCGTGCTGGTAATGCCGCAGGCTCATGGATATCTATAGGTCGTGCATGTCTCTGTGGGTCATTTGGCCTAACTGCATATCACTGCATTCATATTCTGTTCCAAAGAGACTTGGACATCTGTTCCTTTTGCAAGTCTGGGCTCCATGGGTCCTGCATTAAGAATCCCAGTGTGGTTAGCCTTGTGGCTTTAGTTTCTGCCTGGGATAACAACATGCTTCCGAGAAAGGGGAGGACACTGCAGAGTGACCCCTTCTTGCCTTTCTGGGCTCATCAGTTACTTTGTGAAACCTGGGAAAGCAAACGCTATTGGATTGTGGTCTCTATGCCTTATGTCCTTGAGAGAGGAGGGAACAGGTAGGATCTTTCTCTCTCTGTCTGTCTCTCTGTCCATCCTATAGCTAAATTAACAGTAGTGCAACTGTTGAACTCTTGGCCTTGTGCATGCTAGGCAGGCAAGCACACTACCACCGAGCTGCTCTCTGTCTCTGTAGCCGTCTTTACACATCTCCGGAAACAGCCTTTTCCCCTGTGTCATAGTGTTGCCTGTTCTCTGCCAGAAAACTGAACCAAGCAACTATTCATTAATTGTTTTTTGTGTGTGTGTGTGATTCACAATTTGACTTGGACAAAGCAGGTTAAATTGTGTAACAATTCCGGAAGAAATTAGCCCCTGGACTGACTCAGAGAGTTCTGGGGCTTTCTGGAACCTTCTGCAGGCCCAGTTGTCCAGCAGTGACTTGTGCCACTCAGAGCCCCGTCTTGACTGTCTAGGAAAGCCGCTTCTCTCCAGACGTTGGTGCCTGCCTTGCTGAAACACCTCTGAATCTGCTACTGGTGTGAACGCTCTGAGAAACAGTCCAGTGCGTTGGTGCAAAAAGACACTTTCAGGATCCACTGATGCCCCTGCTTGTTCTGTGTGTCCTCAGACTGACTAGCTTTTATTCCCCTATCTCATTAACACTATATAAGCAACACTCAGTCCCCATTTCCTTCCCACCTTGGCACACCAGGATGTCACTTCCTTTCCACCTGCGGGCCGCCAGGACCCTAGAAGAGCAGTTAGCAGCCATGCCTTCTGAGTTCCTCGTCTGTGTAACAAAGGGACTGAAGGTGTCACTGAAAATTTTACAGGTCTTGAGGTTTTTCTCTTCTAAAATACAGGAAGAACCATCCCTAGTTCCTGTGTGACCTGGGCCAGTGACATGACCAGGCAGGGGCACCCGACCCAGAGGGTCCTGGTGGGTACCCCGGCATGGGCAGGTGGTGAAATGTCTTCGGTAGTTGGAGAGGCGTGGACTTTTCCAGACTGATACTCTCTACTAAGGTTGTTAGTCAGTCATTTAATTATAGCAGAGCTAGGTGAGCAAGATATCACGGGATGATAAAGATGATAAATCAGTGATTTTTGTTGTTTTGTACATAGTAGCCAAAAGTGTATCTGCAGATGATGGCTGGTGGTTTCTTAATAAACTATTTGATAATGGTTTTAAGTTTACATAAAAATGGTGAGGGTAGGACAGAATTCCCATATATCCTGCACCTCGTTCCCTGTTAGTAACCTATCTTAAAACTGATGAAGCAATGTTGGGACATTGTTGCCAGCTAACATGCATACCATATTCAGATTTCCTTAGTTTCCCCTGTAGCTCCTTGTTCTATTCTAGGACCCCAGACAGGATACCACATTACATTAGGTCATCCCATTTCTTTGCGGGCTTCTTGGCTGTGGCAGTTCTGGGTTTTTCTTGTTTTTGTTGGCCTTGACAGCTTTGAGAAGGAGCTGCAGAATGTCCCTCAGCTGTGGTTTATCTGGTAGTTTCCTGTGATTAGACCCGGGGTGTGGGGAAGAGAAGGATCACAGGAGTAAATGTTCTTTGCTTCTGTCTTAGTCACTGCTCTTGTTGCTAGAACACAATCCCCAGTGCCCACATTTTAAAAGAGGAGAGATATGGTTTTGGCTCACAACTTACAGAGGTTTTAGTCCATAGTTGATTAGCTCCAAGGCAGGATGACTCAGCACAGGGGTCTAGCAGACTGGAAGCCCAGAGAAAAGTGGAGAGTCAGAGAGGGAGATAAACCCTTCCAGGGTAGACCCCCAGTGCGCACTCTCTTCTGACCAGGCCCCACCTCCTCACAGCAAGTCAACAGCAAGCCCTGACAATCCAGTCACCGTCCACAAGCCCCACTGATGAACATGTGAGGCTCTTGGGAGACATCTAGATATAAACCAGAGCAGCGTCGTATTGTCAGCATGGCTTTGCCCTGGGTTGCTGCTGACCTTGACCTCCTGAATAAGACCATGTTCTCAGTGGAGTAGCCGTGGAATGGGAAAGCCAGCTTCCCAGAGGGTGTTTGCTGGCACGTCTGCCCCAGACGTTGGTGCCACCTGGGAAAGATGGGCATGTAGGTCACAGGAAAGCAGTCGAGATCTGCCCAGCCATCACAGTCCCACAGTGTGCCCAGTATCCTGAGGCCCTCATGGGGCATGTTCCATGTGATCATGGATGACAGGAGCCAGTGTGTGGGTGCATATGTCCCATCTTTCCTGAGTTCTCAAGAGCATGTCACACACTCACCAGCACTTGGGCACAGGCGACAGGGCTTGCTGGAATATTGGCAGTTATAAAGAGCTGTCATGGGAAACAGTTCCACATTATTGTGTTCTGGCCCCGGTCTAAAAGTGGGAGCCTAAAAGTGGAAACAACATAGTTCTCGCCTTCACAGGATCCTAGAAAGATCTGGAAAATACTGTCATTGCTATTCAAGGCCTCTGTTTTAATTAAATCAAGGTACAGTTTGGTTTGCCTTCCATTACAATACAGTATACTTGAAATAACATCTTGTTTTTTCTGTAAGCTGTATGATTACGAAGGGCAGAAACATGTCATTGATTGGTGTTTCCTGTACTATATAACTTCTGCCTGTAGAAGGATCTCCACTGAGGACTGAAAAAAATCCAAAGACCGGAGGCCTCAGCGAAAAGCAGCTGGGTGTGTGGGATTGTTTCTGTTTGCGTTAGGGAACACTTCTGGCACCTGGTGGTAGAATGCTAGGAATTTTAGATGTCTTTGCAGAAAATGGTTATAAGGACCTCCTCCCTGTGCTCCAAATGCATGCGAGGTGAGGCTGATGGGAGAAGCCCGTGGCAGTGATGAAACACCTTTATTCTTTATTTCTGTTTTTTTTCTCACAGACTCAAGCAGTGCAATGGGGTGCAAAGTCCTGCGTGACCTTGGTCACCAGATGCTGCGGAGGAAAGTGGTGGACTGCAGCAGGGAAGAGAGCCGGCTGTCCCGCTGCTTGAACACCTTTGACCTGGTGGCCCTTGGGGTGGGCAGTACGCTGGGCGCCGGTGTCTATGTCCTGGCTGGAGCTGTGGCCCGTGAGAACGCTGGCCCTGCCATCGTCATCTCCTTTCTGATCGCTGCGCTGGCCTCGGTGTTGGCTGGACTGTGCTATGGCGAGTTTGGTGCTCGGGTCCCCAAGACGGGCTCCGCCTACCTCTACAGCTACGTGACCGTGGGCGAGCTCTGGGCCTTTGTCACCGGCTGGAACTTGATCCTGTCCTACATCATAGGTAAGTCCCAGCCGGCCTGCAGCTTGTGCCTTTTGCCCCTTCCTGTGTGTTCCCACCTCCTGGGGTGCCCCTGCTCCCCAGAGAGCCTCTTAGCTCAACTGCTACACTGGGTGCCTTCTCCTTTTCTTTGTCTTTTTCTTTTTTATCGATACCAGGGACCGAACTCACGACTGCCTGCTTGCAAGGCAGGTGCTTATGCCACTGAGCTAAATCCCCAGCCCCAGTGCCTTCTCCTTTTATGAAAGGTTCTCTGCGGCCTGCGACTGTCACTGTGGCGATGGCTGATGGGTAAGTGACCCAGGCCAGTGAGGAGTCCATCCCTAGCCCGAGAGACAGAATTGGTTAGCTGCTTCCAAGAAACTGGAAAACAACTTGTTCATGTACTATTTTTTTCCTGATTATTAAATACATCACAAAACAGAGAAAAACTTAGGAAATACAATAAAAAGCACAAAGAAGAAAGTACAAATACCCAACCTGACAACTCAGAGAATATTCTTCTTTCATTTGTTCTTTCCTTGTTTTAATAATGTAGTATTTATTAAGTGGTTGCCCTGTGTGGGGCATTTTGCTGGATGTTAGAGATAAAACGGGAGTAAGAAATTTCTTAAGAGTTTACTATCTAGAGTAAAAGTGTTCAAATTTTTGTGAATTTACAATAAATACCATATAAATTTTATAAAGTTACTAGAGGATGGCCTTGTAGGATGTGGAGACTGGTTCCAGATATGTTGCTGTTGTAAACAGTTAATTACTTTGTCTTTAACGGGACCATAATTTTTTCCCCTTAAAACTGTCTAAAAAGCAAAATGTCTAGACCAGTGCACTTGTATTATTTTATTTTAAAAAGATAAGTAAACAAAAATAAAAACAATTGTACAGAGTTCAAAACTGGATAATAGGAAATTAACAATGGTTAATATATTGTTGTCTTCAAAGTAGTTGCTCAGATTACAAGATACAGGCATGCAAAATTAATCAACCAATATAAGCACCAACTGATCCCCTCAATGAAGTTAGTAGTATAATTATGTTAGCTATTGAGTGCGTGTTTGTGTGTGTGTGTGTGTGTGTGTGTGTGTGTGTATTTTCTTTCTCCTTCCTTCATTTTTCTTTTCTCTCATCCTGGTTATTTTTTCTTTGTGAGCAATTTCTTTCCTCGTCTCAATATCCATTGCAGATTTGTATCTTGCTTGCTCTTTTAGCCTTACATTAGGGAGACGAGAGTACTTGCATTCTTTTAAGGGCTTTGTCAGTGATGTCTTCATCCTGGCATGAATTCCTTTCCACACAAAGCTGGATATTAGTGTTAAAAGAGCCGCCCAACAGAGAGCCCAAAACAAATACAAAAACAAAAAACAAATGTGTTCTCTTTCTCTTGTCCATTTATTAAACAAGGACTCCTTTATAGCAATTTAATAGAAAATTTATTAGCTCTTAGTGTTGAAAAGAAATTTCCTTCTACATACAAAAACAGTAGATTCGAATGCCAAGACACGTACCATGAAAACTTGGTGCTCTGGTTCTTGTATTCTTTGTGTGATTGTAACTGAAATTGGCCACATCAGCGTAAAGGAAAGAAGCACCTGAATGTAAGAATTGGCAAAGCATATGCATGACCACTCCGCAGAAGTAGAAATGCAGGTGACATTCAAATTTGTTATTAGCAGGCTTTTTTAAATATTGCTGAAAAACTTGTGAGATGTGCTAAGTGAAGCCACACAGCTCCTGCTTGCTTCCATGTCCGTTCCCTGGGGGACCCTGTGTGTGATGCTGGGTGCTTCCCACACCCGCTGCATGGTTCTGGGATCCTGATAGGGGACCCTTGATGTTCTTGTGGATAGGAGCCACAACCTCTGCTTCACCAGGAAGCTAGCTCAGACTCTGTGGGGCCCTTCTCTTTTCTCAGCTGCAGTATCTGCTGAGAGCCAATGGAGCTTGTTTGGAGTTCCAAAAGGAAATTTGTGATATTTTTTCTGTATAACATTAGAACTTATAACAACAAAAGGTGCTCGTGCACTGAGGTCCCTTAGTAGGAATGTAGCTGTTCTAATCGCACTGTTATAGTTTCAGAGAGTTTACATGGGTGTAAAACAAAACACTGGGCATGAAATGTTTGCTGCTTCCAGGCTCAACACAGAGAGTCTTTGCCAGAATGCTAGTTGCCTGTGTAAGAACTCAAACGTGTTTCATGGAAATTTATTCTCAACCCTAGCTACTGTGAAGAGAAATTTTTCCAGCTAACTTTTTAAAACCATGCTTCAGAAATGGGAAAGGGGATCTACTAGGGATAAAGGGCAGGCGGCTCCTGGCATCCAGTAGGATGAGACTTGGGGGCCCTAGTGCAGTGAGTTGGGTGTGTTGGGGGCACAGGGGAGACACTGAAGCCAGTTTCCTCTGTTGGGCTGTGGCCTTATTGGACAGAACTCATAACTGATTGCTGTTCCAGATAAAGGAGGGTTAAATTTTTGGGTTTTGGAAAAACACCTAGCATGAGAACAAATAATGAGATTGTATCTGTGTTCAGATCACTTTGGAAAAAATTCTGTGGATAATTCAGACCATTAGGGACCAGCATGGCCTTTTGAAAACAAAGGAAAATGCTATATGCAGATGTTGGAATTTTAGTGACATTTCCTGACAAGCAGTGACTGTCTTTAGAATTAAGAGAGAGAGAGGGAGGGAGAGAGGAGAGATCATTTGGGGTGTAGCCTCTGCTTGTGTCCTATGGCTGGCAGCTGGGGGTGTGGAGATGGGGCTGCTCTGGCGATGGCCCTGAACTGCTAGGACACTGGTCTCTGGGGCAGGTGGTATGAACCCAGGCTTAAGCCCAAAGTGGCGAGCGGCAGATTCCTGCTCTGGTCTGAATGGTGGCTGTGTGCTGGAGATAGGGGTCAACCTTCTTGCAGATCTCCTTAGAGAGGAATTCTGGGGTACAGGTGCCATTGACACTGCTGCCATGGGTTTCTGGAAAGGTTTCTTCCTAAGCAGAGGTTCTGCAGCCTGCTGACTGCTCTAGGGTACATATGAGCCAGTTCTGCAGCTGTCATCTGTATGTATTGTTATTTTTTTAGTGACGTTAAATGGGTAGAGTTGAATAGATGCCATCATAGTGCCTCAGGCAGAAAGGGGAAACGCACTCTGTAAACTTTTTTCTGGTATCTATCTCATGGGTTGCTAATACACAGACAGATGCCTCTCAGCTTACAGCAGCCTGACACCTTGAGAAACCCATCATAGGATGAGGCTACAGTGAGTCGGAAATACATGGCTACACCTGCGTCACTCTGCAGCCTCGTCAGCACCATGGCCTGCTTGGGAACCCTTCTGAGCTGGTTGACGGAGCTATGATTGCTGCCTCTGCCTGGCTTTGAGATAGGGCTGTACCAAATATTGCTAGCTCCAGAAAAGACCCAAATTCAGAATTCAGGTATAGTGTTCATTGAATCCATGTCATTTTCTGTCATCTTGAAAAAGCCTACATTGAACATTTATGAATCAAGGTAAATAAACATGTCTGAAAGACGTGACATACGTACATATTGGGTGGAGCTATAAAATGTCCTTCCTTCCTGCCCTGTGAGTCCTTACTTTTTACTTTGTGCCAACACTGGTTGACGCTCCCTCTGGCTTAAAGCATTGACAGCGGTCTGGCTGCCCCTGGGGGGTGTCATGCCATCTCTGAACTGTTGTGGATGCTATACGTGTCAGGCATGGTGACAGACACTCTGTTGACTGTTTGAATGACAGCTGTGTGTTTTGTGGCAGGTACTTCAAGTGTAGCAAGAGCCTGGAGTGCGACCTTTGACGAGCTGATTGGCAAACCCATCGGGGAGTTCTCACGAAAACACATGGCCCTGAATGCTCCTGGGGTGCTGGCTGAAACCCCTGACATATTTGCTGTGGTCATAATTCTCATTTTAACAGGTAAAGTCACACCTTGACATAAGAGACTGACTTGAAGCAATGGGTAAATGTTCCATGACAGGCTCCTAATAGGTTTGTGTCGGCTTGTCTGTCTGTCTCTGTCTCTCTCTCTTTTTTGTTTATGCTGCAGGAATCCAGGGCCTTGTGTATGCAAGACAAGTCCACTGCCACTGAGCTACACTCCTAAGCCCTCTTTTTTTTCTTTTCTTACCTTTAGGGCTCCCACATTTTTTGTTTGTTTTTGTGATACACACAGACATCTCTGCTCATAATCAATAGATTCACACAGAGCTGACTGACTTCTGTGCCATTTAATTAAAAGGAATCTCAGGTGTTGAGTATAACTGTTTGTGGAATGAGGTTTTATCAGGACGGAAGGTTCTTTGTACAAATGGCTCAGGAATCAGACTCCTTTGACTCAGTGGGTGACCATTTGGAAAGCAAAGAGGTCATTTGTCCACCAAGAAAATGGAAGCATGAGCTCTGTTTGCTTATGTCTAAAGTGGATGAATACTGAATAACTGCCAAAACACCTTTCCAGAAAGTAAATCGTGGCTACAGAATTTTTAAACTCCAGATATTATAGACACAACCAATACCATCTTCATATTCATGACATTTGTCTATGTCTCAGCCACTAGGATGGGAGTTTTCCATTTTGGAACATTTGTTCTATGTATCTAAGACTGAAATGCAGATGAATTTTTATCTGAGGTTAGAAAATCTTGCACAAGTTTTAAAAACAACATGCCTAAGCTTCCACACTGTGTAATTGAAATGATTTTGCACAGGCCAGTTTTGGCAGTAAATCTAGTCCAGCTGGCAGATACATGTATCAGAAAATAATTTTGCTCTACTGTAGTGAGATCCTCATTTTCCTAAACACGAGAGGGAGGGACACTAACGCAGAGATACATTGGAGCCTGATGACATTGTCACCCCGTGATTAATTACACAATTCTTTCCTAACATCTGTGTTTCAGCATTCAATGTAGTATTACAGCAATTTTTATTTTAAAACGTATAAAAGGCATCTATGGCAGGGAAGAAGTCTGAAATCATGACTGTGGTTGAGTAGTGTTTGGCCCTTTCTCCTGCCCATCATAGAGTGTGGCCATGTGTGTTAACCAGCTTTCTGTATGGTGTCACATACCTGAGATGACTGTCTTACATATCATGGTTAGACCACATGGTTGAGTAGAATTATACACCTCATGGGCAGAATGTGAAAGAGAGAAAGAGGGAGAGACTGAGACCCCACGATCCCCTTCCAGGTCACATGCCCAAATACCTAAAGCCTCTTAGGCCACACCTCCTAAAGGTCCACCAGGAGTGCCACCCTGGGAAACAAGCCTTTACCACATGGGTCTTAGAAGGACACCTAAGATCTGAACTAGAGCAACATGGAAGTCCCTAAATGGCATGATCACTCTAATGTTGTGTTGGGGTACTCCCCAAAGATAGTGCTGTCTTGAGATTCTTTCATCATTTAGTTGATTTTGTTTTTGTTGCTGTTATTGTGTCTTGTTTTGATTTTAAATGGATTCACAAGCTAGAACTAATCAGGCTTAGACTCTCAAAATTTTTTTTGGTGTGGAGCTTGAACTCAGGACTTTCACACTGAGCTACATCTGCAGCTCTTTTTATGCTTTAAATTTAAGACAGGGTTTCTCTAAGTTGTTAAATTGCCAATTAAGAGTGCTGGGATTATGGGCGTGCACCACTACACCTAGCTTAGACATTCTTCTGTAGGCACTGAATCGAATGGGAAGCCATATGTATTAGTGGGTGGTTTTTTCAACTCCTGAGGAGATCCAAACAGCTTGGGAAACACTGCATGGACTTTGGTTATTTGGGTCCTTGGCAGTAGGGTGGGTAACACAGCCTCATTCGACAGGCTCACAGCTGTCTTTGGAAGTTCAATGCTGTTGCCATTCTTTTTCTGTCATCTTCTTGTTGCTGTCCTCATTGCTACCCTCCAAGTGACCTCCCTAGCACGTGGATTATAGTCAGAATTTTCTGTTTGTGTCCTTTTCAGGACTTTTAACTATTGGCGTGAAAGAGTCAGCCATGGTCAACAAAATATTCACCTGTATCAACGTTCTGGTCCTCGGCTTCATTGTGGTGTCAGGATTTGTGAAGGGTTCCATTAAAAACTGGCAACTCACAGAGGAGAATATCTTGAATGAGTCTAGCCATCGATGTCTCAACAAGTGAGTCATTTCCGTCTCTTGGCGTGTGACAATTCTCCATCTTGGATATGTAGCACCACGTACACATTTTCGGGGATATAATTGACTTCATGGCCTTAAAAATACACAATTCAAGTTTATTTTGTTCACTTGTTTTGTTTCACCTTGTTTGCCTGCAGTGAAGTCATGCAGGGTACCTTCTGGTTTGGAGGGTATAACGTTTATTCCTTTGAACTGGACAGCACGTTGCATAACAAGGAAGATTTTCAGGAAAACAAGACCATCATTTCAATGCCAAATTGCTGTCATGTTCCTCAAGGAATCTTTCTTTCTCATTGGGTTATATGACCAGCCTTTAAATTTTATATTCAAAACAAACTCTGTCTTCATTTTTAAATGCCTTCCGGTAACATGAGTCATGTTCAGGGAAGAAGAAATAGATGGAACTTTTATTAAAGGGGTCCTTCTGGACATTTGATGGGGTACACGAGGGCCCCATCACCTTGATATTTGTGACTTAGGACCCTCAGAGCTTGAGGACGGTGAAAGCCAGCTGTCCGTTCTGGACTGTCTTAGACCACCAAGGGAGCCCTCCCCAACATGCGCTTGCTATGTAGGAAACGAAGCCAAATAGTTGTAATTTGTCTTTTCGATCTTCTCTGTCAGATTTTCAGATGAGTTTTTGTGTCCCGGGGTGGAGAATGGGAGTTGGGTTTGTCTGCGATTCTATTTTCCTTAAGGTGAAAGCCTGAACTGCTAGGATACGGACACCCTCCTAGAGGCAATGATGGCTGGTTTGGGGACTCAGACAACCACCATCTTGTTTTATCATTCTTGACGACAGCTTTTGTTGTACTCCTCTGCCTAGCCTGTGGGTGAAGTGGGCCCTGGCTTTCCAGAAGTGGAGAGAGTATGGGAGGGAAGCATTACCCAGAGCTCCTGAGGACATACCAGGGAGACCATCCTGCTGTCTGTGTCCCACTGGTGAGCACTCAGTGGGTGGCCACATCTAATGGCAAAGGCGGCTGAGAAATGCTGACCCACCCAGGGCACCTCAGCAGTCACAACTACTAAGTCAGTGGCTAGTTCAGGGACGAGTGTCAGCTACCTCCCCCAGCTCTGATCAGGGAACAGGCAGGGTGTGTACTTCATTCTGTAGAACAGCAAAGTATGAATTAGATGTAGGAAATCTCACTAATGCTACAATCATGTGGCTAGGAATTCAAATAAAAATGAGTCTCCTCAACTCCTGACTTCAAATAAAAATAAGCCCTCTTTGCTTAAAAACTGTAACAGAAACAAGGGATTTTGATATTTCTAAGCATTTCAGAATTGTCTGAATGCCAAATTTATTGGTACCCATTAATTCAAGATGGAATGAAGCCAACTCAAAATACGCTTTGAAGAACTGCCATAGACTTTGAAAACCTCGAGAGTGGATTTTACTGGGTACTATTCCAGGTCAGAAATGAAATACCGAGGGCTCCTCTTGCTCTGCGTTGCCAGTTGAGAGTTAGTATCATTTAATTTCTGTCAGGAGATTGTGCCTGCAGTCGTATTTGCTTTCACCAGCCATCCTTGAACTGAGTGTGCTCCCGATGACTGAGCTGCTGGCCATTCAGCTAAGGAGGTGTTTGTCGCCCCAGCCCTCCGGCCCAGGTTAGGCCCTTCATTTCCATCTGAAGATCTGGGCACTGCTGTTGGAGGATGTCAGGATCAGCCACTAAAGAGGTGAAGTTCTGCAGTCCTGGAGCATAGCTGGCTCTCACATTCCATTAAACTCTGCACATGGCTTTTGTTTTTTGCCAGCTGTAGATTTGTATTTCCCGGAACAGCCACATAGTCTTGCATGAAATTGCTCATCCCTCTGAAATAGCAAGGCCTTTCCCGGCTGAGTCGTGTATCATGCAGGGGTGTCAGCCTGCATGGTTGAGAGGCTGCTCTGACTGCACTGGGTTTGGAATCTTCTGGTATCTTTTTCTTTCCACGGCTTGCAGGGAAGCCTCTGGACCTGCGTTACCGTGTCTTGGGGTCTGGGTTGGGGTGTCACCCTACATTTGCAGTGGCTTTTCCCTGCCTTGACTTGTGCTGCTCCTGGCCTTTTTCTCCAGCATCCTGGAAATGGGTAACACAGGAAATAAGAGTGACACAAGTTTATGCTATGAGGAAGCCTATTGAGGGTTTGTGGGACAGTGCGTGCCCCTTAGGATAGAAATCCCAAAGTGATGCTGACCTCATAAGGTAAAGATCAGCTCTCTTCAGGTAACAAGAGGACATGGCCAATCCAGCATATCTGTTACCTGGCTCAGGGATCTAGTCCTTTCATCTTATGACCTTTTCTGTGGCCCATTTTTCCAAGGCCATTTAGCTTCGCAGTGGCTGTTCTGCTCCAGCTAGCAGGAAGGAGAAGGGAAGAGTACAGGAGCACCTTCTCTGCCATCATCCCTGTGCATTGTTCAGGAGATTTAGTCCCATTGCTGCACCTACAGTTAGAGTCCGAGAGGTGTAGGCTTGATTCTCACTGATCATGTGTCTGCACCTGACCTCGAACTCCACTTTGCCAATTATTGTCTTTGTTAAGGATCCGTTGAGTGGAATGCAGCACGGCTGGTCACCCAAACTGCAGGGGAGGGTACTGCATTAAGGCCTTGGTTTAGCTCCACTGTGTCATGAGCTGACATTTGCCAGGAGGTGGCCTGGGCAGTATCCACCCAGTGATGAGAGGACCCGCATGTACTAGGTTAAGTATTGGTTATAAGTGAACAGCCTTTGAAAATATTTCTGTTTTGGTTTAAGGCCCTATGCAGTGGATTCTGCAGTTATTTTACCTTCATGTTCTGTGACTGAGGTCAGGAACACCAAATTTAAAAAGTTGAATTTAATATTTGAGTAAATATAATAATCACATAGTTTCTATTATTTTTTTATTTTTAAATTTTATTTTAAAGAGTGTAAAGCCAAGCAAAATAAAACAGAATGAAGCCAGTCAAAACAAGACAACATAAGTGACACAGGACTTCAAAACAAGATAATAGAAATCAACAATAGTCACCATAATGCTTCTTATTGTCTTCAAAATAGCTGCCCATACCTTCAGACATAGAAAATTAAACAAAATAGAGCAGAATAGAGTCAATAGAAACAAAACAGTGAATGCAATACAGCACTTCAAAACAAGATAATAGTAAACCCAAAGTGGCTACCATAATACATCTTGTTACCTTTGAAATAGCTGCCCATGCCATTAGATGCAACAAAATCAAACAAGATAAAACAGAAAAAAACCCAACCAAGCAAAACAATGAGAATGATGCAGGATTTTGAAATAAATAATAGGGAATTAACAATGGCTAACACCTTTAGGAGGAGACTCCCCATAGATGCTACACTATGTATTGTCATCCTCTGAATAGATGATCAGACTACTGGGTTTAGACCTGCAAAGTCAGTGAAACACTGAACACTACAAGCATTAAGTTGTATTTTACCTCATTGGCTACCATCACAGCCTGTGTTTCTCTGGGTTAGCTGGCCACTTACGTGTTGGGATGGGGGATGTTAGTTCTTCCTGTCTCCCTGCTCACCCACTGGAAGGGGCTGGCATCTGGCTCTCCCCTGGTCATCCCGCACATGGCACCGAATCACAGGCAGTCTTAGTGTCTTGCTGACCTCTTGCTCTCTTCCCCTGCAGTCCGCACATGGTGCCGACTCACAGGAGAGGGCTGGCGTCTGGCTCTCACCCAGCCAGCCCGCCAATCACAGAAGACGTGCGTCATAATGGTTTTTAGAAAGCTTTTTGTGAAGAAATCTCCTTCCTATTCCTTTCTTCATCTGCCTCATCCCCTACTCACATAGTGAGTGGTCGTCTTTATTGTGTTTGGTGGGAAGGCTTTTAGTTTTTCTTTATATAAAACTAGCAAATGGGAATGTGTATTTTATCCCTAAGTTTTTTTCCCCTGGATTTGTTCTCTTCCTGGTGCTCCTTTTGTATATCAGGACCTCTCCACTGAGGTCAGAGGAGCAGGTGCAGGGGTGCCACTGTCAAGAGAACCAACTGGCTCACAGCTCCAGGAGTCCCTTGCCCTTTGTCCTGACACCCCTTGTGTCAGTCGGCTTTTTCCTTTGTCTCCAGTTGGTGAGTCATCCAAAGCTCCTATCCCCTGTGTTTTTCTCACTTACTTCCCTGCATCTGCTGACTAAGGAGTGGTCCAGACTTCACTCCTCTTCTGCCCCCTCATCTCTCTGGCTTAACGATTAGCAGTCCCCTGCACATTCCTCTTCCGTCTGACTGCAGTTCTCCAGCATCCCAGGTGCTCCTGCTTCACAGCTGCCAGGGGAAAACCATCAAAGGTGGCAGTTGGTTGTTTCTATTAAGCTGCGGACCTCATGTACAGGGGCACTGGAGGGATGCTGCAGCTGACGAAAACGGTTCAGTTCTGTAGCTGTAGTTTCTGTTTTGGAGACTTGAGTTACTGGTAATCTCAGGGTATCGGGTGGAGATAATGCCTCTGATTGCCAGCTCTGTGTCTCCGTGTCCCTGGGGGCCTTGGGGAGGAGGGTATGGGGACAGTCCCAGCTCCAGTGGTTAGACTCCCATTCCCCCGACTTTCCCAACAAGTCATACAAGATACTTACAGACCAGATGATGGTGAGCACTGTCGTGGCTCTAAGCCTGCTGCCCACGGAATTGGAACATTGTGACCTGAGGACTGTAATTAAGGGTCTGAAGCCCCTGGGCCCAGCAGTAGTAACAGGGTAGGGTGACCATCTAGTATCACTTCTCTTCAGGATGTGAGTGTTGCTTCTAAACCAGACTATACACAACATGGGTCATGATTTTTGACTCTGGCCGTTTTTTCTCCTTCTAGTGACACAGGATCAGAGAAACTTGGTGTTGGTGGATTCATGCCCTTTGGGTTCTCCGGTGTCCTGTCGGGGGCAGCGACCTGCTTCTATGCCTTTGTGGGTTTCGACTGCATTGCCACCACTGGTACGCACCCCCCACCTGCCACTCCCTGATCCCCCACTTCCTGGATGACATGGGAGGGAGGCTCCTACTATCTATAGCCAAAATGTCCCTTCCTGCTCCGTGTATGACTCTTGCACATGCAATAATGTGAGGAGGTACAGCTTCCTGCCCGTCTGCCCCACCTCTTTTATCATTTCCCCGAGTGGCAGTGCCGGACAGGGTATTGTGTCCTGAGCATCGCTGAGAGCTCTGGTGTTAGACCAGGATAATGACGGCCTGGCTGCAGCCTGATTGGCTATCTGTGTCCTATGGGAGAAATGAGAACACTGAAAACAATGTCAGCATGGTTGATTCATGTTGAGACTAGATGGTCAGACCAGGTATTCTCAGCCGAGGGGAAAAGTCTGTCCTTTATTTAGCTGGAGCTCAGTGTAATGATGGATAGCTGTCCTAGGAGCCCTGGGGCTGCCTTGAGTGGTTACCAAGGGCCCCCTCTGCGTCAGGAAGCTGCAACCTGGACATTCCAGGGTGACCGTCCCTGCTGTCGTGCAGGTGGGCACAATGCCTCCTGCCCTCAGACTCTTGCTGCTTGCAGGTGAGGAAGTCAAGAACCCCCAGAAGGCCATCCCCGTGGGTATCGTCGCATCCCTCCTGATCTGCTTCGTTGCATACTTTGGGGTGTCTGCCGCCCTCACGCTCATGATGCCCTACTTCTGCCTTGACACCAACAGCCCCCTGCCCGATGCCTTCAAGCATGTGGGCTGGGAAGGGGCCAAGTATGCAGTGGCCGTCGGCTCCCTCTGTGCACTTTCCACCAGGTGAGTGATTCCCAGCTTCCCGCTGCACCCCCCATGCCTCACTCCTCACAGGCTGGCTCTGCAGAAGGTGCAAGGCCAGTGGGAAGCCGCCCACAGGCTGGTACGCCTCTTTCCCTTGAGTTCACACCAGTACCCAACTCCGAATGTGCCTTTCCCCAACTTCTGCGCTATTAATCATCCCGGTGTTGCTTGTTTTACTGACACCATAGTTTCTGTCATTGATAGGGAGATCCACTCCAAGACCCCGGGGAAGATGTTTCTCCTAACATACATACCTGGGATAAACTTTGTAGGCCTAGTAGGCGATTGATAACACTAATAATGTAGAACAGCTGTAATAGTATGTTAGGGTCAGAACTGGTCAAAATTATCAACTTTATTTCTGGAAATTTCCATGTAATAGTTTTGGACTGTGATTGACCATAGATAACTGAAACTACAGCGGATAAAACCATGGAGAAAAAGAGGTGGTCATATTTTTTCCCACAAAGATCCAGAGCCCACCTTTTAGACATAGTCTGGGTAGTGAGCCACAGGCTGTGTGTTCCTAACCTTTGACCTGTGGTCCTCCTGGCTGCCATCTTCTGGCCTTTTGTTTTGCTGTAAAGGAGAGGCTAGCTTGAAAAAGAGAGCCTTTTACTGGGAAAT
This sequence comes from Cavia porcellus, assembly GCF_034190915.1. Taxonomy (NCBI): domain Eukaryota; kingdom Metazoa; phylum Chordata; class Mammalia; order Rodentia; family Caviidae; genus Cavia; species Cavia porcellus. Next base: position 36,206,556 of record NW_026947504.1, on the reverse strand, counting down.
GGCCTGGCCCTGGCGTTCGATGCTGACCTGTGTGAATAGAAACCGCTTGCTATCTATTAATTTCCCACAGAGAAACCCTTATGAATGCAATAATGCCTTTATTTCCTGTTTGATTCAGCGAGACATAATTGTAAGAATAATTTGGAATTTGGAAAGGACTCAGTTCTGGGTGAAAAACGCTGGGTCCTTTTCCGAGGTAAACCATACTTGGTCTCGTACTGTGCCTCTGATCCTAACAAACTAGTTTCACGTGTGCATCTGCCTTTCTCCCTACCTAGTCTTCTGGGTTCCATGTTTCCCATGCCACGAGTGATCTACGCCATGGCCGAAGATGGACTGCTGTTTAAATCTTTGGCCAAGATCAATGATAGAACCAAAACACCAGTAATTGCCACGCTAGCCTCAGGGGCTATTGCTGGTAAGTACCGGAACCCCTGGGTTTTTACCTCCAGGATTTTAACAAAAATTATCATTTCCCAGGCAGACATCTTAAATTGTGCCACTCTGTGAGCAGTTGTAATTATGCTTTTTAACTGTTGGTTTTTATACTTGGAACCTGTTTGTTGAAAGACAGCTGCCCCTCTGGCCAAAGACAGAGAAGTTTTATGGAATGTGATGTGACAGAATTTGCAGTGTATTATTCCTGTGAGATTGTGGTGTTTGTTCATGAAGTATTTGCCTACACCTGTATCTTCAACAGTACTACCTATTCTATTTTCCAGCAAAGTTAATGTCTCAGTTTTAATATTTAGATCTTTGATCCATTTCAATTTTAGTTTAGGACATGGTGAAATATATGGGGCTAGTTTTAATCTTTGGCATGTAGAAAGCCAAATTTTCCAGCACCATTTATTAAAGGGCTATCTTTCTTCAGGTGCCAAATACTTTTAAGAAAGACACGGGGGCCGAGTATGTCTGGAGTTCTTTTCATCTTTTGATCAGTTCCCTTGATCTTTGGGTCTGGTTTTTGCTATTGTTGTTTTGTTAGTGCCATGCTGTTTTTATCATAGGAGCTTTATAGCATAATTTCAAGTCAGGGATTGTGTACCTTCTACCTTGTCTTTGTTGGCCAAAATTGCCTTTGCTATTCTAGGTCTCTTCTGGTTCCAGATGAATTTTAGGATTGTATTCTCTCATTCTGTGAGATATGCTGTTAGGAGATTTTGATTGGGGTTGTATTAGATCTGTGTAACAATTTTGAAAGCATGGCCATTTTCACTATATTGGTTCTTCCTACATGACAGTAAGGGATATCTTTCCATTTTCTGATGTCCTCTTCCATCTTTTTAGGAGTGCTGTAGTTTTCAACATAAAGGTTTATACTTCCCTTGTTAGATTCCTGGGTATTTCAGTTTTTGAATGCTGTTGTGAAAGATGTTGTTTCCCTAATTTCTCTCTCACTGAGTTTGTTATTCATGTACAAGAAGTTGATTTTTTTTTTTTTTTTTTTGTCTATTTTTGAGACAGGGTCTCGCTATACAGTCAGGCTGGCCTTGAGCTCACTTTGTAGCCCAGGCTGATCTTGAACTCAAAACAATCCTCTTGCCTCAGCCTCCCGAGTGCCAGGGTGAGCCACCACGCCCAGCTAAGTCTGTTGATTTTTAAGTGTTGACTTTGTGTCCAGCTATGCTACTGAATGTGTGTATTAAATCTAGAAATCCTTTGAGAGCTTTTGGAGTCTTCTATGTAGAGTATCGTGTAATCCACAAATACTGATGATTCACCTTCTTCCTCTCCTGTCTTTATTACTCTTATATCCCTCTCTTGTCTAATTGCTGTGGCTAACGTGTCCACAATTATATTGAATAGGAGTGGTGGCTGTGTATGTCTTGCTCCTGATTTTAGAGTGACAGCGTTCAGTTTTTGACCATTTAGTACAATGTTTGGCTGTTGGTTTGTCGGAGATGGCTTTTATCAGATTGAGATAAGGACCTTCTGTAGGTTCTGCAGGTTCTGTAGTTTTCGTCATGCATGGGTGTTAGACTTCATCAGATGATTTTTCTGCATCTATTGAGGTGATCATGTGGTTTCTGTCCTTGGGTCTTTTAATATGGTGTTTTACATTTATTGATTTGTATGTGTTGAACCATCCCTGCATCCCCGGGATGAATTCTACTTGGTCATGGTGTATAATGTTCTTGACGAGTTGCTGTTGCCTGTGTGTTACTGAGAACTTTTGTATCTGTGTTCATGAAGGAGATTGCCCTATAGATCTTTTTGTTTTAGTTGGATTCCTCTCTGCATTTGATAGCAGGGTAATGTTTGCTTCCAGGAATGAATTTGGGAGTCTTACTTCCCTTTCAGTTTCGTTGAAGAGTGTCAGAATTAGAGACATGGTCTTCTCTAAATGTCTTGTAGAATTCAGGAGTGAATCCATCAGAACCTGGACTTTTTTTTTGGGGGGGGGATGATAGGTTTTTAATTATATCATCAATTTCATTGATACTGGTTTATTTAGGATTTTTATATCTTATTGACTCCTTGGACAAGTGATCTGTGTCTAGGAATTTGTCCATTTCTTCTATTTTGCATCTTATTAGAACACAGGTTCTTGAGGGTAGATACTGATGATCTTCTGGATTTCTGTAAGATCTATTGTATTTTATACCCTTTTCATTCCTAATATCTTTCTTTTCTTTTCTTCTTTTTTTTTTTTTTTTTTTTTTGGGTAACAAGACTAGAACTCATGACCTTGCCCTTGCCAGGCAGGCACTTACGTTGCTGACCTGTATCCCTGGCCGGCCGGCTGGCTGGCTGGCTGGCTAGGTTTCTTTCTTTCTTTCTTTCTTTCTTTCTTTCTTTCTTTCTTTCTTTCTTTCTTTCTTTCTTTCTTTCTTTTTTTGGATAAGGTTGGATAAGGGTTTGTTGATAGCACATTGACATCTTGCATTACACAAACCAAGTAAGACTTGCGGTTATTTCCTAGAAATCAACTGCATACCATAGCTCATAGATTCTTGGGAAAATGAGTGTCACTCACGCCAGTCATTTATAAAATGTGCCACTAATTCACACAGGATGTTGAGGATGTTGCTGATAAAGCCATTTGCCCCTAATTTTGTAAGTAATAGCAGACCTGCAGGTGGTTGCTTTTTCTAGTCAGGTTTATCCCTGAGAGGACAGTTGTGACCAGTGAAGTCACCAAAGAACCCTGTAACCCTGATGGAGGAAGGAGGTGGAGGCTATGCAGTGCTCACTGCTGTTTGCTGTTTTGTTTTCATTGTTTGATGACTGCATGTTAGAGTCCTAAGAGCCAGCTACCAGCCTACGTACGAGTGAAGAAATAGAGGCCAGAGCAACACAGGGAGGGTGCATACCCGGAACTGGCTCCTGTTCCTGGTTTGTGTTCATGCCAAAAGCAACCAAGTTTCTTCCAGGGTCTGAGGTCAGTGGCGGCTTTTTTGGGTAAATTAAGGCATGTGGTACCAGTCATAATAATGTGTACCTCAGTGACCCTCAGTCATCTGATGAAATAAAGTAATTATTCACTGATTTTATTAGCATGTGTACCTTTCACAAAGTGTACTTAGTTTTGTGGATTATTGTTATATGAAAGAAGGAAGCAATTTTTATATATTTAGCAAGTTTTTTGACTAGTTCTCCCCTTCTGTGAGTGATCGCAGTGTTCAGTTTGACCTACATGTTCTGTATGTCAGAATATGTCCAGTGTAATCAAATGATTAGAGAATTGGAAACAGCCGGTTTTTTCAGTGTCTACATATAACTTCCTTTCTGTGCCAATTGAACTATAATCTTTCAAGTGATTATAAAGTATGTACCATTCACCAAACCAAGGATTTGCAGTTTCTTTTCATTTGATGGGAGCATAAGTAAGTATCTGGTTTTCTAAAATCATCTCACACGGAAAAAACTTGTTTCAGGCTTCTCTGCAGAGAGGAATGTAGGCATTTGTGGCATGCACAGTGGGATACTTCTCTAATTATCCAGAGGCAGTCACCGCTCTTTAATCATATTATTTATCCTCAATTTAAGTTTGTTTGACTTGCAGCGATCAAGTGAGGCTTCAGAGGTATTTGTGGAAAAATAATGGTTTCATGTTTCTGTTTTAACTTGTATTAATTGCATGTGTTTTGAAAACATTTCAAAGTAGGACTTGGCAATTATTATTTAAATGGGAAATTTGACACACATATCAACATAAATAGAAGCATGTATGCTTGTAAAAAGATTTTCGGGTAAAAATGCATGTGTGCATTATGATTAGGGTTATTTGTAGTACTGGAGGTTGAACTGAGGGTCTTGTACACATGAGACAAGTGTTGCACCACTGTGTTACACATCCTCCTCAAGCATGCATGTTTGGTCTTTAAAGCTGGTTTGTGTGTGTGTGTGTGAGATATCACTGGGGATAGTTCTGCAGATTTCTTGCTTGTGATTTCACACATGAAGAACAGCTGCTTTCCTGGCTCACCTGTCTGAGTTAAGAGCTCCTCGAGTCCTCGTACAGATCAGGTTTGCCCTGTTTGCCACCCATCATGATTACCTATGATACTGCCAGGGAGGCCAGGAGTTGTGATCTGCCCTGTTTAGTAGTGTGTACCCTAAGGGACTGGCAGACTCTCCATCAGTGTTGTGTGGAGGGTGCGTGGGTGAGTGGAGATGAATGGATGGGCAATGACTTGCTAGGTGGTGGACCGATGATTCATATGTAGATGATGGGTGGAGGATGGATAGATGGAGCATTGAGTAGATGGAGGGGTGGGAGGCTCCTGGCTCTTCTAGTCACTGGTTATTTGACTTGAGATGTTTCCTATCCTGTCTGAACTTAATTTCTTCATTGATGGTGTAGGTGTGATTGCAAAGTTGTGAAGATCAAAAAAGGATGAAAGTATTTTGTATATGAATGTTTACTGTTATTGCTGTATGAGGGATTGTGCCTGTGTTTTAACCCAGAAGTGGTCTTCCCTGGAAGAAGTGATTCTCCATGGAAAGTCGGTGGTTGGGCTGGGAATAAATAGCATCCCTTGCATACGCTGGGTCACTGCTAGTCACTGGTTCTGGACGTTGATGTGTGCAGAGGACTCTCCATAGATCCCACTGTCTGTCTTCCCAGCTGTGATGGCCTTCCTCTTTGACCTGAAGGACTTGGTGGACCTCATGTCCATCGGCACTCTCCTGGCTTACTCTCTGGTGGCTGCCTGTGTGTTGGTCTTAAGGTATGTATAGTTTTCTGGCCTCCGTGGCAATGCGGATACACCAAGGTTGCTATGTAACTTTTACATTGGTCATAGCTTAATTGGGGGCTCCCACGGAGTGGATGGGATATAATGGAGGACCTGGTTGGGAGGATGTACTAGAAAAGAGTCAGGGGTCACTCCTACCTCCCTCTGTAATGCACCCCCAAATACCTGGCTAATAGTTTCGCAGCTCCACTGATATGTGTGGGTCCTAGGATCACAGTTTTTGAGGGCTTAGGGTAATGGAATGGCTGCAGCTGGTCCAGAGGGACAGGGGGTTTGGGGTTGACCTTCAGAAAACTGGGAGACCAGGACCTGTGCATGCTTCTGTAGACTGGTTTTCTTGTAGATGGGGGAATGAATCCCAAAAGATGGTGCAGAGTGGCCTAGGTGGTGGTCATGAACACTTTACAGATTTTGACTGTTTTTCTCTTGAAACACTAAACAGCTCATGGCCTAAACTTGGTGTCCTGGTATTCTCACCCACCCCAGGGCCCCCTGCTCCCCTAAGCACATGCTTGGACTCCATTACTCTCTGCTGTGGGAAAAACTCCACTTCCGAGATGGCCAAAAACAGCATTTATTATGTTGGTCATCCAGCAAGAGCGTTCTTATTTCTTGTCAGGAATTTGTACTTTCAAAGCTGCTGATTACATGTTTGCTGTACTCAGCACTTGCTTTAATAAAAGCCTAAGCTGAGCCTAAGCAGCGACTTTGTAGAATCAGCAAAAATTAGCAGATCCCTCATCTCTCCCCAGGCTCAACACTAGAATGTTCTCTGAGGTCTCTCCACTTTCTTGATTGACCCAGTCGTGTTGAACAAGTGAGTCAGTGCAAAAATGATGACTGTCTTTATGCTCACTCTTCAAGTTGAGTTTATGCAAAATGTTTCAGAAAGCACTCTGTTTTTCAAAGCTGGTGGAGATTCGCACCCCGTACATTTTGCGTGGGAAGATAAGGCACCTCATTTTAAAATGGATGCTTTATTTACAGGTAGCTTGTGTCTTGGGCATAATGTCACCCAGCTCCAGGGAGTTATTTACTCCAAGGCGCTTGGAGTTGTAGGCTAAATTGATCCATAGATCATACACATAGAGTTTCTCAAATTCGGCAGCCTATAGACATAACTGTCTGGTTCTCTGCAACAAATAGGATCCTACTATCATAGCTTTCTATTTCCGTCCTATCCTTTAGCTTGCTGTGTCTGTGGTTTTGTGGAAAGTGGCCTCACATCTTAACATCCAAGAGCCACAGAGCGAGAGAAATCCTCCCACGATGTTGCAGTGGGCTGCATCACAGTGGAGCTCGTGTTCTCCGCAGCACAGGGACATCAAGTGAGAGAGCTGCTCAGAAGCAGGAAGGAGGCCCCAGGCGGCTCTTCCTCCCCTTCCACATGGCTCGAGAACGCACCCTTCTGACTGTGTCTTTCCTATCGTACACCTTGTGTCCCAGGCAGTTTTCCTCTGCAGGCTTCCTAAGAACTTAAATGAGTGCATGACCTTTTGTTTAATGCAAGCCTATTACAGTGGTCATACACCCCCTGTTTCCTTACAGGTATCAGCCAGAGCAGCCTAACCTGGTATACCAGATGACCAGAACAACCGACGAGCTGGATCAAGTTGACCAGAATGAACTTGTGAGCACCAGTGATTCCCAGGCAGGCTTTTTACCAAAAGCAGAGACGTTATCTTTAAAAAGCATACTCAAACCTAAAAATACGGAGCCCTCCAAATTATCTGGACTGGTTGTGAACGTTTCAGCCAGCCTCGTAGGTAAGCCTCGTCCCTTCCTGTTCTGGGTCTGGAGTCTTGCTTGTTGGTATTGCATGTTGTCTTGTTAGTGGGACTAGACACGGAGTGGGGGTGTTTCTGGAGATGTCTGTTTTGGTACTTGACTGTGACTGTAACAGCAGTTTTTCTGTCCTAATGATAGTCAGTACCACCCTCTGGACGGGTTTAGGGGAGAACCGAGGATACCTGTGGGGACTGGCAAAATGGCTCTCTGTTTGTCTTCCTTTAGTTATTTTCATCCTCACTGTGTGCATTGTGGCTGTGATTGGAAGAGAGGCTCTGGGCAAAGGGGAGCTGTGGGCAATCCTTGTGGTCACGAGTACAGCCCTTCTCAGTGTGATGACCATGGGTGTCATCTGGAGGCAGCCCGAGAGCAAGACCAAGCTTTCATTTAAGGTGAGCAGCTTGGCCTGATGGGCCTGTGGGGAATTTCCGGGTAGGCTGAGAACCTGGCCCTCTTGCTGGGTGGCTGACCCTGCATGGGTGCCCCAAGAGGCCTCTGAGAATGTGGGATGTGGTGTTTCCGACCCAAAGAGCGCCTGCTGAGCAAGGACCTGCCTCTGGAAGGACAGGATGGACCTGAATCCCCCCCACTGACCGTGGCTCTCAGAGTGGGCACATCTTGTCCAGGGGGCCATCGCATATCACTTCCAAGCCTTGGAGAAGACCAGGCCTCTGGGTTTTTTTAAGTTGTACAAATACTAAAATAATTTACCCTTGAGATACAGTGGAAACCCTCTTCTAGTTCTTTCTTTAACAGGAGAGTAAAAAGAGAGGAAAATCAGACTGAACTCACTCTGGCAGTTGGTAGCTTAGAGCCAAACTCCCGCGTGTGTTGCCTGTGTTTGGGGGCGTGGCCTGGTAGGTGTGGGTTTGTGTTAGGGTGGGCACTCTGTCAGATCTGACCCCACCTCCTGTCCCTGCAGGTGCCCTTCTTGCCGGTGCTCCCCATCCTGAGCATTTTCGTGAACATCTATCTCATGATGCAGCTGGACCAGGGCACTTGGGTCCGGTTTGCCGTCTGGATGCTGATAGGTACGTGGGTCGGGGGTTTGCGTCAGCAAACACATTCGGTGCCCTCGTTTCTCATGCGGGCCTCCCCGTACCATCTGAGGCTGTGCAGGGGCTGCACACCTGTCTTCCCCACTACTTGGCTGCATGTTTACTGTCATAGAACCTTCTTTGTTCCAGACTTGTAACACAAGGAAAACTATTAAGTTCCCAGTAGACTGTGGGTCCTCCTTCCACTTTTCATCATAATAGTCTGTTGCCAAGCCACTTGTCTCATCAGGCCAGAGCTTGCGCACGAGGCCAGGAGTACTGTCGAGGCCTCCGTTACGCCAGATGGGAAAATCTAGGCTATGCCTCCCTCACCTGTCAGGCCCTCCCAGATATGAATGGGGCCAGACTCCTGGCTTCTTTGCAGAAAGGCCGAGGGGAGGTGTGGCCAGGGCTCTTGCAGGGACAACAGCTGTGTTGTTTCTGATAGTAGATGACCAGGGATGGGGACCGCAGACGCGTCTGAGGCCCAGCTGCTTGCTTGCTGGTAAACATCTCGGCTGTCTGCATCGTGTTCCCTCCAGGACTGGAGGTGGTAGACTGACTCATCATTTCCCCTCAGTGTCTTCGTTCTTACGCTGATGCCAAGGGGCCAGCCTGGACCTTTGCCCATGAGTACTGTCCCAGCCAAGATCCTCAGTTGTGGATTCAGATGCTATAGTGCTGGTGGCTGCTGCCTCTTGGCCTTCTGGAGCTCACGAGAGACCCTTTTTCTTGTGGGCTACACTGCTCTATCGTCCCAGAGACGGGTCCATCTCATTCTCCACCCAGTGCAGCCCATGTCTAATTAGACAGACTCGCTTGTCCACTCTTGTAGGAGTGGACACCTTTCCACCATACTGGTACAAATCCTTGTATTCCAGAGCGTAAGGTCCCTTCCTGGGCTCCCACTGTCCATGTCTCTGGTCATCTGGTCGTGATTCCTCCATAGGTGGTTAGAAGTGGATTCCTCCACTACAGATGGGGCTCTCTGAAAGGACCTGCATGCTTTGCCGTAGTAGACACAACCCTGTCCCCTTGGCTGAGCTCTGAAGAACCACGTTTCTACAGCTGCAGGGGACAGCCCTGGCGGCACTCTGTGACTGAATCCGGCCTGCATAGGCTGCACTGCCTACTGTCCTCACGCCACCCTTCTGTCTTGGCCCGCAGGCTTCATCATCTACTTCGGCTATGGGCTGTGGCACAGTGAGGAGGCATCCCTGGCTGCTGAGCAGGCAAGGACTCCTGATGGCAATTTGGACCAGTGCAAGTGACCTGCAGCCCTGCCCGCTGGAGGTGGCAGCAGTCCCGAGAGATAGCCACAGAGGACAGGGAGGTACTCCCTCTCTCTACTGATGGAACAGGAACCACCTGTATCTCTATCTGTGACACCCCAAAGCCACCGAAGGTGCAGCTGGTCGGACTGCAGCCTCAGCCATAGCCAGCGTGCCTGGCCAGATCTGGCCCTGCAGCCGCCTCACGAGGGCCTGGACATCTCTGACAGCTCCCTGACCCAAGCCACTTAGCTGTGGCTGGCCACCTGTCGCCTCACTCCCTCTGAACAGAAAACTCGACCCTGCCCCACCAGCTCATCCTTGCTGCTGCGTCTTGGGAAGAAGACAGAAGTCTTGTCTCCTACTTTGGCACAGACCTCTCTCCCCGCACCGCTCTGGTATTGCAGATGTACAGATCCCAGACTTTTGGTAGCCGTCTTCCCCTTCAGCCCTGAAAGCTGGCCTTAGATCCAGGATGAGTACCACACAGTCACCGCTGTGCCACCCCTCGAGCCACTCCTGCCCTCTGAGTTGCTTCCAGATGGGCCATTAGGATGGGGCTTCTCCCTGTTCTCCGTCCGAGCAGGGCTTTGTTCTGCGTGGTGATGGAGGGGTCCAGCCCGTGGCACAGCAGCAGGATTGGGGCAGGTGACTTGTTTTTGCACGGAAAAGGGGGCGGCTCCGCTGGGAACAGGAGCACCGGGGTGGGGGAGGGCTGGCTCTGCTCACGTGTGAGCGTAAACCAGGGCGGTCTCCAGTCCCCTGCCCTCCAGGACCGGCACAGCTCCTGCTGCTCTTGTGTCTGTCTCCACTGCCTGTGTGTTCTGAGAAACTGGAACGTGAGACTGTTTGTGTAGAACTGGTCTCGGGTTGGCAGAGCTAAGGACTCTGTTTCCCTTGGGTCTTTGCCATTTACTGAGTTGTATTAGTCTTAAAAGAGTCTCAGGACAGGTGGCGGCTCAGTGTGGGGTCATAATGCTTCTGGCTCCAATCCGGTCTGTGTGACCTCTTACATGAAATGAAATTGAATCCTCCTGTTAGTTGCCATGAATCACTCCACCAAGTTAAGTTGGGGCTTAACGTTAACTTGAAAAATGGCCAAATGATTAGCACATGCCATCGGCATGTGGTTCAGGGTGTGTGGTCCACATGCGAGCTCTCACAGTCTTAGGGTCCCTCCTGTGTCTGTCTTACAAATGCCGTGGCTTTGCAGATGGTGAGATTCTGTATAAGACCTGGACCTTTGCCTCCATAGGTCTGGGAGCTGTGGGTCCAGCCAGGATGCCAGTGTGGCTTTGTGGCTCCCTTGTGTACATCCTGCACCCCTCCCCTTCCCTGTAGTTTGGGTGGGGCCACAGTCCGAACCATGTGAGGCACTCCTTGTAGATTGAAGCCTTGGGACAAGAGAAGATGCATGGAGCCTCATTTCCACGTGGAACACCGTTCAGAGGCTGGTGTTGATGGGGTGCCGGGAGGTCAGCATTGTAGACACCGTGGGGAGGTAGGAATGGAAGGGAGATCTTGGTTTCAAAGGCAGCACTGGCAGATAAGTTCATAAAACAGCCTGAAGTCTGGCCAGCCCGTGTGGGAGTAGCCACATGGCCAAGAACTAGGCCTTCGCCCCAGACCTAGACCAGCTCGCCTGAAGCTTTATTCTGAAGATCACTCATATTTCAGATGGAGTGTGGTAAGCCCCCCCGCCAAAAGCTTGGGTTTCCAAAGAAAGGTATTTAAATTTATGTAGATTGGTGCTGTAAAATATTTTGATATTAACTTATTTTGTTGGGGTTTAGTTATCTGTTGTCTTCTCAAAGTCTGTTAGCTATCTGCTTGCTTGATTTTTGGGGATTGTTATTTTTCTATGCAGATAAAGATGAGGGAAAGAGGGTATCCAGTGAGGTGGGTAGTGGGGAGAATAGATTTTTTCTTAGCTTTAATTTTTTTTTTTTTTTTTTTTTTTAGCTAAAATTTCTGTATAAGACAGCACCCAGTGGTCCATTTACACCTGACATTCAGGTCACAACCTGCACCCTTCTACAAAATTGAAATATGTATTTTGGGTTTGCCCCTCTACTGACCCTACCATGCCGATGGGCTGACAGTGTGGGATCCCTCCTCCTCCTCACCCTCGCTCAGGCGCCCGCATGGGCTGGGGGGAGAGGGGGTGGTATTCCTGCACCCTTCCTTGTTGGAGGACTGGCTTCCTGGTCTGGAAAGGATGCCCAGGGACTCATGTGAAGAGTACATCGGTCACTGTGCTTTCCTGAAGAACGGGAGGGTACTGTGGCCAGCGGCCTTCCCACCCGTGCAGACAGTTGAGCCTCACAACTTTAGTAGACTTCCTTACAGCATCCCTCACTCTTTCTCCTGAAGTAAACACACACACATACCCTCCCCCAAGCCTCGAAAGTGACCAGTAGTTTCGATTTCTTAATCTTTTGCTCGAATAAGGGTATTCTGAGGTACATGGCTTGACCAATATTTTTCTAAAGACACACACATCCTGCAGGAATATACGTCCACTGTTAACCTGCCACAGCCCCAGAGTCACATTAGAGAGACATTTTCCAATTAGCAAGCATGTCTCTTGTCTCCAGGAGCTCTGCTGAAAAGTGGGGGTGAAGGGCACGTCCAGGGCAGGAGTAGGGCCCCAGTGGGTTGTGGACCTTGCCATGAGGAGGGAACAGTTATCCTGGGAGACCTGGGGCACATGTGTGCGCACATGGACACACACACACACACACACACACACACACACACACACTCTCAGGCTGGCCCTTGTGGGTCAGAGGTTATCTTTCAAACCAAGAGGGAAGAATGGTACACTCTGTTTCCTGGGCTGATTCACAAAGATTGCTAAACTTACACTGTTAGGATTGCCCAAAATTTTCCCCACTTTGGGTTTTATTTTTGCAACTGTAAAAACTCTTTCCATCAAGACTCATCTCTGTCTGGCTGTCAGCCACCTGGTGTGGTTTGCTGATGTAGTGGTTCAGGACCCGCCCACCTGTGACGAGGCCAAAAGTGACTGGGAGGGGCCGGGCTTCTCTACCATCCCTCTTGCCCCAGGCACCGGCATGCTCCCCACCCACAGTGCACCCTGAGGAGACATGTGGCCTGCCTTCACCTTGCCCATTGCGTCTCAAGTGCTGGGGACCAGGTGGGGATACCTGCGTATTACCCATCCCCATCCCCACGCAGGCTGCAATCCGAGCTAGTGTGGGCTCCTGCCTAGCACAGGGTGAGGCTTGGAGACAGCTGTGAGTATTGGGCAGAAAGTGGGGTTTTTGGGGTATAGGGACATACCCTGTAAAGGCCCCACCCAAACTCCTAGGCAAGGTTGGGGCACTGCCATGTGTACAAACCTCAGAGCTGGAGAAAGTCTGCCGGGGCCATCTGTGTGACTTGAATGCCCCTTGCTGTCACAGACACCCACTCCGTCAGAGCCAATGCCCTGAAGACAGCCAGGGGCCTAGGCCGGGGTTCCCGTCCCTGGCTGTGGAGCAGCGTGGCTGGGCCCACACTGGCGGGCTCTCAAGCTGCTGGCACCGTGTGCAGAACTGTTACCGAGTTCAAGCTCAAGCAGAACCGAGTATGTGTTATGTGTAACTGTTGTATACAATTTAAACTCTATCTTTTGCCATCGTAATGAGTGTACTCAATGGAAGGCTCCAAAGGGAGAGCAAAATGTATATTTTGTCAGACTTTTATGGGGCCACGAAATGTTTTATTGATGCAGTGGTACAAAGTGGGGCCCTCCAGCTGTCACTGTGGTGATGGTGCCTGATGGATTTTTAAGGCAAGAATGCCCACTCGCTGCCACCGGCATCCCTGGTCCGGAGCTGGGTTGTGCCCACAGGGAAGGGTCTCACGGTTACCGAAGGGCCTCTGTGGGTCACCCCATGTGTGCCAGGACCAGGGCCAGCCTGCAGGAGACGCAGACCTGGTCCCAGCAGATGTCCTCAGGGACTCAGTGCCTCTAGCAGGGTCCAAAGCAGGACTGGGAAGACACGTTCAGACTTTATGAACTTGTAACAAGGCATATGATTTCATGTTTCTTGATGACAAATTTTCTAATTTTGGGACTTATTTTCCCATGTGAGAAGTTATAATATATTTAAGGTGTTTCGTGCTTCAGTTGTGCCTTCCAGCGTCCACGGGTTAAGGATCACAGAGGGTCATGATGCAAATGACGAGGCTGGTTTCTTAGCACACCCTGGACAGCTGTGGATTCTCCAGTAAATTTTTTTCTGCTACTGAACATGGAGCCATTATTAAAAGTCAATGTGTTTTTTATTATGTAAATTGTATGATATTTTTTGCTTGTTTAATGTTCTATTTTTCTAATAGTTTCTTATAAGGTGATACTAGATATAGATTCTGACGCTAAAGGCAAATCACATGGGTCTCTGCTGGGCCCCTCCCATGTATATTTTATTTTTAAGGACAAGTACAGGTGTTGCCCATCACCTTTAAAAAATGTGAAACTGCTGTTTCCCCTTTTTCCAGACCACACTGTAAACTGACAACTTCCTACCATCCTTTATGTTATAAAGTCAAATTATTTTGTGGTACATTATCTCATGCTTCTGCAGATGCTAATAAATTCTCTCTATGGCTGCCACGTGTACTTTGGAGTCTCAGGAACTCTGTCTGCTGTCGGCGGGTCCCAAGCCTGCCCTGCCCCAGGAGTTTCCGGATCTTGCAGCTTTCTCCACCCTACTGGTAGGGCCTTGCATTCTTGCACTGGGGGCGAGGTCCTTTCATGCTGACTACCTTGACCTCAACTGAGGGATCCCTCCACCCTTATCTGGGCCCTTGTGCTGCTGTCTCCTTCCTATCTCCCACCCCATGTCCAGGCCCGCCTGATCTGGGGCCTCAGTGGTCATGGGGCACGTACTGGAGGGCTTGGGCCTTGGCAGGGTCCCCTCACTGATGCCTCCTGCACCATTTGTTGACGGGAACAAGTTGCATGCAGGAGGGAGCACAGGCGTGGGGCAGGGATTGTAGCTGTCCTAACCGTGTCTATCACTTCCTCAACTGCCAAGAATGAAGGCAGTTTTTGTACCAGATGTCGATTCAACGAGGCAGCCTTAATTTCCCCAAACTGAGAGCCTCGATTCATAGGGAATGTACTGGGAGATAAAGTGACTGGAGAGGCAAGGTTTCACCTCGAACTTGTTTGGCTGATGGGTGGCGCGGGGGCAGACACCCAGAGCAGCCAGCTGCTGCCTTCTGGGCCCAGCATGTTTATGTTGAGGATTAGGTGACAAGAATCCGTACTGGAGCACCCTGCACACATCTCTTCTTCCTTGGCTGCTTGGGGGAGCAGAGCTCAGAGTGTGGGTGGTGTGAAAACGAGGCTGTTCAGTGTGTCTGAGGGGACAAGGGCCTCCCACTCTCAGTCCCATTGCCAATGGACACAATTTAGAGGGTGCTGAACGAGTCTAGCCTCTATCTTGCAAAATGGGCTGGCTTCACAGAAAATCCCAGAGTTCCCTTTCATTCTGGAATTGGAAAGTAGACACAGGGCATGCCACACTCCTGGATGTCCTCTGGTGTCCCTAAGAAGGTGACCTCTGGTCTTTGAACCTGCTTTGGGCCCAGTGCAAGGTGGAACTGTGGTTCCCGCAGCACTACCCTGCCATCTAGTGGCTGCCATGCGGTGCTGCGTGGGTTGCGCGAAGGGCTGCAGATTTTCCGCCATTTCTTAGAAAACTCAGGCTTCCACAGACCCGAGGGAGCGATTCCAGTCTGAGGCTTGAAAGAATGTCACCTGAAGCAAGCTTTCTCACGTCATCTCTGTGTTACAAAACACCTCTTGTGAATCAAAAGGCTACAAAGGGCTCAGTATGCAAGAGAACTCCAGCCAGGTAAACTGTGCTGACCTTTCAAATCCATCCACCACCATACAGACCCAGGCACCGGCTGCGGTGGGGAGAGAGGGGACCAGCTGTAGATAAGCCCGTCGGCCCCTGTTCAAATTAATTTTTACCAAATTAAGCTTGACTAGCGTGCTGTAAATACAGCTATTAAAAATGCAAGGTGAGCAGAGGCTTCAGGAGTAAAACAGGCTGCACCTTCGCTTACAAAATGAACAGCCCAGCAAAGCTCTGGCATCTCAGTGAAGCCAAACACCTCATTCTGGGGGGCTGAGGGCTGGGTGGGGAAGCAGCAGGAGCAGGGCTGGGGCAACTTTGCCAGGGATGCTTTTCTCTTCTCAGGAATGGGAGAATGTTATTCCTCCTGCACCGCAGGGAGGCGAGGGATGCAGCCCACCCTCCGCCACATTAACCAGAGTGCAGACGGGAAGCTAGGCAGAGGCTGTGCAGCGGAGCTAGGAGCTCGCTCTGGGGTCTGTGGCGTGGTTGCCCCAGAGCGAAGGAGGCGGAGCTGCTAGGAGGGGAGGGGCCTACACACAGGTGCTTAGACCTCCCGCCCTGCTGGCCTGGAAACACTTCGAGATGCAAATAGAGGCATCTCGTGCTGAGATGGGAATGGACATTTTGGCACTCAGAAACTCCCGTTGTTTTTATGTTTGGGGCTAGAGGTTTGAGAGCAGCAGATTGGCTTTTAAAGATATTTAGCAAATGTAAATGAATTGACTCCTAATCTTAACAACTAGAACAGCTTGCCAGTTTTTAGCGATGGTGGGGCAGTGGTATTTGTGCATGTGTTTAACAGCTGAAGTCACTGGAGTGGGCAGGATCCTCACCTCCTGGCCATGCTGGGTGAGAGAATAGGGTGTAATCTCATTGGAGTCAGTCACTGCTTGATGCCCATGCACTGACAGCAACACTAGCTTTGAGAACTGACCTTCAGCTCCCGCTCCAGGTGGGAAGCCATCCAGCTCCACCCTAGAGCTCTGTCTGGTGATTTATACAAATCTCCTACAAGGAGGAGCTGGGCTGGCCAAGGTTCCTTGCTGCAGAGATGGTGACGGATGAGTTGATTTCAAAGGTCTTCTTCAGCCTGTTGCAAATCACTGGAGGACGGGGCAGTGCTCTCCACAGGCAGTTGACACTAATCGTTTCCTGTATGGAAAGTCACCACTTGGCTCCTTCGTTAAAGATGCTGACATTTGCCTGTGTACTGCCCAGGGCGGTGATAAGGAGAGGGGAAAGTGGTTACCATGTAAGTGAAGGGCATTCAGGACATTCCAGAAGACTAATACACTGCAGTATGTTGACGATAAAAGCACTCATCAGTGGTTGTCACTACCAGGAATCTGGGAAGCACAGATGACTAGGGAGGGGACCCTGGGGTGTCCCTCACCAGGTCAGGAAGTGACATGAAGGGATGCTCTGTACAGTGGCTGTTCAGCCATTGCTCATGAGGGCAGAACTGCCACAGTTTCCCTAAAATAGCTGCCCTACAAAGCCACCGCAAGGAACTGGCAAGCCCAGGGACCAATCCTTTGTGAACCCAAGCAATGCAATGTACCTGTGGGCTTCTCTAAGGCTGTGCAGCCCAAACTGAAGGCTGGTGGGATGGGGTGAGCCTTTTCAGGCTGAAATGAAGGAACAGGTTTCCCAGTTACACCTGCGGTATGGGAGAGACAACCACAGATTGCCGGTATCCTGGATTCCTCATCAGAGGGATGGTGTATTTTGAATCCACACCACGAGGGCCATGATGCAAGCAACAGGCCATAGACCAAACTCTTTGAAGGTAGAGAGCCTGCGTCTGAATTTGAAATCAACAGTGAAGGATTTTACTCAATTTTGGGGGGTCTTCTTTCCAGCCAAGTTTCATCCCACTTCAGCTGGGCAGAGCAGAGCCACTGAGCTTCCCCGAATCCAGGGAATAGGGTGCTAAAGACCCTGGTCTTGAGGAGTGGACGGAGAGACCGTGGGCCTGCTGAGTTTGCAGACAGAAGGTCTCTAGTCTTCTCTCAGTGACAATCTGCTGACGCTGGACACACACATATACACACATACACACAGAGACAGAGACAGAGACAGAGACAGAGACAGAGACAGAGAGAAGGAACCCAGGCTGAGAAACACCTCTCTTCCTAGGCTGATAGGGACAAACCTCCCGTTACATCAGATGGATTTCACAGAGAGCCCCTCAAGTTCGTTTTAATAGCTTTCAGAATTAAACACCAATATGCAGTACAGAAACTGGAGGGACAGAACCAGGAGCGTTACGAACCCATTCTGTTAATCCCAGAGAGCGCCAGCTCCCTCCCCATCCTGACGTCCAGCCAGAGCTTCTTCCCAGCCTATGGCAAGCAGAGGGTGGGGCCTGGCCAGCACAGGTGTCCCAAGGGCATGGAAGACACTGGTGCCAGCTGCCACGTCTGTCTGAAGTGGGCAAGGAGGCTGTGGCTTTTACATAGGATAAGGGCGCCAGCCTGAGACAGGCAGATTTCTACGCTGAGAGAGGTCCAGATGCTAATGGGGAGGGGTGGACTATCGAGGAGGAGGTACAGCAGCTACCATCCCCTGTGATTCAGGAGCAGCAATGACTCACGTGAGGAGCCAGAAATGATGGGTGTCCGTGATGAGAAAAACAAAGCCAGGGCCACATGGAAATTAGCTCGAGTGCCCAAGGTCAGGGCCAGTGAGGGCAAAGCTCTAGTCCACCTACCGAGGGATTACTTAGTTCTAACATCACTACGACTTGGACCACGACAGCCTAACACACCATACCACACGCTAACACCACACTGAAGTCCGTATTGCTGTGTAACTGCATTTAGCAGGTGCGGTTATAGAAGCTGGTCCTAATTTTTGGAGAGCTAAGCTACAACCAAACTTGTGTTTGCAGGTTGTACCTGCTAGAATAAATTATTGTGTATTTACTTGACATGGCCCGATCTACTCTAACAGAATTTCCAACTCATTATCAGATTCATGCAGAGCCACTAAAGGAAAAGAACTGTTTCTTTCACGTGAATGTATTGCGTATGTCCCCAGAACGCTCGTGACCCTTGGAGGTTTGCTACAAATGAGGTGTATCTGAGAAGCCAGGAGGCCCAAATGGAGTCATGTAAGGTACACAGACCACGTCTGCCTGTGTCACCATGCTTGTGACTTTAGGCAAGCCAACCCCTTCCATGGGCCATTTCTTCCGGGCTCCATGGTTCTGTTTGCCTTGGACATGCTCAAAGCAGGCCTGCGCTCCGGACAACGCTCAGAGGTCTCAGGGAGGAAAGTGCAGGGGTCTTTGTCGTATACAGAGAACAAAGACATTGTCGTCATCACCCTACTGACTGTCAAAACTACTTTTCTTTTGTGTGTCATGCTCCTAATCCTCCACGGCACTACATAAATACATTTCACATTCTAATTCTATCATTTCAGAGACAAATGCCAGTCCAGTAGCTCGGGACGGCTGGTCGGCTGTTCCGATGGCTCCTCTGTTTGGAGAACCGTCTGGGGCCAAGATGGACCACTGTCAAATACAATGCTTGATCGTTCAGCAGAAGGTACAGCTGAGCTTCTGAGAGGTTGCGTGATGACCTTTCCCCTTTCAGAACTGGTCCTCTCTAACAGAAAGGGTGGTTGTTTGGAAGTCCCTGCCAAAGCCCCTGAGCCATTTCAATATGCAGTGACGGGCTGGAGTTGTAGAACCGAACTGAAGGGGAATTGCCTATGAAATAAGGGCCCGAGGGTCACCTTTCAATGCCTTGACCACGTACAGCATCAGCTCAGAGCAAACCAAATGGAATCATGGAGGCTGCTGTCTAGCTCTGCACCTGGTCAGATATGTACCCTATTGGTCAGCAGCTCCCTTTCACGAGGATGGGATGTGATGGTCTTGGTCACTGCCCAAGTCACCCTCATCCTCACTGTAAAAGGTCCTGCTGCTCTACGTTTTCCCAAGGGCACGATGATCCCTTAGTGACCGATTCCAAGATGCCATTTAGGAAAAAAGCAAAACTGTGTTTACATGATTACAGATGAGTTTCTGTCATGAGTAACGTCAGAAAAACTACCCAACTCCTTAGGGTTTCCCACTTCTAGCCTTCATCTGCTCACGACAGGAGGATTCAGAATTAAAAGTGGCGAATGGAATGATAATGACCTCACATCATGTCGACTAAGAAGCTGATTGTTCCAAAGACAGTTACCACTCGCAAATCGCTGGTGTTTGTGTTAACAGATTACCACTTGGTGGCAGGTTGAAAGGCGCTTCTTCTCTGTATCTGGATTTTTTTTTTCCTTTTTCTATTTTGGGTAGAAATATTCCTAGGAAGCTAGATAGAAATGCGTTTTCATTTCCCAATAATCCTTAGGCACAAATTATAAAACTGCTGATCTTCACTAAAATATGTCAGCACATCACATTATAAAAAATGCAATTCAGAACCGCTGCATGTGTATATATGTGTACCTAAATATATACACATCTTGGTGCAGTACACAATGATTATTCAATGTATATTCAAAACTGAGCTATTTGTAACTAACCTGAAATTCTGCAGTGAAAGTTCGTCATTCAAGAATAATTGGAGTTGTCTTTCTTTTGGCTCTAACTATGATAAAATGTTTTTGCACATCAGACTACCGTTTACATCTTCCTAAGTGCCAGTACCAGGTCAGTCTACACAGGGGTCAGAAGAGGATGCTGCCAGGGGTGCGGTATGCAGCTACTGAGCATGCGCGCAGGGCAGCTGGCCGGCACCTGCCGGCACCTGGTCAGCATTCCCGGGGTGGACAGAAGCTGGAGCCCCTGCAGGCTGCATGGTGACATCATCTGGGCGTGGTGCTGACTCTGGCTGGAGAGGAGGGCCCCGATGAGGAGCCTCGGTAAATTGGGGATGTGGGGGAGAGTTTAATCGGGCTCGTAGGGTCCCCCGTTTGAAGCTTCCAAAGCAGCTCTTCGTTGGTTCTGCTCAGTCTCTTCTTCTCCTGGGTTTCTTTTTCCACATATTCCTGGAGATTAGCGTTTTCCTCTGACAGCTGTCTGCATGGGGAAGGATAACAAGCAGTCAAGCAGCAGGCATGCTAATGATGCTGAACTTGAGATGGGGCCCAGGGGTGCTGCATGGTGAGGCACACTGTCTGCATGTAGATGAGGACCGATCTGCCCCATGGGCCAGGAGCTTGGGTTGAAACGTCATCTCTGGACTGCTGGGACGTCTGCTGCCGGAGGCTGCCTACACTGAATCATCCCATAGGTCCTCTGCAGGTCACAGGCTGTTAGTGACAGCCAAGGCCAGAGGCTGGAGAGGAAAGGGGGAACATGGGCAGCAGGGTGGGGGTACTGCTCACAGGCTCAATGGTACTGGTAGTGTGACCCTGGCACAGGGAGCCGGTGGCCACCAGGTGGTAGAGGATGCCTTCCCTTGGCCTCCAGGACAGCAGATGTCTGTCCTGAAATAGAAGCTGCTCTGTGCATCTGGCTGCCCGCTGGACCGTGAGCCCTTGAGGACAGGACCAAGGCTCTACATAACTGACTTTCTAGCAGTCAACATGACACTGGTACATAACAGATGCATGGTTTACACTTGCTGATAAAGAATCATGAAGGAAAAACCAATCAGTGCTTTTTTTGTCTTTTGTTGTAAAGTCTGAGCTGCTGGCCTTGTTGCATACTTTTGAAATAGCAGCACCTTTAAGGAATTGGCAAGAGTAAGTACCTACACATTTTACAGCTGGACAGACTGAGGCCCAGAAAAGGTACTGCTCTGGGACAAAGCCAGCACTGGCAAGAGCACCTTAAGCAGTCCAGGGTGACACTCAGGCACTTTCTCCCACCCTTGGGCTGTGTCTACAGGGAGGCTGGTGAGACTGTCACCCCAGCTTGGGGCCTGAGGACCCCTTGAGCAGGAGTGATGGGATCTGCTGCCTTGACCTATATGCCTCTGAGGTGGGAACACAATGTCAACACCAGGAGCTTATTGGTGTTGGAGGCAATGGTTCTACGTGTATGTGCCCAAGAGTTTATACGTGTGTGTGTCAGTGCAAGCCTGCAAGTATGAAGGCATATGAGAGCAGGCAAGAATGGTTGTCAGTGTGTGAACGTGAGCACGCATGAGTACAGGTGTGCATGTATGTGTAAGTGAATGTGTGCACGTGACATGTCTTGCCCGTGTGTGTGTGTGTGTGACAGGATGACACAGGAGCCCAGTCCAGGACAAGGGCCAGTGCTCAAGCTAGAGGTACACCACTGGGGCTCAGCTCGAGCTGGCAGAGAAAGTGGGGACCATGCTCTCACCCAGCTCTGAGCGGTACACTCTCCCTCACAAATCAGGCCTCCCCAGAGCAGATCCCATAGGGAAGACCAAGATGGAAGTCTTGGGGTGTCACCTAATGGTGACTCTGCTATATCTGGGAACATCCCACTACTGGTCTTCTCCCAATGTTTCCCAGAAATAAACCCCCACACTCCCTGATGCTGCTGGGGCCCCCCGCTGGCTCCTTTGCTGAGTGTACTCATTCCTGAGGGTAGCAGAGCCCATGCACAGAGTGGGTGGTCATAGCTGTGTGCTTCTGTGCTGCTGGCCATGGGAGAAGCCAAAAGACTGTGTAGGGAGGCCTTACAGCTCACAGCGAGGCCAACTGGACCAAGAACAAGAGACAGCCCAAGGGCAGGGCCTCTTCCAGGGTGACAGCCCAGCTGCCAGGCCCACCTACCTGGTGACAACCGTGTTCTGGTCAATCCTTACTTTGAGGTCTTCATTTTGCTGCTGGAGGACTTGGATCTTTTCTTCCAAGATAACATTCTTTTCAGCCTGTAAGGGAGAAGGTACATAGAGTTTCTCAGTGAGGCCACAGGGAAGGAGGCTCGCCGGGGCCCTCGGTTTCTGGGCTTTGCAGAATTATCAAGAAGAGCATTTTGCAAACTGTAGTTGGCAGTGCACTCGTGGGCTGTAAAATCAGCCTAGAGGGATGTGCCCAGTATTTCTTTTTTAAAGAGACTAAAACAACAGAAAATGCATTGTAGGTAATAAAAGTGAGCACTGATAGGGACATTTTAGATGTACATTTTTATTTCATTTGCTGTGTGTGAATGTATGTGTACTTAGTTCCTGTGCAAATGCTGTATATTTAGTGTATAAACTTCAGAAAACAGCCACAGATAGCACCGGGATCTAGTTTGACCTGCAGGTCCTGTGGTTCTTCCCAAACTGTCAACCACACTGCATCAGGGACTCTGTGCAGGCCGGCACACACTCTCCTGTTCAGAGTCTCCTGAATAAATGGAGGTGTAGAAATATGAGTAATATAGGCACACTTTTTCCTTTTGATCCCCTGGTTATCCAGGAACACAAAGCCAAAGATCAGTTTGGCACATAATGAGAAAATTCCATCATCTTATGGTTGTTAGGACATAAATTTTCCCCACAATTTATGCCATTTTCCTGTTTTTGATCTAGGGCCTGAGACCTACCTGAAGTACAGTTCCATTCTAAGGTGAATTTAGAAATAAATTATTTTTTGAAAGACTGCGACACATTCACTGTTCATGCAGTTAATCTTTAGAGAAAACTGCCACTTACCCATGACTAGGGACTGGGACCTGGAGCCATACGGCTGGTCTCTGTCCTTGATCTTTAGCAAGGGGCCCCACCTGGCCTTTATCTTTGCTCCCAGAAAATGGGAAATGAATAAGCAGTTTCATTTGCCTGGAAA
Organism: Cavia porcellus; assembly: GCF_034190915.1. NCBI lineage: Eukaryota > Metazoa > Chordata > Mammalia > Rodentia > Caviidae > Cavia > Cavia porcellus. The sequence goes on along the minus strand of NW_026947504.1, from coordinate 36,183,667 downwards.
GGCAGGGAGAAGTCATGGGTACCTGTGGTAAAACTAAAAGCAGCCTGATAAGCCCAGGGACATGTGGGCGGCCCTGTGTAGTGTGGCCTTAAGGAGGACAGCTGGTGGCTCTTAAGTCCCCACACTGCAAGGCAGACTGCAAGGCCTGGTCAGGAGGGGGCAGGTGCTTCTGTGAGTTTCCTGTGGGCTCTGGCAGGTGCCTGGAGGTTTGGCGCTTCTGGCATTCGTGGCCCACGTCACCCAGGATGCTGGTAGGTGACACACTGCAGTCTGTCTGCTACCCGACACGCACCCCTGCAATTAGAGATGCCTGCAGGAGGACACAGCTAAGCAGAGAGGGGGCTTGAGAAACAAAGACAACGGGTGCTCCTGGCTGCAAAGGCCATTCCAGAGCCAAATGGACCTGAGATGATCGGTCAGGGACCTGTTAACTGAAAGAAAGTAGGCTACGGAACTCCAGTATAGTGCAATAGTGTGTGTGTGTGTGTGTGTGTGTGTGTGTGTGTGTGTGCGTGTGTGTGTCCAAGAAGCAACTCTGGGAAGAGTTAACAGTAGTAGGAATATGATTTAACTTTCTTAGTTCTGTTTGCTTCATTGTATAATTTTCTACAATTGTATAATTCCCTTTATAGTAGCAAGTGTTTACTTTCAAAGTAGCACTAATAATGAAAATAATAAGAATCAGTCCCGTTAGCTGGTCACCTTGCAGTGGGGAAGGGCATGCGTCTCATGAAGGCAGGCATCTCCACTCCTCACTTTGGACACCACTCTCAGACTCTAGACTGAGCTGGGCCTGCAGCCTCCGTGCAGGAAGAGGGAGCTGGAGAGCTCTGTTTCCCCAGGGGAGCCCCTGGCCACTAGGCAGAGGTGAGGGCAGGATGAGAACAAGGACTTGATTATCAGCCCCTCCCAGATGAGTATGTAGAAACCTCACCCCCAGGTGATGGCATTAAGAGTGGGGCTCCTGGGAAGTAACTGTATCCTCATGACTGGAATCAGTACCCTTGTAGAAGTGGCCCCAGAAAGCTCTCCTGCCCCTTCTGCCTTGTAAGGGTCTGAAACACTTGGTCACTCACTAGGTGTTGGTGAAATGCTTGTCCCCTCCGTAGGCTTCCACCTTGCGTCTATAAGGTGGCTCATGATTGCACGGATTACACCTACGCCCCATGCGCTGTGGAAAAGAACCAAGGCTTTGCAAGGACACGGCACACATTAACCAGGCGTGCTGGTTCACATCTCCTCTCAGGGACAGGGAGGGTGGCCCTTCCCCTGGGAAACCAGGGGAGGGAAGAGGGAGGAGCTCAGAGCTGGATGAAAGGAGGCCATGCCTGAGATTGCTTAGCAGAACCCCCACCTCCCGAGGGGAGCCCTGAGGCTTAGCCATGGAAGATTTTGCTCCGGTGTAGCCAGCGTCAGAGAAGAGGCACGGCTCGCTGAACACTGCTGATGGTGACATCAGTGACAGCAAGAAATTCACAGTGCATGCTCTCCTAAGCAAGTGATCCTACTCACTAGCTTTTCCAGCTCCATAATCTTCTTTTCCTGCTGGTGTATTTGCTGATTCTTCATCTCTAACACCTGCTTCAAGCTCTTCATGTCTTCTTCCAAGTGCTGATAAGGAGCCAGTGCCACCTACGGGGTGAGAGTAATCCACTGTTTCTGGGGTTCCCAGCGGCACCAAGGGTGCTCCAGTGTTAGCTGTCCAGACAAATCTGGTTTTCTGTAACCAGCTACCCAGGGGACAGCTCCAGCCCCGTGAGAGACAGGGTGCTCACAGCAGGATGCCCCTACAGCTCACCACTGAACCCCCCTAAACTTCCAGATGGGAAGTAGGGAACAAGGCACGGCCACAGTGCGCTGGAAAGTCTGAAAATGAGAATTGTGGGCATTGCCAGCCTGTCCCGAGAAATGAGCTCAGGGGGGTAAAGACAGGAAGCCCAGCACCAGCTTTGAACATTTTCCTAAATGATGTGATTCACCAGGAAGCTGGGGTCTCCTGGGTTCCACCTGCGCCCATGGGGAAGCCCTGTCCTGTGCATAGGAAAAGAGCAAATTGGCTTAACCCATAGAAAATCCCTGAAGAAAAACACCAGATATCTATTCATTCAATGGTAATACCAGATAAACAACAGTACAATTTATTTTTAATGGAAGCATTTCAGTGGTAGGTACTTATCTTCAAATCTTTGTCTTTCTACAATTCAAATTTAATGGGGTGTATTTGATCTGGCAGTACTCTATTAAAGGGATGGAGTTCTCCCAGTTTTTCTGGAAAAGTTCTCCTGGTCCTACTAGTTTCCCATGCCAATTTGAAGCACAGTTGAGAGAGCAGTACCGAGGGAGGACCCTGGCCAGGAGGACAAGTTTCCAGACTCCGCCTGTCATGGGATCCCAGGGACGTGTGGGGAGCATGGTGGGATTTGGGGTCAGGAACAGGCTGATAGAGAAACCCGTGCAGTGGTCTGTCTGAGGGAGAGGTGCCGATAGGCACTGTTTAAACAGCCGGGGGAGGACGTGGCCAGCGGTCATTTTGTAGCAGGTCAGCACGAACACCTTGCTCTTGGGCAGGACTGAGGAAGAGGCAGAGGACCTTGTGGTGCAGGGAGCCCTAAAGTCAAGACTACCTCCAGCTGCTCTTCTGTGTTTTTCCTCAAAGCCTCCTCAAAGCGCCGGGCGCGGTCCCGCAAAGACTGGCTCTGGAAGGTCAGTGTGTCCACCTGGTCCTGCAAGTAATGACACAAGATGTCCAGAGCCAGCCACTCGAGAAGCACAACCTGCCACCTCCCTGGGGCTCTTCAGAGGGTTTCACCTGAGCCCCATGTCCATGATGGCAGGAGACCCCACTGCTGACCCTTCTTGATGCTTTGACTACAACAGACACAAAACGTAAGACGAGTGCCTCGGCTACTGAGAAGGCTCATGCAGTGTCTGCTCTCCCACGTGCAGTCTGTAGAGAGGCATCCAGGGCTGATTTTACACGGACCGAGGTTCCTCTACCACAAGAAGAATTGTTCTCAGATACAAAGCTGAAGCCAGAAGTCTTCGCATCAGCCTGGACCTCCTTCTCTGAGACCCATTCTATCACCAGCACCGAAACAAAGGAGTCAAGGATCGGTCAAGTCCCACGGCTCTGCCCGGTCAAGTTCCCTCCCTGCCAGCCCTTCTGGGTAAGAGCTTCTCCACAGGCTCCTTCCTGGCCTCCTACCCTGCCCTGCATGACTGCTCTTCTGCCTTCCGGAAAGAGTCAGGCTCCTTCTGAAGTGCAGACACAAACGTGTCCCCAGCTACACCTGTAACACCTGCATATGTTCTTCCCTGCAGCAGCGACAGAGCTGGCCTCAGGGTTACACAGCTGGCATCTCATATCCTGGTGCCTTCCATCAATTCCCTCTCCTTCCTGCTCATTTCTGGCCCTGGCCTCGCAGCTGATACAAGCTACCACAAGAGCTGCACCATCCGCTCTCCCCTCCGTTTAGACTCTAGCCCCCAACTAGCCAGACACCCCTGACCCCAGCGTGCACCACAGTGGAGCAGCTCTCCATGTAGCCTGAAAGACTGAAGGTCCTTTCCGAGGACATGCTGAGCTCCTTCCCCACGGCAGTGATGCTGACTCCTCCCTCCTAACCTCAGCCATGGCTCTCATTACCACGGGGTACAGAGGACACAGGACACTGGTTGTTGGTTTTGTCCTGAAGCCTGAGGAGAGCCTCAGTCCTGCACATCCTGCCCGGATCACCCGAAGTGTCCGCCCCTCCATCCTTTGCCTGTAACCCTAAAATGCAGGGACCGCAGCACTCTGGGGACTCTTCTAGGAAGGGAATTGGCCTCACTCAGGCAGGCTCTTTTTCCTAATTCTTTTCTTTTTCTCCTATTTACTTTCATTTCATTTTTAAACACTAAAAGTTTTTATATACTAGATATATAAAAGTTTTTATGATATATATATATATATATATATATATATATATATATTAGAGCAGCAGACTTGTCAATGGGAGTTTGTGCACACAGGAGTCTAGAAATCACGGCCCAGGGCAGCCCCACAGGCCAGGTTCAAGTCCCCAGCACTGCACACTTCCCTTCCACAAGGGGACTACCCGTGTCATTACCTGGCTCCCGCACCACACTTCCTGCGTGCTATACAGGGAAACGTGCCTCTGAAACTTCTTCCCACCATTACAAAGCGAAGCCACAGAAACCTCACCGGGCAGTCACTACCCAGGACGGCTCTAAAACAGCAGGCTGGGATTTCCCTGCCTGCTTTGCCATTATTCAGAACAAACCCACAGGGACAGATGGGGCTGCTGCACTCAGACAGGACAGACTGATTTTCAGCTTCGATGGCTACTTTATGTTAGCGTAAGGGGCAAAAAGATCCAGCTGGTGGCCAGATGAGGTATAGGTCATGGAAGAAATCAACAAACGGCAGGCAGTATGAGAATAGCGATGATCATAAACGTAACAATGCTTGTAGTTATTAAAATAGCAATGGCTGCTACTTAGACTTATTGGCACTTACCGCAAGCCAACCCAGTGCTATTATCCTCAGCTGCTGGCTTGATTGCCTCCCTTCCTCTCCCCTTTCCTCCCCTCCCCTCCCCTCCTCTCTCTTTTCCTCTCCTCCCCTCCCCTCCCCTCTCCTCCTCTTCCCTCCCCTCCCCTCCCCTCCCCTCCCCTCCCCTCCCCTTCCCTTCCCTTCCCTTTTCTCTTCTTTCTTTGGTACTGGAGACTGTACCCAGGGTGCCCTCCCACTGAGCTAAGGCCCCAGCCCTTTTTATTTTTAAGTTTGAGACAGGTTCTCACGAAGTTGCTAGGCTAGCCCCAAACTTACGATCTTTCTGCCTCCGTCTCCCCAGTGGCCGAGATGACAGTTGTATGCCACCCGGACCTGAGTACTATTTACCCTTGACACCTTCTTTCTCTTAATCTGCTCTTCCTTGAGAACAATTTTGCTATCATACCCATGTCAAAAGTGAGTGAACTGAGGTTTATAGGGCCTGTATAACTGTCCAAGATCTCAAAGTTAGGAAGAGCAGGCAGAGCAGGGATTTAAACTCCAACCTCAAATCTCTACACCCCCACACTATTCTCTTCCAGCTGCTAGGAGCCCAGGGAAGTATGACCACATTGCTTCAGGCAACAGTCTCCAGCCCCAGTGGATTCTGCCAGGTGGAGAGTTACATTTAAGTACTCGGAACTCATGGTCACTGATGCTATTAGCACAAGGAAGACTCAGTGGTGAAAAAAAATTTTTTTTGGCCTTTTTGGGCCTTGGATCTGGGGCCTCATGAACGTTAGGCAAGCTCCCTGCCACTGAGCTACCTTCCCAACCCCTAAAATGTTTGAATCACTCACTTGACAGCTGTGACATGGGGTAGCTCTACAATTCTGGACTCTTCTGGCAGGGCAGCTCCAGGTGACACAGGCTGCCAGAGGACAGAGCCATCATCAAAGAAGCAAGATCCCTTCCTGTGTCCTGTGGTTATAGGGAAAACCTTCCACAACTTCCAGATAGAACTGTCCTTGATATTCAGTGAGCAATCTGGGTGTGATCAGGATTTCTACACTGGGAACTGTGCTGCCCACCTCACCCCTGCTTCCAGATGGCTCCTCCCCAGGGCTGGGAGCCACAGTGGCTTTTCCCAGAAGAATAGCTGGGCTGGGTCTCTGGAGATCATGAAACCTGGGAAACCCTGCAATCTTCTCTTAATCAGGGCAGCTCTTCGAGCATCTGAGACCAACATTTTCTTTAGGCAGCAGGGAGAGGCAACAGTGGATTTTCATCTCACCCACTTCTAAAGTCTCTAAAGTCTGGTGTGAACATTCTGATTTCACAACCTGAACCCCTCACCTGCTAGACTCATGTCTGCCCCACATCCTCCCTTTTCTAAAAACCCAGCTTAATTGCTGCACAGACATCTCTGATCAGATCAGCTGCTGAGGAAACCTCCTGAGCTTCCGTAGGGCCCCAGCCACACTCTTCTTCTGATCCAGCTGGGTGTTCGCTTTCAGTGTTGTCTGCTGCTATTTGTGGCACATCTCTGAGTGGCCGGCCAACTCCTAACAGGCCAAGAAGATGTCTTATTGTCTTTGTATTTCAGTGTTTTATTCAGGAGCTAGTACACAGTGGGTGCTAGATAAACCTTGGTGAGCAGGATTAATGATGCTTCATAAGAAAATAAAGAAAAGCTAACCTGCAGCGACAGCCTCAGTTTTTCAAAATTTTCTTCCAATTCTTTCTTTTCAAGTTCATGGGTAGACACCAGTTCTGGAAAGAAGGCATCAGATGGTTAGGCTGGCCTTCTGAAAAAGATATAGCAAGATGCTTTTGGAGGATAAAAGCAGATATATAAGTGATCCAGGCTCAAAGCTGGAGAGACTCCTGAGAGAGTCTGAAAGGGTATCTGATGGTGGGGTTGTGACTTAGGAGAGAAAAGATGGGACTAAGGGTAAAGAAGAGGAAAAGGGAAAGAAGCAATTAAGGAGGAGGACGACAGACCACACAGGCACACGTGTGCATTGCACACAGATGCTTGCACACACATGCTCACTCGTACACTTACAACTCTGCATCCTGCAGCCACCCCTCCCCACTTAGCTAGGGCCTTTGCTCACAGAGCCCATTCATTCTGTTTTTCCTAAAAGCAAAAACAATTAACTGATGTCCAACACCCATGCTTCCCCTTCCAGGACTTGTCTTCCCGGCGTGAAGCAGCCATCTGGGGCAGGGGAAAGACCTTCCTGAGAAGAGTGGGTGTGTGACGAGCTGTTCCTGGATGGAACAGTGCTGTGTCTTCATGGACAGCTGGTGACCTCCAGGCCACACTCTGAGAACTACAGATTGCTAGGGTTTGCTGGCGCAAAGATGTGGTGGGAAGACACTCAGACAAACGGAAGGACTAATTGGATTGCTTCCTGTCGGGGGTTTGGGACACTTATGTTCTGTGAAGTGTCAGCACAGCAATGATCTGCAAGTTAGGCAAAAAGAAACACCACGCAGCAGTTATTAAGCAAATGGATTCTATTTTCTTCCAGTTAAGAAGTCGTATTAGCTTGGTGAAGCCCATCTCATCCTGGCCGCACTAGCAATTCATTTTCATGTAATAACTAGAGAGAGAAAAGGTCTCATTAATCAGCCGGATCATTCGCTGAGAAGAGGAGAGTGCTGGAGACCAACAATTACCGTTCTGTCTGGCATGAGATGCAATCAGGAAAAACTCTGTGGTTTTCATTGACCCAAATCTTTTAACTAATGGTGGAAAGGTTGCTGAAAAGTCTAGTTGTCATAACTCAAATTTGCATTTGGAAAAAAGGTCTGTGCTGACTTCATTGACATTTTACCCAGTGGCTTCTGGTATACCTGCCTCTTGTCTATATGATTACTTTTAACAGACACTGAAAGCATCCTCCTAACCACCTAAGGAAACTTTTAAGCTCTTCTGACATAGAGCCACTGTGTCTTGACATTATATATAATTCAAAGGCCTTGGATGTGGTGCCTAAGTAAACGTTTGTCAGAAAAAAATCTACCATGTCTATTCACGTGAAAATCCAGAAAAAAAGGCAATTCCATGGCTTGTCATAACACTTGCATTCATATTCCCTTTCCTGAGACCAAGATCCTATAGTGCAGTAATGAGGGTTTTCAGGCGACCCCAATAACCCAGGGGAAAAGAAAAGCCAATATCTAGTCTGAAGATGATATAAGACATCACTTATTATACAATAGCTGTGTCCCCAGGATGAATTTCTTTATTTCAAGGTCATGACATTCCCTTCTATCTTAATATTATGCTCTAAGACAATGGTTCTCAAATTTTGCTGCATATGAGAATCACCTGGGGAATTTTTAAAATTTCTGATGCTTGGACCATACCCTAGTGTAATTAAGCTGTAATCTCTAAAGTGAGATCTACACATTTTTTTTCTTGTTTTCCTCTTCACTCTCCCCATAGTCTTTTTTTTTTTTTTCACAGTTTCAGGGATTGAACTCATGACCATGTGCTTGCAAGGCAGGCGCTTATGCCACTGAGCTAAATCCCCAGCCCTCTCCCCATAGTTCTAATGTATAGCTAAGGGTGGGGCCCAGTAATCCAAAGATAAATAATACATTTAACTGATTCTCAGGAAATTATTCTCTCTTACATCTACCTGGGACTTTATCCTAACAGTTCCCAGAGGTGGTGGGCCTAGTGCTTGAGGGAGGCAAAAACTTGAGCATCGATTGATACACAGTGGATTTTGTTCTTTGCAAAGAACATTTTTAAAATAAAGATAAAACTTTGGATGTTAAATCTCAGATTTAAAAAAACTTATTAATACATTGCTAAATTTCATTTTTAATATATTCTTTAACAATCAGCTGATGGAAAAGAGCATATGGGGGAAATTAAAACATAAATTGCATATAATTTGCATATAATATAAGTACACATGAAAGAGTAAAAGGCATCTTCCTGCACAAAGGAAAATCTTAGTAGAACTTAGCATCACTGCTGCTATTGATTTGCAAAAAAACCCCTAAGCACCTGATGTAATTAGTCTGTTTTGTTACTACAATGAAACACCTAAGGCAGGTTAAATTTATGAGGAAAAGAGGCATATTTATCACACAGTTTTGGAGTTTACAAGCATGGCATTAACATCAGCTCAGCTCAGCTGCTCCAATTTGGATCTTCAAATCCCTCAAAGGCTCATAGGCTGAAGGCGTGGTCCCTGGTACAGTGTTACTAAGAGATGGTAAAATCTTTAAGAGGCTTTTAGGTCATTGAGGGTGGAACCAGCTTTCTCTGTGCTCTCTTGCTTCCTGGTCATGAGGTGAGAGGCTTTGCTCTGTAACATACTCCTGCCACATTGAGCTGTCTGGCCACAGGCTCAACATAATGAGGCCAACTGATCGTGGACTGGATCTCTGGAAACTGTGAGCCCAGATAATCTTTTTCTCTTTAGAAGTTGGTTACTTCAGATACTTTGGTATTGTGATGGAAAGTTGATTAACACAGTATACACACAAGAAGGAAATCAAATCACCAAACAGGGATCCAGACAGATTAAGGTCATACATTCCCTTCTAGCTCCATCCCCACCATGACCTGAGGACCTCGCACAGGCCCCATCTCTGGGAAGTCCTGTCACATTTCATACTCCTATGCTGGGAAGCGGATGAGCCCCTGGGAAATGAACCACATCTAAGCCACAGCCCTCGGGTAATTCAATTACAAAACTGTGGAAAGAAAGATCTGGAGACTCAGTGTATACCCACAGTAAATGTGGACAAGGAGTACAGCCCTGTTGATGCTGCTAGGAACTGGAATACACAAACATGATCAGGGCCCTTGAAATTTCTGTTTTACAAGGCTATAATACAGGACAAAGCTCAAGGTGTCTGTGCCTATTTTCGAAGAGTCGTCCTGAAGTTTAGGCCCATAGAGTCATCTGAGGACCTACAAAAGTTCAGGATGCACTTGCTGTAGCCCAGACCAACTATGTCTGAATGCTGGTGTGGAACTGGAGCTGTTACAACATCTCAAGGAGTTCCAGCATTCAGGCAAGACTGAGCATAACTGCTTGGGAGGAGAAGAATACTGTACTTGAATCTTTTTTCCCACTTCCGGTGCTGAGGGTAGAACCTTGGACCTAATGCATGTGATGCAAATGCTTTATCCGTGGCCCTACCTCAGTTCTTAAGTTCTATCTATTCTTTTCATAGAGACAAACATAAAAGATGCACAAGGAAGGAATCAAGGGTGAGGAGGGCTCCCTGCTCTGCAGCAGGAAGCATTCTGCTCGTGTGGCCACTTCTGCCTGCAGTGCACAAAGTGGTAGCTTACCTTGGACTTTGTGGTCATGGTCATCCTGCAGGATCGCAATGGCCACTGTGTGGTTATTCTCCATCTCCAGGAGCGCAGCTTCATGACTGGCAGTAATATCTTCAACCTGAGGAGAGTCAGTTACTGGTTATCTGGAGAACTAGGGAGCTGATGTCAGCAATATCCTTGCAGTTTGGAAAAGAGAGGTACAATTCAATGAGAAGGAAAAGTCAGTGGCCCTGAATGTCAAGCATAAGTGACAGGGACCCTGAGCCTGTACCAAGGCATTCTAGTGAGGTAGCAATCTCTGGAGTTACAGGGAAGGCTCTGCCCAGGCAATACTACCCCAGCCACCTCTCGGACCCTGACCTGGCTACGGAAGCATCTCATTTTTCTTTCTGCTCCCATCCTTTCACTCTATGCCACAATGATGCAGAAGGAAAAAAAAAGGGTTTTCCTATGAGACGGTCTGTTGCTATGTTTTCCAAGTGGCAGGTGGGAGCATACTGTATCAAGGAAAAAGAAGAAACTAAAATTTACCGTGCTCCCTGCCATTGGGTACTCAACCCTCTGAGTAACCTCATGAAATGGGTATTTTATACTCCGTTTAAAGATGAGGAAACTGAGGCTAACAGCTTGAGTAAACAGCAGAGCTAGCAGTGCTGCCCAGATCTGTCTTATCCCAAAGGTGAAGCTCCATCAAGTACAACACTGCGCTGCCCCTGCTTCGACCCAGGAGAGGTCAGTAACATTTCAGCATCCTCCCATGTACACCCATAAGGCTGGGCAGTGTGAATACATGCACTGTACCAGATTCTGAAGCACAAACTTGGCCCTAGAGTACAATTCTCACCTGCCTGGGGAATTCAGAGCTGCTCCTGTGAAGGGCTGCTGATTCCCTGGCTGAAGTTACATTTGAGGAGTTTAATCACAAGTCGTATAGCCAGTTCCAGATCTTTTATTTATTTGGTGGTACCAGGGACTGAACTCTCAACCTCAGGCTTGCCAGGCAGGCGCTTAGGCCACTGAGCTACATTCCCAGCCCGGGATCTTTTATTTTGATACTTCTTGATTCCTCTACCTACCTTCCCCCACCCCTTCCTATTATGTCTATTACTGTTGTTACTTTAGCTACTGCTTAATTTGAAACATGTGACTCTTCAAAGTAACTACATTAAACAACCTCTCCTCACTACAGCCAACCTCTCTTGGTACAGCATGGATACAGAGTTGATTCCACTGTGAAATATTCTACTGTACATTGTAATACAGTGCATGTACACACATGCCCATACACATACTCATTCATGCATATCTCCACATCAAAACCACAGTTTCACAAAAATACTTGCCCTTTTCACTTGCAATAATTTGGTTTTACATTTTTATTTTATTTTACTTTATCTTACATAATGCTAGCTACCATTTACTAAATTTATTCCAGAATCTATGAATGTGTCAAAACCTGATATTTGATAAACGTAGATCTAGACAGTGTAGCCAGGTCCTATAGCTATTTGGATCAGTTAGAAATTTGCCACTCCCAAGAGTGCCTCATTGCTTTGGGTTTAATTCACATAATTTCTTCTGTCATTTAGAGGGAAAAAGGGCTCCTTATAAGAGCTCACTGAAACATGGAAGTATTTTTTAATTTAAAATGGATGGATTCCTATTTTGTAGAGCATAACTTCATGGAGAAATCTGCCTAGCTTCTCTAAGAATGAGGTCTTCAATCTCTAACATAGGAAAATTACTGTAAAGAAATAGAGCCCACAGCACTACTCAGGACAATATAAAAATGGATTGGCATGCAGCAATTTCTTTGTTTGTCATTCCTTTTTTTTTTTTTTCTGGTACCAGGGATAGAACTCATGACCTCACACCTGCCAGGCAGGTGCTGAGCCACTAGGCTATATCTCTGGCTTATTTGGCATTCCTGATTAAACAATATTTTACTTGAGGCTTACAGTTAGGTATCCACTCAGTAGTATAATGTAATACTCATTACAACAGTATTTAACTGTCCAGTTCCCTTTACATGACGTTTTAATGGAATCTTTGTCCAAAGCCTTTCATCTCTTGTAAAAATAAATTACCATTTTAAAAAATGGTAATGCCCTTTCTGTTCCATTACAGACGTAAGTTAAACACATAGTGCACATGTTTAGAAAAAAGTACCTGCATGTTTTCTGGAGGTCTGTTACACAGGTCAGTACAGCAAAGTACATTTCATCAGTCTTTTTTTTTGTCTTTTTCTTTTTTATTGGTACCGGGGATCGAACTCACCACTGCCTGCTTGCAAGGCAGGCGCTTATGCCACTGAGCTAAATCCCCAGCCCCATTTCATCAGTCTTTGAGATGGTTTTAATTTACTGGGCTCTTACATAACTTACCACAAGAGAGTTCAGAAAAGATAAACAAAAGGAAAGGCTAAGTCACAGAAAGGTCACAGAAAGGCCCCAAGTGGAAATACTGTAGCATGTTTGTGGCTAACATGTATGCTTTTCTAGTTTGTTGGAAGACCTGTTTTAGATTTAGTGGTGACAGAATTCCACATCCCACATGTTAAGGATGATGAAAGTGCATGCATACCCACCATTGCCTCCATTAATGAAAAACTGACCTCCTAACTTGAAAAACACACAGTATCAGACGAATCACCAATTGTTTAGGAGAAAGCCAAGAAAGCCCATGAGCCAACGGGTGCACGTAATCATGCTTGATTTTCAATAATGCAGCTTCCATGGCTCTTTGTATTTTTAAAAGAATGTTTCTTCAGCAAGGAGGAATGCAATCATCTGTGGGCCAGCCTTTTTCTTGTCACAGTATTAATCCCCATGGCTTCTTCTCCTATGGGTCCTGGCTCCCTTCTGGAGCGGTCCTGAAGCCATGAAGCAGCCAGTAAGAATCTCCAGCCTGAGAAGACTTCAGAGCCTTCTGCAGCCATTTGAGCAGATTGAGACTAGCTGGCCCAAGGGAAACACAGGACGATTTTATGCATTATAGATTACAAAATCAGAAGCAGAACTGTCAGGTTCTGGCCAGTTTTCGGTGGCTGAAACTACCTCTCCTTCTGTTAGAAACCTGGATGTGGCCCCCCTTGAAGTACTGCTGAAGTACTTTCCTCCTGCACTAAATTAAGACTTCTGGGCTATGGCTCAGAGGAGTCTGTGAGTTTGCCCATCAAACAGCCCCAGTGGTTGGGAAACCAGCTTTTTTCTGGGATATAACACCATTCCTGCTGCTGCTTGCTATTTAGCTGGGCTAGTTACAGCATGGAAAGCCACCCCCTCAGATGGGGAAGCACTGAGCTGCGGGCTTTACTTCCTTCAGCTATTTGCAAAATGGAATTAACTGGGGCTTTGGTAATTCACTTAGAGAAGACTCCCATTTCGAATGAGGAAGCATGTGCTCTATAATATCCCAGCCTCTCTCATTAAACCAGATTAAACTCCCATTTGCCCCCAGCCCAGACATGTGTCTCTACCAGTGAGACAGAGGGAGCTGGCGCAGGCTTACTGCCTCCTGATGACTTTCCTTTCCCGACAGCCAGGAAATCCTCCTTCATTTCCACTGCTGCAGTTTCCAGACAGTTCGCCATGCCACAGCCCCCAGGCCAACTTCACCCATCCTGCATGTGCCTTTTGTCCTCTCTGAAGCCAACCATGTGGGCAGGAGTCCACAGAGGCTCCCTGTCCCCTGAGCTGCCTCCTCCCAGCATAAGAAGCTCCAGTGTGGAAGAGCGAGGGCCCCTGGGATCTGATTCTATCTGATTAGAGAGAATGTAGCTTCCGCTGTGTGATGGCCAGGGGTAGGCAGGACAGACTGGTTAAGGAGACACAATGCAGGTGGATGGACCAAGTGGCCCCCTCGCACTCAGACTAATCATAGAGATGCTGTTCCTGCGTTTTAGCCTAAAAGTACCACTTCTTTCAGAAAGGATGTGCTGGGTCTGAGAAAGCGTAAAAATAAATTCCGAAGGATGAGCACCTCCCCAAAGGCGGCATCTCTGCTCGGACCCCAGGGCAGAATCCACCATGCATCCAGGAGTATGAGGTTAGGGTTAGGGCAGCTGACTGCAGGGCAGCTGGTGGAATAAACAAACTACCTTGGTCTTAGAGGGACGGGGGCAAAGTTTGCAGTCCTAACCCTTGATTCCCAGGCTCTGTGGCTACATATATTTGGGAAACAACCAAAAGGAGCTCAGAAAGGAGCATGGGAAGCTGGGCGGAGACGCAGCTACCTGTGAAGCAAGGAAACAGAAGCACACCTGTTAAGGGCGCAAGTCTGTTTGCATGCTTTGATTATGGATATGCGTGGATGTGGCCGCTGCAGGTTGCTAAAGAATGAGAGCTGATTTTGATGAAATAATTTTAGCACATAATTTTAAAATGAGAGTTCTACCATCTCAGAGTTCTAGCATATTCTTAAGGTTCACCGTCTTGCCCATTCCCTGCCACTGTCCAAGTCCCTACACAGCACCTCTTGGGCTGAGGAACCAGGCCCTGCACCTCCCTGGACACAGATGGGCTGCACACTAGAGTCTCATGGGGAGCTCTGAGAAATAGCCCCGCTGGACAGCATAGCACAGGCCTGCAACCCAGAACTCGGAAGGCCAACGCAGTCGGATCTGAGTTCAAGGCCACTCTGAGCATCACAGAGAGAGCTCTGTTACAAAACACGACAAAAACTACTTTTGTGGGGGTGATTCAGTGGCAAAGCACTTACCTAGCAACTTGCTTAGCAAGTTCCTGGGTTCAATTCCCAGTACCACAAAGTAAGTAAATAAATTCATAAAAATAAAACCAGTTCCGGGCCAGGCGCCACCCTGCTCGCAAGCAATTCCCATTCAGTCAGTGCGGGGGTTCTGTTCTGTCAGACCTCCAACTGACTTCCAGATGTTCCTGAAGCAGAAACCTGGACAGGGAGGAAGCCCCGGCTCCTTGAGGTAGGAGACAGGCAAGAAGAAGGCTTTCGATGACTCTGTTCCTGGACAGATCCTGTAGGGGAGCCAGAAGTCACCTTATCTTGTGAGGAAGTCCCAACCTGAGTGAAGGTTGGTATCTGAAACCCCATACAATCCTATGTCAGAACCGAAGCTGCCCCAACCATGCTACTGGCCGTGGGAGGCTTGGGTCATGAGAGGCCATACAGACAGCACTGCTACTATCTGTTGGGGTCAGCACCATCAACCTAATTGTCTGTGAGCAGGAGGCCAGGGGTGGAGAATGCTCGCTGGACCCGCTGAATGCACACACGAGCCATCTCTACCTCAGTTTCCACTTGAGTCTCCTCCAAACCAAAGGGCATTTCCAGTAACAGGCACTCGGAATCCTGGGAGGATGTGTATTTCCTCTTCTTCCTCATGTCCTTCATGCTATACTACAGAAGTAAAAGGTCAGGGAATCGGTCAACACTCAGCAGCAGGAGTAGAACTAGGACCTGAGGCAGGCACAGATATAAATGGCTGGTTCTGCAAACCACTGGGCAGCTATCCGAAGGTCCGCTCATCTCCGAGTGTTCAGGTGCTATTTCCACCACAGCACGTCTCCCGTCGTCATGGCTGGAAGTGGATTCTCAGTTCCTAAACAGGCCTGTATTTCTCAGCCAGGGTTATAGTTCCCTGAACTTCCTCCATGAAATAAGCGAGTCCACATTTTATAAATCTCGGCATCTCCTGTAGTAGTCTGTTACAGTGCTCTGCATACAGAGAGCTTTCAATGCACATTCTTTGCATAGGGGATAAATAAATAAATAGAGGGCTTCAGTGACCATAAGCAACCAGGGCTGAGTACCTTCATAAGACTGTGCCTTCATAAGACAGAGTACCTTTAAAACATACACAGATAGCTAATGGAAATTAGTAAAGAAGTCCAAGGGTTTTTCCTTTCTGATCTCTCTGAGTTTGAAATCTGTGATAAGCAGTTGTGTCCCAGCTTCGCTGAGAGTTGAGAGCCCATATACCAGTCTGTTGCCATTGCTGCCAGGACAAAATAGGTAGGCGACAATCTGCCTCTGCACGGAGAGGGCTTGGGGAGGCCTAGCCACCAGCTGTGCCCTGCGGGTGGCGGCTCCACCTAGCAGCCTTACCGGTAATGTGGATCACTTTGGGAACCTTCACCCAGGGGCTCTTCCCCTACCTGCTGCCCACCTCTCACTTGTGGTATCTTCTTGGCTGGCCCAGACCTTGGCACTGAAAGTCTTTGATAAAGGTCACATATTTTCCATGGAACACTGGAGATGAAGAGCCAAGGGATACACAAGAAGCCCAAGGAGATATCTGCACCACTTTGAAAGCATGAAAGAGCCCAGACTGGACACCACAGCGAGTACCAATGTCCACTGCCAGGAGCTGTGCTTAGACAGCCTGGGAGGGGAGATGCTTTGACTTCGTTTTCTAGTCTCAACACCAGCAGGTGACTTTAGCTGCCATCCCTTCTATGTCCTAGTTGCTAAGACTAAACTACCTCATGCAGACAGGTGCTTTTGCTTTTTATCAGCCTCTAGGGAGAATGGCTAACCGAGGTGCTTGCTGTGTAAAGTAAAACGCTCTAAAGTAAGAAGCTCTTTGTTATTATACTGGTGCTTATTCTTGGGCTGAACTGGGTCCTCCCCCGCTGGGGGAGGGAACCCATCTGATTATTGCCATCTGGGATAATTATTTGGAAACAGCCTAAGGAGGTCAGCCCAAAGGTTAGTGATACATGAAGGGCCAGGCAGACATATCCTGGGTGTCAGATGAGATTTAAAGAGCTCTGCTCATTAATGATAATTTACCCTGAACACAGGCAGATGATAAAATAACATACAGTTAGAAGGAGGGGACCCAGGCATGTGAGCTTGGAAATTTAGAAAGAAGAGAAATAATAGAAGGAACACAGTCTGTGGAAGCAGATTGGTTTGTTCTGCCCGTCTGTCATCAGTGCACACAGAAGCTGGCGGTGGGGTGGACACATGGGGCTCCTACCCACTTTCACACCAATGGGCCACATGGGTGGCCTTCCCTCGTTATTCCTTGGATAAATTTCCCTTCCCAGAAAAACTGCTGGACTAAAGTTAATGATCAGCACTCATTATTTCATTCAATGAATACACGTTTTGTGCCTGAGTTCCACAAGCATGGTGCCAGGGAGGGAGGGGCAGCAGGAAGAGTGGCAGGCAGCTCTAAGCCAGTGCTTGGCAGCAGCACTATGGAGCCAGACCGGATTCTACCCTGGCTGTTCCGTATGGAGCTCTGTGAATTCTTATGTAACACATGGACTCAGTTTTCTCACCTGTAAAAAAGGTAAGAGTGGTACCTACCTGGTAGAGTGATTATGAACATTCAGCTGAAAGCAGTGTCTGGTGCAGAAGCAGGACTAAGTCTATGTCTGCCTGCTATCACCTCTGCCCTCATACAAATGCAAATACATGGGTAAGAAGTAAGCTTCATGTTAGTCAGAAGTGCTGGAGAAACACCAGAGCAGGAAAGGGGACAGGAAGTGTGTGCGTGTCAAAGGGGAAGGAAGTATAATTTTAGGTGAAGAAGACCTCACTGAGAAATGATGAGAAATATTATTAGAGAAAACTCATGAAGGAAGAGAGAGTAGAAGCCATGCAATGTTTGGAGGGAGAGGATTCCAGGCACAGCAAATCCAGAAGCCCTGAGAAAGAGCTGGGGAGGCCAGAGCAGCTGGAAGAGAAGTGGACAGGGTCAGAGGAAGAAATGAAGTTGGAGTGCGACCTGGACCACAGACTCACCCCCTGAAGAGGACAGGGTTCCCTCCACCCGCCACCTGTGCTGCTCAATAGCAGAACCCATGCCTGTGCCACAGACTGACCTGCTCCTGGTGCTGGCACCGGATCTGCAGCAGCTGGCCGTGGTGCTCCTCCTGCAGCCGTGCCATCTCCGCCTCAAACTGCAGCTGCAGTCGCTCTTGCAGCTCCTGGAGTTCGGCCTGCTGCTGCCAGCCCATCCTCCTCAGCTCTTCCTCAAACCGCCGCTCCAGGTCCTCCTTCTCCTTCTGCAGCTTCTCGCATTTGGCTGTGTTGAAGGCTGGCAGAGAGCAGAGAGCTTATAAACACACTGGGGAAGGGCATGGAAGGACTCCACCCAGGCAGCACACTAACATTCAAGTGCCTTGTGAGCAGCATTTGATTCTCATCAGGCAATCTGGATGCTAAGCTAAGACTGGAGCCCATGGAGCGCCAGAGATTTATGCAGGAGGTGACATAGCTGAGAAGGCACATGGAGGATTTCTAATTGCTACGCCCTTGCACCTCCCCATAGAGTAGTCAGATGGTCCATGGACATAAGCATAAAAAATGCGGCTCCCAGATGCACCGTGGCAGAAACAGAGCCCCTGCGCTCCTGGCATGGGCACTTGATATTTGTGGAGTCAAAATGCTGGTGTTTGTGTCTTAATTACTTTTCTTATTACTGATACGAAAATATCTGATGCCCAAAGCTAAAAGAAGAAAGGTTCACTTAGTTCAGTTTGTAGAGGTTTCAGTCCATAATGGGCTGGCTCCAGGGCAGGGTGGCTCTGCAGAAGAAACAGCTCATGATGGGCAGAAGACAGCAAAATCAGAAACTGATTTTAACATCCATTTTCTGCCCCTTTTATACTCTATCTAGATTGCTGGGATTAGAGCAGTGCCAATCCAGGCAGTGAATTGATTATATTTCCTTAATCCCAGATCACACATTCTAGATTCAGCCTCCTCTGAAAAAGCCCTATGACCGCATGAGGTTTTGAGTGGTCATCTAGACATAAACTATAACATTCTTCCCCTGATCCCCAAAACTCATGCATATCCCTCTCTGCAAAAGGCATTTAGTCCATCTCCAAGAGTTGCCAAAAGTCTAACGGTTTTCAGTCCTGTCATTCCTTCCATGTGCAGCATCTGGGACCATCTGGAGTAAGATCTTAACTCCAAAAAGCATGAGAGATGCTGCCCCTGTGGCATTGCTGGTGGTTGTAGCTCCCATGGCTTTTCTCTTGGGCTTGCTCTGCTCGCCCCCCCCCCCCAGCAGTTTTCCTCAGACAATACATGTTCCTGGCCTCTCCAAACTTCTGGGATCTCCACTGCAATTTTGGTTTCACACACACACAGCCTCATACAGTGCTCTCTTAGGGGCACACTGCCTGGCATTCCAGGCCTTCTTCTGTAATCTGGGTGGAACCCTTCATGACTTTGCAGCCTTTGCACTCAGCATGTACCTAAAACCAGCACCACAATGGATGGATTCTGGAATATGATGCTCTGGGGCTTTCTTCACAAAGCAAAGTCTCACTTTTGTAAATTTGAGCCTGCAAAGGGTGGTGGCTTTGTGCTTCTTGTGATGCCCTCAGGTCATCTTTTCTATTCTGCTGTTCATTTTCAGCAGTCAAGATCTCTTCTCTATCTTTGCAGTCCACAGCTCTACTGGAGCTTCCTTTCTGGTCACCACATTTTAAATCATTCTGGCTCTTGGCTCTTAATTCTCAATGCATAATTGGCTAAATGCTCCCAACAGTATCCATGCCACTGCCTAAACATTGGACTGCCTAGAAATTTCTCTATAGGATTAGCTTGCTGCCCTTAATCTCAGTCTCAGGCAAAGACTAGACATAAGCAAAATGCCAAACAAACATCATCACACAAACTTTCTGCCAAGACATAACAAACATCATCTGGAGTCCAGCAGCAAACACAGTCCTTCCCAGCAGAAACCTCCTCAGCCAGGTCTTTGCCTGCTTTCTGGTCTTCTGAATCTCCTACACAATACAACCTCAGGCATTTCAGCTTGACTTTTTCAGAGGGCATTTCAAAACTTTTCCATACTCTTCCCACAAGCTGTTCCCAAAGGCTCCTGAACCACACAGTCAGGTATAGTCACAGCAACACTCTTGGTACCAAACTCTGTTTTAATTACTTTTGTTATTTCTGAGACAAAATATCTGATGCCCAAAGTTGAGGAAACAAAGGTTTATTAGTTTGTTGAGGTTTCAGTCCATAATGGACTGGCTCCAGGGCAGGGTAGCTTTGTAGAGGAGAGTAGTTCATGGTGGACAGCAGACAGAAAAATTAACAAATGACCTTAATAGCATCTTCCTTTCCTTTTTATACTTTATGTAGGCTACAGGGGTGAGTGTGGTGCCAAATCAACAGTTTAAGGATCAGACACCATTAATCCCAGCACCACACACTCTAGATTAGCTACCTCTGAAAAAGTCTTATCACTACATGAGGCTTTTGGGGACACCTAGACACAAACAATAATAGTATGTTCATCTAAGAGGACCAGGGTGACTTTTACATCCTTTAGAATTGACAGCTGTACACTCATGTGTGGAACTTGTTTCAGTGTTGGGGGCCCATCTTTAAGGATCTTCCCTCTGGCTCTAATGCCAAATGGGACATGAGGTATCTTTTCACATGACCTGAAGCTTTATGGACCCCATGCTCAGGGAAATCTGTTTTTCTCCATCAGCTTGTTTAGTAAGTATACAAGAACACTCATTCACTTAATACTCCTTGGCACAGGTATGCACGTCTTATCACACAGGCAAATACCTTATAGTTTCAAGTGTACACACAGGCAGAAAGACACAAGAGAAGGGTAGCAGTCACCACTGCATCCAGCTCAGCTCTTTCTACAGGCTCTGTGTTTGTTCCCAACCCATCCCATGCTATGGGCTACGGTGGAGAATTCTCATCTCCATCTGGATTCAACCTAGCTTCAAGAAGGGGAAGAACACCAGACAAAGGTGCATATACACAGCATTTTGACTTCATAAAGATAAAATGCCCATGCTTTCTGCTCTGAAATACATACTAAGGAGACAATGTCTTTTACGTTAAACTAAAGCAAGCACATATAGGTGCTGGCTAACTACAATTTACACTGGGGGTGATGGCTCTGATCAGGAAAACACATCCAAGGTCATTGTAGAGCATCTGGATCACCCCAATTAGAAATACCTACCCTACATTAGCAGCTAATGTAAGGGTTTCTTTGTCACATTCTGCTTTAGAAGAACTTAGGAGAGAAAATACAAGAAAATTCCTCCACTGGTGAAACGTATGGTGTTTCAGGCAGATTTTGTACCAGCACCTTACCTTTGTGTGAGTGACATGTAAGAAGCTATGGGGCCAGCAGCCCATGCTGCTCCCAAACGCCTTCTTAGCTGCAGTGTACCCAGTGTCCTGTGTCCCACCACTCAATTAAGGACTTTGATCTGCCAGTGTAATCAGGTCTGCTGAGGACTGGGTAGAAGGAGACGTCTACACCACATGTGGGTAATAAGGGGGTGCCCTATTTATGAAGGATTTAAAAGAAAACCCAAACCAATTCATTATTCTTATTGACAAAAATCCCAAGCAATGTTGTGAAAAAATACTCCCCTCCAAAAAAGCCTTTTATTGGTTTATATTTTGAATAGTTATTACAATTACTGTGGTTTTTTTCTAAAATAATCTCTGCTGAAATAATAACCACAGGGCTGGGGGTGAAGTTCCCAGGTAGAGCACTTGTGTAGCATGCTTGAGGCCCTAGGAGCAATCACCTATACTACAAAATAAATATACAAAAATAAAACTACTAACACTAAGGATGTTATTATAAAAGAATAAGATACGGACCTGCCATTCCATTAACCATGAGCTCTATAATATATATTCTCCACAAACACAAACATTTCTCCCACTTAATCACAAGACAGTCATCAAAGAAAGAAATAAACATTGATATAATATCCTTTCTAGAAAACAGACCCAGTTCTAAATTACGAATTTCCTCTAGTTGTTCTATTTCCTTGATCCTTTTCCATCTGAGACTTTTCCTCAGTCTCTCTTTAGTTTTCAGAACCTTGATACTTTTGAAAGCCTGGAGTTTTGTAGAATGTCTCTCAATTTATCATGTCTCATGGTTTCTCCTTACTAAATCCTAATCCTGCATGTTTGGCAGGAATATCACAGAAGTGGTACAATGTTTTTTGATTAAGGAATCACAAATTTGAATAACATCTTTATAATGTAAATTTCTCCTTTTCTAATTGGTTAGGTAGTGAATCAGGAAAGAACAACTGGGATGAGAGGAAGGAGAAAAGAAAGAAAAGACTACACATATTCATATGATATATACATGATATGTATGTATAATATATATATATATATATATATATATATATATATACAAGATATAAAATTATACTACTAATTTCTGTTAATTCATCAAAAAGAATGATGTAGAACAAAGGCCCTGGATTGCCAATTAAGAAACAGTAATTGATGGAGTTGGCCACTTGGCACACACCTGTAATCCCAGCACTTTGGGAGGCTGAGGCAGTAGGATTACTTTTGGGGTGAAGAAAATGTTCTAAAATAGATTGCAGCATTATTTCTACAACTTGTGAATATACTGAGCTGTATACTTTAAATGAATGAATTGTATGGTATGAGAATTATACTTCAAGAAAAAAATAAAGAAAAAATGATAGGATGTATCAGAGGACAAATTTAGATGTCACATAGAAGGGAAATCCATACTTTTATATTTTAAATCTCTCTATACTAATGGTAAAGATACACGATAGCAATAAAACAAAAGTGAAAATCTAGCCACTACCAATACAAACACACACACACACGGACATATGGATATATGTGGGACCTAGGAATAATCTGTGTGTGTGTGTGTGTGTGTGTGTGTGTGTGTGTGTGTGTGTGTAACTGGAGACTGAACCCAGGGATCACCAAGCTACATTCTCAGCCCTTTGAATTTTATTTTGAGTCAAGGTCTTGCTATGCTGCCCAGACTGGGCTGCCAAGACTCTCCAACCTCAGCCTCCTAATAACTCCTCCTGCCCTGGCCTCCTAAGTAACTGTGATTTTAGGCCTATGCTTCCACAACCAGCACTCTTTTCGGTTTTTTAACTAGAGATATATTGAGGATGCACAACTAAAATGAAAATAATAAGAATGATAATCATATCTCGGTTTTGCAAAGTTGTATTTTGTACGAGAAAAGCTATGAGATACTATCATCAGTGTCTTTGATTCCAGAAAATTAAGAAATTAAGTTGGCTATAATGATTATATAAGTGGAATAAAACAGATGAAAAGATAAAGAAATGAATAAACATGAGTAAGTTATGTTGGTGAAAAAACAAATGACATATATTTTAACATGACTGTCCCACAAATGCACAAAAAAATGTAGTTAAGGATGACCTCTGCAGCATAATTTGCTTCAGAAAAGAGGCTGGTTAAATAATGATAAAATTAATATATATGTAGGTTAAAGCTTATACACAATGGGATATGGGTGATCAGTAAAAGACAAACTAAGTATTTTTGCAGTATCATGGATTGATATCTGTAATATATGGTTGAACGAAAAAGAGCCAAGATATAGAAATGGTAGGACTGTGTAATTTGTAATAAAATGTATCTGTATTTCTACCCACCCATTTATAGACTGTGCACAGACCCCTATAACAAAATATATCTAATAAAATCCTATTTGTTTTGTATAGTCTATGAATAAAAAGATTTTTAAAAAAACTAATACCATAATTAAGGAGAATACTGGGTTTTGAAAAATTACAGTACCCAGCAGTTGGACTCTTCTGTTTTACACACAGTTGTATCCACGTTAGTTTCAGGGTAACTGATAGGCCTCACGCACTATTCTGGAGGGCAGTGATGACTGGTTTTTTTCTTAGCACTGTCCCTGAGCTGCACTATGACTGTCCTGAATAAATCACATACTATATATGCCTCAGTTTTGCTGCTCATAAAGTGGCAAAGTAATTACTTTTTCTATATATGATTCCAGTCCCCAGTTCCCACTCGCTGTTACACAGGACAGGAGAGGTGATCCTTACGTTCTTCCAGTGACCCTGTGCTGCGGGCTCAGGTCTGCAGAAGATATTAGATAATAAAACAGGTGGGGAACTGAGGTGAAGGGCACGATACAGCGTCCCTAAAGAAATAAATATCCTCTTGCCATTGGGAAAACTCCAAAAATACAGCTACTTAGATATTTTGCAGACAGAAACTATATAGGCTAATTTAATAGGGTCAGACAAGACTAGAGTCTTAACTTTCATTATTTCTTTATTTCTATTCTTATAAAAACACTTGGTATATCATATTAAGAAGCTAACACCACTGCAATAAATCCCTAGAACCCAAGAAGCTGAGAATATAATTTTTTAATCAACAGGATTATGATTGGCCAAGAGAATATAACATTTCTAGTTACTAGGACCTGTACAGTTTTAAATAATTGACCTTCATGTCTACATGTGTGTGGGTATATCAGAGACTTAAAAACACTTGAAGTTCATCAAAGCTGTAGTGGAACATCCTCCTGAAATCCCAGGCTCCTTCCACTGGGGATGTAAATCATTAAGCTTTGCTATGATCTTTGGGACAACAGCAGAGTAAAATTGTTACTGGAACCATTTACAAGACAAGCTTAATTTCAATCATACTTCGTAAGTTAAATGGGTAGAATACCTGACATTTTGCTTAAAAAACTACCATAAGTATCTCTTGAATCATCCTAACTTATTAGTATTAAAAAGAGGGAGCAAATACAAGTGGGCAGAACATTAGATATAAGTAAGAAGATGTGACTCTAAAAGCATAAGGAATAGTATCATACTGCCTTTCATGTCAGAATGAATGATAGAAGAATTTTAAAACAAATCATCAAAATGTAAAATAATGCTATACATGCTACTATTATATTTCTACAATATCTATTATGTATATATCTATAGTATATAATATGCACATTATGTTATATATAAACAGTATGCATCACACATGCACACATGTAATATATATTACTGTTAATAGTCATTATTATTACATATTGGTAGAAGACAATAGTACACTTAGAAATATTTTCTTTCTTCAGAAGATGGGGACTAACTAGAATGACAAAATAGCTAGTAAGAAAAATATTAATTTAAGAATAAGGGGAAGGTCATTACTAGAGTATTTGTTTAGCATGTGCAAGACCCTGGGTTCCATTTCCAGCATCACAAAAACACCTATCTATCCTCACACATATAGACAATAAAAACAACAGAGATACCAAAGGAGGAAAGGGAGGCGGAGGGGAGGTGATTACAAAAAAGAAACGTTGTGATACGTACATGTAACCACTTCCCGAGATGATTACCAACTGTATGAACTACAAACACACTAGTAAAATAAAAAATTATAAAATAGAAAATAAAAATGACCCGTACTCTCACCACACAAAGACAATGGAACGTTCAGTTGCATAATCCTCCCATTACATTGCAGTGGTATGAATCCTTAATATTTGTTAGGAATTCTCATGGCTTCTTATTTAACATTCCTATGGCTACCTTATACTCTTGGTGATGTAACCTAATATACACTTTCTTATTATTAGACATTCAGTTTACTTCCAAAATTCACCATTATCTATAACAAAAAACCCTTCTATGTATGTTTGCTTTTTCACTTGAATAAATTCCAAGGAGTGGAATTCACACAGTATTGAGGAGGATGAGCATCTTTAGAGTGAGCTGTGGTTTTACTTTTCTGTTTCGGTGGCAGTGAGTCGCCAACACATCTGTGGCCACCAGGGGGAGGTATGGTACCTGAAAATGCCCTTGTGGCCAATGTCTTTTTTTTAGATCACAGTAACATCAGTGAGGTGAACAGTAACATCAGTGAGGTGAACAGGCTGGGTTGCGGGAAACCTGCATCAGCTAGGGAGGATCAGGCAGGTCACTCTGCGAGATGCCATCCTGACAGATCTGGACGCCAAGAAAGAGAAAGAGTGGAGAGCAGGGAAGGGAGTCTCAGGTAGAGGGAACCCCAGCTGCACGGCTCTGAGACAGGAATGACTCTGGTGCACTAAGAACAGAAAAGACCATGAGTGGGGCCTGGTGTTCAGGTGCCTGAGCAGAGGAAGGGGAGTGAAGTCCACAGCAGGACGGACAGATCACACAGGAATCGGGGTCCCTGGAAGGAACAAGGTTAATAATCTGATGAGAGTGGAAGCCCCCCCGAGAGCCTCAAACAGAATATAACAAGAACAAATTAAGCATTTAAATCCCTCTGGCAGTTGCAAGGAAAACAGATTGCATGAGGCCATGAAATTTGTGCAGTGGTCTTGGGGTCCATACATTAAGATTTTCCTTGATTTTTTTTGTACCAGGAATCGAACTCAGGACCTTATACTTACTTGCCAGGCAGGTGCTTATGCCCTTATGCATTAAGATTCAACGCTGACTTAGACCAGGGCTACAGCATGAGGAGGAATGGACTGACTGGGGATATTTTGGGAGGCAAAGGCAACCTAATTTGTGCATGGATTGGACAGACAGATGAGGGCCTTGGAGGAATCCAGAATGATTCTGGCTGTCGGAGCAACTGGGGATGGTGGTACCCTTTAAGGATACAAGAACACCGAAGGAGTCTATCTGGGGACCAACTCGGTACATTTGGCCCTACATAATCTTCACTGAATTAACAGACTAATTAATATACAGTTAGGAGCCCAGCACTCACAAATTAATTCACTTCTGGTTCATCCTCCTCAAGAAGGGCCTTTCTGGATTTTGGATGTCGATTAAAATGGGAAATATAAAATTCAAGACTGCTGGGTTTGACAAATTCTGTGACACTTTAGTGATGAGTGATGAATTTCTATTCCACATGCTCTTAGGCTGCACTCTGTTTTACTGTAATATTGAGATCCTCAAAGCGTGGTAGTTATTAGAGTTGAAAGATAATGTTTTTCCTCCCTGAGGGTTTATACGTGGTTTGTGGAAGTGTATGTGAGATGTGGGTATAGTCAGGTGAAGAGCATTTTGTGGCCTTAGGAGCTCTGAATGCTTCCTAACAAAGACAAAGATTTCTTACAAATGTGGCATTTTATTTTATTTTATTTTTTTTTGTCTTATTCATTTTTATCGGTACCGGGGATTGAACTCACGACCGCCTGCTTGCAAGGCAGGTGCTTATGCCGCTGAGCTAAACCCCCAGCCCCATAAATGAATTTTTTTTTTTTTTTTCGGTACTGGGGATCGAACTCATGACCACCTGCTTGCAAGGCAGGTGCTTATGCCACTGAGCTATATCCCCAGCCCAAATGCGGCATTTTAAAGAGCACTGGTATTTCAGTCACCTATGAGTCAAAGTTTGGGAATTCAGTCCTGGCCTACAGAAGTTTAAGATCCCCAAATAAATACCAGGGGCTCTGGACTCAAAGCCGTCCGTTACTTCTGTCATGCAAAGTGCTATTAAATCACTAACTGGTTGGAGATATACTTCAGTGATAGGGCCCCTTCCTAGCATGTACAAGGGCCTGGGGCCCCTCCCTAGCAGTGCACAATAAGACTTCACTGCACCCTGAATCCTGAAGCCCTAAGGTTCCAGATGACAGAGTTAGAAAGCATGGGAGGAAGATGGGAAAGCCCAGGAAAGAAAGTGGTCAGAGGAGAGGAGAAGGGGTGGAGGGTGAAGCCAGGAAGGAGTGAGCCTGTGCTGGCCAGGGCTTCTGGTCCAGGAGGGATCCGAGGCAGCCACAGCAGATTCTACAAGTCACTGGGACTCTCTGAGCCTCAACAGCTCATCTGCCAAAGGAGAAAGGTGGGCATCTTTGCTGTTCAGCTCTCTCCTACCCCAGCATTGTATGAGTGTCATGATGGGGCCACCCAGAAAGATCACACTTTGCACACTGTTGTCTGTTAAAGAGGACAGGGAGAGGTATATCATTTTATAAAATATGACACCTAACCCCCTCTCCAAATAGACCCCTAAAGAGATAAGCTTCAAGGATAAGAAAAACTTGTTTTTGCAGAATCACTTATACTCCAGGGACCTGAGAAAGTGGCAGAAATAGCGATGCTTGGCATTTGTATGTGTTTTACTGGTTTAAGAAGCATTTTTAAAGGACCGGGTGTGGCTTGGAGGTAGAGTACTTGTCTAACATGCACAGGGCCCTGGACTTGATCCATGGTATTCCCCAAAATAAAAAGATTTTTCAAGATGCAATAATTAATTTAATTAACCTTCACAGCAAACTATGCAAGCTGAAGCAGGCATTTTTGTTCTGGATTTATAGCAGAGGGCCTGAAGACGTGGAGAGGTGAAGGAACTTGTGTCAGTAACACCAGCTTAGATCCAGGCTCCGTATCTCAGTACTGCTCTTCTGAACAGCAGAAATACTGCTCTTCTGCCTTATATTTTGGAAGATAAGCAAAGGACTATAAAGAAGAACAGATACATAAATTCTAACCAATGTAAAAGTTCTTTTATACGCATACGTATCTTGTGCCACTTTATGTTTCCTTTGTTAAGATAAAGAACAAGCATCTCCACAAATGGGTACTGATCGATCTCGTGTGAGAACGTAACTGCTGTGCTTAAGCATTGCTTTCTTGGTCCGAGAGGACAAACTTACAGGAGTCATTTATAGGGCAAGGGAGGAAAGAGGAAATGGACTTGAGAAGGTGGTCATAAGTTTTTGAAAAGAAAAATAATGGCATGCAAATGAGAGCTAATAACATCACTGGCCGTGACAAGAAATGGCTTTCAGGAGATGGTTTTGCAGGCAGTCAGTTCCTTCCTTTTTGCTGGTCATTTCAGGCTTCCACAGCTTGCAAAGCACCTCAGCGGTGCCATCACACCACACCTGATGTCTGAGCTGTAGAAAAGGCAGCTATGACTCCATGTGGTGGTGGCACCTATTTACTATTTTAATTTTTTAAAAAATTTCTGTGCAAAATGGCATCAAAAGATGACTCTTGATTTTATCTAAAGTATTAGTTACATGACATATCCAGGGACCATCATTTTCACACTGAGCATCTCTTTTAGAAAGGGCTTTTAATAAACTATTGAAAAACATTTATTTGTTTGTTTTTCCAGTACCAGGGATTGAACTCACAATCCCACACTTGCCAAGTATGGAACTTAGGCCATTGAGCTAAATCCCCAGCTCCTTGAAAAATATTTAGACACAGGCAGATCCCTCTTCTCTGTGTACTTTATACAGCTGAATTCTAGAAACAGAACTCCTATGATCCAGTCGTTGAATAAGTTTTAGTTTGCAGGAGCCCCGTTCCACAGCAGGCTGCTAAACTCAATCTTCAATCCCACAGTGTGGGTGGCCCGATTCCCTTACTTCCTCCTGGTGGGCAGAGAGTCCCGGTGGCTGCTGGATCATGAATTGAATGCATGTGGTAGAAACAGGTTTATGTTATTTCCACTCCATTTTCCAGGCTTTGCAGTGCAGGAAGCACCATAGCCTGGATAACCTGCTTCCCACGGGGGTTCGGAGATACGTCTCTGGTTTGCCTAGTCTTATGATTATTTTTATTTGCTATTCATGGGGTTGATCCTTAAGTTTTGCATGGAATGAAGGATTGGTGCTTTAAACTGAGCATAAAAATGTGAATTTCCCCCATCAAACTTATCCCAGCCTCTCTCATTACTTTTTTTTTTTTTTTGTCTTTTTGAGACAGGGTTTCTCTATGCAGTCCAGGCTGGCCTTGAGCTCACTTTGTAGCCCAGGCTTGTCTCAAACTCACAATGATCCTCCTGCCTCAGCCTCCCGAGTGCTGAGATTACAGGCGTGAGCCACCACGCCCAGCTGTCTCCCATTACTTCTGAACATATCAACTGCATCCCAAGGAACAAAGCAGACTGCCTAGAATAGTTTCAACCCAGTAAGTTTTAGGCACAGGCATGGAAGAAGCACAAAGTGTAGGCACATAATTGTAGCCTAAGAGCGTGTTAATAAGAATCTGCCTCATACCAGTAACAGTGAATAATACAAGTGTCCCTTCAGCTCCCTGGATAGACTCTGACCAGTCTCCACAGATCCCCATCACTCAGCACAGTGCCAGGTCCACGATACTTCCCATAAGTGTGTGAGAACTTGGAATGAAGCAGGAAATCACTTCCTGAAGAATCACAGGCCCTTGTTTATCTGAAGAAGAGACGGAGGCCTCTTCAGGCAGCAGGCTTGTCTAGGAAGAGCCACACCCCAATAGGATGCACGGAGTGCTCCCACCGCTGGAAGGGGACTGTCCTGGCTGAAGGGTTTATATCCCCACTGCAGGGTGGACCCCACGGAATTGGTAGCTATCTCCCACTGGGATGTACCTAGTACAGAAGAGCCCCTCATCACTTACGTGGGAACTGTGCCCCCTTGTGGCAGTTTCTCTGGGAGTCCTGGCTGCCTGCTAATAGGCAGGATTTCTAACCTGCAGCCACCAAGACAGAGCAGATACTTCCATGGCCTTTCATTGGAAATCGAGTAGAAGCCAGGATTAAAAGGTTCCATCCTCCTGAAGCGTCTGGCTTGGTGCTAGGCTTGTTCAAAGCTGCCCTTCACAGAGGTCACTGATGGCTCCATGCAAGATGTCAAAGAAAAGAGCTTCAGAATGTAAGGCCAGGAAGAATGGCAAGCTAATGAAAAACCTAAGATCAAGGAGAGATATTACTCATACTGACCCCTTTTGGGGTTAAGATATGAGGCCAGATATACAACTCTGAAGAGGGCAAGAATAACAGCATGCAAAGATGACAAGTTTAAGAGTGGCCCACGTGACTGCCAGGTATAAATAGGTTAGCAGGGACACCAACTGGTGTTTCTCTCATTGGGCCACTGAACCAGGTGCAGTGATGAGAGCGTGGGCTTTAGCTCACTGCTTACTAGATGATGCTCTGGAGCAGGGGATTGATTCCTTTAAGCCTCAGTTTCCTCATCTGTCAAATGGGACTTACCCTAGAGCTAACCCTGTAGGCTAGTGTGAGGTTAACACAAGATAACTAATAGTACCAGGCTGGCCCCTGAGGCACTCACTGTTAATAACACCATGGCTAATGACTGCTAAGTACTCAGTGCACGCTGTGTACTCTATTGTTGAACCTCACAAAAACTCTGAGACAGGCATGATCTGGATTTTGTGTTTTTCCATCTTCCAAAGGAAGCCGAGCAGCAGAACCAAGCCAGCCCAGATCTATGCAGATCTCCAGTCCTTTCCCACTACCCCTTCTTCATTCTATCCCTCGCTAGCTGTTGTCAAACTTGAGTGTGCATAGAATCACGAACAACAGGGCTCGTTGAAGCTCAGGCTGCTGGGCCTGTCACCCAGGGCTTCTGATTTAGTACACTGGAGATGAGGCCTGAGAATCTACGTTTCTAACACATTCACAAGCAAGGCTGCTGCAGCTGCAGAGAACTCCTGCTGTCAGCAAAGCCAGGGCCTCTTCAACTTTTACGCAACTGATTAGAGGATCTGGATGAAGTGTATACCCTCAGGCAGGTTGTGGAGCCTGAGACTCTGCATTTCAGACATGTTAGGATGCTGAGGGAGCTCACGTGGGGATCACTTTTGGGGTAGTGAGGCCCCCAGACTGACTACAGAGCACTTGGAAACAGGAGACCGCCAGCCTTTACCAATGCACCAGGAACTCTGCTTAAAACAGAGTGCAAGGCCAGCAGAGTCTGCTCTGGTTTGGATGTGACTTGATTGTGTTCTATAAAGGATGAAGTTCTGGTAACTTGGCACAGTGATGATGGGGTGGTAGAAGCTTTAGAAGCTTGAGTTTCATGGGAGACAATTAAGTCACTGGGGTCAGGAGAAATTGATGCTGGTCTTGAGGAGCTGGTTCTCTTGAGGATAGGATGTTATAAGGTAATTATAACTGTTTCAGCTCTCTTTGTGCTTCCTGTTTTTCCATATGATCTCTGTGACATGCACCAAGGTAGAAGGCATCGACTCTGAGGCCCTTGCGTGGACTTGCATTTTTAGCCTCCAAAACTGTGAGCTAAATAACTCCTTTTCTTCATAAAGTATTCAGCATCAGGTATTTTGTTAAAGCAACCAAAAAAAGCACTAATATGTTGTCCCATCAATGATTACCAGGACCTTCCAACATTGTCACTCAGACCCACCTACCTGTGTGCTTTCCAGGCCTGATTTTTCTCTCTCACATGGCTGAAGTTCCTACTGCTGACTCTGGCCTTCAGATTGCAGTCTTCTGACTATATCAAATCTCAGGTCTTGAGCCAATTACCACAAACTCATTCGTTTCTGACAACTGAAACATATTATTTCATAGTTCTGGAGGCCAGAAGTCCCAAATGGAGTCTCACCATACTGAAATCAAGGTAATTTTGAAGACTCTGTAGAAGAATCCATCCCCGGCCTTTGCCGGCTTTGAGAGGTCCCCCGAACTCTGTGGCACATGGTTCACACCTCCACCCTCAGGGCCAACAGCACACTGTCTCCAAATCTCTCTCTAACCTTGGCTTCTATGGTTACATGGCCTTTCTACTATCTTTAAGCCTCTTTGGTCCCAAAGAAGAATCTCTGCATATCAAGATCCTTCACTTGACTGCATCTGTGGAGTCCCTTTACCGTGAGAGGTAACACACTCACAGGTCCTGGGGATCAGAATCGGGATGCTGTGGTGGCATCACTACCCCTGCTGCACCCTCTCAGCTTCTCCCAGCACCATCTCCTACTATCCCTCTTTCCCTGGCATCTTCACTCACCGGCTCCTGGCACACAACCTCTCCAAACGGTATCGTCTGATCTATCTTGATCAAGCAAGAAAGCCACAAAATGTACATCCCTCTTTCCTATGTTGTCTTCTAGTACTAGTCTTTGCTTCTCTTCCTTTATCCAGCTGAGCTCCCAAGACAAATCTGAGTTCTCGCCTCCAGTTCCTTATCTTCCATTTGTTTTTCAAACCACTGCAAGAGGTAACATCAGATGGGCTTTCTCCACATGGCAGGAGTTTGTCCATGTCACATGTCTCATGATCACCGCCTCTGCTGCAGTGACCACCATCTCTGCCCAGGTCACTGCAGCAGCCCTGAGCTGTCCTCTCTGCTCCAGTCCTTGTACTGGACCACCGAGTCTCAGTTACATTGCTGGAGGGAGCCATGCAGGTTGACAGTGAGCGTGCTGCTGTGCTTCGTGGAGCCTGCTCCTCACTCGGGGCCAGGCTGAGCCTCCACACTGCTCACCGGGTCCTTCCTCTCCTGGGCTCTGAGGCCTTCGCACTGTGTCCTCTGCACTCTCCTTTTGCTCACTCAGCTCCAACTGCCTCTTTGTGGTTTTGTGAATACCTTTAAACCTGTGGTTCTCCCAATAGCATCTCGGACCACCTGAATCAGTGGAACTGGAAAACTCATTGAAATGTAAATTCTTGTTCCCCTTCCCCCTAACTGGATCAGAAACTGGCAGGATGGGGTATGGCCAACAACATTTTCACAAGCCCTTCAGTTGTTCCAATCTGAAGGGTGAGGACTACTGCAGAAGACACATTTCTGCCTCAGGCCCTTTGCACTTGCAATTTTTGCCACAAGGAAATCCCTTGCAGGACTCCTCACCAGACCTGGCTCCCTCTCTTGGGTCTAGATATCAGCCTCAGGGATTCCTCCTCCAGGTTTAGAAATAGGGGCACCAGCACCTCCTTGTTTGTGGTCTAAGATTCAGCTCCATGAAGTGCTTTACCTTCCAAGTTCTACTAACTCCCCGAGGTCTCCAGCTGCTAAAAAGCACTGACTCTTCACTCTTACCCACTGGGCATCAAATAAGGAAATAAGAGCAGGATAAAAGCTTGGCATCTCTGATTCATTTTAGTGTGATCGATCTCCTTTATTACCTTACCCTTCAGGTTAGACTCCTGTTCACCCTTTACTTAGCCACGTTAATAATTTAAGGGATTAAAACTGGTCATTCTTGTCCTTCCAGGGTGAAGATACCAAGGTAAGAGTGACTAAGGCATTTTCAAGATTTCCAGCGACATCACCATCCACGGACCAACAGACTGCCAGCTCTGACAGGGCCTCTTCCCGGCCACCCGGCCAGTGGTGCCTGGACATCTCAGTCACTGCTATGAACCCTAAAGGAGGGCTCGATCACTGTCCTAACACTACCTTGCCTTTCTGAGGTGCTCGTTCTCTGAGTCATCTTCTTCTCCTTCAGTCCCTTTCCATTCCAGGATCACAAGTCTGACAGATAAACAGCCTGCAAAGGAAATAAACACTATCCCCAGGTAGCGGCACACTTCTCCTTTCTGAAAAGGCTTCTCCTGGCTGATGCTGATAAATTGTAATTGAAGTCAGACGTGGGGTTGCCCAATCTGTTTTCTTTATCAGTTTAAAAAGTTAGGTCAGATTCCTGCTCACTTAATCACTTAAAAGAATGTCTGTCTAAACATGGGCAATACCCAAAGTGGATTAACCTTGTATCTACCAATCTTATCCCTCTTTAAAACTGAGGCCAGCAAGACAAGGGCAGCTAAGGTACTTCTAGGGATATTCAGTGGCCAGTTTTTACACCATCTTGTCCCAGATCCTCTGAGCAGTGTGAGAAGTCTGTAGTGATTGCCCTAAACCTGCAGCCACTTTGGGTTCCACAGCCTCCAGGACAGACTACCCTGTGGTGAAATTGCGCCACGACGGGAACTGAGACTGTTCCCTAATAAGTCACCTCATGGGAACCAGACTGCCCCCAAGCCATAAGGACTTCCTCAGAGAACCCCTGAAGAATCAGTCCTGGAATAAAGCCTGACCAGGATTTCCTACCCTGTCAGCTGTGGAAACTCCAGCTACACAATCTCCCCAGTCCTTGTCTTTCTTCCTCTCTTCGGTAAAACTCCAATGTTTCAGCTCCTCGAAGACAAACCTGAAACTTCTTTATCTATCTTTCCAACTATGGTCACACTGATTAAAGCTCCTTTCCTGTCCTTCATCACTGCTATTCTCCTTGTCTGCCGCAGTGGGATGGGCAGACAGGTCTGGTCTGCTGGGATCCCTAGAGCCAGGGCTTCTGTCTTAAACAGGCGGTGAAATAATGGTCAGCCAGACCACAGAAGACTGGCTATGTGTGCTGCTTACCCCTGCCTCCATGCTTTTCCTCTAGAACCCTAAGGCCTCGGTAGCTTCTCAAAGACGGGGTGAGGATGCTTGGTCCCCCTGCTGCTGCCCAGTGTGGCTACACTGAATCTGTTTCTTTCCTACTGCGCCATCACTTTTCCATTTAGTTAAAGGGGCCAGTAGTTGAGCCTGGTCTCTTGGGAACCTTTAACCTGAAAATGGAGAAGCCGAGACTACAATGATACAGAACACAAACTCTGAGCAGGCACGAGAGAGGCAGTTTTTATAGGAGATGCAGGCTTCAGTTCAACAGCTGAGAGCTTTGAGGAAGTTATTTGTTTCTCTCAGCCTCAAGATTCTCACTCATAAAACAGAAAAATGACTTAATCTGCAGGATTGCCATGAGCATTAGAAACCATGTATTGATGCCCTGCCATTCCACAGACACTCAGTATGTGGCAGTTTTGCTTATGAAGGAAATAAGAATATTTCTATCTAAAATACAAAGAATTATCGAGCTAAAGATAATCAAGATACTAGAGAGCTCTCTTTCTCTCCTACCTACTTGAAGCAACACAGATATTACAAGACCAAGGTATTTCTTTCCTCTTGTCCCCCTTAAATGAGAGATAGGATGTAAATTTTCCTTCATAGCCTTTATCAGGCAGAGAAAGTGCTAGAGGAGTGGGATTTGGAGTAAACTCTACCTATCACTTCATCTCTCCTATGTTTTTCTTTCCACACTTTTCCTGCCATTGACTGCTTCCTTTCATCTTGTTACTTCTCTAAAATTTGCTGTTATTTGTTGAAGACATACACAAGCCAGACTCCAAGTCACTGCTTTGCATTCCTTTTCTCCTATGTGATGTGTGTACTGTACACATTAATAAATTAATAAATTTATAATTAATAAATTAATAAATTTCTCGGGTTTTTCCTGTTAGTCTGTCTTTGGTTGAATGACTCAATCCCAAGTATGAGCCTGTGAGGGCTGGGTTATTGTTTAAATTTTCTTCCTTTTATTTATGAGTAGCACATGCATAGCCTGCAAGCATCTAGTGAAACTCATAGACAAGGGCACCCTAGGGGCGTTTCTCATAAGCAACAGAAATAGGAATTAATGCAAATCTGAAAAGTGTCACATATATAGTTCTTTCAGTTAGTCTAATGCATTGTTTTTTTTTTTTTTTGGTGGACCCAAAATAAAATACTTTAAACAATTTTTGTAAGCTCTTTCTAAATAATTTTCCCCATGTGCTCTTAAATTCTTGAAATATAAAGTCTTTCACACACAATGCTTAGGAAACTAACCTTCACTATTAAACACCAGCCCTTCCTTGCACAGTGGCAGGATGAAAGTGGTTAGGTACATGTGACAAGTGTCGTCCTAGTGTGCTACACAAGCCTAGAGAGAGGCCGTACAGTAGGAGCTCCTCCTTAAAACAATAGCCCAGGCAGGGTAAGAGGAGGAGGATACTAGGCTTGAGTTTTCCAGGAGGTCTGGGGAAGCTGAGGGGGTGACAGGGAGAGGACAAGTCAAGGGGTCGGAAGCTGGCAGAACTTCCGCTGGGACTGAGGATGGGGAGAGCAGGAGGGCTAAAACATGGATCTTGCATGACCCCCAAAGGCCCACCCACGTGCTGAAGGCTTGGTTCTCACCCTGTAAGGCTATGGGGAGGTGGTGGAACCACAGGAGCTGGAACCTGGTATAAGGAAGTTAGGTAACTGGTGGTGTGTCCTTGAGGGAGTAGAGGGGAGGCAGTCCCTTTCTCTCTGTTTCTGGGTGGGCAGGAGGGGAGAAAATTCCTGCACCACGGGCCTTACCTCAGGCCCACAGCAATTGGCCCAAGTGACCATGAATTAAAACCTCTAGTCAGCCAAAATATACCTTTCCCTTTATAATGACTTATCTCAGTCATTTTGTTACAGTGATTGAAAGGCTGACTAATGCAAGGAGTTATACCTGGGAGAGCAGAGGGAAGGCCTGGTATGCTTTGCTGGAAGCCTGAATTCTACATACCATGAACAATATAAAGTTATAATAGTATTTCAATTTTTGTTTTTTGTGTGTGCTAAAAAAGCACATTTCCTAAGAAAGGAAAGACAGTGAAAAGTAATTTCTCCTCTCACCTCAGGGTCTCTAGCTAGAGACAAACACTATTGCTGCTGGAGGTATATATTTTCTAATTACTGAAGAGTTCTAACTGGGAAGGTGAAGCCAGATTTACATTTCAAATAGCTTCACTGGTAACAGTAGGGAGAGTAAAGTGGAGAGGTACGGGAACTGAGGAGGGTCAATCCACTGATGATCAGAAATGAATTCTGTTGGGAAGTGGGGTTTGGCTGGAAGAGGGGAGTCACTGGAGACATGGCCTAGAAAGCTGTGTCTCTTTTGACTTCTGCCTTTTCTCTCTGCTTCCTGCTCATCAGGACGAGAGTAGTTATCCCCCACTAGACCCTTTCGCCATGGCCTTTCTGCTTGCACTTAGCTGACTATGGACAGAGTTCTCTAAATACCATGAAGCCAAAATACATCTCTTCTCCTTGAAATTGCAGATATTGGGTATTGTGCCTCAGTGATATAGAAGTGACTGAGACAGAGATTAAGTCTAGAAATGAGGAGAAAATACAATGAGAATGAATTTCCAAATTATAGTACAGGACGAAAAAGAAAAGGTAGAATTTGTAAGGCTGCTCTGTGGATTGCAGAGTGTCAATAGTGCTAAAATCTGTCATTGATGGCGGGGGATATAGCTCCGTGGCACAGCGCCTGCAAGCGAGAGATCACAAGCTCGATTCCTGGTACAAAAAAAAAAAAAAAAAAAAAAAAGAAAGAAGGAAAGAAAGAAAAAAAACCTGTGGTTGAACTTCTCAGCTGTCCCCTTTATCTTTCTTTTATGACTCTCTTTGGGCCAAAGGTATGTGAAGTAATAAAATGAGTAACTTCTAGTGTGTGTGTGTGTGTGTGTGTAGCACTGGGACCAAGTGGGTCAGATTCTTGTAAGGTATTTCTGACCCTATACTTTATCTCTTCCCCTTCCCCCTAAGCTGATATATGCTCTTTGAGTGTGTCACCCTCAACCATAATACAGGACGACTGTTTTAGGGTGGTGCAGCCAGTCTCATATATTATTCTTGAGCTGGGATACACAGCCACCCCAGGGTCTCTCATCCTTAGATAATTACATGAAGAAAATTCTTCTTTTGTATTTACTCTATTGTGCATGGGGGGGGGGTGTCTCATTTTTAGAGAAAGTTAATTTGCACTTGAACCAAGGTATATAGGAGAAACACAGATTTTTCTGCTGTGAGTGGGGAGTGTACAGTGGATAGAAATGAAACTGTTTCCACCACAAAGACTTGTGCTGCTTGTGGTTCACCACAGAGACTGGTGAGGGCTGGGAACACGGGCTCTCAGGGACTGGCTGAGATGTGGACGTTAAAGCCACAGGCAAGATGAGATTACCAGAGACACCATGGAAAATGTGAGTCAAATACCTAAAATATATTTGCACAAAACAGGCATGCAAAATCATTTTAAGAAAAACACTATAAAAACTCTTAAAATACTTCATATTGATTTGCCTTCTATGTTCGTATCTAGTGACAAATCGTCCATTCATTCTGAGTTAGCCTTTTTAGATGGTGCTGTGGACTGAACCCAGGACCTTGCATGTGTTCGAGCCACATTCGCAGCTCAACTTTTAATGTTTCTGCTAATTCCAACATGTAGGTCACTTAAACACTGCTTTCTATGTACCACATATTTTCCTTAATTTTTTTTGTTGTTGTTCTATACCTGACACTGTGGATGACACAGTGCAAGGAGTTTTAACTGTCTCTCTTATTACATGCTGAGTCTTGTTCCAGAAGACAGTTGAATTCTTCAACTCAGTTTGCAAGGCCTGTTTTTACTCTTTGTTAGATAGATATACCCCAGTATGGCTTTAGTCCAGAGACACTTTCATTGTAGGACTGGCCTTCCCAAGGTCTGGGGAGGTTGGACTGATGGTTCAGGGCTCTTAGTGAGCTCTACCCCAGTGTCAAGGCTGGGGCTCCGGTGCCTCCCACATCACCCCACTTCTGGTACCGTACTTAGTGGTAGCAGTGGCCTTTGCAGATCTCTTGACATAAGTGCAGCTTACTCTTCTAAGAACACTTGGAAAACTAAATTTCTGGGCCCTCCTTTCCTCTGCTTACTATTCTCCAGCACTTGGCCTGTACTTTCCAGTTACTTCTATCACTTTAACTCTATTCACTTCAGTTCAGTGACACATTGGCCACTTCCAGGAACACCCTCCACTGTCCAGGTCTGGAAAGCAGGTCTAGACAGAAAGCTGGGACTAACAGAGGACTCAGCGTGCATCTTTTCTCAGGGATCACATGTTTACACCACCTTCTGTCCAGTGCTTGGAGAGATGCTTCCTGTTCTGTGTCTGCCTTACAGCCATGTACCACGGGCATTATGCCCAATCACGGTTATGGTATCATGGCGGAAAGTGGAAGGCAGACCAGGAGAGTTGCTAAAAGCCTCAAGGTGCTTCTAATAAACTTCTTTCTCCACCCATGGGGATTCCTGCTTATGAACTAAGAACCCAGAGGGAAAAAGGATTATGCAGATGGCTTTCCAAGGATGTCTCAGGGAGATGCCATCAGTATTTATAGCAGACGATTTGATCTTGGCTCACTGAGAAGCCTCTAATGACAATTTTGGCTTTCTAGATAGACATGTCTATAAGGAGATCTATTTTTCATTGTATATTAATAAGTTGGCTTTTTGGTTTTCTACATTAAGCTCCAGTCAATTTAAGAGTGTGTCCATAAAAGACAGAGGCATCCTTGGCGTACTAACAAAGCAGTTTTAAAAAGCAGGACTACAGTGAGTCTTCTAAGGTAAATGTCTACATCTGGGCCCTTAGGGTGATGCTTCACTCGGGACCATCACTCTGATGGCTAAATTGTAACTACATCCTGCATCAGAACTTAAAAAGCAGAAAACAGCTGTGGTCAGAAGCCCTGAGATTCCTCTCTGCTCCCACCCTAGCCCAGGTGCCAGGGATTGACCCCAAGGTTTATGCCTTGGCAAGAAATCTACCACTGAGGTGTATCCCACTCTCAGGAGCCATACTGGGAGACTTATCATTACAGAACCTGAGTAAGTCTTGCATGGTTACTTGCAAAGCAGAATTTATCTTAGTCATTATTTTCTTCAACAGAACTAACTTCTCAGAG
The DNA here is from genome assembly GCF_034190915.1 of Cavia porcellus. NCBI lineage: Eukaryota > Metazoa > Chordata > Mammalia > Rodentia > Caviidae > Cavia > Cavia porcellus. Next base: position 36,143,758 of record NW_026947504.1, on the reverse strand, counting down.
TCTAGATGTTTGGCTGAAAAATTGCATTTTTTTAAACCAAGGAGAGTGATCTGAATATTGTATAAGCATGTATTACAATTAGTACCTGGTTTTGCTCAGATAAATTGACAAGATAAATAGATGGACAGTACTTAAATATCTGAACATTACCTGGTGGGATCTGTGATTCTTTGAGTGAAAGATAATTTCATAATGGTATTAGATATAACAAGAAAAAGCAACTTCTAAAAAATTTGCTGAGAGAAAATCATTTGAGTCTTGTATTCCAAATACTGCCTCTGCCCTTTATGACAATGATTTCAAGAGTTTCATAAACACATGCTCATAAACATATACTGCTCTTACTCAGGGAGAGCCATTTGGAAACTATACATGTCTTCACTATTTGTCCCTCTTACACCATAGAGAGGTTGTTACGGTTTATTATGTCTCTCATAGGTGGCGCTTTCAGGAAGTGACTGGACCACAGGTGTGAGATATTAATCACTGGATTAACCTACTGATGAATTTATCGCTGTGTGTGGTATTAGGAGGTGAAGGCTGGTAGAAGAAGGTGGGTCACTGTGTGCATGGTCTGCACGGGTTTATCTCTCCTCCTCCCTTGATCTCTGCTTTGCTGGCCACTGGACTCTTTCTCCTCTGCAATGCCTTTCTGCGATGCTGCCCTGCCTTAGAACCAGTCAGCTACCGCTCTAACCCCTCTATGAACTTTGAGCCCAAATAAACCTTTCCTCCTTTAAGTTGTGCATGTCATGTATTATGCCTCAGAAACAAGAGAGTAACTAAAACAGACTAAGTCAGTAGTGTTATTAATATTGTCTTTGTAAAAGATAAAGTGCATACGGCAATCATTTGTCATGGAGCCCTACACTTCCTTCAGGCTCAGCTATTTCACCTTTAAAGCATTTTCTAGATCTGTGAATGGATTAAAAACCATCCTATGAACTCTCGGTCCCCATCATCTCCCCACACTGAATCCTGATCAGACCTATTCAACAGTATTAGTGGGGGATTTATTCCGGACACCTCAAGGATACCAAAATCTAAGCATGCTCAGGTCCCTTACATAAAATGTGTAGTATCTGCATGAATCTATGCAGATCTTTACACAGATCCCAAATCATCTCTGGCTGACTTATAATACTGGGATTATGTAAACACTGTGGAAGTAATTGGTGTGCTGTATTATTTGGGGAATCATGACAAGACAAATGTCTGTACATTTTCAGTACAGATGTAATTTTTTCCCGAATGTTTTCATTCCTCAGGTGATTGAATGTGGATGTTGAATCTGTGGCGCTGGAGGGATGACGGGACCAGCTTATGTGTCTGTCTCTCCAATCCCCAGGGGTCCCTGGAGGCCGGAGTCAGTGTCACAGCCTTCCCTTCTTCCCTTCACAGTAAAGAAAACAGACTCTGGAATCAGCCAAGTTTATAAACTTGAATAGAGCAGTGAATGTTCTACATTCTTCATGCTAAGCTCTGAGCGATGGGCTCAAAATACATGTAAAAATAAGAAAGGATCCATAGCACATGGGCACCTACAAGTGGAAGGTGATTATATTTTTGTAATTTGCACATGGCTACAATTTGCAGCATGTATTTTACAAAATGTTCTTCAGAGCTTTTCAGGTTAGATTTGAAATATATTGTATTTCTCTTTGTTATTTATTAACTTCCTCAGATGCCATTTAGGTTTTCTAACAAGAAAGTAGGTTGGCACCGTCATGGGGGAAAAAGTAAGGAGTCAGCTCTGTTATTTTTCATATCTATGTGATTTTGGATTTGCTACAAATCCAGAGCCACAATTTATTTACTGTTAAAATGGTGGTGATATTATCTAACTTCCTTATCTCTCATGGCTGTCAGCAGCAGATGAAAAAATATATATGAAAGGGTTTTATAAATCATACCCTGCTATTTATATATTAGATTTATGGAATCCCAAATCCACAGAGACAGCTGGCTCTGCATTTTGAGAAGCTGCTTGTTTCCAGGTGGATTTAGAGGCAGCCTTCGGTATCTGAGCTACTCAAGTCAGGCAAATTCATTAAGACTTAAACCCAAAGTCATTTTCTGAGTGTGAAATGCTGAGGTTGAACCCAAGACCTCATACATGCTAAGCATGCACTCTACCACTGAGCTACACTCTAGTCCTAAGCCTGCAGGCTTCAAAATACTAACATTACCATATATAAGAAGATAAAATTATCTTTAGTCATAAAAAATGAAGTATTTTACAAGCTCACAAACATTTCCACATAAAATAACTAGACTGTGCTACGTGTACAAACATAACAGGTATTTACAAATGCCAAAAAAATGTGTCCCTGTCACCTAGAATAAATCATTGCAAGAAACATGAGTAGTTTTATGGAATTGTGGCTGATAATGCATTTTCCATGGCAACAAAATTAATATCTGGTACATTTAAGGGACATGGTAGTTTTGATATTACAGTGCATAGGGAAGCCCTTGTGTGAGGGGGAAACTAAATGACAAGAAAATCACATTTCCTTGAATAAAATTTAATCATTGTAGTCAGTATCACAGGTTTGAATGTTACAGCTCAGAATGAACATCATTTTCATAGAAGAGAGGGAGAGTTCCCGAACCTTGTTATGTTGGATGATCTAACTTTCTTTTTTTTTTTTTTTTTTTTTTTTTGTCTTTTTCCTTTTTATCGGTACCGGGGATCGAACTCACGACTGCCTGCTTGCAAGGCAGGCGCTTATGCCGCTGAGCTAAATCCCCAGCCCCTGGATGATCTAACTTTCAAGGAAACAATATGTTTGAAGCAATACTGTCACAGTAATATGTCTGGAAATAGACTGTCTTCTAGGTCAAAATATTTTTTTAAATAAAACTCTCCACCTCACTAGGTGATAACATATCAAAGTCTTTAGCATATTTTGGGTGTCCCCCCCCAGCAATGACTGATGGGAAACTTGAATGACAAGATTCAACTTTGCTGACCAGAGAATTTTACATCCCACATATTTTAGCATTGTATTTTGATTTTTTATTCAGTTAAACATATTTTCTAATTTATCTTTGTATGCCTCTTGGACCTATGTGTTATTTAGGAGTACACTGTTTAATTTCCAAATGCCTACAGTTTTCTGATATACTTTCATCTATTGATTTACAAATTAAATTTATTATATTCCAAAATATCTTGTATGATTTAAATTCCTTGAGATTGAGGTTTATTTTACAGACCAGAATATGGTCTTTTTCTTCTTCTTTTTTTCCCCTGAATGTTCCAAATGTGCATTTGAAGAGGATATATTGTCTACTGTGTTAAAAAGCGTGTTCAATAAAAGTCAATTAGGTCAAGCTGGTAGCTTGTGTTGCTCAGATCTTCAATATCGTATTGGTTTTCTACCTGCTTGTTTATCTCTCCTAAGAGAGGAGCACTGAATTTTGAGACCAAAACTCCGGACCCATCAATTTCTCCTTTCACTTCTCCCAGTTTGTGCTTAATGTGTTATGAATCTCTATTATTTGATAAATCAGTGTTTGTTATTCTTTTATCTTTTTGTAAGTTGGTAAATAATAGCAAAATTTGTTAAATTGATTATGTAATATCTATCTTCATCCCTAGCAATATTCCTGGGTCTGAAGTCTGGTTGTGAGATTTGAATATAGACATTCTAATTTTTCCATGTTTTTAATATATTATCTGCTTTCCTTTTTTATTTTGATTTCATTAGGCAGAAATAACAGCTTGGCCTTTTCATCTGACCAACTGTCTTTTAATTGGTGTGCTTAGAAGAGCTACTTTTACAAATCACAAAATGTGCTTTAGTTTTGTGATCTGAAGTTTATTTTTTTTTGAGATTTCTTCTTGTTTTCTTCATTTTTATTCAACATTTTTAGACAGGAGGAACCTAATCTACAGTGTAAGGGATCCTTTGCTTTTCCCACTTCATGTGATAAAGACTGTTACTTGGTTTTACTGTCACCTTGATGACAGCTGCTAGTGAGGCAGGAGATTCGGGTGCGGCCAGCTGGCTGGACTAGTGGGTGTGACCTGACAGTCACAGAAACCCAGGACATGTTCAGATAAACAGTTCCTAATGCTCTGCACCTGGAATCAATCAGAGAGTGCTGTTTTCTTATACGTACTCAAGCCATTTTTGATAGGCCAGTCCAGCGTGGACATCAGTCTTAGGAGTGGGCAATACAAAAGACTATGGCCATTTTTCTTCTGGCTACTGTATTCTCTCTCTCTCTCTCTCTCTCTTACAGAGGTCTGCTCTCACCCTGTAGAATGTTTCTCTTTTCCTACTTTTAAATGGCTTGTGCTTGTTCTCAGAGCACTTTTCCTTCCTTAACTTTAATAAATGTAAAACTTCACTACCTTCCATGCTTATTTTGTTTATTTCTTTGTTCAGGGTAAAAAACAAACAAACAAACAAACAAACAAACAAAAAAACACTAATGAAAGAATCGCTAGGAGTCTCCAGAACTCCAGAACTAGGTAACACTAGTATACATCTTCCCCTTCTTCCATGGTAATAAAACAGTATCTGCATGTGATCAGAAACAAAAGAAAGAAAGCTAATTTCCCAATCTTCTTGTGAATGAATTCTAGTCAATGAGAATTGAAATGCAGTTCCTGGAAACTTTCCACCAAAGAGAGCTGATTCATTCTTTCCTCTTTCCTGCTCCCTGTGATACAGAGTTATGATGTCCACAGCACCAACTGGGCCATGAAGAGAAAGACCACAGTTTAAGGTTCATAGGACAGTGAGCTGTACGAGTGTGAGTCAGTGGGGAAATAAAGAGCAGTGCCCTAGGGCCTCACTTACTGACTGTATGAGAGCGTGGGAAAGGGAGGGAGAGAGGGAGGGAGGGAGGGAGAAAGAGAGAGAGAACAGTTACCTGATTAAGCTACCACTGTTTCGGGATTTGGGGATTTGGGTATTTGCATCTGAACCCAACTCTACAGGGACACAATCCAAGACCAGTTGCCACCACACCGTGTTATGTAATTACATTCTACCCAAGTTGGGACAAATTCATACTAGTATTTATTATGGTTTTAGGTGGAAAGAACTAGAAAGAGAAACAGCTATTTTATTTATTCGATATTTTAATTAACCAAATTAAAACTAAAAAAAAATTCTTGGTGGTAAACGTAGGGTAGTAATCTTATATACTGTATGTGGAAGAAGGTTAAGAACAGACTCTATCAGCGATATACTGTCAGGAAATCACTTGATCTCTTGAAGCTTTGATTTCCTTATCTATACAATAAAAATATCAACACTTATTTTATTGAATTGTTTAAATAAATAAGACATTCCGTGTGGAAAGCTTAGTGGGCAGTACTAAGCACTATGTGAACGTAACAGGCTGTAATCATAAAATGGAAGAGAAACTTTATGTAAAACTCTAAAATATAAGAAATCATCTCACAAACACTCTTCCATTGGTATCTGCATGGATGTGTGCTTTGCTGGTTATAAAATAAGAAAAAATTGAAAAAAAATTAATGCTAGCTGGTAACTCAGAAACATGAACAATCCAGTGCTTATTGCCACAAACAAGATTTCTCACCTCGTTTTATATCAAAGCTCTTTACTTATTTTTTTTGTCTTTTTTTTTTTTTTTTTGAGACAGGGTCCTGCCATGCAGTTCAGGCTGGCCTTGAGCTCACTTTGTAGCCCAGGCTGGTCTCAAACTCACAAGGATTCTCCTGCCTCAGCCTCCCGAATGCTGGGATTACAGGCGAGAGCCACCACGCCCGGTTCGCTCTTTACATTTTTAATATCTTTATTTTATATTGTAGAAAACATTCAAACATGACTTTTTTGCTATCTTTCAATAAGCTGACATTAGTCCAACGTGGACTTAACCACTGATATTTCTGTCCAATATCTGAGAAACCACCTTAGAATGAGAGCTTTGTTAATTAATATTGACCTTCTGTATCTGTTTCAGCGTTTCTAGACTCAACCAAATGCAGACTGAACATACTGCTTATGACTATATATAGACTTTTTCTTGCCATTATTCCCTAAACGACCCAGTATAACAGTGATTTCCACAACATTTCTCTTAGGCATTAGGAGTAACATGAAAGCTCGCAGAAGAATGTGCACAGCTTTAAGCAAATGCTGTGCCGTCCTATAGAAAGGACTTGAGCGCCCCCTGGATGCTGGATTCCTCATGGGCCCCAGAGCTAATTCCTTTATTTGCTTTCTGCCTTAAAACTATAGTTAATGTGTTCAGTAGAGGTAAAAAGCAAAGTTGTTGTTAAGTCTTAGTCCAACAGAAAGATAAAATTTGGGGGACTGGCTTGAGTGGGAAGAGCTGGAAAGGAGGCCTTAACATGCCTGTTGAGGAGGCGGCTGTGGGAGGACACAGAAGCAGAGGACAGCTCTGTTCATGGGCAGTGGCAGTAATCAGGGCCAGGGTGAGCACCTGAACCCACTAGCACTGCTAATTTGTTTTGTTGTTTTATTTTTGCAGGGCTTTGTTATTTTGTCCAGGCTGGTGTTAACCTCCTGGGCTCAAGTGATTCCCCCGCCTCAGCCTCCCTTGTAGCTGGGAATCCTGGTGCCGCTGCTGTGCTGTGCTCCATAGTGATTTTTAATGATGAGATTTTCTAGGAAGGCAGGACTATGTGATTCTCCCAGCATCAACAGCCTCTTGACTAAGGGCAGCAAAGAAAACCTGAGGCATAAGCTCCTCAGTGTGACAAGTCCTTCTAGGAAGTACATCTTTGAATCTCCAAAGGCCTTTCTTGCAAAATTACATTTTCTGGAAAAGTTTTACATGCAATTTTAAAAATCACATGTTAGACAGGCATGGTGGTACAAGCTTCTGATCCTAGAATTTTCAGAGGCTGAGGCGGGAGATTACAATTTGAGCCCAACCTGGGAAACTTAGTGATTTAGTGAAACCCTGTTTCAAAATAAAAATTTTAAAAAAGCTAGGGAGGTAGGTCAGTGAGAAGACCCTGGATGGAGCCCCTAGTACAAAAAAATAAATAAAAGAGGAAGTCAAACATTAATGTCCTCATCAGCGTGATTCAGTGAAATTAAATCCATCAGTGATAAACACAGCAGTTCACAATGCTCTGTTTGATTTAAAGAACCTACGACATAGTCTCCCTCCTGTGTGCTCAGTAAAGTGCGGGAATGTGGATGGAGCCTTGGGGCCACTTTTCAGCTTGAGGCCTCTCCATTCATGAGCTGTTCCTCTGTATCATAATATCAATTTTTACAATTCTAAACTGATCTGATTCAATTTTTGACGCCAAAGAGCCTTGATCCCGAGGAAATACAGTAAACTATAACACAGACATTGGCAAATTCCACCACTGAGTCCACAGCACTCTACTCCTGGGCACAAAAAGCTGCATCTCTAGCCATGCCCTGATACAGAATTGGGTACTATGTGCCTCTTCTCAGAAGTCTGTGTATGAGTGTGGTACTCGAGACAGAAACAGATCTAATTCCCTGTCTATAATCAATCCTAGGAAACCTGAGATTAAACCCACTATATATACTCTTCTATCTGCATTGACAGAATAAATATCCAGGACACTTCACACATGCATGACCTTGGAGTAAACGTGAATCTATTGGAATTATTGGCCTATGCTTTTGAAAATATATTCCCAAGAAAAAAAATGCAGGAGGAAAAACTACAATAAAACCTTGGATTATGAGTAATGTTCTCTGAGTGTTCTGCAAGATGGACAAATATTTTTAATAAATTTTAATTTTATAAATGTGCAATGTCTTGCAATGTCAAAATTCACGATTACGACTAACCCAATGGTTCTTTTTTCTCCCTGCCTCTGCGTCTGTCTCTGCCCCTTCCCTCTCTGTATTTCTCTTTCTGTCTCTGTCTCTCAATCTTGCTGCAGGATTGTGGGTGATTTTCTCCCAACAGCAGGAGGTTATGGATGAGATCTCATCTTCAGAAGTGGAGACAAAATGGCAGAGGCATCGCTCACTTCAGGTAAAATTAGGACGATGCACAAAATGTGGGAAACAGTGCAAAATTCTGTAGAAAAGCACCACCCAAATAAGACTGTAGCAGTGTGAGTGAGGAACCTGTTTAACGACAATACAGTGTCACATTTCTGCAAAATCTTCCAGAGCAGGCAACAGCAAGTGTCACTGAAGAGGTTCCTTGTTAACGTTGAATGAAAAAAAAAAAAAAAGATTGCATTGAGCCAATGGACAGCAGTGATTCTGTTAGTGATGGGGAAAGTCGTGCTACACAATAACTCTCCTCTCTGCCTGGTAGCGGGCACTGGTCAACTCTACACCTTCTAAAAGTTTCTATTGTGACATCACTGAAAATGTCACGCATAGGAAGGTATTGTAAATGTGAGCTGTCAGCAAATGCACCAGAGCATTACCTTCTACGGTTAGAGCCCGAAAGCTCCAAGAGTAGCTGACTGGTAGCAGATTAGAGGATTTCCCAACTCAGGCAGGCAAAGGTAAAGAAGGAAGAGGGAGAAGAAAGAGCAGTCTCTCCCATTTCCAGGAGGCAGGCCAGCACCAGGTGTAATTTCCAACAGGTGGCATCTGTCTTTGGCACCTTCCTTTTCTGGACCCCTCTACACTTACCTGTGCCTCTCTTCCTTGGCATCTCTGCCCAGAGCCCTGGACTAGGGGACTCCATCCTCTCAGCCCATACCTTTCGCCCTTCCCCTCCTGCTCCTGACCCAAATAAAAAGCTCTTCCTTCAATGCCTTCACTGAGTCCAAACTGCATGGTCCTTAGTAAAGAGTTGAGGAATTTAAAAAATGCCCAGGGCTTAACTTCAAGTACAGCATTTTGATTCTGTTGCGCTGGGGACTCTTTTGTCCAGGGTAGCTCTCCAGGGGACTGACATTCAGCAAGGCTGAGGACCACTTGTGAAGCTGATTTGGACTAGATGCTAAACCCCTGTGACTGGGTTTGCTCCCTGCAAGAGTGAAACAGGTGATGAATACTTACTAACAGACACTGGTAGGGGTTCTGAAAAAGTTTAAGCAGCAAGTTTTAGATTTGGTGGACAGGCCAGTCCTCTTGGAATCTGCAATCAATACACCTGAGCTATTCTGACTTTCGCAACTTCTTCCTGTCTTCCCTGTCTAAATTCCCAGCCTTTGGGAAGCCCGCCTCTTGCACCCCAGCCCCTCCACCCCAGCTTCCAGTGACCCCCATGGACTCAGCTCACAAGCGAAGTAAATAAGGGTACAGTGTTGAGATGATTTCCCTCCGGATCATTTGAAAATAAGGTTCATAAACTTCATTCTCTTCCTCACGAGAATGCACCGTGGGTCAGGACTGTAGAATTTATGGGTGTTAGAGCTGACAGTCAGTTCCCTCGTTCCCATCTTTTCTCTCAGTGCAGTCTGGAACTTGCTGCTGAAGTGTCCTTGGTGGGGACCACTGGGCAGACTGGCCAGGTGTGGTGCTGCTGGGGCTTCTGTCCTGCCTCTGGCAGCTTCCTGCGACTGGCAGGTGAATTCTGGTTCCATTTCAGTAACTACAGAAATCACAGGATTTAAAGTAAAATCCCAATGCCATCCTTGAGTAGCGCCTGCTGCCTTTAGAGGTTTCAGAAAAGTGCAGACAGCAAGTGGCAATGGACCCGGCACCCTGGACTGTGTCAGATACAGTCTGCCCGTGGGAGTGCACAGGCCTTTATGGGGAAGAATTCATTCTCGAAAGGAGAATTCTGTCCTCCATCTTCAGATTCAAGGTGCCACATGGTTACAAGAGTCACCTTTACTGGGTGTTCTATCAGCTTTTTTCCCTTTAAATAGCTTTCCATTTTATGAAAGGGTACCTGAGAAACAGGGGGCCAGCCAGTTTTCCCTATGAAGGTCCTTTGAGGTCCACCAAGTCTTAAAACTGCTACAACTCGTCCCTTTATGGAGAAACACAGGCAGAAACTGGCTTATAGCATCTCAGGGCAATTGACCTGATAGCTCCCAAATGAAAATGCTGGAGAAAAACCTGTTAATTCAACTCCATAAGTTAAGACCAACGTGTTCTGCTCAAAGAAGAGAAGATGGTACGAGGTGTAATTCACGTGGGACAAGACTCTAGCCTTTTCTGGATGAACCAGCACCTGGCAGCAACTTGCACTTTCTGTGTCTCTGCAGACTCTGATCCTTACACCTAAATCTCACAAGGTGTAAATTGACCTGAAGGTCAGGCAGGATCAGATTTGTTCTTCCTCATCTCCACTGGGAAGGAGAGGCCTCAGAGTCACATTACTAAGTGCAGGGACTCAGGTGGGAAGGTTAGGGACGGTGTCTTAGCAGTCAGGGGAAGTTGAGGAAGTGCCTTTTTAATATGATGGCCTGGCTCAGTGGAAGGAGTGACCTTTTGTTTCAGCAGTATTAAAGATTGAACCCAGTGCCTCATGCACACTGGACAAGTTCTCTGCCACTGAGATACTTCCCCCCTGCCTTTTCTGTTTTATTCTGAGACAGGTTTTCATGAAATTGTCTATGCTGGCCTAGAATTTGTGATCCTCCTGCCTCAGTAACTGGAGGTCCGTGTGTGTGTGTGTGTGTGTGTGTGTATATGCGTGTGCATGCGTGTATAATATGTACATACTCAAGATAAACACCCATTTATATGGAGACCAGTGGCCCCACTGCCAAATGGACGGTGAGACCTCTTTGCAGAGGAGTAATCAGAAGTAGGTTCACCATCAGCAAGTGGTCCAGGGGCTTCCCTTCATGAAAAAATGGGGGCCACCCTCAATGTGAGTCTTTGAGACAGAGGAACTCAAGTTGGGGCACAGAGATGCACACATGGCAGCCTTGGTGATGACGTCACTGGAAGGCTGTGGCTGACAGGGCTGGTGATGTGACACCCAACACAGAGCAGGTTGGAAGAGATGGTGGTGACTTCAAGAAATGAGAATTGATATCCATGAAAACAAAAAACAACGAAATGAAAGGATGGGGCTTTTTCAGTAGGCAGCCTTGAGGGAACAGGGACCACCACCTCTCCCTCCCTGGGGAGTGCTCTTCTATCCAGGATTAGCGCTGCTCTGATGGACCTCTGTGGCTCAGGCCCTTCCCCCCAACACTGTCTGGCCTTGTTTAGAAAAATCAAAATCTGGTTCCTCTTGGCTATTCCTCAGTGAGTAGCCAGGGCAGCAATAAGTTGCACACAGGTGTGGGTGGTAGAACACAGTTACTATCATCTTTCACAGTGGGTTGCTCTCCTTGGACTGGAGAAGAGGTCAATGCTGACCCATTTCAATGGCAAAAGAGGTCGCAAGACTCAGAAGGGAGAGTGAAAAATTCTTCAAAGGGAAGAGAGGACAGGAGAGTAAGGGAAAGCTGAGTTTGAAATTTAGTATCCTGTCCATTGCACAGCTAGAGGCCTCTAGTCCCTGCGGAAGGCTGGCCTCTGCCCAACTGCATGGATGACCACCTGCCAATGATAGCCAGGATAGCTCACATCACTTCATTCATGGATGAGGTCACCCCTGCCCAGGTGAGACATTCCCAGGTCCACACTAAATGGAGAAGAAACACTCACTGGCAAAGAGAAGCAGTGACCAATGGGAAAGAGGTCATATCTCTTATACTGTTGCTGACTGATTCCTAAAGAAACAGAGTAATAGGTGGGCACAGATGCAAGTGGGGTTGACCACATGGTCAGTGCTCAGTCTGGTCCTTGATTGGGGCCATCCCCAGCTCAGGTTCATCCTCTTATTGATGAGGTCTCTTCTGGCTCTAACTGAATGGGACCATGCCACGGGCCAAAAGGTTAAGGCATTTCAACATGCACTCTCGTATTTCCAAGCCAACCAGATTGTTTTGGATCCCAGAATATTTCAGGGCAGGAAGCCACGTAACACTTGCATTTTACAGACAGCACTACATGCCATCAGAGGTACCTAGATGAGGGGGGTCACGCCATAGCAGCAACACAGACTAATGTATGCATTGCCCTCTGCAAACACCAGAGTCCAGGCCTGATTAGTTTCACTGCGAGTTGTTGCTGTAAAGCTGTCTTTAGAACAACAGACACATAAAAATTACAGCTCCCCGCAGAGCTCCAGCAGCCCACCGCTGAGCCTGGTGAGACCTTCCTGCATCTAGGGCAGGTGTCCTCTGGTTTATTACAGGAGACATAATTGCTTTTGTTACACATCCATAGGAATCTCAAAGACATTTTTTATGGTCCTCATTTTCAACACCCTACTTACCAACTTCATCCCTGATGTTTGCAAGTTCGATTGACAGTTCTTTTTCTTTCACAAGGGCACTTTCATTCTGAAAAAACAAAACGGATACCAAGAGTCCCCTAGTTTTATGCTAAATAAGTACTTTCACATGTTTAATTAATGAATCATATTAAGCAAATATTTATAAGTCCAGCCCTTTAGGACATAAATTTTCTCATTACACAAGCATATAAAAACTTAAAAGTCAAGTCTGACTCATTCGTTTGTATTCATTCAAATATTAAACTCTGCAATGTGATATTTAAAATACCCATAGCTGTGCTTTTATTCTGAGCATATTAACTCTTGTAGATCATCGTGCAATGATTCTTTGCACATATGTGTTCTATACATCAGTATACTGCATCATATTACTATATGCTACTTAATCTTTCCACTTTGGACCATGTTATTTTTCTTTTAAGGAAAATGTCTTGTTTTACCACTTCCCCCTAAACTTAACCTCCGTCTATATTCAGTGAGCTACTTACCGAATAACAAAGATCAGAACTGAACCCTTGACATGAAACGTTTGTAACAAGACCAACTACAGCAGTTAAGGCTTCCAAGTTTTTATTATCTGCTATTGGCATTAATAGAAAGGACAAGAGGAAACTGTGTACTCAGTGAAAAGAATCCTATTTGTCTAGGGTTATTTTCAAATCAAATATATTCTGTGACACTAAAGAAACAGTGGAAAATATGCTGAGTTTGTAACCTGGGTTATGATAATTCAATGAAGAGTTCATTGATACCGTAAGGGTTTATTGTGAGTCTATAGCTAATTACTACTACTAATAATGATGAAATACTAACAACAATAAGTCACAGATATCAACCTTTCAAAGAGACTCTGTCACTCAATAAAACGTACTTCCCAAGCGAACAAATTTTGAGACAGAAGTTTTCAGCTCAAATGCAGACCATAACCTAGCCCAGATATCATCAGCGCCTTGTGACTGTTTTCTGCAGTTTGCATATTTCATGCCCAAAAGGTCCATGTGTTAAAGGCTTGGTGTTCAAAGTGGTGCTCTTCAGAGGGGCTGTGAATTCCAGAAAGGGAAGGAAGGATCCACTGGGAGGTCCTTAGTCCTGGGGACTGTGGAACTCCCAGATCTTTCTCTTTCTCATTTGTTTCCCAGCCATGAAGTGAATAGTTCACTTTGTAGGTTACTCCCCACCCTTGCCATGTGGCACCACCCACCATTGTTCCAAACCAGTGGGTCTACCTGATCTTGGGCTGGAACTGCCAAACCTGTGCGCCAAAACAAATCTTTTTAAAAATAAGTTAATTATCTCAGGTGTTTCATAACAGTAATGGAAAACAGACTAATCCAATGCTCGTTATTGACTATCTTTGCCTTTAGATTCGGCACCTTTGATGTACCTGTGGTCAGTGAACTATGGGCAGCTCTTATGCTGTTTCTGCAACTGGTCGATTAAACTCAGGTAACAAGGGTGCTAGTTTGGTTCCAGGGAGAGCCTCAGTCCAAAAGGTTTCCTTATCATTAACTGATGCGATCTCAATGCCAAGCCCACTGCACAGTGCTATCATGAAGGTACAATGAATTAATGTATGTGATGTAGTTGAACAGCGGTGAGCACTTAGCTCATACAAATGCTAGCCATTACTATAGTCTCATGATTTCTTTTTATTTTATTTGGATAACATCTTATAATAAGTGCTTTCTGTATTAATTATCTGTTTAGAATTTGCATATCAGTTTTATGCTCTGGTTTCTTGAGCATCTTACTGGGTCTGCCCTGACTCTAGAATTTTATTTTTCTGTGACGCTGGCTATGGATCCTAGGGCCTCAAGCATGCTAGGCGAGTGCTTTAGCACTGAGCCACGTTCCCAGAGAGATCAGAAAGACGGAGAGGGCTGGGGGTGCAGCTTAGTGGTACAGTACTTGTTTAATACACACAAGGCCTAGGGTTCCAGCCCCAGCACTGCCAAGGGAAAAAGGACAGGTGAGGGGTAACTCAAGGAGGTTTTGTTGAAAGATTATTTACTAATTAATAAAGGCTTGGAATGTTAACTACTGAACACTTCCTGTAGGCTGTACACAGAGTTAGGCAAGACCTGGTAGTGCGGTTCCTCAGAACTAACAGGGACTGGTCTAGTGCAGGATCCCTGTTCCCACCCCAGGTTAGCAAAATCTGGGATGGTGAAGTCTTCTATACAATGATACAGGAGTTGCACAGAACTAACTCACATCCTCCCACACACTTTAAATCATTTCTAGATTACTTATAATACCTAATGCAATGTAAATGCTATTAAAATATAGTTGCTATATTATTGAGGAGATGGTAATACAAAGTCTAAACATGATCAGTACAGATATATTTCCCCCAAAGTAATGTTTATCTGCATTAGCTATCAGATCAGAAGGTCTAAATATACTGTTAGTGGTTCCTGGATTTTATGCCCCTTTACTGGAGAGGAAGCTGGAGCTTTATGGTAAAGCAATCAGCTCATGCACAATCTTTCAGGAAATGGCATAGATGGCAGTTATAATCCAGTACCTTTATTCTTCATTCGAATGCTAACACACCAAGAATCTCTCCTCTTCACTTTAGATAGATGTGAACTCAAGATCAAAATTGTCTGGCCCTCAGACTGGACTGAGCACTTCTTGCCATGCAGCTTTTCATGTCTGGCTGGAAGAGAGGTGGTCACTCTCTTCTCTTATGGACTGATTGATCCGACTTCCTGGACAACCCCAGCTGTGCTCACTCTCTGCCTCACAGTCTGCGCTCTCTACATTTACTGGCCTTGATTTGGAGGTTGGATGTGGTACACTTCCAGTGGTTGGTTCCTTTTCAGTACAGCCTCCATAGGTGAAAATGTCAGATTGTGTTATCTGCTTGCTTTTCCCTGACAGCCCTAGAAAGGCCGTTCTGATGGCCCCTGAATGCATTCCTGCTGAAGATGCCGCCACAGCTCTGCCCCAGCTCACCAAGGAGAGCCAGCCTATGCAGTTTGGCAACAACCTTTCCTCCTTAAGTGCTTCTTCTGCAATGACATCAACCCTTCTAATTTATGAATTCTCTGCACCACGCCAAGCTCCTTTTTGTTTCCTGTCAGTCAGATCGGAATGACATAGTGCTACCCTGCAATGGAATGAGTCAACAACTGTGACTGCAGAACCAGTGCTCCTAAGGCAGGAGGTGAACTTCAGAGAACATTCCACTTGCTGTCCCTTGCCAAAAATGCTATCTCCCATGCTCTGCGCCACAACAGAATCCAGGGATGGTCTTCATCTCATGAAGCCCTCGTACTCTGGAGGATAACCATGTCTCCTTCTAAAAGGATCTCAAAGTGCTCTTCTCCTTCACTCCCAAACTAAGCTAGGTCCCGGGTGATGACAGCAGGGGATGACTGGAATATAAGCAAGTTCGCCTCTGATGGCCAAGGTTAGATCAGCGCTTCCCTAAATGGGGGATGAGTGGAAAATTCCTAACTGGTGCCAAGCACGAGAGCTCCTGTGTTGACTCAAAAGGGCTAAAAATAGAACTCACTATCCCAGTGACACTGTCCAGAAATCACAAAGCTGAAGAAGGCCATTCCTCTACAATGACTGTTCACAGCAGGGACAACTGGAAATGCACACGTTGAGAACACTCATCTATGGCCCAACCAGCAGCTGCGTTCCGTTGGTGATGTTCTCTCTCCTCTGCACTCAGTCCTGTGCGTGTTTCAGTATGGTCTTGTCTTCCTGTCCTCCTAAGTATCCCATTGCAGATCTGCTTCAGGAGAGCCCACTGCGTGTTTTACACACGGCTCCCAAGGCCAAGGCCATCCACAGACTCCTGGGGAATGCTGCCTTTTATTTTCCTGGCTAGAGAATCCTGGAAAGCATGCAGCATTCATAACTCCATTAATTTCAATCAACCAGCTGTGGGCCAAGCCCCAAGCCTGCCTGCCGCACCCTAATTTTAAGATGCTTGCCAGTGAGTGTTATCGGTTCAGACAGTTGATGCTACCCTGGGAACGAGGTGGTAATAGGAAGTGAAGGTGCCTCTCCTGGTTAGCATCACCTGTGTGACTCCAGACTTGGGCATCAGCCACCCCTGCTCTTTCCTGCACAGAACACCAGAGGACCAGCCTGTGTATTCCTAAAATGGAACGCTGGGTGACCCCGAGGTGCCATTGTTCCCAGTTAACCCAGAAGTAAGAAGCCTGCACAGAACCAGCATGTTTACTGAGTGCCTACTATGTGCCAGGCAGGGTATTTCTGCCTTCAAGGAGCTCATCTCTCAGAGAGTCAGTCAATGCATAAGTAGTTATAAAACAATGGGACTCAATTCAGTGGGCCAAGGCTATTTAGGAGATTTAAACTGAGGCTGGAAGATGAGTATACAGGGAGCACCCCAAAGGAAAGGCCAGGAAAGGAGTGACATACAATCTCTCCGGGGCTTTCTGGTTAGAGTTCTTGGCTGGCTGCAAGGGTCATGAGGACAATTTCACTGTAGTTTTGAGCCCTGTCTTCCCCATCATTGATACATTTTTTTAAAAGAAGAGACATATGTATGTAAATAATAAACTACACAGGCAAGCCTAAAGGCTCTTAACTAATCTTCATTCTGTTTTTGACCTGCAGACCAGGAAAATTGAGCCATATGAGCGGGGCCATTCTCCCCCAACTCTAACAAAAAGAACCACAATGAGGGATTCAATGAAGAAATCTATGGAATTCTGGTATTACATGGAAAATATCTATATTCTTTGTGTTGTAAATTTTAAAAATCCACAGAACACACGCACACACACACACACACTGAACTGCAAAGACGTTAAGGAATTTTTCACCCTTCCCAGAAACAGTATTGCTTCTCACCCATGAATACGGTTAGGTTTAATTGAATATGGTAGAACTTGACTTTACTAGAGAAATATTTTCTTTTGTTTTTCCAAATGAACCAGCCACAAGGGGACGTCCACAGAAGAGGTAAGTCTTCAGGGTTGTTTTCATAGCACCTTTGTAAACACTGCATTTATTTTCAACATTAATATTATGAAGATTGGCCCGAGTCATAACATAGCTTGGTGGAACAATCCCTTGGGAGGCTGGCTGACCTTCTTTTTACATTTCAGTTATTATGGCTTTAAGGCAGCACTGATTCTGTGTCTTCTGAGTTAATCAATTGGTGTCATTTCTTTCACATATAATTAACACTGAGGCACTTTGTTTTTGTATAATGATCTACTTTTCAACTCAGAACTGAAATTTCATGTAATCCCACGAAAGGCAACGTATCATTCACATTGAATATTCTTCCACACATTTCAGTGTCTAACTGTATGAATTATGAGCAAAGCAAACCTTGTATTAGAAGAAATCAGGGTGACAGATGTGTAACTCTGGCCTTAATCCTTGAACATGCTGGGCTGAGTCACCGGTTAAATGAAAATGCCTCCTTTACCTAAGATGCTGTAATTAATGGGGGAAATATTGTCTCTGAGAGCTAATGAGGGAAATCCATACCTGGAAAACTACTGAGCAATTGGAAAGGACAGAGACTAATGGAGCAGAAGAGAAGGCACGCCGACCCAAGGCAATAATGCTGGGAAATTCCAGACCCCAGAGCAAGTGCAGCAGGAAGGAAGTCAGCCAATAGTGGCGTTTTTAATCCACTATGTTGCATTTAAGGAGTTTCTCGACCTTTGTTGAATTCTAGCTGCCTTGAATCACCTTCCTTAATGCATTAGTGTCACAGCACCTACACATACCTGAAAGCAAAGTGACTTCTCCCACACCCACCCCTACTGGGAAGTTGAGAAAAAGTAAATGAGATTAGCTTCTGATTATAACTAGGATTATAATCAGCACATAACAGGTCAGAGATGTGCAAGTAGCCCCTGAGGGAACAGGATCATTCCTAACCCAGCAAGACCTGGTAACAAACTCTGTCTGTTAACACAGAACAAGAAAGGACAAGTCCATTTGTCACAGGGGAACTGGTCAGCAAAGGGAGTCACCAGGGTCAGCAATAGTCGCACAGCTCTCCCAAGTGCATGCCAGATAAGGGAGGGCGATGGGACACAGCCACCAGATTCTTAAATGACATAACTTGCCTGGCCAGATTCTAATCACAGTGTAACTTCTCACAGATGGACTTCTAATGTTAAAGAGCAATTTTATCAGGCTTGTTATCATTTGTTTGCTTGTGAGAGTTCTGATTGAGAATTCTAGATTACACATCTAGGTTCTTTTAATAACTCAACCTCCCTAAATGGGTCACTTCTGGGAGGTTAAGAGAGAGGAGCTTTTGTGCCTGTAAAGATACACTTCATCCCAGAGATTGCTGAGACACAGGTTAACCAATTCTTCAGGTCCCAATGGCCTTCTAATTCATGCCTTTGATTTCAAAATACCCAAAGCTGAGTCTTGCTACTGACTGCTCTTCTGTTAAAAAGCCCAAAGTAATCCCTACCTTTTAATTAGTTCAAGTTAAAAAAAATGCTAAGTGTGGCTAAGGTGAGAACCTTAGAAACTCACATAGTTCCATGCTCCCTGGGTAGTGTTTTCCCACTGTGCTGACCGTGAACGTTTCCTACCGTAGTTCATCAAATTGGACTAAAGCACTTCTCCACATGTACTCCTTGTTTGGAATAATATTGTCTCTGCTTGTTAGCTTAATACAATTCCAATCTATTATTCAAAGTGTAATTTATGTTCCACTTGGTTTCCAAGAAACCTTGTCAATGGTTCTGTCCTAATTTTTCATTTTACTGAATTCTAGAAACATCATCGAACTTTCAGATAATTACATTCCAATATTTTACCAACTTAAATTGCTCTGTGTGTATTATTGCTGCCTACCCTACTTTACTTTCTCTGGGAAGGACAGAAATACAAACAAACCAGTCAGTGGGAAACTCTAGAATATCTATCCATGCCTTTTAAGATTTTTTTAACAGTCACCATAGAAATTAGGCACAGAATAAACCAGAAATAATTATTGCTAATTGGATAAGGTTTTGTAAATTGGAAGTATAAAAGCACAAGTAGCTCTATAAAGCCATTTGTTCATTTAATGAAAAGTTTTTCATTTTATACGCTAGACAAGTTTCAAGTGTCTCCCAACAAATTAATGCTCAAGAAGCATCCTCAGATTCCTATTTCTTAGCTTCATCTCTGAAACTGACAACCTAAAATTTCTTTAATCCCCCCACCATGTTTTTTTAGATCATATTTAGCTTTACTGTAATGAAACTGTAAAAAACTATATTGTACGTATTTCTCAAAATAAAGATTTTTAAGAGTTCTATATTTATATGACAGAGGAAGTGTTCATTTTATAAGGATTATTAAGCAGGGCTAAGGTAATTAGAAAAACTTTATCAACAATATTATCAGCCTCTCTTCAAACTATTGTTGATGTTGAGGTTTTCAGAGCAAATAGACACTAAATGGTTTTATTGCAGAATTTGCAGGGGGGCTGAGTTCTGAAGTCTGAGACTGCAATGGATTGCTATGGTCCTCCTGCTATACAACTGCTGATGCAATAGGTAACTACTGAATAAATAAATGGCTTTGACATAACTTATGTTATCCTGAAAGGCAAGCAGCTAAACAAATTAATGCTTTTTGTTTTAAAAAAAGAAAATCTTCAGTTCTCAAAAGAGCACCCGACAGAATATATCAATAAAACTTCAAACAGGAATACTATCCCGAACTACAGTAAAGAAGAGCTAAGATGTGTGGGAATGCAGTGTTGGTGTGGTGGTGAGCACAGCTCCTCTCCAAGAAGGTAGATGGGTGGAAACACAAAGAAATAACTCATAAATACAAAGTAACATTTTAAAGTGTTCATCTGTAAGGAATAATTTATACTGTTTAAAACCGTAGAGCTAAAATAAATGAAAGCTACTTAAACATGGCAGGGTTAAAGAAATGAAACAACATTGAATTATTTTCCAAAATCTCTGAATTCAAGAATGGTCAGGAGATAATTATTTTCCTGAATGTAATTTGAAAGAAAATGTGACAGATTCACTTTTAAACACGTTGCCTCTATTTTTAAAACGTTTGTGTCAGACTTTAGGGAATACAAACTTTATGATACTGCATATGTGGCTTATCTTTCACTTTTATTGTAACTATTGCTATAAAGCTTCATTTGGCTCCTTTTTGTGGTTACTTTCCTAGAAAAAGGGCTTAACCACTTCTACATAGGATTTGAAGACCACTGAGTACAATTATTTTATATTTCTACCTGTTAATATTACATAAATGTATAAATAAATATTTTAGCTCATATTCAGGGTAGCAAAAGTCAGACCCATTGGATAGTTATTTACATTGGACAAGACCACTAAGTGATTTTTAAGGAATCAGTTTAATTTTCTAGGTGGTACGTTAGTCTACTTTGGGTCAAAGTTCACAAGGAGAACTGATATCCAAAATGTTCCCCAGTGACTGCATTGTAATGAGTTTTAAATTAAGTCATATATTTCCCTTCACCTGGTCACACACTGTACCTCCAGCTATGTAGTAGCTGATGCCCATGTAGGCAGAAAGGAGGCAATTTCAGCCCCAAGAGAAATCCCATTTCATGCATCTTTGAGAAATTCAAATGCACATGGTAATACAATATATCACAGAGACAAGAGTTCGTGCCAGCACTTACCTAGCTGTGAAATTAAAAGCACACCCTTATGTGTGTGCAAGCTCACAGAGCAGGCAAGTGTCAGAAGCAACCAGAGGCTTTGTCTTGGAAGTGCCATACTATTCTGAGGTATACTCTGTTTTTAGTTCCCTGGCTGTGAATTTTTCCTTGTAGTGACTAAACATACACTCAGACTCTCTGACTTTCAAAATTTCTGTTATTGATCGCTCTGTGATGCCAAGAGTACAGAATAAAGAAAACTAGACCAGTGTGCTTTCTTCTCGCTCATAAGGAACACACATTTTCTAAAAAGCTACTTTAAAAAAGGGGGTGGTAAACTTTCAAAGTTCCAGCTTTGTGAAGAAAAACATGCCTAGCTTATCTACATTCCCCACCGAGATGGTTAGGGTTAGCAGGTACATTAAAATGCAGTCAGAATATTCCAAGAATTTCT
The DNA here is from genome assembly GCF_034190915.1 of Cavia porcellus. Taxonomy (NCBI): domain Eukaryota; kingdom Metazoa; phylum Chordata; class Mammalia; order Rodentia; family Caviidae; genus Cavia; species Cavia porcellus. The sequence continues at coordinate 36,122,465 of NW_026947504.1, read as the reverse complement.
CAGCAGTTTGCATTTCAAGATGTTCCTCCTATTTCAGGCAAATGCAACAGTTCCATGGAGACTGCAGGAATACAGAATTATGTAAGGCAGCCCTGCAGAGTATGTGAGACCGAATGTTTCTGCGAGCACCACTCACAATTCAGCACACTGGAGCGAGTAAAGGGAGGTTCCTGGGCACCCACAAAGCGCACACGCATGCTAGGGGAGACGAGGGACAGAGGCGGTTGGCTAGCGCTGGCGCCCTGGCAAAGGAGGAGGGGGGAGAAGAGAGAGAAGGCAAAGTACCGTCTTGTCCAGGCACTGAAGGCAGTTATAAGGCTTGCAGCAGCAGTGACCCATCCCGGAAGGCTGGCAAGGGACCTCCTGCATTCAGGTGTCAGCGGTAACTCCTAAGCCAGGGTGCTGGCACACGCGAAAGGGGCGCGGCGCTGGGAGCTGTCACAACTTCCATGTGGCTCCCTCGGCTACCTTATTTCTCTTAATAACTCCAGCAATCCAGGAGCCAGAGGAATGAGAGGAGGAGGAGGTGGAGAGAGAGAGGGAAGGAGGAGGAGGAGGGCCCGCTGCAGCGTTCAGGTCCTGCTGCTCCAGGGAGGGAGGGAGGGAGGGACGGCGGGCGCCAGCCCAGGGGGAGGGCCACTTGGCCCCCGGAATCCTCAGAATGAGCCAAATCAATAGTCACATAACAACGGCGCCTTCCCCAGTGCCACCTCCCTAAGAGGACGGCAGGCAGCCCGCTCCGAGCCCGCAGCCACTCCCAGGATGCGCCGTGCACCACGCAGACACGCCTGGAGAGGACGCAGGACGCACACAAAAGGAGCCGTGCTGCCGGGCCCAGCGCCCGCCAAGGCGAGCGAGGGGTCTCTTCTGCGCTCCTCTGCCTTTCTAGTTTTTGAAGAAGCAAAAATATTTATAAACGTGAGAGATACAGCCTCTCTTTCCCTGGAACTCCTGTTGGAAGCATTTGTTGTCAAGGAGCAGGATTGCTCTTTTAATAATTTGAATGCCACTAGTTTGTGTGTGTGTGTGTGTGTATAGACATAGCTGTAGAAATTTTTACATTTAAAATATAACTGTGAAATCGCTTGCCATGGCTGACACACCCACAGGAGTGGTTTAAATAATCAAAATTGAAGCCTGGGACAGGTATTTCTTCTAGGTAAATTGGCATAAAAGCTTTAGAAGACTTGATTTTTGTAGGCAATTTATAACTTTTGAAAGTCAAAGATTAAAAACGGAAGGGGAAAGGAAGCAACACTTTTTTCATGAAAGATACTTGGTATTTAAAAATACATATATTTATGTTATCCTGAAAATAAGAGATATTTATAAGATTAATTTTTATGTTGATACATCAGAGAAGAAATCCTGAAATGTATTATCAGCAGAAATATGCAATTACGCTTTGCCAAAGGTTGCACACGGACAAGAGTTGTTAAAATTAGGTAGCAATTTAATTGAGATATTTCAGGTAGATTTTAATTAGTACAGTCTATGCAGATTTACAAGTGGGCACTGGTAGAAAGCCCAAGAATATTTAATTTCCAATAAGAACAAAGTAAAATGTTGGGAATGTTTGCCCTAATCTTCAAAGTATAAGCAGAAATCTTTCCTTAGAATGAATAGATAAAGTTAGCATAATCCTTTAGGAAGGCAATTCATATTAGCTATTAATATTTTTAAATATCCTTACATTTTGACCCAACATTTCATTTCTGACCTACAATAATATGCACAGATGAATGTATAAGCATATTCAACTTAGCCTGGCTTGTAACGGTATGGAAATAGGAAACACCCTAGATTTTTAAAACTTTCCCACTCTATAGAAAGGCAATAGAGGGTACAGTGAGAATACAAAATTTTATCAAAAAACAAAGCAAACGTGTCTGGAGTGTAACTTGGGAAATGCAAACTGTTCACATAACCAACCCTTGCAGAATGGGAAATGGGGGAATTAGTTTTTTAATTTCTAAATTTCTACTTTTTTAGTCTCTGGCCAATGTTTATTTTCACCTTGTGAAAAGAAAACGCACTAGAAAGAAGGTGGGGCTTCGCCCGCCTGACTCCCAGACGGGAAGTGCTGAGCCAGCTCTTCCTGGCAAGGTTCAGGGTCCTACAAGTGATACTGGGCAGACCTCTCTGAATGAGAGATGGGGAACCTTGAATTTGAACCTTGCCCAAGAGCTATTCCTGAGACTTATGAATCCTTGAGGGTGAAATTATATTTTAACAAGCGGTGGCTAGATACACTCATGTTCATAGTGTCATTCACAATGGGCGACAGATGGAAGCAACTCAAGTGTCCGCTGATACACTCACGGATGTAGAAAATGTGCTATATATGTGCAATGAAATATTATTTAGCCTTAAAAGGAAGGGTTTTTTTTTTTTCCAGGGCCTAGGATGAAACCCAGGGGCTTGACCACACTAGGCACATTCCCTACCACTGAGCTGTACCCCAAATCAAGGAAGTTTGATACATGGTACAATATGGATAAACTCTGAAGACATTATTTTAGGCAGAACAGCTAGATACAAAAGGACAAATGCTATATGAGTCCACTTCTAGGTGGCACCCTGACTCAGCAAATTCACAGGCAGAAAGTCCTAGAATGACAGTTCTTGTGGGGGAAGGGAGAATGCTAACAGAGTTGCAATTTTACAAGATTTTAGACATTTTTGGAGACTGCACAACAGTGTAAGTATACTTAAAGATACTGCATTTAAAAATAGTTAAGATGGCTAACAACTATTTTTAGGTAAAATAGTGGACCAAGCGTATTTTCCACAATAAAAAGATAGTATCATGAATTCACCTAAGGCAAACAGTTCCCGTCCAACAGATATAGACAAAGCCAGGAAAGAGGACAGTCTCTATTTTCGGAAGGAATTGCAGAGCTTGGGGAGTCGCCACAAAACTAAACCTCTTTCCAGAATGTCTTCTTCAGGAAAAATTATTCCTCTGTATAATGTGGTTTAGGAGAAGGTTTCTTTGCCTACCTTGTAAGCAGGCGGTGGTGAGTTTGATCCCCGGTACTGATAAAAAGGAAAAAGACAAAAAAAAAAAAAAAAAAAAAAAAAGGCCTGGGGATTTAGCTCAACGGCATAAGCACCTGCTTTGCAAGTGCATGGTCATGAGTTCGATCCCCATTACCGATTGAAAAGGAAAAAAAAAAAAGAATTTTTATGGTGCACTTTCCCAGGCGCACTTGCTCTGGGAGGTGCATGAGGGCTGTTGTTAGTGTACCTGCCAGCAAGAGTGGAGGGCAAGACTGCAGAATCAGCACCAAGAAAGCTAAGTTCTCCTTCTATTCCTGGGCCCAGAGGGCACTGAAGCACCCAGAGCTACTTCCTTGGGTATCCCCAGGCATCCCATGCCCAGTCTGCCCAGGTATCAAATGTATGGTAGGATCTCCATCTGCCTAACCCAGACTCTGAGATATGCATCAGCAATGTGCAGAAGCCTGTCTTCTTTGTTACTCTTACAAGTTATAAAAATGTTATACCTGCTTGAAATAGAGATAAATGTAAAGTATCTTCATATAGCCATTTCCAGTTTCAATAATTATCAAGATCATGGCACATGACTTCATATCTCTTTTTTTAAAAAACGTTTTTCATTCATCTGTCACCCAGATTCCATAATTACATGGATTTTGTCACTTTTTTTTTGCCTTTCTCACCTTCCTCTCTGTCTCTCTCTCTGTGTCTCTGTTTCTGTCTGTCTCTTTTCTGACTTTTGTTGTTTGTTTGAACCAGGATCCAACCTGGGTCTCAGGTATCATACTGGGTTTTAGGTGTCTTGGCTGTCTATCGACAGTCCCCACTCTCTGTCCTTTTTCCCTTTCGCCATCAATTTGTCAGAACTGGCCACCTTTCCTTTAGAATATCCCACAAGAAGGATTTTCCTTGCAGTTCCTACGTCCTTTTAAGTGAAATTTAGTTTGCAAGTCTGACTCAGATTCAAGTTCAGTTCTGGGGCATAGGAACCCTCAGGTGTGATGCTGTAGTTAGGAAGCACAGGGTCTCGGGGTGTTTCATTCTTAGTGAGCTGCAATGAATCAGGTTATGGTGGCCTCATCTCCTCAACAGTAAAGCTCCTCATCAACCTTTCATCCAATGGCTTCCTCTCTCACTGATTACGTGAGCTGGCTATTTCATTGGGGCTGTAACATGATGCTTTGATTATTTTTGTCTTTTTGCATTTATCAGCTTCAATTTTTATGGAAAAAATAATTTTGGAGCTGAGGATGTAGCTCAGAGGTAGAACATTTGCTGAACATGTGCAAGGTCCTAGGTCTGTTCCTTGGCACTACAAATAATCATAATCATATTATTGCTTTATCAATTAGGGTAATTTCAATTGCATGCAATATTTATTTTGTACCAGAATGAAGGCTGAATGTTTACTCTTTTCCTTTTGGATGCTAGTTTTCCGAATAAAGACTTGGCACTACAATAGTATTCAATGAAGTTATTTTGGGGTTGTCATTCATTTTTCTACTTTTTGAAACATAACTTATAAACTGTTTTTATTTTAATATATACAATATGTTTTGGTTATCTCTACTTACCTAAGATGCTCAGTGAACCTCATCTTCAGCCTATGGGGGCCTCTTCTTATTGGCCCCTGTGTCATTTGATTATTGATTACTCTGTCCTCACTCCTGACATAGATACTCTAGGTTCACCTGGTGTTACTTTCTGCCACACATGTGGGATCATTCCTCCTTTTAGAGGTGCTGCTGCCTTCTCAGTGGGGATGGTAACCAGTCAGTACAGAAAACAGGTGCTGTTTGTTGTCTGGTGAAGGCTCCCTGAGGGAGGTGATGCTTCCCACAGAGAAACCTCCTCCAAAGAAGAAATCAATATGGGCTTTGGGCTGGGATGAAAAGAAAACTGTTCTTTTGGGGGGAACCTTCAGAAGCTGGGACTTAGACTCCAGGTAGAGGAAAATGCTCCCTGAAACTCATTTTGTGAAGGTAAATTGGCCCCTATAACATGTGGCAATGTGAGAGTCAAGAATGGAGATGCCCTGCATAAAAATTCTCCAGGAGCTGGAGGAGTAGCTCAGTGCTAACAGTTTGTACTCAACATATTCCAGGCCCTGAGTTTGATCAATAGCATCAAAAAGAAAAAAAATTCTCAAAGAAGTCCTGAAAATGGTTGGAGCAAAAGATTATGCTTTTTGAAGGCAAATAGAATAAGGGTTTACACTGTTGGCATCTGGCATAAAAGGAAACTGTGACCTCGTTGGCTGCTATAGTAAGGTGCATTTTGGTTCCCAATACTATAAAATTTTTGATATGATTTTTATTTCTGGCATGTTTTATTGCACTGGAATAAGAAACGAGCATCTAGAAAAGTCAAATGAAAGCCTAGAGGACTATTTCAGTGGAGAAAATCTTACGAGTACTCTTACTAGCATTAAGTAATTGACAACAGATGTCAGGCACAGTGCTTAGGGTTTGCACAAAATACATTCATGCAATTCTTGAAAAACCATGTGAAATAAACACTATAATCATCTCCATTTTACAGATGAAAGAATTAAGGCTCAGATATTTCACAGCTTCCACCTAAAGCTTGGAAGCGACAGTGGGACTCTAAATTTTGCCTCTTGAGCTTCTGTCCAAAGCCACTGTCTTACAAGGACTATGCAACAGTAAGTCTGCACTGTAACCCAGGTGAGGATGTGAACGTATGAACCATTAAAAACAAATTCAAACATATTTGTGGAATTATCCCATAGCTTACAAACAAGCATTGTTTTTTGAAGTACATTTGCAGAAAAATGTACAATTTTAAAACAGATGTAGTAAAACTATGTGCATCTCAAAGTTAAAATTTTTGATTGTGTTATTTCTTGATCTTCCTTAAACTGGGAACTCCTTAACTATCCCATCAGTTACCCCTGTCAGACCCAAATATCTTCAGTTCATGTCATTCTAAATGCACTGGAACATCCTGCTTCATAAAATAATAATGGTTCACATCTGTCTTCCACCGAATATCGCAGTACGCCTGCCGTGCCCCTCTGAAGTCCACCCCTAGCACTATCGATCTGCTTTGAGAACAGGACCCAGGCAACACGTCCTGAAGTGGCGTGGAGGGAAGTTCAGAGGAGTCAAACCTATTGTAGGTGGCTTTGAAACAGAAGTGAGCTTCTGGGAGCCGGATTACCATCTGTGGGAGGTCAGCAAGATACAAGTTATATCCTTGTGTCACTATTTTATTGCACAAGAAAACTATAAAAAATGGTCACAAAAGAGTCTCCTATAGACTGTCAAGGCAACCACCTGTTTATTTCGTTTCCAACATCCATGCCTCTCCTTTTTCCATGCATCTAAAAGGTGAGCTTGGACTCTGATACTACAAAGAGCACTGCCAGGCAAATATGAACAAGCTGTTACATATAGCAAGCTGAATGACGTGAAAGGGGACTGAAGGAAAGATGCAAAACAAAAATCACTGAGCTAGAAGAGACTGGTGACTACGATCACCGACATACAGATAATAGTGGCTTTGATACAGCTTTGATGTAATAACATGCACTTAAAAAACTAAGGACAAAGAAGAAACAATTGAAATATGTGCCTTTGTTCCTGCAAATGTCCTTAGATACTTATCAACTTTAAAAATGTGTAATAATCAAGTAGCAAAGTTGCTAATGATGTAAGGTCATCTATTTGCTAGTCTGCTAGACTTTGACAGTACCTTTATCTTTCTTTTAAACCAATGACTAGCATGATTGCAGGAGAAGTAGCTTTCACATGCTTCTGCATTATATGTTTAAGAGTTGACTACTCTCATAAGAGAGATTAATTTCAAAGTCATCTCTACTAGTTGAATAAACACTTGGAAACAGTTGGACAATTGATAGATCAAATTAGATATAGAAATGGGGGGAAGTTAGCAAAGATACAAAGTACATTTATCTACTTGACGTTTACTAGATGGGAAGGATGATGCCAGTAAATCATAAGCTGGGTATCAAACAATAACGTGATTTCTACTCTGAAGAAAGAAAAAGCAGTAACAACATTAACATGAGGTTCAGTTTGCACCTCGGCTGGGTCACTTATTCTAAGAGCTTCCATTTTCCTCTCTGTAAAATGAAGATTAAAATTTTCTAACTTGTAAGACTTCTAAAATTGACTATCTAATTTGGTCAAATTTAAAGAGATTAATGATTCTATTTCTAGTAGTAAAGAGGGTGCTGATAGTCCAGAGTTAAACTGCTTATAGAGATACACAAAATATCTGCATTAGACCTTCCTAATCAACCAGTTATAAGAAGTAAGGAGCTGGGTAACTCTAAATGATATTTTCAGAAAACTTATGAATGATGTTGGCTATTGAAAGTCCTACTGTCATTAGACAAAGTGAATTTTTAAAGAACAGAATATATTTATTAAGAGAAAGAAAACTTGTGAGAGAGACAGAAGGGGTTCCAAGTAGGTTGCCAGTTGTCTTTTCTAGGGACTTTTAGAGTAAAACCACAAAGTGAGATGGGTCCACAGTGGGGAAAACACAGGAACTTGCAAGGTGGGCATAAGGTGGGACAGAACCATGGTCAAAGCAAATAAGATTAATTGCTTTGACTAACTGATTAATTTGGGGGGAAATGGGGAAGGGAGTCATGTAGCAAGTGGGCATGCTTAAAGAGCAGAGACTCTTCCTGCACCAGGTTGGAATGGTGACTTGTCAGGTGATAGAGAACTACTTAGAATATCATCCCAGGATGTGGGTGTATTTGTTTGATCTTTTGTCTTAAGGCCTGGCCACAGTGGGCGGTGTCTATCTCCCCTCAGTTGCAAGATATCTGGTTTTCTACATTGACACCTTTGAGGGCCCAGTCCTGTCTGACTACCTCAAATATCTATTTTTTTTATTTTAAAGAGGATAAAACCAAGGAAAATAAAACAATAAAATCAATCAAAACAAACCAGTATAAGTAATACAAGACTTCAGACCACTGGCCCTAGACCTGCAGTATTAGTGAAACACCAAAGCACCACAGGCATCCAATTGCACTTTATCTCATTAATTATCATCACAGCCTGTGTTTCTTTGGGTCAGCATTCTGATTTGATTATTACTAAGTCTCTTTTTTTGGGTACTGGAATCAAACTCTGGACCTTGCACTTGCCAGGCAGGCACTGTGCCACTGAGCTATATTCCTGGGCTTGATTTGATTATTATACATCATACACGTGCATTGGCCCATCACAATGTATACCATAAATATCTACACATTTTATATCTCAACAAAATAAATAAATATATTTCTGTTGTTTAGGCTGCCATGTTTGTACTGATTTGTTACAGAAGAAAAAACTAGTATGAAATACTGAAACACAAATAATGGAAAATTTCCTCATTCCTTTAATAAATTATGATACCTAAATGTGAAAAAAGACCATAAAAATAGGAAAAAAAGTAAAAGAAAACCATAGTCCAATGTCACTAATGAATATGATATAAAAGGACTAAATAATATATTAATAAATAGAATCTACACAAAGAAAATAACACTTCCTTAGCCACTGGAAATTAGTTTAGTAACTGAAGGTTGATTCATTATTAGAAAATTAACACTGATAGATTGTAAGTAGAAAAAAATAATTATTTCTACAGATACTGAAAAAGCCCTCAATAAAAATTCAGTAACTATACCTATCAACAGCAAACAATATGAATTGAAAAACAAAATAAGAATTAATGAATAGTTTTTAATGTGATAAAACACTTTAGCATGACAAGTTCTTAGTCTTAAAGCCATTGATTTACTTAATGCAAAATCACTGAAATAATTTCAATTCAAATCAGGAACAAGGAAAAGATGCTTACTATCTCCATCACTATTTAATATTGTACCAGTGGTGTTAGGCAATGCAATTAAAAAAGAGAAATTTACTTCTACAAAGTGAAACAATTTCTATTTTTACATGACATGATAATATACCTTGAAAGTATAAGAAAAGTCAATGATGATGGTAGCTACTGTTATGTCGGGTTGTCTTGTGGTCAAAGACTGTGTTGCTTAAATTGTTCTGTTCTAATCTACTTTGTTATGTCCTCTTTTATCTTAATCTCTTTAAAAAATTTTTTTAAAAAAGAAAAACCAATGATGAATAACACAACTGACTCAAACAAGAATTCAGTAAAGGAGAAAAATACGAAATAAACAGTGGCCAATAACCTTCACATACAGGAACGTTAACTGTTTAGAGTGGAAAAGCAATTCCATTTATAATAGCTAAAAAGATTAAACTACATATGAATAAACCTGTCCAAAAATAGGTACAATTTCTATGAAGGAAATATTCAATAAGCTTAGACACAAACGTAGACAAAAGGAAAGCATTTTTTGGAGGGATGGGTGAGTATCATAAAGATGTCAGTTCTAGAGCCGAACATGGTGGTGCACTCTATAATTCCAGCACATAGGAGGCTGAGGCAGGAGGATCATTGAGAGTTCAAGACCAGCCTGAGCTACAAAGTGAGCGCAAGGCCAGCCTGTAGAGTGAGACAAAAAAAAGTCAGTTCTCATGACGTTAGATTATAAGTGTAATGGAATTATCAGTGAAAACAGAGTTTTGTTTTTACAGAGTAGACACGCTGATATAAAGTTCTTTTGGCAAAACAAAAGTCCAAGGAAATGCTGACAGAAGAAAATCTTTGCCAGGAGCCCAGCTCAATCAGACCTTAAAACAGATCACAAAGCCTCTGCAATGAAACTTCTATACTGGCAGAGGTACAGGCCATGACCTTGTGGAACAGATCAGAATGCTCGGGAACAAACCTAAAAACTGGAAATTTCAGTCTACTTTACTGCTGGCACCAAAAATCATGGGACATTGATATACATTCTAGTAAGTAATGAGGGATAACTATTCAGGCTATACTAAAAAATAAACTGCAAATGGTTAAATTAGATAAATTTAAAACTAAAACCATACAAGTACTGAAAAAAGTATCTCTTTAGTATCAATGTGGAACATGTTTTTAAACTATAACTAACATTACTAATAAGCGATAAGATTATACATGGTGGCAGGATAATTTTTAAGAGTTTGGAAGATAAAAACTGTAATCTTCAGGGCATAGATAGCTGAGAAACTAGGAGAAAACATGTACCGTGTGCATCACAGGTTCAGAACTCTGCAAAACTATACAGCTCAGGGCTGGGGATTTAGCTCAGCGGCATAAGCGCCTGCCTCGCAAATGCATGGTCATGAGTTTGATACCTGGTACTGGAAAAAAACAAAAACAAAAACAAAAACAAAAACAACTATACAGCTCATCCAAAACCCAACAAAAATGGAATCAACAATTTACAAGAAATATAGAAATGGTTTTTGAATATATGAAAAGTGCTCAGTTTCTCATAATCACAGAAATGTAAACTAAACAACATGGAGATGCTATTTCTTACCAATATGATTGGTTACAATGAAAAAGTGTGACAGCTTGTGATTATCAAAGCTTCGGGGACTCATCACACCCCTACCCAGCTAGTGAGAATGCAATCTGATGCAAATCTGTTGCAAGAGAATGTATCTAATAAAATATATCTGTACTTGCTTTTGATCCAGAACTCACGTATCTTGGCCTTTACCCTGAAGACGTATCTTTAGCAATGCACAAGATTATGGCATTGTTTCTAACTGCAAAATAATAAAAACCAACCTAAATGCTCATACCTATGAGCAAGGCTTAAAACATTATCTGTATTTATACAATACAGCATGATGGTTGCAAAGAAAAAGGAATAAAGATTTTTTTTTTCTTTTTGTACCAGGAATTGAGTTTAGGACCCTGCACTTTCCAGGCAGGCACTTATGCCGCTGGGCGACCTCCCTGGCCCGAATGAAGAAAATTTACATGAACTTATTTAGCACAATTTCCAGAATATATTATTAGGTGACAAAAGCAAAGTACAGAAGAGTGGTTATAGTGCAGAGTTGCAATCTTCCATAAAAGAAAGACTTTACGGAAGTACACGTGTACGTGTGCCTTTGTAGAAGGTTAGCCCAGCTAATACCTCCCCTGCACGGGGGCTGGTGGGAGTGAAATAGGAGGACATGAACTGCCACTTTTCTCAGTATGCTTTTCCGTGTGTCACCCTGTTTTAGGTATCAATGCATCACCGACTCATAAGAGTAAAGAAACCATTAAAACCAGCCCAGATGTGAAAGGGACCCCAGAGATTTCAAGGAACAAAACTAACTTTTTTGCTTGTACACAAATGAATATTAGAGTAATTCTAAAGCAAATGGCTAAGAAATCAATCCAATTTTGTAGAGAAACTTTGGAAAACAGTGTTATAACTGTATAATTCTAAGGTGAAAGACAAAAGGAACTGAAAAAAAGTGGTGGAATTAAGAGAAACTACTTTGTGTGTATCTAGGATGAAGTAAAACAATAAATATATTGTGGATTATAACAGCTGCGCTGCTCCTTGCTGGAGGAAGAGCCAGTGCTCACTGTGGAGAAGACGCCAGTATGCCAAGGAGCAGGCTAGAACACAGTGTGGCCTGGACGGAGGTCTCGGAACGCAACCCTGGTTTTAGCACACACAATCTATCACCATGGCCCACATCTATGAATTCAACCAAACATGGATCAAAACCATTTGAAAAATTGTGACTGTACTAGACATGTACTTTTACTCCTTGTTATTCTCTAAGTGACACAGTATAATTATTTACAGAGTATTTACACTGTAATAGGTATAAGTAATCCGGAGATGATTTAAAGTATATTAGAAGATGTGTACCAGTTCAATGGAAATAATATTTTATTTTATTTGCAGTAATAGAGACTGAACCCAGGGTCTTTATACTAAGCTGTTATCACCAAGTTTTTATTATTTTTTTCTTTTGAGACAGGGTCTTACTAACTCTCTAAATTACCCAGGCCAAGGTTGAATTTATGATCTGTCTGCTTCAGCCTTACAGAATGCTGGGATTAAAGGCCTACCGCCTGCCTTACATTGTTTTATATATGGGATTTCAGCATCCTTGGATTCTGGTATCCAAGAAACATGTTCCTCTTGAATACCAAGGGATCACAATTGGGTAAAAATAAGCAGATGTATGTAGAAACTTGATAAATGCCACAGATTGTTTTGTACACAAATGAGAAGATTGACTATCTTAAAGGGGAGGTTGGGAAAAGTGATTATCTATATGAAAACAAAAGTGACAGCCTACTTCATATTATAACAAAAACTAATTCCAGTTATGTTAAGAATTTAAATATGGAGTGAAATATGGTAAATATTTCAAAAGATTATGGTAATAAAATAGCATTATACCCTTTTGATGAAGAAAGATATTTGTAATAAAATCCAAAAAAATGCTCAAGAAATAGTGGTAAAACTGGTTCTCTTTAAAACTAGAAATTGAATTCATCAGAAGACACTAAAATTGAATTGAAAAGTGATAAACCAGAAGCACATGTAGCTAACACATAAATTCATAAACAGACTGATCTCAGGGTATCAAAATATATAAAAACTATAATTGATAAGAAAAACTATATAAAAAACAGAATATGAATGAGCAATTCTCAGAAAAGGAGACTCAAATTTTCCATAAACATATAAAACATACTAAATCTCAATAATTTATAAAATGGAAGTTAAAAGTTACAGCTACATAACAGTTTACACCAAGACTAGCAAAAATCAGAGTCTGACCATATCTTGTGTCAGTTGCAATGGTCACAGATTATGTCTAACTGTAATCTGAAGAATTTTGAAGAACAATGTGGAAATATAAGAAAATTTAAGGCATAGACACACTTTCAGTAACTGCAGCTCCTAAATGAGCTGGAGATGCTGCTCAGTGGTACAGAGCTCACCTAGCACATGAAGGCCTGAGCTTCCCCCTCAGAACTGCATATCTACCTGGCTGGGGATTTAGCTCAGTGGCATAAGTGCCTGCCTTGCAAGGGTATAGTTGTGAGTTTGATCCCTGGTATACAAAAAATATTGTATATATGAGAAAAACTTTGCCCAGGAGCATGTTTAAGTATGTGTAAGATTGCTTAGTTCTTTTTTTGGGGGATCTCTTTTGAGGCAAAGTTTCACTACATGGTTCAGGCTGGCCTTGAACTTACTTTATAGCCAACACTGGCCTTGAACTCACAGTGCCTCCTGCCTCAGCCTCCTGAGTGCTGGGATTACAGTCATGTGCCACCACGCGGGGGTTATTCAGCTCATTTTAAACAACAAAAACCACAAACAATCCAAATGTCTTTTAATAAAATACTAGACAGTTAGATAATGGTACATTCAGTGAATCCCAGAGAAAATAGATAAATTGGATCTCCATATATCAACATGAAAACATCTTAAAAATCTAAGTTTGAAGCTAAGGTCTAAGGTGTCCTTCAATCATAGAGCACATGGTGAGGCCCTGGGCATCATCCCTGGCACATCCCCAAAGCCCCGCAAGTTTGTATGTAGGATAACATATATGGTATGACATGTAGATAGACTAAACACAATGCAATATGCTTTTCATGTTGTTTTTACATGGCTAAAAATGTAGAAACGCTCTTGAGAACCGCAGTTGCCAGTCAAGAAGGCCCCCAAGAGTCTCACTTTCTGGTATCACTGATTTGCGAAGTTGATGCACCGCGCATTGGAGTCGGTTTGCGTCATCACTGGTTAGCAGCAGAAGTGATACCATGTCACCCGCGGACCACGTTATAAGACTGGGTCTTCCATCCTTACTGGCTGATTCTCTCTGAGCAGCTGCCGCAAGGGAGGGGTCAAGTTGCTCCGTTACAAGCAAGCTTTTCACAGACAGATGCGGTAAGAACTGGAGCCTCCAGCCAATAGCCAGCAAAGATCTCTGGCCCACCAGCACGTGAGCGAGGTGGGAAGGGAATTCTCCACAGCTGCGACTCAGTCCTGACGGGACGATAGCCAACAACAGTTTGACTACAGTGTTGTGATAGATCTGAGCTAGGGCCATTGGTTTCCACCAGCTGAGCCTCCTCCAGCCTCTTGAGCGTCAGAACTGTGCAAGGTAATCAGTGCTGCCTATGTCTTAGTTACCCTTTACTTGTAGCTGAGACAAAATACCTCATGCCCAAAGTTGGGAAAGGAAAGGTTTACTTCTTGCAGGTTTTGGAGGTTTCAGTCCACACTCAGTTGGCTCAAAGGCAGGCAGGCATGGCTGGGCTGCTGTTCATGGCGGCTGCAAACAGCAAACAAAAACCAGCAAAGAGCAAGACCCACCTTCTTCTGCCATTACATCACTTCCTGGCTCTACCCCTTTGTGGGTGGAGCACTGACACCATTAATCCAAGCACTAGACAATGAACGAATAACAAATGCACAATTCAAACTCATGAGGCATGGGGGACACAGACATAGACCATGACATTCCACCCCTGGCCCCCAGGACTCATGTACATCCTTTATACAAAAGACATTTAGTCCACCTCCAAGAGTTGCCAAAGTCCTAACAGCTTCAGCATTGCTGAAAAGTCCAAGTCCAAAGTCTCCTCCCAGATCTATGGCAAACTCTTAACTGTAACCCCTGTACAAATGAAACAAGGTTAAACATTTCTGAAATGCAAAGGCACAAGATAAACATTACCATTCCAAAAGTTACAAATGGGAATATAAAGTATTGGAAACAAAGCAAGTCCAACATCCAGCAGGGCAAACATTAAGTCCTAGAGTTCCACACTTAGTATCTGAAGCAATCTGGTTGCAAGCTCCAAAAGGCTTGGGTGATTCCACCCTCAGGGCACTTCCAGCGATTTCAGCTCCCGCAGCTTTTCTCTTAAATCTTCTCTGCTCGCTTTTTGCAGCTTCCCTTGGATCATCCATATTCCTGGCTTTTCCAAACTTCTGGGGTCTCCACTGCACCTTCAGCTTCACACTTACATCTTCACAAATGCCCTCTCAGGGGCACACTGCTTGGCCTCCCGGGCCCTTTGCAATCGAGGTGGAAGCCGTCTTGCCCTCATAATTTGTGCATTTTCCTTGCACCTAAAATCAGCATCTTGTGGATGCAGCCAAGGTTTGCTGCTAGCTGAAGCAGTAGCCAGGGTTTTCTCTCTTTTGGCTATAGGAGTCAGTTGCTTGGATCGCAGGGCTCTGTTTACCTGATTGTGAGAAAAAGCCTCTCTATGTTGCTGCCATTCTGGAACCTCATGTGGCTGCTGTCGCCATTCTGGAACATGGCACTCTGCAGCTTTTCCCTCTGAGCAAATTTTTTCACCTTTGCTGTGAGGCTGCAAGGGGTGGGGACCTGCTTCTTGGGATGCCCTGGGGCCATCTTTCTTATCTCTGTTTCCCATCAACAATCAAAATCTCAACTCTGTCTTTACAATCCACAACCTTCTTGGAATTTTCCTTCTGGCCAAACTCACAGCATTGTAAATTATCCTGCTGGGCTCTTTGCTCTTGATTTGAAACAGAGCTGGCTGAAAGCCCCCAACAATAGCCATGCCACAGCCTCAATGTTCGATTGCTTTTTAATTTCTTTTTTAAGATTAATCAGCTCATTGCCCTTTGTCTCAGTCTCAGGCAAAGTCTCTGGGCAGGAGCAAAATGCAGACAAACTTTCTGCCAAGCCATAACACACATCATGTGGATTTCAATGACCAATGCAGTCCTTCATCCCAGCAGAAACCTCCCAAGCCTGGTGTTTACCATCAGGCTTTCTATCAGCCTTCTGGTCTCCTGAGCTCTGACCAGAATCTCCTCTACAGAACAGCCTAAGCTGCTCCAGCTCTGTGCATTCAGGAGACATGTCCGAACCTTTCCAAACTCCGCCCACAAGCCATTTCCAAAGCCTCTTGAAAAACACGGCCAGGTATAGTCACAGCAAATGGCCCCCCTCCCGGTACCAAATTCTGTCTTAGTTACTTTTTACTTGTAGCTGAGACAAAATACCTGATGCCCAAAGTTGGGAAAGGAAAGGTTTATTTCTTACAGGTTTTGGAGGTTTCAGTCCACACTCAGTTGGCTCAAAGGCAGGCGGGCATGGCTGGGCTGCTGTTCATGGCGGCTGCAAACAGCAAACAAAAACCAGCAAAGAGCCAGACCCACATTCTTCTTGCCATTACATCACATCTTGGCTCCACCCCTTTGTTGGTGGAGCACTGACACCATTAATCTAAGCACTAGACAATGAACGAATAACAAATGCACAATTCAAACTCATGAGTCCTGGGGGACACAGACATAAACCATGACACCTTGTTTTGGGGTAATTTGCTAAGCAATCACACATAACACTAAGAGATGCTACAGTTTGCATCTGCAACGCCCCTCCTAGGTGTGCAGCCTCTATTAGGAGGTGATGGAAGCTTACAGGTGGCATCTAAAAGGTGGACTTCAGTGTACTGGGGCTGTTCCCTTTTTAAAATTTTTATTATCACGTTTACAATGCACAATGATTACAGTACTTATAGGAGTTGGTATACGTACATCACATATCTTAATGCTTTTTTCTTCCACTTTCCCCTCCCTCCCCTTGGACCCCTTCTCTTTTGCCAGATATCTGTCTCTAATTTTCTATGACTGATCTTTTCTTTTGATCTTTATTTATATTTTGAGTTTAGGGGACCGTGGCATCCCAGTTCTTTCTGTTACTCTTTGACCTGTGGCCATGAGGTGAGTCCTCTGGCTCCACCACACCTTGCCACCATGATGCATGCCTCTCCACAGGCCCAAAGCAACAGGGCCAATCAACTGGGAACCAAAACTCCAAAACTATGAGCCAAAATAGTTGGCTCTCCTTCTAAGGTGATTCTCTCTCCTTCTAAGGTGATTATCTCAGGCATTTGCTATCGTGATACAAAGCTGCCATTTAATACAGTACATTTTTTCTTGGGGAAGATGGCCATAAGGTCATGGAGAGGTAAATGAAGGGGCATCACAGCCATTGGAAATATTCCATTTTCAAATTAAATCTTTCAGGAAAACATGGCAAGATATTTAGGTTTATTAAATGTAGTTAATTAGCATAAATGGTTATCATTCCATTATCCTTTGTACTTTTCTACATGTTTGGTGTGTTTCACATTTAGAACACAAGAAGGTGTTGTACCCTGGTGGTAGCAAGATGCTCCTTAGCACCAGGGCACCTTGAGGTAAGTGATTTTGCCTTCTAATTACTAAATATATCAAGATTTTTCTGTAAAGGTTATAGGGCACTCTGATTCAGTAGGATTAAAAAATAGAATTTCAGAAGCTCAGTTATTTTGAGTGAGCCTGAGGTATGTAACTTGGGTTTCTCTTAGTGCAAAAGCCAAGAAAAAAAACAGGAAATAGAGAGGCAGATCTTCTGCAAAATGAAATAAGGCTGGATGAAGGGAGGAGAGAGGAAGGGGAAGAAGCAGGGGATGGAAAAGAAGTAAGATGTGTTACGCACATACACCAGTTCCCTTAATGAGAGCAATCATTATGTGTTGCAGACAGGTACTAATAAAAATTTAAACATTAAAAAAGAAAACCAAAGGTAGAAAACAAATGACATCCCTATTCCCCAGGCCCAGCTTTCCTTGAAGTAGACAGGCAGACAAATGGAAGGTATTGTCCCTTGCTCTGTTCTCTTGAGGTCTGAGGCTGCACAAGGGCCATTCCTTTGGGGAGGGTTAGCTGTGTCACTCAGTCTTCCAATCCACATGTTAATATCAGCTCCAAAACCCTCTCACAGATGCCTGGAATCATATTTGATCAAATGTCCAAGCATCCCATGTACTCGACAAGTGGATACATAAGAGTATTCATTATAGAGAGCTTGCAGTTTCTTGGTTTAGGTAATTTTGGTGATAAAATGCAAAGAATACATAGCGGGGGGGGGGAGCAGGAATGGCAGGAAACCAATGAACCTGCATTGGAACCTGTCTAATCAACACACCTGGCCGTGGAGACTGGTATCAGTTGGAAAGCTCATGGCTTAGCATATGCAGTAGGCAAGGGAGAGTTACCTAAAGACAGATTGGGAAAGAAGAACCCACCTTTTAAAAAAGAGTAAGAAGGAAGAAATGGTCAGAAGTGGTAGGTAAGGAAAATCAGAAGGGTGCAGCATCAGAAGGTAAGATCTTTCATAATCAAGTCCTGACCAGTGTTATGAGTAAACAGATTTAGGGTTGAAAAACATCCCTCCTACTTGCCAATAGGACATCAGTGCGGGACACTGTCAGTGAGGGGCTGCTGGCTGGGATGGAGGCACACCAGCAGGTCACAGCAGGTGGCAGAACAGAAAATGAGGCTAGGTGGGAGGATCAGATTAGCTAAGACTTGAGTGTGTTTACAGGGTGAGGGTTTAGAAGAATGGAGAAGCAAAAGAAATTAATTATAGAGCAGAACCCGAATGGAGTGGCTGGGTTTTGAGCAGGGGCATGAGCACACATCCACGGGCCTGGTGGGGGGAGAGTGAAAGGTGAGGAGAAGCTGTCATGCGAACTGGAGGAAATGGCTACTTTCCTTCTGACTTGTGAGAGTCTTTGAGAACTAATATGCACGTGTATAGTTTTGAGGCATAGAAAGGGTGTGAGAGATCGAGGCAGATCCTGCTTTAAAGTCTTCTTCATAAGCAAGCAGAAGGCAGGAGGCGGGATTTTCTCCTAAGAGGAAAGGGGATTTCTCATTCTCCACATGCTGGGCTGAGGACATGTACCTAACTCTTCTCTCTCCCCATCTCTGTCCTTAGATTTAGTTTAAGGTCAGAAGCATTTATCTACTAGGAGGAAACACAAAAAAGTGGAGAAAGAGTATCATAGGACAACCTTCGCAAGACCCAGAACATCACATAGGAGCCAAAACAGATCCGATGGTTTGCAGCTGTTCAATAATGTGAATTGTTCCAGAGGGGACCCCACTAATTTATCAGCAGGTGTTCCTTACTTCCCACTCTTGCAACTCTGCCAGAGGTATGATTCAGGTTTTTCCTACAGCCTCCATATGTTTGTGGTTCCTGCCCACTAGCATTTTTATACTCTTTTCTCTCTGTTTCTATGTTTACTCATGACACCAAAAAACCTTTACTATGTTTTACTCTCTCTTGGCATTACCTTAGTCCTGTCTCTTTTTTAGCTTCTGACTTAACAACCATCTTCTGTCACAAGAGCAAAGTCCCTAAGACAGAGATTTTGTTTTCTGGTTCAGAGCAAGCACTACCCAGTTTAGAGCATACCTACTGAGTCAGAGTTTTGGGTGGTCAAGATGATGGAATCTGGGTACCAGGCACACTGACACAATCAAGAGGACCCAAGTGTCATGGACAATTCTCATAAATATAGCTACAGAGTTAATGTCATAGTTATAGAGTAACTATAGTATAGGTATAGAGCAGTTATACAGAAAATGTTGACAGGGATACTAAATTCCTGCATATTTGGATATTTAAAAACTCTCAAAACAACAAAAGCATAGTTAGGTACACATACACATAACCAGTCAGCCCTTTGTATTTGTGGGCTTGGCATGTGTGCATTCAACTAATTGTGGGTTAAAAGTATTTGGGAAAAGTTTTTGAATCTGTACCTCGTGTGTTCACATTTCTTTCTCATCTCCAATCCCATAACAGTACCTTATAACAACTGCCATTGTGGCATCTGTAATGTATTATAGGTTGTAAGTCATAGGTCATCAAAAGGGAACAGGGGGATGTATGTAGGCTCTATGCAAATACTAAGTCATTTTTTAAAAAGAGCCTTGAGCATCCATAGATTCTAACATCTGTATAGGATCTTGGAAAGGAGTTTTCACCAGACATCAAGGGATAACTGCATATATTATGTACATGTGTGTTTTATGTGCCTTTAGTGGTGTTATTGTAGCTGCCTTGATGTCCTGAATCAGTTCAAAACATTTCCTTTCCACAGTCATTTTGACTTTGGAGAAGAACGAGAAGTTTTGTGGTGCCAGATCTGGTGTAAGCAGTAGTGCAGAACACATTGAATGTTTTACAAGGCTACAGTTTCACTGGGAGGCGCTTGGTGGCAGCAGTCAGCAGATTTCTGACCGTACCTTATTAGGACACTCAAAACACAACTGCTTTGAAAAGGGGCGAGAATGATGGATCAGTGTGTGTGAAATTGGGAAGTATTATGACAGGGATTAATGACAATGTATCTTTTATAATACTAATAATTTTTTAAAATATAAATTTGCTGTATTTTTCAATCAACTCTGTGTATGTGTAAGTGTAAATTGAGTCCTGAACTTGAGACAATATAATTTATTGCTCTTAATTAAATGGCCCTACATCACAAAGATGCCAATTCCCTCCAAATTAATCTATAAGTCCAGTGCAATTAAAACGTAAATCCCAATGAGATTTCCTTTCAAACTTGACAGGTTATCTTAACAGTTCAACTAGAAGCAAGACATGCTTGTAAATAGGCATGAAAAATGTTTACTAACAATGAAGAGAAAATGCTTGACATACGTAACTTTATTCTAAACTACACTAATTAGATTGGCCTGGTCCTGCCTCACATATTGGCAAATTGATCCATGAAACAAAAAAGAAAGATGGAAACAGAACTGTGTATATTTTGGGGCTCAACAAAATAAGAAAGGCAATGCTTCAAATCCATGGTGAGTGATGGAATATCCAATCAGTGATGGACCAGGGGCTGTGTATGTAGCTAAACAACAAGGTAAACTCTCTGCTCAAATCCTGCAACAAAATAAATTTCACATGAGACTTAAATCTAGACGTGAACATTAAAATTATCAAGATATTAGAGGCAAGTATATATAAGAACCATTATAATCTAAAGGAGAAAGGGTCTTTCTACTATGAATGACATTCATGCAACATGAAGGAAATAGTCATAGATGTGACTAGATTAAAAAATAAAATTATATGTGTTAAAAGACAGCATGGCCAAATTAGATAGAAATTGTAGGTTGCTATCTGCCACATATATGAAAGACACATTTCCAGCATTTCTGATATGTAATTTATCACAAAGAAATATGAAAAATACAACCTAAGGATGAAAATGAGGAAAATGTAGAAATGTACTGTTTCTTTTGAAGAATAGCAAAGAACATAAGATCTGAAAGTTTTAAAAAGTGTATTTGTGTCCACTCTGCCAAATTACCATGGATAAGCCTAAACTACAAAGTATCTGTTTCTTGGGAGAGAACTTTTAACACATAGTAATGAATAACTAATGTTAGCAAATTAGCCCATTTAGCTAATGTTGGTAAAAGACCAGGAAAGACCCTGTATTTTATTCATGAATGGTCTATATTTAATTGACTCCAAGGTAGTTTATTGTTTGCTCTGATTAGACATGAGGTCTTTTTCAATTTATTGACCAAGTATCACAGTAAGCACATATACTGTCTCTTCTTTTCCAGAATTTCCAGTCTATCAATTTACAATGTCTGTATGGCTTAGAAATGTTCTTAAGATCTCAACTGATGCACAAATCCATCAAGGGCAACGTTCACTTCTTTATGGCTCACCGCTGAGCTCCTGGAGTTCTTCCTTCTGTCTCATGAATGCTGATTGGAACATTAATTCTTCCAGAACTTTCTGAGAGTATCTTGCATACATTCTCAGAATGAAGGTGGTTAAACCTTTTTAGTCTTTGTCTAAAAATATGTTATTTTACCTGCAGTTTTGAGAGACAGTTTTCACTTGAGAGTACTATAACTGACAGTTATTTTCTCCCATCCTACCCTGCTCGATGGTGGTGTTGCTCAAGAATTATTTCTCAGTCTATCTGTTGCCCCCTTTACAGGTGGTGGCTGCAACAATGTTAGAGTGATCTGCAATTCTACTACACATTCCTTGGCTGAGAATTTTCTTTACTGACACAGATCCATTTGTTTTAAATGTGGTGATTCATATTTAAAGTCTTGGGTGTTATCATTTTTAATACTGTTTCTCTCATTTCTTTTTTCCAGAGCTCTTTATATTTGTTAGACCATCTCATATGTCTTTTAACATTTGTGATATCTTCTTTTTCTTCATCTTTCTGAGTTAAAGTATGTATAAAGTCTTCTTATATTTAGTTTGAGTTATCTATTTTATAGTTTAATTCTATTATATTTTAATTGCAATTATTATATTTTCAAGTTCTAGAATTTCTACTTATATAATAATTTTTGAGTCTTTAATTTCCGTCTTGCTATGGTTTGAATGTGCCCCACAAATTTCTTGGGTTGAGAAACTGATTCTCAATGCTGTTGAGAGGTGGGGCCTAATGGGAGATGTTTAGGTCACCAGTTATGTTTTGGGACCACAAAGCAGAAGGTCCTTGCCAGATGCTAGGCCCAGTCTTGGACTTCACAGCCTCAAGAACTGTGAAAAATAAATCGTTGCTCTTTATAAATTACCCAGCTTCAGACTCTCTGTTATAACAGCACAGAATTGATTAATAGTCTCTCTAAAAACACATCTATTTTGAATGCCACTTATAATAATTCTCCTTTCAGAAGGTTTCTGTATGTCATTCTGTTATTGTTTCTGCTGACTCTAATGCTAGGCTGTGTGTGTGTGTGTGTGTGTGTGTGTGTGTGTGTGTGTGTTGTGATTCTAAAAACAATGCATATCTTTTTCAGAAATTTATATGTAGGAAATTTTTGAAACCTGGTTTAAAACCACATTTCACATGATTCTGTTTCTCCTGCAAAAGTTCTTCATATTTAATTTCAGATTTAAATTCTTACCTTATAGGTTTTTCAGAATAAGGAAGCAATAAAATGTGAGAGATGTGGGTTGGCTAAGCATTTAAAAATCAACAGGAAAAAATTTCTGAATTTCTGTTTGCACTGGCATGACCTATTAAATTTTATTTTTAAATTATAAAACATACCAAGCACATAAAAATATACTAAGTAATTGTTATGGTTTATATCTATATGTTCGCCCAAAGCCTCACATGCTAATAGGTGGGGCTTTTCATAGGTGCTGGATTAAGGTTTTGTGAAAATGGATTAACAGCATGAACATTAAAGTACTCCACTGACTGCTCTAGGATAGCTCTGAGTGCCAATAATGAGAAGGTGCAGCCTGGATTTGGGTTGCACCACTCAAAAGGCTTGTAGCCTGGAAGAAAAGGGAAACAGAGGCTTGCTGATGCTGCTTTCTGCCCGTCCTGCTGTGGACTGTTTCTCCTCAGCCCCTCTGCCACCCTGCCCTGCCTCGGAGCCAAACAACTATGGATTGAAACCACTACAAACTATGAGCTGACCCTTCTTCCTTTAACCTACAGGACTTAGGTATTTTGTTCCAGCAACGATAAACTAACCATGACAGTAATGTAACATATATGTGTATATACCATATCAAGGTAAAATAGATGGCTTTTGCTCTATTTGTTTTACAATTTTTCTCAATTTCTAATTGTTTCAAAAGTCTCTTTTTCTTGAATAAAGTGGCAATTTGTATCACTGGAATGTAAGAATTATTTTCCAAAATATTAAAAACATGAGAGAATACTCATACATATTAAACAAACTTAGTATAAAGAGGATTAGTGGTTTGAGTGGGAGCTTGAAGGAAATGGCAAATAGGGATAAATGAGAGAAAGTGAGGGGACGTGATAAGAATAAATGAAAGCGCTGAGAACTTTACTATAGTCTGAGGCACAAATAAGTAACACTAGCAAGGCTATAATGTCTACTTGGCTGGAGTTTTGCTGTATGTGTTTATAAAAAGTTACGAACCCTCAGGAGTGCTTATCAGATTTTATGTCCATAATCTCCCGTGATGTTGTTTCAATGCAGATTGAATCAGTAACTATGGATAGTCCTGAGATCATGTATTTTCAAAACATTTGCAGGCACCATGCATGCTGCTGCTCTGGGGATTACTGTTCCAAACAGCCATTTTTCCTGATTATGGAGATACTGGAGACAGAGGGGTTCCAACACAGTGGAAGAGAGCATAGATGTCCAAGGAATTAGTTTTGGTGCAGAGGACTAAGGCACAAGCCGTGGGCAATGCAAGGAGGCTGGGCAGGGAAGGTGGAGCGCCGGTTCAGGGTCTGCGCTGTTGAGAAGTTCTGGAGTAAGACAGAACCCAGGGCACACCTGATGGGGAGGGACGCTTAGGCAGAGATATAAAGACACCAGGAGTTAAGAAGGTCTATGAATTAAAGGCTTAGTTGTCAGCTGTTGATCAGGCAGTCAATCTAGTGAAACCTACAGTAATTTTGGGAAGAACTTGTGTACAAAAGATGCCTGCCTGCAAGTCTTCATCAGTGAGACTGGGTCGGGAGGCAGTAGGGGATTCAGTTGATTCTCAAAAGAGGTACAAAGACATAGTTTCAAATGAGGATGAACTTTGACGATGGGATAACAGCACACTGAGTCACTGGCATATGGAAAGTCAGGTGGGTCAAGTAAGGAAAGGAAGTAGAGAAAACGTCTTTGTAAAAGGTTAATAAGAATGGGACTTTGTTCAAAGTGGAATGAAGTCGTTAATGGGGAGAACTGAGGGTTGACAGGAAGTGGATGCATCTGGAGTGGACACTTACTGGCGCTTTGCCCAGATTCCTTCACTGGCTGGCATGTTCACCCACAGCAGGGTGGGTGAGAATTTACACCCGTGACCATTTCTAGAGAAGAAGGGTTGTTGGCTGTGACAAGTTCTGCTTAGAGCTGCTTGGGAGGTAATATTCTCCAGTCCTGAGTGATAGCGGAGTGATAGTGAGTCCTGAGTCAGTGACAGCTGACTGATGTGGGAATGGTAATGCTCTTTGCTCCTGAACAGGACAGTTCTGCATGTCATTTATTTCCCAGGGGCTCCTTGTGGATCAAAGCATAACTAGACTTCACCAAGACCACAGGCTTACTCGGCTCCTTGCTGATTCTTGTCTTGTGTCTTTAACACTGGACAAATTTTTCCAG
The DNA here is from genome assembly GCF_034190915.1 of Cavia porcellus. Lineage (NCBI taxonomy): Eukaryota > Metazoa > Chordata > Mammalia > Rodentia > Caviidae > Cavia > Cavia porcellus. The sequence goes on along the minus strand of NW_026947504.1, from coordinate 36,097,597 downwards.
AAGAACATCCTCCTGTTCAATCACACATGCCTGAATCACTGTCATAGCTCTACTCCCACGGAGCCTGAGCTTAGACAGGTGGTTCCAGAAGTCATCCTGGTTTTGGAATCAAATCATTCACCAGACCGACCAGTGATAGGGCAGGAGATAATTATGGGGCAGCAAATGGGACCATGGCTACTGTAGCACCCATGGGAAACTGAAGACAGTCAAAAAGAAAGGATCACACGGGAAACAGGAATTTTAAAGAGAGGTATGCTTCCAGGGAAGATGGCAAATTTAGGGCAAGCAAACATTAATCAAAGCTAAGTGTAAAGGCAGAGGGTTTTCTTGACAGCATGTGAGGAATCCTTCATCTCCATCAACCAGTCTCAGGTCCCCACCTAAGGGAGTCAGTCATGTCCCCTCAGAGAAGGAGGAATTATTGGCTGTGATGAGTTTCTTACACTAAATGCAAGGCTCTGAGAAGGAGGGTATGGTATCCATTCTGCATCTCAGGATGACGATATCTAAGTAGATTCACTCAAAAACCTTCAAATTACAACTTTCTCTAAACCCCACCATCCCTGGGAGTGATTATCACCTTTTGGTTGATGAACTGTACAACCGCCACATTCTTGACTAAAGATCATGTGGAGACCTTAGATGAAGCAAGTGCTTTAGAGTGTCACATCTGTCCTCAGCATCTTCTCCACTTTTCCTATTAGCAAACTGGCCCAACAATCGCAACAAGTCGAGGCATGACCTAAAGGGAAAGAGCTGAGCATGTTAAGGAGGAGATAAAGTAAGCAAAGTTCCTTCAGGACCTGATTAACCAGTGTGACTGAGAGTGGATCCCAAAGGTGTAGATCAAGGAAAGGAACAGAATATGAAGCTACATAAGGGAGAGGTTGTAGACATGGCCTACTTTCCATGACAAAGGACTTAATGTCCTGGGAAGGCCCATAGCCACGGTTATGATATTCTACCAAAATGTTTCATAGGAACTCGGAAAAAATGATGGCCCACAATAAATGAAGGACGCCAAAGTTACTATGGTAGAATATGGCAGAGGGAAACAAAGGGCCAAAGAAGTAAGCATGTGGAATAGACATTTTCTATAAGGATGGAAGAGCAGCTGGCTTACTGTTTCTAAGAAAGGGCCCTAAGGACATACTTTTTACTAAGATGAGATGAGGAATGTGAGGGTTACATCAGATGGTGGAGAAGCTCAGTAGAGGATCTCTGATGTCTGGGAGTGAGGACTGTTAGTAGGAGATGTAAATAGGTATAGGCTTTTACAGGATTCACAGAAATGGGAGGATCACAGAATGTCTAGTGCCAAGCGATAGGATTGAGCCATCAGCCTGATTGGAATGACAGTATAATGTACTGCTTCCTGGGATCTCCTAGAGAGAGCACCATATTCCTTGAGGCAGGACATATGGAAAGCCAGTATAGGTACTGGTTAATATATATGCAACCAAAAGAAATCAGAAATGAAAGACTGAGGTAAGCCACTCCAATGGAAAGTCAAGATTCCTTGTCCAATTTTCAAACCCAAGCCGTATTTCAGACATAAAACCCACTTATCAAAGAAGAAGCTGGATCCCCGGCATTCTGCAGTATCATGGAAAGTATATAAAATAGAGACTCCCCAGTTCTTCACCAAAGGAATCCATGTCTCAATCTGGCTGACTATACATTGTAAAGGGAATACCTAAGCCTTTCTAGATGGGATATTAGATACAAGGCTATTGTAGACACTGATGCCAGTAAACTGGTTCTAACATCTATCACAGCCTGCTGCTAAGAGTAGGAACATAAGGTGTTAGGTAATCAGTGGGGTCCTGATGCAGCTCCAAATAAAGGTGGTCTCTTGAGTTCTTGGACCTCAGTGATTATTTTCTTAATTCCCAAATATAATTAGGATGCACATACTGAGTAATTGGCAAGACCCTTGCACTGGTTCCTTAGCTTGTGGAGTAAAAAAGTATTGTTAACAGGAAAGTGAAACTGCAGTCTCTAAAATACTTTCGCTCACTGCAGGTAAGACAGTAAATTGCAAGCACCATTGCATCCAGAAGGAATGGCAAAGGTTAGTGCTATTCTCACAGAGTTAAAGGATGCAAAGCTCCTTTAACTCATTCCATGCCCACCTAATTTACCAATCTCACCCACCCTGTAAATCAGACTGATCAAGGTGGATGACAATGCTCCACCCACAAACCTACCCAACTAGTAGTAGGCTCATGTGCATGAAATGGTAATATATGTGTAGACACAAACTCTGCTGTGTGGTATGCGGATATTATTTCTGGTCCATGCCAACTAAAAAGGTAGATCAGGAGCAGTTAATATCACAGGCAATTAAAAACATTATTCAAAGCCTTGTCCCAAGGCTCTGCTTGTCCTGGTCTCTGACAGTTAAGACCGAGAGATGCAAAGCACCTGCGAACACCGCTCCACTGCATTAACAAAATCATGTTAATCTGACTGGTTGAGCAAAAATTGGTATTTTAGTTACTTCCTTATTATGGGGACAAAATACCTGATATCCACAGTTAAAGCAGGAAAGGCTTATTTCAGCTCACAGTATGTAAAGGTTTCAGCCCAGAGTCAGCTGATTCCAAGGCAGGTCATGCTGGTAGATCACAGAGGAGAAATAGTCCATGGTAAGCTAAAGGCAGCAAGGAGCAGCATCAAGTCTTTCTTTCTCTTTGGTCTCATCCAGGTCACAGGCCTTCTGAATGGTGCTGCCCACACTAAGGATGGGTCTTCCCGTTTACCCAGTCTTTCAGGGGAGTTTTGAGAGTATTCTATGTAGAGTATCATGACATCTGCAAATAATGACAATTTAACTTTTTCCATTCTTATTCTTATTCTCTTTATTTCTCTCTCTTGTCAAACTGCTCTGACTCATGTTTCCAGAATTATACTGAATAGCAGCAGTGATAGTGGACTGTCTTTTTCTTGATTTTAGGTTGAAAACTTTCAGTTTTTGTGCATTTAGTAAGATGTTGGCTGTTGGTTTACTGTATATGCCTTTTATCAGATTGAGGTAAAGACCATCTATTTGGATTTCTGTAGGGTTTTTATCATGATTGAGTGTTGGATTTTGTCAAAAGCTTTTTCTGCATCTATTGAGATGATAATATAATTTTTGTCTTTAGCTCAATTGATATGGTATATTACGCTTGCTGACGCGTATATTGAACCATCCTTGCAATCCTGGGATGAATCTTAGAACCTGAGACAAATTCTGGGATGAATTGTGGTGTATAATCTTCTTGACAATTTGCTGCATTCTGTTTGCCAGTATTTTATTGAAGATTTTTGCATCTATTTTCATTAGGGTGATTGACCTGTAGTTCTCTTTTTTGTTTGGGTCTTTCTCTGATGTAGGTATTAGGGTAATACTTGCTTCTAGGAATGAATTAGAGAGAATTGCTTCCCTTTCCATTTTATTGAAGAGTTTAAGGAGTGTTGCCATTAACTCTTCCCCAAATTTCTTGTAGAATTCAGCAGTGAATCCATCAGAACTGGGGCTATTGTTTGTTGGTAAGGTTCTCATTTCATTAGCTGAATTTGAGCTATTCAGCAGTTTTACATCTTCTTAATCCTGCTTTGGTAATTCATGTTTCTAGGAATGTATCCAATTAATCTGTGTTACTGAACCTATGAGAGTAAAGTTTTTTGAAGTAGGTATTGATGATCTTCTGTATTTCCATAGGGTCTGTAGTGACTTCACCATCTTAATTCCTTATTGCACGAATTTGAGTTTTTTCTTTCTTTTTTTTATAATGTTGGCTAGGAGCTTCTCAATTTTATATATTCTTTCAAAGAATCAACTCTTCAATTCACTAATTCTTTGTATTGTTTTCTTTGTCTCAATTGCATTAATTTCTGCTCTGATCTTTATAATTTCCTCCTTTCTTTGGGCTTTGGGCTTGACTTGTTCTTTTTCTAGATATGCAGCATCTTTCAGGTGCAGCATCAGGTTATTTATGTTGATTCTGTTTTCCTAATGTGAGAATTCAACGTAATAAATTTCTGTCTGAGGACTGCTTTCATTGCATCACACAGACTGTGGTAAGCTGTATTTGCATTTTTGTTTGCTTGTAGATATTTTTAAATTCCCCCTCCCTTCCTCCTCTTCCTCCTTTCCTTCTCCTTCTCTTGCTTCTTCATACCAGGGATCAAACGCATGACCTCACAGTTGCAAGGCAGGCACTGTGCCACTGAGGTACATCCCCAGTCCTTTAATTTCTTCTTTGATTTCCTCTTTGACCCACTGATTATTCAAGAGTTTTAATTAGTTTCCATGTTTGTATGGTGTTTTTGTGATTTCTTTTGTCATTAATTTCCAATTTCATGGCACTATGGTCAGATAATATGCATGGGATAATTTTGACTCTTTTGCATTTAGTTAAACATGTTTTATTGGCTAGTATTTGGTCTATTTTACAGAATGTCCCATGAGCAGCTGAGAAGAATGTATATTTTGATGTTGTTGAGTGGAATACACTGTATACAACTTCTAAGTCCATTTGTTCACAATTTGAGTCAGTTCTATTGTTTTTTTGCTGATTTCTAGTCTAGTTGTCTCTCTTTGTGACAATGGAGTATTAAGGTCCACCATTATGATTGTATTATATCTTATTTGATTTTTCATGTCTATTAATATTTGTCTTACATAGCAAGGTGCTCCCATATTTGATGCATATATGATTGTTATCTCTTTCTCTTGAAGTTTTCTTCTAATAAGTATGTAGTGATCTTTTTAAAAATCTCTTTTGATCATTCTTGGTTTGAAGTTCATATTGTCTGCAAACAGTATTTTGACCCCTGCTTTTTTCTGGGTTCTTGTCACATGGAGTATTGTTTTCTCTCCTTTGACTTTCAGCCTATGAGTTTCCTTTTGAGTTTAATGTGTTTCTTGTATACAGCATATGGTTGGATTTTGTTTCTTAGTCCAATCTGCCAGCCTATTTCTTTTGATTGGTGAATTAAAATCATTTATATTGGCTTCCTGTTGGGACCAGTAAGATGAGCGGAGGCAGGGAATCCAGTCCCTGCCCTGCGGAACTCTGTCCCTTGCCTGGGGGCCAGGCCTCAGCTTCCTGTCAGGATTAGTGAATCAGGAGGGAGCAGGGAATCCCATCCCAGCCTGGCGGAACTCTCTCCCTCGCCTAGGGGCCAGACCACAGCTTCCTGCCAGGAATAGTGAGTCCAGCCAAGCCACAAAACCCGTCCTAGCCTGGCGGACCTCTCTCCCGCACTTGGAACAACACCTGAAGCTTGAAAATATAGGAAAACAACAAAATGAAAGACCAAAATGCAATCTCAAACATGCAGCCCATCCCAAGAAAGCCTAGGAGCCATGTGCATAGAAGAAAATATATGCCACATACCTGAAATACCTGAAATAATAGTAACTGAAATAAAGAAGCAACTCTGGGAAGCCTTAAAGGAATTCAAACTAGAAATAATCTCTCAGGTAAAAGAAGACATGATAAAAGAAATGAAGGAGATGCTGAACATATCTAAAGAAGACACAGTTAAAAAATTGGAGGAACTAAACAAAAAGATAGAATCCCTGGATGAACAATATAAGAAACAAACAGAATATATAAAGCAGATGCAAAGAGATATACAGGAAATCAAAAACTCCTCCACTGAAAGTTGTAAAAACCACCTCAATGAATGTGAAGATAGAATTTCGGACCTCGAAGACAAGATTGCAGCCAGTGAACAGGAAAGGAAAGATCTTTTAAAAATAACAAAACATCAGGAAATAACAATTCAACATCTATAAGATGACGCAAAGAGGAACAACATAAGGTTGATAGGGATAAATGAAAAAGAAGGGAACAACATAAAGGATGTCAAGATGATATTTAGAGAAATAATAGCTGAAAATTTCCCAAACATGAGATTGGAAACTGATATCAAGATCAATGAAGCATATAGAACTCCAAATAGCCATAACCAAAATAAAACTACACTCAGACACATAATAATGGCCATCCCAGAAATTGAACAAAATAATAGAATATTAAAACTGTCAGAGAGAAAAGACAGATCACCTATAAAGGAAAACCTATCAGAATCACAGCAAACTTCTCAGCACAAACAATAAAGTCAAGAAGAGAATGGAGTGAAGTATTTCAGATCCTAAAGGAAAATGATTTGCAACCTAGATGATGTACCCTGAAAAACTGTCCTTCAAAATTGATGGAGAATTAAGATACTTCCATGACAAAGAACACCTGAAAAACTACATGATCACCAAGCCAATTCTGCAGAGAATACTGAAAGACAGCTTAGATACATTTAGGAAAAAAAAAACACTAAACAAAGCAGACAATTAAACAGAACAGAAAGATAAAATGCAACAGCAGAAAGGTAACATGTCAACAATAAACCAATATATAACAGTTATAACCATTAGTGTAAATGGTCTCAATGCACCAATTAAAAGAAACAGACTGGCAGAATGGATCAAGAAAGCAACATCCAACCATATGTTGTCTACAAGAAACCCATCTAACCCAAAAGGAAATTCACAGACTGAAAGTGAAAGGATGGAAAACAATACTTCATGCAACAGGAACCCCCAAAAAGCGGAGGTGGCTATTCTGTTTACTGACAATGTGAACTTCAAGCCAATAATGATCAGAAGGGATAAAGAAGATCACTACATACCGGTTAGGGGAAAACTCCAAGAGGAAGAGATAACTATCTTAAATATATATGCACCAAATACCAGAGCACCCAGTTATATAAAACAAGTACTAACAGAAATGAAAAACCAAATTAGCAGTAACACAATTCTAACAGGAGATCTTAACACACCATTGACACCAATGGACAGATCAACCAGACAGAAAATCAGCAAAGAAATAAAAGAACTGAATCACACCTGTGAACAAATGGACTTAATAGACATATACAGAGTATTCCACCCAACAACAACAGAATACACATTCTTCTCAGCAGTACATGGGTCACTGTCTAAAACAGACCATATAGTAACTCACAGAACATATTTAAATAAATGCAAAAGAGTTGAAGTTATTCCTTGCATGTTATCGGATCATAGCTCTATGAAATTAGAAATTAATGATAAAAGATACTGCAAAAATCCCACAAACACATGGAAACTGAATAACACACTGTTGAGTAATCAGTGGGTCACAGAGGAAATTAAAGAAGAAGTTAAACAATACCTACAAACAAATGAAAACACAAATACAACTTACCGGAATCTGGGGGTTCAATGAAAGCTGTCCTCAGAGGAAAATTTATTGCACTGAGTTCCCACATCAGGAAAACAGAACAAATATAAATAAATAACCTGATGTTACACCTCAAACATCTAGAAAAAGAAGAGCAAGTCAAGCCCAGAGCCAAAAGAAGAGAGGAAACAATAAAAATCAGAGCAGCAATCAATACAATTAGAGACTAAGAAAACAATCCAAAACAATCAATGAATCAAAGAGTTGGTTCTTTGAAAGAATAAATAAAATCGATAAGCCCCTAGCCAACCTTATTTTAAAAAGGGAAAAAAATAGCTCAAATTCATGCGATAAGGAATGAAAAAGGTGAAATCACTACAGACCCAATAGAAAAACAGAAGATCATCAACACCTATTTCAAAAACCTCTACTCTCAAAGGCTTGATAACACAGAAGAAATAGATTCCTAGAAGCATATGAAGTACCAAAGCTGGGTCAAGAAGATGTAAAACTGCTGAATAACCCAATTTCTATTAATGAAATTGAAAATGTAATTAAGTACTTACCCACAAAGAAGAGCCCAGGCCCAGATGGATTCACTGCAGAATTCTACAAGGAATACAAAGAAGACCTAATGCCGACACTCCTCAAACTCTTCAATGAAATTGAAAGGGAAGCAATCCTTCCTAAGTCATTCCTGGAAGCAAATATTACTCTAGTACCAAAACCTGAGAAAGACCCAACTAAAAAAGAGAACTACAGACCAATCTCCCTAATGAACACAGATGCAAAAATCCTCAATAAAATATTGGCAAAAAGGATGCAGCAAATCATCAAGAAGATCATACACCATGGCCAAGTGGGATTCATCCTAGGCATGTAGGGATGGATCAATATACATAAATCAATAAATGTAATACACCATATCAATAGAGCCAAAACTAAGAATCATATGATCATTTCTATAGATGCAGAAAAAGCTTTTGATAAGGTCCAACATCAATTTATGATAAGAACCTTGCAGAAAATTGGAATAGATGGTCTTTACCTCAATATAATAAAGGCCGTCTATGACAAAGTACTAGCCAATATCATACTAAATGGCCAAAAATTGAAGGCCTTTACTTTAAAATCAGGCACAAGACAAGGATGTCCCTTATCATCACTCCTATTTAACATAGTACTGGAAATACTAGCCAGAGCAATAAGGCAAGAAAGAGAAATAAAAGGGGTAAAGATAGGAAAGGAAGAAGTTAAATTATCATTATTTGTGGATGACATGATATTCTATATAGAAGATCCCCAAAACTCCATTGAAAGATTCCTAGATCTAATAAATAAATTCAGTAATGTAGCTGGATATTAAATCAATACTCAAAAATTAATAGCATTCCTATACACTAACAACAAAGTCACAGAGAGATAAATAAGAGAAGCCACACCCTTCACACTAGCAACCAAAAAAATGAAATATTTAGAAATTACTGTCATGAAAGAAGTAAAAGACCTATACAGGGAAAATTATAATACACTGAAAAATGAAATTGAAGATGATCTCAGAAAATGGAAAGACATCCCTTGCTCATGGATAGGAAGAATAAATATTGTGAAAATGGCCATTTTCCCAAAACTGTTATACAGATTTAATGCAATCCCGATAAAAATACCATCAACATACCTCATAGAACTCGAGAAATCACTCCTAAAATTCATCTGGAGTAAGAAGAGACCTAGAATAGCAAGGACAGTTCTAAGCAGCAAAGGCAAGGCAGGAGGTATTACAATCCCTGACTTGAAGTTACACTACAAAGCAACCATAGTAAAATCAACATGGCACTGGAACCAAAACAGAGCTGAAGATCAGTGGAATAGATTAATAGATACAACCACAACTACAAACACACTCAACCACCTTATCTTTGCTAAAGGGGCCAAACATGTTCACTGGAAGAACGACAGTCTCTTTAATAAATGGTGTTGGAAAAACTGGCTCTCCATATGCCAAAAACTAAAACTAGATCCATGTCTATCACCATGTACTAAAATAAAATCTAAATGGATCAAAGATCTGAATATTAAAACAGAAACACTAAATCTATTGGAAGACAAATTGGGTAAAAATCTTGAAGACACAGGAGTAGGTAGAGAATTCATGAATAGGACTCAAACCACATGGGAAATACTTGCCAGAGTCAATAGTTGGGATCACCTCTTATTAAAAAGTTTCTGCACATCAAAAGAAATCTCCAGCATAGTGAAAAGAAAACCTACAAACTGGGAAAAAATCTTAGTGAACTGCCCCTCAGACAAAGGACTTTTGTCTAAAACATATAAAGAATTAAAAAAAAATCAGACCCCCAAAATTCAACGGCCCAATCCAAAAGTGGGCATCTGAGATGAATAAACAATTTTCAGATGAAGAAATACAAATGGCAAATAAATATATGAAAAAATGTTCATCATCATTAGTCATTAGAGAAATGCAAATTAAAACCACACTGAGATTTCATCTCACTCCTGAAAGAATGGCCAGGTTCAAGAAAACCACCAACAACAAATGCTGGAGAGGCTGCGGGGAAAAAGGAACTCTTCTGCACTGATGGTGGGAGTGTAGACTAGTGCAATCATTGTGGAGGTCAGTCTGGAGATTTCTCAGAAAACTAGTACTGGAAGCTGCATTTGACCCAGCTATACCACTTCTAGGCATATTCCAAGAAGAACTGAAAGCATCATACCACAGTGATATATGCGCACCTATGTTTATAGCAGCACAATTTGTAATAGCCAGATTTTGGAAACAACCTAAGTGTCCATCAACTGAGGAATGGATAAAAAACTTGTGGTATTTTTATACAATGGAGTCCTACTCAGCTATAAAGAATTATCACATTGAGACATTTATAAATAAATGGATGCAGCTTGAGACCATACTCATAAGTGAAATAAATCAAACTCACATGTATAAGTACCGAATAGTTTCCTTAGTGTAAGAAATGATAAGAATACATAAAAGTATGTGGTAATCATGATTCCCAATCATATTGATTTGAAGCCATATAATGTTTTCATTCATTAATTGCAATGGTTTTAACCTGGGTTGTTCGATTTTAGTATCTGTGATAGTACGAATAGTTATTTTGAAGAAAGCAACACAACATAAAAGGTAGCGCTGATTTAATATTATCTTGTTTTGAAATCCCATCAAGCTGTTGTACATCTGTTTCCACTGGTTTTAACATGTTGTATCTTACTATATTTTACTATATGCAATAGTATAAACAAAATTTTTTATAGGCAAAGAGACAGTATAGAAACCGTTGTTCGTTTTCTATTAGCTGGTTCTAAATACCCTGTAATTCTTTCATTCTCTTGAATGGCTTCACACTGACTTGATATGCCTGATGCTATAGCATACAAAGTTATACTCAAATAATTTAAGGAAAGAAGCAGTATGGTGACTACTATTATGTTAGATTATCTGGTTGTGAAACACAACGATGCTTAAATTGTTCAGTTCTGACCTGCGTTGTTCTGTTACAATGTCCTCTTTTATCTCAACCTCTCCCCCTTTTAAAATTAATCTATTTTTTCTCATTTTTTTAATTAAAGGAAAACTAAATTAAAAAATATCAGGACATATTATAGTAACTTTTTTGTTTTCCTATTAACCTGATTTGAACCCAATATTGCTCTCCCCATCTTGTTCTGTCTGATTATACTATATTCTATTTTGTTTGATAGTATCAAGTTTGAGGTTATAGGCAACCACTTTGAAGGTAATAAAATATACTCAGCCCATTATGGTTTGACTATTATCCTTTTTTTGAAGTCTTGTAAGGTCTCCAGTGTAGGTTTTATTGGTCTTGTTCTGTACTGTTTTGATCAATTCTATTATACCTGATGATATAGGCAACTCAGTTTAAAAACAGCAAGAGGCACAATGGTAACCACTTCTGATCACCTGGTATTCTATTTTTGCATCATATACTATGTCCATCCTTCTGTGCTAACTGACTCTGTTTTGCTTAGTCACGTTTGGTTTTATTCTCTTCAAAAAAAGTAATAAGAAATGTGGGAGTAATAAAACCCAAAAAGTGTAATTGTTATTGTAAAAAAGAGAGGAAAAGAAGGTGGACTAAGGGATATAACTGCAGGTATGTTTGAGTGTGTAGGATGGAAAACCATATTACTGAGCTTTTGTTGGATCATTGAATGGAACTGTCTCCAATATCACTATGAATGTCCACTTTATATGCTTTAATTTTGTAATTTGGACAACTGTTTCTAAGAGGACAATATGTAACCTATTAACTACTGATTTCTTACTGTAAATTTTTCTTGAAACTCTGTATTACTTGTACCCTTTTACTGCTTTTTTTTGTCCTTTTTTTTCTCTTTAAATAAAAAATCATTTATATTAATAGGTATAACTGATATGTATTGGCTTATCTTTGTCATATTGTCTTTCTGTTGTTTGTTCCGTACTTTTACCCCTCTGTTTAATTGCTTGTCCTGCTTGCTGGTTTCTTGTTCTTTCTATTGTTGTTTTTGGAATTGTGACCACTTCCATCTCTTTTTAGAATATCTTTCAGTACTCTTAGTAGGGTTAGTTTGGTGTTCATAAATTTCTTCAGTTGTCCTTTGTCATGGAAGCATATTACTTCTCCATTGATTTTGAGAGACAGTTTTTCAGGATACATCAATCTGCATTGGAAGTGGTTTTCTTTCAGTACTTGAAATACTTCACACAATGTTATTCTTGACTTGATAGTTTGTGTTGAAAAGTCTGCCATGATTCTGATAGGCTTTCCCTTATAGATGATGTTTCTTTTCTCTAGTTGCTTTTTTTATATTTTATTTTTTGTCTTTTCAAGACAGGGTTTTACTACACAGTTTAGGCTGGCCTTGAACTCACTTTGTAGCCCAGGCTAGGCTCAAACTTGGGGAAATCCTCCTGCCTCAGCCTCCAGAATGCTAAGATTACAAGTGTGTGCCATCAGACCTGCCCTCTAGCAGCTTTTAATATTCTAATCTTGTGCTGAATTTCTGGTATCTTGATTATTATATGTTGAGGTGTGGATTTATTTTGGTTAGGCTAATTGGGGTGTTGTATGCCTTGCTTACCTATATATCAAGTTTTCTTCCCATGTTTGGGAAATTTTCTGCTGCTATGTGTATAAATAGTCTTTTTATGTCATTTGCACTGTCTCCTTTTTTCATGGACACCTATCAGGCTTTTATTGTTTCTCTTCGTATCATCTGGCAGCTATTGAATTCTTATTTCCTGATTCCTTGTTATTTTTAAGAGCTGATTCCTTTCATGATCACTAGTTGCAATCATGTCTTGGAAGTCTGAGAGTCAATCTTCAGTTTCATTCAGTTTCGTTGCTAGCTTTCAGTGGAATTATTGATTTCCTTAATATCTCCTTGAATCTGTTTCATGTATTCTAATTATTTCCTGTATTGTTCATTCAAAGTTTACATTAATTTTCTATATTCCTGTATTTTTTAACCTATGTTTTCTTTGGGCATATTCACCAATTCTTTCATTATGGTTATCATTTCTGCTTTTGCCTGAGCAATTATTTCTGATCTTATTTCCTTTACAGCTTCCTTGAGTTGCTTCTTTATTTCCTTTGCTATCATTTCAGAGATTTCAGGTGTGCTATTTCCAAATTCATCCATGTCTGTCTCCTGGACTTGATCTGGATGGGGTAGAAGTTTGAGATTGCATTTTGTTCTTTCGTTTTGGCATTTTCCAAATCAGCCAGATATCAAGTTGCCTCCCATTTTGGTGGGCTGTTAGGCAGCAGCCTCACTGAGGGTTGCTGCTGGTTCTGGGTCATTGGGCACAGACAGTCAGTGCCTGTGGGCTTCACCAAGGGTTTCCAGATGATTGCAGGTTGCTTGGTGTAGGTTCCCAGTCTCTGTAGGCTTTGGAGATGGTTTCCAGGTGTGGGTTGTCCATTGCGTGCAGGCTCCCAGTCCTAGCAGGCTTCACCAAGGGTTCCCAGACGACTTAGAGTTGCTGGGCACAGACTTCCAGTCCCAGGGTTTCCTGGATGACTGTGGGTTGTTGGATACTGACTCCTGGTCCTGCAGACCTCAGAGATGGTGTTCAGGTGTGGGAAGGCCTCTGGGAAGAGCTTCCCAGTCACCAAGAGCATCACTGAGAGTTCCTGGATGACTGCAGGACCCTGGGCACAGACTCCTAGTTGCTGCAGGCCTCAGAGATGATGCCAACTTGGTGCAGCTACCTAATTCCCAAGAGCTTCACTGAGGCCTCCTGGTGGTCAAAATATGACTGCTGGTCACTCGGGATAGACTGCCATCCACACAGGCCTCAGAGATCACAGGGAAATATTTTTGATAGGAGGTACTACGAATTCCCCTAACTATAGTATAGTTAAGAATATGGTTGACTTTTTTATTTTTTCCTCAGATTCCATGCAGGTACACAATAGTAGCTACAACATCAATCTTTCTTGGATTTAATTTCATTTAAAAAACAAATCTATAGCAACCACTGTAATGATTACAACCTTAATTCCTAATTTATATGAATGTATGTTATAAAGTGTACAACACTAATTTTTATGACATTAATCCATCTAACCTGTATCATTCAATGCTTAGTGTGCTAAGCACTATTCTAGGATAAGCTACTAGTAACTTCAGGGTTTGTTTTTTTTTTTTTTTACATTATTGACCATTACAGAGGTAAATGCAAGAAGACTGAAAAAATGTTAACCAGAAGTTACTCCATTTGATGACATGTTCAATGTATTGATGTTTTTGAATGTCCTGGGAGGTAGCACATTTTCTCTCTTTGCTTTACAAGCTTCTGGATGAGGCAGATCCTGTGACTATGCTTTTAAGAAAGTATTTTCATCCTAGTTGGCAATTTTCTGCTCCAATAGGTATCCAACAAATGCTGGTGACTGAGTGACATCCTAACCCAGCTGACCACAACTGTATAAAAATACAAGTTTCTTGGCTTGAAAATAAGTGGGATTTGTTTCTTAAACCTTGTAAAGCAAGACCCTGCAACTGTTTCAGTGTACAGGTACTAGGAGTGTGTTATTTATTTCAAACCTGACAGCAAGAGACATCAAGAAAGATATTTTTCTTTTTTAGTGTACTGATGATAAATTTTGTTGGATACCAACTTTGAAAAATTCAGAAAGATATCATATTTTGAAAGCTTTACATGACGATGTTTCCTAACAATACATATATTGATGAATTCTGACAAGAGTTATGTTATTTTCTGCAGAGTCACTTAAGAAAAATGTGTCAGGCCTCCAAAAGGACTTATTGAATTGCAGTTCAGCATAGCCTCATGGCCTGATTATAATGTGGATTTTAGGCATTCTGTTCTGATTAATAAGCATGGCTCTGTCCTGCATAAATACTATTGATTTGTTTGATATGGCAAAACCTAGCTGTGACTCTGAATGTGGCCCTAGACTGAGGTGACCCTACTTTCCCAAGTGGCATTACCCCTAGTTTTCTTCATCTTAGTTAACAGCTTTACAGCTCACTCACTGTCTAGAATGACAACCAACGAGGCATCTCCAATTTGTTTTTTCCTTTCACCGCCTTCCCCAAGTCTAGTCCAGCAATATTGTGCTCTACCTTCAAAATACAGACACAACTCAATTTATAATGATTCGGCGTTGGGGACGCTGAATCATTATAAATTGACTTACCCTTGCCCTGGGGGTGAGTTTTGGAATGCAGAAATCCCACTTACTCTTTGTCAGTGAGACTCACAGGGCATCCCTGATAACTGGCACATAAAAAGGTTCCCTAATATTTGACTTACAAGTTTTTGTTTTACAATGGTGCAAAAACAAGATGCATTCCAAAGAAATCATACTTAGAATTTTAAATTTGAATTTTTTCCCCAAGGTAGTCTATGAGGCCCAATCCCCTGCCATGATACTGGGTAGCAACAATGGCTAAAGCTTCCAGGCAGCTTTGTACTCACAATGGGTAAACAACCGGTACTCTACTTGGTAACCTAGGATGCCCAGTAGATTAGGTATATTAAGTGCACTTTTGACTTACACTTTTTTCCCCTTACAGTGGGCTTATGAGGCCAGGACCTCATCATCCCTTCTCCATCACTAAAGTTGAGACTAACTGGGTTATGTCAATAGCCTTTGAACTGACCTCTTTTGTTCCATCTAGACTTTCTACTATAATCCATCTTCCAGAGAGCAGTCAGGTGACCCTTTACATATGGAAACCTAATCATACACTACCTGTATTAAATAGCATTTCTGATGTCACTTACCATATAAGTTACCCCATGGATGATGAATCCTACATAACTCTTGGGCTTTATTGATTTCTATTCTCCTCCTTGGTCCTGGGATCACAACCAGAGCTTTTTGCTATTTTTCTAACATATGAAAACCATCGTTGTCCCAGAATCTGTGCATTTCATAATCCCTTCAGCTGTGACATTCTTTCCTCTGTATTTGCACAAGTGTGTCATTTTTACACTATTCCAGTCACTTCTTCACATGGAGCTTCCCAGATTCTCCCCAGAGGGTTCCACTTCCCCTACTGACTTCTCATGGCCTTACCCTAGCTTTACTGTTTTCATAGCACTTACAAGACATTATTTGTATTATGGGGGCACTTATATCATCCCTACTGGGTAGAAGATCACATTGGTATACTTCTTATACCTCCAGAACCTACATTAGGTTGGAATATACTAGGCATGCAGACATTTATGTCATGAAAAGAATTATACAGATAGCCTGAATGTAATTTTATATAATTTTTTTTTTTAGTTTGCCTGCCTGCAACCTCTTCCATGAGGTTAGGTGTGAAAATTTCCTATTATGGTGTCATAGTAGCATCAAAAATGTTTCAGATTTTGGTTCATATTAGATTTTACTATTAGGGTACACAACTTGTATTATAAACTACTATATACATTTTGTGATGAAAATTTTAAAATGTAATTTTATCAATGAAGATTGTGACTTTCACAGTGATGGATACAGATACATACTTTAAATAAAATTAAATTCAGGAAGGATTTATTGTATCATGCAGCCAGCATGTGCTCATCATGGTATTGTCTTTAAGGATAAAGTTATATGGAAAGACATCTTGAGTGTTGTCTTCCATGTTATTCCAAAAGTCTTTTATTGGGGTGGCTCCTGGGATGTGAAGACTAGTTGGCTACTGGTGAAGGAAGAAAAGAACCCAACATGTTCTTATGGTTTTGAGCAAGCAGCTTCCATGACAGGAAGAATGGATAGTGCACTGGTGGTATTAATCAGGACATTAGGGAGCAGGTGAGTGCCCATTTGGGGAGAGGATGCTGAAGTGATAATTTTCATAGGTAAAGGATCTACTTGGTAGCCAAAAAAAGATTTGCTCAAATTCACTCTAAGGATTATTCTTAGAAAAGGGAAAACAAATGGCATATGGAATCAATGTGTTATCTTCAAGATTGGAATTTGGTAGGCATTGTTTTGGGAAACTCTAAGAAACAGTAGAAATGGAACATATCAAAATAATAAGAAAGACATTTAGAAGCTTTTGTTGACTCCAACTTATTGTCTTAGTTACTTTCCTGGTTGCTGGGACACAGTACCTGAAACCTACAGCTTAAATCAAGAGAGGTTTATTTTGGCTCACATTTTAGAAGCTTCAGTTCTTTCATAGTTGGCCAGCTCCAAGGCAGAATGCTATGGCATATGGGGATGGTGGAGGAGAGCTGGTTGCAGAATGGTAAATAGCAAGCAGTTAGCAAAGGGAACAGACAAGAAAGGAGAAAATTCTTCCAGGTGACAGCCCCAGAGATCCACCTTTTCTGACCAGACCCCACCTCCTAAGAGAAAGTCAGCTATAATCCCCAAATTCAATTACTTCCCCAAATCCCAACATTGAGCACATGAGTCTTTAGGGTGATATCTAGGTATAAACCACAGCATTCTTCCCCTGGTCCCCAAAGATTCAAGTGCATCTCTTTATGTAAAGTATATTTAGTCTATCTTTAAAAGTCACAAAAATCCTAACAGTTCCAGCACTGCTGGAAAGTCCAAGTCCAGAATCTCCTCTGAGACTCAAGGTAAACTAGCTGTGAGCTGCTATAAAAATCAAAATGATAAATGCTGCTGACACACAATGGCAAAAGATAAACATTCCCATTCCAAAAGAGAGAAATGTGGAGACAGAAAGCAACTGGGCCAAAACAAGACCAAAATCCAGCAGAACAAACATTGAGTTCTGTAATTCCATGCCCAGCACCCAGGGTAACTTATAGTGACAACAAGTGAACTCTGAGGGGTTTAGGTGACCCCATCTTTACAGCACTGCCAGTGGCTTTGCCTACTCCTTGTAGCCTTCTTCGGATGTTCTTTTCTAGCTTCTCCAACTTTCTTGGTTCTCCACTGCACTTTTGGCTTCACTCTCACATCGATCTCTCAGGGGCACACCACTTGCTCTTCCAGTCCTTCTTCTGAAATACAGGTGGGACCCTTCCTAACCCCACAACTCTTGCATTTTGAACCTGTGAAACCAGCACTATGTGAATTAGTTGAAGGTCTGCTGCTAACTTGAGCAGTAGCCAGGCCCTTTTGCATCATGGCTGCAGTGACCTCTGAGTTCTTGGATGACTGAGCTCTAAAACTGAAATTCCATTTCCTAGGTGGCCCTTCTGGAGCACAATGTCCTGAGCTCTCTTCTCAAAGTGAAGTCTTTTACTTTTGGATCACTGAACCTGTGAAGAGTGGGATTTTACAAACTCCCAACATCCCCTCAAACTGTTTTTAATATTGTCTTGCTGCAAAATACTTGGCTTCTTTTTAATGCTTTTCTTTTCAGTGAACAAGCTCTCTTTTGCTCCAGCTTTACAGAGGTCAAGAAAACTATGCTCTTCACCTGTTATTCATTAAAAGTATGATCTGTGGTTTTTTTTTTTTCTGAGGCAATCAGGGATGTAGAGACTGAACTTGCAAATGCCAAATGGGTAAATAAATGTAGGATAAAGTTTGGCATCTTTGCTTTCATTTTTTATGTATGCTTTGTTACCTTACAACTTTGAGTCAGATCCATGCTTATTCATGTAGACATGTAATCACATAACGAGTACTTGTATTATAAGGTTCACTAGCCTTAAATTAGTCTAACTTATTTCATCCTCTTTTGCTATGGCTTGTATCTAGATGATCTTCTTCCCAGAAAAAAACCTCATGCCATCATAGGCAGGGCTTTTCAGAGGTGACTGAATACATGGAGTGTGATGCTGAGATGCAAGATGAGATGCTGGGATTAAGCATGCCCCATCCTAGTGTGGGTGGCACCACCCAAAGGTGGGTATCCTGAGTGAAATACAAAAGAAGGCTTGCTAGCTTGCTTCTGCTACTGCCTTCCTGCTTTGCTATTACTTTTGATGTGTTGCTACTGCCTGTTCTATGATGCCCTAATGCCATGCCAACCTGGCTTACAGCCAGACAACTATGGACTGAAAACCTCGACACATTGTGACTCCCCAAAATTTCCTGCTTTAACTTTGGGTGTTCGTTATTTTGTCTTAGCAATAAGAAAACTAAGACTTTCAAGACTGCAAAGCCAAAGTAAGAGTAACTAAAGTAGTTTTTAGGAGGATGGGGATTTACAGAGACATCAGTTACCAACTTAGACAATGTCCAGTTTCACCCTCCCATGGAACGGGGCCTACAGCTTTTTACACATTGTCCTAATCCTGAAGTCGTCCTGTATTCCAGAAAAAGCAGAACTCAAGATCATCCCAGAATAAGATCATCTCCCAATAGCTCCATGACAGGAACCAAGTGCTATCCCCATTGAGCAAGAATAATCATTTCCTAGTAACTGAATTGTACCCCCCGCCCCCACCATGAAGATTTTGCTGGATACACAAAACCAGGACTAGAATAGTGATCAGCCCACCAGAGCACCCCATAAAACTAGTCTCTTTCCATTTGTGAAGGGGTCAGTATGATCCTTTTCTTTAGATCTGTGTCTCCTTTAGTTCCTCAGACTGAAGCTCTGTCCCTATTCTGTCTCACTTTACTAAGTCACTTTCCTTTGTCAGGACTGTCCCCTCATTAATTTTCTCTTATTTTTCCAATTGAAGGTTTTTGTGATGTAAATTTGTGTTAAATGCCTGAGTTTGTGTAAATTTGTGCTAAATGCCATGATAACTGAAGGAGGAACCATGCTAATCAGTGACACTTCTGTCTATGAATTTGAGGTACCTATTATAGCATTTATCAGTTTCGTTAGTTGTCTGGCTAGGACCATTTCAAACATTACTATATCAAAACTTATAATATGTATCCAAATGGTGAGCCTTCCAATATGTAAAGGAATATTTAATATACTCATTCTAAAAACACTTACTCCTTAATTTACGTAGGACAAGAGCCACCCAGAGAAGGTCTGGGGGGAGCTGTCATCTCAGTTGTAGGTTCCTGTGGTGTTAAGAATTTGGTGTTTTTTTAAATCAGTATTCTATATATATCTCAAAATGAAATCACCACATACCTCAAGGAAGGTGGACCCTGAAGAAATTAGCAGCCACAAAGGACAAACTGTGTGATACCGCTCATATGAGGGACCAAGAATGACCAAACTCATAGGGACACAGCATAGGAGTGAGGTAGTCAAAGACTGAGCGTAGGGAGGAATGAATGGCTCTTATTTAAAAGATACACAGTTTCAATTTCTCAAGATAAGAAAATTTTGGATATGCATGAAGTGACAATTATAAAATATAAATTTACTTAGTGTTACTGAATTGATGATTCATACTTAAATATGAATAAATATGATTAACATGACAAAATTTTACATTTATTTCATTAACTTACTGTAGTCAATATTTTTCAAATAAAAAAAATTTGAAAAGGAAAACATTTTACAAAGCAAAATCAGGTCCCAGATGGGTGCCTGCAGGAAGAGTGTTAGTCCACGCTCTGAGCCTTCTCCACTGCTCAAAGGATGGTGGAGCCTGCAAGAAGAAGGTAAGGACACATACCTTTGCTGGGTGGACCCCCTCAAGCCCCAAGACCCAGGACAAAAGCTGGGCCCCGGCCCACAGGTGCACACACGCTTTTGGAGGGGAGAGTAATCAGGGAGACCATAATACGGAAGCATCTAAATTAGCAACGAGGAGCCAGCAGTTGGACTCTGAAGACCTCCACCAACAGAAGACCAGTCCCAGCCCCCCCGGCCAGATCAGCTCCACCTAGGACATTTCTGGGATCTCACCTGGACACCATCACAGAGCTGTAAACACCAGAGGTATTTTACTACTGTTACTCTCCTTTGTCTGATGGATCAGCCCTCTCCTGTCTGGCTGAATGTCATTTTGTTTTGTTTTGTAGTCTGTGGTTATTTTTGTATTTGGTTTTTCTTTTTCCTCTTTCCTCTCTCTAGCTTCATTTTTTTCATTGTTTAGCTTTCATGCATGTCTTTTCCATTTTATTCTTGATCCTTCTTCTCTCTTTAATCAACTACTTCTTGAATTTAAACCAAGTGAGTAATTATTGTCTGTATCATTTCTGATTTCTTCTTTACATTCTATTATTTCTTCCCTGTGTCCTCCAGTTTTCCCAAAACTTGAGTGACCATCCATTGGCTTCCAGTCTTGACTCCACTGTATCTGATCTCATGCATCACTTTAGCCTGTCTCCTACCCATTTTAACCTCGCCATCCTTACTCTCCTGCAGAAGTGTAAAATTACTCCAATAAGGGGAAAAACACCACATACTAGTGCATAGTATGTGTGTATGTGTGTGTATTATATAGACAGATATATATATATATATATATATATATATATATATATATATAGTTATAAAACGTTAGAGTTTGCTTTTGAGCATGGAGGTAGTAGCTTAATGATTACTCCAGTTAGTAGGTGGGCTGTACTTGAAACTATTCTTATTACTAACTGTTCATTTTAGCTAAGGTGTCATGAATGTTATGAACAGTTTTTCTCACATGATAACACTGTGATTGTATGGGATCATAATCAGCACCACAGCCCAGAAACAAAGGATTGGGTACTGAGCCAAGTAGGAATTTTATATCTTTTACAAATTGGGAAGGTAGGTTCTGGGGACAGCTGTAACCAACCACCTACATCTAGAGGACATCCCTGAAGAATGGACATCTCCCAGGGAAGCCTCAATACTAGTGATCAAACTATATATCATAATAAATTCATAAGTATCATCATAGAAAACAAAGTAAGATTTAAAAAGAGAAAATGACAAGATGCAGAAGCAAAATGTAAGCCCAGACCATCCAGTCCACAGAGGACAAGCCCAGAACTCAATGAGATAGAGGAAACTGGAACTCAAACACTGGGACTTCCTGAAATGATAGAAATGGAAGGGAAAAGGCTACAGAGAAAATAATCCATCAGGTACAAAACAAAATGATGCTTAAAATCAAACATATTAGAAAAGACACAGATAAAAGAATAGATGAGCTCAGGAAAATGATGGGCGAAAATGCCCTATATAGGAAAGAAATGGGATTCATGAAAGAGATCCAAACAAATTCAAGAGATTAAAACCTCCACTGAAAGTACATGCAACAGACTGAACAAAGAGAGAATAGAATTTCAGATCTTGAAGCCAGAGTTGTAGCTAGTGATCATAAAAAGGAAGATATCTTAAAAATAGCAAGGGACCATGAAAAAAATCAATCAACAGCTACAAAATGAAGCAAAGAAGAATAACAGCAGATTGACTGGGGCCAATGGGAATGCTGGAGACAGTGCACATGCCATAAAAACCTCTTCACAGAAAAACTGGCAGAAAACATCCCAGGTGTAGATAAAAAATTTGAAACACAAATAAATGAAGCTTACAGAACTCTAAATAGCTATGGGCAAAATAATCCTACGCCAGGACATATAATAAACAAGATTTCAGAAATTCAGCACAAGAACAGAATATTAACATCTGTTAGAGAAAAGAAACAGTTCACCTATAAAGGAAAGCCTATCAGAATCATGGCAGACTTCTCAACCCAAGCCATCAAGTTAAGAGGAGCATGGAGTGAAGTATTTCAAGAACTGAAAGAAAACAACTTCCGACCCAGATTGATGTATCCTGAAAAAGTGTCTTTCAAAATCAGTGGAGAAATAAGATACTTCTGTGATAAAGAACA
Organism: Cavia porcellus; assembly: GCF_034190915.1. Classification (NCBI taxonomy): domain Eukaryota; kingdom Metazoa; phylum Chordata; class Mammalia; order Rodentia; family Caviidae; genus Cavia; species Cavia porcellus. Next base: position 36,075,196 of record NW_026947504.1, on the reverse strand, counting down.
ACTGAAGAAATTTATAAACACCAAACCAACCCTACTAAGAGTACTAAAAGATATTCTAGGAAGAGATGGAACTGATCACAATTCCAAGAACAACAAAAGAAAGAAACCACCAGGCAGGGCAATCAAGTAAACAGAATGGAAAAGCAGGGAACCAACAGGAGAAAAATACTATGACAAAGATAAGCCAATATGTATCATTTATAACCACCAATATAAATGGCTTCAACTCACCAGTCAAGAAACAGACCAGAAGAGTGGATCAAGAAACAAGATTCAACAGTATGCTGCATACAAGAAAACACATTTAATTAAAAAAGAAATTCATAGATTAAAAGTCAAAGGATGGAAATCAGTCTTCCATGCAACAGGAACCCAGAAAAAAGCAAGGGTAGCAATTTTGTTTTCAGATGATGTGAACTTCAAACCAAGAATGATCAAAAGAGAAAGAAGGTCAATACATAGTTATTAGGGGAAATCTTCAAGAGGAAGAGATAATAATAAAAATATGTATGCAACAAAAATGGAAACACCTAACTATATAAGACAATTATTAATAAATATGAAAAATCAAATAAGCAGCACAATTGAAACAGGAGGCATTAATATCACATTGTCACAAGGAGATAAATCAACTACACAGTCAGCAAAGAAATATCAGAACTGAACCAAACATGTGAGCAAATGGATACAAAGTTAATCTGCCAAAATCAATAATATTTCTGTACAGAAACAAGAAATTCACTGAAAGAAAGATTAGGGAAACCACACTCTTCAGTATGAAAAGTATCTAAATAGTATCTTAAAAAATGAAACAGGAATCAATCTAACAAGAGAAGTAAAGGATTTATATATTGAAAACTTACAGTACTCTGAAAAAGGAGATCAAAGTGGATATCAGAAAATGTAAAACTTTTTTTTATTTAAATGGAAAAAGAGAAAAAACAAAACAAAACAAAGTGGTGTAAGGGTACAAGTAATACAGAACTACAAAAAAACCAGTAAGAATCACCAGTTAATAGATTACATATTATCATCTTAGAGATAGTTGCTCAAGTCACAGTATCAAAGCATACAAAGTAGACATTCAAACAGTGAGACTGCAAACAGTTGTGTTCAATGATCCAAACAAAAACATTAATGTGGTCAGCTATTTAACACCCCTAAACACACTTGCTGTTGTATCTTTTAGAGCACTTTTTTTCCTTCTCTTTTTTACAACAAAATTTACACATTTTGGGTTTATTACTCCTTATTTCTTATTACTTTTTTCGGGAGAGAATAAAGTCAAATATGGAAAAACAAAGCTGTCAGTCAAAACCAAGGATAGACATAGCACATGATGTAAAAACACAGTACAAGGTTATCAACAACGGTTACCATAATGTCTCTTGTTTCCTTAAAAAGAATTGTCTATCTCATTAGGTATTATAAAATTGAACAAAACAGTAGAGAACAAGACCAATAAAACTTAAGCATTGTAAACATTACAGGATTTCCAAAGGAGACAATAGTCAAACCAGAATGGGCATCTTAGTGAATCTTATTGCCTTCAAAGTAGTTGCCTATACCCTCAAACTTGATACTATCATACAGAATGAAACAGTCTAATCAGTCAAAACAAGATAGTGGGAGTATTACAGGACTTCAAAATAAGTTACTAGGAAATTTTAAAAAGTTACTATTATATATCCTGCTAATTTTTTAAATTTTTCCCCTTAATTAAAAATACCATAAAAAATAACTAAATAATTTTTTTAATGAATAAGGGAGAGATTGAGATAAAAGAGGACATAACAATATAACAATACAGGTCAAAGCATGACTATTTCAGCAACCTGGTGCTTCACCACCAAATAACCCGACTTAATAGTAGTTACCATAGTGTCTGTCTTTTTCCTTGAAATATTTGAATAAAACTTCATATACTATAGCTTCAAATATTTCCACATCAAGAAGCCCAGAATAAAGCCTTTCTAATTAATAAGTGAAAACTTTATAAGGCTTCAAGGCCACATAATGGGGAATCATGATTACCACATATTTTTATATATTTGAATCATTACTTACATTAGGGAAACTATTTGGTATTCACACATGCGAGACTGATTTATTTTACTTATGAGTATGGTCTCAAGCTGCGCCCATTTATTGATAAATATCTCAATGTGATCCTTCTTTATAGCTGAGTAATACTCCATTGTATAAAAATACCACAACTTTTTTATCCATTCCTCAGTTGATGGACACTTGGGTTGTTTCCAAGATCAAGCGATTACAAATTGTGCTGCTATAAACATAGGTGCACATATATCACTGTGGTATGATGCTTTCAGTTCTTCTGGGAATATGCCTAGAAGTAGAATAGCTGGAATAAATGGGACTTCCAATCCCAGCTTTTTGAGAAATCTCCAGACTGACCTCCACAAAGGTTGCACCAGTCTACACTCCCACCAACAGTGTAAGAGAGTTCCTTTTTCCCTACAGCCTCTCCAGCATTTGTTGGTGGTTGTTTTCTTGATCCTGGCCATTCTTTCAGGAGTGAGATGGTATCTCAGTGTGGTTTTAATTTGCATTTCTCTAATGACCAATGATGATGAACATTTTTCATGTATTTATTTGCCATTTGTATTTCATCTGAGAACTGTGTATTCATCTCAGATGCCCATTTTTGGATTGGATCTTTGAATTTTTGGGGTCTGAGTGTTTTTTAATTCTTTATATGTTTTAGACAAGAGTCCCTTGTCTGAGAGAGAGTTCACTAAAATCTTTTCCCAGTTTGTGGGTTTTCTTTTAACTATGCTGGAGATTTCTTTTGATATGCAGAAACTTTTTAATAAGAAATGGCCCCAGTTATTGATTCTGGGAAGTATTTCCTGTGCAGTTTGAGTCCTGTTCATGAATTCTCTACCTACTCCTATGTCTTCAAGTTTTCTACCCAATTTGTCTTCCAATAGATTTAGTGTTTCTGTTTTAATATTCAGATCTTTGCCCCATTTAGATTTTAATTTAGTACACGGAGATAGACATGGGTCTAGCTTTAGCTTTCGGCAAATGGAGAACCAGTTTTTACAGCACCATTTATTAAAGAGACTGTCATTCTTCCAGTGAACCTGCTTGGCTCCTTTATCAAAGATAAGGTGGTTGAGTGTGTTTGTAGTTGTGGTTGTATCTTCTAATCTATTCCATTGATCTTTGGCTCTGTTTTGATTCCAATACCATGTTGATTTTACTACTGTTGCTTTGTAGTATAACTTCAAGTCAGGAATTGTGATGCCTCCTGCCTTGCCTTTGCTGCTTAGAATTACCTTTGCTATTCTTTCTAGGTCTCTTCTGGTTCCAGATGAATTTTAGGAGTGATTTCTCTAGATCTATAAGGTATGTTGATGGTATTTTTATTGGGATTGCATTGAATCTGTATAACAGTTTTGGGAGAATGGCCATTTTCACAATGTTTATTCTTCCTATCCATGAGCAAGGGATGTTTTTCCATTTTCTGAGATCATCTTCAATTTCTTTTTTTAGTGTATTATAATTTTCCTTGTATAGGTCTTTCACTTCTTTCGTAAGAGTAATTCCTCAATATTTCATTTTTTTGCTTGCTAATGTGAAGAGTATGGTTTCTCTTATTTCCCTCTCTGTGATTTTGTTGTTCGTGTATAGGAATGTTATTGATTTCTGAGTATTGATTTTGTATCCAGCTACATTACTGAATTTATTTATTGTATCTAAGAGTCTTTTAATGGAGTTTAGGGGGTCTTCTATGTAGAGTATCATGTCACCTGCAAACAATAATAATTTAACTTCTTCTTTCCTATCTTTACCCCTTTTATTTCTCTCTCTTGCCTAATTGCCCTGGCTAGTACTTCCAATACTATATTAAATAGGAGTGGTGATAAAGGACATCCTTGTCTTGTGCCTGATTTTAAAGTAAAGGCTTTCAATTTTTGGCCATTTAGTATGATGCTGGCTGTTGGTTTGTCTTAAATGGCCTTTATTATATTGAGGTAAAGACAATCTATTCCAATTTTCTGTAAAGTTCCTATCATGAATGAATGTTGGACCATATCAAAGGCTTTTTCTGCATCTATAGAAATGATCATGTGATTCTTACTTTTGGCTTTATTGATATGGTGGATTACATTTATTGATTTACGTATGTTGAACCATCCTTGCATTCCTGGGATGAATCCCACTTGGTCATGATGTATAATCTTCTTGATGATTTGCTGCATCCTATTTGCCAATATTTTATTGAGGATTTTTGCATCTGTGTTCTTTAGGGAGATCAGTCTATAGATCTATTTTTTAGTTGGGTCTTTTTCAGGTTTTGGTACTAGAGTAGTATTTGCTTCCAGGAATGACTTAGGAAGGATTGCTTCCCTTTCAATTTCATTGAATAGTTTGAGGAGTGTCGGCATTAGGTCTTCTTTGTATTTCTTGTAGAATTCTGCAGTGAATCCATCTGGGCCTGGGCTCTTCTTTGTAGGTAAGGACTTAATTACATTTTCAATTTCATTAACAGATATTGGGTTATTCAACAATTTTACATCCTCTTGATCTAGCTTTGGTACTTCATATGTTTCTAAGAATCTGTCTATTTCTTCTGTGTTATCAAACCTTTGAGAGTAGAGGTTTTCAAAATAGGTGTTGATGATCTTCTGTATTTCTACTGGCTCTGTAGTGATTTCACCTTTTTCATTTATTATTGCATGAATTTGAGCTTTTTCTTCCCCCTTTTTTAAAATAAGGTTGGCTAGGGGCTTATCGATTTTATTTATTGTTTCAAAGAACCAACTCTTTGATTCGTTGATTCTTTGGATTGTTTTCTTAGTCTCTATTGCATTGATTTTTGCTCTGATTTTTATAACTTCCTCTCTTCTTTTGGCTTTGGGCTTGACTTGCTCTTCTTTTTCTGGCTGTTTGAGGTGTAGCATCAAGTTATTTATTTGTATTCGTTCTGTTTTCCTGATATGGGAACTCAGTGCAATAAATTTTCCTCTGAGGACGGCTTTCATTGCATCCCACAAATTCTGGTAAGTTGTATCTGCATTTTCATTTTCTTTTAGGTATTGTTTAATTTCTTCTTTAATTTCTTCTGTGACCCACTGATTACTCAAGAGTGTGTTATTCAGTTTCCATGTGTTTGCGGGATTTTTGCAGTATCTTTTATCATTAATTTCTAATTTCAGAGCGCTATGATCTGATAACATGCAAGGGATGATTTAAACTCTTTTGCAATTGTTTAAATATGTTCTGTAAGCTAATATATGGTCTATTTTAGAGAATGATCCATGTACTGCTGAGAAGAATGTGTATTCTGATGTTGTTGGGTGGAACATTCTGTATAAGTCTATCAATTCCATTTGTTCGCAGGTGTGATTCAGTTCTGTTATTTCTTTGCTCATTTTCTGTCTGGTTGATCTGTCCCTTGGTGTCAATGGCATATTAAGGTCTCGTGTTACAACTGTGTTACTGATAATTTGAGTTTTCATTTCTGTTAATAGTTGTTTTATATAACTGGGTGCTCTGGAGTTTGGTGCATATATATTTAAGATAGTTATCTCTTCCTCTTGGAGTTTTCCCCTAATGAGTATGTAGTGACCTTCTTTGTCCTTTATGGTCATTGTTGGTTTAAAGTTCACGTTGTCTGCAAACAGAATGGCTACTCCCACTTTTTTTTTGGATTCCTGCTGCATGAAGTATTGTTTTCCATCCTTTGACTTTCAGTCTGTGAGTACCCTTCTGGGTTAGATGGGTTTCCTGTAAACAGCATATGGTTGCATTTTGTTTCTTGATCCATTCTGCTAGTCTGTTTCTTTTGATTGGTGCATTGAGACCATTTACATTAATGGTTATTACTGTTAAATGCTGGTTTATTGTTGACATGTTATCTCTCTGCTGTTGCATCTTTATCTTTCTGTTCTGTTTAATCATCTGCTTTGCTTAGTGGTTTTTTCCTTTGTGTATCTAAACTGTCTTTCAATATTTTTTGCAGGGTTGGTTTGGTGTTCATGAAGTTCTTCAGCTGTTCTTTGTCATGGAAGTATTGTATTTCACCATCGATTTTGAATGACAGTTTTGCAGGATACATCAGTCTAGGTTGGAAATCATTTTGCTTTAGGATCTGGAATACTTCACTCTGTGCTCTTCTTGAGTTTATTATTTGTGCTGAGAAGTCTGCTGTGATTCTGATAGGTTTTCCTTTATAAGTGATCTGTCTTTTCTCTCTGACAGCTTTTAATAATCTATTCTTGTGTTGGATTTCTGGGATGGTGATTATTATATGTCTGGGTGTAGTTTTATTTTGGTTATGACTATTCGGAGTTCTATATGCTTCACTGATCCTGATGTCGGTTTCTGATCTCATGCTTGGGAAATTTTCAGCTATTACTTCTCTAAATATCCTCTTGACATCCTTTATGTTGTCTCCTTCTTTTTCATTAATCCCTATCATTCTTATGTTATTTTTCTTTGCATCATCTTGCAGTTGTTGAATTGTTGTTTCCTGATTCCTTGTTATTTTTAAAAGATGTTTCCTTTCCTGTTCACTAGCTGCTCATATTTGGATTGGGTCTTTGAATTTTGGGGGCCTGAATTTTTTAATTCCTTATATGTGCTAGGTATAAATAATCCTTTGTCTGAGGGAGAGATGGCTATAATTTTTTCCTACTGTGTAGTTTGTCTTTTCCCTCTGCTATTTATCTCCTCTGATGTGCAAAACTTTTTAATAAGATGAGATCCTAGTTGTTGATTCTTTGAAGGGTTTCCTGGGCTGTTTGGGTTTTGTTCCTGAAGTTTCTGCCTACATCTGTGTCTTCAAGATTTCTACCTACTTCCTCTCCCAATAGACTTAGTGTTTCTATTTCAATATTTAGGTCTTTGGACCATTTTGACTTTAGTTTACTGCATGCGTCTAGTTTTAGTCTTTGGCATGTGGAGAATCAGTTTTTCCAGCACCACTTATTAAAAAGGCTATCTTTCCTCCAGTGGACACATTTGGCCTCTTTGTCAAAGATAAGGTGGCTGAGTGTGTTTGTAGTTGTGTCTTCATCTTCTAATCTGTTCCATTGGTCCTCAGGTCTGTGTTTTTTATTGTTGTTTTTGGGGTTTTTTTTGCCAGTGTCATGATGATTTTATCACAGTAGCTTTGTATACTTTCAGGTCAGAAATTGTGATGCCTACTGCTTTGCCTTTGTTGTCCAGGATTGCCATTGCTAGTCCACATCTCTTTTGCTTCCAGAGTAATTTTAGGAATGATTTCTCTAGTTCTGTGTGGTATACTAATGGTATTTTGATCATTATTGCATTAAATCTGTATAACAATTTAGAGCATATGGCCATTTTCACTATGTTGGTTCTTCCCATCCATGAGCAAGCGATAGATTTACATTTTCTGGAAGGACTGAGGATATCTCAGCAAGCAGGAGAGCATCGCAGGTTCCAGAAGCCCCGCGGCCTGTGGTAAGTGCTCAGCGCACTCTGCCCAAAGCCCAGACTGTTTGGGACCCTCCAGGCTTCCGGGTGCAGTGAAGTGGGTAAGTGGTTTGAGGCATCTACATCCGCCTCCCCATCCTGGCTGCGCTTGGAGAACTGTGGAGCTTCCAACAAGTAGGCAGGGGCACGCTATCCCCAGAGACCAGCCTATTTGGGACTCCTGCACTTCACCATCGATGTGCAGAGGAGGGGCTGGGCGGATCTGGGGCACCTACGTCCGCCTCCCCATGTGTCTGGAGGACTATGGATATCTCAGCAAGCAGGGGAGCATCACAGGTTCCAGAGGCCCTGCAGGTTCCAGAGGCCCTGCGGCCTGTGCTAAGTGCTCAGCGCACTCTGCCCAAAGCCCAGACTGTTCGGGACCCTCCAGGCTTCCAGGTGCAGTGAAGTGGATAAGTGGGTTTGAGGCATCTACATCCGCCTCCCCTTCCTGGCTGCACTTGGAGAACTGTGGAGCTTCCAACAAGCAGGGGGGCGCACAGTGTCCCTGAAGCCCAGCTTATCTGGAACTACGGAGTTCTAAACCGGCAGAAGAGGGCCATTGGTTCTACTGGCCCAGTGACTTGGGGTTACAGGGTGCCAGAGTCTCAGGAGCTGCGAACATAGAAGGGGATTTCCAACAGACCTTGAGGAAGCTTGAAATAACACTTGAAACACAGAAATATAGGAAAATGACAAAACGAAAGACCAAATGTATGTACAACCTCAAACCTCCAGCCCATCTCAAGAAACCCTAGGAGCAATGTATATAGAAGAAAATATATGCCATTCACCTCAAATATCGGACACAATAGCTACTGAAATTAACAAGCAACTCCAGGAAGCTTTAAAGAAATTCAAACTTGAAATAATCTCCCAGGTAAAAGAAGAAATGATAAAAGAAATGAAAGAGATTCTGAATATATCTAAAGAAAACACAGTTAAAAAATTGGAGGAACTAAACAAAAAGATAGAATCCCTAGATGAGCAATATAAGAAACAAACAGAATATATAATGCAGATGCACAGAGATATACAGCAAATAAAAAACTCCACTGAAAGTTGTAAAAACCACCTCAATGAAAGTGAAGATAGAATTTCAGACCTTGAAGACAGGATTGCAGCTAGTGAATAGGAAAGGAAAGATCTTTTAAAAATAACAAGGAATCAGGAAACAACAATTCAACAACTGCAAGATGATGCAAAGAAAAATAACATAAGAATAATAGGGATTAATGAAAAAGAAGGAGACATAAAGGATGTCAAGAGATTTTCGTAATTTTAGCCCAATTTCTAAAGCCTGCAAAACTGGCTTAGATGCTATTTTGTTGGATTCCTGTATTTAGGAAACTCAATGTCTATATTCTATCAAATGGCACTTTATTCCACCATAAAGTCAGTCAGATAAACTACAAAATGTAATTTCAAGGCCAACTCCATTTTTTTTCCAGGGGTGATCCTAGCAACTCAAGTAGCCTCTCAGCTGAGTGTTAACCAGAGAACTCCCCAGTGCTCACCACAGAGACACTCAATAAATATTTGTGGAATGAATAAATGAATAAAAACTTCAAGATCCTAGGCCCTTAGTCCTTTAAATCCTTGGAGTAAAAAAATCTACAGGACACAAGTGGCAAGATTTATTCGCAAAAACAGTCTTCCCTGAGCCCTTGGTTTTAGGGGCCTGGAATTTCTCTCAACATCACTCTGACCTTTCTAAACCAACCAGGAAAGAGATCATACATTGCCACTTGTAGCAACTCCGCTGTTGAGAGCTTGCTTACTGGAGTTACTCTTTTAGGAAATAATTGGACATTTGGTGTAATATACATATATATATATATATATATATATATATATATATATATATGTAAATACAGTAAAAACATTAATTTAGATTTGTTGACAAGTATAAAGTAACAGACTCATCTATATATACATACATATGTATAAAAATAATATATGAAAAATATATTAATATTTTATATACATAATTTTTTTTAAGAAAACATCTCATTAAGGTGTCAGGGCGGCCTTGAACTTGTGATACCCTTGCATCAGCCTCCTGAGTAGCTCAGATTCTAGGCATGTGCTACCATCCTTGGCTAGGGCTCTCTTCTGGAACACACTCTAGACAGGCTTTTTTGAGTCCTCTTGTCAACTAGACATTATCCTTGGGTCTCAACTTCATCCTGGGAATAGATAGTGAGAATCTCCTCCTCTCTTAACATATGATCACCTAACCTGCCTTCTCCAAGAATCCCCCTCCTGGTCCCCTTTCTTAGCACTTATGCATCCACTGGTCCCCTCACTGTACTTATTGGGGGCTATTAAGCCCATTTCTCTGCTGTGATTGGAGGTGAGCACCATCTCTTTCTCCCACTGTAAAAATCTTGATGCTCATCGTATGCCCTGAATAACATCCTTATCATCTTAACAAGTGTCAGAATAATTTTTTTCTTTAACAAAAGAAGTGATTTTTTTCTGTCACAATTCCTATATCTTGACATGTTCTTTCATTTGTACTTTTGTTCATTCTATCCGTGTAGTATTCAAAATGAATTTTAAACTTGTTCATTCAATTTATCCATATAAAGCACTCTGAGGAGGTGATTTCTTTATCCTTCTCACACTTACTGAGGTCTCCTGTGCTGTATCATAGGCTTTTTCATAAAATGTGCCATATACCCTGAAATAGGGTTCCCCATTTGAGACTGAGAGGGACAGAGATGACCTCACCTAGTATGAAGGAGTTGAAAGGTATGATCAGAAAATTCAAATATTGAGACTGAGCATCTTTCTAGTCTGGTAGATGGCTTGCTTTGGCTCACAATAGGAAAAGATGGTATTCTACATACTGATGGTTTGATCACCTGTTGACTTGACACACGCTAGCTCTACAATGCAGTTCATTTGTCCTTAACTACAGGTAAAAGGACAAACAGCCATGGGTTAACAAAGGGCTGCAGCAACAGTAGGCAACCAGTAACTCGCCTTAAAGACGTCAGTGATGGAGCAACTCATGAGATTGGATGGGGCGGCTAAAGGAATTTGCTATTCTCCTCCTCTTTCCAAAGGGGTAGAGAAAGATAAGTTATAAAAGGATGGAAGCAATGGAATGTTTCCCAGTTATCCCTGCCAACTCGCCTTTCTGACCACCTCTCTGGCTGGCTACAAAACATCTCAGGAGTCTAAGGATGTGGAGACCCAGCACGCAGGCCTGCTCTGAGTACTGTTCCTTTGAGAGCAGAGACAGGCCAGAAGAGCTATTTTTGAGCACAGGGACAGCAACACTACACAGGATCTTCTGGTCAGGCCACAAGGGAACATGTGTTGGGCTAGTATTTCAGCAGCATTACCTGCTATTTCTTATAAATATTGGTATATTTCCTCTTGCCTTATCATGCTGCTGAGAATGTCTGATCTCACCCCACCCAGCTATAGCCTGGAAAATCCTGGAGACCAGCAGAGTGCTGGGCTGTTATATACTTTGAAGAAAAATGTCATGAATGGATGAATCTAATTAGAATTGGGATTTAACTGGATTCCAACACGAAAGTCACAAAGTGATAGGGCAGTCTGCCCAGCTGCATTTCTAAAACTACAGCTAGAAGAGTTGAGGCCACCAGTAATATCTGCGCCAAAGCTGTCATCTGTTTTCAGCTGGAAATGGCTGTTAAAATAAGTAGTTTAAATGCAGACAGGCTAGGACCACTGCTGGCTAGAGCTGCCATATTTGAAAGCTTTCTGGCTGACAGATGAGGCTGTGTCTCTTTGGAGACAGTGGATTTGTGTAGCATGTGTGCTGTAGAGATGCAGCAGCTGGACAGAGAGCTCTCATGGACTTCAGCTTTATCAGGGCTGAAGCTAAGAAAAACACACAATACAGAACGTGATCCTTGACAACTGCAAGTAGAAAAGGACTTTGAGAGTAGAAAAGCTCTCAACCCAGACTTTGTTAATGGCCATAGCAATTCAGCTCATGATTTTGGCTGAACTCTTATCATCTGTGTGAGTTCCTCTAGGTGTTAACATAGCATCCAGAGTGTGAATACATCTGTACAGTTCTGGATTTAATGCTGTTTTCTCTGGGGGGAATGAAATGGATCAGATCCTGGGTCAGGAGAAGCAGGCATATTTTTACTGATTAGAAGACATAAATCATGATGCTATCAGAAAGTACAGATAATATCAGAAATCTAAAGGTCATAGGATTGCTCCTGAGCTTGCATAGGTAAATGAAGCTCCTCAATATTTTGTTTCACTGTGAAAACATCTCTTTCATTGGAAGAGAATTTAATCTTTTGACTCTATCTACTTCTTTATTGTCTATCTCTAACAAAATGTATTCACACAAAGAGGTTGTTTTAGAAATAGAACCAGAAATTTTTCTCCTTTACTTTGGGGATTTTACTTCATTGCAATAAAAAACATTCATTAACTTGAAAGCATTTTTCAAAATGCAACCTTACTCCAGGTTTAATTATACACAATGTAGGTCACCTTATTTTAAATAGGCTCTGAAGCAGCTGCCCCTGAACTACTTTCAATGTTTTGCATGAGTCAGTTTCCCTATTAAGAGAAAAAGTGGACAGTTAGAAGTTAAAGACAAATGTTTCCTCTATGTAAGTAGCCTGAAGATAGCTTTCTAGGGCAATGAGAAGCAGATAGACCTGGAATACACTGAGCCACCTGTGCTGTGTCTTCTCTTCCAGCAGATGCGGGAGGCAAGCCCCTCCCCATGTCCTCGGGGTGGCACAGGGAGCAGTGAAGGGTGGGTGGAAGGTGGGGAACGGTAGGTGGCCTCCCTCTCTCCAGGTTCCGTATAAGCACCTTCTGATGGGGAGTTAGCAGGCCTGATGATGTAGGAATGCCAAGCTGAAAGCCCTAGGATGAGAAGTCTTCCCTTTATGGAGTGCCATGTTTTGAAAATAGCTTCCCAACATCTGTATGTCAAAAGCTCAGCTTACAGGGTTACCACAGATATCTGAGACTGCAAAGGAGTCTGCCACAATTTGAATGTACCCCCCATATCCACCCCCATATTCATACACTGGAAACTTAATCCACAATGCAATTGCATTGTGGGGTGGGGCTTAATGGGAGACATTTAGGTCACAAGAGCTCCGTCTCATGAATGGATTTATAATGCTATAAAAATGGCTTTTGGTGAGTGGGCTTTCTCTTTCTGTTGTAAATTCATGTGTCTTATGATGACATTAAATAATGATTTGTCAGATGCCAACACTATAATCTTTGATTTCCCAGCCTAGAGAACTGGGAAAAATTAATTTATCTTTACTACAAATTCTCCAATATCAGATGTTCTGTTATAATAGCACAAAACCAAAGGAGATAGTCAAAACTGACACTGTATTTCCCTTTTGCTTACAACCTCACATCTATTTTAAAGCATCATTTTTGCCAAGATTGCTATTAAACACTACACTCCCTAAGGACCTGCATGAGGGAGAGGAGATACATATTTGCTCTCCTCCCAAATGACACTCAGTGTTCATATCATGTAAATGTATGTTTGTTATTTCTTGTGACTGGCCTGTCTATTATCAGGATTATAAGAATCCAAAGAAGTAGAAAGCCAATAATTAAGGAATATGTCACATCTTCAAATATACTTGTGCATTATGTGACTCATATTACCTGATAAATATGCTGCAATCATTGCCTTCCAGAGCAGCACAGCAGAGGATTTATTTTCTGCTCTCTTTCTTCCAACCTGTATTGCTCTCTTTTTTCCCACCTGTCCCCCTCACCTAGCAGATTTCTCTTGAGTCTCACTTTTCTCAGGAAGCCTCTCTACTGGTTTCCGGCATACCCTGACCTTTGGTAATCATCTGAGGACTTGACATGCCACATGCTCATCTAATCTCACCACGAGTCCAACTCTGCAAGGGAAAGTGCTGTGTCTCTTACTCCACGGAAGTATTTTTCTAGACCTGGCTTGTGAAGGCTTCAGCAGGTGCTCAGTCATTTCTTAAAGTAAAAGTCAAATAAAAGATAAAATCTGCTCACTAATGATTTAAGAGTTCCAGACCTATCCAGCCTACTTCAGACTCTCACTTGTGTCAGAGCTACCTCTGGTTTTGCCATCTAATAGCCCAATTCCTGAGTCTCCATGGATTTCCATTCTCCCATTCTTTGTCTGTCTGTCTGTCTGTCTGTCTGTCACCTGTTTCTATCTCTTGCAGTGCTGGGCATTGAACCCAGAGCCCGCCATATGCTATTCAAACATGCCATTGCTCTGTACCCCCAGCTCTTTTTATTTTGAGAAAGGATTTCTGCTAAGTTGCCCAGGCTGGACTCAAACTTACAATCTTTCTGCTTCCGCCTCCTGAGGAGTGATCACAGCCACCACACTCGACTTCTCTCCATTCTTCTGCAGTGGGTGCTGCCCCTCTTCATTGAGGTCCCCCACCAAAAACCTCAACCTCATCCTTCACATCTACCTTTTCTTTACTCTCTCCTGAAACACATCACCACTCTTACCCATTTCATATCCTAAGCATCTCTCCAACCACCCATAAAGGTCTCTTCACCTCTACAGCCACACACTAGTCCAGGCTCTGTCCCCTGTCCCATCATGTACTGCCACGGCCTCCTGTGGGTCTCAGTGCCCATCTGCTATCCACACGCAGGTCTGCTCATATCACCTTCTACTGAGAGACTCCCTGTTTGCTCTTAGATAAGGACCGTAAGTGTCAAGCTCTCCAAAGTGGCCCACTGACTCCCTTCCCAGCCTCAGGCTCCACTGTCCCCTGTGCCTCTGACTCCACGGGTCTGTCACCCCCCTCTCACTCACAGTGCATTTCACATGAACATCCCTTAACTCCAGCTTGCTGATGGCACTGCTCCTGGACTGTTTCTTCCATCACACTGACCTTCTGGTCCACATCACACTCTCCCTCAGTGCTTACTGTATTTATATTTGCAGTGACTGGATCATCCCAAAGTTGGGGAGCACATAGGACATGGGCCTGCTTGCTCTGTGTTGCAACCCCAGTGCTGAGCATGGTGTCTAGCTCAGAGCAGGCACTCAATAAAAAGGCTCTGTTTGAATACAGTCACTGCCACAGAACAGCAGATCATTTCAAACCCCTATCATGTATATTATCTTATTCCCCCTTATAATAGACTTGTTACTGAAACAGAAAGGTTCTCGAGTGATCAAAGCTGAGACAGATTTCTGACCCCCAACTCTGTTCTTTTTTCACAGTGGGTTTTTTTCACCCCATGTAGTACATATAGTTCTACATACAGACTATGAGGAGACAGCAAAATGCCTTGATGAAATCAGACTTTAGTGTTAGTCACCTTGCTTCATATCCAAGTCCTGCTTTGAAGTAATCCATCTCTCTAAGCTAATGAAGGGCCTATCACAGGGTTAATAAAACAATTAAATGGAACACTGTGTGATTAGTGTCAACCCAGGTGACTGGCATATAGTAAAAATGGTAGCCAATAATAATGACAAATAAACGGTGTATGAATTCCTTTTAGCTCTATACTTATAAAGAATTCTTAAAGTTTGGCAGATTATTTTGTGTATCGTGACCTTGCTATGGGCGATAAGGATTGTAGCTTCCAAATATACATCATCAAGCACTTTCACCTCATTATATTAAGCATTTTTATGCTTTGCCTTCTCTGCCTCAAACTTGCTTATCACTAAGCCTAGTCCTTGGCTGCCCCAGTTCTTCCTGGCACAGAGCTTCCTGTCTCCTCCTCAGCACAGCTCTTGCATCTGGGCAGAAGCAACCCAACCTCAGCTATCGATTACCACCTGCAGATTTTAATTGGAGTCACCTCCCTGCCCTCTTATATCACTCCGTATACTCCTCTTTAACGCAGTGACTGTCCTAGAAGAGCAGGAAGAAGTGGACAGTCACAGCTGTTCCCCAGCATGGGAACTTTCTGTAGCACCCATTTCTTCTTCACTGTAAAGATAATGTACCCATGAACCCTTGCCCTTAAGTATATTACTTCTTAGTGCACAATGCAGCCTACTGGAAGTTAATGAGATGACCAACTCATTACAACTCACTAGTTATACCAGATCAAAGCCCCTAGATAATGTAAGTATGGATGGAGAAACCCCCTTTTTCCTGGGAGCTCCTCATTTAAAGCTTTTGTCTATGAAAATGAAGCAAATATTAACATATGTCACTTCAAATAACAATGCAAACTCACAAGAACAGAAATAAGGTTATCATCTGAAACTAGCTTCTAATGCCAACTGAGTCACCACTGCTCAAGGTCAGGGCCAGGGTGTCCATGCCAATGCCAGCTTCCCTGCGTGGGAGACTGTCTCTCCATGGTGCTCTACTTCTCTGGGTACAGGACGTCCTGAGAACTGAGCCCCTGGGCCACTGTTACTTTTCATTGTGAGAAAAAGTGGGAAAAGAACACAGGCTGAGAGCCAGATGCCTCCCAGTCTTGGTGCTGTCCCTTCTCAGATGTGCAGCCTCAGCGACATTAGCTTCTCTGAGCTCCTGTTTTCCATCCGGAAGATTATTTCCTGTATGGGATGTTGTCACAGCTCTAGGGCCTCCTCTGGGGTTCAGAACATACAGTCAGCCTTTGTCTCTGAGGTCTTCAATCTGGATTCTTCATCCACAAAGTCACTCAACTTCAGATTTAGAAGAAATGATGTCAGTGGTAGAGCTGGAAAGACTGTTAATTATGATGTCAGTCTGACTGGGTTAGTAAACACCTCACAGATTAGTAAAATACACTTCTAGATATGTTTGTGGGATATTTCCAGGGCAGGCTGGGCAGAATATAAGAAAATGGAGGAGGATTGTGGCATTGATTTGAGAAGTTCCATTCCACTTGAGAAAGGGTTTTCTGCAACTGCCATCAGGTTTGGGTATCAGATTTCACCTTCTATGGCCTTTCATGGGGTCTCACACCAGCAACTCTCTAGGGAGCTCCCAGGCCCTACTGGCTCAGACTGGCACTGCATCCTTGATCCCTCTTGTTCTGCTTCTGAGTTTTTGTAATGAACAGCTCCTGGATTCCCTGGCTAGGCAGAACACACTCTCCTGCCTCTAATCTGGTAGTCCTGCCTAATAGGTCCTTTGCACAATACATAACTTTTCCTCCTCTTCTATTAATTCTGTTCCTCCAGAGAACTTTACCCAACACAGCAAATGTGAGGTGAAGTTCTAGCTTTGATTTCTAGCACCAAAAACTGAAACAAAAACCAAAACTAAACACAGTAGGTCTAAACTGAACATACACACACATTTCTTTGTCATTATTCCCTAAATGAGGCAGCATTACAATTATTTGAATAGCATCTATATATTCATTACTATGAGCAGTCTAGAGATCATTTAAATAATCAAGAAGATGTGCATAGATTATATGCCAATTTTATACAAGGGACGTGAGACTCCACAGGGTATCCAGGGATCCTGGAACTAATTCCTTAAGAATACAAAAGGATCACTGTATTACCAGGTCAAAATCAGTACTACTTAGGCCTTCCTGTTTTCAGTTACAAGCACTTTTAAAAGGTATATTATGTATATGAACATAGTAAGTTCCCAAGTATTCAAGGGTATAGTTTTTTTTAATCTTTGACTGCCACTAATCTCTTCCTGTAAGCCTCTGTTTTTCCTCAGTATTGGGCAAAATAGGTATAGTTAAATCCTATAATTTCTAAGTTTTAGTTTCTGTAAATCAGCCACTTTCCAATGTGAACATGGTCTCCTTAACCTTTCATCTCTTCTGCTCCTCCTGGACTGATTCCATGCTCCAAGGGACTCCTGTGATGGGTGCTGGTAGGAGCAGGGATGTACCTGCTTCCAGTTCTCTTTCCAGTAGGCTCTGGGGCTGCCAGCCTTTGAGCAACGGCCCATTGGGTGGATCCAGAGGAAATGACTTTTATACCCATCTACCTCAAAGCATAAGCACCTACCCACAGTTCCCTGTGAGGTAACCTTTGGCTGTTGGCCTCTATGGATACCCGGTTCCATCCTGTTTAGACCCAATTCTTCTCCAGATCTGATGTCCCCTTCTCTACCCTGTCCAAGGTACAGGGTTGGTTCGTCATCCTTGGACTCAACCTGAGGCAGGTGCAAAACAGACTGATTCTCAATTGTCAGGATTCCCCTGGAACACAATGGTTAGAGGGTTAAGAATGATCCCCAAACATTGGTGGCAGTGTCAAAAAGAGATGGGACACGTAAGAGATGGAGTCTGCTGGGAGGTCACTGGGGTTGTGCCTTTGGAAGGGAGTCCTCATAGCTCTCATGGGACCATGTAATCTCTCTCCAGCACATGCTCCTGCCATGATGCCATCTGCCGTTATGTAACACAGCTCACACAGGGCTAGTGCTATACTGTCTGGACTTTACACTACCAAAGCTGTGAGTTAAACCTCTTTTCTTTGCAAAGTATTCACCTTCAGCTATTTCATTACAGTCAGACGTAACTGCTTCCCTTTCCAAGCTTGGATCATTTCCAACTAATTGAAGGTGAATGGGACACTGGAGATTAGTTTCTACCCAGATTCTCTGCCCTTTGAAAATGTTTTTATGTCTCTCTCTGTGTTCAGCATGAACTTGAGCCCTGTGTTCACCACTATGGTAAGGGGTAGCTCTGTGTCTGTCACCCACATTATAGGGGGACAAGAACATCAGGGAATTCTGTGAAACTGCTCATCTCAAATCCACATCTCACTGTAGTGTGTCTCAGAATCAATCCGTTCTCATAAAGGAGAAATCCACCCATGCACCACTAACTTATTTCCCTTTGTGCAAACTGCAAATGACATAAATTGTGACTTACTTTTTAATTTCATGTTTTAAATCAACATAAGCACTAAATTCATATTATTATGTGTTTTTGTGACATTTCTGCATACAATTCTATAAATTTTAAAATGCACAAATTCATGAACTTACTGCCACCATCAAAACACAGAATAGCTTCATCACCCTGGAAATCTCCCTTTGCACACTGTCTCCCTACGTCTGACTCCTGGCAGGTACTAAGCTGCTCTCCTGCCAGCACAGTTTTGTGTTTTGAAAATCTTGTATCAGTGGAAGCTTACAGTAGTAGCCCCGTGTCAGTGGCTTCTCACACTCAGTGCAATGCCTCTGAGAACCACTCATGTCATTACACATAATACCTGATTCCTAATTTGCTATCTGTGAGAATAATACAGATTTCATTTCTGATTCTGGCAGTTTGACTACTTCTGTCTTAAATAGGTCTATCAATTTAATTGACCATTTAAAAGAACCAGCTTTTAGTTTCACTGATTTTCTTCATTATTTTTCTGTTTCAGTTTCACTGATTTTTCCCATCATGATTATTTCCTTTCTACTACTTGCATTCAATTTGCTTTTTCTCTCCTCTCTACTTCAGCTTACTGATTTGGAACCTTCTGAGTAGTTTTAATATTCAATTTCTAGATATTAACAAGTGATATTAATGCTATAAAAATCTTTCTTCAGCACATTTGCTGTGTGTGCTCATAAATTTTGACATGTTGCTCTTTCCATTTCTTTCAGTTCAAATACTTTCTAATTTCCTTGCGACTTTCTCTTTGCTTTATGACATAGAAGTGTTTTATTTACCACCTAAGTGCTTAGAGATTTTCCTGTTACCTCTCTCATTTTGTTTAATGCCATTAGTTTCACAAAACATACACTGTGCAATTTCAATTCTTTTAAATTTGTTAGTTTTCTCACCCAGAAGATGGCCTATCTTGGTGAATACGCCTCCTCCATTAGAATGTTTATTCTCTTATTGCTGAGTGGAGTATTTTATAAACATTAAGGTGATCCTGTTGGTTGATGTTAGTCAGTTCTTCCATATTCTTGCTAATTTTTGCTACCTGCTTCTGTATCAGTCACTTTCTCACTGCTGGAACAAAATAACTAACAGTCATACCATAGAAGTGGAGAGGTTTATTTTGGCTCACGGTTTCAGTCTATGGTCCACCAGTTTCAAAACAAAAACAGTGAGAAAAAGGGGTGAAGCAGAGGACAGCTCCGATTTCATAGCAACCAGAAAGCGCAGCACAAAGGAAGGAGGAGGACAGGGAGATTTACCCTTCCACGTCACACCCCCAAGACCTTCCTCTTCCAATCAGATTCTCTTTTTCTGGGATGAAAGGTACACTCCTTATAATTTCTCTCTGCCAAAGTTAACTGCAGTCAATTTGGCATCTTAATGATTCTATTGCCTATCATTTTGATTTCTTCTTGATAAGCTAAAGGCTTATGACAGACTTTAGCATCCTTAGAACACCGATCTCTTTTACAGAGAAATCATCATCCCGCAAATCCGTATTTTCTGATCAGCTTTATAAAGTTAGGCTGTTCTTGTCACATCGTATTTGTTTGCCTTGACCAAAAGAAGCATGTTGAGAGGCATGTGCATATTTTGAAGAGCTTTGTCCTGTGTCCATACTGCTCAGACAAACCCATGTCCTACAGAACTATGGTGCGGAAGTGGCTCTGTAGCTAAGGTTGTTGTGGTGCATCTGCTAATAGTGGTCCAAAGCTGAAAAATTATATATATAGTGATATGTGCTCAACAGATGCTTGCTTATAAACAAACAGAGCTGGACAACCACTTTTGCTCTCTTCACTGCACTGATATAGATTTACCAACATAGGAGCATCCACCCAGAAGCAGAGTGTTTGCACTTGGGTGAGTGGCTGGAGAGGAACACAAATGTGGGTACTCGTTCCATGTAATCCAAAGCCTGCTCTGTTGCTTGATAACAGTGTGCATTCACCCGAGGGTGGCACACTTCACCTGCTAGCAGTGGTATAGAAAATCAAATTTCATCAGCCACACAAAATCTTTAGCTCATTGTCCTCCAAGTATCTGGCAATATTTAACTGTCCTAAGCCGACTTGTGATGATACTTGTCGTAGAGAATTTCTATCACATTGGCATAAAATAGATGGATATCATGTATTTTGGGAATTCCATTAGAATTGGAGTCCGCAATGGTAATTCTATTGAGTAAATGTGACATTTGTCATGTGAAAATGTCTAATGTGGTGAATTTTGTAACATTTATAAATAATTGCTGGAGTCTTTAGGTGAGTCTTTGATAATATTTGGTCAATGAAGCCCTAAAGAAAGGAGATGGTCACATGAAAATATCCACAATACAGAAAGGTGCATAGTACCAGTTCTTCTTTGAATTTGTCCCCCACTTCCACCCCACATGGAGATCCAGGCTGTGGCACTGAAGCTTTGTCACACGATGCCAGTGGTGAGCTGCGTGAGGAGGCCGCGTGTGACAGATGAGACTGTTCTTTCTGCACTTGGTCCTCATTTTGGGTTATGTAAACATTCTCCCATATTCCATTTTCATTATTTATTGTACTTTTATTATATCAAAAACAATTTTCTGGTTTTGATCTGGGAATTATACTGTGAAAATTCAGCTTTTCACAATGCAATTAGAATCGATATCTTGCCACCACAAGTGAAACGTAGAAATCTTCCCACTCACCCCTCTGTAGACATTTTATCAATCACCATATGTACATGGTGAACTCTGTCCAGTGCTGTCATAAAAATAGCCCCAGAAGGAAAGGATAATCTGTCTTTTTGTTGTTGTTGTTTTTGTGGTAATAGGATCGACTCCAGGGCCTTTGCACTGAACTATGTCCCCAGCCATTAATTCACTTCTTATTTTGAGACAGGGTCCCATTAAGTTGCTAAATTACCAGGCTGGGATAAAATTTGCAATCCTAGGCTTCCAGAGTGCTGGGATTACAGGGCATGCTATTATGCCCAGTTGCAGATATTTACTATTTTCATTATTCCAATTTTTCTTGGTATTATTTCCCATTTATCTGCAGAACTTCAATGGCCACTGTATTTTATTTTTATTTATTTATTTTTGAGACAGGGTCTCACTACATATATTAGGCTAGCCTTGTGCTATGTAGCCTAGGCTGGCCTCAAATTCATGGCAATTCTCCTGCCTCAGCCTCCCAAGTGCTGGGATGACAGGGCTGTGCTCCACATCCAACTATTTATGATTATTTTAAACCAAGGCCACTAACAAGGAAATCCTTTTCATCTTTCTTCATTAAAGAATATGTTTATTGTCTTTTTAAAATTCTATTTCCACTGACTATGGAATTCTGGGTTGATGGTTCTTTTAGCACTTGGAAATATTTTCACTATCTCTATTTTCCATAATTTTCTGAGAAAGTTATAGTCATTTAAAACACTGTTTCCCTATAGATAAGATGCAAGTTGTGTGTAATAGCTCTCAACACTCTTTCTTTACTTTTAGTTTTTATCATGTCTGGGTATGGATTTCTTTGGATTTATCCTGTTTGACATTCATGTTTTTTCATCAGGGTAAGTTTTCGGCTATTAATATATATATATATATATATATATATATTTTTTTTTTCTTTTTCTTTTTAAAACAGGGTCTCACTTTGTAGTTCAGGATGATCTTCAACTCACCATGTCACCCAAGCTGGCCTTGAACTTGTGACGATCCTTCAGCCTCAACTTCCCAAGGGCTGGGATTACAGCTGTGCCCCACCATGCCCGGCCTCATCCATTATTTATTAATCACATGTCTGTACCATGTTCTTTCTTGGTCTTCAATAATGGAAATATTAGACTTCTAATGTTGTCTTATAGGCTCCTGAGGATCTGGTTTTTACATTGTAACAATGCTTTCTTCTTCTTGTGCAGACTGGAAAATGCCTGTTGATCTATCTCCAAATTCACTGGCTCTTCTCTATCATCTCCATTCAGTGAGTTTTAATTACTGTATTTTTCAGTTCTAATGTTTTCCACTTACTACCTTACTATGTTTTTAGTTCTTTAATAAGATTTACAAACTTCCTATTCAAAAGTACTTCCCCTTACTTCCTGGAGAACTATCAAATAAATGTAATGTCTACCATGTTCCCTTTATTGTCTGTTGATTGCCTTTTGTCATATAGCTCTCTGTATGGTGAGCAGTTTCTGATTGGTGGGCATTTTGACTCTTACATTATGAAACTATGGGTCTTGCTTATATCCCACAGAGACTCAAAGCAGGCAGCTCTCAGGTAGAGTTCAGGTCACTGGTCCCCCCAGCTGTTTATGGGCTGCACTCCCAATGTCAGCTGTGTTTACCAAGCTTTGGAAGTGCTATCGGGATCTGTTACACATCTGAACCACACTGTAGCCAGTGTGGTGCTTGGGGGGTGATCTATCCTGCAGCTCATTTCTCAAAGTCTGCATGTGCTCATAAGATGAAATTCATATACATATATATCTCTCAGGAATGAGCCCAGGGGTTCAATGCAATTTTTGGAGTCTTTATTCTAAGTTCTTCCCAAGATCAGTCTCTTCACTCCTTTCTAGTTCCTTGGGGGTCCACTCGCTTGTCCTCCAACCAGAAATCTTATATTATAGTTACTGCCCTCACTGTGCTTGTATCTGTGGCCAAGTGGAGGAAGAACGGAGAAAGGATAAACACAATGAGGATTTTCTCCACCGTGTTGGGGATTTCTTCCATATTTCCCTCCACAGCTCATCCTAGTGGAGAGGAAGGTTGTCTTTCCTTAGAGTGCAGCTTTGCCCGGTTTCTGCTGCTGCTCACATGGTTAGGGCATGAGAAAATAAGAAAAAGAGAGATTTCCTTAGCTCTCTATGGGGGCTAGCGGTTCCTTCCCCCACTTCTTAAGCCAAGTCTCAAAGCTTCTCCTGCATAGGTGCTGCTCCCAGGCATCAAGCTGCACCAAGTTTAGCTAGGCGTTATTGGAGAGAAAAGCCTACAATTTCCTCCTCAGTTCAAAGATACTTCAAATTGTGTTCTTCCCAGTCTGCCTATAACACATTCCTTTTTGGGGTCCTCCATGCATTAGTGGGCCATGCTCCTAACATCTTCCCTAGACCTGGAACTTAAGGAAAACCACCTGCTTAGCTTTTGAGTTGGGTCTCCATTTAAGAAATGGTTATTCTGGGGATGTAATTCCTGGGATGTAATTCAGAGGTTTCCTAGCATGTATGAGGCCCTGAGCTCTATCTCCAGCACTGTTAAAACAAAGAAATGGTCTTTCTGAAGACCAGCTCATCTGAGGAGATGATTATGCTACCTTTGGTCTAAAAAACAGCTCAAATCTTTAATTTTGAGGGAAACTATCCCAGGCTTTCTCACGCTCTCCCTTAATGGCCACTTGTGATAACCTCCAAATCTATTTCCTGGCTTGCCTTGGCCATGGTGGACAGCCTTACACAGATGAGTGTTTTGTCTTCAGAAGTGAGGCAGAGTTCCATGCTTCTGACCAACTTCACAGCTCATCTCAGCTGAGAACCTTCCATCATTATGTAAGACCGGGTAATGCAGAGCATTAAGAATAATCCATAATATCTTTCTTCATTCATACTGCCCAGCGTGGCACGCAGCCTGGCTTGCTGCTGCAGGTTGGAAATAATGTGCTTCACTGTCAGAACAGACACATCAAAGTATGAGGTTAACTATTTTACATTGAGGTTTTGGTCCCTTGATAGACTGACAGGAGGACGAGGGAAATCCAAGCAGAAATTCTTTTACCGCTGCACCAGAAAATATGTGTTAACACCCAGTTTAGAGAACTGTCACAGTCACAGTCCGTGCAGCTCTGTCCAACAAGTGTTGGGAATAAACGGTCCACATGGCTTCACATCGTTATGCTTCTAGGCAAAACTGTTCATTATTCTGACCATTGGTGAATTTTACATGGCAAATCAATTTAATGTATTTCTCAATAAAACACCATATTTAGAACAGTAGAAAGTGTATATTACATTTAGAGGCAGATATACATGACATATTTTTCTAGGTTTAGTAGAAGACAAAAATTGAGTACTTTAAAGCATACAATGTGATGTGCTGATTCCTGTTTGCACGGTAAAATGATTACCATGATCAAGCTAAGACAAATCCTTCACCTTGGTAGCTATTTTTTTTTACATATATTTGCTAAAAACACTTAAGAACCATTTTCCATTTAGAAGAAAAAGGTACAGCTTGCTGTCAACATTCATTCAATTTTCAGCTCTCAAGAATTACTGTGTTCTACTAAAACAGAATGCTATGAAGAGGCATGTTTGTTGATATATGAAAGCGAAGGTAATAATAAAAGCAATGTACTTTTCAGTAAATTGGAGATAAGGTTAGGACTGTAATCTATAAATTATCTTGCTGTAATTGCTGCGGCTATGATCATTGCTGGTGTTTGAGGGCGAACGTGAAATGGATTAAGATCCACTCTCTTAACAAATTTAAAATGTACAATAGAAAATTAGCAATATAATCACCACTTTCGTCCATTAGATCTCCAGAATCAGCTGCATGAAGTCTTCAGTCTATTGCTTACAGACCATGGGACATTAGGCAAGTAACAACTTGTCTTCTTTATTCACCTAGAACATTGACACACCCAAAGCTTTCCTGGTGACAGTCTTCTGGAAATGTTGGAAAGACTGAATGAGGTGTTCTGCAACTAGTCAACGGAGTACTGATTGCAATTTTCTTGAAGGGAGTCTGTGTCATATGCAGTTTATTAACTTAATACCCAGCAGGTATTTGATGAATATATAATGAGTGAAATAATAAAATACTATTTGATGAAAGCAACATGAACTTATTTAGAAAATTGGTGCCAATATATCTACACCAAAAGGATAATGTGAAAATTCAGTGAGATAATATACATAAAAAATAAAGGGCATAGAAATGTATGGCAGGTATTTACAATTATTTTCCCTCTAAATCTTGGAAGATTTTAAATAGGTTTTTGAGTTTGAAATAACAGGATTCTCAGAACTACAATAATCAAGTATCCAAGTCACTAGAACTCAACAGAATAGGCCTAAAATATTAACAGCTACATTCATATATTTTGTCTTCTTGGAGAATTGATCTCTTTAGCTTACATACTGTCCCTCTTGATCATTGGCAATAGTCCTCTTTCTGATGCTTTGTTTGTCTGAAATTAAGTCAGTTATTCCAGCTCTCTTGATTGTTGTGAATAAAGCATCTTTTCAATCTGATCATTCTACTTAAATAATATTTCTTGTGGATAACATGTAGTTGATGTATCAGGCAGATTTTTGTCTCCAGGACAAAATACTTGACATACACAGCCGAAAGGAAAAAGCCTGATTTTATCTCACAGTTCCAGAGGTTTTAGCCCATGGTCATATAACTCTAAGACAGAAGCATTATGGTGGAAGAGTGTGGTACAGGAATGCTGCTCACCTTATGGCGGCCAGAGCAGATAGAAGAGAATCAGACAGAAAGGGACCAGGGGTCAGACACTGCCCCATGACTTACCCAGAAAAATGCTTTACTCATCTCCTAGACAACTGTCAAATCAATTAAGTTGACAAGCTTAATCATCACAGTTGGCTTAAGTAATTTCTTTTAATTGATATATCTAAACCACTTGCACTTAATAATTAGTATAGTTAAATAACTGCCACCTATGCAACCATTTTTTCTTCATTGTAAAAGCTTTCCTCCCTCTATCCACTTCTTTTCTTCCTCCTTCATAGATTTAAAACAGCTGCAGAACCCAGATCCTGGGTCTGGATGTCTTTCCAGCAGAAATAAAAGTGGAGGAAAGACTATCGAAGGAAAAATTGAGAAAAATATCATCTTATATATAGTATATCAAAACACTAGTTATTGTTAGTTTTTATTTTCAAGAGAACATTGTCAAGTAATAGAACTTCACTATTTTAGGACTAAATGTTTCTCTTTTTATACCCAATAGGGCAGATGTAATGACTTTCAATCGCTCTGGGGACTAAATTACAGGTATAGATCGTTTGACTGTTAGGCTTGTACAATATATAATTGCTTTTATGAACTATATCACTGGCAAACTGCTTTCAGTGTACTATATAAATCTTTTTCTTGCTGTCTTAATAATTTGACTGTCAGGCATAAAATGAAAAATGAAAGGAGTTGCATATTTTTAATCTCAAATTTAGTTTCAATTAAGCTTGTGAGGAAAGTGAGCCTGTGGTTCACACATCAGTGAGCAAGGTAGAAAAGACCCATGCTTGCTGTTTGTACGATTGCTTGGATTTGAAGGTAATGTTTGGTGTGACTTCCAATTTCATTCCCTTAGATTGGCCTGTAGATGGCGCCATCGTCACTTCTCATTGGCGAAGATGCTGGCTTCACCTTAGGCTGAAACAAACTTTGCTAAACCACTTAATCATAGAGCAACCAGGAAAACCTGACAGTTCTCACCTCTTTGGAGAGACTCCTTTCAAACTGCCAAAGGCTAAGGTAGCGTATCATTCTGTCTCCATCCGCTGACCTATGTGGTCAGCGGTCCCTTCCTGATTGGTTCTCTGGTTCCTCAGCCTCTTTGAACATCTGTCTTATGGGGTCCTGTTCTTGCCAACAGCAGGAAGAGGAAGCACAGATGTTTCCCAAGACACTGTTCTTGGCTCGCGCGCACTCTCCTGTCAGTCTCACCCCTTTATCACTTCCATGGGAATGACTCCGTTTGCTTCTCTCCAGTGTCCCCTTTCTCTCCTGACATCTAGCCCTCTGTTTAATTCCTTTACAGAGAGGCCAGCAGCACCACATAGAAAGAAGCCCTGAAATTAACTCGGGCCACTGTCTCAGCCCTGGAGCCACACACAAAATGGCAGGGACCGTGGTTTAATACATTTAAGAGAAACAGCAAGTTGGAGCCACAAAGAATTTTCCTGGAGAAGATGAGAGACGATAATACTCCCAGAACGAGGGATTAAGTTCCACACGATAGCTTCTGAATTCCAAAAGATGGTTGCTAGCTGGATGAGAAGCTTATTTCTGGAGAAATGCCCATCCTCATTGTTGCTCCTTTGTTCCTGAAGCTAAAGGTTTACAGGGACATAAAATGGGCAATTATGGAGACTGGCCAAAAGGGATCCATGACCCCTAATATAGTTCTGGGCTCTCAGTACACACAATTCCTAACCTCTTAGCACTGACTTGCCAGTTTTGTGATTTCCACATGGGTGCTGTTGAGAATTTAGCTAGGTGTTTTACACCTTTTAAACACCTCCTAATTTAACTGTCAGGCTCACAAATGGGTCCCAGGTCCTGTCTGTGCTATCTCCTTCCCTTCAAGACCCAGACTCTGTGGCCCTTCTCACCTCTTGCCTGGATTATTATTCTACCACCAGAGTCTGCCATTTGTTTCCTTTCCCTGGAACTTTCTTCCTAGCATCCACTCATACCCAGCCTCCATGTTCCTCTTCCTGTGATGCAGCTTACCGTAGTGTTCTGTCCCATTCTTTCAGAGATCCTGACTACCTCGAGTAAGGACCCTGTTTCATCTGCTATTCAAAGCCCCGAACTCTTCAGCCTCATTTCTGCTTCCGGCTTCCTTCCTCCAGGGTCAGGCAAAACTCCTTACCGTCTGCAGTAAGGACCTGCCCTTCCCCTGAGCTGGGCCACCCTCTTGTGTTCTGCCCGACTGTTGTACTCATGTGTGGAGTGCCCAGCTCTTCCATCTCTGCCTTCTCTAGTCTTCTGTACTCTTCCAGCTGAGGTCACATGCTCCCTGCTCTGCAAGGGACCCCAGTTACCCTGGCTGGAGGCAGCCCTCCTTCTTCTGGGCTCCCTCAACACCACCTCACACTCGTCGTGCTCCACTCCGGACTCCAGTGCTTTAATCTCATGATTGGAAGTCAGGGCCTGTTACTCAGCTTTCATATCTTCCATTTAATGAGTAGGTGTTGAGTTAAACACTGTGACTGGGAAGTCATTGTTATCTTCAGAATCAAAGATAATCAAAGAGAACATGTGTGATGACCAGGAGGAGAGAGGTGGGCACTTGGATGGGGCTCACCTCCTAACATGCTGTCCGCAGTGAGGGGCCAGTCCCAAATGAACAGCTTACAGTGACAGCCATTCTGTCATTTATGCCTTTCAGAAACCAGACTTCAGAGGGTGGTAAGCAGACAGCTCAGCCTTGTCAGGCAACTACTGAGAGCTGTGTCTCTGGCTTTGGGTTGGTCCTTCCCTCCCCTAAGTTGCAGGAAATGACAGTATCCTTGGAAACCAAGTAAGGTAGTAGATGCTCTACAGCAGCTTACTACTGAAATGATTTTTCTAAAGAGAACAGTCCAGTGGATTTCGGAACTATGATGCTGGTAGAAGGACTTACTCGCTTAGGCTTCAATCAGAGCCTCTTCGCTGAGGCAGCACCACCCCTCACATTCCGTGAGGCCTGAGACCTGTTGACACTCGTCACTCTTACATGAAGGAAATCTAGAAATTTCATCAGGAGAAGAAGCCCGTCTGGCTACCCAGTGGGGTCTCCTTCTCTGCAGTTGCATCCATTTACCTACATGAGCCTACAGGAAGAGTGGAGCGTCCGGACTCTGCAGCCCTCTGGCAGGGTGACTTTAGTGATGCCTTCTCCCAGCTGGTGGGGATTCCCTGGAATAAGGAACTGAAACACCAGGTGCATTGTTATCTGGTGTGAGGTTCCCAAAGGTGAATCAGGTCAGGAGCTCCTTGGAACTCCTGATCTCCCAGACACAAGAGTTTAGTATTTAGGTTTCATTATCAAGAACCTGCTGGCTGCCACTGAAACTGATACCCAGTGCAGGCCGGGAGAAGCAACCTGCCAAGCCTCTGTGTGCCCGATGGGAGTCTTGGTGTAGTCACATGTGTCTGGAGATCCAGCCCTGCAGCCTACAGCCTCCCTGGAAACCTAGGCTAGGAGAAACCCAGGTGCCAGGCCCATCACCTTACACTGCAGACAGGAAGCCAATCTAGGAAACACCTGGGACCCTACCACCAGCTCATCTGGAGGAACCTAGGAAAATGTCAAGATGAAGGAGCAAAAGGCAGTCTCAGACCTCCAACCCACACAGAATAAGTCTAGGAGACACAGATATAGAAGAAATTAGAAGCCACACACCTGAAATTTCTAAAGGATAGCAACCGAAGTAAAGAAACAACTTCACAAGGCTGTAAAAGTAATCAGGTCAGAAATAATATCTCAGGTAAAAGAGGAAATCACAAACATAATGAAAGAATTCCTGAGCATATATAAAGAAGAACAGATCAAAAAGAGGAGCATAGGAACATGATGGAAACCTTCAAAGAACAATATAAGAAAGAACTGCAACACATGAGACATTCAAAGAGATAGCCAGGAAATTAAAAGCTCCATTGAAAGCTAGAAAAATGTGAAAGAAAATGAAGATAGACTCTCAGACATTTAAGACAGTATGTCAGCTAGCAATGTGAAAGGAAAGATCTCTTAAAAATAACAAGGACTTCTATGAGCAAGCAGTGGCCATGTGGGACCAGGAAAAGAAACAATAAGCCAATTCACCCTTCCCGTGAGGCAGCTGGTGTGCAGGCTGGGAGATAAGAAGCCTTCCTCACCCTGTAAGCAACAGGCTGATTTGGAGGATCACAGGCTGAGTTGAAAGCAACTGAGGTATAAAAATAGCTTAATTCTTGTATTGTTTGTTGACTTTGCAGGCCTAAAGCCAGTAGTCTGAGCACTTATTTAGAGGATAACAATATATAGTATAGTAACTACGGGGGATTTCCTTCTGTCTTTTTGAAATTCAATATTGTTCTGTTTTGTTTTGTTCTATTTTATTGTTTTGTTTTCCTTAATGTTCTGTTTTGACTGGTTTTATTCCTTTATGTTTTGTTTGATTTTATGTCTGATGGTGTGAGCAGCAATTCTGAAGATAACAAGAGGCATTATAGTAACCATGGTTGATTTCCTATTTTCCTGTTTTGAAATCATGTATTACTTTCACTGTTTTGTTTTGATTGGTTTTATTCTGTTTGGTTTTATTCTCTTTAAAATAAAATTTAAAAAACAACAACAAAGAACCAGGAAATAACTTGATGGCTGCAAGATGATGCAATTTAAGACTGATAAGTGTCAGTGAAAAAGCAGGGGTCAGCACAAATGACATAAAAATGCTATTTACAGAAGCAAGAAGAAAACTTCATAAGCATGGGAAAAGGACCTGACATACAGATAAATGAGGCATACAGAACTCCAATTATCCCTAACCAAAATAAATCTACACCCACACATATAATAGATTCCAGAAATTCAGTACAAGAACAGAATATTAAAGGATGTTAGAGAAAAGAAACTGAACACTCATAAAGGAAAACCCATCAGACTTGTGGCAGACTTCTTAACATACACCATCAAGTCAAGAAGAGCTTGGAGTGAAGTGTTTCAAGTCCTGAAAATAAAAAACAACTTCCAACCAAGACTGATGTACCTGCAAAACTATCTTTCAAAATTGATAGAAAAATAAAATACTTTCATGATAAAGAACAACTGAAGGAATTCATAACCACCAAACCAACCATACAAAGAATGCTGAAGGACATTCTAGAGAGAGATAAAGATGACCACAGTTCCAGGAACAGCAGCAGAAGGGAGATCACTGAGCAGGGCAGGCAACTCAATGGAAGGGAAAAGTGGTGGGAGGCGCGACAAGAGCAGGATAGCATAGTAGAGATGAGCCAGTGCATGTCGGTCATAGCCATTAATGTAGATGGCCTCGATTCACCATGGCAGAGTGGGTTGAGAGACAGGATCCATCAATAGCGTTATATACAAGAAACACATCTGACTTGAAATTCATGTAGTGGTTGGAGGAGAGAAGACAATACTCCATGAATTGGGGACCCAAAAAATACAGGGATAACTTAGCCATGAAATGCAGAGTGGGTAAGAAAGCCGTGGTATTTTTATATAATGGAAAGCTACTCAGTTATAAAGAAGGATAATCACAGGGCTCTTGTACATAAATGGATGCAACTTGTGATCATGCTCCTGGGTGAAATGGTTCAGACCTAGAATAGGAACCTGAAAGAGTTTAAAGGGTCCAAAATGTACAGTAGATATTATGAAAGTGAAAGGAGAGGAATCATCTAAAAAGGCTTACCTTGTTTTGAAGTTCTGTATCATTTTCATTGTTTTGTTTTATTTGATTTGGTTTTATTCTGTTCTGCCTTATTTGATTTTATTATGTCTGATGGTATGGGCAGCTATTGTGAAGATAACAAGAGGCATTATGTTAGCTAAGGTTGATCTCCTATTATCTTGTTTTGAAGTCCTGTATCATTTTCATTGTTTTATTTTGATTGGCTTTATTCTGTTACTTTTGTTTTGATTTCACTCTTTTTAAAATTAACAAAAAGCCTGTGATCATTACATTGGAGGTGTGAGTTAAACTGTATTGTGTGAGCACCAAGAAGATTAATAAGTACACTGTGACGTCATGGAAGGTGGATCTATTTCTGGTATTTAATGATAACCTGGTCTCTCAGAGTTAGAAGTGATGAATGAAATCCCAGACCCCAGAGCCCCAGGGTTCCTTCACTCCAGTATCCCTGAGCTTGGGCTATTAGTAACTGCTTCTTACCAAAACAAACCAACAAGCAAAACTGAAACAATGGAAGTTGATCTTCACTAACTTTATTTTCTAAAAAGACCTGAGTTCTAGGAAGGTGAATGCACGTCTGACAGGGAAGAGCTTCCGGTGAAGAGGGAATCCATCTCTCACAATAATCAGGCTTTAAGTTGATCATCAGTTCACCTGTTTTCATTTGGTGGGGAGTTTCCAGCACTTGGCTGATGAGAGAGGATGTTTCCAATGACACTGCAGTAGAGACTGTGGTGTGTAGAGAGGTCATGGCTCTAGAAAGACTGGGTGGTGTGTCACTGGAGTGCCAGCCCTGCCCCACTCTGCTGCCTCTAAGCCAATGCAGGGTACACTCAAGCATGTGCTTTTAGTAGAAGCAGTTTTATCTGTGTGTATCTACCACTTTTTCTATATCCATTCCTCTGCTGATAGGCACACACACCACTTCACGATTCAGCTGTTATAATTTGTGTTGCTATAAACACGGGCATGCATATATCATTGTATACACCTCTTAGGAAAATACACAGAAGAGGAATAGTTGAATCAAATGGAATTTCTGTTTTTATTTTTTGAGGAATGTCCATACTGATTCCCATAGTAGTTGTAGGAAGTTTTCAAGTTCCCCACAGCCTCTCCAGTATTTGTTGTTTCTGAGTTCTTGATGATAGCTATTATCTCTGGAGTAAGATGGAATCTCAGTGTTGTTTTAGTTTGCACTGCTCTAATGGCCAAAGATGCTGAACATTTTTTCATGTACTTATTGGTCATCTGTACTACTACTTCTGGGAAGTGTTGATTAATTTCACTTGCCCATTTTTTTGACTGAGTCTTTTATTGGGAAGTATAAGTTTTTGAGTTCTTTACATATTCAAGGTATTAGTTTTCTCTCTGGGAAGTAGCTGGCAACATTTCCCCCCCATTCTTTAGAGTATCACTCTGTTGGTTGTCTCCTTTGCTGTGCAGAGGCTTTTTAATTTGACATAATCTCACTTGTTGACTCTTGGTGTTATGTCTTGTGTGACTGGGAAGAAACATGGGGTTCTGCTCAGAAAGGCCCTGAGTATGCCTACGGGAGACCAGCTTCTCAAAGTGACAAGTTAGATCCATCCCCCACTTCCATGGTGGCCATCTGCCTTCAAAAGTATGAAACTACATTTGGAAAAAATGAACCATTTATGACAAAGCATAAAAGATATGATCTAGGAACAGGGGCAATTAGTTTTTACCTTACTGATTCTAATCTTATTGCACGTTATTATGAAATTTATGTTACCATCAATGAGGTTGGGTTTTATTAGCCTCTGGAATTAACGATCTTCCATAGATAGTGAGAAGCCTTTGCTACTATGTTTTATGTCCACACTGCTGTGATGTTTCCCATTATTAGTGTCCCTGGTTATGCCATAGCTAAAGGATTGTATCTCCTGATTTGGGGAATATTTTGATGTTTGGGCTTATGCTATGACATTTCTTTAGTGAGAGTCCTGAGAGTAAAAGCAAACCTTCCATTGCTGGGTATCTTTTTTGACACGTAGCAACTTTTCAGAACAATGATTGCTGGAACCGGAATTTGCCTTACATTTCTCATTTCATCAACATTTCCCAGCACATCCTGTGCTGAATCACTGTCAGCCATGCTAGCCCCAGTGGTCATGTTCTTTTAAGCCTTCGAGAGAAATTAAGAAAAAAAAAGAAAAAAAAAACAGGGCCCTGTTTATAAGAGAAAAGAGCACAGAACACTATATTTACATGGTCCTCTTTAGGGGTTAGAGGCTTACTGTCTCCCATTCTGATTAAATGTGGTTACTGCTCTGAGATCCCCACTCAGGGGCACCACTGCTGAAATAGTAAGTCCTGTGGCTGGAGGACAGAATGGCTTCTCTCCTGCTGTTGCAGCTCCAGAGCAGACAGGCATCCTGATGAATCCCTGAATTTGAAATCAGAATGCTTTAAATGGCTAAGGAAACACTGATTTCATAAAAGGGTTCTACCTCTGTCTCTGCCCCCTCCCCCTTGTCACATACCCGTCCCTGACCAAAGGCAGAGGCAGGTTGCGTGGAGCGTGAAAGACGTCGCGGTCTCCATCCCTTACAGAAAAATCATGGTCCTCTAAAAAGGCGTTCCCTGAGCCCGCCTCTATGTATAAACTCTGTGCTCTCTATGTATAAACTCATAGGCACTCTATATATTAACAATTAACCCATTTACCAAGAACTGACAGGTACAAAGCCAGACTCTGTTTGCAGAGCCACTGATATGACCTGCCCAGGTATGTTTTTCTTTCATCTTTACTAACCCCAAACCCAACCCATCCCATCGTGGCTCTCCAAGTCTTACCATCCACAATGACCATGCTTTCTCCCCAAATGTGTCCCCAAGAGACACATAGCTCTCCCACTTGCTTCTCTTTCTCTCTCTCTTTTTTTCCTCTTTTTTTTTTTAACAGTAATAGGCCAAAGATTGCCTTATGATACTTTCTGTTACCGTGCTGTATAAGTGCTTTGCTTATAGATGACTGTTTCTCTTAATTTCCGACTATGTGTTCTTAACTTTCTCTACTGTAACAAAATGCTTTGAGGGCTGAGGGGAAAGAAAGTAGCATCATCACACAGTGGGAAGACTTGGCTGTTGGACATGGTCTGACCGATACTTACATCTTGGCTCCATCAGTTTCTTTTACGCTGTGTACAGAGGGCTATGCAATCTCCCTGAACCTCAGTTTTGCTATCACAGGAGAATGATATGAACACCAGTTATAGAGCTTAAAGGTTAAAATAATGATTAACAAGTTTAGGCATAGTAGTCAATCAAAAGAAGCTCTGCTTTTTTAGTTTTTTAGTTCTCCACAGACCTATCTTCTGCTAACATAAGTAAACTGAAGCTGAAATATGTAACATACATTAAAAATATATACCTCTAATTAACAACAACAAAGCCTGAGTAAAGTAGATGTGGCAGACTGTAATAAATTTTAAATACTGAAAATGGGAATTCACATTATTACTTCTACTCTTCTGCAATTAAAATTTTTGTAACAAAAAATCAAATAGTAAAACCAATACACTATGTATTTTGAGAAGAAGGAGACTGGGGCATTATTGATTTTGTATTAAGTTTAGAAAGTATGTAGTACAGTATGGGAAGTGCCCAAAAGCCCCCACATGCTAAAGGTTTTTTCCACAAGGTGGCACTATAGGTTACGTCTAGTGTGGGCGTCTTAGGCAATGGGGGTATGCCCCTAGAGGGGACTGTGGGACCCTGGCTGTTCTGTTCTCTTTTGTGTCTCCTGGCTCATAACATAAGTCACGGGTAGTGTGCTCCATCTTGCATGGGGGACACTTCCTCCTCACACACTCAGAGCAACTTCCAAAACTGTAAGCCTGAGTAACTTTTCTCTAACTTGAGTCTCTCAGCTGTTTTATTATAGTGATGGAAAGCTGACTAACCCAGTGCAGATATGTTCAACATTAATTTTAATACCTTTTCTGTCTAAATTACAAATAACTAAAAAAACAAGTCATCACACATAGTCACATTCATAAAGTTAGTGATAAAAATGACAATGGATAAAAGTAAAACTTCAAATAAATACTGGACTGCTCACTTTTTCTGTCTCTGGAACACAATGCCTGACAACTGTGACTTAAAGGAGGAGAGATGGTGGAGGTTTATTTTGGATCATGGTTTTAGAAGGTTCAGAATTTGGTTGCTGGCTCCAAAGCAGAAACAGCACGGCAAAAGAACCTAGTGAGGAAAGCTATGTAATCCATGGCAGCTAACAGCAGAGAGGAGAAGAGCCCGAGCAGGAGATACGCCTTCCACAGCTGCACCCCAGCAATGCACTTCCTTCGAGCAGCCCCATCTCCTCCCAGCACCCTCGGCCATGAGCTCATCACCCTATAACCCACTGACAAGTACAGCGCCCCCATGACCATGATAGAACCATCTTCTGAAGGTCCCACCTCGGAACACATGAGACTTTTGGGGGGACACCAATATAACCCATAACAAACAGGACACATTTTACTAAATTCAAATGAAACTAAATAACTCACACGTAACTAATACAAAACTCCATGGTGTCAGATGACCCTTACCACTCTGAGCAGCCGGACTATCTTCTGGGTTGTTTCACGGATGAACCATGAGGAGTTACCAAAGAGTAGCCATGTACCAAAAGAACGGAACCATGTACCACAAGAAAGATTCAAACCATTCAACCTGACCCTGAGCAGGGCAAGTTCCAGAGAGGCTCACTCATTACTACACCCCCCAGAGATGTGGGACCATGATTTCAGCAGGCCTGTTCAGCCTGTCCAGGCACATGCTCCAGTCCAAGGCTGTATCCACCTCAAGGTGGCATGTTAGAATCCCGAGGCTGCGTCAAAGCTGCTAACTTTCACAGCCACTCTAAATGTGCGGCAGAAATTGAAGATTGTCTGAGTTTATGTATTTAGAAAAGCACTGGGGTGAGACTTATTTCTAATGGCATCAGCACAATCAGGATAAACACTGGAGTAACTGAAGAGCTAGCCTAGAAAATTCTATCATTAGAGAATACTCAGGCCAAACCCTGTGTGTTATATATAAAGTATGAGTAATCCTTCTTCAAAACGTTTAGAACTACAAGTTTGGGATTGAATTTTTGTGAATTTTAATTTTTTTTAGATTTTAGAATATTTACACACAAATAATGAGTTCTTTTGGAGATGGGATTCAAGTCTAAATATCAAATTCATTTGTCTTGTTTATACCCTATCTATGTAGACAAAATGTAATTTTACATAATATATCTGGAGCGTACCTGTGTTTTGATTTTAACCCATTATATGAGATCATACACAGATTTTAACCCATTATATGAGATCATACACATGTCAAAACGTCTCAGACTTGGAACATTCTGGATTTCAGGTTTCCAGATTAGGGAGCTTAACATGCATAATGAAGCCCAAGTGCCTCAGACTGAGGGTTCCCATTATGTATCTCATCTAATCTGGTTTGAGAGCAGAGTCCTTAAGGCAGGTCTTGTCAGAGTCCCTTGAACTCAAAGAAAGTATCACTGAGTATTTGCTCTAAGTACCTTTCCTCACCAAGTTATCGTATCCTAACAATACCCTTGTGAAGAGGCATCACTAATCCTATTTGAAGTGGAAGAAGCTGAGACTGAGCAATATGGTCAGAAGGGACTTGACCAGGGAAGACAGGATGTCACTCTGATCGGTGATGACAAGGGGTTCACAGAGGGGAATAAACTTGTTCCAGAATTTTCTGCTGGGCAGAGAGAGAGGTGGCATAGGCTCTTGCTAGCACAGTGCACCTCTCCATGCTCAACTGTGCTTTGCAGATGCATGGACTGCAATGTACATAAGCAGCAAGCACATTCATTACAGAGTGAGCTCTGGAAGGTCTAACTGAATAGCAAACACTGACTATAGTTTTCAACTGGCTACTGATGTACTTCCTCATAGCTGACATGCTCCACTCTGAGCATTTCTCCCGCAGGAATGACATGTGTACTTCAGGTTCATAGCCCTTGAAACTTCAGAGGGCTCCGTCACTGGAGGTGCAGGTCCTCTCTGCCGTATGGGTGGTGAAATGTCACAATTATTTGAGAGGTCTCTCTGGAGTACTCTTGGTGACTTACCGAGAAGCAAGTGAAATTCATATGTCCATGCATGTTGCAGACATGCCAGACATAGCTCAGGTTGCAGGGAAGTCTAACGCAGTAGCCTAAAAATCACCTGCCAGCCCCATCTGGTTTTTGATTTAAGAGAAATGTGCATGTTGTGGTGAAACAAATTTATTGCTCATGAATCGACACAGAAACTTTCTGGGGCACAGAAATGCAAAACTAGGGGACCCAGCCCTTAATTTTGGCACAGGAACTCTTACTTGTCACAATGCTATAGTGGGTTCTGAACACTCTAAATTGTAAAACATAATACATGCTGTCTGCATCTTGTATTGGTGTCTACTGATTCATCCATCCGTATGAAACTTTAACCAAGGATTTAACAGGGATCTGTGTACAATAACTGGAAGGAAGCCTCCCAGCTAGGCAGAGTAACAATATAAATGTGATCACGAGTTTCAATGAACAAACCTGCTTTAGTTTCTTTATTATAGACCTAACAGTTATTGGAAAATATATATTCAGTTGAAGGTCTAAAACCGTCTAATTCCTTTGGTAAAAGGAAAAATGTGCTGTATTTACCACATACAGCTAGACCTCTTTGGAACCTCAAAAATGTGTATGTACATTTAATTTATGTAAGGATGGTCGTATGACCGCTTTGTCATTTACTACTGGTATTCAAATTTTGGTTGGTGAGACAGTTGAAGCTGTTTTTAAAACTGAAATTTTATTTTATTTTATGGGGGGGGGTACCAGGAATCAAACTCAGGACCTCATGTTTACCAGGCAGGCTCCATGCTGCAGAGCTATATCTCTGGACCCTGAAATTTTAATACCATGTATTTATCTTATCATCCCTTACCATAACAAATGAGTTAAGGTCTCTTTTTGCTGAAAGCTTTAGAAAAGAACAACAGAAAAAGAATAGCTCAATTGGAGCTAGTCTTGGAGCTATACCATTGGAGAGCGGGAGGGGCAGGATATATCATAAAAGCTAAAAAGTTCTCTGCATTTTAAGGCTCAACTGATAGATAAAGGAAGAAGCCAGAAGATATCATGCTACTTAATAATCTCTGTCTTTCATTTTTAAATTAGCCAGGCCTCTAGGTACTTTAGAAGGCATTTATTATTGCATTCCTGCCTCTTCTTTCTTAGGTACCAGAAGGTCCATATGTAAACCCAGAACACTTGTTCATTGCCGTGGTCTGGATTTGGTTTGACCCCCTCCCCTCAAACTCATATTGAAATCTGGTTGCCAGTGAAGTGCACTGGGAGCTGAAGTGATTCCCGCCTTTTCCTCCAGACTGCAAACACTTTCACAGTAACAGGTCAGTTACTGAGAGAGCACGTCGGTGTAAGCAGTTCAGCTCCTTTTCCCTGCCTAGCTTGGCATGTGCTTGTTTCCCTCCTGCTCTCTGTACCATATAAGGCAGCTCAAGATCTCCCCTAGAAATCATCTGCATGCTGGTGACATGCTCTTCAATTTGTTTGCCAGCCTCCAGAACAGGGAGCCCAAAATGGATGTTTTTCACAATTTTTAAAAATAAATTATTGTATGTTTTTCTGTAGCAACAAAAAGTGGACTGAGATAGTCAGAATACTGATTTCTAAGGTAAATGCTTATTTTTGCTCCCAAGCACAACTTGGCTACTTAAAGTTAGAGCTCAAATGCAGTCAGATACAGGCTGCCACCAGTATCTGTCCACTGGTTAGAAGCTGGGAAGTTTACTGCTCCATGACTAATGACAGACCTGGTACCTAGATGGCCTCAGGAACTCCACACATTCACTAGGAAGAAACCAACAGTCTGCATATTCAGAGAATCCGAGTCTGCAGGGAGGACCCTAAGCCCACCTGATGCTCTTTTCTGAACCCTGAGTAGGACTCTGAGGAGCTCAAAAATGTTGTCATGTATCCTTTTCTTTCTTTTTTTACATAATTTTCTCTTTTGGAATCAAGATTATTCATCATGTTTTCCAAATTTTGTTGACACGTGAGGGTAAACTCACCCCTCTAAACACTATTGGATGCTGCAGGAGATTCCTTAACCCCTCAGCCACCAAAAATCAATCGTCATCCCAAGCCTAAACTACAACACACTTTCCAATCACTGTCACTTGTCCTCTCCTCAACCAGAAGCCCTTCGGCATTCACGTGTGCATGGCCTCACCTTTCCAAAGAAATACTGCATGGACACAGCCACAGCATCGAAGCCGCAGATGGCCCTCCTCAGTTGTCCCTGAGTGAGGCTGAGCTGCCGGGCCTGCCGCTCACATCTCTCCTTTAGCCTCTGGACCAGCTGCCGCTCGGCCTCACGAGCCTGAGGGTCAGGCTTGGGCACAAACCCATTTCGAGGGGCTGCAGTCCTCTGCTTTGGGTATCCTGGTAAGAAAAGAAAAACACACTGTCATTGGTGGAAAGACACAGGTGATAACAGCTTATTGCAACAGTACATGAAGGAACTGCCTGTGTCGTTTTAAGTATTAGAAAAGAAAAAAGTCTTAAATTATTCATTCCATTTTATGTGGTTCCAAGTACAATGCTTTACGCTTCAAAAAAAAGAATAATTCCTTGCAGCTTCTAACATTTTTTTCTAGGCCTCACTGGAGAGACTGAGGTAGGTATTTTTTCTTCCTATGTCTTATAGGCGACTACTCTTGGAAAATGTCACATGGGAAATCAGTCATAATGGAAGGCAGACTTTCATAATGCAGCAACTGAGAGCTGGGCTCTAAGGTGTAATGCCTTCATGCTCCCATCCTCCCTTTCAATGGCCACTCTAGTGACCAATTCTTCTAGTCCCAAACCGCATCACCTCTGCTCCAGGGACTTCTGGTTTTAAATTCCTGTACCAAAGTCTTGGCAGGTCCCCTCCAACATACTGACCCTGTGATTTGACATCTGAATGGCTCAAGGCCAAGCTCAAGCTACCTTCTCCTTTCACCCTGTTTCTTCTCTAAGGAGATTCTTAGAGAAGATTCTTTTTTTTTTTATTTGAAAGAGGGTAAAATTAAACACAATGAAACAGAACAAAACAGAACATCAGAAAGCAATGTTAAGAGGCATAAATTTCAAAGCAAGACAACCAGAGATCTTCACTATCATATTGTCTCTTATTTTCTTCCAAATGTGTCCATATCATCATATACAGAGAATTCATACAAAACAATAGTATAAAACTGATCTGAACAGGATGAGGCAGGCATTTTAGCTGTTCAAGAGCAGACAATAAGGAAGTCAACAATGGCTGTCATAGTGTCTCTCATTCTCTTCAAAATAGCTGTCCATACTTTCATGTGTGTTGAAATTAAACAAAACAGAATAATAGTATTGCTGGATTTCACATCATGACACTATGGGATCAGCATGGGGTACTGTAGTGTCTCTTTTTCTTCAAAGTAATTGTTCATTTCGTCATGTGTTATATAATCAGTTCTCATAAACTATTTATAGGTTCTACATATGCTTGAGTCTCTACAAGTATTTCTATCCTTTTGGTATTAGAGGGAAAAACAAAACAAAGCAAGACAAAACAAAACAAGTTCCTATAAAAACATGAAATGAAAAAGTCATAAAACCACAGTACAAGGTGATCCGAGGGGGTTACTGTGTTGTCCCTTGTTATCTTCAATAGAATTGTCTATATCATCATGCATAGTATAATTGAATATAGCAGTACATAACAATAAAAACAAAACATTATATACAGTTTAAAACTTCAAAATCAGGTAAAATCAAACCAAGATTCTAGTGAATCTTGTCATCTTCAGTGTAGATGCCTATACTCTCAGACTTGATACTATCAATCGTAACAGATTCAAATAAAATCCATTAGTACAAAATAGCAATCCAACAAACCAGATTCAACTAAGATTGGTCATGATAAAACAGTGTAAGTTATACAGGGCTTCAGATTAAGTTAATAGGAAATTAAGGATGATTAACATACTATATCCTGATATTTTAGGGATAGTTGTCTTTGCCCTCAAATCTAGTACAAGTAGACAAACTGGAACAAAATATAATCTATCTAAACAGAGTGGTGTTGAATAATGTGGGAT
Source organism: Cavia porcellus (assembly GCF_034190915.1). Lineage (NCBI taxonomy): Eukaryota > Metazoa > Chordata > Mammalia > Rodentia > Caviidae > Cavia > Cavia porcellus. Next base: position 36,033,586 of record NW_026947504.1, on the reverse strand, counting down.
TTAAGTTCTGATACACTATTAACAATATCCTCTGCCTTTTTTTTTAGACTAGTCCTCCCCTTTCACTCTCACAGGGTGCACTGTGCATTTTGGGTCCCACCAACTCTCTCAGTTTTTAGACTGGGGGCAGCCTGCTATTTACCTAAGTGGTTCCAAACCTTCTTTCTCCTGGATTTTCTCTCAAGTTGCATTCCTTTACCTACAAAGCCTCCAGGTTTTTCTTCACTATAGCTGAATAGTTCTCTGCTGCACATAAGTATCTTGTCTTTCCAACCTATCTGCAAATGCTGGTCGAGATGCCCCTATTTTTCTCTGGTTCCCTGTCACACAGAACATTATTTTCTCATAATTGATTTTCAGTCCATAAACCCCTTTTCAGATTAATTGTATTTCCTATACAGAGCATCATTGTGGATCCTACCTCCTGACCTACTCTGCCTGTGTTTCTTTTTTTAGTGTATCAAGGCCATCTATGTTAGAGCTTATAGACAACCTTCTCTGCCTCATTTCTGCTATGCTATTTTTCTACCATTGATTGTCTACTTTTCTTCTTCATTCCACCACCTGCTCTGTTCATTGATGTTTCTCTGCCATTGTCCCTGAATCCTGGTATTTTTTATCTCTCTAGAATGTCCTTCAGTATTCTCTGTAGGGTTGGATTGGTGGTCCCAAATTCCCCGAGTTCCTCTTTGTCATGGAAGCATCTTGTTTCTCCATTAATTTCTAGAGACAGTTTTTTAGGGTACATCAATCTGGGCTGGAGGTTATTTTCTTTTTTGTTTTTTTGGTCTTTTTCGTTTTTATCGGTACCAGGGATTGAACTCACGACTGCCTGCTTGCAAGGCAGGTGGTTATGCCACTGAGCTAAATCCCCAGTCCCGGAGGTTATTTTCTTTCAGGGCTTGGAATACTTTGCTCCAAGCTCATCTTGATTTGATGGTCTGTGTCAAAAAGTCTGCAGTGATTTTGATGGGTTTTCCTTTACAGGTGATCTGTTGCTTTCCTCTGATAGCTTTTAATATTGTATTCTTATTCTGAATCTCTGGGATCTTGATTATTATATGTCTGGGTGTGGCTCTGTTTTGCTTGTAGGTGGTTGGAGTTCTGTATGCCTCACACATCTGAATATCATGTCCTTTTCCTATGCTTGGGAAGTTTTCCTCAATCATTTCTGTGAAGAGCCTTTGTGTTTCCTTTGTTTTTACCCCTACTTCTTCACTCAGATTTTTTATTCTTAAGTTATAGATCCTCTTGTCATCTTCTAGGCTTTGTGTTGTTGCTGCCTGTTTCCTTGTTGTTTTTTTATTTAAAGAAAAACAGAATAGAAAATGGACAGAAATAGTACATGCTTTTAAAGAAAAGAAATAAACAGTAATAAATCATTAGTTGATATATACATATTGTTCCCCCACAGATAATTGTTCAAGATACAAAAGTGGAACATATAAATGGGAATTCAACCAGGGAGACTGCAAACCATTCTGTTCAACTATCCAACAAAAACTAGGTAATATGAGTATCAATCCTATACATTTAGACATGTATGCATTTATCCATACCTTTGTTTATGCTGAGAGCTAACAAAGGATATTAGATTATAATCCTTCTGAACAAAGATTAATAATATTGCTGGATTTCACATCATAACACTCGGAATCAGCACTGGGTACTGCAGTGCCCCTTTCTTTTCTTCAAAGTATTTGTTCATTTCATCATGTGTCATAAGATCAGTTCTCATAAACTATTTATAGGTTTTATGCAAGCATGAGTCTTAACATGTATTTCTATCCTTTCTATATGGAGGGAGAAACAGAACAAAGCAGGACAGAACTAAACATATTCCTGTAGACATAAAACTAAAAAGACATATAAAACTGCTGTCCAAGGAGTTCTACCATGGTTACTGTGCTGTTTCTTGTTATCATTAACCGAATTGGCTATATCATCAGATAAAGTATAATTGAACTTATCAATACATAACAGAATTAATAGAAATACAACTTTGTAGATAGTGTAGAGCTACAAAAACAGGTAGTAATCAAATCAGAATGGATATCATGGTGAATCATTGTCATTTTCAGTATGGTTGTCTATACTCCTCAACTTGATACCAGTAACCTAACAGTTTTGATTAAAATCTGTCAATAATAAAGTATTCAAACAAGTCAGATTTAACTAAGATCAGTCATGATACAACAGTATAAGTCATACAGGGGTCCTGATTGAGTTAATAGGAAATTAAAAATGACCACTGTGCTATGTCTGGATATCTTCGGGACAGCTGTCTGTACCCTCAGATCTAGTTTTTGTATACAAACTAGGATGGAACAAGTTCCAACCAAGCAGAGTGGTGCGAGTAATAAGGGTTTTAATTCCTGATACACTATTAGCTATATCTTCTGCTGTTTTTTTTTGAAGACTATTCCTTCCCTTTACTCCCCATTATGTACTGTATATTTTCAGGTCTCCCCATCACTCTTGGTTTTATATTGGGGATGGGCAACCTGCTATTTACCTAAGTGTTTCTGTACTTTCTCACTCCTGGCCTGAATTTCTAGTTATATTTCTTCATTTATTAAAGTCTGTCTGTTCAGCCTATCCATAAATACTGGCCCAGTTACCCCTATTACTCTCTGTTTCCCTATCATTTCGAGTTCCATTTTCTCATATTTGATTTTGGTCTATAGAACCTTCTTCAGGCTAATTATATTTCCTATACAGAGTCTCTCGGTGGACCCTACCTCTTGATCCACTCCACCTGCGATTCTCTTTTTTCCCTTAAGTTAGTGTATTTAGGCCATCTATATTAGAAATTATATCCAACCTTCTCTGCCTCATTTCTGTGAGCTCTTTTTCTGTCATTAGCTGTCAGTTTGTCTTTTTCATTTCACTTTCTGCTCCATTCATTGTGGCCTCTCTGCCATTGTTTCTAGAATCCTGGTATTTTTCTCTCTCTTTAGAATGTCCTGCAGTATTCTCTGTAGAGATGGATTGGTGGTTGCGAATTCCCCCAGTTCCTCTTTATCTTGGAAGCACCTTATTTCTCCATTAATTTCTAGGGGCAATTGTGCAGGATATAACAATCTTGGCTGGAGGTTATTGTCTTTCAAGGCTTGGATTATTTCGCCCCATGCTCTTTGACATTTGATGGTTTGTGCCAAGAAGTCTGCTGTAATTCTGATGGATGTTCCCTTGTAAGTGATCTGTTTCTTGTCTCTGACAGCTTTTAATATTCTGTTCTTATATTGGATTTCTGGAATCTTGATTATTATATGCCTGTGTGTAGTTCTGTTTTGATTGTAGGTGGCTGGAGTTCGGTATGCCTCATACATCTGAGAATCTTTCCCTTTTCCTATGTTTGGGAAGTTTTCCCTCATTATTTCTGTGAATATCCTTTGCAGTTCCTTTGTTTGTACCCCTGATTCTTCTCTCACATTCTTTATTCTTAAGTTATAGATTCTTTTGTCATCTTCTAGCCTTTGTATTGTTACTGCTTGTTTCCATGTTAAGTTTTTCCTTTCATGCTCCCACGTTACAAATCTGTCCTTCAGTTCAGATAATCTATCTTTAGTTTCGTTCAAGCTGTTATGCCAGCTTTCAATAGAGTTTTTAGTTTCCTGGTAATCTCTTTGAACCTGCTTCATGTATTTTATGTTTTCTCTATTTTCTTCATCAAATATTTCACCCCTTTTTTTCTGTCCTTCCATTCCACCATCTGTTTTTTCTTGGGAGGTGCTTAGCATTTCTTTAACTATTCTACTTATATTTTGCTTTACTTGGTTAAATACTTCACTTTTGAACTTGTCTATGAGGTCCTGGAGATATTGCTTTACGTCTACTGATGCCATGCCTGATATTGCATGTTTTCTGTCCTCATTTTCCTTTGCATATCCCTTTCCTGGATCAGTGTTCTCAGGATTGGGGACTGAGGACCCTTTCTTGTTGCCTCTTTTTCTCATACTTTTTATTCCTTCCATACAAGCGTATATTTCTTTGTCAGTTACAGTTTGTTTGAATTGCACTGGCTAGGTGTTCCCGCCCACTGCAGTATACTAGGGAGACACAGACTGAGGCAGCCTATGATGGGCCCGCTCCTCCAGGTCAGTCAACCTGCTGAAGGCTTCACTGCATCAGGGCGCACTGCCAGGCGCAGGGACCTGGTTTGGGCTAGCCTATTGGGCCTCAGTCCATGGTGTCACCCAGGTCAAGCACTCCCCAACAATCCTGTTTGAGAGGGGAATATGTGACTGAAATCACTGCAGTGCCCTGTTCTGGCCAGTCTGCCCGGTCCCAGAATGTCTTCTGTTGGAGCCTCCTTATCTATGGAAGGGACCCTGTTCCTCTCACTCACCATAGGTCGATGCAGGGTTCCCCACCAGCTCTGCTCTCTATTCGTTCGCTGATTCCCGCTCTCAGAGCATTCATGTCTCTATCCCTGCTGTGCTGATTCAGATGCAGCAGCAGCAGGCTATTCAAGCCGCAGGTTCCAGCGGTGGCATCGAGACTTTAGCTTTTCCAACTGTAGCACCAGGATTGCATTTCTGATTGTTTTCTCTCAGCTTAATTCATTCTTGGGTCGGCAGGGTATATCTCCCTCTGCTTAGGACTCCGCACACTGCACCATTCCTGGAATCTAAGCTGGCTATCTCAGAGAGCCTCTGTAGCTGCTGTTATCTATCTGCCATCTTCTCCACTCCCTTTCCTTGTTATTTTTAAGAAATTTTTCCTTTCATGATCACACATTGCAAACCTGTCTTCAAGTTTTGATAATCTATCCTTAGTTTCTTTCAAGCAGTTTTGCCAGCTTTCAATGGAGTTTTTCATTTTCTGATAATTTCTTTGAATGTGTTTCATGTATTCTGGGTTTTCTTTATATTCTTTATCAAACATTTCTCTCCTTTTTTGTGTGTGTTCCTCCATTCTTCCATCTGTGTCTTCTTGAGAGGTGCTTAACATTTCTTTTATTAATCTTCTTATATCTTGCTTTACTTGAATTAATATTTCGGTTTTGATTTCATCTTTGATGTCAGGAAGATATCTCTTTATGTCACTGATGCCGTGTCTGATATTGCATGTTTGCTGCCCTCAGTCTCCTCTGTATTTACATCTCCTGGATCAATACTCACAGGGTTGGGGACTGGGGGCTTTTTCTTATTTCTTTCTCTTGTCATGTTTTTGGTTTCTTCCATACAGATGTATAGTGGAGGTCCTAGCCCCTTTCCTTGTTGGTTATGGTTCTTCTTAAATGTGCTGGCTAAGGATTTCTGTCCTCTCCAATTTGCTGTTGATCACTGAGGTGCAAGCAGGGGTGGTGTATTGCTGGTTCTTCTCCTCCAGGCCAGTCAACCTGCAGGGGCCTTCACCACATTAGTGTGTGCTGCATGTACAGAATTGGTATGGGACCACTTATTGAGTCCTGGCCAGGTGCATGACCCAGGCCAAGCAGATCCCACCAATCTGTTCTGGGTAGATAGCAACCAACTAAAGTCAGTGCCATTCCTTGTTCATTCCCATCCTGCCCAATTCCAACATGTCATCCAGTTGGTCGCCCCTTTCCCATGGGAGGGTCTTATTCCAAGCACTCACTACAGGTTAGTGCAGGTCCCTCACTGGCTCTGTTCTCTGTTGGGCTTGCCGACCCCCAACTACAGCACAACCGCAGCTCCAGTGAGTCGCAGTGGCAGGGGTTTGGGTGGTGGTGCCAGTTTGGGTGGCTCCGGTGACAGCACCATGGCTGCTAATCTTAGCTGCTCCAGTGGTAGCCCTATGTTTTTGACCAGCTCTTTTCCTTTTAGTTTCTTCCTACGTTGAGAGGAATCACTTCCCTTCATCCAGACCTCTCCAGGATGTTTTATTCCGGCACCTGAGTTGTATCTCTCAGGGAGGCTCTGTATCCTGCTGCTTACTGATCTGCCATCTTTCTCTAAGTGATTCTTAAATAGTTTGTGCAAGTTTCTACCCATTCTCAACTGGCTCCAAGGCAGGGTAGGATGGCACAGAGGAAACTGTTAGAGGTGGCTGTGGCAGATTCCAAAAGTGACAGGAACAAAAGGATGAAAGAAAAGAGGGAGAATAAGCCTCTTTCTTCTCTTACATTACAGCAGGCTATGACTTCACCCTGTGTCTTCTCATCCTTTCCTACTCTGCATCCAGGATGACTGCCATAGAAACAAGGCATTCACCACTGGGCCACTGCAGTAAGAGAAAAGCCCCCATTCCTCACCATGGCTCACAAAGCTCTCACCAGGCACATCTGAAGTGCAGCATGACCACAGAAGAAGCAATCAGGTCTGCCTGGGGCTGAGGGAAGGCTTTTTTTGCAGGGAGGGGTGTTTAAGAAGAGGTAACTTTGAGACTGAAGTTTAGAAGAACGATAAGACTCCAGGAAAAAGCACAGAGGTAACAAGTCCACCATGGCTAAAGACCCACAGATGTGCAGGTATCTTCCCAGGACCACCACCATTCCAGGAGGCTCAGAGAGACTATTTCCAGCAAGAGTCAGGGAGAATCTCTGTGGATGGCCATGGACTTATGTCCTGAAGCACATTCTTGCCTTTGCTTAAACAGGTTGCCCTTTCAAAGGACACGACATGAACACTGACCATTGAGATCAGTGTTCATGTCATGACATTTCAAATGCTTTCTTTTTCCTCTTTTTTTGCTCTACAAAATATCAGAAAATGGCAGATTCCTCAGTATCTGACATATAGAACCACAACAGTAACAGGCTTGTAAATACACAAGTGGCCACATCTTTTAAGGGGAAAAGTTGTTTATGAATCTAAATATTCCTGATGGTTAATTTAATGGTAGTCTTGACTATTAACTCAGTGGTTCAGCTAGGTAGATGGGACACATTTCTGGGTGTACCTGCTGTGTTGTGGAGGCCTGCCCTGCTCTTCCCTCTACCCTTCCTCTCCAGTGCTGCTCCCCCCTCTGCTTTTCTGCTATAACACACTAAGCACTGTTTGTTCAGTGCTCTGCCAGGTCCTTCCATCACGATGTTCCCGCCTTGGAGCTTGCTGCCCATGGGCTGACTTCCCTGATACTGAAATTGTAAGCTAAATTAAACTTCTCCTCCTTTGGGTTGTGGGTGCTAGGCACTGTGTCCTAGCAATAAGAGAGCTGACATACACACCATGTTAACTTTAATTAAATCTCCCTAACAAGTCATTAGAGATTTTAATGTGACCATACATGGGACACATCTTGTCATTGTGATTTACTAGAATAGCAGAATGTGAGATTAGTGCTTCTCAGAAACTATCATTATGAAATCTGAGTACACACTATTCTAAGAAACCCAGTTATACACGGTAGTCAAGACAATCTTGATATCCACTGCATATCAACATTCTCAGGTGCCAGAAAAAAGTCAAATATAACTACTGATATCAGCATCAAAAGGTAAGGGATTTTGCTCCTTATATAAACTCTGAGGAGCCTAAGACATAAACTAGATATTTTTCTCCCACATTTACTGCTTGTCATTTTATTATGGTGACTGGAGAGTTTGTAAAACACTCCAATGCACATTCCAATGCCTTAATGTGTTCAGGCACCAGGTATCTGCCACTGTTACAATAGAAAGCACTTTTAGAAATCTAAAGGAGATAATAAATACAACTTACGGCTCAGTGAATTAAAGCTAATCGCCATCTATTGTATATAAGGTCACCTCTGAGCCTGTGGACCTTACTGCACCCATATTGTCCTGTATTTTTAGCTGTCAAATCTATTAGTGGCTCTTAGGACCTCCTGTATTATTATTGTCATAACCACTACCATAGCTATTACTAGATAAGAAATTATAGCCAATGGTAGATGAGCATCATAAAAAGATTCAGTAAAATCAATTATTTGTACTTTGATACTGGCATCATTATTATATTGATTTTATTCACACATTCAAAACTTCAGAGTTCTACTGAAAAAGAGTTTAGACACTGTTCATTTCTACTTCTGGGCCCAGCAAGCAGCTGATGTTCTGATCCAAAGGAGAAGCTCCTCCAAGAATATCAAACTTCTGGATTAATACAGCAAGTACAAGTTTTGTGGCTCCATGAATGTAAAATATCTTATGAAACCAGTCTTTTGGGGAACTCTTCGGTGGCTATATTATGGTTCTCAATGCCTGTCAGTTGGAGATGAAGGTCGAATCCCCAAAGTCAAGACTTTAGGGAGGAAAACCCAGGAAATGCAATCAGCTGTGGAGTTCTTCACTGCTTTTGACAGAGAAGCGTCTTACCATTTTCAACTATAACTGGTCCTCTGTATCCATGGTCTCTGCACCCAAGAGTTCAATAAACTACACCTTAAGCTCTCCCCCCTTGTCATTATTACCTACAAAACAAGGTATGGCATCTATGCAGTATTGATACTGTATAGATATCTGGAAAAATCTAGATGACTTAAATTATACAGGAGGATTGCACAGGTTTTATAGAAATACCATGCTGTTTTTTACAAGGCACATGAGCATGACTTTGGTCAGACTTCAGTGTCTGAGGCAAGTCCTAGAACTAATCTCCCGGGAATATTGAGTGACAGCTATATGTCAAATGGATCTCTGTCTAGTGCTAATAATCATTTTACTGTTGGTGATGTATTTTCAATCTTTGCTAAAAGCAGTAGTTTTTCTAGTGTTTTCAAGTGTGTGTTGACTACTCCTACAGCTAACTCCCTAAAGTACTGCCCTGTCACTTGCCTGACAGGTTTCAGGCTTGCCTAGGAAATGCCCAGTGACCTTCTCCAGAACCAGAAACTGAAAAACTCAGCTGGCGGCTGAGGTGAATCCGTTCCCCATCCAGAGCTGGGAGACTGTTTTAAGATCATTGCTCCCAGAGCTCAAGGGCCTGCCCAGAGCCCAGCCACACTAGGCTGTGCTCACTTGGCACATTTCAGGCCTGCCCAGGACATGCCCAGCGACCTTCTCTGGAACCAGGAACAGGGAAACTCAGCTAGCGTTGGGGTGAGTCCACATGCCATCCCAAGCCTGGGACATTGTGTTAAGATCATTGCTTCCAGAGCTCAAGGACCCACCCAGGGCCCAGCCACATTGGACTGGCCTTAGGAGGTTTTGCAGCCTGAGTAGATTACACCCAGCGACTTTCTTCAATTACAGGAGTTGAGAGCAGGTAAAGTGAGTTCCAGAGCATTGGTCTTTGCCTGGGGAGAGCTTTAGCCCACCATCCACAGTGGGTATGTGCCTGGCCAGCTACCAGGAACAAAGAAGGTAGCACAGGAGGGCCTGAGGGCCTGATTGGACCACGCTCAGCAATGTCCATTCAGTCCCAGGAGCCTAGGGCATAGGAGACAATTTCCAACACATCCAGGGGAAGCCTTAGAAAAACACTTGAAACACAGAAATATAGGAAAATGACAAAACAAAAGACCAAAACGCAATCTCAAACCTCTAGCCTATCCTAAGAAAGCCTAGGAGCCCTGTACATAGAAGAAAATATATGCTATACACCTGAAATACCTGTAATAATAGCAACTGATATAAAGAAGCAACTCCAGGAAGCTTTAAAGGAATTTAAAATAGAAATAATCTCCCAGGTAAAAGAAGTGATAAAAGTAATGAAAAAGATGCTGAACAGTCTAAAGAAGACACAGTTAAAAAAATTAGAGGAACAAAACAAAAAGATAGAATCCCTGGATAAACAATTTAAGAAACAAATAGAATATATGAAGCAGATTCAAAGAGATATACAGGAAATAAAAAATTCCATCGAAAGTTGTCAAAACCAACTCAACAAAAGTAAAGACAGAATTTCAGACCTCAAAGACAAGATTGCAGCTAGTGAACAGGAAAGGAAAGATCTTTAAAAAAAAAACAAGGAATCAGGAAATAACAATTCAACAGCTGAAAGATGATGCAAAGAAAAACAACATAAGATTAATAGGGATAAATGAAAAAGAAGGGAACAACACAAATGATATAAAAAGGCTATTCATAGAAGTCATAGCTGAAAATTTCTCAAACATGAGAATGGAGACTGACATTAGGATTAGTGAAGCATATAGAACTCCAAATAGCCATAACCAAAATAAAACTACACCCAGGCATATAATAATCACCATCCGAGAAATCCAACATAAGAATAGAATACTAAAAGCTGTCAGAGAGAAAAAACAGATCACCTATAAAGGAAAGCCTATCAGAATCATAGCAGACTTCTCAACACAAACAATGAAGTCAAGAAGAGCATGGAGTGAAGTATTTCAGATCCTAAAGGAAAATGATTCCCAACTTAGACTGATGTACTCTGAAAAACTGTCCTTCAAAATGGATGGAAAAATAAGATACTTCCATGACAAAGAACAGCTGAATAATTTCATGAACACCAAGCCAACCCTGCAAATGAAAGACAGTCTAGATACACATAAGAAAAAACCACTAAGCAAGGTAGATAATTAAACAGATTGGAAAGATAAAGATGCAACAGAAGAAAGATAATATGTCAACAATAAGCCAATATATAACAGTTATAACCATGAATGTAAATGGTCTCAATTCACCAATAAAAAGAAACAGACCAGCAGAATGGATCAAGAAACAACATCTAACCATATGCTGTCTACAAGAAACCCATCTAACCCAAAAGGAAATTCACAGACTGAAAGTCAAAGGATGGAAAAAATGCAACATGAACCCCCCAAAAAGTGGGGGTAGCTATTTTTTGTTTGCAGATAATGTGAACTTTAAACCAAGAATGATCCTAAGAGATAAAGAAGGTCACTACATACTGGTTAGGGAAAACCTAAAGAGGAAGAGATGTCTTAAATATATATGCACCAAATTCCAGAGCACCCAGCTATACAAAGCAAGTATTAATAGAAATGAAAAATCAAATTAGCAATAACACAATTAAACAGGAAACCTTAACACACCATTGACACCAAAGGACAGATCAACCAGACAGAAAATCGGCAAAGAAATAACAGAATTGAATCACACCTGTGAACAAATGGGCTTGGTAGACATATACAGAGTGTTCCATCCAACATCAGAATATACATTCTTCTCAGCAGCACATGGGACATTCTCTAAAATGGACCATATACTAGCTCACAGAACATATTTAAATCAATGCAAAAGAATTGAAATTGTCCAATGCATGTTATCAGATCATAGTGCCATGAAACTAGAAATTAATGATAAAAAGCTGCCAAAACCCCACAAACACATGGAAATGAAATAATGCACTCTTGAGCAATCAATGGGTCACAGAAGAAATTAAAGAAGAAATTAAACAATACCTATGAGCAAAAAAAAATACAAACACAACTTCCAGAATCTGTGAGATACAATGAAAGCAGTCCTCAGAGGAAAATTTATTGCACTGAGTTCCCACATCAGGAAAACAGAACGAACACAAATAAACAACCAGTTGCTACACCTCAAAAATCTAGAAAAAAAAGAGCAAGTCAAGCCCAAAGCCAAAACAAGGGAGGAAATTATAAAAATCAGAGCAGAAATTAATACAACAGAGACTAAGAAAGCAATCCAAAAAATCAATGAATCAAAGAGTTGGTTCTTTGAAAGCATAAATAAAATTGATAAGCCCCTAGCCAACCTTATTAAAAAGAGGAAAGGAACAGCTCAAATTCATGCAATAAGGAATGAAAAAGGCAAAATCACTACAGACTCTATGGAAATACAGAAGCTCATGAACACCTATTTCAAAAACCTCCACTTTCATAGGTTCGGTAATACAGAAGAAATGGACAGGTTCCTAGAAACATATGAACTAACAAAGCTGGGTCAAGAAGATGTAAAACTGCTGAATAACCCAATTTCTATTAATGAAATTGAAAATGTAATTAAGTCCTTACCTACAAGAAGAGCCCAGGCCCAGACAGATTCACTGCGGAATTCTACAAGAAATACAAAGAAGACTTACTGCCGACACTCCTCAAACTCTTCAATGAAATTGAAAGGGAAGCAATTCTTCCTAAGTCATTCCTGGAAGCAAATATTACTCTAGTACCAAAACCTGAGAAAGACCCAACTAAAAAAGAGAACTACAGGCCAATCTCCCTAATGAAGACAGACGCAAAAATCCTCAATAAAATATTGGCAAAAAGGATGCAGCAAATCATCAAGATTATACACCATGACCAAGTGGGATTCATCCCAGGCATGCAGGGATGGTTCAACATATGTAAGTCAACAAACGTAATCCACCATATCAATAAAGCCAAAAGTAAGAATCACATGATCATCTCTATAGATGCAGAAAAAGCTTTTGATAAGGTCCAACACTCATTCACAATAAGAACTTTACAGAAAATTGGAATAGATGGTCTTTACCTCAATATGATAAAGTCCATCTATGACAAACCTATAGCCAGCATCATATTATATGGCCAAAAACTGAAGGCCTTTACCTTAAAATCAGGCACAAGACAAGGATGTCCTTTTTCATTGCTCCTACTTAACACAGTACTGGAAATACTAGCCAGAGCAGTTAGACAAGAGAGAGAAATAAAAGGGGTAAAGATAGGAAAGGAGGAAGTTAAATTATCATTATTTGCAGATGATACGATACTCTACATAGAAGACCCTCAAAACTCCATTGAAAGACTCTAGATATAATAAATTCAGCAGTGTAGCTGGATACAAAATCAATAGCATTTCTACACACTAACAACAAAATCACTGAGAAAGAAATAAAAGAAGCCATACTCTTCACACTAACACCCAAAAAAAATGAAATACTTAGGAATTAATCTCACAAATGTAGTAAAAGATCTATACAGGGAAATAATGATACACTGAAAAAAGAAATTAAAGAGGATCTCAGAAAATGGAACGACATCCCTTGCTCATGGATAGCAAGAATAAATATCATAAAAATGGCCATTCTCCCAAAGCTGTTATACAGATTCAATGCAATCCCAATGAAAATACTGTTAACATACCTCATAGATCTAGAGAAATGAACCCTAAAATTCATCTGGGACCAGAAGAGACCTAGAATAGCAAGAGCAATTCTAAGCCTCAGAGGCAAGGAAGGAGGCATCACAATCCTTGACTTGAAGTTATACTACAAAGCAACCATAGTAAAATCAACATGGTACTGGAATAAAAACAGAGTCAAAGATCAATGGAATAAATCAGAAGATACAACCACAACTACAAACACACTCAACCACCTTATCTTTGATAAAGAGGCCAAACATATTCACTGGAAGAATGACAGCATCTTTAATAAATGGTGCTAGAAAAACTGGCTCTCCACATGCCGAAAACTAAAACTAGACCCATAGCTATCACAATATACTAAACTAAAATCTAAATGGATCAAAGATCTGAATATTAAAACAGAAACAGTAAATCTGTTGGAAGACAAATTAGGTAAAAATCTTGAAGACACGGGGGTAGGTAAAAAGTTCATGAAGAGGAATCAAACTGCACAGGAAATGCTTCCCGGAATCAATAGCTGGGATTATGTCTTATTAAAAAGTTTCTGTATGTCAAAAGAAATTTCCAGCATAGTGAAAAGAAAACTCACAAACTGGGAAAAAATCTTAATGAACTGCCCCTCAGACAAAGGACTTCTGTCTAAAACATATAAAGAATTAAAAAAATAAGACCCACAAAATTCAAAGACCCAATCCAATACTGGGCATCTGAGATGAATACACAAGTTCTCAGATGAAGAAATACAAATGGCAAATAAATACATGAAAAAACGTTCATCATCATTACTCTTTAGAGTAATGCAAATTAAAACCACGCTGAGCTTCCATCTCACTCCTGAAAGAATGGCCAGGATCAAGAAAACTACCGACAACAAATGCTGGAGAGGCTTTGGGGAAAAAGGAACTCTCCTGCACTGTTGGTGGGAGTGTAGACTGGTGCAGCCATTGTGGAGGTCAGTCTGGAGATTTCTCAGAAAGCTGGGATTAGAAGTCCCATTCGATCCAGCTATTCCACTTCTGGGCATATTCCCAGAAGAACTGAAAACATCATACCACCGTGATATATGTGCACCCATGTTTATAGCAGCATAATTTGTAATAGCCAGAGATCTTGGAAAAAACCTAAGTGTCCATCAACTGAGGAGTGGATAAAACAGATGTATTTTTATACAATGGAGTACTACTCAGTTATAAAGAATGATCACATTGAGATATTTATAAATAAGTGGACACAACTTGAGACCATACTCATTAGTGAAATAAATCAAACTCACATGTATAAATACTGAATAGTGTTCCTAGTATAAGAGATGGTAAGAGTACATAAAAGTTTATATTAATCATGATTCCCTATTACATTGCTCTGAAGCTTTATAATGTCTGCATTTATTAGTTGGAATGATTTTATCCTAGTTTGTTTGATTTTATTATCTGTGATAGTATAAACAGCTATTTTAAAGAAAACAAGACATTAGAATAGCCAGAGCTGATTTAGTATCATCTTACTCTGAAGTCCTACTATGCTTTTGTTTTTCTGTTGCCTTTGGTTCTATCATGTTGTATCTTATTGGATATTATTATGTGTGATAATATAAACAAATTTTTTATGGAAAATGAGATAATATAATAAAATATAATATAATATAATAAAAATGAGATAATATTGTTCATTCTCTGCTATTTGGTTCTGAAAGCCCTGTAATGCTTTCATTCTCTTGAACGGTTTTATACTGTTTTATTATGCTTGATACTATCGTATATGAAGCTATGCTCAACTATTTCAAAGAAAGAGACACTATGGTAGTGACTGTTAATTATGGATTGTCTTGTGGGAAAATGCTGTGTTACTTGCATTGTTCTGATCTGATGTTCTTTCTTATGTCCTCTTTTGTTTTAATCTCTTTAAAATAAAAAAGCTAAAAAGTAATAAGAACTGTGGGAGTAATAAAACCCAAAATGTGTAATTGATATTGTAAAAAAGAGAGGAAAAGGAAGTGCTCTAAAGGATATAACTGCATGTATACTTAAGAGTGTAAGATAACTATATTACTAAGTTTTTGTTGGATCACTGAACAGAACTGTTTGCAATCTCACTGTTTGAATGTCCACTTTGTATGCTTTAATTTTGTAACTTGAACAACTATTTCAAAGATGACAATATGTAATCTATTAACTAGTGATTTCTGTTTATTTTTTTTGAAATTCTGTATTACGTTTACCCTTTTTCTGTTTTGTTTTTGTTTCTCTTTAAATAAAATTTAAAAAAATAAAGTACTGCCCTGTCATCAACCTTACAGTCTGCCATGTGTCAGATGGCCCCACGGTGGTCCTTAAAGCCAGTAACACAGGCTCCAGTGCCACCTTGGGGCAATGAATTTGAGTTGAAAACAGGTAACAGAGATGGGAGAGCAGTGTTTATTTTGCCAGGTTCTCTTGGAGCTGGTACTTCAGTGGAAATGCTACCTGCCCCAGGGAGTAAGAAGTCCAGGGGATGAGGAAAGGAAGCTCTGGAGGTGATGGCCACTCAGAGCTCATGGAGGATGCTGAGGTGAGAAGAGATGACAGAGGCTCACTCCTGCCGACTGTTACGGTTCTTGGGAAAAGCCCCCATGGACCTTACAAGGATATGCCTTGCGCCCTGAGACACCGACACCGGCAGATGCCAGGACATTGCACTTAGTGCCACCTCCTCACGGTTGTTTGAGGTACTGATGTTGCTTCTGTCGAGGTGAAAGCAGCTATGTAGACAGGCATGCCTAGTCTCTTGCCAAGGAACCAAAGCTCTAGTTTCCTACAGCATTTTGCTGATTTCCATCCAGCAGAGCTAAGAAATTGAGATCAGGGAGTAAAGATGTTCAAGAGAAGGATTTTCAGTGGTTTTGGAGCCTTCAAATAGAGTGAAAAATGGAGTGGACAGACCAACTTTTGACTGACTCTTATACTTCCTAAGTATTTTAAATTTATTTTTAACATATATATATGTACATATATTGATATATTAGCTGTACATACTGATGTAGCACAGGTACAATGTAGTTTGCTTTGTTTCATTCTGGCAGTGCTAGGGATGAACCCAGGGCTACTACATGCTAGCAAGAGTTCCACATAGAGGAACCACGCTGGCCCATGTGTGCTATTTTGATATATGTACACAGGCTTAATGATTAAATTAAAGAAAATACTATACCAATCATTTAGCATTTATTTCTGGTGAGAATACTGAGAATTTTTTCTTCTACTACTTTGAAATGAACAACACATTGTTGGTATCTATAGTTTTCCTATTGTACAACAGAATACTGCAAACTCTTGCTCATATCTAACTATAACTCTGCACCCAATGCTCCAGCTCTGCCCATTGCTGCTAAGCCCTTTTTCTCCCAGTCTCTGGTAGCCACTATTCTACTCTCAGCTTCTCCAAGATCAACTCTCTTGATAGTTAATTCCAGTATGAGTGAGATCATGCAATACTTGTCTTTCCCTTCCTGGCTTATTTCACTTAACATGAGCATATGTAGGTCCATCCGCATGTTGCAAATGATAGGATTTTCTGATTTTAATGGCTGTATAGTATTCCATTGTACATATGTACCAAATTTTATCTATTCATCAGCAGAAGAACACTTAGGTTGATTCCATTTCTTGGCAATTACAGTGCTAAAATGAATGTGGGAGGACAGATACTGAAAGAGAAATTAAAATTGTAAATAAAAGCCTGCCAAGGATGCCCACAGAACATTTCTTCCTTTGTGTAACCCATGCTTGCTTAACTGATGGCCTTACAATGTAACTTGAGATGTTTAAGATCCCTGGGCAACCCGTGATGTTACTCAACCCTCCAATCATAATGCACTAAATCTGCCTTTGTACCTCCTGCCTAACGTCCCCATAAAAGACCCAAAACCCCACCAGGCAGGGCTGACTCTGTGGGAGAGAACTAGTCAGGCCCACCTGTGTAATAAACTACTCCCTAAGCCTCCTTCATGCAGTTTCTTCCTGTTTTTGGTACACTTTCCATAAAAGTATCACTTCAGCATAACGGTTTCATTTCCTTTGGACATTCACTCAGTATTAGAATTGCTGCCTTATATGACAGTTCTATTTTTAATTTTCTAAGGAACTTTCACAATGGTTTCCATAATGAGTGGTCTAATTTACATTTCCACCAACAGTGTGCAAGGGGTCCCTTTTCCCATTTGTGAACTGATTTTATCCCAGTTCACTTTTGGATGAACTATAGAAGCAGCGTCTTGCACTGCTCTACAGGAAGCTGATTTCATACATCTGTTTCATGTCACGTTCTTTGAAGGGAACCAAAGCATTTGGCTACTTTCACTGAACACTTGCTGTATGACTGACAGCACGCAAGTCACAGTGCACTATTCATAAGAATAAGGTCCATCTTGGACCTCAGGCCATCCATTGTCCAGAAGGGGTCAGGCCAGGTCAGCATCTCAGATCTTCAGGACTCCTCTCCCCAGGATTCCCCCATGTCAGCACACTGCTGGACAAGTACATGTCTAAGACCTCACAGATTTGAGGGTATGCTCTAAATTCAGAATAGTCTTCTATTATCCAAATCTTGATCTGTCATAATTTATTTTTAACTATGCATCTGGCTGTGTAAGTCTGGTTAGGACAGATCAAATCTATGCTGATCCCAATGGCAACCAGCAACTCAGAGGCCCCTGGGGAAAAGCTCGCAATCTGTCAGTATCATAAAGGTGAATGCACAGTTTGCATGCAAAGGCTGAGTGACAAACAGATCGCGTGCAAAGGTAGAGCACTGGGGAGGACGCTGTGTTGAAAATGGAAACAGATTATTAAAAATTCATCTGCAGTCCAGTCACTGTACGAAGGACTGCAACGGATGGAAAAGCTTGGTTTAATTTAAAGTTGGAAAGCTTAAGACGCATAGTAACAAACGGTGAGGCATCCGAACCTGCATATTTACATTAACGAAGGCCCATGACCTTCACAATTGTAAACAGGAAGGAAAGTGACTATAGGACACAGCTTTGATAGGCTGTCAACTTAAAAGAGAGCACTTCAAGTGTTCGGCCAACATTCTAACAGATGGTAACACATCCCACGGGGAACATGAGCTTAAGCTTTTGTGGACTTGGACAGAGATTTCTTTTTGTTAAACCAATCTAAACCTGTATAGGGAAATTTTGCCTGGTAGCTAAACTTTTCCTACTTAATACTGGCAGTTGTTTACCTGGGGGTTGGCTGGTGATGGGAGAGGCAAAAGGCAGGTGTTGTGAGAGTAGGGGTTTAAGAGATCAGAGTTTATGAGTCAGGGTACCAAAAAGTCGGGGTGAACTTTGGAGATCTGAAGTGGGGCCCTCAGATTTCAGCCAGTTTCTGATTTGTGCAGAGCTGTAAAAGCACCCTAGGATGGGAAG
This sequence comes from Cavia porcellus, assembly GCF_034190915.1. Taxonomy (NCBI): domain Eukaryota; kingdom Metazoa; phylum Chordata; class Mammalia; order Rodentia; family Caviidae; genus Cavia; species Cavia porcellus. Next base: position 36,015,245 of record NW_026947504.1, on the reverse strand, counting down.
AGAGTCTGCAAAGGATTAGAGAGAAGAATTTTAGAGGTTACAGAAGAACAGGAATAGAACCTGTTTCCATCAGCTAGAGTGAAAAACCTCACAATTCCTCAGCTGGAGGAGAGTGCTCAGTGGGGCTTGACCTCAGTAGCATGGTAACAGCATTCTGAACCTAACTACTGGTCACTCCTTCACAATAAAGGGCGAGACACAAAGTGATCAACCTTTTTCCAAGCAGGACAACTTTACCCAAGAATAAAGCTCAAAAGTATTATAGAAATAATATAGGACTCACCAAGCAATACTTCACAGTGTCTGGTAACTAAAGCATTTCTCAGGCATGTAAAGGAGCAGGAGGACATAAACTATAATGAGAAGCGTTCGAGCCACTGATACTGACCAAGAAACAGCAGATGATGGAATTACTTGAGAAGGATATTAAAATACATATAACTCCTATACTCCTAATAGGTTTCAGTAGTAGAAGAATGACTAAACATATCAATGAGAGATAAGGAAGACTTAAAATGACTTAAATAACTATTCCAGAGATCAAAACCTCAATGTCTAAATTTAAAAATATCTTGATATGGTTAAGAGTGGAAAGCATACTATCCTGAAGAAAAGATTAGTGACACAAATGTTCATGACAACATTACACATGGGATGTAGGGAAAAATTGGAAAACCCCAAATAGCTGTCATTTTGATTAACTTATAAACAAAATATGGTATATGCATACAGTGGAATATTATTTAGCTACAAAAGGACTGGAACACTGTTTCATACTGTGACAGATACTCTTTGAAAACACTATGGTAAATGAAATAAACAGGTACAATAGGTCACAAATTAAATGATTCCATTTGAAAGAAATGTCCAGAATAGGTATATGCATAAGACAGAGAACAGAAGGGCTGGAGAATGTGGCTGTTCAGCAGAGAGACCAAGCCATGTTTAGAATCTCAGAACGTTCACTTGCACGCTTTCACCCTCTGCAGAGATGAGAAGGGCTAGAAACTGTGTTAATAACCAATTCTACCTACATATGAAACTTCCAAGAACCTCTCTAATAATAACTTCACTGAGTTCAAAGTATTTTTAAATTTCCCTTTTGTATTTCTTCTTTTATATATGGTTATCTAGAATTGTGCTTTCTGATTATAAATATTTGTGAACTTAACATAAGCTTTTCTGTTATTTATTTCTAATACGTAATTCCATCATGGCTGGAAAAGATACATTAGATGATAAAAGAAAATCCTATTCCTCTACTCACACTTCTGACACCAAGTATGTGGGTTTTTCACAGAAGCAGTTCTCCACTTCTCTGTGACACCAATGAGTGTCTTATGTTTTAGTTCTCACACTAACGATCCAGAGTCATCATAGTCCTGATAAATTAAGAGCTTAATCCTGTGAGATTGCCCCTACTTCAGATTCCTATTGCTCCCCGATTCATATGCTAGGGGTAGGTTCCTGGGATATCCAAGAGGCACCATGAAATCTGGGGGCTGATGGGTATGAATGTCAGTCTTGATTGAGATGATAGTTTCTTGGGTCAAACTGCAAATTTCACATAGGGAGCTTTGCATTTGCTAATTGAATTACAATCAAGACTTTTCAAAATGGTAATACTCAAACTTTATTTTGTTTACCATTTTTTAGTATACATTTTACCTATTTCTCTCTTTTAATATTCTTATATTTAAGCACGTATTAGAAATAGTATAAAGCTAGATTTTAGAGCATTTGATACACTTAAGTACTTTTTGACAGTTACAGAAATAAATGTAGACTGGTACTCTGAATAATGTAGTCTACAATTCAATTCATGCACATTCATTATTTGAGTTCATTTATAATACATTATTTTATCCTTTTTATTTCTCCTATCTATTCCTCCATTTTTCTTTCCCTCTTTCTTTTTACCACCTCCATTTATATTGGTTTTCCTAATTTGCATTAATTGTTTTACTCCTCATTTCAACCTTTTCTTTGCTTCGACTTCCAGAACTAGATACTGTTTCATTGGATGCCCTAGAAATTTTAACACAAGATTTTTCACTTAGTCTAAAATGATGTGATACCTTTACATTATCTCCCATAATATAAAAATCCCACTCATGATAGTTTATTTCCTTAAGTGTTACAATTTCATGTTTTGTTTTGCTATGTGGATACAGTATGACAGCATCTTAAACGGAATTTTAGATCACTGGCAACACAGATCCCAGCTTTTAAATCTCTGTGGGGCTGATTTATGGTTGAAGGCTCTCCGAGCAGGGCTCATTCCCCTCCCCACCTTCTCACAGACAAAACGATGGGCCACTCTGTTGCTGCAAGAGGAGGGGGCTCTTCTCCACAACTCAATTTTCAAATGTACTGACCTTCAGAAATCCCAGATTGTGGTAGGATACTTAGATCTGATCACTCGTCATATTAAGGCATCAGGCTCAGTCTCCCAACCCTCACATTTATGATTTGGTCTGTTTCTTATAAATTTTTAATTAATCAGAAATGTTAATAAGTCCTATATCCTCCAACTTGTTAGTAGTGTAGTAACTACAGATGCAACTCTGAGGTTTAGATTGCCTCGGTATGTCTGTTTTAGAAAATACTATTCCTTGAGGTCAGATGTTCCAAACCTGATTTTCAATTATAAATTACTTCTAAATGCTGTTGGAATAGCAGATACTCCTATGCAAAGAAAATTCCACCTAAATGCATGGGATAACATCTTGTTTAGTTCATTTCATCTAGTCAGAAAACACAACCACTGGAACAATCAGTAGTATATTAACACTACATGGGCCGGCATTCACCAGTAATGACATTTGAATGGAATAAACTCTTAAGATCAAGTCTTCTTCCCAAATGACACAGATCACGTTTCCTAAATACCTGGTGAATGAAGCTTGGTGGTGGAAGCTGCTATTCTCTTAGGAGATGAAACAGCAGGTTTATTCGCATCTTGATCTTTTTGTGCTTCTTTCTTTATTCCTATATAGTTTGAAAAGAGAAAAAGAAATAAAAGCTAGTTATAATCCAAATGGAAAGATCAATTGCGGAAAGGACCGCTTATCCGAAGGCAAACAGTAAAACAAAATATTTCGATGGTTTGTCGCTATGGTCAGTACCCCTCTGGGCTGGAGGAAGGACACGTTTGTTTATGGTAAAGGGAATTCAGTTTTAAGTGGTCAGGGGAATAAGCACACTGCTGCCTCTGGTTTGATGAAAAACTTTATTTCTGCCACCTCAACGACCCTCACAAAGTATCTAGGAATTAAAATTTTATCGTCCTTGGCTGCCTCTCTCTGCCAAAACAATTTCTCAGAAGACAGCGAAGGAAGCTGTGGCTGAACATACACTGCTAATCACTTTGGCATCATCCTGGACCGAGCCCCAGGGGACAGTGTCTGACTCTTAATTTCCATGCAGCTGGTCATAAAGGTGACCTGAACAGTCTTTGACCCTCTCAGCTGCAGCTGAGCCTTTGCGGAAGCTGCTGCCAGAGCTGTCCCTGCAGAAGACATAACTCGAGTGGGGGCCATCTGTAGGAAGAGCATGTGAATGCCCCTCAAGTGAGGTCTAGTGGCACATGGGGTACAGAGTGGCATCTCTCGTATGTGCTGGGGATAACACTCACCTCACTGCCTCTCTTGGAAAGTCAAACAACTGTGGATGAAAGATGAGAGAAACCACATAGAGCAAGCCATCCTCAAGACTTGCCTCTGCTTCTATATACTGATGTCATTTCAAAAACAAAGATTGGGATGGTTTCTTAGATGGGTAACACGGATGTTCTCAAACCCTCTGACCAAACTCTTCTTTCCAGATGTAACTACTTCTAGCAATTGGGTGATTATTAGCTTAGGTATTTTTCTAGGTATTTAAAAATATACACACATATTCAAATACAGTTATTAGTTAAATAAGTAGCCAAACACTGCCATTTCATTCATCCTACACATACTCGGGAGCAACTACTTTTATCAGTCAGTTCACAGACTTTTAAAATCACCACATTGTATTATGGTTTGCAAGTTTTAGCTGGCAAAACAGCTACATGTGCCACCATAAACATTCCTCAGCTTTACCTTTGACACATGTACCAGCATCTGTAGAGGACAAAATGAGAGCTACATGGCTGTGGGGTCACGAATTCACTCATTTTCACTGCTGCCAGAGTTCAAAGTATCCGCCAAAGGACCTACCAGTTCATACTCTCAGTCAGCAGCGCATGAGAAGTACTCTTTCTACACGTCCATGCCGTACTGACACACAAGTCGCAACCATGTAATATTTGCCAAACACCAAAAATGCATTGTTTTTTTGGAAGTTACTTTAAAACAGTTAAATAGGTATGACTTTTTCTTACTGATTCATAAAACCTCTTCAATTGTTCTGGAGATCGGTCTTTCCCCTGGTAATCTCTTACTATAATTATATTTTCCAGCATTTCATTAAAAAAAACTTATAGTATCTTTCATTGTAATTTTAAATTTTAATATGCCCAAATATGTTGAGCTTTTCTTTCATACTATTACAAACGTGTATGTATGCATGCAGGAAATGCTTAACAGGTCAGCTGAGACACTTATTACTTAGAGAAAAAGACTGGAATGTCTTTTTCTAAGTCTTCTAAGTAAGCCCAGCCACGGCTCCAATTCTCCAAAGTTACAGGGACCTTTAGGGCCCCCCTCCCACCACCACCAAAAGGCTAATCTCACTCTTTCACTTCTTTTACCTGGTATGATTTTAGGTCTTAACAAAAGTGGAAAGGTAGCTAGACTCTTAAAAGCTGGGAAGAGAAATGTTAAAGAACAAATAGAAACATCCATCCAAAAGAACATGATTTTGGGGGAGAACAGAGCTAAGCATACGAATATATTAGGGGCATAGTTGCGAGGAGACTTGAGTTTTAGCTAGCTAAGGTTTATTTTAATAATCACACTGTCTGTTCAACGGTAGACACTGCAGCTGGGAATATAAAGCAGGATAAATGTGGTGTTTGTTATCCAATACAGGCTTACACAAATTAGACCTATGATGAGTCCTAGGAATTCCCTGGGACAAGACTGAGGTAATTCAAAACTACTTAGGAAAACACAAGGACAGAATGAAGTTTTTGCTTTTTAAAATGTGTGTAAAACCTTTATAACCCCTCCCACCAATAAATTACTGATTTATTCATTATTAAGAATCAAGGATATGTCCGGCAGCATCTCTGCTGTTACAGAGGCACTTTTGTGGAACATATTTATCATTAATACTGTATTTATAAATACTAGCTAGCAGATTACAATTGTTTCAGTGCACACTATCTTATCTCCTCTCCACACTCTGTTGGTATGATTATTACTATTACTATGTTGGTATTCTGAGACAGGCTCTTGCTATGTAATTCAGGTTGGCCTCCTTGAACTCACTGTGTAACTCAAGCTGGCCTTGAACTTGCAAGGATCCTCCTGCCTCGGCCTCCTGAGTGCTGGATTACAGGTACGTGCCTCCATGTCTGACTTTCTATTAGTAATATTGGTGCAGGTTGAGTATCTCTAATGTAAAAATCTAAAATCTAAAATCCAAAGCTTTTTAAACACTCATAACATGACCACAGTGGAAATTCTACTCTTGACCGCATGGATAGGCCATACAAAACAGATACTCTTAAAGACACTACTGTAAATAACCTTTAGAACTATATACATAAGGTGTATATAAAACATAAGTGAAAATTAAAATGATTTTTAGGAACACTCAAGTTCTTTTTCAGGATCATTCTACAAAATTATTCTAAAAAGATTTAAAATAACACAGCAGTATGTTTGTCTTTTATGACTTTAATCACTTATGAGCTGTTTCTTTCTCCATACATCTAAGTAACAGTTTTATACTGCTATTTCTTGACATTTATTTTTTAGATTCGGTACGTTAGTAGCTTCTTCCCCAAGAAAATGACTTTTTCTCTCTGTGGTTTTCTACCACTTTCCCTTCCTCATCATCTCAATATAGGTGCACCATAACCTTTAGTTAAGTAAATTATAGCTATGGAAGTATCACTCACACTGAGTCTTGCTCTTCCCTGAGTAACACTTCGATTTCTCTGGGTTTAACAGCTGCCTTGGTTCCTGTGGCCCAGTTTTTTATATCCCTATTGTTAATTCTCCCCCAAACTCGCATCATCTCATAATGTTTTTTCTCTCATAATCATCATATGTACGGGTACATTTGGTTTCATTTGTTTCTGAAAGTCGTTATTCCTGAAGCCTTCAAGTCTTCATTTGTTCTAGACCGGTTATTTCTGGGACTGTGGCACAGCTGTGCTGTTGGAATCCTCACCATCTTTCTCGAAGTTTCCTCTGCTTTTGCCCAAGCATGAATTTCTGTTTCTTAGATTCTGTCTTCCTGTTTTTGTCTGCTTCTTTATTCTGATAAAAGTATATGTCTTTGCATTTCTAGAGAAAGGTGCAAGGCAGATAAATTATATGACTCATTCAATGTCTCAAAACTTCTTTATATAACTGAATGCTTGATGTATTCAAAATTTTAACGTGGCAATCATTTCCCCAGAAATACAAAGAAGGTTGTTTTACTTTCAGCTTTCAGGGTATCTACTGACAAGCCCAATGCTATTCTACATGCCAACCTTGTATCAGTGATTTGTTTGCTTTTCTGTGAAGCCTTCTCTTTTCCCCAATGTGAAGTTTCATGCTATTGTGTCTTGGTGTGCTAGAAACTCTGATCCTACAGGTTTAGGCAACATGGTAATACACACACGCTGGCATTCCACTACTTTTTTTAAGTAGTTGTAAATTCCTAATAGATCAGGATCACCATTCTCAGTGACAGTCTCTGCCTGCCTTTTCTTGTCTCCAAGCGAATCTCTTCCTTCAGATTTCAGCCAGGAGGATTCTGCTGTCATGCTCTGAGGTCCCTTATCCACACTGAGATTCGAATGCATTTTTACTTGCCCCTCTTCACCATTAGACAGTGCATTCATGAGACTCACCCACTCAGTAAGTATTAACACTAAATGTGCTGGTTATTATTAACTAATGATGTTTTTCCTCTGTGGGAAATAAAATCAACCCTGAAATTAAGTACATTTCTGAATTATTGAACCCTATTCTTATTGTCTCATTTCTTCTCCAGTATTTCACTTCTCCTTTGTCATAAACAAGCAACAAGAAATCACCATTATACTGTTTGACACCAAAGGAGTCAGGCTCTGATTATGATGAACTTGTGAAAAGAAAAGAATCCAGTTTCTGGACATTGCATGAGCTCCTAGCCACTGAGAAAATGTGTATATAAGTAGTGGAAAAATTATTTTGTATTTTTGAAGTCACACAAATAGATAGTTGGATCTTACTCACTGTGGGAGTTTCAGTTAGGCAAGCCAAAATGAAGGAAATAGTCTAGATTATTTGTCTCATTCTACTCGGCAATTTCAATTTCAAGTTAATTGAAGAGCATAATGAAATGGTGCTTTTCAGGCTCTTATTTTCCCCATATAAATGAAAAATCCCTAACACAGTCTACTTAGAACAAAGTAAGTATCCTAATGTTACTATGCTGCTATCCTGTAGTTTTTGCTGCAAAGGCTGCATCTTCTATTCTTTGAACTGTTCTTTTCTGAGCTACTCCCAGCATTGTACATTTATTGTGTAGCTTCACTGTACTTCATATGGTATTAAACTGAATAGACAAAGACATTGACTCCAGAAATCCACCAATTTTGGGACATATAAATAAGTAACAACAAGATAATCTAGCAAGTGCCAGCCCAGAGCTCTGGGAAAATATTTTTTTTCTGGGAACTCAGAACAGGAGCCAGGTAGGGCTTCCCTGGAAAAGATAATGTTTGGGCTAAGATGGGTAGTATGCACAAGGCTCTCCTACAAAAAGGCCTCATAGGAAAGGGAATCAAGTGCAAAGGTCCTCGGTGTAAAGGGACAGCATGCAGTGGAGAGCTCGCTTCTTGAGTCCAGCCTACACTACCTGCAATCTCCACGAGGTCCAAGGTCACCAGACCTTATGACTGTTTCCCTCCAATGTATCAGAATGCCTCTGAAATCTGGCTTAATCCTAAATCTGACAAAATATTCATTGTGTTATCATTTTGCTTGTTCTTTCTTTTTAAAAATAGTATACTTTGTGATTGAAGTTGCCAGCGAATGGGAATTATGCCCCCCTTAAAAAAATTACAGGAAGTTAAATAGGTTCTGTCTGCTGTGGCTTTCAGTTTAAATGAGGTTATCTGGCTAGGATTACAGATGAAGACTCAGCTATCAAAAGCATACAAATATGTAAATGAACTCCTACTTTTCTTATAAAAGGATACACCTGCATTGGAGAAAAATGGACAAATACACATTCATTCATTTGCATTCTGGTCCTATCCAGTCATAATCACCATAGACCCACTGGAATGCATGCTATCAGGTTATATTATGTGGATTTATATAGTTTCTTAAGGAAATGTATAATACAGTTTTAAATATTTTACATTGTGAAATACAATTTTTGTAACTTAGCTGCAGAGCTAAGCAAATAACTCAAAAGCTGAGGCTTATGAAATTGCTACCCGGAGAAGGAAGGAACAGACCATCGCAATGTCACTGGCATCCAGGAGCACATCACTGGCAGAGACTGCCACCAAGATACTTTAAGTCATCATTTCTTGCTTTCCTTTATAGTTTTGTTATCCTCTCACCCAATGTCCTTTGATTTATAAATGTCCTATCAGTGAAATCATACTGTAAGGATTCTACATTCCTGAAATGTTTACTCAACATCATGTTTGTAATTTTCAACCATTTCATAGTCCACAATCCTGGCTCATTCTTTTTGCTGAACTATGATCCATTGTGTGCATACATCCAAGTATATTTGTTCATTTTATCATTGATGCAAATTCTGACTTGCTTGTAAGAGTTTTTGGCGATCCTGAATAATGGTGCTTTGAGCAGACCTGCACATGTCTCCTGTTGTGTGCGTGTGAGTTTCTCCTCTACCTGTGAGTGAAATCTTTAAGTGAAATCCAACTGGATAACTTCACAGTATGTTTCAAAGAGTCAGTTCCCATTTCCCTCTGTTATTGTGTGAGATCATTAAACTACTGTCTTTTGTTAGATGCATACTACATTGTGACTTGAATTGCATTTTCTTGGTTTCTCATCAAGTTTAACATAATTTTCACACATTTATTGGCTACCTCAGTGATTTTCTTTTCTGAAGTGCTTACCAATATATTTTTTTTTCTCCATCCAACCTGTCAGGGATGTAATACAATTTTGTAACTTTATAAAAAGAAAACTGATGATATTATGATCATTTTTCATGGTAAAATTTCAGCTACAGTATGTTTCAAATGTGAACAAATTACCAGCTTAGCAGTTCCAGTGATAGCTCACAAATCAGACCATAGCCACTATAAAATGAAGCAGTGTTATAAACACTGTTTCCAAGTTGGAGACAGAATTAAAGACATACTGGGTGGTTGTTTAGCATGAAGCTAAGCCCCCATATTCCTGTCATATTACTGTTATCTATAGCTGTGTAGCAGGTTACTTAATCCTTCTAAACCTTTGTTTCTTTCTTTTTTTTTTCTTTTTCATTTTTACTGGTACCAGGGATTGAACTCATGACCTTGCAAGGCAGATGCTTATGCCGCTGAGCTAAATCCCCAGCCCCGCTTTTTTTCTGTGCAAATGGGTGACAAATGGAGTAACTACTCCATGGAGTTGTAAGAAAAAAATGGGAAAACTGCATTAAAAGTGCTTAGCACAGTGCCAGTCATCACACATGCCCAAGGGTCCTTAGTAACAATACCTTTAGTTGTCTGTTTAGGACCTGCCAACTGGTGTTCTCCCTCTTCCCTACCTGATTCCTCATGTTGAAACTCAGTCTCCAATTTGGAGGCATTGTGAAGTGGGCCTTTGCAAAGCGATGAGGTCAGAAGGGCACTCCCCCAAGGAGCAGAATGATACCTATACAAAGTAGGCTCCAGGAAGCTTGTTCACTCCTCTGCTATGCAAGGATATAACAAGCCAATGCCAATGTGCTAACAAGCACAACTGCCAATGGAGCTCAGAGGACCAGAATGCAGTTAGGAATGCAGATTGTGAAGTCCAAATTCAAGAGATTTCAATTATGCTTCTTCAGAGAAACAGGCCCTCACCAGCCACAGAATCCTCCAGTGACTTTTGAACTTCTTTGCCTTCAAAACTGTAAGAAATAAATATTTGCTGTTTAGAGGCCTCCCCATCTATGGAAATTTTGTCAGAGGACTAATGGACCAAGATAGAACCTACAGATTACAAGCAATGTGCTAAAATAATCAATGCTCACTACATCAGGTACCTGTCATTCTTCGTTTTCTAATGAGGGAACTGCAGATCAGTGTAGTTAAGTAATTGATTCCAGGGCATCTAGCTCTTAGTTGTACCACCATGGTCAGAATCTGGGTCTAATTCCAAAGCTTGTTTGTCGCTTCCTCTATCATCTAAATTCTACTTGGTAGAAACAAACAGCTCACTGTGACTTATTAACAGATTTGTTCTACTCTTTTGAATAGTCATATGAAAATGAGAATACACTCACTGTGACTTTTTAAAATAAAACCTACAAAGATATAGGAAATCCAAAATAAACAGGGTCTTATACAGTATTGCCTTGGGGCCGGAGGGTTAGCTCAGTGGCATAAGTGCTTGCCCTACAAGCATGAGGTTGTGAGTTCAATCCCTGGTACCAAAAAAAAAGTGCTGCCTGATGGTGCATCCTCTGCTGGTCATCTTTAATGTGACAGAGGCTCTAACTGTCAGGATCTCCCTGTTCTGGATAAAAGGAATGGATGTAAGTATAAGCTTTGAAGTCAGATGTCTGGGCTTAAACACAACTCTGCACTCACCTGCTTTTGTTACCTTGAGTAAATTACCAGAAATCTCTGATTCTCTGTCTCCTGATCTGTAAAATAGGGTTTCAAATGGAACCTGTGCATTATGGATACAACAGGAAGAATGAAATGAGACAACAAACATCCAGGAAGTGATTAATAAGTGCTTCCGTTATTATAATAATTGCTCATCAAAGAACTGTTTTGGTTACTTTTCTGTCATTATGGAGACAAAACACCTGATGCCCAAAATGAAGGAAGGAAAGGTTTATTTATTTTAACAGTTTTTGGAGGTTCTAGTCCATACTCCATTGGCTTCAAGGCAGGGTGGCATGGCTGCAGGGGAACTATTTATGGCAGCTGAAAGTAACAAGATCAAACAGGGCAAAGGAGGAAAAGCATGCTTCCTTCTCACCCTTATACTGTATGCTGGCTCCACCTCTGGGTGGGTACAGCACTCTACCAATCCCAGCACTATACAACGAACCAATCACAAACGCTAGATTCAGCTGCCTCCAAGACTGCATGAGGCTTGGAGGGCCACCTAGACACAAACCATAACAGGAACTATCATATCGGTTGGGCCCAGTTAATGCTATTTTATTCTATTATCCCAGCTCAGATACTCAGCATGACTCTGTCACAATGTTTAAGTTACATACACAGAATACTTAGGCCTTCAACTCTCATTCATCCCCTCTCTCTACCCTCATGGGTATACTATGCAGAGTCAAAGCCACATGTAGTTCAGAGGACTCTGTTTCAGGGCCTCATCTCCAGTCATTTGCTGACTTCTGATGTATCCAGGCTATCATGGTGGAGCCATAGAGAAATGAGATGATGTGATTTCAGGTAAGTTACAAGAATGATCCTAGTCACATTCATGTGGGGGTGGGGTGTCTCAACTTCCATGTTAAAAATTTTACCAAACAAAGCGATTCTTTCTAAAAGAAATTCTAATTGATCTTCTCATATGCATTCTGGAGTCTGAAGTCAATGTCATATCTAGTAGTTTTAAGTCATGATCAAGTCCTATTTAATCTGCTGGGGTTTTAATAGATAAATGAATGTGATACATTAGGAAGAGAAGAGGCTTTGGAGAAAGTCAGACCTCAACCCAAGTCACAGGTCAGCTGGAAAGTTACTGTGCACTAGAAAAGCCATAGTTTCATCTTTAAGAGGTATACAATGTTCCTTTGCCATTTAATAAAGGAGAAAATTAAGAGCCTTTGGCAAAGAGTCTGCATATAATATTTCCATAAACTGCAGCAACCATGCTCATGATGATGATGGCAGTCATCAAGATGGCCAAATGCTGAGGCCAGCAAGTGATTCATCCTGGCTCTCCAGGCAGTAAGTGGCCACCTTGAGTGAACCTTGTATGGTTGGCCATTGGTTGGGAATGCAAACACAGGAGAATGAGAGAGACATGGAGGAAATAGTGTGGTTTACTGAGAGAACTCCATACACAAGGAGGTGATAGTCTAGGAGAGAAGGCAGATGGTGAGTGAGAGGCAGGCACAATGCAGGCAATATGAAACCACTAAAGAGTCCCAAGCAAGGGAGTAACAGGACTAGATGTGTATTTAATGAGGTCAAAGGCCTCTAGCAGCAGTGTGGGAGGCTGAGCTAGATGGCTTTCCACTCAACTCAGCTAGCCTGGCTGGATGACTGATTACTGATTGATTAGTATTGATTGGGACTCAAAGTGGCTCTGAGTACCATTAATTTCTGATTGATGGATTAAAGTTGAAAGGTTTGAAGCCTGTACAGTACCCCAGAGATTTATTACTCAAGTTATAAGATGCATAGCTGACATTTGTCTTTTTCACTTCATTTTTATACATCATGATGATCACGGTCTTCAAATACTATCATTATTATTTTGAATTTCATCAGTGGAACACATAAATTTGGGAAGAAATGCATTGTTTTAAAACAATGACATGTAATTAAAAGTTCCTTGCTTATCATACTAACAGATTGGATGTCATGGTAGCAGTTTACATAAAATCACATTTATAGTGCAGTAGGCAGGTTTCTGAAACACACAAAAGTCAGAAATCACAAGGGAAATCACAGCTCCCAAAGACTATTTGTATTACTGACTTCTGGACTATCTTCCACAGTCCCCTAGGTTGAAATCAAGAGCGGACAAAATACCCGGTGTGTAATATTTCAGTTAAAATATGTGTGTGAACTATTAAATAAGTGTTTCGATTTTTATGCCTTACTTCTGAAGATCCTCTGTAAAATAGAGGGTGTTACACCAGCCTGGAAGTGGCTTAAAATCAAAGTTAATCACAAAGTTGCATGAATCCCCCGCTGCCACGATGGGTATGTTCCAAAATGCTTCCCCAAAATATCTAAAACATTATTCTTATACTTCCAACAGAAGTATTAGAAAGGGAAAACCAGCAAAAAGCAGATTTTTTCCCCCTCGGCTTCTTCTGTGGTATTTTGATTATTGCAACTAAAAAGCACTCAGGGCCACTGAAGTGGCAATAGAAAATGAAGCGATGTTTTAAACTTGAGTGCCCTAAAAACAAAGTGAAAGCAAACAAAAAACCTGTATCATTGAATTTTACTGGACTTAGTGAAATCACAGAGTGATGACAAAGCAGCTGTGAATTGCAGGTGTGATTTTTTTCATGATGTATTCTGATCATTTCACAGCCTGTAAGTTCCTTCATCAGAGTCAAAAGACAGAAGAGAATGTATGTATATGTAAATTAACAAGCAATCCAAGTCCGAGATTTTAAGGCATAGGAGGCTTAGAGAAACCTCCAAGGAATCCAATGCTCTTCCCCACCGTCACTGTCTGGCAGCTTCTGTCAAAACTTCAGGTCTCTACCCTGTGTGCACTCTGTATAGTGCATCAGATCTCTCTACCCTGTGCTTTCTTTTCCACTCATTTCCTTTTACAGTGTTTAGCATAACTGTAATGAAATAATTAGATGTGCAAGTATGTGTCTGTTTCCTGTGACATCATCAGTTCCACTGGGACTGGGGGCTGTGTCTCTCTCACTCTCTGAGATTTCCCTAGGTATCTAGCACGATGCTCAACTCAAAGAAGGTGCTTAGAATATGTCTGTTGAATGAAGGGATACTCAGACTTCTGTTTAGCTGTTCTCGCTCCCTAGGAGGAGTGAGGGTTGGCTTGGTGTCAGAGCTCTGCTTCACAGTACTCCCTGACCTCTTTCTCCTAGGCAGACACAGCTCTCTAGGTAGGACACCCCTCGCGTGTGATGATGAAGTGCTCAGCTCCACTCACATCGCATGCATCACCCCCATCTCAGCGCCCCATCTCTGTGACCTCATGCAAAGGAATGGACCTCATATTTATTGCCTTTATTTCTTCCCACAAAGATTCTTTTTAAATACTTCTTGGCCTTCTCAGTATCTTTCATCCTCAAACCCATAGCTAGTTTCTCTGTTGGCCTCACAATGACAAATAAGGCATCGCTGTGTTAGCAATTCAGATTCAGCCTCAGGGAGAAGCAGCAGGCTAAGCAATAACACCATATGCACTGAAGGGCCGCGCACTGCCTAATTGCTTTGAACTTGCGTCTTCCTGGTCCCACTCGGGGACATTTCTGAACACTTTTACACTTCTGAGTCATCAGTGTCTTCACAGTGTGAGGCAATATGATTCTTTCATTATCAGAAAATATCCTGCTCTTAAAGGAACACAAGGTAAAGTAAGAAGTTCCCCATCATTTACAGCCAAGGTTTCAGCAGCAGTTAAATAACACTTGCTTGCCCTGTCTTTTGCTAAAGTTAAGTTTTTTTTTTTTTTTTCAGCAAGCTCTTTCTCAGTTTCTTCACTTAAGATACGGCCAAAAAGAGGAGGCATCATAGATGAGCCTCTGAAGGAGGGCAGGGAAAACTTGTGAAGCAGGTCCATCCAGCACATGTGCACAGAAAATGGTTCAGAAACACATTTTTAAGATGTTGATGAGCTATTAATATTTCAAAAGTGGAAGTATGCCTAGAAGTACCTAAATTTTTGAAAATTAATTCAGAGATAACCTGCTTTTAAAGACATTTTTCTGGTAATGTAAGTGGAAGTTCTGTAGTCTATGATTCAGGGGATTTTTCTGGTTAAATAGAAGGCAATCCAAGTAAGAAGTCACCAGCTGTTCATTTTCTATACAATCACAAGAAATCCTTCCATGCCTTAGTCTAAAAAGAATAGTTTTCTCACCCATGCTACCTGATGGCAACATGATAGACTCAGAGGGCATATAGACCAAGAAGTAATCTATCTTCAGATCAATATTTTCACTTGAAAATATTTTCCTACCAAATCAGTAACAGGAGTCAATGGGTGATGTCCAATTATTTGTGTCAAATTACATGGATTAACACATTGAAGAGATTTACATTTGACACACGAACAAGTAGAAAGCTTCTCATGAGAATTCTGACACCTCCCCCCAAAAAACAACCACACTGAAAAATAGGCTGAAATACTCAGGAACCTTCTATTTATACAGCCATGGATAGCTATATATATATATATATATATATATATATATATATCATTAGCACTTGTTATGGGTTAAAAATTGATAGTCAATGCCAGCTGGATTACATCACCATGGTGCTGAGCGTAGATATTCCACCTGAGGGAAGCTGCAGCATGAATAGAGACATGGAAAAGGAGAAGGAAGGCGTTGAGGTGTTGTGGGTTTTTCTAAGTGTTGCTGCTTGCACTGTCAGTTCTCCTGGAGAAGCTTTGGTCCTTACATCGAGCATCACTTCCCGGCTCTGGAGGGGAAGATGTGTGCCATTTAATCTCCAGGGCAAACTCGTCAAACTGGCTATTGGGCATGTACTCGACTGTTCATATCATCTGAGGAGCTTGAGACCTCCCTGTCGCTGAGGATGGCTGTGGTGCTTTCCAGGATAGCCCTGACCTTTGTTTTGAATGTGACTTA
This sequence comes from Cavia porcellus, assembly GCF_034190915.1. Classification (NCBI taxonomy): domain Eukaryota; kingdom Metazoa; phylum Chordata; class Mammalia; order Rodentia; family Caviidae; genus Cavia; species Cavia porcellus. The sequence goes on along the minus strand of NW_026947504.1, from coordinate 35,999,414 downwards.
TCAGCTCCAGTGTAGAACCCTTAACCTACCAGCACAGCTCCTTCACCCTGCTGGCACAGACTTTCTAGCTTCCACCGCTGACCTTTGGGCCTTCCTAGCCCGGATCCATAAAACATACTGATGTGAGTCCTCATGGGCTCTAGACCTCAAGCTGGATTTGTGGGAGGCACTATCATGGGCTCTAGGTCTTCATCTGGTCTCATGCAGGACATCTGCTGTGGGATCCAGGCCTTTGGCTGAATATTCCATGTCTCTGGTGTTGTGAACAGATTTCCTGCACTTTCTTGTGTTTTACTCTGGGTAACCATTATAAAATAATATTATAAATTCTGCATGCTGATTCTAATTGCTCTCTGCATAACCCCTGACTACAACAGCACTAATTCCTTATCTTTTCTCCTTGTTATCATATTGATGTCATGAAGGTAATGGCAATTAACTTACAAGATAATACCGTAAGACAGGATTATATTTTATACCTGCATAACATGCATTAGCTCTCAGCAAGCATTCATATGAATGCTTAGCAAAGGGCTACTGGTATCAAAAAATCCTGGTGCAGGAAGAGTCAGGTTAAACTACGCAGTGAAACCTCCAGTCTACTCTGGGCACGTGCCATAAGATGCAAGACGGCAAAATATTCTTGTTTGTTCAGGATGTCTTTGCTATCTGTGTCAGCTAAATCCCAAATCTTTCCTAGTATCAAGTCTGGAAATCCTATTGTTTTTCAGGAAAGCAGCAGCATCTGAAGCCAATACCCTTCCAGTATTGCCTGTATCAGCCTGTCTGTAGTACCTGTCATACACCAGATTCACACATGATAACTGCATCAGGGAGAACTTGGTTGGTTGCCAAGGCCGTAGTGTTTCCATTATGCACAGGAGGGGAAGAAAGGGTGGGAGGTGGACGGGGCTGGGCAGGGAGGAAGTGAAGGGAGTGGCCTTGGCTGGGCCTGGCAGGTGTCTCCCAGAACTTCCAGAACTTCTCTCCTCACACGTGCCCTGCCCCACCAGCCCCCCAATACATTTTAAAATAAACAGAAAATAATTTCATAAAATTATGTTGTTCTTTATATTTAAACATATTCTTTCAAGTACTAACATAGAATATTATGTTCAAAAGAAATTAGCATCAACTTATTTGTCATTACTGAACCTAGACAGCTCTCATTTTTTGGGGACAGTTGAATACATAGCTAAACATTTATTTCCATGGATCCTCTAATCTTTGGTTTATAAATTAGATTTCTAAAGAAGCAGAGAAGCAGACTCCTAGATTATAATGCTATAATTTCCATAGAAATTTTTTTCAAACAACCATTATTTAATACTGTGTCACTGACTTAGCTGCTTCATAGCCCTAAAAGTACTAGCCTGTTTCTATGTTATTTTATTATTTCAGTGTAACTAAGTATTTCCACTTTTAGGGGCCCATCCTAGGAACATATGGAAAGTACCCATCAGTAGATTTGTGGGAAAGGGTATTCAGGAGGCCTACACTGCTCAAACTCTGCCTGTTCCCAAGAAGGGCCTGTTCCACTCCTGGCCACTGGCCAGCTTCCAGGAGCGAGGCTCTTGTAAGGTTCTGAGAGATGATTGTGTTCTGCATACCAATTCTTGGGCCACATTGCAGCAGTTTGATCACAAAATTCATACACAGAATAAATGCAACATGTCTGCAGGATCAATCTGTAATGAAGCCTGTAGCTAACCTGACTTACATCAATTTCCTTCAGTGGCAAAATATTGTTCATTCTACACATGTCATTGTGGAAGGAATGAAATGTATCTCATGCAGAATCGCTGGTAGGAGATCTTTGGAACCTTGTACCTGGTTTCATTTGAATCGCACTTTACGAGCTTTTGCCTTTTATTAATTTTACTCTGAATTCTTCTATCACAATGAATTATAATCATAATGACAACAACATTTGAGTGCTATGAACTCTCCTTTGGAAATCATCCATCTTAAGATCAGTCTTGAAACCTCACCCCAAACACATTTTTGAAAAAATTAACTTATTATACTTTACTATTTTAGACTGAAATATTAAAAACAACTTAAATGTTGAACAGATAAACAGTTCCATAAGTCTGGTTAATAAACCTAAAATTAATAAAACATCATTTAAAATAACATTTTTGCATGTTAATCATGACATTAGAAAACTGTGTAAAGCAGGATACACAGCTATGTAAAAAGCATCAAGTAGGAAAGAAATTCATATGCATATAGAAAAAAAGACTGGAATGCATATATCAATATTTTATTATTGACTATTGATCACTGTGAGATTTTGAGGCATTGTTTACTTATTTTTCCATATTTCCATATTTGAGATATTGTTTATTAATTTTCCATACCTTTATGATTTTTTTCCTAAGAAAAATTATTATTCTATTTTTATTCAGTTGTTTTATGTATCTTATATCAATAATTAAAACATTTTGGGAGACCAGAGAACATGGCGGACAGACAACAGCAACTACCAGAGGCTCTCTGAAAGGTTCGGCTCAGAGGCCAGAAATAATGCGGACTAGGGAGACACGAATCAGTAGAGATATGCTCTGCTGACTCAGGAACGAACTGGGCTGAGAGAATCCAACTTGGAATACAGTCCTGGCGCTAAAATAGGAACAGAAAAATCTCGGTGTGGAGGCTCGACTCCGCGCCATCGGAAACCGGTTTGGATTTCCCGCCGTGCGGCGGCCGGCTATCTCCACAGCGGCTCAGCAAGGAGAGACGCGCCGAGCTCTGGGAGCGCCGAGCTCTGGGAACGGGAGAACGGAGTCGAAAAAAAAAAGGACGGACAGAGGTGTACACGAAAACTGACTGGTGGCGAGGTGAGTGAGAATCTGACCCCCCACCACAGTTTGACTCTAGCGGAGATCTCTCTGGGCGCCATTCCCCTCTCGGACGGGATTGGAGAAAAGTGCCTGGCCTGAGTGACGCTGCTGGCGGACTCCCTAGGCTAGACTAGCCTAACCCAGATCCCAGAGCCGGACGATGGCCCGGAGGAGCGACTGACTTCCGCGTAGGCTGCCTCCTCCGACTCCCTGGTGCGCAGCGGTGGGCGGGAACAACTAGCCAGCGCAATTTGATCAGGCTGTGGCTGACAGGCAGGGAAGCCGGGCCTCCTTTGTAAGATTGCATTTTATAAGGAACAAAAAATATGGGGAAGGGAAGCAACAAAAAAAGCTCCTCGGCCCCCAATCCTGAGAAACAGGCAATAATGGACGCCGCACCAGTATACATTAAGCACCATATTGAGAGCCTCATAGACCAATTCAGGAATGAAGTTATCAATGATCTGAAGCTAGAAGTATGCAGAATAGTTAGAGAAATGCTAAACACCACCCAGGAAAAAACAGATGGTGGAATGGAAGAACAGAAAAAGAGGGGAGAATTGCTTGATGGAGAAAACAGAGAAAGCATTGAGTATGTGAAGCAGGTTCAAAGGGACTATCAAGAAATTAATAAGTCTATACAAGACTGGCATAACAGCTTGAAAGAAACTAAGGACAGACTATCTGAACTGGAGGGCAGACTTGAAATATGGGAGAATGAAATGAAAAACTTCTTAAAAATAACAAAGAAACAAACAGCAATAATACAAAGACAAGAAGATGATAAGAGGAGCCACCACTTAAGGATTAAGAACATAGAAGAAGAAGTAGGGACACAAACAAATGAATTACAAAAGCTACTCACAGAAATAATCCAGGAGAATTTTCCTAATTTAGCAAAAGGTAAAGATACTCAGCTGTATGAGGCATACAGGACCCCAGCTACCTACAACCCTAACAGAGAAACACCCAGGCATATAATAATAAAAATCCCAGAAATTCAATACAAGAACAGAATATTAAAAGCTGTAAGAGACAAGAAACAGATCACTTACAAAGGAACACCCATCAGAATTACAGCAGATTTCTCTTCACAAACCATCAAATCACGAAGAGCATGGGGGGAAATAATTCAAGCTTTGAAAGATAATAATCTCCAGCCAAGATTGAGATATCCTGCACAACTGTCCCTGGAAATTGATGGAAAAACGAGGTGCTTCCAGGATAAAGAGGAACTGGGGGAATTTGCAACCACCAATTCAACTCTACAGAAAGTATTGCAGGATATTCTAAAAAAAGAAAAATACAAAGAACCCAGAAATAGTGGCAGGGAGGCCACAACGAATGGAGCAGAGAACAAAATGAAGAAGACAAACTGACAGCTACTGACAGAAAAAGAGCTCAACAGAAATGAGACAGAGAAGATTGGATGATAGGAACAGCTATTTTTGAGAAAATGACATCTTAATAGGTAATGCTGATTCAGTACCATCTTGTTTTGAAGTCTCATCTAGCTTTTGTTCTTCTGTCTCCAATGGTCTAACCAGGTTGTATCTTATTGGATTTTGTTATGTACGTTAGTATAAGCAAAAACCTTTTAAAGACAAGGAGATTATACAGAGACCATTGTTCATTTTCTGTTAGTCAATTCCAAATACTCTATAATGCTGTCATTCTCTTAAATGGTTTTACATTGTTTTGATATACTTAATGCTACAGTATATGAAGTTGTACTCAAGGACTTCAGGGAGGGAGTCAATATGGTAACTATTTTTAAGTCGGAAATATCTGGTGGTGAAACACTATTCTGCTTAAAAGGTTATGTTTTGATCTGCCCTGTTTCGCTGTTATGCCCTCTTTTTCTTTTTCTCAATCTCCACTCCATTATATACTTTTTTATTGTTATCCATTTAATTAAAGGGAAAAATATAGCAGGATATAATATAGTAACCCACTTTGACTTTCTATTTTCTCGATTTGAAGCCCTGTATTACTCTCACCATCTTGTTTTTGACTGAGGTTCCTCTATTCTGTTTTGCTGAATAGTATCAGGTTCGAAAGTTTAGGCATCAGCTGAGAAGATAATGAGATTCATTATAACGCCCATTCTCGTTGACTTCTATCTACTTTTGAAGACCTACAATATCTCCAATGTTTTGGTTTTGTCGGTTTTATCCTTTACGGTTTTGTTCAATAGTATTACAACTAACGATATAGGCAATTCTATTAGAAATAGCGGGAGGCATTAGGGTAACCATTGTTGATCACCTTGTATTATGTTTTTATATTATCTATTATATCCACCCTTTTGACTTGACCGATTCTGTTCTGTCATGTCACATTTGGTTTTACTCTCTTCCAAAAAAGCAATAAGAACAGTGGGAGCAATGAAACCCAAAATGTGTAATAGTCACTGTACAAAAGAGAGGAAAAGAAAATGCTCTAAACTATATAACTGCATGTATATTTAAATGTATAAGACAGAAAATGATATCACAGAGTTCTAATGGATCATTGAACAGAACTGTTTGCAGTATCATTGCTGGAATGTCCACTCTACAAACTTTAATTCTGTGACTTGAACAATTATTTCTAAGATGGCAATATGTAATCTATTAACTAGTGATTTCCTACTGCGCATTTTTTTTCTTCTGTAAATCTGTATAACTTGTACCCTTCACTGTTTTTTTTTTCTTTTCTTTTCTCCTTAAATAAAAATTAAAAAAAAATTAAAAAAAAAAAAAAAAAAAAAAAAAAAAAACATTTTGGAAGAATTTTGATAATACAGAAAGAACACAATTTAAAAATTAAAGATCTTTTCCCTATCACAAGTTTTCCTCCAACTGGACATCATGGTGACAATCGCTATTAACTACCTAAAAGGCATTTCCCTTTTTTTCTGTAAAATGAAAAAAGTACACGTTAGGGGCTGGGGGTTTAGCTCAGTGGCATAAGCACCTGCCTTGCAAGCAGGCAGTCGTGAGTTCGATCCCTGGTACCGATAAAAAGCAAAAAGACAAAAAAAAAAAAAAAAAAAAGATACTTCCATAACAAAGAGCAACTGAAGAAATTCATGTCTACCAAATCAACCCTAGAAAGAATAATGAAACATATTCTAGATAGGGATAAAAATGACCACAATTCCAGAATAACAGAAAAGAACCGCCAGGAAGGGCAAGCAATTAAACAAGGGGGGAAAGCAGGGAATGAACAACAAGAAAATAACATGACAAAGTTAAGAAAATACATGTCAGTTATAGCCATCAATGTAAATGGCCTTGATTCATCAATTAAAAAAAATAGATTGGCAGAATGGATGAAGAAATAGGAACCAACAATATGCTGTATATAAGAAACACACAACTAAAAATGAAACTAATAGACTAAAAGTCAAAGGATGGAAAATAGTCTTCCATGCAAATGGGAACCAGAAAAAAAGCAGGTAGCTATTCTGTTTGCGACAATGTGAACTTCAAACAGAAAAGAATCAAAAGTGGTGAAGAAGGTTACTACATACTGTTTAGGGGAAAAAATGAAGAGGAAGATATAACAATAATAAATATACATGCACCAAATACAGGAGCACCCTACTATATAAGACAAATACTAATGGACATGAAAAATCAAATCAGCATAACACAATTGTAACAGGGGACCTTCATATCCCACTGTTACAAAGAGACAGATTAACTAGATCAAAAGTCAGCAAAGAAATAACAGAACTAAATCAATCCTATGAACAAATGGACTTACTAGATGTTTACAGTGTTCCACCCATCAACATCAGGATACACATTCTTTTAATTGCACATGGGACATTCTCTAACTTAGACCATATATTAGGCCAAGAGAACATGCTTAATAAATGCCAAGGGATTGAAATTATACCATACATATTACCTGACTACAATGCTATGAAATTAGAAATTAATGGCAGAAGAAACTGTAAAAACTACACAAACACATGGAAAATAATGCTCTCCTGGACAACCAATGGGTGACTGATGAAACTTAAAAAGAAATTAAACAATATTTACAACTAAATGAAAATGTAGATACAACAATCCAGAACCTGTGGGATACAATGAAAGCTGTCCAACAAGAAAATATGTAGCAATGAAGTCTCATATCATCTCAAACAAGTACAAATAAATAACCTACTGATGCACCTCAAGCTTCTAGAAAAAGAAGAGCAAGTCAAGACCAGAGTTCATAGAAGGTAGGAAATTATGAAGATCAAAGAAGAAATTAACGCACTGGAGACCAAAAAAAAAAAAAATGCAAAGCATTAATGAATTGAAGTGTTGGTTCTTTGAAACAATAAACAAAATTGCTAAACCCCTAGCCAACCTTATAAAAAAAAAGAAAAAACACAAATTCATGCAATAAGGAATGAAAAGGATGAAATCAATACAGAGCCTGTGGAAATACAGAAGATCATCATCACCTTTGAAAATCTTTACTCAAAGAGGCTGGAAAACACAAAAGAAATGGGCAGATTCCTAAAAACATATGAATTAACAAAGGAGAATCAAGAAGATATAAAAATTTTGAATAACTCAGCATCAGTTATTGACACTGAAAATGTAATAAAAAACTTACCAACAAAGAAAAGCCCAGGTTCTGATGGATTCATGGCTGAATTCTACATGAAATTTAGCTAAGATTTAATACTAATACTCTTCAAACACTTTAATGAAGTGGAAAGGGAAGCAATGCTCTCTAACTTGTTCCTGCCAATGAGTATTACTCTGATACCAAAAACCAGAGAAAGACCTAACCAAAAAAGGAGAACTATAGGTCAATTTTTCTAATGAACATAGATGCAAAAATCCTCAGTAAAATACTCGCAAATACACTGCAGCACATCATCAAGATTATAAAAATCTGATCAAGTGAATTTCATCCCAGGAATGCAGGGATAGTTCAACATATGCAGATCAATAAATGTAATACACTACATCAACAGAGCCAAAGACAAAAATCCCATAATCATCTCAATAGATGCAGAAAAACCTTTTGATAAAATCTAACACTCATTCATGACTTAAAAACTACAGAAAATCAGAATAGATGGTCTCTACCTCACTTTGATAAAAGTCATCTATGATAAACCAATAGCCAACATATTACTAAATAGACAAAAACTGAAAGCTTTCACTTAAAATCAAGAACAAGACAAGGATGTCCACTACCACCATTCCTATTTAGTATAGTTCTGGAAACATTAGCTGGAATAATTATATAAGAGAGAGAAATATAAGGACAAGGATAGGAAAGGAAGAACATAAATTATCATTATTTGCAGATAACATGACTCTCTACATAGAGGACCCCCAAAACTCCATCAAAAGGCTACTAAATAAATTCGGCAGCATAGTCAAAGTACAAAGTCAACACTCAAAAATCAATAGCATTTTTTCTTGAGACAGGGTCTCACTATACAATTCAGGCTGGCCTTGAGCTCACTTTGTAGCCTAGTCTGGTCTCAAACTCACAACAATCCTCTTGTCTCAGCCTCCTGAATGCTGACATTATAGAGCTGTGCACTACACCTGGCCATCAATAGCACTTCTGTACACAAACAACAAACTTAGTGACAGAGAAATAATAAAAATTAAAGCTTTTATAATAGCATCCAAAAAAAGTGAAATAGGAATCAATCTAACAAAACTATAATAATCTAAAAAAGGACATTCAAAAAGATACCAGAAAATGGAAAGATATCTCTTGTTCTTGAATAGGAAGAATTAGCATAGTGAAAATGGTCATACTCCCAAAACTCTTATACAGATTTAATGCAATCCCAACCATTAACATACCTCAAAAATATAGAGAAAACATTCCTAAAATTCAATTAGAAACAAAAAAGACCTAAAATAGCAAAATCAACCCTGGGCAACAAAGGCAAGGCAGGAGGAACCACAATCCCTGACTTGAAATTATACTACAAAGCTACTGTGATAAAATCAGTATGGTTCTGGCTCAAAAACGGACAGGATCAATGGAACAGATTAGAAGATGCAGGCACAACTATAATGATACTAAGCCACTTCATCTTTCACTAAGGGGTTTAAATATGTTCACTGGAAGAGACAGCCTCTTTAATAAATGATTCTGGAAACATTGGCTTTCCACATGCCAAAGACTAAAACTAGACCCATACCTATTACCATGCACTAAATTAAAATCAAAGTGAATCAAAGATCTAAATATTAAAATAGAAACACAGAATCTAATGGAAGACAAGGTAGGTAGAAAACTTGAAGACACAAGGGTAGGCAAACTGCACTGAAGTACTTCAAAGAATCAACAACTGGGATCTCATCTTATTAAAAAGTTTCTGCACTTCAAAAGAAATCACCAACAGAGTGAAAAGAAAACCCACAGAATGAGAAGGAAATTCCAGTGACAAAAGACTTATCTAGAACATATCAAGAATTGAAAAACATCTGGACCCCAAATTCAAAGACCCAATTCAAAAATGAGCATCTGAGATGAACACACATTTCTTAGATAAAGAAATACAAATGGAAAGTAAATATATGAAGAAATGTTCAGAATCACTGGCCATTCAAGAAACGCACATTAAAACACTGAGATTCCATCTCATTCCAGAAAGAATGGCTGCCATCAAGAAATCAACCAATTAGAAATGTTGGTGGAGCTGTGGGGAAAAAGGAACCCCTGTCTACTGTTGGGGGGAGTGTAGATCGATACAACCACTGTGGAAATCAATGTTGAGATTCCTGAAAAAACTAGAATTGGAGGTCCCATTCAATCTAACTATTCCCCTTCTGGGTATTTTCCCAGAAGAATTGTAAACATCATGCCACAGTAATATATGTGCACCCATGTTTATAGCAGCACAATTTGTAATAGCTAAATCTTGGAAACAACCCAAATTTCCATCAACTGCAGAATGGATAAAAATTATGTGCTATTTTTATACAATGGAATATTACTCAGTTATAAAGGAGGATAAACTTGAGGCTTTTATAGGTAAATAGATACAACTTGAGCCCATACTTGTAAGTGAAATAAATCAAACTCACATGTGTAAATATTGTATGAGTTCAAGTTGCATATATGCCTTTTTTTAGTTTTTACTTTTTTATTTTAAAAATAAAAGGATAAAAATAATTCAGAATTTTAAAAAAATAGTAGAAAATTAACACTAGTTAATACATTGCAACATTTAAGTGAAAAAATGGTCAAAAATGTTTTTCTTTGATGAATTTACAGAGATTAGTAGTAATCTATCTTGTATATGTGTGTGTGTATGTGTATATATATATATATATATATATATATATATAATATTTTCACTTCTTTCTTTTCTCCTTTCTCCTATTCCAGTTGTTCTTTCCTTTTGACAACTTTCTTTCCCTTCCATTTCACAATATCTACTGTACATTTTGGATTTTATTACTCTTTCAGGTTTTTTTTACACTAGTGTAAAATTTATTTTCATTCCCAGTAATGCTAGCAGTCATTTGTCATACTATCACCAACAACGAAACAGATCCAAAGAGATTACCAGGTAACAGGTAACTAAAAACTCCATTGAAAGCTGGTAAAATGCCTTGACAAAAGGATACATAACTTAAGAATAAAGCATGTGAGCGAGGAAGCAGGAGTAACCAAAAATGAACTACAAAGAATATTCACAGATATATTAAAGGGAAACTTCCCAAGCCTAGGAAAAAGAAATGATATCCAGATAAATGAGGCATACAGAACTCCAGCCACCTACAACCAAAACAGATCTACAACCAGACATATAATAATCAAGATTCCAGAAATCCACCAAAATAACAGAATACTTACACATATAACAATCAAGATTCCAGAAATCCACCAAAAGAACAGAATACTAAAAGCAGCCAGGGAAAAGAAGCAGATTACCTGCAATGGGAAAATCATCAAAATAACAACAGACTTATCAACACAAACTCTCAAACTGAGAAGAGCCTGGGGAGAAATTATCCAAGCCCTGAAAGAAAATAATTTGCAACCAAGACTGATGTACCCAGAAAAACTCTCTCTTAAAATTAATGGAGAAATAAGATGTTTCCAAGACAAGGAGGAACTGTGGGAGTTCGTGGCCACCAAGCCAACACTACAGAGAGTGCTGAAGGACATTCCAGAGAGAGAGAGGAAAGGATACCAGGATTCCAGCAACAGTGGCAGAGAGGCCTCAATGAATGGGGGGTATACAGTGGAATGAGGGAGTAAAGTAGACAAATTATAGCAGTAAAGTGGAGTAGTAGACATGAGGCAGAGATGGTAAGCTATAATCCTTAATATAGATAACCTTGATACACTAAAATAAAAAAACAACAAGCAGAGTAGATTAGGAGACAGGCTCCATCGAGAAGCTCTGAATGGGAAATACACTCAACCCAAAGGAGGGTTAATAAAGTGAAAATCAAAGATGAGAAAGGAATGCTATATGTGACAGGAAACCAGAGAGAAATAGGGACAACTCATCCAGCAGCCGCAGATAGACTGGAAAGCTATGACACTCTTGGGCAGTGTAAAACTACACAGCTGGAAGGAAGGAAAACCTTGTGACTTTAGTAAGTAAAGGAGTACAGCTCAAGATCAGTCTAGGGGTACAAAGGTTCAGCAACACTCAGATAGACAACGGGCTTCCCCCTAATGTAAAACTAAAGGGGCTAGTGAGACCCAAAACATATAAAGCATCCTGAGAAGGGGAAAGGTGAAAAAGTAGCCTAAAAAAGAAAGGCAGAGGTCATTGTTAATAGTGTATCAGGATTCAAAAGTCACAGTAGTCTTATCTCTCTGTTTAGTTTAATTTTATTTTGGTCCAGTCTGTCCACTTATATCAGATTTGAGGGCACAGACATCTAAACCCAAAATAGCAGGTTATACCATGGTAACTATCCTTAATTTCTTATTAACTTAAACCGAAACCCGTATTTCTTACATTGTCTTACTATGACGTATCTTATTTGAATCTGGTTTGTTAGTCTGTGGTTTTGCCTTGACTGATTTTATTCGAATTTGGTATGCTTGATAGTATCAAGTCTAAGAGTAGAGGCAACTACTCTGAAGATGACAAGATGTAAAAAATATCCATACTGGTTTTGATTATTAACCGCTCTCCAGTCCGACAATGTTTTCAAAGTTGTGTTTTTATAAAAATAGCTATGTAATACTATGCTTAACTATACTAAGCCTGATGATGTGGACAAGTCTATTGAAAATAACAAGAGAAAGCATAGTAACTATGGTAGATCATCTAATATTGTGGTCTTATGTGTCCTTTTCATTGCATGTTTTTCTAGGAATTTGTTTTGCTGTCTTGTTTTGATTTGTTTTTCCCTATAATACATAAAGGATAGATATACATGTAGAGATTCACACATGGGAAGAATTTCTAAACTATTTACAGGAACCGATTATATAAAGCAAGATGTAATGAACAGATATGCCAAAGAAGACGATACACAAAGATACCCAGTGCTAATTCTGTAGCATTATGATATAAAATCTAGCAATACTATTATTCACTGTTCAAAGTGATATTAGTGTCTTAAGTTCGGTTTCAGCATACATAAAGATAAGGACAGCTACTACGAAGAGAATGAGAGACACTATGGTAGTCATTCGTGTCTTCCCCAATGTCAGGTCTTGAAGACCTAAAAAGCCTTTATCATCCTGTAATGATTTGATTAGTTCTATAATATGCAGTATGTATTCAATGTGTGCGAAGATGGGGACAACTATTTGGAAGAAAACTAGAGACAATAAGATAGACAGTGAAGATCTCCAGTGGACTTGCTTTGAAATCAGTATTTCTTTAAATTGTTTCTTTTTGAACTGTTTTGTTCTGTTTTGACATGTTTAATCATACCCTCTTTAAGATAAAAAACACGTGTGTGGGACTGATAACCATATTACTAAGTTTTTGTTGGATCATTGAGCAGTTGGTAGTGTCACTATTTGAATGTCACTTTACATACTTTAATTTTGTAACCTGAACAACTATTTCTAAGATGACAATATATAACTTATCAACTGGTGATTTTTTACTGTTTATTTTTCTGTAATTCTGTATTTGTTCCTACCGTTTTTTTTTTTTTTTTTTTTTTTGTCTTTTTTTGAGACGGGGTCTCGCTATGAAGTTCAGGCTGGCCTTGAGCTCACTTTGTAGCCTAGGCTGGTCTTGAACTCACAAGGATCCTCCCACCTCAGCCTCCCGAGTGCTGAGATTACAGGTGTGAGCCACCACACCTGGCTTCTACCCTTTTTTTTTTCTCTCCAGGTTTTTGTTTTGTTTCTTTCTCTTTAAATAAAAAAAAAAAAAAACTCTCACAAAATGAGTAAATCTTTTCTATTTTTTCTAGTTAGATATGAAAATTAACAATGTGTTTTACTATTGAATTTGAACATCTTTTCACTGTTCTACCCATTAATTACTCTGTCCTTTTAATGTGTGAAGGAGCCACTCATACTTTTTATGTATTTTTCAAATTATCTCTCCCCCCAATTTTCAGTTCTTTAAACTGTGCACATATTAACATTGTGTGATAGCATTTTCTATCCATTTATCATCCTTCTCAACTCTATGATGCCTTTCTTTTCATAAAATTTTAAATTTCTACATTGTCTGTCATTTAAGTTTCTGCTTTCATGTTCTGTTTAAAAAGGCTCTCCCTATTCCAAACTTTTAAACTGTTTTCTAATGGCTTTATTATCAGAGAAGTATTAAGTATATAGTTTAAATTATTCTTAATTATGTTGTTCAATGTAGTTTTTGAAAAATTCACAGAAGACTTACATTTTGTGCTAAGAAGTATGTTTTCTCTTTTGATAAATTGATAGGCTACTTTTCTTGACTGCATTTTTTACTTTGCCCTTGTAGCCAGGAAGCTCTGAGTCGAGTTTTGCCACCTTTTCCTCTTTTATTACTTGGCTTTTTAGCCTCTGCCTGCACTTTTCTTTGGTGTTTTCTGAAAACAACTCCAGATCTTTTCTGAAATTAGAAAATGAGCAAACAATAAAGAAATTAGAAAGTGATCAAACAATTAGAAATATGAGTAAAGATCAATAAAACCTATCACATTTAATTTAAATATTTTCAGGTCATTTTTTCTTACCTATCATACTGTGAATTTCTAGTCTGCTAGAATTAACCAGAATTCAGATAATGAATTATTGTCCTTTTGATCTGTCTCTAATTATTATACTACAAATCCATTTATCTTGAGTCCTTCAAAGGCAGAGGTTGTTTTAATTGCATCCAACTCACCTAAAGCCTTAAAGTAAGCACTCAAGATTTTGTTGAATGAGTGACCCAGAAGAAGAAGAAAACCCACTAGAAATCTAATTAAAGGAAAGAGCCAGAGTTTACCCTACAGTCGACCTATGCTAAATCTCTGACAGTACACAGCAGTCCTGAGCAGATGACACTGAGCCACTACAGTTTAAGATCATCATCATCATAAGCGCAAAATCCAGTTCCTCCAAGGGAAGGAGGCCAGGAATCACAGTTAGAGTGCTTCCAAGGCAGAATGTGGAGCTCAGAGGTAAAGTGTTTACCTAGCACTACATGAAAAAAAAAAAGTTTTCAACAAATGCTGTGTGATAGCTAAGTGATTAAAATAAACCAAACCTCACATTCCCAAAAAACCCAATTATTTTGGATTTAACTTCAATCTTAATTTCTGCAGCTTAGCCAGCTACAATACAGGACAAAATACAATGAAAGTACAATGAAATTCAAACCCACGAAATACACACAAAGCTAGAATTCTGTATTAAAATTTATCTTTTAACAACAATGATTTTGAAGTGCAAGGAGGCCTTCCATGTTACAGTCAGATTGGAAGTAGAGAAGTCCTGAATACCCTTAAAGTGAGCTTTCTGCTTTGTTTTTCTAACTCACTTCCTGCCCTAGTAACCCAGTTCCATTCTCCTGAGAGTTTAGGCAGCATGTGCGGCTCTCTGCTAAGGTGGGTTACAGAACAAACAAGGTCTCTCCCTCGTGGATTTTAGTCTCTTGATGATGGAGGATGATGGACAACACCTGCCAGCCCAGCCTCTCCTTGGGTTGGCAGGGTGGACTCTGATGGCGACAATGAAGGAGAGAGGATTCGGGGAGATCAAGATACGTTGGAGGCAGCCACCAGCTGTGGCTACCTGATGAGCTCTGTAATTTGCCACTGGGGAAGAAGCTGCCAACCTAGTCCCACAAGAGACTGGAGGGAGATGGGTGCTTAGTCCACCTAAGTCTGTACGAGCAGAAAAGGAAAAAGTCTCTCACTCTGGGGAAATGGGTTGGTTTCACTGTTTTATGTGTAACCACCTACATACAGGAAGTCCCAAGTACTTTATGAGCACTCAGAGTCACACATACCCCAAACCCTAAGGGGAGTTATGACCTTCCTTCATCCAACAGGTATCTGCTGAGGACCTCTGTTGCCAGACACCTTGCTGGTGTGAAGCAGTTAGGGCTGAAAGACAGGCAAGAATGCACGGATGAGGGGCCAAGAGATGCCAGACACGAAACTCCTCAGGCAACTAAGGGGAGGGTCCTGTAGATACGATACTCAGTTAGGGCTAAAGGAAAGACGGACGCTGATGAGAGGAAGAAATGGGGCTGTGTGGAAAGAATGGGGCCTCACTTAGTTCATTTAGGCTGCTATAAAAATACTTTACACTGCTTATTGTAAATAACAGAATTTGTTTCTTGGAGTTTTGGAAGCTGAGAAGTCCAAAAGCACGGGGTCAACACACTCCATGTCTCCTGAGGGCTTACTTCTCGCAGACGGCACCTTCTATGGGTCCTCGTGTGCCAGAAGAGAGGAATAAGTTCCCTGGAGACTCTTAACCCTAACCCTCTAATATCCTTGGTGAGTGCAACACCTCCCCAAACCCTCACCTCTTACTATTACACTTTGGGGGTAGGTTTCAACACAGGAATTTGGGGGACACACACACATTGAGACTGCAGTAAGACAGACCTGTGGGGTAAGGGCTGCTCCAAACAGAGGGCCCCAAGGCTTCAGTCACTGTGATGTTGGAGAACTCAGACCAGGCTTCCCCTCCGACCCTCACACTTATCCACAAACTCACCAGCAGCTCATCCACCTGTAAGTGCCACACACCATGACTCGATCACCTCCCCAGAGTCCCACCTATGTGCACATGAGACTGAAGGGACAGCTAGACATAAACCATGACAGTTCTCTGCACTTGAAATACCATATTTCCATTTAATTCCACCTCTACTAAAACAGCCACTCTCTACACATTTTATTATGCTTTTGTGTAAGACTTGAAACATCGACTGGAGAGGGTGGTCCAGTCAACTTCTGTAGCCCATTGCCTAACTTCAACAGTAAGTGATGCGTGGCCAACCTCATTTTCTCTTGTGTTACACACCCACTTTGCTCACTACTGGGTGTTTTCCCAGATAACACATTTGATAATGTGGATCTGAAGTGTTCCCCTAAAGTCCTTTTAACACAGGTTTGACCCCAAACTTGGTGCCTTTTGGAGGTGGTCAAAACTTAAACAAGTGGGGTCTGGTGAAAAGTATGCTGGTTACTGGGGATGTAACCCTGGAGGGAGGATAGTGGGACCCCCAGATCCTTTCCTCTTCCTCATTTTACACAGCTATGAGATGAGAAGGTTTGTTTGCTATATGCTCCTGCCACAGACCCCAAAGCAAGAAGAGCACTTCATCCTCTTTATTGGTGCCTCCAAAATTCCAAAATTGAGGCTAAATAAACTTCAGGTTTGTAATCTTACCACTCTGGGAAGATGAGGTAGAAGGATCGAAAGTTCTAGCACAGCCTGAAAAGTTCAATGATTTAGTGAGAACCTGTCTCACAGTAAAAGAGCAGAAGTTGGAGTCGGGTTAATTTCTAGAGTCAAAAGCTAACTACAAATTTCATATATGTGAATCACATGTCATTTCATTTATGTAATTTCATTTATGCTATTGTTGATTAAATTGGCTGGTTTTCTAAAATTTGACTTTTTAAAAATACTCCAAGTTAAAACTATTAACAGATTCCTTAATATCATCAAATAGCCAGTGTTTGCATTTTTCTAGTTAGGTTTGAAATTTTTTTGAAGTGTTTGTTTTAATTATGATCCAAAATTAAATCTATATTTTAGAACTGGTTGACTGGTCTGTTTTTGTTTTGCATTTTCTTTTTTCTTTCTTTTTTTTCTTTTTTTTTTTTTTTTTTTTTTTTTTTTTTGTTCGAGACAGGATCTCACAATGCAGTTTGGCTGGTCTAGAGCTCACTTTGTAGCCCAGCTGGTCTTGAACTTGCAACAATCCTCTGGCCTCAGCCTCCTGAGTGCTGGGATTACAGAAGTACACCACCATGACAGGTGTGGTTTTGGTAATTTATATGCTTCCACTTCATGTCCTTTAGTCCTCCCAAAGATATTTTTCCTTTTGTTTTTTGCAATTTTGTTGTTGCTATTGTTGATTAAATTCACTGGTTTTCCCATGTTTCTGAGTCTGATTTATTCTACAGTGTTACTTAACGAACTTCTCTGAATTCCTTGGCATTTCCAGTGAATTATTAAACTTAAAAACTAAATCAGATGCATTTTCCCTTTAAGACTAATTCACAGCTAATTTGTATGTATTTCCATCAGTGTAGTTCATGACATCTGGTGGTCTTTCAATTCATGATCATTGCCTTCAGCCACTGGCTCATTATAAGCCTCAAAAAGATGCTATAGTATTTTAATAATTCCTTCTTTATTGGATTATTTTTATAAAAAGGAACTCCCCTCTAATCAACTGTTTGGTTGAGGTGTAAATTGAAGTAGTTAAAATCTTTTATTTTTTATTTACCAGATTTCAAAATAATGAGGCTTTTCCTAGCATCCTCTGACAAGTCTTCTTTGTGTTTCATTATATAATCCAAGAATATACATATATTTAAGTTTTTTATTTTAAAGAGAATGAGTATTAATTCATTGCAGTTACTGTTACTGACACTCAAACTCTCTTTAAATTTTTTAAATTTTATTTTCTTTTTATCAAGAAAAGCTTGTTCAAAGTCTTTTTTGAGTCTTTTCAATGTAAACCTAATAGTCTGAATTTTTCTTGGCTTTTTGGGATGGCTAGTCATTCTGGGATCAATATTTCTGGTTCCTAGATTTGGAACCAGCTATTTCTTCAAGAAGCCACATTTTCCTTTAGGGGAGGAAAGTACTTAGCGGTCACAATCTGGATATAAGGAATGCCCACTACTATTGGTTTGGTCATTGTTGGTAACTTCCCTGTGGACAGAGCGAGGAATCATTTTTAAACAAATGTAATTAACAAATGATTTCATATGTCACATCAGATTTATCCTCTCCTTATTTGACAAATTTGGAATATAGGCAGATGTAGAACCATACTACTAATACCATCACCAAAAATATAATTACCGAAAACAGCTTACAATTTTGGTTGGAATTCTTTCTGAATCTAGTGTACACAGGAAGTCCTGGACTTACCAATGAGTTCTGTTCCAGAAGAACATCTGTAAGTTGGATTTGTTGTAACCCAACGAAGTGAGTCTTAGGCAGTACACCTGTGAAAGTTCACAACTCTAATTCACAGCCCACAGACTTACTATATTCTTCTCAGTGTATGCATCAAATTACTGTGTTTTCTGTGTGGCTATGCCACCAAGGGGCTATTCAGTTACTTTCATCTGTTTAATTTCACTTTTTAGTTTTTAGATATTAGCTTTCAAAATTTAATGTTAATGTATAGTTGTGTAAAATGTTACAGCATTTCCACATCAAAACTATAAAATGAAAGTGAACAAAAACTACCATTAGTCTCTTTCTCCTCTTCATTCTTTTTCAAGGACAATCATTTAAAAGAAATTCACAGATTCTTCTTCTATTGCTTTCTATTAACGTAAGTGCAGATACAATATAAAAAGTCTCTATTGTTTACATACACTGTATACTTTTTTCTCACCTTGCTTTTTATTAATTGATATGTCTTGCAAGTCATTTTCTAGTAGCAAACAAATATTTCTCCATTCACGCAACAACAGCTGAAAAGTATCTCAATCTGGCCCTCTTGGTAAAAACCTGCAGTGTGGGCTGGGAGGAGAACCAGAACTCTCGAGATCCGGCCATGGTGGGACTCAGGCAGCTTATTCACCTGCCCTCTTGATAAGCATCGTGGTGAGGGCCAGGAGAAGAACCAGAACTCCCGAGATCTAGCCATGGTAGGATTCAGGCAGTTTATTCACCCGCTCTCTTGGTAAGTGCCTATGGCGTGGACCTGGAGGAGAACCATTACCTGTGAGCCTACTGCCATGCGGGCTAAAAATCAAGCACCCTTCCCCTTCCCCCACCTCCCCTGTAGCTGCTGGGGATAGATGTCTCAGCATCTCTTGGGAGGATGACCACATGCAGTATTGCAAATATGGGGGATTTCCTTCTATCTTCTATTTGAAGGCAAAGGTTGTTTTCACTGTTTTCTTTTGTTATGTTTCTTTTGCTCTATTTAGTATTCTCAATTGGTTTTATAATGTTCTATTTTTGGTTTGATTTTGCTATACCCAACTGACTGGACAACTATTGTGAAACTAAAAAGATATACCGTAGTACATATTACTACTATCCCAGTATCCTACTGTGAAATCCTGTACCAATTTCACTGCATTGTCTCAATTGGCTTTGTTCTGTCTTGCATTTTTAGTACTTTCAAAATAAAATTAAAAAAAAAAATTTAAAAAGTATCTCAATCTATCCAGCAAATATCCTATTAACAGGCATTTAAGTAATTTTCAGTGTTTTGCTATTTTAAATAGTCTTCAATGAGTCACTTCATGCCCTGGAAATTTGACAGTCTACCTTCATAAGGGTGGATGTTCCAAGTCGAAGAACAAATGCACAGATAATGTTGTCAGCTATTGCCTAATTCCCATTCGCAGGAGTTGTATCACTTTACAGTCCTACCAAAAATGTGTGAGAATGCTTGTTCCTGGCAGCCTTACAAATACAGTATGCTGTTAAACTTCTAGATTTTAGTGTCTGATAGGTACAACATTTTAGCCAGAAAATTTATTTTATATTATATTATATTTTGTATTTTATATTTTGCTTATTAGGAGTAAGTTAAGATCTACTTACATTTCTGACCCTAAGAACTGCCTGTTGAAAATTCTACCCAGGTTTTCTGTAATAGTGGTGTAAAATATTCCAGAATCTGAAACATAAAACACTTCTCTGGTCCTGAGCACTTTGGGTGAGGGTTATTCAACTGGTATACTCATTTTTCTCTGTATCATTTTCCTCATTTAAAGTATGTCACAGAAAGAGTCTCAACTGGTGACATGATTTATTTGTACCTCTGGTATCAGGGTGTAAAGAGTGAGCCATGTATCATTATCAGTAACATCACCTGGAATTTTATTAGAAATTCAAATTTTCAGATCCCAATCCAAAAGCCCACTGACTCAGAAACTTAAGGGAAGTAGTCTGTTTTTTGAAAATCTCACAGATGACATTGATATCCACAGCGTGAAAGACACCAGTCTGTAGAATTGATTTGATAACTGTATTTTAACTGCCATAAGCTCGTCTAATTATTTGATAGTTAAAACAATGCCAAACTTAATATACTTAGTAATAAAGTGAACAAACTGAACCTGAATATTCAAAGACTCTGTGTGACATTCATTCACTCGTTGATTAATTCAACAATGAACAAATAGATGTGAAGTACCTGCTGTGAATCAGTTCCCATAGCAGGCAATGTCTTTGTTCTATCAAAAAGACATGGTCACTGCTCCCAGACCTCACTGTCCTCTAAGAAAGAATGAAACTAGACAAGCCAACTTAAGTCTTACCAAAGTGAATCATCAGGGTCTGCTAAGGTGAGGAGTGGGGCACTTCAGCTAGCCTTTGGTCAGAGAAGTAAAAATTGAATAAGATCAATGAGGTCCCATTCCTATGGGATTAGTGGGTTCATTTAAGGCTCTTTCCTGCACCCACTGTTTGGTGTAGCCAACACCAATTACAAAGCAAACATCAAAATGGATAGTTTAATAAATCACTCACACCCTGAAACCACTGGTACAAATAAGTCATATCACCAACTGAGACTCTTTCTATGACATACTTTGAATGAGGAAAATGGTATGTAGAAAAATGGGTACACAGGTTGAATAACCCTCACTCGAAGTGCTCAGGACCAGAGAAGTGTTTTATGTTTCAGATTTTTGAGTATTTACATATATATACATATGAATGTATGTATGTATATATGTATGTATGTATGTGTCTTGAAGACTCAAAGCTAAGTGCAAAATTCACTTACGTTTCATGTACCTTCATATACATGGCCTGGAGATAATTTTCAACAATATTTTCAATGTACCTGAGTTTGACTGTGACCCACCACATGAAGACAAGGTGTGGAATTTCCTACTTGTCATGTCAGCATTTAAAAAATGTCTGAGTTGGAGAAGTTGAGATGCTAGATTTCCAGATAAGGGAGGCTCAACTTGTAATGCCCCCTCATCTTCAAAATACTCATAAAATTCATGTATGCATAGATAGATAGATAGATAGATAGATAGATAGATAGATAGATAGATAGATATTGGTAGCAAAAATATGATGGAATAAATACCAACCTCAGTGAGCCATCTATAGTAGTCGGGACTGGGCATCGACTCTACCTTCCTGGTTGTGTGCTTTCCATATTCAGAGATGAAGCTAATGACAACATACCCAAAGCTCACTGTGGGCAGAGGTGGGAGGAAACCGCACAGCGGGACCCAGCCTAGGGTGGACCTCCTCTGCAGTGTATGTGGACCAGCACCTTTGCTGCTCTCATCTCTGCACGGCTGAGTTCCCTGTGTCCAGCCACTCGTGTCATGGGTAAGGAGAGGCATGGCCTGGGGATCTGAGGTGCAGACACGGATCTAGAGTACAAAGCGAGGCTCTGGAGTCAACTATGCTACAGGAGCAGCAGGTCCCTAGCGGGGTCACCCATTCAGCTTTGTAGGTACAAGCAGGGAGCCAGCAGGGGGCAGCAGTTCTCCCAACAGTTTTGGGATCACAGGCAAACTTCCAAAGGATTTCATGTGCTCCTGATTCTCTGAGCCTAGTGAGACTGCTTAAAATAGCTTGGTTCTTGCTTTTTGAAAGTGAAACTGTGATTCAAAGAGCAATGAGGCAGGAGGAGGATTGGGAGGCAGCTGTGAGACTTTAAACATATGCAAGTGCCATGAAAACAGTGGGATTATTAATTTTAAATGTCATTTAAAACTCTTCTATCATCTCATCTAAACAACAGATGCACATGGGGCTTTCAAAGGACTTTTTATTAATGAAGAAAGGTCTCTCCCCTGTGGAGTCTCACCAGGCAGAAAGTCTTACCAGCAGGTGTGGAAGTGGATTTGGGTGCCGGCAGTAGACTCCTACGGGGTGTTGTCACACTGGAAGATGCTGGCGAGGCCACCCGGCCGGCCCCCTTTGATGTGTCCTTAAAAGGCACAGCTGTCTTCAGAGCTGGCTGCTCTTCACTCCCAAAGGTTGAACCTGTGGGAGGCAGAGAGTGGGTGCGTTAAATATGATTTCATGAAAAATGGATGCCACCCCCGCCTTTGGCACTCGCCCATCAGTCCTCAGGCTTTAGAACTTGACCTCTTGCTGAGTGCCCTTGAAAAGTATTTCTTTCCAACGAGCTATGGAAAAGGACTCCCTTAGTTATTACGCAGAGTCCAGCACTCAAATCTACACTGAAGACAGAGCGGCCTGTCTCCTATGAAATTTTACACATGTGCACACCCACACTTTGTTTATGTGTAACTGTGATTATGACAAGCATCGACCAGATAATCCCCGGAGGATGAGCAGTTCTTTTGTTGAAATAGAATGTGAGTAACCCAGGAGAGGTGAACGTAAAAATTCAGTCAGCCCTTGGTATCAGTGGGGTATTGGTTCCAGATCCCACTGTGGATATCAAAATCTGCAGATGCTGAAGTTCCCTTAGGAAAAATGTCATGTATTTCCAAAGTCGAGGCACATTCTCTGCTTTAAATCATCTCTAAATGACTTAGTGCAATGCAAATTCTATGTTAATAGTTACTACACTGTATTGTATAGGGAACAGTGACAAGAAACAAGTTTGTATGTCTGTGCACTTTCAGCACAGAGGCAATGTTTTCTTCTTGCTTTATTGTGGGGTCAGGGGATTAAACTCAGGTCCCTACTCATGCTTTGCAAATGCTGCACCATGGAACAATACTCGCAACTTTTGTGTAACTTTGATCTATAACTAGTTGACTTGAGAAATGTGACAGCATGAACCCAGAGCACTTACTTTACACATGTCCCATGAGCCTGGGATGCTGTTCTGACATCCTAGAAATCTAGTTCAATTCCTTCCAGGACAGGAGGCTTGGGATGAAGGTAGGGAGCATGAGACACAGAATCTTTTGAAACTCACAAATACTTTTGTTTGAGAAGTGGGGGCTTCTACAAACTGGGAGGACCCTGCTCTAAAGCTTCAATAAATTCATGGCCAGAAGGCGCATATGGATAATTGCAATTTTCCACTCAAAATAGAAGCCATTTTTTTTTGATCTATGGGATAGTGCCTTACAATCAATTGCTCTGACATTCTGAAGGTAGGGTGTATTGAGACACATGTCTTTCTTGTGTCAGATTTAAACATGGAAACCTGTTGTGACCCAAACTTTTCTTCTAGATATTTGTGATTTATATATCTCAAACTTTTAAAGATGACACTACCACCTATCTATCTGGTGTTGAAAGAAAAATCTTTCATATACAAGTGTATCTTTGTGTACACTTGTGAGACCTAATACAAAAATTTAGAGGGTCCAAACATGCTGCATTGCCACCTAGTTAAAACGAACCTGTCCAGTTGTAGGATCATGACCATCAACCATAAATAATAAGCAATGGCAGCCGTGAGAGACGAAAGATTGGACAAGAGGGCATTAGAGTGAAGACTGAATTTTTTGTGTTCATCATTTTAAAAGGATGGTCACAATATTCTACTGAAACATAACCAGCATTAAAATAGTAGTATTAAAATAGTAGTAAATGCTATGCAGTGTTCACTACAACCAGGGGTTTGTCAACCATTCAGAATAAAAGATTGTTGCTTTTGTCCCTCTAAAGACATGAAAGGCAGGTGTGGTGATGCAGTCTCCCTCAGCATGCTGTGAGTTTGAGACTGGCCTGGGTTACAAAATGAGTTCAAAGCCAACCTGAACTACATAGTGAAATCTGTCTCAAAAAGACAAATAATAATAATAATTAAAAAGACTTGAGAGTCTGTTTGAATTGTGCAAGATTTATGTTATTGCTAAGGAAAGAATCTATAAGAAAGGATAACATAGCATGTACTGTATTTTCTCTGAGTTTATACCCTACAGTTCTTCTGAGCTGCTGTGCAAGAATTTTAACAGTTGTATACATGGCTAGGGTAACGCATTTGAGCAGAGCAAGCCAAATAAATGTGCTGAGACTCCACAGAAAGGCTCTGCTTTGTGTCTTGGGTGTCACACACAGAAGCATACGTGTTTGATCTGAATTCGGTCAAGAAAACTGGCATTAGAAGCTCACAGCCCAGAGAGTCATAGTTTTGGAATCATCAAGGAGGTTCACCAGTCCCCAATGCTAGAAAACAGAGATTCTCTGAAAGTTTGTATTTCAGAAGAGACAAGGGCTTGGCCACTGGAAATAGTCTGCATGGAATTATCTACTGTCTAGCTCACTGCTGATAAGCTGCCAGAACGATCTACTCACTGAGACATGCAGAAGTTGAATTGAGCACAAAAAAGCTTATACAGTGTTTTACTTAACAACTTATTAAAATATCTTAGGTAGAGAAATGTTTTGTATCATTTGCAGCATTCAAATATCCCTATATCAAATTCTTTTGCATCTGGTATCATTTGCCTATGTGGAATTCGTTATTTAGTGAATATGTCAATTTGGAGATTTGGTGCTTTCCAGGCTGGGAAGAAATGTGTCTGTAAAGTACCTGTGTCAGTGAGGGTACACACTTTCCTCTGAGAGAGGGCTGCATTGTCAAAACAGGAAATAAAAATAATAAAATCCGTGTCTTGTCCATTTCCTGTGGGATACAGTTAGGAATGGACAGTCCTGCTCTTTGGAAACCTACAGTTCGGGGTTTCAGTCAACCAGTAATTAAAACTGCACAAAAGTACTCTGAAGTTGGAAATGACTATTGGATTCTAAAAATTCTTCAAATTCTCCACAATAATGATGACAACATTAAACCACTGCTTAGGAGGAGCAAGAAAACAACTGGAAATAAACAAACTGCTTATGTGACCCAGAAAAAAGGCACTGGGGAATTCAGAGTCAAAGTGTTTCATATGACTATTGGGTCATCTCTTTCCCAACCAGTCCCTACCTACCCAGGCCCCCAAGGGCCAGGCAATGCACCTCCCTGCAGCTCGGCCACAGAGCAGCAGAAATATTGGCAAAGCACAGACGGAAACAACATGACCAAGGCAGGAACACCACCTACCACACCTACCATCTCCCTTCAGTTTCTTAATTTACGAGTGGGAAATGATAATCTACTTCATAAAGCTTCTGTGAGAATTAAAAGATGTAATATGAGTGAATTTGTAAAAAGTTGATGTAAGAGTTAGTAGAGAAAACAGAGTCTGGCATGCTGTATGTGCTGACTGTTAGTGTTTTGTTTTGGATAATGGGACTCAAACTCAGAATCTTGCGCTTGCCAGGAAGGTGCTGTGCTGCTGAGTTACATCCCCAGGCTTATCATTAGTTATTAACTCATATGCTAAATTTAAGTCCTACCACTAGTCACCAAAGTAAATCAGTGTTTCAAAGGAACATGGAAAGAGACTGAGGATTGCTATCAGATGGGTAGCTCTATATGAAAAGGAAAGAAAGGACAGAAGGAACCTCCTTGGACCTGCAGGCAATGGGCCTAACAAAACGAGTGAGAATATGGCCAGCTTTAAAAATATGAACAATTTCGGGCTTAGAGAAAAGTTCTCGAAAAAGTTATCAGCACAGTGGATCATAAGATCAAGAACTATAAAACATTACCAATTCCACGGCCAGTGAAATGCTGGGACATGGGAAACTGTTTGACTTTCCAAGATACTCTAAACTGAATTCCTCACTGAGATTCACATTAACTACAGGCAGCAAAGGCACCATCACTTTACTTCTGCTAACCAGCGGGCATGATATTAATTGGTTTTCAGGTTCTGACAAGTCATAGAGCTGAGTGTTTTTTTCAACCGAGCTCTTGCACCTTGTTCTTTGAACATATGGGAGGATGGTATTTTTTGGGTATATATTTCAAATGTTCTCCCAGCTCTGGCTTGTATTCATTCCTAATAGAACCTTTTGTATTTCAATGGAGTTGGTTTTTATCCGTCTTTTCCTCCCTGATTTGTACTTGTGTGTCTTACCCTTCCATTCCCTATCCTGAC
Organism: Cavia porcellus; assembly: GCF_034190915.1. Taxonomy (NCBI): domain Eukaryota; kingdom Metazoa; phylum Chordata; class Mammalia; order Rodentia; family Caviidae; genus Cavia; species Cavia porcellus. The sequence continues at coordinate 35,973,067 of NW_026947504.1, read as the reverse complement.
AGCATAATGATGTTCTCCTGCGTACTCATCTAAAGATTTGTAAAGTTTTGCTTTGTTTATACACTGAAGTCATTAATCTACCTGGAATGAGGAATGGAATATAAATAAAACTTACAGTCGTTTCTTACACAAACAGACAATGCTCCCAGTTCTGCATCCTGCAGTCTGTCTTCTCTCCATTGTGTGCACAACCCAGTTTCCATGATGCGTAATGTGGTAGGGAAGGCATACAATTAAGCCCTCAAATCTTACTAACTTCATGTGAAGTTATTTTGGGGTCACGGACCATCTAACCCAGGTGATCTGGATGGCCTGCTGTCTTGGGAAGATGTCCTCCAGGTAGAACTCAGGGACCCCAACTCCTTTTGTCCTCTCAGGGGCTCTCAAGAGAACTTAATAGTATTCCGATGAGGAAAAATTGTTCTTTGGAGGACTTTATGAGCTGCAGCTGATGTATAATTTACGTCCGCAGTTTATTGGCTGGAACTCAGTCACACACAGGGCCAGCAAGTCAGCCTGAGAAATGTAGCTTAATTTATATTCAGGAAAAAAATAGAGAGAGTTTGACGAACACATCTCCACTGTCTGCCATAGGACAGAGGCTCCATTTCTGAGCTCCTCATTTTGTTCATTGATCTATCAGTCTACCATACGCCAATACCATTCTGCATATATTTACTACAGTGTAGAATACAAGACAGGTTTTTAGACTTATCTTGGCTATGTATGGACCTTTATTTTGCATACAGATTAAAGAATCTGCTTGTCAAGTTCCATGAAAAATATATTCAAATTTCAACAGACATAAGTAAGTCTTTTTTTCCCAAACTGCATTCTAATGGAAGGAACTGCTAAGATTTAACCAAGATCAGCACACATGCGTAGCATGAATTATTCCTCAGGAGTTCTGTTACACACTGAGATGCAAAGAAGGCTGAGCATCTCACATGAAAAAAATCAACATCAAAACAAGTAGCTCTAAGAAGAGCAGCATTACTTCACAGGAAATCAAAATATGTAACATATTTTGAGTTGAAGTGATGTTTGTGGATGGGGTGGTCAATACTTCTGTTGAAGGCATGCAGAACAGTGAGAGACCACAGAGAAGAGCTGAGGGCCATGAAGAAGAAAGGACACTATTTCCAGCAAACAATCATATGTCATAAAGGGAATTTTCCTACGTTCTCTTAGCAAATGAGTTTGTTAGTTGCCAGGTCATTCTTAATTTCCTTCCTTTGTCCAATCCAATCCATTGGCTGCATTATCACCATGAAAATGGGAGGGTATTCTTCTGTTCACTGTAACTAGAGGATTAGAGCCTCTTACACCCCTACTGCATAGTGGCCATCTTTGGTAGATATACAAATCATCACAGCTTCAACTTACCAACTGGAGATCCAGTTCTCCTTAAAGTGTAAGGATTTACAAGGTATATATTATACGTAATTACAGAATTCAGTGGAGACCAGTTCAACACATAAACCTAATCACTCTACATTTCTCCCTCTTTTTTTTAAAATCGTTGGGACAATCAGGCTCTTTAAGCACCAAATTTTGAAGGACAGCAACTTCTTTGTTCTTCCTCCAAGGACTGCTTCTAGAATTCACCCTTTAGAGTTCTGGGACATCCTGAGCTGATCAGTTGAAACCTCATTAGGGGTACAGCTTCAAAATCTCAAGGAGCTATACTCTAATTCACACTAAGTGGAAAAACCAATTTGAAACACACCAGAATGGCCTGGGTATGTAATTTACTGGTAGGGTGTTTAACCTAGTACGCACAAGGTTCTAGGTTTGATTCCTGGTAAAACATACACACAAGCACGCACATACCTGCAACACACACACCAAAGACCTAAATATAAGAGCTGAAAATATAATACTCTTAGGAAAAAAGTATATGTAAGCCTTAATGATTCTAGATGAGATGATGGTTTCGTAGATGCTATACCTAAACCACAAGTAACTGCAGAAAAAACGGAACTAGATTAAATTAAAATGAATTAAAAACTTTTGTGCTTCAGAAAACTATCAATACAATGCAGACCAATCCACAGAACTAGGAAAATGTTTAAATCATGTATCTAGAATAAAGAATTTTCATAAACTCAAAAATAAAAAGATAGCCCAACTTTAAAACAAGTATAAGTTTTAAATAGACATCATTTTGAAGAAGATATGAAAATGGTCAACAATTATACAAAAAGGTAGCCATGGAGGAAATGTTAGTTCACACTGCAATGAAATACCACTTTCAACACACTAGCATAACTACAAGACAAGTGCAGGTAACAAGAAATATTGCTTGATGATGGAAGAAACTGGAACCTGTATACATCGCTGTGAGTTATAAAATGATCCAACTACTTTGCAAAGCAGTTTAGCAGCTCTTCACAATGTTACACAGAGTTACTATAAGACCCAAAGTACTAGTCCCAGGCTTACGTTCAGGAGAACTAAATATATGACCGCATAAAAATGTGTAAAGAAATGTTCAGAGCAGCAATATTCACAATGTCAGAGAGAAGAAGCAGTTCAACGTCCATGGCCCGACGAATAGATCAATAAGCTGTGGTGGACCCTTACAGTGGAATCTCACTCAGCCACAAGAATGAACAGGCATCTGCAGCATGCAAAAATCTTCAGAGCATTTTGCCCTGTGATCGAAGCCAGGCACAAAAGCCACACATGATACAATTCCATCTATCCGAAATGGCCACCATAGGTAAATTATTGGCATTCATTTTATTTCCAAGACCTCTCAGCTGGAACAAGTTTCTTAATTAAGATTCAGTTCTATAATATCTACTGTAAAAACCCCTTGGCAGATTTCTATCTGATTCACTGCCCCGTGTTCCTGCACGGTGGCCAGTGTGACTCCCAAGCAATGTGTGGCAGAGTTGTATACTCTTAGAGAATAAAACGGAGACTATTTCACACCCCCTCATCACAATCATTGCTGCAGAATCACCAGGCGCCTCGGTGTGAAGTGTGAGACTCCACTCACTGCCACACCCTTTACTCTTCCCACCTGCTCCTACCTGCTCTGATACACTCCAGTGCTACAGGGTGGCCATGGTTTGGATACTTCCCCCCTGAACCACAAATATTGCCAAAGCGATATTAAGAGGTGAAGCTATGAGGACCAGTAGGCCACGCGGCCTCTGCTCTGTGAATGGGATTTCAACCCTTATTTAGGAGGCTTCCTATAACCTGGGCCAGCTTGCACAGCAAGGATACTACATTTATCTACCTAGATGGCAACCAACCTGCTGGCAGCTTGGCCTCCAGAAGGTAAATTTCTGTTCTTTATGAATTTTCCAGTCTCTTGCATTTTGTTACAGAATCACAAAACACAAAGAAGATGGATGCAAATTTAGATTAGAAAGTCCTGTGTTGGGACAGAAAAGTTACAGATAGGATCGCAGGCACTGGGCAGAGGAAGAGTAACATACTAAGTAACAACCGGGGACTTTTCAATCTCTTATGTAAGGATAATTCTGGCCAGGACTGAAGTCAGGAAGAGAATTTAGAGTTCTTGATCCATACACAATGTTTTTTTTTCATTTCTCCCTATATTGAGAATACCAATAACTGAGCCTGAATTTTAAAGAGATTTAATAATGGTAATGAGAAGCATATACTAACCAAACTTAAATGAAATTTTTAAGGGCATATAGGGCTGCAAGAACAATAAACAGGAATAGTCATTAATGATACGATGGCATTATAGCCAAAATCAAAAAAAGTTTCACTGATTTTGAATATTTTTCCATATTATAATGATTAAACTCTCTTCACTGGTACTTCTTAATAATCCCAGGCAATCAAGCTGTAGAAAGTTCTGGCTGCATGATTAGTTAATTGATGCATATTGCACTGTTTTAACAGCTTTTATCATTTAGTTACAAAATTTGGTTTAATTATTAAAGTATCAATTGAATGTTCTATTTCCCATCTTCCGCATATTTTAACACAGGTGCATATATTTCCTGTCTCATACTAAATATATAAACCAGGTATCTTGCTATTTCAGCAAAGCTATTTCTTTTTCAAAATAAAGTATGTGACTAAGGAAAGTTGAAATCCACAGGGAAAAGGTACGATATGGAAAATTTCACATTGTGGGTCTCTTGCAGAGAAATACTCTTCGAATTTAGAAAGTCTGAAAAGGTGGCTTAAGCCCCATGAACCCTGAGAGTAAGCTCTGGTGCTCAGATCAATCCTTTCTTCATCATTGGAGAACTAATTGTCACTAGTGATATCGCAGGGATCATACTGAACTTCAACAATGAGGAGATGAAGGACATGGTCTCTAGTCCTGAGAAGTTTGCATTCAATGTGCATTTATCAACTCACCAAAATTCAGAAAAACAGCAACCTTCAGTAGCATTCAGCAAATGCAGGGAATGTGGCTGTCACTGTTACAGGCCATCCTGCTGGGGCACACACTGAAGAATACATGATCTCGTTAGTCCAGTGATGGGACCAGTAAAGAACAATGGAAACTCAGGGGAAGGCTCTGTGGGACACATCCAAGCTGAGCCTTGACAGTGGAGAGGGATCTGGATTTGGAACCACTATAAGGTGGAAGGGAGGGCAGGAGAGACTAGAGCTAGGGGAGCACACGGCTGGGAAGGTGTCTCACCTGGGCAAAGCACAAGACTGGCAGGAAAAATGAAAAATATGGGGAGAGAGGCTGAATGAAACAGCAGAAGGCCTCATGTGATGATAAGGAGTTTGTAAAAGTTTTAAAGGAGGATCAAGAAATCATAAAACAACAAGGCTCAGTAAGGCACCGAAGCAGTGTTCACTTCCTCCCCTGGGGCCCAGTCCTGGGTGCTTCCCGCCCCCTCTCCTCTCCTCTCTCCTCTCCTGGTCTCTTTTCCCACCTCCACTTCCAGGGGGTTGCAGGCAGAGAAAGTAAAAGAAGGCCCTGACTAGAAGAGACTGTCATAGGGGGTGCCGTGAAGGCTGAGGGAAGAGGTCAGGAAGCCAAAGGTCATTGCAGAGATCAAATTTGAGCCCTTTATAAAGGCAAAGTTTGAAAGGATGCTTCTGGGTTACAAACCCCACTTGAAAGGAGGAAGACAATACAGCACTTAATGTATAACTTTACTTTCAAAGACAGAAAACACCCAAAGCTCTTCTGTTTACAAATACAGTGGGGTGAGTAAAGTGAGTAACACATGGGACAGAGAGCAGGTTGATGACAGGTGACAAGGGAAGCCCTGGGGCCTGCCTGAGAGCATGTGGCAGCTCCCTGGTACAGCTCCTGTGCCCAGCCATCTGCTTGGAAGGCTCTGTGCCCATAAAGGGCCATGCCAGCTTTAGCAGCAGTCAGGTGCCAAGCAGGCAAGGACAGGCAGCAATGGCCATCTGTAGGAAGGGCAATGTGATGCCCAGAAAGCCCCGGCTCAGCCTCAGGAGCCCCGCTGCACAGTAAGCTTGTGTTCACCTGTGGAGTGCTGTAGGAGCACCCCCTGATCCTCTCCCCATAGGAGGAGATAAAACCCTTGAAAACCAGAGACTCTGGAGAATGCCGAGGGAACCTTCAAAGAAAACCGTTTCAGTTTGCAGCTTTCCACCACCCTCCTTTTTCCCGTTTTGCTGAACTTCCTAAGCCCTCAGGATTCACTGCCACTCAGCTGTACCTGGATTCCACCTAAGCAGTAGCTCTGGAAACCTGCTCATGTTTGTGACAGCCCTGTGGGGTAGGATGCGGTCCCTCATGTCCCAAAGTTCCCTTTTGGGTCGGCTTGCTGAGAAGTGCTCCACCTCAGGGATGCTGGAATATTTCAGTACATGTATTTCTTGCTGTCTAATTCCGGAAACTCTAGCAGGTCTCTGTGGTGGGCACTTATTTTTATTGGCATAAGAATACTTGACATGAAATCTTTCTTCTTCAATTTTAAGTGTACACTGTATTGTTAACTTTAGGTGCAATGTTGCACAGCGGCTCTTTAGAACCTGTCTTGCACAGGTGGAACTTCATACTACTGAGCTCCAAGTCCCCAGGTCTCCCTTCCTGCAAACCTTGGCAACCACCATCATATGTTCTGCTTCTGTGAATTTTTAGACATCCTATAGGGTGAGATCATATAGCACTTATGTTTTGGGGGCCTGACTTATTTCATTGAGCACAATGTTTTCAAGGAAACCTATAGTTTTACAAATGACAGACTTTTCTTCTTCAGATTAAATAGCATTCCATTGTATGAACATAACCCATTTTCTTTATCCTTTCAGCTTTGGGTAGACATTTACATTGCCTCCACATCTTGGCTGTATTGTGAGGAATGCTTCAATAAACGTGAGTACAAGTTTCTCTTTGAGCCCCTGGTTACAATTCTTCGGGACATGCACTTGGAAAGGGGACTGCTGGATCATATGGTAATTTTATCTCTAACATTCTGAGGACCAGCACACTGTTCTCCTCAGCAACCATATCATTTAGTTTGCACATAGTAATGTGCAAAGGTTTCCATTTTTCCACATGCTCAACTTCTCTCATTATCTTTGTATTAACAGTTACCCTAACAGGTACGAGGTGGTATCTCAGGGTGGAGTGGCATTCATTCTGATGCACTCTTACCTTGGCTTCAGCTTGGTTTTTAACCCTAGTTTTTCTTTCCTTGACATTGTTACCCATTTATTCTTTATAAACATTTAGTTTTTTATTTGAAGAATTTAAACAGCAATAAAAACCTTTGTCATTGATTTGTGGTCTCAGTCCCTTTAACCTGAGACACTTTTTAAGAAAGAGAAATGTTAGGCCTAATAACTCAGTCACCTCAGTCAACTCATTGTGCAAGAGGGAAAGGCAGGTATTTCCACTGTAAGGAACACAGTGAGAGTGTTTGCCTAGCATCCAGCAGACCCAGGGTTTGATCTGCAGCACTTAAAACTATGGGTGGACTCTATCCTGCAGCTGGGTAATGGAAAATGGCTGTAAGCTGCTCAGCTAACATTCAGTGCAATTTAATTTGGACTTGATTGTACTCACTGAATTTTTAATACAATGGGAGTTCCCAAGATACTGTTCAAAGTCTCTGTCATATTTTCCTGCAGCTAATGTTCCAGTCAGTGGGAGCAGACAAGAATCAAGGTGAATAGAGTGAAGAAGTAAATTACACTGAGTATCACTGCAAAATCTCATGAAAGGAACAGCATGTGTGTGCTGGGGGGATGTGACCTGGAAAAGGGGTCACCAAGAAAGGGACACTGAAGCAAAGACTCAAGGTCATCATGGAGGAAGGGAAGGCAGGTACGAGTGGGCCTGGCAAAGGGGTGAGTGTGACCACAGAGAGAGGCAGTAGCAATAGGAGGGCGGTCAGGATGGCAATGCAGGGTAACCCCGGAGGAGATGTGTGGGAAGCCCTGTAACCAGCTGCCACCGTGTATCTGCAGGCAGCACCAGCTTAACCCCCTCTAGGAGTTAAGTTTGGTAGTTAAGCAGCTCCTTGACTAGCCTGTTTGGCTCATTAACGGATTATGTTCATCAGCCTGCCTTATGAGCCGCACGGGAAATTTGAAAATTTGATTTAACCTATAACCCTCAGTCTTGCCACTGTTGCTAAGTTACCTGCTGACATCTCAGAACCCAACTCCCTCCTCCCCCAATACCCTATACATTTGTTACTTTTTCCTTGAATAAACCAGACTTGACCGGACTTCTGTCTTGTCTCCATTCTTTGCGTCTCTTGTCCCCTTTCATCCCCACTCCCCCTGTAGGGTCTCTGTGGACTTACCCACAGACTGGAACAGAGATGGGGAGAGCACCGTGAAGACTCAGCTTTTATAAGGAGTAAAGTGGTGTCATGGGAGGCATGTGTTTCTCCTTGTCCTTTGACTCCTCCTTAAAAATGAGCTCAAACACACACACATTTCCAAATTTCTTACAGTCTGATGTCTCCTAAAATTATCCTTTCTCAGGAGTACAAATGATCTTTTAGTTTCCAAATACAAGTTTGTTTTCACTTATTGAAACACTGTATTTCCATTTTTCTTAAACAGTTCCCAGGACTTGGAGCTTCTGAGCATGTCTTCCCTTCTGAACAAAGCAATCCCATTCTTAGGCTCACTGGCCCTTCCTGCCTCCTACTGATTTCCTTCTTATTTACTGGGTATTCATTCTTTTCCCAGCTGTCAGTTGAAGGCATCCACACAGATTCATGGTTTTGACTTATTTCTTTGTATCTTCTCCTTTCAGGTCTTCTTCCTTTGGTTCCTGCATCAACCATCAACTAGAGAGTATCTCAAGCTGTCATGGAGAATCTTACCTCATCTTCATGGAATCAATCCTGCATTTTTATGTGCTTATTGGAATCACTTGGTGAAATTTCTAACTCCACATTAAATTCATTGCTTTGCTTAACACCTGACTGCTGATAGCCTGTATGCACCAGGTCTTGAACTAGGCAAGGAGTTACATTCCAGTGGGAGTGACAGACCAGAAACAAGTACACAGATAAAAAAAAAAATTATCACAAACTGTGAGTGACTATGAAAACAACACGAGGGCAAACACACTATGGGGCGGGGGAGGCAGAGTTAGGAAGAATTCCAGGGTGGAGGAGGGGAGACCTACCTTAGATGCAGCGGTTGGGGAAGAACACATGGAAGAGGCAGCATCTAAAGCAAACACTTCTTTCAGTTGCACGCTGCCCTCAGCCTCCTTTACTCTGTACTACCATACAATCATTGTTCTAACACTTAGAAATAAAGCCTCAGCATCTCTCTTTCCCTTGTATTAGCCCATGCAAGCCCAGTGCACTTCTGTTTCCATTATGGACTTTAAATCTATGTCTCCATCCCGCTCTGGCACCCAGGTCAGCCCTGTGCTCTATTCTTATTGTTGTGACAAAAACTTTGGCTCCTTTCCTCCTCCAGCTCCCTTATTCTGTTCATCCTTCTTCTTAGTCTCTATCACTAAGCATCAATGACTCAAAGCACTCATCTGAATGAAGTACGAAGTCTACTTTCTGCCCTGGAATTCTTCCATTGTCTGAGCCCAGGGTATCTTTGCCTCTGTATCTCCTGCACTTCAGGAGATGCAACATAAATCCCAGGAAATCAAGATTCCAGCCTGTGACTTACTGTGCTACTGTGTACAAAGTCACACTTAAGAAATATCTGCTGTCCATGTGAATAAAGTGCTGAATGGAAATCTGTCCCAGCAGATAGCCATGAGTTTCCTTTCATAGCCATGAGTTTTTCTCAATTCTTTAACTCACAGATTACCTGAAAGATTTAAGCATTTCACAACCACTCCCAAGAATCAGTCACCATGGACTTAGCCACGGTGACGTATCTGTTATTTAAGAGATGGGAATTATCTGTAGTATAGTGCAGTGGTTCCAAAATACTAAAAAAAACAACACACAGAAAGATAAAAATGGTGCTTATCAAAATTTCATGTGTTTTGCATTAATGTGTACCTTTCTTTCCAAGATAGGTAAAATTTACCTAACATATTTGAATTCTTATTTACTGTCATTTTAAGCATTAATTTCTGGACTTGACAAGTTTGGTAGGTTAAGTTAAGTCTGCCTATGTTCATATCTTGGCTCTTCCTCTCACTAGATGCCTGACTTTTGACCAGTTGCTTACCTCTCTGTATCTCAAATCTCCATCTTCAAAATGGGATAACAGTGGAACATACTAGCTGGAATTCTTGTATTAAAAAGATATTACATAGTTAAAGTGCATAGAGTAGTCAGCATTCAGGAATGGTGACATTTCTATACCTACTACCTCAACTTTGAGCCTCATTCAAATCCCATCAGCCTGTTTCCTCTTCCCAAGCCTCTGGCTTCACGTCTTTCCTTGGAAGCATGTGGCATCACCCTTGGAGGAGTGATTGAAGAGGCAACACTGGACAACCATGAATCTCTCTCCATTCATATTTTCCCAATAGTTAACATCACACTGATTGAAGGCGTAAGTCTTCTCTTCACCTGGAGCAAACGGTAACAGCTCACTAAGCTAAGAGGTAGACTCCAGGTCTTTCTCAACATAGAACTTCAGGAATCCAGGAAATGGTTCCAACACTAGACCAAAGGTCATGTCATTAGCCAAGTCAATATCTTGACCAAGTTGTAAGACAGGTCATGGACTGTGTGGAAGAAGATTCCCCTAGGTCCACAAGAATTTATTAGGTTTCTGCTATAGGGTCAAGGTTCTTGAACTCTCCTCTGCAGGGGATCTGAAAGTGAGGTCTTAGCAATAGTAATATGAATGAGTACAATATAGCACAGCCACAAATATCATAGACTCTTCCACAGATCCAACTTTGAAATTTAGTAACATTACCTTAAAAAAGTCAATTCTCAATAGATGCAGAAAAAGTTTCTCATAAAATCCAGCATGCATTCATGCTAAAAACCCTACAGAAAACTGGAATAGATGGTCTTTACCTCAATTTAAGAAAAGCCATCTATGACAAACCAATAGCCAGCATTATACGAAATGAACAACAACTGAAAGCTTTCAATTTGACATCAGGTACAAGACAAACATGTCCACTATAACCACTCCTATCCAATACAGTTCTGGAAACATCAGCCAGTGCAATTATACAAGAGAGAGAAAAGGAATAAGAATAGGAAAGGAAAAAGTTATATTATTACTATTTGCAGATGACATGATGCTCTACATAGAAGACCCCGAAAACATCACCAAAAGACTTTTAGATGTAATAAACAAATTCAGTAGCACAGCTGGATATAAAGTCAACACTCAAAAATCAATAGCATTCCTGCACACAAACAAAAAACTCACTGAGAGAGAAATTAGGGAAAACACACCTTCACAATAGCATTCAAAAAAACTAAATATTTAGGAATCAGTCTAACAAAGGAAATAAAAGATATATATGTTGAAACCACAGTACTCTGAAAAAAAAACTGAAGAGGATTTCAGAAAATGGAAATATATTCTTTGTTCATCAATAGGAAGAACAAGCATCGTGAAAATGGCCATTCTCTAAAAATTGTGATATAGATTTAATGTAACCCCAATCAAAATATATTAGCATATCTCACAGATCTAGAAAAAACGTTCCTAAAATTCATTTAGAAAAAGAAGAGATCCAAAATAACAAAGGCAATTCTGGGCAACAAAGGCAAGGCAAGAGGCATCACAATCCTTGACTTGGAGTCATACTACAAATCTGCTGTGATAAAATCAGTATATTGCTGGAAAAAACAGATCTGAAGATTAATGAAACATGATAGAAGTTACAGACACAACCATAAAGACACTCAGCAATCTCATCTTTGATAAAGTAGCCAAACATGTTCACTGGAAGAAAGACAGCTTCTTTTATAAGTGCTGCTGGAAAAATTGACTTTCCACATGCCAAAGATTAAAACTAGACAAGTGTCTATCTCCACGCACTAAGCTAAAGTCTAAATGGATCCAAGATCTAAATATTAAAACAGAAACACTAAATCTGCTGAAAGACAAAATAGGTGCAAATCTTGAAGACACAGGGGTAGGCAGAGAGTTCATGAATAGAAACAAAACTGCACAGAAAGTACTTAAAAATGAACAACTGAAATCTCATTTTACTAAAAAGCTTTTGCACTTCAAAAGAAATCACCAACAGAGTAAAAAGAAAATCCACAAATTGGTAAAAAAAAAAAAAAACTTAAGCTAACTGTCACTCAAACAGAGGCCTACTATCTAGAACATATAAACAAATTTTAAAATGTGGCCCCAAAATTCAAAGACCAGTCCAAAAATGGACACCTGAGATTAATAATGCATTCTTCTCAGATGAAGAAATATAAATGGCAAACAAATACAACAAAAACTGTTCAATGTCATTAGTCATTCAAGAAATGCAAATTAAAACAATACTGAGATTCCATCTCACTCCAGAAAGAATGGCTGCATCAAGAAATCAATCAATAACAAACTTGGGGGTGGTTTAGAGAAAAAGGAACCCTTCTCCATTGTTGGTGAGAGTATAGATTTTTGCAACCACTGTGAAAATCAGTGTGGAGATTCCTCAAAAAATAAGGATTAGAAATCACATTCAACCTAGCTATTTCCTTTCTGGGTATTTTCTTAGAAGAATTAAAAACATCATACTATATAGCAATATATGCACACCTATGTTTATGACAGCACAGTAATAGCTAGATCTTGGAAACAACCCGAATGCCCATCAACTGAGAAATGGTTAAAAAGATATGATATTTTTATACAATGCAGTAATACTCAGCTATAAAGAAAGATAAATTAGAGGCTTTTATAGATAAATGGACGCAACTAGAAACCATATTCATAAGTGAAATAAATCGGACCCAGATGCATAAACATTGTATTATCTCTCTTGTGTACAAAACTGGAAAAGTAAATAAGATCCAAAAGGTACAACAGATATTGTGAAAGGGAAAGAAACTGCTCAAAAGGAAAAAACAACTGGGATGGAGAAAACATAAAGAAAGGGGAAATGTGTATATATATATATCACACACACACACAAAATATAGCTAAGATAATTGTACTCTAATTCTATTAGTTCATGGAAAGAAACTGTGAGTGCTTATATTATTTGATCTATTTTGCATACCCGTATCTTGTAATCTGAGCAACTATTTTGAAGATAACAACATGCAACTCTACATCATTTTTATTGCTTCATCTTGTTTTTTACTATTTTGTTTTCTTTTAATCTCTTTAAAATAAAATAAAAATTAAGCCTTTCTTATTGTTTTATTCACCTTGTCATTATGTTAATCTGAAAACAATGAAAAAAAAATATATAAAGTACTCTGTGAAGCACCTATTCAATAGTTCTTAATAAATAAATGTTATTCATCGCCAGGAAATGCAAGCTATCATCAATAAATGTTAGTCACTATCAAATGTTAGCCACCATCAATAAATGCTAGCTATTATCAATAAATGTGGACCATCATTAATAATTGTTAGGCTTTATTAAGATGAGCATCAGCAGAAGCAACTCTCAGCTGTCAAATCTCCAGCAACCCCACACAAAGCTGGACTGCACCATATTTTATGAGACACTGTCAGGCAGGCTCTATGGAAACACCCTTGAGATACTCCTACCCACACCGGACTAACAACTTGGGCGGGTAACTTCTGCAACTAGTGATTTTTGACATTGATAATCTTCTGCGTGAGTTCCTGCTGTTCCACTGGGAAGTTCTCCTGGTGCCATGGTCTTAGAATCACAGTGTCTCACAGTTCCTCTAAATTCACTTATTCACTTCTTTTGACACTTATCACAACTTGATCAAAGTCAAGGAGGGAATTTTTCCTTCCCTTTTTCTTAGTCTCTCCCCACCCACCTAGGCACTCCAGAAAAGCCTTCATTTGTCCTTCCAAGTCCATCTTAATATATTGCAGAGGGGAGTCGTTTTCCTTATTCTTTCTCTGGAAATAGGAGAAATGGGTGCAGATGAACTAGGGAAATGAAATCTACAGTCCGGAGACACACTTGAGAAAGGCAAAGGGGGTCTGAATGCCAAGAGCTGACATTTCTGCAACTGTGGGCAAGTCCTTCATAGACTAATTGTCACATTCTCTATGATATGTCCCCTCAGTTTCTGCATGGTTTGAGTATGATTTGTTCCCACCAAAACTCAGGTTGAAGGTTAATTCCTTACTATTACAGTGTTTGGAGCTGTTTGGGCCATGGGGTTAATGCTCCCTCTCTGGAATGGGATCACTGCTGCAGGAATATGGCACCCTTTCCTCTTTTGCCTGTACCTGCCTGCCTGCCTGCTTTCTTGTCATGCATTGAGCAGCACCAAACCCTTACCAGAAGCTAAGTTAACATCAGCACCATGATGGTGGACTACTAGAATCATGAGCAAAACAAACTTTTCTTTATAAATTTCCAAGTCTTGAATATTCCATTAGAGCAATAGGAAACAGACTAATGCAGTTCCCTTGTAGATAAAAGAACTACTCTAAGAAAGACAGAGCTGGCTAATAAAAAAAGCAAAGGCCATGGGGCTTACACCAGCTGTCTCAAATTCATAGGAGTAATCACAGAAGATCAAAGCCAACATCACCCAGCCCAGGACTTCTGAACTCCCTGGCATATAAGTGAATTAAAGCTTCCTTTTGATTTGGGAAATTCTCTTCAATATTTGCCAAGTCACATTTGCCAAGGCAAGAAGACAGTCAAATATTGATGGAAGTTAGTTACTTAAAAGACCAAAGGCTAATATGATATATCAAAAGATCTTTGAGTAATTAAAAGCAACTCTGCACCTCTTTTATATCAATTAGAGCAGCAGTAAAAAGGTCTTTCTCCCTATCTGAAGCACTTGAAAGCTTGGGTCATCATCTACAAACACTCTAGACTCTAACTTCGGTTCACCACTGCAAGATTCTTTTAGCAGTTAGTACCTTGGGGAGGATATTTAAACTGGAGCATTTTAATTATATGCTTAACAGGGGAGTTGTTAAAAGATAAGAGCATCTGATTTGAACTCAATTTAAATTTGACTGAAGTTATTAACATGGTATAAGAAATTATAGAAATGATCAAGGGCTTAAAGATTAGCTTTTATTAATAGAACAAGAAGAAAGTTAGGTGCTCCATTTCTGTAGCTTGGATTTTGTGTTCTAAAATGGCCTTTTTTATGTTACAGATTTATTTAATTAGTTGTTTTGAGACATCCCAGGGACTCATGGATTACTACACGTCAAACACTGCTTTACTCTGTCATATTTTGACAGCAAACCAAGCTCAAATCTTGAGAAACTGAGTCAAATTGTGAACATGGGTCACTGCAACTGAGCCTCAAATCCTTTTCCCACATACAGAGAAATATTTCAGGGTGTGGCTCAGTGGTAGAGCCTTGCCTTCCATGCACAAGGTTCTTGGTTCGACTGCCAGCACCACAAACAATCAGCCTCACAGGAGTCAGTCTATACTGTTTATACGAGATTTCTTTATAGTTAGTATCTTCTCTGGATCATGAAATCCTTAGGGGGGATAAATTGAAGAGCTGCTTAGGAAATGAATAACATATTGGCCTTCAGGAGGTTTGTCAACTTGTACATCAAAATAATATTTCTCCCACAATTTGAAGCAATTTTCTCTCCCCCTTTGGGAAACAGGAAACTCCTTATCTGCCTTCAGGATCCATAAGATGGTAATTCTCCTCTTCTCTTTGAGAGCACACTGACTTTCTCAACACAAATGCAGAACTCTTTTCCTTTATCCCACAGACTGTCGGGGGTGGGGTCAGGGTGCTATCCACATCTTAGACCAGATCACATTTCACTGGGGTGGCGGGAGTGCCATCCTCTGCACTGCGAAATACTCAGCAACATCCCTGGCCCCTGCCCCCTAGATACCAGCAGAACTCAATCTTCATTTCCACCCTCAAAGTATGAACATCAACACTGGTCTCCAGACACTGCCGAACATTCTTTAGAAGAAAAACCAACCCCACTGATAGCCACTGCAATAGGTAAGCAAAAACTAAATGATTTAGTCAAAATACGTATTCTAGCAAACACACTCACTTCTTGTTGGTTAATTCTTTAGACAAACTATAACCATATAAATATGCTTTTTCAATATTAAAATAATGTTTTATAGCCATTCATTAAGGAAGCCTCCCCTCCTTTCTATATTTATTACTAGATCAATTCCAGTCAGAACCTGGGATGCTGGACTGGTTCCTGGTTCTCACAGCCCTGGTCCAAACCCCTGAATCTCTAGGACCTGTACAGCAGTTTACATAAACACCATTATGATAACACAAATAGAAACTAATTTCAATTGGAATTGTATTGGGAAAACCCAATCGAAAGCACATGATGGTGCTCTTCAAGCAGTTTAAAGCATCGTGGTTTAGTGCAGAATGTTTCATTTGCTGGAGGAATCCTGGGATTACCTAAATAAATAGTTTTTAAAGCATGGAAATTACTGGAATTACAAATCAAAACAAAGCTAAAGGCATTCTGCCTTTCTTTGCTCAGGCTGTGCCTTCCGGGCTGTTGGCACCAATGAAAGGGAACCCTGGTCACTGAGTCCTGTGGTCACCAAGCCCTGCAGTAGACTCTGCCACAGCACCCTGTACTTGGCAACTCTGAGACAGTCATCATCTTTTCTTCACCGGCATCTTCTGAACTTAAAAATAATACATACAGTCCTGAGTATGTGGCAAGCACTGAACAAATCCCAAGCTTCTCCTGGGCTCTAAAAACCACTGTGCTACTTCCTTGGCTTATGAACACCATCCTTTCCCTGAAAGTTTTTTTCAAATATAAAACTCCAAAAATCGAACACTCAATCTCCATTCATTTTAATCAGGAAAGCTACGCCCAGCGCCTGCTGCTGCAGCCACCATCCATGTGAAATGAAATCGCAGCTATTTTTAAATCTATCGTAAAATTACTCACCCAAGCAGTATCCAAAATGATTTTGCAAGTTATCACAAACAGCCTAACAAATGAACTGTAAAGTCACTTAAATTTTATGAGCTGTACACACAGGTTCAAGTTTATCACCTCTCCTAGGGAAATTCCCCAAGGAAAAGCATGAAACCTAAAGGAGGAAAGACGGGTATGTTTGTTGGCTTCTGAATTTTGACACTGACACTGAGCTGGCATCCTTGTGAAATTCAGTTCTGCAGCACACTCTTCTTCCTCATTTGCTTTCCTCTTGTGGTCCTCCAGCAAAGGCAGCATCTCCTGCCGGCTAACTGGAGGGTGCCAACCAGCACACACCTCAAGCCACCCACTTCTCTCTGGCATTTGTCTACCAGGGCAGCACAGTCACATACAATCAACTGGAGCAACAGCCAGATAATGGCTTTCCTGTCACCTTTTGTTTTTGTTACTGTTTTTTAGAAATCCGTACAACTGAAACAATTTGTATGTGGAAAATACATATAAATATTTATTATTTATAAAATTCAACACTCACAAAAAAAGGTGGACAAACCATAGCATTTTAATCAGTAGCTGAATCTAGATTTTTTTTCATTAGTGTGAACGCATGGGTAAAAGGCAAAAAGAAAGTTTAATTCGACTCAGTGGCCAGATAACATGGGTAACTGAGATCCTCTTTATTTCCCATCCTCAACAGTAAGATGCAAACGCTGTGTGCACAGAAAGAGCAGCCAGTGTGCAGCCCTCTGGCTTCAGCAGAAATGGAATAAATTGTTTCCTAAAATATTTATGAAATGCAACACCTGCCCAGGTCTCCTTCCCTAAGGAGACTTCTGGTAAAGTGTTAGGCAGCAGAGAAAAACAAAAGCCTGGACTACGCAAGGAGGAAAATGTTCACAAAATAGTAAATTCTGAACACATACGCAGTCAAGGTGTATGTAGAAGCCAGCGTGCTAAAATGGTGTCCGAGAGCAGTGCCACCTAGTGGATACACCCCACATGATGCCCTGGACTGTGACGAGGGGAGCTGTTACTGATATATTAGATTATGTTCTGTGGGGCAGATTTTAAGAAACAGGGATAGGATAGGCTTGAACTAACCACGTGACCCCTTTAAAGGAGCGTTTTCTGCAGCTGAAAGCATAAGAGAAAGAGACTCAAAGCACACAAGAGGAAACACATGCATGCCAGTGAGAAAGTGAAGAGGCTCACACGGCAAGGCACATGGACAGCTGCTGAGGACAGTTCCTCACTAGATCCTACACCCCAAGAAAATGGGTTCTGCCCATGATTTAATGATCTTGGAAACTGATTATTCCTTAGATTCCAGATATGAAGACACAGCTCATTCAATGGCTTGATTTTGGCTTTTGAAACCCTAAGAACTCAGCTCTGCCATATGTGACCTAACCAGTGACTCCCAGTGTTGGTCTTATATAATGTGGGGTGTAGCCTGGCCTCAGGGAAAGGGAGGCTCTAAACACCTGGCCCATAGTATTCTAGTTCCCATGAATGTGTGAGCCTATCTACACTAGGGAGAAGCACATGTATCCACCACGTATTTGCTGAGATTCTGAATTTCAGAATCTTTCTGAATCTAAATGTCTTTATCTATAAAATGAGTTCTGATAAAAAGTAACATAAATCATGTGGATGAAACATCTAGAAGAATACCTGACATACATTAGACATTCAATGAAGGTTACCTTGCTAGCTTTCCATTCGTATAACATTAAAAAATACAAATACAAATAATAAATACAAAGAAGAAACACTTATCTGGGGACACAGTTTAGGAAGTTTCAGTCTGTGACTGATTGGCCCTATTGCTTTTGGCTTGTGACATCACAGTACATCAAGGCAGAAGTAGTCTGTTCATCTCATGGCTCAGTGAGGGGAAAAGAAAGAAAAAAGAGGAAGAGATCAGAGTCCCACCACCTCTTTGAGGGCACACCCAGTTACCCAAGACCTCCCACCACACTCCATCTCCTAAGGTTTCTACCAAGTCCTCAAAGCAACAAGAGGTGAAGACCAAGGCCCTAACACATGGGCCTTTAGGCAATGCTTAACATAAACCAGAGCAATTATCTCCCTCTTCCAGTCTGTTTACCATCTTCTAACACACAAAACTCATCACTTTCTGTTAATCTTTCAATGATCTTCTCATCTTTTATAAAACAAAACCCAAGATTCTTTGTTTATCAAAGGCCCCTCCCTCTTTGCACTGTAAGACCCAACACTATTGGACTGTTCATGCCCTGCTTTTTTGTTTGCTGCTGTGTTGCCCTTAACCAGTGGCTCACTCTATCTGGAATGACTTTTTCAATCCACTCCTGCCTGGAGGACTCTGTTAATGCTAAACAGAGGTAATGGAAGCTTTGAGAGATGAAACCCAATGGGGAGCTCTTAGGTCACTGGGGGTGTGTCCTTAAAAACAATGGTGGGACCATGGGCTCTTCTTGTTTAATATTTTTGCTGAACTTATTCAGTAGGCCAAGGAGACAAACAAAGATTCTGGCTAATCAGAGGAGGGAGAGATAGTGGCTACAGTGAATAACTGTAAGGGTACTGGAATTACATTATCTTTTTACAACAAAGGAGGCCAAGCCAGAAGAGGATAACCTTGGGAAGGAATTTCTTGAACACATAAGAGAGGGGTCAATATAATTAAACATGGGCCATAATTGGTTTGAGAAGACCTATATGGATAAGTCTTTAATGGGCCAAGATACGCAAAGGAGCCTTGGGCCAACTCCAAGTATGGTTGAGCACTGACTCTGGTGCAAGGGAAGTTCATTTCGAATCAATAAAGTTGGTTAGAATCAAGTAAGACCAAACAACAGCAATTATAAATGATTTAGCAATTCCTCAGTAGTAATAGGGACCAAAAGTAACATTTTCAAACACTGGAATGAAGTGTTCTCTTTCTTTTTCTGTTTGCAGCCAATAAAATAATTCATCTCTCCTGCTTACAATGACTCCCCAAGTCAGATATTTATAGTCATTGTTGTCTCCATCCAGACACTCCTGAAAATACAATGGTGGCCATACAATGCATGGCCCTCTTCACGCTGCTTGTATTGTCTTTAATCTCACTGACTTTACCTGCAGATCTCACCATAGTACCTCCCAAATAAGCTGAGTCAGGACAGGATATCCCCATGCTGGCCACCAGATTCCTGGTTCCCAAGGCTAATTCTGTTGGGTACAGAATCAATCCAAGATGGTTCCCCTTTGATTCACCTCCCTGTTAGCCATTTGGCAAGCTTAACAGCCTGCCTGAACCAGTACTTTTTAAAGAAAATGTACTTGGATTTAACTCAAGACCCTCACACTGAGCTACATCCTCAGCCATTTTTTTTTTTTTAAATTTTGAGACAGTTTTGCCAAATCATGAAATTGCCCTGGCTAAGCTCACACTTGTGATCTTCCTGTGTCAACCTCCCAGAGTGCAGGAATGACAGTACATGCCATGGCAAGTACTTTTTTTTTCTTATTTACTGACTGAATGTTGTGCTAATATTTCTAGGACGAGGTGCCTGTCATATTGCCCCGCCACACAGGCCTGAAAGAAACAGGAACTGACATTGCCTGGAGGCCTGATGTCTCTAAAATGTTTGTATTTAAGCATGTTAGATAGGTGAATTTATGTAATCTGTACAATCGTCTCCTTTAACCAAAGTACAAATTGAGGCTGATTTAGCTTATAAAGGCAGCATGTGCAGAGCCAGGACTCAAATCCAAGTCTATCTGGCTTGTCACTGAGCACGTCCAGCAAGTTGACAAAGGCTACCAGAAACTGAAGGCTGCTCCTGAGTCTGCACACACACACTGTCTGGGCCTGTTGGCTCTGGATTCAGCTTCTGGAGATCATGGTGGCCTCACCCAGGGCTCTCATGACTGTCTAGTGTTCCCCTTGACTCTGCTCCACACACAGCAGGTGTGAGTTTGCAAACCAAAGAACAGTGCTTCAGCATGCAAGCATCGAGTATTCCTAAGAGGAAGCCTCAGAGTTTTAAGTTTAATCCTTAGAGTTGTCTTTAATTCAGTGTATTTCTCACAGTGGCAATGGTCTTTGATTTTTCAATCTGTGTAAAACTACCATGAGCAATGACATTAATGCAGTTCAGAGCTAGTATTTAGTAATAGACAGGAATACAAAGAAATGTACTTAGGAATATAAGGAAAAAAATATATATATATAGAGAGAGAGAAATATAGGAGATTTAGAACCAATATTTAATTTGGAGGAGTTCTTTAGTTTCATATGTAAATAGAATTTCAATTCTGAAGTGACAGGATGACAGATGAACTAGTGGAGACTGCAAGCAATCCCACAGAAACTCATTGAACAGAGGGGAAAATCCTCACTTAATCTTGTCTGAGAAGGAAAAAATCCCAGGATTAATCTCTACACAAAAGCCAAGGCTCATCAAGTCGCTTCTTCCCCTTCCCCTCCCTGAACCCTTCTATCTCCACTCTGCTCAAAACCCTGGGGACACAGCGCCCTTGGCCAGTTCCGTTTCCATCTGCCTCCGATCATGCGGTGTGCAGTGACGGGGTGGCTACATTCGCTGCTTACTGCGAGTATGCACAGAAGGGAAAATTCATTTTCCCTGCAGGTTCAGGGACACTCAGAAATTGGCCTCTTCCAGGAAAAACATCCCAGTGCACAGTTCACTCAAGTGAGAAATCAAGAAATACATTTTTAACAAAGCAAAGGCATGGGCTTTCTAACTTTAAAACTATGTACTAGGGAGGGAGGAAAAGACAGAGAGCAGCCACTTGGTTGGCAGTTATGTATTTCTGCATCAGGAGCACAAAAATTGTAAAACTGCAGGATGAGGCTTGCTGGAGGTAATCTGAGCTGGCAGTGTTTTCATGTTTTTGTGATGTGCTCCTCTATTTTCCTGTCTCAGGGAGGAATCACTGGTGCAAAGCTAAGTGGAGAAAGAAAGCTAAGTGGATCCAAGGATTAGGAGATAGAAGAGGCACCTACTTGTAAACTGACACAGCACTAAGAAATTCTTCCTGGATTGTTTCAGTAGTATATTTTACAGAGAGGAAATCCCACTGCCTGTGTAAATGAAACACAGAGAAGACCAACTGCTTTTGACATGCCTAGCGTACCTGACACAGCAGCCAATGGCCATGTAGCACAAAATTTTTTAAGTCAGAAATCTCAATACCCTTATGCTTCATTTTTAGGATGAACATCAGAACAAGTCAACTTGATTGTCAAATACTGCTTCTTATTCTCGAATGAAATATTCCGTAAATCTATTGTCCCCTTTTATCCCACAGCCTAGTCCTGGTCCCGCCCAGCTGCTTGTCCCTTCATGTTGGCTCATGTATCCATTGACATTCTACACTTCTAGATGCCATTCAGCAGGATCATCTCTGGGCTTTAAGAAGACCACAGAATGGAAGCATCAGGGAAGCTAAACATTTAGGAAGGGAGGCAGCACACATATAATAACAATTAGATTATTTACATTTAGCTATAGCAACCACTGAACCCTCTATTTTCACTATGGGCCAACTTCCCTACCTTGCCCCATTTCTTCTCACTCTCGTATGTACTGTGTCATCTGGGGGATCACTATGTTTATTTATTCATTTGTCCCTCTTGCAACAATGTAAGCCTTATGGGAATGTATTTGGTCCATGGAAATATCTCAAACACCTAGGACTCTTGCTCATTGATGATTTTTGGTAAATACTGCTAGAATTGATTAATAAACGAGCTGATAAAGCCTATAAAAGGAAAATATGAAATATGGAGAAAGAAAATCATGGGATCCAGCCTAATCTTAGGGGAAAAGAAGTGAAAATAGTCTCTCGAGAAGCTACATTTAAATCGCAGCCTGGAGGATGAGGTTAGCTTGAAGGTGAAGGGGTGGGAAGTGCTGGAAAACGGGGCAGGGTGGTATGCTTGGGCTCGATGATGGGAAGGAAGGATGGAGTGGCTAGTGGTGTGGAGGGTGGCATCACGAGGCTGTGGACAGAAGGGGGCCACTGGGAAGAGGACACTGGATAAAACTGAATCTGGGAAGGAGGCAAGAATGGTGGACTAAGGTGCCACAGCTGGGGAGTTTGTGTGATGAACACAGAATTTCAGTTTGGGGTTGTAAAAATGTCTAGAGTTTGATGGTGATACTACACAACAATGTACTCACTGAACTGTACACTTGAAATGGCAACTTCTGCTTCATGTTCATTTTACTACAATACATAAAGACTTAACGACCACCCCAGATGATAGGCGTGATTACTCCAGTCACATAAGTGAGGAAACTGATACCCAGGTGTATTAAGAGGTTTGCTGAATAAGTACAGAACTGGGGTTTGAACTCATGAGTTTTTGACCAAAGCTTATGTTTTTAATTTTATGCTAATGATGTTGCTCATACTGAAATGGTCAGATCTAGTATTCACTACAGTTTCCATCACGGCTGCACTCAGAATTTTAAATGACAAATCACTGAGTAGTCACTGTCTTCTTTTTTTGCCTTTGGACCTGTCAGCGAACAGAGGGAATTTCACATAGCTTAAGAGAATTAGTATCCACATGGCTGAGTACAACAGTCCTCCTGGGTTACAATTGTTCCAGATGGCATATACTGCTTTGGTGTTCATAAACCAGGTCAATCGAGCACCCTCCCATGTGCCACCGCAGTCGAGCCAGCTAGGAGAGAACCAAGAAGCAGCATCCTCCCAGTGAGTCAGATAGTGCCATGGGCAGGGAGAGAAGTTTACCCTTCTCTCCATAAGCAACCAGCTGATTCGGAGCAACACAGGCTGAGGCGATAGCAACTGAAGTAAAGAAAGAACTTAATGCTTTAAGGACTAGAGGATATAGTTCAGTATCATTCAATTGACTTTTTAGACCTAAAGCCAATAGTCTGAGCATCTATTTAGAGGATAACAATATACAATATAGTTACTATTGTGAACTTCCTACTTCCTGAATTGATTTTGAAGTTCAATATCATTCTCATTGTTTTGTTTTGTTTTATTCCCCTCAAAATAAAAGAAAAAAAATAAGGTCAATCAAGTTAGATGCTTAGAAAATATTTCTGAACACTCAAGATTATCTTTTTCGTGGGCAACTGAATTTATGGGCAATAAAAATTTAAAATAGTAGTTAACTAAGAATTTATCTAACACAGATTAAGTTTGTAAAGTTTATCCCTAAGAAGAGACTGGAGACAATAACATCAATCAACTATTTTCACACTGTGAAGATATATTTAAACTAAAATGTCTGCAAGGATAAAATAAAAAACCATTCCTTCCCCTCCGAGAAAACTGAAGAGAGGAGAAAGATGTGAAGCTTTTACCTTCACTGTTTCACTTTTGTCTTGGTTCTTGATGTTCGCATTATGTGCTTTACTAGGAGTGGAACTCAGAAGGTTCTCTGAGATGATTCGGAATGGAAATTTACTCACGCAAAGAGATGAAATGCTTGCATGATTTCCAAGACTGGTTAGGACAATGAGGCAACTCTTTATTTTTCAACACAATGAGAAGCATATTGTTCTGAAGAGCAGTAAGCAAGAGCATTGCGCTGAGCCTGTTAAGAAGGCACACTGATCTGGAAGAATATTCATTTCTCTATTGAAAATTATGCACAATATCAAGCTAGGACTAGAGGATATAGCTCAGTGGCAGAGCACCTTCCTAGCAAGCATGAGGTTGTAAGCTCCTCTTCTGATTAAAAAAAAAAAGCTACTCAGAATTTTGGTACAGAATGAAATAGTTCCTAGTCACAGCAGAGCTGTTAAGGTCCATGTCACCACAGTACAGGCAGAACATTTCAACCTGAACATTTTTTCCTTTTTTACACTGCTTACATATTATTGGGGACCTGCTTTATCTGTTTATTATTACAATAACCTCTCAACATTGCCTTAACTTCATTTCAGCAAGAATCATTCAGAAGCCTGTTCCTTCTGACCTGACTATCAAGAGGGAAGAAGCCACAGCAAGGTGCTGTTTGGGTTCGGTGTGGTGGACCTGGTCCTGGTTCTTCCTGTGCCACAAAACTGAACAAAAGAGATTCTCGGCAATGCTAGAAAATGGTTGTGCAGGATTATCCAGCCCTCTGCCTGGTCTCTGAATCCCACGTGAGGTAGTAGCATGAGATTCTGCAGCAGGAGCTCTGGGCCTCTCCTGGACATGTGGGGAATCATGGATGGGTGAGTGGCTGACAGCTATGAAAGATTCATCTTGGACAGACCTGCATCAGCACTTGTTCCTTTCATATTTTTCATTCTTGCTGATCATTATTCCCTTCTTTCTAAATCTCTACCCCGAGTTTCATTCTGCATACAATCCCCTGTGCTGATGCTCCCATAACGTTGCTCATTTGGACACTATCTTTCCGGTTTTGCCACATTTGCTATTATGCACTGAGTTTAAAAGCAAAGTTACTTTTAAAATGCTAAATATATTTTATATAGAATTTTATATTATGATATGGACACACCAGATCATTTTCCACAAATAAAGGTAATTATTACAATAAATGGAGAGTGAGGCATGATAGCAGACACCCTGTAATTTCACTTACTGGGGAAGTGGAGGCAGGAGGATCATTCAAGATCAGAAGTGTAAGCCAGCCCAGGCAACAAACAAAACCCTAATACAGGAAAAAGAAAAAAATACATACGAAATGCTAATAAGGCCATATTTAGAACCAGCTCTATGCTTGAGGTCTACTCTGCTAAAATGAAAATTTAACAAATTTAACAAATGTTACAGCAGTCTGCATAGTAACACTACAGACTTAGACTTGCTTCTTGATGAGCTACTGGATGGAAAGCGACTTGACATGGGAATCAAGTTTGCCCAGCCAAGCTCCTTATTCGTTATTTCAGTTGGCATTTACTCAAATGCCAGACTACAAAAATTTCTCCTTTCCATGTCAGCTGCAACTCAGAACACACCTTGGACTTCCTTGTCTACCCCAAACTGATTTCTTCCCAAGATTCCTTTTTCCATGCAGCTTTTTCTAATTAACCATGTGCACTGTGCCACAGCCCAAATACTGAAGAGCCACATTAGAAGAAAGATCTGTTATCTCTGCTTTCCTCACTCCAAACCACCAATTAGCCACTACCTTATTGTGGAATCTTCCCTTCCTCTGAGATTCATGTCTGCTCAACTGTTTCTCCCTGTCCCTGCCATCCTAATTACATAAATATTCCACTTCAGTCATCAAAAAACACTGGCATCTGGCTTATCTTTTGACCTCCTAAACTGTGCCAATAATAGGACATTTGAGTCTCAAATGCATGACATGCCCACTACCATAGCCTAACAGCTGCTTTACATTGTCATACTTCATATCACTTTTATTTACTAATCTACCTCATTCAAACCTAACTGCAGTTTAAGACTGATTGATATTAAATACCCCGAATCCTACACCAAACACAAGCGCCCATGCTTCCTGTATTTTCATGGCCTTAGCCTGCCAGCCTTCAGATCTTAGTGGCTGAAGCAGTCGCATACCCTTTATTTTCTCCCAGGCAGCCTCATTCTGCTTTACCTTGCTTCTCTACTCATGCTAGAATCTGCAGTGCAAAATCCACACTATTCTACCACAGGGTCTTCAGGATCTACTGTTCCACCATTCTGAGCCCTTCCTTGGAAAAACTCAGCCCTGGTTCATGAATAAAATTCTCCTTTCCAACTTAAAGATTACTAGAGGAAGTGGCCCATCACATTTCATCTGCACATGGAACTGCACTAGAGCTGTTCTTGGGTGGTCCTCTCCACGCCCCTTCCCTCCAGTATGCATTTTAAAGGTTTATCTCTTTTTCTGAGCCCTGTAATTATAACTCCTCTCACTTTTTTGTCTCTCCTTTTAAGAGAGAAAGTGGAGGCAACTAGGTATGCACCATTTTAACTTACCTACAAATATACCCATCCTTACTCCTGGTCTCAAAATTCAGATTCTTTTTCTCCTGGTCCGGATCAAGACATTCACAGTGTTACTTCTATCCCTTCCAGAATACTATTCCATCAATTATCTAGTGCCTTTTAAAATCCAGGCAGTAAATTAGGACCACCTAGGAAGCTCTTAAAATACAGCTACCTAAGAATCCCTGCCAGAGAGCTCCTCCCCCAAGATGGCAGATAGATAAGCAGCAGAATACAGAGGCTCCCTGAGACAGATAACTCAGGTGCTGGAAAAAAACATTGTGGGGAGTCCAGACAGAGGGAGATAGATCCTCTCAACCCAGGAAGCTACTAAAGGGAAAAGAACTAGTCAAACATCTAGTCCTGGGGCTACCACTGGAGCAGCTAAATTATGGACACAGTGCCCTTGCCACAGTGCCCGAATTCACAGGGCCATGACTTGCTGAGCCACCCAAACTCCCACCGCTCCAACCAAGCTAACTGAACTCCCACCACTGCGAATTGCTGGAACTGTGGTCATGCTGAAGTCGGAGGTGGTGAGCCCAACAGAGAAGTGAGCCAGCAAGGGGCCTGCATTACCTGCGCGGTGAGTGCTGGAATAAGACCCTCCTATGGAAAAGGGATGACCAACTGGATGACATGTTGGAATCAGGCAGGACAGGCAGGAACAAGGAATGGCAGTGACTTCAGTCAGTCGTTCCCTTCCCAGAGCAGATTGGTGGGATCTGCTTAACCTGGGTCATGCCTCTGGCCGGGACCTAATAAGTCACCCCAAACCAATTCCTTATGCATGGCACACACTAACGCAGGGAAGGCCCCCACAGGTTAACTGACCCAGAGGGGAGGGACCAGCATATGCTGGACCTGCTTGCACCTCAATGACCAATAGCAAACTGGAGAGGGCAGAAAACCCTAGCCAGCACACTTCAGAAGAACCATAACCAACAAGGAAAGGGGCTGGGACTTCCTCTATACACCTATTTGGAAGAAACCAAAAACATGACAAGAGAAAGAAACAAGAAAAAGTCCCCAGGCCCCAGCCCTGAGAACATTGATCCAGGAGAGGTAAATACAAAAGAGACTGAGGGCAGAAAGCATGCCATATCAGACACGGCATCAGTGGACATAAAGAGGTATCTTCAGGACCTCATAGACAAGCTCAAAAGTGAAATATTTAATCAAGTAAAGCAAGATATAAGTAGAATAATAAAAGAAATGCTAAGCACCTCTCAAGAAGATACAGATGGAAGAATGGAGTAACACAAAAAAGGGAGAGAAACATTTGATGAAGAATATAAAGAAAACCCAGAATACATGAAGTAGATTCAAAGAGATTACCAGGAAATAAAAAATGCTATTGAAAGCTGGTAAAACTGCTTGAAAGAAACTAAAGATAGATTATCAAAACTTGAAGACAGGTTTGCAGTGTATGATCATGAAAGGAAAAATCTTAAAAATAACAAGGAGACTGGCATTAATAATACAAAGGCTAGAACATGACAAGAGGATCTGTAACTTAAGAATAAAGAATGTGAGTAAAGAAGAAGGAGTAAATACTAAGAAAATAAAAAGGCTATTCACAGAAATAATTAAGGAAAACTTCCCAAACATAGGAAAAGGAAATGATATTCAGTTGTATGAGGCATACAGAACTCCCGCCACCTACAACCAAAACAGAGCCACACTCAAGAGATATAATAATCAAGATCCCAGAAATTCAATATAAGAACAGAATATTAAAAGCTGTCAGAGAAAAGAAACAGGTCGCCTGTAAAGGAAACCCATCAAAATCACATCAGACTTCTCAACACAGACCATCAGATCTAGAAGAGCCTGAAGTGAAGTATTCCAAGCCCTGAAAGAAAATAACCTCCAGCCCAGATTGATGTACCCTAAAAAACTGACTCTAGAAATTAATGGAGAAACAAAATGCTTCCAAGACAAAGAGGAACTGGGGGAATTCGCAACAACCAAATCCTACAGAGAATACTGAAGGACATTCGAGAGAGAAAAAATACCAGGATTTCAGGAACAGAGGCAGAGAGGCCTCAATGAATGGAGCAGAAAGTGGAATGAAGGAGAAAAGCAGACAACTAATGGCAGAAAAAGAGCACAGCAGAAATGAGGCAGAGAAGGTAGGCTATAATCTCTAATGTAGATGGCCTCAATACACTAAAAAAAAAAAAAAAAAAAGAAACATAGGCAGAGTAGATCAAGAGGCAGGGTCCACCGAGATGTTCTATATAGGAAATATAATTAATCTGAAAAAGGGTTTACAGATCAAAAATCAAATATGAGAAAACAATGCTCTATGTAACAGGGAACCAGACAGTAATAGGAGCAACTCGACCAGCACCTGCAGATAGGTTGGAAAGACAGGTTTTGTAGGCAAAGAAATACAACTTGAGATCAAGTCCAGGAGGGAGAAGGTTCAGAACCACTTAAGTAAGCATCAGGTTGCCCCCTCAATCTAAAAGCTGAGGGAGTTGGTGGGATACAAAAATGCACAGTACACACTGGGGGAGTGAGAGGGGAGGAATAGTCTAAAAAAGAAAGCAGAGGTTATTGTTAATAGTGTATCAGGATTTAAAACCAACATTAATCACATTGCTGTTTAGATAGATTATATTCTGTCCCAGTTTGTCTACTTGCACTAGATTTCAGGGCACAGACAGCTATCCCCAAAATAGCAGCATATAATACAGTAATCATCCTTACTTCCCTATTAATTTAAGCTGAAGCCCTGTGTCACTTATACTATTTTACCATGACTGATCTTAGTTGAATGTGGTTTGTTAGATTGCTGTTTGATATCGACAGATTTTATTCAAATGTTATGATTGATAGTATCAAGCCTGAGAGTATAGGCATCTACACTGAAGATGACAAGATTCACTAGGATACCCACTCTGGTTTGATTATTACCTGCTTCTCAAGTTTTACACTATTTACAATGTTTTATTTTTATTAATATTGTTATGTATGCTATATTCAATTATACTATGCATGATGATATAGACAATCCTATTGAAGATAACAAGAGACAGTAACCATTGTAGAACACTTTGTACTGTGGTTTTATATGACTTTTTCATTTTATGTGTTTATAGGAATATGTTTTGTCTTGTCTTGTTTTGTTTTTCCCTCTTAGATAGGATAGAAATACATGCAGAGACTCATGCATGTGTAGAACCTATAAACAGTTTATGAGAACTGATCTTATAAAGCATTGATGAAATGAACAACTACTTTGAAGAAAAAGAGACACTGCAATACCCAGTGCTGATCCTGTAGTGTCATGATGTGGAATCCAGCAATACTATTATTCTTTGTTCAGAGTGATTTTAGCTTGCTTTGGTTTGTTTAATCTTAACATACATGAAGATATGGATAACTGCATGTATGTTTAAGTGCATAGGATTGTTAACCATATTACTAAGTTCTTGATGGATAGTTGAACAGAACTGTTTGCAGTCTCACTGTTTGAATGTCCACTCTGTATGCTTCACTTTTGTAACTTGACCAACTATTTGTAAGAGGACAATACGTAATTATCAACTAGCTATTTCTTAGTGTTTATTTTTCTTTGAAATTATATATTATTTATACCCTTTTTCTGTGTTGTTTATTCTGTCTTTAAATAAAATTTTTAAAAAAGAATCCCTGCCAGATCAGCTGAATGAGTTTTTTTTTGTTGTTGTTTTGTTTTGTTTTTTGCAGTGCTAAGATAGAACCCTGGGGCTACAAACATGCTAGGCAAACACTCAGCTTTAGAGCTATATCCACACCCTTAAGTTTTTCTCAAACGGTATCCATCCTGCCCCCTCCCTAGGCCAGGTGGGTACAGTGTACAGCCAAGATTGAGAACCACCGAATTATTGCTCACTCTCTTATATCCTTCCTCTTCCTCCTCCTCCTTTATGGTATACCTGATGTAAGCTTTTAAGCATTTTTGAATCTGTCATACTGATAAGAAAATCTTCCTCTCGTGTGCTGAGGTTTCAAGGCTTTAGTTCCTGAATTCATTAAAAGAGGAGCCCATAGTTGTGGCTCCTACCAGTGGCCCATTGATTTCTAAAACAACTAAGAATTGGTTTCCAACCTGTCCCGTGTTTTGAAAGTGAATGTGGTTGTAGTTACCATATCCCTGATGAGGAGCCAGTCTCAGTCTCACCCCTGCAGTCTCTGTCCTGCACTGGCTGGTACTACCAGCCACAAAACAGGCTTTTGTGGGTCTGCTCACTTTCAGTTCTCTTACAACCATCAGCACTTTCTCTTGGTGCAGAATCATCTTTCTCTGCCTCTTCTATACACATTGGTGCACCCTGGATATATTAATCATTTTCTCTTTTCTGGGACAAAATATAGGCAATCTAAAGGAGAGATTCATTTGGCTCTCAGTTTCCCATGGATCTGGCCCATGGTTGGTTCTATGTAAGGCAGAATGGCATGGTGGAAGGGCATGGCACAGGCAAGCTGCTCAATGTGTGGCAACCAGGAAGCAGAGAGACAAGTGAGGAGCCAGGGACAAGAACACACCTTTCCAGGTCACACCCCCAGTGACCTACTCCACCCAGGCCCAACTCCTAACAGTGCACTGAGTCATGAACTCATCAATGGATGAATTCCCCGAGGAGGACAGTATTCCATGATCCAGTTACCTTCAAAAGCCCTCTCATACATGAGGTTTTGGGAGAAATTTTTGGTCTAAACCATAACATGGGTTCAATTTCAGATCTCACTCTAAACACTCTCTGAGGGTAACCTCATCTTTTCTTAGGATTGTGTCTTCTTTTACACTGTGATGACACATAATTTATATTCCTAGCCTTGATTTCATGTCTCATCTTTAAATGAGTAGATCCAAACACCTGATAAACACATCTGCTTGAATATCTCATGGCATCTCAGATTTAACCTATCTCAAACTCTCTTCACTTTGGTTTCATTTACTCCCCTCATTGTTCCATTGTCTGCATTTTTTATTTCACTTATAACCATCTGTCATAGTTTATGTCCGTGGCCCCCAGGCCTCATGTGTTTACATTATGCATCTGTGATTGGTTCATTGTCTAGTGCTTGGATTGATGGTGTCAGTGCTACATCCACATAGGGGTGGAGCCAGGATGTGATGGAATGGCAGGAAGAAGGTGTGCTGTTCACTCTTGCTGGTCTCTGCCTTGCCATTTGTAGCTGCCATGAATGGCCCCACCATGCCACCCTGACTTGGAGCTAACTGAGTATGGACTGAAACCTCCAAAAACTGTAAGAAATAAACCTTTCCTTTCCCAACTTGGGCTTCAGGTATTTGTCTCAGCAATGAATAAAAAGGAACTAAGACAGAATTTGGTACCAAGGAATGGGGTCGTTGCTGTGACTATACCTGACCATGTTTTTCGAGAGGCTTTGGAAATGGCTTGCGGGCAGACTTTGGAAAGATTTGGACATGTTGCCTGGATGCATAGAGCTGGAGAAGCTTAAGCTGTTCTGTAGAGGAGATTCTGGTCAGAGATCAGGAGACGAGGAGGCTGACAGGAAGCCTGATGCTAAAGACCAGGCTTGGGAGGTTTCTGCTGGGAAGAAGGACTGCATTGGTTGTTGGTCTCCCCACAATGTGTGTTATGGCTTGGCAGAAAGTTTGTCTGCATTTTGCTCATGCCCAGAGTCTTTGCCTGAGACTGAGACTAAGGGCAATGGACTGATTAATCTGGCAAAATAAATTTCAAGGCAGTGGAATGTTGAAGCTGTGGCATGGTTATTGTTGGGGGCTTTTAGCCAGCTTTATGTTGCAAATCAAGAGCAAAGAGCTCAGCAGGATAATTCCCAATACTATGAATTTGGCCAAAAGGAAAATTCCAGTAAAGTTGTGGATTGTAAAAGTTCTGAGACTTTGATTGCTGAGGAGAAACAGAGAGATAAGAAAGATGGCCCCAGGGCATCCCAGGAAGCAGCGGGTCTCCACCCTTTGCAGCCTCAAAACTGCAAAAGTGAAAGAATTTGCTCAGAGGAGAAACCTGCAGAGCACCATGCTCCAGAATGGCAACTGAGGCCACATGAAGTTCCAGAATGGCAGCAACACAGAGAAACTTTTCTTCATAATCAGGTTCACAAAGCCCAGTGATCCAGGCAATCGACCCCTACAACCAAGAGAGAGAAAAGCCTGGCTACTGCTACAGCTGGCAGCAGACCTTGGCGGCATCCACATGGTGCTGATTTTAGGAAAATGCACAAATTCTGAGGGTAAGATGGCTTCCACTTCGATTGCAAAGGGCCTGGGAGGCCAAGCAGTGTGTCCCTGAGAGGGCAATTTGTGAAGATGTAAAGGTGAAGCCAAGGTGCAGTGGAGACCCCAGAAGTTTTGAAAAGCCAGGAATGCGGATCATCCAAGAAAAGCTGCAAAAAGGAGCAGAGAGTGTTTAAGGGAGAAGCTGCAGGAGCTGAAATCCCTGAAAGTGCCTTGAGGGTGGAATCACAGAAGCCTTTTGGAGCTTGCAACCAGACTGTTTTAAAGGCTGAGCATGAAACTCTAGGACTTAATGTTAGCCCTGCTGGATGTTGAAGTTGCTTTGTTTCCAATGCTTTATATTCCCCTGTTTTGGAATGGTAATGTTTATCTTGTGCCTTTGCATTTCAGAAATGTTTAACCTTGTTTCATTTGTACAGGGGGTTACAGTTAAGAGTTTGCCATAGATCTTAGAGGAGGCTTGGGGACATTTCAGCAATGCTGAAACTATTAGGACTTTGGCAACTCTTGGAGATGAACTAAATGTCTTTTATCTAAAAGATGTACATGAGTCCTGGAGACCAGGGGTTGAATGTTATGGTTTACGTCAGTAGCCCCCAGCCCTCATGCATTTACATTATGCATCTGTGATTGGTTCATTGTATAATGCTTGGATTGATGGTGTCAGTGCTATACCCACATAGGGGTGGAGCCAGGATGTGATGTAATGGCAGGAAGAAGGTGTGTCTTGCTCTTTTGCCGGTTTCTGCCTTGCTGTTTTCAGCCGTCATGAACTGCGGCCTGCCATGCCACCCTGCCTTGGAGCCAACTGAGTATGGACTGAAACCTCCAAAAACTGTAAGAAATAAACCTTTCCTTTCCCAACTTTGGTCATCAGGTACTTTGTCTCAGCAACGAGTAAAAATTAACTAAGATACCATCTGTCCAGTTTCCTAAGCTTGGGAAAATTTGTATTGTTTAGGCAGAGAAACACAGATGATAATTCTCTTAGTGGGAAGGAGGAAGATCAGAAAAAGCCTCAGGATGTGACTGAAAAAGAGAGAAACTGGTCAGATACTGGGCTGGGCACCACGCTAGATGCTGGGTATGTGAAATAAAGAAGGAACATCTATATATTTACAAACGAGATGATTACTATGAAGGAGAAATACTAAGCCATGAGGGGGAACAGTGATAGGCACTGGCTTTTTGAGGTCTCTAAAACATTATTTAGTCCACTTTCATAGACAAGAAAAAGAGAGAAGTGGTTTGCTCAAGGTCATGTAGAAAGTGAGCAGGCCCAGGAGTGTGAATGACCTCCGAAGCTCCTGATCTGAGGGCCTTTTAATCCTACTAAAAGGTCTTTCTGGTTTCATAGTCTCACAGTCAGAGTAATGTGTATCTAATCATTTTAAACTTCTCTGTCAATAATAACATAAAAACACATACATAATGTCATTAAAGAAAGTGAAAAGGCCAGAGAAAGGAAAATGAAATATTTTAGGGATTTAAAAGAATCATAATAATTTAGTGAGGTTGGATTTCCCTTTCTTGGAGTTTAAAACCTGTATTTTCACACATCACCAGTCATTTTTCATTTTTCATTGTAGATAGGGTTTCACTAAGTCGCTACGATACCCGGCTAGACTTAAATTTGTCCTCTTCCTGCCTCAGCGTTCGTGGAGCTGGGATTACAGATATGCATCTCATGTTCAGCTTATAAAGCTAGATTTTATTCATAAGGTTTTCATAAAATTGCCACATCTACTGGCCCTTCGAAAAGACATCAAATCAAACGTAAAGGGACAGATTCAAGATAAAAAAATTAAGAATGCCTTTCACAAAATAAAATTCCAAGAAAGCAAAAATTATATTTTTTTGCTGAGAATGTTCATCTCTCACAGTCCAACTACTTGGGAATCTTAATCATATACAATCACCCAGAACCACTAACCTGCTGGTGATAATGCACTGAAATGTCCATAGTGTACACAGGCTCAGTTAAAGAAACACTAATATTTTATCTGTTTTTTACCTTATACTGACAAAAGCTTGTTTTTCAGCATACCACTGTGATTCAGGCAGTACGAAGGTGACTAAAAAAACAGGCACACAGACAGGTTCAGCTTTGTACACAGAGATCCGACACTGGACATCATGCTAAGAATCTTCCCGTCATTGTTATGACAGCATTAAATTTTCAGGTGGTTTCTATAGCATCACATCTACTAGTTGATTTTTTTTTAAGTACTGGGGATTAACCACAGGACCACTGACCAGGATTAAAAAATAGACCCGGAAGTCTGACTGTTTTATGCCTCAACTTCCAGGAAGCTGGAGGATAACAGCACCCTGCTCCAGCACTGGGAGAGGACAATATGCCCACTTTTTCTCTCTTCCTCCAGTCTCTGCTGGGGCTGAAACCAGCTTGACTCCAGGCATTCTGAACTGCTGTACTTTTCCTTCCTCATCAGTACCTTTGTCTGTTTCTATTCCTCATACTATATTTGCTCACGAACTCTGTTTTTCTAATAGAGCACTTGGCTTTTCTAATATATACTAATATAGAGTTTGGCTTTGTCCATTGAAAGGAGTCAAACAGAACAAACTTCGCTACTGCCTTTAACTAAAATCAATAGAGAGAAAAATAAAAGAAGAGATCTTTTTCAAATGGGATGGGAGACAAAAGATAGTGAGATAGGGAGGGGGGAGGAAAAGGGGATGGAAAAAAAGAGAACTGAAAGAAAAAAAAGGAAATAGAGCTTTTGCAGGTGGGAAGAAGACCTAGAGATGAAGCCAGGAGGAAGGGCTGGAAGGGACAGGGGGACACAAAAAGAAACAAGAGGTGTTATGTACAGGTACCAACTCCCCAGAATAATTATAATCATTATGTGTTGCAAACATGCAGTAATAAAAATAAAAATATACTGTTAAAATCTTTTCTAATTAGGAAAAACCAATGTTCTACACCATGTGTTTCTAGGTTCTTGCCTAGATGCAATGGGTGCTTATAGAAGTGGTAATGTGTTGATTGATGGAAGTCAGAATTCTCTGCCCTTATACTCCCAGAAATAATTAGATCCAATACTATCAATTTCACTCTATGGATTTAATAAAGTTTATAGGATAGTCAAGGATATATGTGGAATCAGTACACTTCTGTGATTGAGACAAAATAAAATGAATTAAACAATGTAAAGCTATCAAAAGTGCAGAGAAAGATGGCAAGCCAAAAGATCAAATTAAAAATATAATGATAAGAAAAAATGGTAGATTAATAGATTAGAGACGTTTTAGAGACATGACCTCAGTATATCAAGCAAATCTCCAGCTAACTGAAAAGAATGCACATAGGAGCACACACAATACAGCAGTATAACAGGGGAAGATGGAGATACACATTAAACTGGAAGAACTAATGCTAATGGATTGAGAAAGTTGGGGAAAATGTATAATTTTGTCAAAAAATATGTAACAGAAGTCAACTGAAGTATCTAAATAGTCTAAAAAAAGAAAAAATATTTTAAAGAAAGTTGTCACTGGTTTATTAAAAGCTGTAGGCCAAGATGGTTTCATGAACAAATTAGAATTTGTATGCAAATAGACTAGTTCAACTGCACACTGAAAAATATCTCCATATAAGAAAATTTCTCTAAATAATTCACTACATGAACAAGGAGACAAACCCTGAAAGTCTGTGAATTATTAGTTTAAGTGAAACTTGCCAAAACTCAACATTTATTATTGATTGAAAAAAGACTGAATCAAATCAGAGAAGTAAAGCATCTCTTAAAATGAAAAAGCACATATTTCAGAACACTAGCTAAACCACTAAGATTAAAAAGGCTAAAATTATTCCCAACAAGGCCTCAAATGAGACAAAAACATTCACTAATGTCATTGTCATTTAACATTATATAGGAAGTAAAGTCAAAGCAAAAGAACAAATGAATAGCTTAGGTATTAAATATGGTAAAAATTACTACTCACAAATGATATACTAACATACCTAGCAAGTCCAAAACTAAACCACTGAAAATAATGCAAACAATAAGCATTCAATTAAATCATCAGTTAAAAACATAGAGTAGCTTAATTAAAAACAAAAGGTCCAATCAAAATTATTTACAAATAAATTAAAATTTGCACATAAATTGAAAATGGATGAGAATAAATTTTAAAAAACAGTAACTCCTATTTTGTGCAGAAATGACCTTGAAAAACTTAAATCAACAGCCTGTTTTGAAGAATAAATCTGTGAGAATAGCAGGGGTTGTAAGGAATAGAAGAGGACGCATTGAGAGGATATACTACCACAGAGTAAATACTATAGCATCGTACAGTGTGAAAGAGATAAATCCATAATGTGAAGAGTCCAGAAGGAAATCCCAGCAGGCAACAGAGATCGCATTATAAATCAGTGGGGAAAAGGAAAAAGAATCTGTCTCCCGGGTGTTTGTGCAGTTGGCTGGCTCTCTGGCTACAAATCAAGCTTGACCTCACTTTCAGGCTTTTCAACAATATAAATTACAGGTGAACCAAAGATTTATACTTGATGGACTAGAGAAAAACACAGCTATATGAAAGCCAAGGTCAAAATCAAAACAACCAAATACTTCAGGAATGAGGAAAGTCCTCGCTAGCAATATTAAAAAAAATTAAAGAAGCAGTAAGCTATACTTTATTACAAAGGCAAAAAACAAAAATTCCCTTGGAATTAGTTGCAAACAACATACCTATGAGAAAAATATTTATAAAATATAAAACATAAAATTTACTATCCCTAAAACAAACTTTCTTATAATTAACAGGAAAATGATGAACATCCCAGTATAGAAATAGGTGCTCTATATACAGGTAATCAATAAAAGAAGAAATATAAGAGGTTAATAAATTTAAAAAGATAGGCTTATGATTAATCAAAGAAACGCAAGTAAATCTATGAGCTACCATTGTACACTTGTCTAGTTGACAAAGATACAAAAATGAGATAACAGTATTGGTGAAGCTGTATAGAAATTGGCAGACTCATCCATACTACTCTAACATAATGGCCTTAACATAAGGAAACTTAGCTAAGTTATCAGTTAGTATTTTGTGTGACCTATGATTCCATGTCAAGGGGGCAGTGTGCAAATAGCAATGGATCACATACACAAGGTCACTGTATCGGTACCAATCACACACAAGGAAACAAAAAAGTAAAAATTAAACAAAAAGCCCAGCATGCAAAGAACTTGGAAGCTTTCTTCATTATACACAGAAGAAGAAAAAGAAAAAAAACTACACAAACTAAAAATCAACAACTTTTGTTAGGTCCATCAGGAAACTCAAATTGCAAGACCAACGGCTCCTGTAACAACCTGGAGATCCAGACAGGCAGATACAGAGCCCCGAGCCACTGGGCAAAGTCCACAAGCAGAAACCTCCATAAGAACCAGTACAAAGAGAAAACCAAACCTCAGCTGATGAACTCCTGAGACGTAGAGGGGACACATTAAGAGTTACAAGCTCCAGAGAGACCCAGTCTTTAGAGGACACACAAATATGACTTTTACCCCAGGACCCATATCAAGGCTTCACAATGAGGTCAAAGAAAACATTTCTGTGCTTTTGTGAAGAGGGAAGCAGCCATTCTGAAATGAGCGTTCTGTTCAAGGAAGAAACTATTGGCCACATTCTAACCAGTGACTACGAGAAGCGTGCATATTAAAGCTGATCTGGTAGAGGTACATTACAGGAAACTGGACAAAAGGAAATTCCTGTCATAAAATGGCAGAGAACTTGTTTTAAATGCTTTTGATTGTCTTGAGGAAGGTGGAACTTATAAATGATAAACTCACATATTTAGCTGAAGAGATTTCTAAGCAAAGTGTTGAAGGCAAGGCTCGGTCTTTGCTATTAACAGTATAGTCTAAGAGGACAGAGATAAATGGAAGGATTTATTAAGCAAAAGGCATCAGAACTTGAGTATTAGGAAAATTTGCAGAAAATTTGTATTAGAAAAAATGAGAAGGTCACGTGGATGACCAGTGACCAACTGCCACAGAGAGTAAATCTACAATTTGCAGATACCTCTCAGCAGAAACCCTGTCAGCTGTCCCCGAAGTTACAGTAAAGGGAAGGAATGAACCGTAGAACCAGGCTCTATTTCTCAATCCTACAGGAGGGAAACAGGCAGATAAAGCTACTCAGCTGTGAACATTTATTATTCCTCCAGAAAAGAGGCTGACGTAAAAAAATAAAAAAGGAAAAGAAAAGGCTGACAACTCAAGCAGGTCAGGGATCAGTTCCTGTTTGGTTCCAAAGAACAGCACTGGCATGCACAAAGGGTGATCAAAATATAAAGTAAAAAAACTTATGACAGTAGAAGACATCTTGTAGTTAATCTCCACCAAAATGCTCTTCCTCACTTTGAACACACATATTTCTTGATTCTAGCCACTTTCTGAAGCAGTTTTGGAAGCCTTCATTAAGTGACATGATTAAAAAATACACTGAATGCTCTGGCTGCTGAGTGTCATCCAATGGAGAGGCAGGATCGTGAAAATACTATGGAGACTCCCTGTCCACCTTATTTACTGGATCCAGTACTGTGCAAGTTGTAGGTCTTCTCCAAATTAAAAATATCCATGGGAGGTAAACGTTTTAACTGATTAAGAATATCAAGATTTTGTTGTAAAAAAGAGAGGGAAAAAAAAGAGCTCTAAAGGATACAACAACAAGTGTGTTTAGGGGTGTTAAACAGCTGACCATATTAATGTTTTTGGTTGGATCATTGAACACAACTGTTTGCAGTCTCACTGTTTGAATGTCCACTTTGTATGCTTTGATACTGTGACTTGAACAACTATCTCTAAGATGATAATATGTAATCTATTAACTGGTGATTTCTTACTGTTTTTTTTTTTTGTAGTTCTGTATTACTTGTACCCTTACACCGCTTTGTTTTGTTTTGTGTTTTTCTCTTTTTCCTTTTAAATAAAATTTTAAAAAAAGAATATCAAGGCAGTCACAATATAGCTAAGGATACTCTCAAAAGAGGATTTCCAAAACTGCTTCAGAAAGTGGCAAGCATGAGGGTACCAGAGTGCTCCAAGTGAGGGTGAATATTTGGGGAGATCCTGCAATGTGTATTTTACTATCAAATTTACTTAAAATTCAGCATTGACCACAGTTTTCAATCACTTATTCCCCTTCCAAATCCCTTTTATTCAAGGATAAAAAGAAGAAGGAGGAGGAGGAGGAGGAGGAGGAGGAGGAGGAGGAGGAGAAGAAGAAGAAGAAGAAACAACTACAAGAAAATTTCAAAGCACATTGACGATCAGGGTCAATCACACTTTGGAGGCTTGGCAGTTAGGGACTCAGGCCATGGTGAATGTAAATGGCAGAGATGCCACTTTGGTGGACTTAAAATACAAAGTGTCAAGCCAAAAATGATTGTTCTCAAGCCTTAAAGCTAACAGCCTTTACTTGGGATCCATGACTCCTTTTTATTCTCCCAATTTTGCCCTTTTGGAGTGGGAGTGTCCAACCTACGCCTGTCTCTACCACTATATATCAGAACTTGTCTGGCTTTACAGGCTCACAGATGGAGAGACATTTTGCTTTAGGCTGAATCATGCTTCTAGTCTCCTTCACCCCTGACTTAATATTTCAGGAAGAGTTTGACTCAAAGTTGAAGATGGAATGGATTACAGTATTTGTAGATGCTGGGATGGATAAACATATTTTGTATGTGAGAAGTATATAAATTTAGGAGGCCGAAGGACAAAATGCATCAGTTTACTCTTCCCAAAATCATGTGAGGAAAGTCTAATCTGCAGAGCCTAAGAATGTGACTTTATGTGGCAATTTGACATTGGAGATGAAATTAATTAAGAAGAGCAAACTGGAGCAGGGCAAACTTCTATAGCAATAACTCTGGCGACTTTATTAAAGGAGGAATCAGATAGACATGAACACAGGGAAGATGTGTGTGAAGAGAAAGGCAAAGGTAGAGGTGATACATCTACAAAGCAAACACCAAAGACTTCAAGCACAACATTGCAAGACAGGAGAGAAAGGATGCCTTCTTCCTTAGAGCCCTCGGAAGGCTCCGAGTCTCGTGACACCTGCAACTCAATCCACTGGCTTCCAGAACAACGGTCAACTTCTATTGCTTAGCCAGTTTGCTGCACATTATTACTATGACCTTAGAAATCTGACACAATAACTGAATATGAGTTTTTAAAGGTACAAAAGATGGCCCAACATTCAAAAACCAGCTAAGATAACCTATTATAACAAAAACAAGCCAAACAAGAAAAATCATATAGTAGTATCAGTACACACAGAAAAAGCATTTGACATAATCCAGCAATGATTCATGATTTTCAAAAACACTAAGCAAACTAGAAATAGAAAGGAATTTCCTCAGCTTAATACATAGCACTAACAAAACCTTGCATACTTGATGGTTAAGAAAATAAATGCTCTCAAAATGATGCCCACTTTCACCATTTGTAGTTTGCTTGAAGTTCTAGTTGATGCAGTAAGAAAAGGAAATATAAGACATACTTATTGGCAAGGAAAAATTAAAACCATCTTTGTTCCTAAATAACATAAGGAAAATCTCAAAGAATTAAGAAAAAATTACCCGAACTAAAAAGCAATTGTGGTAAAGTTACAGGAGACAATGCTAAGAAAAAGAAGTCAATTTCTTCTTATATTCCACCAATGGACAATTTGAATTTGAAATTAAAATCAAAGTACTATTTATATTAGCAATCACCTAAATTAAATACATAGGCTTAAATCTAACAAGATATATATAAGATTCAATGCATCAGAAAATAATGAAGTCCGGTAAAAGAAGTCAAATCAAATCTAAATAGATGAAGGTATCTTCCATAAGTATGGGTAGGAAGACAAAATATTATCAAAAGGTCAGTTCTTTTCAACTTGATTATAGATTTAATGAAATACCATAAACTTATTTTGTGATTATTAATAAACTAGTTTTATGACTTATGGAAAGGCAAAATATTCAGAAGAGTGATCCCAATAATGAAGGAGAACAAGGTGAGGGGATTACTACTACCTGATTGTAAAACTTATCACAAAACTACATAATCAAAACAGCATGGTATTAGACAAAGTTGGGCAGACAAGTCGACTGGTGGGAACAGAGTACAGAGCCCAGAAACATATCCATATGGGTATAGCCAACTGGTCTTTGACAAAAAAAGCAAATGCAATTCAGTAGAAAATGCTTCTGAAAAAATTGGAGATCCATACACAAAAGTGTGAATCTAGACACATACCTCATACCTTCTATAAAAAAAACCTAAAGATGAGTCACAGACCTAAATGTAAATAAAGTGTATAACTATAAAACATCTAGAAGGCAGCAGATAGATAACATCTAGGGTGATTTTGAGTATGAAATGACATTTTAGATACAACAATAAAGGCAAAATCAATGAATGAAAAACATTGAAAAGCTGGTTTTTGCTGTAAGTTTAAACGTCTCCCAAGGTCCGCATGTTCAAGGCTTGGTCCTCAGCTTGGTGCTATTAGAAGGTAGTGGAATCCGAGAGTCTTGACTTAGTGATAGGTTTGCATGTCATGGAGGCAAACCATCAAAGGGCATCATGAGACTCAAACCCTTTGCTTTCCTCTCCTTGCTTCCTAGCCATGATGTAAGCAGTTCTTCCTGCCACACACGCCTTGTCTTAATCCAGAAACCTTGTCATAGACCCAGAAACAATGGGGTCAACTGATTATGGACTGGAACCTCCAACCAAATAATCTCAAGTATCTGTTAAAATTACAGAAAGCAGCCTAACAGAGTCTTCATTAAAATCTAAAACTCGAGCTCCATAGAATGAAACAAGCCACAGTCTAAGACAAAATACATCTCTTAAGTTCTGGTATTAAAACAGTATCAGGGATTTTTAAAATTGAATAGTAAGAAAGCAAACCATACAATTAAAAATGGGCAAAAGATCTGAACACATACACCCAAAACCGAACAGAAATGGCAGATAAGCACATGAAAAGATGCTCAATATATGTCATAGGAGAAATACAAATTATAATGAAATATCACTTCATACCTGTAAAAATGGTGAAACTGTAAAAACAGCGACAACATCAAATGTTTACAAAGATGTGAAACAATAGACATTCTTCTCACTGCTAGTGGGAAGGAAAAATGCCACAGTCACTTGGGAGGCAGTGTGGCATATCTTTACAGGAATAAACTCAAATGCGTGAAAATTAGGCTTACACAAAAGACTGAATACAAATATTTACAGCCACTCTGTGAATAACCATCCAACTTGGAGGCACAAAAGACATCCTTCAATAGCTGAATGGATAAATAAATTGTGGTACTTTCATACGATGGAACATTCTTCAGTGATAAGAAGAACTATGAAGTCAAAGAGAGCCCTGAAGTTACTTTAAAGGTCTGTTGCTGAGAGCAGTCAATCTGAAAAGGCTCAGTGTTGTATGATTTCAACTATGCAACATGCTGAAAGAAATCAAAACTATAAAAATAATAAAAAGATCAGCAATTGACATGTCTAAGTGTGGGGAAGGAAGAGAGGCATAAATAACATGTTGGTAATTTTTATTTTAAAGAAAAACACATAGAAAAATTAGAAAGCAATCAAGCAAGCAAACAAACAAACAAAACATCAATGACAAAATAGTGATACAGAATTTTAATATAAGATGATAGGTTTAACAATAATTGTTATATTACATATTGTTATCTTCAAAATAGTTGCTCAGGTTACCAGATACAGGCATGCAAAACTGATCAAACAATATGATTTCCCCTTGAGCAGTTTCTTTCCCTTCCACTAGATCTACTGTAACTTTTGAATCTTACTGAGTTTAAGTTTTTACACTAGTGAGACAGTATGGTGCTTACACGTGTGAGTCTGACTTATTGCACTTATGAACGCGGTCTCCAGTTGCAACAGTATTCCAGAGGAGAAAAACTGTTCTGGATGGTACCATAATGGGGGATATATGTCAATAGACACTGTGCACTTGTCAGATCCACTGAATGCGTAGCACAAGAGCAAATCAATGTAAACCATTCATCTTAGTTAATAAGGTATTGATATCAATTCATCAGTTTTAACACACTGCACCATACTAATGCAAGACTTTTATCCCAATCTTCACAGGATAAACTGGAACAAGATTCTAAAGCATCATTTAAGAAGCTTGTACTTCCAAACATTTTTCTGTAAACCTGTGTCTGTTTCTCAAAATTAAGTCTATCACTTGTCTTAAAAATCACAAAAATACAAAATAAATAAGGGAAGAGTGGGGGCTGGGGATTTAGCTCAGCGGCATAAGCGCCTGCCTTGCAAGCAGGCAGTCGTGAGTTCCATCCCTGGTACTGATAAAAAAGAAAAAGACCAAAATAAAAAAAAAAATAAGGGAAGAGGGGCTCAGGTGAGGGGAGGGAAAGGGTAAAAAAAGAAGAATCCAGATATGTTATGTACAGGTACACATTCCTGATAATGGATGTAACCATTTTATACTATCAAAAGCATACCAATAAAAGAATTTTTAAAAATTGCAAAAGCAAAAGAAGTGACATAAAAACTGAATAACTCTTTGCTTACACCTGTGTCTCCCAGATTTCTACCTACTTTGTCTTCTAGTAGATTTAGTGTTTCTGTTTTAATACTTAGATTTTCGATCCATTTTGACTTTAATTTAGTGCATGGTGATGGACATGGGCCTAGTTTCAGTTTTTGGCAGGAGCCAATTTTTCCAGCACAACTTATTAAAGAGGCTATCCTTCTTTCAGTGAATGTGTGTAGTACCTTTGTCAAACAAAAGATGGCTGACTGTCTTTACAGTTTCATTTGCATCTTTTAATCTGTTCCATTGATCCTCAGGTCTATTTCTTGCCAGTACCATGCTGATTTTATCACTGTAGCTTTGTAGTATAGTTTCAAGTCAGGAATTGAAATGCCTCCTGCCTTGTCTTTGTTGCCATCAACCACAGAATGAATGAAAAAGTTGTGACATTTTTATACAATGGAATATTACTCAGCTAAAAAAAGGATTATCTTGAGGCTTTTATTGGTAAATGGAGG
The DNA here is from genome assembly GCF_034190915.1 of Cavia porcellus. Classification (NCBI taxonomy): domain Eukaryota; kingdom Metazoa; phylum Chordata; class Mammalia; order Rodentia; family Caviidae; genus Cavia; species Cavia porcellus. The sequence continues at coordinate 35,928,406 of NW_026947504.1, read as the reverse complement.
CAACTTGAGACTATCCTCATAAGTGAAATAAATCATACCCACATTTGTAAATATTGTATTATCTCTTTAGTGTAAAAATAATAATAAAAACTTGAAAGAATAATAAGATCCCAGATGTATAATAGATATTGTAATAATGAAAGGGAAAGTACTCTAAAGATATAACCATATATATGTTTAAGTGTGTAGGATTGATAACCATACTACTTAGTTTTTGTTAGTTCATCAGACAGAATAGTTTGCACTGTCATCGTTTGATTGTCCATTTTTTTATGCTTTGATTTTGTAACTTGAACTTCTAAGATAACAATATATAATTTATCAACTAGTGATTTCTTACTGTTTGTTTGACTAATCATTCCTTACTGTTATTTTTTTGAAATTCTATATTATTTCTACCCTTTTTATGTTTTGTTTTCTCTAAATTTAAAAAAACCTGAACAACTCTGGAACCAATCTAAATATTTTTGAATGGAAAATATTTTATTTAAATAATGAACACTATGCAGTCAAGAGGAGCATGTATAATACATACAGCTGTATTCATCAGTAAAAACAAGTACCTGCTAGACAGACCACATTATGGATCTGATCTAATAACATGGGCAGTGGGCCACAAAACTATTCCCAAGCCTTCATGTGCATTTCAAAGCAGAGTAAAGCCTGAAGATTCTTCAGAGGCATACTTGGGCAGCGGTGAGAGGGGTGAAGTCAGCCCTTCTCAGCATTAGATTCCCAATTAGATTCTACCAACTGACTGCGCAGAAAGAGCTCAACAGATACTGTGGGTGTGAAATTTTAAAATCAATTATTTTGTCTAGCTGTGTATCTTATTTGAGTTTTTAAGAAAAAAAATGAAACTATACGATCATTCCAGTGGAAGAGAGACTGGTATACTTCAGGGCACAATTATGATTGGCTCTCGATACTGTTTGAAATTCACTGAAAACTGTTCAGTTCCCCCTTGTTATTTTAGGGATATCAGCCCAGTTCTACCATAGATTTTTCTGTTGAGAAATACCTACAAAAATAATTGCCTATTACTTCTATTCACCATGTGAAATACCACAGTGGTAATATTTTATTTCAACCTTTCAAATGTCTTTTTTGGATGAGAATAACTTCCTCAAACGAGAATGACTAAAATGACTCATTTTTTTTCCTTACCAAAAGCATTTAACAGAACTGCTTTCTTTCTTTTCCTCCCACCTCCAGGGGACAGGTTAGATTTATCTCTCTGTCTGTCTCTTTCTCTCTCTCTCTCTCTCTCTCTAAATTATGGCATCAATGTTCCCCTGGATATAGCAAGTTCTTAGAATTAAAAAGCTGAGATTGAATCACTACAAATACAAAATGTCCATGAGCAAGGGAAAGTAAGGCCCATTTCTCCCAGCACTGGGCTCTGAATTATAACTGGGCTTCCCTGGCAGCCCACTGTGAACTTCCCATGGTAATTCAACTATTCAGCTTTGTGCTTCAGGCTATCAAACTTATAGAAAAAGAAATCAAAAAGCTATCAGCGTTGACTATAATCTTACATATTTTATTTTACAGTAGATGTTGCATGGGGCGTAATTGACAATTGAGTCCCTGGAAGCCTATGGGGTCATCTCACCTCTGGGGACACCGCATATCAGTTGCCTGAGCGGGGTCCAGTTCTCGGTCACCTACCCCTAATCACCCCAGGCTGGTAGTGTTTCCCTACCCTTAAAAACAAATGATGAACAAATCAAAGCCCTCAATAAATCACACTAACTGGTAATTGAACTAAATCACTTTTGGAAGAATAAAGTAGAAATAAGGGGTAGATATTGTTAACCCAATTGTTAAGAAGACCAATGTGAGATCAGACACACATTTCACATTGTATTAGCTCTGATCCCAAATGATTTTACTGTGATCATGGCATTCTTTGTATGAATGTTCAGGCCCAGTATCTTCATGTTCCCTCTGGACAGGAGTCTCTGAACTTTTTGGGACATTTGTCAAATCCTTTCTAATTCTATTGGGAAAAAAAACCAATTCTTTGTTCAAATACTTTAACATTTGTGAAAAGTGCTTTATTCTCACAATATTTAATAGACACTTCTCCTAGAAAAATGGTCTGTGCTGTGAGAATGGAGTTTTCTATCTACTTGAATGTCATGGTTTATATATGTGCCCCCCAGGCCTCATGAGTTTGCATTGTGTACTTGTGATTGGTTTATTGACTAGTGTTTGGATTGATGGTGTCAGTGCTCCACCCACAAAGGGGTAGAACCAGGATGTGATGTAATGGCACGAAGGTGTGTCTTGCTCTTTGCTGGTTCCAGCTTTGCTGTTGGCGGCCGCCATGAACTGCAGCCCAGCCATGCCTGCCTGCCTTGAAGCCAACTGAGTGTGGACTGAAACCTCCAAAAACTGTAAGAAATAAACCTTTCCTTTCCCAACTTTGGGTTTCAGGTATTTCGTCTCAGCGATGAGTAAAAAGTAACTCAGACATTGAAAGAAACAGAAAGCACACTATAACTAACACTGAATCACAGCTAATGTGAGTAAACCTTGCACAGTGGTGGTGAACATTTTAGAGCTTTCAATGGTGCAAGCAGCCCACTGTAGCACACGTGCCATGGGTTCGCCACCAATGAAAAACTCCTGCAGCCCTCAGGACTTCAAATCTATTGGGACAAAAATGAGTAAAAAGAAGATAGAATTGAATTGCTCAGTTAATGCAGGCCAGAAAAGGCCAATTATGGTGGCATACACTGATACTGTCCAAACTCTGGAAGGCTGAGGCAGAAGGATCCCCAGTTTGAACTGAGTATGGACAACTTAGAAGACCCTGTCTCAAAATTTAATAAAAGGACTGCAGATGTAGTTTAGGCTTGAAGACCCTGGGTTCAATCTGAGGTACCACCAAAAAAAAAAAAAAAAAAAAAAAAAAAAAGCCAGCAAGCAAAGACCTCTTAGATTTAACCAAAGGCCATTCTTTGAACTCTTTCTGCTTTGACCATCTGGTTATAGAAGGATTTTGTGTTAACTGTGCAGATCAACACATTTTCTATAAAGAAGATGAGAAACCTGAAATGTCCTGGATTGTCAGAAGCCTGGGATATGGTCCCACTCCTGCCTCTCTGTAGCTGGTTCCCCACCCCCCAATACATACTAAAGGTTTCTCCAACTCTAACATTCCTGGAGTCATAATCATAAACCCCATCAAAGCAAAGTCTAACCTTACCCTTATATGGTCAGTCAGCCCCAAAGATACCTTCTGTTCTGCCCACACGTTGTTTCAGAAATGATAAAATTAATAGGCAAAACTCAAAATTGAGATATTTCATATAGATATCTAAACTTCAAGCTTTTATATTAAGAAAATAAAACATAAAACCTGGAAATGCTATATGATACCTAGCCGGAGCTGGGTCAGGTATGTCTCCTCCACTGCCCACAGTCCCCACTGCTCTCCAAGTCTACACAGCTATGAGGTCACATGTCATCAACTGTCAACCTGTGCTTCTGTTTCTCTTGCACATGAATGATATGCAAGTGAAATTTTTCATATATTCACATGAAAAACAGGAATAGACAACCATTTTCAAAAAGCTGAATGTGCCATAAAAATGGGAGAAGGTAGCAGCCTTCGCTTCCATGTAAAAATATGCCAGGTGTTTAATCTGCAAACAAGCATATCTACACTGCATGAAAACAACACAAGAGGCCAATAAATGCTGGCAGAAGGAAAACTGTCTGGTGAAACTTAACAACAGAAGAACGCCAATATCCAAGGGATTTGCAAAGGTGAATGAAACACTGCTGCCACTGTGACATAATGAGCTAAGTGAGAACAAACCTGCAGAGCACTGAATCTTTAAGAATAACGAGGTTATAATTTTGTTGACTGTAGCTGTAATTTTGCCTCCTGCAATGCAGATATAACCCTTTGTAACCATAAGTATAACCTGAAACACTGCTGTTCAGAGTACTGAAAAATTAGTAGGAAACTTATAGAACAAGTTGCATGAAAAGATAAATTGTGTGTGACATTTTCTATTGCAGCTTGATGAGAGCATTGTAAGTTCTGCTTATCTGTAGCATGAAGAAAAATTTGACATGACTCAAGAACTGTTGGATATAGTGCCTAGAAAACAGGAAACTACTCACGTTTACATGACAAGAAGTTTCTAAAGTTCTTTCAAAGCTTAATGTGGTAAGAACATCTACAATAGTTCTCTGCATGGTAATTTCACATATGCTACAATAGAATATGATTCCATCACACAGCATTCAACGAAACCTTCTAATTGGATCACTGAAATCAGTTCAAAGAGTCACTCACTAGGAAAGGTTTTGTATTAAAATGTCAAAAACAAACACAATAAAATGCTGAATGAGATAATGAACTGAATGTATAATATGGTATTTAATTATACTATATAAAGTCATGTTGTGGTACTAAAGATATTATTTGAAAGCACTGAAAAGAATCAATTTGTTTTAAGTATGGAGGTAAAATTCTGTTGGAGAAAAGTGGGCCGAATATCTGATGCTTCTGGGTGATGTTCCCACTTGTTTAAGTACTTTGAACACAATTCCTCACTGATGCCCACAAGCAGTTCCCAAATACAGCAACTCACCGCTTAGGTTACCTGACATACACAAGTCAGCTCATCTTCTCCACAGACCTCAGTCTCAGAAGTGAAAGTGAAGGCCTCAACTCTATCCAAAAACTGGAATTGCTATCTTCATTCTTCCAAAGTGTTACCTGACTTCGAATCCTATAAAAGCCAATTAACTACTGACATTTCTCCCAATACGTGTCTCGTCTGTCTCAGGCTACGAGGAAGTTGCTTGTATTAGACCAACAATCTTACTCAAAGTAGCTAAAACCACAAAAACTGCAAGATACAAAGACCAGGTTGTTTGAAAACTTAAAAGTGCAACCTTAACAGCTAGAAATTGAGTACCTAACATGGCAGCCAAAGGAAACACACTGAGAAGTGAGTTTGGTCTTCCCAGGTGGTTTTCTCCCTTTGCTGGTTTGCAGCATAGGACCCTGAAGCAGTGGAGAAGAAAGAAGCCTAGAGCTTCCAGCATTCTACTTGTATGATATTTTCAGCATTTTTTTCCTGGCTTTTAGTTATTGGATCCTTGTTCCTAGAAAGCCTGGTAATGTTTAAAATTGAATGCTATTCATTGTGTGGAGGCTGCTGTTATCTTAATTCAGAAATACACACACACACACACACACACACACACACACACACACTTTTTTTTTTTTTAAAAACGCTGGGTCTTGCTATGTTCCCTAGGCTGGCTGAGTCCCTCTGTTCAGGCAATCCTCTTACCTCAGACTCCTGAGCAGCTGGAACTACAGACATGTGCCACTGCACTTGGCAGGGAGGATGTGATATTTGGCTGACTAACAGTGAAAGTATGAGCAGATTAATAGATTTAAGTTAAACTTAAAAAAATAAGGAAGAGATGTCCACAGACGAAAATGGTTCACCTCTGGGGACGGTAATTTTCCCAGAGTGACAGAAACACATTCAGACTTTGGCAACACAGTTTGTGGCAGTATTTCAGAGAGGACTCTATATTTTAGGTATGGTTGGATAAGAGTGTATGCCTTTAAAATTCTCTTCCAAAACCGAGATCCATGAGCTTATTTTTAAGGCAGAGAAACTGACATGCTTAACTAAGCCCAAACTTCCAAAGTCATCTGTAGGATTCATACTTCCAAAGTGCTATGAAACAGCACATGTGAATCTCTTGTTATCAATGTCATAGCTGTTTTAGAATATACTATCAAAAGCCCCCAGTAAAGGAACCTGCATATAAAATTACACACACACACACACACACACACACACACACACACACACACTTTTTTTTTCAGTACTGGAAACTGAGCCATGCCTTCACCTATGTTAGACAAAGTGGTTTTGAATCTTCAACACAGCAAACTGGTATTCTATGCGAGGTCAAGACAATGAGGAGGAAAATTTGAAAACAAAATACTTTAAAACAGAAAGGATGACTGAGAAATTACATGAAAACTAGAGGTCAAGATGTGATTAAAATTAATGAACAAAGATGGAGTTGCAGAAATAATTAACAATTGCTGCTAAAAGCTAGAGGGCAAATTAAGCAATGTGTAAAAGATAAGGAAGCCAGCAGAGATCAAACCTTAGACTTTAAGTACCAAAGGCCAGCAAACCTTACAAACAATCATAAATTGGTTTTCCTATCATGGAATAACCAGTGGAGCAACCCAGGGTACAGGTGCTCCAACAGCTGAAGACAGAGAGGTGGCTTGTTCTCAGCAAGCTTCTGCATGTGTCATCTTGTCCACATTTCTCAAGCCAGTTGTAACTATTCCCAAGGCTATACTGTTACCAGACTGTGAAGATGCAAAGTCACTTAGTATGAATCTGTGTGCTTTCAAACTTTACAAGAAAGAAGGTAATTTATTTAAAATCTGCATTACATATAATTCATACATTTCCAGTTTCATGATTATATAACTGTTGTTTTCTTCCTCCTTTCCTCCTGTTTCTTTCTCTCTTTCTCTTTACTCATTTTCTATGCTTTCTTCCTCTCCTCTGCTTCAGCTAACCTAGGTTACTGATACCTTATTTCTATGAGAAAAGTAAGATTCCTGGGTGAACAGGTACATGTTTAATAGATAATGACAAATTGCTTTCCAAAAAGGCTCTAGTAATTCACTAATATAAGTTTAAATAGTATATTTCTTTTACTATAAAAATGGATGTATTTTGGGATAAAATATAAAACATACATGATTGTATTGAAAACATGCAAGACCTTGATGAGAAACAGGGCTTTTGGCCACCTGCACTCTAATAATTTCTCAGGCATGGATTTTCTTCTTTCTTGGTCACAACAGAGATAGTACAAAACCTACTGGCATTGCCTATGACCCTTGTTTGATGAAGCGCACAACCACTACCCCTGGTCCAAGTCTAAGGATAAAGTAACTTCCTTCCTAGCTATTACAGAGATATCTGCTCACCTATAATTTTATCCTAGTCTTTCACAGAAGGAGGAAAACGCCAATTCAAGGAGCACTGGAGAGCTCTCAGATTTCCCCCATCGTGAGACAGAAGGTGCCTAAGGCGCCACCTGCAGAGGCTGCCTTGATCACTTTCTTGGCTTTATGTCTGCTTGGAGATAAAGAAGAAGAGCTCAGGTCCCTGTGTGCTTCCACACAGCACCTTTTAAAACTGTACTAGTTCTCACACAAGACCATCACTTCAAGGAGCCATTTAATCAATGGTGACACCCTCAGGCAGAGGGTAATCTCTCAATTTATTATAATACAAATTTCCTTGTTGGGAGTGGAGCCACTTCTATCCAGTAAGATTGATGAAAGATCCTGGAACCCCACAATCAATCCTGAACCTGTAACCAACCTTCTGTGGATTCTAAACTCAAACATCATCTTCACATGATTCTATTTGTACATTTACAGGAAGCTTTAAGAGTAATAAAACTTTCTTTGTAGTTACTGATTATATCTATTTATTGAAATTACTTTCACTGGCCATTGAAAAGCAGAGATTCATTTTCTCAGCAAAGATTTTAGTATTTAAGCCCGACTTCAAGCATCAATAAAAGTAATTCAAGTTTTGAAGAATTTATTTCTACATTCCATGAATTCTCGTGGACTCTACAGAATTCTACAATTTTGAAAGCTTCTGGAGGAAAAATAAATGTTTGTTTCATCCCCCCCCCGTTTGTTTTTTCTTTTTTCTGGGTACTGGGGATCGAACTCACAACCGCCTGCTTGCAAGGCAGGTGCTTATGCCGCCGAGCTAAATCCCCAGCCCCGTTTGTTTCATCTTTAAACAAAAACAAAATCTAAGAAAAGAACCCAGGTCCCATTTTAGGAATCCAAACTGGGTTTCCCAGAACTATCAAGTGACGGTGGGCTCTGACAGAGAAAGAAGGTCAACTCTAAAATTGTTCATCTGAAATGCTTTGATATTTTAATATTTAAAATCAAACGATGTATCCTCTTCTCCCAGTCCTATAAATGAGAACACGAAAAGACACTTAGAGGTTTAGCACTTAAAAGTTTACCACGCATGTCAAATATTATTTGAGGAAACCTTCAGTGAACTATCCCTGAGTATTTTTAAATCAGTTTTCATCTGTTAAACATGCACCTTTTGTTTGTCTGTTTGGCATGCTGCAGTCAAACCCAGGCCCTCAGAGTTTCATTTCTATCCCTAAACACTTATGTTTTTATTTAAAAAATGAATGTAAAGCTGAAAAATGCACGTAATTTACCTTTTTGGTTTGGGAAATGTTGTTAGTTATCTATAAATTTAATATGGCATCTTTTCAGACACAACACCAATTCTAAAGGAAATACCAATTTCAGGTTGGCTGCCACTGTTACTTTAAAGGGTGAAGCAATGGATACAGAGAGCTGCTAAAGAGAAGGTGTTATTTTTTATTTACTTAGACTGTTGATAATTATTTTTTTTGTGTGTTTTTTTGTATTTTTTGTTTTTATTGGTACCAGGGATCGAACTCACGACTGCCTGCTTGCAAGGCAGGCACTTATGCTGCTGAGCTACACCTCCAGCCCTGACTGTTGATAATTATTGAAAAAACATTACATAGAAAATAGTTCATTCCTCAAACATTAATGCCATGGTATCATTCTTGTTCCAAAAGGCAACTATATATTTAAAAAACATAAAGTATTCAGTCAGCACACAAACACAACAATTTATGACCAGCAATGCAGTTAAGACTTTCTGACACAGCCTTACCTAAGCTGGTAAAAAGATTTTGATGCAAATTCGTTAAGACAAGAAAACTGAAGAGAAATCATTTCAGCTGTTTAAGTACTGTCACTGATGCCCATGCCTTATGGCTTGGATAAACTATTCAGATGTCTCTTTCTAATTATCTTTCTTGAATTAATCTTTCAGCTGGTGGATCATGATACAATTCACTGCAAGAATGTCACCCTCAATCCTATGATTGCAAAGACAGATGGGAGCAGGGGTTGGAAGGATGCAGAATTGTGTTGTTCTGAAATGCAAATGTTAGGCTATCACCACATAACTTTGAAAATTATTATTTCAAAATCAAGTTTTGGACCAGTTGAGGTGGTAAAATATGATTATGCTTCAATGTATACTCTACGCTGAGCGTACATGCCGATGACAGATATAAGTCATATTCCAAATGGTGATGGAGTTGAGAATCAGCACTGGAAGAGGACAGAACAGCAGGGCAGAACAGCAGCCTGGAGGCCTCAGTTCCCACAGGGAGGAGGGGATTCACTGAGCTCCACTGTCCAAGGTAAGAGCACAGCCAGCCTTGCAGGGAAGCAGGACCAAAACGGCTCTCGCTGCTGCCTGAGCCCCAGCTCTGGAACTAAAAGAATGTAATGGTGCAGAAAGCTCGGAACGAGCTCCTCTTACACGCAGAGCATGGACACATGGAAGGATGACTGCCAGACAGCTTAACCGACAGGACCAGTTATCAGCTCATGTTGCACATGCCAACTGGTAGATCCAGTGCAGAAAAATAAAAACAGTGATCTAAAAAGTGGAACTTAAAGTCTGATTTTAAAAATACAAGGAAAAACACAGGTATGGAAGAATCTCTAAAGAAACAGAGCACAAACAAAAAGGAAAAAGAATTTTGATTAAAATTAAGTGAAAAATTTTGATTAAAATAAAAATCTTCTATATATAAATATCCTTTTGTCATATGAGCAATAAGGGGTTAATAACCAGGTCATATAAAGAAGTATAAAATAAATAAAATAAGAATAAAATAAAACATAAAGAAACATTTGGAATGTATATAAACAGGTAAATTTTAGAAGGAATCATAAAAGGTTATATATATAAGTAGTGTGTATGTGTACGTCTAAGTATGTGAATGCATACAGACAAAAAACAAGAGGAAAAATTAAAATAATAAGATACCATTTATATCACTCTGTTCGCAAATCAGGAAAGTCTGACAGTAACAATTATTGGTAAGGATGAGAACAAACATGTTACACAGTGCTGAGGAGTCTGGGTTGAAAAACCACTTTGATAACATTACGATGTATCTGGTTGAGGGTAAGAGCTCTGAAGAACTACCCGTAACCCAGGAATGCTCCTTAAATACTTTCCCGATCTGTGGCTCTTTCCCAGAACCACAGAACACAAAACTGACTTGAAAGACTTCCTCAGATCTCCCCATGAGAGTGCATAACTATTCTAGATGCCTCAGTAGGTGAGAAGGTAATTCATTCATATTGTGGGTGAGAGAGGACAAGGGCTTAATTCTCAGGGAACCCTGCGTGGGGAAGGCTGTGAGAGAAACAGTGTAGAAGGATGTTCACAGCTCTATTGTTGGAAATCGAGTACTGCCTTGGTTCACAAGCTTGATGTAGTCTGTAACTTTGGGAAACATGGCTGTGACCGTGTTTGTCACCCAATACAGAGTTTGCAAACAAAAACATTTGTGAACCGAAGTATCACTGTTAATATTTTATCTCCTTAACAGTAAATTATATGTTAACCTTTGTGGTGGAAACATGGGTTTTTGTACTTTTCTTATATTTTTCTGAATCTTTAACACAGCTCATTCAGATACCATCTCATACCCTGGTAGAATGGCTACTACTGAAAAACAAAAAATAGCAAATGTTAGGGAAGAGATGACAAAATGGGAACTCTTGTGCACTGTTGGTGGAAATGTAAAATGTTGGAACAGAATGGCAGTCCCTCAAAACATAAAACACAGATTATTATGCAGTTAAGCAATCCAACTCTGGATATATCTACAAAGAACTAAAAGCAGGGTCTCAAAAAGAGGTTTACACATCCATGTTAAGAGCAGACTTATTTACAGTGGCTAAAACACAAAATCAACCTAAATGTTTCTTGGCAAACGAGTGCATGAACAAAATGTGATATATTCCCACAATGGAATATTAGTTGGGCCTAAAAAGGAAAATAGTCTGATGCATGCTATAAGGATAAATACTGAGAGTATTATGATAAGTCAAGGAAGCCAGTCATGAAAAGACAAGTGCTACACTGTATAATTCTACTTAATCGCAATTCCTAGAGTGGTAAAATCATAAAGACAGAAAGTAGAGAATGGTGTTTGCCTGGGCTGTAGGAGAGCATCTCAGTCACTTTCTCATTGTTAAAACTCAATGCTTGATACCCAAACTTAAAGGAGGAGGACTTTACTTTGGTTCATGTGTTAGAAATTTCAATCCTCACATAACGATCTAGCTCCAGGCACCAGCAGCATGATGAAAGGATCCGGCAGAGGAAAGCTGCTCACCTCAAGGCGTCCAGGAAGCCAAGAAGTGAGGGAGGAGCCAAGGAGGAACACATCCCCTTTTAGGCCAGCCCCAGTGAACATCCTCTGCAGACCACACCCTTCCTCCTCACAGCAAGGCAGCTAAGCCAGCCTCACACTCCAAATCACCTTCCAAAGCCCTTCCTATGAATGCATGAGGCCTTGGGGGTCATCCAGATACATGCAAGAGGAATTTGGGGAGCTACAGTTTCAGTGTTGTAAGATGAAAATAGTTCTGGGGATGGATGGTGACACTGGTTGAATTTCTTCAATACCACTGAACTGTATATTCAGAAATAGCTACAACAGCAAGTTTTATATTTTGTGCATTTTATCACCATAAAACTATTGAAAAAGATTTAAATTTCAAACATAAAAAAAGGGACTAAAATTTCATAAAATGTAGGTCGATGGATTTTTTTTGGACCTGTAACATTTACAGTAGATTACGCCTACATCCTCTGTCATCTCATCTTGGTTTTTCTGATACCTTCTGTAGTCTGAGTTTGTATCTTTCAGATCTCGCCCCTGCCACGGCCACCATAATCTCTTTACAACAGAAAGATGGTCACACCAGCCACCTTTCAACCCGCAGCAAGCATGCAGGCTTTGAGGTTGCCAAGAAATCCATCTCCATCCTTGTCTGCCAGTTTCCCTCCATTATTTAATGCTCCTAAAATACCAGTTTGTTTTAGACCCTTGAACACATTACACTGTGTGTGTGTGTGTGTGTGTGTGTGTGTGTGTGTGTGAGGTTGTTTCCTTGATGAAACACTTTCTGGACCACGAGCCTGGCCTCCTCTCCAGGATGACTCTGCTGAATGGCATGGGCTCCGCTGAATGGCGTGGACTGCGTGTCCTCAATCAGACTCTCACAGGGCCTCTGACTTTCCTCCTCTTTGGCATATCTTGGTGTCTTTCATCACTAACCACAACCAGGGCTGTGACTCAGTGCCTACTGTAGTTCTCAAGACATAATGCAGTGTCTGGCGCAGACGTGCTCCACTGAATTGAACAGTGTATCCTGTGTTTGCTGCCACTTGCCTCCTATCTGGTTCTCCCTAATTGATTTGGGACTCCATCACTGTCAAGAAATACACCCAGAGAATGAGCTGTCATAGTTCCATCACCTTCTGCACTATGCAGCCACCATAGCGGCCTTCACGGTATACAGCAATAGGATTTCTGCAGGTAGAGGCCAGACGTGACCTTGGCAGTGTTTGCTCATTGGCCTAGGTAGTGATGGCAAACCTTTTAGAGATCAGAGCCCAAACTGCAACCCCAAACCCCCTTATTTACAAAAAGTGCTAACACTGCAATTAAATCTGAATAGTGGAGTTTTAGTTTAGGAAAAAAAACCCCTCATACATTAACATCTTTTGTCTTAAAAGAAAAACAACACACATGCCATAGGTTGAAGTATAAATATAGCTATTGGCCAAGTGCCCTGAAAGAGTTAATCCTAGATGAAAATACAAAAAGTACTGTTTAGAATCATTTTTCTACCCCTCCCCTTCATGCTCACAGAATCCATATGTTGTTCTCTCAAACTATAACTTAACATCCCTGGTTTTTATCTATTTTGACCCTAAATTAATAAATTTAAGCCAACAAGTACTATATCCAGGCATACTGTGGGCAGCCTGCCTGGGGCCTCAGAGAAAATGCACCAGTTTGGTTGAAAAATGTATTACTGGATCTCCAAGCAGAGTACTGGAAATAAGACATGGTATTTTTAACATACAAGTTCCATGCCCTAAACAGAGTCACTTATCTATTGTTTTATACATTTAACTAACCAAGACCATTCCTAAGGCATGTCCTCAGTAAATCCCAAGCCAAAAAAAAAAAGTCTCATAAAATTTGATCAACACATTTAAGACCTAGATGAAGTTTATGAGCATACACACACACTGAAATTTACTTAATCAGAGTGATTTACTACTCAATAAATTTTCCCCAAGAACCAATGTTGTAATAAAATATATCAGCACAAAGCAAATTTCAAGATTTACGACACCCTTATGGTCTTCTATGCTGTTAGCGTCTCTTCCAAGCTTTCTATACAGGAAGAAACTCAAAGCACTGCACTCACCACACCACTAACACATACTCTCATGCAGACGCTGCACAAAATCCCATTCTACCCAGCACTGGAGACTTCATGACCTTAAAGAAGAAGGTGTAGGAATCGAGGATTGTATCATTTCATAGCGGTTACCAACTACTACACAATCAAATCCATTGCAAACAGAGAGATACTCAGAGAAAATAAACCCTGAGCTACTTATTTCTCCTCCCTGAATGTAAAGGCCATCGCAAGCCAGAGAATGGTGAGGGACAGTTTCCTCCATACCCCAAGATTTTCAGGGATCACCATCTGGTGAGGTGTCTGGTTATTCAAGTCTGACTTGACTCAGCCCTAGAAGGTTTCTCAGACACAGTGGCCCACTGGCCCCACTCTCCCTAGCCTGTCGTTCCCACTGCAAGTAGCTCTGCTTCAGAAACACTGCAAGAAAGCTTCCAGGGGCAGAGCAAACCCCGACACATACTGCAGCTGCCGCATGGCAGTATCCCCATGATGCTGCACACAAGCAGACACAGCTGGGTCTGCTTTAATTATTCACACCTGTAGTCCTCTTTCCAGGTCACTTTCCCTGCAAATAAGTTGCTTAGAAAATGTATCTTGGAAACTCTACAGCTTGCAATAAAATATTGATGCCATCAAGAGACAGATTGTAATATTTTTTTCCATTTTCTGCTGCTTTTTATTATCTACACAGACACCCTCAAACTCAAATTGAATTTCTGAGCCCCTAAGAGCAGCTTGACTAAGGATGGATAAAATCTGGGCAAGCTGAAGTGACATAAGATTCTTGAATATCTGCAAATTCTGGTGGCCTGAACCATCTGGGCCTCTACACAAGGCCATGTGGCAGCTGTAAAGTAACACTGCCTGGTCCTCTGCACAGGATTCCAGAGCCACTTCCCTTTAGTAAGCATGTCTGTGTGATAGGCCAAGAGTGTGGAATCTTATCTCTCAGCAAGTCAGTTAATTCTGATTGTCTGGGATGAAAGGAAAAAGCCCATATTACCAAGATCCACTATAAGATAATGCAGATCACAGTACATGGTCACTGGCCCAAGGGAGCTCCCAATCCTGCCATCCTTCCAGAAATACCTGGAATCCAGCCCTCTGCTGACAGAATGGAGGATCACTGTCACCCAGACAATCTCCAAAATGCTGAAAGAACAGCAAACTCATTTATACACATGAAATATCTAGCTTGAGAACTGCAGTGGAATTAGGAAAAAATACCAAGTACATTTGTCTGCTCAGTTTGGTCAATGTCTCATTGCAAATTAATGCAATGTTGGTTCTCATTGTCACCTGAGCCTTCTATCACAGACCCCTGGGACCACTTAGAGTTACTGCAAAAGCCACTGCAAGATCAAACCAATTGCAAGATATGTGCATTGCCCAGCCAGTTCCACCACACAAGGCTTAGCAGAGGGAGCGGAGCCTATGAGTTCTAAAAACAGATGACCCAAGCGTGAATCCCAGCTACGCCACCTGCTAGCTTTACGAATCTGAGGAGGTTTCCTAAGGTTTCTTTGCTTTAGTTTTCACGCTACAATAACAGAATTAAAAGGGGTCTTAAAAGATAGCTGTAAATATTAATTTAATACTTGAAAAGTACTTAGTATTGAAAACACCAAGTACTTGTTAGGTGTCAGCTATGTTATAGTCATTCTTACTAGAGGACATAGGTAGCTTAGCCAGCTCCAGGTGCTGGGACAAAATATCAAGGGCTAGAACAGCTTGGACAGGGTATTTGCACTGTTCTAGAGGTTAGGGAGTCCAAAATCAACGATCTGCAGAATCAGGACCCAGGGAAGTTCCTCTTGCTGGCTTGCAGGTGGACCAGCCTTCTCACACGTCCTCACATAAGCAAGAGAGCTCTGGTATCTTCTATTCTCCTCTAATGCTATAATGGAAGTTTCATGTTCATGACCTCCTTTAAACCTCATTACTTCCCAAAGGTCTCATCTTCAAATATCTTAAAATTGGGGCGTCATACATGCAATACCAACTCTTCTGCTGAGCTATAATCTGATAGAGTATAAGTGCAGTAAAGTAAAACAAACAAAAAGATATAATGGAATCACATAAAAAAGAAACTCTTAGTCATGCCAATTGAGAAACCACACAGTTACCAGTGAAAGCTCCTTGCATCCTTCCATAAATTTCTGTCTCCTGACCCTTTGCCTTTGCTACAGAGAAATCATTTCTATGCTGGGTGATTTTACCATTTTAAAAGCTTAACTGGAGCAAAGATAACATTAATAATAGGGGAAAAATACAAAGACCTGTTATGGGAGTTTTAAAAATATGGGAACATGCTACCCTGAGCAAGGTAAATGCTGCACACAGCAACTGTCCCTTCTTTGGGAATGAGAAAAGATCTTGTAGAAAGTGTTTGGAAGTTCTCAAGTATGAACCGCTAAACCCAATACTATGAAAGTCCTCAGCTTCTACCCTCTCTGTCCATATCTTGTAGGGATGAGATTACATGAATTTTGTAAAACATGGAAGAGCAGTCATCAGGATTGTGTCAGGGTTCCTGGTGATTCTAGGATATCTATATCACCCAAATTCCTGAGTTCTGGCCAGTTGGAAAGACTGCCTCTTATCTGGCGACTGGTATTTCCCATTCTAATTAATTTTTTTTTTATTTAAGGAGAAAAGAAAAAAAAAGTGAAAGGGTACAAGTTATACAGATTTACAGAAGAAAAAAACGAACAGTAGGAAATCACTAGTTAATGGATTACATATTGCCATCTTAAAAATAATTGTTCAAGTCACAAAATTAAAGCTTGTAGAGTGGACATTCCAACAATGATACTGCAAACAGTTCTGTTCAATGATCCAATAAAACTCTGTGATATCATTTTCTATTCTAATTAATTTTGACATTCCGAATCTATGGTTGCATGTCTACCCCTAGTAGGTCTGCATGGTGCATTTGAGGGATTTAGCAATTGAGCCAAGGAAAAGATAAGACCACCAGGTAGAAAAGCACACAACGATGAACTGAATGAAACTGGCAGGTTTGTACACAGGGGAGTCCCCCCTGGAATTCCACTGTCCTGAGGCCACTGCACAGAGGGACCTACTCAGGAAAGAAGGGCAGGGGACCTTGGGGAGAAGCAAAGAATGGGAAAAGTTGCTTAGGTACCTACCTGATGTCAAATGTCACACAGCAGTGGGACAGGGAGTTTCTGGGTCACAGAGCTCTGAGGGCAGCAGTGGTCTTAGAGTCTTTAAAGTCTGGGGCTTTTCTTGTCTATGGCTTGGAGATGTCAGCACAGTTTTGTGGGCTACATAAAACAGGAAGTGTCTACATGGCTAAAAATCTGCTTCTTTGGTCTTTGCTGAAAAGAATATGGATATGTACAAATTTTAATTTAATGTGGTAGGCTTTTGAGCTAAAGGATCCTAACCCACTAAAAAAGAAATAACTTACAAGCCAATATGCGAAGGTCATTTTTGGCTCATTCATACATGTCTGTCAGGCCCAGAGAATTCTGAGGCGTGTATCTTTCCAATTAACATAATTTATGTTAATGGTTCATCATTTGACCTAGTGAATTATGCATAATGTCTGATCTTTTCTGTAAATGATCATTTCTGTGAACATCACTTTCCACATCTAAAAATTCAACCATCACCACTGTTTATTCAATTTCTCTACAATCGCTTGGCATTGGACTGAGTCTTCCAGAAGGTGCATTTGGGTCACCAACTTCACATTCCTGAGCCCGGTGGCTGTCTTTCTGTACAGAAGCCCAGCTCTACATTCATGATTGAGGGAAGACCAGTAATTTTTAAAGTTCTAAAGTTGACAGTTAGCTATGCTGGGCAACAAGGTTCTGGAGGTCCCATGGGATGACGTAAGATGTGATCTCTGCCCCATGAACTGTCTGTATTGTTTTGTCATTGTTTTAGATTTTAAACATCCCCCAGAACTCTCAGGAGTTCCGGAATGGGGGAGCCCTGAAGATGACTGGGTCGTGAGGGCACTCAGCTCAAGTTCACAGCTAAACAAGCTGTCAGGAGATGGGGGCTGGTTGGAGGTGGCCACCAGGAACCAGACCTGGGAGGCTGCGTCCCTCTCGCCAGCTCTAACCTGCTTCCTGACCACCGGGACAGGAGCGGCTTTGCTCCCACCCAACCCTTTACACCATGATATTTCTGTGTCTGAGCTTGCTGACCAGTGACTGAAACTTCTGAAGCTGTGAGCCAAAATCAATTCCTCCCTTCAGGTGTGGGTGCATCAGGCGTTGTGCCTCAGTGACACAGACAGTGACTGACACATCTGTTGTTGAAATAAAACAATAACACTTTGGGAACAGAGGAGAAACATCCTGAATGGAAACAGAGGTTCAAGGGAGCAAAGAAATTTTACGGGGCAGTGGGAAGCTGTCAAGATCTGAGTACAGGTGCATGTCCTGAGGCCCTGGGCTTCAGGCTGGACAAGCAGGCTGGGATGCAGCCATCCCATAGAGGATCAGTCTGTCAGAAAAGAGAATTTTAGCCGCTCTTTTCCTTTAAGAAACTAGGAAACCTCAAACAATAGGAGAGTGAGACAAACAAAACATTATCCTATGATGCAAAGTTTGCCATGTCCCATAGGTGTTGAGTAGAAAAGTCAGCAGTTACTTTGTTATCATGAAAAGGATTTTATATTTATTGTGAAATAAAGATAGAGACCACACAAGTATTGTACATTTTAAGGAAAAATAAATACCTATGCAATTAGTTTATTACGTGGATGAGTAGAAGTTTCCTTTCCCTGAAGCCTCTCCAGCATTTCTTTTTTTTTTTTTTTTTTTGTCTTTTTCCTTTTTATCGGTACCAGGGATCGAACTCACGACTGCCTGCTTGCAAGGCAGGCGCTTATGCCTCTGAGTTAAATCCCCAGCCCCTCTCCAGCATTTCTTAAAGAGAAAAAAATTAAAATAAAAATACCAATAAAATAGAGGTTCAAAAACAGGCTAGCAAAAGTTACAATAATTCATACATTGCATATTGTTGTCTTCATAATAGTTGTTTGGAGTATAAGATACAAGCATGATGTCTTGTCCAAACAATATTAGCACAAACCTTTCTTTGCAATGAACTAAGAGAAGCTAGTTATGACTATCTTAATTATCTTGTGTATACACATATTTTTTTCTTTTTCTCTTTCTTCCTTTCCCCTATCCCCCATCAGTTTCTGTTTCCTTTTGAACAGTTTCTTCCCATTTCACAGTGACTATTGTACATTTTGGATATTACTCATTCAGTTTCTCACACTAGTGAGACAGTATCACCTTACACTACAGATCTGATTGATTTTACTGATGAGTATGATCTCAAATTGCATTCATTTACCTATAAAAGTCTCCAGTTTATCCTTCTTTATATCCAAGTAGTACTCCATTATATAAAAAATACCACATTGTTTTTTCCATTCCTTGGCTGATGGGCATTTGGTTGATTTACCTATTAAACATTGTGCTGCTATAAACATAAGTCCCTTAGTTAATGGGCAATTACATTGTTCGCAAGACCGAGCTATTAAAAACTGAGCTACCATAAACATGGGTGTACATATATCACTATGGTAGGATGTTTTTAACACTCCTATAAATATACCAAGAAGGAAAATAGCTGGGTTGAAAAGGACTTCTAAGTCTAGTTTTGTAAGTAATCTCCACACTGATTTCCACACTGGCTGTACCAATCTACACTCCTATCAACAATGGAGAAGGGTTCCTTTTGCACACAGCTCCTCAATCTATTGTTATTGGTTGATTTTTTTAAATGATAGCCATTCTTTCTGGAGATGAAATCTGAGTGTTGTTTTAATTTGAATTTTTCAAATGACCAATGATGTTGAACATTTTTTTCCAAGTATTTATTTGTCACTTATATTTCTTCATCTGAGAAATGATACACCATTTTTTAAATTTAGGCATCTGATTTTTTTCAATTCTTTATATGTTCTAGATAGAAGTCTTTAGTCTAAAGGACAATGGGTTATAAATTTTCCCCCTCTGTGGGTTATCTTTTCATACTGTTGCTGATTTATTTTGTTATGCAAAAGGTTCTTAATAGGGTGAAATACCAGTTATGAGTCTTTGAAGTGCTTACTGTGCCGCCTGGGTTTTGTTACAAAGTCTGTGCCTACCTCTATTCTTAGCGATTTCTATTTATTTTCTCTTCCAGTAAATTTAGTGTTTCTATTTTAATATTTAGATCTTTGATCCATTTTTACTTTAGCTCAATACACGGTGATAGACATGGGTCTAGTTTTAGTCTATAGCATGTGTAGAGCCAGTTTTTCCAGCATCATTTTATTAAAGAGGCTGTCTTTCTCCCAGTGAACATGTTTGGCTCAGTGTCTTTTTAGTTGCATCTGCATCTTCTATTCTATTTCACTGACCCTCAGGCTTGTTTTTTTGTTTGTTTGTTTGTTTGTTTGTTTTAGCCAGTATGATGACAATGTTATCACAGTAGCTTTGTACTATAAATTCAGGTCTGGGATCATGATATCCCCTGATTTTCCTCTTTGCCGAGAATTACTTTTGCTGTTCTAGATCTCTTCTGGTTCCAAATGAATTTTAGAAATATATTCTCTAGGTCTGTGAAGTACACAGATTGGTATTTTGATTGGGATTGCATTAAATCTGTATCACAGTTTTGGAACATGGCCATTTTCACTATGTTGGTTCTTCCTATCCAAGAGCAAGAGTTATCTTTCCATTTTTGGATATTCTCTTTGATCGCCTTTTTTAGGGTACTGTAAATTTCACTATTTAGATTTTTTACATCATTTGTTAGGCTGACTCAAATATTTCATTCTTTTAGATGCTACTGTGAAGGATGTGTTTTACCTAATTTTTCTGTGTTGTTTGTGTACAAGAACACTACTGATTTTTGAGTGTTGATTTTGTATTATCCAATACATTACTGAATTTGGGTACTAAACCTATAAGGAGTTGTTTGTGTGTGTGTGTGTGTGTGTGTGTGTGTGTGTGTATGTGGAAAGGAGTTACTGAGAATTAAACACAGGACCTCATTCTTGTCAGGTCAGTGCTGCTCCACTGAGCTAAATTTCCAGTCCAATCTGCAAATTTTTGGTGGGGTTTTTAGGGTCTTCTATGTAGAATATCATGTCATCTTCAAAATAATGATAATTTAACTTTTCTGTATTTATTCCTTTTATTTTTCTCTTATCTAATTGTGTTAGCTAATATTTTAGAAGTGTATTAGAGTGGTGATACTGGATACCCTTGTCTTGTGCTTGATTTTAGAGTGAAAGATTTCAGGTTTTGAGAGTTTAATAAGCTGCTAGCTGTTGTTGGTTTGTCATAGATGGCTTTTAGAAGATGGAGGCACAGAACACTCATTCTAATTTTCTGTAGGGTTTTATCATGAATGAGTATTGACAATCAAAAGCTTTTTCTGCATCTACTGAGATGACCATGTGATTTTTGTCTTTGGTTTATTATGGGTATTACATTTAGTGACTTGCATATGTTGAACCATCCCCACATCCCTGAGATGAATCCTACTTGGGTCTGATGTATAATCTTCTTGATGATTTGCTGCATTATGTTTGCTAGTATTTTATCTAGAATTTTGCATCTATGCTTATTACAAAGATTGGCCAGAAGTTTTCTATTCGGTTGGTTTCTTCTCTAGTTTTGAAATCAGGGTAACAGGAATTATTTTGGAAGTACTGTTTCTCTTTCAATTTCTTTAAAAAGTTTCAGCATTAGTGGCATTAGTTTTTCTCTAAATCTCTTGTAGAATTCAACAGTTAATCCATTAGGGCCTGGGCTTTTCTTTGTTGGTAAATTTTCAATTACATTTTTTATTTTATTGTCTGATATTGGGTTATTTTGAATTTTATCTTTTTCTTTTTGTACTGGGAATCGAGCTTAGGACCTATATCTTCTTGATTTAGTTTTGGCAATTTGACTCTGCCTAGGAATCTGTTCATTAGTTCTGTTTTCCATCTTATTAGAATATAGGTTCTCATAGTAGGTATTGATGATCTCCTGGGTTTCTGTGTGATTTGTTGTGACTCCCCCCACCATGTGTTAATTCCTTGAATTTTGTTTCTCTCTCCCTCCCTCCCTCTCTCCCTCTCCTACTCCCTCTCTCCTTCCCTCTTTCTTCCTGTCTCCCTCTTTGCCTCCCTCCCCGACCCCCAGATTGGAATCGAACTCATGACCTCATGTTTGCCAGGCAAGCACTGTACTACTGCTGAACTATATCCCAGGCCTTCTTTCCTCTTTTTGATGAGATTGGTTAATGATTTGTCAATTTTATTTATTCTTTCAAAGAACCAACTTTTCCGTTTATTGATCCTTTATATTGTTTTCTTAGTCTCTGTTGTATTATTTCTGCTCTTTATAATTTCCTCCCTTTATGAACTTTGAGTTTGATTTGTTTTTCTTTTTCTAGACATTTGAGGTTCAACATTAGGTTGGTTATTTGAGATCATTCTGTTTTCCTGATGTGTGAGTTCTTCATAATCAATAAATTCATTGCACCCCATAAGTTTCGGCATTATCATTTAATTGTATCTAATTTAATCTCATCTTTAATTTCCTCTGTGGCCCATTGGTTGCTCAGAAGGGTGTTGCTCAATTTCCATGTGCTAATATAGCTTCTGTGATTTCCTGTGTTGTTAATTTTGTTTCATTGTGCTATGCTCAGATAATATGCATGGAATGATTTCAGTTCCTCTACATGTACTTATACATGTTTTGTCAGGTAATATGTGGTCTGTTTTAGAGAATGTCCCATATGCAGCCAAAGGAATGCGTATTCTGATGTTTTGCAGTGAAACACTCTGCAGACATCTACCAAGTCCATTTGTTCATGGACTTGGTTTAATTCTAGTATTTCTTTGTTGATTTTCTGTCTAGTTGATCTATTTATTTGTGAGAGTAGGGTATTAAGTTCCTCCACTACAACAGTGTTAGTGCTTATTTGGTTTTCTAGGTCTGTTAATATTTATTTTAAGTAGTTCAGTAAACTCGTGTTTGATGCATAAATATTTATGATTGTTATTTCTTCTTCTTGGAATTTTCCTTTAACAAGGATGTAATGATCTTGTCTCTTTATCAGTTTTGGCTTAAAGTCTGCATTGTTTGCAAATAGAATAACTACCTCTGCTAAATTTTTCTGGGTTCCTGAAACATGCAGAATTGTTTTCCATCCCGTAACTTTTAGTTTACAAATGTCATTTTGGGTTCAATATTTTTCTTGAAGGTAGCATATTTTTGGAACTTGTTTCTTGATCCATTCTGCCAGTCTGTTCCTTTTGATTGGTGAGTTGAGAGCACTTATGCTGATGGCTATAACAGATATGTACTGGATTTTCTTTTTTGTGTTGTTTTCCTCTTGGTTTGTTCCCTGTCTTTCTTCCTCTGCTTAATTGCTTGCCCTCCCTGGTATACTCTTTCTCTTGGTATTTGTGTGTTTGTGGTCTTCATTATCACTTTCTAATATGTCCTTTAGAGCATTCTGTAGAGCTGGTGTGGTGGCCATAAAATTCTTCAGTTGTTCTTTGTCATGGAAGCATCTTATTCCTCCATCAATTTTGAAAGATAGTTTTGCTGGGCACATCAATCTGGGTTGAAGACTGTTTTCCTTTAGGGCCTGAAATACCTCACTCCAAGCTCTCCTTGAGTTGAGGGTTTGTGTTGAGAAGTTGGCTGTGATTTATAGATGATATTTCTTTGCTCTAACAGCTTTTAATATTTTGTTCTTGTGCCAAATTTCTGGAACCTTAATTATTATGCCTGGGTATAGACTTATTTGGTTATGCCTATTTGGAGTTCTATGCATTTCATTTATTTATACATTAAAATCTGAATCCATTTATTGGGAAGTTTTCTGCCATTATTTCTGTGAAGATATTTTTAAAGACTTGTGCACTGTCCCCATTTTTCTCACTGACTCTAATCAATTTTACGTTGTTCTTTGCTTTTTCCTGTAACTGATGGATTTTTTTTTTGTGGTCTCTTGGTATTTTTAATATATCTTTCTTTTCCTGGCCTCTAGTTGTGTTCTTGTCTTCTAGATCTGATATTCTATCCTTGCCTTCATTCGGTGCTGCATATACTTTCCATGGAGTTTTTATCTCCTGCACTTCTTTTTGGATCAGTTTCATTGATCTTGTTTCTTGTCTATGCTTGGCATTCACAGTTTCCTGAGCGCCTCTATTTGTTTATCTGTTTCAGCTGTAATGTCTTTTATTTTTATAGACATTTCTTTTTGCACTTTAGAGGTTTTATTTTCTATGTTCTCTTCCATTTGTTTTGTTTGTTTGTTTGGTTGGTTGTTTT
Organism: Cavia porcellus; assembly: GCF_034190915.1. Lineage (NCBI taxonomy): Eukaryota > Metazoa > Chordata > Mammalia > Rodentia > Caviidae > Cavia > Cavia porcellus. The sequence goes on along the minus strand of NW_026947504.1, from coordinate 35,904,652 downwards.
GCTTCTGCTGCTAGCATTTCAGAGAGTTCCATATATTGGCATCTGATTTCCTCTCTTTGTGCTTTAGATTTGTCCTGGGTGCACTGGGCATTTCAGATTGCATTTTGCTTTTTCATCGGGTCATTTCCTATTTGATTTTGCTTTCTGTGTTGATGCTGGTAGATTTCTCATGATAGATAGCCTTATCACTGGTGTGAAGACTTTCTCAGGTGATGTCTGTTCTTCTAGATATCCTGTAGATGTAGGTGGCTCTTGGTCTTTGTATGTATCCCTAAAACTACCTTCCCAATATATTAAGGCTGAGGAGTTGCTACCTATTTGAGTTAGGGCTCACTCCTTTGGTACTGGACTATGGTCATGGTTATGACCCTTACAATCACAGTGTTGCCATACAAAGAAGATGTATACATACACATATACATATATACACACATCACGTATGACATCCAGGTTAAATAGGTCAGCAGGCAATAATAACAACAGACTCAAGAATAGCATGACTCTTGACAAACTGTGGTAACTATCAGCCTGATATCTACAACTACAGATAGAAAGTCAACAGAAATAGAATGTAACCCAACTTGTATGCGAGAATTTTTCATTTAGTGCAGAGATTTTTACCCGGTTGTAAAGGGGGAGGAGCTCAAGAGAACAGTGGGTAGGATGGAGAGATGAATGAACTTAAATATAGTAAGAGCAAGGTTTGCAGGCGCAAAATGATCACTCAGGTTCTGGGTAACTGTAGAACACAGAAGGGAAGGATGGGAGAGAAAGCCTAGGAGTTTTGAAGTGAACCTGAGAGAGCAGAAACAATCTTTACTCATGTGAAAGTATCGTAAATTCAAGTGAATAGTTGATGAAAGAGAGGAAGAGGTTGAGGAGAATAAAATGAAAAGAAAAGTTAGAGGTTACCTGTTGGCTTGCAATTACTAATGTTGCGTGAGTTATTTCCACGCCTCTAGTTCTGTCTGCCATCGCGAGTGCCTTAGCCAAGGTCCTCCTAGGTCGCTGGTGTTCCCGTGGGTCTCTGAGCCCTGAGTCCCACCAGTGGAGGCCGCAGATCTCAGACTTTCCTCTCAGCTGCACTATACAGGGTCAGTGGAGGAAGCGAGGAGCCAAACTCACACCCTTCTCCCTGGCTGCACTGCCCTGGTGAATGCAAGAAGGACAGAGTGTGAACTCAGTCTCCTCCCCAGCTGGGCCATCCCAGGAGCTCCAGTATTTGTTATAATTTGATTTTTTGATGGTAAGTCTTCTTCCTGGAGTACGATGCAATCTCAGTGATGTTTTCATCTGCATTTCCCTAATGATCAGAGAAGTTCGGCATTTTTTCATGTATTTATTGGCCTTTCTTCATGTGTTTATTTATCTTCTGTGAAGTACCTATTCTTTCCAGGTGCTCATTTTTTGACTGGGTCTTTTATTTTATTTTTAAAATTCTTCATATATTCCAGATACTAGTGTTCTCTGAGGACTACCTGGAAAATTTTTTTCCAATTCTTTAGGTAGTCTCTTAACTCTGTTGGTTATTTCCTTTGCTGGGTAGAAGCTTTATAATTTGATATGTCCCATTTGTTGATCCTTGGTATTACATCTTGTGCTATTAGGGTTCTCTTCAGAAAGTTTTGGCACGCAAACTTAAAGATGGCATGGTTTCTCACAGATGAGAAACCCAGAACATGAAAAAGTCAGAATTAAAGACAGATAATAGGAAATAGGAAGATCGATCTTATTCAAATGGAGATGTGATCAAGAGATAGAAAGAAAAGGAAGTGAGGGGAGGGATACGGATAAAAAAGAATTGGGATGTGTTGTGTCCATGTACCAATTCCATTACCAAGGAATGTAATCATTCTGTACTGCAAACATACTCATATAAATTAAAAACTGTTTAAAAAAAAGCAAATGTTATCATTAAACATCTTATGTATATTAAGCCCATCAAGTCCTTTGAGGTTGTGCAAAGTATTTTGGCTCTTGTAGTCCTATTGTTGCATACTTAGGAATTTGGATTTTTGGAGCTCACTAGTCCCATTCACATGACATTATTCCTTTTCTTTTTCTTTGTTTGGTACTTGAAATTGAACTTGCCAGGCAGGCACTGGACTGCTGAGCTATGTCCTCAGCTTATCACATTATTCTTGAGCAACGCACTTGGAATAATTTAGAAAGAGGCAAGAGGAACCCACCACACATAAACACTCTACCTCCCTAGGAGTGTAATTATACTCTTTCTCTAGAGCCAGGATTCCAAACACATTCACCAAAAGTTAAACTGCTCATTGCAGATGTATAGAAAGTGTAAATAAGAATGTTTACATTTTAACAGCCAGAAGCAAACTAGCAAGTGTTTTCTCTCAAAATGCCGCCTCTTCATCAATACTCTTCTCTGCATGAGTTTCAGTCCCTATTTATTTGGCTCTTTCATTATTTTCTTTTTGTTCCCTCACTGAAGAAAAACTTTTTAAAAATCAAAAGGAGAGAATGAGAAGTTTCCTGCTTCCTCAAGGTGCCACAGCAGCCTTCTCACCCTCAACACTTGGCTTGGGTGAGGTCATTACTATTAAAGCACTACTGAAGGAGGATGCATTTCATTCTCATTTTGTTGCGCTCAAGACTTATAATCAAATGCTGGAATAAAAGTTGAAATAAAAGGATTATAGTATCTGTAGGTTAGGAATAATACAGTAAGTACTCGTGTGTTATACAGTGTGTATAGTTTCAATTCAAACTTCATCCAAATTACTGAATCTTTGCTGCTATAATAGAGTAGCCAACTATATCAACAAATTTTATTTTGAAAAATTACACACACACACTATACATTTCATAGTACATAAGCCTTAACCCAGATAAGTAGGTTAGAAGCCCTAAATTCTTTTCATTACATGGTTTTATGACCCCTGCCTACCCTCCAGTGAAATAAGGAATTGTATTAGCATCCATACCTAAATATAATGCTTCTCTAAAGCTCTCTAACTACAAGATATCAACAAATAATACCTTTTAATAACAAAATTAAAGATTAATATTTTGGTAGAGTACATTAGAGTTTATAAATACTTTTAATATTACATTTTTTTCAAACCTTGTGAGATTTATGATCTCAATGAATTTATGAAGTACTAAGTGGTTTGTCCAAGGAAAGAAAAAAAAATGAACATTTTATGAAACCCTTACAGGATGTGTGAATATAAATAAAAATTTTATAGAATTGTTTTATTTAATTATATCTGATTCCAATAGCTTGAGAAAAGTAAAGTTATTAATTTCTATTTAATAATATGAAGCTTCAGATTGTTGAAGTCTGCAGCCACATAATACCAAGGAAGTAAAAAATTAGACACTAACTCAGTTCCTGTTACTCCAAAATTATTATTTTTATTGCAATAAAACTGAGCATATGTAAAAGTTACATTATCTCTTTTTCTAAGAGACAAGGTCTCCCTATATTGCTCAGGTTGGCCTTTAACTCCACCCTCAAATGATTGTCCTGCCTCAGCCTCTTGAGCTGCTAGGACCATAGGTGAGCACCCACATACATCTATATTAACTCTTAAGTACAACACAACTGCTGTGAATAGGAAAGCAGTTAAACCCAGGATATAGAAATGAATCAACTTGTATTACCTATGTCTATAGATTTTTAAGACTTAAAATCCCAGTAATATGGCTACATAGACAACCGTGAAATTTCCATTCTATGATTCAATGATTACTGTAAGAAGAAAATTATAGAAAAGGAAGACAAAATACTAGCGTGACAGGAAAATTAAAAAAAAGAAAAAAATATATAATAAAATCTTGGAGGGATTCCAATGCATTTAGAATCTCTTCACAGAGAAGAGGGCTATTTTTTCTTCCATATTACATAGCTCAAGAAGGAATTATATCAAAGATGTTTCAATGCCAAATGCTACCTTCGAATGAAATCAAATGAAGGAGAAATTATAGTTCCTCTGGCTATTAAGAAGCTCATCACTTGAAATTTTAGGCCTAAAAATTACAACATAGGTATTGTTACAATTTGATATTTAATGTGCCCCAAAGACTAGTATGCTAGAAAACTTGGTCACTTGCATTGGAAGGTAACTGAACCTCTAGGAAGTGGGGTGTAGAGGAAGGAAGTAAGGTCACGGAGGTGTCCCCAAAGGGGATATTAGGACCCCATCCTTTTGTCACCTCTTCCCTTCTGCCATGAAGTGAACAGACCTCTACCTCATGTTCTGCAATGATGTGCTGTCACAGGCCCAGTGCAACAGGACAAGTGACCACGGACTGAAGTCTCTGAATACATGAGCCAAAAATCTTTCCCCTTATAACCTCATTACCACAGGAACTTTGTTATACTGTAGTGACAGGAAGCTGACTCACATAGACATTTAGCTTTTACATAAACAGATCCAGGCATTAAGCTAAATTAAACTAATTTGGGCAAGAGGTGAAAAAAATCTTTAGTGGAAACCAATGCATATTTTAAGAGAGACACTTCTGAATTTGCAGATGAGAGTAGCTAGGAATGACTAAGCCTAATAGTACCTAACTTCTACTTAGCAACAGCCATTGGCCAGTACTACTTTATATTCCTAGAGACATGTGAGAAGACCAACAACAGTAAATAATGACACATATCTGGAGCTACTGAAATTCTCATGCACTGTTATAAGCATAAAATGATACAACACCTTTGGAAAATATCTGAAGGTTTATAATATTAAACATTTATATATTCTACCTATCAGCTGTTCTACTATATATTCATGCAAAATAAAATATATGTCTACAACAATGTACAAAGATGATCATATATTCTTTGCCTGAGACACAAACTTTAGTAGCCCCAAACTGAAAACAATATAGGTGGTCATTCACAGAATAATTGATAAATAATTATGGCTTAGTCAGACAATGGAAGTGTTCAACAAAAATAATAACTATTTTATGCAACAACCCAGATGAATCTCAAAAATTATACTGATTAAAAAGAAGGCAGACACAAAGGAGTGTACAGTAAATGACTTCATTTTTACGATATTCCAGAATAAAGTAACACTAGTTTCTAGTGAGAAACAAACTCAAAAAGTGACTGTCTTGGGAAGATGGGGTGGACAGAAGTCAAAGATGACCCCCTAGGTTTTTGTCTCAATAGGATGTAGCCTCAAAATAAGTCCACACCAAGCCACAGATATCACAACCTTTGTCAGAGATATCAGAACCAGGAAAAATGTATCCACTGTTAGTTTCTGGAGAGGAAAGCCCAAGAAAGAAAGGGGGCAGACACACTGATTAACCAGTTTATGTGAAAGAGGGAGGATGAGAAAAATAGGATAAATCTATAATTCTTCTTAACCCAATCATTGTAAATATATATATATATATATATATATATATAGAGAGAGAGAGAGAGAGAGAGAGAGACTACTTTCTTAGTCATATCAAGCCAAAGAGCAACAATTATCATTTTACTTCTGTGATAATTATTTTCTATTATTAGAAAAAATATGATTCTTGAAAACTCCCTGACTAAAAACGAATACATACAGAATAGGGCACAAGTTACAATAGTTTTTAAAAGTTTAAAGTATAACAAAAATTTCAAAATGCCTTTTAAAGTTTTTTGTTAGAAAATCTATAAAAATCATTCATGTACATTTTTATTTTTATAGTGAACAGCCCGGATAACTGAGTACTATTGTTTTGGTCTATTAGTTACTCATATTAAACCTCAAAACTGCTAAAGCCTAATCCTAGAGGAAAGCAGACTGAGGATGTCTTCCCCCCAGACTCAGTTTTCTGCCGACTGAAAGTGGCAATACCCTGCCACCCAGCTTCAGTGCATGGAGAAAGTCGCTTTCTGCAGCTGCTCCCAAGCTGGTGTCCCGCGTAGGAACAAATAGGCCAGCTGGCCAGTCCTGCGTCAGGGTGTGAGGTAGCAAAGGCAGCGCTGCTCCCTGACACTCACTCCAGGGGCCTTGTTGCAGTTTGATGTGACCGCGAGGAAGCCAACGATGGATGACTGCGTAGCACACCTGCCCTCCTCAGTGGCTGACGGGGTACACAGTTTAAACCAGGGAAACGGAGGTTCCCAAACAGCACTGGGGTCCCTGGAATGGTCAGGACACAAGGCTGTGGCTTGAGTGCCCCACTCGCTCCCCAATGTCTCGCTCTGATATTTTGTTTCAAAGAGTTGTGAAATGGAGAAAAGGGTTGCATCACCTTATGGTATTTTCTAAAAGATTTTAATGCCTTCTGGTTCTTTTCAATATAAGAGGAGAGTATCACATCACAGGAGAGGTAGTAAGGACTTCTAGAGGAGACACTGACAGGTACAGATCTAGAATCAAGGCGACATAAAGAAAGACTTCGCATTTAGCCTGATAAGTTCTTTAAGGAATGTTTACTTATCAAAGAGAACACAATTCTGAGAAAAAGATACTTTTATCAGTATATTGGTGAATCAGAGGGTTATCCAATGACATCCCTTCCCCAGGGTCCTGCTCTCCTCACAACAGCCAGACCACACAGCAGAACGAGCTGCTATCCCTGTACACACCTGACCAACACAGCAGCCATCAGGCGCACAGAAGCAAGTCACAGGGGGCCCAGCAGCCTCTGACATGGAGCAAAAGCATGCGTTGATACCCTGCTTAGCTTAAAGAATGTAGAAAACAGATAACAAACCCTTTAGTCAAATTCAGTAGATTCATTTAAAGATCTACACGGATGTCCACAGATGCTTATGAAAGTCTAATTCTCCAAGGAAAAAGTTCATGTATTTTATCTTTAAACCAAATAATGTTTCTTAAAATTCACCAATGCAGGGCTCTGCAACCTATTAACGGCTTTTAATACAAAACTTCTCTTTTTGCCCTACATCTTATATTTCATTATTTTACGATTGCATCCAGGAATGAAAATCAGTGTTATGCAAGCCTGCCTTCACGTGGCCCATTTCTGTGCTTAGGGTCCTGGGACACGTGAGCCCCTGGGCCACCTGCTTCATGCCAGCATATCACTGTGACTGCAGAGATCAATCAGCCATGACAAAGTGCTGTGGCCTTCAAGGAATAACTTCCCTCTCTAATATTAAAGATGCATAAATTATTCAGACTCCTTCAAAGAGGATTTTACAAAAAATACTCAAAGTCATTAAAAATCACTTTCTTTCTTTTCTTTTCTTTTTTTTTTTTTTAAGAATATCTTCCTTTGGAAACCAACCAAAGATAAAACAGTTAATCATCTAAATTTAGGGCTGAAAAAGCTTTCTCTTAACACACTGCATGTTCTGAATTTTAGATAAATTTTGTCCACCTCAAACACCTACACAGTATTTGTGCCTTGAGAACACAGCAACTGTTACTAGTTTTTAAAGAGTTTATTTATAACCCATCTATAAAAATTCCTCTCAGTCTGAAGGAAAAAATTCCTGCAGATTTTAAAATGAAAAGAACTTAGAGCCATTTTTATAGATGAAGTGGAAAAACCTGCAGAAAATGAGAAAACCTTTAGGAGCTGGTCAAAAAGTTAAACATATAACTTTAAGCAATAGCATGTTTAACAGAATAATTCTTCAAGTCAAATGTACTTTGAGAATTTCCAAACAAGAATAAGTATCAAATTGTCAAAGCTTTTGTTTTTATTATTAAAGAAAAGTGTTCCTCTCCTGTGCATTTTTCCCCCCAAAATCCCCTAGTTTGGGCACAACAGCATCACAGTATATTGCTGTGTTTCTTGAGGAAGTACAGTGGTACTTGGTTCACAGATTTAATTCACTCTACAATTCTGGACAGGAGGGTCATGTTCATGTCTGTCCAAGAAAGATGGCCACAGTCATGTTCATCACCCAATGCAGAGTCTGCAAACAAAAGCAACATTTTGCCACTTTTTTGAGAACCAAATTGGTGGCAAACAAAACCATTCATGAACTGAAGTACCACTGTACAGAAACAATTCCTCAGGCACTAATCTCTTCTCCACAGTATTACCTCTGCTACTACTACGTATTTCCAGTGGCATTTCCCCACAACACTTCTTTTGACAAAAATGTAGGGCAGCAATTAACCTATTAAACTTTTAATGCTTTTTATACTTCACTTTGTACAATCTTATTGCACCAATTCTTATTAAACTATCCCTTGCATATAGGCAATGGGAGAATAGTCAGGGGGCAGTAAATTAGTTCAGATTTTGTTACTGTAACACAGTAACACAATACAATAGAAAGGCAAGGGGTCTATTTGGTTCATGATTCTAGTGGCTGGGAAGCACAGTGCTAGCATCCCAGGCAAGTCCTCCTGCGTGTATCACAACATGCTGCAAAATGTAAAAGGACCCGGCTGCGTGTAGGAAGAGTCAAACAGATTGAGTGGCCTCATTTTTTTTAACAACCTCCTCTCCTAAGAACTCACTCCCTGGGAGCCCAGTACTATGGCCTTCCCAAGGTGATTGCTTCATCATCTAATTATCTTGTACCACCTTCCTGCTTAGAGACACTGAGTCTTCACACCTCCAGACTGGGGTCACCGTTTAGCCCACGAATCCCCAGGGAACACAGTAAAACACTATCCAAATCCCAGCAGCCAGTAACCGGGGATGCACTTCCTTTCTCCCTAGCCTTTGTGATATTAACTCTTCATTTCAGCAGACTAAAACTGATTGGCTGCTTCCTCATGAATCAGCCATTAGCATTTGTTATTTTGTATTCTAAGTCTTGGCCTCTGTTACATGAAACCAACAGCACAAATAAAGTGCCTTACAGAAATTTCACAAGGTCTGGGTAAAGACTGCCAATCAATTGCACAGCTTTCTGTAACTAAATAGCGATGTGTGTGAAGGTAAGGTGGACCTCCTCTCACAGAATCTGCGTATCTGCTATATTATCTTTCCTAGGGCCCACTTCTGTCGCTGAGCCCTAATTTGTTTAAGTTCTGGTGCTTCATTCTAACATCTAACCTGGTGAAATCCTATCCCCTGGGGGACATTCTCTACCACGCAGTTCTAAGAGACCAACAGACTTTCCTATGTGATCACGTCAAACACAATTCTGACAATAAAACCCTCTGGCCAATTGTGCTCTTCTGAGACACAGAAGACAGCAAGGTATTTAGGGAGACTTATAATCTACAGGAGAATGTTAGAATGCCTTCCACACGGCCCCTGTATAGAACAAAAGTATCTTTTAAGATTCTATTCTTTCAGCTGTGTTCTCAGCAGGAGTGATTGCACTTCTCAGGGGACATGTGGCAATATCTGGAGATCATTTGGATCGTTGTGCTGTTGGAGGACACAAGTCAGGAATACTGCAAAACAGCTCACAATTTCCAGGATAGCCCCACAGGGGAAATGTAGTGTCCTAAATGTCAACAGGATCAAGGGAAACCCTGCCTAGACCACAGTTCCTAACTCAGGTTTTGCAGTTCTTAGAACATTTCCCAGGACTTCTAAAGGTTATTTTTAAACTTTTAAAAAGATAATTACAATCATCTGTGGGGGGGGGATCAATATGGTCATCGGTTGGGGATGGATCGCCAAACAAAAACCAGCAAAGCAATAAAATTTAACAAGTTTCAATTTCATGAATCTGTTTTAGCCAAATTAAATGACTCTAAAATTTTATAGCCTTCATGTTATTTAGAATTCTATGTGATCTAGAAGCCAAGTGCCCAATAGCTCACTGTACATTCCATGCATATATAGTAAGTACGAAGAGCTCTTGGAAAGGATCACAGCCCACACCTGAACCTGCAAGTGGCAATCCTGCTCCCAGACCTCAACCTTCTGTGTGCTGATGAGACCCTAAGATTCTATGAATCCCACAAGGTTTTGTGTCTTTTTTTTCCTGGAAGACAGGGAAAGAAATTAATACACAGGTTAACTCAAAGAGATCCTAAGAGCTAATAGTTGGGTGTGACCTTGGCTCTAGGTCCCTCCACAGAAGGTGTATTCAAGAGTTCTCCTCTGAGCATATAGGAGCTCTTCCATGAAGCTACAGACAGAGGCTCTCTTGGTCCAGTTTTGTATTAAAGGGGACTGCTTACAGTCTGTAGATTGTGGCACAGTGCTTTAAATAAATTCCCAAGGTGGAAATGTCAGGTTTGGTAACAGAAAAATGAGAAAAATTATGATTCTCTATATGTCCAATTTGGAACTGTAAGTATCAACCCAAAAATATACAAAGAGAACACTGAAATACATGTGTTGAGTTTACCCCTCAAGACCAGCTTGTCTCTCTTACAGCTGTACTTTAATAATGTTTCCATAAATTATACCTTTAGAATGCATGTGATATTTAAATAGACATTTATCAGCCTCAACAAGATAAACTTGTGCTCCAAGTCTTAAGAAAACAATGAAGCATATTACTGAGACCCTGAATAACAGAGCTTTGTGTTTATAGGAAGTATTTGCTGGCCACATGTACATAAGGCCAAAGATCTATCTCTGTTAGCACCACTGTATTGTTCTGCTCAGAGGCAATCATTACTGAGTTCAATATACTCAGCAGTCTAAGAGAGCACTTAGGGTACAGTAGTTCCGGAATGTCACAGCATTTTCCAAAGTCACTACACTCAGCATAAAATGGGCAGCTGCTTCCTTTGTTATCATCCTCAAGCAATCTTTTTCAGTCCACATATCAAGTGGGGAACACATGTTTTCTAATGGCTATGGCGATGGAGTATTGATATTTTCTTTTCAATTCTTGTCTATGAAAGTTTCTAATGGAAATGACTACAATTACAAAGAGAGAGACAGAAAACCCACATCCCCTGAGGATAAGGGAATCAAACCCCTTTCCTTTATAATCAGCCATAAATATTTATGTTCTACTGTCCATTAGTTTTGAATTCCAAAATTGGCATATTTTATGTCTTTCATTAGAACTTATGTTTACAATGTACAAATGATGTATTTCTGTGTCGATTCTTGTTTTAAATTATTTTTGGCTTGTAGTAAAATATCTTTTTAGAAAGCAGAATTAAACAATGATATATTAAGAGCCTCAAAAACTATGATTCTGAGATGCTGGTTATATCTGAGAGCTAAACATTCCACTTAGATCAAACAATTCATTTGATTTATGAACATATTATTGGCTGAAATAGAGCAAAGCAAGAAGAGATTGAATGACTGTCAGCAAGAGATAGTGAGCTGCTTCAGTTTAGAAACTGAAAAGCTGCTGGCTAAGCACAGGCACTTTATATCTTTGGGGCAAAAAGTTAGTCCCTATAAAATGTAAATCTTTGGGAATTTGATTTTCATGAGATCTGGCCGTAAATAATTACAATCTGCCTCACTGGGACAAAGGAGCCAGCCCTTCAATTTATTCTACCCCAAGTTTCCCAATATTATGCTGAGAGGAAATTCTTGTCTATATATCCATAAACTATGTTGGTATTGGGAGAAATCTATGGCCCCATTATAGGCCTAATTAAAGTCCGTAATCAGTGTAGAGATATTAGGTAAATTAAGGGTAATTTTAGAATGCAAAGCAGAATGCATTTGGGCTAATATTCTATGTATATGGCATTTGTTTTTACACTCCTAACCCAACCCTGTTTTCATGGCATAAAATACTTCGGTTTGCATAATTTAGTTATGCGAAACCATGACAAGCCTTAATGAATAGAGCATGCAAGCTACCATACGGGCGGGCGCTGAGGGCTTATTGGTTCTTTTGGATGTTGAGGCTTAAACAGTGTAAAGGATTTCTCAAGGGCAAAGCAGTAAATAGAAATGTGCAAACCACTATAGCTCCTCCTTCCTTTGTTACCAGTAAATTGGTTTCTTGATCATCTCAGAGGTGAACAGAATACATGTATATGTCACATTATGCAAAATAAGTGGAGTAAAAATTCCATTGTATTTCTAGGTAGCATGAAAACATTTGGGATGAATGTAGCATACTTCTGATACAGTAAAGAAAAGCAAATTTCAGGAGAAAATGAAGTTAAACAACTACTAACTTGTAGGTGCTGGCTTTTTTTTTTTCCTGATAAATGTAAAATCACATGAAATCAGCCGCTTTGTAAGTACAAGACCACAGTTTCCACTGTGCCATCTAGGAAACTGTAGAAGTCTGCATTCCCTGGATTGAAAAAGAAAAAAAAATCACCTAAATACACTAAATATTTATATAGAAGAAATAAAAGTATGCTATTAAACTTGAATTTAGGTCAAAGAAGATTAACATATATCAAAGAAATATTTTTACAGTTTTAATTTCAGGAAATAGATAAAGGGAGGATTGCTTTTTTAAAAATTTATTAAGCCATAAAATAAAAGTGAGAACAACAATGTAATTTCTTTGAGTGTAGTACTGATCCACTACTAATCTTCTCAGAAGTGTTAGCCTAATTCATCACCATTCAGCATCTTAACCTTTTCTGGGAGAGAATCAATATGCTATTTCCATCCTACTCAATCACCTCAAGCACTATAATTTTTCCTAAAGAAATATCTTAACACGAAAATAAAGAGCCCCATATCTTGGATCACTCAGTCCTCCCACTCACGTATGAAAATTACAGATGATCAGACAATTGATTATACAACTTCAGATTTATAGGTGTATATCAATTCAAAGGAGAAAGTAAACTATTTTTTAAAATATTTAGTGTCACACAGATTGGTGATTTTTTGTTTACTTTTTAAAGGCCATGAATATTTAGAACTAAAGGGAAAATAAAATGAAGTTTAAAATTGAAGCAAATAAATTCAAGCCAGTAAGCATGGCTTCATTCCATATCCTAGGGATTGAACCTGTCAGATAACCATCTTCTCTCAGATTCAATTTATAAACAAAATGAACCCTTACAGTGGGCTGGCTGACTCCAGAAAGTAAAGATTGAGGACACAGAGATACTGACTAACGCGATATAGAAAATGTAAATAAAGAAAAAATAAGTTATTAAAGAAAACTTTTATAACAAAAAAATAAACTGATGCAATTCTTTTGCAATCAATAAAAACAAGTCCCAAATATAAGAACTAAGTGCCTAAGGGGCTGGGGATTTAGCTCAGCGGCATAAGTGCCTGCCTTGAAAGCAGGCAGCCGTGAGTTCGATCCCTGGTACCAATAAAAAGGAAAAAGACAAAAAAAAAAAAAAAAAGAACTAAGTGCCTAAAAGGGTTTTTGGCCCAGAAGAGGCACACAGTAGATGTATGGAAAAATGAATGAAACATGTCACAAACCTACAAATAATGTGATCCAAAGACTCAATGATGCTCACATAGGATTATTACATAATTTTCAGGCCCAGTACAAAGTGAAAATGCAGAGCACCTTGCTAAAAAATTATCAAACACTTCAAGATGGTAACAAGAGAACCTTGAGCCAGGTCCACGGCTCCTCTGAACTTGGCTGTCTGTCCAGCTGCCTGCCCCAAAGCTGGTCCTGCTTCTCCCCACATCACTGGACCCCTCTCAGGGGGTTTTCCACTGTGATTTCAGGTCACCGTGGCTCTGGGTTCAAACACAGTCCTTTTCTGTTTTCTCAGGTTCTAAATACACCGCAGGGCCTCACGTCTTATGCTGTTTCTTTACGTTTGGCCCTTTATCTTACTTTCCCCGTTCCTGATCTAGATGAGTATAACATCCACTACTATAGCCTGTTCATTTCTTGCCTTCTCCAATGTGGCTTTTCTCTTTACCTGCATGCTTTCCGTCCTCTTTAATTTCAAATTCAATGGACACTTTTTCTTCCTGCCTATATTTACATACATTCATCTTTTCATCATCTGTTATTCAACATGGAGTTATTCTGGGTTGCTATGACCATGATAACAATCACACACACACACACACACACACACACACACACACACACTGTCTTTATGAAATGACTTCTTGACTTTTATGAAACTTTATTTCCCGAGTTGTTCTCCTCTCTTTAGGTGCCTCTCCAATCCCCTCCACTGATTTCTCTCTACCCTCAAAGTTGTAATATCTGAGTTCTCAGCTTATGCCCTGTTTCTGCACAGCCTTAGACATTTCTGGGTTTACTTCCCCTCACACAGTGATGATTTCTGAGTCTATATATTAACTTACCAACAGGTCTCTGCGTGTACCCGCCTGACTCCTGCCCAGGTTTGCGTAGAAGGCTCCCTGCGTCCCAAACACAGCCTCCCAATCTGCATTTATCCCCTCTGTCCTCCACTTGTCCTCTGCTTTGTACTCACTTCAGTCACTGCGTGGATCTCACCTTAGTGCAATGTTTTTGTGTGTTTGTCTGTGACCTCACACTAGACTAGAAAGTCTCTTTCTTCCTAATATAGTTCCTGGTTCTTGGTAGATAAAGTCCTAATTGAGATAAACAATATTCCTGACTGGAGCTTTGTAAGTTTATTTCTCTGAAGGGTTTTGAAGCTTGAGTGTGCAGCTGAATACTAATTTTAACCAGAGACAAGACTCTTAAATTGAAGAAGAGATTGAACTGGACATTGCCAACATTTAATTCTCTGTGAAAAATCAGGTCTGACTAACCATTTAAGTCATTACATTATTGTGTTCAGTTTATTAAAGACCTCAGTTTGTAGTATGACTTTTCATGCAACAAAATGCATGCCCAGGGACAGGAGTACAACCCTGATGTACTGAATCCAAAATGACTAAAACCACAGATCACGTTGGTCTTGATCCGACAGCTCCCTTTGAGGAGGACAAAACACACAGTGTGTTTGGGGATCTGCGCCCAAGCTTTAAAATCACGGGCCTGAGGCATGGTGAAGTCCAGCGCCATGCCTAAAGCCACAGGGGAAGTCAGGAGCAATGTCACCATGAGAATTCAGACACGCAAGTCCTGCTGGTAGTCCTCGCCAGAAACTGCTAAGGTTCCCTGCCGCCAAGCCGTGACAGAAGCTCCAGGCTGTTTCTCCACGTGCATAATCCTATCTTAAAAATCTAATCTCATAATTTTAGTTGATTATGTGCTCACTGGGAAGAAAGAAGTCCTTTCCCAGCCTCCTGTGCAGCTGGGCAGATCCATGTGGCTAAGTTCTACTCAGGAGATATAAGTATAACTACAGTGAACAAATTTCAGAAGTGTATTTTCAAAGGAAGGAATTTTAGCTCCTCTTTCTTTGAAGGACTGGAATGCTGATACAATGACTAGATTTCAAGCAGTCATTTTGGACCATGAGGTGAAAGCATGGAAGTAAAGTTTACAAAAAATATAATGGAGTGGGAAAAAGGTAAGAAAAAGGAAAGTTAAGGGTGATGGCTCATCCTCAGCATTTGGGAGAATGAGGCGGGATTGCTGCGAGCTCGAGACCAGCCTGGGCCATAGTGAGTTCAAAGGCATCCTAAACAACACAGCAAGACCCTGTCCCCCCACCAAAAAAGGAGCAAAATACAATGAAAGGTACATGAGCCCTCAATATCATGCCACGTAAGTCCTAGGACTATTTATCAACATGTTTATTTTACATGAGATCAAAAGAAATTCTAGCTTTTAATCAATAAATATTTTAGGCTTCATGACATGCAAACACCCCTAACCCTAACTGACAAAACCCACGTGTCCTAACTTTTCTCCACTTGGCTTCCTGTAGTGATCTCACCCCGGTTACTCCGAACACTAGGTCCTCTTTACCATGCTCATGACTCGGAGGAACTCCACATCCGTCTGGCTACATGAGGTCGCGTGGTGTTTCCTGCTAAGGCCATGACTGACAGTGGATACTTGGAGAGAACAGGTGGGAAAAGTGCAGCAATGTGCTCAAAGTCCAACCAGAGTCGGACACCACGTTCTTCCGTGGAGCCAGGCCTCCACCCAGCTCACCCGGGACGGCTCCCGCATCTGGGAAGAACGCTCCTGTCAGTGGCTGCTAAACACAGAAAGGTGTTTCAAAGAACTGCACTACTGAAAAAAGGCAATAATGAGAGACAGACACTCTATGGGAAGGCAGCAAAACATTTCTCACTGTGTGTGTAGAAAGAAATCTAGAGTCTGTAGTACTGCTGTAGTCACCCTCTGTTCGCCCCAACACCAAGTGACAGCCCTGCCAGACACGCCTGTGCTTGACAGCAAGTGTCTTGTCCCACTTGGAAAACCTTAGCAAAGGACCTCAGATGGCAGTGGGTTGGTTGGCAATGCCTTAAAATTACTAGCACTTATATTCATTTTTAAAATCAATGCACAACATTTTTTTTGCACAATTAGAATTACACTCAAAACTTCCTCAGAGTTACATGCCCAGATTTTTTTTTTTTTTTTTTTTTTTTTTGAGACAGGGCCTCACTAAGTTACTAAGGTTAGATCTTCCTACCTTAGGCTGCCGAGTGTTGGTATTATAAGCCTGTGCTACTATGCCTCGGTAAATAAAGCAGTTTTACAAATTGTGCTATTAGACTTCGGGTTTTCTTCACCGTACAGATCTCTGGGAAGCAGGTGCTGATAAATAGTGGCATGATTGCTGGGCGCATAGGATTGGTGTACCTTGTAATTGGAATTAAACTCCAACTTATTAGTGTTTATACAATTGTATCAAGTTGCCAGTGATCATGGAGGTAGAGTTGCTAATAATGTTGCCAACAGTAATTAATAATAGTGATAGAATCATAATGTGCACTTCTTTGTACTTTGAGGCTCTCGGTAAGAAAGCCCCTTTTGTACTTTTTCTAATCTTTTATCATCTGCATTGCATTTCTGATTGCTTTCCTTCCCCCCTTCTAAGTCAGTTGGTCTCTTCATATCTGAGTGTCTTCCCTCCCAGGGATCTATCCCCTCCTTCATAATTCTCATTTCTATAGGCAATTCTGACCAAGCCTTAGCTTCTTTTTCCACACTCTCATCAAAACTACTGTGATTCTTCCATGGAACTTTTCCAGTGCATCAACATGTTCCTGCAGTAAAGTGCCCAGAGGCTGCAAAGAGGAAACATTCAAAAGTTAACCGGTTTATGGCACTGAGCTGTAGGGAAGGGGATACAAAAGGCAGAGATGGAATTTCAGGTCCTCTGTTGCCAGGTGATCTCAACATCTCTTTCCCTTCCTGCAGGTGTGATTATGTGGTTCTTGTGATGTAAAAGAACAACCCTGAAGCTTCACACCTGAAAACTGGCTTGAAAAGTCATCAGTTGAGTAACATAATACTAAAGATGGGTACATCACAGAGGCTGGTAAGATGAGAAATATTTCTAGATTGGAAAACACATAATTCTATTCATGCATACATAATATATACACATAAGTAACAAACAGCTACCTACCAGAAATCCTTGTCTCAGCCTGGCAGAATCTCCTGTAAAAATCATATCCTTCAATGCTTCCAATAGATGAAAACTAAAGGCCAGCCCTATTTTTCTGATAAAAGCTGAATATTGCAAACATCAGCTCTTTTATCCCAATACAAAACAATGAATTATACTCTGCAATCCACTTACTTTCAAAACAACTTGCTATCTTGCTCTTAAATCATGAGAAATTATATTTTATAAACATAATTACATATCTGCTTTTTTTGCAATACTGGAAGATAGTTCACTAGAGAATCCAGAAAGGACTCTTTCTTAGGTTAATATTCCACTTTATTATTAAATTCCATTTCTATAAAATGTCAAAAATTATTTTATCTTGTCCACATTTCTGCCATTGGTGAGAAATTAGGTTTAAATTTGATGTCACTTCTTTTTTTACCCAACAACCTGAGAGCACAAAAATTAGGGCTATAAAGCTGCTACTATTCTATCAAAAGGTTTTGGGCAAGTCATACTAAAAAGGACCTCATTTACGAGTGATCCAATCATCTGTACCATAGGGTTGACACGTGTGTACATGACCTAGAAACAATAATAGTGCTGCAAAATTCTCTGAATATATAGACATGGATTAACACAAACAGCCAAACATGACTGGCAGGGTATGCAAAATCTTAGCCGCTTCCTCATGGGGCCACGCTTCAATGCAGAATCAGCTTGAGATCTTCCTTCCGCTTTGAACTGTGTTATCAGTAACCCTAGAATAAAGGCACTAAAAGTACAGGGAGGAATAAAGAAGGGCAATTTGTTCACAGGCTGGAAATAAAAGTGTTTTGGCTCTCAGTAGTCTCATTTTTGAAGGCCTATCCAGTTTTCTTGCACCAAAAATAGGGCTTTGGTGTTTGTTTTGGAAATTAACAGACATGCATGTAACATATAGTAGGCAAAGCCAAGGCTGAAGATTTGTGAATTGTGATTCCTGACTCTTATCTAAATCTATGTATTAGTTTTTTCATCCACTGAAGTAGGAGACAAAGCGGATGGCAATTAATTCCTTGCAAGTGTATTGAGAGATAATGCACAAAAGAACACTCTAGACTGTCAAATCCAAAGCTTTACATAAGTGCAATACCTTTATCTAATTGCTTATGGAGGGATTATGGAATAAGGTACTTTCTAAGCAGCTGTGTGTGTGGATGTCAGCGGAAACCTGAAACACCACCAACATCTGTAACAAGCAGAGCTCACACTCCTCGGCGAAGGTGTGTTTAGAAGTCAGCAAGTTCTTGTTTAATGACCTAAACACAAGGACACTCTTTTGGGTCCCATGAAAAAGTTCATATAATGTTCAGGAAAAAAGTCCTCATTTATATTTTCTGTAATTTAGTAAATTATTTTTGGTTTGCTCAAAAATTTGCATATTGCTCTAAACACTGAATTTAATCACAAAAAGTAACTAAATGTCAGTTGACGTAATTTAAAATGACATTAGTTCAAAAAATTATGTATATCTCCTTATTCTTTTTGCAGTCAAGTGGACTGGGCACAAAAGCATAGGTTGAGGTCTTTTTTTGTCTCTGCTTATAAACTCTATTTCCTTCACTATTACACATGAATTTGAGAGGGCAAATTCTGTATTACAATACTGCATTATTCCTGAGATATATTCTAATTTTCACTTTTCTGGTTAAGAAAATTTTAAAAATTAATTTTTTAAAATAGTTGAATATAGAAGCCATGGAGAGGTTCTGTTTTTAATATGGGAGGGAAGGCCTTACAATTCAACTTATATAAAGTATTATTACACTCTATGGCTTGGAGAGCTGTTTCCAAAAGAATGAGTTACATTATTAGAATTACTTCATTTTTAAAGGGTTCCTTTCTGGAGAATAGTGGAGAATTAGCTCTTTAGGACACAAGAAGCCATCTGTGATACTAAGTATACAACATAAGGCTTGATAAATTGCCTCTTGTTCCACAGAGACACAAACATTACATTGTTAGCAAAACCCGATTAACTACACAGAAGCACACACAAAGCAACTCAACTTCATTTACTTTTTAAAAAAGTCATCAACTGAGATGAATTTTATTTTAAAACAAAATTAATGTTTTCAGGGCAATTATATCTTCGAGAACAGACAGATGTACAAAGTTAAAGTTTATGGTAAATAATGGTTGGCAGTTGTTATGGCCTGGATAAGGATTCCCCAAAGGTCTATTAAAGTCCTGATTTTCAGGTTAAGGCACTAGTGGCAGGTGACAGCCTTCAGGGAGTATAATCTAGTGGAAGAATATTAGGCCATTGGGACTGTGTCCTTGAAGGGGTATTGGATCCCCAGAACCTTCCTCATTCCTCTCTTGCTTCCAGGCCATTATGAGACGGGCACTTGCTCTTCCCAGCCCTCTGGCCATGATGTGCTGCTTGCCACAAGCCCCAAAGCAACAGGACTGACCACAGACTGAAGCCTTGGGAACTGTGAGCCAAAGTTTAAAACACTTTTTTAAAAATCTTTTTTTCTTGTAAGTTGATTATCTCAAGCATTGTGTTATAGAAACACAAAGCTGACTAAGGCATTTATTAGAGCTGGTAAGTACTTATATACAACCCCTTAAACAATTTTTAAAGAAACCTCAAGTTTAAAAGATGTTGGCATACAATCTACTACATATAAACACCACACTGCAAATAGCTACTAGTCTGAATTCGGAAAGCACATAAAAACCTATCAATTTAAGACTGTTTGCTTAAATTCTGAAGAGTTAATGCTGAGAATTACTGGGGAAGAAAGAAAGTACCAGAAAGGCAGAGCAGTGGACAGTGGGCCTGGGGCTGATGGATATCAGCAATAGCAAGCAGCCTCCTGGGTCATTCCATGTCCACAGTTATGGGAGTGGGAAGTCCACAGGAAGTCACATGACTCATAGTCATAATGGGGTGCTCAGCAGGTTGCTGAAGGGTTCCAGTCAGAAGGCTTTTATCTGGAATTTCACTCTGATCGGCTCATTCCTCCTGCTTCTTCTTCAATTCTGTGATGCGGTGGTACTGTTTCAGAGCTCCTACAACATCAGTTTTCTTAGTCCCAGACAAATCAGTGTGAGATTATGAGTGATATAGGAGAAATGAAACTCCCAACTTGCTAGATGTTAGGTGAGCTGAGTTCATGTCCTCTGATATCGAACAGTGAATTCCAAAGGACAATGGAAGTTCAGCATAGAAAGGTTAAGGAGAGAGAGCTCTGAGAGATTAGAAAAGTCCAAGAAGTCAGAGGTAATTTATACAGCAAAGTTACAATGTGAGTACAACATGGGCCAAATTATAATCAACCCATAGGATTACAAGTACAGCTACTTAGCTAACACTGACCCAATAGAGAAGCAGGCCACACAGTGAGGGTACATGGAATGAACAATGGCGTTTTGGGGAAGGGATGGAACTAGATATAACTGTCACCCACCTGGGCTACTGATGCCCAGCTGGACTTCCTGGACAGGTGGTACTAATTACAGTATAACGTTGGGTTACTGCTTAAGCCTTAGGGAGTCATCTTTATTCTGAGGCCTGGTCTTCTGCAGATGCACCTCCAGCCACAACTCGGATGTCTTTGCTTTTTTCTGTTGATTCCTTGAAAGCCCAGTCCCTCTCTGACTACATATTAATTTCTATCTAACTTAGCTGCCTATAATAAGGGCCAGGATAAGCCACGGTTCACAGCAATTTAAAGTCCTACGCCCTCATTCTTATTAGGATGGGTGGCCCAATCATTCTTTTGACAGAAAGAGCAGAGATGTGTTTTCACACCCTGACATGAATGTGTTGTTAAAGACATACTTCCTCGCTGTGTCAGTTCATAGAAATCTCATTTTTCACGGTATTTAACGCTCATTAATAGAAAAGATAATGTTTTGAAGCAGCAGAAATTGTAAATGGAAAATCCTTTACATCAAAAACACATTGGACATGTTACTGTTGCAATAGAAACTGTAATGACAGTCAAGTCAATACAAAAGAAAATTGTTTCTTTGCAATATTGTCCACTGCAACAAAACATACAATCTCTATGTGAAATGCAACAAGCTTGATTTAAAAAC
Source organism: Cavia porcellus (assembly GCF_034190915.1). NCBI lineage: Eukaryota > Metazoa > Chordata > Mammalia > Rodentia > Caviidae > Cavia > Cavia porcellus. Next base: position 35,883,365 of record NW_026947504.1, on the reverse strand, counting down.
TACTTATTTTACATTACATCTAAAAAGTTAACCATTAAAGAAAGACTAGCTCTATCAATCCCAAATGTAGCTGTATAGCACAACTCTGACAGGCATCATAGAGAGGGATAGGGCAGGTGTATTACGTGTGTGGTTGGGATAGAACGAGGGCTCACTGAGCCAGGAAGGTTAAAACAGGCTTCCCTGAGGAAGAGAAGCATTACCTGGGAGCCATTTACTAGTGTAAAGGTGAAGGCAGGATGGCCCTGGGTGGGAAGAGAATATGCAGTCTTCTGCACAGGATGAGACGGGCACGAGCACCTGAAGGGTGGTCCAGGCCACTGTAGTGCTAAGAATGAGGGCAGCCCAGTATGGAGACCCTGGAAGATAGGGAAACCACAGCCCACAGCATCCAGGGTTCCCATCAAACAGGGTCATTTTATTCTAAGGGCCATGACAAGGGGCTGACAGTAGAGCTTTTCAGTATTCTTTTGTATTTACAACAATCACCTTCCCTCTTCTCAAAGTTTAACATACAAGAATTTTTAAAATATTTCAGAATCATACATTTCTAACTTAAATAAAAATCTTTTTCATCATGTTTATGCTGAAGAAGAAAAAACTGTAATTGAAGCCAGAAAAGGTGGCGCACACCTACAATCCCAGCACTGGGAGGCCAAGGCAGAAGGACTGCTGTAAGCTTGAGGCCAGCTACATGTAGCTAGGCTACATGGAGAGTTCATGACCAGCCTGAACGATACATAAAAACCATCTCAAAAAGTCTATATAATTATTTCATTTGTTACTAATGATAAAACATCTGTTATCTTTCAAGTTTCTGGTGTTTAGTTTAAAATTTATAAAATTCCAAATCATCTATATTCATGATCCTTTACATGTCTGTACATGGAGAACATCAGACTTTATAAATATTTTTACTTAAGGTGGAAACATTATTCCCTACTCAAAATTATTTTGTAAGACTAGAATAACTTGTGGTATCAGGACTATTCTAGATTATTTTAAAGAAAGCATTAATTTTAATTTTAGGGAAAAAAGAACACTTCCATTCTGTCATTTGCTTTTTGCAGTGTAAAGGAGCTGTAAATTAAATTCACACATGTCATCCTTCGACCAAAGGTCAGAATACCTCAAACCACATCACATGAGAGACTGACACTAGAAAGGTTTTTCTTCTAGTGCCCTGTCACTAACGAAGTTCAAGGCACCATCTCTTTAAGTGGTTCAGGAGTTCATGATCACTGAGACCATTAGGATTTATGTGAAGCACCTACCTGACTTCCTGACACAGTGCACATTTGCCAAAAGTGCTGTCAAAAATGCACAGTGCTGCTAACTTTAGGACAGGTGTAACAATGCAAACAAAGTGGAAGATGGCAAAAATGACACTAGGAAAACAGTTCCAGTGAAGCCCAAGACCAGGAAAGGGAGGGGAAGCCCTGTGGTCCATTACAGGTGCTGGACACTTCTGTCCCCTGCAGGCACAGGGTCACTCCTGGTCTGCATTTGCTTCTTTCTCTTTCTCTTTCTCTCCCCTTCTTCTTTCCCACACTCCCTCTTCCCTCCTTCCCTTCCTTATTTCTTAAGTGAGACAAAATTCTGAGCCCAGGGCCATATACGCTGGACAAGAGTTTTACCACTGCACGACACTCAGCTCTGGCCTGGATTCTGACAACAGCATGTTCGCATGCTGTAAGTCCTGCTCTTAGTTTTATTTTCTGGTCACCTAACTTACCTTTCTTAGACCCAACTTGCTTAAAGAAGGTTAGGTCAGGTTTTATGACAAGGGAAAGTGTGGGTGGATTTCTACTTCCATGAGGAACACCAGGGACAGGCCCATGACTTAGCCCCCCTCTCTGATCCATCCCAGTCCCTTAAGAAAGACTGTGAACTGGAGTTTTCAGCAATGTTCAGCTAAAGATGTAACTAGGAGCCACAAAGTAAAGACCAAGGGGTCCTCAACCAGACAGGGCTTTAGCCTCATGATTTCTGATGCAGAGGCAAAGTTCATAGAAATCATTTTGAAATACTTTATCTAATAGACATGACTGCATCTTTTATAAAGTCTAGAAGTGTCCCATGCTTAGTTGCTCTCAGTTATGACTGACTAGAGCAGTGATGATAGAGGTTGAGTGCCCAAACTGTAACCCCAAACCTACTTATTTATTGCAAATGCCAACATCACAATTTAACACAAATACTGAGGTTTTAGTTTAGCAGAAACTGTTATCTAATACTCGGCTGCTGGGATGACTTGGCCTCTGTGCCACAGAAAAGGCTCTGTGTTACCTGCTATGGCATACATGCCCCTGGTTTGCAACCACTGGACTAGAGGCTCCCAGCTATGCATCCCTGCTCAGCTCACTTGGGAATGCCCTCAGCCATCTGGGCTCAGCCAGCATCACCCTGCCTAGTACTGGAAGAACTAAAACAAGGTCAGAACCTAGCGAGACTCCCTTATGGGGAGCTGACCCACAACCACATAATTCCCATAAATATTCCATAGCCAAACCTTTAAATAGGTAAGTAAAAACACACATACCCCAGGGGGTGGGGACACCAAACTAGAGTGTAAGGAAAAAGGAAAAATGTGAATCTCTAAAAATACTTATCAAAATATTTTACTGTTTGCACCAAGTGAGAAAAGTAACTGAAAGCTATACAACAGGCAATCTAGGTATAACACACATACTGCCCAGTGTGTGTTCATCACCATCAGCACTGTGATCCATGACAAGGGAAAAGACATCTGGCCACAAGGACCAGGTGCCACTGGCTGCACCTGATGTGCAACAACACGGAATCCTAAACAAAAACAGTCAATTTTCATATAAAAATTGGATATTCTGTTTGCTATGAATTTTCTTATAATTATTTATAGTCCTATAAAAAGTACATTAAAATATCATTTTTCTTGATTACTGAGCTTTATGGCATCTAAGGTAAAGAGTCTGCCTCACTCTAATTTTAACCCTGTGACACATGCACCACACACAGATCACTATTTACACACAAGACACAATACACCAACACACACACATACTATACAAACACCATGCATCACCACACACATGCACAGATGTGTGTGCAGACATTGGGACAACACACATTTCCTGCCTTCTTGATCTCCAGAATCCACTTGGATCTCTAAGCTCATTCATAGTTCCCAGCAGACAAGGATGAAGGAGTAGGATGCAGCATCACTGAGCAAGAAGGAGCCTCAGGCACTGAGACTCTCAGAAACTCAGAGAGGCCCCGTCTCCAGCCACTCAGTCCATCAGGCATCAAGAAATGATGCAGGCAGCACTGCAAACATTTTAGTACATATACAAAGCTCCCCCTATGCATTATTTGTAGTTTCACCATCCACAATTTCAACTTCTTGACTACAGTCCAAAAACAATAAATGGAATATTCCTGAAATAAACAACTTACGTTAAATTGTGCAGCATGCTAAATAGTGTCATGAAATTTTGTGTTGTCCTGCTAAATCCCACCTGAGACATGAGGAATCACTTTGGCCAGTGTGTCCACATTGCACACCACATCTGCCTATTAATCATTAGTAGCTGCCTCAGTTGTCACACAGGTGTAGCAGTGTCATAGTTACTCTTTGTTATTTCTACAGTAATGGTATACCACATGGCAGTGTCACATGCATCACTTTATCTCACCACGTGGACGCTGTGTCATCTCACAGCCTCCCAAGAAGGATGAGTACCAATACATCATGGGATGGGGAGTCCATCTGCAAAACATTTATGTGGGGAAGTGTATTGTTATAATTGCTTCCTTTTATTGTTATTACTGTGAATCCTTTATTATACCTGATTCATAAATTAAACTTCACCATGGATATACATAGGTAAAATCACAGGATATGTGGTGTTGAGTTTTATCATGTTATTTATTTTAAAGGCTAAATAAGGTCTCTTTTTTAACTTAATCCTTTGGTATTTTATATTTATTTGTTGACTGATGCTGTCTATATTGTACTGTACCATGGAAGGGAACCAAACAGTATCTTAACTTCATTACATAGTATGAAGGAACTCTGTTTATTGATAGTCTACTCTTGGCTAAGCAAAGTACCAGGAACTTGGTTTATAATTAGAACCCAAACAATAACTCCTGCTGCTAAGAAATTATGCTGTAAAACAAGGAGCCATACAAAACATAAAATTAAACAAATTACACAATTGCATGTAACTTCTACTGAGCTGAACAGTGTCTGCCTAAAACTGATGTCCACCTGGGTCTATGATCATGTCCTTATTGGGATATAGGATTTTTGCAGATGTAAAAATTGAGGTTTTACTGTATCAGTGTGGGACTACAGCTAGTATGAGTGGTATTCTCACGAGAAGAGGCAAAACACAGCAGAGACATAGAAGGAAGGTAGCCTCGTGAAGACAGAAGGCTACAAGCTGCCAAAGAATGCTCAGCATTGCTGACCACAGAAGTTAGAAGAGACAAGAAAGGATTCTTCCCTATGGCCTTCTGAGGGAATGGGATCTTCACATTATCTTGTATGAGAGTATAGGCTTCCAAAATTGTGTGTGTAAGCCACCTTGATTTGTGATCCAGCGTAACAGCAGCCCTAGAAACTAACCTACAGTACATTGAAAGATGCTAAGTACTGCGCTATAGAAACAAAAAAATGTTGGGCAGGGTCAGAGCACTGAGAAAGCTAACCCAGAGCTTTCACTGTGAGGGGAGGGCTGAGGTGGGCCTCACCGGGAAGAAGAGAGCTGTGCAGATGGGAAGGAGCCAAGAGAACTGGCCTCTCTGAGCAGAGGGAACAAGCCTGGCACATCTGAGGATGGCTAGCACAAATAAGCATGGGAGAGACTTCCGGAAGTTTAGAGGTAACCTGGAATTTGGGGACACTGCTGTGGGTAGGATGCCTGTATCTTTAAGTGGGTCCTTGTATGGGGTTGAGCAGAGGAGTATTGCTACCTGATTTAAAGCCTAAAACGCTCATTCTCGAAGGGGTTCTCTGTAGGGGCAGCAGGAGTAGTTATTGTGGTGACTCCTACTGAGACCAGGGTGGTGTGGACCAGGGAGGAAGCGATTGGTACAGAAAAGAGTTAAACGTTGACTATGTATCTCACAGATAAAGTCATCAGGATGTGCTGACAGATGGGATGTTGGAGAGTCAAAGAAAGAGACAATAATAATCTCAAGGCTTGCAGGCTTTCGCCTGAACAACCAGAATGAAAGTAGCATTAGCTGGGAGGAAGGTGATGGTGGAAGAAGCCTTTGCTGCAGGGGAAGAGTGTCCTGGAAATCACAGGCTTGGTTTTGGAGAGTCTACATTTTGAAATGTCTAGGGCATACCCAAGTGGGGACGTCAAGAGTGTAGTTGGCTCTATAAATCCACTCTATGGCTGGGTATTAAAAATAATGTTCTCATTTTTAACTGCTGTGTATGATGCTTCATAGAGCATGTCCTGGGCAGTACCTTATGGTGTGACCTCAGGATGGCCCTGAGCTGGACGGTATGAAAGTCTGAGACCAACGAAATCTCAGATTAAGGGTCAAACATTAGATGACTAAAATTCAACAGCAAAGGGTGCTGAACCGTGAAATTACAATGGGTGAGTAAAATAGGAAAAGCTTTAGAAAAGACACAACTGCATCCAGACAAGGCCCAAGACATTACTGAACCTAACCCTTCCCCAAAGCCCAAAAAATCCCTCCCTGTCAATCAGGAGGAGACTGGTGTCCGCTTCCTGTCTTCATGTCTGTTAGCCTTCAATGCAGCCTTCTTTTTGCAAAACCCAGTGCCACTGCACTAGCTTCTATGCACTTCAGGCAGAGAGCCCTTGCTGAGCATTAAAAACACAAAAATGACGATCACAGATACATACATGGCATTAAAACCATGAGTGCCTGTGTAGATAAGACATTAAACCACAAGGCATGTGTAGCCAGCTGTTAAGGATTGAGAACTGGTGGTCAACTTAACGCCAGCTGGATTACATCAGCATGCATTGAGCGAAGATGCTCCACCTGAGGAGGGTTGCCAGGATAAATAGGTGGAGAAGAAGGAAGGTGTTGGGGGGTTGAGGCGTTAAAGAGACATTATGGGTTCTCCTACGAGTTGCTGTCTGAGCTGTTGGTTCTCCTGAAGAAGCTCTGGTCCTCACATCGAGCATTGCTTCTTGGGTCTGGAGGGGAAGACATGTGCTGCTTGGTCTCCAGGATGAATTCGTCACGCTGCTTCCTAGCATGTACCTGACTGTGCTTGCCATCGGAGGAGCTCAGGGCCTCCATGTCGTTGAGGACAGCTGTGGTGCCTTTCAGGATAGCCCTGGTCTTTGTTGGGAGTGTGACTTCTCGGCTCCAGCATAGAACCCTCATCCCTCCCTCAACCCTCCATCCCTTCACCTGGCTGGCATGGACTTTCTGGCTTCCACTGCTGACACTTGGGTCTTCTTGGCACAGATCCGTAAAAGAGACTGGCGTGAGTCCTTCTTGTGGGCTCTGGACCTCCAGTTGGACTTGTGGGAGGCATTGTCCTGAGCTCTGGGTTTTTATCTGGACTCATGTGGGACATTGCCGTGGGGTTTAGGCTCTTGACTAAATAATCTATGTCTTTGGTGTTGTGGATAGATTTCCTGCATTTTTCTGTGTTAACTCCTGGTGACCATTATAAAAATATTATAAACTCCATGTCCTGAACCTAATTGTTCTCTGTGTACAACCCCTGACTACACCACCAGCCATTTTCCCTAGCATGTCCTGCTGTAAGAAGTCACCTGGCTAGGGTGGGGGTGGGATCAGAGACCACACACAGGAAGTATGGCAAGAAGAATGCCATTACATATGGCAAGAAGAATATCATGACAAGGATGCTGCTAGGCGAGGGGAGGCAGGGAATGGGAACTGGCTCTGAAGCGGACATCGTGTGGCTCACTCATCATGCTGATATCTTCTGCTAAACTGTGGAGGTGAAATCCCAATTAAAGTGAGTTCAGGAAACAATGGAGGAGAAGGATTGTTTACAATAAACATAGCAACTCCTTTGCAAAATTTTACTGAGAACAGAAATAAACTACTCATTTTGATCCTGTAACAAAACAGCTGAACATTTTGTAGGGATTAAGCTCTGTTACTAATTTTTTTTAAGTAAATATCAAGGCATGATGTATAACACATTTTGTAATGTGTATGATAAATGTGTTACACAATTACATGAATCCACAATAGTCATTTAATATATAATTTAAATAAAAATACTTAATTTTTAAGTTGTATGTTTTATTTCAAGATAATTGTAATCTCATATAGAATTATAAAAATAATATGGAGAGCACTTATATATCTTATATTCAATTTCCCCCAATAAGATCATGTTGGAAAACCATACTATATAATACTAAAATAGTGTAGGGACACAAATACAATAGACTGATCTTGTTAAATTTCCCTGGTTTTACCCATATTCATTTGAGTACCAGTATTTAGTCCTGTGCAGTTTCATCATGAGAAGTTCAGGTATCCAACATCAGGATCAAGAGAGAACAATCCATGATCACAAGGATTCTTCACATTTCCCTTTCAAAACCACACTCATCTTCCTGTCTTCTTTCCTCTACCCCCATTAATCTATTCTGCATCTCTGTATCTCTGCCATTTCAAGAATTTTATACAAACTTTGTACAGTATTTAATCTTTGAGGATTGGCTATTTTTAATGAATATACTCTCTGGTTACTGGATTTATCAACAGCTTGTTCCTTCTTGTACTGCTGTGTTCTGTGGTATGGATGTACCACAATTGCTTAATCATTTCCCCAATGAAGGTCTCTGAGCTGTTTCCAGTTTTGGCCTCGTTCAAATGAGTCTGCCATGGAAACTAGCATGCAGGTTTGTTGTGTGAGCATAGGTTTTGGTTGCTCTGGGATAAATCCCCAGGTGTACAGTTGCCCACTTGCATGGGAATTGAATGTTTGGTTTCATATAAAGGAGCCAAACTGTTTTTCACAGTGGCTACTACACATGACATTCCCTATAGCAATGAATCAATTACCCGATTTTCTGTGTTCTCGCCAGCATTTGGAAATGCCATTATTTTGCATTTTATTCATTCCAGTAGACGTGTAAAGTGATATCATATTGCAATTCTAAAATGCATTTATCAAGTGGCTGATCTTGAATATCAGTATAGTATTTTACATCTGTATATCTTCTCCAAGAAGATGACTGCTTCATCTCCACTAACTATATTGTTTTGTCACATATGTGGTGTGCAAACATTTCCACCAGTCTGTAGCTTGTCTTTTCATCCTCTTAAAGTATTTTATAAAAGTTTTGAAGTTTGCTTAGGCCAAATTTATTAATCTTCACCTTTATGAACCATGCTCTTCATGTTCAACCTAAGAATTCTTTGCTTAGTCCTAGGTTGTTAGGATTTTCTTTTTTTTTTCTATAAGTTTTATGTTTTACATTTAAATCTAGAGTGTAAATAAATGTGTGTCTATATACTCATGCTTACACCCATATAAATATATTCATGTAATATTCAAATGACTCCAAAGGGAGTGTGAAACCATCTAGTAGTTGTTATGTTCTTCCAGTTATGTTTTCTTATAAAGGTTAAATTTATGAAAGTGTAATTTAAAGGATGTTTTAAAGAAGAAAAAACAATAAAAACTGACACAAAATTTGAAAACAAGATAGTAGATATGATTAATAATGGTTAATATGATGTGTACTATTATCTTCAAAGTAGTTACTCATATTACAAGTTACAGGCATGAAAATTGATCAAATAATATAAGCATAAACATTTCTTTTCAGTGAGATAATAGAAATTAGAAGTATAACTATCAAATTATCATATAAGATTATATATATATATGTTTTGATTTTTTTACTTCCTTTTTTTTCTCCTTTCCCTCATCCCAGTATCTCTTTTCTTTTGAATTGTTTCCTTGCATTTCATAGTATCTATTGTACATTTTGAATCTTACTTACTCTTCAACTCCTTACGCTCAGGAGACGATACGATGTTTACTCATGTGAGTATGATTTATTTCACTTATAAGAAAGATCTGGAGTTGCATCCATTTACCTATAAAAGTCTTAAATTTATCTTTTTTGTAGGGGAGTACTATTCCATTGTATAAAAATACCACATCTTTTTTATTCATTCCTTGATTACTGGACATCTGGGTTGTTTCCAAGATATCGCTATTACAAATTGTGCTGTGAAGGGTGTAGTTTCCTTAATTTCTCAATGAGTGTTATTTGTGTGCAGGGATGCTACTGATTTTTGAGAGCTGACTTTGTATCCAGCTACACTACTGAATTTGGTTATTACATCTAGAAGTCTTTTGGTGGAGTTTATGCAGTCTTCTATATAGGGTATCATATCATCTGCAAATAATGATAATTTAACTTCTTCCTTTCCTATACTTTTTCTTTTACTTAGCTTTCTTGTCTAACTGTTCTGGCTATTATTTCTAGACCTATATCAAATAGGAGTGGTGAAAGTAGACATCCTTGTCTTGTTCTTCATTTTAGAGTGACAGATGTCAGTGTTTGTCCATTTAGAATGATTTTGGCTGTTGGTTTGTCATAGATGACTTTTATCAGATTCAAGGAAAGACAATCTATTTAATTTTCTGTAGGGTTTTCATCATGAATGAGTGCTGGAAATTGTCAAAAGCTTTTTCTGCATCTTTTGTGATAATTATGTGATTTTTGGTTTTGGCTCTGTTGCTATGATGTATTAGACTTATTGATTCATGTATGTTGAACCTTCCTGGCATTCTTGGAGTGAATCCCACTTGGTCATGGAGTATAATCTTCTTGATGATGTGCTGCATTCTGTTTTCTAGTACCCTACTAAGGATTTCGCATCTATGTTCATTAGGGAGATTGGCCTGTAGTTTTCTTTTTGGTTGGGTCTTTCTCTGGTTTTGGTTTTTGCCTCCAGGAATGAGTTAGAGAATATTGCTTTCCTTTCAATTTCATTGAAAAGTTTAAAGAGTAGTGGCATTAAACTTACTTTATGTTTCTTGAATAATTCAGCAGTGAATCCATCGTGACTTGGGCTTTTGTTGCTAAGTTTTTAACTACATTTTCAATCTCATTAACTGATTCCGTGTTACTCAGAATTTTTATCTTTTTGATTTAGCTTTGGTAATTATTATATAGAGAGGAATCTGTCCATTTCTTCTGTGTTTTCCATCCTATGAGAATAAAAGTTTTCAAAGTAGTATTCAAGATGTTCTGAATTTCCACTAGATCTGTAGTGATCTGGCCATTTTCACATCTTAATGCATGCTTTTGAGTCTTTTATTTTTTGAAAAAGTTGGTTAAGTGTTTATCGATTTTATTATTTCAAAGAAGCAACTATTCCATGCATTAATTGTATTGTTCCATGCATTAATTGTATTGAATTATTTTTTTAGTCTCCATGCATTAATTTCTGCTCTGGTCTTTATAATTTCCTTCCTTGTATGGGCCTTGGGTTTGTCTTCCTCTGCTTTTTCTAAAAGCCTGAGATGCAACATTAGACTGTTTATTCTACTTCGGTGATGTGAGAATTCACTGCTATAAATTTCCCTCCTAAGACTACTTACATTGTGCCCCATAAGTTCCAGTGTGTTGCATATCCATTCTCATTGAGCTATAGATTCTGTTTAATTTCTTCCTTAATTTCATGTGTGGCCCATTGGTTGTTTAGGAGGGTGTTATTTAATTTCCATGTGTTTATGGTTTCTGCAGTTTCTTTTGCCATTAATTTCCAATTTCATTGCACTATGGTCAGATATTATGCAAGGGATAATTTCAATTCCTTTGTATTTACTTAAGTATGTTCTATGGGCTAGCATATGGTCTATTTTAGAGAAAATCCCATGAGTACCTGAGAAGAATGCGTATTCTGTTGGTGTGGGATTGAACATACTGAAAATTATACTAAGTCCATTTGTTCACAGGTTTGGCTCTGTTATAATATTTCTTTCCTGAATTTTTTTCTAGTTGATCTGTTTCTTTGTGACAATGGGGTATTCAGGTCTCCCATTACAACTGTTACTGCTTACTCAATTTCCATGTTACATTGATGCTTACACCTGATATGCATTGGCTTATCTTTGGCAAGCTATTTTCCTGCGGTTGGTTCCCTGCTTTTCCCCTCTGTTTCATTGCTTGCTCTGCCTGGTTGTTTCCTTGTGTTGTTGTTCTTGAAATTATGATCACTTCTATCTCTGTCTAGAATATCTGTCAGGATTCTTTATACTATTATTTTGGTATTCATGAATTTCTTCAGGTTTTTCGTCATGGAAATGTTTCTTCATTAATTTTGAAGGATAGTTTTGTAAGGCATATCAGTCTGGATTGGAAGTTGTTTTCTTTCAGGACATGAAATACTTCATTCCAAGCTCTTCTTGAGTTGAGGATCTGTGTTAACAAGTTGGCCATAATTCTGATGGATTTTCCTTTAGTATGGTGATCTGTTTCTTTTCTCTAACAGTTTGCAATATACTGTGCCATATTTCTGAAATCTTGATTATTGTATATTTTGGTAAAGGTTTATTTTGGTCATGGCTGCTGAGAGTTCTACATGCTTCATTTATTTGTATGTTAAATTTTTTACCCATGTGTGGACAGTTTTCTGCCATTATCTCTGTGAGAACTTTTTGAATGGCATATGTGCTGTATTCAACTTTTTCACTGCCCTCCATCAACCACGTTATCTTCTTTGCTTCATCTTGTGGCTGATGGATTAATTTCTCATAGTATCTTGCTATTTTTAAGATATCTTTCTTTTCATGATCACTAGTTGCAATTCTGTCTTCAAGGTCTGAACTTCTCTCTTTCATTCAATCTGTTGCATATGCTTTCAATGAAGGTTTTAATCTCTTGGATTTCTATTTGGATCTGTTTAATGGATTTCATTTCCTTCCCTATGCTGGTCATTTTATGTTTCCATCATTTTTCTAAGCTCATCTATTTTTTATCTGGGTCTATTCTAATGTCTTTTTTTAAGCATTATTTCTTTTTCCTCTTGACTTTTTACTTCTGTTGCTATTATTTCAGAGCGTTCCTGTGTTTGACTTCCAACTTGATCTATTTCTTTGAGTTCTGGACTTGTCCTAGATGGGATGGGTGGCTGGGGGCCTGGGGTTGCATCTTGCTTCTGTATCTTTCCATATTCTATTTTCTCTTTTTTATTTTATTTTGTTATGTCAATACTTACCAATTTCTTATGCCAGATAGCTTTATCAACAGTGCTGAGGCTTCCCTAGGAGAAATCTGATCTTTAGGGATATCAGTGGTTCTTTATAGCCATTCCAAGAACCTAGCTCCCCACTTTGTAAAGGATGTACAGTTACTATTTGGCTCAGCACTCATTCCTTTGATTCTCGGCTGTGGTGATTATGAGCCCATATAATCACAGTGTTATCACATAAGGGAGAAAAACTGATTATAACATGCATGACATCTTGGCTAAAGCAGTACAGTTAGTAGCAACAACAGTTTCAAGTACAGCTTAACTACTGGCAAACTATGGTAACCATTAACCTGTTACTTTTGACCACAAGAGCAAACTCTGAATTTATATGTCAAAAATCAAACATATAGCATGTACTTGTCAGTGATTTTTCCCTTAACTGAGTGATTTTACCCCTCGGCATGTAGTGGGAGGGTTAAGATGGTTAGGGGATGGGATAAAGTGAGTAATGAGGTCAAATATAGTGGACCTTAGGCTGGGGGTCAAAGGATGATCATCTACAATCTGGGAAACTGGAGGACAAAAGAAGGAAAGAATGAAATAAAATGCGCAGAAGTCATGAAAAAGAGACAAATTTATTCACTTGAAAGTTTAAAGTGAAAAAGTAGTTGAGGAGAGAAAGAGGATGAATAGATGAAAACCTAAAAAGGTAAGAAACCTAACCATTGGATAAAAAGGAAAGAAATGGAAGGAGAATGAAAAAGAGAAGAGGAAAAGGAAGAAAAATTAAGGAGACCAAAGAAAGTGAGGATAGAAAAAAATCCCCAAATCAAATAACCATAAAATATAAAACAAGATGACATCCAACCTGACAGGAAAGGGATAGCCAATCAAACAAGAATAAAAACAGTAAAATATCTCAGGTGTTTACAGTTCTGTGATGGTATCCATGTGAGATCTCAGAAATGTGCTGGGCATGGAGCAGATGTTGTCCTCTGAGTGTGGGGGGCTGGGACTGGTTCTCTGTTGGTAAAATTCTATGGTCCCACAGCTGGCTCCTTGCTCCTGCCTCAGACACTTTCATGCTGCTGGTCTCACTAATCACTCTGCCCTCTAAGACAGGTGTGCACCCTGCACCCAGCCTGGTTGTCCTCGCTCTCCAGGTTCTGCTCAGTCAGCCCTCTAGAGGCGTGTGCGTTCCAGTTTTCCTGACTCTTGGGGTTCTGGCTGGTCCACCTCTAAAGGTGTGTGCACCCAAAAGATGTGTATCTTATATGCACACATATACATTTGTGTGTAAACCTTTAAAACACAAAATTAACATTACAGTGCATGGATTTTTTTTTTATTTCCATAAACATTCTCTCCATGGCATGATGACTAAGCTACATGGAACCCATCTCACAGTCAGGACCCACCTAGATCACGGATGTCCTCTGTAGAAGTGTAGGTTATTTACCAAGCTCAGTCTTCCATAGTTGCCAGGCTGCGTGGATTTCTGCAGTGTCCTCTCACAGGCAAGCCCTTTCTCAGAGAGGCACCTAGGAGCACCCAATTCCCTATTTTCCCTCCTCTTTACTGTCATCCCCCGATAGTGGGTTTCCTTTCCATCTTGAAATGCAAAGAATTCAAAACTCCTTTGGAAAATAACAAGGAAAAGATGAGGCCGGTTGGTGCAAAGACACTGGGACAGCTGTACAAACCAGCAAGCAGGCTTGGTTTTCCACCCCTCACCAGTGGGCACAGAGCAGGGACAGGCGTCTTCCTCATGCTGTTCTCCCCTCTCCGGAGGGGGCAGAGCCAAGGAAACATTTTATTCCTTCATGTCTTCCTTGCTTAATGGAGAACAGCTCTTCTGAATGGCTACACACTTCCTTCCTTCCCTGGCTCCCTCCTGTAGTCCTCATGCTGCTGTGTTCTGAAGAGAGCGTGGGGAGCTCCAGTCTTGTAGACGGCCTGGGTGAATGATGCCCTCACCCACTTTCTAATTCCCCCAATGGGGAGTAACCAACTTGGGCTGCTGGGGGCTAGTACTTGATAGGTCCTCCAGGGCTAGCAAGCTTTTGGTTCCTTTTTCAGAGGGTTCCTTCCCGGGGTTGCAACACTTGATATCCCAGCAGCAGAGGTGACTGAAGGACCAGCAGGGACGACCCTCTGGACGAGAAGCCTTGGTTGTCCTGAGTGCAGATGTGTGCTGTGGTTGCTAACTCTGTGATGTTAAGATGCACCGTGAGGAGGCACTCAGGCCATGAGCCAACGTTGCTTTTAAGTCAGAGGCCAATTTTCATGTTCCTTTAGATTGCCCTTCACTTTTTCTTTTGTCGCTTAGATCCTGTCTCAGTCACTTTCTCGTTGCCTGGACACTCGCAACTCAAAAGGGGAGAGGTTTATCTGAGCTCAGTTTTAGAACTTTCAATCCATAGTCAGCGGGCCGCAAGACAGGATGGGCATAGTGGAAAGGTCTGGAAGAGGTCAGCTGCTGAGGTGATGGCATCCAGGAAGCAGCGAGAGACAGGAGGAGCCTGGAAGGAGATGCCCTTCCAGGGCACACCCCTAGGCACCGCCCTCTCACCAGGGCCTCTCTCCTAACAGCACATTTAGCTACTGAGCTCATAAGTACACCAAACTACTGACAAGGATGGTGCCTCATGAACCAATCACCCTCCAAAAGCCCTGCCTTTGACTATAATGAGGCTCGGGGTAGACAGTCTCTTTCTAAACCATCAGACACCACTTTATGAATTCTTTTATATTCTTGCTCACTGATGCTGTACACAACAGAAATCTTTCCTATTTTGTTTGAAGAATATTTTATATATATATGTATATATATGTATATATATATATGGAGAGAGAGAAAGAAAGAGAGAGAGAGAGAGAGAGAGAGAGAGAGAGAGAGAGATGATATACCTTAATATGAAGATTCACTCTGGGAATGTGTCAGGAAATGCAGCTCCTGGCTCGAGTGTTGGTGATTCTTACTTAGTGTTCTCATAAATCCCCTGAGGCTTCTGAGAAATCAGTCTGTCTAGGATAGAAGGAAATGTTGGAAGCCCAGAAGAGCCACACTGAGGAGAGGCTGGGCTACGACTCTGGTTAGCCTCAAAACTAAAACTCAGGGTCTTGGGTACTTTCTGTTTCTTCAGGGTAGGTATTTCACTTGCTTGACATCAAGTAGGTAGAGTTGAAGCAAAGCATTAATGTCATTTGCCAAATTCAACTAAATTCTAACATTTATTTGTGGTCCAGTTTATTTAAAGGTATCATTATATTTTTAAAAATAAAAAAAAAAACCCACTACATGCTGGTGAGTATAAGGACAAGTAAACTATTAGACCCTAAAGGGACAAATAGTGTAAATTGTCAGTGCAAACTTGAGAGCATTTAGCTACACTGAGGAATTGTGGTATAAGTGATTCCAGCCCTGAGTAAACAGCTGTACCTGTACATAAAGCAACACATGCTCATTCCAGTCTGGTTTACAACACGGGAAACCAGTGTTAAGGGTCCTGGAACACAGTCAGGGGAGCTCTTGTAGCAATCAAAATGAATAAATAAGAGCTGCATGAATCAATGCCAACAATTCTAACAAATGGCCAATAAGTTAGGGAAATACGGAATTTTGACATCTTTCTAATATTTTTAAATCTTTTTAAAATAATTATTTAATAATTATTAATTTATTAATTTAATAATTTTAATAATACTATCTACTATTCACAGGTATATGTTACTTCCACAGTAGAAGTGGTACAGTGTAACACAATGTATTTATCAGTATCTGCCTTGTGGAGGCTCTATGATAGGGTGAGCAAAGTAAATTAGGAGGGAAAAAAGATAAAAATTCAAATTTGTTCAGTTTTTTGAACAAATAAATGTTGACTATCTGAATGATTAGAAACTTTCAAAATCAGTTTTAAAAGATACTGATTTAGTTATGCTACCTGTAAACTAAATAATAAGTCTTCCTATTTCAAAATTGCTTTAGAGTTACAAGATCTTCCACCTACTCTGTATCCTCCAAATAATTCTGAAGTAGGCATGG
This sequence comes from Cavia porcellus, assembly GCF_034190915.1. Classification (NCBI taxonomy): domain Eukaryota; kingdom Metazoa; phylum Chordata; class Mammalia; order Rodentia; family Caviidae; genus Cavia; species Cavia porcellus. The sequence goes on along the minus strand of NW_026947504.1, from coordinate 35,867,128 downwards.
GAATCACTACCACCTGTGAGGATACTGAAGTTTTAGAGACTTGGGTGCTAGGGACTTGCCTAAGATTACACAGCCATGAAAAGGTAGTCAGGACTCAGACCCAGGCTCCCAATGGTGCATCTTCTGCCTATCATTCAACACCATTCAAGGCATTTGTACTTCAAGGAGCATTTCAGAGCCTTTTATTGCATGGTCCTTCTAGCATTTTGCCAGTGACAGTATGAGTTCCCATCTGTCAGACTGGGAAACTGACATAGATACAGCATTTTAGCAAAGCAGTGCTAAAACTTACACTGCTACCCATTAATTCTTGATTCATTTGATTTATTTTTAAGTGGTTATTAACTTTCTAGGTTCTTAAAACTAGTATTTATAATTTATAATCCAATTCCTACAAATACTCTCACATAGCATAATTTTTTCACTGCAAGATTATCTATAACTAATTAGAGAGGAGAACTCTAAATGATTAACAATACGACAAGGAACAGGCCATGCGGCTGAAGAAGATATTAATGGTTTCTTCGTGAAGGCTACAGCCATACATAAGAAGCTCACAACCCAAGCCAACACTTAGCCAGAGCGCGTGTGCTTTGGTGGCCGGCCGGCTGTTTATGGTCAGTGTCCATCTTGAATAGCTAGTACTCATACCTGCTGGGTTACTACCTGTGCTGTAATAGGTAAATGTGTTCAATATTACCCTAATAATGATGCCACTTTAAAAAGGAAAAAGCAGAAGTCCAACTATGATTACATCACAGAGATAAGCGCATACCTATATTTCTCCTAGCACCTCTATGTATATATATGTATATATATTTAGATATATATCTAATATATATCTATATAATGATATATATCATATATCTATGATCCCAATAGTATATTACAATTTGACTTCTATACATAAAAATAAAACATTTATATGCAACCAAGGACTTGGTTAAAATTTCTGGTGTTTCCCCTTCTGCATTATAAATGTACACAATCTTTGAGTGGTTTTACAATGTGGAAAGTGAAGATTGGAACGTCTTGTCTCTCCCGAATAGCCAATTTGTGATCCTGTCCCGCCCTTTTACTCTGCTCCACTCCACCAGAGGGCTCAGTCTCTGTGAAGACAGTGAAAGGTGATGCCCTGCTGAAAGAGGACACTCACTAGCTCTGCTCTGTATCGGGTGATAAGATCATTGCACTGTGCGTGTTTTATGCATCTCCATTTTGCTAAGGGTACTGCAAATTCTACAGTGATAAGGAAAGACAAAATGCTATCAGCTTCTTTTAATGAACTTCTGATCCTCTTATATCTCCAGGTCACTCATGTCTGTTTTTTCCTATTGGGCTGCTATAGAAACTGACACATCTTTTCGAGGCTGAAAAAGATGCTTATGCTATCAGAAAGAGTCCAGCTTCATCACATTTAGATAAACCTTTAAAATCTTATAAACCTTTGTGATACTATAACATTTTATTTTTATCAACCTTCCTAAGCATGAGAATTCATCCATGCAATCCAGAGGAATGAAACTGAAACGCTAAAAATGAGGTCCAGGTTTCCTGTTATAGACCTGTAAATGCTCAGGATTCATTTTATTCCATCAGCAGGAGGCGGCATCCGTTAAACTTACCATCTGTTCTACTTACCACACAGAAAGACATTATTTTAATGTAACTTACATTTTGTGTTAACAGCTATTTTTTCCTTCTCATTGTGAAGTGATTGGTTTAACAAACTGTAGACTCAAAATATAAGTGAAAACAAAAGGTTATAAACCATGGAGCAGAATCATAAAGAAAACAGAATTCTACACTTTGTAATAGTTAACGTATCAGTCCAGCTCAACGTGTTAAAAAATTTCAAGCTGTGTAACTCTATAAAACAATTATATAAGCAAAACATACAGCACATGTCAGATTATCATGATAATCTGAATTATTCTCATGTACTACTTCTACTAAAACTTCAAGTAGTATTTTAATATTTTGGCTTTTTGTCTTGTATCCTAATAGCTGTGCAGAAATCTCATTCAGCACTATGAATGAAAAGTATATGAGTTGTGAAATTGATTCTGAATAAATTATACTGTGAGAGGGGTAACAGTTAACTGATTTAGGCAGTGGTGGGACTTGCTCTACTTAATGATGTACAAGACAGAGGCCAAGGATATAGCTCAGCAGCACAAGCACCTGCCTGGTAAGCACAAGGACACGAGTTCAATTTCCAGTACTGGAAAAAACAACTAATGCACAACATGATGGGCTTTTAATTTGTTTATATTTCCAGTAAGAATATGAACTTCTACAACATTACAGGAAAGATATGTAAAATGATGCTATAAATTAATTTATGTTGTTTTCAATACCTGGAAAGCATTTGCAAATTGAAGAGTAACCAAGTAAATGAACTCAGGTATTTTGGAATAATAATAGTTCATGACAAAAATTACTTTTCTCATGAATCTTATGTATTCTCAATAACAAATTTACTTTCTATAAAACTAGTCTACAAAATGTAATAATATTTTGTTTTTCCTCATCTTGATAGTCACTAGCTATTGAGTAATGAAAAAAAGACCAAGTTTGAACAACACAGTATTAAGAACCTGAACTCTTATATCTGAGTATACCAATATTCACTACCCCCAGAGCCTTCCAAATAGAAAAATTGTTTTAGGTAATCATGGCTGATTTTTCTACCAGCCACCTCAATACTGTTATGACTCTTAAAAAGTTTTTAGCTGAACACTGAGGAGTATGGGCTAGTAATAGTGCTCTATCTTTCTTCCCATTCCTACTCAAAGAAATTGGAAGGATTTAAAATGTTAGAAAATGTGGTGTACCTGGTCCCTTTCAACTGAACTAGAGCAGGTGATGGATACAGTAAATTCATTGGTGTGATTATTATACAATGTATACATATATCAAAATGTTATGATTTTTATCTAAAATGTTCCCCAAAAGTTTCATACTCAGAGGTGGGATCTAGTTGGCAGAAAAACTGTCAACATTTTGCCAGTGTTCTCAGACTAGATAAGAAACTGAGAGTAAGTGTAGTACATAAAATAATCTGGCAGAGGAAATTTTAAAGCAGCCTAACATTTAGGCTGTAGCATGGGTACTGTTGGTTGTTTTTAGCCAGATTTACAGTAATAATCAGGAGCAAAAATCAGACCAGAAGAGTTTGCTTTTCATCAGAAAGCAAGCACCTGCAAGCTTAGGGCAAAGGAAAACTTGGTTGCTACAAAGATTAATTATCAATAAGAAGTCAAACATTCTGCATCAGAGCAATAGGAAAGATATCTTGAAACATATCAGAAGTCAGCAGGGCTCTACCTTTCACTGGCTCAATGGTGCAAAATTGTACCATTCATTGGATCAAGACTGACTCCCTTAATTTGAGAAGAGAGTCCTTATGATGTCTGCTTGAGAAGGACAACGTAGTAAACCAGTTCTGTGGGATTCATTTCACTGTACTCTGCTATCTGGACTCTCATACTTCTAATCAAAGGGTCCCTGGTTACTGCTCAAGCTGGTACAGACCTTAGTATCATCTGTGTGGTGCTTGTTTTTCAGGAATGTAGAGTACAAGAGTTATGGGGCCATAAAGGCTTCCATCCAGATTTTAGAGGAAGGACAGGTAGTGTACTCTTGAGAGGCCAGAGCATGAGAGAATCAAGCTGAAAATGTAATGGAGAGCCCAGGAAGTTGTTGATTCCAGAAACATGGAATGTTAGCCAAGAAAGGTTGCAGGCAGGGAATATAGCCAGACCAACAAAGAAGCTATGTGGGTTGTAACAGGCAAAACCACAGGATAGCGGCAGGGCTGCACAACCTCTCTGGAACTGACATACCACTACATCCTGTGCCAGGTATTGGACACACAACTACAGGATTTAATGTTTGTTGTGCTTGGTTTGGGTCTTGATTTGATCCAATTTCTGTCTACACAGCTATTCTTCTTTTTTCTGGAATGACAATGTTTGCTCTGCCATGTGATGCAGAAAGTGTTTAAGCACCTTTTTTGTTTTCTACAATGGCTCACATCTAAGAGTTTGCCTTGAGTCTCAGAGGAGAGTTTAGCATTGGACTTTTCAGCAATGCTGCAACTGTTAACACTCTGGTGACTCTTAAGAGATGGACCAAAAGCATTTTGTATAATGATATGGACATGATCCTTTTGGAGGCCCAGGGTGGAATGTTATGATTTAGATCTAAAATGCTGTCCCCAAAAGTCTTATATGGAGGGAGTGCCTGGCTAGACAAGGTAGGTGACTGGCACGTGATTTGGAAGGGTATATTATGTCCCAGGCTCCTCTCTTCTCTACCTCTTAGCCACCATATCTTTTTCTCTCCCAAGCTCCTCTACCATGTGTTTTCTGCCTTGGTGCCAAGTAATGATCGACTAAATCCTCTGAAAACTGTGATCCAAGATGTACCTCTCTTCCTTTAAATTGCAGGTATCATGGTGCTACCACCTGGAAAGTGACAAATACATAAACCATCGTGCCCCATAAATATGTCCAGTTGTTGTGTCAATTAAAAACAAGAGAAAGAAAAGATAGAGGATGAGAACTGGAGAGGAGTAGAGGAGAGAAGAGTGGGGTACCATAGGTCACTCAGCAAGTATAAACAGCAGACCCAGAGAAGAGGTAGAGAGGGACTGAGCCAGGACCAGTGGCTGGCTGGGGTTGTCAACCAATAAGGATAACTCCACAGCCAAGCACTGTTCCCTTTCTGGAAATGACAGCAAATGGAAAAAAGTTGTTATGGAAGGGTCTTCAGGACCCCTGTAAAGTGTTTGAAGCTCTAACGTTGTATGAGAAGAGGTAGGAAGGTTGAGAGATGGTAACAGAGTACAGGCTGTCCCCCCAGAATTCTCAAGAGGGGAGTGGAATATGCCAATTTGTTCCGGATTTATATATTTGTGGGTGGCTAGTTAAAAACTATGAGTTAATTCTCTCAGGTGGGTATTGTTTTCTAGCTACTAGGGTTTTCTCAAGCTGTTAACAGGTTAATGATAATGATGTGGTGATTTCCCTATCTTGTCTCCACAGCAATTCAGTGTACTGCACTCAGGACCCACCAGAACTGAAGCTTTTGTCAAAAGCTTGCAGGCATGAAGACAAAGACCAGGAGGTCACTGATACAGATAGCATTATACAATCCTTCTGTGACAAAACATAGTGTGTAAACCTAAAGTTCAGAGGAGTTAGGGCTTTCTGTCAGGTCACACAAAAAATGGATGCATCCTCTTCATACTCAGCCACCCAGATAAGAAAACTAAAGAACTGTTTACCATATTACATTTAGGAACTCCTTTACAACCATGGAAGACAGTCTTTAGAATGACACCCAAGGATCCCCACTTCCTGTTATGCTCTTGTGTGAACCTTCACTTCAAGACATTGGGCTGGACTTATCAGAGCTTCTAACAAAAATAGCAGAACAGAGTAGAATGCTGAAATGACTATCCTGAAATAAGGCTAAAGAAGATTGTGGTCTCTGTCTTGTGGGCTTTCTATCTCTCTTTCTTATTTAATTCTGCCATGTCATCAGGCATCCCTGTGAAAGGTCTGTGTAGTTGGGAAAGGTTTCCAGCAAGCAGAAAATGAGGAACTGAGGAGACCTTCAGTCCAAAAGCTCCCAATGAACTAAATTCTGCCACAGAATAAGAGCAAACTTCAAAATGGGTCTTTTGTCACTGCAGACTCATAAGACTACATTGCCCTGCCTGACAGTTTGTCTGCAACCTAATGAAAGAGTCTTAGTGAGAATCAACCAGCTACATTGCACCAGTGTTCATGACCCTAAAAACTGTGTGAGATGACAAACGATTATTTTTTGAAGAACTTATGTTTTGGGGCCATTTTTTTCAGTGCTACAGGTCAAATCCAGGGATTTGTATATGTTAGGCAAGTGTTGAGCTATAGCTAAGCCCAAGTTTTTGGGTATTGTGAAACTTAGCAGCAGATGCTAAGGGATTTTTCCAGGTCACACTCTTATCAGCTTCGTAAGTCCATCAGGTGTTTTTCCAGTTGAGCATTCCAGATCATTTTTTTAATGGGAGAATCTTTTTAACATTCTTAGAAGAAACTCCGCTGTATCCTAACTGCTCAGAAGAAAGTTATTATGGTGAGTTTCAGAAGTATTTGTGAGGGAAACTGCTTAGAAAACAAATCATCACTATAAGTTTAACCACAGGGCTAAGAGCACCATACATACAAAATCTCAAATATATATCTGATATAAAGGAAATACCCGATTTCAGTTCTAGAGTCTGACAGATACCTGTGACTATAGAAATTACCACTATTAAGTAGATACAGGTTTTTGTTTTATCAATATTATTTTCCAAGGAGAGAAACTGACATTTGGATATTGCAAGGTGTCAACCATTAATTTAACCTATACACATCATAGCCTTGGTAGACGAACACGAGGCTCTTTCTGAATGTACTTCATTGATGGTTAATGAATATGTCTTAGAATCAACAGCACAGCAGATTCAGCTTTGACCCTGTGACTTTTAGCCTTTATTTGAATTCCTTTTATTTGAATTCATCACCTTGCTAAACAAGAATATTTGCAACAGTAATGGCTACTAGCTAGTCCTTAGTTTGAAATCTCACTGGACCTTTTCCACCACTATTGACTACCACAACAATAACTTCTCAAAAGTTCAGTTGTTCTTATGCTCAGTGAACAAACACATTTTGCACACAATACTAGATACTAAAGTGTGTTAAGCATATTGTACAAGTGTTTTGATTATTTTACCTTTAAAACAATCCTGCAACGTGGAGATTATTGTGTTTTCCTTGGCTAGGTAGGAGAGCAGTGAGCTCAAGTCTGTGTAGCATCAATCCTCTTTACTCAATTTCACCAAGAAATGTACATGTTACAGACCAAGTGTTGTTAGGTTTCATTCTGACAGTCATATTTGCATAGGTAGTAAACAGCCTTTTTTATTGGATAATTTATTTGTCTCAGGTTCCAAGTAATAGTTTACTCTCCTTCCGTATGTACAAAAACTGAGGAGGACTGATTTGGGGTTAGAAAATGGCAAATACTGTGTAATTCTAAAATAATGATGGCAGTTGCTAATGTTCAGTGCATGAGAATCCATAATATCAATTCCTTGGTTATTTTTCTTTAAAATGTGTTTGAAGAGCTAAAATCTTTGGGTAAAGAAATGAGAGCAAAATCTGACTTAAATTATAGTAACTGCAACTCAAGACTTAATTCTCAAATTTATTTTTCAAATGATCTGGTTTTAAATTGAACAAGAAGCACGCCCAGTGTAAGTATCAGTATTAAAAATAAGAGATGGAATTTCCCAATTTCTAAAGTTCTGGTATGTCCACAATATCTGCATCTTATACTGTACACTCAAATAAAGGCAAAGCATACTTAGAGGTTATGTTTCTTTATTATAAAGGTGTTGGCACTCCTGGAGAAAGGTAAAGATCATTTGGCACTTTAATTACATAGTGTTATATATTGAAACCAGGTACATAACAAACCACTATCACCATCACCAAAAAAGTTTTATAATAAAGGCAGAAGAATTTATATGACCGTAGGAGACACAGCAGGTAAGAACATTGGCTAGAGTCAGACAAAAGTTGTTACATGAGGAAATAATTTAAATTTAGGCATTTTTTTCTATTTCAAGGCTTGTTTCACATACTACTATGAGTTGGCTTTGTTTATTTCCAAAACTATTTATGTTGTTCATGCTTATTATTACAATTATTCAATTTAACTGACATATACTGCTGAAATTTAGGTGCACAGAGATTTCTATGAAGAAGAGATTGAGTGCTTTAAAAAGACATAACACAGGCAAGGTGCAGGAAAAATTTTCTATGGATCTTATAAGTTTGCAGGGTAGCACAGGTGAATAGTGTAACACATTTCTTTGAAGTAGGTGAGCATTTTCCAGACTACTTCAAACACATCATTACAAGCTTCCTCAGCTAAAAAGAAAGCTGAAATGGAAATTATAAATGCCCTTGGTATCAAAATATTTATGCAGTCATATTTATACATTTTAAGATAAAAATAAAACATTTAAAATAATGTAAATTTTATCCTTTTTTGTAATGCTTTGCTATAGTTGCAATAGTAATTATTATTTTTGTTATTGCTATTCTGTGTAATCTTTGATAAAAATTGACAGCCTAACAATCAAGAGCAACTCAACAAAGTTGTTTTAAAGCCATTCGGTAACCTTCAAGGATGCAACCAAGAGTGCCAAGAGAAGCACATAACCTTCCACAATTATTTCTCTTAAATGTGTTCCTTACCAGGAAACCTCTAGAAAGTTGACCGGAGTAGACAGACTCGAAGGAGTGGTCCTGCTTCTATAACATCAGGCTCCTAGTATTTATACTCTACATAATCTCCTTATCTGGAGCACAGGTAGGATCTACGACTTGCTTAAAACCAACAGAACATAGAAAAGGTGATGGGATACTGCTCCCATGGTTAGGTTAGTTTATATGTATCTCTATCTCAGATTGGAATAAGAGATTTCTTTCACTAACTTCAAAAAGAAGAGGTTATGGAAGGCTATGTGGCAAGGGTAACCCCTAAGAACTACAAGAGGTACTAGGAGCTGGGTGCCTCTAGATGACAATAAATGAAAACCGGGGACCCTCAGCTGTATAACTACAAACAAATCAATCCTACCAACAAACTAAACGAGATGGAAATGGATTCCTTCCCAGCTGAGACACCAGATGAGGATGTAAACTAGTCACAGCTTGACATCAGCTTTCAGAGGCCCCAAGACACCATGCTGGACTTTTGACACAGAGAACAGAGGCATAATGTGTGTAAGTTATTAGTTTGTGCAATTTGTTACACTAGGAAGTTAATACTCTTACTTTTCTATGGTTACACCTGTTTTCTTTCCCTCACACTGGATTATGAATTACTTGAAAGACAAAAATAGTGTCTTGATTTACCTTCCCTCTGCCACGTTCTATACTGGTCCAACACACAGGCAATCAGTAAGTGAATAAAAAATTCAGCAAACTGTTGAAAGAATAGAGTGCTTCATTATTTCACTACAGATGCCAACTACCATTGAACCATTGCTTTTTGCCTCTTATAGCTCTTGGTTAATCAACGTGCTAAGAACACTGGAACTATTTTCTAAGTAAGTAATTTATCTTCATTAATATGGAGCTACAGTCCTATTTTCCCGTCACACTGTTTGATTAGGTCCTTCTGGAATATTTAGTGGAATTCTCTGTGGTTTTCACTGGTCTATAGAATTTTGTGTCAACAGCTACTTCAATGAGCTAGCTATTTCTTTCTAATTATTTCATATGCGAGGTATCAATTCCTGAGGCACCCCATTAGCTTCTATAAGGAAATTTTGTGTAAATTTCTTTTCTCTGAACCAAACCAATTGAAATTCATGTGAGAACTTATTTCTTGTTCTGTGATTAGCAATAATAATCGTATTTAGACTTTTAAATGTTCAAAGAACTTCATAGCAATTATCTTATCTGTGTGATACCCAATGGTGACTAGTTACATAAGCCCCATTTGTTGATTTAAAAAATAGAGGCATAAAAATATTTTGCAAGTTACTATGGATTTTGAACAACTTATTAAAGATTTAAATATGGAGTACTATATTTTTTTAAGAAGAGTAAAGACAGATCTGCTGTCTGTCTTATTAAATTTTGAGTTTCCCATAGATTTATCTATGTTTTCCATTTGATTTTTTTGGCTTGTATTGCTACACTCACAAAAGCTGAGCATAACAAGCCTTTATCATTTCACACCTAGAAAAAGACCACAGCTTTCTGTTTGTCTAAGTGTCTGCAGCTTATCCCAACCCTTAGGGAGCCAATACAGGACTTAGAGACTGTCTTGCTATGCTCTATCTTTCTACTGCTGGGACCCTAAGGTGAATTTCCTCTGCCTGTTACTCAAGGTACAAACATGTCATCTTGGTTAAAGATCCTACAAGATACTTCACTTACCTTCCTTGCCAACCTATACCCTTTGTTAATTTTTCCTTCTTTCATAGCCAGGAATTCTCTGCATGAACTAGGATAAACTGCTGTTCATCCCTGTAAGCAAAACTTCCTCTCCCCATGTTTAACTTGCTATCTTCTCAAGGAATCATGTCCACTGGGCTCCTGTCTGCCAACCTGAATTCTCTCCCTTTCTGTAAAAGAAGATACAATAATCACCTCATGATTAACTTTATCCTACCAGCCTTAGTGATTCCACCCTCATAAACCTGAACTTCTCCCATTTGCTTGCATTTATTCACAGTTTTAGGTCCATAGCATCAACATCACCAAGGAATTTAAAAGAAACACAAAACCTCAGCTCTCCTGCAAATACCGTCAGTCAACTGTTCTAACAAGCCCTATGCATCATTGTGATGTACTCTAAAGATTGAGAAGTTTATAAATATAATAAATAAATTTAAAATCACAAACATATACATACAGTCATCTAAATTATATATTACTAGACAGATCCCAAATTAGACTGCAACCTGTTTAGATAGCAGAAAGCATGTGCTAAAATGTAAGTAGTATTATGACTGTTTTTATACATCCATATAATAGTATTTTGCATGTATTTTATACATGCCACATATTTGACTGAATGTCATTCATCTTGTCATCTTTTTATGCCATCTTAGTTCATTATCATTCAAGTATCCAACTTAAATGATAATACTTCTGTACACAAACTTCATGGTCCTGAGGCTCCATGGGGTTATGCTTTTGCAAGCCAACCCTGAGGGCTGCTGGGCTGCAGCTGCACTGTGTTTTTTAAATGTCACAATGGCATTTGCAGGTTGTAACTCTTGTCTGGGATGTCTTTCAGTGCTCCTGCCTACCTAGATACTTTGCATGTATTCTTCAGGGCCATTTCCAGAAAGCTTTTCTGATCCTTCCCTCCATCATAGTGAGATTCTCCTCTTGGGTACCTTCTGTCTAATCTTATTCTGCATGTCTACCCATCTATCTGCCCCACTGCACTGTAAACACCTGACGTGAGATTCTCACTGTATTGCCAATGTATGTCATATAGCTGGTGCTCAACATTTTTAGGCTGGAAAAAACAATTGGCCAAGTTTTGATGTTAAGTTTCCTGTGGTTCAACATCTTCAGGTAAACATGAATATAAGCTATTTCAACAATGTAGTTCAGAATAAAATGCAACTCATCTCTGTTGTCTACAGGGGGCAGAGAAGACCCCTGAGAACTGTTTCTGTACTTTCCTAATTCTGAGTGCCCATCAATACATATTTTCACGGGAGGTATCCAGTAATCCAGAAACATAATGTCAGATTAGAGTGTGCCAGAGAACAGACTTGGTTATATTTTCAAGGACAACCTGCAGACCACAGGACAATTTGTATCCTGCTGCTTCCCAGAAGGAAGTTTTCTTGACTCCCCACCACATGGTTCATTTAAAAGTAAGCATGCTGGAATTTCTTCCTTCTATCTGCCTATACTTTGGAATGTATTCAGCAACCCCTCTCTACCCTCCTACCTCTCGTCAGTGAATCTGTATCTTAACTATTCTGAACAGTGCTGTTACAAAAGTTTATTATGTATCTGAAAAATAACTAGAAGAGAGGAAGATAAAGTTTCCCAACACAAAGCGATGTTAGTTATCCTGACTTGATCATTACATGTTTCACGCATGTATTGATTTATCACATTGGCCCTCATAATATGTGTCATTTAAAAATAATAGTAATAATATATAATACTATATAAAAATAATAACAATAATAGCAAAACTATAAATGAAAAATTTTTAAAATAAGGCAGATTGCCAGTAATCACACTCCACAGAGGAAAAAAGTTTCCTTTTTTTTTTTTTTTTTTTTTTGGTCTTTTTCCTTCTTATCAGTACCAGGGATGAACTCACGACTGCCTGCTTGCAAGGCAGGCGCTTATGCCACTGAGCTAAATCCCCAGCCCCCCAAAAAGTTCATTTTCTATGGATGCTAGCTTATCACCTACCAGGGAATTGGGGCAGGCAGAGGTGAAAAACAAGCAAACCAACAACTGCCTTGCTTGGATCATCTTCCAGGCCAGTGAGCCCTCGCAGCACTACAAAGGACCAGGAACAACTTGTTCAGAACACCCCCCAGCATTAGCGACTTGGTTTCCTACAAAAGGAAGACTTTCCAAAAATAGCTCTAGCCTTTCGGACTGATTTCTGTTCTCCTTCACTACTCTGGCATGCTGTCTGACAGGACATGAGACTGCAGAGAAGCCAACCTCACCGCAAAGTCATGTTTGCACTGGCTACAAGTTTGTGAGCAGTGCCAGGAACTGCTGGGTGCTGGGAGTGGCCCTGAGATCCTTCAGCGGCAAGCCATCCCTGGGAGGAGACTGCCTTCACCTTCTGGGGGCAGCAGTCTCTGCAAACCTCATCCTTAACAGTCTGAAGCTTCTAAATTTAACCTTTTTTTCTCCATTTACTCTGAAATGAGGATCTTTGCATTTAAGAAACTGTTTATTCTGATGAAATCAGGAGAGATCTTATGCATATATTCATAAATAAACTTTCTATGTTGATGAAGAAAGTTAAAATGAGTATTTAAAATGGTATCTGGGTACCCGTTCCCAGTTAGTGTCTCAACCATGAAAATACAAGATGAGAGCCAACACCAAGATCCATGACTGAAGACAGCCTAACGTTTAAACCAAATGTCTGAGGAAATAGCTGCTATTACACAGCAGGTAACACTTAAAAACTAACCTAGAAACACTGGCTGGCAGAGAGAGGGCCCCAGGAAGGGGAAGAGAGTGACTCCTTTCCCCCCATGCACCCACTATCTTAGAAACCCAGGACCTCTACACCAAGCAAAAATTTAAGCACACAAAAACAAGGAAATTATGACACAAAATGCCTAAGGATAAGCATTGAAAGCAGATAAAACAAATACGAATCTAAATTAATCTGGTGCATATTTGCAACATTTTTTCATATGATGTAAGAAAATACAGTGATTACTTAGACCTGAAACTACAAAGTCCAAGTATAAGTAAAGTAAAACGAACCAGGCGTGGCGGTGCACGCCTGTAATCCCAGCACTGCGGGGCAGGCAGAAGGACTGCTGCAAGTCTGAGGCCAGTCTCAATTACACACAACTTCAAAACTAGTCTGAACTATCTGAAAAGATCCTTTTAGAAAGAAAAAGAAACAAAGAAAAAAGTAAAAGGACAGCAAATTCCTTGTCTCAAACCAGCCTGACTCAGTAAAAAAAGAAAACATAGTCATCAATAGAAATTAAATTTGATATTATATTAGATATCACATTAGACATTAGAATTCAGCAGTACAATAAACATCTCAAATGGATGGAAACAGATCATTCTGCATGCTGGTTTAGGACCCCTAGCCAACAATTTAGTATAAACTTAGAGCGTTGCCTTAGAAAATCACCAAATTAATTCTAGTTAGCTTTAACAATTTAAATGCAATGACTGTAGAGTACTAGAAGAAAACAGAAGTGTGTATGTATAAAATTTTCTGAGCATGATCTCAATGCAACATTCAAGAAAAAAGCTGATAATGAGTAATATCAAGGGCTTGAATAAATTTTCATGCTGGAATTTTCTCATGTGTAAGACACAATACTAAAACACCCTGCCACACTAGAGTAGATTTGTGTGAACATACATGTGAGCACAGGTTATGTAACAGCACACATCAGGTATCTAGCAAAACTCTGAGAATGTGAGAAGTCCCCAGAAAATTAAAAGGGGGACACTAGAAGCAACTGCACTTCATATATTCATGAACATGAGCAGTACTTACTACACGTTACTGGGGGGCAGTTTCCAAAGCACCTGTTTAAAAAAAGGAAAATGACTCTGAAACTTACAAAACAATCTTAATTTTTCTTTCTTAAATAAGAATTTTTTCATCCTACTTATTGCAAAATATTCCTATACATATTGAGCACCCTAATCTGAAAATTCAAATTCTAAAATGCACCAAAATCCAAAACATCATAAGCATAAAAATGACACCACAAAAGGAAAATTACACAACACTAAGCTTTATGACGTACACACAGTTATTAAAAATATCATATAAAATTACCTTCAGTCTAGATTTCAATACTCATAGAACAAAAATGAATGTATGTTTGGACTTGGTTCCCACCACCAGTGTATCTCATTATGTATATAGAAAGCCTGAGGAAATCTAAAATCTGAAATACTTCTAGTCCTAAGCATTTTGCATAAGGGATACTCAAAACTGTAGATCTGACTCATTTTTAGTAAAACTGCTTATGTGGGGGTCATGTGTGTATGTGTGTGCACGTGTGTGTGTGTGTGTGTGTGTGTGTGTGTGTGTGTGTGAGAGACTTGACACTGAATTGGGCTTTTTGCACTGAGTCATACCCCTGCTCCCCACCCCCATTCTTTGAGACTGAATCCCACTAAGTCACCAAACTGCCCAGGCTGGGCATGAACTTGTCACCCTCCTGCCCAGGCTACCTAGAGTACTGGAAGTCAGATACATGCCACCATGTTCAGGTGCTCCGTGGTATTTTAAAGGGCTTTGTGTTAACTTTGGCTGTTTTCAAAAATAGCTTTACTGAGATGTAATTCATATGCTATAAACTTCGCCATTTAAAGAAATAATCCAATGGGCTTTCGAGTATCTACAGAGTTGTAAAACTATCACTATCATCTAATTTTAGAACATTTTCATCATCTCCAAAAAAAGCCCTGCTTCGTTAGTCATCACCTATCCCAGAAGCCCCCTTATTAATTTTTAGTTTAAGTTTAGTCTTTCCTGCCTTGTGCTTAGTTTATAAAGTATGTATTTATGGATGTGTATTTCAGAATTACAGAGGATTCTGGGAAGGCGATGGAGCAGGAAGTAGGGGGCAGAATTTCTCCCCACAGAGGCAACAAGCGCACAGGCCCTTTCTGCCTGATGGAACTATTTTAGAACTCTGGAGTCTACTGAAGGCTTCAAACTTTCAGGAGAAGATATGGATGGGAAACTCAGCTGTTTTTGAGTCAACCTCTTACCATAGTATTGTTATCCATTCCGCACCCCCCAGCCCCAGGGCAGAGGTGCACACACATTCCTGGGGTAACCTGCACACTGACTGCAGGAGTCTGGGTGGCCAAATGAGACCTCAGGCTCCAAATTTTGCAGTTCTGTGCTCTGATCTCCTGCTGCTCTCCATTATAGGAGTGTGGATGACAAAGACAGTGGCCATAATTCCACTTCCTCACAGTGTTTGAAGCCCTTTCCTCTCTGGTTGAAATAAATTCTATGTCTAAAGAGTTTTTAATTTTTTTGTTTTTCTGATTTCCTTCTTTGGGGGCTCGACATCGAATGTTAGGCGATCTAATGGCAAAAGCATGTATGGATGGTTTAGAAATTCACTGTACATACCTTAAGGAAGGCAGAGGCTCAAAAAAGACCTAAGGGAACCTTGTGGTTAGTTATGCCACAGGCGGCTGGCCCTGAGACAGCCTACAGTGGTCCAAAACCAAAAGCCAAAATAAAAACAAAACCAGAGACAGTAGGAAAACAGGCAGAAAATGACATACAGAATTACCACATTACCTTTTCTTGTTTTTAGAATTACTATATTATTAGATTCAAATGTCTAATTTTCAACAAAACAAAGTATCACAGGCCACACAGGAAAGCACACTGCATGCCAAGGTAAAATAAATCAACAAAACCTGTTCCTGCTTTTTAACTATACCAGCAGAACTACTGGACACAGTCTTTAAAACAACTGTTTGCTTTTAAATTTAGTTTTATCTCCTCATGTTTTCTGTATATAAGGACGGTATTCTTTGTGGCGAAGTAGTGCATACACACAACACACCTTAACTCTTTTTCATCCCCTTCCCTCTGCTTCCTTCCTTCTTCTACCTCTTGAATCCCTTGACTTGTTAAAAAAAATCTCATTTTCTACTATCTTTCATTTTGCTCTTTATTTATGTATTAGGTATCTCATATAAGAGATACCACATGATACTGAAGTTTATGTGTCTGATTTATTTCGCTTAACATTATGATCTCAAAGTACAATTGTAAAACATGGACAGGAATGTGTTACTGCAATATCATGTATTTAACCTTTTTGGTAAGACATCCAGAAGGGATAGCTGGATCAAAGGGGATTTATGATTTTAATTTATGAAGAATCCATACTAATCTCTGTAGTGGGTGCACTAATTTACCTTCTACTAACAATGTGGAACAGTGCCTTTCCCCCCACAACCTCTCCAGCATTTGTTATTATTTGATTTTTTTAATGATAGCCATTCATTCTAGAATAAGGTGGGCTTTAATTTGCATCTCTCTAGTGGTCAGAGATGCTGAACACTTTTTCATGTATATATTGGCTATTTGTACTTTCTCTGAGGACTAGCCATTTTAGTTGACCATTTTTTTTTTACTGGATCTTACATTTGGGGATTTTTATATTTTTTGAGTTCTTTATGTAGTCTAGATGTTAATCTTCTATCCAAGGAATAAGCTGGTAATCTTTTTTTTCCATTCTGTGGGTTGCTCTGCACTCTGTTGGTTGTTTCCTTTGCTGTGCAGAAGGGTTTTAATTTGATTAGATTTCATTTATTGATTCTTGATGCTATTTCTTGTGCGAGTAAGACTCTGCTCAGAAAGTCCTTGTCTACACCTATGTCTTGAAGAATCCCACCTATTTTATCTATCAGGTTAAGTATTTCTATTTTAACATTTAGCTCTTTGATCCATTTTGACTATGGTGAAAAATGCAGACATAGATTCATTCCTCTCTGAGTGGATACCAGTTTTCCCAGCACCATTTGGTAACAAGGCCATCTTTCCTCCAGCGTGTGTTTCTGCAACTTTGTCAAAGATCAGAAGGCTGAATGTACCTGGATGAACTCCAAGAGATCCACACCAAGAAACACTATGGCCACATTGTCGAAAGACAAAGGCCAAAAGAGAATATTAGATGCACTAAGAAATAAGTGATTCATCACATCCAATGAATTCCTAACGAGATTACTAGATTTCTAGGCAGAAATGCTGAAGGCAGAAGGCGGTGGGATGATACATTCATCATGCTAAAAGGAAAAAAAAATGTCAACCAAGAGTTCTTGTAAGGACATAGGCAAAAAATGCTCTTTCTGCACTGTGATAGTCAACATAACACAGATAGCTTCATCTGTAATTTACACCAGCAATGAATCGGTTCTCCAGTAGAAACCAGGTGAGTGTCTTACAGTTCACATCTAACACTATCCACCTAGAGCTGGCATCAGAGCCTGCAAGTTGAGGGCTCAACCCCAGAACACCATGCCTTATGTGGCATCATAAAAGGAGCAGGCTGTCACCTCTACCTCTGACTGACCTGCTATATAATTCGGGGGTCCTCACAATACCCTTTTAGGTTCAATTAATTTGCTAAAGCATCTCAACATAGGGAAACACGTTATGTAGGATTACCCATTTATTCTTAAGCACTTCAAAAAAGATAAAGATCAATATTGAAATGGAAAACATGCATAGGGCAAGATAAATAAGAAGGGGCATGTAACTTTCATGCCCTTTCTGGGTCTGCCACCCCGAAGGTATCTCAGCTTCATACTGTAAACATGACTGATTAAATTATTGACCACTGATGAACACAACCTTTGGTCCATCTCATCTCCCTAGAGTAGTGATGGCAAACACATGGCGTGTGTGCCACAGCCAGCACACGGAGCCCTCTCTGTCAACATGCAAGGCACATATACAAGTTGTTTTTCCTAACGTAAAACCTCAGTATTCAAGTTTAACTGCAGGGTTGGCATTGTGGAATAAAGTTAGTGCTGGGCTGCAGATGGAATATGCAGTCACTAATAAGCTCTCCATCACTGCCCTAGAGTGATGGGTTAAACATCCCAACCCTGTAATCATGGTTTGATATCTTAGTCCCCATTCTGAAGCTCTGGTGAGGCCCCCAGCCACAGGTCATCTTACTATCATACACTCTGGCCACCCGGAAGAGTCCATGGATTTTAGAAACTATATGTCAAGGAACAGAGACAGAAGCAAATATATATTTTATAGTATCATCTTCTAAGTTTGGCAGAACTGTCCTTCAAAAATAAAGAAATTAAGATATTCCTAGATATATGAAAGTGAAGAAATTTCATTAGCACCAGACTAACCATGCAAGAAATGCTAAAGAGAATTGTACAAGTAGAGGTAAAGAGACACTAGAGAGTAACATGAAGTTATATAAAGAAATAAAGATCTCAATAAAAATACATTAGCAATTATAAAAGTTACCATTATTGTAACAAAGGTATGTAACTCCAACTTGGGGTTACTACATGACTTAAGATTAACACATTTTTTTAAAAAACAATTATTAGTCTAAAAGCTAATATCACAATAGCACTGGTTTGTAACTCAACTGTTTTCTATATAATTTCAGAGATTAATATACAAAATGACTATTAGTTTATGTGTTTGAACATACAATGTACACAATGCAATTTTTGTAACATTAACACCAGAAAGGGGTGTTGATGGCGCCTTAAAGGAGGAGAGTTTTTGTATGTTATTGAAGTTAAGATGGTATAAATTCCAATTACAATGTTATCACTTAAAGTTGTTAAAGGTAATCCCCATGGTAGCCACAAGGAAATAGCTGTCAACTATCCACAAAAGGAGTTAAAACATTTCACTACACTCTAAAAAAGCCATCTAAGTACAGTGACAATAGTAATGCAGGAAATACAGACAAAAAGGTCTAAGGCATAGGAAACCAATGGCAAAATGTCATAAATCCCTTCTATCAGTAATTGCTTTAATGCAAGAGAACTTAACTCTTCAATAAAGTATTGAGATGGACAGAATGGATAAAAACATCCAAAAATATGATCCAACTGTCTGCTTGTTGTAATAGACTATAAGATACAAAGATACCAATAGGCTGAAAGTAAAAAAGTTTAAAAAAACATTCCATGCAAACAAAAGATAGGAGTGATATACTATTATCATGATATATAGTTTTAAATAAAAAAGGTTTACAAAACACAAAGTATATTAATAAAATATTCAGTACAACAGGAAGATACGACAACTATACAAATGTATACTTTTACAAAAGATTTCCCAAATATACAAAGAAAAAATTATCAGAATAGAAGGGAAAAATAGTTCTATGCTAATAATTGGAGACTTCATACCCTACAGAAATGTACAGGAAAGACAGATTACAAATACGTACAGAAATAGAAGATCTAAACAATATAACAACTCATCTAATTCTAACAAACACACAGAGCACTCTACCTAATAACAAATGAATTAACTTTTTCTCAAGTGCATATGAGAAACTGTCCAGTACAGACCATATGTTAGACTACATATTAACCTTTAATCTATTTATAGACAGAATCAAAGAAAGCATCTCTTTCTACCATGAGAGGATTACACTGCAAATCAGTTACAAAACACCCCAGAATTTTGGAAAATAAATGATATACTCTGGTAAATAAACAAACATCAGAGAAGAAACAACAAAGGGAATTAGAAAATGAAATAAAAACCATATATTCCAAAACTTATGGGGAAAATGCAACCTTTGCTAAGGAACAAATTTATAGTGGTTAAGATGGTAAATCTTTAATATGCATTTATCTTAATAAAAAAAATCTACAGAAAGCCCAGTTAGCATTGAGAATATAGTGACAGTGAGTACAGAGAAGAATTTGAGGAGAGCTGACTTTGTTACACTATTGAACCTGTCAATCTCATCAGGTTTACTTTTATTCCTCCTTCTTTTTTATTTTTTTCCTCCCTCTCTCTCTTTCTGCCTTCCTCTGTGGTACTTGGGATTGACCCAGAGCCTTTGCACTGAGTTCCACTGCAATAAAGATAATAGCATGGCCTATAAGAAAAATACACATACACACATATGTGAACACACACACACACACACACAAACACACATGAAATCCAAAGTTTTAAAATCTAAAGACAAGGATCATCCCCTGCTTAACACAGAAGGAGATAGATAATAATACATATAAAATAAGTACACATGTATAGATCAAATACATAAAATAAGTATGCTGCATGTGAAAAGTGTCAGAGGAGGAAGAAGAGAGAACTGTGTATGCAGGAGTGGGAGAATGCAGGCTGTCGTTAACAGGGGCAATCATGGGCGGGTGAGATTCGAGCAGAGCGACAGCAAAGCCGTCCTGGGGACCAGCCCTGGAGGCTGAGGGGGGTGAGCCTGGCGTGCGGGCGGAACAGCTTAGCCAAGCTGAGCATGGGGAGCAAGAGAAGAGTAACAGAATAGTGGGTGCCTGGTAACCCGCCCATGCAGACCAGCGCAACAAGGACGTGAGGGTGACTCTGTGGAAGAAAAATAGGAGATCTGGGAGCAGAAGAGAACTGATCTGAGCTAAATGTGCTAAACACAATGAGTTATCCAAGAACTTTATGTTTGTCTTTTATTGAAAGCTACAACTACAACTCCCCCACCCTTCCAGCAGCTGTCTATCATCTATAACCCTTATGCTTTCAGACACCATGGAGAAATTAACCGTTTACCCAAAATCTACAAGGTTCCTCCTGTTCCCTTCAGTAAAGGTGTCCAAGGAGTGGCCAAATCCTCCTTTCTACTTAGACCCACTCCACTCTGTCCTCACTGCACCAAGAGTAGAATCACCTTAACTTGGGTCTTCAACTCATAGCTAAGGAAATCTCAGGGCTGCAGAGCTTTCTGGAAACATGTGGGGCAGTAGTTCCCTGACAGCAGTGAGTAACAAACAGCAGACAGGGTCATCCCAGGTTGGAGAGGGGTCCTGGGTTTCATCTTGGTGTAAAAATAGAACCCGTCTTCATTGTTCTGACCTTAGTGGACTATGACTCACCCACTAGACCCCAAGCATTATTTTCTGGAAAGAGACTATTTTCTTTTTCACTAGTCATCAAAGAGATGCACATCGCCTCAAAGCCAAGGACCCACATTCCAGGCACAGGACACATTTGTTTCAAGAGTCATTTCATCCTCCTTCTATTCACAGTCTTCAACTAATAAAAAAAAATCCTTGCACCAGCTAATAAATAAATAAAGCCATGTTCACTGAATAGGCCAAGTAAGGGAAGAATGGTCATTTGGATTAGGAAATGTTTTCTAAAAAGATCACTCCAGTCTGTTGTGCAGGGAAGTGGCCTTTAAAAAGATTGATGTCGTGAGCTCAAATTTTCTGTCATATGATTCCAATTATGGAAGAAGATCACAATATTATTCCACAAAATCTGGGGCTTGACCCAATGACAGAAATACAGGCTTACAATGCTCCCAAATAACACAGCTACAGGACAATCAGTCCTTTCTGAATCTTAATGTCATCTCTGATGAAAAAATAGACTGTCAGGGAAAAATATTCATGGCAATCCCTGGATTTATGAATAACTGTGGTACTAAACACTTATAAAGCAGGGAAACTCCACAGTGTCCATCGTTCTGTGAAATTGTCCTTGCCACAATATTTAGAAAACTCTTTAAGAAATTTTCTACCAGGCTCTGGGTTTAAAACAGCTTTGTTTTATCATTTTCTTGCAAATTGGGGTCACCAGGATATAAAGGTATTAACATTTGTATTATTTCTCATTTCATCACTGAATACATTTAGCATTTGTTCAGTTCTTAAGATGGGAGTGAAGCACCAGGGCCTGGGAAGAAAAAAAGCTGTGAGAGAACCCAGTCCAACGAATACAGCTAAAGTGAAATTTGAATTTTTTTATATGTCTGCTAACCAATAAATATTATGTGGCCTTTATCAAAAATTTAAAATAATGGTAAGAAAAGGAAAAAAAAATCTAAAATCATTAACAAGGCAAACTTCTAACCAAAACTGGTCAGAAGAGACAGAGAGGGCTACTACATATTGGTAAAGAGAAGAATTCACAAAGGAGAGATAACATTCATGAATATATATACACCTAATGTTCATGTTTCCAATTTCATAAAACAAACATTACTTGACATAAAAGAGCACACAGATTCCAGTGTAATTACAGTGGTGGATTTTAACACTTTATTGCACAAATAGGTCAACTAGAAAAATATTGACAAAAAAAGTCAACATTAGAGATTTAGTGGATTTAACCGATGTCTATGTAGTATTTTATCCAACATCAGTACAACACATTTTATTTTCAACACCCTTCAGAAGTTTCTCCAAAATAGATCATATTTAGGCTATAAAATAGGTCTGAAAATATAAAAGAATTGAAATGATTTTATGCATCCCATGAGATCACAACGAAAATAACTAGAAATAAATAGCAAAATAATCTATAAAAACTACACAAAAACATAAAGATTGAACATTA
Organism: Cavia porcellus; assembly: GCF_034190915.1. NCBI lineage: Eukaryota > Metazoa > Chordata > Mammalia > Rodentia > Caviidae > Cavia > Cavia porcellus. The sequence continues at coordinate 35,844,748 of NW_026947504.1, read as the reverse complement.
CACACTAAAATTAATGGGTCACTGAAGAAATCAGAGGAAAATGTCAAAAATTGTAGAATCAAATAACAGTGGAAACACTATATATCAGAATCTGTGTAACACAAAGCTTTTCTAAGAAAAAAGTTTACATTTATCAGTGCCTGGTAGCTATAAATACAGTAACCCCAAAATACTTAATGATGTATCTCAAAATCCTAGGGAAAAAATGAACAAATAGAAAAATCAGGAAAAAAATAAATATCAAAATAGAAATATAATTTAAATACAAATATAAAATATTGATGAATCAAATAAATTGTTCTTTGAAAAGATAAACCTTTAGTCAAACATGAAAAATAGAAGACCCAAATTAATAAAATTAGAAATGAAAAACTTGAAATTATAATAGACACACAGAAATAGAGTATCACTAGAAGCCATTTTCAAAATTTATCTGCCAACAAATTGGAGAATCTATACCTAATGAATAAACCCCTAGATACATAGGACCAAAATAAATTGAACCAAAAAAATAAATAAAGTTTAACAGGTCAGAGACAAAAATGAGATTAAAGCAACAATTAAAACTCCATCAACTAAGAAAAGAGCAGGACCAGATGAACTTACTGCTGAACTCTGCCAGACAGTTAGGGAAGAACTAAGGCCAACAATCCTCAAACTTTCCCATCTAATAGAAGGGGACCATATCCTCCTAAATCAATAAATGAGATATGCCACATAAGTGACATCAAAGATAAAAATCACATCTTGATCATCTCAATAGATGCTGAAAAGGCCTTTGACAAAATTCAAGAGCACTTCATCATAAAAACTGATAAAAATAATTATTTGAGGGGCTGGGGATTTAGCTCAGCGGCATAAGCACCTGTCTTGCAAGCAGGTGGTCGTGAGTTCAATTCCCGGTACCGATAAAAATGAAAAAGACAAAAAAAAATTATTTGAAGATCCTTATCTCAAAATGATATGTGACAAACCTGGACTCAACATTATATTAAATGGGGAAAAACTGAAAGAACCCTGAGGTCAGGAATAAGACAAGAGTATCCAACAGTTTTCAACAGTCCTGTTCAATAAAGTATTCAGAACATTAGTCGTAGCAATCAGGCAAGAGAAAGAACACAAAGGGATATTAGTGACAAAGGAAGAAGTCAAGTTATCCCCATCATACATGACAGGATTCTTTACGTGGAATATCCAAACATCCCACTAGAAGACTTAGAACTGATGAACAAATTCAGAGTGGCAGGATACAAAATCAGCATACCAAAATCAGTCCTGTTCCTGTCCATGAAAAATGAACCAATCGAGAAAGCAAGCAGGAAAACAATCCATTCACAGTGTGTTCAAATAATTAAATATCTAGAAATCAAACTGAAGAATTAAAAGGCTTCTATAACTAAAACCATACAACTCTGAAGAAAGAAACTGAAGGGGACATTAGAAAATGGACAGATACTCCTTGTTCTTGGATCCACAGAATTAATAATGTTAAAATGGCCATATTATCAAAAGCAATCTACAGATTTAATGCAATTCACATTAAAATACCAACAACATTCTTTGCAAAACTAGAAAAAGCAATGCTGAATTTCATTTGGAATCAGAAAAGATCCAGAATCACCAAAGCAACCTCAAGCAAAAAGAGCAATGCCGGAGGGATCCTACACTGGACCTCAAACCATACCAGAAAGTCATAATAATGAAAACAACATGGTACAAGCACACAAATTCTAGACCAAGTGAGCAGAACAGAAGACACAAAAATAAAGACCAGAACCTACAACCATCTGAATTTTTTTTTTTTACAAAGCAACCAAGAACATATGCTGGAGTAAAGTCTCCTTTTAGAAATGGTGCTGGGAAAACTGAATATCTACATGTAATAAGTTAAAACTAACACCACTCTCACTCCCCAGGTGCTAAAATCAAACCAAATCAAAATCAATCAAAAACCAAAAACATTGAGGCTGCTGGAAGACAACATAGGGGAAACACCTGAAGCCATATAGTAAATGCAAAGATTTCCCAAGCAGAAGAGGTAATATCAACAGTCAATGAATTAAGAAGCTTCTAGGGCCAGGGATTTTCAGCTCAGGGGCTCAAGTACTTGGCTGGTAAGTACAAGGTCATGAGTTTGATCCCTGGTACCAAGAAAAAAAAAAGTCTTCTTCATGGTAAAGGAAATAATTACTGTAGTGAAGAGAGAGACACCCATTGAGTGGGGGAAAATATTTACTAGCAATTCACCTGCTAGAGAATTAATATCTACAAAATACAAAAAACTAAAAATAACAACTGTAAAACAGTGACCCTCAAATTAAAAAAAAGTAGGCAAGTGAAATGAACAGATACTTCTCAAAAGAAGAAATTCAAATGGCCAAAAAGTATATTTAAAATGTTCGATATGTCTAGTCAGCAGAGAAATGAACATTAAAATTACAAGGAGATTCCATCTCACCCCAGTCAGCATGGCTGTCATCACCAACACACAAAACAAAGAATGCTGGCAAGGATGAGGGGAAAACACTGCTACATTGTTGGTGGGGACATAAATTAGCACTTCCGCTATAGGAATCAGTATGGAAATTTCTAAAAAAAAAGAGGAATACCGTTTGATCCAGTTAAACCACTTCCGGGCAGACTCTCAAAGAATTAAGGACTTCAACCTATAATAACACATATACACCCATGTTTGTAAGTAGTGCTTTGGAGATTCAAAGAATTAAGGACTTCAACCTATAATAACACATATACACCCATGTTTGTAAGTAGTGCTTTGGAGAATGTGTTAATTTGCTTTCCATTACTGTCACAAAATGGTAGGTCATCTATTGATAAAAATGAACCATTCATTCTAAAGCACAGTTATGCAGGTTTCAGTCCATGACTTTTTGCACCCCCGTGGCACAGTACATCTTGGCAGGAGCATGAGGCAGAGCAAACCATTTACCTCACAGCTTCCGGGAAATAAGAGAGAAAGGACTAGTGGTCCTCAGTCCACCTCAAGGACATGCTACCAATGACCCACAACTCCCCGCTGTGGCCCACTTCTGAAAAGCACCTCTGCCTTCCTCTGGTGGCTGACTGGGAACCAAGCTTTTAGTATGTGGCCATTTTGGGGAATAACCCAGATCCAAATTAGCAAATTCTAGTTCTCTTCATCTTCGTTCATGTAAGTATGGATATTGTATCATTTTCATTGAGATATAATTCACATGCTATTAGATGGCTCTGTTTTCACAAACCACATTTTTGAAGTTTAATTTACATACGATGATACCTCTTTATGGTGCTTCACAATGTGTAAGATAATCTTAAATCGCCCGCACACCCATGTGTTCTCCAGCCTATCACTGCCTGATTCCTTGCAAATCCCTGGGCTGTTCCCACCTTCTCTCCTTTCCTCTAGTTTCACTGCCTCTAATCCACTTCCACATTGCTATCACATAGCCTCTCACTCCCAAATATGACCCACAACCTGCTGAATCCTATTCTTCAGTCTCTCACTGCATTCATTTATGGATCAAGCCTGGTAGTGAGTCCTTCAGATGAAGTCCTCATCTTACAGTTCAACACACAAAGTCTCCATGAATTCACACTCCTGTTTTCTCCCCACCCCATCTCACAACTCTACTGTTCCCTCAAGTCTGTCTCTTCCATCATCACTTTCTATGAGGTCCCAAGAAAACTTACACACTTTTCCAAAATGCTCACTTGCTGTGCACACAGCTACACTGCAGCACTGCGTGAGCATCTGCTTCTATGCTCACATCCCCAACAGTCTCCCTTGGAAAAAAAGGGCAGTGCCTTTCTAGGATTGCAGTTATAGCACTTCACAAGCTATGCAGGCTACATAACATATGTATTAAGTATCTATCGAAGAAATTAATCTTTAAAGCCAAAGTGTTTAGCAAGAAGAATGGAAGTTTCCTATTTTAGGAAGCATGATCAAATATATAATGAATGTTTGAATTAAAAAAAAATACTACAGTAAGAGATACATTGCCATTAATGTCCCTCAAAATTCTCCCACTTGCTTCAAACCACACTTATCCCATCATTTTGCCTCTTTCTGAAGCAGTTCTGGAAGTTCTCTTTCAAGAATGTCTATAATTGTGCTGTCCTGGGTGCCCTGATGTCTTGAACTGATTCAAAATGTTTACCTTTCCTGGTTGTTTTTACTTTGCAGAGGAGACAAAAGCTACACAGTGTCACATGCAGTGAATAAGGGGGATGAGACACACTGTAATTTTTTATGAGTCTGCTCTATTGTGTCAGATGGCACTCTGGGCAGTACTCATGGTGTTTTTATCACAGTTGCTATTTTGACCACATCTGATAAAGACACCCACAAAACAGGACTTAAAGAACTACTTCAGAATATGGTGAAAACAATAGAATACCTGTGATCAAATTGGGGGACAATATTTTGAGGGAGTGAATGGCAAAATGCCTTTACAGTAATAAATATATTTAAATATTCACTGTAGTTTCAGTCATCCCTTCCACACAAGAAGAAACTAATGCATAAAGTGACCAGGACTGTTCAGTGACACAGTTAGGATGCACAGCCACACTGTTTTTACAAGTGAAAACCAGCATATGTTGTGACTGAGATTGGAAATCTTAACAACCTGGCTCTCCTTCAGACTTTGTGTGACTTCTGAGTAAGTCATTCTACTAAAAATAGAAGACTTAGAAGATAGAAATCGCTCTACCTATCTCTCATCAACATGCACACAGTGATTTACACAGCAAAGTTCACATTCTAGCAGAGATGGCACTGTCAAACACATCCTTCAATGATTCAAGTTCAAAACGCAATCCACCCCTGCTATGGAGCCCCTTTCTGCCTTCCTATCCCCTGCACAAAGCCCACCTCCTGCTCACCAAGCCCAGCACTGATGACAGTCCCTCAGACTCTAATGACTCCTGTGGTTCTGCCCTTTATATCCCTGCTTGACACTAAGCTTTTCTCTCTTGAAGCAAAAGAAGCAAAGAGACTGAGCAGGATCATGAGAGGACACAGGCCACTGACCTCTATTATCTGGGCACATTGTGTCTCCCCTGGAACTGGAATGACACACACGTTTTTCACGAAGCTGGAGGCAGAATGAGCAGTGTTCCTTCCAAAAGGAGAAACGTCCCAATATATTTTTCTCCTTCTGAAGCTATTTTTAGTTCCTGCAAGTGTCTCTAGCTCCAAACAATTCAAGGAACTGCCTGAGTTCATAGCTTCGACATGTTCCAACTTTGACAAAATACATGATGTCATGTGGAAAGAGATCCATCCAGTTCCAATTGTCCCAGACACCCAGGAAGTCAACTCAGAAACAGGATGTTTATTGGTGTGGCCAGTGCCTGGATATGGTTTTGAGCACTGGTGGTCCCTTTGGCAGTAAATGTCAAAAAGAAAAGCAGGGGTCAACTCTGGATTCCTGCTAGACAGCTTGATCAACTAAGATATAGGAGAAACAATTATCCGGCAATGCAACTTCCAAATGGAAAATAAAAATGTCATAAAATAGCATTAAGAAGAAATCTGGACTTCAGAGTAAATTTGCATCACTAATCTGCACCAGCATCTCCAAGCACATATCTGGCCTCAGCCTGAGTTTCAAAACAACCCTGTTGCCAGAACTCTCAAAAAATCCTATTATAGAAAGAAAAACCCTACAGAAGATGAAATAGAGAAAAAAAATCACCCCTCTCTGAATAGCTGTTTATAAACTGTCCCTTTTCAAATGATGTATGGTTAGGAAAACCCATGCGCTAAGCCCCAAATGAATTGCACAGAAAAGAGAACGATAAATCCTGACCTTAAATACAGGCTGAGCACCTAGTATCTAAAATAGTTGGGGCCAGAAATGCTTCAGATTTCAGTTTCTCGGGCCGGGAAGTATTTGCATGCATACAATGAGATGTCTTTGAGACAGGAACAGTTTCACATGTACACATCTTATTTCATATTTGTGTACCTGCATTTTGACTGCAGCCTGCTCTAGGAGGTGGGAGGTGGTATTTTCCACATGTGCTGTCATGTTGACACTCTACAAGTTCTGGTACTTGTAGCACTTCAGAGTTAGAATTTATATAGTAAGCATGGTTATTCTGGAAATGACTGATTCCACCTCCGAGGCCAGCAAGCCAAGCAGAAAAGCAGGTACGGGTCATGCCCCTCCAGGACCAAGAAAAGAAGAGGAGTGAGACAGATACTGACCCCCAAGGACTCTGTCTGGAGGGATGACGAGGAACAGCCTGTATCTTGATTATTTCTCCTATTAAAATACCCAGTACACACAATTTAAAGGAAGAAGTTTATTTTTGGCTCACGCTTTGCAGAGGTTCTAGCGCATAACTGGCTGGCTCCAAGGCATGGGAGAGGGATTTTGCAGAGGAGAGCTGCTCGTGGTTTGGCATCCAGGAAGCAGACAGTGATGGGAAGACCTGGGTCAGGGGGCATAAACCTTGCAGGCCACACTCACGTGACCTGCCTCTTGGGACCAGACCCTACCTCCTAACAGCAAGTCAGCTATGAGCCTTGGGAATCCAGTAGCCTTCCATGTTTCCCGCCTGTGAGCACGAGGACATTTTAGATCTAAACTTCAAGAGCCCATCAATGATAAGAGTTATTCCTACCACGCACTGGCATGTGGTGGTACAGATTCTGCTGACTTGTCTTCCGACTCACTTGCTCATTATGAAACATGGCATGGCTGCCTGCATGGAGCCATCAGAGCAGAAGAGAAGCACAGGTTAATGAGAGGTCGTGGAGTGAAAGCCATTGTGGTCAGGAATCACCTGTGCACATATGCTGTCTGCCTTTCACTATGTCATGCTCTGTTCTGTCTCAGGATTCCACCAGCAAGAAGGTCAACATCACCGTCCTTTGGCCCTGGATCAAACACTTGAGCCCGAATCACTTCTTTCCCTTAAAACTTAACCACTTAGACTGTGGTATTGTGTTCTTGGCCACAGAAAGTAGACTCACGGCTCAACAACTTATTTTTTTAACATTGCCTACTGACTTTCTTTCTGTAGCTCAGGGTTTTCATAACCAGGTGATTCAAACAAGAAGCCCTCTCATGTAAATGTGTCCTGTTGCTCTGTGCAGGAAGTGGAAGGAGTAATCTCTTGTTTTTGTTTTCTAAGCTTAGCTGGAAAGAAATCCTCTGGGTTTGAGAAACCCATCACTAAGGAAAGAGCTTGCCATGGAGAGGCTGTATTTTATGGAGTAGCTTCGAACCTTCTCACCTAAAGCTATTAGTCCTCATGATACAAACACGGTAGCAGGCATCTGCAGGTTGCCTCCTATCTTGAAAGACTGAAGGTGCTTTGGCAAGGAAAACAAAACATGAAGTTGTGCTTGAAACACTGTTCTCATACAAATAGCACAGTATGTTCTCCACAAAGAGTTTATGTTATTGGGTAGAGAATGGAGAAATAAAAACATTTAGATTCAGTATTTCTTCTATTAATGTAGAAGACACAAAATTAATGTTAGATTTGCTCCTGTTGGCAGCCATCATGCTGCGTGGCAACCTTAAGTGTTTCTTGGGTTTAATGGAAAAGCACTCAAGCAGCTACTGACTGAAACAATGACACTGCTCACAAAGCTTGCTGTGACGCGTATCACACACAGAGACCTCACATCTATCTATACAGGAGTCTCGGCGGTAAGACACTACCACTAGTGGATAAAGCACCTGTGCTCCACTGGTCTGCTGAGCTTTCCTGAAGTCATCACAATGACCTCCTGGTTTAGTTTTCTGTTTCCTTATTAGCTACTATTTCACCAGCACTCACCGAATGCTTGAAATACTTTCAACAAGGTTAAAAACATAATCCTATAAAATTAAACATTTTTAAGTACACATAATATACATTTATTATTTTTAAGAGGACAATTAAATGGCATCTATACTGCTGTAGCACTGATAACCACCACTCTTGGCTTCCAGGAATGTGACTGCTTTAAAGACCTCACAGAAGAGGAATCGTACAGCGCTTATCCAGTGTGTCTTACTCACCTCACTTAAGGTAAAGTCTTCCCCCTCATCCACGCTATGCCATGTGTCAGTCCTGAATAGTATCCTACTATGTAGATTTATGCTTTGCTTACCCTTTCAGGTTTCAGTGGACACTGACACTGCTTTCGTCTCTATTTTCAATAACTTGACTATGTGGAACATCAGTGTACAACTATCTCCTCAAGAACTTGCTTTCAAAACTTCTAAGTATATACCTAGAAGTGGGATCCCGTGACCATGTGGTAATTTCATTTTTAAATTACTGAGGAACTGCCATATTTTTTTAATATAAACTGGGAACAGTGATCTTTAGATTTAAGAACAGGGAAAAGAAACAAGAGATACGAGAGAAATTAAAACAATGAATTCTGACCGTAAACTTGAATACGGTATGTTAGCGGTGGGGTAAGAAGTATCACAAACTGAAGCAGGTGAAGGCCAAGGATAAAGATGAACAATTATAGTTTGATTGGGGGGGGGTAACTGGAGATCAAACTCACAACCTCATGCTTATGAGGCAGGCAGGCACGCACACCACTGAACTAAAGCCCTGGCCCTACAGTTTGATCTTTATTGTACTTTTTTACATTTCCAATTTTTAAACATTTATTTAACACCTAGTATAGAGAAGGCATGGAATCAGGCACTGATAACCCAATGGCTGACAAATCATATACAGTCCACAAAAGTTTACATGTTAAAATTCTCTGTCCATATCATAAAACCCTCCATCAGAAGTGAAAGTGGTTCAAGGATAGAATCCATGAGATGAGATGTGAATTTGTGTAGATAAGGTGGTATCATTTAGCTTCTACGCTGTTTCTAACCTTTGGGTAAGTAGAAATTTTTAGTCCTTAAAGAGAGTCTAAGAGGTAATCAAATACTTCTTTTTGATTGATTGGTTTTTGCCCTGTTTCTAACCTATCTATCTCCCTTCATTAGTCAAAAAAAAGAGGCTAAAATGAGTGTAAATATGTATGGCTGAGTATAGGCAACCTTGACAAAACATCCATCTCCTTAGTATTGCCAGATGCCATTAGCAAAGGAAAGGAAAGAAACCTAGATTTTCCCAGAGTGGCTACACATGTGGGTGCGGAAAGGCTATGTCCATAGCGAATGGAAGGGAAATACATTCTCAGGTTTATGACCACCAAAAGCAGTTCACATGACCAGTGAGAATAATTTTGAAGTCATAGGCAGAGAGCTGGTTCACACACATCAGGTCTCTTCCATGCAAGTTACATGCTCTGCACCCAGCATGACATTAGACTGAAATACACTTTGTATGAAAATAAACTTGATTACTATATTTTTTTAAAAAATCCATCATTTGTATCTGCATGTATCATTCTCTATACTTTAATCTCTAGATGATTTACAATATCTATTACAATATAAGTATGATGTAAATATTTGCTATATGGTACTGTTTGGGGATAATGGTAAGAAAGTATGTCCATGTTCACTACAGTCATGATTTTTTCCAGATTATTTTGATCTATGGTTGGTTGAATCTGTGGTCACAGAACCCATGAATACAGGACTGGAGATTATCTATATCTATGTCTATCTATATCCATAGATAGACAGACAGACAGACATATTGAGGGACAGGCGGGCAGACAGATGGACGGATAGATAGATACATAGAGAGATAGAGAAACAGACACACGGATGGACGGGCAGCAGACAGACAAATGGATGGATGGATAGATAGATAGATAGATAGATAGATAGATAGATAGATAGACAGACAGATAATTTGCATATATGGAAGTCTTTTTTAAACCAACGTAAGTGTATGCTCTTTAATGCCCAGACCCTCACCTTCCATATCTAGTTTTATTACTTGATCACTCAACACAGAATAAAACTAATAAGCTCTTAATCAATATTTCTGCAGCTTATTAATAGGAATGATTAAAGGCATTTTCAGGAATCCACACCTGACAACCACTGTCATCTGTACTAAGATAGTTTGTTGGGGAAAAAGGAGAGTCACTTCATATAGATGTTCCATAAAACATCTACATCGTGGCCTCTTAGAAAGCAGGAAAGAATCGTGGCAAGTTTTATGATTACTGAAATAACATTCCTTTGAGAATTACAGAAGATGGCAAAACTTCAAATATGCCGGGCTGTCTGAAGTGTTAACTGATTCATCTTCTGATGCAGGTCACACTGGAGTAGACCCACGGGGAGAAGAAAGGTGAGTGTGGGGGGCCCCTCGGAAACAAGCTCCAGGAAGATCCAGCTGCCTGACAAACTGATTTCCACACTGGCTTTAACACACACCTCAGCTAAGCAGGGGGAGGGTATAGGGACTTGCTTTTGCATTTATTTTGAAAATGTACAGCAGACCTTAGTTCAGAAATTATAAGCTAATAAAGAAAGTCATTCTTGCGTTTTCATCCTTGTGCTTCTCTTCCAGAGCAACACGTGCATCAGCATACATACAGTTTAAATTTCTGCTTTCACTGTCTGCACCAATAATGCAACTTGATTTTCCCTTCATAACAATGCTTTTTATGAAAAAAAATCATTTATTTTTGAGAAAGGGTCTGACCATGTAGTTCAGGCTAGCTTCAAAGTCACTATGTAGCCAAGGGTGGCCTCAAACTCATGATTCTCCTGTCTGAGGCTCCCAAGTGCTGGGATAACAGATGTGCTCTACCATACCCACCTCTAATAATGCTTCTTAAAGAACATTTCTCATCCATATGCAAAGCTCCTTCTGCTTCGGACCTGACAGTTTAGTCCTGCATTAAGCATCTAGTGCTGCTCTGGTCAGCACTGAGTATCTTTCTTTACACAAGTATCATGAGTTAAGTGTACAGAATAAATATTTCACAGAGAAACTATCCAGCTACAAGTTGTGTGCACTTTAAATCTTGATGACTACCTCCATGTTTCCCTTCATAACATTTTATCAGTTTATCTTCCCACTGAAACAGATGAAAAATGTTTGTGTCTTCATACCTTCACTAACACAGCATGTTATTAAACATTTTGATCTTCGTTTAAAAAACGAACTCCAACTCTCCTTCATATAGTTAGGGAAGTTCCCTAGCATTTTGTTCCATGTATTGTCAATTTCATAACATGACACGGCTTATAAAAGTGGCTTTTATCAAAGTCTTTTCTGAACACACGCAGACTCTGCATATTCTTACTTTATCAGTTATTCAGCCTTCTTTCATCTTTTAATTCTTGTCAGAATGTTGCTGAAATTTATTTCTGCCTGACTTTGATCTCCACTGTGAAAATGAACTGAATTCTATACTGCAGAGAATCGCAATGCATTGCAGTCCCCAAGGGGACCCAGGCACCTGCAAGTGGCAGTCACCTCCTTCACATACAGAGATCCGAGCTCCTGCTCAGGGGCTGGGAACCACAGGTCAGTCGCTGCTTCCCTCCCTCCTGTTTATTCTTCTCCTTTGTTGAAGATGATGTGGGAAGCCGCCTATGATGGCGCCCATTTCCTGCTTCCGGGTTCTTCCCGGCCTGAACAAGCCCGCCAAATTGTCATATCTGCCCAGTTACCCGTGACGCTAGCCTATCAGCTTGTTAGGCGCGCTTCTCTGTGATTGGATACTGCTTCCCCTTATAAGAGGTTGTTCCTGCCCCCAACGGCGGAAGAGGAACCAACGTTGAGGGTGGCGGACCTTGTTAGGTCCGGTTCGCTGTACGTAATAAACTTTGAGAGCTGATCCTGCTCGAGTTTGGCCTCCTGTCTTCCGCGGCTCCGGTCATCTGGGGGCCCGTACGGGGAAAAAGGTAAAAGACTCAGCGACGTGCCTCTTCGGCCGGGAGGTGCGATTGCTGTCGCCTGCGGTACGACGGAGGACCTGGCCCAATAACAACGGAAGGCCGCGAGCGCCTCTTCTCTTCACCCTGATCAGCTACGTGAGATACAGCGGTTCCCGGGACAGGTGAGTACTGGGTCACCTGGGTTGGGTGGACGCACCTAACAGATTTTGAGCGCCACACGAGTGGACGCCGGTTTTTTTTTTTTTCTTTTCTTTTCCCTTTGCATCTGTTTTGCTTTCGCTTCGCTAATACAGCCCGACAGGCTTTTGATAGAGCTCGATCGGAATGCTCAGAGGAGCCCGGAGCCACTGCCTATTGTGGGTCTCCGGAGGACCCTCAGGGCTCTAATTCTGATTCGGATTCGGAAGGCTCAGAAGAGGAGGTCGTCTTTGCTAAGCATGACCCTCCTACACCGTTAAAAGGAATTCAGGGCTCGGGAAGATAGAAAGGGGAACCAAACACCACCCTGCCCGAGCTACTCCGCCTTACGGGAGGAGCTTAAGCCCTTCCACCCTTTGGCAATATCAGGAAAAGATCTCCCGAGCCTAAAACAAATGCTAAGACAGCTGGTTTCCACCCTCAGAGCCGCTAATCTGCATATTGCCCCAGACAAGATCCAACAATCAGAGATAGCCTGATATTTAGGGACAAGGATCACCTCCTCTCAGGTATCACCATTAAAATTGGTCATCAGGCGCGATACTATCCTAAGTTTAAATGACATGCAAAAATTAATTGGTGATATCAATTGGATCAGGCCATATTTGGCCTTACCTGATAGTAAGCTAAAACCCTTGTTTGACTTACTTAAGGGAGACCCTGACTTAAATTCACCTCGAAAGCTCATGCCGGAGGCCGAGACGGCACTACAAGCTGTGGAACGGGCCCTGACCACGGCTGCACTAAGGCGTATCAATCCAGAAAAGATCTTCGCCTTGTGCGTTCTCAAGACAGCTAGACAACCCACGGCTGTCATTTGGCAACAGGGACCCTTGCTTTGGGTCCATCCAAAAATGTCACCCGCTAAAGCTATTGATCATTATCCAGACTCGGTTGCTTCCCTGTCTTTAGAGGGCATCTCACGAGCCATACAACACTTTGGGGTGCCTCCTTCCTCCCTACATGTACCATACACAAGAGAACAAATTGAGACCTTAACAACGTGTCTAGATTCCTGGGCGATTCTCCGGTGTACGTTTCAAGGGACCATAGATAATCAATTCCCAAAAGACCCACTATTTCAGTTTATTACAGTACACCCTGTGATTTTTCCCAAGGTTACATCCGCATACCCCATAACTGGAGCTCCAATAATCTTCACGGATGGCTCCAAGTCAGGCATAGGCGCGTATGTGGTTATGGGTCAAGAGCCAAAAACTATCCAATTTACTCCAGACCAACCCCAGGTGGTCGAGCTCCAGATAATACAGGAGGTCTTACGTCGCTTTCTAGGCGATGTTAACCTCCTGTCAGACTCCAAGTATGTGGTAAATGCTCTCCAAGTTCTGGAGACGGCGGGTCCCATTAAACCCTCTTCAACGGTAGCCTCCATATTCCTAGGTATTCAACATCAGCTATGGAATAGAACCTCAAAAGTGTTCATCTCACATATCAGAGTCCATACTAATTTACCTGGGCCCTTGGCGGAGGCCAATGCCTTGGCAGACTCGGCCACGCGCCCGATATTGGTCTTCACCTTTCCCAACCCTCTGGAAGCAGCCCAAAAATTCCATTCTCAGTTCCATGTTAATGCCTGCACCCTCATGGCGCGCTTCAACATCACGAGAGCACAAGCACGAGAGATTGTACGGTATTGCCCAGCTTGTGTGATCTCTTCACCCCAACATAACCCTCAAGGACAAGGCATCATTGAACGGGCATATCGGACACTCAAGGGTGTCTTACAAAAGCAAAAAGAGGGGATAGGCCACGGCCTAACGCCCAAAGGAAGAATATCATTGGCACTCTTTACCATAAATTTTCTCAATTTAAACCACAATAATCATTCCCCTGCCATGGAACATAGCAATCCGTCCCCAACCGATAAAGGGCTGGTTAGATGGAAAGATGTCCTTATGGATGGGCCCGGATCCAGTGATTAGCTGGACCCAAGGTGCGGTTTGTGTCTTCCCACAGGAACCAGGTCGCGAGCCGCTGTGGGTCCCGGAAAGATTGACGTGAGCAGTAAACTCCCCACCAGTTCCTGATAAAGCACAGGAAGATAAGCCCTCGGACACAAGTCAACTCGACCCTTCTGGGACCGACGCTCAGCTCCCGAGACCATCTACAAACTAAAGTGTCTGGTTTGGAGCTTTTTCTATTCTGTGGGTTCCTATTAATCACCCCTGTGATATGCTCAGATTCCACAGAACCACCACAATATCTTTGGGGTCCTTGGCACCACCCGCCCACATTGGCACCTTTTTCGGCGGCCTCGCCCGCCTCTGGATCCTGATTGCCGTGGCCTTCCTAGTGGGGCTTGTGGTTATTAAATGCTTGTTAGATCGCCTCATACAAACTCAGCAGCAGGTTAAGATCACAGCTATGGCAGCCATGCAAATGGCAGCAGGTGGCCCAGCAGGCCGCCGCATATCTCCTTCACATTGCAGAACATCAGCTATAAGAGCTGAGTGGGCAAGCCAATGACGGGTAAGACGGGAAAAGCCCTCCCGGTCAACCTAAGACAGGCTCCACTCAGATATACATGGCCTATAAGGCCAGGGGTCCCTCCCGGAGTCAAATTATTGGCATTGAGATGCGAGACCAAGGGTACTGCAGTGCCATCCGCCCCAAAGGTTGGGGGGAAGGCAGGAATGAATGTCTATATGCATCCAGGTTCGGTTCACAAAAGCCTGGCCCTGCGAAAAAATGAACCACTCACCTTGAGCATGGTCCTGGCGCAAGGATATGCACAAAACAGGGTGATGCACAGCAGGGTATAGACCTCTACATTCTCTCATGCCTCGGCCTACAAGGTAGGCCCACTCCTAGGTGTCTAACAGCAACAACGTCATAGACACCTTGGAGGGACCCACAGACCATCCTATTTTAATAAATAAAAAAGGGGGAGATGTGGGAAGCCGCCTATGATGGCGCCCATTTCCTGCTTCCGGGTTCTTCCCGGCCTGAACAAGCCCGCCAAATTGTCATATCTGCCCAGTTACCCGTGACGCTAGCCTATCAGCTTGTTAGGCGCGCTTCTCTGTGATTGGATACTGCTTCCCCTTATAAGAGGTTGTTCCTGCCCCCAACGGCGGAAGAGGAACCAACGTTGAGGGTGGCGGACCTTGTTAGGTCCGGTTCGCTGTACGTAATAAACTTTGAGAGCTGATCCTGCTCGAGTTTGGCCTCCTGTCTTCCGCGGCTCCAGTCAAGATGACATATATTTTCACCTTCACACTCTTTTCTCACTTCAGTTCCCACTTGAAAAGCATTTTAAAACTCTCCCATAACTCCAAATAGTAACACTAAAAGGAAAGTAATTTAGGTATTTTTATTTCCGCATATACAGCTTTAATTTCTCCCATTTAAATATCCCACACATCTCTGAATAAATATGCATCACTTATTATTTTTGACATAGAGCACCACTTTTAAAGGTTTTTTGGTACTTAAGTACATGTGTGTATAACGCCTTGCTTAATCAAATACTCTGGTAAATTTCAGTTGCTAGGATATTTTGCTGTTATGTAACAAGAATGATGGAATATTGTTTAAGTGCATCTTGATTCTTTCTCCAAGACATTTTACAATGGAATTTCTTGGAAAAGGGGTATTCATGGTATTAAGGATTTCCTTTTTAAAATGTTACAGAAATACCTTCCTTAAATATCTTACCAACTTTTGCGATCTGCCTCAGTGTACTGAGTGCTAGTTTCTCACAGGGTCACAGCCATCCGTGTAGCATTATCATCCTTCCAATAGCTGTCTGATAATGTAGAAAACATTTCACTAAATTGTGATAATAAAATGCAATAACCTTGTGGGACAGTTTTCATGTCTTTGATGAATGTCTATTTCTCTTTTGCTTATCTTTGTTATTGAATATGGTTTATTTATGTACTTTTAAAAGTGATTTGCAGGAGCTCTTTACATGTGAGGTGTGATGGTTAACTCTGTCAGCTTGGCAGGATCCCCAGTTAACCATCATTGCTGGTGTGGCCCGTGAGGGTGTTTGTGGAAGCGGCCAGCATTTGAATCTTTAGATGTGTAAAGAAGATGCACTCCTCCCAAGGGAGGCCCGGTGTACTGGGAAATGAGAAGGAAGGCTGCATGTGCTCTCCCATGACCGCCGGAGCCAGGAAGTCACTTTTCTGCCCTCAGTACCTCCAGAACTGGACCAGTATCTACCCCACCAGTGTCTGATCCTCACACCTTCATTTTTCAAGCATCCAGTTTGCGGACAGTAAATGGAGGGACATCGCTGTCCATAACTGTGTGAGCCAATATGTTATAATAAATTAGGATATATTTATATATTTAGTATTATGCACTAATATATTTATACATAATCACATATATATTATAGTCTTTGGTTCTTTTTTTCTGAAGAACCTTAACTAATACATTGGGGATAGTAATCGTCATCCATAAAAGTTACAAATATTTTCACTTCATTATCTGCCTTAAAATTTTAATCACCTAGCCGGGCTTGGTGGCTCATGCCTGTAATCCCAGCACTCGGGAGGCTGAGGCAGGAGGATCATTGCGAGTTCGAGACCAGCCTGGGCTACAAAGTGAGCTCAAGGCCAGCTTGAACTACATAGAGACCCTGTCTCAAAAAGACAAAAAAAAATTTTTAATCACCTGTAGAAGTTTTACATTTTATTTAGGATTAAAAGAACTGAACATTATTTCTTTTCAAGTAGACTAAAGTTACTGAAAGCTCCTTCAAAGTTTTGTTTTGTGGTTCCTGCTTCCATGTCATGACTGGAAAGCCCCTTTCTCTTATTTTTTAAATGTGCATTCCTATATGTTTGTGTTACATGATAAATACATTCACTGTGGAAATTAGTACACACATAGCATATCTTGATCCTTGATTTTTATGTTAAGGTAACATAAACATGAATATTTTCCTCTGGTGCATTATGGTCTTATTTCTATTTTCACTTTATACTTATAATTCATCCTGAAGTTATTTATTGTTGTATGATAGGAGGTAGAGCTCTAACTTCCTTTATTTCTAGTTAAATATTTAAAAATCTACTTTTCCATTTTGTTGTGTATATTAGAAATACACATAAATATATACGTATATAAGTGTGCATATATATATGTGTGTGTAGAAGTTATAGTTGGTTAACAGGCTTATTCTAGATCTATTGCATTGCAATGTATATTTATATTTTAATCATTCCAAATATTATAAACTATATTTATATTTTAAAATCATTCCAAATATTATATTTTATTTTAAAGAATTTTTGATAGCCTTCATACATTTACTCTTGCAGATGAATTTGGGACTTTGAGTGATCCTGTTGTAAATCTATCCTTGAGTTTCATTGCAATTTACACTGGATACTCTTCCCGCTCAGAAATGAATATTTCCATTTATTCAAATCTTCATTTCTATCCTTCAATACATTTCTGTAGTTCCCTCTACAGATTCTGCATATTGTTAATTGAATTTTTACCTTTTTGCTTTATTTGGAAGTCTTTCTATCACCTTACATATTTAGCAGCTGAGGAAGAATACTAATTAACTTCTTTATACACTGTAAGACACCACTTTACTATTTCTGAAATTGATTTAGCTTTATTTTCATTTTCCAAGAAAATGTCTTATAATCACAATGATTATAATATTTTGTCTCTTCCTTTGAAGTGTTTATATGATGCATCTTTTACTTGCTTAAAGAGCTTTAGTCAGCATCTTTAAAACAAGATAGATGAATCCCAATGATGGTAAATTTTCTTGTCTTATTCCCAAACCTCACAGGCATGAGCTGGCCACAACCAGCCCCCAGAAGTATAGTGAGCCATCTTGACATTTGCTAATTGAGTGTCTTTGTAAATTCGTTTAACCTACTGGGAATATAACCACAGACAGAATTTTGGGGAGGAATACAATTTTAAAGAGTCAAATGTTTAAAAAACTAGACAAACCATCTCAGTGGCAAGCTGAAGAGAGCTGGTAGCATTACATTATCACCCACCTTCAGTCACAAGAGGCGAGTCAAGGTTCATAGGGAAAGAGCAGAGTATCAGAAATAAAGATGCTTCTTTCTATTGGTGACTTCCCATGAATTTTAATTAACATTTTTACTTTAGTATAATCAAATAATTTGCATCAAAATTGTAAGTAATAAAGATTAATGAGCTAATATTTTAGGTTATAAAATGGATATTTTTTCAAAATAGGACAAAACATATAAAACACTTTCTGTTATACATGGTGCTGAATTCCAAAACACATAACATTAGATCTCTATTTTCCAGGTGATATGAGGCTATCTATTGCTTTTGTTTGTATGAAGTCCATACAAGGTATAGCAATGAAGGAAACCATATAGAATCTATATAACTATCACTGTTTATAGTTTTTTAGAAGATTTTTATTCCTCAAATATATCTGATATTTATTCATACATTAACACTCAGGATTGTGTCCTCTTAGTAATAGTCATGGGTTCTTTAGTGACAAGGATATATTCTAATAAGCTCATTGTGAAATCAATGCAGAGTGTATTACACAAGCTTACCAAGTAGCTAAGCTATTGGGGTGTGTGTGTTTGGTTATAAGTATATATACATAGTATAGCATGTTGCTCCTAAAACCATGATGAACAAACCAAAACCAACATAAAATTAAGTCAAAGGCAAATGAAAATAGTGTAATCAAGAAATGCAATAAACGCAAGATATATGAGGCTTCTGTTGGTGCAACTCAGTACACTATTTTACAGTAAATTTTTTATAAGTTCAACACAGCAAAATAATTATAAAAAGCCTAGTAAATACATAAATCATTAACATAGATACTGACCATCACTATCAGGTGTTACACGCTGTATATCATTGTACGTGTTACACTTTAATATGACAGCAGGGCAGTGATATTAACCATATATGAGCAACGCCTTTGACATGACTGGAGATAGGGTGTTTTGGGTCCATTATAATCTTGTAGGACCACTATCTTATATACAGTTCCCTAATGACAGAAATAAATGCAGCTATAAAATGTGTGACTGCACTATCCAAAGAGCTTCAATTTTTATAACTGGAAAACTGTAACATTTTTTATATTTTGTTATACAATTATTAAAAATATTAATTTTTACTGGATATTCTATATGTATATTGACAGCACAAATTGTATGCTTTCCAACTGTGATTTTAAAAATATGGAAATTATAAAGGTTCTTTCTTGATGGGTTCTAAATGAACACATGACAAGGAGCAAACTTGTGCTCTAGGGCTGTAAGAACCTCCTAAGAACTTTCTGCTCAGCAGTTACTGGAACCCACAAAGGCATTCCAGAAAGCACTGTCCACCCACTGCTGAACCCTTAATTTACAGGGGAGACATTGGCATTTACAGGTGCCCACACAGTACCTGCACGTCTACTGTCCTAGCGTCCCTAGATGCCATTCCTCCCTCCTCACGGCCTCTCTTGAATTTTAAGAAGTAGCACCAAGTCCTCATCTCCATGCTGAGCATACAAATGCTCACTCCTATTTTCCCTGCTCTCCAGGAACTGCTCATCCATACAGAATCTCAACCAGGATCCACACCAGCTTCCTGACTTCTGTGTAATTGGAACAGCCAATCTCAGTGTCCTGTAGGTAGATGTTCAGCAAAGGATTATCAGAGGAAACTATGAAACTCTTGTAACTTCCAATTGATGGTGTAGGGCCTCAACAATGGAATATCTTCTTCCCCTCTGCAGTGAACCCGAGAGCTAACTTTAGTGCCTCTCACCTGGCATGCACCATGGGATGATGACATCAGGGCACTGTTCCAGCCCCAGGTCCAGCATTAATGCACCCTGGGATAGTGGTAAGTCTTCTCGCTTCTCCTGCATCCATCTCCTCTGTGAACGGTCATGCTTATGTGGTGAGGACCTAGCATACATCAACATGCTAGCTTGCTGTGATGCTAAGCAAGGGCTCCTGGAAGAGTTGTACAACTAAGGCCACAGAAGACATATGCAGAACGTGAAAGGTGCCTGGGAGAGTTAAAAGACTCTGCAAAGACAACCTACAGTTTCTGAACAAGTAACCCATCTCCAGCAAGTGGTCATTCTATTTTGTTTCTCACGCACTTCCAGAGCCACCACTGAACACTAACTAATGGCACCTAGCTGAAACAACAGCTGCTCCTTAACCTCCAATCTTGTTCTCTCTTTTTAGGGAAACCAGTGAGACAGGCTTGTCCTGGCCTCCTTTCCCTTCATTAACAAACCTTACTGCCTTGGCAAGAGAAATTTGCCATGTCGCCATCAAGTTGAAAGGCATATCTCATAGCTGACAGAGTCCAAGATGAGCTGGCATTTTTCATTTTCTAATCAAAGGGACCAGAGTCAATGGGTGTTTTCAGTTGCCAGCTGCATCTGTCTGGTGTGTCAATTCCCTGTCACACATGGGTTTTAATAAATAGTGCTAGGAAGAAGACTCATGCTTCAGCTTTTTGTCATAATGGCTATAGTAGGAGACCCTAGGATGGATGCTTCCTTTTATAATACCGTCATTCCTCAGTACCCAGTGGGCATCAGTGCCAAGGGATACAAAAATCCGAACAACGACCTAGCATCTGCATAGAACCTATGCACATCCTTTGGCATCCTATAAAAAATCTCGATATGACTTTAATACTGAACACGATGTAAATATTTTGGCAATAGCTGTTATACTACCTTGTTTACGGAACAATGACAGGAAAGTAGAAGTCTGCATATGTTCAGCACAGATACAATGTGCTTTTCCAAATATTATTGATCTGGGGTTGGTGGAAATTTCAGAGGTGCCAGCTATATTTTGGCAAGGGCAAGAAGTGAAGGTGGAGAGATTTCACCTCAGCTTTGGGAAAATCTGTAGTAACTTGGTATACACATTTATACACCACAGGGAGAGAAAGGAGAGTGGGAAGGGAGGGAGGAAAGGATGAACAGAGAGAGAGAGAAAGAGAAAGAGCAAGAGAGAGAGAGAGAGAGAGAGAGAGAGAGAGTTCAGCACTCCTCATTATTATTATTATCACAGTTTTATTAACTGATCCTTGGCCCTTGTCATGGTTTATATCTGTGTCCCCCAGGCTTATTGTGCATTTGTTATTCGTTCATTGTCTAGTGCTTGGATTGATGGTGTCAGTGCTCCACCCACAAAGGGGTGGAGCCAGGATGTGATGTAATGGCAGGAAGAGGGTGTGTTTTCTCTTTGCTGGTTCGAGCTTGCTGTCGAAGGCTGCCATGAACTGCAGTCCAGCCATGCCCGCCTGCCTTGGAGCCAACTGAGTGTGGACTGAAACCTCCAAAAACTGTAAGAAATAAATCTTTCCTTTCCCAACTTGAGCTTCAGGTATTTTGTCTCAGCCACGAGTAAAAAGTAACTAAGACAGCCCTTAACGCTGAGAAGAGAGTAGTGTGGCTACCGGCATCTGCTAATACCACGACTATGGCAGTTATTATAAGACACAGAGCATAGAAGACTTGCACCCTCCCAAGGCTCTGAGCTGTGGATGTCCCAGCATCTACTGGGTGAACAGACATGTTAATACTTAGCACACTGACAATAAGAAAGACAAGGATGGGAAGGCAAGGGGAGGGAGCATTTACCTGCAAGTCCCCACAAGTAGACGCAGGTAAGAAGATACAAAATGCTGGGTCACAGCATTCTTCTGTCTTCTGGAAAAAATCCATCCATCATAACCTTGCAGTTAAACCAAGAAGCTTCATAAGAAAGGAGATAGAAAAATATCTTTGTCCACAGGATGCCAGTACACAGAGAGAAAGCAAAGTCCCCACACTTGAGAAGCACCAGGGACGCAGTAAAGAAATGCTTTCATGTGGAAAGGAAAAGGGAGTGAGGGGATCTGGCATAACTTCTTACAAGAAGCAGCTCTTCTTGGCAATATGGTAAAGATACACTACATTTCAAGGTAACTTTGCATTAATACCTAAAGAGAACATAAACCATGGTCCCTGACCTAGGAAAGTAAAACCTCAATGTCTTTGCTATACATTTCTCATTTGCTCCTTGAAGAGGAAGAACTAGATACATCAAAATTTATTACATATCTGAATTTGTTGCATAGATAAGAGTAAAAAGGATCCACAGTGAATATATGCATTTAATTCCACCTCGTGGGCTTAGCCTTTCTCAGCGTATCCCTATTATCATTACAAAGTCCCAAATCACTTAACAAAGAGAGCCCAGCAGAACCCCACACTGCCCTTACATGTGGTAGGGACATTGGGCCCGGCAGACCATGTGTGGAGGCAGATTTATGGGAGACCGGCTCATGTTTTGTGCATGTCTCTGCACTCCAAGTTAAACAGTGCACTACTCACATACACATATACACATATACACAGGGTCCCCAGAGTAATAACCCTACCATGCAGTGGTCGCGAACCTGTGGCGCACATGCCCCAGCAGGCTGTTTGGTGTTGAAAGCTCTGAAACACTCACCATCATTGCTGTTGTGTCTGATTGGTCTGGTTGATATCACGCTCAGTTACAGCCTCATGATCAGTAAGTAGAATAAACACACACATTCTGTCATTCAGCTTAACAGTTACGAGAATTTTCATTTTACTGTCACTGGGAGGGAATGTTGACCATTACGAAGTTCAAATGCATCATTTCACCAATGATGAATCTTAGTCTCAAACAAATTATCTTATTCAGATGTCCTAATTATTAGCCAAGAATACCTTCCTTGGATTTCTCTAGCTTGATAACTCGGGGGGGTTCATACATAATTTGTAAGATTCATTGGCTACAAAGATAGAAAACATATATTATGTTCAGGGCATATAATTTTTCTAATTTTTAACAAGATTTTTTACAAGATGAACTAGATCTAAAGGAAAACAGACAATATGCTTAGCACTCAGTGACTCTTGTTAGAAATGACCAAATGATTCAGACACACAGCCAGAACCAAACCTCCAGATGCCAATGTCAAATCTACACATGCAAACAGTGCTCCCTGATATTTAGGCACTACCTTTACCAGAACCACAAAAGGAACCAAAACTCTCTTCTGTACACACATAACCAACACACACTCACCTACCTATGCAAAAATATGCTACAAAATGGTTTAGTTTAGCACTGAAAATTTTTCACACTCCCCAGATACAATTGTGGTATCCACTGGCTGAACAGACGTATTAACAACACTTACAGAATGAATGGGATCTGGGCATCCTTAATCACTCCATTTCATACTTGGTTTCATGACGTAGTACATGTAAGCAGATAAAAATCTGTGTTCCACTTCACCTCTACTATATACTTTTGGTAACTTGTCTTATTTTCCATCCAGGCTCCTCTTGTGCACGAACGTGCAATGTGAGATATCTAAAGTGATATAATAATTCTGTCATCTCCAAAGCAAATTTACAGAGTGTAACATGCATTTCACGGGGCTGAGATTGTCTTTTTATCTGTAAGTACCTATTGAAGAATCTTTTCTGTTTGAACAGAATTTCAAAACTAGTCTGGCATCTCCCTTAAATGAAATCGCTAACTTATGCATCTCATGGGAACCAGAGAATCGCCTTTAGTTCACACTTTACTTTTGCTTTCTTCTTGTGTCCTTGCCTTGGGGAAGCGAGGGCAGGACAGCCACTGGGCAGGGACTGTCAGAGGCCCAGAAGGAAGCAATGGGACACAGATGGCTTGTTACTCCTTCTCTGTTGTTTCCCATCATAGATATCATACCATGCAAATTTCCCCATCCATTCTTCCCTTGACTCAATCTGTTTCTGATTCCCCACGATTTCTTTTTATTTTGGATATTTTCCACCTCTTGGAACTGTTAATATATTTATAGTCCATGAAGAAATACCTTAAACAAAATGCTAAATCACCTTTACTCTGATGTTCTTACACATGAAAGATGACGGCTCTGTCTGTTGTTACTGAGGATGATTTAGTCCATCTTCTATGATCTGGTATTATGATTAATGCTATGACCTATGAAAATCATCAACTAGGCACAGGAATGGTCGATGGTTATAAAAACCTTCCCAACCCTAACTCCTACACAAAGATCTGAAGTCAAGCATGAGATCTTCATTAGTTCTGAATCATCAATCCAGGATCCTAAAGTCCCTAGACACCACCTGAGGAAAAAATGCCTGTCATAAATCTTAGAGATGTTCTGATAAAATGTATTACATCTTTTAGAAAATCAAACTTGTAAGGCAGTCTAGAATTGAGTTGTTCAAAAGGGGAGTGAGCCACTAGCCACATATGGCTCTTTAGATGTAAAATTATTGAAATTAAATGAGATTGTGGACTCAGTTCCTTGGGGACAAGGGACACACTTCAATGGTCCAGTGGCCCACATGACTAGTGGTTATTGTGCCATGCATGCAGATACAGAACATTTTATCAACACAGAAAGTTCTGTCAGGATCAGTTGATTTGGAGACAAACAAAAGCTCTATTACAAATCAGTGAGTTAAAAGCTATCTTACCTGGTAATGAACAGTAAGAACTTAAATTTTAGTGGGAAATTTACCCTTCATCTCTAGTTGTGTGTTCTCTTGAGTCAAGTAGACATTCTTGTTATAAAACTCAGGAATTTGGAGAACTGGCCATGCTGGGACTGGGAGAAGCCACCATGAAATCAACTAGCCAGCCTTTCTGGCAAGCTGTGCAAGCTATGGTTCCAGGAGAGAAATGTCAGACAGCACCTCCCAGGAGGCTATCGGTGGGTGGGCTGAGAATCAAATTCCGTGCCCCTCCCCACAAGCAACCCACTGGTTCAGAGCACAGCTGAGTTGACAGCGACTAAGGTACATAAAGCAACTAAATGCTTGTGTTGTTTGGTTGATTTTGCAGGCCTGGGCCCAGCGGTCTCATAGCAAATATGGGGGATTTCCTTATATCTTGTCTTTGAAGTCCAATATTGTTCTCACTGCTTTGCTTTGTTCTAATTGTTTTTGCTTTATTTGATATTCTGTTTTGATTGGTTTTATTCTGCTTTGTTTTTAGATTGATTTTGCTATACCTGAGGGAATGGACAACTACTGTGAAGATAACAAGATATACTATGGTAGCGTTGTTGTTTTCCTAGTATCCTGCTTTGAAGTTCTGTACCAATTTTGCTGCACTGTTTGATTGGCTTTGTTCTGTTTTATTGGATTCTATTATCTTTAAAATTAAAACTTAAAAAAAAAAACCAGGAATTTCCCATTGTTCATGGCATCACTTATAGAAAGGGTCCAGTTGGATACAACACACATGGAGAAAGGCAGAGATGGGGCTCAGAGCTCCCTGCAGCCAGCACCTTTGCTCCTAGGGAGCTAGATTTTCACTATACCAGAGGCTCCAAACAAACGTTAGGTATTCAGGCTGAACTTTTAATTGCTAGAAGTTACAACACAGTGGGGTGATGACTAGAAAGAAGTGTGATCCACTGCATCATTAGAGGCAATACTAAATATATTAAACTGTTTTCTAATATAAAGCCATGCTTTCCTGCCTCTCGTGGGCCTTCTGAGCCGCTCTGCAGTTCTCCACACGGGCTTCAAGTGCCCTGAAGCAGCTATCACACACCTCTCTGCTTCATGCAACCCCCACCCCACACCACCATGTTTGCTCTTTCTGATGACCCCACATTTTATTACTTGGACAAATGAGGCCATCTAACCCATGGGTTCTTTTTCTTCTGGCTGAAAGCGGTCATCTGTGCCACTCATACACTTTATTTCATTCCTTGCTATGTGTTCCATCCACTATCCTTACCTGCTTTCATAGTCAATCTCCCCATCACATCCGGAGCATCCCTCAAAGCATAAGCATTCTTATGCATGCTTTAAAATGTGCAAAAGCAAACACAGAACTAAACAACTTTTGCTCTTTTTCTACTGATTCTTCTGTGGTCCTTCTGCTCTTCTACTAAACTTTTCAACTGCAGTCTACCTTCTCCTCTCTCATTCTCCTTGTCTCCTTATAAGATACTTTTTGCTTTTATACATTATGTTCAAATTCACATCAAAAGCAATAAGGGATACCCTGCTCGTGAAACCTACAGACCCACTTTCCTCCTTCTCCTCTTGTCACCTCATCATGTCTGTTCAGGTCCTGAACCAAGAAGCTCAGTAATAGGCAGAGTGCAGGGGTAAGTAAGTAATTTCCAAATATCTCATGCTCTGTGTTTTACAGAGAACGGCTAGGGCAGTAAAACCACTGGACTCTTCCCCATTTGTGCTCTGAGATTTCCATCTCATTATTACAAGGAAAGAATAAAAGTCATACCTGGCCCAGAAGAGAATCTTAAGTAATTTTAGCAGAACTAAGATCTCTGATGCTCTGTTTCTGTTCTCTGAACTATTTTACTCACCATTATTATATTACATTTTCTCTAATATAATTCTGATTATTCCTCATTTGGGACTATAATGATTCCATATGTTTTATAGAATAAACTCATTGAGTTCCAGGTTTTGAGAACCAAAAATCAATTCCTTTCATGTAATCTCTTCCAACTTTAAATAGAAATCTGTGCTGCTCAGCATTATATTGCTGCAGACAAAGACTGGAAATAAAGAACTTCAAAAAAAAAAGCTTTGAGATCACAGTTTCAGGGAATGCAATCTATGGTCATTTGGCCCTGTTGCCTTTAGGTCTGTGGCATCATACTGTGAGTACCACATGAGGAGACCTTTACTTCACAGAGACCAGAGGACAAAGAGAGACAGGAAGGGCAGGGATGCCAGGGCTCCCTTCAAGGGTGCAACTCAAATGGCCTAACCTCCTTTCACCAGACCCACCTTTTTACTTTCTACCACCCAACAGCACCAAAGGCTATGACTAAGCCATTAACCAATGTTTGGTAGGGGACATTTATCCAAAATCTAACAATTTGAGTCCGGTGAGGTTCAATTCACTACCCCAAAGTTTATCCTACTATTATAAATTCTGGTTTTAAAGTATGCTATGCATACAAATGTGTCTTGCTTTTGATTTTAACTCAAGCCTTTGAAGGTCAATAGGATTTCTAGTAGTTTCACCCAGATATTTGAGTCATGGAGGATAAAGGCAGAAAACTGTTGCATATATGATAAAGTACTCTCACTTAGAAGCAATAATAAATAATACTCAGAAAAAATTCATATTCTCTTTTGTAAATTTGTTTAAAAAGAGCAGAGAAAGGACAGAGAAAAACAACAGAATGTATGGGAACTATTGGGAAAATTAACAGCAAGATTCAGTGAAGATAATTCTATTTTTTCCTAATAAAGAATACTTTAAATTACCTAATTACAGGGAAATAGATACTTAAATCCATCAGTGACATTTGTCTGACTTCCGCTATTTCCAGAGAAAATTAGAAGCTTATTTTGGTTTTTGTTCTCACTCTTCTCTTTCCTCAACCCACTCAAATTGGATTGAGATATTTGACAACGTAAACTCTAGTACAATGAAAATCAGACTCTAGCAAACTGCGAAGCTGTGCAAAGTCATTTACATACTGTGAAATCAAATGTTCCCATTTCTTTTCCAACACACATTGCAAAGGCACAAAAATAAAAGCAGATCCAACTCTGGGTTCTATTTTGAGCAGAGGTTTTAAATGCCATCAGCTTAGATTAATGTGCTATGTATTAGTCACCTTGCAAGAATGTTTCATTTAACGGAACTCAATTGAATGTCTTTCCTTAAATGATAATATGCTAAAGACCTGGCAGAGTACTCTCAGATAAAGAAATAAAAGCATAACTTTTCTCACTTTTATTTATAAATATCCAAACAACCAAAAGATTACAGCCTAAAACTAACAGAGTCCTATGAAAACCAACTCATCAACTTCTTTCTTCATGTCTCATAAATTATATTTATTTTAGTCTAACACTCAGAGAATCATTAATTATATATGTGACATAAGATTGCAAAACTTTAGAACTAGAATGATGTCACCTCTGACTTAGATGTTATAATTTTCACTTATTGTGACCCCTGCCAGAGATCATTCATCCAACATGACTATATTTTCAATACTGCTTTTGAATCCTCAACATTGAATTGATACACATGGCCAATGGATGAAAATAATCTCAGAAAATTTATTTTTATATGCACAGCCTTTGTATGTGTACATTTCTGTTGCTGGGAAAAAATACACAAAAACTGTAACTAGAGTAGAGACTTCTTGGGGCCCACAATTTCAATGGTTCACTCCATGGTCAGCAGGCTCCCAGGAGAAATAGCATGGCAGAACAGCAAAGGCCAGAAAACAAAGAGAGAAGTGGGGAGCTGCAAACAAGAATGCAACCTTCCAAGCCACAGCTCTGGTAATCCACCTCTTTCCAACCAGGCCCCATCCGCTAAGAGCACATTCAGTGATAAACTCACCAATGGATGTACTGGAGCCCCCGTGATTCCCTCACCTTCTAAACGTATGAGACTTTTGTGAGACATTTTAGATCTCAACCATAATATTCTAGCACTATCCTCAAAAATGTTAATAGACCAATCAAAATGTAAATATATTGAGTTCATCTCTAAGGGTTGTCAGTCTTAATAGTTCCAGGGCTGCTGAAAATTCCAAGTCCAAGGTCTCCTCTGAGACTCAAGGCAAACTCTTAAATACGAGTCTCTGTAAAAATCAAAAAGAAAGTTAAATACTTCCAACATACAATGGCACAAGGGTAAACATTCCCATTCCAAAAGGGAGGAACAGCAGAATGAAAAGGAATGAAGTCAAAGCGTGACTGAAAATCAACAGGACTAATATCAAATGCTGTACGTGCATGGTTAGCATCTGAGAAGGCCATGGCAAGATGTACGCTCCAAAAGTTGGGTGGCCCTGCTCCCACTGAATCGCTTGTTGCAGCCCACATGGCCTCTCCTGGCTACTTGGGCTGTCTATGCTTACTGCCTATGGCCTTCCTCAGTAAGTATTCCACGTTCCCGACACCTCTAACATCTGGAGTTCCCACTGTACCTTCAGTTTCACTGTCACAGATTCATGTATCACCCTCTCAGGGAACCTGAAAGATACTTTGACTCTGTCACATATTTTTGCCTGGGCTGCCAGGCTTTTTTGTGAAATATAAGTGGAATTCTTGAATTCTACATGCCTAAAAAAACAGCATCTGAAAGATGAAACCAAAATCTGCCACTGGTTTGAGCAATAGCCTGGCTTTCTTTAGGGCTATAGTGGCTTCTAGTTGCTGGAATGACTAAAGACAGTGAAATGAATCCTGGGAAACCAATTCTGTAGGAACCTGTTTTTGAATATGCACCAAGTCTCAAATGAAGGTTTACAGTTTTGAATCCTTGAGCCTGTGATGGGTGAGGTCTTGCTAGGTGCTGAGATGCCTTCAAAACGTCATTCTTAGAGTCATGATGCACAGTACTTTACTTGATTTTAATGCCAATCTCTTCAGCAATTATGCTGACTTTTGCTTCAACTTTGAAGGTCCTTCCTTTCTGGAGAAACTGCAAAGCTGTAAAATCATTAGCTCTGCTCTTTGGTCCTGATTCTCACTGCAGAGTGGGGATAAAGCATCCAACAGTAGCCACACCACAGCCTGAACAATGGGCTGCTTTGAAATTTCCTCCAGCAGATAAATTAGTATGACACCCTTCATCCCAGTCTTCTGCAAAATCTCAGGACATGGGCAAAAATGAAGACAAACTTCCTTCCAGAGCATAACACACACAGCCTCTCGTCCACTATAAATTAACTCCTGAGCCTAGCCTTTATTATTTGGGTTTCCGTCATCTTTCCAATTTTCTCACATCCACTCAGAGTTGCCCATCAAGCAGGAAGATATAAAAAACTAGTACCAGAGTAGAGCATTTCCTATGACTGCACCTGAATCAATCACCTTTCAAATGCAGTACATAAGACTTCTGGAGAACATTTTAGATCGAAACCATAATAGCCCTGTTTTTAGTCTACTGATTATTTAATTCCATTTAACATTCCCATCAACTTTATTGGTGGTTTTAAAACTATATTTTAATTATTATTAATAGTATTATTATTGTACTATGGTGCTAAAAAGGCATAATGAAGTTAATTATCTTGTCTAAAGTCATAAAAGTGGAAACGGTGGAGCGGCATCTAAGCCTAGGCAGTGTGTCTTTACAATGTGATTTTTTTGTACTGTATCATCTCTTAAAAATGGAAAAATGCTGGTACATTTTAAAAAGGGTACAAAGTATCCTTAATGAGGAAGAACAGGTTCCAGTGATCTAAGGTACAGCACAGAGTCAATGTTATACAATACTGTATTGTGTATCTGCACTTTACTGGATGGAAGCTGGTGTAAAATTGTTTCTCCTGTTCCCCACAATGGTGAGAAGCTCGGAGTCTAGGCTTCAGCACTAAGTGTATTGCTTAGTACATGACTGTTAAAAGAACACAGGGCTGGGGAAAAGAAAACAGGTAGGCTAGTTGTCAAGAAACAAGACAGCCAAGAAAAATGAAGCCATTCAACTAGACATTTTAAATAAAAATAAAATATGCTCCATGAACTTTAAGCTTATCTTAACAACCATAAATAGTCAACTTTCCTAAAAGCAAAATAAAACAAGCTTACACTCTATTCCTATCTCAAGGAAGACTTGATCATGGTCCAAAGAGGCCAGTGGTTTTTGACTCCACATTATTTTCCAAGAACGCAAATGCTACTCACTAAGTATTAAAACAAGAAATTAAACTCAAGAACTTAATAAGGAAATCTAATCTTTCCACATCACAACATCTAATTGTGGAAACAATGAAGTTTTCTCATGAATAGCCTTGACAACATCTTAGCTCAATTATTTTAAGTTCTTTTAATTTATGCAAATAGATATATAAGTTATTAAACACTTGAAATACAATTAGGTCAATCTATAGGATGCTTTTTTTCAAGGCAATGATAGTTTAAATCATTTATTATCTTTCCTACCATTTTTTTGACATAGTAAGTTATCTCTAGGTACATTATATCCAATAAAAGTAGTATTTTAGAGACCCTAGAAAACTGTGAAAGCCACAATCATGAACTTCATGTCAATATATGCACACAAAGTAAATTTTAACCCAAATACAGTCTAATCTAAAACTAAGTATCTTTCAAAAGCCAAAAGTCACCTTTCCAGAACTCTTACATAAAAAAAAACAAAAACAAACAAACAAAAAAAAAACATTTTTTTGGGAGAGAATTTCCTTAGAATTCTGGTAGGGTAAAGAACACTATTCTTGCCGGGCAAGGTGGCTCACGCCTGTAATCCCAGCACTTGGGAGGCTGAGGTAGGAGGATCATTGTGAGTTCAAGACCAGCCTGGGCTACAAAGTGAGCTCAAGGCCAGCCTGAACTGCATAGCGAGACCCTGCCTCAAAAAAAAACAAAACAAAAAAAAAAAAACACTATTCTTTAGCATGAGATATACTAAAATTAGTCAGAAACACAGTTCTTAAGTTCAGGGAGTTTATAATTCTTAGGACCCAGAAAGAAATCACTAGCCTAGATGATATATGATACAGAAATGACATGAGAAAAGAGCCTTAGGAATTCCCAGAAGGAAAAGATCACACAGGGTTGGCTTTTTGGAGAAATTTTAAGTGCACCTGAAGTCTAGAGAGAGCGATAGCAGACAGCAGAGAAGCATGCTCCAGAGAAACTCCAAAACCCAAAGGCAGGAAATTGTAAGCTCTCAGAAGAACATATGGACAGCTCGGGTTGGCTACTTGAGGCTATGTGCTGGGATGGTGCACAGGAACTATGCAGGGAGGTGGGCAGGTCCAGGTCTTGGACCTCAAATGTCCAGCAAGGAGCTGAAGCACACAGGAAGCACCATGGAACAATCAAACCAAGGTCAAAGGGAAAGTGCCTTGTAGACGAGGGAGCCAAGGTATGCCAGGGATAGCTCAGCTGAGAGCTGCCACAGGTTTCAAGTAAGGTGACGAGAAAAATTATCTATACTATATGCCAAAGAGAAATAAGTAGCCAAAATTGATTATTGAGTAGAAAAACAGGCAAAAAAGAAGAGATAATTCTCATTCAGAAACTTTCAGCCTGAGTGGCCAGATCACAGACATCACTAAAAGACAGAGCAGCTTAGAGATGAGGAATTGGTTTATAAAAGAAAACAAAGAATTGTGGGTTTGGGGGGGTTTTTTGTTTTGTTTTTTGAAAACACTCAGTTGGAGGTGACTAGGGCACCCTGGACAGTGGTATGTGACCAAGTACTTGTGACAGAGATGAGTGCTTCTAAACAGAAGTGTGGCTGGAGAGACGGATGTGAGTAGCGTGTCCAAAGTGCTGACAACTGTGAATGAGCAACAATCAGATACACACATCCTGAGGACAAACCAAGGAGCTCAGATCCCAGGGCATCGCAGAGATGGATGGCACCAGGGATGGGAACCCCTCAAAATGCAGAAGGGTTTCAAAGCAAGATAACAAGAAATGAACAGTGGTTACTGTAATATCTCTTTTTTTTTTCAAAACAGTCGTCCATGCTATCACACATAATAAAATCTAATAAAACATAACAGAATAAGACCAATCAAAACAAAAGAATAAAG
Organism: Cavia porcellus; assembly: GCF_034190915.1. Lineage (NCBI taxonomy): Eukaryota > Metazoa > Chordata > Mammalia > Rodentia > Caviidae > Cavia > Cavia porcellus. The sequence goes on along the minus strand of NW_026947504.1, from coordinate 35,812,196 downwards.
TTGATTTCCAGTCTTCTTGTTTTAAAGTCCTGTGTTGCTTGCATTGTGCTGTTCTGATTTGCTTACTTCTGTTCTGTTTTATCCTCTTTCAAATAAAAAAAATTAAAATGCAGAAGGATTTCTGGCTGCACCACTAGCCTGCCTCCCCAGAGACTTCCCTCCTAGAACCTATCTCCACTGTTCCAAATGCTGCCTGCTTTACACCCCTCTCTGAGAAAGTCCCCGGACACCCTAACCAGGAAGTAGCCCTCAGCCTCCAGCCCTCGATTCTGTGCCATTTTCTAGGCTCTAAGAACACTGATCCTGTGCCCAGATTACTTACACGGAAGTCAGCCTCTTTGCCATTTCCTCAGCTGAAACCCACTTCCCCTGGCATTCTACAATCCCTCTTCACCAGGAAAAGGGATTTCTTTTTCCCTTCTCTTTTCAAATTCTTTGCCTCATGATTTCTGGTCTTAGACAACCTCTAACAGAAAATATAACAATATGTTTGAAAAGAGGAAAAGGAATTGGAAAAGATAGCTATAAATGCCATATTCATCAAGTTCTTTGATAGATAATTTGTTTCTTAAGCACCCAATAAAATGGGCAGTATTCAGAATATACAATAAAATAGAATCTGCCACATAAATTATTCTATTCTTGGGTGAGAGGATCTATGTTTATTAATGACTAATTCATGAACCTCTAAGTCTTTCTATTTTCCTTCCGCATGTATACTTGGAAGGTTTTGATTAAGTAACAGCCACCTACCCAATGGAAAAATCAAATCTACACCGTCACTGAATAATTTGACAAATAAGTACACTTTAGGCTATAAATAATCACAATACTAAATTCTGCATTAATTAGTTGTCTCTTTAAGTATCTACCATCTAAAGTGTATCTAGGCACTCTTTCAATCTTTGAAAACCATAAAAGAATTACAAGTTAAATGCTGGCTTAGACGTTAGCCTTTAAATGTATATTTTAAGTTAAAAATTACCCCCAAAGCCTTGGCTTAGCCTCCTTTTAGCAGGATTAAGCTATAACACAGAACCCAAACTCAGGGTGGAAAGAACAGTCCACACAGAACAGCTGAGGCCCAAATGGCCTCTGCCACATAATTTAGCAGGGGGCAGTGGGACCCTCACCAAGTCCCGCTACACACTTAACACCACTTGTCCCTCAGAACCAGGGAGACAAGACAGAATTCCATGGGACCAAACAGCCAAGGAAACAGTAATAAATTCATAATGAATCACTTAGAGCTGCCCCAAATATAGCATGCAACACTCCATGTGAACAGTATTCAGAAGTGCATCTTAAAATAAAGCATCTGAAAGTCTGAGTTGCACACTTAAAAGCAGTTCTGTATTATATTGTGTCCAATTTTGAGATATCTACAGTGCTGTAATTCCAAATCACAGTGATGCTCTTAAAAATGAATCCTATGGGAACACAATGTCTACATATGGTCAACCTGCCAAGGGGGAAAAAAAAGAATCAAATCTTATCTCACACAGATTGTCTCCACAAGCTGAACCCACAAAGCTTTGATACTAAGATACGTCCTAATAACTCCCAGGTCTCTAAAAGAGCTTCGTAGTATACTTACCCCCTATCTCTCCCCTACAGAATGGAAACACAGTATTTCTTTACATCTAATAATAAATTTAGTTCTAATGTTTCATGGTGCTCAGACATCAATTTGAGTACATGGAAGGTTTTCTATGGTTTATTTATAAAACACAAATTTATTTATGGTAGATGGTAAATAATTATAAATCAATTCTGCCATACTATTTTGAAACATGGAAAAAATTCTGAAGTGTAAATATCCATTTTAACATAACATCTTAAAATAGGAGTTATTTTCTCTGGTACATAACAGGCCTTGTTCCTCTGGGTCTTCAGGGGGTCCCTAGCTAGTGTCCCTTAAAGTTTAGAGATGAGAATACCCTAAGTACATCTAAAACTGTTTTGCTCACAGTTCTTAGTTGTTTTTTTTTTTTTTTAACAAAAGCTGCTATTATGAGATTATGGCTTAACTCACTTTTGAGATTATTTTTTCTAAGATATCAAATCTTAACTCTTTCTCTGGAAAGTTTTTTTTCTGTTTCCCTCTGAAAGCTATTTTTTCATGTTTCCTCTGAAATACATCATTAGTTTTTTTTAACTAAAAATGATAATAGTTACTCCTGTATTTCAAAATGGTTAGACTATAAATATGCATGTATATATACAAAAATATGGACTCTATACTTGCAAAAGGTTTTATATTTATGTTCCAGGTTTGGAGGCAGCTGCCATGTAATGTTGTTATCCTGAATTAAAGTGATATTCCTAAAGTGAATCCTACATGACGGCAGATCTGAGCCACAGCACCTTCAGGAAACCCAGAGAGAAAAAAAAATGCCCTTAGAAACCACTTACAACCACATCAAGACACCGGAAAATGTAACGTTGTGGAATAAGCAGGTAGAGCCAAATTTAGAACTGTAAAGGTACAAACATTTACCCATCATCTCTATAATCCCAAGAAAAGCCACATAGTGAGCAAACCCGGAAACATGAAATTGAAAAAAAATAGTATTTTCCGTCTCTTTTCTCCTTTCCCTCTCCCTCTCTCCCTCATTACTGCAGATCAATTCAACTTCCGTAATTCCTTGAAAGCAGCTCTCCACGTGGAATCCTCTGAGTCTTTCCCTTCTCTCCAGTTCTTGATAACCAGCATCTTACAGTCATGGCTTCAGATCCATAAAAATAACTTTGAATCTGATGAGGCTGAGCTCTGTCAAATAACTGATCTCCAGGCCTTTGCGAGCCACGGCTGCTGTGACTTGCGTGGTGGGCTGGCAAGGCACACATTAAGAGAGAGCCTACAGGATGTCTCCGGAAACAAGACCTGCAGGGACACTGTCTCAGCTATGGGGACCAGCTGCCGTGCACTTTCAGATGCTCAGCCACGCTCATCCATTTCACCACCATTCAGATGACTTTACAAACTAGCTGAGTGCTCCACCAATGTCAAGGCACTGGGAGTAAACATCAATCACTGAATGGTTCCTTCAGCTGATATTTAACACCTGACATGCTTCATGCTAGCACAATGTGGCAATACCTTTCTTAGATCCTTGACTCCTTACCTAGAACCCAAAGGTAAAGGGCTTCTGGGCTGTCCCCAAGTAAATCATTGTCTAGATTGAAAGACTGGTACAATCATTTCCTTACACATTCATTCCCTATGACTGAGAAAAGGACAGTGCCAAATTATCTACTTTTCTTAAGTGGAAGATTAAAATACAGTAACAACAATATGGATTAAGAGTCTATCTGTATTCTTAATTAATCAGGCAAAGTAAACAACACACAGGGACCCAGGCATACTGAATCATCCTCAGTACATAGTCACGCTGCCAGAGAACCATTCAGGTGTCACCCTCCCCACCTGCCCCTCTTGCCCCACTCACGGGTGACTGGTCGGCTCTCCTCCGGCTGGGCATTGTCCACAGATTGAGTGCTGGAAACCGAGGAGACACTGGAGCTCCGGACAAAGCCAAATGCCGCCAGCTTGGCAGCTGGAAGACGGGAGTATCCAGGAGGACGAAGCCCAGATTTGGGCAGATTGGATTTTGTAGCATTTGAACTGGAGGCTTTCTTTAAGTCTGTTAAAATGAACCCAAAACAAAACAAAAGTTCTCAGTTCATAGAAAGAGAATACCACAGGTAGTATATTCTAACCTAGATCTATCATAAACAGATGAAAACTCACCTTAGAGATTCACTTCTGCAAGTGAATTTCTTTACAAGAAAGGCCCCTTACCATGGGCCAGACTTCAGACAGCCACAAAAGTGGAGGGCGATTCCTACCTGGAGCGTTAAGTAATCTAATTAAGTAGCCCGCAGTCTAATTAAGTAGATAGGTCGAGGACAAATAAATTACCCATCTATCAGGCTGAAGAAAGGGTAGAAAGTGCTTAGGGTGCTGGATGGAAAGAGAATACTCCCTGCTGAAAGTTACCCTAGATTTGTGAATTGAGATTTACCTCAAACTTTGACATATGATGAGCAGAGAGTCCTTGCACACACACTCACTAGTGATTTCAATCGGTGTAAGTATGAAGTACAGAGGCAAGTATGAAGAATGATCCCGCTAACCTTCTGAAGGGTGCAGCCACAAGGAGGGGCTAGAAATATTGAAATCTGAGTTCTCCCAAGTGTTCACCACATTTCCCCAAAGCCTTTGGTCTAACACTGAAAACCAGTTTCCTCCTGCAAATAAGGATGACAAAACTGGCTTCATAGATTTTGTGTAAGGACTTACTACTGTGTTTACCACTCAACTTGATAGGTGCTCAAATTGATGTTAAGTTTTTCTCCTTTGCTCGTGATCTGTTTTTATGTTACCCTAAATTTCAAACTTAGCTCCCAGGTATGTGGAAGGCATCTTGTTTTAGGATGCTATAGGAATATGCCATACATTTGACATTCCAAGGTATAGTGGCACACACCCACAATCCCAGTACTCTAAGAGTCTGAGGCAGGAGGCTAACAAGTTTCAGCACAGTGTGAGAAATTTAGAGAGGCTCTATTGCTGGGAAGTAGTATTTTTTTTAAGGATCCAGGGAAAGGAACTCAGTGCAAATGCCTTAGTTTCCATAGCTAGCCCTGATCAATCCATCAATCGATCTAGCATGACAGGACCACCATAACTAAGACTGAACTAGGTCATATCAACAGCTCAGTGACAGTCATCAGAGCAGCAGGAGAAAGGTCTCAGGACTAGGCTGGATTTTGGAAAGCTAACAACACACCAAAGCTTATTGTTAAAAACTTATAAGGTCCAAGCTTCTTAATGCTCTATGTATTGTCTTATTCTGATCATTTAACAATTTTTGCCTAAAGCCATATTTACCCTGAGTGGCTTATAGGTAGAACATTCAGTAACATTCTTGGCTAAGCAAATCTTTATGATCTAGTAAAAAATTCACCAAATTTCAGGGTCAAAATAATTTAAATAATAGCCCATTTACTTAAAAAAATCAACGAAGAAACTACATATTAGAAAGTACCTATGTGTGGGAATATACAGAGGACAAGTACGAGCCATGCTAGGCAGTGACAGTCTACCTGGAATGCCTTCTTCTCCCTCCAGTAGCTCCTCCTGAAAGTGAGGCCATGGCCAGTGGTCTAGGTAGGGTTGGCTTGAATATGCGTATGTGTGGGTTCCTGACTCCTGTGTCAGGATGGGAGGGCAGAAGGAAATGGTAACCAGGAGCTGGGCTGCAAATATTCTCCCCTCCTATCTGGCCTAATGCTCGGAAAAAATATGCATCTATGAGAAGGCAGAAATGATGCTAGTTTACCATGTAGCAATGGCCCATTAGTATCAGTCATTAATGTCACGTTTAATTTCTTCAAATTACTCTCATATTATTTTGTAGACTTTTAGATGATGCCTCTCAACAGTGAAAGGGTGCCTGTATATCACATGTCATTTTCACAGTAAGTTCACACCCCCCTGATTTTGAGTATCTATAGTTATAAAAGACCTGCCAAAAAGTCAAATGTAATTTAAACAATAAATGCACATTATGCCCATCACAGTTTTTCTTTATAAAAGGTTAAATAGCCTTTCTCTAAAAAGGCTTTGGACCACAACTGTTTCAGAATTCAAAGTTTTTCAGATTTTTAAAATATTTTCAGAGAATCAATTCATTGATTATTCCTACTTTGAAAATCAGAAATTCAAAATGCTCCAACATCTAAAATATTTTATATAGCTTGTGAGTCCTCAAAAAGTTTTGGATTCTGGATTTTTGAGTTAGGGATAAGCAATCAGAAAGTTATCTATAACCTCCCTGAACTACATAGTAACTGACTTTGTATACAAAAATTCAAGTATGAAAATGTAATTTTTTTTCTGTGAAAGAAACACTTATTTTGAGGAAGAAGAAAAAGTCAGCCTTCTACCACTTTGGGATGTGGAAAACATTCAACTTGATATTTCTCAAAAACTACAACCTAAATTTGTTAAATCATTACAAAGACTATAAATCCATCAAATGTATTCAAACACAAATTTATCTCATTCTACCCTTACTTCTGTTCAATCATTGCTCATTCCATCACTGGAAAAGAAGATGATACGGTTTGTGCCTAGATATTCCCCTAAAGCCTCATGCAGTCATGGGAGGTGGCAACTTTTCAGAGTTGCCTTAATCTGGATTTTAATTGATTCAGGGGTGAGTGCTGTGCCTGCTCTAGGGTGGGGAGCCTGCATACAACGTAAGAGACAGAAAGAGGCTTATCTCTCCTCCATCCTTCCTCTTGTTGATTTGCTGCCTTCTGCCCCCATGAACTGTTCCCCCTCTGCCATGTGCCACCCTGTCACGGAGCCAGTTGATTATGAATGGAAACTTCTACAAACTGTGAGCTAAATAAACCTTTTCCTCCCTTAATTTTGGGCATCAGGTATTGTGTCTCAGCAACAAGAGAAGTAACTAAGATGGCATAAAATGTGGAGGGGGATGGATACACAGGATTCCAATTTCTTAGGAATTAGTCATTGAATAATTTTATAGCTTTATTTATTCTCAGGCCAGCATTTTTTTTAAAAAAGGTACACACAACCCTTTGTTTCTATGAACTCCATATCCAGATTCAGCCCCCTACAGATCAAAATATTTGGAAAAAAAATCACATCTGTATTGAACAAATATGGACCTTTTTTCTTGTTATTATTTTCTAAGCAATATAATAGCTACTTACATAGCATTGACCTTGTATTAGCATTTATTCTGCATTAGGCATTATAGGTAACCTAGAGATGAGTTAAAGTTCCCAGGGTATATGAATAAGGTATACACAAATCTGACATCATTTTACACCAAGACTTGGAACACCCAGATTCTGTTACCTGGTGGGGTAGGTAAGCTCGTGGAACCAATCCCCCACAGATACTGAGTGATAAACGCCTTTTTTCTCTCTCCCTTTCTCTTCCTGCCTCTCCCTCTCCCTTCCCATGTACCAGTGAGCACATGGGCTGGGAGACTAGAAAAGCAACACCTTATCCCGGCCCCAGCAACAGGCTGATTCGGAGGAACTCAGGCTGAGATGACAGCAACTGAAGTAAAGAAACAGTAACTTAACACTTGTACTGTTTGATTGACTTTGTAGGCCTGAAACTCATAGTCTGAGCACCCATTTGGAGGATAACAATATGCATTATAGCAATGGTGGGGGATTTCCTTCGATTTTGTTTTTGAAATCCAATCTTTTATTTCATTTTTTGTCTTGTTTTACTCTTGTATCTGACAACCTGAGCAACTATTTTGAAGATAACAATACACAATATAATAATCATTACATTTCTATTGTCCTGTTTTGAAACTCTACATTGCTAGTATTGGTTTTTTTGTTGTTGTTGTTATTGTTGTTGCTTCTTGTTTGTTTGCTTCTTGATTTTTCTGGATTTTTTCTCTTTAAAATACAAAAAATAAAGATGTACAAAAACTGTACTTAAGGAAATAGAGGGGTATAATGACAATGTTTCATCAAGCTTCTGCTTACTGGGCACCTTGTGCTTTGAGTTGTTTTGCTCTATGCTATGCTGAGACGCCCTGTAAGTGTCTGCTGACCTAATTTCAGTAGCAGGGCCCCTCCTAAGTTGGCCTTGGGTAGGTCTCAGCTTCACCCTATCTGTATGTCTAAGAATGAACTGCTTGAGTAGTTTTGTTTCTCAGCCAAGCAGTACTGGCTCCAGATCTATAGAATGCTTATAGGAACAATTAAATCCTGTATATGGTACAGGCCCATTGGGTACAGGTTCACAAAAGAGTAGTCACTAAGGGAAAAAAAGAAAAAAAAGGTCATTACGTGAAGTGCTGAGTTTTGCATTTCTAAAACAGATGGTTCTGAAAGACCCTTAAGTACCCTGGATAATGCTACTATCTGTGCTTCTGTTGTTATTAAAGTCTTAATCCTTAGGGGTACAGGAAGAACCATGGTACCAAGTAGCAAAATGAAAGGGTTAATTCAGAGCCTACTTAATCCTTTGTGTCCTTAAATCCTTTAATTTCTAAAGATGGCCCCTAACCCTGCCAATACTGATTTGCAGCTCTATGAACAAAAGAATTTATAAGACTCCCGCCATCTCCATAGAACACCTCACGGGACCTGGGAACTCCAGCCAGAGAGGCGCACAAGGAGCCAGGCTAGACCCGGGCCCCACCTGAGACTCCCACTATCTTCGCAGACCACCTCGCAGAAACTGGGAATTCCAGCAAGAGGTGCACACAGGGCTGGGCCAGAACCAGAGCCCTCCACCCCCATGTCCCACAGTCCTGGCCACCCGCCTCAGGACCTAGGAACTCCAATCTGTGACTCGCGCCCCCGCAGTCCCACTGCTGCCATCAGGGACCCCCACCTCCTGGACCTAGCATTGCTATTGATCTTCGGCTCCCACACCTCCACCCAGAACCTTGGACTGCAGTGGATTAACCACGCAGTATCGAGGGAGACTTAGTAAGAAGAACTTAGCAGGTTTCCATCAGTGAGCTGAATTTGCCCCTAAAATAGGAATAGAGTTTGCCACCTTCAGTGGGTAAACAGGAGCAATAGAGAAGCCCCCTCCAGAAGGGGGCTCCATAGGTGAGCTTGGCAAGTGGCTGGGTGAGTCCTTCCTCCACACAGAGAATATCAGGTAGCTTGAGAAGGGTGCCAACAAGGCCTCTCCCAGCCTGAAGAAAATTAAGGGAGCCTGTGGGACACCCAGAGACACAGTAGGGTCCCACCTGAGACAAACACTATAAACAGGGAGATCTGGTGACTCTGAACAACCTGAAGACATAATAACAGCAGGAACTAGGGATTGATTTCCATCAGTACTCCTAGGCCAGGAAGAATATAGGAAAAACATAGGACTCACCCAACAGGCCCTGCAGGGGAATCCAGGTGACTGGCCCACCTCTTCATTGTGGGACCCAGCGATTGGACAAACATCAACCTTACAATAGGACCCCAAGATACACATTACCAACAGTTGATACTAGTGAGACTGAAGGACCAAATATTAACCCAAACGGGGAAAATGCCAAAATGAAAAAGCAAAATGCAATCTCAAACATCTAGTCCACCAGGAGCAAGTACAGGAGATATTGAAATGGAGGACTTCAAAAGTAACACACTGGAAATCCCTGAAAAGATAGCAAATGAAATAAAAATAACTTCATGAGGTTATAGAGGAAATCAAATTAGAAATAATCTCTCATGTAAAAACAGAAATAACAACCTTAGTAAAGATACTGCTCAGCACAGCTAGAGAAGAAATAGATAAAAAAAGTACAGGAGCATGGAAAACTGATTGAAACCTTGAATGAACAATATAGAAAACAAGCAGAATTCATGAAACAACCACAAAGAGACATCCAAGATACAAAAAATTCTATTAAAAGCTGGCAAAACTGTTTAAAGGAAGCTGAGGATAGAATTTTGGACCTTGAGGACATGACTGCAATTAGTAATCATAAAGGATAGAACTTTTAAAAGTAACAAAGCAGCATGACATGACAATCCAGCAGCTTCAAGATGATGCCAAGAGAAATAATATAGGACTAATAAGGATTACTGAACATGCAGGAATCAAAGCAAATGACATAACTAAAATATTCACAGAAGTAATAGCAGCAAAGTTCCCAAACATTGGGAAAAAATCTGATATGTAGCTGAGTGAGGCATATAGAATGCCAAATAATCACAACCAACATAAATCTACACCCAGACATATAATAATTAAAATCCCAGACATGTAGCACAAAAACAGAATACTAAAATCTGTTAGAGAAAAGGCACAACTCACCTATCAAGGAAAGCCCATTAGGATCACAGAAGACTTTTCAGCACAAACCCTCAAGTCAAGACTAGCTCAGAGTTAGGTATTCAAGTCCTAAAAGAAAACAACCCAGACCGAAGTACCCAGCATAACTTTCATTCAAATTTAATGGTTAGAAACAAGATACTTTCATGACAAAGAACAACTGAAGACATTCACGTTCACCAACCCAACCCTAGAAAGAGTGCTGAAAGACATTTAGAGATAAAAATGACCACAATCCCCAGAACAACAGAAAGAAACCACCAGGTAGGACAAACAATTAAACAAAGGAGAAAAGCAAAAAGCAAAAACTGGAACATAACAAGGCAAAGTCGAGCCAGTACATATCAGTGATATCCATAAATGTAAATGGCCACAATTCACCTATCAAAAGAAACAGGTTGACAGAATGGATAAAGAAACATGATCCCAACTAGACCCATGCCTATCACCATGTACTAAATTAAAATGTAAATGGATCAAACATCTGAATATTAAAACAGAAACACTAAATCTATTGGAAGACCTTGAAGACATAGGGGTAGGTAGAGAATTCATGAACAGGACTCAAACCGCATGGGAAATACTTCCCAGAATCAATAACTGGGACCACCTCTTATTAAAAAGTTTCTGCATGTCAAAAGAAATCTCCAGCATAGTGAAAAGAAAACCCACAAACTGGGAAAAAATCTTAGTGAACTGTCCCTCAGACAAAGGACTTCTGTCTAAAACATATACAGAATTTAAAAAACTCAGACCACCAAAATTCAAAGATCCAATCCAAAAATGGGCATCTGAGATGAATATACAGTGCTCAGATGAATAAATATAAATGGCAAATAAATACATGAAAAAATGTTCATCATCATTACTCATTAGAGAAATGCAAATTAAAACCATATGAGATTCCATCTCACTCCTGAAAGAATGGCCAGGATCAAGAAAACTACCAACAACAAATGCTGGAGAGGCTGTGGGGAAAAAGGAACTCTCCTGCACTGCTGGTGGGAGTGTAGACTGGTGCAACCACTGTAACCACTGTGGAGGTCAGTCTTGAGATTCCTCAAAAAGCTGGGATTGGAAGTCCCATTCAACCCAGCTATTCCACTTCTGGACATCCCAGAAGAATTGAAAACATCATACCACAGTGATATTTGTGCACCCATGTTTATAGCAGCACAATATGTAATAGCCAGATCTTGGAAACAACCTAAATGTCCCATCAACTGAGGAATGGATAAAAAAGTTGTGGTATTTTTATACAATGGAGTACTACTCAGCTATAAAGAATGATCACAATGAGATATTTATAAATAAATGGATGCAGCTTGAGACCATACTCATAAGTAAAATAAATCAAACTCACATGTATAAATACCGACTAGTCTCCCTAATGTAAGAAATGGTAAGAGTACATAAAAATATGTGGTAATCATGCCTCCCCATTATATTGCTTTAAAGCCTTATAATGTTCTCATTCATTAGTTGGAATGGTTTTATTGTCTGTGATGGTATGAACAGCTATTTTGAAGAAAACAAGGCATTATAATAACTAGTACTGATTTAATATCATCTTGTTTTGAAGTCCTACCAAGCTTTTGTTCTTCTGTCTCCATCAGTTTTATCATGCTGTATCTTATTGAATTTTATTATATGTGATAGTATAAACAAAATTTTTTATGGACAAGGAGATAATTTACTAACCATTGTTCATTTTCTGTTAGTTGGCTCTGAATACCCTGTAACACTTTCATTCTCTTGAATGGTTTTATACTGTCTTGTTATGTTTGATACTATAGTATATGAAGATATACTCAAATATTTCAAGGAAAGAGACACTATGGTAGCTACTGTTATGCGGGTTGTCTTGTGGTGAAATGCTATGTTGCTTAAATTGTTCTGTTCTGACCTGTTTTGTTATGTCCTCTTTTATCTTAATCTTTTTTCTTAAATAAAAAATGAACATGATCCCACAATATGCTGTATACAAGAAACACATCTGATCCAAAAGGAAACTCATAGATTAAAAGTCAAAGGATAGAAAACAGTATTCCATGCAACAAGAACCCAGAAAAAAGCAGGGGTAGCTATTCTATTTGTAGACAATGTGAACTTCAAACCCAAAACGATTAAAAGAGATAAAGAAGGTCACTACATACTTGTTAGTTGAAAAATTTAAGAGGAAGAACTGACAATTATAAATATATATACACCAAATATGGGAGTGCCCAACTTTTTTTAAGACAAATACTAATGGAAATGAAAAACCAAATACACAAGAACACAGTTATAACAGGGAACCTTAATACCCCATTGTCACAAAGAGATAGATCAATTAGACAAAAAGTCAGCAAAGAAATAATAGAACTGAATCATACCTGTGAACAATTGGACTTAGTAAATGTTTACAAAGTGTTCCACCCAACCACATCATAATACACATTCTTCTCAGCTACACATGGGACATTCTCCAAAACAGACCATATATTATCCCATAAAATATTCTTAAGTAAATGTAAATGTACTGAAATTATCCCATGCATTATATCTGACGATAGCGCACTGAAACTGGAAATTAATGGCAAAAGAAATGGCAAAACCTTCATAAATATATGGAAATTAAATAACAACCTTTTGAACAACCAGTGGCTACAGATGAAATTAAAGAAATAAAGCAATACCTACAATTCAGTGAAAATGCAGAAACAACATACTCCAATCTGTGGGATGCAATGAAAGGGGTCTTAAGAGAGAAATATATATATAAATTATCATATCAAGAAAACAGACCAAGCACAAATAAACAACATAATGCTTCATCTCAATCTTCTAGAAAAACAAAAGCAAGTTAAACCCAAAGCTCATAGAAGAGAGGAAATTGTAAAGATTAGAGCAAAAATCAATTCAATTGAAACTAAAAAAGCAATACAAAGAATTAATGAATCAAAAAGCTGGTTTTTTAAGAGAATACACAAAATTGACAAATCTATAGCTAACCTTATCAAGAAAAAGAAAGAAAAAACCCAAATTCATGCAATAAGGACTGAAAAGGGAGAAATTACTACAGATCCCATGGAAATTCAAAAAATCATGAATATCTTTTTGAAAATCCCTACTGACATAGAGTGGAAAACACAGATGAAATGGACAGATTCCTAGAAACATATGAACTACCAAAAGCTCAACCAAGAAGATTCAGTAATTTTGAATAACCCAATATCAGCTATTGAAATTGAAAACATAATTAAAAACTTACCAACAAAGAAAAGCCCAGGTCCTGATGAATTCTACAAGAAATTTAGAGATTTAATGCAATACTCCTTAAACTCTTCAATGAAATTGAAAAGGAAGCAGTCTTCCCTAAATCATTCTGGAGGCAAGTATTACTCAGCTACAAAAACCATAGAAACACCCAACCAAAAAGGAGAACTACAGACCAATCTCACTAATGAACACTGATGCAGAGATTCTCAACAAAATACTGGCAAATAGAATGTAGCAAACCATCAAGAAGATTATATATACATCACGACCAAGTGGGATTCATTCCAGGAATGCAGGGATGGTTCAACATATACAAATCAATAAATGTAATACACCACATAAACAGAGCCAAAAACAAAAACCACATGATCATCTCAATAGATGCAGAAAAAGCTTTTGATAAAGTCCAACACATGTTCATGATAAAAACCCTTCAGAATACATGGTGTCCACCTCAATCTCATACAGGCCATCTATGACAAACCAACAGCCAACATTATACTAAATGGGCAAAAACTGGAAGCTTTGACACTAAAATCAGGAACAAGGATGCCCACTGTCACCACTCCTGTTCAGTACAGTTCTGGAAATACTAGACAGGGCAATCAGACAAGAGAGAGAAATAAAAGGAATAAAGATAGGAAAGGAAGAAGTTAAATTATCACTATTTGCAGATGACATGATACTTTATATAGAAGATCCAAAAAACTCCCTTAAAAGACTACTAGAGGTAATAAACAAATTCAGCTGTATACAAGCAATGTCAACACTCAAAAATCAATAGCATTCCTGTACACAAACAAAAAAACTCATGGAGAGAGAAATTATGGAAATGTCACCCTTCACAATACCATCTAACAAAACGAAATACTTAGGAATCAACCTAACCAAGAATGTAAAAGACCTATAAAATTATGCTACACTAAAAATGGAGATTGAAGAGAAGGATATTAGAAAATGGAAGGACATTCCTTGCTCTTGGCTAGGAAGAACCAACATTGTGAAAATGGCCATACTCCCAAAGCTGTTATACAGATTTAATGCAATCCCAATCAAAATACCATTGACATACCTTACAGAGCTAGAGAAAACACTCCTAAAATTCATTTGGAAATAAAAGAAACCTAGAATAGCAAAGGCAATTATGGGCAACAAAGGCAAGGCAAGAGGCATCTCAATGACTTGAATCTATACTACAAAGCCACAGTGATGAAATCAGCATAGGACTGGCAAAGAAACAGACCTGAGGATCAGTGGAACAGGTTAGAAGATAGAAACACAACTACAGATACATTCAGCCACCTGATATTTGACAAAGATGCTAAACATGTTCACTAGAAGAAGGATAGCCTCTTTTATAAATGGTGTCGGAAAAATGGGCTCTCCACATGCTGAAGACTGAAACTAGACCCAAGCATATCACTGTGCACTAAAGTCTAAATGGATCAAAGATCTAAATATTAAAACAGAAACACTAAATCTCCGGGAAGACAAAGTAGGTAAAAGTCTTGGAGACGCAGGGGTAGACAGGGAATTCATGAACACAACGCAAACTGCACAGGAAACACTTCAAAGAATCAGCAACTGGGATCTCATATTATTGAAAGTTTCTGCACTTCAAAAGAAATCACCATCAGAGTGAAAAGAAAACCCACAGAATGGGAAAGAATTATAGCCAGCAACCCCTCAGACAAAGGACTGACATCCAGAATATATAAAGAATTGAAAAACATCAAGTCCTCAAAATTCAGACCCTCTCCAAAAACGGGCATCTGAGATGAACACACATTTCTTAGCCAAAGATACACAAATGACAAATAAATACACAAAGAAATGTTCACCATCGCTGGTCATTTGAGAAATGCAAATTAAAACAGCATTGAGATTTCATCTCACTCTGGAAAGAATGGCTGCCATCAAGAAAACAACCGATAACACATGTTGGCAAGGCTGTGGGGAAAAAGGAACACTGCTCCACTGTTGGTGGGAGTGTAGACTAGTGCAGCCTCTATGGAAATCACTATGGAGATTTCTCTGAAGACTGGATTGGAAGTTCCATTCAACCCAGCTATTCCCCTCCTGGGTATTTTCCCAGAAAACCCGAAAAGGTCATGTCACAGTGATATAAGTGTACCTATGTTAAGCAGCACAATTTGTAATAGCTAAATCTTGGAAACAACCAAAATGTCCATCACCTGTACAGTGGATGAAAAAGATGTGGTATTTTTATACAATGGAATATTACTCAGCTATTAAAAGGATGATCTTGAGGCCTTCATACTGAAATGGAGGCAACTTGAGACTATCCTAAGTGAAATAAAGAAGAATCATATTTATAAATATCACATTGTGTCTCTAGAGTAAAAAGTAATAAGAACTGTAGGAGTAAAACCCAAAATGTGTAATTGCTATTGCAAAAAGAAAGGAAAAGAAAGTGCTCTAAAGGATATAACTGCATGTATGTTTAAGTGTGTAGGATTGATAACCATAGTACTGAGTTTTTGTTGTATTGTTGAGCAGAAGTGTTTGTAGCCTCACTGGTTTGAATGTCCAGTTCTTATGCTTTAATTTTGTAACTTGAACAACTATTTCTAAGAGGACAGAATGTAATTTATCAACTAGTGATTTCTTAGTGCTTGTTTAATTTGGAATTCTGTATTGTTGATACCTTTTGTTTTGCTTTTTTTCTCTCTAAATAAAAATTTTAACAAAAGAATTTATAAACAGAAGCAAAGTGGAGAGAACTGCTAAGAACAAAGAGAAGAAAGGGCAGGTGCAGGAGGAGGCAGAGAGGAAGCCAGTGCGAGGGGGAAGGCTGGGGACAGGAGAACGCGGAAGCCTAGGGCAACATCGGACAGTGGGAAATCCAAAAATCACTCTGAACTTTATGAAATGTATACCACAAAGGGAAAGGACAGTGGTTGACCTCTGTCCTTCCACAACGTAGGCAATTAATTAACTTCAACATCTGTTTAATATACCCACTGGCAAACTTTCATACCTTTAATTCTAGGTTTCAAAAACAGTTTTTCCCAGAAATCTCAATAAAAGTAAACTGGCTAAGACTCTATAATCTTAGGGAGCTACTGAACAAAAAATAGAGGGCAGGCAGTTAAGTTTCAAATTAACCACAGAATTACCATCTTCCCTACACTTAGGTCATAGCATCTAGTGCCCTAAAATATCCCACAGTGGGCATGTACATTCTGACCCAGTGACTCGCAAACTGAACTATAATTAATATTTTGACACATATAAATTAGCCTCACAAAATGGTACGCTCAAGGACCAGTCCCCGCAATGATACTAGCTAACAAGCCCAATTTAACAGGAATCGTGAGGACGGAAAGCCAGTACTATACACATCTCCACTACTTTTCCATAAACCCAACTTGGCCTGCTCTTACCTGAGAATGAATTAGAGTGGATTGTACATCTTGAACGCTATGGTGCTACTCATGAAAACGTATGGCTACATTATTAAAATTTCTGACTTCAACTGGTAAGCAGCCAGAAAATATTTTGCTATTATAGGTTTGATATTATATTCTGTTCAGTTCATATTTCAACTGCTTCTCAGTGACAGTTTTATTTTCAAATGGACACAAATGGATACAAAACACACAGTATAGCAACATGTTTGCCATATCAGTCTTTGTAGGGAAGATCTTCATTGTATCCAACTTTTCCAGGTGTACAGGTATGATACTAAACTGATCACATTCTCCTCTGAGGATATTTATTTGAGACTCATTCAAAGTACTGAAACACTTAAATGTTTACTCCAAAGATTAGGCTATTGCCCTGTGCATAGTGCAAGCTCCTGCTTCCTGGATTAGATTCCTAAAAATTACTTGGTAAACCACGATACTTCATCCCAGAAACCAAGAAACAGGTAAGTGATCCTACCAGCACGCAAAATAAAAGAAACTCAGGATCTTTCAGGTTCTAGCTTCAAGAAGCAGCAAGAGTCCTCATTTGCTAATTTTACTAAAGTTTACTTTTAATGTCATGCCCTCCACCAAAAGGCTCTAAACTCCAATCCATGTGCACTCCTTTAATTTCTTCAGAGATTCCCTCACCGCGGAGGCTTTAACAACTTTCTCTCATGCTTCCTGGTGTCTTCAGACCACCAGTGATGGCTACAAGTTGCCCACAAGCTTGTAATATAAGAAACTGCCCCCTTGGCCCTAGCATATGCAACACAAGAATAACACAGTAAAAACATGCCGAAATTTCTTGAAAAGAGATGTTTTTATTTGCCTTGAACTCGGATCAGAGAAGAATCATCCTACAAGCTTACAGTAGCTCCCAAGGCCTCCCTGTTATAGGATGGTGTTCCAAACCCAGGCCTCCTGGCAATTTTCCTTTGCCCACTATCTTGACAATGGCAGAGGTGGTCACTCTTCTCCCAGATAACTACCTGGTTATCTTAGAACTACTTGGGATCCACTGATGAACAATAATGAAAGTATAGACACGTCGCAGATGAGATGTAACTGTTGTAGCCAGATCTAAAATGTCTCCCCTAAGTCTTGTGTGTTCAGTGGTGGGGCATTTGAAAGGCGATTGGGTCATGGGGTGCTATTGTCACCAGCAGATTAATCCACTGATGAGTTCATAGCTGAATGTGCTGCCCTGAGGTAGAGCCTTGAGTTGCTGAAGACGTGACCTAGAAGGCTTATCCTTGTCTCCATCCAATTCCACTCTTTTTGCTTCCTGTTTGCCACATGTTGAGCAGATTTCCTCTACCACACATTTGGTTATGCCATTTCTGCCTTGAAGCCAACAACCATGGACCAAACCCTTTGAAACCTTAAGAATTTGCTTCATGATTCTGGTAGCAATTCAGTTCAATTTTGGTTGAATTCTGCAACCAGAATCATATAAAGAATTAAGTTTGTGAACCAAGGTACCACTGAAAACCACACCTTTAAATCATGTGTGTTAGTAACAGATATTCCTTGTTTAACAACCTGCCTGTTTAACCACCATTCTGCTTTAGGACTGGGATGAGCTGTTCAGATTTTCAACCTGAGGCTCAGGTATAGGTCCCATCTTTAGTATCTGTACAGTTCTGTACATCTTTTCTATAGAGCTTCCAAGTCTTTTTTGTACAGTATACCTTGTTCATACAGTACTACAATTTTTGCTGATTGTATTGGTTAGTACAGTGCTGTAGTTTTATATTCTGCTATACATTAAAGTACTGCAATTAAGAGTTATGTAAATAAAAGCAGTCATCAAGTTGCAGTTTCTTTATTCAGAATATTATAATGTACACAGTATATACAATTCTTCATTTAGTGACCAATTCATTTAATGACCTAGTTTCAGCAATGGAACACATTCATTAAACTCGGGGTTAAACAGAAACATATATGCTGCAAGCAGGAAGTATAAAAAGCTGATAACAGGTTGTTTTACCATTGGTTACATATGTTTTGTGACACATTCTTAAGCAGATTCATTTTGAGCAGGTTTCAGGGGGCAGTTCTTATCATACAGAGGAAGGTCAGGGCTTAGGTGAGTGAGTAAAATCAGTCATGCCTTTCACTGAGCTAGTCTGTCTCCAGATGATAAGTCCTTGTAATAAGCTAGCACAACAGCACATGTTTACAGGCTGCGTAGTGCAGCTGGGTTATATTTATCTCACAAATTGCTGCTAGCCTGGAATTCCAAGGCCAACTGAATCTGACAGTCTAAGTGTGAGATGGGCTTGGCCTGCAGATCCTGTCCTTAGCATAATGTTAGTCTGTCAGTTTTAAAGTTCCTGTCTCAAGTATACCTGACCATGTGGCTCAGAAGCCCTTGGAAATGTTAGCAGGATTTTGGAAAGATCTGAAGATGCTGGTTACAGAAACCCTAGCATGCTATATTCTGAGCTTAATGAGATATTCTGGATGGTGCTCAGATGACCTGAATACTGGTAAGAATGCAGACAGTAAAGGATGTGCTCACGATGTTTCAGATAAATGTGAGGAGTCTATTGAGAATCGGACTAGAGGCCACTGATGTTACATCTGGCAAAGAACTTGTCTTCATTTTACCCATGTCCTGAGAGTTGTATGAAGCTGAATTTAAAATGTGGTAGACTAATTAAATCTGGTGGAGGAAAATTCAAGGTAGCCAACCATGTGAGAAATTTTAAGGAAGCCCAACATGCAGGCAGTGGCATGGATATTCTCAGTTACTTTAGCAAGACCTGCAGTAAGAATCAGGATCAATTAGACCTCAACGATTTGAAAAGTTTCAGTTTGTCTAGAAAGGAAGTGCCTGTAAAACTGGAGCAGCAGAAAGTGTGGCTGCTGAACAGATTAGCAACACTGAGAAGCAGCTTTGAGAAGAGAGGCCCAGGGTGCCCTGCCTCCTCAGGGATACCTAGGGAATCCTCTTCCCAAATTCAGCCATTTAGAAACTCAGAAGCTGTTGTAGCGATGGTCCAAAGGCGACCAGCAACTGCTTGAGTTGGTGGGAGACACTGGTATCATTCACACAGTGTAAAATTTTTATCTGCATGCAAAAGGCAAGAGTTATGGGGCCATGAAGACTTCCACTAAGACTTCAGAACTGGGAGATCAAGCAATGTAAGGGCAAAGTCCTTGCCAAGAGTGATCTATGAAGCTGAAAGTTCTAGCTATAATGGAAACCTCATTAGCTGGAAATGCCAGGAATTTGGAATATCTGAAAAATGCTACAGGCAGTGAAAAGAACCAGCCAAAGAGAGAGCCCAGATGAGCTGCAACCAGCAAGGCCATAGGGGGCACGTTACCCAGTCCTCTGGAGCTCACATCTTAAGGCCACATGCCCCAGGTGGTACACACAGAGCAACAAGATTTAACATTTGCCCTCTGAATTTCAGTCTTGGTTTGATTCCAGTTCTTTTCTATGCCCCACTCTTCCCTTTTGGAATAGGAATATTTACCCTTGTGGAATTATACATTGCACATATTTAACTTTCTTTTTGATTTTTACAAGACTCAATGCTAAAAGCTTACTTTGAGCCTCAGAGTGACTTTAAACTTTGGACTTTTGAGCAATGCTAAAACAGGTGAGACAATGCATTTTTCATAAAGGAACAAATATGAGCCTTTAGGGCTGGAATCTTACAGTTAGAGCTAAAATATTCCCCAAAAATCTCATGTGTTTCAAAAATGACTGGATTTTGTGGGAACCCTGTAGTTATCAGTGGATTAAACCGCTGATGAGTTCACAGCTAAATGCGCTATGGTGGGGTCTAGCTGGAGGATGTAGATCACTGAGCGTGTAAACCTGGATAGGTGTATTCTTGTCCCCAGCTTATTTCACTGTCTCTGATTCCCAGATGCCTTGAGTTGAACAGTATTCTCCACCAGACCTTTCCACCCAGCCATGGATTGAGCCCTCTGAAAGTCTGAACCAAAATGAATCCTCTTTTAGGTTGTGGGTGTCCGCCAATGGTGAAGGACTAAGATAGTCACCCTTACACTTAATGGGCCTTGTTAGAGAGCTACTCCTTTTCATTAGTGAGTCAGTACTTCTCTGGTAAGTGACGGTACTAATCTCAGGCAGCTCAGCCTCCATAATACCACGTGACAAACAGGGCTGCCTAAAGCATAGTTTCAGAGGCTAGAGGTCTAAAAACAGGGTGCCAATATGGTTGGGTTCTAGAGAGGGATCTCTTCCTGGGTGTCAGATGGCAGCACACAGGCAGAGAGAGGGTGCCCTGGTGTCTCTTCTATGCATACTACTATCATGCCCTCTTCTTATACTTCCATCATGGCTGCATCTAACTCAGCTAATACACAATAGGGGCTTAAATTAGACATTAAAGGCAACTTTTACCTTCCATTCAAATGATTAAGTATGTATATTTTAGTCCTTAGTAAAACACAAGGTGAACTGTAATAAGGAGATTCCAACATTCAAAGAAAGGAAAAAAACTATGAATGACAGAAAATATTTGCAAGTCACATATCTGATAAGTGCCTAGTATCGAAAATGTATATGGAACTATTTTAACTCAACAATAAAAATAACTCAACAATAAAAACTAAAACCAAGTTCTATAATTAGTAAAGGGTTTGAATACCTGTGTCTCCAAAGAAGACACACAAATGGCCAACAGCACATGAAAAGATGCAAATATCTCCTCCAGCCATCAGAAACATGCAAATCAGTGCCACAATATTGTACCATTACACATCTGCTAGGTTAGATACAATCAGAAACACAGATAATTAAAATTATTGGTAAGGATTTGGAGATGAAAACCCTTACATATGGATGGTGCAGATACATGGGAGAACACTCTGGTACTTCCTCAGAATGTTAAATATAGAAATTCTATGGGACCAGGTAATTCTACTTTCTAGGTACACGCAATGAAAGCACAGCTCCACACGGGCACATCAGTTTTCTTTGTGGCATTACGCATAAGAGATAAAAATATAAACAATGTAAATAAGCAGATAACTGTACACTGGAAATTTTTAGCCACAAAGGGGGTGAGGTACATGCTACAGTTCAAATGAAACTTTAAACTATTAGGGTCAAACACAAAAGGTTATATATGATATGATTCCATCACAGGCAATGTTCAAAACAGGCAAATCCTTAGATAGAAAAGTAGACTGGCACTTTCCCAGGACTAGGATTTGAGGAATATGAGGGTGACTACTGAGTGGAACAGCATTTCCTTCTTTTTTAAATGATGAAAATTCTCTATAAGTTAATTCTTGTGATAACTGTTTAATTCTATGAGTATCCTATAAAACCCTGAACTGTGTCCTTTAAAAGATGAGCTGCATTAGTATGTGAATTATATATAAATAGAACTCTTTTATTAAATAAAAAGTTTAAAATAGAATCTCTGACTTTATCTTCAATTAAGTATAAATTTGAGAGGTTTTGCTCTCTCCCAAATCTGTGCCAATACCTTCACTTTTAAAGGGCCTGTGTCAGAATCTGATCTGCCCTTTTGTGTCCTCTACAAACCGCTCCACCAGGAAGGTGAAACCAATGTTCTCTAGAGCAGGCCAAAGACTCTTCCAAAGAAACATCACTGTAATGGGGAAATTACAGTAAAACCAAAAGTGAAAAATTTTTAAATATTCTATGATCAAATATTCAAATTTCATGCAAAGAAGATGAAGTGAACTTATTTGTTCTTATCAAGGCCTTATAATCTGATAAGATTTTGCAGAAAAGTAAAATTTTAAAAAGGTTCTATTACTATGAAAGAGATTTTGCTATTTATTGAAGTCATAAAAGATATCTCGCTGCCTCAACGTAGTATTTTTTCTTTGAGATATAAATCCTTTGAAGAAAGAAAACCTTCCCATTTTGAGGAAAGTAGAATTATATTTGTTTTGTTTTTTCTTTCCTTTGTGTATTGATTCCCTTTTAAATTATGACTTTGGAAGGCTATGAAACTATTTCAATCAGCTAGAATCAGGGAGGATTGCTTATTTAAGGTTCAATGTCACATTCATCATTGTCCAATATTGTTGACATTCCAGGAATAGAATAAAAAAGTTAAGAAACTAAATGGATATTAATTTAATTCAATGTGCATCCACAGACATCTGCATTGGCAAGGGGCTTCACCAGTGTTATGTGAAACTCTGAAACACACTCCCTGAGCGTGGCTGTCACCCAGGGGAGGGAGTGATGACATATATTCGCCATAGGAGACCACAATCTAAGGTAAAGCAGGGCAGAACAAAAACAGAGGCAAGACGAAGGTTCTAGAAAGACAAAAAACACTAAATGAAAGCAGGATCATCAAACAGAATGGCTCAGGGTTTTTATTCAGGGGTCATTTTTTCCTATATATAGTTTTGTAGGTGAAGTGGTTTATTTTTCTACCATATTGAGATGTCCAGACCATTTTTAATGCAAATTATTTCTTGATTTTATTATAGCTCTTCCTGGTTCCTTTTAAAACAGTTTCTTCCTTCACAGACACTTTGCACAGAGGTGATTTGCTTTGTTCACATATCTGAGAAGCAATTCTGCCTCTCACCTTGCCTGGGAATTTGAATAAACAACATCTGTTTCCACCAACCTTCTTTCACACTGCGACAACAAGCAAATCCCCCTGTATTAAGGCTGCAGCTCTCCTGATGGAGACAGAATACAACCAACAAACAAGGCAAGAGAAGCTGCACATTTCAGGAGTGTACCATTTACCTAAACGACCTCCAACTGTCTGATTTCACATCAGACTCCAACTCTGAATCTCGGTTTACTCAATGAAAGTTAAGGGAAACTGCTCAATGAAAATTGTCACTAAAGAGTTTATCATGTTATCTGATACGTAACATACACCCCAAAATGCACAGCTATCACACTGCTATTTTTGCTATCACTAAGGCAATGTTGTTGTAACTGCAAAAACATCTCTTCATCAAAAGGTGGGGGAAAACCAGAACATAGCTCAAGAAGCATAGTAGCCAGTTTCCAAGATGGCTCTCCAGTGCCTGTAACCAGTAAACTAGAACGGATCTGGTTGATTAATGAAATACTGTGACAGCATGTGACTGCTGCACCTGAGTCATAAAGTACTATATATTGAGGATTCTTTCTTTTGCTCTTGGATTCCTCTTTCCAAGAGACGCCAGCTATACTGTGAGGAGACATTTAGCTCGGTGCAGAGGTCCACACATGGCAGAAGCAAAGCCTCTGACCAACAGCATCACCTTGGCAGCCAAGTGAGACACTGCTTCACCTTGGAACTGGGTCCTTCCTCCATGCTCCACTAAACCTTCTGTGACTGGAGACCAAACCAAACCTCTCTCCTGATAAACAGGCCTAACTGCAACTTCCTGAGAGCCTACAAACTGGGGTCACCCAGCCCAGCTATGCCAACTTCCTTATGTATAAAACTGTCAGACAATAAGTGATGATTGTAACTTTAAGCCAGTTGTAATTCACTAACATATAACTAGTGTACATGTGGATGCTGGGAATACAGGTGATATCATAAGGAGAATTAAATGATACAGAAACAGTGGAGACATGGTGGAGGATGGAACTTGTAAAGAATTTGAGGGGAACATCTGTGTAAGCCTCAAGAGCTTCAAAGAGACTTTTAGGGGAAACATTGTAACTCTAGGGGAAGCTGTCAGAGGAGATTTAATGAAGGAAAAGGAAACTGACAGCAAATGAACCCTTACTAATCAGTGGCAGAAAAGTTAGCAACAATGTTACACACTGTAATGTGGAACACAGAGGTCACACCCAGTGTATTTTGGAAAGTAGCTAAAATCTGTCTGGTAATGTGTTAAGTAAAGGCCTAAGCTAAACAATTCAGTATAAAGGTGCTGGCAAAGGTGCTGGTACTCACTAGGTTTGAAATTCCTGGATTTTCAGATGATGAGCTTTTGACCAATGATCATATTTAGATCACTGTCAGAAAAAAGCATGGATGAATGATGAAACCAAAGACAGGTTTACCTAAACCATAGATAAAAGAAGTAACTGTTAAGCAATAAGCTTCTAGGAAAATTAATGTTTTCATCAACCAGTGGTCTTAGCAAAAACCCGAAATGGAGAAACACTTTTAAAAATGATTTAGGGAATGTGGCTTTGTATAATGGAGTGAGTCCAATAACATTCACAGGAGACTCACAAACTTATTAAGAGAATTATACCAATATAAACCCTGCCATCTTAAATAAAAATAGAGATGATAATAATTGAAAAGAGAGCTTTAGACAGTTACATTTTTACGTGCAGAACATCCCTGAGACAAATCTTTTATTGAAGGTAAGGAATACTAGGAGGGCAGAATCAAGAGCCCTGATATGGAGGAAACAGTCATGAAAATCCTTTGGATTACAGGATGACAGTCCTAATCAACAACCATTAACCTGTTTACCATTAACATGCTGCAGTGTAGAATTGCCATGGGCCCGTGACTGCGGTGTGCCCCTCACTGTGTCTCTATTTTAATTGGAAGAGACTACGAAGTAGAGTGCCTGTCCAATCACTGTCTATTGTATCCCGGGTGAGACAAACTGGGACCCAGGAGACACACTCAGTTATCTCTAAGGAGGTTCATTCATGCCTTAACTGGTTCAGAAAATAGCATTCTGGATGTCGAGCTGATACTATAAAAATAAATCATCCCTTGGTGATACATCAAAGAGGGGTATATATTTTTGCAAGTGTAAAGAGCATACATAATTGAAATATAGAAAACAGCCAGTGATGGTCAGCTTCCAATGTACTCCTCTACCCCTACAATGGTCTCTACCTCCGAGGATTAACACTGTTTCCTACACAGTGGGATGACTTCTATGACTAATAGAATACTGAGGGTGTGAGACTTCTTACACTGTATTGAAAGATACTTCAGCTTCCTATTTTGTCTTGGACTGCTCATTCCAGAAGAAGCTGACCACCATATCATGAGAACACTCAAACAGCCTTTTATACAGACCTGCATGTGCCTGCCAACAGCCAGCACTTGCTAATCATGCAGGTGAGTTGCTGTGCAAACCAGTTCTGCAGTCTCCAGCTCTCTACTGACACAGGACTCTGGATCTAGTGAGAGAGTCACTTCCCCAGGACGGTGATGCTCAAACTTCACATTGGTACCACCCCAGCTCGAGGCCAAATGGCTCATATCTTAAGATGCTCCTCATTGTAGAGAAAACCAAAGAATCTGAGCACAGTTTCGGTTCTCAGATTTAACTACCAGCTTCAACATTTACACAAGAGTTCTAAATCTAGATATAGGTGGAAAAGTCCTGGATCATGAAGAGAGACTGCAATAAGAAAGTCATACCTGTACTGGTAATGAGGAATGAGCTGCCAGCTTGGAATAAATTCCCTACCAACGAGTGATGACTTCAATGCATAAGCTAAAACAAGCCACTAATATTTAAAAGTGAACCTCCAAGCTAGACACATGCAAAGGAATATAGTTGAACCCCACCTTATCCTATAAGCAAGATTTAAAACTCATGAGCGCAACAGATAAGACTATAAAACTTTTAAAAGAAAACACAGAAATACATCTTCAAGAACTGGAGTTAGGTGAAACCATCTTAGAAAGTATAGCAATGCACAAACATCAAAAGAAACAATAAATACATTGCACATTATCAAAATTAAAATTTTTACTTCATAAAACAGGACATGAAGTGAAAATACAACTCACAGAATGCAAAATATTTATAAAGCACAACTGGGACAATGGACTTGTATTGAAAAAATACATGTATGTACACAAATATATATACATATATAAAATATATGTGTATTTATACAGCATATTCTTATTTAAAATATGAGTAATTGTCCCCAGAATTCGTATGTTACAGATATAACCCTCAAAGTGACTGTATTTACAAAGCCTCATTGGAGGCAGTTAAGGTTCAATGAGCTTATAAATGGGATGCTCAATTCAATATGACTTTTAACAAAGGACAAAACACCATCGATCTCTCAGCCTGTGTCTGTGCAGAGGAAAGGCCATGTGGGGACACAGCAGGAGGACAGTCATCTATCTGGACACTGCGGTGAGACCCACATCAGAAACCAACTGCGCTGGCACCTCAAGTTTGAAATTCTAGTTTCCAGCATTGTGAGAAAACCAGTTTCTAAGCCACTCAGTCTGTGGTATTCTACAACAGCACAGGGAGGAGACTAATGCGACAGGCATAAAATACTGTCATATGCGATAGGTCAGGTGAGCTCTGAAAACAGACAAATGGAAGAGTCAGACACAAAAGGGCACATCACATGCTTCCCTCACATGGTGACAGCCAGAATGGCAAGCTAGAGACAGGAAGAAGACTAGTGGCTGCCAGGAGCTCATACTTGATGAAAACCTAGTGTGACAGCAAACTGATATTTATTTTCAGAACGATGAACTGTCTAAAATGACAGCAGTAATTACTGTACAACTCTGGGGACAAATTAAAACCACTGAACTTACACTTCAATAAGTGAAACATATGGTATGTGAATTACGTCTCAAAAAAAAGTTATTCAAGAGCCAGAGAAGCAGACAGAGACAGAGAGACAGAGACAGGGAAACAGAGATTTACACTAAGAGAACCTTGAAAATAGCTAACTAGTTAACCTTCTCCAGAAAAGGAAAGAAAGACACAGAAAATTATGCAAGTGGAGGATTAGATCATCTCTGAAGTCATCCCAGCAGATAGAAGAGGAAAACAGAAGTATTAGGCATTTGTGGTGTCAGTGAATACTACAGCTACCTCAGAGTAACACAAAGGGTCACTGGCTCTCAAGGAGAGTGAAAATGAAGCAGCCGAGGACAGCAAGAGAGAGCAGAGCTGAATCTCCTCCAGCTTCACTCAGTTCCTCTGAGTTCAGAAACACTGACTGAACATACAGTACGTGCCATGCCAGGTCTTGCAAAAACAAGGGCACACTCTCTGTGAACAACACCATCAGACACGAGTGCAGAAAATGACAATACAGTATACTAAGTAGCATTACAGAGCCATGAGCACAGGAGCTGTGCCAAGATGAAGTGGAGGGGATGCCAGCCCAGCCTCAGCTGGTCAAGGAAGGGGTCCTTGGAGGAGAGGCCTTGAGCTGAGTTGTACAGGATCAGCAGAAGTTCGTTAGGAAGAGAAAGAGGCAATGCAAGGGGTAGGCACAGCAGACAGACTGGACAAGCTTTGAGTGACATTAGGGCTCTTGATCATTCACCTGAGAGCAATCAAAAGCCAATAAACAATTACAAGGAAGAGCAGGCTTTGATCTGCTGTGGGGAGGATAAGAGCAGGGCAAGAGATAGGAAAACCAGATAGGAAGTAGCAGACAGAAAAAGTCCTGATTCACTGAGAACAAAGATAGGCTGGAGGGATGGGTTAGTTACCAAACAGCAGGTTTGGCTGATTCAGTGAGGGGCGGGGTGGCAAGGAAAGGGTAGTTACCTTTGTTACCAGAACAAAACAAGTTCTTCGTATCTGAAAGATCTCCAAGGGAAACTATGTTCCACCACAACCATGCACAACTGAAAATGGACCAGTTGGGGGGGGGGGGGGCTTTAGGGAAGGGGAAAGAAAACTCCTCTACAGGGCTTTCCCACACTGAGGTTAGTCACCACTAGTCCTTCCCTGTGACTGGCAAAGTGAACCCCAGAAAGGAGCACAGGAAGAAGGTCAAGATGTAAATGTGATGCACAGAAGAGGCTTAGCTCCTGTGCCTTTAAAATCCTGTCTACCAAAGTTGGGCAAAAGTACACACTCACACACACACACACACACACACACACACACACACACATATTTTGTTAACTTCATTATGCTGGAATACATAACTTGAAAATAGCAAAAGAAAACCAAACCAGATAATGGTAGTTCACCAGTTCACTGACAATGACACCCAGGACAGGAAGGGAAAGCTTTTGTATCAGAGAAGTTCTAGGGACTTGGAAAGAGGGAGGGTCAGGAATAGAACAAGAAAGAGCATTATCAATAGAAGGAAATGAGCACAAGGTACAAATGACAAAAACTGCCAGTGTCAGGCAGAACTGCTCATAAATAGAAGGCATTCTGGGGTGACCTTGCACTAGCCTATCTTTCAGAATTAGAAGAGTTGATAAACTATTAACCAATTCTACCTCTATTCACGCTACTAAACTAGTAAACTAATAAAGCTCCTGGGTCCTGATGATATTAGTGATTTTCAAGGAAATCGTCAGAAGCTCAAAAGCTAATCAAAAACTACAACATCTTTGAGTGAATTCTGCTGACTCATCTGTTCCCTAATCAATGGTTTTAGCATTTTAAAATAGAAGAATTAAAGCAAGTGCTCAATTTGCTTAAAGAAAAACAGAAACTTAAATTATGATGATCTAAGATGTCTTCTGCAGGCAATGTGATTAAAACACTTTCTATTAATGCTTTTACAATAATGCATTCATTTTGCATTACTGCATAGCATCGTAAAAGAGGATGAACAACTTTGACTTGATTTATGTAGAATAAGAGACCACTGCCAGCTGAAGATGGTAGAGAGAAGATAGCTCTTTTTATCTTCTCTGCCTTGAAAACAAAAAGCAATTCAATTTTAAGAAGTAAAGTTAAAAATCACCGCTAACATTTATTGGTTGCTTTTTATTACATAATTTACCTATTTAAATCCAAACAACGGAGGGAAAAGAGACAGGTACTTACAGAGGCAAAGATTCCAATAGCTTTTGGAACACAGAGCACAGATGGAGGCCCTGACTGATGAGCAGAGAAGTGCAGCCTGCAGCAGACAACACAGCAGTGCTGCAGTAGAGGAAGCAACCGCTGACCTCGGGCCAGGACAGTCAGGGGCTCAGAGACAGAACCAAAGGAAGGTGGAGCAAGAACTGTGCTGAGCAGGGGAGGAACTGTGTACCTCTCCATCCACTGTCTCCTCCTCCAGGCATGGGATGCATGCCCGGGACCCAGGCAGCTACCTCCTAACCCACTGTCCTGCCGAGCGCCAGAGAAGGAAGAAACAGACTCCTAAAGAATTAGGACAAATAAACTCCAAGCTCATTCAACTCAATAAAGAAGACTATGAGGAATCGGAGGTCTTTCAGGGGCAGGGGGAGAGAGAGCTAGAGAGCGAGAGAGTGAGAAAGCGAGAACAAGAGGGAGAGCAAAAGAGAGACAGAGAGAGACAGAGAGACAGAGACAGAGGGAGACAGAGAGAGACAGAGACAGAGAGACAGAGAGAGAAAAAGAGGGAGGGAGGAGGAATAGCCCTGGAGATATAAAGGAAATCTAAACAACAAATGATATCTAAATGAATGACCAGGCATGGTGGTGCATGTCTGTGATCTAAAGACTAGCACTCGAGAGGCTGAGGCAGAAGGATTACTGCAAGACTGAGGCCAGCCTGGGCAACAAAGTGGGCTCAAGGCCAGCCTGATGCATAATGAAGCCCTGCCTTGCTCAGAAAGACAAAATGAATGAATGAGTAGGTAATATATTGCTATTAACATGAACCGTATTCAACTCTACATGAAAAATATATCATCAATAACTTCAGAGAAATTTGGGGAAATACTGCAACAACAAAATGAAGAACATGCTATAAAAAATAAGCACTGAGAAACCCAGAAAGCACTCTTAGAAATTTAAAATGACAAAGCAAAAAATCAATAGAAAGGTTAGAAAAAAAGACAAGCAATACTGTCTAAAATACAGAAGGGAAAACATGAGATAAGAGATATAACATAAGCAGGTAATAATACAGGTAATACTTCAGCAAATACAAAACCAAGTAATAGAAACTCAAACAAGAAAAAGAGATAAACACAAACAAGGGAGAACATAAGAGGATTGCGCAGAGGTGGAGACATGAGCCCTAAAGTTTAACAAGTGCTTAGCAAGATAAATCTTTCCTCTTTATCTGACACAAATGCTGGTGCACATATGCATACTCGTGTACACACAAGTGCACACACACATCTTGACTAAAGGCAGTTTCAAAGGAAATAACCATGGATTCACTCCAACAAAACCAACAAGTAAACCAGATAGAAAAGTGAGACGTTCCTGAAAAACTACACTTGGCTGAGCAGGCAAACAGAAACCACACAGGTCCCCAGGAGAAGGCACCAGGAAAGGCAGGACAGGGCACCTGGAGATTAATAGATCTCAGGACACAGTCGGGACCCAGTGCACACTTACTGCAGAGTTCTACCCCTTGACTTCAGTGTGAGGCTGTACGATCCCAAATCAATCAGTTCTCTCCAAGTTCGGAACCTGTGCTTGGGTGTCATTATTTTAGAAGAAGAAAGAAGGGGAGCTGAGTATAAACATAAAGATATGTCTTAGTTAATTTTTACTCATCGCTGGGACAAAATACCTGATGCCCAAAGTTGGGAAAGGAAAGGTTTGTTTCTTACAGTTTTTGGAGGTTTCATTCCATACTCAGTTGGCTCCAAGGCAAGGTGGCATGGTGGGCAGCAGTTCATGGTGGCTGCAAACAGCAAGGTAGAAACCAGCAAAAGAGAGAGATACATCTTCTTCCTGCCATTACATTACATGCTGGCTCCACTCCTAGGTCGGTGTAGCACTGACACCATCAATCCAAGCTAGACAATGAATCAATCAAAATGCACAATGCCAATGCATGAGACCTGGGGGCCACTGACATACACCATGACAGGATAGGTTCCTGTGTTAGTCAGTTTCTCACTCTGGTATCAAAACACCACAGATAACTAATCTACAAAGACAAAAGATTTAGTTTGGTTCACAGTTTTGGAATTTCTAGTCTGTGATTGGAGAGACCAATAGCTTTTAGGCCTCTGGTGGGCATACCAGAGGGCAAAAGTAGGGAGTATGTGACAAAAAAGGGCTCATCTCATGGCTTGGTGGGGGGAGGGAACTGGGGTCCCACAATCTTTTTCTAGGACATACTCTCTGTAACCATGAGGACCTACGTCTTGGTTCCACCTCTCAAAGGCTGCATCACCTTCCAAAAGCATCACTTTGGGATCAGATCTTTAGCATGTGGACCTCAGGAGAACATTCAAGATCTAAACTATACCAACTCCCCATCCCTTATTTAATATCAGGAAGACAATCTTCATGCTAGATATGCATATACTGAGAAACAAAGCAGGTATCTTAAAAGCCCACATCGAGCAAAGACAACCCAAGGAAAAAATTCAGATTTACCCTCATTTTTACTGTCATTGTGAAAAGCAAACACATTAAGAGATAGATCAACCAACTGAAAAGGCCACACCCCTCAGTTAAGTCCCATAGAATTAGTAATGCCTTTTCAGTTGGGAAGTTGAGCTACAGCTGGTTTTTTTTCTTAGTTCCTTTTCCTTTTAATCTATTCTGGTATGAACTTAACCCACAGGATCAGAAAGGTGTGATGGTTAATTGAACATGTCAACTTGAATGAGTCATGGGAGACTCGGTATCTGGTTAAATACCATTTGAGTGTGTCTGTGAGGATATATCCAGAAGATATAAGCATTTGAATTTGTGGACCACCCTCCCTACTGTGAATGCACAGTATTCAATTTGTTGAGAGCCTGAGTAGAACAAAAAACTCATTCTCTGCCTATTCCTTGAGCTAGCATACCCACCTTTTCCTCCCTCTTTTCTCCTGGTTCTCAGATCTATCAAAGTCTCCTGCTTGCAAACAGCAGGTTGTGGGGCTTCTCAGTCTTCATACTCAACATAAGCGATTATCTTTTAACAAATTTCTAATTTCCTAGTGTTATAGGCAGATGAGTTACTTAGAAATATTATAGGCCATCAGACAGGGATGAACCTTTAAAGGAGCCAGTGCAGAAGGCTACATACCTTGCAATCTTGGAGGACAAAAACACCTCCCACTGCAGGCCAGATCTCAAGACAAAAGGCAAAGCAAATGCACCCACATCCTAAGGATCCACAGTCCAAAGAGTTCCAAGAGTCACTGGTGTTAAGCACGCCCACTTACTAAGTGACTTGCTTCCCCATTTGCTCCTGATTTAATCAATTTTACCTCAGCAATTAATCTTATTGGTTGACCATAGTTCTGTCCCACCTCATGCCCACCTTGTGAGTTCCCATTTTTTCTGCTTTGGACCCATCTCACCTCTGGTTTTGCTCTAGAAAAGTCCCTAGAAAAGACAGAGTCTTTGGGAACCCACTCAGGACCCCTTCTGTCTCTCTCCTAGACAGAAGCTTTCTTTCTCCTAGTAAGTATATTCTGCTCTTAACCCCCACTGTTCCTAAAATTCATTCTTTGATCTTAGAGAACATGAACTCATACTGGACATACAGTAGTTTGGGAGTTTCATTCCCCTATATCACTAGTGGTTCCGTTTCTCTGGAAAACCCTAACACAGGAAGTTAATGAAACTGACCTCCAAAATTCACTTACTGCTCTCCATCCCTAAGTCTGCCATTACCTGGCTGGGCTACACTTCCTGGTATCTCGCAAACAATCTCCCAAAGGCTCTTTGTCTCCAATCCTACTTAACCTACTCCACTCCATTCCTATTAGTGAACTTCAACTGACATTTCTAAAAAATGGGTAAGGTTCTATCAAGTTCTTAATCGACTGCTTCATGGCTCCATCTTCCTCTTCGGATGAAGGGCGAACTTCTTAACACAGCACTGTTATTATCATGTGGTCTATTTCTTCAGCTTTCCGCCAGCACCCTACATGTTAGCCACACCCATCTTCTCATGGACCAGTCCTTCAGCTTGGAACACCCCTTTTTTCCACTCCAGACACTCTCTACCCTTCACCTTTACACCTCAATTCCTTTGTTTTTCAAACTTGAGAAAGTTCCTTGACCTCACTTGGGGTCACGGTCATCTCTTAGGGCATTCTAGGTCCGAGGATACTGCCATTCAGGTGCACTGTAGCATCATGCGTGCGGAACCCCTTCTGTCTTGTTTATGGTTGCACCTTCAATGCCCAGGTCACTCTGACAATGTGCACAATCACTGTTTGCCCAAGTAAGTGATGAACACTTACTATGTCTTTACTGTATTCCAGAGCCACCAAAACTGGGTCTCCCCACTGGGCTTAGGAAGCTTGCACTGTTAATGAGCTAGGCAATGGTGGTGGATCCATGAGATGCATGTTATTGTGTTTTGCTTTTAAGACAAAATATGTTAATATAGAGTTGTTTTTTCTAAACTAAAACCTCAGTATTCAGCGTTACTTGCAGCGTGGGTACTTCACAGTACATAAGTGAGTTTGCGTCGCAGCTTGGCATTTTCTCTAAAGGTTCACTAGCACTGCTGTCAGCAATCATTAGGCAAGTTTGCTGCAATGAAAACAAACCACAAGTAGCACAGCTTCGTTTGCTCAATGCACAATGATGATATAGTCATGGCCAATGTCCACTGAGATAGGGGAGAAATGAGAAACACTGAGATCTATGCTAAGACAAATACAGAGTGAACCTAACGGTTCTCTTGAAGCTTCCAAACTGAGCCCCAAGGTCATCTGGTATCCTTACAATGCTGAAGGAACTGTAATCAGTCCATTTTGTCTTTACCATCACAGTAATGCAGCAGTTTGTCTTAAGGGGATATTTTCTCATCTGATTTAATAAGTCGATGTCACAGCAAAGCGGCATATATAAGATGCCACAACATTTTTCTCATTCTCAACACTAGAATGAGCACCTTGCCCTGTGTATTCTTCCCATCCTTTGTGATAGAAGAATCAGTGTACCACTTATGTCCCAAGTTTTATCTTCTATTTTAATATAAGCTTTATTTTAATGTAAATCTTAAAATAAAATACAGAAATAACTATTACTTCTATAAAATAACAAAATTTTATAACAAAATAAGTAGAGAGTAACAATAGACAGTATATGAGGTATCATGATCTGTAAAGAATGCTCTTCATTCCCCTACTCCTGGGATCCTCCAGGTGACCCTAAGACTCCTCCCCACCACACTTGTCATCAACCTCTCTCCACGAGTTACTGTCTTGTTTCTATGTCAAACTGTTCCCAATCCCTCCCACCCACCACACTGTAAAAATCAAAACTAAACCTACCCTGGCTTCCCCTCCCGCCAGCACCGCTGCTGATTTTCTCCAGCAACGCGCTTTTAGACACAGCAGCCGAAGCTCATTGCTTCTAATTCCTCACTTTCCATTCACTGCTCAACCCACTAATATGTGACTTCCGCCCCCACATTTTACTAAAACTGCTCCTTGAAAACTGGGTCACCACCTGCTGCCTAATTTCCAATCCCAGCAGCCTCTTTCTAATTTTGCTTGTTTGTTCCTGTGAGACAATTTGACCGTTCTCTACTTTGGGAACTCCGTCTTCCTAGACGCGACCACTGCATTGTCCTGGTGATTCCTCAACACCCCCCACCCCCACCACCACCATCCCTCGCAGACTTTTGCCTTCAGTTGCGCCTTAAATGTGGATGTAAAGCTCCTCTCTTAGATGTCTCCTAATTCTACCCTTCATTTCTTTCTCTGAGCCCACTCATCCACTCTTATGACCTCAACTCACATCTCTGCAGGAATAGCCCCACATTTGTATCCTTGCTTCAGGCTTTTCTCTGTCATTTTAGAAACTTATGTTCAAATCAGAAACCTCAAACTGTGCATGAGTCAAATAACTGTCCACTACCATGTTCGATCCTTTAAAACATCCCCTACCGATTCATACTGAGTGATTCATCCTAATTACCCAGCTGATGGCCTCTCTTTTAACAGGTATATATTCCACCTTTATCCCCTTTTAGCCTTGAAAACTAGTAATAATAAAATCATTATTATGTCTTGCTTATACTATGGTAGTACTTCCTCACTGGCCTCCCTGCCATTATCTACATCATTAATTATCTCTTCAAATTATACAATTATGTTCACACACAATCTGGCTTTAACTTATCCATTTGATTTTCTTTCCAGTGACATCCAAACCACCCACCCATCACCCACCCCAAAACTGGTACCCATTTCCTACAGAAGCCACGAACCCCTGCATCTCTATCATATGCTTCCTACATGGAGCTAGCTCTTTTTCCATAAGCATCCTTCCAGGCTCAGTGCCTCTAGAAAGCCACCTGTGTTTTCCAATCCAGGATAAGCTGTCCCTTCATGTTTTTCT
This sequence comes from Cavia porcellus, assembly GCF_034190915.1. NCBI lineage: Eukaryota > Metazoa > Chordata > Mammalia > Rodentia > Caviidae > Cavia > Cavia porcellus. The sequence continues at coordinate 35,776,518 of NW_026947504.1, read as the reverse complement.
TCCTCTAATAATTGCAGAGCTACTGCTGGGCTCAGGTTTCCTGAATGAGTTCATGATTCCTGGGCCTCATTCTTTCTAGCACTGAGCTCTGCCGAAATATGAAGAAGTCCAGAATATCCTGCTGCTATCAGTGTTTGCCCAAAGGATTCATATGAATATTCTTAACAGCTATTTAATGCACTAAAATGTAAAACTGATGTTATTACATTAATAAAAAGATTCAGAATTATTTCATGCATTGGTACCAAAAAATGCGAAAATGAAAGGGAAGAAAATAACACTGCCATTTCAGAAACCTTATAGCAGAAATAATGAGCGTGTGCTTATACTTTGCTGCATTTCTAACAGCATTATTATCATTTGGGTTGTGTTTACTTAAATCATTCCAGTCAAGTTTTTTGCTCTTCGAAGTATAATTTCATTGTCTACATTTAAAAATTTGGTAGGATTCGCCCTGCTTTTTAAAAATCAACAAAGAGGAAAGTTTACACAATATATCAAATTTAAAAATAAAATGTATCTGTTATGGATTAAAAACTAGTGGTCAAGTTAACGCCAGCTGAATTAAATCGGCAAGGTGCTGAGTGTAGATGGCCCACCTGAGGAAAGCTGCCAGCATAAAAGCAGACGTGGAGAGGAAGAGTGTGGTGTTGTGGGTTCTCCTAAGTGTTGCTGTTGTTTGGAGCCACTGGTTCTCCTGGAGGAGCTTGTCATGCTGGCTTCCCTGTTATGAATTTGGCCATTATCATTGGAGGAACTCGGGACCCCACAGCTGAGAATGGCTGTGGTTCACTTTGGGGGAGCTCTGGTCCTTATGCTGAACATCACTTCCTGGCTCTGGAGGGGAAGATGTGTGCTGCTTAATTTCCGAAAAGTCTGTCATGCAGGCTTTCTGGCACGTACTTGACTGTTGTCATCATTGCAAGATCTAAGGACCTTATTGTTGCTGAGGATGGCTATGGTACTTTTCAGGGAAGGCCTGGTTCTTATTTTGAGTGTTGCTTCTTGGCTCCACTGACAAAAATCTCCACCTATTGGTATAAATCTTTCAGCCCACTGGCACAGTTTTCTAACTTCCAACCTTTGGGCCCTCCCAGCACAGATCCATGAGACAGATTTGCATGAGTCATTGTTGTGGGCTCTCGGCCTCTAGCTGGTCTTGTACAAGTCACTGTTATGGGCTCTTGGTCTTCAGTTGGACTCATTCAGGACATTGCTGTGGGATTCAGGTCCTTGGGTAGGTTTTCTAGGTCTTTAGGGTTGCAGACAGATCTCCTGTACTTTCTCGTATTTGATTCTGGGTGACCATCATGAAATAATATTATAAATTCTGTATCCTATATTGTCTTGTCCTCCTTGCAACCCCCGATTAGAACAGTATTAAGATGTAGGATTCCTAAATTATGGGTAAGTTGAGGAAAGTCAAGGAAGTCACAATAATAGGAAAGTCCTAAGTTTTCTTGTCTGATGGAATTTCTGTATTCATAAAGTATTAGCAACCATTTGTTAAAACATCTGACAATTTAATTACACTTATCAAGGTAGTATTACAGGTCATTTCTTGCACTGGTTCACAGAAAAACATTATGCTGAAAAGCAATGATGGATTTATTTATTTCAAATACATTTACCATACAGATAAATTATATCTTCCTATACTGTACAATGTAGAGCTCATATCAGATTAAAAATTGACTCAAAATGAATCACAGACCTAAAGCAAAATATAACTATAAAACTTCTATGAAATACAGAAAATAATATGAAACCTTGGGATAACAAGTCACTTGGATAAGAAAATCATTAATGATAAGTAAAAAAAAATTACAAATTGTACTTTATCTAAATAAAATGCCTGCTCTTTGAAAAACATTAAGAAACAAAAAAGGCAAAAATCAGATGCATGCATTTTCAAAAGATATATCCAAATCAAAACATGTATTCAAAACATATAAAGATCACTTATATCTGAACAATAATATGAAAAATATGTAAATGGCCAAGAATGTGAGTATGTATTTCTCAAAGGGAGATACATAAATACAAATAAACATACAAAAATTATTCGATATTATTACTTATTAAAGAAATGTAGTTTAAAACTATAATGAAATATCACTGACTGCTGACTAAAACGGCCACTATAGCAAAAGACTAACAATAACAACCGAAAAGTGACTGGAACTCTAATAGGTCAATCATAGGAATCTGAGGCAGGAAAACCACTCTGGGGAATGAACTGGCAGCTTCATATATATGTTTAACTTTAATTATTTAAATATATAATTATATATTGTAATATATAGTATATAATTTACATATTATATATACATATATATATACATATATATATATATATGTTTATAGCAATTCCATTCCTTTGAATTCGCCCAAAGGAAATGAAACCATGAATCCACAAAAAGAGCTGTACACAATCATAGTACCTTCTTTGTACCACAGTACCTTCCTTTGGGTCAGCAACACTCCAAATTATCATTAAGTATTTTCCAGTAATCCTGACAAGTCTCCTTTAGTCACATTTGCCATTTGCCCACAAGCTTGGATTGGCTACACTTGGTGTCACCTTCCTTCCATTGGGATAATGAGGCACTGTCCCCATTACTCCAATTAAATTGATCTTGTAAAGACAACCAACAGTTTCCATGTTGCCAAATTCATAGATCCTTTCTCTACTCTTAAACTATCTGGTACCCTAGGTGGGATTCAAAATTGCTGGCCTCTCTTTGCTTTTTTCATACATTTTTTGTTTGTATCTTCTAGGTCACTAAGCTTCCTGCCCTGCCCTGCTCCTTCACAGTCTTCTTTGCTGTATATTTAAGTGCTGGTATGGCATGGGGAGAATATCCTGGAATGTTTCCTGTATCTAGCTGCATTAACCTGACTTTAGTTAGCATCTGGTGAAATCCAAATTTCAATCTCTACCCTGACCTGTTCCTAGAATTACAGTTCATATATGTAGTATGTGAACATCCTATTAGAATTTTCCAAACAGAACTCTTCATATTTCCCATAGGCATGGTCTTTCCTTTTGCCCTGATTCATCAGCCTATTTTAATCCATAGCATCATCATCCATCTTGCTACTCAAGTTAAAATTCCAGAAGTTATAACTGCTTTTTCTCTTTCCCCATTATCCACCCTCAGTGTCCAATCTATCGGCTCTGCTTCCAAAACACATCCTAACAATTCCAGCTAGTTCTCCTATTTTATCAGATGTTACTATTCGGCTTTCACATGATTTTGAAAGCTCCTAACTGGTCTTCCTGTTTCTACTCTTAGCTCTTCTATTAAAGACTACCTATGTTGTACTCTAAGAAAATAGCTTCGTTATACGTGTATTATAGCAAACCTGTAAAGTGGCTTACTAAACATGTTTTTTTTTATCCTTTTTTCCTAACTGATATGTTAAGTGACCTAATTGATATGTTGAGCAATACTCTCCTCTGTAAAGAATTGCAAGAATCTCACCTAATTGATATGTTAACCATTGTTGCCCTCTCCAAACTACAGAAGTTGTGCTAAAACAAGCTAACAAGGGTTGTTAATCACTGTTAGGCGCCTCTATTCTCCGCTAAAGAGCTGAAGAAAACTAGAATGGCCCATTAATTTACATTTGTTTAAAGTAACCTGCTTGTGTGCAGAGAGATTTGCGTATGAGTTTAACCCTTTACCCTGACCTTGACACATAACTGCCGTGTTCTGTTCTGTATGGCGCCTTATTGCCTCCCTCTCCCCTCACCTATCTATCTAGGCCATAAGGAATTTGGGTTTCTGGTGACCTCTTCCCGACCCGGTGATGATCTGTCATAAAATGAGCCTGCCCCAATTCTAAGAACTGTTTAGCTTCAAAGAAATTACCGGGAAATACTATGGCCCAAACCCCAATCGGTGCTTTCCTTTTGTTCTGTATGCATCAAATGAGTTAGATATCAGATCTTTGTAAAACTTAAGTTTCAGCTTCTTGTAATTCTTGACCCCTTCACACCCACTAGCGAAAACGAGCTGTCCTGGGATAATTAACTGTCTACTTTCTTCCCCAAATATTGCTGCAGATGTGCCACTCCAAGATAATGTCAGTCTGTAGGATGGGAGTAATTTGAGAAACACCAGGAACTCCCGAGATTGTCAGAGCTAAGTGGACAGCAATACAGTTTCCAGACTCAGGTCAACAAGTTTGATGGCTCTACAGGTTTCTTTGTCTTCCCCCACCCTTTTCCTCCAGCCTCTTTTTAAAGTCCTCCCTTCAGTCTCTGGGGGACAGTCTCCAAATTGGCTCCCAGAGACTGGTCGCCAGGCCTGGAAATAAAGCCTTTGCCACCTAAATTTTCGGTCTCTTGCCTCCTTGGATTTTATACCAGGGCCCAAGTTATAACACCTAATGATAAAATAAAAAATGGTTAAAAAATTCAGATGACATTTAAATTTCAGGTAACTTCCATCACATGCTCTACCTGGGCTTTGAGACCTGTCCATCAATCACTTCCACACTTTCTCTCTTACTGGGTACCGCTCACTTCCTTTACTCATGTCTGACTGTGGAGATGCTCTCTGATGATGCTAAGCTCATCTGCCCTGCCTGGAACACACTTCATGTACAGTTATAAGGACATCATTTTATAAGATGAATGAGATCCAAAAAGAAACACATGAACACATTCAGATGCTTTTTAAGACATGGGGCAGAAAGTCGAGAGATTCCTCATCTCCTCCCTGTGGGAACACAGTCAGGGGTGACCAGATTGGAAGGACTGGTAGCTGGTTAAGCTGTGCCTGCCTGGTGGGTTTGCACAGGAGAAGGGGAGGAGAAAAGATCCTGATGTTTGACCAGGGTGTCAGGGCAGAACAGAAACATTCCCGGGAGAGCTCTGAGAATCAGATTAAGGAGGAGCACCACAAGAGTAGGCTATAAGAGATGAAGACAAAACAGGAAAGTGAGATTTTTACAGTCGTTTGGAATTAGATCACTTTAGTAAGAAGCACAGAAAGACTGGAATTTCTGATTCTACTTGTGGCCAAAATGAGGTTATTTCAATGTCTCTATTGAGGTCAGCTCATCTAAGTTTGCTTAAGGGAGACTCTGTATCTCATTTTGAATCACAACAGATAAAATTGAGGGTGTTGCCATAAAATTTTGTCATTTGAGACTATAATAGGGAAGGCAAGAGAAACCATGAGAGGGAACGTGTGTTGGGTTTCCTAAAAGCACAGGCCCCAGGTTATATAAATGAGGATAGGGGAGGGTGTGGAGAAGTGGGGCTGACTTTCACCAATCTTCTCATGGTGACAATGCTTCTCTCTAGCTAGTGCATGAGGCTCATGGAGGTAAGGAACAGGCTTGCACCACTCCACAAGACGATCCATATGACCTGAGGTTGTGTGTATGAGGTACAGATTCCTCCTTTAATCGGTGTTTCTTCCAGGCAAATAAAGGCTGCAGGAACAATAGGGTTGTTTGCATCCTAGCGCCTCTCGACACTGAACTTACTGACCAACTACTGCAAACAGATCTATGCTGTCCAGCAGGCCTGCCTCTCTGGTGGTACGCGGTGAAAAGCTAAGCCGTGGCCACTCCTGCCTCTTGTCCTTCTCTCTACCCACTGCTCCATCAAACGATTCCTAGTCCTCACCCTCGCGGTGATCACCTCACTCTGAGGACTCCTCTGTAACTTCAGCTGAAGGGTTCCTCTTGAAGTGTTTTCTTACTGGACAGTCCTGCCTCAGCCAGGCATTAGATAAAAAGACTGTGGGGTCATTTTATGTTCAGCTTGACTAGACTGACGGCTGCCTAGAGACCTGGTCGCATGCTCCTGAAAGTATCTATGCACGTGTTTCCAGTCGACATTAGTGTGTGGGTCAGCAAAGGGACTGGGGAACACGTGTCATGAACGTGGACAGCACCATCCAAGGGGCTAGGGCCCTGCTGGAAGCTCACGAGTGTTTACACTCAACTCTCCTCAAGTAGGTGCATTTTTTTCCTGTCACTCATGGACATCAAACTCCAAAGACTTAGTCTTTGAATGCTGATTTGCAGTAGCTTTCCGGGGGATTTCAAGCCTTCAGTCTTGGACTTGTGCAGGACTAGTACCTTTTGTTTTGAAGCTTCCAGCTTCTTAGACCAAGGAGCCACGGTTTCCCTAGTTCTCCAGTCTTCACAAGGCCACCGTGGGACTATTTAGCCACTGACTGTGTGAGGCAATCCACCAATCCCTTTTATAATTACATATAGCTCGTAGATCTCCCACCCATATATATGATCTGTTCCTCTGGAAAATCTTAACATTAATAATATATATGCTTTGTTTAATAAAAATTGTTTCACTATTCTTTTTTGAGGGGGTTGAAAAAAGTAACTGGCCAAGAATTCTTAATTCCATCACCTTAAAATCTCCTTAAAGAACAAATTAGGGGAGCCAGCCCGTGCAGGGTGATACAGTCAGTCCTACCCTGCATGCTGCTGCTGCCATCAGAAACCTTGCTTCCTGCAGCAGTACAGCAGTGCAGGCAGGGAAAAACAGCCAGATACGCCCGTGGACTGACAGGTGGCCATAGGAGACCCTTGTTCCTTAGGGAAGCCAGCATCCACCGGCAGAATCAGACAAACACACCTCTGTGTACCTGATGCCCTTGGGGGAACCCTTGAATGGACAGGCAGACTGAGAAAAGCAGCCCCGCCATCCCACATGCCTGGCCATCAGGGAAATCTCAGTGTAGCTGCATCGGTCTGGAGAAGCCTGATCTGCATCCTACTACCTTCCTAGGAACCTGGGTTCAGAGAAACTCAGGTGCCTGGCCCATTCCTCTACACCACAGAGGACAGCCAAGGTGGGAAGTTCCTGGGACCCCATACATGGCTTGTTGGGAGGAACCCAGGAAAATGTCAAGACAAAAGAGCAAAAGGAAATCCCAGACCACCAGCACATACAGAACAAATCTGGGAGGTATGGACATGGAAGAAAATGGAAGTCTCCCACCTGAAATCTCCGAGACAATAGCAACTGAAGTAAAGGAACAACTTCATGAGGCTGTAAAATAATCAGAGCAGAAATATTATCTCAGAAAAAAGAAGAAATCACAAACATAATGAAAGAATTGCTCAGCATATCCAAAGAAGACATGGATAGAAAACGAAGAGCATAGGAAAATGATGGAAACCTTGAATGAACAATGTAAAAATGATTTAGAGTACCTGAAACAGAGTCAAAGAGATATCCAGGAAATTAAAAGGTCAATCGAAAGCTGGCAAAACCACTAGAAAGAGACTGAAGATAGACTTTCAGACCTTGAAGACAGGATAGCAGCTAGCAATCATGAAAGGAAAGATCTCTTACAAATAACAAGGAATGAGGAAATAACAATTTAATGGCTACAAGACAATGCAAAGAAAAATAATTCAATTTAAGAGTGATAGGTATGGGGCTGAGGACTTAGCTCAGGGGCTTAAGTGACTGCCTGGAGGCGTAAGGTCATGAGTTCAATCCCCAGTACCAGAGCAATGGGGTGGGGAGGGAGGGAGAGGGAGAGGGAGAGGGAGAGGGAGAGGGAGAGGGAGAGGGAGAGGGAGAGGAGAGAGAGAGAGAGAGAGAGAGAGAGAGAGAGAGAGAGAGAGAGAGAGAGAGAGAGAGAGAGAAAGATGAGCAGAAAAAGCAGGGGTCAACACAAATTATATAAAAAGATTATTACAGAGTAATAGCAGAAAACTTCCCAAACATGGGGAAAGGATCTGGCATACTGATTGTGACATACAGTACTCCAACCAGCCATAACAAAAATAAATCTACACCCAGACATATAATAATCAATATCCTAGAAATTCAGCACAAGAACAGAGTATTAAAAGCTGTTAAAGAAAAGAAACACATCACCTATAAGGTGAAAACCCATCATGGCAGATTTCTCGACACAAACCATCAAGTCAAGAAGAGTTTTGAGTGAAATGTTTCAAATCCTGAAAGAAAACAACTTCCAACCCAGACTGATGCACCCTGAAAAACTACCTTTCAAAATTGATGGGAAAATAAGATACTTCCATGACAAAGAACAACTGAAGGAATTCATTACTACCAAATCAAATCTACAAGGACTGCTGAAGGATATTCTAGAAGGAGATAAAGATGACCATTGTTCCAGGAACAGCAGCAGAGGGGAAGTGCCAAACAGGACAGGCAAGTGAAAGAAGGGGAAAAATGGAGGGCCAACAGCAGGAGGATAGCATGGCAGAGACGAGCCAGTGCATGCCTGTTGTAAGCATTAATGTAGATGGCCTCAATTCAGCAATAAAAAGAAACACAGGGAGAGTGCATCAAAAAACAAGATCCATCAATATACTGTATAGAAGAAATACATTTAACTTGAAAGGAAGTTCATAGACTCAAAACCAAAGGAGGGAAAACAATTGTTCCACATAACAGGAAACAGAATAAAGCAAGGGTGACTTGCCCATCAACTGCTGAATGGATAAGAAAGATACGGTATTTTCACACAATGGAAAGCTACCCAGCTATAAAGCAGGATAATCTCAAGGCTCTTGTAGGTAAATGGATGCAACTGGAGGGCAAATTCATGGGTGAAATAATTTGGACTCAAATGAGCACTGAATTCTTTCCCTAGCATAAAAAAAATGAAGGAGTTAGTAGTATCCAAAAAGCACAGTGGATATTATGAGAGTGACAGGAAAAGAATTACCTAAAAAGGTAAAGTGGTAATATTGTTAACTTCCTATTATCTTGTTTTGAATTCTTGTATTATTTTCATAATTTTGTTAGGTTTGCTTTTGTTCTGTCTTGTTTTGTTAGATTTTACTTTGCCAGATGGTAAAGGCAGCTATTCTGAAGATAATAGGATGTATTATGGTAGTCACTGTTGATTTCCTATCGTCTTGTTTGAAGTCCTATCATGCTTTCATTCTTTTGTTTTGACTGGTTTTATTCTGGTTGGTTGGTTTTCTTATGTGTGGTAATATGGACAGCTATCCTGAAGAAAACAACAGATACTATGTGGCCACTGCTCATTTCCTATTATCTTGTTTTGAAGTCCTGTATTGCTTGCATTATTCTGTTCAGATTTGCTTTGTGTTTTGTTTGGTTTTATCCTCTTTAACATAAAATTTTAAAAAAAGAAAAAACTCAGAGATAGGAGAAAAGTCATGGAGACTCTAATGTGCCTTCACTGGATTCCTGGCCAGACCACTGCACCACAGAACTCAGTCTGTATATGTGTTTGGTACCTGAGAACATGAGCCGGCCAACATTGTGCCAGCTTTACAGAGGTGCGGGACTTCAGGCTTTCTAAAGATCTCCTGCACCCACCATACCATCAGGGACTCCCTGGTACTGACATTCCTGCACCATCCCTGTTATCTTGTGTTAAAACAGCTAAATTCTCCAGAAAAGCCCAAAAAGGGGGGGGGTGGCCTTGAAAATAGGTTGATTATGATATAATACATGCATAAAATTTAAATTCATCTTGTCTCCTATAGGTAGACTTTTTGCCCAGTTTCAAAACTTGCTGTATATTTTTCATCCTAAATAGCACCATTCAAAAAAAAAAAAAACATGTAATGACCAAAGGCGGAATCAACATACTTTTCCTTAAAGGATTAGGTAATACAAAATTCTGTCTCTATGAAAACAGCCAACAACAACAACAACAAAAAAAACTAAGTGTGGATGTGTAGTATAATTTATTTAAAAAGAAAATAGGTGGCTAGCACAGGCATCATAATTCTGAGGAACAGAAAATGCACAACATTGGTCTCTATCCTAATTTTAGGAAACAAAGACATTTTAGGACAGTAAGGTCTAGCACAGTTAACTGACAGACACAGGCTAGAATGTAAGATTAAGAATACGAATGAAGAGATAGTCTTGAGTTCAAGCTTTAAGGGATAAGTCATTTAGCCTGTGTTTCTTTTTCTTCATTTATAATACAAAAATAGCAATAGCACCTAACTCTGTGTTGCCAGTAATGCCCTCTAACAGCTTTTCTTAAACACAATAATACTTTTATAGCAAAATGTTTCGTATTCACTTTAAGTAGAATTAATAAAAATATAAATATTTCATTATTCAGGCCAGGCACTGGCATTTCTTATTAATTCATGTCCTCTAGAGGAACAGAATCAACTGAATTATACATATAACATAAAAGGGGACTTACTGGATTGGCTCATATGATCAGAAGCCAGATAGTCCCCTAGTGATTCACTATAGAGAGCCAGGGAGCTGCTTGGTCCAAAAGTTGAAAGCCTCAAAGAGAAAGAAATACTAATATGGCCCTGTCCAAAGGTGACCATCTAGAAGCTCCCGAGAGTCGCCGATGTGAATCTACTTTCAAAGGCTGAAGAAGTGGTCTGATGTTAGTGGGTGACAGCAGGAAGAGGGAAAAAGCACCTGCCCAAGAATAGAGTTATATGCACAGGCAGCTTTCCTAGCCTGGGCTTTTTCACTCAGTCTGGACCCCCAGCCAATAGGAAGTTAGTCTTAATGTTGCCAAATCTGGCTATGTTTACTTCTGTCACATGGGTGAACATGCAGGCGGTGATAACTGAAAAAATTAGAGTTCTTATTTATAGGTTTTTGAATTCTGTGAGGAGCAGCTGAGCTGGAAGTCAACAAACTCCTTGGTGCTGGAGCACGGCCAGCCCTGAGAGCACGGAGTGCCAGAGGTGAGCCATGTAAACAAGCTGCTGGGACTCGATTGGGGCCAGTCCAGCAGGTATCTGGCCTCGGGGCTCCTCCCTGTGGACTACAACACGGAGAGCCCTGAGCATGCTTCGCTTCCAGTGTTCTGAGATCTTGCATTTTTGATTCCACCATGTGCTCCCCTCCCCACTTTTAACCACATATAATAAAGACACTGGGCTTGGGGCATTGTTACTGCCTCTCCACCAGAAACATCAGGTCCCACCTGGTCCTAGCTTTGCTTTTAGTATGTGTCTATAGTTTCATATTTTTTTTTTTTAATCTTCCATGCCTCCTCTCAGGAACCTGCTCCCTGTGCAGGTCGCAGCAGAATTCTCTCCTTGAGGGACCCTCACTCCCTGCTGCTGGATGGCTCCTTGTAGCAATAGAATGAAGTGGAAGCAGTCTCACAGTGGCAGTCAACAGCGAGGCATGACAGGTGATGGATGCACACCTACACTGCTTTTCTGTGTCACCGTGGCAGGCCAGTTTTTCTCTTTCTGTGTTACTCCAACAGTGTAGCATGTGAACAGGGTCCTTCCCTTCCTGGGAAAGTTGGAGAGTGAAGGCCTCTTAACCCAGAAGTTAAGTAGAACTACTGATAATTTGTGGTGGATGATGACTTAGGCTCTGGGTTCAGTGTCAGATGTAGAATTAAAAGAAAACAGTTTGAAGAGAAAGGGAACATTTATGGAGAAAACAAGGGAAAAACAGGAAGATCTCTCCAGAAAGGAAAAATAAAACAGTGAATGAAGCTATTGCCAGAGCAGGCAGCTGACTGCTTTGGAAATGGCAGGGAAGTTGTCCAAGAAAGAAGAGAGCCTGGATTGCTAGGATTGCTACAGGAACCAGCCAGGCCAAGGCCACAGCAAGGCTCCAGGGGCTGAGCTGGGCCAATGGCTCCTGAAGCACCCCTCCCCCAGCCAGTCTCTGGAGTAGGAAGCTCTTGTTGTCTGCCTGTGCATGGTGATGCATACCTGTACTCCCAGCACATTGGGAAGCTGAGGGAGGAGGAATCCAAGTTTGAGCCCAGCCTGGGCAACTTAGTGACCTATTGAAACCTGTGCCAAAATAAATTTTTTGAAAAGGGCTGGTGATATATCTTAGTGTGAAAGTCCCAGTTCAAACCCCAATTTGCAAAAAGAAAGGAAAAGGAAGAACACAGAGGAAGAGGAGTAAGAAGAGGAGGAGGAGGAGTAGCAGAAGGATGAGGAGCAGCTACTGCTGCTCTTGCTGTCTGTCCCAGAGCCTGTCAGACAATTCCTCCCACAGTGCCAAGAGGGGCTTTGATATCTTCTGTATCCGGGGAAGGGACACACATCAGCTTTCCTGGGTCTCGTTCTCTAAATTAAGACATCCAGAAGGAATAAGAATGGCAGAGTGCTGGGGGATGTGCACGTGAACTTCTAAGGACTGAACTTTGAAAAACAAACACCACGATCAAATGTGTGAATACAAATAGGCCAAGCTTAGAAGGCCTCCATCTGCCTGCCTCTACTGGCTATGATATTTTTGTGCAAGTGATATATTCTTGAAATCCTGAGTATTGTGAAATAAGTCACAACCAAGTTTAATTTTAGAGATCTTAACTTTTTCCACATTTTTGCATAAAAAAGTCTTGCACGTGTTACATTATACCATTTCAAAAGCACAAAATTGAAGTTCACATCCAGTTGATAGCTTTAAGTGAAGGCACAGTGGTGTTAGATAGCACTGGCACCCCAGCCAAGGGTGCAACGTGGCTTCCAACACTACCTACCTGCGATGACTACCACTGTCCTATCTCCCTGCAGCCCTTGGTCTCCAGGCCCTACTCTCAGAGACCAATGCTTCGTCCTATAGCAGTGCTGGTGAACCTTTTAGGGACCGATGCCAAATAGCAACCAAAAACCCACTTATTAATCACAAAGTGCCAACATGACAACTAAACCTAAACACTGAGGTTTTAGTTTAGAAAAAACAGCTTATAAATAACATACTTTACCACAAAAGAAAAACAAGCAACACACATGCCATGGTTTGCCACCACTGTCCCATAGGGTGGTCAGCGACACTCCAGCCTTCACATGGCTGGACTTGGTTCTCTCTGCAGTTCTAAACTCCCTGCCTCTCTGCACAACTCTCCATTCTGCTAGGAACACAAGCCTAAAACCCTGTCCTCCTCTTTTATTCCTCTTTTTCTCTCCCAGCCCACATCTAGTGAGTAAGAAAGTACTTTTTGCCCTCTCTTCTCAGAATCCCTCACCATTGGATGGTCCGAGGCCCCGGCCTCTCATCTGGGTCCCTGCACTGGCTCCTAACTTTTACCATTGTGCCCTTAACCTGTTCTCAACAAGGCATTCAGAGAGATCCCACTTAAACAAAAGCCAGACCAGGCCTCCATAACTTCAAACCCTCCAAAGGCTTGGTTTCTCACTTTGAGTAAGAGTTAAATCCATATAGCAGCAGTAAGGGGCCGTGCAACCCCACTCCCCAGTCTCCTTGCTGTTCTCATACCCTTGAGTGGCACCTTCTTCTCCACTCACTCTGCTCCACTTCCTGGTCCTTCATGCCACCTTACAGCCTTTGCACTGGCTCCTCCCTTTGCCTGGAATGCAGTACCCCCGACATCCAAGGGGTCTCTCCCAACTTTCTTTCTGGACTGGTTTAAGGATCATTTCTGGGAAAACCTTTTCCAACCATTCCATCTAAAACTGTAAGCCCTCTCCTCTGTACAACATACCTTGTCTTCCTCTCTTCCCATGCTTCATTTTCCTCAGTGCTGTTTATTTCTCCCAAAAAACAATACGATTCATATATTTTTATAAAAAAAAAATAGTCTAGGCTTCCACACTGAAGTGTAACTTACACCCGTCCAAGGATCCTTCTGTTTTCAGTACTCTCTCCCCACTCCTGAAACAGTGGTCACAGTCCCTCTGTTCCTGAGCCACCATGACTGAGTGACTAAATCACACAATTGACTTGTACTAACTTCAACAACAGAAAAAGCCATCAAATGCACATATCACGGGAACCAGCAAAAGGAATACACTTATTAAAAAGCCACCACAAAGATCATCAACAATCCCCCAAGTAAATAACTGACTAAGTAACATAATGGCAAACAAGTGAAAAATGTTTGTCTCCAGCAATAATAAAAGAAAAGCAATAATAGGAATATTAATGCTCAATACAAACAAAGAAATGACAAGCAAATAGCACCCTCCAGAAACACTAGCACAAAAACAACCATTAGAAGCCCCCTGGAAAATTAGTTGGCCTGAAAAATATTATGCCTTTATCCAATAATTAACTTCAATAATTTATGCTATGAAAATACAAAGACAATTATATACAAGAATTCAAACTGCCACATTATCCAAAGCAATATGAAATGAGCAGAACTCTACTGGCAGCACTTGGAAAGTGGGTAACAAGCCCTGATAGCATTCCCTACGGCCACGCATTCCTCCTGTTTTCTCCAAGAGTTTGTCCCAGAAGCAATGCTGTCAGACCGTGAGACTCTTCCAGCGGCTCTCTCGGTTATAATTTCTCAAAGTATTTTCCTCCATGCTTCCATAATAGTTACCAAATTTACAAGTATATATCCTCTTTGTGTCTACTTTTTTATTTTTTGTTAAGTTTACTGGTTATATGATCACATTCCTCATAGGGAATTTGCACCTATACATGATATATCATAATTCCTCTTCATTCCTCTCCCTTCCATTCAACTCCTTTCCTTTCTGATTTACAATCCAGCCGCCACCTGGTTTTTATCTTTCTTTTCTCATTTTTTCTTTTCTCTTCCTATTCCATCAATTAGACTATATGCTACAAGAAAGCATCAGCTCTGTTTTATCTAAGGTAAAGTCCTAAATCTACAACTTTCAGAGCAAAAGTATCTAAAACTTGTGGGACAATGCATACACCAACAAACAAGAAAAAATATTATACTGTTTAAAATATTTCTGAAATATTTTGATCACATAGGAAACTCTTACATATGACATTTGTGGAAAAGATCAAGATTTACACCTCGTGTCATTTCAATTATTGAAAAATGCCTAAGAAAACTACATTAGAAGATATTTCACAGAATTAACACTAGTCAGGTGCTAAAATCTAAGTATAAAGTGTTTCTTCTTCATGTTTGTCTGTATTCAGAAATTTATCATACTGGTCTAGCTTTGCAATGTTTGCTTATATCTAATTTTTTTACAATAGGCATGTGTTACTTCTATAATAAAGTAATATAGTAATCATTGAGGAAACCAATAATAAGAAACAGAGAACAGAAGTGTAGAGAACCTCGAGAATGATCCTAGCCACCACCACAGAACAGGAGTGGAGGGTCAGCAAGGGCAGCAGCCCCACCCTGCAACAAATGTGAGGTCCGTAAGATGGGTGGGCAGCTGATGGCGAGGGGCCCACTGTGGCACCCTAGGAATCTCTGACAAACCATCGTTCAAGACTGGCACCCATGCCCACCTAGTTCTGTCAGCTAAGCTGCACTGAGATGCCCCTGCTCACTCTCACACAGCCTGGTGCTACTTTCAGACTAACACGGCCTTCGGGCTATCAATGACAGCTTCAGGTATCAATGACATAGATAACCAGGAGCACAAACAGTGCCGTAGTCACTCTCTGGCCTTTGGCAGAAAAAGCCTTTTGAACGCTGCTCTATGGGATGTTTTAGAGCAGGATAAACTCTAAGAAACCAGAAAGCAGTAACAAAAGCCAACACTGTAAAGGTGACACAGAGGATGACATTGTAAATAGAGAAGTTTTCCCAAATATTTGCATCTACTGACAGAGGAATAGGAAAAGGCTCCTTTTAAGAGGTAAGACGTATTCAAGTTTCATATAGTTACGATGTTTTAGGTGAGAACTGTTTCACCTACAGCAGGGAACTGCAGCAGCCACAGACTCCTTACCTGAGGGCTCCGGAGCATAAAGACTGGCCGTGGCAGTGATGGGTCCTGGTGGGTGGATGGCACTCGCTGAAGCCCGCTGACTTGCAATCAGAATCCTGCTCTTTGCAGAAGGTAGTCGGGACACTGCGCCTAATCCCAACTGGGGCTTAAGGAGCATGGCTGATCGATAGAAAGTTGGGGGCACTTCGTAATGCGTACAGGGAGGAGAACAAAATTCCTCTTTTCCAGAGTGGTCTGCCACCTACAATAAATGACCAGAAGCTCAATCAGAAACTTCACAGCGTAGTAAGAGAACACAAGGTCAGGAGATCCAAGTTCAAACCACGGCCACGGTTCCACTGAGTTGCTTGACCTCAGATGACCACTCACTATCTCTGGGCCCAGTATGCTCATCTCTAAACTGACAATGCAACTGAACAGTCTCTTTCCAGTTCTAGCAAATATAAATCTGAATTTCCACTAGAGAAAAAAGAACTCACTCTTTAAGATTTCTCTACTTTCACTGTTACAAAGTAATTGGAATTTGAGACAGTGGCAGTCTCTACCCAATGTCAATGAAGCAAAAAAAGAGTTTAGCAAATATGAATAAAATTATAAATATTATTCATATTATGAATATTATATTTATGGAGAAAAGGCACTATTTAGTAGGTGAACTTTATACATATGAATAAACCTTATTATCACAGGCAGTGTAGAAAATAAAACATATTCTGTGATATGGGAGAGACAGCTAGTTAGAAAAATTAGAAAACTTTTAAAGCCTCTACTGTGTGTTTACATCATTAAAAACAGAAAGCCCCGGTCCAACTGCCTTCCCTGGTAAAGTGTGGTCTGAGGAACATGTGGGTAAATTCCACTGGAAAAAGTTCTAGGGAAGAGTCTGAGGCGGGTAAATGCATTGAATCTAGAACAGTGTCTCTATGTAGCTGAAGTCAACAGATACTTGTGCAACAAAGGAGTCTTGCTCCATTCTTTCCTTAGTTTAATAATGTAACAATATTGTTACTTTCTCCTGGGCTTAAGTTTACTAAAATACAACTCCTAAGTCCCACTGCATTCCCACAATGCTTGTCTGCAGTACTGATGTCTGTTTTGCTTCCTTTCTCCCCACAGCGCTCAGGACTGCACCTCCGGCCTCCTGCATGCTGGGCAAGTGCTCCACCACTAAGCTACAGCGCGAGCCTCTTGTTTCCTATATTAAACGTGAAAAATTAGTCAGAACTACACAATCCACTTCCTTTAATGTAACCAAACACTACCAGGGACAATGTATGGAAAGATGTATTTGTTAATTAATTCTGCTGTAAATCACAATACATTTTGTGTCAAACTTCTATTGAGAGGCACAAACATTTAACAATATTCTTCAACAGGGGGTATAAAAGCTTTGATCCAGGCTGTTGAAGAGACAATTTAATTCTTTAATTTGATACTCTTAGTGTAGAAAGAGATAATACAAAGTTCTCCTTAAAACTGACATTGTTGAAACAAACGATTTAGGCATTCAAAGTTTTATTATAATCACATTGTAAAATATGCATTACTGTTACAGTAGATAGATTGTATTCAGGCTACAGAAAATAATATTCTTGTCAAAGAACATTCTACATGTGCTCTCTGATAAAACTGTTCTCTGCTTTCTTTTTCCCTTTCTGGCTTTATTCTTTTAGTTAGATAACTTCTACATTTTATTTTAATTTCCAAATTTTAGTGCTATAGTTCACTGCTTTGAACAAATGTTCTCCTGAGGAAATTAATAACTTTTCCAACCTATACAGTGTGAAGTTTTCAGGATCTCAGTAATTACTCGAGACCCTTTGAAATGCATAGTCAGATATGACAGGTCAAAACTCACTCTCAACAATGACTTCAATGATTCCAATAACCGCAGTGCCTGTTATTTTATTGGGTGGTTTGTTTCTTATAAGAGCACAGATTCTTCAAAAAGATGAAAAGTATATCTTAGAAGCCACATTTATGCATTTTTAATTAAACAAGGGAATCCACAAAAGGCTGCACATTCTCTTCTTTCACCTATACTATAAATACCACACAACCACACAGAGTCATAAACAGATAGAGAGCATTCCTAAATCCTCCTGCCTGTCCTCCTCCAAGGGAGTATTTTTAGAGAAGTAACTTTGAAAGCAAACAAAAAAATTCCCACAGTTTCAAACAAATCTGTGAAATCAAAGGACATAAACAAGCAAACTCTCCTTGCATTGGCCCTTCCTTTGTGCCCTGGCCTATTTTCAGTGGGATTGTATGTTTGATGCACCAGGTAAACACCGGAGCTTCACTGAGAGGCCACTGGACTAGCGCCAAGCAGAAGGGGAGCCTGTGAGGCTGCATTTTCAGTATCAGCATGGATCAAACATAGCGTCCAGACAGTTGCTCATACATTATTTGTTAAGGTTTGTGTGTAGATGTCCACCCAAAGCCTCATGCAGTTATATAGTTTTTTGGGAGGTGGCTGAATCTGGAGTGTATAATGCTGGGATTAAGGGTGGGTGACTTGTTTTGAAATCCTGTAATACTCCCACGATCTTGTTTTGACTGATTAGACTCTGTTCCATTCTGTATGATAGTATCAAGTTTGAGGGTATAGGCGAAGGCAATAAGATTCACTAAGATGCCCATGCTGGTTTGACTATTGTCTCCTTTGGAAGTCCTGTAATGTTTACAATGCCTAAGTTTTATTGGTCTTGTTCTCTACTGTTTTGTTCAACTTTATAATATCTAATGAGATAGACAATTCTTTTTAAGGAAACAAGAGACATCGTTGATAACCACTGTTGATAACCTTGTACTCTGTTTTACATCATGTGCTATGTCTATCCTTGGTTTTGACTGACAGCTTTGTTTTGCCATATTTGACTTTATTCTCTCCCCCCCAAAAAAGTAATAAGAACTAAGGAGTAATAAAACCCAAAATGTGTAAATTTTGTTGTAAAAAAGAAAGGGGAAAAAAAAGAGCTCTAAAGGATACAACAGCAAGTGTGTTTAGGGGTGTTAAATAGCTGACCATATTAATGTTTTTGGTTGGATCATTGAACACAACTGTTTGCAGTCTCACTGTTTGAATGTCCTCTTTGTATTCTTTGATACTGTGATTTGAGCAACTATTTCTAAGCTGATAATATGTAATCTATTAACTGGTGATTTCTTACTGTCTTTTTTTTTTTTTTTTTTTGTAGTTCTGTATTACGTGTACCCTTACAGCGCTTTGTTTTGTTTTGTGTTTTTCTCTTTTTCCTTTTAAATAAAATTAAAAAAAAAAAGGGTGGGTGACTGCTGGATCTGTCCGCCAGCTAGATTGGCAGTACCCCAACCCCAGCAGTCCGGATAAGGGAAAGGGCCATAAAGAGGCTTGTCTTCCCTATGTGTTGCTTTGCTACTCTCTGCCCACTGTATGGAGCAAGTTGATTAGGGACTGAAACCTCTACAAACCATGAGCTAAATAAACCTCTCCTTCCTTAACTTTGGGCATTCGTTACTTTGGCTCAGCAATGAGCAAAGTTAAGATGTTATTCTAGAAACAAACATTACTGTAAAAGTGTTCCTTAGATGAGGATAACATTTAAATCTTCAGACCTTGCATAAAGCAGATCATCCTTTGTAACCTAAGGTGTGCCTTAATCAGCTGAGGGAAAAACAGAATGACTTCCCTGAAGGTGATTCAGATTCAAACGGCAGTATGCAATCTTCCCTAGGAATTTGGGCTGCTGGCCTACCCTGCAGATATGGGACTTACCAGCTTCCACAATCACGTGAGCCATTTTTCAAAAATATATTCATTTTCTGGTATCTGAGACATTGGTTCCAGGATCTACTGTGGATACCAAAATCAATTCAACTCTCTTATATGAATTGTTTTATCATTTACATACAAACTACATACATTCTCCCACTACTTTAAATTATCTTTAGATTACTGTCAATATCTAATACAATATAAATACTCTGTAGTTAATAACTAAACTATATTGTTTAGGGAATAAAGAAAAAAGTCTATATGTTTGGCACACACAGTTACTTTTCCTATTTTCAATCAGTGGTTGGTTGAGTCCACAAATACGAAGAACTGAATATTAAAAATTTCTCTCTGTATATACATATGTGTGTAGACACAGGATTCTCTCTCTTACACATGCATATGCATGTGCGCTCTCTCTCTCTCTCTCTCTCTCTCTCTCTCTCTCTTTCTCTCTCTCTCTCTCTCTCTCTCTCTCTCTCTCTCTCTCTCTCTCTCTGTTGTCTTTCTCTGCAGAGCTCTGATGACCACAGTGCCCCTCAGAGATGAGTGGACACAGAGGCAGTCGGGGACTCCTATCTGCATACCGTGAAACACCACCTCCCTGTCTGCTTGCTCCTGTTTCCTGCTTTCCACGTCCCTTCATCAAAAATTAAGGGCTCCTAAGTCCCAAAGGGAGAGAAGGACCCTGAGATCTCTGAAGGGCCACGAGAAGAGACCAGGGCATGTATTCACCACCTCGGCCTGACTAGATCCTGGATGATCTCGCAGGCCACTTCCGGAAGCTCTCAGTGTTGGTGCTGATCTTCCCAGTGAGAAGGAGCCTCACTTTGGTTGAGCCTTGCTCTTGATTTCCGTTTCTGTCTGTGCTGTCTAGCCAGGAGAGATCTGTCAGTAACACCAGAAAAGCCCAGAACTAGTCCGGGATTTTATTTTTAAGACTTTCCTACTGTTTTAAAAATACGTGCCTCTGTAACTGAAAGGCATTTCTGACATAACTGGGCAGCAATGTGTTCTTCGCCTAGAGATTGAGCTCAGGACCTGGGCACCCTACTAGGGAGGGAGGCTGCAGGAGGGGTGTAGGTGGGCTCTATCAAGCTGTAACTGGAGGAGCAAATAGCCAAGGCCCCCCTACCCATGTTCCCATTTGTCGATTAAAGAGCATTACCACAAAAATTCACACGAAACCCCAAGCTGTGTTGAGTAGCTTTGACAAAGGGCCTGAGATGTACTGATTACAGCAGGAAAGGGCCCCCAAGATAATGGCTGGCCCCAGGAGGTGCCTGCGACAGGGTTCTCTCCAAACCCTCAGAACAATTCAAGCCACACATTATCTGCGCAATTCTTGCTTCTTGGACACTGGAGGAGACTTCTGAGGGAGCAAAGAGAGGAAATAGTTTGGGGAAAATATGCATATGATACAAAAATTATTCTTGGAAGAAGCACAGCAACACTGAGAGAGTAAAGAAGAAAAATACAGGAGGTCGCAGAGAAATAACTGCAGACAGTCAGAGCATTTTCACCTCCAAAACAAGTTTCCTTCCTAAGAATGTCTGGCAGATAGTAGGCATGGTATGCATGCCATTAATACCAACACTCCAGGAGGCTGAGGCAGGAGGATCACTGGGAGATTAAGACCAATCTGGGTTACAAAATGAGCTCAAGGCCAGCTGAAATACCCTGTCTCAAAACAAACAAATAAGCAAAGGATGAAAATAAGTATGTATGGCAGAGAAAACCCAGGGGTGTCTCATGGAACTTCTGTGGCACAGTGATACTTTAAGGAGGTTCATCCATTTAAGCAGCCTTAGTGGCCAGGGTCCTAGAGGAGGGAAGTCAGCTCCCAGAGGCTTCAGAAAGCAAGCCTGACTTAGAGACACGCCCAGGTGAATGAGGAGCTGGAAACTTGAAAATCACTCAACTCAAAAGCTGATGCATAAAGCTGGAATAGAACAGTCCACTGTTAGGGATGTCACTGACAGGGGCTACACCTGAGTATCCCCTGGCCAGAGCATGTCCCTCACACAGGCCACTGCAGGAGAAACCACTGACACACAGGAGACTACCCAGCCCCATGCGGTGAAACCAGGGCTGACTTCTGTGTCCCCAATCTCTCTCTTGCTCTAGGAGGTGGGAAGCCAGTTACACTCACAGGCTCTGGGCACACCCAGAGTTAGAATTCCCAAGGGCCTGTCCCGGGACAATGAAGACAGTCATTTTATTGGGATCCTTATCAGTGCGTACCTTGGTCAATGTCTACTGTGAGGACAAATTCATGTTTTTCTCTGTGCGAGATCTGATAATTCCTCCTGTAACTAATACAAGCTTTAAATATATAAATATACTCAATCAAACTGGAGTCTAACTTTGGGCTTACTCTATCTTATAGTCTTCATATATTTTTGCTTGTGAATCTGGTCTGATGAGTTGAGCAGCCTAACTCAACCATCACGCAACATTTCTTTATTTTTAGTGCCAGGGAGCAACTATAGGGCTTCACAAATGTTAGTAAAACATCCACCCCTGAGCTACTTCCCCAGTCTGAAAGAGCATCTTTTAGTAGCAAGACCATTCTGAACTCTGGGAACATACCTTGAAAAAAAAACCCCTCTCTCCTGTGAAATCTGCATTCTAATGAGTACACAAAACAGCAACAAAATACATGTCAGGTGGAGGTAAGATCTAGGAAGCAATAAACTAGAGAAAGTGGACTGAAGGGAAGGTGGACAGACTTCGAAGAGATGATATATGAACACACAGACCCAAGGAAAATGAGGGAGAGAGACATTCAGATAACTGGGAGACGAGTGTTCTTAACAGAGGGAAG
Source organism: Cavia porcellus (assembly GCF_034190915.1). Classification (NCBI taxonomy): domain Eukaryota; kingdom Metazoa; phylum Chordata; class Mammalia; order Rodentia; family Caviidae; genus Cavia; species Cavia porcellus. The sequence goes on along the minus strand of NW_026947504.1, from coordinate 35,754,319 downwards.
TGCAGACGAGAGAGAGGAAGAATAAAAGAAAATCAGAGCAGACATGCACGGAGCTGCACTGAGCACATCGAAGGGGCTGAGCCGTCCCACAGATTCCATTTCCTGTCCCGCAGGCCTTCAGGTGGAAGCTGATCTAATGTGTCTTCCTTAGAAGCAACCATCACGGGCCACAAAGAGAGACTCCTTCAGGAGACAAATCTTATGGGCACAGTATCTCTGAACAGCACAGGCCTGAAGGAGAATCTCCTTGAGGACCCTATTTTGTGGCACTAGATGAGTGACTTTAACCTCTCCGTTTTTTGACAAAAACTACAATACCAACCTTCAGAGAATTAATCTAGGGATTAGTGAGGACTGAGGATTACATGTCATACATTATATGTACTCAATATATAGTAAGCAGTCAACTAAGTGTTAGTAGTAATTATATTTACTAAAATAAATAAGCCATGCCTAACACATTATTTTTCTGCTTGGTCACCATGTTCTTCATGTGCATGAAGAGAAGATTCTCCCCCCCAAAAAAATACGCCCCATTAAAGAATAAGTCCAATCTATTTGAAGAATATATTTACTTTGGATTCTTCTTTGTTTTGACCTGGCTTAAAGAATAGTTACGGTCATGTATTCGAGTATCAAGGCCAGTTAAATACTTACCCTAATTTTATGTTACACTGAGTGAAATTTAAATAGATTTAAATAGATTTCCTTAGATGTGGTCAATCGATTAGGATCATCTAGTCAAAAATACCCACTGTTCTAGACAACTTTTGCAATTAAAACCACCCACTTTTGCACAAATGTACCCATTAGCATCTGCAATCTGCTTTCACAGTTCACTGAACAAACACCACTTCGTAGCTGTATCACAATGCCGTGTCCTTACCTCCTGCAAGAACTTCTCACTCACTGGACTGAAAGGGTGCCCCGGGGGCTTGATCCCAGACACCATCAGTCCAGAACTAAAGACTCGAGGCTTCTGCAAGTCGGGTTTGAATTTCTCATAGAGGCTGGCAGGTGACTTCAGGTCATCACTTGCTGCGCGGTCCTCCTGGGCAGGGGCATAGGGAAGACCCACAGAAACCAGTGAAGTGTCCACCGGGCCCAGGGCCTGTGGGTTCCTCCGGATGTAGGTGATGATCTTAGGCCTCACGTGCTTGGGCTTGGGCATCAGGATGGGCTTTGTGTCTGTTCTGTCTTCCACCTTTTCTACCAGAAGTTTCTCCGTTCCTTCCTGCAAGGACGTTGCGCCCTTGGAATGTGTGACGACAGGCTTGGGGATCCCACTGGGGCAGGTGTTCTTGTCAGGCACTTCTGAGGATGCGTTCACCTGCTGCACACTGTCAGTGGAGGGTGGGACCACTGAGGGTGACCCTGTACCCACACTAAACACATCGAGGTCCTGGAAAATGCTACTGGGCGGTGCGGGCTGGTGAGTCACATTCACAGTTGTCTCTGGGTGAAGGGTAGCTGGGGTACTGAGAAATGAATCTTCTTTAGATGGAGCCACAACAGTCTTGGCTGCATTTTCTAGAAGGTTCTTAGGTTCCGCCATGAGTGTTGCCACATGTTTGCTTTCCCCTACTTCTGAGCTTTTAGTCTGAAGACACAAGGACTCAGGGACCTCAGCCTTGTGCTCTCTCACAGCAGGATCTGCTGCCAACCCCACAGCCCTATCCCTGTTCCCAGTGTCCAGCCTCCTTGTCTCCTCACTGACCTGTGAGGGTGTGCTGTCAGGCAGGCCATTAGGAACAGTGGCTACCTGGCCACCTTCTGGAGAAAAGCTGCCGGCTGTCATTTCACCCAATCTACTTCCTGTGCTTAGTGAGGCTCTGCCAGTTAGCTGAGTACCAGGCACTCCCAAGGAAGCAGGGACCTGTGCGAGGGTGGTCTGGAAAGGCTCTTCCACACCTGTCCCTGCTCCTGACCCCTCACTGCTGCATCTTCCCACTCTGAGATGCTGACAGATGCTGTCTGATGGACCACTAGTGGCACTAGTGGCTTCTCCATGTGCTTCCCTACATGTCTCCTTTCTCTCTCGGAGTGACGTCCTCTCTTTCTGTTGACATCCCAGGTCACCCGCCTGGGGTGATTTTAGCTCCTCCCCAGCCCTGAGTTCAATGCATTTTGATTCCAGCTTCGGCTCTTCCTTTCCCTGACCTAATTGTGCTTCGGGATGACTCAGGATTTCTTTTGACACCAAAGTGGAATTCAGAGCAGGCTCAGGATGGGCAGAACGTGACTTGTGCTCATTGCAAACATTTAGTTCATGTGCCCCCTCCACCTGGGCCTCCGAGGGGATGGTGTCCCTGGCTTCTGAGGTAGATGGTTTAGGAGGACGTACACTCTTTGCCTCTGAGGTACTGTAAGCTGGAGGAAACACTGTCTCTGGAAAGTGGTCAGCCAGTGTCCTCTGCAGCTCCTCCCCACACCTGGACACATGACCCCCAGGCTCAGGGGCATAGGGCCTTCCAAGAGCCATGGTCCCAGCCACAGCCGCACAGCTGCTTGCTTGTTCCAAAGAATGCCTTTTCAGCTCTTCATTGTCAAGGGTCTTGGCCCATTTGTCCTTGCGAACGTGCCAAGGAGCTTCAAGCCCCTTTTTAGCCAAAACCTCGGAACTGGCCTCACTCATCACGTTCCTCCAGTTTGGCAGGCTTGGCCCCTGGGCACTCTGAGGAGTCTGGGAGGTATCTGTGCCTCCCTCCCTCACACAGTCTTCATGCAGAACCCCAGGGAAAGTAGGAGAAAGTTTAACGTCTTTTGAGCTTGTGGAGCCAGCCTGAGACCCTCTCCAAAAGCCCGGAAGTTGATGAGGCTCCTTCTGGAAGTGAGGATGGTGCTCCAGCTCACTTGAATTAGCATTTCCAATTTTATCAGTCAGGTCACACGTCTTAGACTCATCCTGAGGGGTGTGGACCTCCAACATGATTTGATTGGCATTTGTATCTCCCAGACTTAGAATACTCTCATTATTATTTTTTGCTCCATTTCGGTTGTCCTGCAACTGATTGAAATATGATTTCTTAGGAGCCACAGGGGTGCTCATTCTGAGCTCTTCAGCGGGGGCTGCTGGCCATCAGTCTTCCTTAATGGAAAGGGGTTTCCTTCAAGCCGCAATGTGACTAACAGGAAATCCTCAAGCTGCTTGTCCTCCTCTAGAAAGGGCACACTGCCACATGGCTTTAATCATCTTCAAAAGCACTCTCTGATACACAGCACAAAGATTTTATCTGTTAGGCTTCTGGTGAATGAGAGCAAATTAATCCATGAGACCTAGAGAAAAATAGGAATACATTAATGTTAGATTGACAAATAGCTGTTCAGGAGAAAAAACCATGGTAAACATACAGATACATTCCTTAATTCAAACTATTTTGCTTCAACAATTTTTTCAAAAACCTTTCATATAAAGGGTTCCTGCTGGCTGAATAACAGAAAAACTGAAACATGAAAATGATGCAAGTTAGAAATGAATTACAAATGCGTGTTGTCACTTTATATTTTAGGAGTTCATAATGGTTCTGATTTAAAAAGTGGAAAAGGCAAGACTCATCTTCAGAAAAAATAGCCATTAATGTAGAAAAATCACAACATTTGAAAAACATCACTATCTTGTAGTGACCAGAATAATAATTATCTTGAGCAATGGACCCAAGAGACGGTGCAAACATGGTTGAAAAATCATCGTGGAACCAGACATTGACAGAATTTGAAAGTGTCAATCCCCAAATTATTTCCAACAAAAAGAAAATGTTATTTTCAATATTCAGAAATCTGGTAGGCAGCACCTCAATCAGATGATCAAAGTTAAGATAATGGAAACTGATAGCAGGCCAGGTAGTGCGTTCTCCATGGATCCATCACTCAGCAGTGTTCTGCCCATAAATAATCAGCCTCAATTTAATCATGAGGAAAAATCAAACAAATTTAAATTGAGGAATGGTCTTTAAAATAACTGGCGTAATTTTCTGTCCAAATCCAATGGATTCTGGATTTTTAAAAAACAGTAAAATACACTGTTGGAATAATAAAGATGTAATACCAATCGTATATTAGGTAATAATTTATCAATGCTTACTCTCCTGGGTGTATATGCTACAATATGCCAGAAGTTATCTTTGTTTTCAAAAAACACATGCTTTAAAATTTAGGGTAGCGTGAAATTATTTTTATATTCTGGTTTTAAGTCACTTAGCAAAAAAAAAAAAAAAAACTGCATATGTGTGTGCATGATGGGCAGGTGAGATGGCGACAGAGAAAAAAGAGAACAAAGAATAAACATGGCAAAATGTTAATCATTTAAAAATCTGGATAACTGAATTTATTATTTGGGCAATTTTCTTCTAGGTTTGAAATGTTTCAAAATTTTTTAAAAAATGAGCGAAACACTTTTCTCTGACCTTTGCAGTCTGCATGCCACAGTCCCCATACCTGCTCCAAGTCCACCCCTCCAGGCGTCCTCTGCCCTCTGGTCTGTAACCACACTGCCCTCTCTCTTCACGTGGCCATGCACCTAGCTCCCTCCTCCAGGGCCATCTGCATGGAATGTGGAATCCTCCTCAACCTCCCCCAAATACCTCCTTTGCATTTCACAGTACAATTTTCATTCCCTCCAGGCAAGACTCCCTGAGCTGCTAGAAAATAATCTATCTGAATTTCATAATATAATAATTCTATTTTTAGTTTAATAATAAATAATAATAATTCTATTTTTTAGTTTATAGAATAATTCTATTTTTTAGTTTATAGAATTAAAAAAGAGGAGTTGGCAGTTTAGTGCCTGCCAGGCAAGCACAAGGCTGTGAGTTCAATTCCCGTACCAAAAATAAAATAAAATAAAATGAATTTTAAAAGAATCAGTAAGACACGAAAAATTACTATCGCTCAAAATCTGCCGTACATATTAGGGAGTCGATACATGTTCGTAACATGAATGAAGGTTTAAATGACTGAATGGTGAGGAAGATCAATGTTACTTATGCCTTTGTAGAGCCTAAGATCTAACAGTATACATATTTACTTCTTTGTTACAGTAAACACATAGTTACCAATAAACTGTTAAGTGCAGGCCAATGCTATTTTATCCACTACCATGAATGTAGTGGAGATGGGAGAGTTTAACATTAAGAAAGTTCTTCTCTACCCACAGATCCCCTGATGTGGAGTCAAATTAATAGCCTCCACGCTTTCCTAATTCACTAAAAATGTACACACACACACACACACACACACACACACACACACACCTAACATGGGAGGACTGTTACTATCTGATTAAGTGTCCCCCCCCAAGGTCATGTGTCAAGGTTTGGTCCCCAGTGGGTGGGACTATTGGGAAGTAGAAGAAACTTTAGGAGCTGGGGTTTAGCTGGAGAAAGTAGGGCACTGGGAATGGACCACTGAAGGGCATATTTGTCCCTGGCCCTTTCCTTCCTCTCTTTCTGCTTCCTGGCCACCATGATGTGGCAGAGAAAGGACAGAGACAGAAAGAGGAAATGGGAAAAAGAACAGCTTCCAATGAAGGAAATCCTGCAGCTCACTAGGAAAAATAAAAGAAAAGGCACCATTTAGGAATGGGAAGAGGACATCCTGAATGTCCATCGATGATGAACAGATAAACAAAATGGGGTATTTATACCAATGGAGTACTACTCTGCCATAAAGAAGGACAAACCTGAGTCAGTTGGAGGGAAATGGGTCCAGCTTGAGATCACACTATTAAACTAAATAAATCAAACACACAAGCTCAAATATCACAGTTTCCCTTATATGAGAAACTCAAAACATAGATACACATAGACGATAACAGGAAGTAAGGAGATAGATTTTTCTCAGATTGAAAGGAGATCAAGAGATGGAGGACAGAGTGAGGGAAGGTGCTGAAAAAGAATTATGATGTGTTATGTACATAGATGGCCCCCACAAGGAATGCAGACATGATGTACTGTGAACACAAACTAGTAAAAAAACGGACAAAAAATAGGAACAGAAAAGGAGAACCAAAAACCCAAACAGGAGAAGGTGCTCACACAAGACGAGTCATTTTCTTTATTAGTATGTCTGCAACACATCATAAATACATGCATCGAGGGGGAGGTGGTGATGTACACATCACATCTTAACCTTTTAACTTCCCGATGCCAACTTTAAAACTGACCTCAATTACAGAAGGCAGAACTGAATACAGGGGGTGATGTGCCCTGTTACTTTCCTGCTTTATTGACCCAGCATTCTATCCCATCATTTTGACAGAAAGCAGTCACAAAGCGATATGAAAAAGATGCTTTTTGCTTGATCTGGATTTCAGTTCCAAGTCCCCATTGTGACACAGATCTAAAAGTTCCCCAAGAGCCTCATGTGTTTGAGGCTTTTGGATGGTGACTGATTATGGGGTTTACCATTCTTGCTAGGAAGCAGGGTCCATCTGAAAGACGAACGTCACTGGGGTTGTGACCTGGCCAGGTTTACCTGGCTTCCCAGTTGCTTCCTTCACGCTCTATGCTTTCTGGCCACCATAGCATAAGTACCTTCTCCTCCACTGTGCACCTGTGCTACGCCACACTGCCTTGGAGCTGGCAAACAATAAACTCAAACCTCTACAAACCGTAAGGTACAATAAAACTCTTCTTTAAAATGTGGGTGTTGGGGCTAGAGGTATAGCTTAGTGGCACAGCACTTGCCTGGCAAGTGCAAGGTCCTGAGTTCAATGCCTGGTACCAAAAAAATAAAATAAAATAAAATGTGTTAGGTGTTGTGTCCCAGCACAAGAACATGACTAAGATCTCCCTCTACAAAGACACATGTATTTCCCATGTACAAAGCATGATAAGAGTCTAAACCTATAAAACTGGATTATCATTAAACTGTGTATGTGAATCAGCCCTGCAAACATGCAGCCAAGGCACATTTTCCTGGCCAAGGCATGTGAATCAGATACATCATTTTTTTAAAAAAAAGGTATAAATAGTGGTCTTAAAAGCAAGTAATACATTTTTTTCTTGAGGAAAAAATCCCATTAGTCACATCCTAGGCTTGAAATGAATTAAATATCTTTTATGTCTACAGCCAATGTGATACTTAACAGTTTTCTACATGACCTCCTCTGGTGCAAGGGCCAAGTAACTCATCCTGGCAGCTCTGTGCACAGGCGCTGTGGCAAGGGCTGCCTCCCTACAACAGAAAAATGCATCCTTGTCCCACTGGATGAGTCTTCAGATACTGAGTAAAGAGTTTTCTGTTCCATCTTCCCCAAACCTATTCTCCTCCCTGTTAAAAATTTCAGGTTCTGCCAAGTGTTTGAGAAGCTTTTGAAACTCTCACCATACAAGTGGACATAAGCAATCTAAAGTCTTCCTAAAAAGGTGCTCAGAGCTGTACATAATACTTTAGGTCTCACTGCAGGTTTGTAGGGAAGCAAGACTTCCATTTCTGGTTATCCTTTTGGCAACTATTCTCCTATCCCCTAACCTGTTCCCGAGGTACTTGGCCTAATGACAGGCTACCCCTGACTTCTCAGCTTGACACTGAAAGTCTGATGAGTGCCTTCCCCTACACACTCCAGATGTAACACCCTTTATGTTACCACTTAAAATACCTGCCCAGGGAAATCATCCTACCTGCCCAAAGCTCCACCTTCTGAACAACAAAGCCTACCTCCTCCATGAAGCCTTTGCTGAATTCTCTTCCCTACCTACCCAGAACCATGGTAGAGGAGAAGCTAGATATCATGTCTAACTCCTGGGTCTGCAGATCCTCTCCTTTGGGACCACCATGATATATTATTTTTTAGAACTGCGTAAACTCATTTCTCAGTAACCACAGAGGATTGGTTCCAAGATCCTCCTTTTTTATTTTAAAGAAATTAGAAAAAAACAAAACAATAAAAATAGAGCAAAACAGAAATCATATAGGATTTTAAAACAAGGTGGTAGAAATTTAACAATAGTTACAAGATTGCATATTGTTATCTTTAAAATAGTTACTCAGATTACAAGATACAGGCATGCAAAACAGATCAAACAATATAAACACTCACAGTTTCTTTCCCTGTCCAGGATCTTTCATGAAGACCAAACTTTAGAAACAGTTGAGTCTTTTACTTAAAATGGCATAGTATTCACGCAGAAGCTATACTTCTATGTACTTTTCCCAGTGACTTACAATAATCAATGCAATATAAATACTATGAAAATAGTTGATGTACTGTATAAGGAATAAAAACCAAAAATTCTGTACATGTCCCATACAGACATAATTTTTAAATATTTTCCATCTGTGGTTGGTTAAATCCACATATGAGGAACCCATGGAGATGGAGAGCTAACTGTACATCTTATCACAGTTAAACGTGGTTTCTGTTACAGTTACGTGTATCTTATTATGTGAGCCTTACTCCTTATGAAACTATAAGTAGATTAACAGCCCAGATGTCTCTGCCTCCTTTGTCTTTTCTGGGGTGGTATTTGGCATACACTAGGCACTTTGAATAAAGTAATCCAATCCCAATTTGAGTTCAAAAACGTGAACGTTCACACCAGTCTTTCAAAATAACAGGGCATTTTTCTCCAGTCTGTTCAGCCCCACTACTGAACTCAGTAACTGGTTACTTCGTCCCCAGAGCTACATTAAAATAACCAGGAGACAGTATAAAATACATTCTGATCATCATGTACGTCTGTCCTAATAATGTTTTATGGAAAGCAAAGGAAGTTTAGGGGAGTTTTACATTATAAAAGGAGGCACAGGTATCTAAAGACTGAACAATATGGTTTTACAGCATTCCTACCTGCAGGGTGTGCTGTGCAATGTTTTATCGGTTGTGAATTCTCACACACAAAGAAATGTACAAATGCTATGCTTCTGAGTGTAAATACAATTCCATCTCATTTGACAAAACTTACAAACCAAAGGAGCTCCAACTGCAGCTCCTGCCATGTAATAAGTAGCACTTCAGAACAGGATGTGGAGCCTGAAATTTGATGGTAAGTGTAATAATACAAAAAGTTAAAATACGGGGTTTTAAATTTTACTTGACATCTCTAAAAAATCTATATTTAGAATCTTTACTGTTCTAGCATATCAAATAGCACAAATTTATATGTACCCACATGCAATCAACTTATTAACCTGTTTTAGAAAGTTTCATGCTAATAATTACATTTTCTGCAACTGTAAATACCTGGGAATATTCTGGTTCTTGGTCTTACCCTACCTTTTTTTTTTTGAGACAGTGTCTCACTCTATAGTCCAGGCTGGCCTCAAAGTTACAATCCTCCTGCCTCAACTTCCTAAATGCCATGTCCAATTCTATTTTATAATATTTTAGAGGTTAAGTACCCTTATCCAAAACTTATAAATCCAGACATTTGATTTTTTCAGATTTTGGGATATTTGTATATACATAATATGCACTTTGGGGATGGAACCCAAGTGTAAATGTAAAATTTCCTACAGTATTTTTAGTGCAGCTGCATCCTATCCTAGTTCAGCGGGGATTCTGTAGTTCAGAATTTCAGATCAAAGATGCTCAGCTTGTACATTCATTTTCACCAGGAACAATTATAGCTAACCTAAAACTTTACTAAGTGAACCTTACAAGTTCACTTCTACATATGGTTGAAAATCAGATTATTGGTTGGGTATGTGAGGATATAATCAGAGGCTGGAGCTGTCCGTGGTGCTGAAATCTGTGCCCGTGAAATAACAAACTGTAACCGAGTCTGACTTATCTTATATACATATCACAGGTAACAATCAGATTTTCCCCAAATATCTAGACGACACTCTATTTAGAATACCTCCTTTGAGGTAGCAGAGACTATTTTATTTTTATTGTATTTTGAATAAAAGAGTAAAATGCTGTTGTTTCACCATTTATGGAGGACAAGGAAAGAAGCTTAGCTTTTAAAAAATTAGCCCAATCTAATATTTAAGTAAAATATTATGTTCAATGATATTTAAAAGTCTTCATAGTAAAATGTTATGCACTTTTGCAAAATAATCTTCATTCACATTTGCCAACAAAAAAACAATTGATTTATCCCTTATAAAACAAATCCTTTCCAGGATGGAATTTCAGCCAAAAAAAAAAAAATTCAAGGTACATATTTCTTCCCTGCTGCGATTAACATTTTCTTTTGGTTCATCTTAGAAGACATTTTTCCAAAACTGAAATACATTGCCAATTCTTTATAAAAATTATTTTCACTGTATTAAACAAGGTTTTAAAAAATAAAATCGCTTAACTCCACCTCAGGAAACAGAATTTGATGTGCAGTATCTTAGCATTTTTTTATATTCATGGAATAAAGTTCTGTAGTCTCAGTTTCTCAATTTGCATGTCATGGGCTTCTTCCCACATACATACATGTAGTAAGTGCCTTATCTTTTTGATAGCACTTATACCAATTTCTTTATTGTCAAAATTTAGATTATTCTCAAGTTCTTTTTAAAATAATTCTTCAAAAAAAAAAACAGATAAACACACACTATGAAGCTATTCCTTATTTCCTGCAGATACACCTTTAAAGGCAGAATCCCTGTATAGATAGGTATGGATATATGTATCTCATACAGAACTCTAAACTTCACTGTGGTTTTTGGTTTTGTTTCCAAGACAGCCTGACACAATTGGTGCTCTGTAAATATTTATTGAATAAATTCAAACTGCCCTCAAGGAAAAAAAGTGTCAATCTTTATTCTATCCCTCTATTTCCCACACTACCTGTTCCATCCCTTTCCTCAAAACTTATTCTTCATTAATGGGAGATAGGCTATTTGCTATTTCCAGAACTTATATTTTACCAAGGTGAATTGAAACATTAGACAACTAAGGGCTTGTTCCAGTACATTACGGCCACAGAAATGACCTCTTGGCTCCCACCCACCTCACACTGCCAGCCCCCTGCCCTCCTTTCCTTGGTTATTGGTACCACTGTCTCACTGCCACTGAAGTCATAAATGAGGAAATGCCCTTTGTCCCTACCTTTAACTTACCAGCAAGAGCTATGTGATTGGCTTCCAAAGTTCAATCTAATCTACTTCTCCCCTTTTGGGTCACCTCCCATGGGAACCACTCCCAAGTCTCCTATTGTCTCCCACCTCCCACTACCCCTTCTCTAAAGAGAAATTCACACATAAAAGCTTACAACGAAGAGAACAGAACAATGGTCACTAGAGGCCAGGGAGAATAGTACAGAAGGAGAAGAAAGCAAAGTTGGATATGGGGTACCAAAATACAGTAAGAGTGGAAAAGTCAGTTTTAGTGTTCTATCAGCACTGTTGGGTAAGCTAGGATTGTAACAATGTATTCTGCATCTTATGGAGCCCTCAGAGAGGGGAGCTTCAAGTCTCCTATTATGAAGAAATAATAAGTATGTAGGAACATGGAAATGTTGATTATTCTGATTTGATCATTTTACATTGTATATATGTATTCAATCATCATGCTGTATCCCACTATTTGCACAATTATGTGTCAAAAATTTTAATACAATTTAAAAATAAAGAAGAAGCTATCTTCCCCTACATCTACAAGATAACCAGGGGAATATCTTGACACATTAATCAGATCAAGGCATTTCCGAGCTTCAAACCTTCCAATGGTTTTTTTACTGCCTTAGTTTCTTTTCTCATTGTGAAACAAAATATTTAATGCCCAAAGTTAAGGAAAGAAAGGTTTATTTGGTTCACAGTTTGTAGATGTTTCAGTTCATGATCAGCTGGATCCAGGCAGGGAGGCAGACGCAGAGGAACAGTTCACAGTGGCAGAACAGAGCAAAATCAAGTGAGGGAAGAGGCTTGTTTCCTCTTTCCTCACTTGATTTTGCTCTGTTCTGCCCCCTACATTGTATGCAAGCCATCTTCCCTACTATGGGCAGAGCATTCACACCTTGAATCCCAGGAGTGCATCATGAATCCATCACAAACTCCAGATCCAGTTACCTGTCACAAGCCCACCCTCCTCACCCCAAAATTGCATGAGTCCTTGGGGAGACATCCAGACACAAGATAACACTTGCTCTGAACTCTGTGGCCCTGGAAAAATCCCCTTACCTCCTACTACTCTCCTTCACACTTGGGCTTCCCACACCATCATTTTCCTGCTCAGAGCTTTTGCACTGCTGTCCATACAACTTTGCTGCTCAGTGTCTAGCTCTCTGCAAGGGAGACTCTTCTTATATTTCAGATCTCAGTGCCCTCCCTAGATGGGGTGTCTTCGATGTCATCCTCTGGATCCAGTAACAGCCCCTAGTCAATTCACTCCCAGCTTTTATGAGCTAGTCTATGCTTAGTCTTTCTCACTCAATAAACAAAAGCTCCATGAAGAGAAGAATGAAGTAAACTCTGCTTACTATAGAACCCAGGGACCAGACACCAACTCAGAAGGTACTCAGTCAGTATTTGCTGAGTGATCCCACAGTTCAGCATCCCTGAATCTTTCTGAATTTATTTAGCTATCTGTGTAATGCCAGGCTAAGAGTTTATTCATCATCGAGTGCTAAAAGGGGGAAGGAACTGAGATACTCACTAGCTCAACTCACACATCTTAGAATAAGGAAACTGCAGACTTAACAGGCACAGTGAGTGATTCAAAGTAGTTAGGTGAGGCCCATGCCACCAGGGGCAGAGCCAGATGCCTTGTTGTAAAGGGGTTTCAAGGAAAACAATTACTTAAATGACACAGAATTTATAATATTATTTTTTTGATGGTCACCCAGAGTTAAACACAAGAAAGTGCAAGAAATCTGACAATGCACTAAAGACCTAGAAAAATCAAGTGGAGAGCCTTGATCCCACAGCTATGTCCTGCATGAGTCCAACTGAAGACCCAGAGCTCATGACAATGCCTCCCACAAGTCCAACTGGAGGCCTAGAGCCCATGACAAAGACTCATGTAAGTCTGTTTTACAGATCTGCACTGGGAAGGCCCAAAGGTCATCAGTAGAAGCTATAAAGCCTATGCCAGTAGGGTGAAGGATCTATGCCAGTATGCTGAGGGTTCTACACTGCGGCCAAGAAGTTACACTCAAAACCAGGGCTCCCCTGCATAGTACCACAGTCATCATCAGCAACAAGGAGGTCCCAAGCTCCTCCAACAATGAGAATGGTTGAGCACATATCAGGAAGCCAGTGTGACAAGCTTCTCCTGGGGACTAAACAGCACACATCTTCCCCTCCAGAGCCAGGAAGTGATGTTCAGAGTCCAAAGTGAACCACAGCCACTCTCAGCAACAAGGCCCCAAGCTCCTCCAATGACAATGTCCCAATACATGGCTTCAGGGAAGCCACCATGACAGCCTCTTCTAGGAGAACCAACAGCTCCAAACAACAACATTTAGGAGAACCCACAACAGCACACTCTTCCTCTCCACATCTCTATTTATGCTGGCAACTTTCCTCAGGTGTGCCATCTACATTCAGCACCATGCTGATTTAACTCAGCTAGTATTAAGGTGACCACCAATTTTTAATCCATAACACACACCACGTCCAGTCCAGTTTGCAACCATCTTCTCAGACCTGAAGCAAGCTAGAAATTTAAGAAAAACTAAGGTGCCATGGAGACAAGACTCAAAGGGGCTCAGAGAGGGACATAGTATACGAAGACACAGGAAATAAAGAGAACTAATCCTCACAGAAATTACAAACTGCTGAGGGAAATGGATAAAATGTGTGCACAAGTAATAACTACAGTGGTAAAAGTAAGGCAAAGTCTAGTAACACAAGCTTTTAACAGAAACACTAAGCACCACATCACGGCATGGAAGCAGAAATTCCAGTGGATAGTTTGGGGGGAAAAATGGTCTCGTGTTGCAATTTATGAGAGAAGAGAAAGAGACAGAGACAGAGGGGGACAGAGAGACAGAGAGAGGAAGTAAGTCTCAAGCTGGCCACCTTAACAGGTATCAGAGGATGCATCATTGAAGGTCTGATTTTGCAGGTGATTCTGGACTGCGTGACCCCCTGATTCCTTCAGCTATCATTTCCTCAAGCTCCATTTACTTGCTTTTCCCCAGTGGTGAAATGCCAAGAAAAAAAGCCACTAGGAAACTCAAATCTGTCAAACACTGCTAGCTCTAAAAAGGATTTCATGACGAAAGGGGGAAAATAATACCTAAAATGAAGCCTGGGGATTATCTATGGATTTCAATTATCTTTGCAATCCATCTCTGCCTTGCCAGAAAATGGGGGGTTATTTATTCTGGTGAAGAAAGAAAAATTTTCATCTAGTTTACAAGATTGACAGTTTCAAAAGGGAGCAAGAACACTTCTGACTGTCAAGAGCTGATGGTAAATTCTGTTACTTCCCGAGATGCTGAGAAAAGTTCACATACTGAAGATTAATATGCTATCTACAACACTCTAGCTAAGATCCGTATCACTGCAGCACCTGAACTTAGTGCCCATGTTTATTAAACAGAGACTAAAAGAGAGACGTGGATCTTACGTTTGCAAACAAGCTAATATTTTTTGAGTTACAGAAAAGGAAATGTATTTGTGCAAGTAGTTCAAGGGTCATTCCATGACCTGGTTCAGATGGGGATTTTGCTCTGTCCTCATCAGATGAGGGGCAGCGGTCTTCAAGGGATGCCTTCCAGGTGTCCCTTTGCAGGGTGCAGGCCTAGCTCCCTCGCAGTGACTGCTGAGCCTACAAACCCAACCTGGCTGTTTTTGAGCCCCTCCTCCCATGTGGCACCTGAACACAACTGAGGTTGGACCCTCTCTGCCAAGATTTCAGGTATCACCTTCTATTTATTCACCTGTCCTAGTACTCACACAGCACTGTAATATTTGACTAACGTATCCCCTTCCTCTTTCCTAACCCCAAATGCTTTGTGAGAGGGCTCCCCTTAGTTCCTTCCTGTCACTAACCTGATAGCCCAGTTCTCCCCAAGGTGGACAGGCTTGACTCAAGAGTGACAGAAGAATCCACCTGAGGTGAACCCACCTGAGAAGAGAGGGAGGGGAAGCTAGGGCCATGAAGATGATCATGGGGGCAGGGACTCCAAGTGAGAGGGCAGAACACTTGTCCAAGCTCCTCTCATGGGCCCTCACCCCCTGCTCCCAGATGGGGATGCTTCAAAGCACAGGACTGCTCCAGTTCTAGGCATCTAACTCTTCTGTCCAGCACAGCACCACATCATACATTCGTGCTGCAGGATGTGTATCTGCAGGGCCACGGGCTATAATCCCGAAGGATGTGTATGTCTTAAAGGAAGGGAAATCTCTTTAGCATCGTGATGGATAAAGTAATGGTCACCCACAACTCAAAAGCCTGCACTGGGTCTCTGCACATGGGGCTCCTTCAAACTCCTTTTTTTCTCCAGAAAGTGAATTTCTTTAACCATGCTTCAAAAGTTCATAACCTTTTTTACAATCAAATAAGAGAGATGCCTAGAACGACTGAACTAAATATTTAACACTGTATGGCAGTTCAAGCCCCCCCAATCTCCTGCCACCAAAAAAAGGGGTGAAAGTCAATAGAAAGAAAATAAATAATACACAGCACAAATGGACGCAAAACCTGCAACAAAATTTATATCCTTTCAGGCCCCAGGTCTTCTGTAAGACTCTGTATTTTCATTAATTCCACTATGTAATTAACAAAGCATATGGGAGCACCATCCTTGGCTATCTTTATATATAAGGGAACAAAGACAGATAAAAAGGGAAAGAAAATACTAGTTATCAACCATGTCAGCCTAGAAACACAGAAGAAAAACAAATGTCACAGTTGGGGAGATAGACTGATTTTTCTGTACAACTGACATAAATAAATAATATTACTTTAGTTAATGTATAAGCATTCTCACATATTTCATGAAGGTCTGAAGGAAAACAGTGAAAAATATTTATGTTCAAGACAAAATTTAAGAGTACCTCTGAAAATAACAACATGCTGACACGTGTTTAGGGGGCCCCAGTGAATAACCTCATGGTTGGACACTGCCCCACCAGGGTTTCTGGGAGATACTAATGCTTTACACATACTAATTATGAAAGACAATTTCCTGAAGCAGCGAAAAGCAAACATTCCCAGAAAATACAAACTTGAGTAAATACGAGCTTTAATAGACATTCTTTAATCATAGCTTATAAATCCACTGTTAAATAATATGAATTACTCAAACACGCCCATTTTAATAAAGAATCTCAAAGAAATGTCGTAATGCTTACACTTACTATCTTTTAGACCAAACTGCTTAAGAGCTAATTCATCAGGTCTCCACAGTGACTGGCAGTCTCACCTTACACGTATGACCGGTGTACCTTACACATATGACGGGTTAGGCAAAGGGTGCTAACGCGCCCTCCATGGCCTGCCATCCTGACACCTCCAGGGAAGTTCCTGAGCCAGAGGATGGCTCCTCCCTTCAGGACAGCAGCAGCACAGACACACCTCCATCACATGCTGAGTCAGGCAGTCTGTGCACTGACAACTGACAGAGACTCTATTCCAGCTCTAATCTTTGGGCTTCTACTAGTTAGTTTTGTTATCACGATGAAATACCTGAAGCGACGTATAAAGAGAGTGCGTCATTTTGGCTCATGATTCTAGAATTCCCAGTACATCAGGCATCCCTGCTGCATTACAGTGGCACGTGACAGAGGTCGGCAGTGATGTGTGGCACAGCAACTGCTCACATCACCAGCCAGGCGAGGGGTTAGAGGAAAGGTGTGGTGTCTCACACTCCTTTAGAAGGAATATCCCCAATCACCTAAAGACCCCCCACAAGCTTGTATATTTCACTTTCCAATAGCACACTCTGGGGACCAAGCATTTAACACAGGGGACTTGCGGGTGGGGGTGAGAGTTAATGTCCAAACTATAGCAAGGCTCTTTCTCACCAAAATGTGAGGACACTTCTGAAGAGGAGAAACCAGAAATTCTGGTCCACAGAGCTCCTGATGGGACCACTCTGTGATAACACACAAATTATAACATAGTTAAGTAAATCAGAAGAAAACCTCTTCCAGTAAGGGGCAGAGCTATTCCAGCAGCCCCAAGGCTGAGCACAAGGTCCTAAGACTCCATAGTGGGAGGCCTTCCCAACCCCAAAGGCAGGAATGTGTATATATATATATATATATATATATATATATATGAAACTAGCCCTAAATGGCCCAATGCCCCGTAGGCTGAGACCATACTTGGAAAGAAAGGAACAAAGCAGAATCCCTGAGACAGCATATCCCGACTGATGTATGCATTAGTCTTCTACCACGAGGACAAAAATACCTGATGTACACAGTTTAAATGTAGAAGAGTTTCTTTTGGTTCATGGTGCCAGAGGGCTTGGTCCACAGTCAGCTGGTTCCAAGGTAGAAAGATCACGGCAGAACTGCAGGTAAATGAGAGCTGTTAACCTCACGGCAGCCAAGAAACAGAGCACAGAGGAAGAGCCAGAGAGGAAGGGGCTGGGAACATACTATAGTATACTCTGTAAAGACGTGGCCTCAATAACGTACTTCTTCCAACAGGGTCTACATCCAAACACAAGGTTTTGGGGGACATTTTTAATCCAAACAACAACAATGTGAAAATAAGGTGACCCTGAAAAAATAATGTCAAGTCTTCATTTTCCACCAAAAATCAGATTTTGATTCCAAGGAGCTGAGAGGAGAAATAGGGAGAAAAACTCAAGAAGTATTCAACAGATAACTGATTTAGGAGAGAGAAAAATGCTAAGCAGTGATTCACTACTTCTTTGCCTTCTTTGCCTGCCATTCCATCTATATGGAGAGGGGTGTGTGTGTGTGCACATGTGTGCATGTGTGTGTGTGTATGCATGTGTGTGTGTGTGTGTGTGTAAAAATACTGTACAGCTTTCATCTTCCATACCCTTAATTCTTAACTTGAGTAAATGTGCTTATCATAGGGCCCCAGATTCAATCAGTTGCATCCATTCTTAAATATAAATGAACAGCTAAAATATTCTAAATATGAAAGAAATATTTCAAATAAAAAAGACAGAGCATTAAAATGTACAGAAAAAGAAAACTTGTTAAAAGTTATGTGTTAACTTACTAACAATGCACTTGCTCCTTTTGGTCTGAAAGTCTGTGAGGTTTTACAAAAGCATAGAGAAAGCATCAGTACAATCAGGACAGAGAAGAGCTGGGCACCGGGGCACCCTAACAATGTTTTACCCTTTCGTAATTGGCTCCTCCTTCAAGACCCTACACATACCGATTTGTTCCCCACCCCTATAGGTTTCTTTCCAAGAACGTTAAATAGATATAACCACACAGCACACCATCTTTTAAATCTGGCATATTTTATTTCTGGTATGGATTAAGCTAGACAATAACATTAAATTATGAATATTACTGGAGAAAAGTAAAATATAAATAAAGCAAAATTAAAGGCAAGATTATAGGAAACAGGGAGACAGCCTATAGGATGGTAGGGAAGAGGATCAGGAGGAAGGGAAGGTGAAGAGACAAAGATAAAAGATTCAAAATGACCAAGATATGATATATATGTATATGTTTATATATATGTAACATAATCATATAAATTACCCAAAACAAATGAAGCTATTGTATATTATAAATATGCACTGATGAAAATATTCCTAATATTGTTATATTAATTTAATAACAATTAATTTGATAAAGTACATTACATTAATACTAGTAAAATTTATATTACAAAAATTTGTCCATAATATCATATTATTAATAGTTTTATTCTTGCTGAGTAATATTCCTTATATGGCTCTACCAACTTTTAAAACTTTACTTTCCAATTCAAAGAAAAAAACATTTAAGATTTTTTACTTATTCTTTCTGAAAGATAAGACTGTCTACAAAACAAGTGTGAAGTGTTACAGTAGAGTGTGAGAATTAATTTAAACTTAAAAATAAAAATACCACAACTGAAATATAAAAATCAACAGAAAGAATTAAAAGCTATAAAGGTACAGTGTAAGAAATTTCTCTTTTCAAAAAGGATAGAAAAGCATAAAATGGATCAATCTGAAGCTCTACATTCTAATGGATGTATAAGGGGGGGAAAGGAGAGAAAATTACCAACCAAACAAAGTGAGAAAATTTTCAATACTGAAAAACACAAATCTCCAGATTTAAAAAGCCCAGCAAGAGCAAAAATAAAAATCGGCATGCTGTAAAGGAACATATCAAGTAAATGCATCAAGTAATTGCTCTAGGAATAAAGGAAAAGTTCTCGTCTTCCAGAGATAAAACAGAACACAAATAAAAGAAATCATACTGACAAAAATACAATGAGTATTTGAAGTTGGGAGCCATTAAAACATTGCACAAAATCATGATTTTCACCAACAATTCTATACTGTGCTAAATTACCATCAAGAACAAGTACAGAATACATTTTCAAATATGAAATAATTCAAGTACAGTTATGGTTTGCATAACAACAAGTACATTCTGAGAAATCCAGTGTTAGGTGATTTCATCATTGTGAAACATCGTAAAGTGTACTTACTCAAACTCTGATGGCTTCTATGTCATTAGCTCCTTTAATCTCATGTAACCACCATTGTATACATGGTACCTCATTAACTGAAATGTCATTATGCAGTACATAACTATACTCGGAATAAATTTGGATGCAGAATCATTCTGCTAGAGAATTTCAGGATTATTTATTCAGTTTAAGCAACAGCCCCACATCTGGGGCTTATGCTTGCCTATGCTTTTTTGTGTAGAATTTGAGAGAGGACCTCACAGGAGTATGTATAATTACCACTACATAGCAAATGATTGCATATGTACATTTTCTGAATCTCTAAAGAATATGTTTCTGCAAGTGAATGATGTAAATGAAACAAGACAACAGAGGAACCAGGACAGAAACAGGTGGTGGCCAAAGCCAGAGATAAATCTACACAGACTGGAGCAAAAAAAACTGTGAAAGTTAGATCCTGTGAGAAAAACACAACTGGTGTGTTATGGCGTTTATTAAACTCAGTCAGTGCGCTGCAGATTGAAAACTCCTCTCCAATTGACAGCAGAAGCTATTTATCTTCATTTATTTCTCTAAGATCAAACTTGTGCAGGCTTTCCCTGGAAGCACAGAGAATGCCAGGGGCCCTGGTGAACGGGCTGGCATAGCCAGTAATCGGGGAGTCAGGCAGCTAAGGCCTGGACACAGGAACACCACCAGGCTTCAGCCAGTAACAAGGAAAGGGACGTAGCCGAGGGACAGCAGGAGCAATGTCTGCCTCTGCTAACCACAGAGGAAAAAACTTGTAAAAAGCTACATAAGAAGCAAATCAGCACAGTACCCTGGTGAGAGTCACCAGCAAACTGCAAGTCATAGTCACATGATGCAAATAGCTGGTGCTGATGTAACCAAATTTAGGAATTAATTAAGAAAAGGGAAACAGCAGAGGGATGCAGGGAGAGGGCACAGCTGCCCACTGCTGCAATGAGAAACCGTCAGGTGACCAAAATTCATTTTTTTAAAACTATATATATATATATAGATAGATAGATAGATAGATAGAGATATAGTATAGTTACCTATATACATATTGTTACATATATCACATTCTTCGAAGCCTGGAGTTAGATATTAAAAAGACAGCAGAATTATTTGAAATTCGTGGCCTTTGAGGAGAACTTGCAACAGGAAGAGAAAATGGGGTATTCTGATTTCTTGTTAGAAGCCTTTTATCACTCTAATAAGTTTAGAAATTTAAAACCACTGTTTTAAGACAAAGGAATCTCAATTTGAAGATTTAAATCATTTTAATACATTAAAAAGATGGTCTCTGTGGCTTTTCTAGTAGAAACTGAAATGTAAAGTCTGAGAGATGAGGGGAGATCCCTGAAACACTCCAGTTGGGAGGTTCCCACCAAAAGGCAGGATGCCCAGACATCAAAGTGGACCCCTGGGAGAAGGCTCTGGTTTGCCTGATCCAGAGAGGGCTCTGCACACCCCAGGGAAGGCGCTGACAAGGAAGACCTGACTCCCCTCTATTCTTGACTGAAGAAATTCTGAGCTAACTGGCTGGAGATCAAATCAGTGTCTGAAGAGAAACATGTACTCTGATACCTGCAAAGCAAACTTTAAGATGCTTTAGAGACCTAGGGCAACTCAGCATGGCCCTGCATCCCCCTGCTGTCCCCTCAGGAAGCTAACAAGGTCTCTCTCTGTCATGGCCAGAAAGTTTAAAGCCATCTGCCCATGGCTAGTCCCCCCAGAACACCTTCACAATGGCTTCCACCAACAGAGGGTTGAGACAGGAAAGTATGCTAAAATAAGGCTAAGAAGACAGGGCACCTTTGGCTTTGAATGGTAGTGTCACCCTTTTCAAAATAAACATGCACTATCCTCATCCTGTGTCCTTCCTACATCTTAATACAGCTGAAAACAGTGCATCATACCTTTGTTGCAAGGCTTAGGGAAAAAAACACATAACACACACATCACCTGGTGGGTATAAATAAATGGTAGCATTATGCTATAAATAATGGGTATAAAGAAATGGTAGCATCGAAGAAGAGGTAGACTCACTGCCACACGGTTATTACATAAATGGTAGTATTATGTCACTGCATTAAAAAATAGATACACACTCATTATCACATGATTGGGACTAGAAGGAAAGTAATGCCTGCATGTGTAGAAGTTACCTTTGTTGTTATTTGCTTTGTCTCGTTCCCAACCATCTGGTACAGCATGAAGCCCTGTCTGCACCTCCCTTTGGCACGCTGTGGAGCCTTCTTCCTGGGTACTTTCCCGTTTCCTCTGCTGATTCCTAACCCCAGTTCTTAAGTCACCTTCACGTCCATCTGCTCTCTGATTATGCCACCCCCTCCTTGCATTCCAGAATGTATACAACCTCTCGGTGAATGATAAACTTAGTCTCTTCCAGAGACTCCAGAGACTCACTCTTTATATAGTAAGGGACTGGTGCAAGCGTCCTTCAGACAGAATTTCATCTTTAAAAGAATTGGCTATCATCAGCAAAGAAAAGAATGGTTACTATGGGCCATCTGCCAGGACCCAGAAATAGTTCCAGCTTACAAAAACAGAAGAAATAGTACTACTGCTTTTCAGCATTATCTCCATGGAGTATGTTTCTAGAAAGCAAACTCTGTGCTCAATGGTTTCAGTACACATAAGTGCTTTGGTGAATTTGGTTAACTATGTTTTCTAGAACTAGGTTAATTACACAAAGGAAAGAGGAGAGTTCCAAGATACTGGTATCATGACTACAGAAGAGTAACACATACAACAAAACAAAGGCAAAGTCAATCTGGAGTTCATTACTTGGTTGCCCTAAGACCACTGGCTGTACTTTCTCTGTGCCTCTCTTCTAGCGATTATCCTCTTTTGTCTTTTCTATTCATGGTTAGTTCTCCATAGCCTTCATCCCTTTCCTTCTTGACCTCCTTTATTCCTGGAGCAGTCCAGTTCAGGCCTGACAGCATCTGTAGATTCCCTTCTAATCCCAGAAGTTTTATGTAATAGATACTCAGCAAAACATAGCTGGATTCAGTTTCAGATTCAGAGATAGGCACGATCAAAGCCTGTGAGTTTTAGCACCACCCTGGCTGATGGGCTGGCACTGTTTCCCCTAAGCTCCCACACCCCTCAGCCCCAAAAAGGCCTGCGTGGGAGGCCATGTCCACAATACTGAGCTCTCATGAGAAGTCTACAGGAACTCTGCTCCAAAATAAAGTCAATCTACTCCTTATATATGAGTTGGGAATCAGCTGGATGCCAAAGTAAGCCTGTGAGCTCATGCAGAGCCCCACAGCTTCACAGGCTGCAGGCGACATGGAGGCCCTTCTCTTACAGTCTTTGCTGCCTAGAACCAGCTCACCAGAAACCTGACACTCACTTTCCTGATTCCCTACACCTCCTGTCGGTCCTCTATCATTCTCTTTCTCCTTTTCTACCTCCTTGTTCTCTCATCTAGACTTTCAGCTCCTGGAAACTAGAATTCTAGTCCCCAGCCATCACTGTGTCTTTTATAAAATGACGAAGGCCTCGCCACAGACTTCTTAGTTCATATCTGCTAAAAGAAACATTACTGTTTTATAGGTACCAAAAACTCAAATTCATGGCAACTTTTAATTATTTGAATTTTCCTAGCATACTCTATACACAAACATACTGAAGTAGTGTATCTGGTGCTTTTGATGATATAATCACATATTCTGTTTGGGAAGTACACAGTGCTGCTTTTTAACAGATTCATATTCTTTTCATTTCTGCCTACTTTGTACTCACAGTAATAAATGCCAGACTTGAATGATCTGCTCTGCAAACATTCACTTAAGGACCAGAATTGCAGAAAGGTTTCTCTATAGGACACATGTTTCCTGGGTAAAACTACTTGTTGGAGTATTTTTTAATACACGATATGGAGGATGCTCTAGAGCAAGATTTTCCAACTCAAAGCAATGTAGTAGTCATGACTGGTATTCTAAGAAATGAGAACATAACATAAAATATCTGTTGATCACATTTCCATGGGCAAGATTTCTTCCCTGAAACCCTTTTCAGTTAAATGTGGTACGTACGGGCATGTGTGTGTGTGAGCACTTACACATATATGCATGCATATCCTTTTTGAGTTGCACACAAAAATATTATAGCCACACTGTTATAGGGATATTTCTCATTGTTTGTTGGCTGCTGGTAACCACACCAATGCTGTCAGTTTGGGCAGAGGCAAGCAGTCTATATTCCGTTCAAGAAGCAAAATGAGACCTCCTGGTCCTTGCTGCCCCTAGGAAACGAGTCAGGCCCAGTCAAATGTTTGTACCCATTTGGATTTTGAATTGTGACCATGGGACTCAAAGACCATGGTGACGATGAGCTGTGATGGGGTGATGTGAAATGGGCCCGCTGACTGGCAGCTTTAGCTGCTATTACAAAAGGTGGCAGCCCAGCCGGAAGCAGAGCGATCCGGGGTGGAGCATCAAGATGTGCTGGTCCTGCTGTTTCTGAGGCTCCTCAGCTCTGGATCACCACTCTGAGATCATCAGCAGCCTTTCTCTGCTGCTCAAAATTACCAGACAGGGTTTCTGTGATTCACAACCAAAACTCTTAAGTAATAAAAACATGATGAAAAGGAGCAAGGTGTCTATAACTTAGGATATGGGAAAACAGAACCATTTTTGTTCTTCAGCATAGAGGACTAAGCCCAGGCTCTTACCCATGCTGGGCAAGCCCTCTTCCACTAAGCTGTATACCAAATCCTTTGCATTTTTTTCAGTGTTCAGATAGGGTCTTGACAAGTTGCCCAGGCTGACCTTTACCTTGTGATTTCCTTGTCTCACCCTCCTGAGTTGGAATCATGGGCACGTACACCATGCCTGGACAAAATGGTACAAAATTTTAAATTAGAAAAATGACACCTGGCGAGGCAGTGTTTTGTGAACTGTGTTACAGATCAGAGTCAGAAAGTAAAAGAAGCCAGACCATGCTAAAGGGGAGGATGTGGCCCTAGACAAAAAGTTTTAAAGAGAAATTCCATTAACACCTTCTGCATGAACTACATTTTAGAGGTGCAAGAGAAGAAGTGATTTAAAAATATATCTGGAGAGCTCTACTAATAGCAACACAGAGTATGTTTAAGAGCACTGCCTCTAGAACCAGCCTCCACAGATTTGAATCTCCACTTATCTGCTGGAGGAATTTAAGTTAGTTCCTTGATCTCTCCAATCTCAGATCTACCATCTGCAAAATGGGAACAATAACAGTACTTCATTCAGGGGGTTGTTTTCATGAGAATGAAAATCAGTTAATATATATAAGATTTATGGAATACATAGACACCCAGTGAGCAGGATATAAATTTGTTAACGAAATACTGAAATATCATCTCATATGCTACAGCAAACTCACTGCTTCAGATTTAACATGGGCAGTGAACTTCCAGGGTGCTGCTCTTAAACAGCCTTAGCTTTAAGTTATTTATGATTCTGTAGATAAAAGCTTTCACAATCGGGTCTGAGCACAATTAGAGATTAACCATGAAGTATCTCACTCATTCACATTACTCTTTGTGAATTTATCCACTGCTAAAATTCAGTGACACTGGGGAATTAAGTGTTC
Source organism: Cavia porcellus (assembly GCF_034190915.1). Lineage (NCBI taxonomy): Eukaryota > Metazoa > Chordata > Mammalia > Rodentia > Caviidae > Cavia > Cavia porcellus. The sequence continues at coordinate 35,729,250 of NW_026947504.1, read as the reverse complement.
CATATAAGTTAATTTTCTAGCAACTGAAATATATCTTAGAGGCAAGGCATTCAAAAGTTTGAATTATGTTAAGAAATAGACTGTAAAATATACTGTAGAATCTCAACACTAAGATAATTTTTCACAGTGACCATTATACATCAGTCATTATACTTCTGTAATAGAATGGTAGTCTTAGAGATTAACTACTGTGGTTTATAAATCCATTTGTTCCTAAACTATTAACTCGCAGATAAGTGTCGTGGAGCCCTTAATCTCTTTTACTTCAATTTTCTCTGCATCTTTTCCTGATGTTATTTAAGCAGTACATATTGCAACCATCACGAAAGCAAAAAGTATGCAGCATAGAGGTACACAGGATATCAATTATGGTGTGGGCAGCAGCCACCATGAAGGGTAGGGAAATTGTACTGCAAAGCGTGAGAAATGTGCTTAACTACTCTAAAAACTGTTCCCAGATTGTCTATGTTAGGATAGCTGAGGCTGCCAGAAAAGCACCACTATTTTGACTAGAAATATTGTAATAGCTGAAGTTAAAAGAAGGTAGAAGTCCCCAGAATTCCAGATATGTAATACAGCCACTCAACATCTCTACTGTATTAGTTTCATAACTGATGCAATAATCAATTGCCACAATATAATTGCTTAAGACAATACAAACTGATTATCAAGCAGTCCTAAGGGTCGGAAGATTTAAATATGCTTTAACGTGCTAAACTCAAAGTGTTGGCAGGGATGTGTTCATTCTGCAGACTTCAGGGGAAACTCTTCCCATGTCTTTTCAATGGAGACGCTGAAAAGACAGATTTCACAAAGTAGAAGCCAACTGCTTGCTTAGCTTGGGGTCTCTTTCTCCAACTTCAAAGCCTATCATTCCAACTTCTTTATCAGTCATCATATCTATTTCTCTGACTTTGACATGCCTCTCTCCTTCCTATGTGATTTCATTGGACTTGCCTAGCTAATCCAGGATACTCTTCCATCTCAATATCCTTGACTTCATCAAATCTACAAAGTCTCTCTTGCTATATAAGATACTATATTCCAGGAATTAGGACACGGACATGTTTGGGGGCCATTATTTTGCTATCACATCAGCATAGATGTGGAAGAAATCTCAAAACTGGTGATGTGCCCCACTCACTGCCTCCACCTCATCCAAAACAGCTCAGCCCATGGTTTGCTTGCATTTTAGCTGACAGTAAGCTCACTTTCCAACTCCTCATTCTCTCACAATCCAAGTGCAACCTGTCACAAGTGCTATCCGGCAGGCTTTCAACAAATCCAGCATCTGTCTAGCTTTGTCTACCTCCATCCACAGCCAGCACCAGTACCCACTACCATCTTCTTTCAGTGTGATATCGGGAACAACAGCCTAAATGGTCTTCCAGTTCCTCCATTACTCAGTTCTGAATCCTGCAGTCAGAGGGTCTTTTAAAAGTGCAAATTATATCACAGGACTCCTCTCTCCTAACCTCTGTGATGTCTTTCATCTCATATCCACATAAAAGCCAAAGTCCTTATGCTAAGCATCACAGGGAAACCCATTCCGTGTGGCCCGAGCAAATGTTGTAAGTAAGAGAAAATTGGAGACGAATGCAGGCATATGAACAGGGACCCGGGAGCCCCTGGAAAGAAGCCCGACCCTATTCCAAGGGCCACAGACAGCTGGGGGCAAGCATTCGGCAGAGCTATGGCATCATCTGCTCCGCACTTTAGAAACATAGCTCTGACTACTAGTTACGCTAGGACAGGAAGGACAGGGTAGGAAGAAGGAAAAAGGAAGAAGTGATTGAAGGCTGATAGAGAAGCCCAGCAGAGAGAGAATAGTGGCAGCAGAAAGTAGAGTGGGCTGGCAAGTGGCTATTTAGGTGGCAAAACCTGGTGAGAGTGAGGATGATACCAAGTCCAGACTTAAGGCGGTGGCTAAGACAGCAAAGCTCCCACAAACCAGGCAGAAAACTCTGCAGGAAAAGCTGGGTGGGAGCTGCCAAAATGAAGGTGTCTATAGATGTTTAATCAGGATACTAGAAAAACATTTCCACATGGGATCTCCTAAAATTTTAGGATACATCAGCTGGAAATATAAACTTCGAAGTCCTCAGTTTATGGATAGTTACGTAAACCATGCAAATAGAGTTTAAAAAATAAAACCATCCATCTCATGCATATAGAAGGAAAACATAAGGGGGTTTATGACTGAGCCTTTTAAAACAATAGAGAAGTCTACAAAAGAGAATGAGAAACAACAGCTAGGTTAGAATGAACAAAAAACTAACAGAATCAGCCCTTGTAGACAGAACGCAAAAGTAATCAGAATTTCAAATAGCAGCACTTAAAACTACCAAATGCTGCGGAAGGTTAAGTTAAGAAGGTACGCTAGGGGTCAGGCTGAAAATGTCCCACTGGATTTTGCATCAGAAGTTGTTAGGGGCTTTGACAAAGATAGTTCCAGCGGGGTTCGAGCCATGATACAGTGGGCCATGGCATGAGGAAGGAGGAATAAGGAACCCATTTGTGAAACACAGCTGAACGGGGAGATGAGGCCACCAGGGCAGCAGGAGGAGAAGAGGAGGAATCCAAATGGAATCTAGCACTTTCCATCTTCTTTCTTTCCTCACTTTCTTCCTACTCGGGTTTAAAGTATCAAAGATATACATGGCTAAATACAACGGGAAGAAGCCATCAAGAATAGGACATTGTCAACTTGTAAATTCCCTGAAAAGGGAATAGAAAATAGATAGGTAAAGTAATCTTTAGGTCTTTTCTCAAGTGCCATCTTTCAGAAAGCTATAGAAGAGCTCAACCATCTCCTTGCAAGGCACTTTGATTAACGTCCAGAGAGCTTACATTCATTTAGGAGAGGAGAACTCACTAACCAAAAGATGCTGACAACTTACATACAGTGCAGTAGGTGTTCCGCTGTGGGAACACGGGTGTTGATCAAGAGGATTCCAGAAAGATACCAGGGATCCACCTCTCCATTCACACAGCAATGACACTGGTAGAATCTGCTTGATAAAACTAGTTTGTAACTATACATTCTATTGCCAAATGGTTTTGGCATTAGGGAAAGCCTTGGACAGTAACTCATGGTGAATTACAGTCAGTTTCAGATCTTAGCTCAGGAGCAGCTACCCATTCCTTGCACCCAGGTCCAGTAGCAGGTAGCCATGCACATGTTCCCAGCACTCGGGAGGCTGAGGTGGGAGAATCATTGCGAGTTCAAGACCAGCCTGGGCTACAAAGTGAGCTCAAGACCAGCCTGCACTGTATAGTGAGATCCCATCTCAGAAAAGACAAAAAAAAAAAAAAAAAAAAAATTGAAAAGAGACCAAGAACTTCTGGGCCTGAAAAGATAGAGACTAAAATTAAAAGCTCACTAGAGAGCAAGAATAAGATATAAACAATGAAGCTGAGACTAGCAAAATAAAAATTATTGAGTCTCAGAAAAAGAAAAAGATTGAAGAAAAATAAAGTGAGTCTAAGGGTCCTGTAGGACACCAACATAGAAACTAACATATGTATTATGTGTGTGTCCGTGTATGAGAGAGACAGAGACAGAGATAGAGAGAAACACAAAGAGAGACAGGGAGAGATTGAATAAGAAGTGCCTCCAAATTACCTAAAATTTATGAATGTACTGAATATAAATATCCAATAAGTTCAACAAATTCCAAGTAAGATAAACCCTAAGAGAACTACATCAAGAGACATTACCAAAGTCAAACAGAATCTTGAAAGTGGTATGGGAATAGTGACTCATCAAAAATGAATTCTAAATAATAATTAAAATAAATTTCTTATCAGAAATATTGGAGGCCAGTAGACAATGAGCTGATATATTCCAAGTGCTAAAAGAAACATACTGTCCAATCAAGAAACTTACAGCTGACAAAACCGTTCTTTGAATATAAGAAAGAAATTAAGATATTTTTAGATAAATAAGTCAAGGGAATCCATTACCGTTAGATGGAGCCCTCAAGAAATGCTAAAGAGTCCAACACACTGAAGTGAAGAACTGTATGAATAAATAAATATCATAGGAAAGATCAATACATAGACAAGTACAAATAGTAGGATTATAGTAACTTTAGTTTTCTTTTCTACATCAAAGTACATTTTTAAAAGCACCTTTGATATATTTAGACATATAATGTATAAATATGGAATTTTGTGATATTAATAACTGAAACACATGAAAGCAGACCTACAAAGAAACAGAATTTTAATGTTACATATTTAAGATGATATAAACTCAAGTTAGAGTCTCATAAACTTAGAATAATACAGTGGATCCTTGACTTCACAAATTCCATTCATTCATAAAGGCTGTTGTAACTCAAATTCTCTGTAAGTCAAGACTATTTTTCCTATAAGAAATAATAGATATCCAGAAAAAATTCAGAAAGTGGACATTACTGGTCTGGGGATTCAGCTCAGTGAGTGGCACAGCAGATGCCCGGCAAACCTGAGGCTGAGTTCAATTCCTGATACCCCATCAAGAAAAAAATCTGAAAGAAACAATGGAAATATCCATAATTCCATAATGCTCCAAAGCACTGCTTAGCTAAACTTTTCATAATAAGAAGGTTATACAATGTGCATTATTTGCCAGAAACATCAGTAATTTTCCTAAGTATATTCAACAAAAAGTTATTTATAACTATGTGCGTAGTTTACCAGAGACAACAGTTTCCTACTGTAGTCACCATTCAGGTGGACACCCTTGGCTTGCAGGAAGGGAGGATGGAATGGGAGGTGGTTAGTGTTTGGAAGGAGAGTCCCCTTCCATGAGAACATCGGGGATCCAGCTCTCTGGTGTCCTCTCTCCCCTTGGGAGAGTCTACAACCTCCCAGGACCTGCTTCTGGCTCACTGGATCTCAACCATTTCAGAACTAACAGCTGGTCTAAGGTTGTGCTTCTGTCTTTTCTTCAACACTGTTCTGCAGCAGGATATGACACTGCCATTAAGCAGATGAATGCAATGACTGGCTTTTCCTCTGTGTGAGTCTTTTCTACAAATGTTTGTGGCTCTGTCCAATTTTTCAGGATTTCCTTTATTTCAGAAGAACATTGCTGTGCTGAATGATACATCCCTTGCTCTTCAGAAAGCTCCTTGGCTGCCGTTCTCTGTGACTCAGCCAGAAGATGCTGAAGCTCCTCTGCAGACGATTCCTCTGCATGTTCCTCTACCAGCTCCTCAGCATCACCACTGCCTCCCTGCAACATCACCACTGTCCACCTCCTGGGCATTTTCTTTCAGGAAAGTCCACTTTCATCACACTTGAAAACTTGATGAGAGCAGAAATCATTTCTCTTGTCATCGTTTCAAAGTGGTCTATGTAATTTTCAGCAGCCCTTTTATCAGCTCTGGCTGTTTCACCATGCCTAGTTACGCTACGATCCCCAGCTCTCACTTTACAACTGTGAAGCGCCTCCTTATTGGCTGAAATGGTTCAACATTATCACTCACTGATGGATTATCTTTCACGAGATCTACATTTATAGCCCTAGCTTCTTCTCAAATTATAGCCTCAGACAATAACTTGCCATCTGCCCTTTGTTTCTCCACACTAATATTATCTCATCTCATCTAACACAGTTCATCATGACTTACTAATCTAAGTAACACCTTTAGCAACACTAGCTTCCTTCTACAATTTTTTTTTCTCTGTAAGGTTGGCGAGATAGTGAATTTACTGTATATATTAGCTAGATGGGTCACACAAATGCCAGTTCATATTTCTCCACAATTTCTTTCTTCTTTTCAATTGTGATTATTTTTAACCTTCCTTTCCTTCCTTAGCTTCATTTCTAGCTTTACTGGGGCCCTGTTAATAGCAGTAATTGTAGGGACTAAATAAAGCACTGACCAATATCATGTCCATAAACATTCCCATCTGGGCCCAGACTGATAAGCTTATGTACACTTATATATGTTTTCCTGGCATTGCAAGTCTTTGCTTAAAACTGCACAAGTAGCCATCATTCAGGCTGCAATTCAAGACTCTGGTCACATGTTAAAACATTCCAACCCAAGGGTTCATTGTATATGTAACCCCTACAGTAACGACAAGAACAGTGGCCATTGAATATATATAAAGGAAACGAGAAAAAGAGTTTAATGTTTGAATAAAAAAATTAAATATAAAAGGACAGGAAGGAAACATATAAAAGAATATGAGGAAAAAAAAAAGGAATCGTCTGCAGAGGAGGTTCAGCAACTTCTGGCTGAGTCACAGAAAACGACAGGTGAGGACCTTTCTGAAGTGGAGAAGATGTATCAGTCACCACAGCAAAGTTCTTCTGAAATAAAGGAAATTCTGTAAAATGAACAAAGCTACAAACATTTGTAGAGACCCAGAAAACAGCAACAAACCAGAAGTCCTTCCTAATACTTTAAATGTAAATGGATAAAAACTCACCAATCGAAAGACAGAGATTGAGTAGGTTTAAAAGCCTCCCTGTGTGCCCTTGGAGGCCCTGTCAGCTGGGGAGAGGCAGCAGGGAAGCTGAGCAGCCTCCCTGTGTGCTAGAAGAAGCCCCATCGGCAAGGGAGAAATAGCAAGAAAGCCACCCCCACCTCTCTCACAGCTCCCCACCTACAAGCAATCAGGAGCAACATGGGCTGAGATGACAATAACTAAGTAAGTGAAGTGAGGAAGTAACTGGACATTTCTATTGTTTGATTGACTTTGCAGGCCTGGGGCCAGCAGTCTGGGTAGCTATCTGGAGGACAACAATATGTAATGTGGTAATGACTGTGGATTTCCTGTTGTCCTATCACTGTTTTGTTTTGTTTCATTTTATTATTGTTTTACTCCCTTTAAAATACATTTTTTTAAAAAAGCAATAAAAAAGAGAAGACTTGGCCAGTACTAATAATAATACATTCCAACTCTGAAAGATTCACAAGAGACTCATTTTTGAGAAGACACACATAACTTGAAAATGAAAGGACTGGACAAGATATCCCACCCAAACAGTGCTAACAGACAGGATCAGGGGCAGCATGATAAATTCAGAGAAAAACCTTTAAGAAAGCCCACAAAGGATAAATGTGGATTAAACTTAAGATCTGAAACTTTTGTTGTAAGTAACTTTACGGCAAAATCTTCATGACATTGAGTTTAACAATGATTGCTTGGATATGCTTCAAAGTGCAGAGACAAAAAAAAAAAATAAGAAAATCGAACTCTATATAATCACTTCTATTCAAAAGTCACTACCTGCCAATTTTTCTATGAACCAAAAAATGTTCTAAAACTTTAAAAAGACATCAGTGGAATAAAAAGCAAATTCATATTTTGTAAAAAACATGTAAATTATATACATAAGGGATTAATCCCTAGAATAAATAATTCTAAAATAATAGAAAAGAAACAAGCAGATTCAAAAATGAACAAAGAACTTGACTAGGTCACTTCCTTGAAGAGTGAAGAATATTTAAAAATAAGCACTGGCACCTGAAAAGATTTTCGAGATCTTTATCAATAGGGAAATGCAAGTAAAAATTTTCAATAAGATAATACCTATTATTTAAAAAAAAAACAAAAACAAAGGGAATCTTGAGCACTATTCATAATGATCATGAAATGGTTTTCACTGTGGAAAACACTGTACAGGAACTCCAAAACTTAAGAACAGAAGAACCCTATAACCCAGCAATTCTACTTCCAAATACATATACCACAAAAAATTGAAATCAAGGTCTCAGAGACTTATTTCTACACTAGCGTTAGTCACAACAGTTAAACACTGAATCAACCTCAATATCCACTTTTAGATAAGTGGATAAACAAAATGCGATCGATGCAGCTAGCGGGTATCATTCAGCTTTAAAAAGGAGTAATATTCCAACACATGCTACAGCATAGACGAACCCAGAAGACACTACACTAAGAAAAGAAAGCCAGTCATGTAAAGAAAACTACTGTATGATTCTCGATAGTAGTTAAATTTATAGTCAGAGTGCAGTGGTACCTGCCAGAAGTGGGAGAAGGGAAATGGTTGTCTGTTGTTCAGTGGGTACAGTTTCAGTTTTGCAAAATATAAAGAATTCTAGTGGATGGTGGTGTTGGTTGCACCACAATAGAAATGTACTTCATGCCACTGTGTTATATACTTAACAATGATTAAGATAGTAAATTTCATGTCCTGTGTAATTTACCACAATAAAAGAATATTAAAAACAAGAGCTACTAGGACCACGGTCTTCCAGAGACCTGGGAGAACAGAAGACAGATGGCTCAGCTAAGCCCTAAAAATGACCAGGTATTATCCAAGCTACCGCAGGGGGCTGTAAGCCACTGAAAATATAATTGTTAAAGAAATACTCATTAGCACCTTCCTTGAAATATGACAAGTGTGGAATCTGTTCACAGTGTGTAAAGTTGAAATTATCTTCCTGTCTCTATGAACACCATCAGAAACCTCTCCTTCCCCTCTGTCCACTCCTCTTCCCTCCTACCAGCTGGCAAAGGCTGCTCTCACCAGGCAGGACTGGGCTCCCCTTCTCCCCCCTCTCCCCCACAGTCCACACTTCTGCTCCTTTTTGGCTCTAAAAGCAAACAGTAACATCAACGTGCCACCAGGGATCACTGCCCATTGAAATATTAATTTGTTTTCCTTCTATTTTCCTTTTCTGAGTCTTCCCCTAGCAGGCATGATGCGTCCCTGTTCCAAGGCAGCTTGACGACTCTATAGAGAGCAGGAGTCACTAGTGCAGCATTTTCCTTGCTTGTTTCTGTTTCCAAATCTTTAAACAAATGGAAGGGAAACAGAAGAGATTTAAGGCAAGAGGAGGAATCCCCGTGGAATCTACACTAAGAGATTCTTCCAAAGGAAGTGTCCCTGGCTCACAAAAGAGAAAGCACCGGAGTCTGCAGAGGCAAGTAGGCTTTGTGCTGGCAGCTGCCCTGTGCCTGCAGAGCCGGGGAAGGAAGCACACTGCAGGCAGGCCCTGCCTGGGCCCCAGGATGCCCAGGGTCCCAGGAACAAAACCAGCACACTGGCTCACCAAGGAAACTACGTGACATCTTTGACACTAAGGCCATGGATCCGTGCCCAGAGGATGTCCTGCATACTTCCTGCTTCCTTTAACCCCGGGGCCTTTGAACAAAAATAAGAAAAGAAGAAACTCCAGACCAAACTACAGAAGAAACTTGGACAGCTAAGTCTAGATCTCCTGCCAGTCCAGAGTAGGAAAAGGGTTCAGATTCAACATTAAATTAAGTTACAGGAAATGAATTGTCCTGAGTTTCATCACTGGTCCATGACCTGGGGAAATACACTAGGAAGAATGTACTCCTTAATCAAGTAAAACATTTGCTCAGCTTGTGGTGGTCAGCAAAGGCAACTCACACACAGAAGACCTGTGACATTCACTTACATTCTATCCTGCATGACCAAGAGCAGCACAGATAACCTACCTCATAAACGGACACAGTGTTGGTCTCCAACAATTTTCTTTAGTCCTTAAAGCAAACATGCGGCAGCCCTCCTACTTCACCTTGCTCTTCTGCGTGGCCAACTGGAATCACCTGTGAAATGTGTGACTGATCATGTTACCGCCCTGCTAAGTGGTCCCTTTTACACTTACAAAAAAAATCTGAACTTTTAAGTCAGTCTAAAACCCTTCAGTTGCCAAGTACGATTGAACTTTCCAGTACCACCCTCCCACTGTCACTGTATGACGTGGACCCTCTCTCTGAGCACACAGAAAAGATTCATTCCACAAGCACACAGCTCCTGCAAAGGCCCAGCCTCTAGCATCTCCCATGCCCGAGTTTCTCCAGGTCTATGCACATTTGGTACCTAGCACAAAGTAGGTACTCAATAAATACTAAAGGCCACAGTGAGGCTCTCAGCCCATTCACAATGTTTTACATGCACGAGGCTGGTGCCTTCTCCTTCCTCACAAGTCCCTCATTAGAACAGAATGTCAGGGAGCAAAGGGGCAGATGCATGATCCATTCTGTCCTACGGAAGCATTTTATTTTTGACTCTCACAATGTAATGGTTTGAACTAATCAACCAGAGAATTTCACATAAAATATCCAGATAACTAACTTAAGATGGAAAAGGTGGACCTTGCATTGATGACCCAGTGATGCTGTACCTGCTGGATGTACCCATGCTTTGTTAGGCACTGTGCCTACATTAAAGATCCAATAATGCTATTCAGGGACTCTGTGTGCCATCCATACTGTCCCCCAACAGCAGATGCAAGGGGGCTTTCCTCAACCTTCATCTTCCCAAGCAACCTCTCTTTGTTCTGGCATCTTCAAATAAAGAAGCACAGAAGACTCAGCCTTCATCATATATGGTAACCCAGATTCATAGAAGACTGCACTCATGCCACCAAGCTGAGTCCAAGCATGTTCACACCTCTGACCTCTGGGAGTTTGCAGGGAGAGATCCTTTTCTGGCTCTAGAAGCTCCTGAGGGACTCTGTTAATGAGGTCAATTTGTTTTAATTTCTTAGCTCTGCTTCTGAACTACATGTGCCTTCCTAAAATTGGCTCATACATTTGAGCCTTTATCTAAAAAGGTGTCACTACCTTGGCCTCTTTTTCATGAGCTTTTTTCACCGGTTAGGTTTTGCAAAAGATGAGAATTAAATCCCAAATGTCCATATTACTAAGCAACAATTCCCTGAGGCTGCCTAGATGCCCTGCTCTTCAACCTAACAGCTGACACCCATGTAGAATCTCAGCTCCAGCGTGCTCTGCCAGCCTCACCGATGCTATCAAGCACACCCAGTGGAGCATCTTAAATTACACGGAATCGATACGAATCTCTCTTAGCAGACAGCTCTAAGCCAGTGAATCCATTGAAAGGAAGTATTTGCATCCCTTGATTCAGCTGGTCTAAAACCAATGAAATCAAAGTACCACAGAGCTGTATTACAAAAAATGTTTATGGTTACAAGGAAAGCTGTATGAGCTACATCGTCCTGCTTCACAGCGGCTTGTTCTCATATTAAACTAATATTTTAGACATGAGTTTATATCACCTCCAATTACCCTACATTCAAGAGGGAAATGAAGTTCCATTCCCCCCCTGAATTATTCAAAAACCTTCTAATTTCCAGCACACATAAATACACTCTCCCTTAATAAAACTTCTTCCTCTCAGGAATAACTCCAGGCTTTGTTTACTTCTAAGGCATTTCTTTGAATATCTGATAAAGAAAGGACTTCTAACATTTGAAGATTTAAAGTGATAATGAAATTATTTCAAATAATTGCCCCCATTTAATAAACATTTTGGTTAGATTGACTAAAAGCTTTGTTAGAGGCTCTATATACTTACACTTTCATTTTTTTCTGATTGAACTCTTTGTTCACAAATCCATTTATTTCCACCAGTAACTGAGGGAGGGCCTGCTCTGCCCTCTCCCCACCCTTCCAAAGACCTCCTTATTTGGCCAAAGTTTCCAGGGGTGCCTCTGAGTTCATCCCTTCCACTCTGACGGCTCCTGCTCCAGTCCTGGGAGCCTGCCCTGCTCCCAGCAGAAGAGAGGGCAGAGGGGCAAGCCTGGGTCTAATGGTAAAACTGCCATACTACCCCTCAGATCCCAGGGACCCTGGGGAGCCAGGGTAGGAGGAAGGCCCTGTCTCCTACAGCCCCTTCCTCTCCTCTGTGCTTGGGCCTCTTCAAGCAAACAGAAACAACAGAGAGAGCACCAGGGGGCCCAGAGGGGCTGAGCCCACCCTCTCAGCCCTCCCTGTGTGCCTAACACTGTGTGATGCACGCTGCCTTTGTGCCAAGTCCTCATGCCAAGTTGGACTGGAAGCAGGTTGGGCCCTGCATTTCTAAAGTGACACTTGAGGATGAAAGGGCCAGATGCAGGTCCATTCTGCACCTCTTTGTGGGGTGCAGTGTTTACCCATGGCCTTCATTACAAACCCCTCTCCCAGCCTTGTCAAGTGCCTTGGGCTCCTTCTGACCCCATCTCAGCCATGGGGCAGGAACCTCATACACTACAGAAGGGATCCTTCTCCTCCTGGGGCCTTCCATCTTACATCCCCAGAACAGCTTGGCTCAGGAGGGGAGTTGCTGCTTAGCTGATCCCACCGGGAGCAGCCCAAGGAATCCTCTATTTATTTATTAGTTGTTGTTTATACCCTGGTCCCTCTAGGGGTCTTGGGAAGGGGACTACAGGACCTCTGTGACTCCTCCCTTCTTCCTCCAACTCTCAGTTTGTATTTAGCTGTCAAATAAGATTCCCGCTGGCTCCCCTTTTTCTCTGGGGGGTCAGGGTGCTGTCTCCAGCCCTCTGTTCGCATCTCCCCTCCATCCTTCTGTAATCACTTCTGCATATTGCTCTTTTCTATTTTTGCAAAATAAAGTGATGGAAACTCAAAACTTTTTCATTTTTTTAGTTTTCATAATGAAACTAGTAACTTCTTTGATAGTGGTGTAGGGAGAGAGACTGAAAGGTAAAGTGATTCCCACAATGTCATAGCTAACAAAAATGTTTTTTCTTTACATTTGTGCAAAATGAATCCCCTGGGAAGCAGTTTTTCACAAACATGGAGACATGAAGACATAGCTAAGTAGATGCTTGTATAATTCCTCACATTACATCCGGAAAAGCTAACGGATTGTTGAGTTGCCATATAATGCATGATAAAAGTTTCCATTATTCCTGCTGAGGTAACCTCACATCGCTCTTCTGAAATACAGTCTTCCACATCCTAACTTTTTTCTCTCTAGTCTCGGAAGCAAAGTGATTCCCACAGCTGTGTCCATATGCTATCTTTTCCTATCTCCAGAATTAACTCTAATTATTTCATCTCCCATACTAAAGCTGTACATTATAATTACCTGTTCATCTTTGTTAAACAACTCTGGTGCCTGGGCCTCTCTCCTGGACATTCTGACACCATTATTCTTGGCAAAGGTGTAGGCTTTCTGATTCTACATTACAACCAATGCAGAGAGCCATGCAGATTCGACTGTCCTACCCTACATCACAAATGGACAGCTGTGTGCCAGGGTGTCCCAGGGGTATATGCTGTTTGTCTGCTTGCTGGTAAAATATGCATAACCCAAAATTTACAATTTTACCCATTTTTAAGTGTGCAGGTCTGCATTAAATACATGCACAGCATTCTACAGCATATATTCTTTATGCAAAGGAGTATATCATGTCTTTTTCCGTACGTTTGTAATTAGGGACTTATCTAAAAATACAAATGTTGACTCTGACAGCAGAAAGCATATTAATATGGCCCCCCAACCTGAAGTTCCTCCCAATCTGGTCCCCACATAAACCCTTTGCTTTTTACCAGGGCTCAGCCTCTTCAAACCTAAAACTGTCCCATCTTTGGATCTCTCTTTCCAGTCATTCCCTGTTTCTATCTTCTTCTTTCTCACTCCCATTCACTCCCCAAAGCTCTGAAATCTGATTCTCTCTTCCTTACTGCACTGAAACTGCTCTTTCCAGAGCAACAATCTCACACTACCAAATCAGACTCCAAGCATAATCAATTTAATCCTGTGCCCAATGGATTTCTCAAACACTGTGTCCTTCTGGAGTTTCTGTCCCCATGCTCTCTGGGTCCCTCCCTTCTTCTTTGTACACAGTTCACTTTACCTTACAGCAGGGAAGAAGCCTGCATATTCACAGTTCACTTCCATTCCATCCACTGATACAGCCTCAGTAGTAACTGGTCAAGGACTCACACAGAGTCTGAAAGACCTACTTTTGAGTTTCCAGTGATTTGGGGCCACTTATTCAGCCTATCTTCCCGTATCTTTATCTAAATAATGAAGATGAATACTTTTACTCCAAAATGATGTGAAAACATCCAGAGTTCTAGACTATGTTTCGCTGTCCAGTAGAACTTTCTGTGAAGAAGGAAAGGTTCACTTCTGTGGCTGCTGTCTGACATGGAGGCCACTATTCCTCTCTGTCTACTGAGAACTGGCTGCTATGACCAAGAGTTAAGTTTTCAATTGCACTAAAAATGAATTTGAATTTGAATTTGTATAATCATATGGAGCCATGGCTACTTGTTGGATGGTGGTACAGCCCTGGAGTGATGGACCCTACATAAGCATCAGTAAACAAAGCTGGTACTATTGTCACCATTCACAAAGGCAATAGTCACAGCAAACTTTTCCAGTTCAAACATGAACCTCGGGCTCTGCAGAAACAAATGTCGGGAAATCCTGAGATCCTAAGGGGCTCTCAGAAAAGGGACCAAAATTCATTGAAGGTACAATGAACATTCAAGGATTATTCTGTCCAAGTAATTTTCAGCTGGTAAAGAGGGAGGTACGTAGTCATGACCTCCAGGACACTGGAGATGAAACTTCACTACAGGTCTCCACTAGAGGGCTTCAAACTGGAGTAGGAGGATTACAATAAGCTGGGTCTCCCACCTGTCGCATGCCCTGGGAATGGCTTCGTGCAGCAAGAAAATTCTTGCAGCTGTGTCTATTAACAGCTCTCTGTCAATCACCATCACCCCTGGGACCAAGCCTAATCCAAATGTCCTCTGAAAACTACGTGGATTTCCACACTCCAAACTAGCACATTATCTTTCCCCACCCCTAGAGCCATGTCCCCTTCTACCTCTTCTCAACAGGACAAGCCTGAGCTATCCTAGACTCCACCAAACCCAGCTGTTGTGACCCAAACAGCTTCTCACACCGTTAGAGGAAACTTAGGAAATTACCTACTCCCATTTTAATATCCTATAAAACAAGAAAACAAAATGAAAATCAAGACAGTCTATTTGTCAGGACTTCCCTAGAGAAGCAGAACAAATTGGATGTAAACATGCAGAGAAAGAGATGTGTTATAAGGAACTGGTTCACATGATGATGCCAGCTGGCCAATCCAAAGTTTTCAGGGCATCCCAGCAGACTGGAGACTAGGAAAGAGCTGATGCGGCTGTTCAAGAGCAAAAGCTGTCTGCTGGCAGAGCTCTTCTTGCTGAGGGAAGAAAGGTGTTGGTCTTTTCTTTTATCCAGTCCTCTGACTGAAGGAATGAAGCCCACCCACCTATGGAAGATGATCTTCTTCACTTCAGTCCAATAACTTCAAACCAAATCTTATCCAGAATGCCCCCTTGTACATAACCAGACTCGTATCTGAACAAGTATCTGGACACAGTGACCCAGCCAAGTCGACACATAAAATAAGACCTCACTAAGTCGAAGTGAGCTGAGCACGGACACTGAATTAAAGCTAGGAGAAAATTTATAATAAATTTTTTTAAATTTACAAAAAAATTTTAAAGCTCTTCCATTGCTAAAAGTATTTTAAAACATAATAAATTTTGATAAAAAGTGTTTAGTATCTGGCATAAAGTAGACAGGGGCATTTTTTGTATAGCAAGACAGTGCATCTTTGCTATACACATTGATCAGTTTCATCATAGGAAATTTGTACCTGTACTGAATACATCTTTGTTCTTTTTTCTCATTCTGTTCTACTCTCTTCAATCTATTTTCCCCTCCCTCATTTCAACCTTTGTTTTCCTACCTATTTATAAAAGCTTTGCCATTTCTTATTAACATCTATAATCATAATAACACTATACCACACACTTCACACTTACTGAATTAATAAGGACCACACTCTGGATTACCTTGCATTCACAAGTCCCTGCATTCAATTCCCAGCCCTGAAAGAAATAAGAACATACTTTTATTTTTATATAATAAGAGCATAATTTTACACTTTGAAAAAAAGGACTACCTCATGCTTGCTGCTTTACATATAAAGTCACATGTATCATCACCATAAACCCGTAATGTGGTGGAATTTTGCAACTACTTTGTGTTCTGCTTCTAAAGAAATAACAGTCGGAAATGTTCATATATGCTTCTGAACACAAAAGTACAGTTCTCTTAGATCACTGGCATCAATAGTAACTATACACAGTGACATGCATCACCTCTTTGGAATCTTTCACTAACCCAGAACACTCTTTAGCCATTCCAAAATAAACTGCAAACCATACATTTGCTAATCTGAGATTATTTCATTATTCCAGATAACACAGTCACTAACAAAGTTCACAACCCTTTCTCCAAACTACTGAATATCAAAAGATCCAAAAAACTTTTTTATAACTCATTTGACAGCCAAAAAAACCTCTAACATAATATGAAGCTATTTACAGCCCACTTTTATCTTACTTAGCATGAAATGTCTTAATGTTTCACTTCGGAAATATTAACATATTTGATGCAAGGTGTTGTGCCAAACCCCAAAAAGAATGCCATGTTGAACACAACTGAAACACATTCTAAAAACCTGTGCAAATTCCTGAATGTACTTGGCCCTCAGAATCTTACAAAAAATACTGAGGAAGCATTGCCCAGTATATATGAGGCCCGCAAGGTTTAAAAAGCACCTAAATATATACTTCTATTAGGTGTCAAAGCCAGGACAAAGATCCTTGACCATTGTACCATATCTGTTTAGCATTTCTCTGTGCAACTGTGGAAAGTAGACCACAAACCTGGAAACTATCAAATATATTGGGGGACTGTGAAAGTGAATGACTTGCTAAAATATGTGCAGGTCTCATTAAACCAGACGCAGAAGTCTCGCACCCCTAACACACTCATTCCCGCAGGCCTGGACCACTGGAGGCTCACGGCCGCCCAGCAGCAACATGTAGGAATTACAGCCCCACTGTCAATACATGAATGGATTCTAGTAAGAAACCAAAAATTTCTCCCAAAGAAAACAGAGAGAGGAAGGACAAATTTAGACTTTTCATTTTCCTCAATTGCCTGTCAACTACAGGAGATTTCAAAAACTGTTCATAATTCAGCATTCTCCATACCGTCCCACGCTTCCTAGGTAGAATGAATAGAACTCACCAAAGAGTACGTGGTTACCCAGCAATCATCATTAACTCAAGGGCACTGAGTAGCAGAAACAGGCAAACACGAGCTCAACATTGCTGGAAATGCATAAAGCAGCAGTGTGGGGCAGAAGCAATAAAAGCCTGACAGTGGAAAGACAATGAGAGAGTCCAGAGCCAAGCCAGGGAGCCCAGACAACTGCTGCAGTTCAGAGTGCTATGCGCTGCCCATTGCTAATTTGTACCTGGGCCTTCCCTGCAGAGAGGGGCTATAAACGAAAAGGTGTTCAGCAGCACTGATACGACAGTGTTTCAGCGTGTCTTGGAATAACCTCAGGATATCTGGCCCAACTTCCAGGGTTTCTGACTCCCAAGCCCTGGGCTGAGACCCAAGAAGTCTACATTTCTAAGAAGATCCCAGGTGGTGCTAATGCCCTAGAAGAACATTGGCTAACAGACACACCATGCATGCTGAACCTACAATAGAAAATTTTCTAGTTGTCATATTGAAAAAGTAAACTCCAACAAGCGAGATTAATTTTAATGCTTTAATGAGCCCAATAAATATAATGTCAAAATGTTAACACAGAAAGTTACGTAATTTTTGGAATTTTAGTTCAGTTTGTTCACGTGTGTAGTACATAATGTTTACATTCCTTTCAGGAAGTTGGCACATGTGTGTAACACATGTTAATTCCTTTTCATCCCCTCTCTCCTGCCTCCCCCATCTCGAGTCCTTTCCTCTTTTTTCTTTATACATATTTGCACTACATAGTGTACATACTCCTTGTGTGGAGTTGGCACCTGCACATCCCATAACATATACAGGCTATTTTCCATTCCCATTTTCCATTCTCTCACCCTCCTCTTCCTCTCACACCCCTCCACATGTCTTGAACCCCTTTCTCCTTTGAGAAAGACCTATTTCTCTACTTCCCATTATCTGTCTTTTATTATGCTCTTTAATTTTATTCTGGGTTTCTCATATACACTATGTGTTATTTAAGCTCATGTTTTTGATTCATTTCAACTAGCATTATGGTCTCAAGATGCACCCATTTTCCTACAAATGACTCAAGATTATCTTTATGACAGAATAGTATTCCATTTTACGTAAATACATTGTCCATATCCATTCATCTGTTGATAGACATATAAGCCACTTCCAAGATTTAGCCATTATGATTTGTGCTGCCATAAACATGGGTGTGCATGGATCACTGTAATCTGATGACTTTAATTCTTTTGGGAAGATACTCAGAAGGGAAATGCCTGGGTCATGTGGAATTTCTAGTTTCTGTTGTTGAAACTAGATATTGCTTTCCACAGTTGTTGTGCTAGTTTATATTCCCACCAACAACCCTGTAGAAGGGTTGCTTTTTCCAGCAGCCTCTCCAGCATGTGATTTGATTTCTCTTGCTCATTCTCTCTCACTCGCTCTTTTTTTATCAGAGATCAAACTCATGACCGCCTGCTTGCCACTGAGCTATATCCCCAGCTCTGTTATTTGATTTCTTGATGACAGTCACTTTTTCTGGAGTGAGATGGAATCTCGGTGTTGGCTTAATTTGCATTTCTCTAATGTCCAGTGATGCTGAGCATTTCATGTACTTATTGGCCATTTGTAGGATATTAATGGGAGATTTTCATTTTTCTGACAAAGGCTTCAAAACTCAGTGTACATTTAATACTGTGGCACATCTCCATCTGTGCCAGCCACACTCCAAGTGTCCAGTAACTGCATGTGGCTTCAGGCTGTTGGGCTGGACAGTATGGATTACAAAAGATGGTCGCTGCATGTGAGTAATGATGTGTAACAGTCATCCAATAAAGGAGACAAGTTAGGCTTCCTTGGAGGAATGGAGAGGTAGACCTGCCAGGGACCTCTGTGACAATCAGAGGACCTCCAAGAACAAGACAGTACAGACCTTTCTGCATCGTTCAGTATGAGAGGGGATGGGTATCTTGGATTCTCCTGAAGTCCAACCCATGCCTCTCCACCAAAGAGCTAGGTAGAGGACTACTATGCTATTATGATAAGACACAGGCAGGACTATTACTAACAAACTCTAAGGAGGGGGCGGTTTCGTTCAGTTCCACATCTGAAGCTCAAGGATGCCGCAATACATGTGTCAGAATTTCCTTTTATAAGGCTGAATAGTACTCCATTGATAAGTAGACCACATTTCATTTATCAATGGATATTTTGGTTGCTTCCACCTTCTGATTATTGTGAATTATGTTGTCACAAACATGGGTCTACAAATATCTCTTTGTGGTTACAAACACCCTCATTTCTTTTGGGTATATATCCAGAAGTAGAACTGCTGGATCATAGTATGATAGTTCTCTTTAATTTTATGTAACAGCTACACCATATATACACTACATCATATATCCCCTCCAATAGTGCACAAATGTTCCATTCTCTCTGCATGCATCTTCACAACTCTTGCTGTTGTGTTTTATAAGAATCATGCTCATGGATATCATGTGGTACTTGGCTGCATGTTGATTCGTGTTTTCCTAATGATTAGTGATGATGTGCTTCCTCCAGGTTTTACTCCTGACCTCTTCTGATTTTGGTATCTGCTCTCCAGCCTGGGCCCAGGAAACCCTCCAACTATCTTCACTATCATTGTGACTGTGTGGCCTCTATGTCCTTGGCCTTGTCTACATTCAAGTTACTTGATCTAAACAGCAGATATTCACCTTAGCAATTAACTGGCCTCCTCTGTCACAGACAAGACTGATTCACTGCTTAAGTATTCTCACGAAAGAAAGAAAGAAAGAAAGAAAGAAAGAAAGAAAGAAAGAAAGAAAAGAAAGAAAGAAAGAAAGAAAGAAAGAAAGAAAGAAAGAAAATAAATGTCTTTAAGGCCCTTTAAAAAAAAGACTGAAGGAGCTGGGGATTTAGCTCAGCGGCATAAGCATCTGCCCTTGCAAGCAGGCGGTCGTGAGTTCGATCCCCGGTACCGATAATAATGAAAAAGACAAAAACAAAAGCCTGAAACACTGGGTTGAAGTCCTCTGGCCTCCACACTGCCTCCAAACAGACAAGACCAGACCTGCTGACATCCAATTGAGCCCTGTAGCAATGTAAAAGCCAAACCCTGGCATCTTTTTTTTTCACAGAATAAAGTCAAAAGAAATAAAACCGAATAGAGACAATCAAAACAAAACAATGAACATGATACAAAACTTCAAAACAAGATAAAAGGAAACCAATAATGGCTACCATGATGCCTCTTGCTATCTTCAACATAACTTCCTATACCATCAGGCACAACAGAATCAAACAAAACAGAACAGAACAGAACCAATCAAAACAAAACAAAGAAAGCGAGACTTCATTACAAGACAACAGGAATACAACAGTGGTTACCATAATGCATCTTGTTATCTCAAGACAAGCGAGACAAATCTCTGCAGTGCCAGATTCCTGACGCAGTGGGGCCACTGAGGATAGCCAAAAAAAAATCCAAGTGTCACAGTGGTCAGTGGGCAGGTGGCCCATTGGCAAGTGCCACTAAGGTCATGCTGCCCTTGCTCAGACAAGAATGCCAGATAAGGTGTGACATCTTTCCCAAAGCTTGCAGGAAGCAATACTGGAGGCTTTACTTTTTTCCACTTTTTATTTTGATATAATTTATATACAATAAAATTAGTCCTTTTAACGCACAAATCAAGTCTTGGCAAACATTCTGCACCACAATCAAGTTACAGCATACTCCTGGTCCTTTGTAATCAGCTTTCCCTAAATATCCAGTTCCTTTAAACTACTGATCGATTTATGTTTTCCCTTTTCCAAAATATCTTATGAACATAACCATTACAATATTTATCCTTTGGACACTATCTCCTTCAACTTTGTGTAAGTTGCAATTCATCAGCATAGATACAATGTGTGAGTAGTATGTTCCTTCTTGATTTTAATTTTTGTAAATTGTGAAAATTATACAGAACACAGAGCTTACCAGTTGAACTATGTTCAGGCATTAAGCTCAATGGCCAATCAACTCTGACTCTATGTAATATACAGAACTGTGTCACCTATACATAATAGGCACAGACATACATGTACACACTTAAGTATAAATGGAAGAGTTGCACCAAGAGCCTGATATTCTATATTCTGCTGAAAACATCAGGCAGCTCTACAAATGACCTTGGGTTAGAAATGAAGTTTAAAAGAGAAGACACGGCCCAAAACCAGACCAAAGCAAGTGAATTGACCAAGACCAAAGTTAAGAGATGCACAAATCCCAAAAGTGAAGTCACAGCAACAAGCACCGGAACAATCTGCAACAGAACAGGATCAGCGGAGCCATGACTGCAAAGCTGGAGGCAGAGTCCAGACCCCACTGTGGAATACGACCGGCGAAGGGGTCATTGTGGAAGAGACCTGGCCACTCAGGCAGGTAGTAGGCCTACACTACATTTGGAAAGGTAGACATTTTCTGAGGCACTGAACTCAGAGCCTTACTGGGTGGCTGTCACTTTTCCAAGTTCTTTTTTTCTTTCAAATCTGAAAGCCACATCAAAGCTAGTAATCCTGGATCCCAACACAGCCACAAAAAGCTAAGCTGACAGTTAATTATATATTTTTCCATTGAACTACTGACTTCAGACTTATTTCTAAATCTTGTTCTTTTGTTCCCCTGGTATGGGGATTTCCTCTGATATGGAGGATCAAACCCAAAGTCTTCACACTGAGCTACATCCTTAGCCCTTTTTGTATTTTTATTTTTTATTTTGAGACAATGTCTTATAAATTGCCCAGGTGGGATTCAAACTTGTAATCCTCCTGCCTCAGACTCCCAGAGTGCTGGTATAGGACGCAAGATAACCTCCTCCTTTTCTTGTTTTCTTATTTCTTTTTCATTCTTTCTTTTACAAAAAAAAAATAGAAACTCCAGTTTATGTTTTAAAAATTCAGTGTATTCTTTAGTTCTCATAATTTTAGTCTTCAAAATGCAAAGGACCTGATCATGGTTTTTGGATGAAAAGACACTGTTAAATTTCAATGATAATTCTTGCTTGTAAAAAATGATTTTTAAAAATAGAGTAACAGTAATGAATTAGTCAATATTCTGGTTGGCTGAGTAAGCCTAATCAGAAACCTGCAACAACCTGGGCGTGAGAACCGTTAAGTCTCTTGACCAAGTACCTGACAAAGGGTTTGAAACCCACAACTATGGGGGTCTTACCACCTCGCTCAAACAAGTCTCTCTCCATAAGATTCCTTCCAACTATCAGCTCCTTACTAAAGCTGCTTGGACTTGGTTGTTATCCTAAAATATTCACTGGTACTTCTTGAAATGTGTGGGTCTAGAGTCCACAGCTCTTTGGGAAGAGACCTGCCACCCTGACCAGAAGGCTGCTTCCCACACCCCAAGAAACTACACAGTCACTATGGGAAGAGCACATTGAGTCCAATGTAATGGCAGATCTCAGGAAAGGAACCACAGTGGCTGGTGGTCTTCCAGTGATCCTGCCTGACAGCCCAGTAACCTTTGATAGCACACCTGGGCAGATGTTGCAAAGTCCAATCAAGAGTAACAAGGTTACCCAGCCAGGAGCCCAGAGACATGATGCCACCTTGAAAGAAAAGGAGTGATCATGAGGAATTACAATCCATAGGAAGTGCACACTACAATGAATCCATACTTTAAAACACATCATAAACCATACCAGTGCAGTAATTCCCAATATACTGTGGAAATTACAAGCTTTATCAAGTTCCTATGATAATGGTAGGGCTGCCTGGTAGATAAGAAGGCTGGGAGGATTCTCAGTGGCCAGCTATGTCATTGCCAAACATTAAGGAGGAAATGAACATATAAATGTCCCCTGCTTCCAATCTCTTCCTGCAAATGTAAATTCTTTATGTGGTTTAATAATCAAAGTTTTCATTCTCAAGACTTCTTCAGATATTCTGCTTACACACACACACACACACACACACACACACACACACACGAATTGCGCCTACAAAGTGAGAGGTCAGGGCTCAGTCTATTTCACCCTTGCCCAAATGGTTGTATAGGTCTCAAAATCCTTCTGATGTAAGGTCTTTAAACGAGGGCAAGTTTTTCACCAGCTAAGACATTTGCCTATTTCACTCAACTTTCAATGTTTTTAACACACACTAATGAATGTCAAGTGCAATAAAAATGGTTAAAGAAAGTGGATGCAGCAACAAGAATGTAAAAGAAAGAATAGAGCTCCTTAACCTGGCAGAGAAAGTCTATTCTGAGGAGCAGTGTCAGTGTGTTGCATGCAACACTATGATTTAGAAGTCATTCGTCCATCTTCCTAACCATGGCTTGGTGATGAGTCCCTCGCAGGGGGCTGTGCTCACCTAGGGAGAAGACAGCACATGCAGGACAATGAGACACAGGGTGCTACAGACAGGTCAGGTAAATTAGCATTTTTAAACTAAAAACATTAACTAGGCCAAGTTAATGACTTTCTAAGTGAATAAAGTTTGAGTTTTCCATTTTAAAAAATTGTGTATTCAGGTCAAAAACTAATTAGCTATACCACAGGCTTTTAAAATTACTTTTTCTAACAAAAAATTATTTTTCTTTTTGTACCCCAATAAAAGAAACATTTTAAACTTGTTATTATGATTATAACGGCTTTCATTTCCACCTGCTAATATAAAAAAATAACATCATGATGACTGATGTCCATGTGAAACTATTAAGTCTATTAAAGTCTGTTTTTTCAACTAACTGCTTAATAAGAAGCAAATGGAAAACCAATTACCATGTCGGCTATATTAAAAAAAAAAAGAAGAAGTGTAAGTTGATAGGAACTAGGGAAACATTCTTCCATTTACAATCTCTCTCTCTCTCTCTCTCTCTCTCTCTCACAGAGTTAAAGCATTTATATCAGTTCCCCAAAGTCAATTGAACCCATTAACAGTGGACTGTCATTGCTGAGTTCTGACCATTAATATTTTTCTTTCCTTTTCCTAAGAACAGTGTCAGGCTTAGACAGAAAGTTTAGAAACACATAAAGCCCTCAGGTATTCTCCAAGTTATTCTGTGCCTTGAACCATAGCCTCCTACCCAGCTCTCCACTCCTAAAACTGGATGAGTTCCCAATAGCCCCACTCCTGGACTTCTTAATCTCAAAGCCAGGAATCTGGTCCAATGAACCCTGGAACTGGAGAGACCAAGGATCCCCTGATCCACACTATCTCCCCCACTTACTGCCATCCAGGTCATCCATACCATGAAACATGCCTCACTGTGATCTACCCAAAGATATTTGCATCTTTAAAAACTATTAATCCAAAAGGGGTGATTTACAGAATGTTAGGAAGTACCAGCAGTCAGAGCAGACACATGTAAGTCACTGATAAAAAGACATTTTGCAGCCGGGCACCCAACACAGCTTCCTGCTTTTGCCCTGAGTCAGCCCCTCGTCAACGCTCCTAGCTGGCACTGCTTTTCATAGCTCTTCCCTTGTGCACTGCAGACCACTGAAGAGCTGCTAAGGGGTTCACCACAGCCTCACACAGTGGGCTCACAGATCAAGTAGGTGCATCTGGGGGTTCAGCATGAAAAACAGCCCCAGGGAAGGTATAAAGGGCACTCAAGTGCATTCTGGGTAGGCTGGAGAGGCGTGCTGCTCTCTGTCACTGTAGCTAAGGGACCGCTCCAGTAGCTGTAGTCTATCCTGCAGAGAAAGAAATTTCCTGTTTAATATCTCTACCAGATTAAGTAACTCTGCATATTTATTCTATTAAATTTTACTTTGATCCTAGGCTAAAATTCTTACTCTCTCAAAATTGGCCTACTTAAAGGCCAGGTGGGTTGAAATATCTTGCAATAATATTCTGAGTGATTTCAAATGAAAAAGACACTATGATGACTTTTATTGATCATAATAATTTGAATACACCATGAGAAAAATGTATACAGCTCATTTGTTATTCTCGCCCCCCTCTTCTACCTACAGCTCACCCGATAAGCCTGCTCCCCATCTGCATTTGGGGAGCTGGAATTATAAAGGTCTCATGTCTCAGTGTCAGCCCTCACATCCAGTTCAGACAGTAAGTTAAATATGCCCACAACTCAAAATTCTAAAGGAGAACTGAAGGCCCTGCCTGCTCCCCTCCTCCAACCACCTAACCACCCCCCTCAAAGGGACCCATGAAACTCCAGTGTTAGACTATGCATATTTCTTTACAGTCATAGTCAACATAATACATACTCCCATACATGGTATCTTACTCCCATATATTGCAAATTTATACCTTGCTTCCAATATATTGCAAATTTGCCCATGCTGATCCAAGTAAAACTGCTTTATTAACAGGTAATCATATGCCGTTGCACACATATAATATAATTTGTCATCCCTTCACCAATCATCACATAAATACTTTCAGCCTTTTGTTACAAAAATCCTTGCTGATTTTACCCTCTAAGTATTCTTCACATTCACTCTCGTCTCTTCTATTATACTCTATCTGTGCCTCCTCCTCCCGCCCCAGATTATCACAACAGTCACGTAATTGATCTCCCCTGATTCTTATGCTCCTTCTCATCCATCCTTGAAAATGTACCAATAGCTTCTGAATTATAATTCATTCCATATCTGTCCTGAGCTTAAAATTCTTAAGTCATGACTCTGTATTCAAGGCCAAGCTCGTTAGCATATAATACGTTTTCTATGATATCCCACTCCTGGAAGTCACATTGGTTTACTGTTATGAAACTGTTTGTACTCTTCATGTAACAGGCAATCTCAGCTCTCCCTGCCTTTGCCCATACTGCACGCTCCTCTTGGACACTCCCATTTTACTGCACCAACTCTTTCCTGAGCCTTCAAGGGAGCTGAACACCGCTTCTCCCTGGAAGTCATCTCTGAATCTCACAGTGGACAATGCGATCCCTGAATGGATGCATGTGCCTGAGTCAGCATCCTCTTGCATGCCATCAGAATACAATTATCTCCACTGTGACGGTAGAGTAGGTTTATCTTGTCCATTGACATGATCTGGTAGAGAAAGCAAGAGCAGCTGAGTTTCAACATGCTGAAGATAATAAAAATGGTACTGCCTCGGTTTCCTCATCACAAACATTGAAATTAGTACTTTGCCTATAGGGTTGTGGTAAAGATTAAATGAAAGGAAGCACTCTGTAGGCACTAATATAATATTAAGAAAAAGAATACGGGTGTTAGCTTTACATTGCTACAGCAAACACCTGAAACAATCAACTTATATGAGAAAGGTAATTTTTGGGCTCACAGTTTTAAAGACTCCAGTTCATGATCAGGCAGATCCAATGCTTGGTTAGCTCCACTGCTTTGGGGCCTTTGGCAAGACAAAACATCATGGCAGGAACACACGTGGAGCAAAAGCAATCACCACACAGCTGAGAAATGAAAAAGAAGAAAAGGACAGGAGTCCCACTACCCGCTTCTAAGGCATGCCCCCAGTGACTGGAGGGCCTCCCATTAGCACCCACCTCTTAAAGGTCCCATCCCAATAGGCTGGGGGCCAAGCCTCTAACACATGGGTCTTTGAGAAACATCTAAAATTAAGCTGTAGCGTAAGAATTAAGAAAAGACATTGAGGCTGCTTCATCATGCTGTCATCAGGGGCATCTGAAGAGTTTTCCTACGTGCTGAACACAAGAGACTAGAGGGGATGGCAGTGATGCTGGGTTTGAGACTGGAAACTCCCAGTACAAAAGCTGCCCACACAAGCCCTGAGAGACTTCACAAAAGCCCAGAGAAGACTGAGACTATATGGCAGGGTGGGTTCTCAGTGATCAGGACCACACCTCCATGGTTAAAAGGAGAAAGGAAGTAAGTCAAAGGCCGAACTGGCTGACGCTGATCAGGTAGACGGTAACTTCCTCAAGCGAGACTTTGGAGACCTGGGAGAAAGGAGAACTGAGGACAGCTCTGGGTTTATTTTTTAGACATTTCAAAGTGATATCCTGATGGCTCTGACTACTAGCATTGGAAAGGACTATGACTCAAATTCCAACCCACTCAGTAACAGCATTTTCAATAACACTCTAAAGCTGCCAATCCAATCCAGCTGCCTACTGGGCTAAGTACAGAAGTGTTAATTGTTCTAGAATTTCCTCAGCACTGCAATTTCCTGGGCTTGATCAAATGTCCATATGGAACCTCATTTTCTCCTTTATGACTGAAGGATTATCACTCAGCCCCCACATTTCCCCTTGGGAAGCAAAGACTCCAGAGGCAGCAACCCTCATTATATGATTTTCCAAGACCTATGCATATTTTCTTTGTATGCGTAGCTTTGCTATTTATTATTCATTTTACTGACTAATCTATTAATGTGCTCAGTTCTCTTTATAAATCATGAATTAGCTCTGTGGCATTCTGGTGAACAGTAAAACTGTCAGGGTGTGACAGGTGGAAGAGTATTGTACAGCAAAAATTTTCCTTCTGCTATTAGTTCTAAGAAAATAATATAAAACCACCCAATAGTAACTGCATTTTTTGCCTTTTAAGATTTTCAATTTTAAAGGAATATAGGGTTATATATTTTCATAACTCATTTATTTGTTCCTTTGATGAACACTTTATTGGGAGCTACCTATGCAACAAGCACTGTGTTAGAGGCTAGGGAACAAAGACAAACGAACATAATTTGGTATTTTATAGCTCCTTTAAGATCCTGATATGCACCAAGGAGAAAACAAGTAAAATGACAAAGTAGGTCACAAGGAATCAACTTTAATCATCATTTTTAAAGGAGTTTAGCTGTCTCACAATTCTGTTTCCTTAACACAAACTGCAAAAGACTGGCCCACAGGTTAAATTCAAACACGATTTGTTTGGCCCAAACTGTGTTTGTAAAAGTATGACTCAGTCTTTTAAAAACTAAATCAAGAAATTCACAAAACTTAACTGGTTCTTAATGGCATTTCTGCTTTAACTTGGAAAATGCATGCAAACATCTACCAATAATTAAAGTCCCACAAAATCTGTCCAGAGCCGAGCGGTAGCTGCCCTTTCGGACAGCCCCCACCCTCTGCAGGACCCATCCGGCCACCACATCCCACCATGCACCATCTCTGTAGATCTCTGCATCTGCAGAGTATCAAGGATGGAAAAGAAGAGATAAATGAAGTAGGCACTATGACAGGAGAAAACTGGGTGACAGAATAAAATCAGTGAAGAACCAGCCTACATGGTGGGTTGCAAACATGGTACAGCCAACACAGTTTCCTCCATCCTATACAACTTAGGGCTGCCAAAGGCATCTGTATTTTATCCCTGCACCCCACGAATGGTTTATCATATGCCAGGTGGCAGAAAGAATCAATTCTAGTCCATTTCAGATCGAAGTCCTTAACATTGATAATCCAAATATTAGATATTTCTCCTTTGCATTCTTTTCTTTTTCCCTCTCTAGCAAGAAGAATTATATCTTCTACTTTTAAATTGTTTCATTAAATTTTTATGAATGTTCAATACTGTGCTAAAATTTAAAAAAAATGTAAACATCTTTCCACTCATTTCTAAAACTCAGAATTGACTTGTTCTCAGATTAACTAGCAATTGGGAAAAGCAAGCTAAAATCACTGCAATTAAAACCTTTGTCTGAATATCCCATGGCTAGAATGTGTGACAGAGGAAGGAACCTTGAAAACAAGATGCAATTACTTCCAAGATCAATCTGTCAATAATCAGGAAGGCTAATGAGCCAGCTACTCCATTACCCACAGTGGAACGTGGTGTAGTACATGCCCCAGAATATGACTTTTTGACCTCTGCCTACGCTTTTTATTAAGAAATATTTTTTACATTGCAACCACATACATCTAATAAGAGAAATGTATAATAAAACACCTTAAAATATGCAATTAATTTTGTTACATTTTCTTTTTTATCTTTAGCAAGTGCAAAAAAACCCAGCATCTCTTAAGTACAGGTGTACATACAAAGTAAATTATTTTCTGCATTTTTTAAAGTTAAAAAGTAAATTTTTAAAATAATATTAAAGGATTACCTTTCCAAGGTACACTTTATCATGTAAGACAGGAACTTGGAGGATTTGCAAATCATTTTCTAACAGCCAGCAGGTCTCAGAACTAGAGGCAACAACAGGCAGCTGGATGTTAATATTTAGGTTTCATTACACCTTGGGCTAGAAGTCAAGCTAACCCAAGTGATTGTGCTTTCAAAATTATTTACAGTGAGCCTGCTGAGAAACTTAAGATCATCTGAGGTTTCTTAGCATTGAAACGTCCTGCTCCTAAATCCACAGAGCTTATTCTGAAACTTCAGTGGTTGAAACACCGCCTGGTGCTGAACACGCATGATTTCAGCTGACTCCTTACATGACCACCTGCTAAAATAACCTAGAAGGGCCATGCAGAAACCAACTCCATTGTGAATTAATAATGCTGACCATTTCCTGGTAGTGCCCAAGAATAGGAGGGTGACTTCATAGAGAAACCACTCATTCTCCTACGGGTGACTGGTATGGCCCCCTTAACTGCCCTCACCCTTCAGAGACAGCTTTGCACAGATGTAAGATGCGAGCAGTCTTTAAAATTGCTTTGAACTAACATACACCTTTATGTGTATGCTTTCTTTTTTTTTTTTTTATTTAAGAGGAAAAAGAGAAAAACACAAAACAAACCAAAGCGGCGTAAGGGTACACGCAATACAGAACTACAAAACAAAACAAAACAAAACACAAAAACATAACAGTAAGAAATTACCTGCTAGTAGATTACACACTATCTTCTTGAAAATAGTTCCTCAAATCACAGTATCAAAGAACACAAGGTGGACATTCAAACAGGGAGACTGCAAACAGCTGTGTTCAATGTTCCAAAAACATTGATAAAGTCAGCTATTTAACACCCCCAAACACACTTGCTGTTATATCCGTTAGAGCTCTTTTTCTTTTTTTTTTTCCCTCTCTTTTTTACAACAAAATTTACACATCTTGGATTTTATTACTCCTTAGTGCTTATTACTTTCTTTGGGGGGGGGGAAGAATACAGTCAAATATGGCAAAACAAAGCTGTCAGTCAATACCAAGGATAGACATAGCACATGGTGTAGAACAGAGTACAAGTTTATCAACAATGGTTATCAACGTTGTCCCTTGTTTCCTTAAAAAGAATTGTCTATCTTATTAGATATTATAAAGTTGGACAAAACAGTAGAGAACAAGACCAATAAAACTTAGGCATTGTAAACATTACAGGACTTCCAAAGAAGACAATAGTCAAACCAGAATGGGTATCTTAGTGAATCTTATTGTCTTCAAAGTAGTTGCCTATGTCTTCAAACTTGATACTATCATATAGAATGGAACAGAGTCTAATCAGTCAAAACAAGATTGTGGGAGTACTACAGGACTTCAAAACAAGTTAATAGGAAATCGAAAAGAGTTATTATTTATATATCCTAATTTTTTTGAATTTTTTCTTTAATTAAGACAAACATAAGAAATGACTAAATAATTTTTTTTAAAACAATAAGGGGGAGATTGAGATAAAACAGGACATAACAATATAACAATAGAGGTCACAGCATGACTGTTTCAACAACCTAGTACTTCACCACCTTATAACCTGACTTAATAGTAGTTACCATAGTGTCTTTTTCCTTGAAATATTTGGATAAAACTTCATATACTCTAGCTTCAAATATTTTCATATCAAGAAGCCCAGAATAAAGCCTTTCTAATTAATGAGTGAAAACTTTATAAGGCTTCAAGGCCACCTAATGGGGAATCATGATTACCACATATTTTTATATATTTGAATCATTATTTATATTAGGGAAACTATTCGGTATTCACACATGCGAGATCGATTTATTTCACTAATGAGTATGGTCTCAAGCTGCGCCCATTTATTGATAAATATCTCAATGTGATCCTTCTTTATAGCTGAATAATACTCCATTGTATAGAAATACCACAACTTTTTTATCCATTCCTCAGTTGATGGGCACTTGGGTTGTTTCCAAGATCTGGCGATTACAAATTGTGCTGCTATAAACATAGGTGCACATATATCACTGTGGTATGATGCTTTCAGTTCTTCTGGGAATATGCCTAGAAGTGGAATAGCTGGAATAAATGGGATTTCCAGTCCCAACTTTTTGAGAAATCTCCAGACAGATCTCCACAAAGGCTGTACCAGTCTACACTCCCACCAGCAGTGCAGGAGAGTTCCTTTTTCCCCACAGCCTCTCCAGCATTTGTTGTCGGTTTTCTTGATCCTGGCCATTCTTTCAGGAGTGAGATGGTATCTCGGTGTGGTTTTAATTTGCATTTCTCTAATGACCAATGATGATGAGCATTTTTTCATGTATTTATTTGCCATTTGCATTTCTTCATCTGAGAATTGCATATTCATCTCAGATGTCCATTTTTGGATTGGATCTTTGAATTTCAGAGGTCTGAGTTTCTTTAATTCTTTATATGTTTTAGACAAGAGGCCCTTGTCTGAGAGAGAATTCACTAAAATCTTTTCCCAGTTTGTGGGTTTTCTTTTCACTATGCTGGAGATTTCTTTTGACATGCAGAAACTTTTTAATAAGAAGTGGTCCCAGTTATTGATTCTGGGAAGTATTTCCCGTGCGGTTTGAGTCCTGTTCATGAATTCTTTACCTACTCCTATGTCTCCAAGGTTTCTACCTATTTTGTCTTCCAATAGATTTAGTGTTTCTGTTTTAATATTCAGATCTTTGACCCATTTAGATTTTAATTTAGTACATGGTGATAGACATGGGTCTAGCTTTAGTTTTTGGCAAATGGAGAGCCAGTTTTTCCAGCACCATTTATTAAAGAGACTGTCGTTCTTCCAGTGAACCTGCTTGGCTCCTTTATCAAAAATAAGGTGGGTGAGTGTGTTCGTAGTTGTGGCTGTATCTTCTAATCTATTCCACTGATCTTCAGCTCTGTTTTGATTCCAATACCATGTTGATTTTACTACTGTTGCTTTGTAGTATAACTTCAAGTCAGGGATTGTGATGCCTCCTGCTTTGTCTTTGCTGCTTAGAATTGCCTTTGCGATTCTAGGTCTCTTCTGGTTCCAGATGAAATTTAGGAGTGATTTCTCTAGATCTATAAGGTATGTTGATGGTATTTCTATTGGGATTGCATTGAATCTGTATAACAGTTTTGGGAGAATGGCCATTTTCACAATGTTTGTTCTTCCTATCCATGAGCAAGGGATGTCTTTCCATTTTCTGAGATCATCTTCAATTTCCTTTTTCAGTGTATTATAATTTTCACTGTATAAGTCTTTCACTTCTTTCGTAAGAGTAATTCCTAAATATTTCATTTTTTTGCTTGCTAATGTGAATAGTCCAGTTTCTCTTATTTCCCTCTCTGTAAATTTGTTGTTCGTGTATAGGAATGCTATTGATTTCTGAGTATTGATTTTGTATCCAGCCACATTACTGAATTTATTTATTGTATCTAAGAGTATTTCAATGGAGTTTAGGGGGTCTTCTATGTAGAGTATCATGTCATCTGCAAACAATGATAATTTAACTTCTTCTTTTCCTATCTTTACCCCTTTTATTTCTCTTTCTTGCCTAATTGCTCTGGCTAGTACTTCCAGTACTATATTAAATAGGAGTGGTGATAAAGGACATCCTTGTCTTGTACCTGATTTTAAAGTAAAGGCTTTCAATTTTTGGCCATTTAGTATGATGCTGGCTGTTGGTTTGTCATAAATGGCCTTTATTATATTGAGGTAAAGACCATTTATTCCAATTTTCTGTAAAGTTCTTATCATGAATAAGTGTTGGACCTTATCGAAGGCTTTTTCTGCATCTATAGAGATGATCATGTGATTCTTATTTTTGGCTTTATTGATATGGTGGATTACATTTATTGATTTGCGTATGTTGAACCATCCTTGCATTCCTGGGATGAATCCCACTTGGTCATGGTGTATAATCTTCTTGATGATTTGCTGGATCCTATTTGCCAATATTTTATTGAGGATTTTTGCATCTGTGTTCATTAGGGAGATCGGTCTATAGTTCTCTTTTATAGTTGGGTCTTTCTCAGGTTTTGGTACTAGAGTAATATTTGCTTCCAGGAATGACTTAGGAAGGATTGCTTCCCTTTCAATTTCATTGAATAGTTTGAGGAGTGTCGGTATTAGGTCTTCTTTATATTTCTTGTAGAATTCTGCAGTGAATCCATCTGGGCCTGGGCTCTTCTTGGTGGGCAAGGACCCAATTACATTCTCAATTTCATTAGCAGAGATTGGGTTATTCAACAGTTTTATATCCTCTTGATCTAGCTTTGGTATTTCATATGCTTCTAAGAATCTGTCTATTTCTTCTGTGTTATCAAACTTTTGAGAGTAGAGGTTTTCGAAATAGGTGTTGATGATCCTCTGTATTTCTATTGGGTCTGTAGTGATTTCTCTTTTTTCATTTCTTATTGCATGAATTTGAGCTTTTTCTTTCCTTTTTTTAATAAGGTTGGCTAGGGGCTTATCGATTTTATTTATTCTTTCAAAGAACCAACTCTTTGATTCGTTGATTCTTTGGATTGTTTTCTTAGTCTCTATTGCATTGATTTCTGCTCTGATTTTTATAATTTCCTCTCTTCTTTTGGCTTTGGGCTTGACTTGCTCTTCTTTTTCTAGCTGTTTGAGGTGTAGCATCAAGTTATTTATTTGTATTCGTTCTGTTTTCCTGATGTGGGAACTCAGTGCAATAAATTTTCCTCTCAGAACGGCTTTCATTGCATCCCACAGATTCCTGTAAGTTGTATCTGCATTTTCATTTTCTTTTAGGTATTGTTTAATTTCTTCTTTAACTTCTTCTGTGACCCACTGATTACTCAAGAGTGTGTTATTTAGTTTCCATGTGTTTGCGGAATTTTTGCAGTATCCTTTGTCATTAATTTCTAATTTCAGAGCGCTATGATCCGATAATATGCAAGGGATGATTTCAACTCTTTTGCATTTGCTTAAATATGTTCTGTGAGCTAATATATGGTCTATTTTAGAAAATGATCCATGTACTGCTGAGAAGAATGTGTATTCTGATGTTGTTGGGTGGAACATTCTGTATATGTCTATCAAACCCATTTGTTCACAGGTGTGATTCAATTCTGTTATTTCTTTGCTCATTTTCTGTCTGGTTGATCTGTCCCTTGGTGTCAGTGGTGTATTAAGGTCTCCTGTTACAATTGTGTTACTGATAATTTGAGTTTTCATTTCTGTTAATAATTGTTTTATATAACTGGGTGCTCTGGAGTTTGGTGCGTATATATTTAAGATAGTTATCTCTTCCTCTTGGAGTTTTCCCCTTACGAGTATGTAGTGACCTTCTTTGTCCTTTATGGTCATTGTTGGTTTAAAGTTCACGTTGTCTGCAAACAGAATGGCTACTCCTGCCTTTTTTTGGATTCCTGCTGCATGAAGAATTGTTTTCCATCCTTTGACTTTCAGTCTGTGAGTATCTTTCTGGGTTAGATGGGTTTCCTGTAAACAGCATATGGTTGGATTTTGTTTCTTGATCCATTCTGCTAGTCTGTTTCTTTTGATTGGTGCATTGAGACCATTTACATTAATGGTTATTACTGTTAAATGCTGGTTAATTGTAGGAATGTTATCTCTCTGCTGTTGCATCTTTATCTTTTGGTTCTGTTTAATTATTTGCTTTGCTTAGTGGTTTTTTCCTTTGTGTATCTAAACTGTCTTTCAATATTTTTTGCAGGGTTGGTTTGGTGTTCATGAAGTTCTTCAGCTGTTCTTTGTCATGGAAGTATCGTATTGCACCATCTATTTTGAATGATAGTTTTGCAGGATATATCAGTCTTGGTTGGAAATCATTTTGCTTTAGGATCTGGAATACTTCACTCCATGCTCTTCTTGACTTTATCGTTTGTGCTGAGAAGTCTGCTGTGATTCTGATAGGTTTTCCTTTATAAGTGATTTGTCTTTTCTCTCTGACAGCTTTTAATAATCTATTCTTGTGTTGGATTTCTGGGATGGTGATTATTATATGTCTGGGTGTAGTTTTATTTTGGTTATGACTGTTTGGAGTTCTATATGCTTCACTGATCCTGATCTCATGCTTGGGAAATTTTCAGCTATTACTTCTCTAAATATCCTCCTGACATCCTTCATGTTGTCTCCCTCTCTTTCATTAATCCCTATCATTCTTATGTTATTCTTCTTTGCATCGTCTTGCAGTTGTTGAATTGTTGTTTCCTGGTTCCTTGTTATTTTCAAAAGATCTTTCCTTTCCTGTTCACTAGCTGCAATCCTGTCTTCAAGGTCTGAAATTCTATTTTCACTTTCATTAAGGCGGTTTTTACAACTTTCAGTGGAGTTTTTTATTTCCTGTATATCTCTGTGCATCTGCATTATGTATTCTGTTTGTTTCTTATATTGCTCGTCTAGGGATTCTATCTGTTTGTTTAGTTCCTCCAATTTTTTATCTGTGTTTTCTTTAGATATATTTAGAATCTCTTTCATTTCTTTTATCATTTCTTCTTTTATCTGGGAGATTATTTCGAGTTTGAATTTCTTTAAAGCTTCCTGGAGTTGCTTGTCAATTTCAGTGGCTATTGTGTCCGATATATGAGGTGGATGGGATATATTTTCTTCTATATACATCGCTCCTAGGGTTTCTTGAGATGGGCTGGAGGTTTGAGGTTGTAATTTGGTCTTTCGTTTTGTCATTTTCCTATATTTCTGTGTTTCAAGTGTTATTTGAAAGCTTCCTCAGGATCTGTTGAAAATCCCCTTCTATGTTTGGAGCTACTGAGACTCTGGCACCGCGCTACCCCAAGCCATTAGGCCTACAGAACCAGTGGCCCTCCTCTGCCTGCTCAGAACTCCGCAGTTCCAGACAAGCTGGGCCTCAGGGACACTGTGCGCCCACCTGCCCCTTGGAAGCTCCACAGTTCTTCAATCGCAGCCGGGTTAGGGTACTCACCACAGGCCACAGTGCTTCAGGAACCTGTGGACCCTCCCTGGTTGCAGAGATATCCACAGTCCCCCAGACACATGGAGAGGCCGATGCAGGCACCCCAAATCTGCCCAGCTCCTCCTCTGCAGACCTATGGCCAGGCGCGGCAGCTAAACAGGCTGGGCTAGGCTGGTAGTGTGGGCCAGCCCACCTATCGGGAGCTCAGCAGGTCTCCAAATGAAGCCGGGAATAGGGATCTGATGTGGAAGCCTCAAACCCACCTCTCTCCTTCACTGCACCTGGAAGCCTGAGGGAACTCCAGCAGTCTGGGCGCAGATATCCAGAGTCCTCCAGACACGCAGAGAGGCCAGTGAGGGCACCCCAGATCTGCCCAGCTCCTCCTCTGCAGACCTATGGCCAGGCGCGGCAGCTAAACAGGCTGGGCTAGGCTGGTAGTGTGGGCCAGCCCACCTATCGGGAGCTCAGCAGGTCTCCAAATGAAGCCGGGAATGGGGAGGCTGATGTGGAAGCCTCAAACCCACCTCTCTCCTTCACTGCACCTGGAAGCCTGAGGGAACTCCAGCAGTCTGGGCGCAGATATCCAGAGTCCTCCAGACACGCAGAGAGGCCAGTGAGGGCACCCCAGATCTGCCCAGCTCCTCCTCTGCAGACCTATGGCCAGGCGCGGCAGCTAAACAGGCTGGGCTAGGCTGGTAGTGTGGGCCAGCCCACCTATCGGGAGCTCAGCAGGTCTCCAAATGAAGCCGGGAATGGGGAGGCTGATGTGGAAGCCTCAAACCCACCTCTCTCCTTCACTGCACCTGGAAGCCTGAGGGAACTCCAGCAGTCTGGGCGCAGAAATCCAGAGTCCTCCAGACACGCAGAGAGGCCAGTGAGGGCACCCCAGATCTGCCCAGCTCCTCCTCTGCAGACCTATGGCCAGGCGCGGCAGCTAAACAGGCTGGGCTAGGCTGGTAGTGTGGGCCAGCCCACCTATCGGGAGCTCAGCAGGTCTCCAAATGAAGCCGGGAATGGGGAGGCTGATGTGGAAGCCTCAAACCCACCTCTCTCCTTCACTGCACCTGGAAGCCTGAGGGAACTCCAGCAGTCTCTATGTGTATGCTTTCAATCCCCCCAAGTTCACCTCAGTCCCTATCTTATGAAACTTAGAGTAAACCCATAAATCATATACTGGATTTCACCCTTGACTATTAAACTATTAACATCAGTGGGATCAGTGTTAAACTACTCATCTAACCTAGTTTTGCATGCAACACACAAACTATCCACTACCTTATGTATAAAGAAAGCTTTGGAATCACAGCAAGAACATGCAGATGAGGTAAGAACACCTAATTGTGGCCACATGAAAGCTTTCTCACTTTGGACAAGTGCCTTCACTGTTCTGAAATGCAGTTTTTCTGCACTTTCTCACATATTTACATGTGAACTTAATGAGGCTGCATATCAGAGAGATTTGGTGTAAAATCAAAAGCAGGAAATATAGGAGTGGTGGTGATTAGTGGTAACAGCAATAAATGTAATACCGAAACCCCATTATACATGCAAATTAGCACCTGAGACTATTTCCTTATTTGTACATTACAGCCCATTCAGTTATTCTATAGCTCTTACTGCTAAAGTCAATGAGTTTCATTTTTCTCTCAACTACTAATTTGAATTCTTTTTTATAATTTATTTTATACCTTCAGGCAGCAAGAACTCAGATTATTTCTCAAAGTGAAAACCTGAGCATTTCTCTGCATAAACACTAGATGCCTGGCTCAATGACACAGAGAGTATAACACCAAATCTGGGTATTCGGTATTTGTATTTTATGTTTCAGCTACTTTTGATACCTGAAACCATGTATCTGACTTCAAACTTAGCAATACTGATGCAAGCATACCATGGACAATGAGTTACTATGCTATATTTTTACTTAATAAATATGCTAAATGCAGATACCTTTAGAATGTTTTCAAATAACTGAAATAAGGAAGTTTCCCCATTGCATTCTGCAAAACTGCAAATCCAACATCCGTATCTGTTTTGTGGCACTATTTTTCAGCATATGTCTCCACGACAAGACACAATACTGTCATGTAACCAG
The DNA here is from genome assembly GCF_034190915.1 of Cavia porcellus. Classification (NCBI taxonomy): domain Eukaryota; kingdom Metazoa; phylum Chordata; class Mammalia; order Rodentia; family Caviidae; genus Cavia; species Cavia porcellus. The sequence continues at coordinate 35,691,365 of NW_026947504.1, read as the reverse complement.
CTGGACTAAAACACAGGTGATCTAGCAAACTCGACAAGGGCTACTCTTCCTTCCATCTGTATCAGATGTCCTTGCAAATCTCAAACACACAGGATACAAGGTCACACAGATGCCGCTCAGACTGAGTCCTGGCCTCAGCGTGGATACGGTTGGCCCTCTAGCTCTGAGCATCTGTCTCTTCTGGTCATCATAGGTCCATAGCCCTAAAATGAAAATACCAGGGTGCAGTGTAGGTTTGTGGGTTGTGGTGCTGCCAACACAGGGGTGGCCACTGCATCAGAGGAGCCAGAGCACTTTTATGATAGGGCAGTAAGATAAAAGCAAACTCTTAAGTTTTCTAATCCTTTGTTTTGGCACATATCAAGTGTAACCATGACCATGTTAGTCAGCTTCATTACTGTGACATACCTACAATAACTTAAAAAGAGGCTACGTCTGCTCTGGTTCGGTTTTGGAGGATTCACCACATTGGCCCTACTGCAGGCTGTGGTGAAGCTGATGGCCACAGTAGGGGTACACCATCACGCAACGGAAGTGAAACGCGGAAGGGCTGGGGTCCCCAGGATTTCCCTCAAGAGCATCCTCCATGAGCTAACTTCTGTTAGTCTGCCTTCTACAGGACCCCACCTGTGGGGGTTCCACCACTTCCCAAGAGCACGTGGGCTGGTGACCAGGCCTCCAACACACAGGCTGGAGGGCGGACACTTGTGTAAACCACAGCACCGGCATGAAAGGTTTTGTTTCCCAGGAAGACCAAGCCTTGGTTTCCTGCATTTTTTCATGTGCTGTCCAGGGTAGAAAGGGGACAGGCTTCTTCTATAAACGGCACAGCGTGACTACGTAAGGCTGTGCAGGCCTCCCATCTCTGCTGTGACAAACCTGCTGCTGCAGGGAAGGTGGCACAGACGACACTGGAACGACGGAGGGAGCAGGGCGCTAGTGCAATTTCTTTCCTTTTAAGAAAAAATAATAAATGTACTTCACCAAATTTTTTAAAGTTTATGCTTCAGAATATCATCAAGAAATTAAAGAAATAAGCAGCAGATTGGAAGATTAGATGGTGGGAACAGAAATGACAATTACAAGTGGCCAAGGACATCGAAAAATCAGAACCATCGTTCACTGCTGATACAAATGTAAACCGCTGCAATAACTAAAAAATAGATCAGGAGTTAAACATTAAACACGCACTTCCCATGCGACTTACCGATTCTTCTTATTGTCATCTACCCAATAGAAATAAAAGCACATACTCACACAAAACTTCATGGACAGTTTCATGGCAGCTTACTTGTAACACCCCAAAAGTATATATGCACCCATATCTATCAGTAGGTGAACCTATACATAAAGGTGGTATATCCATGCAACAGAATGCTACTCAGCAATAAAAAGAATGAAATACTAATACATGATATAACTAACTAGTCTCAAAAATGCTAAAGCAGAAGAGAATCATAAAAGACCACACATGATTCCATTTATATGAAATGTCTAGTATAAGCAAATCAACTCAGATAACATGTTTTTAGGGATTGCAGGATTGGGGGGGTGAGCAGAAAATGCATGCTAAAGGACAGAGAGCCTTTTTTTTAAATCTTGAAAACAAAAAAAGGATAAAAACACTATAAAAATTTCAAAAAATAGAAAAGTAGCACTAGTTAATACATTGCATATTATTATCTTAAAAGCAGTTGTTCAGATCGTTGTACAAGATTTAGGCATAAAAATGATCAAAAATGAAACAATGAAAACACAAACTGTTCTTTCTGATGATCTAGCAGAGATTAGTAGTACAGTTATTGCCAAAGATTTAGCTTATCAACATTAGTGCCTGCCTGGCAAGCTCAAGGTCATGAGTTCGATCCCCAGTACTAAAAAAAGAAAAAAAAAAAAGCAGTACAGTTATTATCTTGTATATTTACATACACACACATATATATGCATACAGAAATACATATAATCTTTTTCCCCATTTCTTTTCTCCTTTCCCTAGTGAAACAAAATGGATTTTTGAGGGGGTAATGAAATATTCTAAAATTAGGGTACAGTGGTAATTGTACAACTCTATATGACAAACTGAATGATGTATTTTAAATAGTTATTAGGATATGAGAGTTGTATCAATAAAAATTGTATTGAAAAATAGACCAACTCAAGGGAAAAGGGGGATTTGTTTTTAGGCAGGATACTAAAATGTGGCTGAGGATAGAGGGAATTAATTGTTGAACTCTAGTACATGGAAGTCATTTTTGAAATGTATTAACCATTTTAAGTCTGGTAATTTAAGTTATGAGGACAGAAATGACTCAATAGTAGCTACCAGCTATTGGAGAGTTTTGAGTCTTAACTTATAAAATAAAAAAAGTTTCACAACGAAACATAGGAGAATAACAATGAATAGATTTCTTCTTGTTATCTTCAAAGTAGTTACACAGAGTATAACATAGGGGCACACAAACTCTCCACATAATATTAGCATAAACCTTCTTTTTCAATCAACTAAAGAAACTAGTATTATAACTATCTTGTCTTTTTTTCACCCTTTCCTTTCCTTCCTTTCCTCCTTCCCCCACCTTAGCTCCTCATTCATTTCCAAGTTCAGATGCAGGACAGAGATGGCACAGGGGGCCACAGACTCCATTCTGGAGATACACTCAGCCCAGAAGTCACCAGTGTCTGTGGTAGCTAAGGATATTAACCAAATTAAAAATTCACATTATTCTCTCATTTGTGTACATAGGTATCTAGACACAGCATGTAACAAGATTTATACTTTTTACGTGGATAATTAGAGAATGAATACCAAAATATTTTTTAAATTCCGTTCATAAAAATGTTTAATGAGAACTTAAATTTCAAAGGATTGAAATTATAACCCCATTAAAATAATTTTAAAGCTGATATTATAGCCAGTTGTGCCTCAAAGGACTTCTATTTAGGACATATAAAGAATTGCAAAGAATCAGGCACCCTCAAATTCAAAGACTCAACCCAAAAATGGGCATCTGAGATAAAGATGCACTTCTCAGATTAAAAAGAAGTACAAATGGCAAATCAATATATGAAAAACTGTTCAACATCAATGGTCATTTGAGAAATGCAAATTCAAACAACACAGACTCCATTTCCAGAAAGAGTGATTATTAACAAGAAATCAACAAACGACAAATGCTGAAGGGGGTTGTGGGGAGAAAGGAACGCTTCTCCACTGTTAGTGGGAGTGTAGACTAGTGTATCCATTGTGGAAACTGTGCAGAAACCTCAAAAAACTAGATTAGAGGTCCTATTCGAGGCAGCTATTCCACACCTGGGTACCTTCCAGGAAGAATTAAAAACATCATACCACAGCGATATATGTGTACCCATGTTTAAAGCAGCACAATTTGTAATAGCTAAATCTTGAAAACAACCCAAATGCCCATCAACCAAGAAATGATAAAACAGATGTGGGATCATAAAGGAAGAACCTGAGATTTTTATAGGTTAGGGATGCGACTAGAGACCGTACCTGTAAGTGAAATACCTCAGACCCATGTGTAAACATCACTGTGTCTCACTAATGAGGAGCTGAGTGAGTAAACAGGATCTAAAATGCACACCAGATCCTGTGAATTGGGAAGAAACTGTTCAAAAGAAAACAGAAACTGTGTTGGGAGACAGGGGAAAGGAAAGAAAGGAAAAGGAAAATATATATATACTAGACAGTCAAGACAGTTATACTGTTAATTTCTCTTAGTTCATTGAAAAGATGGGGTTGTGCTAATACGGTTTGGACAATACTTCATGCCTGTATCTTGTACTCTGAGTAACTACTTTTGGGATAATAATACACAATGTATTAATTATTGTTACTCTATTATCTTTTGAAACAGCCTTTTTCTCTTTAAAATGAAAAAAAAACAGATATTATGAATCGAGCTGTGTTCTGCCTTTTTATTTGAATATTCTGAAATATTTTCAGAGACAATAATTCTGAATTTTAAAATTTATTTTTTTATATTTTGATGACACTATATTTATATTTTGCATATTTTGGAAATGCTTACATAATTTTTAATCCTTAATGAGATTGAGGTTGAAGACTGTTTTAGAAATAAGAATTATCAAATTAGAATTCGGAAAAAAAGGGTTAAAAAGTAAAAATAACTTCATATAAATAAGTTAAATTTTAAAATGTTACAACTGAACACACCACATAAAGTTCTTAAACAGGAAATGATATTATCTATATATAGTGAAGATTTAATTACCAACCAAAGCACTAAAAAAGAGCAAGAAAGCCAGATACAGTGGTACACACTTCTAATCCCAGCACCCGAGAGGCTGAGGCAGGAGGAACACCAAGAGTCCGAGTCGGCCTGGGCTACATAGTGAATCCAAGGCCAACCTAAACTATATATCAAGATCCTGTCAAAACAAAACAAAATAAAACCATACATACATATGGAGCAAGAAAATAATTTATTCAGTCTACTTTCTGAACTGGTAAAATAAAATTCCAGAATGTGTACAGACTTTTTATTAAATCAATATTTAATTTTATCGCAGGCCCATTTTTCTGAAGATAGTAATAGTGCAGAATAATAAAATGTCATTTGATCTTATGACATTCACTCATATAAAAGTCATAACTATATATTTCTCAAATTTTTTCATTGCAACAATAGCTGTCAAAGTAAAACATATCATATTTTATTTAACAGTTTACTCATTCAATTTACAACTTTTAAATATATAAGCAAAGGATATGCAGGCTTCCTAGATATTTTCACTAGATTTATAGTACAAAATACATTTTGGTTTAGTCTAATAATGAAAAAATGCACATTAAATATTAAATTCTGAATATAATTTTAGTGGCAAAAGATGTAATGCTAACTTAAAAAATAACTACTGTGGGTACTTTCTATAAAATCATGCAAACAAATGCAAACAGGAGAAACCTGAAGTCTTTATACCCTAACATTAGTTAGCAGGGCTATTTTTGAATGGTGGTGTCCTAAACAATTTGCATTAATCTTATGTTTCAACTGTGAAAACTGTAAGCCGTATTTAAATAATAAAATGCAATAAATGTTACTAAAATAAATAGTACATCACTGTTCTTTCCATGTTGCCCACATTATCATGTCCGTACGTTTTTAGGTGACATTTCTAACCACAGTTACCATGATCACTGTCATGGCTCGTATCTAGATGGCTCCCCAAAGGCTCTTGCAGTCACAGGTGGAGCTTTGTGGAAGTGGCTGGATACAGGGTGTGTGATGCTGAGATTAAGAACGTGATGCTGGGATGGATGCATGGTATGATGCTAGGATGAAGGATGCCCATACTTGGTATTAGTGCTACCACCCGACGGGTGAATAGCCTAGATAGAATATAAGGAACAGAAGGAGGGCTGCTATTGGCCCTTGTTGCCTTCTGCTTCACTGCTGGCTGCCTTTGGCACGGACTACCTCTCCTCTGTGATGCCCCTCTGCCATGCTACCGTGCTGTGGAGCCAGATGACTATGGACTGAAACCTCTACAAACGGTGAAGCAAAATAAACTTTCCTTCCTTTAATTTTAGGTGTTGAGTATTTTGTCTCAGTAACAAGCAAGTAACTATGACAACCAGATACTACTACTGAAGTAAACTACTTTCTCTGATTACAGCAGTCTGCTTTATCGATGGAAGATACTCTCCAAGATTCACAGAGATGCCTGAGACTGTGGATATGCATTTCTTTCTGTACTTACATACTTTAATAAGGTTTACTTTTTAAATTAAGCATAGTAAGATGCTAACAATGACAATTTTTTAAATGGAGCAATTAAAATATACTGTAATAAAAATTATATAAACATGACCCCTCAAAATATCTTACACTACTCCACTATATTTTGGGGCTGCAATGGACCCTGGGTAACTGAAACCTTGGAAAAGAGAGGGTTTCTGTCCCTGGGATACAGACTGAACTACTTTTTCCATGACGATGAATGTTTTGCACAAATCATGCTGTCTGGGTGCCAGCGGCATATACGTGTGTAAAGTGAACTGCCTGGGAAGGGAATCTTGGGAATGGCCACAGGACTCTAACCTAAAATCTCACCTCTAACCTAAAAACTCACACTGATTTCTAAAGCCATCAGTCAGAATCAGCTGCTCACAAAACGCTTATGAAGAAACGTTCAGAACACCTGACAACACAACAGGAGCTTTTCCATAATGATGATGATGACAGTGACAAACAGACAATGACACTTTAATCCTGCATTGAGTAAATAAGGAGGGTTTTTTTTAAGTAGACCAGAGCTCTTTTCTTCTTACACACTATAATCCAATATCGCTAAAGCATAATTGTGCTTTGTTAACTTAAACTTCCTGATTGTTACCTCAAACAATCACAATTACCTAAAAAATAACATTGTTACCTTAAACAATAACAAACTTAAAAAGGTGTCTGCCTTCCTCCAATTGAACAGGAGAGTGCTGTACACAGGACAGTAACACAGTAGTCAGTCCCAGTCTATGCTCACACTGAACGCAAAAGCAATCTGTATGATACTCATCTTTGTGATCAGTGGTGCTCCTAACAGCGAGCTCCATCCCTAATTAAATTAGGTAGGAACAATCTATTCCAATTATGCTTCCACTGTTAAGTACGGTACTTAGATATCCTTCAGGGTATTTCGTGATCCTGTTAACACATCCAGTACATGGAAGTCCTATTAAAATACTATTATTCCCATGATAATAGTGTTAGCCATACACTTATCACACTTAATATAGGGGAATATTGCTACTATTCTCAGTAAATCCAATCATGCACAATTCTGAGGAAGATGTTCTTCAAATTAAAAGTACTACAGAACTTGTTAACTTCCTAATGTTTCAGAAGACTGTTTCCATAGGGCAGTAGTGGCAGGGGCAGGCTGCCTGCTATCACTGAAAGCTCTAAAAAATTTGCCAGCTCTGCCACAGGCTATCAGTCCAGGCTTGCAATGCCGGCATTAAATATCTTCTGAGTTTTAACCAAAAAAGGATAATAAACTCTTAAACCAAGCGCTAACTAAAACTTTAACAAAAAGTTATCTAAGAACTTAAACACTTAAGCATTTCCAAATCAAAGAAGAGCAAATGAATGGAATGTGTTTAAGCAAGTCTCTGAAATGTTGTGACAATGAGAACATACTCTTTGGAAGATCTATAGGATGTTATAGGAAGTGACCATTTTTTCTTTTTTAGTGTTAGTACAAAAAGGAGGAAATCATTTCTTTATGTACTATTTGGAGAGCATCGTAAAGTATTATTAAGGGTTCTGACTTCATTATATTGTATTTTATTTCATTATTATCTGGCAACAATATGATGAGAAATACAAACACTTTGTTTTTACTAGATGCTAGAAATCTCTTTGTAAAGATGCCATCTTTAAGGATTGCCTCTTTAGCCAAGGTGATAATTACTTTTATGCAACTATGCAGGTAGGTCATAAGTTCCCACATGCTTGGTGAGACAATCTAGACATCCCTACAAAAGTATTTTTAGATGTGATGAACACATAGATAAATACTGCTTAAGTAAAGCAGATGACATTTCGTAAAGGGGGTGGGTCACATGCCAACTGTTGGAGGCCTTAAGAAAGAAACAGTGAGGGTCTCAGGATAAGCATGACAGCTGCCTGAAGATGGCCTTCACAGTCCGTGGCAGAATGGCCTCTTCTGCAGGTCACTGTCTTGCTGGCCTGCCCTGCAGTTTTCAAACTTGCCAGTCCCAGGCTGTATGAGCAAATTCCAAGACATAAATCCATCTCCCTATTTAAAAAACACATACCCACCTTCCCTTAGTTCTGCTTCTCAGATGACTCCAAATACAACCAGATACGCAAGCATGTATTTATGAATTACAAGAATGCAATGCAAAAGCAGCTTTCCAGGCATTCTCTTTTATAACTGATGCTATACCCCATCCCATACTTCAGATATGAATCACTGAACACTTGAGACAAGCAGACAGGGATGGAAAATGCCAGAAAGCCCACTTTAAGAATCTAAATACTGAGACTCATTTAGGACAAACAAGACAAACACTGAAGCTTAACAAGGGATTGAGGGACCGTGCCTCAGTTTCTCCCTGCCCCGAATTGAGGCACCTCTACCACTCCTGCTTCTCTTAGAAGACTATAAATAAAATTAAAGAAACGAACACTGGTAGGAAGAACTAGAGAGGTGAAAATAATAAATCACAACCACCCGCAAAAACCTCCTTATGCAGACATGGGTGAAAACCAGAGGCGCTTCCCATTTTGTTTCTAAAATAAAGTGTCACACATATGTCACAGGGTGACTGCAATTACTGTGCTGCTCCTCAGTTAAAGGGAGCAGTCACACACGAAGCACTTGCTTCTAAAATGGGAGCCACAGCGAAACTGAGAACATATGGAACTCTCACACATACATGCACAGCATATATGCGACTGTGCCCTGATGAATACAGTCATTCTGTTCAGACACCTACAACCAGGACAGGCCACTATTACTACCTGTACAGGTACAGGGCCAAGGTTTCTTCTACCCAAGACTCAGGTGTTAAAAACACAGACAAGCTTCCTGCAAGGGACTGAAACTCAAAGACTGGAACACCAGCATGGTTCTCTCGAAGGCCAAAAGCAAAGCTCAAAAAGTTGTAACAGGTTTGTTCATCCCACATCAATCACTGCCATCACTGTCTTCCTTAACGCTGGGTGCCTCTTCTGAGATGTGGGCACCACCAGGTGCTGCGGCTGTGCCAAGGTTACAAGACCTTCCCAAGAACACCTGAGTCAGCAGAAGGGGTCTAGATTTCAGGGGCTGTCCTGCCTCTTCTGGGGAAGTGCCTCGTGAAAATCAAGCCAAGGAGATGACCAAAGTGAAGAAACACAAGACACCAAGTCTCAATAATGCCGTCTAAGCACTATTGAGCGACACTAGCTAAGACTTCACAACTGTGAATATGGGAGAAAGTACTTTGGAAACTTCTAGACATATTCATGTTATCATGAGCAATGAGGCTGCTGAAATCTGAGCCTTTTTCAGTGCAGATCCAATCGGAGGAAGGGCTGGCACATTGCTGGCGTCCTTGGTTACAGCCACAGTTAGTGGAGAAGATCCCCTTGAAACATTCTGCCACATGAACCAATAAGGTCTCTTTTGACTTAGAAAAAAAAAGTGGAAAAAACACAAGACTAGCAAGTTCAAGAAACAGGGACAGGCACTGTGGAACAGGTGAAGGGGTCAGGATTCTCAGTTCCATGTTACAGGGAATGATGTCAGCCAATTTAAGCTTTCAAAACCTCTCTTTAGCTGCAGAATAAAGGCCAAAATAATAGAATAGACATAAGAACAGGTATGAACTAAAAAATGAGAAGGAATGGGAGATTATCACCTGCAAGCAGAGCAACAGGACGTGCTGAGGTTGTTGGCTCAGGAAGCAGAGCTGACAGTGTCATCATTTACTAAAACAGGGATGCTTAGGGAAAAACAAGCTCAAGGGGCAGAATTGGAAACAGCACTGTGGGAACATTCCCTTCAAGGTATCTACTAGACTCCTAGGTTTAGTTATTAAGAAAATGATTAGCCAAATAAGTATGGAGCTCAGGTAAACAGGCGAGAATAACATTAATTTTGGGGTATGTGCTTTTTACTTCCTGGGACTGGGTAAGACCATACGGGAAAGTGAAAATGAAGGGTCAAAAGCCCATAGCTGACCCACGGGACAGTCCCACAGCCAGAAGTCAACACAGAAGACACAGGCCGTATCCTGTGCTCACACAGACAGCGCTCAAGGGGACTGAGATACAAGACCAGAAGGAAGCAGCAAAGCTAGAGATATCACAATAGGTAAGAAAGAGCATTTCAAAAAGAAGGGCGTTACAGTTTGAATCTTAACACCCCTCAAAGGGCCATGTGTCCAAGGCTTGTCCCTCAGTCCATGGCACTACTGGGCAGTATGGAATCTTTTGGAGGTGGGGCTTAGCGAAAGGAAGTGAGGTCACTGCGGCATGTCCTTGGAGAGGACACTGGGTCCCAAGCTACTGCCTGCTGCCTCACTGTTCCCACTGCCATGAGCTAAACAGACCTTTTCCACAACATACTTCCTGCATATACACTGCCTTGCCACACAGGCGACAAAGGGACAGGACCAGTGACCAGGACCCAAAATCTCTGAAACCATCAGCCACACTAAATCCTCCTTCCTTGTAAGTGGATTTTTCTCCAGTATTTTGACACAGCAAAAAAAAGATAACCAACACAGGCTGTGCACCACTGTGCTAAGGCCCCTTAAAGGTCAAGAAAGGTAACAACTAGAGTGACCACCAGAATTGCTAAATGGAAACTATTGAGGATTCTGGGAAAAACAATCCTTGGAGAGTGATGGAAAGGGAGCTAATTAGAGAGCAATGAAGAGAGGTTAGAAATGATGAGAGTGTGGGACAATCACAAACAAAGCCTCCCTACAAACAGAACTGCGACATGGAAGGAGGAAGTGGGGCCAGTAAAAGGAGGGCTTGTTGTGTAGGAAGATTTATTCACACACAAATATACTGTAATACAGTGATAAACATTACACGTGTACATGTGCATTTACACGTACACCTCTACGTACATATATGTGAATACACATAATTATGCTTTTTGAAACAGAACGTTTTTTTCACCTTCACAGAAAGGAACTAGGCATTTGTTTTAAATAGGTATTTGGTTTATATTACAAAACTTTGTCTATTAGAAGAATAGAGTCCTCGGGATGTTTCACCCACCCCACCAGGACCAGCGGAATGTAGTGGAGAGAGAGACCCAGAGTCACAGCTGGAGAGATTCTCGTGCTGCTGTGAATCCAGCACTTCTCAGCAGCATAGGAAAGTCTTGATAGAGAAGGTTTTGCCCCTTCCCCTAACATAACACTCCTACCCAATCCTTGGTTTACAAGTCCAGTAAGCCTGTAAAAATCCCCAATAAATACAAGACTGAGACAAAAGGAGACAGACAAATGTTAGCTAGAACACTGTCAGAGTTTCACATGTTGTGTTGGTCAATGGTATATACTGTGTAGTAACACAAAACCAGATGGTTGGTTGGCTGATTTGTTTCCTTTAAAAGATAAAATGTTTCATTCCCACCCATTCTTGAGTTATCTGTGATTCCCAAAGCTATGCCTCCAGATACATTTAAAAAATAACGGTTGTAAAACGAAATTTTTAATTCAAGAATGAACTGCAAAATAGCGAAATGTTCATATTTAAGAAAGTAATTGTATTATTTAAAAATTAGAGGGGCTAGGGATTTAGCTCAGTGGCATAAGCGCCTGCCTTGCAAGCAGGCAGTCGTGAGTTCGATCCCTGGTACTGATAAAAAGGAAAAAGACAAAAAATAAATAAAAATTAGGAAGTAAATTCTAAAACTAATGTCCCAGATAACTGCAACTAAGCAACAGTGGAACCAGGACTACAGCTGCTGAGAAGAGGGAATGCAGGGAGAGCAATAGAAACATGTCAAGATTTTTTACTTGACTGACAAAGAATGCATATTTATAACTGTGCATTTTATAAGATTTCATTTGATGTTTTTATAATTGTATATTTTTATAACATTTCATTTGATTTTGAGTATATTTTATATTTTTTAATGTCACATTGTGGTTTCTTATAAAAATTATACATAGTTTATACCTACACACATACACACACACACACACACACTCTTTCCTGTCAATTAAGCTAGTACAGCACTTTGTCAAAATATATCAAAGATTTTTAAATGTTTATTTACTTTACTCCAAGAATTCTACTGCTAAGACCCCATTCTAGGAAAATACTTGAAGACACAAACATCTATATCCACTAATGCACACAGAAGTGTTATTTAAAATAACCAAAATGGCACTTCTCTAAAGATGAAGCTAAAATGACCAACAGGTATATGAAAAGGGGTACACCACCATTAAGCACCAGGTAAATGCAAACAAAACAATTGTGGGACACCACCTCACATCATTAGGACTGCCGCTCCCCAAACATCGAAAAGTAACCTGCACTGGTGAGGCAGTGGAGAAAAAGGAACTCTTACATACTGGAATGTGGACTGGTACAGCCATTATGGAAAACAGTATTGGTTTCTTATAAAAGCTATACATTGTTTATACCTGTGAGTATAGTTTATTTACATTAGTATAGTTTAATTTCTGAAAAAGTTAAAATTAGAGCTGTCATATGGTCTAGCACTCTCTCTTCTGGATATATGGTCAAAGACAATAAACTACCACCTTGTAAAGAATCTCAGCTCCTACGTTCATTATAATATTATTCACAGTAGCTCAAATATGTAAACAACCCAAGTGTTGATATATGATCAGATAAAGATTTGTGTGTATATACGTATGTAAATGTATATGCATATGTGCATACATAAAATACATACATATGAAATAGAATATTATCCAACCTCCCACAAAGAACAAATACTTGGATGGCCCTAGAGAAAAAGCATTATGTTAAGTGAAATAAGCTATACATAGAGAAATATCACATTACTCACTTATATGTAAAAATCTAAAAAATTCAAATATATATGCACAGATAGAAAATGAGCAGTTATTATGAGGGCAAACGAAAGAGGAAATATACGTGGGCGTATACAAAGTATCATTTCCATAGGATGAACCAGTCTAATGATCTAAGGTATAACATACAATTGAAGACTACAGGAAATAAAACTGTCCTGTATATGGAATTCATGATAAATAAGTAGATTTTAGCTGCTCTTGCTACAAAAACAAAAAAATGAGTAGCTATGTGAAATAATTTGTATCTCTTTTACTATATGTCATTTGATGTTTTTATAATTGTATCTCTTTTACTATATGCCCCATAACACATGCTGTATAATTTAAATATGTACAATGAATTTTACTTAAAAACATAAAAAAATTGCAAGCCATTAAAATGATCAAATAATTTTTCCTTGGAGTATGTAATGCTATACAGCCATTAAAAATCATATTCCTGAAGATTATTTAACAGAATTAACTCTTACCACACAAAGTTAATTGAAAGTTATATTGTACTGCAAAACAACTCATCTGAGATGATCCCAATTTTGCAAGATGTATGATAAAGACACTGGGTATAAACACACCAAAAAGTTAACAATGCTTTTCTTGGTGGTGGGATTATGAATGATTTGCATTTTCTGTTACTACATTTGCCAATTTAGTAGCAGTGAAATTTTATTTTTATAAGCATAGGTTTTATATCTTAAAATTTTAAGTTTTAGCAGAATGGGAAGGGGCAGTGATAGAAATAATTATACTGGAGTAAAATAAAATGTGTCTAGGCTTCACTACCTTTCAATTTCCACAGCTCCTAATAAGAAATGCAGTGTCTTTCCACTTGTTTTTCCTCTGGAGACAAGGTATCATTTTCTAATCCAACATTCAGGACTTTTCTTTGTCCTTCATTTTCAGAAGTTTGATTAGAGTATGTTCTGAGGATTTCTTTGTGATTATTCTCTTGGGCATTTGCTCTGCTTCTTGAATTCACAAATCTATACCTTTGTCAAATTTAGGAAGCTTTCTCTAGGCCTCTGATAACAGGAATGTCACCCACAGCTGCTGGATATTCCGTTAATTTCTTTATTTCCTCTCTGTTGTTGATACAATTTCTAATACTTATCTTTGAATTCACTGATTGTTTCTTCTGTCCCCTTCATTCTCCCATGGAGCACATCCATGAGCTTTTTTTTTTTTTCAAATTTCATTTATATTTTTCAGTTCTAAAATTTCCACTTGGTTCTTCTTTGTATCTTCTATTTCTTTGTCATTTGTGTCAAGTATGTTTGTAATTTCTCTTTGCCACACTGCAAAGTATTTGAGATGGAAGTCATATGCCATAACGTTCATTCTTTAGAAGTGTACAATTCAGCACTCAGGACATTCACAAAGTGGTGCAGCTATTACCATTACACAATTCCAGCACGTCTGTGTAACACCAGCCAAACCTCACACCCATCAGCACTCACGCTTTCTTCTCCTCTCTCCCTAGGACCTCAACACAGCAATCTACTCTTTATCACTGGATTTGCCTATTTTAATCATTCTATATAAATGGAATCATACAGTGCATGACACTCTGTGCCTGGTTTCTTTTACTTTACATAATGTTTTCACATCTCATCCATGTTAGAGGATGGATAAATACTTCATCCCTTTTTGTGCTAGGAAAATGTTTCATGATAAGGGCATAAACTAGACGGAATATTTGTTTTATTTCTCCTCTTCAACAAGGCTACGAACATGTTATGAGCATGACGAACAATGCTACCAACATCTGTGTCAAATTTTTGCACGAACTTATACTTTCATTCCTAGACCAGAATCATATAGTAATTACGTTTAGTTTTGAGGAACAGCCAACAAACAGATTTTCAAGGTAGATGCACCATTTTACAACCCCCCACAATGTACAAAGTTTTCTAGCTCCTCCACATCCTCACCAACAGTATTTTGTCCCTTTTTGTATTACTGTGGTCATTCTAGTGGGTGTAAGACCGTATCTCAGTGCGGTTTTGATTTCCATTTGCTAAATGATCTCGAACATCTTCATGTGTTGTTGAAGTACCTTTAATATGAGGCTGCTTTAAAACTGCTGTCAGATGATACTAACACACATTTTCATCAATTGTCTTTTTTTCCCATTTAGTTTGAAATTTTTCAAGGTCTTGGTACAACAAATGCTTCTTTATTGAAGTCTGAACAACTTGTACACTATGTTCCTATCTTGTGAGAAGCTGACTCTTATTAAATATGTTCATGCTGGCTTGAGCCACCAGTGACACATGCGTGACTGTCCCACGCCACCTGATGGAACTGTCATAGGTGCACCACTGTTGGTTCAAAGCCACCTGGCAGCAAGTCATGTGAATTCCAGCCCTCTGGTGAACATGCTGAACCTTCTGACAATGCTCTGGCAGGAGAAACCAGGATGAGAGGAAGGATGTTCTCCTGCTGACAGGTAGGGCTGCCAGTTCAGGCTCGCTGGTGGCCTCCACGAAGACAGGGGTGGGGTGTGTGGCATCATTATCACTGGGTAGAACGAAGGTCCTCACCCTCCATAGGCTTCCTCTGACACTACAACCCTTCAGAGAACTAGGACCCACGGTCACTGCCAGGTGCGTGGTGGAAGTCCAGGTCTCCCCTTTAAGGCCATCATAGCAGGACACAGCTGAAATATGGTGTTACTACATCACAACCTTACTGTGGCCTAGCTTCCCTCCTGGGGTGGGAGAGGGCCGCAAGCTTTTCTGTGGTGTTTGGATGCAGCAGTGCAGTGACAGATGCATCTAAGTTTCCTCCCTCTTGCTAAACTGCTCCATTTGTGTTTCTCTGTCTATGGAAAGCAAGCTTTTGCTGGTTCTTTCCTATCTGTACCCATTAGCTCTTCTTAGTCACCGGCTTCTTCTGCTCTCAGTCAGAGACACATCACACAGGAAGAAAACCCACGCGCCTCCCTCATGCCTCAAATCCTGAGACCAGAGCTCTCCCGCTGCCTTCTCTCCTTTCAGGCCAAGAGTTTCACTAGTACCTGAAGAACAACTTTTTAAAAATAAACCTTTCGGTTAAATCTTAAACATAGAAGTAGCTTCAAGTTGAACTATACACCGCTTTTTCCTTCCAAAACATATGCTCATACAATATACGTTCATTCCTCAGATGCACTCTGAGTTTGCTTTGTGATAATCAGGTTTCTATTTGCAGTCCTGTTAAATGGGACTTGTCGACCCAGTTTTGGAAGTTCCTATAATTGCTGGTTCCGTTTTCTCTCTCTCCCTTGTTAGTGAGGCTGCCTCCAGAGAATCCCCACACCTTTTAATCTGCTGCTTCAACAGTGTGCAGGCTGAGAAACCAGACAGTTGAATCTTTTGGAGATATTTTTAAACAGTAGTAAACAGACCAAGAATAACACACTCTCCACATCTCTAGCATTTCTTTGGGCTGCACAAAGGTTCTTCTGGCTGATAATTCTTTCCGCATCTTCCAATTAGCTTAAGTTGGGCATAAGTGATCTTAACTAGCATGGAGTGCCACAATATTTAAAGATTTATTTTACCTTAATTAGGACAGATCAAGCACGCAGTAGCCCTGGGAGAAGGCAAGTGGCCTGTGCCAACGGCACACTACAAGGTTATCCCTCTCCTAGTGACTCTACGAACCCACTATGTGGGGCTGCCTGAGACCATAGACAAGCCAAAGCTGAGGAGTCCAAACTACTGTGCTCATTAAGCAGAAACAGCAGGTTAAATGTGGGAGCCTAATAAGCACTTTGAAATTTTTTCCTATTCTATTATTGTTGGAAAATAATCACAAACAGCAATTCTTAGATAAGTCAGTATCTATTAGTTTCAGGAAATAGGCTATGTATGCTCAGAAACGATGCCCCAGAGGCCTGCTCTGCAAGATGCCTAGGCTAATATTTGGTGAATGACCCATCACAGAGTTCAGCTAGCTTGATGGAAAGAAGACTACGTTCCTGATTTCCACAGTGACTGGAATCCGGTCCCGACATAGGATGGTAGAGAACATATACACCCATGTTTCTGGGAAAGAAGATGCGAGTTCCAGGAAAGAGTAAGTTTAAAGTCAGTTCTAAATTTACCTCTGCGAACTGCTAGTTACTGAATGTTTTCTTCATCCATTAGAATAAGGAAAGTATCTCTTACTTGATTAGGTCATGATGCACTTTGGAGGGAAAGAATAGTGCAAAAGAAACACAGGTATTCACTGAACAAGCAAAGTAAAATTATCACTGTTGCTAATGGTTTATGTATAAGGAAAAGACCATCTCTCTGAACCAAAAAGATACCAGATGCTTAACCAAGTCTTGAACATCTGTGGGCCAAACTGCTCGGCTGACTTTTAGACTGTGGGGCACATCATTCAGCAGAGGCGGAAAGGCAGATGCAAGGCCCAGGAATGGAAGGGCACCGTTTCTTCCCTGGAATAGCCTGCTCCCCTTGGTCTCCATCACACATCCTGCCCACTAGCTCACCTACAGCCTCCCTGTGACTGCCTCCAACACTAACTCACTTCTTTCCTCTCTCATCTTCCAGGTCATAGCGTTTGTCTCAGGGTTTTGCCCCACACATACATGTTCTCTAGTGCTCAGATCTTTACTGTGTATGTCCTTTCATCCCCAGTCCCTTCCCTTCCCATACTATCTCCCTGCGCTTTCAAATCGCCAGTTCATTCTTTCTGAAAAGAGATTTTTGGAGGAAAGCAACCAAGTTGTAGTTCTGATAGAATGTTCCACAGTAAGGCAAGGAGCCAGCCTACAGGGGAGAAGGGTAGAGAGGTACTAGGAAGAGCTCCAGGTTGCTCCAGCCACACTGAACTGCTGTGTGATGACTCACATGTGGCAAAAGAGACCCTTCAGGGGCTGGTGACAACCAGACAGACGAGATACAGGGGCTGGATCAAAAGAATTCATAATTAATGTCTACAGCAAAACAAGGCACCTAGGCTCCCAGGCTCCCTTTCTACTAGACAGAAAGACACCCTCTCGGGCCTCAGGATAAGGCCTAGTGGTACTTCTCTCGGAGACCAGGTCAAGTGGGTGCTGGAATTCTTCCACTATGTGAGAGTGATGAGTGCAGCATATTTGAACAGCAGGATAGAGGAGGGTGGGGGAATGCTTGTGCTGGAAATAAATCTTTTATTGCAAGAGCAAAACCATCTCATATATGGCCATCAAGTTTTCTAGACACCTAGAGAAACATCACATATATGGGGCACTTGGATCTGCGCACTGCAGCAGAGCCTTTTTATGGGAGCATCATTAAGCTATTTATAGGGAACAATTAAAGAGGAGCTAAGTGGGCCACCACATTCCTATCTGGAGGGCTCTGGCTAGTGTGGCATCGTGCCTGAAAATGAGATTAAAGGCTTTTCGTAAGCACTATGCTACACAAAGGCTATCTCCGGGTACTTAAAAATCTGCTTTTAGTTGGTATTTATATTTTACTTTTTACAGTCAATCCAATTATGCATGGGATGAATTGCCCATCATGTGAGCCACACTGTAATTTCATTAAAATTGCTGAATGCCACACTGGCATTACAGCAGTTAGGTGGCAGGCAGATGATGCAACCTGTGATTGGAAATGTGCCACAGAGTGGAAAGGACACAGTCTTCGGACCCGTGCAGACCAGACTCTGAATCACAGCCTTGCCAGCAGTCTTGCATATAAAGTACCTAATGAACTTTGGCTCCAGACATGGTGCTGCAACTGGTAGCTCTTTTAGGCAGTCAACAAAGCACAGGCCAAATGAGGTCAGAGTTACGGATACTTGTCTCAGTTACTTTTCTCTAGTTGCTGGGACAAAACACTTGACATCCAAAATGAAGGAAGGAAAGGTTTATTTAGCACATTGTTTATGGAGGTTTCAATCCGTAATCAGCTGGCTCTGAGGCAGGGTGGCATGGCACTGGGGCAACACTTCAAGGCAGCAACCAGAACAAAAAGGGAGAAACAAGCCTCTTCTCCTCCCTTATGGTGTACCAGGTTACCCACTCCCTCCCCCAACCTATGCCAGGATAGTGTAGCACTCACAAAATCTCCTTGTCCTCCCCCTGCACAGAATGAGGATATTTACAAAGCAAGGATCCTGGCTCCCTGCTGAGTCTCTTAATGGAACATCTAAACTTCTCAAATCGACACAATGTATCAACCATAACAATATTCCTAGAGGTACTCCACTTTAACACCTATAGAGGTAAACTTCCAGGAACAAGCCCAACCTCCCGTGTAAATCCCTATCCCAGGGGCCCCGTGCTTACTCATCCCTCACCTGGACCATCTTCCTGCTCTCGCAGGTGCAGCTCTTCACCTGTGCACGTGTGCATCTGCTCACACTACTCATGCTCCTGGAAAGCCACCTTCACCCAACTTCAATAGACCCCTGTTAAAATCTTCCCTCTGCTTCATGGCTCCACTTTAAGAGCATCCCCAAACACAATCCCTTGCTACTCCCCTCTCTGCACTGACCATGCCCCCCATGGTCACACTAAGTACTTTAGAGTAAGAAAGAATTCATCTTCCCTCCCATTCAGCCCAGCGGTGTGGTTAGAATGCTGCCTAATGGAGAGAAACCAATACAAGATCACTTTGTGTTTATTTATAGGGAAGAAAACTTTCACTGTGTCATCTTCAGTGACTTAAAATCAAGATATGACACAGTGGAAAATTCCTTCAGACTTGTCCACACATGCGATGTGAAGGCAGGAAATCATTTTAGCTGTCACAGCCACTACAATGAAATGACATGAACACTGAGAATATCTTGAGCAAAAATTCTGCATTTTTCTATGGAACTTGTTGGCAAATGACACAAATTATTATCTGTCTTGAGAGTGAAAATTAACACAGTCCACAGATTCTAATTTTCTCCCTGAAATGTTAAAAAATAAATATTACTGAGATATTTCACTTTCACCAACAGAATTTAAGTACCACTTCAAGACATATTAGTATTTTACTTATGCTGTAGTAGGACTGGAGTCTCTCTTCTGTTCCACTGATGTATGTGTAAACAGTATTTTCAGTTTCCATGGGGATGGGTTCCACGTTCTCTTGCAGATAACGAAGTCTATGGACCTTCAAGTCTCCCATGAGAAATGGTTCAGTGTTTGCATGAAATCTACACACATTCTCTTGTTGTACACTTTAAGTACACTTACACTACCTAATATAATGCAATTGCTAGGTAAACAAATGTTTCACTGTATTGTAAGCCCGAAAAAGGCCTGTACATAATCATATATATACAATTATTTTTCAAATATTTTCAATTCATGGTTGGTCGAATACATAAATGAGATTCCATACATACAGAGGGTCCACTGCATTTGGTTATCATAGTGATTTTATCACAGGAGCTGTTACATAGTATTATACTTTAATGATTGATAAGGGGAGTATCTGATTCCGTTTCAATATTGTTTTAGACTTTAATAAATGATGTTGACACTTCGGCTGTCTATTTGGAACAAAATTAATTGGATTCCTTTTCTTACCCCAAATATAAAAATCAACGACAAGTTAAATGTCAAAAATAAACCAATAGGCTCTCAAAGAAGATCCAGGGAGGGAACTTCATGTACAATCTAGTGGTGGATGCAGACAAAAATCCAAAACATACAGAAATATAAAACAAAAGATGTACAATTCACTTTATGAAAATTTAAAACTTCTGTAAAAGCAAAACAAATCCTAAGCATAGAACATAAATAGTAGATTTGGGGAAATATTTGTAATAAAATTTTTAAGTAATATGCTAATATTGATAATATGTAGCTTTTTAAAGAAATTGGTTAAGAAAAACCAACTACTAGAAAATGTAAAAGATATAAATAAATAATCCCAAAAAACTGACACCCAAAAGATCAAGCATATGGCAAGATATTCAAACTCAACCTTTGTATCCAAAGTAGCAAAATGTGTAAAAAGATGAGCACTGACAGAGATGTCAAAAAAGGACACTGTCATAAACTGCTAGTGGTGACTGCTATAAAAATTTTAGAGGCAATCTGGCAACATTTATTGCTAAAGAAAAACTTCAATGAGATTCCAAATGCTGTAACATTCTCTTAAAATCCCACCACAAAAGAAAAAAAATGTATCAAGGTATCTTTACTATATTATTCTTCCTAGTGACAAAAATAAACAAAATGTTTATTAATATAGTAACAGCAGAATAACTGGTGATGGATAAATATGCTAGTGTATTATATAGCCATTGTTAACTTAGAGCACTACATCTTGAACTGAAGGAATTTCTATGAAATTTTGTTCAAGTATAAAATTAAGATACAGAAGAGTGTGTTTTAATATATAACAATAAAGTAATCAGTTATCCTCAACTCCTTACATGTTTATACATTCGTATGTGGCTATCTGAAAACAGAAAAAAGTATGACAGGACACATACCAAGTAATTAACACCGGTCACCTAGGTTAATGAAAGGGAAATAAGTGAAATCAGAAGGGAAAAAATCAAATAACAAAATATCAAATAATCAAATAAATGTATCCATATATGTGTAAGGATATTAGCAAAGTAGAATCTGGTTAGTTCTGTTTCTATCAATCTATAGAGATGTACAAGACAATTGTTAAAAGTGGAAAGACAAATTGCCAAGTAATGTGAAAAAAATAAATCTGTTTAGACAAAAATGGAGCACCAGTATATGTATAAATATACTTATTTAATTGATGGAGAAAGATTTTAAAATATATGCACTGGGCTATTAACAACGATTATCTCAAGAACATTGTACTGGATAAGAAAATCAGATCAGTAACATTGTCCAGATAGGATCTTTGTACCAACTCACTCCATTTAGTAAGGCACTGTACTCCTTCTATAACTAAAAATATTAAAGGAAGAAATTTATTTTCTAGAAGAGGGAAGAATGGGGATGACACAAAATAAGTCACATACCCTGAGATTTTTCTTTCCCATCATCTTAGCATCTACCACTACCACACTCCTACACTGAAGATGTGTTGCATGGTCATGCTGTACACAGGTGCACCGTCCCCAACCATGGGCTTCAATAAATGACAGTCTGACCTGCCCAGAAGGTATTAGAGGCTCTGTCAACTGGCATCACCTGATTACAGATATCATGTCCAATTCAGTCTTTATTGGGGTTTCCTAACTATGATGCTTGGGAGAATGCAAAAGTTTTAATTTTAAAAATTGAGAGGATGTACTCAACAAATTGAAAACATAAGAAAACTATCTCAATATTGTAAAGTTCATACCTGAAAAGCCCACAGTGAATATCAAAGTGATAAAAGACTGAAAGCTTTTCCTCCAAATCCCTGCAAGACAAGGAGATCCACTCTTAAAATCTCTATTAAAATAATATTAGAAGTACTAGGCATCGTAAGCAGACAACGAAAGGCATTCAAATGGGAAAACAGGAAGTAAAGTTATATCTTTTGACTTTGATAAAGACATGGTTTTGTATACAAAAGCCCCAAAAGATTCCAATAAAAATAAAATTAGGATAAATTTACTGAAGCGATAAAACACACAGAAGTCACAAAAAAAAGCTATATTTCAATACAGAACAATAAACAATTCAAGAATAAAATCTAAGAAAACAGTTCCATCATAATGAATAAAATACTGAGGAATTAATCAAGGAAACAAATACTTATATACTGAACACTACAAAACATTACTGAAAGAAATTTTAAGAGGCACACACAAATGAAAAGATACCCTACATTTATGGATTAGAAGATTACCCAAAACAATCTATAACTATGAGGCAATCCCTATCAAAATCCTAAGCTGAAAATCTGAAAAATCTATCCTAAAATTGATGTTGAATTACAAAGAATGCCAAATAGCTAAAATAACTTTTAAAAGAACAAATTGGAGGCTTCACACATTCTGACTTCAAAACTCATTACAAAGCCGTATGAATCAAAACCATATGGCATTAGCACAAGATATATAAGGCAATGGAACTGAGGATATGGCTCAACGGCACAGTGCCTCACTGACAACCCTTGAAATATATATAAAAATTAATTCAAAGTGAATCAAATGTAAGAATTTATACTATAAAATTCTTAGAAGGAAACATGTGACCGAAGTTTTTTAACTATGGATATGGAATGACTTATTGGATATGGCACCAAAAGCACAGGCAATAAAAGTATAAAAAGGCAAATTAAATTTAAAGGTTTCTTAAAACCTATGCATCAAAGGACATAATCATTATATGGGAAAAGTAATCTATGGGGCAGAATAAGATACTTGCAGGTCATATATCTAACATGGAGTTAATATTCAGAAAATACAAAGAACTCCTACAATTCAACAACAGAAAGTAAATCACCTGACTTCAAACGAGCAGAGCCTTCAAATGCACTGTTCTCCAAAGAAATTGTACAAATGGTCCCTAAGCACATGAAAGGTATGTTAATGTCTACATAATTAATCATTAGGGAAATACAAACTAAAATCACAATAAGCTATGAGCTCACATCAATCAGGATGACTAATATCAAAAAACAGGTAATAAAAATTACTGACGAGGAGGTGGTAAACTTGGAATCCTTACCCTCTGTTGGGGAGAATGTAAAAGGAAGCAGCCATTGTAGAAAATATTATGGCAGTTTCTCAATAAATTGAAAAAACAAAATTATCGTGTAAATTACCCACCATGATCCAACAATCCCATTTCTCAATGTGTATCCAAAAAAATCTTTAGAAAGGTCTCGAAGAAATGTTTGTAGCCTATGTTTACATCATCATTATACACAATAATGAAAATATGGAAGTAACCCAAGTGCTTTCCAACAGATGAGCAGATAATGTGGTACATACAGCCCAGTGGACTATCATTCTGCCTTAGAAAGAAAATCCTAACACGGATGCTTGAGGATATCATGCAAAATGAAATAATACTGTATGATTCCAGTCACAGAACAGTCCTTGAAAATATCTTGCCAGCAAGATTATAAAGCTATTTCTGGCATGAAGCAGAGCAGAAGCAGTTACTTTAAGGAGTTATAGACAGAATTTATTTTGGAATAAGAAAAAATCTAAGAAATCAACAAGAGTAATTTCCTAGCTAATGAAAGATCCCGCCCACAGATCCTCTTTATGTGTCTATGTCTACTTGAGCACCTCTAATTGTAGGTACCATCACTGTCTGACAAGACAGCCCATTCTATTTCTGAACAGTCTTAAGTTATAAAGTTGTTTCTTATATAAAATCCAAATTGTTTCTGTAAAATTTCATCTTTGAACTTGAGAATAATCTTCTTAAAATAGAGTGATTACTTAAAACTATGTGGATGATCACAGATCATTTGAGGACCTTCCTATCTGCCGTCAGAGGTTATGTTATCATTCAGCTTGCAGGAAGATTGAAATCACACAATGAACAAATTGATTTTTAGTGGCACTTGGGCACAAGATCTCTGCCCTGATAGAGATTTTGAGGAGACATCTAGACACAAACCATGACACTAACTAAATTCTCAATCAACCCACCAAAGCTTACAATTAACAAAAATAATAAATTACTCTTTTTTCCATTATCTTCAGCAATTTAGCATTAGAAGGTTTTCTTTAAACCCTAGATTAAAATTTGATCATTTGGCCATGTCCCATTGTTATAGGTATTTATGGGCCCTTTTTCCAGAAATGTCCTCAAATTCTTTATCAAAGAAAGAATGAAATATACAGAATTATTATTTTCCTTTTTATGATGAAACAAAATAAAATAAGACAAAAGTTTTTACTTTTTACATTTTCCTTTTTACATTTTACATTTTACTTTTTACATTTTCCTTAAATATAAAAATTTAAATGTCAACTAAAGCAATGGAAAGACCTGTGATGCAGTGGAGAGCAAAGTGCCAAAGCATAAATTCATTGTATGTTGTGAGTGTGCTCAATTAAATGCATAATTAAGAGGTTGCCTTTGGTCCAGAATGGAATCTCACTCATAATTTGTTTCCATTAATAGTCACAAACTTTGTTTTTCACAAAAACCAAAAACATTCATACGCCCTTGTTACACACTTTAAAAGATTTGTAGCCTAAATAAATCATCTATGAACATGCTTAATATTGTTTTTATGTGCATTTCACTAAAATTAAATTGTAAAATTAACTTAAAAGTTTTTCACAGGCATTATCCTTTTATAAAGCTGACTCTGGCTCCTATGTTCCAAAGTAATAGTCCAGACCCTAATTTTTAATGCATACACACTCCACACACATCATTAAGCACACACCAAGTACCAGACCTACGAGAGCACCTGTGCTTTCAAGAATCACGCTTACTTTTCAGCTGAAGACTCTATTTGCCAAAAATAGAATTGCAGTGAAATTTTAATTAACACATTTAAGGCTCAAATGAAGATACTTATATGAAGTACTATAAAATCTTATGCAAGCCATGGTAATGAGAATGAGGTCAATCAAAATAAAGTGTATTAGTTAAAAAATATTTTAATTATTGTTTATTCAGACATGTATAGAGGTAGCATCAAGGGCAATTAAATATCCTCAGAAGCTAAAAATTAACATAAAGAGTTCAAGCATAGTTCTTTGCTTACCATTCTACAGTCTGCAATTAATTTTATTTTTCCAAATAGCTGCTCACAATCTAGTCACACAGGTTTTATTTCCTCCATTTCTAAAACCTATATTCCTTTGGCTCTATCAACATCTTAAAACTAGCTAAATTTTCCTAAGTGCATCAGACTTGAACAATCCATATGTGGCTTTACCCTGGAGCCTGTTAAAAATGCAGACTCGGTCTCTATTTCAGACCTAATGAATCAGAATCTGAAAATTTAACAAGCTCTGCAATGGACACTAGGCATATGAAATTCTGAGCACCACTGTGTTGGACCAGCAGGTCTCAAAGTGTGATCCCAGGTGAGCAGGATCCCAGAACTTGAGAACTGCTAGAAAGGCACATTCTTGAGCCAAGCCCTGCTGAACTGGCAACCTGTAGGTGGGACCCAGCAATCTGGTGTTAACAAGCTTCCAGGTCATTCCAGTACAAAGTTTCTGAGAAGCATTTCCTTACACAGGACTTGACAAATTTTTTCTATGAAGGATCACATAGTAAATTTAGGTTTGAGCAGATGATTGGTCTCTGTTGCAACTATTCAGTTTTGCCATGGTAGCATGAAAACAGCCATAGATGATATGGAGATCAAGGAGACTAGCTGCGTTCCAGTAAAACTTTACTTATGGGCATGGTAACACTTATGAGACTGAGGCAGAAGGACTGCCATGAGTTCAAGGACAGCCTGGGCTACATAGAAAGATCCTGCTTCAAAACAAAACAAACAAATCAGAAAAAAAAAAAAAAAACTTACAGACACTGTCATTGGAATTACATAAAATTTTTATATGTAATGCAATGGCATTCTTTTTTATTTTGTCAGCCACTTAAAAATGTAAAACCATTCTTAGCTAACACACAAAAGAAAATGAAAATCCAAAATGGGCCAAACCCAGTGGCCCACGAGCTGTAGTTCGCCAGCTCTGCTTTAGACAATGATACGGTGTTTCCCCAGTTCCTCCTGACCTCCTTTTTTGACAACCCAATTCCTTAATGTCTTCCCACAGGATCCATGTACATATGAGTGGAAAGGAACCTTGTGTCTCAATGACAAAGTAGCATTTAAGGCATATTCTACAATTTTGTGAAAATAATTTTGTAAAAGAAAGTATACCAATCCTCCATACTAACAATACTCAGAAAACAATGTGAGATTCTATTGAAGAAACAGATAATAATACTTACAAATTTCTGAAAACCTTAATTACAGATTCTAAGAGAGAGGAAGTGAATAAAAATCCAAAAATCATGATCTGATCCACCCCACTTTTCTAAGTTTAATAACCTCTGTCCACCTCTTCTTCTTTTGCTCCAGCGGAAGGCAAATACACACTCCCCACCCAGGTCACCATCTGAGCACTCCCACAGACCTCTCTCTATCTCCTTCTCTATTAAGAATGTCCTGTTCCCCCACTTCCCAATGTCCAAATCCCACTCATTCTGAAATCTCCTTTAGTGGAGTAATCCCAATCCCCTGTCTAAAATTAATCATTTTATTTGCACTGACTTGACCATTGCAACTTTATTCTTTATTTGTATACTTTGTTTATATCCCTCATTAGACTGTGAGCTCCTTACAGGCAGGAATAACTTACTCATGTTTTATTTCATCTGGCACAATTACTCCAGTAACACAGGGACTTCATGGCATGTGATGTAAATGATGTGAAATTTATTATAGCATCAAAATGTATAGTGCAGAAAAGTACAGTACAAGAATGACAGCAGCGATAGCTACCCAACATTGATTCCCTCGTGCCTGATGCCTCATGAATACATGAAGTTAGCTCTAACATTAAAGCAAAACTCCTCTAAGGTAGAGGACATTTTATGTATATTTTACAGTCACTGGACTTAGGAGCTTTGAAGAAGATTCCTAGGTCAGTAGTTCTCAAGGTACAATCTCTAGCACAGACATCAACATCAGGTAGAAACTGTTACAAATGTAAATTCACAGGTCCTCACCACCCAGGTATGTCTTTTTACTCAGAAAAGGATACTGAACGTTACCATGAATATGAAAGTACAGGTTAAGAAATTCTTGGAGAAAGTTTCTCCTAGATATCATACTGTTCTACAAAATCTCCCTGGAAGTTTCTGAGTGAACAGAATACCTGCCAGTCACCCAACAGGCAACAAACCTCTCTCCTTACACCAGGCAAAGGGCCTGCCCACAAGAGCATGGACTTCATGAAGACTTTCCTAGTCTCTGAGTGCGGTTCTGCACTCAAATGTCTGTCATGTATGGAAAGCAGAAAGTAAAAATGCAAAGTTATACCAAATGAATATTTATTCCAGCTGCTAACTGAGAAGGCGCTTCTTGGTAGGGTAGAAGTATTTTCTACATAGTACTTGAGAGAAAAAGAAGTTTAACCAAGGGTAAGGGTAAAATTGTAGGCTTCAACATAAAAAAAAAAGAGTTTAACCAAAATGATGTCTATTAAGCATAGGTGCAGTTGCCTATGGGTGCCTGTATAGCAATCTTTCCAAAAAATACACTTGCAGTGCATTCCAGAGACCTATTTTGTTTCTCATGTGCCACAGTGAGGCTGAACTATGTTACACAGACAAGAAGATGCTGATAAGAAAATGAGAATTTATTTATGAGATTCAGCTATGTTTAAGTACTATCTTCCTTCTTGCCATGTACATGTTTGTATTTATGGGCTTTGAATATCTTACTTCATCTTGACACTAATTTTGCAAAGTTCATAAACAAATTCCATAGCTGACAAACGAATGTCCAAGTGCATGTCCACAGAGAATGAGGCCCAGTCAGTCTTGGATGCCCAGGTCAGACCCACTGAGCAGCAGAAAATCAGTTAGGAGGTAACACTGAGCAACCCAATATGTGAAATCACTGGGTATATTTTGTGCAACTAATTCAAACAGCCATGGTATTTCCTCTCAGTTGTCTCCTGTAATAACCCTCCTGCCCTGCAAGCACAGAGCAAAGGAAAAAAATTTTCAAGATGCCAAAATTCATAGATTGGTCTCAGGAGAGAACAGAAGGAGTAAAAAACTGTACATGAATAAAATAACTCAAGTGATTTTCATAACGTTATATATTTGAAATGCTTTTTAAATAATAATGAAACAATATTTGGTGGAGCATACTTGAAGCACAATTATACTGTCAATCTTTGTTGGCATGAATAATCACGGACAGATGGGTTCTCATTATAATGAGAGTGATTCTATTTGTTTTCATTGTATAGAAAACTCCGAGGAACAGGCCTGGGAGAACTCCACCAGTTTGGAGGCAACGGCAGATTGGAAAGGGAATTTACTCTTTCTTGGGGATAGTTCTTACTTTCTGGTCTCAGCTGTACCATTTGTGAACTGTGGTTAAGTGTCAAGACTCATCTCACAGGTGTCCTGTAAGCAGCCAATGAGATAAAAAATGAAAAAGGTGCTTTGGGAATGCTAACACTCTCCACAAAGGAAAGTCATTTCAGTGGGAGAACAACACAAATAAATAAACAGCAACAAACACTGCTGACTGGTGACTCTCATAGAAGCTGAAAAAAACAACAGAAATCATCAGAGACTGGGAAGAATAAAGCAAAGACAGAGAATCAACAGGTACACTGTTACTGTTCGATACTAGAAACAAGTTCCAGAGTTCTGTGACACAGCAGAATGGCTATAATTAACAATTACACACTGTCTCACAAATTTGAATATACTCACCATAAAGAAATAATAGAAGTTTAAGGTGATAGATATGCTAGTTACCCTAAGGAAATATTACTATATCAAGCATGATGGTGCACACCTATAATCCCAGCACTTGGGAGGCTGATGTAGGAGGATCATTGTGAGTTCAAGGCCAGCCTGAGATACAAAATGAGCTCCAGACCAGACTGAACTGCACAGTGAGACTCTGCCTCAAAAAGACAAAAAAATAAATAAATAAATAAATCTTACCCATTGTACAGAAAAAAAATCACTGTTCCTTATAAATATGTACCGATATTATATATCCATCAAAAATAATTAATTTATTTTTTAAAAAACCTGTTGGCTGATTTCTATAAATGCTATTCCATTTAAACTAAGTGATAATGTCTAGATTTCATACTGTTAGAAAAAAATTACTAACTGTTCTTTAAAGTAACTTTTGCAAAACTGAAATCTTTGTCCATTTTATGGATGATGATCTGCCTAAAGGAAAACCATGAGAACATGTCACACAAAAGATGCTATCGGTCATATTTGTGGAACACTCACAAACCGTCTCCCTCCCCTCAAAATCCATTCCATGCCTTCCTCTGAGACAGCTGCTGAAAAAGTCAATTACCTCAGCTTTCAAAAGTCCTATTCTTTTACATCGCTAGCTGTTACTCTTTTGCAGGAACACAGGAGACACACAGAGGAGAAGAGGAAAAAACAAAAGCACCACTGGAAATTCTGCTCACACTAGTTGAGTTAAAGCACCTTCCAAATAGTTACTTTACTTTCTGAATTCTCTAATCCACAATATGTCAGTGACCCAGCTTCTCCTATAGCTGATACTTACAGATTAACATGGCAATAATGTATCACATCCTCACGAATCTCAAAGGAATGTAGTACTCTGTACCACATGTTTTTCATGTATCTGCAGCTGTGTGCTAAGTATATTACTGAGTATGTCATCATCATGGGATAAAGCTGTCTCCCATGCTAACTAACACACAGGGTTTTAAATACATCTTTTACATGTGAACAGTGCTTATAATAAATACTGTGATGTCTGGACCTCAGTGAAGCTCTGAAACCACTGCGAGGCTTGAGCATGAGTTTTAGTGTTTAAACAAACACAGAAAGAGTAATCACATACTAAAAAATCATGAGTCATAATATACAAAATACACACAAAAATAGATAATAAATTTTGTGGTACATACAAAAAATATTATACTGACATTAAAAAACAAACAACAACAGACCTAAAGACTCAGAATTAAGTCTTGTTACATACAGGACTGTAATAAATAACAAAAGAGCCTTCACCAAGAATAGGAAATGTTTAATAAGTGACTTGGGCATTACTAGTTAACAACCTCTCTCCCTCAGTCTCCTCCCTCTCTTTCTCTCTGTATACAGTTGATACCTTATTCCAAGCATACAAAACTTAACATTATCATTTATATTTAAATATAATAAAAGCTTTGGAAAACAAAAACCAAACAGAACTGGAAATTTTTCAAGCTTAACAGGTGACATCTTCTTTGTCAAAAAATTCTAATGGAAAAGCAGCACACTTGTCTACATAAAAATTTAACACCTCCCCATGTTTTATTTTGCTTGTTAAAGCAAATAAAAGATTAGTATGCGAGGCAGCTTTTTGTCTCTATAATAAATACTTAAGGTCAACTCAAAAAGGCAAAAGGTTTATTTGGCTCACGGTTTCAGAGTCTCGGGTCCATGGTCAATTGTCCAATTGCCTTTGGACTATAGCAGAACATCATGGTTGGGAGCAAACTGCTTACTTCATGGCAGCTGGAAAGCAAAGACTGAGAGACAGAAAGAAGCCAGGGACCTGCATCTGCTTCAAGGGTATAACTCACTCCTATCCCCACCCCTAAAAGCATTACAGGCTGGGGAACCAGCCTTTCACACACAGGAAACTGGCAATACTTAAAACCAAATGATAGTATTTATGGAAAAGCATTTTTTCCAAATATGACAGGGTTTGTTGGTTAAAAATAAACCTTTTTGACAAAAGAAGCATTATTTCTGAAGACGTAAGCATGTAACGGATAAAAGCACTCCTGAACTTCCTATGGAAAGTCTCTTTAACTAGGCTTTCTCAGCTCCCCAGGATTCAAACCTGTTTTCTCTTCCAGCCACACCTCCAACTTCTTTCCCAGCAAAACTGCATTGCAGTCCTTCACCCTGCAGGAATGATCATCGCCCCATTCTCCCACCTGAAAACTCACCTCTCAGAACAGCTCAAGGGCTAGGGATACTGCCCAGTGAAAGCACACTCACCTAGCAGTTCAACCCCCAGCACTACAAGAAAACAGACAAATTAGGCTTAAGTGTCATTCTCCCAGGACGCTTGCCAGGGGCACCTCTATCATCTTCTCTGTCCAACTCTCTCCAAAAGAACTTTCTGCAGTGACAGAAATGTCCTACATACGTACTCTCCAACAGAGCAGCCCTTAGCCACAGGGGGTTATGAAGCACTTTGTACGTAGCTAGTAGAATTGAGAACATAAGCTGTTTTACTTAATTTCAGTATTAACTGCTGTATGTGGCTAGAGTTCAACAACACAGACACACTTCAGGAAGGTTCTAATTTTGTCTTATTTTTCCTTGTGTCTCTATAGTTTATCAAATTAATAAGTTCAGATATTGTTAGGAACACTAGGCTGAGCACAGTAAGCATATCTCCAATATGAAATAATATTTATTATTATAATAGTCCCTATTTTACAAATAAGAAAATTAAAGAATTAAGCACCCTGCCCCAATCATACTCCCCTAATTAATGTATGGGAAAGGATTCTAACTAAAAGCCACAAAAATGCCAACTTGAAGCATTGTGCTACTGTGTTCTTTGAACTGTTTCCAGCTCTTTGTGATATGAATATGGTAATCTTATAACATACATTTTTCTTAATATTAATGTATCTTTATACAAAATTTTATTGAAGTATAACATACACAGAGACAAGTGCTTAAATAATCAAATGAATCAAATACACCAAAAAAACTACTATTCACATCAGGAAATAGAATATTTTCCTCCCGCAATTCCCCCATCACGTCCTACCTACAGGTAACACTATCCTAACTCATTACACAATAGACTCATTTTGCCTGGTTTTGACCTTGATGAAAAGTGAAATCACACACCACATATACTTTGTAAGATGGAACTATACCACAGCACAGCCACAATACAAGTGATTGCTATACAGAATTCCACTGTAAGAATATACCACAGGGTACTGATCTTTCTTTTACTGAAGGGCACTTGGGTTGCTTCCAACTTGAGGTTAGAAATACTGCACTGGTGTCATGGACATTCTCATATGTCTTCTGAGGCATTTTTATGCCACATTTCTGTAAGTTGTGTAGGAATGGGATTACCAAGTGACAGAGTGTGTAAAGCTTAGCTATTAACAGTATTATGAACCGGTATAACAAAATCACTCCCATCAACAGAGTACGAGGGCTACATTCTTCAGTGTCACCAATACCAGAATTTTTATCTTTTTATTATAGTAATTCTAAGGGTTAGTGGCAGTATGTCACTGTGGTTTTGTTACTTTTATCTGATCACCAATCAGGTTGAGCATCATTCTGTTTATTCCTGGTCTATGTGGTGCATTTCAAGTCTTTTGCCTACATTTCTTCTGTTTTCCTTACTATTACTGTGTTTGTTTCAAAGGAATAATTTCAATATTCTAAATAAAAGATCTTTGTCTCTTGAAAGCATTAAAAATATCTTTCCTAATTCTATCGCTTGTTATTTCCTCCTCAAGGGCTGCCTGACAAACAGAATTTCTCATTTTAATGTAATCTCAAATTTTCTGGTAAGACTGATAGTAATGAGCTGTTTGTATCACACAATGAAACACAATGACATACATTACTCAGTGAATAACTATTTTCTAAATGGCGAGGTCAGAGTGATACCAAAAAATCAGTAAAAAATAATTCAAAGTGAAACATAAACCAATAAATTTTAATCAAATATAGCACTAAAAGTTCATTGAAATGACTTCTGATTCTTTTTAGTGACTAGGTTTAAGAAAATACCACTTATCAAGTTTGGTATAATAAAGACTATTCATAATTATTGAAAAAGCAATTAAAGTAGTATCCTGCCCCCTTCTCCAGTTACATGTCTTTGTGAAGTTGGATTTTCCTCATATACTTTAATTAAAAATGTATCAAAATAAATATATTGTCTTTTATCATGTACAGCTTAAGTCAAACATTTACAAAACTGGCAAAAAACAACTACCATATATTTAGAATAAATTTTTATTTAGAAAATATGGTCCTTTTCCATAAAAATTATTAACATTTTATTATTAAGTAAGTTTTTATTTAAGTATGTGGTTGTTACATCTTAAAAATACATTGAAATTTTTAGCTCAATTTTCATAGTACATACACATGTAACTCTATAATACAGTAAATATCATAAGATAACCTACATAAATATAACCTCTTTAAAATCCACAAAAATCTTTTAATGTATAGCTCAGCATAATGGTAAATGCTTGTAATTTCAGTACTCAGGAAACTGAGACAGGAGTATCTGTGCCAGTCTGAGGCCAGCCTGGGCTATACAGCAAGTTCAAGGTCAGCCTTAATTACAGAGTGAGACCTTGTCTCAAAAAAATATATATATATTTTAATGCGCATATAAAACTCAAGGCCAAAAAGGGAGAGAACTGTTAAGATAGTGATTCTATTACTGAAAGAGAAGTGTTAAAATCCTTAGCTATTAAAAAATAATCTTCAGCTGTGATTATAGATCTGCTGATTTAAGTTGTTGTTTGTTCTGGCTTTACAGTATTACCTAAATATTTAGAATAATGGTTATGGTCTCTAGCTCTAGTAATGATCCTTGCCTCAGCGTCTACTGAGATGGTAATAGCGTAGTTATACTAGCTTTCTTTTGACTGATGTTTTGGATGTATCTTTTCAGCCATTATCTGTTCAATCATTACATGTTTTTCTCTCCTTTAATCCTCCCGCCTCATCTAGATATGCTTACACTAGATATTTTTCATCACATCCCATATATCTCCTATACTCCTTTCTGTTTGGCATTTTTTCTGATACTCTTTTAACGTTCATGTCCATCCTAAACATTAATCTATTTTCTAATTCACTAATTTCTCTCTCCAGCTATATCCAATTTGTACTTAAATCCATTGTTCTGTTCTGAACTTCAGTCCAAATTTTTAGATCCGGGTTTCTGTACTCTACCACAGTTTCCAATTCTGCTCTCTTACAGTTCAGGCTATCATTCATTTCTCCATCTTATTTAATTCCTGAATAGAGTAATCATGGTTATTTCAAAATCTGTATGATAACTCCAAAAAACCTGTGCATATCCCGACACCGGGATCTGTTTCTTTGCTCTCTGTTTCTTTTGCTTTCCAGCCTAATTATTTACTAGAACCTGGAAAATATGCATAAAATGGTAAAGATAATTTAAGCTCTGAAGAATATTATCTTTCTCCAGAGAGGATATATTTCTTCTAGAAGGTAGAGAAGGGAAGATTGCCTTCATCTAGTGAAGGATTGTGCTAGGTTTCTAATTTTTGAGGGCTGGCCTGTTTGCATCTCACTCATATTCTTAGATTATAATCCTGTAGGACTCCCAAATGAGAGCATGATATATTTACCAAAACCCCCTGACTTTTGCTGAACTCTCAGCTATATTTTCATGCTGTAACAGCTAGAGCTTTATCTAGTTTGAACATGAATACACAGCCATCTGGAAAGACTGCCTACCAATGTCAGGCTCCCTTTCCAGGGATCTGGGGCCCATGATCCTTGCTGCACAGCCCCAGTGCCTTCTGGCATAGTTGGGTTTCCGATTATTACTGAGGTGAAGTTCACATGAAATCAGCAAAAGCAAACAATCTGACAGTGTTTAGTTATTGACAGTGCAATGTCCTCTGTCTAGCTGCAGAACACTCCCTCACTCCAAAAGGAAACCCCTGCTGAAGTTAGCAATCTGCTCTTTGAACGAACTAACAACATATGCTGGATGCTTCCTATAAATTGAAGTGAACAATATGTGACCTTCTATACCTCAATTCTTTCACTTAGCATGTCCTTGTAATTCATCCACGTATCAGTACACCATTCCTTTTTTGTGGTTAATAATATTCGATAGTTTTTATACATCACAATTTACTGACCCATTAATCTGCCAATGGGCATCTGGGTTATTTCCACCTTTTGGCTATTGTTAATAGCACTGCTGTGAAAATGTCTGTAATACATCTAGGATTTTACTTTTTTTGAGGTATGTATTACATTGTGTTTTTGTTAAAATTCAAACTTAAAATTTTATTTTGTAAAATTGCATTATAAAAAATTGATCCTGATTGGATAATAACTTATTTTTTAGAGTAAAAAACAAAAACTCAGTTTTAAATAAGTTGGAAATATTTGGAAACTGTTTTTTAAATACCACCTTAGGCCTAAATACAGAACTTGTCTTAGGCCTAAATTCAGAAATAATTAATAGTATAAAAAGCAACTCGACATGACTCAGTGCCATTCGTGGACTGTGGGAAGAGAGAACAGGACCACACCAGGAAGCAAGCCCAGTCTTGGAAACAGAGCCTCACTGGATGCTGCCACAGGGGGACAGCCAGACCCCAGCCCTTTCCAGCATGCAGGCTGGCAAACAAGAAGTACACCCACCCTGTAAGTGGTTGGCTGATTCGGAGAAACACAGGCTGTGATGATAGCTGCAGTGGTGAAATGCAATTGGATGCCTGTGGTGCTTTGGTGTTTCACTGACCTTGCAGGTCTATGGCCAGTGGTCTGATCTTTGGGTCAGAGAACAGCAGTATGCAGTGTGGCACGTAGGGGGGATCTCTTTCTAAGGTTGCAGCCATTGTTAATGCCCTATGGTCTTGTTTTGCAGTCCTATATCATTTTTACTGTTTTGTTGGGTTGGATTTCATTCTCTTTGTTTATGCTAAATCCAATGGCATGAGCAGCTATTTCAAATATAGCAAAATATATTACAGGAGCAATTTTGGATTTACTATTGGCTTGTTTTGAAGTTATTTATGGCATTCATTGTTTTGTTTTTACTGTTTCTATTCTATTCTGTTGTTTGATTTTTACTATGTCCAAAGGTATCTGCAGCTATTTTGAAGACAACAAAAGGCATTATAACTATTGTTGATTTTGTAAGATTTTGAAGTCTTATATCACTTATACTGGTTTGCTCTGATTGGTTTCATCCTCTTTAAAAAATTAAAAATAAAAAAAACTCAAGCTCAGATGCATAGTGGCACAAATTAATTCAAAATTCCCTTTTAAAGGGAATATAAAATATTTAAAGGGAAGGAATATAAAAACAAATAGTTTTCAGTCTTTTTATTTTATTTCTCCAGTTAAAAACATTGTTTCTAGTCTTGCTCCTACACTACAGCAGCTACAAGAACATTGACTACTGAAAATTAGCACTTGACAGTAATGAAATAATTTTCATAAAAGGATTAATAGTTGTACAGAAGCAATCCCGACACCGATTTTAAAACTTGAGCTCAAAAACTGAGCTTAAGAATTCTGAAAACTGCCCTCCCCGGTAAGCAGCGGCAGTGTGGCCGACTGCACCCCTTCCAGGGGGAGAACCAGCAGTGTCTCCTGAGATCCACGCCATGTTGGAACTTAGGACACTGGGAAGCCAAGCAAGCACCTGCCCACCCTGGTAAGCAGTGGCGGTAGGGCAGACTGCAGCCCTTCCAGGGGGAGAACCAGCAGTGTCTCCTGAGATCCACGCCATGTTGGAACTGAGGACGCTGTGAAAACAAATGACCATCCTGCCTCCCTGCTAAGCAATAGTGAACCTACTGCTACATGGCCTAGAGTCAGACATCCCCCTTCCCCTATCCTCCTTCTCCTCCCCACCCCACCCCCCGCCTCCTCCCACTAGTAAATGGGAACCAGCATCTCCTGGGAGGTTGACCATAGCAAATAAGGAGGACTTCCTTCTGCCATTTCTTTGAAGGCAAATATTTTTATTACTGTTTTGCTCTTTTCTGGTTAATGGTACTGCTCTATTCAATATGCTGTTTTGGTAAGTTCTATAGTGTTCTATATTTCATCTCATTTAGATATACGTGATTGAAAGAACAACTATTATAAAGATAACAAAATATACTGTGATACCTATTACTGTTATCCCGGTAACCTGCTGTGAAGTTCTGTACCAATTTCACTGTACAATCTTAGTTGGCTTTATTACGACTTGTTCTGCTATACACTTTTGAAATAAAATTTAAAAAAAAAAGAATTCTGAAAACTAAATGTAAAATGTGAGCCATTACAGTTTAAGAAGGTGAAACGAGAGTACAAAAATAGACTTTGTTAACAAAAAGAAAGACAGTTACAGGGCTGTACCATTTTACTCTGGTTCACTGCTACAAGTCTAGATATGGGAAGTACAACAAAGGAATTACAAACATAAAACTCTGATTTCAGTTTATTTTATTACTTACCTATGTGCTCCCAATAATCACAGAGACTTGATTTGGAAACATAGTAGTGAACTTTGTTGATTTTTATGAAATTCCATTTTAATATAAATAAATCAATCTCAAGTGCCTTTTGATGTCTTAAACTGAAAGTCTTGGTAATCACAAAGCTCTGAGCTTATAGGCTTGAAATCAAGAAAACATTTCTATTTTAGTATTAATCTGTCAGCAATATCCTTGTAAAAAAAATTCTTTAGGAAAACAAAAATATATTTATAATATTATCTGTCATGTTTAATAGATTAAACTTTAATTTTCATGTTCTCAGGGACCTGTACACACAGAGATTAGATTAGGAAAGCATCCCTAACCTGGACATTCAAGATTGTTGGATAAGAGCAAAGCATTGGGCCAGGGATCTAGGAACGTCCCAGGCTTGCTCTTCTTTAAAAGGAGAAAGGTAACAATGGCCTTGTCCCAAGGGATTTGGAGTTTCCCTTCTTTCCTACTTAAGTCCCTGTCTTCGGTGCTAGTGACCAGCTAACCCATGCCCTGGACCCACTGGTTACAGCTACCCATCTGCAATCTTCCTGCAGCAAACACGCAGGCAGTGGCTCCTCGCTAAGGCTCACTCCAGGCTGCACTCTCAGGATGCACAAGCCCATCTGCTCTGTCTCAAAACAGCTGGAACTCTCTGCATGGTACCACAATGGCAAAAGTTTCTACGAGCCAGGGAGTCTACCAGGAGCCCAGAGCAACCTCCCTTATCCTAGACACGATTGTTCTCTTCAGTCTAAAGCCACAGAATCTCCTTCTCATAATTCTCCTGGCAAACTCAAGTTCCCACAAATTATTGTCCGATGAATTCACTTTTCAATACTCAGAATATTAGGGTGCAGAGGCCCCCTTCTCCTCTACCACCCTAACAGAATCACATACAGAAAGGTAATCGTATTGCTATAGAATGAAGTAACAAAGAGGAACCACAAGCAAGTGAAACCACCCTAAAATATTAACAGCCCCCCCCCTCCATCTTTCCCTCCATCCACCCCATGGCACAAGATTTCATTCAGGTGCCAGGCACCCGGCACCAGCTTCTCAGGATCAGTACTCCAGAGGGGAGCAGAAATAACCAAGGTAATGCTTGACCTTCCACTTTCCAACATCTCAGCGGACACAGCAAATGTGTGATCAGGAAAAGGCTGTCTTGTCATGCCCCACACACTCCATCCACAGAAGCTGTAGGAAAGAACAAATCCCAGCTGCTGAGCAAGCAGAAGGGGGAAGCAGGCCTGAGTTGCTTCCAGTCACAGCAAAATGAGCTCTGCAAAGGCACAGGCCTGGGAAAACAGGGAAGGGGCCAGCGCTGCCACTTTTTTGGCTGTGAGCCTCATACAACCCTGGAGATTCCTAGAGATAACAAGAGCAACTGGAGGCATTGTCAGTCTAGGTCAGGATGCAAGATAATTCATTTTAACTCCAAGTAAAACACAGAGCCAAGGGAAACCCATATGATAACTATAAAAAGGAAAAAGGCCATGAACCATGTTGACCCTCCCCAGCACTGGGCTGGGGAGCAGTGAGTTGGAGGTGACACAGTTGGCGTGATATCCACGTTCTTCCTAGTATCACACAGCCATTCAACCATCACAGCAACTAATAGAGTCCCTCAGGGGCTGTAAAGCAACACAGTGAAAAGTGATTTTAAGTCAGACTTTTTCTCATTATTTCCCTAGGCCTCAAAAATATATATATCTCTAATTTTAGGGTACTTCTTAGAAGCAAATTAAATCATAAAATGATGGAAAATAAGTCTTTATAGAGCTTCTGCAAAGTTAAAACAAAACAGTCACTAGAGTGCAAGCTGAATGAAGGCAGGCACTGTGTCTATAATGTCTCACCACTGGCAGCCCAGCCAAAGCAAACTGAAGACAACCCAAAATATATGTTGTAATGACTTGTTTTATACGTCGGCTTGGTCAAGTTATGGTATCCCAAGACCAACCAAGATGTTACACATGGAGGTATATTTTATATGTGGTTAACATTTATGATCAGTTGACTTTAATAAAACAGAAGATCTTCCAAAACTGAGTAGGTCTCATCCAATCAATGAAAGGCCTTATGAGCAAAGACAGAAGCTTCCCAATTTGGAAGGCCTTCTGCCCCAAGACAGGAGGACAGAAACCCTACCAAGTTTTCAGCCTAAGTGGCCTGCAGACAGTGGACTCAGAGCTGCAACATGTATTCCTACCTAAATTTCTTTCAGCCTCAGATCTGCTGCCATCGCAATTGTGTAATTCCAATAACTGAATAAACAGATAAGCATACATATGTATTCAATTTTCCCAAAGAACCCTACCATAAGCATGCAATGAATAAACATAGGGCACACAAAACAGCATCACACCAGTAAGTAACAAGTTCACTGTAGACACACAACTTAACTGACAGCCTTATCTTTCTTTTCATTTATGTAATTCTGCACTGCACAAAAAGCATGCCCTTTATTTTTGGTGTACTATGTATCTCATATTGTAGTTATTAAAAAGTCATAACTTTTACATTCTGCTTACTGTGAGTCGAGAATGATCTGACAAGATAATCTTATTTTAAACTCTAGAAGCAACCTATGAAAGAAACTAGATAATATTCCTGTTGTACAGAAGAGGAAATCAGCATTGTAATTTCTAAATTGCCACATTACTATATAACAAATCCAAACTCTCAGTGGTTTATGTACTTCTGGAAGACAATACTATACCTTAGAGCTACAATCTAAAGGAAGAGAAGTTTAATTTGGCTTGTGGTTTTGGTGATTCAGTCCATAACCGTTCTGCTCAAAGACAGAAACAGCATACTGGAAAAGTATGGTGGGGCAAAGTTGTGTAGTTCACACCAGCAGGAAACAGAGCGAGTGAATCATGTCAGAGAAAAAGGGGCCAGGGACCATATATAGTATCCAAGGTTATGCCTCCATTATCTACCGAGACACAGCAGAGTGGTCTACTAATCTGTAGGTGTTTCTTAATCAAATGAGGTTGACATCAGAATTAAAGGTCACAGATTATAACCACAAATATTTATATTTCTCCCACATGATCTGAAACTCATTTGGATCCAGAATGTATGGCTATGGGGATCCAAGATATAGCGAATCTGCAAGCATCTTCTTGAATCCCTCCTGCTAACGTTTCACTAGCCAAAGCAAGTCACAGGTGAGTATCAGTTTTCTATTATGGGACAAAACACCTAACACCCACAACTTAAGGGCGGAAGAGTTTACTTTGGCTCATGGTTTCCAAGGTTTCAATCCATGGTCATCGGGTTCCAAGGCAAAACCAACATGATAGAAGGGTGTGGTGGGACAAAGCTGCTCAACATGACAGCCAGGAAGCAGTGAAACAGGGAAGAG
Source organism: Cavia porcellus (assembly GCF_034190915.1). Taxonomy (NCBI): domain Eukaryota; kingdom Metazoa; phylum Chordata; class Mammalia; order Rodentia; family Caviidae; genus Cavia; species Cavia porcellus. The sequence goes on along the minus strand of NW_026947504.1, from coordinate 35,650,575 downwards.
GTAGAATAGACACAAGGTCTTCAAAGGATGCCCCCAATGACTCGCCTTTCCCTAAGAGCATATTCCTCTGTGAACATTAATGCCCTGATGAGCATAGCTTCCCCATGATCTAATGACCTTCAAAAGGGCCCACTTCTGAACCCATGAGACTTCAGGAGACATTTTAGATCTAAACCAGAAGATAGACCAGGACCAAAGTCAAGAAAGTATGTTCTACTAAGCACAAGGCCTTGGCCACAGTGCATAACTCTGTAACACAGTATGAAACTTGGGATCAATTATTCAATCTCCCACCAAAAATTTGTCCACAGTCACAGAGCAGCTAGTCAAAACCAGGACCCAGGTCAGTTTGACTCCAGGCCTCTTTCCCTAATTATTTTAATTCTTGTCAACAAATATCCATTAAAGAGCAATCAATCTTGACCCCTCTAGTAGGAGCTGCCGCAATTACTTGTATACTTCTCTTAGCCAACTATGGCCCATCGGGCGTACCACTCTCTCTCTTTCATGCTCTCCCCAGCTCGCCCCAATTCCACAGGCAATAATACTCCGGGATGACTAACAGGTACACCCTCCTTCAAATGTGCTGAGGCCATCACTGTCTACCACCTCCTCCAACAGAGCAAGAAAAGTTGTTCTTCATTCTGCTGTAGACAGTAGCAGAACTAGGTAGAATCATATTAGGGGGAAAAGGCAGAGCTTCAAAATCACTGAACTAAACTAAAACTCATGGGACTTATGAAACTCTCCTATCAGTATATGAAGGGGTAGAAAGATTTTAAATATGTGAGATCCTTTTCCTACTGAAATTATTGATTATTGCCTTATATTTTGAGCCCTCTACATTTCATTCTAGCTTTGGTTCATACTAGCACAATTTTAAACCTGTAGTTAGAACTGCTATGAAGTTCTGTTATGGATGTTCAACTTTATTCCTAGCCTGAAAGAAGACGACAAAAGCAGGGACAGCTTTCTCCCTCATTACGCTACTTTTCCCTTTCACAAGCCAAGCCAGTGATAAGCCATCCATGTAACCCACTTCTGGGAAATTCTTTCCTCTACCTCCAAGAAAAACAGTAAGAAAACATCTCAAGACTACTCATGGTCAATTCTGCCTGGAAAACCTCTACTTCTAGCAGATAAAACACTGTTATATTTTTCATAGGATATCTCAAATTTAATGGACAATTTCAGTGTTGGACATATTTCATTCACTACCTGAGGCTAAAGAAGTTCTGCTGAAGCAGAAAAAATGAAAGACCACCCCCATGCCCATTTTTATTTTCTTGAAAAACTTCTCACATAGTAAGACATGGCTCAAAACTAACCTGGACCTTTAGAATAAAGCTCTGTACCACCTGAGATTCCACCTGCTCCCCTTCCTCACTTTCACACCACACACCACAGTCTCCTCGGGATTCTCCCCTCTCCTCCCAGCTTCTGCATCCACCTCCTCTGTCCAGCCTTTCTGTCCCCAGCTCACCAGAGCTTTCATCACAGAACACTTGCCGTATCCTATACCTCTCATCCTCACAAATACACAGCTGTTCATCTCTCAGGAAGGCAGGGGCTGCATATGACTGGACCACTGGGAGAGCCACTAAGATAGACCAGATGGCCAGCCTACCCGTGACAGCCACCAAGATAGACAAAGTGGCAAGCCTACCCCTGACAGCCACCAAGATAGACCAAGTGGCCAGCCTACCCCTGACAGCCACCAAGATAGACCAAGTGGCCAGCCTACCCCCCTGACAGCCACCAAGATAGACCAAGTGGCCAGTCTATCCCTGACAGTCACCAAGATAGACCAGATGGCCAGCCTACCTTTGAGAGGCACCACGATAGACCAGGTGGCCAACCTACCCCTGACAGCCACCAAGATAGACCAGGTGGCCAGCCTACCCCTGACAGCCACCAAGATAGACCAGGTGGCCAGCCTACCCCTGACAGCCACCAAGATAGACAAGGTGGCTAGCCTACCTCTGAGAGCAAGCAAGTGCCAAGAAGCGCTGTGGTTGAGTTCACTTGAGTTCCCAGACTCTCTTCCAACCCAGCATTCATCATGACTTCCCGCCCTCATTCACGCTGACCTGACCAAAGCTTCCTAGCACTTTTTAACTGCAGCAAGGGCATTCGCTCCTCAATGCCTGTGTTCGGTCAGGCTCTCAGCCCGGAGGGACACTGCTACCTTTTCTATGCACAGAAATACTTGTCACAGGCTAAGCTCAGGTGCTGGGCTTCAGGCCTTGTCAGATTTCATCTACTGAAATAATTTTATCTCTGTTAGAAACTGATTCCTAGGAATTGGACTACTGTTTAACTGGCTGTCTCTTCCATAATAGAGAACTTAAAAGCAGAGTTTTTGTCACTTCCCTTTTGTATGTTTCTGGAGCATGAGACAGCTTTAAAGACATCAATAATTAAAAATTGTAGAACCACATCTCATAGGCCACTACAAAATCTATATACTATGCTTCTATCTACTTTAACCAAAAGTAACGTTATGCTTTATATGCTGTATATTTAAAAGCTTTAGAAGAAAAATCTGATTACTACAGCACCTGCTTAGATCCCACTAATGTAACGCACTCTTGATTGTGTGCTATCTTTCTGCACACTCACTCTAGGGAAGCAGGAATCTAATCAACTGACAGTAGAATACCGTTTATTCCTTTGTTCCCAAAAGACCCTCAGATACACACCAAAATAAAAAGGCTTTAATGTTCTTTTGAAAATAATATCTTAGAAGTACAGAACTGTTATTTCAACACCTCCACTGATATATCTCTACATCAAATTACATTTTATACAGCAAATTATACTATGTCAGTTCTGTGCACTTTTATAAAGATGATTTGTGGGAGTCAGACAAAAACTTTAAGTACTGCAAAGATGACTGACAAACTGTTCATTCAAGAAGATAATTCAGGATACATAATATTCACGTTTGGGTTTTTTTAATGTTACAGAGAGAAACCAGAGTTAGACAATAAAGTGTCTGTGCTTGCCTCCCCACTACCCATGACTAAGTTTATGCGATTAAAACGTGAAGGGGAATTTACCTAATTAAAATTAAGCACAAGTGGTCTTATTTAATTAGCTCTCTCCTTCACACTCATGGGGCCCGTAACTAAATGCCTTCGTGCCGGCTCTTATGCACAGCTGTCATCTTAATGGAAGGCGACTTCAATAAATCCAGCAAATTTCTGTCCACCATCGGTTGTTAATCCATGTCAACCTCATTAAACAACCAGAAAAGCTATTAAGAACTTGTTGGCACTTTAATTTTCCTAAATAATTTTAAGTGATTTTTTTATTACTCATTTGATATTAATACCACCTTCTCTTAATAACAAAGTAAAACAAAATGAACCATCATAAACGCACACTAATTTTAAGACCATACTTTTTGGAAACATTAGATGTTTGCCTTCAATAGCTGGTGTATAATTTGACTATTAGGAAGCACATGATAATGAGACACTGAAGAGAATTTGCACCTTTGGGACTACAGGAGGAGGGATAGACAGTGTCCAAGCTGGTGCAGGTCAGCAATCAAAGCAAAGCCCTGTTAGTTCAGACAGGACCCAAACCATGCTTTGCCCTCAAGGAAAAGGAGCAAAGTAGCTCTCATCTCACTGTCCTCTTAGCTTTTAAAAAAAAAAGCTAAAGGAAAAAAAAAAGAATGAAACTATTTCTTTTGTAATTCATTACATGGGGGAATCAATCTTCCTAATAAAACACATCCTGCCTGACAAGACGAATTTGATGCTAGTGTATTTTTTAATAGAAGATAATGTGTGTTTTTAATAGGAAAAACCACCATCCACTAGAGATCTCATTTGCTCTTCTACTAATACTCACTAATCTTAATTTCCATACTTTCCCATTCTTTGCCAGTGCCCAATGCACAGGAATTACTCTAGATAACACAGAGAGTTAGTTCTGTGACAGCGTTCCTGGGCCCCACTTCCAATGATTAAAACTGCAACCCTCCAGCCAACCAGGATCTGCACTGACCACAGATACAGTGCCAGACAGAAAGGATCTGAGCTAGCTCAGCCCACCATCCCCACAAATGTGCTGCAGCAGCTCCCTCACCTTTATTTTCTGTACCTTTGTCCTTAAATTACCAAATGACATGGCTTAACATCAGCAAAATAAATTCAGTCCGCTGGGACTTGACACTAGCTAGGTACAGCAGAGCCCTACACCTCTGTACTGCGTAACAGGACACAGGATCACTTTCCGATCTTTTCAAGAACAAAAAGGTAAGCAGAAATTCAGAAAATAAAGACTGGTCCAAAACTATACACATCGGGACAAGAAGGTGTAGACTCATGTTGCCTAGCTTTGCATGCTAAGCACAACTACAAATTCTGGAAATAAAGCAAAAGTCAAAAAAGGAGAATTCTGAAGGATGAAGAGGATGCTGGAATGGTCAGAGACTCTACACCTGTATTCATTAGAAACCTGCAACAAAAAGAAAGTTTCCTGTCCCCAGCCTGACCCTCTCTCTGCCTCTGGACTGCCATAGGTAGAGCAGTTTTCCTCCACCATGCCCACTCCACGCCATTTCTACCTTGGAATCAGCCAACTACGGACTTTTGAACCTATCAGCCAAAATAGACGTTTTTCTCCTTTCAGTTATCCATGTCAGGCACTTTGTCCCAGCAATGGAAAAGTGGCTGATACATTCACAGGCAGAGGAATGAAACTAGACCTCTATTTCTTACTGGATATGACATCAATCCAAAATGCATCAATATCTTAACCTAAAACTACGAAACTATTAGAAGAAAACATAAGGGAAACACTTCAGGACATTAGCAGTGGCAAGTTTTGTTGCTGTTGTTGTTTTAACAAGATCTCAAAAGCACAGGCAACAAATGAGGATACAACAAAAGAAGTTTCTGCACAGAAAAAGAAGCAACATGGTGAAGAGACAATCTATAGAACATGATTTTGAAAAATCTCCTAGAAATAATACATGAGTTCAGGCAAAGTCACATGACACAAGAGTAATATGGCACATAATTACCAATCACATTTCTACATGCTACAATAAAAAACACATAGAAGCCAACATGTAACATAAAAGATATATAATCTCTCCAGAGAAAATGAGATACTTGAATGCAAGCTTAACAAAACTGTACTGGATTTTTCTGCTAAAATTTACAAAATATTGATAAAAGTAATCAAAGAATATCGAAGTAAATGGGAAATTATATCATTTTCATAGCCCAAAAAATTCAACATGGTGAAAAATGTCAGTTCTCTCCAAACACACCCAATGCAATCACCATTAAAATCTTCAACAAGATTTCTGTGTGTTTAATTTTTATAGACATAAACAAGGTCATTTATAATTTATCTTAAACAGAAAGAAAGCTAAAAATTCACCAAAGCTAAAAAATTCAAATATAACAGTAATAACTACCTAAGACTTATTCTATGACAATAAAAAGTTTGGTATTCACAAAGGAATAGACACATATCAATGTAACACCATACAGAACACAGAAATTGATTCTTAAAATATACCAAAATGATATTTGACAATGACACAGAAGCAATTCAAGGGAAAGCAGACAGTCTTTCCAACAAATGGTCCTGGACCAAACTTCACAGGCAGAAAAACAACCTAAACTTAACACCTGGCACTTTAGAGCAAAAATTAACTCAAGTAGGATACTGGATTTAACATGAAACTTTATTTTAAAAATCATAGGAGAAAACCTTTACATACTTGGCATAAGTAAAGAGTTCTTAGGCTTTCTTCCTAAAGTATAATTCATAAAACTAATAGTTTGAACTCCATCAAAACTAAACCCTTTTGTTCTGTGGAAGACCCTGTAAAGAGAATGAAAAAAAAAAAAAAACAAGCTGCACCTTAAGAGAATGTATTTGAAAATCATAAATTTGAAAATAAATCAATGTTTGGGTTATACAGAGAAATCTAGGAAGTCAACACTAAGTACTTGAGAAATAGTCAAAAGACACCAACAGACTCTTCTGCAGTACCCATATGCAGGTGACAAAAGAGCACGCAACATTCAGCAATTTGATTTCTACTTTAGGAAAACAGAAATCAAAACCAGTTTGACATAACTTAGCAGAATGGCAAAAATAAAAAGTACTGACAATACCAAAAGCTGCTAAGAATGTGAAGAAACTGCATCACTCCCACACTGTGGGTGAAAATGTAAACTGGTACAGTCACATCGACACAGCTTGGTGCTTTTAAAAATCTACACGTGCATTACCATACAAGCCAGAAACTGCACTCTTAGGTGTTCATCCCGGAGAAGGAATATTCACAGAAAAATCCACGCGTGAATTTTAAATGCTCAATTAAGACCCGCCATCCAAATTCCTATGCTGAACTCCTAAATTTCTGTTAAGTCGCTTTGTCTATGGTACTTCTTATGACAGCCTCACCAACACAAGGCATGTTCCAAGCAGCTTTATTTGTAATAGGCCAAAATAAAGATAATCTTTTAAAAAGTATGGCACATCCATACTACAAATGCTACTTAACTGGCAAAGGGAACAAATTATTAATACATACAACCTGGGGAACTGTTCAGGGCATTGTGCTGAGTGAAAAAAGTCAATCGTAAGGTTATATACTATTGTCCTGCATTTCTTTTGTCTTGAAAGGACAATACTGAGGAAACGGAGAACAGGTCAGTGGTGGTCAGGAGCAAGGATGATGTGGAAGGAAGGGTGAGGGGTAAGGGGGCTTGGTTTGTGAAAGGTCAGGTCACTCAAAAAACCCTGGTGGGGATAGAACCTCAGAGCCTTGGCTGTGGCCATGATACATGAAACTACACATTTGGCAAAATGGCACAGAACACACACACACACACACACACACATACACACACAAACACACAGATGAGTACAGGTAAAACTGAGGGACTCTAATCAAGATTCATAGATTCCATCAATGACCACATCCTGGCTGTGGTACTGGCCTAAAATTTCGTAAGATATTATTGAAGAAAACTGGGTTAAAGGGCAAGAAAGATCCTAGAGAAAAAACTGATTGCCTGGAAAAGTAAAACTGAGACGTTGTCTTTGCCCTAGTGATGTGGTTATGGTATGGGCTGAACAAGAAAATGGGAGTGAAAGGAATCTGAATTCTTTCCCAAATAGAAAGCATACATCTTCTTCAAACCTGCGTTGTTTTGTTTTTATTCTTCTTAACCATTCATATGGCAGGCAAATATAGTAACTGGTCGCTACTTGAGAGACCAAGGGCTGCACCCAGATCGATCACATATTTGATCAAAGATGGTACCATACGTAGCACCTCTTGGGAAATCGTAATTTAATGCCAAGACTCTTAGCTTCATACACAGCACTGTGTTTTTAATGTCTAAAATAAAATATGATGTCTCCACAGTGGTTTTTATTTTGCTTTTTTTTATTTAAAGTGATAAAGCCTCTGTGGCATTCAAACTGAAAAAGAAAGTTCCGGTATAATTTTGCTAACATTCAAATGCATTGCAAGCCCTAATGTGGCACTCGGATGGTACTCTCTAAACTCCACCTTTCGTCTTCCTTAAAGAGATCATGTTTGCAATCAGCAAGGAAGAAGGAGCTCACTATCAACTACGGCTTTTCATGACAACCAGAGAAATAACACTACCTTTGGTGGCATCAGGATGGAAAGACCTGTTACTAGATAAAGAGCAGAGTTCTAGCCTCAAACAAAGTCCTATCATAAGGACACCCCATGCTCTGCTCTAATGAAGCTGACTCAGAAAAAGGTATTTAAATTTTGATATTGCTTTCAACAATGTCTCATTAATCACCTATAAAACTCATTAGAACCAAGCCAACCAAGCCAACTGATTTACTCTCCCTCAAGCCAAGGCCAACTTCGTGGTCAGGGAACGTAAACATTCACAAAGGTCCCAAAATTTGACTTAATGCCTTCCTACGGTGGTATGGAAAATCTTACTAAATTTTTAACATAAGACTCGACATTTTCATTTCATACCAGGTCCTGCATATTATTGAATTGTTTCTGCCTCAAACACATTTCATGCTGTCCTCTTTCACCCTCCCACAACAGAACTTCAACCCATTCTTTTTTTTAGTAGTAAGTGTTTGGAATACATGCTGCTCATCTTAGGGAGTGAGTACATGCACGTAATGTATCTTGTTTCTTTTTATTCCCCTTCTCTTATCTCTAGATTCCCTACAGAATGCCTTTGAAGGCACTGCTATGTGTTGGAGTCTACGAGTTGGTTAATTTAAATCCAATAAAAATCATAATTCTTCCCTCACCATCTCAGCCTAATATATTGTATCATTTATTACTCACAAAATTACTCTGGTAATCAATCACACGCTGCTCAGAGACACTGCTGATAAAATGTTAACTATGTTTTCTTTCAGCCTCTGCCTTTTCACATCTCTTTGTTCTGAATTTCAAACAGATTAAAATTAATCAAGGGCAGAGAAAATGGCCCACATAACATTTCCCACCAGCACTTCCTATCGAAGCAGAATGTTCTATGGCTTTACTGTCTCACAGAGCAGGCAACCGCTGGCACAGCGCATGAGCGCTGGAAATGTAGCTGGTGGACTGAACTTTATTGTATTTAACTTTTTAAGGTTGTTATTAACATAGGATAATTGTTCATAGCAGTGGGGTAGAGTGCAACACATGCACAGAGCATGCACGGATCAAATAGAAGTGATGGGATTTGCAGTTCCTCTCTTCGGGATCTGCAAAAACAAACCATAGATTTTGTGAATGTAGTCACCACTCTGTACTGCAGGCCACCAGAATATATTCCTCCTACCCAACTGTGTCTTGGTATCTCTTATGTAACTTCCCTCTCTTTTCCCTACCAGCCTCTAGCAATTACTAGCCTATAATCAGGTAAAGTTTTCTATAATTTCCACAAATGAGAGAGAACATGTTATGCATCTTTGAGTCTGGTTTATTTCACTTAATATATGTCCTGTAGATCCATCTGTTTTACTGTAAATAACAGGATTTAATTCTTTCTGTGGCTCCATATAGTTCACTGGCCACAAACACATTTCATATATTTTCTTAATCCAGTCCTCTGTTCATGAGCACCAAGGTTGATTTCATATCTCACATGTTATGATCCAGCTATCCCACCTCTGGGTATACATTCAAAAGAAACAAAATCAGTGTACCAAAGAGATATCGTTCTTTGCTTTAGTTTAATTTAAATTTCTACCTGTGCCAGTAGCTACGGAATGCATAGCACAGGTCTACTGTCATGTGGTCTGCTGCAGACAGGTGCACAATAAATAATTCAGGCTTTGTTATTTAATTTTCAAGAACTTAACTCTCACCTTCATGGATCAATAGGAGGTCAGGCAAATTTTAAGGGCAAAAGTTTTTGTTAAGTTATAAACTAATTGTTCCTTCTGCTCAAACTATTTCTAATAGATACACATTTATAAATATTATTTAATTTAAAAGGATTCGTGCTATTCTCTTAACTGCCTGAACTAACATTGAGGAGTCATAGAGTTCTAAACACTAGAAACTTGTCTCTAATGTTCTTTGTATTACAGCACTCTTCAGAATATTTTTGTATACTCTGAAACCCCAACAGAAGCCTACTTCATTAGTGTGCAAATTAGAAAAAAATTCAAATAAACATGCCACTATATCAACCTAATGGAAAAAATACTTTTATGATGCATATTATCTCATGATGTGGAATTTCTCATGATACGTAATCTCTCATGATGCATATTGTCTTCTGACTGGGCTGCAATCTTGCAGGGCCCATGAAACTGTGCTGTAAGGGTGTCCCATTTGGATTTGGTAACTCGGAATTGTTTGCACATTTGACTAGCTCAATGCTTTAAATTTTTAAATAATGTTTTCATTTTTTAAAAAACTGTGATCCCTAAAAATTTTGCATAATTATTGGTACCATCTGATGGCTTGATACATTATACCCCTGTATAAAGTTTAAATCGGGGTAAACATGTAATGTATTGTGTCAAATAGTAATCATTTTTTTATAGTGAAAACTTTAAAAATCCTTTCATCTAGCTTCAAATAAAGTATAGTCCATTATCATCAGCTCTATGGGATCTGGGAAGCCTAAATACACAGCTGGGGCCACCTACATATATGGAGATGAGCTTTTCTTCCTCCCTTTTTTCTCCAAACTTAGCATCCATGAGGCTGGCCTTCAGCCACTGTGAATGGATGATTTTAGGAACACCAAACTGACAGATGGATTTTAGACTCTTTGAAATACGTTCTTCTCTTAAACCTTTTTTTCTGCTTTATCATAGGTGCTTTTTTATTACTACAGGACTGCGGCCTCAAATGTTGGCATTAATCATAAATTAATTCACTGACTTCAGTGTACATCCAAGAACTTTTGTATTTGAACATTAAGCTCCATAAACAGCTGTCAGATGGTTACCTTCTTGTTGTTCCCACAAGACAAAGAAGTGAACTCTGGTCTGTCTTCCTTCCAGTCCCATCATGTGGTCCCCACTGTGAACTGTGAAGTGTCTAAGGAGTTTTTCTAAAACAAATTACTTCTCAAAGGTCTCATCTCTAACACTGCACATTGGGAGCTGAGGATTCAACATATTAATCTGGAAGAAACACAACCCAATTCATAACTGAGATAGAGATGAAGAGAAAAGTTAAATAGAAAAGAGCGCCCTGAAAAACTCTGAAGAGCCAAATGATACAACCTCGTGTTCTCATGACAACAAACTTACACTAGGTGCCTGCTGCTCATCATTAAAAAACAAGGTGTGTGAACTACTGGGATAGGGGAAAGGAAAAACGGAAGAAAGGAAAAGATTATATGTATGTGGTTGGTAAACAGATCTTTTATGAAACTCTGTATCATTTTCTATCCTTGTTTTGCTTTTTAAAATTAAAAAATACACAAAGTGTGACTTACTTGTTATATACGTAGACTCACAAATCCTTAGCAAAGACCAAACAGCATCTATCTAGATCCTAGCTTCGAAAATTTTTCCTTTGAATTACAAACTTTTGCAAATGTGCACATGGTAAAAACCAAGCCTCACAATTTGATGGAAATAATTATAATCATGTTCTATTCATATGGAAAGTCTGTTTAACCTGTCTTCTCACTTAGTCAGCTATAGCTGTAAAAATCATGTGGATGGCATCTCAATATTCACACAGTTTCTCTCTGAGGTTTTAGAAACTCAAACGCTCCAGGGAACCAGCAAAGCCCAGATTCTCTTGTTTTATGGAACACTTCTGTTCCTGTATTTCAGAAAGAGTTCCAGAATTATTCATTTTCGGACCCTAAAACTGCCAGACAGACCAAAGCTGACAGAAGCATGCATAATGAAACCATAACACAGCCTATACCTGGTAGCTTCAAGATGCTTCTAACATAAAACGAATTAGTTGACCAGCCCTCTACCTTCAGCGCTCAGGAAAACATTGTCATTGTTTTCTTCATTATTTACAATCTACGTCTGCCTTGTGTCATCTTCTGCATTAATCTGGGCATTGGCAGAATCCTTAAAGATTTCCTCAAACTCTCATGTGCCAGAAGTGATTTCTGTCTTGCTTTTGCTGTTCTTTCTCCCTACATGAATAACTAGAGTCCAGTAACTAATAAAAACCTCCTTAATTTTCTCTCTAGTTAGGACGCTTCATTCTGATGGTAGCTTTATTGCATCAAATGTATACCCAAAAATCTTTAGAGGCTCTCAACTGCCCACTGGAGTCCAAATTTCTCACCTGATCTTTAAACACTCTCTATAACTCAAAATGAACCCTCTAAGATTATTTCGTGCTACTCCTGTTCCCCAGACACACAGAACACAGTCACTTCCTGGGCACATTGCAGGATGACCTTGCTTCAAGATACTTGCTGATGCTTCGCCTCCCCCAAGGAATACCTACCACCCTCACCCACCCAGGCCACACCCACCACCTCACACCGAATAGCTGTGATTCCTGCTATGATGCCCTCTCTGATCTTCCCTAGATGGGAGTAGGCTCTCCTTCCTGTGAACTCTCGCCGACCCCAAGGGCTTTGCTCCTGTGGCCTTGATTACTGTCTGCCTCGTGTTATGGTCATGGTCATGTACATCAAGTTCACTGCAAGACATTAAGCTCCTCACTCAGGTCCCTCAAATGTCTGGACAATGTCTTTTACAACATAGAAACGAGGAGAAAAGGAACACTGTGGGTAAGAATAAGAGAAAGAGAAAAGCCAGGAAGGAGAAAATAAATTCCAAAAGCCTGTCATCCAACCATTTTGGCCAATTCCAAACACACTCTCAAATAAATTAAGAGAAGAATGAACTCACAGCGATCTTCATTGCAAGCAAAGATGAAAGAACAAAATAGCACAAACTTTTCCACTAATTTGGGTAAATCTTAGGTACATTTTGCTACAAAATGTTAGGCCGCTTTGGACTGAAATATTTTTTTACAGTGCGTTGTTGCAAAAGAATAACCTCAGCTGTGTCTCCGTGCCCTTGACCTTTACATTTGCTTTGCCTAGAAGGCCACCCATTTCTATGGACCTGCTAAATATTAAGGAGACTGCAGTAGCTCAAGGGCTAGCTCCCTCAGGAAGCCATCTGAATACCACACGCCACGCCTCAATGCCAGCCTATACAGTCCGCTCTCTCAGGACATTACATCTTAAGCATTCTCCATGCTGAGCTTTTCCTAGGCCCTAGGAATACAGACAATGAAACAACCTCTCTGCTGTGGTTTGATTATGGTTCTTTCCCCAAAATGTTCCTACTGATATTGTGTCATTGCAGTAATATTGAGAGGCGAGACCTTAAAAGGGTGATTAAGTTAACAGACATTCATGCTACATGCCTGGGACTAGACTAGTGACCCAGAGAATGAACAGTTATGTCCTGGGAGAGGAAATGCCCACTGCCCCTCCTGACTTCTACCATGTTAGGACACTATGGTCTCACCAGATGCAGCTTCAAGACCTTGAACTTTCAACTTCTAACATTCTAAGGCAAAGGCAAAGAAAGTCTCTTGCATTTTATAAACTACTTAGTCTCAGCATTCTGTTATAGTTACAGAAAGCAAACTAAGACAGTCTTCCTTGAGAAGTTTAGGAGTATGGAATAAAAAGCACTAAGAGGCAAATAAACCATAGATCATTATGAGGAGTCAAGAGTCTGCACAGTATACTCAGGAAACAGGCAGGGATGCCCTACACCAGTTAGCAGCACGGCAGGGGCTTAAAGAAGCCTTCTCAGAAAAAACAATACCAGAGCTTGATTCTCATGGAGAAAAAGGGCTAGGAAAGGAATAAGGTACAAGTTAGAGATAAGGTTTCATCACTCATTGTTGTTTTTATTTGTTTTGAATTCTTTTCATATTTCTGCCCCTATTAGCTTTCAGTTCCTTAGGCAAGAACTCACATTTAACCACTTACCGGTCCAATTATTTAAATACAGGATGACCAAAAATTGCATACTTTTGTTAACTTTTATAAGATAACATAACGGGAAACATAAAAATAACAACTGTATCAAATGTATTTAATTCAAGGATTGACGTCTGCCCAAAGGACTCTCGACTCTCAGGATAGCACATAAACAAAAGCACTGCCTGAGTGGCACTCAAGGTAAACTGTCCAGTGGTTAAAACCTCTCCTGGTGTTCTTTTTTTAATGTTTTCGGGTTCTAATAGTCTAAGTTCTGCTTTTTTATATATGTGTGTGAATTTAATCGGTCACACATGTGTAGGATAGGAAGTGTAAAAGAGAATACAGTGCAATCAAAATTTAGTTCACCTAGCAGCTGTTTCCCTCTCACAGAGGCAACCACAAGTACGCACAGGTTTGTCAAGCCCTCCAAGGCCCCTGGCTCTTTAGGGGGATACTGGCAGAACCCGCTTGCTACCTGCGACTTCTGCAGCTGAAAACACACTGAACGTTACAGGTCCCAAGTGCTCACAGTGTCCATGATTACTAATTATTACCAGCAAAAAATATTCTCCACGTCCTCCCAGTTTCCTTCCACACAAAGGGATGACAGGAGACAAGCCAGTCAGGGTAGGGCTCGCACAGAGGGAAAAACTGACACTGTCTAGAGATGAAAAGACAAGACTCCAGGAGCCATGACAGCTTCTTTCAATTATGTAAAAGGTTGTAACGGAGAAAAGAGATGAGCTGGTTCCCATGACATCAACACATAAAACAGAGCCTGTGGGAGGAAGCGAGGAGCCCCAGGAAGGCCACTGTTCTAACAGTTTCTGCAGGCTAAAAGGGAATGGACCCTGGTGGACTTAATCCAGGATAACAGGAAAGAATCAAGGACTGAAAAAGTATAAAATTCCATGACAAGACCAGTGCATCTCACAGAAAGATATGTCTCTCACTAATGCAAGGGAACCTGATTTTAGGTGGCGTAATATTTTAATGGCTAAATATTTCCATGACTATTAAAAACTATATAGCTAATAATAATAGCATTTTGAATACTTACTGTGTTCTACATGCTACTGTAACTGTTTTATTTTTTAAAAGTGTAATCTTTATTTAAAACCTTATGAGATACATACTATTATTATACTCAGTTCTGCACTTGGCAGAAACAGAGACACAGAGACTTGGTCAATGTCACAATACCAGGAAGAGGTGGCGCTGGAATCTGAATCTGGAAGCCAAGCTCAAGAATCCCACACTGCAACATTACCAAATAGAGACAATATGTTTAGGGTGAGGCTAAGCCAAACAAGGGTCACAACGTAGAAAGAGATTTATAAGTAAATAGTGGTGCAGCAAAAGCCAACAAATGTAGCAATCAAATCACTGATGTCTGAAATATAGATGCATCAATAAGGTCCATTTCAAGTCACTTTCAAGCACTGATATGACCACCAAGAGCTCATACCATTCTTTGATTATAAAATACAAATCAGCAAAAGTGAAGCTGAATTGCCACAATAAAGGATGTTTCATGGACAATACCATGTTTACAGTCCAGTAAAATCTCGCCCCAATGCAGAGAAACTTCCCTGCTCGGTCCTCCAAATCAAGCACTGGGAGGCAGGATAGCAAACACAGCTCCAGCCCTAATGAAACTTCCTGGTCACCCGCACTCTCTCCTCCTGGCTCCAATCCCTCCACTACAGCCAAAGAGATCAGCCTTTTCACACTGAAACTCTACTTATGAGCAGACTCTTTGGGACTCTTACATTATTGTTATTGGTTACTATGGAATCACTTAGAATCTCAAAATTAGAGCATCTCAGTGTTTTTCCATGTCTCTCCCTAGGGTACCAGCGCTAAGAGCAAAAACCCTCATCTTTTCTTTAGAAATGCAAATCTCAGTACAAAGCGTAAATCACTGCTCTATGTTTAATACATGTTTGTAATAAACACATAAATGAAAGAAAAATGTCAAAGCCGAGAAAAAAGATGCCCATGCTCAGCCTAGACTCAAGCTTCATCACAACTCCACAGGCAAGTCCTACAACAGATAAGAGAATTATTATCTAATAACTGGGCAGCTGACCAAATCTGAGGACAGCCAATTTGAAATCAGAAGTAATCAGAAGCACAAGCCTAGTGCTGGTCTGGAGAGAAAATGCTGGCATGTAAATGGGCTTAGTAACTTTGGGGTAAGCAATGCATGTTTTAATTCAATCAACCCCTAAAATGACACCCACTTTTGTCCTTGAATGGAATGCTACTAATATGAGGACCTATCTTTTCTCTTCCTGAGGCCTGCTCCATACAGGTTCTGCAGGTGAGGATTTCTTCCTGGGAAGGCTGAGAACAAGTGAACAATGAAACTGTTAGCATCATCATGACAAAGAATTAAAAACAAATTAAAACAAACCAATCCTAGGACCCACCCTCTGTAAATGCTAATTACTTCTAAGCAGATTCTTATTGTTAGACTATAACAGTTACACTGAAGGGAGGGAGGCAAGGCTTTAAGTTAAAACACAGGGTTTTTTCCACTCTTTCCACGTGATGTGTTTGCTCCTTCCCTTCGCCCTGGGCATCAACAATGCAATTCTCCAAGTAAAGCATGAGACCAAAAGATTGATTATATCGTCTCAAGGGACCAATTCTCTCTTTCTTTTCAGATTTTACAAGATCTATGGAAAGTCTCCAGCCAGAATAATAATCAACAACATTCTCTTATTAGGACGCCAAGGAGAAAACCAAACAGATGGGTTTTCTTGACTCTCAGTGGCCCATGGAAGCCATTGCTTCAAAATTTGTTTTTATTCTGCTCATTTCACAGTTAATATTTAATAAAACTCTGAGCCCTACATATCATATAATAGGAATCTAACGTCCAAAATGATCTAATCCATTCAGAACCCAACAAGTACACAATGGTCAATAATACAAACCAGCAATATGGAGGAATAGACAGTGTTCTAGGGGGGTCCCAGAATTAATGAAAGCTTTTGCAATAAAGCAGCTTTGAACCTGGGTTTTGACAGGCAAAGTAGAGGCAAAAGACACTGAGGGCAAGGGAAAAGCTCACTGGCAAGTAGAGCTCCAAGTGTTTACGGACAAAGTGGGAGAGACTGAAGAGTTTAGGATGCACAAAGTGCACAGCTCGCTGAGGATATCCAGACAGGGAGGAGGTGTAAGAAAGTCTGGTGGTTGTGAGGCGGGAGGCGGCTAGCCAAACCGTGAGAGATGAAGGGAAGGGAGGTAAGATGCCCAGAAGAGCAGAGAGGAGTCCCTTCCTCCCTGGTAGCTCTTGGCATCTTTTGGTTACAAAAACTATAATCTAGTTGAAAATATTACCTGTATCTTCACCAAATTTTCTCACTTTTTTCACTATTTACCAGATGATGTAAACAGCAAAAATAGAATCCTACAAAGCAAGGTAAAAAGCAAGAGGAGATCTATCATATGTAAATTTTACCAAATTTCCCTCATAAGAACACCTTGTTTGGCCACAGTAAACTATCAAATGAGAAGACTGCATTGGTAAATCTACAAACTTTGTTCAAATTTCGTAAGTTCCCTCTCCCCCTCCCTTCCCACCCTCTCCTCTCCCTCTGTGTATCTGTGTGTACATGCAGTCATGTAATTTTTCCTATGGTAAAATATACATAGCATAAAATACGCCTTTTAAAACATTTTAAGTAGACAGTTCAGAGGCACTCAGCAGAGCCACAAACTACCACGAGCCACCCACAGACTCCTACCATCTTGCAAAACTGAAATTCTGCACCCACCTCTCCCTCCTCCCAGCCCCTGAGAGCCACAGTGCTTGCTGTCTTATCCTATGCATGTACATACTACAGTTTGCTCAATGGACATTTGTTTGGTTTCCCCTTTATGCCATTGTGAATAGCACTAAGAACATAACCAGTAACAGCTTTCTTTTTGAGATCCTGTTTTCAATTCTTTGGAGGTAGAATCGCTGGATCACACAATAACTATTTTTAATTCCTGATGGACCTTCATACCACTTTCCATACAACTTCAACTGTGTTAAATTGTAGCAAGACACAAATGCAAGGCAGGAGGGTTCCAATTCCCCCACATCCTCATCAACACTTGTTATTTCTTCAAAATTGTTGTGACTGCTATCCTAATGGTGTGCGGCAGTATGTCACTATAATTTGGACTTGCGTTTTCACTAATGATTAGTCACGCTGAACAGCTCTTCACTGCAACTTTAAAACATAAAGTTTAGAATCATGCAGCAACGGCTACAACCAAGATGCAGGAGTGTTCCATCACCACAAGCTCCCAATCCCTGCTCCTTCATAACACACACTATTCCCTTTCTAAATCCCTTGCAACCACTAATCTGTTCTCCTCTCTACAATATTATTTCAAAACTGTTGCATTAATAGGAATAAATAGCATTTGATGTTTCCATAGAAACTTTTTTCACTCATATAATTCTCTGCAGATCTAGCCAAGTAACTGTCTGTATCAGAACCTTTCTCCTTCTACTACTGTATAGTACTCCAGAGTAGGGATGTATCAGAGTTATCTAACCATTCGTGAACTACAGGACATCTGCGCAGGTTGTTTACTTTTCTGTTATGACTAAAGCTGCAATCGACAGTTTGTCGAGGTTTATATGTAAACACACATTTTGTTTTCCCAGGATAAATATCTAGTAATGCAATTTCTGCATCATGTAAGTATACATTTCATATTTTTTTAAAGCAATGTATAGCATTTCTTTTTTTACTACAGGTTTGGAATAATGAATGAGATTGTTTTAGAGTAGGGGAACACACACATATCCTGTTTGGATCCTTGTTGCTGCCTCTTCCCTTCCTCACCTTTCTGTCTAATCCAGCTCTGCTTCCCCGCTCCACAGCTGATGTCCCTGTTTCCTATCATCCTTATTTTATTTTGCTCCTTATTTATATTCTGGGTTTCTCATATAAGAGAAGTCATGTGGAAAATTGCCAAACTGAACTCCCACACGGCTGCACTATTTCACATTTCCACCAGACACAACCCAGTGATCTGTGTTTTCTGCCTTCTCAACAGCATTCGGTACTGCCACTATTTTTATTTTAGCCAGTCTGATTTGTAATGATATTTTACTGTGTTTTCGGTGTTCATTTCCCTCATAGTTACAGATGTGAACTTTTTTCAAGTCTTAATTGCCATATACCTTAAAAGGTATCAACACAGGTATCATTCAGGGAGACATATAGAAAGTCTACCTATATCTTGGACCACTTTTCAACTGGATTGTTTTGTGATTTTTCTAAAGTTATTTCTATGTTCTACATAATGTCCATTTTTGGTTATGGGAATTATAAATATTTTCTCCCAGTCTATGGATTGCCTCTTCAGCTTTTCAAGAGGGTCTTTTTCAGAACAAAAGAATTTTGTTACAGCTTGTATTTTTATTTTCTTACAATGTCTTTCAAAAAGCGTAAGTTTTTAATTTTGGTAAGATCTAATTGGCTTCTTTTATGAGCCATTCATTTGCTGACATATTTATGAAATCTTTCCTGAAATCTTTCCTCAACCAAAGTCCCACACTGTCTTAGTTACTTTTCCGTCTTAGCTGAGAGAAAATACCTGACACCCAAAGTCAAAGGAGGAAAGGTTTATTCAGCTCACAGTTTGTGAAGGTTTCAGTCCATAATCAGCTGTCTCAAAGGCACAGTAGTATGTGGCAGTGGGGCAACAGTTCATGGTGGCAGAAGACAGAAAAAACAATAAGAAAAGGGGAAACAAGCCTCTTTCCCTCCCTTCCACTGAAGGCAGGCTACCTTCTCTAGGGCAGGAACAGCACTTATACCCCTAATCCCAGCACCAGACAATGAACCAATCACAAACTCTAGATTCAGTCACTTTCAAAAAGCCTGCTCCCATGACCACATGAGGCTTTGGGAAAACATCCAGACACAAACCATAACACACACACTAACAAATTTCTAGGCATTAAAAATTTTTAACTCTTACGTTTATGTCCACAATTAAAGATGTAGTGTGAGTTCACAAGTAAAGATGTAATATTTTCAGTGTATGAGTACTCTGTTTTGCATATGGGTATCCAATTGTTTCCAGCATCATTTATTAAAAAGGTTATCCTTTCTCCATTAAAATATTTCAACACCTCTGTTTAAAACCAAGTAACTATAAATGTGTTGGCTTATTTCTGGATGTTTTATTCTATTTCATTGATCTTGGTATCTTTCTACAGGCCAGACTTATACTCAGTAATGTAAGTCCTTAGACCACATTCTTTCCAAAATTCTCCTAGCCCTTCTAAGTCATTTTATTTCCATAGGCCCTTCATATGTATATACATAATTCATCAAAATGACTTAATCCTTTAAAAAATACAATAGACCCTCCGTATCTGAGGGGACTGGTTCCAGGATCACCTGAGGATGCCCAAATCTTCCAATGTGTAAGCCCTTAAATAAAATGATGTAATATTTGCATATAGCTCATGTGTATCCTCCTATATACTTTAAATCATCTATAAATTAATATAATTTAATCTAAGACCAAATACAATGTAAAAGCTGTGTAAGTTATTGTACTTGTACTATATTGTTTAGAGAACTGAATTACGCATGTTCAGCACAGACTAGTTTTTTCAATTATTTGTGATCTACTGAAAGTTGAAGCCACAGACACACAATCCATAGCTTTTGGAGGACCAGTGTTCCGCTCATTATAGTCTATCCTAGGCCTCCATTTTTTAGCAGGTTTTTCTCAACAATAAACTATGTTACACTTTTAACCACAGGTGAATAAGCCATCTTTCTCTCCTTCAGCTGTCTACCTCATTTTTCAAATCACAGAAAGAGCTGAAACTTACTAAAAATAATCACACCCCACAATCAAAGAGAAAAATCTATACTCAGAAAAATGAAGTCTCAACTAAAGTGCTAAAATATTATCTGATTATCATTGAGTAGTGTGACCAGTGGTGACCAGTTTTTTTTTCATTTTTACTTATATTCCCAAATTTCCCGAATTACACATGTGTGACATTAAGACTTAGTTTTCCTTTTAAAAAACAGATGGATCTTAAGTGTTTAACTTTAATGTCTTTCTAACTTTTGTGGTTGGAGTATAAATGCAATGTTCCCCATCTAAATTGACAATATGAATACGTCAGATATTTACCAGGAGGGTACGACTTTGCTTTTCCAACTCACAAAATTCAACAAACCCTATTCAGTTTACTTTATTAACTTGCTGTTGTGTTTCATAAATAGTTGAGAATCAACTTTGCTACATTTAGTCTAATTTCGATAAAATATTTTATTTTCCTTCATTAGCTTCAAGTAATAATAGGAAATAATAACCAGTAGTTAAGGAAGAAATGAGAGTTCATTTCACCCACAGTAATGCTTTTTTTCTATATTTTTCAGAGTTGGTATGTTGTGAATTAAGCACGATAAACACTGATTTTTCCTTAAATCATATTATTAATTTAAAGAATGTGTCAAAACAGAAAGATTGAATGCTGGTAAAATAAAATATAAGCAGTTGACTAAAGGTATAATGTGATGGCAAAGAGTTTCAAGTACTGAATTTGCCTTTTCTCAATAGATCAGATGCTTTCTGGCTTTATTTCTTTGCCACAAACTAATGATCAACCACTTCAAATATTATCAATGCAAATATCCTCAGCTTCTTGCTTCTTAGTCTCCTTATTTGAGATAATTCATCTAGCCTGTTTTTAACTGGTCAGTTAAGTGCTCACCCTGAAAACCACTTAACTATGCCCATCAGGCAAAGTATCAATGTTTGGGCACTGGATACAAAAAGGAATTTCCTCCACTTCATTTGAGAATCCTTTCTCTCCTCAGTATGCAACCTCTGCTGCTTCAAGTCTCCTATTTGATGAAGAACACTGAAAACTGGCTTAAAGCACACAAAATATGCCCGGTCAAGGAGAAATTCACTTCTATTAAATCTTTAGCAAGGATGCTTCCTAAATGTTTTCAAATAAGGATGGCTCACAGAGCAAGTTTTCAATGTCAACATTTTCTATCATTTATAAATAAAACAACAGGCCAGGAAAAGTCTCCTGGCAACCATGGAAACACATTCTATAAGAGATCCCCAGACCTTGTTCTACTCTAGACACTCTGGCTTTAGATTCAGGTTCTAAACTGTGGACTTCCCCGTTGGGACTAACAAGACAAAGGAATGTGAACACGAGATAAAAAAGGACTTGTATAGTATATTAGCCCACTTTCTGTTGCTATCACAAAATAACTGAAGTTGTGTAATTTAAAGAACGTAGGTTTATGTAGCTCACAGTTTGGAAGGTTGAGAGTGTAAACACAATGGTACCAGCTCTGGCAAGAGCTTCTCTGGCTACATGACCTCATAGCAAATGTCATCAAGACAGGAGCAACACATGATAAGACAGAGAGCTACAAAGTGAGGCTCACCCTCAGAGGAATTAACTAAGGTCCCATGAAAACTACCTTAATCCCCTCCCACTGTACAGTTCAGATTGGCCTTGAACTCACTCTCATAGCCCAGCTGAACTCAAACTCAAAGCAATCCTCCCCTCAGTCTCCTGAGTGCTGGGATTACAGGTATGTGCCATCACACCTGGCAACTAGAGGCTATTTAAATACAGTGTTTTTCACTGCATTTAAAGACAATCATAAGTGATGAATAAATGTATAAATGCTCATCTCTCAGGAAACAAAAGTAATCATTGAACTTGATAGTGAAACCAGAAGATACAAGAGCACATTAATAAATATTTACAGGCAACTTAGAGGAATGTTCCTGCACCTTGAACTGGGACTGAGCAAGGCAATCTGGACACTAATACTCAGAAAACAACCTCCAAGAAGAAGAAAGGCAGAGACCGGGGGGGGGGGGGGGGGGGGGGGGGGGGGAGATTAAAAGTACTCAACTCTCCTCAGGATGAGTCACATGTTTGTGTTAGCTAAACCACTTAAATAATGGCGCTCCAAAACGGTGCTGTGCGGACAGCCACAGAATGTGGCCCTTTGTGTACTGTGACGTATTCAGGTCTCAGGACTGGGCAGGGGCAGGCCTGGGAATTAATCCCAGGGCCTTATACATGCTAGACAAAGGTTCTTCCACGAAACTACATTTCCAGCCCCAATTCTCATCAATTTTTAAATGTAAAAAAAATTAACAGGTTTTAATAAACAAAATAAGTCATGAATAAAAAATTTTACACTAACATAGCAAGCTTACACAATTATCACTTTAATACTTACAGATACTTTTAGTAAGAATAATCCTTTCTTATTGGTATATCCTTAATACCAGTGAACAGAAACTATTTTTTAACTTGAAAAACGTAATTTTATCTTCCTTACTCCAAAGTACTGAAGTAAATATCCACGTTCTTAAAAGACACCAGCACAGGCACAGGCGGGGTAACCAGTGTTAGCGAGGCCCCCCTGGTGATGGCCTGGTCTCCTGGGAGTGTCCCTGAACTGCTGCCCCTGGTCCTTCACAGATCCTAGAGAGGAGGGCACTGCCATCCTGCCGTTTAACCCTGTAGGCTTTATTTCCTAGATACTCTCACTCCCTCAAGAAAAGGTTTATGAGCTTCAGGTGGTTTATGAGCTTTGGGTTGCATAGACATTGGTAAATTAAGAATTCTACAGAATAGTTTTTAAACATTTGTGGGTTTTTATATTTTTGTATATTTAACTGCTATTTTAAAATGTTAGTGCTTTTTTTGCTAATCAACCATTTAAAAATAAAATATGCATGTAACTCACTCAAACACATCTAAATAAAAAGCAGATTTTGGGGGATTGGGGAAATTCAGCTGAATAATTTTCTCCCTGAGAAGAAGCTAAAATCCACTGTCAATCCTATATTTACTTATTTTTTGCCTTTCCACAATAACCGAGATGAAGTTAATCCTTTATAAAATAAACATTAACGTGAACACAGAGCACTCAACAGACAGGCTTACTGTAACAGCAGCATAAAGCATGCTCAGGATCACAATCAAAACAAAAATAAATCCATTTAATCTAAGTCTGGAGCTCCTCTAGCCAAGAACAAATAATATCTACTGTATTTATTTATTCATTCACTTAATACATTTGACTCAGGCACCTAGGATGTCATGGGCACTATGTTAGCAGGTGGTGGTAAACTGGACCCTGTCTTGACAGGGAAGCAATAAAATAACTCTACATAGTGTGAATTGCAAACTTGGTGCTGTAGTTTGGTCTTTAATGTCGCCAAAGCCCCATGTGTTCAACACCTGATCTCCAGGATGGCGCTCCTGGGAGACGTTGGAACAGGAGGTGAGACTTAGTGGGAGGTCTTCAGGTTACTGGGGAGAACAGGGGGTCCCAGTTTCCTCTTTGTTTTTGTGTCTTGGCTAGGAATCCAGTGGCTCTGCTCTGCAACACATTCCCACACTCCCATGAAATGCTGCCTAACCCCAGGGCACAGCAAAGAGGCCCATCGATGATTGTGGAATGGAACCTCAGTAACAGTGAGCCAAGATCTGCCACCTCTCTTTACAAGCTAATGGCCTTAGGTATTCTGTGGTCCTGAAAGAAAACTAGCCAATACACATGGTAAGAATGTCAGTGAAAACCACTGGGAGGTTCTGTGAATCTTAAGAAAACTGATATCAAATCACAGCTCCAAATTTTAAATTCACTTAAAATTTTCATAAAATATAAATAAGGAATAATTTATATGATATACAATTTCAAGACTGTGTGAAATGATCCATAATTTCTCATGATCTTGCTCTGTGTAGTTCCATACCATAGGGAACCAAGGTTGGCCCTGTGGGACCAATGATGGAGCAAATAACCGTGTGGGACTTCTGATGCTAGAGCATGGAAGGCACTGGAGCTTCTGTTCTGGCCTTCTCTTGCTCAGGGGAAGGCAACAACCATGCACAAGGACACTCAACCCCACACAAGGACTCACAACTAAATCCTAACTGAGACCCTAAATTAAAGCCAGACACATGCAGAGACCACCGCAGGCTGGTCACACCCACAGAGAGCTACTGCCTCAGCTAATACACCTGAGAGTATTTGAAACACCCCAAAAGACAGTTTCTGAAATTCTGGATACCTGAAACCATGAGAGAAAATAAAAGATTCCTATTATACTAAACCATTAAGTTTTTGTGTGAATTATACAACATTAAATAAACTGGATTTAGTTCCTTTATCTTGAAAAGATAAAGGAAAATGAGTTTACTTCATGTAATATTTAACGAAGTCATAATTAAAAACTATGAAACAAGTTTTGTTTTAGAAGAGCAGAGAACATTCCCCCCCCCCGAATACTAGCAATAATATAAAGTTTTTATTGTTACTTTGAACTATTACAGAATTACAGTGATGATGGATGATGTTTTAGGATAATCAATTTTTCAAAACCATCTTTGTAATTCTTTTACTTCCAAATTTATGTTTGTTAAAAGTCCTTGCCTATTTTGTAATCTCTATGATCTCCAGACCTTTGCCAGATCTTTACTTGTCATTACCATTGCATGGAGTTCTGATTGTTTGACCTCACTGTCATCAAATTCAGGAAACTGTGCAGAAGGCAATGTATGTGATTTTACTTTGGAACAATTTGCTTAGCATTAAGAGACTAACAGATACAACACACCGACAGGATGAATGCTAGTCTTTATTTAAAAAGTATGAATGGGAACTAATTTTATAGGCTGCTGGATCACAGATATTTTCATGTTATAATAACTTCCCCACCCTCTGTGGTAGAACACTTTAGTAATCATATTTTATATTTATGACAGTCTTTACATGAAGACTTAACTGCATTCCAAACTAACAGGTATCAAAGAAGAATTATGGGGTATGGCATTTTGTGCTTCTCTCCAGATGATGAGCATGGATTAATTTTAAGAAGACAGGCGAGAAAAACACAGGCAAAGGAAACAGGGTGCTCCCAAACACCCTTGAAAGCAGGAAATGCTTCCCCATGGTACACACAATAACACAAAGCTGTGTTATCAAAATATATTACCCTCTTCTACACCTCCGTATTTCCATTGGGCTCTGAAAGAAAGTATCTTCATCTAGCCCACATTTTGGGGTACAGGTTTTCAGTTCAGTAGTTGTGCTCCTTTAGTTTTAAAGACTTTCATTGTTGCTGGCTTTGGTAATTTCTCTTAAGAATGCTGCTCATTTTACTGTTTCTTCCTTTGAAGGAATTACTTATTTGGAGTATAGAGAATTTCTTGAATGTAGGATGTCTTTCATCAGAGTTGGAAAATTTTCAGCTATCACCTCTTTAAATACTGCTTATGTCTATAAGAACCCCCCAAAACAGCTGAGATGCCCCCAAGATGCCTAATATTGTTCTCAAACTTAGCCCACCCAAAACAGAACATTTGATTCCCTCCTCAAAGTTATTCTCCAAGCCTCTCCACTAACTAAAGGTCATCACACGTACTCAATTACTCAAGGTAAAAGCCCTGCGGTACCCCTCAATTCTTCTCTTCCCCTCACATTCCTCTTTATATTGTGCATAAACGTATTTTTTTCTTTTTCTCTTTCTTCCTTTCCTCTTTCCCCCATCACAGTTTGTCTTTTTTCTATACCCTTTCTTTCCAATTCACAATAGCTACTGTACATTTCAGATCACAATAGCTATTGTACATTTCTGAGACAATACGATATTTACACATATGGGTCTGATTTATTTCACTGATGAGTATAATCCTGAGTTACATCCATTTACCCAAAGTCTCCAGTTTATCCTTTTTTTGTGTCTGTGCAGTAATCCATTATACGCTTTTTTTAAAAAATCTTTTTATCCATTCTTCAGTTGATGGACATTTGCCTGGTCTGTATATTTTCTTAATACCTATTATAACTACACAAAATTGCATTGCAGATATGTATTTGCTAAGGGCTGACTCCTACTACCAAAATATAAATTCCATGAGTTTAGGGATTTTGTCTTTCTTGTCTACTGTATCCTAAGTGATCATCAGACTGGTTAACATATAGTAAGCACTCTATTTACTAAATAAATGTAAATCTCATTCAGACAGACATCCTCTGTAATTTCTCTCATTCTTCTGTTTCTCTCCTGTCCTTTGAACAAGGGCTCATTATTTAATCCTTCTATTCAAAAACTTCCAAAAGCCACCATAGCCTACAGAATAAATTCAAGATTTCACACCTGCTATGAAGAGCTCTTTATAACTAGAATACAGTCAATGCCTTAACATTTTTTTCTTTCACCTCTTCCATACACAAACCTTCCAAAAAGCTAAAATAATGTGAGGGGATAAAAGAGGGTAGAAGATTAGAGAATCTTAGGGCTACCTACTTTGTTCCCTGTGACCTGACATTTATGTGTCATGAAGTTACGAGAATTACGTAAGACAAAGAAAGTGACAGCATTTGTCATATGGCCTGCATGCTTAATACGTACTCATTAATCATCAATACTAGCTGAGAATACATCACTATACCTAGTTCAGTTCACTGGATGCTGAAACACTTGGTAGATATTTGACAATAATATGCTAAAATTACATCTTTCTACCACTGTCCCTGACCAATTAAAAACTGAACCAAACACAACATATCCCAACTAATCAACAGGTTAATCACTACCAGTGGCACAGATGCCAATAACCAGAGGCGGGCACCATGAGGAGACAAGTATGCAGCCCACACAGAAGACTCAGGAGGCACAGACTGGTGAGGCCAGGACATGGACTTCCCTCCAGTGGGCATTCTTCCTGGCTTTCCACCCCAGTCTACCTTCCCCAGAAGGCACTGTTCCCAACCACTGGGATAACGGAAATAACACCAAGATTTGTCTTTGTCTGACTACTACTCAAACAATAAAAGACTTTTCATGTAGATTCCTGCTCAACACTTAAATCTTTAAAAAGTAAAAATTTCATTGATTTTCAATCTAGCAATATGCCCATGTTTACCAACAGGGATGAAGAAATCAGAGTCTGCGTCAGTCACTTTTAAATAATTTAAATACATGGTGATAAGTGAGGTGGTGTCTGTAATATACAGAAAATAGACACATAGCTGAGCACGATGGCATGTGCCTATAATCCCAGTCACTCGGGAGGCTGAAGGAGGAGGACCTCAAATTCAAGGCCAGCCTGAGTAACTTAGCAAAACTCTGTTTCAACACAAAAATAAAAATAAAAGAGCTCATAATGTAGCTACGTGGTACTATCTAGACTCAATCCCTATACCAAACTGGAGGGAGGGTGAGAAGGAGGTAGGAAAGAGAAATACATAATAGAGGGATACGCTTCCTTGGTTTATTGTTTTACTATATATTTTTAACAAATTTTACACATGGCAGGGTGAGGGGGCTGGGCATCACAATAATATTTATCAATGAACCAAAATCCAGCCATTATAAAATTACTTTAAGGGCCATTTAAAATGAACTGCAGTTTGAGAACTTTAAAAGGGCCTCCGTAATCAATACCAGCACAAAGTCACCTGGACAACTAGTGATCCAGTCAGATTCATTAGGAGCTGGGAGAGCTTGCTTTTATTACTGAGCTTTTAGGACTGCAAAACCAGAGCAAGTTAAGAGACCTAGATGTAGCCAGCATCAGAGTAGAAGCCAGTCAGGATTCCAAGAGCTCTTCAACAGCTGTACAGGTTTCTTCTCACCTTTCAAACGGATTTCCAGCTGCTGTACTGATTACCAGAACAACACTGTATAAATATTATAGCTGAGTAGTCTGGACAGAATTCCCGGAAAAGTTTCTGCCAGCACCCTGGACACCAACTCCATGTGCACTAACCTTCCCCTTTCTCCTCGCACCCAGAGCAATGGAAAGCAAAAGTACTGCTCACACACAAATCAGGGAACGGAGACACCAGCAGGAGTCCCAGAGGTCACCTTGTCAAATACGCCAGAGCACGGAATGAAGTAAAATTTTTCTATTTCAGCATATGGTGAAATAATAGTAATCATAAATGATGGCATTCAATGATCTTTAAATAAGGCTAAGTTTATTCTCTTTCTGATGGACTCATCTCTGAAACTGTAATTCTCCTACATTTCTAAAGTAGAAGGCTCCTTCTTTCTAAGCTTTGTATTGGCAATAAAAGTAACAAGAAAATCACATTGATGGTGGTGGGTGATAACTGAGATTACCTTAAGATACTTGATTATCAAAATAAAATTTGAGGTGGGGGATAAATGGGTAACATATGCAAGGGTACAGATGGGTACAAGGAATAACTTCAAATATTCCACAGCACAGCAAGAGGCAACAGAAAATAACTGCACATTTCAAAATACCTAGGAGAGAGGATTTTTAAATGGTCCCAATACAGACACAAAACATGTTGAGATGATCTCTACATAATTACCCTGATCTAATCACTACACTGCACATGTACCACTGTGTCCATTAAAGTAAGATACATTAAATAAATAAATACGTAAAATAAATTGGGAGTACTTTTTCCAGGATTAACTGGTCCCTACACCCCAAAAAACTAAGGAGATAGATCCGGTCCTCTCCTTCACAAGGCCTGAGTTCACTCATGAAAAGCTAGACAAGAGGAGCAAATGAGGCAGTGGTAAACTGAGCAGAAGATGCTCCCAGGCAGGTGAGGCATAGCCTGAGTCACACCTCTGGGGTGGCTCATCCTTTCCTTCTCCTGCAGCTCAAACCTGGCAAGATGAGAGCCACTCACTAGACTCCAACACACCAGAACAGAAAGCCACCTGCGAACACAGTGGGGCTTTCCAGTGCCTCACAGCGAAAGCCCCATCACTACAGAAATAAAGGTCTGAAGCAAAAAACAGGCAGACAAATGCATCAGGGAGAAAAAGACCATTGTAAAAGGACATGTTATCAAACCACCATGTGAATTCTCATCCAAGTAGGCTAAAATGCACATCCAAAGTCCTCTAGGTTCTTAATTTGAGAGAAAACTTTCTCTGACATCTATGTCCTCCCCTTTATTTTCTTTAAAGAAGCCTTACAATCTATTTATCTCTGTTAGAAGCAGATAAAGACAAATAATATGGGCAGAAAGGGTTTTAAATGCCATAGAAGCTGGCAAGAAGTTAACGCGATTGTCTTCCGGTGCTGGTCTTTTCAGAGATCCCTTCACAGATACTCACTGTCCCAGGACCAAAACACCAGGGCCTCGGAGTCTGAGCAAACAGGATACACCTTAGAGATGACAGCTGTGCAGCAGAAACTTGGCAGTGTAACCATTTCCCTGGGCCCTGTTACCAGTATTTTAGGACAAAGAACAGGACTTGAACAGGCTGTCACTGGCAATTCAGTGCACTGGGACACAGATGTGAAAGGTGCCAACCTCCTGGTGACCTCTGAACAGAATCACACTGTCTAAACCTCACCCAGAAAATGCTACCCTCTCTGCCTGATACAGGAGTCTTTGATATTATCATCTTACTATCAAAGAAGATCCACATCAATTGACCAAGAGTTACAAGAACAAAATACAGGATCTTCTAGTATAAAACAGTTTCACTTTTCCTCCCATTCCATTTGCTGTAATTGATTTAGAGTGATATTTGGCAGAAAAGATAAAATCAGCAATTAAACTCTGATTTGGAGATTTACTGATATGTTGAATGATACTTTATGTGTATATTATATTGATGCATTTACATATTATATATAAACGTGCCCGTAGCATATCCAGCGGTCTAGAAAGCTCTCCGTGGTGTAGGTCAACACAATCCCCTTACCCCATATTCTTCTTATAATCTTTTTTAAATTTTACAATTATATTAAATCAAATATCTGAGGAGAAGGGCAAGACAACATAGGGAACATATGCTAGAGCTTGAGCCACAAGCAAGTTTTATTAAGGAATAACAGTGATGGAGCATTTGCTTAATATTAGGAGCAAAAGTCTTTTAAAGGCTAACAGCGGCTGTTTTTGGCAAATATCTTTGCACACATGAGAAAGACTCTCATTCTTTCACCAGCATTTTGCCTTCCCGTCTCACCAACTACAACTAAAATATACTGGATGCAATTTAAAATGTTTTTATGGTTTCATTGTCTTGCAGTGATTTAAGATTTATGTAACTTAAACATTTACTTCAGGTAGCAGATGTGAGATGCTGCTTTGATTTATTCATGATCCCACCCCGTCCTTAAAACCTTTATCTGAATTTTAAAATTCATTTTATAATTTCAATCTTTGTAATAAATTATTAAATATGTATCTCAAGGAGAATGGAGCAACTTTGACATGCAGGCACAGAGGTCACATCTGGAAGGATGTCCCTTCATTAGATCATGCAAGACAGGGGAAATGGTCCAGTTCTTAAACCCAAGGAAAGGCTAAATTAAAACTACAATGAAAGTAAACCTGTACTTTACCTAAAAGCTATTCTCTAAATAAACAACTGTCAACATACATTTATATATAATATGTAAACATGCATCAATATTATATACACATAAATAAAGCCATCTTTATAAGCTGTGAATTTTATATAAAGCATCTTTAAAACCAGGTAACTACAAAAAAGAGTGTTTATAATAAACTAAGTATTTGCTTGAAACCATTTCCAAACATGTAAAATCTGGCTTTAAAAAAAGGTCAGGTCTCTGTTGTTTTTTACTATTTTAGCGCACAGTACTTCTAATCCATACTTTCAGTACCCAAGAGGCATAGAGACCACAGGGACCAATCGGAAAAGGCACAAAAACCACAAGCCAAGAAGTCCGCAGCCACACACAGGTCTTTGATGCTGGCAAACTCTCCCCTGCACACTTGTAGAAGCATCTGTGCTTACCAGTGAGGTGTCTGAAGTTCAGGAACAGAATCCTTCAATCCTCTAGATTTCACTGGCAGGGAAGAATGCCACATAGCTTATGGAGAACTATGGGTTCAAGTGACATTTAAACTCAAGGTTGAAATGATCAGATCATGCAATGAACTTCAGGTAAAGCCGTGGCACTGTCTCCTGGCAGACACCGACAGCAGTGTACGTGTGTACTCCAGGAAGAGCCAGTGGCTCCTCGCTAATTAGCATCAGACTCATCTAGCTGGGGAGGCACTAGAACCCTCCCCATGAGAAATGAAACACACTGGAAGTAGACATCCATCCCCTTGTGTACACTTGACCTCTTAAAGACAAATGAGGAGCCTAAAAACACGCCACTCCCATTTAAAAGGGATAGAAATAGGACTCTAAACTCTAGATACAGTTCTCTAACAGCCTCATCTGGTTTGTTTCTAGTTTTGTTTTTAAAAGACTACTTTGGCTCATTCATCAACGAAAATCACAAGAGAAGAGCAATTACCAAGACCCGCAGCAGCTGGGAATGCAAGAAGAGCCTGTCACTCTAGGGTCACCGACCCTCCCCAGGACATCACCATGGGGAAAACCCACAGTCTGTTCCCAAGGCTCCTGTCCCTCCTTACTGCCAGCTCAATCCATGGCTCATTTTCAGTGGGATCACCTCTGACATGCCATAAGGTACTAGCAGCCAAAATTGTACATTTACACAACACAAACTGTATTTTCACCTCATTAAAATTAAAACCCATGATGGATACTTGCTGCTAAAATAATCTGAATAACTAAGGCTAGCCTCTCATTATCGAGCACTTAACAGAGAAATCATAAAATCATGCATGAAGGCACAAATGACTGAAAATGGCATGGCAGACTGCCAACTTCATATGACGAGCTCATATTTTCTGGATATTTCATGGCTTTGAGTCTGACACAAGTACTGTGAAGACTGACCTAAAATACTGGAGGAACAGCTACAATCAGAGAGCAAATAAAAGGAATTCCATTTGTTTCATGCTCTATTTCTCTAAAGTAAGCAATGTCTCCTGCACTAGTATCTCTGAGCCAGGCATGATGGTGCACACCTGTAATCCCAGCACCTGGGACGCTGAGGCAAGAGGATCACTGCAAGTTCAAGACCAGCCTGGGCTACAAAGTGGGCTCAAGGCCAGCCTGAACTGCAGAGCAAGACTCTGTCTCAAAAAGACTCAAAAAAGAAAAAAAAAATCACATCTCTTGGTATCACTTGTAGCCCTGGTACATACCTACGGTACAAAGTTCTGAATCCCAGTCCAGAACTCTCAACAAAATATCAAGAGTCTAGCCCTGGAATCTGAACTTGTTATTCTTATGCACATTAAAAAACACTCCATGGATAACGTCTTGGTTACTTTTCTCTCTTTGCTGGGACAAAATATCCAACATCCAAAATTAAGGAAGGAAAGGTTTATTTAGCTCACTGTTTATGCAGGTTTCAGTACATCATCAGCTGGCTCCAAGACAGGGTGGCATGGCACCGGGGCAACACTTTAAGGCAGCTGCTAGCAAAAGCAGCCAGAGCAAAAAGAGGGAAAGAGCAAGCCTCTTTCCTCCCTTACACTGTAGGCAGGCCAGCATTCATCACCTCTGTGCCTTCCTCTTGCACAGGATGAAGATATTTACAAAGTAAGGATCCTGACTCCCTGCTGAGCCTCTTAAACTTCTAAGCTTCTCAGATTCACACAATGTATCAACTATAGCAGACTACCAACTGTACCATCACTTAAGGAAAAAGCTACTGATGTCCACCTCACAGACAGGGGGATTCACTGAAAAGTCATACACGTAACAAATACATATACACACAAACACACATACATACACATGCGTACACATGTACAGTTATATTCACTTGAAAGTATTTCACGTTTCATTTAAAATTTTAACTCCAAAGTACAAATATTTTTCACATTCTTTAAGAGCTACTGTGCCTCTACTAACCAAAAAAATCAAGTATTGGTATCTATGAACATATATGGGGCAAACTAACATTTTAAGAACATGAGAAAAATAAAATGCGGATCCTAAGACTCAAGACCATGTTTCATATTTGCTGGTCTTACTAACTTCCATTTCCCTCCATCTATAAAATCACCCCACCTTCTCCAGGGGAGGAAAGAGGTGAAAATGTTTCACCCTACTAAAGTAAGTTCCTCTCATCTTAGATATAATGGATGGGGGTATCTTTGTTTAATAATTTTAAAGTTCTAAACTTCTTGATCCATCAAAGTCTCTCATCCAAATCTTTTGAAATTTTCCCTTTTAGTCAAGATACTATTGCTTTACAATTTATGGTCTCATTTGCTATTAATTCTTATGTTTTACCAAATATGCCTTCATTGAACTTTATCAAGTGGGGAAAAAAACACAGAGTCCTTTCAAAAGTTGCTTTTTGCTCCATTGCTTAGTAATATACTTTTTAAATAAGACTAACAACCAAAGTATCTAATTCTTCTCAGGTAACCAAAAAGCTGCATTATAAATTACAGAGTAATCTAAGCTTCAGTCTAAGAAAATAAATTTGAGATTCCTTGATGCAGATCTTAAAACATTAGCTGAGCCATCACAAAATTTTCTCATAATCTCCATAAAGTAAATAAATATTCTATCACTCCAATGGGTAAGAAGTTCATTTAATGCTCAGGATTCTCAGATTTATTTTAGCTCAAAATGTTTTACTGAACCTGTAGAGTTTTCTATTCCCTCCTATTCTTTTTATATACAGCACTGCAAAAAAACAGTGTTTTATTTTTAGAAGCCTCTTTCAAGAGAACTAAACACCTGTTCATTCAGAAGATCGAGCTGGGTTACTGGTTGGCACCTCCAGGTGGCTTGGTTAGTTCTGAGGGCAAAGCCAAAAGACTATATATTTCTTGCAAAGTTTTCATGGAATGCTCTATCGGGGAGTTTGACTTTTAATTACCCAGAGGATAATTTCATAATCCATGAGCCTAACAGAAGATAAAGATCTTGCTCAATTATATTATGGATGCACCAGACTTAACAGAGGTTCAGCTTAGGGGTTTCTGATTTTGTAATGGTATAAAGTATTAAGTAAAAACTGCACTTTGCATCTTAAATTTATCTTTTCCAAGAACTAGCAACACGCAGTATGATAGCCCTGCAGGATGCAGGGCAGTGTTAGTAACAACTGCAGCTCCCCGTCAGCCCCCGATCTTGGGGAAAACAACAGGCACCCTGGGTGCTGTGCTGCCCAGACAGAATGCTTGCTAAGTGTGGTGGATTAAACACATTCTCAATTTATGGTATTTTCAATCAGTGCTGAAATCCCTTTTACATGGAGAACATCTATATTCTGGAATGAAACACCAAATCAACGGGTGCCCTTCCGTAAGCAATAGCAACTTGAAAAGTACTCTCTGGAGATAGTGCTTAAGTAAATGAAGCCACCATTAGTCCAACTTGGGCCAACTTACAGTGACCAACTGCAGCGGTAGAAAAGTAACCAGCTGGAGTCAAGGAGCTAACGGCAGTTCACAGAGACTGCATAAAGTTCCACGAGCCCATTCCACACTGAGTGGAAAGATCGGCTTGCAGTTGGACTCAAAATATTGTGAAAAAAAAAAGACCAGGACAACAGGAAAAGCGAACAGGACCTCGATAAACCTATGAGGAAAACAATGACCGAAGCCAGGATCTCAGAACCTGTAAGATGTGCCCACGTTCAGCTCCCCTACCTTTCAGGTCCCATAAACCAAACAGGTACCTGGAACCACCTGTGTGGCAGGGATGACAGCAATAGGAGAGATGTAGTAGGTCACAGGAGCTGCCCTTCTCCCTGTAAATGTGATGGGCCAGGGAACGGGGAAATTTCAGTACCTGCAGGTGCCAGTCACGTGCCATGAGACACTCTTCAAGCACGGAGATCTCCTGGCTAGAGAGCTCCGGTTCACATTTCGGGTTAAGATGATATTCTCAAAATCAGGTCAACCCTGTCTTCCTCATACACCCATGTAGAAAACAATTCTGCTTCCCTTTTACCCCCCATGGACCTTATATTTGCTCTGCTTAGCATGCAATTAACCACTATTATATGATGCACTCACAAATGTGTTATATTTCTAAAGAACCATCCTGTGGCTGTGAATACTTGGTAGAAGGAGATGCAGGTAATCAGAAATTCACTGAAATGAATCTTCATAGATTCCCCGAAGTCTGCCAAGTAGAAGTAAAGGAGAGCCAGACTTGTGGGACATAATTAGTGATTCTTAACCCACAGCTTCTGCATCTCACCTGAGGAACGACATGGGAGCTGATAATCAATTTTACAGTAAATGAGAGCTACTTTCAGCAAAGCCTAAATTGGCTGGTGGCACCTGTGAGACATTATTCTGCTAAAAGGCGTTCTCTTTTCCTCACTGGCAATCCTACGGCAGGCGAATTCAGACCGACAGGTGCACAAAGCTTAGCATATGCACGTGGCCACGGAGCAGAAAGGCCTAGAGCATGACTCTTTTTTTTTTTAATTTTATTTAAAAGGAAAAAAGAGAAAAAACAAAACAAAACAAAGCGGTGTAAGGGTACAAGTAATACAGAACTACAAAAAAAAAAAAAAAAAAACAGTAGGAAATCACCAGTTAATAAATTACATATTATCATCTTAGAGATACTTGCTCAAGTCACAGTATCAAAGCATACAAAGTGGACATTCAAACAGTGAGACTGCAAACAGTTGTGTTCAATGATCCAACCAAAAACATTAATATGGTCAGCTATTTAACACCCCTAAACATACTTGCTGTTGTACCCTTTAGAGCACTTTTTTTCCTTCTCTTGCATAACTCTTGAGTCTGAGGTCAAAGTTCCTCAGCCTTCAGCTACAACGGAATGCTCACAAGACTTGGCACAGCACATTAATGACACTGGGTTTCCATGTCATGGCTCAGGGTAGGAGCTGAAGAGCCACATCATGAATTATGTCAACATCATTAATTTTCCAGTGAGCTAGATGTAGATACGACAAACTGTGAATGAGGGGGAGGGATACAGATGACCTGAAAGGTCTGAATCACAACAGGGAGTGGATTTCACTAAGGAATGATCTGGGAGACAAAGCAGCCTGCAGACTTACTCCTAAGAGTCCAAGAAACCAATTGCTTGAAAAACACAAAGGAAGCCCGAAGCAGAAAGGAAACCAGAAAAGAAGTTCTTAAAGTCAACGTACTTAGGGCTGTGTTTTAACTCCCTCTGAATAAAGATGAAGCTTTACTGCCAGAGCCCTCCTGCACCTCCATGAAATGCTTAGGGACAGAAGATGAAACCATGTGTGAATGACTGCCACATATTTCCATTTCCTGTAAATTTTTTATTTTTGATCTCCCTTAGGACAGTAATGCTGTTTAAATATATAAGTCTGAAATTATAAAACAAATAAAAGTTTTAAGCCATTTGAGAAATAAAAGAAATGCTCAGAAACTATGAACCTACTGGGAAATATCTATTATGATAATTTCTTCTTTTTATATACATTTAACCAAAGTCATTTTGTACATAAAATTATGATTCCTTTTTTCAAACAATACT
The DNA here is from genome assembly GCF_034190915.1 of Cavia porcellus. NCBI lineage: Eukaryota > Metazoa > Chordata > Mammalia > Rodentia > Caviidae > Cavia > Cavia porcellus. Next base: position 35,613,730 of record NW_026947504.1, on the reverse strand, counting down.
GTTTCAAATTTTTTCTGTTACAATAATCGTCAAAGTCGTAACTTCCAATGATGAGAGAATTCACCCAGAGGATGCATCCCACTGTCTGCACCTTTAAAAAGTCTCCAGTTTTCTACTATTATAAATAAAGACACAATCAACATTTGTGTGTATAGAGTTCTCTTTTCTGTACCACTCTCCTAGCATAAATTTCCAGAAGTAGGACACTGGCTTATTAGATGTCACAAATGACTGGTTTTTGGATTACCTAACAGGCTGCTCTTCAAAAGTTCAAAACATACAAGAACACATCATTGGCAGTCCAAGTGTTAGTTTCATTATTTCTTCAATATAGTAGATAAAAATGGAGGCTTCTATTCAATTTCTTTATTCGACTAAGACTACCTATGTATCAATGTTTACCAGTTGTATATTTTTCAAATTGCTTCTCATGCTCTTTGCCCAATTTACCTACTATTACTCCATTTACATAAGCTCTCAGTACAACAAATGTATTAATATTTGATCCTATTTGCAGCAAGTATATCTCCTACTCTGGCTAAACTTGCCTTCACATCAGCGATTTTACCTTTATTTGGTCAAATCCTTTGGTCACTCATACAGTTCTCGAAAGTTATCTGTCTTCTATGATTTATAAACATGAAATCATATTTTTTTGTTTTCTCGAATTGTGATGTTGTTGTTTTCCTTCTCTATGATTTAATCATACAGAATTTAGTTATATCCTATTAGGTATTATCCTAACATGATCCCAACACTGTTGAATAATCCCGTTCAGACTGAGTTGCACTGTTTTGTATTATACATCTATATTAAATTCACGTGTGTGTGAAGAGAATACAGGCATGTGCACACACATATACAAGGGTCTATTCCTAAAGATTTTTAAGTTTGAACTCTCCTATGTTAAGGATAAAAAATTAAAAGAGTTCTTTTCCCCATATTCCTGGGTACCCGCCGGCAAGAAGATTGTACCAAAAATTGACCAGAAGAAAACTACAAGGGTTCTCTGGGAACCTCAAAGAACAGGCACAGGCTGACTTTTTCAGTCAAGCACCCCACACGGTCACCATCTCCATGCTCACTTCCAAAGATGTCCCCTTTTACACAAACATTCTTCAGGACACTGGAGATGGAAAACATTTGCTCCTCACTTTCCCTGGATTTTTCCAGTTTATACACCAAGGAGTACACACTATATGCCAGGCACTGTTGGAGGTTATGCAAAAAAATGACACTGAATCAAGTTCCCAGATGCCTGATCCATGGAGGGTGCACCCCAAGATCACATTTGGGCCTTGATATAGTAGTGGCTATAGTCTACTGATTCTGCCATGTGCCAGGCATTTCATTCATTTATCCCCATACAAAAAATCATGCCATGCAATCGTCAAAGCAAACCTTGGGCTAGCTGTTACCGCCCTTTTAGAGTACAATAAACACAGACTCGAAAAAGCTACCTGCGTATACATGACTATTAAGTGACAGAATTATACCTGCACCTAGCCTATCTGGGCCCATAACCTTCTAACTATATTCAACAAATAATTCTGCAGAACTTCACTCAGACAAGCAAAGTACCTACAACTGATTTTCTAACACAATTCCAGCAATCATTTCTAAATAAGCAACTGATCAAATATGCATAAATATATTAAAAGTACAAATGTACCACCTTTTGTCACATAGTGACTCCCATTTCTCATGCCATCCTAACCCCCAGGGGCTACCTTGTTTATTCCATAGCACTAGAAGAACGCCCCTGGAAGAGTCCCTAGAGATTCTCTAGCAAGCTCTGCCCTTCACTGGCCCAGTGTCTGATCCTCTCATCTAAGGACTGATAAGATTTCCTCATAGCCTGATTACTGAATGAAAACAGCATTTCTTAGACTTTGCAAGAGACAGTCTGCCTGCTATTGACAAGGTTTCCTTCTTAAGCCAAGTTACAACTGCCTATCAAGGCGTTTCAACAAGGCCAACCCAAAACATTGATACACACACACTGAATAATTGACACAGCTAACCCACTTAGTAACAGCAAGTATCTGCAAAATCTCCGTGTGTATGGAAGATTTCACATTCAGATGATTCCTGATTGACATGACAATGGTTCAAATTACAATGTTTCAGCTTCATAATGGTGCAAAGCTGTACCTGGAATTGGGAATTTGGATTTTTTCCTAGACTAGCAATATTAGTCCCATCCTCTCTTGTGACACCAAGCAGCAGCAAGAGCTACAGCTCCCAGTAAGACACAAAGAACAGCAGCACTCTGCAGTGGGCTGCATCGTTGGCTGTAATGATCAGTACATTAGGTGGATTCAATGCATTTCCCATCTACAATGTTTTCAGTTTATCATAAGTCGATCAGGATAAGTCACCTCATGCAAGAGGAGGACATGTGGACATACTCCATAAGCTGCTCTTAAAGCAGGGTGACAATGTGTCCCAGTTCCTGCAATATCCAGCACACCAGCAAGGGAAACAGAGAACCAGTAAAGGGATGGCAACCAAGGAGGGTAAAGGAGACACCAAATATGAACTTAAGCCACAGGGGTGAGCCTAACTCACCTCCCACTTTAAGCTGCTGTGGGTAGCACCCAGCGATGATTTGCTCCCAATCACAGGCTTGCTTTCTCTGTACAACTGGGGCAAGACCACCCAGGCCCCTGCTCATTTTCCACATTTGTAGGTATAAAGACATCAGTTTCACACACAGAGTCGGGAAAGGTCAAGACCTAGGTCTCCTTTCCAAACCCTTCCCTCTGGCCTGGTCACAGTGCCTGCACCCTCCAGAACTCCCAACTCACATCATTACAGACACTGTCTTCTTACAAGGAAAAAGATTCAAAAGCTTGATTTCTACAAAAAGCTGGTTGGAGAGAGACTACCAGGAATGCTGGTTCATTTCTCCAGCAACTGAGTTGTTTGCATACAGTCACTGAAAATGAACATAGCTTTCTGGAAAAAAAAGAAAGCAATGGCATTTGTTTATGGGAGAAAGACTCTCAATAAAATCCAGACATTTTATTATGGTTTTAACTCATTTTATCTCCATCTATCCCTCCAGATGGCAGAACACCATCCTAGCGAACAGCAATTAAGCAAACTGTGTCAGATCTCCACCAGTTTATCTAACCATCACAACTAAATGTAATTTTAATACCTTCCCTCCATGTCCACCTCCCCCCACCAGGCACTCAGGACAAAAAGCAAAATGAAGTGCACTTATCAGCGAAATTAACTCTGAAACAAAACCCAACAGTTTGTCTCTCTCTAATCAAGCTTCCAGGGAAACACGACATAGAAAAGTTCCTGCTCATATTCCGTGCCTGGCATTCTGATTGTCCAACAGAAACTCTTGAACAACATAATATTTCCCATATTTTTTTATGTAGGATGCATTTCTGTGAACCTCCTTAAGTAAGCACAGAGTCTCACACATTAGTTACAGGATGATTTTATCTCATGCTTTGATAGATCCAATACACTTCAGGGGAAAATAACCTCTGTAGTTAACAGCAGATTCCTCCACATTACACAGAATTTGGAAAACTCAGAAAAGCCATCATCATGGCATTTAGAGACCTGGCAGACACAGAGTCTACTGAGACAGCATTGCCTAAAGAACCCTCAACCCTAGAAGAGAAGGGCAGATGTAGACAGCCCTAGCTTACAAGTATCTATAAACACAGTTTCTATAGAATGACTGGGCTCAGGTGGGGTCTCTATGTCAGTCTCCAAAGCCCGTCGTTCACTATGGCCCTGAGGAATCTACCCATAACTAACCACTGTGGGAACTGTCTTCAGGCAGACGCTGGACAATGCCACAAGCCACGCACAGTTCCTGAGCCTCGTCCATTCCTGCCGTGCTTTTCACTGAGCACAGGTGACCCAGGGCAAAGTGCACCCTGCAGAACCTCAACCTCCCCTTCGGTAAATCAGGACTAGAACACCACCTCACAGCATTCCTATAAAAGGCAAATGTGACAACTACATGGAGCCAATAAAAGAGCAGAAAAGAAACCTTTAAAAACAACTCGAAGAACTGTTGGGTTTCCCCTTTCCCCAAAAGGCAGTGGTTCTGAGTACTCGCTGCTTCTAGCCATTAAAGTCCTCTGGTTTCTCAGATGAACCTGCTCCATATACTGCTGTCTTTATCTTATCTCCCCACCTGCATGGCAGCTCAGCTTATGTTCTGAATTAGGGGTTCCTCCTTCATATTCTGATAACCCTTGTGCATGTTAATTTCAAGAGAAATTAACACATTACATTTGAAAGTATCTGTCCCCCTCTCTAGATGCTGAAGAAGAAAGGGGTAAACAATGGGCACATATTTATAATTTTATTTTTAACCTCCACAACAGAAAACTTCAAGATGCATTTGATGTTGCTGAGGAGAATGAAGTAATGTCCTCTCCATATACCTGGGAGATAGGTAGATGCTAAAGGGGAAGAAAGAGGACTCAGGAGAGAGATATGACATAATAACTATAAAAAAGTACTTGGCTGATTATTATTTTTATGCATATCTTGGTCATTTTACATAGCAGGTCAGTGAAACCAATTTGCAATCCGTACACTTCTACCCTCAGTTGGTTTAATTTTTAAACCACAACTTCAGGATAATATACTTATATGTATATAGGTATATATATTTATATAAGTAGATATATTATATATTAATATATTTATATATGTTAAGTATATATTATATAAATATAACATACTTATATAATATATACTATATATTATATATGTGTATATATAATATATACTTAATATAAATTAAGGCCCAAAGCAAGCCCAGCATGGTAACACACACCTATAATCCCAGCACTTCGGGAGACTGAAGCAAGTTTGCAAGTTGAAGCCAAACATGGGCTGCTTAATGACTTAAGAGAGATCCCCCTCAAAAACTAAAAAAGGGGCTGGGGATGTAGCTCAGTATGAAGGGCTTAGGTTTAATCTCCAGTACTTAAAAAAAAAAAAAAGGAGAGGTTTTGTTTTGTTGTTTTTTTTTTAAATAACACAAGGTATTATTAACAGCTTTTAATTCCTAGATACTTTCATTCAAGAATTCCTTGTGCATTCAAACCTTAGGGGAGGGCTACGCATGTGACCTCAGTGGCTATCCCAGGCCTTGGCATGTAACTGGTGTATCAACGCATTTATGGAAATAATGGGTGGCTGGATATCTGGATGGATGATCAGTGAGGGGATGGGAAAACAAGGATAGATGAACAGGGAGAGAGAACACAGATGGGTGGATAGACAGAGATTTGATGACTACTAACACTGGAAACACCAAAGTGAAATCATAATGCATAATTCTGTACAGAGCGTTGGTGCAACCTTGAACTTGAGTATGCATCTTTTCTGATTTTGATTTGTTCATAATCTCATTTCTTAGATTCTCTTATTCATCAAAATTCCATTACCAAGCCCTTCACTGCTTCCACATTACTGTATCTAGTATACTTTGTGTAATGGTTGACACACTGTGCCAATGTGAGAAGTCTGGAGGTTTTTACTAAAGGACTCAGCAGAGACCTGGGTCCTCACTTTGTAAACACCCTCCTCCTGTGCAAGAGGAGGACAGGGAGATTTTGTGATTGCTACACCAGCTCTAGTGGGTAGTAGCCTGCTTACAATGTAAGTGAGGAAAAGAGGCTTGCTCCCTGCCCCACCCTCTTTCGCCCTTGTTGATTTCGTTGTCTTCTGCCACCATGAAATGTTGTCCCTGTGCCATTCCACCCTGCCTTGGAGCCAGCTGATTATGGACTGAAACCTCCACAAACAGTGAGTTAAATAAACCTTCTTCCTCTTTATCTTTGGGTATCATGTATTTTGTCCTACCAACGAGAGGAAACTAACCAAGACTCTCTTATTCTCATTAAAAAATTCAAAAAGAGGAATTCTGTAGTTTCTACTTTGAAAACAATTATCTATTTCTCCCTTTTTCAAAGAGACTCCTCCCTGTCCTTGCTGCCTCTTCATGTCTTATTTCTTCTTGGATTCGCTATTCCATGTGTTTGATATCTTTAGATCTTTCTTTTTCTTTCAAGAGCCAACTTTGTTTTTAACTATGTCTCTCCTCCATTTCCCACATGACCTTTTCTTAAAAACCAATCACTGAACTTTAGTTCCTCTAGAAAGCTCATGGACTACATGAATTTGACATTTTATATTTTTAAAAAGAAGAATGATGATCTGGAAGGTCCAATTTCTGCATTTTAAAAGACTTGCCTGATTCAAGTAACAGAGATCATTTTTGCATATTTTCTTGAGTTGGTATAAATTTCCTGTAAGAAATCACCAATACTGACAAGAAAAAGGAGCAAGCCCAGTCTAGGAACCTGTGCCATGCACAGCCACCACAAGACCAGGAACAGCCAGACCCCCGCCCAGCACACGGGCTGGCAAACAAGAAGTACGGAGGCCCCACCCTACCCCATAAGTAACCAGCTTATCCGGAGAAGCGCAGGCTGTGATGACAGCTACGGAGGTGAAATGCAATTGGGTGCCTGTGCTGCCCTGTGTTTCACTGACCCTGCAGGTCTAGAGGCAAGGGTCTGATCATGGGTTCAGAGGACAGCAGTACACAGTGTGGTATGGGGGGCAGAGGGGAATCTCCTTCTGAGGGTTGTAGCCATTGTTGATTCCCTATGTTCTTATTGTGAAGTCCTATATCATTTCCATTGTTTTGTTAGGTTGGGTTTTACTCTCTTTTTTGGTTGTTGCTTTGATTATGTTAAATTCAATAGCAGGAGCAGCTATTTCAAAGATAGCAAGATACATGTGCTAGTAATTTTGGATTTACTATTGGCTTGTTTTGAAGTCCTTTATTGCATTGTCTTTTTTTTTCTATTCTGTTGTCTGATTTTTGCTATGTCCAAAGTTATGTGCAGCTATTTTGAAGACATCAAAAGGCATTATGGTAACTATTGTTGATTTTGTATTGAAGTCCTGTATTACTTACACTGGTTTGTTTTGATTGGTTTTATTCTGTTTTATCCTCCTTAAAATAAAATTTAAAAAGAAATCTCCAATTCTATAATACCCAGGGCAGCCATCTGAAACAATACCAACTGCTACCGTAAATTAAAGTTTGCTTCAACTCACGGAATACCAGGGTCCTCTCTCCCAGACAAGCCAGTCAGCAGGCAACTGAGCCCTCAGGAAATATCAGTGAGCGTCAGTGACTTCTGCTCAGCTACTCATATGATTTGGTTTAGTGGTTATGAAATTGTGTTTTAAGCTGGAAATTGTAGTACATACCTGAAATTCCAGAAATATGGGAGGCTGAGGCAAGAAGATCACAAGTTCAAGCTGCGTAAGACGCTGTCTCAAAACAGAAAAAATTTTAAAGGGCTAGGGATATACTTCATCCCCAGTACTGCAAATAAAATAGAAGTTGTGTTCCTGGGCCAGGAGTCTCAGTTCAATCTCAGCTCTTACTCCTCTTGGCTGTGTAATTCTGGATAAGCTATTTTACATGAACCTCAACTTGTCATCCGTAAAATGGACTCAATAAGCACACTGACCTGACAAATTCAAAGTGGGAAATGAAGCCCCTGAGCTCTCAACAGGGTGCCTAATCCAGTTAGCACATTACTACAAGTGAGGATGGTCTCACTCTGCATGCATGCTTTTTCTGTTCCCTTGTTTTTGTTTGCTTCTGTTTTGTTTTTGTTTTTGAAGGGGTGGGTATTTTAGGATCCATTGCTCTCATTCAAATTAACGTGAATTGAACCATGATATATTTGCAATGTAACAAAATCCTAATGAAAACAAATAAAGATACAAAATAGTACTCTTCTGGAAGAAGGACTTTGTTCTATGATCAAGAGAATGAAGCACTTCCCTAGGTTATTTTAGTTTAGTTGGTGTATTAGGCTCTTTTGTGTTACTACAAATACCTGAGGATGGGTACCTTTACAAAGAAAAGAGGTTTATTTAACTTCTCGGTGTTGAAGGTTCACATCTGGTAATGGTCTTCTTGCTGGCAGAGTCCCTAGGCAGAGGACGGCATCATATGTTACATGGCAAGAGACAGGAAGCATGTATGTGTCCTGTGATCTCTGAGCTCTGTGATATTTCTCTCCCCACCTTCCTGTCTTTCCTCCTCCCATGATTCAATTATAGAGGGTTCTACCCTGATGACCACATCTAATCCTAACCACCTCCCAAGGTCCCACTTCTAAATACTTAGGCCCTGAAGGTTTGGGACACCAGTTTTTCCTTTCTGTTTCCATAATCAGATTAACTTTCTGCCCTCTTAATACCTCCCAACAGCAAATACATTTCAACATCCAAATCCTCAGGGGACACATTACAAACCATATCCAAAGCATGGCAGTTGGCTACCCAGTAAATGCACATTTTAATATGCTGAAAACAAGTATGTCAAAAATACTTCCCTGGAGAAGTGGCAGAATTCCAAAGCAAAGGAGCAGATGTATACAACTGCAAACATCAGCACTGCTGCTCTTGTGGCTGGCAAAGGGTCAACAGCAACCCTGCGAGGGCGGGTGGCCTTTTATGGTTTGGGCTCCCAAGAACCTACCTGCTCCTCTAGCAGCAGCTCAATCTCCTCAGCCAAGTGCTAGGCCCTTGGAGAAGCTCAGCCCAGCCAGTGTGCATTCCACTCTGCTGGCTTCCTTTGGGTTTCTGCATCGCTGTTATAAAGACTTCTGGACAATCTGGGACCATGGTACACAGGTGACCATCCACTCACTTGAACAACACTTAGTATGCCTAAATATGCAATGTGCTTATAAGACAACAACCTTCAAAATGTGGCTCACAGAGACTTCCCAAGGTACTCATTTGATGTGAATCATTTCACAGGTCCTCATATTCTATTTGCAATTTTTCCCCGAATTCTGCTGGCAACATCTTTCATCCTCATAACTGCACTTATTCTATTAGTGAGAGAAGCACCATTCCTCCTACATCCTGAATCTTTTGACAATACATTGCTGTGAAGCATAAAACCTGCCAATGACAATAGGACCATTCCAAACATGGCTTTATCAATAAATATGGGTATATATATATGAGGCAGAGTGTAATCAGGAAAAAAACAAATCAGCTTTGTTTGGCACATAGGGACTTAGCACTGGAAATTGGTCATATGGCTAAAAGAAGAGCTCAGAAATCAACTGGGAACCTTGAAGCCACACTGAGATGAGCCAAGGCTGGAAGCCAGCACCAACCTGAGCAACAGAAAGGAAAAGCTGGTGTCCCAGACCTTCAGGACTGGCATCTCCAGGAGGGAAACTAGGACATCTGAGACCACTGTGAGCCCATCTTGCAGGAAGTGGATTTTCCAGGCGAACTTCTGCTACTGGAGACAGCAACTATGTTAGAGGGAGAGGAACGGAAAACATGCTCTGGCACCTTCCGCTTTCCACTCTCCACTGAGAGCACATTAGATCACCTGGTGTCCAAAGTCCACTGGCTGGACTGAAAAGAGTGATATAACCCATTCTAGTTTTAAAATAGTGCCAGTGTTTATGGCAACCTAGGGATTGCTTTGCAACTTCTCACACATCTGATGGGAATTCTAATACAACTTTTTAAAATATGAGGGCCTACTTGGTTTTTCATGATACTTCGATAAAATGCATACTTTGAACAAAAAGTTTAAAGACCTGCGCTTGGAAATTTAAAGATGAGAAAGAGCTACCCCACCATGCAATCACAGGGCAGACACAGAGAGGCAAACTGCAGCATCTGAGAGTGCAGGTGGTCCTAACAGGATGCTGCCACTGTTACACAGACGTGGAAGTGGGCTCAGGAGGTCAGTAAGCTGCCTAAAGTCAAGTCTGTGATAAAAGAACTAGAAATCAAACCATACACATTCCATTCCAGTTACTTATGGGGAGCAATCACTCCCTGAGCCCAAAAGCATGGAAGCAGTGCTTCATAAAACATGCCTAGCATAGCATTCCCATAACTGTAATGAGCACACTAGACACCTGGGAATCTTGCTGAGCTACAGACTCTGATCATAAAGGGCTGGTGAGACCTAAGAGTCTACATTACTAAAATATTTCCAGATGATACCTCCTTTGAATAGCAAGATCCTTGAGTAGTGGATACTAAGCTTTCTTGAATGGACACACAGGAAGCTGTGTGTATGCATCCTTAATATGCACAGCTGCTTACTCATGTATGGTATATGCATCCAAGTGAGGCCACATGCTTCGGTCTTTACACAAACTACTACCAAGTATGGCTTCTGTTTCATTGTCCACTGCCACAGGAATTTTATGAGGCTCCTCCAATCACCCCCACTAGACCCATTATGGTCCTAGAGAAGTGGAAAGAATGGAGGACCGTGTTCACATTTTGTATGTAGTGACAAATGACCAAATGCATTTTCAAAAAGTTGAACAAATGCTTAATCAAAATGAATTATGAGGGATATTTTAACCTCTTAAAAATTATATTCCTACACACATACACTGAACAGTTCTCTGCCTTTTCTACTTTTCAAATTTAAAACCTCTTCCAACCAAATTCAAAATGCATGCCTTTGAAACTACGATAAACAGAACATTTAATATAGGTGTTAATTGTAATACATTATCAGACCTATTTCAGGTCATCAGATCTATCCCTAGGAATTTGGAAGGTAATTTTTTTTCCAAAGAATTTAGAAATTTATTTATGTTGCTCAGAAACAAATATATTTTCAGCTTCTTGAGATACTAACATCCCATGAAACCATTAACTTCCCTTTTCACAAATGATCAAGGACAACCTCCTGGGTACGGTCCTCAGAAGAAGACTCTGCACACCTTTTGCATACATCTTCACCTAGCACATGCTTAGTGCATGCTTAGTTCCTGAGTACCAGCCCACGTGAGATGCAGAGAATGGAGCCATCCTCCCTGAGTCTCCACTCCCGTGCAGAAACAATCAGACAAACAAGTCTGTGGTATAGCTGTGAGGCTCAGAAAGAAAAGAATCAGAATGAGCTAGGCAGAGTTTGCAGAGATGCTCCCAATGGGACAGGCAGGACAGATCCCTCTGAGGAAAGACGATGGAGCAGAAGGTGTATTAGTCAACTTCCTGTTCCCCATAACAAAATATAAGGCAATTAACTTTAAAAAAAAAAAAAAAAAGATTAGTTGAGTCTGTGGCTTGGAGGTTCCAGTCCCTGAGTAACTCCATTCTCTTGGATTTTTGGTAAGGCAGCACTTCACAGTGGGAGTGAACAGCACAGCACAGCCACTCACCTCAGCAGCCAGGCAGCAAAGACAGCAGAACAGACCAGGTCCCACAATGCCCCTCAAGGACATGTCCCAGTGATCTAAAGACCTTCCTTGAGACCTGACTTCCTAAAGGTACACACACCTTCCAAAAGCACCACCCTGCAGACCAAGCCTACAACACACAGACTTTTGGGGAACACATCTCCAAGCCACTGCAGGAGAGAAGCAGCAAACATGAACCACCAGCACCTACAAGGGGAGAAGGCTTGCGCAAGTGCTGAGATGGGCAAAGATGGACATCTCAAAGAACAACACAGAGGCTGCTGGGTGGTACACTCGGAGTGCGAGGGGAAAGGAGGATGATCGTGGACTTGACTCTATGTGCAGTGGAAGGCAAGCTCAAACAGGGCAGTAACATCAAATGAATTCGGTCTTAAAGGCTCATGTGGGCTACCATGTGCAGGGCACTTTAGGGGAGCAAAGGCGGAAATGAGGTGTACCTACCACGCTGCCTTCTCCGGAGGTGGTCCCACAGCCCGCAGGGGAATGCTTGATCCTTCCCAAGTGCTCCCACCCCATCCAGATATAACCCATGTGCCAGACGTGGGAAGCTGAAATGAAGCCCTTTGAAATACACAGCCATCTCTTACAATGTAAATGGAATATTCTTTTCAGAGAGCCTCTGGCACTGTGCATGCCTCAAGCCCCTGGTAATACAGAGTTCTTTTCAGCAATGTAATGGCTTATTTATTCATTTGTTCCTCATCTTAGATTCTAACCTCCTAGTGGGCAAGAACCTATGTCATCTTTAGCTGCACAGTACTCAACATACACACAGTCACTCAATACACATTTTCTGAATTTGTGTGTGTGTGTGTGTGTGTGTGTGTGTGTGTGTGAGATGAACTGTTTTAGAAAGAAGTGCTCTTCTTTTCCCTATAGATCAGCAACACCGAGGCACAGAACACACACAGCCCAGAAATGCCCTGTGAGATACCTCCCAGCTCTCTGGGAACAAGCATCAGGCAAGAGGAAACGTTCATCATCTTCAGAATACACTTTAACTTCTAAACAAATGGGGATGCTTAATAGATGCTCCCCTCTTCCTTGGCAACTGAGAGATACCCTCAGCTGCACACAAAGCGGAGAAATTGTCATCTAAAAATAAATGAAACCATGGTAAACAGGCAACTGACTATTCTGAATGCAAAAATCAAGGTAAATTTTCCCTACCCAGTGAGCTCACAGGAATAGCAAGCAAGTAATTGTAATAAAGCCAGGTATGATAATGAAAATTTAACACACAGCATGAGGTTTTAATTTTAATATATCTGTCTGATTTTCTCTCTCTCTCTCTCTCTCTCTCTCTCTCTCTCTCTCTCTCTCTCTCTCTTTGCTGTAAAATGAATCACTGTCTAAAGACTGGTCTCCAGGATGGCATAGCAACATCCTTAAAAAATGCAACAGGAAGAATGGAAGTTCTCCATAGCAAAATTAAACTTCATTATTACAAGTCCCTTTTCCCTTCTATTGTTTAACACTTTTATGTTAAGCATACCCTTTGGGCAATTTATGGGTTTAATATCGCTGTTGTAAATAGAGCAGATCAAAACCCACTGCTGCTGGGAATATTATACAATATTGCAAAGTTGTGAGATGAATCTGGGGAGAGTGTCCCTGGTGAGACGGACAGAATGTCTACCCCAGAAGAGCTGGCTCTGGCCAATTTGCAGACTCTGGCCTCTCTCCCTATGCTTGCGAAGGCCAAAACACAGCAAGAGGCAAACACTTTCCACTTTGGGCCCTGGGAAAGCTAGGTCTGGCTTGATTTCACTTGTAGCCAAAAAACTGGATGAAGCTCCATGTAAAAGGGAACTTATTACCGATGTCTCACGTTAGGACAGCACTGACATTTTTGTCTGTCTCCATATCAGGAGATTTCAGGCAAGATAGAAGCCTTCCTTCAGACCTCTTCTGTGCCTAGGTAAGCTCTGTCAGATTTCTCCCATCTTAAAGCAGGAGGTAAGTACAGACCCTAGCAAACGTTCACCCATTGGGTTCCTCCTGGAAAATGGGAGATGCTCCCATATCATCACTGCTTGTTGCCATGAACATAAAAGGATGAATTTATTCCTAGTTAACTGCTTTAAAATACCTAAGGTTTCTTCTCCCCACCAGTACCACCCCAGTTCTGAGGATCAAGCTGAGAACTCACACGCTAGCCAAAGGCTCTACCATTGAGCTACTCCACCCAGCCCAAAGCCTGAGGTTTCTAAGAATGGATCCTCCCCCTGGTGTTCTCCTCATCTCCCTCCTCCACCCAGCTGCAACACACAGCAAGGTCCTTGTGGTCACCACATAAGCCCCAGAATAAACCATGCCTGCCAGCTGTTTTCTGAACCTGGAGGGAGAAAAGGACAGGTTCAGGCAGTAAAAATTTCTAATGCAGGAAAACTTGGCAAGGATTTCACAGTGAGTGTAGGACTGGAGCTAAGTCTTAAAAATTCAGAGGCAGAGACTGCACAGAAGCACTCTGAACAGCAGAAGGCCGTGAGCAGACAGGCAGAGGCAGCATGAACAGAAGCAAGGGAATATGGCTGGAGCGATGAACTGAGGGAAACGGTGAGAGTGAGACTAATAAGATTAAGGGATCCGTTTCCTCAGCAGAACCACACAAAGGAGTCCACGGGGCTGTGCCTCCGGATAGGTGTAAGGTGACTGCCTAAGCTTGTTCTTATTACAGAAGTGTGTGGCACCAGCCACGGGTCCCGTTGTCATTTGGCTAAGCTCCTGTTCTCTAAGGACTCTGTATTATGCCTGCTTGTTTTCTTCCTATAGGTCTGTGTTGAGTTAGCTTTTCCGTACAGCTGTTTGCTTATCACATATTCCTCTGTGGCTCTAGACCCAGTGAGCTTCCGTGAACGTCTGCATATTTTTGCCTGTTCAGCTTTCCAAGCAAGCTGATAGCAGAGTCAACGCCTTCACTGTCTAGCATGGCCCTTTTGGAGAGCACGCTTCTTATTTTTTACTGACCTAACACTTACTGTGAATCATGAAAACAACTTTCATAAACTCTGGCAGCATTTCCCATTTAGCGAAATGTGAAATTACAAGAGGAGCATTTGGAAAACCAACAAAATAAACCTTGCTCTCTCCAGGAATATATAGAATGATGCATCCGTGCCTTGGCCCAACAAGTACATAGGAATTGCTAATTACGTTACAAGATCTGTGCCAAACGCTGGGGATCTGTTAGTAAAGTTCTCCAAATCATGCTTAGCAATAATCAAAACAATTTATTTTAAATATTACATAATAAAAAGCAAGTTGTTATAAGAGGGACAAGTACCAAAGCCAAAAGCCACTACCACACTCCTACCTTCCAACCTAGCCCTCCGACTCCTTTTCCCCACCTTTATGAGCACAGATGATTTTGGATCCTGTGGGATCACTGGCAGCACCTACCCAGTTATGCAAACAGAAGCATCTCCAGATAGTACCCAGCACCCACTAAAGAGGAAGCAAGATCACCCAGGTTGGGGACCTAGACTAAAATATTCTTCTGCCAATAGCGGAGGGAAGCAAGTGAGCAGGGATATTATTAAATAATCTTTAAAAGGAATTTCTACTGGAAGGCTTCTGCTTAATATTCTTTGAAACTCCACAATCATACCCTTTTATCATTGAAAATACTTCCAAATATTAGTTTCCTTCGCTGTCACACTAGGGACTGCTGACTCAGGCCTTTTGACTTTTATAGATCCTATAGCAGTGGTGGCAAACCTATGGCACGCATGCTGCAGCCAGTGTTTGCTATCGCTGAAAGTTCTAAACAGTTCACCATCACTGCCCTATACTATCAAAAATTACTTTCTGGAACAGCAATTACTGTTTTGTCACTACAGATGTAAAACACCAATACAGAGCCAACAGAGTAACCTCCAAACATATTAACCACGAGCTGCTTAGACAGGATGGAGAAAAAGGGGCCAGTGAGTCCCATCTCTGCCCCTTTCCATTAACATTCCTTTAAACCACTGGTCTGAGACTGTTTATATACCGGGTTATTTCATTAGACTATAAGTCTTTAGATAGCAGAAGCCAAGTTTTATTCCTTTTTTGTGTGTTCAGCACCTAGAACACTGACTATTCCAAAGTAAGCATTCCAAAAACACCTTGACCCAGGAGCTTAAAAAAGAGGAAATGGTGGTAAATGCAGGTAAGACAGAGTGTGCAAAAGGTGTGGGTAAGGAATCTGTGCATACGCGGAGGTGAATGTAGAGAGAGGCTGGATAACAGGAGGGTAGAGACTGGCAGAGGCAGGAGGCCCAGGTAAATACTGTTCTATGCCCTGGTGAGCAGGTGTTAGCTATTGTCCTTGCACTAGTTGAGTTTTGCAGAAGATGGACAATGAGATGCCTCAACTATACAAGGTCCAGCTGCCTGAGAAGTGTAAGTTCTTCGACAAGCTCCTAGTGGGAGGTGGGAGCTGGCAAGTGAGGAACAAGGCAGTCACAGATGAACGGGGAAATGCAGCTGCCCTGAAAAACCACTGTCAACTCTGTGTCAATTCGCCACCATCTGAAAGAACAAGAACAGACCGAAGACAGTGCAAATAACAGCAAAGAGGCACAGAGTCTCAGAGGTTACCCTGTGTGCTCCAGACTCATCTGGGATAGATTCCACTGAGCGCCTCTCTTGTGAGTTGTTCTGTGTTTTCCTTTGACTACGCACCCTCTTTCTGTCCTCTCAATGGCAAACCCAAAATCAGAGCTCCTGTGCCCCTAGCCCTCTCTCTGGAAGACAGAACATCAGACTCCACCCTCCTCTTCACCTTCTCTTTTGCACTAAATCCAACAAGAAAAAATAAAATATTCAAAAAAGTTCAAATGGTACTGACTTCATTAGCAGAAACTCCAAATTATTCATCTAATTTCAATTATCTTCCCACTTCACGAAGAAAGTTAACTGCGGGTGATTGTCAGATGGTCTTCTTGGTATTCTGGATACAGCACAGTGCATGGCTCCCTCAACCTTAACAAGAACACTAACCTGTTGCATAGCACCACCACCACCATCACTTACACCACCCCGTCTTAAACGTGAGAACCAAAAACAAACCCAGCCCTCTATTCGTTGCACAGAAAACCTTCATTCATGCACCAAATACTTAATAAGCCCCATAATGCATAAAGCGCTTTGCCAAATAAGACATAGATTGCACCACTCAAAAGCCAAAGTGCCCAGTAAGGAAATAACACATTTATAAATAACTAACTACAGTATCAGATAGGAAATATTATCTATGTGGGAGGATGAGGTGCTCTGGACCTGGGATAAATTAGTGACTATCATTTTTGCTATGTCTGCTCCTTAGGTAAATGATAGTCTGTCATGCTTTTCTGATTGAAATTCACTGGTTTAGTTAAGCAGGTATTTTCTTTATAAAAATAAATAAATAAATACTTTGGCTTCTGAATGCATAACAAGAACTGCTCCTACATGAAGTGGAAGAAAATGTGAATTCCCTGACAAGCAATCTACTAAAAATGTACCGTAAGTGCTATATTATTTGCACATTTATAATTGTCTGTGGAGATGAATCTGTCCAGATAACTTAATGTCTCCCAAGGAGAAAAGGAAACTGCACTAAAATATTGAAAGAACCCATATAGCTTCTGACTCTATAGACTCTAAAGATGGTTTCTGATGATTCTGTTAGATGTAAAAATGCTCCAGTGAACCAAAATGCATCTTAGAATTTATAAGTAGCTAAGTGTTTCCAATCTAACTCTTTCATGCAGTTTTAGTTATTACAAAGCACAACAATTCCTTTAAACTCTGAAAAGAGAGCAGCCCTAGATAGCAGACTTCAAAAGCTTAGATTTCCCTGAGGTATCTCAAGCGGCTTCCATACTCAACAATGCTGGGTCATTAATAAACTAGTTCATATGGATGCAGTCACATAAACACCTGAATGTGCTCTACAAAGCCAAGTCATAACCCAGCTCCATTCCTTCACACAGATCTATTTAATATGCCCTATCCTGGCAGACGAGTTAAAAATTGGATACATGTTCTTTTAAAAAAAAAGTCAGTTGGTGAATCGAGAAATGTTAGTTCTTTCTTAAAAGAGACATCTGAACACGGCTGCCCTTGCAAGAGAAAAGGAGCATCACTTTGCCTCAGGAACCACATTATTGGGCAGATGTTCTCCCTTGTAACGCTACTGACTCATTATAGAGCTGCAAGGTAAGGCATGTTAAGGCAGAGAAACTGTACAGAAGTAATGCCACACACTGTAAAATACCAGAGCCAAGAAATGTCCCAGGATACCCTCAAATTCCATATTGCCCTGCTGTACAACTTGCTGATGATTCATGTACCATCTTGGGGTGCATAACCAGGATAACAAGTTGTCTATAAGAAAAAAATGATAATAATAACTTGGAAGCTCCAAGCCAGTACTTTCATGAAGTCAGCTATCTACTATATGTAACAACTGTTCATTCCTTCCAGTTTCTTAAGTGAGGTGTTCCCTTGATCTCCAAATACATCTCTGTATTCTTAAACGAATAAGAGAAAGGCCACATAAATCTTCCCAGTTCCCTCCAATTAAAATGAATAAAAACAAGTCTATTTCCCAGAGGTGCAAGCTGCAGAGTTGCTTCATTCACTCTAGAAACATTTACTGAGCACTCAGTAAGTATCAGGCAGTCACTAGAACCAGAACCAGAACAGCAGCAGGGAATAAAGAAACAAAATCCCTATGCTTGTGAAGAAGACTGCATTCTACTGATGAGCAGAGCTTCTAATAACAAGACGAAAGACTGCTGGGGCAGATATCCACGACATATGGGGTCAGCAGCTACCTCTGAAAAACAAAATTCTTGGAACTGGAGATGGTGATCAGAAGTAGGGTACCTACCTAGCGTGCACAGGGCCTGGGTTGAATCTCAAACTCTGTAAAAACAAAATAAAACATGTTTCCTCATTTGGCATCTAGGAGACATACCCACATGTGAGCAGCAACATGAAACACATTACAGAATGTTTTAAAAACCAAGACACTAAATAGAATGAGTATTTTCAGGCAAATACAGATTCTAAAAGCCATTTAGTTCATTCTCCTATCATCAGATAGAACCAAGCTAAACCTTCAAAAGCAGAACTATAAATGGATCGCCCACTGATCTCCCCACAAACAATCCTAACCTCTGCCTCGGGAAGCCACTGCCAGGTTTTGATGTCAGCTCAGGGTCTCAACAAGGCAGGGTAAAATCCACAGTGTGTCTAAATGTGAAAGTTGAAGCAATAACTCATAAAACACCTGAATAATAACCCACTCACTTTTAATTCTATAATTTCTGTGGCAATTTCAAATAGGATGAACTTTTTGACCTCGGTGAGATCACAGGAAGCCTTCCAAAGTTCCCACTTCAATTCATCATTAATAGGACACATGTTCAAGTATCGCTGAAGCCCCTGCTCTCTCCTGCTGATGGCTGAAGCCGGTTCTTTTGCCTACTGGCATGCTTACCCATTTAATTACCAGACAACACGCGCCAGCATGACCAGCCCCATGTGTGTGCCCTGTTGACCTAGTTTAATAAAATCTGGCCTTACATCAAACAGAACACAGGTTTAATCCCTCGTAACAACAACTAGAGGTCAGTGCATACCAGAGAGCTGCACTGGAAAACTGTTCTGTCTTAGGCATCATTGAAAAATAGCCACAAAGCAGCTTATGGGGCTCCATCATCTTAACAGAATCACCAATGTGATTTGCTGAATCTGCCTCCCCCCACCCCCACAGCAACCAATTCCCTAAAATTCTGGGTTATGCATCCACGGGTTTAAATATTAAAATGTATCTAGCCCTTTCTCCTGTTTTCACTCGAGGCAAAAGATGGATTAGAAAAAAGATTAACTTCATCCTCCCTAAAATAATGAATTCAGAGACCCTGGTATGTCTAACCTATTCCTGATGATCATTTTAAAGCAGAAAATAAGGATACACACACTGCTGGGCTTCCTCCCAGACTCTAAACGTAGTGATGTTTCAGTTCCATTTAATGTATAGGTTATTTCAGAATCACAAGACTTTCTTTGGTGGAAAAAAAAAAAGCCGTAGTGTCTAAAAACCTCTGAAGGCACTAGAAAACATATTGTGACCAACAATCCCCTCCCATCTCATTACTTGGTGTACATTTATTTCCAGGATCCCCTTGGTCGTGTTCAGCTGGCGTCCTGTAATGAGAGAATTATCTGCTCAATCGCTCAATCGTACACTGGTTCTGAGGGATGAGACAAGCTGATCTGAAACGCGCACAACAGGGGAAAGAAAAAAGCATTGAGGGGTGGAGCTTGCTCAGGGCTACCAGCAGGGCAGTAAAGCCCAGTGATGGCAGATATGCCAGGCTGCGGGCCCAATGCCACCTCTCCCCATTTGGGAGGCGGCAGAACCTGCCTTGTAGAGTTGCCAAAAAAGCACCACACTGAAACAAAGAGCCCTCACTGTCTGTCAGAGGCTGTTAGCACCTGAGCACTGGGAGGTCATTCCATCCCATTAAGCACACACCACATGGCAAGCAGATGACACCAGGTTCCTAACATTCTCCGTCACACGATGAACCCCAACTTCCCTTTATATGAAGCTGCTCTTCATGCCTAAATCTCTCTTTCTGCTAAGTACCCATGTTATATAATCACGACAAAGGCTATCTTCTCTAAAATAATCAGGGCAATTATTTGGACCACACGGAGATAAGACACAACAGTTCAGTGTCAGATCTGTCTGTTTCATTTTAATGTTCATTAAAGTGATGTTTCCACAGATGTTCCCTCAGTGTTCTCAATAATATATTGCATTCTCCCCCTCTGAAAAGTTAGGGAGAAAGCAGCACAAAATTTTTATTTCATGTAGGTGCCAAGCATCAGCTCTGAACTATCTTCATGTACGCAGTCTTTTGTTGATATTCTAAGCACAAAGAAAAAAGTCAGGCATAGAATTCACAAAGTAAAACACACAACTAAACATTACCTGAGGGGAGGAACTGCCTAGTGTAAGTCTTTACATCTATCCTGTCCTCCCTTTTCCTTCTGTCCTTCCATCCACTTATAAATAATCTGCATTTCTTTCTTCAATACACAGATTATTTGTGTGCTGGGGGAGAGGGAGGTTTCCAATGTAAGGTTTCAGAGCTTTTTACACTAAACCTCACAGATGACTCTCAGAATTGATCATCTTCCTGGGCATCTGTATGGTGATATCAAGTTCCCCTCCTGAAACAGGGCAGAGTGGGCTGTCACGAGAAGGAGCACAGGAAATTAACATCAAGACCCATGGAATCACAGCCACTCCCCAACATCTCCTCATGCTCATTCCAATGGGAATGCGGGATCCCTTGGGGAATACAGAGAGTTAGATAATCGATATGATGAGAAATGACCTTAGCATCCCACAAGTAGGAGGCCCTTTGCATTTCCCTCTGATCAACTCTGTCCCTAGCATGCAAGACAGCCAGAGATTTTTATTAGACCACATTTTATATCTCCCCCATGCTCTCTCTTCCATCTGCCATTCCCTTCCTTAGCCCGCATCCTCATTACCCCAGCACCGGCTCAGTGTCGCCAGCCTCCAACCACTGCCCCAGTCACCAGCACCCCTCCACACAGCCCAGCCACCGCCACACTGGGACTCCAGCTCCTCACCCTGCAGAAGGCATTTTCCTGGAGATTTCTGTTTCCTTTGCTTTTTTTGTCCCGATAACTTTTAAATGACCAATGGCATATTCCACCTGCCACCCTATATTGAGCCCCAAATTTCACCACTCCCCCATCCCTGCATTTGTCAATCAGTATCTACAAGTACACATTAACAGTGACACAATAGTGTTTTGTTCCATCAGAAGGATCAGAACAACCTGAAGAAAGAAAGAGTCACATGTTATAAACATGCTCAACATTCAGAAAGCAACTCTCTTTTACGAGAAAATAATTCCAGTTTAAATAGTCTTTGAGAACAAGAATATCACGCAGATGGCAATTTAAAGAATAAAGTGTGTTTGATTACAGTGAAGTCTGAAAGTACACACCATATAACACAGATTGTAAGAATCCATCACAAATTTGACATAATTCAGGTTTTTCTTTCCTACACTTACTCTTAGAAAGCTCAAACTACCCTTTTGGAGACCCAAACCTATAGAAATTCCTGAGCCTCTACTGAGATTCTTTCAAGCCACCTGAATTTCCAATAAATGCCATATCTCAAACTCTTTATTTCTACCCTCTGTCCTCTAGATCAGAACTTAATTCCTCTTCCCTAGAATCTATAATGAGTTGAATACCAAAAAGCAGAGTCAGCCTGTCAGCTGTCCAGGTTGTACACTATGCAAGGGCACCACATTCAAGGGAGGACCAGTCACAGCGCAAAAAAATCTCAATTTTTAAAATTGTATTTTTCTTAAAATCAGGATGCCTTTACGATGGCTAATGTAATTATCTGTATTACCATTCTCGAGTCTGTGGCAGAGAGGGATCACATCCTAAAAATCAGCATCACTGAACAGTTTCCCATTAGATGGAAATAAGACGTCTTAGAGCAGGGAGGTCTTTGTCTCATTTAACACTGGGTTCCACTGGCTAGCACAGCCTCAAGGAAAGCTACTCTCAAATGCTTTCAACTTTCCACGGTCTGGTATGTTCATTCAAGCTTCTGCTCAGAGTTGAATGGATTCTGTTTGCAGGGTGTTGCCCTCCCCCGCCTCATATGGTCTTTTTCCCTTAATAACTTCAGTTATCAAGTACATCTCTGCTCAGTGTACACCCCCACAGATCCTGCATCCTCTTGCACCGTTTCTGTCTACTGATACTACTACACCCATGTTAATGGTAACACAGTAAGCTTTTGTTGCAGTAGATTAATTACCACTAAGAAAGAGATGTCTCCTATAGGCACACCTCACACATTTAAAATCATTAACAAAACATGTCGCTTGAACTTGAGTTTCAGCTGCCGTCTGAATACAGTCCTAGCAATTTTCAAAAAAGCAAAATGAAACTAAGCTTTCACATGATAATTCATTTATACAGATTTATTTTATTAATAATATCCTTCATAATAAAAAATAGCATCAGCTATTTGCTGTGAGTACCAGAAAGTGTGAAACATGTAAGAGGCATCTGCAGTCAAGTAAAATGGAATAATAAATCAGGTAAAATTCATATACACACCTCCCACCGCCAGCCCGGAAAACAAGTTTTACTGCCATTGGAGATGGTCTAACTGGTGGACAATCTAGCTGTGGAAACCTTGAAAAGGAAAAGATGCAGGAAGCTTTTGAAGAAAGTAGAAAGATTTAGGAAAGCATGAACAGTAACTTCATTATAATATTTCTCACTAAAAAAAAATGAAGTTAGTTCAGAAATCCTTGACTAAGAAGCAATTGTACCACAAATGAACTCTTCCCAACTGGTGGTGTTTATAATTTCACCATTTTTCCCACTGGCTGAGTCCAAGATTTTGGAGACACTGAATCAATTATTTGCAGATTAATCTTCAATGGGATTATATGACAATTTTCTTTCTAACTTAATCCCTCAAGTAGTTAATGATCTGGAAACTGTTAAGTACACCATATAAATGCAGTATCTTAAGGCTTTAAGACACCGATTGGTCAAGGATAAAACATCTCTTATACATACATGAATGAACAAGTCCATTCATAGTCCTTAATTTCGTTAAACTGTACCAAATTTGTATCATGGTTCTTTCCTTCTAATTCAGAATAAGTTAAAAATCAGAGGAACAAGAATCCTATGATACTGACAATATTAATTAGATCCTTAAGAAAATATTGTTTAAGGGGCCAGGGATTTAGCTCAGTGGCTCAAGTGCTTGCAAGCACGAGGTCATGAGTTCAATCCCTGGTACCAAAAAAAAAAAAAGATTGTTTTAAAAAAACCAGCAAAAATTACTTTTTCTCTTAAATCATCAGACAGGAAGATACATTATTAAGTGATAGAAGAGTCACAAATTTTCCTTCCAAATGCCACTGGGGTAGATACCAAAATTTTATCATACAAAAATTGCCAATATTCAACTATTTTGCACTTACAAAATGACAGTTTTTCTAAGTCAATTAACAGGACTGGAAAAAATTCAGTGATTAAAATAAATTTTCAAATATGTTGTTCAACGTACATCATTCTTCTGAGCAGCATCAAAAAGCTGAGCATTATTAACTGTTGCTGCTCCACCTCATCACCAACGGTACCCAAAAGATAATCAATTAACTCCCTCCAGAATCTGGAAAGGTATATGCAGCCCTTCAATTCTTTCTTTCCATTCAGCCCCAATTAACTACCTAGGCCTGTTTCCTCCGTACATTACAAGAGATGATTCAAGGACATACACGCAAAGAAAAGATGAGGACTAGAAGGCACAGGGGTGACAGACAGACTACTGGTATCCAAGAGGAGCAGGCTAGATGGCAACAGCGACAGCAAAGGGAAAGACAAGACGCAGGGAGCTGATGCAGGAAGGAAGATGCAAATCCAGTCCTGGTGTGGAGGGGAAAGCACACCACACACAGAACATAAAGCAGAGCCAAGGCCAGGTCCAGCTGCCAAGCAGGAAAAGTCACTCCGGGCTGCTCATGTTTAGTAACCCAAGTATCTTATGACCCATCACCATCACCAGCACCAACAACAACAACACGACCATCATTCGCGGTACTCATGGGACTGTGGATCTAAAACCAGCGAGAGAGAAACAATGCGAGCACCTGAAACTTACATGTCTGCAAAATGTATTTTCTTCTAAGAAAGAGTGGAGAGGATTTAAATACTTTCCCTACCTACTGGGAGATTCATTAAATCAACAGACTAGGGTCTATAGCAGAACACAACATGAAAGAAACAGACCGTGGAAGATGCCAGAAAAGCCTGGGGAACAAGCTCGCATACGAAAGGGCTGAGGAAGTAAACTCTGCACACTGATAGGCAAACCATAAACAGGTACCATCTGAATAATCATCACAGAGATACTATAATTACTAATAGATACTCTGGGGCTCTGCCTAAGCTGATTCTTGTGCTCCGGGAATTTGTTTGAAAGTCTTCCTAGGTACTGGAAGGAGCACAGCCACATGGAAGAACCAGTCTTGGGCCAACGCAGGAAAATGATCAGAGAAGCAGTGTCTCAATTCACCAAAAGTCTGAACAGGGTCATCAGGCATATAACAAGCACTTAGCCTTCAGAGCAACCCAGAGTAGATTCCCATAACCCAGTTTTGCACAAGAGGAGACTGTCGGGCAGTGAGAGAGGTTAATGCCTTGCCCAAGATACTGAAGAACAAATCCCACTTCTTGAAGCTTTTTTGTGGGTGTGAACTCCTGCAAGTACCCTACAATAAGATGGCCCCCAACTCCACTGCACCCACATCACTTCTCCAGCCTACCCACTCACATCACTGCTCAGGCAAACCAAATTCCCAAGCAAACTGCTGGACAGCATGGTTACAAACACCCTGCCTTGGTCCCTGCCTTTTCCTAAAATGCCTCTGCCTGTCACTTACCTCCTCTTCCAAGAGAAGCTTCACCTCTTTATGATGTCCTCCCGACCCAGACAAAACTGAACCCTTCTTGACTGGGTCCTGCAGTCACTAGAACAAAGTAATATTACACTTCTCCCCAGTATTTATGTCTGACCATAGAAAAGGACTGCATGATTTTTTAAGAACAGGTATGAGTAAATGTTTTCAGAATCAATTTTTAAAAAGCCACAATTCAATCTAGACCCAACCCAGAATACTCTGTGCTATGTTTCCAGAGGCCTGTTGTCACTCTTCTAAAAACCAGTCTGTGACAGTCAACCTGAGGTGGCTCTGAGCACCTGAAACACAACTAGCCTGCACTGAGAGGCGCTGGAGGTATAAAACATACGATCTTAAAGATCCAAGATTTAAAAACAGAACAGCAAATCTTTTCACAGGTTAAAATATTTTTGATGCATGAGGTTAAACATGTTAAAATGGATTCCATCTGTTTCTTGGTTATTTTTAAAGCAGATACTAGAAACGTAATGATATGGCTCACATCATATTTCTATTGGACAGAGCTACAGTATAAAATATAGCCTCTTATTAATAAATCTGTTATTGGTGCTAAGCATAATTTAACATTTCCTAAGCAGGGATGGTGAACCATTCGGAGATTTTGATGATGACAGCCCGCTGTAGCCTGCACGCCACAGGTCTGCATCACTGAGAGAGAGGATGATCAAAGGCTCCAGTGTGATGTTACTCACTGTGGTCTGGCTGGATCTGTAGTTTGCCCCTACATTAAAAGCTCACAGAACACCACTGTCAGAGTTCTAGCTGCACACTGTATTCTTCTCTATATAGCTACTGCGCTTCACATATAATTGCAAGCTAGCTATTCTACTGAATTCTGAGGTAACAGGCTGACAGGAAAAGCAAGCAGGACCAAAGTGAAGCAAGGTACTTGCCTGACACACAAAATTTAATGGGAACCAAAAAACCCAGTGCTGTCATTTGGATGCTCCCTGTCCACCAAGGGTTCGTAGGCAGGAGGACTTGAGCTCCATACGGTGGTGTTGAAGCGGTAAGGCCTTTAAATGGGGGCCTCACGGATGTGGCCAGGTAATTGAAGCTTTGCTCTCAGAAGAGATTAAGGTTGTTGTTAATGAGAGTCCAGTTAGCTCCTCCAACAGTGAGTTGTTATAAAGAGAGAGAGTCCTTTCCTCTCCGTGCTCTAGCTGCCTGTCTCACCAGGTGCTCTCTCCCCATTCAGTCTCACCATTGTGATGCTGTTTGGCATGAGGCTCCAAACTCAGTTCTTTTGTTACAGCAACAGAAAACTAACACTCTAGGTGATCAAGACAAATAATTTTTAAGTAACAGTATTATTGATATGTAGTTCACATATCGTAAGATTCTACATTTTATATTTTGGTTTGTTTTTGAGGTAAATATTGCCCAGCATGGTCTTAAAGTCATGGGCTGAAGTGATCTTTCATCTCACCCTCCTGAGTAGCTGGCACATATCATCATGCGAGGAAATTCACTATTTAAAAAGTACAAATTTTTAGTGCATACATAAGATTATGTAATCACAAGTAGTTTTTAGCTCATATACAAGGTTGTGTATCCATCAACACCAACAAATTCCAAAACAGTTTTATCATTCCCCAAACGAAGTCAGTACTGGATTTTCTACACCTTCCTGTGCCCTTTAACTACTAATCTGTTTTGTCTATATAACTTTGCCTGTTCTGAATATTCCATATAAATTAAATATAAATTAAATATTTAAATAAAATAATTAAATATAAATTAAATTTAAAAAGACCACCAATATGTGGTCTTTTATGTCTGACTTCCTGTACTTAACAAAATGTGTTTAACTTCTGTATACCATTATATATATATATATATATATATATGCTATATTTCACTAATGCCACATTTTATTTATTAATCAGATGATGAATGTTTGGATTATTTCTAGATTGGGCTATTATGTACACTCTCATGTAAAAGTTTTTACATGGATGTAAATTTTTAGTTCCCTCAGGTATATAATCAGGAATGAATTTCTGGGACATAGTATAACTGTAACTTAAGTAACTACCAACGGTCTTCCAAAGCAGCAGCAGCACCACTTTAGTACCCCTAGTCATCTGTCAGAGTTTTGAATTTCTTCTCCAACACTGGTGATAATTTTATTTTAGCCATCTTAGCAGTTATGCTGTAATATCTAGCTGTGGCTTTTGATCTGCATCTCCCTGATGACTAATGCAACCATATTTTCATATGCCCATTAGCCATTCATATGCGTATCTTCCTTGAAGAAATATCAACTCAAATCCTTTGCCTATCTTTGAACTCAGTTTTCCTTATCATCTCCAAAATGTTGTATAAGTTGTACTCATTATACATTCTAGAAGTTTCTTATCAGATACATGATTTGCAAAAAAAATTCATTCTACTATAATTTTATTAAACCCAACCTATATGTTCTGTCACTTCTACTTTTGGCAACATGTCTAAGAAACCGCTGCCTAGCCAAAAATTCTAAAGATTTACGTGTTTTTCCCAGGAGTTTCACTGTCGCCCCTCTCCCATTTGGTAACCACTTTTATTTTATGTTTATACGTGCTACGAATCAGGCCTGACTTCATTCTTTTGCACATAACTTGTATCAGTTATGCTCGTACTGTTTTAAAAATTATTCTTCCACCATGAAATTATCACTCGTTGAAAACTACTGTTCATAAAACTAAGGGTTTAATTCTAGCTCAACTGTACAGCACTGCTATACACAACAATTCTTACGTCTGTATCATGTTGTCATTATTATTTTAGTTTTGTAGCAAGTTTTGAAATCTGGTAGTATGCATCTTTCAACTTTGTTCTGTTTCTTCGGAGTTTCTTTGGCTATTTAACATGAATTTTCAGATCAGCCTTTCAATTTCTGGAAGCACCGAGAAGGTATCTGATTTTGATGAGAAATTCTGTTGAATCTGTAGATGGATTTAGGGAACTTTGATAGCTCAGTACTTTGAAGTGCATCAATCCATGAATACAAAATAACTTCCTTCAGGTTCTCCTTAATGTTTTTCAACAATATTTTTTAGTGTTCTGTGCATAAGTTTTGACTGTCTTTTGTTAAATCCATCCCTATGTATTACAGTCATTTTGGCATGATTGTAAGAGAATGGACTTGTCTTAATGCTTATTTTCACATCTTTCAGTAAATTTACAGAAATATAATTAACTTTTCCTTAATGATCCTTATTTACATGTTGCTGTTTTTGTTTGGTAATATTTCAGTAGAGACATCTGTATCTATATTTATAAGGAATACTGGACTGTATGTTTCTTGTTTGCAAATCAAAGTAAAACTGACCTCCAAGAATGAATTGGGAAATGTCACCACCTTTTCAATTTTCTGGAAAAGATTATACAAAACTGCTCTCAAATTTTTTTTATTATTTTTTATTGAGATGGGGTCTCACTATGCAGTTCAGGCTGGCCTTGAGCTCACTTTGTAGCCCAGGCTGGTCTCAAACTCACAAGGATCCTCCCACCTCAGCATCCTGAGAGCTGGGATTACAGGCGTGAGCCACCACACCCAGCTCGGTGCTCTCAATTTTTTAAACAATTAGTAGATTCTACAAGTGAAAGCATCTTGGTGTAGACTTCTCTTTGAATTCTTTTATCATTTTAATCTTTTTTTATAGGTCATTTCATATTTTATATTCCATCTCAAGTCAGTGTGGTTGAATATGTTCTTCCTAGGAATTTATTCATTTCATTCAGGTTAACTAATTTATTGATATAAAATTATCACATTTGAATTCACTGTTGAAAGTAGTGTATAAAATCTTCAACTACCTTTGTTGAATGCTATGTTTCTTCTTTCAATTGTGTCATTTTTGCTTCATGTATTTTGGGGATCTATAATCTACATATTTATAACTGATTTCCCAACGGATCTGTCTCTCTGACAATACATAATGACCTTCTTTGTCTCTTATAATAATTTTTATTTATTTTGCCTGATATCAGCATAACCACTCCAGCTCTCTGTTGATTATAGTTTGTTTGCTATGTATTATTTTATTCCTTAATTTTCAAAGTATATGCACCTTTAAATATACAGTGAGTCTGTTGTGGACAATATATTTTGGGATGTATTTAATATGTTCTGCCAACCTCTCCCTCTTCATTAGAGTGTTTAGTCCATTTACATTTAATGATAAGATTTATCTATGCCATTTTGTTACTACTTTTCTAGAAAACAAGTATAGAACACATACTGTACAGAATTCCAGCACTGCACTACAAATCAATCACACACTCTAGATAAAGCCACCTCCAAAAAAATCTAGTTTGCATGAGATTTTGGAGGGACATCTAGACATAAACTGTAACATTCACCCTTGCCCTCCCCCAAGACTCATGCACATCCCCTTACGCAAAAGGTATTTAGTCCATCTCTAGAAGTTTCCAAAGTCCTAACTGTTTAAGCATTGTTGAAAAGTCCAAGTTCCAAGGCTCCTCTGAGATTTAAGGCAAACTCTTGTTTATGAGCCCCTGTACAAATGAAAATAAAGGTAAATCCTTTCAACATTTAAAAGCACAAGATAGACATTTCCCTTCCAAAAATTACAAACAGAAGAATGTGAGCAGAGCAAGTACAAATCCAGCAGGACAAACATTAAGTCCTCCAACTACAGGTCCAACAGCCAGGCAATCTGTGGCAAGATGTGAACTCAAATGGCCTGGGTGACTCTACCCCTACAGCTTCAGTGGTTGTAGCTCCAACCAGAATCTCCCACAGACTACAGCTTAAGATGTTCCAGATCTACTTTTCCAGCTGGCATCTCCGAATATTTCCTAACTCTTCCCACAAACCATTCCCAAAGGCTTCTAAGCCACATGGTCAGGTACAGTCACAGCACCACTCCATGCCTGTACCAAATTCTATCTTAATCACCTTTTCCATTGCTGAGATAAAACACCTGATGATCAAGTTAAGGGAGGAAAGGTTTATGTGGCTCACAGTTTATAGATGTTTCAGTCCATAATCGACTGTCTGCAACACAGAGTGGCAGTGGGGCAACATTCATGGCAGCGGAAAACAGCAAAAGCAGTAAGGGAGAGGAGAGACAAAGCTTTCTGTCCCTTATGTTGTTTCCAGTTTCCTGGGATTAGGAAAGTGCCAAGCCAATCAGTGGACTGATCTAGCAGCGATCTACCCTTAATCCTAGCACCTTTAATCCCAGAACACACCACAAATCAATGACACACTCTAGATTCAGCCACCTCTGAAAAATCTTATTATTTCATGAGCTTTTAAGGAAACATCTAGACACAAACCATAAGTGACCACTTAATGGTAGAGCAAAAAATTCCCTAAGTAGCCTGAACTAACACATCTCCCAGTCTTGGTGATAGCCTGTGTGTCAGAACAAGTTCTAACACTTCAACATGTAGTCTGCAGTTGCCTTTGCTTGTCTTTCCACCTGTGCAAAGGTCCAGTATCACCTAGTCTTTCTTAGACACGTGCATACACCCACGAACATTCCAGATTACAAGGTCTTTGCAAGTTTTGTAATGCCATCTACAGCTATCTCCCTTCCTTTAATTTGGGGGTCAAACTCTTTACCTCAAGTGATGCCACCACTTCAAGCATCTTTGATGTTAAACAATTGCCATTAATGGTTTCCAGCAAATGCATTAGGTCTGTTTACACAGAATGAGTTCTAGCAAGTTAAATAAAAAAAATCTTAAGAATGGAGTTTTTCATGCCGTTCCCAAATATCACAAAGTGACAATTTTCTCAAAAAAGTATTTTTAGAGAGGTTTAAATCTGTTCCATCCCCTTAAGTGGTTTCTAGGTTATTAGTCTTCAAGGTCACCATGAAGCTAAATGGAGGGAGAACAGACATAAGTTTAAATGCCATAAAGTTAACTATTCAAAAAGATTTGGTCTTTTTTTCCCTTAAATACTCCCCAATTTGCTCAAGCTTTGATTAGTTTTACCATTCAAAAATTAATATATTTTGACAATTTTTGCAATTTCTCATTAGAAAACCTTATTAAGAGATGTGCTTTCAAGAAAAGTGATGGTTTAAGGTGGTATTTTCTAAAAATTAAAATTAAGAACAAAATATCAAAGTGTTAAGACAAGATAGGATCAGAATTGGTGTTGTCTTCTTTTTGTGTCAGGCTCCAATATGATCTTATCTTCACTAAAATTTTGATATTTTACTGTGGGTTTTGCATTACTTTTGATTAAATTACATGAAAATAATTTTATTATTGAGTTTTTTGGTGCCCACTTAAATTTTGTGCCTTAAACAAGTGTCTGAGTCTGTCTATTGCTATCCTAGGAAGGGTGACTTTTAGGCATTTCTCTCTTTTTTTTAATGCGCTAACCTGAGATATTCATTCTAACTCACATTTATACTCAAATTTATGATCCTAAAATCAAGAAGATTTTCAGTATGCAGTTTGAGGGAGGAGAACAATGTAGTTACACGAAAATAACTTCATAAATCTTCTAGCGCAGCAAATTAGTTAACTGAGTAAAAAAGAATTATGAGCTATCAGTTAAATTAACACAGTGTGGATTTTTAAAAATAATCCTTGATACAGTAGTCAGGAAATTAAATGCAATGTCTGGCATATCCACTATACAAACTTGCTAAGATATCATGCAACACTAACAGAAAATGCATTAGTTTTAGAACTATAAATTTCAACTAAAAATATTCTACTGCACAATCTTGGTTCTCAACTTGACTTATTCTAAAAACAAATTGACTATAAGAATTCGGAATAAAAAATGGGTTTGGCATAATATGTGGCAAAATTTCCAACCTGAGAAAAGGATCACTTCTGTAAAATGAAAGATTGCCTGCGGTAAAAAGCTATTTTGAGTAACTTCAGACAACTGAGTACAAAGGCAAGTAATTCTGGATGATTTGAGGTTACTTCTCCCATTCTGTCATTTAACCAAGATGGTGTTCATATTAAGTTTTCAGACTAGCACTTTACAGTAGTAGGTGGAGTATGGAAATTTAACTTCTTTATTAAGCGTGCATTATTTATCTCTGTTGTTTTATTGTCATTTCTTCTAATCCCTGGCTCTAAGCTCCATGCTCTCTGTATTTCTGAAAGGCATTTTAAATCAGCATATCAATATTAGCCTATTTTGGAGAGATTTACTTGCCTTATTACAGTTCTTAATAGCAATTAATGCACTGTGTTGTCTTTTCATTTCTGCAGGTGAATCAAACTTCCCACAGCCATTACCAATCTGTCATTGATACTGTTTGGGCCCTCATCACACACCTACTGACTTACTATAGTGACTGTGTGTACACATTGTTCTGTTTTCTACAAGGACCAAACCTACTGTTTCAACAGGTCTGTAGGCACACAGAAGATGGCAAGACTAATAGAGCCTGGTCTTCTGCAGTCATACAATCTCTCCTTTCTGGGAAAAGGCAAGTATATTTACCTAGAAGACAATAATCTTACTAGAAAAAAAAACAAATTTTGTTAATAATCTCTTCTCTTTTTAGCTAGACTAAAGTGATATCAAAATTACATAAAATCAGATAAAAGATCAAAATAATAATTTAGCCATTTATCTAATCATATTTATTGAGCAGACAATATAATATCTACTTAGTATGAGAAAACCTCAAGAAGGTTAAAATGAGTAAGAAGTTGTAAAGTGCTTGGTAATATGCTTGTCTTGGTTACTTTCCTCTCATTGCTGAGAGAAAATACCCAATGCCCAAAATTAGGGAAGAAAAGGTTCACCGAGTTTACAGTTTTTGGAAGCTTCAGTCTGGGCTCAGCTGGTGCCAAGGCAGGGTGGTGTGGCTGAGGGGAAGCCATTCATGGCAGCAAGCCACGAGCAAAAAGGGCAGAAAGGGAAGAGCACATCTCCTTGCCTCCCTTACACAGCACTCACACCACCAATCCCAGCACTAGACAACGAACCAATCGCAAATGCTAGATTCAGCCACCTCCATGACCACATGTTTGGGGAGCCATCCAAACACAAACCATAACAACATTAGAATCTTAAAATCAACAGCTTCCAATATATCAATTATTAATTGTACATTATGTAATAAACATCAACAGTCAAACCTTCAGTTGTAAGTTGGTCTGCAAGTGTTCCACATGACAAGCAAACATTTCTAAGAAACTTTGATAAGCAAGCAATATCTTGCAGTAAAAGTAGTACCTCACGTGAATGTCACATGATCATAACTGGTCAGTCTCTTTAGTCTCCATCTCTCTCTCTCTCTCACTCTGCTTTGATATACAAGTCCTTTGGATTATGAATGGAACAAATTAGTCTCACAAACCAAGGTTTTATCATGTATTTTTTTACTAGAATATATATACTATATATATGGTAAGAATGCCAGTGTCCTATCAATCCCACCTCCTATGCCATCCGCATATGTATTCACTCAAGCTGTTATAATGCTCCCTACCTGCCAGTGAACAATCCAGAGAATTCCTACAGGAATGATTTCTTCTTTGGTCATTGAGAGTTTAAAATGGTTATAAGCTAATGGTTTGTAAAGTAAACAACTATGTCATCCTGGTTCCATAACCCTGTCCCACCACATATCACATGCCAAGGAAGATTATAACTAAAAACCAGCAGACATTTTTGGCTATTGCTCACAGTGACTGGTTCAGCTTCTGCACCAAGGAATCCATTACAGCCTAGGACCAGGTGCATGTGTACATATGCAAGTGTGTGTGCATGCATCTCTAAGTGTGTCTATGTTTTGTAAATATCAGATACAGGGTAACTATCTGGATGTCAGACAATAAGCAATTTCTCTTCCTTTAAACCCTGCTTAATCCAAGTTACCTTTACGAGGGGTTCTCTCTGCCTCAATTTCACTTAGAGAGTTGCTCTCAGTTCCAGACATTTTCTATCACAGTAGTGTGACAGCAGGGATTCCAAGTGAAATGGAACTTGCCAGTTAGTCTCTTTTCTTATGACAGGCAAGGGGGAGTCATCAATGAAGACAAAGAACCTCCTTCCCTACTCCTCCACAGATGCTGATTCAGACTGGGTTCCAGATGCCCTGAGAAGCCCAGAGCAAGACCAGCATTCACTGACACCACCTCAGGTAGTGAGGGAGGGAACACACTTTGAAGAAACAAACTGACAGTTCAATTAGATGAGGGAGGGCGTAAGAACCTTCCACTGGCACTCACAGCACGGAGGTGTGCTCCGCACACCTGGCAGCTGCACTCTGTTCCTCACACCTGGCAGCTGCACCCTGCTCCTCATACCTGGCAGCTGCACTCTGCTCAAAGCCTGCAATCGCTGCTCTCCAAAGGAGTTCATCCATATGGCTCACTCTTCCATCACCTTTCCGGCTCAGCACCTAAGTGAGACTTACCTGATGAACATGCTTTAATTAGGAATTCTCTATAGTACATTCTTCCCCACCCCCATCTCTGACTTAGTTTTTCTCCACAATACCATCTCTACCTGAGAAATATTTTATGTTGCTTTGAGTCTTCCTACTTACACTGTAAGTGCCCCAGGCGCACAGTTTTTGTCTGTGTTGTTCACTGTTTACCAACAGTGCCTGGCACATAGAGATACTCCAAATTATTTCTTACATAACGTTTTTAAAATTGTATTTTAAAAACTGGACAAAAGCTAAAGGCAATAAGGACAGATCCTACCAGTATTGGAGGACAGAAACTTCCTCTGATGGTGTAGAGACGACAAGGCATTTTAAAAGAAGAACCCTTAATGTCAACGATCTTCAAACTCTTTAATGAACCTGAAAACAAAGTAATTCTCCCTAACTCATTCCTAGTGGCAAGAATTATGCTGATACCAAAACCAGAGAAGGACCCAACCAAAGGAGAACTATTGCCAATCTCCCTAATTAACATAGAAAAATTCTCAATCAGATATTAGCAAACAGAATGCATCAAATCATCAAGGAGATTATACATCATGATTAAGTAGGTTTCAGCCCAGGAATATAAGAATTATTGAACATATGCAAATCAATAAATCTAATACATCATAGCAACAGAGTCAAAGACAAAAAAATCACAAGATCATCTCAACAGATGCAGAAAAAGCTTTTGATAAGGCCAATACTTGTTCGTGATTAAAAACTCTATAGAAAATTGGAATAGAGTGTCTCTACCTCAATCTGATAAAAGCCATCTATGACAAACCAACAGCCAACATCATACTAAATGGACAAAAACTGAAAGCTTTCACTCTAAAATCAGGGAAAAGTCAAGGATGTCCATTATTACCACTCCTATTCAGTATAGTTCTAGAAACGTTAGACAGAGCGATGACACAAGACAGAAATAAAAGGAATAAGGATAGGAAATGAAAAAAATAAATTATCACTATTTGCAGATGACATATACTTTACATAGAAGACCCCAAAAACTCCATCAAAAGACTACTAAAGTTAATACATAAATTCAGCAGTATAGCTGTATACAAAGTCAACACTCAAAATCAATAGCAACCCTGTACACAAACAAAAAACTCATTGAGAGAGAAACTATGGAAATAATACCTTTCACAATAGCATCCAAAAAAATGAAACACTTAAGAATCAATCTAACAAAGGGTATAAAAGACCTATACATTGAAAACTACAGTACACTAAAAAAGAAGATTGAAGAGGATATCAGAAATTGGAAAGACAGCCCTTATTCATGGATGGGAAGAACAAAAAATTGTAAAAATGGCCATACTCTCAAAACTGTTTTACAGATTTCATGCAATCTTGATCAAAATACCATTACCATGCATCTGTAGATCTAGAGTAAACATTCCTAAAATTCATTTGGAAACAGAAGAGACCTAGAATAGCAAAGGCAATCATAGAGAACAAAGGCAAGGCAGGGGGCATCACAATCCTTGACTTGAAATTATATTACAAAGCTACAGTGATAAAATCAGCATGGTACTGGCAAAGAAAGACCTAAGGACCAGTGGAACAGATTAGAAGATGCAGACACAACTACAAAGATACTCAGCCACCTTATCTTCAACAAAGAGGCTACACATGTTCATTGGAAGAAAGATAACCTCTTTAATAAATGGTGTTGGAAAAATTGGCTTTTCACATGCCAAAGATTGAAACTACACCCATGGCTATCACCTTACATTAAACTAAAGTCCAAATAGAGCAAAGATCTCAATATTAAAATAGAAACACGAAATCTACTGGAAGACAAGGTAGGTAGAAATCTTGAAGACACAAGAGTAGGCAAAGAGTTCATGAGAGTGTAGAGTGGTACACCCACCATGGAAATCAGTGTGGAGTGTCCTCAAAAACCTAGGATTGGAGGTCCCACTCAATCCAGCTATTCCCTTTCTGGGTACTTTCCCAGATAAACTGAAAATGTCCTGCTCCAGTAATATATGTATACCCCTGTTTATAGCAGCACAATTTGTAATAGCTAAATCTTGGAAACAACCCAAATTCCCATCAACTGTGGAAAGGATTTTAAAAACTGTGGTATTTTTATACAATGGAATATTATTCAGCTATAAAGCATAATCTTGGGGCTTTTATAGGTAAATGGATGCACCTTGAGACCACACTCATAAGTGAAATAAATCAAACTCATATTTATAAACATTGTATTGTCTTCCTAGTGTAAAAAAAACAGAAAGAGTAATAAGATCCAAAATGTTCAAGAGATATTGTGATAATTAAAAGGAAATCAAGTGCTCAAAAGGAAAAAACAACTGAGATACGAGACAGGAGAGAAAAAAGAAAAACATTATATGTATATAGGTATACACATATTATGTATGTATATATATATATATATATACACATATATATACAAGATAGATAGCTATACTACTAATCTATTAGTTCATCCCAAAGAACAGTTTGTGCTTTCATTGTTTATTTTTTGCACCTAAATCTTGTAATCTGAGCAACTATTTCTAAAATAACAATATGCAATATATTAATTTCCTACTTTTTTGAACTTCTGTATCATTTCTATCCTTTTTTCTTTTTTTTTTTAAATAAAAAATAAAAGGAGAATACAGCAGTGAGGAAAGAGTACAGGCTCCAGGATAGTCAAGAAAATAGAAATTACAAAAAGCAGGAAGAGTGTCACTCGGTGTCAGTGCCCTTAGGCCAACTGGTATCTGTCCAGTTAGCAGACACACAGTCAGCTCTATCCTCCCACACAGACTAGAGACCACACTTCACAGGAAGGGCTTCAGGTCTTGGGAGAAAGACATTCCTGGGTGGTAGTACATACATGTGCTACACAAAGGGACAGAAAAAGGGTTTGCACTTGTAAGTTTTTGTTGTTTTGCTTTGAATAAATGCCCTGGGGGTGGGGAGTGGAGCACTATTGTCCAGCTGAATTCCTTGAAGACAGCTTTGAGTCTTTCCAGGCTAGAATTTAAGGAGGGCTGCGTCATCCAGGAACATGGGCTTCCACTGCCACAAACCCAGTTACAAGATTCTAAAATCCCTGGGGATGGAGCTTATTTGTCCTAATTGTTGCAGTTTTTACAAACCACAGTCAAAATCCACTTGAGAGTGGTTCATTGGAGGAGTGCAATTAACCTCTACCCAAGGAGTCTTTGTGGATGAATGGATATTGGCTGAATGAATAGATGGACCTACAGAGGGATGGACAGACGGAATGACAGGATGATAGATGAGATGAGAAACAAGTATTGGAGGGGAGAGTCAGGGTGAAAGTCCGAACACATTTAAGCTCACATATCAAGTGGCAATCATTTAGAGAAAAACTTCTCAACTCTTCTCAACCACACCCTCTCAAACACTGCTGGATGCATGTAAGGCTCTCACTTGCTTGCAAAAAGTGTTAATCAGAACGAACTGCTAATTTATCTAGTCCTATGCAACCTGCTTTGTTTCCTGCTGAACATTTTCCAAGTATGAGTTTGTTTGCTATTGTTTTAAAGCTCCTACTAGAGACAGATCCTGAAGAGCTTACAAAAACAATTCCTATGGAGCTATGCTATCTGTTCCTATTAACTAGCTTTTTATTAATGAAACATCCAGCAGTGGGGTTTTTTCATCCACCCCCTTGGCAGCCTTCCCAGAGGTGTGGAAGAGTCTTAACCCACTTTCCTCACTTTCTCCTACCCCCATCGTACTTTTCTCCACCTCCAGCTCACGCTCAGATCCAAAAAGGTCCTCTGCATGTGAGATCGCAGGCAGAGAATCCAGTTCTCCACGTAACCACTATTTCTGGTGCTCCCCACAGCCCTAGCTTACAGCACTCTGCATTTTTCTCAGCAGGTCAATTCCAGCATTAGCCAGATTTCCTCTTTTCTGTGTTTTCATAGGATGACACAAATTAAAATACAAAAGGCAGTTTTCGAAGTTAACATTTGAACATAACTTGAAATTAGAGCCAATTCGGGACTGGTGGTGCCTTGCGTTTATATAATTAGGGAGAGGGGTGGGAGGGTAGAAAGATCTCCCATTTAAAAAAACTTCAAAACCACAAACACAACCCTAGCATGAACATATTGTTGGTATACCACCCTCCCAAGAAGCCTCAATGAGAGTTACAAGCTTGAGATTCACTGGCTTCCATTAATTGCCTCTGCTGGGAGATACAAAAGACTACAGAGGCTTCTAGCAGCATTTCAATTTCTAGAAAAATCACTAAGCCTAACAGTCTTCCATTGCATCAATCCTCCACATGCTATTCTTATCTCTCTTTCACAAACCACCAGGCCTGCTGTTCCCTCTAATTTGGCCGCAGCGATTCATTAAAAAATGGGGGTGGGGGAGCTTGGTTGGGCATCCTCCTCTAGTTTGGCTTTCACAACCTAGTTCCGTGTCGGTTATGTAATACCAAATCCCAAAACAGGGAGTTAGGGAGTAGCAAAAGCACGGTTGTAGTTCTTACATAAGCTTTCATAAACCATCCATAAGATCTGATCTCAGGCTTGCTTGGATACTTGGAATTACATAAAATAGAACAAAACCAGTTATTCAGCAGATTTCCCTGACTTTAAAAGCAAAACAAAAATACTTTGCCCCTAACTGATCAGTTTATACTGTAACAATGTTTTTAATTGAATAGGGAAAATCATCTTTAATGACACTCAATTATTTTACAATGTAAGCATGAAGGAATATCCTGACACAGTACTCAACTCTTCCAGCTACCCTCTGTGCACAATGCAGGATACCACTTAGGTCTTCTGCTAGTGTTCCTCACAGAAGTATGTGTCCTGGAGAACACCAACTGCTCTTTCTAAGAAAACCCAAGAGGAATTATTTAGACAAAACACAAGCATGCATGTGCTTGAAACCACCAGCACAGTTCCTTTCCAATACCACTTTTCTCCCCGATGTTTCTAACTACCTATTTTTGACTTACTTTAAATCACTGAAGCCACACCTTAGGCTACAAGGTGACAAAGTAAAAGAACCAGTATTTTTCAATGGGTCTCACCACTGTACACATTAAAATCACCAGGAAATCTACTAATAGATAACAAGGTATCACTCCAGAATGGGGCGGGTGTCAAAAGGGATGCCTGGACCTTAGTATATCTGATGCCTTCTATTTTAGACTTATCTGAAAAAAATGATGCGAGCAGAGCTTGTGGGTGGTGGGCAAAGAGGGAAGAAAAGAGCTTTAATAACTGGCAACTCGCAATTACCATTTCTATCCCATTTCTGTCTAGCAAAATGAAAGCATGCAATTGTTAGAAAGCCATTAAGGATATTTCTGGAATTTTTTTTATCACTATCCAATTCCCACCAATTTTAATAATAGGCTTCAAAACCTGGTTTTGTGTTGTAATGCTTTATACTTTAATGAGGAAGTTTTAAACGGCCCTATTTTATCTTAGAAGGATATCTGAAACTCAGACCATGTTTATTTCCAAGGAAAGTTTTGGCTTAAAGCAGAAATTATGCTTCTGACTTCTACTGCTCTTCTTAAGTGCTCTGGTAATCACTCCTAACTTTACCAACGAGCAAATATTTTTTAAAGCACTTATATAACCGCGAGCTCTTGGTATCCTGCCAAGCGTACTTCTTGCTGTGTTTGTATTTAAAATAGAATGGTAGTAACATGACTTGGGTGTCTGCAATTCTTTCTGCGCACAGCCTCAGAATGAAAAAGAAAAAAAAGATGTTGAGGAGGAGGAGGAGGAGAATGATGATGATGGAGGAAAAAACAAATGGATGGAACATGCCGTTCCACTGTTTTCCAACCTAAAGATCCAAGGAAATAACACATGCATACTAGATTAAGACGAAGACACAGACCGAATCACCCAGAGCCGGGCGGGTGGGGGCCCGCTGGAACTAACCTGCCACGTGAACGGCGGTGTGCAGCCCGGCAGCCCGCGCAGGTGCCCGAGAGCGGCGACGTCTGCGCCGAGCAGGTGATGTGCGCAGCAGGAAAAGCGCTCTGACGACAGCGGCCGCCAGCGCCGGGGGCCCCCAACTCTCCGCACCTGCGCCCGCGGCCGCCGCCCCGCGCCGGGACCCGCTCGCCCGGGCCAGGCGGGGCCGAGCGCGACGCTCAGGATCCGGCGCTGCCCGCGCGGAGTCACGCGTCCCGGCCGCCACGGCCGCCGCCGCCCGCCGCTGCTCCCCGGCGGGAGTTCCCCCGACCGCGGTCCGGACCGCGGCCGCGAGCGCGCAAACTG
Source organism: Cavia porcellus (assembly GCF_034190915.1). Taxonomy (NCBI): domain Eukaryota; kingdom Metazoa; phylum Chordata; class Mammalia; order Rodentia; family Caviidae; genus Cavia; species Cavia porcellus. The sequence goes on along the minus strand of NW_026947504.1, from coordinate 35,573,234 downwards.
GCGGGCGCCGGCCGAGGGCGCAGGTGCAGCGCCAGGGCGCCCGCACCTGGACATGCGGCGCCGCCCCCGCCGGCCCGGCCCGCGCCCGCCTCGCGGCCCCGCCCGGGCGCGCTGCTCCGAGCGCGGGGACCCGGGGCCGGGCCGGGGCCGCCTCGGCGCTGCCCGCCTCGCCCGGACAAAGAGACGCCGGGGCCGGGGCCGGGGCCGCCCAGCCCGAGCTCGGAGCTTCGTCCGCGGTGACGGCGGCCGGGCGGGCGGCGCGGGGCGGCACGGGCGCGCACCCCTCCTGGCCGCGGGGAGACGCACACGCCGAGCCCGGGCGCCCCCTCCCGGCCCGCGCCCCCTGCGCCGCCCGGGCCGCAGCGCCCTCTGCCGGCCTCGCCGCTGCAGCTGCCGAGGCGGTTGACGCGACGCCGGGGCCGCGGGGCTGCTGGGGTCCGGGCAGCGCAGACTGCAAGGCCGGGGAGCAGCACGAGCGCGAGTGGGCGGCGGGGCGAGGACGCTGGAGATGGGGTGCGCGTCCTCCTGTAGTGCCAGATGGGGGTGGCTCGGGTTCTGCGCGGGAGGAAGCCTTGGGGAGGGGCGTTGGGAAGAACTTTGAACAGCTCTGGGGCTCCGGATTCGAAGGGGCCCCCAGCGCTCTTGGAAAACACTCGCCGGGCAGGCAGGCAGGCGATTCCTCCTAGAAGCGCGCTTAGGTTCGTGGTTCCTAAGCCCCAAATGTGTCTACCCTCCTCGGTGTCTCTTATGACAAGAAGATAAATTAATGACTTCTCAAAGACTCTTCTAGTCCCGCCTGAAATACTCTTTTTTTCCAATGCAAGTGAAATAAAGATTTACCAGGATAAAGATGGAGTGAGTGATGGGGCTGAGCACAGGGGCGCTCTGGGAGGTCGATGTGGCAGGATCATAAATTCAAGCCCAGCCTGGGTATTTCGGACTCTTGTCTCACAGGCTACTTTATAAAAAGGACTGGGGAATGTAACTCCATGCGAAGGCCCTGAATTCAATCCCTGGTAGCGCGTGGGCACACACACACAAAGTGGGATTGTGGCGCTGTCAATTGTATTATTTAAGTTGGGCTGCTTTATTTGTTTGTGTTTTTAAGTGTTTTAGACTACTGTAGTTAACGGTATTTTTGACCAGTTAAATTTTTTTTTTAACACACTGGACTACTTGATGAAGGAAAATCATGAAACAGTGCTTTTTTCCCACGCTATTGGCTCTTAAAATTATTCTATCTGATCTCTTTTATCCTCTGGAAGAAACTAGGGCAGATTTTATACCTTTTTCTGTCACTTCCAGGTGTGAAATGAATCTTTGGGTTTGTGTTACAAAACCCAGTATAATCACACGTTAACTGTTATGGTTTGTGTCTGGATGTCCCCCCAAAGCCTCATGTGGTCATGTGACCAGGCTTCTAGAGTCTGTGAATGATTCATCGGTCTAATGCTGGGTTATGGGTGTGAGTGCTCTAATCTAAGTCGGTGTGGCCTACATACAATATAAAGGACAGAAATAGTCTTCTCTCCATATGCTCCACCCTTTTTGCTCTTGTTACTTTTGCTGTCTTGTGCCACCATGAATTGTTGCCCTCTGCCATGCCACCCTGCCTTGGACCTAGCAGATTATGGACTGAAACCTCCACAAACTGTGAGCTAAATAAACCTTGTCTTCCTTCATTTTGTTTATCAGCTAATTTGTCTCAGCAATGAGAGAAAAGTAACCAGCACAGTAACTCTAATCTTATTCAACTTAATCCCTTCCTGCTGTGCTCTCCCATTGACCATCCTGACCCATGCCCAGAAACCTATGGACAGGGAAAAGCCCTTTGCTGGGTTTCCCTTCCCTTCCCTGTGTCTTCCTGGCTAGCCTGTGAAGCTTGTACCCTTCAGCGTGGTTGTGCATAGGTCTGCCCCAGCACAGCTCACACAGACCTGCAGGGCACTGGGCTCTGGAAGGCTGATCTGACAACCTCCCACCACATCTGGCTCATAGGTAGCCATTTCTGAGCTCACATATGTCCCCACACTACAGGTGACACATACCAGGCTCTCCAGAGAGTTTTCCAGAAGAACATTCCTTTGCTTGAAGTGGATAAACCCTTTCTCTTTGATCTCTCCCAACCACTCTCCTACCCATCAGTTTGGGCAGAAGTGGCAGAATCCTTGACTAGAAAATCCTAAAAGATGGTCCAAAGCCTCTACTTCTATGTAGAGACACCCATCTCTGTGACAGCATGAAGGTGAAATACTAAGATCCAGGCGCATAACTAAATGACAATCTGCAGTCTCCACACCTTGGGACCCACTGTAGTGCTCTGTCCAAGGCCACAAGCCTCCCAGCATTGTGGAATCACTAGAGCTGGACTGTTTCCACCTGATGAATGGTCCCTCTAATGTGAAACTTCCACCATCCCCCAGGACTCACTCAGGACTGCTCTGCTGTCTGGAACTCTTCTTCCCCATCTACCTTTGTCTTCTTGATTCAGAAGAGGTATACCTGTACACCATGTGTCTTCTCCCTCCTGCTCTGTCCCGCATATGTGTTTTTCCAATACAGTCATCCCTAGGTATCTTTGCAAAATTGGTTCCTGGATCCTGACAGATACCAAAATCTAAGGACACTTAAATCCCTTATTGTAAAAGGCATAGAGTTTTCTTATGTCCTATGAAATCTCCTGCAGATATCAAGTCATCTCTAGATGATTTGTAACACCAACCACACTGTAAGTGCTATATAAATAGTTGTTATACTGTATTACTTAGAGAATTATGGTAAGGAAAATATCTGTACATTTTCAGTACAAACACAACCTTCATAGACCTAACATGTGTGGTATTTGATGGAGACCTGAAGATATGGACAGCCACCATGTATCTTGCACATCTAATGCTGCCTGGGTATTTCCTTCTCAGAGAGACTAAACGAGCAAGATCACCTATTTTAAGCCCAACAACTACTATAAGACAAGTTCCATTTTAACATTTGGTTATGCTCTACTTAGAAAATGTGGAAAGAGAAGTAGAATGTTCTTTCATGGGGAACAAATAGGATCAGAACTTAGTGGAAGCTCTCTCCTAAATCCTCAAAGAAGACCCTGACAGAAGATGCAGATAATTTATTCTAAAAGATGGTCCTAAGAATCAGGAGTGATGAAATTGATGCAGCGAGATAAGAAAACATGAAAAGCCAATATGACTGTAATGGCTTATCTTGACTGTCAACTTTGCTGTCTTGAGAGACCCCTAGGGGATTAGTAAAGCACACTTCTTTGTGTGCCTGGGTTGGTCATGGAAACATGATCCTGGGGGCCACACTTGATCTCTGGCCACTTCTCTAGCCCTCTTTCCCTCTGCTCCCCAGCTGACTTGAAGTTAGCAGCTCTGCTCCACCAGACCCTTCTGCCTTGATGTTTTTACCTTGTAGCCAGCTCACCATTGATTGAAGCCTCTGAAACCATGAGCCAAAATAAAACTCTGTTAAGTTGCAGATATCAGGCAGTTTTGTCCCAGCACCGGGAACACTACTCAATATAAAGATGTAATATCAAGGCCACTGCTGTAGGAGTCAGGCTCCCAGGCATGCAATACCATTGGGATCCCTGAGAAGCTTACTAAAGACTTCTCAGAAGGATGGTGAGCATTTACCATCTGGCTCCTGTTCTCAGTTGATCAGAATCCAGGGCTTTAGAAAAACAGAGGGACCTGTGCCTGCATTCTTGAGGTTGGACATAAAAGGTGGAGCCCAACTCACATGGTATGTCCATCAGGACTTGGCAGAGTGACCGAGGAGATGTGATGCTGTTGGTCAAAGGTGTATGCTAGAGGCTGAATGTGTTGCTTAGTGGTAGAGCATTTGCCTACCATATGTGAGACACTGAATTTCATCTCTAGCATAGCAAAAAGAGAATCAGGCAGGGAAGGCATGTGCTGAGGCATGCTTCAGAACTATGTCCTCAGAGGCATCGCCTTGGGAAATTCCAATTGCTGAAATGCCAAGGTGAAGAGACTGAGAAGGAAAGAAGATGATAGTGTTTGCAAGTTATGAATGACACTATCTAAGCAGCAGGAGAGTAATTGGGGTCAGTGCCTATGGGAGAGGACATGAGCCAGAATTAGACTCCCCCCAGAGAAGCTTCACACAGCCCCCTACTTAGGGAGCCTACAGCAAGTACAGAGGTTGGTGCTGGAGCCAAACCCTTGATACCAACTCAGAAGTACAATTGTGAAGTTTCTAGGACAGACATGACCCAGTTGTTGAACAGAGTCATTATTAAAGATTAGTTTGCCAGGGATATAGCTCAGGAGCCTATGTGCCTCCCTGGAAAGTGCAAGGTCCTGAGTTTGATATCCAATGGGGGGGGGGGTTGGATTAGGCCTTAGGAGGGTGGTGTTTTCCAGAAGGTTGAGTCGTGGTCTGTGCTTCCTTCATTGTCCCCAGGATGCCAGCGTCTGCAAGACAAGTGTAAGGACGCGCACTTTTGGCAAGTGGACTGACCAGAACCTGAGACCCAGGAAAACAGCTAGGCATATGGGACACACACACCTTTGGACAGCAGAGTAATCAGCAAAAGCAGCAACGCAGAAGTGTCTGCAATAGCAGAGAAGCCAGCAGTGGGACTCGGGAGAGCTCCTCCAACAGAAGACCAGACTCAGCCCCCACATCCAGATGCCAAGATCAGCTCCAGATCCGGCACATCTCACATTAGCACAGAGATTTCACATAGACACTATCGTAAAGCTGTAAACACCAGAGTTATTTTATTACCATTATTCTTCCTTGTATGTCTGATTGGACATCATTTTGTTTTGCATTCTATGGTTATGTTTGAGGAGGGTTTTTTCCTCTCCTCTCCTCTCTCCAGTCTCCTTTTTCTTCCTTTCTTCTCTTCTTTTTCATTTTTTCTTTTTCTTTCTTTCTTTCTTTCTTTTTTTCTTTCTTTCTTTCTTTCTTCTGTTTTTCACTGTTTAGGCTTCATGTGTTTCTTTTTCATTTTCTTTCATTGATGTTGTTTCTCTCTTCAACTACTTCTTGCATTTAAATTTCAAAGTGAGTATTCATTCTCTGCCCTTCTCCACATTCTGTTTCATTGTTTGCTTCCTGTGTCCTCTGATTTCCCAAAATTCCAGTGACCATCCTTTGATCTCCAACCTTTACTATCTCTGACCTCATTTATCACTGTAGTCTGTCCCCTACTCCCCCACACTCTTCCACAAAAGGGTAAAAATCACTCCACTAAGGGGAAAATCACTGCATACGTTTGATTTTGCTATATAACCTCAGACTTTGCTCCTGTGAATGAAGGTAACAGCTAATGGTGGTCATAGTTTGTGGTTAAACTGTACTTGAAACAAATGTTATTACTAACTGTACTACTTTAGCCAGGATGTCATATAAATGGTTTTTCTCCTCTGTGTGATAACACTGTGGTTGTATGAGGTCCTAATCATCACTGTAGCCCAGTACCAAAGCATTGGATGCTGAGCTAAACAGAAATTTTGCATCATTTACAAATTGAGAAGGTAGGTTCTTGGGATAGCTATAAGGAACCATCTACATCTAAAAGATATCCCTGAGGAACAGATCTCTCCTAGAGATTGGGGTTGATGAGAAATCTGGAGTCAGTACAAATGCCATTTAAAAAAAAAACTCTTCACACCAATAATACTAGAAAACTTTCCAAGTGTAAATAAAGAATCTGACATACATGAAATAAAGCAGCCATGACCAAAATAAAACTACACAGGAATACAATAATCAGTATTCCAGAAACACAATAAGAACAGAATTACAACAGAAGATTAAAAGCTGTCAGAGGAAAGAAACAAATCAACTATAAAGGAAAGTACATCAGAATCATGGCAGACTTCTCAACACAAACTTTCAAGTCAAGAACAGCATGCAGTATTAAAATCCCCTACTATAGGAGAAAAAATAGCGGCTTGCTAGGAAGCTGGATAGAGAACTTCTGCAGGGAAAACAGCTCAGATGCCAGAATTTGACAACATGGAGAGGGCCAGATGGTTGAAGAATGATTCTTATTAACCCAGGAGGAAACCAAAGGGAAAAATAAAATTAGGAAGAGGAAGGAATAGTGCAGGTGAAGGGCCGACAAGCTCACTGAGACCTCCTTTCTGCACTGTGCTGGGCACACCCTGGAGTCAGACAACCCAAAGTTGCACTGAAGCTGCAGCTGCTAATAACGGGAGTCGATGAGGCCCAGGCCCTTGACGGGAGGATACGTTGGAGGGGAGCCAAGATGGAGAACTGCATCAAGTCATGCTGAGTGCTGGGGATTGGGTCCCGTGGCTGCTATTGCTGGCTGGAGGACATCTTGGAGTTGGGCAGAGCCCGGTGCTGCAGCAGTGTCAGTTGGCCACCCCTGGTACAGAGAGGACTGGTGGGATCTGATGGGGCTGAGCTATGCCTCTCATTGAGACCCAGTAACCATGACTCTGTGACATCCACAAGGTACAGCCTAAGTTGCTGAAGGAACTTGTGGGTCAACTGGCTCAGAGGCTCAAGGCTAGCCTGCACTGTCCCTGTGTCCCTGCGTGTACCTCAGATAACAGAAAATTGGGGAGGGCAGCAAAATCCCAGTCAGCATGCTTCAGAAAGACCCAGAGAATCCCAGGGCACACCTATCTGAAAGAAATGAGAAACATGGCAAGACATAGAAATTTTAAAAAACCTCCAGCCACTGACCCTGGGAAAATAAGCCCAGGAGAGGTAAATACAGAAGAGAACCAGTGCAGTAATCATGCAATATTAGACACAGCATCAGCAGACATAAATAAATACCTTCATGACCTCATAGATGAATTTAAAGCTGTACTTCTGATCCAAGTGAGGCAAGATATAAAAAGATTAATTAAAGAAATGATAAGCCCCCCTAAGAGAACACAGATGGAAGATCAGAGAAACTCAGAAAAGGAAGAGAAACCTTTGATGAAGAATATAAACAAAACCTAGAATACATGAAATAGATCAAAGAGATTACCAGGAAACTAAAAACTCCATTGAAAGCTGGCAAAATGCCTTGACAGAAACTAAAGTTAGCCTTTCAAAACTTGAAGAGAGATTTATGATGTGTGATCGTGAAAGAAAAGACCTCTTAAAAAAACAAGGAACCAGGAAGAAACAATTCAAAGACTAGACGATGACAAGAGGATTTATAACTTAAGAATAAAAAATGTGAGTGAAGAAGCAGGAGTAACCACAAATGAACTACAAAGACTATTCACAGATATATTAAAGGAAAACTTCCCAAGCATAGGAAAAAGAAATGATATCCAGATAAATGAGGCATACAGAACTCCAGCCACCTACAACCAAAACAGATCTACACTCAGACATATGATAATCAAGACTCCAGAAATCCATAACAAGAACAGAATATTAAAAGCAGCCAGAGAAAAGAAGCAGATTACCTACAAAGGAAAACTTATCAAAATAACAACAGACTTATCAGCACAAACTCTCAAATCAAGAAGAGCCTGAGGGGAAATTATCCAAGCCCTGAAAGAAAATAACCTCAAACCAAGACTGATATACCCGGAAAAACTCTCTCTCAAAATTAATGGAGAAACAAGATATTTCCAAGACAAGGAGGAACTGTGGGCATTCATGGCCACCAACCCAACCCTACAAAAAATACTGAAGGATATACGTTCCAGAGAGAAAGAAGAAAAAATACCAGGATTCCAGCAACAGTGGAAAGAGGCCTCAATAAACAGGGCAGACAGTGGAATGAAGGAGTAAAGTAGACAAATAATAGCAGGAGAATAGACTATCAGAGATGAGGCAGAGACGGTAAGCTATAATTTTAATATAGATAGCCTTGATACGCTAACAAAAAAGAAACACAGGCAGAGTAGATTAGGAGGCAGGATCCATAGAGATGCTCTAAATAGGAAATACACTCAACCTGAAAGAGGATTAATAAACTGAGAGTCAAAGATGAGAAAACAATGCTATATGTGACAGGAAACCAGAGAGAAATAGGGACAACTCGTCCAGCAGCCACAGATAGATTGGAAAGCTATGACACTTTGGGCAGTGTAGAACTACACAGCTGGAAAGAAGGAAAACCTTGTGACTTTAGTAAATAAAGGAGTACAGCTCGAGATCAAGCTCAGAGGTAACAAAAAAGGTTCAGCAACACTCAGATAGATAACGGATTGCCCCCTAATCTAAAAACTAAAGGAGCTAGTGGGACCCAAAATATACAAAGCACCCTGAGAAAGGGAAAGGGGAGGAACTGCCTAAAAAGGAAGGCAGAGGACATTGTTAATAGTGTATCAGGATATAAAAGTCACAGTAGTCTTATTGCTCTATTTAGTTTGATTATATTTTGTTCCGGTCTGTCTACTCATATTAGATTTGAGGGCACAGACATCAAACCCAAAAATAGCAAGTTATACCACAGTAACTATCCTTAATTTCCTATTTACTTAAACTGAAACTCTGTATTATTTACATTGTCTTACTATGACTGATCTTATTTGAAGCTGGTTTGTTAGACTGCTGTTTAGCCTCAACTGATTTTATTCAAATTTGGTATGCTTGATAGTATCAAGTCTAAGAGTAGAGGCAACTCCTCTGAAGATGACAAGATGTAAAAGATACCCATTCTGGTTTTGATTATTAACTGCTTTCAAGTCCTACAATGTCTTCAAAGTTATGTTTTTATTAAAATAGCTATGTAATACAATGCTTAACTATATAATGCCTGAAGATGTGGACAATTCTATTAAAAATAACAAGAGAGAGCATAGTAACTACTGTAGATTGCCTAATATTGTGGTCTTATATGTTTTTTTCATTTCATGTTTTTCTAGGAATTTGTTTTGTTGTCTTGTTTTGATCTGTTTTTCCCTATAATACACAAAGGATAGATATATATGTAGAGATTCACACATGGGAAGAATTTCTAAACTATTTACAGGAGCAGATTATATAATACATGATGTAATGAACAGATACTCTGAAGAAGAAGAGACACTAAGAAACCCAATGCTAATTCTGTAGCATTATCATATAAAATTTAGCAATACTATCATTCACTCTTCAGAGTGATATTAGTCTAGTCTCTTGTGTTCAATTTCAGCATACGTAAAAATAAAGACAGCTACTACGAAGAGACTGAGAAACATTATGGTAGTCATTATTGACTTCCCCAAAATCAGGTCTTGAAGACCTAAAATACATTCATCATCCTGTAATGACTTTATTAGTTCTAAAATGTTCAGTATATATTCAATGTGTGTGAATATGGGGAGAACTATTTGGAAGAAAACTAGAGACAATAATATAGACAGTGAAGATCTCCAGTGGACTTGCTTTGAAATCTGTGTTTCTTTAAATTGTTTCCTTATGAACTATTTTGTTCTGTTTTGTCATGTTTAATATTACCCTCTTTAAGATAAAAAACAAGTGTGTAGGACTGATAACCATATTACTAAGTTTTTGTTGAATCACTGAGCAGAACTGTTTGCAGTGTCATTATTTGAATGTCACCTTGTATGCTTTAATTTTATAACTTGAACAACTATTTCTAAGATGACAATATGTAACTTATCAACTAGTGATTTCTTACTGTTTATTTTTCTGAAATTCTGTATTATTTCTACACTTTTTTCTGTTTTTTTCTCTTTAAATAAAAAAATCCTCTACTATAAGCTGGCCATGGTGGCACATGCCCATAATCCCAGCACTTGGGAGGCTGAGGCAGGAGGAGCACTGTGAGTTCAAGGCCATCATGGGCCCAAAGTGAGTTCAAGGCCAGCCTGAACTGCATAGCAAGACCCTATCTCAAAAAGACAGAAAAATAAACAAATAAAATTAAAAATTCCCTACTGTGATATTTTTATCATTTTTGTTTGCAACCTGTGAGTGTGTGTGTGTGTGTGTGTGTGTGTGTGTGTGTGTGTATTGGGGCATGGTGTGTTACTAAGGGCAATGTTTTGGAAATATTACCTATTCCCAATAAAATATATTTCATCATTAGGCAGTGACTTTTATTTCCTAACATTTTAACCTTAAAGTACATTTTCTTTTCTTTTTTTTTTTCCCCTCTCTTTTTTACAACAAAATTTACACATCTCGGATTTTATTACTCCTTAGTGCTTATTACTTTCTTTGTGGGGGGGGAAGAATACAGTCAAATATGGCAAAACAAAGCTGTCAGTCAATACCAAGGATAGACATAGCACATGGTGTAGAACAGAGTACAAGTTTATCAACAATGGTTATCAACGTTGTCCCTTGTTTCCTTAAAAAGAATTGTCTATCTTATTAGATATTATAAAGTTGGACAAAACAGTAGAGAACAAGACCAATAAAACTTAGGCATTGTAAACATTACAGGACTTCCAAAGAAGACAATAGTCAAACCAGAATGGGTATATTAGTGAATCTTATTGTCTTCAAAGTAGTTGCCTATGTCTTCAAACTTGATACTATCATATAGAATGGAACAGAGTCTAATCAGTCAAAACAAGATCGTGGGAGTACTACAGGACTTCAAAACAAGTTAATAGGAAATCGAAAAGAGTTACTATTTATATATCCTAATTTTTTTGAATTTTTTCTTTAATTAAGACAAACATAAGAAATGACTAAATAATTTTTTTTTGAAACAATAAGGGGGAGATTGAGATAAAACAGGACATAACAATATAACAATAGAGGTCACAGCATGACTGTTTCAATAACCTAGTACTTCACCACCTTATAACCTGACTTAATAGTAGTTACCATAGTGTCTTTTTCCTTGAAATATTTGGGTAAAACTTCATATACTCTAGCTTCAAATATTTTCATATCAAGAAGCCCAGAATTAAGCCTTTCTAATTAATGAGTGAAAACTTTATAAGGCTTCAAGGCTACCTAATGGGGAATCATGATTACCACATATTTTTATATATTTGAATCATTACTTACATTAGGGAAACTATTCGGTATTCACACATGCGAGATTGATTTATTTCACTTATGAGTATGGTCTCAAGCTGCGCCCATTTATTGATAAATATCTCAATGTGATCCTTCTTTATAGCTGAATAATACTCCATTGTATAGAAATACCACAACTTTTTTATCCATTCCTCAGTTGATGGGCACTTGGGTTGTTTCCAAGATCTGGCGATTACAAATTGTGCTGCTATAAACATAGGTGCACATATATCACTGTGGTATGATGCTTTCAGTTCTTCTGGGAATATGCCTAGAAGTGGAATAGCTGGAATAAATGGGATTTCCAGTCCCAACTTTTTGAGAAATCTCCAGACAGATCTCCACAAAGGCTGTACCAGTCTACACTCCCACCAGCAGTGCAGGAGAGTTCCTTTTTCCCCACAGCCTCTCCAGCATTTGTTGTCGGTTTTCTTGATCCTGGCCATTCTTTCAGGAGTGAGATGGTATCTCAGTGTGGTTTTAATTTGCATTTCTCTAATGACCAAAGATGATGAGCATTTTTTCATGTATTTATTTGCCATTTGCATTTCTTCATCTGAGAATTGCATATTCATCTCAGATGCCCATTTTTGGATTGGATCTTTGAATTTCGGAGGTCTGAGTTTCTTTAATTCTTTGTATGTTTTAGACAAGAGGCCCTTGTCTGAGAGAGAGTTCACTAAAATCTTTTCCCAGTTTGTGGGTTTTCTTTTCACTATGCTGGAGATTTCTTTTGACATGCAGAAACTTTTTAATAAGAAGTGGTCCCAGTTATTGATTCTGGGAAGTATTTCCCGTGCGGTTTGAGTCCTGTTCATGAATTCTTTACCTACTCCTATGTCTCCAAGGTTTCTACCTATTTTGTCTTCCAATAGATTTAGTGTTTCTGTTTTAATATTCAGATCTTTGACCCATTTAGATTTTAATTTAGTACATGGTGATAGACATGGGTCTAGCTTTAGTTTTCGGCAATTGGAGAGCCAGTTTTTCCAGCACCATTTATTAAAGAGACTGTCGTTCTTCCAGTGAACCTGCTTGGCTCCTTTATCAAAAATAAGGTGGGTGAGTGTGTTCGTAGTTGTGGTTGTATCTTCTAATCTATTCCACTGATCTTCAGCTCTGTTTTGATTCCAATACCATGTTGATTTTACTACTGTTGCTTTGTAGTATAACTTCAAGTCAGGGATTGTGATGCCTCCTGCTTTGTCTTTGCTGCTTAGAATTGCCTTTGCGATTCTAGGTCTCTTCTGGTTCCAGATGAAATTTAGGAGTGATTTCTCTAGATCTATAAGGTATGTTGATGGTATTTCTATTGGGATTGCATTGAATCTGTATAACAGTTTTGGGAGAATGGCCATTTTCACAGTGTTTGTTCTTCCTATCCATGAGCAAGGGATGTCTTTCCATTTTCTGAGATCATCTTCAATTTCCTTTTTCAGTGTATTATAATTTTCACTGTATAAGTCTTTCACTTCTTTCGTAAGAGTAATTCCTAAATATTTCATTTTTTTCTTGCTAATGTGAATAGTCCAGTTTCTCTTATTTCCCTCTCTGTAATTTTGTTGTTCGTGTATAGGAATGCTATTGATTTCTGAGTATTGATTTTGTATCCAGCCACATTACTGAATTTATTTATTGTATCTAAGAGTATTTCAATGGAGTTTAGGGGGTCTTCTATGTAGAGTATCATGTCATCTGCAAACAATGATAATTTAACTTCTTCTTTTCCTATCTTTACCCCTTTTATTTCTCTTTCTTGCCTAATTGCTCTGGCTAGTACTTCCAGTACTGTATTAAATAGGAGTGGTGATAAAGGACATCCTTGTCTTGTACCCGACTTTAAAGTAAAGGCTTTCAATTTTTGGCCATTTAGTATGATGCTGGCTGTTGGTTTGTCATAAATGGCCTTTATTATATTGAGGTAAAGACCATTTATTCCAATTTTCTGTAAAGTTCTTATCATGAATAAGTGTTGGACCTTATCGAAGGCTTTTTCTGCATCTATAGAGATGATCATGTGATTCTTATTTTTGGCTTTATTGATATGGTGGATTACATTTATTGATTTGCGTATGTTGAACCATCCTTGCATTCCTGGGATGAATCCCACCTGGTCATGGTGTATAATCTTCTTGATGATTTGCTGGATCCTATTTGCCAATATTTTATTGAGGATTTTTGCATCTGTGTTCATTAGGGAGATCGGTCTATAGTTGTCTTTTATAGTTGGGTCTTTCTCAGGTTTTGGTACTAGAGTAATATTTGCTTCCAGGAATGACTTAGGAAGGATTGCTTCCCTTTCAATTTCATTGAATAGTTTGAGGAGTGTCGGCATTAGGTCTTCTTTATATTTCTTGTAGAATTCTGCAGTGAATCCATCTGGGCCTGGGCTCTTCTTGGTGGGCAAGGACCCAATTACATTCTCAATTTCATTAGCAGAGATTGGGTTATTCAACAGTTTTATATCTCTTGATCTAGCTTTGGTACTTCATATGCTTCTAAGAATCTGTCTATTTCTTCTGTGTTATCAAACTTTTGAGAGTAGAGGTTTTCGAAATAGGTGTTGATGATCCTCTGTATTTCTATTGGGTCTGTAGTGATTTCTCCTTTTTCATTTCTTATTGCATGAATTTGAGCTTTTTCTTTCCTTTTTTTAATAAGGTTGGCTAGGGGCTTATCGATTTTATTTATTCTTTCAAAGAACCAACTCTTTGATTCGTTGATTCTTTGGATTGTTTTCTTAGTCTCTATTGCATTGATTTCTGCTCTGATTTTTATAATTTCCTCTCTTCTTTTGGCTTTGGGCTTGACTTGCTCTTCTTTTTCTAGCTGTTTGAGGTGTAGCATCAAATTATTTATTTGTATTCGTTCTGTTTTCCTGATGTGGGAACTCAGTGCAATAAATTTTCCTCTCAGAACGGCTTTCATTGCATCCCACAGATTCCGGTAAGTTGTATCTGCATTTTCATTTTCTTTTAGGTATTGTTTAATTTCTTCTTTAATTTCTTCTGTGACCCACTGATTACTCAAGAGTGTGTTATTTAGTTTCCATGTGTTTGCGGAATTTTTGCAGTATCCTTTGTCATTAATTTCTAATTTCAGAGCGCTATGATCCGATAATATGCAAGGGATGATTTCAACTCTTTTGCATTTGCTTAAATATGTTCTGTGAGCTAATATATGGTCTATTTTAGAAAATGATCCATGTACTGCTGAGAAGAATGTGTATTCTGATGTTGTTGGGTGGAACATTCTGTATATGTCTATCAAACCCATTTGTTCACAGGTGTGATTCAGTTCTGTTATTTCTTTGCTCATTTTCTGTCTGGTTGATCTGTCCCTTGGTGTCAGTGGTGTATTAAGGTCTCCTGTTACAATTGTGTTACTGATAATTTGAGTTTTCATTTCTGTTAATAATTGTTTTATATAACTGGGTGCTCTGGAGTTTGGTGCGTATATATTTAAGATAGTTATCTCTTCCTCTTGGAGTTTTCCCCTTACGAGTATGTAGTGACCTTCTTTGTCCTTTATGGTCATTGTTGGTTTAAAGTTCACGTTGTCTGCAAACAGAATGGCTACTCCTGCCTTTTTTTGGATTCCTGCTGCATGAAGAATTGTTTTCCATCCTTTGACTTTCAGTCTGTGAGTATCTTTCTGGGTTAGATGGGTTTCCTGTAAACAGCATATGGTTGGATTTTGTTTCTTGATCCATTCTGCTAGTCTGTTTCTTTTGATTGGTGCATTGAGACCATTTACATTAATGGTTATTACTGTTAAATGCTGGTTAATTGTAGGAATGTTATCTCTCTGCTGTTGCATCTTTATCTTTCGGTTCTGTTTAATTATTTGCTTTGCTTAGTGGTTTTTTCCTTTGTGTATCTAAACTGTCTTTCAATATTTTTTGCAGGGTTGGTTTGGTGTTCATGAAGTTCTTCAGCTGTTCTTTGTCATGGAAGTATCGTATTGCACCATCTATTTTGAATGATAGTTTTGCAGGATATATCAGTCTTGGTTGGAAATCATTTTGCTTTAGGATCTGGAATACTTCACTCCATGCTCTTCTTGACTTTATCGTTTGTGCTGAGAAGTCTGCTGTGATTCTGATAGGTTTTCCTTTATAAGTGATTTGTCTTTTCTCTCTGACAGCTTTTAATAATCTATTCTTGTGTTGGATTTCTGGGATGGTGACTATTATATGTCTGGGTGTAGTTTTATTTTGGTTATGACTGTTTAGAGTTCTATATGCTTCACTGATCCTGATGTCAGTTTCTGATCTCATGCTTGGGAAATTTTCAGCTATTACTTCTCTAAATATCCTCCTGACATCCTTCATGTTGTCTCCCTCTCTTTCATTAATCCCTATCATTCTTATGTTATTCTTCTATGCATCGTCTTGCAGTTGTTGAATTGTTGTTTCCTGGTTCCTTGTTATTTTCAAAAGATCTTTCCTTTCCTGTTCACTAGCTGCAATCCTGTCTTCAAGGTCTGAAATTCTATCTTCACTTTCATTAAGGCGGTTTTTACAACTTTCAGTGGAGTTTTTTATTTCCTGTATATCTCTGTGCATCTGCATTATGTATTCTGTTTGTTTCTTATATTGCTCGTCTAGGGATTCTATCTTTTTGCTTAGTTCCTCCAATTTTTTATCTGTGTTTTCTTTAGATATATTTAGAATCTCTTTCATTTCTTTTATCATTTCTTCTTTTATCTGGGAGATTATTTCGAGTTTGAATTTCTTTAAAGCTTCCTGGAGTTGCTTGTCAATTTCAGTGGCTATTGTGTCCGATATATGAGGTAAATGGGATATATTTTCTTCTATATACATCGCTCCTAGGGTTTCTTGAGATGGGCTGGAGGTTTGAGGTTGTAATTTGGTCTTTCGTTTTGTCATTTTCCTATATTTCTGTGTTTCAAGTGTTATTTGAAAGCTTCCTCAGGATCTGTTGAAAATCCCCTTCTATGTTTGGAGCTACTGGGACTCTGGCGCCACGCCACTCCAAGCCATTAGGCCTACAGAACCAGTGGCCCTCCTCTGCCTGCTCAGAACTCCGCAGTTCCAGACAAGCTGGGCCTCAGGAACACTGTGCGCCCACCTGCCCCTTGGAAGCTCCACAGTTCTTCAATCGCAGCCGGGTTAGGGTACTCACCACAGGCCACAGTGCTTCAGGAACCTGTGGACCCTCCCTGGTTGCAGAGATATCCACAGTCCTCCAGACACGCAGAGAGGCCGGTGAGGGTACCCCAGATCTGCCCAGCTCCTCCTCTGCAGACCTATGGCCAGGCGTGGCAGCTAAACAGGCTGGGCTAGGCTGGTAGTGTGGGCCAGCCCACCTATCGGGAGCTCAGCAGGTCTCCAAATGAAGCCGGGAATGGGGAGGCTGATGTGGAAGCCTCAAACCCACCTCTCTCCTTCACTGCACCTGGAAGCCTGAGGGAACTCCAGCAGACTGGGCGCAGATATCCAGAGTCCTCCAGACACGCAGAGAGGCCAGTGAGGGCACCCCAGATCTGCCCAGCTCCTCCTCTGCAGACCTATGGCCAGGCGCGGCAGCTAAACAGGCTGGGCTAGGCTGGTAGTGTGGGCCAGCCCACCTATCGGGAGCTCAGCAGGTCTCCAAATGAAGCCGGGAATGGGGAGGCTGATGTGGAAGCCTCAAACCCACCTCTCTCCTTCACTGCACCTGGAAGCCTGAGGGAACTCCAGCAGTCTGGGTGCAGAAATCCAGAGTCCTCCAGACACGCAGAGAGGCCAGTGAGGGCACCCCAGATCTGCCCAGCTCCTCCTCTGCAGACCTATGGCCAGGCGCGGCAGCTAAACAGGCTGGGCTAGGCTGGTAGTGTGGGCCAGCCCACCTATCGGGAGCTCAGCAGGTCTCCAAATGAAGCCGGGAATGGGGAGGCTGATGTGGAAGCCTCAAACCCACCTCTCCCCTTCACTGCACCTGGAAGCCTGAGGGAACTCCAGCAGTCTGGGCGCAGAAATCCAGAGTCCTCCAGACACGCAGAGAGGCCAGTGAGGGCACCCCAGATCTCAAAAGTACATTTTCTTCTGATACAAATATTGCTAAAGAAACTTACTTTTAGTTAATAATTGCCATATGTCTATTAGTTTTTTTTATCGGTACCAGGGATCAAACTCATGACTGTGCATTTACAAGGCAGCCACTTATGCCACTGAGCTAAATCCCTAGCCCCCATATGTCTATGTCTATGTTTCAATCTTTCTGAGTTTTCTTAGGTGAGTTTTAGGTAACTCTAGTGCCTAGTTATTTTCATTCAATTGACCATATCTTTTAACTTGTAAATCTACTCCATTTAAAACAATTACAGTTACTCACATAACTCAACCTGTTTGTGCTATATAATTTCATGTTTTCTATTGATTCTGCCTTTTCCTGTATTTCCTTTTAATCTTTTCAATCTTTTTTGGGAGGTTGACTGAAGGAAAATTTCCATTGTTTTACATGCCTTGTTAAGAAAGCTACAGTATACACTATTTTTAATTCTAGCATTGTTTCTAAACTTGCAACACATGTAGCTAACTAGAAATTCTACTATGTATATATTTGTGCTTCTCTCAAACAAAAGACTTTTTAGCACTTAAATGCTGTCACCTTTACTTAACATCATGTGATATATTAGTAGGTTCTTTATCCTGAAAATTAGATACTATTATTATTTTATAGTCAGTGTTCACTCTCTCTTCCTTCCGGAATCCTGGTGTTCTTTCTAGGATCACTCCTTTCTGGAGTACATCAGTCTCTTTTCCTTCATGAAAGCTTATTGTTGACAAACAGTTTGTTTCTTTTCTCAAGGATGTCTTTATTTCGTTTCCACTTAGGCGTGGCAGTTTTCTACCTGTATCACCACAAGTTAATAGTAAGTTTTTTGTGTCCTTTGACAATATCTTTCCATCGTCTCTAGGCTTCAGGTGATGCTGCTGGGTATTCGGCTGCCATTCCACTCGCAGTGCCTTCGAAGGAGCCCAGCTCCTCTCTGCTAATCAGCTTTTCCCTTTCCCTTTGTTATTTTCCAGTTTTCTTCTTTGTGCCTAGCTGTGGATTTCATTTCATTTACTCTCGCTTGTGATCTTTACATCTATGAATTCTTGTCTTCTGTCAACTTTAGAAAATAAATTCTACCCTCTAATTTTGATTTTCCCCCTTCTATATTTCTAATTAAATGTCTGTTTCACTCTTATTCTATTTTATGTATTTCTTAGTTTCTCTGTCTGTCTCTGTCTTTGTCTCTGTCTATCTGTCTGTCTCTCTCTCTAAATCCCACACATGTCCTTTACATTTCACTAATCTTTCATTAGTATTATCTACTCATCATTTTGTTGCCATTCTGGATTCTTTGGCTCAATTCAGATAGAAATCACACACAGAAAAAGGCAATGTACAGCTCTGTTGGTGTTACCAGCTCCAAATATTACTAAGCTTTGAGGTCATTTGCTTAATTTGAGATACATATCACAAAAGGGAAAAGTAGAACCATTCAAATAAGGCTTTCATAGGGTCTATACTTGGGCACAAAAGAAGCAATGCCTAGGATGGAATACCCAGGCTGGTTTTCTTAGGATTTGTAGAGTGATTTACAACCAGAAAGGCAAGCTTGCATGGCTCACAGTCATCTTTTGCACAAAGCTGAAGTGTCCAGCATATGTTCTGTCAGTTCTTGGTTCCAGCATCGGGGTTTACTCTTGAGATAGTGCTCTAGCACATGGGGTCTGTCTGCACTTGGCTGTCAAGAGTTGGTGAAAGTAGTCACTACTGCCACCCCAGGAGGGTTCAACAAAATTCCTCAGCAAGAACTAAGGAAATCCAGCAACTGTGAAGCAGTAGTAGCAGGCAGTGACAGCACCAGCAGAGGTTGCCAAGGTACTGGCTTCAGGAGAAGCAATAGCAGCTTGACAGTGGCTCCACAGCACAGAAGAGGCAGATTGGTGCCAAACATTTACTCTTGGCCTAGCCCTGGTAGCGGTTACATGGACAGCTGGCATCACAGGTAGTGTGATGCCACTTCTGTCCCACTTCTGTCTTGCAGTCCTGACACAGTGACTACTTGGTTGTCCCTGTTGAGTGGGTGGGGGGGGACAGCTGTCAGCCAAGCACGTGGGCATAGTGGTATATAACAGTCATGGTAGAGTGTAAACTGATTGACTTTGGGATCCACCTTGATGGACCTCACTTCTGGGTATTCCTGGGGGGCCATGGAGACGTAACTTTTGGTACTGATAGGGTCACTGGTCCATTTCTAGCCTGGCACTCTTCCCCTGCTCTGCTTTCTGGACACCATGAACTAAGCATCTTTGTTCCGCCATGCCTTTCTGACATTGGAGCCAGCCAACTGCAGACCACAGAGAAATTTGTGTTCTAGTAGACTCCTGGGCAAGTCATGCCAAGAAGCAGTTATACAGAGAAAAGGAAGCTGAAGAACATGAAAGGAACATAAGCTAATATCAGATATGTTTTTGAGTTGCTCACAACTGGGGTGAGTGACATTTGGTATTTCTCAGTCATTTTATAAAATCTGCATCAGAAATGTCTTGGAAGATTTAGTCATTTCCTATGTCAAATAAGATCTATATTTTAACCCATTCACAATCCAATTTGTACACATGTAACAAATCAGAGGTTCTTACAGGTACCCCACACCACAGTACCAGAGATTCTTAAAGGAGGAGCACACTAGAGATGCCCAGGGCAGAGTCAAGGTGCAGAGTTGTCTGGCTGTCCTGTATGAAACTCTTCTAAGGCTCATAATGTCAGTGGCTTCAGTGCTGGAGCAAACAGGAAGACTGAAAGCATTTACAGAGCTTCACAGGCAGTGACTATGTATTACTGACGCGACAGGATACTTTACAAGTGTTTGTATTTGGGTCTGTTGTTTTCTAAGTCCCCCTACCCATTAGGAGGATGAACGATAGCATTGGTCTCTTAGTGTGGAATGAAGAAATATCACAATGAGATGGAACAGAACCCAACTGTGTCAAAATCAGAGATGTTACCACGTGACTGTGGGAATCTAACCTGAGAAAATTACTAAGCTTCTATAAGCTGCAGTTTCTCCATCCATAGGAGGGGAAATAATAAAAAGCATATTACTTACCTTGTGGGCCAGGAATCAAAGAGATGATAAATACAAAAATGTTTTCTATGTCATACAGGTACAATTTCTATCAACATTAAAGCTTATTCTTATTAGTTTGGGTGTTCTCTGCACCCCCACCCACAAATGAACCGTATTCTAAATTCTGAGATTTTGAAAAGAAAAGTTGAATGGGAGGGCAGAGAAAAGAATAAGCCAGATATGGTGATAACACTCTTTAAAATAAGGCAGACATATTCCAGTAGTGTACTGTCTCACAGAAAATGCAATCAGGGTTAAGAATGTGGTTACCTTGTGCACTGGTGGAGGGAATGTGGAATGGTGTGGCTGTTATGGAAAATGTGGTGTATCCCCAAAAATACAAAAATAAAACTATCCAATAATCCAGCAGTGCCACTCCTGAATATTCACCCTAAAGAATAGAAGACAGAGGCCAAAACAGATATTCGTCCAACTATGTTCAAAGCAGCATTACTCCAATAGTCAAAAGTGACCCAAGTGTCTGTTAATGGATAAACAAACTGTGATATTCACCTATAGTGGAGTATTAAGAACTAAAAGGAAGTAGTTTCTCACACATGTAGTAATATAAGTGAACATTGAGAACATAAAGCTAATTCAAATAAGCCAATCACCAAAAGGCAAATGCTACATGATTCTATTCATAGGCACTACCAAGGCTAGTAGAGACAGGAAGTAAAAAGGCATTTGGCAGGGGCTGGGAAAAGGAAGGAACTTGGAGAAAGTGTTAGTGGGCACAAAGAGCCAGTCTTCCAGGATGAAAAGACTTCCACAGATGGACAGGGATGATGGTTGCACAAAAATGTGAATGTAGTTAATGCCACCAAATTGCACACTTGTGATGGTAAATTTTTTGTTATGCAGATTTTGCCACTACCTACCAAATGTAAGTAGAGTTTGGAGTTATTACAAGGCAAAGAGGAACCAGCTCCCCTCCCTGGTAAGTGGCTGTTGTATGGCAGGCTGTGGTCACTCCAGGGCGAGAGCCACCCAGCATCCCCCAAGATCTGCATCATGTTGGAACTTAGGGCGCTGGGAAACCAAGCAACTAGCTCGCCTCCCTGGTAAGCAGCCTTGAGCCTACCTGGCGCATGGGCTGAGAACCAAACATCCCATCCTGCCCCCCATTAGCAAATGGGAGCCAGAGATCTGAGAATCTCTTGGAAGGTTGACCACATGCAGTATAGCAAATAAGGGGGATTTCCTTCTACCATCTCTTTGAAGGCAAATATTTTTATCACTGTTTTGCTTTGTTCTGATTAATGGTATTGCTCTATTCAATATTCTGTTTTGATAAGTTCTATAAAGTTCTGTATTTGGTTTGATTTTGCTATACTTGATTGAAAGAACAACTATTGTGAAGATAACAAGATATACTATGGCACCTATTACTGTTATCCCGATAAGCTGCTGTGAAGTTCTGTACCAATTTCACTATACTGCCTCAACTGGCTTTGTTCCATCTTGTTCTGTTGTATTTGACAGCCTTCAAAGTAATAAATTTTTTTTAAACATTAAAAAAGTAGAAGGCCTAAGATGACAATATGTAACCTATTAACTAGTGATTTCTTAATGTATAGGTTTTTTCTTGAAATTGTGTATTATTTGTATGCTTTTACTGCTTTGTTTTTTTAATTTCTTTTCTTTTTTCTCTTTAAATAAAAAAAATAGAAGGCAAAGAGGTAGCTTTCATAATAGGAGGAACCACTGCACTAAGGACTACAGGCCAGAAGACCTCCTTGTCCTGCACGCAGGCCCGGTGTGGGGAGGTGTTCAGATATCCCCATGCAAGACACAGGGACTGTGCTTCCCTGCCCTGAACACACTACCCAGCTCCTAGCTGTTGCCCACAAAGCTTAGTCCCCGTGTGAGGGCTGTGTGCCTCCTACCTGCTCCACATTGTTCTGCTGCTACTCTGGAGAGAAGGAAACACTTTTCTCCCAGAGCAGAACAGGACAGGCAGAGGCAGGAAGGGACCCTTACCTCACCTCTGACAGTGTCACCTGGCGCCAGAGTTCTTTGTCCACCATTCCCTCTCCAAAAGTTCATTAAACATCAACCTATCTCCACTGTAGATTACATACAGTGCTTGGTAACCGTTCTTGTAATGCATCTGTGATTTACCCTTGACACTAATATTCAAGAGTGTAGGGACTTATTTTTGCTTTTCTGAAATTCAGTTGCAATTTAGAGTACTGTAGTTAACATCCTGAAGACCCTAGCACAACCTGGGCTGTCTGGTTTTCCCTCAGTAATGTATACTTTTTGTGTTGTCCATGAAGCTCCCTTCTCATTAGACACTGCTTCTTTTGTTTTCTGGTGGCATAAAGTATTGGAAATAATGCAATATCATAAATTCTGACCCTAGACCTAAAGTAAATTCCCCCAGACAATTATGTTTGTCATAGCTGAAGCATCAGTACAATAAAATGGCTATAATTCTTTCTCATGCTGTTTGAATTTCAAATGCATTGAGTCCTTTGAGAATGTGCCATTAATTTAGAGCTATCAGTAAAATAATGTATATCTGAAGACATGTTCTTTGCTTTTCTCTGCTTATTTTATGTACTTGCGATGGAATAAATGCCATTACTGCGGCAAAGCCTCCTGAAAAATGTATCCATAGAGGGGGGTGTGGTGGTGCATACATACCTGTAGTCCCAGCTACTCCAGAGGGTCAGGAAGAACACTCCAGCACCCAAGTTTAAGACCAACTGGAGCAACAAAGAGAAAAAGAGAGAGGGAGAGAGAAAGAGAGACAGAGACAGAGAGACAGAGAGACAGAGACACCGAGACAGAGACAGAGACAGAGAAAAAGCCCCATCTTAATTCAAATAAATTCTAAAATATACTCCCAAATGTATGCAGACATTTTAACACAGTCTAAAGCATACAAAGGATCCTTCTCAGGAAGCCTGGTATGCTCAGACCCATTTTCCTAATGACTCAGGTTTCCTACTTGTTATTATGTGCTACAGTCTCTAAAATTCTCATCACAGAAGACCTTGCCAAAGGCTTTCTTCACAAAATGAGGATCTCATAGCATCCTAAGGATTCAGAAAAGCATTTTTCAAAAGAACAGTAAGTAATGACCAAAAAATTCAAATATAATTTAACATTCTGCACAGTGCTAGTAGTTTCCTTAAGACCTTCCATATTTTGACCAGTTTGGTCCAAAAAAGTCTATTTCTTCTTTTACTTAGGTGCTATGAGTTCTGGATGTCCACTCAAGGCCTCATGCACTTTTAGATGGGGCTTTTTCAGAGGCACGTGAATCTAGAATTTGTAACTGATTCATGGTTCAATGCTGGGATTAAGGGTGGGTGATTGCTGGATCAGTCTGCTGATTAGATGGGCACCACTCCAATCCAAACAGTCTGAATAAGAGAAATGGAGCATAAAAGAGGCTTCTCTCTCCTTCCTCTTTCACTGTTTTTGCTATTTTCTGCTGTAATGAACAGCTGCCCCTCTGCCATGTGCCACTCTACCTTGGAGCCAGTTGATTATGGATGAAAACCTCTACAAACTGTAAGCTAAGTTAACCTTTCATTCTTTAACTTGTGAGTGTTGGATTTTTGTCTCAGCAACGAGAAGCATAACTAAGATGCTGGACATTCATGTTTCAACAGGTGTTTCCTGGGACCCTATTTTATACCAGTGCAGTGTGGCCGTGATAAACACACCTGCTGTGGTCTCCACTCTGAGGGAGTCTACATCACAGGCAACTGCAGATTATGTGAAGACCAGGGGAAAAGTGAATAGGATGATGCAATAGAAACTTCAGGGCTGTGTTTTTGGATGTGAGGATGTCCTCCCCTGGTGCTTTGGAAAATTGGTTCCTCATGTCTTAGGTCCCAGAGAAAGGAAGAGGTAAAGGAAATTAACATGTTTTCCAGGTAAAAAGAACTTGCTAACTGTATCTTTGTGTCAAACTTTTTCTTTTAATGTCAGGGGTTTTGAACTTCTATTTTCCCCAAATTGAATTACCAGGGTAGAGAACACAGCATGTTCATGTAAGATATTATATTTACAGACTTACTTGCAAACACCTATTTGCTTCTATACACACACACAGGACAGGTTAAAAAGACTGCACCAATCTATTCTCCTGACTTCAATGTAGAAGAAGCACTATCCTAGCTGTCTTTTCATCTCCTTTTAAACTTTTTGCAAAATTTGTAAATAAAAATAGAGTCAGATTTCTTTCCCTTTTTTTGTCAGATTTTAAAGTGTAACAGTGAAAAATTAACAATTTATGTAACCTATATGTAAGTTAAAAATGGAAGGACACATATAAACTCATGACCCAAACCAACAACCTACATCCATTGCTGAGTTCGCCTCTATCTGAGTCTCCTGAACTCCTCTAACTCATCCCCAAAGAGTCATATGTCTATTGTTCTATTTTTCAAAATAATTTGATCACATACGCATATACAGCTGATTAAGATGCTGGTGACGCTTCTTTTTTAGCTTTATAAAAATAGTACCATACTGACACTGGGCTTCTGGCAGGAACTGTTCAGAAGGGGACCGTTCTGTCCTGTGCCTGATGGGAAGACATGAGAGTTCAAACCTTTGTCAAAACTCATAGCACAGGGCAGAGCAAAGATGGCAGACAGATAACAGCTGGCTACAGAGGCTCCCTGAGATAGTCAACTTAATATTCAACATAATCAGCATGGGGAGGCCTGAACAGAGGGAGATGAATTCTCTCATCCCAAGAAGAAACTAAGGTGAGAAGAACCAATCAAACACGCAGTCCTAAAGCGATTATTGGAACAGCTAAGTTCAGTGCTCCCACCGCTGGGGGCGACTTGCCCAGACGACCGAGATCCTGCCACTTCAGCTCACTGGAGGTGCAGTCACACTGAGGTCAAGGGTCAGTCAGCCAAACAGAGGGCTGAACTGGCAGGGAGCCTGCACTGACCTGTGGTAGGTGATGGGAGTGGAGCCATTCCACACAAAGGGGGGCTCCGGCGGATGACATTCTGGGAACAGGCAGGACTGACAAGTACAAAGGGCAGCAGTGACTTCAGTCAGTTGTTCCCTTCCCAAACAGGATTGGTGGAGTGAGCTAGTATTTACCTGTCCTGGGTCACATGACCTGGCTGAGACCCAATAGGTTATCCGAAATCAATTCCCTATGGTGGTGGCACACATTAACCACACTAATGCAGTGAATCCTTGGAAGTTTGACTGACCAGGAGGGGAGGCAATGCACAATAATAATACAGTGAAGACCTCAGCAAGTTGACTGATCAGAAGGGGGGGGGCAGCATACGCTGCCCCTGTCTGCAACTCACTAGCACACTGCAGTGTGAAGGGTCATCTAGCCAGTGTGCTTCAGAAGAATTATAACCAACAAAGAAAGAAACTGGGGCCTCCTGGAAAAAACAAAAAAGATGAGAAGAGGAAGCAATAACAAAAAGTCCTCAGGTCCCAACCCTGAGAACATGGACCCAGGACAGGTAAATACAAAGGAGAATGAGAACAGCAAACATGCAATATCAGACACAGCACCAGTGGACATAAAGAGATATCTTTGGGACCTCATAGATGAGTTCAAAAGTGAAATATTTAGCCAAGCAAAACAAGATATAAGAAGATTAATAAAAGAGATGCTAAGCACCCCTCAATAAGACACAGAAGGAAGAAGGGAGGAATTCAAACAAAGGAGAGAACCATTTGATGAAGAATATAAAGAAAATATAGAATACATGAAGCAGATTCAAAGAGATTATCAGGAAATTAAAAACTCTATGGAGGGATGGCAAATCTGCTTGAAAGAAACTAAGGATAGATTATCCAAACTGGAGGACAGTTTTGCAATGTGAGATCACGGAAGGAAAAACTTTTTAAAAATAACAAGGAAACAAGCAGTAACAATACAAAGGCTAGAAGACGACAAGAGAATCTACAACTTGAGAATAAAGAATGTGAATGAAGGGTTAGGGTTAGGGTTAGGGTTAGGGTTAGGGTTAGGGGAGGGAGAATCTTAAAAAAGATGGCAGAAGATATTGTTAATAGTGTATCCAGATTTAAAACCCACATTACTCGCACCACTCTGCTTAGATAGATTTTATTCTCTTTTTTTTTTTGATAGATTTTATTCTGTCCCAGTTTGTCTACTTGCATTAGATTTGAGGGTACAGACAGTTATCCCAAAAACATCAGGATATAGTACAGTAATCATCTTTAATTTCCTATTATCTTAATCTGGAGCCCTGTATGACTTATACTGTTTTATCATGACTGATCTTTGTTAAATCTGGTTTGTTTGATTGTTGTTTGGTATCAACAGATTTTATTCAAAACTTCTATGATTGATAGTACCAAGTCAGAGCATATAGGCAACTACATTGAAGATGACAAGACTCTACGATACACATTCTGGTTTGATAACTGCCTGCTTTTGAAGTTTTATACTATATACAAAGTTGTGTTTTTATTAATACTGTCATGTACTGATATATTCAATTGTACTATGTCTGATGATATGGCCAATTCTATTGAAGATAACAAGAGACAACACAGGAACTATGGTAGAACTCCTTGTACAATGATCTTACATGTCTTTTTCATGTGTTTATAGGAATATGTTTTGTTTTGTCTTGCTTTGTTTTGTTTCTCCCTCTAATATACAAAGGATAGAAATACATGTTAAGATTCATGTATGTGTAGAATCTATAAACAGTTTATGAGAACTCATCTTATGACACAGGATGAAATGAACATATACTTTGGAGGAAAAGAGACACTAAAATACCCAGTGCTGATTCTGGAATGTTGTAATGTGAAGCCCAGCAATAGTATTATTCTTTGTTCAGAGTGATATTAGCCTGCTTGGGTTTGTTCTATCTCAACATAATTGAAGACTTGGATAACTGCATAAGTTAAAGTGATAAGTTTAAGTGTATAGGATTGGTAACCATATTTCTAAGTTTTTGTTGGATAGTTGAACAGAACTGGTTTCAGTCTCACTGCTTGAATCCCCACTTTATAAGTTCCACTTTAGTATCTTGAATAACTATTTGTAAGAAAACAATCTGTAATCATCAACTAGTGATTTCTGTTTATTTTTTTCTTTGAAAATATGTATTATTTCTACCAGTTTTCTGTTTTGTTTAGTCTTTCTTTAAATAAAATTTTAAAAAATGGTGCCATACTTAACAGCGTTCTGCAACTTGCTATTTTTGCTCAAGATCCTAATGATAGAGGGGAATGTAATTCCTGACCTACTATGTCCGGTATGAGTTCGTGTTCTCTAAAATCAAAGAATGAATTTTAGGATCAATGGAGGTTAAGAGCAGAATATATTTATTGACAGAAGGAAGGCTTCTTGCTAGAGGTTTAGCTCAGCAGCATAGGTGCCTGTCTGGCAAGTGCAAGGTCCTGAGTTCGATCCCCAGTACAAAAAAAAAAAGCAAGTTTCTGTCAGAGAGAGATAGAAGGGGTTCTGAGTGGGTTGCCAAAGACTCTGTCTTCCCAGGGACTTTTATAGAATAAAAGCAAGATGAGATGGGTCAAAGGTGGGGGAAAATGGGAATTTGCAAAGTGGGCATAAGGCGGGACAGAACTGTGGTCAACCAATAAGATTACTTGCTCAGGTAAAATTGATTAAATTAGAAGCCAATGGGGGACCGAGTCATGTAGTAAGTGGGCATGCTTAACAGCAGGCACACTTCCAGTAAGGGGGGGTGGGGTGGGATGCTGACTCCTGACTTCCTCAGGGTAGTAGGGAACTATTTGGACTGTGGATCCTTAGGATGTGGTTCTATTTACTTTGCCTTTTGTCTTGAGATCTGGCCCACAGCAGGTGACTGTCTCTTCCAAGGCTGCAAGGCATCTGAACTTCTGCTCTGGGTTGTTTGAAGGCCCTGCCCTGTCTGCCTGCTTATAATATTTCTAACTAGCTCAGCTGCCTGTAACACTAATACTAAGATTGATCTATATGTGGTTTATAATTGGAGTTCATGTATTTCACTGCTATATAATATTCCATTGGTTGTTCCTAATTGTTGTTATTGTGAGTCCATATGAAGATATAAAAACCACTTAATGCATGAAAAGCATTGAAGAAAACTGCAAATATTTTTCCAGTGTGGCTTCTCCAAAGTACATCTCCACCTGCAGTAATTCTTCTTATTAATCCTCCTCCTCCTCAACATTTCATAGGGTCTGAATTATTAAGTTTTGACAAGCTAATGGGTATAAAATACCTAAACATTGTCCTATTTGATATCTCCCTAGTGACTAGTGAGACAGAATATCTCGTCTCATGATTAGAGGCCGTACATTCCCATTTGTGACCTACCAGGTCATATCATTTGCCTTTTTTCAGCCTATAGGTTTGTAGAGGTGCACTGGATATTGTGTTTACTAAGACTTTGTTAGTTATATGTATTAAAATATGTTCTTGGCTTTCATTTTCTTTACACCATTTTTACAAGAAGTCTATTTTTCAAGTAGTCAAATTTTTCAAGTGGTCCATTCTTTCATGACAAGTTAATATGTCTTCTTTAAGAAATTCAAAGGTTAGAAAAACATTATCAGGTACTTTGCGCTAAAAGTATCACACTTCTGCTTTTGGGATATTAAGTATTTAAGTGGAATTGAGTTTTGTACTTTGTGGGAGGTGAGACTATACTTTCAGTTTTATCCATCTGAACACTCAAACATTCCGGAAGCACTTTAGATGTCCTTCTTGAAGTCACTTGCAGTACATTTTCTATTACATATCAAAGATCCACAAGATGTGTGCTTCTTTCTGAGCTCTTTATTTTGTTATATTACTCAATTTATCTCTTCCTCCACCAATACTCAATGCACAAATGTCAAATACCTACCTTATGTTATCTTTTGACCCTTTTCCACATACATTTTAGACCCAGCCTGTCAATTTTAATGAAAATCTCATTCATCTTTTATTTGGAAGTTGAGGAGAATTAATAACTGGATGATATCAAGAATACCCCCCCAAAAATGTGGATACAATTTCTTTTACATACTTAGTCCTTCTTTAATGTCTTTCAATAAGATTTTATGATATTCTGTATTATGTCCTGCCCATTTTATGTTAGATTTATTCCTCATCTTGGCAGGCTGCCAATTGTCTCAGAAAAAAATTCATTCACCATTTCTCAGGTGTAAAGGACCACCTGGACGACTTTCCTTGAGAGAAGAGCTATTGTCTCCGTTTTGGCTAAACCTGACCCTATTTCCATGTGTTGATATGTCCAGAGCTGGCTGGGACTTTTCCTTATCCCTTTACCTGGCTTCAAGCATGCAAATAGGTCTAGTTTCGATGTTGATGTGGTCTTTGAGCAAAGTGACAGGTAGTGTTGCCCCACCCTATAGCTCCCAAAAAATCTGTGTGAGCTGGGCAGGAGAGAGAGTCTCGCTTCATGCTGTCTGCACTCGGAGATAAGTGTCTACGACTTCCCAGGGCATAAAAGATTACACATCAAAGCCGAAGCACCAACCCCAAACATTAGGTCCTACCTCAAATTGTGCAGATTTCTCCTTCTGCAAATCGTTCTGTCTGCACATTGTACAGGTGAGTCCAGGCCTCCTTCCCAGCCCAGCTCACAGTCACTCAGCCTCCAGCCACTTCCCCTCTTCACAAAATAACAAAACCCTGGTTTAGCCCTGCGTTGAGGTTTTTGTTTTGTTTTGTTACAAATATAAACTTCTCAGACCATGAGAAGAACCAGGCATTTGGACACCCAGTAGATAATCCATTCATCACAAGAGCAACTGAGCAGGTTCTAAGTACCTCATAGAACTTCAGCTTTTCCTCATGCTGGCATTGACCAGAACATCATCCTAAGGGTGACCCAGCCTTGACCATACAGATCAGGACAGAGCTCTGAGATGGCTTAGGCTGAGATGTTGGTCTACCGATGACCAGTAAGAGCGGAGCTCATCCTAGACCAGTCAAGGTGAAAACTTCTTTTATGCAAGCCGTGGTAGTTGGGGTGTCTCGCTGTAATGACCATCTTCTTATACACTGTTATTTTTCAATCAGATTTTTAAATTGATGCCTGAAAGTGGGATTGAAGCGGTCACCTGACCCAGTCCCACTACCTCAGCCCAGCAGAACTTGTTGCAGACTTGTGTGGGAATCGATGCTGCTCTGGGAAGGCACTGAGTTGTCAGAGGATTTGTTACACTAACTATTGTAGCAATAGCTGTCGGTCGGGTACACTATGTATCTACTAAAGCTAGAGAATTTCTTACTAGGGAATTTAGGATTTTAAATATAATTACCAGCTTATTGCCATAACTGGCATTCCCATGCTATATATTGCTCCTTGCATTTTGATTATTTCTTACATTTTACAGAAAGAAATGTTCATTTTTAGTTAAATTTGCCCATTTTGTCCTGTTATGTTTCTTTTGTGTGTGTACATATGGTGCTGGGGTGGAACTGAGCTACTTCCCCAGAACTTTTAATTTTTTTTTTTATATTGAGAGAGAGTCTTTCTAAGTTGCTAATATACTCAGATTACACTCAAATTTGCAAGCTTTCTGCTTCAGCCTCCCAGACAGGCACCACTGCGTCCAGCTATGTTCCTGTTTTTTAAGTTAAATGATCCTTCCCAATGCTGATATTACAGAAATAATCAACTTTGCTTTATGTTTCTCTAAAATTATTAAATATATAATTTTGTAATCTATCTGGAATGATAGGGGCATGGAAATCATTTGTTAATTTCTTTTTCCTGAACTCAGTATATGTAGGATCCCTAAATTAGTTCTAGATTCAATTAGAACAATGTTTAAGTTGGACATTCATTAAGATTGTATAAGTAGTCACTTCTTTAGCTAACATTTGTGTTTTTCTACTTTACATTTTTAATTAAATCAGTGTACCAATTTAACTACTGCAATTATATTGTGTTTAACCAACTTGAAAGTAAGCTTTCATTTGCTGCCCAGCACCTCCAAAGAATTTAAAATTTACCCTTCCTCAAGGATGAAAGGGAAAGAGGGAAAAATGCAAGTTAATTAGACTATAAGTGTCTCTTAGTTCATTGACAAAGAAAGTCTGTGCTAATACTTAATGGAAAAAATTCAATGCTGATACCTTGTACTCTGAATTACTACTTTAAAAATAACTATAAGTAATGTATTAACTATTGTCATTCTCCTGTTATTTTGTTATGAAAATTTGTTTTACCTTTTCTCCATTAAACAAAAAATAGAATTCATATAAATTGAAAAAATAAAAATCTTTCTAACTAAAAATAAGAAAACAGCAAAGAACAAGTTTCAAATTGATTGGGGTTATATCTGGTCATCATTTCAAGATATCCTACAGTTAGTAACTTATTAACCACATCTCATTTAATACCCTAAAAGTGGTTTAAAATTTTTTTCTAAATGGTTAATAGCTATGGCTTGTCAAGTCATTAACGAGTTTGTTTATATGGCTTAATATAAGTAGATGTAACAGGTGCTGAAAAGCTTGCTTTTTTCTCTAATGCGTAAACTACCCTTGCTTTACTCTCTACTGTTGGATTAAATTAAGAACAGAAAATGAGGTATTTAAAAATCATTTTTCATTATTTCATCAAAAAATAGCTTGTGCTGTCATTGTTTTAGTGTTCATTTTTTGTGTTTAGATTTTGTAACTTAACTACTTCTAAGAGAACAATTTGCAACCTATTAACTAGTGTTGATTTCTTACTATTACATTTTTTTGAAATTCTGTATTATTTCTACCCTGTTTTCTTTTTTGCTGTTTTTAAAAAAATTATCTAACAAGAAAAAAATCATTTTCCCAGAAAACCTTGTATAAGGATTAAAAATAAAAGATTATGAAGTTTTCCCCCAAAATTTATCAGTTCTCCTAGTATTCCACATCTCTCTTCTTTATTAGCCAAAACAAGACAGTTGTTTTTAAAATTTTTTTTTTATTTCCAATGTAGTTGTTTTTAAAATTTTTTTATTTCCAGTGTCTAGGTGATCACATTATCCTCTTGTCTGTACAACCTGGAATGGACAGCTATGTATTCAGTTATTAAAGAACTGGGGAAATGTGTGAATGCCACTTCCGTAGTGATGGTGGGTTGGCTGGGTGGATGTGTGGCCTTCTGGAAACGGCTCTGCTTTGCTGGGTAGCCCCCATCGGTGTGCACACAGGATTTGCATGACAATGCACGTGTTTTTCAGGGCCTTGCACCTGTCAGGCAGCCACTGTACCACTGATCTTCATCCCAGCCCATGCAAGACACTTTTGTTTATATATTTGTTCATCCCACTTGGCTGAGCTTGTACCTTACTCACCTGTAGGTTTTTAGCATTCCTCCTTGTGTTTAGCATATGGAAGATACTCAGTAAACATGATCAGCTGATTGGAAGTCACACTGGGTGATGTTAAAATGAGCAGTCTGTCTTAGTTTATAGTCTCTAGACATTTGTCTAATGGTCATTCTTCTATATCTCCCACTCTGCCTAGTTTTGGAGGGCTCAAGAACTGCAGGAGACAGAAAATAAGGAACTCAGAAATGTTGCCCACAGTTGCTAAAATTAAGTTATTCTACCAGTGTAGTATACTGCACTGGGGTAACACCCTGCATAGGGCAGGTCACATCCTTCCCAGGCCTGTAATTTTGCCATGTGTAAGTTGGATGTGCCAGCAGAATATGCAATCTGTTAATTCCTTCTGACTTTAATCTTCTACGAAAGTAAGAAGGGTGGGGGTCAATGATTAGGGAGCCACCCTGCACGTGAAAGGACAGGGAATATTGAGTCTAAACTGCTAGTTACTGCACTAGCTTAAAACCTGGGACAAATGATTTGGCTTTACTGGCTTTCAGTTTTGTATGGAAAGGATGAGACCTTCATGGCAAAGTGGCTACAAAATTGAGAGAGAGCAGGTAGGGGAAATGTGTGCCACTGTGCTCAGCACATGGTGATGTCTAGGCGAGGACTTTGGTTGTGTAAAGTCACACCCCCATGCACACACACAAGACAGACTCACCTTTCCCTTTCCACCTTCGTGTGGGCATGCAACACACACACACACACACAGAGGCAAGCACAGCAAAAGTCCACCGATATTTTTTGTTTTACATTTTTATTTTTTGGTATCCAGGATCAAACCCACGACCTTGTGCTTCGCAGGCAGGTGCTTATGCTGATGAGCTGAATCTCCACAGATTTTAATGGAGCTTTTTTCCTCCTATGGTTTTTATACCATCATTGCTATGAAAAAGATTATATCATATCATATAAGCAGTGGCTTAAATATTAAGTGTTTATGGCTTTTAATCATTATATAAATGTTCCCAAAGTAGTTTCCCTATGTCCAATGACACAAAAAGTTGTTTGATGTATGGACTGTGGAAATAGGAGTAATAATGTCCTTTAAATCCCAAAGTTACCATGAATGGGCCTGGGCCATAATCCCAACACAAAATCCTACTGCCATGATCCCAAACATTGAAAAATCTAAAACACCAAAATTCCTAGAAATCTAAAATCCTGAAAGATTAAATTCTGAAATATATCATTCTGGAAGAGGTAACTTTAAAATCTTAAGATGTATTTACATTTGTAAAAGGGGGTTTCTTTGAGAAACACTACAGAACACTCCATATGTTTATATAGTAAAATAGGCAGTGATGGCATACTATTTGTACAGGCATAAACACTCAGTATACTAATTACAGTCCTGTGGAGATTGACAGTCATGAGCAGACCAACTTTATTCAAAGAAAGAAGGAAGAAGATAAACACATACCACTATGGCTGGAAATTGTGTGCGCTTGACTCTATAACTGGGGTCATCTGACACGCTTAGGTCTGCCGATGAGATTCAGCAGAAGCCGTGATGGGTAACCACATATGCACCCAGAGAGCCTGGAGTTCTAATGTCAGGAGAAGACTCCATCTCTGCTCTCTGATTGAGACTATTTTGCCTTCTGTATCTGTCCTCTTCTGCCCCGGGCCAACTGGAAGGTGCCTGCCCACACTGAGGGCGACCTTCCCACTGATGTCCCCTAAAACATCTTCACAGACACCCCCTAAATAATGCTTCATCAGGTGCTAGTCCTGGCTCCCACCGAGGACAGTGCAGCTGCCCTGTGTATGAGCAACCACTGATCACTTCCCTGGATTCAGCTTCCTACGCCTTACAGAAGTTCTTTTTCCAGAGGAGATTAGCATGGCCTCTGTACTAGGATGACATGGACATTTGAGAAGTATTCCATAGTTTAGGAACTTTTTTTAAAGTGGGAAAAAGAAAAGAAAAAGAACTTCTGCTTCCAATGAGACCAGCTCTTTGGAGAGTGTTGCCTTTTGGGATTTCAGTATTCAGGATTTTACCTTTCACCGTAGAATTTCTGGAATTCCATATTTTAGGGATTTCCATCTTTCAGGATTCCAACATTTGGCATCATAGAGTCTACGATTGTCATAGTCTACATTGTCAAATGTCCAACATTTGGCATCATAGAGTCTGCTTTATGATCAGAGCTGCACATTAACATGCAGGCCTATTCCAATAATTTTTAAGGATTGTAAGTAATATCTCATACACAGGAAACAGGGTTACCGGTGGCACAGTAAAAGCCTCACCAAGTGTTCGAAAGGATGGTTGCCACATCTTAGATCTGGGTACTAAAGTTTTGTGATTGCTTGTTGAATAGCAAAATCATCTACTTAAAGGAAAGTCATCTTGGAATTGACTGTTTGAAAGCCTTGAAAACCCCACAGGGAGAATAGCAGTGATTAAATCTGTGTCAAGTCAGACTTTGAAATCCTTAATGGAGGAGCACTTTCTTCCTCACGGATTTACCTTTACAAAGTAGCAAGTACCTACTTTGTCCAGCAGAGGGCAACAGGAGCTACAGACAAAACCAGAGTGCCCAGTGCCCAGTATTAGGGTCTGCTGAGAGTTCTGGCCAGGGAGGTAAGGTGCAGTTCTCAGCCCAGAGAGGCACCAGGGCATCAATGCACAATGCAAATGTGTGTCTCTTGTTCCAAAAGAGAAAAGGGAAGGGTTTCCCTTTTGATTCTCAGTCTCTATCCCCCTGCCCGGGTACCTGTCTGGATGCAGGGCAGCAGCAGCTGACGCAGCCTCAGAGCCCTATGCTCTGTGATCCCATCTGACTTTCCTTACAGGACACAAGGAGCTGCCCAGTGGTGGCCCCAGAAGCTCCGAGCCCAAGCAGAGCACCAGAAGGGAACTGATCACACACCATCTGCAGGGTTGCTTACTCAGAGCCTGGCATCCGCCAGCCTCTCTGCCCCCCTGAATCCAGACAATGCTGGGTTTATGCTTCCCGACCCTGAAAGAAAAGTATTTGTTACTGACCGTGGTTTTTATTACCACCGTAAACAGAAAACACCCTCTCCCCCAGACCTCTTCTCTTTCTTCCTGACTTTCACTTTCCTCTCATCGATGGTCCTTGAGCACCCACATTTGCTCTCCCAGGGGGGTCTGTCTTCCCCAGATCTGTTCAGATGTCACCTTCTCAGGGAGGTGTCCCAGCCAAAGTAGCAGCCCTCTGTAGGCACAGTCCAACCCTTTCACCAACCCCTGAGGTGTGTGCCTTGTGTGGTTTTGGTCCATGTGCTCTGACTACCATGTCCAGAACAGCATGGGGAGGTGGGATCTGCCGCTATCCTCAGCTCCTAGACTAGCTATTAGCCTGCATAAACACTCAAATACTGAAATAAGGGGACATGGCTTGATAACCTATCTGATGTATTGGGCTTTCGCATCACTGGGACAAAATACTGTACCCCACTCCGATGACTTAAAGGAAGAGAAATTTAACTTGGCTCATGTTGGGGGGTGGGGGTGTTCAGTCTATGGTAATCTGATTCCAAGGCAGAAACAGAAAGGTGGACGGACATGGCTATGGACAGCTGTACAAACCCTGGCAGCCAGAAAGCAGAGGGGAAGGGAAAATCAGAAGAGGAAAATGTAAGATACCCTCCAAAGCCAGTCCCAGTGACCCACTTTTGCCAGCAGCTCCCATCTCCTAATGAACTCACCAGTAGATGAAGCGATTCATCAGTGGACTCACTGATGACTACAGCACTCCCATGATCCAGGCACCTCCCAGAAGTCCCACTTCTGGACACATGAGACATGGAAGAGACACATTAGATCTGAACTGCAACAGTGACGTTGCATTTGCAAAGTGTACAAACTTCCATTGTTGTTTGTCAGCTGACCCCAAGCAGCCAAGAAGTCTGGAGAAGAGTGAGATCCTCTACCACTGTGGCATCAGGCAAGATACTAAGGAAAGGGAGCTCAGCCTTTCCTGTAGGTGAAATTTGCCAGAAGATCTAGGTTTGGTGCCATCCAAAACAGGGAGACCTTGACAGCCATGAGCTTACAGGACGCCACTTCTCTGATGAGCGCAGTGCCCCCATGGTCCTATATCTTTCTAGAAGCCCCACCTTTGAACACATTGGAGGAATATTCTTGGTCCAAATTGTAGGACCAGTAGAGCCTACTAATAAATACACCAAAGAGTATCTAGGGTTTCTGGCTCAGGTGAGCAACTGGGATAGGAAAGATCTCTTTACTTCTATGCAGATTTTGTCTTTTAAAAAAAAGGCAAATGTAACAATGTTCAGACCTAAGATTCCTGACTTTTATCTTTGTGCTCTTTTCATACTGTTCTGCACATGACATCTGCTGCAACCTGAGCTTCTCGTTATATTCTTGGATCCAGAGACAGAAGCTGAGGCTTTCTGCCCCTAACACGCTGCTTAGTAGCCCAGCACCTTGGGAGTTGCAGAGATCATGAACTTTTCGATTTCAGTTCAGGTTCAGCATATTAATAACTCTTTGTTACTAAGTCCAAGCATATCGTGGGTCTAAACAATTTCATATTGAATATGGAGTAAAGAGAGGATTGTATTGTGTGCTGTGGAACAGAGCAGTGGACAGGCAGGCATATTCAGAATGATATGACTGAGCACTTGCTTCCTACAGAATCATTGATCCCGAGCCCCGCGGAGGTCACTGTCACGCCCTGGACAAGGTACCTGTTCTAGCCCATGGACTATAGCTAATTAGCCACAACTATATTTCATGTGAGGTGAACTTTAATATTCAGCAGGAGAATAGATACTGCATTCCTTTTATTGTGTTTCCTTAATTGAATTGCAAATTGTGATTGCTTCTTCCTCTTGAAAGGAAGATCTTAGATTTCATCACGGTTTATGTTCACATTTTATCTCAACTGCTTTTAAAACCCTGACATAACTAAGTAGCCAGGTACATCCTCTATAATTTTAGATAAATATCAAACTTCCTATTTAACAATAACCACATTGGTATGACTATCTAGTAATGTCTAATGCATAATATTGCAAAAAAATGACAAGAATGCACTCCTGTGGGACTAATCAAAATTCATGGCCAGCTTCATATTTTGTAACTCCTAAAGTGGAAGAAATTCCTTCTGACTGTTAGGTACTCAAAGAGAAATCTCAAACATTAGTTTAACATTTTTGTGCGGAAAGGCCGAAATATTATACAATAAGGTTTGCATCCAAAGGTGCCATGTGAATAATATTTACAGCAAAACTATCTCATGAAAGACTGGTAAAGATGGTGAGATTCATAGATCATAGAACTTTTAAAGCTGGGAGAGATGTCAAAGGTGATTTGGTTCAAATTCATTTTATAGAGCAATAGGCAGAAAGGCAGAAATAGCAAATTATAAATGTTTCAGATACCCATTTTAAAGTTATGTCTAAAATGAACCCTTTGTCAGAATAATATTCTGTAGTAAATTTTATTTATTTATTTGGTACCGGGAATCAAACTCACAACCTGGCACTTACCAGGCATGCACTTATGCTGCTGGGCTAAATCCCCAGCCCAATACATTACATTTAAAGAGGAAACAAAGTTTACTGTTTAATTCATTTAGAGTACATCACAATAGTGAGCCTCTTTTAGAAGCTCCAGGCTAAAGTAGATTCTTTAACTCTTCCTTATGGACCAGGCTTTCCACATCCTTCACCATCAGAATTACTCCACATAGAGTCTGCATTGTCTGTGTACTTCTCAAAATGACTAAAACTCAGTCCTCAACTCTCTTCTCAACACTATTAACTCCTTGAAATCCACATGAATCTAATGCAAACCAAAATAACTTCCATTATGGGAAATCTGCATAAGCCAAAGCCCCTAGAACTCTTCTACATAAAGTATGTAAAGTCAGGGTACAGTGCTCCTTTTTGTCTGCTCCAAATCCATTTTTCCTTTTCTGCAGCAGTGACCCGATTTTGAGTGTTAACAGTCTATCCATTGGAAAGAATCTTGGGGGAACATCTTGTAGGTGGTCTGTCCTGCTCCAAGGTGCTGGCTAAAGGAACCAGTTGGGTTCTCGTTTTCTCTCTCTCTCTCTCTCTCTCTCTCTCTCTCTCTCTCTCTCTCATACACACAAATAGAGGGAGAGAGGGGGAGAGAGAGAGAGAGAGACAGACAGACAGACAGACAGAGAGAAATATAGTAGCTCATTCATTCCAGCAGAGGTGCTGAAAGACAATAGTTGCTCACTTTGTTTCTTGTCTCTTTAATTATTCAGGCTTTGGAGTGTCTACTGGGTGCACCTGGCATTCAACCTGACCATTAATGGGGTGTTTCCTTGTTTGTACCTGCCAGTACCCCCTAAACACCCTCTTTTATCCATCTGCTCTTTCGAGGGATCTCCAAAGGCAGAAACCCTATTTCCCACATGGGAAGCTGTCAAGAAATGTGTGTTGCATGGATGCCTGGTACACAGGTCCTAAATTACTGTTCAATCCAAATCCTTGAGAGGGCACACTGAAGTAATTGGAGCTTTAAAACTTACTTTATTCTTTTAAAAACAAGTCAGCAATAAAATCTTAAAATGTGAACTGGTAGGAGAAATGGAAAAAAAATCTGCAAGCATTTATTTACAACCTGATCCTCACCAACTAAATGCAAGTCCTGTTTGCTTCCAAATTGCCCTTGGGGTTTCCGGCTGGGCGGAGTGGAGAGGACCTGGGGCAGAGATGGCTTCGCTCATTCACCCCAGAGCAACTGAGCTGCAGCTGCTGGGGCGCCTTACCCTCTCACCCCAATGAGCCAGGGGAAGTGACCAACTGAAAATGGGCCAGCTAGGAATGACTTTTGCAATTCTGTACTGCCTTTGAAATCTACAGTGGAGTTTTGGGAAGGAATGCTGATAATCAAAGCCAGAGCCCTTAGCTCTGGAGCCACGGCAGAAGTGAATTCCACCAGTAACCCTGAAAGCCTGGAGAGCAGCTCCAAGCTCCCAGTGATAATTAGCCTGGGTCGCAGGCTCCCTCTAAGTCATGCCTGGACTCCTGAGTGAAGGAAATGTGAGGAAATGAATAGGAGATATTTTAAGCCACTAGGTTTGTGGTTATTGGCTACACAGCATAGAAAACAAACGCATCTCTGCTGAGGAGTCTTCCTGGTGAGAATCAGAGAGGCAAGGCAAGTGATGCTCACGTGACCCCAAGCTGGGGACACTCGTTGGAAATTTGGCAATTACCATTAGACATTCTGGAACAGAGAAGAGCAGAGGGAAACAAGGAAAACTGTGCAATGCTCTACTGCTCCCAGACGCATTTCTCTCAAGGTTCGTTAGAGTAAACAACTAGCAGAGTATAACTGAGGAACCCTAAAAAGCTGTCGAAACCTCGCCTTACCTCTTTTCTTTGGGCCCTAAGAAATCCGTCTCCAGGGTGGGATCTTTACGCAGTCAGTAGCATCTGGAGCCTTGTTTAAAATGCATGTGGTTGAGCCCCAACGTAAACCACAAAACCAAAGTCTGCCTTCTTATTGACGATATCCAGCTGCTTCTGATTCTTCCATCTGGGGACAATCCCTTGAGAAACATTACCATAGATGACATTATGTCAAGGGAAATGTCAGCCACAGAAAGACAAATACTGCATGTAACTCATAGAAACAGACAGTAGCACAGTTACCATGAGCTAGGGAAAGGGGAAGAGGAGTTGAGGGAGGAAAGTGGGGCCGGATTGAGAGGAACAGCTTCTAATTCCTATAGTACAATGGACGACACAATTCATGACGTTTTTCACAGTAGCTAGAAGAAAGGATTTTGAATAATCCCAGCACAAAGAAATGATACATTTCTAAGGTGATGGACATGCTAATTGCCCTGATCTTGTCATTATAGATTGTAAAATATCACTATAAATATATACAATTATATCAATTAAGACACTTTAAATAAAACATAGCTTTAAGCCTGTTCAGGATACAGACTTAAAGCGATGTTTTGTAATATCATTGGAATGTTCAAGCAAGAGCCCAGAAAATTGATCTGAGTCATCAGCTTAATTCCTAGAACGTGACCTCCTCCCCTCTGCACTGTTCAGTCCCTGCAGCACAGCTGAAGGAGCCTGGTCACATCCGTGCCCGGCCCACTCTGCCCGACTCCAGAGCTGCTCCTAGCCATGTCCTGGCCTTCCAGTTGGGTGCCCTGTGCCTGGGA
The DNA here is from genome assembly GCF_034190915.1 of Cavia porcellus. Lineage (NCBI taxonomy): Eukaryota > Metazoa > Chordata > Mammalia > Rodentia > Caviidae > Cavia > Cavia porcellus. Next base: position 35,532,645 of record NW_026947504.1, on the reverse strand, counting down.
AAACCAGGACACACATATGGGTCAGTCCCTTCAGCTCCACAGCAGAAACTGTGCCCCAGGCTCCAGCTAGCCATCTGATGCATTAACCTAAGACACTGAGAAGGGTCTGGGGGTCTAAGAGGCCCCTCCCCTGGCTTTTTTAAAGGTTCCCTTACCTGGCTTCTCTACAGCTCCAAGCCAGGAGCTGTATGTGGCTGCTCTGATAGATTGAGATGTCCCAGGATGTCAGAAGGCCAGAAAAATACTAATGACTCATCCCACCAGAATCCACTTCATGCACCTTTGCTCTCCCTACTACAGCTGCATTCCAGGTGGCTGCAGGTTCCTTGGAAGGGGCGGGAGCTCCTTAGCACTATCTAAAGCACCAGAAATGCCAGTGGCGCCCTCTAGTGGATCATGCCAGATGGGGTGCACTTGCTAATGATTTTGTTCTATGTCTCACCAGGAAAAAACCCTCAAACTGCTCCCTTCAATTACCAAGACCCAGGATAGACATAGGGTACAAAATTCTTACTGAGAATTTTATTCTGTCTGAGCCATTGTGGGAAAATGTCATTTGAAAATGATGGTTGTAGAAAGGATCTAGGCTTGGTGGGTCTCTCCCTGACCTACAGGATATCATGAATTGTGTACTAAGAAGAAAAAAAACATTATCTATGAAAATTAATGGATATTTTAAGTATTAATTTTGCAGATTATGGGACCAAACCATATGGAAAATACACTTTCTGTCAAAGATTTAAGGAAAAAAAGACTTTATCCTCTGTATTTTATTTTTGAAACTACAGAATACTTTCTGTATAAAATTACCTTCCAAGTCACAAATTATGTATGATACATATAAGTCTTCACTAGTGCAATATCCAAGTCTAAAAGAAGTTCTGTGACGATGATAAAACCATTGGTTATCTTACATGGAGAGCTATTTTGCTGTCTCCAAACTCTTTTTACTACCCTTTCTATAATACATCAGAAAAGATACTTTTTGACAAAGAGTGAGAAAGTAGCCGCCATGTGCTTCCATTCTTGGTCATCTATTCTTGGGTTCCCAAAGATGATCTTCAAATACTTTTACATGGCCCTTCTTTTATTGTGTTGTCCTTATCGTGGGAGGAAGAAGCAATGATTTTGAGTCAAATCAGCACACTTCCCTTCAGAACAGATTTATTTTCATTCATCTTCTTCCAAAAGGTCAAGCAATCTATGACTAATTTACCTTGTTGGTGTTGTTGCTGTTTTGTTTTGCTTTGGACTCTTCTCCGCCTTTCCGGGCCTCCTCTGTTGAGCTTCCTTCAATCTAAGAGAGTCTGGAGTGCAGCTAGCTGCAAGGAGCTCCAAAATCATGAAAGAAATTCACTGCTGGAGGTTCTTATCTTGAAGCTTCTAAACACATCGATGCCCGTGTGTCTTGGCTACAGCTACTTAGTGGCAGAAACTGGTTTGTTTAGACTTCGGTTCCCAGACTTGGTGTAGGACCGGAACAAGTAGGCACTCAGCAGAAATCTCCTTAGACTGGGTTACAAGCTGCCAGGTCCTGCCAGTCCAGGAGTGAGTGGGGAGACCAGATGAGGCGCCCAGCAGCCCAGCTGGTACTTTAGTCTCTGCTGCACCTCTGGAGGCCCCAGCCGATGCCCTTCAGCTTCTCCTCCAACCTTCCACTCTCTCGGAGGAGATGGTGAAAAAAAGGTGCATTTTAGAGGGTGCTTCCTTGCCTTGAGAATCGCAGCAGTTTCTGCCCTCAGCCCTTTTCCGCTTGCAGGGCTACACTTTGATGGGATAATGGGGGAGATTCCCAGCTCTCTAACCTGCTGGCACAGCCTCCTTTCTCCTCCTCCTCCTCCTCCTCCTCCTCCTCCTCCTCCTCCTCCTCCTCCTCCTCCTCGTTCTCCCCTATCCCTCTCCCCTCCCCATCCTTTACCCTACCCAGACTTTACTCCTTAGTGGGCCCCACCTCACTTGTCTGTGGTTAGACCCCTACCTGACTCAGGCTGCCTGGGTGGCCAAAGGTATAAATCTGTCCTTTTTGTGTAACTGTCTTTGTTTGCTCTTGTGGTTTTTTTTTTTTTTCCTGCCACAAACTCTACAAAAACCTTTGTGACACCACCCAGAAGCTACAAAGCGCAAGCTTCTCTGAGCACGGCTGGCCAAACAGCGGCTTTCTCTGCCTCTGAGGAGCACGCTCTTGGTTCCTCAAATCATCTGAAAATTCTGGTTTCCACAAGAATGGGAGGTGAGAAAGGGGATGCAAGTGCCCAAAGGGGCCACCACTAATGTTAAAGTGGCTCACCCTGGCCTGTTGCGGTGTCCTTCTGGTGTTCAGGACTGAAGACCCTTACATGGGTTATCTATCACTTATTCATGTTACTGTGCACACAATCACTTAACAAAAGAAAGCTTACTAAAACATTTCTCATCTGGTTGGTATTTAAATATGAATTTCTATTGAGTTAGAAATAGTAGTTGCAATATAAATTATTGTTTGTATTCATTTACCTTAAATATTATCTGTATATTACAGTTCAATATATTCTAATGTTTACTACGCTGATTACCATTTAGAGTAACATTTGCTTTTCATTGGTTATTTGGCCTGACCCAGTTTCTCACTCTATGAACTGTCCTAGGATAAATGTATTAGTATGCATTGCCTTTCTTGTACCTTAGTAGCCTCAAATCTATCTCTCAATCTCTAGAAATCAGAGAACCAAGGCAAACACACACCTACTGAATAGATACCACATAAACATGGGCACATACATACACATATAGACATACGGCTTTATAGAAATCGGGTTTTATTTGGCAGGATTTTCTAAAGCAAGAGATTTATAGATCTTATGTTTAAAAAGTTGAGAAATCTAATGGAAATTGCAAAAAAATATCTTTCCCAACATTACAATTTCTAGATTAAAGTATATGAAAAAACCCTAAAACAGATATATGTTTGTAAAAGGATAAGTATTTTAATAGTCTTTTGAGATAAGTATGGATATAGTATACTTTTTTGAAGTTACACCACAACATATCAATTGACTAGTTGTAATATAGCATCTAAAACTGTATGAATGAGCCTTTTGTGTTCTGTTGCATTAAAATTCATTGGTTTTCTTGCACTTTAAATGGTATTTTAATCCATATATATCACACATTATTTAGTTGTAAAATTTCAGTTGACTAGCATGTAAACCTTCTAAATATAGAAACATTTTATTACACATTACCAAAAACTCATGCTGGGCAGGATACAACAGCGTATGCCTGTAATTCCAGTCTGTCTCAATAAATTAAACAAGACTGTGAAGGCACAGCTTTAATCCCAGTACTGTCCCCCTCAAAAATCAAACAAACAAAAAAAAACCCTGTGTTGACACAGAACTAGATGACTTCACCAGTTTAAAACATTTCAAAAACAATTAAAACCATCCATCAAATTCTTCCAAAATCTTAAAGATTCCACACTCATTTTATGAGATCAGAATTTTCCCTGATAACAAAATCAAAGATTCTATAAGAAGAGAAAGTTATACATCAATATCCCTGATGAATACTGAAGTAAAAACCTCAGCAAAATTCTAGCAAACCGTATTTAACAACATGTTAAAAAGAAAATGAGGCATCCAAATTAGAGAGGAGGAAGTAAAATTATCTGTTTACAGATGACATGATTTTCAATGTAGAAGTGATTAAAGATTATACATGCACAATTAGAACTAATAGAGCTGGCAGTGTTTCAGGATATAAAATCATTTGCTTTTCTATACATTAACAATGAATCATCTACAAAGCTGACTAAGAAAATAATCCCACTTACAATAGTATAACTAAAGAAAAAATATTTAGGAATAAACTTTTCCAGGAGACAGAAGATTTGCACATTGAAAACCATAAATATCACTGCAATAAATTAAAGAGATATAAATAAATAATAAGACATCCATGTTCATGGATTGAAAAGTTTAATAGTGTATAAAAAATATCTGTACTACTGAAAGCCTATAGACATGAGATCCCTGTCAAAACTCTAATGATATTTCATGCACAAATAGAAAAAAAGTCATAAATTCACATGGAATCTCAGATGAGTATGATAGCCAAAAAAATTCTTGAGAAAAGAGAGCAAACTTGGAAGCCTCATGCTTTCTGTTTTCAAAGTACATGACAAAGCTACAGAAATCAAAACTACATTGGTGTCTCAGTTCATGAATGCTTTTGTTTGCAAACAGAAGTTTTTGGCAACATTTTGTTCTTGTTTGTGAATTGTGTATTGAGTAACAAATAGGACCACAGCCATCTTTCCCCATCAAACATGGACGTGGCCCTCTTTTCCAGAATTATGGAATAAACTGGGTTTGGGTCTGTACCACTGCATATTGCTCTGACATTAAGCCAAACTAAAGAGCAAGAGAATCAAACGAAGAGCCAGAAATGAATTCGCCCATCTGTGGCCAAATGGCCACGAGGGTACGTAATACCAAGGCTCAGCATGGGGAAAGACTGTCTTTTCAGAGATGGTTTGGGGGACACTGGATATCTGTGGGGGACTTGACAGAGGAGGAAATGGTTAAACTGCAGGATGAAAGCACACAGGCTCTGTGAGGAGAGAGTGATTAAGCAACAAGAAGTTTAGAGAAGTGAGTTGCGTTGTATCTGACCATTGTCCGTGCCCTTCCCCAAGAAAACTGCTACCCGTTAGATAACTTCCTGCCCAAATTGCTTTTCTTCAGCTTCTGTCTCTTTCACTGGTATTCTAAATGAAAGGCTGGGAGTTCTAAGCTTCAGTGTCACTCCTGGGAGTCTGCCTGACTCTGGCTGCTCTTGGTTGAGACGGCCACTCTGGACTCTCAGTGACTGACTAAGTCTCATCTCAGAGTCGTGATTTATTTTCTCCACTGCCTGGACATACACTGCTACAGATATGCACATGGAAGAGAGCGAAAGTGGATCCCTACTGTGCACCATATATGAGTTAAATCAAGGTGGATTAAAGAACTGAAACTAACACCTGAAATAACAAACTTTTAAGAATAATACATGTAAGAAAATCTTCACAATGATGGATTTGGCAAGGATTGGTGTTATTTATCCCCAATCCTTGCCAAACCAAGCAAAGGCACCAAAAGCAAAACAGGTAAATTGGACTACATCAAATTTTAAAAGTTCTGACTCTGGAGAACATGGCGGACAGACAACAGCAACTACTGAACGCTCTCTAAAGGCTCGGCTCAGAGGCCAGGAATGATGCGGACTAAGGAGATACGAACCAGTAGAGATATGCTCTGCTGACTCAGGAACGAACTGGGCTGAGAGAATCCAACTTGGAATACAGTCCTGGCGCTAAAATAGGAACAGAAAAATCTCGGTGTGGAGGCTCGACTCCGCGCCATTGGAAACTGCGGCTTGGATTTCCCGCCGCGCGGCGGCCGGCTACCTCCACAGCGGCTCAGCAAGGAGAGACGTGACCCCCGAGCTCTGGGAACGGGCGTCTGGGAACGGTCTCGGAAACGCGACGGGCAGGAAGGAAGGCTGACTGGTGGCGAGGTGAGCGAGGAACTGACTCCCTACCGCAGTCTGACTCCAGCGGAGGATTTTCTGGGCGCGGGCAGTCCTGTAAGAGCAGGGCGCGGTGGCAACTGCAGCAGCGCATTTCCCTCTCGGACGGGATTGGTGAAAGGTGCCTGGCCGGAGGGACGCTGCTCGCGGACTCCCTAGGCTGGCCTAGCCCAGATCCCAGAGCCTGACGGTGGCCCGGAGGAGCGACCGACTTCCGCGTAGGCTGCCTCCTCCGCAACTCCCTGGGGCGCAGCGGTGAGCTGGAACAACTAGCCAGCGCAATTCGATCAAGCTGTAGCTGACAGGCAGGGAAGCCGGGCCTCCTGTGTAAGATTACATTTCATAAGGAACAGAAAATATGGGGAAGGGAAGCAACAAAAAAGGCTCCTCGACCCCCAATCCTGAGAATCAGGCAATAGTGGACACTGTACCAATATACATTAAGCACCATTTAGAGAGCCTCATAGACCAATTCAGGAATGAAGTTATCAATGACCTGAAGCTAGAAGTATGCAGAATAGTTAGAGAAATGCTAAGCACCACCCAGGAAAAAGCAGATGGTGGAGTGGAAGAACAGAAAAAGAGGGGAGAATTGCTTGATGGAGAAAACAGAGAAAGCATTGAGTATGTGAAGCAGGTGCAAAGGGACTATCAAGAAATCAAGAAGTATACCCAAGACTGGCATAACAGCTTGAAAGAAACTAAGGACAGACTATCTGAATTGGAGGGCAGACTTGAAACATGGGAGAATGAAATGAAAAACTTCTTAAAAATAACAAAGAAACACACAGCAATAATACAAAGACAAGAAGATGATAAGAGGAGCCATAACTTAAGGATTAAGAACATAAAAGAAGAAGTAGGGACACAAACAAGTGAACTACAAAAGCTACTCACAGAAATAATCCAGGAGAATTTTCCTAATTTAGCAAAAGGTAAAGATACTCAAATGTATGAGGCATACAGGACCCCAGCTACCTACAACCCTAACAGAGAAACACCCAGGCATATAATAATAAAAATTCCAGAAATTCAATACAAGAACAGAATATTAAAAGCTGTAAGAGACAAGAAACAGATCACTTACAAGGGAAGACCCATCAAAATTACAGCAGATTTCTCTTCACAAACCATCAAATCACGAAGAGCATGGGGAGAAATAATTCAAGCTTTGAAAGATAATAATCTACAGCCAAGATTGAGATATCCTGCACAACTGTCCCTGGAAATTGATGGAAAAACGAGGTGCTTCCAAGATAAAGAGGAACTGGGGGAATTTGCAACCACCAATCCAACCCTACAGAAAGTATTGCAGGATATTCTAAAAAAAGAAAAATACAAAGAACCCAGAAATAGGGGCGGGGAGGCCACAACGAATAGAGCAGAGACCAAAACGAAGAAGACAAACTGACAGCTACTGACAGAAAAAGAGCTCAATAGAAATGAGACAGAGAAGATTGGATGATAGGAACAGCTTTTTTTGGAGAAAATGACATCTTAATAGGTAATACTGATTTAGTACCATCTTGTTTTGAAGTCTCATCTAGCTTTTGTTCTTTTGTCTCCAATGGTCTAAACAGGTTGTATCTTATTGGATTTTACTATGTACGATAGTATAAGAAAAAACCTTTTAAAGACAAGGAGATTATACAGAGACCATTGTTCATTTTCTGTTAGTCGATTCTAAATACTCTATAATGCTGTTATTCTCTTAAATGGATTTACATTGTTTTGATATACTTAATGCTACAGTATATGAAGTTGTACTCAAGGACTTCAGGGAGGGAGTCAATATGGTAACTATTTTTGGGTCAGGATTATTCTGCTTAAATGGTTATGTTTTGATCTGCCCTGTTTCGCTGTTATGCCCTCTTTTTTTCTCAATCTCCACTCCATTATTTACTTTTTTATTTTTACCCATTTAATTACAGGGAAAAATATAGCAGGATATAATATAGTAACCCACTTTGACTTTCTATTATCTCGATTTGAAGCCCTGTATTACTCTCACCATCTTGTTTTTGACTGAGGTTCCTATATTCTGTTTTGCTGGATAGTATCAGGTTCGAAAGTTTAGGCATTAGGCATCAGCTAAGAAGATAATGAGATTCATTATAACGCCCATTCTCGTTGACTTTTATCTACTTTTGAAGACCTACAATTTCTCCAATGTTTTGGTTTTGTCGGTTTTATTCTTTACGGTTTTGTTCAATTGTATTACAACTAATGATATAGGCAATTCTATTAGAAATAGCGGGAGGCATTAGAGTAACCATTGTTGATCACCTTGTATTATGTTTTTATATTATCTATTATGTCCACCCTTTTGACTTGACCGATTCTGTTCTGTTATGTCACATTTGGTTTTACTCTCTTCCAAAAAAGCAAGAACCGTGGGAGCAATGAAACCCAAAATGTGTAATAGTCACTGTACAAAAGAGAGGAAAAGAAAGTGCTCTAAACTATATAACTGCATGTATATTTAAAAGTATAAGATAGAAAATGATATCACAGAGTTTTATTGGATCATTGAACAGAACTGTTTGCAGTATCATTGGTGGAATGTCCACTCTACAAGCTTTAATTTTGTGACTTGAACAATTATTTCTAAGATGGCAATATGTAATCCATTAACTAGTGATTTCCTACTGCGCATTTTTTATTCTGTAAATCTGTATAACTTGTACCCCTTCACTGTTTTTTTTTCTTTCTTTTCTTTTCTCCTTAAATAAAAATTAAAAAAAAAATTTTTAAAAGTTCTGCTTAGTAAAGAAAACTGTCAACAGAATGAAAGGGAAAATTATAGAACAGAAAAAAATGTTTCAGAACTATATATCAAGGTGTTAATATCTAGAATATATAAAGAACTCTAACAACTCAGCAACAACAATAACCAATAAATAATCGACTAAAAAAATAGGCAAAGAGCTTGATGGGACACTGTGGTGGTGAGGAATACAATGGCCCCTCATATGATGTGACACATTAATTGTTACTGTCATCTGGCAGCGTGACCTTGGTCCTTTGCATCTATTTTTCTATTATTCCCATTTAATCCTGGTAGTAATGTGTATAATCAACACACTTACAGATTACAAACTGAGGCACAGAGAGTTCAACAACCCCTCACAGTCTTCAAGGTTATCAAGCAACACTGCCAATGCTTCTAACACAAGATCCTATTCCACATTCGCTACTGAACACAGCCTTATGTCATCACCCCTAATAGGCCACATCATTTCCTAAATAAAAGACTCCTATGGGGGCCCTGAATTGAGATCTTGTGTGCAAAATTCTACCAAGATGCAAAACATACATGGATTCAATGAGAAGAAATTTAGGATTTGTTTCTGATGACTTTGGGATTCTTTTTTTTTTTTTTTTTTTTTTTGTGTGTGTGTGTGTGTGTGTGGTACCAGGGATCAAACTCAGGACCTTGCACTTGCCAGGCAGGTGCTTGTGCTGCTGAACTAAGTCCCCAGCCCGACTTTGGGATTCTAATATATTTATATTTGCTTAAAAAACTTAAACCACCTCATGAATCTCCTCCACCATGCACAATATTAATTGAATTATGTACCCATTATAAATTGTCTTGATTATTTTTCTCTTGTTGAGACAAAATACCCAATGCCCAAAATAAGAGAAGGAGAGGTTTATTTATCTTACAGGTTTTGGAGGTTCCAGTCTATACTCAGCTGCCTCTAAGGCAAGATGGTGTAGCTGAGGGGCAGATATTCATGGTGGCCACAAGCAACAAGAGAGAAAAGTGCAAAAGAGGAAAATCACGCCACCTTCTCTCCCTTATACTGTATCTGATTACCTGCCCCTGGGCGGGTGCAGCACTTATCCACTAATCCCCATGCTAAACAATGAACCAATCACAAAAGCTGGATTCAGCCACCCCCATGATTGCATGAGGTCTGAGGGGGTCACCTGAACACAAACCATAACATAAATTAAAGGTGGGTTTTGATTGAAGACCTCTAAATAATTCTCCCTAGTGGCCTGTTGTGGCTTGTGTCTAGATATCCCCTCAAAGCCTCATGTAGTCATTGGTGGGGTTTTTCAGAGGTGGTTGGGTCTATGGTGTGTGATGCAGGAATCAAGGGCAAGGTGCTGGATTGGTTCAGGGTGCAATGCCAGCATTAAGGCTGCCCTACCCAGCGTGTGAGTGTGACTCACTCTAAGGGTAGGTACCCTTGATAGGATACAAGGGACAGAAAGGTCACTGCTGCTTGCCACTTCACTGCTTTGCTGTCTTCTACCTCCCATGAACTGCTTCTCATCTGTGATGCCCCTCTGCCATGCCACTCTGCCTTGGAGCCAGCCCACTATGGACTGAAACCTCTACAAACTGTGTGATAAATAAACCTTTCTCCTTTAACTTTCAGCATCAGGTATTTTCTCTCAGCAATGAGAAAAGTAACACATGGCCTTATTATTTAATTGTGAAATAGCCTGCTGTGACTCAGCAGAGTAGATATCACCTGTAGCTCCTGGAATTTGACTTCGATCCAACATTTTAATCCTGTTCTTCTATGATCATGGGTGTCAAATTAACAATTCCAACATTCCAAACATTTGAGGCAATATTTAAAACTTTATATAAGTCTTTCTTTCATTTTATTTTACAAGGACAACCCACATTTCATAAGAAAAGGGATAATGATTCTCTTTCTGCATGCTATATTTCATTTTTTTCTTGAGCCCACTTGCATTGAAAGTGTTGAATATGAATATTTCATGGGCTCAGCACAAATAAGTGAAAACAAGGAGCTGGCCTCAGGCCTCCTCCTCTTTTCTCATTATTGTTTCCTGGCAGCTGATCCACCCTCAGATGTCGGCCCCACCCCTTTCCCCACCCTTCACTTCCTTCTCCTGAAACCTCCCTCTGCCTTCTGTTGCCATCATCATTTGGCCCGTGCATTCAACGATTATGGCGCTTTCCTACTCCTCATCTCCTTTTGGATTTGGATCTTTGCTGGTTTTGGTAGGTAATGATTGTGCTACTTTCCCATGGATCAAGGAGTCTCTGAAAAGCAGTTACTTGCCTGCGTGGGCAGAACTTACCTTTCTGTCTCCTTTAAGATTTTCCAAGCTTTAATAAGCTAGTTTACACTGAGTTTCACATAATGGCTAGTACCTTCATAGTTCTCTCCAACAACAAGAACAACAACAAAGATCTGCCAAAGGGAATTTTTGAAAAGCAGCATTTGGCTGATTGTGTCTGGGGTATATTTCTGTATCCTCTGTTCTGTCACACTTGACCTCATATCTTGTTTTTGTTCCACTACCAGATCATTTTTATTACTTTTACTTTGTAGTACAGTTTGAGGACAGGTAAGGTGAGCTTTGCTCTTATTGCCTGTCTTAGTTACTTTTCTCTCGTTGTTGGGGCAAAATACCCAACACCCCGAATTACGAAAGGAAAGGTTTATTTAGCTCACAGTTTGTGGAGGTTTAGTCCATCATCAGCTGTCTCCAAGACAGGTGGCGTGGCACAGGGGCAACAGTTCAAGGAGGCAGAAGACAGCAAAAGCAGCCAGAGCAAAAGGGGGAGCAAGCCTGTTTTCCTCCTTTATATTGTAAACAGGCTACCACTCCATAGGGCAGGTATAGCAGCACTTCCTGCCCTCCTCTTGCAGAGGATGAGGATGTTTACAAAGTGAGGACCCTGCCCGCTGCTGAGTCACTTCATTAAACTTTTAAACTTCTCAAGTTGACATGATGTATTATCCATTACATTGACCCATTACATTGCCCAAGATTGCTTTTGCTATGTTGGGTTTCTTCTGGTTTCATATGAATTTTAGGATTGCTTGCTCTAGATCTGTGAAGTAAGTTGTTGGTATTTTGAGTGGGATTGTGTCTTTGACAAGGAACCCAAAACTTATACATTGGAGGAAAGCCAGTTTACTCAACAAGTGGCTGGGAAAACTGGATTTGAAGAAGATTGAAACTGGACCCGTAACTCTCACCATGAACCAAACTAAAATCAAAATGGACCAAAGATCTGAACATTAAAACAGAAACACTGAACCTGTTGGGAGATGTAACAGGTAAAACACTTAAAGTCACAGATGTTGGAAAGGACTTCCCCTAAATAGAAACACAATTATACAAGAACTAACAAACAGGATTATGTCAAACTAAAAACTTTCTATACAACGAATGAATCAATGATAAAGAAACAACCTATTGAATGGGGAAACCCAGTTATTCCTCAGAGAGGGAATTAGTATCTAGAATATATAAAGAACTTTAAAAAAATTAGGCAACTAAATTAAAAGACCCAATCAAGAAATGGGCAAATGAAATGAACAGACACTTCTCAGAGGAAGAAATACAAATGGCCAACAAATATATGAAAAAGTGTTCAATGTCTGTGGTCATTAGATAAATGCAAATTAAAACAATGCTAAGATTTTATCTTATAACAGAAAGAATGTCAATCTTAAAGAAATAACAAATGTTGGCATGGCTGCAGTGGAAGAGGGACCCTCCTACATTGTTGGTGGAATGTAAACTACCATAACCATTATGGAAATTAGTATGGAGATTCTTCAAAGTACTAAATTAAGAAATTCCATATGATCCTGCTATCTCCTTCTAAATATGTTCCCCAGAGAGCTAACGACATCATGCTACAAAATAATATATGCATATCAATGTTTATAGCAGCACAAATAATAATAGCTAAATCCTGGAAGCAGCCTGTATACCCATCAACAGATGACTAAATAAAGAAAATGTGGTCTCTGTATATAATGGACTGGTCTTCAGCTATACAGAAAGACAAATTTGAACATTTGTAGGAAAATGTTTGCACCTACAAAATATAATGTTGGGTGAAATAAATTAAACATACAAGCTTGGGTACCATATAGGAGATCTCATTTGAGTAAGGCAAAGCACAAATAAAGAGCACAACAAAGGATGGATAGAAAGAGATAGTGCATAAATCTCTCCCAATTGGGAAAGGTCCAAGAGATCTTGGGTGAGAGGTGCGGGAAGCGAAGGGGGAAACAAGCAGAATAAAGATAAGCAATACACAGGAACCTAATAAGTTCAATGAATGTGAACATTATAGGTCATAAACATGAAACAGGATTCATAATATCAACAAGAATGAAAATGGAAAAAGGGAATTTAGAGGAGGAAAAAGGAGGTAGGAGAGCAGCAGATTGGAATCACATATACACACATAAAAGAATCAAGCTGTATTATGCATATGCAACCACCACTCCCTGAGATGACTGTACACTCTGTGTACTATAAACATGGGCTAATAAAAGATTTTTAAAAAGCAACATTAGCATCTAGGAAGTGACTTTCTAGCCCTGAGATTCTCTTTTGGCCTACTCTTTGCACCTCTACAAGACCATAGAGAGATAAATTTGTCATAATTGTACAAGTGAAGGTGTGATGGGTATATATTTCTACAAATTATAATGAATAAATCTGAATATTTACATTTGCAAGTGACTGTAGCATCCACTGGGGGCCTTCTTCCTGTCAGTGACATCTGAACATCGTATCCTTTCTCTTCTGAAGCTCCAAACCAGCGGGAATAACCATACATGGATTAAGACTGGATTCACTCAAGGTTTAGTACAAGTTAGTTGAAGAAAATTTAATAATTATGTTCTTTTGAAAACTGCAGACTAGGGCTGGGGATGTAGCTCAGTGGCACAGTGCCTGTCCGGCAAGTGCAAGGTCCTGAGTTCAATTCCCAGTACAGAAAAAGAAAAAGAAAAGAAAACCCCAGACCATTCAGTAGGACAACAAAATCCCACACTAGAGGAAACCACCATAAAGAGTTAAAAGGAAAAAGCCCACAAGCCCATGGCTGGGAGGCTGGGCCTTTGAAGTTATTTCCCAAGAGTCTGGTCAGGGCCGGGGTACTTTAAACTCAGGAAACAGGAAGTTCCTAGATACAGTGTTTGTTTGGCTTCTTCGTGGGGTGGTCTTTCTAGAAGCGCTCTTCCAGGAAACCAGTCCTTTCCCATCTCTAGGTTGAGTTTCCCGAGAAAAACATAAATAACCTCTCCCTGGCACGGGGTGGAGGATCACTGAATCAGTAAAAAGCTGCAGGAAGGAGCTTGTGCTGCACAGACAGAGGAGGAGCGACTGGAAGAGACCCGAAGGTGACCGGAGCAGGGACTGGAGGGTCCAGCCTAGGACTCAGAGCTTGTGGGAAGGACACAAGGAAAAAAATGCATTCCCAAATCCTCCGCCTTGCCACCAAGTTCTACACCTAGAATGGGCAGGTTCCATGAACTCCAGCATCCCCTGGTGCAGGTGAAGCGCAGCCCACAAGGTGACAGGAGGGTCCAAAGGCCTGGGCCTGGTATACAGTACTTCCCAAGGGGAGGTGACCGTGCAATTCCCCCAAATCCCAAACGTCAGTCACTTATCCAAATATGATAGCAGTGACTACACCTGCACAATGCTTCCTCTTTAACGTTTCCTCCCTCGACCCCTTCAAGTTCCACTTCCCCTGGCCTTTGGCCAGCTCCACCCTCTCCCAGAGGCAGCTTGCCCAGGTTTCTTTCCCATGCCACGCTGTAGCCTACAGTGCTTAGTTGACTCCTCCTTCCCCAGGCTTCATCATTCCACTGAAATCCCCAGCAAACTGCTTGTACTCTGGTCAGAGTGAACCAGTTTCCTTCGTTCATCACCTTTCTCTTCAAGTCCCTTCTAGTGGTGTGGGTCACTGTTAAAGGAAAAGAAGCACCCGGTATTCTTGTTAAAACAGAGGGAGGCAGACTTTATTCAGGACCATGGTGAGAAGTACAGGGACCACACACAATGGGATTCTGCCAGGTTGGACACAACTCCCAGTGGGGCCTCAGCCCAGTGTGGGTTCATAGCCAAGCAGCGTGTGGGGGTCAGTACATGGTAATTTGCTGAGAAGAGACCTCAGGGGGAAAAAGGAGTTCATCTAACCTGGCTTGAGGGATGGCGGAGGATGGGGAACCCGATCAGGCATCAAAGGAGATTAGATAGCTAAGGTGAGGGCTTTTGGCAAAGCTGACCTAGCAGGGCTCTTTGCTAAAATTGGATTTTACAAAGAAGTGCCCAGATGTACCCAGGTTTCCTAATAATTTCTTTTATCCTTTTTTTCTCTGTGACTCTCTGCCCCTACATTCCCGCCCGTGAGACGTCTGTGTAATGGGTGGAAACCAATATGAGTGGGTCGCTGTTAGGGGGCAGTGGGTCGCAGTGCTTAGTGGGGAGCACTGTCAGGTGCACCCAGCAGAAGGAGTCTGGCACCTTTACCAAGGGTTTCATCGGTATGACCTCTTGGGGTTGGTGGCCTCTAGGTGAGAACCAACAAACTTCGCCAAGAGATTAAGGCACACATGACCAAAGCATGAGCACTAGAAAAGGCAGACTGGGGAAGGAGCCAGTGGACACCATTTTTAAGGGATTGGGACATTTGTAACCAGCTAGCTCCTAGACCTGTCTAAATCTGAAATTAAACATTGCTAGCAGACAGCGGTGATTGAAACCCTTTTTATGTTTAGCCTACATTGTTCTTCTACTGCAGACCCTAGATTTATGAGCTCAATACATTCACAAGGGCTGGTTGTAACTCAAGTTGGACATAAGTTGACTATTTTTCCCATAAGAAATGATGGAAATATCCACCATGTACTGCAGACTTCCCAACGCACCCATGAACTAACATCTTCATAATAAAAAGTTTTGCAGAATTTACCAGAAACACCAATAATTTTCCTAGTATATTCACCAGAAAGTTATAAAATGTGCCTAGTTTACCAGAAACAATTTCCTACTGTACTCACCATTCAGGTGGACACTTTTGGCTTGCAGGAAAGGAGGATGGAATGGGAGGTGGTTATTGTTTGGAAGGAGAGTCCCTTCCATGAGAACATTGGGGATCTGGCTCTCTGGTGTCTCCTCTCCCCTTGGGAGACTCTACAACCTGCCAGGACCTGCTTCTGGCTCACTGGATCTCAACCTTTTCAGAATTAAAAGCTGGTCTAAGGTTGTGTTTCTGTTTTTTTTAACACTGTCCTCTAGTATGACACAACACTGTCATTAAGCAGGTGAATGCAATGATTGGCCTTTTCTCTGTCTGTGTGGGTCTTTTCTACAAATGTTTGTGGCTCTGTCTATTTTTTCAGGATTTCCTTTATTTCATAAGAACATTGCTGTGCTGACTGGTACATTCCTTGTGCTTCAGAAAGCTCCTTGGCTGCCATTATCTATGACTCAGCCAGAAGTTGCTGAAGCTCTTCTGCAGATGGTTCCTTTGTGTGTTCCTCCACCAGCTCCTCAGCATCCCCACTGTCTCCCTGCAAGCCTGGACTCTGCTACGGTGACAATATCATCAACCACAGGATCAGTTGAAGACCCAGGCTCCTCTACACAGACTTCAAAGTCTGTCTCCTTATAATTTTAGGCCACATTTTCTTCCAGACAGATCTCATGTCCTTAGAAAGACATCGGCCCAGAATTTCTCAACCCCCCACAGGAAAGGATGCTGTGATGTTCCTTCCCGAGCTCTGCAAGGGTTAAATCCATATCTGAGGCCCTCTGGAGGCACTTCAGGAGCAGTTCCTTGGTGTGTAGCCTCTAAAAGTTAGCTGTAACCTCTGGTCCATGGGCTGAAGCAGAGGAGCTGGATCAGGTGGGAGGAACTCAACAGAGCTGTGGGAAATCTTCAGCCAGTTCTTCTTCCAAATCTCGTGGGTGAGCAGGAGCACCGTCCATGACAAGGAGGAGGAGAGCCTTGAGTGGCAAACCTTTGTCCTCTAGATATTTCCTGATAGTAGAACAGAAAGCCTCCCTGATCTGCTCAAGAAAAAGTACTCTTGTTGCCCAGGCTTTTGGGCAACAAGCTCCACATGACCCCTAGCCTTTTCTCTTGATGCTGTAGTTCCTGAACATTCTGGGGGTCTGAGAATGTAAACCAAGAGAGGCTTCATCTTGACTTCACCACTCACAGTGACACATAGCAATAATGCTAGCTTCTCCTTCATGGGCTTGTGGCCTGGCATTTTCTTCTCTTACCAGATAATGTATGTTCACCTGGGCATTTGCTTCCAGAAAAGACCAATTTCATCACAGTCAAAAACTTGATGAGAGCAAAGCCACTTCTCTGCCTCATCAGTTCAAAGTGGCATAATTTTCAGCAGCCCTGTTATTTATTTATTTAGTTTATGATTCTAGTTTTTTTATTTTAAAATGAAAAAAGAATAAAAATGAGGATACAGAATTTCAAAACAAAATAATAGGAGATTAACAATAGTTAATACATTGTGTATTGTATCTTCAAAGTAGTTGCAGATTTCATGCAGTTAGGCATGAAAAAAAGATCAAACAATGAAAGCATAAAACATTCTTTTTGATGAACTGAGACTAGTATAATTATCTATCTTGTATGTGTCTACATGTATGTATATATAAATAACTGTTGTTTCCATTCTTTTTTCTCCTTTCCTCCATCCCAGTTGTTCTTTCCTTTTGAGCATCATCTTCCTCTTTCCTCCAGGAGTCATGTGGAGCTCCAACAATATCTATTGTACATTATGGATATTATTTATTCTTCCAGTTTTTTTAAACTACAAGGACCATAAGATGCTTACATATGTGAGTCTGATTTATTTTATTTATGAGGATGATCTCATGTTGCATTCAATTGTCTATAGAAGCCTCAAGTTTATCTTTCTTTATAGCTGAATAGTATTCCATTGTATAGAAATACCATATCATTTTGTTAATTTTGAAAAGAATAAAGCCAAATGAGAAAAAAATAAAATAGGGTCATTCAAAACAAAAGGATGGACACAGTACATGACTTAAAACCACAATACAAGGTGATCAACAATGGTTACCATAATGTCTCTTGTTTTCTTCGATAGAATTGCCCATATCACCAGGCACAATAAAATTGAACATAGCAGTACAGAACAAAATCAATAAAAACAAAAGGTTGCAGATATTATAGGACTTCAAAAGCAGGTAATAGTCAAACCAAAATGGGTATCATAGTGACTCTTATTGTCTTCAGAGTAGTTGCCTATACTCTCAGACTTGACACTATCAAATACAACAGATTCGAATAAAATCAGTCAAGACAAAATAGTGATAAAAAAAAAAACCAGATTCAAATAAAACCAGTCAAAACAAGACAGTGAAAGCAATACAGACTTCAGATTAATAGGAAATTAAAAATGGTTGCCATAGTATAAACTACTATCTTTGAAATAGCTGTCCATGCCATCAAATCTAGTACAAGCAGACAAACTGGAACAGAATTATAACCAAGCTAAACAGAGCGATGAAAACAATATGGGTTTCAAGTCATAATACAGGATTAACAATGTCCACTGTTTTTCCTTTTTAGACAATTTCTTCCCTTTCACTTTCATAGGGTGCATTATATATTTTGTATCCTACTAACTCCTTTAGTTTTTAGATTACGGAGGCCACTGGCTATTTACCTAAGTGGTCCTGAACCTTTTTACCCCTGAGCTTGGTCTCAAATTATGTCCATTTACCTACAAGAGCTTCAACGTTTTCCTTTCTTATAGTTGAGTAGTTCTCCATTGTATAAAAGTGTTATGTCTTTCCAACCAATGTGCAGCTGATGAGCAAACTACCCCACTTTTTTCTGGTTCCCTGTCACATAGAGCATTATTTTTTCACCTTTGATTTTAAGTCCATAAATCCTCTTTCAGGTAAATATATTTCTTATATAGAACATCTTGATGGACCCTATCTCTTGATCCACTCTGCTTGTGTTTATTTTTACTAGTGTATCAGGCCATCCATGTTTGGGATTTTGGCCAACCTTTCCTGCCTCATCTCTGCCATGCTATTTCTCTGTTGTTGTCTGTCTACTTTTCCTCTACATTCCAAACTCTGTCCCATTCAGTGAGCCCCATGTACCACTGTTCCTGAAGCCATGGTCTTTTTTTCTCTCTCTCTCTAGAATGTCCTTTAGTATTTTTTGTAGGGTTGGATTGGTGATTGTGAACTCCCCCAGTTTCTTTTTGTCATGGAAGCATCTTGTTTCTCAATTAACTTTGAGAGACAGTTTTTCAGGGTACATCAATCTGAGTTGGAGGTTATTTTCTTTCAGGACTTGGGATACTTCACTCTAAGCTCTTCTTATTTGATGATTTGTGTCAAGAAGTCTGTTGTGATTTTGATGGGGTTTACTTTATAGGTGATCAGTTTCTTTTTTCTGACAGATTTTAATATTTTGTTCTTGTGTTGAATTTCTGGGATCTTGATTATTATATGTCTGGGTATAGATCTAATTTGGTTATAGCTGGCTGGAGTTCTGTATGCCTCATATATCTGAATATAATTTCCTTTTCCTATGCTTGGGAAGTTTTCTTTAATTATTTCTGTAAATAATCTTTGTATTTCATTTGTGTTTACCCCTGCTTTTTCACTCACATTTTTTATTCTTAAGTTATAGATCCTCTTGTCATCTTCTAGCCTTTGTATTGTTACTTCCTGATTCCTTGTTATTTTTAAGAGATCTTTCCTTTCACAATCACAAGTTGCAAACCTATCTTCAAGGTTTAATAGTCTATCTTTAGTTTCTTTCAAGCAGTTTTGCCAGCTTTCAATGGAGTTTTTAATTTCCTGGTAATCTGCTTGAATCTGTTTCATGTGTTCTAGATATTTTTATATTCTTCGTTGAAGGTTTCCCTCCTTTTTCTTTGCTCCTCCATTATTCCATTGTGTCTTCTTGAGAGGTGCTTAGCATTTCTTTTATTATTTTTCTTATATCTTCCTTTACTTGTATTAGTATTTCTGTTTTGAGTTCTTCTATAATATCATGGAGATATTTGTGTCAGATGCTGCTTCTTCAGAAACTGCAGGTGTACAACCTCTGCTCTCTTCTGTGTTTACCTCTCCTGGGACAGTACTGTTTGGGTTGGAGGCTAGAGACTTCCTTTTATTTCTTCCACTTGTCATGTTTCTGGTTACTTGCAGACAAGTGGATAGTGAGTGGGGTCCCCGGCACTTCCTGTTATGGTTACAATTACTCTGAAGCATGCTGGCTAGGGATTGCTGCCTTCCCCACCCTGCTGGTGACCACTGACATGCAAGCAGAGGTGGGGCAGGTTGGCCCCTCCCTTCTGAGCTGGTCAACCACTGGGAGTCTTCACCACATTTGTGTGTGTCGTGTGAATGTGACCAGTTAATGATAGCTTCAAGGAGACCTCTTCCTTGGCTATTGGATAACATACAGGGGATGGGACTCAATCCAAGCAATTCTCACCAATCTGCTCTGCACTAGGAGGGGCTGCCTGAAGCCACTGCAATTCTGGTTCTGGGCTTATCTTGCCCAACTCCAAAATGTCACCTGGATAGCACCCACTCCCACAGTAGGATTAATTTTCCTGCACTCACTGAGAGCCAGTACAGATCTCCAAGCTGGTGCAGTTCTCTGGTCCGCTGCTCCCCTCCACAACTGCATCCTTCTGCCAAGGCCCTTGGGCCTGCCAACCCCCAACTTCACTGTGACTGTGCATCTTCAGATTCCAGTAGTGCTTTGACATAGTGGGACTGGATCCAGTGATAGTGTGTATGGCTACAGCCTTCTGTCCATGTTTTTGTTTTCTTTTTCTCTTTTTCTTTTTTTTCCCCTTTAATTTCTTCCAGGGTCAAGAGAATCCATCTCCTTCCATCTGGTCTTCTCCAGGATGCTGGATTCCAGCATCTGAGCTGTTTCAGTGAGGCTCTTTACTTTGATGCTTATTGATCTTCCATAAGCATCTACCATATCATTTTTATCCATTCCTTGGTTGATAGGCTTTTGGGTTATTTAAAGACTTAGCTATTACAAATTGTGCTGCTATAAACATGGGTGCACATACATCACTATGGTATGATAATTTTAATTTTCCTAGAAAAATATCTGGAAGGAGAATAGCTGGGTCAAATGAGACTTCCAGTCCTACTTTTTTGAGGAATATCCACATTGATTTCCACCAGTCTGCATTTCCACCAACAGTGGAGAAGGGCTCCTGTTTCCCCACAGCCCCTCCAGCATTTGTTATTGGTTGACTTCTTGATGACAGTCATTCCTTCGGGATATGGAATCTCAGTGTTGTTTTAATTTGCATATTAAATGATCAGTGATATTGAGTACTTTTTCACATATTTATTTGTCATATGTATTTCTTCATCTGAGAGGTATATATTCATTTGGCTGCCGATTTTTGAGCTGGGTCTTTAAATCTGCGAGGGGGATCTGATTGTTTTTCAATTCTTTATTGTTGGGAGCCATTGAAGCTAGAAATTGACTACATGTGCAAGGCTGGGGTGTGGCCATCCCAACAACAAATAGTGCCTGGGCCAGGCCATGAGAAGAAGCTGCTTCAGCCCAGAGAATACCCTGCCCTAAGACAATCCAAACAGTGGTTTGCTAGGACAACAGGGTGTCACATGATGTTAAGTTGCTAAAAGGTATAAATAAACACCCCTGAAGTGAGGGGACAGTTCCTTTCCTCCCATCAGGAAGGCAAAAGCTCCACCTGACCCCAGATTTATCTCTTCTTCATTTTCTCATCCTCTCACAGTCCTTCACCCAAGGAACCTTAAGGGCCTTTATACATTCTAGATATATAAAATATATAAAGAATTTTGTCTAAGGGAAAGTTGGTCAAAAAATTTTCCCATTTTATGGGTTATCATTTTACTCTGTTGGTGATGTCTTTTGATGTGCAAAAAATTTTAATAAGATGAGACCCCAGTTGTTGATTCTTTGAAGTACTTCCTATGTAGTTTGGGTTTTGTTCATGAACTTTCTGCCTATGCCTATGTCTTCAAGATTTCTACCTACTTTGTCTTCTAGTAGATTTAATGTTTCTGTTTTAATATTTGATCTTTGATCTATTTGGACTTTAGTGTAGTGCATGGTGATAGATGTGTCTAGTTTTAGTGTTCAGCATCTGAAAAGCCAGTTTTTCCAACATCATTTATGAAAGATGCTATTTTCTTCCAGTGAACATGTTTAGCCCCTTTGTCAAAGATAAGGTGGCTGAGTATCTTTGTAGTTGTATCTGCATCTTCTAATCTGTTCCACTGGTCCCTAGGTCTTTCTTTTTCACCAGTACCATGTTCATTTTGTCACAGTAGCTTTGTAGTATAATTTCAAGTCAAGGATTGTAATGCCTCCTGCTTTGCTTTTGTTGTGCACAATTGGTTTTGCTATTCTAGGTCTCTTCTGTATTCAAATGAATTTTAGGAATGTTTTCTCTAGACCTGTGAGGTATGCTACTGGTATTTTGATCAGGATTGTATTAAATCTGTAAAACAGTTTTAAGAGTCTTGCCATTTTCACAATTTTGATTATTTCCATCCATGAGCAAGGGCTACCTTTCTATTTTCTGATATCTTCTTCAACCTCCTTTTTTAGCATACAGTAATTTTCAATGTATAGTTCTTTTACATCCTTTCATGTTGGGGGATGCCATTGTGAAAGGTGCTGTTTCCCTAATTTATCTCTCAGTGAGCTTATTGTTTGTGTACAGGAATGCTACTGACTTTTGAGTGGTGATTTTGTATTCAGTTACATCAGCAGCCCTTTACCAGTACTGGATGTTTCACCACACTATGAACCCAAATTCCTGCCTTAAAATTGTGAAACTGTCCCTTACTGGCTTTTACAAGATCTGCATTTATAGCCCTAGCTTGTTCACAAATTATTGACTTGGGTAGCTTTTATAACCTGCCATCTGTTTTTGTTTATCCACAGTAGTAATAGCCCTCATCTAACACTGTTGGTCATTATTCACTAATTTGAGTAACTCCTTTAGCAACACCAATATAGCTTATATAAATCTTTTCACTGTAAGATTGTTGAAATGTTGGATTTTGACATGCTGTACATATTAGTGCAATTGGTCACACGAATGCCTCTCTCCTATTTCTCCAATTTCCTTCTTCTTTTTTTATTGTGATTGTTTTCTTTACCTTCCCTTCCTTCCTTAGCTTCTTTTCTCTCATTCTTTGGCTGTGTTTGATAGCAGGAATTGTAGGGATTATATGAAGCACCAACTAAAACCATGTCCACAAACATAAACATCTAGACTCAGAGTGATTGCGTATATAGACCTACAAATGATTTTCTGGCATATCACGAATCTTTATTTACAGTCACACAAGTAGCCAGCAGTCAGGTCAGAGTTCAAGACTTTGGTCATAAATTAAGCCTAATAGTACAGTTGCAACCTAAATTGTTCATATGTAAGGCCAGTTGTAACTCAAAGGTCTGCTGTATAATAAAAGACACACCTGTTTTTTTTTTCTTAAACCCTGAGGATCTAACTCCAGTGCTTAAGAAGACATTTTAGGAATGAATGTGGTGAGCTAATGGGCATGAAACACTGAGTGTCAGCATCTCTATATTTTGAGCATCCCCTACTGCAAAGTCCCTACTATAAAGTTCCAAGATTCTAAAGTGGGTAAGTTTGCCTAGGCCCAGCCTGTCCTACTTCAGGGTTCTACCTAGACATCCTTCTACCTTACAACACAGAAACAGGACATTGCTCATCTCACCAGGAACTCCGAGTGTAGCCTCAACCTTTCTCCCTGGTTCCCTACCACCTCCAGGATTTATCCGCTTCACCAGTGCATGGACTTAAAGTTAGCTTTCCCTATTTGTCTTTCTCTGTCTCTCTCTCTCCCCTGACCCTGGGAATTCAGTCAGGTCTCTGGTAGCCTTCTGTATGTCCCTATGTTTACTCTACATTTCCAATTTGGACAACTTTCTAGAAGGCCCTTTCTTTTGTAAAGGTCTACACTGTAAACACCAAATTTTAACAGTGACTGTAGGTTTTTGGAATGTTTTTTTATTTTTTGAGGCCAGTGTATAAGCAGGCTGCAAAGCCTGGCATGGCCATGCCCCTGGGGGTAACGGGCAGCCTACAGCTTGTCAGATCCATGGTGGGATGACAGACCACGTGGCGTGTTTGGAAGAGGTGAGGTGAACGCGCATCACTCAGTTGGATTCCTGAGAGGGGTCCAGCCAGGGATTTGTTTTAGGGCCCAAAGTATTTTTAAGAGAACAGTGGCAAAAGTGACAAGCTATATTGGAAAATCTCAGCCTGTGGAGGAGACCTATCACCTCCCTGTATCACTCAGATAATTTCTCTCAACAGCAGGATAAGGTAGGTTTTATTTAAAACTCACTCTAAAAAATTATTTCTGATGTTATCTTTTAGGTTTTGTAGACAAATGCACAACTGATGTGAAAACATCACTGTTTATTCTAAATGTTCAATATATATTAAGAATTTAATACTTTCATTGATATTTTATGTTCCTTTTAACTACACATTTTATAATATAATAAGAACCTCATGAAAAACCAGCAAGAACAGCTATATCAAGTAAGTCCTACAAAACAGCCAGGAAAGCAAAATACATGTGCTGTTAGTGTATGCAGTATGGGTATTTGACACATGCTGCTGTTGTGTGAAGACTGCCTTTGGTGTGATAATTAAAGATTTTTTGTAACATGCTACTGATATTTGAATTGTAGTTTGTACAGATATGTGTTTCTGTTGTTCTGTTTCAGACTTGGTACACCAAAAAACAGTTGATGTTGAAAATGTTGATGCATTTTTATAAACAATAAATATCAAAAATGCCATACTTTATCTTTGTGAAGATTTTTCCTGCTAAGCACTTATTGTTTAATATAATAAAACTCATGATTAAAGTTAATAACTCATCAATATAAATATTCTAAAGAATAAATGTGTGGGACTTCCGGGAGAACATGGCAGACAGATAGCAGCAGCTATGGAGGCTCTCTGAAAGACCCAGCTTAGAATCCCGGAATGGTGCAGAGTGAGGAATCCTAAGCAAGAGAGGAGATATGCCCTGCTGACCCAAGAACGAACTGGGCTGAGAGAAAACAACTGGGAATGCAATCCTGGTGCTATAACAGGAACAGATAAAGCCTCATCGTGGAAGCTGGAGCCCGCACCATTGGAAACCGAGATTTGGGTTTCCTGCCGCCACAGCTATGTCTGAATCGGCTCGGCAGGGAGACAAACACGCGAAAGCTCTGAGAAGGGAATCAGTGAACAGAGTTGAGAGCAGGACAGGCAGGGAGCCATGCATCGACCTGCAGTGAGTCAGAGAAACTGGGACTCTTCCACAATCTAGGAGGCTCCAACAGACAACATTCTGGGACTGGGAAGACTTGCCGGAACAGGGCGCTGTAGTGACTTCAGTCACATATTGCCCTCTCAAGTGGAACTGGTGAGCAGTGCCTAACCTATGTGACGCTGCTGGCTGAGACCCAGTAGGCTAGCACAGCCCAGGTCCCAGCACCTGAAGGAGACCTGGAGGGGTGGGCCCCACATAGGCTGCCTGGTCCGTAACTCGCTGGTGCGCCACGGTGGGTGGGAACACCTAGCCGGCACAATTGAATCAGACTGTGGCCAACAGGGAAGGAAGCTGGGCCTCCTATATACGCTTGCATATATAAGGAACAAAGAATATGGGAAGAGGGAGCAACAAGAAAGGCCCCTCAGCCCCCAATCCTGAGAAACAAGCAATAGTGGACACCACACCAATAGACATAAAGCGCTATCTCCAGAGCCTCATAGACGAGTTTAGGAATGAAGTTATTAATGACCTGAAGCTAGAAATAAGCAGAATAGTTAGAGAAATGCTAAGCACCACCCAAGAAAAAACTGATGGTGGAATGGAAGAACAGAAAAAGAGGGGAGAATTGTTTGATGGAGAAAATAGAGAAAGCATAGAATACGTGAAACAGATTCAAAGAGATTACCAGGAAACTAAAAACTCTGTTGAAAACTGGCATAACAGTTTGAAAGAAACTAAGGATAGATTATCTGAACTGGAGGCCAGATTTGTAATATGGGAGCATGAAATGAAAAACTTCTTAAAAATAACAAAGAAACAAACAGCAATAATACAAAGACTAGAAGATGATAAGAGGATCTATAACTTAAGAATTAAGAACATAAAAGAAGAAGTAGGGATACAAACAAATGAACTCCAAAAGCTACTCACAGAAATAATCCAGGAGAATTTTCCTAATTTAGCAAAAGGTAAAGATACTCAGATGTATGAAGCATTCAGGACCCTAGCCACCTACAACCCAGACAGAGCTACACCCAGACATATAATAATCAAAATACCAGAAATCCAATATAAGAACAGAATATTAAAAGGCGTCAGAGACAAGAAACAGATCACTTACAAGGGAACACCCATCAGAATTACAGCAGACTTCTCTGCACAAACCATCAAATCACGAAGAGCGTGGGGGGAAATAATTCAAGCTTTGAAAGATAATAACCTCCAGCCAAGATTGAAATATCCTGCACAACTATCCCTGGAAATTGATGGAAAAACGAGGTGCTTCCAGGATAAAGAGGAACTAGGGGAATATGCAACCACCAATTCAACTCTACAGAGAATACTGCAGGATATTCTAAAAATGAAAAATACGAAGAATCCAGAAATAGTGGCAGAGAGGCCACAATGAATGGAGCAGAAAACAAAGTGAAGAAGAGAAACTGACAACTAATGACAGAAAAAGAGCTCAACAGAAATGAGGCAGAGAAGACTGGATGATAGGAACAGCTATTTTAGAGAAAATGATGTCATAATAGGTAATGCTGATTTAGTATCATCTTGTTTTGAAGTCTCATCAAGCTTTTGCTCTTATGTCTCCATTGGTCTTAGCATGTTGTATCTTATTGGATTTTATTATATGTGATAGTATAAACAAAAACTTTTATAGACAAGGAGATTATACAGAAACCATTGTTCATTTTCTGTTAGTTGATTCTAAATACCCTGTAATACTGTCATTCTCTTGAATGGTTTTACATTGTTTTGATATATTGATGCTACAGTATACAAAGTTATACTCAAAGATTTCAAGGAAAGAGACAATATGGTAACTACTTTTATGTTGGGATTATCTTGTGGTAAAACACTATCTTGCTTAAATGGTTATGTTTTTTTTCTGCGCTGTTTTGTTGTTACGCCCTCTTTTATCTCAATCTCCATTTTATTATTTACTTTTTTATTTTTATCCTTTTAATTAAGGGAAAATAAATTAAAAATAGCAGGATATATTATAGTAACCCACTTTGATTTACCATTAACTTGATTTGAAGCCCTGTATTGCTCTCACCATCTTGTTTTGACTGATGTTCCTCTATTCTGTTTTGCTTGATAGTACCAGGTTCGAAAGTATAGGCAACAGCTGTGAAGATAGTGGGATTCATTATGACGCCCATTCTGGTTGACTATTATCTACTTTTGAAGACCTGTAATGTCTCCAATGTTTTGGTTTTGTTGGTTTCATTCTTTACTGTTTTGTTCAATTTTATTATAACTGATGATATAGGCAATTCTATTAGAGATAGCGGGAGGCATTATGGTAACCATTGTTGATCACCTTGTATTATGTTTTTACATTATCTACTATGTCCACTCTTTTGATTTGACCGACTCTGTTCTGTTATGTCACATTTGGTTTTACTCTCTTACAAAAAAAGGAATAAGAACTGTGGGAGCAATAAAACCCAAAATGTGTAATAGTCATTGTACAAAAGAGAGGAAAAGAAAGTGCTCTAAACGATATAACTGCATGTATATTTAAGTGTATAAGATAGACAATGATATTACTGAGTTTTGTTGGATCATTGAACAGAACTAGTTGGTCTCACTGTTTGAATGTCCACTATATAAACTTTAATTTTGTAACGAACAAATATTTCTAAGATAACAATATGTAATCCATTAACTAGTGATTTCCTACTGTTTATTATTTTTCTGAAATTCTGTATAACTTGTACCCTTTCTCTGCTTTTTTTTCTTTTTCTCCTTAAATAAAAGTTAAAAAAAAAAAAAAGAATAAACGTGTGTAACACTCCCCCAAATGATAAAAACTGTGTCAGCCTCCAAGGTTAATAAGACCATCTGTCCATGAGTTCTCACTCTTACCCTGGGAATGTCAAGAGCTAAGACTGTCTCCCCACCAGCAGAGGATCAAACTGGAAAGGAAACTGAGGCAGTACAGGCTTGACATTCCCCTGCAGGGTTGTGAAACAGGGATCAGACCGACTATCCCAGGGAAACTTGTCCTCCAAGACTTAAGATTGGCAGCCTGTGATAACTGCATGTAACTGGCTAAAGAATCCAGAGTTTATGAGGCAGTTGTATTCCCTCTATGCTACATTTTACCTAAAATCATTTTACAGCATTTTATAAAATCACAGTTAAAACTTCAAAATCCACAAGGGGGTGCTCTCATACTACTATTTAGCTGCAGTCTCATCCCACCAGAGTGGCCAACATGAGCTCAGTGGAAGCTGAAATTTGTACATTTTGAAAGTCCAGCTGCTATGAAGCCAGCCCAGAGGGTTGGTCCCAGCTAATCTGTGGCCAAATATTGAGGCTAGACACAGACTGTATTCAGTCAAACTCTTCCTGGACAATGCACCAAAATGTCACATCTGGGGGAGGTGGAGGCACCACACCGTGCTTGTCACTGCTCGGCTGGAACATCCGAGGTGTGTTCCAGTTGAGGGGATCCTGCTGGGATTATAAACTCTTAGCTTCAATAATGAATTAAAGAGGCAGATTTTAAAATGAAAGAAGATGGCTTATTTGGGAAAAAATGAAGGTAGACAACAACACTGGAAGAGTAAGGAGCACCAGAAGTAAATGCCTGTGAGGTTTTGTTCTCAGCTTCTTATTATTCAGGGCTGGGGATTCTTCCTACATCCACATGGACACCTGGAGCTTGTTGCTGTCTGGCTGGCTCTCTGGTCTCTTTGAACACAACCTGAGCACCACTTTCTTTCTGGCCATTTCACTTCTTCCTGTCTCTTCCTGATGGATAAGGCTGGGGGAGACCCTTAAAGGAAGGAGACTTAGAGTTAATGATTGAGTAAAGGGGATATGTTTCTTTCTATATTAAGAGTCCCTATTTGGCCTTTTTACAGTCTCCTTTATATTTTATCAGGTGGTCGTGGGGTACCCTGCCCTTCCATATTTCTAGCCACATAATTGTTTTGCCTGCCAGACTCTGTTAAATTTTTATGTTGATTGTGCTTCTTGGTGCCTTCCCAGGTGTTACAGTTTATATTCAGATGCACACCACCTCCTCCCACCCACTCTCATACAATCATGGCCACGGTCAAATCTAGCATTTGTGATTGGTTGGTTGCCTAGTACTCAGATTGGTGGTATGAGTGCTACATCCGCCCAGGGGCGGAGCCAGCATACAGTGTAATGGCGGGGAAGAAGGCCTGTCTTCTCTCTTTTGCTGTTCCCACCTTGCTGCAGGGGCGGCCATGAACTGCTGCCCCTCTGCTATATCATTTTGCTTTGGAGCCAACTGAGTATGTACTGAAACCTCCAACCTGTAAGAAATAAACCTTCCCTTCCCTAACTTTGGGCGTCGGGTATAACCACAAGAGAGAAAACTAGCTAAAACATCGACCCTGATTTCTGTCTCTCTCTGTCTTTTTCTAATTGTTGGAGTCTAATTGCATAAGCAAAATCTGGCTTTAGTAAGGTTTCCTACTAATTTCTTTAATCAAGCTTAATGTGACCCTATTTTATACTTTTTCTACTCTGTGACCCCCGTCCCTACAAGATGAAGGTTATTTGTGAAATAAAGAAATACAATGTTGTGAAACATGGGGACAAGTGATCAGAAGTAAGAAACCGTGACAGAGCCAGGGGTCTGTTCATGAGCAATGGAACCTCACAGCTCTGCACACGGCATATGTTCAGATAATAGGGACTTGGCAAGATCTATGGTTGGAGTTTTGGCTCTCTGAGTGAGCACCCTGGTGACATTCATGCAGGCCAAAGATAAGGATTGGCAGCTTTCAACAGGTTTGAGGTAGACAAGGTTATCTCCAAGCCCCTGAAAAATAACTTGTATCCAAGGTGACCATATGAGCATGTCAGAGGTGCTTTGGCAGAAAGACTGGCAAGGGTTTATTAATTTGCTGTTTACAAGTAACCTCTAAAATCATCAAAGTGATTAACTGGACAAAAGTGAAATTGGAAGGTTTATTTAGATTTTTCTCTGGAGTCTAAAAGGCAATGTGTTCTGAGTGGTTTTTAGACTTTAAGAAGGAAGAATGTCTCCAGCCTCCTACAAGAGGAAGAACATCGATTTATTTCATTATGGGAACTTGGTTGCAGGTTCAGGGGCCTGACTACAGTTTAGTCAAGCAAAGAATTAATGTCAAGACCCACTGACCTTTCTCAGTGATATGTGCCAAAAGCTTCAAAAACTCTTTCAATCAAATAAGCCATGCTAGTTATGGCAAGGCCTTTTGGCCAATTATGCGTGAGAATCGTGAAAGCTGAAGAAGGTCCCTGTTGACTTTTGCCATCAGGTGACTGACTTAGACCCCAGTGAGTGCAACAAGAGATGATTCAGTGATTAGGTAATTGCCCTGAAAGTGTCAAAGTCCCAGACAGTGTGCATTTCAGCACAGGAATAATTTTTTTAAAAAATCAGTAAGATTCAGCTTGAGTAAACCGAGTGCTGATATTTTCAGAGAAATGAAAGCAGTACCTGTCTCGAACCAAGAAATACAATGATATGTTTGTCACAGTTCAAAGAAAAAAAAGAAATGCTGTTTTCCTCACTGTAAGATTATCGCTGTATGCGTAACATTTGCGCAGACTTTGGCAATACAGAAAGTAAAATGGATTGGGAGGGTTTTAGAAGTGTGAAGAAATGGTGAATACTGTCTGCTGACCTGAAACACAGAGAGCTCACCAAAAAGAGGCTTGTAATTTCCTCTTGCTAATTATAAGATAAAGTAGGAAACAAACCTGAAAAATATTTAGACCAGGAAAGCAAGTTGCTGTAACCTAAATAATAGGTGCAAGATAATGCTTTTAAATTTCCAGTACAAAATATACTTCAGGCCAACTGGAACGAACTGAATCAACCCCAACAATCCTCATCTTAGATGTCAGAGCCACGCAGTGCTGGCAGAGGATCCGGATGTGCAGGAAAATGCAAGCACCTGAGAGATGGAGTAGAAGGAGTTTTTCGGAACTCATGGAAGTCACAAATTTATTTTGACCCTGAAGACCTTTGTGTTTTTGGAGAATTTCTGGGAAACAACATTAGACCTTTTAAAAAATAAGAATTCCTGGGCGTTGCCCTGTTGACAGCCAGCATAAACACTGCATCTCCAGGATCAAAGACTCCAACCCATCAAAGAAAAACTAGAGGACACCAGGAATTCAATCTTTCAACTGCTAGAGAAATGCTGCCAAAAGATGAGGAAGGCATAGGATGTTGCTTTAAATTCTGAGAACTTTAGAAATAGCAATGACAATAATAACTATATTAAGCATTTTATATGACCCAGTACTGTCTGCTGAGGGCATTATAATACTATTTCATTTCTGCCTCATAAAACTCCTGAGCTCTGCGTATTATGGCTCAGGAAACAGAGGCAAGAAGCCACTTATTTGCCTAGGAGACATTCAGATACAATGCCTTGTACTAGGCTGTGCTATCCTGCCTCCTTCCTAGATGATATAGCATACAATCACTCCTTGCAATTTTCCAAGCACTTTTCAAAGTAATCAAAAGGCATTAACACTTTTAATGCTCACAACAATAGCCAAAGAAAGACATGCTATTATAAGCCCATTTTACAGATGAAGAAACTAACCAGCTGAGTGAGCTGCTTAAGATCACCCAACTAGTAAATGTCAGAGAGGGAGTCAGATCCAGGTAATGTGAGGTCGGAGAGCAAAATCACTGCACCATACTGTACCTCATGCAGCCAGAAAAAACTATTGTTTTGCCTGTGTAAGGCTCTGACTTGTACTCTGTGCAAATAAGTCAACTATTTAAAACAGTGAGGAAAATGAGTATTGTCTCTATCACATTAATTCAAACCCAGAATAAAATGGAGGGAGATGTGGCAGGGAATGGCCACAAGAGGACAGTATTTGTCCTTACTAGCTGCTGCTTTGTCAATAGAAGTGAGACGTGGTGAGTGGAAAATGTAGGGGAGGATTTGATCATAAAATCACAGAAGTAGAAAACAATGCCCAGAAGGACAAAAAACAATACCTAGGCATCCATACAGCTAAGGCTCCAAAATTAGTTAATGAATGGAACAGAAACAACAAAATACCCAAGTTGGTGTAGTACTTAATCCATTCTCCCCTCTCCTCACACGAAATCCTTAGTACATTTGATTTCTCTCCTTTTGAGAGAAAAATGTGGAGTCTGATTGACTACTCTTTCCTATCCTTTAACAGCCTTCACTGAAAACTGGATATTTCTATACCCAGGATACATGCACCCTTGGAAGGGTGAACAGGAATGTCTCATAGACAGGACTGTCTTGTTTACAGTTGTTTATTTTTCAATAAGTGAATATTTATTCACTTCTTACCATGTACAAGAACTTCACCTAGAATGCATGGCCCAATGCAAGTTACCATGTGCCCAGCTTTAAGAATCAGCAAAATGCAGATTTGCGGACTGCAGAGGAAGAGAACAAGACATCACCAAGAAGCAAGCCCTCCCTGCAAATCAGTGACTGTGGGGACAGCCAGCCCCCAGCCCCTTCTGGCACTTAGGCTGAGAAACAAGAAGAGCCAGCCCCCCCCCCCATACATGACTGGATGATCTGGAGAAACACAGGCTGTGATGATAGATATTGAGGTGAAATGCAATTTGATGCTTGTGGTGTTTGGTGTTTCATTGACTTTGCAGGTCTAGGGTCAGTGGTCTGGTCATCTATTCAGAAAATAATGCTACACAGTGTAGCATCTCGGGGGGGGGGGGGATCTCCTTCTGAAGGTGGTAGCCACTGTTGATTCCCTATTATCTTGTTTTGAAGTCCTGTATCATTTTCATTGTTTTGTTGGGTTGGGTTTTGTTCTGTTTTGTCTTGTTTGATTTTGTCATGTCTGATGGCATGGGCAGCTATTTCAAAGATATCAGGATATATTATGGTAGCCATTTTGGATTTACTATTGTCTTGTTTTGAAGCCCTTTATTGTATTCATTGTTTTGTTTTTATTGATTCTATTTTGTTCTGTTTTGTTTGACTTTTACTGTCTGAAGGTATCTGCAACTATTTCGAAGACAACAAGAAGCATTATGGTAACCATTGTTGATTTGGTATTGTTTTAAAGTCCTGTGTCACTTACACTGGTTTGTTTTGATTGGCTTTATTCTGTTTTACTTTGCCTGGTTTTATTCTCTTTGATATAAAAAGAATCAATAAAATGCATACTCAGTGTGTGCCTAGCAAGGAGAATTGGGCTGCTCAGTTGAGCACAGCCCCAATGACTGGGACATCTAGCATTATTGAGTAAAGAAAAGTAGGTGGCAGAATGTCAAAGCATGTAGTCAACCCAAATGCCCACCTTTAACTTTACAGCTGTCAAAATAAAGGCCCGCATGAAGATTTTCTTAGAATTGATGGTGGGTTAATCATTTAAAAATGATTAGCTGGGAGGCTGCTGTGGCCCCCTGCTCTGTGTAAACAGAAAGTTTCATCAGAAACCTCCAGTTAACATCTAATCAGGGACTCGGGCCATTGAGCGAGGCACATGAGGCGACTGCTCCCCTCTATCAAATCAAATGTTTTCTTCATCTTGCTTTAGTACAGCTTATAAAAGAGTTTTGCCCCTTTACCAGATCCCTGAATTGTCTGAGTTCTGGAGCTGCTCCCTTCATGAATCACTGTCTCCACTAACGAACGCTTCGATGTCTTCTTAGTTTGTCTGTTAATGTGGTCATGGTTTCCAGGTCCTTGTGCCCACAGGGAAAGGGCTGGGTGGAGCTGGTGGTTGACAGTGAATGTGGAGACAAGGAAAACAGAAACCTACCACTTAAGGCCTTGCAACTGGATCCTGAGGTTGCCAGTTGGCCTTGAGGTCACGGAGAAGGTGACATTCTTACACTTTAGGCACAGGAAGTATTTGAGACTTTGCCCTTAACCCTGTGTTAGTAGACACTCCAGATGAAGTGCCTACTAACAAGGAAAATAATCACATTGAAAATGGGTTGCTCAGCGCTGCCAACAGTGGGGTTTGGTGCAGGTCTCTGTGTACCCTGAATCTCTGACTCATGGGAGACTCTGAGTCCTGGTGTCCTCTGTGCCAGACCACTGGAACACAGCAACCTGACACTGCAGACAAACTTTAACCAATGGTTTTGGTGAAATAATTTAACAAGCTGAGCCAGGAATTTAGGTAGGAAACTAGAGCCCACTGTGAGAGGCCGTGCTCCTGATCCTGTCCCCCAGGACTCCTCCAGGAAGCTGCTCTCTGCAGTGTGGAAACACTTCCATGTGATGGAGCCTCTGAGTCTCAGCCATCCACGCCAAGCCTCTGTCTGTCCTGTGCCACTCTGGAAAGTATAGAGCATACTTTATACAAAATAAAGACTCAGCTTAGTTAATAACATAGTCAAACATGTCACAGCTGAGAGAGCTTGAGCTTGTCTTCTTGTGTTCAGGGCTCTCCACCGAGGCCAGTAGAGAATGCGACACGGATTATCACAGCTGTCATCTTAACGAGGTGCAGCTTCAGTGTACTTCCCACTCCCGGAGAGAGAGGACTGCGAGAGGACTGCAGAATGCTGCTCTGAGCAGGCTTCTGCCTGCTGCATCAACAGTGCTGGGGAACGTGTTAGAGCTGCAGATTCTCCACCCCTCAGAGCCACAGTCTGAATTTCTCAGTGTCCCTAAGGGATGGGAACCCCCATTAAAGACTGAGAAACTATGGTCTCCAGAATTATAGGGCACCTGGAAAAGCACTTGTTGTGACTGTCCTTTATTAAGAAGTAAAGAGAATCAAGGCCTTTTCTAGCCTGCCTTTTCTTCTCCGCTTGTTAAACAATAAAACTAGTACCAAACACCCAATGAGTAATTGATTTCCCGCAGGGCCTTCATAAAATAGCCACAGTTTACTGAATGGACCTGCACTTCCTAAGGGTAACTCCATTTTAGTATGTTCCTGTAGCAACTAAAAATATGTTTTTAGAAATCAGTTTCAAATGCTTACTTCCTTCAGCTATGCACGCAAGCAGGTGTATCGCTCAGTAGTGGGGTCCTTGGCTAGCAAGCGCAAGGGCCTGGGTTCCATCCCTAGAACCACTGAAACGGAAGTGTGTATTTCTCCCAGGACATTCATTAGCCACATACATCTGGTCACTTCAGTTCTAACCTTCTTTTCTCCCTCCACCAATGTTTGCCAAGTTCAGATATCAAGGACAGGTTGTACAACATGTAATATAGAGGAACTCGGTGGAATGTTCTTTTTTGTCTTGGTCTGTTTTGTGTGAGGCTAGCTGAGCAGACTGGACTATGTCCTGCTTTGCTTTGCTCCTCTGACCCAGTCTAAGGTCTGTGTCAGGGGCTGAAGTAGAGAATCTGAGGGATGTCACTGGGACAGGGAGCTCAAATGAGCTAGCCTGTCTTCCCAAAAAGTTATGAACCACTATGCTTTACCTTAAAATGTCAATGCTCAATACCCAAGAAGTTTAGTTTGAAAATTAAGTTTTTTATTGTGCTGTGTAAAATGCCTCGTGATGTGTATACATCAATTACATCTCCATCTGCTTTGGGATTTTAAAGGAAGCAAGTATACAGATGTTGTACTCAAACTACAAGGAGTCTACAAACTCAAAGATATTTTAGTTTTCATTAGCATTTATTGGTTTAATTTCTCCTTTCTGCACTCAGAAGATGAAGGTGAAAACAATCAACTTTGGGACATACTATCCCAAAATATGGCACTTTATTATTTGAGAAAATGAAAGGAGAAATCCCCCTAGCTTTTCTCTCCAAAGTTAAGTCATCACAAAATACAACTGAACAAGAGAGAGACAGGGAGGGCAGCTCAGGATACAGTGCTGAGGATATAGGTTTAGCCGCTAGCACCCAAAAAACAAAATGCCCTAGGAAAGGTAAAACTTGCATCTGAGAGATGTTTTCCTACACCTGCAGACATGGGGTCATAGAGAAGAATCTGAACAAACAGGCCTTGCTAAATCCCCTGCCCTGTTTCATTAACACAAGATCATGCTTTTTTAATCCAATCGCACTTCTCCATGACTGTCCATTTCTTCGTCAAAAGTAGCATAAGAGAAACTAAGCCTTGTCTTTCTCCCTCTATGCAAGGACCACTTAACAGTGCCCTTGAACCTATCACTGTGGCTTCCCATGAATGAAGTCCCCTGGATGTTAACATCACTTTTTTAAAACCTAGCATAAAAAATGTAATACAAGGCCTATTTTTCCCCCCTGGGATCTTCATTTTCTTGAGAAGGTTCCTGTGTCACACATAATTTCTATTAAAAAATTTGCAAGTCTTTCGTTTTTTTGTTAAAGGGGTTCCAGTCATGAACCTAAGATGGGAAAGAAAGGTATCTTTCCCTTCTAGTACAGATGACACAAATGTGTTCTTAACATCACTCGTAGCAACTTCCAGGGAACTAGTGTTCCCTGGAAGGTTTCTGCAACACCCTGTTCTCGACAACTTTTAAATAGTCTCCAGTGAAATAGTAGAGGGGCTATTTCCAGGACACAATGGGCCCGGAGGTGATATATTTTTATGTGATGAGATACTCATTTTTCTGAAATACAGAATCTGTGAAGACAGAGGAATTATGACTCGCATTTACAACTTTTCACAAACATCCCCAAATTCCAGGCAGAAGACAAAAGGCATGACTCATAGCACCACAGAATTATGGCCAGGGAAGTGGCCCTGGTGAGGATTGCTTCTCTAATGCCAGAGAACAGCCCTTACAAGATCTGTAGGAAGCTGATAGTAGGATATTTCACTTGAGTATCTCCGGGAAAAGTCTGGTTTTTGATCAAGAGCATTTCCTTAGCTAAAAATGTCATATTTCCAGGCCTTGATTTTTAGAAGGTCATATTTGGAAAGATGGAACACTTCTAAAAAAAACCATTATGGATGATTGCAACCCTCTGATTTACGTAGCCATTTGAATCCACATGATGAGATTACCCCATGGGCGTGGCTTGAGTTCTAGTGCTGAGGGTTTGGGAGCCAGCAGAGTCCTCCATCCCAGCATTCTCTCCCACCGCCAACTCATCCAGGGCTGCAGGAGGCAGTGTGCCCAGACTCCAAGGCCCTACCTGGTGTGAGGGGGGTTAGGAGCCTGCATTCTACCAGGCTTCTGACAACTCCAGAAAGGTGGTCTCCAGAACACATTAGAGAAAGATCGAAGCCTGGTCAATTTCTCATATTTTTAATGACATTTAAATCCTGAAAACTAGAAGAAGAAATAAGTGTTGGTCAGAATGTGGAGAAATTTGGAAGCTTGTGCATTGCCAGTGGGAATGTAAAATGGAGGGCAATTGTGGGAAATAGCACAACAGTTTTTTAAGAAGTTAAATATAAAATTACCACAAGATCCAGGAATTCCACTTATGGCTATCTAGCCAAAAAAAATGGAAAGCAGAGTCTTTAAGAAGGATTTCCATGATCACGTTCACAAAGACATTATTCATAATAGCCAGGATGTAAAAGCAATCCAAGTGTCTATTACCAATGAATGGGTAAACAAAACGTAGTTTGTACACACAATGGAACATTACTCAGCCTTAAAAAGGAAGGAAATGCTGACACATGTCACAACACAATTGAACTGTGGGAATTTTATATTATGTCAAATAAGCCAGTCACAAAAGGACAATTTTGTGCTTGCCAAGCAGGTGCTATGTCACTGAGCCATATCCCCGGTGACAAATGTTATACGATCCCACTTACGTGAGTAACCTAGAGGAATATGAATCACACAGAGTGGAATCGTGAGTACCAGGGGCCAGCCGGAAGCAGAAATGGAATTGTTTAAGTGGTAGCAGACTTTCGGGAGACGGATGGTGGTGATGGTACCACAATAACGTAAATAGACTTAATGCCACCGAACTGTATAGTTTAAAAAGGTTAAGAAGATGAGAATTGATTATACAATGCATGATGAAATGAACAGCTACTTTGAAGAAAAAGAGACACTAAGGTACCTAGTGCTGATTCCACTGCGTCATGATATGGAATCCACCAATACTATTATTCATTGTTCAGAGTGATTTTAGTCTGTTTTGGTTTGTTTAATTTCAACATACATGAAGGTATGGACAGCTATTTTGAAGAGAATGAGAGACACTATGACAGCCATTGTTGACTTCCCTATTGTCTGGTCTTGAAGACCTAAAATGCCTTCATAATCCTGTTCTGATCAGTTTTATACTATTTTGCTTGGTATGAATTCATTGTATGTGAAGAGATGGACAACTATTTTGGAAGAAAACAAGAGACAACGTATTAGACAGTGAAGATCTCTGGTTGTCTTGCTTTGAAATCTATCTCTTACGTTGTTTTCTTATATGTTTTATTCTGTTTAACTTTACCCTCTTTAAAATACAATTTAAAAAAGGTTAAGAATGTAAGCTATGTTATATGTATTTTACCACAATTATAAAAAATAGTGTAAAAGAAACAATTCAGTACCTGTAAAGGGAAAGGACATAACTCAGTACATTACTAGCTCTACAATTTTGGGTTTCAGGCAGGAGATAGAAAAATGTGAATCAAAACTCCCTCAGGAATTCAGGTCTCACACAGGTTAAGCCACTTGCCAAAGTTGGATAGCAAGTACTTGAGAGAACCTGGATCTTCCTTGACTGTTCTCTGAGCCCCTCTGGCTTATGTCTTTTTGGATATGAGGGTCCTGTAAAAAGAGTGTCAAGAGGACCCTGGGGTTTCATAGGTGGGTCCCTGAAAGATGGTCTAGTTTACAACAATGGGAAATCCAGAAGAGGGTGTGTTGTCAGTAGAGGACAGAGCAGATGGGTCAACTTGAATCAGTTTACCAGGACTGGCAGGAAACATCAGGCTTCTGGGAATGCTGACCTGGCAACTGGGTAGGGGTGGATTTGAGAACTTCCTGGGCTAACTAGGAAAAATAGAGGCAGAAAGTGGATGTGCTCAGTAGGAAAGGGGAAGGGGAACACAGAAATGGGGGAGTCAGAGAAACCAAGCATCAGTCAAAGGCAGAACGGGGAAAATGCCCAAAGTGCACTCAGGGAGCAGACAGGGAGAAGCAGGGGGCTGGAGAGCAAGGGAGACCACGCCCCAGCTGAATGCAGACCTCTTTGGTGGCCCCGGCCACAGGAAAGGAGCTGTACCACCAAGGCTGCTTCTCCCCTCTCTTTACCCCATTCAGCTTGCAGCTTCCCTGCACAGAGCACCGTTCTCCTTGCATAGCTTCAGAAAGTGAAAATACAGCTTCTGTTCACAGACAGGCTCAAGACCCACACTCTGCACATCCTGGGACAGTTTAAAAATATCTCAAGGTGCAAGAAGGGAAAAGGATCACAGAAGATTGTTCCAGGGAACTCACACAAGTAGTTCTTCATTTTTTCAAGTACACGTTGAAATTAGCAATTGAAAATAGCATTGATCATTCAGAATGAATGGTTAAAAGATTTCTACACACCGTGACAAATAGACTTTTTGTCTTGAACAAAATTTAGTATATATTGTAGTCAATACTACTATATATTATGTACTTAGATCTGTGTACTATAGCTTGCTTTACATTTTACAACTACATATTATATACATGTACTCTAGCCATGTACACAACATTAGTACCGTATCTTTCATGCATATATGTACATAATAATTATATCTTTATGTATGATATTAATCTACATATCTATAAATGCCTGTTTATATTGTAAAATCAAATGATGCTTGGGAGCAGTCTTTTGAAGCAAATCCAACGTGTAGTGCAATATATTTTCTTTGCATATCTTTGAGTGAATAGTGTACCTGCATTCTTTTTCCTAGAATATAATACACCCTGCAGAAAAGAATCCACTTTCCTATAGAGACCAAAAAGTATCCAGCTTGCAAAAAACCAACAAAAATATCTAAATAAAACTTCTAATACCAGAGCAGTATAAAATTGTCAAAAGTATGTGTTGGGTACTTAATAGGCAAAGCCCTAAACACTACCGGGAACCCTAAAGAGATTTATACTTTCTGTGGAGTGTCTTTAAGTTTTTATTTTGCTTATCAGTGCTTGGGATCAAAACCAGGGCTACACGCAGCCTAGGCAAGTACTCTACCACCCAGCCTCACCTGCAGCCTTCGGTAAATTTTAAGTTGACCTTGGGTCCCATGACCCAAGTCAGTCCAATTTCCCCTGACCCCAGACAGACTTCTAGAACCACCTCCCCACCACGACCACAAAACCTTGAGCCACCAACAGCAGGGAAAGTGGCAGCGGGTCTGTACATGCTAGTGTTGTGCAATGACAGGCTCAGAGTTTAGTCTCCTGTAGTCTTCGCCTGCCTACCAACCTCCCCTGTTTTTGTCCTCATTTGACATCTTACTGTCCCAAAGAAGAGGGGAGAGGGCAGGTGCTTTGTTCTGGTTCCATCTGGAGCCGTCAGAAGCCAGGAGATGGAGATTTTAGCTAAATTTCCAAGCTTCTCTCCTATCTGATCGGAAGGGGTTTCCTTCTAATCTAAATCTTCAAGAACTTCCTGTACTCATTAGCTAAGGTATGTGCTTGGCTCCGCTTGACTTTTTTAAGGACATGTATAGCACTCCTAGAGGAAACAGGGCAGACATAAATATACTAACTTTTTGTTGAGGCTATAGGTCCTCTGAACAATAGCGTTTGCTGGCACAGACAGAACTGAGAAAATTAGTGTTCATTTTTTTGTAAGACAGTCACAAACATAATCTTTCTGTTTGATACATACTTGCTCCCAAAGCGCTCCAAAGCCTTTTATCAGACAATGCCAAGAGGCTTCTGATCCACTGCCTGTAGCAGGTTGGGTGAGGGGAGCCTGGACCCAAGTCACCTGCGGGACTGTTTTTCCCTGCATCTCTCTTGGAGGTTGGAGATTGTCGTATCCCGCAGGGTTGGGACAAATGACCCAGAATTCTTCACTGATGATGACAAGAAGAAGGAAGTTCTCATGGTTCTGGTTCCTCTTGGTCAAAGAACGTGCATTTCCCTTTGGCTTTTTGAAGCAGGGCCACCTTCATCAAATGCGCTGTTGAAGATCCAAGTTTCCTTTCTGAGCACATCTCCCACTCAGATAATGAGTTTCACTCTGAACATTACTCACACTCCTCTGCTTTGGTTGGAACAAGGGATTTTCATCTACTCTTCTTTGTATTCCTCGTGATGGAGTGCCCTGCACAGGACAGAATGAAATTCATGTGTGGTAACTTTTATTTCTATGATTATTGGTGATTTCCCCAAATCCTTTCTTAGCTTGCACAAGAGCTGTAACAAGGGAGAAAGCAAAGCTGTTTGGAAGCGCTGAGAGCCTTGGGAAGAAGGGGGTGACATTCGGCCTGGGAACCACAGCGCTAGGTACATGGGACGTTTGCTCTCACAGTAACTGAACTCTCTGCTCTCTGCTTAAGGAAGACTGTCAGGCCGCAGTGAATCCGAACAGGCATCAGGAGCCACCTTGGCAGACTCTTTTACCTCCATCTGAATCACAGCCCGAGCTGGTCCCCCTTAAGGAGGCTGTGTACCTTTGAGGAAGCTGTGTTCCTAGAAATTACCCTTCCCCAGAAGAGAAATGGAGAAATGGAGGGCATGTCTTGGACTTAGTTCCCTGGAAACTGGAACAAATCTGATCCTGGGGTGGAAATCTGTGTAGACGAAGCTACCAAAGGGTAGGAGACTTGAGAGGAACAAGGCCAGCAGTAGAAACCTGAACAACATGGGACTTCTTGGGCCTCCAGGGACCTCTGGCATGGTGTTGGGCCACTGGAGCTTTTATGATTTGAGATGGGGAGCCTGAGGTTAAGTTACTTCCTACTAGGAACTGAATTGTGCCCCTTAAAATTTACACATCAAGCTTCTCACCCCCAATATTGTAGAAGATGATTGCCCCGGAGATGACCCTTGAGGGAGGTAATTTAGGTTAAATGAGGCAGTAGGGATGGGCCCAAGTCAAGGTGACCCCTGTCCTTATAAGAAAGAGGAGAGACTCAGGGCTGCCCACACACAGGAAAGGCCCCATGCGGACCCTCAAAGAAGGTAGCCTTGCCAGCCAAGGAAGAACACCCTCCCAGGAGCCAGTCCAGCTAACACTCTGATCTCAGACTTTTAGCCTCCAACAGAAAAATACACCATTGCTGTGCATGCCACCCACTCTGTGGTATTTGGTTATGGCAGACTGTCCAACAAATCCATGTCCTGGGCCATTGCCTGGGTGTGAATTGTCCCACAGAGGGCTCTGGACTGAGTGAGGTACTCTTTTCACCTGAAGCGTGCATTTCCTGATTAGGGACTGAGTTTAGTCTAAGCCCAGCGGCCAGGACTAGATCCTACAGGATCTGGGCTGCAGTGTCCTCTACAGCAAGGCGCCTTGACAGTGGGCCAAACCAGATGGCAGAAGAGTAGGAGGCAAATGTGGCAAGGATGAAGGAGGAGCTGCAGGGATGATGTCAGTGATTTGTTGTCAAATTATGGCTTTACAACTTTGAGTAAGTGTAGAGAGGCCACACTGACTCCATTTTGTCCTGGACACATCCGGTCGACAAGGTTATGGGAAAAGAGCAGGCCTTGAGACATCATCCCCACCCCAAGGTAAAAACATGAGGTCCTGTAAGGTCAAGAAGCAAACAAATTATGTAATCTGAGTATGTGCAATTTGAGTTTCTTTGTTCTTTACCTCAATAACAGTTACTTGCTTAGGCTGACCAGGCGGCAGCCATTTTGCTGACCCTTAGTGTGTGCGACCCTTTATTTTCCCTTGGCTCACAGAACCCCAATAAGTAAGTTCATTTCCACATAGCATTTTGGAGTTTGAAGGCGTCTTATACATGGTCCTACTGAGCCCTTTATTTAAAAGCTAGAAGATATACATACTAATACCTCATGATGGCTATGTTAATTATGTGTTGCAAACATATACTGATAAAAATTTTAAAAAGTCAAATAAAAGTTCACTACAGCAATGAGGCCCCCAGCAGTTGAGATCCTTCCAAGGACTAAAGGCAATGTAGAACCTGGACAGCATATCTAGCTGAAGCTGATTTTATAGTCAGCATGACTACAATAGCTCTTCATACAATATTTAATGAAATATTCAACTTCAAAACATCCAGTCACATGTAAATTGCACAACAAACTTTAAGTTTGCCAGTGTATCCACAAACTGTGATTCTGTCACATGAGGTAAATCCACATGAGACCTAAGTACACATTGTACGATACGCCCCAAAGAAGAAAACACTGCCATTCTCAATTGCCAGTTTTTAGTTGGGGGTAGACAAGATCTCTCTCTCTCTCTCTCTCTCTCTCTCTCTCTCTCTCTCTCTCTCTCTTTTTCCTCCTGTCTCTCTCTCTGTCTCTCTTTCTCCACTCTCCCTCTCTCCCCTTTGCTCTTTCTCTCCTACCATCACATTATGTGGACAGCTGAGGGAACTTGGACCAGAGTTTAAATCTACACATAGCAAATGATGCGGAAGTATCAATTACCTGTCAGACTTCAATAAATATTACTCTCCTCTTTCTTGTTACATATGCTTAACATCTCCTTTATACATAAACATTGTTATTTTGATAGAGATGTGTCCAGAGTAACTCAGAAGTCCTTACTACATCAGAGCATCCCAAGTCCAAATATTCGAACGACTTTCAGGTTTCCTGACAGAAATTCTCAGGAGCATGATAAGATATCAGGAATGGAGCCAGTCATTACTGAACCAGATCGCTTTTGCCCACCATGCAGTGTATCAGTTACTGAAACATTAAGTCTGCGAAGGGGAAAGTTTGTTCATGAGGCAGTCAAATGTGATGATGAAACAGCAAATCTCAAATCTGCCTCTTCAAGCATGAATTTTGGGGATACTTAGGAAGCAATTGGTGGTCTGAGCAAAGGGAACCAGAGTTCAACTGTTACCGTGACTACACACAGGCCAGAGGTGGTGTCCGCAGTCAACCAAAAACAGGCGCAGGAGAAGCGGGTTAGGTCTAGAGCATTTATCCCTCAGTTTCACAGTTGATAGAAAAATAGCAGAAAACCCTGACTCAAGCCACTTAGCAGTAATAAATGCATTTTCTCAAATGCTGTACCAGTAACTCTGCAAGGAGAGTTACCCTCCCAATGGAAATAGCATTTTGCTTGACGAAATATAAGTTTTACATTAACAATCAAAGCACTGTCAGTGGCTCACAAATGCTCAGGCCAAATTTCAGGGAACCCGAAGTCTAGAGAAGTGAGAGGCCTTCATCCATTTCATCTCGAGGGTGGACATTTGGTGCAACTAGGAGCTCAGGCTTTGGTTCCTGGGCATCCCATAAGGAAAGAGAGAAGTTTGTGCCCAGTGGTGGGGGGTATTACAGAGATCCTCCTCTAGCCTACCACTTCAAAGGACCCGCTGTCAGGGCGAGTCCCAAAATAAACCTCCTGTGCTCTGGACCCTAGCGAGCCCCAGGAAGGAGCTGGAACTCTATTGACTTCTGCTAGAGTGAAGATGGAACAAGGCTGCCCTGCAGGGGTCTGCACCAAGCCTTGGGCATGTTCCAGGGCGGGCTGCCTTCTGTGGCCTCAGGCCAGGCACAGGTATGGTTGAGGTGTCTGTGGTGGGACACGGGTGGGCAACTTGCAACACCCAGCTGCACTGAATCAGTGTGTGCTGGGTGTGGAGGGCCCACCTGGGGATCGTTGCCAACATAAAAAGCAGAATTGGAGAGGGAGAAGTGGCGTTGTTGGTTCTCCTGCTGCCATTGGTTTTTCTGGAGGAGCTTGCTGAGCCCGTCATGGCTACTTTCCCTGACATGAACCTGGCTGTTCTCATTGTCAGAGGAGCTCGGGACCTTGTTGTCACTGAGAATGGCTGTGATACTTTTCGGGGGAGCTCTGGTCCTTACTTTGAGTGTTGTTTTTGGATCCAGAGCAGATCCCTTAGCCTGATGGCTCAGATCCTTCACCCAATGGCACAGACTTTCTAGCTTCCACTGCTGACCTTCGGGTCTTCCCAACACAGACCTGTGAAAGAGACTTGCGTGAGACATTGCCATGGGATCCAGGCCCTCAACTGGGATCTTTAGTGTGTGGACAGATTTCCTGTACTTTTTGTGTTTGACTCTTTGGGTGACTATTATAAAATAATTCTATAAGTTATATGTCCTGAATTAAATTCTTTTCCTTGCAAACCCTGAATATAACAGTGGCCTTGACAGTAAAGCTCCTAGAAGCCTGGCAGAAGTCAAC
The DNA here is from genome assembly GCF_034190915.1 of Cavia porcellus. Classification (NCBI taxonomy): domain Eukaryota; kingdom Metazoa; phylum Chordata; class Mammalia; order Rodentia; family Caviidae; genus Cavia; species Cavia porcellus. Next base: position 35,487,781 of record NW_026947504.1, on the reverse strand, counting down.
ACAAATCCTGTGCAGAGGAAGCAGCTCTACCCCAGGCTTTCTGGAGCCCTCAAACATCATTTTTCAATGGCTATGGCCTTTCACAAATATAAATGGCAAATCAGGAAATTAGACCCCATAAGGAAAAGCCAGTGAAACAAGAAACAGTAGAAATGGACCTAGATCTGTGTTTAAAAAATTATCAGATAGAAGTTGTAAACCACCAATGGATGCTATGTTTCAAGAATTAAACAAAAGTTCCAGAGAAAAGTGTGCTTCCCTGCTGCTGAGTCAGCACTTTACCAATCCGTGCAGGAATCTCAGCTCTTCCTCTCTTCCCACTTTGCCCTCCATCGTCAGCAGATTGCTTGTCCTCTACTAGTTCTCCTCATGGTTACAAGATAGCTGCAGCAACTCCATAGTTCACACTCATGCAACTTCCATAGGCAGAAAGAGAGAGAGAGAGACAGAGAGAGCCCTTTTAACTCTGAAGCATCTTAGCAGACTTCTTTGCACACTTTGTAAGCCAGAATTACAGCACACACTCATTGTTAAAGTAATTGGAAATGAGAAGAATGATCAATATTTATGTAACCTCTGGAATTAGGGCCCTGAAGTAATAGCCTTGAAGCCAAGGCTTGTAGAGAAGCATAAATATCTGAACAAATGCAAGCTCTATCATCAAGCTGTGGCAAAAGAGGGGAGCTGGAGGGAGAGCCTCATCTGTCACCAGCTCCCTCTCCTAGGGTTACGTAATGTGCAGTGAACTGATCACATTTCTGACTGCACTTTTGCACTCTGGTCACTTGGCGGTGGCCTCCAATAAAGTTCTACCTCTGTCCTCCTTTGCCAAGATAGACATCTCAATACCTGCGAGATAAGTGTGTGCTCCTGTTATCCTTGCACTGATCATTAACATTTCAGGACACATTTAACTAGTCGTGGTTTTCAGGCTCTGTGTTATGTTTTCAAAGGAAACTCCACGCTTTATGATCTACTAGCAAGGAGCAGAATCTGGTAACACATTTCAATTCCTTATGAATCAATCAATTATACCCAAGTACTAATTTTGACTTTTGAAGGGTTAAAACGTGCATCCGAAAGCTTGGAGAAAAGAATTACAATCAGTGAGTGAAAGTTAAAGTTGGCAACAGAGAGCAGTGGCTTTCCTGGGGCTGCCAGAAGAGTGGAGGGGTGTGTCTCCTAAATTCCTTTTTCTTTAGTCCACCACAGCGGTGCAGACATGCCATGGAAGAGCACAGGGAGCACGCTTTTCAGAGGTCAGGAGGGTCCCTGGGAAGCTATTCAGGATGGCTCTAAAGCCAGGGCATCTGAGGATGTCTGAGGATAGACTCCGCTGTCTAGTGCAGGTATACAGCAAGACACACGTATGTAAACATGACTTAGTACAGGCAACTATGCATGTGCCACACGGCTGACTGTACACAAGAATTTACACTTGGTAACGGCTAATGTATTGAAATCCTGATGTTATAAAACATAATCCAAATCCTGTCTGTTGCAATCCAAATATTGTAATCCCTTTTCTTCACTTTATAATCCAGAAAGTTATATTTATAATCCCATAGAAATGTTATTGGAATTCCAGTGAGTTAATTCAAATCTACCAGCTCCAATGTAACCATGATAAGAATGAAGACACTAAGATGTATTCAAAGTTATGGGCAGCCAAGGGGTCCTAAGACCAGGAAGCCAGGTTGCAAGCCTCAGAAAGTACTCCTCCTCCCAAATCACCTCCAGAAGTGTAAGTCCCTATTTCTGGGAAAGTCCCTGGTGCTACTTTATTGTCCAGAAGGTAGAGGTAATGATGGGCCAGAAGGACCACTCACCTCTACCTGTCACATCACATATATGACCTACACATCACAGAGCTAGGAGAGCTGGTGAAACAAAAGGCAGGTGACCCCCAGCTGAGTGGGGCCAACCTCACATGGACAGGCTGTGGGCCCACTAAAGGTCAGTCAGTGCTAGATTTGGATGACCTGCTAGCTGCTGGCTTAGCCGCAGATAAAAGGACAGCCCTTCTCTGGAAATGGGTGTGCTCATGATGTGCTGATTGTTGGCCCTGAGAGTCTACATACCATTCAGGGACACAGGCAGGCAGCGAGACTGGGCTTTAGCCGCAGCCCAGAGGCAGCCACAAGGCATTGGTGCTCAGGCTGCAAGGCGCTGTGATGGAACAGAGAGGACCTTTAATGACACTGAACGCGTGGCAGCATCTGTCAATGACAGAAAAGCCAGGAGAGCTGACATTGGTATCAGTGCTGCCAGAGCTGAGCCAGGCCTGGGGCTCAGGTGACAGGAGCTCCCGGTTGTCCAAGTGCTGAGAAGGAGACTTCTGGGCTTGTGCTCCTCTCCCGGGGTAAGCCCAGGTGACACTGGATATGGAGGTGTGTGGTCCTGTGCCCTTATGATGTCTGTTTTCCTGGTTACTGAATACATGCTGAGGGTGAACATACTGACTAGTGCTCAGCTTGACACCACACAGAGGAAAAATTCTGGCCCCTATGAAAGTCAAACAAGATGTGACAAGTGACAGATATTATAGATTTAACAGATCATCTCACCCTGACGTTGGGTCGATACTCTTGCATTCTGTGTGTGGCTGATGCCTTCTTCTTCTCTATTGCTATCACACCTGATAGGATCAATTTGCCTTCATCTGGGAGAGCAGACAATGGAGGTTCCACATGTCACCACAAGGCTATTTGCATAGGCTGACTTTGTATCATGACCTGGTAGCCCGGGACTTGGCCACCCGGCCCAGCCCACACTCTGTGTCACTATTCCACTATATCAATGATACTATGTTAACCTCTGATTGCCCTGCAGATTTGGAAGCCATTGGGTACCATCTGAAGAAAGCTTTGCTGACCTGGGGCTGGGCTGTCAACAAAGATAAGTCCCAGTGACCTGGTTTATTTGTCAAATTCTTGGGTATTATCTGGTTGAGTAAGACAAAACTAATTCCTGATGCCATTATAGATGAGCTGAAAGAGAGCAGCATAAAACTAGACAGATGCAGCAGCGCTGGAAGCCACTGAAGCTGGACATTCACCACTCCTGCAGGAGCCAGCCAGCCAGGTGAAAGGACAAAAACTGCTCAGGGAAAGTCACAGAAACAAGTGATGCCAGGCCCCAAAATTCAGACCCTTAGATTGCCACACATGCAGATTACTAGGCAATGGGGTGTCATGTGAAGTTAAGTTGTTAAATGTATAAATAAAAGCCCCCACTGTGAGAGGAAAGTTCCTTTCCTCCCGTCAGGAGAGAGGGCCCCGCCTGACCCCAGCTTTTGTCTTTATTTATGTCATCCTCTCACCATCCTTCCCTTGGTAAACATCTGGAGCTCTGTGGGTTGAAGCTCATTGGAAGCTGCTTTTCAGGACTCAGAGAGCAGTCTTGCAGCTACAAGCCCTCTGAGTTACTGATCCTACCCTGCCATCTATCCTAACAGTGAATGCAGATGATACGTGGTCTGGATATGGCCTATGGCAAAAACGGGAAGTGGAAGCACCCTGTTGTACTTTGATTACACTTATAAAAAGGAGCCAAAAGCCAGTATTCTGTGATTGAGAAACAGCAGCAGTATATGCTACTTTGTATGCCTGTAAAAGTACAGTGGACACAGACAATAAAAGTACAGACTACATACCTGACTGAGGACTGGGTCCATACATGGACACCTGTCCCAGCAGTGGAGTGGCCCAAGCCACTGCTCTCACATTGGGGGTCATACTTTTGGCAGAGGACCTCCTTTTCATCCAGCCCATTGCAGCTGAATTGGCAACATTATTGGGACAAAGATGAATACAGTGCAGGAGACTATATAGGATGGCAGATTACAGGTTATGACACCCAGCCCCTGTGCAGAGGGGAAGGGGGATCTCTGGCTGACACCTGGTATACTGATGGGTCCAGCCTGGCACAACCCCACAATGGACAGCAGTCACTGTCCAGCTCAGTACAGAAATCCTCTGGTTTGAAACCAGAGCATGCAGGTTGTGCCAATGGGCAGAGTTGCGGACAATGTAATACATGAAGAAGGTCCCTTACATGTTTGCACAGATGGTTAGGCTGTCTCTAGCGGGCTGATGCTCTGCCTGCTGCCTAGGGAACCCAGGATTGACAGACAGGGCCCTGACCCTCATAAGGTGCTGACTTACAAGAGACTCATGGGAATGTGGTCCAACACACACCATGTAGTGTACCTCCTTTTGGGACCTAAGCTCCTCCCCCTTTCACCAGGGGATGACTTAACACATGCCTTGACAAGGCATCACCGCGGTTGAATGCTACATATCCGATGCTGCCAGGGATAGTGCCTGATAAGGAAACCCATTTCACAGGGGTCAGCTCTATGAGTCGATCACAAGAATCGACATTTCCCTGACCTTTGAGTGGGTGGGACATGGGGAGCCACTTCAGGATTGTTTCAAAGCCTGGGCATCTGGGGACATCTGAGGACATGGTCCTGCCATCTGGTGCAGGCACACAGAGGGATACAACACTTATGTACCCATGGCTTATCACAGGCCACTGTGCATGTGCTACAGTTAGGACAGAATACAGAAATGTAAACTTCATCACGGCTAGTGTGTACAAGCCAGACAACACTGGCCGCTGCTGGCTGCGGTGCTGGTGTCTGCTTTGGTGCTTTCTTCTGAGGATGTCACTTGTGAAAATTCTCCATTAGTCTCTGGACCCTGAGAGATACTCAGGGCTCACCCGCATCCTCATACCCATGCCTGAGTCTTCCCTGGCAATTGCCCCGGAATGCTGCAGTGACTCTGTGGCCCTGTGTCCCCAGCCACGCCTATTGTCTTGATATAATTATTAATAACACCTCCCCTTCTTCACAGGTGTCTTGCTTTGAAAGAGAAATTATAACTGAAAGGATCACTTCCCTTGCATCTATCACTTATTCATAGATCAATTATTTAATTGTTGATACCTTGCCTGGGAGTAGAAACCACATGCCTGGCAGTCGGTGTAGAGTGTGGACTTAAGGCAGGCCCTAAAATCCTTATCCTTAACTCAAAGCCTAGTCTGTCCTTCTGGACCCTACACTTAATATGCAGTCACTTTCTGCTTTTCTTATCCATTCTTCCTCCTTGTATTTATTTATTTTCTTCCTCCCTTTATTACTACAGGTCCATTTTGCTTATGAATTCATTATTTTTGCCAAGTTTTCCCACTTCTATTACCCTCCTCTTCCTCCCTTTTACCTGGTATCATTAATCATTAATCCTTCATATAGACTTGCCAATTGGAAAAGTTCAGTTTTCCAGTGAAAATTGTTTGCCAGAGATTCTAGCTTTGAGAAAAAATTAAATTTTAGCATTTCTAAAAATCAGATGCAGCTCACTTGAAAAGTTTATGATATTAAATGCCTAAAATACATATAATTATGAACTCAATTTTGCTTGTTGGAAATTCATTGAGCAAAGTCCTGCATTTGAAAGCAGAGCTCTCAGAGATGTAAATTTAGTAAAATGAGGTCATTAGGGTGGGCCCTAATCCAACAGAGCTTTTGTCTCTAGGAGAAGAGGAAGCCACAGTGAAGACCGTGTGGGGACACAGGAGAAGGAGCCATCTCCAAACCAAAGTGACACAGGAGATTAGGCTGTGGCAAAACTGGCTGGGGAAGGAGGCCTGACCTGTTAATTACAAGATCCCAGAACATGTGTGCAGAGTAGTTCCCAAAGCCTCCTGGACTTCTCTTGAGAATCTGAGCAGGTTTCCAGTAGGACTGGCTGTCAGCCGGAAGGGTAGCATCCCAGCATCGCCTCCCAGGACCCGTAGGTAAACATTCTCAGGGGTTTCCTTGAGATTCGGACAACATACAAGGACGCAGGTGCCCCAAGAAGCCTGCTTTTGTGATTTTCCTCAGGATACTCCTCCCTGCTTCTTCCGAGGTGTATCTTCACCTTGCTTTTTCTTCTTTTGCTCAGTGCAAGCCCACTCTGCAGATTCAGTTTCTCCTCCACTCTTCGCTTTTACTTTTTCAAATAAACTTTGCCACCGATTTTTGCTTGTTCCATTCAATTCTTTGTTCGAGAGAGAAGAACCTGGAACCTAACTCCAAAAGGAGAGATGAGCAAGCTAAAACCCAGCAACGTTTTTTGGCAAGCCACTTTTAGAAGGAACTACCCTAAATACCAAAAGGAAGAAGCCTCAACAGAAACCCTGCCTCCAGAACTGAAAAAATAACTTTCTGTGGTTTCCCACCACCCAGTCTATGGTAATTTAAGGCAGCCCTAGCAAACAAATGCGCACTCACAGATGTTAAGATTCACTTCTTTCTAATAGCTTACTATCTAGCTGTGGATCTCAGATACAGGGAGGAAAGTAGCAGTGAGGTGTTTTGGGCGTCTTGTTTCCTTGCCATGTGACCTTTGTCTTCAAGTTTTATTCAGCCTTTATCGTGGTCCCATCTCTCCAAGGCTGTCTTCTTAGAGGCTCTTCGGCATTTCGTAGCTGTTAGCTACCAAGGGGAATTACGTGACTAATCCCCGAAATGGTGGCTTTCCAGGTCTCCCTTTAATTCCCTATCCTGTGAGTCCAGCTCTGTGAGGCATGCTTCTTTCAGGGTGAAGCCTTATTCCCCAGCTGCTGGGGGCACTGGCCACCAGAGAGTCCACTCTGAGAGAACACCTTCCTCCCTGCTCCTTCCTGCTCACTGTGGACTCCTGGCCTCTCCTCCTCCATGTGTGTCCCTGCAGGGCCTGGCCTTTACTGGTCCCTTTTTCTGGAATACTCCTTTCCCAGTCCTCTCCATGGCAAAATCTCAGTGGAGCCTTCCTAGTCACCCTGTATGATTCTACAACATGCTCCAGTCTTTCCACCCTGAATGTCCAGCTGTCCTGTCCCCTCCTCAACTCCCAGCACTTGCCCATTTGTAATGAGCTGCGTACCTATTGTTTGCTATCTCTCTCTCATAGCAACTTGCCCCATGTAGGACAATTCTGTTTTGCCTACAGATATATTCCAAGCATATAGTGGGTGCTCATGAAGCCTTTGTTGAAACTGCTCAATTTTTTTTATCAAATTTCCCTTTATATGATCCTGCTCCCTGACATTAAATAAGAGCTATAATTTGTTTGCATGTTTTTATTCTGCCTGATCAAATTCTAAGTTTCAGATTTAAATGTAAAAGCCATGGCAGAGCCACACACAGTGACTCACACCCATAATACCAGCACTGTGGGAGGCTGAGGTAAGATCACAAGTTTGAATCACACCTAGGCAACTTAGCAAAAACTTGTCTCAAAATAAAAGGATCTGGGGGCTGTAGATCAGTGTAAAGCCTCTAGGGTAAATCCTCAGTATCATGCACACACACACACACACACACACACACACACACAGAGTCAGAGAATAATATTCAGTATATTTGATCAGTTTTTTCACTTTCCAAATCAGTTTTTTCACTTTCTTAGCTGGAAACAAATTATCCCCAGTAATTACTAAAAATAATTTTTTTATGGTGCTGGGCATTCAACCTAGGGCATTCATACTGTGTCTGAAGCCCAACTTTTCAAACATTTATTTTGAGATAGTCTTGTTAAGGCATTATGTTGTCCAGACTGGGTGCCAATTTAAAATAATTTTTATATTAATTTTATATTTGTTGATTTGATTCCTCCTTTAGCTTGTTCCTTCTCCCATTAGGTGTCCCCTAGTTTGAATCAGGGTTTTATTACATTGCCCAGGCAGGCCTTGAACTCCTAGTTCAAGCAATCTTCCTGCTTTAGCCTTCTGAACAGCTGGGAGTACAGACGTGCACCAGCACATTGGGCTGTCTTTCTTTAATCTTAAAACATCTAATAAAATGAATAAATTTCCATCAAAGGAGGAACCCAGATGCTATACATGTACATATTGTGTATGAACTAACATTTTCACCTACAAAAGAAAAATAGTAAGCTCAATCCACTTTTAGGAGAGAAGAAATAGGCTCTACGTAGCAGTGATGGAGAATTTGTGGGCATATTTTAAAAACTATCAGAACCAGGTCACATAATGGGAAGTGGGTGATATTTGATTTATTGACATTGTTTAGAACTGCTGACCCAAGATAATAAAAGAAAAATTATCTTTGAGTCCTTTTCTTCTTGGCTTTTTACATTATTCACAATTTCCTCATTGACACATTGGGTAGAAAATATTCTCACTTCCTTATGCTTGCTAACCACTGGGTAGACAGAAAACAGAGATAGAAAATGTGTTACCGTTAAATTATGTTCCCCAAAATGGTAAGCTGAAGTTCTAACTCCCAGTGCCCAGTGCCTGAGAGCCTGCTCTTATTTGGCTGTAGGTTCGTTGTAGATATAACAGGTTAAGATGAAGTGATTCTAGGGCATGGTAGAACCCAATCCAAAATGTTTACTGCCCTTATAAGAAGAGGGGTGCAGTGATGCAGACCCCCAGGGAGAGCCCCATGTGATGATGGAGGCAGAGATTACTCAGGAAGATTGCCCAGTAGCCACCAGAGCTAAGAGAAAGCACTCAGGAGAGAAGCAGTCATGAATACGCCTTGGTGTTGGACCTCTAGCCTACAGAACTGAGAGGAAGCACATTGCTGGTCTACGTAGCCTGGTTTGTGCTACTTTATTATGGCACCCATGAGAAACAGACTCACCGGTCTCCAAGGAAACGCTACACGACTGCAGCTTCTCTTTGCGGTATTTAACAGCAAAACATCATCCCTAACAGGGGAGCTGAAACCAGCAGCTCTTCCTCATCCTTCCTCCATAACTGCAGCACCCAAACATGGTGAGTCACTCTCCCTCAGAGCTTTGAATCATAAACAAGTGACTGAGTCATCAATTTAAGTCCACAGTGTGGATGTCACTAGCCAAAAGCACCAGAGCAAAGTTTCTAGGGCAGGGACACCAGGCTCACTTCCTGGGTGAGCCATTTCTGTCTTTCTAAGATCACTAGCTATCTTGCTGATCCATACCCTTCTGGAAAATTGTATCTCTACTGAAGTGAACCAGAGTCAACTTCAGTTGTTTGTTATCAGGAATCCAGACTGGTTTTTTACCAAGGTTCCAGTTCCAGTTTGGTTTCTTATGTTCACCTGTTCTAATCATTATATGCATGCATGTAATCATTCCTTGCTTCTCCAAAAATTTCTATGTCAGATGGAGTGCTGGGTTCTTTGAATGTATGGTGTCTAAAGACATGGAAACATGATTCTTGCCTTTAAGGAATCCACAGCTGAATCCAGGGCAGAATAGGCAGGAAAACAGATGAGAATGACCAGCCCTGGGACAGACAGAGGGAGAAAGGAGGGAGGACAAAAGGGCTTCCTGTGGCCACTGAATTATGTCTTGAAGGGTAAACTGGACAACCAAGCAAGGCAGAAAAGGCATAGAGGCGGAAGAGGGGAAGAATCTCATCAGACCACAATGCAAAGTTACTTAGAGTTCAATGTGTCTGGACATAAAAATCATAGCCAGGAAGTGTGAAAAAGTTGGAACTTTATCCAGAACTCAGCATTGCATATTTTGCCTAGAAAAAGGAAATTTATCCCAACAAGTTTGCATTAATCTGAGGAGAAAGCAGCCTGCTTTATTTTTGACACTGACTTATCTGGCAGCAATTAAAGAACTAATGGGAATGGGACAAGGTTGGAGGGTGGTAGGATCAGCTTTGTCAAAAAGCTACAGGCCAGGACCAAGATGGTGGTAGGCAGTGAAGAGGAAAGGCCAAGATAGACTTGAGAGATGAATGGGTGGCATCTGTGTCTTCCGATACTTTAGTTGGATGAGTACTTGAGACTGATTAATTTATAAAAGCAATAGAAGTTTATTTCTCACAGTCCTGGAGGCTGGGCAGTTCAATCCTATGGTGCTGGTGTTTAGTGAGGGCCTTCTGGCTACCAAGAAGGCAGAGAGAGCATCACATGGCAAGAAAGAGTAAGCAGATCAGCTCGTGTCTCTCTCCTCTCCCCATAAAATCATTGGTGTCACCATGGAGATTCCATTCTCATGACCTCATCTGATCCTAATTACCAAAGACTCTGCTCCCTAAATGACACTAACTATGAGTATGGGAATTAAAAGTCCAACAGATGAGCTTGGGGGAGACATATTAAACCATAACACATTTGTTCTGAATTCTCTGATTGGCTGTAAGACAGTAACAAGAGGACACAGGTCACCTGCCAGTCCATCTCACTAGTGCCAAACACTGTGTGGCATATAGGGGTAATCAAGACACTTTTATCAGTCTTCAAGCTCATCGAATCTTTCTTTGGCCATGGCCATCTACCGTGGAACCTATTAAAAGCATGTTCTTCATTTTTGAGAGAGTGATTTAGATTTCCCTCATTTCCTTTAGTTCCTTCTTTGAGTTTCTATATTGATGCTTACATTATGCTATATTACTGCTCTGTTCTTCCAAATCATCTATGTTTCTGGTAGAACCCTAGACATGTAGAATATGGTTACTTTAAATTTCACAATAATACTGGAGTCTAGTTTCAATGCTTTAGACAGTGTTTTAAATTTTCCTTTAGTTGACTTTGCCATTTTTTTTGGTTGAAAGGTGGATTGATCTTATCAGGTGAACAGGAACTAAATCAACAGGCCTTTTTGTGTTAATCTGGTAGAGACTGGGCTATGGTTCTTCACTGTTGTTATTCCAAGTGCCAGACTTGTAGTAGAATCTGCTTTACAGCCATTTCATCCATAATTTTATTTGTATTCTGTTATTTTGCTTGAGCTCTCTGATGGTGTTAAATGTGTGGGATGGGAACCATTCTAACATAATCTTATAACTGATAGCAGTCCTTTAGTGGACTTGTATTTCTGGGTTGAGACTTTCACAAGTATGTATTAGCTCTATTTTCCTCCCTTAGGTGACATGGGCAGGCTAGAGGAGACAGGAAAATGTCCTTCTTGGGATAAGATAAGGTTCTAGTGAAGTATTTTAGAGAGAGAGGACTTTAGTGAGATATTATTCTAGGCGTGTTTCAAACTAGTAAATCATCCCCTCCTCCTGCCGATGCCCCAAGGGATTCTTTCTTGACCCCGTGTCTTCAAAATCTGGTTGGCTTCCTGGAGGTAAAATTAACAAAAGTATGGGTCTCAACTTAGACTGCATACTCCCTTGGATCTGCTACACTCAGGATAGCTCACCTTCCAAAATTACCAGCAGTTTCTGAAAATGACCAGGAAAGAACTTGTGTTAGCTGGAGGCTCTGGAGTTTTCTGCTGCAATAAGACAGCTCACTTGGTACTCTCCTGTCTTTTGCCTATTACAATTTAAATATCAAGTGTCTCCCAAAGACTCTGTCAGAGTGGGGCTTTGAGAGGTGCCTAGGTAGCATGTTGACCTTCCCATGGACTAATCCGTTCACTAGTTCACTGTTGAATGGGCTAGTAGGAAATGGGCCCGCTTTGGAAAAAGGTCTGTCACTGGGCTTGTGCCTTTGAAGGGTAACTTTGCCTGCAGCCCTGTCCTGTCTCTCTGTTCTTTGGTTTCTCTCTGCTTCCTGAGTGTCACAGAGTGAGGAGCTTTTCTCTGCCACAGCCTCTGCCATGCTGCTCCGCCTCACCACAGGCCAGAAACAATGGGCCAAGGGCCCTGGACTGAAAATAAACCTTTCCTCCATAAAGTCAATTTATGTCAGGCATCTTGTCCCAGTGATGAAAGCTGGCTAGCACACTGCCTCTCCATGGGTATGCCCTTCTCTGATGATCTGAGAAAGGCAATGAATTTTAGTTTGTGCTGCTTTCTCTTTCTCTGAGGTTGGGAACGTGAACCTCTAAGCTCTTTCAGCAAACAATTTGACAGGCACTCTTTACTTTGAACAGACATTTACTTAGACTCCTCGGAATCTCCCACCTGAATATGTCTGACCTTGACCTCCCTTCTCTGCCCTTGTGGTTTACTTTGATCAAGAATCCTGATAAGCAGGTTTGTGTCTAGCTTTCCTTCAGCAAAAATTCAATTAAACCATTTTAACAGAAACCCCTGTTCTGTGGCAGTTCCTCTGATGTTATCCGCATGGACGCCCCTCTGCCTTGGTTATGAACCCCCACTGTTCTTGTTGAAGCTGGAGCTGAGCTTGGCTTCCCCTGCTGTAAGATTTCCCTGCAGTGGTGCCTGCATCTATTGCCATGGCTCCTTTAAACAAAGTCTGCGTTACCATCATTAGCGAGTGTCATGAATAATTTACTTCTTGACCAAGCTGAAACCAGAAATCTTTTATACACCTTTATTGAGTAAATAAAGAAGAATAAGCAGGTCCAAATGAACCTGAAGGAAATGCAAGGGAGGGAATGTAAGGATGGAGGCAGAGCCTGGCCGGGTGAGAAGTGGACCACGAAATAGGAATGTGCTTGGAGAACAGAACAGTTAAGCAAAGAAAAACAGTATTTTTTTTTAAAAGAACAGGAAAGAAAAGGTGGTTAGTGGGGAGTTTTCCTTGCTTATGTCTGATTACAGTTGAGCCTTGGAATCCATGAGACTGGATTCAGGATCTTCTGACAGATACCAAAATCCACAGATGCTCAAATTCTTTCCATTAAAAAAAATGTAGCATTTGCATATAATCTAGCATATCCTCCTATATACTTTAAGTCATGACTTAGTTAATTTTTTTTGTCTTATTCGTTTTTATCGGTACCAGGGATCGAACTCATGACTGCCTGCTTGCAAGGCGCTGAACTAAATTACCAGCCCCAACTTAGTTAATTTTAATATGTAGTACAATACGCAGGTAAAGAGTTATTATGCTGTTTGCTTAAAAAATGATGACAAGAAAAAAGAAGTCTCTAGTGTTCATTGCTGAGGAAATTTTTTCTAAACAATTTTAACCCACAATTGGTTGAATTTGCAGATACGGGACTCACAGATACAAATAGTTAATGACATTTACAGGTCTTGCTCTGACTCCTTAGGGTTTTCTTCATACAGTTTTGATTGTATCTATTGTCAGGAGTACAAAGAGGCAGGAAATATAGTCAGTCAGTAGTGGTCTAAATGCTGACAAAACGAATTCTATTTTCCTTCATTTGAAAATACACAAAGCCCAGGGGTAATGGTACATGCCTATAATCCCAGTCCTTGGGGGCTGAGGCAGGAGAATCACTGTGAATTTGACTTTGAGGCCAGCTGGGCTACAAAGTGAGTTCAAGTCCAGCTTGAAATGCATGGCAAAAGTCTGTCTCAAAAAGAAAAGAAAGAAAGGAAGGAAGGAAGGAAGGAAGAAAGAAAGAAAGAAAGAAAGAAAGAAAGAAAGAAAGAAAGAAAGAAAGATAGAAAGAGAAGGAAAGAAAATATCCAAGGTCAAGGTTCTCCTCATGGTTGGAGGCCTGACGGCCTTGTTTTCATGACCGTGGGAGGGCAGCGGTCAGGAAGACACCCATAGTAAAATCTGAGTAATAGGGAGCAGCTGTATTGGTGGAAGACAAGACAGTACATTTCACCTTCCAGTGGCAAATGCATGGAGCTGGGCTCTCCTCCTTACCAGTCAGTGCCTTAAAACTTTTAAGCTATTGTCTTGTACTCCTTAAAAGTTCTACTTTCTCTTAGTAAAATGAAGGACAAAAAAAGTGGTAATAGAGCCTAGTTTCCAAAGGGGACTTTTCTGCAGCTATTTATATAGTGCTAGAGGACAGAAGATATGCTTCATAAAAAAAAAAAAGAAGCAGTCATTGCACTGTTGTTTCAGTTTTTTTAAGGGTAAAGTCTAACAGATGGACTAGAGGATTTCTGTGTCTTGTCACTGCCCAGATCTATTGAGTTTCCCTATCTGGTGACAGACTGATACAAAGCCAAGAGTCCACCCTGGTTCCTTCTTGCATTTCACAAGTTATCTTCATTCCATTCTTAAAATTGTTATAGGAAAGAAAACTTTTGCCAGTAATTAGTCTCCTTCCTGACTTATCTTGGGCCACCTGTGACAGTCTAAGAATGTCATTTTGCCATGTGACTGCTTTTAATGCTAAAGCTTATAGAATGACTTAGAAAATGTCAGCTTCTGAAGGCTTTATTAGAAAGGGATAATGAAGACCACAAACACATGAACATCAACATAAAGAAGCCACTAAGCAGGGCAAGCAACTTTTTAGAGGAGAAATACAGGGGACAAACAACAGGAAAACAGCATGAAAAATAAAAGCCAATACATATCAGTTATTACCATCAATGTAAATGCTCTCCATTCACCAATCAAAAGAAACAAACTCGCAGAATGGATCAAGAAGCAAGATTCAACAATATACTAGAGTCAAGAAACACATTTAGACAAAAAAGAAATTCAAAAACTAAAAGTCAAAGGATGGAAAACAATTTTCCATGCCACAGAAACAAAAAAAAGCAGTGGTCCCTATTCTATTTGCAGACTCTGTAAACTCCCAGCCAAAACTGATCAAAAGAGACAAAGAAGGTCATTACATACTTGTTAAGAGAACACTCCAAAAAGAGATGACAATCATAAATATTTATGCACCAAACACAGGTCCATTCAACTACATAATACAAATATTAACAGATATAAAAACCAAATAGGCACTAACACAGTTGTAGTGGAAGAACTCAATACTTCAGTCTCACAAAGAAATAGATCAACTAGACAGAAAGTCAACAAAGAAATATCAGAATTAAACAAAGCAGGGGCTGGGGATTTAGCTCAGCGGCATAAGCGCCTGCCTTGCAAGCAGGCAGTCGTGAGTTCGATCCCTGGTACCGATAAAAACGAAAAAGACCAAAAAAGAAAAAAAAAAACAGAATTAAACAAAGCCTGTGAACAAATGGATTTGGTAGATGTCTACAGATTGTTTCACCCCAAAGTATCAGAATACACATTCTTCTCAGCTACACATGGGATAGTCTCCAAAACAAACTGCACGTTTGCCCACAAACATGTTTATGTAGAGAACATTCCATGAATACTATCAGACCACAGCACAATGAAACTGGAAATCAATGACCAAAATAAAAATCACAAAAACACATGGAAATTAAACACACTTCTGAGAGGAAATTAAAGATAAAATTTAACAGTATATACAACTCAACAGTGATGCTGATACAACATACCAAAACTTCTGGACAGATGAAAGCAGTCCTAAAAGGGAAAGGTATAGCATAAACTCACATCAGGGAAACAGAATGAGCTCAAATAAACAACCTGATATTGAACCTCAAATTTCTACAAAAAGAACAAAAAACTCAAAGCTTGTATGAGGGAGGAAATTATAAGGATATGAGGAGAAATTAATGCAATTGAGATGAAGAAAACAATACAAAGAATCAATGAATCGAAAAGTTGGTTCTTTGAAACAATAAAATTGATAAACTATTACTGAATCTCATCAAAAAAAAAAAAAAAGAAAAGAAAGAACACAAATGCAAGAAATTAGGAATGAAAGGGGAAAATCCCAATAGATTCCACAAAAATCCAGGAGTTCATTAGTACCTACTATGAGAACCTGTATTCTAATAAGATAGAAAACACAGAACAAATGGACAGATCCCAATTCAAATTGTCAAAATGAAATCAATAAGATATAAAAATTCTAAAAAAAGCCAACATCAGCTAATGAAATTGAAAATGTAATTAAAAATTTACCAACAAAGAAAAGCTCAGACCATAAAGGATTCACTGATGAATTTTACAAGAAATTTAGAGAAGAACTAATACCACTAATGCTGAAACTCTTTAAGAAAACTGAGAGGAAGCAATACTTCCAAAATCATTTCTGGAGACAAGTATTAACTTGATTTCAAAACCAGATAAAACCCAACCAAAAAAGAAAGCTACAGGCCAAACTCCCCAGTGAACATAGGCACAAAAATACCCAATAAGCTACTGGCAAACAAAATGCAGATTATACAACACAGCAAGTAGGATTCATCCCAAAGACATAGGGATGGTTCAACAAATGCAAATCAATAAATGTAATCCACCACATTAATAGACTCAAGGATGACAACTGTATGATCATCTCAACAGATGCAGAAAAAGCATTTGCCAAAGTCCAACATTCATTCCTGACAAAAATCCTAAAAAAACTAACTGGATAGAAGATCTTTTAACATCAATTAATATGCTGTTAACTCAAAAGCTTTCAAAAACTGAAAGCTTGCATTCTAAAATAAGGAGTAAGGCAAGGATGTCCCCTATTGCTTCTCCTGTTCAATATAGTTTTGGAAATATTAGCCAGAGCATTTACACAAGACAAAGAAATAAAAGGCATAAAGATAAGGAAGCAAGAAGTTAAATTATCATTGTTTGAACATGACACTATACAGATGATCTCAAAAGCTCCTCCAAGAGACTTGTAGATTTAATAATCAAATTCATAGTGTAGCAGGATACAAAGTCAACACTCAAAAATCAGTAGCATTCTTATGCACATGCAAAAACTCACAGAGAGAAAGATTAGGGAAACTACAACTTTATATTAGCATACAAAAAAAATGAAATACTTAGGAATCACCTTAACAAGAGAGGTAAAAGATCTGTATTTTGAAAAACTGCAATACTCTAAAAAGGAAATTGAAGAGGACATCAGAAAGTGGAAAGATATCCATTGCTCATCATAGTGAAAGTAGCCATATTTCCAAAACTGTGATACAGATTTAATGCAATTCCAATCAAAATACCATCCGCATACCTCACAGAGCAAGAGAAAACATGCCTAAAATTCATTTGGAACCAGAAGAGACCTAGAGTAGCAAAAGCAATCTGGACAACAAAGGCGAGACAAAAGGCATCATGATCCCTGACTTGAAAGTACATTACAAAGCTACTGTGATAAAATAAACATGGTATTGGCAAAAAAACAGACCTGAGAATCAGTGGAATAGAATAGAAGATGTAGATGCAACTAAAAACACACTAAACCCCCTTATCTTCAACAAAGATGCCGACTACGTTCAACAGAAGAAAGTCTTTTTATTAAATGGTGTTGGAAAAACTGGCTTTCCACAGACCCAACACTAAACTAGACCTGTGTCTAACACCATGCACTAAACTAAAGTCAAAATGGATCAAAGATCTAAATATTAAAACAGAAACACTAAATATACTGGACAACAGGTACAAATCTCGAAGATATCGGTGTAGGCAGGCTTCATGAACAAAACACAGACCATGGAAAATACTACAAAGAATCAACAAATGGGATCTTACCTTATTAAAAAGTTCCTGCACAACAAAAGAAATTACCAACAGAGTGAAAAGACAACCCACAGAGTTGGAAAATATTATAGCCAGTTGTCTCAGACAAAGACTTCTATCTAAAAACTATACAAAAATTGAAAGAAAAATCAGAGCCCCAAAATTCAAAGACCCAATCCAAAAATGGACATCTGAGATGAATACACATCTCTCAGATAAAGAAATGCAAATTAAAACAACACTGAGATTCTATCTCATCCCAGAAAGAATGCCTGCCATCAAAAAATCAACTGATAACAAATGCTGACAGGGCTGTAGGGAAAAAGGAAGCCTTCTCCCCTGTTGGTAACAGTGTAGACTGGTGCAACCACTGTGGAAATCAGTGTGGAGATTCCTCAGAACACTAGGAGTAGAGCTCTTATTTGAACCAGCTATTCCCTTTTTGGATATCTTCCTCAAAGTATTAGAAGCAGCACACCACAGTGATGTATGTGCACCCATGTTTACAGCAGCACAATTTATAATACCTAAATATTGTAAACAACCCAAATGTCTATCAACTGGGGAATGAATAAAAAGATGTGTTTTTTAAAATATAATGGAATACTATTCAGCTAAAAAGAAAGGTAAACTTGAGACTTTATAGGTAGGTAGATGGATACACTGTAAAACCATACTCATAAGTGGAATAAATCAGACTTGCATGTATAAACATTGTATTGTCTTTTTCTTCCTTTTTTTTTTTGTTGGAGAATAAAATTTCAGAAAGAATTATAATTAGATTTGGATTTTACACTTTAGACTGGCTTTATGAATCAGATGTTTTCACTTCTGTCATAACAGATCATATTTGAATATTGTTTGTAACTGTATTTTGCTGAATGTTCTTATCCTCATGTAAGTGATACAGTAAGGCAGAGCATGTTCGCATAAACTCAATGTCTTAGAAAAATAAATAATCAGATAATTATTCATTGTGGTTCCAAACAACAGATTTAATGTACAATGACATAACTTGGGAGTACTGAACAAAACACTGTACTGCTTTTATTTGACAAAGATTTTCCAAGGCAGGCAGTGCACTGCTCTAGATGTGGACAGAGCCAATTGTGTGTGTAAAACACATTTTAGTGCAGGTCACAGGTGTCATAAGTAAACACACAAATATAATAATATAGAATATGAAATGTTAAAATACATTGAATAAGAAGGTGTTAAACTAGACAATAGCAAGAGGGAATTCTCTGACCTGCTTTAGGTAGGACAGTCAGTGAATCATTCTTTAAGGTGAAGTGTAAGCTGACACCTAAAAGAAAGAGCTGTAATTTGAGTTTGTCCTCCAAAAGTTGATGCACTGGAAATTAAATCCCCAAAGTCAGATGTTAGTTGGTATTTGGAGATAGGGTCTTCGGGAGGTAATTAGGATTTGATGAGGCCAGACAATGAAGTGGAGAGCAGTGGCCAATCAGCCTCTCCAAGATTTGGCATCCAGACACTGGTGTAGGGCAACTTGGGGAAGGGAAGGAGGATCTGATCCCAGGATCCAGGATGGATCCCAGGGGTAACTGAAGCCCACAAAAGAGCAAAGAGGTGGACCTCAATGCAGAAGAGGGAGGTGGCAGCTGCACTTTCTCCCTGACTCTCATCTCATGGTGTCAGAGAGAAGGCACAGACCTACAGAGGCAACGTCAGCAGGTGACTCCAGAGGCCTCCAGGGAGAAATGCACCAGTGGAATGAAGCAGTGCATGCCTGTGGGCTGCAGTGGCTGGTTAGAGATTCTAGTCCAAACATCCACTGGAAAGGTGATCAGCTGGATGTCACTCTGGGGAGGGGCAGCTGAACCCAGGACGTGGAGCAGCCATGGGTTGGCTTCATCTTCAGCTCCCAGTGTCTGGGTGAGGAGCACCCCGGGGAGATGTCCAGAATTGGGGACTGAGCTCAAACTGGCAAGAAACACCCACAGTGTTGTGGGCTGAAAAATTCAGGTCCCAAGCCTCCAGCCTGAGATCAGGATCAGCCTGAACTGCACAGATGCAGGCACCAGAATTGGAACCCCACGCTCCTGCTACTGCAGGCTTGCTATCATTATCCGGCTCCTCACCTAATCCTAATGCAGTCTTCCTGGGATCATCCAACATGGTATTTGGGCTCTGCCTGCCTCCTTTTTGACCAGTGATAGCAGAGACACACCCTGAAGTGGACACCACAAAACTGTAGACCCCAGAAAATAAACTCTCCCCTGCCCCATTTGTTCTTATTTCTTCAACAGCATGAACACTGGCAAATTAATAGTTACCAGTTTGTCATTTTGTAGGCTGTGCTTGATGCTGTTGTTAATACTGACAGTACTGTTTCAGCCAAGATGAGACAGTGGTGATTGGTTGCTCCTCCTTCTATGCCAATACTGAGATTGTCTGAGAGGTGTAAACTGTAGGAGACAACTCCAGTGCCTCTCTTTGAATCCAAAACAATTACTGTGACTTTAATTACTTGGAGACTCATTTCCTTATACTGATATGTAAAAGGCTGGCTAAGATATTTTCTTCTCTCTTCAATTGGCTCTGAGCATTGCAAATAAGGCTAGTCAGGTGCTAATATGCAAAAATCTATAGCCATCAGACAGTCCTGTTTCCTTGAACAGTGTTCTGCACAATATAGGATTGAGTACATGAGATGTTAGAGCAAACAGCTCCAGGAATGTCAATTAGGTATGAGTCTCCAGATAAGAGGCTATAACTCCCCAGGGCACAAGAGTTTGCATATCAGAAACCAAAGCCATAGTCCCCCAAAACAATTTCATTGCTACCTTAATTGAATTATGTAAATTGATCCTTCTGCTTATCTTTATCTCTGCAAATTACAGAGATGTCATTCTTGTACCTGGCCAGCCAGCTCAAGTTACTCAAGTAATTCCTGACATCCTCACTATCAGTCATCCCTGAGCCACCCCCCTTTCTTCACAAGATAATAAATGCTGGGAGAGGCCTATGATCTGGGCTTTTGTCTGCATGTCCTCTCAGGGATTGAATTTAGGATCCCTTAGCTGCCCTTAATTTGGAATATGCCTTTGTGTCTTTACTCTTGCTGTGGAGTACATTGGTGATGATAGATGGAATTAACCTTCTGGGATTCCAATAATGTCTCAACAGGATTATAAATATATCTTCTTGGATTGTGAGGAAGCCTAGAAAGAGGATTATAATACTTGGATGACTGAACTCGACATTTAGGTTTACAGTATAAACCATACCAGAGCCTAGTGCTAAAGAACAGGATGTAAGGCCAAACAGGCAACAACTTTTCATCCTTCATAAATTAAAATAGTAGGATCTTATGGTGGACTCAAAAGCCAAAAACCAGCTATCCTCGGAAGTAGTCATTTCCTAAGGAGATCTTGATACTAGCAATAAAGCTACTTCATAACCAAGTTAGAAGCATCAATGCAGAAAACAAACTTTTAAGAAATAGAAAATGAGAAGACATGCAATCAAGATACAACCCAGACCTGAAGCTCACCCCAGGCAAATCCAAGGGGCACTGAGGTGAACGATATCAAAGGCCATATATCTGAATTTTCTGAAATGATAGCAACAGAAGTAACTGATAGGATTATTTCCAAAAAATGAGAAGTATAAAACAAAAGAGGCCTTTATTCTGAGAACATGGAGAGAGATTACTGACACCAACCAACCCCCGACCGGCGATCTCTCTAGCGGACACGTGGTGTGTATGTGTGTGTGGGGGGTATATAAGTAGCCTAAGCTTAGGGTAGTGCCCTAGGGCCATTAGAGATGCACAGGTATTTCATTGGCACACGTTTGGCGCCAGGGGCAGATTCCTAAGGGTGGGGGGAGATAGAGTCACTGGTAAATCTCTAGGGGTGGGGGAGGTTCTGGTTGAGGCTTTCCTGGCTACAGTGTCCCATCTGGGCCAAAACCCTTTCAGTAACAAAGCAGATGAATGAGGTTTAGAAAAAGAATAATATTTCAGATAATTAGAGATGATGACCATAATGCAGGCATGGTTAGCAAATCTAGAGTAGATACAGATTAAAAAAATAAAGGAGTTTAGGAAAATGATGGAAACCATGAATGCCTAACATAGGGAGTAATGGAGTTCATCAAACAGATTCAAATAGATATTCAGAAGATTAAAAATTCTGTTGAAAGTATATGCATCAGAATTAACCAATGTGAGGATAGAGTATCAGAGCTACAAGACAGATTTGTGGTTAGTGATTATCCAAAGAGTTCTTAAAAATAGCGAGGGGCATCGGGTGTGGTGGTTCATGCCTAGAATCCCAGCACTCAGGAAGCTGAGACAGGAGGATGTCGAAAGTTCAAAACCAACCTGGGCTACAAAGTGAGCTGAAGGCCAGTCTGAACTGCATAGCAACATCTGTCTTAAAAAAGATTTAAAAAAATCAAGGGACCATGAAAAATCAATTCAACAGCTGTGGGTGATGCAAAGAAGAATAACATAAGATTAAGCACAATCAATAAAAATCAGGAGATACCACAAAGGACATAAAATACCTGTTCACAGAAGTAATGGCAGAAAACTTCTGAAGCATGGAAAAAGAACTAGGCATACACATAAGTGACACATACAGAAATCCAAATAGCCATGATCAGAAAAAATCTACACCAAGCACTAAAATAGTCAAGATTCTACAAATTAACACAAGACCAGAATATTAAAAGCAGTTAGAGAAAAGAAATAAATCATCTATAAAGGAAAACCCATCAGAATCACAGCAGACTTCTCAACACAAACCCTTAGGTCAAGGAGAGCTTGGAGTGAAGTATTTCAAGCCCTAAAAGAAAACAATCTCAGATCCAGACTGTTGTCCGTCACAGAACTGTCTTTCAAAATGGATAAATAAATGAGATACTTCCATGCTAAAGAACACCTGAAGAAATTCATGACCATCAAACCAGCACTCCAAAAAGTTCTGAAGGATAGTCTCAAAAAAGACAAGAATATGATTCCATGAGCCAGAACAGAATGAATCTATCAGGCAAAACATGAAATTAAACAGAGGGCAAAGAAAGGGACTCAACAACAGGACAATAATATGACAAGGGTAAGTCAATACCTATCAGTTATAGCCATCAGTGTAAATGGTCACAATAATATCATTACACAAATAAACCAGCTTTGAGCTTCCACCCTTCTGCTATGCAAAATTCATTCATTCTCTGAGCATTCTTATCTTTGAGCCAAAAACCTTTCAGCGTTTACTTAGTCCAACTGAGTTAGTCCAAGTGAGTCAGCTACTCTTGCACAGAAAGAAACCGAGAAGTCTTATCGCTTTACCTAAGATTCTTTCTTCTGCTTTGGTGAGGCTGGTAAACAGGAAGTTTAGCTCTCTCCCAAGTGCAAAGGTCACTTCAGTGTGTTACTCTACAACATGGGACATAAAATTCCTGGTTACAACTCTAGTGACAGATTGACTTATAGTTAGTTAGTTCTTTTTCTTAAAGAATCCCACACCTGAGGTGGTGGATTTCTTCACTCTGCTCTTATCTGACTCTTATATTTCTGCATATTTGCCCATCCCCTCTCCATCAGCCAGAAAATGTCACCTACTAATGGAGCAATGATAGGACATAACTCTCTGCCCCATCCCTTAGTCAAATCAAAAGAGCACTCCAGGGGGCGCCTGCCTTACAACACACCAAAAACAAGCATAGATTATGCCAGTTATTCTTCTGATGTAAACTATTAATGAAGCATGTGATGCCCAAGAAGTCAGAGATTAAATGGGCTTGCAAAAGAATATCAGATTTAGGAGGAAGATTGTATCTGTTTGAATTTTTTCTTTTCTTTCTCTCTGTCTCTGTCTCTGTCTCTGTCTCTGTCTCTCTGCCTCTCTGTCTCTGTCTCTCTCTGTCTGTCTCTGTCTCTCTCTCTCTCTCTCTCTCTCTCTCTCTCTCTCTCTTTTCTTTCTGATACTGGGGACTGAACACAGGCATGCTCACTGAACTACATTCTCGGCCCTTTTCCTTATTTATGGAGACAGTCACACTAGGTAGCTAAATTGCCCAGGCTGGACTCAAACTTGTGATTCTCCTACGTCAGCCTCCCTGAGTGTTTGTGCCACCACAGACAGCTTAATTTGCACAGTCAAAGTGCACAGATTTTTAGAAATACAAGTTTAATATCCTTATTCTGAATTGTTCCAAAATCCCAAACTTTTTGAACTCCAGCATAATACTCAACAAGTTTCAGAATTTTGATTTAAGGAAGTTTGGCTGTAAAACACACGCAATTATTGCATATTTCGGAAACCCCTGAAATCTGAAACACTTCTTGCCCCATGCACTTTGAATAAGGAATGAGCAGCCTATAACTCAGTCAAAGCTCTGGGGGTCAGAGCTAAGAGAAGAGGGCCGGCTTAAGGCAGAGATACCGCAGTGGTCTGCACATTTGTGACATCAGACCCAGGTAAGACTGAGATTCAGAAGGGAGCTGAGGTGGAGCTGGGGATTAGCAGCATTTGAAAAGCAAACTCAGAGAAAACCAAGGAGAAGCCCTCTTTCTCCAAGGCAGCAAAAAGATGGCGTCTGGTCATGGACTTTAGAGGGAAAGAAGGAACATTCCCCAAGGGTCCAAAGCAACATGGGACAAGAAAGACAAGGCTGCTAATTTCTCACCTAACTTAGACCTACGCAAGTCTCTTTTGGCACATTATTGACTAGTGTCATAGGGTTGAATTACTTTCAACAAATTGTGTGTAAGGTGAAATATGCTGAATTCTTATCAGCACTGTACTGACAACTACCTAGTAAGCAGTAACTGCCGTAACTCAAGTTTTTCATTGCATTTTAGTTTATTTTATCAGAACTGAAAAATCCATATTCTTTTTGAAATCAACGGTGCTTCATAGCTCCTTGATTCCATTTTGGCTTTTCCCTCTTGAATACAGCACTGGCCGCTATTCCCATAGTATGGGGTTTTCTGAGATCAGAACATATGTGACTGAAACACACGGCAAATGTTTAAGTACATTTTTAAAATGTATTTAAAAAGACACATTGTCATTATCCCCCTCAAAAGACTTTCCCTTACTTTGAGCACCCCTGTCCCATCTTCTTGCCACTTGCTGAAGTCATTGCAGAAGTCCTCTTTCTTGTCTTTAATTGCACTGTGGTGGCTGCTTCAGTGTCCTGAAAAGATTTTAAGAGTTTACCTTGCAGGGTAATTTTGATTTGGGGGAAGGGCCGGAAGTCACATGGTGACAGATCAGGTGAATAAGGGGGTGAGAACACTACAATGCTTGTATGAACCTGCCTGTCCACTGGGCAGCCCCTGGCCACAGCATTCGCTGCACTTTTGAGCACACCTTGTAAAGACGTTCCTGAGAGAGGACTTCCAGCACTGCGTCAGAAAGTGGCAAAATGACAAATGACGGGATAGGTACATTCAAAATGCAGGGACATATGCGGAAGGAGATTAATCACAATGTGCCTTTTACTGCAATAGATTTTTTATTTACACATTCACTTGTGGTCTACCCCAAATTTTATTAGAATACTATGAAAACTTCTCTTGAACATGATCTGACACTGTTTGGTCTTCGCTCAGCAAGGGCTTATCATTCACCCATTTATTCCACTTCTTTTTTCACTAGTCTGACATACTACAATACCCCTGCTTGGAGCCAGTGTAAGCGAAAAGCAGACACACAAACATCGACACTGAAATCCAGTGTCACCACTAGATTACAAAACAATTCCTAATGTGCTTACATGAACATGTCTTGGTCATTGAACTCAAACATAAAATGTTGACATCTTCCTGGAGGTTCCTGAGGTGAAGATTGCACCTGTTAATCTACATTTCAGAAACACGGCCAGGAAAACTGTCCCTGGGGAAGAGCCAACCTCCCCGTACACCCAGCCCCTTATTTGTAGTGTCTTCTCTGAGTCTTTGAAGTTAGAAAGCCTAAGTTTGTGAAGAACATCATTAACAGCTGGTGAATGGGGGACAGTTACCTGATTATTTCTATATACTTAAGGAATCGTCCACACTACCCATGTACATATTTACATCTTGTCTTACCAAATCAAGGTAACAGCTTTGATGATCATGGTATCTTGATTTCTTCTGTTTCACTGAATGCCTAGTAACTAGTCAATAATGACTTTAATTCACACATATGCAAGCAAAATGCCCGTAATTGATCTTCTGAAGAAATTATGGCCTGGGGACATTGCATACATTACATCATTATTGCCTACTCTTTTTTAGCACATGCTGGGCCTGCCCTTCTCCGGGTGGTCCTGTGACTTGCTCTCTTCAATACAATGTGAGCAGAAGAGGCCTGTACCGTTTCTGGGGTAAATCTCTAAGAATGAAATTCATCGTACTCCCATTGCTCTGCCCTGATACCAATAATAATACACAGCGGGCTCTCTCAGTCTGCATCCATGAGTGAACGTGATGGAGGTGACTTTTTCCAAGATGGATGTGTAGTTTGAGAGAGAAACCTTTGCTGTTCGAAGATAATAATATCCAGATGATGGCCTTCCCTTTCTGATTTTACATGAGCCCAGCCACTGAAGTGAGCATTTTTCTCTTCGTGGTAAAGACAGTGAACAAAAAGGCCTAAGTAAGCTAAAATATTTAGAGATTCAGCTAACACAAAACAGATGTTACTTTGGTAATTATAGTTAAGATTATACAGAGTCTTATAATGTCAAAGCAGTGTGACTAGGTTGTTTTCTATATTCTCCTCTGTTCTTGCACGGTTGTCAAATCTCTCTCCTGTGCAGACCAACTCTTTCCGGTTAGCTATTCTTGGGGACCCGTCTGCTTGGAATGTGTCCCTAACCTACCACTTAGCACACTGCATCAAAATTTAACAGATGTCTCCCTAGGAAACAGGATCATATTCATTGTATTCCTTCTTTTCCGCATCCACGCTCCACTGCTTGAAACACAGAGGAAGTGCTTCAGAAATACCTATTTGATGAATCTGAGAAGAGGCAAGTCCACGGTTAAGAGCTACCAACTAGCAGTCAGGATTCAAAGCAAAGTTTTTGACTACACTGGGTGACACAGTTATCAGTTGCTGAGTCCTGAGGAAGAAAGGGTTGCTCTGCCCTGGAACTATCAGACCCACAAGTGGCTGTGAATTTTTCTCATCCACGGTGTTCTGTTAACTAAAAACAGTTTCATAGGGCAACCCACTCGGGACCCTTTCTGTCTCTCTCACAGACAACTCTTTCTTTCCTTAATATATTCTGCTCTTAACTTCTATTATTCCTAAAATTCATTCTTTGATTTTATAGAGCACATTCATGTTCTATAAAACATCGTGCATCGTGACATCTAGAAGGTTGGGAGATTCTTTCTCCTATGTCATTTGGAGGTGTTCCCCCAAGATCATTGGATGGAGACTTCTACTCAAGAGGAGAATGCCTCGCACACATCTGTAATCTCAGCACTGGGGAAGCTGAGGCAGGAGGAGCACTTCGACTTACAAATCAGCCTGGGCTACAAACTGAGTTCAAGGCAATCTGAACTGCATAGCAAAACCCTGCCTCAAAAAGATTTTTAAAAAAAAGCCTAAAAAAACACAGGGTCCTTGGCAAACCACTCAGGACCCCTTCTGTCCTCTCTCAGACAGAAGCTTTCTTTTTCTAATAAATATTCTCTACTCTTAAAAAAATTTTTTTTTTTCAGAGAACATCCACTCACCATTGCTCAGGCAAGGCCATTCTGAGCCATGCTGGGGACGAAAACAAGCCTACTCTATAAGCCTGTCTAAAGAGATAAACCTGGCACAAAATGACCGCAGCCTCTTTATCACAGCCTCTTTCTAGATAAGATAGGATACCTGACCACAGAGCTGCCCCTGCTTCCTGACAGCAGCCTCTTCAGAGTAAGACCTTACTTTCTTGGACTCTGCCCAATCACTGCAAACGTGTCCATAAGAATTGTGGCCCTTTCCCGCTGAGATGGTCCATGGTTCCCTTTGTATGCATCTTCTGTGGGGCAAGAATACCCCAACTCTGCAGGCAAGCTCCTGCTTCCTATGCCAGGACATCACTGACCAACCACACCCAGGGCCTGTGCTGCGGCTGCCTGGTAAGGAATGTGTCCATGCCACCACTAGTAAGAGCCAAGGATCACATCCCAACTCCAGGTTCTCTTTGCCAAGAGCACTCTTTCCTGTGCCTTTTACAGGCGACCACTACACAACCACCCCCAACACATACACACTCACATGCACACATACAAGCTACTTGCTCGGCAGACCGGGGTGCTACAGGGAGTTGCATTTTACTTTCGTTTCTACGACACACAACACTGGAATCCAGAAACGCTTGTCAACTGGAGGCTCTGCAGCTGGCTGGCTGCGAGGGCCTCCTCCAGGCTGCTGACTGCCGAAGACTCCCCTCTGGGGGCGGGGACACGAGATTGACGTTCCGATAGACCAATCCCCGCAGGGAGCCGGCCGCATGGCCCAATCGCGGAAGCCGGAGGGTGGTACAGTGGTATCTCAGCAGCTGCGGGCCGGGTCCGCTTGCCAGGCTGCGCGCTTGGCTGGCCCGGCCTGAGTCACCGCGCAGAGCTGACCTGGCGGAACCGTACGCCGACCTACATCGGACTGCGCGGGCGGAGCTCGGAGCTGGGGGAGACATCGCGGGGCAGCCGAGAGCCGCAGGCAGAGCTGCGAGCATCGGGGTGGGAGTGGGGGGTCACTGTAGACGCGGGAAGTGAGCTTGCTCGGCTTGCCTTAAAATAGGGCTGGAGTTTGAAAAGTGGGTCCCCACCCCGCGCCCCGGCTGCCCTGTTCTGGGAGCTGTCGGCCCGCGGGGCATCCGAGGAGCCTGCTCCCGCAGAGGTCGGCCCTGTGCCTCGCTGTAATTGCAAGACTGTAATCGCGGGTGAGTTTAAAACCAAAACAAAACGAAACACTGTGCGCTAGGGAGCTGCCTTTTAAAAGGCTCCTCCCAGGCTGTTAGCACGCAGCAAAATAAACCCACAGTTGCGTAACTGTCGTGACCCCAAAGGGACATTTTTGTTCACCTTCTGAAAGCCAAATGGGACTATCTGAGGTGGGAACTCGGAGTGACTGCCGGATGAGCGAGAATTTATTAAATTATTGCAAAGCGTCATCCTAAAGGCGGCTTGAGTCCCAAGAGTTCCAGCTTTTAAAATGAAAAGTGTTGACTGTCTCGGGTTTAGAGTATTAGATCCAAGGTAAAATGATCTTCTTAGGAAGTGGTCACTGCTTTTCTGTTCTCGGTTTTGCTGGTTTATGTTCAATCCACAAAATTGTTCTGACTTCCCCATCTGAAAAATCCAGCCACAGGGATAGGAATGCAACAGATCACTTCTCTTTTTCATGTTTTCATAGAAAAAAAACAAAAAACGCGACTTACTCAAGCAATATGAAAGTTTACTTTGTCGAACCTGCCGTTTTCCTTCATGCGTTTGTTATGAGTTTAAACGCCCCACTGACAACACAGTATGTGTATAAGAGAATATGGGAAGAAACGGGCAACTACAGTTTTGCATTTCACAACAATATTTCTGAGTGCGGACACAACGAAAGCAGCCCACTTTTTGCATTCCAGAAGGTAAGAAATTAAAATTTTCCCAGGATGTGCTAAAAAAAGAGAATGGGAAACAAATTACATGAAAGAGAATGAAGCAGTATATATTGGCCTTTCAGAGGCGACTACCAGACTCTCAAATCCCAAACCAAATGGCCTTTCCCCGGTTCCCATCTCACTTGAAGTTTCCTGATTTGTAGCCTGCCTGTCTTTCATACCCTCTTCTCTATGACACTAGCTCCTCTCCATTCTCCTGGAAAATCCCTGCACAGTCTCATCTACTCTGTGGTTGTCTCCTGCCTCTGTCCTAAAACAATTCCTGCTGGAACCAGCTGCTTGGTGGGCAGGGCTGAGTGAAGCCTGGTGTGTCTCCTTCCTCCCTGCTCCCTTCTGCTGAGTCTGCATGTCCTAGCTTTCAAAACTCCAGAAAATGGCCTGCGATGGGAGATTGTGGGCTTGTGTCTGTTACTGGGCGGGGTGGGTTTATCACTTGGTGTTTGGTGGCTTTATCAGTTTTAACTCCCGCAGGTTGAGCTCTGTGACAACATCCGGAGTGGGAACTCGCTTTTGCTCTCAGAACACAGAAAATGTTTAGCTGGATACATAGGGCTTTACCTGCTCCCTCTGCAGCTTCTTCCCTGATGCCTTGTTTACAGAACAGAGCATCCAGATGCAAAAGTGGTGGCATTCAGATTTGTAAATGCTTTTCCCTCCAAAGCCTTCAACACAAGCCAGTTTATGAACTGAGAACTTGGGGATAGTTGGTGGCAGCAAAGGAGTGGGGCTGTCCTCCCAGTGCAGGTGAGAAGAGATGCAGAAGAGCATTGAGTCACCTCCCCTGGCTGTGACAGTCACTGGAGGGGAGACATAATCTGGAGTAAGGAAAGGCCCTAAAGGGAAGGTGTCTCCCAAGTGTCATGAGAAAGCTGGCTGGGGTGAGGCCCGGCTGTTTAGCACAGCTCCTGATGTGCCCATTTTCTCCTTTCTGGGGAAGAAGTTTTCTCAGAACTGATGAATTCTGCCACATAGACAACAAGGCTGTGGCCTCAAGTAAGGTCATAAGGAGAGAAGGGTGTCCCTGAGTGATTTTATCTCCCTTCAAGAAGGCCTCATCATGTGGCCTTCTGGAACAGGCAGGTTCTGTAGGCCAATCAGCTCTGTTGGGTTCTTGGCTTTCCTGCTGCCCAACTGCAGTCCAGGAGCAGACCCCATGGGCCCTTTCAAGGGACCTGGGTGGAGGAGACTGAAATACCTGCTGCTTCTGCCCTCTAGGGACATGGGTAGACAGGCCTGGTCCAGGCATCTTAGCCTCTGACTGAGTGGGTGGGAAGTGTTTTGCCCTCTGCCCCACCTGGCCTGGCCCAGCCCCGTGGAGCCCTCTGCTGCCCAGAGCATTTAGAAGATTTGAGCCCAGTTTTCAGATTGATGGGCTGTTTTTCATTGTTTTAAATGGAATTAATAGTTAAGAAAACACACTGTTACTCTTGATTCCTCCCCTTAAAGTTGGTGTTCTTAGACTCTGATGCTTTTTCTCAGAATGGGGATCTGGAAACCACCCCACCTCTAGCTGGGATTTTTTTGAAAAGGACATTTTTGAAGCAAAACTACCATCACCTTTAGCACTTCCTTCTGGCTTCTTTCACCATCCTGTCCTGCTCTGTTCCTGGGAGAAACATCTATTCCCTATCCCGGAGCAATGTTTCCTGTTCCTTGGGCCTCTCTGTCTATCGCACAGCCCTGTTGGATTGGCTGGTTCACTTGTTCTCCATAAACTTTGGAGGGGCTATGGACCATCCATTTGTTTTCTCAGTCCCAGGAATTGAACCCAGGGCCTTTGCACTACATCCCCAGCCCTATTTTATTTTTTTATTTTGGGAAAAGCTCTTGTTAAATTGTCCAGGTCAGGCTCGAACTTGCATCCCTCTCGAATCTGCCTCCCAGGAGGATGGCACCATGCTCAGCATGTGGGCAGTTCTTGTAACCACAAAAATAACAAACGTCACAGCACTGGGGAGTCCCTAATAAAATACATAAATGAATAAATAAATAAGTGGTTTCTTCAGCTCAATTTTTTTCTTATCTTTCTCAGAGGACCAATTGTGTATGAGGAGACAGTGCATATCATAATAGAGTTCTTATATTTAATAGCCTTCTTACATAACAGATGGATACATGTCCGTATTACTATGCAAAACATTAGAGAATTCAGGGTATGGATAGTAATAAATGGACTCATTTATTTTTGACATTTTGAAGGTTTATATGATAATGAAAGTCGTGCTTTTAACTCACTTTCCATTATTATACACACATGTACGCACTCCTACATAACTTACTCTTGATCTCACCTACTTTGCAGATCTTCATATACAAACTTCTCTTGGACAATGATGTGAATCTCAGAAGGATCCTTAACAAAATGGCAAGGCTGTGGCTGGGAAACTGCTGGCCAGGGAGGACGGGGGAAGGACTTCTAGGCTTGTTTGTTGACTTTTGTAAGGGAAGCTGCTTTGTAAGGCTGCTTCTTCCTTCCCATGTTGGATGATTAGTTTTGAGGAAATAAGTTAGCACTGGGTGTCTGCTCTTTAGAGACAGCTTTTAAGACAGTGACTCAGCTATTTAAGAGGGCAAACTCAGCAGATCATGAAATTATTTTGTCTGAGACTTGGTTGTAAACCTTTTAATAACTAACATGCTCTCCTGTCATTAGCGGTCTCCTAATTATAAAAAATGACATGGAATATTTTTACTCAGCTGGAGTTAACATACACATTTCATGCTATGAAATTTTAACCTCTTTAAAGTTGATACTGTTTTCCTTACATTATCCTCGTCTCAGTACATTGTTGTCCTGTCTAATCTTGGATAGAAAACAGCATTTTAAAATTACCTATCTATGATATATAACTGTAATTCTCCAGTGTTTGAAATACATACATGGCCAGAAAGGTGGATGCACACCTGGAATCCCAGCACTCTGGGAGGCTGAAGCAGTAAAATCACAAGTTCAAGTCTAGCCTGGGCAATTTAATGAATTGAATGTCAAAATTTTTAAAAGCTCGGGATGTGGCCGTGGCTCAGTAAGAAGGGGCTGTTAAGGTAAATAATTGGGTCAGGATCCTGCACAGCTAGCAGAGGTCTTATTTTACTTGACTCTTTCTGCAGTGTCTACTGAGCACCTGCCTGAACCTGGCCTTGTTCTCAGGGCTGCAGAAATCATGGTGAAGGTAACGAAGTGCTTGCTTTCCTGTGGTCAGATTGTACAGCAGAAAGCTGTGGTTGATATTTTATAATTCATGAGTTGTCTAAGCTGCTTTCTAAGTAGTGCATGAAAAAAAAACTCTTTGTTTTTAATGCACATAGCATTTCTCATTATAGAAATGGGAAAACTAGATCCCCAAAATAAAAGACCCAATCAGAACATGGGCCAGTGAGATAATAATCCAGTGGTGGTGATCCAGTGGCAGGAGTGTTGTTTTTCTCTTCAGACAAAAGATGTTAAGTATGATTTTTTTTTTTTAAACTACAGCCTCAGCGTTTGGGTTTGACTGCAGTGTTGGCACTTTGTGATTAATAAGTTGGTTTTGCTTTGCAGTTTAAGCACTTCATCTCTCAAAGGTTCATCATCACTGAAATAGACATCTCATAGAAAAAGTGCAAAATGGCCAATAAATTTATATGAGGATATGCTCAACATCCCAGGCTATTGGAGAAATGCAAATTATAACAAAGACTGAGATTCTATCTTACTCCAGAAAGGGTAGCTGTCCAAAAATCAAATAATGACAGATACTGGCGAGGTTGTGGAAATAAAGGAATCCACATTCTACACAGTTGATGAGAATGTAAATTAGTACAGCTGTTATGGAAATCAGTGTGGAGAGTCTTCAAAAAAAAAAAAAAAACAAAACCTGAAACTACTGGCAAGGGGTCATGAATTCAATCCCTGGTACCTCCCCCCAATCCTGAAACTAGAAATTCCATTTGACCCAGCTATTTCCCCTCTAGGTATCTTCCTGAAAGAGTTAAAGACATCATATTACAGTGATCCATGCATTACCACGTTTATAGCAGCACAATTCATAATAGCTAATAGTGAAGCAGCCTACACATCCATCAACAGATAAATGGATAAAGAAAATGTTTTTACACAATTGAGTACTATGCTGTCATAAGGAAAGATAAACTTGAGTCATTTGTAGAAAAATGCATGCACCTTGGGACATAATGTTAAGTGAAATAAATTAGACATATAAACTTAAATATCATATAGTTTTCTTTTATATGAGAAACCTAAAGTATAAGTAAAGAGCAAAACTAAAGACAGATGATAGGAAGCAGGGAGATGTTTCTCCTAGAGGAAGGGCATCAACAGATGCATGGGGAAAGGATGTTAAGGAAAGGGGATGAATAAACAAATTGAAATGTGTTATGTGTATGTACCAATTCCTCACAAGGAATGTGAGCATCATATGCTACAGACATCTATAAGTAAATTAATTAAAAATAAATTTGGAAAATAAAAAAGTGGCAAACAGATGTTTTATAGTCACTTAAAATTCTTGCCATCAAATGAGCAATAGAGCAGTCAGTCTGTCACGGCTCCCATCTGTGTGTCTATGTAATTGTCATCATTTTGGTTCTCAGAAGTTATGTTCCTCCACGCCTCAGTTCACAGCAGCCTACCTACTGTCTGTAGTCAACGCAAAGGCCCTCTTTGACATTGATCTTATTTTTGAAGTTCAGTAAATAAAGGAATAAGTTACTCACTAATCTACTTGTGAAGACACAGGTGAAAATGGCAGTGGAGATCTTCTAAATAAACACAGAGCTATCAAGCCTGGTGTGGATATGAGCTATTCTCTGTCCATGACATGGCAGGGAGACCTAGCTCAGGAAAGGTTACCGCTGTTGGTTTAGGAAAGCGGTCATGATCTCTCCATGCAAACTGTTCCCAGGAGAAAGGAAAATCATCCTCTAGCCAGTTCCAGGGCCATAGGGTATACAGATCCTTTGTGTAAGATAGACTCCCATCAGTATGTACATTTTTCCTTTTATGGGTTCAAGTCTTCACTGCATGTGCCTGGATGCCACAGTTATGTATAATTATGCCACCTTTAGACACCTGCTTTTCATACTGGATGAAGATTTAAGCCATATGTGGTCCCCCATGCACCAGAAACCTACTGGCAATGTCAAGAAAAGTATGCATTGTGATATTTTTATGGAACTTGTATAGCCTCTGTAAACCATTTTTTTATTTCTTTGCAGGCCGTTCAGAAAAAAGCGTCTCTTTTTAGTCTGCAGCTGGATATAAGTGGGTTAATTCCTAGTATGGTGTCCACATTCCTACTTTTGTCTAGTAGTGATCAGCGTGGACGAAAATTCCCCATGATTTTATCTTCTATTGGTATTCTTGTAACTAATGTATGGCTGTGTTTGCTTTCCTATTTTGCTCTTCCATTCCAGCTTTTGATTGCCTCTACCTTTATTAGTGCTTTTTTTGGGAATTTCAGCACATTTTGGGCAGCTTGTTTTGCCTATGTAGTTGATCAGTGTAAAGAAAACAAGCAAAAAACACTTCGAATAGCCATAGTTGACTGCACGGTTGGAATTGTTTCTGGACTAACCGGATTGTCGTCTGGCTATTTTATTAGACAGCTAGGTTTTGTGTGGTCATTTTTAATTATTGCTATAGCTGTTGCTATTAGTTTGGTCTATATTGTGTTTTTTCTTGGAGATTCACTGAAAGAGTCTTCATTGCAGAATGTTAGTATGTCATGTATGGAAAGCTGTAAGAGCCATTGTCAGCGAACATACATGCTTTTTAAAAATGCTACTGGAAGGCAGCGATCTTTGCTCTGTTTGTTACTTTCCACAATGGTCATTTATTTTTTTGTGACAGTTGGCATATCCCCTGTTCTTATCCTTTATGAATTGGGTTCCCCACTCTGCTGGGATGAAGTTCTTATAGGGTATGGATCAGCTTCGGATAGTGTCTCCTTTTTTACTAGTTTCCTTGGAATATGGCTTTTTTCTTATTGCATGGAAGACATTTATATCGCCTTCATTGGAATTTTTACCACCATGGGAGGAATAATTATGACTGCTTTTGCCAAAACCACACTGATGATGTTTCTAGGTGAGTTACAGTTGTAACCTCAGAATTATGTCTTGCTTTTATATAAAGTGAATTCAGTGTTTCTGAAAGAGAACCTTAAATGTAAAACTCTCTATTTAACCTATTCTAGTTTATTAAAGGTAAAAAGCCAAGAGTTAAAAGCCAAATTTGCTGAGAAAAACAAATTTACTGAAAAACCACAATTTTTCACACTTGCCAAAAAAATTGTTTTGAGGGACATTCTTACTGTGAGTCAATTCTTCAAAACAACTACCATTTAAGGGAACATTTCATATAATGCTGCTCCATAGACTAGTTTCAAGAAATATTCAAACGAAAAAAGTATACCCAAAAGATTTATAAGACAAATTTATATTCATTGAATATGTTCAAGAAGAAAAAATTTTTTTTCAGTGTCTTCTGACATTTGTCATACGCAGTTTTAAAAATATTTCTGATATACCTCACCAAAGTAATTTCACAATACAGTAATAGGATACAACCTACGGAGAAAATGCTGTTATAAATTTTACATAAAACCAGATATCAGAAATACTGCTTCCAGGAAATGGAGAGGGCAAGAGGTGCTCTGGGTTTGCTCTGATGGTCCAAAAAAGTGGCTCCCAGACCCCCTCAGGAAGAAATTTTATTTTCATTTTTTTTGAGGTAGGATCTCACTAGGTAAATCAGGTTGGCCTTGAACTCATCGGTGCTCTTTTTGCCTTAGAGCTGGGATTACAGAGGTGCGCCACCACACCCAGCTCAGAAAATTCCTCAAGACAGGTTTTGCAAAAGGAAACCTGTCATTTTGTGATTTGACTGCTGATGAATTGCTGTTTGGCAAATTGGGCTACTTCCTTGACTGCATACCTCGTAACTGTTTTTGTAGGGACTGAATGAAAACCTGCATTGCGAGGGACATTGAAATTGTTAAGTGGGCCTTTGGGAAAAGTTCAGTTACCTATGCTAGGACAAAAGCAGTCAAGAAAACCTAATTAGCAGTCACAGTTTGCTAAATTAGCGGTTACTTTGTCATCAAAACAATAGGCAAGCCAGTTTCAATTGGGAGATGATACAGGTCTGGACCTAAACCTTTCATGAACATTTGTTACTGGTACCAAAATAAGAATCCCACAGTAACTGTGAAATATTCATTGTCTATTTAAATCATTAAGCAGAACTCTAAGTTAATTTGGTCCTCAGAGGCAGTGGGTTAGGATGCTCCTAGGAAATGAAAGGTTGAGACAGTATTTTCCATGTAGAATTCGCCATTAGTGTCCTGAACTGGCCGTATCTGGTTATTTATCCAATCATTTCTCTTTATAGTCAGAGTGCTGCACTTCTTTGTGATTGCACCGCTGTCTGTTTTGCGATCCTTGATGTCAAGAGAGGTGCCTTCTACTGAACAAGGTGAGTTTGATTTCTTTAAGGAATATAGTGAGTTTGCTGACTGAAACTGTGTTATGTTTGATGCTTCAGAATATTCTGCAGCCTCCTGCCCTGCTCTGTTTTCTTGATTGAGTGGAGAGCTGTGAGAAAAAGGTTTGCACTCAGGCAAAGAAGCCCCTTCCCAGAGCCCTTGCTTTAAGGGACAGCTGTGGCCTTTTCTCTGGCTATGGCCCACCACAAGAAAAGAGGAGAGAGGCCTGAGGACCAAGGGGACACATGCCCTGGGGGGGCCCATAACGCTCTCACCTTCTGCCCAGCACTGGCCACGGGGATCTCTGTAGTTCCAGCCCGGATGGCTCTGGGTTCCTGTCCAACGATCCTCATGTGAGGGTCATGTGATCGTGTGTGCTTATGTGATTCTCTTCTGTGAACTATGCCCCGGGGTGGGGGGTGCTCTCTCTGATCCACAGGGGAGAACCACTGGGGCGGGAGAGGGGAGACCCTTCATGGGAAGGTGAGTCTGACCTTGCAGGACCAGGGCATCTGCACCCATGTGTAGATAACTTTCTGAGCAAAATGGAACAGACGTAGAAAAGAATGGGGCTGGGCACAGGCTGGGGACAGAGGACACAGGTCAGCTTTCCCAGGGCCATTACGTCCCTACATGGAATTCCTTTCTTGCTTTTTCTTTTTTTATGAGCAAAGTCTCACTGTGTAGTCTTGGCTGGCCTTGAACTCACAGTGTAGCCCAGGCTGGCCTTGAACTCATGGTCTGCCTGCTGCAGTCTCTTGCATGCTAGGATCGCAGTTGTGTGCTGCCCTATCCAGCTTCTCCAAAGAAGTCTGCCAAGTCTAAGAATTCTACATTTGTGTCTGGATCTTCCAGATTATTACAGAGATCTGTTTCCCACAGTGGAGAAGGACAACATACTTTTTTTAAAAAAGCAGAATACATTTATTGAGAGAAAAAAAACTTCCATCTGAATTAATGGTTCACTAGGCAGCTTTATAACTTTTAAATATAGTTGTTTCTCAGTATCTGAGGAGGATTGGCTTCAGGACCCCTTGCCAACAACTAAAATCCACAGATGCCCAAGTCCCTTAAATAAGAAGGTTAAGGTTCGGGTTAGGCAATTACCCTCCTGCATACTTTGAACACATAAAACAATGTAAACATCACGGAGATAGTTGTTATGCTGTAATTTGGGGAATAATGACAGCTTAAGTACAGCTGAAGCCATCGTAGGCCTATAATTTTTTATTCATGATTGATTGACTCTTCAGAGGAGAAACCCATAGAAACAGGGCCAACTGTACTCAGGCAGTATATGGAGGACTCTAACTATCTTACTTTGGGCCCCACGAATGTTACCACTGGGCCTAAATCAGAGTCATATCAGGATCCTATTGAGCTGGCTCAAATCAAGAGACTTCTACAAAGGGCAGAATAGAGCGTGGACAGTGTGGAGATCAGCAAGGTGCTCAAATTGGGACGCAGAGGAGAAATACCAGCCTCCGTCCCTTTGACCAAGCTTGACAGGAAGTTGGGCGAGGGAGGAAGTCCAAGTCCTACAATCCAGGAAGCGAACCTCCAAGCACACAACAGGGCATAGGAGATCAGACAACTGGGATGGGCAGGAAATAATCAGCACAGAAAGAAGGCAGAATTAAATTTCTGATTAGAACTACTGGTTAGGTATTAGTATATGGTGGCCTCGTTCTGTATCATGTGAATGCTGTTAGATTTAGGTGCTTTTGTTTGCTTCGTATCGTAGCCTGGTGCAAAGATCATTTGGTTATTTATGTATAACTCATAAGTATACTTTTGTATGCATGCTAGATTAGTCAACACTGAGAAAACAGTAATTTCAGATATTTTAAAGTATATTTCTTGGTTCTTTTTCATGCATAAGCTATAGTTGTATATGCACACAACTGTTACAGAGTATGTGGTAATGATTACCGTGTAACCATTTTGGAATGTAAATGTTTGTATGTGTATTCATAAAAGTGGACCCACTTCCTTGGATGATGCAATAGTTTCTTAGAAACGACACCAGTAGCTCACAAAAGACAAGATAGAAATATTTCATTTAAATACTTCATTATACATTCATCCTTTGAAAGCTACATGTGTAGTTTGGTGAGAGAGGATTTGCCTAACTCAAACACCCAGCACTGAAAAAACAAAAATCTGGAGAGTTCATTGTTTAAAATTTTTTTTCTGCTCCAGAGGATACAATAAAGAAAGCACACAGAATTAGAGAAAATATTTGCAAATCATAGGTCTGAGAGGAAACTTGTATACAACATATATAAAAATCCTTTAAAAATCAAATAGAAAATGACAACTCAGTTTAAAAAATGAGCAAAGAATTTGAGAAGAAGATATACAAATAAATGGCCAATAAACACCTGAAAAGTCTTCTAGACATAAGGGAAATGCTAATGAAAACCGTGATGAAGACCACAAAGATGGCCAAAATAAAACAGTCTGTAAGAAGACACCCTCATACACTTGTAGCTGGAATGTAGAATGGTGCATCCAGTTTGCAAATCAGTTTTGTAGCCCTTCAGCAAGTTAGAGTACCTTATGGGCCAGAGAAATGAAATTATATGTCCACATAAAATCTTGTATACCAGTGTTGATGACAGCAATATTCACAATAGCCAAATGGTGGAAAGAGTGCAAGCAATGAATACAAAAATGTGGTGTATATGTCAATGGTCACTTATTCGCCTTTAAAAAGAAATGGTTTTTTGAAACACACTGTGACAAGAATGAACACTAAATGAAAGAAACTAGTCACAAATGCCACATATTAGCATCTGAATTTGATTCCACTGATGGGAAATGTCCAGAGTAGGCAAATCTGTAGGACAGAAATTGGATTAGAGCTTTCCTGGGCAGGGGAGAGGAAGAGTAACTGCTAATGGACATAGAGTTTCTTTGTGAGGTGATGAAAATATTACACAGTGGTGATAGCTGCCC
This sequence comes from Cavia porcellus, assembly GCF_034190915.1. Classification (NCBI taxonomy): domain Eukaryota; kingdom Metazoa; phylum Chordata; class Mammalia; order Rodentia; family Caviidae; genus Cavia; species Cavia porcellus. Next base: position 35,448,559 of record NW_026947504.1, on the reverse strand, counting down.
AACTCTGTGAATACACTGAGAGCTACTCAGTTACGCACTTTTTGAGTTTTGGATTTTGTGAATTCTATCTCAATAAAGTTGTCAGGAAACAATGACCTGCTTTGACTTTAAACTTAAAGTAGACTTGTCAAGATGTGTAGTTTCTTTTTGTTTATATTTGGTTTAGTTTAAAAGATCTCAAATTGTTAAATATAGTAACATTTAAAAATTCTTAGTTTATACATTTGGCATTTCGTACTATGAATTACAGTAACTTTGAGAACTGACTCCATTATTCTAGAATAATGTAATTAGTTGTCCTTAACTATCAGCTAAGAATTACAATGGAGAGTGTCAAAATTTCCATGATTGAGAGTGCTCCTACTTTCATTATTTTTTAGAAATGGCCATTTTTATAAAAATGTTATGCATTTTCTAATAGTCAGAAGAAAGAGGAAACTGCAGTTTTTAACTGCCTTTCATTATGTCTGTTAAGAAAGATAGGGGATAGGAGAGGGGGTTAGTGCACCCCACACACCCACACACACCCACAAGGTAGGAAAGTGGAGCTCTGGTCGTGATTTTAAAATCCCTGTGCCCAATATGGAAGTGAAACTCATGGGTGAAACCACCTAGACTATTTTGCCTTGCTTGTGAACTCCTAAACGCCTTGTGATTACAAAGAAGAACACCCTAAAACAGACGTTTTAAATTCTGTTGTTTCTTATGTTTTTAAATTCTGGTTGAATTTTTTGAAAGTTTAGAAAGTAAATTGGTTTGCACTTATGTAATCTTACCTCTGTAACTGCTGAACAAGTTGAACTGCTCAGAGTTTATCAGTAAGCTAAAGCTACTTCATAATAGTAAATGTGTCTGACAGATGGTGCCCTGTCTGACCTGCTTTCCATCAAGAATGGATTAAAGCCCTTACATAATACAACCAGCCCTCTGCGGTCTGTCCTCCGTAACACAGCACATAGCTGGCTGCAATAGGGATCACAAATAAGAGAAAATAATATTGTGGCAGGCAACTAGAAGAACTTTCCTCCAGTGAGGCTGACTTCATATATTACCATAAGTTATGGAGACAGTCTCTGTACTAAGCAATGATTGATAAGTATGGTCCTGAGTTAAGCTTTTTGCTCATTTTTTGACAAATATTTATTAACTGGGTGTCATGTATCAGGATAGCTGGGCCCTGGGACATAATAGCAATCAAGATAGATGTGATAGAACTTTGATAGAACATTGATAGAACTTTCTTTAGTCAGAAGACCATACAATATTTTGCAGAGATTTATGTTTTATGAATGCATGTGCAATCGTTCAATGAGGAATTTGAAGCAGTTCATGAAGATATATACAGTATAACTGAATGGAAACGTTTTAATGGGAAAAAAATCAATGCACCGTCTAAAGACTAAAGTTTTCCTTTAGGAAAACTAGGAGATAGGCCTGAGAAGTGTAATCTAGTTATGAAAAGAATCCGTAAGCTTGACCTCTTATTCCTGTCAATTCGAGCAGACAATTATTTACATGACTTGCATTGTCCAAAAATAAGCGGCAGTTTGTGGAGAAGTAAGTTTGTCAAAATAGCTGGTTAACAAGCACAATCACAATCATCTGATGATAAAGTTTGCAGGAAGGAGAAACCGCCTGGGACCTGAGACTGAGGAAGGAAATTATGTTGGTCTGGATGAAAATGGTCACAAAGTTTTATACTTAGTGATGCAAACTCTTTAGAGTCGGATTCTAGGGTTCTGACAAGACATCCCAAACAAGAGGTAGGTGAGACACAAAACCACATTTTAAAGAACCACTCTGTGGCATAAACTTCCACTACAGTCTTTGGGTAATTATAACACATGCAAAAGGCTAGCAGTGATGACATTTTTTGGTGGCTTTGGATGGATGAATGAAACTCAAGTTGTAGAATGCACGATAAAAATTTTGTCTCTGCCCTGCTACATTCACGCTTGCCATAACCAAGGAGCAAAGAGAAAGGACCTTTTGGCTTTCTGAAAGAACTTAGGGAGTCTGCCTGTCACACAGTGGCACAGGGAACAGAGGGGCATAGAGAGATGGCATCCTAAAGTGCAGGGCTTAGCCTTAAGTTGGAGTACAAATGGCTTAGCCTTAAGTTGGAGCAGGAAGAAGACACTGGAGATCCAAACAGGTCAGCTACTAGTACCTTTTTAGCTTTGACCGAGGGACACTGGAACTCAGCTCTCAGTTTTCAGCATCTCTGGCATCAAGTCCAAGGAGAGCTCTTTGCCTCAGGTTCTCCATCTACAAAATGGGTCACTGACTTTTCCAGGATTTTGACAGAATAGTTTTCCTTCACCAAGCTGTGCCCCATGTTGGCTCTTTTTTAAAAACTGATTGAATTAACATATTTGTTTCTTCTTTTGGAATTCAGTCTTTTCTGTTTTCCTCTCTACTACTCCAAACAGGTACTCTGTTCGCTTGTATTGCATTCCTAGAGACGCTTGGTGGAGTCATTGCAATGTCTGCATTTAATGGAATTTATTCAGTCACTGTTGCTTGGTATCCTGGCTTCGTTTTTTTGCTGTCTGCTGGTATATTACTCATTCCAGTGATCAACCTATGGTACGTAATTATTTTTAGTAATTTTTTCAAAAAGCAGCCAGGTTAAGTGAATTCCCCAACTTTCCCAGTAAAATTACATAGATCTGTTGGAATTCTGCCTCAGACTGCTCTTCTCCAAAAGTTTTGGACATGAAAACATGTCAGAAATTCTAGAGATGTAGAAAGAGAGAGATAGCAGAATGGTTAACCAGACTAACAGGAAGAAAGGTTGGGTTAGAGACCTTGGTATGATGCCTTTTGTTTTTATTTTATTTTGTGGTACTGGGGATTGGCCCGGAACACCCCTTTCCCTTTATTTTGCATTTTGCAAGTCTCACTAAGTTGCCTAGGCTGCACTTGATCTGGCAATCCTCCTGCCTCAGCCTCCCAGAGTAGTAATGTGATACTTATGTGTCTTTATAAACACTGGTTAAATTTTTTATCTTACAATAGAGGTACAGATATTCAAATTATGATTTCCCTGAATATCACATCTCCTGATGGGCAAAGGTTGCTCTAGTAAGATTTATTGAATATGATTCCTAATAAGTGACAAAGCAGATGAGCACCCAAGTGATTATATCTGCGGGGCCACAGTGGTGAGCTTAGCACTCTTTAACTCCTTTGTGCTGCCCTTTGTCCCCTGCGTGAGGCTGGTAGCAGGGTGTGGTGGGGAGAGGGGAAGGAAGGAAAAGGTTCCTAAGGCGTGGGCCTTCTCCACTCCCCAGTGCTTTGGGGTGAGGCTGCAAGTCAGGGAGAACTCCAGCGCCAGCGCTCAGTGTCCGTGAAGTTGGTCCAGCTCCTCCTCGCAGCAGGCCCTCCTCAGTGGACACTGTCCCTGCTGAATCTCACAGGGTACCTAGGTCTGTGTCAGGCAAGGTACCGCGTACAATAGCATTTTCAGTTCCTCTAATTTTAACAAGACGTGATTTTTACTAGGTGTCTATTTTGCGTTTTTGTTGTTGGTTCGCTTTGTTTTGTTTTTGTTTTGAGACAAAGTCTCGCTATGGGGTTCAGACTAGCTTTGTACCCACAAGGTAACCCAAACCCGCAGTGATCCTCTTGACTCAGCCTCCCCAGTGCTGGGGTTACAGCCCTGTGCTACCACACCTGGCACTCGGTGTCTTTTTAAAAAGAGATCATTTGCCTATTGAATTAGCAAAATTATAACTTCATGCTGCGCTGGTGATCACGTGGTAAGGCAGTCTGTCTCCTAAATTAGTAGTAGCATTATTCGATTCTATTATAAAGCAAGTTGCAAGCATGTGCTAGAAACTTTGTTTGAAGAACTACATAGGATGGATCCAGTGATTCCTTTTAAAAAGCTATGATAAGAAAATAACCAGGAGTATTTAAAAAACTGACATAAACGAAAGCTTATTTCAACAAAAGATTGTAAGTCATCAAAATGTTCAAGAGTAAGGGAATGTTTAAATCAGTGTGACAGCCATACCCTGAAAAGTAATCTAGGAATGCTTCCATGGAGATAGATTAGTGGGGTAATTTTTCATGATTATATGCATGTTGGTATAAATAAATGTATAAAAAGGTGGTTATCCTCTTAATAAGTGTAGATGGGCATCTGAGTTTTTAACTCTATTTTGCTCAGTATTTTTTAAATCAAAATTTCCTGGCGTCTTATTTCCAAATGTCCTTGTTCCCTAGCTCCAATTATTGAACCGGAACTTCAGGAATAGCTTTAGGTGTAAGATTCTATAGCGACTCCACAGAGGGAATAGTGGGGTGTATGCATATCTGAAGGGTCTAGAACAGAAAAACCTCATGCAGATGTTTTATAATATTGAAAATGTTCAGAATGAGTCAATTGAACTCAAAATGCCAGGATGCTCCTGTTATATTTAATTTGAATAATTTATGAGAAGCCCAGAACCATGGAAAAGATGGTGCACAGAGGACTTATTGATGCATTGGTTTAATCTCCACTTCACAACGTCTTGTTTTGCTTTTCCAGTGCTGCCAAGTGTATCAGCTGCAAACAGGGCAGCTACACGGCTCTTGCACAGAAAGAGCCCAGAGAAGACACTGCAGACAGCTGACTGGGAACCTCCTGGGACACACAGTACTTCCTGAGGACTACACATAAACTGGAATCAGTGCTTCGTTAATGATTCGTGTTGGCATTGTCCTCCTTTCCCCTAGACAGAACAGAATCAGAGCCTGGCTTTCACTCCTTCCAGTGCTTTGGCACTGTGAGGACTTTTGTGCTTACCCCGCAGTATGTTTACAATACACCAAGAAACAAATCTAAGAAAACTTCTTAGGCTTGGACTTAAAGACTTAGACTTGGACTGAAACTAAAAAGTACAAAGAGGGATTAAGAAACTTTAATAAGGTCAAAAGTAATAATCTCACTGACCCACTCCAGTCTCTCTGCAGGGAAACCAGGGAGAACTCCTTTACCTCACCTGCAAAACGGGTTTCTGACCACTGTCAGGGCATTCGAAAGTATAATGAAAACTGACTGGTATAAAAATAATGATTTAAGTTTCAGGTATTTATAATATGATTTCACCTATCCTTGAGGAATGCTTTGATTAAGCCCATCAAGGTACTAATGACAGTCATATCTCTTAATAGATAAAATCCTTAAAAGAGAAGCACTTTAAAGAATAAACACTTCCTAATTTGTTTCATCAGGGTCAAGCCCAGTATTTTTATATGTAACAGGTGATTAAGAAAAAATATTATAAATAAAACTGCCTTAAGGAAAATTTAAAACTCTACCAACATGCTTCTTTTTATTCAGCGTTGTAAAATAAAAGTTAAATATACCTACTAGGAACATTATTTCTATCATTCGAGAAGTGTATTTCTATTTCTGCAAGGATCATCATAGCCTGCACTGCATCCAAAACCTTTCCTTTCTCTCTGCTCTCATCCTACCTTCAGTTTTGTTTTTCATAATTTTGCTTATCTGTGATCAACTAAAATCCAAAAATATCAATATAGTCTTAATTCTAAAGAGAGCAGCTACATTTACATGACTTTTATAATAGTATATTACAATTATTCTACTTAATGAACCTTATACTTTGCCTAATGTATAAATTGAACTTTTTTATAGGTATATATGTCTAGTACTGTCTGCAGTTCAAGGGCTCCACTGGTGGTCCTCGAATGTATCCCTTGGATAAAAGGGGATTACTGTATCACTAGAGTGTCACAACCCTGATTCAACACCAAACTAGAACTCTAGTCATAAAACATGAGAACGAAATAAAAACCATGCAGATGGGGAAGGAAAAAGTAAAGCTGCTTAATCTGCATATATGGACAGGAAATTCTAAGAAATCTATTAACGGCATACGAGGAAACACCCAAACACTGAGGCCATGAGAAAGAGCAGATTTAATTTCGTGGCAGTACAACAGGCTGAAAACAGGGTGACACTGGCAAATATCTGGAGGGGTGGCTAAGTATATAAAAGGTTGGGGATTGGAGGTCTTACTCTCAAGGAATCCGGGTGAAATGTTTGAGGTCAAAGCAGCAAGGATGACTGTAAGATTTAGTCAGGATAGAGAGCAGAAAAAGGAGAAAAGAGGCCTTTATTGCGGGCACGGGAGGGTTGCAGAAGAGACACAGGAAGCCTCTGGGGAGAACAAAAAAGTAGGAGTATTTCATCAGGTCTGACTGGGGGACGAGTTTGGGACACATCAGCAGCTGATTTGAAGGAGCAGCTGCATATGCAAAACAGGAAATGGAAAGATTTATTGGGGGCTGGGAATGGAGCGCTTGGGTGGTTGTGGAGTCTAGGGATCGAACAGGTGTGCACCAGGAAAAATGTGGGAGGTTTATTTCTGGAACTAGAAGGAGAATGCAGAAGTTACTCATGGAGAGGTAAGTTGCTTCACTGGGCCGGATAACAAGTTGAGCAGATGTCATGTAGAGATAGCTAAGTCCCAGGCTGGCAGAACCTATCAATGACCAGCACAGGTGTGCACATAAAGCTGGGTCTGTGGTGTCAGGGAAACTGCAGGTCTTGTCCTAAATTTCTTTATGGCAACCAGTTCTATTTGTAGAGGGCACTATCTTTATTGGGAAGGTGTTTCTCAGGTCAGGCCTGCCACCTTCATTTAAAAAAAATAGAAACAATACACCTAATAAAATAAATGCAGAAAAGTCACAGAAAACAAAAGCCAACATACAGAAATCTTTTATATTTTAATATACCAACAAAAATGACTAAAAATTATAACAATAGCATCAAAAACATAAAACACAAAGTAAACATGTAACAAAATCTGTGCAAGACCTGTGTACACTGAAATATGTATACACAAAAAATTTAAAAGAGAGTATGGGAGAAATTAAGATCTAAAGAAATGGAAAATGTCTTAGTTACTTTTCACTCGGCTTGCTGAGACAAAATACTTGAAGCCCAAAGTGAAGGAAGGAAAGGTTTATTTCTTAGAATTTTGGAGGTTTCAGTCCATACTCAGTTGGCTCTGAGTGGCAGAATGGCACAGCTGGGCAAGCAAGGCGGAAACCCACAAGAGACAGACACCTCCCACCCTTACATCACATCCTGGCTCCACTCCTGGGCGGGTGAAACACTCACATCACCAATCCGAGCACTAGACAATGAACCAATCACAAATACTAGATTTGGTCCAGTCCATAATTCATGAAGCTTGGAGGCCACTGACATAAACCATGACAGAAAGATATAACATCATCATGAATAAGAAGGTTCAACAGTGTTAAGATATTTAAGTTAATACAAAACTTCTAGAAGAAAACATAATAGAAAAATTTTTAATCTTGGGCTAGGAAAAAATGTTAAATGGAACCCCAAAGATATAAAACACATATATAAGGAGACATTAGATTTTACTGCAAATAGAAATTTTGGCATTTGAAATACACACTTAAGAAAATGAAAAGGCAAACCAAGACTCCAGAAATATTTGTAGTCATGTATCTGACAGATGCTAACTCTATTCAGAATATATAGATGACTTTTACAATTCAGTGAGACAAACTAATTTAGAGCAGCATGGGGTTGGAGGAACTGGAGGAAAGTTATTAAAAAGACATGGTAATTTCTAGCATTCAGGAGGCCAAGGCAGAAAGATCTTTGCAAGTTCAAGGCCAGCCTGGGCTACAAAGTAAGCTCAAGGCCAGACCTTGAACATAGTGAGACCCTGTTTAAAAAAGACAAAAATAAATAAAATATGGTAATATTCAAACATTAGTCATTAAGGAAATGCAAATTAAAACCATAATGAGACCCCACCACATGCTTACCATAATGTCTAAAGTTAAAATATGACAACCCTAAATGCTGCTAGCAATTCAAGCACATTGAACAATGCTACACTTACTATAACTCAGCAATTCCACTCCTAGATCATTTGCCTGAGACAGATGAAAACACATCCCTACAGAGGCTTGTAAGTAAATGATTTTATACTAGCCAAAAACTGGAAGTGTCCCAAATGTCCTTCAATAGATGACCTGATAAAATATGGTAGATATCTATAATAGAATGCTACTAAGATACAAAAAAGAACAAACTACTGATGTAGTCAATGTAGATGTAAAAATTTAAAAACATATCAAGCAAAAGAAATAAGACCCCAAAATACATACCATATGATCCTGTTTATATGAGATTCTCAAAACAAAACGGTGGTGAGTGTCAGAAAGCAGGTAAGAGGCTGTTCTTGGTGTGGAGTAGAGCGGACAGTGAAAAGGTAAGAATTGTTGGGGATGGGCACAGTCTTATTTTAATTGGGATGGTGGTCCTACAGTTGGGTACATTTGTGTAAACGATGAACTGTATACAATGAGAATATTGTCTTGCGTAAAGTAAACCTCAATAAAATTAAATTTAAAAGATGATATTGGTGTTTTTGGGGAAAACAGCAAATGAAGAAGGCATTTATGTAATTCCTGTCTTTCAAGCTGGTTTCTTTCTTCTACACCTGTGGTTGCTGGGGTGTGTCGCCTGAGTTACTGGTCTCATCTTAATAACTCATTAGAAACATACATTCTCAGGTTTTAACTCCATCACAAGCTCCAGGGGTGTGGTAGGGCAACCTTGTGTTTTGAAAAACCTTCATGTGATTCTTTCTGCGGTGTATGCACAGAAGTTTGGGAGTCTCTCCTATGCTGAGGACCTCTGGGATCTCAGCTTCGTGCAGCATGAGCCTGTGTAGTTCCCTACTATGAAGAGTGAGCCAGGCAGAAAGACGCTGCACTACTGACTGGGACCGAGCTCGAGGAAGACATCGTGACTTTGCGTGACTCCTGAAAAGACATGGTAAGTCCCTACTGCCGAATTTGTGGACTTCTTGAAAAAAATATCCTTGGTGTATGCATGAGGATGTAATGGATGTATTTCATAGTGTTTATTCCATTTTCTCTAAGTTTCAAATTTTTAAAATAAAAAGTTGTTTAAAAAAATCTTAACTTCTGAAAGATTTCTATATAGTACAGAAAACAAATGAAAAAGGCTGATTTTTTAGTTTTGGGTTAAAATCAATTCATCTCTTCAAAAATAAGTAAGAATAGACAAAGTTAAAGCAGAATTCTCTCTGATCTCCTACTGACCCAAGCCTCATCCTTGATGTGACCTCATTTTTGGTTTAATTGTCAAAATTTAATTAATATGTATTTTGTGTACTTGAAAAAACATATCCAATGTAGGTCCCAGCAGAAGTTTACACACCACACAATCATTTGCTTTCATCAGACCGTCTTTAACATTCTTAGTTTTCTTTTTGTGTTGTTATTTTTGTTTTTTTGAGATAGGGCCTTGAACTATGTAGTTCAGGCTGGCCTTGAACTCACTATGTGACCTAGGCTGGCACTGAACTTGTGTTGAACCTTCTGCCTCAAGTCTCCCAAGTGCTGGGATTAAAGGCCTGTGCCACCAGCCAATTGTCTTTCAGATTCTTGAATGTGTGCACTTGAAGAGATGCCGAAGTGTAGGTGAGCAAGGGGCTGGGTTTGGCTAACCTCCTAAAGAGAATACCCACAGCAGAGTAAAAATAATGAAAAATATATACCTCAAGGACAGAGGAAGGAGTGTGGAGACCACATCATGGTATGCCAGTTTGTGTGTCAAGCCAACACTTCCAGAAGGCAAAATCCACTTTGTACTCACACATATTAAAAAATTGAATATGGCATTGGATTGCATCCCCTTTGGACTTGCTCTCTGCTAATCATTTAAGGTTAGTAAATTTTAATCAAGCGCTGATATTGTGGTAAGCTTGGAACTTCCAACTCGCCTCCAAGAAAAGGAGACAGACCAGACATTAAGCTAATAATTAATCACTGCTACATGAACAGGCTTCTGTAAAACTTCCTGAAAGACGGATTTCAGATCTTCAGGTTGGTGACCATGTGGAAGGAAGCTGTGTTCAGGGAGGATGGACGCCCCAAGCTTTTCTTCTGTCACCTCCATGTGGTTACCCAGCTATCTTTTGAAATGCCCTTTATAATACACAGGTAAACATATTCTTAGTTCTAACTTAGTTCTTAGCTATCCTAACAAATTACTGAGCCCATGCAAGGAGGTTGTAGGTACCTCACTTAGAGCAAATCTGTTGGAAGCACATTTTACCATCTGGGACCTGGGACTTGCTAAACTGTAGGATCTGACTCCAATGCCAGATAAAGTCAGAAACAAACTAAATCATACAACACTGATTCTTGTATAGAGAAAATCTGAGTCATCTGGTGTCAGAAGTATCCAGTGAGCCTGACTACAGTGTAGGAATCATCCAGGTTCTCATTAGATCAGGCACCAACCTGGGAACAGACTGAACACAGACTGAACACAGCAGATCCTGAACACAGACTGCTATTCCAGAAAAGCAGTGGCAAGTAAAGTACTAATTCTTTAGTAAAAATCATGGTACTTCACAGGAAAATGCCCGATTGAAGAGTCTGGAAGTAATTCTGAGGAATCTGCAACTGACTTTTTTTGTCCTTTTGAGCAGGGTCTCTCTAGGCAGTTCAGGTTGGTCTTGAGCTCACCCTGGAGCCCAGGCTGGGCTTGAACTCCTTACTATCCTCCTGCCTCAGCATCCAGGGCTGGAATTAAAGGTGTGAGCCACCTGGTACCAGGATTGAACTCACAACCTTGTGCTTGGCAGTCAGGCACTTACGCCACTGAGCTAAATCCCCAGCCCTGCAACTGACTTTTGAAGGAACCCAAACAACTTCCCAGGCAACACTATAGACAGCAGGCTGAGAAACAGCAGTATAGCATTGCAGGACACCTAAAGAGTAAACTAATGGATGTTCCTAGTACAAAGGCAAAGCAAGCTAAAAAGGAGACAAATCATGTAAATCAAACATTCTCAACTCTGGAGAACTTTCCAAAAATATACTTCCTGGAATCCAGGGCTAATCCTATTGAAATTTCTGATTCAGATCCTGACATTAAAATGTCCTCAAAAGATTCCCAGTTGATTTTCACATGCATCAAAAGATGAGGCCTACTGGTATAAATACAAAGAAAGTAAAAGAGGAGAAACAAAAAGTTCACCAGAAAGTTAAGTATTACTCAACACTACCAAATTTAAACTGATTTTCCATTTAAACTATACTTGTTAATTTCATAGTACCCCCTACTGGTCAGGAAAGGAACCTATTAAAATATTCTCAGATACAAGGCACAGAAATCTCCAACTAGTTTAAAGTACAGTACATCTAAAAACAACGAGTTTTTGTGTTTTCTCATTTAAGTATAATGTGGGTTAACAAATACTGTATTGACAAAGCCAATGTCAAGTTGAATCACAATAGAGTAGAAGAGATTTTCTTTTTAAATAACATTTGACTTATTCCAAGGTTCAACAAACTTGGCAATCCTGACATTTTGAACTGAGTAATTCTTTGGTGTAGGGAGCAAACTGTACATGTAGATCTATAATATTCATGATTAATATTTTAAGATGTAAAGGCTACTGTGTTAGTATAGATTATGAGTTTTTAAAGTCATTTTCCTGTAGTGTCTTCTCTTTGCTGCTGTGACCACACATCGATGCCTGTACACTGCAGGGTGCTCAGCTGTATTCCTGGTTTCTACCCACTAGATGACAGCAGTAGCCCACCTCTGAAGTGTGAATACCCACAATGTCCCCAGACACTGTCAAATGGTACAAATCAAAACTTACCTAATAAATACCTACCTTAAAACTCAAAATCAAAATACATTTCAGAAGTAGTGGAAGATGATCCATTTATTAATGTTTTAAGAAATCTGTAATTTTTATACACCAGATTCATAAATACAGGAAAAAATAATCATGGTAAACATTCATTTAAATAACTATGGAATTCATTTATGGATGTATTATATATATGAATAGTTGAATAATTAAAAAAATTGAAGTATCTTGTGATATGCAAATCAGGAATAAAGTGAGTTTAACAGTATTGCCTGGGAAGCAATTAAGTACATATTAAGTCTATGAAATACAACCATTAAATCTATACCTGCTGGTGGCTTTCACTTCAAAGACAAGACCAAAATCAAAGCCTCTGAACTTTTCAACCTGACAGGACCAATATAGAGCTATAATTGTATATAGCATGAATATAGCAAATAGTATTCTAACAATCTACACCAAAACACAACAAACGTCTACTATCTCAATTTTAAGTGTTGTCACTTATCAGTTACAGTGACACTTTGGTTTATAAACTTGTTTTACAATTTTGGGGAAGATGGCTGTGGTTATGTTTGTCACATGACAGAGTTTGCAAACAGAAGCAAAATTAGCTGAATGTTTCTGTTTGCAAACAGAAGCATTCAGGAACTGTAGTGTTTCTGTATACATGTTTATTCCAAAAAATGTTACCATGAAGCATATAGGCTCAAACGCCCGTAATAGTCATTTATAATCAAACTGATGGACTATCTAGATAGTAGGTTGAACTGAACCTATGGGAAATTCTCTAATATTAACTCGAAATACTTTTTGAAAGACACAGAAGGCCACTGTTTTGCTACAAATTAGGAGCTTTAAAATCATCTCCCTATAGTGCTTTCAACTGTTGCAGAGCCACAAATCAAAAACTCAAATAACTTCAAGTCATCACTGATATTAGGCAAAAATTCTTATGTCAGCACTTTTAATGTCATATACATCAAATTACAACAACAGACAACTACAGCAAGTTTCGGCCCCTCTGGTTCACGAACAGCACACACATCACAGTAAGCCAAGTTTATATTCCACCATCAAGTGTGGTTCCCCCATGAGCTCACTTTGTGATGGATCTGAAAACAAAGGAAAAACATGTTAGAAGATTCTCAAAAGAAAAGATAATTAAATGATTCCACTTACATGAAAATCTACAACAGTGAAAAGTGACAGACAGCAGAATGGTTGGCTGGGGGAGAGCTGGGCTGACTGCAATGGCACCAAGGAAGGCTTTCTCGATCTTGATTGAGAGAACAGACTGAAAAGGTTTTTCACAGTTCTGAAGTTTTCCAACGGTTTCTCAGATGACTCTGGGAACAATCTTAATCTAAACTGCAAAAATGCTATATCTGGGGGCTGGGGATTTAGCTCAGCAGCATAAGCGCCTGCCTTGCAAGCAGGCAGTTTTGAGTTCTATCCCTGGTACCGATAAAAAGGAAAAAGACCAAAAAAAAATTATAAAAAGTGCTGTATCTGTGTAGTTGTCCACTCTGTTGCATACACAGAAACATAAATCAGAACTCCAGAGTAAGAAACTGTCAAGATTTTCCCTCCCTCATGCTTATAGCCATATAAAGTCTTACTTTAACTGGATAACACACCTAAGTTTTCAGAATCATTATCAATAGAAAGTTCCCTGAAGCCTTTGCTTTCTCAACACTCGTCTAGAAACAAAACCAAATGAATTTGTAAAACTGAATCTATATTACAAAAGTGACTGCTGAGAGTAATAGTGCAGTATAGCATCTCTATATGCTTCCTGTCTAGATCTCATAAGAGAAAAGAAATCACTGTCACAACAGTTCAGCAGCTGATAGACTCCACATCTATCACTCCACTCAGTAGCCTGAACAACAACTGATAGTGCCATAATTATTAGTAATAAAATGCTTTATATGTAACAGGCATCCAGAACTAAAGATGCTCGCTCACATAAGTACAAAGAATAAGCACAGACATAGAGGCACTGCTTTGTTAACATGCAAGAAAAAAAATGAGATCCATCAATACACACACACACACAAAGACATGCAGTATGATACTAATTGTGCTAAAAAACACACAAAGCAGTGCTAAATGTTTTCTAACTGTACATATTTGCACAAAAGACACAAGAAAGAAGTCTGCAACATCACATAGCAGGTAACGAAGGAACAGGGGGAGAAATGGGAATAAGGCTGTCATGAGGGGCTGAGTTTTAGTGGTGAAGTTACATTTTATGGCAGAGACTATATTTATTTAACTACAACCCTTTTAAACTCTACTCTTTAAGCTTCTGACTTTCTTTATAAAGAATGAGTTACCAAATATACCAGTACAGTCCACCACAGCAAGGTATGCAGACTGCAGGTCTAGTTATCAGCTATGCCCCAAGCTCACTGTGACACGGAGGGTGGACCAAGTCCCTTTGTGAATTTCACTTTATTTATCCTAAATAAAAGGACTGGAGTGAGTGAAAAGCACCTTCCAGCACAAGGAAAAAAGTCTATTTGTGATTTTCCTCGTGTCCTCTTCCCCAGATGTGCAGCATTTTCTTGGCCAAGCACTTTAGGGTTAGTAAAGAAGAACAAGCAAAAACTATCATCCCTAATAATTTATACAGGGCTCAGACACTAAGGGAAAACTACTCAAGTGCAGTTGTGGCAGCTCCAAAATTCTTCCACCCACGTGCGATCTTTCTAGCTAATAATCTGCCTTTCAGAGATACAAGGAATAAATAACAAAAGATACTCTCAACGTGAAATGGTGTCACATCACATTTCTGCTAAAACCATTTAAGGACATTTTAAATAAACTCCAGACCTCACTTTGTGGTCTAAGGCTCTGGTTTATCTGCTTTCTGTGTAGCTTTCCAACCTCATCTTATTCCGCTCTACTTTGCTCAGAATACTTTAGCCATAAGACACTTCTTAAAATGCTCTCCTCTGTGCTGGAAAACAATGCTCTCACAATTCTACAACTTCTGGGAGCAGAAACACTGGTTTTGCTCTAGACCGTCTGTTCAAGACTGTTTCTTTTTATTAATGTTTTAAAAACTTTCACTTTAACATGTAATACAATTCCAATTTTCAGGAACACTGCACAAAAAAATAAACATATTTAGTACAAAAATGTATTAACTTTAACCCCCTTTACTCATCAGCCCCAAAACCCCCATGAGCTGCCTTCCATCTGGATGCAGAAACATGCTGACCAGCCCCACAAATCAGTTTTACCTACAGGAATCAAGGCTGTTTCTAAAGTGAACAGCCCCTGGAGACAGGAACACAGGACAGACATTTTACTGCCCATCATAAAATTTAAGTCCCTTGAACAAAGAACTCTTTCCTGAAACAAAATATACCATACATCCGTGTGGCACCTAATCCTCTTCTTGAGGTGTCTTATAGGAAAAGGGGCTCATGGAACCAATGGAAATGTTGGTACTCTCTAGCTATTAAGACTGCCATGAGTGGTAAAAAGTCTTCTGTCTCCAGGAATCTTGTATCTTCTAACAGCATCCATGAAACCATGGCTGGCTAACTTATTACCTAGAAAGGAGGGTACGATTTCTAACCTTCAGGGCTCTTTAGGTCTTAGTTTATAGACAATGACGAATCAAGTCTTCCTTCCATTTTTACCTATAACAATTCACGCAAATTTCAGGAATCAACTAATATGTATCATATTCTCAGAGGCACCTACATTCCCTCATCTAATGTCTTTTTATTCCTCCACATTATCACAATTTGGTTTTTTCTGTTTAATGTTTGCCTCTACCACTAGAAAGATGTTTATTTTGATTACCACTGTATATTCAGAACCTAACCCAGTGCTTAACACATAATATGTGACTGAATAAATGCTCAAAAGCTTTCTCCTTTCTCTAGCCAGCATTACAAAAGCATCCATGCATTTATTTATCTTTAAATAAATGCATTTTTACAACTAAATAAAAGCTAAGAATGTATAGGCCTGAATAGCATCCTACTTCTTTTAAATGACCTGGGAATCTCAGATTTCCCTACATCTGAGATGTCCCCTTAGGAAGACTCCAAAGGAGGTCTGCTAGACTCCACTGTGCACAGCAGTCCTCATTGGACACTAGCAGCCAAGCGAAACTGTAAGACTTAATCCTGCTGGGTTTCTGTGTTTCTCCTGCATTGCTGTGCTCGACAAGCAGAGGCAGTGCTGCCCCGGACTGTACCTGTTTATCCTCCTTGGTCCAGAAATCACGAGAGAATGCTGCATGCATTGATTTACTTAAAAGTCATTTTCCTTGTGTGTGATACAATTACTGAGGGAATTCTGTTAAGAATGACAGGATTCTCTTTCTTACGCATCACTTATAGTAGCTCAAAACTCATTTTGAGAGGGCTATTTTTTTTTTAAAAGATCACTTTAATCTTATTGTTTCCAGTCATTTTAAAAATTTGTCCCACAAATACTATGAACAGTAGAAGAGTTATTTTGTAAGTCACTCTAGGAATGGTGTAGCAGACTGCTACAGCTCAGACTTGATGCTCAGGATATGGACTCAATGGCTACTCTAACTTGAATAAAAGGTTTATATCTCAGAACTGCTCATACAAAATGTTCAGTTTTAAAAAGAGTTAAGGGACAGTTATTTTCATCAAGTTTCTCCAGACCTCTGTCAATAAAGAGCAAGCGAGTTCAATTGGCTGTAAGCGCCACAGGATAGGGTTCTGTTTTGCTTGGTAAAAAGGTGCTGAGTGACACTCACCATTGAGAATATCTTCAAATCCGATAGTCTCCTCATTACCCCTCAAAATATCCAGTGCAAGGTTTGAGCTTGAAAGAAATGGAAGACGCTGAACCTTTGAGAAAGAGAAAAGGATAAGATCAGAAAAAATCAAAATGCAGGGGAAGGAAGAGTAACATGGCTTAAGATGCAATGTGTATATGCACCAATCTGCCAAGATGAAGGTAATTACTGTGTATCACAGATATGCATCAGTTTTTAAAAACCCCAGCATATATATCTACTTTCAGGCTCTTCACTCTTTACTTGAAAAATTCTCAAAAATGAATAAAATGGGAATTTAACCAGTAGGGGGTTGGGGGGATGTGAGAGATACCAGTTCATGTTTTAGATACAAACCAAGTTTTTAAAAATTTCTCAAAATGTTTTAAAAAATATATTAAGATACTGAAATTGTAGCTTGCATTAACCCTTAATAATCCTATTAAGACTACAAATTATAGCACACACCATATGGTGAAACACAAAATCCCAGAGCCCAGCACAAGGCTGCCTTCCGATACATTAGATGATTATATTCCTGAAGAAACTCCAACTGAGAACATTTTTCTACTTTGTAAACAATCACTTCATTTTTTGTATGTTGCTTTATACTGCTCATAGTACAAATGAAAGGCATGACCTTTTGAAACAGTAGTGGTAACCAGAAACGCGGGTAAAAGTCACTTGGGAAGCTTTTAAAAACACCTTAAATGCCATTCCAAAACTACTGTCGTATCTATATTTTTCAAATGTTAAATAAATATATCATGAACTGGGATCTAAGTATAGAGAACAGACAAAACAGTTATAAGACAGACTGATCTGGATTCAAGTTTAACAAATGGCTTATGCAACCTGACCCACCACTGCCTCAGTTTCATCACCTGTAAAACCTGAATACTACAACTTTTCTCAAAGCTGTACTACGGGTATAAAGTATGTGTAAGGATAATTAATGGCACATACTATGTTATGATTTGTGTCTGGATGTCCCCCAAAAGCCTCATACGGTTATGGCAGGTGGAGCTTTTGAAGGTGGCTGACTCTAGTGTTTGTGATTGGTTCACTGTCTGATGCTGGGACTGGCAGTATGAGTGCTGTGCTTGACCTGGGGCACAAGGGATGGAATAAAGGTGCATAAGGGAGGGAAAGAGGCTTGCTCTCCCTTTTGCCCTTTTGCTCTGGTTTTTTCTGCTATCTGCCACAGCTGCCATGAACAGCTGCTGCCCTTCAGCCATGCCATACTGCTTTGGAGCCAGCTGAGTATAGACTGAAACTTCCACAAACTGTAAGCTAAATAAGCCTTTCATTCCTTCATTTTAGGTGTTGAGTATTTTGCCCCAGCAATGAGAGAAAAGTAACTAAGATAGTATTCAACAAACTTTAATGTAGCCAAACTAAATTTTCAGTCTTTCTGTTCTTTAGAGGTTTTCCAGTATAGTTATAACTGAAGTCAATGAAGACAATTTCGAGTATTGTCAGAAGAGTACCTGGAGTCATAGGTAGTCAGTAACTAAATGATAGTAAGATTTCAAAATTAATCTTACTGAGAATTTAAAACAGCGTGATAAGATTCCAATTTTCCCACTGCTAAAATGTACCCAGACTATAGATTTTCAATTCCTAATGGCCCATAAAACTACACTTTAAAAAAAATCTTTTAAGACAGCATCTCACTATGTGTGGATCATACAGGCTGGCCTCAAATCCACAACGGTCCTCCACAGTTCTGGGATTACAGACATGCATCAACACGCACAGCAAGTTACAGTTTTTAAATACAGTATGAAGAAAATTTCTCTTGACTGTCAAGCAAAATAAAAAAAAAAAAAAGGAAGTGGGAAAAAGAGGCAGAAACAGAAACAGAAGCCTATAAATTAAACCAGACAGAGTAGGGTTTGGCAGGTAGTTAGATGAGCAATACAATCCCGAGAAGGCATGAAAAGCAGCAGTGAGTAGGAGCTGTTAAATATCTTGATAAATAAGCATTATAAAAGGATGCCAGGGGAAAAAAGGCTCAAAATTTTGGGCAACAATTTTGGATTAAAAAGTATACGAAACTAGGCCCAAAATACAAACAATGTAGCTCACAAAAAGGGAAGTTAACAATTATACGCTAAACATGTGTCACTTAATCTTTAGAATAATCCTCACTGCTCTTCATTTCACATTAAAAACATACAAACAAAAATATCGCAGAGGCTCAGAAAGGTCTTTAACTTACTGAAATTTTTAAGACTAGATGGTAGAGATTCAGACTCAAGTCAGCTGAGTTGAAGCCAAGCTCTTTTTAGAACTTTATTCATAGAAAAAAGTACTCAAAGAGGCTTCCAGAATAACTAGCCAGTATAGCTGTAGCATTAAATATTTAATGAAAATGATGTGATTTTAGTTAGGTCAGAGAAAGAAACCCACACTAGCACTGGGAAAACCAAAAGGTCGAAGACCATAATCAGAAAACTGCTGGTGGTCCAGAAGGTGCGGACTATGGTAGCAAACAAGAAGCCCATTCTCAAAGCCCCTCAAGGAGTAGGGTTTCATGCAAAGCCAAGCAAGTGACATCATCAGCCCTGTGGTTTACCCGGTTATTCTGCTGGAATATGAACAGTGGGATGAAAAGACAGCTGCGCTGAGCACTGCAGTAATCTGACTGGAGCACGGAGTGAGAACTAATGCAGTAGGAATGCAGAGAGGATCAAGCATCGGTGGACTCATTTTGGTGGGGTGGGTGAGGATTAGGGGATGAGGCACTGCCTGAGATAACCAAGTTAGTGTGGTGATTTCTGCCTTAGACTGAAACTTACTGAAACATGATAGGGTGTATGAGGAATAATGAATTATTGTGTAATTCTACATATGAAACCTGAGGTACCGGTGGGATTTCCAACTGGAAAAGAATGTACTGTGCTTATAGTTCGTGAGAATTGTAACTTTGGAGTCATCAACATATAAATGGTAACTAAGGTAACAGAAATAGGTGGAAAATAGGGTGAGGCAAAAACCTAAACTGTGGTATAAACATACGTAACTGGAATGTCAGGGAACAGACAATACAAAAGGAATCTACCAAGAGACAACTGACTTCAGAGTCTCAGAGAAGGGGAAACACGGTGATCTAAAAATCAAAAGAAGAAAGGAGCCCTGAGTGTCAAATGCCACAGAAAGTTCAAGTTAAATGAGGGCAGAGAAATGCCTGTATTGCTTAGGTGCATGTTCATTGGTTTAATGGGAGCCAGAAACCACTGGGCTGGGTTAGTAGGAGACAGAGGAGTATAGACAGCAAACACAGGCAACCATTTTCAAGCTCAACTTGAACCAAGTGTGTTGCATAGGCCTGTAAATTCCAGTACCTGTGAGGCTGAGGCAGGAGAACACAGTTTCAGGCTAACCTAGGCAATTTAACAAGATTCTGTTTCAAAAAACAAAACCACCAAAGAAACCAAAAAGCACCCACTCAACTTGCAAAACAAAAGCACACTTACTGCAACAGAATTTGCTACAGATTTGGATTTGAGAGAATGTGAAAGTGGCTGATGAGACAGAGCAAAGAGAAAGAGACTGAAGGTGTCACCCATAGATGGGATTACTGATAAGCAGAACTCTTTGGAAGTAGTTTGTATGACACATTTCAAAGCATAGTAAAGGGTCTTATGCACTTGGAAGGATGTCTTTCAAGTACTGATTACTTATTCCTTAGCAACAGGTACATACAAACTGCATCTCAAGGCTACCATCTAGATATTCCTATAGGGAGCTTAAGTTCAATATAACCCAAAAAATCTGAAAAACATGAAAGTACATCCAGGCAAGTTTAGACATAGTCTAAAATTTGAAGTTTCTCACTTAATGACTTTTCTCCTCTCTGAAGAAGTAATCATATCCATATCCTAAAAAACAGGAAGTAAAACAGACTAAAGATACAGAGAAAGTAAGGTTTGAAAGCTGGGAGGAAAACAGAAAATGGAAGAGTCCTTAACACTGCTATTAACCCACATGGGACGTGTAAGTAACATATACCCAAACTCACCTGCTGTACTGCCTTGAATTCCATTTGCAATTTCAGAGGAGCAAAGAGACCCTGGATGTTTCTCAGGGTGGAAAAATTCATTTTATCTTGGTTGAGCTGGAACTACAAATTGATACATATATAACACAATATTTACACAAAAGTGTATCTATAACTAAAATAAAAACAAAGCACTTTGATTAATTTCTCATGACAAATTTTAGAACAGTCATATCTATATGTTTGTTATCCAGTTTGCAGGTATACTTTACTATTGTAAATTATTTTCTAAAATTTGAATTTATAAAACAAAAAAGTGCTTTTCATATTACAGAAGTACTTAAGGCATAAGAATATTTCAGTGCTTTTGATCAGAAGTATTATAAAACTCCTTAACGCAAAGAAAAGGCAAATAATCTGAGATCAGGATATCTCACATGGACTGACAAAAATTGTGAACTTGAGTGTGAAAATACATATTTCAAAGGATTTCACTAAGAAATACAGTAATCAAACCACTACAGTATTTTATTAATTAAACATCAATATTTATTTGGTTTCAGGGCTCAAACTCACATATTTAATATGTGAGTTTGACTTCAATATTTAAACTCCACTCTTGTGATAATTAATTCAGGGGGGAAAATCCTCTGGAGAAGACTATTCAATTTGTTTTGGGTACTAATGAGCAATTTTTTTTAGAATTGTGTTTTTACTAAGCACTGATACTATTTTTAAGAAATGCAGATCCTAATGTAATGTTTTTCAGGCAAAATGAAATCGACTTGACTCTGTATTCTAAAACAAAAGTTTTCTTAAAATAGCTCTTTTTTTGGTACAGGCACTCGAACTCAGTATTTTGTGTTTGGCAGGTTGGTGCCTGTGCTGCTGAACTAAAATAGCTCTTAATGATGATAATAGGATACACAAATAGAATGCTATGAAGGTGAAGATATGAATAAATAGGAAAATGACTTCTTGCAGTTATTTTCTAGTACACTCTACTCTCTTAAGATTCTTTTCTAATGGTTATCCAAAAAAATCATTTTCATTGAAAATCTACCGAGAGATTAAAGACTACTTGGGACATGACTGGAGGCCACATATATGAAGTTTAACAGTAAGGTGTCAGCCCAAAAGAGAAACTAGATACTGGGAAATGGGAAGAAAATATTCAAATGGGAAGAGAAACAAGAGAGGGGGAGGGCGAAGAAGGAAGGGACAAGAAATGAGAAAGGAGAATAGGAGGAAACGAAGCTTTAGTAAATAAAGGGAAGAAGGCTTGAAGGCAGGAGAGGGGAATGTGAAAAAAAGCAGCTGCAAGATGTATCATCACAGGTACAAATTCCCTGAGGAATGTCATTATTATGTCTAACCTAAAATGTACCAATAAAAGAGTACGGGGTTGAGGGAGTGACGACAAAGCCAGCCAGTGACAAATGCTGGTGAGGTTGGGGAGAAAAAGGAGCCCTTCTTCACTGCTACTGGAGTGCAAACTGCTGCACCCAGTGTAGAGATTTCCTCAAAAACTGCTGCTAGAGGTTCCATCTGACCCAGCTGCTTCCCTTCCAGCTATCTTCCTGAAAGAGTTAAACGCATCATGCCGCAGGGATACATGCACACCCATGTGTGCAGCGGCACACTTTGTAACAGCTAAGTCTTGGAAACAGCCCCTATGCCATCAAGATCCAAGTGGATAAAGAAAATGTGCTAGTTATATACAGGTGAGTACTACTCTGCCATAAAGAAGGATGAACGAGTCACTGTGGGAAAATGGGTGCATCTCGAGAGCAGTCTTTGGTGAAACAGACAAACACACAAGTTTAAATATTGCATTGTTTCTCTTGTGTGAGAAACCAAAGGGTATATAAGAAGTATGATGGAGGACAGACTTTTATTAAGTAGGAAGAATGAATTCCAATAGGAAGGGAAGCAACAGAAAGGGGTAGGAAGAAAAGGAAAAGAAAAAAAAGAGAATGAAAGGGAATAAATGGAACCAAAGCTTTTGTAAACTGGAAGGGCAAGAAGGATTGAAGGTAGGGGAAGGGAAATGGAGAAAAAAGAATTAAGATATAATATGTACAGGTACAAATTCCTTGAGGAATGTGATCAATATGTATCATAAATATGTACTAATAAAAAATAGTTATAAAAAGTATAGTGTCAGCACTGTAGTTTTTAATTACTTTAATTTGACCCAGCAAAACAGGTGGTTCTTAGGAAAATTTGCATTTTACTATGGGCCTATGATATGGTGTTTTAAGTGAAGGCTTCCTTTTAATAGTTGTTCTCCTGAGGTATAAATGTAGTTTTATGTAGGAAAATTGAACTCATATAGATAGGATAAATGCATCCAACTTGTAATTATTAAACTACAATTATCAACTGATGCGTAAATCAGAAAACATGTGCAAAATTAGACTATGGTGATGAACAGCACAACAGGAGAAACAGTCTATCCCAGAATCTAGTTGGGAAGACATTACAAATGGATCAGCGATTCTCCACCAGTGGCAGCACTGTTAAACAGTGTTAGCTAATTCTACCCAATAGATGTTAACATTAATGATCTCTGCCACTTCCAGCTATGCCACTTTTGATGACCAAAAATGTTTTCAGACACTGATGGGGTACAAAAATAGCACCCCACCCCACCTGAGATCCACTAGCACAGATGATAAGGGTCATTTCCCATCCCTGTCCCAAGGGTGCTCCCAATCCTAGAGAGCTGCCCGAGGCCACAAACACGGCAAGGGGTAAGCCATTACTAATTCTCCAAACTAAAACCTAGGTCGAGCAGTTTATACAAGTTTATTTAGCTAATAAATGTGATGCTTTTGTAGTTCAACTACACAACTCATGCTAAAAGCTTTTAATATGGAAGATAAATTCAGCACCACAGAATTTTTTAAAAAGCCTACCTGCCATAACCCAAGTTCTCTTAATATGTACCACTGAGAAAAATACCAGTACTCCAGATCTAAAGGCCAGACTAACACAGGGGAAAGTGTGAGAGTATAACTGCCAACTAGAAAAATACAGAAAAAGATGTACAGAAAGGGAACTTAAGTAAAGTGCAGTGATACTTTAAAATTCTATTATGAAATTACAACTGAAAATAAGGGCTCATGACTGAATTCTCAGTATCAGAATTGCTTTATAAAACAATACCACAATAGCTTTCCTGAAAGTATTTCCTATGAGGGGAGAAAAACACGCATACAAGAACTTACATTTTTTTCTGATAATTCAAGAGCATGACTTGGTAACAGTTCATTTTTCACAGAAGAAAAACTAGAAGAAAAAAATTTAAATGGGAGATTACATATCACTTCAATATCCAAGCTCATTAATGTATTTGCCAAGAGTACACTACTATAGTAATACGGCAAAAGAGCTGAGAATGCAGCTCAGCGCTGGAACCCATGCTTAACATGCATGAGGCACAGGGTTCCATACCCAGCTACCCTTCCCCAAATATGATTACAGTAGTATAGCATGGGGGATTTTTTTTGGGGGGGGGGAAGTAAAAGACTCCATATTTAATTTAAGGTAATAGTTAACGGAAATTAAGATCTGTTAAAATTCAAAGGACTACTACCACAAGAAAGTAGCCAAATATTCTGTATAATCACGGCTTTTAAATGTATCTATTATAGATATTGGTAACCAAGACGTCAGTTGCTAAAGGAAACCCTCTAAAATCTGTGCTAAATATTCTACATCTAGAAACAAATGTTTTCTTTAGTGTTTTGGAGACAGGGTCTCACGATGTAGTTCCAGCTGTCCTCAGCTCTCTATGGGGCTGCCTATTCATTTTCTTAGTCTGTCTTGATGCGCAGAAGAGGTGACTGCAAACACCTAGGCCTCTTTCCCTCCTACCCCGTCAGGGTATGTTTTATTGGTACTTCTTCAATTAAATATACACTTATGGCCTATCAAAATATTTAAAGAGTTATGTGACAAATAAAAAAAAATTCAAAGAAATATTTTATTACAACAAAGACAAACCCACAACTCTACCACGTACCCTTTCCGAAGAAGATCATGATGCTCAAAAGGCCCACTTGCTGAAAGTTCAGTAACTGGAATACTGTCCTTTAGCTGAGATCCAAGTCCTCTGGCATTCTATAACACAAATAAAAAACACTGTTAGATATGAGATAATTTAACACACATACACAGAGAATACCTATCGTAAAAAGCATTATTTAAGTAGAAAAGAAAGAAGGACTATTGCCTTCAAACAGTCTGACCAGTAGAAATGTGCCTTCAAAATTATGATGGACATACAAGCTGCAATGAACAGTTCAAATTTAGGGGCAGAAGGACCCTGAATGAGAAAGGAAATAGGAAGTAACAAGGATAAAGGTACAAAACATAAATGAACAAGCTATTAGCAGTTTTGGACAGGCTATGGGCAGTTTGATTGGCTAAATACACAGATGAGTGAGACAGAAGGCTGGCAAAATCAAAACATGTAAGTCTTATACAGAAAGAAATTTAATTTTTACTCTAAATTTGATAGCCTCTAAAGGGTTATGATAGGACTGATTCTATTGGTTTCACTGAAAAGATCACTTTATTTAATGTTTTAAAGATCCCTCCATTCACAGAGAATGAAAACATTTTGAGGACAGAATCCTGAGGAACACCTTGTCCTGAGGACAAGACAGAAGAAAAAAGAAACAGGAGTAAGAAGAGACAGGAAAACTAGGAAAAAACAGTCACAGAAGCTAAGTGAAAAAAGAAATTTCTATGAGAATGACACTGTCTACTGAAAAAAAATATTATCCATTAGAGCAACGTAAAAAATTTTTAAAATGCATTTGGTTGTTTTGTTTGAGACAGGGCCTCACTTGTGCAGTTTGGCCTTAAACTTATGTATCCCAGGCTGGCCTTGAACTCACAGGGATTCTTCTGCCTCAGGCTCCCAAGTGCTGGGATTATAGGTGTAGGCCCCCACTCCCGGCTCACATTTGGAACAGATACATTGTCACCCTACAAAACTATTAATCTGTACTTTCAATCACCAAATATGTACAGTACCTATTGTGTATTAGGTACTCTGCTTGGTGCTGGAGACACAGGTCAATCTCCCAGGGCTTAATCTAATGCAGATACACTAACAAGCAAAATAAAAATACTGACTTTAAACTAGGACTACACAACTACAATACTCCTACAATTCTGCAAAAAACATGAAATAAACTGGTGGTTTGGTATCTAATCTTATGTTATTCTAAATGATTCTAAGGAACCATCTTTTAACTAACTTCATCTGTATGTCTTATTTGATCAGATACTTTATCATGTCCGTGGTTTCTTCACTCTCCCACCCTTGACCAGGCTCTCACAGCATTCTACTGGATCATGCTGCACTGGACTCATTTTCCAGTACAGCATATCAGGGTTTTCCTAAAGCACACAACCTCCCCTAGAAAAGCTACTAAAAACAAACAAAACAAAATCCTTTCATTGGTCTATCAATGCCTAAAGAATAAGTCCAAGGTCCTCAGTCTGGAACTCAGGAACCAGCACACCAGGTTTCCACTTCCCTACATACAGGAGCTTAATGGAAAAGAATCTGGAACCTAGTGTGGACTATCACCAACCTTTGTGACTGCCAAAGCACACACCTCTCTGGTCCTCTAACTCACTGCACCAGTTGGCTGAACTCCTTCCAGAAGTGGAGTTGTGTCATTGTTAACTTTCCAAATGTTACTATCTAAATTATCCTCTGTGAGCATCCTCCTCCTGCCAGGCTCCTTTACTGTGTGACAAAAATAACTTCTATGCACCAAGAAAGCAGGAATCCTGCTCTCTGGGGCTTTTACCCGTATTATCACCTTTCCAACTTCTCTCTGCAAAATACTGGATTTAGTACTTAAGAATTCTAATAAAGTAATGGTCTAAAACAAACATGGAATACTAATAACACTTGAGAATGTTTATCAAACTTCTTTACCGTGATTAGCGGTAATTTACAAAAGAAACTTTCTAGATTTGGCCAAGTGGCCTACCAGCAGCGTTGTATCTGAGTCAGTGGCAATGGAGCTTCGAGCATCTTCTCAAATAGCACAACTTTTAAGTAAAAGGGAAAAGAGAGATTGGGGAGGGGCAGACAGGCGCAAAGGGGGACAGAAGAAACGCAGTAACAATGCTAACTAATGAGGAATAACTGACTTTCTTCCCCCTCAACACATGGCCTGTCACGAACTCTGGGGAAACGTGAAAGTAAGGCTAAATTACACAAACGTGACCTAGCGCTGTGGGTTGGTTATCAAGCTGTTGCGAGAGACAGGAGATTGGGAAGGGAAGCAGGGCTTGAACCTCGGGGGTCCCAGAGGTCACCATCAGGGGCAGCACGGTCCGCAGCTCCATCGAGCTTTCTGGTTTGCCCTGGTCAGCTGCGCGACAGCTACGGGCAAGAAAGAGGCAGGGACCCGCTGAGGGTCTCGGAGAAAGCAGCATGCAAACCGATCGAAGGCAGGTAAGAACGGGACAGGGCAGAGCCTCTGCTCGCGGGGCCAGCGCTCCGGCCAGGCAGGCCTGGGAGGCAGCCACGATTCACGCTAAGCCCGTGACTCGACAGTTCACGGGACGCACGGCGGGCCTCGTTCCCACGTCACAGCCGCCAGCCGAAGCCGAGCTGAGCGGCTGCAGCCTGCTTCTGCCGGGCCAGCACACCCAGCCCGCCTGGGACTCGGGCCGCCCGGGGGGTCACTCACCATCTTCACCCGCTCTGTGAGCAGCCTCACGGTCCGGTTACCGTCAGCCCGCCCTGCCGCTCACTTCCGTTTCCGGGGGCCGCCCCCCCACATCCGCCGGAAGTGCGTCCGTCCGGGCGAGGAAGGAAGGAGGGCGCGGGTCGCGGTGAGGGAGCAGCGCGGGGCCGGGGCTCCCACGGTTGCAATCTCCAGGGACCCAGGGCCAAGGGCGCAGTAAGGGTGTGGACTGGGAAGAGGGGGGCTAGGACGAGACGTGCCATCGGGAAGGGAGGACGCGGGCCCCGCTTCTACAATAAACAGCCCCCGTTTGTGTGCGCTTTCAGGGTTCCTGCTTTGTGCTCCTCTAGACAGATTGAATTACCTGACCCAACAGCAGGGTACAGCAAGGGGCAGGTGAGTTTTCAGAGATCGTCTAGCTAGTGAGGCAGAAGTTGAGGCAAGGTTTTTCCCAATTTACTTTTATATTTTAAGAAAATATATCCAGGGTTTGCTGTGTTCAGAACCCAAGGCTGAGTCTAAGAATATAAGATCCGGGCGTGGTCACATACCTGTAATCCCACCAGTTTGGGGAACTGAGGCAGGAGGACCCCAAGTTCGAATTCAGTCTGGGCAACACAAAGTGCTGAGGAGCTAGAGGAAATGGGGATTGACAGCCAAGTTACATGTGATAACTGACATGTGTTGGCCCCTTACAAGAGGGTTCAGCACAGTTCTACATGAATTACTCCCTTGAATGGTTCCAGTAGCCTTTGAGGTTGATCCCACTATTACATTTGTTTTACAGATAACGTTATCTAAGGATGCCCAAGGACCCATCCTATATCCATAATCCTTGGTCACAACACTGTACTATATTGCTTTCCAAATATAATGTGATATAACAGTCTTATGTCAGCTGTCACGTAATGTAGACACTTAATCCTTAGGCTGATAGCCAAAGAATAAGAGCTGACAGGTTTGTGGTTGATAGTATACATAAAAGAACATTGCTGGCAAATATACCTATGCAAGAAGCAAATGAAAAGCTGTGTAAGGCAGAGTAGTGTGAGATGAAACAAAGTGGATGAAAGTGCTTGTAGGCTGGATGAAGATTGTGGCTTTGTCTTTAAAAAACTATTAAAAGATTTTAGAGAGGACAGTGATAAGGCCACATATGTATATCCCCTGCCATCGTCACAAGTTTTGAAATTCTGGAATAATTCTAATGTTAATTGTTTGGCACTGTTCTTTGGTGACTTGATTCTTCCCTTGAGAGTTAAGGTTCAGTGTGTCATTTGGGCCTTTTTCCTTTCCGTCAGTTCCACCTAAAAATAAAAAAGCACAATTAAAAAACATAAAGTATGTTAATATTTATTGATTGCATACAGTTCAGTGTGTTTATTGAACAATATCTTGATAGTAGATTTATAGAGAAGAAAAGAGCATTTGACTATACACGAGATGCTAATATTTTCCTGGAGGAACAGATGTATGAACATATTTAAAATGCAATGTGATAAGTGCTTAATAAAGAAAGGAACTGGGTCAGGAAATAGCTGAGAACAGGGGAAAAGGGCATTCAAGGGAGAGGAGCCATAGAAAGGCAGGGATTTCTGGAAAAGCATGTAATGAGCAACATTTCCATGTGGTGAGTAGGTGGAACATTAAGGAAGGAGGTTGTAGGCCTGGTATGTTATGCTAAGATTTTGGGGCTTTTTCTTGTAGGCAGCAGTTGTTTTTAACAAACGTTTGCCACTTAAAAAATAATCTGTAGCACCATGAAGGATAACCTGATTTTGGAGAAACTAGCCTGGATACCTTTTCAACTGTTGCAGTAGCCCAAGTCAGATGATAAAGATAAGGTAGCATAGAGCAGTATTAGGCTTTGGAAGTGAGGGAGGAAGCAGAGATGAACCTGAGAAATACTAAACTGAAAAAGCATCCAGGAGAGTGGGGACTCCCGCTCAGGTATAGAAAGAAATATTCAGAGAAGCAAGAGGAAACCAAAGGGGTAGCTTGTAATCCAAAAGGCAAGAAAATATTAAGAGGTTGGAAAATACTTCAAAAGAGAAGCTAGAGGTTAAAAAATTGTTCAAAAGTAAACAGATTGTTAAGTTCAGAAAATAGGCGTTTGATAACTAATTAAAGTCGTTTTAGTGCAGCAAAGAGAAATCGATCTTATCTTAGTTTAAATGTGTTGTATCATTAATAACAGAGATTTTTGAGCATACTAAATAATTGGAAGGATTAAGTTTGACAGTAGCATGACAGTATGCTTGCTTAGGGTTTATATTACTTAGTTCATAGAATAGAATATAACATCCGTGTTTCAGGCCTTATGCTTTATATACATTGTTTAATCTTCAGTTACCCCGTAAGGTGGGTTGTACTGTGATCTGCATTTGTTTGCAAGTTTGTAAAATAGATTTGTATGCATTGTATGGGAACAAGTACCCTATTTTGATTTCCTTTTTGTTGTTTTTTGTCTGTTTTTACTTTGGTTTTTGTTGAACCCATCTGATGGCCTTTGTAGGCCGAGGTCTAGTTCAGTGTCATCTGTAATATCTGATGAGAAGGCCCCTCCTTTGGAGCTCTCTCTGCTGCTTGTTCTTTGCCTGAGCTTAGTCCTGAGCGCTGAAATCCTACCTCCTCCAGCTTGGTCACACTTTTCAGAGTGACCGTTTTGTTCCCGGGACCCTGCATAGTTTAGGCAGGTGGTAAATGTCTATTTCTAGAATTTGGGAGAGGCTAGAAGAAACATGGAGAAGAGAGGCAGGACAATGTCTCAGAGCCAAGGGAGATACATCAAGATTAAAAAATGGCCAATAATAATCAAATATGATTATGATAAGATAAATGAAGTTTAACAAATGGGATGTCATTTCTATGATCTGGTGAGCAATTTAAAATGGTGTGAACAAAACGATTTGCTAGTAGTAAAGATACATTCTTCCCTTATCTGTAGTAGATGTGTTTCATGAAACCTCAGGGCTGAGGTCTATGTACAATATATATATTTTTTTCATACATACATATCCTTGATAAAGCTTATCAATTGGATACAGTAAGAGTTCAACAATAAAAAATTATAATAAGGAATTTCATGAATGTGGTCTCTCAAAACATTGTACTGTAGATCTTAGCAACCTCAGTGTATGATTTTTTCACTTTTTCATGTGAAGGAAGCACTTTATGGTTTCTCTGGCATATTCAGGCTCAGTGTGACTCTTGTGCCATATGGCCGTTATTAAGTAAAACAAGAGTTTGTAAACACAAACATGGAGACAGTAGGTCTGACTAATAAGAGGCTACTAAGTTTCTAATAAGTGGATAGGGCAAAGGGATGGTTCATGTCCTGAGCAAGATGGAGTAGAAAGGCGTGAGATTTCATTAGGCTACTCTAAACAGCAGCAATTTAAAATATAAGAAATGTCCACTTATGGAGGTTTCCATTTAATACTTTTTAATTTGTTGACTGAAGATAACTGGATCTATAGAAGGCAAAACTAGCTAAGGGAGACTATTGTCATAAAAAAAAATGGAGGCGGCTAAATTTTGTAGATTAATCTTGTCAGAAGGTTGTCAGTCTCAAAAAAAAAATAGGATTTGGGTTTGAAATCAAAGTTGGATTTTGTTTTGTGTACATGGTGGGCAGGACCAAAGTTTATTAGGCAGATGTCAGAAAGAGGCTGAAATAGAAGGGGAAATAGAAAGGATGTGGAAATAGAAAGAGTGGCCAGAAAGAACAGTTAGGTTAATAAGTCCTCGCGTGCTCAGAGCCAGCGGACTGGGGCATCCGGGACGGAAATAGTGTCTGTAGGAACAGAAGAAATGGAAAAGAAGAAATCCTGAACTATGGAGGAGGAACTGACAGCAGCTTTATAAGACAAGAAGAGTTGAAAAGCCACTGTGAAAAATATAGTAGCCAATCATTAAGAGGAATGAAAACTGTTCAGAACCGTAAGGACATAAATGAGGGTGACATCAATTTGAAAAAGACTATCAACTATTTCATTGTTTGCTGCAGCAATTCTTAACACAGGAATAAATAAAGAGGGGTCACAAAGCAAAGACGGGGAAAGGAAGCAGGGCATGGATTCTGGGTGTCCACAAGGTACAAGGGGGTCAGGAAGGCAGCTAAGTGATTAGGAGGAGGGGGACAAAGTGAGTCCCCACACCCCCAGTAACTGCTTCCTAGTCTAAGACCTTTTTTAAATTAAAAATCTTTTAAATTTGCTTCTCTGCACTGTAATTTCCTTGAAGGAAGGGATTGTGATTTAATTACTTACGGTACAAGTTCTGCTGCACATGGGCAGAAACTCAGAGTGCAGAGTGGTCATGAAACGTCAGTAATGCACAAGTCAATAAATACAGCCACCCAAGAGCCGAGGACGGTTCTGAAGAACTATAAAAGCAATACTGAGTTGAAAAATTGGCATGGTTTGTGTTGGATCCTGTCTCCAAACACTGAGAAAGAATGGTGTGAACCAAACTCACCAGTTCAAGAAGTGGCGGTTGACTGAAAGAGCTCGGCAGCAGTATCATGGCCAAAAAGTTGTACTGGCGCTTCGCTTGTGCTGCGAGTGAAGGAAAGCGAGAAAAGCAGGTATCACTGGAGAATCTTCTGAGGAAAGTGACATCATTTATGAAAAAGCCAGGTTTCAGTGATGGCTAAGAGATGGGAAAAGAGCTTGTAGCAAAGTAAAAAATACTATCAGAAAATCTAGTTGCACATTCCGTAGGGTGTTGCGGAAGGAGCTGGTTAAATGGAGAAAGAAGTGAACAGCGGATTCCGAGGCTGGACATACAAAGGACGTAGAAAGGAACAGAGGAGTTCATTCTGTCTCTTCACACCCATATACTCTTGAAGTCAGGGACTGCCTTAGCAGTACTAGATATGCATAACAGAGAGACTCTGTTTATGGAATGAAAAGTACAAGAATGAATCCTTGTTCCTAAAAGGCAAGGCTGACTAATCCGTTGAGAAACTGGTGATCCAAGATAACGTATTTGTTTTCAGAAGCACACCCCTGGGTCTGGAGGCTGATCCTGAAACACAGCACTATAAATCAAAGCCTGGTTCCAATTATATTTCCTTTCTCCCAGGTGTAGACTCCAAAAAGTGACATCCCACCACCAAGTCTGTAATTTTAATATGGACTTCAAGAAACACAAGCATGAGTGGTGGGATCAAAAGCCAATGCACAAATGGGTTCAGCTTTTCCCTCCAACTGGCTACCAATTTTATCCCCCTTCTGCTTGGTCTTATCTCCTAAAACTCCCATCTCTGAAGATTGATATTGGGTGGGTGGGTTCTTTTGAACTTTGAAAGCAAATGGATTTGAGAAGGAATCGGTCATAGAGGCTGGTGTTGCATTTCTGCAGAATGTAATGTAGAAGCATGCAAGCTCCATTGTCGGAGAGAGGTGGGAAGAAAAAATTACATAAAATTCTATGAAGTTTTTCTAAGGTACCTAATGATTAGAATGCTTGACAGTGGGATTAAATATTGGAAGTTTTACTCTCCTCCAAGTTTGGGAAGAGAATTCAAGTGAGCAGAGTAGTACAAAACACTCTTAACCAAAAAGAGTGTTTTAGAGGACCTGGGGAAAAATCTATAAATTATAAGTAATACATCAGAATATTCTTTGCTTGTTTTTTTGATACCAGAGATTGAACTCACAACCTCACGTGTGTCAAGCAGGCACTTATGCCACTGAGCTAAACCTCCAACTCCTAGAATCTTCTTTTAAAAGTCAAAATTCTTGCAGTGTTGAGAAAAGCTCAGTGGGTTTAATTTAAGATCCATCATGCTTACAAATCTTTCTTTGCAATTCCCTTCCTATGCACTAAGAGATGGTGAAATGCTTTACATTGGTGCCTTTGACAGACCCTTCTCTTTGATGCTAGCAGATGAGTATTTCATATTTCTTCTGAAATAATTTGCTGACTATGATTTCAGATGGAGCTGCTAAAAGAGCGCCCTCTGAGTATAAAAGGCTGGGATTTGATCGTAAGTAGTAGAGTGGGCCATTTTGAATCTAAGTATTTTTAAAAATTATTTTACATCTGCATTGCACAATATTGGCCAAGTTAAACATTCTACTTTTCATGTTTTTGGATATCCAACTTCAAGTCTTTCCGTTTTTAAAGAGTGTGTTATGTTATTACCATAGTCTTTCTCCATTTGCTTGTAGAATGTAGAGTTTGTAGGTGATATGCAGTTAATTAAATTCAATTAATTAATTAATTTTGGTACTGGGGATAGAATTCACAACCTCATACTTGCCAGGCAAGCACTTGTGTCACTGAGCTATGTCCCCAGCCTATGCAGTTAATTTTAAATGCTACACCCAATTCTCTTTTTCATTTACCGTGACCTTCTTCCCTTATTTGCCAACCCATATGTAGGTATAGAATCATTTTAATGTTAGCCAAAGGAAATTTAATTTAGAAGTTGTATCTGCAAAAGCTCACATACAGTGCCTTACACAGCCTAATGTTTGTGTGTACATGATGTGTTCAATTTCATCTTTTTTCCAGAGACTAGTGTCAGTATTTTCCTCCACTGGCATGCATAGTCAAGAGTGGGAGTTTTTGTTCTGAAAATTCAGAAATGCACTCTTTAAAAACAAAGATGGAGAAAGAAGTTTTGCCTACATTTAAAGCTCACTAGAAGGTTATCTCAAAAATGCCTCCCAGTAAGTTTACAATAATCTTACTCAGAATCAGAAAGCTGACAAAGACAACCAAGGATGTTCTGATTATCCGGGTGGTCTGTTTGACTTTGTTTTTCCTTCTAGAAGCATTTCATGTTGATTATAGAAAATTAGATGACACAGGCAAAAAGAAACTAGAATATTTAAAATTCATCACTTAGAGATGACTGCTATGAATGTATTGGTAAGTTTATTTTCAGCTATTTTTCTGTATGACAGAATATGTTTGTCTTTTTAAAAAAAAGATTGATTCCATTTTCTATGTGAGCTAAGAAGTTTACTCTTTTTTTTTATGACTATTATTTATTTGATAAAATAGTTCATTCTGGAGCTTTAGAAAACACCCTTCCTTTCCTTCTTAAGGAATGGGGAGTTACACGTAGGCTATTTACTGAACATTTTTCATTCTGTCAGCATGGTTGGATGCCAGATGGCTGTTCTGGATAATTTTTGAAGGTATGTTTTTGATACTTTGCCAGGGAAATCATAACTCTTAAAATTCCTCATAACCCTAACCATACAGTTAGATTTATGAATAGATACTATGTTCCATGTTTGTTGTTTTCTCACTGTTTCAGTGTCTGGGATTGATGCCAAAGGCTATTCAGTCTCACAGCTTTTATTAAATTAGAATGTACAATAAGTTTACACAATAGAGTGTGGAGGGGGGAGAACCTTGTTTGTTTATCATTCTAGGTAGGAGCCTTTACATCAGTGAGAAAGAAAGATATTGTTTCTAAAATATCTCTGTGAACTGGCCTTTTAGAGAAATGGGGTTCTATGGCTAACAGAATTCATGACCTGGTGCCTGAGCCAGGAGCACAGCCTCCAGCTCCCATTCCAAGCCATTCTCCTTACTTCTGTCCAAGGTATTTTGTCTCTAAAAGTAAAGTGTGTTACTTCTTCCTATAAAGCCCTTCTGTAGGTGTTCATAGCCTGCCATTAGAAAGGGAAATGGCTTTCTAAGATCTGCCAACCTCATTCTTAAATCACTGACTCTGGTCTATTAAAGCACTTAGAATTTGGGTGTGTAATTGGTGTCATTTCTTGATACTTATATTCCTGTCGTCTCCTTTTTCTGGAATGCCCTATCACATCCTCTTAGGCCAACCCTCACTTCCCCTCTCTGAAACCTTTCCTGACTTTTTCTACTGCCCTGTTCTCCTGGCTTCCAAGGAGCACAGACCCCTGTGCTCCACTGTATATGCTACATAGTTATAGTGCAACAGTCAAAAAGCATTGCCATGCTCCTTGCTGGGCTATAACCTCCATTCAGGTCCTTTGTGGAGCTGGTGGTATCTTTCCGTAGCTCTCAATTGCCATTAGACACAGTGTGATAGCCTGTCTGCAAACCTGCCTGCTTCCATTCTGACGCGCTGGCTTCCCACCTTGTTCCCATGTCATCTCCAGGGTAAGTGAGCTCAACACACACTGCCCCTCTGAACGGCCTGGTGCTAAAGCCTGGGTAAGAGTAGCTCCCAGGCAAGATTAGCATGGGGTCTAGTAGGTGACTACTGTAGACACTGTTACTGTTGCCTTTCCCAAGAAGGATGAGGAATTGGGAAGAAGAAGTGGGAAGAGAAAGGAAGGTCCTTGTGTAACTAGGGGAAGAATCCAGTGTGGACAGCCACACAAGTCACAGACCCAAGGAGCTTCTGTTAGCCAGAGTCCCGCCAGGGCTGCCAGTATTCACCCATGTACGGTGCCCAGGTAGTGCCACGTTAGGGAGCAGTACTGGAGTTAAAACAAAAACACTGTCCAAAAAACGATTCAAAAACACGGGCCACGGGCCAAAAGTCTGCTTGGAATCCAACTGAGCATAAACCATGGGAGACACAAAGGACATCCTAGGTCACAGTCCTGTCAGAATGTATCCCAGGAAAATGAAGTTTCAGAATAGCATGGTTTGATTGATTGCCTCGCCAAATAATTTTCTTTTCTGTACCAAATAGTCGCTAAGTTTTGTTTGAAAACCCTATTTAGAGGTTAGAAAAAAAGATTTGAAATGTTTAAATTAATTTTTGTCAAACAGAAAGAGTTTGTGGATCTGATCTATGAGCAATAATAACACAGTGATTTTAATTTGCATCTTACTACTATTAAACATTTTTTATTTACTGTTTAGATTTGCTTGTTTGGATATGCCTAATCATTCTTTGTTCATTTTTCTGTGGAATTTTCTATTTTTTGCCAATTTTATGGGCACTTGCTATATATTATAGGTGTTAACCTTTATCTTAATGTGTTGCAGAAATTTCTCATAGCTTATTATATTTTTATTTGGTTTACAATATCATTTAATGTACATGTTTTTAGAAAATTCTTTATTCCTTTACATCTTCTTGGTTTATTATTTAATCTAATCACATTTATTCTCTTAAATTTTATTTGAAATTATTTGTTGTCTTATTCTGTGCATTTCTAAATTTCTAATCTATACAGAATTTATTTTTAATATGGATTAAGTAGGGTTCTAATTTCATTTTTCTCTTGATGGTTATATTAAAATCTGATGTAAACTAAGGCACATTTTGGTACTTTCCATGATAATGATGTAGTTTTTTTCTGAATTAAAAATCTAGTAAGCATGTATTGAGTGTATATATGTATCAAATACAGTGATACCGTTGATGAACTCTTCTGTTTACAAGCAATTTGGCCTTCAGACAAAAGCACTTGACAGAATTTGCTTCTATCCACAAACTCCTTACTGAGTGACAGACGCAATCGCAGCTGTATTCTCCACAAGTAAAACATGGCCACTGTCCCTCAAATCGTAAAACACATTAAGTTGATGAACCGAGGGGCCGCTGTATTATCCTAAACACTGTATATTTTAACTCATTTAATCTGGCAACAATACTATGAGTAAATTATATTATTCTACATGAAATTTAAAATGCCTTTATCAAATTAAAAGGAAAACATTTGCATTATGATTGGAGTTATATTGATTTGGAAAGAGTTGACGTTTTAATCATTGAGTTTTCTTCAACCGTATTTGTAGTTTCCTTCATATATTTGAAGCCTGTCTTGTCAAAGCCTGAAGCATTCTGCACATTTGTCACAATTCCAAGTGTTCAGATAGTTTTTCATATTCAGCTTTTCCTTGGTTTTTGCTGGAGGCATTCTTACTGCTGCGGTAAGAGTGGGATGTATTAGTGAGATTTGCATGAATTGTGCTGCAGTGACAAACACTTGAAAATCTCAGTGGCATACAAATAGTAATTTCCTGCTGGTGTTCTACCAAGCTGTGTGCATCTTGATTCATGTCACCCACATTCTGGGAACGAGGCTAAGGGAACCTTTTCCAACATTGTGCTGCCTTCTTTGTAGCAGAGAGGAAAGGAGTCAAGGCACAGTACTACATCTGCTAATTCATAAAACTTCTAGCAAGAAGTGTCTCATATCATTTCTGCTCATACATGATAAGCCAAAGTGAGACACATGTCTATATAAGCCACTGTAGTGTCATGGATTCCTAATTTGCCCCTGGGGGAGGGCCCTTCAAGTCACAGTGCCATGCGTAGCATCCAGTAAATACCAACGGGAGGGATGAACAGTATTCCAACTTGAAGGACAGCAAATACTTTTAATTTATTGGTGTAGCTTATCACAATGTTGTGTTTAAAACTGACAAGATTGAGAAATTCTGTGAAATGGAATATGTGTGATAGACATTTACCATTATAGAGATAACTCTCCCGTCCTTCTCTACTCCCAAGTATGCAAGATTATACTTTCTGGCCATTAAAATTAGGACATGACCATGTGACTAATCCTGGCCAATGAAAATCTGAGTGGAATAGAGACCATTTCGCTGTTGCATGAGTCTCTGTCCTATCTTTGTGTCGTAATGATTACAGAAGTATGTGTTGCTGTGGATGTGCCAAATGACCAAAGCAGCTCAGTGTCATTCACTGAGGTGATATTTTCTTTAAATGATTTTGAATTCATGTTGTCTTTCATGTGTAAACTGAACCCATAACACATCATATACAATTTGTAGTTTGGATTTCTCTAACATGGATTAAGAATTTTTAAAAATATTGGAAAAATATTAATACTTAACCTTAGATGGGTATGGTGACACACAACTGTAATCCCAGCATTCTGGGAGTCTGGGGCAAGAAGGATCCCAAGTTCAGGGTCAGTTTGGAATGCAATGAGACCACGTCTATTAAAAAAAAGCCAAAATAAAATGAAAACACCCCAGAATCTTACATTGTTTCCCCTTGTATTTTATAGTTGCCATGCCCAAACCAACAGCATTTTTTTGGTAACCTGCCTTTACTGAACCTTTCTGAAGCAGATAACTTACTTTTCATATGAAGGCTTCCTCTTCACATTATTGTTAGCTTTAGTAATATTCACTTAAAGTGCTTAATTATAATAACAGTACAACAGTTATGAAAGTATATAGCAGCAAGCACAACAGAAAATTGGTAATAATCCTTAAGATCTAATCAGTTTTATAAAAGCTCATCAGCTTTGAACACTGCTAAAGTAGGGAGCAGCCTCCTAAAACATGAGCCTTTGGGCCACATTTTCATTTCAAATCATAACAGAATTAAGAGAACTTATACCACACAGAGGTCAATGTACACAAACGCACACACTTTATTGTGTTTATGTACATTTGTATGATAGTACCTCTGTTTGTCTTATTTCACTGGAAATGTGTTTAGGGTTTGATTCCTCAGGATAATGGGTGCTGTTGTTTTTTTCCTTTTTTGGTAAGATCTTTAGTATTTTAGACAGCTATTTTCTGTCTAGAGACTAGATAGATGTTCACAAAACTCTGTTCCTTAATTCCCAGAAATATGACTAGACTACATTTTCTAGTCCTTTGATTAGGTAGACCCAACCTAGCTAATCATAAGAATGTAAGTGGAAAAGATGCATGACCCTTCTGGCTCTACGTCTAGGCCTCCCATGTCTCATCTTGACTACCGGTAGGTGCAGGGGACTTTAGGGAGAATTTGAGGTCCTGGAAGATGGCAGAGCCACCCACAAAAAGAGCTCGGATCTGAATGGCTATGTAGGAGAACATCATTGCTCATCCACCCTGGTTATGATGTGAGAAGGAATCCATGGGCGTTAGGGCTACTTACGCATTTGTGCTAACTAATATACTTCCTTGTCAGATTTTATAAGGTTTTCATTTGGAATAGCTGTTCAATTTTTAAAAACAACTTTTCATCATTCATTTTTTCCCACTAGTTTGCTAGTGTAATAAGTTAGGTTGACAGATTTTTAAATATTGCCCCCAATTCAGCAGCATTCAGAGTTGATGGACTTTTGAAAAAGTGATTACATTATGAAGGTTATTCCCAATTTTCTGTTGTGCTTGCTCCTAAATGCTTCTGTAACAGTTGTGCTGTTGTTATAATCAAGTACTTATACAGCTCTGCATTACTAAAATAACCCTACCTGATTATGATAAACTTTTCTGTTATGTTTTATTTCCTAAAATTGTATTAACATTTTTTTGCACTTCTAGTCTGAAGTGAGGTCATCCTATATTTACTTTCTTTGTACTATTTTTTAGAGCAAATATGCAGATATTTCTGGTTTTGTACAAATAAGGGAAACCTTTGTGTCTTTTTCTGTGGTCTGGACTAATTGACTTAAAAACACATATATTGGACCATGATATATGAATAGAATTTTATATCATTCCCTTATTTTTATTTATAGGTGCTTTCAATTTCTATGTAATGTAAACTATTTTATGTAGTTTTAGTTATTTTTACCTTTATAAAAACAAAACTATAATATCTATTCATATGTGACATTATTTTTTATTCAGTATTTTTGTAGTGCATCCACATTGATACTCAGGTTGACTCATTTTTACTGTGATACAATATTCCACTGTATAAACATACCAGTTTTTAATTAGTGTGTTACAGTGCATAATAAGCTCATTCATGTGGGTAATTGGTACATGTACACGATGCATCTTAATTCATTTTACACCCCTTCCCTTTCCCTCTTCCTTCTCCCTTCTCTATCTCCTAGACTCTTTCCCATTTCCTATTTCCTATTTTTTATTTTGATTTGTTTATAATTCGGGTTTCTTAAGAGAACCATATGATTTTAAGCTTGTGTGTCTAACTTATTGCACTTAACATGGATTCAAAATGCGACCATTTTTCTACACATGGCCCGCGTTGATTCTTCTTTATAGCAGAATAGTGCTCTACTGTGTATATATATATTTTCGTTACCCATTTATCTGTTGATGGGCAGATAACCACTTTCATGATGGAGGTATTATCGATTATGCAACTGTAAACATCATATACATGTATCACTGTAATCTGCTATCTTTAACTATTTTGGGAAGATACTTAGGAGGAGAGTTTCTGGGTCAAAGGCAATTTTTATCTTTAGGTTTTTTTTAGGAATCTCCACACTGATTTCTAGAGTGGTTGTACTAGTTTACACTCCCACCAGCAATGTGGAAGGGTTCCTTTTCCCTTCAGACTCACTAGCACTTGTTATTATTTGGTGCATTATTATTATTTTATTTATTATTGTTTGGTTTCCATTCTTTCTGGAGTGGCAATCTCAGTATTGTTTTAACTTGCATTTTTCTGATGAGGCTCTGCTGAGTCATTGAGTCTCGTTCTGTTCTATGTAATTGTCACAAAACCAGCCTTCCCTTTCCTCTGCCAGCTGTTCTCCTTTAGGAGTTGTTGGGTGCCCCCACCTACCGCGGGTACTGGCTGACTTGTGGGTTGTCAGTGAGTATTTCACACTCTTGTGTATGTGGGAAGGCCATGCGACTCACTGTTGTTGTTATGTTAGAGAAACTGTCTCTCTACCTGGTGTCCAGCTGTCTAGAGTGCCGCCCATCGGCCCTGGCTGTCGATTGTGGGTGGGGATGGTAATTAAATTCTACCCTGTTTCGTTTTTGGCTTCTTTCAGTCGCTGCATTAGAATGGTCTCACTTTGCCATGCTTAGTGGGGGCCATGGTGTGATATGAGTTTGTTCAATCCTCCAGGTCATCACTAATTGGTTGGCGTGCTCCTTCCCTCTGTCTGATCCTTTCCCAAGGTGGTGTGTATGCCGGATCTGGCCTGTCATGCTCTAGAAATGGACCCATCCTCCAACTGTAGGTAGTCCATCTAGATTACCCTTTCATTTATCCTCCCTATCAGATGTTATCTTTCATCCCTGCATCAGGATAACTGCTGTTTAAAATAAAAATGAAAAACCTAGGGGATGTATCTTACTATATAATGTGTATGTGTGTGCACGTGTGCGCGTATATGTGCAGTAAGATATATCCCCTAGGTTTTTCATTTTTATTTTGAGACAGGGCCTCACTATGTAACTCAGGCTGAGAATTCTAACTCAAACTTAGAATTCTCTGGCCTCAGCCTCCCAGAGTCCCAAGATTATAGTTATGCATCACCACACTCATCCAAATAATTATAATTTTTTAAAAAATATTCCCAAGCATTTTGTTCTGTTTTTGTCATCAATTGCCTGTGGTTGAAGGCTGTGGTCCATATGATAGTGCTGTTTTGACATTGGTAAGACTTGCACTATAGGCCAATTGTCAGTTTTTATAATTGTTTCTGAGAATAGAAAGTGTATCTCCAGTTATACTCTGTAACACTCTAATATACATTCATTAGACCTAGTTTGCTTGTTGTAAATTACTTATAGTGTGTGTATGTGTGTGTGTGTGTGTGTGTGTGTGTGTGTGTGTGTGGTGCTGGAATTGAGCCCAGGGCCTTATACTGAGCTTCATCCCTTAGGCTTTTTTTAATTTTTATTTTTTATTTTTGAAACAGAGTCTCTGTAAGTCACTGAGTTGCCAAGGCTGGGTTTAAGCTTGCAACCCTCATAATTCAACCTCCCAGAGTGCCAGAATTATGGCACATTTATAGCGGCACAGTTTGTAATAGCAAACTCTTAGAAACAGCTCAAATGCCCATCGACTGATAAATGGATAAAGACGTGTTTTTATGCAATGGAGTACTACTCAGCATTAAAGGAGGATAAACTTGAGGCCATATTCTTAAGTGAAGTAAATTGGACACACGTGTAAATATCACATTGTTTCTCTGGTGTGAGAAACCAAAAGTGTAAATAAGGAACAAAATGTATAATAGACATTGTGAACTAGGAAGAAAATGTTCAAATGGGGAGGGGAACAAGGGATGAGGGAGGAAGGAGGGAGGGAGAGGAGAAGAAAGGGAAAAGAAAAAACAAGAAAAGAGGGAAAAAGTGGAAACAAAGCTTTTGTGAATAAGGAAGGGAAGAGATGTTTGGGGTTTTTTTGTTTGTTTTTAATCTCAGCTGTTCTTCCTGAAATTGGTTTTCTTTATCTTATACTACATCCTGTAAAATGAGTGATAGTAAACTACTTTTGTGATTATTGAAAAATATTTTCATTTTTTCTGTTTAGAAAGATAGTTTGGGTATAAAATCTAGGTATTGAACTATATGTGTGTATATATATATATATATATATTTTTTTTTTTTTAAATTTTTTCAGATAGGGTCTTGCTGGCCTTGAATTCACTGTGTAACGCAGGCTAGCCTTAGAGTCATGGTGATCCTCCTGCCTCAGCTTCCTGAATGCTGGGATTACAGTGTGCACCACCACACCCAGCATGTCTCTGTGCTTTAAAAATATTACCCCACTGCCCTCTGCCTAGCACTACTGCTATTAATAAATAATCCCAAGGTCCGTTGTTCCTGGTAGCTAATACGATTTTTTTCCGTCTCTAACAACTTTAAGGGTTTTCTCTTTGACCACATTTCACTGTATTGCCTCTTGGAGGGGAATGCCTGTTTATGCTGCCTTGACTATTTGGATTATACTGAAACTTCCATGAGAAAATAGTAGAGATACTCTAGAAAATTTACATTTTGCTGTTGCTTGTCCCTCCACCATGATGAGCACCAGCTTTAAGTGCAGTTGTGAGGTCTGAGCCGTGGGAGGCTGTGTGAATTCACGAGGTGGCAGACACAGGAACGGAGAGAAAGAGAAAGAACTCATTTTATTGACAACCTCATTAAGCACTGTATTGTGAATCTCTGGGCTTTATGGTGTAAGTAGGAAGACATGCCTTTTTTGCTTAACTCAAACTCTTTAGCTAGGCATTCTGGGGTATCCACGAAAACAATCTTGAAACATAATACATGATTTCTCCTGTGAAGTGTGTCAGCAGATTTATGGGTAAATGCGCAATATTTTTTCAAATCACTACTTACCATTTTATATTTTGCATATGAAGAAATCTTTTTGTCTTTGAGCACATGTCTAAATTAATGACTAGTAATGAGATTAATGAGAAATTAATGAGAGTAATCACTGGCTAAAGACAAGTTTCTAAGTTTTCTCTGTCAACTGCAATTTACTTAGAAAATGCATTCTTGAAGTTATTTTTAAAACTTATTGTTTTGATTCAGATTGTCATTTAAATAAGTCTTGAGACTTTCCAAGAATAGAATATTATTTTTTTGTTTCTTTTGCCAGAACTCTCATGCCAGGCCATCAATTCTCCAGAGTATTTGTTTTAAGGATTAGACATTGTGAGAATGTATGTACCTTGTTAGAACAGAATTGTTCAAGTGCATGAAAATAATTCCTAGTAGCTAACAGCTTTGGAGCTGTTATGTGTAGAAACTCCTCTTGTTTGAATGCTTGGGTAAAAGAGCCATTTAAAGATGAGCAGTTTTGTTGGAGGGTCTAAAGTGCTTGTCTCCAAATTCTCATTTGCATTTTGTCTCCATAAGGCTATAGTCAAGTGGTCTGCATGAGTTATTTGAAAGATAATATCACAACTAATTACTTCAAACAGCTTAATACAATGTACATTAAGGTAAATTATTATTTTATGGCATTTATTAATTTCCTTATCCTTTTGCTAATGAATAATTTCTTCATTGGTTTTACCAACTATTTATTGATGAAAATGTCTAGTGTGTTAGCCTTTGGGGTACAGTAAGTTACCAGATATGGTCCCTGTCCTGCAGTTTCAGCTTTGAGAGGAGCACCTGTCAATCAAACAGTCAAATAAACACAAATAAAACTGCAGCTACAGTCAGAGCCACAAAAGCCAAGCTGTTACTCACAGAGGAGTTAGCAAAGTCAGGAAAGGCTTCTCTGGTCTGATGCAAAGCAGTTGAATGAGTGAAGGGGGAGGAAGTGAGATCAAATGTATTTACAGGTCCTATGGTAAGATGGAGCCAGTGTCCTTAAAGGCTTAGAGTAAGGCCAGTGTGACTGGAGCAGAAAGAAGAAGTTGTGTACATATTGCCAAGAATTGGGCAAGAACTGACAGAAAAAAAAAATAGGTGCTGCATAGAAGTTGGGAAAAGCAGTTCACAATGCAGAGAATAACAGAAACAATTTGGACTCTCTCCGGCTCTTGTAGCTTCCAAGAAGGGGAACTATCTCCCCAGAAGCAAGGTAAGTACCCAAGCTTCAGAGATTCAGGGAGAAAAATCAGTAGAGACCACAGCCTTTGTGAACTGCAAAAGCAGTGTGAGTTTTGCTCTCTGGGGAAGGCTTCCACATGCTAGGCCACAGCTGGTGAGGGATTCAAGTGCAGGCACCTGCCATATCGCCAGACTGCTTGATTGGGTACCATTTTGGAAGGGGTTGATTATTTAAATCTGGCACTCAATAGCTAAAATTTCACTTCAGGGTTCCCACTGTTACCTACCCACAGTGACTAGGAGAGATAGTCACAGAAGACAGCTGTGCACAAGATTAGACTAGATATAGATCTTCTGAAATGTTTAAACTCAGGCCAAGGAAAATAGAGACCCACCCTCTGTGGTAAGAAGCCAAGCCAGGCTTGAAAATCAGCTGGGTCTGAAAGTCCCTGCGGGTTTTAAATATAGTTCCTTGGTTTACAAGTGCTTCTGTTCTCAAGCAATTCAGTTCACAAACAGAGGCGTTCAGCGGACTTTCCCTTCCATTCACAAACTCTACATTGGGGGATGAACATGACTGCAGCCATCTTTCCTGCACAAACACAAACTCAGCCATCTTCCCCAGAATCATGCAGTGATTAAGTTTCT
Source organism: Cavia porcellus (assembly GCF_034190915.1). Taxonomy (NCBI): domain Eukaryota; kingdom Metazoa; phylum Chordata; class Mammalia; order Rodentia; family Caviidae; genus Cavia; species Cavia porcellus. The sequence continues at coordinate 35,403,565 of NW_026947504.1, read as the reverse complement.
AAACCAAGGCACCACTGTACTTGGACCTTTGCTCTGCTGCCTCCATCCAGCACGGATCTGGAGTCTGACTGCCTTCCCTTTCTACCAGTTTGAGAAAGTAGACATCTCAGTGTGGACATTGCCACAGCATAGGGTTTCTACAGGCTGTAAGGCTAGGTTGAGAAAACCAAGACTTGCTGGACCCCAAAACCGTGGCTCCTAGAAGGACACCACTCATTCAAAAATACAGAAAAAAATGATTGGAACTCAGTTTAAGGGTTTTTTATTTATATTTTTTGCCTTCTTTTCCTTATCTTTTTTTCCCTTTAATAGCTATTTTTCTCCATATTATTTTTCCTTGTTGCTTTTATCTTTTATTTCAATTTTTCTGTTACCCTCATGTAATGTTTTTGTTTCCAGCAACAGAGTCATTTACTTATAAGACCTTATGAAGTTAATTATCACATATACAGATAGAAAACCACATTAATAGGCCAAAGAATGTATAAGACATGTAAAACAATTGTACTAAATCAAGGTGTACTTTTACATTTCATTTTCTGTGCTGGATTACAATTTTTTCCTATTACTGTCTTTTATTTCATACTTTTCACATAAGAGAAACCCATTCAATATTTAACCTTGTGTGTCTGAGTTACTTCACTTAGTATTATGGTCTTAAGGTGAATCTGTTTTCCTACAAATGATTCAAATTTACACTTTAATTCTATAAATATTCTTCTATCCATAGTAGGATCCTTTGTCTCACTTTTCTTTCCTCATTTCTCATTGTTTAATTTTTCAAATTTTTCATTTTTCATTCTCCCATTCTCTGCACTCTGTGTCTTTAATAGTAAAACCTTTAAGCTTTTTAAATCTTTATAGAGTTAACTGTGTTACTACTGTTGAATTCTTTTCTATCATTAGTAGATACTTAGTTTTAGCATTTGTACATATTTTCTGGGTGTCACTGTTTGGTTTGTCTTATAATTTATACTGTAATTGTGTATTTCTTTTCCAAGGTTAAGGATGGTACATTATTGAATCTTATGTATGCAATTAGAAGTGAAAAGGTGAACTCACAATGGAATCTAATAAAAGCCAGGTTATTAGTAACTATTGTGAGAATCTGTACTCTATAAAATGGAGAATTCAGAAGAAATAGATCCTTAGATACATATGAACTACCAAAACTGCACTAAGAAGACATAAACCCTGAATAACCCAGTATCAGGCAATGAGACTGAAGAAGTAACAAAAAAAATACTGTAAGAAAAGCCTAGAATCCGATGAATTCTCTATCAAAGTGTACAAGAGTTTTATGGACAATTTAATGTCAATACTTCCCAGACTTTTAATGAAATCGAGAGAGAAGAAATACTCCCAGAGTCATTCCTGAAAGACATTACCCTAATTCCAAAACCAAAAAAGAGCTGAAAAGCAAAAACACACAATAACCCCCCACAAAAAACAAAACAACAAACACAAACCTATAGACCAGTCTCTTTCATTAACAGTGATGCAAAAATTCTCAACCAGATACTGGTAGAATGCAACAAGTCATCAAAAAGATAATACATCATGAGCAAGTATTCATCCCAGGGATGCAGAGATGGTTCAATATATGCAAATCAAAAAGTGAGATACACCTCATAAACAGAATCAAAGGCAAAAATCAAATGATCACCTCAATTGATGCAATAAAAGCCTTTTACAAAAATCCAATAGCCATTCATAATAAAAATCCTGAAGAAAATAGGTATAAAAGGACCTTACCGCCATCTGATAGACTCCATTTATGACAAATCATTGGCTAACATCATATTAAATGGAGAGAAGCTTAAAGCTTTCTCTGTTAAATCAGGAACAAGACGAAGATGTCCATTACCTCCTCTGTTCAATATAGCTCTCTCAAAACATTAACCTAAACATCAGACAAGAGAAAGAAAAGGGATATGTATAGGAAAGAAAGAAGTCAAATTAACATTATTTGCAGGTGACATTATCCTCTACATAAATAACCCAAAAAATTCTGCCAAAAGACTCCTAGTTACTGCCAAAAAAACTGAATTCAGTAGCATAGCAGGATACAGAGTCAACACATAAAAATCAGCAGTGTTTCTGTACATTAGAATGAAATGACCAAGAAGAAAATTGGAGGAATAGTACTTTTCACAATAGCGTCAAGAATAATTAAATACCTAGGAATTAACCTAACCAAGAAAGCAAACACCTCTATAATGAATACTACAGTATTCTGAAAAGGAGGTTGGACAATGCAACTGGTGAGAGTCTAAATTCAGCTTCTCCTTCCCTCCAGTGACCCTGGATGGGTTAGGTGGCAAGAGAAATCTGAGATCTGCCCCTTCTTCCTTCCACTGGCAGTACTCAGGGCCCTGAGACCTGCAGGAATGCCAGTGGCACAGTAGGACCTTGGCTAAGGCACACACGATGGACCAGCAGGACTAGAGGCGTGGAAATTCTCATGCAACATTAACAATGTGGGTCAACAATTGATAGGTTAGGAGAACCAGTGTTGTGCCTGGGGACAAAGTCATGAGTAACAGAAGTGGGAGGGTAGGACCACCCCTTCTCTTTCCTTGTATTTCTCCCCCTCTCTTTTTTTGTCTTATCTTTTTGTTTTCTAAATGACTGCAGGGAAACTATAACCACAGAAAACTAACCCTGTTCCCCAAATCCAGAGATAGTGATCAGACCTAAACCCGGCCAAAACCAACCTGCAATCCTAGCTAGAGTGCACATTTCTGGGATCTGACCTCAACTTACTACAGAAGTCAGACAGTGGAGGAATGTCACTGCTATCATTTTTCTCTGTCCAATTGGATTCTCTCTTGGTATTTGGCTGGGTTCATGCTTTGTTTGCTTTTGTTGTTTCTTTTTTGTTTGTTTTCCTTTTCTAATTTTTCTCTCTGTTATGTTTTGTCCTATTTTGTTTTTCTGTCTTTGTGTGTGTGTGTGTGTGTGTGTGTGTGTGTGTGTGTGTGTGTGAATATTTTTGTTCACTGGGTTTTGTTTTCTTTTCCTTTTTCCTTCCTCTTCTCTCCCATTCAGGATTTAGATCTCTAAACCTTATTTTTAATTCTACTCTTGTCCTCCTCTCTTAAGTCAACTAACTTGCTTGACTTTATGATACTTTCATGTGATTAAACATGTTGTCTTCTCTTTCTGATTCACTTTAAAACTCCTAGGCTTTCCCCTCCAATCCTTCCCTTGTGTGTCCTACAATTACCCAAAACCTGGATGGTCATCCTGTGCCCTACACCCTTGCTCCTAACTATATTTAACCTCATTCATCTCTCTCCATCCTACCCCCATTCTCTTGAGCCCCCCTCAACAGGGTAAAATTACATACAAGTTCCTGGCATAAGTTAGATCATATTATATATCTGTAGCCTTCCTCCAATGGTTATATACCAGGCTGATAGTTACCACAGTTTGTCAGTAGCCAGGCTATACTTGAGTCTATTGTTATTGCCAGCTGGACTACTTTAAGCAAGATGTCATACAGGCTGCCACCAGTTTTTACTTCCTGTCTTACAACACTGTGATTGTAAGGGGTCATAACCATGATCGTAATCCAGTATCAAAGGAATGAGCCCTAAGTCAAATTCCTTAGCCTTAATATATTGAGAAGGTAGGTTCTTGGGATAGACATAAAGGCCAAGAACCACCTACATCTAGAAAACATCCATAGGAGCAGACATCACCTGGGAAAGCCTCAACACCAGGGTTAGGGTTAGGGTTAGGGTTAGGGTTAGTGATAAGGCTATCTGTCATGAGAAATCCATAAGCATCAAGATAGAGAACAAAATAAAAAATGACAATACAAAGAAGCAAAATGCAATTGCTAACATCCAGTCCACCCAGGACAAGTCTAGAACATAAAGAGGTAGAGGAAATTGGAGTTAGTGGAACTCTGAAACAATAGTAGCAGAAGTGAAAAATCAAGTGGAGAGGCCACACAAACACTAATCTTTGAGGTGCAACAAGAAAGGACTATCAAAATAAAAGACATTAAAGCTGACACAGGTCAAAATTAGCTCAGGAAAATGTTCCAAACCATGAATGCCAAACATTGGCAAGAAATGGAATCAATGAGACAGAATCAAACAAAAATGCAAGAGATTAAAAACTCTATTGAAAGAATGTGCAGCAGATTGAATAAAGGCAAATGTAAAATATCAGATCTAGAAGACAGGAATGCAACTAGCAACAAGAAAAAAAATATCTTTAAAATAGCAAACCACGTATGGTAGCACATGCCTGTAATCCCAGCACTCAGGAATTTGAGGCAGGAGAATTTCCATGAATTATAGGCCACCCTGGGCTACATATTGAGTTCAAGGCCAGCCTGAGCTACATAGCAAGACCTTGTTTTGAAAACAACAGCAAAGACCAACAGGAGACCAGGAAAAATCAAGCCAACAGCTACAGGATGAAGGAAAAAAACCCCAAGATTTATTGGAATCAGCGAGAAAGCTGGGGACAGTGCAAAAGCCATTAAAGACCTCTTCACAGAAATAATGGCAGAAACCTTTCCAAACATGGATAGAGAATTTGAAATACAAATAAATGAAGCATATAGAACTCCAAATAGCCTTGACCAAAATAAATCTACACCCAGACATATAATAATCAACATTCCAGAAGTTCAGCACAAGAACAAAATTTCCAAGCAGCTAGAGGAAATAAATATATCATCTATAAAGAAAAGCCCATCAGAATCACAGCAAACTTCACTGCACAAACCCTTAAACATGGAGAGCTCAGACTAAGGTATTTCAAGCCCTAAATTAAAACAACATTCAATCCAGATTGATGTACCCCGCAAAAAACGATCTTTCAAAATAGATGGAAAAGTAAGATACTTCCATGACAAACAACAACTGAAGAAATTTGTGACTACCAAACCAGCTCTACAGAATACTCTGAAGGACATATTAAAAAACAATAACAAATAATACAAACATATGAACACAATAGAAAGAAGCCCTCAGCTTGGAAAAATTGGCCTTTCACATGCTCTAGACTGAAATAAGACCCATGTCTATCACTATGCACTAAACTAAAGTCAAAATGGATCAAAGATCTAAATATTAAAACAGAAACACTTAATCTACTGTATGACAAGGTAGGTAGAAGTCTTGGAGACATGGGGGTAGGCAAAGAATTCACAAAATGCAAACCACATGGGAAGTACTGCAAAGAATCAACAATTGGGATCTCATCTTATTAAAAAGTTTTTGCACTTCAAAAGAATCACCAACAAAGTGAAAAGAAACCCCACAGAATGGGAAAGAATTTTATCCAGCTGTCCCACAGACAAAGGACTTATATCCAGAACATATAAAGAACTGAAAAACATCAAGCCCCCAAATTCAAAGATCTTCTCCAAAAATGGGCATTTGAGATGACACATTTCTCAGATGAAGATACACAAATGGCAAATAAATACATGAGAAATGTTCACCATTGCTGGATATTCAAGAAATGCAAATTAAAACAGTATTGAGATTTCATCTCACTCCAGAAAGAATGGCTGCCATCAATTGATAACAAATGTTGGCAAGGCTGCGGGGGGGGAAAAAAGGAACACTGCTCTGCTGTTGGTGGGAGCGTAAACTGGTGCAACCGCTGTGAAAACCAGTATGGAGATTCCTTAAAAAAACAAAAACAATTAGGATTGGAAGTTCCATTCAATCCAGCTATTCCCCTCCTGGGTATTTTCCCAAAAGAATTGAAAACCTCATGTAACAGCGATATATGTGCACCCATGTTTATAGCAGCACAATTTGTAATAGCTAAATCTTGGAAACAACCAAAATGCCCATCATCCGCAGAATGGATGAAAAACGTGGTATTTTAATACCATGGAATATTTCCCAGCTATAAAAAAGGATGATCTTGAAGCTTCTATAGGTAAATGGAGGCAACTTGAGACTATCCTCATAAGTGATATGAATCGGACTCATATTTGTAAATATTGTATTGTCTCTCTAATATAAAAAAATAAAAAACTGAAAGAGTAATAAGATCCAAAATGTATAATAAATATTGTAATAGTGAAAAGGAAAGAAAGTGCTTTAAAGGATATAACTGTATGTATGTTTAAGTGTGCAAGATAGATAACCATACTACTAAGTTTTTGTTAGTTTATCAAACAATAGTTTGTACTGTCATTGTTTGTCCACTTTTTAAGCTTTGATTTTGTAACTTGAACAACTACTTCTAAGATAACAAAATGTAATTTAGCAGCAGCAGCAGAAACCACCACCAGGGAGGGCAAGCAATTAAATAGAGGAGAAAGACAGAACAAATAACAGGAATACAACATGAAAAACAAAAGACACTACATACCAGTTATAACAATCAGCATAAATGATCTCAACTCACTAATCAAAAGAAATAGATTTGCAGAGTGGATCAAGAAGCAAGATCCAATTATGTGCTGCATTCAAAAAACACATTTAACCCAAAAAGGAATTCATAGACTAAAAGTTAAAGGATAGAAAACAATTCTCCATGTTACAGGAACACAGAAAAAAGCAGGGGTTACTATTCTATTTGCAGACAATGCAAACTTTAAGCCAAAAATCAACAGACATGAAAAACCAAATAAACACACAATTGTAGTAGGCAACCTTAATATTCCACTCTCACAAATAGATCAACTAGACAGTAAACCAACAAGAAATATTAGAATGAAACAAAGCCTGTGAACAAATGGACTTGGTGAGTGTCTTGAGTGTGTTCCACCCCAGAACACTGATATACACATTGATCTTAGCTGCATATGGAGTGTTCTCCAAAAGAGACCATATATAAGCTGACAAAACATGCTCAAGTAAATACAGAGGCATTGAAATCATCCCATACATACTATCTGACCATTCACAGTGAAATGGAAATCAACTGGAAATCAACAACAAATGAAATCACAAAAACTACATTAACACGTGGAAATTAAAGAACACTCTTTGAACAACCAATGAATCACAGAGGAAATTAAAGATGAAACTCAATAGTATATGCAATTAAATGATAATATCAATAACAACATGTTGAAACTTATGGGACACAGGGAAAGCAGTCCTACAAAGGGAATTTATAGTGATGAATTTATAGAATGAGCTCAAATAAACAACCTAATGTTGAACTCAAACTTCGAGAAAAGGAAGAACAAATCAAGCCAAAACTCATACAAGGGAGGAAATTATAAAGATGAGAGTAGAAATAAATGCAATAGAGACTAAGAAAGCAATAAAAATATCAATAAATCAAAAAGTTGGTCCTTTGAAAAAATAAATAAAATTGCTAAACATTAGCCAATCTCATCAAAAAGAGGAAAACACAAATAAAAAGGAAATCACAACAGATCTCACAGAAATCCAGGAGACCATCAATACCTACTATGAGAACCTATATACTAATAATATGGAAAATATGGGAGAAAGGGGCAAATTCCCATACACAATTGAATTGCCAATACAAAAATTCTAAATAACCTGATATAAGTCACTGAAATTGAAAATATACTTAAAATTTTACTGATCAGGCCCTGATGGATTTACCGTTGAATTCTACAAGAAATTTAGAGAACTAGTGCCACTAATGTCAAAATTTGTTACAAGGAATTGAAAGGGAAAGAGTTCTTCCAAAATCTTTCCTGAAAGCAAGTATTACCCTGATTCTACAGGCCAATCTACTGGCCAATCTCCCTAATGAACATAGATGCAAAAATAGTAAGATACCGGCAAACAATTCAACAAATCATCAAGAAGATTATACACCATGAACAAATAGGGTCCATTCATTCATGCAGGAATGGTTCAACATCTGAAAATCAATAAATGTAATATATTAACAAAACCAAAGACAAAAACTACATGATCCACTCAATAAATACAGAAAAAACATTTGACAAAATGCAACTCCCATTCATGTTAAAAAAAAAAACCTAAAGAAAATTGGAATAGATGATCTTTGCTTCCATCTTATAAAAGCCATCTATGACAGACCAACAGCTAACATCATATTAAATAGTCAAAAACTGAAATCTTTCATTCTAAAATGAGGAAAAGGCCAGGATGTCCAATACCACTTCTAGTCAATATAGTTCTGGAAACATTAGTCAGAGCAATTAGACAAGATAAAAATAAAAGGAATAAGGATGGGAAAGGAAAAAGTTAAATTATCACTATTTGCAGATGACATGATGCTTTACATAGAAGACCCCAAAAACTACATCAAGAAAAATATGTTTAAGTAGAGTCAAAGATAAGAATCACATGATCATTTCAACAGATGCAGAAAAAGCTTTTGATAAAGTCCCACACTCATTCATGATGTTATCCCTATGGCAAATTGAAATAGTGTTTACCTCAATCTGATAAAAGCCATCTACGAAAAACCAACAGCCAGCATCATATTAAATGGTCAAAAACTGAAATCTTTCACTCTAAAATCGGGAACAAGACAAAGATGTCCATTGTCACCACTCCTACTCAATATAGTGCTGGAAATATTAGCCAGAGCAATTAGACAAGAGAGAGAAATAAATGGAATAAGGGTAGGAAAGGAAGAATTTAAATTATCATTATTTGCAGATGACATGATACTCTGCATAGAAGATCTCCAAAACTTGAGTGAAAGACTTCTAAATGTAATAACAAAATGCAGTAATGTACCTGGATACAAAGTCAACATTCAAAATCAATAGTGTTCCTATACACAACAAATTCACTGGGAGAAAAAATAAGAGAAACTACACCCTTCACAATAGCATCCAAGAAAATGAAATACTTAGGAAGTAAAAGATCTTTCAGTGAAAATTACAACACTCTGAAAAAAGAAATTGAGGAGGATCTCAGAAAATGGAAAGACATTCCTTGTTCATGGAGAGCAAGAACAAACATTGTGAAAATGGCCATTCTCCCAAAATTATTATACAGATTTAATGCAACTCCAATCACAGATCTAGAGAACTCATTCTTAAAGTTCATCTGGAACCAGAAGAGACTCAGAATAGCAAAGGCAAGGCAGGAGGCATCACAATCTCTGACTTTACGTTGTACTACAAAGCTACTGGGATAACATCAGCATAGTACTGGAATAAAAACAGACATGAAGATCAATGGAATTGATTAGAAGATAAGACTACAACTACAAACACACTCAACCACCTTATCTTTGACAAAGGGGCCAAACATGTTTGCTGGAAGAAAGATAGTCTCTTTAATAAACGATACTGGAAAAACTGGCTCTCCATATTCTGAAAACAAACCAGAACCATGCCTATCATCACACAGTCAGAATAGATCAAAGATCTAAATATTAAAACAATCAGTAAATCTACTGGAAGACAAAGTAGGTAGAAATCTTGAAGACATAGGAGTACACAGAGAATTCATGAACAAAAATCAAACTGCACAGGAAATACTTCCCAGAACCAACAACTAGGATCTCACCTTATTAAAAAGTTTTGCATGTCAAAAGAAGTCTCCAACAGAATGAAAAAAAAATCCACAAATTGGGAAAATACCTTAGTCAACTGTCCCTCAGACAAAGGATTTCTATCTAAAACATATAAAGAATTGAAAAAAATCAGACCCTTCAAAATTCAGAGACCCAATCTGAAAATGGGCATGTGAGATGAATACATACTTCTCTGATGAAGAAATGCAAATGACAAATAAATACATGAAAAAATATTCAATATCATTGATCATTCCAGAGATGCAAACTTGAAACAACACTGAGATTCTACCTCACCACCGAAAGAATGGCAGTCATTAAAAAATCAACCAGTAACAATTGCTTGAAGGGCCATAAGGAGAAAGAAACTCCCACTGCGGGTGGGAGTGCAGACTGGTGCAACCACAGTGGAAATCAGTGGGGGACTCCTCAAAAAACTTGGATTAGAGTCCTATCCTATCCAGCTATTCCCCTTCTGGGTATTTTCCTAGCAGATTAAAAACATCATACCAGAGTGATATATGCTATTCCCATGTTTATAACAGCAGAATTTATGATTACTAAATCTTGGAAATAATCCAAATTGCTGTCATCCAAGTAGTGGATAAAAAAGATGGTTTTTTAAAAAAATGTACAATGGAGTATTACTCAGCCATAAATAAAAATATTTATAGTTAAATGTATGCAACTCGACTATTTGTAAGTGAAATAAATCCAACTTATATGTCTAAACATCATATTATCTCACTAGTGTGAAAAACTGAATGTATAAATAAGATTCCAAATGAACAATATTGTGAATTGGAAAGAAACTGATTTTTTTAAAAAAAGAGAAACTGTGATGGGGAAAGGAGAAAGGAAAGAAGGGAAAAAGAAAAAAATGTGTTTATACACAAGATAGTTAAGATATTTATACAGCTTGTTTCTCTTAGTTCATTGAGAGATCTCTGTTCCTGGCCATACTTCCAAAACTAATACACAAATTTTAACATAATCTCAATCAAAATGCCAATAACATTCCTCATAGAAGTAGAGAGAGCAATCCTAAAATTCATATAGAACTAGAAGGGATGTGTAATAACAAAGCTATGGTGAGCATAGGAGAACTCACAATTCTAGACTTCAAGTTATACCATACTGCCTAGCTACAGTGATAAATATAACATGGTATTGGCAACAAAAAGACATGTAGTCAGTGGAGCTGAAACAATTCTAAGCAAATTTATCTGCTTGACCTTGACAAAAAGGCCAAAAACATGAGAGAAAAGATTGCCTCTTTCACAAGTGGTGCTGGGCAAACAGGGCTGTTCACATACTCTCACCATCTCCTAAACTGAAACAAAAATGGATCAAAGATCCAAATGTTGAACAATCTGCTGGAAGATAAAATAGGTTAAACTCTTGAAGACACAGGCAGGGGCAAAGATGTTTGAACAGAACCCCAGTTGTACAATAGCTAGCCACAAGGATCAGTAAATGGGATCATACCAAATTAAAAAGTTTCTGTACAGCAAAGAAAATAACCAAAAGCGTGCAGAGAGAACGTACATCATGGGAAAAAATTTACCAGTTATTCGTTGGACAGATGACTAATATCTAGGATATAAGGAACTAAAAAAGAGGGAGACCCCTCCCAAAATAAAATACCTCCCCAAATCAAAAAATGGGCCACTGAAATAAAGACAGTTCCCAGAAAAAAATACAAATGGCCAATGAATGCATGAAAAGAGTGCTCAACACGCTTGGCTGTTAGAGGAATGCAAATTAAAACAACACTGAGATCCAATCTTACTGCAGAAAGAATGGTTATCATGAAGAAATCAGGTAACAGATGTTGACAGGGCTGTGGAGAACAAGGACGTCTCCTTCATTGTTGGTGGGAATGTATGGGAATCAGGATGGAGATTCCTCAAAAAACTAAGGAAGAAATTCCATCTGACCCGTGTTTTCCTTGCTAAGTATCTTCCTGAAAAGAGCTAACCATATCATATTACAGTGATCCACGCATAATATGTTTATAGCGGCACAATTCATAATTCCTCAATCCTGGAGGCACCCTGTGTGTCTGTTAAGAGATGAATGGATGGAGGAAATACGGTATTTACACTGTGGAGCACTGCTCTGCCTTATAGAAGGCTAAACAAGTCATCTGTAGGAGGCACCTTGAGATCAGAATGTTAAGTGAAATAAGTCAGACACAAGCGTAAATAACACATGGTTTCTCTTATGCAGAAATCTAGAATATAAAGATAACAATAAAAGAGAAATAAAAGAAATGAAGGGAGGGGAAAGAGAATGGGAAAAACATGCAGCCAGGAGGGAAGCATACACACAGAAAAATGAAGATGCGTCATGCACATATACCATTTCCTCATGATGGATGTATTCATTATGTACTGCAAATATACTGATAAGGAAAAAAAACGAGCAAAAAATGAGGCTGCTGGAACAGGTCAGAATATGTAGAGTCTTGTAGGTACAGGAGCCGAAGCAAGATGTGACATAGAATAGTGTACATGCTGAAATAAAGCAAGAGAATCACTTGAAGATGGTCCCTGAGAACCTTTTAGAAGTTAATGGTGACAAGATTTGATGGATTAATCAATTAAGGGCATTAAGAGAAAGATGTCAAGGATCACTTAGATTTATAATTTTTGTGACGATGTAATGGCATGTTTTTAGGTGGAGAACAATGGAAAAGTATCAGGTTTTGGGGGATGATAATGAATTCCATTTTTTTCTTTCAGTACTGGGATTGAGCCCAGGGCTTTTGTACTGAACTACCTCACCAGCTATCTATTTATTTTTTATTGGCAGGATCTTGCTAAGGATCTAAGTTGCCCAGGCTGAGCTAGAACTTATGGTCCTTCTCACAGTCTCCCAGTGTGCTCAGAGCACATCTGTGCACCACTGTATCTGACCTCAGTTCTACTTTAGACATCTTGAGTCTGCACCTGTGAGATATCCAAGAGGAAATCCCAAGTAGGAAGCTGAATAGTCAGGTAATAAATAGGTAGGTGAGGCCCGTATGCAGAGGTGGTATTCAAAACCTGTGCATGGAGAGAATCCTCCAAAGAAGAACACTGTAAATATTGAAAAGAAACAAAAAGGAGAAGTAGCTGCCACCTCACTGTACTTCACAGAGTACAGTCAAAGTAACCCTAAAGGCAAAAGAAAGGACCATGAACTAGGGGAAGCACAGAGGGGCGGTATGTAGCATGATTCAAAACAAAATTCATTTACATTTCAAACTGGGTGCGATGGTGCATACCTGTAACCCCAGTACTCAGGAGGCTGAAGCTAGGGGATTTCCACAAGTTTGACACCAACCTGGACTACGTAGTGAGTTCACGTCCAGCCTGAATTAGGTAGCAAGACCCTGTCCTAAAAAGCAAAATGAAACAAAATAAATTTATCTACACTTTATATTTCAGGAGTACCTAATAATGTATCCTTGTTTAATTTCATAAAATAGCAAAAACAAGCCTTGAAGATTACCTACCCTCAAATGAGGTAGATACTGTTAGAAAATTATTTATCTTTTATGTATGTATACACTCTGAACAGTTCTGAGAACTTCTATGTAGGGAAATGAATAGTTCATTTTAAGAATCATGAAAATACAATTTCTTTTTAAAGAAAGCTACTAAATTGTAAGCCCAGAGAGTCTAAAGAGATTGCCAAACATTGCACATCAATTCAGTAGAATGGCTAAGGGTGTAGCTCAGTGGTAGAGTGCTTGCTTGGCATGAGAAAGGCTGTGAGTTTGCTCCTTAGAACCTCAAAAAAAGGGTACAAATTAATAAAATGCTGACATGGCTTGGCTCTCAGCATTCCTCACTGGTGTTCAGCCCATCAGTGGACATCATATTTATCAACCAGGAAATGAAGCACCCGACAGTGTTCCTGCCACCTCCCTGTGGCCATGTCTGGAGAATACAAGGCTCGTTAAAGTTCAGTCTGTTCTCACTGAGATAAATCATTCACTGAGGGAGAAGGAGGCAAAGCATGGAAATCACGATGAACTGCACAATCTGGCTTGAGGCATTTGCAAATAAAAGTGTGGAGAGGAAGGCGAGAGAGAAAAATACGAAATGGCAAAGAGATGAAAACCTCTGGTCCCCTTTATTCCCTTTCTCTCTCCTACTAAGCTCACCTCTGTTTTAAAAAGCAAATAGGTCTTTTTAGAAAATGGTCAATCTGCAGAGAGCTCAGAGGCAGAGAGGCATCATAAATTGACTGGGAACCTTTTATGGCCCCTGTTGACTGTAGATGGGAATACAAAATATTATTTTTTTTTTACAAAATATTTTTTAAAAGGATACAAGTAATACAGAATTTCAAAAAAATAAACAGTAAGAAGTCACTAGTTAATAGATTACATATTGTCATCTTAGAAATAGTTGTTCAAGTTACAAAATTAAAGCATACGAAGTGGACATTCAAACAGTGAGACTGCAAACAGCTATGTTCAATGATCCAACAAAAACTTAGTAATATGGTCACCTATCTTACACACCTAAACACACTTGTAGTTACAAAATATTATTAAGGATGCTGGAGAGAATGTGATTGTGTGCCCCCACAAAAGCCACAATGCCTGGCAAGCTTTGAAAGCAGAGCATGCTTTTCTCCCCTCTTCCCCATATCAAGTGGCTTTCCATGGAACATTAACAGTTTGAAATTTGGGGGCTTTCAAAGAACTATTAGGTGTTTGAAGGAAGTAGCTTGGTGATTACTGTTGTTAACTTAGCATACAGAAGGCCTTGAGTTCAATCCTCAACACACACACACTCCTGAAAGTCTTGTTAGTCTTAACCACTGCTGGGTTTTCCCTTTTCTCATTTCCCTGTAGCGAACCCTACTTCAAGTTTTGCGTAGAAAGACAAATTGCTATAGCCAGAGTAGCCGCTATGAGCCAGAAGTGTCCTTTAATGAGAAAATGATGATTTGGAAGCCTGCAGTCTGGCCCAGGATGGGCGAGCCAGCTACACATTAATGAAGCTCCCCTTGGTGCCCATGATAGATGGCTGTGTGGAACAACTGAGCATCCTCTTCTTTTTAATCCACCAGCCCCCCAAAACTTGACTGATGTAGTTGAGCCTTCTTAGTGAGTCCGAATGTCACATTTTAAATGCTATAATCATGTCTTAAGGCAGGCAGAACAGTCATTTGTGTCACAGAGAGGACTGCGCCTTATCTTGCTGGGAAGAGTGGCTGCCCATAGGGTGGTTGGATTTCTTGCCATTCCCTCTGTATCTCTGGTCATTAAAATGGGGAATCTCCACAGAGTTAAAGGTTATTTTACACAGGAAGTACATTCAGTATTAGTACAACAAACGTTTTCCTTTCTCCAGCCGTGGAAGAACTCCACTCACCAGGAGTGGTGATAAATCAGAGTAACAACCCTTTCCGCTCAGATACCCATAAGTCCTGTGCTTCAAAATTGCTGACCTCAAAAGGATACTCAAAGAGTGTGTCTTTTTTTTTTTTTTCTTTTAAAGAAAGCAACACAAAAGCAGTCTGGTTTCCTTGTTCACTTGAATGCATACGAGAGAGTGAGTCACTCTCAAGTTTCTATCTTTAGTTCTCACAAATGAAGCACTGAATCATACAACTTGTCAGGGAAGACCTAGATATAGTTTTATCTAGATAACGTTCATATTAAAAGAAACTGAAATTCTATTTTTGTGGCAGAGTTGTGGGACTGGCGGTACAACTGTCTCCTCATGAAGAATTTGGCAGATCAGGACATGACTATGAAGAACCTTCCAGAAGAGATACAATGTGACTGTCTCATAACTCAATTTATATCATTTGGAGTCACCCACATGAGCTGTTAGGGTGTTTCCTTCACAGCCAACACTCTCAAGACATCAATACTGGCAGAAGGAGTCAGACTCAGTCTCCAAAATGTTAATCATACTTTCATGAAATGGGGTACTTTAAAAGTTGTCTTTGCAGTCCCTTGGAAGCCAAATAAAATCCGCATAAAATATATAGAATAAAAAGTAATTACAGTTTTAGAATATTCTGGTTGCTGGCCCAAGCTCAGGTTTTTCTGCAAACCAGAACAACCTTTTCAGAAGCCTTATAATCTGTAATCCATCCACACAAAATAACCAGTCCTGTTTTGGGAATCCTGTCTTATAAAAGAGTAGTCTCAGAGATTTTTAAAGCTTTTTATTATAGCAGAGGGCCACAGCTCAGTAGTAGATCATTTGCTTAGCACAGATGAGGTCCTGAGTTCAATCTCTACAACAACAACAAAAAAGGCTTTCATATGTTATCTCTAAGATGTACAAATTACTTTGTCCTGTGCAGAATAAGTATCTGTGGAAAGTTTTATTTAAAAGGTAGCAAACATTTTGAAGTTATACTGTTGTCAAAGAGGTAGAAAGAGCTGTTACTTCTCTTTGAATAGCATTTTTACAGGACTAGTTAGGCCTATGCAATAGCTTCAGGTAGAAATGACCAGGCAGCATATCATTTAAAGCTATTTTTCCTGACTGCAATAGCTCAATAAAGAAAGAGATCACCATTATACAACCCATCCGTGAGGGGTCACTGCAAATTAGACTGAGTATATTTTCATTTTGTTCTGTTCTGTCATACTAGTCCTAAATGACTTCAATGATATCAGTAATTTAAAGAAAACTCAAAGCTGAACACAGTGTCTCAGGCCTAGAACCCCAGCATTCTGGGAGGCTGAGCCAGGAAGATTGTGAGTACAAGTCCAGCCTGGGCATCTTGGTGACTGAGCAAGAGACTTTGTTTTAAAGAATTAAAAAGGGCTGGAAGTGTAGCTCAGCATGAAGACCCTTGGTTCAGTTCTCAACACTCCCACCACCAATAAATAAATAAAACCCCAAATCTTTAGGTATAGGGAGAGGACATTCATCCTTTAAAAGTCTGTTTCTTACCTTATCCAAAGTACTGTTAAAACTAGCTCATGACACGTGGGGGGAACTGGAAAGCATTTGCAGTCAGTGATGGACATGGCAGCCCAGGCAGTGAATTGAATTACTCCTCAGGGCTGCACTGATTATGTGTTACCCAGGGGCAAGTTAAGGCCAAGCCTTTTCCCTCCTAATCCTAAACGAGGTTGAAAGATGTGCCCAGGTGTTCCTTTGGTTTGCATCATGCTCAGGAAGTCAAACCTTGGCATTCCATTTTTCTAAATATGTGGCACAGCTTTTCAGTGTCAAGAGGCAAATTTCCTAACTCTGTGAATAGGAAGTATAGGAAAACTTTGTCTTGATGGGGGTGGGGGCGGTAAAAACTTGTAGTCTCCTTCAGTAGCCAAGCTGAGGCCCTTAAAGTGAAAGTACTTGTTTTTTGTCTTTTGCAACTAAAACAAACGGGAATCCTTTGATCTTTAGGAAGCTCTTTCTTGTTAAGGTAACATTCTGTCTGACTTTTATGTTTCAGCATTCATTGTATATTTAATTATTTTAAAAAGTTTTGTTTTAAAGGATTAAACTTTTTCAGTTTTTAAGATAAACACGGGCAGGCTTTGTTAAAGATTAAAAATAAATGTCACACAAAACTGCAAAAAGTGGCAAAGATAATACCACATGGGTTGGTGTGTTCCCAAACACGATTCTCAGGAGACCCCTCTCGGCACACTGCTTCATTAGAATGCTTATTCTGAAAAGTTGCAGGAAGCCCATGACTCTAACCCACCCTTTCCTGAAACTGGTGAAATCAGGGAGAAGAAATTAGCACTGAAATGAAAAAGAAAACTCTGACCACTTCAGGGAGACAGGTTTTGTCTGCTATGAAGCTGTAAGCATTTTCAAAAATGCACTGGGCCTGACTTGCAGTTGGCCTTCAAACAGGGAGCACACTGAGATAGCTGTAAGCACAAACACTTATGCTATCAAATGACTGCTTTTAATTCAGTCTGAAGTGAGTAGATCTTGTTAATGATCTGAAAACATAATCTCACATCAGGTTATTAGTCTTTGGTTGTGATCCTTTCTAAAAGTCCCTCTTTTTGGAATATTAAAATAGACATGAAAAATAGGTTTCCCTTGGTGGTTCATTTTTCAGAATCCATGGATATTCACTTGCTCTTCTGCTTTTTTTTTTTTTTTTTTCTCTATTCCAATACATTTTTTCTTTGGGAGAGTCCTCTCTCCTTGGTTTGGGACTCCAATGTTTGACATGCTCCTGCAGTTCTCAGAAGAAACAGTAGGTGGCAGTAAAGATCATACTTCTAAACTGGCTGTCATTCTGGAAATCCCAAGTCAAAATATGTATGATGGGAAAACAATACTGTCTAGAACAAAAAGAGATTGGAAACCAGAGCATAGGAATATCTATTCTACCACTAGATATTCGTGTTTATTACCTATCTTCCCACTTCCAAGTGGAAAACAATTCTGTCCCAATTCTATCCCAAGTAAAGAAATTAAACATTTAGACCTAAGGGATACTTTGCCAAAGGATTTTTATTCTTGATGCCAGTGATGTCCACCTCTAACATGCCAGCAGTGTTTGACAAGACTAAACAAAGGTGTACATATGTGAACTCAATAAAGTACTAGAAGTGGTTTTAAAAGTTTAGAATTACAAGAATCATTTTACTAATTCAGTCTTGATCTTAGATTCCTGGAAGGACACATTTTCCAAAGGGAATAATGAAATAGGCTTTCTAGGTTTTCTTTAAGAGAATGGTCAGGAAGGCGATCATCCACAGAGGTAGAATGGAGCTGTAACTTTGTTCTTAGCTGGGGATACAAAGTGATAAGCCATCAGGAAGGAATGCCTTGTGGATTTACTGCAGTGGAGTAGGTTTTATTAGTTATTCTTTCCCAGGACCAAAAATTGACCATTGATTGGTCTAAATGAAATCATTGCTATTTGGACAGGGTTGTGGGAATAAGAAAAAAAGACTTAGAAAACTACAAGTTTGAGCACATTATTGTTCTGGCTTCAGGCCACTGCACAGTCTGTGAAACGTAGAGCTAAAAGCAAATTAGTTCCAGACTAAATCTTCCTATAAATGGGAATTATGTAATTGTCGACTGAAAGATCACGTGTTCTGACCCTTCTCCAAAAGCAAAAAATCCCCAGAAGAGCATCTCTGAAGGGTGACCTTCTAGGCATTTTCTGGAGCTCTCTGAAAAAAAAGAGATAGAGAGACTAACAACTTTACAGAACTCCTCACTTCTTGGTTCAGCATTTCTTAAACCATAGTGAGGACACTGGGATACACACACAGTCTTGGAGACTCACAAGTTCTACACAAGATCTGTAAATGGTTGCCTTTTCACTGGGACAATGATCTGAAAGGAACTTACGTGGAAGCATGTTATAGTGACCACCTTTTAAGATCACATTTTTAAAAAATGAGTAGACTTTCTTTTTTTGAGCAATTTTAGTTTTACAAAGAAATCAAACCAAAGTATAGCAAGGTCCCATAGACTCCCTTGGCCTTCCATGGCAATTTTGCCTGTTTTTACCATTTTTTATTACTGTGGAATATTTATCACAATGGATGAGTTGATATTGATACATTATCATTAACTAAATCTGCATTTTCCATCAGCATTTGCTGTTTTTGTTGTATAGTCTATGGATTTTGACAAATGTAACGGCCATCTCTTACCTGAGAATCACCATGAGGTATTTTTCAGTGAGCACCTTTGAGTATGTGTTAAAAAAGCTGTTCTACCGTAATTGATGTAAGTAAAAGAGGACAAAGTCAGACTGAGGAGCCCCGTTTCAGGACCCATATGCACACCATAGCATACCTCATAATGGAAGTTTTCCTGTGGTTCAGAAAAGAGAGCTGTGTTTTGCTTGGGTTCTTGCAGCAGCTCATTCAGTCATCTATGTCTGCCCAAGATACAAGTCATAGACAGGATATTCATGTTCTGAATGGTTTTGTTTCAAGAAAACAATGTCATCCATTAAAAAAAAATCCTTAGGCCAGGGATGTAGCTCAGTGGCACAGTGTCTGCCTGGCAAGTACAAGGTTGTGAGTTCAATTCCTGGTACAAAAAAATACAAATAAAAATAAAAAAAGGATAGAGAAACAGCTTGAGAAAATTCAAAAAATGTTTAGATCATCTATCTTTTAAAAAGATGGTTATTTACATATTATTGACATTGTAGCTTAATTTTTCATTAACATACATTTGTAAGAGTATATTATAAATTTTACAAATGTAACTGTAAGCATAAGGACCTCATCCTTTTTGTATATTTGTCTATAATTAAGAAACATCATAGAAAAATAATGTCTAACCCTGGAAGACTTGCAGGGATGTTTTCTTTACTGTGGGTCTATATATGGCTCAGGATTATGAGACACTGTTTTAAGTGTCAAATAGTTTTTCCCTATTTGGAGCATAAAACTGATTCCCTGTGTGTCACACATACTTATTTGGACTCTGCCTCCTGAAATATCATCTTTCTACACAGCAGCCCTCTAAGTATTTAAGTATAACAATAATTAAATTTGAAGCTTAATCTCATATTTTAAAGGGCCAGAGCTTAATGTAAACTAAGCCTGTGAACCTTCCTGGAAGGCTGGGTACAACTGTGCCCACCTCCCACTTCCAGTGATTGTCACACACCAGGATCTTGAGAGCTGAGGTTAAGATTTATGATTTATTAACAACTGGGACCTTGGCTTATTGAAAGCTTTTGCACAGCAAAAGAAATCATCAACAAAGTGAAAAGACAACCTGCAGAATGGGAAAAGATGTTAGCCAGTTGTCCCTCAGACAAAGGACTTCTGATCTTTAACATATAAAGAATTGAAAAAATCAGACCCACCCAAATTCAAAGACCCCATCCAAAAATGGCCATGTGAGATGAATACACACTTCTCAGATGAAGAAATGCAAGTGACAAATAAATATATGAAAAATGTTCAATATCAGTGGTCACTCGAGAGATGCGAGTTAAAACAACACTAAGATTCCATCTCAGCCCAGAAAGAATGGCTATCATCAAGAAATCAACCAATAACAAATTCTAGAGGGGGTGTGGGGGAAAAGGAACCCTTCTCTGCTGTGAGTGGGAGTGTAGACTGATGGAAATCAGTGTGGAGATTCCTTTAAAAACTAGGATTAGAGGTCCCATTCCACCCAGCTATTCCTTCTGGTTATCTTCCCAGAAGAATTAAAAACCTCATACCAAAGCGATATATGTGCACCCATGTTTATAGCAACACAATTTGCAATAACCAGATCTTGGGAATCAACCCAAATACTCATCAGCTGAGGAATGGATAAAAAGATGCGGTATTTTTATACGATGGCGTACTGCTCAGCCATAAAGAAGGATAAACCTGAGACTATTGTAGGTAAATGAATGCACCTAGAGACCATACTCCTAAGGGAAATAAATCAGACTCACGTGTGGAAAGATTGTATTGTCTCCCTGGTATGAGAAAATGAACGAGTAAATAAGTTTTTAAAATGTACAGTAGATATTGTGAAATGGGAAGAAATTGTTTGAAAGGGAAAAGCAACTAGAATGGATGAAAGGGGAAAGGCAAAAAATGCAAGTCAGTTATACTATGAGTGTCTTAGTTCATTCAAAAGGAAGACTTTGCCAATACTGATTGGAGAAATGTTTATGCCCATGTCTTGCACCCTGAGCATCTACTTCCAGGATAGCATGTATTGTAAACTATCATTACTCTCCATTATTTTGTTATGAAATTTTGTTTTACTGTTTTTCATAAAAAGTAGATTTCTTATTTGATTCCCTGATTTACCAACTGTTATAGTTTGGATCTGAAGTGTACCCCGAAGTCCCATGTATTAAAGGCTTAATCGGCAGCCTGTGGTAGTGAAAGCTTCAGTGGGTGAAGGGGGAGGAGGAAGTCAGATAACTGTTCTCTCGCTGGGGATGGTGAGACCCCAGCCTCTCTCTTTGCCTCTCTGGCACAGTAAGTGGGCCTTCTGTCACTCATTCCCGCCATGGTTCTGTCTCGCTACAGACTCAAACCAACCAGATCAAGTGAATGAACTGAAGCCTCTGAAACCATGAGCCAAAATAAAATTTCTCCTTATAAACTGTTTATTTCAAGTGGTCCTCCTACTCCAACAATAGAAAACTGACTCGTGCCAATCCTTCCAAAAATGGAAACATGGTCTGCCTGGCCAGGAATTCTTAAGAAATTCACAGTGACTTTTGGGAGTTGTTGGACTTCTTTCCTGAAGGTTCACAGTCACGTCTGAGGTCAGCAGAAGGGTTTATGGTTTCTATAACACTAACAGCTTCCTCCTGTCTGCAAATTGGAATTCTAAAATTCGTCTTCTGGGAGCTGCCATTCTGGATGATTTCTCAAAAAGAACTGAAGGTGCTCAAGAGACTTTGTTCAGGGTTCTGGTTATGTTCACCTGGGCTTCCAATGAGCAATGTTTGTTGGAGAACATTTTGTCATGGACAATTCAAAGAGCTGAGGAGTCCCCATGCTTTTCTTTCACCACTGGACTGCGTCCCAAGTGTTTTCTAGCTCCAGAAGAGTCTCACCTCTGTCCTCTGCTGTGGCCAAAAAAGATCTAGTGGGACCCCAGAAGGCCAATGAAGTCACTGACGCCAGCTCTCACCTGCAGATGCAGAAGCTGATCTGCAAGGGGCAGATCCTCCATGAGCCTGTGACTGCCCAGGCCCAGTCTCAATGCTGGACAACACGTGGGGCCTCGGAGGGGTGGCAGAAGGCTACAGGTAAGCAAAAGAGTACAGCAGTGCTGGAATGCAAGGAAGGTAATCCGAGCAGGGAAATGTGACCTCTGCACAGGCTGAAGATGCTGTGAATCTAAGAGAGACTGTCACATATATCACAGCCTGTATTTGAAGGGAAGGGAAAATGTGTTCAAAGCAAACATGGAGCACATTCATGAGGTAAGGTCAGGCATAGTCCTTAAGAGGCTCCCACAAGGCCAGGTTGAGGCCCAGAAGAGTAAGAACTAGAAAACCTATGAGTGGCTGAAGAGCCATCCTGGCCAAGAAGGCAGGGGTCACCACGGTTGTCCAAGGAAGAAGGTCAAGAATTAAAGCTCCCCTTTTCATGTCTGAACAGAGCAGCCTCGGTGATTACATAAAACAATCATTAAAATAAAGCTAGACTTTATCTGCTTAAAACAAAGAAAACAACAAAAGGAGTTATTGCTAGAACCACTGATGGTCCCACTGAGGTCAAGAGTCTGCAGAAGTGGAGGCCCTGTGGAATCAGAAAAGGTGACAGATCTTTTTATTCTGAAAGATTAAGTGAGATTTTTGTCCAAGAGATTAAAGAGAAGAAATGGAAGTCAGTGATCTAAGGAGGAAGGAATAGGTTGGTGTGAGATTTGAGGGAAAACTTCCTCAAATAAGAAAGAACTTGAGCAGGATGTCATGGTGCATACCTATAACCCCACACTCTGGGAGACTGAGGCAAGAGGATCCCAAGTTCCAGCCTAGGGAATTTAGTGAGTAAGACTGTCTCAAAATAAAAAATATATATATTATTTAAAATTCTGGAGATGTAGGTCACTGCAAAAGCCTGGATCCAAACCCTAGTAGCACACACACACACACACACACACACACACACACAATTATTGACTGAGTACATGGAAGGGAACCTGCTGTAAGCATCACTTCTACAGGGTCCAGCACCCAGTGTAGACAGTACCTCATGTAGGTATGTGGTTGTGACAGAGTAGGAAGCAACTTTGCTTGCAGTCCAACCCTGCCAATATAACCTTTAGAGGGTGAGGAAAAGAGAAAATGAAATATAGTTAAACATTCAGTAGTGTGATTTTGACTTGTGTTTGTAATGAAGAAGCCCTTAAAGGGAAACTGCATGTTTTGATCATTCAAACTCATCAGCATCATTGGTGACGGGTCAGGCCATGTGAGGAAGCCAGTGTCTCCTAAACAATGTCTCATTCCAAGGTGATGCTGGAATATGTTCCTGGTTGCACGAAGACAGGCCTGGATAGTCTGTTTCTGTCACAAGAACATGAATTCTGGGGCCAGTTAAGCTTGCACAGGAGTCCTTGATCCAGTGTCTGCTAACCATGTGACCTTGAGAAAGCTGGTTTGTGTCTCTGTTCTGTGGTCTCAGTAAAACAGGAAAGTAATTGTGCACGTAGCTCGAAAGATGATTGTGGGCATTAAAAGAATTAATGTGTACATAACTTAAGAACTTAAAGAGGGATGCTTGGAAAGTATTATATTGTATAAATATTACCACTTTTTTAGTTTAACCATCCATAACTGCAAAGGAGGCTGAAACTGTGATATGTGGCAAAGAAGGATAAAATTATAGCAAGTAATAATGATGATTATCTCCTGGGATTTTGCAGAACTGATTCCATGGGAACAGGGTCTTTCCACCTGACATCTATTTAAAATACAATATGTGACAGTAAGAAAGAAAGGAGTGGGTACAAATGGCTTTTAAGAGAAGCTTCAGATTTCACCACACACCTGCAGATTCTACCACACACCTTGATTTGCAAGTGTAGCCCAGAAAGTCTGTGAGGCTTCCTTGGGTGTTTGATAGCTAACCACAGCAAAATCAAGGACTCTTGTTTCACTATTTATTTTTGGCTTAAAATGATTTGACGGCTATTGTATAAGTCTGTTTTTGTTGCTATAACAGAATGCCCAAGACTGGGTCATTTATAAAGGACACATGTTTATTCAGCTCACAGCTTTAGAGGCTGAAAAGTTTAAGATTGGACAGTCATATCTGGTAGGTCCTCATGCTGTTTCAACTCGGGGCAGAAAGTAGACATAGACATGGCCAAAGACAGAAACAGGCTGAACTCGTTAACAGCTAATCCATCACCATAAAAAAGGGCATTCATCTGCTCCCAAAGGCTCTGTCCCATAGCTCAGTGATTTACCCTAGGAGCCTATGCCTAACACTACAACAATCACAGTGGGATTTCAACCTGAGTATGGAGGAGATAAACCACATTCAAACTGTAGCAGCCACCCCATCCTTCTTAACTATCACAGACTGATGTCAAGCATTCATATACAGAATTCAAAGACTATACTTTCCAAAGAATGAAATTCACCAATTGCAAGATCCCAGCAGTTAAAGTTTAATGCTAAGTCAGAATGTGTGTTACACAGGCTACTTGTTCATGATCCTCAGCGCTCATGATTCTCGCTTACCCGCAGTGTTCTGCTTGGTCCAGTCAACCATATAACTCCCAGAATTTTCAAGGAGACATTCATTTCCTAGTACAGGTATGTGGCTTCTGATTTTAGAGTTTGAATGGGAAGGAGTTAGCTATTTGTTGCAAAGAACTTCTTTCATTCTGAAGTAACCTAAGTACCTAATAATAAAAGGTTAAATTATGATTCCATTATGAAATATCATGCAGAAATTAATCTTGTAAATTGAAAGACTGTGTGGCAATCAGAAAGTGTTTGGATTGTAATTAGTGTTGAGTGAACAAAGCAGGAAAGCAGACACTCTGTGTCCACCCATGTCACTTAGGGTTCTCAGTGTGTTCCAGACAAGTTCCAGCATATCCATCCCCCAACTGTGGACACCCACACAGCTGAGGAATTGGCTCCCCTTTCTCTGCCCCCATCAATCTTCAGTGACTGTGGGGAGTTGGTTTGCACCCCAGCTCCATCACTTCCAGATCAGGAATACTTTGAGGTGCAAGTTTTGCACCGTGTCCCCGGTTTCCTTAGTGATTAAGCTCCTGTTAATCAGTCCACTCTGCAGTGGTTCTCTTCAGTGGTTGCCTTCCCTTCCCTGTTTTGCTTCCCCCAGAACCCTAAGTGTTATCTGCACTTGCCTAATGAACTATCTTCTTGTACATATTTTTCTCAATGTCTACTTGTGAGAAAGCTCGAGCTAATTCATATGCTGAATAGAGAATGTGGACATACCCCAGTTTCCCACCATCAGGATGACGTGTGCACATAGGCTAAACCAGAAGGACTACACAGCAATGTAGGAGTTGAGTAAGAATGGTTAGAATGCATAAGACTTTGCCATTCTGTTTCCCAGTCTTCCAGTAAGCTTGTTGTGTGGTTTCAAACTGTTTTGTTTGACATTTAAAAAGATAGTGGTATGTTTGTAGTATATTGTGGTTACATTC
The DNA here is from genome assembly GCF_034190915.1 of Cavia porcellus. Taxonomy (NCBI): domain Eukaryota; kingdom Metazoa; phylum Chordata; class Mammalia; order Rodentia; family Caviidae; genus Cavia; species Cavia porcellus. Next base: position 35,378,003 of record NW_026947504.1, on the reverse strand, counting down.
ATTATGAGGAGTTGATTTGTGTTCATGACATTTAATTCTTTTATTTAACCCCTTCTTCTCCTCTCTCTCCCTTGGACATTTTTAAACAATAAAAACTGTGCACCTCAAATCCACATACACAAAAAGCTAGAAACAAGGGAGAAGTAGCTTTTGGAGGAATGTACTGCCCCAGGTTGGTTTGTCACAAGGAAGAAAGGAACAAAAGCAAAAGACAGTGAAGTTCCTGGAGCTATTCAGGGCCAGGGAACAGAAATTTATATTGACGTCCCAAAAGTTAAAAAATACATATCGTTTCAAAGCACAGACTCTATAATACAAACATATGATTCATTCATTCCCATTTTTTAATGAATTCCAAACACCTAAATGTTTTCTTTGGAAAACTGCTTTACATGTGAGTAAAATAATTTCTGTTTTTAAAGTTTATATGATCAGATTTATGGTTTGTATGATAAGACATTCTTTTGATGATCTATTATCCACGTAACACTTATTTCTAATCTTAAAAGGTGAGTTTAATTGTCTTGTTCTAGGAAAAATACAGCAGGTTGCAAAAGCTAATGTATCACTTCATTGTTCCATCATTTCCTCCTTAGAACTTTTAGCTAAAAGAAAGTACACACACACACACACACACACATGTGCCTCCGCATGCACATACACATGCACACAAAGTTAATTCCTTTGCAAATGGAATTTAAGCACAAAACTAAAAACTAAAAAGATGTAAGATATGAAACCAAACAATTTGAGCATGATGGCAGAGATAAAATATTGCACCCACAATGTTACTTTTTGAAATAGGGCGGAGTGAATAGTTACATCCAAGAGGATAAGTGATTTTACTTGAAATGCTAATTAAGTCAACTTACGAGTTTTTCTTCTTCCATAATCAAAAAGTAGGTGGAGCAACTTTCCACCAGTAAAATGAGGAAGAAAAATGTGCTTCTCATTTCTATCATCTTTTTCTGTAGGGAAGATTGATAGGAGCTGTGTGATACAGTGATGAAAGAACCTATGTTTTAGGGTTACAGAGATCTGAGCTCAAAGCCTTGTTTCCCCATTTATTGGTTAGGAGATCTTGGGTGAGCTACTTAATTTTTTTCATGTCCTTCCTCTGTTAAAGGAATAGTACACTCAAGACAAACAGCATTTCATAATATCAAAAAGCAGCCAAGATGCTCATCAACAGACTTTTGGGGAAAATCAGCCAGCAGAGAAAATGAATGAACTACAGGTACATGTTCCTGCGTAAGTAACCAGCTCAGGGTTGTGCTGAGCAGTGAGTTGGCACACACCAAGCACCGGAGAGTGCTTGGCACATGATGCTGGTGTGATTAGAGAACAATCATGCATATATTTAGGGGCCAGTTCCCACTTCCACTTTTGTACACCACATACAAATATCATTTCTCTGTAAAGGGGATACATCCTTCTCCTCTGATGCTGAGAAGCTTTGAATGAGACAGGGTACTTGAATTGCAAAGCACAGCACCACATTTGCAAAGCTATTATTATCACTGTTACCTTCAAAACAATTTTAGAGAATGATTCACTGTGCTTTCCATTCAGAGAAATGGTGTTGGATGCCCTCACACCTAGAATCACAGGAGAACCTGTGAGCAGAAATATTATAAGCCACTACATTCACTGCCTCAGCCCAGAAGAGCCTCTAACATCCCCCATCTCCACCACCCAGGGCCTAAGCTACCTCAGGACTCAGTTGGGGCTGTTTTTGATGGACATCAGCACAAGAATATGATTACTCCACAGTCAGATGCTCCAAGGGTCACCCTTATCCCCCTTCTCTGCCCACCACTATTCCCACCCCTAAAAAGCCCACGAAGAACAAACACGACTATTGAGTTGGGCCAACAAACTTGAAAATATCACCTCATAGCGTATGAAAAGCAGTCTCCTGGGTAAATGACAGGTGTGATCAGCACAGTCAGCCTCAAATTATTCTACCCCACAAAGTGCTGAAGATGTTTGGCTGTAATCCCTGAGACAAATTTCACTCTATTAATGCTCATTTAAACAGCATGGGTGCTTATCTAAAGTCTATACAGAGGTATTTGCTTTGACTTACCCCTCAGAATAAATGTAATGAGCTTATGAGGTTACTCATAATGAACTGTTAAGAACCTTTCTCTGCTTCTGTAGTGAGTCTATAGGGCAGGGGAACTTAGAGCAGACACATATGGAAGATGAATCCCCAACCACCATGGGATGATGACCATGACTTCTTAATCTTTTTAAAAATTTTTTTATTTTAAAGAGAAAAAAACAGAAAAGAAAAAAAAAGCAAGAGACAAACAACAACTATAAGAACCCTCAAACAATAACAATATAAGCTTTCAAAATAAGATGACAGGAATTTGACAATACTTGTAATATTTTATATTGTTATCTTCAAAAGCTTAGATTACCAGATATAGACATGAAAATTGATCTAATCATATGATTATTAACTATTCTTTTTGAAGAACTAGTAGAATTGGTAATGTAATCATCTTAGCTATTTTATGTATATATAAACAAATTTGTATCTTTTTTCTTTCCCCTTCCTTTTCTCCTTTCCCCTATCCTAGTTATTTTTCCCCTTTGAGCAGTTTCTTACTCTTGCAATATCCATTATGCATTTTGGATCTTCTTTACTGTTTGAGTTTCTTACACTAGAGAGACAAGATAATATTTACACATGTGAGTCTGATTTATTTCTCTTATGTGTATGGTCTCAAATCTCATCCATTTACCTTTAAAAGCCTTAATGCAATCCTTCTTTATAACTGAGTAGTACTCCATTGTGTAAAATGCCATATCTTTTTTATCCATTCTTTGGTTGATGGGCATTTGGGTTGTTTCCAAGATTTGGCTACTACAAATTTTGTTGCTATAAACGTGGGACGGTGCACATATATCACTGTGGTGTGATGTTTTCAGTTCTTCTGGAAAATACCCAAAAGAGGAATAGCTGCATCAAATGGGACCTCTAATCCTTTTGAGGAATCTCCACAATGATTTCCGCATTGGTTGTACCAGCCTACGTTCCCACCCACTTACAGTGGAGAAAAGTTCCCTTTCCCCCACAGCCTCTCCAGCATTTGTTATTGGTTTATTTCTCGATCCTGGCCATTCTTTCTGGAGTGAGATGGAATCTCAGTGTGGTTTTAATTTGCATTTCTCTAATGACCAATGATGCTGAACATTTTTTCCATGTATTTATTTGCCATTTGTAATTCTTTATCTGAGAAGTGCGTGTTCATCTCAGATGCCCATGTTTGGATTGGGTCTTTGAAATTTGGGGGCCTGATCTTTTGTAATTCTTTATATGTTCTAGATGAATGACTTCTTAATCTTAATTCAACAAGCAAACAGTGATCTACTCTGAGTTCAGAAGCGGGAGAATTTGGCCAGGGCAGTACCCTCAAACCAGACAAAGTTTGCTTCTTTTCTGTTAATGTAAAAAAATGTTAGATAATGGTGCAAATAGGTAGCCACTTTTTGTAAGCGCTCTTTGTATAAAAGGCAAAGCAAATGTTTGTTTAGTAAAGAATGATTGAACTTTTAACCCTCTGACTCCAGAACTGTCCCGCAAGGGCCCTGTTACTCCCAGGCCGTCAGTTCTGTGGTTCAGGTGTCCCACGTCCACCTCCAAGTCACTCAGACTTGGGACCTGCAAAAGAAAGGAAGCTGCCTTTGCTATCAGCCCCATTCTGTCCCATTTTGATGTGGGTACCTGTGAGAATAAGAATGGAGTCTCCTCGGTCTCTTCATCCCTTAAATCACTTTTTTCCTTCTAACATACACACAGACACTGTCATAGTTGGAATTACTGAGCCCTTTTATTGAAACCCACGCTGTCTTAACTTGATTCCTTGTTCCTTGTTCTCAGTTTCTTGTTTCACTAGCATGCAGAAGCCAAGCAGGCAGGGCGGAGTCATGGGAAGTGTGGTGGGATAAGACCTGTCCCTAAAGAGATAGACCTCGCCTAGGTCACCTCTAAAGCCCCTGCCGGAGGACCCCAGTTCACACATCATCCACATCGGAAGTTGCCGAGTGGGTTCCTCATTTGTACAGGGGAGGGAGAGGAATTCCACAGACTCGGTAATGAAAGCAACTCAGCTCTCAGGCCCTGTATCCTCTTGGGGTGCAAACTCAGGTCTCACCAGTATGATTGACTCAGACCCTTCCAGCTTCAGCTCTTAGTTTAGAAAAATCCCTCAGTTTCCCCCTTTTCCCAGTGGGATCTTGGTGGACGGAAGCCCCTTTAGTGTTTTTCTGTGTCTGTCATAGGTATAAGGGGGATTGTGTCTATTCTGTGGTTGTGGTTGGCCTCAATGAGCTGGGACCTGTTCCTTGGGTCCAGAAAGTAGCCTTATTGATGGCAAGGTTTCCCCTGGCAGCAATGTCCTACATCCTGAGCTAGCAGAGGTGCTGGCAAACTCAGGAGTGCTCCCCTGGCATCTTGACTAAGTGTGAGGCTCTTCTATGGCAACCAGAGTCCCCCACGAGGCACCTTCCATTATGCATAGGTGCATCCTCCAAGCATATCTGAGTTCTCTCTTAGGACTTGCTTCGCTAAAATACACTGCACCCTTCTCAAGGGCTTGTCAGCATAGGCTGTAAGACAGGCTTTATGTACCTTTGAATCCCCTCCCACCTAACTTGTTTATGGTATACTTTATTTACAGAATAATACAAGTCATGAGAGTGAGAAAGTCATTTGGGAATGAGGGGAACAAGCTACTTCTTTCTCAAAGGAGCTTATAAGAACTTTTAATTAGCACATAATTTTACCTATCCATGAGGTAGTGTGATTTTTGACATATAAACACAACGTGCAAAGATCAAATTTGGATAATTAGCATATCCATTTTCTCAAAAAAGAAAGATAAATTTACAGGTAGAGCACACACATTTATAAAGAAAGAGGTAAACTATTGAAATCTGCCAGCTCAAAGGTTACAAAGAAGACAATGAATGGAATTAATCTGGGCTAGGAGAAGGGAGTCAGGATTCATTTGGCTGGTGGAAGAGAAGGGTTTTCTGTGCCTTAGCGGTGGGTCAGACAAATGTCCATGGGTTGTTGGTTGTTGGGTGTGAAACTCAGTGGACTGGGGCCTGCTCAATGTGGAGCCAAGCTACTGAGGAAGGTGTGGGTGAATGGTGGCTGTGGATAAGCAGCTGGAGAAACCCTGGGCACTTAGGGTTGACTGTGATTAGGTGTAGTAGACGAACATGGCCAAGCAGGAGAAATGGTTACAGACAGGTCAAGGCCACTCCCTTCACTGTGAAGAGCAGGGGTGATGTGAATACTGATCGTGCAGCTGCAAAGCCCCCAGGGGCTGGTCAAGAGATTCTGAGTGGGATTCTGGGGAGGGGAAGTATGGGCAGATGGAGACAGGCGTGGGGAAGGAGGCTGCTGTCCTTGGCAGCTGATGGCATGTGATGAAAACCGGAGATGAAAACAGGTTACCCAGGCTTCAGACTTGCGGAAGTGATAGGACACTCTCAGCTCTGCAGGACAGGGAAGTTGAGCAACAGAGAGGACTGGGTGAGGAAAGGGTGGAGAGTGTGAGGTCTCAGGGCTACTTAGACTCAGTGGGCGATGTCCTGGAGCCCTTGGTACGTGACTTACAGGAGAGGGAAGGCCAAGGCGTGCATGGGGGTAGGAGGGTGGTGGGAGGCAATCATGCACCAGGCGAGGTCACTGGAGGAGTAAGAACCAGATCTCTGTTCAGACAAGGGGAAAACCAAGAAAAATGAAAGAGGAATATTCCATACAGAGATGTAGAAGGCAGGGAAGGACCTTGTCAGCCCTCAGGCCTGCCAGCTCTGAGTTTGGAATATGGAGGAGGACAGAACCAGGCTCCAGCGTCTCACTCCACTTTCATTTTATATATTATGTGGCTTTTGTGTACCTTGGATTTCAAGCATTAACAAGGCAGCAAGGTTTACTCACACTGAAAGAGTGTGAAATCTGGAGACTCAAAAGCACATCAAAATCCTAGATCTGTAAAGTCAATGTGGAGTATCCATATAATGCAGTTATCACTAGGCCTTAACAAGGAAGGCAGTTCTGCTACAGCACTAGTGAGCCTTGAGGAGACTATGCAGGAGAAATGTCACAGCAGGACGAACATTGTATAATTCCATTTATTTTAGGCCCCCAGAAGAGTCAAAATTAGAGACAGGATGTAAAATGATGTTGGCATGAGCTGGAGCAAGGGAAAATAATGTTTAATGGGCACAGACTTTCAATTTGGGTTGATGAAAAAGTTCTAGGGATTGTCACACCACAGTGAGCATATAGTTAATACTGTATGCTTAAGATGGTAAATTTTATGTTGTGTGGGTTGTTTTGTGGTACCGGGGATTGAACTCATGACCTTGTGCTTGCCGGGCAGGCACCTATTCTGCTGAGCTAAATCCCAAGCCCTGTTTTCTGTCTTTTTGAGACAAGGTTCACTATGCAGTTCAGGCTGGCCTTGAACTCCCTTTGTAAGCCAGTCTTGTCTCAGACAACTCACAGCATACCTCTTGCTTCAGTCTCTTAGTGTGCTGAGATTATAGGCATATACCACCATGCCCAGCTGTGTTATGTGCTTTTTCTTAAAAAAAATGTTTTTGAAAAGCTAAGATCTGGTCCTAGTGACTGTGTGGCCTTGGCCTTGCACATGTCAACTAATTCTTATGGTCTTAGTCTCCTCATTTGTAGAATCAAAAAAGAACACAAGCTCATGGAGATAATCTGAGGATTCTATAAAGGCATATATGTATGTGATGCTCCTAATACACCACTGAGCACATTAAAGATATTCATATGCCGTTGAAAAATCCACTAAATTTCAGTCTCATCTCATCAAATTTGAATGACTTGAATTTTTAAGGACCTAGACCAGTGGTGGTACAGTGGGCTGTTTTTTATCATCAAAAGCTCTAAAAGGTCCACCATTGCTGACCTGGACTTATCTGGGTCTTTAGCAGCATAGCTGAGTGCGGCTTACACAGCACCGAGAATGAAATAGTTCAGAGCAACACCTCTAAGCTGCTACATCCAAAGAATTTGTGATAGGGATTTGCTGGAAATACACTCAGCATTCCTACTTTAGATGGGAGGAGGGTCCCAAATAAAGAAGAAGCTCTTCTTATCAAAAGAAACTGAATAGAGTTTCTTTTGACAGCATAAATTAGGAAGAAGTAGTTTACAACTGGCTAGAACCCTGGGTCCTCCGACCTACAAGGCCTCAAAACGTAGAAGCCTTTGCTGCTGCTGTTACAGCAACAGGGATTTGGATGAGTCTGTGAAAAAAAGGAACATCCTTAGGAATCTGATTGCTAAATATTTGGTACTTAAAGTGAAACTGGAAGAGGCCCCAAAGTAGAGACAGAGCCCTTACTGGAAATACACGACAAGATCAAACAGAATATGCTAGGAGAATGACTGGAACTTGGAGACCCAGGATATAGAGGAATTCAGTTTAGACAGAGCAGAGAACATTTTCTTAACCACTTCCTTGGCTAGGAATTTTTCTTACCCGTAGTAAGAAGAAACTGGCAGTTTAGGCCAAGATGCCTGTGTGTATCATGTACAGTGTGCTGCCTAAAACCACAGTTAACTAGAAGTAGCTGGATTGGTCTTATTTCATAGCATGGGTTCAAACCCTCTCAATGCTCCCTTTGTTATCTTCAGAAAGTCCGGTGTTAAGGACAGGTTTCAGCTATTATTATAGCGAGATACCTGCACAGGGTGGACCCTTTCTGACTAGTGCAGTTCAAATCCCGGTGCCCAGAGTTCCCAGGTAAGCAGCAGCCCTCATACAATGTTGACTGTGTGTGGGGCATGTGTAACAATAGTGCACCACACCCAGAAAGACAATATGCCAAAATATGAAAATATCCTACTCAGCCACTATGTCACGTAGAACACGCATGGCCTGGCACAAGCCAGTCCCTCTTAGGATGTCAGAGCCCTTGACAGGGTCAGTCACAGGCTGACTGGGTCCTGTTGTGAGGCTTTCCACTTTCTCGGGCTGTCTTCTGAGGGTCCTCCCCTGACTTGGGTGGCATCGTGGTGGTGGAGATGGAATAAGGGGCTTTGGCGGCAGGCGCGACAGAGTGGAGATTCCATCTCTTGCCCCTCTACAGGCTGTGCAAGCTGATCCTATTACTCAATCTGTCTGAGTCTCAGAAGACCCAAGGAGCTACCTGCAGTGAGAGGAGGGCAGAGAGACGCAGATACAGAGTCAACACTGACTGGTCCATGCCAGCCACCCCCGGAATGCCAGCCACTCGGTCTCTTCCCTCTTCTCACCTCATTTTCCCTAATGCAAAGTCTTGCTTCATTCTTCTTAATCCCAGGAACCTGCTCTTAGGCCCTGACCTCTTTCTCTGACGAACACTCCCCTTCTCACACATTTGCAGATTGTCTGATAAACAGCCTGAATGCTTGCAAAAGCTTCATCTTCCTTTACACACTTTCTGCCCTCTATTTTGCCTCTATTGCTACCTTTTTGAAAGGAAACAGACTACCCCCCCCCTTCATTTTATGCATGTTCCAAATGACTTAAAAGCAGCTAAGTGAGCTGCTAATATTTCAGTCCTATCTAATCTGGCTCCTGCCAGGATGTGGCTCGTTTGCATTGTGTTTCTTGGGGCTAGCATATCTGGCCTATAGGGCTGGCAGGGTCCTTTGTTTTGTGTTCCCATCTCTGTGGTGTGTGTGCGGCCAAAGGCACGCGTGTCTGCACGAACGTGTCTGTTTGTCCCTCTTTGGTGCCAGCACCTCTTTTTAATCTGGACCCTGCCTGCCATTTGTCGTCAGCGGCCCAGCAGGACAGTTGGGCCCCTACGTGCGCAGTGTCGAGCTGCCCCTTCCACCTCTGCATCCTGCTTGGGAACTTTCTCCTACGTAGACTCCGCTAATTAACTCTGCCTGAACCCGGATTTCCACAGCTACGTGTTCAAGTGGAGGAGCTGTGGGGACGGCAAGGATCTCCCCGCTTCCTGCCCGAGGAAGCTGAATCTCTCCTTCCCCTCAACTGCAGTCGACTTCCTCTGGGAAGTGGGCGTTCCTCGGAATATGTCAGAAGTCACCAGTTAAATATTGGATTTTTTTTTTCTTTTTACTTGAGAGGTTGACTGCATTTAAAGAAGCATTGAAAAAAAGGCACTTTCTCCCCGTAATCACGCCCTGCTCACAGAGGCTCCTGCTAACTTAAAACGCCTTCCATAGCTGGCAGTGGATTCCCCTCCTGAGGCCCCCTGAGGCCCCAGCAGCCTCACACTGACCTGTCCACTCTCCCGCCAGAAACCAAGCCTGTCTCTGGTTTGACCGAGGTCTGCCCTAACATTTAGAGTCACAAGATGTGCTAGGGTTCCCCTGCGGTCAGTGGTCAGTGCCGGGGAGGGCAGGGTGGAGGAAAGGGATTTTGGAAAGGAGGCTGGCTAAGGCTGGGGACTGCAGGGAGCTGCGGGGAACCCCGCAGGGTGCCCTGTGCTTTCTCCCCAGACTTCTCCACACACATATGGTTGCTGTTTTCATTTTGGCTGATTTTGATTTTTTAAAAATGCCCTCATGTTTGAAAGGAAAAACAATTCTTAAAAATGACCTCATCTGTCTCTGATGTGACTTCGTGGGAAACCAAGAACCTCGTAAGCGCTCAGAATCAGAGCTGTGCTGGCAAAAGGGGCAGAGATGTGGGGTCAGGAGTCCTCTAACCCAGGTTTAATGGCCATTTGGACCATTTGGAACCATTTGGACTTTGGTTCCTCACCCAGAAGAATTGGAGATTCTATAGATTGGTTACTGGACTTAACTAAAAAATAAATGTAAAAACCACTTGAGTGAAAAGGACTATATAGATTATTGTTGTTACACAGCTGATAGGTAGAATCATATAGGTAATCCTGGACATACTTGATTCTCACAAAACCTCGGAGGTGCCTGTGCTTATCCCTGCCTAAGAGAAAGGGGGTCCGGGGTCAGGGATGCCCCTGCCCGCGGAGCACAGGCGGGCTGCTTCCTCAGCTGGACTCCAGAAGCTTTGCCCTTGACGTCTTATTGGCAGTGGTTACATCTGCATTGACTTTCGCAAATGCTAAATCACAAAAACAGCTTCTGTTCATTGTGAAAAACTTACACGCAACAATAGTCTCACCCTCCCCAAAGGGGTGGGCAGTCTGGGGAGCATGCGCGCTGAGGACTGTTTAAACAAAAGGTAGATCAGATTGTACTCTGCGTTTTGTTCTGCACTGACAGTTACATCTTTATTTTTCTCTGAAAGAGAGGTGCTAAGTGTAGCTGTAGGCATCAGAGCCCTATTGGGCTTCATCCTTGGCTGTGTCTTTGGGCAAATTACTAATGACTTGGAAGCAGGTTCCATTCTGTTTATCTGCCAAGGCTCTGGAAGATTAGAAGTGACAGGTGTAAAATGCCCAGCACGCACTAAGTAGTGAATGGCGTTATAATGTCTAATAAATTATTTAAATTCAAGTGTACTCTTCATTTTGGGACTATAAAAATATTAAATTTTTCTATTGATCTGAAGATCGATTGTAATTATAGACGCTGTGTTCAGATAAATTCTCAATGGGGTTCATTCCTGTATTTTTAAAAATCAGTAGTTTTCAACCATGCATGTACATGTAAATGATTTTGGAAGCTTATTTTTAAAAAATGCCAAAAAACGAAACCCAGACACATTGCAGGGCAGTTGCTTTTGGGAAGTTTTAAGTCTCATTTTATTTTTAAATGACACATAATGTTTATAATATTTATGCAATACAGTCTAATGTTTCCATACATGTATACTTTTAAATTTTCTTTCAAATTCATATGTATTAATTATACATTTTAATGAGTATTGTGCAGGATTTTTTTTTTTTTACCCTGCACTATCACAACAATACTTGGCCAAAGCTTCTGACATGATCATAATATTCTGACAAGCTGGACAATCATTACAGTGTACAAGACTCTCCAGGCTTTTGAGAAATAATAACAAAAATGGAATATTTCATTGGTTGAATGTTTTTGAATCAATAAGATTTTGTTACCTGTTCCTTTTCGATGTAGTGCAATTAGTATTTAAAGCATATGTAGAGTGAGAGAAGATAAATAAAAATAAACCACATGATGAGTGTGATTAATTATAAAGTACACTGTATATGTTTCAGTACAAAAGTACATGTCACTCTTTTAGGAGAATTTAAAGAATAAGACAAATCATAATCTTTACTACCTAAATTTATACATATATTTATATAGTGATGTGTTCATATTTTTACAAATAAAGTTTGGCTACTGTCCTAGCATCGTTAGGCCCCAGTTGTTCTATAAATAGACTTTAAAATAATTTCATATCCTTTTAAATTAGGAAATAAGTTTTGTTATAGGGAAATTGGCTTCAGGCTCAGATCTCAGCAGCCAGAGGAACTTGCTGCTTCCTGGCTAAGTAAATTTGTATCCTTTGCTATTTTCATTGAGATCTGATCATTCAAGGGGCTGTTTCTGTGAGAACAGGGATTGACTGAGATCACAAGATGGCATTCACGTACCTACAAAGGTAGGTTAGAGTCAGGAGCCCTCCACAGTATGAGTCACGCTTACAACTCTTTCTAGAACCTCCGGGAAAATCAACGAGCAGCAGGCTACAGAGGCTGCTTACAGAAGGGACACAGTGGCTGGGGACAGGGTTAATGTCCTCCCCTGCCATGTTCACATGCAGCTTCTTCAAAAAGGAAAAAACACAGTTAAACATAATCTGTTCATAGTTTAAAGCAATCCATTCTTTAATGCTAAGAACTACCTGCACTGTCACTTCTCTGGAACAAGAGCTGTATTTTCTCACCTGCTTTACTTATGTATCTACCTGTAGTAATAATTGTGCAAATAAACAGTTCTTGGCCTCTGAAAGCTGACTGACACATCAGCCCACAGGGCATGTGAGGGAACCCAGGATAAGCAGCACTGTGCTCAGTGCCAGCCACAAGCCAGGTGTATTTGAAGGAACACGTGGTGGGAGGGACATTGTTGGCAGGATCTGAGGGAAGTTGCGGTTCTTACACAAGGATTCCAGGGAAGGAAGGCAGATTGAAGAGGTTCTTCAAGGGCCAAGGAGACACCTGTGTCAGTGTGGGACGCAGACCCAGTTCTGGAGGGAATTTAGCTAGAGCAACACCATGACTCACAGGGGCTCAGTGAACAGGGCCCCACAACAGACAACCTCGGAAGGGATCCCCAGACCCTGCGTTTCTGGAAGAGTAGACGCTGTGAACCTGTGAGCTCTGGAACAGTGTCATCCCAGTGGATGGATGCCAGCCGGTGCCTTTGGTTAGTTCCAAGAGAGCACAGCCTCTGCCCTGCACTGTGTGGCCTGGGAAAATGGTACATTTATAACTACCATCCTAATGAATAAAAGGGAAAAAGGACAGAAAGGTGCCATTGGAAAGGAGGCTGGACCCCTTCAGGCAAGCCAGGGCTGCCAGGGGAAGGGCTTGAGACAAAAGGAGAAGCAGTCCATCGGTAGAAGGCAAGAAGTTTGTGAAGATGAACAGAAGGGTTAAGACACCTGGCAGCAGAGCCTCTCTGTGAAAGCCAAGCTGCCCAGCACATCCTGATCAGTCATAAGAACAATGACCCAGAACTACACATGATGACAGCAAATCTTTGATGCAAGATCCACTCACGCCTCCCAGTGAGCCCCAACCCATCTTCTCTACATGCTAATGTGTATTAGTAGCCCTGTGTAAAGCTAAATGGCCTTCTGTGAGGCTGAAGGAAATGGTCTTGTCAGATTACAGCTCTAAACATGTAACCTTACACAAAACACAGGCGTTTCTAGAAGGCCTGCAAGACGTTCAATGATCTGGAAAAAGACCTTTTTAGCTCACATAGACCCCTTTCCGCACATCCTCACGCCCTTATCCGACCCTGGTCTGTCACCCTGTCTGTGCAGTTCCTCTCCTGGAAGCTGCCTGTTTTCTCTACTGACAGTGTCCTGCGGCCTGAAAACACTTTTGTCTTATCTTTACTTTTGTCTTGATAAATTATTTTACTACATGTGTTGTTCGTGTGCTGTCTGGTGTGGGAAAGATTTAGAATAAAATGCATGTGCCACAGAGAACACACGAGTGACTGTCTCCTGTCAGGTTTTCACACAGACGTCTCCGTGTAATCGAAGGACGAAGGTCAGCATCTGTCCTTATTCACTGCCACCTTGTCACCATTCACTAATCTGATTCCTGAAGGACTCATGCCCTTTTGCTAGAAGGCCCATCAGGCTTACCTCTTCTTTCTTTCTTCACATAATTTTTCTTGCACATATTTTATATTTTGTCTGTTTTTCTGGAGTTCTTTTTTCTCCTTTTACCCCACTAGACCGTGAACTCTGTGAGTACAGGCACAGATCAGACAGTTGGGTTAATCACTGGGCTCACTGCACGATGCAGGCACATAGGAAGAATTGAATGCATATATGGTAAATTAAAGAGTAAATGAAAGAAAAGTAAGGAACAAATCAATAAATTAATAAATGGAATTTATCTCCCTTATCTGAAGTGCTTAGGACCAGAAATATTTCAGAGTTTTTAAAAAATTTTTGGATTCTGAAATGTTTACATACACATAATGAGATAGCATGGGAATATTTCCAAGTATAAACATGGAATTCTTGTATATATCATATATACCTCATGAACAGAGCCTAAAGATAATTCTATCCAACATTTTACATAGGTTTAAAATTATTTTTATTAGTTTTTGCTTGAAAATAAGTGTTTCATGAACCACTAAACTGTGGCACATTGGCGCTCACAAACTTTTACATTTTGCAGCATTTTGGGTGTTAGATTTTCAGATAAGCTCAATTTGTACTAATATTCTCCTGTTTCCCTCTGTTGCCAGCCTCTCCCTGTGGCTTCCACTCTCCCTGGGCTTGGCACTTAGGGTCACTGTGTGATTGTTACACACCTACGAGAGAACAGGAGCCTAGAGGGGAAGACACCAAGAGTAGAAATTCAGCCCCTCCAGTCCTGCATGATCCGGTGCCTCCAGCCTCCTCTCTGTCCCTCTAGGAGATCTTCTAACCAAGCCAAAGGCCTTGTCTTCCTCTGATTCCCATCTTTGGTCACCATGTCTGTGTTAATCACCTTTCACACAAGCCTCTATAACACTGTGTCTCTGATGCCTATTCTTAGCTCATCAGGCTATAATTGCAAACTTTATTATTAATTTAAGAAATATGCATTTTCTCTTTTATTTTAATATTTTTTTAAAAAATAAAAAAAAAAGAAAAAGAAATATGCATTAAGCACCCATGATGTCTTGGGCACTGGGCTAGGTCCTGGGGATACAGTAGTAATCAAAATTGACCAGATCCCTACCTCTTGGAGCTTACATTGTAGGAGAAAAGCAAACAACAGAGATCCACTTCTGTGTATTCCACATTAATGAAATGTTCCACATTAAGAGAAATGAAAGGGGAAGACAGACGGAGAAGAATGGGGGTGGGAAGGCAATCTCAGATTCACAGTCAGGAAAGACAAGCTGGAAAGGGAACTTTTATTTAACTAGAAAGAATCAAGCAGTTCTTGGGGGACATAAAGGGCTGGACTACTTAGGACACATGGAAGAAGCTGGTGGGGCTGGAGCAGGGAGATCACACCTTCCTTTAATTCAGGCGGTGAGCTCAAGTTCAGAGACCACACCTGATACTTCACTGCGTGACTTACAGGGATCCGCTTCACATGACTGTTACAGACATTAAGAGATGGTATCTCAGTTTCTATCTAGGGGAGCCGAGCATCTTCTAGGAGGTCACACAACTAATTTCAGAGACAAGCAGTGGGTCCAAGTGGCAGGATTTCAAATCGTTCACTTGAGCACTCAAGCCAGTCTTAGCCTCTTTATGTCTTTTTCCCTGCAGGCATGACCTACATCTTAAGCCATGTATGTATGTTTGTATGTATGTGTGTGTGTAGTAAAGGTCTCACTAAGCCTCCTCTCCTGCCCCATGGTAGTGGGATGAACTTATTATTGGGGTAACCAAGGCATGGAGGTGAATGAAGGTACAGAGGTGAAAGCTCAGATTTAAGTCTTGGCCCCAATTCAGTGTATTTTCAAATAAAGTAACAACAGCCGCCCCACATTTTTCTCTGGATTGGGATAAAAATCTATAGAGATGTGTGTAAGAACCAGCTCTGTAAGAGGGAAGTCTTTGCCAAGAAATCCGTGACCTGTGAACCTTAATGCTGACATGTCACAGGAGGGAGCCTGGTAACAAAAGGCGGTTTTATCTAACAAGGAAACACCCAGAACTTTATGGAAAATGGCAGCACAGTCCTTGGAAAACCCTGTCTTGCTCTCTCTCCAGGACACAAAGGAAGTGAGACGGTTGGTTCTCCCACTGGGGTGAGCCCTGACAGGCGCTCAGAGTCACTGGCAGAACAGCAGCACCCACCTAAGGGATCAAGCTGTGCCTTGGAAACCTACAGCCATTGATTCACGTGTTGGGAATGCAGGGACACAAAGGGGATGTTTTGACTGATGACACATAGCTTTAGCACCCAAGTCCCACAGTGTGAACTAGGAAGGAAACACAGAACGGAAGTTAGATTGCTCTGCTGGCATCTGACAAGATCAAACCCTATTCAAAAGGTATATGGAATTTGCAAAGGCGACTAACTCGACCCTTGATAACTGCTAAAGGTTCCCTGAGAATTCCTTTAAAAGGAACCACACAAGCCTTTTGCATCTCTATCTACTTCCCTCTGGAGATTCTCTAAAGAAGAAATCAAAGACACTGAAGAAGGCAGGAAGTAGCCTTTATCCTGTGATCTCACCACATCCCACTTGGGGCTTTAGGACCCAAGGGGAGGCCCCTTCCCTAAGTGATAAGAACTGCTTTCTTGAAGATCTGAGCAGCCTTTGGAGCTTCTGCTGGTCTTGTCAGCAGGATGTTGGCTGCTTGACCAGGGGCTTGAATCATAATCTCGAGGAGATTCCTGTGGCTAAAGCTGTGAAGAGTTGACATAGAAACAAAACCATGAATGAATCCACCCCAGACTCAAGGAAAATAAGCGGATTAGTGAAGATGCTTGACCAAACCCCTACAGCATTGCAGAAGGCTTTAACACTAGACTAAATATCCTTTCTTCCCCTTAATGTACCTTCTGGATTTGTGGGATGCTAATACCTTTATCAGGAAGGGATACACAAACATCAAGCCCTCCCAGGAGATAGAACCCATTAAAATATACCAGGACTAAAGTAACACCCCCCCTCCCCATGACAAACCATGAAAAGAAAAGAAAAGTTTGACATCTGCCATCCAGATTCGCTCTGGAGGCAGCACAATTAATTTCAGGATGTGACACCATTAAAGTAGAGCTGATTGCCAGAAACCCAGTCACCCTGGGCTTCATGGGTCACTGCGTGAATGTTGTCGATTTGAAGCACAATACTGGGGATAGTGTGTGTGCTTGTCAAGCAAGAAATCAACAGGTAGGGCTGGGGGTTTAGCTCAGCGGCATAAGCACTTGCCTTGCAAGCACGTAGTCGTGAGTTTGATCCCCGGTACCGACAAGAAGGAAAAAGACAAAAAAAAAAAAAAAAAAAAAAAAAATCAACAGGCAGTAGTTGATGTCTTGAAGACATACCTCATTTCCAACCACAATGCAGTCTCTCTGTCTCTGTCTCTGTTTCTTTATGTCTCTGTCTCTTTGTCTCTATATCTCTGTATATCTCTCTTTCTGTCTCTTATTTTATTTTATTTTTTATTTAATTATTTCTTTTTGGGGACAAGGTCTCATGATGTGGTTCAGGCTGGTCTTGAACTCACGGTGTAGCACAGGCTGACTTTGAACTTGTGGAATTCTTCTTGCCTCAGCCTCCCAAGTACTGGGATTATAGGTATGTGCTATCATGCCCAGTACATCTCTCCTCTTTAAAGTTTTTCTACTGCACCTTAGTAACAGCAAGAATATTAAACTGAGAGTTAGGAAGCCTGGGTCTGGGTTTTCTTCTGCCACTAATTAGACAATCTCTAGTATTTTAAGTCTGTTAGGATCATGGAGACTATGCCATTCAATGACTTGTGTTAAACACACTGGGACTTATACAGATGAACCATTCAAGACATTTATTCTCAAGGAACTTGTACCCAAATTGAGAAGACTGGCTGATTTTTAAAATCAAGAGCATAAGAGGAAGGGAAATAAAAAGAACAGAGGTACTTTGGTTTACAAACTTAATTTATTCTAGGGTTCTGGAAGGTGCCATGGTTGTGTTCATTATTCAGTGTAGTTTGTGAGCAGAAGCAAAATTTTTGTCAAACGCTTCTGTTTGTGAATCAAATTGCTTGTGAACTGAGGTATTACTATATTTCATACTAAAAGGAAAGCACAAAGTTTTAATATAGTAACAGGGAGATTAATTTTAACAGCAAACATTTAATAGGCATATAAGGAGGGCATTCTAGGTGAAGAAAATAGCATTATAGAAAATGCAATCACTATGAGGTATTGTTTTATACCCATTTGGTTGGCTAACACAAAAATATGACCAAGGGTTGTTGAGGATGTGCACAGAATAGAACTCTTGTGCAGTGTTGGTGACAATGTTAAGTAGGGGCAATATTATGAGAAATTGGATAGTGGTGCCTCAACAAATTAAAAAAGAGCTATCATAGGATCAATAAATCCACTTTTGGGTATATATCCAAAAACAATGAAAAGCAAAATCTGTAAGAGATCGCTGCATACTCACATTCATGGTAGGATTGTTCACAATAACTACTTAGTGGCAGCAACCCAGTGTCCACTGACAGATGAGCTGATAAACAAAATGTGAAATATTACTAACCATTGAAGGAAAGAAATTCTAAGACCTGCGACAACACAAAAAGGCGAAGATGGCATGATGGCCACTCAGATGAGGCACACAGAGTAATCAAATTCATAGAGACAGAAGGCAGAATGGTAGTTACTTCTAAGGGTTGCGGGTAGGAGTAATGAGGAGTTGTTAGGTAGTGGGTACAGTTTCACTTTTTCACGATAAAAGGAGTTCAGTGATGTTGGTGATGGCACAGCAATCTGAGTGTACTTGCTTCTAGATGAAAATAGTTAAGTGGTGGTGGAGGGTGGACTACTTGTCTACTACCAGCGAGGACTTTTGTGGAAGGAAGGAAAGAAGGAAGAGGGAAGGAGAGAGAGAGGGAGAAAGGGATGAAAAGAGATAAGACAAGGAAACCATAGATTATGTGTATTGTAACACAATAATGAAGAAAAAACACCTGGTTGATTAAAGAGAAAAGAAAGCCAGGTCTTAAGCGATGGAGGGGAAGGGATGGAGGGTAGGAGAAGAGGACACATACATAATTAATGTACAGTAATTTTTAACTTTACAGTAATGTAGAGTTACATTTTTGTACCAGTTTCCTATGATAAATGTAATCATTATGTACTATAAACATATTCTAATTAAAAAATAGCGGGATATATTATACTAACTTTTTTGCTTTCCTACTAACCTGATTTGAACCCCAGTATTGCTCTTCCCATCTTGTTCTGTCTGATTTTACTATATTCTACTTTGTTTGATAGTATCAAGTTTGAGGCAACCACTTTGAAGGCAATAAGATTCACTATGATCCCCATTATGGTTTGACTATTATCTTCTTTTGAAGTCCTGTAAGGTCTCCATTGTAGGTTTTATTGGTCTTGTTCTGTACTGTTTTGATCAATTCTATTATACCTGATGATATAGGCAACTCAATTTAAAAATAGCAAGAGGCACAATGGTAACCACTTTTGATCACCTGGTGTTCTATTTTTGCATCATGTACTATGCCCATCCTTCTGTTCTAACTGACTCAATTTTGTTTAGTCACGTTTGGCTTTATTCTCTTCAAAAAAAAGTAATAAGAACTATGGGAGTAATAAAACCCAAAAAGTGTAATTGTTATTGTAAAAAAGAGAGGAAAGGAAGGTGGTGTAAGGGATATAACTGCATGTATGTTTGAGTGTGTAGGATGGAAACCCATATTACTGAGCTTTTATTGGATCATTGAACAGAACTGTCTGCAATCTCACTGTATGAACGTCCACTTTATATGCTTTAATTTTATAATTCAGACAACTGTTTCTAAGATGACAATATGTAACCTATTAACTAGTGATTTCTTACTGTATATTTTTTTCTTGAAATTCTGTATTACTTGTACCCTTTTACTGCTTTGTTATTTTTTTAGTTCCTTTCTTTTTTCTCTTTAAATAAAAAAAAGAACCTCTTTGAGTTTGAAAAAAAAAAAAAAAAAACAAAGGAAGAAAAAGAGGCCAGGTGTGTTGGCGCATGACTGTAATCTCAGCATGGGAAAGGTTGCGTAGTGAAGTCCCTGAGTTCCAGGCCACCCTGAGCTACCAAGCCAAATCTTTTGCCTAATGGTCTGTGCCATGATGCTGAATCTATGGTAAGCGTTGCCGCAGGCATAAAGAGCCTTATTGTCACCATGCAACTCCGGTCTCTGCCAAGGTCTGACAAATTTTCTGCATGCACACAACAGCCAAGATCACACTAACTGTGCCAAAGCATGCCAAACGCTAACTTACCTTTCAGTAAAAAGCTGTTGATTGTGTCATTCAAAGCTGTTACCACCTTTTTCTTTTCAGACAAGGATGCTAATGTATGAGTTGTTTTATCTAAATGAAAACCTCAGCATCTGGGTTTGATTGCACTGTTGGCACTTTATGATAAATAAGTGGATTTGGGGTTGCAGTTTGGGCCCTTGGTCTCTAAAAGGTTCAGCATCCCTGGTCTATGTGGATGAGAAGGAAGGAGAAGAAAGGAAGAAATTCAAGATAGGCCATCGATGAGGAGAAGTCACTTTTTCTTGAAAATTATACAATAAACATCATAGTCATATTTGGCTTCAGGAAATTTTATACTATATAGTATGTATGGTGTGTGGGAGTAGCCCTAGGGTCACTGGTGCTTTGGGGATGGAAGAGAATCCGACAGATCCTTATCCCAGTTGAGAAAGCCCCTTAGTTCCCTGTGTGCTTCTTATGCAAGCAAGTGACTTTCTGCCTGGATGTGTATCCAGAAGGTGCACCTACAGTACAATAGTTAGGAGAAGGCTGGATAAAGGGACCTTGTATAAGGACGTGAGTCATAAGGGAAACATAAGAATAAAAGCAGTGTTCTAGAGGAACAGCGACTGTTATCATCCCTAGACCTACACGGGAAGGGAGGGAGAGGTTCCTAGCCCAGCAGGAGCAAGCTTCTTGGCTCAGCACCTCCTTAAACAAAGGTGCTTTGAGCACTGATGCACTGATTCAACCAGTCCTAGACAGCCCCGCAGGGAGGGAATGTGGGGAAAACCACCTTGAATTGCCTTCTCGCTGCTGTCTCTGTTAGGGTTCCCCAGTAGCCACAGCCCAGCGATGTGTTCCCTGTCACCCAGTAGCTCCTAAGCTTTAGAACAAGTCAGCACCTGCTGGGAGGCTCTGTGATTCCCAGACCCCACTCCAAAGTTTCTGAGTTAAGGTAAGCCGTTAGGGTTCCTAGGTGATCTGGGGGCTGCACAATACTTTCTCCAGCAAAGAGCTGGAGGAAGATGGACAGCAGATCTTCTGACACAATCTGAAGACTTGCAGATGTTAGTAGGGCCCCACGTTAGCATCACAATCTTTGCACTTACAACATGAGATTTGTAAGATGCCTTCTAGCACATTCTACAGTCCTAGGGACCCCAGGCTGTGCAATCTAAATCCCCATCATTTAAGTGGCCACAAAGAATGCAGTTGCTTCCATAGGAGAAGGGGTTACAATTACTAAAGCCTGCATAACCGTCCCTCAAATACTGCAATGCATTCATGTGGATGAATCCTTATGTTTTTTAATTGCTTTTCCTGACAGACTTAACACTATTTCAAAAAGCACAGAAACATTTGACTTTCCCAGAGCATTTCTCCATAGATGAAAGAAAACACTCAAAATGTTGGATAGACTCTTTCTAAAATAGAAAGACCTCATTTGATTTGTATAAAATCAGACCGCAATGAGCTCATGTTAAATGTTACAAGAGAAGACACCTAATTAACAAAAGTCCAGAGAGTTTATTCTAATCATGCTGGGAAACTGCTATTCAGTATAGCTCATGAAATATTTTTCCCTCTTCAATAGCTCATTTGTAAAAAAACAAAAGGCCCCAGTGCTCCTCCAAGTCACTGGTGATGAGACATGGATGAGTATGTATGTACACAGTGAGCGTTCACACACCTCTCCAGGGGTGTTTAAGTCTCACATATACAGTGATGCACACTACCTAGAAAACTCCTCTGTTCTTGGTTCCTCTTTATTTCTGCTCAACTTAAAAAATTATGTCTTACATTCTTATGCACAAGCAATCATAATTTAAATCTCCAGAAATCTTAAAATATCTCCAGAACAGTCATTTTGCTTTATCTTCAGGGTATCTTTGACCCAGAAATGTACTCTGCTTTTAAATGACTGATTCATGCATTCATTCATTGACCTGGGCCCATGGAGTCAAGCCTGATAATTTGGTCTGGAGGCAGGCGCAACTGATTTCAGGATGTCATCATCAGCCTTAAGGATACATAAGCTTAAGGATGCGTCAGTTACTCAGTCATGGCCAGGACTGATGTAAGCACATTTGTGTCCCAATTCTGAGAGATTGAAGAGTTTCTGATGCTTTTGGGTCAAATCTTTCAACTGGATCTTTCACAGACCCGGCCCTGTGGAAGAGCCTGTCTCTATAAACATGTCTCATTCATTCAACAAACGTCTTGAGAATCCATACTGTTATGGAAACCTTTTGTGGTGTGTAGTAGGTACCACGCTGTAGCCAACATAGGACAGTACCTGAGGAAGCTGAATACAGATGAAAGTTCCCCAGTGGAATCCTAAGGTCCCTGAGGATAGAGACTGGCTTAGTCACTTTATTACTGTACACACAGTTACCTAGCACTACTGGGTTTCCAATCAATATTTGCAGATTGTGAGTAGTAAAAATAAGCAAAGGCTTGTGGTGACACAGAGGAGAGGCCATTTAATCCTGCCCAGGAGATCTAGGATGAGTGCCAGCCCACCAGCAGCAGAAGGGAGGAGAGCTATCCCCACACTGGCCTTGGAAGCAGACTTACAAGCAACCCATGTTCTAGCTATAAAGGTTCTATTGGGCTTGACAGACAACAGAGGTTAAACAAAACAAGGCTGAATTCTGTTCTAAATGTATTACCACAAATTAGGGCATAGAAGCATGAAAGTGTCTATAGACCTTTTTCAGGGAAATATCAGTCTTTCCTCTACTTGACCACAAGGTGAAGGTAAACCTAAGCCACATTTCTTAGAACTTCAAAAATCATTCACGATGACCTGAAGGATGTGATATAACCTTTTTTGGGGGGCAGGGGGAGGCTTTTTCCTTTTATCGGTACCCAGGATCGAACTCACGACCACCTGCTTGCAAGGCAGGCGCTTATGCCGCTGAGCTAAATCCCCAGCCCCAATATAAGCTTTCTGAAGAGTGTATTATATCAGCTTCTACCCCAGTCTGCTACCTTTCTGTTCCTGTGCTATTTTCCTTGGACATAGAACTGGGATGGAGCAGAATATTAGCGGATGCATATAAATATGGTGGAGAGACTCAGAGAACTTGAAATTTTTTTTAGGTAGAAAAAGGATAAAATTCCCTATAGATCTGAAGTCTTCTAGGAATTGCCTGATTCTGTGTTGGGGAGGCAGAAGGGAAAAGAACTGTTGCCCAGGTATCCTTTCTCTCCCTCTGACCAGCTAGAGTTCCAAATAGAGGACTAGAGGTTCCTTATTCCGGCTCACGAGCCCTAATAGTTAAATTTTCAGAAATTCAGCAGATTGCTTTTAAGCATATACATTATTGCAAATTATATGCAGTTAAGTAAATCATAAAGGCATTAAATGCTCAGAACTTACAACTTCCTAATTATTATACATTTTACTGTGTGTCATCTTTCAAGATTATTTACACTTATTATGTCTATATCGCAGAGATACAGTAGATGATAATCTGCTACCTGTGTCTTCCCTAATACTGTGCTCAGTAACCTTATGTCAGTAGCTTAAAATTGGCCACGGTGGGAGAGTTTACCCAGGAGAACTGGTGAATGCCGCACCCCACAACTTTTATCCCTTACCACCATGTAGGGATTAAACAGTTACTACAGTATCACTGCCAAGGACCCTGAGTTTCCTAGAAAAAGAATTCCTTATGTTTCCGCAGGCCTTGGAGTGCTGTGGACATCCAGCTTCACGATCTCTGAGGACTGTTTACCAGACCGTAGTACTGGGCCTCCCATTTGCAACCCAGTCATGTACTGGGGTTTTAATCTTGAACATTTTTAATTTTGATGAAATCAATTTATCTTCTTTTATCGTTTTTGTACTTCTGATATCATACATAAGAAGGTTTTGCCTAACCCAAGTCTACACAGACTTCTTCCTATACTGTAGTGTAGAGTTCTATAGTTTTAACTCTTAAATTTAGGTCTGTGACCCATTTGGAATTAAATCTTTGTGTGTGTTGTATAGAACAAACCCAGCTTCCTTTTTTCCCGTGTGAATATCCAGTTGTTCCAGCACTATTTCTTTTTTATTTATTTGTTTTGGTACTGGGGATCGAACTCACAACCTTGCACTTACCAGACAGACGCTTATGCCACTGAGCTAAATCCCCAGCCCATCAGCACCATTTCTTTAAAAGAATATTATTATTTCCATATTGGATTGTCTTGGCATGGGATAGATCTTTACATATTATCTTAGAGTTTTGTCAGATGCAACCCCTCAATTTTGTGAAACATCCTTTTATTGTCTTTCAGAATTTCTGGCCCTTAGCTCCGTCTGCATGGCCTGGCCTTCTCCCAGGGCACCCACCTCACACACACTGACCTATCTGTGTCCAGACAGAAGGCCCAGGCCATTCTCTGATTGTCATGTGCACTGGTAGGATAGTCAAGTATTATGACAGATAAATCCCTGCATCTCAGTAGCCTGATGCAATAAGAGTTTATTTCTCTCCCATTATAGCTCAGAGTGAGTTGCCAGGGGAAAGCACATTATAAGCAGTCGCTCAGGACTGAAGCTCCTGATAGTCTGGGCTCTGCTGTCCCATAGAGATTCATGGGCCTGTGGATCTGGACAGCAGTTGAGAGATGGAAGGGAGAAAACACAGAAGATCCTGTGAAGATCGCTTTCAAGGGTCTGTCCTAGAACTGGTACCCACTCAGTCACACACCCCACATGGATTATAAGAGAAACTCACTGTTTCCCAGAAGGCACATTACTGCAGTACCATTCATAATGGCCAAGGAACAGAATCGATCTAAGCATCTATCAGTAAATTAATGGATAAAGAAAACATACATATGCCCAATGAAATACTACTCAGCCATAAAAAAGAATGAACTTTTGTGATCGGAAACAACATGATGGAACCGGAGATTGTTATGTCAAGTGAAACAGCTGGGCATAGGAAGACAAGTGCCACATGATCCCACCCATGTGTGAAACCTAAAAAGTTGATCTTCTTGAAGTTGAGAGTGAAATGGTGTAACCACCTCTGGTAACCCAGAGGCCAGGGAGAATGAAGCAGAGAAAGCTGAGGAAACGTTGATCAGTGGGTGCTAAGTCACAGTTAGAGAGGAGCAAACAGTTGTTGTGCAATTGTGCAGCAGGGTGACTATATATAACATTAATGCACTATGTATTTAAAAGATCTAGAAGAAAGAGTTTTGAATGTTTCCACCATGAAGAAATGATCAGCATTTTAGGAACCAGATACACTTGCTTTGATTTAAACATTACACAATGTATACATGTATCACACAATACCACATGAGTTATAATTTTATGTTTCATGGCTCAGTTTGAAAATTAATTTAAAAATTTGGCAAACACCCACGAGTGTCTATCATAGCAGCCACACCATCTACTTAAGAATCTTAACCTGGGTGTGGTGGCACATGCCTTTAACCCCAGCACTCTGGGAGGCTGAGGCAGAAGCTTCAAAAGTTTGAGACCAGCCTGGGTAACGCAGTTGATCAGGAAGATCCTGAGAACTTAAATCCGTGGGGATACAGCTCAATGCAAAGAGCCTAATTTCAATCCCCAATCTATAGATGGTAGATAGATAGATAGATAGATAGATAGATAGATAGATAGATAGATAGAATAATTGGATATTCATACCTGATGACTCCTAGGTGCTACAACAACCCTCCCCTGGAATCCCCTGTCTGCGAGGGGAACATCTCTATTCCCCAGCAAGTCACATTCAGCTTGTGAGGTATCCTGTCCCCCACAGGGAGAAAGTTGCTGGTTTACAGAAAGTTAAAGTTCTGTCTGGGCAGAAGGGCCAGCAGAAGATCAAGAAACACTGCAGAGAGGATGCAAATGCAATAGAACATAAAATTCCAGGGGGAGGGAGCTGTAAACTCCAGGGACCTGAGAGCTACATAAGGGCACATCTTTAGGCATTGGGTATGCTAAGGTTATAGTCTACCTTACAAACTGGAACCTTCCGAATGTAAACGGAAGGATTTAGCCAAGAGTTTATCCTCTCCAACAGTAATTCATGGGAATTACATTTCACAGCCCTCTGGTCCAATTGTTCTTTTGTGTCACGGCCACAGGAATTACTGATTATTCTTTGTCTTTACTCCTCACCTGCAACTGCCATTAATGCAGTTAGAAGCATCAGCCATGTTGTCCCCAGAGCCTCCCATAGAAAACCAAGACACTCCGCATCTCTCCCAGACATCAATTACCTGCTGCCACCTCTGCTAGCTCAATACCTTTGGTTGGGTGTGACCAGTGCCCTTTCGAAATGCTCCAAGCCCTTGCACTGAATGAATGCCCACATTAGAGCAAACACATTTGTGCATGTCCGAAAGGTCCCCTTGCCATCCTTTCGGAAGTTTCCCTTCTGATGCCATCCATGATTTGAACCCCACTACTGATTTGGAACTCAGTAGTACGGGCCACAGTGTCACCTCCTTCTCTTCTGTCTTTCCCTTGAACCCTCAGGCCACACCCTGTCTCTGTAACACCTTCTCACCTCCTAGCTTACAACCCCCACCCTACTGACACTCAAATAATTCTAAAATCGCATTCTCTCACTGGAGACTTTCCCAAGAGGTCAGGCCGGGAGGGTGATTCCCTCCACCTCCAACCCACCCCCAAACCCATCCTGCTGGGACTTGCCAAGGAACAGGCCATTCATCAC
The DNA here is from genome assembly GCF_034190915.1 of Cavia porcellus. Taxonomy (NCBI): domain Eukaryota; kingdom Metazoa; phylum Chordata; class Mammalia; order Rodentia; family Caviidae; genus Cavia; species Cavia porcellus. The sequence goes on along the minus strand of NW_026947504.1, from coordinate 35,351,715 downwards.
ACGGCCACACCAAGAACTCTTGCACCATGCCTTTATTGATTCCTTTTCACTAATTAACACATTTGTTATTTGTCCCAGGCTGGTTTACCCAGTCTTGTTAATCGGAATCAGTGAGTTCCATCTTCTTTACATTGTAGATTTTTAGAAGAAGTGATCCTTTGATCTTTGATTACACCCACCAGTAATGCTGTTCTGTGTGCTTTGGGTTCTGGCCTGTGGTCCTAAGGAAGAGCAAAATGGAAGCTCTGCCTTGAGCTCTCACAGTCCCTTCAACTGAAGGGAAGGAAGCCAAGAAAGACTGGCATTTTTAAAGACCCTTGGTCACATCATGCCCTCTGCTTTAAACATAGCATTTTAGGGACTGTGAGAACACAATCCGAGTGACAAGTGATGGCTGCAGCTTTGTGCTCATTCTCTACGTGAGGCTCAGAGACATTACGTCATAGCTCACCTAGAATCTAACCACAGGCCAGGAACCAGTATTCCAGTCCATGTCTTTGTGGACTTCTGATTGTGGCAGATGTTATGATGCCCCACACTTCTTGAAAGTCTGAGTTTTCTCTAAATGCATGCATGATCACAAAGAAGGGAGAACAGGAGAGAAAATCAGACAACTAGCTCAATACATACGCCGTAGTTTCATCTAGGTAACAAGAAGGATAGTACGTGCCAGGAAATGTGTACAGACACTTTTTCCATCATGGAGCCCAAAAGCATTTTCACAGAAAGGTAACACATGAATACATTATTCTCACCACTGAGTGGGGGCCCAGCGATGGTAACATGGACATAGGAATAGATGTGGAACTCAGCTCTTTCCTGCATGATAATAAGAATGGATTCATTTGGCGAAAAATAATAGGTCTACTATATAGAGAGCAAAAACCCTTTAAAGCATCTCTTTCTCTGCACGTTACTAGCTCGCAACACTCTTTTGCCGTTTGCAGCAGTGATCCAGGTGGTATACAGATCTGTGGAAAGTACTTTAGGCTTCCACTAAGGTCATAGTGAAGGGCTGTGGGCTTCCTGATTATTAGCAACTGAGTGCACAATCAGGACGAGAAGGTGGGGTGGAGCTACTTCTGATTGGGCCGTTTCTGTCCAATCCTCTTCAGGACCCTCCTCCTTCCCAGCCACTGCTGCCTGGGAACATGCTGGGGCTAGGTGGGAATACCAACAAAAGCTTCTTTTCCTCCCCTCTAATTTTACCTTTAGGCTTTCAAGTTTTAAATGTCTTTTATTTTAAAAATGGAAATTATATATAATACTTAAGCTACCATTACATTTTACATGTAGTGTAAATAGTTTTAGACTCTCGTTCATGTTTTGATAGGAAAACAAGAGGACTCTGGCCAAACGTGGATTTGAATAATATGGGCACATGGGCTCTAAAGAGAAATAGCGGAGGCGGGGTTTACAAGGTAGCTTTGCATTCTGGAGCTTCAGCTCCCCCCCTACTTCTTCGGGACAGGCTTTAGCTCACAGATTTCATGGTGGCTCAGGGTTCTACCAGGAACTACGAAGAGTTTGGAGCATCCCTGTCCAGTAGAAACGTAATGGGCCTCAAACGTGAGCCCAGTGCATAATTTTAAGTTTTCTGCGAACCACATTTTAAGAAAGCAAAGCAAAAAAAAAATAAAAATAAAAATAAAAATAAAAAAAATCTGAAACTAATTTTAACAATGTGTTTCTGCCCACTGTGTTAGAAATATGATTACATATTTCAACATGTAATCACTTCTTAAATTAATAAGATATGTTGTATTTCTTTTTTAATATGAGGTCTTGAAACCTGGATGTGTGTTTTACTTTTATAGCATGTCTTAATTTGGATTAGTCACAGTCCAATGCTCAGTAGATCCATGTCGCTGGCAGTTACCTTAATGGCCAGCACAAATTGCAGTTATTTCTTCTTCAGTGGCTCTAACGGTGTGAGTTGAATGTATCCTTCAGAAGTTCATGTGCTGGAAACTTAATTCGCAAACTTGTATGTTGGTGGTATTTAGAGGAGGAGCTTATGAGAGGTCATTAGAGTTAGTAAAGCTCATAGGGTGGAGGCCCAAGGATGTCATTAGTGATTTTATAAGAAGAGAAACGTGCTGCTCTTTCTCCATAGGATGCCTTCTACTATGCTATGATACACCAAGAAAGCCCTCCCCAGAAGCCCAGCTAATCCTGGACTCAGTGCTCTTCAGGATCAGGTGCCAAATCAACCTTTATTTTGTATACATTTTCTGGCCTCAGACATTTTGTTGTAGCAACAGAAAATGGACTAAGATAATCATAAAAGCCACTGCAGCTTCTGCTTTGTTTACTTGGATCACTTGCCCTGGGAAGGTCATCTTCCTTGATATGAAGGCACTTAATCAGTTTCACAGGGTGGTTGTCATGGTTTATGTCGGTAGCCCCCAGGCCTCATTCATTTGCATTATGCATCTGTGATTGGTTCATTGTCTTGCGTTTGAATTGATGGTTTCAGTGCTACACCCACTTAGGGGTGGAGCCATAATACAATGTAATGGCAGGAAGAAGGCGTGTCTCTCTCTTGCAGGTTTCCACCTTGCTGTTTGCAGCTGCCATGAACTGGGGCCCCACCATGCCACCCTGCTTTGGAACCAACTGAGTATGGACTGAAACCTCCAAGAAATAAACCTTTCCTTTCCCAGCTTTAGGAATTAGATATTTTGTCTCAGCGATGAGTAAAAAGTAACTAAGACAGTGGTCCCTATGGTGGCGAAATGAGACCTCTTACCAGCAGCCAATGAGTGCACCGTTTAGAGGCAGATCCTTCAGTTCCTGTCCAGTCTTTGCTTAATGACAGCTCAGGGGACATCTCGAGCCTGACACCAGCTCGGCTACGCCTAAACTCAACCCACAGAAAGTATGACATAATAAATGTTTATGATTACTTTAGGCTGCTAAGTCTGGAGATACTGTGTTATGTATCAGTATGTATACAATTATGTATACAATTATGTATACAATCAGTATGTATACAATTACCTACTAGCTTTATTTAGGAAATAGGTAGGTGGCGCTAGTTAATCTGTCATATTTTTAAGATGTAGACATTTAAATTTATTCATATTTGATGCCAAATCTAATTTCTCCTCCAAAGGGGAAATAGGACTTGGTTTTTATATGTGAGGTATTAAAAACAAATGAATAATTTATATATTGTGCCAGCCATACCCAGCAACATCAAATCTATAATTGGTCTTATAGCTGAAAAGCAGTATTCATTTAATTTGATTTGTTATGCCACAGACATGCATTTTTATATATTTTGAAACATGGAGAGCTGAGGAATTCAACTGAATAGCGTATTCATGGAGATCTGCAAATTTTGTTTAAACAAATTAGAGATAGCCACATGGCTTGTGGAGATTCCCTGGGGAATTCCTGTACTCCTACTTTACTGCTTGGTACATGATGTGCTTCTATTAAATATTGTTGAGTCACATGAGATTAGGCAACACAGTGTCTTCTTGCATTTTTCTCCTACCTCTGTATCTATCTCTTTCATAATGTTAGGAATTATATACTGTATCCAAATGTTAATGATCTTCAGAAATATAAATTCTGATCAGACAGATTACAGGTTAGGCTTTCAAAATCCAAAACACTGTACTTTCATTTTTTTTAATCTACAATAAAAATGTAATATGTAATTCTCCTTAACTTTTTTCTTTCAAGTACTGTCATAATTATTAAAATCCAGTCTAACCTTGGATTCTATGTCAGTTACTAACAATTTATTCTACACTCCAAAACTTGAATGGGTGTAACTTGTATTCCCATTTTCTGTCTCTATTTTTTTCTATCTTTTCTACCTCTAGTCTCTTTTTTTTCTTTTCAGCAGAGATTTCCAAATCTTGAGGAATTAAAATCCAATTACAAGGCCGGGAGTGTAGCTCAGACAGAGCCCTTGCCTTGCACGAACCAGGTCCTGGCTTCCATCTATAGCCTGCACAAATAAATAATAAAAATGGAGGTAATATCATACCTCCCTCCACTTAGATTAAAACCTTCACTGACCTGCACCATTATTTTTGTGGCTATACTGTGCTTTATGATTTTCTTGGCTTTCCCATGCTGTGCATTTGTTTTTTGCTTAGAAACACACATAGTGTAAAAATTTGTATACATTCCTGAGCACTATTACAATTCTTTCTATGCAATAAACCCAAAAGAAGTTGCATTTATTGTACTCAACCAAAAGAAGAATATTAATTACTAGCAATTTCTCCATAAAATACTGAGTAACTTTTTAAAAATAAAATTAGAAAGAAAAGCTTATTCCTCTTGTCAGTTCTGTGTAGCACATGAAGTTTAGACTTGCCCTGTTTGGGATAGTTGGACCAGGATGACTTAGTCACAGGCTTGGTCTGGCCATTTTTTACACAGAGATTTTTCAAAAAATAATTTATTTGTTCATTCAATAACAGGATAACAAGCCTCTAAGACAATCAGATGCAAAGAGTGGATGTGCCCCCACCCCAGTTCTGTCTTTAGTCTAAATGTTGCCTAGACGTTCTCGGAGGTTGCCAGATGTGGAGAAGATGTGGGAGAAGATGTGCTGCTTTGGGCAGCCTGAGGGCACACAAGTTTCCTCTGGGGTTTGTGGCAGCTCAGAAAGTGTCTGGATGTGAGCTACAATCAGGTCCCCTGCGCAAGACTGCTGTCCTTCCCGCCTGGCAACCAGAAGAGCCCCAGATGGGCTGCAGGTGGGCCAGCAGCCCTCAGGCGGTCAGATCCACATGCCAGAGGCCTGTGTCAGCGGGAAGGACATCTGCAAATGTGTCCTAAGACAGAGATGCATCCCAGAACCCCGTGAGCAAGCGGCCAGACTGTGCGCAGAGGCTACAGCAACACAGGACAGCAGGGCTCCCTCCTCTCCCGGGAAGCCCAGAGAGGACCTGGTCACTTCCTGCCTCAACCCAGCAGGGCAAGTACACGGGAGAGAGTGTGGAAATGTTTGTAGACGGCGTCTCCTTCCCGGTGATAAGCTGATGGGGCAAGACAAGAAATAGAATGTAATGGGGACTTGAAACAGGATATAAGGGAAATATTTTAAAAGGAAAATTCCCCTGCCCCCAGTCCTGGAGATCAAATCCAGAGGTGCTCTGTGGCTGAGCACCACACCCTCAGCTCTTTTAAAATAAAATTTTCTATTGGGACAGGGTCTCACTAAATTGTGCAGGTTGGACTCTAACTCATGTTACCTCTGAGTAACTGGAACCACTCTGTCCAGCTTAGTTAAGGAAACTTTATTATGGAAAATGTCAAGCATAAAGATAGAAATAATAATGTATTAAGCCCACTGGCCCACTCACAGCCAACCTTGTTTCATCCGTATCTTCTAACTTTTCCACCCCAAATTACTTTGAATTGAGTCTCAGATATCATATTGTTTCATTCACAAATATTTTACTCTGTACCACCAAGAATAAGAATTTAAAAGTTTGACTCATCATTTCAAAGTATTACCAGGTATTACACAGTTGGGATTATAACTCTGCATGTTTCTTTTTTGGTTAAGGAGCACAATCAGTTTGGGCTACTTTGCAATTGGATTTTGTCTTTTAAGACTTTTAGTTATGGTGGCCTCCTCCTCCTCCTTTTTTCTTTCCTTGCAATTTATTTTGGGAAGAAACTTAGTTCTTTTTCCTGCAGTTTCCCATAGTCTAGCTTTTGCTGATAGTTTTCATGTGACCTCTTCTCTTCTGCATGTTTGGAAACTGGTAACTAGAAGTGGAGGCTTAATCAGATTTAAAGTGGTATTTGGCACAACTATTTTTTAGGTGATGATATTCTTCCTCAGAAGAAACGTAATATCAAGCTGTCTCTTTTTTCATTCCTTTCTCTCTTTCTTTCTCTCTTTCTCTCTTTCTTTCTTTCTTTTCTTTCTTTCAACTGTGATATAAAATAGAACAACATAAACAAAGGGTGTCACCACTTTTAAGTGTAGAGTTGTGGCATTAAATATGTTCACACTGTTAAACATCACCACCAACCATCTCTAGAAATTTTTGTCTTCCCAAACTGGAATGCTGTATGTATTAAACAAAAATTCCCCATTCTTCCCACTCCTGACCCCTGAACACCGCCATTCAACTTTCTGTTTCCAGGATTGACTTCTCTGGGTATCTCATATGAGTGGGAGCGTACAATATTTGACTTTCTGAAACTAGCCTACTTTAAGGAGTATAATATCCTCAAAATCTACCTATACTTTAGATCATATCAGAGTTTTCTTCATTTTTAGGACTGAACAGCGTTCATATATACATATACATACTCATCTGCTCACCCTTTCACTCATCAGTGGACTCTTGAGTTGTTTCTGCCTCTTAGCTATTGAGAATAATTCTGTTATAAACATGGATATTCAAATATCTCTTAAAGATATTACTTTTAAAAATTCTTTTGGGTATGTAACCAGATATGGAATTGTCAGTTCATATGGTAAATTTATTTATAATATTTTGAGGATACTCCATTCTATTTTCCATAGTGACTGTACCATTTTACAATCCAGTCAACAGTACTCAAGGGATCCAGTTTATTTGCATCCTCACCTACTCTTGTGCTTTTCTTTCTTTTTTTCAAATGTTAGCCATCCAATGAATGTGAGGTAATAGCTCATTGTGGTTTTGATTTAGATTTCCCTAATGATTAGTGAGATTGTGTATCTCTTCCATTGATTTCAAATCCTTTGCCCATTTTAAAATCAGGGTTTTTTTGTTGTTGAGTGGTTGGGTTACTTTATATATTATGGACGCTAACCCCTTATCAGTTAAATGAATTCCACGTATATTGTTCCATTTCATTGATCATCTTTTCACACCTTGGATTGTGTTGATACCAGAAGTTTTAAATTTTTACATGGACCCATTTGTCTACTTTTTACTTTTGCAGCCTGTTCTTTTGATGTCATTGCCAAATGTCATGTTATAAAATGTAAATGGCTGCCAAATTCAATGTCATAAATATAAATTTATTCTGTAATTCTCTTTATAGCCAACACTGATGATCATCTCCAAGAATAATTATTTCATCAGAGATTCCAAAGATGTGATATTTTAATCTGGTTCTTGGTTCATTAGCTGTAATATATTTATGAAGAGAGATTTTCATCATCAGCTTCTTGGTTATCCTTGATGCTCATTTTATACTGGGAATGTTTTGTTTTTATTTTTTTCACAAGTTGTCAAAGTAACGTGTTGCTTCTCTACCATTCTCAAAAGATGACAAATGATTTTTAAAGTGTTATAACGAACTTACAGATTGAATCATTTTGGTGGTTTCAGTCCACTACAGCTATTATTTTTATTATTGCTCAAGTGTTTCCATTTTTAAACACAGGGAGACTCTTCAAGTTGGCTCTTGAATTCTTCTGGCACAACCCTAGGATTCTTTGATAGATTCCTTGCTTTTTAGTGTTCCAAAATGTTTTAGGCCTATTTTACACATTTCCTGTTCCAGAGAATCCGCCACTGAGATAATATTTAAACATAAACAGCACTGAACTTTTAAAGTCTAAAATGAAACTGCTTTACTAGCTGGAACATTGTGTAATTGGATTGAATTACCCCAAGATCCCTGGCTACTGAGAAATGCACAATCAGGGCAGGTATAGGAAAGCATGAGTTGATTTTACTGTATGTTCCCCAATGAACAGAAACTTCTCAATAACACAGTGCAGTTATAAAGATGGGGGGACCAAAGAGGAAGTTGGAGGTATAATTTTGGAAGTTTTACAGGGAAGTCCAGGCTGAAAGTGAAAAATTGAGAGTTTTCCTGTTGACTTGGTTGGCTGATCCAGAGAGAAGCAGCTCAGAGAAAGGAGAAGGAAGCTGAGGACAGGGCACTGTGGTGCACCCTCGCTGGGCCTTTTAGAAAACAGTGGAACCAGGACAGAGCCCTTTCAAGTGTCGAGCGAGTGAGGAGGACACCAGGGCACCAAGGTGGCGTTGGAAACGAGAAGAGAGCATTTCAAGTACGTCAACTGTGTCCAAGAGAGGGGCTGAGGAAGAGGATGACAGGACAGTGGCCACTGCGTGGAGTGGGAGTCCTCTGTGGCTTTGACAGGCAGCCTTGTGGGGATGGAGACATCCCTGGAGTGGGCTGCGAGCACCATCCGTGTTGTCTTGGGGGCTGCTAGGCAGCGGGCTCTCAGCTGGCTCACAACACCAAGTCGCAGGTCCAGGGTCTCATTACCACACACAGTCTCAGCCTCCACATAGGAAGCAGAGCTCCGTAGATTCAAGTGGGCAGCCCGGGTCAGAAGGGAGTGCCACGCTCAGGACACAGCAGGCCGCTGCTAATCTGCTTTTCATGTGTGTTGTTAAAAAGACACAGATAACCTACAATTTACCATCTTAGCCATTTTTAAGCACACAGTCCAGTAGTGGTAAGTGCATTCACGTTTTACAATGGCTCTCCAGAACCTGTTCACCTTCCAAGATTGAAGCTCAGTATCCAATAAGCCATTCCCCATTAGGTACCACCCTTAGCCCTTGGCAAGCACCATTCTACTTCCCGTCTCTATGAATCTAATGACTCTAGGACTTCCCAGGAGTGAATCACTTATTTACAAAGACTGAATTCAGATCCCAAGAGCTACGTGTGTGAAGAGCCCTATGGAACACTCAGACTGTGCAAAGAAATGCCAGCACACTCCAGCTAACTCTGAGCGGCATTTGGGGAGCTCAGAGATAAACCAGGCTATTAGGGTGCACCAGGAGCTTCCCCACATGCAGCCATCTGGGTGACGACCAGGACAGACCAGAAGAGTAAGAGACATAAAGAGAAAGACATGTGCTACTAGACACTAGAGAGACACAAGGTGGCTTCGCCGCAGCTGGGAAAGGGTCCTCTAAGGGCCCAGGTTGATGGGCCTCTGCCTTGAAACAAAGACCAACAGAGTGAAATTCACACTTGACGACCCAAGCAATACCTGATGTAAAGCTGGATGTTGCTGGGACCTGGTGGGACAGCTGAGGCAAATCTTCTGCTTTGGAATGAGGTTCAGGCCTACAGGAATGTCCCCGGGAGGCCCAGCTGTGTGATCCTCTCAAAACAGAGCTCAGGTCCAGCACGCCTGGCCCACCTTTCCAATGCTCGGAGACCTAAAGGGAAGATGACACCAAGTGGTGTCACTAGAGTCTTCCGTCCTCCAGCGCTGGTATGGTCACCTGGCAGACCCACTCTGCCCCAGGACAGGTGATGACAGGGGGTTCACCCATGTGCTGAATGTGCTGGTGTGGTCATGCTGACATAGGAGTTTTACCTGTCATGACAGACGGCTGCTGGTCAGTGTCACGACCTGGGTTTTACTTTCATCCCTAGTCATTTGTCTGTGGTGCAGGAGCCTAGGATTTTCCTCTCAACCCCGCTGTGCCACCTAGGCCAAGTCACCGTTTCTCTGAGGTTTTGTGGCATCTCTGTGAGGAAAATAACACCCCCACCACAGAACTGTATTATTCGATGAGAGTATATATGCGTGGTTATTTCATGATTGTCAGTAACTGCCAACAGTTTGGATTTTCTTTTTTAGTTTTTCTCAAGTTATCAGCAAAGCTTCCCATTGGGTCAGCACAAAATTTAGCCTTCTTTTCTTAATTTAAGCACATGCTTTTTGGTCTCTGCCTAAGTCTGACCTCATTTTTTATTACTGTCCTGCTTCTTTCATGCACAGTCTCTTACCACATGACTTTAAGCTTTCAAATGCTATTCCTACCCCAGGACTCCTGCACCTGCTCTGCTTGCCTGCACTGCTTCTCCTGTCCCAGTCTCAACTCAAATGCAGTTTCACCAGCTCAGTCACCGGGACTGTTGTCACCCCTGGTCTGTTGGCAGTCTCTGTCCCTGTGTTCTACTTTTTCTTCCTAAAGTCATCACCCTTTGATAGGTATTTATTTTACTATTTATTGTCTGTGTCCCACCCAAAAGGAATGTAGAACCTAGAATTCTTTTTCCTATCAGTATCTCTCATACCTGGTTTGTAGGAAGAATTTAATAAATATTTGTAGAACAAATTAATTGCTATTGGGAAATTCTTTCCGTAAGATACTTAAGGAGACTTGTGAAGGCAAAATAAGCTTGAAAATTAATAATTTTGTATTACAAACAATCAGGTTTTTCAACCTTTCTATATATTTCAAACAAAAGTTATATTGAAGGATGTTATTTTGATTTTACTGTTTTCAGCCTCTCTGATCTCCACACACACACTCTATTTGTATGATGTTAAATTTGAATTTTATTTTGTTTTCACTAGTGAGCGTATTTGAAAATCAGTAGGAAGAACTTCCTTAATAGCAATTAATTTGTGGATTCACAGTAGTTTACTTAGCTAATTCCCTGCTGGGCACATAATAAGGAATGCTCAGATAAAGGCCATTGATAATTAACCCAAATTTCCCTCTGGAAAGGAATTTTTTCTGAACACCTGCAGATAATGAACTTTCTCCTTAACAAAACAAAATGTTCACTAATCTTATAAGTGAAAAAGGATCTTGTTATTGATTTTTTTATTTCTATAATTACTTCTGAGAATGAAATGTGCTTCTTTATTTGCTTTTTTTTGTGGGGGGAGGTACTAAGGATTGAACCCAGGGTCTTCATACTGGGCCTCCCCACCCCATCCGTCTTTATTTCTTTGTGCTCTGAAAAAGTACTTGCAAAGTCCCTAAATTGCCCAAGCTGAACTAAAACTTTTGATCCTCAGCCCCCCTGCCTTGGCCTCCCAGAGTGCTGAGACTGCACACATGCACTACTGAGCCTGGTTCATTTGCTTTTTAACTGTGTTGATTTCTTCCTTTACTGATTATGGTAATTAGTTTGGGAGGACTTTTTTTGGGTTGTTGTTGATTTTCTATGTGGCAGTTCTTTTATTTATTTGTAAGAATTCTTTTTATACTTAGCAATTCAACTTAGTCACAAATTGTGAATATTTTCCAAAATGTTAATAACATTTTAATTTTGCTTTTGGACACGAGACAATGTAAACCCCAAGGCCAACTCATGTCCAAGCCAGCCAGGGAACTCTGCACGTTAGTGAACTCCCAGCATAGCAGACCCACAGCCCTGGACAGCACAAGGCCAGGCTGTAGTGGCTGACATGTCCAATAATCCTGAACCAAAGACTCCCAGGACAGCTAATTGTCATTTTTTCTTATTGAGGGACAGATGGAGTGCTACTTATCTCTGACCCCAGGATTTTAAACAGAAGCTTATAAGTGTGCAAAGAAATGAAGCTAAAAGGAGAAAAAACAAGGATTGACTTTTAAAAAATTATTTAATGATTTGTTTCCCCAAAGGGCTGACTTCCATTTCTCCTGGGCGGGTGTGCAATGGAAAATAGACCTGTGAAGGCCAGTCTGTGAGTGTGTGTGTGTGTGTGTGTGTGTGTGTGTGTGTGTGTGTAAGGGCAGGAAGAGCGCCGTGTGGCTTCCCTAGCCCAGTGATCACTCAGATGTCCTCCGTCGGGCCACCTATGTGCCATGATTTGTAGAAACTGAAACTTCCAGAAGGTGGGCGATGTTTTTCTCGATCGAATCAAACTCTTCTTGGGCTATAAACCTTCCTGCCCCATGTTATTAAATTCCCTTGGGCCATTCTACCTCTTACCAAATAAAAGCTGTGGCTTTGACCTTTCACCTCCCTGGGACGCATGCCCCAAAGCCTGCAGCCAGCTCACTTGTAACCTAACCTTATGTCCTACTTCTCCTGTTCTGCTTCTTGTCAAGAGTGTCAAGGAAGAGGGAGAAAGACCAGCCAGGAAGTGTGGACAGGAAGAATGTGAGAAAACAAACATCGCATGAAGGACCCTGGGTGATGACCACACTGGCTTCTTTCTAATTTTCTCTGTTCCCTCAGAGTCTCCCTGAGGACCCAGGGAACGCTCAGGTGCTAGAAGGGGCTTTTGGGTGATAACATAGAAAACAACCCTGTGGTCCTGAAAACCTCAGCATTTCTAAACCTGGTTAGGTAAGAAAGCGTGGAGTCTCCAACTGAGGAAAACACTTTCCAGGCAGGAATGATTCCCTTCGTGAAGAACTTAATGGGAATCATTGAAAGCTTTCACACAGTACAGCACAAATCCTTGATATGACATTTTTAATGAGAACATATGTTTTGATAGAGACCGAAGTTTCATATGTGCCAAACATACCTAACTAAATCTCTACCCTGATTATTCTGTTAACATACTGCCTGTATACCACCACTTTAGTCACATCGTATGAAAAATATGGTAAATGCTTAAGTTAAAAATTTAGTATAGTAAGAGACCATTAATTATCATTAAAATATGCCCCCTTATTTCAAATGTGCTTAGCCCATCTTTCATGCCACTTTTTGAAACCATTCTGGGCATCATTTTTAGTTGCACAGCTACCTTAATGTCCTGGATTGATTCAAAATGTTTACCCTTCATGGTCATTTTTACTTTGGGGAAAAAGCAGATTGGGTGAGGAGGGTGGATGAGCACACACTGTAATATTTTTAACAAGTCTCTAGAAGGCTGAGGCAGGAGGAGAGTAAATTCCAGCCCAGCCTAGACAATTTAGAGAGATCCTGTCTCACAATAAAAAAATAAAAAGGGTTGGGAATATAGCACAGTGTGGGATTCCCTGAAGCTAATCTTCTGTATCAAAAACAAGCAAGCAAACAAACAAACAAAAAAATCCCAGCAAACCTAATAATACACTAGTACTTGATATTTCATTGTTATTTGTGCTCTGGAGCAAGGTAGCTTTTTTTGTTCTTTTGTAAGGTGAAATGAACCATTTCTGTTCACTCATATTTCTCTTCCATGTAGCAGTTTAACTCAAAAGAACATGCAATATCCTGTTGGAATCCCACAGTATCTTCTTGGAACCAAGCTCTGTGTGTGTGTGTGTGTATGTGTGTGTGTGTGTGTGCGCGTGTTAATTGATAAAACTTTTTCGAGTCACTGACTGCATTGCTGGGATCCCACAGAGCTGTCACTTGCTTGTACTTTAATTTTACATGAATTTAATCAGATTGAAAAAGTTTTATTGAGTCAAAGCTATTTGCCAATCAATAGTTGAAACTGGAAGGACAGGAATCAGTAGTAAAATTTGTGATTAGTTGAGATGGAGATTGGTAGATTGAGATTAGTAGAGACTGGAAGAGAAGGAAAATCTTTTTCACATGTTGTGCTCTCTTTTACATTCTTTAGAATAAGAAGTAAAAGGTACAGGGAAGATGGCAGATCAATAAGCAGAAAAGTAAAGAGCCTCTCTGAGAGAAACAGCTCAGATGCTGATAAAGCACCCTGGAGAAGACCAGATGGAAGGAGATGGATCCTTTCAACACAGGAAGAAACTAAAGAAGGGAGAAAAAGAAAAGAAAAGAAAACCATGGATGGAAGGCTATGACCTGACATGCTCTCACCAGAGCTGGTCCCATTGTGTACGAGACGCTGCTGGAATCCAAAGACACATAGTCATGGTCAAGTAGGGGGTTGGCGAGACTGAGGACCTTGACAGGAGGACGCAGTCATGGAGGGGAGTAGTGGGGCAGAGAACAGCACTGGCTTGGAGATCTGCACCAGCTCACGGTGAGTGTGGGGAACTCAGTCCTCCTGCAGGAGTGGGCGACTGGCTGGGTGACATTTTGGAGTTGGGCAGGATAAGCCTGGAACCAGAACTACAGTGGCTTCAGTCAGCCACTCCCAGTGCAGAGCAGATTGGTGAGAACTGCTGGACCTGAACACCCCTGTGTGTGATCCAATAGACAAGGATGAGGACTTCCTAACCAGCCCCATCTGCACAGCACACACTAAGACTCCCAGTGGTTGGCCAGCTCAGAAGAGAGAGGCAAGCCTGCCTTGCCCCTGCTTGTACTTCACTGGGTACCAGCAGACTGGGGAGGGCAGCAATCCCTAGCCAGCACACTTCAGAGTAATTGTAACCAATACAGGAAGTGCCAGGGAACCCTGCTACCCACTTGCCTGGAATAAACTAGAAACATGACAAGAGAAAGAAACAAAATGAAGTCTCCAGCCTTCAACCCAAACAGTACTACCCACCCAGGAGAGGTAAACACAGAAGAGATGGGGGTTGCACACCTGCAGTTTCAGAAGAAGCAGCATCTGACATAAAGAAATATCTTTGTGACTGTGGCCCTTCCAGGAGGAGAACTACCAGTGTCTCCTGAGATCCGTGCCATGTTGGAACTTAGGATGCTGACAAACCAAGCAAGCATCTCGCCTCCCTGGTAAGCAGCTGTGGTGTGGCAGACTACGACCCTTTCAGGAGGAGAACCACCAGTGTCTCCTGAGATCCATGCTATGTTGGAACTTAGGATGCTGGGAAACCAAGAAACTAGCCTGCTTCCCTGCTAAGAAATAGTGAACCTACTGGTGCAGAGCCCAGAGTCAAACATCCCACTTCCCCTATCCCCCTTCCCCTGTCTCCCCATTAGCAAATGGGAACCAGAAATCTGAGCATCTCTTGGGAGGTTACCATAGCAAATAAGGGGGATTTCCTTCCACCATCTCTTTAAAGACAAATATTTTTAATACTGTTTTGCTTTATTCTGATTTTACTGCTCTATTCAATATTCTGTTTTGATAAGTTCTATAATGTTCTTTATTTCATTTTATTTTGATATACATGATTGAAAGAACAACTATTATAAAGATAACAAAATATACTGTGATACCTATTACTTTTATCCTGGTAACCTGCTGTGAAGTTCTGTACCAATTTCACTACATGGTCTTAGTTGGCTTTATTCTGTCTTATTCTGCTGTATTTTACTACTTTCAAAATAAAAAAATATTTTAAAAAGAAATATGTATAAAAAAGAAATATCTTTGTGACATTATTAAAGAACTCAAAACAGGAATATTAATACAAGTAAAAGAAGATATAAGAAAAATAATAAAAGATATGCTAAGCACCTCTCAAGAAGACACAGATGGAAGAATGGAGGGGCATATAAAAAGGAGAGGCTTTTGATGAAGAATATAAAAAACATCTAGAATACATGAAATAGATTCAAAGAGATTACCAGGAAATTAAAAACTCCATTGAAAGCTGGCAAAACTGCTTGAAAGAAACTAAAGATAGACTATCAAACCTTGAAGACAGGTTTGCAACTTGTGATCATGAAAGGAAAGATCTCTTAAAAATAACAAGGAACTAGGAAGTAACAATACAAAAGCTAGAAGATGACAAGAGGATCTAAAACTTAAGAATAAAAAATGTGGGTGAAGAAGCAGGGGTAAAGACAAATGAAATACAAAGGCAATTTACAGAAATAATTAAAGAAAACTTCCCAAGCATAGGAAAAGGGAATGATATTCAGATATATGAGACATACAGAACTCAGGCCAGCAATAACCAAAATAGATCTACACTCAGACATATAATAAACAGGATCCCAGAAATTCAACACAAGAATAGAATATTAAAATCTGTCAGAGAAAAGAAACAGATCACCTATAAAGAAAAAACCAATAGAATCATGACAGACTTCTCGAAACAAACCATCAAATCAAGAAGAGCTTGGAGCAAAGTATTCCAAGCCCTGAAAGGAAATAACCTTCAACCCATATTGATGTACCCTGCAAAACTATCTCTCAAAATTAGTGGAGAAACAAGATGCTTCCATGACAAAGAGGAACTGGAGGACTTTGTGACCACCAATCCAACCCTACAAAAAATACTGAAGGACATTCTAGAGAGAGAGAAAAAAAGACCATGGTTTCAGGAACAGTGGCAGAGGGGGCTCACTGAATGGGGCAGACAGTGGAATGAAGGGGAAAAGCAGATAACCAGTGGCAGAAAAATAGCACAGCAGATATGGGTAGCGAAGGTTGATCATAATCACTAATATGGATGGTCTCAATACACTAATAAAAAGAAACACAGGCAGGGTGGATCAAGAGATAGGGTCCTTCAAGATGCTCTATGTAAGAAATATAATTAACCCGAAAGAAGGTTTATGAACTGAAAGTCAAAGATGAGAAAATAATGCTTTATGTGACAGGGAACCAGAAAAAAGTGGGGCTAGCTCACCCATCAGCTACAGATTGCTCAGAAAGACATAACACTTTTTTTTAATTTAAAGAAAGACAAAACAAAATAGAAAATGGGCAGAAATAATACATACTTTCAAAGAAAAGAAATAGACAGTAATAAATCACTAGCTGATATATACATATTGTCCCCCTATAAACAGTTGTTCAAGGTACACAAGTGGAACATATATATGGGATTTCAACTAGGGAGACTGCAAACAGTTCTGTTCAACTATCCAACAAAAACTAAGTATTATGGATATCAATCCTATACACTTAGACATGTACGCATTTATCCATATCTTCATTTATTTTGTGACCTAACACAATTTATTAGATTAAAATCCTTCTGAACAAAGATTAATAATATTGCTGGATTTCACATCATAACACTCCGGAATCAGGATTGGTTACTGCAGTGCCACTTTCTTTCCTTCAAAGTTTTTGTTCATTTCATCATGTATCATCAGATCAGTTCTCATAAACTGTTTATAGGTTTTATGTAAGCATGAGTCTTAACATGTATTTCTATTCTTTCTATATTAGAGGGAGAAACATAACAAAGCAGGACAGAACTAAACTTTTTCCTATAGACATATAAAACTAAAAAGACATACAAATCTGCTGTATAAGGAGTTCTATCCTGGTCACTGTGCTGTTTCTTGTTATCAACAGAACTGGCTATATCATCAGATAAAGTATAATTGAGCATATCAGTACATAACAGAGTTAACAGAAATACAACTTTGTAGATAGTGTAGAGCTACAAAAACAGGTAGTAATCAAATCAGAATGGATATTGTAGTGAATCATTGTCATTTTCAGTATGGTTGTTTATACTCCTCAACTTGATGCCATCAACCTTACAGTTTTGAGTAAAATCTGTCAATAATAAGCAGCAATCAAACAAGTTAGATTTAACTAAGATCAGTCATGATGCAATAGTATAAGTCATACATGGGATCCTGATTGAGTTCATAGGGAATTAAAGATGACCACTGTGCTAAGGACAGCTGTCTGTGCCCCTCAGATCCAGTGCTTGTATACAAACTAGGACAGAACAAGTTCCAACCAAGCAGAGTGCTGCTAGTAATGGGGGTTTTAATTCCTGATACACTATTAGCTATATCTCCTGCTGTTTTTTTTTTTTTTTGAAGGCTATTCCTCCCCTTTACTCCCCAAGAATGAACTGTGTATTTTTGGGTCTCCCCAACACTCACGGTTTTGTATTGGGGGGGCAACCTGCTATTTACCTGTTTCTGAACTTTTCTCACTCCTGGGTTGGATTTTTAGTTATATTTCTTCATTTATTAAAGCCTGTCTGTTCAACCTATCCATAAATACTGGCCCAGTTACCCCTATTACTCTCTGGTTCCCTATCACATCAAGTTCCATTTTCTCATGTTTCATTTTGGTCCATATAACCTTCTTCAGGGAAGGTTAATTATTATATTTCCTATAAAGAGTCTCTCGGTAGACCCTACCTCTTTATCAACTCTGCCTGCAATTCTCTCTTTTTCCCCTTAAGATAGTGTATCTAGGCCATCTATATTAGAAATTATATCCAACCTTCTCTGCCTCATTTCTGTTGAGCTCTTTTTCTGTCATTAGTCGTCAGTTTGTCTTCTTCATTTCGCTTTCTGCTCCATCCATTGTGGCCTCTCTGCCACTGTTTCTGGAATCTTGGTATTTTTCTTTTTTAGAATATCCTGCAGTGTTCTCTGTAGAGTTGAACTGGTGGTTGCAAATTCCCCTAGTTCCTCTTTATCCTGGAAGCACCTTGTTTCTCCATTAATTTCTAGGGACAGTTATTCAGGATATATCAATCTTGGCTGGGGGTTATTGTCTTTCAAAGCTTGAATTATTTTGCCCCACGCTCTTTGTGATTTGATGGTTTGTGCTGAGAAGTCTGCTGTAATTCTGATGAGTGTTCCCTTGTAAGTGATCTATTTCTTGTCTCTGACAGCTTTTAATATTCTGTTCTTATATTGGATTTCTGGAATTTTGATTATTATATGCCTGGGTGTAGTTCTGTTTGGATTGTAGGTGGCTGGGGTCCTCTATGCCTCATACATCTGAGTATCCTTACCTTTTCCTATATTAGGGAAATTCTCCTTGATTATTTCTGTGAATAGCCTTTGCAGTTCATTTGTTTGTATCCCTGCTTCTTCCTTTACATTCTTAATTCTTAAGTTATAGATCCTCTTATCATCTTCTAGCCTTTGTATTGTTACTGCTTGTTTCCTTTTATTTATTTTTAAGAAGTTTTTCCTTTCATGCTCCCACATTACAAATCTGTCCTCCAGTTCAGATAATCTATCCTTAGTTTCTTTCAAGCTGTTATGCAGCTTTCAATAGAGTTTTTAGTTTCCTGGTAATCGCTTTGAACCTGCTTCATGTATTCTATGTTTTCTCTATTTTCTTCATCAAACAATTCTCCCCTTTTTTTCTTGTTCTTCCATCTGTTTTTTTCTTGGGAGGTGCTTAGCATTTCTTTAACTATTCTACTTATATCTTGCTTTACTTGGTTAAATACTTCACTTTTGAGGTCCCAGAGATCTTGCTTTATGTCTATTGGTGCCATGCCTGATATTGCATGTTTTCTCTCCTCATTCTCTTTTGCATTTACCTTTCCTGGATCAGTGTTCTCAGGATTTGGGACCAAGGACCCTTTCTTGTTGCCTCCTCTTCTCATATTTTTTGTTCCTTCCATACAGGCATATATAGGAGGCCCCGTTTCTTTCTTTGTTGGTTACAGTTTGTTTGAATCACACTTGTTAGGTGTCCCCACCCACTGCAGTGTACTATGGAGACACAGACCAGGGCAGCCTATGCTGGGCCCGCCCTTCAGGTCAGTCAACCTGCTGAAGGCTTCACTGCATTAGGGTGTACTGCCATGCACAGGGACCTGGTTTGGGTTAGGTTACTGGGTCTTAGTCTGCAGCATCACCCAGGTCAAGCACTCCCCACCAATCCCACTTGAGAGAAGTCACTGCAGTGTCCTGTTCCAGCTAGTCTGCCTCATCCCAGAATGTCCTCTGTTGGAGCCTCCTAGTCCTCTCCCTCATCACAGGTCAATGCAGGGCTCCCCACTATCTCTACTCTCAATTCAGTTCGCCGATTCCTGCTCTCAGAGTTTTCATGTCTCTATCCCTGCTGTGCCAATTCAGATGCAGCAACAGCAGGGAATTCAAGCCGAAGGTTCCAGAGGCGCAGGTTCCAGTGTTGGCACTAAGACTTTAGCTGTTCCAGTCGTAGCACCGGGATTGCATTTCCAGTTGGTTTCTCTCAGCTTAGTTCGTTCCTGGGTCAGTAGGCTATATCTCCCCCTGCTTAGGACTCCCCACACCGCACCATTCCTGAAATCTAAGCTGGCTACCTCAGAGAGCTTCTGTAGCTCTTGTTATCTATCCACCATGTTCTCTGCTCTTGACATAACACTTTTATACAATGGAGAGCTACTCAGCTAAAAGGAAGGAAAACCTTGAAGTTCTTGTAAGTAAATGGATACAACTTGAGATCAAGCTCAGGGGTAAAAAGGTTCAGAACTACTTAGGTAAATAGCAGGTTACCTCTGTAATCTAAAACGAAAGGAGTTAGTAAGATACAAATGCACAATGTACCCTGGGAAAGTGAAAGGGGAGGAATTGTCTAAAAATGGAAGGCAGAGGACATTGTTCATCTTGTATCATGATTTGAAACCCATATTGTTTTCATTGCTCTGTTCAGTTTAGTAATATTCTGTTCCAGTTTGTCTACTTGTACTAGATTTGAGGACATGGACAGCTATTCCAAAGATAGCAGGATATACTATGGTAACCATTTTTAATTTCCTATTAACTTAACCTGGAATCCTATATTGCTTTCATTGCCTTGTTTTAACTGATTTTATTTGAATCTGTTTTGCTCAATTGCTGTCTTGTCTTGACTGATTTTATTTGAATCTTTTATGTTTGATAGGATTAAATCTGAGAACATAGGCAACCACTCTGAAGACAATAAGATTTACTATGATACCCATTCTGGTTTGACTATTACCCTCTTTTGAAGACCTATAATGTCTCCAATGTTTTTTTTAATTGATTTTATTCTGTACTGCTACATTCAGTTTTATTGTACCTGATGATATGGGCAATTCTATTAAAGATAACAAGAGACATCATGATGACCATTGTAGATCACCTTGTAATGTGGTTTTAAATCATGTACTATGTCTATCGTTTTGTTTTGAGTGACCCTATTTTTTTGCATTTGGTTTTATTCTTTTCAAAAAAAAAATAAGAATCAGAAGTAAAGGCAGAAGAAGCGATTTACAAGTATTTGCTAGATTTTTGAGATCATCTTGTCAAAATCTCTGTAAAGAAAGATTCCCTGAGGAAGAAGGAGGGCCAGACAGCGAAGGCCTCAGCTGATGTCACTGAATTCCCCATCTCGTCCATGCTTTTCTCATTTCCTTTGTACATTTTTCTCTTAATCTCTAGCTAATGTTTCCCTCCTGCAGCTTTCTCAACAAATTCATCCATCTGCCCTACTAACAACATGTCTGGGATTTACAAAATTTGCTACTCATGCCCCCCAAGTAAAGTAAGATGACAGCAAAGTGTCTCCTTGATAAACCAAGAGATTTAAACCCTCGCCAGCCAGACTCTCACATTGGCAGTAATCTTTGTTATGATGTGTTTTATGACCTTTTAAAGTTTGTGAGGTTGGAATTTGCTTTTGACATTGTAAATCCCAGAAAACTAAAGACCACCATAAAGAGCACAGTGCTGTAGATGATTTTGTTGTCTTGCTTAGAAGAGGGAGGTGGGCGCTGAGTGCTAAATACAGGCTGTTGGAGGAAGTGGTCCATGGGAAATAAACAGCCTTTATTTACCCACCTTCGGTGGGTTAGTGTGAAGAACTGTAACGAACAAAACACATCTGTTTGTTTGTGAACACGTCAATATGCACTGTTTTTGTGATTACATTTGCCCAAGAGAGAGAAATTACCCTTTACTTTGTGAAGGACAGATAACTGAGGCTGTGACATAAGCCACAGCAGACAGACTAACAGGAGCAAAGGCTTACACATTTGTTATGTGCCTGGGGTATTAGGGGAAAGAAGAGGGACTACTCAAAGACTCAGTGAGATCTAGAATCTTCTGTACTCTTCATAGGAAGGAGAGGAAAGGAGATAGGCAACTGGAGGGAGGGGACGGGACGTAGGCAACTTCTAAGGGCAGGTAAATGATTTGGGGAAAGATGAATGGGTCTTGGAAGAGCAGGTGATGAATGCCTGTCTAGCATGGTCTCCTCCCCCATGACACGTGCGGATCTTTCCTAGTTGGTGTGATTTTAGGAAGGGGATTCATGATAACTGTTCCTTTGAGAGGATCTGTTCCTACGAAAATGGGGGAGTTCAGAAAAAGCCTGCCCCTGCTCTTGCTGTAGTGAGCACATCCCTGCAACATATTTTGAGTTGGGATCTGCTTCACTCCTTCTCACTCTGAGGAACCAGCTCTTCCATCCACAGGGCCATGCACAGAACACAGCACAGATTCAATAGCAGGTCCTCAGGCACCGCATGCCGGGCAGGATGTGGCAAGCATCACAGATGTGTGTGAATCACAGGAAACAGAATTGAGACACTGAGCCCCTTTCAGCTGGTAGGAGAAGGCCAGCATTGCCACTGTGGAAGATCTTTCCTAGGCAGTGTGGATTGGCTTGGGGAGAGCAAGGACATGCCCAGATGCCATTGTGTGGGCCCATGATGAGGATGAGAAGAGGCTGGTGTAAAGGAAGGGAAAGGAAAGAGGCTACAGAGGACTTTTAGGGATCTGACTCAGAACGAGAAGAAACGGCAATGGTAGAACTCACCGAGATTTAAGGAGAATAAAGTGGATCATTTATTGAACATTTAGTGTGCGCTTTGCTTTTTGTGTTAATTTGGATTCTGTTCTTCTCCTGTCCCCCATCAACAGATTTCTTTAACATTAAAGTCCATGGAGGATGAATGACTTGCTCGTTGCCCAGGCCTGGGATTGAGTCCAAGGCCTTTTTCTTCATGGTGTCATGTTGCCAAGTGACCAAAAACATGGTGATGCCAGAGCCAACTCGGAAAAGAGTTTTCAAGAATAGCCATGCTGTTTAATGGCACGTTCTGTCTGCTCACCCTTTTATTCTCCTCTCTGTAGAACTCGGTCTCTGTAGAATTACAATGTCACCTCCTCCTCTGGACTGCCTCTTGAGCATACCTATCTGTCTGTTGGACAGTTTCTTCCCTACTGCTGACTTCTGATGAGTGCTGAGGTACTAAGCCAGAAGTGCTCAAATCACAGCGCCCATTTGGACATAGGACCCTGACGATGTCAGCCCACAGAATCCCCCTGTCACCTGCTTGCTTTCTGCTGCTGAGCAAGCATATGGACCCAGAGATGCCCGGCACCCTTCCACCTCACCAACCTGCTCTGCCTGGCTGGAACATTTCTTCCTCTCTGATTCTACCCTTCTGGCTACAATGGCTACAGCTGCTTCATCTTTCTGACTGTGGCATGAAGAACTAGAGCCAGGAATTCAGTGTGGACTCACACCCACCAGTGCCCACGTGGCAGCTGCAAGACCTCAAAAGGTTGGGCACGGCCTGTTTCCTCTTCCTTTGATTGTTTTCTCAACCCCTCCCAGCATACCCCATATCACATTATTGTATAATCTCTCTCTCTCTCTCTCTCTCTCTCTCTCTCTCTCAGAGAGCTCCGTGGAGATCAGACTATTTCCCATTTAGATGAAATGGGGAGGAGGTGGGTGCCAGTTCAGGATTTGGCCTCTTGTACCCCACCCCTCACCTGATACATATTTGCTGAGCAAATAAACAAGCCCCAGAGTGCTCCATGAGGTATGGGTGGGACCTCCCAGGGGAGATGCTTATCAGGCTGCTTGGGTTTGTGCAGCTAGAACTTGGAAGAAAATTCAGGCCTGAGGATAGGATTTTGGAAACACAAATATTGAGAGAATATCTGAACCACTGAGGGGACAGCGAGTGAGAAAACAAGACTTGGGACATCCCAGGATGCCACAGAGAGAGAGGTAAACATTTAAACAGTCCTGAATGTTTAGATTTGGCTAATGCACAGAAGATCATGAGGACAGCTGCAGTATAAGGAGACACTGTATTTTTTAAGCAAAATTTAATAATTAGTCCTGCTCTAAATAGTTTTGCTAAAGATCTAGAAACACAAAATGAATCTTAACTCCTCCTGCTCTACTGGGGAAAAGAGGAAAGGCCAAGAAAACGATCCTGCAAACTTTTCTCATACTATTTGACGTCTTCTCTCCCCAGATCTCTGTGAGGTAGCTTTGTTACCCCCATTTTACAGATAATAAAATTAAGTCGTCCATGTTAGACTTCTCAAGAGCTGGGCCTCTCTACAGAGTTGGCTCCTCTTTGCTTTACTTAACATTTCCTGAGCTCTGCCCAGTGTCAAGGGCTCTTGTGTTGTTCCCACACCCTGGGAATCCCAGCTAGCAGATGTGAGGTGTTTGCTCCACCTGGGTTTTATGTGCATCTTCCTGGTGATCGATGTTGAGCCCTTTTTCATACATGTGATGGCCATTTGAGTGTCATTTAAAAAAAAGAACTAGATAAAAGAGAAGATCCAAATGTTGTCATCGGCAAAAGTATAAATAAGGACCAAAATGTGTAATAGATATTGTGAAATGTTCAAAGGAGGAACTAGGGAGGGGAGAGGGGAAAGGAAGGAAGAGAAAAGAAAAAGACATGAAAAGAAGGAAAAAATGGAAACTTTTGTAAATAAGGAGGGGAACAGGGAAAGGAATGGGGGAAAAAGAATCAAGATATAGCATATATAGTTACAAATTCACCATAGTGAATGTGATCATTATGTATATCTAAAATGTACCAATAAACTTCATTCATTAAAAAGAATAAATGTTTTCATCACCAAGAAATGATACACCCTTGGAGTGGTGTATATGCTAATTAGCTGGATTCAGTCACTCCACTACATATCAAAGCCTCACACTGCATCTCCTGAATATATACGATTATTATTTTGGATTAAAAATAAAACTTTAAAAATCATTTTAAAAAGAAAGTGATAAAACATCAAAGTTCCAGGAAGATGTTTCCTCCTCTGCTTTTAGGTCAAATTTCTTTCCCTTGTCACAGCAGCCCCTTACTCCAGCCACGCCTGACATCTTTTTTCCTTTCTGCGCAGTGACCCCTTAGCTGGACTCTGTGGTCCTCGGTTGCCCTGTGGGCCGCCTCACCTGGCCTCACCTGCAGAGCCTGCTGCATACCTCATTCCCTTAAACAAGTGGGCTCATGGCCTTCGCCTGCCTGTCTTGCTTCTTAGGGTGGAAGTTACCAGCAGACTGCCACTTGAGGCCAGAGAAGACACTGCTTGAATAAGCCCAGGACCTTTGAAGGTCATTCATAATTGTGCATAGAAGGAGTCTATTCTATAGCCGAGGGATGCAGAATAATTGCAGCACACACATCAGAACGAAGGCTGAGGGTAACCCTGGGGACAGAGGAGCAGTAGGCTCCATTCCATGCTGTCCCTCCTGGGCTCCTGACTTTGAAGCTGTCTATAGCATCACACAGCTGTAAAACTATGCTTAATTTAAATGTGTCCTTCAAAAGCAACCTCCCCTAAGCAACAGCAGTGTGGGTGGGTAGGGACTAACGGCACCTGTTAGTATTCAGGTGAATGGGGAGCCCTGACTTGGTAATGGATTAATATCATATGGAGGAGTAGGGTATTTCTGCCCCCCCCCCACACTTTTTTTTAAAAATTTTAGCATACTGGAGATCGAACCCAGAGCCTTCATAATGAGCTATACTCCTAGCCCTTTTTGATTTTTTACTTTGAGACAGGGTCTCAATAAGTCATTGGCTAATCTGGCTCAAACTTACAGTCTCCCTGCCTCACCTACCTGTGGCACTCTAGATAAGATTCTTTGTTTTACAGAATAATTGTCTTTTGGGGGAAACTGGTTTTAGACTTGGGCCATGACAATAACTTAAGCGTACAGCTACAAATCTTTCATTCATTGATTTAGCCAGTAAATATTTTATTTTCCTTTTAAAGATAGGGTTTCACCCCATATTGTTTTCATCGCTCTGTTTAGTTTGGTTCTGTTCTGACCCAGTTTGTCTACTCATACTAGATTTGACAGCATGGATGGTTATTCCAAAGATAGCAGGATATACTACGGTAACCATCTTTGACTTCCTATTAACTTGACCTGAAGCCCTGTATTGCTTTCACTGTCTTGTTTTGACTGATTTTATTTTAGTCTGTTTTGATAGTATCAAGTCTGAGAGTAAGGCAACTACTCTGAAGACAATAAGATTCACTATGATACCCATTCTGGTTTGACTATTATCTTCTTTTGAAGTCCCATAATGTCTCCATTGTTTTGTTTTTATTGGTTTTGTTCTGTACTGCTATGTTCAATTTTATTATGCCTGATAAGGGCAATTCTTTTGACGATAACAAGAGGCATTATGGTAACCATTGTTGATCACCTTGTATTTTGTTTTTAAGTCATGTGCTATGATCCATCCCTTTGTTTTGACTGATTCTATTTTGTTTTGTCTCATTTGGTTTTATTCTCTTTTTTAAAAAAAAAAAAGATATGGTTTTGCTATGTTGTTCAGGCTCTTCTTGGATTCCTGGGCTCAAGCCATCTCCTCCCTCAGCTTCCGGCATGCACCTCTGAGACCAGGGAACTGATAAAATATTTCTGAGAACTTGGTATGTGCCTAGCATTGTGTTCCGTCTTGGAGAGGGATTCTGGCCGCCAAGTGAGCTTTCACAATTCAGTAAAGGAAGAGAGAGCCCGGGCAGCCATAAGCTCAGGTAGAAAGAGCTGCCCAAGAGAGGAGTGCATTAGAACAGCAGTCACCAAGCCCATCCCAGGCCCTAGCAGCTCCACAGGGAGCTCATCTTCTTGTGAAGTGACCGACTCTTCCACATGAATTTCCTTCGGCATTTGACCTGTATGCTGGGGCTCAGACAAGGGAGGTATTTGAACAACAGGGTTGCAAAAATGATGTTGGCACCAAATGATGCACGAGGCAAAGACTGCAAAACAAAGGCAGTAAACATGTTCAGTCAGGCAGAACATCATGTCACTGAAAGGTAAAAGCCAGCTAGACCTTCCGGATTGTTTTTCCCCCCCTAAAAATAGAATGCGAGCCACTCCAGGATTTTAGGGAGGGACAGGAAAGGCAGGGATACATGTAGCCAGGACAGTTGCACAGGATGTGCACCCAAAGCGGTGACAACCGCTCTGTCACTACTGTCTCTAAATTGTATCTGTGACCTTGGGTTCTGCATGTGAAGTGTAATGGGACAATGGGGCCTAGGACAAGGGCTTGGAACTCCTGCTTCTATGTAGCTCTGCTCTGGCTGAGTCCCTGACTCTGGCCCTTGGTCCTGAAGTCGTTGTCCCCTGGTGCCTCAGCCCTGCTCAATTCCTTCTCTGCCCCTGCTCACCATCTGGGCAGACTGTTGGTCACACTGAAGGAAAGAGGTCCGTGTTCCACCTTTACCCTCCTCCTACCACGAGGGCTGGGTGACATACAGAGGCTTGGTGTCTCATTCCATGTTGAGCTGCTATAATGGAATTCCCAAGGCTAGGTTATTTATGAAGAACAGCAATTTATGAAGTTCAAAGTCAAGGCACCGTGTGGGCCTTTACCCTGCATCATCACAAGAGCAAGAGACAGAACCCATTCTCTCAACTGCTTTTTCTACTGCCATTAACCGAATCACGAGGGCAAAGCCCTCATAACTTAAATACCTCTCCAAAGAACTCATCAGCTGCAGATTGGGGCAGCCGAGCCCCAAGGTGTAGCTCTGCACTTTCATTTTGCACCTGGGTCATGAAAGTTATGAAGCTGACCTAGTCCTTGAGCAGGTAGAAGGGGCAGGTCACTGTGCCCACCTGCGTTGCATACAGTGAGAAACAAACATAGCAGGCATTCCACTTCTGAGATTGAGACTGACCCTTACAATGCATAACCTAGTGATTCTTCTACACCTTCACATCTCGCCTTGCACCTCTGGCCCTCTTGTCCTATGTCACAGATTCATGGATGTTTCTCCAGGGCTGATCCTCTGTCCTATAGGGAGGTTAAGGGAGGAAGGGACTGCAGGTCACAGCAATGACCCTGGGCATTGTGTTCATGCAAGAGGTTGTGTCATGCAAGAGATGAGTACAGATTCTAAGAGAGCTGAAGCAAGAAACCACGTGTTCTCAACCTGAGCAGAGCTGCGTGGCGTGGGGAGCGGTGGGCTGAAATGGAAATCGGGAGGATGCAGGCCAGAGGGGAGTTCAGGGAGCCAGTCATGGAAGGCTTTATGGCCACGCCAGAGACTCCAGACTATCCTGAAGGCTTGCAGTGTCACCTAGAATGCTTAGATTGGTGTGTTTCAAAAATTTCTTAGTTCTGTTTGAAGTCAAGGCCAAAAATTTCAGAAAGATGAGGTTAAAGTGAGAAGTTGTGTGGAAAGCAAGGAATGGCATCAAGAGATTTTAAGAGAACAGATCAGCAGAACTCAGCAATTAGCCAAATACAAAATGTAAAAACCAGGGAGGAGTAAGCGGGGGACAGGCATGTAGAGAAAGAGAGGAACTCTCCTTTTTTTTAAATTTTAAAGAGGGTAAACAAAACAGAACAAAGCAGATCAGAAGAAAACAACGTAAGTGACTAGGTTTCAAAGCAAGACAACAGATCAACAGTGGCTACCATAATGTCTCTTGCTTTCTTATAAATAGCTGTCTATATCAATGAATTCATACAAAACAAAACAGTATAAAACTGATCAGAACAGAGTAATGAAGACATTACAGGCCTTCAAAACCAGAAAATAGGAAAATCAACAATGGCTGCTATAATTTCTCTTGTCCTCTTCAAAATAGCTGGCCATATGTTCATATATGTTGAAATGAAACAATACAAAACAGACTAAAACCACTCTGAACAAAGAATAAAAGCATTACTGGATTTCACAGCATGATGATGCAGACCCGGCAATGGATACCATAATGTCTTTTTCTTCAAAGCAGCTGTTCATCGCATCACACATAACCCTAACTCTACTTTCTTATCCCGTACAGACTGGCTTTCTTTCCCCTCGCCCTGCTGAGTCATCTCTTACTGAGGTCTCTGGTTTTGTCCATTGGTTATCAAGCTCTGCATCTCCCAAGGATATCTCACATCTGGGCCACCATGTCGTCCAGGCTCTCACCGTTTCTCATCCATCTCCACCCTGACACCTGAACTGTCTTTTTCAAAATCCAGCCTGGTGCCTGGTACACAACAAATGTTCAGCACTGGACGGTGCGGTGGAGTTGCTGACTTGTGCAGTCTTGTCAATTCTTCATGGCTTTTGAGACAAGATTCAAACACTTTATCTCCACTCACACATCCCTCCCAGATGACCCCACTTAACTCTCTTGCATCATCTTTTGACGCTTTTTTCACCGGAAAATAAAATCTCCTCTTTCTCCTGGCCTCATCCCAGACTTTTTCACCTCTGTGGGTCTCTGTTACTGTTCTCGGTTGGAGAAAACCTGTCTCATTTCTTCATCGAGAACCTGTGTGCTAGCTGATACCTTCTACACCTACTGGAACTTCCAAATCCTGCTTGGGTCTCATGTCTCAGGAGCCTTGATCTGAGTCCTGATTCTGAACTAAATGTTCCTACTCTGGACCCTCAAGCCACCGTGGAGTTACCCTGCATGGCGCTTGCAGTCAGTAAGCCATTTACCTGTCTCTCTCCTGAGCTAGATTTCTGTTCCCCATACCCAATCTAGCACCTAGAACATATCAGATGTTCAATACGCAACTGTGTAGTAGAGCTGCGTGCTTGTGCAAAACACCATTTTTAAATGGACAAAAATGGAAGGACTTTGTTTAGTTTATATATAACTCAACCATTTCCCCATTCCCTCAAGCAAGGGCTGCTGAGATCAGCCTGATTTGGATTAAAACTCAATATTTCTGGTAATTTAAATTGTTTCTTCAGGTAATGCTTGTCTTACAGAATTCCTCCAGCTTCTTTCCCTGGAATGGCATCTGATGTTTGGGGGAGTGGTACATGGCTTGCTTGTGCTGGGCAGAGGAAAATGGGAGGTCCCGTAACTTCTGCAGCTGTGGCAATGTGTGCTCTGCGGCATCTGCTGGCCTCTGGTACAAAGCCCCTCATCTGCCTGGTTGGTGCCACCCTGGAGTCTTGACAGCAGATGAGTGCATGGTCTGCTCTTTTGCAGTGTGACAGGCACCAGGCTGATTCTAGATCCCCTCACCTCCTATTGGCTGCAGACACCTCAGAATTCTTAGTTGGAAAAATCATCGATCAGGCCTTCCAAGGCTCAGTGCTTGAGTCTTTCATCAGTGCGCCTCATCATAGTTCTTTGCCCTCATGTGTTTACCTGAATATTCATCACAGGAAACATTCTGTCCAGCCTCACCTTCCACGATCTGGAGTTACTAAAGCAGTATTATTAACAGTCAAATATGCTTTTGTAAATGGCTATAGTTTGGATCTAGAATTCCCAAAGTCCCACATATTAAATACTTGGTTCCCAGTGTGGTCCTGTTGGAAAGTGGTAGAACTTTTAACAGGTCATCAGGGGCATTGCCCACAAAAGGAATTGTGGGATGCTGGTGTCTTCCTCTGGGTTTTGTTTGCTTCCTGGTCATGAGGTGAGTGGTTTTGGCCTATCATGTATTCCCACCATAATGTGCTGCTTCAACCAAAATATCAGGGCCAACCAATCATGGACTGGAATCTATAAATCTGTGACCCAAAAGAAACCTTTCCCCATTATTCTAACTCTGTAATTCATGGCACAAACTCTATGCTCTCTTTTAAGGCCTTGTTTTATTTTTGGAGTTTTTGTTGTTGTTTGTCTTTTTGAGACAGGGTCTCACTATGCAGGTCAGGCTGGTCTTGAGCTCGCTTTGTAGCTCAGGCTGGGCTAGAACTCACAATGACCCTCTTGCCTCAGCCTCCTCAGTGCTAAGATTGCAGCCATGCACCACCACACCTGGCTAGGCCTTGTTTCTTGAGATTTAAAACTTTCTCATGTTCTTGCTGCAAAATTCAGAATCTGTTTTGAAGTCTCAACCAGAATGTGCCTTTAAAAAAAAAATATTAACAGTATTAGAGATTGAAAGCAAGGTCTTTGTGCTGAGCTACATCCCCAGTCCCTCCTTTTACGATTTTTTATGTTTTAAAAAAATATTTTTAAAGAGAATAAAATACAAGAGAACAGAGCAATGCAAGCAACACAGCACTTCACAACAAGACAACTGGACATCAGTGGTAGCTAGCATAATGTCTCTTTTCTTTGAAATAGTTAAGCATATCTTCACAATTTTTTGTGTTTTGAGATTGGGTCTTCTGAGTAAGGAAGTCACCCTGACTGGGTTTTACTAACAATCCTACTTCAGCTCCCAGAGGGCAGGGATTGCAGGTGGGTACTTCCATGCTCACACAGTGTGACTTTATTTAATTGTCCTTGTATTTCTGTCCTAAACTGTCAACTGCTGTTTGAATGCATTTTGAGTAGTAGAAAATGCTAGAAAGATAAACACAGAAAAACCCATTTAACAGAATTTTATTTTGAAGATAAATATGCAAAATAATAGCCTTTGTTATGTTCAGACCACCTTGTTTTGAAAGCCCATATCTGTATGTGTTGTGGATTAAAAACTGGTGGTCAATTTAACACCAGCTGGATTACATCAGCATGACATTGAGCGAAGATGCTCCACCTGAGGAAAGTTGCCAGGATAAATAGGTGGAGAAGAAGGGAGGTGTTGAGGGTTGAGGCGTTAAGGAGGCATTGTGGGTTCTCCTACGAGTTGCTGTTTGAGCTGTTGGTTCTCCTGGAGAAACTCTGGTCCTCACATCGAGCATTGCTTCCTGGCTCCAGAGGAGAAGATGTGTGCTGCTTGGTCTCCAGGATGGACTCGTCACGCTGCTTCCTGGCATGTACCTGACTGTGCTTGACCTCGGAGGAGCTTGGGGCCTCCGTGTCGCTGAGGACAGCTGTGGTGCCTTTCAGGATAGCCCTAGTCTTTGTTGTGAATGTGACTTCTCGGCTCCAGCGTAGAACACTCATCCCACCAGCACAGCTCCTTCACTCCACTGGCATGGACTTTCTGGCTTCCACCGCTGACCCTTGGGTCTTCCCGGCACGAATCCATAAAAGAGACTGGCGTGAGTCCTTCTTGTGGGCTCTGGACCTCAGTTGGACTCGTGGGAGGCACTGTCCTGAGCTCTGGGTTTTTATCTGGACTCATGTGGGACATGTGCTGTGGGGTTTAGGTTCTTGATTAATAATCTATGTCTTTGGTGTTGTGGAGAGGTTTCCTGCATTTTCCTGTGTTAACTCCCGGTGACCATTATTAAAAAAAAATATTATAAACTCCATGTCCTGAACCTAATTGTTCTCTGTGTATAACCCCTGACTATAACAATATGGTTTTGGGTTCTTTGTTGTTATCTATTTGTCTTTTGTTTCTTGTTTTTCTTGTATTTTGTTTTGCTTTGTTCTGTTTTTCCTAATACAGAAAAGATAGCTGTATATGTATAGGCTTATACCTGCCTAGAATTTCTCCTAAAACGATTACAAGAATTGATTTTATTGTGTGGTATGGTTTGAGCAGCTATTTTGAAGAAAATGAAACATTATGGTAACCATTGCTAATTTCCTATAATCTCGTTTTGAAGTCCTATAATGCTTTTATTCTTTGTTTTGATTGGTTTTAGTCTGTTTTCTATTATTTGACTTCAATACGTGTGAAGGTATGGACAGCTATTTTGAAGGAAACAAGAGACATTATGGTAGCCATTGTTGATTTCCTATTGTCTTATTTTGAGGTTCTGTGTTGCTTGCATTGTTGTGTTCTGATCTGCTTTGTTCTGTTCTGTTCTGTTTTATTCTCTTTAAAATAAAAATTTTAAAAAGGATTTTATTCCTGTTTTATTCCTGTGTTGATAATTCCTCACTGAATGAATATATCTTAAACTGTTTTTAAGATATTCAAATTGGTATAGGAAGGTTGGCAGTGTTCTGAAGCAATGTTTACAAAACATTCGAATTATTGTTTCTGCATTGAATGCAAGAGTTTCTGCGTATGTTTTCTCATAAATGTTTCATCTTAAAATGTTTTCATCTCCTCAATCTCTTAAAATGTTTTTAGATAAGAAAATTGAAAGCCAAAGAAGTTAAGGAATCTGCTTATGTGGTGCTGATAACTAAGAAAGAGAAAAAGAAGGACTCAGATCCTGGCTTTTCCTCTCCGGAGATCTTGCTGTAGAATTGCAAATCCAGACGGGCAGGAAAACAGGCTGGCTTGAAAGCTCTTCGCTCGGGTCATGGGGCTGGCCTATCTCATCAGAGAGGGAAGGTTGAAGGCATGATGTTTTTGTACTCCAGCTATGGGTCTGCTTGTGTTTGTCATGCCACACCTCACCTACTCGGGCCTTTTCATTAGCAGTTTGATCTATAATCAAGCCACCTTTGAACTCCAGTCCACATGAAGCTTCCTGTATGGAAAAGTATGAGCATTATAGATGAATGAGTTGGGCGGCCAGACTCCTAGGGACAGACTCGGGCTGCCAACCTCCTCCCTGCTGCCCTGAGCCAACACTGATCAACCATATTTGATGGGCAAGTCCTCAGAGCTGCAGGAGCCAGAAAGAGATCTAATGTGGTCCTAAAGTTGGTTTCTCTGTCTACTAAAATTAGCTGCTCCTGATTTGCCCTGAATCCAGCAGTCTTCTCACAAGCTGGGCTCAGACTCTGAGGACAGAGGGAACTTGGACGTTAGGAAAGATGTGTTACAGATTAAAAACTGTTGGTCAACTTAACACCATCTGAATTAAATTGGCATAGTGTTGCATGTAGATGGCCCGCCTGAGGGAAGCTGCCAGCATAAACGGAGCCGTGGAGAGGAAGAGAGTGTGGTGTTGTGGGTTCTCCTAAGTGTTGCTGTTGTTTGGAGCAACATTGGTTCTCCTGGAGAAGCTTATCATGCTGGCTTCCCTGATGTGAATTTGGTCACTGTCATCAGAGGAGCTCAGGACCTTGTTGGTGAGAGTGGCTGTGGTTCACTTTGGGGGAGCTCTGGTCCTTACTTTGAGCATGGCTTCCTGGTTCCAGAGGGGAAGATGTGTGCTGCTCAGTCTCCAGGAAAAGCTTGTCATGCTGGCTTCCTGATATGTACTGGACTGTTCTCTTCGCCAGAGGAGCGCAGGACCTCCTTGTCACTGAGGATGACTGTGGTACTTTTCAAGGGAGCCATGGTCCTTACTTTGAGTGTCACTTCCTGGCTCCAGTTCAGATCCCTCATCCCACCAGCACAGCTCCTTCACCCTGCTGGCATGGACTTTCTGGCTTCCACCGCTAACCTTTGGGCCTTCCCAGCACAGATCCATAAAACAGACTGGCGTGAGTCCTTGTCATGGGCTCTAGGCCTCCAATTGGACTTGTGAAAGGCATTGTGACGGGCTGTAGGTCTTCATCTGGACTTAGGCAGGACGCTGCTGTGGCATCCAGGCCCTCAATTAGATTTTCTAGGTCTTTAGTTTTGTGGACAGATTTCCTGTACTTTCTTATATTTGACTCTGGGTGACTATCATAAAGTAATACTATAAATTCTGTGTCCTGTCATTATTCTCCTTGCATCCCCTGAGTACAACATGATGCAGAGGCTTTCAGTGTGGTTAGACTTGGGTCTGGGGTGAGGCGATAGCAACTCTGTGCTAATGTGGTCCCCCAGGGCCATCTCATGACTCTAGGATGGTCCTAATGACCTTTCTAGCCTGTTGAAAGCCCAGAGTGTGCGTGTCTTCAGGCAGGCCAGACCTGGCAGAGGGTGTGCTGTTTAATCTAAATCTGCCAGCCCTAGGCAGGCCTGAACCACAACAGACCCGCGCTGTAGTGTAGTAGGCTGCGTGATCCATGGTGATACCAGATAAAGGAATGGCATGTCCTGCAGGAGCCAGGAGAAGAAAAGAGTTGCCTGGAGGCTAGGTGATTTGATCAAAAGGCTTTAAATTGGCTGTGGAGGAGGGATAAGAATGCTCGTAAAAGCTAGAGCAACCAGTTACTTGGAAGAGACCAGAGTTGGGAGAACAAGCCTAGGAAGGGCCCAGTGATTCCTGGGAGAAGGGGCAGCACTGTACCTTACAGCATCAGCAGATGTCCTGCCCATGCCACACCAAGGAAAAGGAGCCAAATGGATCCCAGGCCATGACACAGAAAGGCCACTCCAGGCTCATGGGTGTCACTGGCAATGTAGGAGGGAGTCATGGCATGCTGCTGTCCAGCTCAGTGAATCATACAAGAATCTAACTCAGCATCACAAGAGCCTGCTTCATGAACACCTCAGAATGCACCTGGCTGCAGCTGCCATTCCCTCCTTGAGCTTGTGTTCTGTCTTGTGATTATGTCCACACATTATCTTGACTTAGGAGTCACTGCACAGTTAACTTTCTGTTGCTGTTATCTGACAAACTTCTAAGGAGAGCAAATTTATTTTGGCTTACAGCTTCAGAGGTTTCAGTCCATGATCCGAGGGTCTTTTGGCTTTTGTGCATGTGGTGGTACAGTGTATCACCAGAGGAGCATATAGCAGCTGTTAACCTCACGTCAGCCAGGAAACAAAGAAAGAGACAGAAAGGGCTGGTGTCCCAGTATCCCCTTTGAGGGCATGCGTCCGCCCGGTGACCTAAGGTCTTCCCGCTAAGACCCGCCTTGTAAGCCTTCTGCCACCTCCAAACAGCACCACCAGCTGGGGACAAAGCCTTTTGCCATCACTAAACCAGAATCAGACTTCTTTTTCCCTGGTCCCAAAGTTGATCAGTCACTAAGATCACTCTTTGGTGTCTCTCCTCTATTTTCCCATAAATATTTTAAGGTCTCATCCTCTTTGGTCTGGCTATCATCTTGCCTCCCAGTGGACTGTCTTCCATGCTGTTGCCAAGAAAATCTTCCTAATATGTAAAATTGATCAGGTCGCTCCCTGCTGCAAATCCTTCCGCGTTTCTGCTATGGTTTGACTGGGGCTTGTTCCCTCCAAAACTCATGTTGCAATTTGGCTTCCAGTGTAGCGGTGTTGAGCGGGTGGTAAAAGCTTTAGGGGGTGATTACATCATTGTGAGGGATTAGTGCAGTTCCCAAGGGCATGGGTCAGTTGCCTCAAAGCAGGCTGTTATAAAAGCAAGGCTGTATCTCATGTTTTGTCTTTCCTGTGTGCATCTATTTGTCCTTCTGCTTTTCGGCATGTCAAGAAGCAATCAGAGGCCCTCAGAAGATATAATCACCTATGCTTGGACTTTCGATCTTCGGAACTATGAGTCAGAACAACCTACTTTCCTATCAACAACTCAGGCTTTAGGTATTCTGTTACAGCAACAGAAAATGGACTAAGACTACTCGGTATGGCATTGGCATGATATTCAGTGCATTCGGAGCTTTTCAAGGTACTTTCTTTGGCTGACCCTCAGCCTCGGTTCTTACTGTGAGGCTGCACCACTCTGTGCTCTGGCCATTGTGAGCAGCACGCAGGTCCCACAGATAGCCAAAGCTGCTATGTCTGACTCCTCCTGCTGCATCTGCTCCTCTTCCTGTCTGCTGGCTCTTTCTAACCATAGCCCCTCGAAGTGATCCTCCAGGACTCAGCTAATGAGTCATTTTCTCCAGGGGAAGTTGCTGGCCCAACCCTGCCCCTAATCTGTGTGAAAGCCCCTTCTCTAGGCTTTCTACCCCCTGGATTCCTTATGTATGAAGACTCCCTAGCATTTCGAAGCTTCTGTCAGTGGAAGAGTGCTGGCACGAGAGCCTGACTTTCCCTGTCCCTAGTACAGATCTCCAGGAAAAACCTACCTGCTGACCGCTTTACATAGGGAGATAAATTCATTCTTACTCCCAAGCATGATTGCCAGTGACAGGTACTGGACCTTGGGAAGCCTCCGCAGCAGCTGGTGGTCAGCGGGGCTCCTGGAAAGCAGTGAATTTGCCAGATGTGCTCCAGGCTTGTGGGAAGCTTGGTCACACAGATCACCAAGGCAGGGCCTGGCCCACCAAACTCCCTCCTGGGCGTGCTCAGTTCCTTCTCCCAGATCACTGCTCATCTGATTAGCTGTCACCATCTTCCTCTTTCCAGGACTGAGAGAAGCTAGATGGCTTCCTCCTTTACTTCCTTCCTGGGGAGTAGGGTGGGCAAACCTTTCCTCTCATGGGAAATCAGGAGTGGAAAGTAAATATGTCCTCCACTCTAGCAGCCAGGGCCTAGGATTTTCACCCTTATTCTCTATCCCCAGGGTTCATCATAGTACCCAGCACATAGTAGTTGCTTAATAAATGTTCCCTAAAATAACAGTACACAATCATTTGGCTCCTTTTGCAGTGACACAGAAAGAAAGATCTGACATCAGACAGCCTGTACTCAGAACCAGGCTGTATCACACACTGTGTGGCCGGAAGCAGATAGCTTAGGCTCCCTGTGATTTGTTTCTTTGTCCGGAATATAACTGTATTACCAATACCAGTATTAATTTTAGGATTATGAGAATCAAATGGTTTAATATATGTAAACCAGTCAGTCAAGTGCTTGACACATAGTGAATGTTCAGTGTCAGCCTCCTGGAAGGGGGCATAGCAGATAGGATCCAAGATATTGTTTCCAGAGTTAACTCATCCAAAAAAAATTTGGCTTTGACAAAGAGAAAAGATTAAATATGCATGGATAGGACCCTAGCAGCATCATAAATGCATCACACTACTCTTTCATGGCTATCCTTCTCATTATTTTTAAAAAAATTTTTTTTGTCTTTTTTGAGACAGGGTCTCTATGCAGTTCAGGATGGCCTTGAGCTCACTTTGTAGCCCAGGCTGGTCTCAAACTCGCAACGATCCTCCTGCTTCAGCCTCCCCAGTGCTGGGATTACAGGTGTGAACCACCACACCCAGCTTATCCTTCTCATTATTTCGAGAAGATCCAAACTCAGACCCCTTAGGTTCAGCCTGGGAGGGCTGAGAAATGAAGGAGTTAATATGTGGATGTAAAAATATTTTTAAAAACAGATCCACACATTTTTAAAGATTAAAAACTCTTTTCCAGTAGAAGGCTACAGTTTATAATGAATCATTTGAAACACTAAAGACCTTTGTGCTCTGATCATCTCACAAGAAAAATGAGTGGATGAGTAAGTGTGGCTGAAACATAATGTTTTTTTCTTCAAGCTAATGCACTGGGATCCAGTCTGAACCCAATCTGGATCCACCTTAAAAATTATTCACATTGTCGATGATGGAGTGTTCGTTAGGGTTCTCTAGAGGAACACAATCAATAGAAAATATGTGTATGATTATGCAGTCAGTCCTATGAGGTAGGCACACAGGATCAGAGGCAGAAGGGTTACAGTGGCTGCCTGTGAGATCAGGGGTGGAAGAACTGAAAGTGGCCACTGGCCGGGACAGCTGGAGGACCCAGGAGCTGCCGAAGGCCGAAGGCCTGGAAATTTACCTTCCATTGTAGTCCTGTGTTGGAAAGCTGACGGAACCAGAGACCAGCGACCCAGCGCAGGGACAGACTGGAGCTCTTCTACAAAAAGAAGCGCTTCCTTTTTTTGTCCCTTTTTGTTCTGTCCAGGCTCTTCCTCTCTTCCTTGCTGACCTACCATGTCGATGTCCTGCAGATGCACCCAGAATGTAGTAACCTGCTTGGTGGTTTTTACTCAAGTCAAGTCGCCATATCCCAGTTAACAATCACAACCCTCAGCAAGATATATTTTGTTTTGTTTTTGTTATTTACTTATTCATTTGTTTGTTTTTAATTGAAAACTATTAAGTGCATTGATGGGGTGCAATTTGATATTTTCATCTACATTGTTGGATGCATGTTGGACATATTTTAATATGGCAGGGAAATAAGTGTTTCCTGAGAAAGAACAACTCACCTGGCCGGAAAGCAGGATACTCTCATTCATAGGAAGGGCAGCTTCAGCCCTGGCCACAGCCTTTCGGCCTGAAAGTGGTGGTGGGGGGCTACCACAAGAAAGCAAATACAACTTAGAAGAGTGAGACAAGCCCAGTGTGAGGAGCCTACACCCATGAGCCTACCGGAGGCAGATGAGGGGTGGGCACTGGCAGCCGGGGGGAAGGTTCAGGTAGGCGCTGCTGCACCTCTGTGTTCCAGGGGGTTTTAGGCCGCAAAGCCACCTTGCTTCCCCTCAAGATGGTACAACCTGCCAGAGGAACAGAAGTGACAGTAAGATAGGCCACATGGAACTTTGCCTAACAGTGGTAAGAACTCTGGAACACAAAAAGCACAGATTGGACTCCACCCCTCCAAGCTCTATCCCCAAACAGACATTAAAAATTCAAACTGAAACCAGGTACTAGATTTCCAATTTTCCCTCCTCTGCAGATTCCCTATCTCTCAGCAGATGCTGCACCATTTGCCTGGATATCTCTGTAGACAGAAACACCCAGTGATGGTCAGGCAATAAAATGAAATTAGATTGTTGCACATAGGTCACCACAACTAATAGCTAGAAATCTTATACCTGAAGTGAAGGAAGGTAGCCAGCTGGATGCTGGTGACTGAACCCACTGTTGCTGGTCTGCTATCTAACAATCTGTACTTTATACAACTCAGCACCTAAAAGCAAACAATCCAGTTAACAAATGGATGAGGAACACCAATGAGCATCTCTCCAGAGCAGATATATAAATAGCCAACAAGCACAGGGAAAGATGTTCGACATCACTAATCCTTAGGGAAATGGAGCCAACGCCACAGTGAGAGTCTACCTCATAACAGGTGAATGGATGGGTAAAATATAGTAAAATATCACTCAGATATTCACAAAGGAAGGGGAGTTTAACATATGCACACAGATGACCTCCTAGGACATTGTGCTGAGTGAAATAAACCTGATACAAAAGGACAAACATGTGATTCCGCTCTGCTGTACCTACAGGAAGCAGCTTACAGAGACAGAAAGCAGAGTGGTGGTTTTTAGGGGCTGAGGGGAGAAAGCGAGAAGGGGAATCATCATTTAATGAATACAGGGTTTCAGTTTGGAAAGTGGAAAGCTTGGGGCTGGATGGTACTGATGGTAGACATTGTGAATATTCTTTGTGCTACCGGCCCGAGCACTGAAAACCAGTTAAAATGGTGAATTTTATGTTATATTACTTTACTGTAATTTTTAAAAAAGAAACAATATCTTTTTTATTATAAAATATCTCTGTAAGATATATGTATATCTAAACACATTATATAGAAATAAACTCATTTTTATACACAAACATCTATAAGGTATCTGTGTATATAAATGTATATTATATGGAAATATAATCAGATTTTTATATATATCTATAAGGTATCTGTGTATATAACTGTATATTATATAGAAAATCAGATTTTTATACACATATATCTGTAAGGTGTATGTGTATATAAGCACACATTACATAGAAATATAATCAGATTTTTAATACAGTATTCTAAGGTTATGTCATTTTTGCTATTTTGATATCAAAGATGCTTTCCTCAAAAAAAAAAAAAAAGATGCCTTCCTCATGAAATTATCATGGCAGCAAATGGCAATTGTTGCTTTTTATGTCTGGACACATCAAAAAATATATTGCTCCCAAGTGCTTTCTGGAACATTCCTAGTGTGTGACCACAAAGCTCTGGAACAGGAGGCTGTTGGCTTGAAGCTGTTCAGAAGTCTCTCGGTCAGGATGCTGGACATGTTGGACACAGATTCCCCCCCTTAGCCGCACAGCAGCGGCATCCAGGGAGTTTGTAAACAAACAGACAGATGTCTTGTTTTAACACACAGGGGCTCTAATGCCATAGGCTTGGGTAGCAGAATTCAAAATGTGGCCTTGGAGAGACAGATAGACCGCAAATGGGCCACTGTTCCTTTTTTCCCCCTTTGATTCTCTCATCAAATACATTCTCCTCTTTCTTCAGTATTCCCAGAATGGAAAATAGAAGAAAGCAAATAGTGAGGCAGAAAATGGAAAGAAAGTGTAGCACATCTGTTTTATAATTGATTAGCTTTTGGAAAACACATCCACTTCCTTTTCTCTTTACACCATTTAAGTTTAGCAACCACTTGATTGTTAATGATGTGTAATAAAATCTGCTTCTTTCCCATCTCAAATCGTTTGTAAATAACTTTTCATAGGAACAATAAAACAACGGGGAAAAAAATCTCTCAAAAATCACTAAGGAGTTTTGGTATTTCTTCCCATTCCACAGTTGTGACATCATCCAAAACATTTGATCACCCCAAAATGCACTTCCTCTTGGCTTTTAAAATTCCTTATATCCAAGATACATTTCTAATTATACTCTAAATCAAAGCCAGATGTTTTGAACACTTTAACTTGCAACTTCTTCCCGAGACTTGTTTAAAAGCTACCAGGAGGGGGGCATTTGGCTCGCTCTTTCTGTGTATTTCCCAAAGATAACTTTCTCAAACATTTTTTCCCTGGGAATTTATAAATTTGCCTCTAACAGAAGATTGCTCACATCCACTGACATTTCATAAGGCTTGATGGTCCGTGTGATGAGAAGTCAAGGGTTAATTCTGCGGGGAGCGGTACTGCTGACGTTTTGGGTGCCGTGTTTTAGAATTAGAAAAGAGCTTTCTAACTGATTAGCCCTTTCTTCTCGCCAAGCCTTGGCTTTCACCTTTTTGTCAATGGAACAAGCGTATTTTGTTGTAACCCTTACATTAACGCATGTTGTGTCTTGCCTCCGGCATGCTTACTGCCCATGTAATAGGGAAGTGCAAAATGATACAGGAACAATTAGCTTTAACTTAGAATACACATTTCTTTTCCTCCTGGGATTTTGCCAAGTCATTACTAGTTCAAAAACACATATTAGCCTAGATTTGTTTAACGCTTTCCTGCAACAGAAGCTGCATTAAGCAAGAACTTTCCGCTCTATGTAGGGGAAATTCCAGGTTGGGGTGTGAAGGGCAGTCCTCCAAGGTAGGGCCAATAGAAAGGTAGCTGCCTGGGTTTCCAAAGGTCAAGAGCACTGCTGTGTTTTTACCTCCCACCAATGTCACTGTGGAGAAGTGGTCATCTCACAAAGGCACTGGAGGGGAGGGATTGGGACAGGCTTCTGTCTGGCCAGTTAACCCGCCTAGAGGTGACCTCAGCAGGCAGGCAGGACTGGAGAAGACATTTTAATTTGGTCTCTTTCCTTTACTCTGGGAGACTCCTGCTTGGAAAAGGTAGAGGCGACCCTAAGGGAATTCGGTCTCTGGGTTGTATACAGGGTAGAATAAAATGATGGTCTTGTAGTGCTGGTCTCAAATAATACCCTAGCACGAGCTGGGGTGTCGCTCAGTGGTAGAGCACTTGCCTAGTGTGTGTGAGGGCCTGGGTTTCATCCTCAGCATCACAAAAAATAAAAATAAAAATAAAACACAGCAGCACAAAGAAAAAGTTATTTTTCCCAACCTCATCTTCTCCGTAATTCCCTCTGCATTCTGCTAACAACAGGGATTCGACCTCTGTCTCTGAGGGTTGCCCCCTCTTGTGGATCTAATGGACTTCTACATAACCCTTGAGTTCTAGGTAAATTACCTCCTCCTCCACGTAGCCCTCCCATATACCCAAACACACCACATACCCCTCAAAAGGCTCAGATTGTAAATCATAACCAATAATCAAAAAAAAAAAAAAAAGGAAAATTTTATCTGCTACAGCCAGAAATACCTTATCTTGTAGGCTCTTACAGCTTCTGAGTAGATAAAAGAAATGCAATTAGACATTAAGATTAGCATTATAATCTTAAATTGTTTGACACATTTTACAGAGTGGCATTCTTTTTCTTTTCATTTTGTTGTCTATGCCAGAGCACACGGAGAGTCACATCTGAGGACATACTTGGTCTAGGAATACAGAACTAGCAGTGGATGCTAGTGACACCCACAGCAGGTTAACTCTACTCAGGCTCCAGGTTAGTAGCTTCCGTGCCTTTGCTGAGGTTCTCAGTTGTACTGTGTAACTCTGAAGGTCGCCACCCTGGAAAACAGAAACCCAAGATAGCACTTCCCTTGCTTCCAGAGGCTAGATTCTAAAAATAGAGGATTCCAAGTTATAAAACCAAGAAGTTGAAATCCTCTGTCTTCAGTGTATTTGTGATGTTTTTCCTCTGAAACAGGAGCCAGCGACTTCCTACCAATTGTATTAATGTAACAGAACCGACTTCATTATCATGTTTGGTTGACAACTAAGAACATTTGCAGTTTGCAGAAAAACATCTGTACTTTTTGAAAGCCTCGGTATCTTTTGAAAGGACTGGTAAAAGGCTGTCGGCCCACTGCTGGAGCTGTTACTACCAATGCTGCTCCTGCTCCCGTGTCAATCGATGAGATCAGGTCGCTCTATACCAATCGGAGTGGCTCTGTTTTTTTTCCTTAAAGACAGAAGTCGGAATAATCAAACAAATTCTTAGGGGGTAGAGGTGACACATACTTGTGTTACATGAGTGAGGCCCTTGGTCTGATTCCCAGCAAAAAACCAAAACAAAACAAAAAACAGAGGGGTGGAAAGAGGACAAAGGGAAAGTGGGGGGAGGAAAAGACCGAACCTTGGAAATCATATGTTTTGGGTTGACAGCTTGATAACTAAGAGAAATACATCCTATAAAGGGAGCTGTTTTCCAGATCACACATGGGCAGAAGAAGAAGAACAAAAGAAAGGTGAAATCACATTTCAGAAAGAAGATCTCTCTAAGGTAGGAATATCAGAGGCCAAAAAAATCTAAATTGAATGTTAATCTGGGCCAGAACCCAGCAAATCCTACTGGAAAGAATTAAGGGTTAGTGATTAGGAGGACACTAAAAGATGCCTGATAGAATTCCAGGCTGCCTAGAGGTTAAATCAGGTGATGTCTCATAGGACCTCCAGTCTGACATTGAGTTGATAATGTGGGAGGCACAGTGGTGTGGAATGTGTTGTCTACAAACAAGATCATGTGACTCCAGTTCACTCTTAGCCGGGTCTCCCTGGACACCCCAGCCCACAACCCCGTGCTCCCCGTCTTTCCCTGGTGGGACCCAGCCCAAACTCCAGGCCAGCCTTCTCCGCTCTGCGATTGGTAAAACCCCCAACTCACCCCCCCCCCAGCAGCTCTACTCCCTCCTGCATGGGAACCAGGCTAAGAATGCTCCACACAGCCTCTGCAGCTGGAGGCTATTTCTGTCTGACAAACACACGCACCCTCGGACCTCAGGACCAAATATGAACGTGTGTTCCTGGATCGCCACTGTCACTGCCATTTGCACGCCCTGTTTCTCCCCACCAATTGCACAGACCACTGCTTTTTTGTGACTCATCTCCTAGCTGCCCTCCTCTTCCTCCTCCTCCTCTTATAAATAATTCACACACAGACTTGCAGAATCCCCCCCTACACACCTCATATGCTTGTTAAATCAAAGTAAATTTGGAAACATCCATAAGTCCTTATAAGATGGAACCTAACCAAACAAAAACAAACTGAAAACCTAACTTAGGAATTTGCTTTTGTGACAAATAACTGAGCCTTAGCCAAGCGCAGCAGCCACGCGCCAGCCAATCACAAGGGGCCAGCTGTCCAAACCACATTCAAATAAGGCAGATGTCTAGCTGTACCGCGTCCAGCTGTCTCGGTACCTGACTTCCGTTTCCCATACATCACCTACTCTCTATGGCTGTAAATATAACATGCATACAGGGTGGTACTGCTCAATTCTTCAATTGCAAATAAAAGTCAATTGCTGGCTATAAAGCTAGA
Source organism: Cavia porcellus (assembly GCF_034190915.1). Taxonomy (NCBI): domain Eukaryota; kingdom Metazoa; phylum Chordata; class Mammalia; order Rodentia; family Caviidae; genus Cavia; species Cavia porcellus. The sequence continues at coordinate 35,307,799 of NW_026947504.1, read as the reverse complement.
TTTGTTATAATTGTGTCTTTCATTGTAATGAAGGCTTTAGCTCCTGGGTGCCTAGCTTCCAGTCTGCCTCAACTCCTGCAGCATGGCTACCACGTGGCCTCTCTGTCCCTGGACTGCACAGTAGCTACTAACAGGCAGGCCACACTCCGGATGTGTCATCATTTTCTCCCCAGCCCCTAATCCTAGCTCTCTCAGCCACCACACCACCGATCCTGCTGCTGCTCCTGGACCACAGTGACCCTTCATCTCCATCAAGACCACACTCCACTCACTGCTGACTCTCACTTGCTAGCCCTTTGCCATTTCACTGGAAAATAGGAGATTTGGAAGGAAATTCTCCCTCTCTCTCCTATCCCCGTCCTTTTAGGTCCTTGCACCTGCTTTGCCCTGTCTCCCCTTTCTTACCAGTGTATTTGCTGCCCTGAAGTACCATCCCGTATTCTGCTCAGAGCCACTGCAGGCTCTGAAACACAGCCCTCCCATACTGCAGGGCGTGTCCACCTTGGCTCCTAAGGGCCAGCTGTCAAAAGTTTGTAAATTTCCCAAGCTGCTCGACATCACTGGAAAATGGAGTTGGTGAGAGTATTTGAGTGTTGATCCTACAAATAAAGGCTTTGGCTTTCGGGCTTTGACTTACTGACATACCCCGCGCCCATCCTCCTGCTGCTCTTCCTGCCTTTCTCTGCCATCCCATCACCTCTGAACTCAGTTTCTCCCGAGCTCATGGGAGTGGTGACCTCTTCCCATCCATTTGCTCCTCGGGCGGACTCAGGTCTTGCGTCTAAACTCAGAACACTCTTGTCCAATTCACCAAACCCCGCCATGTTACATTCACATGTCACCTTTTTCCTGTCGCCCTGACTTCCGCGTTTATGTCCATGTTCTGACACACGTTCGTCTCTCAGCTCCTGAAACACGTTTCTCTTCCTCATGCCTCTCTTGATGTTCTCTTAGGGGATCTGTTACAAACTTCCCCTGTGCCCGTCACCCATGCACAAGACATTAGAGGACTGGCTTCCTGGAGTTCAGGGCTGGTCCCTCTCTCTAGGTGACCTTATCCGGCATCATGACTCTCCTGCTGTTTATGCGCCTAGTTGTGCGTTTGTTTTTGGAGGGAGAAGATTTTTACGACATATGATCTGAAGAGAAACTGGAGGTTTTGTTGGTTTGGTTTGGTTTGGTTTGGTTTGGTTTGGTTTGGTTTTGAGACAGGCTCTCACTAACTGCTAAGTTACAAAGGCTGCCCTGAAGTATCGCTCATATTGCGATCTTCCTGCCTCAGCCTCCCAGAATTCTGAATTACAGACTGACACTACCATACCCAACTGCGGACGATTTCCAAAAGGCCACTTGAAACATCACCATTCTCTCCATTTCACAGCCCATTTCACAGCTCCATACAGTGCATGCTTGGCTTTCAACGTAACAGTGTGGAACCTGATTCCTTCCACACCTGCAAACCGGGGCCTCTCACCTGTGTCCCTGTTAAAGTAACTGGCAGCCTGGCCCAGCCGTTTTCATATAACTGCATGATCGGGAGCACGAATTCCATCAGTGATTCCCCCTCCTCCACAGCCAGCGTGGCGTGGGGCCTGCTGCTCCTGCCCCCAGGGCTCCACACACCTCCAGCCCCTCCACTTCTGCAGAGGGCCACAGGCCTCCTCTCGGGGGTCTCCAGCCTGCATTCTCTCTGTGGCTTCCTTGCTGGCCTCAATTTCACTGCTGCCCCACTGGACATACTCTCCTGACAGTCTGTCGTGGCAAACTCCCAAAACAGAAAATGCCGGGAGTTAAAATGCCTTTTGATAACTTTAAAGATACACATAAAATGATTTTACCATGGAAACTACCAATTGCAAGAATGTACAGACAGTCCCTGACTCCAGCTTTACGATGACGCCCTGTCTCGCTTCCAGCAGAGAATTCAATAAATTACACGAAATATTCAGCTCTTTATCATAAAATAAGCTTTATGCTACTTAATTCTGCCCAACTGTAGGCTCTTAGAAGTGTTCTGGCCACATTTAAGGGATGAAAAACTAAGCTAGGATATTTGGTAGGTTAGGAGATAAAATATACTTTTTGCTTTTGATATTTTCAAGTTACGATAGGGTTATTTTGTTCTATTTTAAGTCAAGAAGCATCTGTATATGAAGTAATCTACAAATAAAAGCTTTTATAATTACACAGAGATGAATGAGTTTATATAAGATTTCAGATGAAAAATGTTACCTGCTTGATACAAATGATTCATTTGTCAAATTCCTGGAATTTGCCTCCATACCATCTTAATCCTTTTCATTTAAGGAAATTATTTCTATTGTATTAGCTTAAATGTTGAAAGATTTTAAAAGCAGCAGTGTATTCCACAGAATTTTATAATTCAAGGCTTAAGGAAATCCTTGAAAACAGCCACCAAAGTCTTTTGCCTAATAGCTATTAAAATAAAATGCTTGGATACAATGTCTGCCTGAAATTACCTAATTATATATAAATTACTCAACTAATGTTCATCCTTTGCTATGATAAGAAATAAAGTTAATATTGTACAAAAGGAAAACATCCTAGCCCTGGAAATTATACTGGCCTTTAATAACTGGAAAGATACCTAGAAAACCCCTTTTTAATCCTTGAAGTTATTAATAATCTTTCTTTGGAATTTACAGAAGTTTACCTATTGACTCTGAAGACTTCAGAGTCAGATGATCTTTTCAAAACAAAAAAACAGGTTGTTTTTATTACACTGCCTGAAACTTTTCAGATGCATATCAGATAAGACCCATATATCTTTCCTGCAAGGCCCTGCATGGTCTGGTTTTTACTATCTGCTCTAACTCTATCCCGTATTCCTTTTCCTCTAGCTCATAAGCTTCATCTGCATCAACCTCCTCCAGGACTGTGGAACTTTATTATCTGGTGAGCGGTAGGGTAAATGAAGGTGTGTAAGGGGGGAGCTTTTTTGTCTGAGTTTTGCTTTTGCCTCAGGGCCTTTGCGCAAACTTCCCACAGATGATTTGGAGGACGAATGGAACCACAGAGTTGTCCTTCTTTGAAATCAGAGATTCAGGTTTTGTGCCCCTGTATCAGTCAATCACGGATTTGCCTCAGTAGGAGTGGAACAGATTGAGACACTGAGGTGCTGATCAACTGTGCGGGACATTGCTTAAACTCTTCGTAATTGCTGGGATTTGGTTCATGGTCCAATAAGAGGGATCTGAGTGGCAAGTGAACTGCAGGGTCTCCTCAGGGCAGGATTGGGGGGCTAGATTAAGATTTGATAATTCTTTGTCTAAGGGGTGGGCAGTGGCTGTCCCATGCACTGTAAGATGTTTAACAACAGGACTGTCCTTTGCCCGCTGTATAATAGGGGCACCCATTCTGGCCAATCTCCACATATTGGCAAATGTCCTTTGGAATGAAAAGTGCCCCCCTCCATGGTGTTCTGCGGTGCTCTCAGCTAAGCCATAGGAGAAGCCATCGCAATCGTATGTCTGTCTGCCAGAGGTGTAGCGTCCTACACACACATTGTCTGTATTTGTTTGTGCATGTACACAACGTGGGTAGTGGGATATCGTGAAGTTCTCTGAATATGATTTGCTAAATCAAGTCTGGGTGAAGCCATAATGAAAAAGAATATAAATGAACCATCTAGCTACTTGGCAAAGAGTGTTCACAGAATCAAACAAAGGAGTGAATACCGTGGTTAGAGGAGGGCCTGGCTGTCAGCTTTCCAACTCTGACAAATACAAAGATGAGGGCAAGGAGTGTGGGTTTGGAGGGGGACAGGACCAGGGAAGATTTGGCTACCTGAGCAGGAAGTGCTGTGGGTTCTCCACGGATGTCCTGGAAGGTGCAGAAATGTCTCAATCTGGGCTAGATTAGGGCTCAGTCTGGCCATCCTCGCTGTCAAAGTCAAAGGCACACTGCAGGGGACCAGGAAAGGTGCTTAGACAATAAAGGGGGGGGGTGGGACAAGAGCCATGGGAATGGTCATATTTATGAACCAGGAATAGAAGGCAGCTCAGTGAGGACCAGGAGGGCATTCCAAGAAAGGGAAGAGGAGCAGTAGGGAAGGGTGAATCTGCGCATTATAGAAACAGGTTAAAGAAATCTTTGGTCTGGAAAAAAAAATCAAACAAGAAAGAAAGAAGTCCTATCACTACACTGTACTTCCCAAGGGCAATAGATACTCACAAATCAATACTACTGCTACACAAAATACATTACCAAAAACTCCATCCAGAGCAGTGATGCACAACCCAGATGGTTCATTGGCCCTTTCTATGGGAGTTTGTTAAAGGACAGGCTCCTGGACTGTAGTGTGGCTTAAGATGTTGTTTCTTAGAAGAATCCTACAAGTGGATCAGATGTGCGGAGAGTGTGCTTAGCACGCACAGGTGCTGGCTTCAATCCCCAGCAGTGAAAGAGAAAAGAATCTTATGATACAACCCATGTAACAGGAGAAAATATTTTAAAATCATATCATGCAAAGGGTTAATATCGAAAATATATAAGGAACTTTTGAAAGTCAATAATCATAAGCACCCAATTAAAAAATGAGCAAAGGACTTGAAAGATATTTCTCTAAAGAAAGTGCGGAAAGGATTGACAAGTATCTGTAAAAATATTAATTACCACTCCTCACTATGGAAATGTAAATGAGAATCACAATGCAAATCACACCCATGAGAACAGCTACTGTTTAAAAAACAAAACAAACATTAGCACAGATGTGGAAAAATCAGAACATATGTGCCCAGTGTATGAGAACACAAAATGATACAGCCACTACACAAAACAGAATGGAGACTCCTCAAATAATTAAATACAGAACTAATGTATTACCTGGCAATTCTACTTCTGCAGGTATGCCCAAATGTCATAAAGTCATGATTATCAAAGAAACATTGTACATCCATATTCACAGTATCATTATTCACAATAGCTAAAAGGTGCGATCAGTTCAAATGTCCACTGATGGGTAAACAGATAAAATATGGCATGCATGTGTGCACACACACACAACAGGAATATTATTCAATCTCAAAAATGAAAGAAATTCTGAGACGTGCAATAACATGATGAACCTTGAAGACATAAGTGAAATAAGCCCATCCCAAGAGGACAAGTCCTACATAATTACACTCTTGTAAAACTATCTACAGTAGTCAAATTCATAGAAACAAAAATGGAATTGTATTATCAGGAGGACGGAATGGGGAGACAGTGTTTAATGAAGGACAGGGTTCGGATTAGCAGGATGAAACACTTTGGAAATTACATAATAGTATGAATGTATTTAGCATGATTGAGCCATTTCAAATGATTAAGATGATAAAACCAGAAAGAAGAATCCTGTGATAAATGTATAATAAAAGGATAGCTGGGGATTTAGCTCAGTGGCATAAGCACCTGACTGGCTACTTATGGCAAGGTTGTGAGTTCGATCCCCAGTACCAAGAAAAGTATAAAGGGGAAAAGTTATTTTATGAAATAAAAATGAAGTAACTGCTTACAAATACAAATTTGCATATTTTCATGTTTGCTTCAAGCCTGCTAGACTCTTCTAGAAATTAGTGCTGATAAGTATTTCAATAGCAGGGGTGAATTTTTATGATACATTTGTTCTCCAATGAATTTTTAAAAACAAACAAACAATGCTAGATTAGAAAGTTAGAGAGGAACATGGGTCCTTAAGGGTGACACTTGCCTTCGTAGGGTTCTTCACCACCCTAAGATAGGAGTTTCTGCTGTACATGGTATTCTCGGTCAGACCATTAATTCTGTAACTGCTATTTGTAAAATGGCTATCAGATTCATTGATTTTCCTTTTCATTCTGGCTTGATCAAGTCTTGCTTTAACCAGCCACATTCAGCGAAAGCCTGGAGTTCTCCACTAGAGCTCTGTGTGCCCACACCCCCACTGCGTGTGTAGGATGCTACACCCCAGGTGAACAAGCCATACAACTGCACAGCGTTCCCTCCCCTGCCCACACAGACCCTCCAACAAAGTTTGCATTTTTCAAGATTGAGTTTGCTCTGGGAGTTTCCCGAATGACGTTCCCCGTTCCAGGATGAGTAAGACTTCCTCAGAAAGCCTGCTTGGTCCCGGAGGCTGGCTCCTCCTGGCAGGAGCATGAGCTCCACATCACCGCCAAATCAGGGGGATCAGGAATGGGCAGGGAGTGGATTTCTCAGACTCAACACCTTTGGGAGGAGAGGCCTGCCTCTTTTCCATTTCTTTACCATTTGACAAGCCTAAAAAGCAAAACTTACATGCAGATTCATCCACTTATTCAGTGTCTATTTATGGAATACAAGCTATGTAACTCAAAAGAAGACAACTCTTAAAAATGAGGACAGAGCATTTTTGTTCAAGTCAGTTTTTTTGAACTATAATTCACATACAGTAAATCTACCCTGGCAGGTGTGCAGTTCTGAGTTTGACAGATGAATATATAAGCCACCATCACACACAAGAGAGTTCTTTTGTGGCCCTTTGTAGTCAAGCACCCCCCATACCTCCAGCTCCTGGCAACCACCAATCTGATTTTTATAACTATAGTTCTGTCTTTTCCAAATGTCAAATAAACTAAATCATACAGTATGTAGCTTTTGTGTCTGATTTCTTTCACTTAAAGTAAATGCTTTTGAGAATCACCCAAACTGTCACATGTAACAGTAACTTTCCCTTTTTACCCTTGAGCAGTGTTCCATTGTGTGGATGGACTGAAGTTTATTTATGCCCTCATGGATGAATATTTGAATTATTTTCACTTTTGGCATTTTCAGTAAGGCCACTACAAACATTTGCATACAGGACTTTGTCTGAACATAAACTTTCATGTCTCTTGAATAAATGCTTGGTATGGGAGTACTCAGATACTGGGCCATCTGAGAAGTACTTTAAAGTTTATGAGGTCATCAAATTGTTGGCTAACGTGATTTTACCATTTTGCGCTCCACATATAGCAATACATACAAATTCCAGTTGATTTTTTTTACCCTTACCCGACAGGCAAAGCCTTTGGCAAATATCAGCATCCCAAGTATTTCAAACCTGCTATTTTCATTACCAGTATATCATCAGCAATCATTCATTAGATCTTGAAATATCCCAGTGTGTAAACTGAAGCTTAGAAATTAGCACTTCTTGGTTGTTTCCATGACATCCTTTTTTAAAAAATAAAATGGTAATCAAAGTGCCTTCATGATCTTATCAGATTTACAAAATGATGGCAGGATTGGGGGTCTAGTTCAGGGGTGGAGCACTTGCCTAGCACTTTTGGGGTCCTCAGTGCATGTGAAAAAAAAAGGAAGGGGAGGAGGACGGATAGGAGAAGGGGAGAGGAGAAAGGGAAAAAAATGTACCATAAGGCAGAGTAACACGACAGAAGTAGACAGATAACAGTCCTGTGTGAGGTGGAAGAAACACCTCTCCCCTGGCTCTGCACGGCAGGGCTCCACTTAGCTCTGTGGGATGCCTGAACGTGATTTCACTAATTCCTGGGAAGGAAGGGGTCATCCAGGTTCCACTACCACTGGCCTCTTCCAAGGGATGCGCTGCCCTTCATCATGATTCCCTCTGTTACCAAGACAGGATCACCAGGAATTATGTGAGCTGTGGCCCGTCACCCTCACTTCCGGCTTCTTTGGCAGGCCCTGCCTTCTTAATGTTTACAAGGTATAGTAGTAGTCGGATAGTGTGTATGAATGACTGTGTGTGTGTGTGTGTGTGTGTGTGTGTGTGTGTGTCTGGGCCCAATCAGTTTCTCCAAAGTTTCTGTTCACTTCTGTTTGCTTAGGGTGTAACACTCCTCCCCCCGCTTTATTTTTTCTTTCTTTTCTCGTGGTCCTGGGGATGGAACCCAGAGCCTCACTCAAATACTGGGCTAGTATTCTACCATTGAACTACATCCCTAGCCCCAGGGAACCTGCACAATCTCAGTTCCCATTTTTATCTGACATCTTTTCAAGTAATTTAAAGCAGGTCCCACGTCCCCGAAAATATCTCCTTTTTTGAAAACTCAGCATCACTAGTTCTTGTGATCATTCTTACACAACACAACACTGAGATCCTTCTCCAGCTGGTCCCTGGCCCCTCAGTGGACTCAGCTGTTTCTTAATCCTTTTTGGAAAAAGGGGGTTCAGTACTGAACCCAGCAGCCACCTAGCTGGTAGATGCAGCTCCAGAGCCCCTAATCTAAAGCAGGGTACTTTCACGTTCACTTTTTTTTTTTTTTTTTTTTTTGTCTTTTTCTTTTTCTTTTTTATCAGTACCGGGGATCGAACTCACGACCACACACTTGCAAGGCAGGCGCTTATGCTGTTGAGCTAAATCTCCAGCCCCCACATTCACTTTTGAACCACTATTTCTGGGGTTTCACATCAAATTTTCTGCTGGCTCTAACATGTGTATCTGGCTGCTCAGTCCTATCTTCTCCAATGCATACTTGTAGGACAAACTTGGGAGCCACAAGATAAGGACCTGCAATATCCTCAGTACAGATCCACACAGCATTTCAGTTTGTTATGGCACTGGGTGACCCCACTTCCGTAATCGATTATGTGTAGTATCTCATCTTGGTGGGACCTCTAGATCGGATAAGCAAGTCTATTTGCACTAAGTATGCACCTATGTTCCATGCGCTCAGCCTGGGCCCCTGGAAGACAAAGACGAATCGGTCTGGGCTACTTTGCTCCCAGAGCTCACAGTGCAAAGCAGATTACTGGTGGCCTACTGTCACTGCAAGTTTCCCATGGGATTCCACCAGAACACCACGCATCCCTCTGTCCAGCCCACCCACTTGTGCCTGGGACTCGACCAGATGCCTCCATTCTGCCCATGTGGGTAACGTGAACTTGAAGGCCGATCTAGAAATCTGCAAACTGCATGCTGTAGGTCACTCCTGAGCTAGGGCTCAGAGCAAGCCAAAAGAGAAAAGGACCTCCATCCCCCATCCTTAGCCTTCTCTTCCAAATCAAAAACCATTGCAGCGACTCATGGGCATGGAGGCAAAGATCCGGAAATGACAGAACAGTGGGAAGCAGATAAGGCGCCTCTGGGGTGACACAGGTCACACAGTCAGATTAAATACTGTGTGTCCAAGAACCGGGCCACGGAGGCCTGGGCCTGGCAGGCTCACAGGAGGCAAATAGGTGAAAGCAAATGACACCAGGCAAACCCTTAGGTGCGTATCAGCTACAGATATTTGATTGTGTCCTGGGAGCCAGGATTGGACCTTGTGCTCCTCCCTTCTAAATAAATCAGGCATGTACCGGTAGTCTCAGCTACTCGGGAGGCTGAGACAGGAGGATTACAAGTTAGAGGTCAGCCCTGGCAATTTGGCAAGACCCTGTCTCAAAAAAAAAAAAAAAAAATTAAAAGGGCTGAGGATGTAGCCCAGTGCCCCCTGGCCTCAGTCCCTAATTGAGGAGGACGGATTTCCTTCACAGGGAGAAGCTGAAGTGAACCACAGATGCCAGTGCTGTGCTGATCATGCCAAGGAGCAAAGTGAACCTTCTGGGAAGAAGCCGGATCTTGGGAAAATTTTTCCTCGGCCTTGGGGAAGCAAGTTTCTCCCCCTAGAGCTTAGCAACTGCCAACCCTGTGAAACGCCGCGGCTGGAAGCTCGCGTGGGGGATTCTGCAAGCGCAGGGAAGGAGGGCGCCCAGCGCTGCGCAGACCAGGACTGCGCGCTGGACGCTTCTGGGCTCTGTTGTTTACTTGCTTCGTCCACAGTTTTGGTTCAGGCCGGGAGGCAGCGCTGCGGCTCCTCAGATGTTATTTATCTTTTCCTGCGAGCGCCTTGTGACAGTCCAGGGTGTTGTGTATCCTGTGCGATTGTTTATCGCCAGGCCCATGCCCCGGCCGGAGCAGCGTCCTCGCCCGCACTCCACGTCCCCGTCCCTGGCTACGTGAGCGCACCGGGCGGGGAGGGGACGCTCGCGGCCGGGGTGAACCCGCGGGCGGCCCGAGCCAGCAGCCCTGACCCCGGGTACTCAGGGGCCGCGATCCCCGGTCGGCGCTGTGTCCTGGGGGACCTGTGAGGTCTCCCGCGGCGGGGAGCAGGGCTGGGCGCCCAGCGCCCCAGTCACCGCGGTCTCCAGACCCCAGGGACTGCCGAGGCACTTTATTTCCGTTTTCTTTTTTTCCTGTTTCCTTTTTTCTTTCTGCTTTTTTCTTTCCTTCTTGTCTTTTCCTTTGCTCTTCCTTTCCCTTTCCGCCCTTCCTCTGGGAAGTTGTGGCCAGGCAGGGCTCTTCCATCTTGGGGAGCTTTCCAGGAAAACACAGGCTCTCTACCAGCCCGATTAGCTCTGCACACCCGCGCACGCACGCACATAGGGGCACGCGCACACACACACACACAACGCTTCATAGCTGCCAGCATGCCCACGCACACACAGAGACACGCACATACAGACACGCACACATGCACGCACTGCTTCATAGCTGCCAGCAGGCACACGCACACACAGACACGCACACACGCACACATGCACACACTGCTTCATAGCTGCCAGCACACCCACGCAGGCACGCGCGCACGCACAGGCACGCACCCCCTCCACAGCACACCGCCCCGCGGGGAAGGATCAAACGCGCCTTCTGCCGGGTCTGTTTTCTCAGGCGTCCTCCCCATCACCGCATTGTTACGGACAATGGGCTCCCGTGTCAGTCTTCTTGGCACCAGTTTTGTACGATGCAGGAAACAGCATTTCCTCTCGGCGCTGGAAAATTAACTTGGATCGTGCTTTTCCCTTTTTATTGAGAATCCGCACACACCCCGGGAAACCCGAGCTCCCTCCCGGAGAGGGGAAGGAGCGGCAGCAATAGACATCCCGAAGGCTGCCGGCCCCTTCCCGCTCAGCCCGCCGCTCCTCCTTTGCCAAAAGAGGAAGCCCCGGCCTGAAACAATGAGAGGGGCCGGTGTCTCAGCCCTGACTGTCCCTCTGGGGCCATCAGCGTCGCCGTGCCAAGCCTCCCTGCCCCAGTGAGCGGCCCGGGCTGGCTGGGAGGGGAGCCTGGCCAGAGAGGGTCGTCCGTGCCCGGGCACCCCACCTCTGGGTACCCTCCCGCAAGCTTGGCCAACGGGGAAGCTGCCTACGTGGTCCCCCAGTCTTAGAAATCTGCACAAGTGTTGGGCCCACAAGGCTACTAGTTAACCTCCTATTCCCAATCCAGAAGATGGATGTGAGGCTCAGTGGTAGAGCTCATGGTTGGCGGGCAGAGGCCCTGGGTAGGGCCCCAGCACCTCCATCCTGCGTCCCCCACCCTAGGAAAACCTGTTCCGCTTAGGACTTCTAACTTGATTTTCATCTCACTCTTTGCTGAGTTTGATACTGGTCCTGGTCTTTTGGAATAGCACTAGATTCTCAACTCATGGGGCGCTGGGGTCTTTGTCTTTCTATCTCTCACAGGCTTGGTACATAGTAGGTGCTTTATTGTTACAAATGTGTACTAAATACATGCACAGATATTCTTACTGGTCCCAGATCAACCTGCCACCAACTCTTGTCATCTGGACTTAAGCTAGGAATACTACCAGAAATCAACCAGGAATACTAATTTTTGGACCCACACAGAATTTACATTGATCTGTAGCGTTCTTGCCTTTTTATGTGCACTGTATATGTGCACACACACTCCAACACAAAAGCTACTATGGTGTGTGTTCAGGAACTGTAAGACCACTACTCTGTACTCTCTGTGTACCCTTCTTGAGAGGGATCTGGACAGAAAGAAAGTGGAAAGCACATTTGACACCCATTGTGTAGCTGTATTCTCTTTCCCATTCATTTGCATTCACAGACACACTCTTCAAACATTTTGTGGAAACTCAACATTTGAAATGTTGTTTCTCGCCCTTTTAAATCCCCAGGTTTTTTTTTTTTTAATTCATTTTTGTGGTGCTGGATTCGAATTTCCGGACTTCATACCAGCTGGGATCTGATACTGAGCTACACCGAACACTACGCTTCAGTTTTAATCTCTACCATCATGCTTAACTGATGTGGAGATGAAACTAGAGAAAATCGAGAAAATTCTTTGGGTGTTGGCTATTTCTGTCTAAGAAGGACATTAGCAGATTATTGCCATTCTTGGTCTGTGTGGGCAGCATCTTCTAGCACTCCAGGTATAAATCTTCACTTTTTTCCCCTGCCTACTTATATCTGTCCCTCTCTCATCCCCAGCTGCTCTGTAAGACAATCCTTAAATATTTAAACCCTCTAGGGTAGGACTAGAAGAACCCTCTGGGACTCTTTGTACTGTGAAAATCATCCTCTAATTGCTTCACTGCAGATGCTGGTCTTGTCCTTGGTGTCATCTTTCTGACAGAGCTGCAAGCAGTCCTCTAAGCCACAGCTCTGGGCCAGGAATTTAGCTCAGTGGCATAAGTGCCTGCCTAGCAAGCACCAGGTAGTGAGTTCAATCCCTGGTACAAAAAACGGAAGCCAAAGCTCCTTCACATTTCTGCAGTGAATGAGTGAATGACGGATCACATTCTTTCTTTTGTTTTCCTGCTACTTATTAGGCTCGAATAAAAAAATCCCTACCTTCTAATCTTTAGGAACAGATTTGTCAAAATCTAGGTAGGACAATCCCTAAGAGATAAAAATTGGGTGTATCTTAATTGTGCAATAAAATTAATTAATTTGGGGTTCAAAGAATTGAAGCCAGACCTTTGTGCTATAGGACCTCCAAATGATATAGGGGAAATATTATTACTCCTAACCTGCTAGATGTCCCATACACTGATCAGTATTCTGCAAAATTGAAGAATGAATATAAGGAATAATGGAGTTCATGAGTAGGAAATAGCTATGGAGAGACCCAGCTTCTGAGAGGTAGGCAGAGGCCCCGAGTGGGTTGTCCTGGATCGCACTTTCCAGGGGAAATTTTATAGAGCAAAATCACAAGGTACGTGGAGAAACAAAACTCTGATGAACCAACAAGATGCCAAGTATAGCCACTTAGGTAATGTGATCCATTGGGGAAGCAGGTCACATAGTGCACATGGGAAGAACAAAGCTTTTTAGGAAGGGATGGATCAAGAGGTCCCGGTCACTTACTTGGGTGACCCACTGATATCTGGCCTGACTTTACTGGACCAGGTGATACCGATTTTAGTATACTGTTTATCCCTTGGGGAGGCATGTAGGCCTGGCCATTCCATCTTTATCTTGAGGCCTGACCTTCAACAGATGCGCCTCCAGCCACAGCTGTAATGTGTTCTCCTCTTCTGCACTGACCCCCTCGAGGGCCTCGCCCTGCCTGACTGCCTAGAATATTTCTACCTAACTTAGCTATCTTTAATGCTTGCACATGATGGTAAGCACCACTGAGCTATATCCTCAGTCCCTTTTAAAATTTTATTTAGATCCAGGGTTTCAGTAAGTTGCCAGGCTGGTCTCAACCTTCCATCCTCTTGCCTCAGCTTGTGGGGTAGCTGGGATTACAAGTGTGCACGCACCATCACACCCAGATCCCCCAGTAAGTAATTCTTGATAATGCAAAAGCTGGGTCACTCTTATGGTGAGCTACAGTCTTGCAAACTGTTATTTCAGACTACTGAAAGCAAAGGCAAAGAAAGGCCTCTATCCTAAATCTTGAGGGAGAGAAATTTGAGAGGGAAAAAAATGTTCTGGGGTGAACTTTCCCCATCATCAACCATTATTACTTTTCCCAAAAATGCTTTATAGTTCTGTAAACTATAATGAAAGTAAAACTTCTCCCAAAAGAGCTGCTCAGAGCTGTGGAGAAACAAGGGAAGGTTTGGATCCTTTTTCTTGTCAACAGAAGTAGCATTTCTGTACTCAGCAGCTCCCCTGATTCCTGAGTCTCACGCTGTTGGGATCCTCACCTTGCTTTATTGCTTCCAGGAGGTCATCGTGCAGAGTCTTCTCAAGAACTGAAATGCAGTAAGTCAGGGCCTTCATGAGCTGTGCAGCCTCCTTGATAACCTTCAACTGGGAATGAAAGCAGCATAGTAACATTTCAGCTTGTTTTCCAATAGGCTGTCCATGCTGGTTTAACTTGCATATGTCACTATAAGATGTATTTTTTTTTATGCATTGCTGAAGCTATCAGCAAAGCTGTTCCTTGTCTCCAATCAGTACTACTCTATATGAAATAAACCAGTTCCAGGACTTATCAACAAACTGTCCTTTGGTGCCTGAGGCCTCCCGCCCCCTGCCCATCACCCCCCTCTCTTCCTAGACTGAAGATCTGGTCCAGGCTTCCTGCCTCGGATTCATCTCCTTCCAGGCCTTTTACCAGGGCCGTTTTTTAGAACTCTGATCCTGAGCCTGGGGCCTGTTGCTAGTCCTACCAGACACCTCTTGCCTAATACCTTCTTAGGAAACTTGTCTGCCCAGATTCTCACTGTGCGGCTCTGCCCACATGGCCAGACATCCTTTTTCTTCATCTTAAGCTCCTTTCCACATCACTGATGAGTTTCCTGGGTTTAGACCAAAGATTACGCTCACCTGTGTTTGCCTTGGTGGCACGAGCAGACTCCTCTCCCAGCCTTGATTTGCGGCTTTACTAAGACTGCTTTTGACTTCGTTTGCTGCTGATTCTTGCAAATCTCTGTTCTCTACCTGACCCAGTGACAAGCTCAGACCCTTTCTGAAAGACAGCAAGCCTAAATTTAAAAAAGAAGGATGGAGATCATTATTAAGGTCCTGAAGACTCACCAGTGTATAAATCACAAGTTGACTTGAAATACCCAGTGATGTTTGCAATGATCTTTTATGTTTGGGTTTATTTCTTCCTGTGTATTCTGTCCTCAGTTTAAGCAATATGCCACATTTTAAGAAGGTGAGCAGTAGTTCTCTTGAGGTTTCTGTTTTTCTTTTTCAGTGCTGCGAGTCAAACCCAGGATTTGGTACATGGGAGAGAAGAACTCTATACTTTGGGCTGCATATAAAATCCATCTTAGATTTTTAAGTAGCTGAGTTCTCCTTTAAGTGAAACTCAGTGAGTCCAATGACGTAACATACATATAAGTTAATAAGTTGTGCATACAAAAGATGAGGCTCTTAGTAAAGAAAATGAGGGTAGTATATATTTATTCAAGATCTTAAACCTGAGTACTAAAAGAGTAGTAAGTTGACCTCCTGTTGGGGATGACTTTATTATATTTAAGTTTACACTGTGCTGCGTGATTTAAGATCTGTCAATTAATTTAAATTCATTTTATTATCAAAAGCATGATAAATTGAATAAAACATCCAGATAAAATATAGTAATAAACAGTCCAGAAACATTGTCACCAGTGTTCAGCAGTTCTCAGTCTTTGGCTCAGTGTATGCAATATTTTTGAGTTGAGGACACCTAAGTCACCCCAACCTTTCTTGGCTTTTGTTTTCTGTCCTGTGTGCAAACCCCACAACAGCCTCTTGCCTGCGTGACCCCAGGTAAGCCCTCATAACACAAGGGCTGTCCTTTATTGATAGAGAGGAATCTTTTTAAATAAAACACTGTGACTTGGGGGTAAAGCTCAGTGTAGAGCACTCGCCTGTCAGGTGTAAGGTCCTAGGTCCAATCCCTAGCACCACAAAATAGACAAAAACATAAGACCACAGCCCAGTTGGCTGTTTTTCTTCTGTCTGGTTGGGTCTCTATGACAAATCATCATGGACCAGAAGACTGAAGCAAAATCTAAAAACTGGTTTATTTCTCACTGATCCAGAAGCCAGAAATCCAAAGTCAAGGTGCCAGCGTGGTTGGGTCTGGTGAGAGCCCAGTTTTGGCTTACAGACAGCTGCTTTCTTGCATGGCAGAAGGATGGGGAGTGAGCTCTCTGCCCTCTTCTCCCCAAAGCCTAAGCCCATTGAAGGAGGCCGCACCCTGGTCACCTGGTAACTAGGTTACCTCTCAAAGCCTCACCTGCATCACCATGGCATCAGGAGTAGGGTTCCAGCATGTGAACTCTGGGGTGACATAAACATTCAGGGCTTGCATCCCCAAAGACCTTGAAAGATAAAACGGAATCCTCGGATCCCATCTTGGGGCCTAATGTGTCTTATTGCCACTTAGACAAGTATTTTACATTTTAGTCACCTTTTAAAACTAGACCCTTTGCCATTTGAAGCTAGAGTCCACTTTTTGGCATCAGATATGCTTGTGTAAGCCTCTAAGGGTGCACGCGTGTATGTGCGTGCGCACACACACACACACACACACACACACACACAGACACACACATCCCTGTCACAGCGTTCAGGTCAAACCAATCCACAGGACTTGGTGAGTCAAGAAGACCCAACCTGTGGAAAACTTAGACACAGTCAGAGATAATGAACAAACCTAGTGTTTTTAATGGGGAAGCCAAATCCTTCTAAATACAGACCACTGGGCATCTTCCTGTCTTTTCCTTTCTATGGCCATGTTCTTTGCAAATGAGGGAAGGGAGGCTCAAAACAGTTATGTCCTTACCTGGATTTCCTGCAGTCAGTGACAAAGACAGACTAGAAAATATCTACACTTCCTGGGGGCAGGAGAGGGAAGGTCCTGGCTGCAGTTGCTTAAGTCCCCGAGGTTGGGAACACAGGTTTCCTTGGATCCCACAAGATCTGTGTCTAAACAAATCTCACATCCTCTGGCACTTTTTAAAACTCTCACCTAACTGTTTTGATCTCCAGGTGGCATCTAAGAACCTTTGGAAACCGTGGTGGAGAGTGTGAGTCCTGCCCCATCTGAGGAACTAGAAATCCTTTTATATTATCTGAAGTTTATAGAGGAAAACTTGAAAGCAAATGTGGGGAAGGATTATGTAAAATGAAGAAATCTCAGTAAAGAAAATTCCTAAGAAGTTAGACAGGAGGAGTAAATTCAAGGCACATACTGCATGACATGGTGTTATGGTTAATAACATCAAGCACTGTTTTCTTGAAAATGACTGGACTGCAAGTATTATCATCACCAAAAAAATACATGTGTAATTTGATACACATTAGTCCAAATCAATCCTGCTATTGCAGTGTACACATGTTTCAAAGCACCATGTTGTACGCGGTAAATATACACAATTTTGTCAATCAAAAAAAGAAAGAAAAAATTTCCAAGATGAAGGAGAAGATAACTGTCACCAATATAACGGCGTCCACTGGTGTTGACATGCAAGAGCCCATGAGTCAGGATTACTTGAGGGTTGGCGGACGTGCATTCCACAGATATTGAAACTGATCTATGTTCTCCTTAAACGCTGGATTGCTCATCTCTTTGAGGTTAGAGTCTTCCTCTTCTCATTTGCCTGACTTCCCACAGATGTCCTCTGATTTTTTTCAGCTAGACTATGTTTTAGAGCAGTTTTGGGGTCACAATAAAATTGGGGAGAAAGCACAGCACCCTGGACCGCCTCTCTCAGCATACACACAGCCTCGCTGGTTCCCCACCACCCTGTCCAGACCCTGCACCGGAACAGACCATTATCTACCATGAGTAAGGCTAATTCACACGTCATCACCAAGGTCCAGGGCTCACATGAGGTTCCATTCATGCTCCTGTGTGTGGCTTGGGTGTGTACAAATGTGCAATGCCGCGTCCCCACGACACTGCAGCAGACTGGGTAGTTTCGCTGCCTGAACTCCTTCTGTGATCTGCCACTCACCCCTTCTCCCTTCAACCCCCGACAACCACGGACCCTTTCACTGTCTTCATAGTTTGCCTTTTTCACAATGTCGTTTAATTCAAATCGTGTAGTATGCAGTCCTTTCTGAGTAGTTTCTTTCACTTAGTAAAGGAGACTCTAAACCAGCAAGTATCTTAGTATCGAGCTCTTGGTTTTGTGTTTTGCCTCTAATCCCTTCTTCTAATTGCTTTTTGGTGATTGGCAACACACATGCTCTTCAGTCACGGTGTCCTGCGGTATCTCAGAGCACTAAAATGAGACAACTTTTCTATATTTAATTATATGAAGCACAATGGGACCTTCATAGTCAAAGTATACTTTGCCTTCACTTACAGTCTTAGTTCATTCAGGTTGTGATGCCAAAGTAGCATAAATTGGACAGCATTTGAACAATCAAAATATGTTTTTCACAGTTCAAGAATCTGGGAATCCCAAGGTGGAAGCGCTGACAGATGGGCGGAAATGGTACCTTCTTATCCGCACCTCATGGAAGAGGAAAGCGGTTCTGTGGGGTCTGTTTTATAAGGGCACTAATCCCACTCGTGAGGGCTCCACCCACAGGACTTAATTACCTCCAAAGGTGAAATCTCCTAAAACCATTACCATTGGGGTTAGGATTTCAGCACCTGAATCTTGAAGGGAAATTAAACATTCAAGCCATAGTACTTACCAACCAAAGGTGACATAGATCCCCTACTCCCAGAGCATTTGGAAGATCTGCCTGGGGCCAGTAGCTGGCATGCTACTGCCATTTAAGAATACTGAATACCTTGCAGAAATACTTAGTTCTGTCCAACCTGCAAAAAGAATGTGTGCCTTCTGTTTAGTGAGAATATATTTTATTAATATTATTAGACCCAAAGGAAAACTATTACAAATTTTTAATCTTCTTATGCTCTGGTCTCAGCTTCTCAAATCAATTCTTTTTTTTTTAATTTTTTATTAAAAAAATTAAAAGAAAGAAGGAGATTAAGATAAAAGAGGACATAACAACATAATAACACAGGTCAGAATTATCAAATCAATTCTTAATTCCAAGCTTCCTTCAACCCCATGATTCAGCTGAATGGCGAAGCTGCCAAGTCCAGAAGCTCTTTCCGCCAGGAGTCAGCTTCCACACAGGTGGTCCTCGGGGCTGTGTGAACTGTGGAGCTTCTGATAACCATGGGCTCCTTAATCTGCTAAAGTAAGATACTGTGTTCAATAATTCTGATAATGATCATTAATATGTAAACATATATTTACTACGAGACACTCATGCGCTATTTACACAATTTCTCTTATTCTCACAGCGATGGTCAATCTTGATTGTCAACTTGATGGGCTTGGGAGAGGCCTACAAGGTTAATAAAGCACACTTCTTTCTGGGTGTGTCTGGGTGGTCACAGGGGCTTTGGGGAATGCATCTGATCCCTGGCCCCTTCCTCTGAGGCTGGTCCCCTGCTCTCTGTTTCCTGATACTATAAACTGAGCCATTTCCTTCACCAAGGCTTTCCACCCTGGTGTTTGTGCTGTGGAACCACCAGGCTAGGGACTTACACCTCTGAAACTGTGAACCGAAATAAGTCATTTCCCTTTTAAGTTGCAAGTGTCAGCTGTTTTGTTCCCACAATTGGAAATCTGACCAATACACTGTTATTCTGTATGGCTTGCATCTGGAATGTTCTTCAAAGGCGCATGTGTTAAGGGATGGTTTGTCAGTCTGTGACCCTGCTGGGAAGTGGGGGACACTTTAGTAGCTGGGACCTAGCGGGAGGAAGTTAGTTTTTGGGGGTGTGTTCCTGAAAGCCAAATGAGGATCCTGGGTCTCTCTTCTTTCTCTATTTTTGGCTACTGTGAGATCAGTAGGTCACTTCTTCCTTATGTTCCCATCCTGACACACTATGCTGCTCCAGCAGCCAACACAACACAACAAAAACCAACCTTTCCTCTTTCTTTATATATTGATTTTTCTCAGGTATTTTGTCATAGTGATGGAAAGCCAACTACCACAACTATGGTTTACTGATTTTACAGAGGGTGGACTGAAGTGCAGAGAGGTTAAGTAATCTGTACCATGCCAAAGCAGATGCAGGCTTTGTGTGGGGCTAGACACATACGCAATTTTAGAGGCTCCCTTTAAGAAAAGGAACACAAACGCACATAAACAAACTGGAACAGAGCCTTGAGTGAGTCCAGAACTTTATAATTCTTGTGTCACTGGTCTCTGGCCCGTGTTACTCTACCAAGTCATAAGTGAGCCATGGTTCATCCAGACTCTGGCACCAAAGATCATGACCTGAATTTCTGTTATGTTGCTTCTGGGAAGGTAAGCATATAATTTCATGCTGAGATTTTATGTCACGTCACACTAAACTATTACATAGGGTGGTAGAAAACAGACACCAACATTAGGAGAAACGTATGATATACATTTTTAAAGCAGAAAAAAAGATCCCATTAAGTTAGTGTTTCAGCTCAAAACTTTGGTCAATTTGGTCAACAAATTTCAGCTCAAAACTTTGGTCCAATTCCTGAGTGTCAGGTTTTCATAAAAAAACATAGTTTAAAGCTAGGCATGGTGGCGCACTCCTGTAATCCCAGCACTTGGGAGGCTGAGGCAGGAGAATTGTTTGAAAGTTCAAGACCAGCTTGGACTACAAAGTGAGCCCAATGCCAGTCTGAACTGCATGGTGAGACCCTGTCTCCAAAAGACAAAAGAAAAAAAAAAAAACATAGCCCATGTTTTAAACTGTGCTTTAAATATTTAAAAGAAAAGAGTACGTGTTTTTTAAAGGTCTTGGAGGTTACATGACTCACAACAGGCACTCCTATATTTGTCTCATAAATAATCTGTCTAATCAAGAAGTCATTTTTGTGTCCTAACTTAATGCCATATCTTCTTCTTGATAGCATCACTTGGGTTTGCAGAATGCATCAGGGTCCTTCCCCTCAGCAATGATTTCTCAAACATGTGACTGCTGAAAACAAATGAAGTCAAAGCTGTCGTATAACATCGCACTGACGATCTGTTCAGTTCTGAA
Organism: Cavia porcellus; assembly: GCF_034190915.1. Taxonomy (NCBI): domain Eukaryota; kingdom Metazoa; phylum Chordata; class Mammalia; order Rodentia; family Caviidae; genus Cavia; species Cavia porcellus. Next base: position 35,287,137 of record NW_026947504.1, on the reverse strand, counting down.
TCTGATGAATGTCAGGAGCCACAGGGTGGTTTGGGGAGCTCATTCCATGACCCCTTTATGATGATGTTGACTTCAGAAGACAAGAATTGTTCCCCGGCTGTGCGCCCAGCCTTTGGGGAGGCAAAGGCACAAAACTTCGGCTTAAATTCCTGTGTGTTATCTCTTGCAAATCACTGCACTTCTCTCGGACTCCATTTCCTTTATCTACTAAATTGTGGCTGTAGAGTCCCTGGATAGGAACATCAACGATTGTTTTCTGTTATCTTTGCTATCTGTTGATATCAGAAATTATTGAAAAAGTGCAATGCACAGATTCTGATGCTCTGGTCACAGCGGACCACTGACACAATTTGACGGAGGCCTCATGGGATGGATGGAGTTGAACTAGGCTTCTGCTTCCTTTCCCAACCTTGAAAGAGCTTCAGTTGTGACACATGCCCGCACCCTCCTCCCCGAGAGTGGAGTTTCATTCCTTATTTATTTATTTAGTGGTATTGGGAGTTGAACCCGGTGCCTTCACAATGAGCTACATCTCCAGCCTATTTGCTTATTTATATATTTAAGACAGGGTCACCGAGTTACCCAGGCTGGGCTTGAACTTGAGATCCTCCTGCCTCAGATGACTGCAGAGCACTAAACCAAGTATGGGGCCCTTGGGAGGCTGGGCCCTGTGTGGGTGAAGGACGCTCCACAGGCAGCCCTGCTCCAACCCCCGCAGGCCTGTACATTCCTTGGAGACCGTCTCTGTTTACCCAGGCTGCTATCACAAAATACCTTAGACTGAGTAGTTTTTTAAGCAGCACAGTTACTGCTCCAAGCTCTAGAGGCAGGGAGGTCCTGCAGCAAGGCAGCAGTAGGTTCGGTGTCTGGCAAGGGCCCAATCCCCATAGATGCTGCCTCCTGTGTGTACTCAAAGGCCCACCTCTCACTGCTGACACATGGGGTTACATATCAGCATGTGAAACTGGAGGGACACAAACATGCAGACCACAGTAGAGGCTCACTTCAAGGGCATTATTGGTAATGATATTCCTTTTTAAAAGTCATATTTTTTCAAAGATAAGCCTAAACTTTTTGCATTTTGTTTGAGACAGGGTTTTAAGTAGTTAGTAAATTGCCTGGGTTGGGCTCTAACTTGTGGTCTTCTTGTGTCAGCCTCCCAGAGCCCTGGGATTATAGGTCTGCACCACCACACCCAGGTCCTTTGCTTTTTTCAAAACTGAAATACATTTTCTTGTAGTTTCTGAGTCAATCAACTTTAATTTCTGAGTCAATAAACTATCATCAACTATTATAGGCTTTCTGAGTCAATCAACTATAATTTTTTAAGCCAGAGTATTGTGCATTGTTTTCTATTCTCTTCATCATTGTACAATTAAATAACCTCTAAATTATCTCTCTTTTCTGTAGCCTTTAAAATGTATGATACCAAATTAAGACAAGATATTCAGTTAGTAGGAGACTGACAAAAGCTCAAGATAGCAGAATCAGCTATTGTGATTGGAACATCAAAATTTGTGATTTTTCTCCTCCTCTGATTACTGATATTTCAGTTATAAATCTTGTGTATGTGGGTATATATAAAGTGATGGCAACAGTATAAGGGGCAAGAGGAAGAGCTGAGCTTATTTTATTTTTACATAAATGGTGTAGCATTTATAAGTGGGCTTGGATTAGTCATAAACATATGCTGTAAACTCTAAGGACAGCTTTAAAGAGGTAAGGAAAAAAGAAGTATAATTGATATGCTAAGAAATCAGAGACCCTAGAATCATATCTAATCTAATCTAAACCCCAATAAGCAGACAAGGGAAGAAGAAAAAGACTGGAACAAAGAATAAGGGTAACAAATAGAATATAATAACAAATAAGGTAAATGTTAATCGCAGTACATTAATAATCATTTTGAACATTGGTGATTTCAATGCATCAACTAAAAGACAGTGTGAGAGTGAACTGGAAAAGAAGAAACCCACTTTAAATATATAAAAGCAAATAGGTTGAAAATGAATAGATGGAAAAAGATATACCATATTAAACCACATTAGTCAAAAGAAATGAGGCAGGGCAGTCGTATTAGTTTTAGACAGAACCTACTTCAAAGCAAGAAAGATTATCAGGGATAAAGAGAGCCCGTATATAATGATTAAGTGGTCAGTTCTCCAAGAAAACAACCTCACATGTATGTAACTGACAGAAGAACAACAAAATACATAGGACAAAGGTCCTGACTTATGAATGAATTTCGTTCTGGGAGAATACTCATAAGTCAGATTTGTTCATAAGTCCAACAAAGTCAGTCTTTTACACCACTGACATAAATATATAACGTTATGTATAAAACCATCAAACGCACACAAAAATACAGTAAGTCCCCAACTGCACTGTACTAATGTACACTATCACACTGTACAATAAGCCTACAGCAGCACAATTGTGATCGTGTCTGGTGGACATGTGATCTACTTCTCTGTTTTGTTCACATCAACGAATGTTCATAAAGTGAGTTCTGTTTGTATCTGTGAATGTTAGTGACTTGAATATTCGTAAGTCGGGACTTATTGTACTAGAATTACAGGGAGAAGTACCTTAACCCAGTGTTGCAGTTAGAGATGGACAGATTCAATGCGCATGACACAGCTGGATATAATTGACATCTAGAAGCTAATTCATGTGGGAGCCACAGAATAGACAGTTTCTTCTCATTTGAAACATTTATCAAGGTAGACCACTGGAACCATACAGCACACTCTTACAGATTTAAAAGGATAGAAGTCATACAGTGCCTGCTGTCAGACCACATAGAATTGAACTTGAAATCAATAGCAAAAAGAAAATTGAAAAAAGGAAGTTCCAAAGTCATGCAGAGGTTTAAAACGTGCCTTTAAAAAACAAATGAGACGGGGCTGGGGATTTAGCTCAGTGGCATAAGCACCTGCCTTGCAAGCAGGCGGTTGTGAGTTCGATCCCTGGTACTGATAAAAACAAAAAAGAAAAAAAAAAGTGTAAAAAAAAACAAATGAGACAAAGAAGAAATCTTGAGAAAAAGTTTAAAACACTTGAACTAAATAAAAAGGAAAACATCTTACCAAAATTTTCAGGATGCAACAAACTAGTACTCTGAGGGAAATTTATAGCATATATATATATATATAATTTATTTTAAAGAGGGTAAAGCAAAACAGAACAAAGCAGATCAGAAGAAAACAATGTGACACAGATTTCAAAGCAAGACAACAGGAGATCAACAGTGACCACCATAATGTCTCTTGTTTTCTTCCAAATAGTTGTCCATATTTTCACACACAATAAATTCATACAAAACAAAATAGCATAAAACTGATCAAGATAGAGTACATATATATGTTTTAGAAAAAATAATTAAAAAGAAGAATTCTAAGTTTTCACCATAAGAAATTAGGAAAAAGAACACATTAAATCCAAAGTCAGAAGGAGAAAAGAAATCAGACAAACACAAATAAATACAATTGAAAACAGGAAAGCAATAGAGGAAATTTGATGAAATAAAAAACTGTACTATTTTTTCAAAAACCAATAAAATTAACACTATAGGGAGGGAGAGAGAGAGAGAGAGAGAGACAGAGAGACAGAGAGAGAGAGAGACAGAGAGAGAGAGATTGCTTATAGTAGAAAGAGATGACATTACTATAGATCCTAAGGACATTAGAAGGATCAGAAATTAATACTCTGAATAACTCTATGCCCAAATTTAATAACCTAGATGGAATCCTGAAAGACAGAATCTGTAAAAATCATACAAGAAGAAATGGACAGGCCTGGGGATGTAGCTTAGTAGGTAGAATGCTTGCCTAGTATGCATAATGAAGCCCTAAGTTTAGTCCCTAGCATCACAAAAATAGAAAAGAAGAAAGAAAGAAAAGAGAGAGAGAGAGACAGAGAGAGAGAGAGAGAGAGAGAGAGGAAATACGGAATCGCCTATATATAGTAAAGCAATTGACTCAGTAATTTTTATCACTCTCCAAAACAGAAAGTATCAGACTCAGATGGATTCACTGGTGAATTCTATCAAGCATTTAAGCAAGAAACGAAGCCATTCTCAGTTCCTATTATGTAAAAATGTTCACTTCTGTCCTTACGTCTGTCTGCAAACTCTCATTTGCTGTGTGTCTTCCTGTCTGCTTGTTTCTTTTACTTTTTCTTTCCTTTGTTATTTCTGTCCTCCATCCCTCTTCCTACCTTCCTTTTCTGTCTTAGAGGTTTGCATAGTTATTACATTGTTTTTCATCTTGGACAATTCCACCCACGCCTATTTTATCTGGTACAACGTTTTTAATTCTTTTTGCTTTCACTTATATCTAAAAAGTTTTTGGCCTACAAGATAATTTTGAGGGTCAAATATTCTACGTGTGTACTTTTAAAAGCAGAAATAGAAGGGGAGAGTTTATGTGATATAGTTAGTATCTGTTAGAGCGTACGGTCCTTTTTCTCTCTTCTTAAATTTTGTTAGAATTGTTTCTTACAACGTATTTGTTTTCCTTTTGCTCCTACTCATTATGCAGGGCAGGAAAAAGATGGAGACACCCATGTAGCTTGCTCTTCTCTGGAGAAAATTAGGGGCAAGTACTGGGGAGAGTTCTTAGAATCATTGTACTTAACTAGTATGGATTTGTGATGCTGGGGTTGGATTAGAATCCTAAATCTGCTGTGCTGTTCATCTCTGCTGCAAAAGTTTCTTAACTACTAACATTTTAGTGTATTTCATTAAAGGTATAATTCTGTCCTCATCTGTTGGCTTTTCATTAATATTTGGGGACTGAGTTTCATGAGCTCTCTTTTTAATGTATTAAGGGAGAGAAATTCTTTGATATAAATCCATCTATAATTTTAATGTTGCATCTTTTCAATCTAGCATTTTCATTTCTTTAATTTTTGGTGCCGGGGATTGAACTCACAACCTTGCATTTGCCAAACAGGCGCTTATGCCACTAAGCTAAACCCCTGGCTAGTATTGTGATTTTTAATATATAAATAATTGCTAATCTAATGTTAAAATGACTTATTTGCTTCTGTTCAGACTTTTCTTATAATTAAGAAATAAAGTCCCTTTCTTCTGAATTCTTAGTTCTGCAGCCTAGCCAATGTGCAGAGTAACTGAACAGGGACAGACAAGGCTCAAGGCAGTAGCAGAAAGAGCACGTGTGCCAGGTCCTAGAGGGACACTGCTCATCTGCCAGTGCCATGTCTGAGCAGGATGAACTTTTAGCAAGCTTCAGGGATCCTGGTGACTGTTAAGGAAGCTTTTGTTCATACATGTGGAATACTACAGGATGACACTGCTCAACCTGTGTTGAACAGCCCAGGGTGGCAGGACTGATTAGCAGCATGCCCAAGGAACGTAGAGCTCAGGACAAAGACAGCAACAAAATCATCACCAAAACGAGAGTCTCCCTCCATGTCATCTCGGCAGGGCAAGGTTTTCTTTTATTTAAAGAAATGGGTTTTCACACGTAGAGCTTAGGTTTTACACAAGTTCATCAGCAGAAGCCCACGGGCAATGAAACGGATAGACAAAAGGAAAGCTGAGTTGCCCCTGTTATAGTTTATGTTAAGATCTCTCCCACAAAGCCTTATGCAGTCTCAGGTCAGGCTGTTCCAGAGGTGGATGGATGTAGAGTGTGTGATGCTGGGATTAATTCACGGTGTAATGCTAGGATCAAGGGCACCAGGACTAAGGATACAAGTGCCACCTGCCATGACCCGTTTCTCCTCTGCAATGACACCCTGCCTTGGAGGTACTCTGTTATGAACTGAAAACCCATAAACGGTGAGATAAACAAACCTTTTCACCATTAATTTTGGGTGTAGGGTATTTTGTCTCGGCAATGAGAAATGTAACTTGAGACAGAATTTGGTCTCAGAAAAATGAGATTGCTGCTGTGACTATACCCGACTACGTGTGTGGGAAGCCCTGTAATTGGCTGTCACCTTATGTCTGCAGGCCGCATCACCTTAACTTCCTCTAGGAGTTAAGTTTGGTAGTTAAGCAGCACCTTGCCTAGCTTATTTGGCCTATTCAGGGATTATGCTTATGAGCCCACACACGGGAAATTTGAAAATTTGATTTAACTTATAACCCTCAGTCTTGCCACTGTTGCTAAGTTACCTGCTGATGTCTCAGAACCCAACTCCCTTCTCTCCCAATACCCTAGATATTTGTTACTTTGTCCTTGAATAAACGAGACTTGATCGGACTTCTGAGTTGTCTCCATTCTTTGTGTCTCTTGTCCCCTTTCGTTCCCATTCCCCCTCTAGGGTCTCCGGGGACTTACCTGCAGCCCGGGACACATGTGGTTCAGGGGCCTTTGGGACTAGTTTGTAAAAAGAATTTGGAAAGGTTGGATATAAAAGCTGAAAAATTAGAGCTGAAACATTTTAAGATTTACTTGATGGGAGATTCTGGTCAAAGCCAGGAAAATCAGAAGACTGATAGAAATCTTACTAGTAAAGATCAGGATCTGAAAAAATCCTATGACCTCATGAGGATTTGGGGGGACATCTAAACAGAGGCTGTAACAATCTCATTTGCTGATTCTCAGAACTATTTTCTGTGCAGCCAGGGTTCTGTTCAGAAAAGGCTTTGCCTACATCTATGGTTTCAAGGATTTTACCTATTTTGTCTTCCACCAGGTTAAGTGTTTCTGTTTGAACATTTAGTTCATTGATCCATTTTGACTTTAGTTTACTACATGGTGAGAGACATGGGTCTAGATTCTGTCTTCTGAATGTGGATAGCCAGTTTTCCCCCGCACTATTCATTAAAAAGTCTAGTTGTCCTCCAGTGTATATAATGCTGTTGGAAATTTGATTGGCATTGTGCTAAATGGTACATCAGTTTTGGAAGTATAGCCATTTTATTATACAGTTCTGCATCTCTAGGAATAGGGGGCATCTTTCCATATTCTGATATCTTCTTTAATTTCCTTTTTCAGAGTACTGCACTGTAGAGGTATTTCACTTTCTTAAGTTAATTTCTAAGTATTTAGTTTTTCTTGATGCTTTTGTGAATGGTATTTTTTTCCTAACTTCTTTCTCAGTGGGTTTATTAATAGTGTATAGGAACACTATTGATTTTGTGTTCTGCTTTATTACTGAATTTGGTTACTAATTCCAAGGGTCCTTTGATGAATTTTTTTTTCATATCATCCGTGTATAGAAACATGTCACCTACAAATAATGGTATTTTGTCTTCTTCCTTTCCTACACATATCCTTTTTATTTCTTCCTCTTGCCTAATTGCTCTAGCTAATCATTTTGAGTACTGTGTTGACCAGGAGTAGTGATAGGAGACATCTTTGCCTTGTTCCTGATTTTAAAGGGAAAGTTTTCTGTTTTCCCCATTTAATATGGTATTAGCTGTGGTTTGTCATAAACGGTTTTATCAGATTGAGATAAAGATTTTCTTACCTATTTTCTTCAGTTTTTTTTTTAGTCATAAAAGGATGTTGGATTTTGTCAGCAGTCTTTTCTGCATGCATTAACATGATAATGTGATTTTTGTCCATGCTTCTGTTTAGATGATATATTATGCTTATTAATTTGTGTATGTTGAAACATTCTTGAATTCCTGGGATGAAGCCTACCTGGTTAGAATATATGATTTTTCTGATGATTTGTCCCATTCTGTTTGTCAGAGTCTTGTTAAGGATTTTTGCATCCATACTCACCAGAGAGACTGGTCTATAATTTGTTGGATCACTGTCTGGTTTGGGGAGTATTCCTGGGCTTTCAGTTTCATTAAAAAGCATAAAAAGTATTGGTATTTGCTCTTCCCTGAAGTTTTTGTAGAATTCAGAATTGAAAAAAAAAAGAATTCAGAACTGAGCTTTTCATAGTTCATATATTATTTATTACTGTTTCAATTTCATTGCCTGTTACTGGATTATTCAGAGTTTTTAAATATTCTGCGTTCAGTTTTATTTTGATTATTCATAAGTATCTAGGAATCATAAGTATCCAAGAATCTATCAGTTTTTCTCAATAATTCAATTTATTGGCATATAGTTTGTACAGTGTTTGTTAATAATGTTTTTTATTTTGGCAGTGTCTTGTGACTTCATCTTTTCATTTCTAATTGCATTGATTTGGATCTTTTCTCTTTTAGATTAGCTAAGAGCTTGTCTATTTTGTTTATTCTTTAAAAAACAACTCTTATTCATTGATTCTTTGTAAATTTTAATGTTAATTTCATTTATTTCTGCTCTAATATTTAAAATTCCCTGCCTTGTAATAGCTTTGAGTTTGGATTGGTGTGGCCATTCACAGCTATAAATTTTCCTCTTAGGAACACAGTTCCATAAATTCTGGTATGTTATGCTAGCATTACCATTTCATCCTAGACACTGTCTTATTTCTTCATTGATTTTTTTCTGTAACCCATTGTTTAGTTAAGAGTGTATTGAGTTTTCAGTCATTTACATAATTTCTTTGTTTTCTTTTGTTGCTGATTTCTAAATTTCTTGTGCTATGATCTGATAATATACAGGGTATAATTCCAATTCTTTTACATCTAATTAAGCTTTCTTTATTGGTCAGCATGTGGTCTACTTTGGAGATAGTTCAGTAAGTTCCATATACTGCTGAAAAGAATATGTATTCTGTTATTTTCAGATGGAACACTCTGTGGATAGCTATTAAATCTATTGTTCAAAGGTTTGGTTTAATTCTGATATTTATTTGTTGATTTTTTTGTCTAGTTGATCTGTTCATGATAGTAGGGCATTAGGGTGCCCCACTACAATTATGTTTGTGTTTATCTGATCTTTTATGTACAGCAGTACCTGTTTTAGGAAGTTGAGTGCAACATTGTTTGGTGCATATATGTTCATAATTGTTACATTGTCCTGTCAGATTGTTCCCTTAACCAAAATGTACAGTCTTTGTCTCTTTTGATCAGTTTTGACTTGAAGTCCATTTTGTCTGGATATAGGATACCTACATCTCTTTTTTTGTTTTTTGTTTTCCTTTTTTTTCAGATTCTTGTTGAATGGAATATTGTTTTCCATCCCTTGGCTTTTATTCTGTGAGTTTTCTTTTGGATTAAATGTATTTCTTGTATCCAACACATTGCTGGATTTTGTTTCTTGATCTCTTCTACCAGTCTCTTTCTTTTGAGTGGGGAATTGAAACTATTCACATTGACAGTTATTACTGAAATGTATTGATTTATTACTGTCGTTGCTCTATTTTCCTGTTCCTGAATCCCTTTCTTTCCTTCCTACTTAACTGCTCACTCTAACTGGCGTACATCTGTTAGACCTTTTGTCACTGTTAGCTTCATTTTTCTGTCTCTAGGATATTCTTGAGAATTTTTTTGACTGTCAGTATGGTGGTCATGAATTTCTTTCTTTTTTTTTTACTGGGAATTGAACTCACAACGTTGGGCTTGTCAGGCGGCACTTGTGCCACTGAGCTATATCCCTGGATGGTCATCAATTATTTTATCATGAACATGCCTATTTCTTGATCAGTTTTAAAGAATAGTTTTGCAAGATATTTCATCCCTTGTATTATGTACAGGTACAAATTGCCTATGGTGAATGTGATCATTATGTGTACCAGTAAAATGTACCAGTAAACTTAATTAATTAAATAAGTAAAAAGATATGTCATCCTGAGTTGGAATTTGGAGGGGATATTTACTCAGTGATCTCCCAGTCTCTAACATTCGTATTGACAAGTCTCCTGTAATTCTAATGGGCTTCCCTTTACAAATGATTTGTTGGTTTTTTCTAACAGCTTTTAAGATTCTGTTTTTGTGTTGTACTTCTGGGATTTTGACTGTGATGTGTTTTGGAAAGGTCCCTTTCTGAGCATGGCTATTTGGAGTTCTATATGCCTCACTTTTCTGCATGTAAAATTATTTAATTCCATTTAATCTTAGATTAGCCTTCTTTGTATCATCTAGGAGCTGTTGGGTCCATTTTTTATGTTCTCTTGTTGTTTTTAAGGTATCTCTCACTAATTGGCTACTGACACTAGCTTTGTCTTCTAGTTCTGAACCTGTTCTGACACTGGTAATTTCTGCTGTTCACAATTTCAATAGAATTTTTAACCTCCTGAATTTCTATTTGGAGCCTTTTTTATAGATTCTAACTCTTTTCTCTCCTGGTTTTGTGTTTTGCATCATTTTGTTTAGCTCTTCTCTTCTTTAGTTAGTGTCTTTAGTTTTTCATCCAATGAGTCACAACTCTGAGTGACAGAAACTGTACAAATTTCAAACCAAACTGCAGTGACCTTTTTGAAACACCAAAAGTCAACCTTTCAGATGCTTACGTTGTTAGCTCCATAATATCATTTATATGATCATTGCTGTTGTTCTTCGGGGCTCAGCCTGCCTTTGCCCCAGCACCTTGTGACATACTTGACAGTTCTATGTCCTTAACTTCTATGCCTGTTTCACCGACCTCTTCTTCTTTACTCTCCTCTTGTACAGTGTTGTAGTTAGGAGTTTTGAGAAGAACAGTGAGAAACAGGACACAGAATTTATATTATTATTTTACAATGGTCACCCAGAGTAAAACACAAGAAAGTGTAGGAAATCTGTCCATAACTCTAAAGACTCAGATATTCAGCCCAGGGCCTGGATCCCATAGCAATGTCCTGCACGAGTTCAGATGAAGACCTAGAGCCCAAGACAATGCCCACCATGAGTCCAACTGGAGGTCTAGAGCCCACGAGAAGGACTCATACCAGTCTGGTCTTGTTTGTTTGTTTGTTTGTTTGTTTTTGGGTTTTTTTTTTTTGTCTTTTTCATTTTTATTCATACCGGGGATTGAATTCATGACCGCCTGCTTGCAAGACAGGTGCTTATGCCGCTGAGCTAAATCCCCAGACCCCACACCAGTCTGTTTTATGGATCCGTGCCAGGAAGGCCCAAAGGTCAGTGATAGAAAGTAAGAGACTATGCCAGCAGGATGAAGGAGCTGTGTTGGTAGATTGAGGGTTCTACGCTGGAGCCAAGAAGTCATGCTCATAATAAAGACCAGGGCTGTCCTGAAAAGCACCACAGCCATCCACAGTGACATGAAGGTCTTAAGCCCCTCCGATGATAAGTACAGTCGAGTACCTGCCAGAAAGGCAGCATAATGAGTGTTCTGGAGATTAAACAGCACACGTCTTCCCCCTCCAGAGCCAGGAAGCGATGCTCCATGTAAGGACCAGAGCTCCCCCACAGTAAACCACAGCCACTCTTACCAAGATCCTGAGCTCCTCTGATGACTATGGTCAAACTCACACTGGGGAAGCTAGTCATGACGAGCTCCTCCAGGAGAACCAATGGCTCAACCAGCAACATTAGAGAAACCCACAACACCTAGCTTCTCCTCCTCATCTCTATTTATGCTGGGAACTTTCCTCAGGTGGAACATCTACACTCAGCACCATGCTAATTTAATTCAGCTGGCATTAAGTTGGCCACTACGTTTTTTTTTCTTTTGTCTTTTTCCTTTTTATGGGTACCGGGGATCGAACTCACGACTGCCTGCTTACAAGGCAGGTGCTTATGCCGCTGAGCTAAATTCCCAGCCCCGACCACCAGTTTTTAATCCATAACATACAGTTAGTATCTGTGTATTTTCTTGAATGTTTGAGATAGCTTCACCTTGAACTTTGAGTTTCTTACTACCCGGTAATTGTTGGCTGAGATAAATCCTCAACCTTGACTTCCTCCAAAACTATGTAGGTACCTGAAGCTGGGCTCTTATAAATACTTGCTTTTGTGGTGACAAACAGGATATTCTAAGATTTCTGGATACTGACTCTAATAACCCCTATAACCTACCAAAGATCCTGGTTGGACATTGCTTTTTGCTCACTCTGACTCTGTTTTGATTTACTGACTGGTTGCTGGGCTTGCAGTGGTTTTTTGTTTTATTTGTTTGTTTTTTGAACCAGGAATCAAACATGAAACTCAGGACCTTGTGCTTGACAGGCAGCTGCTGTGCTGCTGAGCTCCCCCCCCCCCCCCCGCCCCTAGCTGGCCTTGTTGTATGCTGGCTTGTGTGAAGTCTTGTTCATAAACTCTGGCACTTAATCATTACTGTCAGATTCGGTTCCAGACCCTGTCTCAGCCTGGGGCCGTGGCAACTCCTGCTCTGTGGCAGGGAAGGCTTTTGCGGTTTCATGTCCCTTTTATGTGAAGAATATAGAACCACGATGGTGACAGAAAGAGAGTGAGCCTGCCGTCTTCTTTAGACTCACTGATGATTTTGTTTATTTGACCCAATATCTTATCACTTATATTTTCTGTGTGCTTATCAAATGGCACATTGATCCATTTTGTTATCTCCCTTATATCTTTTGAATAATTTGGTTGTACAGTTTTAATTCTTCCTTTCTATGAATCAACTTTAGAGATTTGGGAGTTTTGGGAGGCATTTTGCCGGTATGTATTCTCATGTTTCTGTTTCTCTTTGTTTATCCATTTGTTTGGGTTTTGTTATTTTTTGTTTGTTTTTGGTACCAGGAATCAGGACCTTGTGCTTGCCAGGCAGGTTCGGTGCTGTTGAGTTACGTCCCTGACCTGGGTTTTGTTATTGTTGGTGGTGAGGCTTGTGGGTTGATTGTAATAGAAATCTTTGTTTCTAGTATGGAGATCTTGTTATTTGCCATTTACTTTCCTGTGATGTCCTCTGAGTGTGACTAACTACTGAATTTTGCCAGTGGTCCAGGATCCAACCATTTCCATTATCTTGAGAAGGGATGTGGCAGTGTATCTGACCCTGTACCAGGTTTTCCAGGGATGGGCCATAGTATGGTAAATCACTCCAAGGCTATCCAGTTATTGACATCTCAAAAAAATCAGTTCACAGCAAGAGCTATGTCACCTTCACCACAGTAATAAAGCCAGCATTATGGCATCAAACACAAAGTGAATATTGACAAACCCTCAGGATTTGGACCAGTAAAACCCAACCTTTGTCCCAAGAAGAGGTTTATAATTATAATATAAACATTAGGACAAACTAAATATCAATAACTATTGAGCAACAGGAAATATCTATTGAATGGAACTTTACCTCTACTGTCAGTGACACAGTATTCAAATTAGTGTAACGTTAACTGTATCTAGAGAAGAACTTAGTAGCTCTTCTAGTAATGTGGAGGAAGTGGGGAACAGGCGAATGAAAAAAGCAAAATGTGGAAAATTCATCCCTGAGCTATGAGGTGTCCTGCCGAGGAGTAAAGGGAAACTAGTGTGGTGGAGAGCAGTTGCTGGAAAGAACAGATGAGAAAAAGAAGAAAAAGTATGAACAGAGCAACAACAGGAGCTATAAAAAAGAAGAGAAAAACAGCTGGAAGAAGAAAAGACAAAAGGAACTAACAGATAAGAGAAAAACAAAAACCACAATGCTGTCTCCCCCCAAACAAGCAAAATGACAGTAATACCAAACAGAGCATGGTTTTTAAAGGATCAACACAAAGAAAAATTTCCTGTGCTACCGAATGAGTAGTTTTTTCTGAAGATCTTCATTCTTGGGATGCAGTCAGGCCGGACTTTCTATGCCTCGCTTCAGGGCCTGTGGGAGGTGGAGGTGCCTGGCTGACCCCAGGGGCTCTGCCCTTCAGTTCTCCGGATGGACCGTGGTTACTTCCAGCTCAAGGCAGATAAGGTGCTGTGCTCCTCCAGATCAGCTCGGCGGATTAGTCTTCACCTCGGCTGCTCCATGCCATGCTTCCCGGGACTGAGGCCGCTCCTTTCATAGACGTTTTTAGTCTAAGTTAAAATATTTTAGAAAAATGAAAAGGTGGGGTGACCTGGAGGGGCAGTCACAACTCCCTCATGTCTATGGAGCCAATGTGATCACTTGGGATGGATGGTTCACAGTCTTGTTTGTTTGTTTTATTCCTTTTTATCGGTACCAGGGATCGAACTCACGACCACCAGCTTGCAAGGCAGGCGCTTATGTTGCTGAGCTAAATCCTCAGCCCCCCAGTCTTTTTTTGTACATAGAATGTTTTTATTTCTCCCTATTTGTAGATGACTGTTGCAACTATTATCTTTAACAGCTTCAAAATATTATTTTCCATATCATAAAATATTCCAAAGTGAATTGAATTTGTCACTGGACTGTTAGGTACAGGCACACGTGCGTGCTGACCCTCATCAGTATTCTTGCTTTACCCGAGAAGTCTTCCATCAGCTCAGTGACAGTGACCTGACCGAGTGGTCACAAGAAAACTGTTGCAACAGGGCTTACAGGGGAAAAGATTTAATACAGAGCATATAATTTATAGGATTACTTTATAATATTCACCCAGGGAATGCAAAAGGGCACAGGAAATATTTCACATATTAGAGACCCAAAGAATCCAGCTCAGGCCCTGCATCCCACAGCAGTTTCCTCTACGAGTCCAGTTGGAGGCCCAGAGCCCACAGCAATGTCTCTTGCAAATCTCTATATCAAGGTCCTGCACTGGGAAGGCCCAAAGGTCGTCGGTGGAAGCTAGAAAGTCTGTGCCAGTGGGGTGAAGGAGCTGTGCCAGTGGCTGAAGAATATGCACTGGGATCAGGAAGCAGCTTTCAAGGTAAGGACAGAGCTCCCCTCAAAAGAATCTCTTCCATCCACAGTGACCTCACTAGGTCTCTCAAGCTCCCCGATGATGAGAACAACTGAGTTCATACTAGGAAAACCAGTGTGACAATTTCTCCAGGAGAGCCAACAGCACACCACCTTCCCCTCCAATTCTCCTTTTATGCTGTTGGTAGCAATCCTCGGGTGGGCTCTCCACACTCTGCACATGCTGATTCAGCTGAGCTGGGTGTTCCAAGATGACTATTAGTTCAGGTCATGGTATATGGTCCTGAAAATGTATTTTTCATTTATTAATATTTTTGAGCCCATGCTCTCTCTGTACATGATACAGTGCTCGTGTGATTGAAATAGTCCTATGGAAGATGTAAGTACTTCCAGGGAGAACCTTGTAATAAATTTGAGAAGACTAAATTTACATGAAATATTAGGAAAGGATCATAAGGCAATTAAAAATGAGATACAGTTATGAGCTAACTCGGCTTATTTGTTATGAAATTGGGAATGGTTTTGAGGGTAGTAACATTTAAATCAGAGAGAGAAAGAGG
Organism: Cavia porcellus; assembly: GCF_034190915.1. NCBI lineage: Eukaryota > Metazoa > Chordata > Mammalia > Rodentia > Caviidae > Cavia > Cavia porcellus. Next base: position 35,272,016 of record NW_026947504.1, on the reverse strand, counting down.
GAACGAAGTCCGTGTACTGTGGAAAGAAGGTCATGTGGAGGCGGAAGACGGAAGGGGGAGAGGACAGGGTGCAAAGTCTCCCTGAACAGGGTTGAGCATGCGCGAACCCTCGGCAGACACATTTAATGTTTCATCATGTAATACTGGAAGGGCTGGGTAGAACTTTTAGACTGACAGATAGTGAACAGGAGGACAGGGAGGGGAAGAGCCTGGAAGAACTCTGGGGTTCCAAGAACATTTTTAAGGTAGCTAAGCATTGCCTGATGGGGGCACTGGGGAGATTGCTGGGTTAGGGGTTCAGCCATATGGAGAGGAATAGGCAACTAGAAGCAACCAACTCTGTTAACCAGTTTAGAGGAATGCTGTGGTTCAGGTCCAAAACAGAAATGCAACAGATTGCTGTGCCATGACCCTGAACAAAACTGTATATAGGGAATGGAGAGAGTGATGTTGTGATAATGGTGGATGGATGATAGATAGATGACTGATAGATGGTAGGGATGGGTTACACAATAATAGATTAAATAGCTAGATAGATGGTGGTACAGATGGATGGTAGCTTAGATAGATAAGTAGATTATAGAGACTAACACGTATATCAGTAGATGACAGAGATAGGTAGGTATGTAAGCTGGTGGACAGGCAGGCAGACACAGTTTTGTGTAGTGACCTGGCTTGGACTAGGAAGGTCACAAAAGCCATAGATTTCAGTTCCACCTCTGAGTAAAAATGGGTAACTAGCGGAGTTCTCCACATTTACCCTTCCTTCTTCACCCCCGGCACGCCCGCAGAGCAGGTCAGCTGGCTATGGAATGGAAGACCAGCCCTTTCCTTCCTTCTCCTCGTCCAGGCTCCTCCTAGGCGGCTCCTTGTGGCTGGCAGCAAGGCGGGCAGCAGAAACCCTGGGGATCCCAGACATATTCTGCCCCGTGCTGTCAGCTCCGTGCAGAAAGCTGCCCTGTCTCTCCCTTAACATCCCCAGGGGAGCAATCCATGGTACATCTGCCCCCGTTAAGGAAGTTAGAGCCTTCAGCTTCTCCCTGCTGCTGGAGGGGGATTAAGTCTAATTAGTGGCTTTATAGTAAGTCCATAAATACAAAAATAAAATTCTAGATAAACTAAAACATTGCTCCCAATTATTATCAGAAAAGCACATCATGAGCAGGTTTTCATTCATTTTTAGGTGTAATTTTATTTTTGTATCATATGATAAAAATGTCCTCGTTACACTGGTAGAAGGAGTGGGAATCTGTGTTTCTGTATTTTACCATGACTCCCATGTATTCACATTAGAGAAAAAAATCAATCCCAAGAAGAGACATGTTTTGTTTTTAAACATAAGAGCAAAGCATCAGACACAGTGTGGTTGGCACTGGGGATTTAGCTCAGTGGCACAATGCCTGCCTGGCAAGCGTAAGGTCATGAGTTCCATCACTGGTACAAAAATAAAATAGACACAGCGCAGTGTGATTAAGCAATAAAATGTCTGATATTTGCTCCAAAATATCCAAGAAAAACACAGATGAAAGAAGATGACAGGAGAAGACAGGAAAGGTAGAAACATGATAGTAAAGTGTTGGCCCTTACCATGGCATGTGTCTAGATGTCCCCCAGAGTCTTATGCAGTCATAGGTGAGGTTTTTTCAGAGATAGATGGAGCTAGAGTGTGTGGCTGACTGACTCACAGTGCAGTGCTGGGATTAAGGGTGTGTGATTGCTAAATCAACCCACTGGTTTGTTTGTCCCTGCCCTGATCCTAGTAGCCTACGTAGAGTATAAAAGGGGAGCAGGGAAAGCTGCCAGGGTCCCTTGCTTGCTTGCTATCTTATGCCTGTCATGAACTATTTCTCTTCTGCAATGCCAGCCCCACCTTGGAACCAGCTGATTAGGGGCTGAAACTTCCACAAACAGTGGGCTAAATAGACCCTTTCCACTTTATCATTAGGTGCTGAGTATTTTGTTTCAGCAACAAGAAAAAAGTAAGATAGAATTTGGAGGGCTAGGAGTTTAGTTCAGTGGTGAAAGCACCTGCCTGACAAGCATAAGGTCATGAGTTTGATCCCCAGTACAAAAAAAATGATAGCATTTGGTACCAGAGAAGTAGAGTCATCACTATGACTATACCTGACCATGTGGATCAGTGACTCTTGCGACTTGTGGGAAGGGAAAGAGTTAGAAAAGGTTCATATATGCAGGTGGAAAAAGTAGAGCTGAAATACCTTAAGCTGTACTGCATGAAAGATTCTGGTCAGAGCTCAGAAAATGAGAAGCCTGATTGAAATCCTGCCAATAAAGACCAGCTCAAGAGGTTTCTGCTGGGAAGATGGACCACATTGGCTCTTGGACTATAGGTGATGTGCGTTATACCTTGGCAGAAAGTTTGTATGCATTTTGCTTGTGTCCAAAGACTCTGCCTGAGACTAACATTAAGGGTGGCAGACTAGTTAATCATGTAGAAGACATTTTAAGGCAGTCTAATGTTGAGGCAGTGGTATGGCTGCTGTTGGGAGCTTTAGCCAGATCTGTGTTGGGAATCAAGAGCAAAAGGCCCAGCAGGATGATTTAAAATGTGAGTTTGGCCAGAAAGGAAGCTTCAGTAAAGTCACAGCCTGCAAAGGTGGAACAGAGCAGAAATTGGTTACTGAAAAGACTAGCAAGAAAGAGCCAGGTATTTCAAAGGAAGACACCAGAAAAGATGGCCTGAGGACAACACACAAAATAACAGCACTCCACTCTCAGAGTCCCAGAGCACAATTCCAGAATGCCAGCCTAGGGAAGCTGTTCCTCAGGATTTGGTTGATACGCACTGGACCTCCACAGTCAAGAGAGAAGGAACCTGGCGGCTGCTCCAGCCGACAGCAGACTAAAACCAGTCACCCACACGCTGGTCTGGTGTGCCTGCAGGATACCAGAGTGGCTTCCACTGACATTTTACAGGAAGGCCCTGGAGGCCGGGCAGTGTGCCCTGGAGGGGGCAGTGTGTGAAGCTGTGAGCGTGAAGCCAAAGGTGTGGTGGAGACCCCAAAAGTTCTGGAGAAGCCAGGAACATGGATTGTCAGAGAAAGCCTGTGAGAAGAGAAGCATAGTGGGCCCGAGAGAAAAGCCCCGGGAGCTGCTGCCAGCAGTGGTGCTGTAGGGGCAGAGCTACCCGAACCCTTTGGAGTTTATATCTTGCCACAGATTGCCTTGGATGCTGTACACGGACCTAAGGGACTTGATGTTTGCCCTGTTGGATTTTGGACTTGCTTTGTTCCCTTTCCTTTGTATTCTATGTGTACCTTTTGGATGGAAATGTGTATCTTGTACCATTACATGTTGGAAACATTCAACTTTCTTTTCATTTATACAGGGGCTTGCATTTAAGATTGTGCCTTACATTCCAGAAGAGACTTTGGACTTGGACTTTTCAGCAGTGCTGAAACTGTGAGGACTTTAGCAACTCTTAGAGATGGATTAAATTCCTTTTGCACAAAGGGATGTACGTGAGTCTTGGGGGCCCAGGGGAAGAATGTTAGGGCTTCTGTTTGGATGTTCCCCCAAAGCCTCATGAGCTCATGGATGGGGCTTCTTCAGAGGTGGCTGGATCTAGAGTGTGTGATTGATTCATGGTGCAATCATGGATGTCTGGCATTGTCCTAATCTCAGTAGCCTAGAGAGTGTATAAATGGGGCAGAAAAAGCTGCTAAGGTCTCTCGCTTGCTTGCTTTGCTACCTTCAGCCTGCCATGAACTGTTTCTCCTCTGCAAGCCCTGTCTGCCAGGCCACCCTACCTTGGAGCCAGCCACTTATGGAATGAAACTTCTACATACTGTGAGGTAAATAAACCTTTCCTCCCTTAACTTGTGAGTGTTGGGTATTTTATCTCAACAACAAGAAAAGTAACTAAGACAGAGGTCATATTAAATTGAAAAGCTTATGCATAGGAGAAAACAAAACAAAACAAATAGCGTGAAAAGACAACCTACAGATTGGAAAAAAATAGTCATCAATTCCTCAGACAGAGGACTCATATCTGAAATACATAAAGAACTCAAAGATATTTAGCTCCATCCAAATAAAAGACCGAACTAAATAATAAGCAAGTAAAACAAATAGAGACTTCTCAGAAAAAGAAGAACAGATGGCCAATGAATACCTGAAGAAACACTGAACGTCTCTGGCCATTAGAGAAATTAAAACAACACTGAGATCTTACCCCAGAAAAAATGGATACTAGCAAGAAATCAAATGATAACACATGATATCAAGGCCATAGAGATAGAGACTCTTCCAATTTGTTGGTGGGAATGTTAACTAGTACAACCAATATGGAAATCAATGTAAATTTCCTAAAAAATCTGAAATTCCACTTGATCTAGCTATTTCTCCTCTCAGCATCTTCTTGAAAGAGTTAAAGACCTCATATATAATGACCCACGCATAGCCATGTTTATAGCAGCACAATTCATAATAGCTAAATCTTGGCTTATATGTCTTCCAACAGATGACTGGATAAAGAAAATGTTTTATTTACACATAGTGGAATACTATTCTGCAATAAAGAAAGGTAAAGCTGAGTCACTTTTAGGAAAATGGGTATTAAAAGTGAAAAACTAAGAAGTAGTTAAGTATTAAGATAAACTTGGCCTTAAGCAAAATGGTTAATCATAATTAACAGATGATGATTATGAAGATTTCCTTAGTTTTTGTGTTTTGGGAGGAGTTGCTTTTATGTTTTGAGAACAGGTTGCTGAATTGCCTAAATTCCCCAGGCTGGCTTCAAACTCAAGATCTTTTTGTCTCAACCTCCCAAATGCCAGGGTTCATGGTAACTGCTTTAAGTATTATTTGTCTGTTTCACCTTTTCTCTTGTACTGTGCTTTGCTAATTACATAGGCGTGACCTTTCTGTTTCCTAGGATACTGTGAACAAAACATACCTGTCTAGTTTTCTCTTGCTAAAACTATCAATTACTCCTAAATAATGAAACAGTAAATGTTAATGAGTTTAGATGGTGTGCCCGCATCTAGAGATAACTTCATGAAGTAATAATATGAGTCCTTGGTTTACTTGGCCCCTGGACAACTCTGTTTTCATTCAGCCATCCACTCATTTGGTCGGCTCTGGGTTAATTATGATTTTTAAAAAAGAGGAGGGAAAAAAACCCAGGAAAAAAACACACACAATGTATTGAATGTCTATGGCATGGGACCATTAGATTCCCTAGCCAGTGATTTTGGTGATGACTCAGAAGACACTTTTTCACATTTGTGGATAATTAGTACCCAGAACTGTAGAAAAATCACTGAATGACAGGTTCCTTGACCAAAAGATTTCAGTGGGATAGAAAGCTGTATAACACTAACGTGCGTGAGCCAGATGTGTGACACACACTGCAACACCAGCTTCTCAGCAGGCTGAGCTGGGAGGATCACAAGTTCAAACTCAGCCTGGGCAACTTAGCAACTTAGTGATACCCTGTCTCAAAATAAAAGGTAAAATAGGGTTGGGAATGTAGCTCAGCAGTAGAACATCCCTGGTTTCAATCACCAGTACTGCAAAAAAACAAAACAAACCCAAACAAAGCAAAGTATGAGGGGTGTCAATGAGTCAACAGTGTACCACATAAGGAAACGTGTTTTTGTGCAAAAGCTTAAGTGTCCTTAACCAGGGCCATTCCGTAAACTATTCCCTCAATGTCCCAGGCAGGAAGGTGCTATTGAAGAGACCTAGGATGCAATGAAAGAAGTACAGAAGCTCTGTCATGGTCCCTAGGAATAGAGGGAGGAACAGGGACATGCAGAGTACAAAACCTCAGCACTCAGCTTCAAAAAGCAGCTGGAACGTGGAATAAATCAAAGGATCCTGTCTGGCCAGAAGCGATGGTACAGGCCTTCAGACCCAGCTACTGGGGAGCCCGTGACAGAATGACCGGTCAAACCCAAGAGTTCAGAGCAGGCTGTGCAACACAGCAAGAGGCCACATCAAAAACAAAACCAAAAACCCCACACAGATCGTACAAACAACAACCGCAGTACCAAATCGGCAAAAGAGAAAGTAGCCGGGGTAGATGGAAGCTCTGCCTCACACTGCCCTGCCCCAGGCAGCGATTTCCATCGCAACCTCTTTCCCCTTCTTGCTCAACCAATGCAACTCACAAAAGAAGCCCTAGGCCTTCCCAGTGCTGTTCCCCGGGCCTTAGAAGGAAACTGAGCATCTCACCTGCAGGGAGGCTGATAAGCTGCCCCCTTCCTTCCAGGCCAACTGGAAGGAATTTCCACAGCATGTCATTAGACCAGTGAGCAAAAGGGTAGGGATGAGGAGCCCAGAGAAAAGGGTACACAGGTGTTCTAGGCTCAGGTATTCAATAAAATTTCCAGTGGAGGTATCAGCACGGAAGACAAGGTTATAAAGGAAATCCCGAAACTGGCCGAGAGGATGGGAAGAACAATAGCTTTCTCTTCCTTCCCTCTCTCCTTCTCCTTTTCAGTGGTAGGTATATTGCCTAGGCCTTGAGTTACAAGTGTTTAGATTCTTTGAAATGGGGACATGTCTAGCCATAGCCACAGGCTGACATAAGCAAGACTTTTCAGCCGCTGGACTGTTTGGCTTCTGTTTGGCAAAACTGTAAACGTGCCTGCTTGGTACATCCAGCAGGAGATCTGGGAGGGTATGCTTATTAAACCACGAAGCTCAAACAGTCCCGAGGATATGTGATGCCACCAGAGGGATAATAAGATCACAGGGTTCTTGTAGCCAACTCATGCTGTATACTTTCCCTCAAGTACTTTGCCTCAAGCTGCTTAACCCATGTGGGATGAAAGTCCCAACAGAACCTCAGCCACTGGAAGCTGAGCAGCTCCACGCGCAGGCCACCATCGGAAGACCCACCTTGAGCTCCCTTTGCTCTCTTATACTGACACTGTGCCACTTTCACACAGTCTTGAACATTAAAGCTGCTGGCTGTACCAACAGTGTGCCCCTGAATAATGGCGAGAAAGAAACCACAAAAGAATGTTTGCAGCAGATAACAAGAGAGAGTGTCTGGTTCTGCTAACCAAACAGGAGATGAAATGTTCTTTTGTATGTGAGCAGGAAGCAAGCAGATAGTCACTTCAATAGCTTTTTATACCCACCAGGCGTGTTGAATTTGATCTTTTCCATCAGTACTATCTATAAAACCTCTTTCATGTGTGATTTAGTTAGAAGAGTCCTGTAGCCCATTATGCAAAAGTGTTATCTCTTTCGGGGAGAGGGGTGAGAGTTATACCTTTTCCCTCTGTATTGAAGTTAAAATGAAATCGCAAACAAACCCTCAGAACTATTCCTAGCATTTTTTTTTTTAGTTCTTGATGACAATGTTAATGCAACTCACAAAAAGACCTTGTGAAGAAATTGCTGACTATTATTAAAAGCCTACAACTTTTCAAAAGAACAGTTGGGAATTTGGGAAGGACCAATGCCTTTTGCATCATGGATCCATCCCCCATAAACCAGATTTGGCTATGGCTCAATTAACCTTAAATAACTGAGCGATACATTCACACAGTTGGTTAGCATCTTAGAGTACTATAAAGATCCTTTCAAATTGTCCATCAAATGCCTATTCTGGCTTCACAAATTCGATGTAGATTCATTTCCGGCAGTGGGCTTGGGAAGTGTTTCTGTGTTCAAAAAATAGCATTAAGGAAATAAAAAAGCATTAAGATGAACTTTTGCAGATTGTATTATGGACCATTTTCCCAGACTTATCTGAGGGAAAATGTGTCTCTCCTAAGAAGCCCTCGGTTTTTCCTTATAGATGGTCTGCCTGCACCTACACTCTTGGTGACATCCACACCTCTCTAGTACTGAGCTGGTCCTGCATTATCAGGGCCTCTTTTTTGTCAGCCTCTGCATCAGATCCTGAGCCCCGTGCAAGCAATGGTGGTCTTTCTTCTGGGGTCCCTCTGCCCGAGCTGCAGAAGGGCAATGCTGCTATCAACACCTTGGGAGTAACACGCAGCTGGGAGGTGAACCACAGGGCTCTGTGGGTGTGTATCGGGCTTTTCCTGGCTGAGGACCAGTTGGGAGAAGAATCAGCTGTGGTCTCCCAGCTGTGGTTTGAGCGGAATGAGGCATGATGGAAGCAAAGCACAGGAGCCAGGGAGAGAAGCAAGGGGCACTGAGAAACACAAAGGGCCGGTCAGACCCAAAGGTGACCCTTAACTCCACGGAGTTTTGCTTTTCTTCAGAATCACGAGGTGGGGGAGGGACCCTGTGTGGATCACATGCTAAAGCCCTGTCTCCATGCATTGCCTGTGGGGAGCTGCGGGTGGCCACCTCTGAGGCACAGAAATGTGGCAATTTCAGGTTGCCCAATCTTCCCAGGTGGGGAGGGAGTCCAGTCCTTCAGGAAGAGTCACTGGCCCGTTTAGGAGCCATCACAACCCCTTTCTTTTATCACAGCCATCTGCCAGGTTTTCAAACTTGCAGTATTTTATTGGGACAAGACTGGGCTGCTCCATGGATGGAGACATAATTAAGAGACAAACAAGGTGGAATTCGTGTCATTACGAATAATCTACTATCCCAAATTAGCTTCTGGTTTTGTTCCAAAAGTTGCAGAACTGCTCATCTTGTTAGCAAGCAATCACCAGAAAGTTAGGAAATTAAAGTTCAAGTGCATAAGTTTTGCAGGGGCAGTTTCACGCCTCAACTTTTTAAAGGTATCATGGTGTTATTCCTTGTTTTGTTCTAGGAAGCACTGGGTTGAGGAAATGACCTGGGCGGGTGCATCAGTACAGCCGAAAAAGTCACAGACGCCCTCCCCTGGGATCTGAGCCGGGTCTGCAGTCTTCCCCAAGGTGCCAGGCAAGCGTCCGGTCCCCTCGGACTGTCCTGGTCCAGCGCTCCCTGCGCGTTGGGTCTCTGGCGCCTTCCTAGACGTCTCAGGACAGTCTGGCGGGGTCAGGGGCGGAGGGACAGCGCAGGAAGAGCAGGGAAGGGGAGCGGACCCGACTGCGCCTTGCTCTTCGGTGCCAAGGACACCGTCGCGGAGGCGCGGCCAACTTCCTTTGGATCTGACTTCCCACCCCGGGGGCCGGGCGGTGGAGCTCCAGCCCTGTCCCCTCTCTAGTTTCGGGCGGACCCCAGAGCTGAGTAAGCCGGGCGGAGGGAGCCTGGAAGGATTTCCTGAGCCTGGGGGCCGGAGGGCGCGCAGCGAGGACCCTGAACCTGTCAGGGCCGGGCTGCTGGCTCCCGCACAGCCCCCGCCCCCCAACCGGCACAGCCCGCATCCAGCCCCGCTGCAGAGCCGCAGGGAAGCGAACCCGGGAGAAACAAGAGGGTAGGTGGGTAGGCGGATGAGGGGTGGGGGACCCCCTGACGTCACTGGAAGGAGGTGCCGGAGTAGGAAGTGGGCTGGGGAAGGGCTTTAAATCGCCCCCGCCCTCGGCTCCTCTGCACCAGGGTCCGCGGGAGGCTGGAGAGATCCAGGCGGACGCTCTTGGCGGCTCCTCCCAGCGGCGGCGGCTCGGAGCGGGCTCCGGGGCTGGAGCGCAGCGGCCAGCGGGCGCTGGGCGGCGAGGATTACCCGGGGAAGCGTTGCCTCCTGGCTGGAGCCTCGGAGAGGAGCTCTCGGGGTGCAGAGCGGGAGCGCAAGAGGACTGCCGGCTCGTCGACCGGAGGGAGCGCGGGGACCGGGCGAGCAGGCCGCGTCGCGCTCACCATGGTCCGCTGCTGGGACACCGGCGTCCTGCTGTGCGCGCTGCTGGGCTGCCTGCTTCTCCCAGGTGAGGCGGGGCTGGCGGGGCTGCCGAGCGCGGAGACTGTGGGCCGGGGCCGGGCCGGGGCCAGGTGCACGCGGGACGGGGAGGCTGCCCCCTGGGGAGGCGAGCTCCGGCGGGAACCGGGGACCCTCGTCGCAGCGGGCACGCGGGGGCCACGGCGCCCTGTCTCCGCGGGGGCGCCTCGGAGCGGCTGGCCGGGACCCGCAGGCATCACCATCCAACCCGGCGGTGGCTCCGCGCCCCAGGTCGGAGCTGGGGCTGCCCCGTTGGGTCGCAGCCCGGGTCCCCTGCCAAGCTCCCGGGAGGAGTCTCCCCGCGGAAGCTCCGGGCGCGAGGAGCACCGCTCACGCGGTCCTTCCTGCCACCCAGAGCCAGCTTCCCGGCGGCCTGGAGCGCGTCCCGGGGACCCTTCGGAGCCCAGAGCCGCGGCTCCTGGACGCCCGCAAGGCTGCCGGGACCTGGGCGACCCTGGCACAAGCCTCGCGCCCCGAGGGGGAAGGAGGAGAACAGTGTGGAGCGGGTCGCGCGCTCGCAGGACACTGGGGCCGCGGGACACGCGTGCGGCCAGCGCGCCGGACTTCTCGCCCGTGGCTCGGCTACGCCCTCCGCCCCGCTGCGCGCACGCACCGGGTGGGGCTGCGTGGGTGCGGGCCGGCTCAGGTCGCCGGCACGCGTGACCCTGCGCTGCCCGGGCAGCAGAGGGCCCACATACCGTTAAATGCGGGAATTGCAAGCCTGACCTGTAAATTCTGAGCCAAGAAAAAGGACAGTTTGGACCAAAAGCTACTGATGGAGGAAGCCTGAAGGTTTCTCGGCTGCCTGAGTCAGCACAGCCCTCGCCAGGCGGGCGTTTGAAGGCCGGCGGTGGAGCGCTGGGGCCGGAGGTTTTAGGAACAGTTGGCACGGAGACCGTCGCCATCCAGGGGTCCAAGCCGAGGGACTTGGGGGCTCGGACTCGCCGCCTGTGCGAAGCGGGGCCGAGACGCCGGACCCTGTGGTTCGGTCCTCTAGTACACAGAGAACCACAATTCTCAGCATCCTTCTTTTTAAGGGGAAAAGTAAAAATAATTGAAATACAGGAACGAAAGGTAAATCAATTGTAGTGATTCCCAGGAAGGATAGTCGATAAGGTTAAACCCATTATTTAAAATAAATAAAATTTACTAAGCCCGAAAGGCTGTAACAAATATTTTTTTTTTCATAGTGGGAAAACTAATCAGATCGTCAGTTTTTAAATAACAGGAGCTAAATTGCAATTAGATCGGTAAAACGCATAGACACCGAGGCAGGTTTGAACTCCTGCTTTCTGAAAACTCATAGGTTGGGAAAGGTACAGACTGTTAAATACTCATTTTTATTTTGCAAACACATTTTTTGTTTTGAAAAGCTGCTTATGTTAAAATATGATTGCCTAGCGAATTAAACACAAACACTTCACCGGTCTGGTATAGAAAGATAAACCTAGGTAAATTTCTTTTGAACCAACAAAAAAAATATGGTGGGAGAAAGCGCATGTTACTGGTTTTTGTTTTGTTTTGTTTTGTTTTTTGCTTCACATGCATTTTTCATTTTTATTTCAAAGACGTGGTGTAGTATAGCGAAGTGCAGTTTTGTCTGAGTTGAGCGTCTTGGCTTGAGAGCTTTACGGGGTCGTGCATAGGATCTTCTGGTGATTTTTCTTGGATTAGAACTTATTTAATGGGGCAGGAATCTGGGCGTCCTTTCAAGCTTGTAAAATGTTTTCACAAGTGTTGCGGGAGGAAGGTGCAGACCTTTTACCTGCGTTTGGAGACGTTTTATCCGCCGGCTGGCGCGCAGGTTGTAGCTGCCTCTGCAGCGCGGCTGCCCGGCTGGCTTGCAAACCTCGCGCCGCCAATGGGCTGCTGCTTCCTAAACCTGTCTGGGTTTTTCGGCCTACTTTGGGGGTGGGAGCTGCATTTCTCCCAGAAAGAGGCCCCCCCTTCTACCCTCTGAGCTTATCGGAGTCAGCTTGCACCTCTGTAGAGCCCGGAGCTGTCTCTCTGCAGATGCCGCAATTTTGAGTATTTATCAGTTATCAATATTGTGTGTGTGTGTGTGTGTGTGTGTGTGTGTGTGTGTGTGTGTGTGTGTGTCTGGGTGTGTGCGTGCGCGCAGGCAGGCATTCAGTAACATAAAGAGGTCCTGTATTTTGCTTCTAAGGAGTATTTACTTTCTTCCAAAGCTGTGGGGGGAAGGAGGCAAAAAAATGTGCCCCCAGTTCAGATACTTTCACGTCCTTTTGTGTGGGATCTTTCTCTGTAGGAAATGTAGCAGTCTTTTTTCCTTGCTTTAAACCTCTTACCGCACCATGCCTTTGAGCATAGCCGCAGAACTCCCCCTTTTCTTGAGTTCTCCAGCAGCTGACATTTGCAATTCACTGTAACTAATTTCCTATAACTTGGTGTCCACAATAACATGAGGTTCATTCAGAAAGTAGGTGAAAATAATACCTATTTCTAAGTTGAATGTGACGCAACTCTCAAATTTTATTTCACATCATAGCGTTTTTGTTTTTGTCAAGGTTTCTGACAAAACCTTCCCCCACCAAACTGCATGTTTTCATCATTTAGGGCCCAGGCGGTCTGCGTAATTTTCCAGCTGATGGGTCATGTTGCTGATAAACCAGGCAACCACCTACTCTAGTTCCTCAAATAGTCTTACTTTATTTTTGAGTAAGGTACTTGGTTAGCTTTTCTTTCCCGGATGAAAACGCTCTTAACAGGAAGTGTAGTAATCACCAAGTGGGGTTTTTTTGTTTTCATATATAAAATGCAAAAAATAAGGTACACGGTTGATTTCTAAGGCTGTTTTCTGACTCTAAAATTAAGTAAATGATTCCAAGAAACAGGCTGAAGTCACCCTTCTTCCTTCCTCCCCTCCTTCTCCTTCCTCGCTGTCTTTCTCGTATTTATATTTGCACACAGAAGCTGTGCTCAAGCAAAGGATGCTGCAGCCGGTAGGGTGAAGTGGGTCTCTATTACCAACAGTAACCACTGTCCTTTCTTTTTCTCAAGTACATTAGTATATACCTAACCGCCCAGTTGGTCTTTATAAACTGCATTTTGAAAAAAGCAATGCACTGATGGAGTAAATCATTATCTTGAGCTTCTCATCAGCAGACTGTGCCACTACATGATGGCTGCTTTAAGTCTTAAAGGTACCAGTTATCTAAAACCCTGCAGGTTTCTTTATTATAAGAGTTCCAACTTTCAACAGGGCAGTTAAAACCTCTAATTTAAAAAGTGAACCTATTTTTATGTGACTCTTAAAAAATCAAATAATTGCTTTACTTTTAGTAAAAACTATTGGGATGTTTTAAAATCTATTTTGAATTATATAATATAAAAATTGAACCCGGCATGGTGGCACACACCTACACACACAGCACTGTGGAGGCTGAAGCAGGAGGTTTGCCACCAGCCTGGGCTACCCAGTGAGGTCAGGGCTAGTTGGAGCTATATAGTGAGACCCTGTGTTCAGAAAAAAATTGAAAATATGTTGCAAAAATGGGTGTATATGGACCAGAAAAAATAACTGCCTTAAGGAAGAGTATTCAAGGTATTATCATCCACACAGCAAAGTTATGTTTACCCTGTCTTCCCAGGTCAGCAAGAACAAAAAGCAGTGTAAGTAGCTTTCAATTGAGAGAGCCAGAGGGCAAGAAGCTATCTTGGTGCTAAGGTGTTAAGTGCAAAGTCTGCCATTGGTAGTAAAGAACAGGCATACAGGATACTTAGGCTCAGCTGCATGATTAAGGCTATGTTGGGTGATATCAGAAAATGTCATTTTTCGGTGCATTTTTCATTCTGGAAAGGGGAAGAAAGACATTTGACATGACACCAGGCTCTGTTTCTTTGAAAGTAAAAATATTTTTATGAATGTTGAAAACCACAAAAATACTGGTTGCATTGAGATTAAATGACTTAATCGAACAGAACAGCCCAGCGCTTTGCATTGGTTTTACTGTACTGGAAAGGCTTGCAAGGATGACCAGATCTCCTTCCGGATACCTTCAGGAGGCCACTGAGTCCTCACACATTTCAGTGCATGCTGCTGGTCAAATTGCTGTCTTTTGTACCAAATTGAAGGAAGGGAAGGAAGAGAGAGGAATGGATTTCTGCGGGAGAGCTTGAAAGGAAAGGCTCTGGTTTAGCACACGGGGCTGCAGTGGGGTTCATTAAGGAAATGGTTCCGTTGAGTCTGCTGAAGATAGTGGACTTAATTTCCTGCATTGCTGCTGGGGCGGATGCAGGGGGATGTCAAGAATTCCTGGGGATTTCCCACCAGTCTTGCTAAACCTAGATGCCTAGATGATGCTGGTCTCTGGTCCTTTCCTTGATTCTGAGCATTTTGATCTTGTCTCACCAACACGTTCGCTGAGAGAGCCAGATGGGACCTGACTGATCCTTCTGCTCACTTCAGAGGTGAGGAAACTGGTGAAGTTTAATGATCCCCGCTCTCCAACCCCAAGGTCACGGACCCAGGATGGGAACCTGACATCCATCATATGTTTCTTATTCATTTGTATGGTGCCTCTCTACCCCAGAGTGGAGGTGATCAAATGTTTACTGAATAATACTTCAGTGCTAAAACTTCTAGATAACAGCATCTTATTTATTTTTAAAACATGTGTGTTTGGTACTCGGGATGAACTTAGGGTAGCCTGTATTCTAGGCAAGCACTTGACCACTGAGCCCCACACTTAGCCCCAGCATCTTTTCAAACCTGAAATTGTCTTCTATTTGCTGAAAGCCCACAGGGTTTTAAATTAAGAATAATCAAAAAGGATGGCTACTTAATGGTTCACTGAGACATTTTGTGAGAAGGTACGTTTTCCTTGTGAGTGCTTGGAATCCCTCTTTTGAGCAGCTGTGGCTTGTAGCAGCTGGGGTTTACAGTCCTAGCTTCATCTCTTATCGTGTCCCTCTATGTACAGATAGCCAGCCTCTTCCCCCCGTCAGAGAAATGATTCTCCCTCCTTCGGGTGACCTGCCTTTGCTTACGTGGTCATGCTGTCCAGCTGTCTACGTGAACCCTACTCTCTCTCTCTGCATCTACTCCTTCATTACCTGCCAAACCCAGCAGTCAACTCCAAAGCTCCTCCCAGAACCTGGACAGAGCAGGTGATTTCCTCTGCTTCTGCACCCTCTGCATGCACATCATTTCTCACCTCACATTGGCAATGTTGCATTTCTCTGTATTACCTGTTGAGACAGAAACCAGGCCTTAGCTGTTCTCAGATGCCTTGTTCTTACCCTAATGCCTGGCACTCGGGGTCTCAGTAAGTGTTGGAATGAATGAATGAATATACGTACAGCAATAGTATCATCTCACAGAAGTCTGTTGGATGTCTCGGATGCATGCTCGCTCCCGTATATTACTGGGCTCCTGCTGGTTCACTTGGCATTGTTTACAGGGAACTGTGACTGTTCTCAGGAGGTGTTTGTCCTTTCAGCAAGTGACTAAGTTGCAGGAAGACAGCTATGCCATCTTCTGGTATTGGAGCATAATGGTTGGTTGGGGCCCTTCTCTGTCATCAAAGCCAGCACCTCATTCTCTACTTTGAACAGAACAGTAGGATGCTATTGTTGAGAATCATTAATTGCACAGTTCAGAATGGCTAGTAGAGAGGAGTTTCCATGTTTCCAATACAAAGAAATGGTAAATGTCTGATGTGGCCTAGAACCCTAATCTGATCCTCCCACATTGTTTACATGTATTGAAATATCACATGAAGCCTATAAGTACATGCAAGTATTTATGTATTTAAATTATAATTTAAAATTATTTAAATTAAATTATTATTTAAAAATTTAAATGTAAAGGAGGAATCAGAAAGTAATTGATCATAAATAAAAGTCCTGTTAAATCTGAATCCCAAGGTTTGGCCCTAACATGTGCCATCCCTAACCTCTCTACCCCAGCCTGGCACCTTCTGACAACAGATTCCAAAATGTGCCTCTTAGTTGGAGGCCTTGCTCAGACATCAAGTTCTCCTGGCACCAGAGAGGCCCAAGTTTTGATCCTCACTCCCCACTGCAAAAACACCCACCAAAAACCCCATGCTTCTCCAAGTATGGCACTTGGTCCAACACCATAACCATTGTCCAGGAATTTAGTGCATCAGAATTCTTACCATTTTATTAAAAGTCCCAGGTGTTTTGTTTGTGCATTAAAAATAGAAGCGCTGATTTTATCAAAGGATAGAGAGATGGTTCTGTGTCCCTTCCTCTTCATCAATGTCCTGATGATAACCTTTGACCCATGTGACTGAGGGACTAGACCAGGGCCAGCTATAAACCGCTTCCCTTTCCCATGATGGTCTTCGACTCCCGTCTTCTGCTGAAACACCTGTGTCCTCCTTGCAGGCTCTTTCTGCAAAGTCTTCACTGAGCTTGGACTTGCAATCAAAGTCAGCAAGTTGTGTTTTTGATGAACACTATGGTTAACTGAATCATAGGTGGCAAAATCAAGGTTTCGGAGACTATGAACTGAGTGGAAAGTAGCACAGTGACATTAAATAGATGGCTGGAAGCCAGTGGTACTATGTGTTCTTTCCAGAATTTCCAGCTGTCAGAATGCACCACCGGTTTCTCATCGAGCAGCGCAGTGGCTGACATACATCTCATGTCCTTGGTCTCCCTCATCCATGCTGCACATCTTGGTGTCTTTTTGAAGATTATCTCCATGCTTGCAGGCACTTTTTCCCACCTTGGTCTTCTGTCCTTCTTAATGGCTGGGTGTCAGTGGGATTCCCTGCAAACCACAGATCCACCCATGTGGTCTACAGAAGCAAGGCTACAGCAATTAGCAGATTCTTTTGTTAAAAGAAGCCTAAAGTGAGCCTAGTATAAATGAAAAGCCTCGGTCCTTATTATACACAAATATAAAACCACTTAAACTCAAGGCCACATTTAGCCAAACCATAATGAACATTCAGCCTGCCAAGGGATTTCTGTGAAATCCTCAGTCTCTCTAGGGCTGTGGTCCCCAGTGGGGTTCTCCATTAGAACTAAAAAACCCCTTGCCCCGACCACACTCACCAGTTTAATCACAGTAGGGAGCCTGGTATGGCTAAAGAACTTAACCATTCCAGTGGGCAGCTGAGGTTAAGAATCTTAAATTCCGGGGCTGGGGATTTAGCTCAGTGGCATAAGCGCCTGCCTTGCAAGCAGGCAGTCATGAGTTCGATCCCTGGTACCGATAAAAACAAAAAAGACAAAAAAAAAAAAAAAAGAATCTTAAATTCCACCGCATACCTGGAAGGCAAACTTAACTACAAATTGGGGAACCGTACTCCAGTGTCTGCTTTAGTTGGTCTGGGATGCGGCCAACAGTTGACAGCCTTAATGAGCTCCCAGGTGATGCTGATGTACCAATCTCAAGACCACACTTGAGGAATCCCAAGCCTGGTGCTAGTTTGAACCTTGGCCACCTGGGAGGCACTTGTCCAGAGCCAATCTGTAAAAGGCATTAAATCATCACTAGACCTAGGACAGAGTAGGAGAAACTGTTTATGAGGATTGCTGTCAGGAAAAATACTGGTCAAATGTTCAGAAGGAGGAAGCAAGTTTGGGGTATGCAGCCAAACTTAAATGCCCTCTGAGGAGAGGGGTCTATTCTGTGGGTGGGGGTGAGTGAGCCCTGAAAGGTGGGTTAATGTGATAGAGTGAACCCTTCTCGGGGGCTTGATTCTGTGTAGCATTCAGCCTTTCCTTTAGTTGAGTGTTGGCTGGTGTCACACCAGGTTGGGGGGTGTCCTGGGCACCCACAGACCTACAAGTATAGCCAGAAGCCTTATGATGCTTTGAGTCTTGAATGAACCTCTGTATCTGTATCTCCTTTGTTGGAATCAGCACCTCTGCCGGACTTCAGTATGATGGTGTGTCCTGGCCATGGCTCTGTCTTTATCGTCCAGAAAGCTCACTGCCAGCTGGAGGCAGACCATCACAGGAAACTGTGGTGCTGGGACTCTTCTTTGCAAAACACTGAGAATCCAAGCAGCTTCCCCTTCCCTGAGTACTGAGGACCACGTCCAGGGCATTTAATGCCCAATTTTGTGGGCTGCATTTTGGCACTTTATTTTCAAACACAGAAGGAGCATATGCCCAGAACACCATTTAAACACTACTTTTTTGGGCTGAAACTCTAGGTATATCTGTTTTCTATTGCTAAATCATAAGCTGTCCCAAAATATAGTGGCCCAAAACAACAGTTTGTTCATGATGTTCTCCTGGTCGGAGGTTTGGACCTGTTGCTTGGCTCCAGCTGTGCCAGTCTGACTGGGACTTTGGGGCTGGGCCTTACACTCTAGCTGGTCCTTCCTCCTGCTGCCATCTCACTGAGGCTTGCTTACTGGAGGCCTGGGGCTCCTGCAGCACATTGCTGGGGCCTTCAGGGTGCTTGGAGGTCCTGAAGGGATTGGAACTCCTGTACCATATGCCACATTCTGTTGGTTCAGGCAGGTCCCAGCCCAGCTTGCAGGGCTGAGGAGGCAGCCTCCTGTCTTGATGGGGTGGGGAGCTCCTCACCTTGTGCTAATGTTTCCCAATCTGCTGTACCTCTTCAGCTCTTCAGCCTGGCTGTCAGGTTGGATGATGGCCAAGAACGTCTCAGTAGCTAGTAAATAATAAACACTGACTAATGCATGGCCCTGCTAAATAGTATCCAAGAATGAAATCACCAGCAGAGCTTCCCTTCACAAATCTTTTATTTAGGGGGCACAGACCACAGTTAACCTGATGTGCCAGGTTTGCACTTGGTCTCTTCCCACCACCCTACCCCCAGCAGGACTGGTCAGCAGACCCCAGAGTCTTGGCTAGGCAGTTCCTCAGCTTCTTTGGGTTTATTTAAGGTGTCTCTGAGTCCTTCTTCTTGGAGGATGTGGTAAGACTGTAGCAAGAAAGATGCTTTGGGGAAGGGAAAAAGGAACAGAACCTGCGACGACTGTTGGTGCTTGGATATACATATATTACTTTGCTCGGTCCTCAGAGGGAGCTGTGGCACTTGGAACTGTGAGGGAAGTGATATGTAGGTAAATTAAATATTGCCCTAAAATCACAGAAGTGGTTGAAATCTGGAGTTACTTGAGTCCGATCCCATCAGATTCTAAACCTATCTCCTTACCCACATTACAGTCTAATGGAAAAGCAGAGAAGGAAGAATTTTGGGCAGGGAGGGAGTGTCAGTCTTTCCCTCTCTCAAAACCAGTCTATCCGTAGAATTTCGCCCTTCCCAAAGAATGTGAGAAGCTACTGCTACTTAAGCTTGAAGTGACATCAGCAGATTCCACTGTGGAGTGTTGCAGAGACTGTTAAAATACCCATTAGAACAGAAATTTAAACCTGTGAGTTTTCTTAAAGGTATTCAGAACTGTCCAGGAAAAAGTCAGAAGTGGGTGCCAAAAGCCAGTAAGAACACGATTTCATGCGGGCTCCAAGCTGATCTTCTGGATCTTCTGGTTTAAACTCAGTTTAGGTTACAGGGGGCACATTATAAGGCAAGCATTTGCTATTAGAAAAGTTGCTGGCAGGCAAGTCCTTAGCAGAAGCCTGGACCCCTCTCACAGGTAGTTTCCAGGAACCAAATATCCGCACCTGCAGCTTCCAAGATTGGGGGCTCCTCAGGGGCAAAACCTGAGTACCGGAGGGGAGGCCCAGGAAGGTAGATACTCAGGAATTAGAGGGAAGGGCAGATGCTCACTCTGCCCTGGGAAGGAGAAGGAATGCAAGTACTGAGCCTCAGGAAGCACACTGTCCTTTCCGTGTTGTCTTGTGCAAGCCTCTTTGTAACAACCCATGACTCTCCCTCCGGGAGCCACACACTTGGGGAGCAGCACAATTTATTTTACTTTTTTTTAATTTTTAAAGAGGAAAAAAACAGAAAAATAAAAGAAGTGAACAATCAAAAAATAGCAACAGAAGCAAAATGATAACAGCTACAACAAAAAACAATAGCAATATAGGATTTAAAAACAAGATGATAGGAATTTAATAGTGGTTGTTATATTGCATAGTGTTATCTTCAAAATAGTTGCTCAGATTACCAGATATAGACAAGCAAGATTGATCAAACAGTATAATTTCTCTTTGAGCAGTTTCTTTCCCTTTTACTGTGTCTGTTGTAATTTATTTACTCTTTCAGTTTCTAGTGAGACAATATGATGCTTACACATGCAGTCTGATTTATTTCACTTATGAGTATGGTTTCCATTTATCTCTAAAAGCCTTGAGTTTCTCATTCTTAATGGCTGAGTAGTACTCCATTGTATAAAAATACCACATCTTTTTTATCCATTCCTCAGTTGATGGGCATTTGGATTGCTTCCAAGATTTAGCTATTAAAAATTTAATATAATGTTTCTATATTGCATGCACATATATCACTGTGGTTTGATGCCTTCATTTTTTCTGAAGGGGAATAGCTGGGTCGCATGGAACCTCTAATCTTAGGGGTTTTTTTGAGGAATCTACATACTGATTTCTACAGTGGTTGCACCAGTCTATATGCCCATCAACAATGGAGAAGAGTTTCTTTTTTCTCACAGCCTCTCCAGCATTTGTTATTGGTTAATTTGTTGATGTTGGCCATTCTTTCTGAAGTGAGATGATATTTCAGTGCTGTTTTTAATTTGCATTTCTCAAATGACCAATGGTGTTGAACATTATTTCATGTATTTATTTGCCATTTGTATTTCTTCATCTGAGAATTGTGTATTCATCTCGGATGCCCACTTTTGTATTGGGTGTTTGAAGTTGGGGGGTCCGATTTTTTTTTCAATTCTTATATGTTCTAGATAAAAGTCTTTTGAGGCAAATTTTTTCCCTATCTGAGGGTTTTCTTTTCACTCTATTGGTGATTTCTTTCCATATACAAAAACCTTTTAATAAGATGAGGTCCCAGTTGTTGATTCTTTGAAGTATTTCCTGTGCAGTTTGGTTTTTGTTTATGAACTCTTTGCCTACCCCTATGTCCTTGAGATTTGTCCCTGCTTTGCCTTCCAGTATGTTTAGTGTTTCTGTCTTAATATATAGATATTTGATCCATTTTGACTTAAGTTTAATGCATGATGTCAGACATGGGTCTAGTTTTAAGTCTTCAGCTTGTGGAAAGTCAGTTTTTCCAGCACCATTTATGAAAGAGGCTGTCTTTCTTCCAGTGAACATGTTTGGCTGCTTTGTCAAAGATAAGGTGGCTCAGTGTGTTTGTAGTTGTGTCTGTATCTTCTGTTCTGTTCCATTGATCCTCAGGTCTGGTTTTTTTGCCAGTACCGTGCTGGTATTTTTATAGCAGCTTGGAACAGCAGAATTTAAAAATAAATTTTCTTGAACTCAAGATCAGTGCTCTTTCTACCAACATTTATCTAAGACAGCATAAATGAAAAAATGTAGGAATGAAATGAAAGGCAAATCATTTTCAGGGTTTAGAATTAAAAAGCTAATATATTTGTGAGCAAAACAAAACAATACCGCAGTTCAAGGGTCCTCCTCTAGAGGAAGTTGGTTTGCAGTCTGGGATGGCCCCACCACAGGCTTTGATCTCTGTGTGACTGACAATCCTTGTGCAGTTAGCAGAACGGGAAGTGTGTGTGTGCATGTGTGTGTGCATGTGCGTGCACCCGTGCAAATGCTGGAGATGCACCCAGGGCCTTGGGTCTGTTAGGCAGGTTCTATACTTTCAACCCTGAGCTACATCCTCAGCTCAGGCCCCTTTTCTATGACTCTAGTCTCTCCTTGAACTTTTTCATCCTAGATCATTCTTGCAGATACTCAGACCTGCAAAAAATCAAGAATGAGAAAATATCTTACTTCTTCATTGAGGTGTTCCTTGGAGAAAAACAGTTTTCCACACCAGAGGATGATCCTGCTTGGAAGAATCTGAGAAAAATCCTATCCTGCCACCTATTGAGGACTTTTCTCTTTGCTGTAGGGAAATAACTGGAAAGTGTAGCCAAGGGTGTTTATATGCCTTAACACTGTAAGGAGTGGTGACACGAATCCCATTTTATTTTTAAGACTGTTTTCTTTTCTAAATTGGCAGAAAGGAACCAAAATATATGTAAACAGCGAATAGGCAGGGATGTATTAGGACTGCAAACAGACTGTGGAAAAAGGCAGTACAAACTCTTGCTACAGCGTTTCATCTATGATTAATGGTATTGTTTTCTTTTTTGGGAAACATTGTTTAAATCTCCTTTCTCACTTAATGTCTCCTGCTGGACTGCATTATTGTTCTCCGAAAATTTTTATAGCTGCAGAATCTTCTCCATAGGGAATTCTGCTAGAATTAAAAGGAAAAAAAGCTTGGAAACTGAGTATTTGTATAGCTGTAGAATAGATTTTTGATACCTGTAACTTCTTGTGGCCTGGGAATATTTGTCCACATTGTTGATGTACAAGTTAAAAGCCATCCACCACACCCCATCCTGCTGTCTGTCCTCAGAGGTGGTAAATGAAAACTGGCCTGTGCAAAGGCCAGTTTTTTTAATTGACCACATAAAGTCACTTAGAAGACAATGGAGAAGGGTTAGAAACCTACTAGAAATGCTGTATTTTTCAGAAATTTAAAAAAAATTTTCACTTTAGCCTGTTTACGTGGACAAACTTAGTGATTCTATACCCAGATACATCCTTTGAAGGAGTAGTAAAAATCTAAAATGTAAAACTGAAATTTTTGTTTTCAATGTGTTTTACCAACTGAAGGACTTGGGACTGCCATCTGGAAAACTCCCTACCCATTTTGAGAGACTGGTCAATTACACACTTAGTAGAAGAGCTGTAGAAAATATATTTTCTTATTATTTGGAATGCTGTGTTTTCTCCCATGAATTCCTGACAAAAAAACTTGGATCATATCAAATTTGATTCTTCTAATGCCAATTTCAGAGCTCGTCATCATTGTACATGTAAGTCTTACTTCTAACTTGAGTTCAAGAGTGCAGAGGAAGACTATTTTAGGACGTTTTAATGTCCTACTTAGAAAGTGGTTCAGGGCTTATCACCAAGTATACCATTATGATTCATTTATGAATACAACTATGATCCTATTCACTGTGCTGCATCTTTACCACTGAATAAGTGTTCTTATTTTGTAAATTTGACTTAGATTGTTACCCCAGGGACTGGGTTCCATGGAGATTCTTTCCCGGTCCTTGGTATCCTGAGCAAAGAACTGGACAAGACACACAGAAAAGGCAACCAAAGTGTACATTATTAAAGACAGAAACAAGGTGTTCTGCAGGGCAAAGGCGGGCCAGGAAACAGACTCACAGTTGCCTAAGGTCTTTTATATGTAAATTTCTGAATTTTGCCTCCCCCTCATGCAAATAAAGACATGAGGACAGTCACCTATCAAAAACTCACTGGTTCCTGCCAGATTTAAACCGTCCTACGGAAAGACTTACTTGGCTTCCTAACAGATATAAACAAAGGACTAAAATCATACTTTTCTGATTGGCCCCCAAACGACCAGATGCAAATGTGGCACTGAAAACATTTCTTTCTGACTGATTTTGCATACAATGCTTAGAAGACATTTTGAGTCTTATATTCTGTGCATGTCTCTGGGCTTTTATGATTTTAGACACAATCTACTCAGTTAATTGTCAGTTTACCCCAGTCATAATCTCCTACCTCAAAATGAATCACTTGTATTAGGTGAAAATTTTATGACTTTCTATACTAAAAAAAAATATGTCCCTTAAACTCAGTGCGCATAATTCTTGGGAATATGCTATTTATGATTAAGATTATGCTTTAGATTTTTTGGTATTCACCTACTTTAAAGTGACATCCCCTAAGAGACCTATTTTGGGCTGAAAGCCCTTCAAAAGGAAATGCTCTTCTTACAAATCCCTCTTTGCAGTTGTTAATCTGCTACAGCCCCTGGCATATGCTAGTCATTCTCTAAACACAGGTTGAACTGATGCCACACGTTAAGCCCTTCCCCTGGCTCTCAGAGGCCCTTGTGGGAGCTGTGGTTCTGACACAGGGCCCGTTAGATTATACAGGGAGAATAAACATAGCTCTTATTCTATCAGACAGTTGATATGTTGAGTTTGTGTTTCTTAAAACTGAAGAATGAGTTTTAAGGAACAGTGGAGGTGAAGAGTAGGAAATGTTATTCAGAGAGAGTGAGCTCTTGAGAGAAATAGGAGGGGACTTCAGCGGTTGTTATGGCCCCTGTTTTACAGAGCAAAATCAGGAGGCTAAAAAGCTAAGATCAACTAATAAGATAATAAGTATAGCCTCTTAGGTAATACTGATCTAATGGGGAAGTGGGTCACATAGCAAGTGTACATGGAAATAACAAAGAACTTTCTAGAAGGTCTTGATCACTCACTGAAGTGACTGATGTGTATCTAGACTTTATTGGACTAGGTATTATTACTTATTTTATGCGTTGGGGCCTGGTTGCTTTTGTATTTTTCTTGAGGCCTGTTCTCTGACAGATGTGCTTCCAGCCACAGTTGTAGTGTGTTTTTATCTTTTTTGTAGACTCTCTCAAGGACCTAGATCTGTTTGACCCTATGTAATATTTTTATCAAGCTTAGTTGTCTGTAATATTCCCCCCTCTGAAGAGGTATCACTAATAGCAAAGTTTACAGGGGGATGCTCTAATAGTATTTTTCTTTCTGGCATTGCTGTCTAAGATAAGAAACCATAACAGTTAAACAGGTCAAATAAAGAACATCAGTAAATTTAACAACTAGTCTAAATGTGGCATATACAATACATGAACACAAGATCTTTCCTGCAAAAGCAAAATGTCTCATTAAAAAAATATCATTATCGTAACTGCCAATTCCTCTTAAAATAGCAAGAGGCAGTATGGTAACCATTGTTGATCACCTTATATTTTATTTTTACATTATCTATTATGTCCATCCTTTTGATTTGACTGACTCTGTTCTGACATGTCGCATTTGGTTTTACTCTCTTCAAAAAAAGTATTAAGAACTGTGGGAGTAATAAAACCCAAAATGTGTAACTGTCATTATGTTTTCATGGCTTTGATTTAAATTATCATCTTTTTATCAAAAAATGAGTAAAAAGACAAGGATTTTTATGTCCTGTCTTAAGCAACTGACAGAAAGGGATGACAATTTCTGGCTACTGAAAAGAGCCAGAATCTATGATTCAGAATCTATGAAGAAAGAGCAAACTCTCACCTCCTGCCAGTTATCTCAGTGGGACCTCCAAATAATGTAGGACCTTTTAGATTATACAGGGGAAATAAATGTAACTCTCACTTTGTTAGATGTCTGATATCCTGAGTTTGTGTTTCTTAAAATTGAAGAATAAAATTTTAAGGAGAGATGGAGTTTGAGTAGGAAATTTTATGGAGAGAGAGAAAGAGACCCAGGACCTAACTGGGTTGTCATGGACCCTGTTTTATAGAGAAAATTCAAAATTACAAGGTTGGTATAATATGGGCTAAAGCTACGATCCACTACTAAGATTATAATTTTAGCCACTTAGGTAATACTGATCTAATGGGGAAGTAGATTGTGTAACAGGTGTGTATGGAAAAGAACAAAGAACGTTTTTAGAACGATGGGTGGGGAGATCTTGATCACCCACTGAGATGACTGCTGTCTATCTAGACTTTATTGGACTAGGTTTTATTGCTTATTTTATCCACTGGGGAAGAATGTAGGCCAGGCCATTTTGTATTTATCTTGAGGCCTGGGCCCTAACAGATGTGCCTCTAACCATAGTTATATTATGTTTTTATCTTTGGTATTGACTACCCCTGTTAGACTGCTTTTAAAATTTTAGTTATTTATAATAGTTTAGTTATTTATAATAGTTCCACCCTGGTTTGCCTCCTGGAAACCTATGTGTATATGAATGTGTATGTGGTGTAGGGTGGTGGAATATGCCTCAGAGCCACCACTGACTCTCCCAATACATATGTTGCGTTCTGGTCTTTCCATGTGGGCCATCTTCTGGATTCAGCCCATTGTCTTGATGTTTGCTAAACTGGCTTCATCCTCTGAATTGTCTCTAGATTCACGATTGGCAATGAGGATACACTCTGCTCAGCCTCTAGGGCACTGGTTTTCAAGTGACCTTGTTCTTTGATGGACTCTACTCCCTGCTAAGAGTCCCTCATTTGGTGTATGTTCCCAAATAGCACAGAGGGAGGTAGTTGATTGGGAACCTTTCAGTTCCAGGTAACCAACACTGCCTTAGATAATAGGTAATGCTACTGTTGTGCCATTGTTTTGCTACACTGGATAAGAAGATTATGGCTGAAAAACCATCTTGGCTCTGGACCATCTGCATTATAGAAGAAAGACAGACAAGTGAGCCCTGGCAGATTCCTTTATTCACATCAAAGCTGAATCTCT
The DNA here is from genome assembly GCF_034190915.1 of Cavia porcellus. Classification (NCBI taxonomy): domain Eukaryota; kingdom Metazoa; phylum Chordata; class Mammalia; order Rodentia; family Caviidae; genus Cavia; species Cavia porcellus. The sequence goes on along the minus strand of NW_026947504.1, from coordinate 35,245,892 downwards.
ACCACTCTGCCATGAAGCTGTATTTCCAAAGCCCAAAGTGACATGGGTGCGTCTTCTAAAGAATGTTTAGTTGTGGTGTTTTTTCCAAGTGACAGGTGAAGTCAGGTAGATTCCAGACTAAAAAAAGAAGTGAAGCAGAGCATTGGGAGATGAAAGAGTTTTTCTGCTCAGCACAGGCACCAAGGAAAGCAGTCATAAGAAGCAATCAAGGGCCACTGTGGAAAGGAAAGAATGGTTGGGTGGGTGGAGGTGTGGCTCTGTGGTAGAAGCTTCCTAGTATGCATGGGGCCTTGGATTTAACTCCAAGCACTGAAAAAAATGTTTCAAAGTAAAGAGGAAGCTTTAGTGGGTTTAAAGATTCAAAAGTCTTTGAAGGGGAAAAGCCAGTGGTATTTCCTTTTACAAATCACCCACTCAGCCTTCAGTTCTTGTCTTTACCTCCATTCTTCTGAGAGAATCTCTCTCCCTCCTTGGGTGGCGAGGCAGCCCACACCTTGTCTTTCTTTGTGCTAGCACATAAATAAATGCAAATTTATATTTATAAAAAAATATGTGTTTTATATGTGTGTGTGTAAAATATACACTTTATGTGTCCTTTGCCCATGCTAATGTAAGCACTCTTTGGAAAGCATTCTTGCTTTGTCCTTTGTTGTAACCCTCTCTATGTATTCAAAAATATTGAATGGAAGAATTAAGACTGAGGTTACAGATTGGAGAAATCCGTGAAGTAGGAGGGTAACAGAAAGGGTGCATATACAGACCACAGTAGGAAGAAAACACGGTTGGCTGCCAGTAAAGGCAAGAGATGGAGAGATAAACGAGGGAAAGGAGTGGCTAGATTCCTAGAGCCAGGCACGGGCATCTGCCTTTAACCCGGGTTGCCCCCTCCCCGCCCCCTACCCACCCCCTAGGGATGCAGCAGCTTAATTCCATGGGAGCGACGCCAGGGCTGGGGGGCTCACTGCCTCTGTGCAGGGCTCTTCTCTTCTCCTTAAGCTAAGCGCTAGTTTTGTTTTATCCGCCACAATGGGCTGACCTGCAAGTTGTTAGTTGGTGGCCAGATAAGCAGGGATTGTTTTCCTTCTCTCCGAAATATAATATTTTGATGATGCCAAAAGATTAATTTCTAAAAATGAAATTCTACATAGAATAATAAAGGTATGTGGTTAAAAGTACTCTGCGAATTGAAACTAGTTTTTCCCAGGTTTGGGGTGTGTGTGACTCTGAAGTCTTATAAGGAAGGCTGTAATGCTACATCCTGAAGCAAGTGACACACATTCAGTCAGCTGTCCCTTGGAAGAACTGAGCGCACACCTGTGATCCCAACACTGAGAGACAGGTGGAGCAGGAGGATTTCTGCGGAGTTTAAGGCCATCTTTGGCTACAGAGAGTGCAGGGACAGCCTGGACTACATAGTGACACTTTCAAAAAACAAAAACAAAACAACAAAACTGATATCCTTGTGGAAATATGCTGCTTTTAATAAGCTACTTTTCTTTCTAGAAATTTAACTCTCAGAAAAACTTGTATGACATTCATGCCATATGAGAAAATATTTTTAGGTTTGTAAAAATCTTTTGGAAGGCACAGCTAGTTTTCTGTCATTGTTTGTAAAAGATGACACAGTTGGGAAGGTTGAACGTATGAAGAAAATGGATGGAAATTATGTTGGCTACAATAATGTTTTCTGTGGTTTCTTGCATGGGTTGCTACAGTGTTAGATGACATCTGCCAACCAATTATTACATTCACAGGCATTCTTTTGGATTCAGAACTAAAACTTAAACAGGGTGCATTTGTAGTTACTTAGCATCATGACTTTATAGCTCAAAAATACATTTTTCTTTCTAGAAAGAGCTATATGTGTGAATCTGAAGATTACCTGTGCCACCTGACAGGTTATAAGTAGAAGCCAAATATAATTAAAAAGTTTCCCATTCCTGCATTTGTGCTTTAACCATTATGTGGCAAGGTCCTGCATTCAACCGACAAAATATTTCTCAGGTTATCCCTGCAATGCATCCATTGTAAGGAACCTCACGGGAGATCCACGTATATATAAATAACGTGTGTGTGAGATTCAGAGACCTGCTGACATTGTCTCTGTGAATGCCTGGAATGTTGGTATTGAACAATAAATGAATCTTTGCTCAAAAGCCAGACTGTAATCCCAATATTACACAGGATGGAGAAAACTGATTTTTGTTGTGGACCATACACATACCATCCTACTGCTCCTATCTGGTAGCACTGGATGGTATATTCCAAATTGTACACTTACATATGCTGAGTGAGTGCTTACTGAAAGTATGTCTTTACTGATGACTCAGTGACTGGGGCTGTTTTTACATGTTTATTATATGTATTATATATACATATAGTCAGGCCTAAAATAACTCATGACCTTAAATTTGAACTACAGCCTGGCACTGCTAGTGATTACAACCTGTTAAGTAAAACAAGACTTAAGGGCCCATTTTCCCCACAAAAGCATAAGCCCTTGAAATGAGCTTCCTGCTATTGACAGAGAAAATGGTAAGGCTTTCAAAACAAAACATTTTTTATGGGCTACTAGGTTGGAGAGAGCATTTGCTCTGTATGTGCCCCTCAGCACAGCCAGGGAGGGTCCCCAGACGTCTCTCTTGGTAGTGCCTGAGCTATGTCTTGTACCCTGTCAGCCAGATCTTGGCCTTTGCTCCAGGCAGCTCAGATGACTTCCATGACAAGGTGCTGTAAACTCGAATGACACAGACTGCTCGGGGGAGGTGGGTTTTGAACTCATTCAATAAAGCATGGTGGCTGTGGGAGTGGAGCACTTTTGGGAACAAGGTAACCCTTGATCAGCAAGAGCTCTCTCTCTGTCCAACCTTAATTAACTGATGTCACATGAAAAAGCGTGGTGCCTGGCTCTAGGTCACTGGAAGGGTTGGCTCCTGGTGGTAGATGGTGACAGCCTAATGATCAATGAATGTGCTCTGTTAAACTATGACCCTTTGAAAAGCCAGTTTCAAGTAAAAAAAAAAAATCTCCAAGAATCAGGTTGAAGACGTGCTCTCCTTATAAAGCTGACGTAGGAATGCTGATGTTATTTGGGGACTCTGCTGGCGTACATTTTAAACCACATTGATTTCTTTCTACTTAATCACTTTCGTAAGGAAATAAATGAGTAAAGTCTTGACTTGTGTCATTGGGGTGTTGCTATTGAACAGCAAAGGAATCTTTGCTTGAAAGCCAGAATCCTAATGCTGCATAGAATGGGGAAAACGTCTGATTTGGACTGTGGGGTATGTGCATACCATCTTCTGCTTCGGTTTGGAAACACAGCGTGGTACATTCCGGGTTGGAATGGACTCTGCCCAAATTCCTGACACTGTAGACACGGCCGCTTCAGTGGCCGACTCTATGGTGTCCTGTGCTATGAGCTGCAAAACCTGCTTCTGGGTTTTGTTGACTGGCAATTGAAATATGAATTGCTGGGACTGGGGGTGTACTCAGTGGCAGAGCACATCCCTAGCATGTCTGAGGCTCTGGGTTCCATCCCAAATGCAATCCACGTAAATAAAAGATAAATTGTGAGGCAGCTTTAAAACCAGAGCAAAAGAAAAAACATTTTAAAAAAACTTAATATCACGGCTTATGGTGGGAGATGAGGGGCGGGGAGAGTACAAGGGCTCACCTCTGACACTGCACGCTCCAGTAACTTCTTGACCTGTTTTTGACACCTGAAGTCCAGACATTAATACTCTTTAAATGACCACTTTGAATTTCCTGTTAAGGCCCTGATGCCAGAGATTTCATCTTTCGAATCTCATGATTTGGGAATCACCTAGCATAGCTAAACCTCTAAAGCCAGAAATCAGTAATATCTTTTTTGTGGGTTTGGTGTAGTAAAAGAGCGGGCTTGGTTTCCTATGAAGATTTAAAGTTTCCCTGAGATTTAAAAGCTTTTTACAAACAGTAGCTAACTAAACATCCAGTCCCTTTTTGGATCCTGAAGATCAATAACACTATTATCCTAACCTAAAATATTCTATGTTGTGAAACTGCCATCTAAAAGTCCCAAATAATCTTATCTTCTTGAGGATTAGTCAGCAGTGAGTCAGAACCCCAGGCTGTTGCCCCACACAGTTCCATGCCTGGCATTCCCTAATCTCGGCTGAACGAGAACAAGGCGAACACACACCAAGCTTCTTCCACGTTTCCACCTACCTCCTGACTGCCGCCAAGACAAACCTGAAATTTACAGAAGGAGCAATGCAAGCATCTGCACAGTGACTGGTGTATATGTGTGTCTGGATTCATATACGCATCCTTCCATCATTTTTCCCTAATTGAAGGCCTGTTGTTAAAGAACAGAACTAGTGGTGGAGATGGAGGTCTGTGATGTGTGTGTATGTCTGTGTGTGTCTGTCTGTCTGTGTGTGTATCTGTGATGCATGTGTGTGTGTGTCTGTGTGTGTGTGCGCGTGTGCTTCTGAGACCCTGAGTTCAAGCCCCAGCTCCAAAAATAAATGGGGCCAGTTTTTTTTTCTGGAGGAAAATATACCTATTATTTTTAAAAAATGAGTATCATACTAATTCTGGGTCATGGTTTATCCTGATATACAAATTTCCATGATTTTCACTTTTTTTCTTTGTATCAGGAATTGAACTCAGTACCTTGCACTTGTCAGGCAGGTAGCATATCATGAGCTATATCCTTAGCCCATTTCTCACACCATCTGTGTGGTCTACTGGCAGCTAGAATGCAAACCCTCTGGGCTTTGTCCATTGTCCAAGAAATCAAAGAAAAAGAAACATGGTAATACCCTTCATCACACTTTGTCCCTCTCAGTTTAGCAAGTACCACTGATTCATGGATGCAGTAATTCTAATCAGTGCATTCAGTGCTAATGTCCACTTCAAATTATCTGATAAATACAAGCCCAAAAGGAAGCATGACACAGAGGTTAAGGTCCAGAGTGAACTTTTTGTTAAAAACCAGAGCGCTGTAGCAGTTAGCATCCCAACACACATTTTCACAGTGCTGAAATTTGCAGCTGCATTCTTTACCCCCTCCCTCCCTCACCTCCAAGGGAAGAGGTTCTGTGGGAACTGGTGTGTGTAATTTGAGCTCTGAAGGACCTACCTCTTGAGGCAGAAATCTTTCATTGTGAATTATGTTCAGCCACAAACAACCTTGGTAAGTGGCTCGTGGTCTTAAATTCAAATTTTAGAAACATGATACTGGGGGGAATTATATTTAGATAAAGAGGCTATGTATCATATAGGATTATGTACTATTAAGAACACAGTATGCAAAATCAAAGACAGATGCTTCTCATTTAAAACAAATCGAATATACAAAGCTTCGAGTTAAAAACTAATAAATTAGAAAGCAATAATTTTAGTATGAAAGGAAACATCAGTAGATTTCTTCAGAGAACTCTAGCAACGTAATTGGCAATGTGACTCAGTTTCCGGAAGAAGACTAAGAGAAGGATGTTGGGGTGGGGGAGGAGAGAGGGACAGAGGATGTGGAAAGAGATGTGTCCTGTACATGTTCCCACAAGGGACAGATTCACTGTGTGCCACAAACACATGCAAGGGAATTCTCATTTCAATAGTTAACGTTCCAAATATGCACTTAGAAGCAATTTTAAATTAATGTGAAATTTAAAAGATTGTAATGAAGACAGCAAGTGTTTTAAATATATGTACAACTTCTACATAAATAATGTTACTAAATGTGCAGCAGAGTTTTTTCTAAAGTCAGTCTTATAAATCTTTAAGAAGATAGAAAAACAATGAGGGTAAATCTAACACTGATGGAGTCTTCATGTGGAAATGGATTTCAAGGTGGCTCAGTGTTTCAGGGCTTCAGTGGAAGTCTGTTTAGTCATAAGTTTTCTTTTTAAATAAATGCTGTTGCTGCGATGAAATTTTAATTCTAGTCTCTGGGAAACCAGAATATGATGCCCCAAATACGAGTGTAGGAGATTAGAATATACTCGAAGACATGCAGTTATTACCATTATCCAACTTAAAACATTGTCATCACCCCAAGTAGCCCATTATAAGCCATTCTTCACTCTCCTCCCCAAGCTTCTAGTCCCCAGGAGCCTCCTTTCTCCCTCTGTGGGTTTGCTTGTTTTAGACATTTTATATAATGGAATCATACAATATACAGCTCTTTGTGACTGATTGATTTCACTTAGCATTAATTTGTTGTTGTTTGTTTTGAAATTTACTTTATATAATTCTGGAAGCTGGAAGTTTGCGATCCATCTGCTATCTAGTGTATGCCCTCCCATGGCTATTTCTGTTTCCAAGATTTGTCTATGTTGCAGCATGTGTCAGCACTTTACTCCTGTTCGTTGTCAAGCAATATTCTGCTATCTGGATATAGAAATTTTTTTATTCATTTGCCAGTTGACAGACATTTGAGTTGTTTCTAGTTTTTGGCTATTATGTGTAATGTTGCTGTGGACATTTGTGTACAGGTTGTTAGGTGGGTGTGTGTTTTGTCTGCTCCTGGGGAGGCACCTATGAGTGTAAGGGTTGGGTCGTAAGTTTAGCCTATGACTAATTCTGTTTAACCTTTTGAGGAACCTCCATGCTGTTTTCCAAAGTGTCTGTGCTATTCTTTAACCCTACAAGCAGTACATAAGGGTTGTAATTTTTCTACGTCCTTCACAATAATTATTATTGTCTTTTTATTTAAGGTAGCCTAATAGACATGAAGTAGTATGTTGTGATTTTTAAATGTTCATTTTTTATTACTAAGGATTCCTTCATCGGTTCATATGCTTATTGGTCACTGGTACATCTTTGGAAAACTGTCTATTTAGGTCCTTACTCCATTTTAAAAATTGGGCTGTCCTCTCATTAGCAATAAATATTGTGAAAATATCATTTCTAGCTTGTATATTGTTATCAGTGGCTATGATTTCAGAACAATGCTTAGGCAGGGATGATGGAAATGGATGTCTGCCTCTTCCACTGACAGCAGAAAAGCTGAGGTTTAGCATACCTTCCCCCTGGCCATGAGAGAACTAGTTAGTAGCGAGCTGCAGAGAGAAATGACTCTACATCAAAAACTAGAAAACAGATTTTTCCATGATTTACACAGCCACGGGTTGCTTAACAGCAGGAAAATGTTCTGAGAAATTTGTCTTAGGCAAGTTCCTTGTTGCGTGAACATCACAGAGTATACTTACATAACCTAGGATGGCCATGACGTCCCTAGGCTTATGTGACCACTATTATTTATGCAGTCCACTGTTGACCAAACTGCGGTTTATCATGTTCAGCTAAAGCTCCTTTCTTACTGAAAATAACCTTTTGGTTTTGATATACTAGGGGCACAGGAGTGGCATCTGGTAGATAAAGGAGCTGGGGACATGTCCTGAAGTTGCATTGAGTTCTATAAACATAGAAGTTCCCTGAAGATACTTACAGTCTTTTCATGAGTTATCTTTGAGCCCTAAAAGTGACAGCAAGTTTGTCTGGTGCATAATGACCTCTGCTGGGAGTTCATTCTGTTAGTATCCATCACAGTGGCTTTGAAGAGCTTTAGAAGAAAGAGATTTAATCTCTGGGCTTTCAATGTGGTTGTGAAATAAAGCCTTCTTTGATTGGAAACTTACTCTTCCTACTGAAGAAAAAAATAACCTTCCATTTTGCCTCATGAAATGAAGGTGGGAAATCCAGGGTGGCTTTCTGCCTGACACGTGACCAATGAGGAAGGAAAGCTGGGGTTTTTGTTGGTTATAAATTTCTACCTACTAGACAAAGTTGTACCTACTAGACAACACGGAACAGGAAAACAATGGATAATCACATAGGAGCATAGAAAGTATCATTGTTTAAATAACACACTTTGGTTTGTTAAGGCAATTAGTCCACACTGCTTGACTGTCATTGTCTTTTCTAACAAAAACATACATGATGAAACACATTTTATTGGTCTGCACTGCTTTCTGTCATTGTGTGATATACTTTTCTGATTTAAAAAACTGTATGCTCCTCATGATTATACTGTCATTGATTTTGATGAAAAAGGACATGTTCATTCATTAGGATATAAAATCATTCTTTCAAATAGACCTGTAGGCTACCATGGCAAACAGTGGAAAATTTTAATACCCACCCCTTTGGGGAATTGTTGATCATTTATTGCACTCCATGCTTAAAAATGAACCATCCTGTGGACCTGTTATATACATGGGCAGTGCAACTGAGCTAGTGGAAAAGAACAAACCTGAACTGCCTATGGTGTGAAGACACACACCTTTATGAATGTACCATTAATAAGACAGTATCTCATATATAGAAAATGCTCAAAAAATATTCACTGTATCTTCCTTACTCTGGCAGGCATGTGGACATTAAATTGCCGCAGAGAAATATTTTAACATGTAACAATGTGATTTCAAAGCATTTGAAGAATAAGTTTTCCTGTTAGGCAATCATCTTGGGGTTTCCATTAAGTTTTATGAGATCCAGCTTTTCTATTTCCTCAACAATAGTGCTATGCTTAGTGTCCAGTTACTTGGAAATATAGCTTCCTTTTATTTTTTTTTTCTTTGCTTTAGTTTACTACTTTAATGGAGTGTCCTCATTCCAAGTGAAAAATGCATTGATTTTGGGTGAGACAAATTATATAGAACAGTATTTTCTTAGCACCCCCGCCAAGTTTTCTAATAACTCCCATTTTTTCCCCAATATTCTGCCACCACTCAGGTTGTCTTTGGACTGGAGGATAGCACGAGAGTGCAGAGAAAAATCTTAGGAGGGTTAACTTACTATTTAAGGAATTGTAAATGTAGTACTTTTCTCATCTGGGCATGGTTTAGTTCCTTGAGGTTATAGGTTCTCAGGAGTACGGTGTTCTAGATTGCTGATACATAGTCACATGATTTGTAAACCAAAGTATCAGGTACCTACGCTATGAAAATGAAGGGTTGTCCTGGATGGGAGAACAGATTGTCTCTGCTCAGATCACAGAGCCAACTCCAAGCAGTGCCAGAATTCTCTGCAGTAAGATTTGTTGTTCTTGTCCAGCACAGAAACAATGGCTCAGTTAAGTCTCCGGAGTTCCAGTCCATAAAGAAAGGCAGAAACTATTCTGGCCAGGAAAATTTTCAGGGTAGTTGTTAATCAGTTTCTGGCTGTGGCTTTAGAAAAACCTACTGATGTTGAGCTACATAACGCCTTAGAAAATCCCTAAAGATGAGTAAAGCACAAAATGTATATTTGAATGGGATGACTTGTTCTGAAAAGAGACAAAAATCATTCCTTAGGAAAGAAAAATCATTTGCTCAAATCGGATCTCTTAGGCTACCACAGCAAATGGTGGAAAGTGTTTTAAAATCTGCATGCATCTCTATATAATACAGTACTGGTATCAGCCTAGTGAGTATCTTGTGACCCTGTACAGGTCACCTCTCCAGACCTCAGTTCCCTCATCTGTAAAGCAAATCACTGGACTAGATGCTTTCAGATCTCTTGGAGTTATTAATAGACCAACTGGATCTATATGAAATGGTGATTTCAATTTAAATTAGTAACTTTGAGCCATTTTATCTAACATAGTTGTACTTTGATACAGGACCTATTGTCTATAAAAGTTACCTTAAAATATTAATTTATATCATCGCAACATTGAAAGAGCATATACTATTCACTTCAAATTCTTCTTTGCAATTACATACGCAGAAAAATACTCTGTGATAGAAATGGGAGAGGCAATTTGGTCCTCTGACCTCTACTCTTTGCTAAGGGTCACTGATCCTGGGCCCTGTCTCCTGCTTTCACCAGACATCACAGCTTTCTCTGCAGGATGCGGAGGAGGAAGAGGGATGAGAAGATGAGGGGAAGGGAAGAGGGCCCCTTATTGGTAGTCAGTGAGGGCTTCAAGGGAGGCTCGACCCCGTAGGATCTCGGTCTTGAAAGGTCATGTAGTTGAGACAGTCACACTGGATGGCCGAGAGCCTTAGTCCCATCTCGTGTTCTACAGATGAGGGAACTGAATCTGGAGAGAGAGGTGACTTGTCCAGGGTCACACAGCTACTCATGGGATGGTACCAGTACTGCACGGTATAAAGACACATATAGATTTTAAAGGACATGCTTGTCAAATGTCACTAAGAGTGGTCCCTGTGAGACATGCTTGTCAAATGTCACTGAGGGTAGCCAATTCCCTTTTCACTGTGCCTTGAAAGAAAGAATGTGTAGATTATGTGACACAAACCAATGGCCTCTAAAATTAATTTTCCAAATGAGGAAACTAGCTCAAAAGAAAAATGACTGATCCAAAAACATCACTGCTCAGCTAATGACTGCATTATGCCTAAGACACAGATAATTTCTCTACTGTATAAAAAAATTGTTGGAGCTGGAGATTTAGCTCAGCGGCATAAGCGCCTGCTTTGTAAGCAGGCAGTCCTGAGTTCGATCCCCGGTACTGATAAAAAGGAAAAAGACAAAAAAAAATTGTTAATTGTATATGTGTATGGGATAGAGTATGGGAATTTGATACATGTATAATAATTTAATTAAGATAGTTAGAATTCCTATCTTAAATAACCAAAGAGTTGTATTTGCACATAATTATTCTATTTATTAGGTACAGTCTGATATTTCCCTTTTATCCAGAAAAATATTATATAGGCCTACACACCAGATAATGCATACTGGTATGAAGAAATCCAACATTAGAAATATGTTTGAGATGACATTTAATCTCAAAAGTTTTGAAGAAGTTATTTTATATTACTATGGTGACATCTTGATGTTCTCAACAGATGCCTTTTGGGTAATATAATATTTAGGTTATGTGGTATAAAGTAACTATAATATTTGTGAACAAGAGTTGAACTAGAAAAGTGAATTAAGAGAAAATTGTTTTCAATGAATGCCTGCGTACATAATTTAGAAAATATGCAAGGCAATTTGCAAATAATACATTTTAATAATTTGTTTTCCAGGACCAAGTTCAGGTTCAACATTAAAAAGTCCTGAACTGAATTTAAAAGGCACCCAGCACGTCTTGCAAGCAGGCCAGACACTCACTCTCAAATGCAGGTAAGAGGCTGTGTTCGTTTAGGAAAGATCTACTTGCTTTTCTCAAGGCAAAAATCCCTCATCCACTAGTAGAGTAGAAAGGACACCTTCCAGGTAGAGAGGTAGAGACCTGGGGGTCTGCTGGGATCTGATTCTGCAGCTACATGTATCCTGCTTCCCCACAAGGGTGATTCCCAAGGAAGAGGCAGCATTACCCCCCTTAGAGGACAGCTGGGAATGATGATGCACAAACATTTTTGTATCTTTAATGAGCATTAGCACACCCATGATTATACCAACACAGTTCATAAAGCTAAATCTAGGAAGCGGCCTGTATGTCTGTCAACAGATGAATGAAAAAAAGACCGTGGTATTTATGCATAATGGAGTACTATTGTGCCATAAAGGAGTATGAATTTGAGTAATTTGTGGTAAAATGTATGCAATTTAAGACCATAATGTTAAGTGAAATAAACCAGACTTACAAGTTTAAATACCACATAGTATATCTTACATAAGAGACCTAAAATATAAATTAAGAGCAAAATAAAAGATAGATAAAAAGAAGTAGGGAGATAAATTTTATTCAAAAGGGAAGGGATCAAGAGATGGGGGGAGGTGGAAAAGAAGGGGGAGGGGAAGGGAAGGAAAAAAGGTAAGATGTATATGTCCATGTACCCACTCCCCGCAAGGAAGCAATCATTATGCAATGTGAGCATGTGCTAATACAAATAAAAACTGGAAAAAAAGCAAAAAGACATATTTTCCCCCCCACGGAAAAAGGATGATGACCACACTTAAGAGAAAACCTCAAAATAATGTTTCCTACTGGCAAAATGGATGCTTAAGTACTGGTGCTAAGTTCTGGTGCTAAGTCCTTGTTTTGCTGTCTCCGCCTGCAGGACTGAAGCACCCCACTCGTGGACCTTTCCAAAAATTCTGCGTAAGGATAAACGGCTCAGCATAATTAAATCTGCCTGTGAAACAGACACCGAACAATTCTGTAGTACCTTGACCTTGAATTCAGCTCACGCAAACCAAACTGGCTTCTACAGCTGCAAATATCTGCCTTCCGCTGCTCCAAAAGGGAAGCAAACAGAATCTAAGATCTATGTATTTGTTAATGGTAAGATTTCTCTTTTCTATATCTATTTGCTGTACCTTGGTAGTGGATCATACATCAACCCCTGATCTTGTGGTAAGGTGGCTTTCCTAAGAAAGGCCAGGAAAGAGATTCCAATACAGTTGTACACATTTACAGAATGCATTTTTAATACATTTCTTGAGCATCAATTTCAACCACAAGTTTTAAAGACCCGGTCAGTAAATGCTAAGGGACAGATGCGTGCCTATTTGTTTTACCAGAGTACCCACAGTATCTAGAGTAGGGTCTGGTACACAGTGGGATAGTCAGTGAATGATAGGATATTAATTCTAATTCTAAATTATTGGAAAGCCCAAAATAGGATAGGAGACCTTGGTCCATTGACACAACTGCATTCTCTTATATGTTACAATCATAAAATATTGTTTTATTTTAGCACTTAGCATGTGCAAGAATGCTTCCTGTGTTTGAGGCCATGCTCACAATTATGTGTGCAGCACAATTTTTTTTGCTAAATTAGTATATAATATTGCTATAATTCCTAGCAGTTAGAAACTTGGTTCCCTCTGATAATAGTGTGTTGTTTCATGCTCATTAAGCAAGCACGGTGATGCTTTAAAACTTGACATACACCATTGTAGAGCAGAAAAGGCCAAAAGATAAAAATTAACCATTTTCATTATAATTTAATTCTTTCCTTAGAGAAGGAATACATGAAGTAATACTCAATAAGCACAAAATTCTTAAGAGACTATACACTGACACTAGAAATGGACCCCTGGGAAAAAATGAGAAAAATGGCTTATCATTTGTTCTTCCTGATTTAGTTTCAGTTTCCAAGACTTGTTGAGGGGGGCCTAGGGAATATAAAGCAAAATTAGTAGGGATTGAAAACAAGACAACCAGCTATCGGCATGAATAAAGGTCTCTACCCTGGGTCCACCTCCTGGTACGCTCAGGAACAAGGTCTTTGCAGTGGAGGTAGTACAGTAGCTTTAACATTTTGGTGCAATTCTTTTTTAAATTTTGAAGTAAGACTAGTAGCCAATCTTCTAAATGAGCATAATATGTCATTCTCCAGGTTCACAGTTAGTCTAGCAGCAGTAATACATAATACTACTGTCAGCTATTGTCAGCTTGATTTTTTTTTCTTGTATCTGAACTTGAACTCAGGGCCTTTTCACAGAGCTGCATCCCGTTTTGTTTGTTTATTAGACAGAATCTTAGTCCCTAAGTTACTTATGCCAAGCTCAATCTTACAATCCTTAGCCACCCAGACTGCTGGACTTGGAGGTGTACACCAGCATACCTGGCTTGTCAGTCTGATTTGACTGAGCCCCTGTTTTATGTGGTTTTTGTTTGGTTTGGTTTGGTACTGGGGATCGAGCTCATGACTTCACGCCTAACAGGTGCTGTGCTATGTCCCCAGCCCCCAAGCCACTTTTATGTCCCTTCTCCTCAAGCTCTGTTCTGACAGGGGTGGCTAACAGCAGGGACTAAATGCCCAGCAGTCTGTTGTCACATGGATACATCAGCTCTTTCCAGGGAAAAGTCAGCGGCAGGCTGGGAAATTGTGAGCAGGAAGTTAGTCCACTTCCACAGGAGGGAAGAGAGCATGGAAAACAGAAAGTAGGCCAGAGTGGAGCGGGTGCAGAATTATGAACAGAGACTTTGAGAGAGACGATTTTGCAGCCCAAGGGGAAAGAAGATACAATGCATGATAGTGATGAGAGAAAAAATAATGTACCCAGCCATTTGTTCTCTTTCTAGTACCAAAGCATCTTACGTTCTTCCAGCACATGGAGAAAAGAAGGCACTTTGCAATGGGTCCTAGAGGCTTCCTGTTTCTCTGAGGAATGGGGGAACAAAACATTCATACCAACATTCTCCTAAACCTTTCTCCGTCATTTATAAGTCCAACTTGCAAACAGGCACTTACATGAATCAAAGAAATCATCTTTTTTTCCCTAAGAAACAATGTTCGCTTCTTTTTCCATTTAATATCCCAGGATTATGGACCCAGTAAGTAGAGATTAGAGTCTACTCCTACCAATCCTCTTTTACAATAGAAGAGAAACTTAGCTATTTAAAATTATTTCCGTTTCACCTACACAGAGAAAATTTGGCAAACAACCATTACTCTGGGTGTCAGATCAGTTGTTCATCTAATTTCAAGAGGGCAAGAAAGTTTCATATCTCTTGATTACTTTTATCTGCAACATGCCTCCCCAGGGCAGTGTCTGGCACGCAGCAAAATTTCACTAGTTGCTAAATGAATAAATGAATTGGCTAACAAGTGATCTGTGGGATACATTGTTTAAACCATTATTAACATAAACTCTAGAGTTAGTGGGAAAGAGAGACAGGATCGATTACTGATGTCTGATGTGGGTTTGGGACTATTGTTGGTCCTTGTGCTATGAATTTGTCATGTCTGCTCTGCTAACATAGCATAAAGTTATAAGTCCCAATATTCCTGCATAATTTGTTAGACACCAGAAAATTACCTATTTCAAAGATTGTTCTAGGAAAAGGAAGAATTGTGAAATGCTTTGTACTTCAGGGTTTATTATGACACACAATATTTATGTTCAAATGAATATTCTATGAGTTCATTGGAAAAATAGGACGTATACTGGGGCTGATTATTTTTGAATAGTACAAACAGCAAGAGGTATTTGAGATGATAGTAATAGTTACAGGAAAGCATCGTGAATCTTGTTTGCTAATTAAATTTCACCGTCTGATTTTTAGGGATCACTTGCCCTGTGCCTGTAACTGCCCTACTATGTAAAGCAAGGCCTATCTTGTTGTCTTTTTCCTGGCAGTTGTCATTAGTCTTACTTTATTAAAGTCCAGAATGGCTGTGATATGATCCACTAAACAATTAGAATTTTTTCTAATAGACTAACATGTTATGTATTGTTGTTTTCATGATTTTACTCTCTGAGAAAATTTGGTCTTCTGCTTCCATTTTTAGTGAACATTCTCATGATAGGTTTATTTTAGTTTGGGGGCCCAATACCTGTCTCTGGTAACTCAGAGGATTGTCTGTGAGATTAATAAAACTCCAAACATTTCCTATTACATGACTGTAATCACTCACTAGATATTAACTCACTATGACTTATTTACTGTTGAATATTTACTTCAGAACATGTTAGTCTCTTTGATGATTTCTAACCTTGATAAACATGAGCAGATATGCTGGCATTTCATTTTCGTTTTCTATAAAGAAACTGTATGACAAACTCTGTTTAGATATCTTTTGAAAAGGCAGATTTCTGGTCTATTCTTTTGTCTGCATATCAGCAAATCCGTGTGCATTATGAATAAACTAGTAATTAGACATTATTGATTGCTGCTGCATAAGACACAGTTTCACATAGGCACTGATTTGCATATTAGCATCCAATATCTAGTATATAGAAAAAATAATATGGCCACTTTATCACCACAGCTTGTATAAATCTTCCAAATCTAGTACAATGCATTAAATAATTTTAATTACTAAAGTAATTATATTTAACTACTTTAGTTAGTTACTCAATTGTCTGGCAAATTACATTTCCCATTAATATGATTTCTTACATTTGTCATGTTATTCTTTACTTAAACAAATGGTTTTGTTTATATTATGCCACTTAAGCCTTCCCACAGTGCAGTGAAGTATTGCTCTTTTCATTCTTCTCAAATGAAGGCCTGAGAATCTACTTTCCAACAAGACTCTGTAGAGGGCATGGGAAATGCAGAAATCTGTTTAGTGGGAAAAAGCACAGGTGGTCTCGGTGGTGGGAGCGGGGAAGGGACAGGAAGTCTGCTGTGTGCACCAAGGCAAGAGAGGGGTGACCCCAGCCCACCACAGTGGTGGTGAAGGAGCTGGTGGATTTCAGGGATTCCTTCAGCCCCGGGGTTAGATGGCTGGTGGGTGGGGGGAGCAAAGAACCAGAGTGGATTCAAATTCCACAAGGAACAATAAGGCAGCTCGTGCCCAGTCCTCTAGCCACGTGGTCCTCTGTTCCACTCAATTGCTTTCAGGTCCAATGGCATCATCGCCATTGTCATCACCCCAGATGCACCTTGGTGTAGTCTGTGCACTTGGCTTTTGAATTAGAATAACTGAAAAACTATTAGTAAAGCTTTAAAATTTGAGATCATAGAAAACTGCAATATAACTCCTAATTTGTTGCTAATTTTAAAAGATTTCTAGAAGAATAATAATGTTAGGGCTGGCTAGCTAGCCCCTCTAGAGAAAAAATAACACTTTCATACTTGTTTTTGATGCTCTGGTATGCACAAGAAATTGACTATAGGCCAGCCTTTTCTAAAAGTTGGAGGATTGCATTAAAATTATTATAATGTATGAATTGTGACTGAAAAGTATGAAAAGTGACTGAAGAGTTTTTACACAGCCTCTCCAGTGTATTTAATATTTTGTCAATATCTTCAGTTTAGTTAGCAAAACTTTGAACTCAGCAAGTTAAGTTTCCTACACTGTAAAATTAGATTGCATTCCTTCTTTCTCCAGCCCCAAACCTATAGGAACTACCTCAATAGAAGTCTTCACTTTAAAGGCTATAATTAGAAAGTGAAAAAACTGGGGGAGGGGGAGGGCTGGGTGAGTATCTCTTGCTTTTTCCTGTAGAAAGAAACTTATCTTTTTTCCTTCTCTTTTCTCGGTTGTTCTTCTTTCTGAGTCTGTTAAAGGAAATAGGTTGGAGTGTTTTAAAAATATTGTTTTTTCCACTGCTTTTTCATGTGCGTAGAATGATGAGATCTGCATTCACAGAGCTAGAAAAATTAGCAGACATATTGGGTCTATAACCAAAAACTAGTAGGGTTTCTAACAGTACACGTATTCTGCAGAAGAAGAACTATGCATTTATTTACATAAATATGTTTAGTAGGAAAAACCTCTAATGGAGCCTGAGCAAGTAATAATCCTAACCCCGTAGATGTTCTGAGGATTCTGTATACACATCTGTACACTTGAGGTTTTCTTTTTCTTTTCCAGTCATATTTTATTGGTATACAGAATGAGAATTTGTATCTGCACATGATATAACTTGTTTCTTTTTTTTCCATTCTTCTACCCTCCCTTCAACCCCTCCTCCCTCCTCATTTACAAAAGCTTTGTTTTCATTTTTTCCTTTTCTCACTTTAAAAAAACAACAACTTTTCCCTTTCCTTTCCTGTCGCCCACCCTTGTTCCCCTTCGCATTTGAACATTTTCTTTCTATTTCATAATAACTCTAATACATTTGGGTCCTTCTTTACAGTTTACTTGAGGTTTTCTTAAAAGCATTTACCATTATCGCAGAGTGCAACTGAGTTGCTATTTTCTCCATTTTTCATGTCAGAAACAACCTTGACTTTCGCAAGAGAGGCAGCTCATAAAGTGCCCAGCCAGGGAGAGGTCCCAGTCAGAAGCCAGGTGAGGGCTAGTCCCCCCCACACCCCCCACCCCGCACTGCAGGGGAGCTCTTGACCTCAGCCTATGACCTGCTTGTTGTTTAGTCTTTGAGGACATAAATTACATCATTGTTACATTTTAAAAATCTCAAATTCAATTTTTCTTTTAAGCTACTTTCAGACTGTGTTTTTTAGTAATAGACCTTAGAGAAGCAAATTCTGGACACGGAGGTTTGTGTTGGCATCCCCTGGGGACAGAGCTTTGTTCTGGCTCCTGCTGTCTGCATTCTGGTGTCTCTGCTACATCCCTCACACAGCACGAGGAAGGACCACAAAGCGGAGCATTTGGGTGTTTTAAAACATCCCAGCCCATTTGTGGGCTGCAGAACCAAATGAGTGGGTTGTAACCAGTACTAAAGAGATTAAAAGCAATAGGATAATGTGGAGATATCCAAGTATATTGCAAATAGCAAGGATAAATGCTCTTTAGTAAAACAATTGTTTCCATTATATGGATGTGTGTGTTTGTTTAATAGCTATGATACAACACATACTTCTCACTGTAGAACTCGCCACTGTAAGTTTAAAGTAAGAAGGGTAGGCTTTACCTATCTTGCTATATAGGAAAGCAGTGCCAATTGTGTGCACCACGTTTTTTGCACAGCACTATTGAAACCAGCGGTGGTGGACATCAATGCCCTCCATTCACCAGTCAGGCCATACGGTACGGTGCTGCTGGCAGCTAAAGTACCC
Organism: Cavia porcellus; assembly: GCF_034190915.1. Lineage (NCBI taxonomy): Eukaryota > Metazoa > Chordata > Mammalia > Rodentia > Caviidae > Cavia > Cavia porcellus. The sequence goes on along the minus strand of NW_026947504.1, from coordinate 35,227,576 downwards.
TCTTCATGTTGCTGATCTGGGCTTTGCACAAGTATGTCTACCCAGAGTTTCTCTGAACAGAAGGGGTCTGTCTGTCTACAGATGTATGTAACAAACCTGCTAAATGTAAAGACCCTGCTGCATTTTTCTAAGGGAGACAGAAAAAGCCAAGATAGTCCTATAATTTTGAAACTTTCCAGTTACTTTCTAGGATCGCGGCTCACAGATTTGTATTAAAAGGCAAAGGTTTTATTTATTTATATGTAAGAATAACAACTGTTCTAAAGGGGGTCTCTCAGGGGAACGGGCTCCTGCTGTTGTCCTTAGGGAGAACTCCACTAATGTTTTACGGGATGTGGAGGTGATTCCAACATCCCCTTCCTTGAGTTTTTTTCCTAGATCCATCACAACTGCAGATGCAGACAAGCTGCTCGGCCAGCACTGCCTTAGCAGGCTGACACTCAGTTTCCCGCGCTGGTTTAACAAATTCAGTTAACACAGAAGATGTAATGGGCAGGGAAGTGATGGTGCAGACCGACCACACAGCCTCAGAGTTCTTCATCCTAGACTGAAAAGAAGGTACTGATGCTTCCCGAGCCGCAAGTGTGATGAACAGGAAGGCTGCGTGACTACCAAAGCCTCTGGAGTATTTCTAAGGAACCACTGGCATGATTTTGTCCGAGAAACTTTAAAGATAAAATGTAGTTTCTAGTCAGCAGACTTCTTTTCCATTATAAAATGGACCCAAACAGTTTACATTTTGTAGAAAAAGAACAATCAACTGACTAAAAATGAGCAAATGAGCAAGAACTCTTCTCCATTAGCCAGCTGGGTTCTCAGGAGTGGGTTTTTTAGGAAATCTGCCATTAACCTTTGCCTGATGAATGTGTACAGTTTTAGATTTTGAGTTTTCAACATGTTTTCATTCTCTCTTTCCCCTGCCCATCGAAAGAATCTCTCCCCAGCCCTCCCTGGCTTATTTCGCCTCTATCTCTACCACATGGCTCCTACCTATCTTCTGATACTTGTGTTTCTTGTGGCACAAACTTCCAGATAGGAATTGGTTTCCGCGTTTTGTCCCAGAGATTGTGACTTCCAACGCAGTGGCTGCTTGAGCCACTGCAAATGCAGACAGTCTGGGTGGCAGCTGGGGTTTTCTTCTCACATTCTGACCTGATACAGGTGACAGCATGGACAAGTTGGGGTAACTGAAGTCTGGACTGACAGATTCCGGACTACGAATCTGGAAACCTAGTTGGATTTCCTAAAATGTTAGCAGTCAAACTGATTTGCATTTGCAAAATGCCGCCTCAAAGAATCTTCCATAAAGAGTTCTTAGGAATTTTCTGGCCTCTCTGCATATAGATTCATCAAAACTCTTGTGCAAGATCAGGATTTTTTTAAAAAATAAAATTGTGAGAGAGGAGAAATAAATATTTTTAGGGTTTAAAATATGCATGGATGTTGGGTTAAATCACTGAGTTTTCCTTGGGAAACAAGCCCCTCTACATCCTGGCTGTGTGCTTCTTGTAGGGCTGAAGCATGAAGGAGATTATCCGTTCTATCCATCACTAAGGGACAGCTGATTAGGACCACATGGTGAGACTTTAGAAAAGAGTAACTTAACTCTTAACAATTTCCTTTTCAGCTACAATAAAAAACTGATGGAAGACATTCTTGATGTTGTTAAGCCCTGCGATTTCACATTTCTCTTCTAGAAGCCTTTTGTCGTTAAATACCGAGGGACATTGACTCTACTATGGAAACCCTTGTGGTTTTGTCTGAAGCCACTTGTGTTGGTGGAAAAGCTGGCAGACAGATATGTTGCATCTCTCAACCCTCACCCAAGGCTTTGTGTTCACCCAGGATGTGCCCAGGAATGTCATCTTCACACTTGATGGCACCTTCACTTGATTAGACTTTTCCCTCAGAAAGAGACCAATTCCTAGTGCTCCCTGGACTCCATGCCAGAAGATCTTGGCATGCTAGCTCTCGAGAGTCAAATCATGTATCACCAGGCATTAGCAGAACTGCATAAATCCTAAAAAAATAATCAGAATGAGCGTAGTCTCAAATGAAACTCTTGGACACAATTTAAGACTTTCAAAAGCTGATGACTGGGGTAAAGTCATGAAATCTCAAGATGATAGTGGAGTCCAAAGGTGATAAAGTCAACCACATACTCTCATATTTCCCTCCAATCAAGAAATGTGGAAAATAGTGGGTCAAACCTTTATGAGTTGAAGGATTTAAATAAAAAATCTCCTTCACATCTTTTAAGAAAAATGAGCAAGGGACTTTTTCAGAAAAAAAAATCCCCTTAAACTGAACAGGCTTTAAGTGTCTGACACTTCATCACTTTAACGATGTTTAAGTTATGAGGTGATCTGTTTTTATCTTTATGGTCATTGCAGTTCTAATACTCTACAACTTTCCTTTACTATTTAAAATAATTGTTCTGTCATTGGATGTATTTTTGCTGTCACATTAAGCAATAATCATAGCTAACTGTACTACTCAAAATCTGTTGGCTTACTGAGTACTAAATACCTCTCCTTTCCTTCCTTCCTTCCTCAAATACCAATTAATAAGTTACAGTTGAAACAATATAACCTGGGCTTCGGTTTGTTTGCAAATCCCTGTTCTGATACTTCTTAGGTCTTTGACTTTGGAGAAGTTGCTTAAGAATAATTGCTAACACTTGGATAGATTACTCTGCTGGACACCTCCTAAGCACTTTGCATAACAACCCTAGGAGGTAGCACTATCTGTGTGTGTGTGTGTGTGTGTGTGTGTGTGTGTGTTTCATAGCTCAGTTGCAGGTTCTCAGCAAAACTGCGAGGAACATGCAGAGGTGACCTGGGTATCCCCAGCCTACCGTGGAGGATACCTGTTACCACTGAAGAGCCTGCAGTGAGACTCTATAACCATCAAAGGCCACAGTTTACTGGCTGTCACTGTGTTGTACTGTCAGTGAGTTTAGCCGAGTGTATCGTGACGTGGGTCCCATTGTTATAGTGTCATGCACAGTATTTCCACGGTGCTGAAAATCTGGTGTGCCCTCTTATTCATCCCTCCCTCCAATCCCAGTTCCTGGCAATCACTGTATCTTTTTCTTTCATTTAGTAATGTGCACTTAAGTGTCCTCTGTGTTTCATATCCTTACTGGCATTCGATGTTAGGTTCAGGATTTTGATATTCTCATAGGTATGTAGTGCTCAGTGCTTTAGTTTTGCATGTCTCTATGACATGATATGGGACATCTTTTCATGTGTTTATCTGCCACTTTATATTTCTTTGATAAGATAATTGCTAAAGTTTGGGGCCCATTTTTGAATAGTTTTTTTTTTTCTATTCTTAGAATGAATTTCTGATAACGGTCCTTTATTAGCTGTGTTTTTTGTAGATATTTTGCCCCGTTTGTGTTTTTTTTTTTTTTTTTTTTTTGTCTTATTCTCTTGATACTGTTTTTGGTAGAGCATAATTTTTTAATTTTAATGAAATCTAGCTTATCAGTTCTTTCTTTCAGGGGTTGTGCCTTTGCTATTTTATCTAAAAAATTCATTGACTTACCCAAGGTTATCTAGGTTTCCTTCTATATTCGAGGATTTTTGTGGTCTTGAATTTTACACGTAGGTCTATGATTCATTCTGTGTAAGGTTTGTGTCTACACTTTTTTTAAAATTGCGTGTTCATGTCTGGTTGTTCCAGCACCATTTGTTGAAAAGACTACCTTTTGACCCATTGAATGCATTTCTCTTTTGTCAAAGATCAGTTGGCTGTGTTTATGAGAGTCTATTTCTAAGCTCTCTATTTTTTTTTTTACTGGTCTATTTATTGTTCCCCAATATCACTATCTTGATTACTGTCAGCTGATATTAAGTCTTGAGAGTCAGTTGTTGTGCTTCGATTTTTTTTTCTTCTTAGATAGTGGATTCTTTTGCTCACCACCAAAATGTTAGATCAATTTACTAAAATCCATAACATAACCTCTGGGATTTCTGTTGGGATTGCCCTGAGTCTATAGATCAAGTTGGGAAGAACTGACAGTTTTACAATAGTGAATGTTTTTATGAATGTGAAACATTGTTCCATTTGTTTAGTTCTTTGGTTTTCTCATAATGGTTGTGTAGTGTTTTTCATGTATATAGAGCCTTGTCTTTTTTTTTTTTTTTTTTTTTTTGTCTTTTTCCTTTTTATCGGTACCAGGGATCGAACTCACGGCTGCCTGCTTGCAAGGCAAACGCTTACGCCGCTGAGCTAAATCCCCAGCCCCAGAGCCTTGTCATTTTTGTTAGATTTATGCTCAAGCATTTCATTTTGGGGAGTGCTAATCTAAAATAGTATTTCTAATTTCACTTTTTTGGTATAGAGGAAAGTAACTGACTTTGTATATTAATTTTGTATCCTGCAACTTTTTATAGTCACTTATTACATCCAGGAATATTTTGTTGATTCTTGCATATTTTCTATATATCTGATCACATTATTTGCAAACAATGATAGTTTGATTTTTTTCTTTCTAATCTATATATGTGCATCACCTTCTTGTAATTTACCCCATTAGTTCAGCTTCCAGTACAATGATGAAAAGGAGTAACGAGAGGGGACAGCCTTGTCTTGTTCTTGGCATCAGCTGACAAAGCATATCTGGGAAGGAATACAGACTTTCAGCTGACCTCTTTCACTAAGGAAATGAATCCAACCAGTGATACCTGCCTGGCAGCACAAGGTCCTGAGTTTGGTTCCCAGTACAAAAAAAAAAAGGAAAAGAAAATGAATCCAGTTGGGGCTACACTAACAAGTACATGATGTCCAGAATAAAGGAGGCACTAGTGTTACTGTTTAGTTTACACCTCAAGGGAAACAATGTAAATAGGATTTCCAAAGCAAATTTCTTCATCTGTAAAATGGGCACTTGCCTCAGAGAGCCATAGTACTAAATAACTGGATCATTTTATTATTTCCTCTGTCAAGATCAACTAAAGGGACTGAAATGGTTATTTTTAATAATTGACTCACTGGGAAAATAGAGGACATAGGGAGACTGTCTTCTTTCAAGTGTTCTTATGTGAAAGAGATTAGACTTCATCTCTATACTCCAAGCTGGTAGAAGACTAAGAACAGAGGCCAATACAGGCAGATTTCAGCTTGATGTAAGGAAACCTTTTCTAAAATCCAATGTTGTTCAAACTTGGAATGAACTGTTTAGGAGATGAGGAGATGATGCCTCCAGACATTTCCGCTCTTGACATTCATTAAATACTCTGTGCACGTCACTATCATTCATTGATATCAGGCTTGGCCAATTTCATAACAATCCAATGAATTAAATTCTTTATCAATGCTGTTCAGCAAAGTTAGAGAAATTCAGTACTGTGTCCAAGGTTGCATACTTAATAAGTGATGAAATCAAGTCTGGGGTCCAGAGCTGATTGCATCTGAGGCCCCGGCCTTCCCAATATGTCTTTATCCAGCTTCACCCTGGTTCCCTTGGACCTCTGTGTGCAGTGCAGGATTGCAAACCGGAAGACTGCACATCGGATTCAGGCTGGATTGGCAGCGCGGTACTTCTGACTGCCAATATTTAATAACTAGAAGAGTAAAAAACCTGATTTCTTATGTGCTTTAAAAATCAGAATCTCTAGCCACACTGGCCACACTCTTGGTTGGTAGCAATTTGTGGCCGGAAGCAGGGGCTGCCCCTTTTCAGACACAGCACCCCACATTCTAAACCACTACCGCGCCTCCAGTGTAGTCTCTAGCAGTTCTTCCTCTCTTCTGCCCACCTTGCATGGTCTCTGGAGTAGAGTCAATATTGCTCTCCCTCGCACAGACACTGTGAATGAATGCAAAACAAATCATGAGCCTAGGAACAGGACACTGGGCCACATTCTGGATGCTGCAGCTGAATCCCAAGGAGTCCTGTAGTAGCAGAGATCATCTGTGTACCCCATCTGTGTACCCCTGGCTCCTGACTTCCCTACACATGTGTGTAAAGGGGCTACTGTCCTGATGGAGGGAACACATTGAGGCTGCTGTAGGAGAACCCAGTGGAGAGCGCGATCTGACCAAGCAGCCCCTGGAATTGAGAGAGAATTCCCTCTGTACTCTCTGTGAATCAGGCGTGATCTCATTTGGCTGTTGGTTTGGAGGAAGTCATTACAGTCTGTCATGGAGTTCCCAGTACCTTACAGCAGAGAGAGCTAAGACAAGCTACATTCAAATTGGGGGATTTATCGTTCTGTTGTTCCACATTGCTAGGTTTTTCCAGAAAGTTCCATGTTACTTCTATCGCTGGGCCATCATTTCTCCTATTGTATGTAGATCATTGAAGTTATAATTGTTGGTTCTGAGTCATGTAACAGTGTCAAGATCAGATTTTTATGTAGTAGAGAAAAACTGGTACAGGATGAGGAAACCTGAATTTAGTTTGGTTTGGCCCAGCTATTAATATTATTTTTTCCGTACCCCTGGAATGTGCCTCCTCTATGGGGCTCAGTTTCCTCAGGGTATCCTTAATGGTCCCTCACACTTTTATAACTCAGAGGCAGTACAAGGAGTTACAGGAACTTGGGACATGACCAGAGCGTTTGGCAGTTGAAGAGTTACCGTTGTGTGCTGAAGCTTTGTGCTTTTTCTTGTACTTTTCTCCTCCATTTCTTTCCTCTTCTCTCTCCTTTTCCCATTCTTCTCTTCCCCCTTTCTCTTTCCTCTTCCTCCCTTTCTCTTTCTCCTTCAGGTTGCCTCAGAGGAGATCAAGGGGAGGGGCTGGTGGAGCTCAGTCATCCGGGGAGAAGGACACAGAGCAGCCAGCCAGCTCTGGTACACAGAAGCCCTGACTTTCCTGACCTTAGGATTCATCAAGCTTCCCCTCATACTGGCATCTTCAGTCAGTAGCTTATTTACATCTTGCCTGTCAATTTTTAAAATGATGACTCTTCTCACCTTTAAGGCAAAGTTTAATATTTCCTTTACTCTTAACCAATATGTGGGTGGGGTGTGCATGAATGTCCAACCAGCTAGACGATGAGGACTTTGAAGTCCCTGGACAAGGCCGTATGCCCAGTGCTGCATATTAATGTGTTCTGATTCTTCCTGCTTCTTCTAGTGTCTTCTGCATAGACATCTACTGACTGTGCCGTGTGACCACTCTCTTCTGGTCAGTGGATTGAGGGGATTGATTCTCCTGATTCCCTGCTGGAGCCCACATTCCAGGAAGTGAACTTTGCAGATCACAAAAGCCAGAAGAGAGGGGGACTGTGCCTTGCTGTCTCCTGACCTCCTCTTTCTCTTCCTCTGCTCTTCAGTCCTGTTTTAAATGATGCAGTCAAACTTCAGAGGCCAAGACAAAACCCATGTCCTTTTCCAAAGGCGGGAAGTAGGAAAGAGCTTTGTTAGAAAGAGGGATTGCTTGTCTGACAGCGCACAAATCTATTTTTTAATAGGCTGGCACTTGAGTCTGAAACTCAATCCTTTCTCCCTTTGACTTGAGCCAACAGAAATCTTTGTGTAAACTCCAAGTCTTTGTTTCAATGGCAGAATCTGCCAGCTGATTTCATGAGTCAAAGTATTTTTTTTCTTTCTTATCACTTTTGATCTGGAAACTGAGCATCCAGTAGTGGTGACAACTGTTGTTTTCAGCTGGTAAATAATAGCTGAGGTGTTTATGATGCTCCATTGTCCACTCTGATAACTCACTGGGAAACACTGATTTTCAGTCCTTGAGGACTGCTCTACTCAGCTGCGTTGGGCAAGCAGCCGCGTCTAAATGAAGGCAGGGATGTTTCCCGTGCTCACTGCTGACCAGGCTGCCAGGGACAACTGAAGGACACATGTAGAATCAGGATATCTTTGGCACAGGTAAAAACCTCACCTTTTGTGGGTGACCCAGTCCAAATGTGAATTGGAGAGAGAGAAAGGTTGTACGGGCCCTGGAGGAGCTCCAGGAACCATTGCAGCTCAAAAAGAGCAGGACGCTCCTAAGAGAGAGTCCAAAGCTCTGTTCTCTTTCAAAATAAATTTTATTGCGATATAATTCACACACCATCAAATTCACCTACTTTTTCTTATATTGACAAGAAGAAGCAATCATTCTTCTACCAATCAATTTTAGAACATTTCACCATGGCAACAAGAAATATCTTCCCCTCCCCCTTATTTCTCCACCCCTAAGAGACCATCTGGGTACTTTTTGTCTCTCTAGTTTTGCCTCTTCTGGATATTTCATATAAAACATGATCTTTTGTGACTGGCTTCTGTAATTTAGCATAATATTTGTTCATGTGTTATGTATCAGTCCTTCCCTCCTATTGCTAAATAATATTCCACTGTATAGATACACTGTATTTTATCTATCCCTTTATTATTTGTTGGGCATTTAATTTGTTTCTGATTTTTGGCTACTTTGAATAATACTTTACTTAACCTTGTATATATAAGCTTTTATGTGAATGGTAAGTTTTCATTTACTTGAGTAGATCAAGGTAGAAATTTTGGGTCACATGGTAATTCTGTTTAACCCTTGGAGGAAATACCAGCCTGTAGTGCAGTGTGACGGTTCCATTTTACGTCCCATCAACAGTGGAGGTAGATTTCCATTTCTCCACATCGTGGACAATACTTATTACTCGTGTGTGTGTGTGTTGTTATATCTCCATTAGTAGATGTGCTTTTGATTAGTATTTCCTTGATGTTGAACAACCTTTCATTTTTGGGAAAATGCCTATTCAGAGCCCTTTACCATTAATTATTTTATAATTAGAGTTGATAGGGTTGTTGAATTTATAAAATTGTATATCATAAATATATTTTATATAGTCTAGATACATTATAGTATATATAATATGTACCTGAACTTTTATGTATTCTAAATAAGTATATATTATATATTTTAAAATACAAAGTATAAGTATATATTTTGTATTTTAAAAATATATTCTGGATATATAAATATATACATTCTAGATAAAAGTGCCTTAGCAAATATATCATTCACAAATATTTTCTCCTGTTCTTTGGGTTATAATTTACTTCTTGGATTGTGTCCTTTGAAGCATAAAAGTTTTTAATTTTAATGAGGTCCAATTTCTCTAATTGTTGTTTGTGCGCTTGGTATCACATTTAAGAATATGATCCCAACTCTGAGACCATGAAGATTTACCTTAAGGTTTCCCCTAAGAATTTTATAGTTAACTCTTATATTTATATCTCTTGCCTATTTTTGATTAATATTTATATAGGGTGTAATTTGTTATTCCAGCAACATTTGTTGGTCTTTCTGAATGGTCTTTCTGGAAATCAGCTGACCATAGATTTATGGATGTGTTTCTGAACTCTCAGGTCCACTTCTTTGATTTCTAATTCTATTCTTATTCTGATACCATACTGTCTTATTCATGGTTGTTGGTAGTATTAGTTTTGAAATCAACAAGTGTTCAGTTCTTGAAATTTGCTGTTCTTTTTCAAGATTATTTTGTCTATTCTGGGTCTCTTGAAATTCTCTTAATTTAAGAATCACATTATTTCTACAAAGACATTATCTGGGATTCTTAAAGGGATTTCATTGAATTTGTAGATCAATTCAGAACACTGACATCTTAATACTGTCTTCCAATCCATGAATATGGTATGTTTTCTCATTTATTTCGACCTTCAATCTCTTTCCACAATGTTTTATACTTTTCAAGGTACAATTTTTGTACTAAGTACTTTTATCTTTTTGATGCTGACTCTCTATAATTTCACTTTCAGGGTGTCCACTGCAAGCGGACAGTGTATAGAAGTATAATTTTTGCTCTTCTGTCCTGAAATCTTCCTGAACGTAATAGTTCTAATACGTTTTAGTGAGCTCCTTAGGATTTTCATGTCATCTGAAAATACAAACCGTCTCCCAAAGTAGCTGTACTATTTTTATCTTTCCAACCTGTAAAGCCATTTTTGAAAGTGCTTAAATGACCTGCCTGACCCCCCTCCTCTACTGTTGAATAGCAGTGCTGGGCAACGCTGTCTTGTTCTTGACTTTAAAGGAAAAGAATCCAGTATTTTACCATTAAGTATAGTGTTAACTGCGGTTTTTGGAAACAGCATTTATCAGATTGAGAATGTCCCATTATACTCCTTGGTGAGTGTTTTCAGTGTTTTTTCTGTATGTCTTGTGATAATCATGTGACTTGAGGTTTTTATTCTATTGATATGTAGAACTAATCTTGTATTCCTGGAACAAATCCCACTTGGTCATTATGTATAATACTTTTTACATGTTTCTGGATTTAATATGTGTCTGTCTGTGTGTGTGTGTGTATTTGCTTCCATATGCATGATATATTGGTCTTTTCTTTCTTAAAATGGCTTTGGTTGTGGAGCAGAGTAATAATGGCTTTACAGAATGAGTTCAGGGATTCTTCTTCATCTCGTTTTGGGGGAAAACTTTATGAAGAGTTGGTATTAGCTCTTTAAGTTTGGTAGCATTTACTTGCTATCTGGGGTTGCCTTTTCCTTGTGGTGTTTTTTTAATTACTGATCTAATATCCTGTTTTAGGTCTGTTTGGGACATCTACTTGAGTTGATACATTTTTTAAAAATTACTAATTCAATATCTTGTTTTAGGTCTGTTTCTATTTCTCTAGTAGTCTGTGTCTTTTCAGGCGTGTGTCTGTTTCTTCTCTTATCTAATTTACTGACATTCAGCTGTAATCCCACGTAACGCTTTGGACCTCAGCAGTGTGGGTAGTAACGTCTGTTGTTTCACGCCTGAGTTAGGAATATGAGTCTCCTTTAATCTCTTGGCCTGTCTGGCTTGTCAGTGGTGTGCACATTTTCAAAGAATTAACTTTTAGTTTACTGGTTTTGTCCGCTGTTTTTCTATTCTCTTTCATTAGTTTCCTTCTGATATTTATTATTTTCCCCTTTTTCTTTGCTTTAGATTTAATGTTCTTTTCTATAATCTTGAGATAGAAGGTTGTTACTGATTTGAGACCTTTCTGTCCCTCTCTCTCTCAATATACATATTTTTATATATGCAAATTAAAAATCACTGAGATTCTATCTTACTCCAGAAAGAGTGGTTATTGTCATCAAGAAATCAAGCGATAATACATGCTGATGAGGCTACAGGGCAAAGGGAACCCTTGTAAATTGTTGATGGTAATATAAACTTGTATATCAGTATGGAGATTCCTCAAAAACTTAAAACTAGAAATTCCATGTGATCCAGCCTAAAAGGGTTAAAGACATCATATTACAGTGCTGTGTGCATACCCATGTTTACAGCAGCAAATTCATAATAGCTCACTCTTGGCGGCCTCTATGTCCATTGGCAGATGAATGGATAAAATAAATGTATTTATACATAATGGAGTACTTCTCTGCCATAAAGAAGGACACACTTGAGTCATTCATAGGAAATGGATGCACCTTGAGACCACAATGTTAGTGAAATAAATGTTAGTGACATAAGCTTAAATAATGCATGGTTTCTCTTGAGAGAAACCCAAAATATAAGCAAAGAGCACATAAAAGTTAACAGGAAAGGGAAGCTAAATCTTTTGCAAAAGGAAAGGGACCAAAGAGATGAAAGGTGGGGGTAAGGAGGTGTCTTAGTTACTTTTCTCTCATTGCTGAGAGGAACACACCCAACACTCAAAGCTAAGGGAGGAAAGATTTATTTAGCTCACAGTTTGTACAGGTTTCAGTTCATAGCTGACTAGCCGTAAGGCAGGGTTGCACATGCAGAGGGGCAACAGCTCATGACCACAGAAGACAGCAAAAGCAACAACTGACCCTCAACAGCATCTTTCTGCCACTTTTGTACTCTGTCCCTGCTGTGGGATCAGGGCGGTGCCAGTCCAGTCAGTGGGCGGAGCCAGCCCAGTCAGTGGGCGGAGCCAGAAACCACCCACTGGTAATCCCAGCCCTGCACACATTCTAGATTTAGTCCTCGCCAAAAGGGTCTGTCTAAAACTGCGTGAGGCTTTGGGAGACATGTGGACACAGATGGACCGGGAGGGGAGGGGAAGGAGATGAACAATCAGGAAGTGTTGTGTACATGAACAAACTCTCCATAAGGAACAGAATCATAACGTACTGCAAACACGTGCTAGTAAAAATAAATAAGTATGAGTCCTCGTGACCAGGGTTTGAGAAAATGAAAGTACAGGGAAGAGAAATCAAGAAAAAGTTTATTTTAAAAAATCATTAAAAAATACTTGTGTTAAAAAATAAAGATGCTTGCTCTTAGACCCTTTTAAAGTTAAAAAAAATAAGCTCCCTAAATTTGGGGGGGTCACGCCCGTCCTCTGAACCCGGAACACCCCACTGGAACGGAGCAGAATGAGACTGGCCTGCCAGGGCTGCCCTCTGTGGGCCTGTTCTGTGCCAGCATGATTACAGATTTCAAAAGGAAAAAACACGTTTTAAAAATAGACTTCGTTCCGTCCTGAGCAAGGGTCCCGTTTGATCTTTCCCTGTGTCTGAGCCCACTTCTTGTCCTGAAGGACGAGTGAAAGCCCAGAACGCCCACTGGGTGAGAAAACCTCATATTTGCTGCCAGTTTTCTGTCACTGCCTTGAGCTCCCAGGGTTCAGCGAGGTGAGGGCAGTGTGACCTCTCCACGGCTGTGCGCTGGCACCAGTCCCGGGGGCCCTCCGAGCTGCAGCCCGGCAGCTTCGGAGCAGCCCTTCCTCACTTTTTGAACAGGCAGCCAATTTGGTTGCAGGAAACCCCTCGGCAGCGCTGGCCGTGTTTAGGAGTCATTCTTAATTCTGTGACAAGGACAAATGTATCCTGCGGGAATCGTAAGTGGTTTTACTGGTGATATTAATGGAACCGTGACCTCTTCTGTATCTATGGTCCTACAAAACAAAATATGTTTGTATTATGTCAGGCCAGTTTATTCTCAGTCCCTTCCTTAAAGCAGATTGCTGAGGAAATATACTATTAATAAGCCCAGCGAATACTGTGCCTGTGCACACACATGTGTGTGAGGGCCTGCAGTCATGAGTTCATTTGCAGATGCAGGAGGTGTGTGTCACTGTTGACGGTCAGACAAATGATAGAGTGTAGGTTGTGTTCGGATGGGCACAAGTCATTGAAATTCTGGCATCTTCGAACATAATTATTGGGGGCCCAGTACTGAAATTGGAATTGGCTTTTAGAGGCCAATAGCTGTAGGAAATTCAAACTTGGGGATCCAAAGAGACAAATGGGAGAAACTCAGACATGTTACATTAGCCTTTTCTATGTGCACTCGGAACTGGCATTTCAGGATCCTAGAAATGACCACACTAATGGCTCACTGTTTCCTGTAGGAACTTGTGGGCCCGTGACCTTTGTTGAAAATCGTTGCTTAATGAAGCATAAAGGGGTTACAGCCTAGTTAAATGGATTAAACCATGCCTGGTGTTTGTGTTTACTTGAGTTCCCAAAATAGACAAATATATACTCACAAGAAGAAAGAAAAGAACAATCAAATCCCAGTAGTCTCTGAGTATCTAGCTCAGCACCTCCATTAGGAAGAAAAATTTAATGCTGAGAAGGAATCCTTGCCTCCATTTAATCAACTGTGCTTCTTTACACAGGTTTTGTACCTACTCCTAAACATACAACTTTGTTAATTGGGACATTTATAATTTGAGATTTAACCTTAATAATTAAAATTACTGTGACCATGATCATTCTAGAAAAACTAACTATAAGAAGGAAATTAAAAAATAGCCGATAAGGCTACCACCCAAAGATAATCACTGTTAACATTTTCATGATTTGTTTCCAGGTTTCTTTTGTCCCTATGCCTCTGTCTGAAAGCGAGGTGTTTTCAGGAACAGGTCTCTTTGAGTCTGTCTGTCTGTTACTACCTTCCTGCGGATCCCCGCAATCTCTGCCATTCCTTGACTTGTGATGTCACGCCAGCCTTGGCCTTGGTCTCCATGTGGCTTTCTTCCTGGACATGTATCAGTCAACAACTGTTTCCAAATTGGGCCACATTGGAAGTATAGGGGAGTTTGGGCTTCAGCTGTTTTCTTTTTGTTGGTAGTGGTGGTGGTGGTGGTATTTTGGGGGGCAACCATTGCCAGCCGACTGCTTTTTTTCTACAAGTTACTTTCCACTCACCATCCAGAATGAGCTTCTTAACCCACAAAGCTGATGCAGGATCTGTGAGCAGGGGTGGGTGCGGGGGTGGGTGGGGGCGCTTATTTCTTTCAGGTCCAGATGGATAGAGCTCGCACAGAACTTATTTGGGGTATGTAAGGCCGGAGCTGGGACAAGCAGGGTAGATGGGGACACAATGACTCCTGAAGAGACGGCTTCCTAAGGATGTCAGTGGGTTCTTCAGGGTCAGGGCCAGGGCTGCGGTACACAGTGGGGCTGTTTCTACAAGGTTCTGATGTTTGCTCTGGTTCCTCAGGGAGGCAAAAGGGGCTGTCTGACTCTTCCTTGCCTCTGAGGAAGGCTGGATGCCATACTTTCCAAGGAGAAATTCCAGTGATTATTAAAAGCTTTTTCCAGATCCCTTTGTGGGCACTTGTACATACTTGGTTTTTGCTCTTAGTAGATAAGCAGCGTGTATTGAAGAAACAGACTTAATATGCGCGTGAAATTCTCAACTCTGATTCTCCTGCTTGTTCCCCTAAGCAGTTCAGACATTCTAATAACAGACTACCAGGAAAGGTCTAGAAAACCTGTCAAGGCTGCTGTCACCCGAATGTTAGTTCTTTTCCCAACTCCTGCAGTGTCACTGACTCTCCAAACAGAGTGGACTTTGGTTACTGCACTGGTGGCCTTTGAGTTGTTGTAAAGGCTCTGAATGTATTTCCTGGAGTGCTCAGCATAGCTGCAATTAAGGAGTTTAAGCAGAAGTCAGTGATATGTCATATCACTGACATATGTCAGGGCAATCCCACAGCAAGCCAAAAACTGAGTAAGAAATTAGGTTTTTCTGAAGAAATTTCATTTTCCAAGCAGGAACACAGAGTGTCAAATTCAAAGACAAAGATCATGAAAGTATTTTAAGGAGAAGATGGTGTGATGCTTGAATGACCTCATCAGCTATACAGTCCACATGTTTGTATTTCAGTCACTGATGTATTTGTAATTTTTTCTCATTCAGACGCAAATCAGCCTTTCGTAGAGATGCACCATGATATACCCGAGGTGTTATACTTGACAGAAGGAGAGGAGCTTATCATTCCCTGCCGGGTTTCATCACCTGACATCAATGTTGTTCTTCAAAAGGTAAAACTGACCAGTGCTCATCTCAGGATATTTTTACTGCAAATGAATACAGTGATTGAACCATCTTGTCTCCTGGAACAATTTCCTTACCAACCTGGGGGCTTCTCAGGGCAGTGATGTGTAACATCCTTCAATAGCAGAGACATGCTTGGAGTGGTAGCCATTCATGTGCTCTATTTCAATAGAATAAAATGGATTTAGCCGTAAGGATAAATCTACGAGAATGCGTAAAATCATCAACATTTATTTGTGTGTATTGTCACAAACCCAAGGGTCTGAAAATGTCAGAAAAGTAATTTTATTGCTTCTACAAATTAGTAACCTGGCAGACTAGCTCCTTCAGATTACTCCAGAGCTAGCCATTCTCCAGGGACTGACATGCACTGGCTTTATGCATCGGAGCCATCACCTCTTGTTTGAGTTGGGGAGTATCTCATGACAAAAGCCTTAACACCTGCTGGGCATCTAGTTGTAGGTTAAAAAAAGGGGGGAAGAGAAGAAGTCACCATGAGGCTTTCCTTTGTATTACATTGTAAATTGTGTACGTGGAAAAGAAAACACGGTAGAATTAATAAAGACAAAACTAAAATGTGACATTCTAGTTAATTTGTCAGACAAATCTGGAAAGGCTGGGATGTAGCTCAGTGATAGAGAGCTTGTCTAGCATGCATAAGACTTGGGTTCAGTCTCCAGCAATACACACACACACACACACACACACACACACACACAATATACTAGGACTAAGAATTTTTTGTTTGTTTTGAGAGGGGGTCTCACTGTGTCCCAAAGGCCGGCCTCAAACTTGCAGCCATCCTCCTGCCTCATGCCGCCCGAGTGCTGGGGTTGGAGGTATGCACCATGACACCTGCTTAGGACTGGATAAAAATTCCCAATGTGGAAAACCATACTAAATTCTGAGAGCTTAGAGTTTCAAGACAAAACTCCCAAACCTCACACCATCAACCACACATGAGGTGGTGAAGAAGTGAGTGGCGGTGGTGACGTTGGGGAAGTCTGAAGCGTGGTTCCCATCTGTGACCCGGAGTCCCGAAGTGTGACGAGATGTCCCCTGTCTTCCTGCTTTGCATCACTCTCCTATGTTGTTGATGTGACTTACACCTACACAGATCATTAGGGACAGTCTTCAACTCTGTCACATCTGCGTGCCATTGTTAGAAAAATATAAACTAATTGGATACCAGCAGATCCAGCGAGGAGTTAAGCTTTGTTCCTTACCCACTTCTCCAGGGGTTCAGTTTGCACTAGAGGAAGGCCCGTGCAGCTCAAAGCAGAGGCTTGTCACACTCCCTGGATTGTCCTCACACTGCCACTTACCTGCTGGCAAACCCAGCTCCTCTCTATCTCCTTTCTCCCACTGGAGAACCCGAGGGATCACAGTGGTTAGGGTTAGGGTTAGGGTTAGGGTTAGGATTAGGGTTAGGGTAGCACCTCACATGGTCACTGGAAGGCCAAGTGATGCAGTACTGGAAGCACTTAGCATCTGGTGCGTGCCAAGCCTCATTCAAGGGTCAGTTACAGTATTATTTATTTAACTCCAATCTTACTGGCAAGTTAGATTTTCAGCTCCGTGGTGTTATTCCTCTTAGTTGGAGGTTGTAACTGCTACCTGATTAACATGGAAAACCATGGAGACAGGGAAATTTCATGCAATTTCTACTGCTGGTGGTTTTCAGTCACAGGAACATCTCAATCAGGAATTTTGGTTTGGACCTGTACAGATGCTGAAGACACCTACAACATCCTCACCTATCATTTGTGCTGATACGAAATTAACATCTTTTCTTCCCATTTCTCAAATTGTCCCTTTTCTCCTAATGTGCTGTCCCTTCCCTTCCCTTTCCCCATGCCTGCTGTGGTGCAGCCACTGTGAGCTGGAGATGGCCCTCCCTGCCGGGAACCTTGTCTCCCTTCCTCTGTGACATGTGGCAATGGCCGTAGCCAATTGTGTTTTGGCTTTTGTCAGCTGAAAACAAAGTTACTTTGTGAATGGAGCAGTGTTGGTGATGGCAGTGGATGACTGGCTGTAAAAAACCCTTTGAAGGAAATGTTAATGTTTTGCAGTCGCACTGAGGAAATGGGTCAGCAAGCATTTCTTTTAGGTTTGTCACATGCATATTTTTGCTGACTTTTAAAGCATCGTAGGCTTTGATTCCTGAGTTGTATTTTTCTGAGTTTTTTCCTTAACTGTTCGGGCCAAATTAGAAAAAAAGGTTTTTTTCCCCCCACTGAATGCAAGCAGTCCTACGCTACCAGGTAGAATATTGATATACTGAAACATGAAGGGAATCCTTCCCTGGCTTTCAGTGCTTGATAAACAGGATATAATTAGCCTAAAGCCAAGCAGCACTGGAAACCCTTACTGGAAAAGAGGCAGTAATGATCTTTGGACTGGAAGTTTCTGTTAAGGGTTACAAATCTAGGTGGACAGCTTTATTTGTGAATAAATGAGAGAGATGTAGGTGTACTCTTTGAAAGGATTTCAAACATCCTAACGGATGTTGGGCATTTCCTTTCGAATCTGTTGGGCAAAGGTAATCTATTTTTTTCCTTATTCTCACAGAGGATAAGTAATAGCTTATAGCTCAGGGGTATAGCTTAGTAAGTGTGAGAGCTGAAGTCCATTCCTGGCACAATGAAAAGAAAAAGTTCTGGATATTGGGAGAAGGTATAAAGAGCAAAGTAACTCATGTATTCTTTACTTCAATGTGCAGTCTATGCTCGCGAACACTCTTAAGAGAAGGGGTGGCGTTCACAACAGTGTCTTACCCTCCAGAGCATCCCCGTCCCCAAGGCAGAGCCCACAGCACCCCTGCAAGGCCGCAGGATATGGCAACCCCAGCAGATGCCACGCTCATGTGAAGAGTTGTGGAGGACCCTGGAGTTACTGATAGAAGCTCCCTCTTTAGTGAGCCATGCAAAGCAGGAAGCCAGGTGATGGCTCGTGAAAACTCTAGAGGATGAAGACCCATGAGAGTGACCTGGTAACCGCAATGGGAAGCATGCTAACTGATTTTTCTATTGAGCACCAGGCCTGTTTACCATAAAGAGTCGCAGAGGCCAAGGAGTCGCAGGCTCCCAGTAGAAGTCTGACACGATCCCTAGCTCAGCCTTAGATGAGTGCAGCTTATTGCCCAGGCTGATAATGTTACCATAGTAACTTATCACATAGAATAACATATCTTGTTATGTGCAACGAAAAAGAATCATTGACGAAGACGATACTGTTTAAATGAAAATTATGTTTGCACTAATGACCAGCGAAACAGCACTGATAATGATTTTATTAAAGCATGTCTCTTCCTTTTCAGTTTCCACAAGACATTCTGGTCCCTGATGGAAAAAAAATAATTTGGGACAGTAGGAAGGGTTTCATAATAACCAATGCAACATACCGAGAAATAGGGCTGCTGATCTGTGAAACAAAAATCGACGGACATTCTTATTCTTCAACCTATCTCACACATCGACCAAGTAAGTGACAGTCCAAAGGCACATGAGCTTGCCTCAGAATGCTCCATGGCTTGCCTGCCAGTGAGTTCATGGTGTTTAAGATGTTTTCTCTTTTATACTTGTAGGCAACATAATCATGAATGTCCAGATGGGTCCAGCAAATCCAGTGAAACTGCTCCGCGGTCACCCTCTGACCCTCAACTGTACAGCCACAGCTGCCTTGAACACAAGAGTTCAGATTATCTGGAATTACCCTGGGAAGGTGAGTGACCCATTTTTCTGCTCATTCGGCAGTACGCGATTTTGTCTTAGCAAGTGAAACCCTACTGGGTTTTTGAGATAGGGAAAAACCAGAAAAGTTCTGGCTCCGGTGGCAGTGCTTATCAATAAAGAAGCTTCAGGTGGGGATAGGATGCTTTCCTTGCCTGGCATCTCATGAATGCGAGAGGCACAGACCCTGTCTTTTCATGTCTGCGTGTTTTGTTTTGAAGTGTATTGGCTGCTGTTTGTATCACATGGTTCTGAGTGGGAAAAGGGATCGTTTCATCCTTGGAAATGGTGCTTTAGGCTTTAAGAGATGAGAGGGAAATTTATCACTGCGTGCCAGGCATAGGGACTGTCTTTTGTAATAACAACTTTTCAGGAAGATGTCTTTGTCAGCGCATTCATTTATGGGACTGGGAGACAGGCAGGCTCCTGATTAGGGCATGTTTGGAAAAGATACCGCAGCCCAGCTATCCAATATTCCATCTGTTGAGTGTCAAAGGAGCAATTCCATCCTTCAGAAAAATGAGAAGAATGAACGCTGATCAGGTTCTCTTATTCAAGTGGAACATCTTCGCAAACAATTATTTTTTAAAAATGGATGGAGGGGGAAACTGTAAGAACATTCTGACCACAGTCCCTATTTCGTGAGTGTCAGTGTGACTTACATTGCATATTCCAAATACAGTCATCGATATGTCATTGCGGTTGCCCAATCACCAAGTTAATGCATAATTAAATAATCTACAAAAGATTAATGCCTCAGCCCCAAGCTATTGTTATTGACATTTCTCGCCAAGGAAATAGGGTAACTTAGCAACAGAAAGATGTAACAAGTACCCTGAAAGGAAGGGAGCAGGGACCTATCAGTTATAAGCTGTTTTCTAGGAAATAGTGTAATTTCATTGAAATAAAAATGCTATGAGTCACCATAATATTTCTTGGGTTGTGATAGAAATCAGACATTCTCAGTAAATACCAAAAGGGAAGGAACTTTTATCCTGTTAGTGATGCTGCTATAAATAAGAGTTTTTATAGTATATCTATCAAATGCCAATAATTTTCTTAAAAGTTACTGTCCAACAGACTAGTTTGTGATGGAAACATTCTATACTTGAGCTGGCCGATAAAGGAACCACCAGCCACATATGGACAATGAGCATTTGAAATACAGCTAGCTTGACTTAGGAAATGAATTTTAAATTTTAACTTAAATAGCAAGTTGTGGCTGGTAGCTGTAGCATTAGACAAAACAATCCTAAAACACAAGACAAATCATTTTTTCAGGCAGAAACAGTACCAGTGTTCCTGCAACTTGGGAAGAGGAGTTCACAAAGGGAGAAGCAACACCCACACAGAGCTGCAGGAGGTCTTAGGCTGTCATGTTAGGAGACTGAGTCAATGACTTTTAATGGAAGTAGCTGGCTTTTCTCTCTGGTGACTGAGACGGAAGGAAAGGGCCTAACATAGTCTGTGCCACCAGGAATGAAAAACTTAGGTGTGGAATTTATTAAACACGGCAAAGTGAAGACCTGACTTCAAGATCCAAAGCCAAGTCTAGGGAGCTCCCAAAGCCTTGTTCCCGTCACCCACTACCAAATCCACAGGAAGACACTGAAGGGAGGAAATGACACGTGGTGTGTTATGAAATGGACAATGAGAAGGCAATGTGATTTCGTCTTTTTAAAACGGGAATGGGCTTCTGTGCCCCGTTCGGGTCGCTGAGCCTTGAGCTCTCCTTTGGTCTTTTCTGGACGAAGCCTAGATAATGACTAAACTTGTCTGGGAGTTTGCATACCCAGCTCCGTGTATTAGAACTTAGCACAAGTTGTCAGAAATTGCTCAGGCAGTGGAGTACATGAGGAGTATTCCATGTTAGTGTGCCTGATTAATTTTCAGCAGTGGCAAAGGCAATTCACATGGTGATTTATTAAGAGAAACTGTCATTAAGTCAGATACTAAAACAAAACCTTGCATGTTATATAACGTTAAGAACAATGACTTCTGCTACACATGTCATATATTTTCTTTGCAGAAAACTGGGAGAGCAACTATAAGGCAACGAATTGACCAAAGCGATCCCCTTGCCAATGTGTTCCACAGTGTTCTTACTATTCCAAAAGTGCAGAGAAATGACAGGGGACTGTATGCCTGCCACGTAAAGAGTGGACCTTCGGCCCAATCAGCTAACACCACCGTGCAAGTGTATGGTAAGTAGCAGTTCAGTGCTGCTGGTCCTGCTAGGTTTTCTAGGCATTATAGACTTCGGATTCAATAAATGGTCAATGTTCTGGCCAGTAGATACCCTGTCATTTATGAATACAACCTTATCACAGGTCACTCCTCCCTGCCTGGAAAAAAACCAGTGACACTCAGTGATCTTTAACACTTTTGGAAAGTATTTCTTTAGAAGTTTATGGTTAAAAACTGAAGTCATATTTATGAAATTCCTCACTTAGTGTTCCTTATAAACAAAAGAAAAAATGACACTGTTTTTACCTTTACCATCTGGGAATGTTTTCTCAAGTACTACCATAGAGAAATACAAATGTGGTGTGACAAATTAGTTAGAATTAAGAGTTTTAAAATACTGTTTTATCTCTAGTTTTATTATCATGGAATCTTATAGTGTTGCCTGATTCCAGTACGCAGATTATGCAAACAAAATGCTAAAAACTTTATATCCCTTGTTGGAAAAAAATGATGTGAAGAACAGAAACTATGGAACTGTTTTTAAGTCTTTTCTGTCTTTTTGGCTGTCTCTAGGTTATTTGTGATATCAAATTACTTGAGTCCACGGTGGCTTTCTTTTTATTTAGCTCTTCTTGGTCAGGTAGACTTTTAGAAATATATTCCCATTTTTTTTGTCATCGTGAAATGGTTATTTCAGGTGTTCTGTTTACCTGCCATGTTTTATGTCCTCAGGACTTGCTACCATTTGATTTGAAATAAGGAACTTTCTAAGCATTTTATTCATGGATCCACATTTAGGCTCACCCATAGGCACTATCATAATTCAGGACTGTTTAATCAGGACTGCACCCTCCCTAATGAGGCTGCGAGGCTTTGTTTACATATTGTATGCTAATGTTCTTATCACTTCTCCTTTGAAAGGAAAGGCATTCATCTCTGTGAAACATCGGAAAAAGAATGTGTACGAGACTACGGCTGGAGAACAGTCCTTCGAGCTGTCCGTGAAAGTGAACGCCTTCCCTCAGCCAGAAGTCTTATGGTAGGACCACGGTCATTTTCAGAGCTGTTTAAAATGTGCCTGATAAGTGGGAGTTACAAATGCCCAGGGACTTAAGAAAACTATCAAGAACAGTTGCAGGAGCAGCCCTGGAGAGCTAGGCTGTGTTGATTTCCTGGTGGTGGCGGCCAGGTGGGCAAGGGAGACAGTATGTGCATCAGGGTGACACTTTCGTTTTTCTCTTTTTAATCAGTGCACATTTCAGTTTAGTCTGTCCCTCCCCAACACTAAATGTCTGCACCTCCAAACTTTGCTGTTACATCAACAGTCTTTGAATGGAACGTGCCAGGCAATAACTAGGAAACATCTCGAATGTGTAACATGCTCTATTAACCCTGAAGAAATGAGCCCTTGTACTGAGGATGCTGAAAATAATTCTTTTATATACAGCTGTGTTGGAAGTTCCAGTCTTGTTTTAAAATTAAACATTAATAGAGACAGGACTTACTCATTTGTGGGAGTGGACAAATACTACTTTTTTTCCCCTTGGCTTGAAGGAGGCATATTCAAAAATTCCTTAAGCCATTTAAAAAAAAAATTAGTACAGCATCTGATCTAAAACAATGAATTCTAAAGTCATTTTGCTAAATTAGTTTTGAATGTCAATATCTTTGGCTTAAGTCATTACATTTAAACAAAGGGTATATGGCAAAAAAAAAAAAAAAAAACTAATTAGGAAAACAATCCCTGTAATATAGGAGTTCTGTCTTTTGGGAATCTTTTCATCCGGAGCTTATTTGGTCTTCACTATCATATTACTGGAGTATTTTCTTCTAAGTTTTCCCAAATACTTAAGAGAAAAGTTAAACTCTACACTATGCCTTCATGCCATAGCAGTGGAAAAGGCACTTTTTCTTTTATAATATCTGAAAGGGTCAGTAGTAAGTTATTAAATTTAATAGGAATTTAATGGCCAGAAGATACATTTACTCATTCTGTATGGGCGTACTGTCATCGGTTAATGTTGATTTCCTCAACAACTAAGTAGCCAGGGCTACTTGAAAATATTAAACCCACCTTCAGCAATGAAGCCCTGTTCATAGGAAGTAATGTAAATTAACACTCAAATCATACTTCCCATCACAAACTATAGCATTTTAACTGCTTTGGGACTGAGACTCACGGATAATGGGAATTTATTTGTAGGACTGTGTAGCATGATTATGAACTGATATCATTTGTATTATTTTACCTCTTTAGAGAACACAACAAACTCGTACCAGATCAAAATGCCCCGTTAAGAAACTGTGCACTGGGGGCTGGGGATTTAGCTCAGTGGCATAAGTGCCTGCCTTGCAAGCAGGCAGTCATGAGTTTAATCCCTGGTACCGATAAAAAGGAAAAAGACCAAAAAAAAAAGAAAGAAAGAAAAGAAAAAGAAACTGAAATAAAACCATAGAATTTTAGAGTCAAAAGGGATCTTTGAAAAGTTGAGGTGTGCAAGGCTCAAACTGGCCATCACCCATGTGACTGCTCTTACTGAAGGAGCCAGCCAAACACCTAGGATTCGTGACTCTCACCTCTGTGAGCAACTCAATGACACCAAGGCACTAAGTCTATATTTAAAATACCTGAAAATTATTTTAAGTTTATAGTTTGGTGCCTCAGCAGTGGTCTCTCAGGGAAAATATCTTGATTTCACTATAGTCTTGCCAGGAAAGGGACAACCGGTGACCATTTATGTAACTAATAAGAACTCCACATGAGACCACAATAGGACTGTCTTATTTTTATTTTTATCTGGAGAGGAGATCTAGTTGATGTGACTTACAATGGCTCTTGAACCTTTTGTGGAACCTCCTGGGAAACTGACAAATACTTGATGGATTTAGAGCCTGGACCTCTGAGCTCCCAGTTAAGTCACAGCAGCCCCTGGGGATGGATGACATCCCCATGGATACACTTAAGTCACCACTTCTCTCTCTTCCCTTGGTTTACTTCTTCTTTGCCAATAAATATGAAGAAGTAACCAGTCTAAAAACCATATGCTTTTACTGAAATGTTGGTACTCACATCTTAAAGATCAATGCTGATGATCCGAGGGTCCAAGCTGATTAACAAGCTCATAAACGGAATCACTGTGGCAGCGGAGAGCCCTGGGCAGTGACTTACTGATCGTGTTTTGAACAACAGGCTGAAAGATGGTTTACCTGCAACAACGAGATCTGCTCGTTATTTGCCTCATGGCTATTCATTAATTATCAAAGATGTAACTCCAGAGGATGCAGGGATTTACAAGATCCTTCTAAGCATAAAGCGGCCAAAGATGTTTAAAAGCTTCACTGTCACTCTAATTGTAAATGGTAAGTTTATGGCGCGTGCATTCTTTGGGTTGTAGTAAGGGGGAAATTAATGAAAATTTGTCAATTCAAGAGTCACTGTCAGGGTTTGGGGATAGAACTCAGTAGCAGAGAACTTTTCCAGTGTGCCTGAGGCCCTGAGTTCAGTCCTCAGCAAAGTCAGTATAACAATACCAAAGAAAACAAAATTTCAAATAATTATTTTACAAACCACTTCTGTTACCATCAGAGCTACTTCATGTTTGCTGGTCTTCACAGCAACATGGTTATTAGTGCAATCATGGGGTAGGTACCATGGAATCAAATTATTAATGTTCTTGTTCTCAACACACTTGTGGTTTTAAAAAATAAGCATTTTCTTGACTGAAAAGAAGGGGGAGGGTATTTGTGCTTTTGTTTTCCTGATACCAACCCCAGTAGATTGTGGCCCTTCCTGTGAGGCCTGGGAGAGAGTCGGAACTGCTTTTGACCTTCATCCTGTTCTTTCTCTCTTTCCAGTGAAACCGGAGATCTATGAGAATGCCCTGTCGTCATTTCCAGAACCAAATCTCTACCCGCTGGGCAGCAAGCAGAGCCTGACCTGTACCGTCTCTGGAGTCCCTCAACCTACAGTGCAGTGGTTCTGGCAGCCCTGTGATCACTTTCCCTTCATGGCAGGGTAGGTGGAGTTAGTATTTGTGTCACTTTCAAATAGTTTTTGCTACCATGAATGAAGATTCTTTGACACAGGTGGGAGCTTACAGACAGAACATTCAGTGTACTTGGGGAAAGACTTTGCCTACTTTGGAAAGAGGTAGGCAACAATCACTCCTCCTCCTCCTCCTCCTCTTCCCCCTCCTCCTCCTCCTCCTCCTCCTCCTCCTCCTCCTCCTCCTCCTCCTCCTCCTCGAATATTCCTGCTCCTGGCTCCCCGTTGCATCATTGGGGAACACAGAAATGGAATGACCTGTGAGCCCTCTTACTCAGGCTAAGACCTCAGTGCTTGTTCCCCAGTTGAGTGTCTTCAGACCTTAGCTACACCAATTGGTTAGTTATACTGATCTTCCCATTTTTCATTGGATTGTCCAAGGTCTTCCCAACACTAACAATCACTCTGTTTCATCTTTGAGGCGTTGTGTATATTTTTCCATGTCTCTGGAATGGGCTTCCTCCCACTGGCCGCCTCCTCAGATGCCTTCCTTTATCAAACTCCAGGCTTAGTTCTCACATCCCCTTCTCTGAGAATCTTCATCATTGTCCCATTCAGACTTATTTCTTCCTCTCGGTGTGAAAACTGTGTTGTTACAACATTGTTATGTATGCTCATTTATCTGTAAAGCTGTGAGCTAACTGCTCGGTATATTCAGGGCTGGGCAGAGTCTGGCACACATTAGATGTTTAACATGCACCAGAGTATTCAATGAATGAATGAATACTTCCCTCCCCTTCACACATACGCAGCATTTCCTTGCATGTCTCTGTGGCTGAACACTGTTGCGCTTTCCTTTTGTTTAGTCTAGAAGGGTGGTACCAATGATAATTCAGGAGACAGTTTGCAGGATGGGAATAGAATCAATAGGTGCACCAGTGAGTTCTTGAAACTGGCTAAGAATTGTCATTCTTCCAAATGTCTCTCTTATGGTTTTTAACTTTTGGAGTGTTTGAAAGGGTTGCTATTTTTAAAAAATTAGTCTGATTTTTTAAAAAAAAGTAAACAAGGCATAATTTTAGCATCAACAGAAGTGCCTATTTGGTGTTCTAAATTCTTTCCTGAATTTCAACTCTTCATCTGCATCTTAATCCTCCTTTAGGGTGTAGTACGCTGACGATGGAAAGTTACTGGTGAGTTATGGAATTCGTAAGAAGTAGCTGTTTCCACATATGTCTGGCTTGTCACTCGATTGTCTTTTTCTAAGAATAGAATTACAGAGAAATCGCAAATCTTGGATATCTTTTTTTACCACTATGGCTCTTTCACTCAAAACATAGATGTACTGAGATTTTGTATTATTTTACTAATTTCAGGTAGGCATTCATATTTGCGCTAACATGCAAGTAAATTAAAAATAACAGAAGTTATTATTTTAGGCTAAAAATTTTATGGAGTAATATAGCCTTTGAAGGTATTTTAAAATGTTTTGCTCTAAAACTTCAATTTGATCTTTATTACATTTCAGTAGTAACTATATTAAAAAATAATTGAATGATAAGGCACTATTATAAATTTGAAGTTGAATGATATAGTAAGATTTGGGGACTAAGGCAAGCTGAAATGAGACTAAATATTAGCCACCTTTTCAATTTCTTCAAAGTATGCTGGATTTTTCATTTTATGGCGTATATTCAGCATAACCTGGAAATATATCTTACTCCTTTTGGACTTACTTTGAGAATCAGTGTTTGCTGATCATCTGAATTATTCTGTTAAGGCCATTCATGATTCTCATAAGACAGGTCAGAAGTGAAAGCATACAGTGTTTTCATGCAGGTTCATTTCAGTGTTGTTGCTTGAAATTATCTGCCACAAAAGCACACAGCTAGCAGCAGGTCTCACTCTTTACGTGACCAGGTGCTGACCCAATAGCCTACCTGTGGCAGGTATGAGCTTCACAGTAACACTTCCATAGAGGACTAATACATGATCTTCTGAAAAACCTGAAAAACTAAAATATATATATTTATTAAAAATATATATATAAAATATATATATATAATCTTACTCTTCAAAATGTGGAATGATTTTTAGTATTTTAATCTGAGGCTCTAGTCAAAGGACACACCAAAGCAATAATTTAGTTTTGAGCCTAGACTGTATAAGTAACTTGAAATCAGTAATAGCTAGCTTATGTGTCTAAATTAGTATAAGAGGTTCAGACTTAAACTGTGTCACTCCTACAATACATAAATATGTAAGTATATTTTAAAACAATCAGGATGACTGCTCAACTAGAAACGTCCTCCTTTTAAAAAATGTACGATGTCTTATGCAAATAGGCCGTGTTTTAACTGAGTAATACTGTGGGTTTTTTCAGCCTACAATTTGTTCTTATGAAACATTAGTAAGAAGTCCCGCTGTGGTATTGCATAGTAGAGAGACTAAAGATTACAGTTATGTACTGTATATCTCGGAAAGGTATAAGAAAAGCTGTTGAATGTTTTTACCATAAGAAACGATAAATAAATGTTTAAACAGATTTAAATATTGCACAATACATAAACATATTGAGATATGTACCACATTAGTATGGATGATTCATTTTTTTAAAGAAACATTAAGAATTTTATTATGGATTAATTAATTAATTAAGTTCATTAATTACTATGGATTAATTAAATTAATTAATCAAATAATGATTATTTAAATTCACATAGATAATAAGCCAAAGTAAAGCAGAATTTCTCCCTTTTACTTTTCTTGGATGGTAAGGTGTTAGAAGCAGGATATTTCTTTTCAGTTTCTAGTAATATTAAATTATCAACACAGATGAGGCGGAAGTTTTGGATTTTTCTGGTAGAGACTTCTAACTATATACTGGTAAACTTGCTCTGTGTTAGGCTGGCACAAACCTAGGAAGCAGCCAGAGGGGTGCTAAGCTTCCAGCACCTTTCATATATCTACAGTTTACAGCCCAGAAAAAGAAGATAATTAAACATTTTCTAGACAGAAGATGAGAAGGGTTGTAATATATCTGAGAAAGTCATTTTTGATTGGGGGGTGTCTGTTTCAAGTTAGACCCAAGCACTTCGAAGGAACTTGAAAGGAAATTTCTGTACAGAACTAGTTTCATAATAATAAAAATCATACCAAATATTTCTGAGAAGTGAGAAATTGTGAAAAGTAAAATCTTGCTCTACTTTAAAAATAGAAATCTGGTAGAGCTGAGGGGGAAATCCTGTAGAATTGAGGAAGATATAATGTAGGGCTTTTTCAGAAGAAAAAAATTAAGGAAGTATAGAAGAATTAGGCAAAAAAAAGAATAAACAGAGGAGTGCAATGGGAGAATGAAGCAACTCACGGTCACGTGGCCCCTCCATTCATGTTTCCAGCTGGAGGAGGAAGAGGTTCTGTCCTTTTGGTTGGTTAAGGCTGGGTGGGGCAGCTGTCTTTAGCTTGCCAGCCCACGCTCCATTTGTGGGACTTCCTGTCGCCCCTGCATTTTGAAGGACAAAGTAGGACTATTGGTTCTCCAGAGCCATGGGCTACTCTTGATCTTATGGATGACCTGTGCCATTGCACTGGAAGAATTATTTAGATCAGATGGACCAAAGCAGGGAAGTTGGCCTTTAAAGGAACAAGTGACACCACAGGACTGGAGGGAAAGTGTCCCTCCTAATGCCTTTCAGGAGCCCAGAAGAGTAGGGAGAATGGACAGCCGAGGCATCCTTTGTTTGTGCTCCAGGTTACCAGTTCAGTTTCCTCAGGAAGGATCTAAGACGTTGAAAGATTGCTCTTTTTGTGTATGAGTGAGAAACCAAAGAGATGCCCACGTAACTGACTGGAGCATGTGCTGCCCAATCTGGCCTGTAAGCTGAAAAACGCTAGACAGCCAGTAGGCTTTGGAGGGGTCCTAGCTGTCGCTGTCCATCAGCTCAGGTCACCTCTCCCATTAGCATCCAGAGCTAGCTGGTTGTTTAGAGTTGTTTCTTTTCTTTTTTAAAACTTAGGATTAGTTTTCAAATGCTGAAGGTGTCTTGATCTTTAATTTTGGAAAGTCCAATGCCTGTAGCCTGCAGTGACTGCAGTTTTGTTTTGGGAGTAGAAACACTCTCTGCTTATAAATGTCATTTATAACACTGATCAATTATAATGTATTTACAAAACATACTAAGACTCTGCTAATGGAAAAACATATTAGGTAGCATTGTATTTTACCAGCTGTTATAAATATTTTTAGGGAAAAATCTGTGCTACTTTCGTTACATTAATATTGCTCAATTCATATAAACCAATTTTGCACACTGGTAGTATTCAATCCAAATGTGGACTGTCAACCATGTTCTCATCACTTAAATATTCATTAGGTACCAACCATATGTAAAACATAAAGACAAACATCATTTGTTGCTAACATTTATTTTTAATGATACCTATTTGGTGATTACTTATTGGAGTAAAATATATACCTGCCTAATGTCCATTATGCAGGCTCAGGGTTAGAGACCTGGGAATCAAGGAAATAGGTTCTATTCTTGGCATGCCCCTGACTTCTCTGTGACCTTGTCCAGTTATTTAATCTGTATTTCCATTTCCCTTCAGTAAATGGCAACTTCCGGGCTTCCCCTTTCCTCTGACTTACAGCTATGAAAGAGTTAAATGAGGAAATCACTTTAAATTATATTTTGTCTTTTAAAAAAAATAACTTGAAGTAGTTTCCCGGTTGTTAGATACTGATATTTCTCTTCTGCTGCTTATAATTTATAGAGCAATTTGACCACTAACTTTGAGGGTTAATGCCAAATTAATGAACTCTTGTATTTATGAAAGTAGAATACTTAAAAGAAAAATCTTACATGCAATGCTCTGGGATATAGAATTGACTTAGAAATTATTATGTTAATAATTACCAAGTAAGACACAAATACAGGGCTGGGGGTGCAACCTAGTGGTACAGCATTTGCCTAGCATGTGCTCCTCCTTCTGTCCCCAGCACCCCAATGGTATCAACCTGAACACACTCTGTCAGACTGGGTCCATTAAAGGTTGTGTCCTCTGCCCAGTTGGCTCTAAAACTTTGTTTGCTTTATTTGATCTTTTTCCAATCAGCCCCTTTAGGATGTGAAAAACTGTTGGATTCTCAACTCCTGGGAGGTTGATGAGGGTACAGCAATCTGTATTACTTTCTTTGCTACAGTGGTTGGTTTTCGAATAAAACCCCACTAGATAAACACTGACCCTCCAAGAGGTCTTTTCAAAACTCTAAAATAGGTCACATCACACAATAACTCCACACTCAAGAAGTTAAATGGAAAGTAATGTCCCCTGCCATTCTGGATGTCAATTTGATGTCATATTTCTGAAACACTCCTGGTTTGCCCCAGCAGTAGAGCCCTACACAGGTGACCAAGAGAACTGAGCACTCAGCACCAAGTGCAGGTTGCCCTCTGCTCCTGTGAGGGGAGAGATGGCCCACAAAAGCTAGGCAAGGCGGAGGCCTCGAGGAACTCTGAGCGGGGCTTGGCTAATTGCATTTGTCTATTGTTTGCACCCACAAATTGGCAAGAAAGGCCCATTATCATTAGGGATGTGTTGGGCATAGATGATTTGGAAGAACATAGTTTTGTGCATCAGTGGGGTATGTGAAATTAACAGGGCAAACCAAAACAATTGTTAATGGTAGTTAATTAGAAATGTACTCAAGGACCCAAATTTAATTGTCTGCCTGCATAAATGACTATTATTTTATGCTATAATTTTATAGCTTGTTTTTTGTGTTCCATCTACAAAATGGAAGTTTTAACCTCTAAATTGAGAAAGTCAGCAGTTCCCAAGAATAAAATATGTTACATGGCTGAGAGGAACAGTAATTTAAGATCTTTTCTTTGGGAGATGTGACTACTTACCTCATACTTTAATATTTATCATATTCTTTGTAAATATATTTATAATTTGTACCCACATTCTGCTCAGTGTGTGTATGGTGGTGCGGGCTCCAGGCAAGTACTCTACAGGGAATTTTAATTTGCACAATTTAAGACCTTGAATGAAAGTGAGGAGTTTAAAGAAGACCCCTTGACCAATGTCCACTTTAGCAGGACTTTTCAGTTTGAACAAAGCCAAATAAATCTGGCCATCTTATATAAGAGGCTTTCATCACGAGCCAAAAGTGAATGTTCACTTACTTCTAATGAGAAACTTCTTGCGTTCTGTTACATAATTACTGGATAAGGAAGTGCATGCTGCCCGATGTGAATGTTCGGACAACAACCCTTATTAATATTTCATACAAAGTCCTGAGAATAGAGCACGAGTTCATGTGCCAAGTGCCTCTCTCCTGCTTTCCTGCACTTTGTGAGATCTTCCTCTTTTTTTCCCTTTCTCCATAGTAATACAAGTAATACTCATCAGGTTGATGATGAGTAATTGTTGCTAATGAATTAACTGTCTCCTATAATTGCTATCAAACATTTCATTATGTGTTTTAAATTAAACCAAGAGGCTGAGTCATAGGAAATTTATGCTGGATGGTTTTTATAGAGATCTTGTCAGCAAATTCAACCTAGCTTCCCAGGATTAGGAATAGACAGAAGACAATGATGTGTAATTTGGGAAGACTACTTAAAAAGATAAACCCTCTCCCATTTTGGAGGGCCATATTCAGATATTTTCATATTACTGAATTGAGAAAATAATATCCTGACAATAGTTTCTTAAGTAGGCCAGACCATTTATAAAAACATGCACCTATGTTTGGACATTTACATTTTTTATTTATCTCCCTTGTATTGGTAGACTGTTTCTTAAAATATAGAACCTAGTCTATGGTTCTAATGTAAACTCAATACCTTTTAAATAAAAAAAAGCAGACCTTGGAAGATCAGGAAGATAGGAAATGTACAAAGATTTAGACCATGGCTCAGGCAGTATGCCTTACAATGAACTTCTAGCTACCTCCACTTGTTTCTTATGCTTTCTCTAGAAGTCCTGAAGGATGTTTGTCATTCTCAGTGCAATGGTCCCTTGAGTCATAACAGCTATAGTGGACTTCATCAATATGTCCTTTCTGATGCTAGAAGCCATGTTCATCCTGTATTGGTCAGCTTTGCCACTACTAGGACCAAATATCAGACTCCCATAACTTAACAGAGGAGAGATTTATTTTGGCTTATGGTTTCAGAGGGTTGAGTCTTGGAGCCAAGTGTCTCCAAGGCAAGAAAATCGTAGTAGAAGGGCTTGGTGGAACAGGATTGCTCACTTTGTGACACAGGGAAAAAGCACCAAAAAGGAAAGGGCCAGCACTGAGATACAGTCCCCAAGGTCACAGTCCCATGATTACCCAGATACAGTCAGAAGAGTGCTTTACACATCTGCTAGGTACCTTTTAATCCAGCTGACAATCATGTTTAACTACAATCCCTTTATACACATTATCTTTTCATCTTCAACAATTGTGCAGAGAGCTCATTAATTTCCCAATTTGCCATAAGGAAATTGAAGCTCACAGTGTTATTTCTCAGGTATTTTCAGATTATGCAATAAAAGGAGGAGGTAACTTTTCGCTGGTGCTCAATATGACCACTGAGGGTGGATCTCTGTAGATTGCCCTTGGAAGGAGCAGAAGTCCTACTGGGGACGTGTTTAGGATAGGCTAGTGCTCCCCTATCAAGTTAGCTCTTCTCAGCAGTAAGTTCAAATTGACCACATTAATGTAGAGTGAAGAGTTGAGCTGGGGATGGGAGAGGAAAGGACAAACAGGGTAGTAACAATTCAGAAAATTTGGTTTAGATTTCACAGTATCTTTGGTTTAGATTTCACAGTATCTTTTGATGCCCTGCAGCTTAGAAGACCAAGGAGCAGGTGGATGTGGGCCCTGAGGACAGTAGGTAGATTCTAGAAATTCAGCCGAGGAAAGGACAGAGTGATGGAATTCAGTATGGACTGAGGTACTAGAGAGGACATGCCAGAAGACTAATTCCGGTGCATCATCAGGTTTGGGTTGAGAAAAAAAACAATTGGAGAGGCAGGTTTGGACCTGACATGGGATTTTAGGGTGGGGTCTGTCATCGCCTTAGCCTAGCTCCCTCACTGGTATATCATCTACTGACGGGAAGCCGATCTTGTGTGTGCTTCAGATTGATGGGCTTTCACAGCCTGTCCACTGTGGCTGCACTCTACAGGCTCTTCTTCAGGATGCATTGGATCCCTGGAACTCTACCTTCCATGCCAGAAAATCAAGGCTTTGGAGTTCCGCTCAGTATTAAAAATTAAAATACAAGGCCGCACATTATTCTATGTTCTAGCTGCCTTATCATTGAGAATTGTGTAAAGTAGTCACTGATTGCTGCTTTACTAAGAAATCTAAAAATGTGTGTATTCAGAGACCCTCTAAAGCCAAACAGATTATGACTGGTGGAAGACATGGGGAATTTTTACTTTTATTTTCTTTATATATAAAAGTTAGAAAGCACTTAGTATTGGGATGTTAGGTGCTTCATCTGTTCTTTACACATATGCACAAGAAATTTCATTTAATTAAAAAAAATCCTTCTTTGAGACAGACTGTAAAATTCAAAGTCCTTGTTAAGCATTGAGTCCTGGTTGACATGTCCAGCTACAGATGAGTGGCCTTCTACCCTCCTTCAACTAGACTAATGAAGGCATGTCATCTGTGAGCATGTATTTGGTGACAACTACTGAGATATTAAAATGAGTAATTTAGTCTAAAGCCCATGAGCCAACAAGTAAATATATTTTGTTTTGTTGTTTGGTTTTTGTTTTGTTTTTTGAGACAGGGTCTCACTTTATAGTGCAGACTGGCCTTAAGCTCACTATGTAGCCCTGGCTGGCCTTGAACTCAGAGTAGTCCTTTTGCCCTTTGAGTGCTGGGATTATAGGTCTGAGCCACCACACCTCGAAGCAGGTATGTTTTAAGCAGCCTGTGTTATTCGGTATAACGTCTTCTACCAGTCCTAATCTTCTGTTTGGCTTTAGAAGTGTTTTCATACCTGCCTGTAAGAATTTGGGAGGCCGAAGCAGGAGAACTGTAAGTTCAAGTCCTACCTGGGTAGCTTACTAAGACCTTGTCTCAAAATTAAAAATAGGATGAATAGCCCAGTGGTAGATTCCTCTAGGTTCAGTGTTCACTACTGCAGGAAAAAAAGGAAGCCTGTATTAAGACAACAAAAAACAATTTGAGAAGGTGTTAGGATGCAGAAAGGCAGTGTAATCATCTACGGCCTAAAAACACGGTCTCTGCCACCTCCTCCTTTCTACCAGCTGTGGGATTCTTGGTAAAAATTCATTTCTCTAAATCCATTTCATCCCCTACCCAGTGGAGGCCAGCACTGACATCAGAGGTTTACTTGCCTGTGCTCAACTGTATTCTGGTATTTTTTTCATGAGTTTGACTTGTTTCTTCAATAAACGCAGACATTCCTTAATCAAAGGGTCAGTATATCATATCCTTCTTGCAAGAGGCATCACGTTACGTCTTAAATGGAGTATCACGTTACGTCTTAAATGGAGTATCGGTGAGAAAATTAGAGTAAAATGGAGCTGGTAATTATGTGCCAAAGTTTTTTCTCAGCCTTACAGCAGGCGAGGATGACTGCCAGGCAGTTCTCTGTTTTTCCATCAGGCCAGGAGACACCTCGCTTGCCAGTGTTGCTGCCTAGGTCGAAATGTATCCCTGACCACCAGTTTGGCAGGTACTGATGTGATAAGCCGCGTTTATTGGGGTCCCCATCAGATCTCTTGTATTCATTGACATTTGTCATTGTGAATGAAAGGCACGAATGGTGATGACACAGATTAGGGGGTGTGGTCACTGGCATGCCTCTTCTCAGCACATTGATGGATGGGAGGTTTGATAACTGACATAAGGTTGAGCCTGTTCTTTGCCAGGCTTGCTCTTCTGAATAGAAGTAAACTGAGCAACAGACCTGTCCTGCTTATCTGCTGTTTGCCAGGTGGATGGACTGGGCACGGGGGCAACAGTGACGGGAGGCATACGTAGCTCTACATATAGGCAGATACTCAAATGACAACATTACCATCTATTCACTGTGGGCCAGGCACTGTACTAAGCTTGTTATCCAAATTAACTCATTTGGTATCACTCTAATATTTGCTGATGCCAAAGGGATCTTGTTTAAATTCTTTATTTAACATTTTTCCCTTATGTACGCTTTTTAGCTCCTATAATGGAGACTAGTAAGAAATGATTCCGTGCCCTTTTTCCCGCTTTGGGGTTGGCAAAACTAAGAACATATTCATTCCCAAAGAATCTGATGTGGATTAGAAAAAGTATAAGAAGCAGTTGAGCAAAAAAGCAGATAGCCCCCTTGCTGCGAGAAAAAGAAAAAAAAAAAAAAAGAATGATTAAGTAATCGAAAGATAAAAATGAGCCAAGAGAAGCGACTTCTCTTCTAGTCTGTGGGATACAGAGACAAAATCCTCAGACATGTTTCCACCACACTGAGTGACACAGGACTGATAGATAATTCCAGTAACCTCTGTGCAGGCCAATGGCAGAAAAACAGAGCAGAATTTATTAAGTGATTTTGTAGGCTGTGATCCAAGGACAAATGTTCAGAGTGATTCAAGAAATCAAAACAGAGTGCACGTCCTCTGAGCAATTTTCTGTGCCTGTGAATCTCGTAATTAGGCTTTTGTTATCAGGGTTATGTAACTAGAAAGTTATAAAGCCATTATTTGAACTCAGGTCTGGCGGCTGTAAGATCTGTTCCTTATGCTAACCCTGTCACTGTTCGGAAGCCATCCTGGCTATGGCAGTGGTGACTGCTGTATGGTAAATAAGCCTCTGTCTTCCTTCTTGCAAAAACAAAATAGAAAGAGGGTTGGAGACATTCTTCACTGCGTGACAGGAGCTACTATCTTCAGCCTCCTTCCTGAGTGCGCTGAGGATATTTTTCGTAGCCACCTCTAGCATTTTCCTGAGGCTCCAATCCGGGTGTAACCAAGTAAGCACCCACCCATTCTTGAAGCCTTTCCCCTACCCAAGAGTGGGCCTGAGGGCCCTGGCCCTGGCTTAGGCTCTGATGTTAGAGCTCATGCTCCAAGCAGAGGCCAGGAGGAAAGCGGAGGCTGAAGACAGAGCCCTGTTCCGAGTGTGAATGGGCGAGAGCAGGAAGCAGCGCACGCCAAAGGGCTCATGGAAAACGTCTTATCTAAACAGAGGTGGCCCGGGACTCTGGATCCCCTCCACCATTGTCCAAGGAGCCGACCCAACACCTAGGATCCCAGAACTCTCTACTCCCTTCCCCCTAGACAAGAAGTAATTTTCAGCATGGGCTCCAAGGCGTCACAAGGTCTCTTACTACATGAGGAAGTCACTTCTCCAGAGTCCCCTCCACCTGACCCTGTGACCACCCTGAAGGCCCAGGCTCTTTTCCTGTAGCAGAAGGCACAGGAACCATTCCGTCCAAGCACTCCTACCCAACATCCCCTTCTGCCGCAGCCTCGCCCCTACATTGTCTTATTTGTTTTACCAGAACGTGAGAAGAGAGGAAAAGATGGTGTTTGCAGACTCTGTTCCTCTGATGGCTCAGATAGGCTCCTGCGGTGTTTTGACACTGCGCCCACAGTGGCTGAGCAGTGTTTACATCAGGCCCTGTTGCAGGATGGGGCACGGGAGTGGGGAGCCAGCTTGGTCATGCCCTCTGGCTGGGGGCCAGGTGGTCTCTCCTTTCTATTCTTTTAAAAAGACATTTTACAGCTTCGATTTGCTCTTTATTACTACTCTGCCCATTTGTTTTCTGATCTAAAATGATTCAGTGTTCCTTATAGTATTCTTTACAGATTCTAATCACAGTTAACACATGCCGTAAAAAAACCATTAAACACATAAGCAGATTTCATATGTCATTACCCTAAAAAGAACAAAAGTGAAGATTATTCCTTCTTGGGGTTTTGTAGAATTTTCTAGCTCTTTTTTCCTATTCAAGGGTCCTTTCAATATACATCAGTTCCTAGACAATTGCCCAGGCACGTACCATCCATTGGATGTTGGGGTACTTGGCCCTACCCATAAAGCACTTCATCAAACACTGTGGTTTGTAATAAAACAGGCCTTCATCCCATAGCATTCCCACTGACTATGGAGACAAAATTTAGATACCAGGGAAAGAAAAACATGGTGTTTTTAAGAGTTTTAAAAGATTTTTTAAAATGTTAAAATTTGTCAACCAAGACAAAGAAAAAAGTTGCTATAATTCTAGCATCAAAACATTTTCATGACTTAAACCAACCAAACTTTATGTGGAGATTACAAAGTTTTTCTCTCTGTCTTCTTCCTGCATCTTTCTACCAAAGGACAGCTTAATGAAGATCACTCTTAGTGTGCAACTTTGTGACCGTCTGAATTCCGAGCATTCCCAGAGCTTTTGTCTGGAACAAGGGACTCCACCCTGGGAAGATAGACAGAAAAGGTTTGGGAGATTCCTTGGGAACAAAGTCCCCTGGGTAGTGGACTGAGCTCTGATGTGGTGCAGAGAGCCAGGAGGTCTGGGTTCTACTCCTGGCTCTGTGCATCCTAGCAAGGCATCTGGTCTTTCTGGGCTTCACTTTGGTAAAAGGATTTGTGAAGTGGGCCTGCAAGACTGCCTCATTGCAAAATGAACGCGTAAAGCCTGGGTCTGATTCAGTAAGCAGCTCAGTAGCAATGAGTTTCTCTTCAGTTGGCCAAGAGTAAACCTGAGCAGAACAGAGCAGAGGTCAGCTTCCATACTGTTTATCACAGGGTAAAAGGGGAGCCTTAAACTAAACAAAGATTTGTTAAGGCTCAGGCTGCAGAATGGACCTTCTAGGGTTGATATGTTTATTAAATTGGCAGGAAATCAATTATTCGTGAGAATTTTATACTAAAGAAGAAGAATGTTGGGTATCATGACAGGCACTAAACAGATGGTAGAAAGGCTAAATGAAGACCTGAACCACCCTGCCCAGTTCTTCAGAGAACAATTCTGACATCTTCACCCATTTCTGAAATTGTCACCCAATTCTGTCATATAAGTCAGTTCAAATAAAACACAAACCAGTGATTAAAATTTACTCTCTCCCTTCTGATTCTGCCAGATACAATAATCCATCCTTTAGGGAACATAAGTATGGCTCTGAGTTTTTAGGAAGGAGAGAGAAGGCAGGAACAATGACCATTTTAAAGCCAGAATTGTTAAAAATCAGCCCTAAGGAGAAGTTAAGGTAACTATAACAGGGTCCCTGGGGTACACAGCATGCACTGTTTGGGGGTGCTGAGCTGTTCCAGGGTAAGCTCTAACACAGTGCAGTTACAGAATGTGGACTCACTGGGAATTCAATACATTTGTATAAAATATAGAGAGGTGTTTACCAAATTTGGGGCAAAAAAGCTGACCATTTTATGAGGTTTTAAACAAGACATTCTCTTCTCAGTGCAGTTAATGGTGTTAGTAGAATGAATATTTGAGGAGCCTTTCTATCCTGAGATGTTCCTGGTAAACGATGGCAGTATAGGAATGCTCACGTTATACGTGACCTAGGGGTTAAGTGCATGATTCTGAGCTGAGCCAGAACACAGCACAAATTCTAGCAGCTGTCAATGCTGTCAGGACTGCCGATTGGACCCGTGTTGGCGTTGGCTTTTCCCGAGGGATCAGACTGCAACTAATTTAGGAACGCAGAAATAACAGGGCAAAGCCGCCTTCACCACTGGAGAATCATCCTAGCATGCATCTAAGTATCATTTACATAGATGGAGAGCGGCCCTTTGCCATTATGTACC
The DNA here is from genome assembly GCF_034190915.1 of Cavia porcellus. Taxonomy (NCBI): domain Eukaryota; kingdom Metazoa; phylum Chordata; class Mammalia; order Rodentia; family Caviidae; genus Cavia; species Cavia porcellus. The sequence continues at coordinate 35,188,661 of NW_026947504.1, read as the reverse complement.
AAGACGATTGGTAATTTAGCCCAGGTGGGAGACCTCCCAGATGGCCCTCAGCCGGACCAAACAGTGACGTGTCACATGTCAGATCCCAGCTCCATGTGTGAGATACAACTGATGTATTTTTACCAATCTTTGGTCCTAAACTAAGTCATTTTAACTCCAGAGCAATGGACAGAGATGACAGAATACACTGCCCCCCAGTCTTTTTCTTCCACTGGTTATAAATACCTCCGTGTATGCAAATAGAGGCAGGAGTCCTAAGCTCGTTAGGAAGGGAAGGAGGCTTGGAGCACAGAGAGGACAGTACTGAGCTGAAGCTGATAACAGTGGCCTTGTCCAGAATAGTGCATGGGAGCTTTCTTATCTGGCTTTGGCAGGAGGTGCTGTGGACTTCCTGTGCGAAATCAGGACTGAACGCTGCTTTCCTCTTGTTGTTCAGCTTCCTCCCCCCTCAAGACGGTTCCCAGCACAGTGATTATCTTTGCATCTTCAAACATGGCACAATCTACTTCCTTAAGGGCTTGATGTATTCTTAAGGCTTAGGCAAATTCCCCTCCCCCTAAATCTCTTTTCAAGTGCTGTGATAGAGTCAGGCTCCTAAATGACGTTCTATTTTTATGGTTCCAATTACAAAGGGAAAAATAACAGGCCCTAAATTAGAAAAGAGCCACAGAATCTGTCCTTTCATTTGGAAGAGCTGGCAGTGAGCTGGGCCTATGGTTTCTATACCAAGGCCGTGTGGTTTGCAACTGCCCTGAGGGTCACAGGTAGGGCTGGGTGTTGGGGGAGATGAAGGGAGGTATCAGAAGGCGACAGCCCTGAGTGAACTCAAGACAGCGGACTGTATTTCCCTTACTCTCACATATTTCTTTGTATTTCCTGAAGGCCAAAAACTCTATATGAAACTCCAGTCTTTGACTAAGACTCCTCTTCTTCATTGCTTTGGGGAAAAAAAACAAAGAAACCTAAAGCCCTCCTTTTGCAGGTACCAGAGAAGCCCAGGTGTCCCAAGTCACAATCTCAAATGCTCATGCAAGCGTCTAAATCAAATACAGATGAGGGCTGTGAATGGTGGGAAGTCAAATAGGAGCTCAAGGTATAGATGTTACAGTCTAGCGGACAGAGAAAAAGTGGAGCAAAGTGACTTATATAATGATTTAAAAACTATTGTTAAAATGTTCTCCGTTGAAGAGGAAGTAACTTCTCCTTGGTTCAGTTTTCTATACTAATCAATAAGACTTAAGATGTTTACTTGGGCCAGGGATACAGCCCAGCAGCACAGCGCCTGCCTGGCAAGCGAGAAGCTATGAGTTCAATTCCTGGCACCAAAAAAAAGATTAAAATGTTCACTTATTTTACCTCATAATTTTATTTTATTTATTTATTTATTTTTTTATCTGTACCAGGGTTTGAACTCACGACTGCCTGCTTGCAAGGCAGGCGCTTATGCCACTGAGCTAAATCCCCAGCCCCTACCTCATAATTTTAAAGAATAGCTAGTAGATATCCCAGAAATTCCTAAGAAATGGTCAGCCCTTTTTAAATTTTGAATATTATGATCTAATTGCAAACACAGACATCACATAACATTTGGGGAAACCCCAAACACAGGACGGGAATCACTGCTAATTCTGTTAGGTGTAAGCATAGCTCTGTAGTTATGTTAGAAAACACGTCTGGTCTTAGAAACACTCACCTGGTGTACAGCTAAAATTATACGAGTCTGGCGTTTGCTTTAAGGTACTTCACAGGCAAAAAAATGAAAACAGGATAATAACTAAAACACGGCAGATCTGGATTACTGAAATCTAGATGGGGGTATAGCTCAGTGATAGAGCCCTTGCCTAGTGTGCAAGGCCCTTGGTTCTATCCCCAGCACACGTACACACACACAAAACAATCTGGAGATAAGTATTTGGTGGTTTATCACACTGTGTTCTCTACTTATCAGTATGTTTGAAAATAACAAACAATGAAAACGTTTTCTAGAAATAGAACATGTCAGGTACTGCGTGCTTGCGTGCTTGTTTACGAATGCTGGTGGGGTGCTGATTACACTCTGGGACCCTGCTTAGCGAGGCAGACTGAGTGCATGCATGGGTACAGCCACTGCTCCCTGCTCTTGGTGCAGAGGCTCTAGCAACAGTAAGTCAGCCTCGAGAAGCTGACAAGCTGTAGGATGAGGTCACAGGGCATGACACAGAAGGTGGGGAGCCTAACCCAGCATTTAACATCGACGTTTAACATTCTGGGAACCATTTTTGGCCCAAGGAACAGAAAAGAATATTAACAGAACTTTATTCTGACCCTCGTAATCTCTTCTACTGTCCTCTCATTTACTTTACCTTTATATCCTTAATATCCACCACTCATTCTTTCTGGAAATAAAATTCTTCCTGGCATGAAAAAATCTCTAGAATCTGCCTAAGACATGCATAAATTCAAGATTAACAAGCTTTCTAATCATCAAAAGGTCTAGGCCAAAAGGTAAGAATGCAAAATGACAAAATGTTTAAAAGGGGAAGGACTTTACTAACCTCGAAGATAAGCAACATCAAGACCCTTTTTTATAATTTAATACCTGAGGCCTAACGCTGTCAGGAGCTTGCCATGATACCCCAAAACTTGAAAGAAATTGATGGACTTTAAGATGTTTGTTTCCAGATACACTTAATTAGCCTTGAAAAAATTAGCTGTACAACTGAATATTCCAAGTAAAAGCCAGCCTCTTATGGATGTGAGATGCTATTTTCTCCAGGTTTCCATTCATTAACAGAACTTCATTTTCCCTGTATGTTTGCATGTTACTCCCCCTAGGAACCAGTGGAGTCCAGATACTAGATTTTCTAGTATATGCATTTTTCTTTGATATTTAAAACATGAACAATGTACAGCAGCAAACTGTTGGGGTTTTGTTCCTAGCAAGCAAACATATTTAGTATTTTTATTCTGAAAAAAATCAAAGGAAAATAAGATTTACATAAAATGTGTGCTTTTGTTTCCTAAGAAGGTATGCAGTGGTTTGTATAAACCAGGCTACAAAACATCATTCTAATGACTTTCTTTTTTAAATAGGTCGGACTTGTGTTCCACTAGTGAAGAGTCTTTTCTCCTGAATTCTCGCAGCAACGTGGACAACAGAATTGAGAGCATCACCCAGCGCATGGCAAAAACAGAAGAAATGAATAAGGTATGGCTTGTAATATGGGTATTGGGATATTCCAAAAACACATACTCATCTCCCAGTCCTAGGTTTATTGGAACCAGAAGTAATTCAAATGCTCGTACAAAATTCAAGGAAGAGTAAGACATTATCTGAGATATGTTAAGATACATTAAGTTTATTCAAACTACTATATTCTCCCACTGATCCCTAATTCTGAATGGAATAGACAGACTAAACCTGTGAACAGCAGATTCCCCATCAATGGTTCTTAGCTTTGACTGCAGGTTCATGTGCCAATTAGCATTATATCCAAGTCTCCAAGGTGAAGCCCCAGGCCCATAAAAACTCCCCATGTGATTCCAGTCTATAACCAAGGCTGAGAATCACCTTCATGCGTAAGTGGGATCCCAGCAAGCAAAAGCTAATACAAGCCTTAGAGTAAAAACTGAATGTTTTTGTAGCCATAGTTATCAAATTTTTCTGTCTTTGCCAGCGCAAAGCCTAAACTGGGTTATGCGTACACACAGTCTATCAAGATCTCTCAGTCTCAACCCGCCACTCTTGTTCCATTCATTTCCCCTCCTCTGACCCTCTCCTGAGACTTGGTGATCACTGACACCCTGTGAACCAAGCAAGTCTCACATGATGGAGAATCTAGTCACTTTTTCTCTACTGAGTTAGTGAAGAATACACTTAAAAAGTGTCTATTATGGCGATACTTTAAAATATCCACCATGTCTGTTTACACATGCATATCTCGATTTGGAGTAGGGACTGTAACATAGACACCGCTGTCTGCTCAAATGGGATTATACATAGACCACCTATAGCAGCTGTGTTCTTTGCACTTAAAGATAATGGCATCATTCTCTACGTAAGATTTAACAGTATTTTTCATTATATGAAACCTTCTGACATATACTAATGTTACCATCATTCTTTGCCAAGCCAGGGTGCTTTTCTCCATTTTAAAGATAAGGTGATTAGCCCAAAATCACACAGTTTAAAAGGGTGAATGAGAAATTCAAAGCAAAATCTTCCAATTCAAAACCAAGGGCTGTCACAGCTAAATGCAGAAATTTAAATGACAGGGGCTAACATAGCAACATCAGCAGTCACCTGTCAAGAGTTTAGAAACGGGGCTGGGGACTTAGCTTAGCGGCTTAAGTGCCTGCCTTGCAAGTGTGCGGTCGTGAGTTTGATCCCTGGTATCGATAAAAAAAAAAAAAAAAAAGAAGAAGAAGAGTTTAGAAACAGTTTGATAGTAGCTGTAGGTGACTTTATAATTCTAACAGTAATAGAGAAACATTCTATGATGGATAGCTTTCGATGAGAGACCAATTTAATGACAGAGATAGAGGGCAATCTATAACATTTAGTCTGGGTGATGTACAACATTTGGGGGGACTATCTCAGTCTATTAGCAGTTTACAATAAATTAGTTGTCACAAAGTAGGGGTATTTCAAGATATCATCAGTAGTCTTTATTCATTTTGCCTTTTCCTGGCCTAATTGAGTAGATAAATGATTTACTGCCGGATATTCAAAATAAGAACTTATGAGTATAATTTTAGTAGTAACTTCTGATCTTTGGTATCTTATCCATAAAGCTGTGCCCCAGAAAATAAAATGAAAATTGAAGCTAAATAAGATTTGTAATCAGTTTGAACAATGAAGTAGTAGGCAATATGTGGATGCCCATAAAAATGGTAGGAACAGAGTAATGAAACCGGACTGAGATAGAAGTTATCTAATTTTCTCATGTGGGCCTGAAACAAGTGTACTACCTTGTAATTTTGTAGTTAGGAAGAGAGTTTTTAAGTATGCACTTCTGCACACAGGACTTCCACACCTGCCCTGCATTCGGGAACCCCAGGGTTAAGCTCTGCTCTTTTAGACTTGTGAAACCACTAGGTCAGTTTCTCTTTCCTGGAATTCTCTCCTCCTGAATGGTGCTAATGATATTTGCTCTACTTAGCTTCCTCTTATAATAATGAGACGAAATAACATGGTGAGAACGTAGTACTTTAACAGTAGTACTTTAATAAAATGCTAGCTATATATACTCTCTAATACAATACCCCGAATATTATAATCATATACAAATAAAGATTTTTGTTAAATGATTACTTGTATTGTAAACTTTTAATACTCTTTCTAAACAACATTTGGAGGTGAAATATAAGAGGGTATAATAGTAACACATTCGATTTAAAGTACTAATTTCAAGCTCTCCAAAAATTCATTTGGGAGAATGCACGGCTTCTACTTCTGTGTTGACTAATATGTGTCGTATGTTTAAAAAGGTGTCTTTCATGTGATGATGACATGGAAACTGCTAGACACAGTGCTTCTTACCACTGAAACTATTCCTTCTTCTTCTGTACATTTTTAGAAATTAAGTCCGATTTTAGACCATGCCAATCCCCTTCCTCACCATCACATGGGCAGCTAAGCCCTCAGTGCCCCTTTTGGGTCAGGAACTTACACTGGGGCACCTGCTAAATTTTAGGGACTTTTTTCTTTCTTCCTTTCTTTTTTTCCATTCAAGGAAGGGTATAAATAAAAATCAAATTCTGTTTTCTTCTTGGCAAATTTTGGTCCAGGATTGTGAAATATGAGTCACCGCCTGGAGTAGCTAATAACAAATATGCAGTTTTCATAGTTTTAAACATTATTGTACTAATTCTGTAAGGCTGGGAATCATGACAGTTTTAATGTAACATTTCCACTGAAATGAGGACCTGTTGAAAAGTGTGTGTCCTGCATGAGACAAATTCATGACTTGAGATACTTATCGCAGAATTATAGCTTGTGTCTTCATTCCCACGCGTCCCCTGACTTATTCTAATTTTCATGTTCTATTTTCCCATCAATTGACTCTAACATACCCATATTAATTTTAGATTCCTTTGTGACCTTTATACATCTACTTTTATTTCTCCCCAAAACAATTAAAAGCAAGTTAAATTAGAACCATTCCAAAATTAATGCCACTGTTCTATATATAGACTTCTTAAAAACTAGTGCTGGAAATTAGGCTGGATGACACATCACCCATTCATTCTGTTCTGAGATGCTGAAATGGCATTGCAGAAGTGAATTACTAATGCCCAGTGAAAGGGAAGGAAGGAAGGGACACGAAACACCGAACTTACAGTACTTGACGACAGTCATTATGGGTGTTCCTGGGTCGTACACAAAGTCCAGGGGAGAACCTGGAGGGACCTGTTTCTAATACCTAAACCCTGGGGTCCCGGCAGGATGCTCTCCAAAGCCGTACAGTAGCCCAACATGGTAAAAAATAAGGAGCAGAAAATACAAATCCTTTAAGAATGTAGAAATACACTGGGCTGAAAACCTCACTGAGAGGTTGCTTACCCCAAACTAGTCAATTGACATTTTAAAAAAATTTCTTTTAATCGTGCTGGGGATTGAGCTCTACCTCTAGCCACACCATTGAATTTTTTAAATGTTGTCAGTTAATGTGTTCATTCTGTGTAATGAGGTAATGCAAGTTTTAAGTAGATGAGAAGGAATTGATCTCCGGTACCTTCTGAGTAATAGGAAATTGGATATTCTAATTTTATTTTCGCACTTTTTATTTTTCAATCCTTTCACTTATTTTCAGTATGGAAAATTAACGATAATTATAGAAGTAATAGAAGCAGATATCCATGAGGGTTTCCGTTGGTGTACTCTACATAATAAATGATTATGACTTTAAACATATGTTACAACTCAAATCCTTGGCATTTTGTCTCTTATTTTTTTTCTTTTTTGGCCCTGTCTTTTAAAGTATTACAGTGATATCTGGGGCTCCAAATGTTAAGCTCTTTTCATTTTGAAGTAATAGTTTTTTTGGTTGGAAGCACCAGGGAACAGATTTGTCCAGACATTCGTGCATTGACATTTCCTGGCATGTATGTTGTCTTGAAGTCCAACCAACCAAAGCCAATCCACCACTCGCACCTGACTTTCCTTCTCTAAGCTAAAAGTTTAAACTTGAATTGTCAAGTATTTTTACATTTTATGAAACTGTGTTTTAATTTACAATTTTAAAACATATTCCTGGGAAGAAGAGGAGGACTCTAGAAATGAGATACTTAGTGAAGTTGATCCCGGAATAAAAGTTACACCTTGTTTTTAAATTTTCTTTTCTTTTCTTTTTCTTTTTTTTTTTTTTTTTCTTGGTACCGGGGATTGAACTCACAACTGCCTGCTTGCAAGGCAGGCGCTTATGCTGCTGAGTTAAATCCCCAGCCCCTTAAATTTTCTTTATAACCTTTATATTCATCACATATTTTCACATCACACAACATTTTCTCCATTTAAAAACAGCTCGCGGCTTATGTAAAATGCTACCAAAGCAGGAAACTCGCATTTCAATACTCGATAGCATTTAGCTTATGGCCCATCTCAGCTGCCTAAAGGAAGAATTCTTAAGGAAAAACCAAATTCAGAGAGTAGACAGAACTTAACCGATAGGTGTGTGTGATCGATTTAAAGGGTTTTAGTGGATGAGTCGATCTGATTGAGAAACTGAGAACACAGTTACTGAGTTAGATGCAGCTGGGCATAAGTTTTTCCCAGACTGATTTGTGGCCCTGTTAACCTTTATAAACCTCAGCTGCCCCATCTGTAGACTATGACAGTGATGGCAGACCCTTTAGAGCATTCCATGATAACAAATAACCAGCTGTGGCACGCATGACACTGGAATAGAGTAATAAACCCATCCCACAGGGATACAGAGAAATCGGATAATGCAGTGAAAACAGCATCGTTTTAATTGAAGCCCAAGCACAGCTTCTAGATGCGAGTAATCGCTTTCCAGACTTTCAGACATCCCCAGCCAACAAAAATAGCTTTCTGCTTAGTTACTGTGCAATGATAAACCTGAGAGCCAAACTCAGTTTCTTCTTAGGACTCAGGACAAACACTCGAACTTATACACAGTACCTGAGCTGACATGTCACAGAAGGCAGCATTATTTGTGGTGTGTGTTTTGAGACAGGGTCTTGCTACACAGTGGAGACTGGTTCTGAGTTACTCATTTTGTAGCCCAAGCTGGACTTGAACTTTCAACAGTCCTCCTGCCTCAGCCTCCCAAGTGCTGCGATTACAGGCATGCACCACCACGCCTGACCTAAGGAGACTTCCTGTGAGCTCCGTATATTAGAACCTTTTGCAAACTGCTTGGCAGCACTGAAGCCTGAGATGGCTGAGGCAACAGAAGAGAGTTATTCCCCCTTGGTGACCTCTCCTGCCTGTCCAGCTGTCACTGGCTAACAGTCCCACACATGCTGCCACCTTCAGGCATCTCTTCCAAGTCTGCCACTTTCCTCCATGACTCTCAGTGGTGGGTACAATAGTTAAAAGGAGATGTCTATCAGAACCGTTTTCTTTTCCCATCTATCAAGATTAATACTTAAGGAAGGAAGGAGGTTTCTGTGCTCTCTTTCAAATGCCTCTTCACTGGTGGTGAACTTCTAAATTACTGCTTCTTTTCAAAATAAAGGACATACATGTAATCCTCAAATTAGGAAATTATTGTCTATGGCCTTAAAAGTTGGAAAGGGTAGGGACTGTGTGGTACTCACCTCTGACTCCTTTGTAGCATCTTCCTAATCAGTCAATAAATGCCTGCCAAATGGAATGAACAATGCCACACATTGCCAACATTTTGTTACCCATAATTTCAATAATATGTATAGATGTAATTAAGTGGATACTTCCAACAAAAGAGAAAGCATTTAGAAAGAAACTGTGGCAATGAGCTTGCTGACAAAAAAAAGAGTGCATTTTTAGTCTCTTTATCTGTAAAGACAGAACTACTTTAAATTTATTAGGTGAGATAAGAGATCACAAATATCTAGGATCAGCAACTCAGAGGATGCTGGGATCCTTCCTACTGACTAAACCATTTGAGTACATTCACAGCACAGGAAAGCCATTGGTCACATTTCAGCCCATGCTTAAAATGTAGCCTGTGCATCACTTGGTCACTGTGTGTTAGCTTGGGACCTGACCAGACAGAAAGTGGCATCACAGCCCCTAGGATTTCACAGCCCATGACCAGTTATTTGCATAAATGTGTGACAGTGATTCATAAGCAACCAAATCAAGTATTTTGTATATAGTTTTAAGTATGAAAAAACTTGCCTTTTTGCTTTTATACAGTATATGGACTTACGTATGCTCCTTCAAGTATTAATCTTGATAAATGGAACAAAGAACATTTGTCTGGTATTGCACATTTTTTAAAATAAAGAAACCAATTTAAGTCTTTAAGTTATCTAAAATTTATTTCATTATTTTTTAGACATCACAGTTTGAAAGTGCTTTTATGCTCCCACAAACTTGACTGTTAATACTTAGCTGGAGACAAAGTTGTCAAACAGCATTTCACTCCTGTGAAACAGTGTCAATCAATGCACAACTTATGTCTTAGCTTTCTAGGAGCTGAACTTACAAGTTAGGTAATTCACACACACACACACACACACACACACACACACACACACACACACGCATGCATCATCCACAGGACAGTCCTGGTGAGTTTTTCAGCCTCCTGTCTCCTCCGGGACCAATCAGAGCTGGATGCTGCCACATTCCTTGAGCACACAGGAGAAGAGGCTCCACCAAACTTACTCTTTTGTCCTTGTTTACCTAAACATGCCAGATGGCCAGAGGCCTCCTGTTTCAGGTGTCCTCACACTCCCTGTCACCAAAAAAGGGACAGCCTCAGCCTCACCTTTCCTGTCCCCAACACTGAACAGACTACCTGCAGGTGATCTACGCAGTCCCTCCTCACAGGGATCAGGTCTGTGACTGTTGTTATCCCAGTAGCACAAAGACCTCCTGTGGGGAGGATGTCCTGGGGCTGCAGGCTCCTGATGACTGGCTTTCCTGTTATTTTCCCATTTTGCTGGGGTAGGGAAGGAGAGAGGTTTCTCCTTCCCTCTCCCAAGCTGCTCTCCCAAGCTGCCTAGGGACGTTCGAGGAGCCCTCTGTCCTATTTTAACTGAAGTTTCTTTTTCTTTTGCAGATGGCAAGCACCTTGGTTGTGGCGGATGCTAGAGTTTCTGGAATCTACAGTTGCGTGGCTTCCAATAAAATAGGAACTGTGAAAAGAAACATAATTTTTTATGTTACAGGTAAGCCACAATGATAGCTATGTCCACGAAGACAACCTGTGACCTCGGCCCCGACTGTGACTTCAGTCCCGTTTGCACTAAGTGTACTTACACCTTGAGTGATTTTTTTCTTTAATCCATAGAATTGTCAGATTATGTATCTCCATTCTTGCTCTCAAGAACAAAATTCTGCAACATCATTGGCTCTCCGACAATTGTTTCCCTAAATTCTCTCTTGGCATTGTTTCTATTTATGTCTCTCCAGACTGGATTGTGATCTTGGGATCTTATATATTTATTTTGAACCCCTGTTAGTACCTACAACAGTTTCTTAATAATAAGCAAGGAAACCTAATACCTTTGGTACTGTCGTATTTCTGTTAACCTAGAAGCTGTTTCATAACTTAAGTAATTTATTCGGGGGGGAATGAGGGAGATCTGAAATTGAGCTTTATCAATAATAGTTAATAAATTTTTAAAATCATGTAAAAAGTTTCAAATATGATGGTCTCTGCAAATCTTAAAACCTCCAAAGTACAGAAATGGCACTCCTTACATCCCTCCATGGGTACAGGAAGGAAGTAAGTGACTCAAACTATAAAAACAATTACCTGGCTCCACACCACCACCACCCCCAATTTCTGAGGCAACCTGGGCAGCCTGCCAGCTCTCTGGAAACTTCGCACCGCATGGGGCAGGCTGCAGAGATGGCCTAGAAGTCTCCAGAAAGAATCAGGCAGGACTCATTTCAGTTGGGTTAACAGGAATGTTTTCACAAGTTAGCCAAGGCCAGAGAAGGCGTCCACGGGGAGTGTCCCAGGAGAGCCCTGGAAGGCACTCTGCAGAGTTCTAGCTCACGCACTCTCCAAACAAGAAAACAGCTCAGGAAGTGAGGCACAGAGGTACACAGCAGAGCTGCTTCATGTCCTCGCTGCGCAGATGTAAGGAAAAACATCCTTACATCTCTTCCAAATGAGGAATTCTGACCGGAATTTCATGTAGATGGGTTTGCTAATAAATCCAGATGAGTCGAATTAATTAAGCATAAAGCTTAATTATTGGTCTTTATATTTGGCTGGTTACATAATCACTGTATTTAGAATACAAACGATGAGGCAATGCTTGCCCTTCTCTGAACATTCAAAAGTGTGCAACAGCTTAATGAGCTCTGAGCGTTAAGCAGCACACTTCCCCTCTGCTCCGAGTGCTCACACGGGAACCAGCGGGAACCAGCGCGGCGTGTCTCTCCAGGAAGACGGCTCCAACGCTGCCAAGACGAAGAAATGATAAATTTCCTAGTATCAAAAACTGGGCACAGACAGAGCACTTGGGCTCTGAGTTCTAGCCTCAGTGCTACAAAAATAGTAGTAACATGACACAGATTTTAAAGCCCCACTGTCCAACTGAGATAGGAGCCTTGAGTGTAATTTAAAATTTTCTGGTTACTACATTCTTTAAAAGTAAAGTTAATTTGATTTATACCACACAGCCAAAGCATTATAATTTCAATATGAAATCAACATGAGAGAGGTGCTGGGGATTGAATGCAAGACCTTAAAGATGCTGAGCGTGTACTCTGCCCCTAAGCCACACCCCCAGCCCTATAATTAACATAGGAAAAGTACAACATTGTTTCAGTGTCTTCCTTTGGCTCTATCTAAATAACAATAAAATTCAGTACAGTGTCGGACTGTGCAGCTATAGGCCTCTGAGCAGGGGTGGGATGAGACAGGGGCCTAGAGAGGGGTGAGACCAGTAAGTAGAGAGGAGAGGCTGGGCGCCACATTGGCCGAGCCAAGGTGTGAGAGCCAGAGGTCACCCACAAACCATTCATTTCACCACAAACCGGTTCTAGAGCAAGCCAACGAGCCATTGCATTGCTCACATTTCCTATGGACAAATATACCTTCGCCAGGATCCAAAAGGCCAGGACAAGTTCAGGAACTGCTCAGAGCTACAGGGCAGCTGTGGCAGCACCTCAGGGTGCAGAACTGACACATGTGGTCTCCACTCCGGATTCCACCCCACCCATGCACCCCCCGATGTGGTCTCCCTGCCCTGACCCTCACCGAGTCTTCTCTTGGCCACGTCTAAGGGGGTCCTAGAGATGTGCACACCCACTGACAAGCACTGACTGCTGTCAGGAAGAGGAAGAGTCCAGAGCCAGCCTGAAAACAAACCTGGGATCATCTTTTGGGGGAATTTTGGGGTGCCAAGGACCCTGAGCATGATACAGGAATAGGGTGACACAGTCTCTGGGTGGGTCATAGCCTTGTCACATTGTAAGGAGGAGTATAGCCAGAACCGCGCTACTGAACAGCCGCCTGGGCCTCGGTCTCAGCAGCCAAAGAAGATTGCTAACACTAGAAGGCAACGGGATTCACACAGCTTCAAACTGCCCTTCCGGAAACCAAGAACGTTTTTCCTTTAGAAATCCAAGAGCTTTGATTTTAAAACCGAGCACAAGTTCAACAAATCCAGCCCTCTTCAACTAGATGATGCTTCCTTCAAACAATTTAATCTGCTCAGCCCTGGAAAGTTCTAGGTTAGGTTGGTGATAGGTTACCTGGTTTACATTCATTATTCATTTTTAGCTAATGATGTTTTGCTTACTCAAACTTTATCGCAAGATTTACTTTCATTAGACATGAGAATAAATACTAATACACTGCACCTTACCTGTTTTTCTGGAAAAAAAAAATGAGTGTACATTTTTCAGTGCTTACTCGGTGAGAGCAATGCTTTAATAAAGCTGGCTATCTAAAATTCTACTGCTGGGCTGGGGATTTAGTTCAGCAGCATAAGCACCTGCCTTGCAAGCAGGCGGTCATGAGTTTGATCCCCGGTACCGATAAAAAGTTAAAAAATAATAATAATAAAATAAAATTCTAATGCTGTAAAGATCCAGATCTGGATCTTCAGTCTTCAATTGTGCTGCCTCTTCTTAAAACACAAATACTTTGCCTCCCAAAATGATAAAACTGGTTCTCTGTGGCTGTCAGCAGTTCTGATAGTTTCACCTCCAAACCTTAGCAACCCACTGGTACACGGGGCCTACTTGAAACCAGAAGAGCTTTCTGGTTCACTCGCCTTTCAGGGAAGATTTCCATTCTGCAACATAAGGAAAAATTTCTATGTCTCTACCTGGTGAACGACAGATCTCCTCGAGCATTTTGCACATCTGTGCTCGTCTTTTTTATACATATAATCCAGTCCCATGCGTGCCTATCCCTATATGCTCCCCGCTGTAAGCAGGTCACTCTTCTAGCTGACCACATACCACTGCCTCTCTGTGACACCTCATAAGACTCTATGGACATGACACGTGTTAAATGGATGAACCATGGCGAAGACTGCCGACTCTGAACCAGATATTGAAGTGTGGGAAGATTTCTTGTTTTCACTTGGAGGTCTAGAAGGCAATGCTTTCTCGGGACTGTTTTTGTACTCAGGCTAGCAAAAAGTCAACATGAATTAAGGGGAAATCCCTCTGGGCTCACTAAGCATCGAAGAACATTCTATTTATCATCTTCTATGGATCAAAAGAGAATACCAAAGGGCTTACATCAAGAAATAGATAATCTTGTCTAAGAGGCTGTCTGATGACTTAAGCCAAATTCACTTCAGTAACTGTGACTGACATACAAGGAATGGACCTTAAAGTGGGTTTGGTCCTTGTCTCCTATGTGTGTGTGTTTGCAGTGTTGGTGGCATTAGGCATGACCACAGACATGTGAGCAGTTGCTGAGGGAGAAACAGGAACAGCCTACCTTATCTCCCTGGTCTCCCAATGTCACTAAGTGCATTTTATTTTAGATTCCTGGTGGTGCTTGGCAAAGATAAACAAAATCTTCCATCAGGAAACCTGTGAGCTATTTCCACAGGAAGTTTCAAATCACTAAAGTAAACAGAAGCTCTCTACATGATCTCAGTGGTGTTACTGGGCTCCCTTGGGTTCTGACTAGCAGGATGGGACCTCATGAGTGGAAAGTTTGTGGTCTTGTTAAAACTCCACAACCAGTGCAACCAGTGCAACCTGTGCCCCGGACCTCTGCTCCACCGTCTGTAAAAGCTGATAGCCAGCATTTTACTCCTTATGCTTGGAAAACATCCAAAATGTAAAAAGATGCTGAACTGGAATAGTTATTTCTGACAGCTGAGTTTGAGGTTAAAAATGACTGTCAACTGCTCCTGCATCTTGTGGGACATTCTTAGCTTTTCATTTTGGGCAGAAAAACCTCCTATGGCCTCCCCTCTCCTCAGCCACTGACAGCTTCGAACACCACCGTTAGCCCCGCACCCAGCTTTCAAATGAATACTTTGGCATTTCTTCAGACGTGACACTTTATAATAAAGCCAAAGCCCAGAAAAATCAGAAAAACAAGCAAAGTGAGATTTAGGAAAGAGTTGATATGATATCTAATTTTGGACTATTGTCCCCTTAAGGTTTAAAGGTTTCTTTTAGCTTTGTGTGCAAAGGGGAATAATAATAGCATAACACGGTGCTTTTCATCTTCAAAGCACTTTGTAAAATGTTGGCCCAAATTCTTTGCTCAAATATAGATACATCACTAGTAACAAGCAACAGGAGGGTTTGAGAGCAGGTCAGTTCGGGGCCAGTCGCCAATGATTAAAATTCCCCCGTGCATTGGTCCCAAATGACACTAAGGAATTGCAGCCCCAAAGCTAAACAGAGGTGCTGGCTGGAACGCTTATGCAGGTGAATGTGCAGGGCATTGCTAGGGGCGCCTAGGAGATGGCGATGAAGGTGAGCTGGAAATGGAACGACACAGTCACCTTCATAATATGCTATAAATGTTTTTGAGCGTAAAGTTGATATTTTTATCTTGCTGTTGTAGAATCAAACACAGGTCCTCACACTTGCTAGGCAAGCACTCCACTACTGAGTACACTGCCACCCCAAGTCCTCAATTTGAGTTTCTTAAAAATTATTCTTTGTGATTTTTGGAAACTGACAACTCTTCTAGATTAGCTGTGTGCAATTTCAGAGGAAATCTTTGCTTTTGGTGGAGGAGTGGGTACTGGGGACTGAACTCAAAGCCTGCACAAGTGAGCTACATCCTCAGATCTTTTTTAAAATTTTGAGATAGGGTCTTGCTAAATCACTAAGTTTGCCTGGCTGGGCTCAATCCTCCTGCCTCAGTCTCCCAGGGGGTGGGGATTGTACCAGGAAAGGCTGCTCTTATATCTGAGAATCTTCACCGTAAGAGGGAGGCTGACCAAGTAACCTGGATTCTCTGGCCCATTGTGCCAGCAAAATGCAGAGAGCTACTCTGACCTCAGGCAGGGCCTATGAAGCAGCTACTTCTTGTCAGGGAAACGTAGGGGGACAGTGGCGTTGGCCAGCACAGACCTCCCACTTGCCACGCCTACTTGTGATTATCTTGCACATGTGTGCCCATACCTGTGCCTTTGTTTTTTAATACACACTGCTCTTCTTTACTCATTATTTTGTTCAATCAAATGTCCATTAACCAGGAGGAAAACTATATTCAAAAAACAAATGGGAAACAATGTTATCATCCCAAGTTGGAAAACAGCTTTTCCATTGTGAAGAGCAACTCTGGAAAAATAATGAAAAAGTACCATTAAAAATCACTCCCCTGCTGGGTATGCTGGTGCATGCCTGTTATCCCAGTATTCAGGAGGCTGAGGCAGGAAGATTGCTATGAATTCGAGGCCAGCATGAAATGCTTAGTGAAATTGTCTCAAAAAGACTGCCCCCCCCAAATGGGTGGGGATATAGCTCTATGGTACAGCACCTATCTGGCAAGTGTGAGGTCATGATCCCTGGCACCAAAAAGAAAACAAGAAAATGACAAAAACAACTCCCCATTTTGCATTTCTTGTCTCACTTGTTTTTTGAGCCAAGGTCTCGCTGTATATTCCAGGCTGACCTTAAACGCTCTATGTAGCCCAGATTGGCCTTGAACTCACAGCGACCATCCTGCCTCAGCTTCCCAAGGCCTGAGATTACAGGCGTGTACCACCACTCCTGACTCTTTGCTGAATCTGATGGAATCAGTGTGGCTGGGTCC
This sequence comes from Cavia porcellus, assembly GCF_034190915.1. Taxonomy (NCBI): domain Eukaryota; kingdom Metazoa; phylum Chordata; class Mammalia; order Rodentia; family Caviidae; genus Cavia; species Cavia porcellus. The sequence goes on along the minus strand of NW_026947504.1, from coordinate 35,172,297 downwards.
TCTAAAACAAAAGATAAATATCCTTCTTAATGTCGGTGCTGAGAGAATTTGCATCCAGATACCTGACTGTCTCGTTATGAGGCTTTACACTGAAGTTGTTCGTTCTTATTTTACAGACGTGCCAAATGGGTTTCACATTAACTTGGAGAAAATGCCCGTGGAAGGAGAGGACCTGAAACTGTCTTGCACAGTTAACAAATTCTTATACACAAACATTACCTGGATTTTGCTGCGGACAGTAAATAACAGAACGATACATCACAGTATCAGCAAGCAAAAGACGGCCATCACTGGGGAGCGCTCCATCACCCTTCACCTCGTCATCAGGAACGCATCTCTGGAAGATTCGGGCACGTACGCCTGCAGAGCCAGGAATGTACACACAGGGGAAGAAACCCTTCAGAAGACAGAAGTTATAATTAGAGGTGAGCACTGCAACAAAAAGGCTGTTTTCTCTCGGATTTCCAAATTTAAAAACTCAAGGAATGATTGTACCACACAAAGTAATGTAAAACATTAAAGGACTCATTAAAAAGTAACAGTTGTCTCATATCACCTTGATTTATTGTCACTGTTGCTAACTTTCAGGCTCAGAGGAGATGTTACTCTCAAAATGAGTTCGGAGATGCTAGGAGTAATAATGAGAACCCCAGTGCCGGCTCGGGGCTCCCCGTTCAGGCCGAGGGGTCTGCTCCCCAGGGCGACTTGGTGCCAGTGTGGATTTGGAGGATCCCTTCACTGCCTTCTCTGTGTGTTTTGCTCTTGCTGTCTTCTCCTGCCTGATAAACAACAACCTGGGACTGATCCTTTTCTTCCACTTTGATGCCAACCTCTTTTTATTTTTAAATTGTGAAGCTGCACAAACTGAATAATTCAAATAAAGGCTGGTTTCTGCCAAAGATGGACACGGATAATTTTTAGCTCAGAATGAGTACAGTTGAATTGGAGACTCTGTTGGACTTCTGCGTGGTTTTATTTTGTACAATTTTCTGCTCTTGATTTGTAAATAGCACCTGGATAGCAAGTTATAATGCTTATTTATTTGAAAATGCCTCCTTTTTTTTTTTTAACATGAAGCACATTGATCTTAAACTGGAGTTTCTAAAATGGGTCCCCATCCTGGGGTGCAAGGTGTTGGTGTAATTCAAAAGGAACAAATCTCTGTCTCCCTGTGAATTACGAAAACCCGTGCAAACTAACACTACCTGCCTCTCTCAACTAATTCTGGATAATTAGCAGATAAGTCTAGCAACTGTCCACTCTCCCCTTCACTGTCCTCACTGGCCTGGACATCCACAACTGCACCTAAAAATGTACATCGTACCTTCATTTTTAATATTTGTATCCCTTGGTTAATTTTCAAAAGCAATTTATCATGTTAAAATGATGATTTCAGTTTGCCCAGGAAATAAAGATAACTGTGACCAGAGTTCTAATGCATTTTTCTAAAGGTCAATTGAAAATCTGTCTCTTTAAAAAGCCCACTTTACCCATATGCAAATGTTGATAGGATTTTTATGGGGATTAAGAACTGGCAAAACTGTAGGAAAGTCAGTTAAACATACATGTCACGTATTTTTTTTAAATCAAGGGAGTCTTTAAGCTCTTGTTTTAAGGTTGCGTTTGAGGGGAAAGTGACTTTTTCACATTGCCTTGTTCTGTTATGATTCAGTTATGATTGATCATTATAAGTGCCTTGCAAGGATTATAGAAGGAGAAAAATTATAATGACCAAAATAACCACAGCTGAGAAACACAGTGGCTGGGCAGCTCCGTAGGAGGTGACACTGGGACAGCTTTCCAAGCTTGGGAACACACCAGCCTGTTTTCTCCTTTAGGTAACAGACTCCTTCTCATGGCTAAACTTGTCTTTCACGTGGGAATTGCCTTTGTCGAGTGTGAAAGAGTAAACAATAGCATTTCCCCAGAATGCCAGTTTTATGGAGCCCCAAACGCTCAGAAAACAATTAGCAACCTGGAAGTTGTCAGCCCAAAGGAAAGAATAATCAATTGTATCTTGAAAATTTACCTATGGCTCTTTGGCCTGGCCTCTTTGTTCATTATAAGTCAGAGTGTTCCTTCCGGATACAATGCCTCGGTGCCACAGAACTTGGGGGCCTTAGATTTTACAAAAGCTAAAAAACCAAATGGAATGATTTAGATGTTACTTAGGAAAAATGATAAATTGGACATGCAGAACCTACCGTTTCCCTTCCTCTGTTGCAATTTTTCTGAGGGGAAGATAACATTGATATTGCAAGACATGATTTTAAGAATTCCATAGAGTAATTGTTTACTGTATAATTAACCCTTCCAAAAGATTTTTGTTTAAGGAAGCTTGGGTGAGTTTTGCTTTTTATTAGGTATTCTTTGGGGTATGCAGTGAGGTGAGAATGAGAGAGAGGAGAAGAGAAAAAACAAAGAGCCCAAAGAAAAAAGCAGGGGTATGCGGCTGGTTCCTCAAACCCCCTTCCAAATAAAGGAAAGGAACTGTGTATTTATGGGACCTGGCAGGTATCTGGGGCCAGAAAGCTGGGAAGGGAAAAACTTGGTAGGCAGCTGTCTTTGGCTACTTATAACCCGTAGAAATATTCCATTAATTCTGATTTTCTGAAGGGATCGTATAACCACTAGAAATATCCCATTCATCCTGAAGGGATCAGCTCTGCTTGTTAAATTTAGGAAAGAGGTTCTACTCCCATCAGTGTGGAGGGTTCAGAACCAGTATGTGTGGGTTCTTACTTAAAATGTCACAATAGAGTATTGCAGTGTATGAAATAGGAAACTAACAAAATGTGCCCTGGTTAAGAAGTCACTGAAAAGTAGACAAAAATAAAACACTTCACATAGAAGAGCATTTATCAGAAACTAGGTCTTAATACTGTATGTCTCAGAATGTTTATATGAACCCTGTATTTAACTGAGAGTTCCACGTCTGTCCTGCAGCTTTTTTTGTTGTTGCTTGTCTGAAGTTCGTAGAGTACAAACAGGTCCTCTGGGAGTTCTTTATGATATTTATGTTAAAATAAAATGTTCTTTTCTATATAAGCATTGTTTTCTGAACACCTGTCAGGGAAGTCTAAATCCTGTCTGTGTTGATGTTTTGGATTATAGATATGAAAATAATTTGGGTATTAGAGTCCCTCTATTCAAGCTTCCTTTTTATAAGGACTATGCAATAACAGATTATTTTATCATGTTTAACCATTGGATACAGTAAAATGTGCTGGAGGAAGCTACTGAGAATATAACTGAGTGAACTGGGCTCTGAGTGTTAATGAGGTAGGTCAGAGGCAAGCCTGTCACCCATAGAACACAAAATAGTGCCATGACACTTAGCATAGCACGTGACAGATTCTGAATGAGGCAAGAGGGTCTTTGCTGCCATTCCACCCACACTATGTTTGAAGATTTTATAAATCCTAGCATTTCTTTCAACACTTTTGCCTTTCGATTTCTTTTTACATAAAATGAGAAGACTAATAATAAACGATGGAAATTGAAATGTACCGAAAAATCTGTTTCCCTCGATAGCAATCCTGCCGCCTTATACTAGTTCAGCATGTTATAAAAGTTGTACAATAACATCCTTTTTAACCTGGAATATCAAAATGGCTTTAACAAATGCTAATCCTGAGAGTCTTGCTGCGGGAATCAAGAGAGAAAGGTTTGGGGGCTTGGCAGGATCCTAGAGGGATGTGGAATGGAAGTCACTGTGCTGAATACTCTCTGTAGCATTGTGATTACCCCAAGCTGCTTTCACAGTGTTAACACACTAAGATGAGGAAATACAGAAATGGTCAGAGAACGCGTGCACTCTACAGATGAAACTCGTGCCGCAGAAGGTGTGAGTTATGCCAAAACTCCTTTGATGTCTGTTTCAGGGTTTGTAACAAGAAGTAAGAGGGGTGATCTGGGAAGGTTGAAAGATATCAGGAGTCACTTTTATTCTTTTACGTTGGAAGCCTGAGCTACCAGTCCAGTACCCACCTAACTAGAATGTATACACATCAGCAGGACTGACTACTTCATTAAATAGAAGCACTGTACTCTCTGGGGGTTCGGGGGTGCTGCTGTTCTTATGTGGGATTTTAATGTTGTAATGTATTGCATCTTAATGTATTAAATTCATTTTGTTGTACTATATTGGTTGGCATTTTATTGGAATAAATTGTATTGTATTATATTTGTATGTTTTAAGAGAAAATAATATAAAATACAATATTTGTACTATTATATAGTGCAAAACCTATACATCCATGCCTCTGCCTCTTGAATTAATCCTTTGGTTGCTTGCATTTGGGAAGGGTTTGCATTTGGGAAGGAAGGGAACAATCAATAAAGCTTTCAGAATTCAAGACTCCTCCTGTCTGGTCTGCTGCCTTACGATTTAGGTTACAGAGTAACACAGACACACCCTCACTGACATTAATGAACACGCGTAAGGAATTTCGCTGGGAAAGTGGTAGAGTAAACACTTGCCTGACCTGTGCAAGTCTGATGCCAGCACTGCAAAGAAAACAAAACAAAACAACGTAAAATGTGACCAGTCCAGCACTGCATCGTATTTTAATGTAAACTACAAGCCTGTGTAATTTATAGCCCCTAGTAGATAAAGCGAAATCTTTGTTTTATAAAAGCTCATTAAAAGGAAGAGAAAGAAAAAAGCAAAGGGCAGGATAGGACACTACTTGGCCAGGCAAAAACCTTTGCACTAAAACCTGAAACTACAGAATGTGGTACTTGATCTTGCTCGGTTCTAGTTTATTTCAGCCTATTGCGGCATCTTACTAAAGAGTTAGCCGTAGGTTAACTACTGACTGCAAGTCAGGGGATGAAATGGAAAGGAAGCCCTTCATCAAGCCTTGCTGTTGATATATAAATACTTAAAATGCTGGCATGCGTGTACAAGGAAGTAAGACTGCCGAGTAACCCCAGTTTGCTCTCTGTCTTCTCCAGGTCAGGAAGCTCCACACCTGCTGCAGAACCTCAGCGATCACACGGTGGCCATCAGCAGCTCCGCCACCTTAGACTGTCACGTGGGAGGGGTCCCGGAACCTCAGATTACTTGGTTTAAAAACCACCACAAAATACAGCAAGAGCCCGGTAAGAGACGGTTTCCCTTGCTTGTATTTCACTCTTGATCTTTCCTGACTTCCTCCCTGCTGAATGCTCCTGTCACCTGCTTCCTTGCACCCAGACCCACTGGCTGCTAGGGCTGCAAAGTTAGACAGTGCCACATGCTTACACACACCTCCCGGGAGTGACACAGGGGCCAGACCCTCGGGTGCCATGTCTCTAAGCCTTAGGAAAGATCCTTAGACAATCTGTTCAACTGAGAGTACTGTATTAAGAAAGAAATGAGAAAAGCCACAGCACATGGTTCAGATCACCCCAACAGCTGGGGAAGTGAGGGTGAACGACCTGGCTGGAGGTCCTGCAGAGCAGGGAACACCCGGCGTGCATGAAGTTAAGAGAAATAAATTTATAATCATTTTAATTCACCAGACCCACTTTAGTGATTTGGAGACATGACGACTACTTTAAATGATATTTTGTTCTTGTAGAAAATTGGTCAGCTAGTTGTGGGGTTGTTTTTTCAAAAATAAATACTCCGACTTCAACTAGGCCTCCACCAACAAGTATAAAGACAAGCTGTGGCCTGCCTCATAATAACTGTGGTTAAATAAAAATAAACAACTTATTTATAATTGTTAATATTTATATTAAAAATAAAATTGCTACTTGCCTAGTATGCATAAAATTCTAGGTTCAGTTCCCAGCACCACAAATAATAATAATAATAATAATAATGTCATTTATTTGCAAAATAGTCCAACAGCCTAAATCAAATAAATGGCAAATATGAAGTAGTCCTTAAATGTCAATCCTTTCTTCAGAATGAGGCCTCTGTTTGCATCTGATGCACAGAAAGAGAATGTCCTGTAACAACTCCAAATTTTAAGATGCTGTCAAATGTATTAGAACAGCTCTCTATGCTGCAGTTCCAAAATCAGTTACATCATATCATTTTCTTCATAAAGTAGTCTGATGTCATTCACTAAATCATCCAAAGACACAGGTGACAATCTTTCCTCTGCCACCTCATTTAATCGCCGGAACGAGCAGGTCGTGCCTACTACATGCTTATGAAATCCACCCTTTCCTCCGAGTCCCAATTCTCTTGCTTACGCGCTCCCTGTCTATCCTTTGACCATCAGCAGACACTTCCCAACTTACCTCCTTCCCTCTCTGCTCCCTTGGGATCCATTTGCTCTACCGCTGTATAAGGTACCCACCAGACTGCCCAACAAGGTTCAAGCATTTGCAGAGAAGACTCAACAACTAGCCCTGCCTGCTACCACCCTGTGCTTGGCCTCCTGCCTACGACTTTCTCATGGAGCAGTGCTGACCTCTTACTCACCATTACACCCTCTGTCCTGCTTCAACCCTCTATTCTTTTTGTTCTTGTGTGCCCATCTGCCTTGAGCACCTTCCCTGTGTCTAATGTCCACCATCCCTGAGACCAGACTGTGAGTTCTTCCTTCCTCCAGGAGGCTTTCTTAACTGTCACCTACAGGAGGTGACTCCTCCATGAGTCTTTGGTACTTAGGCTTCCACCTCCTGTTTACTGTTTTTCTTTATAATCGTCAGTTCATATGTGCATTATCCATGCAGGTTTCTTTGGCTCTCACTGCATTTTAAAAAATAATCCATCAATAGTATTTCCCATCCAGAGGGCAGACTATGTCTTGTCAGCTTCTGTGTATCTTGCCTTTATATATTCAGAGTGTTTGGCAGTCACTCAATGTTCCATGAATGAATGGTTTTCAGAAAACCAATGTCTTTCCTTAGTAAGTTCACATGGTAGCATATATTCCTCAATGTGGGGATTCCCAATCATAGAATTTTTAAAGCCAAAGAGATGGTTGGTATATCTTTAGTCCAATCGGGAGAATGGAAAGTTTGCACAAAGAGGTGATATGGTTTGCCCATGTTACACATTACCATATGAGTGCTTTCATGGAAGATGAACCCTTTGAAGTGCTCTACCAGCATCAAAACATGAGCAAATACACATGCAGCCCAGGAATCTTTTGTGAAAGGGGGTAGTGTCCTCCCTGAGAGCTTCAGAACACGCAGTGGTACACTGGACACCCAAAGAAGTCCTGTGCTCAGAAACCTGCAGACTGGTTTTAATTCTGTTTCCCCAGGCTAACTTGATCACGAGCACATTTTATAACACATTAACGTAGGATCTTGAGTGGTTCTTTGAAAAAAGTGATTTCTCCTTAGTTCAGTTTCCTACCTTGGATGTGGATTAAGAATCAAGTAAAACTTGACTTTTGAAAGCTCATGACTGTTATGGAACTAGAGGAAAGACCAAAAGAACGCGTCCAGAAAGTGACTACAAATGAGAAAACATTGTGACGCGCTCAGGACGTCAGGGCTTGGGGCCCAGTGCTCCACTCACAGCTCATGAAAGAATTTGGGCACCCACTTGACTACTCTCTGAGCTCTAGCTCCTTATTTATAAAAGAGGGTGATTTGTGCTGACTGTTGAGACTGTGGTGAAGCTGAATGAGTTAACACAACTCAGCGGGGTCCTAGTCCTGGGTCGGTAGATGTTATCTTCTGCCTCTGCTCATTCACACAGAAATCAGCCAGTTAATAAGTCCTCCCAAATGTTAAACAACTCTGAAACAATAAGGACAGCTATGCTTGAAGATGAACCTAAAATAGGTTTTAAATTCTTCTATAAAATGTTATATGTCACTTTAATATGCTACTATTAGCACTTATTAAGCTCAGCTATGCTTTATAACTTTTATTTAAAGATATTTAAAATAACTGGCCTTTTTGCAAGGAATTTCTTGGAGATGCTCTTACATCCAAACTCAAAGGAAAGAAAACCTTGAGGATAAGGATATTAAGGAGCCCCATGATGCATCTTTTATAGGAAGGCTACAGTAACAGGCCCAAAGAGGAGCTCTACTTTTGGAGGGCTGAATCACTGGTAAAATCCAGTCCGGTACTATTCTTACTTGTTAAATGATAATTCATCCTTACTCAAAGAAAATGTAAGGAGGAAGCTGGGCTCGCATGCAAGCTCACATTCCAGTGGCCGTAAAATGCCTGCTGAAGGATGGCAGGGCAGCTGGAGCTTTTCCATCCTCCTTTCCTCTTAGGAAAACTTTTACTGAGGGACACAGCCATGCTGCAGAAGAAAAAGTGTCATGAAAGCCGAGTAGTACCTAAGTTCTTAGGCCAGAGGGCTTAAAGCAAGAACAAAAAGGATCTTAAGCATGCATGCCAGGATGACTTGTGCATGGGACAGGAAGACAATCCCTACGGAGGCAACCTGTACGGGAGAGAAGGCACTTTCCAGACCCCACTGCCCGCTGCCGCCCCGTGCTGCCCTGTCCCTGCTCCTGCCCAGGCCCACCCCTCCCACCCGGGACCACTGGCCCTCACTCGCTGCCACCCACATCTTCTGCCTGCCTGTCTCCTCTGCGCCTCTCAGCCGTCTGGGCTCCAGGCTGCTTCCATTCCTGCCTGGAAAACTCTCCTCCTTCCTAGTTCTTCTTGTCACACCTAAACTCTTGTCACAGTGATCATCTGACATCCCAAGGCAGGGATTTGCTTCATTGTTCTCTGGTTTTTTGTGTGCTTACATTGGAAATCTTTGACAATAGATATGATATCTTCATATGTATTCTTTCTTATGAAGAATCACTTAAAATCTATCGAGCATTCACCAGGCATTTTCAATGTAATGAAAATTAAAGGTTTCATTTAATTTTTACAACTATTGCATAAGGTGAGTACTATTGTTTGATGTGTGTCAGACAATGATTCTACTTAATGAGTAATAATTAGGTACGGGGCCGGGGATTTAGCTCAATGACTTAAGCACTGGCTGGCAAGCGTGAGGTCATGAGTTTGACTCCTAGTACCAAAAAAAAAAAAAAATTAATAATAATAATAATAATAAATAAAAATAGGGGCTGGGGATTTAGCTCAGCAGCATAAGCGCCTGCCTTGCAAGCACGTGGTCCTGAATTCAATCCCTGGTACTGATAAAAAAATAATAATAATAAAATAAAAATAATTAGGTACCTAGGACTGCTCCTTTATTGATTTTAATTTGTGTACTCATCATAACAATTCTATGAGGCTTGATCCTGAAGGAGCTGACCAAGAGAAGACAAAAGAACCATCCCAGGCCATGGATCAGTATTCAGTAGATCAAGGTTCAAACCGAAAGAGTTTGGCTCTGAAGTCTGCACTCCGAAGGCTGAGCATGTAAACCTAAACATTAGTCACTTTGTGCTAGAGAATAAACAAGTTTTAAGAGGCCTAGTGAGTACCATGTATTTAAAACAGCAAATATCTCCTCATCCTTAAGGTTTAAACCAGAAGCCTCCATTTAAAGCACATTTTCACACATATTAAAAATAAAATATTTTCGTGCCCCACTCCTGGTATAAAAAAAATAAGATAAAATAAAATAAAATATTAAAAACATTTTTGAACCCAAATCTAGTTACTATTAAAAGGCCCAAATTAAGACTTACTAATTTACTTATTTGACAAATGTTTATAATGTGTATGTTGTTATCCAGCACTGTGCTACACTCTGCAAATGCAACATTGAACAAGAAAGTTAAAATCTGGATTACCAACAATATAAAGGAATTAACTTTTGTGTATATCTCAATGAAATAAAAATACAAAGAAATTAACTATATATACATATATATATATATATATCAATGAACGTCTTCAAGCATCCACTGTGTCCATGTCAACTTGTCTAAAAATGAACTTAGATGAATTAATAAGTGGGGAAGTAGAAAATACCTTTAACATGAAAGATGAGAAAAAGTTGCTCAAGAGGGACTAAATTACACAGCCTGGACCTAGAAGTTCTGTGTGCTACTGAGTAGCACAGTGACTACAGATAACTTTGCATTTCAAAAAGCTAGAATAAAGTAGAGTGAAAGCTTTCACTGGAAAGAGACGAGAAATGTTGGAGGAAACAGATGTGCGTGACCAGGTTTACACACTGCACGAGGCATAGGGGTATCGAAGCATCACAAGGTACTCTGTTAAGACATGTGACCTTTCTTTTTGTATGTGTCAGTTAGACACTGACTTAAAAATCATCAATATATGAGATAATTGAAAAAGTATATTATTTGTGTTTTGATGTAGTTGCTTTAATGCTAAGCATACAATAGGTTCTCAGTTGCCATTAGCTGAATATACAGGAAGGCAGATAAAGGGAAATAAGAGAAAATGTGGGAGCAGTAATAAAGGCCATAAGGTTCACATTGGAACTGAGGTAGTGGCAGTGAAGGGGCTGGAGGTGTCCTCGGAGGTGGAGGAACTTCCCAGCCTGTGCAGGCCCTGGCTCCTGCCCCCTGCACTAAAGGAGGGGGAGAGGAGAAGGGCGAGGAAAGGGGGAGGGAGGAGATGAGGTGAAGGAGAAGAAGAGGGAAGGAGAGAAGGGGGAGACGAGAAGCCACCGGGGGATGGACGGGGTGCAAAGTCGTGACCGATGAAGGAGGCGAAAGACGTATCTACTCACTCTGAAGAGATGGGGAGAAGGAGAAGACACAGTGAAAGGAGTCCCGTACACAGGGCCAGCGATAAGACAGAAAAATGTAGCGTGAAGCGACCGAGACCAGGGGCCACTGCACGGCAGTTCTAAGTTGGAGATGGATGCGATTTGACTGTGGCCGCTTTGAGCCTGCTTGGGTTCCCGGGGCAGACACACAGTGAAGCAACTTTAGGATGCAGTCATTTCTGTTGGGCTTAAAACTAAACGTTTGTGCTCAACCTTGTGATAACTGTACCAAGTCACCTTGCAAAACGGTGGCTCTGAGTTTCATTTGTACCTCTCCGGGCCACCTGCCCAGGGTCCCAGCAGCTCCTCTGAGATAATCGTCACCTTTCGGCCTGCACCTCACCATCCCCAGCTTGTCCACAGATGCCCTAGCATGGTTCGAGCTGTGATATGGCTGAGCAAGTGCACAGGGGGTTCAGGGCACGCAGAGCCCACTCCACAGCTGCCCCGTGAGGAGCAGGACGTGAGTGTGAGCGGGTGTGTCAGGTGGCCTGTCCGGCTCAGGCTGGCACTGATCCAAGTGCAAATCATCTCACAAAGAACTGCAGAGAAAGCGACATTTCTGAAAAATTTCTAAAATGAGGGAAAAGTAATGAATCCCCCCTCTTTAGAAGTATTTAAGAGAACAGAAGGCAATATTGACCTGAAATGTTTTAGTCGAGCCTGAATGGAACGTTATTTATGACTTACTAAGTTTCCATGACAGGTAAGCACCTTAAGAGCCCTTGAAGGTTAAAGCAGTAGTTCTAGAACAACTAAAAGTTGAAAAAGAATAAATTGTGTCAATCAGCTGAAACTGGAGGAGGAAAAGATCACTAACCCAAACGGATCTTCTCAGTCACCAGGACTCGTAATTCCTGACCTGAAAGGGACATCTCTCTGTCACCACCACATCACTGGTACCAAAACTGTGTACCCGGAGGCACTGCACCCCGGGCCAACTGACCAGTCAGCTCCTTCTTGGAGGGTGGGAGTCAGGGGAGTCAGAATCTTCTCTGCGTTATAAAGCAGTTTAAATAACTCCAGGAAAAGCAAAAGGGAGAGAGAAAAAGGGAGGATGGTAAGGCCCAGGGAGGACACACTGACCGTCTTCACCTCCAGGCTATTAGAATTGGTAGTTTTGCTTGATTTCTTAGTAATAATAAAACTCAGAAATGTTATTTATATTTTATAAAACTTACACACTGTAGCAATGTCCTTGTCTTTCTCAGAAGATCGGCCTTTGTGATGCACAATGAACGCAGAGCTTTCATGGGAAAAAGGAAGTGTGTACCCATTTCTGGGTACACGAAGTGCAGTGCATGTGGAGTGGGGCGGGGCTTTGTGTACCGCATCTCTCCTCAAGCCAGAACAGACCGCTGATGGCCTGGCTGGGCAGCTGTGCCCCACTCCTTTCTCTTCAAAGAGTGATTGAAGTCAGGGAGTGTCTCTCTGTGCCCAGACCAGAAAGAAGCAAGTTTCACTAGTGGAGCTACAAGTAGCCCTTCTCTCCTGCTGGGACTCCACCCACATCCTCAGGTCGTGTTTGTGCTTCTGATAATAAAATGTGAGGGGCGTAGCAGTGCAGAATCAAAGCTTAATTCTTTTTCTAAGGATAAGCTTCCCTTTAGAAGGTGAAGAGAAAGTGAAAACAGACAGGGAGGTGAGGCAACCACATAGCAAACACAGAATCTGTCAGCTGCCAAAGCTCAGAGCTGCCGTCCTGGCCTCGGCCAACGGAGGGACCAGGACTTCACCCAAGGCCCCAACAAGGTGAAAAATGGAAAACTTTACCTGCGTACTTCCTGCAAGTTTGCAATGACATTTGTTAATGTTTGTCTACTTCGATAAGACTGGAAAGTAACGCTGTAGAAGCTATGGTTTATACCCAGAAAAGTAAAGCAGTCCATGAGAAGAATCCCACTTGGAACCGGAAATCAGGAGAAGCTATTTATGGACAAACTATTTTAGCCCTCAAATAGATCTCTTTACCAATAAGTTGCAGTATATTTAGGTCTTGCACCTGCTTAGATACCCACAGACGTTTGTTGTGCTGTATCACATCCTAAGGCTTTGTCCAAAGTAAATCTTTGGGTGCATGTCACGGCATAACTTCCTGTCCCTGTTCAGGCCACAAGAGTGCCACAAAAACTGCTGACCACAAGACCATCACCTGGGGGCATAAATCGGGCAGCACAAACGCAGGCGTACAGATGGCAGGGCTCCGTCTGAGTGGCTTAAATTTGGCTGTGTGATTGGGGTAGAGGTCAGCTCTACTTCAGCTTCCTAATAAAAATTTAGAGTAGAAGAAATAGGCCCTCGCAAATGTGGACAGCCCTTTAAAAAGTCTCTTTTTTAATGTGACAAAATACCTATAATATAAATTTTAACCACTTCAGTATACCTCAGTGGTGCTAAGTACATTGACCACACTGAGCAAACATTATTATCTAGTTCCAGAACATTTCCATAGCCTCCGATGGAAATCCTATATCAATTAAAGCTTTTCTACATTGTTGTTGGCATTGTTGTTACTGTTTTATGGTCCTGAGATCAAACCCAGGGCCTCACACATACTGAGCATACCCACTACCCCTGGGCTACACCTCTAGCCCCCCAATACTGCTTCTTTTTTATTATAAATTAGTCTCCTCTTTCAGTTCTTCCTGTGACCTCTTGCAATACAGGGAACGGTGCTTTTAGTAGGGCCATCAGAAGCTTATTTGGTCTGAAAAGCAGTTTATGCTTGAGGGCCCCACAACAGAAGAAAAGAAATGGCGAACTAAGACAAATAAAGATAAAAGAATAAAGGGATACAGGATCTGCAGTGGAGAGACACAGTTCCCAAGATCTCTCAGGGACTGTCGCCTGCCCGAAGACAATAACCCTAAAACTATGAGCCATGGGGTTGGGCTCTTAGAGTGGGAGGGGGCTCAAACCCTGATCTACAAAATCCTTTCTTCTACTGAAGACAAGATGATTAAATTAGCAGGGAAAGGCATACACGACCTTAGATATCTGCTATCTGTTAGTAAAATAACTAGAAGAGATTTTTTCTATTTCTCATGTCCCAAATTTGCATGGAAATCCCTCCTTCCCCAAGCACAGATGCAAAATAGGATGCAGATGACACACACAGTGACTGTTTTGCCTGAATAAGGAAAATATGCACACAAATACACTCTTAGGTAACCTACTCAGTGAGCTTAGCATGGTTCTAAATCGCTGTTCAAAAAATCAAATCGAGAAAGTTCAGCCTCCTCCACCCCACATTCACATGACAAATTCATCTCCTTCAATGTGGTCATAATCAAACTGACCATCACCAAACAAGGAAATGAAAAACACCTCCTCCTCACATAGATACACACAGTTCTCAGGGGGCCTGGCTCTGACAGAAGGAGTTTTGGTTTGCCCTTTCATTGCTTTAACATCAAACTGTGAATTTTTTAAAGTACAAATCTGTCATGCTTTGAAAACATTTGATTATATGCATATAATTAATCAGTAGTATAACATTTGTAATGGTGTATATGTATCTATACAGTTGTCAGACATTCACTTAATGGCTTTTTGCTGATAGTTAAAGAGATTACATTTTAGGGCTGGGGATTTAGCTCAGTGGCGTAAGCACCTGCCTTGTAAGCAGGCAGTCGTGAGTTCGATCCCTGGTACCAATAAAAATGAAAAAGACAAAAAAAAAAAAAAAAAAAAAAAGAAAGATTACATTTTATTTTTAATTAAGTATTATATGAATGGATTTTCACTCTAAAAACAAAGTAAACTATAAAAATTTCTATTATAGAGAATATACATGACCTGTAAGATATCTTATCAATAATTTTTTCATTTTTTACCTGTGTATGATATATATATGATTTTAAAGAAAACATAAATGAGATCCTATCATTCATTCAGTAGATATTTGCTGAGACTCAACAATATGACAGAAATAAACAAGGTGCTGGAAACAAGACGGGGACCTTTAATATACATTAAAATAAATACAGGCAACGAGTTTAACAAAACTATATGCATATAGTACATAATCAAATAACATCTGCTATGACAAAAAAATAAGACAATGGATTATACTGTGTGGCTACTAACTAGTACAGATGAATGGAAAGCCAGCATCTCTGAGAGAAATTTGTACTAAGAGAATCTAATGTGTATTATTTAGGACTTGCTTTATCATTTAATGTATCTTGGAGGTCAATACATTGTTTTACCCCCTCCTAATTTTTTGCGGTCATTTATTTCACTGTGATAGTTCCAAAATTTATTTAGCTATTACTCTATTGACAGAAAAATGTTTTCTCAAATTTAACCTCTTTGCAATGCAACAGTACATTTCCAATGATCACTGGAGAATGATCATTAGAAATACTACATCACCATACACAAAAAAGTCACTAGAGGTTATTACAGACAAGCTGTGGCAAAGCTAGACACACCATATGAATTGATTGGGTCAGGAGTATATAAATTGTGTGTGTGTGCGTGTGTGTGTGTGTGTACACACACACACACTCATATCTGTACCTACTTGCAACTTGTACCTGCTTGCAACTTATAGGCAGACGTAGGTGACAGCTAAGATGTTATAGCCAATAACCACAGAGTTAGCACCCCTTGACATATTTATTAAGGCTCAATTAGTGAAGCAATAAACATTGTCCCAAAGGCAAGGACTTACTTTTACTTATGACCTTTCCCTTACTCGGTGATTTCCGAGTGATTTCTGAGTGTAGTTGGTATTACGGACCTCAGTCTTACTCTTTACTAAGAGTTTTCTTATGCTGCCTTTTTCACGGCCAAAGAGCAAATTGTCTCATCAGAGACCACAGTGCTTGTCATGAAGGCAGCTTTGGGCTGTGTGTTTTGCAGTATCTTTTCATTTTCTTTCAGTTTAACACATTATTGTAAAGTGAAGTTTTCACTGTTTGGTACTATTGATACTTTCCCCACCTTTTTTTCCCCTGACATCCACAAAAGTTTTGGTCTAAGGCTGGATCTTAGAGTAAAATTCTCAATAAAGAATTCTCAGTAAAAGTGACCATTTAAAACATGGCAGTCAGGGCTGTTGCCTGCTTGGCAAGAGCGACGTCATGAGTTCAATCCCCTAAGAAGTATTAAAACATGGCAATCACTCTTTATTTCCATTTAATAGGTCTGTCATTCTTCATTTCTCAATTTTGTTACCGACTGCCACTTATGACACTTGGATTTCTTTTCCATAGATATAGTTCTGGAGACCTCTAAAATCTAACAGGAGACTCAAAAAATTCTCCTTTGGAGCAAGCTGGTCAGCCATCCTGGGTCACCTCTAGTTATCACCTATCTGTATTTCTGGTACTTAATTGAGACACAGCTCAATTCCTTTAAAAGCTACCAATCCAAAGATTTATTTCTTATTTGCCAAGATTACATACACCATCATTATCATCATCATAGGTGACCATTTGCTGAAAACATTACTTACTAACTTAAAAGAACATATTGCTGGAGAGTCAAGGCCATTGGAACAATAACAAACAACATTCTCTTTTATTTTATTTAACATATTTAAATATCTACCATGAGTCAGACACTTCATTGTACTCTACAGAAAATGAAAATAAACATTTAGTCATTACTTTTATAAAACAGATAAGTTGATTCATAAATATGCAGTGATTGATATAAAATTCTATCAGATCCATGTTAGCACATTTGATGGGTAAACTGAGGAGGCTTCATGAAGGAGCTGTCATTTGCATTGGACTTTGACAGATAAAGAAGAAAGTTTTGACAATGATGATTCATTTGGCTGAGTTAGGAAGACCTAGTGTCCTCTGCATGCAAAGTACACATGGTCAGCTGAGCAACAAAGCAAGTCACTGGTCAGACCAGGAGGCCAATATGGGAAAACAACAGGTCATTTTTTTTGTGCAAGGAATAGTAAGCAAATACATGGTGAGTGTATTTCATCAAACAAGTTCACCTAAAAGCTCGGGAGTAAACTGATTAAAAATCATTCCATGATCTTTTCTAGGCAAGTATTGAGCATATAAGTGCCAAGATTGTCCTTCACCTTAAGTTATAGTAGGAAAAAAAATTATTCACAGATTCCCTTGAAAAGACTGACTACTAAATGGACCAGATACATTTAAAGTGTAGAGCGTTTCCCCGTGGATAGATACAACAAAGTCACCCACACCCACCACTGGCAACCAAGAAAATTAGACATTCAAGTCCTGGCACAGAGGCTCCCCATCAGCTATCTTGCAGCCCGTTACATATTCCTATGGAAACCACCCAGTGAAGAGTTGTATTTGTCTCCTTGGGGCCAAGTGAAACCCCTGAGTTTGTATCTCTAACATCCAAGAACTGGGCTTTTTGAACATTAGGATGAGAGAGTTAATTGACCTACTCTTTTATGAATTCTGAGGACAGATGGGCATGCCGCAGGTCATCTGTCCATACTACCACACAGGAACATAGTAGCTTGGTAATATTCAGCAAAGACGGCAAGCTTGACCCCCCCTCCTTCATTCCCTGAGTCCCACCACCTTAGTGCATTTGGTCATTTCCTTCACTGTTGTGGGTTAGCCACAGGTTGGCTGAGGACTCAGTAAGGATTCTAGCAGAGTGACCCCTCCCCAGGAGCCCACAGTGGAGTGGACAGATAAGACAGCAATCTGGCTCCACAGTGTTAAATGCCAGAGTAGAAGCACATACAGAGGGCTACAAGAATGACAGAAAAGGAGCCCGAGAACATGAGAGGATGCTTTCCAGAGGAGCTTGATACTAATGACCAAGGTCAAGGGGGACAGTGCGCACAAGTGCTCAGGAGCTTATCGTGAACTGCCCATCAGGGATCCGTCTGGGCAGAGAGTCCCTGACGCTGGGGAACAGGCAGAGGCCAGCCCCAACAGGCCCGTTCTTAGCAAAGATCTTAGTTTATTCTGTGTGCACCCTCTGGGTCAAAGCGGTGTCTGGTCTGTCCAATGTTTGTGTTCTTATTGGCCCTCACAATAAATGGACCTGAGTTGACTTGGCTGCCATGATTTTAAAAGTGTGAGGTTTAACATAAAAACAATTTAGGTTTGTGCTTTCTCTTTAAAATTCAACAGACAATCCTAGATCAAATTCCCAGCTGGTTGGAGTCAGCCAAGGCTTCACTATCAGGCAGAAGAGTAGCCATCTAGGCTACACAGACATTATAAATATTTTTTTGAAGGTAGTAAAATACAACAGAACAAACAGAATAAAGCCAACTGAGACCATGTAGTGAAATTGGTACAGAACTTCACAGCAGGTTACCGAGATAACAGTAATAGGTATCACAGTATATTTTGTTATCTTTACAATTGTTGTTCATTCAATCACATATATAAAAATAAAATGAAATAAAGAACATTATAGAACTTATCAGAACAGAATATTGAATAGAACAATACCATTAATCAGAATAAAGCAAAACAATAATAAAAATATTTGCCTTCAAAGAGATGGTAGAAGGAAATCCCCCTTATTTGCTATGTTCAACCTCCCAGGAGATGCTCAGATTTCTGGTCCCCATTTGCTACCGGGGGACAGGGAAATGCGGGTAGGGGAAGTGGGATGTTTGACTCTAGGCCTTGCACCAGTAGGTTCACTATTACTTAGCAGGGAGGCAGCCTGGCTGCTTGGTTTCCCAGCATCCTAAGTTCCAACATGGCTTAGATCTCAGGAGAACTGGTGGTTTTCCCTTGGAAGGGCCACAGTCTGCCACCCCACAACCGCTTACCAGGGAGGGGAGGTGCTTGCTTGGTTTCTCAGCACCCTAAGTTCGATATTATATCATTTGACAACTATATAAAACTTAAAGAATAAAAGGCCAAGAACAGTCAATACTGCTTTGAAGAAGGATGAAGGCTATACCAGATATCAAAATAAGGAATGGTGGCGCATGCCTGTAATCCCAGCTACTCAGCAGGCTAAGGCCGGAGGATCACAAATTCAACGCCAGCCTGGGAAATTTAGCAAGACCCAGTCTCAAAATAAAATTTAAAAGGGCCGGGCACATAGTTCAGCCACAGGGCACTTGAGCATGTGCAAGGCCCTGGGTTTAATCCATAGTAGTCTTACACACACAAAAAAATTTTTTTGATGAGAAACTTTATAAGGGGAAGACTATGAATTTAGACTAGGAAAAAAATTTTAACTATAGAAAACACAAATTGTACCAAAAAGTATTGTCTGACTACATTTAAATCTTAAAAAAAAGGATGGGAGACCTGCAACATACTTAACCAACGAAGTATCAGAATCCAAAAATATAAAGACCACTAAAATCCTCCAGAAAAAGGTAAACAGATCCATAGGAAAATGAGTGGAAGCTATGAAAGGAATTTAGCTCAGTGGCACAGCACCTGCCTGGGCAGTGTGAGGTAGTGAGTTCGATTCCCAGTACCAAAAAAAAAAGTCTCATCTAACTGGTAATCAGGTAAACGTAGATTAAAACCACAGCAAGATGCCGTCTCTGACCCCTCATCTTGCCATCAATTAAAATGAAAAGAGCATGGGCATGTAAGGAGGTGAGAGAGCAGGAACTCTTGTTCATTGTTGCTGAAAGTACAAAGTGATCTGTCTTGGAAGGAATAGTGTTATATCTTGATCAAGTTGAAAACTGGTAAATTTCATGAACCAGCCAAGGAAATGTATACATAGCAAAGGAAACGAAGCTTTGGGAGATGTTCATTGCAGCCTTCTTTGGAGAGCAAAAAAGTGAAAATTACCTAACCATTCTACAGGAGAGAAATGGTGTTTTAAAAATCTGTGACTTTTTTTATACAACAGACTATTACACCTTAGTTTAAAAATGAACTCCATCTATGTACTATATTAACAAGGATAAAATCACTGACAATTGGAAAGGACACATACTTGTACTGTATGATGTCATTTAGAATTTTTATTTTCTTATTTTTTCGTTTAGAATTTTAAGTGCAGAATGATGTTATGTACAGATATGTACCTAATGTCCTCATACATTGAGGGACTTATGGGTTGGGTTCGCATCTATGAATGTTCATAATGCAAGGTTCATTTGCATTTGTGAAAGCTCACAACTTGAATGTTTGTAAGTTGGGGACTTACTGTATACAGAAGTATAACAAAATGCACAAGAATGACATGCTCTAATGTCAGCATAGTAACACCTCTGAACAGAGAGCATGAAGGACAGCACAAAGTATCTTCAGATTTTAGGAGAGCATGGTGGTAAGGCAGGAGGATTACAAAGTCAGGCCCAGCCAGGGCAACTCAGCAACTAAGCAAGACCCTGTCCTAATAAAAATAAATAAAAAGTAAAATTTTAAAAGCTCAGATGTAGCTCAGTACAGGGGCCCTAGGTTCAATCCCAGAAGCACAAAAAAATATTTATAGAGTTTATTTCATAAGAGAGAGGGAGCAAGGAATAGATATAAATCAAATGAAAGAATTAAAATTAAACCTAAATAGGACCTGGTTAAAAGATGTGTTCCTCAACAGAACAATGCCTTATCTAAATAATGATTGTATAAAGTGAAAACCAACAGGTTAAGGCAGCTTAGAAACTCGGAGAAACAACCATGAATTAAGTATGGGCAGAAGATTTGAGGGCTGGTGGGCTGAGGATGTGGATAGTGACAGGGTGCTTGCATAGCATGCACAAGGTCCTTGGATCAATCTCTAGCACCACAAAAATAGGAGATTATTTGAGCAATGGAGGAAAATAATCAGCATAATGCTGAGACAAGAAAGAGGGTTGAGGGCAGCTTGGGGCAAGACGGGGCTCCTCTGTCTCAAGAAAAAGAACTACAAAAGTACCAAGGAGAGTAGCTTTGAGTTCTGTGACTTTAGTTATGGTAAATTGGGATCTGAAGACAGACATAAGGAGCATGGTAGCAGCTACTGTAAGTGCACCCTGCCCCTCACTTGCCACTGTGTATCAATATTTAATTTATATTCCGTAATTGTCATGCATATTCTATCTTACACTTTTCCAGATTTCAAAGCTTTCACTTAAATTATCTCAACTGTTGCACAGCAATCCCAAGAAGTAGAGTGATAATCAGTCTTACTTCACAGGGGGGTGGGGGGGACAGCTCCAAAGAGATTCAATGACTTCTTCGTCCAAGTTGTAAGAGTGAGCTTATTTCTTCCTGCTGTCTGGACCTGAAACACTGGACTCACCTGGGACTCAGCCCTACCCCTGTATCCAGTAAAGCATCCATTTCTGTAGGCTGTTTCTACAAAGCATGCGTCCATCTCTTCCCTTCCATTTCCTTTCCCACCATCCAGTTTGGGGACCTGATGACAGCTGGGGAGCCGGACTGTCAGCTGCCTGTCTTTTCCTTCCAATGCATCCTGCAGTCTCCTTGTAGACTAAACTTCCCGAAACACCACTTCCATGATGTCATTTCCCGGCTCAAAACATCTTCCTGACTCCCTCTTCCCTCAACCAAGATTTCAAAGTTCTTACTCTGAGCTCACCTTTCCCAGTGAATACTCAAAGCAGGTGCCTGGGAAACAGAAATGTCCAAAGGATGCAAATTAAAACTACAATCATTTCAGCTATCAAATCGCCGAAGTTTCATGGTTTTTAAAGATGATGTTGTTTCATATTGGTAAACAGTCTCTTATCCACTGCTAGTAGAATTATTTACAGGTATAATTTTTTGGAAGGCAATTTGGTTACATAGATCAAGTGTGCTTGCCTTAGAACTCTTTATGGGAGTATATCCTAAGGATATAATCTGAAATACAGAAAACTTTCTGCCTAAAGATGTTAATTATACTACTACTTACAGTTATAAATTATTAGATATTACTAATGCCAATCAACAGGGGAATGATTACATGATAATTGGTACGTATGATAGATGGACCCTTACAGTATGTGTTAAGGGGACCCTTACAGTATGTGTATAATGTTTAGGAAAAATCTTATGGTTACTCGCTAGAAATTTTGTTTTCTCTCCAGAAACATTACTTCACCCTTTTTTCCTCTCTCTTCAAAACTCCAAAATTCCTCTGCCTTCCTCCCTTTCTCAGATGAGTCGCTCTGGTTTGCTGAGAAAGTGTTTTCCACCCTCCCTGTCCCTCAGACTCCTGTCCTCAAGTCCCATGGGTGGGTAGGGCCCTCCCGGAAGTCTCTCGACAGCGTGGAATGGAGCTGACTGTTCTCCCCTGTTCTATCCTTGGGGTCTGGAACCCTACTTTCCTGGTTTTCTGGCCGCCCCCTGGAGTCCTCCTGCTCTGTGACTGCTTCCTCCTCTGACTCCAGATTTTCGGGGTGCAGCCTCAGACTTCATCCTCTCCCTCTGTTCTCTGTCTGTGACACCCATCTCCATGCCGGTGACTCTCCTGGTTTCTCTACAGTTGGCTCTCATCCTAAGCTCCCCACCTCCCGATGAAACTTAAACTCCCGGTGCGCAGGAACCATCTCGAGTTTAGGGTGCCCTGAGTGGGTCAGAACTTGATCTTTTTCTCTGAAACCTGCTCTCACCAATCCCCCCATCTCAGGGAAGATGCCTTCAGTGTCTCACTTGTTCAAACCATTACCCTGGAAGTCAACCTTTTAGGACTTTTTCTGACACAGCACACACTGTCCATAAGCAAGCTGACTGGTGCTGCCTTGAAAAAAAAATCTCCAAAGCCACCAACCTTTACAACTTGCAACACAGTCACTCCAGCCAAAACACCATGTCTTTCATTGCACAACTTCAGCAGCCAGCCCCTTGCTTTCCGTGTTTCCGACCTGTTCCCCACAGCGCTCTCCAAACCTCCAGTAAGTCCTCCCCACGGCCGGGACCCTGAATCGCTCCTCCTTTCCCCACTGAAGTCCTGGACATCACCAAGGTCTCCGCGCTGGCCCCTGCTCCACCACTGAGCTGCTCTTCCAACCCTCGTCCTCGTCTTTCTGCTGGCATTTTCCTGTTTCCTAAGCACATGTCTGCCCTTAGAGACCATACTGTTCCCTGTGTCTAAAATGCTATTTTCTAAGACTTCAGATGGCTGATTTCTTCCCAAGATCTTCAACTTGATTTATTTTCTTCATAGAGCTTATTGCTACTGGAAATTGTTATTTATTTATAATTCTCTAAAACTAGAGTTTAAGCTCTCTGTAGGCAAAAATTTTATTTCTTGCTTATTATAGTAACCTTTATTTTTTTTTTCTTCTTTGTATCGGTACCGGGGATCAAACTCATGACCACCTGCTTGCAAGCAGGTGCTTATGCCGCTGGGCTAAATCCCCAGCCCCTTTCCTGCTTAGTATGGCATCACCAGCATCTAGAATACTGTAGTACCCACACGGAGCTCAAAAATATTCATTATAGGAAGAATAAACTATGTGAAAGGTCACACAAATAAGATCAAAGGGACAACATCTGGGAGGAGATAAGACTGGTTTTGGTCTTTTTTAAAGACATATTTTATGCTTCCAAATATTTCTCACAATTTCTATATTGTTATATCTTTTATAGTCAGAGAAATATAAACTATTTAAACTAAGAAAACATAGACTCTAGCCTGGGCAGGCCCATTTTGTTACTATTCCAGAACAAACCATCCCTGGACATTGACTTCACCATGAGAAGCCATTTTTCAAGCTTTCCTTCCTCACCGCACCTCTGATAATCCTTTCAAGTCTCATTCAAACGCCACCTCCTCCAGGCAGCCTTCCCTGAGTTCACCCATTCCTGTTGACTGCCCTCCCTTCCCCAGACTTTGAACTTAACTGGGTTTGTTATTAAAACATCTACTCATTCTCAATCATTAAATATGTTCTGTATAGTTTGCATATGTGTCTGCGAATCTGAGAACAGGGGAAGTGTAAATTAGTTGTCTCTCTTGAACAGATAGATACTATGTCTTATCCTGCTGCACGAGGTGTCTCACAGAGAAAACAGTCGGTAAACACTTGGTTACAGTGCCAGGTGGAAAAGAGACTGAGTCCTTGGGCCTCTGAGGGTTCGGAGAACTCAGTGTTCTCTGCCTTATATCATACTCGCTGGCACTGAAGTGGATATGTTTATGACTTGCCACGTACTTACCATTCACCTTCACGCTTATTATACACAGCCTGCTTTCTTTTTTAGCTTAAGATGGAAGAGCCTGGAGTTTAGAAAGGATATTTAACTTCCCATAAGTGACACAGCCGGTAGCAGAAAGGCCTGGATTCAAACACAGCTCTTTACCACTGTACCATACCATGCATCAGGCTCTGTGACAAATGTCATTTTCTTTGACCCAGGTGCCATGAATGCACCCCTGACTTGGTAAAATTACTGGACCTTGCAGGGGATCAGTTTCCTTCTTTGTAAAAGGGAGACAGTCCCCAACCAGTGACCACAAATGTCAGGTGGTCGGTGCACAGCGGGTATGGACTGAATATAGTCGTCACTATTAGACAGGCTAGCTGATAACTCAGCTAGCAAATCTGGGTTTGGCAGCTCCCAGAGGGGCTCCCTACTGAGTGAGATATGAGCATCTCCAAAGCTGGAAATCACAGCTCTGCTGATCGAGGAAGGTGCCAGTGAAAAGCCTGTAGAAAGAGAACTCACTGTCCGCCCAGCTTAGCCAGAGCTTGGGCTTCCTTGCCTGCACACAGGATAGGAAGACCCTTGGGTGACTGAAGCCGCTGTTTCTGTTTGTGATCAGCGCTCACTAACGTAAACATCTCTCGCCTCTTAGGAATTATTTTAGGACCAGGAAACAGCACACTGTTTATTGAGAGAGTCTCAGAAGAAGATGAAGGTGTGTATCAGTGCAGAGCCACCAACCAGAAGGGGACCGTGGAGAGTTCAGCGTACCTCACCGTGCAAGGTAAACAGCTGTCCATGTGGGAGGGGACCAGAAGCGGGTCAGACACCCACTTCCCTGTTTGTCTAACTCCCCAGCTCCGTGTGGGCCTCCGGCTGCCTGCCCCGCTGCTCTCCAGGAAGGGCTGTCCGGGACAGGCTGGGACACTCACTCAGGCAGACACCCGGCTAGCACAGGAGCTGCAGGGAAAAGGGTCCTAGAAGAAAGGGACCCGCCTGCTGTCAGTGTGATGACAGTGACCCACAAAGCATGGCCCTGCAGTTCAAGAGAAAAAGGTCCATGGGGAGAAAAAAGGCAAGGCTCAGGGGCAGGGAGCCCGGGCAAAAAGTGAAGAACCCACACTCTTGCATCTGTTCTTTTCTTTGTCTTTCTGATTCCCAGAAGTTAGATATATGCTGCTTTTTGCAGTATTTTCCTAAGCTAGTTTTTACTGTGAGTGGGTGTAAAATATTATCAGAGAGAAGTAACCCACAATAAGCCACATTTCAGAAAAACATTCCAAGCATTTCCTTCCTCCAGGCCTCACACACCTTGCTGAGCAGCAAAATACAAAGAGGCCCAATTCATCCCTTTTTTTGTCTTTTTCTTTTTAATCGGTACCGGGAATCAAACTTACAACCACACACTTGCAAGGCAGGTGCTTATGCCACTGAGCTAAATCCCCAGCCCCAATTCATCCTTGATTGTACCCACGTGGCTTCCATTTGGAAACTAATTGGGGTTCAGTTTCAATTCCCCAGTGCTACCATCACTAAAACAAAATACACGATGTCACAAAGTAACGCACTGGCGCCTCTCACATGTAACCATTGAGATTTTGATATGGAGAAAAAAAGATGCAACATCGTCCGCAGCCTGTTTGCAAAGCTCACTGATACAGCGTGACCCCCCGGTGGTCCAATGGCTAAACTCGGACTTTCTAGACTGGAGCGGCAACGTTAAAAAAAAAAAAATCTGCTTGTTCATAACTTTGCTCCATGGTCCACCAAAAATCCAATTTGAAAACACTCTACACAGGCTGAGCGTGAATCGCCCAGTACTCAGTGCAAACACAAAGAGGTGACCAGTGGGTCCAATCCCTGCTCCCGCCCAGACACACTGTGCTCCCAGGGTCCACATGGTGCTTTTTAGCTTTTTGCTTAATTTGCACACATTTGCATAAAATATCGTAACTGTAGTGCCAAAGGAAGTTAGTGTCACCAGCAGTAAAGCTAAGTGGAAAACTGAGAGAGCCAGGTTAGAGCTAAAGGAAGAACTCATTGTGAAATTTGTTAAAGTTCTGGAAAAAATGAATGCATAAGTGTAATTTTGGGGCCTCAGAACCAATTATTTGGTTTCCCATTACATCTTTGTTTTGTTTTTTGACACTGGGGATTGAACTCACAACCTCACGTTTGCCAGGCAGGAGGTTATGCAACTGAGCTAAACCCCCAGCTCACAGTTTTCCATTGTTTCTTATGGGAAACTATATCCAGTTCTCAAACTTTTCGGTGTTCAAACATAAATTTGGAACAAACTGAGTCTGACAGCTAGGGCATCACATCCAAATGTGCAAGCACTGGGCTGGAGAACTCAGTCAGCGGCAAAGCCCTTGCCTCGCATGTGCAAAGCCTTGGGTTCAATCCTCAGCACCACCAAAGCAAATCAAAAAGCAAACAAAAACAATAACCCCAGAATAAGCACATACTTCTGAGGGAGGAACCGGGAAGTAGGTAATTTACCTAGTTCTTTTGCTTTGGAAATTTACACTGCTTAACGATTATCACTCCAAGAATTCAAAACTTCTTTAAAACAGAATTACTATCTCCCTTGTTTACAAGGAAGTGATTTGCATTCTCATAGAACTGAAATTACCACAAATTTGTATTTCGGGAAAAAGTGAGAGGTTTCCCAAATACCCTTAGAATGATCGTGTTTCCCAAATGAGCTTTGTTATAAAGCACTGTTTCAACTCTTCTGTTCACCCAACAAAAAAAGTTTATTACATGTGCATCTCTCCTGAACACCTCCTTCCTCACAGGGTCATTCCTCTGTCCTTTAACAATGGGAAAGACCCATAGGTTCTGAATCCCCAGATTCGACCAACTCTAGATCAAATACATGCAGAACAAAAAAAAAAAACTGCCTCTGTACAGAACATAATGCAGATTTTTTTCCTTGTCATTATTCCTTAAACTATAATGACCATTTTTATAACATTTACATTGTATTAGGTATTATAAGTAACCTAGAGATCATTCAATATATACAGAAGGGCACACATAGGTTCTATGCAAATGCCATCCCATTCTCAGGCTTGGAGACTGAGGAGCCAATTCTGAGAGCAAAGAATAACTGTACTTGGTCCTATGACCCAAGAACCTAAAAAAGTGCACAGTGTTTTGCTCATTGTACAAACAAAAAGATAGAGACTCTGAGAGGTTCAATAACCTGCCTAAAATCACACAATAAATACACAGTGAGGCTGAGACTTGAATCTATGTGAGTGTAAACCTCCAAAGAATCCCACCCTTCTTCCATGCTTCTCATTCCTGAGAAGTAAATCGTTAGCAAGGTCTCAGGATACAACTGAGCTTTTACACTGCCAGTTGTCCTGACATTTTGATTTTCTCACTCCAAACTTCATTCCTTACACTGGTCCCTTCTCTAACTGCCATTATGCCCCTCTGAGATGTCAGCCTCTTGAAAGAATACTGCATCACTGATAGTTTCTAGAAGTTTCCAGCAGCTTCTATTATTTACTCCTGCGGAAAGGGGAGTGCTTTTCCTGAACTGCCCCTGCTGGCCGGCACTGCCAACACTGTGACCTTTCTCATCTCTTGCCACCACCTTTCAGTCTCCTAACCCACCCACCTACTTCTCCGCCCTCCAGCAATCCACTTTGCAAACTAAGTGGTGTTTTCCAACTGCCAGTTTCCCATATCACAGGGGCTCCCAGTGGCTTCCCGCCCTCCTCCAGGCACACACTGTCCTCCAAGGGTTCCTGCTCAGCCTCACCTGCCCGTTTCCAGACCTCCAGTGCCTGGACACACTCCCTGTGGGCTCTGCTTTCCTGCATCTGTTTTCTAACACTTGGACAGCCTTCCTTCCCAACGGTTCTCTCTCTGCACAACCCTGTGGTGTCATTTCTCTATTGCTGACCTATTTCTGCATCACTTTTTTCTCTCTATGCTCCCACAGTGCTTGATACATGCCTTGGAAGCTGTACTTACCATTGTTCCTTGTTTTTATTTTCGTAGTATTGCTACAAAAAGAAGGTTAACCCAGGACCTTCACACTGAGTTGTATCCCCAGCCCCCTTATTGTGTGAAACAGGGGAGTTTCATTAAATTGTCCAGGCTGGGCTCAAACTTCTGATCATGCTGCTTCAACTTTCGTATGTGTTACCACACTGGGGTAGTTTCATTTTTCTACCCCAAAATCCCAAAGAAAAAAAACCACATTTTGTCTAAATAGAAAATGTTAAAATTGGTTTAGAAAAAAGCCACATTTAGGTGAGTGTTAACTCAGTAATCTGCCCAGGATAATGCAGGATATAGAAATGCGAGCCATGAAGCCTATTGTCAAGGTGCGCAGGAACCACCCAAACGGTCATTTTGAGCTCCTCACGAGGGCAAAGTAGGAACACTAATTGGTATAAAACAGATGACACAATACCACTAATAGGGGCTGAAAGCACTCAAAGAGGAAAAG
The DNA here is from genome assembly GCF_034190915.1 of Cavia porcellus. NCBI lineage: Eukaryota > Metazoa > Chordata > Mammalia > Rodentia > Caviidae > Cavia > Cavia porcellus. The sequence continues at coordinate 35,144,156 of NW_026947504.1, read as the reverse complement.
TGAGACTGTGCTCTGGGGGCTGGGGATTTAGCTCAGCGGCATAAGCGCCTGCCTTGCAAGCAGGCAGTTGTGAGTTCGATCCCCGGTACCGATAAAAGAAAAAGAGAGAGAGAATGTGCTCTGACCTGTACAAGGAGCTCACAGGAGGATGTCAGGTGCACACAGCAGTCAAGGAGATGGCAGTGAGCTGGGGCCACTGTGAGCCCTCTACCCGGACACCCCTCTGGGCAACAACAAAACTAGTTAAGTCACAACCAGTTAGGCATGGGGTGCCCTGAGGAACAGGTCCTTATGACTCATGGGCTCTTCCCATCCTGTGGCACTGAACTGGCCTACTCCCTTGTTACCTTGTTTTGTAATTGTTTCCCCTGCTCTCAGAGCAATGACCATACCCAACCTTTTTGTTCAAAAAGTATAGTAAGCTGAAAAACTGCATCATTTATCCACAATCATCAAAGCACCTGAGATCTCGTGCTCATTGTAGAAGAATAGAGCTCTTTATTTGAACAGGATAATAATATGAAAAATGAGGATATTTAGTCTAGAAAAGAAACAATATAGAAAAATATAATTTTTTTAATACTTTCTTTCTTTTTTTTTTTTTTATTGGTACCAGGGATCAAACTCATAACCACACACTTGCAAGGCAGACGCTTATGCTGCTGAGTTAAATCCCCAGCCCCTGGAAAATATAATTGTTTGCTTCAAATACTTAAGGAGCTTTTGGATAGACAGGCATTTAACTCACTCTTTGTCATATCTGAAACAATAACTAGAACCCAAGAAGGGAGATGGTGGTGAAGTTTCCAGGATGTAAGTTTCACCCCTAGGCGAGGATATAATTTGGAATAAGAGGAATTTTTGCAAGTTGATATTGTGTAAATTGTAGGAAAACTTACATGTATCTATGTTAGGTATATTATCTTGAACTAAAGCTCACTAAAGAATTCTGATTCTGAGATGCTTTTCAGAATAGCTGAATGTAGTGATAATTTTATAATGAAACTGAATTCTTGTTCTAAAGTCTAAATTATTATTTGCACCAGTCTGGTAGCTGTGAAATGTTCTCTAGGATTAGTGTTCTCTTGATTTCCTGTTAGGTGCACATGGACTCTTCACATTGACCTATCTTGTCTAGCTGAGTTTAGGAAATGAAACCAGGCATATAAGTTGTGTCTGTGGCTATGTTTAACAGATTTAAAGAGGTTCAGGAATTAGCCAGGAAGGAAACTGTCTGCTCTTTTTATTTCCTTTGAAAAAGGATTCTTATACTCAGAGATAAAACAATGTGTTATTTTTGTATGTGAAAAGGATAAATGGACTGTGGAGTTAAAGTGGCTTCTTTAAATAATCACAGGTCTTGTTTGGTTTGGACTGAGCCTGAGCACACGTAGGGCTCTCAAAGGGGAAGTTCCAATATCAAGATCAACAATAAAACTGTTAGCAAATAAAATTATTTTTGAAATCAGTCTACAAACAGCCCCCCCCAACCCTGATCACTTCTGAAATGAACATAGTGCTCAGAACTCAATCAGATGGTTACAATGAAGGTGTGGTACATTTTCATCCAACGATTTAAGATAATCTACAAATTATTATTGCAAGTCATAACCATAATATATAAAAGAACTTTCTTATAACAGATGTAGGCATTGCTACATTTCAATAGCATTACACATAAAGAAATTTTAACAACTATCATTATAAACATTTTTTAAACTATTAGTGGATTCAATAATGACAGAACATAAAATGATTTCCTTGGAGTCCTGCAGTCTCAATACTTGACATGTCATTAGAGGTATGATTTCACCCTGCAGTGCAATAAAACTTCTCTGAGCTGAAAAGGCAGAAATCTCTACTAGTGGCCCAGCTAAATTCATCAGGAGCTGTAAAACAGAATTGTAAAGGAGTGTAAAACACTCCTCCAGTGGAAGGATCCTCTTTGCCCACCCGCCTTTCCTATCTAACTGAAAAAGTCAGAGAGTGTAAGCTCAGGGGAGGAGGGCCCTACAGTTCTACCCTCTCTTTTATGCTTGTCACTTGGTCTTGAACTAGTGCTTTTGCCCAAATCCCTTGTGGTCGTCTTAACAAGCATATGGCCATTAAAACACTCCCTAAAGCAAATTCACAAAAATAAATCACAGAAATCAAAAATACAACAGATTATTCTATATACATCTATATACATCATTTCTTTACATATGTTCTTTGAGAATTGTTTGCCCCATGTTTAACCTGATAGAATCCATACATTTCTCTCCCTTTTGTTTCTTGCAAGCCTGTTTTCCTCTTTGGCCCTAATGAGCCCATTCATTCATTCTCATTCTCATTTTCTCCTCCCCACCCAGTGAGTCCCCTTGTCTCTCTCTGGTCCTACTGAGCCTGCTTTTCTCTCTGCTTTCTCTGATGATATCACTATCCATGCACTTCTCCCCCTTTTGTGTGCTAAGCAGTGTCCCCTCATCTTCTATTTCTCCTTATCCTGGCCCCACATTGGGCACCAGTATGCTGAGTCCTGTGCAGCTCTTTAAGTTTCAGGGGGGGAAGAATGACAAGAGGACAAACAAAATAAAGTTAAGAAAAAAAGAAAGAAAGAAAATAAAGCTAAGAGACAGAAAACTCAGGTCAGGTGGAGCCCTCTCTCCAGATGGGAGGAACAGAAGGGAGCAGCTCAACCACTGCAGTGTGTTCATTTATACATTTAGAAAGTTGATGTCAGATGAGACCTCTTCACCTAACAGCTCCTATTCTCAGGGCTGGAACACTTGTTCACACGGGGTGCCTGGTACCTTCAGGGCATTCCTTAGGCACCTGCTGTTCTCAGCTTCCTATATGCCTGCGATCCACCACTAGCTCAGCCCCTCCCACCACAGTCAAACATTCAAAAACTAGTGATGGAATTCAGTTGGGATGATTAAGATCTTTGTAGATAATTCTGACGGCAAAATAATTCAAACTCAAAAAATATTAATTTTAATTCCTCCTGTGGAAGCTAGGTAATCATGAATCTTCATAGGGTATTACAGAAGTGTATATTAGGAGAATGAACTTGAGTTGGGCCTATGTGCTTCTATTTTAAGCTCATATCAAACACAGGGAAATGTTTTAAACAAGCAAGCACAATCCTTCTTAACTTTTGCAACAACCCTACAAGGAAGTTCAGCTATTTAAAGTAGGAATCAAGGCACACAAAAGTTAAAAGATTTTAGGACTGCACAAATAGGAAGTGGCAGAGCTGAGACCTGGGATCTGCTCTACAGTACCTCAACTCTAAAGCAACAGAGCATGTAGTTAATGAGAACCCCCTCTGAATCCAGGTGCCTCTGGACTACTTTGGCAACTTACCTACCTTCCTTCAATTTTCTCATGATGTAATGGACCTGTTAAAAATACTTTACTAACCTTTGTATAGCTACTGTAACAACACAGCTAAAACACAGCATCTGTCATAGTATACTATGTGTTAAGGTGATGTGCCAGGTTCTAGTTCAACAAAGTTCTCTGTATTTATGCTTTTCCCACACATACCCAGTGAGTCGCCCAATGGTGTTCCAAACCACGGAACACTTTGGCTTAAGGCTTAGCTTGTTGTCATAAAAGTGAATGTTATAGAACTAATGTCACAAATAGTAACTTTTTAAGTATCTTCAACTTAACATTATTCTGGAAATCTGTACTTCAAGTTTAACCTGAATACAGTACTTTCACAAGTCATTGTCATGAAGAGTGGTTCCAAACTTGTATACAGAGATTCGTAAAACATTTCATAGATTGCTGTAAAGATCTGCAAGCCAATTTTAATATTTCAAGAAGCTTTTGAGAAACTACATACTAAGTCAAACAGATCACTTCTCACTGGGTTTTAGATGGAAGGAGTTGGATTGGTTGATTAACTCATGCTGATCAGGACTGCTAAGAGTCAGGTCTAGAATTTTCTTTTCATCCATACCTAAAACTTTATTGAGACTTGCTCTGAGCCATGGTGGAAATACAAAATGAACAAGAACACGCCCTTCTCTTAAGGTCCTAATAATTTAGTAGGTCATAAACCCACCTCATTGATTATTTCAAGCTAAAATAACAAGTGAACCAAAGAATAAAACCTAAACCATCCTGTGGCACCAGGCAAACTTCTCAGGGAGGGTGGTAGTTCAATTGTGTCTAGAAAATGAGTCAAAGTCAACTTGAGTCAAAGTCCGATTCATTTTAAGTGTAAAAGACGAATTATGATACATGTAGTATATTTGGCTGAAAACAAAATCTGCCCTGCACTGGCAGTCCAAAAAGTGATAAGAAATAGAAAGAGAGGGGCAGGGACAGGGGGAAAGCCTTCAAAATAATCCCTAACACCTAGTTTACACAGGTGACCTGTGAGGTAAGGGCTTCTCTAACCTGTACTTTTTAAGGATAAGGAAACTGAGGCAGAGTTCTTGGTCTACAGTGTAGCTGCTTCTAGGGTTCAGGATGGCTCCTGGCCAGCTCCTGCTGAAATCTGTGCTTGATCCGTAGTCAAGCCAGGAACTGAGGCCAAAGTGCCCTGTGTATTTTGATGCTGTGACAGTGCAGGAGGCGAGGTGAATGGTGCCGTTGCTGCAGTCCCAGCAGACTGGTGCACGCAGTGTCACATGCCAGAGCCAGCGTGCTGCTACCAAATGGTACAGTACAGGCTTTGAGAAAAGCCGACCTCCCTAACTTCAACAAATCATACCAGCCGCTAGAACTCAGCCCACCCCACGTGTCTCCTGACCTTGCTCTCCCAGGAGGGATGGTGTGAAGCCTGGGGCAGTATCTGACACAAAAGTATAGTTAGGTAGGCATGGTTGCACGCATCCATAATCCCTGCTACTTAGGAAGATTACAGTTGAGGAAGATTGTCAAAATGTAAAGCAAACCAACAAAAAAGCCCCAGTGGGGATCTCACTCAGGGGCAAAGTGCTTGCCTCACATGGCTGAGGTCCTGTTAAATCCATTGTACCAAAACATAAATAACAAAAAAGACGCAATTATCCATGCTTTTGTCATCGGCCACGTTTTGGTCAGCATCCCAAATGAAAACAGCCTGGTTCATGTCCCGAGGCTGGCCTTTCACATATGTCATATGGAAGAGATTGACCCTGATGCCCTGCTCTTGCTCCTAATTATTATGAATTCCAATTTAAATTTTCCCTGGCCTCTTGCTCTGCCAAGTGCAGCTGAGCTATTTCATACACTGCTCATCAGCTATCACCAGTGAGTTGAAGCTGGTCTGTTCACACCAGTGGATAGTTAACCCTGGAGAAAACACCTATGTGCTTGCTCAAATCAGTCTATCCATCATTAGACTTTCCTGACAGTTATTTTTCAAGACCAGAGATAAAGATGTCAAGCGAGACGGAACATGGATACTACATTACCCATTGTAAAATTCTACTTCTGTCTATATTATTAATATTAAATAGGTCTTTCCTGCCTGATCAATGTTTATGTTAGAGGTGTTTTTTAATAAGTGGATTCCTTAAATGTGTTAAGTGTGTGTTCACACGCAAATATAGTCAGTCCCATTGAAAGGAATTTTGCTTGAGTAAGGACTATGGAATTAAGATTTTGGGGCTCAGCTTCCTACCCCCACAGAATGCAGTGAGAAAGTTCCCACAACTAGAAAGGGTCTCTGGCAGCACATTCCGAGTGGGAAGCGTCTGCAGAGGTTCCATGCTGACAGTGCTACGTCTCAAGATATTATCAGTGTCTGTGACAGCCACAGGCCACTGTGCCCTGCCTTCAGTAGGCCCACCAAATTCCCCAAAACTGTAGCATAAGCAAGGGTGTGTGTGTGTGTGTGTGTGTGTGTGTGTGTGTGTGTAAGGTAGTATTTAAATTCACATTGAAAGAAATTCACATTCAAATGAACTTGAGTTTACAGTGTTGCCCCTGTGAGGATGCAGTGACGGGAAATAGTATCATACTTTGAGATTTCTTTAAAGAAGTTGTTTTGAAGCTCATGAGATTGAGGGCAACTTAACTGCAAGCTGCCCAAGGAGACAGTGAAGCCAGATTCATCAACTCACTTGGCCACTATTACCCGGTTATCTCTTACATGCCACGCGCTCCTGAGCACAGGGGATGTGGCCGTAAACAAAATCACTACAGTCCCACCTGCTGCTGTTTCGCCAGAAGGTTGGCACATTCAGCAGTTCAGAGCTGAGTATCAGGCTGTGGACGCCAGCCCCACCCTTCCTCTTACCACCAAACAGCAGCCCGGGTCAGATCTGGGACCGGGGTTGTGGTCCACAGTTACTAGACCAATACACAGGGACAGGGTATGCCCTGACTTCCTCGACAGCCTCATCAAAGTGTTCAGAGACAAACAGAGCAGATATATTTGTCTATTTGCCCAGCCTGGGAAGTGGGGTATAAGATAAATAAGATGCTGCCTCGGCTCACGTTCTGGTAGAGAAACAGCAAAGCCAAAGCATGAATGTGCGGAAGGCTGGTGAGTCTAGGACATGGCAAGTATTCTGATGGTACCTGAGCTGAGACTGAAAGAGAGAGCCAACGCTAAGCACACACACCTCGGCCATGCGGGGCTGCCCTGTGGTGCTGGGGGCCTCAAGCTTGCGAGTACACCCTCTGCCACTGAGCCACGCACCCCCAGCCCAGGATCTAGATTTTTAGTAATGGGCACAAGCTGCATCTGAGGCAGTAGAATTAAGTTGGAGCAGGCTACCCCAGCAGCCTTGCTAAGAACTGACAGGCAGCAGTGACAGTGCATTAGGGGAGGTGACAACTGCATGAGCTGGGGAAGCAGATGCTGTGAAGGACCAGGCAGAGGATGAACATCAGTTTCCTCTCCATGCAGGACACTTTGCAATGAGGAATGTGGCCTCTGAGAGGTTAATAAGCACGCTAAGGGCTGAGGAGATACGACGGCAGTGTGACCCATCCTTGGAAGCCTACTGTCAGGCACCCAGTGTCCCCACCACTCTAGACTGTGTGACTCTGGGCAGGAGGCTCCACATCTGGGTCTCCGGTTTCTCAGTCATCAGACAGGAACCAGCCAGCTCCTAGGGGAGGTGTGAGTCCTGGTGACTGCATACAGCTCAGTCTTTAGCAGCAGAGTCCACAGGACAGCAAGCACTGTGAATACCCGGTCTTGTGATCTGCAGGTTCCTAGCATGTATGTTTGCCAGGACTCAGGGTGGGGCACATTCCCTGACCCCAGCTGCCCATGATGTAGTTCCTGCCTCCAGGCAGTTGCTCCAGACCCTGTGCCCTGCTCCTGGCCCCTGGTTCACACTGCCTTTGGTGCCCGTCACTGTTCCTGCAGCCGGTACAAGCCTTGCTGCAGACCAAACTCCATTCCCAGTGCCACTTCTGCCAGAAGACGCCAGATGCCTCAACCTCAGAAGCTCTCCTTAAATCTAACCACTTTGCATTTGCCATCAGTCTCTTGCTTAGGTCTGAACGGGCTTCTAGAAGGCAGCAACTCCCCTTCCTCCTCTTCCCACCTCCTCCAGCACCCATCCTGGCTGCTAGCTGACTCTGCCTCAGAGCCCAGAAGATAAAGCTCTTAGGAAACCCAGACATTACTGCCACCCGCTGCAGAGGGTGGTTGTGAGTGGTGTATGAGTCTCCAACCAACGGTCTCATCATCCACATCATTGTCCTGAGAAAGAAAAAGCTTCTCTTGTTCTTGGCCTACCTTAATGTAAACCTGTCTCATTTTAGTGAAGTAAAAGGCTATGGGCATTACTGCAGATTTCTTGGGAAATTACACTCTACTGCTCTGGCCCTCTGAAGCTTCCTTTATGAATTCCAAGGCTTTCCTCTCTGGAGGTGTCCCTTAAGAGCTCAGGGTCCTTTGGGAGAGGGGGTGGAGCTGGGAGGAACCTTGCTCTGCTTTGATCTCTGTCACCCTGGGAAATGAGGTGACTGGGGGGATCCAGGCCATGCACTCATCTCTTCTCATCCCAGGCGACACTCTGGCTGCTGACGAGGTTAGAAATGGAGACCGCGAGGCCAGAGCCGAGGACTGTGGGTGGTTTGGAGTGGCTCTTTCAAAAAGAACAAGCAGGCAAAACTGTGACTGTCCTTGAGTTTTATTTTTATTTTTCAAGTCTGCTTTGAAGAATTTTGTGAGTCCCAAAGGAGCTCTTTATGTCACTTTTTCCTTTTTCTTTAGAATTTCCTCTGAAACGCATTAGGAGGATTTAGCATGTTCCAGATTTAGCACATTAATGGACTTTTGTTCCTGCCTTCTTTTTTTCCCCCATTTTTAATTTCCCCTTTGATTTTTAATTAGCCATCCCTGGGATTTCAAAATTTGCAAACTCAACAGTGGAACTTCCGGAAAGCCTTTCTTGGGTGGGCTTGTGAGGCTCTGCAGGCTGGCAGGTCACATCCTCCAGGATGGGCCGCACGGGGCCCAGGACCTGGGAACCAGGAGCACCCTGCATCTCACGCTCCTCCTCAGCAGCATCTTGGTGATTTTCTCTCCTCAGGAACCTCAGACAAGTCTAACCTGGAGCTGATCACCCTGACCTGCACCTGTGTGGCCGCCACCCTCTTTTGGCTCCTGTTAACTCTCTTTATCCGGAAACTGAAAAGGGTAAGACTAAATCTGGTGAAGCGCTTTGTGTCTTTTTACAGAATATTCAGAATTTACCAGTTGGTGTTTAGAGCAAGCTCTAGGAACCTCTTCTGTCTCCTCCTTTTCCTCTGTCTCCCTGACCCAGAGAACATGGAAAACAAGATTAAAACACCTCTAATGACAAGTGAAGTATGCAAAAGAGACACTGGGACAATGAACAGATGACTATTCTCAGAGGCAGAGAAACTGCGAGTGTTTTGATGTAAAAACTATGTAGTGGTCTTTCTTCTTTGCTGGGGATCAAAGCCGGGCCTTGTGCCTGTAACTGGGTACCCATCACTGAGCTGCGCTCCCGACCTTGAAAGAGTCTTTACACTTAGCATGGGCTCTGCGAGGTCTTCATAGCCTTAACCTTGCTCTCTGCTAACTGATAAAAGATGATAAAATATAATAGAGCCACCTCCGACGTGGCTCTCCTCAGATTGTAGGCACACAAATAAGGACACTGCTGCTCTGTCCTCTCTGGATTACAGTGGTCCCAGAGCATAGTCAGCAGTGTGAGGTCCTGGTTGGAACCCAGGACCATGGAGTTCTCTAACAAGGCTGCACAGAGATTTGGTGGAAAGGTAACGGTCAGTCAGTCAGGCCTTGGAGGCTTATTGCGAGCTTCTCAGTGTGGCGTGTGCTTGCCCAAGTGTGCAGTCTGGGAGGAGACAGACTTGTAGTGACACGGTCAGATGTCACCCTGCAACTCTATGTCAGCCAAAAGCATTCTCCAACCACAAGGTGTACAAGAGGGTGGCCAGGCCAAGGAAGGAGGAGGAAGTTAGAGGACAGAGGGAGTCGCGTTTCTGAGACTGGGCCAGGCAGGGTGACACAGTGAGCAGGAGAAACGCAAGGCCAATGGGGCTGCGATGGGGACACGAGCAGCCGCTATGAAGTCACACTGCTCAGGAAAGCCAGGACGGGCTCGAGAGCCTGGCAAGGCACAGCCCCATTAGCCATCGGAAGGAACGAGTCTGTTCCAAGAGCCAGGCAAGCCTCGGGGATGGGAGGGATGTTAAGTGGAGACTGTAGATGTGTGACATCATCTGTGTCTGGAGAGTTTATTTTGGCTGCTATGCGAGTGGACCAGAGAGGAGGCAGAGTGAACGGGGTGCTGCCCTGCCAAGAGTCATAACGGTCAAACAGAAAGTGATCTAGAGCCGACTCAATGGCTAGAGTTGAGAGACGTGCAAGAGACTGAAATGCAGGCCTTACAGGGTCAGGAGCCCTCACGATTTCGAGAGATTAGCACTTATTAATGTGCAGCTCTTACCAGAAGCCTTTTATGGAGTATCTATCTCGGCTAATCCCTCCCAAAATGCAAAGGATAGGTAGATTATTATTTTCATTTTAAAGAGAGAGAAACAGAGGCTCAGGGAGGTGTTACTGTTCAAGTCATTACAGCTGAGGCTTCATCTCAAACCCTGGCTCTTTGATCTCATGCTCGATACTCCAAACCAGTAAAGACAGCACTGGTTATTGGAGGCAGGGCTCGTGATGCGTATGTGACACGAGGAGTCCTACCATACAATGACTGATTTGAGACACGACAGTTAAGGCCACTGCTTTAGGAGGAAACAGAGCCCACCATAGTTTTGAGAGAGACAATGTGATATCTAGAGGTACAGCTCTAACAAGAGCAGAGCTTGCCAGATCTGTGAGACAGGAATAAAGGTACAAGAGTTCCAAGGAGAAGGGCGAAAAGACTCCAGAGAACACAACGCTTGAGGCAGACTTTGAAGCTGTAAGAAAAGCAAAAGAGTTGATCTTGCTTCTTCCTACACCCCAGAGTAGGACACCAGTCTGGGTAGTCAGCCTGTAGGACTGGAGTAGAAATCAGACTATGAAGGTAAACTAAGACCAAATTAAGTGCCTTCTATTTCTAAACTCCATTAAGATGCTGGTGATAGGAATAAAATTATTATCTCAAAAACACAGTGTCTTGCCAGGCAGAGTGGTACATGAACGTAATCCCCAGCACTTGGGAGGCTGAGGAAGGAGGATCATAAGTTCAAGGCCAGCCTGGGCCAGACAGCAAGAATGTGTCTCAAAAAATTTTTAAAGTAAATAAACAGCAGAACGCCTCTAAAATTTGATCATAGGCTAAGTATACAGATCAATTCCTCATGATGGATATACAGATATAACAAGCATATACTATAATTTTTTTAAAAAAATTTGATCATGGGAGGCAAAAAGGAAGAAGATATCAAAGATTCCTGCCAGGTGAGGAGCTAGGGGTGCAGTTCAGTGGTGCTACACTTGCCTTCTATTCAAAGGGTTTGGAACCCTTCCTTGGGTTCCATCGCTAGCACTGAAAAAAATAAGCCATGTGGTTTCTCTAATCACAGCGTAAGTTCCTCACTGATGGATTGCATTTTATCTTTTTATCACTGGCTTGCTCACAACCTTTTTGTAATCATAGCTGTCATTCACTGATGTGTATGACTGACCATGTCCTGCTCCAATAGCTCGACATGGATTACTTTACTTTATATTCACAACCATCCTGAGATAAGTCTGATCATTATCACTATTGTCCAGATAAGGAAACTGGACTTAGAAGATTAAGCATCTTGGCCGAGATTGAGGCTGGTCAAAGGCCGACTGTGACACAAGTCCAGGCATTGGTCTCCACGCCAAGCGTGGAGTCACTGTTCAGGGTTAACGTCATCTCAGAATAAGTATTTGTCAACTAACACTCAACTGTCATTCTTCCCATAAAGACCTTAACATCCGTGTGGTGTTTCTTTGTCTATCTTACTGACAGTAAGCCATAACATGCCATGGTGACCTTGCCGCCTCCTGCCTGTCTCACTGTCTCTGTCACACTACTGCCATGCTCCCTACACATGCTGTGTAAACCCTAGACACTCCCTGCTAGGTGTATCAGTCAGTATTTACTAAAGAAACAGACATCACACAAGATAGAAGATAAGTAAGAATTTACGAGATGGTGGCTCCCACAGAGCTGGATGAGGAAGAGTGCGGGGGTCTCTGCACACTGGAAACAGAGGTTGCAGGAGGTCTGGGGCTCACTGCAGTGTCCCTTGTGAGTCACTGGGGTTGATGGGTCCCCAGTGAAAGACTAAAGAGTTTATGCCAGAAAGCTGAGGATCTCAACAAAAGTCAGGAAATGATGTCCCAGGTGAAGGCAAAGCCTGGCGCCCCTGTGAGGAAGCAGGAGCAGGTCCCGCCTCTTTCCCTTCCCCCATACCAGGTCCAGGTGAAAAGCCAGTATGGAAATGCTGAGCAAATTAGTTGAGCTTCTCTTACTCAAAGCAATAGAATCAATCAACCATCACACGAGGCTTCATCATTTTGTAGAATAAGAATGATTTCCAGTGATGGATGAGGTGAGCCATGATAGCCCAGAGCAGCGTGTTACGGGCAGATGAAGATGGCAGGCGTGAAATGGTATGGATGGAAAGACAGCCTTCCCTACTTTAGCTCTGATTCAGGTTAGGGAAAATTCCAGAAAGGAGGGCCTCACCCTCACTGAGACGAGGTTCACATCACTTGTAGGAGAGAATTAGATGGGAAAGATGTTTCCTTTCTGTCCGACAAGAGGGCCCACAGAAATGCAGACATCAGTTCTAGAAGTCTGCCCATTAACAGGGAATATACACATTGTGGGTCTAATATAACATGCAAATCCAGCTATCTATAACCTGACATAGAGGGTATTTACTAGGCTTGGTTTACATTACCAAGGAAACAAGCCTTCAAGCCAGACTTTATCTTACTCATTTGACACCTTCCCAGTGGCCAAATGAACTCGAGAACGTGGTAGTGTGTACGTCTTATATGTCTCCTTGGACTTTGAATAACTTCTGTTTCGTAGTGAAGGTAAACCAGTTATAGGGCATGGTGGCAAGCATCTGTGACTCTAGCACTCTAGGAGGCCAAGGCAGGAGGATCAGAAGTTCAAATACCCACTGGGTAACTTGGGGATACCTTGTCTCAAAAAAGAAAAAGGGCTGGGTGTATAGTTCAGTGCAAAAGCCCTGGTGCATTCCCAGCACCGCAAAACAACAGAAAATGTACTTTGATTGCCCTATGATCCTGGGTTTGCTCTAATACTTCTGGCCTTTCTTGTCTGTCCTATTGCTGGTCCATCTGTGATATATATTCCTGCTTGTACAGAATGGCCACAGAAAGCTATTTTTAGTTACTATTTGGGGTATTAAAAAATGCTTTGCATTTTCTAGAAAAACTATCACGTAATTGTTTCAGAATGAGCATAAGGTCATTGGGGAATCTAAGTGCATTTTATCAAGCTAGAACAGCTGAGCTCATTCTGCAGCAATGGCCTGTGGAGGAAAGCAAGTTGTCTCAAGGGAGTGAGAGCATGCGGGGACATTTGTGAAGAAATGCTCCACTTCCACCTGACCACTGAGTTCTAACCAAATGACCCAAGGCAGTGGATGTTGCCTAGCATGGTTTTAAATTGAATCCCTGGAATTTTTTAAAGTCCTGTTCTCAATGGTGACTTTGACATCTCTTTCTCAGTCTTCTTCAGAAATAAAGACCGACTACCTGTCAATTATAATGGACCCTGATGAAGTCCCCCTGGATGAGCAATGTGACAGGCTCCCCTACGACGCCAGCAAATGGGAGTTCGCCCGAGACAGACTCAAGCTGGGTAATGTATTGATCTGAAAGACTCATACACCTGTCCAACATCTACTGCATGCAAAAGCAAACCAAACCAACAAACCTAATACTCTGAGAGGTGTCAGTGCAAACCGACCTGGGATTCTATCCCCAGTCACCCTCAAAATGAGCACTGGAGATGGGCAGAGAGGTAAAGGATTCTAACGGGATGCTGACACAGCAGGACAAGGTGGCAAACACTTGGGTTTTCACTCAACAGTTGTCAAGCAGAGTCTCTGAGCAGCAGGCACCGATCTAAACGCTGGGGATACAAAGGTCTCTTCCCTCGGAGCTCTCTCTGAGGAGGAAGGCAGAGAGTAGGCTCACATGGGCAGGCGTTCTTCCGGAATGAAATTACTGGGCAGTTAGCTCCTGCACCCTGAATGTAAATCAGGAAGGTGAGGAACAGCAAAATCAAAAATTTGGTGAAAGAGCTGGTACCCTTCAAGGCTAAGGAAAAAAAACCTCTGTCCAAACCCACAAATCACATCCTCCGAGTTTCCTGGGGTGCTGGGAATGTCCCAACAGAGAAGAAAGCTCTAGGAGATCATTTAAGTTTCACTTTTGAAGAACAGAGACTTGTTTTCCAGGTGGAGCAAACAATATAAACAAGCAGGGAATGTGCCTTCCCCAGCTTCCCCCCAGCACCTCCAAGCTCTGACGTCACAATGCGCGTTCACCTCCAGCCCGCGGTGCTGCAAAACAATTGGCGCCTCAATTACTCCCACCCAAAATGTTTGGATTATGGCTTCTAAAAATTTTCCACTGGCTCCGGGGTATGCCAGAGTCATTAGTGGCCAAAACTAGGAAAACAGATAGTGGGCCCAGTGTCCCTGGAGCTTGTCACTCTCGGTAAAGAACTTGCTGTTCTGAACCCAGCGGCAAAATGCCTCCCCCAAAGGCAAACCATATGGAAAGGGGGGAGAGAGCCAAAGGGATTTTCCTCGTTTCCTCTTGGATCTGCTCACCCTGAGAAAGGTCAGCACCAGAAGCGGGTTCTATTGGACTTGGAAGGAAACCTAGGGACTCACTTTCAAGGTGGGGAGACAGGAGAAAGCCAGCATGGCTGCTGATGGGTGAAAAGATCAGCTAAATTTAGAGACGTTCAGGGCAGGTGGCACACTGGAGGAGTTCCTTCTGCAAACCGAAATTACATGGCAGCTAGCCCAGCCCCTCCGTGACCTTGGCAGGCAACGTGGGATCATTTTCCCACAAGCTTGAGCCATTCTCAGGCCATGCTGCTTTCTAGAATTATCAATCACAATCAAATGTGCTTCATGGTGGACAGGACGCATGAGCTTCCCCTCCTGTGCTTTCTGTCCTCCCCAGCTTCACTGTGACCCCCAGCACGTTGGGGGCAGTTGCTAACCCATCTACCAGAATTCCCCTGGGACCCAGAAGCGTCCCGTCACCCAGCTTCAGTGTGTTCTGTCTGGAGACTTTTTATCATTCTTTCCCTTTCTGGAGTTGTCACATGATCCGATCTGGCTGGAGTCCAGGTGAGAGAAAGTGCGTCACACCTGTTAGCTTTGTCGTTCAGTGCACAGAGTGGCTGCAAGGCCCTGGAATGCTCCTCTGGTTAAGGAGGAGGCCTAAGGCTTCTTTGTCTTCTAAGCCAAATATGTGACAAAGGAGTCTGAAGTCGTGCTGAACAAGTGCAAGCAGCCAAAACTCCATCCGGACTCATGGAGTTAAACGGATGTTTTGATGGGCAGAGTTACACTGGGGTTAGAAGCCTAGAGAAACACACAGATCAAGGTTCCTATTAGCAACCCTGGGGAAAGATGGCAGAGTTTATAGCAGCCAATAGATGAATACAGTTGAGTCTTGGGTCAGAAGTTGTTGCTACCATTGAAATTCTTGACATCCAGAACCAAAAGAACTCCCTGTCTTTTTTTCATGATTCCTCAGTAACCCTGGGAGAGAATTCATTCCTAGAAATTTATCACAGAAACTGGAATACTGTCTGACATTGCATCTCTGTTGGAAAATAACGTAAAGGCGGAATTACCTAACAGGGGAAATCCCAGCGGGAGTGAGGAATTTGACACTTGCATGGTGCCTGAGCTGGTGACAAGAAACGTCCCCACCCCACCCTCAGCCCCACCTCTACCCCACCCAGTGTTAGAGAAGGGCTCGGTCCATGCTGCCCTGAACTCTCCCAAGCCACCAGAGACCCTGGGCTGTCCAGGACATACTTGGAGGAGATTCCATATCCCGGCATAATACGACAATGACCTAATCCACTTCTGGGTTAGTTCGTAGCATTCCAGGCAGCACAAAGGAGAGTTTCAAGGGAAAAGATGAGGTCAAGTTCAGTGCAGTTGGGCTCCCTGAAACTGGAAGCTTGGGTCTCTGCAGGAATTAAAGAGCCCGTAAGAAAGAGCCCGTAATAGCTTCATGCTGTTGCAGGAGGCAGCTTCCAAGGGTCTGAACGAAAGAAAAAGGCAGAAGGAGCCAAGTGAAAAGCGGCGCATCCTCACTCCCAGAGGCAGAGCCCCCAAACGCTTGTTAAAAGTGTGTTGTTGTGACGGCTGCGAAGGCGAAGGATTTCCCGTCCCAGACAAGCAAGTCTTAGGTGTGTGTGCAGAGGATCTGATTGGGGAAGGCAGCCAAGGAGGAAAACACCCTGCCTAAGTAAAGCAGGCAATACACGGCTACCCCCGGTGCACCAAGGTTTACCCATCTGGAGAAACTCTCTGCCAGGGCTCTGCACCCATGCGATTTCCATGGACACTTTCAGGGATGCATTTGAACTTACATCCCATTCTGCTGTGTTCTAATCATTTTACAGGAAAAAGGAGTCAGACTGTATCTCTGCCCATGCTGTGTGCTCTGAGAGGCATGGTGTCTCCACAGGGGCACATTTGACAGGGGAAAAACATGTCATGTCACCAGGGTCCCCCTCCTAAATCAAAGCATTGCCCCTATGTGACAATGCAGAAGTAGCCACACAGAAGCTCTTGTGATTAGGCTGGCAACTGAAGGGTTCCCATGTCCTGATGGACGTCTGGAGTAGCAGGCAGAAGATATGAGGCAGAGCCTAAGTGAAAACATTGCAGTCACTGAGCAGTTAACATAAAGCGATAAAGATTCCAGGATGAGGGGGCTGGGGATTTAGCTCAGCAGCATAAGCGCCTGCCTTGCAAGCAGGCAGTCATGAGTTCGATCCCTGGTACCGATAAAAATGAAAAAGACCAAAAAAAAAAAAAAAAAAAAAAGATTCCAGGATGAGAAGGAAACAGAAAAGCTTTATTACAAACCTTATAAGAAATTCTAAGATAACATATATTGAGATGTAGATATAGATCTATGGATGGATAGGTTAATAGATCCATCAATAGAGTCCTTCTTTAGGGGAAGGGACTGGAGTATGACGGAGAAAGGGAGGGTGAAGGTTAATTAAGTAAAGCACATTATCAAAGCAGTCTAGCAAGGAGAACCGGTTTGGGAAAGAAGGGCTCCTGTCGCGTTAACATTTTCACTGTCGAGATTTACTTTTGATCAGTGGTATTTTACTACTTATATTTTCCCCCAGAAGTGTTCCAAAAGAGTGATTTCTTTGGCTCACTCTTTTTGCAGCACAGCTTTGCTAGAGACAATTGTTTCTCCTGATTCTATTTTTTGGTACCAGGGATCAAACTCACAACCTCACGCTTGCCAGGGCAGGCGCTTACACAGCTAAGCTGAACCGCCCCTCCTTCCTGGTTCTGTTTAGCTCTGTCTCCTGCTGTGTTGAAGTTCCCCCTACTGGAAAGGGAGCTGAGGAATTCCAGGGGGTGCCTTTCCCAAAGGCCCTGATTCTTCTGTCCATGCTCCCCATTCTCTTGGGCCCCTCTAGGCACCCAGGACTGTCTGAGAGTGTCTCTGGGCACCTGGTGGGTTCTCACATGCTACTCTCTATTCTGCACTAACTATACAGGGGCCTCCTCTACATCAAGAAGATTCTAACAGTATCCTTAACCCAACTTGGCTTATTCAAGGTGCGGGCTGGGGTGGACAGAAACACAGTGACAGCTATTCTAGGGTTCCATAGTGAGTACATGAAAGAAGTCTTGCTTTGTTATTGCATTGGGCAGCCGCCTCTCTGGAGTTGAAGCAAATTACTACCAGTGGCTGATGGGCTCCAGCACTGAACCAGGAGGATCAGTAACGATCATATAATCTGAGAACAGTTGCCAGACAATATTCTGCCTGGCAAGGAAGTCTGCAAAGTGACTTTGCGTTTATTTCTTAAGTTACAAAACATTATTACAACTTGGCATAGTAACTGCCATTCTTGACTCCTCTCGTTTTGCTGAAGACAGAAGAAATAACCTTACTCGGCAAGAAAAGGGATTTAGGTCAGAGGTGTCTTCTTGGTGATGTTATTGAATGTGCAGAAACCACCCAACCCACTGCCCCTCAGGACTCCATGAAAAGGAAATGGCCGTTTACCTTGCTGAATGCCTTCTAGGGACCTACTGAAGGATGTGGGGGCCTCAGAGATAGAAGAAAGAAAGGGACCCCAGAAAAGTGTCCCTTATTATGTCTCCTATTCCATTCAAAGCTACAGACCTCACACAACAAGTAGGAAAAGGCATTTCCTTCCTGCAAAGAGATTCAAACTCGCCCTGCTGGTTTGGCAAACAAATCAATGTCTTTTCTTTGCAGGCAAATCTCTGGGAAGAGGAGCTTTTGGGAAAGTGGTTCAAGCGTCAGCCTTTGGCATTAAGAAGTCACCCACTTGCCGGACTGTGGCTGTGAAGATGCTGAAAGGTCTGTATGCTGGTTTGGCTGTCACCATCACAAAGCCCCTAAACACTGGTGCAAGTTGAATACAGCCTAGGACTAAGCAGGAGCCGTTTGTGCTCTGGACACATCCATTTCCTCACTGATGCAAGCTGCCCCGCTCCAGGGCTTTTAGACTGAGCCCACCCTAGCTCAGAGTACCTTGTTCATGGCGCACCAGCCAGAACTGGTGATGGGAAAGCAATCTCATCACACTACAGTCTTTCTCCTCTCACATCTCAGGCACGAGTACCAGGGACTTGCAGCCCCTGACACGGGGATTCAAACTGCACTGTCACAGTGTCCTGGGAACAGCTGCATGTCAGGAACCAGCAGGTCTAGCTTGAGCTTGCCCTGACATAAAGCCAGAACTTACTCGATTAGAGCTTTAAGCTGTCCCATGTTGGCAAGTCCTAACCACAAACATTTCCTTTTTAGCAAGTAAAACATTGAATTGTATCTTTCTAGTGCTGAAGGATGCTCCAGCTCCGCAACACTGGGAGGGAGGGCCAACTCACACTGGGATTAGGACCTCTATTAGCACAGACCACCCAAAAGTGCTTCTTTTAAATCTTTTCCTCAGTTGCCTTGAGAGGTGGGTGTTATCTCTGGACAAGGCCCAGAGGGGCGCAGCTGCCTGTAGAGCCACACAGCTTCTCAGTGCAGGAACAGCAGAGGTCTCCGCTGTCTGAGTCTTCCAGCTTTGAGCAAACTGTTCTTTCTCTCAAGCTACAGTGGCACAAAAGCGGGGTTGCGGAGACCTGGCCCCCTTAAACTGATCATTGCCCCCAACTCCTGAACATGAGCGTAGCCTGCTGCATGGAAACGATTCACAATCCTTCCCAGACATGAACAGAGTAGGAAAATCTGCTCTATCAGCTGCTCCTGAGTCCCCGATTGCTACCACCTGCAGGCCTAGGAGGCAGGCAGGCTGTGCTGCTCTGTGCACTACATGTCCCCCTGTGCTCCGCCCAGAAAGGCAGCAAGGTTTATGAACTGCCACACTGACAATCACACCAATATCACTACGGTTAAATGTATGCACCTTTAACTCGCTTCCAGAACCTGATCCTACAGAAACACTTGCATAGGTGACACACAGACTTTCTATGACAGTATGACTATCACAGCGAAAAACCGCAGACAGCCTAAATATCAGGAACACTGTTAATAAAAGTAACAAGCAATGTCTGATATATAAAAGGTGGAAAAGGACAAATTTTAAACATACAAATGATTCCATTTATGTAAACCCTCCACATGTGACCTTTTTGGGTGTTTACAAGTGCATAAAAAGGGTCTGAGTCCCTAACATTGAAGGGGTTGCTTTTAGGTATCGAAGTGGGGTGGAATGACTTAATACTTTACTTTGATCCCCTAACTCCAAATCCTTTTTGTGTAATCTGTGTTCTGGTGCTGGGCATTGAACCCTGGACCTTGTGCAGACTAAAGACACATTCTGTCACCAAGCCATCTCCTGGTCCTCTCCATTACTTTTTATTCCAACTCATATTGTTGGATATTTTGCACTATGACTTTATTTCTTTTTTTTTTTTTTTTTTTTTTTTTTTGAGACAGGGTCTCACTATGCAGTCTAGGCTGGCCTTGAGCTCACTTTGTAGCCCAGGCTGGTCTCGAACTCGCAACGATCCTCCTGTCTCAGCCTCCGGAGTGCTGGGATTACAGGCATGAGCCACCACACCTGGTGACTTTTATATTTCTAAAGATACATGTAAATTTTTCAAAAAATTCCTTAGAAATTAACCAATAAGAACAAACAGGACAAATTCAACTTAGGCTCTAGACTTTGCTAATGCTTGGACTGATGTCCCATCGTCTCTAAGAAAGAAGTTGAAGTCAGATGTCTTCAGAACCCGAGATAACCCTCCAGGAATGGAAGGGTGTAGGGAGAAAATAACACACTGCAAAGATGATTACAGAAATTCTGCCTGCGCTTGGAGGCCACACACGCTCCCTTTCTCTGACTCCCTAAGCAGGGAGAAAGAGGGGAAGTGTGGGTGCACCTGCTGCTCGCAGAGTTCTTGCTGCACCTGTTCGTGCTCCAGAGGGAACCTTTAGAAGGCTCTCTCATTGGGTACCCACTCTGAGTCAGCACATTGCTAAACAAAACTGGGTCCGGTCACCAGGAGGAAATGTTCAGTGAGTAACCCTGTCGCCACACTGGGCCTCACTGTAATCAAAAGGATGTTGGCTCAGGAGGTAGGAGTAATGAAAACAGTCTGGAGATTTGGCCTTTTCTGCAGAATACGAGGAAGTTAATAAAGCAATCGGTGGAGCACTGACAAGGAGGGCAGGAATGCCGCCTGCCTGCCGTGGAGGGAGCCCATTGTCCTGTCGCCCTGACTTTTCCTCACTTCTCTCACAGAGGGAGCCACAGCCAATGAGTACAAAGCTCTGATGACTGAGCTCAAGATCTTGACCCACATTGGACACCATCTAAACGTGGTTAATCTGCTGGGAGCCTGCACCAAGCAAGGAGGTAAGGGAGGGGAGGCTGCTCCGTCTCCAAGCGGTGAGCTCTTGGGTAGCTCCTTCTCTCCACCACCCCCCCCCCCCGTTCCTCCTCACCTCTGAGAAAACGGGCTGTCAGCAGCCCCACAAACATTTATGGAGGGTGCACCCACCTTGCAAATACCTTTCCGGTAAGGTTCAAGACCCAGAAGAGTCTGACTTACTTTTAGATCTCTTTCCGTGAGCTCTGGGCCAGTTGGAGGCATTTTCCTCTCGATAACTTTAAAGGAGAGTAACTAAAAGTGTAAAAGGTTGCACATTCCTTGAACATTTACCTATGAATCATTACAGATGGAGAACTAGGAGGTGGTAAGGTGGGGGACAGAGGGCCAGTCCCTCCACACCCATCGTGCAGACAGACTCTACCCCAGATGGCAAGGGACAGGACCGGGGCTGTGACTTATGACTGAGGCTCCAGCTTGCTTTTGCAAACCTCTCTCCTTGCCTCTGTGGCCAGGGCAGTGCTTGACTGTGGATGTATATTTGTTTTGTGAGCCAAAAAGAAAGGCTCAAGGGAACTGGACTTACAAATATCTCCAAGCCCCAATGAAGGAGGTAGGGGTCAAGGTGCCTTAGGGGAGACCCACCTCCTAGGAGTAGTAGGATAAAGAGCAGTTAAGGGTTAGGGAGGCCGGAATACAGTCGTAGGAACCTAGACACAGCCCCGCACTCCGCCATCATCATCTGATAAGATTTTCTGAAGTTTCTGCTGCTGCAGCTTTGTTCTGTTTCCCACGGAGCTGCACCCGTGAAACTGAGCAAGGCTAACAGGCTCACTCACCTCTCACCGGGGTCTGCATGGAAGCCCTTTCTGAGAGCACAGGACTGCTGGACTCCAGCAGGCATGGGTGGACACTGGACCTCCTCACTAGGGAGGTAAAAAAAAAACTCTGGTAGCAGCTTTTTTCTAGAACCTGAAGGGAAGAGAAGGATGCCTAACAAACATTTAAAACCCAGCAGTTCCTGGTGGTAATAGAAATCTACTCTACTGAGATGAGCTCCCGCCTCCGCGAGCCTCCAAGAAGCACAGAAAGCTTTCTTCCTGGAGGCCTGGGGCCGGATTCCCAGTGTGCTGTCTGCTGGCACAGCCCCGGGTCATTTCAGCTTTGAGCCGCAGGAGTGTCCTTCTGTTCACAGGAGTGTACAGGGCAAAGCAAGGTCTTCATGTTACCACCTGGGCCTGGCCCCGGTGCAGGTGGCCTTGCTTTCGACAGCTGGCCACAGGGGCGGCCAATGACTAACTAGCCTGTTGGCTTAAATGCTTTGACCTTTTTAATTAGTTGGGACAAGAAATAAAACATTAAAAATTTCTGTGATCTTGAAATTTTGTTGGAGCACAGTCATGTTCTTCGGTTGAATTAACAAGGTCTGTTAAGACAGAACCTGAATAGTTGGCCAGTCTGCAAACCCTAAAATATTTACTACCTGGTTCTTTACAAAAAATTTGCTGTAAAACAAAGCTTTACTGGCTCTCACAAGCCCCACAGCAAACTGCACAGACTCTGCCAGGCAGCATGCTGTGGGGAGACAGACTAGATAACCCCTTTTCCCACCTGAGAGGCAGAGAGAAGCTGCTTAGTGATTTCGAGGCCCGTGTGACAGTGACCAGAGACCTCTTGCCAGGGCCTACCTGGGGTGGGCAGAGGATGGCTGCCTTTTGGGCTGTCTTCTCCTCTCTTTTGGGCTTATTTCTCCGCTTCTTCTCATGCCCCTGCACCATCCCTTCTCCATCTATCTTCGTTTTCCATTTCTAGTTTTAAAATCCCTTCTCATACTAAATTGAAAAAAAAAAATCACCATATTCACAGCCTTTCACCCTAGGTTGCGCTCCTAGGCTCTCCTAATATAAAGATCACTTGGTCTGAGGTTTCTCTGGCTGGCTGAGGGCTGGCAACTGGCTGGCTGAGCTGGCACGGCTGAGTATGTGCTGTTTTGTTTTGTTTTGTTTTGTTTCCCTGTAGGGCCTCTGATGGTGATTGTTGAATATTGCAAATATGGGAATCTATCCAACTACCTTAAGAGCAAACGTGACTTATTCTTTCTCAGTAAGGTAAGGATTTTAAAAGAGGAGTTTATATGTTGTTTGCTTTGACAGTAGTGGGTTGCCATTTAGGCTAAACAGGAGAAACCTGTATCAATCATTCCGTTAATGGTTTGACTTAAAACTTTATTTCTGCTCTTTCTTCTCTGTGTTTTCCTTCCATGGTACTCTGCCATACTCTTTTTGTGGGGAGCTCAAAGATTTAATTATCCCAGTGTATGTGCTGATGATGGGAGTTAAATTAGCCACCTACATAAATAACTGCCAAATAATCTTAGTCTCTCTGTCATGTCACGAAAAAAGATGGGGGCTGGGGGCATAGCTCAGTGGCACACAGCACCTGCTTCACAAGTAAAAGTCCTGAGTTTGATTCCCAGTACAAAAAAAAAAAAAAAAAAAAAAAAAAAAGAAAGAAAGAAAGAAAGAAAGAAAGATGCCAGACATAGTTGTGTCCATTTATTAGGGAAATTAAGGATACAATAAACTGAGTGATTTGTTTGTAGTCCTCAGTGGTCGGACCAGAGCTGGAAATGATTTTGTTCACTTCCTACCCCCTTTCTCCCGCTCCACACCTGTGACTTCCTTAACTGACTGAATTAGCCGCATCCACTAAGTAAGAGGTCATAAAAGGAGTACCTAGCAGCTGGGGGTGCAGCTTATTGGTCGAGCACTTGCCCAGCATGTGAAAGCCCTCAGTTCTATTCCCACCAGCAAAAACAAAGCAAAGCAAAACAAAACAAAACAAAACACCTGTGTCCAAGATCTGAGCACTGACAATTCACACTTTGCAATGTGATGATGACAGTGCCGGCTCTTCTCTGAGTAGAAACCCAGGAGGCAACACTTGAACATCATTAGCAAGCAATCGGCAATCGTGGTGATGAAAATGTGTGATGCAAAGGTTAGGCATTCAGGCTTCAGAATCAGGCTTCCTGGATTTAAATCCTGTGTCTTTCTCTTACAAAACCTGGCGTCTTGAGCAAGTTAATCTCTAGGTCTTATTATTTCCAGTATTAAACAGAGCTAATGATAGAGCCCGGGTAATGGGATTTTTAGAAGATTCAAAATCTTTCAGGTAAGCACTCAATAAACATAATCAGTAGCAGCAGTAGCGATCCAGTGAGACACAAAGACAGGGTGTGACCTGGGGATGTAGCTACCGGCAGTGGGCTTTCCTGTGTGTATGAGGCTTTGGGTTGGATCTCCGGTACTGCTGGAATAAAACGCAAACATTGGTTGACTCCAATTTAATGCTACTGCTCTGTATACTGCATGAAATTTCAGGTATCATAGAACGATGCCCATCTCTATCACACTGGCAAGAGTCTTCACACACAAACAAGAACTACTGGACACAGCCAAGTGTCATGACCCATGCCTGCAGCGCCAGTTAGTTGGGAGACTGAGACGGGAACATTGTTTGAGTCCAGGAGTTCAAGACCAGTTTGGGCAACACAGTGAGACGCTGTCTCCAAGACAAAAAAACAAAAAGAGCTACTGGAGACTTGGCCCACTATCACCCATAAGGTTTCATTTAACTGGAGACGTAGGCATCTTGGTTGAACAGACTGGAACGTGAATGCAAGGATATATTTCCCATTTCAAACCAGGCTCTCTAGTCTTTGGAACCTTGATGCTGAAAGCTGTCTTCATGATCAGCTAGGAATCAGTGGAGGTGGACCTTTGACAGCTGGCTGTTAAGACTAAAAGCTCTCAAAGAGTCACCACCACTGATTCATATGCTCGGATTGTAGAGGTGTTCAAAGAAACTAAGCAATTTGTTTAAAAACTCATTTACCATAAGTGAAGCCAAGGGAAAGACCTACGTCTTTTGTTTCATTTTTGTGGTGCTAGGATTGGAACTCAGGGCCTGGCACAGGTGAGGAAGCACTCTACCACTGAGCAGCCTCCCCAGCCCAGATCCGGTTCTCGTTACTTGCTTTTCATTGTTTTCCTGGGCACCACACTGGATAAGGTGGAAACAAACAAACAAGCAATATCAGAAAAAAAAAAAAAAAATCGTGGTGCCCTGGGCTAAAAGCAGTGCAAATTCCTTCGGGTCCTGGAGTCCCGGGCAGGGTTCAGGAGGAGCCAAGCCAGTAGAACCCCCAGGGACTCGAGCAGAATGGAGCTTTCGGGTTCATTCATTCTTTGTTTTGAAGAATGTGCTTCCTTCTCTGGCACTGTTTGCTGGTTCTCCTCCCTGGGCAAACTGATGGCGCTGGGTTTTCCTGGAAAATCCATGGCTGACTTTTCCAGTTAGAACCTAAAGATAGAAAGAAAAGAAAAAGAAGTATAAAACCAAAGGCTAACTTAAAAATAGGGGCTGGGGATTTAGCTCAGCGGCATAAGCATCTGCCTTGCAAGCAGGCGGTCGTGAGTTTGATCCCTGGTACCGGTAAAAAAAAAAAAAACAAAAAAAAACAATGTATGCTTTTCCAAATAAATTTGCCAGGCTCCTTAAATATTACTTGTAGTAAATTCACTGTTCCACCAGTGTTGCTGAAACCTGTATTTCATAGAGGTGGTTACTGATAAGCAAAGCCAAATAAATAGACATTGGTGAGCAGTCAGCAAGGCCAGGTGGGTGACATGTCCCAGGTATAGCTTCTGAGGGTGTGGCTGCCTGGAGAGTTTTCTGGGTGCCGAGCCCTGAGGGAGCCAGGGGTGGGGATCGGCACTTTCCTCCCCCCAGCATTGCCAAGTTTCCTGTTGTGGAAAGGGGCTTGTGGAGAATAAAATTCCAATCTCCTGCTAAGCAGAACCAAACCCTACTGCCTCATGGAAACACAATAACAATTATATTCTTCACCTGCTCTTAGGAAAGGGTGGTTGCCTGAGCAGTGCATAACCCCTCCAGTCTGGAAATCCTGGACTGGATTAGGAGAGCTGAACGCCCGAGGGACCCTGCACAATGCAGTGTCCAGGTGGTGGTGGTCATTCGTTCTGAGGCCCACCTCCCATCCACCATGCTGCAAGGTCTCTTTTGGGGCAGGCACATTGCTCACCTCTATTCTCCTGGGTTTGGTAGGGCTGTCTCTTCTGAGGCTTTCACTCGAGCCTCTGCTTGCTCCCACTGTGCCCTCTGGTGGAGGAATCACTGCTGCTTCGTGGCGTTCCTAGGAAAGCCAAGGGGATGAGAAGGCTGACTGCGGCTAACCCTGCTGGTCTACAAGTGGACAGGGGCGCCACCTCCCCAAGGCCCTGCAGCCCGTGTCGGAGCTGCCTCTGGCAGAGTCCGGGCTAGGTGTGCGATCCATTCCTAAAAGCCCCTGTGTGTGCTGAGTTTCCAGGATCTTAGGTGAATAACTAAAGGCAATAAATATCTTTTATCATTGCACATGAATGGCCAGAACCTATCTTATTGCTGTGCATTGTAAAATCAGATAGAGCTGTGTAGACGAGGGAAAGGAAACCCAGAAAAGTAAGGAGATTTGTTCACTAATAGAAGACCCAGGATATATGCCAGAATGCAGCTGCCCAGTCCAGGATAGGCCTTGTCTACTCTTGATAGGATCAACCTATATCAATTTTGAGTAGAAAAGAAGAGAAAAAAAAATGAAGAAGAAAGAAATTTCTGGTTCCCTCCTCCAAAGAAACCAAAGAAATCAGTAACTGTGCCCTTCTCTTGTAACCTCCCACAGGGACCACAGAGTGAATCCCTGACTGTGCTGGGAATCTCTTTCACCTATCTGAACGAGGACAGAAAGATGACAGAGTCAGGTCATCTTTCACAGGTGGCACAGAGAAGTAGTTCAGAACACAGCTCGGGAATCAGCCAACTCTGGGTACCAGCTTTGCGGTTAACTCTCCATACGTGACCCAACACTTTAAGTCTCTCTCTGGCCCCTTTTCTCCGTAGAATTGCTAGGAGGCTTATAGACCGCTACTGTTCATCATCTGTCTGACTCAAGATGGTGTCCAGGAGAGCAGTGTACTCTCCACAAGCCCAGGAGTAGCCGGTGCCAGGCTCCCTTAGCACCGCATTGCTGATCCAGGGTCTATTTTGTATAGTAACACTCTCTAAGTCCATGTAGGGACCAGGGTCTGCATGCCCATGCCAGGCTCCCTTTCACCCGTGCCCTTCTCGGTCTGTTGTAAGGATGCTGCGTTACACACGGAGCCTAAGAAAGAGAATTCCGAGCCAGGCCTGGAACAGGACAAGAAACCCAGGCTAGACAGCGTCACCAGCAGCGAGAGCTTTGCAAGCTCCGGGTTTCAGGAAGATAAAAGTCTGAGTGATGTGGAGGAAGAGGAGGGTAGGTATTAATTCCTTCCTGTCCTACAGTCTGGGATATTTTTACAACACACTGTGCATCTCAGACATTTTTTTCTTATTTATCACCCTAATAAACATCCGTGGGAGACTTGAAGAGTAATGTCCTGCGGAGATAAGATTTGAATTAAGATTATTTACAGAGTTACTAATTTTGACAGGGAACTGTGGATTGTTTCCCCCGCCCTGGGTCTTTTTGTCCTAAGAGGTCCCCCCCACCCCGCTGCCTCCCACCCCAGTGCTAGGATCCAATGGGCTGCTGTCTCTGCTTTTGCAGAGAAATTCTGATCCATTTATTGGGTTGTTTTATGTTTTGCTAATATTGTTCCAATAAACTGGGATTTGGTGGGGTAACAAGAGCCATTACAAACAGTTATGATTCTAATGCTTTGCAGATTCTGATGATTTCTACAAGCAGCCCATCACCATGGAAGATCTAATTTCTTACAGTTTTCAAGTGGCCCGAGGCATGGAGTTTTTGTCTTCCAGAAAGGTCAGCTTATCTCTTTACTATTTTTCTTCTTTTAAAAAAAATATCAGGGATAAGGAGAGGTTTTAACATTTTTCGTTTGATATCTAACACTTACTTTTAACTGATACATTAAAATTTGTACACGTGATGGAGTATGTTCCCATACATTGCATAATGTTTAAATGAGGTTTTATACATATTAATTTTCTCAAATAGTATCATGTATGGTCAAAAGTTTCAGAATCCTTTCCTCTGCTGTTTTTCCTTTTCACCTAGACCTAATCTTGTGCTCTAAATCCACTTTTCCTAGTAGTTGGATTTACCTGTGTTTTTAAACATGGACTGAAACATGGCCACAAAAAGTTCCTTAATTTGCCCAAGTGTGACAAGCTTTCAGAATGATGAGCCCAGGGAACCAGTGGGTAGCACTTAATTCTAGAGGAGAATCTCACCAGATCTGGACTAGACAAACCCCGCAACCTTCTCCACAGTGCCCTCCGGCATGTTTTAAAACAGTCTGGAATCTTAGAGGACCTGAATTTACAGGACAGCCGTCAGTACCTTCCTGTGGGCTTCCCACAAAACCTCTGCTGGTCAGACATCTGATGCTGCCCCTCAGAATACCGCCGGGAAGTTTTACTCCATGGGGAAATTCACACTGTCAACTTGGTTGACCAGGAAGCCACATGGAGAACAGGGGCCGGGGGATTCAGAGCGTTTCTGAACTTTGGGGCCTCAAAGGACCCACGTCTTTAAAGATGGGCTTCACATTTACGGTAACACCAGGCGTGACGGGAGTCACTTCCTTCACTGCATGTGAAATGGGTCCTCAAATTGAGAACGATGACACCAAGCAGGCACAGGAAACTAGTCGGTTTGATTAAGGAAGCGTGTTGATTATGCAACTGTTTTATTATAGTGCATTCACCGAGACCTGGCCGCGCGAAACATCCTTCTATCTGAGAACAATGTGGTGAAGATTTGTGATTTTGGCCTGGCCCGGGATATTTATAAAAACCCCGATTATGTGAGAAAAGGAGATGTAAGTCACCTTGGGATTTGTTTGACCCATTTGTGCCCTATCACTTTAATTTCGTCAGCAGTAGTGCCCAAAACCTCTGACATGAAGACAAGCAATCAAGGAATTTCTAGTGGACAGCCCTCTGTGGCCTCAGAAAGGACACTGCCTCCTGGTTGTTTTTCTCCAAGCCCCGGCCTGGTATCTGTCCCTCGGGCACTGGTGCCCCTGACTTGCTAGCCTGAGACTGTTCGGTGGGGCCCGGGGAGAGTGTATCCTACCCTGTGCTCCTGTGGGAGTTCTTGTGCCACTGACATGGACAGCCTGGACTCTGTCCCTCACATAAACCCGGGTGATTGATTGCACAGGTGCACGTAGCTCCGGAAAGGGTGGAGGGGGAAGGGGACTATCTTGCTGGGAGGAAATTGTTTACCTCTGTGCGCGCTTTCCTTGTCTAGCATCTCCCTGCTGGCTCACGCTGGCCTCTCTTCCCCATTTTGTTTTTGAACACAGTGTTATTTGTCACTTAGTGGGTGACTTCCTGTGTCCTCTTGCTCTGGCCTCTACCCCGACGCATCCATTTGTGTCTGGGCTCTGAGGATTGTTCCACAGCACTTCTTAAGCTTTCCTGAGCATCACCCAGAAGGGTCCCCAAGTGCAGTCCGCTGCTGCCCGCCCCTCCCGCCCCCAGCCTCCCCGACTTAGTAAGTCTTGGCTGAAACCCCAGACACGGCTTCAAGATCTGCTGTTCCACAGTCATTTTTGATAAAAGGGGGAAAAAGCCCACAAAACTTTCCTTGGAGCCCTGGTTCACTCTGATGGTATCTGCCTGTTTTGGTCTGCCCCGCTTCTACCCATTTGTCTCTCCCATCCACTCCCTGCCTCTGCCCCTTCCTTTTTCTCCTTCTGTCTCTCTTACCCCACATTTCCTGCCCGTCCGCATCCCAGCTCCCAGCAAACTCACTGAGCTTCCTGCTATCTGGAGGAAAAGTACACTTTGTCTCTATGAAAACCAGACCTATCCTCCCCTAGGTGCTATACACTTAAACGTGCACACATCCTGAATCTGTTCCTTTCTGATCCTTTGCCTGCCCTAGTCAATAAATGGGGTGGGGGTAGGGTTACTGGACAAGGAACTGGGGGCCTTCTGAGCTGGGCATGTGTTCTCCCGTGAAGTTACACCCTTTTTTCCCAAACAGTAACTTAAAATTCTGTCTTCTTTAAGAATGTCTCAAAATTCTTAGGAAAAATTTTGTGAAGTTACCACCAATTTCTAGATGTCTACTAATTCAGGTCCCTCCCTAGCCCTAAGTGCTCCTATGAAATTTAGGCTTTTTCGAGGTGAAGATTTGTTTCTGAGCTATGGAGTTAGGATATACGGGGTACCCTGGAGGGGTACCCTAACCATGCACTGCCACTGGAGGGTCAGTGTGGCGCATGGTGCTCTCCTGAAGGACACTCCATGTCCTACGAGTCAGGAAACCGTAGCTGCTCTAAAGAAGCATGCTGGGCCATGTGTCATGGGATAGGTGACCCGCAGGCACTGGGATCGGGTGTGTTTTATTTTCTGCTCAAGGCACCTTTGCCCTCTTCTAGACTCGACTTCCTCTGAAATGGATGGCTCCTGAATCCATCTTTGACAAGATCTATAGCACCAAGAGTGACGTGTGGTCCTATGGGGTGTTGCTGTGGGAAATCTTCTCTCTAGGTAAATTTGAGGGTGGGAAGGGTGTCAGACGCCCGCCTCTGACATTAGCACATCATGACAGTCAGCACACTCATTTGCACGGGTGATCCTGCCCACAGCACTGTGCATGGTGGGTTTCTAGAAGCCTGGCTCAAGGCCCTGCCCTCAGAGCTGTGCACACAGCAGACCACATCTCCTCACAGAAAACAGTGACAATATACGGCCTCCCGAACGTGCATTCTAGCCAAGAGTCTGCTGGGCTTTGCCAAAAGTTTGACTTTTACAGCAAATAAAAGTCACCTAGTAACATCCCTGGTTTCCTGTAATGTGCAAAAATCATTCCCCTGCTTTTGAGGACAGGCACCTGTTGCTTCCAGTCTTTGAAAGCAGCTTGGCGGCCACAGTGGCCCTACAGTAGTACAGTGCCAGCATTCACATGTCCCAGCTGTTTCCTACCCGCAGCCATGACTAGAAAGTACAGGCTGAGAGGAGCAGGTGTGAGCGCCGCCCCTGCCAGTCAGGGATGTCCCTATAAGCAGCAATCGCAGGGAAGTCAGGAGCTGGTCTGGCTGGCAAAGGGCAAAGTGAGGGCCCTCTGGCCCCCTCTGCTCTGTAGGCTCCCGAGCACAGGCAGCCCCTGGCACACACCATTCAACCCTGTCCTGTCCCTTAGGCCTGTCATAGTGGCTGGGGACTGCAAGAACTGAATCCTCCTCACTGAAGTACCAGTGAGCTACAAGAAGCCTTGCCCCAGCCCTTGGGCTTTATTTTAGACTTCATTTTAATTTTTTTGCAGTGTTAGGGGCTCTAGCCCATGGGCATTCTACCCCTGAGCCAAGTCTCCACTCTCCTCCCCCCACTTTTTTTTTACTTTTGAGGTAAATGTCTTTAAATTGCTTTGATGGGACTGAACTCTGGATCCTCCTCCCTCAGCCTCTGAGAGTGCTGGGATTATAGATGTGTACCACCCAGGACGGCTTCCATCTGCTTTTTAAAAAGAGATCTTGGGCTAGGGATTTTGCTCAGCAGCATAAGCACCTGCCTTGCAAGCCCATGGTCTTGAGTTCGATCTCTGGCACCGATAAAATAATAATAATAAAAAATAAAAAGAGATCTTTAACCCAAGCGATGAATCTCTAAGGACGGGTTTTCCTTAGAGCTCCTTTAAGGGACAAGGTGGGGACCCTTTAGATTGCCCCTTTCCCTGCAGTCAGACTTGGGCCTGGCCTTCGGTCACTAGTGACCCAACCATGCAGGACCGGCCATCCGAGTGTGCATCCCTGGCAAGGACTCATGAGCTCCTCTGCGGGTGGACCTACTCTGAGGTCCACTTTGTCACTAGGGATTTATTAGTAAAATACTGCTTTAAAGGGAGGAAACAAACACTGAACTGCTCCCAGTCTTGCGAACCTGGAAACCATAACCTGCCTGTTTTCCCACGCTGTCCCCCACAGGTGGGTCTCCGTACCCAGGAGTGCAGATGGATGAGGACTTCTGCAGTCGTCTGAAGGAAGGCATGAGAATGAGGGCCCCTGAGTACGCAACCCCTGAAATGTGAGTCCTGCTCCTCCCCGCCCAGCTGCCTCCCTCCAGGGTCCCTTCCAGCGGTGGCTGTGTTGACCTGCAAACCCCAGCCTTGGAAGAGGCAGGCACCTCCTTTCTCCAGGGATTCCACTCTCAGCCTGCTGGGCCCAGCTGTGCTGGGAGTGTTTTCCTGCAGTGGGATGTGTTGTCCTTGGTCCACCCCTACCTGTTTCCTCTGCTGACCACTGACATGACTCTTCAAGGCCTCTTGCTGGGAGCTGGAGTTAAGATTCAGTTCCCAGGTCTAAATCCTGGCACAAGGAACAGACCGCCCAGGCACTGAATGCAAGATCTTGGCCTCATTCCTCAGGGGGAGTCTAATAAGCTAAAGCACTCCGGGGCTGAGGTCTCTCAGTGCTACTGATCAGCGCTCCGGGCCATACCACCTGGGCTTGGTTTGGACTACAGGGCAGGAGAGGAGGAAGGCACAGCGGACTTCCTGGCTGGAGCTGTGATCACATGCCACAGAAGTTTACGCAGTCAGTACCCCCTCAGAGGCCTTTAGGAACAGGACCAGCTACTCTCTGGAAATGCCCCAAGCAGATGGCTTCTTCAGGTGCCTCCCCCCTCTGCCATCTGTGCCTCCCCACGGCCAGGCCGTCCTTCTCCGTGGGTGAACGCACTTGCTCGCCTCCTCGGGCCACTGTCTTCCTGAGGCACTGTGTGTGTTTTGCACTCTGAGGTTCAGGCAGGAATGTGATGACACTTGCAGTTCTCAGAGCTGCTGACAAGGACTTGGGCCTCGCTGAGAGGCACCACCTTTCCTGAACTGGCGGGCAGCTCTCCCCCTCCCACCCACACAATGGGGTCCTCGGGGGCCAGGATGGCCTCTGAGGAGGAGCCGGGGCAGTGAAGGAAGTGTGGGCCCGGCCAAAGGCCACGCTGCCTTTCCTTCAGCATCTCAAGACAAAGCTAGGTCAGACCCCAGGCAGCTGCTGGGTGAGTGGGACAGAGGACTCGGGAGTCAAGGCGTGGCCAGGACAGCCTGCAGGCAGGCACAGGCAGGGACTGTTCTTGTCCTCTGGCATACAGTCCTCTTCAAGGAAGCCCAGGGAGCTGTGGTGTGGCCTCTTTCTGAGAGCTGGGTGAGGGCTGCAGAATGCTGCAGACCTCAGGGCTTTTTACTTGCTTGATTTCTTCAGCTTGAAGATAGGGGCCACACAAGAGGGGTGGTGTGAAATGAGGCAGCTTTGCACTTGACAGTTCTCCACACACTTCCCCGTGTGGAGGGTCTCTTTTTTTTTTTTTTTTTTGGTCTTTTTTGTTTTTTTATCGGTACCAGAGATCGAACTCATGACCGCCTGCTTGCAAGGCAGGCGCTTATGCCGCTGAGCTAAATCCCCAGCCCCCTCCAACAGGGTCTCTTGTGACAGTCCCACAGCCTTGAGCATCAGTGCGACTGCAGTCTGAATCCAACAAATATCACAGCTAAGACTCTCTGAACAAAGCTCTCAGCAGAGTGGCAGGGGAGACAAATTTGGAACCCAGTCCCGCAGGCTGAACGCAGAGGTTGTTAAGTTAGGATTCTCCCCCGCATCCCCCAGAAGATCTGATTCTCTGATACCCCATGCTTATGTTCTTGTAGTTCTCATAGAACCTGAAAATCATCACTAAGTATGATTGTAATTTCTACATGCATTTATTTACTAAGCGGTTATTTAGTGCCCATCAGCGCCAGACCCTTTATTGCATAGTAATATACCTGACGCCGATGAGAATGCTGTAAAGCTCTATTTTGCAATGAGAACACTTGAGACACCAAACACCGCAGTGAGCCAGCCAAGGCCACACTGCTGAGCAGTTAGATGACTTGGTCTGAGTCGTCAGCAACACCCTCCTGACATCTCCAGGGGCAGCTGCAGTTCTCAGCCAGGCTCTGATTTAAAACAACTCTGGAGAGATGAAGCCACTGGGCTTTGGACTAAAGCCTTCCCTGAATTTTAGCAAACATGGAGGTCTTTGCACAAACCACCCCTGAGCCTCATTCAAGTGAACAGATCCTCAGCTGCAGAGAAATAAGTATCAGAAATCTTGAAAGTTTTCCTCTGTAGGCGAGAACTGGAGCCTCCAGCTGCTTAGGCTGGCTCTGAGAGCTGAGGAAGTATCTCCGTGTTTGCTCATCAGTAGGAAAGTCTGGGGAGGACAAAAGTGCAGCTTCTCAGAACTGGGAGTCAGTGACCTGACCTGTGCTAAAGTGGTACACATTGGGAGTCAGAGTGATAGCTTGGAAAGGAAACTCTTCCCACCGTGGTTCCCTCACGTCAGCTCGGGTGCAACTGGCATCACTTTACATTATTAAACCTGTTCAGTGGTGGAAGCCTGCATAACACTGAGTCAAGACATTGTTCCCTTGTCCAGAACCTGTTTAATCAGATGCCTTTTAAAAAGTGAAAAAGCAATGAACGTTTGCTGAGCTGATTCTCTTGCATTGTAGCCCAGAGGAGTAGACTCCAGAAATCAGCAGCCACACATGAAACTAGCAGAGAGCAGGTGGTTGCAGGTGGTCCCTGTGGCTGGCTTCCTCTGAGGAGATAGAGGGCATCCTCCCAAATAGCTGCTCACTTCTGTTTACCTTGAGCTGCTGCTGCTGCTGGATTGCAGCCCAGATCCTTTGTTGGAGGGAAGCTGCTCCCTGCTCCCCAGGCACAGACTCCTTGCTGCTCCCCAATTCACACCTTCCCTGCTTTAATTTTTTAAGGTGTTGAGCATGAAACCCCAGGCCTTGCTCATGAGAGGCAAGTGCTCTCCCACTGAGCTTCAGTCCCAGCTCTTTTGCCCCTTTTTTAGATTATCTGGGTGTGCATTTAACATCCTTGCACCTGCCTCCAGACGCTTGTCTGTTGCTGGAGACTAAAGCCTTGAGGCCCGGGGCTTGTGTGTGTGGTAAGGCAGAAGCAGCTGGGCTGCCATGGCCAGGCCACCTTGGGGAGGCCCCTCATATCTTTCTCTGGTGAACACCTGTCTCTGGAATATATATTTTTGTACCTACAGTGTATTAGGGAAACGTGTAAACTTACCTTACAATGAAATCCATGTTGGATTGTGCAGACCATGTGGCTTGCTGTTGTTTCTGTCCACTGGTGGCTAGAAGGCTGGCTGTGGAAGGCTGATGACCAGTTCTAGCAGCACCCAAGAGCAAGTGCCTCGAGGCTTTAGTCAGCAGGACTACTTCTCAGGGGTAGTTGTAGCTTGGATGCCGAACCAGCCGTCCTCTGCCTTCTCAGAAAGCAGGGACAGAAGCCCAGAGTTAACAGTTAGGGTTCCCTCGCTCTTTCCTGTCTTCAATTTCTATAACCTGTGGCCCAGTGCAGTGATGACAAAGGCCAAGCATCACCCTGACGGCTCTCAGAACCAGCTGATGTCTGCCACTGTCTCTGTGAATTGAGGGAAGCAGGTACAAAGAACTCCGGAATTGTCTTCTAAGAAGAGTCTTAGCCCACAGGTTTGGAGCAGGATTAAGGAAAGGGGTCATGAAGATCAGATGCCTGAATTGCTGATTCTCTTATCTTTGTACCATCTCTACAAGCTCCTGTCCCCTAATCAAAGATGTAGGGCATATGTTTGTCAGGTGCTTATCGGAAGTTAAAGCCCAGATCCCACCAGAAAGCTTTCTCTTAAAGACTAGAGCCATGGAAGATGTCTGGAGACCATATGGTGCCTTAGAAGCCTTGGTATCTAGAATTGTATCCTTGTTTATACCAGAACCTTGGGACAAACTCACCTGGGATATGTTGCTTGGCCTCTCAGAATTAGTTACTGAATGACACTTTTTGTTGTGAAGGCTTGGCAACACTGAAAGACAAGGTACAAAGTAGGCCGATGACGTTATGACTTCCTGATGGGTGACAATGCTGCTGAGCCATCTGGAGGACCTCCGTTCAGATGCTACCAATAGCAGCCGTGTGTTTCTGCCAAGCAACTGGCGGGTTCTAATTTCTGTCTTGTGTAAATCATAAAATCGATTGTTCCTCCTTTTTACCAGCTGCCAGGAAGGAGCGAGCAGCTAACGTCAAGGAAGTCCTCAGAATCCTGATACCAAGTTTTTCATGTTAACTTTACCCATAGCATCTCCTTTTTTTTTCTTGTCTTCATCTTCCTCCAGCTACTTCTCTTCTTAAGCCTTCTATAGTCTTACCATCTTTGCCAGCTTCTGTATATGGGTTGGAATAAAATAGGAGTATCAGGAGTTGCGGCTGTGATATGAAGCCAGCCATCTAACAATTGGCAGGCAGGGTAGGATGTGTGCCACAGAGCCTCGAGCCTTTGCTAACCTCACCCAGCTCCCTTACAAGTAACATCTGCAGTGCTGAAGAATTCAGGAAGGAGCTGAGCTCTCTTCCCAGAGACCGATGTGACTTCCATCAGCAGACACTGAGTCCTGGCATGCCAGATCCTACACTGGGTGAAGGGTATGGAGAGGAGTTCCAGGCCACTTAGTGATTCTTCGCTGATTCTGATCCAGTCCCAAAGCCTTAGTCTAATCAGATTTTGATCTGTTTCAGTCAGATCAAAAAGCTCTTCAGAATATCCAAAAGAGACAATGTCCATGAACAGCATGAACAACCCAAAAAGAATGAGTCCTTAATCCCCTGTATGGCGACCTCTGACACATTTTTTGTAGGAACAGGAATAGGTATAGACCTCCACTTTGTGCAGACATGACCAAGAAGGGTGCCCAATACCTTTTAAAGCAGAAGTGTCTTTATTTACTTTTATATTTGCTGAAGCAAAATACTCAACACCTAAAGTTATAGGAGGAAAGGTTAATTTGGCTCACACTGTGTAGATATTTCAGTCTGTAATTGGCTGGCTCCAAGAAAGGGCAGCAGGGCAGAGGGGCATGGCAGAGAGCAACAGTCCACAGAAATAGGCAGACGAGAGCACATCAGCCCTCTTTTTGCCCCTTGTATTTTATGCACGCTACCTGCCCTAAGGTGGTGTACACTCTCACCCTTAATTGGTCAGAACTATGTCAGACCAATCAGTGGAATGATTTATAATTACACACACTGTAGATCCAGCCTTCTCTGAAAAGCTCTTGCTGTGACTGCATGAGGCTTTGGGGGGACATTTGGATACAACCCATAACAAGAAGCATCAAAGAGGAATCCTATTGATGTTGGAATCCCAAGACAAGATTTGGCCCCTGTAATATTAAGACAGATGTTTCAGATCTGAAAGCCCAGTCCATACTTTTGCCTCAGTGGAGGCAAGAGCTAGAGCTTAGAAATGCTGAATAAAGTGCATAAGCGCCTGCTTTGCAAGCAGGCAGTCATGAGTTCGATTCCCGGTACCGATAAAAAGGAAAAAGACAAAAAAAAAAAAAAAAGCTGAATAAAAAACAACCAGCCACACACAGCAACCGAGCACACGGAACAAGGACCTAATCTGACTGTGTAGACCTCTCCTTTGGGAAGTGACATGGGTCAGGTCCCCAGGGCCTTCTCCACCTGTCTTAATTTGCACAGCCTAACCAGGGAACTGTGAGGTCTTAGAAATACCATGAACTTCTTGAAAAACCAGCTCAAACCTGCTTTACAACAACCCAAGGATGAAATGAGTACCACAAACTCTGCCCCTTGCTTTTTTGCATCTGTACTTAACTTTGAGGACGCTGTTCTGCTTTGAAAGTGAGTGGAATCATGTTCCTTTTCACACACAACAGCAGCAGACAGTGCCACTTCCTTTCCAAGCACCTCTGCTGGACCACAGGACTCATTCCTTCCACTCTGCAGAAGCTACAGGCACCCAGAGGTCTTGGGTCTGTGAGCTGTGGAGGGCTTTTTTGTTCAGCCACCTGGGGGGGGGCACTATGTTTTCCATAACTGGCAGTACTTGGCCCAAACAGCCCCTTCTGTGTTGGTGATACAGACCCAAACCTAAAATGAAGCCGTGGCCCGTATCATCAAAAGCATGATCCATATATATGCAAGCTGACACCCTTACTTTTCATGGCCAGTCTGTGTAAATATTAGCAGTCTCCAGCTCTTTCTATGTGCTTCTCCCCAACAGCTATCAGATCATGTTGGACTGCTGGCACAAAGACCCAAAGGAAAGGCCACGATTTGCAGAACTTGTGGAAAAACTAGGTGATTTGCTTCAAGCCAATGTGCAACAGGTAAAACTGAAATTATGCAGAATTATCAAAGACCACATGCCGGGGAGCGGGAAGTAAAAAAAAAAAAAAAAGACCACATGCCTTTGAATGTAAGCCAAGGGGATTTGTTAATTTTCAGGGTACTAGTAGGGACGATCACCAATAAAGTGTGTGTGTGTGTGTGTGTGTGTGTGTGTGTGTGTGTGTGTTGTGCAGAGTTACCTTCACAAAACACAAGTTTGAGCAAATGACAGTTGAAGTTGATATAATGCTCCACGGAAATTGAAGTAGAAATTTCTATAATTAGCACTCCATCTTTGGTATTTCAGGATGGTAAGGACTATATCCCACTGAACGCCATACTGACAGGAAACAGTGGGTTTGCATACTCAGCTCCGGCCTTCACTGAAGACTTTTTCAAGGATAGTATTTCAGCTCCAACATTTAATTCTGGAAGCTCGGATGATGTCAGGTAAGATTTCTTTTCCCATCTTTCTATTATAGGTTGTTCTCACACACACATACACAGAGCGGAGGAGAGAGGTAGAGAGAGAAGGAAAGGGAGAGGAAGAGGGAGAGGGAAAAAGAGAGAGAGGAAAGCAGGGAGGAAAGGAACAAGGAAAAGAGAATTGGGTAATGATCAGCCATATGCTGACCTCCTAAATTCAACCACTGTTAACATTTTGCGCTATTGTATCTGTATATTCTATATTTTCGTGGAGTTTGTCTTTTTCTGAACCATTTTAAAGAGGGCTTACAGAATTCTAACCTTTTCTTCAAAAACCTTTTTCGGTATATACCTCATAAAAAGTAAACTTTTCTGTATAACCACACCAAAAATTATCACATCAAAGAAATTTCATATTATCATCTCATAGTCAAATTTTCATAATTTCTCTCAAGTGTATTTTATACATTTCTTTTAAAAAGCAGGATCCAATCAAGAACAATACCTTTTCCTCCATTTCTTTAGTCTTCCAAAGCTATCCTCCATTTCTTTCCTTGATCTTAACTTTTTGATTAAACTTTAAAGCTACACACACAAACAGAACTGCCCTCCCCAAACTAATACATCCTCCCTCATCATAAAGGAGCTCGGAAAAAGGCAAAGGAAGAAATATTTATTGAGAACCTCAGGCAGCTAGTGAGCTGTGCCCATAGTTACACACGTATTAAACGCGTCCAGTCTGTGGCCCCATGCTGCACTAAGCTGTCTGCGTGAATCAGCTGGTTTTATGCTCAGAACAATCCTGTGGTATGCATATTACTTCTGTTAGGCAAATGGAGATATCAGCCTTCAAAGAGGTGAAGTCATCAAAACTTTGAGGCCAGAAAATGGCACAAGAGTTTCTAAACCAGGAGTGCTGACCCTACTAGGCCCTTTTCAGACTGTCCTGGGGGCCTTTCACCTTGCTTATCAGCAGCCTTGGGGCCTTGACTTCAGTTCGGCCACCCAGGCACAGGGAACAGTTGCAACAGTCAGGATATAGCGATAGCCACCCAGGACAGGCTTTGAAGAACTCAGCCGTCAGTCCAGACCCGGGATGGGTGACTGGTCGATGTCACTGCTCACACAGCTCACAGCCAGCCGGGGAGGCCAAAGCAGATGGCTCATCTGTTTTCAAAGAGAAACACTCACTTGGAGCAAATACCTTAGCACGGCCCAGCTGGGTTAGAGATGAGGGAGAGGAGCAAAAGGTCAAAGTAGTATGGCCTCCCTTCCCCAGTGTTAGCCTCGGCCCACTGAGCTAAGAAGTTGAGTCTTGTAGAGGGCAATGACTATCCGACTGAGGAATCTGATAAGTAGTGGTTCTGCCTGTGAGCAGTTAGCTAGTGGATAGCCCTGACAGTCTTCCTGATAGGTCATCAATGCAAATCAGCAGTTGGTGATAGAGAAATCATGCAGCTATGACTGGACTCTCCCGATCTGTATTTACAGGGCAGAACATATGAGAGTGGCTCTTGCACTCAATCATGCACTGAAGCCAGCTATGAACCCTGATGGATCATTCTATTTGTCACCCTACACCCTTTCAGGAAGTAGACAGCTATAAGTGACAAGTTCATAGCATTTGATACATAAGCATCATTTTTCCCCTTTGTGTAACAGAACATTCAGGTCAGATAATGCTGCAGGTCTCTCGTAGGCTCAGCATTTTCTGATTTCAAAATGGCTCACAATGGATTTTTTCAGGGGGTGGTGGTTGCTGAAAACTGTAGATTATGAACTGACACCATGTGCGAAAGTGGATTACTGTGAGGGTTGCCCAGGGACATGATGCAAAGGATGAGCCACAGGACCACTGGCATTGTGGTTCCTCTTAGCCTGGGATACAGGGTGGATGCTCTCCTCATTAATCAGCGCTGCATCTATTTTCCTGTTATGATTCTTCTTCTTGCTTCTTCATTAGATACGTAAATGCTTTAAAATTCATGAGTCTGGAAAGAATCAAAACCTTTGAAGAACTTTCACCAAATACCACCTCCATGTTTAACGTAAGTCGTGACATTAAACTTCTTAGCACACCTTGGTAGAACAGTTTTGCTGACTCCAAACCCCACCTCCTAGAGTAGCTCTTGGTCAGTGAGAGCCATTAATCAGTGGTGACAGTGTCAAGGGGACCAACAATCAGATTTAGCTATGAAAAGCTCATTGGAAAGCGGAATTCCACTCTCTGAAGATGGCCAAAGATTACTCCAGGACCTGCGTCTTGCCTGTGGAAATTTAGTTGGGGCCTGCCCCTTGCCTGTGGGAATTCAGTTTAGGAAATTTCACTGTGTAGTTTGAGCTTCTTGGTTGTCCCTGATGCTAGCTGCTTCCAAAATAGTAGTAGCACTCCTGGTTCAGAGGAGTGCTCTGCACCTCTTGGTGCAGCAGAGGCCCTGTGCTGTAGCAGCCTGGAGGCACAAGCCCACCTAGGTTCTAGGCATTGCCCCTTGAGGTGCTGCAGGCTGAACACCTGTGTCCTTGCTCAGACACTGCAGGAGAAAGGAATCAGCACAGCCTGGCAAACAGGAGCCTCCACCTGCTCTTCTCTTTAAAGCTTTAAATGGGGGGAGGGTTGAGGGAAGAAGGGGAGAGGAAGACTGGGCAGGAAATCATTTTAGGTATGGCAGACACTGGTACTAAGTGTGATTTCCAGACAAGTATGGTACCACAATGCAGGCGCAGGTCAGAAACAAGTACCCACCCGTACCTAGCCAGTCAGTTACCACCTTGTCACAGATGCCCTGGGGATTCCTGTGTACCCTTTAGTTAAATGCTGGTGATGACCATGTCATGGAGGTGACCTAGAGGACCAACTCCAATGTAGGGGTGATCACTACAATTAGTATAGCCTTGAAACAAGAAGAGTTAACTTTAAAAACCACCAGAACCTTCTCATAGGCACATCAGACAGAGGGATATGATACTTTAAATACATTTAAATTATAAGTTGCAGAATGCAGAGATAAAGTAGAAATTTTGTTTTGCTGCTTAGTGGTACACTGGTTCAAGTCTAAGAAACAATATTGAGGATTCCACAGCCTTAACAATAAGCTAAAAAGGCGGTAAATTATGACAGCTTTCTCATTTGCTAACGTGCTTGCTAATAATTAAAAAGTGAGTCCAGCCCAGTCAGAGCCTCCAAGGGAAGCATACT
This sequence comes from Cavia porcellus, assembly GCF_034190915.1. Lineage (NCBI taxonomy): Eukaryota > Metazoa > Chordata > Mammalia > Rodentia > Caviidae > Cavia > Cavia porcellus. The sequence goes on along the minus strand of NW_026947504.1, from coordinate 35,102,765 downwards.
TTGGTATGAAATCTGCTTACAGAAACATGCTGAATTTACAGTAACGAAGAGTTGACATAAAACTTAGTGGTAAAGATGACTCAACCAAGACGTGATTGCTGGAAAACATGACCAAGGGGTGGCCTCAAAATTCCATAGAATCTTCAAGAAAAAGAAAAGAACCATGTCTTCTTAATTCCTCAGGACTTTTATATATCCTGGCTACCAAATGACCACATATCCACTAGCCAGTCCTCATCTGCCAAAATTCGTTTCCACGTACCGGTGCAATAATTTGTATAAAAGTGTATTATTTACAAGGGCTCTCTGTTTCCCGAAGCTATCTCTGTTTAAATGTACTTAGCCTTCAGGAAGAAGGGCCTCAAAATCACCAGGAGTAGGCAGTACTTGTAACTGACCAAGCTATAAAGCAAATGCTCTGTATCTGTAGGCAGGCACCGAAAAGGAAGAGAGCAGTGCCTGGGTGACGCACGGCCCCTCTGGGCCAGGCCAGCACATAACCTCTCCTTTCTCCACCAGGATTATCGGCTGGACAGCAGCACCCTGTTGGCCTCCCCCTTGCTGAAGCGCTTCACCTGGACTGCAAGCAAACCCAAGTCCTCGCTAAAGATTGAGTAAGCAAGCAGTGCCGTTTCCGTCATCGGCTCGCGCAGGGTGGTGCGGGAGTGTGGGGGAAGATGGCTTGGGGGGTTGGAAGAGGGATATTTAAGGGCTGCTTGCCCTTCTGAACTATGCTGTTCACACATAAGAAGAAAAGCACTTTTATTCCCCAAGGGCAAGAAAGGGGGCATAAAATGCACACCACGATCCCGGGTTTGAGAGGGAAAATCATGCAGAAAATTGCTGCAAATACAGGCTGCACAGAGCCTCAGTGGAAGGATGCCTGGTAAGCCCACCCTGGCAGGTGCAGATGGAGACCAGCTCATAGGAGCCCAAAACAGTGCTCCCAGCATGGTGCCCTGGGCCGACAGGTTTTATTTAGAGGACTCCCAGTACTATCAGACCTAAGGCATGCCGCCTCAAGAATCCAGCTCTTTAAATGAAGGACCTGCTGCTTCCTGTGGGTCCTATTACCCTTTCTCATTTGAAGATTTCTCCCCAAACACCTGGTTTAATCAGCTGATGCCTCCACACTGTTCACTGCTGTCAGAGTTGGGTTCTTTTTTTAAATCCCATTGGCCTTGGCTTCTCTTTGCTGCTCTCCACCTAAGGCTAGTGCCACACTGGGTAAGGCTAGGCCTATTAGATATTCCTTCCTTTCCTGGTTCAAATGCCTACCTTTCTTGTCTCTGGATAAAAGCAGCCATAGATGACACACAAGGAAATAAGCATGGCCACGTTTCTCTAAACATGAACAGGTACACAGTCCAAAAGTACATGAAAAGATGCACAGCATCTTTCGTCATCAGAGTAATGCAAATCAAAAAACCATCATGGGACACCTCTGTACACGCACGAGGACAGGCAGAAGCAGAAAGCCTGTCGGTGAGCAACAGGAGAAATCGGGACTTTCACACACTGCTGGTAGAAATATAAATGGTATGGTCACTTTGGAGAGCAGGCTAACAGTTGCTCAAAAGTTTAACCAGTATCAGTAACCTAGTAGTAATTCCATCTGTAAGTGTACATCCAAGAAAAATAAAAACTTATGTTCACACAGAAACTGGCATACAAATGTTCTTCAGAGCACTGTTCCTAACAGCCAAAAGTAGAAACACCCCAGATGTCCAATGGTTGATGAAAGGGTAATAGGAGGGGGTATATTGGTACAAAAAAGTAGTATTTGTCAATAACAGGTATGAAGTACAGTGTAACATGGATAAGCCCTAAAATACTATGCTAAGTAAAAGATATCCATAAAGTATCATATATTATATGGTTCTTTCATTATAAAATCTCCAGAATAGGCCAATCAGAGAGACACTGGTTGCCTTGGGCTGGGGTCATAGGAGGAAGATAGGTATGGTTTTAAAAATTACAAAATTGTGGTGATGGTTGTACAATTAATGTGTATATTTATTTATTTTTCTTTTTTTTTATCGGTACCAGGGATCAAACTCATGACCACGTGCTTGCAAGGCAGGTGCTTATGCCGCTGAGCTAAATCCCCAGCCCCTAATGTGTATATGTCTAAGAATTCACTACTATAATGAAGTACTTAAGGTCATTAATTTATAGAAAGAAAAGGGTATTTTTGGCTCACAGTTTTAGAAATTGCAGTCCAAGACTAGGCACACCTGTTTGCTTTGAGGCTTTCACTGAGGTATCAGATGGCAATCGTGGGGAGCATGTGATGGTCACCTCATGGCCAGGAAATAAAGAGGAAGGGGCTGGGATCCTGCGGCCCCCTTTAAGGGCACACACTCCGTGACCTAAGGGGCTCCCGGTAGGCCACACCTCCTGGAAGTTGCTCCCATGAGTATACCCTGGGGACCAGGCCTTTATAGATAGGCCTGTGGGAACCATGAACACACAAACTACAGCAATACTAAAAACCACTGACTGGTACACTTCAAATAAATGAACTGTGTAGGATATAAATTATACCTAATGGAACTCTCATTAAAGAGAGACAGACGGTCTGCCTCTGGGCTGCAGTTTATTGAACCATGATCTATATCACAGAATGGTCCAAATCCTTCCAGGAAGTGACATACTCAACCTTCTGGTCAACCAGCAAGATGGGCAAACATCCACATGATTGTTTACTTTTCATATGAACACAAGAACGGCACTAGACTAAGACAGCAGGTCAGAGAATCCAATGAAGGACAGATAAAAGGAGAACCTAGGATAAATGCATGTCAGAAAATGGGTGACTACTTTTTTCCTGATCCCTGTTGAAACTATAAATTGTATCCTCTATTCTGAGACTAAAAGAACATGAAGGTGCCAGACCCATCGGCCCAGTGTGGTTCACAAAGTTCTCTCCTCCCTCCCAGCTACCTTCTTTTGCGGAGGGGGTAGTACCAGCAATGGAACTCAGGACCTTGCGCTTGCCAAGCAGGCACTGTGCCACTTAGCTATATCCCCAACCCTCTCCCAGCTGCTTTTAAACAAACAAAATCAACTGAGTATGAGTGAACAGGAGGAACTCTTCTCTCTCATGTCTCTGAGTCCAGATGTAACATACAGAACCCACCCTAGAGGCTCACTAGTAAACACTGGTAAAACAGAGATCTGTAACTTAAAAAGCTTTCCTTCTAGAACACAAGTATGACAGGGACACAACGGAATTAACCTTTGTGTGTAAGGCTCTTAAATTCTTGAGGCTGTTGTAATAAGTTACCACCGATGTGGTGACTTACATAAAGAAGAGTTTATCCGCTCAAAGTTCTGGAGGCCAGAAGTCTAGAGCCAAGGTGTGTCAGTAGATCCTTGTTCCTTTCAGAGTCTCCGAACAGGAATCCACTCCTTTCCTGTCCCAGCTCTGAGAGCTCCGGGTGTTCTTTGGTTGTGGCTGCATCTCAGCTCCATTGAGGCCATCTCAGTCTAAGCATGGTCACGAGCCTCCCTCTGCCTCCCACGATTGCATCTGGGGGCACATTTAGATATTCAACATAAGTTCCTCCTTTTTAGTTTAATCATACCTTTTGCCATGTAAGATGAAATTTCCATGTTTCTGGGATTTGACATGGACATTTGGTGGAGAGGGGACAGGGGATGTTTTTTAGCTGACATGCAAGCTACTTGACCCAAGAGTTGGGGGAGGAGGCTATATACTTGTTATTTTTCCACCTGGAATTATGGGTTTGTATTATCTAATTATATATTCCACCCCCAGCCACCGGCATGCCTCTATCTGCCCAGTAACACCAAGCTGGTATGAGGCAGGCAGTGTACAATTTTAAAACAAAGACAGTGTGACGGGGACTGAGATAAGGCTCTCTGCCCATTAACTCTCGGACAGGTATTGACAAACACCCCAGTAAGAGAGGGTTTTACTCTTTGCTTTTGGGAAACCCATTCTGCACATCTGATTGTTTTTCTTTTCTCTCTTTAGCTTGCGCGTCACCAGTAAAAGTAAGGAGTCGGGGCTTTCCGATGCCATCGGGCCCAGTTTTTGCTTTTCCAGCTGTGGCCACATCAGATCTGTGCATGACAACTTGGAGCTAGGAAAGGAGGATTTATGCTGCCCTCCACCCCCAGACTACAACTCAGCGGTCTTGTACTCCACCCCACCTGCCTAAGGCTCAACACAAGCCCTATTTTCAGAATACAAGTGTATTTACACCCCAGAAAACTAGCTTTTGACAGTATTACGCATCTATGAGTTTACACCTTTATCTTTGCAGGGAGCAGAGGCAGCTGCTTTTTGTGACTTAATTTTAATATTGCTTTTTTTTTTTTACTAACAAGAATGTAACCCCAGATAGGGAAATAGTGACAAGTGAAGAACACTACTGCTCAGTTTTCATCTGACTCACTGTAGTAAAGAAACCCTTGGTAAGCCCAATGACTCACCTGCTCCAACTCCCGAAGCCTCTGAGCACACAGATCAGAACTCAGGAGAACCCTGGAACAAGGGCAACCAAGGATCATGCGCTGGCCAGGAGTGTAAGACATCTAAGGAGAAGAGCAAGAAAGGAGAGGAAACCTGAGTTGGCCTGGGAAAGACTGAGATGCCTCACGTGGGGTGGGCTGGGGGAGGGCTCTCTGCAACACTATGGCTAGTTCCCCAGTCCTGACCACGGGAGTGGACAGGATAGACAGGGGAACTAAAGCACATCTTACAAGTCTCCCTGTGGGCCTGTGCTGTACCGTCCCTGCACAGGGCATGCTCTGATTGACAGCACCGAGGGTGGGCTTGCCTCGAAGCCCACAGTGGTGGTTCTTCCGGTGGGAACTCAGCCCGAGCTGGGCTGGCTGTGGGGCATGAAGCTCGTTGTTCATAAGAAGCTAAGATCGGTGGACAGTTAGGGCTGCCTACTAGTGGGCTCAAAGTCACGTTTTAAAACGTCAGATTCTATATTAGGTATTAACATATAGACACTTAACTTTTTGCATTATCCGTTTTGTACAGTTAGCTATACAAGGAAGCCAAGGAGAGTGAAAATGCAGTCTTGTAGAGGGCTTTTTCCTGTACCACAATGAGGGTTGATGCAACACAACCCAGTAAGGCAGAGTGAAATTCCATCTGCACAGCCAAAGCAGCTCACCCAATGAACTGGGGCATGCGGCAGAGGCAGTCATGCTTCCTTTTATTTAATGGGGATTCCAGTGTCTCGTGCTAATCTGGAAGGATCTGGAAGAGCATTAATCAGTATCTATTAAGCACTTTATGCTCCTTGGTTTAAAAAAAGGCAATATGTGACATGTAAGGTATTTGCTACAGTTAGGGACTCAAGATACTAATTATGAGCCGTCAGAACAGAACAGCCTCTTGCCACCTGCTTTTCCTCTTGCCTTGGGTCTGAGGATGATCACATTAGGGAGACAGGGTAGAAACAGGGGGACAGGGTAGAAAAGGGCGCCTACACTTCAGCCTCTGCTGGATGCTATCACTGCAAGCTCTGGTCTGTGTGTTTAGGACACATGGACCTGCAGAAGCCACAGCAGATGGGCAACAGTGAGTCGCTGCTTTGGGGAGAGAAGAGCATCCTCCCTCTTGTGCAGGCCACCTAATTCTAGAACCTGAATTCTATTTGCATGGAGGATAGGAGAGTCAGCACACTGCCCAGGGAGACAGTGGGCACGCCATGGTGGCTCCTGGGGATTCGCCAGCCAGAACAGAGTGAGGCAAGCCTGTTCACCAAGCTCTAAATCCAAACTTGGGTAGGGCCAGAAGAGCAAAGGCAAAGCAAAACTTTGTTCTTCTTCCTTCCATGCATAAAAGTTCCTGTGACAACTGGCAATAGTGTAAATCAGGCAATAGACATAACAGACATAAACAGGAAATAAAAGAATGCCCCAATAATTGTCTACTTTTTTTCAGATCAGGTAAGGATCCAGCAATTTATGATAAAAGGAAAATCTCAGCTATGCCATTTTAATAACCTAATTCATATAAGATCTTAGTAAATGCCCTTTTCCAAAGGAGGGGGACAATCTACTTAAGATTCTGTTACTCAGGTTTAAGATGCAGGCTTGTAGACTACTTAAACCCATTTGCAAAAATTAAAAAATGGCCCCATTGGAGCGTTAACATAGAAAAATGGAAGCTTATAGTAATGAATTCAACTGCAGAGGCATTAAAGCAGCACTGAAAATTAAAACACTAACTGATGGTAATGTTAGAACCACTTGCCATTTATGAGATAAATGGTCAGCCCTAACAGAGGACAGGCATCTCCTTCTTGGGTCTGTGCGGTAACCTATGTGGAACTGTGTGGATGCACTGGGACTGAAGTATTATTACAAATCTGTACGTAGTTAGCCCAAGAAATGATGCTCAGACATGAGTTTTAGCCAAGGGGACAAATGTGTCCAAATCCTGAAAAATGCCACTCATATTTTTGAGCAAATGCCGTGTTTCCCAGCCTGTAAGAATGTTAAACACTAAACAGATTCTTACCGCCCCCATCTCAGTTGATTACAGGAGTGCATCTCTGACAGTGGTAGGAGCTATGTGTATATGTGTATGTGTTTGTGTGTTCTGTGCGTAACTATTTAAGGAAACTGGAATTTTAAAGTTACTTTTATATAAATTGAGAATATATGCTACAGATATAAGACATGATTTGGTCATACACTCCTAATCATGATGAATGTATTTCATATACTATCTTCATATATTAAACTTAACTTCCAAAACATTATGTATTTTCTCCTTGATTTGGTTTGTGAAAACAACGGGTCACAAATGTCTCTGGGAGGGGGGAGGATGGATATTCTGAGAGATCGCATTAACTACCAATTATTAAGCACTGCACACACAAAAAATGAGGCAAGTACTCATAAAGAAGGGCACAGAGCTTCCCAGCAGTACTACACAGCGGCTGTTCTAAGCAATCCACTGTTAATAAAGTAAACAAAAACTGTAAATAAAAGTGAAACGAGGAGACTGCCCAGAAAACCAAGCCCTGAAATGAATGAGATCATGAAACAAATGAGGCACACGCAGGTGGAGGTGCCACCTCCACCTGACTGAAGAGAGGCACTTTGCCGTAAACATCATTTCCAACTGATAAACAACTACAGTTACGGGGTATGAGTATGCGTGCACATGTGTATTAGAGGAAAAAGCATAAACCAGAAGAATTTCCCTACGAGAAGTGCTTCCACTAAGGAGTCTTCATGTGGTTTTGACTTACGAAGAGAAATAACTCAGGCAGTAACTGTGAGAGTTGAAGTAGCCAATACCCTGACTTTGCAGCCTGATCAGCCATTTTCTGCCTGATCGCTTCTCTGCCTTGTGGCAAAGATTAAATGTATTTTCTGATAACATCAAAAGGAGTTAGATGAGAGAAACATGCAGGAGAAAATTGGGCGTGCTTTCTCGAGATCAAAGATGAGAAGGGATAAATGCCGAATCTCAGTAAGTTTTGTATTTAACTGAGGGCAGTTTTTTTGTTTGTTTTTAATCTTCAGAGATCTCCAATCCTTTTAAAATACTGGTTTTGTAACATAAGAATAGTCACTCAGGCCAGGTGTGTTGGCGTGTGCCTACAATCCCAGCACTCAGGAGGCTGAGGCAGAGAATTGCTGCAAGTTCGAGGCCAGCCTCAGCTCATGGTGAGCTCAAGAGCAGCCTCAACTGCCTAGTGGAACAGTCTCCAAAAAAAAAAAAAAAGGCGGGGTGGTGGTGATTTATTTGGGCAAATATTTGAAGCACGCTTGAAGAATGAGTGTCGCATCATACTTTCGAAGTTTTCTCATGACTGGAAACTTACAGTACTTTGGGGAATTATTTTTCCCACTCTAGCAAAAGGACAGCATGGTAAGACTTACAGGCTCCTCGGTATTAGACGTGTTACCATTCTGTGTTTCACAAGACAAGAAACACTGAAATAACATCAGGTTCCAGCACAGGGACAGCCAGCTTTCTATGCTGTGAACTAGGAACAAGGAGAAAGAACAAGGAAGAAATGAACCCACAATCCCAACTGGGTACACTTGTCTTCTATCTCTTGATCCGGATAATGGTATACAAGTATGCTCACTGTGAGAGATTACACTCTAGAGCTCTAGATTTATATGCATGCTTCTATGTGTTGATTTATGTTAAAAATTAGTTTTAAAAAATATTACAGTTTCTCATAGCTCCATTGTACGTGGGGAGGGGTTTAATCTTTTTTTTTAAATCAGTACCGGGGATCAAACTCACAACTGCATGCTTGCAAGGCAGGTGCTTATGCTGCTAAACTAAATCCCCAGCCCCAAGGGGCTTAATCTTAATGTATTAACTTTGTATCTGAAATACACCTATCTAGCTGCTCAGCTCCTGCCGTGGTAACTCATCTAGATAAACCATCACAGATTAAAGTGACCTAAGTGGAAACATATCTAAGCCTCTAACTTAGCCAACACCCCAGCCTGGCAGCACAGCACTGGGCTTCTCCTTGTGACCACCGGGCTGCCTGAGAGCTGCGGACACTGGTGTCGCCCAGTACCTTGCGGGAAGACTGGCCTTGCATGGCTCTAGCTCAGGAAAATATCCAAATTTAAAATCCCAGGCATGGTTTCTACTAAATGTTGCTTTTGCACCATCATAAGGTTAAAAACAGTAAGTCAGGGGCTGGGGATTTAGCTCAGCGGCATAAGCACCTGCCTTGCAAGCAGGCGGTCGTAAGTTTGATCCCTGGTACCGATTAAAAAAAAAAAAAAAAAAAAAAAAAACAGTAAGTCAAATCGTTATCAGTCAGGGAATGTTTGTACCACCTCTTTTTCTAACATTTGTTTCAGAAAAACAGAAACAAAAACGGGATGAGCCAACGCTATCCCACATAGTGGAATTTGGGAACACACAAGAGCTACTAACTGCTATGGCTCTGGGTGCTCAATACATGCCACTGGCTGTTCTGAGTTCTTCAGCAGAATAAACTCATTTAATTTCAAAAGCCATCTTGGGGCTGGGGATTTAGCTCAGCAGCATAACTGCCTGCCTTGCAAACAGGCAGTCATGAGTTCGATCCCTGGTATTGACAAAAAAAAAAAAAAAAAAAAAAAAAAAAAGAAAGAAAGAAAGAATTCCCAGTTCAGAAGCCATCTAACAGGCAATGTACCAGCAGCTTATCTTCACTTCAGCGGGAGAGATGAATCAAGAGAACCAAATTCCACCTCACATCTCCCATTGCGTATTCCTATGCACACTTCCCTTAAAGACCAACCCCAAACCACCAGCTCAGATGTCGCTCCTCAACTTACCACTCCCCATACGTCCATTCCTCCAGCCACCTGGCACGGTTTGGACCTCCAGTGTCCTCCAAAGGCTCTGTGCTGAAGGCCTCCCTCCAGCCGGTGGTGCTACGGGGAGGGGCCAAAAGTTGGGGGGGGTGGATGGTGCATCCCAAGGGGCTGCCTTTTGAAGAGCACGTCTTGCCCTCTGAGCCTTTCCCTCTCTCTGCTTCCCAACTACCATGAGGTGAGCAGTTCTGCTCCACTACAGCTTTCCACCAAGGAGAGTCTCCCTCCCCTTGGGCTCGCAGCAATGCAGCCAGCCAGCCAAGGCTGAAACTTCAGGAACCTTTCCTCCTTTAGATCACTTACCTCAGGGATTCTGTCACAGTGATGAAAAGCTACCATTCCGTGGATCATTAAAACATGCTCTTATTTCCCCTACTTCTCTTCCAGGTGCCACTGTCCCTCTTCCCTTTATAACCAAATCTCCTGAATGCACTGGTCACGCTTATTTCCCACTCCTCTCCCCCACGCGTAACCTGCTCGGCCTTGCAATTCAGTGTGACTGGCCTTGCATGGCTCTAGCTCAGAGACACACTGGGACTGCTCATGCGGTCATCAGGGCCTTCACTGCTCAACACAATGGCTGATTCTGCCCCAATCAACCTTGACCCACTAGCCACTTGTCCCTCAAAGGCCTGGACTGTGATTCCAGACATGATGCTTTCTTCCTGGCTTACCGGCTCTTCTGGCTCTTTGGCTCGTTCTACCTCCCTTCTCTGATTTTTGAACACTGTTGTAGGTACCCAAGGTTTGGCTCTTGGAGCTTTTCTCAGTCTATACTAATTCCTATCAAGACCTCAACTAATCACATGGGTTTAAATGGCATCCATAGGATAATTATGTGCATAGACCACGCCCCCCCCACTCCAAATTCACACATGTATGTAGAAACTGACTTTCCCTCTTGATGCTCTTGCAGACTCCATTTTTCTGATGATGCCGGCTTCGATGTCTCATCCCACCTGGCCCTTGGCGGGGCCCACTAAGATCACCTTCCCTAGAATCAGAACTGGCTTGTATAATTCATTTGCAGTGAACAGCATGTGGCATGACTTGGAGGCAGGTCAGAAAAGATCATGCACTTCCTATTTGGCTCTCAGAACAACCTTTTTAACATTCAATTTTGAAGAGCCAGGGACCAGTGTCACTCAAAGCCCAGCACACAGAGACCACCCTTCAAAGTCAGTCTAGCCTCAGTCACTGGAATTCTTCCCAGCTCAAAACCCAAATATGAGCTGGGATAAGCCAAATTCCTGATTTACAGAATCCTCAAGCAGGATAAAATGTCTGTTCTATGCCACTGAGTTCTGTATTAAACAACCAGAACAAATGTGTAAACATCTCAAACAGACTGCAGACCAAGGTGTCAATAGTTTTGCCCCACTTCTCCATCTATCCTCTCCTTCCCCCAAATCCTATTCCTACCAACCTCTTTGAGAATTCCCAAACTTTTAAGAGTCAAGATACCAAAACTTTTAAGTCAAGGGGAGGGAAAGGAGGGGGTGTAAAAACATTAAGTATGTGTACTTGTGTCAACTCTCCATAATGAATACAATCCTTATGTACAGAAAACATGCACTAATAAAAGATTAAAAAATAATCACTTTTCTTTTCCTGGCCCCATGTTCAATGGATTGATACAGCCCTACTGGCCCTAGCTTTAAAATCTATCTAGAATCAAAACACTTATCACCTCTGCCACTCTCCCTGGCCGCGGTCAGCAGCATGTTCACCCAGAGGATGCACAAGCGTCCATCCTGTCTTGCTCCTGCCACCACAGCCACCCTCCCATCTGTTCTCAACGTGGTGGCCAGACTAACCCTTCCCAAGTGCTGCATTATCTTCCTCTTCTGCTTGAAATCTGCCGAGTCCCCTTTCACTGAAGGTAAAGGTCAAAATAATGTAGTCCACAAGACACACACTTCCCCTACCTTTCCATGACCGTTCTGAGGTCACTCCTCCATACTCTGCCCTAAGTAGTGCTCCGACATTCCTGGCACACCTTGTGCTCACCTGCAGTACCTCTGCCGTACTTTTCTGTAGGACTGGTACCTTCACTCCCTTCAAGGCCTTTAAGTGAGACCTCTGATCCCGATGAACCCTCTCAAACTGTACCACCACAACCCCATTCCCCATACCTGGAGATCAAAATGAAGTATGCTTAAGGGCCTGGCAAATGAAACCTGCAAATAGAAATTTTCAGGATATAAATAAATCCTGTGCAATACTGGAGACATGCTTAAAAACTGATCATTATCTAAATTCAACCAAGTACTCTGTATCTGCCAAATCTGGTCACTCTATCCGCATCCTAACCTGCTTATTTCCCCTCCATAACCTTCATTCTCCTCTAGTACACCAAACAGAGTTGCCCCTTGTTACCCAAGGGGAACTGGTTCTAGCTTTATTCCCCATGATGGATGCCAACATTCATGGTGCTCCCATCCCTCATTTGAATTCACAGACTGTACACATCCTCCTGTATAGTTTAGATCATCTCAATGAATTTTAATACCCAATGCGATATAAATGCTATAGAAACTTATGGTTTATTGTCTGGGTGAATAAGGACAAGAAAAAATGTCTAGAAGACGCAATATTCCCAACAGGTTGGATCTGAAGCCATCTGCATCTATGCATGTAGAACTTACAGATACTGAAGGCAGATGGTTATCTGTCTGTCTCTCCCCTGCTAAAATGGAAGCTCCTTTCTCCCGTCTCAACTTCCTATATTGCTGGGATTATAGGCATGCACCTCCATATCTAGCTCTAGAATACGAACTCTTAAAAGAAAAATAAATGGCTGTGTGGTCACAGCTATACTTGGTATGTAAGACACATTCAGTAAAAATTTAGTCAATGAGTAAATTCCACTTTAATCAACTGATACTGAAGGGATGAGCAACTCAGGAAAGATCGCAGCACTCTAAGTCCTCTGCCAGTATTTAAACTCAGTCCTGTTTCAGTTAGCTGGTTTCTCAACCACCATGCCATGCTGTTATCAGTAAACTTTAAAGACATGGGTAAAAACAAAGTCGCCTTCCTTCCTGCTCCCCATGCAGTTTACACAGAGGGTGATGTGACTTGTTCCTCACATCTTGCTGAAGGGGAACAACACTCCACTGGCGCAGAGCACCCAGGACACGTGAGGTGAGAACGACGAAGTAAAACTCATTTATCTGAGTGTTACAAAATGAAATACTAGCTTACCTTGGATTGTACTTTTCATATTTTCCCCTAAGTAATTTAAAGGTAAAAGATTCTCCCAATACTTTCTCTATCCTAAGCAGATCACTCTCCCCCTTTTTTCCTACGAACCCACAATGGCCATTTTGACTCCTGTGGGAATCCATGGTTGCTTTCAATATACACCAGACCCTTTAACTGCTCTCCTCTAACCCCAAAGCCAGTCCTTGGGCTGCAAATAATCCCTGCCCTCTCTTTCCTCCAGGCACCATCACCTGTGTGTCAGGCCCTTCATCACTTGATGTTCTAAGCTACATTTCTTCACCTTTTCATCTCAAATGCTCATGAGGGAAAAAAAAAACCCACAATAAACATTCACTAATGTTAACATTCTGCTATTTTCTTTATCCTGTGTAATGTTTCAGGAGAAATTAGCAAAGGAGTACCTCTCAAACCAACCCAAAGCAACCCAAACTAGCCACATATTCCCTCTCCTTTTATATGGAGTCTTCTCTTATCCAGTCTTGTATTATAGGAAGACACTTGCGAATAACCATACATTTTGTAAATAACAAGTTCCTCTATCTGTAACCTAGACTAAATCCAAACACACAAGTAGGTAGGCATTTAACAATCATCCGATGCATAATGAATAAACCTGTTAACAATTCATACCAAGAAAAAAATTTCTCCAAAATATATAAACAGTATGCAATCTTAAAAAAAAACCAATTGTATGACAAACATCTTACTATCTAAACAGGTAACTCTCCCTCTAAAAAAAAAAAAAAAGACCAATTTATCTCTGTAATTCTTTATTAAAAATACTGCTGTACACATAAAAACTAAAACCAGGATTAAAGATGAATAACATATATTGGGATCATGACATTAGAACTTAACATACTGGTGCTTTTTAGGGAAGTTCTTGACATCCACATAACAGAACCAAGGTCAAAACAAATAGAAGGGTACCCTTAAAAATATTTACAATGAAGTAAATATACTAACAGAATTTAAAGTAGGTACAAAAAATTGAAATGACCAATGCTACATGATTTTAAGGGTTGTCCTTTCTGTGCTTTCATCTGTTGTAAAGGAAGGTAAGGAACATTTATATCCTTAATTTGACTATTCTCAGATATTAAAATATTACTATGGATTAAAGACTTAACTTTTAGACAACCTCTTAAGTGGAATTATACTATGGAAAAGAAGGTTCCCCCAAAAAACACCTAAGCAGAAATGAGAGTTCTTTTGAAAACCATTCCCAATTAAAAAAAAAAAAAAAAAAGTAAACGAAAAATAAATATAAAACAAAGCTAAAAAATATTACCTGACACCAAATGTTTTTTTGGATGACAATATTTACTCATGAAAACATATCAGCTGTCTACCTTTTATATTCAAACCAAGTCCTGAGGTTACTAGGGGCTGAAGCAAACTGGTATTTATGGTGCATTCTTGGATTTACAATGTGAACTTTCTTTGCAGAGGGAAGTTTGCTGGTCTATATAGAATGAGGTTCAAGCCCTATTTTACCCCTGCCATTCCTTAGCTTTCACAAAACATTGGTCCACAAATTAAAAGTTTTCAAAAAGTTCCTAGACACCAAAACTAAAATAGATGATCCCCTTTCATTTTCAAAGAAAACAATATTGGAAAAAAAAAATCTCCAGCCCGCTTATAAATTAAGCATTTCATATTTTCTCTAGAATACAAGTAGTTCTTTTTTGTACAAAAGAATTACAATATGATTTGTCAAAAAACATATAAAAAGACAGCTGCTCTTCCTCAAATACATGAGCTAATGATAAAAGACTTTTGCATCTTAATGTCTCCAAGTTCTTGTTCTTTTTACATAAAAAAGAACATTATGGTGGCAAATGCTAAGTATCTTCTGACTGTTGAACATTATGTTCTCTTAAAATCCATCCAGATCAAATGCAATCACTGATTTTCTTGTTAACAACAGATGCTCCCAACGTGGACTCCAATGCACGTGTTAAAACATGGATAGCGCGTCTTCTAGTCTCCAAAGCTGTCAGTGAAGAGGTGCTTTTTCTTGATGCAAATTTCAAGGCAGAGAAAAATCATTTTAAAGCTTATAAAAAGTGAACAAAGAAGTATTAAAAACTTCTCTGCAGTACACAAATACGCGTAATTATTAAAATTGAAGACAGTAACATCAGTTGCAAGTGCCCAAGAGTCTGTCCTGACTTTCTTTCTGAGTTTCCACATTTGCTTCATAGTTGCATGGTGAGCACCCAGTGCTAGTAAAACATTCAGTGCTGGGAAAAGAGATATAGTCTTCGTTACTGTTTTTAAGAAAGAAAATTCCTATGTTTTTGGCAGTCTTCAGTATCAAAGAATAGGCATTTCATTAACTAGAAATTCCATGAATACCCAAGTTTGGCGATAACTTCATGTCCAAATATACGAAAGTTACGAGAAGGAAAATTGCAAACTTTTGAGATGCATTTCTTCAGGAAGATCCCACAGAGTGAGTTATTATCAAAAGTACTGTTACTTTGGGCTAAGCAGTGACTGCAAAGGCACAGCAGATCATTACCCCTCCAGATTCAGGCTGTCAGAAGCTCTTGGTGCCAGACCACTGCTGTGTTCAGTTCGTCTTCTGAACAGTGTCTCTGCGTCCATATCCAGTGTAAAGTACCATAATAAAGCTGTGGTTCAAAGAACAGGACTTCATACAAAAAAGCAAGCTGGAAATTACCTAAAGTAAGATACTCCTGAACTTTAGGCATTAAACACATTTTCTTTTTGTTTTTAATTAAAAATTGCATAAATGTATCTGACTAGTAGGCTTTCTTAAAAAAGGCTCTTTTGTGAATTTGGAGCAAAAAGCTATACAAGCTCCCTCAATTACTATTTATCTCATCCTTATTCAGAAAAGACTTAAACTAATATGGGAATTCATACCCAAGAATTCACTGATATTTCTTTCTGTATGTTCTTACAAACAAACAAACAAAAGAATCTCAATTTGATCTAACAGTGGATGGCATATAGAGCTTGCATATAATACTCTTACACTTCTATGAAATTATTTACCTGGTCCACTATGTCATTTAGGGTAACCCATCCCAAAACAAGTGAATTTTGCAACCTTCAATGGCAAAACTTCTGCCCAATATTGTTTCCCAAAAATGTTCTTGCAAATAGTTTCCCTTAATCAGTATACAATGTGGCAAAAGTTCAAAGATCAGGAAAAAGTCTTTAGAAAACTAAAATTAGTGCATACAGGAGTGGGAAAAACAAAAGCAGGAGCACCGATCACCCGCTGGTGCTCCTGGATCTGAAATGAACTCTTCACAGACAGAGCCTCCACGGCAGCCAGAGCTCTCTGAGGAGTGAAACATTCTTCCTTTTCAAGTAACGATGCACCTGACCACGTGCAGCAGCTTGGCTCATCTCCTTTACGCTTCCCCAATGTGAAAGGAGATGATGAAACAGTTCAGCTGTAGTGCAATTTGCTGTTGTTAAATTCCTGCAGGCATTTTTAGCAAATACTACAACTGACCATTTGCAGCTGCGATCAGTTCTTGAAAAGTATTTTCAAAGCAGCGCTTTAAGTCACTGTACGTCACTACAAGGACGCTCTTCTCATCTCTGGAAATCAGGCTTATTTTTTCTGGCACACCAGCATCTAGCTGAAACAGAGAGATTACACAAAATATCAAGCTCATACCATCAGAGAAGAAGCTACCTCATCTATGTGAGGACATTTCCAATAATGGTAATGAATATTTTGAAGAAACTTTGGTCACATTCCTTTTCAGATCTCCATAAATACTGTACATTACTAGTTGTTACAATGTTGAACCCAGGTGGTTTTAAAATAAATACTATTCTGTTTCTACTTATTCCTCATGCTTAACATTTGTTTGTATTACTTTATTTCATTAAGTTGATACTCTGTACTTATTTCTTGTGTGTGTGTGTGTGTGTGTGTGTGTGTGTGTGTGTGTGTGTGTGTGTACAGGATTGTACTACGTAGCCCAGGAAGGCCTCAAACTTACAAGAGATTCTCCTGCCTCAGCCTCCAAAGTTCTGGGATTATAGGTGTGCACCACCATGCCCAGCTTGTTTTCCCTTTTTCTGTATCAAGAACTACAATGCAATGAAGATACTCATCTACTTATTTTTTTCTTTCTGTAGGAAGTAACAAGATTGTTCCCTAGAAAAAATATTTGAAATTATAAATAATTCAAATATGAAATACCAATGATTGGGGCTGGGGATTTAGCTCAGCGACGCAAGCAGGCAGTTGTGAGTTCGATCCCCGGTACCAATAAAAAGGAAAAAGACAAAAAAAAAAAAGAAAAAAGAAAAAAAAATACCAATGATTTCATAGCTTACTGCATACAGCCAAATTGTTTTCCAAAGGATATCAACTGAATACCACTGACTTACAACTTGTAACAATTTATTGGCAGTTCAGTATCAATTGAGTACCTTCTTGTTTTGCCATTTTTAATTAAGTGTTATTAATAACTTTTTCAGACATTTACTTTTGTTATTTTCTCTTGTGTAAATGCTAGCTTATGATCTTACCAAGTTCCACCTGCAGTAATTTGACGGTACTATTTTTGATCTTTATAAAGCACATACATGAATCCTTAGTCCATCAAATAAGTTTCCTTATTATTTGTTTCACCTTTTTTACTTTCCAATGTACTTTTTTTTTCCTTACTTCACTAACCAACTCATTAAAATGTTTAAAACTCACAGAAGTCTCAAACTTTCACACATTTCCCCAGTTAAGCTGACATCATTTCTACCAAACTAAACTCACATAATACGACTGTCCTCCCTTTTATTCAACACTTTTTGAACTTAGAAAACTAGCACAGTCTAGATTTGAGATAAATTTTATATTATTTTGTGATACAAAATAGGACTTTCCTCAAACTTGCAATTAGTCTACCATTCATTAAATTACTCTTCCGTTCAGCTAATGCCACGTGATTCTGGTCACTGCTGGTAACAGTTCGATGTTAATTACTGGTGGTTTAATACTAAAGATAACATGTTCTAAAATCTGGTTATTTTCTACTCGCTGTTCTCAAGGAACTATGATTTCCCAACAGAAGAAATAAAGGAAAAATGTAAATCACAATGGATTACTTCAGCTGTATGTGCTGACATATTCTCTAAAAAGTTTTACAGAAATTCGAAACCAGACTAGTAGTTAACAACAGAGCCCATCATGAAGGCATTCCCTACGGCAGGCCACCCGTGCACTTGCGGTTCTACACCATGTGCTATGTGCGGTATTTTCTCCTCTGGTACTTACAATTTAGAGGCAGCTCAAGCCATGAGCTGATAAATATTTTCTACAAAGAGCAACGTAAGAAATGTCTGCTTCCCCCACCCCAACCCTTTTCAATTATAAAATTACTCTTAGTTGCAGGCTACTAAAAAACTGACTGGAATCAATGTGGCCAGTGCCCATAGCTTCCAACTCTGGTTTACAAATAAACCTATATAGAAAGCCTAGAATTTACTCCTAAGAACCACTTTTAAACTTTGTAATTTGAAATAATTCCTAAGGAAAACACATTCCTTCTTTCCTCTGTAAGTTGTGTCTTTCCTAGTATTTCCAAAAACATAAATCTCACCTCTCAAATTTAATTTATCCAATGACCGAATCCACTGACAACAGCAAATTACCAATGCTGCCAATTTTGTAATTTATTATTATAATACTGTAGCTAACAATAATACATTTACATATAACTCACAATGACAGAACAAAAGAGTTCAATGTAAAAGCAAATTTGTTTGTTTTTCCCACTCATTTTATTTGGTATAACAAAATGATTTGTAACTAAAATACAGTACAAAAGAGGAATAGTCAAGAAATCTTGGAATTATGTAGGTATTAGAAAATCTTCCTAATCCAGAAATTATGTTTCTTTAAAAATTATGTAGGCTATAAGAAAAGTACATCTTGATTTTGTAAGTTTCCTAGGATTTATATAAGATGCAACTCTACAAATTGTAGGTAGTGCGGTGATTTTAAAAATCCAGATACAAATTACCTTGTTAAGACAAGAAATGATATGACTGAGGTCAATCCAAGGAGCACCCGCTTCTGTCACCTGATGAAAAAGATGATCCCTAAAGAGTTTCAACAGATAACGGTCTCCAGTCTCTGACCAAGTAGGATCCTTTTGGAACCTGGGGGAAGTTAATATTTTGCCTCAGTAACTCATGCTGTATGCCATAGGGCTGTGCTTATTTTTCTGACTTAAGAGTACTTTAATTTTTTTTCCACTAATGAAATTTAAAGGAGTTTTCTTTCTTTTGTAGTGTTAAAAAAATCTTACTGAATACAGAAGTGTATGAATTCCAGTTTGTAAGTCTCATTCTCAGGGGAATTCACCCCTTAATACATTATTTTTGCTTTTTAACTTTAATTCCTACTATTAGATAAAATGGGAAAGAAAGAAAAAGTCTATGGATAGCTTTAAATTGAGACTGTAAGAGAATACTTTACCCCCTCCCATCCTATAGGTTATAGAGATGGTCTGGTAAGTTTTCTTGTTCACCAGTGGCCGTAAAATAAAAAAAAATTGCTCAAAAAAGGTAGACTGCGATTCCCTACCATTTGATCTGAAGGCAAGCTGCAAAGAAATGGAGAATCGGGTAATCACTATTAGTTTTCGGTAAATTTAGGAACTTATAGCCTGGTGGGTAAACAGAGGATAGTCAAATAATAAAGTGGTCATTGCACAGTTACATGATGCTATTAAAAGGATAGCCCAGAGAACAGAAGTGTGAATTCACCTAGGAGGCCAAGGAAGGTTTTCAGAGGAAGCTGTGGAGCTGCTCTTCCCAGAACAAGAATGCTTCTTAGTGACAAGTGTTTCAAAGGACATTATGGAACAGTGAGTAAATGTAAGAAAGATCCAGGTGTCTGGATGGGATTAGGAAAAAAAAGTGTGAGGAGGGAGGAGGTGAGGAGAAAGAGTAAGGAGATGCCAGAGAGGAGGAAAAGGAGGGGGAAGAAAAATGCAGGAAACTCAGAGATCTGAAGCAGAGATGAGAAACAGCAGGGACCACACCAAGCAGCCTCAGGGCATGCTGACAAAACAAGGTCCTGGTCTCAGAACCAGGGCGAAGACCATCGCGTGGCTTTTACCACAATCGCAACCTTTGCAAAGGTCACATGGACCTCCAATTAAAACATAAACATATCCATTTATCTCCGCTCCTTTTCAACATCACACAAAAATAACAGTAAATGTCTGAGAAAGTATAAAAACTGAAAAACAAGGGGTAAGAAGAAGCAACAGTAGTAGTGGTGTAAGTATTTCTTAAGAAATACGTTCGTAGTACTGGAGAAGGTGCAAAACTGGTTTGTGGGATGACCTGGCAGATCTGACACGACTGAAGCCCAATGCTGTAAGGCTGTAAGAGGTGCAAGAAGCAGGGAGGAGGAGAGCTTTCGGGCGAACTGCATCAGCGACCAGAGGCTCAGGACCTGATGTCAGCAGGAACCACTACCACAGCAGGTACAGACCAAGGCTGGAATCAGCAAGGCTGCTGTCACGGCTCCACAGAAAGCACAGCTCACTCTCAGCCTCACCCTCACTTAAATCTACAGGGTTACTCTCTGGAAGGAATGAATCCAAAAAGCTCCAGTCCAAGGGATGCCATTAAAATGGCCACTAAGGAATCACAGGCTAGATGTTGTTCAACAAAACCTCCCCCTGCCTGGCGGCCAAACAGTGGCTGTCAGGCCCACATCGTGGACAGTAAGTTGGGAGGTTCTGCTCAAGAAAAATGATGACATTTGGAAAACTACTAAAAGAAAACAAAAGCTACACATAACAACATTATGCTACTGTACCCGCAGGAGAGCTCACATTCTGCCATCACCACCTCACACACAGCTACTCCTAGCTGCCTTTGCAGGACTTCATGTTTCATAACAACGAATGGCTAAGTGTCCAAACCTGTGTGTGTGTGTGTGTGTGTGTGTGTGTGTGTGTGTGTGTGTGTGTGTGTATACCAGGGATCAAATTCACACCTTGCACTTGCCGGGCAGGAACTTAGGCCACTGAGCTAAATCCCCAGCCCGTCCAAATCTTTTGAAGAGAGAATAAAACAAAACAAAATAAAGCAAATTCATTATTTACCATGAGATACTACAGAGAACAGAACAAAAACTTAACCTTCCTTCTCAAAATCACCACCAAACTTCTGTAATTGATAGCTTCAGAAATAGTAAGATAAATATGAAAAGAACAGAAAAGTTCTTGGAAATTAAAAATACAGCAGAAAATGTAAAATTCAAAGGATCAGAAAAACCTTTAACTTTAAAGAAAATAAAATGGAGATAATGCCCAGAATGTAGAACAAATGGTTACAAGGTAGAAAATAAGAAACAAACTACTCAAAAGTCACAAAAAGCATAACATCTGAGCAGTGAGAATTCCACAAAAATAAAAGAAATAGTTATTAAACAACAGTAAGGATCATTGCCTAGAACCAAACAGTTTAAGGCTTGGAAACTGCAGGGATCCATCTGTGGAAGACTCATCATTTTGAATCTAAAGCCCATAGCAAATCGCATCCATGTAAATCTCTAAGAATCAGAGAGACCCTAAAAGCGTGGGTGATGGGAAGGGGTTGGGAGCAAACTTGCTTTAAATCTGGCTAGAAGTTTAAAAACAAACAAACAAACAAACAAACAAAATCGCCACAGTGAAACTTTCTAGTTCCTATCAACAAGAAAAACAGGCAATCAAATTGAAAATAAAATGAACAAAGAATATGAACAGACAGAAAAGGAAATAAAAATGGATCAAAAACATACAAACATAGAGTGATTTCAAAAGCAAATTGCACTGAAATTTGACTTCTCACCTATCAGAGTAAAACTTTCTAAGTCTGAAAAGTATTATTGGTGAGATGCTCTCAGAAACTACAGAACTTTTTATGAATACTGTAACAGCTCTAAAATTATAATGACATATCTAACTAGCAACCACAATTGGGCTGAACATTATACAGACAAAAACAGAGGCATAATTTAGTCTTACAGCATTGTTCACTCTAGCAAAACTCTGAAAACAAGGCAAACATCCGTCCGCAGGGACTGAGGGAATAAACTGCAGCATCAGATGGACTCTGACGTGGCTGTGCACAGTGGTTAGCAGCCATCGTCTAGATTAGAATCCAGGCTGATATGCTGAGTAATTAGGTGATACTGGACAGGTTATTTAATCCATCTATGCCTCAATTTCTCTGTTAAATAGGACTACAACAGAACCTCCAACATGGGATTGGCAGGTGGCATTTATAAGCTTGACACACTCAACATGGGTTTGCAAGCCATGTTGTTATGAGCAAAAAGTATCATACAGAATACTGCATTAGTTTACAATTTCTATATATTTACAAAGAGACAGAAAGAGTTGTATTTGTGTCTCCAGAAGTCAGACGAAAGAAACTAATGGGAGCAACTGGGGAGACTGGGAATATTACGTATGAGAAGAGATACTCTATTTTTACCACAATTCTTTTTGTAAATTTTTAAAAAGATTTTTAAAATATATTTTATTTAAAAATAAATATATTAAAAATTTAAGCATTTTTTGAGAACCTAGAATTTTATAATCATATTATCAATAGTGTGTGAAGGACCAAAAAAACTCACCACCCACTGGGAGCTAGAAGAAGGATGTGCTTCATTAAAAGAACAAATCAAGGGAACAAGCAAGAAACAAGGTAACCCATACAGAGACAAGGAGAATGCCCGGACAGAGTAAAGAGAAGCTCCAGATCTGAAGTGCAAGTGCAGGAGGTGTGAAGTACAACCAGGCCAGGTGGGAACAGGAGGCCCGGGCCGTGGGGAACTCATCTGAGGGGCAGATAAAAAAGGAACTGGCAGGTCATCTATTTTTGAAAGATGTTTTATAACTCTGGCAGAGTTTGCAATGAACTGGTGACAAATACTTTTTATTTTGTTTAGCTCAGTAAGAGAATCACCGACTCTAAGGAAACAGCCCCTCCCCTTCAAAACATGTACAGAAAAAAGGAAATATGATTATGCCTTACTGTGTGATATAGTTATGAACAGTAGTTACCGAGTCATAAAATGTCAACACTTCCGATTTAATGGTACAATGGGAGAGGATGTGCTGTGCATGCTCAGGGAAAGGGAGAAGTCATTAGCTGAATTAAATACTGAAAAAACTCAGCAAAGAACAGTTTATGTTTTAAAATGCAAAGACAAATTTCAGAAGAAACAGTGAAGAGTTTTTTTAAAATGGTTTAACATAGACAATGTCTTTTTGGATTAGGAAAATTATTAGGAAAAGTCCTAATTAAGTCTTTTGAATTTTTTTTTAAAAGGGAAGATGATTTGAATTTCATGAGTAAAAAAAGAAAACCCCACAGGCAATACAGTACTTCCAATAGATGAAATGACTCTGAAATGTGAGTTATTAAAATCACAACAGCTGCTATTCCCTTCCGTGGCTGACAGATACACAGTACAAATACCAACCCTGCTGAGGAAGAGAAGGCTAACTTTTAACTTACAAACACGCAGAACCAAATGATAACAGTACAAAATGACGTGACCCTGACAAATAACACCCAGTGACTAACGTCACCCAGTGTTACCAAAGTGTCAGCCATAAAACTGTATTTCAATAGGAAATAAGAGCTGTGTCACAACTAGCAATTTCTTAAGTCTCAAAACTGACACAGGTAAACTGATTGGTCAAGCTTCAAAGGAGACCAGGTATTAGTCATAAAATGTGCAAGTCACAATGGAGATTCTAACACTACACATTTGCTGTATGTGTTGTTAAAGTTTATCAGTCAGCTACATTCAGGCTGGGGCTAAGAAACAACATTCTGAGCAATCTTGAGGAAATATAAGAATCTTCTCTTTCTCCAAATAAAACTACTGAGAATAAAGGTTAGTCGTTACTCAAAATAATGCCCTTAATTGAAAATACGTTGTAAAATACTGTAAATCCTTACTCCGGCCTCTCATTGATTGTTCCCAATTTTGCTAGGAGCCTAAACAGTCTTCCATTCTGAACCTCCTAGAAAACATTTTAAATAGAAAAAGGATGTTAATGCTCCAGCTAAATGAATATAAAAACCAATGTTTACAAAAACTAATATCCTGCACCAATTATACCTTTAAAACAAGTTTTAACATTTACATTTCAATTATACTTTTAAATACATTATGTCCATTAATTCAACAGTAGTACTCTAGGTTACACTGTGAATCATTTTTAGGAATTTATATTTATATTTATTTATTTATTATCGGTACCAGGGATCAAACTCAGGACTGCCTGCTTGCAAGGCAGGCTCTTATGCCGCTGAGCTAAATCCCCAGCCCAGGAATTTTTAAAGTAACACAAAAACTCAAGATTTTTGTAGTGACTACAGTGAAATCACAAATGAAAATAAGAAACAATATCCAGAGGAGATGAGAAATTAGATTACTAAATATTTAGTTTGCACAAAAAATTTACAACTTTAAATAGTAACTAAATCCAGTACAATGATTAGTATGTTTTACACTTATTCGTACACACTGATATTAAATGCACATTATGCTTTTTTAACCTCATTTTTACCTTTGCAAGGTCTTCTTCAATGACATCATTTCTCATCTGAGCAGCATCCAACTGAGTATAAAATCGAGCACCAATCATGGGCATGATGTCATTTACACTTCGCATCCTATTTTGGTCAGTCAACAGATACCTGACCAAGATTTAAAAAAAAAAAAAAAAAAAAAAAAAAATCACCTGAATGCCCAAAGTGCAATTTAAAAAAAACAACATAACCCACAAACATACCTACTGCTATCATCATCATCCAGTGTACACAATTTGTAAACACGGTCATTCAAGTCAAATTCATTTTTGAACTTTAAGTATCATTTCACTGGAAAATTTTAACGGACAATGGAGAAATGTGACTCCCTCTAAATTGTCACTGCTATGCGGTGACAAAGGAAAGCAGTTGAGGGCTACACTTACCCACTCCCCTTCTCAAGCCCCTCTTTACAATACTGCTAGATGAGAAGATTGTTAAGTGTTTTTTGAGAAGCATGAAATACTGCAGAGGCAGTCTTTCCTATTGCTCCTCGAAAGTAAAATTCTGTTGTTATTTTGTTGTTGTTTTTTTTGTGTGTTTATGTTGCCCAGCTTAGTCTTGAACTTGTGGGCTCCCAGTGATCTTTCCGTCTCGGCCTCCAATACCAGGGACTACAGTACACACTGCCACTCCTGGCAAGAGATGATTTTTGAAACTAAAACTGGATCTTCAATTTAGCTAATTAAATGAGTCCCAGGTTTTTAGAATGCTACCTTCTGTTCTGCTATTTTATCTATCAATTGTCATCATATATTCATACTTATGAGCACTCTTTACATATTAACACACATCAGAAGAGACCAAATCAATTTTCCCTGGCTTGTAACTAAGGCAGAAAGCAGTACAGATTTCAAGAGCTGTGAGAACATAATGATCCTTGCTCACCTGCTACAGCGTAATCTGTAAATAAGCCTTTCTCTGACCTTCATTAAAACAGATGTCTACCTTTTACTTTTCTGCTTTAATTCATACTGTCTTCACAGGACCTATCACTATTTGAAAATATCTTACTTCCTTATGTGTTTATTAACTCTTCCTATTAGGGTGCAAAATTGAAAAGATGGAAATTTTGTTCATTCTGTTTAATTTTGGCATAAAGTAGGCATTCTTTTGTTGAATAAATGAATGATTATACCCATGCAAAACATCTGCCATAGTGAATCTGTAATTACTGACATATTCATATTTTAATAAAAGTTATAATAAGCTACTGGGCTTATAGTTTAATTGCTCACTTATAGTTTAATAAAAGTTACTATAAGCTATTGGACGTTGGCAAATTACTTTACCTCTATTTCTCAGTTTTGTTGTCTCCAAGTCAGGGCTAATAATGGTATCTAACTTACAGAGTTACCGGAAGAAATAAGTTAATGCGTGTAAACAATTCAAAAACATCTGATACCTGGCTGATTGCTCCACAAAGTTTAGCTCATGATTACTACTGAAGTATGATTTTATTTATTCACTTTTCATTAAGGAAAATTTCAAACATTTATAGAAGTAGCCAGAAAAGTATAATGAATCCCCACATGTCATCACCTGGTTTCCGTCATTATTAACATACAGCCAATTTGTTACATTCCTATTCTCTATTCCCACATTTTAAAAAAGAAAAATCTGGAGATTACAACCTGAAATTATTTGAAACATCCTAGGTGTTGCACACTAAGGCCAAAAATCAAATGTAAAACATGTTTTCATTTAAAAAAAAAAAACCTTTATATGGTTATCAATAGGATCCAGGCAGCCACAGTGCTCCGCCACAGCAGGACACATATGCCAGGGTAACACAGAATGAGGGCATCCTCATCCTCCGTCTCTCAGCTCAGTTCCATAGCCTAGGGCTGGTCCAAAAAGAAACAGACAACCCAGGGCTACACAGAAAGATCAGAAGGACAGCTGGACGCTAAAAGAGACTGTTAATTAGGTTCTAACTGCTTCAAGAATGTAACAGGAAAAATTTCAAGAGACTTCCAGGCATGTCTTCTCTAGAGTAAAGGTCGTAGCTAGCCATCCTCAGGAATCTCTCAGTATTACATGTGTTCTCCTGAGGGACCGCATTCCAGTGGCTTTCTCTTAAGCTCAGCTGAGTTCAAATCTATACTCTCTGATGTCTTAAGAAATTTAGGACAGCTTTCACTCTTAGAGCAGCATGGACCAGGAAAACTCTTAAGATAATGATGTAAACTGTTTTACGTGCCATCTAATATCCTATACTACTCAGGATCTACTTGTAGCTTTTGAGTTCTTAACATGTGGCTAGTGTAACACAAGAAACATATTTTAAATTTAAATTCAAAAGGGAACATAAAACTAGAGGATATCACTGCAGCATTACAGGGTGCCCTTTGATCAGATGGTTAACCATCAATAATTTAAGCACACTTGTTTATTAATTTATTCAAAGAAATATATTTTTAGCAATAAAAAGTAAACTATAAATTGTCAGATTTTACTTGATTTTAAATAGTGGGAACTAAAGAGTCACTGAAAGGCTCCACATGAAAGTAAGCAATATCCAAACAGAAAACAAGCTGTTTCTTCATCTCAGATGATAAAGTGTTAATTATATATTAAGAACTTACAAGATCAGATTCTTCAGGTCAGAAGAGTAATTGATTGTCACCAATTCCATGGCTTTCTGTAAATTCTCTCTCTGAATTCCTGCCAAAGAGTTGCAAGCCAAAGCCAACACAACTTTTCCTAATGATATCAGATCTGCTTGCTGATATGAAAGAATACAGATTTTAATTTACAGGTACACACTTAATACACTCGTAACACTGCCTAATTGGGAGGGAAAAACCCATCATTACAAATGCAGAGTTTACGGCAAGGTTCTCAAAACTGGCACTCCAGAATCACCTGGAATTTATTATAAAGACAGTTTCTGAGCCTCTCCTCCAAGGATTCTCATTTAGTGAACAGGTCTAACATTCTTAAGCCACTCATATAATACAGCTGAGGGCAGTTCTAGGTAGTTCTACATTTTAAGAAACAAAACAAAAGTGTGATGGGAGACAGGGGAAAGGAAGGAAGGGAAAAGAAAAAAATTACATACATATATCAGAAAGGCAGCTAAGACAGTTACACTGCTAGTTTCTTCTAGTTCATTGACAAGAAGTTTTGTGCTAATCCCTTTTTGGACAATATTTCATGCCTATATCTTGTACTCTGAATAACTACTATGAGTATAACAATGTTCAATGTATTAATTATTGTTACTCTCCTACTAGACTGTTTTGAAATTGTTCTATTGTTATTTTTATTTTTTGTTGTTGTTTAAAAAAAGCAAGAAACATAAAGCAATTTGATGTCAGCTATGGAACTGTTGGTTATACAAGGTTTTTTTAATTTTAAAAGTAGAGCTGTAAAATTTTTAATTTTTTTAAGTAGAGCTGATTCTTTCTATTGCAACAAATTTAGGTTTACTGTACACTGGCTTTATTATGTTCATTGCAATTAACATATATTTTTTTCATTCTTCATGAATCTTAGAATACAGTATGATGATTTAAAGGAAAATTATTATTATAAACACAAGCATTAATATTGTTTTCTAGACCATCAAAAATAGTGCAAAGCTGGGCTGGGGATTTAGCTCAGCGGCATAAGCGCCTGCCTTGCAAGCAGGCAGTCGTGAGTTCAATCTGTACTGATAAAAAGGAAAAAGACCAAAAAAAAAAAAAAAATAGTGTAAAGCTCAATGAGATCTCATCTGTCTTTGTTTCCAAATAGGTGTGCTGGAACTACCTCTTTCCTACTCCCCAACCCTCCTTTTAATGCTTTACACTTGTGAGGCTTTTTTAAAAATGATTTTCAAAAGACAGTCAACTGAAGTAAGCTAAGTCCTTTATCACCTACTGCAACTCCAGGAAACCAAATGATCACCTGAGAACCCCTGCTTGGTGCACAACCGCCACACACGACATGCATAAGAAAATGTACAGCTCCAAGTTAACAGGAGATCATCTGAATTAATTTCTACCAAAGATTTCTATAAATCTTCAAACTCTGAGATTTCATCTGAATTACTGAATACTTTCCTGATCACTGAGTAATGGTTTAGGATAAGGAATTTTCATATAAAGCCGTGTATTAAAATCACCTCTTTACCACCATTTCAGTGTTACTATCCCAGGGTAAGGGCTAGGTATGCTTTTCAGTGCATCCACAAGAAGTTCTCATATATAGCCAGGACTGAAAGCCACAAAGACAGTGGAAAATCTGGTCTTTTAATAATCCAACCTGATTATTTTTGCATTAGATGACTAACATTCTACCTAAATAACAAGAGATCAGAGGAAGTCAAAGTCCATTACTACAACAACATTGTAGAAGTTCAAATTTAAAACGTATCTAAAACTAGCACCTGTGGATCTCATAATCAACAGAAGAACCCATGAGGTACACAAGCTACTTGCAATCTATCAGAAAAGACCCAAGAGGAGCAGTCAGAATGAGGGCACAGTGGGCACAGGGGGAGGTGCGTGTGAGAGGCACTGTCACCACTGCCCTCGCAACTGCTCTTAGAGGGCACTGCTGTGCATTCTGAAGAGCTGCTTCAGCCACACTGAAGGTTCAAGTGAAACTTTAAGTTATACTAATGAAATTACAGAAATCTTGGCCAAGAGAAATGAAGAGGACACATGCACGCTAACCATAAATTTCTATAGGTGTTCTAATCCAATGCATCCAGCAAGGCAAGCTGAAGGTGCCTGCACTATTTATCACACGTTTTAGTAGCAGGTAACAATACAGTTTTCCACACCTTGAAACAGAGACATTTTCATTTGGTTTCACCTTGAAACAATGCTGAACTAAGCTTGTACTCTAGAACATTCCATTACTCCCTAGTAGGAGACAGGAAAACAGCTCCAAGGTAGCTGAAGAACTAAATGGGTTAAAAACATTACATCAATTTTGAGTACCTCTTATCACTTCTCTAAAGCTAACCAAGCAGAATCATCCAATTTTAGAAATAAAGTATACATAACAGATAATCCAGATTAGATTATTTATTTTAACATAAAATTGAGTAATTCTTTTTCTTCTTTCTCAGCTAATAATTTTCCATTTGACATTCTGCTTCTTACTTCCATCATTCCCCCCCCCCCCCAATTTGTGGAATTCAGGTTTTCCCCCAACTCATTTTCAGTTTCCTCCTGATTCTTGATTTTTTTCTGATTTTATCTATGGCTCTACTCAATGTCCGTTTTACTGAAAGTCAGTCTCTCTCCATGTTTCTGAAACAGACTATGAAAACCAGACTACAAGAAACAGCACATTCCTTTCCGATGTTCCTCCTCCTTTGTGAAATCGCTCTCTCCCTTTTGGGACTGGCTTTCATTCTCTCCATACCTTGTGGTAAATAAACAATATGAAAAATCTTCACATATGTAGCAAAAAGACAAAGCCCAAAACATTTTTATTGCTGAAAAATACAGAGGTCTATGGACTGAAACCCAACAGTTTGTCAAAGTAGTTACTGGCTTACAAAATCAGTGGCTACAAAATCAAAGCACAAACATGGCTGTCTGAACTCAGGAGCCATTTTTACCTTTTAAATAGTTTTGTTTTACAAAGTAACTATACACTGTGAAGTAACTAAAA
This sequence comes from Cavia porcellus, assembly GCF_034190915.1. Taxonomy (NCBI): domain Eukaryota; kingdom Metazoa; phylum Chordata; class Mammalia; order Rodentia; family Caviidae; genus Cavia; species Cavia porcellus. Next base: position 35,072,957 of record NW_026947504.1, on the reverse strand, counting down.
AATAGTACCATATATTTATAAACAAAAATTAGAAACTATTACTACTGTGAGACAGAAAAACAAAGTCAAACTAGCCTCTGTGTGTGTGTGTGTGTGTGTGTGTGTGTGCGCGTGCACACGCATGCACATGTGCCATGTGTGTGTGTTTGCAGGGGAATGTGTTAGATTAAATGCAGGACCATATGCATATCTGGCAAGTACTTTACCCCTAACCTACATCCTCAGTGTGAAGCATTTCAATACAAACTGGAGATAAAAGTATTTACTGTAAGTAGCCACTTTACTTACACAGAATAAGCAAGGCAAAAGCAACTATTCTTAATACTTCTTTACAGAGACCAGTCCTCTTTCTTTCTTCAGCACTAGGGATCAAACCCAGCAGGGTAAACATGCTAGACAAGCAGTCACCACTGAGCTATAACCCAGCCCCAGGGTCTCATTTTCCTATACCTTATCCTATACATAAAGAAATAACAAAATAGCTAAGAACATCATGGGGCCTAATCTAACCAGAAGAAAGTTAAACAGTAACAAAATTCTGGTAAAATGCAACTGAATGACAGGTGTGGACTAAACAAAAGGAAAAATGACTTAGAAAGTGACACATTTATAAAATTTTGATTGGCAGCAGAGTATTCAGTGTTCTAAAAGCAAAAATGAAAAGGTGTGGCTTAAGAAATGAAAAATAGTGTCGTTTAACATAATCCACTCTGTTAACCAGTGAATGTTTCCATCTACTTCAAGGACAAATTTCCTACTGATATAAATACATTCTACCTTAAACAGCTGGTGTCTCTGACACTGCCATTAATTCTGTACATTCTAACTTGTAAGATTTTTATACTACCACCTAATGGCAGTTAAGAAACATGTCCAAAGTTGCATACAAGCCACCAAGAATAAATTAAAATCTAAACTTAATAAACCTTAAATAATTTTATCTTTTTAATTATAAGTAAAGCATCCACATTAATTCTTACTTACCTGGTACTGTGCCATTATTGCCAATGGATTATTATTTTGACTGTTATCAAATGTTAAAACATCGAAAATTCCAACACAATTTACTCGCAACCTTCAAGGATCACAGAATTTAAAGAAAATAATTAGAATAATTTTTCTCACATAGTAATGGACATTTATTAATATCAGAACAATTTCAGAATACTCTAATGTTCACTCTTATATATGCCATCCCATATAATCTCTACCAAATATTTTAAGAGATAAGGAAATTAAGGCCCAGAGATAACCAAACATTATGTTTCTGATTCTAAAAATCAGTAACTGATCACTTTTATATTTTAAGAGGTTAGTTTCTTTTCTATATCTCCAAACTGTTTATTAGTTATTTACAAAAGAAATCTAGTTTCCTAACACCTGTTAAGACATAAGGCACTTCTGCACCTTTTACATTAATATATTCAAATCTCTCAACCAGTTTGTGAGACAGGTACCTCAAAAATAAGGAAAATGGAGTTAATAATGCCTAATAGAACTGCTGAAACACAGAAAAGCTGAGTAACTTGTTCGAGGTCATATAGATACTAACAGACCAGGATCTGGACCCGGGGAACCCGGTACTAGATCTTCACTCTCCCATACACGTCAGTATTCAGGATCAAATCCATGGGCACTCTACCACTGAATTACATCCTCTGCCCTTTTCTTTATTATTTGAGACAAGGTCTCTCCAAGTTACCAAGATGTCCAACGTGGCCTCAAACTCACGTTCCTCCTGTTTTAGCCTGAGTTGCTGGTAATTAAAGAAACTGTACCCAGTCAGATCTTCAGTTCTTTATGCTAAGCTGCCCCAAACAATTTTCAAAATTATTCAAACTCGGGTAAAGTCAAAGTCTGTGTTGCTTCACTGTGTACTGGTGGTCCTCAACATACAGACTCCACCAGCAATGAGTGCGCCTCCCAGGAATATCCAAGACCCGCAGACTCCCAGCCCACTGTGATCAACACCTAGAACTCTCGGGGTGGAGTCTGGGAACCAGTGTTCTGCAGTTCAGCCTGAAGGGTTCATGTACAGTCTGATTCCTCATAAAAAGCTATATCGAGTACTTCTTCTACACTCCCATAACCTATATGCCTTTTGACCCTACCAAGACCTTTGATTAATAACGATTAAGTAAGAATTCAACATTTTGAAGAAAAAAAAAAAAACCTTAGGAATGAATTTAATGTTCACAGCAATTCTCTGGATGAAATGAAAAGATACAATTAAAACAAATCATTATATTTTACTTGCTGCCACTGCATTCACAGTTTAAAAAAAATACTCAAAACATTAATACCTTGTTTTGCCAGTTATCAGGATCTTTGTTGGGTCCATGACTCGACATGCCAAACCTGCCGTGTGAATGGTACGCAATGCAGAACTCAGCTGGACAATGTACGCCCAAATGAGGGATTCTGGCAATAGTCCAGCATGCTGCCTGGGTAATGGTCCATCATGTTGGCCTATAAAACAAATACATCAAGAAATGACATCTTCATTTAAATATGTAACTAAAAGATTGAAATATCCAACCCAAATTTAACACAACAAAATCCATGTAATTCACAGCACAGTATGTCTAAGTATGTTCATACTAGGAAGAAGAAAAAGCACATGTGCACAGCGTAGGGTTAATGTATTAGAGTTTAGCAGGCGAGCCCCACGTTTCCTCTGATTGAGATTCTACCTTCTATATTACTGGCAACCGCAGCACTCCCCCTGTAATATTGTTTTCTGTGACCACACACTATAGTTATTGAACAATAAAAATTATTTAGAGAACTGTTAACAGGGGCTGCGGATTTAGCTCAGTGACATAGCACCTGCCTGGCAAGCGCGAAGTCGTGAGCTTAATCCCCGGTAACCTCCCACCCCTGCCCAAAAGAGAACTATTAACAAAAAAATTTTTAAATCCACATTTTCATTAGAAACAGTAAATGTAGATTGTCACTTTACTTAAAATGTGGACAATCCCAGTCTATATTACTGTTCAGGTTTTTGGTGGTTTACTCTATGGCTAAAGGAAATTAGGAGTCTCTATTATCACTTTATGTTGAATGTTTTTCTTTATTCCATGCAACCCCTTCCACTGCAATGATACCTGACTTATATAAACATAAATGCAAGACACTGAATGTAACTTATACATAATGCTGAAACACAAATATATTCCAATCTACTGTGAAAAGTAATCATTTTTATCTAACAATTATTGTAAGTGCTTTTGCTAATATTTCCTGGGTTAATGCTAACACTTAAATTAGAAAAAACGGATGCATGCTAAATTTAATGAAGATTTCTTAACTATTAAAAGTAACAGTTAAATAATTATGGAAATGATAATACAAAATTATAGCTTGGTATAAAATTTTAGTAGGAAGCACATACAAAATTTAAAACTATTATCTCTTGATTTGGATAGAAGTAAAGATATTCTGCAAAAATAAATTTAGATGATTCAAAAAGTAGTTCTAGTGATACATACCAAAACAATGTTGAAGATGACTGAAGAGTTTAGGGACTAGGACATAGCTCAGTGGTAGAGCAGGGGCTCAGTACGCACAAAGCTATGGATTCAATCCCCAGCTCAAAAAAAAAAAAGGTTTATAAAATTATATAACCAGTACCTAATGTGCTAATAAGGAAAAGAAATATAAAAGAATTTATAGCGAACATATACTACTTTGTGCCACACTTTGTTTTAACTCACTTCAACTCACTTAAAATTTGTTTTCAAACCCTAAGTGACTTATCACTCCCATTTTTTAAACTAGTACATTTCTTATAATTGATTTTTCAGTTTGTGCTAAAATAAATTATATGGTATAAGAAAATAGGAGACTTTCCATACATGTTTGGTATGTTCAAGCAAGTTATAATCATTCAAACAAAATTTAAAAATTTGAATAAGGATTAATACAAACAATACTTTTAACTATCCAAACAATATTTTATATATCTGAAAATATTTGAAGAAGGATTAATTCCTGTGAAAATGTGTTATTATATCAAATAATCAGTCAACATCATAATTAAACAGTTAAGTTTTTTCTGTAGCGCAGTTAGGAAAAAAAAAAACAATTAAGTTTTTAAAATGGAAAAAATGTTATGAAGAAGTAGACGTGGCCATGTCTAGAGTTTTCCGGTGTCACAACTGGGGGAGGGCCTGGCACTCACATTCAGGAGGTAGAGGCCACAGTTAGATATTTATGAAATAATTACACAGCTACAGAGTCAACTATGCTGAGGTTAAAAACCCAGCTATAAATTAAAGCCAACAGTCGCTTCCCAGGTGTTACCACTAAAATAACTTCAACAGCAACCATATTCAACCATAGGAAAAGTTATACCACATCCCCTTCAGCAAAATTATGCATGTGCCTACAAATGACATGGCAAAAGGAAAATAATGACCACACTACATGACCAGATTTCAGTGTGAAATAGCCCTATAACCCCAGCTTTCTTCTTTCAACTGTCAGAATGCAGAAAGCAAAGTCACAAGTAAAGAGAAATAATACATTTTTATCTGTGATTATTTTTTACTTAAAGGAGCTACAATCTGAAAGATTCTATAAGAGGGCTTCAAATCCTGCCCCTCTTCTTTAATTTTTACAAGATACATACATATATATATTTGAGAAAATCTTTGAAAGATTTAAAACCATAGTACAGACTGTAATGTATCTTTCTTGGTACTAAACTAGAAAATGAGTCTCCCCCAAAACACAAATTAACAGAGGTCTCAGATTAGCTTTATCTTTTCTCTGAAATAATTTACCCTTTACATAAACATTTGCTAGAATAAAATGAAAATATTTTGGTACTTCACATAAGTTTAGTTGTAAGATGATTATTCAAGTAAATACTAGAAAGGAAAGAAAATACTCCATGTTTAAAGTTCTTTGCTATTTTGAAGACTGATTCCCTACATAACATGGAGTCCTACATTTAAAACGATAAAATTAGGGAAGTAATACCATAAATGACAATATAGGCACATAGGTCTAGACATGAATCAAGCTATATTTAGAGAAAATAAAAATGGGATATATTTATAATAAATTAAAGATACAATATGATTATGAAATGATAAAAATTAAACTCTAAAGGAAGCAAAAGTCTAACAAGACTGCAAAAACTGCACCAAAGATTCATGTCTGTGCTTTGACTATAAAGTCCTAAATACTATTCTTTTTAATGTACGCATTTTTTTTTTTTTTTTTTTTGGTACCGGAGATCGAACTCATGACGGCCTGCTTGCAAAGCAGGTTCTTATGCCGCTGAGTTAAATCCCCAGCCCCTAATGTATGCATTTTATAATTCATCTTTATTCAGAGAGCATCATACTTTTAAAGAAAAATTATTTTAAGAGGAAGAAAGTTTAACACATTTTCCATTTACTTCAAACATCAGATACATGAGTCTTTGCAACACATTTAAACCTCAGAAAGTATACACATTATTTCCTAATTTTCTGCAGATTAACTACGGTAAATTCTTTGAAACTTTTCTTCCTACAATAAAATAGAATCGGGTACCAGAATGGCTGAGTGATTAAGGCATTGGACTTAAAATGCAATAGAAGCCTTAAACTGAATCATTATGAGGACAAATTTACATGTATTTAAATTAAAAACTATTTTCCCATAGAGCAAAAGCATTTAACAAAGTGTCTTTTTCTTACCCCACTTTCTCTTTGTGAAATAGGCATCAGCATTAGGGTCATTAAAGTGTCTGCTCATCATAGTTTCTCCTCCAGCATGGAAATCATATGCAAATACAAGTGCTTCAAATAAAACACAACCAATCATTATTGAAGCCTGGCTCCAAAACAGGAAGCTCAGCAGCGAAAGAAATCCACACTGTAAGTGTACTCACAAGGTTCTGTGAATGCTTTAGTGGTAAATACTTCACGCAGGGTTACAATATTTGAGTGCTGAATTTTTTTCCACATATCAACCAACACCATACACTTTGTGTTAACAAGACGAAAACCTGAAAAAGAACATTTTTCTTCTACAATAAACTTTAAATGATACCTCCTGTGGTATTCTATCAGAAATGTAAAGAAAATCCTGTGAATGTACATTGCTTACAAGGTACTCATTTCCAAATGAAAAAAATTATCTTAATTTGTATGTTATGAGTCAATATATTCAAGAAAGTTTGAATAATCTTAACTTCAATAATACAATCATTAAAAAATTATCTTCCTTACCATGTATCCTCCGAAGGCAATATGGCAGATCATCTTTGCTACTCACAGCTTTGTAACAAGATGTAATGTATCCAAAATTACTTGATTTCTGTATACGGTTGGGGGGTGGCAGTGGTTCTAGAGGGAATAGGCTATGGTAGCTGTCAACTTCTGTAGGAACTGCTAGAATAAGTCATAGGAAGCCAACTTTCAGTTACAGATATTCATGAATCAAAATAATAAAAGAGCAAATCTACTATAAACCACTCATGAATCAAAACACTTACTAGAATCGTGTTGGTACTTAAAATTATTCTATGGCTTCACAATCAATAAAAATGGATATTATAGAACAACCAGAAAACTAAAGTCCATAAACTAAAAAATATTTCCTTATCTTTTATAGCACAATACACATTTTTTTGTTTCTCAGAAATAATTATTAGAAACCATGATTTTCAACATTTTTTATTCTGATGCTGAATGAACCAAGATAGTTTCTTTAAACATTTTATTTTGTATAAATTATACTCAGACATGAATTCTTTCTCTTTTTTTTGGAGACAGGGTCTCATTATGCAGTTCCAAGCTGGCCTTGAACTCACTTTGTAGCACAGGCTGGTCTCAAACTCATACCAATCCTACTGACTCAGCCTCCTGAATGTTGGGATTACAGGTGTGAGCCACCACACCCAGCTAATGAATTCTTATTTTTTACAGCATAAATTCCAAACAAATCACATTGAATTAGGTAGTGTTGTCATGTGTGTGTATGCATGTACCCACCAATGCAACAACTGCTAATGAAACTTAAAAGCCAACCTTTAGTTCAGTAAACACAACTCAAGAAAATTTCCTCTGCAGAGAGAGGGTTAACTAAATCAGTACTCACTGCAGTTTAATAATGAAAACACTGGCAGTGGAAATGCTAAGAACAGGGAACTGGTTATACACAGGTCTTTGTACAGTCTTTTAGGAGAACACCATAGTTTTAAACCCTAGCAGAAACAAAACCACTACTACTGTGACTTCTATATACTTCAAAGAACAAAAAATTATGTTTTAGCATATATAATGTACAGGGATTTGCTCAAGACACACTGTTAGCCTTTAGAAGCTATGTATCTTGGGTCTTAATTCGGTGTTTCATTTAAGAACTGACAGGCTCAAAGATGACAATATGTAACCTATTAACTAGTGATATCTTACTGTATTTTTTTCCTTGAAATTGTTTATTATTTGTACCCTTTTACTGCTTTTTTAAAATTTTATTTCCTTTATGTTTTTCTCTTGAAAGAAAGAAAGAAAGAACTGACAGGCTGTATTTTACAGTTGGGGTAGCGATGTATGTAGTTCACTGGCACAGTGCAGTCTTGAATGTACAAGGTCCTGAGTTTGATTGTCAGTACCACAAAAAGTTGTACACAAAAATCTATGCCATGAAAAAAAAAATCTATGCCATGGTTCATCTCTCTATAGAGAAAATAAGCAACTTATTAGTCCTTTCTTTACTGCTCTCTACTATCTAAAGTAAATACATATCAAAAAGACAAGCAGTTTTTAATGCTCCAAAATGCAACAGGTTTTGTCTTCCAGTTGGAGAGCTTCATTTTGTTTAACTGTCTTGAATTACTTAAGAATACTAAATCATATTTTAGGTGAACAAAGATAAATCAATATGCAGGATATGATACATGCACAGAAGACCAACCAGAAAGGAATGTAACAAAACTTTAACAATGGTAATTTTTGAATAGGAAGATTTATATTCTCTGTACAGGTGAAATCTCATTAAGAAAAGCAATCCCAGAGGACAGGTTCAAAACAATCTCCCCACCCTTGCCAAATACTCTGTGTTCATTATCTCTTAGTCCTCAAGCAATCCTGTGAGACAAGATTACACATTTTATAAATAAGTAAGAATTACATAGCTCGGAGATAGAGTTGGATGTGAACCCAGGACTCTGAACTCTGCAGTCTCATATGCTTCATCGCCAGGTGTCATTTTGGGCATAATTCAACACAAGACAGACTGATTCAATGTCACTTTTGAACCTAAATAAGTGGCATATTCTACTAAAATAAAGGGAGTATAAGGGAAACACATGCACATATAACAGTTAACTTTTACTTCTATACACCTATAATTTTTCATTTGATTGATCCATGTAATTTCCACAAAGAAATCAAATGATGGACAAATTGTTTCCTGGCTATTTCATATGAAGCACTATTTTAATACGAGGAGTAAATAATATGAAATTTAAAGATGTACTGAGCACCTCCTATGTACTAGGTAAACCCATATTAGTGAAAAAGGGGTTCTTACTCTCCATAAGCATAGAGAAAATGAAAGCATGCAGATTTGCATAAAATAACACAAGACAAATAGTCATTAAAAAATACAATCCATTATGGCACTAATCCTTCAGAATCACAAAGAGGCCTTGTTAAAACAGTTTTACTGGTTTCCATTCTCAAGTTCTGAGTCATCAGGTCTAAAGTGGAGTCAAAGACCTTATAATTGTAACAAGTTCTCAAATTATAATGAAAATGAAGATGCTGGTAAAAGACCACATTTTGGAAAGCATTATACTACGGAAATACAGAATAAAGCCAAGGATATTGGGAAAGATCTCATGAAAACGGCATTTTTAACTACTATACAAGATAAAGATAAAGACGGTTCTCAATGGGCTAAAACAAGCAGAAAGGGTGAACAGTGATTAGAGAATTAACAGGAGGACAACGAGGCCTACAGGTGTACACCATGCTTAGGAAGGGCAAGCTCTTAGGTGGTGAGAGTACAAGGTATACTAGAAAGAAGGCAGAGGACAGCCAAAGCTGAAGCAGGTGTGTTAGGGTTAGATCGTAAGAAAACAAATGCCATACTTGGAATATGAAATGTGTTGTGCTAAACAGTGGTACTCATCCCACCAGTATGACAGAGGTTATATATACGAAGGATATGTATCAACTAAAAATCCCACAATCTTTCATATGACCATTTTCCAAGCAACTCACATAGAATTCTACAGATGGTAAAACAATTTGTGTTTCAGGGGAAAATCTAAAGGATACCTCTCTGGTGTGTGATTGTGTGGGATCTATTCCGCAGTTCTGTAAACCACAGTTATTTGACAGCACTACAAAATAATTCTTGTCTAGTCATAAATATTTTGTCCTGACTAATGGATTTACCCTGGCATCTTATAGAGATTGCATCAAATCTACATACAGGTCAATCTAAGAGTAGATATTTTAACAATACTACGCTGAGTTTTTGAATCCATGAACACAGACATCTTTCCATGCTATGTCCTCCTCAATTTATTTCATCGATGTTGAAGTTTTCATTATATTTTACCCGTTTGGTTAAATGTATTTCTAGGGTTTTAATTTTGGGGTAATAAATGAGATTGCTCTCCTGAGGCCTCACTACTGGTAAAAGTTCTTGGTTCTCGCACGTTGGTTTTACCACTTTGCTGAATTTGTTTCTTGTTTCTAACAGTACCTGAAGTCTCTGGGGATTGATATGTCAGAATAAGCTTTGTGTGAACAGTAATGACTGACTTCATTTTTAGAAATTTCAACATTCCTCATATTTTTTTCTTATCTGATTGTCCTGGCTAGGACTTCCAGTATGATGTTTAAAGTAAGCGTTATGGTTGTTCTGTTTACTTTTTCACCATTCTCAACCTCGTCTTACTCCAGATCTTAAGAGAAGACACTTTCACCTTTTCCTCACTATTATGTTAGCTGTTCATCTTATTTTATATGGCCTTTATTATGTTGAGGTATTTTTCCCTCTATACCAAATCTGTTCCATTTGTGTAATGAAAGGATGGTAAATTTTAAAAACAGGTCTTCTGGTCAATTTAACATATGCACATAATTATTCATGAATGAATGGGGACCCAGGTCACTATCAGTCACTAAAACATTTACTGTGAGGAAAACACTCTAGAAATAAAAACCAAGAAGAAAATCAATACACAAGATTACATCTGTTATTACAGGCTCTTGGAACTCAGTTTTTCACTTACTATATTTCTAAGATTTTTCTGTATTGTTTCCTGCCTGGGCATTAGGCTTGCTCCAAATTCTTGTTGCTATGAGCAGTGTTTTATGAATATATTGTCCCCTTCCAATCAGGGATTTTGCCTTATTTTAGCATCACAACTGTTGCATAAAAGGAAATATAGTCATCTTAAGGAGTTTTCCAATTGTATCACCAATTCATTAGTTTACCAATTCCTACTACCACCACAGCACATCTGTGAACCTGTAGGCCTACACCCTACCACTGTAAGTGGTCAGACTTTAAAATAGTATTGTCCTTGGAAGTGTTTCTCTTTGGAGAAAACAATCTTTGTGTCCTAAACAGAAAATCTTTCCCTATTAAAATTTTAAATCTATTCATTTATATTTTGGGGTACAGTTTTACAGTTTCATTATAGAAATGGGAATTCTTTTAGCTTTTTTGGTTTTTTGAGATAGTTGCACTACATAAACTCAGGTTAGCCCTGGACTCACTGTGTAGTCCAGGCTGACCTCAAACTTGTGACAATCTTCCTGCTTCAACCTCCAAGTGCTAAGATTACAGGTGTGCTGACACCATGCCTTTAACATTTTAATGTGGCTTTAAGACAATGATCTAATTTTATCCTATCTGGAAAATCACTGTTTCCAATGGCTTTTCTCCCAGTGATATGTCACCTTAATTACAGAAAGTGTCGGTCTGTTTCATTAATCAGTTGATCAAACCCTGTCACTACCATACTGTTTTAGTGTTATTACAAATTAAGATCAACTCTTCTTTCCATACAACCATAGATTTTTCATTTAATATGAAAAATAATCACTTTCTAAAAAGTGCTTTGAGTATTCTTGCCCCTTTATGCTCTGAAAAATTTTATCATATTCCGGGTAAGTTATGCTGTGACTTAACTGAAATCACAGTGAATTGGAAAAATAATCCCTTTAATCATTATGTTCCTACACTAGAGTTTATCTTACTAAGTAACTCTTAATAAACCTCCTTTTTTCCTATCTTATATATCTTTTATTTTCTATTCCCAGTATGGCTATTACAAAAACCATTCATTCTGTTTTTGTAAGTTATTGGGAAGTGGTCTATAGAAATGTTACTGACATATTCTTGCATGCAGGTATTTTCTAAACTCTATTATTTCATATATCTAATCTACCATTGTATGATTTTTAGGTAACAGGTTACTTTTTCCTTTACATTTTTAATGCTTTCAATTTCTTTTTGCTTTAAAACATTTTTCCCTCACTAGAACCTGAAATACAACATTACATAATAAAGACAAATTTCAATCAAATACTTCAAGGTTATGGCAGATAAGTTTTCCAATCATTTAAACTAGAAAGATCATTTTAAGACATACAGTAATAGCCACATACTCTTTTTTATTCTTTAGCAATCAAGTTGAAACACATTGGACTATTCTAAATTCTGATATAACCTGAGGTTTCAAGATTATTTCTAAGCCAAATGCATTCCTACTGTATTATTTGTAGCATTTTGCTCAATTAAATTTATATAGAATCAGTTACAGAAAGAGATTGCAATACTCTCTGAGAAATACTACAGTGCAATCCGAAACAGCTAGGACCAAGTCCTGACCCAGCTGGCCAATCACTGGCCATTCCTCACTACCAACAAGCTACCTCAACAGTCTGCTCCACTTTTCTATATTTGGAATAGAGATGATCAGATATCACAGGTTTTTCGTGAGGAATACACTAAGAAATATAAGCAGTTAGCCTGTCAATGCCTAATATTCCATTTTTTTGAACACCCATAATGGAAACACAGAGAAATTTTTTCTTTTTAAATTCTCGTCTCTTGAATTTTTCTAGGTAACACATTTGAATTTCATGAAAAAATTTTAAAAGTTTTAATCTTCAGCAAAGTGGGTTAATGAGCAGACTGTATGGAGCACAGCAATCTCAGAAATAATAATTACCTTTATCCTCTGCTTGAAAACGTACATATTAAATTTCAGGAGAAAATCATGTTCAAATTCACAGTGGACATGAATTTTAAGTTTTAAAAATTAACTAAAATTCAGTAGTATTAATGGAAACTGAATTAAGCAATTGGTCAACTTGAAATGCTTCAGAATAATACACAAACACATGAAGTACTAGGTAAGAAGTTTAATAGACTCAGAAGAATGGAAGTGTATTTTACCTGGCATATCTGCTTGATCAATTTGAGCCATTGTTATTAAATGTCTGTTGATCAGCTCCTAAGAAAAGGAAGCAAGTACACTGAAATTCAAACACTGCTTCTGAAATCCAGATTGCCTATGATTCCATTAGCTGGTAAACAATCAACTCCCAAATTATCACACGGAACTTTCTTCTGTGAAACAAAAATATAATCTGATACTCTTAATGTTAAATGAAACTGTACATGTCAAATAATACTTAGTTGTTACAAAAATAAACAAAACTAAATTATTTACCAAAATAAGTGGCACACACATGTAAACTCAGCATTCTGGAGGCTGAGGCAAGAGGACTGCCCTAGTTTGAGGCCAGCTTAGGCTACATAACAAAGCCCTACAAAGGCTTAAAAACAAAAGTAGTAACTAAATTACTATATAAAACCTACTTTAAAAAAAGTCAGCTGTTAAAATAAAGTTCAGTTCTGTGCAGCATCAAGTCCTCTCAATCTATACTTATCAAAATGCTTCTTAGAAACCATTTATATATATACCTCAAAGAACCCTTTATAAACAAAGATTTTGGAGTACTAAAAGGCAATCCATTTAAACAGATACTCTGCTTTTTATATTCTAATAGTTATGTGAAATTTTCTTAAAACTGCATTTTCTTAAATGGCTATAAATAAGCCACAAGCTTTAAATTCTATTTGTGTTAGTACAGGACCCCTGAACAAGGTGCTAGGCATACCTGTCGGAGTTCGTCCGCCATGAAAAAAGAAGGAGCATTTGCTTTTGGTTGCATATAAGCAACATGAGGTGCAGTTGGAGGGTAAATGTGATAGTTTGGAAATACCTAAAAAGGTAGGAAATGGAGAAATTCAATTACCAATTTTTCTTACTCATAGGCAAATACTAATAAATTTTGATCCATTTGAAGTTTTTATTAAAACACTAAACATTAAAAAAATTAATCATGTCAGAATAGCTGTTATTAGAACTTTCTGAAATAAATTCATTTTTAAAAAATAAATTTATTTTAAAATAATCCTACATTTCAATCATTAATGAAAAAAATCTGAAAGCATTTCAGATGTAGTAAATTTTAAGCTCCAGCAAGAAGGCAAAAGTAGCTTTTTGGAACAAAAGTTATATATACAGAGTTCACAAGTGTCGTTCCCCACCCCCGAATCGGGCACCCAAGTCACGACCTTGTGCTTGCCAGGCAGACACTGCTGCTGAGCTGTGCCCTCGGACCTCGCAGGTAATTTTTTTTAAATGCATTTGGAAGAGAGGAAGAGGGCAGAAATTAAAGATCTTTGGAAACAGTAAGATAATGAACAACACTGCCCTGGCTGCCCAAAGAATTAATATAGTCTTTCTGTGGTCCACCTAAACTAAATGCTATCTATACACCTGTTAAACATTTCAAACAGGGAAGCAGGGAAGAGGACCAAATTATGCTAGACGAGCAGTTTAGGTGAACAGAAGGATGAACGTCACCTTCCAAACAAACCACAATAAAGTTATTAACTGTTTCCAGCTTTTTGTCTTTCTTGTTTCCAAATGGACTCATTCCATCATCCTATTTTCTTCTTTTTATTTTCTTTACTTTTGCAACTGAAACTTTTCTCTCTTTTAAAAATAAATTCAGTTGTTCTCTGTTACCCTCACATGATTATTCTGCTCAGGATCTCACCTGGAAAGTGATTTTGCAATAACTATAAGATTTTCTTTAACTTGTATGTGCAGGGAGAATAACACCTCTTTTTCTTGCTTTGTTTTCTTGCATCAGATAGCATAGTTTGGCTTAACTATCTCAGGTTTGCCATGAGCATAAAGGGTGAAGAGGAAAAACAGAAAGTATGCAGTATTTAATCTCTATAAAATAGCAGAGAAAGTATTGTGAAACCTAAATTCCTTCTTTCTACAAATATACAGTGAAATATAATAAAAATATAAGTATATAAGAAACTAAGAGAAAAGTAATACATGCATAAAATCTTTAAAAACCAAGCATTATTTGATCTGCAATTTGGCAAGTCATTCTGTGATAACTTCTGAAAGATTTCTGATCCCCTTCCCCCAAAAAGCACATAAAACTATCAATTCTTTTAAACTATTTTACATGAGCTTCAACAGCTTCTATACATGTTTTCACATTTATTTCTCAAGAGGTGGCTGGGTATTGACAGTCTCATTTTACAAATATTGTGGAGACAGCCTGACATGCAAGATGCAGCAGCGTTGAAAACCGTCCTAGAACTAGGCTCTTAAAAAAAAAAAAGTAATCTGATCTCTTCCCACTCAAACTATTTTCATTGGATTTGGGCATAAAAATCTTACTAAAATTCAAACATACTTTTCTGTCATACTTCCTGGTGGGGAAGAGAGAGATACTAGGGACAGAACCCAGGGCCTCACACAAGCTAGGCAAGCAAGTTTCCACTAAGCTACTTTATCAGCTTCCAAATAGATTCTTCATATAAATCTATCATCTATAACAATCAGTATTTTAATGGAAGTTGGAGTTCTTACTCATGACTTCATCTAACTTCTCTAGAGTTAAAAAAATGTTTTAAATATGAGTCAAATAATAAAATTAAAAAGGCGCACTTATAAAACATGACATTCCTTCCTTCTTCCACATCTCATGACTCTTTCTCTTCTTCCTCTCTGCTTGCTGTTCTTTTCCCTTCTCTCCTGAGGTCACTAATTCACTGACAAGATTCTTTTCTTCTGGGTATGTGCTTCCTTCTCTTAGTTTTTTGGATTCATGCTTTTTTCCGGGTCTTCCTCTTCCTACTGTTTCATGACTTTTCTCTCTCTTCATCCTCAGCCCTTTGAGTGCACCTTCCCTGCCCACAATCACGGCTCCCTTGGGTCGAAATCTTCTCACTCCTTACCGTGCCCCATCCTGCAGGCCCTTATCATGCGCGTGTCACTCCAATATCCAGACATAGAGTTGTTAACTTATTTCCTCATCTGAGGCAAAAGTTTATATCAGTTTGCTTTTAACAACTACTGTCAAAATACATCTACTTTCCTTCATTTTTTCCTAGATATGCCCACATCATACCTGTAAATTAGTCAACTCTAGCTAGCTTAATAGCTAATGTACATGTAAAACATGCCACAAAATACAAAATGAGAACATGAGTATAATCTAATTTCTGATTAAAACCAAATCTGTCTAAAGCATTTATTAGCAAAGCAGAAACATACTAACTCGAAGAGGTGAGAAGGTAAGACTAAGTTAGAAACGAAGTATTTTTTCACATTACAATATAAAGATCCAAGAGGGAGGTAAGCCTTCTCATGAGTAAGAAGGAACTCTCCTAAGAGTACTGCAATTCCCTCTTTAAGGTAGGCATACCATTCCAGTCAAAGGTGTTGGAGCTGTGTCTGTATAGAAGTAAGTCGTCCCACCAACAGTTTCCTTCTGAATCACCTGACCAGAAGACGGAGTCTGAGAAACAGGATTGTTAACAGGTGTAGAGGCACTAGAAGGCAGCATGTAACTCGCTGGATTTGGAGTGTGGCTTCTTCTTCTTGGAGCAGGAGAAGTATGCGGAGTAATCTTGGGGGAGTGAAGAGGGGAAGATCCAGCAGACAGTGACATTCCTGAAGAAAACGTAAAAAAATTGCTTAGTAGAGCAATAATTGATTTTAAAGGGGGGGGGGGGAGACCCTGGAAAATAAAATGCAAACATTCATTTGGAAGAAATATCACATTTAGCAAATTTTAAGTGTATAAATGACATAATTTTATCTTGTTTTGTTTAAGAGAAAGTTGTGATTAAAGCAAACGCAAGAAATGTGTTCTTCAAATGCAGTCATTTCCAATGAAATTTGCAAATTTACTGCAAAAATAGTCTCCTCCATGGGGGAAAGGAGATAAAAAATGATCAAGATTATATAGATGTATGTAAATATACTTAAATTTTTCAGTTCCCCCAAATGAATATGTTATGGAACACAAACATAAACTTGTAAAAAAGTCTCCTCCATATCAAAGTTTACATTAGAACTGTAATATAAGAATCACTAAAAGCTTAATAAATCAATTTAATGAGAGGAAAATACCATAACTGAGGCTTTACAAAACGTCTTTTTTTACAGTTAACAAACATTTAAAATTGTGATTAGTAATACAAATGTCAGATTCCCCAGTATTGTTGCAGCATTAAAAACTCAAATTATCGACTAAATTTCTTTCAAATATAATTAACAAAATTGTTTGCAAAAGCAAGAAAGATAAACTAAGACTAAGTTCAAATAGATGGTAGCTTAATTATAGTTTTAAAAATTCAAGCAGTACGTTGTTTTCATTTTTTTTCTTTTGTCTTTATATAAGCATACACTGTTTTCATGTTTACTGAAAATTCCTGCAGAGACAGACTTCTAAAAAGGACTACAGGGACCAGTAAATTTCAATGAAGGAACGTTTTACTCAACCACAACCAGTAAGAGCCCATTGTGAATACAACACTCTTTGTTATACATCTATAGTGGAAAAACAAAAACAAATGTCTTTATCCTTGTAGAGATTCTAAGCTAGCTGAGAAAACAAGACAAAAATCACATGTAAAAGACATAAAGTGACTTATAAAACATGCAAATAGAAACTGATATACTGCAAACTGCATGTGTAAATGTGAAAGAAATGCAAATTAATTATCAGATAGAGTTAGCCCAAGGCTTAATGGAAATAATCAGTTCTGAGCAGAGATTTTTAAAAAACTATCTAGAACAACAATCACAGTTCCGGAAAAACCAAGCTAACCCAGAAACTGTTTTCTGGCTACTTGGAGAATGCCTAAAGGCCTTCACCACTGAAATAATATTCTACCTCACAATCCAAGACAAAATTCACCACAAGGCTGGTTAACAGGAATTTGATTTTCAATTTCTAATAATCCACAAAACATCAACATTAGTTTTTTAGAAAACATGCAGATGGATAAAAATAAGCTGGAAATGGAAGTAACACTTATCTTTCCTCCAGATAGCCCCATGGATTTCCTAACAGCCTCAAAGTAATTATTTCATCTGATTTTCTGAGCAATTAAAGTAGATACGCAGATAAGGTAAGTCAGATTATAAAAATTGTAGCACAGATAGGAATTTAGACATAGGAAGGTTGTGCTATTTATGCTATTTTGACCAAGAACATACACACAAATTCAACAGCAAAGCCAAAATTCAAACCCCAAACTCCCAGCGCAGTACTTCCCACTGCTATAACAAAAAACCTACTACACTAACATTAAAATAGGCCAAGGATTTTCAGGTATGTCTTCCACATATTAAAGAGAAACTTCAAAAACTTAAAACCTTTCTTAGAAACAAAATAAAGCCAAAAAAACTACTTATGAAGAAGTCAGGTTACAGACAGAGAGCCCCAGTATTTACGTTTTAATGGCTGTGGGGCTCTCTTTTCATCTATCTTTATGGTACACATTTACTGCAGATTAATCAAAATTGTGAGGAAAATTAGACTAGTATAAATACTCTCTCTACTTCTGAAATATAAAATGCACCTACACAGTTTCTCCTAAAACTAGTCTCTAACCCTTTCCAAGATAAAACTGATGAAGTCACCAAAGATGAACAATTTAGTTTATGGTCTTTGCATTACTAACAGCCAGCAGTACAGCTACAATTCCTGAGCACTGTCCCTGGTAGGCAGAGTATAGCCGCTCCCCATGCTGCAGCCTATTTAACCTCACAACCACCCTGTGAGGTAGGTACACTGTTTTGTTCCACAGAGTAAGAAAGTAACTTAAAAATCAAAAGAATTACTGAATAGACAAATACAGAATCACAAACAATTAAAATCAAGATCTAAACTTTGGTCTGTTTGATTTCAAGGTCAATACTGTGCTCTCAGTCAATACTGTATGTATACAGTTGTTCAGTTCCTAAACCTTATAGGAAGAATAGAAAGGAGATCTGTAACATTGCAGTAGATTTACTGTGACTACTTAAGGAGGAAAAGATGCAGACCGCACGGTGATGACAGCAGAGCCTCACGGGCAGCGAGTGTACCTGTTACCTAGCAGCAAAGGTAGGATCTCGTTGGGCATGGTTGCCTACACTTGTAACCCCATTTACCAGTGAACCTGAAGCAGGAGGACTGCAAGTTTAGGGCTATCCTGGGCCACTTCCTGAGACCCTGTCTCAAAATAACAAATTAAAAAAGGTCTGCAAATTATCTCAGTGATACAATGGCTCCTGGATTCAGGCCTCAGGCTGATGGATGGATGGATGGATTGATGGATGGATGGATAGACAGACAAGACAGACAGATGAACCTCTCTTCAAGGCTGAATACATAAAAACACATTTATCACAAATAAACTAAGGCTGATTAAAAAGGAAATTCAAACCAAATTTAAAATGCAAGATTTCACAGGAATTTTTAATTTTGTGAAGTTATTTTAATAGAAAATTAAGGACTAAATCTGAATTCGTACATCTGAGCAGAAGCTAACTGGATTTAAAATTATTCAACACAAAATATGTTCAATGGTAAGCATCACCACCAATAAAGAGGATAAAATGTATAGGTAGCTAAAAATGCAATTAGCCACAAAATTACTAACACACCAAATTTAACTACAGAAGGCACAGCTTTGTATCACTGATATATTTAATAAAATGTTAAAGAACTGAGTAAAATATTCACATGCTGGCTTGAAGAAAGAAATTCTGTACTTAGTACTATGATGACAATATTACAACCAAGCCAACACTAAGTGTTCACAGAAAAAATTATTAAATTACAAATAGCACAAAGAAGCAGAATCATACTGAAGAAACAAACAGTTAAAATAAGGGTGCTAAATTAAAATGAGTAAATTCTGCTCAAATCAAGTGAAGCTGATTCAAAGTAAAAGATTCTTAGTTTAAAATGACATCTTCCATTGCATATTTCTCAACACCTAACCACAGGGTTAAAGAAGTCACTTCATATAATAAAACTGAAGATTTTCTATCAATAACAATGTGTATCAAATATAATAGTGTGTTCCTCATTAGAAAATTCATTTCTCTCATATCTTAACATCTCTGTCACATCTTAACACTCTCACAATTTCTAGCTTTTCAGTGAAGGACTACCAGAAGATATTACAATACCTGACATAAACTAACAATCAACAGAACACTAAATCAAATACAGTAACATGCTGAAGATCAGCATTATAAAACCTGTAAGAATAAAAACTTGTTAAAATTTCCTCGCTATTTTATTTACTGTAATACTGTTAGAACAACATTTGGTGATATCACATACAGTAACTGCAGTGTAACATCTTAGTTGAATATGAAAACAGACTGAAGTCATGGATAACTGCCTTAGGACATTTGAAAAATTCTTAAAAGTACCAAGTTCAAATAAAAATTGAGGAATACTACAGAAATACCCATTGGAGGGTAACAAGAGTAATCAACAAAACGAAGAAATGAGACAGAAAAAATTTCTAAGCTAATTTATGAGGCAAAAGTAGTGTTGTTTTTTTGGATGACAATTCTATTTTTGGAAATCCCGAGAGCAATAAACAAAAAAAGAAGACGGAAAATTCATTAAAGTAAATAAGTAGAAAATTAACATATGCCAAGTCTAGACTGTTCCTAAATATAAACACCTGGTTAGGATATTACTATTCCTGGAAAATAAGAGATTAAATAGACACCCTTCCACATCCTCTAACGATATTATGATTATATGGAACTTTAAGAGAAAGCATAATAGCAAAAATCTATAGCTGAAATAAAAACTGACAGCAAAAAACTAAAGCAAAATTTGAAGCCAAGACATATGCTGTGTAGGTAGGTCTCGAGAATCTCAATCTAAGTCAAACACAGTCTAAAAGCTGTCTTTGTTGACCACATGTACAACTGAAATGGAGCCTCGAGCCCATACAACCTGGAGAATGGAACTAAAACGCCTATGTAAAGTGAATATTCTCCGCAAAGGCTGCACTACAGTGCATGCAGGACCAGAAACTTCTCCTTATCAGTCTAGAGTACAAAAAAGGAAACCTACCTGCAGAAGAGAGATAGAAGAAAAAAGGACAAAGTTGGAGGGTTGGGGTATTTGAGGAGATGGGAATGCTAAATTACCCTGAGTTGATCACGTATGTAAGTAAGTATGTAAGATCAACCCTGAGTTGATCAATGTATGTAAGTGTCAAGTTACACTGTACCCCCTAAAATATAAGTGTGTCAGTGAAAAATTAAATCAGAGAAATGGTAATCCCATGCCTATCCCATGCATGGATAAGGAAGAGAAAAATCTCATGAGACTCCAAGTTATATGAATACCAATGAGAAATTAACATAAAATTTGACTTTTTCTGGCAAAACTCCTGGATACCTAGATGAAACGAATACCTAATGGTTTAGATGAATACTTCTACAAACCTAGAGCATACAAGAACTTTCCCCCACCAAATAATCCCATTGGTTGGCATAAGACTGTAATCTCAGCACTCAGAAAGTTAAGGCAGGATGATCTTAAATTCAAAGTCATCTTGGGCAACTTAATGAGACCCTGTTTCAAAAAAAACCCAGAAAGCCCTAGGGGTAGAACTCAGAGGCAGAGCATTTGCCTACCATGTACAGGCCTTAGGTTCAATCCCTAACACCACACACAAAAGCAACATGTACCCTACCCACAAAGAGAATTAGCATCATAATAAAATAATATAGCACGTTATAACACATTACTACTAAATGATGAAAGACAAGAAAAGTAGCAAATATCACAAACAACTTTTGTTTTTTTGTTTTTGTTTATCGGTACCAGGGATTGAACTCACAACCGCCTGCTTATAAGGCAGGTGCTTATGCCACTGAGCTAAATCCCCAGCCCCCAAACAAACAACCAGGCTCTTTAGGAGGGAAAAATTTTAAGCAGTAATATTAAAGAAAAAAAAAAAACTCAACAAAATAGACACAGTGGTACCTCAGTTCATGAATGCTTCTGTTTGCGAACATTGTGGTTCACGAACAAAAGCAACTGATAAAATTTTGGTTTTGTTTGCAAACTCTGTATTGGGCTACAAACATGACCATGGTCATCTTTCCCACACAAACACAAATGTGATCATCTTTTTCAAAATTGGAACAGATTAAGTTCATAAACCAAAGTACCACTGTATAATCTAAAAAAGAAACAGTAAATAAAGGAATTGAGGAAATCAAATTTGCAAAATATAAAAGTGGTCAGAGATGCAAAAAATATGTAACATATAATCAATTTCATATCATATAAATACACAAAAGTTACTTCAAAAGACCATAAAAATGAAAAGAAAGAAATAAAAACCTTAAACATAAGGTTTAAGCCTTCAGGACCTTTACACCATGGCTTAAGATATAATCTAAGAAGGAAAATTTTTAACTTTCTATACTTCATAGGAAGCTATCAAGAAAGAAAAAAGGCAACACAAGAATGTATGAACTGGACATAGGATGCGAGAAGAAAGGAATCTTTTTTTCTCTTGCTTTTTTTTTTTAAAGAAAAAACTTACAGGAGAAAATAAAGGCACTTTAAGTAGTCAAAAAAATAAAAACAAAAAGTGCATGAAAATACCCACAAATTCAATAAAGACCTAATATAAAGAGAATTCTTACAATTCTATAAAAACAAAGAGCCTTAAAAACTGAGCAAAGTACCTGAACAAATACTTCTCAAAAGAAGACATATAAATGGCAATAAGTACATGAAAAGAATCTCAATATATTAGTTACCAGAGATATGAAAATTTAAACCACAATGACATATCTAATTCCATATCCAGTAAGATGGCTATAAAGAAAGGATGATAATAAGCAGTAGTGAGAGAATAGAGATACCGAAATTCTCAAATATTGCAAAGATTATTATGTGGCACAGTTTCCTTTGAAAACTGTTCAGCAGTTCTGCAAATTCTTAAACATCTCACCCAACAGACATGAAGATCTACATCCATACAAAAAGTTAAGTATGAAGATTCATGGCAGCATTATGCATACTTGGCAAGAAGTAGGAAAAAATCCCAATGGCTACCAATTGATAAACAAAATATGATACACCCATACAGTAGACTATTATTAGTCTATATTATTAGACTATTAGACTATATTATAAAAGGGAGAGTAATGACACATTTTACAACCCAGATGCACCTGGATAACATTAAATGAAAGAAGTCAAACAGCAAAAATGTCCCATACTACGTAACTCTATTTAAATGAAGTTTCCAGAATAGACAAATCTATGAAATCAGAAAGTATCATCTGTGGTTTTCAAGGACTGGGCAAAGGAGACTATGGGAAGTGACCGCTAATCGTACAAAGTGTCTCCTCAGGCTAAGGAAAATGATGTGGCATTAGTGGTAATAGTTCCTTTGTTTTGTGAATAACTATAATCTACTAAACACTTTTAAAGGATAAATTTTGTGATGTATGAATTATATCTCAACAAAAATATTCAAATATTGATTAAAGGAGGAGCCAAGAACAAGAAAACTCCACCAACTCAACAGAAGGGAGTGGGGTGGGGCTGGGGGACAATGTGAAACTAAACACACAAAAAGAATCTATTTATATTAATAAGCAATAAATAAATATTTGAGCATTAACTTAATTAGCAACTAGAGGGCTCTGTGTGGACAACTTAAACTCTGACATAAATAAAAGGTAACTTGAACAAAGGAAAATTAATATATTTATGTTATACAGATGACACGTCTACCCTAAACTAATCTAAAAATAGAATGCTGGTTGAGTAATCAAAATTAACCAAATTAGTTATATCTGTGGAAAGTAATCACTGAGAAGAGCCAAAGAAAAAACAAAAAAAACAAATAAGAAATGGAATGGTAACAGTAATCAGATGTTTATACAGTAATCAAAACTCAAGTAATATAGATGTTTGACAGAGAGTGGTGTGAATAGATCCATGCGACAGAGCAGAACACACAACTGACCTCATAGTCATACGGAAATACCGCAGAGATGGTATTTCACACTTCAAGGAAAAGACGGGCTACTCACTAGGCATATGGTAACTCTCTAGGCATCACTAAACCATGGAATGAAGAAAGATGAACAAACAGATGGTTATTTAGAAAAATAGATCCTTTGATCCTTTGATCTAAATTAATCTCCTTTGAATTTATCATTCTCAAACGAATTACAAATGAAAATTTGACTGAAATTTTAAATAAAAATTTCAATTTAAAATTTCTACAAACAAAAGATATTTGCAACATTTAATAAAAAGGTAGGTCTGTATAATCCATCTTAAGAAAATGGAAGGCAACCATCAGAAAATGGGCAAATTATACAAGTAGTCATCTGTTTATACAAGTAGTCATCTGATAAAGAGATGCAAGTTAAAATTAGCTTATCGCTGGTCTCTTATATTAGCATAAACTTTAACTAAGACAATTATTAAAAGAGTGTCTGACAGAGATACTGCCCATGTACTTCTGACACCTTTGAAAAGACAATGTATTAAAGCAGCTAAAACTTTTTATTGTTATATTAATTTAAAAATTCAAATAAACCTAGTCATAAAATAAAAAATGAAACACTGAGAACTCCATAAAAGTGAACATTTTTGTCTTGTTAATCCACTACATGTCACTGAATAAATGCCTCGTGAAAGGTTATTCTTAAAGCCATTTCAAGGAATAAAGTAATATTTTCTTCAATCAGAACAAAAAGGCTTCCCTTTCAGAAACAAATGCATCTAACATTCCAGACTGAAGGTCTTCTAAAACTGAAAAGCATTAAAAATATACTCTTTAAAAGCAAGAACAAGACGAAGTATGAGCTATGACCACAGCAATGTAACGTCCCAGTAAGGAGCCCTATCCCACACAAGGCAGCAGAAAAAATATTGCAAGGGAAAAATAAAACCATCATTTGCAGAAAATATAATTTTACAAATACAATAATCCACAAAATATTAGAAATAAGCTATCAAAGAACAAAAACATAAAAGTTAAAGGCATTATCTACACACTAGAAATGATTAGAAAAAATTTGTTAAAGACACCAAAAATAAAAATTATAAAAAAGATACCAATTACAATACCAGTAAGTACTACACAGCATCTAACAAAAAGTCAATATTTGGGGCTTTTTCCAAGAGAAAATCATACATAATACATACTGAACACAGAGAATATAAAATTTCATGGGAAATTTTAAGTTAATTTACTAAGGACAACTTGAAAACAGAGACAGACCCTTGTTCATCAATAGGAAGATAACAGTGTAAAGGTAAGGTTTCCCTTCAGCTTCTCTAGAAGTTCAGTGCCACTTCAAGGACCCACATTTGCAAAGTGCTTCCTCCCCCAGACTATCACAAACAGCTCTTGCCAATATCAAACTCTCTAACCTATGGTCTCATGGAAAATTTTAGTTCATTCTTCTGAAATACATTTTTACTAAATAAAGTCTTTCTTGATATCCAAACTTGGAAATGATTCTCATGATTTTGTTTTTCTTGACCTTTTGCTGCAAATACCACATGTATTTCAACTCTTTATAAGAAAGAATTATGCCTTAACATTTTGTATTCCCATCTACATGAATCACGGGCACAATGCTGCACCAAAATAATTCTTTTAAAATGGGTATAGAGGTGAAGTTTTCCATTTTTCTGGTAACAACCACCAAAATGCCTAAATATATCAAGTTACGGTCATCAAACTGCCAGGAGAGCAAATGCCACTCACTACAAGTACAGAGTACAACAAAAAGCTGGAAGCAGAAGAAAAGTAAATGATGGTACTATTAAGCACACATGTCAATCATCACTAAATGCAGACACCTATCACTATAAAAGAGAGGAATCTGTAAGAATCTGGAGCATAGGATATTCTCTTGACAGAGATAAATCTGATTTTTTTTTTTTTTTTTTTTTTTGCCTTTTTCATTTTTATCGGTACCAGGGATCGAACTCACGACTGCCTGCTTGGAAGGCAGGCGCTTATGCCGCTGAGCTGAATCTCCAGCCCCAAATCTGATTGATTTAATGCTACTGCTTGCACATTACTATAGCC
The DNA here is from genome assembly GCF_034190915.1 of Cavia porcellus. Taxonomy (NCBI): domain Eukaryota; kingdom Metazoa; phylum Chordata; class Mammalia; order Rodentia; family Caviidae; genus Cavia; species Cavia porcellus. Next base: position 35,047,481 of record NW_026947504.1, on the reverse strand, counting down.
CAGATAAACCTAGGTTTATTCAAAAATTTTAACAAAACCTCAACAACCAAACTAAACCTGCAATAATAAATTAGACTTATCATGTCTGATTGATATTAGAGAATGGTTTGCATTAAAAATTTTAACTGTATCTCGTTTACAGACAAACCTGAATTGAGAATAAATAAAAAAGCATTATCTTTTTAACAACAGAGCCAATACTTGGGGCTTTTTCCAAGAGAAAAATCATACATAATACATATTGAAAGCCTAAACAGACACTATGTTTATATCCCTAAATTCTAACAGGTCTTAAACATGTTAGACATTAATACATTCGCCAAGCTGACTTTCTTGATGATTTATCAAGATATGGGAACAAAAAGTCAACTTCCAAAGTTGAGTTCAGAGCACTTTTTCCTCCATGTGCTATTTTGAGTGCTTCAGAGACAAGCTAACTTTCTTAGCTCATCTCTGTCACTACTTCTCAGCAGAAAAACCTGAGCTTAAGCAAAGTATTTCAGTATAATTACTATGACAATTAAAACTCAGGATAACATGGAGATATTAACAACTGCTGCAGTCTGTCAAACAAGGGCAGCCTAGAGTATCTACTGGAAAGACATTCCTGAAGTAAGATATTAAAAAGTTAAAAGAGTAATTTTACTAATGCACTGACCCCTCCCTGCACTGCTTCTTATGTAAGTTAAGATGTTTACAACATAATCCTTAAAGTTCCTCTGTAAATTTAGTAACAAAGACCCTTCACTGAAACCAGGCATGATGGTGCACGCCTGGCCTGTAATCTTGGCAAGCAGAGGTGGAGAAAGGACAATCATTGTGAGTTCAAGGTCAGCCAGGGCTACAAAGTGAGTTCAAGGCCAGCCTGAACTGCCCAGTGAAAGACAAAACTTCATAGAGGTTCCCAAAACCACCCCACATTTAGAAATTTGTCAGAATTCACAATACTCAATATATGAGTATACTCATGGGTACGATTTATAAAGTAAGCACATATAGTCAAGTCTCAAGAGAAATCTATAGGAATTCACAGAGAGCTTCCTAACGTTCTGTCCTCTCCAGAAAGTCACACAGAGGATACCCTGCCACCTAGCAATCTGTTTGGAGAATCACATTAGTAGCCCTGAGCTCAAGGTTTTTATTTTAGACAGGTCATGTAGGCAGCACCTGCCTAGCACACTTGAGCATTTCAAACTTCTAGAAGGAAAGCAAGTGTGCAGCATGTAATGCACTATTTGTGTAAATCATTTAGGCAAAGTGAATCGCCTGAATCATAGGGAACACTGTGGATGCTCAGACACCAGCAAGGGCCTACTTTACAAGCATACACTTTTAAGAATAGCAGTCTTTGGTCAACTAAAGCAGACTTTGGTCATTTCTGCACAGATAACCTTTAACTGTCTCCAGTACAGTCCCTATTTCTTGTAAATTCTGCACCAAAGTAAATATTGCTATAGAGACAAAGAAGGGCAAATGTTTTTTTCTTCTCTGACTGCATGCCTTAAGAAGAAAAAAGGGAAAGTAACACTACCTTAAATTATGGCAATGAAGTTATATTGATTCCACCACTTTTATCCAATTTAGAAAAATTACATGTTAGTGATATATATTCTATGGCTGAGAAATGCACCAAGATAAATAAAACGTAATTCATATAGGAAGGATCTGAAACTGTTTCATTAACTATATTTCTAATATTTTTGACTATTAACACAAATAAAATATGCTATTAATAGTAACTACAAAAGACAGTGTGGGAAGGTCACATTTTAAATTCTGGCATACTAAAATTATAGAGGTTATTCACAAATTTACTTATTTAAACATTCAAAGTATGTGAAAAGACCTCTATTCTTAGTTTTGTTTTTGGTACTGGGGATCAAACTCACAACCTCGTGTTTGCTTCTATTCTTAGTTAATAATTTTTGTACTTTTAGAGCAATCCTGAAACAATCAGTCATGATTTGGTGTGCATTATAAAACCAGGTGCTCTTGATTCCAATAGCTTAAAAAATACTTTAGGTGTTGTCACAGAAATTAGTTTTGCAAAGTACCCTAAAGAAATAACTCTAACACTATGTAGAAAGATACTTACAATTAAGGTATATGCATACATAGAACAAAAGCATGTATGTTGCTTTTTACAAGGTAACACTAGCTTTTAAAAGGTGGCCCAATGACTAACATGAGCAAAGGCCCCAAGTTTGATCCCTAGCATTAGATCAAAAGAGAAAAAGTTTAAAAAAGATGGAAAATAACACTGTGATTAATGTTTTTAATAGATAAAGCTGATTTCTAAGAACTGACAGGTTAAATGCTAGAGAAAACACTGCCAATCAATGCAACTTATTAAAGTGGTAGAAATGGTTGGGGGGAGAAATACAAAATAAATGATGATTCATGATGTGCAACTGAACTTTTTCCACAATACAATTATTTGATCCAGTTAGGACAATAGAAAAGTTGTTTGAAAACTTAGTAACTTTAGCTGAGAATGGTGGATTACTCAAGTAATCTTCAGTATTTTGTTGAAAAAATTAAGGCTATTATTATTGACTTAGAATATATAAATCTAAAAATCCTAAATTCAGAAACTGTTAATCAATTTTCTCCATTCATAATAATCACCTCATAGAGTCACTCTATGTATCTTTTATCATGGACTTATAAAGGAATTATAAATAAGAATCAAATTTATGGATTTATCAACCAAGAATGCTTTAAAATATGCAATTTTAAGCCAAAAGTAGTCCAGGCCTTTTCCTTCTTTTTTGCAAATTGAAAACTTGATAATCAGCATTGAGAGAAATGAGACTTAATCCAGGTCCTATAAGTGCTAATACAGTTTTGTAGAGAATCCTCATGATGTTGAATTTAACCTAATCTTAAATTCTAGTGGTTATATAAAATGATGTACTCACGAGGCAAAGTTACAATGTAAAGGGAAAAAGATGGTAAAATACAGAATCGCTAAATTTCTAACGTATCCTAAACTATCAAAGTTAGATGAGCTCAAAACATTTACCTATGAATTTCTGGTAATAAGCTTAAAAGTATACTGTCAGACTAAAGATTTAGGTACTCTGGCAAGAAATACATTACTATGAAGCTTTATAACTAGGATAGACAAAGAATGACCCCAAGGACTTTTGAATTGAAAGAGTTGGACAGAATTTAGTGTTTTTCAACAATTCTAGTAATATGAATAAATGTTCAGATTTTTCCCTTATTAAAACTTAAATCAAAGTTTTTCTCCACAAAAAGGATATTAAATTGATGGGATATATTTTATTGAAAAACAGCACTTTAAAATCTAGAAACACAACCAATCTTAATTACAGCTTTGGTCACTTTTGTGCCCAGTGAGACTAACGGCAATAATACTGTAAGATCTTGCCATCGAGATTCTTTTTTAAATGTTGACATTTTATTAAATTTTAAATTGGGTGTATCTTGCCATCTCATTCAAGCACACAAATCAAGTGAGAAATTTTAAAAGTGGACACGAATAAAGGTATGACTGGGACAAGCATCATCAGGCATGTGTGTTATCCTAACTGTGGACTGAAGCCCAGAACCAACTGCATAAAATAAAACAAACCACAATCCAAAAATGTCAACAAAACCAGTCGGTAAAAACTAAAATAATACCAGCCTCTATTTCACTTCCCACAGTAATTTCACTGTTCATTCAAATTCAGCTTTGCAAACAATTCTAAGTAATTAAAGAATATTCTTGCTCAAGATGATTATGCTCAGTAAGATCAATAATCATACAACTAATGAAACCTAAGTTGAAGTGTATACTGTCTAAGGTTCAAATTTTCAAAGTGAATGTTAGACAACTGTTTGTACTCTAGGCTAAAAAAAAAAAAGTAGAAGAAGCTATATAAATACTGGTGAGGTGGATTTCTGTTACTTTTATACATTTTAGAACATATTATCAAATAACTGAAATAAAATTAATATATTTATCCCAAAATCTGTTTTTTAAAAGTCTTCAAAAAGATTTTTTTAAAAAATACAAAGTATTTCCAAATAATGAATTTTGGCCTAAAAAAAGTATGAAGGTATTTTCTTTCTGTAGCATTTTAAGTTTCTCATGTTTCAGATTTTAAAATCCATTTAATTAAATATTAATCTCAATTCCTCAAAGACTGATGTAAAATGAGTTTTAAAAATTATTGTTATTTGGGTAATATTTGACATTACTTGAAAAAGTATATTATCCACAACAGAAATATAAATTATTCACTGACGTAATAAAATGTTTATAAATCAAATTAAGTCTCATTTAATCCTAAAAGTTTCAAGTCATAAACATGTACAACCTTTGCAAAGAAGAAATAATTCAAGGGCCAGAAGATTCAACTGAGAGAAATTTATGTGAAAAAAAGTAACTTAGATTCAAAAATCCTATGCTGACTTTTTAGAGCATACAAATTCTTGCTGGTCACAAATAGCAATAAAATTTCTATACATTGAAGAACTGTCCCAAGACACTTGGTGATAAAATGAAAACAGAGTAAACAGGAATACTGATGTCAATTGCCAACTGATTCCTTCACAAACCCTGTTTTCACAACAGCAACCCCTTATGCTTAGGGGAATTAAAAGTTGCTGAACTCAACAATCCCTTCAGTTAAACAAACAGACCCCTCATAGAGCTGTCCAACGCTGCCCAAACTATCCATCCTTTAGTCGAATCAGTCAGTTTCATGAATTGTAGGATTTATCTTCAAGTCCAGTGCTGACTCAGAGGGTAGCTTGTTCCCTAGAGAAAACAACCAACAAAAATCAGAACAGCTACTGCTCATAAGCTCTTTCAACACCCAAGTGGAAAGGACAAACTTATTGGGTCCAAAAAAACAATTCAACTTCCTTTCAACTACAGAAGTAGCCAATAAACCAAAGGCATTTATTTATATGCCACAGGCGTTCTTAAAGCTTTCAGTCTGTTACAGCAAGAATGTTAAATAGCCAACTAATTTTACAAGAAAAGCCATCATACAATCCATCATTCCTCACTGAGGAAGACATATACAGGGAATATAAATGGCAAGTTTAAAGCCAAAGCTGGTTTTTGCTTTATTTTATCTTTGAAAAGCTGCTTTTTAGTGTGTGCTGGGGTAGGGGAAATTAAATGTCTCCACTCAGAAGCAGTGGACATGTCTATAGGAGCTGTGTTTTATGTCATACAAAATAAGCTAGTGAAATGTTACATAATTTTTTAAGTGCAAGGTTCTCGTTCAATAGTTAAGAGAAAATACTCAAATTTGAAAGAGAAAAAGAATGACACTGTATTGTTGCAGCTCTCAAACAATGACCTGCTTTCCTTCACATGTCTTTGGGGGAATAAAAGAACAGGCACTGCCTTTGAGCTTCAAGAGACACCACAGCAATGGAAAGATTTCATTTCACAAGACAGTGGGGTCTTGTCTACAATGATATGGGAGGTGGGAAAAAAAGTAAGACTAGGGGAACCAAAGCACTCAAGGTAATTTCAAAAAACTGAATGTCATTTTGTCCTTTCACTAAAACGTTTTCATACATTATTCAAAACAGTCCAGGAATCCTAAGATGACCAATGCAACTTTTCATTAAAAAATTATCAATGCTGTTAATTAATCAAGTGTGAAAATACAATCCAATCAGAAATTTCCTTCTTATTTTTAGGCAGCATTATGAAAAATTCTCCATTTTCAGTCATAAAATTGCCTTGGAGCTCAGCGTTGTGGAGAACAATATAGCAATAACATCCACTATCTTGAAAACTGTACTTGTTTGATTATAGGCATCTGACATTTTCATAATTAATAGTTCCTTTATAAAGATGCCTCATTTTCCTAGGTTTCTCAGCTTGGGTTCCAGAAGTAAGCACTGATGAACTAAGACACCTACTTTATGAAAGGAATAGCACCTATTATGTACTATCTTTGGGATAATGGCAAATAGTCATGGAATTTTCTGTGTTTTGTGGTTCAAATGAAAAATCTCTACCCAGTTTCCTTAAATTGTGTACCGGTAAATTCCATCCTACAGAGAAGCCTTCTTTGCCAGTAGTTTAAAAACATTAATTAGTGCTCTAGAAATGCTTCAGGATTACGCCAAATGCTTGATTTGATAATAACTATTTTTCTGTATTTACTAAATCACCAAACACAAACCAGTATGCATTTTTTTGTTAATGCCAACATACTTAATCTGTGTTATTTTCATTCAGCCCTCAAAAAACTTCAGTAACCACTGCACATATTAATGATTTTTTTTGGAAGAAAGTGAATCTGCAATAATCTTTATTTACATGCACAAGTACTCAGAACTGAATAAATGCACAACTTATCAATGTGAAACATGATTTTCATTATGATTAACAAAATATAGAACAAGAGACTAAGAAATATAAGACTAATTTTTATCTTTCACCTACCAATTTCAAGCTATTGTACTGAACAAAATACCTAACATTTAGCCTCCGTATTTTCACTGAATACCTTCTTGAGCTAACGTAACAGACTTGTACTTATAAATGCCAGTTTGTCTGTATTATATGATTAGATGTGGGGACTATATCTAGACTTTGTGAATTCTGCTATTTAAAAAAAAAAAAAAAAAGGTTGCAAACCACAGTTCCAAGATCTAATTAAGCTTTGGTGCTCCTGCTCACAGGTTCTCCAGAGGTAGAAGTAATAATTAAGTCTAAACGCTCCATTGCCTATTTTTGCTTTATAAGGATGTTCAAATCCATCTTTCCAGTTTTTCCTCCCACTAGTCTCTTCTCTCCTCATTGTGAAAAACCCAAATACAATGCGTGTGTCAAACACCAGAAGGCTAATGGCAAACAAAACTAAGAATTATGTGAAATAAAACTAAGAAACATGAATTAAGAAATACATGAAAACTCTATGCTCCATTTTCTATGAATTTTGTCTAAGTCCCAGCAGTGACTTAGAGCACAATGAAACAAAACTGTCCATACGAACTAAATAAAGCAGTTCAAACTATCATACTTAATCATCACCATTTTCTTGTAGGACTGTTACATGCATTGGTACCAAAATATTCTTTGCTATAAAAAATAAACAAAACAGTACCAGCTTATGAATTGCCTTGCCGCATCTCCTCCAAGCAAACTGAGGACCTCTCCACAACCAACATTTACAGATTAATGCCTATTGCAGCAGAAAAAACCTGTGTCCAGTCCATGGCTCAGACCAGGCCTAACTGTGATTTTCTTTACCTAACTCAGATTAAATTACTTTTTAAAAGTAAATTACATTTTTAAAGTTCACTGAGTGAGAATACTGCTCTATTCTACTACACAGTTAAAACCAACAGAAAATAACTAACAAACTCGATGTGCTCTCAACTATGTATTTAAAACATCTGAAGAAATCTTATCAATCTTGAACATTTTCTGCTCTAGAAGTAAGGGGGTATGTATCAGAATCTCTTGTGGTTTTTTTTTTTAAATACAGATAAAGGCCAACATTTAAAATCTGATGTTTCTAATCCAGTAAGTCTTTAAGGCGACAGGGAAATGTGTATTTCCAAAGCACCCTAAGTGATTCTGATCTTTACCTACATATGAAGGCGTCCTGGAAAGACTTCATGAAGTCTAGTACTGAGTCAGGTTCTTGAAAAAAGGATTATCTGGGCTTGATTTCACACAGTCCACATTCTACCATAAAGTCCATTAAAAGGTTTAAGATTTTTCAATTTTAATATTTCCTGTGGGTCTCCATGCATGACTATAATAAGGAATACAATGATAAAAATACTTCCAGAAGCAATTAAATTTAGTGACAAATATGAATAAAATAACTTATAAACAAAATCTAAAACAGTAGTATATATTTAAAACACTATAAAAGCATGGGACTGAAGGATGTTAACAAACACTAACAAAGTAGAAAAATGCTGAAGAAAAAGACATTTGACCTCAATCCATGAAAACTAGGTAAGCAGTCAAGAAAGAGGAGTTTCCCATGCAGAGCAAGGCCCAAGCACAGACACAGAGATGCGGAAAAGCCTAACCATGTTCAAACACATAGTCTTGAAAAACAGGATATATATTCTGTAATACAATGGATCTGACATAAAGTAAAATTGAAGGAACTAAGCTTATTTATTCAGAAAAGAAATATGGTATTATTTAAAAGTATGGGATATTCTCCAGGGCCATATTCCAAGGCCTACAGAAACCTATAACTTAATGCCTTTTCTATCTGAACTAAGCACTTAACATGCAACTATGCTTCAAACTTTTGCAGTTTTAGGTACAACAGCAAAAGCAGCATGAATTGCTTTTCTCTGTGCAATTTCAAAATAGAAGATCTTTTTAAATGATAGATTTTAGCAGCCTCTGCATATGATTAATATGCATTAAGTTGAAAACGGTAACCTTTTTACTTTAAAAAGTATTTTACACCTTTTCTTTAGCATTATCTTAGTTCCCAGGCTCATGAACCTTGTACTTTGGGGCCATCATTAAGTAAATTAAGAATTACTGAAACACTACAATGCGCAGGCTGTCGATTTGATTATCATGATGGCTTCGAACAAGCAGGTAATGCAAAAGAGTAAAATGCGGGGACAAAGGGGTGATTCATGTCCTTTAGAAGAGTGCAGGGTGGAGGGAGATTTCATACCATTCAGACAGAGTTCAACTTAAAATCTAGGAATACTCCTAGAATTTTCCATTTAATATTTTCAGACTGCAGCTGACTATACATAAACTAGAGAAAGGCAAACTTCAGATAAGGGAAACTACTGCCAATTTTTTCTATTATTATATTTTTTAAAAAAATATTTTCTAAGCATCTCAACATGGATCCTGTCACAAGGGAGGTTATATACCAATGGACGTAAATAGGACTTTCAATTTAAATAAAACTTCATATTGCAGTAAGTTTTAAAACAGAAATAAACAGGTTAACACAATAAAAAATAATGGGAAATTTCCTTTACATTGGTCTAAGGCTTTCTTTTGTGACAGTCTAGCTGAGAACTAGAACAGAAAGCAAGTCAGCATGGTGGCACACATCTGCCATCCCAGCATACGGGAGGCTGAGGCTTCGAAGAGGGTCTTGTTTGACAAGCTACACAGAAAGGCTCTGCCTCAAAAAGCAGAGGGAGGGAGGTGGGGGAAGAGACAGAGACAGAGACAAGAGAGGTAAGAGAAAGAGAAACAGAATCAGAACCAGTCACTGCATGAGAAAAACAAGTGGAACCCACACACAAAGAACATGCGTCGAGAACCTGCACATTCCAGGGAGGCCATAACTAAGTTCCCAGGAAAGAGTGAGTGGTAAGGTTAGAGAGGTCAGGGTGAAATACAGAGTATGACAGCAAGGGGCTTCGGTTTTATTCTAATAGCGACTAGAAAACCAAGATGAGATTTAAGACTACTTTTGTAATTAGATGGAAAAGGAACTGGAGGAGTAGAATAGCTCAGCCACATGAATAGTATACAAAAGAAGCTGACGGCTTGGTCTAAGATGACACAGTAAAAACAGAAGTAAATGCTTTAGCAATATAACAGAAAGGCCAGATTGACAGACTAGACAGGGAAAGTAAAGGGAAAAAAACAAATAAATGTTAAGTTTCTTACTTAAGCATTTTTCAGAGAATGATGATTGGTTCACACAACTTCATGAAACCTCAAACAACGTAGAACCTTAACTCAGCAAATACAATGTAGAGGAAAAATTAATGAAGTCTAAACTAAGGCACCATGGGGAAAACAGGACATCTTCTAAGTCAACTATGAGATTTTCATGTAATTGGATGAAGAGGGAACTAGAACTGAGTAAATGACTTCACTAATTTGGAATCTTGTCACATAAAGAAATCATATATTCATGTGCACATAACAAGAGCTCCAAAACAATCATATTCAAGTTCCCCAAAAATGAAAACTTTTAAGACAATACATCAATGTTTTCTTGTAAGTATAAGCATGCAGAGCAGAAGTATCTGGAGTGGCAGAGAGCCCTATTCCCTGTCACTGCAGAAAGACTAATGATTCTCCATTGTCACACCTCCTTGCAACACTGGTTTTTAACTAGAATTGGACATCAAAATTCCCAAAAAAGACTTACTAAAATAGATGTGTAGAGCTGGATGGAGAGAAAAAGAAAGGATGTAGGTAAGAAATTGGACTGGTAAATTTAGGGTGGGAACCAGTTAAGAATGCACATACTTAAATACAACCTGGGAAAGGCAGATGTGCAAACTCATTACCATTAAAATTACTGGGGACTGAAACTGAGAGTACTATGTTATATCCATCACTCCCCTCTTTTTTTTTTTTAATTTTGAGAAGCTAGACTCAAACTTGCAGCATTGCAATCTTCCTGCTTCAACCTCCCTAGTAGTTGGGATTATAGAGGGTGTACCACTATGCCTGGGTAAGCCAACATTATTTTTATAAAAACTTAATTATTAGCCGTTTCTAATATTAATGATCCAAGTCATAAGGTAAATAGAATCAGAAGTATTTCATGAATGTAAGTAAACTTAAGCAACAAAACTTGTCTTACTATAACTGGTCTGGGGTGTGACTCAATGATAGAGCCCTTTGCGTTAACAGTGATAGGCCTTATCCACACCACAAAACTCAAGTAGCAAAACAAAAGGTTTACATAATTATGCTTCAAATAGATTTTTGGGGGGGAGCGGGTGTCATGTTCCCTACTGATTTTACATATATTATGATAAAATTAAGTGTAGGCAGCTATTTAAAAGCTCCTCCAAGCAATTCATGCATGGATAATGCAACTTCCTGTAATTACAGGTACGTAGTTAAAACTGTAGGAGTCATGTATGAGACACAAAAACCGCTTAATAAAAATTTTTTAAGGAGTCATGAATGAGAAATAGAAATCTTAATAAAATTTTCTTAAATATCTCTGATATTTAATTTGTTGTTTGTTTTGTTTTGAGGCAGGTTTTCACTATGCAGTTCAGGTTGGCCTTGAACTCACTTTGTAGCCCAGGCTGGCTTTGAACTTACTGCAATCCTCCTGCCTCAGCCTCCCAAGTGCTGGAATTACAGGTATATGCCATCATGCCAGTCTCCAATATTTAAAAAGTTGGAAGATGTACTGGTATTTTGCTGCGTCAATTTATTTAATGTGAGAAACCAAAAATTTCCATTGAAACAAATTATTTTTCATGCAATAATGTTTTTACATTGGAACTATACTCTTTTTATAAAAATAGAGAAAACTCAGAACTCTCACATTTAAGAGATTAAGGTAGATTTCTAAAAAAGACTTCCAACCTGATGTTTGCCAGTGAAACTAAGAAAGTCTATTTCAACTTTACTCTGATTTTATGACATGGTGAAGGAACTCTAATATTCAAGGAATAGATAAAATATTCAAAATACAAAACTGATCTACAATATTAAAAAATTCGTATTTTTCCTCCAAAGACAAGAAGTTACAATTCCAAGAATATGAACATCGTAATTTATAAAATACTAGGAAGTAATACACTTGAGCAAACACAAAAATCTCTTTTACAGAAAAGATCAAAACATACTACCAAGCCAGGTAGTGGCACACATCAGAAATCCCAGCTATTAGAGAATTTCAGGAACTTCATTTTGACTGAACACCTATTTCTGACAGAAGGCAAGTGGACTATCTGGGTATGAGAAACTCTGTGTTAAGAAAATGATGCAGCACTCAAAAGCTTCCTCACAAAATGCATGTAGCCTTCGTGATTCGAAGTCTAGCACACACTCTGCAGTAACATTTGATGGGGACCACAGGCTGCACAACTGTTCTCCTCTGCATGGCCTGGCACAGAGATCCTTAACCTAATCTCACCCATGACTCTCCCAAACGAGATGTCATTAATTAAAAACAATCACTAAAATACAACTCATATAAAAAAAGTATTTAAAGTCAGTCCTGTTAGGGTTTCAGTCTTGACTTTGGAATGTTACCCATCAGCTTGTAGAAAGGTAACTTACTTAGCTGGCTATCATACTTGAAGAAACAGCAAAGTGACCTATCTGCCTCCAAACTTGGTGAAATGTCCTGAAATGATGCGATCTTTCCTGGTCTCTTCAGTGGTGGCAACCTTTCAAATCATAACACTGACATTATTTAAACAAAAAATCAAAGCAAATAGGGTAAAGAGAAAGATTAACTACTAAATTACCTTTTGGGGATCAAAAAAACTACTTCTCTGTTCAAGCAAAAGTGAGCGATTAACAGTAAATGGGGCCCCTCATTCATAGTGATAAATTATGCTGTTTTGTTTATTAAAAAAAAAAAACATATTCTCAAATGTCTGATTATGAAGGTTAATTATAAATATTCACAAAAGGTAATATAAGGTTAATATAAACAATAAAAATATTATTTTGGATTCTAATGAGTAAGATTGTACCAAATTGAAAACAAAAATTAAAAGTTTACTTCAAGAAAATACTTGATTAAATCAGCAAACACTTCCTAACATTAAAAACAATGTAGTCAATTTTTAAGGTATTTTTCTTTTTTGTAACACATTTTAAACATATTTATTAGCTGTAACACATAAGTACAATATATGTGATAATTAGCTCCAAACTTGATGGTTTAGTCACACTTCTTATGCTATTGATTTTTCAGGTAATCTGAAAGTTTTATTTGACAACGTGATATAATAATTAATTTACATTATTTTTGGTCCATTAACATTACCAAAGTAGAAGAAATCCCTGTTGCCCAGTTTTATTCAATTTGTATTTGTGATCTTGATTGAGCTTCAGTAACCCCTGTAACAATGAATTCAATAACCAGTTATTCAGAATAGACATAAACCAGAAATGAAGCAAAACTACAAAACTAGTCTCAGATGAAAGACAACTTAAAGGCCATATACCTTATTCACAATGCTGCAATTAATGTCCTGATTCAAAGGTTTTTTTCTCATTTTAAAAGAAAAAATTGTATTTAAAATGTATTTGTGTTCTTAGCCCTCATTAGATTCAGACAAAGAGGACAGGCTTTCAGAGCAAAGTGGAAAATCAGAAACAAATAGCAGTATCACCTTTGGCTCATGGAGACTTAGAAACTCTGGGGAATGGGACCAGCAAGTGCTGGGTTTCACAAGCTTCTAGTTGACTAAGATGGAGAAACACTGCACCAAAGGTAAAAATACTAGCAGCACAAGAAAGTCATTAGTGAAAAGTCAGGAAGAACTCAAAAAGGGTTCAAATAAGCTTCCCTGAAAATGGCTGCTCAAGGTACTATTTTATCAGATTGAGAGGCAAGAGAAAAACCTTACCTTCAAGGAATTACAATCTAATATACTGGAGCAGAAGGCCAATGAAAAGGATAAAGAATCTTAGCATTTATGTAACATTCAAAGAAACTTCTCCAGAAATTCTTCTACCTAAAAAGTATCAACTGTACTCTGATTAAATACAATTATCAAGGCATGTATTACTGAGCATGAATCAATAAAAAAGACTTAAGTATTTTGAAGACAGAACTATGAATTTTGGCAATCATCCTGTGTGAATACTGGGGAAGACATAACATTACAACAATTAAAACTATAAACTCCTGATATCCAAAAAGAATCCAAGTACACTGTTAAAGATGTATTTTGCTAGCTGAATTAGTTACAGTAGCTGCTTTGGTAAGGTTTTAAAATTAGATACAGAAGAATGAGAATAGGTTTCAAAAAAGAAAGTAGATACAAAAGAGATAAACAAAATAATGCTTTAAAATGTATATTCATGAGATTACTGGGATCGACTGTCACCATTCTGCATCTATACAAGACTGAGAAATATAGCCTAGCTCCTTAAAACAATGAAGTCCAGAGTCTGAAGAAACTTCATGGGAGAAACTTCAGGCAAGATCCAGCTTGGTTCACTCCTGCTCCTCCATGCTTTCCCTCTTCCTGCTGATTGCAGAGACGCTGAGCAGCCACTGGACCTGTGTCCCTAACAGGTGATATGGAGAAGAGCATGCTAACCAACCTTATCTGCTGTTACAAAACCAAGAAGTGAATTTTTGTCATGTTTAGCAATTATATTTGGGATATCTTTGTTTCAAGAGTTTAACCTATCACTACTTCACAAATAGCAGGCAGTGAGATTATGGCCCCATAGTATCCATAGCTTAGAAGGCAGTTGGTAACCAAAAATACACTAACATTCTATTGATCTGTAATGTTTTCTCACAGGTACATTACCCCTACCCTTCAAAGTACTATTAGTTACAATTTTAGGAAAACATCACTAAAATCTTTTTATAATCCATCTAAAATATGGAAAACCATTTATGAAATTATAAAAAACTTAAGATACATCAGGAAGAGCTTCATGGCTAGAAACCCAGAACTAGACATTACGTAAATGTTCAGACTACATTAGGGGTTCCGCTAACATTTGTGACTAGGTTTGTATTCTTGTGAGCAACAAAGGGTTTAAAAAGGGCTACATCAGTAATTCTTCTTTCAACTAAGCCCTTCCCACCCAGCCCCCTCTACAATCTGGAAGACAAAAAGGATAGCTTTCACCGTTAAGTTAAGAATCAAGGGATAAGAAACACAAGTTAAGAAACAAAAAGACTGTTTGCATTTCTACAGAATTAATATGCTCCTGACTGTAAAGTATCACAAACAGTGAACTTATTCACTGAATACTCTCTGTAATGAGTAACTACAATCCACTATGCCGGAGTGAGTTAAAGGATCAGAGAAGAAATGGTCTGCGGAGCTCACTACCTATTTGCCTGAAAGTGGGAAAGCAAAAAACAAAAAAAGACTAAGAATCATCAATGTTCTTAGGTTTTAATTTCATGCTCTTCTCTGCCTTTCAGTTCATTCAGAATACTGTAACACAACAACAATTCACCCAGACTCTCTTCACCTCTACTTATGAAACACAGATGAGTATGTTGGGATTTTCTGCTCATACAAACTAAATCAAGGAAGTCCACCCATAAGCCATTTAAAATCCTTTTTTAAGTCTAACACAAACATCATATACAATCTCTTTCTTCTGTCTCTTATCACTCTCTTCACTCTTGTCCATGTGCTAGCCTATATCCACAAATAGACCCACATGTCACAAAGAAATTTTAAATTTGATACACTTTAAAAATCATGTTATCTTTAGCCAGATTGACAGTGAGAAAAAAAAAATCATGTTATCTTCTTCTTATAGAAATAAAGACTCTAAAACCCAAAAACCAAGTGATACATAGAAAACCAGTGACTTTCGAATAATTGATACCGTGTTCTAAAAACCTTTGAGTTTGAATCAAATGGAAGCAGTCAAAAAAGCCACAGGAGACTGGACTGTGCGGCAGCTGCAGGTCACTGAGCCCGTGGAAGGAAAACCTAGGCACACCCATTAAGTCCCTGCCTCCTACTTAGGGAGAGGACAGCAGGGACTGTGATTTAAACAGGGAGCCCACAAGCGGAATTCTCAAGCCAAGCAGGACAAGTCAGCCAGGGATTTCCCACAACAGAATCTGGCCCCTGGGAGCTACTGAAGCCTTACCTGACAGGTCTCCAGGCCAGCTGCAGCAGCCATATCATCCCCTCTGTACCACAAACGTCTCGCCTCAGTTTCCTAAAATTCCTGACTGGGACAGGAACAGCCAGCTAGGCTTCTCAGTCTGCTTACCGTCCTAGCGCTCTACCTAGCAGCCTTCTCTGGGACGTCACGGTCTAATCTCGGACAAGCAAACCCAAAGCAGCCCTTTCTAGGGTGAGCTTAACAGTACAGGGCAATGAAAAGCTCTTCTTCACAAAAACCTGGGGATTCCTGATACTAGAGGAAAAATAATTAATTTTTCAAGTTTATTTTTTAATGTGGAAAATATTCCTCAAACTAGAGAACCTTCAAAGTTTGAATGATTCTGCTGAATACATCTGAAAAACAAAGTAGTTAAAAAAAATGGAAACACGAAATGTAATTTAAAAATAATACAAATGCTTTAAAACAGATTTTAAGAATGCTTTGGTACCATAAAACACACAATGACACGAGATTTGATGCTCATTAACTTCTAACAGGACTGTTTTACTTCCTATTTAGCTATTATTCATTCACATACTTGAACATTTGCAGTTTTTAAACATTCTTCAAAGATGTTTATTGAATTATTAAAATTCACTGTACTTATTAAATATCCACCAATTTAAAAATTATCTTCCAAGATAAAAATGAAGCTATATATCTATATCTATATCTATATCTATCTATCTATCTATATATATATATATATATATATATATATATATATAAAAATGAGTAAGCACCACTCACGCCTAGATTTGTGGAGATGAGAAATGGCATGTTCCCTTCTTGAGGAATTTATAATATACCTTAGAATCCAGATTAATATCATAAGCAAATGTAAGAATATTTTTTTTTTTGGTCTTTTTTTTTCGTTTTTATCGGTACCAGGGATCAAACTCACGACTGCAAGGCAGGCGCTTATGCCGCTGAGCTAAATCCCCAGCCCCAGTAAGAATATATTTATGCTAAACTATCTCTAGTAATAGTACAAAAATAGTACAAAAAAACTTGGAGAAATCAGTTCATATTAAAATATCAAAGTAAGTTTTGAGTAGAATTATCCCACAGAATCCATTTAAAGGTAGACTCTTCAAAAATAATTATAAGGAAAATATCCTTAGAATTGTGTTTTCTGGGTGTGGTGGTGCATGCCTGGAATCCCAGAACTCAGGAAGGTGAGAAAGAAGGATCACTGAGAGTTCAAAGCCAGCCCAGATGATACAGTGAGTTCAAAGCCAGCCTGAACTACACAGTGAGACCCTGTCTGAAAAAAACAAAACAAAACAAACAGTATCATATCCTGTTAAACATGGTGATAATGAAGATCATATATTTTTAATAATTATACCACTTAATAAACCCAAAACATTTAAATGACAGCTTATATGGTTTTGGTGCCTATGGTGACTTAGTACAGAGCCTAAGACATGTACCAGAACTGTAAGTATGAACTTAAGTATGCAAAATTACATATTCACTCTATAATAATTTACCTGCCTAATGGTACAATCCTGACCTGGGTATCAGAGTAATAATACAGCTAAGTAGCTATATCTATGGGCTTCATTTAATCCACAATAGTATTCCAGTCCTTATCGTGTATAAAAGTTCATTATTTTTTGCCTATGATATTAATTTTAATATTTTCCCCAGTTTGCCTTATTCTCTCCTCTTTCACTCTTACAAATCTTATGAACACACATAAATACAAAACGAGTCTATAGAAAAAGGGCTTTCACATCTAAAATATTTTGGTATATTCCTTTGAACAAAAATAACTAATATTCGTAATAGAAGACAATAAAAATTTTAGGTCAGCGTAACACAGAATTTTCATTTTCATTCAAACAGGATCTACACTGGGCTGCCTTGGTTAGCTAATGAACTATTGCAAATGACTAAAAAAAGGATAGATCACAATTTATGAGGAATGCCACTTCAGACTAGCACTATAAACCTCAAGAGTGTCCCCCCTAGATCAGTAACATGTGAGTACTGTCTAAACCAACTACTATACTATTTTGATAGATTAAAACTCCATTTCCTTATCTAATATGAATGCCATACACATAATGTATCACAGATTTTTATTGTTTTTAGCACAAAACTTTACAATTGAAGATCTTCTTACCCAAATCCTTCAACACTACCATACTAAAGAACTACTTTTAATGTCTACATTTGCAAAGTGTTTTAATGTTCCTGAACAAGAATGGCAAATATTTCTCCCTTTTCTTTCCCTTCCTTTCTCTCCTAGTCCTTCCCTTTGCCCAAGATAAAAATTAAAGGGACAATATTGACCAATTTTACCTATCAACTGAGCACCATCACCCTCAGGACAACAGAATAATTATTCAGTACCTCAATAAACCTAACCTAACAATAAAAATATTTTCTTTATTTTTTTTCCCCCCTCAAAAATCTATAGGCTAGGGATGTGGCTCAGTGGTATAGCATCTGTTTAGCACGCACAAAGGCCTGGGTTCAATCTCCAGTACAGCAAAAATAACAAACCTCTATAATCAATCATAAAAAAAATATTATTCTTGGGGCCAGGGATTTAGCTCAGTGGCATAAGCACCTGCCTGGCAAGTATAAGGTTGTGAGTTCGATCTCCGATACCACAAAAAAAAAAAAAAATTCTTAATGCTACAGTTAGTACATAATTATTCTTCTTTCCAAGTCAATCACAGGACATCTGCTATAATGTATGATTAAAATATATCAAGTGATCAAAAACATGCACTATTCTCATCTTGAAAAATCAAATATTTGAAAATGTGTAAGTCACTATGGTTCTTTTTCTCATTTTTACATTAGTGGTAACATTTTAAAAGTAAAAAAGCAAAACAACACATCAATAATTTGTTTTTTTCCTTCTCAGTCACACAATTCACCAGAGCAAGAGGTGCTCAGCTACTGAGTCAAAGCTGTGTATGAAGCCACCAGACGATGTATCACAGCACTAACCAGAAATTTATGTTGGATCTGTTGCTGCCTCTCTTATTATTTTTAAATATACTGTGGTACCACCAATTTGGAAGTAAAAAGGAGCTAAAATAGAGTAACAGAGTAGACTAAGACTTTATTTACAAAGTCTATCCACAAATCAGAGACCTTAGGAAAAATTCTAATGAAATGGAATGATCAGTAATTAGTTTCCATGATAAAATTATTGTGGCACAAAGGATAAAAGTATAAACTATTATTTCACATGCTTAGCATATATGGTAATAAAAATGCTGACCAGAAAAAATGTGTATTTACCAATAAAAATTGTCCAATAATTGTAGGGTTTCTCAAAGACAATGAACCCCAACTGCAGAATGATGCCTTAATTATTCTTACAACTATTTAGGAATGTAGCTATTGTTCAGATTGGATATACAGAAAAAAACTAAGTTCTGAGATTCTGAATTTCTTAAATTAAGAGAAAATAAAATCACTATGTGCATAATTTAATAGAAACATTATATAATTTTTATGTCTTATGAATCAAATTAGCTATTAATAAATTCAAAGTTTTTCTATAGTATTTTACTTACTTTGAAATTTATGAAAATAACATGGTTTGTATTTTTTAAGTGATCAAAACATTTTTTAAAAAAGAAATTGCAATTCACTCAGAGTCTCGTTATGCCAGGTATTAACTCTGTTTTTTATAATTTGTGGAAACCTAAAATGTTAATTAGGTGTTCAATTTTGCTGAAATGTTTTTATTAGAATACATATTTTTAGATATAGATTTATATTTTTTTCCACATATAAAGAAAATAACAGTTTACATAGTGCCTAAGAATTTGTTTGCTTTTTTTAAAAAAAATAGTAAACTGACATCTTTCAAAGGCAACAGTTCAGAGGACAATCAAAAGTAAAAGTAAAAGTTTATAAGTGCAAATTATTAATCAATTACACCTAGAGTAGACAAGAAGTATTAAAGAAACACCACAATCTTATATAACCTGAAGTATAAATGTCACAAACTTTTTTCAGGCCTTGAAAAATATAACATTTGTAAGTAAGAAATGATGGGAAATGTTGAAGGAGTAAAGTGATTTTCTGAAACAAAAGTAGACTTAATTTTTTTCTCTTTGTTCATCTTCAGAGTGTTAAGTCATTAACTGAAAGGGGAAAATATGAAGAAATAATAAAGTCATTCTAGTGCTTTTAGAAAAATTTTAGCTTAGCTGATTATGAGTATTTTTGAAATGATAGTCATAAAGTATTTAAGAGTATACTTAATATGCTACACTGATCTATTTCTAAAGGTTCCAGACAGTGATTATGTTCACCAAAAATAGGAAGTATAATGACAGTTTTAAGGCTAGGATTCTCCAGCAAAGTAAACAGATTCTCAGCTAATTGTTTAAAAATTAACTTATTTCACCCCACATTTAAATTGTGATGCCAATTAGGGCCCCTGGGACACCCTACAAACAAGTTAATACTTACTGAGAGTTTAAAAAATAGTACAAATATTTACTGGAAAATTTTAAATGTTCTTAAAATCTAACATTTCCTTTAATATTTCTATTTCCTCATTATTTAAAAAGAATTTGGGTTTGAGAGGCTGAGGGTATATTTCAGCAGTAGTATACACATTTAGAACATGGCTTTCAAAGCTGGTAATGCATGTTTTTAAAATGGCAATCCTAAAACAGACTAATCAAATATATGAATAAAATATTTACTTCTGATACAAGGTACGTACTTAAGAAAGGCAATGGTCTGTAATTAACACTTATATCCCAGTAATTTAGATGCTTTATAAATATACAATGGTAATAAAACTACTCAGAAGTCTGAACAATGTCTCTTAGAAATTTCAGGTATATGGCTGACCTGCAGTTACCTCTGTACACGAGGTGAACACACTCAATGGGTGGAATATCACAGCAGTGTACCTTGGGACTTCCAGGCCACTAAGAATACTGAATTCTGACACTGCTCTCTAAGGAAGATGGGAAACTACAAGTTTAACTGAAGCTGAAAAGAATCATGATAGAAGAAATGGCAAGGGGACAAAGGGGAAGAGGTGTGTTAAGAGGAGAGAGGTCATAGTAAGGACAGTAAGAGAGAACAGAAGGGAAAGGAAGCACTGATGAAGTGCTTGGCAACAAAAGCTGTGGCACGCAAGTGCTAAAACAGATTCTCTGCCCCATAGTCTTTTTTATTTTCACTCATTCTTCTTGACTTGGCATCAGTATTAAAATCTTACTAGATTAAGCCCTGACAGCAGGGACAATTCTAGGATGATTTTATCTTTTAGTTTTATTTTAGGGTATGCATATTTCATTTCTGCTTTTGGTTTGCCCAAGACCAAGTAACAACTTTCCAGTACAGGGTCTAAAAATATAATCTATGTGTAGCTCAAACATTTTACAGAATAACTGCCTGATTAATACTTTTATGAATTCAGTATGATTATGCCTACCTTATTTCCCAAACAAGACACATAACAATGGAGACAGGTGATGTTAATTATATAAGATATTTTTAATAGGTCTGTATTAACAATGTCTGTTACAGTGTAGATACAAATTTTGCCTGAGTCATTAAGATAAAAAGAGAAGACTTTAACAACATCTAAGGTCTCTCAAAGAATCACTATGAACTATGCCTCAGAACCTTGACTTTGGTCTTGCCTTTGTCCACATTCTTCTGCAACTACATATATAACTGCAAAAAATGGTTGAAAAGTAGTTTTCCCTACTACAGCAACTCCGATGCAACATATTTCTTTCCTCTATTTATAATACTTCACTCAATTTAAATTATATTTGTAATTTAAAAAATCTGAATGGTACTGTATCTAAAGATGTATTTAGAATGATAGTAATTTTTTAGAAATCAAGAAAAAAAGGAGGGCTCGGAATCATGTATCTACATCAGTATTCCATTTCTGATGCCTTTACAAAAAATTTTGAGAGATAAATAGCATTACTGACTTTAAATAATAAGGAAATATAAACTACAAACAGGTATTTAGAAAGCAAAAAACAGGTATCTTTTAACAAGCATTGTATCCTTTCAATTTATTTTGTGTTTTAAAAGACCCTATATATGATTTCATTCACATTTTAATTATGCTTTAAAATTCTTAACTACATGTTTGGCCTATTGTACCCCAAATTAAAACATAAAACTCAATGTACTCAAAAGTCAATCATTTAAGTACACAATTTTTGTTTTAATAAAGCATGGTGCTGACAAATTTGATGTAAGGAACTCATTGGAAACAGTTACTCAACTTACCTGGCGCTAATCCAGCAGTAGCAGGGCTTCCCATGGATGGGTGAGAGAAAACTTGAGAGAAGGCAGACATATTTGACTGGGACACGTTACTCAGCCTGGAGGTTGATCCTCCTTTAGGAATAAACTCGCTTGCAGTAGGATTTGGTGTCTATTTAAAAATCAAATATAGTAAGTTAACACACTTTAGGCCCCAAACGACATTGAATCCACCAGTTGTTACTCCTCAGTGCTTTATTTACAGAGTAAAAATTTAATGACAGATTGACAAGTCCTTTAGTTTCCATTCCTTGGCACAGTAAACTGAATTTCTTAAGAGCAATTTGATAATCAAATTTGAGAACTTTAACCTTTCACTGCAGAATTTTAACCTGGTGACGTATAAAATTTGCCTTTATTTTTCCAGCGTGCATCATTACCAAACCAATCTAACAAATTTTCGAGAACTGGGAGGTTGAAACTACCTCAAAACTGAGCAACAAGTTTCAGATTTAATAGTTTGAAACCACTTCTACCAAGATAAAAGTCAAAACAACCTTTTCTCCAAACTGTATCACTTTTTGTTTTGCAAATGCAAACATTTTCCTAATATGATGCAATGATTTTAAGTAACAAAGAAAAGACAAGATAACACTTAAAAACAAGACAAATGTCTGGGAGGAATCAAGATAGAAATTAACCCCAATAACCCCTAAATATAAAAGAGCCACCATTACCTAAGCAGTATCACATGTGATTTGTTACATTTAAAATATTTTAGTTCTACTACAACACACAGAAAAGATTTTCACAGTGGTACTATGATACAACTTATTTTACAATGCAGTGGCATTGTACTTCTAGCTTTAAAACTACAAGACCACTGAGACTATATGTCAAATTCTTAAGTCTGTTTTTGTCCATGTGAATTTCCACAGGAGAAATAAAATTTTAAAATGGACTAACTGCTACACCATCAAAAATAACCTCCATGGTCTCCTTATTTGAGAATGACATTTTAAGTTGCCACATCAAATAGAGTTCAATACACTAGATTTGGAAGCTATCAGGTCAATAGGCTAATCTATTTGAAAACTCTACAAAAAATATTATTATCAGTTATAAGCCAACTAAACTACTTCCACCAAGTTAAACAGTAGTAAAATATAGAAGAAATATTTAATCTGCGCTTAATTAAAACACCCTGAAAATACAGGATGAAGCTCTCTTAGTGCCACATCCAATACATAAGATTCCAAACAGGAGAAATCAAGCTTGAACCAAAATATATTTTTCAAAACAGAAAAAGAATTCCTTTGTATCAGATAGATGTATTTTTAAAAGATCTTTCCAATTCTAAAGCTTTCAAAAATAATGGCATGCTGTTTTACTAAATAACTAACTAATTTCCGGCAGGGAAAGGACAAGCCACTGCGTTTTACTGATGTTAGCACTTTCAGCTGTCAAGGAACAACTGGCACAACAAATATACCACAGCTAGTTATGTACCAGTTAACCGTAAAGCTGTCTGGGAAGATGGAAGTCAAGATAAAAACCACTTAGAATCTTGGTATGGTTCCAAAAAGGTCTAAGAGAAATGGGGATTTCAAGGTTACAAAATCACTAGGAAAAAACAAAACTACACCCGAAATCATATGCACATATGACATTTTTAGTATCTTCCTGAGAAATAGGTATTGCCTTTTCAAATATATTCTACAGTTAAGAGCAAACTACCAGACGATCTGATTTTTAAACTGTACTTCCCAAATTACTTTGAAAGTCTCCTTTTGGGGCACGAGGGTTACTGGGGATTGAACCTAAGGCAACAGTGAATATATGGCATATGTCTTATTTGATTTTCTTTTAAGACAAGATTCTAATGTATAAGTTGTTTTTCTAAACTAAAACCTCAGCACTCAATTGAGATGCAGTGTTGGTGCTTTGCAATAAATAAGCAGGTTCTGAGTTGCAGATTGGGGACTCGTCTCTAAACGGTTCACCATCACTGACCAGCACCATCACTGACCAGCGCCTTCAAACTGAGCTACAGCCCAGCTTTTTTTTTTTGAAACAAGGTTTCACTAAATTGCCCAGGCTGGGGCTTGAACTTGTGATCCTTTTTTTTGCCTCAGCTCCCTAAAGTGCTGGGACTGCAGACCTAAACTATTATTGAAATCACCACTTCCTGCCCTGGGTTTGTAGAGCAGTACAGCCCGGTTCCATCCCCAGCACCAATAAATAAATAAATCCTTCCTAACTACCTAGATTTATCTCTGAGATCAAAATTTGTTTTATAAAATATGCATGAGCATTAATGCCTATTCACAATCTTAAATCCCAATTTATATTCATAATCTAGTGCTAAATGCACATTTTTTTTAAGAAAGCATTTATTCAAAATAGATGCTCACTTTGTGAGAACCTGTCGGTAAATATAACTTTAAATTTCTATACACATAAAATTACCCTGCAATTTTGGTGCCATAAAGCCACCGAGTGCTTTTTATGTAGTGTTCTCCAAAATAACACTATTTCACAACATTTGGATACAATCCCTACCTGTAATCTCTGGACACAAACATAAACCAAGACTCTGATCTTCAGTTTAAAAAGTATTATCATTGTTATATCATAAATAAGAAAATACATTTTAACCCAGACATGTCACCCAACCCAACTGAAAACTGGGCTACATACAAACAACCAAAAAAGATGTTTTAGTAATGGAATAAGTTTTTTGATGCAGTGTTAAAATTAGATTAACACGATTTTAAACTTTTGCTGTATTATTTCACATAAACTGTCTTTTTTTCCAGTTAAATTTAGTATTTAACATTCTGGAGACTTCAATAAGATATATACAAATTAAGAGATTAATAGAATTGCAATAAAATTAAAAGGACAGCCATTAAATATTTTAAATTAGGTACAAAGACAGGAAGGAGTTCATATTAAATAGAAATAGAAGCTAATTATACTTCATCACAAAAAAATAGCAAAAACAATCTATGTAAAACAAAACTGTCTCCTGAGACATACTGATACTCCTAAAAATTGTTTTGGTTTTTTTTTTAACCACACAAAAGCATGGAACACCTTGCATGGCATAGTTTCTTCTAATGAGATTCAATGTGTATTACCCTAAACCTAACTTAAGGCTTCATAAACTGACATCATTAACCTTTCTGAGTGACACATGACCTGGTAATTTTTTCTTAGGCGTTTTAGATAGTTAACAAATAAACCACACATTTTAACATGTAAACAAGGAGAAGGCAATCACCCAAATCAATTTAATGAATAAGCCCATCATACTAAGGCACCATAGGCCTCTTCCCCTTTTCCACAATGCCTAACTACTGTTCTGTCCCCAGGGAATCACTGGATGGCTGTCATGACAGATTGAGCTGTGCATTTTAGAATTATATATAAACAAAACAAATTATATATGCATATGTAGTTTTAACTTTTTTCACTGAGTCACAATTCATTCATGTTATTATCTCAACATTTCACTTGTTTTTAACTGTTGATCAGTATTCAACATCACAATTTATTTATCCTCAATGCTCAGATTGTTTTCAGTGTGTGTACATGTGTTTCATTTCTGTTTCTTAAATACCTAGCAGTTAGGGGCTTGGATACTTGCCAAGCGTACATACATGTAATTTTTAAAAGCTGGTAAACTGTTTTTCCAAAGCAATTGCACAATTTTAGTAAGGCCACAGTGCTAAATAAGAGACCAAATCCTCAGAACTTCAGCGTCTTTGTCATTTCGGACATTCTAATAGATGTAGATTTGTCAACCTGTATCTTCTTTGAAGATATGTCTGTTCATATATTTTGAACACTTTTTCTTGAGTTGTTTTCTATCATTGAATTTTGAGCGTTGTTTTAGATAGAAGCTCTTTATCATCACATACATGATTTATAAATATTTGCTTTCTGGCTGATATGTCCTTCCATTCTCTTTCAAGGATCCTAAGTTCTTTTTTATAGGTTGACAGATGATTCTGTGTGTATCTGTTTTAAGAGATACTTACCTAACCAAAGTCACATATATTTTTGCCTATGTTTCTAAGTTTTATGTTTTCATGTTTTACATTAAGCCTATGATCCATTTTGAGTTCGTATTTGTATACAGTATGAGATGCATGTATAAACTTTCTTTTGCAATTAGTCTAGTACTATTTGTGAAAAGGATTATTCTTTTCCCACACAGAATAGATTTTCTGCTTTATTAAAATCAATTGTGTACTAATAAGCTAGTTTCTGGTGGTTCTGATCTGATTCACGGACTTCTCAGTATCAATACCAGTACCACACTGGCTTGATGAGTGGAGCACTGCTGTAAGCCAGGTATAATTCATTACATTTTTTAAGTTGGGCTGGCATACACATCCTTTGTACTTTCATATAAATATAAGAATAAGGTTATTAATTTCTATGCAATCACCTGCCAAGATTTTAACTGGAATTGCACTGACTCTCTCCATCAATTTTGCAAAGACAGGTATTGTAAATTCATTTAAAACGCCATTTGCTTGAGTCCTTAATTTCCCTCAGTAATGTTTCATAGTTGTAAACGTACAGAGTTTTGTGCCTTTCATTAGGCTAATTCTTAAGTATTTGTTTGATGTTACTATAAACAATGTAACTTTAGAAGTTCAACTTCTGACTAGTTCGTATGTACCTGGTTTCTTACAGCTACTATCACTCACTTAGTGGATTAAAATAGAAATTTATCTTCTTATAAACTGGAGGCCACAAATCCAAAAGAAAGAGATGCTGAAGTCCATACTCCCTCCAAAGGACCTGGAGCAGAAGCCTATACTTCTAGCTTGTAGGAGCCACTAAGCATTCTTTGCCATTCCTCGGTCTGCAAACACATGGCTAAAGCCCCATCTTCACATCCTCTGTGTGTATCTCCCTGCCTCACTCTTCTAGGGTTTTTTTGTTTTAAATTAATGATTAGACCCACGGCCTTTCCTCTGAGATACAATCTCAGTCCCACTTTTTCTAATTTTGATACTGAGTCTTACTGAATTGCTAAGCTGTGCAGCATAGGTTTGGACTTGAAAGCTTCCTGTCTCAGCCTTCCAGAGTGTGGGGATTATAGGCAGGTGCCACTACACTGGGCTCTGCTTCACTTTTGTAAGGACAATTATCACTGGATCTAGGCTCATTTAATACATCATGGTGTATGATCTCTTGATTATTAACTGCATTTTTCAAGACCTTTTGCATAAAGTTTATAGGCTCCAGAGATTACAGCATGAACTCATCTTTTTGGAGGCCACTATTTGGAACACTATCCTACAGAAATAAAATTGAGTTGGATATGCCACATACATGATTAAGGCTCCAAAAAAAAAAAAAAAAGACAATCTCACTTACTCCTTTTTCTAATCTGTAAGTCAATTTTTTCCTTCTTCTTCTTCCTTAATGTGCTAATATATACCGGCGCACACTAAACTGAAGCAGTGAAAGCAGATACCCTTATCTTACCTATGATCTTTAAGGGAAAGCATTTTATTTTCTACTGTTAAGAATATGAAGCCAGGCATGGTGGCACACACCTGTAATTCCAGCTTTGGGAGACTGAGGCAAGAGGATCACTGAGTTTAAGGCCAGTCTAAACTACACAGCAAAACCCTGTCTCAAAAGAAAAGGAAAAAGAGAAAAAAAAAAATATATATATCCATGGGTTTTGTGTAGGCGCCCTTTCTTATATTAGGGCTGTTCCTTCATATGCTTAGTTTGCTGAGTTTGTATCAGGAGTGGATTTTGTTCAATGCTTTCTATCAACTGACATAGTCATATTGATTTTGCTTGAGTAATATATTTTCAACTTATTTTTAAAATACTGAACCACTCTTAGACAAGTGCCATTACATGTTAATTTGATAAATCTTCAATTGCTAAGAATTTCAACAACTATGTACAGACAATTAGCAGTGGGCAGTTTTCTGTTGGTGAAAAAGTCCTTGGTTTTGTTATCATAGTGACAGAATAAGCTGGAGAGTATTCCACCCTTTGTAGTTTTGTTTCTAAGTTTGTGTTTAGTTTGCGCTAATTTGTTTGCAGTCTTACGTAGAATTCACCAGGGAAGTCATCTGGAAGTCTTTCTTCTAGGAAGGCATTCAATTTATTTATTTAATGATCGTTAGTGTACTTGGGTGAACTGTGTCTCTCAAAGTTTCTTCCATTTCATCTCTTGTCAAATGTACGGACATAATGCAGTTTACAGTAGTACTTTAATAATAGTCTTATAACATCTGTGGAATCTCACGATGCTACCTATTTCATTCCTGATACTGGCAATTTGTCGTTTACCATTTCTTCCTAACCAACCTGGATAGGTGCTTACCAGTTTCAAAGATCTTTGATAGAAGCAGTTTTCGTTTCACCAATTTTACTCTATTCTTCTGTTTAAAGTTCTACTGGATTCTGCTCCGGTTGTCTTCTCTCCACCCTCTTTCCTTTATGGTTTCTTTGGGTTTGACTTGCTCTTCTTTCTTCTTGTTCTTAAGAATGGAGCTAAAGTCATGGACTTGGGAATTCTAGTTTCTTATACAAGAATTTGGTGCTATGTACTTTCTCGTGATAACTGCCTCAGTGGCATGCTATGTACTTTCTCGTGATAACTGCCTCAGTGGCATCCCATAGCTTTTGAGTTTTTGATTTTTATCCAGTTCAAAATATTTTAATTTCTCTTTACACTAATCTTTGTCTTTTGAGTGATTTAAAAGTATGTACTCATCTCCCAGATACATGAAAATTCTCTAAAATCTTTGTGTTAATCGCTTCTTACTTAATCCCATCATAGTCAGAAAAATGTATTTATTTGGTTCTAATTTTTTTTAAATTTATTAAGATTTGTTTCATGACCTAGACTTGGTCTGTCTTGGTCTGTGTTCATTATGTGCACCTGAAAAAACATGCATTTGGCTATTGTGGGGAAAGGAAATCTGAAGATACTAATTATGACAAACTGGGTTTTACAGTTGTTCGAGTCTCAGGGCTGGGGATTTAGCTCAGCGGCATAAGCACCTGCCTTGCAAGCAGGCAGTTGTGAGTTCGATCCCCGGTATCGATAAAAAAGTTAAAAAAAAAAAGAGTTGTTCCAGTCTCCTGTGCCCTTACTGATTGCTTGTCTCTTCCTCCTACTGAGAGAAGAGTGTTGAAATCCCTATTTCTCCTTGCAATTCTATTAGACTTTGGTCTCATGTATTTTAAGGCTCTGTTATTAGTTGCACAAACATTTAAAAATGAAATATCTATCCTCTTTATGAACTATCCCCTTTGACAGAGCAGTGATTATCCCCAATAATATTTTCTGCCTTAAATCTAGTATGTCTGACATAAATATAGCTATTTGAGCTTATTTAATATTAGCTTAGTATAACTTTCAACCTATTTTTGTCATGTTAAAGTAGGTTGATTTTTAGTTTCATATAGCTGAATCATATTTCATATAGCTGAATCATATTTTTCCATCAGTCCAGTCTCCAAAATGCCTATTACTGACCAAAAAAAGAGAAAGAAAAAGAAAAGAAGTTGGATGTGATGTGCACATCTGTAATCCCAGCACTTGAGAGGCTGGGACCAGAAGGACTGCTTCAAGTTCAAGGCCAACTTGGGTTACAAAGTGAATTCAAGGACAGCCTAAACTGCATGGGAAACCCTGTTTCAAAAAATCCCCACACACACACCAAAACCCCCTCTTACTGTGCTGTTCAGACGATGTACATTTAATGTAACAGTATTTAATGTGAGGAACAGTATTTAATGTGACCGGGTTCAAACCTATCATCCTGCTTTTTGTTCCATCAGATATCCTTTTTTCCCTTTCTTTTAGTCGTCTTTGGGAATAACTAAGTAGTACTTTATTTGCTTTTATCTCCTCTCGACTTATTACCTGAAATTCTCCTATTACTGTAGTGGCTGCCTTAGGTTTTAAAGTAGTAATCTTGATCACCAATTGTCCTAGACCACTAGTGCTATAGTAACAAAACACCAGATATTAGCAACAGAAATCGATGTGCTAAGTTTTACAAGCAAGAATTTCAAGATCAAAGTACCACAAGGGCTGCTTCTTCTGAGACCACACTCCTTGTTTCCACGGTGGCCGTCTTTTCACTAAGTTTTTCACATGGCCTCGTCGCTGTGTGCTCCCAGACCTCATGTACTGTCTTCCTCATTTTTTAAGGAAGGAAAACAGCTGCCCTTGCTTAAGGACCCATCCTTAGGTCTTCCTTGAACCTCATTTCTTCTTTAAAGGCTCCATCTCCAAATACGGTCCTACCAGGGGTGAAAGCTTCAACATATATGACTGGGGAGGGGTCAGGATTCGGCATGGAACACTGTCACCCGCCCTAGCTGCTTCACACGCGATATGCTATCACTACACTACACTTCTATTTCTACCCTCTAATATTTTGCTGCTCTCAAATTTTTCTACATGTTAAAATCCTGTAAGGTCACTGTTACTATTTATGCATTTAACAGCTATATTTCAAGGGGATTTAAATTTTAAGGAAAAAGCTTTCTTATATATACTCATGCAATGTTTCAAGTGTTCTTCATAAATTTCAAATGTTTTTCATAAATTTGTATAGAACCAGATTTCCATAGGGTATCATTTTCTTTCTGGATAAAGTACTTACTTTGGTATCTACTGAAGTAAATATCTGTTGATGATGAATTCTTTAAAAGTATTTTACAGTATCTCAAAGTCTTTTCACTTTTTAAAACATTGTCTGTGTAGTGCTGAGGACCAAATCCAGGAGCTCATAAACAGCAGGCAAGTGTTCCAGCAGTGAACTATACTCTCAGCCTTTTCACTTTGCACCACAAGAAACAGTACAGTTTAGTATCTTTCACTAAAGATAAAACTTATTCAACCAGAATACATTTTGAAAACCACGAAATAAACATGCATATTTTAACTAATGACTAATTTGAATTTTAGCAGTTTCCAGGTACACTGATTTGACTACATTTTTATATTTTTTACAAGAATATAACTGTAGGGTGATATCTTTTTTTCTTCTTGTATTTTAAAGATACAAGTACTGTATAATAATCTGGTTTACAGCGTTTTTAAAAAAACTTTTTGAATTTTATTAGTATTATACATGTTTTCAGTACATAATGAATACATTTATTGTAAACTAGTACACATTCATTACACATTTCAAGTTTTTCCCTTCCCTCCACCTTTCTTTTATTTTGCCAGCATCAGATTGATTTATTTACAAGATTTACAAAATTAAGTATCATATACGAGATTAAAAACCAGGCTAATAGGCCAAAAAGCATATAAAACATGTTTAAGACAACTGAACTAGATCAAGGTATACTTTAGATACACTATGTTAATTACAATAATTTTGTTTCCCTCTTTTGCCTAGTATTTTTTATTGTTATGGTTTTTTATGTAAGAGAAATCATGCAATATTTAAGTCTTTGTGTCTGAGTTACTTTACTTAACATTATAGTCTTAAGGTGCACCCATTTTCCTACTGAGTTTATCTTTCTTTATAGCATAGTACTCCTCCAGTGTACCTAAATACATTTTCATTATCTATTTGCCTGTTGGTGACACATACAGTGTTTCCAGAATTCAGCCTTTACGAATTGTGCTGCTATAAACATAGGTATGCGTACATCACTATGGTAGGTCATTAACTCTTTTGGAAAGGTTTATTAACATTTCTAATGCAAAATTTGCTTTCTTTTGAGACATGATCTCACTGTGTAGTTTAGGGTGGCCTCGAAGTCACAGTGACTATTCTCCTGCCTTAGTCCCCCCCAAGTGCTGGGATTACAGGTTGGTGCCATCACACATGGCTGCTTTCTGTATCTTCATTCAGTCAAAAAATGAGCCTTTTCTGTCTTAGGCTTGTTTCTTTGATATGGCTCAGTATAGTTTTCTTTGTATTTCATGAGCTCCTTTGACCTGTGAGTTTACAGTTTACATAAAATAGGAAAATATATGTTCAGTATTTCTCAGAATATTTCTTTCTTTACACTCGACCTGCTCCTCTTCGGAGACTCCAACTACATACAGCCACCAGCATGTCTCCCAAAGGCCTCATGTACTCACAGCAAGACTTTTGGAAGAGGACTAGATTACAGGGGTGCTATGCTCACTGGTGAGATTAACAGGTCAGTGAGCTGTTGGGAGATAGGGTCTGATAGGAAAAGGTGGGTCACTGGACGCATGAGCAGGAAGGGTCACTTCTCAGCTCCTCCCTTCTTTCCTCTTCCTGGCCAACACGACTTGAGCAGACATCCTCCTTCCCGGGCCCTTCCACCACTCCTGCCTGGGAGACAGTTAACAATGGATTGTCTCTATAAGCCAAAATAAACCTTTTCTTTAAGGTGTGGTGTTGGGTACTAGTCCCACAGATGATAAAGTAATCAAGACACTAGGCATTGTGATGTTATACTACATCTTACTTTTTCCCATTTTTTGAAAAGTTTCTATTGTTATACACTCACATTTACTATACTGTTTCTCCAGTACTCTTATTAATTCTAAAGTCTAATCTATTAATCCCATCTAACCTATTTTCATTTCAGAAACTGTAGTTTTAAATACTCAAAAGTTTAGAAGTTTCAGATACATATTCCACTTTCAAACTTAATCTTTTTAGTTTCTTAAGCATGCAATACAGTTATGGTAATGGTTTTGATGTTGATTTATACTGTTTGTTCATTACTTCTCAGTCGACTGACTACATCTTCTCCACATAGGTTTTAAATTCCTATTTTTTGCGTGATTTGACAGAATGACAAGTATTATGACTTCAATCTTCTTTGGTGCTATATTCTCTTCTTTATCTTTTTCTCCTTTTTGCCTGGGTCTCAACATGTGGTACAGGCTGGTTTCAGATTCACGTGGATTCTCCTGCCTGGGTCTTCTCCAGGTCTGGCACTCCAGGAGTCTGCTGCCATGCTCAGCTTGTTACTATGTAAACATCTTTGGCCTTTGTTCTCCGTAGTAATTAAGCCACGGAAAAGTTAGCTTGATCCTTTTAGATCTTCCTTTCAACGTTGCAGGAGGGATCAGGAATGCATGTGTCCTATGGCTAATCTGGCCCCAATACTGAAGCAAATGCCCTCCGTGCTGCTTCATAAATTAGGAAGTTTTCATGTTAGCTGGTGGAAACTATTCTTGGCTTGTATGAGCTCTGAGAACTCTCTGCAACTCTTCAGCGTATTCTGTGTGTGGGAATCACCCCTTTTCAGTACTTTTCCTTGCAGACTGTTGTCAGGGAGGCTGCCGTGAGCCCAGACTGGTTTCTTAGATTCAGACAGGTCAGCAGGCGCTTTTGAGTTCACTCTCCCTGGCCTCGTGCGGAACTCTCCCAAAGGGTAATCACAGTTCACTCTTCATTTGTTGCCAGTTTCACAGGAATCGCTGTACTTCATTACCTAGTGTGTAAAGTTTCATAGACTATTTCACAGATTTTGTTTTTAGGTTGTTTTTGAAGATAAGGTAAGTTCAGTCCTATTCCTCCCTGTTGTCCAAAGATGTATCTACTAGTAATGCTTTCAAATCAAATTTTCTTATTTGATCTTATCAATACTTAAAATTCAGCAAGACTTTGATTAAGTCAGACATGCACTAGCACAGAGATGTTATGTAATTACTATTTCAAACAATTTATCAGCAAATTAATCCACTTCTTTATAAAGTTAGTTTTCTTTTCCAAAGTTTTATTCTGCTGTTTAAAATTCTTTCCTAAATGAATCATACTGTTTCAGTTATTATCTTTTTGATAATACAGACATGTTTGAAGCACCAAGAAACAGAATTTATTCTATAAACTAAATATTTCTCAAATTCAACGACTTCTACTGGTATCACTATTAGTGCCTTAGTCTAACCACAATCCTCTCTACTCAGGTCTACTATAACTTTGCCCAAACTGACCAGACTCGCCTTTCTCAACGTAGTTGTCACCTGCATTCTAGGTGAAAGACAGTAAGCATCAGACAAGAAGAGGAGGAGCAAGAAGAAAGAGCAAAGGAGGAAAAAGAGGAAAGTTTTGTTGAATGACTTTATGACTGAAATATAATCGCACTTATCAGGTCAAGACATTGCTGTCTTTGGATAAATTGTGAGACAGACAGACAGATAGACAGATATTACTAATCTTCCTCCTCTTTTTTTTTTTCTAAAATTAGTCTCAAATCTTTCATCATCACTATTTCTGTTCCTCTTTTAGGGATGACCAAGGAAGCATAACTGGAGCTAACTTAAAAGATTCAGGTCATGTGTGCACCCACGTGTGTGTGTATGTGCATGTGTATGCACGTGTGTGTGTGTGTGTGTGTCCTCATCCGTTCGCTTGAAAGACCAAAGCTGTGAATTATTTGGGAATGCAGTTAGTAGATGCTAACAGAGAAAAAGGCATAAAAATATGAGATTTATGGATGCTAAGGGAAGCCCTGTTTAAATCTATTTTTACATTTCTTTCATGTTCATAAACAACACACAATAAAGAGGAAGAGAGTGGGACGGAAAGGAGAAGTCAGCTGGTAACCAGAACCTCCAGGTTTACATTTTCACAGATTTTTTTAAAAAAATAGTAATGACAGGTTATTTCCCCTTATTCAAGCATATCCAAATATGGTCAATTTAAGATTTACTAGCAAACTGGAAGATGCTGACTGGGAAAAAAAAAAAAAAAAAGATTTACTAGCAAAGGATTTAGCTCAGTGGCATAAGCACCTGCCTTGTAAGCAGGTGGTCATGAGTTCGATCCCTGGTACCGATTTAAAAAAAAAGTTTTAAAAAAAAACCAAAAGATGTACTAGCAAAATATACTCAACTTCTAAGCTATTTAAAAATTGATTTATTAAAAAACCAGTCAAGTTTGACCTTCTTAGTCAAAAGTAACATCTAAATGTAGTCACTTTTGTAAAAGTAGCCTAGTAATAGTTTATAAATTTTTCAAACTTAGCCCTCTGATTTGAGTATCTTAAAGACATGATTTTTTAAGTCAGAAAAAATTGCTAGAGTTAGCAAAAGAAAACTAATCACAGTATTTCCAATAGATTTATATTATTGTTCCTTTAAATAAGTTTAAGGAAAAAATAGTATGTGGTTATTCAATCTGTCAAATGAAGATCAAATAATAGTAAACATTATAACAGAATAAAACAAAAATTATCAGGAGCTCAGCACAAATTCATTCTCTCTATATAACAGCTTCAAGTATAGGCAACTAAATCTCCAGAGATATCTGCTAGTTTTTATAATTTGTCAAAAATCAGTAATACTTTAAAACACATCTAGTAATCTAATGTATTTCTTTTTTATTTTTTATTTTGAAGCAGGGTCACACTATGCTGTTAAATTGCCCAAGCTGGTTTGTCTGTATATTTGTTTTTCAGGCAAGGTGTCACCATGTACCCCCAGGCTGGCCTTAAATTCGCGGCAATCCTTCTGCCTCAGCCTCCCACATGCTGAGATTATAGATGTCTGCCGCCATGCCTGCTTTGGTGCATCCTTCTTGATGATAGTTCAGTAACATGTATCAAAGTGAGAAGTAAGAATGTCCTTTTACCTAACAAACCCACATCTATGGGTAAGAGAAAATAGTCCATTTAGCACAGTACTTTGTACTTTTGTTTTTTTAAAAAAGGAAATTACTAAAACATCAGTAGAAGCCTGGTTATGTGGATTGATATATTTTTAAATAACATGGCAAGCAGGTAAAATGAAATAAAATAAAACAACATTTAAGGTACACTGCAGCAGTAATGGTCTGCTTATGCCTGAGACAGAGGGCTGGCAGGAAAGTTTGTGCAGGCAAGAACACATGTTTAAAAAAAAAAAAACTAAACAGGGCCATGGATTTAGCTCAGCAACATAAGCGCCTGCCTGGCAAGTGCGAGGTTGTGAGTTCAATCTCCGGTACCATCCCCGCGCCCCCCCCCCCCCAAAAAAACTAAACGACACTAAAACGTTAACAAAGGAACTACTTCTAGGTGGTGAGGTGCTGGTAATATTTTGTTTTCTTCCTTGTACTTTTCTGGAGTGCCTGAAATTTTTCAACAAATATGTATCATTTTTAGAAAAGTTTTCTTAGACCTTTTAAGATTGTAAGTCATGGGGCCACTTGTACCATTACCTTCATTTGCATATCATCGATGAATGTAGTAGTATTATGAGAATTCACATAAAATAGGTAACATTTAAATTGAGACGAGGCAAAAACCAATGCATATGAAAACAGGAAGCCTATATCTGAGAAACAATGTTTAAAAACAGAACGGAGGGCTTAAGAACATGAAGCTATGTGCACATCAAAGTGCTCCAGCAACAGTAATCACTAAGTTATGCATCCCTCGTTCATTCTAGTACAGTATTACCCCTCCCAAAAGAGCAAAAGCATCCCTTTGATTGGTCAATGAGTAGCCTAAGGAAATGAGACCATCACAGAATTAGAGAGAAGAAAGAATCATTGACCATAATTACAAATATTTCCTATGTACTTACACAAATCTTCTATCCGGTTGTATAATAAAATCCATTTGTCTCATTTCATAGTAGGTAGAGATTTATTTTTCCAAACCAAGAATCTTGTTTTGTCTTAAAAGTTAACATAAAGATTTTCACATTTTTCCCCATAAATATTGTATCATAAAACTGCACCAAGGAAAAATTTAAGAAAATTATGAAGCATTACATTTCAGGACTAATAGGCCAATAACTCATCTAACTAATAATTTACCAGTTGAGGTTCATTCATTTGATTATCTAAATAATACCTAAAAGTCACTATGCCAGTCATTGTGCTAGGCACTGTGGAGAACCCATGTAAAACAAGGTCTGTGTTCTACAAATTCACAGGCTAGCACATCATAGGTGTAGATTATATCCTGAATTCAATTCTATACTTCCAAGAGCTCATGATATACCTGTATATCACTGGAAAAGGAAAAAGTACTATATGTATAATGTAGTACACACTGTAAGCATATATGCTGTTACATAAATGAATAATGATATTTGAACAATACGATCAATGCTAGAAAAAAGTGAGCAAATGCTCTCTGATTAGGTCATAAAATCACATACTTGAATTCTAAAATGACAAGTTTATTAAACGAAGACAGAGAAAACAGTACACCACGCAATTAAACATTCAAAAAGAATGTTCAAAGCCTGAAGCTCAAACAGCGTGCTATTTCTTGTGAACTCTCAAGGAACTGCACGTTAAGTCTATAGCAGTCAGCAAATTCAGAAGCACCTTCAACGCACCTTGAAGAATGTGGACTTTTCCTCCTACACAAGACTAGAAGACAGGTAATGAGGTGTTAGTTTGAGAGAAAAGATCAAAACAGGAAACAAGATAAGAAACCATAATGGTAACAGTTGAAGTAAGAAATACGGGTAGACCTAAATTTAATTCAGTAAAAGTGAAAATTTCCAAGGACCGCAAGCAACAGTTCTTAGTGGATAAAGGATGTGGCAAGTCAAAAAAGAGAAGTCAAGAAAAGCTCACACACTCAGGGCTATCAATCAGCTAGACAGTGGACATACAGCTGTACATGAGTGTGGACAGCTGGTGTAACTGAAAGACACAGTGACTCACACCTGTAATCCCAGCACTCAGGAGGCTGAGGCAGGGGGGATGGCCATGGGTTTGATACAGTGGGGCTACACAGTGAGTTCAAGGCCAGCCTGAGATACACAGTAAGCCCCTTTCTCAAAAGGCAAAGAAACTAAAAGTTAAATAAAAATAGAGATAAGAAAAATGGACAACATCAAATGCAGAAGAACTCAAGTAAGAACACTACTAATAAGTGCCAATCAAAACTGAGAGAATCCAATAACTGATGTTAGAAATGCATTAGTGAATCAGAAAGAGAAAATACTGAGAATTAAGCAATGAATGAAGTTTAAAAAGAACCACAAGTTGACACTATCTCCCAAACTACTGCACGCACACTTGCCTAAAGGAAGTGACTATTGAACATTTCCTTGTAGAAGAAATCTGTGTTCTGTAATTCAATTAACATAACAGACTTATACAGACTTATACAAGATATGTTTATAAACCAGTAGCAAGAATCAACAGGGAGACTATCGAAAAATAAATGAAAGAATAACTTGCCAGAAAAGAAGATGGGTTCCAGGGCATATAATAAAGGAAACAGGAAGAAATACAGTAAGAAAGAGATGCACAAGTGTAGATATGTAGAAAGTGCTTGAAAACATTTATACTCAATGGCCTTTTCTTAGCCCCATTCAGCAATACCTGTTCATTACTCAAAATTGCAAGGGAAAGTGAGTAAGTCTGAGAAAAATGTTCAAGGTTTAGAACAGCAACTATAGAAAAGAATGTAGACAGGGGATGGGGAGAGAGACAGGGGATGGGGAGAGAGGAAAAGGGGTCTAGGTTAGGTGGGAGAATATTCACAGCAAGGCGACTGCAGTGTAATTTGTAGTTTCATAACTCAAGTACCAAGAAACCAAAATCTAAGTAGGACAGAATGAAAATTTACATTTATAAACGCCAATCTATTCATCAAAAACCTAACATTCCCATTTTCTAGGGAATAAAAAATCATCTGAAGTAACAGCTAAATCCAGGGAGTAACTAAAGACTGAAGTATATGCAGTAAGCTTCTAAAATCTTCCTGAGATTTTGCAATTACCAATTATAAGTACCCAGGACTCACAGGACTCACCAGGAGATTTTAATGTGAGCCTTCTTATTTTTGATAAGAAACACTGTTTAATGCCAGAGAGCAAGAGGGATAAAAGTAGCTCAAAAAAGATCCTCTTAAGATGACAATAAAATCAAATGGATCCTCTAACATGTCCCACAGTCCAACAGTTCTTATTCATTTACATCATTTTGTTTTATAAAGGAAAAACAATACTACTACTTAGAATACATGACCCATAACTCAATTATTTTAAAAAGCATAAGACAAAGTGACCAGTTTTTTAACATATCAATACTTTAGATAAATCTTAACCTGTATTACCATGAGAAGTTTACAAAATATGCATTTACCAATCCTTTTATTCATATTGTTACCTAACTCTCACATGAAGAAACATATTATTCCTTCAAAGAATAAGGGAATGTAAAACTAAGTTTTGAAAATATTCAAACATTGTATTATCATCATATAAGATGGACGTGACTACAGAGTACCCAAAATAAACCCAAAGTTCAACTCCAAGAAACAAGGCACAACTGGAAGAAAGAACATTTATTTAGTATCTAATATGTGCCTAAATATCTGAATCCTCACAATTCTAGAGCAGGTGACACACTATTTCAGTCTAAAGCAAAGACATCTGAACTGTGTTAACGACAGAAAATATGAAAGACCTTGAATTAGCATTTAGATTGTCAGACAAGAGGATGGATAATTATCCTAGACAGAGACTAAGACTAAACAGAAAGATCAAAGTGAATTTGTACTTTGGGGAAATAAAGTATTGTTGATGTGGCATCTCAAGTGATCTTTTGCTTGGTGTTTGGGCTGAGATCTTGAGAAAAATGAGAAATGGAAACTATCACTAAACAATGTTTAAAAGTAGTTAAGGCTATTATTGGGCTCAAATGATTGAGAAATGTTAAAAACACAAACAATGATAAACTTTGCTTTTAAAAAAAAAAAAAAGGAAGCTCTGTAACATTCTAAAAAAAAAAAAAAACCACTTTAAGCAGACTGCAGTGGCACACATCTGTGATCCTAGCATCAAAGGTGGCTGAGGCAGAAAAACTGTTAAGTTTAAACCCCATCTGGACAGCTTACAGAGACCCTGTCTCAAAAAATAAAAGGGATGAGGATGTAGTTCAGTGATAATGTCCCCCTAGGTTCAAGTTCTAGCACTGAAAACAGAAAGAAAACCACTGTATATTCTAAAACATTTCTGACATGAACACTAATATGCAGTGGTAATCTATGGTGAGTATAAAACCTGTGCTCCGTTTTTAAAATATAAAAAGTATAATAATTATGTACTGCAAATATACTAATAAAAATTACTGAAAAAAAAATAAAATGTATTTAGGCTGAATATCAAAAAAGTCTCAGAAAAGTTACCATAAAATTACACATATTATGTGTAAAAGAAAATTAGTGACATTTAAAATAAGCAAAATATCTTAACAATATATCTTAATAATAAACACAAGCCTACTAATACTTACAAGTTCAGTGGTGAAAGTAAAACAACATAAAACACAACAGACATTAACTGTTAAAAGACCAAGTATTGTAAAAACAGTATGTATTTATGTATCCCCTGGTGTTTGTGCGGGTATTCACAGAGAAGACAGCACTTAGCAATCTCCTCACATGAGGAAGTATTTTTTCCAGGCTCAGTTAACAATGATGTATGCATGATAAAAGTACAGAGGACTGACAATGTAGTTTATATTAAATGCAATAGGTAAAACTCCATATGATTAGAATGTAGAATATGCTGACAGATAAGGAGATACAGTATAATCCAGAAAGAAAGCAGAAGACACAGCTTGAAGGGATTTAACCAAATATTCAGAAGAGGTTTATGTGTAAGACACAAACTATGTCAATAATGATTTTTTAAAAGGGGGAAAAAAAAAAAGAAATGGAAGACTTTTTAAATAACAGAGATTAAAAGCAAACAATGTGATAGAAAAATTTCAGAATTTAAAATTAAAACAGATCTTAGCTAAAATCCCAAGTCTTACCAATTACTAACATTAGGCTTTTCTTTTTTTTTTTTTTTTTTTTTTGTCTTTTTCATTTTTATGGGTACCAGGGATCGAACTCACGACCGCCTGCTTGCAGGGAAGGCGCTTATGCCGCTGAGCTAAATCCCCAGCCCCCATTAGGCTTTGATAAAGTACAAGGTCAGTTCACACTTGGGGCCAATATGCACTGATGCCATAATAATGTATATTATTCAATGTTCTAACTTTCAATTAGTGAGTAGACAAAATTCAGTAGTACCCTTGTCAAAAGAAGTGGCAGAAATTAGGAGATATCAGGGAAGAAGTCAGATACTTAGCCTGACTAGGCCAATGCCAGGCCGATGTCAATGCCACTGACTGAAAACACAGAACATACAAGAGGTTCATCTGGAGAACAGAAAATCAAGTTTTAGACAGATTTGCTGTGATAGATAATGGGATATAGGCCTACATCCACAGATAACAGAAAGCATGAAACATTTAGGTCCTGAACTCAGAAGACAACTCTAAAGAATAAAATTTCAAGGACTAACACCACACAAGAAAAAGCAAAGGACAAATAAACCAAGAATTGGAGAGCACAAGGAGCCAATAGGAAAGCGTAAAGAGGGCAAAACAGGAGTTTAGAAAGTAAAGGGATAGTCAGCAGTGGGAAGGAATGGGTAAAACTGTTACATCTGGCAATTTTAAGACTCCTGCAAATCTGATGGGCAGGTGCAGCAAAATTTTGGTGACACCAAGTCACAGGTGTTTAGAGAATAAATGCATAGAGAAAAAATTAGAGAAAGAAGAAAAAGATACTCTGTGGGTCCCCTATTTGGGAACTCTACAGACACAGAAATAGGAATCACACAGTTTTATCAGCATTCCACACAGCTACATAAAGAATAAAATGTACCCTCTGCAAAGCTTTGAAAGACTATGGAATATATGTTTCTTTGATACCCTATCAGTTCCAAACAAAATGAAAACATGTATTTAGTATAGACATCACTTTTGGCAGACAAGCTCTTTAATATCATGACACTCGATCAAAAGTAATTAGAAAGATTACTAAGTAATAAAAGGTTAGAAATCATAGGTTTCTTTAGAGAAATCTGGCACTGGAGAACACAATATGAATGATTATAGATTCAAAATCACACACAGATCTTATTAAGTTTTTTTATGGATTAGATGGTTTTCTTTTGTTTTCAAGAACTAAAAACAGGCCAAGGTATAAGGTCAAGGCTACCAAGGAATATAAAGAAATGTTTAAAGTTCCAGAAAGAAAATTAAAGGTCACTAAGAAAAAGATGAACACAAGGGGCTGGGGATTTAGCTCAGCGGCATAAGCGCCTGCCTTGCAAGCAGGCAGTCGTGAGTTCGATCCCTGGTACCGATAAAAAGGAAAAAGACAAAAAAAAAAAAGAAAGAAAAAGATGAACACAAGGAAACAGAACTGATGTCCCAGAGTCATTCCTAAATTACTGCCCATGAGAAACTATGTAAACATTTTTATCCTCAAATTACACAGGCTGGGTGTGATGAAGCACACCTGTAAATCCAGCATTTGAGAGGCTGAAGCAGGAGAATCTCTGAGTTGAAGCCAGCCTGGGCTACAAAGTGAGTTCAAGACTGGCCTAAATTGCATAACGAAACTCTGTCTCAAAAAGACAAAAAAAAAAAAATGCATTTCCAAAGTTCAATTGGGGCTGGGGATTTAGCTCAGCAGCATAAGCACCTGCCTTGCAAGCAGGTGGTCATGAGTTCGATCCCTGGTACCGATAAAAAAAAAAAAGTTCAATTAACCAGGTAGATAATCAAACCAAGCATAGTTCCAGTGCAACTAGAACTACCTCATATAGAAAAAAAAGAAATTTTTGAGTCAGCCAGACATAGGTTCAAATTTCTGTTGTTTGTGCTCACTTTGGCAGCACGTATACAAATTTGTTGCTCCACTGTTAAATCCTAATGTTACTTAGCTTCCTAAAAGAAGTGCTTCATTTTTAAGTAACATTTACACCACAAGCTTTTAGCAAGATCAAAGGAATATATATATATATATATATATATATATATATATATATACATATACATATACATACATATATATATACACACACACACACACACACACAGCACAATGGCTGGCACAAGGTGACCATTTAAGAAATAGCTGTATCATTATAATATAAATATAAAACAGCATCAACGGGTAATCATCAAATAAGATCAGAAAAATCAGTATGGGGCTGCTTTATAAAAATTGTTTTTCTTCTACAGCAGAAAGATAAAAATTTCAATTGAAAAAGATACAATATACCAACATACTTAGCTTTCAATAAACTATTCCCAGGACCCCAGTTTAAGGAATCTGCAATGATAGTAGGAGACCAGATATTTTTCAATACTTTAACATGTGACTCATAATGTAAGACATTTTTAAGCTTATAAACATCTAAATTCAAAGTTTAACGTTCTTTATGTCTTTATATGAAAAAGAATATTTGATGTATAAAACAACAGTATTTCAAGTATATACTGTACTAGGTTCAGATGACACTGATTTAATAAAACCCATTACTAGATGTTTTAATTAAAAATGAAATATAACTCAAGTGCAGTCTTATACTAACCTAATGATCTTCCAAGCAGTACACTAAAAAGAATTCCCTGAGAGCTGCCACTAAGACAGAGGAGGGCACTTGCAAGAGGTTCAACAGCTTACAAGTTTACAGCGGTCAGTATTCTACCCTGCAACCCACAAGTAGTTCCAGTTTCACTTTCATCTAATCTTACACAGTGTGAGCCCAATTTATTTTCAGATTTTCTTTGTAAAACTGAAAAATAATTACACTAACCCATATTAAATCTCTCTTTCAATCTGAAAGACAAGAAAAAAAATCAGTGTAAACTATACCGGTATTCATAATTAACACAACCGAAATTTTCTAATGAAATGTTAAGTACTGTATATGCCTGACTATGTGGAACTGGTTTTTCTTTCAGTTTCTTACTAATCATTAGAAAAGCACTTACAAAATTTCTGATGGGGCAAGCACCATATTTTGAACTATTTTTGGAATACTTTTGTTATTCCCATGCCAAGGACAACACAAATATCACTACTATATTAATATTAAACAAAATAATGTGGAACCTCTTTAGATTACAATAAAGTTATAGACAGATAAAATCAAGCCATTAGCTTTGATATACCTTTTCTGTGTATGATACATATATTTGGGATTGTAGGTTTTAGCTAGGAATATATTTTAAATGCTAAACCACTCA
Source organism: Cavia porcellus (assembly GCF_034190915.1). NCBI lineage: Eukaryota > Metazoa > Chordata > Mammalia > Rodentia > Caviidae > Cavia > Cavia porcellus. The sequence continues at coordinate 35,003,693 of NW_026947504.1, read as the reverse complement.
GTTTAGGGAAAAAAAATATGCTACCTCTGGCAAAACTGAAATTCTGTTAAAAGAGTCATATTACATAATTATCAATTTTCATAAAAATAACTCAAATCCAAACAAATTATTTTGTGGGTATGTCAAAAGTTTTATGTAGAATCTAGTCTATGAGTTATATTATTTTAAAGATAAAGTCAAAAACTAAAATGTACCTAACAATGCTTTAACAACACACTTGCTAAAGTTAGTTCCTAGTCCAGTGTACACATGCAACTTTTACTTCCTACTAAAAATGCACCCTTCAAAAAGATGGAGCAGCTTCCTGTTTAGATTCTAAATAAATGGAACTTTCTGTAGTAAATTTTATGACTTTTATATTTAAAATAAATGAACTTAAATGTTAACAAAATTGAAAACAAAAATAAATTTAAGTTATAAACAGGAAATGCTCAAAAAGCCACTAACCTCATTTCATCTTAAAAAAAAATTTTACAAATCACCTAAGTGTAACAGTTCAGCCATCCAATGCTTTAACGCCCGCCAACCCCACAGACACAGAAAGTAACCAAAGATATTCACTTTCAAAAAAATGTCTAATAAAAATTATTTTTACCTGTAAATTGTTTTCTGTGACTCTGTTCCACCAAACCATATTGATGGGTACTCCTGATTTACACCTGTCAGCAAGGCAGCCAATAGGGGTCTTTGCTTTTCGTGCCTTTGATCCCACCGGAACTAGCCTCTCCTCCAGCATCCCCAGGCGATACTTCCTTGGCTAGGAAAAAGAAGGAAAGAAACCAGCCACTCCTAACATCCCCACACTAATCTAAACTAATATAACTAACATACAGAAGATTATCGGAAATGGTGGGATAGGGAACAAGTGAGATTTCTAAAATACTCCCTTCTAATGTCCTTATCACCACCCACCAAATCCCACCCCCACCCTACCCCGTACTTCCAAAATAATGCACAAAACTAATAAGACTGGACAATCTTATATAAAGCAACAGATGGTTTACAGAAATATAATCTGACTTTATAAGACTTTATTTAGTGAATAGAGATTAACTTATTAGCAAAGTAAATGCTTTGCAAATTTTTTTTCCCACTGGAACTTACCTATTCTTACTGTAATATGAAGAAAAGGCTTTAAAGGCACAAAAGACAGATAAAAATCTCCAAACTGCATCTTTTTCAGCAACTTATCTTGCTACCATATTCCTTACTGAGAACCAGTCCAGTTAAAAGAAGCAGTTTACTGCTAGAGAATGGCTTTTTCAAAATTACTTTAATTCTATGTACAAAAGACCAGAATATAAGGACAGTCACTCTATCTTAATTGGTCATTTAGCTTAAGGTACTCAAAAAAGAAAGAGAATTTCAGGCTGAGGGGGGAAAAAAGCAAAATGAACACAAGTTTCATTTGCCTTTTAAATCTCAGTAATTTGAACAGACTGATACAGAACAAACTGCCCCGAAAATCATAACAAAGTTAATAAATCATATTAACTATGGATAGCAGGGCTTGCATATGTGAAAATTATATGACTTTCCACCATCTTCTCTTAATTATAGCAAATTTGCATTAAACTGCATCTTAAAGTAAATTTACATACATACACACACACACACATATATATATATATCCCTTTCAGAAAATACACTGAAAAGATACCTACTTAAAAACCTGATATAAGAAAGTCTATGTTTATTCAATGTTCTGTCAACAGTTAAAATTTTCTTTAAAAAAAGATGCCATGTCAGACAAAATTTAAAAGATATTCAAGCACAAAGAGAACTAATTGGAAGAAAACATCTGATTTCTAAATTGTAATAACTTATAAATAATGCCAATGGAAATTATTCTATGAAAATTAGATTCTCCTCACAAGAGAAGAATCTAAGAGAAGAATCTGAGAGACTGCCACAGTCTTTGATTTCAAACATAACATAATTAAATATGTATGAAGAAGGTAGGTACCTACGTACCCAACACTTCTAACAGTGGATAAGGTCTATGTTACTAACATAGTTCCATTTTTATGCGATCTTGGACCAGTCCAGTTACCCTCTATGTCCAGATCAAAATAATTTTAAAGTTATTTCTAGTTACAATCCTTTGGACAGAGGGTAAGATTAAACTTATACATTTTTGCGTTTAAGTTGGTAACTATAGAAGCTTTAACATATAGTAAAAATAACACTCATAAAAGCATTCACTAAAATAAAATTTATTCTTTATAAAATTCCTGGGCTAAAGATTATCCTAACTCTACAACAAAACTTCAACACAACAGAAGCTATTTACTTAAAATCACAACATGTCAAGTAGGACTTAAACAAGATACTTAAACCCAGTCACATCTAAATGCAAGAAAATTATTGTTTTCTGTAGTTTGGACTCCACAAATTCAGACCAACTTTGACCCAGTCATTACAATGAACGCAATTTGTTCCCTCTTGAATAGTGCACTAAAGACATTGAGGGATTTTAAACACTGCCAGTGTAGTCGTCCTCCTTCCCCAATGGCTTTCACTGTATAATTATGCTTGTATGTTTCCAAAGAGGAATGCATTATTCCCCTCCCTCTACCACACACCTACAACATACAACCGGTCTAAAACTTGTAACCCTTAAATAGAGATCTTCAAATGAATATCTTGTTTTTTCCATAAAAACTCTTAAATCTGCTAACGTGAACAAAAACTCTAATCCAAAAATACAGCCTATGTTTCACTGTATGAACATGAAGAGGTCTAAGATATCAATACACTTTAAATTCCATTTAAGCAAAATACAACACGACATTCAGAGATGGCAGCAACAGAAAGCATCATGGTGAGACGAAAATATCACTATATACAAGTTTCATTGCACAGAATGTGAACTACAGTATTACGTCATCTGTGAGCTAATTTCCGAATTATCTGAACTAGTATTTACCTCTTAAAAGTATTTTCCATCAAACATCTAGATACCTATTTTTTGCATTAGGAAGTGTTCCAGTTTAGAACACAGTGATACACAAACCCTTCTTTTCCTTCAAAAAGGATATAGTTTAGGGCAGTGTTGGCAAATCTATGGCACATGTGCCACAGCAAGCTGGCTGTCATCACTGAAAGCTCTGAAAGGTTCTATCACTGGCCTGTGCAGTAACATAGCCATGTAAGCAAAACATAACTCCTTGTGAGATCTTCATACACAGTCAAGGTATCAAAAGAGTTCATACAAAGGCACTTCACGAGGAAGGCCAATATCTGGGCATATTTTTTGTTTTTGTTTGTTTTTGGTTTTGTTTTGTTTTGCTTTTGAGCCGGGGGATCGAACTCATGACCTCACGCCTGCCAGGCAGGTTCTTGTGCCTCTAAGCTAAATCCCTTGCCCTATCCTATTTTTGAAGGAATTATCAGTGTGCCTACAGAAAATAAAGAGACATTCAATCTCCAGCACCCTTACACACACACACACACACACACACACACACACACACACACAAAATCATAAAATAAAGAGACACTAAGATGTGCTGTGGCCTAGGAAAAATGTGTACATCGAGGCATAAAGCCACCATGACAGACTTAAGCTTGAAAGCAGATCTGAAAGCAGTAACAAGACATTTGCTGCTTGTTCTGGCGTCTTGTTTTTGGGTGTGTGTGTGTGCATGTATGTGTACATGCGTGTGTAAGTTTGCAGTATAGGAAACTGAATCCAGGGATGTGCTGTTACTAAACTATCACCTATTCCACTGGTCTGGAATTTCCTATGCTCCTGCCTTGGCCTCCCAAATGCATGGGATTAACAGACATGCACCATCACACACACTTATTTATTGTTTAATATACTGCACATAGGAATTTGTGCTTCAATCCTGAGCAAAAGCAAACTCAAGGAAGCTTATTATTAAGAACTGACAAAGTCAGATATGCTTCAGAAAGGAGCTCTATAGCAGTTTAAAAGAGGAATTGGTAAGTGACTAAGCTAAAAAATAAGAAACATGCAGACAAATTAGTGGGCTCTTGGCAATAGTCTAAGTTAGGGTTTCTTAACTCAGCACTGTAGACTTTGGTATTTCTTTATCGTAGCGGACTAGACTATACTGAGGCCTGATTGTGGAAAGATGTGAAAGGTAAGAAACAACCACTGATAATTACTTATTGATACGTAGAGGCTAAGGAAAAAATGAAAGACAAGGGAAAGATAAGGAATAGGGGCAAACAAAATCATACGAGATGTTTATTTATTAAATTTTCTTGACTTTTCCCACAACAGTTAACAATCCTTTTGCCTTCTTCCTTAGCTTCTGAAATCCTTAATTAGACCAATCTTAAGAAATCCATAATGAGGCCAAGGGGCCCAAATTCCTTTGTTAATCATCTATTCTTGATAGCCTGGTCAGTCCCAACTTTCTGGTTATTATAAAATGGAAGCATTTTAAAATAACATATCCTGGTGGCTGAGGATTTAGTTCAGCGGCATGAGCACCTGCCTTGCAAGTGTGTGGTCATGAGTTCGATCCCCAGTACCGATAAAAAAGGAAAGAGACCAAAAAAAAAAAAAAAAAAAAAAGTATCCTGTAGATGAGTGGCTTTTCTGCTCCACCAACTTCTAAGTCAATGCTATATACCAGAATTCCCAACCACCAGCAGAGCCCATAACTGGCTGGTTTCCATTTTCTCGTGCTGAGCCATACCACCAGCCCCGGAAATCTCTTTTTAAACACACCTTTGGTCAGCTCCAGTGGTGTGTGCCTACAGTTCCAGCTACTCAGGGCAAGCTGAGGTAGAAGGATCACAAGTTTGAGGGCAGGTTGGGCAACTTAGCAAGACTAAAAATTTTAAAAATCTGAAGAGGGGGAACAAGAGTGCTAGGGGTATCACTCAATAATAGAATAGGCCCTACAATCACACACACACATCCGTGCATACACACACACACACACACACACACACACAGAGCCCTCCTGGGAAGCAGCGGAAACTTGAAGGAGTGGAGACCTAGTTGGATAAAAAGTAGCTCACTAGAGACCTGCTAATGAATCCTTGTCCCTCCTCTCTCCTCCTCTCTGCTCCTTCTCTGAGAAGGTGAGTCACTTTCTTCCTCCTTGCCTTGACTTTCTGCTCCAACACTCGCCAGAAGCAATGGAGCCATGGACCATGAACTGAAATCTCTGAAGTCATAAGCCAAAATAAAATAAGCCTTTCCCACTTTTGTCCTTTACAGTATTCTGTCACAGCAATGAAAGTTAATGCAGTCTCTCGGACCACAATGAATATATAAATCTGGGGAATCTTAATGAAGATTGTAGAGGTGGGGGAGGGTGTAGCTCAATATATTTGAGTGCTTGCCTAGTGTATGTGAAACCCTAGGTTTCATCCTCAGCATTACTGAAAAAAGAAAAAGATTCTGACTCAGAGGCCTACTAAGGCCTGAGATCCTATGTTTCTAAAAATCTCCCATCATTGCAATTCCTGCTGATCTACTGGTCACATTTTGAGCACTACAGGTCTCAAACATCAGAGAAAAGACCTGAATGTGAATTACAGGTACAGCCAGGTGTGGTGGTGCACACGTATAATCCCAGCATTTATGAGGCTGACGCAGAAGAAATGCTGTGATTTCAAGGCCAGTTTGGGCTACTTATGCAAGTTCAAAGCCAGTCTGCACTACTTAGCAAAGAACAAATGAACAAACAGAGGTACAAACAGAAAATGAATGCATGCTCAAAAGTGAAAGGGGACAAAAACTTACAAGTTCAACCTCCATCCTACTCCTTTTAGTTTCCTGCCTGTTTAAAAGCTTGACTTAAACACTTGGCCTTCAGGACCACTACTCACATCCCCCAAAGCCTTCACTTTTCAAATGAGCTTTTCATTCATTCAGACTTAACATTCAGTATAAGCCTCTCTGCCCTTCTTAGAAATACAAATGATCACTATTCTTTCTCCAAAAAAAAATTCAGTGCCTAGGTAGAAATCATAAATGTTTTTATGGAAAACGAAGTTAAAACTACCATACACAAGCCAATTTTCACAGCCCAGACTTTTCACAATAATTGCAAAATAGCAATATCTCCAACTTTATATTACCAGTCATGCACTATTATATATCCTAATCTATTCTAACAGGCTAGATAAAATGTTTTCTCAGGACAAAATGTTCCCTGAATTATAAGAAGTTAAAATGTCAAAAATGTAACACCTATATATACTTCACTCTATGAACTCTGAAATAATTTAAATGAGTTTTTAAAAAATGTTCATTTTTATTGATCAAAACATCTTCACAAAGAAAAAAACAGTAACACATATATGAAATATACCTAATTTTTTAGACAACACTTGATGAATGTGTGAATTCATTATCTTTTGCAGGAATAACTCAACAACACACCTCCTGCCACATCTGGGAATATGAAGTCCATCAGCAACCTTTGGCCTAGGACTTATTATACATTTATTTTCAAATAAGTCTATTTCTTTTACAACCTCCTCTAACTCCAAATGGTCTTAATTAAATGTCCTACTATCTTAGCAAATTTTCAATTATGAGAATAAATATGAGACTATAATTCCAACACTAGGGGAATCCAAACTGATTAAAACTATTTGAATTTTTTGAAATAAATTGATTTTTCATAAAATAAATAACACAGGGACATAACTATACCTAAACTACTATTAAGAATGTTAATATATTTGGATTTTAATGGTCCTAATAGTTAATTAAGAATAGTAAATCTATACCTACAAATTACTGTAGCTTGAGCTCCAGTGAATTTTCTCCATGGGTAAAAAGCATGAAATGTTTTAAAAGAATCAGCTTCAAAGATTATGTTGTTTTTTGCCCCTTCATTAATTATCACTAATTGTGATCATCTTATTAAAATATTTTAGGCTGTTTATGCTTCTATTTTTTAAAATAAGGACAACAGTAGGATTGCAGAAGTAGGTCTACAGAAAATAAGATATAGGAAAGCTGTCACTGTTAGAAATTCATAAACAAATAAATGTATGTGAAAGACGTTTTAAATTCTGGAGCCAAAACACTAATCACACAGAAGATGAAAGTAAAGAAAACTTATGGGTAAAAATCTGAATAAACTGTATTAAGTATAGCAGAACATTACTTAACATAAACACAAATATTTTTAAACTCTGATGTTTAGATTGGAAAATCTAAAAACTAGTCTACCTCTGTTCTTAAAACAACACTATTTCAAAGAATTTTTATGCCACTAAAATAAAACTAGTTAGAACCATCTTGCTGAGCTGGACAACAATGAAGTTCTAAGGAACTGGAATGTCTGGCTGGGCAGAGTGGAGCACACCTGTAATCCTAGTCATCAAATCTGCCTGAGTACAAAGCAAGCAAATTTCAGTGTGTATGTTTAAATACGGCAACAAACCTACCACACCACTACATGCACCTTACAAAGAATTCTTACACTGAATTTTTAAAAATAGTCCAACAGAAAAATGAACAAAGGATATGAAAGAAGCACCAATAGCCAGTAAGTATAAAAAATTCAACAGCATCAGTAGTCAAACTTAAATAACATGGCTTTGCCAAAAAAAATTGCCAAGATATGAAGGATTATTGTGGTGTTATTATAGGTTATTACAGTATTTTCTAGATTGAAGAAAACTCAGCACCCATGGCTAGGAATATAAATTTGTCCCACACTTTCGAAGGGGAGTCAATTATCAAAGGTTGTCAACTATTAAAATTTGTGTAGTTTTTCCCTGAAAACTGAGGTGAGAGAAATTTATACTAAGCTAATCATGGACAAAACAGACAGAGGTTAATGAGTTTTTATTTCTTTTGTATCACCGGTTGCCTCTCCACTATTTATTTTTCGTCTTATAGGACTCAGTCATCTTATTTTTTTCAAATTGCCCTACATACTTTTGCTTTTGAGATGTAAATTATCAATATTATTCTAAATAAATTGCTTGATTTCTTGAATATTGTCTCTTTAAAAAAAAAAAAAAAAAACTAGTCTCTCAGAACTGGGTATATAGCTCTGCAGGCACAATTGCCTGCCCAGCAAGTGCAAGGTTATAATTTTGACTCCCTGTACCAATAAAAATAAAACAAAACAAAAAACTGGTCTCTCACAAAAAGCTGGGGTGATTAAACAATAAAATATAAAACATTTTTTAAAATATTATTTAAGTTTACCGTATTACCTGAAACAAAATTATCATTAATATAAATAAAAGCAAGTTTCTCTTGTATGCCACTACATCATAATAATACTCTTGGATAATATTCACCAGATTTGGAGGGCATGTTTGAGAAGCTAACAAGAAGCTTCTGCAAGGGAAAAAATTAATGTTAGGAAAAGAGGGGCCTGAGCACATCATGGTAGATGTGCTCAGAGCAGCTACAAACTCTTCTAGTGGGAAATTTACTACAGCCTGACTATATTTATTTAAGCAATAGCTGATTTCTAAGCAAGGCTTGAATGTTAGCCAACATCTGGATCTTTTACTACCAATAATACTTAGCATTTTTTGGAAACTTCTGTACCAGACAACATATCCGATCTATTTAAACCTCACAACAACTCTACAAAGGAGCCATTAAGTATTACTATTCTCTTTTTGCAAATGAAGAAACAAAAAGGTTTGCTAAGTTAAATACACAAAGATAAGTGAAGAAACAAAAGTTTAATTCCACCTGCCACACATCAACTCTAAAATTTTAAACATTATTCAAATCTACTGGGTTCGTATCATTCCTATTGTTTCCTTTTTGAGAGAAGAGGCTCTGTACAAGCTATAAAAAGGTTTCAACACAGGTGCTCCCTTACCTAGATATCTGGCTGTCAACAACTCTATCAGTTGCCATGGGGTGCCATACATATCTCTCAAAGCCTAAAACTTCACTTCTACCTGGTGCAAGCTGGGATAGTGCATATTCCCACAGCGTGGCAAACAGAGGAGACTAGAAATTCAGTGATCTCAGGAAATACAGAGTAACTGAGTGTATTAATCTAGAATTCTAAACATAATTCTCCATAGAAATATTACTGTACTATTTATGGGGAAAAGATTAAAAGATACAATAAACTGATGGTCCTAACTAGAAATCTAAACACAACTCTTTTAAAATACATATTTAAAAACTTTTAGACTGAAATGTCCTTTAAAACCAGTTATTTTTCAGTACTTTCTCCATTTTTCCTTATCTCTTTTTAAAATTTTTTCTTGAGATTTTGATATGCCAAACAAGGCTGACCAATCAGCACAGGTAAAAAAGAATTCACCTTCCAAACTACCTATGCTACATTCCTATTAACTGCTCCAAATTTACCCTATTTTTCTTCATAAAAGAACTTTAGTAAATAGTTCCAGTTTTTCAGATATTACATGTTTTGCTTCCTAAAGTACATATAATGTAAAAGTTACCTTCCAAAGACTTTAGAACAGAAACATTACCAAAACAAATTTTAAATGTCAAGTAAGTCTGGTAATAGAGAAGGTAGAGAAGGATGGATGTTTTTAAGACAGAAAACAGTGCAAAGTGGTACCCAAGCTGGTTTCATACAAAGAAGAATGCAGAGAAAGTACTAGTAGTGAAATTTTCAAGCAGAAGCATCCTTGGACCTCCACCATCCACATCTCTTTACAAACTAAACCATTGCAGATGAACCCGGCACTTCCAATTTCACCCTTCTTTTCCTAATGAAGAGCTTTAAAATCAAGAAGAAAACAAAAAACGATACTCAAAAATCTTTGCCTGCTAACCCCCAAGTATGTAACTTACAAAACATGAAAACTTGACAGAAGTAGGGGTGGGGATTTAGCTGAGTGGCTCAAGCGCTTGTCTGGTAAGCACGAGATCGTGAGTTCAATCCCCAGTACCAAAAAAAGAAAAACTTGACAGAAATAAAAATCTGTCACTGTACTATTACAAACATAATGCAAATATACATGTAAACTTGCACACTGACTGAAACATACTAAAAGTAAACCAAACAAAGAAATGTAAACAGACAGGTACCAGTGCTTTCTGTTGGGCGGTGCATGTACTCATATGGACCAAACATGGAAAGTCACAATAAAGAAAAAAAGTCATTAGCCCAGAAAAATACAAAAGAAGAGGCCAAGAATACTAGGAGCAGACTGCAAAGGCTTTGCCTAAGATTTATAGCAATCATTATATGATAGTTCTGTATAAAATTTGTAACTGAGGAAAAATCGTTAGGAGGATACCACAGCACTACACTAGTTCATTTATGAATACATGTATTTTCAACATCTACCTTTGTAAAAAGATACATTGTTCTCAAATGATTTCTTACTCAATTTCCACTATTTGCCAAGATTACATTTGTGATTCACAGTGGCTCTCAATCTCAAATCTCGCTTTTCATAATAGTCTTCATAAAAGTGCTCAGCTTCCTACTTAGCATGTATTAAGGCTTCCTCATCTATATTAATCTCTTTTACATTAACTCATTTACAACAAAAATCAAAGCTTCTCAGTGCTCTGGGAAGCTAACCTCTTCACACAAACTAAAACTAGAATTCAAATTCTTCCACTACTTATCTTGGCCAAGAAAAACTATGCACATTTTAAATCATATTTTTCTATCTATGAAAATACATATGGTAAATAAAAGGTAAACAGTGGTTCTCAAGCATCAATTAAAAATATTACTTTTAAAAGTGTTCCCTATATATCATGGTATTGTTATATAAAATAAAAATGAATTGCCAGGAAAAGATTATATATTTTGAGTTGTGGTATTATTAAACTGTTTAGAAGTTTCTAAACATTTACTTTCAATGGTTTTATTTCCTTATAGACAAATTCGGGCACTGAGACTAGCATAGGGCCCTTGAGCACTGTGACAGTAGTGTCCTAAGGCACCAATTCTCAATGTACAGGAGAAAGTCTTCAGCAAGTCTTCACACTCCTAACAAGACAGCTCAGATGAATGGTTAAGAACACCTTTGTAATGTTTTTCCTGTTCCATATTTTACTTCAGTAAGTCCTAAATATACTGACCTAAGAAAATATACCATTTTCTTCTCAGGTCATTCATGATAATCAGAAGGCATTCATGATAATCTTCTTAGGTCATTCATGATAATCAGAAGGCAATTAAAAAGCTTAAATTCCTACCTTTATTATTTATAATAAAGCATATTTTTTGCCTAAGCATCTTTATGGTCCTCACTCTCAAAAAATCCAACCTAACACATCTCTTCTCCATACATTCTCAGAAATTCAGGATTGTCTGCTACTTGGCAATCATCAAATACTAAAACTGGCACCAGTAGGCTGCTGTATAGTATAGTAGGTTCATGTATGGTCTCTACAATGGGATTTCAGGAAGGCACGAAAAACACCGGTCTTTTCAATTTTCCATACAGCATCTAGTAAAACTGCCTATGATAAAGGTACTTGACTGACATAGCCTCAAAGAGTCACAGAAATCCATAGGCAAAAGCAGGAACCAGGCCAAGTGAGATTTTTGGAAAATTACTCCACAAGCTATGAAGTAGTACTAAGTATGGCCTATCTGTTCTCTGATGCCATTGCAAAACATTACTCAATAGCTGCTTAATTTAAAATTACATCGTTAAACACGTCATAAATGGCCACAACGAGAGAAAAATAGGCAGTCTCCATATGACTCCTATTCACAAAACGTATTATGCAATATTCCTACTGATAAAAAAAATTTGTAACACAGATTTTAAACATTCTCAATTCAACCATTAACAATTTAAAATATACATAATGTATATTTATACTATTTGAAAAATTCACCATGACACTACTCTAAGTGTAAATTGTAAGAATCATAAGTTTCTAGGTAGAGATTGACAAGTGAATGCTTTAGATAGGGACCAGGTTTAGCGAAGAAAGACACCACAATAACTATTGGACATGCTTATCATTTCATCATAACACAATGACAGCCTACAAAGTTTTGCACAGGGTCACAAAGGTAGAGATTCAAGGCCTCAAATCACAGAAGAATGTTCACTCCACTGTATTAATCTACCTGCATTAGTATATATCCTAGTATCTCTCTAAATACTGAGATCACATTATTTTTCCTCCTAAAATAAAGTTTTAAAATAGGTACTACATCTTATGTTTTCTAGTTCCCAGTGATTTTTACTACTTTCTAAAGAATGCCCGTAGCTTTCAAGCATACATTTCAACTTTGAGATATACTCAGCCTATTTCTCATATTAGAAATATATTACCTTCTACACATATGTAAAGAAATGCTACCTATTACAGTTATTATTTCTTTAAATAAAAAAAGCCAGAAGTGGACCCCTAAAAGCAACTTACGTACTTTCTACTGCCGCCCCAAAGCCTCTGCATTTCCAGACCACGTCTGCTTTTCAGCATTCTACTGTTCACTTCACACTGCCAGCCTGTCTACCATCCTTACCTTCCTTACTGCCAACTAGTCTACTTCTGTCCAACTCGTGCCACTTCTAACATACATCTTCAGAAAATAAATATCCCAACTTGTGAGAAAACTAAACCAAGAATCCATACATTTGGATTTGTATGGAATTTTAGCTATGAAGTCTAGCTACTTTAAAAGCATTTTCAAATTATTTTCAAATGACTGTTCTTATTCATATTTCAGAATGGAAACGTTAAATACATGAATCATTAATGTGTGATCTACTTTGCTCTAAAAACATGAAGACTTTCTAAACTGTTTTAGTCTCTCTGCAGTATGACTGACATGTAAACCGTTGTATGTATATAAAATATACCAATCAATGAGACTCGAGTTAAGTATGTTGTGAAACCATCACCACCCGCCTGCCTAAGCCTCATTTGATGTAATCCTCTGACCACATCCTTCCCAAAAGCATTTTAAGTTCACACCATTTTTTCTAAAATTAACATCCTTAGGGCCAGGGATTAGCTCAATGGTTTAAGTGCCTGCCTTGCAAGCACATGGTCATGAGTTTGATCCCCGGTACCAAAAAATACAGTAATATAAAACAAACATTCTTTTTTTGGGGGGGTCTTTCTTCCATTGCTTAAAAAACAGAACACTACATAACTTTACAGTACTTGCCACTAAGATTTAAAAGCTCCAGAAACATCTTTAGCTGCTACCAAAGACCAACTTCTCTAGATGACTATTAGAATTAACGTGACTCCCACTAAGACTCAAAGGCACCGAACTATTCATATCAACTGGTGACAGGATCCTCATAAAATACTACACAATTCTATATATAATCTGTTAACTTTGATCCCAAATAAAATCAACTTTTTAACATGAAAAGCTTTAAACTGTTCTCAACAGTTGTGTCAGTTATGAAAAACTGAAGATCAGAAGTTTGCCTTATAATGAGGCATTTCAATTAGGGGACAATCTCTGAAATTTAGACAAAGCAGTCAAAGTAAAAACATTATTAATATACCTACACTGGATCACTTTAGATGCTATTTTTAAAAAGGAATATGTAAGACAGAGAAAATGAAAAATAAGCAGCACAATTTCATTTCACATACAACCTATTACATGCATAGAAAGCAAATAAAATTCCATATACAAGACAAAGAAGAATAAACAAAAGGCAAGGAAAACATTTCAGTCTACAAAAACTCTCCCCCTCTTCAGAAAACATTACAACATATATGTAACAATCTCAACCTCACCTCTAAATTCCATTTAGTTTAACAGTTAAGTTTCAATTTTACCTACCTTTCTTCTCTGAGAGATGTTGAGGGCACCAAAGTCATTAAACAAGGATGAAGCAGGTGAAGTTAGAGGATCTGGAAAGCAAGTTACATAAGTTTCCTCACAGACAACTCAATTAACCCCAAATCAAAGAAATGTTAATTTAATAATGCCTACAATGGTAATAAAAATCATATGCCACAATAATTAAGTTCAGCGCCTTACATGCAGATGTTCAAATATTTTCTGAGTAAAAGAAAAACAATTTGATGAATCCTTCATTTGCATATTAATATACAGCAGATATCTGAATGTATTCCATATACTTATTCAGAAGTTGAGGATACAACTGTTTGATTACAACAACAGCAAAATCAAACAGAAATTACTTTGTTCTGCTTTGGATTTTTGAGACAGAGTCTCACTGTGTAGCCCAGGCTGGTTTGACACTCACAATACTCCTACCTCAGCCTCCTGAGTGCTGGAATCACAACCAGAAAAAATGTTTGTGTTCTCACTTGAGACCAAACCTGAGAAGGATAAAAAGAATCTGGGAGGAGCCAATCACAGGCTATCAGCGATCCCAGTCTGGATTTAAACACACTGACAAAGCCTTCAAACTATCCACACTACAAAGTATTCTGCATTTTCAAGTTTATCAACTGATATTTGATAGCCTTACTTAAAAAGTAAATGTTTAAAGATAAAAACATTAAAGGATTCAAATCACTAACATAGAATCTGAAGATTTTATAGGCTCAAAGTCCCATTACTCTGGAAGCAGAAGTTACAGAACTCTTTTCCCTTTTTCTCTGCAGTCCCAGGTTTTAGAGACAAAATTATATTTCAATTTATCTCTTATTTCTCACTTCATAAATGAGAGATTTTTGAGAAGGTATGCATGAGATACAGTGAATGTTTTATCCTCACTTCTAAGTTTGAGTAAATCTTTTTCTTTTTTCTTTCTGCATTACTGGGGATCAAACCCAGGGCGGTGTGCATGCTACACAAGCGGTCTACCACTGAGATACATACATCCCAGGCCTTTTAGCTGTTTACTTTGAGACAGAGTCTCAGTTGCCCAGGCTGACCTCCAACTTGTGATTTTCCTGTTTCAGCCTCCCCCAAACTGGGATTACAGGTATGCATCACCATGCCTGGCTACATTTCTTTTCTCTCTCCTTATCTTTCTTCCTTCCTTCCTTCCTACTTTCCTTCCTTCCTCCCTCCTTTTCTCTCTCTTCCTCCCTTTCCCTCCCAGGACCTTTGCACTGAGCTACATCCCCAGCACTACTTTTAATTTTTATTTTGAGACAGGATCTCACTAAATTACTAAATTATTCAGGCTGAGTTCAAACTTCCTGTCCACCTGTCTCAGCCTCTCAAGAGTACTATGACTACTGGAGTGTGCTGCCATGCTAGCTTATGCTCCTTAATCTCATTAAGTTATCCATGAAATGAAAAAATATATCTATATATTAACACCCTTATTTAAAAAGTCTCTATCTCCCCCCGTAATTTGGTACATACAGATTGCTGTTTAATTTTTCTGGCATTCTTTTATGTGGATTTTCAGTCTAGCCCTTCGTTAGAATTAACATTAATTTAACATTAAATAATAATGAGAGAGAAAGAAGCTAATAAAATATAAGATAAAATACTTTTATGTAATTCATACACTTATAACGTATAAAATTCTATCATAAAACTTATTCTTTGTGTAAATTGGATAGCATTTAAAAGTTGACTTTTAAACTTTAGGGAAATATAAAATATATAATGACATAAATTAGTTTTTAATATTTTTATTCAATATTAAAATGTTATTTTTCTATAGAACAAGGTTGAAATTTGCAAATAATGGGAATGTGATACACATGTCTATCACAGCAAACAAGCAACATACATATTCTTAATCTCACCACCATTAATAATCATTAACATTTTACTAATAAAGTATTAACATTCAATTTTATTTTTATTTAATTTTTTAAAGCCATTGTTGGCCTTTTAAAAGAACAGAGTACTACAAAATATATCTGGAAATTCTGTATCAAAAGTCTTAAAAATGTTCATCATTATTGAAAGCATAATTTTACTTCCAAGTTGCATCCAAAAAAAAATGATTAAAAATACTGACACAGTCCATTAGAGTATATTCTAAGAAAGTAAGTTGTTAAGTAAACTATGAAAATAAACAATGGAATTTAATTCATAGTGATCCAATACACATTCACTATTAAAGTACACTCAAGATGTTCTTAGCTAATTATTAAATATATTAATACATTTTTAAAAACGGAGGAATCTAAATCTCAATATTTATCCTTCAATTGAAGATAATTATTTTCTTAATACATGTTTAAAATATTTAAAATTTCTATATAATGTATAATGAATATATTGCTTCTAGAATCAGAAATACACACACACAAACACACACACACACGCAAAAGGGATTAGCTCTTACCATGGCCTGTATATGGCTTGGCACTGTCATTTAGAAGGCTTGGAGAGCTGCTACTATTAGTCATTCTCTGAAAAATACAACATGAACACATGGTAATCACTGAAAAATACAGAATTAAAGTAGTCAATTAAGGATGATACTCTTTGCTTTTATAGCACTAACAAAGCAACACTTCTGCACACATTGCTGCCTGGATTCCAACTAGTTACAAAAACTTTAAAATAGTCTACAATACATCAAATAAAAGTTTCATCCTTAACCCAAGTATTTACAAGCAAAGATGCAGGCCTATTTTGAGTCACACGTCCTAACTTATTAGCCTGAGTAAGGCATAAGCATTTGATTTCCCTGTGCATAAAACACACATTCCAATATCTAAGGGGATGTAAAAACAATTGTATAAAGTCAATAAATGCTCTAATATACTCTCTTATATTATCCTTTATACACTTTAGAACTCATACAATCAGGCTATTTGCTGTTATCTAAACATATCCTCTGCTTTCTGGATTCCTCTAATATGTAAGTTAGCAATGGCTTAGTTCTATAATCCTGACTTAAATAAGTTAACCTCTATTCAGTTTCTGCATAATTTTTTAAAAGGGAGGAGAAAGGAAAAGGGTGAATTATTGAAATGATTTTAATACTTAAATATATCACCTAAATTTGTAGCTCATAGGTGATAAAAAGTTATAACTGCATATTAAGTTGAATTATTCATTCAAAAAAAACACCATTCATGTAGATAGCAGCTGTGTTTACTTGAGTGCTTACAATACAAATGACTCTTACACTGCTTATCTATATGAAGTGAAACCATAGTTTTAACATAAATAGAAGTTAAAAATCATTCATAAAAGTACTGGCTTCTTAAAACTCCTTAAATCAGTATCACTTGGCATATAGACTGATCAATGTTTTTTCTTCAAATCTGTATGAATTTATTGTTGTGCATAGGTACTTGTGTCTGTGAAAAACTTTGACACACTTAGTTGTTTAATAATGGTAGCTACAATTGCGAAGAATTTTATTAGTTCTGTATATAATGGAGCCAAAAACAGAAGAACTAATTTGGCCCAAAAGGATATTTCTCCATAAAAAATATGAACATAAAAGAGTTCTATACTGCCACTCTCTAATATTTCCTAAATTCTCTATAACTTTAAATATTCCTTTTGCAGATTACACACATACACACACCAAAAAAAGTGCATTTGCCTCCTGTCTGAAATTATGTAAGACAGCCTCTCTTGAAATACTAAGACACAGCCCTGTCGAATTTACATAGATATGCACAAACACCCTCCATTCTCAAGGGCACAGGCTCTCCTCCACAGCCCTGTAAAGGAAGCCACAAAAACCTGTGTCAATTACGTGTCTCCAAAGCTGTGTATGATATTCGAAAACCCACCACAAGGCAAGAATGTCAACACTATAAATCGCCTCACTGCACTAGAACGCATATGAAAACATAAACATTATCCTGGATATCTCTTGGCTGCTCTCCAAATCAACTGCTCAAATTCATTCACTGGCTTATATATATAACACGGTCAGAGTATGCATATCCCATGTGCTGTGACCAACTGACTACCTGAGCACACTATTGCTGCTGCTTCCCCAGACTCAATAATCTAATCCTGCCCAGTAACCCCGTGACCCACTGCCCGGTATATGCAAACACATACACAATGCTGTCTCATGAAGACTAATGAAAATTTTGTTTAAGTACGGAGGCCATTCAGTAGTGCACCACATAAACATGGAAACACAATACACCACCTTTACTCTTACGGTCGTTTCTCAATTAACAACACTAGAATATTTTATTCTAATTCCACAAAATTCTGTAACATCAATCTATAAAAATAATGCAAACAAAAATGTCCTCAGGATAGCATATGACAAACAAAAAAATCAGTTACAAAAATAATAAATAAAGTGGGATTTTTAAAACTTTAGACATTTTAAATATATAACATCCCCAGAACACCTGGCATGGTAATGAATGCCTGTATTCCCATCGCTCAAGAAGCTGAGGCAGAAGGATTGCTGTACGTTTAAAACCAGCCTGTGCTACACTGTGAATTCAAGGCCACCTTGAACTAAATAGTAAAGACCTTGTCTTTAAAAAAAAAAAAAAAAAAAACCTCAGTAGTGTGGCTTTAAAATTAATATTAAGCATTTAAAATAAACCCAGTTATGTGCTTCTATATGCAAGGAATATTTCTAAAAGGAAGCCCAAGAAACTGGTACCAACGGTGGCAGCTGTTGGAAGGAAGGTTAATGGGATGGGTGGTAATGACAGGAATCAAAGAGATTTTTTTTTTGTGGCTTTTATAACATACAAGTTATCTACTTAAAAAAAAAAAAAAACACTATCATTACTACCAAGTTTAAATAACATAACACGAAGCACAGACAGAAGTGGAGCTGGTTCCCACCTCAGCTCTCCAGACTCCAGCACTGTGCCTGCTCCAGGATGTGCCCTCCAAGAGTCTCACCGGGTACAGCACGTGGCTTCACCAATGATCACAACCGTCTCACACCACTCAGAATACCACTTCCCATTCCAACAAATGAAGAATGCCTGAACCCTCTAGTATGTGCCAGGAATAAATTTTACTGCTTAGTTCAAAATAAATTTACACTAGTAATACCTGCATTAAGGGATACTTTGTCTCTACTGGGCTTCCAAATCCATTGACTCCAATAAAGCTGGTGCTGAAATAGGAATCTGTGAGACTTGTATCAGTTAAAGCACCTCCATCCATTCCAGGAACTGAAAGAGAAGGAAAATTCATGTACTTAAAAATTATTTAAGAGGATAAAACACGGGTTTGGCTTCTGTAAAGTTCATAAGTAAGTTCAAAATCTCAAATCTGTCATATTTATATACCAGTTAAAACTCTGGGCAAACACCAGAAAGATTTGGGGAACTCTAAAAAGGCTGTTAACAATGATCATGCTTTTCCCACAGAAACACTTTATTTTATATGAATTAACCTAATTAGCCACTAAGGACCACTTTCGTGTTTCTACTTTCCTTATCCCTATAACTTAGCAAAATGACTGTAGAATATAAACCACTGCAATTTCTACTGAGAATTACCACATGGTAAACAGAGGCAAGTTTACCAAGAATACTTCTCACAACATATCTTGTAAAGCAGACTGATACTTCCCTACTATCTCAGAATTTGAGGAAAAGCGTACATTACAGTGAAATGGAGTTTAGGAATATCGAGAGCTCTCCCGTGGCCTTAGGGCAAGGGACAGAAGGACTAGAGAACTAGCAGGGTAACTGACCAGACGTCAACAAAGCTCTAGGTCAGGCAGTCCTGATGCTCCTTGCTGTGTGGCACTTGGCATGCGGCTGGTTTCTAAGCTGCCAAGTACTAAGCCCTACAGTTTACATAAGGCAAGCTGCGGGGAGGGCTGCTCTCCTCCACACAGTCAACCCTCCCTGCACTTCCAACTTCCTCAGAAAACACTCGGAGACAGCTACATGGTCTTCCTGAAAAGCAATTTAGAGTAATTTATCTTTTCTTTATTTAGTTTTCCAAAATGTCTAAAATTAAAATATATTACTTTTGTAATTACAGAAGGATTCCTTTGTAGTAGTTTATATATTTGGTGATTACAAACTCAGATGTAGCTGAAACACTAAAAATTTATATACAAATATCCAGAAGCACTAAAAGTTTATATACAAAACTGTCCATCAAGATGATTTATATATAACATTATATATAACATAAAGGGTCATTTTAAGGATTTTTTTTTCCTGTTTTTGATACCAGGGATCAAACTAATGACTTCACACTAGCCAAGCAGGCTCTGTGCTACTGAGCTATATCCCCAGCTTAAAGAAATTGAAAACAATGTGATCTAACAAGAAAAAAATGATTAACTGAATTTTAATGTATACACTGAAATATAACTTAAAATAATTTCAAATCACGCTAATTCCTATTAGGATTTAAAATACTTCAGCAAAATGGAACAAAACTGGGAAGAAAGACAAAATAAGACCGAGAAAGCACAAAGCTGAGCATCAAGGAATCACTATACTAGCATCTCTATTAGTACACATACATCTCTATTAGTATAGCGTTTAAAATTTTCCTTAATAAAAGACTATAGAATAGGTAGCTAAGAAAGATTAAGTAATTCTGTCTGTGACACTATAACCAAAACATACCCTTCATCTTTATATCCAGTCCCTGGCACAACGCTCCTCAAAGTCTTGAAGCTTCCCAAGTGACTGGGGTGCTGACCTGATTATCCTGACATAGGGCTGACCCTCTGACAACTCTTAAAAACTTTCTGGGTGGTGGGAGTGTCTTTTACTCTAATGTAGAGACTCCTCTCTGGGTTTCTAGATGGCAGCTGGTCCCCAGAGAGACCCAACACTCTTACAGGCTTGAAGTCCACACCTCTCTCCTCCAGGGAGGGGAGAGAGGCCAAGTTTAGTTAGTAATCTAGAACAGGACACACACAACTCCATACAAACAGAAGCCCCAGTACTGAGGAGCTTCCACATCTCACAATACCTTTTTATCTGGCTACTCTGTTTCCTTTATAACAAACCAGAAAACACCTTTCCTGAAGTTCTGAGAGCCACTGTGACAGAAACCGAGAGGTTGGGGCTGTAGATACCCAACTGAGTAACTAAAAGGAGGATGAAACAGGACATCTTTCCTTTCCTTTTTATTTATTTTTTATTTTTTTGTGGGGAGGGGGGTTTCCTTTATTATCTTAAAACTTTAGATCAAATTCCCATGTTCAGTTCTCCACCTTAGAGTGGAATAACAGTGTCTGAATTAGAGGGTTTATCAATCCCAATCTTATCTACCTATCTCATCACCACCCTGCCTTTAAGACTGAGGGCAAGAGAATCTCAATGTTGGGTGTGACAGCACATGCCTACAATTCTAGCACTCTGGGAGGCTGAGGCAGGAGGATCTCAAGTTATGAGCCCAGTCTGGACAATTAATGACTCTGGAAGATTCTGTCTCAACATAAACCATAAAAAAGGGCTGAAGATTTAGCTCAATGCAAAGACTCTTACTACTGAGAGTGAGGGCTAGGGGTCAAACATATTGGCTTCCCTTAAAAAGCTGAAACAGAATTACCATATGACCCACGAATCAAATATATGACATATACCTGAAGAAAATAAAATTAGTATCTTGAGCAGTTTTTTTTTTTAAAAAAAAAAAAGGAAAGGAAAAAGTAATTTTTAGGGCTGGGGATTTAGCTCAGCAGCACAAGCACCTGCCTGGCAAGCATGTGGTCAAGAGTTTGATCCCCCATACCAAGGGGAAAAAAAGAGCTAATTTTCAGAATTTGCAGGGACATCCATACCATGCCCAGCTTTTACAACACCCACTTTTCCAGACACCCTGAAGCAATCCACAGAGTCTCCAAACACTGTCCTCAACATGCACTCATCTAGGACTCCAGGAAAAGCAGGGCCTCCCAGGCCACGCCACGACCAAGTCACCGCCCCATCAGGAACAAGCACTCTAGAGCAGACCACGACCAAGTCACTGCCCCATCAGGAACAAGCAATCTAGAGCAGAAACGCAGCTGCCCCTACACAAGAACAAGAGGCTACCTCATGGAACTGAAGTGCCCTTCAAGCCAGAGTCCTCTGGAGCCAGGAAATCAGAGTGAAACAGTGCTCCACTACCAACATCAAGACTGAGACAAGGGTTCAACGACATCCATAAAAACTAATCCAATTCTTACTAATGGGCTAGCGGGATCCTCTTCAGATCTGTGTCTTCAGTTCTTCACATTCTGATCCCTGTTCTCTTAGTTTCCTTGAAAAAGTCCACACTGATTTTGTAAACTCCTCAAGCTAAGGTCGCATACCATTTTCTCAGGCTTTCTGAATAAAATTTTGTCCTGTCAATTAACTTCCTGTCACTGACGCAACGCTGGCAGAGCAAATTATCAACCCCCAATCTGTATCCATGGTTAGACAGATTCGCATAGCACAGAAACCGACTACTTGCATTACATGTCTGAAGTACTGGGCTGGGTGGGAACTCTCAGGAGACTGAGCCTTTTATGTGTGGGATATGCATTAATTCCAGACAGTCAGTATCAAACAGAACCGTGAGACACCATGACCATGTAACTTCAGAGACAGAATGTATCTGGTGGCAGAAGCATAACGTGCAAGTGGAACAGAGAGAAAACAGGAGTTAGTTCTTTTCTCCTTTTCAATGTAATCATATGTAATGTTAAATGAGAAAGTAGTATGCTTTATTTATAGTATGATTTACACATATACATGTGAATTAAGACTGAACATACCAAATGTTAACACTCTTGTGTTATATAACTGAGGTTAGTCTTCTCTGACTTTTCTATAGAATAGCTCTTTACATAATAATAAGGAAATCCATAAGGGGAGAAATTCCTGCATTCCAACAAAACCTTAAGACATCTACTCTTCATCTTTTCTAAGTAAAACAAAATACAACGTCACAAAACAAAGCACAATTCCAGAGTGCTATCTTAATATTTTAATACAGCATTTTTTATTTAGAACTTTCCACTCGAAACTTTTATTCCAAAAGTTTATTTTAAATCCCCTTTTCTCTCTTCATATTTTATACATGCTAATAAAATAAAAAAAAATTTGAAATGCCAAACTTCAAAAATTAATGGGCAGTATCTTAACAGATTTTAAGTTCCTTGGAATCAAGGTCCCCTGGGTCTTTACATGCTCATAAGTATAATAACATTAGTAAAAATAATAAGTACTAAACTGTTGTCAGAGGAGAACAAGATCATTTTATAACCTTTTAATAATATTTTATCATTAAGAACAGAATTTGTCGGGCCAGGGATTTAACCCAGCAGCATAAGTGCCTGTCTAGCAAGTGCAAGGTCAAGAGTTTGTTCCCTTCAATGGAATAGATTAAAAGATACAACCACAACTACAAACACACTCAACCACCTTATCTTGATAAAGGGGCCAAACATGTTCACTGGAAGAACGACAGTCTCTTTAATAAATGGTGCTGGAAATACTGGCTCTCCATATGTCAAAAACTAAAACTAGACCCATGCCTATCACCATGGACTAAACTAAAATCTAAATGGATCAAAGATATGAATATCAAAACAGAAACACTAAATCTGTTGGAACACAAATTGGGTAAAAATCTTGAAGACATAGGGGTAGGTAGAGAATTCATGAACAGGAATCAAACTGCATGGGAAATAGTTCACAGAATCAATATCTGGGATCACATCTTAGTGAAAAGTTTCTACATGTCAAAAGAAATCTCCAACATAGTGAAAAGAAAACCCACAAACTGGGGGAAAAAAGTGAACTGTCCCTCAGACAAAGGACTTCTGTCTAAAACATATAAAGAAATTTAAAAAATCAGATCCCGGAAATTCAAAGACCCAATCCAAAAATGGGCATCTGAGATGAATACACAGTTCTCAAATGAAGAAATACAAATGGCAAATAAATACATGAAAAAATGTTCATCACTAGTCATTAGAGAAATGCAAATTAAAACCACACTGAGATTCCATCTCACTCCAGAAAGAATGGCCAAGATCAAGAAAACTACCAAAAACAAATGCGGGAGAGGCTGTGGGGAAAAAGGAACTCTCCTGCACTGTTGGTGGGAGTGTAGACTCGTGCAACCATTGTGGAGGTCAGTCTGGAGATTTCTCAAAAAGCTGGGATTGGAAGTCCCATTTGTTCCAGCTATTCCACTTCTAGGCAGATTCCCAGAAGAACTGAAAACATCATACCACAGTGATATATGTGCATCCATGTTTATAGCAGCACAATTTGTGATAGCCAGATCTTGGAAACAACCTAAGTGTCCATCAACTGAGGAATGGATAAAAAAGTTGTGGTGTTTTTATACAATGGAGTACTACTCAGCTATAAAGAATGATCACATTGAGATATTTATAAATAAATGGACGCAACTTAAGACTATACTCATAAGCGAAATAAATCAAACTCACATGTATAAATACCGTATAGTCTCCCTAGTGTAAGAAATGGTAAGAGTACATAAGAGTTTATGGTAATCATGATTTCCCATTACATTGCTTTGGAGCCTTATAATGTTCCCATTCATTAGCTGGAATGGTTTTATCCTGGGTTGTTTGATTTTATTATCTGTGATAGTATGAACAGCTATTTTGAAGAAAACAACACATTATAAGAGCCAGTGCTGATTTAATATCATCTTGTTTTGAAGTCATACCATGCTTTTGTTCTTCTGTTTCCATTGGTTCTATCATGTTGTACCTTATTGGATTTTATTATGTGTGATAGTATAAACAAATTTTTTATGGACAATGAGATAATATAGTAACCATTGTTCGTTTTCTGTTATTTGGTTCTGAATGCCCTGTAATACTTTCATTCTCTTTAACGGTTTTATACTATTGTGTATGAAGTTATGCTCAACTATTTCAAGGAAAGAGACATTATGGTAGCTACTGATAATATCAGGTTGTCTTGTGGTGAAATACTGTGTTGCTTAAATTGTTCTGTTCTGATCTGCTTTGTTATGTCCTCTTTTAACTTAATCTCTTTAAAATAAAAAAAAAGTAAAATAAAAAAGTTTAATCCCTGGTACGAAAAGAAAAAAAGAATCTGTACTAGCCAGATGTGGTGGCACATGCCTGTAATCCTCAGGAGGCTGAGTCAGGAGGATGGCCACAAGTTTGAGGCCAGCCTTGGCTTCAAGACTAGCCTAGACTACATAGTAAGACTCTGTCTCAAAAACAAATGAAAAAAGAATAAAATTTGCCCTAATAAATAATCAAATTTCTGATAGCAATTTTAAACATACCAAACCAGTTTATTCTCTTCAGATGCATAACAGTGACAGAAGACCTTATGTTTCCCATCAGAAATACACGCCTAGAGAGAGAGGTACAAGAGCTAATATGGCCAGAAATCAAGGGCTAGTTTTTCTTTTTTAAAGTTAACACTTTACACTTACACTTACACTTGAGTCTTCTTACTTTGGAAAATTAGAATTTGAGTAGGAAGGGGAAGGAAGAGATACTTTAACAACAGTTAAGAAAACCAGTCACTGTCTTAGTTCCTTTTCTCTTTGCTGTGACAAAATACCCAACACCCAAATGTAAAGGAGGAAAAGCTATTCAGCTCACAATTTGTAGATGTTTCAGTTCATGCTGCCTGGGTCTAAGACAGGACAGACAGCACAGCAGAAGAACATCACAGAGGAGAAACAGCCAGAGACATGGCAGAAAGCAGGAAGGCAGCAAAGCAGCAAGGAAGCAAGCAGCCACAGCCGCCCTTTCTATCCCTTCCATCCCACCCAGGCTACCCATCCTTAGGGTGGGCAGCTCTCACACCCGGAGTGGGCAGCCTTTATCCTAGCACTGGACCGTGAATCACTCCCAGTATCGCATCTCATGCCAGCATCACACACCCTAGATTCAGCCACCTCTGAAAAGCCCCACCTAAGGCCACGTGAGGCTTTGGGGAGACAGCTAGATACAAGCCGTAACACCTCTGACACATTACTTTGTCCTATACAGATTATAAAGATACCACTTTTCAGAAGTTACTTACAACAGACACAGGTCCTACCTGCTTCCATGAGATGCTTGTGGGATGGCATAAATTTAAATTACATTTAAGTGTCAATGTCACTGACCTTAATTACCAAGAAAGATAAGCAAGAACGTTTTATTCCTTTAACTCCTTATTTTTGAAATTAAATATGAACGTTATACTTTATCTATTAAAAAATGAGCAATCCACTTCACATAAAGCTATTTCTGTGAATATTCTATTGCCACCTCTTATTAAAACATTGTATCTAAGCCTGGCCTGGTGGTGCACACCTACAATCCCAGCACTCTGGGAGGCTGAAGCAGGAGGAGCTCAAGTTCAAGCTCAACCTGGGCAATGCAGCAAGACTATCTCAAAAGCAATTTAAGGGAGAGGGGTGTAGCTCTGCGTAAAGGCCTTGGATTCAATCTCCTGTACTCCAATAATAATAACAATAAATCCTATTATATCTTTCTGTCTACGATGTGAACATGCCCCCCAAAATATGTTGAAACTTCATGGACAATGTGCAACATTAAGTACAGCAGCGCCCATAAAGTGATCAAGTTGCAAGGACAGAATCCTACTGAATTGGCAAAGTGCCCATACAAAAGGCACAAAAGAAAGTTAATCATGTTAAGTAAAAATTACAAGAAGTCACTGTTTTGTACTAAATTTACTAGGCCTCAAAATACCAAGCTAGCTGGGCATAGTGGGGCACATCTACAACCAGGGGAGGTAAGAGGAACACAAGTTTTAAGCCCAGCCTGTAAGACTGACCAAGACACTCTCAAAATAAAAAATGGGCTAGGTATGCATCTCAATGTAAAAAGCCCTGGCTTCCACTCCCAGTGTGTGTGTGGGGAGTGGGGGGGACCTAAAAATCAAAATGGAATCATTCACTCTAACTAAAGTTCCTGATACCACCTAGAAACTAATCTGTTTATTGCCACAAGATCAGGATTAGAGACAGCTAAATTTCCTCCTTCAGTAGCCTGATAATCAAGTTACTCTGACTTAACCTTTACAAAACAGGTAACTTGAGTACCTAAAATTAATCAGTTATTTTTCTATTGTTTTGCCTTTTTGTTCCCACCTTCCAAGAAAAGTAACTTTGAAATGTTTGATTTTTCTTTTTAATTTTTTCTGCTTTCTTTAGCTTTTACATCTATGAAACCAGCCTCCTAGGAAAGCATGGTGGTACATGCCTATTTATACTAAGGAGATTGAGGCAGGAGGATTGACATTCGAGGGCAGCCTGGGCAATTTAGGCAGACTGCCTTAAAATGATAGATACATAAGATAGACAGACAGACAGACAGACAGGACTGGGACTGTAGCTCAGCACTACCTGAATCAAGGGGGGAGGGGTGGGGAATGATCCTCCTTTGCTCAGTCCATCAAAAATGTATTCTTTTATGGAATGAAGCGTTACTCAATTCTGGAACTGAAAATAAAGCCAATTAAGTGCTGAACAAAACTGGTTTAATTTTGTCTTTTGACAGCCCCGTCCAATATGTGAGGACACAGGCAAAGCCATCAAAAGATACAAGCCTTGAAGAGACAATGAACCTGGTGGCATCTTGATATTGAATTTTCCAATACCTAGAACTGGGAAGAATAAAATTCTCTTCGATATATTCCCCAGCCCCCGGTATTTTGTTATAGCTGCAGAAACAAAATGAGACAGAAAAAACAGTAACATGAGGTGCTGCATGTAGTAGTAAGTATCTAAAAATGTGAAGCCGCTGAGAAATGAGTCTAGAGACTGGACCATAGAGTCATTCGTGTGAGGGCTCAGAGGAAGAGGAGAACAATCAACAGAGCTTCAGTCTTCTTACAGATAACATAAATGGTTATGATCACAGTGCTAAGAGAAATATGAAGAGTGAAAACTATTCTGATAAGGTATTAGAAATGTGGAACTAGAAACCAAAGAAAAACCCATCAATTACAAAGTGACAAAGAACGTGACTGAACTATGCTCTGCTTTCTGGAAAGCAGAACCTTCGAGCAGTAAACTACACGTGGTGGAAGAAAGCTCTAAGCATACTGCTGGTGGTGTCATGGAGCTTAAGTACTTTCAGTAAACAATTTAAAGATGAAATGCACAGTCAAAAGGGAATTTAGATTTGGAAAATTCTCAGCCTAAGAAATTGTAAAGACTAAAAAAAGATTATGTTCATGAGAAAACATCAAGCCCCTCTTTGACACGTGATTAGCATGGACAGATGGAAGCCAGGTGCTATTCATCCAAAAAACTGAAGAATTACCCAAGAGCACTGTGGATATCATCCAGTCTGCTACTCTTATTACTCTGGCCACTTACTAGCTACATGACCTGGAGTAAATGACCCTATTTCATTTCTTCACATAACAAAGAGGCAATATCATACAAAATTCAAGAGGAAAAAATCCATGCAAAATGCTCAGAAGTAAACATACATGTTTTCGTTTCTTCACTTCTCTACAGAAAGTACCCCAATTGTCTCAAGCTAGCAAAATTTCTATCTTTTAAGATCCTATTTGCATCATTCATTTTGAAAAAGAGTAGAGTATTTACTTCCTTTTGACCTTTTAATTGCTATCTTCGGCTATTTAAATTTTTACATTCTTACAGGTTTCTACACTACCTATTTCAATTATCTATATTCATACTATATTTATCTGTAATTATATGTATCTTATGCAATACTTTCTGCCTTCCACGAACGAATCTGTTACTACATTTGTATAAGCACGTATTGTTGATTAAACTTTTTGGAAGTAGGTATTTTTAAAAGTTAATTAAAAGATGTAATACATTCTCACAGCAAAACTTAAGGACACTCGATACAGCTTTTACTTTATTGCCTCCATTCTTCCAATGAGAAAACTGATTCAGAGATATTAGATGACCACTGAGTAGGTGCAAGCCCAAAAAGAAGGGGGCATCTCTGCCTTCTCAAGCCTTCCCTACTGGACTGTGGAATAGGCATGGACTGCAGAATGGGTACACACAGCTGACTGTGAAGTCTGCTTCAGCCAGCTGGCAACTGCTGACCTTGAGCAGTGCATTTAGTCTTGATCCTAGAACTCGCCATACAAAACAAAAATAGTATCTGCTTTCCAGTGTTATGGGTGAAAATCAACCATTCATCTGACATACCTGCATGATATTGGATACCTAGTAAATGGCTGCTTTTTATGGTTATCATTTGTATCAATTTATTAGTTTATTTGTAAGTTAGTCTGCTCTTTCTGATGAAACACTAATACACTCTGTAGAATGAATTAGGAAAACTTTCCATGTCGGTTTTTATTAATTTTAATGTAAACAATCAAAAAGTTTGCTCATATATTTTACTCATCTGTTATAAAGCCAACTGGAGTTACATGGAAGAAAATGTGTAAGAGTGCACAATCATGACTCAAATTAGGCATTTTATCTGCGTATCATAGCTCGTTTGTTTTACTCACACAACTATTAGGCCTGGAAACCACTCCTTCCATTCTAAATTGAAGATTTAACCCCTGTACCTTAGAAAGTAACCGTATTTATAGGTATAGAGTCACTGCAGACAGGCCTTACTCTAGTCTGACTGGAGGCCTTATAAAAATTTGAGTAATCTGAGGATTTATCACCGCCTGGGAGGGCATAGGCAGATAGGAGGAATAATTTTTAACGATATATAGCCAGTAGGATAACAATGGTTGACAAGAATTAATTGAAATATTTCAAAACAGCTAGAAGATAGGATTATGAATGCTTCTTTCAAAAAATAAATATTGGAGATAACTGATATGCTAATTACCATGACCTGGTCATTAAGCACAGTAGGCACATATACTAAAATGTTATGCTGTGGTCCATAAATTCGTACAATTACTATGTGTCAAATTTTTAAAAGTTGAAGAGCTGGGGGTGTGCCTCAGTGATGAAGTATTTGCTTATCAATACACACAAGGCCCATGACGGAGCATCACCAAAGAGGGTGAGAGATTTGGACAGATTTGCACAGAGAGAGAACAGCATGTGAAATGAAAGCAGAGATTGAAATGATTTGCCCTAATCCAAGGAACGCCAAAGACTGATAGCAAACCTCCAGAAGCCAGGCAAGCAGAACAGAACAGATTCGTTTTCAGGGTCCTCAGTAAAAAACCCCAGCCAGCACTTTGGTCTCAGACTTCTAAGCTTCCGAAACTGTGACCCAATAAATTTCTATCCTTTAAACCTCACATGAAATACAATACAACTGTACTACAAAAATAAAAGATTAAATGGAGATTGTTAAATCAAAAACAAGGCTAAGGAAAACATCTCAGGTAATCATTAAGTTCTGAAGTTTCAAAATAGCCAAGATAAAAGAGAAAAACACAAATTCAAAATGCTACCATGGTCTGAGTGCATCCCTCAGAGAGTCATGTGTGGGACGGTGCTTCCCGGTGTGGTGTTAATAAGAAGCAGGCGCCTTGTGTGAGAACACAGGCTGGGAAGCTGGAGCAAGGGGAAGCCAAGTGCATCCCAGCCTGGCCAGTTCCACAGGGTCTCAAAATTTAAAAAGCACTGGGGATGTAGCTCAGCACAAAGGGTCTAGGTTCAAAGCTCAGTACCACACACACACAAAAGCAGGTAACCTTTAACAAGTGAAGCCTCCGGGGAAGTGACTGGGTCATTGGGAGCAGGATTAAACATTGTCTTCATGCAACCTTGATTAGTTCTTATGAGAGGGTTGTTTAAAAAAGAGCAAGCCAGCCCCTCCCTGTTGTGTGGCTTCCTGTCCTACCAGAATGATGGTTCCCTCTCACACCAGCTCCTGCCAGGACACCATCTGCCAATTGATACAACCAAGTGGAGCTTCAGCAGAGCCAGCACCGTGCTGTTGGGTCTTCCAACCTTCAAAACTCTGAGCCAAACAGGCCTTTCTTTTGAAAGTTGCCAGCTTTAGTTATTTTGTTATAGCAGTGGGAAATGGGCTAATATACCTAGTAAAATAAATACCGATTTGTTATGGTAAACATACTTTCTAATACTCAACTCTTTAGATAAATTACTACAAATTTTATTTCACCACAGATATCTTCAAGAGTTGAAAAAGTTCTAGGAACACTTTTTATACTCATTCTCAGTACAAGTACAGAATGTAATGTTAAACTACAACCTGAGGTAATTACATAAAGAACTAACTATATTTCAAATACTTAGCTTTCTAGCAATCAATCCAACTAGACCAATCTTTACCTCTTAAACTCTAATTGTTTTATTTGAAAGATGTATTCCTGGTAGTGACAAATTAGATAAGTAAAATAAATCCACCATTTATGGTTGTTTTATATGTACAATCTCAAAAGACATTGCAGACGTATCATCACTGCCCACTTTCATGAACAGATGAGATCTGAACCTAAACAGCATTACTCCAAAGGCTCCAGACAATGCTACACACATTTCTCTAGGTTAAATTCCTGACTTGTGCTTCCAACTGCACACTACTAAGTGACTCTAGGTAGTAAGTATCGCAAACTTTAAAGCTAAAAACGTGGTTGTACTTTGCATCTTTCTCTTATTCATCCACACTTTATAACAACAATGTATCAAAACATGCCATAATTTATGTACTTCCAACTCCTTGCTGGGCTATACATTTATAAACAGCCAAGACAATGTTTGATGAATTACTGTAAAGCTCTCTAATCAGTGTCCAGAAAACACATACACGATCCCATTTACTAATGAGTGAGTCCCTGCATGAATTGTCAGACCTCCAAAGTGGAAAAAGACATTGTTTCTAAAAGTGTAAAGTATATCAAGCAAACTAGCTTTTATGGAATATGTCACATCTTTTCCTCAAGATAGCCACAATAATGCCTACAGCAAGACTTAAGAAAAAAAATCCTGAAATAGCTGAGACCCTCCTATTATGTTGTTTTTGCCTCAAGGTTTTTAAGATATCCAACATCTAGTATGCCGGAAGATGAAATAGGTAAAACTCTATAAACATAGGTGTAGGCTAGAACTTTCTGAACAAAAACACCAATAGTCCAAGAAATAATATCAAAAAATCAACAAATGGGTTCATGTCAAATTTAAAAGCTTCCACACATCAAAAGAAACAACCAACAGAAGAAACCACCTACAGAATGGCGAAAGAATCTGCCAGCTATTCCTCAGACAGAGCACTGACATCTAGAATATTCAACAATTCAAAAAAATTAGTAGACCACCCCCACCCAAAAATAAAAGACCCAATTTTTAAAAATGGGCAACTGAACTGAACAGTTTTCAGAAGAAAAACAGATGGCCAACAAATACATGAAAAATGTTCAATATTACTGGCCACTAGGGAATGCCAGTTAAAACACTGATAATCCAGAAAGAATGGCTATCAGCAAAAATCAAACGCTATCAATGCTGTTTCTAAGTTGTTGGTGGGAATGTAAACTAGATCAATCACTATGATAATCAATATGGAGATTCCTCAAAACACTAAAATTAGAAATTCTATTTGACACGGGACCCAGCTATTCCCTTTCTAGGTATCTTCCCAAAAGAGTCAAAGACATCATATTACAGCGATTCATGCATACCCATGTCAGCATATATGTCCATCAACAGGTAAACAGATAAGGAAAATGTGGTATTTTACAAACAGAATACTACTCTGCCAAAAAGGAAATCTTGAAGCATTTGCAGGGAAATGGATATAACTTGAGACCCTAATGTGAGGTGAAATAAGTCAGACACATAAGCTTAAATATCCAATTGTTTCTCTTATTTGAAAAGCCAGCAATATAAATGAAGAGCAAAATATAAGGCATCAGAAAGTAGGGAAAATTTTGTCAAATGGAAAGGAGAATAGGAGATGGAAGACAGGAAGGGAAAGAAGGGAAAAGGGAAGCAAAAGAGAATAAAATGGAAATAGAGTTGGAGAGAGTAGGGAGGGATGGTAGGGGACGGGGAACAAAGAATTAGGATGTGTGATGTACGTATATAAGCTCCCCCTGATAAAAGTAATCATCACTGTAACTGAGCACTAATAAAATATGTCAGAATGAAGCAGCAGCAGTTGAGTGGGTGAACAGCAATTACCTCAAGGTCACGAGGGCAGTATGGAATTTCATGAACCTCAAGATTCTTCACCAAGAAAGGGTAGTTTGCCAAGAAGACTTGTTTTTTCCTTATAAGCCTTATACTGTTGTTTGATATTAAAAACCTTATAAATGTATTACTTTGATCTTAAATAAAAATAAATTTAAAAAGAAAAGTGAAACTGCAGCACAACAAGACAGCTGATTCTAAGGAACACTGCAACACTCCAGGCTGCTAAAAGCAACTTGCTGGGAACATGACAAGGAACAAAGGAACCTGTGTGACTCCTGGAGGAAGCTGTCTGGTACTGGCAATCTGAATACAGTACTTACGGAAAAAAAGTCTTCCAATAAAAGACATTTTGGGATTCATTCAAGATGACTACTTTTTCCCAAACAAAGCTGCTAATAAATCATTATGTTTTGAAAAGTTTTCTACCGTTGGTTTTCTCAGAAAAAGAGGCTTGAAATTTAATAACCAAAAAAGAAAATTTCATTTTAAAAACCAGTTAACTAGTCATACAAAATAATCAAAGTAAGATTATCCTCCCAAGTGCTGGGATTCACCATGACACCCAGCAGCAATATATCCTAAGTATCTTTTCTCATCAGTATAGAAAGCTCTCACTTATTGTAAATGCTACGTGGCTTCCTACTGCATAGCTGATGTGTCTATGCCTGTTAATGGGGATTTACACTTCCTCAGATCAGTTGTAATTAAAAACTTTACACAAACATCTTTTTTTCTGTACCGTAAGTCTAAAAAAGAAATACTGTGCCAAAGGATGTGGAC
Organism: Cavia porcellus; assembly: GCF_034190915.1. NCBI lineage: Eukaryota > Metazoa > Chordata > Mammalia > Rodentia > Caviidae > Cavia > Cavia porcellus. Next base: position 34,970,100 of record NW_026947504.1, on the reverse strand, counting down.
ATTTTAATTTTAATGAATGCTGACCTCCAAAAAGGTCATACTAACAGACACTTAGATGAAGAATGTATTACGTAGGCCGGGGGTTCAGCCTGCTTGGCAAATGCAAGATCATGAGTTCAATTCCCGGGACCAAAAAAAAAAAAGACCATATTAGGCTGGGATGTAGATCAGTGGAAGAGTGCATGATTGACATGCATGAGCCCCTGGATTCAACCTCCAGTACAAAAAAAATAGTGCCTTTTCCCTTGCACTTACAGTACAATTCATACTAGCTGAATCTTGGAAGCAGCCTATGTGTTCACCAACAGATGTCTGGATAAAGAAAATGTGGTATTTTACATAATAGAGTACTATTTTGCAATAAAAAAGGATGAAGCAATGTTTTTACTCTTTATCAACTTAAAAAGTTAAAAACAAAACTCCTGTTCATTTTATTCATTCACTAATGAAGCTAAGTAATTTTTATGTCTACCATAGTTCAATGTTGACTGTTCCCCTAAAGGTCTGTATGACAAACGTTTGGTCCCTAGGGTGGTGCTGATGGGAGTGTGTGTGGAGAAGAGGTGGGCGGGGGTGAACAGGTGAAGGGAGGTTCTTGGAGGGGAGACCCAGGAAGGGGTCTCCAGGATTCTGGTCTCCTTCTCTCTCCTCCACTCCTTGACTCACAATCTATACTCCCTGTTGTAGGGACAACTAACCATGGACTGGAATGTCCAAAACTGTGAGCCAAAGTAATGCTTTCTCTTTATAAACCAATTATCTTAGGTTTTTCATTGTAACTGATGAAAAGCTGCCTCACATAAAGCCCACTGACCATTTTTTTTTTTTTTTCAGTAAATTGCTGGAGGTTTTTAAGAGCTATTTCCTGTTTAAATGGGGCATTTATCTTTAGCTGTATATTGATCCAGCTATCTAACAGTGGCTTATTAGAATAATCTAACATTATGGAGGCATCTCTCACAGACGATCTAATTCTAATAGAATGTGCTATATTAGAAAAAGTAAGGTTTACCTTCTATTCTCAACTGTAAAAGTAAACAAACTTGATTATAAATTCTATCACTCATTATATGACTCTGAGAAATAACTTTGAGTGACAGTTTTAAATGTCAAATGAAAACAGTACCTATACCTCATGAAACAGCTACGAATACTAGTTGTGATGTGAGAGTTGTGTGACCGGCACACAAGTGTGTCCCCAAATGAGACAAAAAAAAAAAAAAAAAAAAACTCTCATACTTAGGGGCTGGGGATTTAGCTCAGCGGCATAAGCGCCTGCCTTGCAAGCAGGCAGTCATGAGTTCGATCCCAGTACCGATAAAAAGGAAAAAGACAAAAAAAAAAAAAAAAGAAGCCCCCAAATGTTACTTACCTACTCTTTCCGCTAGGAGAAAAAAAAACAGCTCACTGATTAATCAACAGACATTTATATGCCCAAAGTTCTTACAGGAATTGTATTTCTTAGTGATCACATCCAATTTCATGCATTTAAATACCATGCAAACACTAACTGGAAGTTTCTATACCTAGTCCCAATCTTTCTCTCTTCAAATTGTCCATCTGAATGCTAACACATACCTCAAAACTTACATATTCAGAATTACACTCCTATGCCAGGCATGGTGGCACAAGCCTATAATAATCCCAGCACTGGGGAGGCTGAGGCAGAAAGACTGCTCTGAGTTTGAGGCTGGTCTTTAACACAGTGAATTCAAGACCAGCCTGAAGTACATAGTAAGACCCCGTGTTAAAAAAATAAGCAAGCAAACAAACAAACAAAAACCACCAAAAACCAAAATCATGCTCCTGGTCTTCTCACCCACATCTACCCTGTCTGTAGCCGCCACCACCACCAACACCCCACCCCCCCCAGGATGCTAACTCCATCCATCTTTCTATTTCTTTGAAACTAACCCCTGGCTCCTCTCACTTGACACTCTACAACCAGTGTAAAACTATCTTGGTTGTAGCTGCAAAACACTCTGGAATCTGACTAATTTGAGACACTTTTACTGCTGTATGTGTGTAAACCATCATTACCTCTGGCTACATTATTTGCAAATAATCTAAATTTTCTCCTGCCTCCCTCACCCTCACCTTTGAAGCCTAAGTCAGATCATAGCACTCACTCTCTTCGACTGAAGATAAAAGCAGACGTCTTCATGCTCTCCCCACCTTACTCCACATCAGTCTGACTCGTCTGCTAATGTGCCTGGCAGCCCGTCTTTAGCTGTTCTCTCTGCCAGAGATAACCTTTCTTCTGGTAACTGGCTTGGCTCTCCTTCCAGTTAAGTGCTCAAATACAACCACCAATGGGGTCTGCGCGTCTTTGTATTAAACTGGAACAACCCTACTTCTGCATTTCTACTTCTTATACCCTATCCTACTTTAACAGCATTTATCATTTCAATAAACTATAAATTTATTGCAGTTAGACTGGAGTTATTTTATCCTTCTTACCCATTCCCTATACCCTTTTATGCTACTTAAATTTTAAAACTGTACATACATTACATATTTTCATTCCAAAAATAAGGTCCACAAAGGAAGAGAACTTCTGTCTATTCCGTTCACTAACATAACCTAAGAAGCTAAAACACTATCCAAGAGAGTAGCCACTCACTAAATGTTAATTAACAGAATGTATAAAACTCCATTGATCATTAGCCAAATTACACTAAGCTGAATGAATCCTTGCCATAATCTAGACTGCTCAAAAAATTATTTGAACACGTAAAATGGTTTTTATGTATCAAGGGACTTTACCAATTTTTTTCTGTAAAACTTACCCTGATTATTTCTGTAAGGTTTGGGAATAAGTAGAAGATTCGCTGTCCCATCTATTATCAAGAAAATTCTTCCTCTGAAACAGCAGATATACTGCAAGGTCTACTAATCAGAAAGATCCCATCACTTAGGGAATTTAAAAGACACATGCTTAGCAGGCCCAAAGTCCTTGGCTTGAACCTCAGCACCCAAAAATAAGAATAAAAGGCTGCATTCTATTATTGTCTTTCACTCCTAAGTTTTTCAATTTAATCAATTTTAATCTAATTCAGGGTAGAATAGGTTCACAAATACGTTAATTAATATATAAATCTCTTTCCAGCTTTATTCAACTCTATCAGGTTCTATTTGAAATTTCTGAAAGAACCTAAAATATGTATGTCAAGAATGTAGCTTAGGCTAAGGCAGGAAGATCACTGCAAGTTCAAGACCAGTGAGGGTGACAATGTGAGCTCAAGGCCAGCTTGAATTGCACAGCGAGACCCTGTCTCAAAAAGGCAAAATTAAATAAACAGAATGTAAGAATGAAACTTACAATGAAAGACTATTAATAACACTCCTCAGAGATTTTATTCTTTCTTATTTTTTCTTCCGGTTTGTTTGACAATACTGGAAATTGAACCCAGGGCTTCACATTGGGCTACCTCCTCGGTCCTTTACTTTTTATTTCATTAGTCACTAAGTAGCCCAAGCTGGGCTACAGGTTTTGTGGGGTTTGCTTGCTTGTTTAATGTACTAAGCTTGAGCCAGATTACAAGAGATTGAATACGCCTAAACATTATGCACACATCCTCTGATTATCTATAAGACATAACTGAGTACTCTCATTTACACTGATTAAATTATAGGGGCTAAGGATATAATTCAGTGGTGGCATGTGCAAAGCCCCAGGTACAAAAAGGAGGGGGGCGACAAATAATCTAAATATCCATCCTTAAAAAAATCTACAAGTATGCAATTGAATATTATGCTATGAAAAAGAGTAAGGCTAATTTCTAGATGTCAATATGAACAAAATGCAAGATAAGCAACTAAGTGACAAAATTCGAAGCAGATCAGGCTTCCATATGTACACTCACACACATGTATATATGTGTTAGAGACAGGAAAACACAAATATATGAAAGGTTATAGAGGTAAAAAATATTCTCAGATACAAATATTTTGGATTAAAAAATAAACTAGAAAAGAGTATCATTTAGAGAGAAGGCTCGGGAACCTCACAATGGACAAAGACTACTTTCTATTTTCCTCCCTATACCCTTTTATGCTACTTAAATTTTAAAACTGTACATACATTACATATTTTCATTCCAAAAATAAGATGTTACTTCTGTCTTTCTCAATCTCTGGATTTTTTTTTCCATGTTAACAATATAGTTAAAAGCTAGACTTAGAAAAACAAGGACAATATTTTATTTTTTTTAAAGGAAGAGACCAAAAGAGACATCAAAAGAGGAAGATTTTTTGAGATGACTGTTACCTACATGCCAATTAACTCGGTCAAAAGCAAAGAGATTGGCATGCTTTTACCTGAAACTGATCTGCTGACTGGTGAGTGTTTTGTTTAAAAGTGACAAGGAGGAAAGAAGAAATCCTTAGAATTAAACATGAAATAACTTATTTCCTGCAACATAACTATCTTTAAAACATGGTACTTTAAATTGAAGGGATTTGAGGCAACACTCCACACTTAATTCTCATGTTTTACAGATAATATATTTTCACATAAACCAAATGACTAAGGCACAAAGTTACTTTGGAGGAGACAACACTAAAATAGAATCTCAGGCTCCTGGTCATTTCCTAAACACAGTTAAAACAAAAACAAAAATAAATTCTAAATATAGTCATTTGTTAACACATCTTAAGAAAACAGATTATAAAACAAATTCTCATATTCCATTCTGGCTCAATAACTACTTTATGGGACATAAAACTGGTTAATATGAAAAATGCTAATATAAAATTTTTACGTTATTGACTGAATTTTGTTTTCCCCCAAATTCCTATGTGAAGCCCTAGCCCCTAAGTAACTGTATGTGGAAATTTAGGGTCTTTAGGAGGTAGTAAAAATTCAATAATGTCATAAGGTCCTAGTTCTAATCCAGTAAGTACTTGTGCACTTATTAAGAAAGACAGACAGACAGACAGACATCAGCACTCTCTCGCTCCACCTGTAAGAGGAAGGTCCTGTTAAAGACCATGCAGTTTGAAAGCAGCAGAGTGCCCCTCACTCTTTATCTAGCACCTGATGTAGGCCACCAGCCTCCAGCACATTGAGAACATAAATTCCTGTCATTTAAGCCCCCAAGTCTCTGCTATTTTATGATAGTCCAGGTCAGTAATAATAATTATATATACATAAAAACACCAAATGCTATAAGTAAGTACAGTATATACAGATTAGACACAGTACATATATTAGACATCCGCCTCTAACCTGTATGTATAGAAATGGTCTAAATATGCAATGTGTGCACACTCACACGTGTACACTATGAACAGTGATTACCTCTAGGCAACAAGAGGAGACTGCTTGGATTTTACGCATATTGTTCCAGTGGAAACTCCTCCCTCTCCCCCTAAAAACGTATGATTTCTATCATTTAAGAACTAAAAAAGGGTAAGGGTGTGGCTCAGTGCCAGACCTAAGATACCGTACACAAAGCCCAAAGTTTGACCTCCAGGAGGGCCGTAGAGAATCTAAACTAACAGAATAAAAAGCAACCCTAAAATAAACAGAATTAAATTTCAATAAATGTTCCCAAAAATCATAGCACAAATTTTAAAAATATTTCTAGGAACTGTAGGTGTTCATAATGTTGTACACAAAAACACATGTGCCTGTAGAAAAGCATGTTTTAAAAATGGTGCTACAAAATTAAGATGAATATAAATTTCCAAATTAAAAAGAAGAAACAGTAGAAAAAATAAGAAAAAAAACCTAATGACTCACACAACATGGCAAGTCTTAAGGGAATTACGCCAAGTAAAAAAAACAAAGTCCAAAGAATTATACACTACATAATTCCATTTATAGAATATCCTTAAAGTGACAAAATTAAGAAACGAAGAACAAATTAGTGGTTGCTAGGGATTAGAAGGGAAACAACACTATAAAATGGCAAGCTAAAAGTGATGTGACTGCTCTGTCTTGATTATATTAGTGAGAACGTAAACATATACATGGTAAATTCCATAAAACTAAACACATACATGCATATTACACAACTGCTAATCCAGCTGGGAGAAATGTGACTAACACAGGTAGCTGTACCAATTAATGCTGCTGTTCCACCGAGGAACACTGGGTAAAGTGTACACGCGATCTCTGCATATTTCTTACAACTGCAGGTGATTCTGCAATTATTTTATAATAGAAAGTTACTTTTAAAATGAAGCAAAGACTAGATAATAAACCTCTTGTCCATCAAACTATAAGGGAGTAGGTAGAACTCTACGAAAGGACAAGAAGGTGTTTTGATTTGTTTTGGCTGTAATTTATCCTCCCAGAGTGTCATTTCAAATGTATTTTCATGGGCAAAAAATGTTTTAGTTATTAGCTGATCTTACTTGGATTTATATTAGAATATTCCACTTTGAGTTTTCCTCATAAAACTTACTAAGACATTATATATATAGTTACCCACTAGAATGTAAACTTCATTAGGGCAAAAAAAAATTTTTTTTTTTGTTCATTGTTACATTTCTATTTGGAAGTTTTCCATCTTGCAAGTAAGTGATATTAAATGTGTGAAATAAATTGTTTTATAAGTCTTTGTTATATACTTAATTAGGCAATAAAAATGTTTAAACTTAGACTAGTATCCTAATGTTAAATTCTCAGTCCTCAGTTTCCTGTAAATAGTTACAGGTCCGTAAGATGAAAAACAGTTTTGCCTTAAGAAAAAACAGCTATGTCACACAATTATTAAAATGAGAAAAACTGAGGCTTAAAGATTAAAACTTTGCCCAAGGTTCCAAAGCCAGAAAGAAGCCAGGATTCCATTGTGGAGATGTCTTATTCCAAAGCCTTCACTACTAACTACATTAATAGAACTGAAAAAATCTACTGGATTTCAATACCTTATATAATATATATAGTGACTTAGTAATTTAACTGCTAAACATTGAGCATCTTGAAAATTACACCTATTGTGAAAATCTAAATAGATCAATTAAACACAAATCAAACTTAAGCCTTAGCAAATCTCAGGTCCAAAAGAAATTTTTTTAAAAAGTAAAAAACTTAATAGTAAGTGTCTTGCTTGCTATGTTTGTTTGGTTGAATGAAAAATTCCCAGTTCCCAGGGGGCTGAGGCTGAGGATAGCCATCAACTAGAACCTAGTCCAGGCTAAGTAGCAAGTTCAAGGCTTGCCTGGTTTACACAGCAAAACTCTGTTTCAAAAAACCAAAATAAACAAACAATTACAAGTAACAATCTTGAATAGAGCACTGTTTACTACCCTACTGCCAGCTAGGGCTGCAGAAAGAAAATGCAACATACTGTAACATAAAAAGCAAGCAATATATCACAGCATAGTTTCAATTCAGGTGGCAACTAAGTATACTAAGAAAACACTTGCAGTTCAGTTTCCCAATGCTTGCAAAATAAGGTTAATTTTTTTCACATTTACCTCCATGGTTTCCTTTTACCTGAAAGACTAAGGAAACAATTCTATACATGTGAAATACTAAGGCAAGGGTCAAAATTCAATAGTCCCCTACCTGAGGAGTAAGACCAAATGGTAAGTCTCACCCCACAGGCACCCTAACTCTAATACTAGTAATAGTTGCCCTTCAAAGAAAACCAGAAATCCGCATTTTTCTATTAAATCTTTGAATTTTTGTTTTTGCTGCTGCTATTATTAACTCAGTTAAAACCAACACCTACAAAACCACAATATTATACCATAAATTTTGGTGACCAGAATGATTGCAATTTTCAAGCGGATAATGCCACATTTAAAAGAGAATGTAGAGGGTAACTGAAATTCTTATTAACTTCTGGAGCGGGTGTGTAAATGTACTACAGTCAACTGGGGAAGTTGTTTTACATCACTTACTAAGCCTGAAGTCTATAATGCATAAACTATTCCCTATTCTTTTTTTTTTTAATCAGTACCAGGGATCGAACTCATGACTGCGAACTTGCAAGGCAGGCACTTACGCCGCTGAGCTAAATCCCCAGCCCCAACTATTCCCTATTCTACACAGACAGACAGACAGATCCTATTGTGGTCCAGAAATTCCGATCCTACATAATCCAAGAGAACATGACTTGCTCACCAAAACACACACAGGAGAATTCTCAATGGTCAAAAACTAAAAACAACCCAAATGTCCAACAACAAAATAAGAAAATAAAATGTGATAGTCTCAAGTGTGATAATATTCCTACATAATAGTATGAATACACCTCACAAATACAGTCGAAAGAAACAAAACCACAATAGAGCACACAGTCTGCTATTCCATTGTTATAAAGATGCAAAAAAAAAAAAAAAGTACAGAACTAGTCTGTAATGCTAGAAATCACTGAGTTACTTTTGGGGAAAGGTAGTGACTGGGAGGGGGCAAAGCAGATCTTGGGGGGATACTAATGATCTTCTAGTGCTTGATCTGAGTGCTGATTATATGGTAATATGTTCTCTCATTAAAGTCCCAAGAACTTCTGACTTGGATGTTTTTACCCAGGTAGGGGCTATATAGTTTTGCAATAATCTTTAAATCCATGTGTTGTAAACACAATCGACAGGGAAGCAGTGTTGGAAGGTTCAGGGCATAATAAGCGGTTAGGCGGTAGAGCTCTGTGCTCATCAAGAGGTGAATGTTTTTATCGTGAGAGTTTACTTACTGCCAGAGTGGTCTTGCTATAAAGTCCTGCATGCTCTTCGGCCCTTGCACTTTCTGCCATGAGATGATACACCACAAAGACCTTTACTACCTGCTGGCACCAAGAATTCCCAGCCTCCAAAAACAGTGAGAAGTAAATTCCTTTATAAATTATTGAGCCTGTAGTATTTTGGTATAGCCACATAAAGCATACCAAGAAAACTGGTACCTTGCAGGTACCTAAAAATGTGAAAACAACACTAGAACTAACTAGTAGAGGCTGGAATAGTTTTGAGATGCATGCTGGAAAAAGCTTGCGTTGCTGTGAGCAAAGCATTAAGGGCAACTCTGGTGAAGACTCAAGAAAAATGTACAGAAAGTCCAACACTTGTTAGAGTTTAAGAGGTCCTCATCAGAAGGCAATTCTGGTGAGGTCTTTGATGGAAATGAGGAACAAGGGTATTGCAAACTATGGCACAGGCCATCCTGTTACAAAGCCACAAAGAAGTTAGGTGAATTGTGTTCATGTTTGAGGACTTTATGGGAAGTGAAACTTAAGAATAAACTAGAATATATTGTGGAAGACAGTTTCTAAACAAAATATCAACAGGAGTTGCATAACTACTTTTAACAGTATAGAGTAAGACTGAGAGGGCAAAACTTAAATATGGAATGTATAATTTAAAAAGAAGTAGAACAGAATGATATGGAAAATTCACAGCATAAACATGGAAAGAATGAAAAGACTAAGGAGAAGTGCAAAAGGAAGAGGTGGCCTCCTAGCCTTTGTTAGGCCCAGTCGGTACAGAAGGACTGAAGACAAAGCAATAAAAGTGACCCTGAAGGCGTTTCAAAGACCTTTGAGGCTGCCTCTCCCAAAGGCAGGCCCACAGTTGCAGGTTTGGGAACTGAGCCAGGGCACCCTCCATAAGCTTATAGTCCTGAATCACCTTGGAACTCTGCTCCCACACCTAGCAGCTGCAGCTTAAGCAGCCCCAGGTATGGTTCCACATAATCTAGTGTCCACATAATCTAGGCACACAATGCAAGAATTGTTGGGGCATGGTGGTCTCCATGTACAAAAATGTCTCAGACAGCCTGAAGGCCCAGACTGAGAGATCTATCTGCAGCCCCTCCCCAGAAAGCCACCACCAGGACAATACCTAGCAAAATAGCCCCACATAGCATAGAACTATGGGGCCATTAGTGTGCAACTTCAGCCTAGGAAAGAAAGCAAGTGAGAGATTGTTGGATGTCCTGAACCCAGAAACACCATAGGGACAGGCTGCTTTACGGATATGGAGATTATTCTCCAGTTTAAAGATGTAACAGGTTCATGAAGGGGCATAATTCATGTCTTGCTGCTGGGTGGCTCTGATTTGAATTCCGTCCTCTGATGTTAAATGGCTAACTACCAGTGGTTCAAGCCACACATGGGACAGTCATGCATGTGGTGGCTGAAGCCAAGCAGGCAGGAACATGTTAATGTTTGTTTCCCCTATTGGCCTGTGGACTTACTTAGGACTATATACCGTCTTCTTCTTGCCTGTTTCTCCCTTTTAGAATAAGAGTATCTAAGCCAGGTCTGTTTCATTCCTGTATTTTGGAACCACATCATTTGCTAACTTCATCCCCAGCACAAAGCTGGCGAAGAATTTACCTCCAAAGAAATCATGCCTTAAGTTTTACTTATATCTGCTTTAGATAAGACTGTGGACTTCAAGAGCTGACGCTACAATAGGTTAAGACTTTAGGGGCTAAACTTATTTATACTTGTAAAATAGATATAATGTGCATTGTGAAAAGAACATTCAGTTTGGGAGCCCGAATTCTATGTTATGGTTTTAATGTTTTCCTAAAGTTCATGAGTGAGACACAATTCACAGTGCAGGAACGTTTAAAGAGGGAGGACCTAAGAAGTGATTAGGTCACAGGGTTCTCGGCAAACAAATGCATTAAGATTGTTACTGGGGGAAACAGGCTTGTTGGGACACCCTCCTGCTCTCTTGCCTCTTCTGTGATAAGATGGTACATCATACAGGTCCTCACCACATGCCACCACCTCCTCGTAGGACTTCCCAGCCTCCAAAACGATGAGAAACACGTTTCTTCTCTTATAAATTACCCAGTCCATGCTACTGTTACAACACAAAATAAACTAAAACACTATTTTACACAGGCACTTCAGTAAAAAGTCTGCAAATATATACATATGCACATACAAGATACCAGGGAGGCAAAAGAAAACATTTCTGCAGATACATCTATTTTATTGGCGCAGATCTGATTATGATCTCTCTGCTGAATACTACATTATGTTTAAGGGCATAAAATTATCTTAGTGATGCTACAAGATCAGATCGATAATGAATAGAATTTATTCTGATAGCAATACTTAGAATGTGTATTTCAATTGCCTTATCACTTAATTAGTGAATTTTATCTCAAAAGTACAACAGAACACAGTAAAAGTTCACTAAAAATAAACAACCCAATTCATTTCCCTGATTCCTAAGTTGCCCTTTCAGCAACCTAAATATTACTGATACACCTAGAAGTCCAGAAAGAAAACAGCAGCAGCAGCCCACCAAGTTAAAGCGACCACCATATAGGCTTAAATACATCACTACTAATTTTAAAACGCTATTTTAAAACTTTGTTAAGACCCTGTACCTCATCCTTCTAAAATATGAAATGGTCCCATCTATTACTACTATTTCTTTTCCATCTCACTTCACAATCCATCTTCACTTCTTATCTCTGTCTTATCTTTCATGTTCCAACTGTACTCTTTTATTTGTGCAGTAACAAGAAAATTTTAGAAAGATCACCTGTTAAACTCAAGATCAGCATTTTAAAACTTGTTTGTTTATGGGTAGATACCGTTCACTTTCAATGTTTACTAAACAAACATTACAGCTAAATTAATTTGAGCCATAATTCAGTCGTCCAGAAAAAAAGTGATAAAATTCCACCAATAAAGTAACCTTTTTTTAAATAAAAATTTTCTGGGTATATCAGCCTCACCAAATATACCTATATTAAGATGAAGCCCATAATATCAAAAACCACACAACTTTTAAAACACAAATCTGTAGAAAGATGCTTAATACTTTGTAAGAACAAATAAGTACTAAAACGTCATACCAAGTTTGTTTACAATTTTTCTAAAAAGACAAAAGTGTTTTGATGTCCACCTTAAACTATCAAATTATTTTAAAATCTAAAAGCTCTTCAGAACCCAAAAAGACAGGACTCCCATTTGTTTAGAAAAGATCTGTATACTAAGGGGCAGGGGAGAAATCTGGCAACTACTCTACCCTTTCAAGGGCAACAATCCATAAAATACAGGTTATATGTATGCTTACAGTAAATCCCATCCCTTACTAACCATAATGTTGTAACCGTAATGTTGTAAGATAATAGTAAGTGGATGTTGTTCAGTGATAGCGCGCTTGTCTAGCATGCTGCAGGCCCTGAGTTCAATCCCCAGTCCTGCAAACTAACAACAAATGAAAAGTAAAAACGATAAATATCCTTATATATATCTTCGCTCAAGCGCTCAGCACACAAACCTAAGCTGCGCAAGAAACGTATTCAAGGCCTCGCGCTCAGTTTGCTGAATACTAAACTGCTGAAGACAGGATCCCTACTGACACGCAGTTGACTTACTCTAGATTTTAAGTAAACTGTGTTGAAACGCAGGTCTTGTGAAATTCCTCCTCTGAACTCTCGATTAAACCTGCAAACCCTAGAAAAACTGCGGTCCTCTCCTTCCTAATCCTTAGAAAGCATTTCCTGCCTGGAAAACCTTTACCCTGCAAGCCTTCTACAAACTTTTTCCGTTCTTCCAGCCCACTCCATTAAGTCTTAAGACCGCCCCTCACCTCCCGCCCCCTGCCCGCACATACTCCCACTAGGGAACCTCAACACAGCTGACACCACTCCACTCGGGCACGCAAAACACATGTGCCTTCAAACCCGGCCCCTTTCCACACCCCCCGGAAACGACACCCCCTTTCTCACCCGCCGCACACCACCGCCCATCCCCCCTCCTCCGCCCCTACTCCCAGCGCCCCAGTCCACCCACCCACGTTCCCGGGAACCCAGCCTCCCCTCGCTCCCGGGCTCGCCCGGGGCAATGGGAGGGAAGCCGGAAGAAGGATGAAGGGCCCGGGCCCGGCCTAGGCCTCTCGGGCCGCCCAGGGAGGTGAGGAGGGGGGCCGGCGAGCTGGGCTCGGTCCCTAAAGGTGCCAGGGCCTTCCCGGCCCGGGCCTGCCCCACGCCGCCGCCCCGCCCGGCCACACTCACTTGCCAGCCGCGGTCCATCGAGTCCTCCGCCGCCGCCTCCACCGCCGGCCGCCGCTCCGGCCCCGGGGCCCCCCAGCTCCGGCTTCTTGGGCCCCGGGGGCGGCCCGGCACCCCCTCCCGGCGCGGCTCCGGGCGGAAAGCCGGCCCCCGGCGCGCCGGCCAGCGCCAGAGGGACGCTGTTGCTATGGAGGCCGAGGCCCGGGGCGGCCCCGGCGGCCGGGTCCTCATGCAGGAACTGACACTCCTCCCCGTAGAAGCAAGTCTTGTCCTTGGCGTAGTAGCGGCAGTACTTCAGCTTCACTCCCGCCGCCGCCCCGCCGGGGACGCCCCCGACCCCCGGCGGGGCCACCACCGCCACTGCAGCCGCCAGCGAGGGGGACGGGGAGGAGGCGGCGGCCGAGGGGGGCGGGAGGCCGCCGCCGCTGTTCATGGCAACGCCGCGGCCTCGTCTTCCGCCGCCACCATAGACGGGGGAGGGAAGGAAGACGCCGCCGGAGCCAGATAAAAGCCTGGGCGGGTGGGTCTGTCCCGCTGCGGGAGCCGGAGCCGTCCGGGGAGAGGGGGAGGGGAGGGGAGAAGGAGGGGGCCGGGAGGGAGGGGAGGGGGAGAGTTGGGGTTCTCACTCACTCGCTCCTTCTCTTTTCTTAAAGGGGCCGCGCGGGACGACGGGGCGGGCACGCGGGCCCAGACGGGGATCGCGAGGGCGCGGGCTAGGGAAGAGGGAGCGGCGGCGGCGGCGAGCGGCCGGAGAGGGCGGAGGGGGCGGTTTATTTTTAAATTCTGCCTCCACTCGCTCTCTCGCGCTCTGGTTCCTCCGAGTTGTTTATTCCATTTTCCTCTTCCTGAGCCGGCCGTCGCCGTTGCGCGTGCGCGCCGCGCCGCGGTGGCTTGTGGGTAGCGGGAACGCCAAGGGGGAGCCTGGCCGGGCGCCGGGCCCCCGGGGGCATCCGCGCACTGGCGGCCTGGGGACGGGCGGTCGTAGGTGGCGGCGTTCCCGGAGGCTGGCGGCGCTGAAGTCCTCACGAGACTGGATACCGCCCTGTTTTGTTTTGTTTTGTCGTGACCTAACGATCTAGCCAGGCGTCGCTTTGTCATTGAAAAGACCAAGTTGACAGTACGCGGCCCTCTGGGAGCGGGCTGAGCGCTCGCTCGCTTGCTCGCAGCTTCCCAGCAGGGCTTCGGTTTTGCATGCTGCGTCGCCTCTGCCACTTCTCTTTTTCATCCCCGCCCCCATTTTCCTCCTCGCAGGTGATCAGAACTCCAGGACCAATTACCTTAGCTTCTGGCTCTTTGTCAGTAGCTGGGCAAAGAACATGTTGGAATGGACAGACCCCCCGCTCAGCGCTGCACCTGTTTTCCCTGATATTTATACCACTAAATGTCGTCAGTAAGTTGTTATGAAAACCAGTATTCCGCCTGGGACAACACTGCCTAGCGGTCTCGGCGAAGTTTCATTTCTAGATGCGCTAGATTGTTTTTCTTCCTACAGCCCAGGTCTGGATTCAAAATTAAATGTTAAAAGGTCATTCTTCCCTCAGCGACCTCTGATGTTTTGCTCTACTATATTAAAATTTTTTTTCTACAGGTTTTAAAGAATTTTAAAAGCGATGAAGGAAATACTAGCAGTTTAACTTTCAGATTTTCACAAAAGACAAGTGACAGGTGGTGTTGACAGTAAGAAATTCTAGGTCACAGACGAATGGATATAGACAAAACCACCATGCTGCAAAAGGTGGATCCTAAGGATCACAAACTGGTAAGCCTGGTGATGTTCCTTAGCTAAATTCAAGAACTATAGTGTTGTGTTATGCCATTCTGTTTAAAAGCATTTTCACTTGTTTAATTACTCAATCAATATTTATTAATCTCCAGTACTAGTACCAGGAGTTGTGCTAGGAACTGGAGAAGCCAAAGTGAGCAAGATGCAGTCTTAACTGGTTTCAGTTGAGAAAGGAGGGTGCATGCCTGTAATCCCAGCACTCAGTGTGTGAGGCAGGAGGATCCTGGGCCACGAGTTCACAGTTAGCCTGGGCTACATAACAAGATCTTATCTCAAAAAACATTTTTTTTTTTATTTTTGTTTTAAAAACAGGAAAAAGGATTGGGGATATAGCTCAGCAGCACATTGCCTGCTTGGCAAGCACGAGGTTGTGAGTTCAGTCCCCAGTACCAAAGAAAAGAAATGATTCCATTCTTACAAGTTGAAGTTAAAAAAAAAAAAAAGAAAAGATATGTTAACTACTTTCTAATGCTGTATTTATCCTCTGGTGTGGGACATAAAAGGTACGTCGGCCATTATAAACCAGTATCTTTGGTTCTATCCATATCACGCTGGCTATTAGAGGATATTACAAGTGTTAGACGTCCTGAAAGAAGTTAATAGCTTAGTAGCAGTGATTGGAAGCATAATTGAATTCAGACAGATCTCGATTTGAAACCCAGTGCCTACACTCCATGGATATGTTACCCTAGATAACCGATTGTCTTTGCCTAATTTGTACAGCTGGGATACAGGAAACTAATAATGTAAATAAAATGTTTGATAGTAAGAATTAAGTGAGCTGTACCTATTGCTATCTCTTGGTACCATTCCTACAAGTTGTAGTCAGTGTGTACAAAGAACATTCTAGGCAAAGCAAACAACCTTTACAAAAGGCCTCGAGGTATATTGGGAAAGGTTTACTTAGATTGTTAGGGAAAATAGAGAATTGAGCAAAGTCCATAGAAGTCCTTATAAGGCGGAGTTGGCGGACTGGAGTTTTGCTTAAGGACAATCAGATGTTATTTACAGGGATTGAAAAAGTCAAGTAACGGACATTCTGATTTCCATTTAGAAAAACACATTTTGACCCTCATAAGAACCCTATTAAGTCAAAAAAAAAAAAAAGTCCTCATATTTTATACTTGGAACAAAGTAAGGCGTGGCATAGCACAAAAATACTGTTTTGTAAAATGCAAAGCCAGGACTTAAACTTGGAGTTCCCGATGACAAAACCTGTACTCTTTGTCTTATCTGTTGTGCTATTATTAAATGATCTTGCATGTCTTCTGGCATCTCCTGATAAGGAAAGTAGTGTTTATAGTGAGACAGCAGTTCCACAAACTCATAGGAAGGTAGATTGAGCATGCCAACCCTTCAGTGAGAGTCTGCTGTGCTGTTCCAAGTAAGTTCTGTGCTAAACTGTGATACACAAAATGTTTGAGGCTGCAGCTGTTGACTGGAGGCCTCTAAGAAAAGTGCTGAAAATAAATCATCTCTCAGTACCATATTTAATAAGGTCTCAGTTTGGGGCTGGGGATTTAGCTCAGCAGCATAAGTGCCTTCCTTGCAAGTGTGCAGTCATGAGTTTGATCCCTGGTACCGATAAAAACGAAAAAGACAAAAAAAAAAAAAAAAAAAAAAAAACTCAGGTTAAATTCTTGTGAACAGGTTAGAGAAAAGAACACAAAGATACTAGAATTAGGTATCATTAGTACTCTGATTAATCAAAATGTTGACAAAACTAGCTCTGGATTCCTTGAACAATACCCAAAGTATTAATAAATTGACATGAAAATCTTTAAACCCCTCCTTTGGGCTCTGTCTTTAGCTTTTATGTAAAGATTTTATCTACTGCTTATGAAAATACCGTACATAGCATCTTTTTTTTTTTCCTTTTAAATCAGTACTGGGGATTGAACTCAGGACCACACACTTGCCAGGCAGGCACTTATGCCACCGAGCTAAATCTCCAGCCCCTAGCATTCTTAGCCAACTGTGATATATTGTAAAACCAGTGGAGTCAGATATAGCAATGACAGATTAGTATTGATAGCTCTCTATCAGCTGGAAAAATACATAGTACTAAGACTAAACAATATGAATATAAATGTTTTTTGAATCGGAATTAACCTAAGAGAAAAAGCATATTCTGATACATCACTAATGTTCCATTTCCCTAGTGCCAGAAAACCAGTTGGCAGAATACTTTTTAAAACGTTTAAAGTAGGCATTGCATTAGCACTGTTAACTATTCTACTTTGCAAATCAGTTCTAGGAAAACCTATAAAAAATTTTTATATTCAAATACTCAGTGCAGTATTATTTATGAAATCCAAAAAATTGCAAATAATCTAAAATTCTACAACAGTGTTTATGACATGTTGTAAATATGTAACATGATCTAGAGTTGTGTGTGCTACATTACTGTAATAATGTTAAGCAAAAAAAAAAAATTAGTCAGATACAATGGTGCACACCTGTAATCCCAGCGCTTGGGAGGGTGAGGCAGGAGAATTGCTGTGAGTTTGAGGCCAGCCTGAGCTACTAGTGAGTTCTAGGTCTGCCTGAACTATGTAGCAAGAATCTATTACACAACCCTAAATAGAAATAAAGCTTCACTACCCCAAACATTAATTTTATGAGATGACAGGATGACAGTGTTTTTTTCTATTCCCCAATTTCGCTTTATGAACATGTTTCTCATATCCTAAACCTTAAAACTTGTTAGCATTGAATCTTAGCTACTTAATTCTGAAAAGTGGGTATGTATTATTTATTAAATTATACTCTGTATTTTTTGTTTTTAAATTATTTGGACACTGGTTGAGCATTTCTCCACATTCGCACTAGTCTAGTGTTTCTCAAAAAATACGTACAAAACTTTTTGACCATGGAATACTTTATTTCCTCTAATTATTTTGTGAAATTCGTGTTCCTAAAATACAATTTAGGAAGGACTGTCATAGTCATTTATTGCTTATTTTCCCCAAATAACCTGTTTTAAAAATTACCTACATTCTTCATTGGCGTATCCCCACCCTTCTTATAATTTGTACATTTATCTGTAAAAAGAAACAGATGTAGGCCTAACCCTTTGCTCATGCTGTACCCGCTGACATTTTCACAGCTCTTCTATATCTGGTATCTTCTCTCTTCTGATTATAAGGTAAATATGTAAAGGTTCACATTCAAGTAATTGTTAAAGATCCATTTCAAGTGTGAAATTTTGTAATGAAAACAAAATCTAAGAAACTGGAATAGTACTTAAAAGATCAAACTACTTGGGAGACCAGTTTGGGAATATGTTTAAAATTTTTAAACATACACACCATATGGCCCAGGGATGCCACTTGTATCTACCATGGTGGGCAAGGGAAAAAAAAAAAAAAACAGACTTCTTTTGAGAAATAGGAATGAGGGTTAGGGCTTGAGCCCAGTGCCTTGTACCTGCTAAGCATCAGTTCTGTCGCTGAGTCCTTACACTCCCAGCCTCCAGAAAAACATTAGTATTCAAGATAGCAAGCATAACAGTGTTCAGTTGAGGAATTGTCGATAATAGTAAAATCGATAGTAACCCAAATCTTAATAGATTAGTGGGTCTGTATGTACCACCGTTCTTTTAAGAGCTATCAAATAAAAAGGGCAAGTCGCGGACACTTGTGGGGAAATGACACCATTTATAGAAAAATTTGAAAGGCATTTCCTGCAAGGATCAGTATACATTAGATAGGATAAACATCTGTCTACATTAGAAAGATAAACATTAAAGTGCCACTGGGATGGGAACTGAGAGTAGTGATCAAAAGGGACTTTATGTGTAATGTTTCAGGTTTTGCAAGAGTATCCTGCTTTGCTTCTGTGTTTAATTTTTTAATGAAGGAAATTTACCATTGAATCATCCATTCATACCGCTATCTTACTCTTCCACTCATCCTTTACTCAAGAATAATCTTGATTTTTTTTTTTAATTATTATGTTGGAAGTATTTTTGCCAAAGCCACCACTCGCCCAGGCGGCAAATCCTTCACATCCTTTTCAGCTACTTTCTGTCTCCTGTGTAATACTCAGCAGTGTTAACTGTTTTTTCAGCTCTGTTTTCTCTCAGATTCCAGTACCCTGTTTCTTGGGTTTCCTCCTTACCGGATCTTTGCAGGTCCTTGGTAAGATTTCCTCTGCTTGTAATAATCAGTGCTGCCTGCATGATTGGCCTTTTCAGAAATATCTGTGAAATATGTAGCAAGTAATTTATTTTTCAATACAGTGCATAGTTATCCTTTAAGATTTAAGTGTGTATTGTGACCTGAAAAAGTACAATGGATTTGGAATTGCAGAGTAACTAGAGGGAAACCTACATTACTATCTGTGGCTTTCAGCAAGTTTCTTACCCTAACTTAGCTTTTATTTCTCATCTTTAAGGTAGAAAGAATACCTACCTTAAGTTGTTGTCTCGAGGACTTTTTGAATAATGTAATGGGAACGTCATAGAGAAAATAATCTCAGCTACTAAATGAAAAACAAAAAAGTTTGCATTTTCAATATTATTTTAATCACCTTTCTGTGTAGTAGGGATTTTACTTCTGACAACTTTATATTGTATTTCCTTTAATACCACCATTCTCTCCTGCATCCCTCTACTTTGATGGTCATTTTGGCAATTACTGTAATGCCTCAGGTTTCATAGGGTTTCACAGCTTCCGAAGCAAACAAGCACGTTTTTTATTTGTTCTCCCAACAATCCTGTGAAAAACTTAAAATGAGAATGCAGTTTTAATATTGGGGTTCTGAACATTTAGAAGGATGTAAGATTCTATAATTTGCTGAAGCTCAAAGCTAGGTCTTTCATCTCCATTTTTTGTGCTCTTTCTCCCAAACTACAGCCATCTTAGGCATTGGGTCCCTTCATTCTGTATTTCCGCGCAGTTGTTTTTGGCTGCCCCCAGGTTAATATGTTTCTTCTTTACCCTCTATTGATATATATCAAATCCATGGTTACTGGCCTTGGATTCTCAATCATTGTCCCTTATAATCCTTGAAATCCTAATCTAGGGTTTCAAAACCTGTGACATGCTACTGTGAAGGGAAGGTAAATTCCAATATAACTCGTGTGATATAGCAGCAATGCACACAAATGCAGCAGGAATCCCAGTTTTGACTGAAGAGAGGTAGATAATGAAGTGATGAGTTTTTGCTCTCTTAACCTGATACTCTTTAAGTATTACTTTCCAAGTAGGCACCTTTGTAAATACGACCATTGTTCCAAATTCTATCTTGAGATTTCTGTTAGTACCCTAATCACACTTTCTATATATCCTCATTGTAGCAAATCTTTAGTCTTTAAGATTTGACTTTAGGGCCCGAGGATTTAGCTCAGTGACATAAGCACTTGCCTGGTAAACATGAGGTCACGAGTTCAATCCCTGGTACCAAAAGAAAGATTTGATTTCAGAAAGTGACTCAGTGATAAGAGCCATAATAAAAGTTATTGGGCCAAACTATGTTGTTTGTAATTAAAAGTAATTTCATTATAAATAAAATCAATATTCTTGTGTGATTCAAAAGCTGGTGCTGAAAACAATGTCATAAAAACGGTGCTGGTATTTATTATGATGTATTTTCTACCTAGGTAATTGTAATAGCTATTTTGCAAACAAAGTATTGACTTGATTGTATAATCTGTTCGCTTTTTAAAAATTATTTAAGGGGAAAAATAAAAAGTAAACTAAAAAAGATTATTTAGAGTTCTTATTTACACATTTCCAAAAGGACTAAGTTCGCCATCCTGCATCGATGCGTGCGTGCCCATTCCTAGCAGCACAGCTCTCAGTAGTCAGATCATAGAAGCAGCCTGTATCACCCCGCAGGCGAATATACACACAATAGAGTGCTGCCATGTGGTAAAGAATGATAAATTTGAGTCATTTGCAGGAAAATGGGTGGGTCATGGGACCATAATACTATGCGGAGTACATCAGCCATAAAAGCTTAAATAAGGTTTCTCTCATCTGAGAGACCTAAAAAGCCAGGATAAGTAACAGGGAGGTAGACTCTAGATGAAGAGGGGTCTGGAGGAGGGAAGGGAGAGTGGGGGAGTGAAAATCATCCAGTTGCAGAATGTGTGTGTATCCGACACTCAAACTGCCAGGAGTGGTCATGGAATCACACACATATACTAGTTTTCAAAGTTTGTAAAAAATAGTCTAGATCTGGGAAGCTGAGGAAGATCGAAAGTTGGGGCCCAGCCTAAGCAATGTAGCGACTCAGCAAGACCCTGTCTCAGAAAATCGAAGCTTAAGCCGCTGAGGTTGTAGCTTTAGGACGAAGGCCTTGGGCTCAGTCCCCAGGACCAGTCAGTCTAGAGTGGGTACCATATGTCAGTAATTACACTTGACTCTTTTATTGCCTGAAATGGAGTTTGCTGTATATATTGTTTGTGTCAGTTTATGTTCTAAGCACTGCCATATTTTTTTTTTAATTGAAACAGGATTTTACTCAGACTACCCTCATAATTGCAATCTTCCAGCCTCAGCCTCCCATATAGGCTGGGACCACAGGTAGGCATTACTATAAACCCAGAGTACTAAGTGTGACAGAGAAGAACATTATGTAAAGATGAGGCATACTCCACAACATTTTTTTTATTAGTGATGCTGGGGGTTAAACCTTGGGCCTCACACAAGCCAGGCAAGTATTCTATCATTGAACTGTAGCCCCTGCCCTTTCTTATTTTGAAACAGCCTCATTGTATTAAGACCTCTAATTCAAAATCCTGCTTCAGCTTCCCTGGTAGCTAGGATTTCAGGCTTGTCCACTGACCTGCCAACAATAGTCTTAATAAATGTCTATGAACCAAATAAGTAAAAAAAGCAAAATCACCTAGCCATACAAGAATTCTACTTATTGGGGCTGGGGATTTAGCTCAGCGGCATAAGCACCTGCCTTGCAAGCAGGCAGTCGTGAGTTCGATCCCTAGTACCGATAAAAAGTTTTTTAAAAAAAAAAAAGCAAAGAATTCTACTTATCATGCAAACAATTAGGTTTAGTCTCTTTCAGATTTTAACATGTAAGATATCTTTAAAACAAGGATAAATAATTAGTAATAATCAAGCGGCTTAAATTTTAGCCAAATACTCATATCGCATTAAAAATGGATAAGCCAGGCGCAGTGCCACTGGCTTCTAATCTCCACACTGGGAAACTGAGGCAGCATGATCAGTCCAGTTCCTTCCTGGGCAACTTAACCAAGACCCTGCCTCAAATCAAAACCTTAGAAGGGCTAAGGTATAACTCAGTAATACAGTGTCCTAAGTTTGTTTCTCAGTACCACACAAACAAAAAGTATGCGCCCTTTTCATGTGACCACTGGAAATTTACAAACAATAAAACATTTCCCCGTTACTTAATGAAAAAGATTTTTTGTGTTGCATTTTCTGATTATGACCCAGTACATCCTAACAATAGTATATTAGACAGAAGACCATTAAACCTGTTTAGAACAAAACAAAATATCCAAAAGTCAATTTAAAAAGTACATGCTGCATTTCAAGATCTATAGGATACACTGCTATAATCAAGAAATGTATGGTCATAAGTAGCTTTATTATTAAGAATGAATGATAATCACACAAGGACAGAATGAGCCAAGAGTAAAGATGAGATGGGCATTCATAATAAACGTTGAAATTAAACACATTAGAAGATTTAAATAAGAAAATTTGGTTATTTGAAGATAGCAATAAATAACGGAATGTATAGTGTGTAAGACAGATAACCATATTACTGAATCTCTGTTGGAACATTGAACAGAAAGATTTGCACTGTCAATGTTTGTGTCTAGCCACTATTTATGCTTTGATTTTATGACTTTGGCAACTTTTTTAGGATGACAATAGCGATTCTCTGATGATAATTTTTTTGAATTTGGTATTGTTCTACCCTTTTTTTCTGTGTTTCTATTTTCTTTCTTTGAAAGAAAAATAATATGCAATATAACAACCATTGTTAAATTTCATTCTGTTTTGAAAACAGTATTGTTTTGAGTTTGCTGTTTTATGTTTTTTGCTTTTTTTCTTTTCTGATTTTTCCCTTTTTAAAGTAAAAAATTTTTAAACAAAAAGAAAATAGCAATAGAAATAGATAACATTCCTTAGAAGTCTAATGACAGGAAGCAAAATGTACATCATTAATGTTTTCAATATCTGTGAAAACATCCTTTAAAATTAAAGATGAAATAAAGACTTTCAGACAAAATGGGGAGTTTCTCCCTAGCAGATTCACACACTAAAGAATTTCAAATGGGCCAGGTGTGGTGGCTCACAGCTGTAATCCCAGCACTTGTGAGGCTGAGGTGGGAGGATCATTGCAAGTTCGAGACCAACCTGGGCTACAAAGTGAGCTCAAGTCCAGCCTGAACTGCATAGTGAGACCCTGTCTCAAAAAAGAAAAAAAAAAAAAGAATTTCAGATGGAATGAAGAACAATAGAGAACATAAAATTTGTGAGTAAAACCAAATAAAAATGAATATTGACCATTAGAACAATGCCTTACAAAGTTTTAAATAGTTGAAGAATTAAAACACATGAAGACATTGGCACATGTATTACCAGAGACCACAAGTTCTTTAAATTCTAAAGAAATACAGAAGTAACTTATCTTAGACTAACTTAGACTTACTAAAGTAAATCAGAGATGTGTGGTATACGCTCTAAGGTTACTAAAAGAATATATAACCATCTAACAGAAGAGGGAATGGATTTTTAAATGCAAAAGAAACCAAGAAAGGAAAGAAAACACTGAGCAGAGAGAATAAATAGAAAACAAGTAATGTTTTAAATCTAAGTACACTAAATTAAATCATCAAGTTCCAAGATTTTCAGAATGGAGTAAGAAAAGGATAAAAAAAACTATATTCGTATTAGGTTTCAAACAGAAACAGTCACTATCTGACTGGGGGGATTAGGGGAGGAGTTACCTGGACATTGTGGTGCATACCTATAATCCCAAGGGTTTCAGAGGCTGAGGCAGGAAAACCACACAGTTGAGCTCAGCCTAGGCAACGGAGCAGTTTAGTGAGACCCTGCCTGGAGATTAAAAATGTATATATATATACATTATATATATATATATATATATATATATATGTATGTGTATATAAAAATGTATGTATATATATGGAAAAGTAGCTCCGTATGAAGGCCCTAGGTTCAATATGAAATACTGAGGGGAAAAAAAAAGAAGAAATGGAGAGGAGAGAAGAAAACTTCCTGTAGGATTTAGATCTTACCCAGTTAAGTCAGCCAGCGGCGGTATCTGCTTGGCTGATGTCAACATCAGTGTGGAGCTGCAGCTGCTACAGGTCAGCCTGACCAGCAGTGTGGAAGGAAGGCTGGATGTGAACAAGGGCAAACAAGCAACCAAAAGAAAAACTGGAGTCCAGGAAGACAGGCTGGACCCACGGCTGTGCCTCGCTGACGTCAGAGGTTGCCATGGTGCTGCCCATGCACTTTTACGAAAGCTAAAGAGAGTTGCTAAGGGGCCTGGGGCCCTAATGCTTCCCCATATCACCATTAGATCACATTGATCAGTGGCAGTCTGCACAAGTTGCCATGGTGTCTGGTGCTCTACGCTCATACCATGGTGGCTGCTGCTTTATGCTCATTCTCCAGTTGCACATAAAATCCTTGTCTGATAAGAACCATACTCCGAAATTCTGGTGAATACAATTCCAGGTTAGCTGATTTCACATAGTACAAAGCCCATTCAGTCCATAACTTACCATTTATGCATCCCTTTTCTTTAGACATTGAGATTTGCAAATGAAGGCAATAGCAAATACATGTTACATCTAAAATAGTTGGCTTCTTTCACAAATTTATCCCTCTTCCAATGGGAGAATACAGACTATCCATGTTTGGGTGATACTCCTAGCCAAATCATAATGTAACATAGATGTATAACATAAATCCTATGTTACAAGATAAGTTCCTATTAGCACACATTATAGCCCATGGAGAGCAATAATGGAGAGGACAAAGATGTTTAATATACACAAATATTTTCAAATCAGAAGACTAAACTACTCTAACCTTTACTGCTGCCCCTTAGTCACAGCCAAGTTGTTTACATGACTTTCTTCTTCCACTACCCATAACATTCCCTTTGCCCTCAGCAAGCGCCCTTGTTCTTTGATGCCTTGTCTGGTAAAGTAACCCAAACCTTTCCAGAAAAGGCCATGCTGTTATCCATCCTGGCTCTATTGGAAAGTGATAGTTTTCTACTGACGCTGTCACTGGGCAAGGGAGTGTGACGAAAGGCCCCAGGCAACCTTTGCATTCCTGAAGAATGACCCAGTCTCCTGGACAGTCAAGATCAGATACCCTGGCCAATACACATTTCCTTCTTTGATTTGCTTTCATAGAAAGTTAAATGTGTCAAAGTGCCACCTCAATTCCTGATTCAACAGATCAATTAACAAGTGCCCCTCTTTACTAGGGGCAGCAATATCAGATTGGAGAACTAATTCCAAAAGACTCAGAAACAATGCAGAGAGAGCATCTGTAAGGTTGTATTCTATTTTTTTTTTTTTTTTTGTCTTTTTATCGGTACCAGGGATCGAACTCACGACTGCCTGCTTGCAAGGCAGGCGCTTATGCCACTGAGCTAAATCCCCAGCCCCAAGAAAAAAATGTTTGATAAAATTTAATGCCCAGGATTTAAAAGTACTCATAAACTGAGGATGGAAATTATCATACTTAACCTAAAAAATGGCATCTCGCACACATTTTTTTAAAACTGTACAATCAAATGACATACTTAATGCCGAAATGTTGAAAAAATTTCCCTCTGAAACCAGGAAATAGGATTGCCATTATCATGTTAATGTAGTACAGGAAGCCCTATCCAAGATGAATAGAGGATTGAAAGAAAAAATGAAGAGTAAACATCTGCAGACAACATGGTGGTGTACTGCTCCTGGGTTAAAAATCAATATATAGGGGCTGAGGATTTAGCTCAGCGGCATAAGCGCCTGCCTTGCAAGCAGGCAGTCGTGAGTTCGATCCCTGGTACCGATAAAAACGAAAAAGACCAAAAAAAAAAAAAAAAAAAAAAAAAAAAAATCAATATATAAAACTCACAGTATGTGTACCAGCCAAAGTTAGAAACCTGAAAATGTTTAAGTGATACCACCCATATGATCACACCCAGAATCAATTATAATAAAATGTATTATAGGAATATAAATATAGAACCATACTACAGAACAATACAGTGAAAACAATATGAATTATTAAGAAAAACCTACATAGGTGAGATATACCAAGTTCACAGATTCAAAATATGAAGTCAATGCTCCGTAAACTGGTATACAGATGCTACTAACCTGACAATGAATTTACATCCTAATAAAGCCATCACCAGTTGGAAACATATTTAACACACCAAATAGCAGAGCTTAGCAACCCCGGACTCTCTGGCATTTCAGTTATTTACCTGGGTCATGTGTCAGACTGGGAGCTGCAGTTACCACACTGCTGAGCTGGGGAGGATCACGCTGTGCATGTATGGCTGGCTCAGGAAAAGATCAGAGTCTGAATTTTAAGTCTGATGTCTACTGAATGCATATCATTTTCACAGCATTTGTATAGATTTGGTGCAATCATAATTCGATAGCTTCACAGAGCACTGAAGAAAGTATAGTCTTTTCAGTAAATGTTGTCGGATTCATTGAATATACACATGGCCTTCCAGAAGAAAACCTGACCCCACATCCATCTACAGAAATCAACTTCATAGAATATAGGCTTGAATATGAAAATAAGATGATAAATCTTCCTTAAAGTAATGTGGCAGAATATCCTCATAACTCTGGATTAGAAAAGGTTTTATGAACCGGATGTACAAAGACATTAAAAGGAAAAGAATAAAATTACATTAAATTAAGAAATTAACATTTGGGGCTGGGGTTTTAGCTCAGCGGCATAAGCGCCTGCCTTGTAAGCAGGCAGTTGTGAGTTCAACCCCCGGTACTGATAAAAAGGAAAAAGACAAAAAAAAAAAAGAAATTAACATTTACAGCCCCCACACACTGCTAAATTTGACTGGCTTTTTTAAAAAAATTAAATTAAAAAAAAGAAATTAACATTTAAAGATACAATAAAGATGGTGAAAAGTGAGAGTGGAATAAGATATTTACAACACATATAGCCAGTAAAGAACTTATAACAATAATATGTAAATTCCTTCAAATCAACACAGTGATAAGCAACTCAAGACAATAGAAAAATTAGCAACAGACTTGAAGAGATATTTCTCAAAAGATGATATACAAATGGCCAAAAACATATGAAAAACTGTTTACCATTGGCAATCAGAAGAACAAAAATTAAAAATGAATTCTATAGTATAGAATGTCTATAATTGCCTAAAATTTAAAAAGGGACAAGATCAAGTATCAAAAATGCACAATATGGGGCTGGGGATTTAGCTCAGCGGCATAAGCGCCTGCCTTGTAAGCAGGCAGTCGTGAGTTCGATCCCCGGTACCGATAAAAAGGAAAAAGACAAAAAAAAATGCAGAATATCTGAAACTCTTATATAATGTCATTAGGTATTAAAATTTGTATGGTTACATTGGAGAAGAGTTTACATTGTCTAATTAAATATATACAAGAGCAGAGTGTGGTGGCTCACACCTGTAATTCCAGAACTCCAGAGGCTGAGGCAGGAGGATTGTGAGTCAGAGATCAGCCTGGGCTACAAAGTGAGCTCAAGACCAGCCTGAACTGCATAGCAAGACCTTGCCTCAAAAAGACCAAAAATAAATAAATAAATAAATAAATAAATAAATAAATAAATAAATAGTAATTTGGCTCCTAAGAGAATTTCTAATAGAAATGCATACATTTCTTTGCACCAAATGTGTATCAAAAGGCGTGCACAACATTGTTCCCAGAAACAGTGTTCATTACAGGGCTACACTGGGGAAAATGCTAATGTTTACCAACCAGAAAATGGATAAATACTGACATATGTGTCTAGTAGAATACTACACAACAGTAAAATGAATGGATTATTGCCGCCTAAAGCAACATACATGAATCTCACAAAGACAATGTTAAGAGAAAGAAACCAGGGGTGGAGTAATTCTGTATGATTCCACTTACAGAAGTTTGAACACGCAAAACTGCTCTGTGGTTTTACAGATGCAGAAAATGGTTACATTTAGGAAGGAGAGAGAAGATTTTTGGCAGGGGGTAGGTATGAGGGGACTTCAGGGATACTGGAAATGTCTTCTTTTCTGACTTGGATGATGGTTACAAAAATGTGTTAATTTTGTGATTATTCATTGATCAATATGTATGGTCCTAGTTTGTTCACTTTTATGTGCTATACTTCATTTTAAATATTTTCAAAAGTAATGAAATAGGGCTGGGAACTTAGCTCAGTATCGTAAGCACTTGCCTGGCAAGCATGAGGTTGTGAGTTTGATCCCCAGTACCAAAAAAAAAAAAAAAAAAAAAGTAATGAAACATACAATTTTGGGATTTAGATGAGTGGTATGACACAGAAGAGATTAAAAGTTGTGTATGTGTGGCAAGAGACACTGTAATGTTTGCCATCTTATGACCATTTTTTAGGGTTCAGTTTATTAGAGTTTACTTTGTCGTGAAATTGCTTTGATTTTACAAACTTGAACGCCACACCTTGAAACACACCTCCATTCTTCTCTGGCCTGGTAACCAGCATTTTACTTTCTGTTTTATGAACTTTGGTGTCTTATGCAAGGAGAATTCTGCAGTATTCGTCTTTTCATGTCTGGCTTATTTCCCCTAGCATAGTGTCCTCAAGGAGTCATCCAGATTGTAGCATAGACGAGTTTTTTTTTTTTCCTTTCTTCCTTTTCAGGCTGAATTAAAATTCCAGTATACAGTGAATGCACTGCAGATGCCATGTTTTAAATATTCACTCAGCCTTCAGCGGACGTTTAGACTCAAATGTATTTTAAATATTGTGGATAACGTTGCTATGAACACCAATATGCAAATATCTGTTGTGAGATCCTGCTTTTGATTCTTTGACACATATACCAAAAAGAATTTCTACATCATATGGTAGCTCTATTTATTTTCTTTTTGATGATTTACCATACTTTTGTGTGGCAGTTGTACCATTTTACAACCTTAACATGAGAATTCCGATTTTTTTTATGTGTTTGTCTTTTTGAGACAGGGTCTCCCTATGCAGTTCAGACTGGCCTTGAGCTTACTTTGTAGCCCAGGCTGGTCTCAAACTCACAATGATCCTCCTGCCTCAGCCTCCTGAGTGCTGGGATTACAGGCATAAGCCACCATGTCCGGAAAATTCTGATTTTTTTACATCCTCACTAACACATTTTTTTTTAACAGTAGCCCTAATATACCTGTGGTGATATGTCATTGTGATCTGTAAGTTCAAGGTTTTTTTTTTTTTTTTTTTAAAGAATGCTGTTTGCAATGTATGACAGGAAATCTGAACATCTATGACAAATAAATGCAGGGAGGCAGGGAGAGAGATATGAAGGGGCCAAGATCCCAACATTCCTTCAAGGGCAGCAGGCCCAATGGCTTAAATTCCTCCCTCGAAGCCCTGCCTCCTAAGGGTTCCACCGCCTCCCAGCAGCGCCACCAGCAAGCTTTTAGCACATCTGCCTTTGGGAGATATTGAAGATTCAAATTACAACAAATACCATCCCTAGGCTGGTGACTCCCAAATTTTTATCTCCAGCCCACAGCTCTTTCTGACCTTTCGACTTGTGTGTCAAAGTGGTTTCCCTGGGGCTGGGGATTTAGCATAGAGCACCTGCCTTGCAAGCAGGGGGCCGTGAGTTTGAGTTTGATCCCCGGTACCGATAAAAAGAGAAAAAGAAAACAAAAATTTAAAAAAAAAAGTGGTTTCCCTGAATCCATTTGAACTATCACAGACATGCCAACCCTAACCTCTAAAGCTCTCTCTCATTCCCCATCTTTTTCAAACACCTGATTCATTTCTCTATCTCTGTCTTTGTTTCTGTGTCTGTCTGTCTGTCTGTCTGTCTCTCTCTCTCTCTCTCTCCTCTCTGGAGCTCTTTCTTCCTTTCTTCCTACAGTCCTGGAGATTAAATCAGGACCTTCACAGTGACCTACATTCCCAGCCCTTTTTATCTTTTTTCTGAGACAGGATTTCACTATATCACTGAATTGTCCAGGCAGGGCTCAAACTTTTGCTCCTCCTGCCTCGGCTTCTCAGGGTGATGTGATTACAGGTATGTACCAAACCCAGCCTCTCAACACCCCATTTCTTAGAGACAGAAAAAGACTGAGTCCTCCCAAACACTCTGCCTTCTTTGTTCTTTCTGCACCTTCCAAATCTACCCATTCTCTCCTCATCCCCTCTACTGCTGTGACCCTTGCTCAGATCATTCATCTCTCCCCTAAACAACTGCCTTAGCCTCCTTTTTCTTGGGCAGTCGATTCCCCCACAGAGCAGTCAAGATTTTAAACATGTACACTGGGGGGCTGGGAGTGTAGCTCAGTGGTAGACCTTGGCTAGCATGCATAAGGCCCAGAGTTCAATCACCAGCATTGGGGAGAGAGAGAGGTAACGCCTCTATTCATATTAAAACCTTTATTCACTTCTCACTGAATTTAATATATATCCAAGCTCCTTAGCAGGACCCTCAACCCCCTCCCACTCCCCTATCTTACCACCTCTTCTCCTATCAGTGCAGCCTTCAGGCCTCATCCCACTTCCTCCACACACGAGCCCTTTTTTCCTCTAGGCTCTTTGTACAGACCCTTCCCTCCTTCAAGAACGCAGCCCCACCCTGCTAGCATACAATTGGCCTGACTCACTGGAGCATATTCTCCTACAGGCCTCTGTTGAAATCTCTTCCAGAGGCCTGCTCTTCCTTTCTAGTTTAAATTAGGGCTCCTGTGCAGTCTCTTGCAGTCCTCTACCCTTTCCCCCTCAGCATATATTAGAGTTTATAATTACAGATTATTTGTTGAATGTTTCATTAGCCTACAGCCTCTGGGCTCCATCAGGACAAGGATTCTACTTCGCTCAGCAGTTGGTACACAAAAAGCTTTCATTAAATATTTGTTAAACCAATGAGTAAACAAATATGATGCCTAATTAAAACTAAGCAAGCCTACTAAATACACAGTGAGGATTAGAAGCTAGTAATTTCTGCTCCGAGTCTTACCTTGTAGCACGGTTTTCATATCAACTTGTTTGTTTGGCAGACAAATATTTTCATTCTCCAAACCCTAATGATAATGACTATTAGTTGAATTATAGACTTTTTAAAAGCATAATTAGAGCCACAAGTAGTCCTTGGATGAAAAAATGGAAGTATTGACCCAATGAGGTCATATAGCTTGTGAATGGACCAGCCAGGACAGGACACCAGATCCAATAACTGTGGCAGCAACAACTGTTTTCATTGGGAGGCAGCAATGAGCTTCAAAGGTGGGTGGATGAGTGAGGGGGATTCCAGGTCCTGAGTTTGCTAATACAGATGTTTTAGGATATTTATAATTCATATCCCCTTATTTTAAACACATTTTAAGTTTGTTTAGCCATAATTTGTTTTTCAAACAACCAACGTTTAAAAATAACTTATCAGTTATTAACCTTTAATAATTAAGCATTTTAATATTCTTAAACTACCATTAGAAAATATATGACAACTTCATAGAGCGTATTTTAGAACATTATGGTCAAAAATTGCTGTGTGGTTGTCTATTGCACAGTAGAATTAGAATAGATAATGATAATGTACATTTTTTCAATACCAAGGATTGATTCCAGGGTCTTTGAACTAAGCTGAATTCCTAGCCCTTTATATAACTTTTTAATTTTGAAGCAGGGTCTTGCTAAGTTGCTCAGGCTGGTGTCAAACTTGTAACTCTTCTACGTCAGTTTCTCAGAGTGCTGGGGTTAAAAGTGTGTGCCAAAGGCCCTGGCTCCATACATTAAGGGTTAGACTCAGTTAGCCTTGCAGGTTCCAGAAGATTCAAGCTCTTCCTAGCCCAGCATCCCACACAAGCAATCAGAGCAGCACCCAACCAGCTACATAGGTCCTGGAGGTATCAAGATCCACCCAACCCAGCCCATCCCAGAACTCTAGAACAGTCCACTGGGGGATTAGCCTGATTAGCTGTATGGGTCCTGGAAGTTCTGAGCTCCACCCAGCCCAGCACAAGGTCCCAGTGCTATACACTGGGATGTGCCTCAGCTAGCCGTATGGATCCGAGGATCAGACCCCTGCCCAACTCAGCACAACAGCCAGGTGCCAGGGTAGCACTCCAGCCAACCTCATTGGTCTTAGATGAGCCAAGCTCTGCCCAGCTCAGTGCAGAACCCAGGAGCCATCTGTGGCGCAACAGTGAGTCAAAAGAGGTTAGAAACCCTGCCCATTGTTTTTACATCATCCCGAGAACCTCTGTTCAGAGGAACTCAGGTGCCTTGCCCACCACCTTACACTGCAGGACAATCAGTCAGTATAATAAATACCTTCAACTTCATCAGCTTGTATGGAAGAACCTAGCAAAATAACAAAATGAAAGAGTAAAACGCAGCCTCAGAATTCCAGCCTACCGAGAACATGCCCAGGAGACGCCGAAATGAAAGACTTGGAATTCAGACAACTGAAATTCTGAAATGATAATAACAAAAGTAAAGAAGTGACTCCACAAGGATATAGAGGAAATCAGATCAGAAATAATCTCTCAGGTAAAAAAAAGAGATGACAAAAATTATGAAAGAAATCTTGAGCATATCTAAAGAAGATGTAGATAAAAAATAGAGGAACATAAGAAAATCATATAAAGCTTGAATGAATATAGGAAAGAATTTAGGGTGCATAAGACAATTCAAAGAGGTAGTCAGTAAATTAAAAACTCCATTGAAAGCTAGCAAAACTGCCTGAATGATGTTGAAGATACACACTGAGACCTTGAATACAGGATGGAAGCTAATGATTATGAAAGGAAAGATCTCTTAAAAACAACAAGGAACGAGGAAACTACAATTCAATAGCTGTAAGATGATGCAAAGAAAAAGACTGTATGCACGATACGTGTCAAAGAAAAACCAGGAGTCAACACAAATAAAAAAGACTATTTACAGAAATAATAGCAGAAAAATTTCCATGCATGGGAAAAGAATCTGACATCAGGTAAGTGAGGCATATAAGGCTCGATATAGTCATTACCAAAATAAATCTTCACCCAGGCATAATAATTCAGATCCCAGAAATTCAGAATGAGAATACAATAGTAAAAGCTGTCAGACAAAAAAGCAGATCACCTTTGAAGGAAAACATATCAGAATCACAGCAGACTTCCCAACATAAACCATCAAGTCAACAACAGATTGGAGTAAGTATCTCAAGTCCTGAAAGAAATACAACTTCCAACCCAGGGTGATGTACCCTGAAAAACTGATTCTTCAAAATCAATACAAAAATAAGATACTTCCATAGCAGGGGACAACTGAAGGAATTTCTGACTACTTAACCAATCCTACAAGATATACTGAAAGGTACTCTAGGAAGAGATAAAAATGACCACAATTTCAAGAACAACAATTGAAAGAAACTAAAAAACAGGACAAGCAATTAAACAGAGAAAAAATAGAGAACCAATAACAGAAAAAAAAAAACATGAAAAAGATAAGCCACTACATATCAGGAATAAGCATCAATGTAAATAGCCTCAATTCACCAATTAAATGAAACAGATTGGCAGAGTGGATTAAGAAAAATCCAACAATATGCTGTATATAAGAAACACACAACTCAAAAGGAAATTCATAAACCGAAAGTCAAAGGATGGAAAATAGCACTCCATGTGACAGGAACCCAGAACAAAGCAAAGTAGCTATTCTGTTTATAGACAATGTGAACTTCAAACCAAGAATGATCAAAAGAGATAAAGAAATCACTACATACTTGTTAGGGGAAAATTTTAGGAACAGAAAACAATCATAAATATATACACCAAATTTGGGAGCACCCAACTATGTAAGACAGATTTTTTTTTTTGTCTTTTTTGAGACAGGTCTCCCTGTGCAGTTCAGGCTGGCCTTGAGCTCACTTTGTAGCCCAGGCTGGTCTCAAACTAGCAACGATCCTCCTGCCTCAGCCTCCTGAGTATTGGGATTACAGGCGTGAGCCACCACGCCCAGCTAAGACAAATCTTAATACACATGAAAAATCAAATAAAAATAACACAATTATAACCAAGGACCTTAACATCCCACTGTCACAAAGACACAGATCAACTAGAAAAAGAAGTCAACAAAGAAATAACAGAACTAAATCAAACTTGTGAACAAATGGACTTAGTACATATGTAGAGAGTGCTTCATCCAATAACATCAGAATACACATTCTCAGCTGCACACAAGTCACTCTCTAAAATAAATCATATAATGGTCTACTAAACATGTTTAATTAAAAGCAAAGCAACTGAAATTGTCTCATACATATTGTCTGACCATAGCACAATAAAATTGGAAATTATTGACAAAAGAAATGATAATAACAAAATGATAATTCCTTAAACACATGGAAATGAAATAACACTCTCCTAAACAACCAGTGAGTCACAGAAGAAATTAAAGAAGAAATTATACAATATCTAAAATTGAACAAAAATGCAAATGCAACTTAACCAGAATCTGTGGGACACAATGAAAGAAGTTCTCAGAATGGAAATTTATATGTGAATTCTCACATCAGAAAAACAGAACAAGCATAATGATGTGATGATGCACATCAGATTTCTAGAAGAAGAGCAAGTCAAGCCCAAAGCCCACAGAAGAAAGAAATGATAGATTAGAGCAAAAATTAATGCAACTGAGACTAAGAAAACAATGCAAAGAATTAATGAATGAAAGAGTTGGTTCTTTGAAAGAATAAATAAAATCAATAGACCCCCAGCTAACATGATCAAAAAGAAGAAAAATCCCCTGCAAATCCATGTAATAAGAAATGAAAAGGGTGAAATCATTACAGATCCTGTGGAAATTCAGATCATCAAAAACTATTTTGAAAATCTATACTCTCAGAGGATGAAAAACACAGAAGAAATAGACAGATTCCTGTCTATTATTAGAACATGAATTATCAAAACTTGATCAATAAGGTATAAAAATTCTGAATAACCCAATATCAGTTAATGAAACTGAAAATATAATTAAAAACTTACCAACAAAAAACCAACAACCTACATCATACTAAATGGACAAAAACTGAAAGCTTTCATTCTAAAATCAAGAACAAGACAAGGATATTCATTTCCACTACTCCTATTCTACATAGCTCTGGAAACATTAACCAGAGAAATTAGACAAGAGACATAAATAAAAGGAATAAGGATAAGAAAGGAAGAAGTTATCATTATTTGCAAATGACCTGATGCTCTACATAGAAAGTCCCCAAAACCAACAGACTTCTAGACTTAATAAGTAAATTCAGCAATATACCTGGATACAAAATCCACACTCAAAAGTCAATAGCTTTCCTGTACACAATCAACAAACTCACTGAGAGAGAAATTATTGATACCATACCCTTCATAATAACATCTCCAAAAAAAGAAATACTTAGGAATCAATCTAACAAAGAAAGTAAGAGTTATACATTGTATACAGTACTATGAAAAAAGAAATTGAAGTGGAATTCAGAAAATGGAAATATATCCCTTGCTCAAGGATAGGAAGAACTGACATAGTGAAAATGGCCATACTTCCAAAACTGTTATACAGACTTAATGTAATCTTGATCAAAATACCATTAGCGTAACTCACAGATCCAGAGAAAACATTCCCAAAATTCACATGGAGCAGTAAGATACCTAGAATAGCAGAGGCAATCATTGGCAACAAAGGCAAGGCTGGAGGCATTACAACGCTTAACCTGAAATTATACTACAAAGCTACTATAATAAAATCAGCATGGTACTGGAAAAAAAAAAAACCAGACCTGAGGATGGATGGAACAGAACAGAAGATACAGACGCAACTACAAACACATTCAGCCAGTTTATGTTTGACAAAAGGGCCAAACATGTTCACTGGAAGAAAGAGAGCCTCTTTCTTGGAAAGAGGTTGGTGTTGGAAAAACTGGCTTTCTACATGCCAAAGACTTAACTAGATCCATGCCTGTCACCACGCACTAAACTACAATCAAAATAGATCAAAGATCTAACTATTAAGACAGAAACACTAAACCTACTGGAAGACAAAGTAGGTAGAAATCTTGAGGACATAGGGGTAGGCAGAGAGTTCATGAACAAAAACCAAACTGCATGGGAAGTACTTCAAAGAATCAACAAATGGGATTTCATTTTACTAAAAAGTTTTTGCATATCAAAAGAAATCACCAACAGAGTCAAAAGGAAACCCATGGATTGGGAAAAGATTTTTGCCAACTGTGCCTCTGAATCAAAAATGGCTCCCATCCTCAGAAGGAGATCTCCCATAGATGCCACACTGAGTTTTGTCATCCCTCTGAATGAATGATCAGACCACCAGCTTTAGACCTACAGAGTCAGTGAAACTCTATAAAACACTACAAGCATTAAATTGTATTCCACCTCAATAGCTATCGTTGCAGACTGTGTTTCTCTGGATCACTGGTCACTGCAGTGGGGCAGGGAGTTAGCTCTTCTTGTTTCCCAGCCCATGTGCCAGAAGGGGCTGGCATCTAACTCTCCCTTCAGTGGCCCATGCATGGCCCTGACGCACAGGAAAGGCTTGCTCCTTGGTGACTTCTTGTTCTCTTCCCCCACAGTCTACTAATGGCGCTGACTCTCGGGAAAAGGCTGTTGCCTGGCTCTCCTCCCAGCAGCCCATTCATGGCACTGATATTCAGGGAGGACTTGCTTTTAGTGACTTCTTGCTCTCTTCCCCTGTAGCCCATGAATGGTGTGGACTCCTAGGAAAAGGCTGATACCTGGCTCTCCCCACAGCAGCCTGCACATGGCACTGATTCACAGGGAAGATGTTTTCAATTTTTATGAGCCCGAGGCAGATGCTCTCACCATCTTCTTTAGTCATCAGGTATACAATACACCCAACCAGTACCATAAAAATGTGCCATTGAGCCAACAAATGAAAATGTGGGTGAACTGATAGAAATGTATTCATCCTATCCAAAATAGGTCAACTCAAAAGCAGTTTTACATTGAATGTGTTAGATTTTTATTGCTGTGACAAAATACTAGGGTAAATTACAATGTTGTTAGATTTATTTTGTTCATGGTTTTCGAGATTCCATTTTATGGTCACTTGGTCTCATTGCTTTTGGGCTTGCAGTGAGGCAGCACATCATGACAGAAAATGTATGGCTGAAGAGTTCTATTTACCTCTTGGCAGCTGGGAAGCTGTTATGATTTGGGCTTAGATGTTTACCCAAAAAGGCTTATTTAGTTTTAGGATTTTCAGAGATGACTGACTCTCGAGTTTGTGATTGATTGATACTGCAGTGCTGGGATTGAGGGTGCTGGGATTAAGAGTGGGTGATTGCTGAAGCAGCCCACTGATTGGATTGGCACCACTATCAGGAGCCTGGCCATGAGTCCTGATTGTCTATCTTAAGAGTATGGTGAGAAAAACAAAAAAACAGACAAGTATAATATTGCCTCAATAGCTGCGAAGTGAATGTCTCCAGATGGGTCCTCCACCACTCCCATAGGAGCCACTGTTTATTATGTGTATACAGTCATAGGCAGGGCTGGCAAAGGAATACAATTTGGCAGAAGACTCAGGCTCAAGAGGGTGTATGATTATATGCTAAGAAATATAATCCTGAAGTATAATCCTGGGATGACTCAAGAAGGCATTGGTGATCATATGGTAAAAAGAGTCAACAGGAAGTCTCAAAAGGAGATATTGACAATCCCAAACTTCCATTTTATCATTTCTTAGGGAAGTATACAGTTGTGAATTAGTGGTCCCCAACACACACTGGATATGATATGGGGCAGGAGTCAGTTTCTCTCTCTCTGTCTCTCTCTTTCTTTGATTTTGCTGTATTCCACCATAATGAACTGTTAATCCTATGCCATGTACCATCCTGCCTTAGAGCCAGCTGAAACTGAAACTTCTATAAACTACAAGCTAAGTAAACATTTTCCTCTTTATCTTTGGGTGCTAGGTACTTGTTCCAGCAACAAGAGAAAAGTAACTGAGACAGAATTTGGTACCGAGAGTGGGGTATGAACCCACAGCAGCCCATTGAATCTTAAGTCCAAGGTCTGGAGTTCTCTGCACTGTCCCATGCCAGATTTTGGTACCAGAAAATTGGGGTCATTGCTGTTACTATACCTGATCGTGATGTTCAAGGGCCTTTTGGGATGGCTTGTGGGAAGAATTTGGAAAGTTTTGGAAATACTGGCTGAAAAAGTAGGGCTGGAATGTCTTAAATGGTTCTGTATGGGAGATTCTGGTCTAAGCTCAGATGATCAGAATGCTAGTGAAGACCAGAAAGCCAGTAAAGATCAGGCTCAGGAAATTTCTGCTGAGAAGAAGGACTACTTTGGCTGATGGACTCCAGATGATATGTGTTATACCTTGGTAGAAAGTTTGTCTGCATTTTGCTCATATCCAGAGACTTTGCTTGAGATGGAGATTAAGGGGAGTAGATTAATTAATTTGGCAGAAAACATTTTAAGGCAGCCTAATGTTGAGCAGGTAGCATAGCTACTTCTAGGGTCTTTTTGCCAGATTTACACTGAGATTCAAGATAAAAAAAAACAGCAGAATGATTTAAAATGTTGTAAGTTTGGCTAGAATGGAAGTGTCAATAAAGCTGTGGACTGCTCCAGTAAAGCTGTGGACAGCAGAGGAGATCTGTTTGCTAAGAAAGAACAGCCTCAAATTTGCAAAAGTGAAAGACTTGGCTTTGAAAAGAAAGCCTCAGAGAGCACCATGTTCCAGAATGGAGGTAGTCTCAAGAATTTGCGCCTTGGAATTGGATTCACTGTGCTCAGTGATCCAGGTACTTGACTCCTAGAGTCAAGAGAGAGGGAAGCCTAGTTACTGCTCCTGTTGGCAACAGACTTTGGCATCACCCATGTGATGCTGGTTTTAGTTGCATGCAGAATGGAAGAGTTGTGGGGTTAGGAAGGCTTCAACTGAATTTTCAATAGAAAGTCAAGGAGGCCAGGTAGTGTGCCTCGAAGAAGGCTATTGTGGAGTTGTGAACGTGAAGCTAAAGGTTCAGTGAAATTTTGGAGATACCAGCAATGTGGATCATCTGAAAAAAACTGCAAGGAAGGAGCAAAGTCAGCCTAAGAAAGAAGCCATATGAGGTACAATCCCCCGAAGTGCCACATAGGGCAAGCTGCCCAAGCCCTTTGGAGTTTGCATCTTGCCCCAGATTGTCTCAGATGTTGCACATGGAACTACAAGACTTAATGTTTGTTCTGCTGGATTTTGGACTTGCTTTGGTCCCATTTTTTGTATTCCCTGTTAGTAACTTTCAGGATGGAAATGTCTGTCTTGTGCCATTGAATGTTAAAAGTGTTTACCTTTCTTATACAGGGGCTGACAGCTATGTGTTTAAATCTCAGAGGAGATTTGGGACTTGGATTTCTCGGCTATGTTGAAATAGGACTTTGGAAACTCTTAGAGGTGGACTCAATGCCTTTTGAATGAAGGAATGTGCATGGTTCTTGCAAGGGTGGGGATATCAGAGGAAGTATGTTGTGATTTTTGTCTGGCTATCCTCCCAAAACCTAGTGCTGTTTAGATGGCACTTTTTCAGAGGGAGCTGAATCTAGAGTGTGTGATTGATTTATAAGGGCAATACTGGGATTAAGGAAGTGAGTGCCCCACCCATGCTAGAGTAGTTAGCCTGAATACATTATAAGGGACAGAAATAGGCTTATGCCTGTTCTCTCTCTTCTTGCTTTGCTGTCTTCCACCATCATAAACTGTTGCCCTTCTGCCATGCCACCCTGCCTTGGAGCCAGCTGACTATGGACTGAAACCTCCATAAACTTTTGCAAATTTTTTTTTAATCGGTACCGGGGATCGAACTCACGACCACCTGCTTACAAGGCAGGTGCTTATGCCGCTGAGCTAAATCCCCAGCCCCGAAACCTCCATAAACTATGAGCTAAATAAACCTTTCCTCTTTTACCTTGGGTTTTGGGTATTTTGTCTCAGCAATGAGAGAAAATTAAGACAGAAGCAAAAAGGCAGAAACAGGGAAGGACCAGGCCCCAGTATTGCCTTCAAGTGCATTCCTCCAAATACCCAACTTCCTTTCAGTTTGCCTGAGGACCAAGCCTTCCACTCCTGAGCCTTTAAGGGATATTTAAGATCCAAACCATAAAATGACAGATAGGATCTTAAAATATATAAAAAGATCTCGCTATATTCTATTTATCTGTGTTCTAGATGTGTGTGTGTGTGTGTGTGTGTGAATTTTGGTTTCTCATACAAGAGAAACCATGTAACATTTAAGCATGGGTGACTTATTTCACTTAACATTATAGTTCCAAGTCGCATCCATTTACTTAGAATGTCTCAGAAGAATGGAGGAACAAAAGATGGAGAGAGAGATGGGGAGGGGAGAAAAGGGGGAATAAAAAAAGAAGAGAAAAATGAAAACAGAGCTTTTGCTACTGGGAAAAGGACCAATAGTTGGAAAAAGCAGAAAGGGAGGAGAAAGGTAAAGGATAAAAATAAAGTTAAGATATATTATATTATGTACATGTACCAACTCCCCATAATAAATGTAATCATTGTCTATGAAAACATACTAATAACCAAAATAAAACATATATAATTGCTGGTAAATTGCATTGCTCTTTTCTCTAACACAGGCAAACTTTTATCCTTTCATAGAGTGTAATGATTTCCTGCATGGACCAGAGTTCTGCAATTTATTTAAGGTTTGAATATGGTCTGAAGACAGAGGGATATATAATTATCCATTGTTACTTTACAGATTATCTCAAAGGTTAACAGTTTAAAATAACAAATATTATCTCACAGTTTCTTTGGGTCAGGTGTCTGGCCATGACTTAAGTGGGCTCCCCAACCCCAGAGTCATCCACAGCCAGAGTCAAAGCCAGTGCCGTAGACATCTCAGAGCCTCACCTGAGAGGATCAGAGTCTAAACTGATACAAGTGGGTGTCCTCAGGACATTAGTTCTTTATCTCATACTTAGACCTCTCCATGGAGAAGCTTACCACACGGTACTGATTTCCCTCAGAGGTAGAGAAGGTGAATAAGAGGAGGCCACACTCTTTTTTCTTTTTTTTTCCAGCCTAATCTTGAAAATGATATCTCACTACTTTTATTGTACGCTTTGTGTTAGGAGGGTTTTTAGATCCAGCCTGCTGGCTAGGGATGGTATTACACAGCGGCGGGAACACAAAGGTAAGAAGATTCTTGGAACCATTAGTTGTGAGTCATTTTAACTTTAACCAAAATAAGTTAGTTGGGACTGGATCAAGCAGAGAAAGTTTTCAGTTAACACGATTCGTTTTGTTAACCAGCAATCCTAACTGAGGACATTTGGTTATTGTTTGCTGAAATGTCGATCTTTTCAAGATTATGTTCACAATTTAAAGGAGAAAAGGACTCTAAAATGTATGAAATCTAGCCCATTCTATAAAATTCCAATAATGGCAATAAAAAGCTCTGAGAACTTGAGTTTTAAAATTCCATAGCTGGAAAATGAGATAATATAGTAGCCATTGTTCATTCTCTACTATTTGGTTCTGAAAGCCCTGTAATGCTTTCACTCTCTTGAATGTTTTTATACTGTTTTGTTATGCTTGATACTATTGTATATGAAGCTATGCTCGACTATTTCAAAGAAAGAGACATTATGGACTTCTGGGAGAACATGGTGGACAGATAACAGCAGCTAAGGAGGCTCTCTGAGATTGCCAGCTTAGAATCCAGGAATGGTGTGGTGTGAGGAGTCCTAAGCAAGGGGAGATATACCCTGCCGACCCAAGAACAAACTAAGCTGAGAGAAACAAACTGGAAAGGCAATCCCGGTGCTATAATAGGAACAGATAAAATCTCAGCATAGAGGCTGGAACCTGTGCCACTGGAAGCCGCGATTTGAATTTCCTGCCGCCACTGCTGTGTCTGAATCGGCACTGCAGTGAGAGAGATGCACAAAAGCTCTGAGAGCAGGAATCAGCGAACGGAGTTGAGAGCGGGACTGGCAGGGAGCCCTGCATCAACCTGCAGTGAGTGAGAGGAACAGGGACCCTTCCATAGAGTAGGAGGATCCAGCAAAGGACATTCTGGGACTGTGCAAAATAGCCGGAAAAGGACACTGCGGTGATTTTAGTCACACATTCCCCTGTCAAGCGGGATTGGTGAGGAGCACCTGACCTGGGTGAAGCCGAGGACTAAGACCCAGTAACCTAGCCCAAACCAGGTCCCAGCACCTGGCGGTGCACCCTAGCAGTGAAGCCTTCAGTAGGTTGACCTGGAGGGGCGGGCCCAGCAGAGGCTGTCCAGGTCTGTGTCTCCCTAGTACACTGCAGTGGGCGGGAACACCTAGCCAGAGGATTCAAACAAACTGTAACCAACAAAGAGAAAAAACTGGGCCTCCTATATACGCTTGTATGGAACGAACAAAAAGTATGGG
Source organism: Cavia porcellus (assembly GCF_034190915.1). Lineage (NCBI taxonomy): Eukaryota > Metazoa > Chordata > Mammalia > Rodentia > Caviidae > Cavia > Cavia porcellus. The sequence goes on along the minus strand of NW_026947504.1, from coordinate 34,927,749 downwards.
AAGAGGGAGCAACAAGAAATGTCCTCAGTCCCCAATCCTGAGAACACTGATCCAGAAAAAGGTAAATGCAAAGAAGAATGAGGACAGAAAACATGCAATATCAGGCATGGCACCAATAGACGTAAAGCGATATCTTCGGAGCCTCATAGATGAGTTCAAAAGTGAAGTATTTAGTGAAATAAAGCAAGATATAAATAGAATAGCTGGAGAAATGCTAAGGACTGCCCAAGAAAAAAAGATGGTGGAATGGAAGAACAGCAAAAAAGAGGAGAATTGTTTGATGGAAAAAATAGAGAAAACATAGAATATGTGAAGCAGATTCAAAGAGATTACCAGGAAACGAAAAACTCTATTGAAAGCTGGTATAACAGCTTGAAAGAAACTAAGGATAGATTATCTGAACTGGAGGACAGATTTGTAAGGTGGGAGCATGAAATGAAATCTTCTTAAAAATAACAAAGAAACAAACAGCAATTATACAAAGGCTAGAAGATGATAAGAAGATCTATAACTTAAGAATTAAGAATATAAAAAAAGAGGTAGGGACACCAACAAATGAACTACAAAGGCTATTCACAGAAATAATCCAGGAGAATTTCCCTAATTTAACAAAAGGTAAAGATACTCAGATGTATGAGGCATACAGGATCCCAGCCACCCACAACCCAAACAGAGCTGCACCCTGGTATATAATAATCAAAATTCCAGAAATCTAATATAAGAGCAGAATATTAAACGCCATCAGAGACAAGAAACAGATCACTTACAAGGGAACACCCATTAGAATTATAGCAGACTTCTCGGCATAAACCATCAAATCACGAAGAGAATTATAGCAGACTTCTTGGCATAAACCATCAAATTATGAAGAGCCTGGGGGGAAATAATTCAAGCTTTGAAAGATAATAATCTCCAGCCAAGATTGATATATCCTGCACAACCGTCCCTAGAAACTGATGGAAAAACAAGATGCTTCCAGGATAAAGAGGAACTAGGGGAATTTGCAGCCACCAGTTCAACTCTACAGAGAATACTGCAGGATATTCTAAAAAAGAAAAATACCAAGATTCCAGAAACAGTGGCAGAGAGGCCACAATGAATGGAGCAGAAAGCAAAATGAAGAAGACACACTTACAACTAATGACAGAAAAAGAGCTCAACAGAAATGAGCCAGAGAATGTTAGATGGTAGGAACAGCTATTTTGGAGAAAACAAGACATCATAATAGCTAGTGCTGATTTAATATCATCTTGTTTTGAAGTCCCATCAAGCTTTTGTTCTTCTGTCTCCATCGGTCTTAACATGTTGTATCTTATTGGATTTTATTATATGTGATAATATAAACAGAAACTTTGATAGACAAGGAGATTATACAGAAACCATTGTTCACTTTCTGTTAGTTGATTCTAAATACCCTGTAATACTGTTATTCCCTTGAACAGTTTTACATTGTTTTGATATGTTTGATGTTATAGTATACGAAGTTATACTCAAAGATTTCAAGGAAAGAGACACTATGGTAACTACTTTTATGTTGGGATTATCTTGTGGTGAAACACTATTTTGCTTAAATGGTTATGTTTTGACCTGTGCTGTTTTGTTGTTATGCCCTCTTTTATCTCAATCTCCTTTTTTTATTATTTACTTTTATCTTTTTAATTAAGGGAAAAATAAATAATAGCAAGATATATTATAGTAACCCACTTTGATTTCCTATTAACTTGATTTGAAACCCTGTATTGCTCTCACCATCTTGTTTTGACTGATTTTCCTCTATTCTGTTTTGCTTGATAGTACCAAGTTTGAAAGTATTGGCAACAACTGTGAAAACAATAAGCTTTATTATGACGCCCATTCTGGTTGACTATTATCTTCTTTTGAAGACCTGTAATGTCTTCAATGTTTTGGTTTTATTGGTTTTATTCTTTACTGTTTTGTTCAATTTTATTATAACTGATGATATAGGCAATTCTTTTTAAGATAGCAAGAGGCATTATGGTAACCATTGCTGATCACCTTGTATTGGGTTTTTACATTATATACTATGTCCATCTTTTTGATTTGACTGAGTCTGTTCTGTTATGTCACATTTGGTTTTATTCTCTTCAAAAAAAGTAGTAAGAACTGTGGGAGTAATAAAACCCAAAATGTGTAATTGTGATTGTACAAAAGAGAGGAAAAGAAAGTGCTCTAAAGGATATAACTGCATGTATATTTAAGTGTATAAGATAGATAACCATATTACTGAGTTTTTGTTGGATCATTGAACAGAACTGTTTGTAGTCTCACTGTTTGAATGTCTGCTTTATATGCTTTAATTTTGTAACTTGAACAACTATTTCTAAGATGACAATATGTAATCCTTTAACTAGTGATTTCCTATTGTTTATTTTTTTCTGAAATTCTGTATAACCTGTACCCTTTTTCTGCTTTTTTTTCTTTTTCTCCTTAAATAAAATTTAAAAAAAGAAAGAGACATTATGGTAGTTACTGTTAATTGTGGGTTGTCTTGTGGTGAAATGCTGTGTTACTTGCATTGTTCTGATCTGATCTGCTCTGTTATGTCCTCTTTTGTCTTAATCTCTTTAAAATTAAAAAAAAGAAATGGGCTAGAGAAATGAATGGACACTTCACAGAGGAAGAAATATAAGTGGTCCACTGTTAAAAAAAATTTGAGTCCGTAATAACCAAATGTTAATTAAAATAAAGCTTTCTATACAGTGTTCAACATCATGAATTAGTTACATAAATCATGATTCAACCAATGACAGAGCATGCATCTAAAACAGTGTAATATCATCCACATGGGCAATATTTGATATTTTGTAAAGCAAGCTAAGTCAGTGCTTATATAAAATGATTTTTAACCATATGTTGAGATTTACATTACATATATGTAGAGTGGGAAAACTAGATGAGCCAGCATAAACTGTGATTAGTTACTGGTGGTAGTTAGTATGGCTGTTCCTGTGGACACGTCCCAATTTTTCGTCATTTGCATTGAGCATGTATACTTCTGCTAGATGTAAAAATTCTTTTTAAAACAGAATTTTAAAAAAAAAGCAAGAGTCTGGATGTAGGAATAGAGAGCCACAGGAATGCCAATATTCTAGCACTTCATTATATATGGAATTCAGAGAAATAAGTAACTTTTGAGAGATACAGAGCAGGCAATATCTTTAAGGGGAAGCCTTAAAGGTTCTAAAACCCAGCAATGAAGAGAATGTTGTACAGGGGATTGAGTACATCTTTCACTGGGACCCTGTTATGTCTGGCATATGCTTCTAACAAAGCCAGCCCAAAACTGCTGAAGTATTTGCCTATGGGATGATCAGGCTATATGACATTATACACTTCTTTAAATAGAGGCATTCCCTTCCTTACCTGTGTAACCGTGATGCCTAACACAGAGAAGGCACCTTGGTTCATTGTGAACATCCCTTCCAGAACTCAGGGGGAAGTGCAGTTGCCACAGTCACGGAATGGAGAGGAGGGAACTTTAAGAAGTGATTAGGGGACTGGGAGAATAGCTCAGAGGCAGACTGCTTGTTCCAGCACCACACATAAATCCCACCGCATGGATGGATTACCACTGTTACAGAGGGAATGTGTTAGTCATCATGGGAGTGGCTTTGTTATTATGCAAGCTGTCTTGCTTATGCTCTCTCCTTCCACCCCAGCTTGGCTTCTCTTGCCATGTGATACCCTCCACCACGTTCTGATGCAGAACAAAGTCCTTTACTTCTGGACTTCCCAGCCTCCAGAACTGCAAAAAATCAATTTCTCACAAATTACTCAGGCTGTGGCATCTATCATACCAGCAGAAAATAGACTAAGATGTACCGAGTTGCAAGAGAGGAGCTAGGAGTGTGGTTCAATGGTACAGTGTTTGCCTAGCATGTGCAAGGCCCTCGGTACCATGCCCAGCACTGAAAAAAAAAGGAGGAAGTAAGAAACAGCTCTGTACTTTTCTTCTTGCCTTTACACTACAGTGATTTAAATTCTTCTCACTGAAGTCATCTTTTTTCGTTAAAGCATTGTCTAAAAATTTCACTCACTGATCCATTCATACTCAGGAATGGCAAAGCAGTGATCTTTTTTTTTTAAATTTTTTTTATTGATCATTTTTTAAATGGAGTGATGGATACACTTATTATTATATTGTTCTCTCTAATTTTCAGTATGTTTGAAACCTCTCTTAGCCAACAATTTTGTAGGAATTTCTCAACAAACCTATGTAGCAATGCAACTGCTATTTACTGATTTATGAGAGCACGTTGTACAATAGTCATTGTGTTAAGGTCTAGGAATGTGAGTATGAATAAGAGTTGGAGGTGTGCATGGCTATGTGTATCAATTGGAAAACGTAAAGGCTAAGAATTGCGGTAAGGTACTATACATAGAAGTGAAAAACACACACCTAACTCGTACATGAGGTGGTGCTGGTGATAATGAAGTCAAGGGATGAATCTAAAAAGTGAGCAAGTCAACCAAACTGGAACGGGGAAGGATGGTGAGAAAGGATTGGGCCCTCCCAAACAGAAAAGCCATCAAGTATCAAGATGTAGAAGCCATGAAGAACATAATGAGTTTTAAGTTAAAGCACATTACAATGCTTAGTTGGGGCTTATATAGAGAAGCAGTGGTAATAAAAATAGGGTAAAGCTAAGCTGTTGTTATAAAAAAGACCTAGAGCATAATGGATTGTGTAAAACTGAAGTTCATTTCTTCTGTGTAATGGACTAGCAGGATGGAGACCGTGCAGCTTTTGGGGATTGCTTTTCCGAATCCTAAATGTCTTCTACATTATTTGTACCCTGTCCTAGGGCATTGTCCTTGTCTATATAGTCAAAATGGAATTACTTCTACTAAGTTACTTTTCTCACTGCTGGGACAAAATAACTGACACCCAGAAATTAAAGGAGGAAAGGTTTATTTTGGCTCACAGTTCATAGGAGTCTCAGTCCATAGCCAACTGGCTCCAAGGCAGGGCAGCCTGGCGTAGCAGAGAAGAAACAGTCCATGGCAGGGAGGGCAGAAGCAGTGGGCCTGACCTTCTTCTCCTTATATTCCATCCAGGCCACGTGCCTATGAGTCAGTGCCACACAAACCTGGGTAGGATTACCCTCAACTACACCAAACCAAAAACAGTGGATGAATCCTGTTATCACATACTTATAATCCAGCATCACACATTCATGATCTAGCCGGTTCCCCAAAGTCTCACTCAGAGCACATGAGGCTCTGGGAGGGCATCTACAGAAGCTATAACACTGTCGCATTCACGCCGCAGCTCAAAGGAATGTACTTCTTGTTATATGGCCTCACAGGTAATCCGTGTTTACAGGTGCCATAGAAAGGTTTTGTCTGCTGTAGGATACAAATTCAACACCCACATGTTAACTCTCCCCTTGTTAATTACGTTTTTCAAATTTTCTATGTCTTCATTCATTTTTGACAAATTTTGAAGGAGCATCTCTCCCTCCCTCAAAGTTTATGGTATTCTAGACTGCTCTGAATGGGAGTAACACTTAACCTTCGGGATTGTTATTATAATTAAATGAAATACTGTTTATAAAGCACTGTACACATTCAAACCATAGTAATTATTATGCAGAGACATAATGGTTACCGGCAGGAGTTTTGGATCACAGTCAATCTGAACTCCAATCCTATCCAGCATCTTAGCAGCTGTGGGCTTGGGTGTGTCACTTAACAAGTCTGAACTTCAGATTTCTAATAGAGAAAACAGTCCCATCTCACAAAAATGCCACGAATCAGAGATAGTATATTTTGTTGTATTGCCTTTTTAAAGAACACATATGTATATAATCTCTAAAAAGCATGTGCATAATTTCTAAACATTAAATGGGATCATTTTTATATACATTAGATTTTTTAAAATGACAGTGTTTGAAAGTATAATTTCCTTTTTTTTTTCTTTTTTTGTCTTTTTCCTTTTTATCGGTACCGGGGATCGAACTCATGACCGCCTGCTTGCAAGGCAGGTGCTTATGCCGCTGAGCTAAATCCTCAGCCCCAATTTCCTTTTTTTCTGAAAGTGTAATTTTCGACAGCTGCCATTTTGTCTTAACTTCTAAAGTCATTCATAGTGTAATTGTTTGTAAAAATAAAACCTATTTAATAAGCCAATTAATAACCAATCTGTATAAAAATCACATGGGTTAATTTCTGGGTACTGATTTTGAAATCTGTCCTTTATGAGCTTACCCACCACATCTTGTCAACTTGACTAGATTAAGTGACTCCTTAAGGGGTGATAAGATTGTGAGGGCACCAATCTCATCAATGGTTTAACCTATTGATGAATTCATAGCTGATAGAGGGGGCCAGCTGGAATAACTGGGTCATGGACCGTATGACCTCAGGTACTGTATCTGGGCCCTGGCCTCTTCCTCTTGACACTTTTCCCCTGTGTTCTAATTCCCAACACCATGAAGTGAGCAGTTTTGCTCCAAGCCTATTTGCTGTGATGTTTCTGCCTTGAAGCCAGTCAATTATGTATTGACACCTCTGAAACTGTGAAATCTCTCTTCTTTAAGTAGCAGATGCCCAGTTATTTTGCCCCAATAACAGAAGTCCTGGCCAATACAGGGCTAAATTGTGTCCCCCTACAAAAAAAAAAAAAATACCCCATACCTTAAAATGTTCCCTTATTTTAAAAAACGTGCCCTTATTTGAAGATAGGGCCTTTATAGTCAAGTTACAGCAAGATCATTAGAATATGTATAATTAGGTAATTTGGGCACATACACCAAAGACATGGAGAATATTATGCAAACGTGAAGGCAGAGATCAAGGCACTTCCAACAGAATCCAAGAAGCCAAGGCTACCAGCAAACTACCAGACTGAGGTCTGGAGCGGGTTCAGGCTGACAGCTCTCGGGAAGAAGCCACCAAGCCACCACCTTGATCTCAGACTTCCAGCCTCCAGATGGTGAGGAAATAAGTTTCTGTTGTCTAAGCTACCTAGTCTATGGTATTTTGTTATGGCATCCTGGGGAGACTCATATCCTTTTTGCTGCCCACTGGTGGAAGGAGGTGATTATTTTGAAATCATTGTAGGCATAAATGAAGGACTGTTGGCAGGAAATTCTGCAGCTGGAGAGTTTTTCTTGTCTTCCTCCTTTCCTCCACCTGTTCTTCCTCCTCCTCTTGTTGTTGTTGCTGTTATTGTTTTCCTTCTTCCTTCCTTCCTCCTTCTCCTCCTCCTCTTCCTCTTCCTCTTCCTCTTCCTCTTCTTCTTCTTCTTCTTCTTCTGCTTGTTTTTCCAACACTATTAAAGAGGCTATCTTTCTTCCAGTGAATGTGTTTGGCACCTTTGTCAAAGATAAGGTGGCTTGGGGCTGGGGATTTAGCTCAGCGGCATAAGCACCTGCCTTGCAAGCAGGCGGTCGTGAGTTCAATCCCTGGTACTGATAAATAATGAAAAATGAAAAAGACAAAAAAAAAAGATAAGGTGGCTTAGTGTTCTAATCTGTTTCATTGATCTTTGGGTTTTTTTTCCAATATCACACTTTTTATCACAATAGTTTTATAACATAATCAAGTCAGGGATTGTAATGTCCCCTGTCTTGTCATTGTTGTCCAGGATTGCCTTTGCTTTTCTAGATCTCTTCTTGTTCCAAATGAATTTTAGGATTGTTTTCTCTAGTTCTGTGAGATGTGCTATTAGAATTTTGATTGGGATTGCACTGAATCTGTATAACACTTTTTGAAGTTGGCCATTTTCACTATATTGGTTCTTCTTATCCATGAGCATGGGATATCTCTTCATTTTTTAATATCCTCTTCAATCTCCTTTCTCAGAGTTCCATAGCTTTCAATGTAGAGATCTTTTACATCCTTTGTTAGATTGATTTCTAGGTATTTCATTTTTTGGATGGTATCGTGAAAGGTATTATTTCTCTGATTTCTCTCTTAGTGAGTATGTCATTCATGTACAGGAAGGTTATTGATTTTTGAGTGCTGAGTTTGTAACCAGCTACATTACTGAATTTGCTTATTAAATCTGTAAGTCTTTTGGTGGAGTTTTTGGAGTCTTCTAGGTAGAGTGTGCAAATAATGATAGTTTAACTTCTTCCTTTCCTATCTTTATTCCTTTTATTTCTTTCTCTTGTCTAATTGCTCCAGCTAAAGTTTCTAAGACTATGTTGAATAAGAGTGGAGACAGTGGACATCCTTGTCTTGTTCTTGATTTTAGCGTGAAAGCTTTCAGTTTTTGTCCATTTAGTAGTATGTTGGCTGTTGGTTTGTCACAGATAGTTTTTATCAGATTGAGATAAAGACCATCTATTCCAGTTTTTGGTAAGGTTTTTTTTTTATCATGAATAGGCGCTGGACTTTGTCAAAAGCTTTTCTGAATCTATTGAGATGATCATATGATTTTTATCTTTGGCTGTTAATATAGTGTATTGCATTTATGGATTTAGGTATGTTGAACCATCCTTACATCCCTGGGATGAAGCCCACTTGACCATGGTGGGTAACCTTCTTGATGATTTGCTTCAGTCTGTTTGCAAATATCTTTTTGAGGACTTTTGCATCAGTGTTCATTAGGGAGGTTGGCCTGTAATTCTTTGTCTTAATTGGGTCCTTTTCTGGTTTTGATATCAGAGTAATGCTTGCTTCCAGGAAGCAAGTATTGCTTCCCTTGCAATTTCATTAAAGAGTTTGAGAAGTCTGGTGTTAGGTCTTCTCTAAATTCCTATAATTTTATTGCTTAAAAACAATAATGCTGGGCTGGGGATTTAGCTCACTGCATAAGCGCCTGCCTTGCAAGCTCGAAGTCCTCAGTCCAATCCCCCCCCCCTACCAAAAACAACAACAACAACAACAATAAAACAACAATACTGTTGGAGGTTTAACCCATTGGTAGAGTGGTTGTCTAGAATGGTTTCCGTCTCCAGCACTGCAAATAAAATAAACAGAATTCAGCACCTATCATGAGGTTAAAAACAAAAAGGATATCACCAGTACCTTAGAAACAACCAATCTGCCTCTCTAACTAAATCCCTGAGGAAACAGTGTCTCTGTTCCTTTCTAGCCTGTTCCAGAGATAACCACTTTTGCACTAATCATACCTTCAGTTTCCTGATAGCCCTTAAGAATGTATTCCTCCAGCCATGCACACTGCACACCCCAGGCAGGACCAGCAGCCCAGGGCCCTCGCAGGGAGCAGCAGCCCTGCAGCAGGGAAAAGTCTGAGGCAGTAGCGAGAACAGAGACACTGTTTCCTCACGGACCACAGAGAGCCAGGAGCTGGTAGGTGAGGTGAACTGCGCTGAGCTCTGGCACTCAGAGGCTCAGACAGAAGCAGATGGGCAGGGTCACCATTTTATTTCAAAGGACCCTGGGTGAATGCCAACAGCCAGTGCCCAGTTGCTTCACTGTCTCTCCCAGAATGGAATGGAATGAGTGAACAATGTCACCGGTGAGAAGCAGACCATGGAGAATTCTACTGGAACCAACTAGACTCCACTCTGGTGGTCACCAAAAACCTGTCTGAGCCCTAACTGCAAAAGACTAGAAATGTCCCTTTAGCCTGACCAGCAGAATAGCGTTGGCCCAGCAGCATAAGCAGCCAAGCAGGACAAAGGCAACCCCTCCTCCCCAACAAATGGGTAAGAGGAGTCAGTGGAATGGGACAGAGGAAGCTCTACAAGGAGTCAACTATATACAGATCTGGGAGGAATCCTGGAATTTCCCTACCTGAGGGTGCCACACCAAGGAGGAGAGTACCTTAGAGACAATCATGGAAAGCAGAAGTGACATCTAAAACCTTGTCAGCTAAAGACCAGTTCCAGGCCCAGAGGCCAAGCAAGATCAGCCCCATACCTGGCCCAAATCCTACTCCAAACTTGGCAGAATTACATTTCTGCTATCTGTCTGCTACCACAGAACCGTGGACACCAGAGGAATTTTATTAATTTTCTTTGTTTGATTGTTTTTCCCTTTGCTAGCTGGTTGGGTTTCTTTTTCCACTATTTAGCTTTATTACCTTCCTTTTTCTTTTTTTCTATTCATCTTCTTTCAACTGTTTCTCTCAATCTTACAATATTTTCATGTTAGTGAACATTATCTCTTCTCTTTCTGGTTCACTTCAATATTATTTTGCTTTTTCTTTTATTCTTTCTCTTCTGGGTTCTCAAGTTTCCCAAAACTTGGGTTATCATCCTTTGCCTTCCAGCCTTGTTTCTACTGTCTTTGTCCTCATTCATCTCTCTGATTTGTTCCCTTCTTAAATCCCCTCCACAGGGTAAAATCACTCCACTATGGGGAAACCATTGCATAGAAGTTCATGGTGTATGTTGGATTTTGTTACATAACTGTGGAACTTACTCATATGATTAAAGGGTATCACATTAACAGTTATCATGACTTGTCAGTAAGTAGACTGTGCTTGATGCTCTTGTTATTGTTAAATATACTGCTTTAGTCAGAATGCCATAACTGTTACAATCAGTTTTTCTCTCTTGGGTGAAAACACTATGATTGTCTGTGGTCATAATATCACCATAGATCAGAACCAAAGCACTGGGTGCTGAGCCAAATAGCAACTTCTCACCCTTAATAAGCTGGGAAGGTAAATTCTTGAGATAGACACAAAGACCAAGAACAACCTACACCTAGAAGACATCCCTGAGGAACAGACATTTCCTTGGGAAGCCTTGATACTAGTGATAAAACTCTCTGCATGGGAGACCTACATCCATCAACACAGAAAACAAAATGAAATGAAAAACAGAAAATGACATGATGCAGAAGCAAAATATAACCTCAGACCTCCAACCACTCGGGAAAAGTCTAGAGCACAACGAGATAGAAGAAATCAATAGCAACTGGATGAAACTTTCCAAAATGATAGCAGCAGAAATGAAAAAAAAAAAAACAAATGGATGGGACTATAGAAAAAAATAATCCTTCATAAAAAATAAATGAATCAAAATGAAAGATTTTATAGCAGACATAGATAAAAATAGAAAAGCTTAGGAAACAACGGAAATCATGAATGTCCAACATAGGAAAGAACTAGAACCCATGAAACGGATCCAAACAGAAACCCAGGAGATTAAAAATTCCACTGAAGATATATGCAGCAGATTGAATGAGGTATATAATAATTAGGATGCCAGAAAGTCAGCATAAGAACAGAGTGCTAAAAGTTTGAAAATAATATTGAAAGAGAAAAAAAATCACCTATAAAGGAAAGCCCATCAGAATCTCAGCAGATTTCTTAACACAAACCCTCAAATCAGGAACTTGGAGTGAGGTATTTCAAGCTCTAAAAGAAAACAGTCTCTAACCCTGACTGAAGTACCCCACAAAACTATCTTTCAAAATCATTGGAGAAGTAAGATACTTCCATGACCAAGAACCACTGAAGAAATTCATAACCAAAGCAACTCTCAAAAATGCTCAGAAGGAGTCAGCACCCTCCAGCCCCATGGGCATGCCAGCTGCCATCAGGACTGTCCCACGGGTAATCAGCATGGGCAAGGAGAAGCAGCTAGCCCAGCCCTCGCATGCACACTGGCTGCCATTGGGATCTCCCGTGGGTAGCCAGTGCAAGTCAGGAGAACCAGCCAGCCATGTGTTGGAGAAGCCACGAGTGTCTGGAGAAGCCTGCCCTGCACCCCATCACCTCTTGGGGAACCTGGGTTAGGAGAAACCTAGGTGCTTGACCCCCTACACACACGCTGTGAATGGGTACACCGAATGGTACACTGTAGGAAGTTCTTGGGGCCTCACAATCTGTCTGGAGGAACCCAGGAAAATGTCAAGATAAAGGAGCAAAAGACAATCTTTGGCCTCCAGCCCAAAAGAACACGCCCAGGAGACAGGGAAGAAAATATAAATTGCATACCTGAGATTTCTGGGTTGATGGCAACTGAAGTAAAGAAACTATTTCATGAGGCTGTAAAAATAATCAGATCAGAAATATTATCTCAGATAAAAGAAGAATAAATAATAAAAAGGTTGTTGAGCATATCTAAAGAAGACATTAAAATAGAGGAGCATAGGAGAATGAACAATACAGAGAAGAATTGGAATGCATGAAACAGACTCAAAGAGATAAAAACTCCATTGAAAGCTGACAAAACCATTTGAAAGAAACTGAAGATAGACTTTTAGACCTTGAAGACAGGGTGGCAGCTAGCAATCACAGAAAGATCCCTTAAAAATGACAAGGAGCCAACCAGCTCAGCAGGTCTTGAGCCTGCCTGCACTAACTTCCCTGCTTCCTCCTTGCTTGGCAGACTCTGGGGTTTGGGCCTGCCAGCGCCCTCAGTTCCAGAGGCTGGGCAGCCTTAGGTGAGTGTCCCCGCACCACCCACCAAGCCCAGGGAGTTTAAGATCCTTGCTCCAGGCCAGGGAAGCAGCAGCTTCCTACACTAGACAAGCTCAGCAGGTCTTGAGCCTGCCTGCACTAACTTCCCCACTTCCTGCTGTGCTTACCAGACTCCATGGTTTTGGTGTGCCCTAAATTCTGGAAACTGGGCTGCCTGAGGTGAGTGTCCCTGCACCATCCCAAACCAGGGAGTTTGGGATCATTGCTCCCACCAGCCAAGGAACTTCACAGCTTCCTGCCACATTCAACCTGTCCCGAAGGGCTTGGTCCTGCCTGCCCCACCCCCAGTGACCCTCTCTCAATCCGGGGAACTGGGTGGCCAGAGTCCCAGAAGCTGAGGGCATACAAGAGGATTTCCAACAGTCCCTAGGGAAGCCTTGGAATAACACTTGAAACACGGAAATATAGGAAAATGACAAAACAAAAGACCAAAATACAAGCTCAAACCTCCAGCCCATCCCAAGAAACCTTAGAAGCCTTGTACACAGAAGAAAATATATGCCATACACCTGAAATACCTGACATAATGACAACTGAAATAAAGAAGCAATTCTGGGAAACTTTAAAGGAATTCAAACTAGAAATAATCTCCCAGGTAAAAGAGGAAATGATAAAGAAATGAAAAAGATGCTGAACATATCTAAAGAAGACACAGTTTAAAAATTGGAGGAACGAAACAAAAAGGTAGAATCCCTGTATGAACAATATAAGAAACAAACAGAATACATAAAGCAAATGCAGTACAGGAAATCAAAAATTCCATTGAAAGTTGTAAAAACTGCCTCAATGAAAGATAGAATTTCAAGACCTCAAAGACAAGACTGCAGCCAGTGAACAGGAAAGGAAAGATCTTTTAAAAATAACAAGAAATCAGGAAATAACAATTCAACAGCTGCAAGATGATGCAAAGAAAAACAACATATGATTGATAGGGATAAATGAAAAAGAAGGGGACAACATGAAGGATGTCAAGAGGATATTTAGAGAAGTAATAGCTGAAATTTTCCCAAACATGAGAATGGAAACTGACATCAGGATCAGTGAAGCATATAGAACTCCAAATAGCCATAACCAAAATAAAACTACACCCAGACATATAATAATCAGCATCCCAGAAATCCAACATAAGAATAGAATATTAAAAGCTGTCAGAGAGAAAAGACAGATGACCTATAAGTGAAAATCTATCAGAATCACAGCAGACTTCTCAGCACAAACAATAAAGTCAAGAAGAGCATGGAGTGCAGTATTTCAGATCCTAAAGGAAAATGATTTCCAACCTAGACTGATGTATCCTGCAAAACTGTACCTCAAAATCAAAGGAGAAATAAGATACTTCCATGACAAAGAACAGCTGAAGTACTTCATGATCACCATGCCAACCCTGCAAAGAATACTGAAAGATAGATTAGATACACTTAGAAAAAAAAACACTAAGCAAAGCAAACAATTAAACAAAACAGAAAGATAAAGATGCAACAGCAGCAAAATAACATGTCAACAATAAACCAACATATAACAGCTGTACCCATTAATGTAATGGTCTCAATGAACCAATTAAAAGAAACAGACTGGCAGAATGGATCAAGAAACAACATCCAACCATATGTTGTCTACAAGAAACCCATATACCCCAAAAGGATATTCACAGACTGAAAGTCAAACGATGGAAAACAATACTTCATGCAACAGGAACCCCCCAAAAAGCAGGGGTAGCTAGTCTGTTTGCAGACAATGTGAACTTCAAACCAATAATAATCAGAAGAGATAGAGAAGGTCATTACATACTGGTTAGGGGAAAACTTCAAGAGGAAGAGATAACAATCTTAAGTATATATGCACCAAATTCCAGAGCGCCCAGTTATATAAAGCAAGTATTAACAGAAATGAAAAACCAAATTAGCAGTGACACAATTATAATTGGAGACCTTATCACACCATTGACACCAAGAGACATATCAACCAGACAGAAAATCAGCAAAGAAATAACTGAATCACACCTGTGAACAAATGGACTTGATAGACATATACAGAGTGTTCCATCCAACAACATCAGAATACACATTCTTCTCAGCAGTACATGGGACATTCTCTAAAACACCCCATAGAGCAGCTCACAGGACATATTTAAATACATGCAAAAGTAAGCCTGGCATGGTGGTTCACACCTGTAATCCCAGCACTCAGGAGGCTGAGGCAAGAGGATCATTGTGAGTTCAAGACTAGCCTGGGCTACAAAGTGAGCTTAAGGTCAGCCTGAACTGCATAGCGAGACCCTGCCTCAGAAAGACAAAAATAAAATAAAGTAAAATAAATGAAAAAGAGTTGAAATTATCTCATAAATGTTATCGGGTCATAGCACCGTAAAACTAGAAAGTAATGATAAAAGATACTGCAAAATTCCCACAAACACATGGAAACTGAATAACACACTCTTGAGTAATCAGTGGGCCACAGGGGAAATTAAAGAAGAAATTAAACAATACCTACAAACAAACGAAAATACAAATACAACTTACCGGAATCTCTGGGATGCAATGAAAGCTGTCCTCAGAGGAAAATTTATTGCACTGAGTTCCCACATCAGGAAAACAGAACAAACAGAAATAAATAACCTGATGCTACACCTCAATCATCTAGAAAAAGAAGAGCAAGTCAAGCCCAAAGCCAAAAGAAGAGAGGAAATTACAAAAATCAGAGCAAAAATTAATACAATAGAGACTAAGAAAACAATCTAAAGAATCAAGGAATCAGAGAGTTGGGTCCTTGAAACAATAAATAAAATTGATAAGCCCCTAGCCAACCTTACTTAAAAAAGGGAAGAAAAAGCTCAAATTCATGCAATAAGAAATGAAAAAGGCGAAATCACTTCAGACTCTGTAGAAATACAGATCATTAACACCTATTTTGAAAACCTCTACTCACATAGGTTTGATAACACAGAAGAAATAGACAGATTCCTAGAAACATATGAAGTGCTAAACCTAGGTCAAGAAGATGTAAAACTGCTGAATAACCCAATTTCTATTAATGAAATTTAAAATGTAATTAAGTCCTTATCTACAAAGAAGAGCCCAAGCCCAGACGGAGTCACTGCAGAATTCTACAAGAAATACAATGAAAACGTAATGCCGACACTCCTCAAACTCTTCAATGAAATTGAAAGGGAAGCAATCCTTCCTAAGTCATTCCTGGAAGCAAATATTACTCTAGTACCAAAACCGGAGAAAGACCCAACTAAAAAAGAGAACTACAGACCAATCTCCCTAACGAACACAGATGCAAAAATGCTCAATAAAATATTGGCAAATAGAATATAGCAAATCATCAAGAAGATTATACACCATGACCAAGTGGGATTCATCCCAGGCATGCAGGGATGGTTCAACATATGTAAATCAATAAATGTAATCCACCATATCAATAAAGCCAAAAGTAAGAATCACATGATCATTTCTATAGATGCAGAGAAAGCTTTTGATAAGGTCCAACATTCATTTATGATAAGAACCTTACAGAAAATTGAAATAGATAGTCTTTACATCAGTATAATAGAAGCCATCTATGACAAACCAACAGCCAGTATCATACTAAATGGCCAAAAACTGAAGGTCTTTATCTTAAAATCAAGCACAAGACAAGGATGTCCCTTATCACCGTTCCTATTTAATATAGTACTGGAAATACTAGCCAGAGCAATTAGACAAGAGAGAGAAATAAAAGGGGTAAAGACAGGAAAAGAAGATGTTAAATTATTATTTGCAGATGACATAATACTCTACATAGAAGACCCCCAAAACTCCATTGAAAGACTCCTAGATATAATAAACAAATTCAGAAATGTAGCTGGATACAAAAATCAATACTCAAAAATCAATAGCATTTCTATACACTAACAACAAAATCGCAGAGAGAGAAATAAGAGAAGCCACACCCTTTATACTAGCAACCAAAAAATGAAATATTTAGGAATTATTATCACAAAAGAAGTGAAAGGTGTACGTAAGGAAAATTATAATACACTGAAAAAAGAAATTGAAGAGGATCTCAGAAGATGGAAAGCTATCCCTTGTTCATGGATAGGAAGAATAAATATACTGAAAATGACCATTCTCCCAAAACTGCTATACAGATTCAATGCAATCCCAATAAAAATACCATCAACATACCTCATAGATCTAGAGAAATCACTCCTAAAATTCATCTGGAACCAGAAGAGACCTAGAATAGCAACGACTGTTCTAAGCAGCAAAGGCAAGGCAGGAGGCATCACAATCCCTGACTTGAATTTATACTGCAAAGCAACTGAAGTAAAATCAACATGGTACTGGAATTAAAACAGAGCTGAAGATAAATGGAATAGATTAGAAGATACAACCACAACTACAAATGCATTCAACAACCTTATCCTTGATAAAGGGACCAAACATGTTCACTGAAAGAATGACAGTCTCTTTAATAAATGGTGTTGGAAAAACTGGCTCTCTATATGCTGAAAACTAAAACTAGACCCATGCCTATCACCATGTACTAATTTAAAATATATATGGATTGAATATCTGAATATTAAAACAGAAACACTACATCTATTGGAAGACAAATTGGGTAAAAACCTTGAAGACCTAGGGGTAGGTAGAGAATTCATGAACAGGGATCAAACCACATGGGAAATACTTCCCAGAATCAATAACTGCAATCACCTCTAATTAAAAAGTTTCTGCATGTCAAAGGAAATCTCCAGCATAGTGAAAAGAAAACCCACAAACTGGGAAAAAATCTTAGTGAACTGTCCCTCAGACAAAGGACTTTTGTCTAAAATATATGAAGAATTAAAAAAATCAGACCTCTAAAATTCAAAGATCCAATTCAAAAATGGGCATCTGAGATGAATACACAATTCTCAGATGAAGAAATACAAATGGCCAATAAATACATGAAAAAATGTTCATCATCAGTACTTATTAGAGAAATATAAATTAAAAGCACACAGATTTCATCTCACTCCTGAAAGAATGGCCAGAATCAAGAAAACTACCAATAACAAATGCTGGAGAGGCTGTGGGGAAAAAGGTAATATCCTGCACTGTTGGTGGGAGTGTAGACTGGTGCAACCACTACGGAGGTCAGTTTGGAGATTTCTCAAAAAGCTGGGATTGGAAGTCCCATTTGTTCCAGCTATTCCACTTCTAGGCATATTCCTGGAAGAACTGAAAACATCATACCACAGTGATATATGTGCACCCATGTTTATAGCAGCACAATTTGTAATAGCCAGATCTTGGAAACAATCTTAAGTGTCCATCAACTGAGGAATGGATAAAAAATTTGTGGTATTTTTATACAATGGAGTACTACTTGTCTATAAAGAATGATCGCATTGAGATACTTATAGATTGAGACTATACTCATAAGCGAAATAAATCAAACTCACATGTATAAATACCAAATAGTTTCCTTAGTGTAGTAAATGGTAAGAATACATAAGAGTATGTAATAATCATGAATCCTCATATTGCTTTGAAGCCTTATAATGTTTTCATTCATTAATTGGAATGGTTTTATTCTGGGTTGTTTGACTTTGTTGTTGTCATGGTATGAACAGATATTTTGAAGAAAACAAGACATCATAATAGCTAGTGCTGATTTAGTATCATCTTGTTTTGAAGTCCCATCCAGCTTTTGTTCTTTTGTCTCCATCAGTTTTATCATGTTGTATCTTATTGGATTTTATTATATATGATATTATAAATAAAATTTGTATAGATAAGGAGATAATATAAAAACCAAAGTTCACTTTCTGTTAGTTGGTTCTAAATACCCTATAATACTTCCATTCTCTTGAATGGTTTTGCACTGTTTTGTTATGTTTGATGCTATAGTATACAAAGGTATACTCAAATATTTCAAGGAAAGAGACACTATGGTAACTACTGTTATGTAAGGTTATCTTGTGGTGAAACACTATGTTGCTTAAATTGTGTTCTGACCTGTGTTGTTATGTCCTCTTTTATCTTAATCTCCTTTTTTAAATAAAAAAATAACAAGGAGCCAAGAAATAATGATTCAACAGCTACAAGGCAACACAAAGAAAAATAATAAGAGTGATAGGTGTCCATGAAAAAGGAGTCAACACAAATGACATAAAAAGACTATCTACAAACCTAATAGTAAAGAACTTCCAAAGCATGGGAAAAGACCTGACATACAGATAAGTGAGGCATGTAGAACTCCAACTAACCATAACCAAAATAAATCTACACCCAGACATATAGTAACCAAGATCCTAGAAATTCAGCACAGGAACAGAATATTAAAGATTGCTAGAGGAAAGAAACAGATCACCTATAAAGGAAAATCCATCAGAATCATGGTAGTCTTTTCAACCCAAACTATCAAGTCAAGAAGAGCTTGGAGTGAAGTATGTTAAGTCCTGAAAGAAAACAACTTCACCTCACTTTGATATACCCTGAAAAACTATCTTTCAAAATTAATAGAGAAATAAGACTAAGTTATTCTATGACTAAGAACAGCTGAAGGAATTCATGATCACCAAGCCAATCCTATAAAGAATACTGAAGGACATTCTAGAGAGAGATAAAAATGACCACAGTCCAGAAACAGCAGCAAAATGGGATTACCAAGTGGGGCAGACAACTGAGGGGATGGGAAGAGTAGGGAGCTAACGGCAGGAAAAAAGCATGACAGAGACAAACCAGTGCACGCTGGCAATACCCATTAATGTAGTTGGCTTCAATTCACCAATAAAAAGAAACACAGGAAGAGTGGATCAAAAAACAAGATCTATCAATATGTGGTATATGAGAAACACCTTTAACTTGAAAGGAAATTCGTACATTGAAAATCAAAGGAGAGAAAATGCTCCATGTGATAGGGAACCAGAAAAAAGAAGGGGTAGCTTGCCCATCCACTGAAGAACAGGTAAGAAAAATATGGCATTTTTATACAATGGAAAGCTACTCAGCTATGTAAAGAAAGATAATCACAAGGCTCTTGTAGGCAAATGGATGCAACTTGTGATCATGCTCCTGGATGAAATGGCTTGGACTCACACAGGTGAACATCACATTGTCTTCGTAGTATAAAAGACTGAAGGAGTTAGTGGGACCCAAAATGTTATATAGATACTGTTATTTTGTTTGAAAGTCCTATGCCATTTTCATTGTTTTGTTTTGATTGGCTTCATTTCATTTCATTTGGTCTGATTTTATTATATCTGATGGTATGGGCAGTTATTTCAAAGATAACAAGATATATCATGGTAGCCATTGTTGATTTCCTATTGTCTTGTTTTGAAGTCCTGCATCACTTTCACTGTCTTGTTTTCATTTGTTTTATTCCCTTTTATTTGGTTTGATTTTAATATGTCTGATGGTATGGATAATTATTCTGACAATACCAAGAGGTATCATAGAAGTCATTGTTGATTTCCTATTATCTTGTTTTGAAGTCCTGTATCACTTTCACTGTTTTGTTTTGATTGGCTTTATTCTATTTTATTTTGTTTTGTTTTATTCTCTTGAAAATAAAAAAAAAAGTTTAAAATGTTCTGAAGAATATTTTAGAAAGAGATAACAAATACCACAATTCCAAAAACACCAATAGAAAGAAATCACCAGGCAGGGCAAACAATTAAATAGAGCGGAACTAACAATAGGAAAATAATGTGAGAAGGATAAGCCAATATATAGAATTTATAACCATTAATGTAAATGGTCTCAATTCATCAATCTAAAGATACATCCTGGCAGAATGGATCAAGAAGCAAGATCCAGGGGCTGGGGATTTAGCTCAGCAGCATAAGCGCCTGCCTGGCAAGCATGAGGTCGTGAGTTCAATCCCCCAGCAACAACAACAACAAATCAATCAAAGAAGCAAGATCCAACAATATGTTGCATACAAGAAAAACATTCAACTCAAAAAAAAAATCCATGGACTGAAAGTCAAAGATGGGAAACAATACACAGGAACTCAGGAAAATCAGGGTTAGCTATTGTATTTGTGGACAATGTGAACTTCAAGGCAAGACTAATCAAACAAGACAAATGTCAATACATACTTGTTAAGGGAAAACTCCAAGAAGAACAGATAATAATCATAAATATGCATGCACCAAAAGTAAGTCCACTTGATTACATAAAATAAACATTAATGGCCTTGAAAAAATCAAATAAGCAGTGATACAGTTGTAATGGGGGACCTTCATAAATCAAATAGATAGATCAACTAGACAAAGAAATCATAAAGAAATATCAGAACTAAACTAAACCTGTGAACAAATGGACTTAGTAGATGTCTGCATGCCGTCCCACAGCATCAGAATGCACATTCTTGTGCACATGGGATGTTCTTTAGAATAGACCGCATTCTAGCCCATAGAACATGGTTAAGTAAATGCAGAGGAACTGAAATTATTCCACACATACTATCTGACCATATTGTAATAAAAATGGAAACCAACAACAAAAGAAACTACAAAACTACATGAACACGTGTAAACTAAGTAACACCCCCCTGAACAACCAGTGGGTCACCGAGGAAGGTAAAAAAGACATTAAGCAGTATCTACAGTTAAACAGTAATGCCAGTACAATATACCAGAACTTATGGGAAGCAAAGAAAGCAGTCCTAAGAGGGAAATTTATAGCAGTGAATACCCATATCAGGAACACAGAGTGAGCTCAAATAAACAACCTAATGTTGAACCTCAGATCTGTAGAAAAAAAAGTAAGTTAAACCCAAAGCTTGTACAAGGGAGGAAATTATAAAGATCAGAGCAGAAATTAATGCAATGGAGACTAAGAAAACAACACAAAAAATGAACGAATTGAAGAGTAGGTTCTAGAAAGATTAAATAAAATTGATAAACTCTTAGCCAACCATATGAAGAGGAAAGAAAAAACTCAATTTCATACAATTAGAAATGAAGAGAAATCACAAAAGATCCTGCAGAATGTCAGAAGATCATCAATAACTACGTCAAGAACCTGTATTCTATTTCTAAGATGGCAATATGTAATCCATTAACTAGTGATTTCCTACTGCGCATTTTTTTATTCTGTAAATCTGTATAACTTGTACCCCTTCACTGTTTTTTTTTCTTTCTTTTCTTTTCTCCTTAAATAAAAATTAAAAAAAAAAAAAAGAACCTGTATTCTAATAAGATGGAAAACACAGGACAAACAGGTGGATTCCTAGATGCATATGAATTACCAAAGGTGAACCAAGAAAGCATAAAAATTCTAAATAAGTCAGTACCAGTCAGTGAATTTGAAAGTGTAAATTAAAAACTTCCAACCAAGAAAAACCCAGGGCCTGACTGTTTCACTACTGGGTTCTATAAAAAATTTACAGAAGACCTACTGCTGCCCTTATGTATTTGAGATTCATTCATACTATTTTAAGTTAACTATAGCACATTTGGGTGTGTTTTTTTTGTTGTTGTTGTTATTTTTTGTTTTTTTGAATCGGAGTTTCCTTATGAATTTCAGGCTGGCTTTGAACTCACTTTGTAGCTCAGGCTGGCCTTGAACTCTTGGTGATCCTCCTGCCTCAGCCTCTGGAGTGTTGGAATTATGGGGTATATCACACAAGCCTGCTCATTCGTTCTTCACTGTTGTATTTTCTTGTGCGAATATACTACAATTTATTCTTTTTTTGTGGACATTTAGATTGTCCCCAACTTTTTTTGTGTGGTGCGGGGAAATCGAATCCAGAGCTTTGAACATGCAAGGCAAGAGCTCTACCACTGAGCCACATCTCCAGTCCCTGTTCTCAACTTTTGGTACTACAAAATTGTGAACATTTTGTGTGTGTGCATGTGCATTTGTGTGTGTGTGTGTGTGTGTGTGTGTGTGTGTGTGTATGCGTGTGTCACTATGAATTGAATCCGGGGTATTTGCACTGAACTATAATCCCGCCCATTTTGTTTTTTATTATGATACAGTATCTCTGTAAGTTCCCCAGACAGAGTTTGTATTTGAAATTCTCCTGTCTCAGCCTCACACAGCACTAGGATCATGGGCAAGACACCTGCGGTGCATATGTGAACACTTCTCTAAGTTATGTGTCTGGGGCAAAACAGCTGGCTGGAGAGTATGCATGTGACCAGTTTAAGTAATACTAAATTATTTTTCAAAGTACTTTGTCAAAGCTAGGCAAGGTGGTGCTTGTCTGTAGTCCCAGCTACTTGGAAGGCTGAGGCAAGAGGATCCAAAATCTGAGGTCAGCCTGGTTTTATGAAGATTCTATCTCAAATTAAAATAAAAAGGGTTGGGGATGTAGCTCAATGGTTTGCTTAGCATACAGGGGGTCTTGGACGCAATCCCGGTATCAGAAAATAAAACAAAAAGCCCAAGTGCTTATACCCATTTAGAGTTCTACCAGCCATAAGCCAGAGTTTCTCATCGTTTCAAATTGTTGTGAACACTTGGTATTGTCAGATTTTGCCAACTGTTGTTTTTTGTTGTTGTTGTTGTTGTTGTTTTTGTTTTTGTTTTTTTGTTTTTTTTTTTTTTTTTTTGGTCTTTTTCCTTTTTATCGGTACCGGGGATCGAACTCACGACTGCCTGCTTGCAAGGCAGGTGCTTATGCCGCTGAGCTAAATCCCCAGCCCCTAGCTGTTGGTTTTAAACTGTTAAAAAAAAAATGTATAAACTTGTGCTTTATAGTTAATATATCAACTGAACTCATCCAAGTCCTATTACAATGTTCCTCAGGCTTTTCCATTATTTTCAGGAAGACATACAGCTTTGTATTTTTAAAATGACTTTAAAATGTTTCACCAGTCAGCTGTTATTGAAACTGACATAATTTTTGAAGAGAGAGAAGGGAGAGGGAGATGTTTGTATAATTTAAAAGCTGGAAACCCAATAAGCTGTTGGAAAGATGAATGATCACTTGCATAGCTATATGGTCACTGAACTCTATCGTGCTAAGAATCCAGAGAAAATAAGTTCTTTGTATGACTTGTATGAGCTATTTCATCCAACACAGAAACAAACTCTCTTCTGATTTCTCTTAATTATTCCTCCTGAATGCTTCTTACCTCATTAGGAGCTTCCTCATGATAGGATTTATATCATGAGGTTTGGAACCAAAATTTCACACTTGGGCTATTTTGAAATTTTTAATGATCTGTTTCCTTTAAAACCTGCAACAACTGAGATTTACATTAAAGGCAGTGCTTTAGATCTTAGCAACTGGAAGACTCACCAGCCCACTTTCTTCCTAATACCAGCCTGCCTCTTTTTTATTTCCTCGTGTCCAACTTATTCATGCTTTCTTCCCCCAGTCCTCTTTCCAAGCTAAGGCAGACACTAGACTTTTGTTTAAATAATGTTCAAGAAATGGAAACGGTCTTGCTAAGTTTGCCAGGATGGTCTCAAACTCCTGGTTCAAGTAATTTTCCTGCCTCAGCCTCTTCAAGAGCTGGGGTACAGACGTTTGCTACCACAACCAGCAGATATTTAGATTTTTAAAATTTTTCAATTGTAATAACATACACATGTATTAGACTTATCATCTTGTCTTGTGTGTGTGTGTGTGTGTGTAAGTGTGTGCGCATGTGTGTGTATATGCTTAGAAGTGAACCTAGGGTCTCGCACATGTTAGGCAAGTGCTTTTCCACTAAGCCATAAACTGAGTTCCTATTTTACTTACTTTAAGTGTACAGTTCGGCAGTGGTTAGGTGCATCCATCTCTAGAACACATTCTATCTGAAGTGGGTTTGTAAACAATACAGGATTCCAAGCAGCCAAATTGATAAATTTTGGAATTTTATTAGCTGAGCTCAGCAACCACCTGCAAAGACCCCTGTTGTAGAGTCAGATCGAGGGGCCCCAAACTGGAGGGTTACAGGGCATTTTCAGCAGAAAGCCACAAAGCAAGACATCGTGTTGGAAATAGTTTAGCTAGAATCTTACATTAGTTTCGGTTGACACGTGTATCTTGCTTCTTTGTTGAGCAGGTTAATTTTTCTCTCTTGTAGGTGCAGCTCATTCTGCTTTTCTCATGGGTCTTGTACCCTGAGTAATTTTTCACTCTTCTGGGTCAAATACAGGGCATCAGTCAAATACAGAGCACAAGATGGCATCAGTCATGCCAAGCTACAACACTATCTTACAAAACAAAAGCTCTGTATCCATTGAACAACCTCCAGTACTGCCTCCCTCTGGTCCTGGGAAGCCACATTTTTACTTTCTTTATTAACCTGACCCCCTACTTTGTGTACTAGAATCATAGTGAGATGGGAGTAAAGGGCCTCATGCTTCCGGGGAAGTACTTTTTATTCTGCTTTGTGGCTTCCCAAACATCTTGGAGGCCTCCAGGCATCAGACACCCCACTGCTGCTCCTGAGACATTTGCTTTGGTTGCAGCAGGGTGCAGGTGTGGACCTTTCCCACATGACTGGACTCTGCAGCCTCTCTGGATGATTCTGCCCTTTCACAGCCCTTCTCAGTCAGGTCCATGAAGGGCTGCTCCCTTCCCAATAACCAGAAATCAAGTGTGACGCTGAGCATGTGGGAGCCTTCCTTTTGTAAATGACCACTGTCCCATACCCTCAGTGCATCAGCCCAGGGAACAGTCTCCCTGTACGCTGCAGTGTAAATTCTAATAAAGCCTCTTGTAGATGGCATATTTTTACCTCTTCTTGGTTTCTGTCTCAAATAGAGCAGGCTGAATGGGTGTGGCAAAGGCTGGTAATATCAAAAGCCTTCTGTGCTGAAAGCAGCCAATATCCAGAGATGGTAACACACGGCAAATAGGAACAACTGCCAGGAGCCACCATCTCCAGTGACCAGAAGGGTTTTTGAGGCCCGCTGGTATCTGGTAGCTGCTCCAAGTGCCAAGAAGGGCCATTAACACCAATAGCTGATAGCTACTGACATTCCAAGTTCAGTGCTCTTTGGAGTAAAAGTGCTACACTTTTTAAATTTGTGAATTCTATGCAAATTAAGCAATGAAACCCTGAGCCAGTTGGTCACATCTTGGTGGCCTGTACAAGGAGGAGGAGGGTGGACAGTAGTGGCAGGCATAAGCAATGGAGAAGTAGCTCAAGGACTGACCCTTTTCTGATTTTCAACTTGTGTGTGATTACAGAACCACACTAGCTGGTGGCAATATGGTATCTTTTCTTTTGTGACTGGCTAATTTCACTTAGCAGAATGTCCTCAAGATTCACCTATCATATTTCAAAACCTTCCTCCTTTTTAAAGCTAAAAAAATCTGCACTGTATATTTCCCACATTTCAAAACTCTACTCCTCTGTCAGTGGACATGGGTTGCTTCTACTTTTTGGCTTCTATAAATGACATTGCTATGAATGTGCATGCACAAATGTCCTTTGTCATGTTGCATCATTGTCCGTTCTTTGGGGCACATGTCCAGGAGCAGAATTGAAAGATCACATGGTTTTTAAATATTTTTGAGAAAACATATTATTTTCCACATCAAGTTTCATCAAGCCCCAAGCCATGAACCACTGGTCCAATGCTTGTAGGGAACCAAGGGCACAGCAGGAGACCATCAGGGGAAGGTTTATCTGTATGTACAGCCACTCCCCATCATTTGAATTATTGCCTGACCTCTACCTCCTATCAGATCAGCAGCAGCATTAGAATCTCATAGGAGCCCTAATGTAAAGTCATGAGAGGGATCTAGGTTGTAGACTCCTTATAAGAATCTAACGCCTGGAGAATTGGCACCATGTGCAGGCAGGAGAGAGCCAGCCTTTTTCCGTGAGTCAGCATCTGTGGGGGAAGAGAACAAGAAGCCACTAAGAAGCAAGCCCTCCCTGCAAATCAGTTACATGTGCAGGTTGCTGAGGGGAGAGCCAGATGCCAGCCCCTTTCAGCACAGGGGCTGGGAAACAAGAAGAGCCAACACCCTGGCCTCCATCGTGCCATAAGTGACCAGGTGATCCAGGGAAACACAGGCTGTGATGTCAGCTATTGAGGTAAAATACAATCTAATGCTTGCAGCATTTAGTGTTTCAACGACTTTGCAGGTCTAAAGCCAGTGGTCTGATCATCTCTTCAGAGGATAACAATACACAGTGTAGCATCTATGGGGAATCTCCTTCTGAAGGAGGTAACCATTGTTAATTCCCTATTATCTTGTTTGGAAGTCCTGTATCATTTTCATTGTTTTTTTGGATAATGTTTCATTCTGTTTTGTTTTGTTGGATTTTATTATATCTGATGGCATGGCAGCTATTTCAAAGATAACAAGATAGATTATGGGGGAGAACATGGCAGATAGATAACAGCAGCTATGGAGGCTCTCTGAGTTAGCCAGCTTAGAATCCAGGAGAGGTGTGGTGTGAGGAGTCCTAAGCAAGGGGAGATATACCCTGCTGACCCAGGAACCAACTAAGCTGAGAGGAACCAACTGGAAATACAATCCCGGTGCTATAACCAGAACAGATAAAATCTCAGCACTGAAGCTGGAACCCGTGCCTCTGGAAGCCGCGATTTGAATTTCCTGCCACTGCTGCTGCGTCTGAATTGGTGTGGCAGGGCCAGAGATATAAAAGCTCTGAGAGCAGGAATCGGTGAATGGAGTTGAGAGCGGGACTGGCGGGGAGCCCTGCATTGACCTGTGGTGAGTGAGAGGAATGGGGACCCCTCCATAAACCAAGAGGCTCCAATAAAGGTCATTCTGGGACCAGGCAGACTAGCCGGAACAGGACGCTGCAGTGACTTTAGTCGCATATTCCCTCTCAAGCGGCATTAGTGGGGAGCACTTCGCCTGGGTGACACCATGGACTAAGACCAAGTAGGCTAGCCCAAACCAGGTCCCTGCGCCTGGCAGTGCACCCTAGCAGTGAAGCCTTCAGTAGGTTGACCTACAGGGGCTGGCCCAGCAGAGGCTACCCAGGTCTGTGTCTCCCTAGTATACTGCAGTAGGCGGGAACACCTAGCCGGCAGATTCAAACAAACTGTAACCGACAAAGAAAGAAACTGGGCCTCCTGTATACGCTTGTATGGAAGGAACAAAATGTATGGGAAGAGGGAGCAACAAGAAAGGGTCCTTAGTCCCCAGTTCTGAGAACACTGATCCAGGAAAGGTAAATGCAAAGGAGAATGAGGACAGAAAACATTCAATATCAGACACAGCACCAATAGACATAAAGCGATATCTCCAGAGCCTCATAGACGAGTTCAAAAGTGAAGTATTTAATGAAATAAAGCAAGATATGAGTAGAATAGTTAGAGAAATGCTAAGCACTGCCCAAGAAAAACAGATGGTGGAATGGAAGAACAGAAAAAAAGGGGAGAATTGTTTGATGGAGAAAATAGAGAAAACATGGAATACGTGAAACAGGTTCAAAGAGATTACCAGGAAACAGCATTAGTACAAAGGCTAGAAGATGATAAGAGGATCTATAACTTAAGAATTAAGACCGTAAAAGAAGTAGAAACACAAACAAATGAACTACAAAGGCTATTCACAGAAATAATCCAGGATAATTTCCCTAATTTAGCAAAAGGTAAAGATACTCAGATATATGAGGCATTTAGGACCCCAGCCACCTACAACCCCAACAGAACTACACCCAGGCATATAATAATCAAAATTCCAGAAATCCAATATAAGAATAGAATATTAAAAGCCGTCAGAGACAAGAAACAAATCACTTACAAGGGAACACCCATCAGAATTACAGCAGACTTCTTGGCACAAACCATCAAATCATGAAGAGCATGGGGGGAAATAATTCAAGCTTTGAAACATAATAACCTCCAGCCAAGACTAATATATCCTGCACAACTGTCCCTAGAAACTGATGGAAAAACAAGGTGCTTCCAGGATAAAGAGGAACTAGGGGAATTTGCAACCACCAGTTCAGCTCTACAGAGAATACTGCAGGATATTCTAAAAAAGAAAAATACCAAGATTTCAGAAACAGTGGCAGAGAGACCACAATGAATGGAGCAGAAAGTGAAATGAAGAAGACAAACTTACAACTAATGACAGGAAAAGAGCTCAACAAAAATGAGACAGAGAAGGTTGGAGGGTAGGAACAGCTATTTTGGAGAAAACAAGACATCATAATAGCTTGTGCTGATTTATTATCATCTTGTTTTGAAGTCCCATCAAGCTTTTGTTCTTCTGTTTCCATCAGTCTTAACATATTGTATCTTGTTGGATTTTATTATATGTGATAATATAAACAGAAACTTTGATAGACAAGGAGATTATACAGAAACCATTGTTCATTTTCTGTTAGTTGATTCTAAATACCCTGCAATACTGTTATTCCCTTGAACGGTTTTACATTGTTTTGATATGTTTGATGTTACAGTATACGAAGTTATACTCAAAGATTTCAAGGAAAGAGACACTATGGTAACTACTTTTATGTCGGGATATCTTGTGGTGAAACACTACTTTGCTTAAATGGTTATGTTTTGACCTGTGCTGTTTTGTTGTTATGCCCTCTTTTATCTCAATCTCCTTTTTTTATTATTTACTTTTTTATTTTTATCTTTTTAATTAAGGGAATAATAAATAAAAATAACAGGATATATTATAGTAACCCACTTTGATTTCCTATTAACTTGATTTGAAACCCTGTATTGCTCTCACCATCTTGTTTTGACATTTTCCTCTATTCTCTTTTGCTTGATACTACCAAGTTCAAGAGCATAGGCAACTACTGTGAAGACAGTAAGATTCACTATGATGCCCATTCTGGTTGACTACTATCTTCTTTTGAAGTTCTGTAATGTCTCCAATGTTTTGGTTTTATTGGTTTTGTTCTTTACTGTTTTGTTCAATTTTATTACAACTGATGATATAGGCAATTCTTTTTAAGATAGCAAGAGGCATTGTGGTAACCATTGTTGATCACCTTGTATTTTGTTTTTTACATTATGTATTATGCCCATCCTTTTGATTTGACTGACTCTGTTTTGTATGTCATATTTGGTTTTACTCTCTTCAAAAAAAGTAATAAGAACTGTGAGAATAATAAAACCCAAAATGTGTAATTGTCATTGTACAAAAGAGAGGAAAAGAAAGTGCTCTAAAGGATATAACTACATGCATATTTAAATGTATAATATGGATAACCATATTACTGAGTTTTTGTTGGATCATTGAACAGAACTATTTGTAGTCTCACTGTTTAAATGTCCGCTTTATACGTTTTAATTTTGTAACTTGATCAATTATTTCTAAGATGACAATATGCAATCTATTAATTAGTGATTTCCTACTGTTTTTTTTCTGAAATTCTGTATAACTTGTACCCCTTTTCTGTTTTTTTTTTCTTTTTCTCCTTAAATTAAAAAAAAAAAAGATAGATTATGGTAGCCATTTTGGATTTACTCTTACCTTGTTTCGAAGTCCTTTATTGCGTTCATTGTTTTGTTTTTCTTGGTTCTGTTCTGTTCTGTTTTGTTTGATTTTACTATGTCTGAAGGTATCTGCAGCTATTTTGAAAACAACAAGGCATTATGGTGACCATTGTTAATTTCCTATGGTTTTGAAGTCCTGTGTCACACTGGTTTGTTTTGATCGGTTTATTCTGTTTTATTTTGCTTGATTTTATTCTCCTTAAAATAAAAACAAAGTATCTAATGCCTGATGCTCAGAAGTGGGGTTGAGGCAGTGAGGCTAGCTCTCGGGGGGAGCTCCAAACACAGATTAACACTAGCAAAGAGGCTCCACTTGCACAGAGACCTCGTAAGTCAATAGCTACAGACTCATGTCAAAAGCTTATCAGTTTTTTGCAAAGGTGAAGGGGACCAAGAGACAGAGGGATGGGAGGGGCAGAGGAAGGAACAGAAAAAAAATAATTAAAATGTGTTGGGCACATTTTCTAATTCCCCATGATGAATGTAATCATTATGTACTACAATCATGTACTAGTAAAAAATTTTTAAAATTAATCATTAAAAAAACCTTACCAGTGAGTAACAAGCAACAATTAAGCTGCAGCTGATGTCAGGTTTTATAGTGGCAAAAGTGTTGAAGTATTTCAGTTGCACACATGCATCTGTTGGGAGGCGTTGCAGCACAATATGGTACTTATTTTAGTCCATGTGTGGCCCCTCCATTATTTCATTTGCCAGTTCCATTTTGCCTTGTCCCCTAAAAATGCACGATCTTTGTTGATATATCCACAAGTTAAACCTGGCCCAAATGAGTAAAGAACAAATGTCACGGGAGAGCTTCTTTGAAAAGAGGGTAAAGACCCTAGGAAGAGGCAGCAGAAGCCCCTACGACTGCCAAGAAAGCTGTGAAAATGTCAAGAATCTTAGATTACATGTGCCTTGCAATAGGTGATTCACCTTCTTGCCTGCTTTGTGTAACAAAATGGCAATCAGCTACCCAATGTAGTGGGAAAACCTTCAAGACTTCTTCATCACATGGAGAACAAGCATGTTACCTTAAAAGACAACTCTTCAGACGTTTTCAAAAGAGAAGAAAAATGTAAACATAAAGAACTGAAGCAATTATTGAAGGCCACCTCTTCATCAAATGCTCATCCTGAAGCACTGATCTCCCAGCCCCATCTCATGCATTTACTGAATTGTCTGTATCTCTTATTTTATCCTGACGTTGACACCATCCATCTTAGAGCGTAATTAGATTGCTAAAGTTAAGAAGCCCTTTACTGCTGGCAAAGAGTTGACTCTGCCTGCTGTTACAAGACATTTTGTCATGGACTTTGGGGAGAGGCTGCCGTCAAAAGATGGCACACGTTCCTCTTTCAGCTAGCACCAGCGCTAGATGACTTGATGATTAGAAGAGGTTATCAAGACACAGTTGTTAAAGAGGATACATGAGTCACTGTGGTACGCAATACAGGTTGTTGAGTGGACCCATGTTGACGAAATGGCAAGAATGTTTTTTATATGAAGATATGTATGTATGTTGTGTGCACTAATCAGCACCTCGGCTGTAGGACAATTCACACAGTTCTTGAATGATTACGTATCAGGAAAGCGTAGTTGATCATTTTGTGTCAGTATATGCACTCATGGAATGATCCCCATGACTGAACAGCTTTCTGGTTTTATAACTCAGGTCAGAGAGGTTGCTTCTGAGCGTCAGTCTAAGCACTGTCTTTAACAGAGAAATGCTGACCTCTCCAGCATGAGGTGAAGGATAAGAGATAGAGAATTGAGTAAATGCCTGAGATGGGGGCTAGAGACCAATGCTTCAAGATGAGCAAAGACAAAGACTTTCCAGCTTGCCCCTACTTTTACTAGCCAGTACACGGGGAGGGTAGTGAGTGATTCCAGAACAGTAAAGGCAATTGCTGTGGGCTAGTGAAGGAACGAACATTCTTTCAAGGATGAGACAAGTCCTAATAATGAAACTGTAGTTTCCCAGGCAAAATTTCTACTTCTGCTACTACACTGCTTAAAAGATCCTTGCCCTCAGCAGGTCTTATCTTGGCCTGCAGTCAGTAGCCCTAGGGCTTCAGCTGTGACCAGCAGAAAGTGGAGAGTTTCCGCGTTCCAATCCGGCTTACCAGGGAGGTCAAGGATGGTCTAGGACATCCTCTAGACTCAATTGTTTATCATTTGAGGGTCCCGAACAGTCTCCTATGGTCCCCAGATGGAACCATCTAGTTGCTGGAAAATAAGCTCAGAGCCCCAATTGATTCTGTATTCTGATGAGTTGTACAATTATTTCATTATGTATTACAGTGCAGTAGTAGAAATAAAGTGCATGAGAAACGGAATGCACTTGAATGGTCCTGTAACAGCCCCACCCCATTATGTGGGAACACTGTCTTCCACGGGTCCCTTGTGCCAAAAAGGTTGAGGACTGCTGTTCTATAGCAACTTTCTTATAGACAGCTAAGTCATTTAGAAATATCGCAGGCAGTAAGACAGGGCTGGGCCCTGGAGAGGTCAGTACAAAAGACAACTGTGGCTGCAGGCACATTCACGGAAGGCCAAGCCTCAAGCAAAGAGAAATGACTGCATTCACATACTTCCCCTAGGAAATGCACTGCAGTGATCAATATTCTAAACTCAATCACCTTGGATAGGAGGACCAAATCCTCTGTAACCCACCCCTTCCAGGAAAGTCCATGTCCTTCCCATGTACCCTTATGATGTGACTTACTTTCCCATCTGGTCGTGTTTAATCAGTATCACTGAAGCACCTAGCTCCTAATCTTATCGGCTGACTATACTTTCGTTCCATCTTGAACCTGCCTCACTTCACAGCTTTGCTCAATAAAACACCCTTGAAAAGTGGGGTTGGTGGGTCACCCACTTTCTGGGCCCTCTTCTGTCACTGAAAGACAGAAGCTTTCTTTCTCTCAATAAATTCTTCCTAATGTTAACCTCCGTTCTTCCTAGAATTGATTCCTTGATTTTAGGGAACAGAAACTCGGAGTTTGGACACTTCACAGGTTGGGAGTTATTTCCCCTTATTTCTATAATGTGGTAGTCGTGTGTCATAAACCCTGTACCCACTTCAGCACAGCAGAGACTTCAGGCTTGCCATGCCCTAGGGAGTACTCTGACTGCCCTGTATTTTATACCTGAGGAGAAAGCACGCCCAAGAGCAAACACTGATGATGTTTGTGCTCTACTGGGGAATGACTTTAAAAATTAAAAGCACAGAATTCCCATAATTGGGAGAGACATAAATCATTTGATCTACAGCCATCATTTACCAGAGGTAACAAGATTTGCGAAAGGCAAAGGGCCAAAGGAAAATCAGGACTGGCAAACACAACATTCCAAGCCGATGCCAAGAAAATTTTCAACTCGAAATATTATGCTAGCAAGAACAAGACCTATGGAGAATTTAATTGAAAGCATCCTTCAGGATGTTTCTCTATTTTATTTTCCCGGTTGTTAACCTTCCTGACTGCTTTGGGTGACATTGAAACTGAGCCTGTTTCTAGTTCACAGGATCACAGGGCATCCTAGGGGATGAAGGGGGAGACAAAACTAGCTTAAAATTAAGCTCCCGGGCATAGAATAAAACCTAGGGAAGCACCGGTGTGTGCCACGGGACTCAAAGAGTGCGCGAGGAGGGAGGCTTGCGGTTCCCCGCCGTCCCCCACCCCCAATCCAAGCGAGAAGGTCCGGGGACTCCCGGGGACGGCGGAGGCCGCCGGAGCACTGCAGCCAGTGCAACTTCCCCGGCGGACCGCGCCCAGCCTCCCCGCCGCAGCTGGGGAGCCCCCGGCGC
Source organism: Cavia porcellus (assembly GCF_034190915.1). Classification (NCBI taxonomy): domain Eukaryota; kingdom Metazoa; phylum Chordata; class Mammalia; order Rodentia; family Caviidae; genus Cavia; species Cavia porcellus. The sequence goes on along the minus strand of NW_026947504.1, from coordinate 34,894,181 downwards.
CACGGAGCGGAGCTCGGGCTGCGGACCGCGGCGGGCACGTGGGCTCGGCCGCAGCGCTGCGCCAGGCGGCGGTCCCGGGCAGGGCCCAGCCTGCAGCGCCCGCCTCGGGGGCCAGGGTTCCTCCCCCCTTCCACTTTGCACCAGTCCGAGGGAATTTGCGGCCGGTGACGCGCATCCTCGAGCGAGCCACCTGCAGCGCGGGGCGCGCCGCTCCGGACCGCAGCGCAGGGCCGGGCCCACGCGGCCTGGGGACCCCGGGTGGAGGCCATGCCGGCGTCGGCGCGGCGCTGCGGCCGGCTGCCGCTGCTCGGTAAGGCCCCCCGCCGGCCCCGGCCCCGGCCCCGGCCCCGTCCCCTCCCCGCGCCGGGACCGGGCGCGCGCGCCTCCCCGCCCGCGCTCGCCGCTCCCGGGCCGCCGCGCGCCTCCCCTCGCCCGCGCCCACCCCGCGTCCCCCGCCCGCGGCTCCAACGCGGCTCCTCTCGGGCGATCGCGGCCGCCGTCCCGGGCAGCGGCCCGCGCTCCGCAGTTGGCCTCGCCGGGGCTGGGCGCCGGGTCGGGGCCGCGCGCGCACGCCGGGGGTGGGGGGTCGGGCTCGCCCGGACCGACCCCAGGGCTGTGGGCTCCCGCGGGGCGCCGCTGACGCTTCTGCCGAGATTTTGATTTATGGAGCGAACTCTGATGGCAAAATGCGCCCGCGTCCTCCTGCGAAGCGAGTCATCCCCGAGAGCGAGCCTTCCCCCAACCCCGCCAGATTTTGGTTTGATCACGAATAGTTACTTTGAAAATATTATGCAAATAGGATTTACATATTAAAATACTGTCTTCCCCATTCCTGTGGCATTCTCTTATCCTAGGATTAAACCTCACTAGGATTTTCAAGGACTCGGAGGACTGTCCTCCCAAATGATCTGCTGGGTAGCACAGTTGTGATTGGGGAAAAAAAAAATCTTGAGATCCAATTCTCGTTAGCTCTCTGGAAATGTGAGTCGCTTGAATCAATTTGGGTTGGAGGAGGCAGAGCACCAGGAGCCTGGAAACTCAGGTTGTGTCTGCAACCTTGGGACCGGCCCTCACTGCCCCACCTAGCCGGCCTCATCTGCCCGGTGACGGCTGCGTCCCCATCCAGCTCCAGAATTCTGAAATCCTTGTGATAAACAAAAAATGTTTGCAATGCAGACGTGCAGGATTTCTAGTATGTTTTTACAATTAATTCAGAATTACAGCGTAAGAAATGTGAAATAAGAAAGAATGGAGAAACAGACATTTTAGATTTTGGAAACAAATCTTTACTAATTGCTAAGTATGCAAGATATAGTGCTATGTGTTTCTCGGGTTCTATTAATACAAAAAGTTAGCTTTCTGTTATGTATGTTAATGTATTTTTCCATGGCGTAACAAGGCTTTCAGAAGATACAAGGGGACTGGAAATGTAGCTTAGTGGTAGAATCTATGTATTTCAGCTGCACTGAAAGTTTTTAGATATAGAAAAGATTTCAGAAATTTCTGCCTCTCTCCAGATTTTTGGAAATGAAGAGTAAGTGGCATACAGAAGGAAGGCACAAATCTTAGAGTACAGTTCCATTAGCTGTCTTAATATTAGTGTACCCACATTAACTATGGACTCAAAGTACAGAACAACTTATGCTCTGCCCTCTTTTCCATCAGTGTGCTCCCAGAGAGGGCCACTGTGTCACTTTGAATATCACAGACTGGTTGTTTAAAACCTGTTTTTGAAGTTCAAGTAAACCAAAACCACTATTAGGATGTCTTTTAATTAATTTGTTTACTTATTTTTTGTGGTGCTAGGGAAGACTCCTGGAGCCGGGCTTGTGCTAGGCTGATACAAGGAAGCCCTGTGCCGGTCCCTAGTATGTCTTCTTTAATGAGGAACTTCTTTTACTCAACGTTGTGTTTGTGAGATTTAATGCTGTCCTTTGTAGCTGTGGTTCTCTTGATGGTTGTCAATCCTTGGTATGAATGCACTTTACATCTTGTACAGTTCGACTTGTATATCAACCGTCCTCTCATTGAAAAGATTTTTATTTTGTTATGAGTAATACTGCTGTGAACAGACTTTTTGGTGGGTGTAAACAGCCATTTCCTTTAGGATTATATGACTTCTTGGAGCATGGGAAAGACATGTTCAATTTGGGGAGATGCTGTCTGTTTCCAAAGTGGTCATCGCAGTTTACATTACCACTAGCGGGATATGGCGGTTCTAGACCTCACATATTTGCAAATGCTTGTTATAATTTTTTAAATAAAATACGAAGTTTAAAAACTAGGGCCTTAAATATTTAAAAGCTTTAAATTCCTTGAATCCCCATTTCCCTTCTGTTGTAAGCACTAGCTTTCATGAAGAGCCATGAAGCTTTTGTGTTGGAAGAATGGACAAATATAATCATAGAAAGAGAAGGGTATTTCAGTATTTCAACAACTGTGATAGGATCTGTTTCATTAGTATCAAAAAACTCAGTCAGAGCCTTTCTAATAGCCATCCTTTGCCCTTTTGCTTCTCTTCCGTATTTTGCTTCTTGTGAACTGCTAGTTCAGAGGGGAGTGAGTTAGGAGGGAAGTGGGGAAAGGTTGCTGGCTAAGGGTTGGTTTGGATTGGATGGGTCACTAGACTTGGTGACCTGACATTAAAGCACCTCAAATTCTGAAATTCTTGCCATCATCTAGGTTTTGATTAGCTAGTGACTTATTCTTAGGTACTTTGTACACAGTAATTGGGAACTACTTAATTGTGAACCAGTAGCTGTTCTTCTAGTGACTTTTAGTTAAGATTTGTTGTGGTTGAATTCTGTTGTTTAACTGAAAAAATAAGCAGGTAATGAGATTTTAAATATGGAAGAGGAACACATATTCCCAGGGAAGACTTCAGGTAATAAAAATGAAGAGAAAGCATGCGTGAGGGGGAAAATAGTTTTCTAAAGAATTATTTAATATGATTTTCTTGAATATCTATTACTGTGGTAAGCATAAGGGGTTCAAAGATGAAAGAGATGGAGGTGGGGAACTTACATTATTTAACTAGCTTTACTCTTTAACAAGTGCGTGATCTTTTCCTGCAGGGAGGGCGTTTAAGTATGATGCTTTCTCTTAGTTAATTAAATCTTCCAATAGTCTTTGCTTATGTGATTTCTGGTTGGTAGTGGAGCATGAGAGAAGTTAAAGTAGTATCAACAGTTTTAATTATTAAATATCTATTAGTTGGGGCTGGAGATTTAGCTCAGCGGCATAAGCGCCTGCCTTGCAAGCAGGTAGTCGTGAGTTCGATCCCTGGTACCGAGAAAAACAAACAAACAAAAACAAACAAACAAACAAAAAACCGAAAAAAAAATCTATTAATTAAAAGATGAGGGAAATTTAAGCCAGGTCAGAATAGGACCCCCCTACTCAGGTTTTTCACTCCCTAAAACTCCCTAAATATTGACAGGTTTCTACAGCAACAAAATGCTTTATCATTGAAAGTAAAATGAATGGATGTTCCAAAATTAAATGTGGCCATGGGAGGAAGCATTTTTTTTAAAAAATGGGGCCACATTGTTTTGCCCAGGCTGGTATTGAACTCCCAGACTTAAATGGTCTTCGTGTCTTACCCTCGCCACCACATTGAGCACGAGATAGTTTTTGAGTGGTTCTTGGAAAATATTAGTTGACTACATTTTGCTTTTTCCAGAGAGCATTCCTCTTCACAGGACAGCTCTGCTTTGATAATGTCTCTGCAGTTCTGTATGTCCCTCTGTGTCCTCACTCTCAGATAACAGGGCAGCAGGAGCCCTGTCAGGCAGTGCTCAAGATTGCCATCGTTAAAAAAATCCCCCAAAGATTGCCACCTTGCTGACTCCCCAAATGCCCAATCATTGAGTAAAGATTTCAATTTGAAGAAAAAGCAAAAATATCAAGAGAACTGTGTTTTAGCATTTTTCTTGATTTTGAAAGGGCCCTTGCAGATGATAGAATAATAAGACGGAGATCCAAGGGGAGGACCGTTTTCTTAGCCTGCTCAGAGGCTGACCTTGCTTCGCCTTCATTTACTCAAATAGCAAACTCTTAAGGCTCACAGGAGGCAGTGTGCCTGAGCACCATCCTTTGTTTTCCATGCGGTGACTTTGTGATCTGAAGATTCCCATGACTTCCAAAGGAGCTTTAGCTGTTTCTCAGGGAGCCATAGTTACCTGGTTAACAGTTCTTCTGTCTTGTGGGGGTCTGTGCACTTTATACCGAAGTGATTTACTTATTTTTGATGTGTGCTTTCTGTCAGTATATCCTTGGTGGTCCTGAAGTGGTGAAAGCTTTTGTAGAAGTCATGATGGTCGTTAGTTTGACTCATGCGGTTCTGTTCTTTGGGTACCAACGCATGTGAAGGAAATATAAAAATAATATAAAGTTCATACACACAATGTTCTTTGTGGCTACAGGAATTGCATAAGATGCGAAAAGAGGAACTATTTGGTATTTTTTTTTATGTTAAACAGTAAAAAATTTTTTTTCACTGCTGGCATTGTAAGGTCAATGGGTAGCTAAGAATCTTCCGTAGAACTCTTTATCTGCACTAAAGTGGGATATTACCATTTTTTAATACTGCATTTTTATGATAAGATATTCACCAAATTCAGTATTTAAATACTTTTGTTATTTGAGTTATGATTTTCCTCAGGTTAGAGATTCTGTTCTTGGAGGCAATTCAGATACGCATACTGGGATTAATAACACACTTAGGAAACATGTGTGCAGAAGGAAATTCTCTGTACTTAAGTTCCTCATTTGTAAAGTGGAGCTCTCTCACTCTTTCATCGGATAATACCCTTAGGGCCCGGATGCGCTAAGTTAGGCAGGTGCTTTGCACAAATCTGAAGAAATCATTAGGATTTAGGGTAGGTCAGAAGAATTGACCTTTCTTCTTCTTTTTGTCCCGCTCTCCCTGTCACTCTTCCTGTACCTGTTTTAGAGCTTTTTTTGTGTTCAAGATCTATGTGAAATGTTGCATGGAGCTGAAGGAGGAGCTCAGTTTTAGAGTACTTGCTAGTATATGTGAGGCCCTGAGCTCCATCCCTACTACCACACACACACACGCACACACAAGCACACACATGTGCGTGCATGCACATACACATGTACACAAAGGTGCCATCCAGCATTTATATGGGTTCCTTCTCTTAAAGAACTCACAGATCAATGATACAGCCAGCAGGAAAAGATCAGACCCATAGGACGAAGACTGTGCTGAGATTTTAGAAATAAGGACAAAATTCGAGACTCTACTCAGACTGAGAAAATAAGGCAAAGTTTCAACAAAAGGTGATGTGAGAGTCATGACTGGGAAGATCAGTGAGAGCTGACAGAGAACGCAGAGGGTGAGACTGTTTCAGGCAAATAGAATAGCAGAAAACAAGCTTCAGAGATAAACCTTGGAGTAGATGGAAAGCACAACCCATTCCAGGTTGCTGGGACACAGTGCTTAGACTAGCCAGGATTAGAGGAATTGTCAGGTATAAAATTGCAACTCAGCAAATTGCTCAGAGACTATTCAGTGGGTAGAAGAAATTCATCTTGTATAATGAGCATCTCATATAACGTACAGGGAAGAGTGTGGTAATATGCCAGAGGGCTTGGATTGCCGTATGGATGGCCTCTGGGTGGGTTCAGGGGCCTTGTGTACATGTATGTGTGCACACACATCCGCATGATGAGCGTAAGTAGGTGCTGTTTCATTTATTTATTTTTGGAAAGAGAGTTAATGACTTTCATTAGATTTTCAAAGCGATCTGTGACTCAGAAAAGGGTGAGAACCATTTGTGCTGATTGTGGAGGCTTTTATACGGAGACTTTGTGTGTGTTTTAGAAAGGCTTTCCAGTGTCTGTGTGGAGGATAGAGACTGGGCCAACCAGACCCTGGAGGGCAGCTAGCTACGAAGTTCTTGTCAGGAGTTCAGGCCAGAGGCAGTCACAAAGGCTTGAGGTTGGGTAATGGTAACTGAGATGCAGAACTGAGGGTAGGTTTGAGAGTAATCAGGAAGGCAAAGTCAAGAAGTTTGGTCCTTGTTTGGGTGCTGGAAGTGTGGGAGCACAATGTGGTAGCACACAGCTAGAGTCCCAGATACTGGGAAGCTGAGGCAGGAGGATTGCTTGAGTCTGAAAATTGGAGACCAGCCTAAACAATATAGTGAGACTCTGTGAGGGGGGAGGAGAAAGAGAGAGAGAGAAAAGAAGAGGAAGAGGAAGACAAAATCATGAGAATGTATAGAGAAGGAATGTAGAATGAAAGTATAAATGGGACCTTAGTCTATTGCTTTACTGCTCTCTACCAGATGAAGAATATGGGGCTAAGGGGTTAAATAACTTGCTCAAATTCAAAGCTATCCAAGCTAAACTTTCAGGGCAGGGTCTTAGGACTCAGGTTTGTAATTCCTGCCTGATTTTCCTTGCATCACAAAAGGTTTGACCTGAAAATGAGGTGTCTTGACATCTTCAAATTTGTTTTGCTAGTCAAAGTCTGTAACTCAGTGGACAGCAGATCTTACGTCTGCCCGAAGTACAGTTACTAGCTCCACTTTATCTCAGTCTCCCTTCACTCCTACAGCAGTGCTTTTCCTTCAACCATTTTGAGACTTTTTCCCCCTCAATCCCAAAGTTTCCCTTTGAATGGATTCAAAACTGGAATCTGGGAATTTCCACTAGCGTTTCAGAATGGATTGTTGGAAAGAACCTTAGTATTGATGGCAGCAAGTTTTCCTTTAGCCTTTTCAAAAGTTAGATTTGTTGAGGTACAGTCTCCATATAATAAATTTTGCCTTTTCAAATGTATGTATCTATAAGTTTAATTAAAAATACAATCATGAAACTGCCACCACTATCAAGGTGTAGCGCCCCTAAAGATTCCTATCTGTCCCTTACCCTCAGCCCCTGGCATCCAGTAATCTCTTTTTCTGGTGAGTCATACAAGTGGAATTTTGCAACCTCGTTGAATCTTTTTGTTTCTGTTTGAGACTTACCCATGTGGTTTTATACCAGTATTTTTTGTCCTTTCTGTTGCTGAGTAGTGTCCTACTTGGATCTGCCATACTGTGTTTATCCATTAAGCAGGTGGTTCATTTGCTCCAAGCTCCTGCTGATTATGAAATAAACAGCTATATGAATTTGAATACAAGTTTTTCTTTCAGCATAGGTTCTAATTTCTCTTGTGTAAATACCTAAAAATGTCACTGTGTTGCTGGATTGAATGCTAAATAAATGTTTACTCTGTGAGAAGCGGCTGGACTGTTTTTCACAGATTGTACCATTTTTATGCACCCCAAGAATGCATGAAAGTTTCAGTTGCTGAACTTCAGTGTTAGCATGTGGGTCAGTTTTCTATTTTTGTTCTTTAACTACTCTAATTAGGGTGTAGCAATGTCATTGCGGTTTTGATTTGTATTTCCCTAGTGACTGATAATGTTACGCAACTATTCATGTTCTTGTTGTCTTATATTTTGTTCCGTGAAATGTCTTCTAAAATATTTTCTCCATTTTTAATTGAGCTGTTTTCTTATTGGGTGTTAGGGGTTCTTTGAATATATCCAAATTCTTTACCAGATGTGTGTCTTCTATACATATTTTCCTCCACTGATGGCTTGTGTTTTCATTTTTTAGCAATATCTTTTGAGGATCTAGAGTTACTAATTTTGGTAAAGTCTATGAGAATCAAAAAATTCCCTTGTTCTAAATACTGTTTAGGTCATACTGAACCGAATTTAAAGCTAGCCCTTAAATGAGCAAAGTATTCACAACAAAGTTAAGAATATTTTCCTGAACACAAAAATATTGGTCACCAGCTAGAATTCACAATGTCTAGCATGCAGTTATAAGTTATTAGACAAAGAAAGAGAAAAATTTAATCCATAATAAGGATTAAAATCAGTCATTCCAAATACAGCCATAAATGACACAGAATGTAGAATTAGCAGGCAAAAACATTAAAACAATTATTACAACTATATTCCATTTATTCCTGGAAATTGAGGGGAACTATACCTGTTACGCAGAAGCTTATATATGAAAAGGATTCATATTGAACTTCTAGACATGAACACTTCAAATGCACTGAATAGGATTAGTAGCATTGCCAACACTGCAGAAGAAAACATAAATGAAGTTGGAAACATAGCACTAGAAAACATCCAAAATGTACAGAGAATCAGGGAGCCCTAAGAGACTTTCAGATGGTCAAGCATGTATGTGGTTAGGGTCCTGAAGGAGAGAAAAAAAAAGAGGTTAGAAAAAAATTTGAAGAAAAACTGGTATAAAAACTTCCAAACCTGATAAAAATGACAAACCTATAGATCTATGAAACCCAGGTACATGAGTCATGAAGAAGATTATAAAAATATCATTATAATCAAATTGGCTAATGCCTTAAAAGAGAAAATCTTAAAAGCGCCCGTGGAAGGATGATGTATTGGCTGAGTAAATGCTTTGTCATCAACAATGTAAACCAAATGATAGTGAAACAACATCTTTAAAGGATTGAATTAAAAAGTACTTGCATTCAGAATTTATATTTTATACTCAGAAATAAGGGGCATCCATTTCTAAGGTGTACCAAAACTAAAAGAAATCACTACCAGACTGGCATAATAGGAAATGGTAAATGTAATCCTTCAGACAGGAGAAATAATAGGAGATAAACATCTGGATCTACACAAAGGCATAAAAACCACTGGAAATAGTAATTATGTGAGTCAATATAGACTTATGCTGTTTAAATGTCCTTAAAGTATTATTGACTAAAGAAAAAAAAACACCAAAAAAAGCAAACCAAAAAAATCCTCCCCAAAACAGTATCTTGTTCAGCTTATAGCACAGTGGATCATGATTTTACCGCAGTGATTTTATAAAGAAAAGATTCTAAAAGTATCTGTAAAGAAAAAAAAAGAAGAGCTCACATACAGGCAATCAAAGTCTCGACTGCACTAAACTCATTTCTAAAGCTTAACAGCCGCGGTGACTGGCGGCCAGCACATCTGACTGCACGGGTGTAGAACTTCCATTACTGCAGACGGTTCTGTCCAGTATCCCTGCCCTCAGTTTCCCCACATCCGTTTAAACCAGACTTTCTTTTATGCAGTTACATTTCCTGCATGCTTTTATATTGGTTGGTTTTCCCTGATGACATTTCGTTTTTGTTTTATGGTAAGATAAATACATGTTTGCTTTTTAAGGTGTGCCTGTCTCAATGTCGTTTTTATTTTGTTTTACAGTTGTGTTTTCAGTAATGATATGTGAGACTATTACAAATCAAGATGTGCCTGTGATCAAGTGTGTTTTAATCAATCATAAGACCAACGATTCGGCAGTGGGGAAACCGTCATCGTATCCCACGGTAATGTAATATTAAAATTATAGATGTAGTTATTTTTCTCTAGAGACCATACTTTGTAAGGTGTTGACATCTGTCTTTGCTAAGTGGGCTTTTCTGTTTGTTAAGCATACTAAACATTCACATCTAGGATGGCTGCACCATCTCTGTCCCGAGCTACCTTGCACTCCATTTCACCAAGAACTGTGTTTGGGGCTGAGGGTACCCAATGGTAGAGCGTGTTCTTGGCAAGGGTGAGACATTAGATTCAACCCCTAGTGCTGAGAGCCAGAAGTGGGGCTAGAGATGGGTGTGTGTCTGTGTATGCGTGTGTGTGTGTGTGTGTGTGCATGCGTGCGTGTATGCCTGTGTGTGTATGATGATCCTCGTTCTCCTTGGGTGTGGATTCAGAAACGACCCTGATACCTAGCATGAAGAAGTAGCAACTATTTCCTGTCTCCCTTCAAGAGCATTCAGGCTTCTCCTCCAAGCTTGAGTCCCTAATTTGCAGCCACCTTGAAGGTATGAATAGATTTTTTCCATCGTTACATTACGGTCCATTTATATCATTTCTACTTTCCAAACTGGCTCTTACCCTTGTGTTACTGATTTCTATTTATACCCCTGTCTAGTTCCCAGGCCTGAAAGCTGAACTTCATTTTGGATTACTTCCTCTTTCCTTGCCTTGACGTTCTGTCAGTTACCAAGTCTTGTCATTTCTCTCCGATAGTTCTCATAGCTCACCTCACCTTGTGCAGTTTCACTGCCACTTCCCTAATGTACCCTCATCATCTTCCCCAGAGGCGCACATCTTAACCTCTTCCTGCCGTGGTTCCTCTCAGCCCTGGCTGCCCCACAGCGTTTGCCAGGCGCCATAGGACCCTGATGGCCTGGCTCAGAACCTCCCGTGATTTCTCATTACTGGGGCTGACTCTGCTATTGCTCCCTTCTGGCTCTGGCTCTTTCAGATTCCTACCTGTTTTCTCATTGCTTTCTTCCCTGCTAATCATCTAGCATAGCTATTCTTACCTCTCTGATTTGTAAGCTGTGTGTTTTCTAGTCTGGTGTGATGGTGCACACTTGTAATCCCAGCGCTTGGCCGGCTAAGGTAGGAGGATTGCTGCAAGCTTGAGGTCAGCCTGGGCTGTGAGTGAGTTCAAGGCCAGTTCGAACTGCATGCTGAGACTGGCTCCGAAAAAATGTACTCCAAAGAAAAAAGCATAAGCGATTAGGACTGAAAATATTAGAAATCTCTGTACAGGAAAAATTGAATATGAATGAACCAACTTTATAGAAATTTCGAGTCAGAGATTCAGACAATTGTTTTCTTTCACACAGATCTAATACATAAATACATGGTATCGTGACCTCCCAAAATCAGTGATTTCAAAAATATTACTAGGTTTTAAGAACAGTTTGAAAAGAAAATTAAATCCAAGAAAAAAAAACAGCATGAAATAGTTTTCAACATTTTAAATCTTCTTCTTTTTTTTTTTTTTTTTGTCTTTTCTTTTTTATTGGTACCAGGGATCAAACTCACAACCACACACTTGCAAAGCAGGCATTTATGCCGCTGAGCTAAACCCCCAGCCCCTTAAATCTTCAATTAGATACATCAGTTCTTAAATGTTAGAAGTGTTGATTTAATTTTGAAATAGATACAAGTATTGCAACATAACAGCTCATTAATAATTAAGGTATTTCAGTGTGGCCACAAAAACTTGAATATTGTTTGCTAAGATATTTTAAATTTTTAGTGTTTATTCAGTATAGGAAAATGCATGTATGTACTTGTTTTTTTAAAAAAGCACAACCTTCAAGAAAATTGATGATGGTCTTGTTTGCTAGTAATAAAACTTGTATTTTAATGTAATATAAATTATATTCATGCAATACTCAGGAAGATATAAAGACCCATTAGTTCTTAAGCATTAAGCAGCTATACAAACCTATACTGCAGCAAAGATGAACAATCTTCAGAGTACTTTCATCTCATTGAAGTCGAATCTGTTCCTCTGTAGTATTTTTCTACTTCAGTGTCAAATAAATTGTTAGACTTTCAGTGGCTTTAAAAATGGTTTTGACTGCTTCCACAGCTTACAGTTCTCAGATGAGACATCCTTCTGGAAATCTTATGTACAACAATGTCTTCAATAACTATGCACTTATTAGTAGACAAAATTTATCAATGCAGCTGTCTCAGTCACTTTCTCATTGCTAGAACAAAATAGCAGACACACACACACAAGTTAAAATTGTAGAGGTTTATACTGGTTTATAGTTTTAGAAGATTCAGTCCATGACTGCTAGGCTGCAAGGCAGAATCAGCAAGGTGGACGGGCCTGGGCAGAAGACAACCGCTTATCCCACAGAAACCAGGAAGCACAAACAGAAGGGGGGAAACAGGGAGGAAGATACACCCTTCCAGAACACACTACTCTTCTGACCAGGCCCCAGGTCCTAATAGCATATTCAGCTATGGATCCATCTGTAATTGCCCCACTGATGAGTATGGTGGCCCCAACCAATCACCTTCAGCGCACATGAGAATTTGGGGAAACATTTTAGTGTCACATCCCTCAAAAGACTCATGCGTATCTCATTAAACAAAATGTATTTAGCCTATCTCTAAGAGCTGCCAAAGTCTTAACAGTTCTAGCATTGCTGGAAAGGCATCCCCCTGCCTTCCCTGCAAAGCTTAAGGCAAACTATTAGGTGTGAACCTTACAAAAATTAAAGAGAAAGTTAAACCTTTAGCAGCATAGAATGTCACAGGATAAACATTCCCATTCTGAAAGGGACTAATGAGAAGTTAGGAATGGAACCTCAAGGATCCGGCAGGGCAAGCATTAAATCCTGTAGCTCTGTGTCCAGCACGTTGGGCAAGATGTGAACTCCAAAGAGCTTGGGTCCCCCTATTGCTGTGCATTGCCGGTTGCAACCATCGTGGCCTCCAAGGGGTGGTTTTGCTTCCTGCCCACAGCTTTCCTCAGCAGATATTCCATTTCTGGTTTCTCCAAATTCCTGGGGTCCCCACTGCAGTTGGGCTTTACTCTCCCAGCTTCATGCACTGCCCCCCCCAGGAGGTCCCTGCCTGGCATCTTAGGCCTTCTTCTGACATGTGGGTGGAAGTCTCCAGGACTCCACAGTCCTTGCATTCTGTGTGGCCATAAAACCAGCACAATGTGGATGATGCCAAGGTCCTTTTCTACTTGACCAGTAACCTGTCCATTTTGGATCACACTATAGAGTCCTTAGAGGGTCCGATTGGCTGAACAATGTGAAGTTAATCCTGGGAGACCAATTCCCTATGGAGCTCTTCTAAGCAGGAGCTCTGAGCTCTCTCTTCTCAAAGCAAAATCGTTTAAAGGAATTTACCTTTACCCTTTTCTGCCCTTGTAGGGTCTTGCTGACTCCTCAGATGCCCTCAAACCATTTTTACTATCATCAGTGATGCAAAATCCTTGGCTCTTTTGTAGTTAATGCTAGCCTTTTCTGAAACCATGCTCTCTTTTACCCAAACTTTGCAGACATTTCATTTTTGATGAAACTCAAAACTTTTAAAATCATTCAGTTGTGGTATTTGCACTGGATTCTCAATATAGATCTATCTAAAATGTGCCAATAGAGCCCATGTCACACTCTGAATATTGGACTGCCTTGAAATTTCTTCAACTTGTTGAATTAATCTAGTTAATCTGCTCTTAATTTCGCACAGTCTCAGGACATGGGGAAAACATAGGTAAATTTTCTGTCAGTGTGTAACACACATGGCATCTAGCCCAACTGCCAATAGAATCCTTGTTGCCGGCTGAAATCTCTTGAGCCTGCTCTTTACAGTTTGCATGTTTATCAACATTTTGGTCTTCTGAGCTTTCTCAAGAATCTCCAATTCCAGGAAAATAACATGACGAAGATAAGCTAACAAAATATCAATTATAACCCTCAATATATATGGCCTCAATTCACTAATCAAAAGAAACAGACTGTCAGAATGGATTAAGAAACAAGATCCAACAATATGCTGTATGCAAGAAGCACATCTAATGCAAAAAGACATTCATAGACTAAAAGTCAAAGGATGGAAAACAATATTCCATGCAAGAGGAGCCCAGAAAAAGCAGGAGTAGTTATTCTGTTTGCAGACAGTGTGAACTTCAAGAATAATCAAAAGAGATAAAGAAGGTTTCTACATACTTATTAGAGGAAAACATCAAAATGTAAACATATGTTTACAATTGTAAACATATGTGCACCAAATACAAGAGCACCCAACTACGTAAGACAAATATTAATAAACGTGAAAAATCAAATAAGCAATAATAATAGGGGACCTTAATACCCCATTGTCACAAAGATATATCAACTGACAAAAAATCAGCAAAAAATTTTTAGAACTGAATGAAACCTGTGAACAAATGGACTTAGTAGATTTTTACAGAATGTTCCACCCAATAACACCAGAATATATATTCTTCTCCGCTGTACATGGGATGTTTTCTAAAACAGACCATAAACTTGCGCACAAAACATGCTTAAGTAAATGCAAACGGACTGAAATTATCCAAGCTGACCATAGTGCAATGCAATTGGAAATTAATGGCAAAAGAAACCACATGCATCCCATAAAAACGTGAAAATTAAATAACACTCTCCTGAAAAACCAATGGATTACAGATGAAATTAAAGAAGAAAATTGTCAGTATCTATAATTAAGCAAAAATGTAGATACAGCATACTGGAACCTGTGTGAAGCGATGAAAGCAGTCCTCAGGGAAAACTTACAGTGGTGAATTCTCACATCAGGAAAACAGAACAAGCACAAATAAACAACCTAATGTTGCACATCAAGCTTCTAGAAAAAGAAGAGCAAGACAAACCCAAAGCCCATACAAGGGGGAATTTATAAAGATCAGAGTAGAAATTAATGCAACAGAGACAAAGATACGAAGAATTAATGAATCTAGGAGTTTGTTCTTTGAAAGAATAAATAAAATTGATAAACGCTTAGTTGACCTTATCAAAAAAGGAAACAAAAGACCCTAATTCATGCATTGAGGAATGAAAAAGTGAAATCACTACAGAGTCTTGAAATTCAGAATATTATCAGTACCTACTTCAAAAATTGTTACTTTCATAGGATGGAAAACAGAAGAAAAGGAAAGATTCCTAGATACATGTGGATTACCAAAACTGAATCAAGAAGATATAAAAATTCTGAATAACCCAATATCAGTTAATGAGATCAAAATTGTAATTTAAGTGGGGAGTTAGTTCAGCAGCTCAAGCATTTGCTTGGTGAGCATAAGGTTGTGAGTTCGATCCCCAGTACCCCCCCAAAAAAAGTAATTAAAAAATTACTAACAAAGAAAAGTCCAGGTCCTGATGGGTTCATTGCTGAATCCTACAAGAAATTTAGAGACTATTTAATGCCAGTAATCCTCAAACTACTTAATAAAATTGAAAGGTAAGGAATACTCTCTAACTCATTCCTGGAGACAAGTATTACCCTAATATCGAAACCAGAGAAAAACCAACCAAAAAAGGGCCAATCTCCTAATGAACACAGGCAGAAAAACTTTCAGTAAGATATTAGCAAACAAAATTCAGCAAAGCATCAAGAAGTTTACACACCATGACCAAGTGAAATTCATCCCAGGAATGCAGGGGATGGTTCAACATACACAAATCAATAAATGTAATCCACCATACCAATAGAGCCAAAGCCAAAAATAACATGATCATCTCAATAGATGCAGAAAAAGCTTTTGACAAAGCCCGACACTCATTCATGATAAAGAAAATTGAAATAGACAGTATTTACCTCCGTCTAATAAAAGCCATCTATGAAAAATCAACAGTCAGCAGCATACTAAATGGACAAAAACTAGAAGTTTTCACTGTAAAATCAGGAACAAGACAAGGATGTCCATTGTCACCACTCCTATTCAATATAGTTCTGGAAACGTCAGCCAGAGCAAGAGAGAAATAAAAGGAATAAGGATTGGAAAGAAAGAATTGAAATTATCATTGTCCACAGATGACATGATACTTTACATAGAAGAGCCCAAAAATTACACCAAAAGATTTCCAGATGTAATAATCAATTTCAGTAACACGGTTAGATACAAAGCTGGCACTCAAAAATCAATAGTATTCCTGTAAACAAACAAACAACTCACTGACAGAGAAATTAGGGAAACCACACCCTCCACAGTAGCATTAAAAAAAGAAAGAAATACTTAGGAATCCATCTAACAAAGGAAGTAGAAGATCTATATTTGAAAATTATAGTACTCTGAAAAGGGAGATTGAAGAGGATATCAGAAAATGGAAAGACATCACTTGCTCATAGATTGGAAGAACCAGCATAGTGAAGATGACCAAACTCCCAAAATTGTTATACAGCTTTAATGCAATCCTGTTCAAAGTACCATTAGCATACCTCACAGAACTAGAGAAAACATTCCTAAAATTCATTTGGAGGCAAAAGCAGTTCTGAGCAACAAAGGCAAGGCATGCAGCATGACAGTCCCTGCCTTGAAATTATACTAAAAGCTACTCACCATAAGATAAAAGATAAACTCACCATAAGATAAAAGATAAACTCACCATAGTATGGACTAAAAAAATAAAAATAAACCCCAGAATCAGTGGAACAGATTAAAAGATGCAGACCCACTACAAACATACTGAGCCACCTTCTTTTTGACAAAGGGGCCAAATATGTCCACTGGAAGAAGGATTGTCTCTTTAATAAGTAGTGCTGGAAAAACTGGCTCTCTACATGCCAAAGACTAAAAGTAGACCATGTCTCTCACCGTGCACTAGACTGAAGTCAAAATGGATCAAATATCTAAATATTAAAACAGAAACACTAAATACACTGGAAGAGAAAAGTAGGTGGAAATCTTGAAGACATGTGTGAGCAGAGTTCATGAACAAAACCTGAACTGCATGGGAAATACTTCAAAGAATCAACAACTGGGATCTAAGCTTATTAAAAAACTTTCGTACTTCAAAAAAAATCAACAACAATGTAAAAAGACAGCTCACAGAGTAGAAAAACATTTTAGTCAATTGTCCTTCAGACAAAGAACTTATATCTAGAACATATAAAGAATCAAAAGAAACCAGACTCCCAAATTTACTTCTCAAATGAAGAAGTACAAATAACAAATAAATATATGGAAAAAAAAATACATCAGTGGTCATTCAAGAGTTGCAAATTAAAACAACACTGAGATTCCATCTCACTCCAGAAAGAATGGCTGTCATCAAGAAATCAACCAATAACAAATGCTGTTGGGGCTATAGGGAAAAAGGAACCCTTCTCCACTGTTGGTCAGTGTGTAGACTGGTGAATCGATGTGTGGAGATTCCTAAAAAACTAGGAATTTTTTTACCCAGAGATTTCTTTTGACCCAGCTATTCCCCTTCTGAGTATTTTCTCAGAAGAATTAAAAACATCGTATCACAGCAGTACATGTGCACCCATGTTTATAGCAGCACAGTTTGTATTAGCTAAATCTTGGAAACAACCTAAATGCCCATCAACCACAGAATGGATAGAAAAATGTGGTGGTTTTATACAATGAATACTACTCAGCCATAAAGAATGATAAACTTGAGACATTTATAAGTAAATGGATGCAACTTGAGACAATACTAATAAGTGGAATAAATCAGACTTGCATGTGCAAACTTTGTATTTTATCCCTAGTGTAAGAAATTGGAAGAGTAAATAAGGTTCAAATTGTACAACAGATATTATGAAATGAGAAGAAGCTGTTTAAAAGGAAAAAGAAACTGGAATGAGGGAAAAAAAGAGAAAGGAGGGAAAATGAAAAAAATATGTATTTATGAGTTAGCATAATAACAATACTACTAATTTCTATTAGTTCATTGAAAACAAAGGTTTGTACTTACATTGTTGATCCATTTTTCATGCCTACAGCTTGTAATGTGAGCAGCTAGTTTGAAGATAGCAATGCTCAATGTGTTAACTATTGTTACTGTCCTATTATTTTGTTTTGAAATTTTGTGTTGTCATTTTTCTTTTTTCTCTTTGTAATTAAAAACAAATTTTAAGAAGACTTTCCCACTGGGCCAGGGATTTAGCACTTGCTTGGTAAGCACAAGGTCGAATAGTAGAGGAAAGCTGCTCAACCCATGGCAGCCAGAAGGCACAGAAAAGGGAGGAGACTGGGGGAGACATACACCTACCTCCTCATGGTCAGCCCCCAGTGAACTGCCTCTTCCAGCCACGCCCACTTCGGCACATTCAGCTTTTAGGGTACAGATTATGGAGCACCCCCGTGGCCCAGTCACCTTCCATTGCCATGAGAATCTGGGGGGACATTTTAGAGCTGAACCACATCAGGAATTCTAAATAAGTGTCCACGTCCTCAGGCTACATTTCTAGTGTATCTTGATCCAAAAAGATGACTTTACTATTCCTGCAACTCACCTAATTGCTTTTTAAAATATGAATATTTCTGTAATTTAACTTCTCTGTTTTGGAATGATGGTTCTGACCCTCCTTTTAATGTTAGTGTTACCTCGCCATTTAAACTATTACATATTCTTAAATTTGCTTTTAAGTAATGACTTTACTAGAGGCAATAACCCAGCATTGCAATGAGCCATACTTGTTTTCTTCTTCTTGTAAATCACTAGTGAGCAGAGACAGGCAACCTAAACTACTTTGAGGTGACCTCTCCTCCCAAATAAACTAAGTTCACTTATACTTTTCTTCCTCTAAAAAGTCAAAGCTACATTTAGTCTCAAATTCCTTGTGGACAGGATGTGTGCCCTCATGTCATGATTCTGAGAAACCTAAACAAAGTAAAAACAAATTCGCACTCTATTTTAATGATGAACTTTCTGTCTCTGATGCATCAAAAATACTGGAGTTACCCAAGTGGATCTGACTACCCCAGTACTCTCATTGAGGCAGATGGACTACACAAGCCACTTCATTTTATTTGTTCTGTCACACCCCAGTCTTCTAGGGAGTCTAGTATTGTGATGTGTTTTGTTTTGTTTCTGTAACAAGGTTTGGAAATGGGTATAAACATTCTCTGTTATAGACCAACATACCTAGTTTCTCTGGACTTGCAATTTTAAAAGTGTTTCATTTTGAAACAATTTTAGATTTGCCAAAAACTTGTAGAAATAGTGCCAGGAAGGAGATACAGAGGTGCTGGTTAAGGGCTATTGAGTCTCAGAGAAGAGGGATAAGTACTGGTGAGCTACACCATGGTGACTATATAATTATTATGTTTTGTAAGTTCCTTAAAAATTTCTCTAACTCTCTTAGAGAAATTTCTAAGAGATTTTAAAAAACTGACAGTAAGGCTGTGAAATGATGGATAAGTTAATTAGTTTGACTTAAGCATTCTATATTGTGTGTTATATAGAATTATTTATTATAGTATATAATTTACATATGTATATAATATCAAAATGTACATGATAATTCAATGCATATTTTCATCATACCAAATATATATGTATGCATATGTATTTATGTATATTATACACAATTTTTATTGGTGGATGAAAAGAAAGTTTCTACACCTACATGTCCGTTTCCCCAATAAGATACAATGTTCACGTCTTATATTACATAGTACAATGATCAAACGCAAAGTATTAAATGTTATAAGCAACGTGCCTAATTGAAATTTCACCAGTTCTTCCACTGAGATCCTTTTTGCAGTCCAGAATCACATCTATGTAACTTAACACTCTACATAAGCACTGTATTCTGCTTAACAAATCTGTTTCTATAGGAATAGTAAAGTCATCTATGTATGGATAGCATTTCACAATGAATTAGGTGTCACGTCTTCTAAATCTTTTTCAGTTCATGACAGTTCTTCAGTTTTCTTTGCCTTTGATGACCTTGATGTTTTTGAAAAACACTGGAAAGCTATGGAATATCCCTTGAGTTGAATTTGTCTGATGTTTTCTCATACTGAGATTGAGATCGTGCCTTTGGGGCCAGAATTTCCCAGAAGTAACGGGTGCTGTTCACAGAGCCTCACGCCAGTGGTTAGTGGTTCATCTTGGTACTGTGACATGAAATTTGAGTGCTAAATTAAGCCTGTGTGTGCCAGGTTCCTGCTATGAGGTTACTATCTTTCTGCTGGTATTTAATAAGTATTTTTAGAGAGACGCAAATATCTCATTTATCGGACGGTTTTCCCCTCTTGCGCTTAGCATCCACTGGTGGGTCTTGCCTGCCGTTGTTACTGTGTTGTGGCGTTTGCCTACTGGTGATTCTCTTTATCCTTCATTCTCTTCATATTTATTCACTAGAATTCTGTGAGGAAGAGCTGGTACTTTGCCCTCATTTTATTTATTTGCCTTATTGGTTATTTAAATCAGTGTGGTTATCTTATTCTGTAGTTTGGAATCCGTTACTATCCTTATTTTTGTTGCTGTAAGTTCCAGCCTTGACCATTGGTAAATACTTCAGTTTGGCCCCCTGTCTTTTCCACATGTCCTCATCTTTTTTCAAGTACTTCCTTATTGGCACTAGAAGGTAATTTAGGTTCATCTTGCATTTTTTGTGCCTTCAGTCTGGAATTAGCCATTTCTCCAAAGAGCGTTAGTTTCGTAGGAAATATAATTTACTTTGTTTTTGACTATTCTGCGGATCAAACTCAGGACCTTTGCACATGCTAGGAAAGCACTCTCCCACTGAGTCATAAGAGAAAGTCTATGGAGATCAAGGCCTGAGAGCTGGGTGTGCTTATTTCTACTGCATGTCCTTGCTTTAGGTTTCTCAGCAAAGAGAACTGGGGGATATTTCTTTTATATCTTCCTGTCTCTCACGGCAAGTTCATGCAGATAACTCTGATTTCAGTACCACATTGAAAGGTTTGTTTTAGTCCCTCCTTCCTTTTCACACTTGTGTCCATAAGAATAAAAATTTTATCTCTTGCTAATGCATTTATTTAGTCCATTATAGGGCAGAGATAAATTAGTTCCAGAATTGTTCACCAGTACCACAGGGAAAAACAGATTTGTTAAGCAGAATACAGTGCTTATGTAGCGTGCATTTTCTCTTTAGCCTGATTGTATCCAAAGCATTGTTTTCCAAAATTATTCAGGTTATTTTCTACTCTACCCCACTCACTATAATTTTGCTATTTATTTGTGGTATAACTGAAGTAATTTCCTTTGTATTCCTTTCGTAATTTTTAATATTATTAGTACATGTTTGCAGATCATGCAGTTTGCAGTCATCTTGGGGAGTGGTTACATGTGCGTACCACAGCTTGATTCTGCTTCCCTCCTCCTCCAGGCACCCCGTCCCGTTTTTCCTACCTGTTGATGTTATCAATCTTAGCATACGTTATGGCATATGATGCTTATATTAGTGGAGGTTATTAGGTTCCTGCACATGGCATATCTTAAACATCAGCATACATGTGTTGCTGTGATATGATGTCTTAATCTCTTCGGGAAAATACCTAGGAGAAAATTGCTGAGTCATATGGAATTCTAATTTGTTCTTTGAGAAATCTTCACACTAATTTCCATAATGATTGTCCTGGTTTACATCCCCATCCACGATGAAGGAGGGTTCTTTTTTACCACAGCCTCACCTGCTTTTGTTAGGATTTGATTTCTTCATGATTGACATTCTTTCTGGACTAAGACAGAATCGTAGCAGTGTTTTACTTTGCATTTCTCTATGGAGATGTTGAGCAATTGGTCATATACTAGTTGGCCATTTATGGATTTTCCTCTGTCAAGC
Organism: Cavia porcellus; assembly: GCF_034190915.1. Taxonomy (NCBI): domain Eukaryota; kingdom Metazoa; phylum Chordata; class Mammalia; order Rodentia; family Caviidae; genus Cavia; species Cavia porcellus. The sequence continues at coordinate 34,873,068 of NW_026947504.1, read as the reverse complement.
GTCTGTTGTTTCTCTTCTCTATTTCTTGACTGGATCTTTAAGTATAGGTCATTTATTTATTTTTAGTTAGTTGTATATATTCTGGATATTAGTCCTGTCTGAGGAGTAGCTCGCAAATTTTTTTCCCATTCTCCGGGTTATCTCTTCACTCTACTGATTGATTCTTTGGATGTGCAGAGGCTTTGTAGTCTGATATGATACCCTTTGTTGATTCTTGGTGTCATTTCTTGTGTGAGGTTCTGTTTAGAAAATCCTTTTCTACACCTCTTCATGAGTTTTACTTCTTTTATCTTCTCGGGCATTAAATGTTTCTATTTTAGTGTTTAAATCTTTGATTCATTTTGATTTTAATGTAGTATGTGCTGAGAGATGAGGGCACAGTTTCAATCTTCTGCGCATAGATAACCAGTTTTCTCAGCACCACTTGTTAAAGAGGCTCTCTTTCCTCAAACATGTGTTTTTGGCCTCTTTGTTGAAAATCAAATAGCTGAATGTAGGTGGGAAGTTTCTGTTTCCTCAGTTCTCTTCCACTGATCCATGCAGCTGGTTTTGTTCCAGTGCCATCCTGTTTTTATCACCATTGCTTTGTAGCTTAGTTTGAAATCAGGTTTTGCTATTCTTTCTGCTTTGCTCTTGTCCAAAATTATTCTGGGTCTCTTCTGGTCCTGTATGAATTTTAGGATTGTTTTTTCTAGATCTGTAAAGTGTATTGTTTGATTGGGACTGCTTTGAATCTGGAACAGTTTTGGGAGTATGGCTATTTTGACAACACTGATCCTTCCTATTCTAGAGTGGAGAATATCTCTCAATTTCCCGATGTCCTCTGCAGTCTCCTTTTTCAGAGTATTGCAATTTTCTTTATAGAGGTTATTCTTGTCGTTGGTTAGGTTAATTCCTATGAACTTCATTTTTCTTGAAACTACTGTGAATGGCATTGTTTTCATAATTTCCTTCTCATTCTGCTTGCTGTTGGTGTACACAAATGCTTATGATTTTTGTGTGTTGATCTTGTACCCTGCTACGTTGCTGAACTTCAGTCCATGCTAAGAATTTTTTTGAGGGGCTGAGGATTTAGCTCAGCGGCTTAAGTGCCTGCCTTGCAAGTGTGTGGTCGTGAGTTGATCCCTGGTACCGATAAAAAAAGAAAAAGACAAAAAAAAAAAAAAGAATTTTTTGGTGGAGTTCTTTGGGTCTTCTACGTAGAGTATCATGTCATCTGCAAGTAATGAGAATTTGAGTTCTTCCTTTTCTGTATGTATGCATCTTATTTCTTTCTCTGGCCTAATGTTTCAAGTACTGTGTGGAATAGAAGAAGTGACAGTGTACATCCTTGTCTTGTTCCTTATTTTAGGGAAAGTACTTTTAGTTTTCCCCCATTTAGCATGATACTGGCTATTGGTCTGCCATATATTGCTTTTATCATATTTAAGTATGGTCCTCCTATACCTGTTTTCTTCAGGGTTTTTATCGTGAAGAGGTATTAGATTTTGTCAAAAGCTTTTTATTTATCTATTGCTATGATCATATAGTTTTGGATCTTTCTGCTCTTTATGTGATATATTACATTTATTGATTTATGTATGTTTAACCTTCCTTGCGTCTCTAGGATGCAACCTACTTGATCTTTTTAATAAAGTGTTGCCTTCTGTTTGCTAATGTCTTGTTGAGTATTTTTGCATCTGTGTTTATTAAGGATATTGACTTATAGTTTGTTTTATTAATTGGGCCTTTATTCATTTTGGTGATCAACGTGATAGTGGCTTCCATAAATGAGTTTGGGAGTACTGCATTCCTTTCAATTTCTTTGAAGTGCTTGAGGAATATTGGTGATATAACATTCTTCAAGGCTTTTTTTTTTTCTTTTTTGATACATGTTCTTGCTATGTGTTTCAGGTTGAACTTGGATTCACTATGTAGTCCAGGTTGGCTTTGAATTCACAGCAATCTTCCTGCCTCACCCTCCTGAGTGTTGGAGTTATAGGCATCCACCACCACATCCAGCTCATGCTTAAATGTTTTGTAGAGTTCAGCAGTGAATTCACCAGGTCCTGGGCTTTTTCTGGTTAATAGATTCTTTATTACTCTATTTCATTGCTTAATATTGGGTTGCTAAAAATATTTATGTCTTCTTGGGTTAGTTTTAGTAGTTTATGTGTGTTTAAGAATATATCCATTCCTTCAAAATTCGCTAATTTGTTGACCTATAATTTTTTAAAGTATTCACTGTCTTCTGAACTTATGTAATGTCTTTGTGATTTCACCTTTTTCATTTCTGTTTGCATTGATTGAGTTTTTTCTCACTCTCTCCTGGTAAATCTGGGTAGAGGATTATGTAGTTTATTTATTCTTCAAAGAACCAGCTCTTCAATCCAATTTTTAAGCTGTTTTTCAAATCTCAGTTTCATTGATTTCCACTCTTATCTTTGTAAGTTCCCTCCTTAACTTCAATTTGGGGCCGATTTGTTGTTACTCCTCAAGTATCTTAAGATTTCTGATAGGACTGTCTATTTGAGCTTGTTTGGTTTTCCATTGTATTGAATTTCCTCTTAGAACAACTTTCATAGTGTTCCAGAGGTTTCCAAGTGTTATACAATCATTGTCATTAACCCTCAAAGATTTAATGTTTCTTCTTTCATTTCTTCTGTGACCCATTTGTTGTTTAAGAATATATTGTTCGTTTTCCAGGAGCTTTCACCTTTTCTGAAATTTATTCTGTTGTTGATAGTATGCATATAATTTCTGTTCTTTCGTACAGCAGACCCTTGACTTATGAATTCGCTGCTTTCCCGAGGGTGTGGTTGCAACTCAAGTCGTCAGTGGAAGGTTTAGTCTCCTCAACACAGCCTTCAAGGTCTCTGTCCTCTGTCCAGCAGATCTCAGTGTCCTTAGAGAGACATTGGCCCAGGATTCCTCGATGAACCCCACATAGGAAAGGAATGTTCCTTCCAGAGCAAGAGCTAAATTAGGGTTAAATCTGTATCTGAGACCATCTAGAAGCACAAGCAGCTGGCATTTGGATCATAACTCAAGACTTTTGTCAGAGTTAAAGCTAAAATTCAGGTCATAACCCAAGTTTTTGTATGTCAGGCTGGTTTTAACTCTGTTCACTTACACAGGCTCTGTGACCTATTTTGGAGAAGTCCCATGTACTGTGAAAAGAATGTGTATTCTGGTGTGGAGAGCTGTAATACTCTGTATATATCCATTGAATATTTATGTTTAAGTGTGTGCTTCAACTCTGAAGTTTGTTTGTTTAGTTGATGTATCTTTGCAAAACTGCAGTGTTAGTATTTATTTGATCTTTTAATGTGAATATCAGCTTTTATTTTATGAGGATAGATACTCCAGTAGTCAGTGCATGTATGTTTATCAATGTTATCTCTTGTTGAACTTTTCCCTTACTTAGTATGTAGTGACCTTCTTTGTCTCTTCTAATCAGTTTTAGTTTGAAATTACCATGTCTGATATTAGAATTGCTTATCCCTGCTTGTTTCTGGGGTCCTAGTGCATGAAATGTTGTTTTCTATCCTTTAAATTTTAGTCTGGGAATGACTTGTGGGATTAAGTGTGCTTTGTGAACCTTTTGACCCCATGTGCTGGTCTGTGTCTTTTGATTGGAGAATTGATGCCATAATCATTGAGAGATATTGCTGAGATGCATTGATGGTTTTACTCTTTGTCTTATCTGTCGGTGTATCTTCTGTTTTTCTTTTCTGATGTTTTTTGTTGGTGGTGATGCTGTTTACTCACTGACCTCACTAATTTCCTCTGTGTTTTTATCTGTGTCTCATTCATTGTTTTTGTTGAGAATAGTCTTAACTGTTTTCTCTAGACCTGGTTTAACACTCATAAATCTCCTGAGTTGGCAGGTATTTTTTTTTTTGTGGAAAATACCTTATTGTTCTGTCTATTTTGAAGAATATCTTTGCTGAGTAAGTCATTGGCTGGAAGTTACTTAACTTAGAACTTGAAATACTTCATTCCAAGCTCTCTAGCCTTTAGGGTTGGTGTTGAGAAATCTACTGTGATTCTAACTGGTTTTGTTTTTTGCTATCTGTGAATTTAATAAATGATGCCTTGGTGAGCTTCTTTTTATCATAATTGTTTGGTATTTTATAAGCATTCTTTACTTGTGTTTTAAATTCTTCTTATATTTGGGAGCCTTTCTTCCATGATTTCTGTAAGTATGTTGTAGAGTCCATCAGTCCTGTCTTCTAGTTTTTCTCTAACTCTGATTAGCCTTACATTGGTCTTGTTATCATCTAGTAGCAGCTGGATAGTCTTCTCTTGTTCTCTTATTTTCTCTTTGGCTCCTTTGAGTTTTTTTAAAATCATGGTTCACTATTTTATCCTCAGTATCAGACACTTTGTCTTCACATTGGTCATTTCTGCGATATAGCAATTCTATATAGTTTTTTATTTCAGCTAATCCTGTCTGACATCTTTTCAAGGATTCCATATCCTTACTGAATCTGTCATTCGCATTTTGAACTGTTTGATTAGCTTGTCCAGTTCTTTTTTTCTTATTTCCCTGGAATTCACTGTGGCGTATTGAATGAAGTTGCTGTGAATTTTTGGTTCATTTCCTCTTCGAACCCATCTTTTCTCTTCCTCCCTTCTATGAACTCTTCATACATTTCTGCTGCCTTCTCCCTCTGTGACCACTTGCTCTCCTTGGGAGAGCTGCCACCTTCTTTTTCCCCTTCCTTGTTCTGCAGGTTCACTGCAGGTTTGGAGAAGTGAGGAGAGTGTGTGGCTCATATGGAGATTCTTAGGAGGATGTACCTCCATGAGTAGTGTTCGGCTTTGTAGGTCCAGTGCTAATATCTACCCCTTCTGTTATTTACTTTAAGTGATTTTGACTCTGTCCTTGTTTTGTGCCAGAAGAATCACTTCTGGTTTAGCATTATCCACAGAGTCAATCTAACAACACTTCTGTATGATACTTCTGACAGTTTCACTTGCCCCCGTTGCCTGTTCTCTGTGCACACTGTAGTTGTTTACTATTTCTGGTTGTTCCTGAGTGAGGTTGATGCAGTAGGGTGGAGAGTGGGAGGGGTTGGGTGAGGAAGGTTGGACACTAAGACATGAAGGGGGAAACAAGATTTATGAGAACAGAAAGTTGATGCGGAGTCTGATTTTACTGGAGTACTTTTGAGCTGAAGGGTTTATATTGAGAATTTTCAGCTGATAGCTTATGGGGGCAAACATGAGCTATGCGCAAAAGGGGATTCGCTCTGGGATGAAGAGAGCTATGTGGTTTTTCAGAACTGGCTGATAAGGAAGACAGTAAACTAGGTAACATATGGAAGAACCAAAGGCTTACAGTGGGGAGGACTGGGGACTTAGGCTGGAGCAGATAGGGGTGACCGTGAGGGAGCTAAGTAGGAGGATTTAAAAACTTGGGAGGAGGCACTTATGTGTTTGGAAAAAGAATAAATATGTAGCTAATATTGCGTTAGGCGTTGGAGGTGAGGAACCTAGATAGGGAGCTAAGATGAGGGTAAGAACATAGATGCCTATAATTCAGAGCCAGGAAAAGAAAATACACAAAAGTCACGACCTAATAAACACAGGGAGCCATGAAAGAATATAACACAACCCCACATTACTACAGAAACCAAGAAACACACAAAAACTTAAACCTGTAAGGTGTCCGATAGGAACCCAGATTAAATATCCCAGTGAGACCCTGCGTGTGTGATTCCCAGGTTGCTTTGCCGGAGAGCACTTACACCCCAGTAACTCCTCTGAGCGCACCCCTGCAATACCGACGTTAACTCACACTGGGGACTTCTTTCTGCCAGGCTGCAGGCGTTCTTGCAGAGTTCAATCCAGTTGGGTTCTTGGGTTAGGAACCCTTGCTACCCCTCTTCCTGGGTGAGCTGGTGTATTCAGCAGACAGTCAAGATTATTCCTATGCAGTCAGATCAGCTGCAGTCATAATAGACTACTCCATTACAGTAGTAGCTATCAAGGCTAGTTAAGAAATAGCACGCAGTGAGACCCTGTTCTGGGTCTCCCTTTAGCCTAGAGAAGAAATGCAAAGCTATAGTTGTAAGCGTCGTAACAGCCCCAGTCTTGACCCATGCTTAATGTGCACCCCTGTGATGGCTGTGTCTTTTCTAATGGTAAAAATGGCATTCGATGGTAATTTTGTAGAATCAGCTATCTAAAGCCCAGGCGTTGGGGACCAGGTAATGCCAGAGGTGTGTGTGGGCTTTTTGTTTGTTTTCTTTTTCTCTGCTCTATGGCATGAGAAGCAGAAAATTAGCATGGGGCCAAGTGGCAAAGGATCCTGATGATGGCAAGGGTGTGTTATACATTTAGAAAGGAAAACTGGGTTCAGAATTGGTAGAGAGAAATGGAGATAGAAAGTCATTCTATGACTGATACAAATATTAGAAAAAAGTCAAGTGAGACAAATGAAAAGGGGGAAAATTAAAAAAAGAAAAGAGAAATGGAGAATGAACAAGACACAGGAGAATAAAGTGGGGTAAAGAGATCTGGGTAATAGTAGAATGGATGCAGAGATTTTGCAAAGGGGAAATTCTCTTACTCCCTACAAGCTATATGGAAAGAAAAAAGGGGAAGAGAAGCACACACACAGAGACAGACTCGTGGAAGAAAAAAAGGGGTGAAATAGCAGAATGAAAGTGTGGAGGGAAATATGCAGAAGGAGAAAACAACAAAAAGCAAAGAATTAAAACTTTAAAAAGGAAAATAAAAGCAGTACAATCGAATGAAAATAATGAAAGAAAGCTTTCCACTGTTTTGGACGTGTGGCTGTTTCGCCAGCCTGGGGTTAGGGGTCAGGACGTGGCTCTGCCCCTGTCCGCCCCAGAACGGTTCTGGCCTGGAGATCTGCGCACGGTGGGCACACGCAGCGCTGTGGGCTTCCAGGCCTGTGTCCTCCAGCTGGACTTGGCCTCTAGCAAGGGCCCGGTCTGTTTACCAGCCCGCTTCTCCCGCTGGGACTTCTCCAGGCTGCGGTCCACCAGCAGGCCGTCTCCCTGTCCCTCCTTCACCCACTCTGGGAAATGGGTGCAGTGAAGCAGCCACGGAGCTGTGCCTGGATGCGGTTCCAGCACCGGGCCCTGCGGTGACTGTGGCTGCAGGCACTTGTCCTGGCTCACTCAGGAGGTGCTGACTGCAAACGCTGCCCTGGACACAGTGTCTCATGGATTCCTTGCTGGGTCTGGCTGCCACTGAGCCTCTCTCTTCTGATGCAGTCCTCTGTGAGCAAAAAGTTGTTAGTCTCGCTCTGCCTCCCCGTGGGCCTCTGGGGCTGCGCTGAGTGGGCTCCCCTGCGAGGTGTGATCTGTTTCTTCTGTGTCATTTGAGTTCATTTTTCTCTCTCTGTCACCTTGCTCGTGCTTCGATTTCACTCTGGGCTATCGATTTTCAGACTCTGGACACTTTGTCCTGGAGAAGCTGAGATGCTAACACTCACCACGCCATTTCGGGACCCTCCCTATTTTCTTTTTGAAAATATCACTACCGTCATATCCTGATTTAGCTCGTTTTTGAGTTTGTGAATCATCTGTTGTCCCAAAAGTCAGAGCTGTATGAAAATACATGCTTAGGGGCTTGGGGATTTAGCTTAGCAGCATAAAGGCCTGCCTTGCAAGCAGGCGGTCGTGAGTTCGATTCCTGGTACCGATAAAAAAATAAAAGAAAATACATACTTAGAGCTGGGGATGGGCATAGTTCAGTGGTACAATGCTTGCATAGCATGTTTGGGGCTCACTGCAAACATATATGTACATACATATATACATACATACTCTAAGCAATATTACTTCTTCCTCACACCTTGTATCAATTTTCCATTCTCATTTTATCTCCTATAATCCCCTCAGATTTTAAAATAATATTCCTGCATTTTTATGCACAAATGAGCAAGTACGCATGTATTTCCTTATAGCTCCCTACTTCTTACGTGGTATAGCATACTTGAAGGTTGAGACTTTTTCCACTTAGCCTTTTTCTCTTAAGAGTATATCCAGGAAACTGTTGCAAATTGGTTCATAGAGATTGTCCTCATCCATTTTTGACAGTTGGGTAGTATTCCATTGTGTAGACATACCATGACTTGCTCAACCACTCTCCTATTTATAAGGATTTAATTGTTGCCAGTATTTCACAATTGTTGTACAAGTAGTGGTACAACAGACTCTTGGAGATACCTTCCTAGAAATGAGATTGCTGGCTCAAATGGTGAGAGCATGTATAATTTTATAAAGTATTGCCAAATTCCCCTCTGGAAGGGCTCTACCAGTGTAAATGACTACAGCTGTGAGTGTAACTGTCTTCACAGTGTCATCATCAAAATATGTTGTCATGCTTTTAAACATTTTGGAAGTTTGATAGATGACTATGATATTTTTATGCTTTAATTTGTGCTTCTCTATTATTTAGGAAATTTGAACATTTTTCTCATGTGTTTGAACACTGTTTTTATGTCTTTCTTTTTAAAAAAAAATCTAGGCCATTGCATTAGTTACTTTTCTTGTTGCTGAGACAAAATACTCGACGCCCAAAGTTAAGGCTTATTTGGCTCATGACTGTAGAGGTTTCAGTGCATAGTCAGTGGGCTCGAAGCGGGATGCCAGGGGAGGCAGCCATCACAGAGAGAAGCCGTCATGGCAGGGAAAAGGTACCAAAGCAAGCAAAAGACCTTACGCAGCCTTTTTTCTACCCTTTTTATACCTTCTTGAGGCTACTGGGATTGGGGGGCTGCCAAACCAATCAGTGCACTGATTCAGGAATCACCCACCCTTCATCGCAGCGACCCTCACTGAGGCCTGCTGCCAAACAGGCTGCCAGTGCAGGAAGAACTCAGTCTCGGCGTCTGACTGAGTTGGAGGAACACAGGAAAATGCCAAAACAAAAGAACCATATGCAACCTGGAACTTCCAGCCCATCCACATCTAGTACAAGGGACATAGACATAGATTAAATTAGAAATCACACACCTGAAAGTTCTGAAATGATAGCAATGGAAATAAAGAAACAGCTCTAAGAAGCTGTAAAGCAAACCAGATCAGAAATACTCTCTCAGGTAAATACAGAAATCATAAACATAATGGAAGAACTGGTGAGCATATCCAAAGAAAATATAGATAAAAAAAATAGAGAAGCATAGAAAATGATAGAAATCTTGAAGGAACAATATGGGAAACAATTAGAATACATGAAACATTCAAGGAGATATCCAAGATATTAAAAATCCCACTGAAAGCTGACAAAACTGCATAAGTGAAATTGAAGACACTCTCAGATCTTGAAAACAGAATTGGGGATAGTGATCGTGAAAGGAAAGATCTCTTAAAAATAACAAGGAATCAGGAAAATAATTCAACAACTGCAAGATGATGGAAAGAGAAACAGTATAAGGCTAAGTGTCAATGAACAAGAAGAAGACAACACAAATGACATAAAAAGATTATTTGCAGAAATAATAGCAGAAAAATTTCCCAAACATGGGAAAAGAATCAGACATACAGATAATAGAGGCCCATAAAACTTCAATTAACCATAAACCATAATAAATCTATACCTTACATATAATAATCAAGATCCCAGAAATTCAGCATAACAACAGAGTATTAAAAGCTGCTAGAGAAAAGAAATAGATCGCCAAACAGGAAAGCCTATCCGAATCATGGAAAACTTCTCAACACAAACCTTCAAGTCAAGGGGAGCATGGAAGACTGAACAAAAACAACTTCCAATCTAGACTGATGTAACCTGTAAAACTATCTTTCAGAATCAATAGAGAAATAAGATACTTCCATGACAAAGAATAGCTGAAGGACTTCATGACCACCTAACTAACCCTACAAAGATTACTGAAAGACGTTCTAGAAAGAGATAAAAATGACCATAATTCCAAGAACAACAACAGAAAGAAACCAACAAGCAGGACATGTGATTAAATAGAAGGTAAAAGTAGGGAAATAAAAGCAGAGTGATAATAAGACAAACATAATCCAATACATTTCAATTATAACCATTAATGTAAATGGCCAATTCACCAGTTAAAAGAAACAAATAGGCAGAGGGGCTCAAGAAACAAAATCCAAAAATCCAAAAATGTGCTTTATACAAGAAACACATTTATCTTGAAAGGAAATTCGTAGACTGAAATTCAAAGGATGAAAAACAATACTCCATGCAACAGGAACCCAGAAAAAATTAGGGGTAGCTATTCTGTATTCTCTATGCAGACAATGTGAAATTCAAACTAAGAATGATCAAAAGAGATAAAGAAGATCACTACATACCTGTTAGAGGAAAACTTTAAGAGAAATAATAATCATAAATATATATGCATCAAATATGGGAACACCCAACTATGTAAGACTAATCTTAATACACATAAAAAATCAGATAAGCAATAATACAGTTGTAACAGGGGACCTTAACACCCTATTGTCACAAAGAGATATATCAGCGAGACAAAAAAACAGTAAAGAAACAACAGAACTAAATCAAACTTATAAACAGATGGGCTTAGTAGACATGTACAGAGTGTTCCACCCAACAGCATCAGAATAAACATTCTTCTCAGCTTACAAGGGACGTTCTCTAACATAGACCATTTACTAACTCATAGAACATGCTTAGTTAAATGCACAGGAATTGAAATTATTCCATGCATATTATCTGGTCATAAATTGCACAGAATTTGGAAATTAACGACAAAAGATACTACAAAAGCTCCACAAACACATGGAAATTAAATAGTACCCTACTGAACAACCAACAGGACACAGATGAAATTAAAGAAGAAATTAAACAATATATAAAAATCAAAAATGCAAATACAACTTACTGGAACCTGTGGAACACAATGAAAGCATTCCTCAGAAGGAAATGTATAGTGGTGAATTCTCATATCAGGAAAACAGAATAAGCACAAGTAAACAACCTAATGCCATACCTCAAACTTTCAGAAAACGAAGAACAAGTCAAACTCAAAGCCCAAAGAAGAGAAATTTATAAAAATCAGAGCAGAAATTAACTCACTTGAGACTAAGAAAACAATACAAAGAATTAATAAATTGAAAAGTTGGTTCTTTGAAAGAATAAATAAAATTGATAAATCCCTAGTCAACCTTTTCAAAAGGAGGAAAGAAAAAAGCTCAACTCCATGCAGTAAGGAATGGAAAGGGTGAAATCACTACAGATCTTGTGGAAATACAAATCATTAGTGCCTACTTTGAAAACCTTTACTTTCATAGGATCAAAAACACAAAACAAATGGACAGATTCTTAAAACCATTTGAATTACAAAGCTGGATCAAAAAGATATAAAACTTTTGAATAACCCAAGATCAGTAAGTGAAATTGAAAACTTAATTAAAAACTTACCACCACTAATAACAAAAAGCCCAGGTCCTAATGGATTCACAGGTCAATTCTAAAAGAAATTCAGAGATGATTTATTACCAATACTCTTCAAACTCTTCAATGAAATTGAAAGGAAACAATTCTCTCTAACTCATTCTGGGAGGCAAATACTATCCTAATACCAAAACCAGAGGAAAAACTCAACCAAAAAAGAAAATTATAGGCCAATCTCCCTAATGAACATAGATGCAAAAATCCTCAATAAGATACTAGCAAACAGAATGCAGCAAATCATCAAGAGGATTATACATCACAACCAAGTGGGATTCATCCGAGGAATGCAGAGAAGGTTCAACGTACACAAATCAATAAATATAATAGACCATATTAACAGAGAAAAAGACAAAAATCACATGATCATATCAATAAATGCAATCACGTGATCATATCAACAAATGCAGAAAAAGCTTTTTTTTTTTTTTGTATTGGTACCAGGGATCGAATTCATGACTGCCTGCTTGCAAGGCAGGCACTTATGCCGCTGAGCTAAATCCCCAGCTCCTAGAAAAAGCTATTGCTACAGTCTAACACACATTCATGGAAAAACCCTAGGTAAAATTAGAATACATGGTCTGTACCTCAGTTTGATAAAAGCCATTTATGACAACAGCCAATGTCATACTAAATGGTCAAAAATTGAAGGTTTTACTCTAAAATCAGGAACAAGACAATGTTATGCACCATCGCCACTCCTATTCAATATAGTTCTGTAAATATTAACCATAGCAAGTAGACAAGAGAGAGAAATAAAAGCAACAAAGTTAGGAAAGGAAGAAGCTAAATAGCATTATTTACAGATGACGTGATACTCTACATAGAAGGTCCCCCAAAAGCTCTACCAACAGACTTCTAGACCCCGTAAGCAAATTCAGCAGTATACCTGGGTACAAAGTCAATAACGTTCCTGTTCACAAACAGCAAAACTCACTGAGAGAGAACTTAGGGAAACCACACTCTTCACAATAGCATACCAAAAAAATGAAATACTTAGGAATCAATCTAACAAAGAAAGTAAAAAATGTTATACATTGAAAGTTACAGTATTATGAAAAGAAATTGAAGAGGAATTCAGAAAATGGAAATATATCCCTTGCTCATGAATAGGAAAAATCAATGTAGTGAAATGGCCATACTTGCAAAATTGTTATACATATTTAGTGCAATCTCCATCCAAATACCATTAGCATTACTCACAGATCCAGAGAAAACATTCCTAAAATTCATATGGAACAGTAAGATACCTAGAATAGCAAAGGCAGTCATTGGCAACAAAGACAAGGCTGGAGGCATCACAATGCCTAACCTGAAATTATACTACAAAGCTACTGTAATAAAATCACCATGGTACTGGAAAAAACAGACCTGAGGACAGATGGAACAGAAGATACAGACATAGCTAACTACAAACACACTCAGCCAGTTTATCTTTGACAAAGGGGCCAAACACGTTCACTGGAAGAAAGAGAGCATCTTTAATCAGTGGTGTTGGAAAAACTGGCTTTCTACATGCCGAAGACTTAAACTAGATGCATGCCTGCCAGCGTGCACTAAACTACAGTCCAAATAGATCAAAGACCTAACCAATAAGACAGAAACACTAAACCTACTGGAAGACAAAGTAGGTAGAAATCTTGAGGACATAGGTGTAGGCAGAGAGTTCATGAACAAAAACCAAACTGCATGGGAAGTACTTCAAAAAAATCAACAACTGGGATCTCATCTTCTTAAAAAGATTTTGCACATCAAAAGAAATCACCAACAGAGTGAAAATAAAACATTCAGATTGGGAAAAAAAACCTTTGCTAACTGTCCCTCAGACAAAGGACTTTTATCTAGAACATACAAAGAATTGAAAAAAATCAGACTCCCCAGATTTGAAGAACCAATCCAAAAATGGGCACCTGAGATGAATACAAAATTCTCAGATGAAGAACTACAAATGGCAAATAAATATATAAAAAAAAGTATAACATCATTGGTCATTCAAAAAAATACAAATTAAAACTACACTGAGATGTCATCTCACTCCAGAAAGACTGATTAATGTCAAGAAATAACCAATAGCAAATGCTGGAGAAGCTGTGAGGAAATAGAACCCCTTCTCCATTGTTAGTGGGAGTGTAGACTTGTGCAACCAATATGGAAATCAGTATGGAGATTCCTCAAAAACTAGGATTAGAGGATGCATTATATCCAGTTATTCCTCTTCAAGGTATTTTTCCTGAAGAATTGAAAACATCATAGCACAGCAATATATGTGCACCCATGTTTATAGCAGCACAGTTTATATTAGCTAAATTTTGGAAACAACCCAAATTCCCATCAACTGCCGAATGGATTTTTAAAATGTGGTGTTTTTTGTATAATGGAATACTACTCATCCATCAAGAATGATAAACTCAAGGCTTTTATAGGTAAATAGATGCAACTAGAAACTATACTCAAAAGTGAAATAAATCAGACTTGCATGTATAAACACAGTATTGTCTTGCTAGTGTAAAAAATTGAAAGAGTAAATAAGATCCAAAAGTTACAATAGATACAGTAAAAGGGAAAGAAATTTCTTAAAGGGAAATTACATTGTTTGATCAGTTTTGCATGCCTGTATCTGTGAGGCTAAGCAATTGCTTTGAGGATAACAATATGCAGTATAACATCCATTGTTAAATTCCTATCATCTTATTTTAAAATCCTATATTGCCGTTTGTTTATTGTTGTCATTTTGCTTTTGTTGTTGTTTTTAATTGTTTACTTCTTGATTTTTCTGTTTCTTTCTCTTTAAAACAGTAAAAAAGCCAGGAACATAGATCACAGTTTTTTGAAATATGTCCATGTAATATAAATTCTTTCTAGAATACCTCATTTTCTGATGATGCACCGTTACTGTATGTACATTTAATAAAGTAAACAAAATAACATCATAACAAATATATTTATATTTAAGAAACACAATACATGAACTGATGAAATGTACTTATCTTAAAGAAAAACTCAGTCTGTTGAGATTAACCTGGAAGGGTTAGTTTTCCACACATAGCTGAACAACCCGTGTGACATGAATGTCAATATCAGATCCTACTTCCGTGCATACTTAGGATTCCAGGTTCAAAGGAATTATGGAGCTAGACCCAAAATGCCTCAGGAATAACAAAGTCCTTCACTCTCTTTTTGATCTGTGTTTCTCCTCTGAGGTATCACAGTGTTAGATTAGGGTGACATATGTTATGGTTGATACAATTTGCAAAGTTTAGAAGTTTAGCAGCCAGACTCAGCTGGGAGCCAGGATTCTTTGTAAATATCCTCATCTCCTGCAAGGGGAGGTCAAGGAGGTTTTGTAAGTGCTGCATCAGCCTTGGATGCAGAGGTGGGGGGTCCGAGGGGGGGTGTCTGTACAATATAAGCAAGGGAAAGAGGCTTGCTCCCTCTTTGCTCTGGCTGCTGCCTTGAAGTGTTGCCCCAGGGCCATGCCACCCCTGCCCTGGAGCCTGCTGATGATGGACTGAAACCTCCACAAACAGTGAGCTAAATAAACCTTTCCTTCCTTCATTTTGGGTGTCAGATATTTTATCCCAGTGAGAGAAAAGTAACCGAGCAGCACACAAAAGCATATGTTTTACCTCCTAACTCTGATAACTGTTCCAGTGAAGATGCACAAGGGTAACTGTCTTTTAACATATCAGGCAGTTTAGAAGTCTTCTATAAGATGTTAAGAATGTTTCAGTGGTATTAGAAACTTTAGCTCTTGACATGCAGAATTTGTTCCATCAAGTTGCATCTTTTTTTATGTTTTGTGAACATGGCATAATAGAAATGTTATATTTAATTAATCAACTTGATCTATTTTCTGTGTCAGGGTTTTTAAATTGTCATTAGATATTTTGTTTTATGATCTTTCTATTTTTCACAGTCTTCAAATGCCACATTTCTATTATGTTAAATTCTCCATTTCTGGTTTTCCTTGCTTTAGATTAACATCTGTATCCCCAATGTTGATTTCCTAAATTTGTTCCTTGGTTCTCTAAGCATCTTCAATAATTTATCCACAGTTATTTTTTTTTCTTGTTTCTTTATTGTTATAATATCCACAATTTTCTGTTGCATCTCATTAGTAAGCTGAGCTCCTGCCAGAAAGGCATTCTCATAAATTGAGATAATATTTTCCTTAGAACTTGTGATTGATTCAATGTGTATAAGACATATCCAATATTTAACAAGTTTTTTAGCATCTGGGATATTTTTAATCAGGTATTCAGTGTGGTCATTATTTCTTCTTTGGGGCATCCCTTGGTAATCAGGTTCAGGCATTCAGCAATTATCTTGTTTACTCTGCCAGTAAATAATCTTTGTTCTTCCTCTTCTGCCATGGTGGTCCAGAAGGACCCAGCTGGGTTTCCATCTTGTCTCTCTTCCGTGGGCTGGCTAGTGACTGAGTTAGCAGGTCTTTTCAGCACGCTTCCTCTGACAGCTCTCCACTCATTCAGACGAGTTCATTTTTGTTTTAAGTCTCAGAAGTTTTGCCCCTTCTAAGATCTGATCTTCAGCTATCATCATTCTGGAAATCTGATTTGCCTATTTGTATTGCTAAAGTGATTTTTGTCTTATCAGATGTTCCTTGAATTTTTGTCTTCTTTGCTCTTTGAAAGAAGACTAGCTCTCTGACTTGCGGGCTGTTGCAGATCCTGGGGGAATAGCCAGGGACCCTTGGAGGGCCTTGGACCCCTCAGGCCACCAGGAGCCCACTTCGTGTGCGCTGCCTCTGGCTGTCCCAGTTTTTTTCTTTTGCTTTCCTTGGACATGTGTGAGCCTCTCAATTTTCCTTGGTTTCTTTTCTCTGACAAGCTGCAATCAGAAATGGAGAAAGGCCACCTTTGTACATCTTTGGTGTGTGTTATTGGTCTTGTGTCCTAAGGTTTTTCCAAAGTTCTTCATCAATTAGCGGTATTAGCCCTTTATTTGCAATTCATGGTGTGAATATTTTCTCCTACTATGTCAGTTCCCTTTTACTAGTACTTATCTGGTAAGCCCCAGTTGAACTGCGCAGTGAAGCATCACTGACAGTAACTTAGAGGTTTCTTTTCCCCTCTTAAGTTCCACAGTACTTAACATTTACCTTTCAGAGTATGTGGTATCTTATGGGGCAAATCATGCTTTAGCTATTTCTTGCTGCTAGACACAAAACTCTTTGAGGACAAGATCAGTATTTGATTTTTCTTTCTAACTCTACAGTACCTGGTAGATGGTGAGACACTTCTCAGATACTAAGTGAACTTGTCAAATACTAAGTGAACAAGGAGTTAAAAATATGGCTTATTATACTTAGCAGAAGTAATAGCTTGTTCTTCAACTAAAGAAGTGTGTACACACATGTGTGTATACTGCACTTACATAGAGTAGGGCAGTAAGAAGTGGTGTCCAGCAGAAGCTGGTACCACATTCCTATTTCAAAATATCTCACTTATTTAAAGCAGGCAAGAAGTATGGTAGTGACGCTTAGCCTGTGGGGTCATGTGTCCAGAAAAATTTGGTTTTAAAATTCTCATACCAATTTACCTTTGCTATGAAGATTCTTATCTCTATACTAATGCTTTTAAAAACATTTACCTAGTGTTTGTAATTCTGGTCTGTTTATTAGTTTGCTAAGATAAATATAACAAAAGTCTATGGATTGGGTGACTTGAGCACTAGAAATTTTTGATCTTGTCTATATGGACTAGAAGTCCAAACTTAAGGTTTTGATAGATTTGGGTCCTTCTGAGGGACTCTAGGAGAGAATCTTCCTCTGTTCTGGGCTTGTAGGCTGTCTTCATGTTTGCCTGGCACTCTCCTGTCTGTTGTTATGTAGATTATTGGTATGTATGTGTCCCCAAAACTCCTATATTTTCAATAGACACAAGTCATATTGGATTAATGTCCATCCTCATGATGCCATTTTAACTTGATAACTTCTATGAAGACTGTTTCTAAATAAGTCATATTCTGATGGGCTGAGAGCTAGGGTTTAAATGTATGAACTGGGAGGGAAGGGGGGACCACAATCAACCTGTAGCAGTTTATACATCACATTAGAAATGCAGCCTGCAATTATTTGTTTTTTTCTTTACAGAATTGTAAGCAATAGGATTTTCAGTCAGTAGCACACTCTCCATGGGTCCCAGCATACCTGGGGAGTATGGATAGAATGTCATTGTGCATGGATTTGATACAGGGTCCATGCCAAGAAGAGAATCCATTAAATCTACAGCTGCTGTGAATTCTCATTGTTCTATTTATAATGTAGGTGCCGGAATCTCAGGAAGACCTTGGATGCATGCTGAGACCTGAGAGTGCGGGGGCAGTGTATGGCACAGCCACTGTGGAGGTGGACATGTCCGCGTCTATCACACTGCAAGTGCTGGTCGCCACCCCCGGGAACATTTCCTGTCTTTGGGTCTTTAAACACAGCTCGCTGGATTGCCAGCCACACTTTGATTTCCTGAACAGGTAAGAGAGGCGGGGATGCACAGTCACATGAATTTTGGGACCAATATTTCCATGCACCAAATACGGTTTGTTTGAAAGGCCTCTTCAAGTTTCTGTCTGTATCTATTGGAACTCTTGTCTCCAATGAAATAGTGAACTAAAATAGGGTTAGGACATGGGCACACGGCGTTAGGTAGTAGCGACTCCCGCAGGATTTAAATGCAAAAAGTGAGCCTTAGTGTAAACCATGGCGTTTGATGAATAATCATGTTTCAATATTGGTTCATCAGTTGTAAAAGATACACCACACCGGTGCAGGATATTAACAATACAGGAAACTTCGTGCAACCAGAAGCGCACAGGGAGGATATTCCCTTACTTTCTGATCTGTTTTTCTGTAAATCTAAACTGCTCTAAAAGTTAAATATATCATTAAGGAGGTTTATCTATAAAATGGTATGTAAATTATATACGCAGAGACAGAGTCTCCCAGAGGGAGAGGGAAGCAGACAGAGAAGGAGCTACAGTAAGAGCAGCCTCGAGGGCTGCGCATTGGAAAACAAATAATTAAAAGAATGCTTGAGATTTTTTTTTGTCTTGTTTTTAAATTGGCTATTATGTTAAATACAAAGAAGAAAGCTTCCGTTTCATTCCAGTTAAAGTAACAAAAACTCCTTTGTGAGAAACACTTGGCGAAAGAACATTTGGTTTTATCTATATGGTTCCATGGTACAATAAGAATTGCAACGTTATATACTCTGATCTGATTAGGGAGCATTGACCTCTCTCTCTCTTCTCTCTCTCTCTGTGCCTCTGTTTGTCTCTCTATCTCTCTCTGTCTCTGTCTCTCTGTCTCTGTCTCTATCTCTGTCTCTCTGTCTCTGTCTCTCTCCCTCTGTCTCTTTCCCTGGCTCTCTCTGTTTCTCTGTCTGTCTGTCTCACTCTCTCTGTCTCTCTCTGTCTCTGTCTCTATCTCTGTCTGTCTGTCTCTGTCTCTCTCCCTCTGTCTCTTTCCCTGGCTCTCTCTGTTTCTCTGTCTGTCTGTCTCACTCTCTCTGTCTCTCTCTCTCTATCTGTTTCTCTGTCTCTCTCTGTCTCTCTCTGTCTCTCTGTCTCTCTCTCTCTCTCTCACTTTCTCTCTCTCTGACTCAATTTGAGGCCAATGACCAAAGCTCTGTGTTAACTCTTTGTTGACTGCTGCCCTCTGCTGTCCTCCTCCTCTTGCTGATGCTACCTAGGGCCCGGGACACAGACCATTTAAATAGCTAGTTATCGATTCTAAGGCTGCTTTTCTCTTTAATTCTTGGGGATGTTCTGGTTACTCACAGCTGTCGGCAAAGCATTGCATTCCAAGAATAATGCAGTAAATTGTTTCCAAACGGCTTGAAAAAGAGTCCCATGCCCCTGACCAAAACGGTGGAGAACATTTCTCTGACCAACTTGTACCAGCTCTGTATTTGTATTTGTTTTTCGTGGTCAAACTCTTGTGCAAGTGTCGGGACGGTGGGTGTGATTCTGAAGTGTAGGTCTAAGTGTTAGAACATATTCATTTTCCTTTCCTCTTTTGAGACTATTACCCACTTCTGGTTTTTGGTTACTTTTACGTTGGAATTATTTTTCTATTAAGAACTTTGGCCCTGCAGTGACAGAGCACTTGCTTAGCATGCACGGGGCTGTGGGTTCCATCTCCAGTGCTGGGGAAAAGAAAGAAGAAAAAAGACACACAAAAAAAGAATTTCTGGTAATCTTATTACAGTTTTATGTCCCGAGCAGTTCTCAGCAGATTGAACTAACAAAAGTAGGAATCTTTTCACTTTGTAGAAGTTGCCTTCATTTCTCCAGGACAGACAACCCAGTTTGCTAGTGAAAGTCAGTGCTGTTCTGTTGGTTAGTTAGCTTAGTACCTGATCATTGTTAGCAGCTTTTTAACAGTAGAGAATCATATCTAGACTCTGGTTCTTCAGAGGCAGAAAAATCAAATGCCTGAGTTTTTAGGAGCTGAAGTGTAGCTCAGTGATGGCTGGAGCCTTTGGAAGCCCTGGGATCTATCCCCAGCATTGAAGGACAAATAAACAAAACCTGGCATGGTGGTCCACATCTGTATTCCCAGCACAAGGGAGGCCGAGGCAGGAGAATTGCTGTGAGTTCAAGGCCAGCCTGGGTTACATAGCAAGACTCTGTCTCAAAAACAAACAAACAAACAAACCAGCAATGTCACCAAATCCACATCACAATGATCACTCTCAAGAGAATGGCCCCAAGCAAATTCTTGATCAATTATTTGACAAGTTAAAAGCATTAACACTGAGACATCCTTTTCTTTCTATTTATGTGGTATGTCAGTGGTACATTGCTTCTCAAGAAAATACCTGGTGTCAGAGTGGCCTGAATTCTTCCATGTAGAGAGAGGGGCCAATATCAGAAGGAGGAACATTCTTTACCCCAGGGTGCATCACTTGGACAATCATCTGACTCTGCCAATGGGGACACAAAGCCTCTGGTCAGGTGACTGGGTTAAAGTGATCGCAGAACGTACTTTGTCCTTGAGAATTGCAGGCTGCTGCCCAGGCCCATACGCCACCAGGGCTGTGGTGTGGGGACAACGGACTTCTTTCTGAAGAGCAGAGGGAACAGGAACTGATGGTAGTGGGGTGGAGCTCATTCATTTTTCTAGGACGGGAGCCTCTCAAAACCAGGATCGGAGTTGGGCATGGGGAGGGGAGGTCCTCCTCCTGGAAGACTGACACAAGAGAATCGCAAGTTCGAGCCCAGCCGGGGCAACTTAGCACCTTAGTGACTCAGTTTCAAAATAATAAAAAGTAGGGCTGGGGATTTAGCTCAGTAGCAAAGCGCCTGCCTGGCAAGTACAAGTCCTGAATTCAATCCCCAGGACCAAAAAAAAAAAAAAAAAAAAAAAAAAAAAAAAAAAAAAAAGAAAGAAAGAAAGAAAAGAAAAGAAATTTAAACTAAAGGGACAGGGGATATAGCTCTGTGCAAAGGCCCTGGATTCAATTCCCAGTACCACCAAAAACAAAACAACAAAAATCAAAAATCAAAGTCGAATTAGCAATGCTCAGGCTGTATAGGATCCCCAGCAAAAGCTATACTCTCCGCATGGCAGCCAACGAGCCACAGCCGTCAGGAGCCACCAGCTCACCTTCTGACTCAGTGTGAAATTTTGTTTTTAGTTTCACACATTTTCCAAAGTAACCAGTTCTCTTTCCTGTTTTGCAGAGGAGTTGTATCCATGGTCATTTTGAAAATGACAGAGACCCAAGCTGGAGAATACCTGCTTTTTATCCAGAGTGAAGTTACCAATTACACAATATTGTTTACAGTGAGTATAAGAAGTAAGTCCACCTTGCTGTGAGGTATTCCCACTGTGCCGAAGAACAGACTTCGACCCATTCCGCATCGGTCCTGGGGTTTAGACATAGCCTTCAGGCTTCTCTCAATTTGTAGCTAGGTTGATTGAATTCAGTTCTGCTGAATTGTTGTATACTGTTGTGTACTGAGAATCTTTGATGCATGCTGTGAATTCTCAGACTGTGAATGTTCCTTAAAAACCTAAAACATATTGCATTCAGGGGCCCCATTTTTTTCAAAGCAGGTGAGTGACAGGGAAAATTTGAGAAGCATTTTGATTTTGGAATCAGAAGTTCTGGGCTCTGGTCACGATGCCACTACCTGTGGGAAATCACTGAGTATATCTGAGCTTCGATTTCCTTGCCTATGATGAGAAAATAAAAACATAGCTTTCTGGGGTTGGAAGGTCTCAGCATGATCCAGGAGTTTCTGATGTGATGAAAATGTTCCTTATCTGCTCTGTCCATAGCCCCTGGCTACTTGAACACTTGCAGTGTGGCTAGTATAACTAAGAAGCCAAAGTTTTAGTTTTATTAACTTTTCAGTAGTGTCTGTATTTAAATAGCCATGCACAGCTAATTGCTTCTGTATACTGGGCAGCGCAGGTGCATGGAAATGCCAGGCCATATGCAAACCGTAAGGAACAAGACAAATCCTTTAAGAAACTTTTTAAGCCTTTTTTCTTTTGAGCCTCATCTCACTATGCAGTTCAAGCTAACCTTGAACTTCCTGGTAGCTCAGACTAACTTCAAACTCACAGCAGTCCTCCTGCCTCAGCCTCCTGAATGCTGGGGTTACAGGCATGTACTACCATGCCTAGCTTAAACTAGACATTCAAAAAAATTTTAGAGAGTAGAATTGGGACCAAAAGTTAAAAATTGCAGGGAGAAAAAGTGAAGCCACCATCCAGGCAGGGTTGTGCATTCCTATAATCCCAGCTGATTAGAGGCTGAGGAAAAAGGATCACAAATTCAAGTCTAGCCTGGGAAACTTAGTCAATTCTGTTTTAAATTTAAAAAAAAAAATTTTTTTTAAAGGTCTGGTGATGTAACTCAGTGTTCCCTGGGTTCAAATCCCAGCACTACAAAAAAAAAAAAAAAAAAAAAGAAGAAGAAGAAATAGATATCAACAAAGATTTAATAGCCTTAGTAGTTTTATTATTTAAAGAGCTTTTAGAAATCTGAAGAAGCAACAACCATTTAGAAGAAAACAAGAGACATTACAGTAGCCACTGTAGATCTCCTATTGTCTTGTTTTGAAATCTATGTCACATTGTTTTCTTCTGATCTGCTTTGTTCTGTTTTGTTATATTTATTTTTACCCCTTTTTTAAAAAATTAAATTAAATTTAAAAATCTGTAAGAAGCAAAACAAGTTTTCAAAAATCAGTAAAAAGTGAAACAGATATGAGTCATCATTTTATTTCTAGAATATAAAACATTAACAGTCTATAATGTGTTAAAGATAAACTTAGGTACATTAGAAATGTAAGCATTTATTTGAGCAATGACGCATGTGCCCTACTCCACCAGGTGTGGCATGATTGGACTCCATCAAGGGGCTTTGGGAGAAAGACTCTTCCAAAGATGACATCTGACAGTTAAAAGTGGAAAGCTTATAGTTGGGTCAGTCAGTAAGGTTTTTTTGTTTTGTTTTGAATTTTTCGAAACAAGACCTGACTGTGTGGCTTAAGCTGCCCTTGAACTCACTACATAGCCGAGGCTGGCACAGCTCTCAGCAGCCCTTCAAGTTAGGGTTAGGGTTAGGGTTAGGGCAAGCACCACCACACCCAGCCCCAGTCCATTATTTTAACACATAGTAAATTAATAATTGAGAAATACAGTTAAGACCACAATCAGATGCTATTTTTTACCCACTAGAAAAATTAGTGGGTTGAGAATTAGGTAGTCTTGGTAAAGTATATAGAGCACAGGAAATCTCACAGTGGGGTGTGCAAGTGTCTGTTAATTGGTTCACTTTGTCTTGAGCAAGCTGAAAGTGTTCACACCATGTTGACCAACAGTCCCGCTCCTCGGTATTTTATTAAAGGAGCTGTTGCACACATGCCTCATAGGAACATCTGGGACATTTATAGCTCCATGATTGACAATAGGAAAGACAAGAAAGAACTCAAATGTCCACTGTGAGGAAACAAATGAATAAACTGTGATATATTTACAGTGGAATTCCATGTAGCAAACCTTAAAAACATAAGGGAGGATGCAAAAATGAAGTTGTGGAAGCTACATATTGCCTGATATCCCATCTGAAGCCGGGGAGGAAAGGAAATCAATATATTGTTCGGGGAGGCTTCAGGATAAAAGTTAACAAGGGTTGAAAAGTGGAGAGAAGGGGCTGGGATTTAGCTCAGTGGCATAGGTGCCTGCTGGCAAGCATGAAGTTGTGAGTTTGATCCCCAGTACCCCCCTCCAAAAGAAAGAATCTATTTAAAAAAAAAAGAAAAGAAAACTGGAGAGAAGCACAAAAGCAGACTAAGAGATACTTATTTGTATTCCAGTTATTAAATTGGGTAGTGGATACGTGGGTATTGTTATTTCTTTTATGTTTCAAAATTGATGTATTTCTAAGAAAAAAAAATCTATGTGTTCCTCCATCTACATAGTTGCATATATTTATGTATTATATATAGCAAAAAATACTTAGTATTTTTAAATACAATTTATTGTAAGGAGAAAGATGAGATAGAATTAAGTACAGGGAAAAAAATTTTTTTAAGAAGGGAATAATTTACCATGAGATGGAATGACTTCCAGTCCTAGAAAAATCCAGGCAAGACTAGAAAGTCGATATGTTAAGCATCTCTGGGAGTGTGTGTATGTCTGTGTGTCTGTGTATGCGAATGGGAAGTGTGTATCTGTGTATGAGTGTGTGTGTGTGTGTGCCTATATTTGTGTCAGTGTGTGTATTGGTTCATGGCAGGGCAGCTCAACTAACCCTCTAGATTCTGCTCCATTTCTAACTTCATCCTCTCCTATTTCTGCATCATGATATGTTTCTACCTAGTTGTTGGTGCAATTATGGAAAGAAAATTGAGTTTAAACTCTCTATTAATTAAAGCAATTTTAAGCAGTAGGCCACTGTGAGTTTCCTTTTCTCATCCATCCAGCGTTTATATTTTTTTTTTGTCTTTTTCATTTTTATCGGTACCAGGGATCGAACTCATGACTGCCTGCTTGCAAGGCAGGCGCTTATGCCACTGAGCTAAATCCCCAGCCCCGAGCGTTTGTATTTTCATGTGGCTTCACTCTGCTTACTCTAGTTCTCTGTGGGTTTGTGAAACGGCCAAATAAATTGGCCAAGGAGAGAAATGGTGAAGCTGATACGGTAGCGAGGGTTGAATTTATGTATTGCCTGGGAGGGCAGAGCTGAAGACACAGCTGTGGTATAAAGTATTCACCTTTTAAAAATGATAAGAATTCTTTCTTGAGGGAACTGCTCAAGACAATTACTTTTAACATTTAAGTGCTAATCATTTATGATGCTTTAGATACACTGCTCTACACATTAAGAAGACCTTACTTCAGAAAGCTGGAGAATGAGGATGCCCTGGTCTGTGTATCCGAGGGTGTTCCAGAACCTACTGTCGAGTGGGTACTCTGTGATCTGCAGGGTGAAAGGTACAGCCTACATTTATTATTTTGCTATTATTATTTTGTTTGTGTCTAATGCAGCTGACATCATGTTGTATTTAAATTTTAATTTATTTCATTTCAACAGAAAATGTTGGCTCCTAGATGTAAAGAATGACTAGAGTGGGTCTTACAGGGAGGAAGGTAAGGGTTTTTCTTTTAAGTGATGAGGCCTTGAGATCAACTACAAGATCCTCCCTGGGTGTTACTCTATACAAATTAAAGTCCTTTCAAATTACCAGAATGTTGGTTCCCTGAACATTTTGGTTGGAGGCAGAAAGGAAAACACTGATTTTAAAGTATCATTCCCTTATGAGGAAGAAACTCTCTGTGACTAAATGTTTAATTTGTGGTCATTCTGTTTATTCTGGGCAAGCAGCTTAATATACTTGTGTAAGGGGATACGCTCTAGAACCAAGTAACATGGCTTTAAATCCTACTGCTTACCAGCAGTGTAATCTTGGCCATGTTAAACTCTATGCCTTGTCAGAAGAATGGGGGTACATGACTAGTGGGAGCTTGGCCAGGCCCCCAATCTTCCCAGTGATACGGTTTGGGGGAGTCCAGGAAAGTTAGAGCTCTCTTGGAGGTAAGACAAAGACTTCCCTGGATAGCCCATATTTATTGGATCTTAAGCAATGTAAAAGGGGTGTGGGAAGTGGAGGGTTCGTCTGAGGCCTCAGGCGAAAGCCTGTGAACGTGAGCCAGGCCTCGAGAAGTAGGGCAAAGACATTTCTTAGGCAGTGAATCTTGCTAATCAGGAGAACTGTCTTACCCCAAGGCCGACTGTTTATTGCCCTGGAATCCTTGGAGTGCCGTTCAGCTCCTGGCAGCTGAGGTGCTGTCTTGTCTTAGGGTCTGTGAGTTTGAACTTTTACAGTGAGAATACACAGTGAGAATACAGTGAGAATGCACAGAGGTCGGCAGCTTCCCCCTTGCACAGCCCGGTCCCCAGCAGGGGAGAGTGCTTACCTTAGAGGACTGTTACGACACACGGATGCACAGGTTATAGGGCAAGCACAGGCTGGCCTGGCAGGTCGTGTGTTCTGAGTAAGTGCTTAGTTTTGTGTTCATTAGGTGGCACAGCTGAGTTGTTGCTAAGTGAAGAATTCATGCAGTTTGAACAAGTTAAAATCTAAGCCACTTTTGTTAAAAAATGAGACAAAATATGAGAAAAAGTGGGAAAAAGCCCAGATTATATGACTACGGTTTGTGTGTGTGTGTGTGAGGCGGGGTCTTACGATAAATTTCAGGCTGGCCTTGAACTCACTACGTAGCCCAGGCTGGCCTTGAACTAACAATGCTCCTCCTGCCTCAGCGTCCCGTGTGCTGGGATTACAGGCATGTGCTATCACATCCGGCATATGATTACAATTTTAAACTTTAGAAGAAGGAGATAAAAAGTTTACTTGAGCTATCCATAAATTATATTGTGTGTATAGAGAAAAAAAGTAAAAATTGGAAAGACACATCCATATAGTAACAGTTATCTCAGGGTGATAAAAATTTGAATAACTTAGAATTTTTTTCTTTGGGTTTTTCTGTATTTTCCAACAGTTCTAAACGAACTCAGTTATACAGCCTTGTAATAAGGAACAACTGAAGGAAGGAGACATAAATGGGGAAAAGAATACACTTGATTCAAAGGATAGAGAAGAGTGACCCAGCGCCCTTGTGCTTTGGGTAGAGTCACCAGTAGGAAGCTCTTCTTAGGGACCAAATCCGTTCTTAGCTGAGATGGGAGAGAGAGCTGCTGGGCTGAACACTGAGGGGCTCCCAGCCGGCCGCCCTCGGGAGGGACATCCATGCTCTCTTCTTCTGTTTGCTTTGGGAATCCTGGTGCCTCCAACAATCAGCTTCTCTCCCCCTTCCTGATGGTCTGTGATCCAAGGATGCAAATGCTGGCCTTGCCCAACTGCGCTAAAACCCATCACAACTTTGCTTCTCACTGTCTCTGTTTTTCTTATTGGGTCTTCCTTCTTTTCCCTGTCTTTAAACAATAACCAAAAGAGAACTCCCCAGCAAAAGACAGTTAAATGTTTTATTTTATTCCCACAGGTAAGTTAAAATAATAAGTAAAATTGAGATGAAATAAAAATCGGCTCTCAAAGCTGTCACTGTGTTCACCTCCTGAACATTTGTTTGTTGTGTTGTGTTCTGTTCAGATTTGGTTCTGTTTTGTTTTGGGGATCCACCCTGGAGCCTTGGGAAGGCCAGTGCTCTGCCTCTGAGCTTCACCACCAACCATAGCAGTAATTTGAAAATGTGGTTAGTCAGAAGGCATTTGTTTGTTTTCCAATTACAGCTGTAAAGAAGAAAATCCAGCTGTTGTTAAAAAGGAGGAAAAGGTCCTTCATGAATTATTTGGAACAGATATAAGGTGCTGTGCAAGAAATGAACTGGGCAGAGAATGCACCAAGCTGTTCACAATAGGTAACACTGAGCTGTCTGTACTTGTGTTGTCAGTGTCTTGACTGCTCCTTAGGAACCATTAGAGACTAGCAGCAGCTGCTTAGGGAGTCATTCAACTTAGGGAGTCTATCCTTTACACATGTCATTTCATTTCATTTCATTTTAGTGCTGGGACTGGAATTCAAGGTCTCGTGCATGCTAAGTATACACTCTAGCACTGAGCTACACCCAGCCCCCTTTATATCATTTTAAATGTAACAGTATGTGTTCTATGTGTGAAGATTTCTCATCAAAGTGTAGTCAGCCTCTAAAAGATTAATTTATTAACGTGGTTAATAGCATTGGTTAATAAAAACTTTGTTTTTTACTGGTTTCAGTATGTATTTCATGATAAAGACAAAAATCCCTTTTTTTTTTTTTTTTTTTTTTTTTGCTTTTTTGGGCTGTTCTCACCTTCCAGATCTAAATCAAACCCCTCGAACCACACTGCCTCAGTTATTCTTGAAAGTGGGGGAGCCCTTATGGATACGGTGCAAAGCTGTTCATGTGAACCACGGATTTGGACTCTCCTGGGAATTAGAGAACAAAGCCCTGGAAGAGGTAACAGGACACGTTTACAGTCTGAAAGCTCAGGGCAACGAGCAAAGAGCACAGGCTGAAGATGTTAAATGCAACTCTGTCTTCTTAACACCTAGGGCAGCTACTTTGAGATGAGCACCTACTCGACAAACAGAACTATGATACGGATTCTGTTTGCTTTTGTGTCATCAGTGGGAAGAAACAACACTGGATATTACACATGTTCCTCCTCCAAGCATGCCAGTCAGTCGGCTCTGGTTACCATCCTAGGTAAGACAGGCTACTCATGCAATCTGTATTTGTATTTCTAGTTGCTCTTAGCATGGAATGCGAGGTAGGTAATGCAGATTTTGATTTCAATAATTTCAATATAATTTCAAAAAGCTGAAGAAGCAGTTATGTTAGAATAGCTTTGCAAAGATGGGCTACCCATTCTCTTCCCTTTCCCGTTAAACCCCAGTCCTATGAGTGCCACCGTCTTTGCCCATACTACGTGGTAATGTTGCCATCTGCTTGTGCACTTCTGCCCTAGCCTCAGACCCTGCTTAATAAGTACTTGGCCTAAAAATCTACTGCCAACGCAGTGAGCCACCATTGAGAGAACTATGCAAGCGCTGAGATGAATAGAGATGTGGGGGGCGGTGTCGGCTTTGAAAATGACCCCGCTTAAGTAATTGCAGATTGAGGTGCAGCCTTTAGCCATAATAAACATACTAAGAAATGGCCACGATTCTTTTATCAAATAAAGAAATCTTGTGAGTGTTGCTAACCAGATTGGTTTTTTTGCTTATTTGTGCCTTGAGATTATTTTATGTACTGTTACTACATGCAGTTATGCTTGCTGGGAGCAGGGTCTCAGTGTATACATGTTTGACCAGCAGTTGGGCAGCTTTTCGGTTGCTTGAAATGGTCTGTGACATCTGTAATTTTATTTGAAATTTATGTGGGAAGGTTAATTGTTTGAGTCCCAATCTTAAGCAACTTGGCATTTAGCAACAGCCCTGGGATTAATCTTTAGCAGGAAGGAAGGAAGAAAAGAAGGAAGAAAGGAAAAAAAGAAAGAAAGAAAGAAAAAGAAAAGAAAGCTCTTGTCTCTCGATTACAAGCTCAGGTGTAGCACTGGGGAATCTTCCATCATTTCATTCTTGACTGTCAAACATGACCCACAGCACACCAACATCTGCACTTTCTTGTGCTGAATGAATAAAAGAAAATGTATCATCGCAATCCATATGAAGCCAGGTATTTAATTGATAAATGCACTTTGTTTTACAGAAAAAGGATTTATAAATGCTACCAATTCAAGTGAAGATTATGCAATTGACCAATATGAAGAGTTTTGTTTTTCTGTTAAGTTTAAGGCTTACCCACAAATCCGATGTACATGGACCTTCTCTCGAAAATCATTTCCTTGTGAACAGAGCAGCCTTGAAGATGGATACAGGTGAGGTGACAAAGAGTCCTAAGATTCGATGTTCTTGCACAATCCTTCCTGTTGCCCTGATGACAGCTTTGAACTTAGGGAAGTGAATTCACTTGTTTTGCTTTTAGGTAGACACGTAGGTTGAACCCAGAGCTTGTACTCCGCCACTGAGTTATATCCAGCCCCGTGCATTTATAGAATATTGTTTTGATATTGAAAACAAGAATATAACAGCACAAAGTAAGGATATGCTAGCAGTCTTACAGTGCTTCAGAGAATGTAACCTACTCCATGAAAAACAGAATCATACTAGTTGGAGCATGGGTGTGTGGCATTTTCTGTCACCATATTGCTATTTCCTATTTGAGAGTACTGGGCTGTACTGTTGTCTTCCTGAGCACGCTCACAGATGGTTGAGGAAATAAAACTCCTTAAAAACAGGAATACATTACCTATAGGTGTATCGATTTAGACTTTCAAAAAAAATGCAGAAACAGCCCAAACAGAAGTGGTGAAGAAAGTTTGTGGGTTTGGGCAACTGTACTCAAGATTCTCTTATGGAAGAAATTCGCCTTTCTCTAGTTGAAAAAGCAAACTCCAACTCTTTCTTTGCATCTTCTAGAGAGATGGCCCCTCTTATCTGCATGGTACAGTGTCAGCCTAGACTCGGAGGAACTCACAGGCACATGCTATTTCTCAAGCAAGTTGATGATCTGAAATAAATGTTTTGCGGCACATAGACTCATAAACCAACTGCATAAGAATCCTCTGGGCAAATGTTTAAAAATCTGTATTTCTGACTCTTATTCTAGACATACTGAATCAGAATTGGGACAACTTTCTCATACTGTTTTATTTTTTCTTCTTTTCCTTCTTCCTTCCCCAACTTCCTTCCTTCCCTCCTTCCTTCCTTTTCTCCTTTCCTTGCTTCCTTTTTTCTTCCTTCCTTTATTTCTTTTTTTCCTTCTCAATCCCTTTTTGTTATTAAGGATCTTACTCAGACTAGTCTTAAACTCCTGGGTTCAAGTGAGTCTCCTGCCTCAGCCTTCTGAGTATCTGGGATTAAAGGAATGATACTTCATTTTAAGGAGAAACTGGTGATTTCTATCACAGATTTAGGCCTGTGATGACCAATGTAGTAGTCACAAGCATATTTAGTTACTGGACACTTGAAATGTGGCTAGTCCAGATAAAGATGTCTTGCTAACTATAAAATATATACTATCATTTGAAAGTTGAGTGTGAAAAAAGAATGTAAAATGTTACTACATTGTGCATTGATTATATGTCAAAGTGATGGTATTTGAGAATATCTTTTAGTAGTGAAATCAGTTCCTCAACTTATTTCACTGGCTTCTTTTGACTTTCTTTACGTAGATCGCTGGAGATTTATAAATGGTAGTTGTGGCGCATGTATCTTGTTGGACAGCTGTGGTTTAGAGGAAAAGGAAGTGTGGAATCCTTTTCCCCTTGATTCTCCTAGATTATTGTGATATTTTCTCATTCCAGAAAATTCTTTGGAGCAGGTCTATGCTTAGATGTGTGTGCATTTCTGGAGCTGGAATCTAGGGCCTCGCATATGCCACGCAAGTGCTCTATCACTGAGCTACATCCTCAGCCCTATGTGGGTTTTTAAAAGGAGGTTCAGTGCAGGGCTGGTAAGGAACCATCTACCTTCTTCTGCTCAAAACCCCTAGTATTCAAAGGATTCATTTTCAAGATCATTAAGAGTACAGCCCTTGGTCCACGAGCTGACTAATCCATATTCCATCTAATGTCTCTCACTGCAGCATACAGACATTTGGATTTGGACAGTTCTTTGTTTTGGAGGACTGTTCTGGGCAGTGCAAGCGCTACCAGCTTCCCTGGCCTCCACCCACTGGATGCTGAAAGCACATCTCCTTTCTCCCAGTTGTGTTTGCCAAACATATCTGCAAATATTGCCAAATCCTCCCTGGTAGAAAAATTTGCCCTGACTCAGGACCACTGCTTTAGAGAGGTCCCAACCCATCATCATATGTCCTTGTTCAGTGTCACCAAACTTCTAACAGGAGCAGATCAAGGAGTCAGCCCTATTCTACCCGGGTTAAAATGATTGTCCGTGGCCCATGTTTAGAATATCAGTGTATCACTTGCTGTCCCCTCTTTCCTTTGTATTGTGTGCCAGTGTACTCGCTACCAGAATGCTAGCGAAACTTTTTGTGTTATAGGACTTCCCGATGAACTTGATTCAAGGAGATAGAGGACCAGCTCAATTTAGCTCAACAAATGTCACTTTAATTTTGTCTTGTTGGATTTGAAACTGTGAGCGGCCACAAGAGGGATCAGATAATGTCTGTCTCCCTCTCCCTCCCCAGGTATGCAGGTTGCTGCTGTCCTGGTGACATCTTGCACAACCTTTGGAGATTTTATAGAAGCACTGATTAGGGGACTGTGTCTCTGACACCTGCGTCATGGGCCAGTGCAGTGGGCTGGCTAATTTGATTTCACTCCATGGCTCCAATTGGTGCTCCTGGTCCTTGGTAGATTTTCTACAGTGGTAACGAAATGAGTGAGTTGATCTAGGGCAGATCCTCACCCCCGCAGTGCTCTGTACTGCCCTGATTCCTCTTATCTGGTAGCATAGTTACTTCTTTGTTTGCTGTATCTCACCTCTGGGTTTGTCATGTCCATACAGCTTGGTGCTCTGTATCACAATGCCTGGTTCCCTAGTGGTGATGAATGAATTTATCACCACTCCCAGAAAGCTGCTCCAAGTGCATGATCTGGGCCAAAGCCAGTGGCACCCTATATACTTCAAGGATCACAGACTACAACACCCAACACTCAGTATCTACTTAAAATTTCTCAGGCTGGGATGTAGTTTGGTGGAGAGCTGGCCTATTGTGCATAGAGGCCTCGGTATGAGCCGGCGCATAGTAACAGACACACAAAACCACCTTTTTTTAGTTATAAAAGGTTTAAAATTTCCTAGTAAGCCAAATGAAGAGTAAGATGCATCTCCTTGACTGCTGGATTCAGCAATTTAGGTGATCTGAATTGGGATGATGAAGTACAGTAGTTTAATCTCATTGCAAGAGCTTTTCAGTGACCAAACGACAGGATTAGTTTTTTCGTCTGTAACTGACAGATCCCTGTGATAAACACTACTCCTGCGACAGCTTTGCTGTGGTCGTGGCGTGTGTGCCAGAAGCCGCTCCAGCTTCCTCACCTTCCCAGCTTCGTTTCTCCAATTTACTTCCTCAAATACCGCACCGGTTATGGTAGGCCTGGCCTTTAAGTGTTTGCATTTTATAAGATTGGACCCCTCCCCCCATGGCTCTGTGCTGGTGTCCTGGCCTTGATAAAACCTTCCAGGATATTTTACCTCTGAGTTTGCAGAATTTCTTATCCTTTGGCTTCATAATAAACACCCAATCTATGTTACATTTCTCAGTTTCGTGGTTAAAAAAAAAAAAACAAAACATTAGGATGTTATGATTGCTTAGGAATTTCTTCTGAAGGAGTCTCCTTAGCTTTGCCCAAGCGTTGTATTTTCTTTTTTCCTGAAACAGTTAGTTTTAGCAATTCTCAGTTCTGCCCCAACCGACAGCAAGTGAACGTTTCCCTGTGTGAGCGGTAGCAGGTGGTTCTGTGGGTTCTGGGGGCAGAGGGGGGCCCGGGCCTGCCCAGGACAGAAGTGGATGCACAGAAAAGCAGACTGTGAAATACATCAAGGGGGTTGCAGACACTTTTAAAGCCTCTGGTGATACTTTACCCCCATTTCTCTGGAAGAGAAGAGGCTGGGCAGACAAGGAAGGAGGGAAAACATGTTTGATTCTTGGAGGCACCGTGAGCACCCAGCTAAGTCCTGTCCCATTCTGCTGCTCCTGACAGTGCTCCTGGCTCCTTTTTCCCAAGACTCTGCTCTTGGGACTTACCAAGCACATACTGTACAGCAATGGTGGCGAACCTGTCACCCCAGCCGCCAAGCCCTGGATAATGGCGTGCACAGGGGCCCATGCATGTGCTCAAAAAAGAATAACAGAGTCAGCGGTATCATCTGTTCTTATGTTTTCCTTTTAAGACCAAATGTATGAGGTGTTTTTTCTAAAGTAAAACCTCAGTACTCAGGTTTAATTGCAGTCTCGACACTTTGCGATAAATAAGTGGGTTTTGGGTTGCAGTGGGGGTGCTAGATTTCTAAGATGTTTTCCATCGCTGCTGATATAAAACCATTTCCTGATGCCAAGACACCTTGAGCTTTCAGCTGCGCCAGGCTGTGCTTGAGTCCTTCCTGCGAGTTATCACATCTGATCCTCCTAAGTCTATTTTACAAACTTTGGAAACTGAGGCTGAGTATCTGCCCAGTCACACAGAGCAAAGTCAGCCCCTTTCCTCACTCGTGCTGTGTGAAATCATCTTAAATATAGAGCCCTACCCATAATTCGTCTCAGAAGGTAACACTTTTCACCTTTTGTGGGTAGCCACAAGAGCACAAGTATAAAACAGAGACCTTTGTACAGACACCAAAGTGTGATACTGGTAATCTGATTTTTCAGTTAACATGTATGAGATGTATCTTTTAATAGCTGTGTCACCATATTTACACTACTGCTTTAGTGACGGCATAGTATTCAACTGTTTAGAAGTTTTCATTTTAATCAATTCCTGTCGTGGGGGATTGACTTTAATGTTTTCCCCTTGCATCTTTCTTTTTAATTTAATGTGATTTTTGTGCTTTCTGTATGCCCAGCTTGAAACTCGGTTTTTCTTTCCCTCCTTTCTTCCTGCCTTTCTTTCTCCTTCCTTTCATCTTTCCTTGCCTCCCTCCCCCTTTCCTCCTTCCTCTCTCTTCTCTTCCCTTCCTTTCTTTTCTTTCCCTTCCTGTTCCTTCTCATCCTCCCTCTGTGGTGCATGCTAGGCAAGCACTTTCTACCACTGAGCTACACCTCAGCCCCTAAACGTCTTTTTGATTCAAAATGATTGCTAGGCTTAATAAGCATCATCGCAGGGACATTTGGTCTACTCTGTGCTAGATATTGTCATAAACAATCTCTGCAGAATTGCTTTTTTATTTTGCAAATGTCTTCTCCAGGAACCTAGGTGAGGTGGGCACTATCCTACCTTCATTTTCCAGACAAGCAGCATGAGGCCCTGAGAGGTGGAGTGATTCATCCACATCATAGCAGCCGTGCAGGGCTGTGTTTGCAGCAGATTTTGGTTTCAGCCAACTCATTTCAAACTGTGAGGTTCTCGAGCCCAGGGTGTAAGAAAACAGAAATACACTGACTGGGTCAGCATTGGAGCTCTGGCCCAGTGCACACAAGGCCCTGGGTTCCAACTCCCACACCACAAAAAAACCAGAAACAAAACAACAAAAACAACTCCACACACACACACATACTCACTCATTCACTCTTTTGTTTACTGAAAAATAAAAGTGTAACCAGCATGGACCACGTTCTGCTACTGAATCTCGTAAACCTTCAGGCTTGTCAAGAGTCCTGAAATGAAACAAAGCTGGTATTGTACAGAGAAACTGTAAATCGCCAGCTCGCCACCCATCTCTGAAGCTTGCACAGGTCAGATTGGACCGCAGCCGGCTCGGAGCTGGGCTCTGGCGTCTTCCCATGCTGTGGAAACCACTTTCCATCATCTTTGGCTTCCCCACTTCCACAGCTCCTGCCTTCCCCAGTTATGATCCTCCACCTTCTGATTTGCCTTAGACAGACCTTTGCAAGCATCTTTACCCAAGAGTAAAATTCCTCCCGGGACCCTGGCAAGATCTGGCCCAGTTCTCTGGTCACTAAATGGAAAATAAAAATAGCCTGCATTTTGATGACACAGGAGAAAATCCTTTTCATAGTTGTAACGTGAATCCATCTCCTTAGTCTCCAAGATACCATTTCACGATGAACTCCTGCTGCCCCTTCTATGTCAGATGGGCCATTTTAAGAAAAACCCTTGGGGAAAGAGGAAATTTCCCATCTCCCCGTCTACTAATCCAGGAGTCCCCTTGGAATCCCCACGGTTCCAGTCCATAAATACTGTTCCGAGGGTTAACCTTCAGAAAGGCAAGGAAAGGCAGTTTCAGACAGCCTGAGCATTCAGATCTGTGCTCTCTTTATGTGACTGGTTTCCTACCTCGTGATCGTTCAGAGTCAAACTGTTTTAGGGGCTGCCTTTGTACAAACTGTACTCCGTAAAGCCAGCCCAAAAGACTAAGGGGAAAAACATCTACAAAGCCTTTTTCTTGCGTGCACACAGTGATGGAATTGGTCATTGCTCTGCCCACCAAACTGACTGGAGCTTCTGGCATGGTCCCCAGGTAGCCACATGGCTGGCTTTCCTCTCTCCCTTACTTATTTCTCTTAGCTCCCCCCCAACCCCGTCTCTCTCTCTCTCTCTGTCTCTCTTTATGTGAGTATTCTTGGTTTTTTTCTTCCCTTTTATAAAATTCATTAAGCTCCCTGGTACACTTTAGATGGACATCACCGTCTCATTCATCACAGGGAGTTTGTACCTGTGCTATCTTGCTGCTTCTTTTTCCCCAGTCCCCTCCCTGCCCTTCAGCCCCTCTTTCCCTCCTTAGTTACCAAAGCTTTGCTCCCATTGGTTCCTCCCTTTCTCTTTTTTCTTTTCCTTCCTTCCTCTCCTCTTCCCCTCTCCCTATTTCCCCTTCCCATTTGAACATTTTCTTCCTATTTCACAACATCTAGTGTACATGTTTGGTCCTTATTTACACTTTCGGTTTCTGTTTTTTAACCTCTTCTCGTCTTTCTTTTTATGATCTTTGGCCAATGCCCCAAACATGATATTTTCCCTTCTAGAAACTCCCATCTTTTTTTAGGTCACGTAAATGCTGCCGTCCAAAAGTCTGGGAATCCCTTGAAGCTAGACTGACTCTTCCTTCCTCAGGCTGTCTGTCTGGCCTAGCCCTCAGTCTGTCTCCAGTCTCCTCTTCACCAACGTCCCCTCCTGGTTGTCCAGAAGTCAGTCAGGGGTCAGGCTGAGAAATCCCCTTTCCTCTGTTTC
The DNA here is from genome assembly GCF_034190915.1 of Cavia porcellus. Classification (NCBI taxonomy): domain Eukaryota; kingdom Metazoa; phylum Chordata; class Mammalia; order Rodentia; family Caviidae; genus Cavia; species Cavia porcellus. The sequence goes on along the minus strand of NW_026947504.1, from coordinate 34,836,745 downwards.
AGTCTTTTTGTTAACAAAGCATATGTTAAAAAAAAAATTAAACACTCAGCTTTTAGCTGCTGGAAACATTTGATAGGTCAGAGAGATGAAGCCTTTCATCACTAGAATCAATCTCCTACTAGGAGTTAAGGTTGCACAGAGAGCACTGGTGTCAGATTAACGTGTGCTCACAAACTGCAAATACCCAGTTGTGTGTTTTGAATCTTAGAGATCAGCTGGACTTCACCACTGCCTTCCCTTTCCGTGCCCAGTCCAGCACCTTCAGTGTTTTTGGTCTGGTGTCCTTTGGGTTTGCTCTTTTCTTTCCCATTTTCACTACCTTAGATGACACTCATCTGCCGTGCTCTGAAACCCCAAATCTAAACTTTTACTTCTCTTTTTATGAGACTTGCCAACTTTCCACATATTACCGTAACTGCCTCTTTACGTATCTGTTTTCACCACCGAACTATATACACTCTGAGAACAGAAACCCATTTTTTCAAACACTTGTATCCTTGATTCTTCTCACAACGTAAGATCTACTGTTCACTGTTGAATGACTGAATCTCTGATTGTCAGTACTGCCTCCAAGAGACTGTTCATACTGCCATCAGGTCAATCTTAATTACTCTTCGTGGGGCTGGGAGATGTAACTCAGTGGTAGAGCACAGGACTAGGGTGCATGAGGTCCTGGGTTCCATCGTCAGCACTGCAAAAAAGTAAAGTGAGATATTCATGATATTTAATTCTGCTCAGGAATTCTGAGTATCTCCTTCCTGTTTGCTCCATCAGGTCTAACTGGTTAGGCTTGTTTGTAAGGACCCATGATCAGTTGATGATTCTCTGCTCAGCATCCTGAGGCCTCCCTGCTCCTGGCACTGCAGCCCTGTGCGCCTGTCTCCTGCCTTCAGGGGTGGCATGGCTCCTCCCTGCCCTTCTTTTCTGTTGCCCTCTAAACTGACTCCTCCAGGGATACATCTCAAGTCCGATTCCTCCTGTGAAGCCCACTGAGCTTTCCCTCATCGGCAATGATCTCTGTCTCTTTTGATCTTCTGCATGTTTTCAGTTTAATGCTCCACGCTCCTGTAGGCTTTGTTCACGCATTTGGACTCTGCTACTTCTGAGCACAGGAGCTGGAATAGTTCGGATCGTTACTGTCTCTTAAATGTCCCTGTTTGAAGGTTTATGCCCTGGAATGGTGTCACTAGGACGTGATGGCAGAGCCTAGTGGGCGGTCTTCCTATATTTGGAGAGATGGCCCTGAAGGAGGTAGTGGGATTCCTGCCCCTTCCTCTTCCTCTTTTTTGTTCCCTGATAATTAGATGAGTGATTTCACTGTAGCGTGTACTTCAGCTGCTGCGCCATGGGCCTCAGGGGAGAAGGCACGACCAATCACAGACGGGAAACTGCAGGGCAAACCGTCTCGCTTTATACATTGACATTTTCAGGTGTTTGTTATGGTGATAGAAAGCTGTCTAACACAGAATCCCTTTTTTATTTTGTCTTTTGCCTTTTGCCTCCTACACAGCTCCTAGTTTAAGGTCAGCTTCTGCTCTGCTCCTCGTGCTTACCTTCCTACCCTTTTCTTACTACGCCTGATCTTGTTTTCAAATTTTAAAGTATAAGAAAGCTGAGGTCTCATTAAATGTCTGTTGAATAAGCCTTAGAATTTCTTACTCAATGCTAAGGACACGTCTTTTCTTTTTCTATGATTTTGTTTCAGTGAATATATGAAGGCACATTCAGCAGCTCCTTTACCCCCCCCCCTCCCCTGCTATCCAGCATCCCACTGCAGCATCCAGCGTGGCATAGGCCTGGTACACATGGTCAACAGCCCCCAATAGCAAATTACGTATGTCAGAGTGTATCAGGTGCTTGGTCAGCTTTCCAAGTAGGTACGAGAGGCTGCCAAGATCAAGCAAAGATGGTAGTATAAACTTAGTGGATTTGAGTCTCACCACTGATAATTGCCGTGTAAATCAGGGGTTCTGCCTTGGCCCAACATCATGCAGCTAGTCATCTTAGAAGTAGAACAACTCCCCCACCTGCAGAGTCTCTTCCATGTTCTGGGAAGTTCACTGTCCAAAATATAGACAGTCCTAACCCTTAACGTACATATGAACCACATGGGAACCATCTCGAAATACTGTATCTACTGAGGTGAGCTGGGGTCTGAATTTTGTCTTTCTACCAAGTTTCCAAATGAAATTATGCTGATACTGCGGCTGCCTGTATCACACTTGGAGTAGCCGGAGTCCAGAATATGGATGTCTCCTTGTCCACTGAACTTCCACAGGTGGAGATAACCTTGTAGAAGTTTCTTGCCACGCATGCTGTCTTTCATTGTAGTGTCTTCTGTAAAAATCAGGCTAAGTCTCTCTTCAATCTTTTTTCAAACAGCATATCTAAGTTTTGCAACCATAAGCACCAACCAGGAGAATATATATTCCATGCAGAAAATGATGATGCTCAGTTCACCAAAATGTTCACACTGAATATAAGAAGTAAGTCAAGTCACCAAAAACAACTTCTGTCTCTCTCTTTCTCTTTTTATCTTTTTAATGCCTTCGTGCTCTGTTAATCTTGATCTGTGTGGATCCACTCATGGCTTACAAAGGATGCTATGGAACTAATTTGTTTTCTGTGCTAAAATGTCTTGACATTTTACCTATTGGCTAAGAGACCTAATTCCGTATCTTCTCTGCATGTGCTTTAATGTGACTTTATTGACTATATAATACCTCAAAAGGTCATGTTAAGGAAAGGCTGAAAGTCATGTCACTGCCATTTATGTGTTTGAATAATTAATATGTCATTGGTCTATAAAAATATGAGTAAAGAAAAAAAAGACAAGTCTGTATTTCATCAGACTTTTTGCAGATATCCTCCTGAATTTGTAGATATCTTCCTGAAGCTAACAATCATTTTGAGATGCAGTGTGCGGGTGGAGGTCTACACCTCAGCTTCCTCCAGGAGGAGCTGAGCAGTGGAGCAGTAGAGCTCAGTGGAGAGGTGTGGTTGAAGGGAACAAGTAGAAACTTCTGTCTGCACACTAATGAACATTAAAGCTGAGGCAGCAGCACAAACTCACAGGTAGACACTTTGGTTGAGGAAAAGAAGAGCTGAGAGGAGTACAGCCCTGATGGGGAAGATCTGACTGACCTCCTCCACAATGGAAAGAGACCAGGTTTTGTGAGGCTGCTGATCTCGGGTTGAGTAATTTCCCACTAGGCCATGAGTGTAGAACTTTCTAGAATCTCTGCTTACTATTTAAGGAATTTCTTCCTGGCATAAGATACCTTGTCCTTGGAGACATCATGGTGCCCTCTCCTGTCACAGTATCCCTGGTTCTTGCCTGAGGAATAGAGGAACAAGAGGAGGGTGCATTCTATACATTTTTGGCAGAAGAAAAAGGGTAAAAGACATGTCTCCACCTTCTGTGGGCAACAAGTCTTGGATTAAGACCCAATAATGCCTCCATATCTTGTCCCCATGAAGGTCTCTGTCTGCCATAGCATAACCTGCCGAGAAGGTTTTGTGGCAAGGAAAAAGGGAGTCACAGACGTCTCGAGACACCCCAAACAAGACACCTGCCGGAAGCACACACTGCCTAGAATACATGGGCGGCCTATGCCGATGTCAGATCTGAAACTATTTCTGGAAAGTACCAACCCCGTGAGCTCATTACACATGTTATTCTCTGCAGGAAAACCTCAAGTGTTGGCTGAAGCATCAGCAAGTCAAGCATCTTGTTCCTCGGATGGATACCCATTACCCTCTTGGACCTGGAAGAAATGTTCAGACAAGTCTCCCAAGTAATCAGAACCTCCCTGAATCACAAACTCCCCGACATACTGACCTTCTCATGGGTACAGCTGAAGAAGAAGTCATGACATATTTAAAGTCGTTACCTTCTGAATCAATCAGAATGCTCCATGGCCCTAGATCATTTCTGATAACTCGTCATAGATAAATCTCTGAGTGAACAGTTACAGAAACCCTGACTTCCCCTCCACAGCTATCTTAATTTTTCTATCTGTCATTGTTTTTCAGCTGCACAGAAGAAATCACAGAAGGGGTCTGGAATAAAAAGGCCAACCGGAAAGTGTTCGGGCAGTGGGTGTCCAGCAGTATCCTAAACATGAGTGAGGCCGTGAAAGGGTTCCTGGTCAAATGCTGCGCATACAATTCCGTGGGCACATCTTGTGAAACAATCCTTTTAAACTCCCCAGGTAGGCTCCAGCTGCTGCTATGACACTTTACCCTCAGGAATTTCCCACGACAAGAGGTCTCTGTCGCTACCTTTTACTGGGGGGATTTACAGGAGAGGGAGCATAGTCTATATCTGGAGAAAAAGGCTTTTTGAGTCAGGCAAGAATCCCCGCTGACCTACATGGTACTGTTTTGTGTTTCGGGCAGAGTTGTACTTATGTTATTATGACTCATAAGTTAGCGACATAGAGAACCCATAAGTTGATACGATGAAGATTCACCAAAAGATCCAACGCTAGCAAAACAGATTTAATAATTCAGAGCCTGATGTTTTCCTTCTGGTTAATCTCCTTAGTGACCTTTAGGCTGCTTTTTAATAATTTTCGGTCTGGCTCTTAGAACCTTGCCTGAGTGAAACAATTTTGTAGCTTCTCCACCCACACCACTGGTTTGAGAATCACCAGTGTTACAAAGCTGATGTCTCCAACATTCGCATGACATGTTCGTAGCCACATGTAAAAAAGGTTGACCTGTACTTCCTGTGGGTTTAAATGGGTGTAATTTTAGGTTTTTTATAAGATGAGTTAGAATCACTTAGAATTTTCTAGGAAAGGAACTTGTCCTTTGTGGGTATGTTGCATTAGTTTCTATGGGAGTAGGATGTGTGAGATTATGAGAAGAGGTTTATTATTTAAAACAGTGAACAGGAATTCTGTTTCACTGCTTAGTGATGCTTTTTTGTTGCAGGCCCATTCCCTTTCATCCAAGACAACATCTCCTTCTATGCAACGATTGGGCTCTGTCTTCCGTTCATTGTGGTCCTGATTATGCTAATTTGTCACAAGTACAAAAAGGTAAAAGCAATGGGAGAGATTAATTATTGTTCCCTAAATCTGAAAAGCTGCCGGTTGCTCACTGACTCTTATTTCATCTCTGAAGCAATTTAGGTATGAAAGCCAGTTGCAAATGGTACAGGTGACTGGCTCGTTGGATAATGAGTACTTCTACATCGATTTCAGGGAGTATGAATATGATCTTAAATGGGAATTTCCAAGAGAAAACTTAGAGTTTGGTAAGAACTGAGTGTTCCAGATGTTTCTGTGGTATTTCCTTTTCATTGGGAGTCCTTTGAAATACACTTACTCCCTGTTTACCTTTGCAGGCAAGGTACTAGGCTCAGGAGCTTTTGGAAAAGTGATGAATGCAACAGCGTACGGAATTAGTAAGACAGGAGTCTCCATCCAGGTTGCAGTCAAAATGCTGAAAGGTACAGTACGTAGCGTGGAATAATGTCAACAGAGATGCGCACAAGGGGAAGCCAGTTCCCCACTCTCCACTTCTCTTCTTTTCCATTATTTTTAGGGCTCCTATCTGCCATGCATCAAGGTTTCAAAGGAATGGATTGGGGTCAGAGTCAACCAAGTCGAAATACAAAATACAAGTCATGAAAGCATGAATACAAAACTCCACTTCATCACCATTTAATTTTTATTGGCTTCAATATTTAGGGTTACAGTCACGGCAGGCAAAAGAAAAAGTTGCTTCTGTTTGTTTTTGTTGTTGGTTTGTTTGTTTTGTGGTATTAGAGACTGAACCCAGGGTCTTTGAGTTACACCCCTAGTCTTTTTAATTTTTGTTTTGAGACTGGGTCTTGCTAAGTCACTAGGTGCTCTGGTTGGGCTTGAATTTGCAGCGCTCCAACCTCAGTCTCATGGGCATGTACCACCATGCTTGACTATTTATTACATTTTGAAGTAACTCTGGGTAGAAGAGCAAATTGGGGCCCTCTGACTCCTCATGTCCCACTTTATGGCTCCATCCACTCCAGGCTCACACTCACCATACCTCCTTGTAACATCACTCACTCTGCAAGAGAACCCCCAGCTGGCTCTCTTGCTAAGAGGAGCAGTGACTTATGTTGGGGTAAAGGGACCATGCCCTTCGCCTTCTGAGGTCTGGCCAAAATGACCTGACAGTAGGAAGAGTAACGGGAGAAAATGCACATTCATTATGGTGCATGGAGAAAATCACAGCGCTGGAATCCAATGCAGAGTGAGTCAGATGGCTGAAAGGCCAGATGGTAGAAGCTTTTATAGCATCCTGAGTTACAGAAAGCAATGGCAACTCAGATGGGGGCTCGGGTTTCAGGAGGTTGGTGAGAGCAAGGTTGGGGAGAGGTGAGAGATGAACCGTATGAGGTGTGTGTGCGTCTGTCTGTCTTATTATGCACGTAAACTCTGTTAGATACTGCGCTCAGAAGAAATGTGCAGAGTCTTGTGTGGGACAGTGACCTGAGAATTGATGCTTCCTGGTTAACGAGGTTTCTTAACAACTGCATTTCTTCTGGAAAGGGAGCTTCTTTCAGGGAAGAGAACTTCACTCTTCTGTGTGCTTTGGGTGTAAAGAGGATTAGAAGACAAGACAGTGGGCTGGAGGGCTGGCATGAGAGACCCTGGGATTGCTCCTTTCCAAAGCTGTCATACTTTAGGGCTTGGGGTGTTGTTTTCTGAGCCTCAACACCTCCAACCAGCTAAGCCCAGTGGGCATTTTTCAGTTTTCATGTTATTGGATTTTTCAGCATAGGTTGACACTTCTGACTGGTCTTTCCATCTTGAAATGCTTCGTTCTTCTGGCTTCTGCATCTTCTGAGTTTCCTGCTACCCTTCTGACTGAGTCTCAGTGCTTTGTTGGCTCACCTTCTCCACCTGGCTTTGAGTGTCAAGCGCTGGGGACTCTTTCTTGGACCTCCATGTGCTCACCATAGTGATCATCTTACCCCCGGAGTCCTCTTGTCTACCATTGGTTCTCATGATTGTGTCTCCTCTGAGCGTCAGGTCCTCATGGCCAAATGCTTAGATGTCTTTAAAGTCCCTTTAATGCAAGCCATCCAAACCAGATCCCACAGCCCTAGCCTCCCACCAGTATTCCTCCTCTTAGTGACTGGAATCATTTGCCAATGAGGAGCTATATCCCATGCATTTGGGCAAACCAGAAATCTAGGACTTTCCTTGACACTGCCCTCTTTCTGACCCCCCAGAAGCTATCTGTATCAGGTTTCCTGCTTAGTATCTCTCAGGTCCATCTTCTGTTTCCACCCTCCTCCAGGTCTGTCTCTCCTGAATGGCTGTCATAGTCTCCGAAGCAGGTACCCCACATCCACTCTTAGCTCCTGCTGGGTTCTCTGTGCTGAAGTCCAGGTGATGATGGTGGTAAATAAATAGATCATATCATTTTCCTACCTAACGCGGCCCAAGGCTTTCAGTTGCTCTCTAACTGGTCTAACTCAGCCTCGAATGGCTAGGATGCTGTCCAGCCTCCCCACCTCTTACTGTCAGCATTTTAGCCCTGCCCTTCTCTCAGTTCGGCAGAGCAGGGTACTCCTAATCCCTCAGGGCCTTTGCACAGGAAGATCCTTCTGCCTGGCCTTTCTTCCTCCTTCACTTAGGTATCTCAAATATCACTTGTTTGGAGAGGCTTTCTCTTTCCAAATTGCAGACAAGTTCCAACCCCTTGAGGTTGGGGGTCTGTCTCAGTAGATGCACATATGCTTAGCATGCCTGAGGCCCTGGATTCAGTCCCCAGCACCACCACCCCCAGCCAAATCTCTTGCAATATGTTTGTTACCTTAGCTCTCTGTTGGTTTTTCCCATAGAATTTCTCATGATCAGAATTAAATGTTCAATTATTCAAGTAATGTATTATCTGCGGAATTAAGTCATAAGCCTCAAGAAGACAGGGTATGTGTCTATCATGTTATACTCTTGCTTTCTCTTTCTCTCCTCCTCCTCCTCCTTCTTCTTCCTCTGTCTGTCTGTCTCTCTCTCTCTCTCTCTCTCTCTCTCTCTCTCTCGCTCGCTCTGTCTCTCTCTCTCTGTCCTCCTCCTTCTTTGTTCAGCAGTCCCAGGGCCTTTACACTGAGTAATGTTTCCAGCTTTTAAAATTTTTTATATTTTCAGATCTCCCCATGTCGCTAATTTGTTCAGGCTGTGCTCAAAGTTGTGACCCTGCTGTCTTAGCCTTTCAGAGTGCTGGCATTCCAGGCATGTGCCACCAGGCCCAATTGCTCTCTTCTTTCTTGTTCTTTGCATTTCTGTCACTTCTGTCTACAAAGCTCTGTGCTCCCCACTCCCTCCACTGGAATTCACCTGGCTACCTCCTATTTTTCTCCAGGTCTCAGGTTAGCCATTAGAGACCCCTTTCCCACAGCTCCAGGCCTATGTTAGCTACATTAGCTCTTGCGCGCCCCCCACAGCACCCTACATTTATTTGCCATAGTTCATTATAGTACTGCAGCACATAGTAGCACTATGGGGTACAGTTATAGTACTACCGTCACCTTGGTATCCGTGCAGAGTTGCTCCCAGCACGCTGTCTGAGGATCCCACATTCGCAGGTGCTCAGATTCCTTTTGTAAAATGGTGCTGTCTTTGCATAGAGCCAATCCACATCCTCTTGTACATTTTAAATCACCTCCAGATGATTTCTAGCACTTAACTCGGTGTCAGTGCTATGGAAGTAGTTGTACTGTGTTGTGTAGGGAATAAAGCCAAGGAAGAGAAAGTCTGTGTATGTTTAGTGCATATGAAGTTGCCTTTTGCACTGACTTCACAGAAGCAGAACTGATGTGATGGGGAGCTAGATGTGTACTGTAAAGGCCTTGGCTCCTTTGCCAGGAGACACTAAGCTCCACGCAGACACAGGCTACCCCTTTGTTGTATTTCATTCCCTGGCATAGAGCACGGTAGGCACCCAGTAGATACTTGCTGAATGAATGAATGAATGAATGAATGAATGAATGAAAAAGTTAATGACAGGTAAAATCACTTTGCAAAGTTAGGCATGGCATGAAATATAAGCTATTACTTTGGTCCTGAGGGATAGCATATGAACAGTCTAAAGTCCAATCCCTTTCAAATGAGAAGCAACTGAAGGTGTGATATACTGGTGGGTGCTGGGCTCACAGAAGAAGGTCCAAATCCAAAGCCAAGATCTAGGAGACAAGAGATACCTCTCACTACCCACTCAAGACAAAGTAGATGATACCAACACTCTGGAGAGACCTTCATAAATGCTAGGATGTCTTCCAAATAACTGGACTTAGAAATTTAATTGTATCATCATTGAATATAAAGGAAAGTTACTATTTCTGTAAGAAAGAGTGTATTAACTTTGGGTTGAGTACCTGGAACTTGGATAAACGGTCCAAAGACCGCCTCCTTGTTCTGGGCTCCAGCATTCACTTGGAACAGGGTGCCCGAGCAGTTGCATGTCAGCCTCAATGACAGGAGCCCTCTGCATTCATCAGTAACTACTCTCCTGCTGTGCTTCTCAGCAAGGCTCTGAGTATGCTTAGCAAAGCTGTCTGAACTTGTCTCCATAGCCTGAGTGTATTGGCCAACGAATACAGGCCAGCCTGCTTGGCAGTTCTATTTCTCATCATCATTAAAGACTCGATGAGAACTTGATTAATAGGAATTAGTCCTCTTTGGCTTTCTCTTTGGGGTTACCAACAAACAGAAAGTTCTAGATGTGAGAAACACAGGTGGAACCAAGCATCCTTTCTGACACTTCTGTCTTGGCTTTTTGCTACTTGAACTGTCCAAGAGTCGAAATGAATGAATGAATGAATGAAGTAGTGTTTCTCCATGTATGTGTTAACTTCTGCTGTGGAAGGAAATTGTGAGTTATTATTATCTTGTTTGCTTTGAGACCCAACGCTAAGATTTTTGTATTGGTCAGTAGAGGAGACTCTAGTTGAAGGCACTGTAGACTCAACATTGGTACCATAGTCTGAAATTCTGTCTTAAAAGCACAGGAGATTATTTAAAATTCACACAGGTCTCCCCTTCTTATAAGTAATGCAAGTCAGAGCTGACCTGGGAAAATTTTAATTTATCAAACGTGAAATTGCTCTTTGACTTTTTCTTTGCACCCCTCCATTGACAGAAAAAGCAGACAGTTCTGAAAGAGAGGCGCTCATGTCGGAGCTCAAAATGCTGACTCAGCTGGGGCACCATGAGAATATCGTGAACCTGCTGGGGGCGTGCACACTGTCAGGTAACCGGCTGCTGCCCGGAACTCCAGTTTCAGCCTGGAGACGGAAGACATCTGTTCTCATTCTTATTCCCCTCCCTCAGTCGCATTGTGGTCCCCCAGCTCCAGTGGAGTTAGAGCACTCCAAAAATCAAACAGATCAATGTCACCTGTTCTACTGGGATATGTCACATAATGATAACCTACTTAAAAACACGAATGAGCCTGAAAGCATCTTCTGTAGTATCTGAAATCTTCTGCTTGCATAAATGCTGTGATGAAAAATACTAGGCTGGCTGCCTTCATACAAGTCATAGCCAAGGCAGGATTTCAAACGACCTTTCCAGAATCCCCTGGGAGTGTACACTCTGATTCTTTCACATCTACTCAGAAACACCCAAAATGAGTGCTCAAGGGTCATACTTTGGAACAGCAAGGCTGGAGTGGGACTAAAAGAACAGAGCGAGAGAGAGCGAGAGAGAGAGAGAGAGAGTGAGAGAGAGAGAGAGAGAAGAATGGAGAATAATACAGTTCTCCCTCCTCTGGCAAATAACAAATTGAATATGTTATCAACTTTATCAGGTGACAAAATACCTGAAATGATCAAGCTAAAAGGAGGAAGCATTTGTTTTAACTCATAGTTTCATGGCTCTGTTGCTTGGGGCTTGTGGCGACACAGTGCCATGGTAGGCATGCATGGTGGAAGAGGCCATTCACCTTAGGTGGGTTAAGAAGAAGAGGGAGAGAGAGAGAGAGAGACACACACAGAGAGAGAGAGACAGAGAGAGAGAGAGAGACAGAGAGAGACAGAGAGAGACAGAGAGACAGACAGAGAGACAGACACACAGAGACAGAGAGAGAGGTGCAGAGATAGAAACAGACAAACAGAAGCAGAGAGAGAGAGAGAGAGAGAGAGAGAAGCTGAGGTTTTGGTATCGCCTTCAGGGGCATGCTCCCAAATACCGAATTTCCCCAAGTGAGACCCCACTTCTTAAAATTCCCCCCTCCTTCCCACAGCACTGCTGGCTTGGGACCAGTGCAGATGGCATGTGATTCCCAGTTGGAGACTGGAGAGTTCTGCGCGCCAGTGATGTGGGGGAGGCTCTGTGTACAAGGGCCCCCTAAAAAGTGAGAGGATTCTGATTTCCCAAAAAAATTGAGCAAAAAGCTGAAATTGGATTTAAAGGTTAAGAAAAAATATATGCCCTGATTGGAGGGAGTTGAGTTCTCACTGAGCATATGGGATGCTGCTCTGAAGACTCCTGGAAGAAGTCAAGCAGTGTGAGGTTTACGTATCTATAATGAAAACTGTCATTGTTTCAGGACCAATTTACTTGATTTTTGAATATTGCTGTTATGGTGACCTTCTCAACTATCTAAGAAGTAAAAGAGAAAAATTTCACAGGACATGGACAGAGATTTTCAAAGAGCACAATTTTAGTTTTTACCCCACTTTTCAATCACATCCAAATTCCAGGTAAGTGTCTGTGGTAAGGTTTCATCATTACACATCACAGAACGTGGCCAAAGTGTGACAGCTTAACCCCCACGCCCCCGCTGGGCAGTTTCAAAAACTGTTTTTTGGTCTGTGGGTCTAAGACCTAGAAAAGTTACTGATCTTTGCTACAGAGTGGTACTGATTATCTGTTTCACTGAAGATGGTTTTAGTTACCCTTGGGCAACTGCATCCAAAACTATTAAATGGCCAAGTTCAGAAATTAAAAAAATACAGGTTTTTAAATACCTTTTATGACAGTCTATTTCATAATTGTTGTATTTTATTATCAGTTGCTAACGATAATTAATGCTGGGGGTCTTGGGACATCAGAACATAGCGCCTGTGGGTCAGAGGTGATGCTGTGGTTTCTCCATTGATATAGAGCAGTGAGACCCCTCCCTGTCTGTCAGAATGGGTACCAGATCTGAGCCAGTTTTCTCCACCCGTTCCCACATCCCTCCCTAGATACATATTTGATTTTGGGAGAAGCGTGTTACTCAATCTGCCACCCAGGGACTGGTAGAAGGAAGATTTTTTTCAAAGTGCCTGACATAATCATAGAAAGTAGCTCATGTCCTGGGACTGCAGCACAAAAGGGACTGAACTCATAATCTGCATTTTAAAATATGGGGGTGGATCGATTGGCTTGTGACCTGAACATAGCCCTCTGCTATCGAGTCTCACCCACAGCCTGCCATGTGTATTCTAGAACAGAAAATCGATCTACTTTAATGAGTCACATGTGTATGACCAGCACTCTGGTCAGTAATTAGCTTCTTTGATTCATTCTGGTCACTGGTATTAAATATGCTGAAGTAATTAATTCTGGAATATTTGTGATAAAAAATATGAAACCATTTTTCAAAGACACAACAACCTGTAGATTGGGATAAACCCATATGCTGGAATAAATTGAATCATAATGTGTTTACATAACTGGCACAAAACTCAGTGAGGATTTCTATATGATATACTTTCAGAGATTTTTTCGTTATATCTATTTATTAATATTGCTGTATGTGGAAAGTTAAGGAGCTTTGTGAAAAGCAAACTCAAGGGATGAAACTGGGGGTGTAGCTCAGTGGTAGAGCACATGGTCAGCATGCATGAGGTCCTGGTTTCCTGTCCCAGTACCAAAAAAGCCCAGAAAACAAAACCAAAAAAGTGGATGATGAAAGAGTTCAAGATCTACATTGCACCAGCTTTTAAAGGGAAAATGGGAATTTAGAAAACACAGACTCTTTTTTTTAGCTTGTTGGTGTGGCAAATCATGTTTATTTCCCCATGCCCGGTTTCTCTTTCATAAAGTGTGGCCTTTATCCTCAGCTTGTGGATAATGAAGCTGGTGTGATTGCTCTCACCCTGGTCAGACCAGCCACCCCAATGACACAGATGTTCTTACTGTACACAAAAAAAATTGACAAGCTGACTGTGTGTCGAATTTGTAATTGGGAATCAGTTCTCTGTTGAGTTATATTTTTGAATTAAATGTCTGCTCAGAAGAAGAATGCATACAATGAAGAAATTTCTCTTTAATAGCATGCCTGCTTCAAGAGAAGTTCAAATACACCAGGACTCAGACCAGATGTCAGGGTTCAATGGGAATTCAACTCATTCTGAAGGTAATAGCTTACCTTAAATAGTAGCACTTTTTAATGTCATAAAAATAGAAATAGATACAATATTTTGGGGTAGTTATTTTTACAAAGTGTAATGGCAGAGATATTTTTTTTCTTTGCTAATGTCAATGATGGGCTTTATTAATACGTTTTTGTAAGTGGTAGCAAAAGAATCCAAGTTTATTATCATGAATTTTATGTTGGTGGCCAACTTATAAACACTGGGGACTATTTTATTTGATCCTGTTTTTTTGTTTGTTTTATTTTTGCTTTTTGAGACAGGTTCTTTCTGTAGAGTTCAGGCTGGCCTTGAACTTACAGTGTTGCCCAAGCTGGCCTCAGACTCATGGCAATTCTCCTGCCTCAGCCTGCTGAATGCTGGGAATACAAGCATAGGCCACCACACCCAGCATGTTATTCTTTGTTAAGTCATAATTCGACTAGAGCATCTTATTACCTGATAACTTGAAAAGATGGTAAATTCTGGAGTCAGGCGGGTGTTGAACTGGCTTTTGGTTCCTTTGTTTTCTGACTGGATGGTTTTACACAAGTTATTTAACCATCTGAGTCCCAATTTCTCATTTATAAAGTTGGCCTAATAATACCTTCCTCACAGGCCCATTAGAAGCAGTAGGTAGAAAAACTCCAAGTGCAAACTGCAGTTCATAAAATGATAGACACTTGATTAGCGTGACAGATCTGCCTACTATAAAAAGGGGTACAAAGAGCTGAATGTGGTGGTGCATACCTATAGTCTCAGCACTCTGGAAGGCTGAGGCAGGAGGACTGCAAGTTTGAGCTTGTCCTGGGCCACTGAGTAAGACCCTGTCACAAAATTAGAAAATAAAAATGAAAAGAACTGGGGATGTCACTCAGTGCAAAAGCCCTGGGTTCAATATCCAGTACCTAAAACAACAACTAAAATAAAAAGTGAGATAACAAAAATTTTACCCGGGAGGCTATCTGTCATCAGAGCAGCGGAGAACGTACCTGTAGCCAGAAAGAACCTGCACAGGCCATCGACCCAGAGAGGTCAGTCCTGGTGGTGCCAGGAAGTGGTACAACAGTTTCACAGCTGCACTTTAGCACCCACCAAGAGACTAAATCACAAAAATTACAACAAATTTGACTTAAAGACCTTCGTCTGTAACTGTACCCACAGGGCGAGCAGAAGGTGTTGGTTTTATAGACAGCAAGACTGAAGGAAGCAGAAACGAAGGCCAAGGAGCAGACTGATCATTTCAGAGTTACTTTCTCAGGGACAGGAAGACAGAAAAGCACAGATAATGCATTGGTTACATTGGGTTGCTTCGGGTTTATTTTTTCTGTAATTTTTTTTGCAAAGATTAAAGCAGCGGGAACTTTGTTTTCACAGCAACTGAAACCGGTCTGTTTGGGGAACCTGGTAATCCTTCCTGATTTCTCAGAAGTGTAGACAACTTCCTGTCTGATCGGTGGTGTGGAATCTTAGCATGAGTGATTCCATTTTGGTTTGGTCTCTTGGGTCTGCAGCAGGAGCTCAGCGCAAACCAACCACCACCTATCAATTTTATTTGAGATAACTCAGCTAACTTTAATAGCCTTGTGGACATTTGATAAGGCAACTTCTTACGTTTTGGTAAAAGTGAGGATTTGCTGTGTTTTATAGATGAAGTTGAATATGAAAACCAAAAGCGGCTGGAAGAAGAAGAGGACTTGAACGTGCTTACGTTTGAAGATCTTCTTTGCTTTGCGTATCAAGTTGCCAAAGGGATGGAATTTCTGGAATTTAAATCGGTAAGCTACTTTTAAAGGGGAAAAAATAACAAAAGTGTTAACAAGATAATTATGAAAAAAAAGATATGTGCTTCATTATAATTAGGAAAAAGAGATTTGCCTGCATTTTTTCTTGTTGATTTTAACATGTCTTATGTATGTCCTTTGAACCCTCCCCACCCCATTCACTGTGAAGGCACCTAGAATGTCACCCAAGCCCTTTGCTAATTATAGCACCAAGGCACTATCCTTTATTAGAAAGTGGCTGACGTAGCCTCCCAGCCTCTCCAGAGTCCCCTGGAACCTCCAGGGCAGAAGGTCAAGTTGGAAGCCTGGTAAGTCCCCACTGAAGATGAAGTGTAGCCTTGTAAATCCTTCCTGGATTACAGGGTTTTGGGGCGCTGGAGTCTCTTTCTGGTGGTTTCTAGGTACTTTCTGTCCTGAGTAAAAAATTGATCAAGACAACCACAAATAGTAGCAAAGTTTTATTAAAGGTAGAAAACAGGCTTTGCAGCATGAGTTTGGGTCAAGTAAAAGTGGGAAAATGGGTGCACCTCATGGTGTGAGGGTGACCACTCTTGCAAGAGGGAGCACAGTGGCAAAACCTCAGTGTGGAGTGTTCTCTTTGCATCATCTGCTCATCAGGCTGATGTCAGATCTGGACCATCCCATTGCAAACCAGCTTAAATCTCGAGAAGTCCCTGTGCAGGGCTTTGATTTCCCAAAGAGACTAAACTGCTTTGTGCATGTGGCCTGGGATTTTGTAATTAATGGGTCACACGTACTTCCCCAGCCAGCTTTGCCATTCCCTAATCTCCTGTCTCTTTCCCCTGCTGAGAGATACAGATCCCCATAATTCTTTATGGGGTGCTGAAGGAGTAGAGTTCTCCTTCTCATATAGTTTCTTCTGGCTGCAGAGGACTATAGACCCTACCTTCTGTTCAGCTACCTTGAGGGTTGTGGCTCGCTGGTTGGATTGAAGAAACAAACCTGTCAGAAGACAATGAGGAAAGAACTAATTACTAAAATAACCTTACTGCAGTGGTACCTTGATTCTCAAACTCAAATCTCTCCGTGACACTGGTCACAAACTGAACTGGAGGAGAACCAAATTAGTTTTCCCCATAAGGTGTTGTGGTTTGTGCCTGGATGTCCCCCAAAGCCTCATGCAGTCATGAGGTCAGGCTTCTAGAGTTTATGACTGACTCGTGGTCCAATGCGGGGATTATGGGTACAAGTGCTACCCACATCCTAGGGTTGGGAACCTACAGACAGTATAAGGGGCAGAGAGTCTTCTCTCGTATCCTCCCTTCTTGTTTCTTGTTGCTTTTGTTGTTTTCAACCACCTTGAGCTGCTGCCCTGCCTTGGAGCCAGCCAAGTATGGACTGAAATTTCTACAAACTGTGAGCTAAATAAATCTTTCCTTGCTTCATTTTAAGCATCAAGTATTTTGTCTCAGTGAGAGAAAAGAGACCAACACATAAGGTTAACATCGAGCCTAACTACTTAATTTGTCCAACTTCATTTGCGACCAGAATCATGAAAAGAATCAAGTTCATAAACCGAGGTATCACTGTATTATGCTGGTGATGAGGAACCCAAATATAAGTATCAGATGAAATTTCCACACTTCTTGTGAAAGATGGTATGGCATAGAGGCAGGTTCAATAAAATATCAAGAGCTGAAAGCCATAGCCCTAGCAAGATTACCACGTAATGGAGCTAATTAAAAATGGGAGCCTCAATACAGGTGCCCATTTAAGCTGTGGTGAATTGGGGTCACTAATGACTCTACTTCTGTGCCTGGAGCAGTACTGGAGTCTCGCTTTCTGACAAGGAGCCTCAGGTCATCCAGAGGTTCTCAGAAATAGCTTTCTTCTTAGTCTTGTGGAAATTCTAGTGACTAGCTGCTATGTAGGATTTTCATAGCTTGTCACTGCATCCCTTGGGGAAGGACCAGAATGGTTGCCCAGGGACTGAGAATAAAGAGAGGGTCCTGAGCGGGTGCAGGGCTTCTCTTTTTGTCTCCTTGTCAGTCTTTTGATTTCCCAAGGAGACGAACATGTGTTTTGGGATCTCTTAGAATGCATGACTGCAACCTGCTTAGGAAGACAGACTATCTCTAGGCCTTATAGAATTTCCTGCTTTTGCTTTGTAGATGTTGCTTTCAATTAGCATGCTCTTTCCTTCCAGATCGGGCCTAGTGACAGTCAGTGAAATCCACGGAGTGTGGTTTATGAGGTTTTCCATGGTTCAACCTGGGGCCTGAGCGAGAGACAGCTGGGTCTCAGGTCCTTAAAACGGTATCCCACGCAGAAGGAGGAGGCCCAAAGAGCCCATGAAGCATCCCTGGGGAGACTGCAGTATTCACTAGACTTAGGTCTCCGGCTGAAGCTGGCGTGATGATGTTGTCTTTCATAGAAACAGAGAGGTGCTAAGCCACTTGATGGCTTTACCTGAAACCAGGTCTTGAGTCCTTAAAATGGAACCCCATGCAGAAGGAGACTCAATCTCAGCCCACAGGGTCCCTTGTGAAACTCAAGTGTTCACTAGACAGACATCTCTGTCCGAAGCACTGGCATCTTTCATGGAAGCATAGAAGAGAAACCCTGGTGAGGGCTCTCTGTCTCCCGACTGGGGACTAACTCTTTAGGGAGAGCAGTTGAGTCACTTACTTGATGGCTCTACCCAGTCCTTTGAAACTCCCAGGAGATCAGGGTGGAGTCTTTTGCCACTGAGACTTCGCAGCTTGATGGCTCTGCTTAAGCAAGGAGAACCACCTAAAAAACAGTATCTCTTGCATTTACCCTATAGTAAAAAATTTGGTACTTTGTTTAAGGTAGTAGAGACAGAAACTTCTTTTTAGAGAGAGAGAGAGAGAGAGAGAGAGAGAGAGAGAGAGAGAGAGAACTTCACAACCCCTAAGAATGACTCATAGTCACTTGAGTTAAGCTTTACCAGCTTTTCTTTTCCTGCTCAGGCCATCAAGCATGTGCTCCTAATTTACCTACATTTTGTTAGATGAAACAAGGGAAGAATCTGGCCTAATTCAGCAGAAGGAGGAAATCTACCTATGTGTTATCTAAAATCAGAACTTAGCTCCTACCTGCCAGGGTGAAACTTTCTGGTGACCATGATGTGCCTTGAAATCAAACATGGAAGACCCCACATACTGTCATAGCCATGGAGCGCGTGCATGGTTGTCTATGCTGAGTCAGGCTTCTATAAGTGCATCTTGTCGTGTGTGTGTGTGTGTGTGTGTGTGTGTGTGTGTGCGCACGCACATGCGTGTGTGCACCAGGCAGCAAGGTCATGTCCTTATGGGTCCTCAGAGGCCCCTGGCTTTGATCAAAAACCTACTCAGATTCTGAAGGGAAGTCTACGTGCAGGGCTCTGGGATCTGCTCTGTCCATGCGTCCTGGGATTTTATAATTGACAGGTCACATTCACTACCCATGCTCTACTCTCCTGTCTTACTGGGCAGCTGTGCCCCAGTACACGGGTTGCGCATAGAACATTTGATCCAGAGCCAGAGAGGAAGCCAAGCTTCAGGGTGCTCTAGTTGCTGAGATGGCCACCCTGAGCGTCTGTGCTACTTGCGCTGCTGTGCTGTAGGCTGGCGGTGGCCCTGGCTTTCTCTGCCTCCACAGCTGCTAACCCACGTCCATCAGGGTGGTGGCAGCAAGACCCTGGAGCCTGCCCTAAACCACAGTCTCTCTCCCGTTGGGCATTTTCCTATCATTGCCATCACCCCTCTTCTCTATCCCGTTTCTCATGTCTCCTGCCAGTAACTAGGTGAAATCCATTCCTCTGCTAATTTCTCCACCATTCGTAGGGGCAAGGGATTCCCCTTATCTCAAAGCTTTAGGTCTGCAGGTCTGCTGGCATAAATTAGCAACACATTAACAGGAGAAGAAGCGCACAAATGTATTCATGGCCATGCATGGGTGTGGGAGTCACCGTACAGGAAACTTTGAGGGGCCAGATGATGGCAGCTCAAACACTTTCTTCCTAAGAGCCAGCGATGTGGAAATGTGGGCAGCGTTAGAGAGGTAAATGATTCTGAGAGGAGACGGACGTGTGTCCAAAGAACAGACGAAGAGGGTGAGCTCAGCAGGCGAGAGGCCTGGCTTGCAGCTCCAGCATGGTACACAAAGTGGCAGTGATCTCCCACCAAGTGCTTCTGGCACTGGGTGTGATGTGTGATTTCACACTCTTTCTCTGTGAGATGGCTCTAATCTCCCAATGGTTAATGACATTGCAGGGAGACATTTTATTAAAGGCACTCATGTGCCTCATTGGCAGGTCTGATCCTCAGGTGACGGGGAACTGTAGAGCAAAATGCTGCCTCTGGAACCTGCTGATTCCCAAGTACTTAATTTAAAACAGTTTACAGGGGCAGCATATTTGAGAGTGACGTTCCGAGCTTCTTCACCTTCTGTGACCTGCTCTTTGTTTTCAAACTTTGTCCTCTTTTGTCTGTTGATCTCTTTGGTCTTCTATCTTCTCCATTTTGACTTCTTTCTCTGCTGTCTCACCTGAAGCACATGCTTCTCTTCGTCGTTTCTATCTGTGGTTTAGGCTTCGCTTTTCTCGAGCTTCTTGCTTACCTGTTCTTCATGGGTGGCCCATCTCCATCTAGACAGAAGAGCTTCCAGGGTACCTTTGCTGGTGCCGAGATAGCCGCCTAGATCTCCTGGCCAAGGCTGCTGCCCGTAGCTGAGTAAGTCTTAGCAGCCCACTCTCAGCGGCCTCATTTAAGGTTTTACAGTGGTGTGAAGGCCGTACACATTCAGAAGGGACTGTACAGTCCCTTGGGGTTTTGAATTTGAACTGTCCCCAGTTAGTGACGTGCAGTCAGCTCCCTTCTCTCCATGCTGGGCAGTGGCAGCAGCCACAGCTCCAAGTTCTGCTCTTGGATGACATCACTCACTGCAGAGATTTCTAATTCCATTTAGTAAACCTCCCCAAAGGTACGTTTGTTTCTTGAATGCGTTCTTTGCTCTTACTCCATCTTATTTCTAGCATCATTTCCCAACTAGGAAAGAGATTATGCGTGTTCCTCTTTCCCGCCCTGAGAGTGCTGGAAAACAGCTTCAGAAATCCTCCTGGGGACTCAGCCAGGCATCCCCCTGGCCTTGCACATCTATTTGTGGCAGCCCAGATCTTTCTGAGAACCCATGCCCTCCGGCAGCGTGGATGACATCCACAGTAGACGGGAATGCCCCCCAGGTTCAGGCCTTTTGTTTCTCCCAACATCCATCCTGACTGCGCTTACCATGTTGTCTGTGATTCCCCGTGAGCTAAGGGACAGATCGCACTCTGTGGTAGAACACGCTGGGGTAAATAACACGCCACTTTCATTCTTCCTAGTGTGTGCACAGAGACCTGGCCGCCAGGAATGTGCTGGTCACCCACGGGAAGGTAGTGAAGATCTGTGACTTTGGGCTGGCTCGAGATATCCTGAGTGACTCCAACTACGTTGTCAGAGGCAATGTGAGGCTGCTGTTTCTTCCCGTGTTTTCATGCTGCTAGTTTGTCTTTTGTCATTATTACGGTAAACATGTGCACTCACCGTAATGCATTTTTGATTTATGGAAGCATAAAAGAAAAAAGCTACGAGCAGCTTGCTTCCTTATTCTTAAAACACTTTCCTACGGCTTCAGGGAATAGTCCATCCGTGATAAAAGTTGAGTGGAATAGCCACACATCTATCCTTGGGACATCTATACAGAATAGACCCATTAGGGGTTTTTGAGTGCAGTCTTCACTTTAAAAAACAAAAATTTCACCACCTGCACTTATTTCGGTTTTCCTAGCTAGAAAGTGGCTTATGATAAAGCATTTTTCAAAATGTACCACACATAAATTATTAAGTATAAAATTTATAGGACATATTAAACAGTAATTAAAAACATTTGCCATCTTGTCATTGTTAATATAAGGAGACCAAAAGCATCACTGAGTCATGTTTATTAAAAAAATACTAAAGACAAATGTGCTCTTTACAAGAAAACTGTTAAAAAATAATAGATTAATTTTGTACTTTAAGGAGTGATCTTTAAAGAGTTAAAGCACTTGGGGTAGAGACGCTGTGCCCCTTTGTGGCTATCATTTTTGGGATTTCTTCATAATTATTGTCTCTGTTTGTGAAACATTAATGCCCCCAAATGCTGATCAAGTCCTTACTGTATGCTAAGCATCCTTCGAGGCACTTTACCTATATTAATTTGTTCAGTCGTCAAAGTACCCACCTTGTGGATGTGGAAACTGAGTCACTCAAAAGTAACTTTCCATGGCTACACAGCACATAGATTTGAACGTTAATAAGCTAAACCCTAAATCTGTGCCTAACCTCCACGGTACTGTTTCCCATGCTCTTACTGTACAGTAAGGTTTGGGGGGTGGAGAAGCACAATAAAACCAATACAAAAAGTGCTCTCAGGGTAAATGTCTAATGGATGTGAAAAATGAAACAGTGTTCAGATAATTATCTTACTTGATTTAAAATCTGTGCATCAGTTACCACAGCTGAAGTAATAAGTCTGCAGGATGCTACTACATAGATACACTGTAGCCATCTGAGGAGAATTCCATTTGGAACCACAATTAATTCTTTACTGAATGGAATGGAATGAACTCGCCTGCCCTCCCATTGGTATAGGGTTTAAGTGACAGTTTCTTTTTTGGGCTTTGATTTTTCTCAGCAGATTAAACATGCTCCTCAACCCATGACAAAAACGAATGTGTTCAAAATACTCTGCCCCAAGATATAGGTCACCCTGTCTTGATTCAAATCTGAGACTATGGGCAGTCAACACTCGCCTCCCACACCCCTGGGAATCCTGAAAGGCACAGCAGCCAGCCTGGCATCACTTCTGGAAGTAACTTCCCTCCCTGTGCTCTGGAGGGTGGCATTTCCACTCGCCTGCTGCTGAGAAATGCTGTCACAAGAGTCCACACTTTCGCTTGAACCCACTTAGCTCTGGGCAACTAACTGGCCCTTTCTTAATGGAAAGTGAGCAATTACATCTGCAGACTCCAGGACAAGCCTTTGTTCTAGATGAGTTTAAGAGAGAGAGAGAACGCGTACATGCTAGGCTGCTATTAGAATGGTAGCTTGAAAGCAAAAAGATTAGCCTCAGGAAAATAATACATTGAATCATTTAGTAAAGAAGCCAGGGTGTGCTCGTGGAGAACTCACCTCTGCTCCCCTCTCGGGTGTTGCAGGCCCGCCTGCCTGTGAAATGGATGGCCCCAGAGAGCTTATTTGAAGGGATCTACACAATCAAGAGTGATGTCTGGTCCTATGGAATACTGCTCTGGGAGATATTCTCGCTGGGTATGTTGGGCACTTTGCTGGCCTGCTGGGCTCTGGGCTTTGTGTATTCTGTGCCCTCTATCCCATGCCTTCTCCCTTACCTCCTAAGTACGAGATACTGCCTCCAGTCTCCCATAGCGCCTGGTCTTGCTAATGTCCTTAAATCAGTCCTCCCCGCTGACCCATAATCTGCTTGGGAAGACTTGTGACTTCTTTATCCAATTGTGGAACCAGCTGCAGGCTGTGGTTGGCAAGTGGAAATGCTATATACGTGTTGTCAAGTGAATGAACAAACTGACAAAGGAATTGACGAACGACCACATTGGGTTTATGTTTTTCTCAGGTGTGAACCCTTACCCTGGCATTCCAGTGGATGCTAACTTCTATAAACTCATTCAAAGTGGGTTTAAGATGGATCAGCCATTCTACGCTACAGAAGAAATGTAAGTTGAAATCAGACTATAGATTGGTTGAAATCGGAAAGTCACAGACCCCTTCAAAATGCATGACAAAGAAAAAGGTAAAATAAAAATCAAAAAGAATCAGATGATTCTTCTTTAAACAATAGAAAAAAATCTTCCTTTTTTAGAGGTTCTAAACTAAACTGAACCTTGCCTGACCTCAGAAGTGCCTATTTCTTGATTTTTTGATTCCTTTGCTGGAAAAATCCAGGAGGTTAGAATCTCAACGGCACACTTAACTGGATCCCTACCTAATTTCTCCTTTCTCATATGAGTACTAAATTCAGTAGATTGCCACAAAACAAACATACCATACATAGGAGTTCTACACAGTAACTAGTGTGGCATCCTAGGGAAAATTGGTCCATTTAACTTCGTTCAGATTTCCTCATTTTGGTCCTGTGCTGTCACTTTTGCAGATACTTTATAATGCAATCCTGCTGGGCCTTTGACTCCAGGAAACGGCCGTCCTTCCCTAACCTGACTTCCTTTTTAGGATGTCAGCTGGCAGATGCAGAAGAAGCGGTACGTAACAGCCAGGGTTTGCTAAGCCATGACCATAGTGCTTTACAGCATTTGTGTTGACGTCCTAAGATCCAGATGTACACGTTATCTTTCTTACCACACTTTGTCAGGGTTGCCCTCTGAAAGCTGTACTGACTGAGATATTTATCGACAGGTGTTTTTAGAAAAACAATACCTTTCCTGAAGATTTCACCCAACTGGTTAATACATTAATAGCTCATAAAGGTCCAGTGCAGAGGATTAGATGAAAAATAAAATGTAATCCTTTTCCAATTCAACATGAATGATCATATGTAGCCTGATCATATAATATGGCAGAGGACCTTGTCAGAGGTGAACACCAGATCGACTGTCCTGTCTCCCACCAGCCTTGTCTGTTAAGACAAATCACTTTACCTCAGTGCCCTCCCTGGAAAGAGGGTTGCCAAGCTAGATACCATGTGAGCTCTGGGGAGTTGGGATTACTTTGCTTCTTCCATGAGCAACCTCCTATGGAAAAAGCCATCCCTTCCTGACACGAGCAGCGGGTAGAACCTTGAGTTTCCAATCCCCAAGTTCAAATCTGAAGTTGCATAGTCTCTTCCTTTTGTCGGGGAAGAGGGGGATTCTACCCAGTTTCCTTGTGTGAAACGTAAGATTAACAACAAATCTTGGGCTGGAGATTTAGCTCAGTGGCACAGCATCTGCCTGGCAAGCACGAGGTCATGAGTTCGATTCCCAGTACCCCCCAAAACAAGCAAACAAAAAAACAAAAACAACAAATCTTAATTCATGGCGTGGTGGTACAAACTAAACAAGATGATGAATGTGAGTTAGTACATAGAGAGAAATTAGTATCTCTTCGGGAAATGTTCGCTAAATATAAATCTGACTCTTTCCGTTGATTGTCTTTCTAAATTGTTCAGAGTCCACTTTCGGTTTCATGTTTTGTCTCCACACCTGCTTAGATGATGTGTATCCTTTTCTCCTATTATGACTTTTTCTAAAAAGAAAATCACATAAATTAAATTATTGTCACGAGTTGGAGTTGGGTTGAAAGGCCGAGGGATGGGAAGTTCCCAAGGTAGCTGCAGACCGTGGGTGCGGTGACAACGGATGGCAGGTGAGATAAACTAGAAGAAGAATTGCAGCTGGAGATGAGGAGTGAAGAGAACAGATTGGCTGGCATTTACTTAGCTCTCAGCCAGACTGAGAACGGGGGGCGGGGGAGAGCTTTTGGCTCTTGAAGAATTGGGGGTGAGTGTGATATTGCAGGCTGAAAAGTTCAGCATGGAGGAAAGTTAGAGGGAAGCCACAGCTATCACTAGCATACAAGAGAACGGAGGATATGGAAGGAGGCCAGCTGGACAGGGAGCCAAGCCAGGACGAGGCCCCCCAGAGCCAGAGAGCCACCTGGCTTTGTTGAGGACCGGGGGAGTCTTGACCCGAGAGTCTCCTCTTGTATTGGCATCCTCATAAGATGTCCAGATCCCCTGTCCTCTATGCAGGAGCCTGGGAGGTCTCAGTGACTCTTGAATGCCGCCTCTCCCTGGATGGATGATGAATCGATGTGGGAATCCATGCTCAAGTTTATCAATTCCCCTTCCCCTGTTGCCACGACAGAAGGTTCTTCTCTTCTCTTCCCTTCCAGCATCAGAGCCAGGGTTAGCACACACACACACAAAACAGCAGCTTCATTAAGCAGTAAGAAAATGTCACCCTCTGCGGGTGAGAGGAATCCAAAGACAGCGCTCCCTTGGGGCTAGGGCAGCCTGCTCCATCCAGGCTGACCCGGTCTGAAGAAGGGAAGCCTAGTTTGGGTTTCGGCCCTCACATGCTTGCTGGGCTAGGCACTGTTGAGACTGCACACAGGGCCTTGTGTGTGCCAAGCAGATGCTGTAATGGTGAGCTGTGGTCCAGCCTTTGCTGAGCACTTTGTTCAGAGCTCGGTCCACACGGCCAGCCCAGGGGGCCCTGCCCACTGTGAGCAAAGCCTGCTCCTGTGGATCCTGCCCCTTTCCATCTCTTACGCACAACCCTTGGATAAGAAAACCAGCCATGCCCCTGTGCCTGGGATGATTCTCCTTGGACGTATGTGAGTGGCTGTGTAGAATCTATTTGTTTCACCGAGGACTGGGCAAGGGAAATAGCTCTCAGAAAACCGGGCAAGTGGAGATGGAAACAGCAAAAATGTAGGTTATGACCGTTAGGTCTAACCTCCACACCAGAGGGAATCGCTGAATAACAAGCTCACATGTTATTTAACAAATGGTGACCTGAGGAAGGCTTTAGGCTGGGGCTGGGGCTGGAGTGCAGTGGCGGAGGGCTTGCTTAGTGTGCGTGAGGCCCTAGATTCCAGCCACAGAGCCTGTACACAGGAGACTCTGAGGGTGAACAGTCAGACTTCAACCTTCAGACCCAGATCAATTTTCTTCTCCTGTTCGAAGCCTCCCAACTCCCCATGTCAGGTTTCAGCCTCCTCCTGAGCTCTCAGCACTTTCCAGATATCCTTGTATGGGGCTTGCATCATGCTAGGCTGATTTTGCTTTACGGGTCTGTCTTTCATCTCCATTTGACTCATGAAACGTGTGTTGTCCCGGTTATGTTTATGTCACACAAAGTAGTGCTTGCCCCACATTTATTAAGTAAGTCAGTGGAAGTCATCATGAAAATAGATTACAAACAGCATTTACTTCATACTGTCCCCAGTGGCTGGCTTCAAGGTTGGTACAGAAAGGTACTGAGCAAACTCTTCTGGAAAGAAAGAAAGAAAGAAGACGCAGAGGTGTTTGGTTAAGAAGCAGGAGGAGTAGAGAAAATAAATAAAAATGGGTACCACCTCTTAAAAATTGTGGAAATTAATCTTAAAAAAAAAAAGTAAAGCATTTTCATTTTGGAAAAACTTCAAAGGCTGTAAAACTCCCAGTGAAACTCGGTCATCATCCGTCTCCTTACTAATGCCCCAGTTGGTGGGTTTCTCTTGTAGCTTTTCTCCTTTATGGCTTTTCTGTTTGTTTGTTTCTTTTGTGGCTTTTCTCCTGGCTCTAGAGGTTCTGGAGCAATACTTCATATCTGAGAATAGATTTTGTCTTTAAGAATAGAGACGCTATAATGGTACTTCAGGCTCTCGGTTCAGTCCCACAGATACAAAAATAATGAAACTACTGGACTCTGATTTGTTTCCCTACAAATGAAAGGACAACATTGCTTTGACCACGTATATGTAGGATGTTCTCTAAGACTCATGCGTAGTAAAAGCCATCATCTATGCCACGCAGTCATTTGATTTACATAGTTGGGCAGAGGGCACAGAGCGTGCATGTCTTCACGAGAAGGTCTCTCCCCGTTTGCAGATGTACCAGAACGTGGATGGCAGCATTCCAGAGCGTCCTTCCATCTACCAAAACAGGCGAGCTTTCGGCAGAGAGATGGCTCCAGAGCCGCTGTCCCCACAGAGCCATAGAGAAACAAATTAGCCTCAAGGACTGGTCACGCTGTAGATCACCAAAACAAGGTTCATCCCACCATTCAAAGAAAACATATTATCACCTGCTGCTTCGCTGGACTTTTCTCTAGAAGCTGTCTGCAATTGCTCTTATTTTCGAAGGGACTTTTGTAAAACTGAATCATCTCATGCCCGAGGTGGGAGGAGCCAGTGAGTAGCTTTCTTGGTGTCCTCACCTAGATCCAAAGGCTGGCCAGAGGGAGAAAATGTACCTTATATATAGTATAATCTTGTAAATACGTACCATGAAAGCATTTTGCTAAGAAGCTAATATGATTTTTAAAAATCTATGTTTTAAAATGATATGTAACTTTTTCAGCCACTCAGTGATATATTTTATGGATGGAAATAAACTTTCTACATAGAAATGTTTATTTTGGAATCATATGTGGATGGGACATTTAAAGCATGAGCTAGCTGAAGTCGTGAACAGTGCTTTGTATGTGTATATTTTCTATAGAAAAAAACCTTTTTGAAAATCAGATTCTTTTTTTTTTTTTTCCTGCAGTACTTAGAGTACCTGGCATTGAACCCAGGGGCACTCTTCCAGTGAATGGAAACCCCAACCCTTCTAATTTTTAAATTTATTCATTTATTATGGTGCTAATGAAGCCAAGGGCTTTATACTGAGCAACATCCGTAAGCCTGTTATTTATTTGTTTTATTTTGAGACAGGGTCTCACTAAGACTTGTGAGCCTTCCTGTTTCAGGTTCCCAGAGTACTACATTATAGACATGTGCCACGTGCCTGGTCGATGTTTCATTTTCACTTACTTTTTGGTTGCTGAGATTGGTCTCAAATTTGTGATCCTCCCACCCCGCCTCCTGTGTAGCCAGGATGACAGGATTGTGCCGCAGGTCCAGCTTCATCTTCTCTGACCCCTGTCTCCCTGGGCGAAGGGCAGGTGTCATATCTGCGCATTTCTCCCCATCCACTATGTGACTAAGCCCTCGATCCCAATATCCCATCTCCCAGGCTCATAACCGGGCCGTGTGTGTGTGTGTGTGTGTGTGTGTGTGTGTGTGTGTGTGTGTTTTGTTTTGCTGTCCAGGCTGATCTCAGACTCTCCTGGGCTCTCTCTGTCCTCCTACCTCACCCTTCAAGTAGCTGGAACCCCTGTGCTCTGGTGCCCAGCCCCATCAGGAAGCCGTGCTGTGGTTTGAAGGGTGAGGGGGAAGGGGAGGGGAAGGGAGGAGGGAGAGCAGGAAGAGAGAGTTTACTAACAAGCACTTCGGGGCACGTCTGAGGGTGATCCAGGGTCATTGACTTCTGGGATGATAAACTGTGGAGAGGAAACACTGGAACATGGGTGGAAAAATGCAGGAGGTGGACCGTGAGTGTGGGCCGGCTGCTTCTCACCCTCCCCATTTCCTGGTCTCTGGGCTGAGCAGCTTTCCTCCATCACCACTTTCCAGTGTGAGGTTTCTGCCTCACCGCAGGCCTGAAGCAATGGGGGCCAGCAGACCAGGGACTCAAACCTCTGAACCCGTGAACCAAAATAAATCTTCCCTCCCTGAAACTGATTTTCTCAGGTATTTGGCCACAGCAACAAAAAGCTAACACAACCATCTTAACCATTTTAAAAATACGATACAGTAGTATTAAATATGTACACATTGTTGTCTTCAGGACTCTGAGTCTTGCAAATTTAAAGTTCAGTGCCTACTAAAGATTAAATCTGTTTCCCAACCCTTCAGTCTCTGGTGTCCACTGTTGTATTATCTGCATGAATGAGCCCGTTCTGCCATAAAATTGGAATAGTAAAGTATTATCTTCTCCCAGTCTCGTTTATTTCATTTAGCGTGATGTCCTCAAAGTCGCTTGTGTTATACTATATGTCAGAATTTCCTTCCTTTTAAGGCTTGTAGAATATTCCATTGTGTGCACACAGAACGTCTTATTTATTCACACATCTATCCATGGATGTATGGCTTGCTTCCCTCTCTTGTGCTAGTATGAATTATGCTGCATGAATATAGATGTACACATATTTCTTCAAGATCCTGTTTTCGGTTCTTGTGGGCTTAACATTCCCAGATGTAGAATTGCTGGATCACATGGTGCTTCTACTTCTAAGTTTTTGTTTCATTTATTATCATTTTTTGAGATAGAGTCTCACTCTGTAGTGCAGGCTGGCCTTGAACTCACAACGTAGCTAAGGCTGGCCTCCAACTTGCGCCAATCCTGCCTCAGCCTCCCGAGTGCTGGGATTTCAGCTGAGCCCAGCACACCTGGCTTGTGTACTAATTGTAAAGGCTTTGTTGTAGTGATCCTCTGTTTCTTTGGCCATCCAGCGGTGCCAGTTTTAGGGAATCACACTGTGAAGTAAGGCATTGTTTCTGCATGGCGTGGGTGGTCTGGGGAGATTTCAGCAGGGGGCTTGGCCTTCTAATGTGGAGAGTCCTTGACCTACACTGGGCTGATACAGTTATTTTCTTATTCTGGAGCTTTGTGCCTGGACCAAATTGGGCCCATGATGAGCAGAGGAGCTTGTGTACACAGGGCCAGTGCTGCCAAGAGAGTCGGCAAGTCCCATTTCCCCCATCCTGGAGCCACTCTGGGCCTTCCTCTCTCCTGAGCCTTGGTCTCCAGCCCCCATGCTGTGAGGCAGCCAGAGCCTTTGCAGATCCCCTTCCGGTGCAAATCACCTGGAGAATCTCAATGCAGAACTGCGCTGACATACAGGGCCCTGGGGAGTAAGGTTTGCATCCGCCTCCCCTCTGTGGAGAGGCCTCTCTGTGTGCCCTGCCAGTGGCTGTTCCAGCCTTGAGTGCTTGCAGATTCTTTCTTTCCTCTGCTACTCTGATGTGGTTGAAGGAGGAAATGACCACAGTCCAACAAATCCTCTCAAACAGCTTGTCACAAAGTGCACGTTGACGAGACAAATCAGTGTAACTCGCCGTTCACAGCAGGTCCTCCTTTTCCTTGGGCCTTGGTGATTTTGGTCAGGGCTCATGCGTATTTCCTGTGTGACATCTTGAGGGATGGATTCAGACACATGTGTTGTATCTGGGATCACCAGTGGTGCAGTGATAAAGTCAACAAAGATTTGATTTCCTTACAAAGGAATTCACCTGTCTAGTCTATGTAGACTTCTAGATCCTGCTTGCTTTTAAACATAGCATTATGCTTCTAAGATTTACTCATAGTATAGATTGGGCATCCTTCAACCAACAACCTGAAACTGAAAATGCTCCAAAATCTGTACTGGGGTGGGGGCAGTGCAGGTGCTACAGTTAGAGCCCAACCCTCACACGACCACCAAACTGCACCCCACCCCCAAAATCTGCAGCATTCCTGTCACCAGGATGCAGCATCAGGGGAGAATCCCATGCCTGACCCCTTCTGACGGGTAATGGTCAAACAGTAACTCACTAACCGTACATCTAATACACTGTATAAAATCACCTTCAGTGGGTGAGGTGAGTGCAGAAGGAAAGGGAATTTTGTGTTTGAACTTGGGTCCCACCCTCAAGATATCTCATTATGTATATGAGAATACTGCAGAATCTTAAAAATATAAAGTCCAGGGCTGGGGATTTAGCTCAGCGGCATAAACTCCTGCTTTGCAAGCGCATGATCGTGAGTTTGATCCCCGGTACAGATAATATATATATATAAAGTCCAAAATGCTTCTGGTCTGCAGCATTTTGTATAAGAGATACACAAGCTGTATTGCAGGGGCCAACGAGGCTTCATTCACCTCTAGTCGTGTCCACACTGGCGATTCGTTAAGAGATTTCTTGTGCCAAATTGGGTAATGTGTACAGATGTTCTTCCTAGGATTGTACTTTGTGTGCCAAGTGTGATACGGACAAGTCAACCTTCTCTGGAGGAATGATGGAGCTTAAAACCTCTGAATGGGGGCTGGGGATTTAGCTTCAGCGGCATAAGCGCCTGCCTTGCAAGCAGGCAGTCGTGAGTTCGATCCCTGGTACTGATAAAAAAAAAAAAAAAAAAAAAAAAAACCACCTCTGAATGAACAATGAAATTACTTTCACTAAAACCAATTCGTACTGGAGATTCGGCTTTAGTTTGGGGCTGGCTGTGTCCTTGCATAACTGCCCACGTTCATCAAACAGCTGGACCACCACTCATAAACGCCCTTGAGAAGCAGTAGGTGGTTCCAGCCGCGCTCGCTAGGCTTTTGCAGTGATTTTGCCAGAAGATGGCGCCCTAGCACCACAGCTTGTAAACTGACCCCGCGTTCCCAGGTCTGATTTCATTGCTTCTCTTTATCCTCTTCTGAAAGGACAAATTTTAAGTAGCAGAATTAAAGAAGAGGTCAGTCCGTTGGTTAGAAAGAAAAACAATGCCCTATGCAAATTATCTCCTTTATTCAGGAGTCAGTCTTGGTAATGAGTGCATTTTGTGTGCATTAGCACAATCCCAGCCCTAAGTAGCCTAAGGCTGGGACCTGGTTTTCTCACCCCCTGTGCTTACAGCTGTGTGTATTTTTGCTCCTAAGGTGCCCACCGTGAGTCACATCTCAAGTTACCTTAATGAGGCGGCAAAGTACACATAACATAAAATTCACCTTTTTAACCAAATTTAAGTGGACAGGTCAGGGTCAATGAGGTATATTTACATCGCTGCACAGCTACCGCCACCATCTGCCTCTGAAAAGCTTGCATCTTTCCAAGCCAGGGACCCCCACTACGCCATCCTCTTGGGCCTCAACAACCACTAGTACTTTCCTTTTTCTTTCTTTACTATTTTTTCTTTTTCTTTTTCTTTTTCCTTTTATGGTGCCGGGGATCAAATCCATGCCCTTGTGCATGTGAGGAAAGAGCTCCACCCCATGCCTTGGACCGGCTTTCTGTAATAACCACTTTTGTCATCCATAGTTACCCTTTTATTGCTGTGACTTTTTCTTCTTTTATTTTTATTCATACATGTCTACAGTACATAATTTTGCATGCATAACATGTAACTTTTTCATCCCCTTTCCATACCCTCCCGCATCTCTTGATCTTCCTGTTTGAGAAAAACCTATCTTCCTACTTCCTATTATCTGTCTCTTCGTTTGCTCTGAATTTATATTTTGAGTTTCCCATATAAGAGAAACCATGTGATATTTAAGTTTATGTTTGATTTATTTCACTGAACATTATAAACTCAGGATGCATCCGTTTTCCCACAAATGACTCAAGTTTATTTTTATTTATGGCAGAGTAGTACTCCATTGTTTAAATATGTTTTCTTAACCCATTCATCTGTTGATGGACATCGTGATATAACTTGAAGTCTTGGGTTGTGATCCCTCCCACTTTGCTCTTGTTACTCGGGATTGCTTTTGCTGTTCTATGTTTCTTCAGGTTTCATATGAATTTTAGGATTATTTTACCCAGTTCTCTAGAGAATATCATAAATCTAGTAGATTTATCAGATGGAGATAAAGTCTTTTGATAGCTATTCTCTTCACTGATTTTTTTATGAAGAATGGATACTGGATTTTACGAAGACTTTTTTATGCATCTCTTGTGAGATAGTGAGATGTTTCTCCTTGCTTCGGTTTATGTGATACATTACATTTATTGGGTTGCATGTATAGAACCATTTTTGCATCCCTAGAATGAAGCCTATTTAGTTATGATGTATGATTTTTATTTTTTGGTACCGGGAATTGAACTCACGACCTCATGCTTGCAAGGCAGGTGCTTATGCCACTGAGCTAAATCCCCAGCCCCAGGATGTATGATTTTTGATGATTTGTTGCATTTTGTTTGGGACTATCATGTTGAGGATTTTTATGTCTATATGCATTAAAGAGATTTGTCTATAGCTCTCTTTTTTGGTTGAACCCTTGTCTGGTTTTGGAATCAGGGTAACTTTTGATTTCATTAAAGAGCTATGTTAGATCTTCCCTGAAGTTTCTGAGGCAGTCAGCTGTGAACTCATGTGAACCTGGATTTTCTTAGGTGGCACATTTAGGATTACTGCTTCAATTTCATTGCCTGTTATTGGATTATCCAGGGTTTTAAATCTTCTTGATTCCATTGTGATAATTCATATGTATCTGGGAATCTATGCATTTCTTCTGAATTCTTCAATTCATTTATGTATATGTTTGCAAAGTAGTTATTAGAAGTCTTGATTTTGGTAGTCTATTGTGACTTCACCTTTTTAATTTCTAATTGCATTGATTTGGGGTCTCTCTCTCATTAGTTTGGCTAAGGCTTTATCTATTTTATTTATTCTTTCAAAGAACCAGCTCTTTAATTCATTGGTTTGGTGTATTGTTTCTTTGGTCTCAATTTGATTGATTTTTGCTCTTATTTTCATAATTTCCTTCCTTGGCTAGCTTTGAGTTTGGATTCTCCTTGTTTTTTTAGAATCCTGAGGTGTACTGTTGGGTCATTTGTCTGGGCTCACTCTGTTTCTGTGATGTGGACATTTAGAAGTATGAACTTCCCTCTTAGAGCTGCTTCCTTACAGCCCATAAGTTCTGGTATATTGTTAGCATTTTGTTCTAGCAATGCTCTTATTTTTTCCTTGATGTTTTCTAATCCATTGAGCATTTAATAGTGCATTGTTTAGTTTGTCTGTATAATTCTGCTTTCTTCTGCCATTAATTTCTTGTTTCATTGTGCTGTGATTTGGTAATGTACATAGTATAAATTATTTACCATTTGCTTAAGATGCTTTGCTTTATTGGCTAATATGTAAGTGACTTATTTTGGAGGAAGTTCCATGTGCTGCTCAGAACATATTTTCTGTTGTTGGGTGAAACACTCTGTAGGCATCTATTAAATCCTTTTATTTGAAGGTTTTGTTCATCTCTGATACGGTGATACCTTGGTTCATGAATTTAATTATTTCCATGATTCTGATCACAAAGCAAATTGAATGAAAAACAATCAAGTTCAGGTTAGGTTCAATATTGACCTTACGGGGAAATTTGATTCAGTTCTCATCCAACTCGGTGTGTGACCAGAATCATGGAGAGAATTAAGTCCATGAGCCAAAGTACAATTGTACTTCTTTGTTGACTTTTTTGTGTAGTTGATCTGTTTGTGATAGTAGAATATTGAAGTCCCCCAGTAAATTATGTTTATGAGACCTTTTATCTCTATTAGTAATCGTGTTATGAGGTTGGGTGTACTGTTGTTTGGTGCATATATGTTAATGTTTGCTATCTTTTCTGGTTGCAGTGTTCCCTTAACCAATCTATAGTGACCTTCTTTGTATCTTTTGATGAGTTTTGTCTTGAAGTCCACTTGTCTGATTATAGGATAGCTACACCTTCTCTTGGAGGGGAGCTCCCATTGCATGGAATATTCTATCCTTTGGTGTTTTTTGTTGTTGTTGTTTTGTTTTTTTGTTTTTTTCATTTTTATCAGTACCGGGGATCGAACTCACGACTGCCTGCTTGCAAGGCAGGTACTTATGCCCCAGAGCTAAATCCCCAGCCCCTTATCCTTTGGTTTTTAATCTGCGTGTTCTTTTTTGGATCACACATGTTTCTTGTACAGTGCTTATTGCTGGGTTTTTGTTTCTTTATCCACTCTGCCAACTTGTCTTTTGATTGAGGGAACTGAGACCATTCACCTTAAGAATTATCACCACTAGGTATTGACTTATTCTCTGGCATTGCCTTGTTTTCCTGCTGTTGATTCCTGTCCCTCCCTTCTACTTAACTGTTCACCCTACCTGCTCTCTTCATTCTGTTAGACCTTTTATCATGAGCTTCATTATCTTTTTCCAGGATATCCTTGAGAATTTCTTGGAACATTAATTTGGTGGTCAAGAATTTCTTTCATTGCTCTTGATCATGGAAATATTTTATTTCTCTATCAGTTTTGAAAGACAATTTTGCAGGATTTATAATCCTGGGTTAGAAATTGTTTCCTTTTTGGGCTTTAAACACTTCACACCAAGGTCTCCTGGCTTTTAAGTTTTGTGTTAAAAAGTCTGCTGTAATTCTAATGGATTTACCCTTATAAGAGGATTTTTGCTTTTCTTTGACTTTTTATTTTGATACAGCATCACACTATGCAGTTCAGCCTAGTTTTAAACTCTCTTTGTAAGCCAGGCTGACCTTGAATTTGCAGCAATCCTCCTGTCTCAGTCTCTCAAGTGCTAGGATTGCAGGTGTATGCCACCACACTTTTGGCCTTCTCTGACCTCTTGTAAGATTCTGTTCTTTTTTTAAATTTTCATTTATTTATTTTGTTTTTTAAAGATTCTGTTTTTGAGATTTTAACTATGATGTGTCATAGAGTTCTTTTCTGACTGAGGCTATTGGGGATTTTATATGCCTCACTTATACAAATGTTAAATTTTTTTCCCATTGGAAATTTTTCTATTATTATTTCAGTTATCAGGGTTTTTTATGCCATTTATGCTACCATATGATTTTTCACTGATTTCAGTTAACCTTAAATTAGTCTTCATTTCAGTATGTAGGCGTTGGCTCCCTTTTTATATTCTCTTACTAGTTTTATGATACCTCTCATTAATGGGTCACAGACAACAGCTCTGTGTTGTAATTCTGATGCTCTGACCACATTGGTCACTTCTGCTGCCAGTGAGTTTGACAAAATTTTTAGACATCTTAGAATCCCGTTTTTGACTCTGATTCTGGTTTGTTGATTGTTCAGATTTTGTATCATTGTGTTTAGCTTTACGAGCTTTTTCATAGTATCTTCTGTAGACTCACAGATTCACTGTTTATTTGGACTATTATCTGTTTATTTAAATCTTCTGATCTGTTTTGTTACCTCTTCTGTTATATTTTCAAATAATTCAGCTGTGTGGTTTTTGATTTCCTTCCCTGCAATGCATAGGTTTTGGGGGATTTGGGGAGTTGTGTTTTTGTGGGGTTTTTTTTTTTTTTTTTTTTTTTTTTTTTTTTTTTTTGGCATTTCGTTACTTTGTCTTCTTGTGTTTCTAGTTTGTTGTTTATATTTTTGTGTTGAGGCTTGCTTTGTTGCTAGTATGGAGACTTCTTCAGTTACTGTCTGTTTTTCAGTGGTACCCTCTAGGCCTGGCTAAATATTGGCCTTTGCTCCATCCCAGGATCCATCCCTCTATTAATTTGGTAGGAAATGTGGCATATTTGACCCAGTACCCAGATCTCCAGGTATGGGCCACGGTATTTGTTTGTTTGTGGTTTCTGAGACAGGGTTTTGCTCTGTAGTGCAGGCTGGCATTGTACTCACCTATGTACCCCACTTGTGCTGGCGTTGAATACTTGTTGATCTTCCTGCCTCAGCCTCTCAAGTGCTGGGATTACAGGTATGTGGCACATACCTGGCCAGGCTACACTATTGTTAATGACCCCTGGACAATCTAGATATTGGCCTCTTGAGAAATCCAATTAATAGTATGAACTATGTCACGTTGACTATACTAATAAAGTCAGTAACAGTGACAGATCATCAAAGACAAACTGGATTCAACAAACTCTAAGGGCCAATATTGTATCAACATCAACTGTAGAAAAGAGAGCTATAATTACAGTATGAACACTGAGACAAACTAAATATTAACCTACTATTAGCCTACAATAAACATCTACTAAACCCTTACTTCCACAAACAACAATACAGTATTCAGTAGTAATAGCATAAGGTTAACTAGCTACCTAGAGATTACCAGTTAATGTAGAGGAGATGGGGAACAGGAGAATGAAAAAAGTAAAGTCTGAAAAACTAATCACTGGGATATGAGCTTGCCAAAAAAGTGAGAAGGGGACCTATTGAGGAATAAAAGAAAATTACATAGTAATGTTAGCAATCACAGGAAAGAACAAACAAAAAAAAGAAAAAAGAAGAACAGCAAAATACAGCCCCAATTGTGAGCTAGAAATTTGTTCTGTGTCAGCTTAACAGATGCTGAAACTAAGTTTTAATGAGGATGAATCACTGAGGCACGCAGAGCTAATAAATGTAGGGTCCAGACCTGCCCACCTCCTTAGGCCTCAGTGGACCAGAGGCCAGTGCTTCATCGCCTGCAGCTCAGTCCCCAGTTCGTGGAAAGGGACTGCTCACAGCAAGATGACATGAGTCCCAGCCCCCAAACTGCCTCAATTAAACCACCTCATATTTGTCTTGTTAATATCAAACCAAGAGCACATCACAAACCAAACACAGTGGCACATGCCTCTAATTCCAGCTACTCCAGAGGCTGAGGCAGGAGGATAGCAAGTTCGAGAGTCTGGGTAACTTATCAAGACTCTGTCTCAAAATAAAATTTTAAAAGGCTGGGAATGTAGCTCAGCAGAGGAGGAGGAGGAGGAGAAGGAGGAAGAGGTTGAAAAGGAGAAGGGAGAAGGAAGGAGGTGGAAGGAACCTGTATAGTGTTATGTGTGACTGGAACCGTGTTGGGCACTTGGCATGTTAGTTCAGTTAATTTTTGCAAAATTCCCATGCAAAAATACTATTACTTTTACAAATGAAGATACTGAGTTACCAAAAGTTTAGTGCTTTTCCAGGAGGAAGGTGGTAAGTGGTGGAGCAAACGTACTCTACCTGATGGCTCCTGAGTTCAGGCTCTTGGACCTGAGCCTACACTGCCCCACGCTATGTACCTACCATGTGATGCAGTGATTTTTGCATATGAATAGCTACTTTTTGTATATGCATACTCTTTGTTAGGGTTTGTGTCTACATGTCCCTGCAAAGCCTCATGCAGTCATGGGGGCAGGCTTTTTCAGGGGAATCTGTATCTAGAGTTTGCAATGCTGGGATTAAGGGTGGTGATTGCTTGATCAGACCACTGATTAGATTGGCACCGTCCTAATCCCAGCAGTCCGGATAAGATAACAGGGGCAACATCGAGCTCCAATCCTTTCCCCCTTGAGTCAGCACTATTTGCAGACTGCAGAGGGAAAGACAAGGATTCACCAGGAATGAAGCCCTCCCTGCAAACCAGCGCCAGTGCCACGTTCAGGCCATCACTGGCAAAGAGACAGCCAGAACCCAGCCCCAGGAAGAGCCACCCCCACTCCCACCTCCTGTAAGCAACCAGCTGATCTGGAGAAACACAGGCTGTGATGACAGCTAAGGAGGTAAAATGCAATTTGATGATTGTGGTGTTTAGTGTTCACTGACCTTGCAGGTCCAGGGCCAGTGGTCTGATGATAGGTTCAGAGGATAGTGATATACAGTGTGGCATCTGGAGGGGATCTCCTTCGGAGGGTGGTGGCCGATATAGACTCCAGTGAGCTAAATAATCCTTTGCTCCTTTAACTTTAGGTGTCAGGCATTTTGTCTCAGCAATGAGAGAAAAGTAACTGAGATACTCTTCAACACACAATGGTGTTACTTCCATCTTAAACTAAAATACCACGAGCTGAAATGTATGCACGGCATCTAGCCTATGACATGTTCTAGCGTAGCCACACAAGACACTGCGGAGCATAAGTTATGTCCTTGTGATCACGGAGCTGTGTGGGAGCTGTGATCGTTGCTGCCACACAGCATGGAGAAAGAGGCTAGGAGCTCAAAGTGCCAGCTCAGGGACAGTCTGAATTCAAATATCCATGTAGGTTTCTACTCAGTGCATAGTGGTTTCACACCATCTTAAAGTTGCAAAGTCCTTTAGTTGAACTACAGTAGGTTGGGGACCGTGCATATAAGCATTTATGCTTTTCACTTGGAAAGGAAACTTCATCAACTTATTTTTAAGGAGCGAGGTCTCCATGTCCTAGGAGGAAAGGTGAGAGCCTTGCGGAGGAAAAGCTCTACAGAGTTAGGACAAAATCATCGCTGCTGATGGATTGTAGAGTGATTGTTGTCACCTACTTCTCACAGACCACAGAGGCTCCTGTGCCTGGCGCAGTCACCCTGATGCTCTCTCAGTTAAGTTTGACTCACATGGGAGCAAACGTGGACAACTTTGACAGTATGCTTGCATCTTTAATTCTAAGGAGAAATAGCAATGTCTTCTATTTTTAAATTCTGACACCTGCTTTTTATTCTTTTTTTTTTAATGGTGCTGGAGATTAAACCCAGAACTTCACAATGTCAGCAATCACTTTACCACTAAGCAACCTGCCCTCCTCCTTTTCTTCGATATCTTCTTCATTGTTTGTTTTGTGTGTACATGGGAGATGTTAAGGTGTGAAATCTAATCTAGTAGTCAATTGGCCAAATGATTCAGTCCTAGTGAGCACATTGCCTGCCTACCTCCAGCACAGGTCAAGGCTCTTAGAAAGCAGTAAGACACAGTCTATAGGCACAAGGAATCACTGGGAACGAAGATTATATGCAAGCAAACACATAAATACAATCACCAAGGTGATTTCAGATAAGGACAGATATCTTCAAGAAGAAAATAACACATAATGGTGCTCAAGAGATTACTGACAAGGGGGCAGAAGGTTTCTGAAACCTCATTCTGTGCCACCAGGTTTTTTATTAAGTGGCTATTGTGGTAAGTAAGTGCTTGGAGCAAAGAGGAGTGAAACATAGCACCCTGCAGCAGTAACAGACAGGAAACCAAATTCCAAGTGGATTGGCCTCTAACCCGTGTGAATTATCAGGGGAAACTTCCCTCTGGGATAACAATGGAGTCCATCTAGCTCAAATGCCAGAGTCAAACACGAACCCTGCTGACTTTGATTATGAGAATGGCTTGGTTGGAAATTGTCCACCCCTCAGAAATCTCTGCTCCCTGGATTAGGACAGTAATCCCGGGCTGGGGTGTAGGTCAGTGGTAGAATGCTTGGCTAGCCTGCAAAAGCCCTGGGTTTGATCACCTCCCCTAAAAACCTTTAAGCCCATGTTTACTCATTACATAAGCACTACAAACCTGCTTTCCCAAAGGCACGCTGAGCGTTGAGTGGTGCATTCAGGTGCATTCTGGAAATATAATCCTCCGGGTGAGTCAGCCTCGCTCAGTCACCAAGAGGGGACCTGGATGACCTGCTGCCTCCAGTCAAGCAGCAGCAATGGACACAGAAAAGGTCAGCTCCATGGGCTTCGGTGAGCTTGTGGCTATGTTTGGGAGCCTCACTGAGGGACGTCCACTGATTGCAGCTGCTGTCTGGTCCTGACGCTCGTTCTCAGATATGGAAGATTTAGAGAAGCACTTTTTTGCCTTTACTGATGCTGTTCCTCAGTCAGGTAAGGCTTCAAGGTTAGACGTTCTCTGCAAAGGGGTTTCAAGCCCACTTATTGAAAATAGCATTGGGTGTCTTAGTCTAGTTGCTCATACTTGATGTATTCATTTAAGTATAAACAGGAGTGAAGCATTTACTAAGTGTTAAGCCAGATATGAGGGAAGGAACATACATGGGCAGAGGTAAAATGGTTATTAAATATTAGAGTGTGTGATCGTAAGAGAAGACAGGGTGAAAGACCTCATAGTGATTTAGGGGCCAAAGGCCAGGCTGAAGACCCACCCCTCCTGAACACCCAGAGTTCGCTTTGGCTGTGTCCTGTAGAAGAGGAGGCAGCTGGATATCAGGGAATCTTGGAAACCCAGACAAAAGAGAATGGGTGAAGGCTGGTGGAAACTGCCAGAGAGGGCCAGTCTGGACTAGACTACCTCAGAAAGTGCAGGCACTTGACGGGCTACCGTCTGGGGGAGCGAGTTGGAAAGGAGGGGGAATCAAAGGAAACCCTCTGGACCATGAAAAGAAATTCTTGATTACTCCAGGCAAGACAGAAAGTTGAGGCATTTCTGGCTGTGGATTGAGAAGGGCCAAAAGTGGTGTCATAAAAATCAGGCCGACAGAAAAACCAAGCCTGGCGGGTACTACCCACTGCTAAGGGTTTCTCTAATTTTTGCTTAGCCACAGGTAGCTGGCAGGTTTGGAGTCCTCTGACCTGTGAGTCACAGGGACAGCTGTCTCCAGCTTGTACAGGGAGGTGACCCACGCACAGGCTCAGTCAGATCCCAGGGCAACAGGCAAAGAGCAAGTGGCCCAGGTGCCTGTGCTCACAGTGTCTGGCCGGAGAGGAGAGCGAAGGAGGCAGTGTGAGAGCCTCCTGGGGAAGCCGTTTTGGAAGAGAGCTGAGGCTGAAGCTCGGTGACAGGGCACTTGCTTGGCCTGTGAGAGGCCTGCGAGATATCCCCACGCTGTCCCCAAATAGTCTGTGTGACCCTTTTTTTTTTTTATCATGAAAGAAAGGTTGAAAAATATCCCAAGATTTGTCTTAATACATGAGGCCAGGAGGAGGAGGAGGAGCGAATGGATGAAGAGAGAATATAACAATACTGTGGGTAACTTGAAATCTAATACTCATTGGTTTTTCCGCTCACTGAACATGTATTTGGGGTTTATTATTCAGTGCTTGGAACTTAGATAATAGAAAAAAAATTTCTGTTTCCATCTTCCTTCCCTCCAACACTCACCCCAACCCATTTGACTGAGTTACAGGTTAAGGGTGCACCTAGACCTGGTCCTGAGCACTTTGGGTGTGAGGAGGGTGGGGCTCAGATACCCTCCCCACAAAGCTCATCTCCATTCCCTCCCTGATCCAATGGATCCTCTGCCTTCTGGACTGCTTCAGAATTCTAGATCATTTAGTGAGTAAGCTCTTAGGACGTACTAGAGGTTTGATGAGTGAATGAATGAAATTGTCCATGGTGTGATGTTAAAAGGTGGTGGACCTTGTATAATTCTTTCCCGGACAGTTTAACTGGGCCACTCTAGTGAAGGGCCAGTGAGACGGATGGCTGGGGGAGGCTGGCTGGGCCACTTGGAAGGCTCTTTGCCTCTGCACTAGATATGTGTTTTTGAGAGGATTGGATCTCTGCTGGGGGAGTGGGCCCCTGCCCCCTGCTGGTTCACGCTTGTCTGGAAGCAGAGCCACAGAGCTGTTAGGTGGCTGCTGTCTCTAACAATCTTAATGGCATCAGATAAGTGATCTGAGCAATGGTGTTCATAATAACAGATATCTACCATTTATTGAACTTTTACTGCTGGTGTGTTCCAAGCATCTTTCAGGTACTTTGCAAACTGGTGACTCATTCGATCCTCCTAATAATCTTTTTTTTTTATTTTAAAGGGGGTAAAAGTAAACAAAACAAAATAGGACATAAGAAAGCAATGTAAGAGATATAAATTTCAAAGCTAGATGACCTGAGATCTTCACTATCTATCATATTGTCTCTTGTTTTCTTCCAAATAGTTGTCTATGTCTTCTCATACAGAGAATTCATACAAAACAACATAGTATAAAACTGATCCAAACAGAATGAGGAAGGCATTGTAGGTCTTCAGAACCAGACAATAGGGAAGTTACCAATGGCTGTCGCAGAATCTCTTGTTCTCTTCAAAATAGCTGTCCATACTTTCATGCATATTGAAGTTCAACAAAACAAAATAGGCGGGGTGAAGTGTTGCTTGGTTTCCCGATTGCTCCAGGTCCCAGCATGACGCCAGTCCCAGTAAACACCATTGGCTCCTGTCCTGGGCCACTGCAGCCTGCCACACTCACATCCGCTCACCAGCGCAGGGAGAGGTTGCTTCAAGCTGTTTCTTTCTAATGAATTAACCATTTCACTGCCCAAGTTCTGAAATGCCAACAGACCATAGAAAGACATCTCTTTAGGCTCCTGCTTGAAACCAACAGCGTCAGGAAGCTGCCGGCCTTGATTCAGGGCCAGAATAATCTTTTAAAATAAGTATTATTATTCTTCCTTTCTTTGAGACGAGAAAACTGAGGCACAAAGAGATTACACAACCTGAGCTGGGACACAGTTAGAAAGGATATAGCTAGAATTCTAATCACTCTGATAGTCACTACAAGGGCTTTTAATTTTTTTTTTCTGATCTGAGGCTTGAACCCAGGGCTTCACTCATACTAGGCCAGTTCTCGATCACGGGTCCCTTTTATGTTTGTATTTTGAGAAAGGGCCTTCTATGTTACCTAAGCTGTCCTGGAACTTTTAATTCTCTTGCCTCAGTCTCCTGAGTAGTTGGGGTCACAGATGTGCACCCCCATGTCCATCTAATCGCACAGCTTTTAAATAAAACGGCAGAACTAGGAGTCAGCTCAGTGACTTGCGGGACTTTTCAGGGACCCAGAGTCTGAAAACAGTTTCTGAGCATTCCACTCACTGCTTTCTTCTTCACTTTATTAAAAAAAAAAAAAATGGTCCAACAAAGTGGCTTATTTTACAGCATAGTTAATTCAACACAGTTAATAATGATCCATATTCTTGAAAATTGCTCAGAGCACAGATTTTTGCTTATTTGACAGTGCTGAGGATTGAGCCCAGGGTGGACCCAGTGTTCAGGAACCGTTCCCCAGCTGACTTCTAGGTCACAGTATATATTTTAAATGTTTTTACCCTCAAAAGGTTTGAATGTGAGGTAATGCATATGTTAAAGTTTCGTTTAATCTTCTCACTGTGCATACATGTATCAAAACATCACATTGTACAACGTAAATACCGTGATTTTGGTCCGTGAGATCAAATAAAACAGGATTTATTGTACAGTCTATCTTTAAACTTTGGATAGAAAGGAACAAAATAGAAATAATAGTCTTTGGATCCTAGAACTAGAAGAGACCATAGAGAAATACCCAGGACATGGCAATTTTATCTGTCAAGAATTTGTTTTACATGATCTAAGAAAACCTATCATGAACAGAAAGCCTACGCTTG
This sequence comes from Cavia porcellus, assembly GCF_034190915.1. Taxonomy (NCBI): domain Eukaryota; kingdom Metazoa; phylum Chordata; class Mammalia; order Rodentia; family Caviidae; genus Cavia; species Cavia porcellus. Next base: position 34,793,284 of record NW_026947504.1, on the reverse strand, counting down.
GGTTTCTAGAACAAACCAAGGCTCAATCCACTTAGGTTATGATGATTATCTGCCAGTAGAGGGCGGGCCAGGATTAATATTCAGCTGCAGGACTAAAGGGCAGAGTTGCTGCTCCAGAGGGTTACTGTAGTTTCTGTAAAGAAGGAAGAAACAACTTCAGGCAACAGAACAGTATTAGTGAAGGGAAGAAAGTCGAAGCACACACACAATTTGAACCAATTCAGTACTGATTTGTGCTAAAAAGCGAAACAGCGGGTGTATCAGTGCCCAGCAAATGCTTAGCTTTTGAGAGCCCCGAGGTTCAATCTCCAGCACCCCACCACCAAAAAGAAGAAGAAAACAACACAATGAAATGTTTAGGAAAGAATTAATTGTGCATATATTGGGGCATTTCCAATAAGCCCATAATCTAATATTTAATATTAAGCAGTGAATATATTAGTTGAATTAATGAAGGAATTAGATATAATACTTTGCTCATAATAAAGTTACAAATGATTTAGATAGAGCTATTAAAACATATTCATTTCTACATTGATTAAAAAATAAAAAATCAACACTCCTTCCCACCAGGGATCTGTTGAGTGGTGAATTCTTTTAGGGTGCCTCCCACCGAAGCCTCAGGCAGTGTCCTGGGCTCTGGGCAGGGGGCGAGCTCTACCTTCCATAAGCCGACACTCTGGTAAAGACAGACAGGTTTAACATACATAAGTATGAACATGTCAGACTCTAGAAAATATAAGAAAATATGTAAGTTATAGGAAAAATATGTATATGGCAGGAAACATGTAAGGAAGTCTTTTTTAAGCAGTAGAATTTAAGTTTAAAACTAAAGGATCAGAAAGAAAGAGTCAAGTGCCAGGACAGGTTACTCTAAGAAAACGAGCCTGAGGCTAGCATGTTTTGATGTTTTGGGGCCACAGAGAGAAAAAGTGATTGGAGGAGAGGGAAAAGTGAGGGATGTGAGAGAAAGCAAGCAGGCAGGAGTCAGAGGATGGACAGGGTTCTGGTATAAAGACCTCAGGGCTGGAGGCATGGATCAGCTGTGGGACGTTTGCCTAGGCTTCTACAGGCCCAGGGTTCCACACCCAACACCAAAACCACACCCAGCCACCAAAAAAGTTTGTGTTTCCTCCATTTTCAGTGAGACACCAGTGGATTGCCGCTATGGAGTGGTTGTGTAGGGGCCACACCAGGTGCTGTCACACTAGTAAAAGTGAGCGATGAGGTTGCTGGACTAGGATTGAGGTAGCAGAGATGGAGAGATTTATCTGACTTCTTAGAATAAATATTAGAGTTAGAGTTGATGGGATTTTAGGGGTTGGGGTTGACAAGAAGCCCATCAGAAGCAAATATTAAAGATAACATCTAAGTTTCCAGTCCCAGCAATTGGGTTGATGCTGGTGCCATTTTTCTGATGCGAGGAAGGAAGTATTGAGCAGGTGGGCTGTAGGAAAAGGGCATTAGAACTCTTGTGCTGGACCCTCGGCTGTATCAAAATGGAGGATCTCGACAGAAAACTAATGGCCAACCTGGATCTGGGTGTTATCGAAGAATCAATGGCACTTAGAACCCTAGGCCTGGATAAAAGCACTTAGTGCCTCTGTGCAAATGCAGGGAGCATACATAAGTGCCAGGCACTTCACTCGTGCCCATCTGACAGGTCAGCATCAGAGTGCGCAAGCCAGACAGAAAGGGCAACCCCGGGACAGCTTCCATGCTTGCTAGCGTAGAGAAAAAAGAGGACGGGACTTTGGTAACTGGGCTCAGCAAAAGGTGTCTGTCATCCATGGTTTGCTGAGTGCAGTCTGTGATGTAATCAGACAGAAGCGTGCTTGAAACTCAAGAGAGAGAGGTGAGGAGTGGAGAAGCCAGCAGGCAATTCCTTTGAAGTGAGGAAGAGCAGAGAAATAAACTAGAGGACTACAGGGTATGAAAGGGAATTTAATTCTGTTTATGGGAAAAGTGATCCAAAAGCCTGTTTACAAGTGGACACAGATGATGGGAATGGAAAAATAGATGTCAACAATGCAGAGGCTTTGAGAAGGAAAGAGAGGGTGACTGTAAGAATATAAATGGGGGCTTGGTCTTTGGCAAAAGGGACAGATCACCCGCAGTTCCGGGGGTGAAAACACCAGTGAGAAGGGGCAGGTGGGCTGTTGTGGGGCTAGCTGACTGGCTGCTGGTCAGTGGCCTCCTCTGTCCACCCTGTCCAACCAGGTTGGATCTGCCAGGAACACTTCTACATGCACAGATCAGTGTGCTGTGGTTCCAGCAAATAGTCCAGTCCATCTCCAGCCTCCCCCTGGGGTTCCTGGCTGCACGGGGAGTATCAGGGCAATGCACCCTGGTCAGGGTGAGTGGGAAGGGGTGCGGAAGACGGAGGAAGGCCCATGGGTAGGTGGACGCCACACCCTGCCACAGTAGCAAGGGATCCAGCAGCGTGGCACTGAACGTGGGCCTTTGGCTGGGGGAGGGACGGTTATTTTTCTCCTGTGTTGGCTATCATTCCCTGCCAACATCGCTCTGCACACTTTACATTTTTTCCTGCTGTTCGTAGCCGAAGAGGTTGTGTGTGTCGGTGTGTGTGTGTGTGAGGCTGTGTGTGTAAGTTTCAGTTCCTCTTTTTTAGTCTATTTTCTCCTGCCCTTTGCTCTGCCCTTTCTCGGCCTCCTTTCTCTTCTCTCCACCCTCCTTTCCTCTCCCAAGAGTGGAAAACACATGCTCAGTCCTAGGCAAACATTAACCCCAAGCGATGCTTTCAAGACAGAGGCTTTCAAGACAGAGCATAAATCCTCAGTAAGTGAGGAGGGAGGACCCTGCTGGTGCTCTGGGGTGGCGCTGTGGAGCAGAACCAGTCACCTTGGGCTGCGCCCAGTGCCGGGCTGGGGGCGGGACTGTGAGAGGACACACGCCTGTGTCAGGGCGTCCACCAATAACTATGTCCCTGGAAACTTGGGCTGATCCTCTAGAGAGTCCTAAGTGGGGTTTTGGAGGCCCTGGCTGGGCAAAGGGGCTGAGAGCCTACTTTGAAACCCTCCATATAGGTAGGGCCATGCAGGCAGCTGTCCTGCAGACCTGGGCAGACATGCGCCAGGCTATGCGGCTGCTCCTCCCCACAGCCAGGGCCTGCGGCTCCTCTCAGGCCTGGGCGGCTGCCTGGGGATCTGGGTGCTGGGCCAGTGGGACTCCCACCCTGGGCCAGTGCCACACTGACAGGTGGGGAACTTAACACCCACACTTTCACACCACCTGAACAACAGGCCGGTGAAAGGAGTAGGAGAGAAGGCTCTGTTGTGTGCTGTGGCCCAGGGACAGGGCAGCCATGGTGGGAGTTCTGAGCACCGCTGCTCCAGGCGTGGAATTATTAGTGGGCATTGTGTTTTGAACTCTCCCTAACCTCCCTGGAGCAGCCAGGCTCCCCAACACCACTGTGGTTTGGAACTGAGGGTTCAGGTACAATCAGCTGTGTGACCTTGGCCAGGTCACCTAACCCCTGCTGTGCCTTGCCAATATTCTCTCATGGAGATGTTGTGCAGCCCCCAGTTCTCTCTGCTTCCCAGAACACAGTGCTCTGAGTTGATGGCACAATCTGAACCATCTTTAATTGGGAAGAAAATATAAAGTTCAAGGAAGAGGTTACACCATACTTAAAGAGAGTTTAAACTTTGTAGTTTTATTGAGATACAGTGTAGGGGCTGGGGATTTAGCTCAGCAGCATAAGAGCCTGCTTTGCAAGCAGGCAGTCGTGAATTCGATCCCTGGTACCGATAAAAAAAAAAAAAGTGAGATACAGTGTTATACATGGTTTGCTTTTGTGGTTGTTTTATTTTTGAACGCAAAGGGTTCTTTCACTGAGCTACAACCCTGGCCCTTTTATTTTATTTTTTGAAGCAAGGCCTTGATAAATTGCCCAGGCTGGCCTGGAACTTGTGATCCTCCTGCCTCGGAGTACCTGGGATTACAGACTCACACCAAAACAGTTGGGTTAAAGGATGCTTTAAATGTCCCCCATTTCCTAGTACTAAAGGGGACAACCTTTTTATTGAGTTAGAAAGGGCCAGGTACTTCCTGTGGTGCCTCAGTTCAGTTCAACTGGGCTTACTGCAGCTAACAATAATGACTGTTTATATTTACTAGGCATTAGGCACTGCTTTAGGTAAATGACTTTCTCTAATCCTCACAACTACTCAGCAAGTCAGGAGCCATTACCCTCGTTTCATTGGTAGGCATTCTTTGCTCAGCATAGTCTAGACCTTGCCTAGAAAATTTGTCCAGAAAATCTGAATTCTCCTTTAGAGACCTAAGCATGTCAGCCAGGGCTCAGTCTGCACCCCATCCCAGGTTAGGAATTAGAACCCCAGGTATCACGCCAGGGTTTCCCACTTTTAGGCCTAAACGGGTATTATGAGAAACTTTCTTCCAAGAAAACCTATTTTCTGTTAGCGCTTTGAGATCCATAGCTGGACAGGGGAATAAATAAATGCCTGGCAGGGTGATAGTGTTTGGGTGCAATTTTCCTAAAGACAGGACAGACAGCCGCAGCCATTCAAAGGACCTCGGAGTTCCGGTGGGAAATGGGTTTCTTTGCAGTTAATCTGGGAGGTTCTGTGGATGTGAGTTTCCAGAAAACCAGAACTCACACTTAGGGTCACAAAACCTTGGGCATTTATTTGCCAAGCCTCATGGATGTTACCCCAAAGGATCCGCCCCGCCCCTGCCACTTCTGTTTTGGAGCAGAACGAAACCCATTCTGGGGCTTTGCAGGAAGTCTTCAGGCCTCCGCGTCCGGCCCCTTTCAACATCAAAGCCCCCCTGAGAGCAAAGGACTTTGAAAAGATACGAAAGGTTCGGGCTCCTTATCGCGCGTCCTTGCTCACCGCCGAGCAGGTCGTAAATTCCGGGCCTCCGCGGCCTCTCTCTCCCCTCCGTTCTTCTAGGCTCCAGGTCTCAAAGGACAAAGCTGTCACTCCTCGTCCCGCCCCCGGGCCCGCTCTGGACTGAATGTAGCTGGGGATCGAGGGGCGCAAGCTCTGGGACTTGTTAGAAGGCGCAACTGGCGCGCGACCCGCGTCCTCCGCCGGGACCTCGGGGGGACCCGGGTCTCCTCGCGCAGCCACTTTCGGGGCGGGCAAGGGGGGTTGGTACCGGGGTCGGGTCCCCGCCTGCCACCACGACCCCACCGAGAGCGCAGCGGGCGCCCCACGCTGCACCGGAGCTGGCCGGCCGCGAGCCGTCCCCGGCGGGCTCACTGCAGAGTCGCGGGCGGAGTGGAGCTCGGCCACCAGCGCGTGCGCGCTCCGCCACCCGGCTGCGGGGCCACGAGAGCTGCACCCCGGGCTGCGCTGCGCACCGCCCCGGCGAGGCGAGGAGGATCGGCCGCCCCACGGAGGGCTGGGGAGCCCGGACCCCGGAGGGATGCGGCGCTGCAGACCCCGCGCGGGAGGCTGGCTGGGCCTGGAGCATCGTCACGCTCGGGCACAAAAGAAGGGAGACATGGGACAACCGTGCCAGCGCCAGCGCCAGCGCCGAGCCCCTTTGTCCGCCGCCCACCGGCGCGCCGGCTGTCAGATGCGCGGCTGTGCGCTTCGCCCCATTCGTCCAGCTCATCGCTCCAATTCTCGCTTTGCCGCCTGCGGACACCGCGGGCCTTGTGGCTTCCAGAGCACGCGTCCAGCTCTTGTTAACCGCTCGCGCCCCCCCCCCCGCCCCCGTTAACTGCTAGCAGCCAGGCAGGGATGGAAGCAGGGTCTTTATTCCCACTGCAGAGTGCCTGTAGGTTTGTTTGTTGGTTGGTTGGTTTTTCTTCTTCTCATTTGCAGCACCTGATGTTTAAGGGGCGAGCGGAAGCGGTTTTTTCGCCAAGGGGCGCCTGCAAAAGCCGGAGCTAGCAAAGCAAAAAGCTGGTCTGAGTCGGGCGCGCCTGGGAAGCCTCCGGGAGGAGAGTGGGGGGCCAGGGCCGGTCGGGAAGGCACCCCGTGGCGACGGGCGGACTAGTTCAATTTAGGGTGCAGTGGTATTTCCAAACCGCACGGGCCAGGAGCAGGTAGGTTTCTTGTCTCTCAGAGGTTAGCCCTTGGGGTGGCCGGGAGGGTCCCCAAAAATGATCAGTTATTTTAAAAAGAATAATACTCTTCGGGCAGAACTAGGCGTCGTGGACCCAAAGATGAAGAGAGGACCCCATAGCGCTGATGAAACGGAAGGCGCTCTGTATCCACAGAAGTCCTTCCCTGCCCAACAGGCCGGCCTTGGGACCTGCCACCCTGAACTCCAGGGGTGAGCTGAGCAGCTCCCTGCACCGGCGACCGGAATGACCACTGGGGAAGGAGCGCAAGCATCATGCAAGAAGAGCATACATACAGTAATACTCACAGACATATTCTGTCTCACGCAAAAGCATAACAAGCCCCAACACATATGGTTATTTAGACTTTTCCTGGCAAAGGAGAAACGAACTATTCATGTCCTCCCTAAGCAGGGTGAGGAGTGAAGGCAGCGTTGACCCTCTTATAGACAAGGATTTCTGTTAGTGGTCAGGCTTATTCCTGGCTAGCTACTGTCCAAAACAAACAAAAAACACCACACCACACCACACCAAAACCAAAATCCCTCTCTTTCTAAGGAGCTGTCCGGTTCCGAGGCTGATGGGTCACAGAAATAAATCCTTCCCCGAGCTGTAAGAATTTGAATGGAGGAGCCTTTGTCCTTGTCACCCACCTCACAGGTGCTTTCTACTGAAGTGAGAGTGCCAGCTGTTGGCACTGGTGATAGGGTGGCTGCCACCAGCCCCTGAGGCTTTAGGTGCCCCTGGCTGTAGGAACACCTCGAGGGGGTTCCAGGAAACTCCTTGACTTAGTTCCAGTAATGCGGGGCCCCAGGCAGTGGTGGAGCCCTAGGCCTGGGGCTAGACGCCCACCAACCAGGGTAACTTGGGGGGTTTCCTGAGACACTGGAGCACCTGCTTCTTGATAAAGAGGACTTTTTTTTTTTTTTTTTTGGTTTGGTTTGTTTTGGTTTTTTGGTCTTGGACTCAGGATCCGAATCCCACAGGGAAACCTAAGCTGAATAATTCACTAGTTCTCACAGCACCCTGCCCATCGGTGGGGTGACTCCAACGAATTGATAAATGGGCCCTAAAACGCAGAGTCCAGGCTGTTTAGACGGATCAGGGTGTCCTCCAGTTACGCAAGTACATTTCAGTAGCTCAAAGCGTGTACGGGAAATTGTTTATTCCAGGGTGGGGGGAGGGCAGGCTACAGTAGGGGCCATCGCTGGATCCAGGGGAAGTCGGGGGTGACCCGCTGCAGGGCAGGCTCCAGAATCACCTCTTCCGAAGTTGCCTGAGCGCCCAGAGCTGCAAGCGCAGGAGTCTGGACGCGGGCCTGGCTCGGATCACAACGCGAGCCACGGGTGGTTCCTGCTTTCCCGCTGGGGAGAAGCGCGGGGGCTGAGGTCGGTTCGCTCAGGCTACCCGTGGTTGCCGAGGTCTGGCAGAGCCACTTCTCCGGCCACGTCTAGCCCCACACAGGGCTGCGGCCCGGGCCTCTGCAGCCCTCTGCCTGGCGCAGCCACGCTCTAGCTTCTGCCCTCTGGTGCGCAGGATGCGGGACCCAAACCCTGGCCTCGGGGACAGTGCAGCCTGCTCTTTCTCCAGCGCGCCCAGCGAACGTCAGAGGCCACAGAAGTGGCTGGTTCTGCTTCCAGGGGCAATAATTAGTATTTTAGTGATCAATTCGTTGAAAAAAAATAAAACCCACAGCGGCAATGCTACTGAGTCCAAGGCAAAAAGCTGATTTCAAATTTCTATAAACTGACATCCGCCCCCCATGCAAATCTACCTTTAGGAGGTGGGGAGCGGCTGCGCCACGTTTTAGGGCATTTTGAAATATCCAAGCCAAGCCTGCGAATGCCCACCTAGCTCAGCGCATCTCGGGCTGGGGATTCCGGAGCCCAATTCGAGCTGTCACTGACCTGGGAAAGTAAATGGGCTTTTTTCAAAAAATGCACCTAGAAAGGTAGACTTTGTGGTCCGTGTGCCTCCCCCAAAAGAGCCACGAACACTAATGTGGGGAGGAGAGAAAGGAAAAAAGGCCAACGTCAATTGTACCTCTAACTTCTACTGCTCGAGACTGGACCCATTTCCTGAGATCAACCAGAGGACATCAGTTCTGACTGAGAAACAGAGCTCTTTGCAGAAAGCCTTAAGGCAAAAGTAGGTGGCAATCTTCTCTGTCACTTGAGAAAAATCTAGGATGGAATTTATGGAAAATTTACCACTCAATAAAATAATAAACTGCAGTTAGCAAGTGCCTTTGAAAGACAGAAATAGATAGTATTGAGAAAGTGTTCAAAATTGTAAGAACACTGGTTTATCTGGTACCCTCTGGTGGATGGATGGGAGTTTTGGTTCCTTGGATCGTGCTTGTTGGTTCTGTGTTGGGGATGTGTTTCCAGGTGGCACCAACAGGCATAGTAATAATTAACATCTGTACAGATAACTGTGGGCTGCAGAGAATGCACATATAGTCGCTCATTTAACTTCCGGGTTTTGAACAACTTGCTGTGCAACCTATGGAAAATCATCTAACCTCTCTGGGCCCCAGAGTCTCCTGTATAAAGAAGATGGATTACAGGGGCTCTTAAGATCCCTGACTCCCCTCTGGGGAAAACAACTTGTCGATGGGTGCAGTGAATCAGGAGAGCAAAATATTTATCTGAGTCCCTTCCCTGACAGCCACATAGAGCTTAGTTACCCCTTAGGGCTTCCTGGGAATATATTTTCATATGACAAACAGAGGTCATTGTGGGCACGAGACAATGGTGAGTGAACAAATGTTAATTGAAGGCCTCCCCGCCAAGCCACGTGGTAACATTTGGCCGCCCGGAGAGCCTGTTTTCTGCCATCCGTCAATTTCTTGGTGATAGAGGCTGTAGATCCCCTTGAGGGCACCAGTCCTGAGATGCTGGATGCTTCTCTCTCTGTCTCTCGAATTTAAACTGCTTTCTGTGCTCAGAATTAGAGTTCATTACACAATGATTACATATAGACCCTCCTTTCAGAACAAAGAAAATGAGCAACTGCTATTTATTTGTATAACTTTCACCCAATGAATAAAACCAAGTTTTTGCATCCAAATGCTACCCCTTCTCTTGAGTCTCTTTTTTCTCTTGGGGATTTCTTTGGCTGTGAGAATATATTTCAGATAGGTGAGTAGAAAAAATGCCATCCTGCCCTGGGTCCGCAGGCATGATGGTACCCCCCATCTGGGCAGAGGGAATCAGGGGGACCCTTCTCCAGGCACCCCCATCCCGGCTCTGTGTGGCAAACCTCTGTGGCTTCCTGTGGGTTTGGGGACTTGGCTTGGTAAGAGAGAACCAGACAGCCATCGTGCTGGGGAGGAAAACACTCTTCATTGGGTACGGTCACATCGAATGCAGCCCAGGCAGCTGTGGGCAGCTGCGGCCTCTCCTTGCTGCTCGGGATGAACATGTTGGTCTCCATTGTGGCCTAATGGGGCTGGACAGGTGGTGGGCTCTGGGGAGGCCCTATGGAAAGGACACTCTTATTGATTTCCTTCCCAGAGATTTAGCTGAGCGAATGGGCTGTGGCATGGCAGGGTGGGGTTGTGGAGGTCAGATCATCCATTATTGAGTCTTTCTTTGTGTGAGCTGATGGCCATGGAGTGTGATGGCCTAAACCTGGGATTGAGTAGAGACTGAACAGTTTTCCACAACACTAGGGACTTCTAAGTTGAGTCATATCCCCAGGAAACATTTTTTCTTCCTTCTCACTCTTCATTAATTGTCCTGTTGTCCTGGGAATTTGGGGTCCAGTACAACAAGGATTGCCAGCACAGGGAGAAGAGGAGTTATGGATGGGCTGTGTCATTTGGGTAATTTTCTTGACCTAAAAGGGATCACAACATAGACTTTCATGCTAAGGTGGGTGAGACAGCCTGCCCTATCTCTGGGCGCCCCAGTTCCCAGAAGCCAAAAATATCAGGCAGATCAGGGGTCCCCCTAGCTGGAGCAAACACTGGGGACCTTTGAGCAGGGAGGGAGCTGAGTCAATGATCTGTGGATTTAAGGAGTGTCTCATCTGCCTGGCAGGGCAGCCCGCCCCTTCCGGCAGCCTTCTGCTCCCCACCCCCTTCTGGAGCCCTGGCCTGGGCCACCAGCCGAGATCCTGCAGGCTGGGACCCTTTCTGAAGAATGTGGAATGGCCTCTACACAGTAACAAAGAGTCATCCCTTTGATAACCTGCTTGGGGCTGCCCTGGCCTCTTCCGTTGCTTTATTTACCTGGATCTCTTTCTTCCCACCCTCTCCTCCCCTGAAAAGCTAGCTCGAGCTCCGTGTGGCTGCAGTTGCAGCCCCAGCCCAGTTCTAGTCCCAAGCTTCCCAAACAAGTTGCCTCCACTACAGCAACTTGCTGCAGGCTTCCCTGGCCCCGACTTTATGGGATGGAAGAAGGGAGCCTCCGGGAGCTGGGGTTGGGGTACCCATACCAGGCGCTTCCTGAGTTAGGTCAAAAGTCTTTAAGAAGCTGACAAGCACTTTGAGCTCATGACTAAGACAGCCATGTGTGACACGATGCAGGTGGTTCTGTATCCTGCCAAGGCGGTCACAGACCTGTACTCAGAGGCTGGAGAAAATGTTTCAGCCCAGAGCAGTTTCCCAGAGGACAGGCAAGGGCCACTGAAGTGCCAGTGGGTTAGGACTGCCCAGGCAAAAAGACACCCAGGCCCTTTTGATACCTTCAACAAAAATCTGAGCTGTTTCCAGAACCCTGTCACTTTAGGGGATCCAGCAGGATCTCTTGGTGGAGAGGAGACCCAGTACACTGGAAGGGACACACACTCTGGAGAGTCTGCCCATGAATGTAATTTACCAACTCCTTTCCCTTATCGAACAGCCCAAACCCCAGGAGTACAGTAAGGGTCCTGCTTCTGCCAGGAAAGCCCACTTTTGCAGTGAAAGAAACCAACTGGTTTTTATAATTGGTTCCTTTCTTGAGTTCAGGCGCTCCAAGTGAGCCTCAGGTTTCCCAGCGGCTCAGCCAGTTCTGGGCCCCCACTTGACCACAGCAGTTGGGCGCCCAGGCTGGAGCTCCTTCTCCGGGGCCAGCACAGAGACACAGCTGGAAAATGGGGACAATTAGCCAGGGCAGGCAGTGGGACCATAAAATCTCAGGAAGTGGCCACCTCAGGGCTGAGGGAATGGTTGTCCCTAATAAAGTGATTGTTCCCAAGAATGCCAGCATTCCGAAGACACAGGTTTGAGCCTCAGCTCGGGCTTCCAGAGCTGCAGCCTGGGAGGGACTGAAAGGGGGATTGTGTCTCCAGGAAGAGGAGGGAGACTCACTAGATCAAAAGTCTGTGGTGCCCACCACTTAACCTCCCACATTCCTGCCCTGTCAGCGTAACCGGTGCCCCCTTTCTGCCCTCCCCTCAGTGATCTGTGGCAAGTAATGGGGTTTACAGTTTTTTTCCAGTCTTGTTTCTTGGGAAATGAGACCACACTCGGCTGTCCCTGCCAAGCCCCCCAGAGGCATATTTAGGAAGACCAGCTGCTGACTCCTGCTTTTTGGGAGTGCAGCCACTGACACCTCCAGTTTTAACCTTCTTCATTACAAAACCCAAAGGGCAAAAGGGGTCCCAGGGCCTTGTGCTACCAGACTTGTGGGAGTGTCTTGATCGGTCTGTACTAGGCAGGTTAGTGGTTGTCACCTATAAAATTAAGAGGTATAAACACCAGCTTAACCCTGGGAGCTTTTGAATCAAGGGAGATACAGGACACTGAAAAGTGCTCCAGAGATGACAAGGTGAAGAGAACAGTGACAAATGCCACGAGGCAAGCTTGACAAGGAGGAACAACACATCCACTTCTCCAGGAAGGAGAGCGACATCGGGTTCCAAGCTCGATGGATGTCCTGGAGTCAGGCTGCCTAGCTTGAGGGAGCCTGGCAGCACTGACCAGTCCTCAAAAAGGAGTCAGATGGTGGTTACTGGCCCCTCCCCATGGTTGGTGAGATAGAAATGACCACCTCCAGGGGAAGCCTCATCTAGCCGCCTCTGAATTCCTGTCTGGGTAGTTCCAGTCCTGGCTGAGCAGCTCTGGAGTTGATGACAGTCCCTTCCAGCACCGAACCCCTTGGCCACATAGCTCCAAAATCCAAGAGATCCTTTCTTAGCCTTTGCCTGTTCAAAACTCTTCATGGACCACAATTAATAGTGGCTTTTCAGTCCCCTCACATTCCCTGGGAACAGAAAGGAAATTTCATTGGAGAAGGTTTTACTTTGCAAAGAGGATAACATTTTTAAGACATAGAAATGATATACAACACATAATTACCTAGATATTAGCAAACATGCTAGCCTCCTTTTCCTCGCTGTAACTGCCCATTTGAGTAGAATAAACCTGCTGAGTTTTCACAAAGTGAACACATAGTTCGGCCAGCACTTTGCTCAAGAGATGGCAAGTTGCAGACACTGGGATAAACCACTGGGGTGACACTCAGGAAACCATTCGCCAGACTTCTCCCACAGGCCCACTGGGTTTTAGTTTAGTTTAACTAGTTTGGTTCTTGGATGAACGTTTTAAAAATGAATTCTTTAATTTAACTCAAATCCCAAATGTCAGATGAATTTGCAGACGCAGCCGGAGGAAGCGACAGTCAATTTATGTCCTGCGGAGGGCAAGTGATTTCCTTGGGCAAGAAAATAAATTCGCATTGCTCCTGCAGCCTGGGAGCACAGAGAGGGTCAGCCCTTCTCTTAGAGCTCCGCTCCTCAGCTCTGTGGTTGGTCAGAAACTTTCCCATCAAAGCAATGGCTTTCTTTTTCTTTTCTCTTTGGGGAGAGGAGTTTCCTGACTGCCCCCTTTCCAGGGAAGGCATAAATACGACTGCTCGGGTCTCTAACCCCAGATTCCCACTAAGATAGCTCTTTCTCTCCCCAGGCTTTTGCAAGTCTCTTTATTTCATTCTTTGAACCTGTGATTGGAGGCTAAAGTGCATCAGGTTGGAAGGAGGAAGCTCCCTAACAATAAAGGCTTGAATATTTAGCTGTGATCAAGTCGCTGCCCTCTCCCAAGGTCCCCCCACCTTTTCTTTTAAAATGCAAATCGTGTTTGGGGGGGCCGAGCGCTGAGTGCGCGCTGCGCCTCGGCGTCTCCAGCCATTGGTGTCTGTGTCATTACTAAGAGTCTTGTAAACACTCGTTAATCACCTTAGGCCGCCGGCCTGGGGATCCGCACGCCAGCCTGTGGCGGGTCTTCCCCGCCTCTTTAGCCGAGTGGGAAGGAGGAGGGAGGAAAGAAGGAAGAAAGGGAGGGCGGAGGCAGGGCAGAGAGAGGCACCGCCTCGGACGCAGAAGCTCCGCGAGGAGCCAGCGAACAGCGGAGCACCCGGGCCGGGCCGCAGCCACCCGCCGCTCGTGGCACACCCTGGTCCCTTTCCCGTCGCGTCCTCGCCCCGGCCAGCCTCCAGCGTTCGTCCCCAGGCAGCATGGTGAGGTCTGCTCTCGGTCCCCCGCCACCATGTACGTGAGCTACCTCCTGGACAAGGACGTGAGCATGTACCCCAGCTCCGTGCGCCACTCGGGCAGCCTCAACCTGGCGCCGCAGAACTTCGTCAGTCCCCCGCAGTACCCGGACTACGGCGGGTACCATGTGGCTGCCGCAGCAGCCGCGGCCGCGAACTTGGACAGCGCGCAGTCGCCGGGGCCGTCCTGGCCGGCCGCGTACGGCGCCCCGCTCCGCGAGGACTGGAACGGCTACGCGCCCGGGGGCGCAGCGGCCGCGGCCAACGCGGTGGCTCACGGCCTCAACGGCGGCTCCCCGGCCGCAGCCATGGGCTACAGCAGCCCCGCCGATTACCACCCGCACCACCACCCGCACCACCACCCGCACCACCCGGCCGCCGCGCCGTCCTGCGCGTCGGGGCTGCTGCAGACGCTCAACCCCGGCCCTCCCGGGCCCGCCGCCACGGCCGCCGCCGAGCAGCTGTCCCCCGGCGGCCAGAGGCGGAACCTGTGCGAGTGGATGCGGAAGCCCGCGCAGCCGTCTCTGGGCAGCCAAGGTAAGCGGCGGCGCCCGCGGGAGGGCTCGGGAGGGCGCGGGGGGCTGGGGCTCTTGCTGGGCGGGCCGCGCGCCCAGGGCGCACCGGGCAGCGGCTGTCCACGAGCTCAGCGCCCAGCAGGCGGGGCGAGGAGACGAGCTCGGGGGCGCTGGCTTCTCCGGGCTTCGCTGGCTGCAGCTCCCAGGAGTGGATATTTTGGGGCTCAGGCGCAGAACAGGGTTCTCCTCCCATCGGTTCTCACTCACAACCTTGAGCCACTTTCGGGACGTTCTTGCAATGGCTTGCGTCTATGGGCCCGCGAACTCAGTCACGTCCTCCCCACGGTGGCCACCCGGGCTCCTTCCACAGCAGAGGAGAGGGAGCCTCGCCTCGGACTCTTTCAGTCCGCGTCTGCACCGTCTCTTCCCGTGCTCTCCTTATCTGAGACTCCCCAAAGGAGAGCTGACCTGGGGAGTCAGAGGGCCGCGAACCTGCGCGTGGGGCCAGATTTGGCGTTCGGGACAGTGCAAAGGGTTGGACCTGCAGCGAACAGAGATCCAGGACGCAGCTGTAAAGGTGCCCGCCGCAGGCGCTGAGGGGTAGGGAGCGCGCCCAGATCCCAGCACCTTTGAAACGCAAAGGGGCTCTTCCCAGTAAAAGCTGGAAGGCTGTGGCCAAAGAAGCCAGAGGAGAGAGGGAGGAACTCGGTGCGGGTTCAGCCGCTGCACCAGACAGGGGTAATTTCTCCAAAGCTTCCTTTTCTGTGGAGGGTGTGAGTGTGGACCCCAACGTGGCAGGATTAAAGGACTCTGGCTTTGGGCCTGCCCCTCCTGGTGTCAGGATGTGTAGTCAGGTGGGAAGGAAGTGAAAACAGGGATTGTAGGAGAGGCCTGGCTACTTTTGATTTGAGAAGTCTTTCCACAGCCATCGGTGCTAACAATGTCCTTGCTCAGCGTCTTGCTGGCCCAGCTGGGCGGCTGGCAGGTAATAAACCCTTTGCAGAGGTTTATAGCCAATTACAGCCGTATAAATCAGGGCGCACGTTGAGGGCTGTCTCTGGACTCCGTGTGCGTCACTGCACACATTCTGGGTATGCTCAGGTGGGAAACAGCCTGGGAAGGACACAGATCACCCTTGGGTTCTCTTTCCCCGGGAAATGGGCGCCCTTGTCCTAACAGGCACCCAAGACCTGAGCTTCCGCAAACCAACTTACTGAGCTTGCTTGGGGTGAGGGTGGCTGGGGTCACCTAGCACCTAGGGAGGATTTTTCATGTCCGGAGAGGGTGGCTGCAGGTCTGGTGTGTGTGTGTGTGTGTGTGTGTGTGTGTGTGTGTAGCTGCAAGGGCCCAGGCTGCGGGGTCGGCAGATGCGAGGTCGCTGTGATGTCCCGCGCCGAGGTGGTGAGGCCGCGGTAGGTGCCGGGCGCCCTTGTGATGTTAATGTGGGGAGGCCGCAGCCCAGGCCCCGAGCCCGGCTCCTCTGCGGAGCATCATCTGTCAAAGGGGGTGTGGGGGGTACCAGGCCCGGCCGGCTTTGATATACACCTTCCCAACCCTGCCATTGTCTCCTTTAGGGCCCGGAAAGAGGGTGGTGACTTTCGCAGTCAATAATGAATTCTGACAAGTCCCTCTCATCCCTCCCCCTTCAGCCCCACTCCTTGGTTCCCAGGGGGTGCGGGGCGCCTATAAGGCCCTTGGGGCACAGGGCATAGAGCGCAACTGGTCCTGGTCACCAAGTTCTGGGGCTTGCCAGGGACACTGAAAGGGCAGAACCCAAGCAGAGGCCACTTCGAGGCACCCCCAGGGCCAGAGTAGCTCTTGAGGTGTTATTTTTTGGGGGAGGGGTAGGAGGTGACTGCCCTGTGCCCTGCTCCCAGGCCTGGTCCAGAAAGTCCTGTCCCCTCGTGGGACCCAGACTGATGGTGTCCTCCTCTCTGGGCCGCACCGCGCACAGGACAGGACTGGGGCTGCATGGGAGCCGGTGGTGGCGGGGTGGTGCAGCACCCGCCTCAGGAAGGCTCTTGGGGCTCCTTTGCTCTCCGAGCCGGCGGGGTCGGGGCCGCAGCTCCCATTCAAATGCGCCTGCCGGGCGGTGTTTATGTTAACACGCCTGGCGGGGAGGGGGATGAAAGCCCGGCCGCCATTTGCTCAGTAGTGGTAATTCAAACAGAATGCGGTTGTTATTAAGGCATTGAAAGGGCTTTTCTTTGATAAGATCGCCTTGTCCTGCATTGTTTGCGGCTTGTTCCCCTTTCAGCGGCTGGGGGAGCTCCCTCTGATCCCGCCTGTGTCTTCCCAGGGCGCTTTTGTTATGGTTTGCAAAGGGTTTACCTGAACAAAGTCGGCCCGCGGGACATTAAACACCTCCAGCAACTCCCAGACCCTTTAGATCTTCCTGAAGGAGTGGGCACTGGGCGATTGAACCTGTTCGGCCGGGAGACCACCCTGACCTGGGCCTGAGGCCCAAGAGAAAGCTCATGGAGGAGGGGCACCCTGCCAAGAGCTGACCCAAGACGGACTGGCAGTGGCCAGGCTCTAGCCTGCTCCAACAGCCGTGTCACTGTTTGTGAAGCCCCCTTAGTAAAGCAATCAATCCCAGATTTAATATGTTGACTCAATCCAGTGATCATAGATTACTGGTCAGGAGAGCTCTGGCAGGGTTTGCACTGGGAATAAATGGGGAATTAAAAGGAAAAAATGCCCCAAACCAACCTGGCTGGTCAGATATGAAGTGTCCCAGCAGGAGAAACTTTACCCTGCCCTCAGAAGTGATCTGGGAGCAAGCCCAGGTGTCTTTGAGTGAGCCCCAAGTGTGTGTGTGCACGCGCCTGTGTGGTGGTTCTGGTCACATGGTAATGCCCACTTTGGTCCACAGCACACCCTCCACCATCTTCAGGGGGCACTGACATCTCCGTAGGCCCAGTAATGGGGCCACACCACCTGCCCCCTTCCACTAGATGCCAAATGTATTCCAGCACAGTACTGCGTTTGGATTTCCAAAAGAACAGCCTGGATTCTGCTGTCTTCTGTGTATGAGGTTTTAGTTTCAATTTTCAATAACAACTTAACCCCAAGGTTAATGTAGTTGGCCTCCGCTCTCCTTCTCTCCCAGGACTGGGGGTGGGACTGGCAGACCTGGCAGGAGCCAGCCAAACTCGGGCCCCCCAGGGCGCTGGAGGAAGAGAAATGGATCCTGGGTTAGAGAGGTTTGTCATTACCTATGACTGATGGGCTGCCTGTGGCTCTCAGCCCTAACTTTTCCTTCCTCCACAGTGAAAACCAGGACGAAAGACAAATACCGCGTCGTGTACACTGACCACCAGCGGCTGGAGCTGGAGAAGGAGTTTCACTACAGTCGCTATATCACCATCCGGAGGAAGGCCGAGCTGGCCGCCACGCTGGGGCTCTCAGAGAGGCAGGTGGGGACTGTTGTCGGCTCCCCTGGGCCTGGGCAGGAGGGGAGAGCGGGCAGATACAAGGTGTCTTTCTATTTATGCTTATCTTCGTGTCACTGAAATGTTTTCTGCATTGAGGGTCCTGTAAGGTACAAGAAAAATTGGAATGTTACTTTAATACAGAATTCCATTTGGGCCAATAGACACTCTCTGAGTTCCCAGAATTAGGGAAACTAAAAAAGAAGATATAACTTCGACTCAGAAAAACACAAAGGGTGGCCAGGCACCGTGGTGCATAAATAACTGATCCTAGCAGTTTTGGAAGCTGAGGCAGGAGTATCACCATTTCAAGGGTAGCCAGGACCACTTAGCCAAACTCTGTCTCAAAATAAAATTTAAAGTGTTGAGAGGAGCTCAGTGGTCAGCTTGTGGGAGGTCTGTTTTTCTTGGTGCTGAGGCTGTGCACTCCCAGGAGATTCCCTGGAAAGAAACCTGGGGAGCCAGAAAGGAGGAACACTCAGCTCAGGAGGCCGAGCCCCGAGTTGGGTGTGAGCTCCCACCCTAGGCTGTTCCTGAATATCCCAGGAAAGTTTCTAAGGCTTCAAGGTCCTTTTGTTGCAAAGGGAGGAAGATACTGCTAATAATGCTGGCTACTGTTCTGTTTGTCCCCACATGTTCTTCACCACCTCCTGTTTGCTCCACCTTTCCATTTCTAGGTTAAAATCTGGTTTCAGAACCGCAGAGCAAAGGAAAGGAAAATCAACAAGAAGAAATTGCAGCAGCAGCAGCAGCAGCAACAGCAGCAGCCGCCCCCTCCAGCTCCCCCTCAGCCTCCCCAGCAGCAGCCAGGACCTCTGAGAAGCGTCCCAGAACCCTTGAGTCCTGTGTCTTCCCTGCAAGGCTCAGTGCCTGGCTCTGTCCCTGGGGTTCTGGGGCCTGCTGGAGGGGTGTTAAACCCCACTGTCACCCAGTGACCCTTATGGTCTGCATCGATGGCAGCAGAATTTCAGGCCGGGCCATGAGGAACGTGGATTTTGCTAGGATCATCAGAAGAGACCCCTCCCCCTCCTTTCCACAAGCATCTGGCTCTCAGAGGAAAAATGGGGATCAGGAGTAAAGAACAAGTGGGACCTGGGGCCTCAGGGAAGATATCCAGGATTTTTTTTTTTTTTTTACTTTTCCAGCCTGACTCTGTAACAGTGTTCACACAGGAAGTGACCTTTGAGGCCTAATTTGCTACTGGCTGAAGCATTACCTGAACTGGCTACAGTGGTCAGGCATCTAGTGGCCTAATTAAGCTCCAGTTCCCCTCTCCAGATTCTACAGGCTGCATTGCACCTCTGGTTGGAGCTCAGGGGACGGAGGGACTCAGGGCAAGGGCAGTGTTTGGAGCCAGCATGGCTACTTCCTACTCACTGTTTCAAGGACCAGCTGGCCCTCCTGCACGGGGCCAGGGGCGATTTAAACTGCAGGAGCCAGTGATAGCAAAGATAGAAAGCTGGACTGACAAAGACTGCAGAACCCGGTGGCCTGTGTCTTTCTTCTCTTTTTCCAGACCAGGAAAGGCCTGACTGGGTGTGTGCGGTGTGTGCGTGCGTCTGTGTGCTGTGGACTCCAGGCCTAACCAGGGAGAAAGTCTGTCCCCAGACTTGTTTAGAAAGCCTGTCACCAGAGCTTCGCGGGGTGAATGTATGTCAGTGCTATAAATGCCAGAGCCAACCTGAACTTCCTGTCGTTTTCACAATCTTAAGGCTGTTGAGGAAGGCAGTTTTTGTTGTCCCTGCCAACGTTTGGGCCATTGATCTGTGTCACATCCGAGCCAGCCTTATAGAAGCCTTCTGGATCCATGGGAGAGATGTGATGTGGTGAAGGGAAGTGGGGGTATCCGAACACGGCTGAATGTTTTTTCTAAAAAGAAAAAAAAAAAAAAAAGATAAATGACCTTTCCAGATCTTCGATTCTGTCATTTATCCTCTTCAGATTTTGAAAGGAATTATTTTTTTCTAAGAAACGAAGTCACTTCTCTGCTTGCATGCCGGAAATAGGAAAAAAAATATCGGAGAGGGTGGGAAAGTCGACACGCGCAGCCCGGTTTAACCGGAGAGCAGAAGCCCGAGGCTGCGGGTTCCAAGACCTTCCCAGCCCCCAGCCTGAGCCCAGCCTCGCTTGCGGAATGTGTGATTCTCCTAGGGGTGCCTTTAGGCTAAATGCACATCTGGATGGTCAGCTGCTTCCCAGCTGCTGCGGAATTGGGGCGGGGGGAGCGCGAGGGCTTCCTCGCAACGCCCCTTTAAACCCACGAGGCAGCGCGGCCAACAGGGAACCGGCCCCACCAGCCACTTCTGCCTTCTTGTGGATGTTGAACAAAAAGCATGCAGTAAAAGTATTTTGTCCCTTCTGCCCAAGACATTTCCACGCATTCGTCCTCCGTGGCCCCGAAGCCTTGCTCCCTGTGCGCGCGTTCTTACCCTGTCCCACCCTCCCACAGACGCGGCGTGGGGGGGGGCGAGCCCCTCCCCGCCCCGGTGCTGGGGTGACCCGGGCCCCGCCCGGTGGCCGCCGATCTGTCGGATCCGCTGGCGCCACACTGGAGAAGCTGGGGTCCGGGAGGCCCCGAGGACGCGGAGCCTGTGTTTCCGTCTGGCCCCGGCGCCTTGGAGCGCCCGTCTCCGACTAGGAAAAGTCACCCGGGGGCGGCGGGCCAGGCGCGGCCGGCGGCCAGAGGCAGGGGCGCAGCGCCTCTGTGCTCCGCGGCCCTTCCGGGTGGCGCGTTGCGGCCGGCCAGCGCGGGCGCCTGGCCGCGGGCGGGGGCGGGGGCGGGGGCGGGGGGCTCCCCACGGGGAGGAGGCCGCGTGGCGTCGCTGGGCGCGGCCGGGTTCAGGGCCCGGGCCGCAGCGCCCCGCGCCCAGGCTGCGCCCACCGCCGCCCCGCGCCGCGCCGGGGTTGCTATGCGTTGCCGCGAAACGCCTGTCAATAAACCTGTTTGGACGGTGCAGCCGGAGCGCAAGGGTTGTTTGCTTAGTGGTTAGAGGTTCAAAAGTCGGCATTGTCCCGCTGCGAGCGATTACGAGCGAGCGCTCCCCGGCCCGGCTCGGCCCCCTCGCGCGCGCGCGCGCGGCGTGGCGTGGCGTGGCGAGGAGGGAGGCGGGCGGGGGAACCCGCCCTGCTGCTCTCTGCAAGCTGCCACCCGCCGGGGCCAGCCCAGCGTCCCCGCTGCGGGCAAGGGCGCCGGGAGCTGCCCAGCGAGGTGCCGTGGACCTGTGGGGCTCCGAGGGGTCGCGCAACGAGGCGCGAGTGTGCATCGCAGCAGCCTCCGTTCCGTTCCAGAAGCTTGCGCTGGGCCCCTGAGGTTGAGATGGAAAGATGAGGCGACACCCAGAGCCACCCCGGGTAGGGTGGGGATGGGGGACCCTGGGCAGGGTGGGGTGGGGCCCCGGAATCCCACGCTCTTCGGGGCGCGCTGGCTTCAGTTTAGCCGCCAGGGGGCGCGCGCGCTCTGGAAAACGGGCGTTTGGGGTTGGCATTAGGAGCCCTCGTCCTGGAAATGACCCCGAAAGGGGCCCAAGTCCTGCCCGACCCTAGACACAGGCACCAGCGTCACTGCATCCTCCGCGGCTCCCAAACTGGGCCGCTGGAGATCCTCCCACGACGGCCATGGGCCTGAGGTAGGGGGCTGAGGACGTAGCTCACTGAGTGTGCGCTTAGCCCGCGTGGAGGGGCCGGGTTTGAGCCAGCATCCCCCAAACAAAAACCAACACCCAAACCCTAAATTCCAGCCAAGTCAGGCCCCGCAGAATCTATTGGGTGGGTTTAAAAAAAACAAATCTGGGGGAGAGCTTCTCCACCATTCTAAAAGGATAGTTTTGCCCAATACGTTTCTTTTGTTAAAATGCACAGTGATATGGGCACGTTATTAATGTATGGTAAGATTGGGATTTTAAGATAAATATGGAAATTAAATGTGCAAGCCTTAGCTGGCCGCCTTGGCGCAGGTCTGTAGTCGCAGCACTTGGGAGGCTGAGGGAGGAGGACAAGCTGAGGCTCACCGTGGGTAACTTGTGCTATCTCAGCATAAAAAGAAAAAAATAATAAGAAAGAGCAAATTAAAAAGGGCTCGAGACCTCGCTCAGTGCAGAGACTCTGGGTTCCATCTCCAGCGCCCCCACACACAGACACTCACACCGCGCACCAGTGGAACTCTCGCCACAAAGTAGGTATGGGGAAACCGCAGCTGGAGTTTTCCCTGTAACCAATTCACCGCAGTTTATTCACTCAGTTAACACAATGAAACCAACGGAAGCTTCGCTCCTTTCTAGTAATATCCAGTAAAACGCCTACATTAGTGGAAAAAAAATCCTAAATCCTAAGTAGCGATTCAAACATCCGAACAGTAATGATCTCGTTGCAGCTCTTGTTCAGGAAAAAATAAGAGAAGGCAACAAAAAGAAACGAAAGAAATCTCAGCGGCAGAATGGCAAGAAAAGGATGTAAGTTTTTAAGGCCAGTGCTGGAGACTGGCTTTAGGAACAGGCTGCCCTTTTTCAGTCTGGTGACCTTGGGAAGAACACCCCTGAGCTACCTCTGCATCTGTGCAGCCCAGATCAAGAGGCAATCTCAGTGAACTCATCTTTACAGCTTACACTTGGGACTTGATCCTAATAAGGATGTCAATTGCTTCTTTTATCATGAACCATCTTCTGCAAAGTGCTCCAGGTTCCTTGCAAAGCAACTTTGAACAGAACAATTTCTCAAATCTTGATAGGAGAAGCCTTTCTCAGAATTTTTTTTTCAAATGCATTGAGCTTCGCTTCCTTTATCAAAACAGCCCCAAGCCTGTGGTCACCGCTTTCCACCACCTCAGAGTCTGCATCTCATCCGCAGTGGCGAAGCACTGACATTCCAGATGTGAAGACAAGTTACTGACCTGCATAGCTTCCTTGTCTTTTCATCTACCAGAAGAAATGTCCCCAAACACATCTGGTTTCTAGGAGAGTCAAGATTAGTTGAGGCTGTTGTTGGGGACTTCCACACAATTGATCGGTCCATTTCTTTTAGTTCCCCAAAACCAGACACATATTTAAGTAAATAGCATTAAATTTTTCTTTATTGTGAAACCATTTCATCTCAGTATTAACTCTGCTCTTCGTTTCCCAAGGGGTCTGTTGTAGTCCTACTTCTGTAAGTCGGATTTATCCTCTGAAGTCCTTTTAAGGCAAGAATTTTACACTTTACAATTTTCCCTTCATAGAAACTACAACAGCAATTCTTGCGCTAAATTAGTTTTTTCTTTGGAGGGTAAGAAATGTAAATTCATATCTAAATTATGCAAATAAAACTATCAATATGTAAAAAATTTAAATTATATTACAGACCATATTAACTCCCCACCACTATGTAATTCTTATATTCATTTTTTAATTTTTAATTTTATGATTTTAGGAAACCAAGCAGATTTTAGTGATAACTAGGGGACTGGCTGAATGAAATCACTTGAAAAAAATATATATATATTTCCAGAAAGTTATAAACTTAGATATAGGAGGAAAAAAATCTCTCAAATTCTAAATAAAATAGAATGTCAATTTGTTAGTTCAAGAGATTATACCAACTTTTTTTTGAAGCATGACTATGTCACTAGGAATTGAACACAGGGCCTCCGGGGCCCTATTTTACCGTCACTTAAAAGGGCTTCTTTCTCGGAAGGCTCAGTCTAGAGAAGGCAGGGCAGTCAGAGGTGACCTTTTGTCTTCTATCCTCAAGTGCCCAAACATGACGTTTGTTTTAACAACAAAGTGTCTAAGTTGGAATTTGTCATTTACCACAGTCAGTACAGATAATATCATCTAAGATCCAAAGCCCCAAAGTTAAATGGCCAGTTTGTCCTTCTTTCTACAGGATTTTGGCAATTCTGTGCTACAGATCTAATCCATAAACCAGTTTTTCCTTTTTCTGGGGCTGGGGATAGAACCCAAGGCCTTGGGCGTGCTAGGAAGCAATTTACTATGAGCTATATTTCTAGCCTAGAGTATAGCCAAATTGATCCATGAAGAGGATTTCTTTGAGATGAAATGATTAGGAAACCATCCCTTTAAATATACACACATATTTTCACGGAAAGCAATATTCCCCAAGACATTGGGTTTGTCTTGGGGTTGATTGCTATGTATGAACCTCAGGCATGTCATACATCTCAGTATTTGACTTCTGAGAAAGGATTTTTTTTTTTGTAATTGTTCACATTATCTCAGAGCTGTCAGGGTCCACAGTCTGCATTCATAACTTTGTATCCAAAGCATGACAACAAGCAGTAGTTGATAAATTCCTCTCCAACCTCAGGAAAGCAAATAATGAAAAAAACGCCACACTGTAGGAGCTAGTCATTGTAGTAGAACACAATGGCTTCTTGTGTGACACTTAAATAATTTAAATTTATTGCTGATTAGCAGAATCAGCAACAAGAATTAAGTACTTAAACCACAGATTAGGAGCTATTAAAAATGACTTGAGCTATTTTATACTCAGACACTTGTTCTTTTACTTCATGTATCTAAAGTTCTAAAAATAACCACAGGCAAACCAACAAAACTTCAGGACTCACCCCACCTCACCTCCAGTTCTCTACACAGAATTATGTTGGGGTACAGCTGAGTTGGCAGAAACAGACAGAAGGCCACCATGGTTAAACTACAATGAGAGACCACTGCCCAGTAACTAGCAATACAGAAGGATGCAAAAGGACCAAAAACAAAGCCTACCTGGATTTGTGTGGCAGCCAGATGGTAAAACATAAACATTTTTTCCCCAAACGATTGTTAAAAATACGGCTGAACTGGTAATCCCAGGTCAGGGTATCACCAGTTTGAACCCAGCCTGGTAATGTAGGGGTTCAGAGGGATAAAGTGGCCCCGGGGACGTAGCTCAGAGTGAAGGCCCTCAAATGCATGTTTCTTGTCATTTCTTCCTATCCTGGCAGCTGGAGGACTGTCCTTGGGAGTGATCTGCAAACACCAACATCAACACTTATTTCTGTTTCCTGGGGTGAGGATCTGAAACGCACAGCCAGTGTCCTGGGTGCTTCTCTTGGGAGACCCTTGGCGGGAAGGGGAGCGACACCCTTGCTGTCACCTGGGTGCCTTTCAGGGCGGATTTCTTAGTCCTGAGGACAGAACAGCGACTCTAACGCCAAGCCACGCAGGCAGAAGCGAGCTGTTCGCTCAGCCAGGCGTCTCCAGCGCCCTGCGGTCTGCAATCGAGCCTTAGGATACTGGAGACGGAAAGGTGGACGGAGCTGGGTGTTGTGCGCCCGCCCGAGGGCAGCACCCGCCCGCGTCCAGGCAGTCGCCGCGCTCCGGGAGGAAGCCGGGGCTGAGTGACTGGACACCCTGGTCACGAGCCAGGTCCGGGCGTGGCAGCCGCGGTCGGATCCCTGCAGGGGGCGCTGCTGCCCCGGCCTCCGAGCCGCGAGCCTGGTGCGCAGGGCAGGGCAGGGCAGGGCAGGCAGGGCACGGCAGCCCCCCTGGCCTGGGCTCCCGATCGCAGTGTCCTCCCCCGGGCCGCGCAGTGACACGCAGGACCTGAACGGGGGACTTGTGCCCGAGAGCCTCGGTGTGGCCGAAAACTCGATTCCGATTTACCCGGGGCACAGGGTTGCCTGCCCGTGGTCCCAGCTGCTCCTCGGGAGGCTGAGGCAGGAGGAGCTTGAGGCAAGCGTGGCGACATAAAGAGACATCGGTCACACACACACACAAACACACACACAGAAACTGGGAGACAGGGAACCAGAGAAAATAGTGCACGCCTGTAATCCCAGCGCTCTGGAGTTGGAGTTTGAGGCGAGAGGACCTCAAACTCAAGCCCAGGCTGGGCAGTGTAATTAATGACTTAGCAAAATTCTGTCTCAAAACTTTTTTTCTTTTTAAACTTTTTTTCTTTTTAAAAGGGCTGGGGCTGTAGCTCAGTGCCAAGGCCACTGGGTTCCAATCCCAGTACTGGAAACCAGCCCTCCTCTCTGCAAAAGCAAAAAAAACCCCAAAAGCAAAAGCAAAAACCAACGCCCCAGAAGCAGGACGCCACCTGCCGCGTTTCCGGCGTTCCGGAGACCCGATTTCTCTCTCAGCTTCGAGATCAGTGGATTCGAGCCCGGCCCACTTGGGGTGTGGGCGAGAGAACCGGGTGAATCACCCTGGACCTCGGGCCCGGCGGGATCGTTTATGCTCCGCGCGCCGCTCCCTCCCGCACCCCGCCCCACTTCCTGCTGTGGGAAACCCCGGAGGGAGCGGCCGGGGCTGCGGGTTAATATTAATAGCGGCGGTGCCGGTCCTCCCGGGAGCAGCGCCCCTCCTCGGGCACCTCGGGGTCCGCTCCGGAAACGGAGAAGCCGGGGGCGCTGCTCCGGGAGGCGGTGGGGGGAGGGGAGGGGAAGGGGCATGGGAAGGGGGAGGGAAAGGGGGAGGGAAGGGGAGGGACGGGGAAGGGACGGGGGAGGGGCAGGGGCGGGGAGGAGCGACGCCCGCCGGGGTCCCGCACGCACCGCGTCGGCGACGGCCAAGGTCAGCGGCGGCTGCGGCGCTAGCGATGATCGGGAGAGGAGGATCTGCCTTCCCCGGTGGTGCGGAAGGCTTCGACCCTTCTCTGTCCCATTTCCCTTCGCCAAGTCTGGCTTGAGCTTTTATGGATGCAAGCGGAAGGTTTGCACACTTTCTTCCAACAGATTTAAATTATGCAGAGGCGTGAAAAGAAAAATGTTAATCCGCCCCCCCCCCGTCCTGTCTCTCCTCCTGGGATACCAGTGTCACAGGTTCAGCTAATTCCAAGGATTGTGTGTGCGTGCTCGTGCAGCCATAGTGATACATACTCTCCTGCTGAACCAGACGCAGTCACTGAATATTTATTATGTGCTAGGTTCTGAGAGACAGCAGCAAACAGGTCTCTTCTTGGGGAACTCGATTTTAGTGGGAAGAGACTTAAACATTTATCTATTAAGAGGCATGTAAATCGTTGTTAGTGTTTTACTGTTACAAACCATACAGAGGTAAATATCTTTTCCTGTACGTCCTTGTGCACTTTGCATTTTTGGGGTCTTTTTAGAGTATAAATTAGTTAAATCGAAAATGTTATATCAAATAATTGGCATCTTTTTCTCATCATATTGAGACTCAAACCTAGGGTCATTTTAACACTAAGATATATCCCAGCCGGGTTTCAAATGTGTATTTTGTGTCAAGGCCTTGTTAATTTGCTCAGTCTGACCTCACATTTGGGATCCTCCTATCCCAGCCTCTAGAGGACCTGAGCTTGGAGGTGGTGTCACTAAATGTAGCTAAGAATATGCACATTTTAAGCTTTAACAAACATAGCCATTGCTTTCCAAGAAGAGTCAGCAAATGACACAATTCTCCATGCCCAGGAGTGAACTCCTGTTTCGCCTGTTATGGATTAAAAACTGGTGGTCGGGGGCTGGAGGCATAAGCGCCTGCCTTGCAAGCAGGCAGCCGTGAGCTCGATCCCTGGTACCGATAAAAAAGGAAAAAGACAAAAAAAAAGATACATTAAAAAAAAAAAACTGGTGGTCAGCCTAATGCCAGCTGAATAGAATCAGCATGGTGCTAAGTGTAGATGGCCTGCCTGAGGAAAGTTGCCAGCATAAATAGAAACATAGAGAAGGAGAAGCTAGGTGTTGTGGGTTTCTCTGAGTGTTGCTGTTTTGAGCGGGTTGGTTCTCCTGGAGAAGGAGTGTGTCATGACTGGCTTCCCCAGTGTGGGTTTGACCATTGTCATCAGAGGAGCTCAGGACCTTGTTGGTGAGAGTGGCTGTGGTTCACTTTGGGGTAGCTCTGGTCCTTACATTGAGCATCGCTTCCTGGCTGGGGATGGGGGGGGGAGACGTGTGCTGTTTAATCTCCAGGAGGAACTTATCACGCTGGCTTTCTGGCATGTACTTGACTGTTCTTATCGTTGGAGGAGCTCAGGACCTCCATGTCACTCAAGATGGCTGTTGTGCTTTTCAGGACAGCTCTCGTCTTTGTTGTGAGTGTGGCTTCTTGGGCTCCAGGGTAGAACCCTCATCCCACCAGCACAGCTCCTTCACCCTGCTGGCATAGACTTTCTGGCTTCCACTGCTGACCTTTGGGCCTTCCCAATATGGATCCGTAAAAGAGACTGGCATGAGTCCTTGTCATGGGCGCTACACCTCCATTTGGACTCTTGGGAGGCATTGTCATGGGCTCAAGGTTTTCATCTGGACTCATACAGGACATTGCTGTAGGATCCAGGCCCTTGGCTGAATATTCTGTGAATATTCTGAATCTAGTGTTGTGGACAGATTTCCTGCACTTTCTGTTTTTTCAACTCTGGGTGACCATCATAAAATAATGTTATAAATAATATTATAAATTCTGTGTCCTGATTCTAATTGTTCTCACAACCCCTGACTACAACACAACATATCACCTTTTGTGCTAGAGTTTATCCTTTAAATTTTTGTTAACCTGAGCATCAGAAAATGGTAACCAGTTTTTCATTCTAAAATTATTAAGCAGGTTGAGCACATTGCATTTGCGGGGGGGGGGGGCATTTGTGTTTTGTCTTCTGTGATTTGCTAAGACTGAATCTTTTCTAAAAACCAGAAACAAATACCATGAGTTATATACTCCAAGTCTTAGCACTCAGAGGCTGAGGTAGCAGGATCACTGTGAGTCTGAAGCCAGCCTGGACTACATAGTGAGGTTGAGGTCAACCTGAACAACATAGCAAAATCCTGTCTCAAAAAATCAAAAACACACAAATCTTATGCTTTTGGGAGGGCAGTCTGGATTCTTCAATTTACGTTATTTCATTTAAATTTTCCACCACCACCATTCATATATAGAGCCTAATCCAGTCTTTTTAACCCAGACCCCATAAACGTTCAGCCTGTAATGGGTCTGATTTCAGAAAGAACCAGACTTCCTGTATAAAGTATGAAACTATAAAGTAAGTGACAGAGTTACTAAAAACCTTTCCCATCCTCACTGCACAAACATTTGTGGGCCCCCAACTTAAAACAAATATTAAAATGACCAAGAAGTATTTGCTACAAAAATCACAAAGGATTATTATCCTTAATATACAAAGAATTCAACGTAAAATGATAAGGAAAACAACTAGGCTTCTGAAGAAATACCAGCAAACGCCATAAAACTTTAACTTAAAGTCCAGTAGCAGGCATCTCCTATGGGATGATAAAATAATAAATTACTAGTGCTCTGCATGTGCTGTGGATTGCATGAAGGGCCTCGAACACGTGAAGAAAGAACTCTGCCATCTGGCCAACATACCCAGCCTTAATGAATGTATTTCAAGTAGCAGTTTGGCAATATATCTTACAAATCTTAAAACAGCTCCACTCAGGTTCGTGGTTTCACTATCTAGAATCTACTCTGAGAAAATAATAAAAAACAGGGAGTTGGAAATAAGTATCCAGTATTAAGGTTTTGGATAACTAAATTATGATATACACATTCAACAAAACATTCTATGTCCAGTAATATGCCCAGGCTATTTTCAGGGTAATAATGTGAGAAATGCTTATTTTTTTGTTCATATATCAAAAAAAGGCAGGATATAAAGTTGGGATAGGAGGAATTTTTTTTTTTCCAGTACTGGGGATCGAACTCATGACTGCCTACTTGCAAGGCAGGTGCTTAAGACAGGCTATAAAGTGTGGCTCAGGGTTAAAGCACTTGCTGAGCATACTGGAGGCCCCAGGTTTGGTCCCCCATGCCACCAAAAAAAACAAAACAAAAATAATAAAATCAAGATTTCAAAAAGAGAATGTATAGTATGATCCTTGCATATACCATTCATGGCATCATGGTGGGCAGAAAAATAAACCCTCAAAAGGTGTCGTGTCCTCATTCTTGGAGCCTATAAATTTAAAGTGTGCGACGAGTGGAAACTCAGCCAAAAAAATCTCTGCAGGTTTAATTAAACTAAGTATTTGTTTAGTGACCCAGGATAGTGACCCAGAGGAATAGAGACCTGTGGGTGCTGACCTTGACCAAGTGATGCAGCTGCCGGAAGCTGGAAGAAATAAGGCCCGGATGTCCCTGCAGCCTGCAGCACCTCAGTGTCTGTGCGATGATCCCAGTTTATACTTCTGGATTCCAGAACTGTGAGAGAATAAATTTCCGTTGTTTTAAGCCTCTGACGTTGTGATCATGTGTTTTGGCAGCCGCAGGAGACAGATACAGCAGTGCTCCATTACTGACCATTGTGTGACAGGAAGCAACTCCAAACTTGGTGTCACTGCCTTCACGGTCTTCATGGGACAGGAAATCAGACTGATCCAATGCAGGTGGCTTCTCTCCACCCCGAAATGCCTGGAACACGAGTGGACAGTGAGGCTCCTGCTTCAGAAGCCATGCAGACTCCCTGTCATTGTCATTTTCAACTGACTGAAGTAGTGACATCCTGCTCCAAGGAGGGGACATAACTCTGCCTCTCAGGGGAGAAGTATCAGAGATTCAGCCAGCTTCTCAGCTGCACAGGTGGCCTCCACACCTGTCCTCTGTCCGCCACGTTTCATCTCCTGAAGGCCCTGACTCATATTCAGGTTCCGGGGTCTCAGAAGCTAAACGTGGTCCATGTGTAGTTGGGTGCCTTGGGAGCTTTTCCTTTTGATTTTAAAACTTACGAAATACAGAGACAAGTTTTCTGCTTTTCCTTACGCAAATACACCTAGCAGATGATGTTACAGATGCAGGATGATGGCAAGAGAGATTCTTGTTCTAAGTGGGGAAGGGCTTGCCCAGCATGTGAGGCCCTGGGCTCAGCCCTGGGTAGGTTAGGGTGGAGTCAGTGTGGCAGGCTGCGGGTCCACCCAGGAGACTGGCGGAGGAGCGAACTTCCAGGTGTGTAGGGCAGGCCATGGAGGTGTGGCCTCAGGTATACATCTGGTTCTGGGCCTTTTCTTCTCTGGCACTGTTTTCCTGTTCTGCTAACTTCCTGCTACAAACAGAGCAACTTTGTTCTGACATGCTTTCTCCTACAATATTTCTGCGCTGGAGCCAGCTGACCCTGCATGAAATCTTAAAATGTAATACTAATTAAACCTCTCTTTCTTTAAGTGTGGGTGTCAGCTATTGTGTCCAAACATGCAAAGCTAACTCAGGTGATACTCATCACACATGCACACGCGCATGCACGCACACGCACACGCACACATGGCGTGCAGGGGGAGGAGGGAACAGAGAGCAGTCACTGGCTTAGATGGCTCTGAAATCCATCCTCTCTTATGTCACCTATTTATTGGTGAGGGCTCAGTCTTGCTTGCTGGAGGAACCCCGGAACTTTTCCCTCTCTTGTAGGTCCCTCTTCCCACTTTCAGAGCCACCTCTTTCTTTTCTTCATAAGAAATCGTCTGTATTTGTGGCATTTTTAGCCTGTTTTATGGCTATAGAGCCGTGATGCGAAACTTTTAGAGCCTGAGTGCCGGTGGCACCCGAAACCCACTTATTTGTCACAAAGCGCCAACGTGTAATTAAATTTGACCACTGGGACTTTCATTTACAAAGAACGACTCACACATTAATATCATTTGTCTTGAAAGAAAAACACAATATGGTATAAGTTCACCACCATTGCCATACAAGCTTGGAGCGCCTCATTTGGTTTTGAACTATCTTTCACCCTAAACTGACATAATTCCTTCAAAATATTTGTGGGTTTCTTATGTGTCAGTTTATAAAATCCATCTATTACATAAAGCTACACTCACAATTGTCTTTGTGATAAACCCTTCCTTCCCTACCTTGAGAGCCTACGATGCCCTAGTGCAACAAGCCCTTAAGATTCACAGCCGCGCCTGTGCTGAACAGAGATTGTTCACAAGGCTTGCTTTAGAGTTCTTCAAAGGCCTTGTGTCTAGTTGAAAGAGTCACCTTTGAAATATCACCTTATTCTTCTACTGTCCTAAAGAAGGAGTTTAAATTCGTATGTTTGGCTCATTTTCATGGTGGTGTCCTGGACCTGACCTTTGGTCAGTGGTCTTTCTTCCTCCTTATATTGGGGGACAGAACTCAGAGCCTCCTACCTGGCAGGCAAGTCCTGTAGCTGTACCCCTAGGCTGTGACGTCTTGTCTTACCATGAGAAGCTTCTGCTGGTGTGATCTTGCTGATTTCTCTCCGGCATTCCTAGAGCGCTTTGCCTAAACCTCTGCTTGCTATTTTTTAATTGCTTTATCTGTCTGATTCTTACCTTTGACAATGGACTTCCTGAAGGAGGGACCTTGTATGTGTATTTTGCCTCTTTCTATCCCCACTACTGGACACAGTGCAGGCTAAACAGTCCATCCAAGTTTATAAAAACAAGCTAAAAGAACGCGGCATTATAGCATATAAATAACCCTTACCAAAGGTAACTTGCTGGCAGAACTCGTAATCTTTGACTGATGGCCAGAAAAACATAGTGTAGTGTCTTATAAACCTGGTCTCATTACACAGCCCAGGGAACTCCCGTTTCTCTCCCAGACAGTTTGCCCTTGAACTGAGGTCCAGGGGGCACTCTTAAGTCAGGCGGTCTTGCCCAGTCCTGTGAGGTTGGACCCATGTCATGATTCCCAGCTGCAGTTTCTTTGGCCAGTGGTTGACCAATGATTAATGAGGTGAAGAAGGGTTTACAGACTGCCAACAGCAGAGCTCCTTGTAACCTGATACACTTGGTGCACTTCCTGTGGGGAAAGTGACAACAGTTTAGTCAATGTTCTTTTGAATAGTGCCTGCTTTTACTCAATATAAAGTGAGGTTCATATAAGGAAAAAAAAAAAAAACCTATAATCCTTGCACTTGGAGTTAACCATTGATAAATTTAAAAGACTTTATTCTTAATTTTAAAAAATGAGTGCATTTTTCTCATTGTCAAAAACAGAACTAGTGCAGAAGAACATAAAGTGAAATGGAGGGGACAGCCAATTCCGCTCCTCAGAGTTAAGTCTTGTTGGTATTTTGTGGTAGCTTTGTTTAGGCTTGTTTTAACTATAAAGTGACTCTTTAAAAAAAAAAGCACAAGGTTTCAATAATAATGGAGACACATTTTAAAATGCCACAAAGCCTACTTCCATCAATACTTAAAAAACTATCCTGATGAGATATATATGAATGATTGCTTGTACCATTCGGAGGACTGGCTTGTAGCTGGGTGTAAGCCCTGTGTGACACAAATCCTCTCGGATTTCAGCATAGAGTGAAGAGTGATTCTCCCAGTGTTTTATCAGTGCTGTTTACTTGCATAGATCCTGCATTTGTAAATGGTGAAAATAACAGCAGAGAATGAGCTTTGCAAGTCAATTGCTGAGCAACTGAATTATTGCTGAACACTGAATTATTCTCCTCCTCTTCCTCTCCTTTAGATATTATATTATGCTGAGATCAGCCCCAGGCCTTCCTGCCTGCTAAGCATGTGCTCTATCACTGAGCTACCCCTGAAGTGCAGATTGAAGCTCTGAGTGTGTGTTTCTGCTGTCTTTTCCCAATCACTGAATAGTGACAGTTATGTGATGCTGTTAAGTGAAAGGCTGTATAAACAAGCAGCGTGTGTGAAGTGGTTTTATTTAACCTCCAAGGTTAAATAAAGTTCAAGGTAAAGTCCTAGGGTTTCCGTGTCAATACAGCATTAGTTGTGACTATTTTCAGGAATTTGGACTAGGGCTGATTTATTTTCTTTAAATGTGCTCTATGCATATGTGAAGATATGGACAACTATTTGGAAGAAAACAAGAGATAATGTGATAGATAGTGAAGATCTCTGGTCGTCTTGCTTTGAAATTTATGTCTCTTATGTTGCTTTCTTATGTTCTGTTTTGTTGTGTTTAATTTCATCCTCTTAAAATTTAAAAAAATGTGCTTTATGCATATTTTTCTGAATCAGCTGCCTGTTGGCCTTGGAAAAGCAGCCTCCTTATTTCCAGGAGAAAATGGTTATAGTTGCAAAAAATTGAAAAAAGTTACATTTTCAAAGAGAAGTTTAAAAAGTTAACATCTGAAGTAGGTCGTGTAATTTGCCTATTTACTTTCATGAGAAAACAGAAGAAATGGGTTTGATAAATAAAAGCAAAAACTTATGAAATTCATGCTGGAATTCCACACTTCTAACAACCTAGTCCTACTACTGGATTTTGCTTTTTAGAGTTGTTTTACCCCCATTTACTGTTGGCTCCTCTAGTACCTAGCACAGGAGTGGCCCATTCTGACAGTCTCTGCTGAATGATTGATAATGGATCATTTTGATTCATCATTCATTAAACTTATCATGAAGATGTTCTGCCTGTTGGAGCATCATGTTAGGGACCAGGGTACAGAAAGGGTGTTGATTGGCCCTAAGTTTCTACCTTGGTCTATGTTCTCCTCCACATGGCCTTAGCTCATAGGCTACGTTTTCCTGAAATCTTTGCAGTAAGACTTCTAAAGGCAGTGAGGGTTCTGCCAATAAGATGCATTCATGCAATGTCTAGAAAGCAAAAGAAGCAGAAGTCATCTTCTGGTTGTAGTTGTGACTGATGCTGCCAGGCATGGCTGCATGACCAGGTCCACTTTCCGGCGTCCGACATCACCTTCCTGGGTGTAGGTATAGCTGTTGCAGTGTTAAGAGTTGGTGGACTTCCGTGTTGTAGCTGGGGCGCTATGATCTTAAAGCCAATTGTCTAGCACCCTGCCTTTTAATAATTTTGTAAACACTTCTTAGTTGAAATGCCTTTATTGGTTTCTATTCTGCATGCTGACCTTTTCTTATAAAAGGAAGAAATAAGTAGGACATAATCACTGAATTTAAGAAACTTATTATCTCATGGACTGGGAATGTAGCTCAGTGATAAAGTATGTGCTTAGCATGCACAAGCACTGGGTTCCATGCCCTGCACCAGCATCAGATGAGAGAGGAAGCTCAGCTATCTCCTGAGTGAAATAGACAATGCAACTGGAGTAGAATCGTGGAAGCAGCAATGGAAATGTGCTATGGAAGAGTAAAACCAAAAAGAAAAAACCGGTAAAGGGACATCATGGCGTTGCTGCAAAGCGAACAGCCTCGGACATTGAAGGATGAGCTGTCCCTCAGTTTTGTGGGCTCAGCGGGACAATTCTGCCAGTCTGATGTAATTGCCATCAGATGGTGGCTGGGGCTGGGGCTTGTTTGCAGTAGTTTCTGACCTGCCCATGTGGCTGTGGACTCAGAGAATGAGAGTCTGATTGTCCAGGCTGAGGGGTGTGGACTTCACTCTTCAGACTCTGCAAGTTACGGCCCACCTTTGGGGACGGAGCAAGATGATCACTCCTGCCTT
Source organism: Cavia porcellus (assembly GCF_034190915.1). NCBI lineage: Eukaryota > Metazoa > Chordata > Mammalia > Rodentia > Caviidae > Cavia > Cavia porcellus. The sequence continues at coordinate 34,758,523 of NW_026947504.1, read as the reverse complement.
TAGGGAGATTTCTCTGGCCTCAGTGAGGTGTGTGGTGGGAATGAAAAGATGCTCCTAGAGCTGGAGAGAATGGTGAGGCTCTGGCAGCAGCTCGTGAGGCAGGAGAGACTATAAGGAAAAGCTGGCAGGGGAGCAAAAGAGGGAACAGATGTGAGAGGACTCTGGGAGGCACAACACAGACCGAGATTTGCAATGCAGAAAGAAGGTTTAGATACATGCAACAGAATTTATGTAAAGCTACTGGGCTTGTACCATTTATAATATATAACATCAATACATGTATACAAAATATGTGTGCATATATGTACGTAATTTTAAAGAATTACAATGTAAGAAATCAATATAAATAATGTACATCCTTAAGCTTCTGATATAAAACAAAATGTGAATTTTGTGTAACATAAGTTTTACATCAAAATGATGCTGAATCCCTGTGTATAATTCCTTGATAACATGGTTTATGACCATAGCACCCTGAACACGCCCGATATCGTCTGATCTGGGAAGCTGAGAAGGGTCAGGTGTGGTTAGTCCTTGGAAGGGATCATATGTCTTTTAGGAACAAAGATGCTGTGTCTTTATAGGGGTTCTACCCGACAAAGCAATTTACAAATATAACTATTAAGAATAATAAAACTTCGAAGTACAGTGTTTAAATGGATGAGCAAAGTAGTCTGGAATTGTTGCACAGAGAGAGCACGTGTTTATCTCTGCTGGTTCCCTAAGGAGCCAAGAAAGAAAGCTGAAAAATAGAAATTCTGTCATTTCTTCCTGAATAATCCATCCATATCCAAGACACGTTATACTGCCTTTCTGATCCAGGGTTAATAGAGATAAGCCTCAGATTTAATAGAGATAAGCCTCAGATAGTAAGTAACCTTGCTTTATCTGCCATTGTAAGTTTTCAGAGTTTAGATTACACACAGTCAACTGTGGTCTGAAAATGTTAAACAGAAATTCCCAGAAATAATCCATAAGTTTTAAATTGTCATCATTGAGTAGTCTGGTCAAATCTAGCCACATCTGCTGCATTCTGCCCTGGATGTGAATGGCCCTGTGTTTAGACTATCCGAGTTGTATGCTCTTCCTAACCGTTAGTTACATAGCGGCTGTAATTGTTGTCAAACCAGTGGTCACAGGTTTGCAGTGCTTGCATTCAAGGAGCTCTTATTTACTTAATAATGGGCCCAGTGTGCAAGAACAGTGGTGCTGGCCAGGTGTGGTACTGTGCACCTGTACTGCCAGTTACTGTCAGGTGTTGGGGCAGCCTGGGCAGCACAGCAAGACCAGTCTCAAAAACAAACACAACAGAAACGCAGCCGTGCTGGCGATTGCATTACAGTACCTCATTATAATTGTTTTATTTTTTGTTCATCTCTCACTGTGTCCAACATGAATTACAGTTAGTTGTAGCTGTCTGTGCAGGAGGAGGAAAACAGTGTGGCATAGAGTTGGGTATTGTTGGTGGTGTCAGGCATACCTTGGGGTCCTGTAACATCTGCCTGGTGGATGGGAGTGGTCGGTGCACTGGAAACTATAGAAGAGAAATCTGAGCAGCGCTAAGGTGGGATGGAGGTGTTAACAACTCAATAAAGAGGTTATAAATGTAAAAATGCAGACCCTGAGAGGAACTGGGTCTGATCTTTGAGCTGGGACCCAGACCTCTGGGGAGGAGCCACCCAGTGTTGATTTTCGGGAGATCATTGCTGTTTCTGAAGGAGTCTTGATTCTGGGGAAACAGCAAACTGGAAGGAACTGCGGCACTGTGGCTGGCTCTGTTGGGCTCACATTGAAGTGGAGAAAGGGAGAAAGAAGTCCTTTTTTGGGCCTTTAGGCTTCCGTCTCCTTCCCACCTCACTGATAGGTGGAGTCTAACCCACAGGCAGTTGCTGAAGGAGAACATTTGCAGTGTCCCAGCCCTGACTCAGCATCACAGGGTGTGCAAGGAAGTATGGATTTGAGGCTGTGAAACAAGAGCTTAACAGTCCTTTGAAAAATACAGTCTTCGCTTGATACCTTTGGGGATTTGTTCTAGGTACCCCACCCCATTCCACCCAGGATACCAGAATCTGTTGTTGCTCAAATTCTTTATATAAGTTTTTGCCAAGACTCTACATATGTCCTTTCAGATACTGTAGGCCATCTCTAGATGACTTATAATACCTACTACAATATAAATGTTATGTAAATAGTTCTTATACTGTATATATTTTAGGGGATGATGATCAGGAAAAAAGTCTGGGTAGTACTCATGAAATCTTTTTCTGAATATTCTCAATTCCAGGTTAGTTGAATCCATAAATGAAGAATTAATAGATATGGAATCCACTGCATTTGTTTAGCAAGTGTTTGATACTCCTAATTCATTTTTTCCCAAAGAAGATATGAATTGGTTTCCAATAGAGACATATACTGACTAAGACTATTAAAGAAAAAATGCTTTAAATAAATAAAGATTACACCCCACTTAGAGCTGTATTTTCAACATTTGTATGGCAGCCAAAGTAGAAATACATTTTATATTATGATTTATTTAGCATGTGCATATATAACTGAAAAGTTTCACGAAGCGATCTTTATCCTTTTTTTAATAAAGCTTTGTGGGTTTTTTTTTTTTTTTTGTCTTTTTGAGACAGGGTCTAGCTATGCAGTCAGACTGGCCTTGAGCTCACTTTGTAGCCCAGGCTGATCTCAAACTCGCAACAATCCTCCTGCCTCAGCCTCCCAAGTGCTGGGATTACAGGCCTGAGCCACCACACCCAGCTGATCTTTATCCTTATTATGTATAATGTACTCTGATATTTTCCATCCTAGGACGCATCCCATCAAATGACAGCCCCAGCTCCTGTTTTATTTAATTAAAGAAATCTGGTAACAGCCACTGCCTTGACTTCAACAGTTACTAATTGGTTGCTAACTACTCTTTGAAAACTATCCAACTACAGGAAACAGAGAGCCAGACTTTATAATTACCCCGTAATATTGAGGGCTGTTCTCCACCTCATATTCTTTTATGGAGTTCTCACCACAGTCCTATGAGGTGGGCGTTGTCCCCACCAGACTGATGAGAAGACAGACCCAAAGGTACTGAGTCCCCATTCAGAAGGGTGAGGTGGAAAATGCGGCCCTGGAGGTTTTTTCTTTTTTTTTTTGGAGGTTTTTTTTCTGATTAGAAATCTCAGCCTTTCTCAGTACCCTAATCCGGGAGGAGATACTGAGTTGAGTGCTAACTGAACACTAATTTTAGCTCAGATTCTGATAGCCAAGGCAAACAATAAGTTGTATAGTACTCACTGTTGGATGAAAGTTGTCTAAATAAACTTCCTGCCAGTATTAAATTCCAGGACACGGGCTTCCTTTATAGCTGCTGAATTACAATCCCCATCCTGAAAATACTGAGAGTAAAAGGCTGTCTGCAAGTGTGTTTAGGGGTGTTAAATAGCTGACCATATTAATGTTTTTGGTTGGATCATTAAACACAACTGTTTGCAGTCTCACTGTTTGAATGTCCACTTTGTATGCTTTTATACTGTGACTTGAGCAACTATCTCTAAGATGATAATGTGTAATCTATTAACTGGTGATTTCTTATTGTCTTTTTTTGTAGTTCTGTATTACTTGTACCCTTACACCCCTTTGTTTTGTTTTGTTTTTTCTTTTTCCTTTTAAATAAAATTTAAAAATAAATAAATAAAAAGCTGTCTCCCTAGCAGTGGAGATGGAACCCTGGGCCTTGCACTTGTTAGGCAAACACTACCCTGAGCAACAACCCAGCTTCACATGACCTTTTGTTTTATATTGGGGATTGAACTCAGGACTTCATACTTGCTAGGCAGTCGCTTGTGCCGCTGAGCTAAATCCCTATTTTTGATTAGACAAGTGATCACTCAGAATAAAGCTTACGTTTTCCATTCTGTGGGTAGTTAGGTGTTTTTGTAGAACTAAGTTCTGTTAATGATGTGTAAGTAGAGTGGTATATCTGGAATAACTTCTTGAGTATTGTTGTCAATTGCTGCAGTAACAAATCACCACAAATCAGTAACTTGAAATGACACAAATCTATAATGTCACAGTGTCCCTTGGCTTTGGAGACTTTTCTGCCCCATCGTTCACAAGGTTGAAATCAAGTTGCTGGGTCCTCATGGGGAGGTTCTAGGAAGAGTCTGCTTCCGAGTTCACTCAGGCCTCTGTAGGTGGACACCAGCGGTCCCAGACTTCTTGCTGACCGTGACCCGGGGGAGCCTTCACCCCTACGAGCCCCTCTCCAGTTCAGGCAGACGGCTTCCCTCTTTTCAGTGCTGTGTTGGCTCACCACGACTTCCTTACATTTGAGTTCTGACTTCTCTTTCATATCTCAGACTACACCTAAAAGAAGCTCTTTGCTTTTCAAGATTTTCTTAGATCGATCCTATGGAGACAATCCAGGACATTCTCTTTATTTTAAGGTCTGTAGGCCTATTCATACCTATAAAATTGCTTTTGCCCTGTAAGGAAACAAAGTCCCAGGTTCAAAGGATTACAGGGCAGACATCTTTCAGTTTTCTAGATAAATCTGCCCACAATGAGAGCATAGCTCTCTTCCCTCCAGAAGGTATGTGCGATGGCTGGAGTGGCTGAGGAACTGGAGGGAGCTGTGATTTAGGGTGAATGGAATGCAAAGTCCAGGAACTTGGGGTCCAGACAACCTGGCCAATATCCCATCCCTTGACTGTGTAGCTTCAGATTTCCATCTGAGGGAGAAATTAACTGTGTACTTAAGCCACTGCTACTTGGGCCTCTATTAGTCTCAACAAACCAATACTGAAAAATCTAAGGAGATGAATTATGAAAGGGATTCTGGAACAATCCCTTATTCTGCGAGTCTATGGTTCCCTACATGTCCTCAAGAGGCTTTCTCTATGATCCTCAGATTGTCTCTAAGGTAGATGAGAGCCATGTGCGTGTGTGTTGGAGTAGGTACCCATGGACATCGATGCTATAGGAAGTGTAACCTTAGTATTCTGTTTTATATGGGGGGTGCGTTTACTTTTGCTCATGCCTGCTCAGTACAATATGACTTTGCTGTCTGGATACTCTCTGGTGAAGAGGCAAGACCTGGCTGTTGTCTCAGAAAGAGACCCCAGGGCCTCAAGCAAAAGCCTTCCCGTTTGTGTCACTGTCGTTGCCTTCCCTAAGACCCACTGAGCAAAGTGCTATGTTACTAATGTAGTAAGACAAGAAAAGCTCCAGCTTCTGAAGAAAGAGCTCTACTCCTTTAATATAGTCTTCAGACAATTCATTTAATCACCACAAGCCAGGCGTGGTGGCACACACCTGTAATCTCAGCACTGGGGAGGCTGAGGCAGGAGGATCACTGTGAGTTTGAGACCAGCCTGGGCTACAAAGTGAGCTCAAGACCAGCCTGAACTGCATAGAGAGTCCCTGTCTCAAAAAAAAAAAAAAAAAAAAAAAAGGCAAAAACAAACAGCAACAAACACCCCAGAACATTTAATCATCACAACAACCACGTAAGATGAGATTATAATAATTCCAGGTGCTGCAGACAAGTCAAAGGGATTAGTTTATTTGCTGTAGTTCAGAAGGGCAGTACACAGTAGATACAGAATCAGGGGTTAATTCCTGCCAGAGTGCTGAGAAACAACTTTCAATTTCCATATTTGGCCAGGGATCCTCCCCTTTCTCCTTCACTGGATCAGAGGACAAACAGTAGCACTAAAGGTGATTTGTACCTCATCTCAGATCTGTTTGTGTGTCTGTGGAGAGATCGGCTCATGCAGAGGAAAAGAATCATCTGCTCTGTTACACTTTCAGTCCAGAAGCTAAATCTTTAACATTAAATACAAGTAAAGAAAGCATATATACATTTTGACAAGTCCAATTATATAATATATTTATACAAAAATGTTAGAGATTTATTCTTCTGGGTATATTTGGTTTCTAGAGGAACTGAGGTAGGAGAGTTCCACATAATACACAATTCCAGATTGGTAGCCTTTTCATCTCTCTCTAGATATGTGAAGCCTCTGACTTTCTTAGGACTTGTATGAAGAGGAAATGCAGCTTTTCAAAATCTCATACCTTTGGAAATCAGGCTAATGGGGAAATCAGGAAGAGAATACTAGCCTGTATTAGAATAATATAAATTACTGTAAAACATTATTATATCTTTCTATAGCATTGAAGATTCTGGGGACACTCTACCAGTGAGGTAGCTCCTACATCCCCAGTCCTTTTTAAAATTTTATTTCAAGACAGGGTCTCTAAGTTTCCCAGGCCGGCCATGAACTTACACTGCTCCTTCCTCAGTTTCTTGAGTACTGGGATTATAGTCATGTCTAGCTTATTATGCTTTGCATTCATAGAATTACCACTAGATGTGAGGGTTCAGTCAATTTCATAATCCAGACAAGAACCTTGAGTGCACACTAATGGCACATGATACTAGTAAGGCATCCACATGCTCTGTGTTTAGGGAAAGACTCCAGCAATTCATTTGAAAGTTGAAATACACAATAATGCCTCAAGTTAGAGCTATCTATGCTTTCAAAAGGCACAATGGGGGCTGGGGGATTTAGCTCAGCGGCATAAGCGCCTGCCTTGCAAGCAGGCAGTCGTGAGTTCGATCCCTGGTACCGATAAAAACAAAAAAGACCAAAAAAAACCCAAAAAAACCAAAAACAAAAAACAAAAAACAAAAAAAACCCCACCACCAACAACAAAAAAAGGCACAATGGTAGGGGGGCAAGCATATAGGTCAATGGAAGGGGTGCAAGCTAGGCCTTCTGAAATGCTAGACAAGACCTGTACCACTGAGCTATCTACACCCCCAACCTGAGAAAGTATTTACAATGAAAAAACAGGAATGAAATTTTACCAGGCCCATTCTACTTCATGGATATGTAAATACTTATACTTCACTGTACCACTGTACCACTTCATGGATATGTAAATACCATACTTCACTGTAGCACTGATGGGTTATCACTAGCAGAGGGAAGGACCAGACCATTTCAGCCAGGGACTCTTAAAAGTGATTGGCTGTTATGCAAAAGTTTCCTTTCCTACCCAGTTTCTTGCTGAGAATCTATCCAAAGACAGCAATGTCTGTCCAAAGGGCTGGCCACATCATGGCCAGTGCCTTTGCAGGCAAGCCTTTCTTCTGCCTGATGCCCTGCTTCACTTTCCCATTGGGTTTATTGTCTACAAATCTAGCTTGCCAGACCTGGGCTTGAGTAAAATAGGATTCAATGTCAACTGAGAACACTTGTCTCCACCTCCTTCGTTGGTGTTGGAGATCAAAGCAAGGTTTCTAAACAGGTTCCCCTCCAACTACAGTACTTCATTTTCAGGAGAGGACCTTTCTTTCTTTTTTAATACTGGGATTTGAACTCACTACCTAATGCTTGCCAGGCAGGCTCTGTACTGCTGAGCTGTATCCCTGGCGCTTCTGGAGAGCTGGTAACTGGAGTTGATAAGGTTATGGAAAACATCGGTTGTGGACTAACATATTCTTTTTTTTTTTTTTTTTTTTTTTTTTTTTTTTTTTTGGCTTTTTCGTTTTTATCGGTACTGGGGATCGAACTCACGACTGCCTGCTTGCAAGGCAGGCGCTTATGCCGTTGAGCTAAATCCCCAGCCCCAACTAATATATTCTTATAAATAAAAGATTTAAAGGCTATTTACAGTAGACCTTCAGCAGTTGATCACTTCTGTGTAAGTTTCAGCTCCAGGGTGGGGGTGGGTAGCTCAGTAGTAGAGCACTTGCTTGGCCAATGTGAGGTTCTGGGTTCTAATTCCAGCATTGCCAAAACAGAATGACAAAGTTCCATCCCTGGAACCTGTCCTTCTAAAGGCAGCTTCCCTTGTCTTCAAACATTGCTACAACACAAAGAATTGAGGTAGTGACCTGAATGGACAGTTTTCATCACCAACAGTGTCAAGAGACCCTGGGAGATGGGTGCGAAGCAGGAGGGGAAAGAGCACATTGTGGGGTGGGGTGTACCTTAGCGCCTGCACTTCCTGGCATGTGGAGGTGTTGGGTTTGATCTCAGCTGGGGGGAGGCGACTTTATTTTGAAAAGTATCATTAGTCCCTAGATAGGCTGCATCACTGTCACTATGGCAACATATGCAAACACAGACCACACAGGTGTATGCAGACACACACAGAGATGGGCTGATTCAGCCTCAGACACAAATCACACGCGTGCGCGCACACACACAGATTCTAATTAGGATTGACTGACAATAAGGCTATATAGAAAGGCCCTTTACTAACTTGAATTGCCCTCGAAAGATCAATCCTTAAATTTCATTCCAATGTAAATGCATTAGCCCAGTTTACTGAAGGAGAGGGCCTCTGAGCAACAGCACTGCCCTGAGGAGGCCACGGCTAATCTGGGAAACTGAAGCATCCCTTGTCCTTCAAAAGGAGTTATGTGGGGAATCTAAATAACTCCTACTCACTGGGGCACCCACAATTTAATCTCTAGCACCGTCAGGGGCAACAGGTGATTGGCTGTACAAATTGCTAACGCTTTAACCTGGCAATCGCGGTAGAAAGATCCAGCCGCGGCATAGGGCAGGAGGCTGATGAGTGTTACTAAGTGTGCTCAGCCCTTAGTCCCGGAGGGAGGGATAAAAGCGAGTTATACACGTCAGCTCATTAAAAGCAGTAAGCAGGACCCGAAATCGCCACCACTTCTCAGATGTTGTATGCATGGGTTTAGCAAGGATGAGAACTTTTTGAGTAACTGATAGCAAACCTAGAAGATGGAATATATCGTTAAGGAAAAGGAAGTTTTGTTTCCCCCGTACGGTTCTTGTTTCTTTAAACTGGAATTGAACTCAGGACCTTGTGCTTGTCAGGCAGTGCTGTGCAGCTGAGCTACATCCCTGGGCCTCCCCGGTACGGTTTTTGACGCTGCGTGATCTGAACCTCTGCTTCTCCCAGGAGAGCTGGGACAGACGGTCTTGGGGAAAGTCACGAGGAGCCCCGGAGCTCAGGCCCGGGCATAGCAGCGTGCTCTCCCAGATGCTAGACTCCCAGGGTTCTCACTGCCGGCGGCTTCCCGAGAGAGTGTGTCCGTGAGGAGCCCTCCCGGAATCTCCAGGGCTCTGCGGCTCGGACGAAGACAGACGACTTAGCGCAGCAGGGGCGCGCTGGATTGCGGCTGGGCTCAGGTCAGTACCGAGCGGGCTCACAGCGCTGGATGCTGCTCTGCGAGCCTGCGGCACCTGGGGCTGAGGATGCCCTGCGGGGCCAAGGAATGCAGCGGTCGCCAGGCGCAAAGACAAAGCCGGGCGGTTGGCGGGATCCGGGCGCTCAGGAGCCTTGCTCCTCCTGTGCGCCGAAGGCTGCTTTCCCGGAGAACTTTCCAGGCGGCCGCTGTCTATCCGTTACAGGAAAGGAGCACGCAAAGTCGGCCGAGCGGAGGAGGCAGGTCCCGGGAAGATCATTCTGGACTTGCGGAGGCCCTGCTGGTATTGCTCGGCTACAAGGAGATCCTTCGGGTGTCCTTGCTCAGGGTCCCCCCAGCTCACAGTGCGCTTTCCCTGGCCCGAGGGCCTTTCAGACTTTCGGGCACACAACTAGAGCTCCATGAGGCCGCCCTGCAGGTCCGGCGAGGCGAGGGCGTCGCATAGAATCCTTTCCCACAGGGGCGCTCCGGGCTGGCACCCTGTCCCCCTTTGCCCTCTTTGAGGGACCCTAGAAGGTCAACCTCTACGGGTAACTCCAGCGCCTCTCCTCGGCCAGGCCCTCTGGGTGTCCTGGAGCCAGGCTTGTCCGCCGCTCTTCACCCTCCTTCGGACCCCATTTCGAGGACGTGGTGACGCAGCCGAGGAATCTAGACACGGCTGGCCCTGGGTGAAGAGGGTGGCATCCAAGCGCAGGGCAGCGAGACAGAGGTCCAGCTCCAGGGCGGCAGGGCTCGTGCAGAACTCCCTGCGAAAAGCTCGGTGATCTCTAGGCCACCGCCTGGGTGATCAGAAGCATCATGCCTGGCACAACCATCATCCGCGCCCACCGCTGCCTAAAAACGGCGCCCTGTGGCCAGCGCCTCTTCCTGGTCTCCGCGCACCCTCGATCCACCCGCTTCTAAGAAGGTGCAGCTTTGCCAGCTCGCAGTGGAGAGCAGGACTAGGCCTGGGAGAGGACGGAAAGGTGCTTTGTATTTGGAGCCCAAGCACTTCAAGGTCACAGTAAGAAAGGGAGGGAGCTTGTCTACAGGAAAGACATAAAACCAAGTACTCAACATAATCAGCGAATATATGACGAATAATCGGATCGACAGAGGTGTTCCTGGGCGGTGGAAGATTACAAGGTTCTCTGAGGCGAAGATCCAATTGCTTCCCAATGCATGGTCAAAAAAACGACAGCCAGTAATTGTGGAGAGATGTTTTCTAAGCACAGAATTAAGTGCATTTGTATTCCTTGATTTAAGGCTCTCAGCTATTTCATGAGTAATACAAAATTTGCCTCCAGTTTGTCTAGGAGGAAACCAAGGCAAAGAGTTTGAATAGTTTTATCGGCATGATGGGCCAGCACTGGAGGGAGCCAGGGCTGCAACGCAGAACTACAGCACTCCCCGGGCTGCAGTTTGGGGATAGGTTTTCAGAAACGGCAGGATCTCACAGGTGAGAAACCATCCGTTTCTGATTCAGGGGCTTTATTTTTCTGGAAGTGCATTCTGACTCAATTTTTTCACTGCAAGAAACAAAGCAAAGCAAAACAAAAAATGCCCTGTGTCTCTGTATAAGAAAATAAAAACAGCAACGACACGAGAGTAAGCCCGAGGCCTGCAAGACAGAGCGCAAAGGAGGGGGCGACCCACTCGGCAGAGCTAAACCGCCCTCTAAAGAGGGGCGACAGGGAGCAGGGGTCCATGGGACGAAAGCCCACTGAAACGCAGGGCATTTGTGCACCTAACACAAGAAGTCCTGGCCTTTGGTCTCTGGCGATTTATCCAAAGAAACTCCTTGGGTCTCTGGCCATTGTCCTGTCCAGCAGGGCGATTCCCAGATGGTCAAACCCAACGGGTGCTCTCAGCTCTGGCCCCATTCAGTGTCAGCCACAGGCAAACTCCCCATGACAGGTATATTGCCTGTGGAGGCCAGAATGGACCCTTAATAAAACAAAACAAAGGAAAATCCATCATCCATATGCTACTCTAACTCAAAACCCAAGTATAATGTTTCTGACTTCCTTACTTTTCCCAGATGAATACAGAGGAAAAACAAACCCTAATTTAAAAAATTCAGCTAGAATCCTCACATTTAAAACAGATGGAGTGAAACAGAGAAACAGGATAGGTTTTCAGATCTTCTCTTGTTAGCTGCATTTATTAAGCATTTTCCATAAACAGCTTAAAGCCTCAAAGATTGAAAGGAGGAACTGACCTGGAAACTACATACCTATTCATAAAGAACTGTTAGGTAATTTTAAAAAATTTGGTACTAGAGATTCAATCCAGGGCTATGCACAGGACAGCTAAGTGCCCAAGCTCTGAGCACTATCCCCAGACTTTTTATTTTATTTTGAGACAGGGTCTTGCTAAAATTTCCAGGCTGGCCTGGGATTCCCACAGCCTCCCAAATAGCTGGAATTACAAGCTTGCCCTCGTGTTCACTTATGTTAGGTAATTTAAAAACTTTAAAAGAACCAGTTGTTAACTCTCGCTGTCATAATCACACGCTGTCATAATTCTAAGGATGGGGAAATCATACTAACCATAAATAGCTATTTGTTTGCAGGGTGGCCCGGTTTACCTAGCTCAGTCTTCAGCCTGTTTTTCCCTAGCTGAGGCCAGGACCTAAATCCATATGCTGAAGCAAAAGCTCCACGGATCTTTGTTTTAGACTGGTTGTTCAAATCAGGGCCCGTTTTTCACCTTCATCCCTTTAGGTCACCTCTCTGGTCTCTTGAGGACTAAACACACACACACACACACACACACACACACACACACACACACACACACGGACTCTTCTACTGCCCTTCCTCCAGGCCCTAGCCTAGGCAGATTTAACAGGGTTTTCTTCAGAGGAAAGCAGTCCTGGTTGAGGATGTTTGCTAATGACTACTCCACTAAGGGGTTAAGGAAGAGGAGAGATGGGGAAAGAGGACTTTGAAAAGTACCGATTTCACTGGATCTTTGAAGCCATAAATGCTTTCTTTTAATTATTGATAAGGGTAAATAAGTGTTCAGCTTCTGGGCTGAAGCACTCCGGCCGGCGGGCTGTCATAAGGGGTGCTGGGGTGCTGCAATTCATACACTTCCCGCGTTGGGTAAATGAGTCTCCTTATGGAGGGCTGGAGGCCCGGAGGGGCTCAGGCTGCACCCCAGGAAGAGAACCCCAGATGCCAGAAATCAACGCCTCTTCTTCTGGGAGGTCTGCCAGCATCTCTTCCAACGCGCCCCAGTTGGCACCTGTGCTCCGAAGAACGGGTTCTCCCCTGCCATTTGGGGCGGGGTCCACAGATCCCAACCCACCCAACTGCCAGGTCCCATGTTCAAATCCAGGGTCCCAGGCCTGCTCCCCGCTCTGCGAGTGGCTCAAGTCGCCCCGCCCGGCAGGGAGCGGGCCCCCACCTCTCACCGAGGTTCCTGCGGGCGCCGGGGTGCAACGCTGGAGGGCTGAGGCGACGCGCTGAGGCCGGGAGGCAGGCGGCCCTCCCGGGCTGCAGCTGGCACGGCGGGAGGCACTGCACCCCCGGGGGGCGGCGGCGGGGGCAGCGCCAGCAGCTCTTCCCCCGAGGTCACAGCGCAGTCCTGCTCGGGCTCCGCGCCTCCGCCACCCGCGGTCGTCGCGAGGCCACCGCTGCCACCTCCGCGCTTTTTGTCCTCCTCCTTCTTCCACTTCATGCGGCGATTCTGGAACCAGATCTTGATGTGCCTCTCGGTCAGGTTCAGCATCACCGCCAGCTCCACGCGGCGCGGCCGCGAGATGTACTTGTTGAACAGGAACTCCTTCTCCAGCTCCAGCAGCTGCGCGCGCGTGTAGGCGGTGCGCGTGCGCTTGCTCTCCTCGGGCTCGGCCGCGTAGGCGCTGCCTGTGGGCGACACAGCCGGTGAGTGTGGCCGCGTGACCTCCCGCCCTGTCATGCAACCGGACCCCTTCGACCCCTGCCCAAGGGGCTCAAGGGCTCCAACCTTCCCAGCAGCTCCCAGCGGCCAGCAAAGCCCAGCTGCTCCCTGTTCTCTGACAGCAAAGCTGCACGGGCTCTCAGCGCCAGGGTTTCAAATCAAGTTAAGCCAGCCAGCACTGGGCTCTGTCACTGTTCTTTTTATTTTTATTTTTCTTATTTGAGGCAGGGTCTCATTATGTGGCCTAGGCCGGTCTCGAATTCACCATCTTCCTGCTTCAGCCCTGTAAATGCTAGGATTGCAGGTGCTCACCATGAAGCCCAGCTAAGGAGAGGCTGCTTCCTGGATGCGTCCATTTAACTAGTTTGGGGTTGATGCCCATTAAATCCGTGTAACAACCAGGTGCATGCAAGACCATAATCCCGGTATTCTGGGAGGCTGAGGCAGGGGGATAGCAACTTCTAGCCCAACCCTGGCAACACAGCAACTTAGCAGGACCTCGACTTTAAGGTAAAACAAAACAAAACGAAGAGATGGGGATGCAGCTTAGTGGGAAGGCCCTGGGTTCAACTCCCATACTGGAAGAGGGGAAGGGCATATAATAGATGTTTACACTGACAGCATTCTATGAACGCAGTAGCAAGCCTTCAACAGCGGATTTCAGAGAACAGGAGCGCTCAGAGTGGCCATAGACCAGCAGAGGATTTCAAACAACCTTTCCCAAACTGAGTTGTAGCTAGAAATACATTTCAGACCACTATCCTGTCCATATACAACTGACAGACATTTCGAGGTATACACCCAGCTTTTCCCCTCATATTATGCTATTTTTCAGAGTGTTTTCTATTTTGTTAAAACAATACTGATCTCAAGGCAGCAAATTGGTTTCACAGCCCACTAACGGGTGCCACCTGTATCACACGGGTCCTGACATATTTTGTTTGAAATGACCATATGTTATTTTCGGTCCACACCATTATCGGCCCGGCCCCAGGCCGAGATGTGGTATATTATTCTCTGTAGTCCTGTTAACCACAGTTTGCTGCCTGCTGGTGTAGAAAGGGAAACCAAGGCAGGACACTGTTCACCTTGCGTTCTGTTCCTGTTCCCCAAACCCTGGCAGAGGCAGAGGCAGAGAGAGAGAGAGGACCAGGAGGAGAGGTTAATGGGGTACAAATGAGCGAGCACCGAGGCTCCTGGCTTCTAGCTGCAAGCTGGAGGAGCCTGGAAGCGACAGGGAGGCCAGGCAGGGGTGTGGTGGGATGGGGGAGAGTGGCACCAAGCTTGGCATTTGCTATGGCAACATACTGACTGCACCTGTGCACTGCCACTGTGGCAGGACATGCTTCACAAAGCTCCAGGGGAGGAGGCTTAAACTGCTTTGTCCTTAGTGCAGAGGTAGGAAACACTCCTCCTATGACTGGCGTAAAGCCTTAGGGAGCCCAAAGGCGATTCTTATGATGAGGTGGGTTATTAATATTGCTATGGCACCTGAACGGGTTTCCCCCAGGCCAGGAGGAGGCTCAATCCCTAGTCAGTAAGAGCAAGGGTGGTCCCTGACCAGGAAAGAAGCTGAAGTGGCTCTTAAGTAACACTTTAGAAAGCTGCCTACAATTGTTAAATCCTTCCCACAAGGCTTCAGATCTCCTGCCTTTAGCTTCCTGCAGCTGAGGCCAAGCATGGAGGCTGCTGGTGGGGGGATGTCGAGGGCTGTGGTTCTGGACCATTCTTTAAGGCATGGGCAGAGCCTTTTAGGTGTGTGAGGCAGCCATTCTTGCAGATAGAGACTTTTGGAAGTCTGTGTGGTCTTTAGTATCACCCTGTTACTGTATGTGAGAGCTTAAGGGTCACCTCAAGCATCCTCTGGAGTGGAACCCCACTGGGTACAGGCAGATGGGTTTCCCAACCTAGAAGTTTCCTGGGAGGACCTGGGGCTCAGGGCTCAGCAGCACCCTGCAGGAGGCTCCCAGGAGGAGAGAGGAGGTATGGTGGGTGGAAGGGTCAGCAGAGGCCTCCCCAAACCCCATGGACTTCCAGAGGGAGGAGCAGGCCCCTTAGGTTATCCCTCATCCCCAGGCAAGGCTGTGATTTTCCTTTCAGGAGTTAAAATTGTGCCTCTTGTCTTTTTGGGTCTTCTTGAGTGCAAGTTTCACCCAAGGGTGAAGGAGGAGAGGAAATTACTGAACCTCAGAAATCCTCTCTTAGGGCTTCCAGTTCCTTTTCTGGAGGAAGACCCACTTCAAGAGGGCAAGGTCGAAGATGCCAGAAACTCAATGCCCCAGGGGAAGGCAGTCCAGGAGGGAAGCATCCCTGGCAGGACCTGGGGCTGAGGGACCCTCTTCCTGCCTCCCAAGAATCCTGCATTTCCAGAAACAGGAGGCTCTGAGGCTTTAGACATGGGCTTTAGGGACTAGATAAATATACAGAGGCACTTCAGTGGCTCTGGGGCCCCCATCACTCTGGTTTTGTGGTTTTACAGGTATAGGTAGGTGACCAGGTACCTGCAGGAGCCTGGTTTGGACCCTGTCCTGCCACAGGATTTTTACTCAATGAGAACCTGAGATGAGACCCTGAGAATGGGTGCCTAGAATTTGAGAATTTGGGGGGCATGCCAGCTGGAGCTTCTCCCCCGCTCACCGCCCCATTTCTGTCAGTTAAAGGTCTAGAAAAGGCAATTATTTGCAGTGCAGGTGTGACCAGAAGTGGCTGCTGCACAAAAGCGATAACATTGTGTAGTGGCGGGGCACAGGCCACACCGGAACTCAGAACTCACTGCCAGTTTGGGGCACGGAAGGGACCCAGGGGCTGCTCGGCATCTCTCTGCCTTCTGCTCTGGGGAAGACATGACCCTCTGCCACTAGAACCCAGAGATCCCAGGACTCTCGATTCCCTGAGCTGGCGGCACAGGTAGGACATGTCTTTCTCTGAAAACTTACTTCCTGTGACAAGTGAAGAGACTCCTTTAAACAGTTGTTCAAAAATAAGTTAGTATTTTGGATGCCTTTCCCCAAGCCTGGTTCAGAGGGCAGCTGCCCATCAGCCTCGCTATGAGCTGGAGGGGCCCTCATCTGGGCCCAGCCCCTCCCGGCTCACCTCTAGCCCCTAGCAGGGCTACAGGACTCTCATAGATTTCCTGGATGGATGTGGCTTTTCTTCCTTCTCCTGCCTTTTTGCATCCCCATCCCCATACATACACGGGAAAAGGCCTGTGCTTCTCCAGGGAAGCCAGGCAAAGGAGAGGCCTGCAGCTCGGAAGGCACCCTTTGGCCTGGATCCTCCATGCCCATTATCCGGTTCTAGGCTGCTGGATCCCCAGCTGGAGAAACAGCCCTAAGTGGGCTTTTGGGGCTAAGACAGTTGAGTGCACAGGCAAGGAGAGTTTAAGTTCCCAGGAGGAGTGCTGGGTGGGAAAGATGCTCCAAGTGGAACTGGAAAAGCGCCCCAGAGCTGGAGGATCTTGTTGGCTTTGTGGTATACTTTAGTCTGACCTGGTATTGTCCATGGGATGGGGAACTGGGAGAGGGGCGGCTGAGTCTAGACAGGAAAGGAAGCCGGGAAGGAGAATTACCTGCCCACTGGCCTTTCCACGCGTGCGCTTTGGTGGACTTCATCCATGGGAATGGTAGTTGAATGCGGGTGGGCTCTTCCAGGCCCCCTAGTTCCGTTCCATCCGTGAAGGGCCCGGCAGGCGGGTGGGAGAGCCCCAGCGGAGCAGGGAGGTGGTGGTGTAGGTGCGCCCCGGCAGGTTCGTCGGGGAGGGTGGGCACCTCATACGGGGAGATGTCCGTGGGACTCCCCTGCTCCAGCGCTGCCAGGGTGCCAGGGAACGGGGGCGGCGGTGGCGGCGGTTGGCGGCCCATATACAAACACGCGGGGGGGCTGGCATTGAAGTCTGGCACCGAGCCCCTCTGGAACGCACACGGGTCCTTGTAAAGCTGCGTGGCTGCGTAATACTGCTCCTCGCCATTCATGGTCGCAACCCCAGTCGGGGACCAGGAGCCAGGAGCAGCGAGCTGCAGTCAGGGACTTGGCGCTGAGCTGCGCTCCCACTCCCCGGAGCCCCTGCTCCCTTTGACAGCTCCGCACTGTTCTCAGGGAACCTGTGGCCAGCGGGGACAGGCCAGCCGGCCGCTGCGCCATAGGCTCCGGCTCGCCCCACGTGGCTCAGCCTGAGAACATTATTGGTCTGGCCGGCTGCTTAAGACGGGGGCGCAGGCACCCGCGAGCACCTGCGTTTGTTTCAATTTTCTCTCTCAGCTGCGCACACCTGTATACGCAGCTGGCGTGCTCTCCAGGGGGATTCGGGGGCGGGGGACTCTGAGAACTTCATTTATAGAGCCATTTTCCTCATGGTGTAAACGTTTCTATGTCCCTTTCATCTTCTAAACTTGCATAGTGTTACTTACTTGCTACAATGTATCCATAGGCACGTACTGGGGTTGCATGTGTTGTAACTGTTGGCAAATACAATCAGAAAAGTCTGGAGACCCCAATTGTGTAGGTCAGGAGCAGGCGTCTCTCTCACTTTGGAAATTGGTTGGCAACTGTCTGCGAGGTCAGGAAAGGAACAGGGCAGCCCCACTTTTGCTGTGTGGTTGTGTGTGCCTGTGTGGCCCCCTCCCCCGTACCAATCACAGTGGGTTTTATTTTTTTTAATTGAAGGGCATGTTAACTTTGGTTTTAGGTACTGGGTCCCATCTGGCCAATTCGGAATATACTCTGCCAGCCGTTCTTGTGGTTGAGAGGCAGGCCAGAGGCTGGCCTCAGGTTTCCAGATGCTTACTGATTCCCTTGGGTCTGGTAAGCCTGGCTGGAGTCTGCGGGTGGCAAACTTTCTCTCCCCATCCTCCTGCTTGTTTGAAATAAGAAACAAGGGGGCCTAGGGAAGAGATGCGTTTAGAAAATGAAATAAAAATGCCACATTTGCTCCCTAACTTTTGTGCTTGGCTTCCATCCATTCGGTACCTGGCTGCTATGGGATCCAGGTCTAAACAGGGTCACCTTTTCCGCACTCCTTGGTGAGAGAGGACTACTTCCCGCAGTGCCAGCGCGCCGCGGGGTCCTCCCGAAAGGCCACATTCCTCCAACCACGAGGAATTTTGGAAAAACCGGATACTCTGCAAGAAAAACCTCCGCAAAAGGGCAGGAGCCACAGGCAACCACGGAGAGGGGAGTCGCCGAAGTCGCGGCACATTTGACATCTAGACTCTCTCCAGATTTTAGCGTCTTTTTCCCCTACTGGAAATGTTTGTGTTTTCAATGCAGAACGGATCGCGCTATGCTGTGCCTCGTTTTAATCTTCCTTGAGAGCTGGCTTGAGGCTGGATTGCGGGTGCGCTATGGACGTTTGGGTCAGGCTGGGGAGAGGTGCGCGGGAGTCTGGCGTTGCTGATGACCAGGCCTTCACCGAAGGGGTGATTTCTTAAGGGAAAAAGGCCACCTGTGTTCCCACCAGGCCGTGGGACCCGCATGCCTAACCTCTCCGCGCCCTGGTCAATGCGCCCATTGTTCACGGGCCGCGGAGGAGCCGACGCTATCGCCTGGCCGCGAAGGACCGCATCGATCAGGAGATCAGGACAGGGCCGGAGCGGGCTGCGCCGCCCAAGCGTGTTGACCCTCCGAGATAATCTGCCCGGCGACCCGGTTACGAGCGCACCTCAGCGCCGCTCTGGACAAAGATCGGCCGCCTTCCTGCTCCTCCATCGGCCGCCTTCCTGCTCCTCCTGTTCGCTCGGTTCCTCCCTTTCCCGGCTCCTTCAGCCTGTTCTGCCCTGGGCGCCTGGCTCCCTGCGCCCGCCCGCGCCTGCCCGCCACCCCGGGAGTATTTGCTTTGCACTTCTCCTCTAATTGCACATGTCTGTAAAGTGGGCTCCATTTCAATGCTTCATTTGCTTCCATTTAATATTTTTGCTCGGCCCTGCGGAAAGGAAAGAGGCTTTTAGCAGAAAAGTAAATCTCACTGCGCGCTGGCAAAAATCCCTGAAAACCAAACCAAACCAACAAGCAATAAACCCCACATCAAAGCCGGGTACCGGGCCGAGCAAAGGTGTCGGGGTGGAGGGGAGGGGGGCGCTGAAGGTATTCAGGGGACACGGCTGGCTCTCGCGCTCGGGTGAGCGGTCCTCCTGGCAGCTTTCTACAGGACACTGAGGTCAAACAGCCCTTTCTCCTTCCTCTTTGGCAGCACAAGGCCATCAGGGCTTTGGATTGGCGAATTATCGCGCACAGGCACAGGAAACGCACCCCGCCCCACGCTGCGCTGTCCCGTTGCGGACAGCCCGGGTGTCCTGGACCCCGAGCCCGGTCCAGGGGAAGGGCGTTTCCGCCCCCAGGCCGGCGCGATGCCGGGCCATTAGGCCAGCGCCTGCCCGAGCCATTTAACCGCGCTCTTATGGATAAATAAACACAACGGGCTGTAAACCAATTATAGTGTGGACAGTGAAAAAGTCGTTTATTAGCAGGACACCCTGCTGTACCTCGCCTGCCCGCTCCTCCCTTCCCCGCGCAGAGCCACACTGCGGGTTGCCCGGGACTTGGGAGTGGGAAGGGAACTGTGCGTGATGATAGGCATTTTTAAACCTTCCTTAGGAAGGAGGAAAATGAACCTCACTTAATTCCAAGAATCCCTTTAGGCGGAATTTAGTTTGCTAGAGCATAATATTTAAATAGTAAGCTGGCTATTTAAAAATAAGAATTAGATGACATCCTGAGTTGAAAAACTGTAAAGCAACCACCATGATGCGCTGATGGAGAATACACCTTCCATAACTGGCTTTTTTGAGACAGGGTCTCACCGTGTAGTCCAGGCTGGACTCGAACTCATTCTGTAGGTGGTGCAGTCCAGTAACTCAGGATCCTCCCCTCAGCCTCCCAGAGCCTTAGGATTCCGGGTGTGCATCACCAGTCAGGCTTCGTGGTTGACTTCTAAATTTCATTTCATTTTGGCCATACTGGGATTACTGGCGACTGAACCTAGAACTTCTTGTACGTTCTGCTGCTGGGCTACATCTAGCCTTTTACAGTTTTTGAGTCGCAGTCTAGCTAAGTTGCTCAGGCTGGTCTTCTAACTTATGGCCCTCCTGCCCCGGCCTGCTGTCTCTCCGCACCAGACATAATTGACTTTTACCTTGTGTGCATTCAGTGGGTACTGTTTTTTAAAGAAAAAAACCAGGAAGATTCATTCTTTTCCTTTTGTTACTTTTTGTAAGTCCAGAGTCTAGTGTCCAGGCCTGAGAAGACCTAAAAAAAAGACCTCTCCCTTTGAATGAACAAGGTTTTCCATCAGTTCTTAGTGCACAACAGTTGAGATTGAAATCATTTTCCACATAATTTACTTATGTTTTGAGACAGGGTCTCACTGTGTAGTTCAGGCTGGCCTCACACTCATGGGATCCTTCTGCCTCAGCCTGCCAAGTGCTGGGCATACAGATTGTGTGGCACCATGCCTGTTCATTTTCCACATAATCTTGCATCCCACTTTTGTGTAGATATCTGAGACTAACATCAAGTGTAACTAACTGGACAGTTGTCTGATTCTCTAGCTCACAGTGCTCTGAGAGTGGAGGCTTTGCACACCCTACCACTGTTTGGGAGGGGGTCCCCGGACATCAGTCCCTTCCTCTTTGAGTTTAATTCTTGTCATTCTCAATTTACCCTGCAGCAAAAAGATGTACTAAACAAAAGGTGAGGGGCTAGGGATAGAGCTCAGTAGCACAGCATCCGCCTGGCAAATTGAGGCCACGAATTTGAGACCCAGTACAAAAAAAAGTGGGACCTGAAAGATCTGGTTCCCCTACTGCGTCCCTGTTTTGGACCCCACCCCGCAGGCTCTCAGCTCTAGCTGTTTCATCCAGATGTAAAGTGGCAGAAATCCCAGCCCTTCATGCTCCTTTAGATTTAAATCCTTCACAACCAGCTTTATACATCCACTGAAATTTCCTTCTTTGTCTTGAATCTCTTCTTCCACCGTTTCCTGTGATTAATTTTTTGGTCTCCTGGGAATCTCTCCATATATCCAGGTTCCTGGCAGAGGTCAAAGAAACTTTCCCCCACACTAGGTGGTTTCTCTTAGTTGCCTTCAACCTTCCTATATTTTGCATGATGTATTGGTTTAAGGACTAAGGATTTCACTAGTATTTATTGATCAAACAGAGCTCTTACTATGTGCTTGCTTGCAGTATCTTGTATGTTCTGGCTTTGGTATGGGATGGAAACCCCTTAGGAGCTGCATATGTATGTCTTCCAAATCTAGCTGTGCCATGTACATGCTACGTGTCACTTGGCAAGTTATAAAATGTCACTGCTCCTCTGTGCTTATCTGTGAGATTGAAATAGCACCATTGCCCCAGAAAGTGCATCTATTGTATAACAATCACAGCAAACATGGAACCAGGCACTGTTTCAAGTATTTGACACACACAACAATCCTCACAAAAACTCCGTAAGCTACCTACTCTTGCCCACATTTTGCAGTGGAGGAAACTGAGGCACAGCTGTATTAAATTACTTGCTGAATGGGCCAAGGATTTAGCTAGTGGTGTCAGCACCTGCCTGGCAAACATGAGGTCATGAGTTTGATTCCTGGTACCAGAAAAAAATTTTTAAAATTAAATTACTTACTGAAAGTCATACACCTGGTGAAGTGACAGCCTAAATCCAAGCTGAGGTAACTTCACTTTTAGAATCCATTCTGTTGCCCATCATCTTGCCATAGAGCAGGTACTCAGGCCAAGAAACAGCTTTACTTTTTTTGACGAGAATTAGGTAACCCCAAGTGTCTAATGCTCTTGGCATTTTGTAGGCATTTAATAAAATGTCATCTCTGTCCCTTCCTGTCCTAACACTGCTTTCCATGCACCTACAAGTATTTGGTTATTAGCCGTTACTGTTTGTTACTGCAGACCTGTGTAGATAAGACATTCCCAGACAGGCCAACCTGGAAGGGAATGTTTGGAACAGTGGGAGGAAGTGCAGAGGGAGCACTGTCCCTCAGTGCTTTAGGGAAACACATCCCCAAGCAAGGCTCCACATAAAGCGGGCAGAGGGAGGGGGCTGGAGGACCTCCCTCCGGCCTGCCTGAGCCACAAACAGGTGTGAAGGGTGGGCACAGCCAGGGAAGCTTCAAAGAAAGATTTGAAGAGGTGGGCTGGGGTAGCTCAGTGGATGAGTGCTCACCTAGCTGGCTCAGAGCACTGGGTTCAATCCCTGGCAGGTCAAAAAAAAAAAAAAAAAAAAAAAAAAAAAGAGATTTGAAGTGAACTGATCACAGCTAGCTATGCATTTGCCTGCCCAGTAGACATGAACTCCAATGTCTAAGTATTGTTTAGCCAGAGGCAACGCCCGCTGCATTTTCTTACTTTTTTCCGTTTCCCAGTGAGGGATCATAAAGTCAGAGGAAGTTCTAGCAGGCTTCCAAGGGTCCTTCTGATTTCTGCAGCAGAGGAGCTTTGGAATCCTGTCCCATTCCTGTTTTCCCACATCAGACATGACGTCTTACATAACCCTTGTCATCTTTGGGGAGGTGCAGGAGTGATACCCTTCCCACTGTGGTTCCTCAGTGTGTCCCCCAAATCTGAGACTCACACAAAAATGGTAAAGTTGGGAGTCCATGGCATTCACGTGCGAGAATCAACCCCCAACTTGGGGCTCTTCTTTTGACTGTGCCTGTGTCACTGTGTAGTAAAAACTCCACTGAATTTTCCTACTAGGAGGTATCTCTTATTAGGATATTGTTATGTAGAGACAAATGTTGTTTGAATACATTTACTTTACTCCAATTATATTGCTAGGCAAATCCAACTAAGATACAGATGATTCCTAACTGGAGAAATAACATGGTCCATAAGACAGCGTCTCTGGAGTGTGACTCCTGAACTATGTTTATTAAGATCACTGAGATGCTTACAAAATACAAATATCAAAGCCAGACCCCAGCTCTACTGAATTACATAAGGGTGGGGGTTTCTCTGAAATCTTTTTTTTTCTCCTTTCTTCTTCTTTTAGTTCTTTGGTTCTGGAGGTTGAATCCAGGGCTTCACGCAAGCTAGGAGAGTACTCTACCCCTGAGCTGCATCCCTAGCTGAGAATCTGTACACTAGGGAAAGAGAATAACCACAACAATCATTCATGCTACAATTAATATGATGCAGGGGGACTCAGAGATACTCCTAAAAACAACTGAATCAAGGACATTGAAAAATACCCATTAGTGAAGAAAGCAACTCAAGAGACTCTTGTTTAAATTTCTTCATGCAAAGTGCTTGTAAATCCTGAACATTTTCACGGTAGGTTATAAATCTGGAATGTTTTCATAGGTTTCCTTTCTCTTTGACACATCCAGTCTTCCTTTATGTGACTAAGGATTTAGTGAGGATTAGCCTTCTTATTTTATTATTGTGCTTACTTGGACTGAGCTCTTTAGAAACAGTGGGATTCTCCTTGGGATGTTAATGGAGCTCCACTGTAGGCTCCATGAGGTTGAGCTAAGCATTTCCACCATTCACAGTGGCTAACACGTAAGGCTAAATGAAGGGAGGTAATAAAACCAAAGTAAATTGATTCATCTCCAGGCAGTACCATTAACTCGTGTCTTAATGCAGTACACTCTCCACACTGGACATGACCAAACAGCTTCCTTTAAAGGTAAATGAATTTTATATAATTTGCAGCTAATTCCATTTAATTCTGCCCCCATGAGCATGTGATAAGGGAATGTTAAATTGGTTAACAACAGGCTAAAAGGGGAACCCAGGAGGAGACATTATATTTGATTTCCAAGTGCTGTGGCTCAACGCTGAGAAATCCAGATTACTAGGAGTGCGTTGGTTTCTCGGTTATTTGCTTTCTGTTCTCCTAGCTTCTGGGTAAAGGGCAGCCAGAAAACACTAGGGTCCCATCTGTCATGAGGAGGTCACTTACACACAAAAACAGCTACTCTTTTTTTTTTTTTTTTTTAATAAAAATCACTCTTGGTCTGACAAACGCCCCTTGGACTGCAGGGAATCAGGAAGAGTAAAAATACTAGAATCAATAGCAACTTTGTTATCTAGTAACTTAAACAACCCTTGCCTGCTGGGATGGCAGAACAGGCTTTCTTATCTAGCAAACAGGGAGACTTTCTGGATAGTAGATTATTTTCACAAAAATAACCAGACTAGGTTCCTAGAGAAAGTGCCTAAGGTAGGAACTGTGTCCAATTCTAATCCGCTTAGACACAGTACTTTCAAACATGAGAATTGGGTTCTTTAGAATCTAATACACATTCTTTCTGTCTTTTTTTAACCCATAGGTATCAATTACTATATAATCAATTGAACATTGAAAACTGAAACAGGAGCTTTGTACTAAATGGATCATCTGGTCAACCTGCTCTTCCTTTCTGTATCAATAGATCAGTACTTGCTGCATGCTGTGGTCTCCTGAGCTATTATAACTGACACTGGTATCTTTAGAGTCCGGAAAAGCCTTCTCTACTGGAGAATCTGTCTAAAAATCCTCCAGGCTGAGAGTGTAGCTTAGTGGCAAGCCGGGTGCTCAGCACACAGAAGGCCCCATTCCCAGCACTAAACATTAAAAATTAAAATGGAGACCACCAGAGAAAGAGCATAGTTTGATTTGGGAGTTGCATATGTACTTTTGCATGTAAATAATAATTCTGTTCAAGAGTCACGAACATGTTTTGAAGAGAGCCATCTCTCCCATAGTGCAGTTATCTAACGGGCTAGATACGACACACCAAAGAGATTACTGGGACCCTGAAGATGCTTGAAGGGAAAGCAGAATCTGCGGGGCTGTAATGATCAAGCTTGTCTTTCCCGCTGCAGTTCACATTCAAGTTCATTACTTGTGTGCTGCGCTTCGGTACTGATTTGATCGTTTTGCATTTGGCTCTCCCTCTGACACTTCAGAAAAGGTCTTCTTAAAGTTGGCTCGTAGACAGCACCAGATGATAACACCAACAAAATATCCCACATTACAAAATAAAATAATCTATGCCTCCTAAGCTTTTATGCTCAGCTCATATGTAAGCTGACCTGGTTTTCCTGGAAAAGAGGTACATGTGGACCTAAAATTCTATTGAGGGGAGAAAAAAACCTTTTTTTTTTTTAAACTCATGTTGTGTTATAAAACACAATCAATCAGCATTGTCTGCTTCATTTACAAAGCCATTTATTAGACTCTGCCAGCGTGGTCACAGTCAACCCTTCAGGGTTCTGTAAGTTAGAGATTGCCATGAATCCAGATAATCAGCAGTGTTTTCTTACCTTCCCAGCAAATTGTGACTGGCGATAACCAAAAGGCAAACACAAGCCTCTAACACCTCGCCTGCTGTAATCTGTCTCCTGGCCTTCAATTACACAGAATTAGGATTTTTTTTCAAGAAAATGCAGTGACATTATTTACCTTTTTGTGTTTACATCACTAGTTAATATAATAACTAGAAAAATTCAGTAAGGAAAAGTTTGGGAAGAATTCTCATTTTTCCTTTCCCTCCTGCTATGATTCCTTATGAATCTCTTTCCTACCTGCTTCAGGGCCTTTTTATATTATTAGTATACATTAGTTATACAGATTAATGAATTACATACCAGCAGATTTGTAGATACATACTACTTAGTTCATTTTTATACACCATCAACTCCCTTCTGGAGGGTCATTTTTAAGAGAAAATACTGATCTTATACCATCTATTTATAATATTCCAGATGTTCAGGATTTTTTTTTCCTTTTATGATGCTGAGGATCAAACCCAGGGCCTCACATTCTAAGGAAGGGCTCTACAAGAAATTTGGCTCTGATTATTACTTGAATTAGGGAAGAGATAAGAATTAGAGATGGTATGTGCATATTTCACTGAAAATAATTCTTTTGGGGGGTGCTGGAGACTGAATTCAGGGTCTCAGGCATGCTCGGTACCTAGCACTCTATGCCAGAGCTCACCTCCAGTCCTGAGGTAATAATTTAACAAAGTCGGTGATGTTTTAATGTTTTCCCCCAGTATGTTAACTAAAGGCAGCAGAAGAGTCTTTAAAAAAAGTCAGATGAGCACATGGCCTGACTTGTTCCTTGTTCTTCATCCAGTTCTTTTTTTTTTTGTCATCTTTTTCCTTTTTATCGGTACCGGGGATCAAACTCAGGACTGCCTGCTTGCAAGGCAGGCGCTTATGCCGCTGAGCTAAATCCCCAGGCCCTCTTCATCCAGTTCAATCTCTGCTTTTATTAACAATGTACCACAGAGTTGATTATGTCCAACTTCTGAGAAAATCACTAATTAGGGAAATAGAAGCAAATAGCTTTGTGGAACCAAAATGTTGCCCCAGCTTGCCCATCTATTCATGGACTAGGTGTTTCTGCAAATGGCACCTTTCTGGTACTCTCTCCTGGGAGTACGGAGGCTCGTCTTCAGTTTATACCAAGGAGTCCTCTCATTTCATCCTCGTCTACTCCTGACAGGTAAGTGTTCTTCTTCAGCAGGTGGGAAAGCGTACTGAAGCTTGAATTCTAACTTCATTGTCTGAGCCAAGTATCTCTGGGCTGGCGATGAAGCCTGTGAGTCATCTTTCCAGAAAGACACACATGTATGAGTACATGCATTCTGCGTGAGATTTCAGGAAATTTATAGCCACTGCCTGCCCAGCTCCTCAGTCCCCATCCTCCACAAGGCAAGGTTGACAGGAACCCCATGCATGCCAGATTCATACTTTTTATCTCTACTTTTAAATTTTTGGCTGACTGCCCCAGGCACCCTCTGGAACTTTACAAAGGTCGCCTCCTTGTCAGTGCTCACAATGATCGTTGTTATGTGATTGGCTGTTTGCACCGTGTGCCGAGGACTTATACACTGGATGATTATTATTCAGTTTTCTCATTGTAGTATTACCTTTGCCCGCCGAGAGTAATAAACACACTAAAGTTCAAATGGTGAGTTTGCAAGATATGAAGCTACAATTCTAAGATTATTTAGAAATTCATAAACTTAAGATGTATTGACTGTGACATTGAACTGTGACTGTTGCATAAATGGTAGTTTGGCTTAAGATTGCTCCAGGCACTGTGTCAGGCTTCCTGCATACAGAATCACACGATCCCTACCCCTAGAGGCTGTAGTGAGAAGACACACACACACACACACACACACACAAATGCCAGAGGCCTCTTGAACATGACTTTTCCACTTCTTATTGGAAGCTGGTGACACATATGGCCTCTGGCTTTTCCAAGCTCAATTCTCAGTTATTTCCTGAAAGCCGACAGATACGGCCGGCCGGCATCGTTTACTAGCAGTTTGACTTCGGACTTTCAGCTGACCTATGTTTCCAGTTTTCCATCTACTGAATGGCAACTTGGCAGGTAGTTCAAAGTATGGGCTCTGGAGCGGGACCGTCCTGATCTGGATCTCAGCAGTACCACATAGTAGCGATGTGACCTTAACTCTGTGCTGCAGTTTCCTCCTCTGTAAGGTGCGGATGAAAGTGGCCTCTGTGGCATTGAGTCACCCTGCTGGAGTTGATACATGCAAAGCACTTCGACAAAAGCACATTTCACTCTTCATTCATTTATTCAGTCAGCAAATGCCAGTGGAGATGCCTCCTCTGTTGCAGGGGTGGGCATGACAGAGTAAAGGGGTCATTCTGCTTTAAAGAAACGTCTAGTGTCCAGAGGGTGTCAGACAGCTAGACAGAATTTTCTCGCCAGTGCTAGTGATTGAATCTAGGACCTCACGAATGCTGGGCAAGTGAGCCACTGAGCCCCGCCCCAGCCCGCTGGAGAGGAAACTTAAGTGTAATGAGCTGATCTCCGGCTGAGGCAAATAGAGGCTGTTGTGGGAGCCCATGGCAAGGGCACATCTTCTGACTTTGGGGTGAGGTTCCTTCTTGTGTAATTTATTCCCTAGCCAAGGCCTGGACTTTTGTCTCCTTTAGGATTTTTCAATAAAGTTTTATAAAAAATATTTTTCACTGTGGTTAAAATGCACATAACATAAAATTTACCATCTTGATAATTTCCAAGTGTATTTACACTGTTATATGACCAATCTCTAGACTTCTTTTCATTCTGAAAAACCAAAACTCTGTACCATTAAATGATGCTCCCCATTCTCACCAGTGCCCCAGCCCCTGGTAACTAGTCAGAGTTTTAAATGTTTTATATGTGTTCTTCATCGTGTTAATATCTCAACATTCTGCCATTACTGTGATGGGATCACATTTGCTATTATGTGTTACACCTGGATGGAGATTTCCCTCTAAAATAAATCAGTGTTTTCTCCAGCTGATGCTACTACTATTCATTGGAGTCCTGAGAACTGATGTCTTCTAGCAAATAAATTACTGTAAACTGAGCAGTGTCTGGGAGTGGGCGTGTGAATCCCTGGTTGATGGCATTTGCTTCAAGCTTAATTTGCTGATCCTTGTGCTCAACTGGGTGGGGGGATACTAAGGATGGAAGGCAGCCCACAGCGATTTGTTTCTCAGAAATTATAAGAAAGTCAGAGTGAGGAACCACATATAAGTGCCTTTGTGTCTTAGAGATATTTATCTCAACTTGGGCACACCAAGCGCATCTCAGAGGCTGAAGGCCTTGCTTAGAGGTGTGAATGGGGCAGCTGACTGTGGGGTGAGTGGCTGAGGAAGAGAGGCAGATGTAGAGGCTGTTGGAGAACTGAGATAGGAGAACATGTAGGAGAGAGTCACGCTGGAAATCCAGAAAAGAGGGAAATGCAGAATTTAACAGAAAGAGATGATAGGAGTTGGAGAGTGAATCAGAATTAAAAAAAAAAAAAAAAAAAAAAAAAGGGTGCAGGAGGTGGAAACCAATGTTACAGAGTTCCGACTTGGTGTAGGGTCTCATTAACCTCTCAGGAGCTTTCTCTGAGTTAGGTATTATTTCTGCCTTCACTGGTGAAGAGATTTAGAAAGGTTGATTCACTTGGCCAAAGTTGTGTGATGAACAATTGATTGGGTCATTTTTTTTGTCCACCCAGTATCTGTCTCCCTCCTAAACCTATGTTCTCTTCTTTGGAGGCCTCAAATTTTCCAGTTTGGGAAACTGCAGAGCTGATTTTACTATAAGCAAAGAAACCAGCATCGATGGAGGGGGCAGTTGTCAGGGTGAGGATCATGGTCCCCTCCATTTGATTATGTTCAGTTTGAGGTGAAGATGGGCAGCGAGATGAAGGACTGGGGGAACTGGAGACTCAACTATTGATTAGCTATTGAAGGACTGAGTCTAAAGAGTTCTGGGTATCTTCTTGGGAATTCTGCCAGTGAGTGGGCAGCCAAGAGAAAATGAGGGTCCTGTATCATCTGTAAAGTTAAAGTTCATGGGCTTGTGATTTGGAAGAAAGACAACATGTGTGTTTCTGTATGGAAAAGTGTGACCAGGTCAGAAGGCTCCAGATCATCAATCAAGTCTCGGAAAAGTTATCAGAGGGCTCTGAGGAGTGGACTAGTCCCTCTTGGTCCAGCTGCCACCGTCCACCCAGTGTCTTCACCTTACATCTGCCTCTACTTGGTCCTCAGCTCATCGGTCTTTTCTCTCCTTTCCCTTTTGTTCCCTGCCTGCATCTCTTTTCCCAGTACTAGAGACTAACCCCAGAGGTACTCTACTAATGAACTCCTTCCCCAGCCTTGTTTATTTTTTATTTTGAGACAGGATCTCACTACATTATCCAGGCTGATCTTGCTCATGATTCTCCTGCCTCAGCCTCCTGAGTAGCTGGGATTTCAGGTGTGCCTCCAATGCATCTGCCAAAGCAGTCTTTTCATAAAGCCCTTGGCCACTGCTCCCTGCAGATCTGGGCTGTCATTCAAGGTGTCCACCAAGGTTCCCTCTTGTCTGCTTCATATCTTGGCAGAGGTACTTTTTATTGCAATATGCATTTCATAAATTTATAATTTTAAAAATGGATTTCTTCATTGCCTAGAGCTGTGGCAGTGAACTTCTTAGCGTTTGCAATGATACAAGCTGCAGCACAGGTTTGCCACCACTGGCCCAGAAAGTGAAGTCACACTCCTTCACGCAGCCCACCAAGTCCTCCCCAACAGGAGCTAAGCCTCCAGGCTGCCTTTTCCACAAAGCCTCTGGTCCTCCAAGCATCAAACACTCCACTTAACTGCCACCCCATCTCCTGGGACATCCAGCCTCATAGACCCCTGCTTCTGCATGCATTGGCTGACCATGACGTTGTATGTCCACGTATGTATGTATGACCATGTATGACCGTGACAAACTTTTGGTGGTCCTTTGAGGACACACAGGTGAGACATTGAGATGAGGCAGAAATTATGACTAGATTCAGATTTGAAACCAAGGAATAGATGTCTGCAATCCATGCAATTACAAGGGAAACATATGAGACAAAACATTTCTACAAGATTTCTTACATTGGATTCACTGTTGGGATATTGATGTCCGTTGCTGTGACAAAATGCCTGACACACACAATCCACAGGAGAAAAGGTTTAATTTGGCTCATGGTTTTGGTGGCTTCAGTTCATGGTCGTCTCCAAGAATACATGGTGGAAAAGCATGGCAAAGGAAAGGTGCTCAATTCATGTAAATAGAAAACAGGGGCCCAGCTGGGCCCCTGCTCCTGATTTCCCAGTCAGTTATGAGCTTCCCAATGGATCAGGGTATCGGTGAAGTTACAGCCCTCAGAACCCAGCCTCTTCCCTAGGGTCCATCTCCAAACATTTCTGTATCAGGGATCAAGCCCTCTCTCCATGAGTCTCGGGGCGGGGGGGGGCCTTCATATCTAAACCACATTACATCCCTAGAAAGCTTTATCTTCTATTTTGTTGTCTTCCCGCCTGGGAAAAATGAACTCCTCCTAACGTTATCGCTTATCAGCCTCATGCTTGCTTTAGATTTGTCTGTCATGGGTGTTCATTTAGGTTGGCATTCTCAAGGCCTGTATGGTAAGCAGGCAAACATGATGCTACCTGGTCATATCCTGGAGCCCAGCATGGGTGCTGATGGCTCCTCAAAGGACCAGAACACATGATATGTCACAGGATTGAGCTGGGGAAAACATGAGAAACCGTGAAAAACTGAAATAGGGCGTCATGCTGAGACCCAGAAAATCTGCATTTTTTACTTGGCCTTGCTTCTCAGTGGCTCCCACTAAAGAGGCAGATGCTGGTTTAAACGCAGAGGTAGCAGTCAGGAGGCTGAGGCAAGAGGACTGCCATGAGTTCTAGGCCAGCCTAGGCTATGTGCAAGTTCAACGCCAGCCTGAACCACACAACAAGACCCTGCCTCAGAAAACCAAATAAGAGATAAATGTAAATAAAAAAATAAATGTGACAGTTTGTGGAATATCTGGGGCACATAATCCAGCAGTAGTTTTCAATATGATATCTGTTGGATCAGCCATGAGTAACACAACTGGTGAATTTCTCCCAATTCCTGAGAAACTACTTGAAACTCAAGAGCCTGGCGACCTTAAGGAAGAACTAGTTAAGGCCCCTGCCCATGGAGATGTTGCTAAAGCGGGGACTCTCAGTCCTTGTCCTGTCCAGGAAATCTCCGTTCTTCAAAGTGGTGCTGACCTCCCTTAGCTCTGTCACAGCCGGATACACATAGCAAGAGTTTGATAAACGTGTACTGGTTTCCCCCCTTCATCCCTTCCACTTTCCCACTCTGATCTGTTCTCTCTCTCTCTCTGTCGTCTTTATCTCTCTCCGTCTCCCACGAGACAGAGCAAGTGCTAGACTCTGAGGCCTCGGGGGGTTTGAAGGTCTGGGGTTTAGGGTGGGAGGAGAAAGAAAGAGCAGGAAATAGTTTTTCTAGAGATTGATTTTTAACTTCCTCCCCACATCAATATAGCCTTCACAGAGCTAGTTAATTATCAATTTTTGTGAGAAAGCAAGGCCGTCCTCCTCTTTTGAAAGCCCTCTGAGCACAGAGGCTGTGCGCCATCCGCCTCCAGCCATGGAAACATCTCGTGGCCCGTGAGTCCCCTGCATCTTCCATGTGCTGCGTGCTGCAGGGCAGTGCAAGCCAACCACTGTGCGTGGCAACTGTTACCATCTTATTTCTTTTTCCTCCTCTTTTCTTCTACTTCTTCAAAGGTTGACAAAGACTTACTAAAACTAAAAAGCTAAAGAATAAATAGTGGCTCTTTGAGTCGTTCCTTTAATTTCCCACCCACAGGGCTGGGGATGGAACCCAGAACCTTGCACAGGCTGGACAAATGCATCTCCCCAGACCTCACACCTCGGTCCTCCCGTATTTTTTTTTTTTTTTTTTTGAACATCTGTTATGCTTTCAAAATTTCCATCTGTCTAAACTACTTCAGATTGCTGTTTTTCTCTTGAATAAGACTGTGGTGATGTCATACTTCATAAACCGAATCCCTCTCTGTATTCCTGTGATTTGTGTGTAATGACCATCACTTTCTAAAAATCCCAGAATTGGGTTTCCTGATGGTTAGTAAATTTTTTTTTTATCGGTACCAGGAATCGAACTCACGACTGCCTGCTTGCAAGGCAGGCGCTTATGCTGCTGAGCTAAATCCCCAGCCCCTGGTTAGTAAATGTTTAATTGGATATGTCAATACATTTTATTCAGGTCTGCTCTTTTTTACTTTTTCATCCTTCTCTTTGCAATAACTCTTCTTCAGATATTATTCAAATGATGGTACGCAGGAAGGTAAATGCTCTTAGTGAAGGTAAACTATACATAGATTGAGAAAAAGACAGAAGGGAAGAAGAAAAGAAGGTGTAGTTTTGCCAACATTAAGCCACCTAATATTCATGGTAGAAAAAATTACTAGAGACAAAGACTACGACACAGTGACGAAGGAAGACACGATTCTAAATGTCTGTACAGAGCTCCAAAGCACAGGAAGCAAAAAATGAGAGCCCTGAAGAAAGAAACAGGCGATCCATGAAGACAAGGGGTGGGCAGTGATACCCTCTTTTCAGCAGCTGTTGGAGCGAACAGATGGGCCATCAGCCAGGTGTAAAGGGCGAGCTGCAAATGACACAGCTGCGATGGTCTGAACACGGTCTGTCCTTGCTGGGACCCATTTGGAATTGAATTTACGTCTTGAAATATTGAGAAGTTGGAAATTTAATATGAAGAGGGTGGAAACGTAATTGGGCTGCGGTGTTCCAACGTGGACCTCTGAGCCACGCTTCAGGTTAGATGAGGACATTCTGGAAGCCTTATAAGAGGAGAGACAGGAGCCAGAACACATACAAACACATACATGTATGCATACACACACGCACATGCGCATGCATGTTTTCTGTTTCTTAGCACGCAGTGGTTTGTGAAGCCTCAGGAATCTTCAGGTAAGGCAGTAGTCACCAGATTTGGTTTCTTGAACTTGGATCAGAACCTTGAGCAAAAATAAACTTATCGGCCAGGGATTTAGCTCAGCGTAAGTACCTGCTTGGCAAATGTGAGGTCATGATTCGATCCTCTGCACCAAAATAATTAAAAAATATTTTTAAAAATAATAAACTTGTTTTACAACTTACTCAGTCTTTGGCATTGTGGAACTACCCAGAGAAAACAGACAGAGCCACAGTCTACAGGTGGCAGGCTAGATGACTCCATTTATGTAACACTTGACACACCAAAGTGCAGAAATGAGTGCAGATGATTGGTGAGGAGACAGAAAGGAGGGAAGCATAGTGGTGCAAAGGCTCAAAGAGTCCTTGTGGTTTTGAAACTATTTTCCATCTCAATCACAGTACTAGATATACACACTCATGTAATAAAAGACACAGAGCTAAATACACTGGTATATGCACAAGACGAGTAAAACTGGGTGCATTTGAACAACTTCAAATTTGAACAAGTTCAAATTCTTCTGCAAAATGAAAATTTTAATTGGTAAAAAAATATAAAGCAATCAGCGGTCAGGAAATTGAGGTGGGGCCGCTTAGCCCTTTTGGCTTCTGTTACTGGTCCTTACATCTTGATGTTTGATGTCTTGAGGACATGACAGAGGTGCTTCATCAAGGTTTGTTTATTCAGAAATTAATGTATAAAGGGTTTTTGAACACATGCATGTTTTCTGCCTGTACCCTGCTCTCTTGGTATTAAAAAGCATTAATTAATCAAAGTGCCTTCAGGAAAGAGAATAAGGGGCTGAGAGCACAGGTCAGTGGTTGGTTACTTGCCTGGCCTGTGTGAGGCCCTGGTTTTGGTTGTCAGATATAAAACTAAGTTAGCAAAACAAAGGCAAATGAGAGCAAATGCGTTTTTGAGTCCCAGCAGTAACGTGGAAGTTAGACGGGTGTGAGGGGGCCAGTCATCTTTCTCTGTGCTGATTCTTGCCATGATGGACATACAAAGAACAAGATTTTCTTTTTTTTAAAATTTTATTTTGAAAGTGGTAAAATACAACAGAACAAGACAGAATAAAGCCAACTGAGCCTGTGTAGTGAAATTGGTACAGAACTTCACAGCAGGTTACCGGGATAACAGTAATAGGTATCACAGTATATTTTGTTATCTTTATAGTAGTTGTTCTTTCAATCATGTATATCAAAATGAGATGAAATACAGAACATTATAGAACTTATCAAAACAGAATATTGAATAGAGTAGTACCATTAATCAGAATAGAGCAAAACAGTAATAAAAATATTTGCCTTCAAAGAGATGGTAGAAGGAAATCCCCCTTATTTGCTATGGTCAACCGCCCAGGAGACGTTCAGATTTCTGGTTCCCATTTGCTAACGGAGGGGATATGAGAAGGGGGGTAGGCGAAGTGGGATGTTTGACTCTAGGCCGTGCATCAGTAGGTTCACTATTGCTTAGCAGGGAGGCAGGCTGGTTGCTTGGTTTCACAGCGTCCTAATTTCCAACATGGTGCGGATCTCAGGAGCTGCTGCTGGTTCTTCCCCTGGAAGGGCCACAGTCTGCCACACTGCCACCACTTACCAGGGAGGGGATTTTATTTTCTGTACAGAAACAAGAGGGACCTACAGTGCTATGACGTACTATTGTATATATCTAGGGATGCCATTGGCCAAAATTTATCTCCTATAATAATGTCTCCAGACCCGCTGTGAATATATACTGGTGGTTCTCAGTTATTTGTCTTTTAAGACTTTTATTTTTGGTGGTACTGGGCTTTAACTGAGGGCTTCACACTGAGCTTTAACCCTAGCCCTTTTTTTTTTTTCCAAATTCATTTTTTAAAAAATTTTAAGATGGGCTTTCACTAAGTCACTAAATAGCCTAGGCTGGATATTATCTTGCTGGGAGTGTTCCTACCTTAGCCTCCCATGTGCTTGGGATTCCAGGTATGTGCCATTGGGTCCAGATTATTTATTTTATAATTACAAATAAATTACATTGCAATTGATTCTAGGCTGTTCTACTAGTAAAGTTACCTCTGTTTTTTTGATTTTTAGGATGCTTTGACAGTGAGAAAATTCTTTTGCCTTAAATTTGCACATCAGAATATTGCTTTAAGTTGAATGTACAATTCTTTTGCTTTACATTGCCATTACTTGCATATTCTCAAGCAGTTGCATCATGTGTGCAAGTCCTCTGTGTTATGACAGAAAAAATGCTCCATGAAGAGAAGGCAAGGTAGTTATACTAGCATGAGACAAAACAGATTTAAAATAAAAACATTTACAACAGTTGACCATGGTGACACATACCTGTAATTCCAACACTTTAGGAGCATGAGGGCAAAAAGATCATAAAATTTTTTTTTTTTTTTGTCTTTTTCGTTTTTACCGGTACCAGGGATCGAACTCACGACTGCCTGCTTGCAAGGCAGGCACTTATGCCACTGAGCTAAATCCCCAGCCCCCAAGATCATAAATTTGAACGCAGTCTGTGCAATGTGGTGACTTACTAAGAATTTGTTTCAATAAATAAATAAATAAATAGGGTTATGGCTGTAGCTGTATATGAAGACTTTGGGTTCGAGCTCCAGGGAAAAAAGATATGTTTGAAAAAAACAACGAAGTGTCGGGCATGGTGGTGAGATCCGAAAAACAACGAAAAACAAAACAATCAAGGGTGTTATATATTAACAAAAGTTCTAGACCTACAGGAAGGTATAACAATTATAAAACTTTACAAATCTGTGAAGCAAAAAGTTAACAGACTTAAAGAGAGAAATCGTGGTGTGGTGATAATTGGAGCCTTCAGTACCGTCCTCTCAGTTATGGGTAGGACAATCAGACAATATACAGACAAGTAGGGAAGAACTAGATTTGAAAAACTTGATAAACTAAGTAGACCCAGGAAATGTACACAGAACATGCATTCAGTCAACAACATAAACACGTCATTCTCAAGAGCACATGGGGCATCCCCCAGGACAGACCGTATGTTAGGCTACACATTGAGTCTCAATAGTTTTTAAAAGACCAATGTCACATAAATCACCCTTTTTGATGACGATGAGATTACAAAACAACAGAAAATAAGAAAAAGTTCACATACTTGTGGAAATTAAATACAAATGGACCAAAGAAGAAATCTCAATAAAAATTAGAAGGTATTTTGAGATGAAATCACCACATACTAAAATTTTGGGGACACAGTTAAAACTGCTTAGGAGACAATTTTAGCTGCATACCTTGAAAAAGACCAGCTCTCAAATGGCAAACTGACATTACACCTTTGGAAAGTAGAAAAAGGACAAACTAAGCTTTAAGCTAGAAGGAAGGAACAAACAAAGATAGTGATAAATGGAATAGTCATTAGAAACACAATAGCTATGACCAACAAACCAAAACTGATTAAAAAAAAGATTAACAATACTGATCAATCTTTATCTAGATTCACTAAGAAAAAAAGAAGAGTCAAAATTCCTGTAACGAGATGTGAAAATGGGACATTTCTATTGCTTCTACAAGGAAAAAAAAAAGGATTTATAAGAAAGGCTATGAGCAATGCACATCGATAAATAGATAGCAATTAAAATGGACAAATTCCTAGAAACACACAACCTACCATCATAAGATCAGGAAGACAAGACTTCCAGGAAGATGATGGAGTGGTAACAAATCAACCTCTCCATGATGTGGAATCCAGACACTGGAAGACAGGAACTCGGGGAAGATAAGAAGGAGAGAAGCAGCTCCCTGGAGCCCAGGAAGGATCTCAAAGGAAAATTCACAGAGCAAGTGAGGAGTCAGACCTCATTACAGAAAAAAGAAGTAGCAACCCACACTTTCTCCCCAGCTTCTGACTGTGGCACGGGACAGAAAAATTGAATCTACAGAGACATAGTGAAGCAGGTGGCTCCAGAGATGTTTAGGGAGAAACAGATCAGTGGAATACAGCAGAGGATGCTATGGGCTACAACAGCTGGTGAGTGACTCCAGTTCAAGTGACTTCTGTGTGCCCTGGAAAGGGTGTTTGGTCAGATTCCATTATAGGGAGAGGTCAGCTGAACCTAGGACTCAGAGCATTCCTGGACCAGCTTCATCTCGGCTCCCAGTTAACCTGCCACAGTGACTGGGTGAGATACAATCACAGGAGGCATCCAGGGACAAGGTGCCAAGGTCAGGCCAGTAGGAGACATCTATCATGTTGTAAGCAAGGCACAATGAAAAATCAATCTAACAGCTGCTAGATGATGTAGAGGAGAATAACAATATTGATTGGAGTCAATGAAAAAAAGCAAGAGATAGCACAAATGACACACATAAAAACCTGTTCACAGAAGTAATGCCAGAAAATTCCCCAAGCATGGAAGAAGAATGTTACATACTCTTAGATAAGGGAGGCACATAGAATACCAATTAGCTAGGATCAAAAAAAATCTAAACTGAGGCATATAGTAGTCAAGATTCAAGAAATTCATCACAAGAACAGAATGTTAAAAGCTGTTAGAGAAAAGCAACAAGTTACCTATAAAGGAAAACCCATCAGAATTAAAACAGACTTCTCAACGTAAACTCTAAGTTAAGGACAGCCTGGAGTGAAGCATTTAAATCCCTAAAAGAAAAGAATCTCCAACCTAGTTTGATGTGCCATACGAAGTTAGCTTTCAAAAAGAAATAAGATACACCCATAATAAAGAACACTCAAAGAAACTCATGACCACCAAATTAGCATTCCAGAACGTTCTGAAGGATATTCTAGAAAATGACAATGAAAACAACAATTCCATTAATCCAAATAGGGTAAATCTACCAGACAAATCAAGGAATTAAACATAAGGGAAAGAAAGGGAATCAACAACAGGAAAATAATATGACAAGAATAACTCAATACATAACAATTTTTTTTGTCTTTTTCCTTTTTTATCGGTACCGGGGATCAAACAATACATAACAATTTTAACTATAAATGTGAATGGTCTCAGTTCACCAAGCACAAGAAACAGATTGGGAGACTGGATCAAGAAACAAGATCCAACAGTATTCTTCCTATAAGAAACACATTTAACTTAAAAAAACCATAGACTGAAAGTCAAAGGATGGAAAATAATACTTTGTGCAATACAAACCTGGAAAAAAGCAGAGGTAGCTATTTGCAAACAAAGTGGATTTTAAGCCAAGACTGATCAGAAGAAACAAAGTGATTATGTACTTGTTAAGGGAACAATCCATGGGAAAGAAAGAACAATCATAAGTATATAGGCACCTAATATCAACACATCCAGCTATATAAAACAAGCACTAATGGATATGAAATATGAGATCATCCCCAATACAATTGTGATGAAAGACCTCAAGGCCCCCATGGTCATAAATATATAGATCAACTAGACAAAAAAATCAGCAAAGAAATATCAGAGCTGAACCAAACCTTTAAAAAATACGCTTAGTATCTACAGAGTGCTCCACCCCACAACCACAGAATATACATTCTTCTGAGCAGCACATGGAACTTTCTCCAAAATAGACCACATACTAGCTTATAGAGCGTGCTAAAGTAAATGCAATGGAAATGAAATTATCTCCCACATGTTATCAGATAACACTGCAGTGATACTGGGAATCAGTAGCAAAAGAAACCACAAAAGCTATGTAAGCACATGAAAATTAACATCCTCCCAAACAACCAATAGGGAACAGATGAAATTAAAGAAGAAATCAGATAGTTTCTATAATTAAATTATTGTGCAATGTGACATACCAGAACTTATGGGGCAATGAAATAAATCCTATGAGTGAAATTTATAGTAGTGAATTCCCACAAAAGAAAAACAGCACAAGCTCAAATAAATAACCTGATGTTGAACATTGAGCTTCTAGAAAAAGAAGAGCAAGTTAAATCCAAAGCATGCCTGAGGGAGGAAGTAATAAAGATTAGAGCAGAAATTAATGCATTTGAGACTAAGAAAATAGTACAATGAATCAAAGAATTGGTTCTTTGAGGATTAAATAAAATAAATCCTTATCCAAACACACCAAAAATTTTTTTAAAAAGAAAAGACCTCATGCAACTGGGAATCAAAAGGGAAAATCAAATAGATCCTGCATAAGTCCAAAAGATTATCAATACCCACTTTAATAACTTTTAATATGATGGAAAATTCAGAAGAAATGGAAGATTCTTAGATAAATATGAATTACCAAAGCTGAATCAAGAAGATACAAAAATTCTAAATAAGCCAATATCAGTCAATTGGTTGTTGAGTTAAATGTGTCTCTGAAACTGAGGAGCTGGGCAAGGGATCAGCTCAGTGGCACATTGCCTGCCTGGCAAGCTTGAGGTCCTGAGTTCATGTCCAAGTGCCCTGCAAAAATATTTTTTAAAAAATAAGGTTGAGGAGATAATAAAAACTAAATACCAACAAAGAAATGCATAAGTCCTGATAGATTCACTGCTGAATTCTATTAAGAAATATAGAGAACACCTAATGCCACTACACTTCAAATTCTTTAATGAAACTGAAAGGGAAGCAATACTCCTAAATTCATGCCTGGAAGTGAGCACGGCCTTGTTAAGAAAACCAGAGAAGAATCCAACCAAAAAGGAGAACTACAGACCAGTCACTTATTTTAAACATAGATGAAAAAACCCTCAAGAAGATATGGGCAAACAGAATGCAGCAAATAACCAAAAGTACTATATACTATGACCAAGTAGGATTCATCTCTGGGGTGCAGAGATGGTTAAACATA
This sequence comes from Cavia porcellus, assembly GCF_034190915.1. Taxonomy (NCBI): domain Eukaryota; kingdom Metazoa; phylum Chordata; class Mammalia; order Rodentia; family Caviidae; genus Cavia; species Cavia porcellus. The sequence continues at coordinate 34,718,365 of NW_026947504.1, read as the reverse complement.
CACAAATCAATAGATGTAAGGCAACACACTAACAGAACCAAGGACAAAAACATGTGATTGTCTCAATAGATGCATAAAAGGAGTTTGACAAGGTCCAACACCCATTCACGATAAAAAAAAAAAAAAAACCTACAGAAAATAAGACTAGGAAAAAGAAAAAAAATAAGACTACGAAGTCTCTCCCTTGGGTAAAAGCCATTTGTGACAAACTAACAGACAAATCACACTAAATGATCAAAAAATGAAAGCTTTCACTCTAAAATGGAGATCAGGACAAGGATGCCCACTATCACCACTTCTGTTCAATATAGTTATGGCAACATTAACCAGAGCAATTACACAAGAAAAAGAATGTGGATATGAAAGAAAGAAATCGTATTTTCATTATTTGCTGATAAGATGATGCTCTACATAAAAGATCCCCAAAACTCCATCAAAACACTCCTAAAATTAAAAACCAAATTCGGTACCACAACAGGAAGCAAACTCAATATGCAAAAATAAATAGCACCCCTGTACACGCATAACAAATTCACTGAGAGAGAAGATAGGGAAAGAACAGCTTCCACAATAGGATCAAGAAAACATGAAATACTGAAGTATCAGTCTAACAAAGGAAGTGGAAGATTTTATACATTGAAAACTACTGGACTCTGAAAAAGGACATTGGAGAGGAGATCAGAAAGTGGAAAGGTATCCCTTGTTCCAGATAGACAGAACCAATATAGTCAAAATGACTACATTTCCAAAAATCTTATACAGATTTAATGCAATTCCAATAAAAATACCAATAGCATAGTTCACAAAAATAGAGAAATCAATTCTAAAACTCATATGGAGCCAGAAGAAACCTAAATAGCAAAAGCAATTATGAGCAACAAGAGCAAGATAGGGAATGTCATGATCTCTGATTTGAAACTATACTACAAAGCTACCATGAGAAAAACAGCATGGTACGGGCAAAACCAAAAAAATATATACCTAAGGATCAATGGGACAGAATAAAAGATGCAGAAACAACCCCAAGTGTATACAGCTACCTTATCTTTGAGAAGAGGGCCAAAGATCTTCACTGGAAGAAAGATATCCTCTTTAATAAATGATGCTGAGAAAACTGGTTTTTCATATGATGAAGATTGAACCTAGACCCATATCTCTCACCATCTACTAAAGATGTATGTATAAAAACAGAAACACTTAATCTGATTGAGATAGAATAGGCAAAATTCATGAAGACATAGGTGTGGTTACAAACTATATGAACACATCTCACTCACACAGGATCTATCACAAAGAATCAACAATGGGAATCACATCAAATTAAAAAGCTTTTGCAAAGCAAAGGAAACCAACAGAGTAAAGAGACAACCAACAGAATGCAAAATAATTTTTGCCAGCTACTTCTCAAACAAAGAACTAGCATCTAGAATATATAAAAAACTCAAAACTTTAGTCACCAAATTACCAAGGATTAAACTCATGACCTCATGCTAGGTGGGTGCTTGTACCACTGAGCTAAATCCCCAGCCCAAAACCAATCCAAAAATATCTATCTGAAATGAATAGACACTTCTCAAGTGAAGAATTATAACAGAAAATAAATACATGAAAAATGCTCAGCATCACTGGTCATTTGAGAAATGCAAGTTATTGTAACATAGAGTCCGCCTCACCCCTGGAAAATGGCTGTTATCAAGGAATCAACTGATAACAAATGTCAGCGGGGTGGTGGGGAGAAGGGAACCCTTCTCCACTGTTAATGGGAGTGTAGACTGACAAAACCATTACAGAAATTAGTAGGGAGATTCCTCAAAATATTGAAACTAAAGATTCCATTTGACCCAGTTCTTCCCTTTCTAGGTATCTTCTTGAAAGAGTTATAGAAATCATGCTACAGTGATATATGCATGTCTACGTGTGTATCAGAGCAATTTTTAATAGCTAAAAGCTTGTAAACAGCCCATATGCCCACAAACAGATGGATGAATAAAGAAAATGTGGTACTTATGTATAGTGGAGTACTACTGTGCTATAAAGAAGGATAAACTTGAGTCATATGTAGGAAAATTGATGGACCTTGAGACCATTATGTTAAATGAATAAATCAGAGACACAAGTTTAAATACTGCATTGTTTCTCTTGTGTGAAAAATCCTAAGTGTAAATAAGAAACACCATGGAAGACAGATACTGGGGAATAGGAAGACTATGTTTGATGAGAAGAGGAACATGAGAAGGAGAAGGGGGAAGAGAAGGAAGGAACAAGGTAAAAAAGAGAATGAAAGGGAATGGGCAGAACCAAAGCTTTTGTAAATGGAAAGGGAAGAAGGCTTGACAGGAAAGGGACAAATATAAGAATTAAGATATATTATGCACAGGTAAAAACTCCTTATGATGAATGTGATCAACATGTATGATAAATATGTACTAATAAAATAATAAATTTAAAAAAAGAAACAGAAAATTTGGATGGACTTCTAGCCAATAAGGAAATTAAATCCATCATCAAAAATCTCCCAAAAAGGAAAGTCCAGGTAGTTTCACTGGCAAACTCTACCAAAAATTTAAAGAACAGCAGTCTTCAAAAACTGGAACAGGAAAAGACACTTCCTAACTTACCCAGGAAGCCAGAATTCTCTGATGGCATAGTCAGCCAAATTCACTACAAGAAAGCAGTTTGCAGATGAGTCACTCTTATGAATATTAGCACAAAATCCTCAAAAATATTGACAAGCTAAATTGAACACGACATTGAAATAATATACACCAAGTGGAATTTATTTTTGGAATGCAAAGATAGTTCAACATATAAAAGTTAGTCGGTATGAACGGGAAAAACAGATTGAAAGAAGACACTGCATGATCATCCCAATCAATGAAGAAAAATACTTGACAAGATTCGACACCCTTTCTTGACAAAGACACTAAATTTAGCAATAGAAAGAAACTTCATCATGATAAAGACCTTATAAAAATGCAAAGCTAACATTAGATAGCTGATAAAAGACTAAGCAAACGTTTCCCTGATATCAGAAAGCATTGTGGATGCCTGGTTTTGCCATTTCTATTTAACATGGTATTATAAATTCTAGGCATAGCAATTATGCAAGAAAAAGAAGTAAAATCATCCAAGTACGAAAAATAATAAAACCACCTCTTCTCATAGATGACATTATTTTTAATGTTATTCCATAAAACACTGAACTAATAAATGAATTCTATTAAGTTGCAAGATAGATCCAGGGATGTAGCTCAGCAGTTTAGTGCCTGCCTGGCAGGTGTAAGGTCCTGCATTTGATTCCTGGTACCAAAAAAGAAAATAATAAAAAATAGAAGAAAATTAAGTTGCAGGATATAAAATCAAGAATCAGAAATTGTTTTAATCCATGGACAGAGTGAAACTATTTACAAAAGTATGAAAAAGACCAAGGGATGATCTTGTACACTAGAAATTACACAGCATCGCCCAACGAAGTGACAGAACATGAGCAGTAGAAAGATATTTTATATTCAGGGTTTGGAAGACTTACTTACCTCAGATAAAACATTACCTCAAATGAATCAGAAGGCCTAAATCTAAACTAAAGTGTTAAAACTGTGAGACACTTAGAAAAAAACAAAGGAAATTTTTCATGCCATTGTAATGTGGCAGTGATTTCTTAGATATGATAAAGCACAGTCAAAAATAAAGAAAAAGTGGGTAACTTGTACTCCATCAAAACTGAAGACGTGGGGCTGGGATTTAGCTCAGTGGCATAAGCACATGCCAGGCAAGCAGGCGGTCGTGAGTTCCATCCCCAGTACTGATAAAAAAAAAAAAAAAAACCTGAAGACTTTTGAGGATCAAAGGACACTACCAAGACAGTAAAAAGAAATACAATGGAATGGCAAAAAAGCTATAAACCGTATATCTGACAAGAGATAGATATCAGTAACACATAAAGAGTTCTTGATGCTCAAGATAAAAAAGTGACCCCCTTCAAAACTTAAGGAAGGGCTTAAAATAGACATTTCTCCAAAAAAGATATAGAAATGGTAAATAATCACATGATAAAGACATTGCCATAATCCCATTCTTACAACTGAGACACAATACCTGACATTCACACACTGAAGGAAGAAGGATTTGTTTTGGTTTATTATTCCTAGAGGTTTCAGTCCATAGTTGGCTCAAGTCTATGTGAGAAGTGAAAATTCAGTCCTCCAAGGCGGGGTGGCGTGGCAGAGGGACATCGCAGAGGAGACGTAGCTCACCGCACCACAGCAGAAAGCAGAGAGAGACTAAGAAAGGAGGGAGGAGACACCCTTCCCACCGCATGCCCGGGAGACACCCTTCCCACCGCATCCCCAGGAGACACCCTTCCCACCGTATCCCCAGGAGACACCTTCCCACCGCATGCCCCGTGACTCATTTCCTGACCAGCCATCACATCCCAGCACCACATTCAGCTACAGTCCTGCAGTGTACCAACCCACCGGTGAGTGTCATGCCCCCACGATCCAATCCCCCCCGCAATCCCTCACCTAGGAGTCATGAGGCTTGGGAGGGCATCCAGATATTAGCGATGACAGATGCTCAGTTTTGTTAGTTACCGAGATAACGTGAATCACATCCTGCAGGATGGCTGTCAGGTGTGTGGCAATGGAAAATACCAGTGCTGATGAAACCAGAAATTCTTTGTGCATCACACGAAGGTAAAATAATGTGGTCACTACAGAGGACAGTTTGGTGCGTTTTTAAAAGGCCAACCAGAATTATCATATGATCCAGCAATTCCATATACATACATACATACATATATATATATATATCCAACAGAATTGAAATTAAGAATTAAATAGATATTTGTACCTCAATGTTCACTACAGTATTATACACAATAGGCAAAAATAGAAATAACTCAAATATCAATCAACAAATAAAAGGATAAATCAAACATGTATGTGTATGCTATTCTTCAGCCACAAAAATAAAGAATTTCTGACACATACTCCAACATGGATAAAAGCTGAAAGCCTTAAGCCCAGTAAGATAAAACAGACCCAACACACAAATGGTAGGATTCTACTTACGTGAGGTAGCTATAGTAAGCAAATTCAAAGAGTCAGGAGGTGGGTTAGAGATTGCTCGGGCTAGAGGACGGTGGGAGGTGAAGTTATTTGTAGAGCTTCTGTTTGGGGTAATGAAAATGTTTTGGATAGTGAAAATGTTGTGGTTTAAAAACTGAATTAAATTTTCTAAATGTGCTCGCTTTTGCTGTACATCGTTGGCATTACCGCTCTTTTACGGTATGCCCTCAATTTCCTTTTCTAAATATTGCTGAAATGAATATTACTTTTAGTTCCAGAGTATTCTCAGGCTTTTCTTGCAGTATTTCTCATAGTTCAAGGGTCCCCAGGGTGAGCAGTACACTTTCGCTTTCTATCTATCACTATCCATTTAGAGTAACCACATATGATGCTCAGTGCTTTGCCTACCATGGACTCTTTTTCCTGTTTCTTCCTCTACCAAATTACTTCTCTTCCTCCTCCTCTTCCTCTTTCTGTTTGCCTGTCTCCTCATTTTTTCTTGATAGACCCATATCTGGAAAATTCCCTTAGCTGGATGATGAGCTTGATGACCCCTGAAACTTGCATCCCAGGAAATATTTGTCTTCCATTTTGAACAGATGAGCTCTGTCTCGAGGTTATACTTTCTTGGGCCCAGCCCTTTCTGTTTTGTGGTCTACAGACATCAGCCCAGGGCTCCGCTAATGTCTGCTGCTGCTTGTGAGCTGTCCAGCACTGGCTAAGTTATTTTTTCAACTGTAAGTAGCTTATTTCTCTAGAAGAATTTATCTTTAACCATGGAACTTCAAAATTTTACTAAGACAGGCCTAGGTATATGCTTTTTTCTTGCCTTTTTGAAAAACCTCTTCTAAATCTGCTTAAGTAAGTCCACAAATAAGCAAAATTTCTTTTACTTTTAGTACTGGGGATCAGGGATCAAATCTAGAACTTGTAGCCTTCCAGACAAGCCCTCTACCACTGGGGTGTAGCCTCAGATTTTTGAAAGTTTATTGTGAGACAGGGTCTCCCTGAGTTGCTCTTTGGGTTTGCTCTTGGTTTTTTGTTTTTTGTTTTTTTTTGGTCTAGGAATGAAACTGACGACCTCATTCTTGCCAGACGGGTGCTGTGTTACTGAGCTAGATCCTCAGCCCTGGACTTGCTCTTGTGATCCTCCTGCCTCAGCCTCCCAAATAACTGGGATTATGGTCTACTTTCCCTGATCATCTCTTTCTAATTGCTTCATCTGTTACTGGTTTTCCCTCTGGCATCCATTACTTGCTTATTGGGTCTCCAGGATTTTCCTTTCCAAGTATTTTTTGATTTATATATTTCTTATCTTTGTATACTTGTCCTATGTCTTGAAATTATGTTTTCTATTTGGTCTTTAAAACCACAATTTAAAAGAAACCCTCAGTAGCAGTTATTCCCCCACCCAGGTACTAACCAGGCAGGACCCTGCTTAGCTTCTGAGATCAGACAAAATCAGACACATTCAGGGTGGTGAAGCCCCAGACTCAAGAGCAGCTGCCCTATCATTGAATTTCTCTACTGACTTTTTTTAAGTTTGGAAAGAATTTTTTAAAAGTATCTAGAGAGTAGAAATGATAGATTTTGTGCTGTAACTAACTCACCTTAAGAGCTTACTAATGTAGTATCGGTTGCTATTAACAGAAGTCCTATGGATTCTCATGGCTCAACTCCATAGGGAGGGCTCTGCTCCACACAGCCACTCAGGGATCCAGCTTGGCAGAAACTCCCATGTCTCTGACGTGTGAGTTTATGGGTGAGTAAGGTTTCAGACAGAGTACTATTGAAAGAGAAAGAGAGGAGATGGATGTGCATTGCTAGCACTGGAGACTTATCACATACATCCTTCTACATACACGTTCAAATGTCAGCCGCACGCTTCACGATGTACTGGAATTACTTCCCCAGGCGATTTGCCCGTGCTACCACTAGAAGCAAACCCACTACAGGGAGTTCAGGGTGTGTTTGCGATTCCCATCTCTTCTGCCCCCCGTGCAGCCACCACGTCACACACGGAGGGCAGACAGTTCAAACTGTGTTCACAGTTACTTGCATGAGTTCTTTCTCTTGTCTTGCTGTCCTGTTATAGGATTCATTTGCTGTACAGTGAGTTTTCATGTTTTATTTGCTCTCATCTTTAGTTTTTTAAAAATTCCTGTAAAGAGGCATTCTTTCTGATTTAATTTTTCAAAAATATATAGAATATTAGCATATTCTAAAGAGCCAGAACTATACAAAAGTAATATGCCTAGAATTGTCATCCCCTCCTGTTCCCCCTACTCCTGATCCTCCCCCAGTGAGGTGGCCAACTGTGTTGTTTTTCACCCTGCTGTTACTATAATGATAACCCAGTGGGTGTATATTTTCTAATTTTGTCTCTCTTCTTACACAGCGGTAGCACATTATATATTCCTTGTCTACGCTGCTTTTTTATTTAACAACATTTCCTGGAAATGATTCTGGTGGGTTCAGAGCAACCTTCCTCACCTTCTCCTTCATATCTTCAAACTTGCTGAGTCTCTCCTGGCTGTGTCTGGTCCACTGCCGAGTCCGTCTAAAGCATTCTCCATTTTAGCACGGTGTATTTAGTTTTCAGCATTTCCTTTTGATTCTTCCTTAGAATTTCCTCAGCTTTTCTTACAGTACTCATCTGTTCTTGCATGTTGCTTATTTTCTCCTTCAGAGCCATTAGCATATTAATCATAATTATTTTAATTATTGATCCAATAGTTCCAAAAAGTCTCCATTATATTAGAATCTGGTTCTGACACTTGCATGCCCTTTCAGACTGTAACGTTTTCCTCTAATCGTGCCTCATAATGACTTTGGTGGCAGCGGATGAATACGGATTAGTGGACACAAAAATGCATTTCAAGGGCACTGGAAACTTAAAAACGAGTGAAAGTCAGAAATTTACTGTTGTTTCCCTAGGCTCTTGGGTCCTATATAAATACAAATTGTAAAAAATTGTTTGCCAGTCACTGTTTGACTCTTGAAATACATTTCCACATAAATGATTCAAGACAGTAGCTATCGACTCATGCTTGGCCTCCACGGCTAATTTAACATTATTCATAAATAGGAGTTATTTTTGAATCTGTATTAAGACTTGCACTGTTTTCTCATGGTTCATACAATTAAACTTCTGGCTTCAACTGCCTGCTACTGAGGTCTACAGCGCCTTCGTAGGTTCAACACGCACAATAACTAAGTTGATGGTCAAGCAGGGATGGCAATCTTTGTTTAATGGTGACAAAATAAAAGCTACAGTTTAGTCTTAAAGTTGCAGTTAATGATGACCTTGCTATCCCGACAGAGTAAATAAGGGGCTGTGACATCCGGAAAGAAAACTCAGGGAGACCACAAGAAAGACAGCATCAGCCCAGCCGCTGCTGCTGGGTGTGCAAAGGCAGAGGACTCGGTCACTAACTGCTTTCTTTAACAACTTGGACGATCAGTACTATTTCCTGCACAAATCCTGCTGAGGGCTGCATTTCATTATATCCGGTAAAATATAGAGTCAACCCTTTGTGGAGACATTACCAGAAGATACACATAACACGTTCAGAAACACTGATTGATTTTTGTCATTTTTTCCCTGTGCGGGTGTTTGAACATCTTCTATTTCTTCTTTTATACTAAATATGAGCTGCTTGAAAACTATTCCACTATCATTATAACCATCAGTCGCTTCCTCCACTTACTTTTTGGTCTCCTCCCAAAATGGTGTGAGGATTAGTGCGGGAACCACTGCAGCCCCCTCAGGAATGTGAGCAGTTCCTGCAGCTCGTTTTCTTCTTCATATTGGGTAAAAATCCAGTTATTTGCAGATTTCTGAATACTGGTTTTTGAAACAGTTTTTTTTCTGTAAAGTCAATGAAGGGAGATTATAATCAATTATTTTTTTAAAAACCTAATCTCTCCCCCAGTAATTTTTCTTTCCTTTTAAATCACTCTTCTATCCATAGCTTTTATAGAAGTGTCTGATTGTGTGTGTGTGTGTGTGTGTGTTTCACTGGAGCTCCAACCCAGAGCCCTGCACATGGTGGGTGAGTTCTCTGCCGCTGAGTGACACCCTCACCTAAGAAGTGTCCAGTTCTGATTAGACCATTTCACTGCTGGACGAAGGCCATTGAAATGGAATGCTCCACTCTAGAGGGTTTTTCAGTGGTGTCTCTTAAGTGAGAAACTCAAAATATAAATAAATAAAGAAGTAAAATAGAAGAGATGGTTAAAAAACAGGGAAGAAGACATTTTGAAAGATGGAGAAGGAAATAAAGGATGAGAGAAAAAGAAGTTGAAAATGACCAAGAAACTTTATTTGAATATTTATAACAATTCCCCAAAATCAATATAAGCATTATGTATCACAAACATACCAATAAAAAGTTTTTTGTGTGCTTTTTCAAGTGGCACAGAATGATATCCCAAGAGCCATTCATTGAAAAGCTCATTTGGGTTCAGCAATTATGCTGGCACCATTCACAGAATCAAAGGGCACAAAGCCGTGGTCTCTGCCATGCCTGGTCTCCCTTTTGCTTCAGGACGGCTGAGTTTTGGAACAACATCAAACAGGGATGGGGATGCTCAAATGTGGGCTTTTAATGTCTCACAGCACGTGACGACAGTAGATTGCTCCAGGTGCCTGGGTTATGTGCTGGTGACCCTGTACCACCTTCACCTAAACCCAGGCATCTGCCTGCGGTTCCACCCCAGAAGAGCTTCTCAGGGCCAGCAGAGACTGCCAAGCTGAAAGCACCCAAGCAGACAAGCTCCATCTGCACGCCTGGAAATAGTGTGCCTTGCAATTTTCTGTTGGAAGCCAGAGAAATCACTTAAGTAGAAACCAACCCTGTGGTCAGCAGCTCTTAAGAATGAGCTCTTATGTTACTCCACCTGGGGGTCAGCTGTGTTTGCTTTTTGCTGTAATTGTGGTGTCCAAGCTGAAGCCTCCTGCAGGGTCCTTGCCCTTGAGCTCCTGCTTGTTCCCTTTGAGACTCCTTCTGAAACAGGGTCTGCAGTTGGCCGTGCTCCCCTGTGAACGTGCAGGAGCTTGTGGGTAAGCAGTAAGGTGGACTGCAGAGCATTCGTTGGACACCACAGCATTTCTGATGGGGTCTTAATTCCTCCAGAGGCTGCGTCTCTGCAAGTGTTCTCAGCAGCTCGGGGAGGCAGGAGAGCTGGAGGCGTCTGGAGGAGCAGTGTTCTCTCCCCCAGGGCACTGGTGAAATCCTTTCTGTCTGGGCAGACCACCGTGAAGGAGAGCCAAGAACTGGGGACTGAATTCTAAGTAGTTCTTGACTTCTTCCCATGAGAACCTTGGGGACATTTGCAGATAAAATTTGGGCAAGCGTGGGGGCCCTGAGACTGGGCTCTCTGGAGTTTTGCCTGTGAGGCTAATCCTCCGTTACTCTGCAGCGCTGAGTCTCTCCCATTCTTCGTGTTCATCTCCAGTCTCCGGCCAGCTTCTGCTCCGTGCAAACGCGGTTTCTCTCTCTGCGTGGCTGCTCTTCGGTTTGCAGTGACGCAGTTCTCCAGGGACTGAAGATGTTTCCGGTTTCAGTTTGGTCAGCATTTTCTTCTTTCCTTTTCTCTTGCTCCTTTCTTCCCTCCCTGTCTCCCTTTCTCATTTTTCTTTTTTGTTTTGAAGTCTGAAGGATGCGTTCTAAGCTCTTTAATCGTCAGACCAGAAACTCCAAGTCAATGCCATTGATTTTTGCATGTTAATTTTATATCCTGCTATCTTACAAAATTCTTTTATTGTTTGAATTGTTGTAACATTGATTTTCTAGGTTTCTTTTTCCCGTGTTTGCCATTCTGTCATCTGCAAATAGACATAGTTTTATTTTCAGTGTTCTTTTCCTGATGCTTTGAATTGTTTTCTCCAGTCAAATTGTAAAGACTTGTGCCTATGGAATAAGTTGTTAACTAGTCATGAAGATTTTGGATATTTTGCTTTGTTTCTGACTTTAATGCAAATAGCATGGAATTTCTTGTTAAATAAGATACTGACCTTTGGACTCAACTGTATGTATTTTGATATATGGCTTAAAATGTAGGGGTATTTTTTGTTTTTATATTTAGAGAAAAAAAGCAAAACAGAAAAAGGGTAGAAATAATACAGAATTTCAAAAAAATAGTAAGAAATTACTAGTTGATAAATTACATATTGTTATCTTAAAAGTAGTTGTTCACGTCACAAAATCAAAGCATAAAAAGTAGACAAACAATGACAGTACTATTGTGTTTGATGAACTAACAAAAACTTAGTAGTATGGTTATCTATCTTGCACACTTAAACATATATACAGTTATATCATTTAGCGCACTTTCTTTCCCTTTCATTATTATAATATCTGTTATATATTTTGGATCTTATTGCTCTTTCAATTTTTTATTATTATTTTTTATACTAGAAAGACAATACGATATTTACAGATGTGAGTCTGATTTATTTCACTTATGAGGATAGTCTCAAGTTGCCTCCATTTACCTATAAAAGCCTCAGGATCATCCTTTCAAATGTAGTTTTAATTATTTTTATTTATTTATTTATTTAATTTATTTAATTGTACCAAGGCCAACAGGTCACCATTCATTAGTCAGTTAGCTGGGCTTGGTGACACATGTCTGTCTCCCAGCTACTTGAAAGAATAAGGCAGGAGAATTGTGAGTTCAAGACCAGCCTTGCTGAATGACACCTTGTCTCTAAAAAAAGAAACAGAAGAAAGTCTGTATTCACATATCCCAGGAGGAAGGGGCATTTGGCATCCCAGGGCCCACCAGGCAAAATGTCAGGGTCCATGGGGACGCACAGGCAGGACTCTTCACGGTGGCTTCTGGGGGGAAAGAACTGGCCAAGAAGGGCGAGCTGGCTGGGGATGACCCAGTTGGAATAATTTCAGGTGTGGGCATAGCCAATCCTAGATGACTGGACTTGGCCAGGGTGGTTGAGGCAGGTGCACAGTGACCCAAATGCAAGAGCCTATTGAAGGGGGTGATCTTAGGGGAGCTATTTGCTGTCTCAGGAATCAGCTGGCTGAGAGGTGGGCTCTTCCTTTGGGGTCGGCCAGGCTCCTGATGACAAAGCATCAGGACAGAGAAAATAAAAAGGAACAGTTAAGTTAGTACAGTAGGGAAATATTCATCTACTATTTTGTTAAGAAGTTTTAGGAATGCGTGTTAGATTTTATAATAAATGTCAGTGTTTATTGAGATAATTATATTCTCTTTCTTCTCAGATCTATTAGTATAATTAATTATATTAACATCCTTTCTAATTTTAACTCATTTTAATTTCCTATATAAATTTGATTACAGGATGTTAATTAACATGCCAAACATCAACTTTGTAATCTCAATGTTTGCAATGCCCTTCCTTTTTTTTGTCTTGAAATTAAATGTATAGACATACATACATATATTCAATAATATAAGAGCATTAAAAATACTGCACCAAGTTTAAAAGACTCAGTGGTAGACGGCATGCTTGTGTGAGGCTTTGGGTTCAGTACCAAGAGGAAGAAAAAGAAGAAGCAGAGAAAGTAATTTTCTGGAAACTGGTATACATTGTTAAATGCAAATGTTTGAGCATGTCTACACTAGAGGATTCTATTATTTAGACTTTACAGATGTTCCTGTAATCACTGTGAACTATGGAGATGCAAAAACAGATTGGTGATGTGTTATATGGGAAGTATCAATGTATAAATATGTTGCCATCAGTGACTTTGTTGCACAATTCTTACTAACAACCAAACAAATAAAAGTGTAAATTTTATCTTCTTTTCCATTATATTGGCACACCTAGAAATTTCAATGTGTATCAAAGTGATGCAAAAACATTTGCATGTGTGTCAAACATACTTGCTTGATATGAGTAACTGAGTAGGTTTTCACTCACGTGGTGTGACAGTTGCTATGCAGGACTGTCCCATGAACCGCAAGATTTCTAACATCTCAGCCCTGCCCATGAATGTCAGTAATAGTCGCTCTCCCACTCACGACCACGAATTATTTCCATAACCAAACATGATTGTCTGTGTAGAAAATCACTGGATTGGAGCAATTCTGGTTGGTTCAGCCAGTGGTGTTTCAGTTCTGCAAATCCAATCCGTATCAGGGGTCATTATTTATGCAAATGTCTGCAATACGGCTGAAATGGATGGAAAAATGTCCCCTTCAGAAGTAGTGAAATGTAAAGACTTACCATTCCCTCAAAGCAATTAATTATTCATCTACAAAACTGATACTGAATAAGGGAAGGTGGTTTAAATAGCTACTCCCATTCATTTTACTTGTGGTATGATAATTTTAAAATAGGTTAGCAGGAGTCCTTGAATGCATCAAAGTCCTGAACCAAGTTGTGGCATTTCTTGGGGGTCTCTTCTAAAGAGGCAGTGTAAAGCATTTCCCAAAGCTGTCATTGCTAATGATAAATGGCGTGCTTGTCAGCGTTTTGTTATTCCAACCAAATACTCGAGATAATCAACCTAAAAAAGAAAAGGTCTACTTTGGCTCACGATTTTGGGGGTTTCAGGCTGTGGCTGGTGGGCTCTGTGGTTTTGGGCCTGTGGGGAGGGAGCATGTGACAGTGGGAAGGTGTGGCCATAGGGGAAGGCTGTGCACCTAAGGCCCCAGTAACTCTTCCAGGGTATGCTCCAGGGACTAAGTGATGGCCTACCAGGCCCTGGGCACCTCTTAAAGGTTGCATCATCTCCCAACAGTGTCTCAGGCCAGGGACCAAGCAGCACATGCGCCTGCAGCAGACCCTGTTCCAAACCACAGCAAGGGGTCAGAAATGGAAAAAAGAAATATGCAATTATAAAACATCTAGGGATAGAATATATAAGACATACGAAGAAAACTGCAAAACTCTAGATGTCAAAGAATGTACGAGAAGATTTGAATAGGAGTTTCTGAAAAGGAGCGCTCATGTAAATTTGCCAATCCCTAGCAGGTTAATGTGTACATATAATGACACTCCATGTACTTGTATTTTTAGGGCTTTTTAAATCGAACACACTGATGAGACAAAATGGTGAGTTCCATGGTGTATTCATGCATGTGTTTAACATGATTATTTTTATCTTTTAACCTCTCCTTCCCTTCCCTAAGTCCCTTTACCCATCACTAAATGACTGCATTCCAGCTTCTAGTCCCCATGGGCAACCCTCCTCGTCATCTGCCAAGGGCTGGGATTACAGATGTGTGCCACCACATCCAGCTTCCCTGCTTTGTGTTTATTTTTAGACTGCTTTTATAAGAGCAAGGATGTCATCTTTGTCTTTCCGAAACTGGTTTATTTCACCTAACACGATGAGTCTAGCTCCATCCATTTCCCAGTGGATTTCACTTTTCTCTTGGCTGCTACTCTATTGTGTATGTGTACCACATTTTCTTTATTCACTTGTCTGTTTCTTTTCTTTCTTTCTTTCTTTTTGTCCAGGAGTCAAACTCAGGACCTCAAGCTTGCCAGAAAGTCCCCACTTATCTGTTGATAGGCATCTAGGCTGATTCCACACTTTAGCTGCTGAATGACACTCCACTTAGAGTTTCAATCAGAAGTTTTTTTGGAAACATGGCAGTATGTTTCTGAAGCTTATCTAGATGAATAAAGGTATGGAAAGACTTTTTGGTAAAGTATGATCAGGAAAAAATGTTCCCTAATAAATATTGAAATATTACATAATTATAACCAACTGATATGATTATAAAGACTAAACGGATACACAGATTAAATAGAATAAGATTGACATCCAGATATTAGCCAAAGTATGTATTAGAATCTACTCTCTGATAAAGGTAACTAATTATTTGTTTGAAGAGAAGAGAGGGATGACTGATAGGTGGTATTTGGTGAGCATTTCTCAAGAAACCAAAGCAAAACAAAAACTCAGAACGCCCAGGGTGGTGGCCCAGGCCTGGAATCCCAGCACTTGGGAAGCTGAGGCAGGAGGGTTTGAGCCTTGCCTATCTCAGGAATTCAAGATCAGCCTGGAGTAAATAGTGAGACATTGTCTCCAAAAACCCAAAAATTAAAAACAAACAAAACCTGAGATATAGCCTCATTCCTTCTTCCAGATGTATTCAAGATTTTTAAAGAAGTAATTTTATTTATTCATTATTAATTTGATTTTTTTCTGGTTCTAGGGACTGAACTCTTGCATATGATAGGCAAATTAAAAGTAAATTTCAACTAGAAAAATAATAAGTGAATACAGTGTTGAAATGGGAAGTTCCTTCTTGAGCATGACATCACAAATAAAGTCATAAAAATAGTCAACTATGCAAGAAATCGAAACCTTTTAATACTTCAAAAATCTAACATGTGGGCTGGGGATTTAGCTCAGCACCTGCCTTGCAAGCAGGTGGTCATGAGTTCGATCCCTGGTACCAATAAAAAGGAAAAAGACAAAAAAAAAAATCTAACATGTAAGACAACTGAGTATTTATAAATCAACAAGAAAAAGACAAACATGGCTAATATAAGTTTACATTTGAATAGAAAATTTATAAATTATAATTAAGCATAATGAAAATGTTAATTCTGACTAGTATAATATAGAAAATAGGCAAACATTCCAGTTAGTGACCTCTGTCTATCACTTTTGCAAATATTTAAAGGGCTCTTAATGTTCAGTATTGTTGATGACAGGTAAAAATATTTTTGTATGCTATTGCATTTCTATAAGTTATTGTTAGGTTTGTAAATTGCTCCAAGTTTTCTGTGAATAAATTTAATGGCACATAACAAAATCTTTAAAAAAAATCAGTGTATTTAGCTCAGTGTGGTAGCACATTCCTCTAATCTCAGCACTTTGGAAGCTGAGACAGGTGGACCAAAATTTCTAGCAACTTAGCGAGACCCATCTCAAAAAATAAATGAATAGATAGATAAATACATAAATAAAATGAAAGGGCTGGAAATGTATCTCCATGTAAACACCCTGGGTTCAATCCCCAGTACCACCACAAAAACATATATATATATTTATACTCAAGATTGAAATTTTGTTTAGAAAGCTTTCTTAGTAACATAAGAAATTTCTTTAAAATAGTGGATGAAACAGTTATATAAAATGAGATTTTAAAATTTCAATTTTTAAAAAGCCTTAGCCAGTTGAAGCATACCACAGTGTTAACACTTAGCTTCTGGTAGTTTTCTTATAGGTTTCTTGTTCTCCTTTCTGAATTTCCCACTGCTATACAACAGTGTATTTGTAACTATAAAATATAATTCCTTATGTTTGATAAATACTACTTAATGTCTAACTTGTGCCTGGCTAATCGGGGGCATTCAACTAATATTTGTCAAATTGAATTGCAACCTAGTTACTGAGCCCACCTACAATCTTTTAAACATTTAGAATACTCTCTTTCCGGAAGGGATTTAAAAACTGGCTCATGTAGCATTTAATCCCTGGGTACATACCAGTCGAGTAACTCATTAATTACTCAAGCTTTGGACTTCCCAGGAGCGTACAGAGAATCTAGACATTTAGTAGCCCAGATGTTCACTTCGTACAAAGTCAGATTTTAAGATTTTCATGTATCTGCAAATACTTTTAAATCACCTCTACTTAGATTCTGTAGTTTGAAGATTATATGGGATTTCTTATTTTAAAATCTAAGACCTTTTCTTTTTTCTTTCTTTTTTTTTGTAATTTGACAAGATGACAATTTTGTAAAACCTACAGTCCCTGTAACTCCTTTCCCCGGCCCCCCAACAAGTTAACTTTAAAATTTACAACCGTAGGAAGAGTTACTGAGCTACAATGTTATAAATTAAACTGAATGCTAAAAAAATGTTCAGAGACTTCTCAGAAAACCCCTTCGGCAGCTCTCTCCTCACAGAAGTTCTCTGGGCAATACGTCCGTACAGGTGCACTTTTTCCTATGTGAGAATGTCATTTACTAAGGTTTCTTCTGAGGTCTAAATCCTCTGCTGTCCTAAGTTTCTTTTCTGATTTTTCTGGAGGATTTTCTGTCTTCGCGCAAAAACAAAACCTAGCGCCACCTACTTGCACTGGCTGGTATTACATACGGTCTGATTCTTGGGAGTTTTGTTCATTCACTTTTGGACTCTGGTCAAGTGTTAGGTGTTAGAGCTCTGAGCAAAAGGTCAGTCCGGTGGAGACCACAGACAGTGCCGAAGAGTATTTGGCGCTCATGGTGCCCGAGGAACATGTATCGTTAGGAGGCTTTGGTAGCTTCAACAGCTCAAATACCAAGTTTCTTCTCAGTTCAAAACAATATTAAATTGTGTCTCTATCAAATAGCTGGGGAAAATTTGCACCTTTGAGCCAAAAAGGACATTTGTTGCCTGTCCTCGGGCAAATGGAGATGGCTATCAAAATTCTGCATTTCAAACAAATACTGAGATTTGAGTATTATCTCCCACTCAGACTTGAGTGTTATAAAGATTCTGAAGATTATCTCAGGCTGCCGCCATCCTATTGATGGTTCCCGGCAAGCCCATTAAGCTTCTAAGTAGGGCTCTCTACGAATAAATTTAAATTCACTCTTGATTTTCACTTTGTCTTGTTCCTGACAACTAATGGTGGATACTGCACCTTTTCCATAAGTCAGAAAAAAAAAATCAAAGGTGAGGAACCACAAATTATGTAGCAGCAATTACAGCTGGAAGACTGAGAAAGGTGGATTAAATAGGTGGATCTGGGTTCTGAATTTCCTGTCAGTTTGTTCATTTCCCATCTACAGGAATAATTGGATCGCTATTTCCTTCACCTTTTCCGGTTCCTTAAACACTTTTAATCCAAATGGTAGATACTAAGATTTCTTCCTTCCTTTCAAATCTCAGAATTGTTGAAAAGATATAACAGGTGAGTTTCTCAGAAGCAAAGTTTTCAGGGAAAAAATGTACAACCTCACACTGAATATTTCTCCCTGGGTTTCCTTGTTGGCATAGCCCTACTTGATGGTAATTATATGTTTAATGTGTATCCCTGTTGATAGAAGCAGGTATATTTTATTTGCATTAATTGCTGTATGTGTGACTGTGCCATGGTGTATTCACTTCTACTGTAGTGAAATATTTAGCCATCGCTGCTGTCTTTAGGAAAGCAGTGCAGGTGGAGGGGCAGCTCCAGGACGGAGCATTTGCCTAGCATGTGCAAATCCTGGATTCCTTCCCCAGAACCCTTAAGGAAAAAAAGGGGGGGGGGAGCCACATTATTGGATGGATTATTATTTTTACCACGCGAATTCACCCTGTATTTTAGTGGCCGAGAACCTGGGCTGTGGAGCCTAGGTTTCCATCTCTGGGTTTCCATCTAGCCGTGACTCTTGCCTTACTGGAACTGGCAGTTCCTAAAGTCCCCTGTTTGTTTCCTCCTCTTAGATAGCGAGGGGACCTGCACAGTCATTTCATTTTTGTACATTCTCAGCATTTGAAAGTAGCACATCATTACCTTCCAGCACTTACTGGACTGATAAGAGTCTGTTGGAATTCCCGGGTAGATAATGGATCTTTTTTTTCTTTCATGACTTCTAGGACTGTCCTTTTGTCCTTAATGGTCTCCAGTTTCACTGTAATGTCTCTGGGTGTGGAATTTATCTTTTCTGTCTAGTACCTAACGTACCTGAGAATATATTTCTTCAGTTCTAAAGGGTCATCATTATTTCTTTAAATGCTCCTTCTGTCGTGCCCTCCTTCATTTTTAAACTTTTGTTAGACATTTCTAGGAACCTTTCAGTCTTCTCTTCAAGTGGATCAATGTCCCCCCCACCCCGTCTCCCCTAGAAAGTGAACCCCAGCCTCTGCAGAGGTAAGTGCTCGCTTCACTACTGAGCCACCCCTGTGTTCTAGGCGATTTTGTTCTCATTCATGTTTTTACTTCCTTCCCAAAGCATTCTCAGAGTGACTTCCCCACAGCTATCTCCAATTCACAGACATTATCTTTGACCACTTTTGACCTGGAATTTATCCCATCATTACAGTGGTTGAACCATTGAACCATCATTTCAATGGTTGAATTTTTCATTATTTAGCATTTTCATGGTTTCTTTGAAAAAATACTCTCATTTTTATTTCTGCTAGTTTTGTTTTCTTAAGGTTTTCAATTTTCAATTGAAGTTGTTTTTAAAAATCCTAACATATTTATATATATTTTTGCAACACTATTCTACACTATGAATCTTGGTGATTTCATAGTGTAATTTAGCTTCCTGGCCTGGAGGGCTGGCTTATTGCTCCAAGCTGGTCCAGTGTATGTGTGGCCCCGAGCTGATCTCCAGCACTACAAAAATACATATGTAAAAAAATGTTTTTTGTTTGTTGCTTTTCTTTTTTAAGTCAAAAATTTTTTTGAGAATTGATTATTCACTTATTTGAGTTCGCATTAACAAAATTACTTGGCAAATGCAAGTTATGGGGAAATGGCATGAAAGAACAAAGGAAAATTTAATAAAATAAGTTTGCTTTAAGTTCACAAATTTATTTGTTGCTATACTGTTCATGCCTTAGTTTGGAAAAACAAAAGAATTCTTTACGCCTGTCAATATTCATAGATTACTTAATGTACCAGAAATGAACAAGGAAGAGTTGGAGAATTAGAGCAGTGTATTGAATAAGGGAATAAACACCACATCTGCACCATTAGATCACCGGGTGTAATTTTTCTTCCTCATTACAGACCCATCATTGCATCTGAAGTGCGAACTTGCAAGATTTTCATGCTGTTCACACCTTCTGTGCACCTCTGAAACGCAAATGTGTGGGCTTCTCCCTCCATTTCCAACACCGCAGAAAATCATCACAATTGCTTTTCTCATCCACAGCTTGGGATCTTTTCTTTTTTGTTAATTTTAGTTTTAATTTTCCAAGTTATAATGCATGGGGGTTTCAGCTCCTTGTATAGTACAGGGGTCGGACCTGAGAAACATCAGGTCCGACCCCTCCTTTTTTCTCTGCCTCAAAGGCCACTTCCTAGCTAATTACTGTGAGGTTTTCATCTATGTTTATAAATGATGGAGTTGAGTGATTAATGGTGGACTTTCTTTTCAGTTTCTGAATTCTCCACCAGTTTTCCACCATAATAAAAAAGAATAACAATCACTGACGTCTCACTTCGTGTATACCAAGCACTCTCATCGTTACAGCCCATGTGCTGGATTAATTTATTTAATGGTTCTAGCAGCTCTGAGAAGCAAACGTTATCATCAACACCATTTTGCAGATGAGAAAACTGAGGAACGGAGATGTGCTAATGCTCCAAGTTTGTACATCTCAGAAGCGATCCTCCTGGGATTTGGAGCCAGGGGATGCGCTCCATAGCTCAGTCTCTAAGAGTGTCACTTGGTTTGCCGTCTCTAGCTTGCATACTCAGCCTTTCCTTTCCTCCGTCTCCACACAGAGCTGCATTGCAGTTTTGCTTAGATCAGTATCTAGGATTTACATGAGGTTCAAGCCTCACCAGACGACATGCAACCAAGGCCCTCAGTGGGGTCAGCTCCTCGGACACAGAGAGAAGTCATGTTGGCTAAGGCTTTGAGAGCTCGTTACTGTTCCCTGTGTGGTGACAGCTGGCTGAAACAGCATGGCACTAAGTGATTTTATCCTGCCCTTCACTGCACTGGATAATTTGGTCGATATAAAAGTCACAGTTGGGGGTGAATTTCAGAACTCGAAGGCATTGATTGGCTCATTGCCTTCTATCTGTGTTTGGGAATTTCAAAGCCATGCTGATCGCTGATCCTTTATTTAAAAAATTTATTTTTCTTCTCTGTGAGTTTATTCTGTCTCCATTCTTCAGAAAATTCACAATGAAGTGCCTCGGTGTGGACCTACTATCGCGTGGGATGACAGACATTCAGCAGCGTTTTGAGTCAGGAATCCTTTGCCTTAGCTTTGGGAAAGTTTCCTGGGCTCTCCCACTGCTGACTATTTCCTCGTCATCCCTTTCCCCCCACCAGAAAATCCATTACTACTATGAGATGGTACCTCCTGGGCTAGTTTCCTAATGAAAAACTGTATTTGGGGCCTTATTTTTATAGCTTTGGACTTTTGACCTACGTTTTGGGAGTGTTCCCAATTACATTCATTTTTTTCTATTGAATTTTCCATTTCTGCGATTTTTTGTTTGTTTGTGTCTCTTTTGTGAAAGGGCTTCGCTATGTAATTCAGGCTGGTTTTAGGCTCACTTTGTAGCCCCAACCGACCTTGGACTTAGCTTCCTGGTTCTTCTCTGGCTAAACCCAGGGTTCCTGTGTTGGCTGGATCTGTGGAGCTCAGGAGCCTCAGCCCTCAAAGCTGGAGGCAGAGATGTCCAGAGTGACAAGAGGATGGCCGGGAGGACCACGCTGCTCCTGCAAACACAGCAATACATGGTTCATTTTTCTCCTCACTCAACCGTCAGCCAATGCCGAGCTGGATTCCCAGGACAGAGCAAGTGGCAGCCTGGCCAAGGTCAGGGAGACTACACCTTAGTGGTGTGGCCTTGTCTTTTTGAGGAAAGGGGATGTACATTCAAGGAGTAGCTTTTCATGAAAGATTCTCTAGGGCACAGACAGTTGTGTGTGGTGTCTCTTGGCCATGACAATACCCAGAATCCTTAGAGTTTTCCTCTCAGAGGCGCCACAAAGCATGCCTGCCTTCTTGACACAAAGCCTAAAAACTGTTTTCACTGGGTTACATCGCCCCACAAAACCTCTGTTGTATTTACTTTGCTAGGTTATTCTGTACATGTTACAGCTGGTTTAATACCGAAGACCCGCAGCTTTCTTTTGTGGTGTTTGTATTTGCTGGGAACAGGGGACATTGTTCCCTGTGGCCTTCTTGATTTGGGAGTGACATTGTTCTAATTCTTTCTGTCCATTTCCCTACCTTTGTTCTCTTCTTCCTTCTCTGAACTCAGTGTAAGCTCAGGAAGGCAAGTGTGTGCTCCCCGTGTCTCGGGGACCGGGTGTGTGCTGTGGAACAGGATGACAGCCATCGAGATTCTTCTAGGGCAGGGATGGGTTCTCCCCCTTCCCCACTGAACCCACCTGTGGGTTTCATAACTGATCTTTTATCCTGGCTGTCGGTGAATCTGAAACTCACTGTGTTTTCGTAGGACTTTCCTGGTAGCTTCAAGAGAAAAGTTGAAAGCAGACACGGAGTATGTCTTCGGGTTCTCCTTGGTCACAAACAGGAGTCGTAAGTCTGTGTTTCTGGGCATCAGGACTGGTCTCAGCTTCTGTCTGTGTCCTTACAGCTGCCCTCAATGTCAGATGGCGCCCCAGTTGTAAAATAACTGGCCCAAATAATCTCTATGTCCACTCCTGTTCTGGTATTTTTTTTCTTTGCTGGATTTAATGAATTAATGTCTTTCTTTGAAAAAGTTTCTCAAACTTTGGTCCCTGTCTCTGTGCCCCTCCCCTTTATGCCTGGTGTATACTGGCTCTTAACATACGGTCCTACTGATGTTTGCGAGGGAGGATAAGCTGCTGGTTGTGCCCTCTCCCCAGCTTTATGTCTTAACTCACCACTTCTTCCTTGGCATTTTTACTTTTCAATCTTCATTGGACCAAAGGTTTCTCCCTTTCTTATTTCTTAGGGTAGTTGTTTTCCTAGCCGAGCCGCTGTGCGGTTGAGGAAGCCACTCCACTGCAGCCCACACAAAAGGAGTCGAAGGCAAGGGACAGTGGTCAGCCTCAAGAATGGGACAGAGTGGATCCCTTGGCTCCAGCAGTCACCTCAGCTGCCATGCCGTCGGTTGCCACCAAACCCCGCCAAACTGCAGTCACGAATAAAAATTGTCACTGTGGTTTGATGTAGAGTGTTCCATTCAAGAACTGCCTGCAGCCTTTGAGTCTGCCCCACTGTGCTCCGACCCTCCCTCCCCCAGCAGCCTGTGGACGGCTCTTTGCCAGTCCCAGGGAGTAATCGGGTCTGACTCTGCCAGCAGGTGGGGTCTGCATTCCTCCTTCCAGAAGCTTGTGATGTTCTCCAAGAACACTGGGGTCTCAGGCACTGGTGAGGGGGTTCACCCCAGCCTGGTTCTGCCTCAGTCCTCTGTCTGAGGAAAAGCATGTGGCATCCTTGTCCCACAGCCCCGGAATTTCCAGGGCTGCTCCATCCCTACTTCTGCGCTGGGCTCAGCAGCCCTAGTCTGTTCCCTGTTTAGAGAGTCGGTCCCAGGAGGGGCTCAAACTAAAGCACACTTCTTTAACTAGATCTCACTGTCACCATCGTTCCCCAAGTGTCACTTGGACAGTCTAATGAAAAAAGATGTTTTACCTGCTTTGTGACTTTTAAATTTTTTTCCTTCTTCTAAATTAGGCATGCTTATGTGTTTGGAGCAGGTTTTTGTTTGTTTGTTTTGTTTTTTGGTACTGGGAATTGAACTTATAACCTCATGCTTGCCAGACAGGCACTTATGCCACTGAGCTAAATCCCCAGCCCAGGTTTATTTTAAAAGGTTGATCCTATGGTCTATCTGGTCATGAAGTCCTGGGGTTTTTTGTTCTTGTTTTAATTGATACACAGAAATTATACAAATTTACAGGGTACAGTGTGACATTTTGATATGTGTATACATTGTGTAAGGATCAAATCTGGGTGGTGAGCATGCTCCTCCTATGTATTGTTTTTTTACAAGGAAACAATTCCTCTCTGCTAGCTATTTGAAAATACACAAATTTTTATTAGCTGTAGCCACCCTGCTGTGCCATGGAGGACCAGAGCCTGTTCCTACGACCTTCCTGGCTGTACCATTGTCTGGGTCTGGTTTTTCAAAAAGTTTTGTCTTTGTTTCATCTGGTGGCCATGGTCTCAGTCCTTTGCCTGGCTCAAACTCTCATCATCCTCTCTGGTATCAGAGGAGAACCAGCCCAGCCTCCACCCAAGGCTGGGTACCTTGGGTTAGCAGAACAAGCCCTTCTCAAAGGAGAAACTTCCCCTCTGGTCCCCTCACTGGCCCTCCAAATGGCTATTTCATCTTTTTCTTTCCTTTTCTGCTGAATTTCTCAAGTTGCCTTAATAATTTTCCTATTCAATTATCTTAAATTTGGGTAATCAGATCTGTATTACCATGACTTAGTCTTGTTACTATTGCTGCCCCCAAATTATCCCAAAATGTAGTAGCTTAAAAAACATTTAGGTTTGTTCATCATCTTTTGGGTCAGTATACAAGGAGGGCTTGGCAACACGGCTCTTCCCTGGGGTCTCACCTACAGTTTTGGGTGGGTGGCAGCCAGGGCAGGAGGTGTAGCACCCTGCATAGCTCACTTAGCTCATGAGGGTGGTTTGCTGGCTCGTAAGTCTTCCTGGACACTGCCGTGTGGCTTCTCCCACAAGGCATCCACAAGGTAGTTGCTGCAGCTGGTGTCCCCTGGAGTAAGTCTCCCCAAAGTTCAGTTAGAAGCTGCACTGTCCTTTCTATCTTTAGGGAGTCCTAGGTTATCACTTCCGCTGTACTCTGTTAAGTGAAGCAGTCACAAACCCAGACCCAAGGCAGGGGAAAGAGACCTCCTCCCCACCCAGGGAGCATGGAAGACTCCAGTCCTGGGTCTTTCGGTCTTATATCTCATTTGGGAACATATTTTAAAACTACTGCAGTCCATTTTCTGGCCACACATTGGATCTGTTTCTCCTACATATAAAATACTCTTCCCCTCCTAAGCATCTCCTCTGTCTCATTCCATTACAGAGTTAAGATTGGTGTCATGGGCTGAGGATTTAGCTCAGTGTCATAAGCACCTGCCTGGCAAGCACAAAGTTGAGTTCAATCCTCAGTACAAAACAAAAATAATTGGTGTCAGGATCTTGTCACCTAGACCAGAAAAAGCTTTTGAAATGACATGGTTTGACAATGGCTTTGCCTTCGTGAAGAGCTGTTAACTAGAGAGCCATGCATCTGCCTTCCATTCACCTAAGCTACAGTGTTGGGTGTGCTGTGACTGTTACACAGACTTCTATTAAAAACCTGGAAAAATGGGGGACACTGGGATTGCTCACTTGGAGGTAGCCCCTTGGAATCCATCTGGGCCTATGTTTTTCGTGCTTTGATTAGGGCTCAGTTCTACTCCTTTGGGTTTTTTTTTTTTTTTTAATCCCTTGGCGTTTTTCTAGTGACTTTGATTTTGCTTTTTGGACTATTGGTTCCTTGTCTTAACACATCCTTCCTTTTCCACAGACAATAACTGATGTTTCCAACTGAGCAGATTTCCCAAATTGCTTTTGGTCCCTAAAAAGCCTGGTGTCCAGCCAGCCATGGTGGTGCATCTCTGTAATCCTAGCATTTGGGAGGCTGAGACAGAAAATCACCACAAGTTTAAGGCCAGCTGGAACTACAGAGCGATACCCCCATCTCAAAAATCAACAACCAAAAAGATTGGCATCCGTGTGTGTCTAAAATCCTTTTTTAAAATTTTGTATTATTTCTGTCCCTCCCAGTGAAAGCTAATATAATTCCTTTAAAAGCTTTCTGAGATTCCTGTATATCAATTTACAACTCACAGCATTAGAAAAAAGCCATGTCTACAAATCTCTTCAAGGTACGTCTTTCTCTAGCTTGGGCTCTTTGGAAGGGTGGTGAGAGATAATGACCTTGGCATGATTAGAACAGGAACAGCCTTCTGACCTTTAATATTTTTAAGTGTCTGTGAAGTCACCATTAATGACTTTTTGAAGTTCTAATGAATGCTCCTTCAGGCATCCATTTGGTTTTATGTTTCTCTGAGACACTTGCCTACTGGCGAATTGGATTTGATATTTTCTGTGAGGTCTTTCCTTACTTCACAAATGAAGTAATGAAATGAAGATGAACACAGTTTGTTCTTGGACTAGTAAATCCAGATTCTTTTATATCACTCTAGATTTTGCTTGGAAATTGAATAATTCCTTTTTCAGATCATCTCTATTTATAACTTATGGCACATGGTGAATAGAAACCTCTTGTCACTTGGAACATTTTGACTAGAAATCTCACCAGATTCCCTCTTCACAGGTGAGAATTTTGCTAAATGCACTGCTATTTCACAACGAGGACCTCCCGTCTCGCTGCTTAGCAGCGTGTCCGGTTAGGCTATCACAGGCAGGCCTTCCTGTGCGCTGTAAGCTTTTGCTAAACATCTCCTCAACATCCTCTCAGCTTCCCTTGCTTCTCAGTCCCAAAACCAATGCCATGTGTCTAAAATATGTTTTGATACAGAACAAAAATATGTTTTGTTACAGAACGAAATTTTTGTTATCTTACTTCTGGGGGAAAAAATCTGCTTGTTAGTCTTGCTGTGTAACAAATCACTCCCAAATGCTTCCCTCGTGACCTTGTGGAATAAGAATTGGGGAAGAGCCTGAGCAGGTAGCTCTTGCTGGAGGTCTCTCAAGGAATCACAGACAAGTGTCAGTGGGGACTGAGTGTCCCTCCTGGCTGCTGGCGGCTACTGGCTGTCAGGTGGGGGCTCCTCCCTATGCAGCTCTCCAGCTTCTCACCATGTGGTTTCTGCCAAAGCAAGCACCTCAAGGAAACCAGCCGGAATTGCCATGGATTCTACGATCTGGGTGAGGAGCCACGCAGTGCCTCTTTTGCTGTGCTCCACTGGTCCTAAAGGTTGTAAACCAGTCCAGATTCAGGGCAAAGAAACATAAACCCCACCTCTCATGAGAGGAATGTGGAAAATGAGGCGAGAGCTGTGTCTTTTAGAAGATTTTGTTGTGTGTGACTTTTTGTTCAAAGATGAACACTAACTTTCCAGTTGATCAATCTAGCAATTTCTGCTTACATCTCAAGGCACAGAAGCTCTTTGGCATATTTCCATGGCTCTGTCTTTTAATTGTTCCTGTAACCCTTTAAATTCTCATTAAATTCTCATTACATCATGTTTCTCTTGATTCTGAGATGCAGTATTTTCCAGCCATCTGTCCATAGCTGGCATCTCTTCCCAAGTAGTTCCCCTCAGGAGTGGATGTACGCTTGTGTCTGCTCAGCACCTTCCTTTCTTAATAATCTGCTCAGGCTGTGTGGCAGGAGCAGGCAGGGGTGAGTGCCCTCTATGTAGAACGGGGTACTCTTATCTGATAGGGTCTTAGATAAAAAATAGAATTCCATTTGCATGGATCAGCTGAAGGGCTTTCAATGAAGAAATTATTTGAAAAGGTGCTGGTTACAGCCAACAGCCGAAAGCTATTTTTATCGTTTAAAGTGAAATGGAGAGGCGAAGAAATAGTGTTATTAGAATCAGTAAGAATTCTAGTTTTGCAGAATGATTAGTCAGATGCAGTTGCAGGAGCGTGGATCCTCTAATAATTTGCAACCTTCACCAGGGAAAGAACAGAAGAGTAATAGTTCAGCTTTCCTTCTTGCTTTGGGAATGGACCAAACCCAGCACAGAGCAAGCTGTCCAGGGAATCCTGAAGACGCAGTCAGAGGAGACAGTGCTCACAGCTCCAGGTGGGGCACGGGGAGATGGAAGCTGACGGGGGTGGGGGGAGATGAGGAATAAGCAGCAGAGTTTGGTGAAACTGCTTTCCATACTGGGTAAGCTCTAAGATAGCTAGAATCCCACCTCCATTGCGGGGTGGGGCATGTTGTTCTTGTTTATCAGATTATCTGGGATCCAGAAGTTTAAAGACCAGGGGAGTCTGGAGCTACAAAGAACAATTTACTGGTAAGTGTCCAGAGGCTAACTGTGAACTAAGCCCAGCAGAGGCCAGCTGGGCTGTCAGGTGAATAAAAAGAAACATTGAAGTGGACAGAGAGAAGGCATCATTCTTGATAGGTAGGTGGTTGGTAGATAGATAGATAGATAGATAGATAGATAGATTGATAGATAGATAGATGGATACTGTATATACCAAACTTATCACTACACTTAGGAGAAAACTATGCAAAGCATGCTCTCCCCAAGCCCCACAAGTGTTCACAGTTTTGAGAAACTTGGATTCTAGGAAGTAGCTTCAGAACGAGCGGTTACAGATTTTTCTAAGCGTGTGTGACGTTCAAGGGAAACTACCACAAAGCGTAGTTTAAATCCCCTGTGTGACCACTGCTCCATGGCTTAGCACTGGAACTAAAAATCTCTTTCTATTTATTGCTTTTGGGGCAGGGCACTGGGGGTGGAACCCAGGGCCTCATGTGTGCCAGGCCTGGGCTCTATATTCCTAGCCCCACCTTACCAGAACTTGGAGAACAGGAAGTTTTATCTCTCAGAATTTTGATGACTTTATTGAGCCTGAGATTTGTCTACGCCATCCCTTGGGTTTCATAACCCCTACTCTCTTTTTTAAGCAAGTTGTGTTAAGTTTTGTTCCTTTCATTTAGGATATCCTGTCATCTGTTCCCATGATTTTACATATTCCTTGTGAAATGATGACCTCAAATCTGTCCTTTCAGCACTGTATCACCTCTTGGACTTTTAGTTATCTCCTCCTAAAAACCTCTACATCAATATTTATGGCATTTCCACCCCAGCATTCCAAGGTTGAATTATTTTCCTTCTCCCAAACCTTCCTTGTCTTCCTGAAGTCAATCTTTAATAAATCCAGGCATCTAGACTAGCTATGAAGAGTTATTTCTAGTTTTTTCTGGGTTTTGCTTTTGTGTTTTTGAGACAAGTTTCACGCTGCAGGTCAGGCTGGTTTCAAACTCACAGCAATGGTCTTGCCTCAGCCCTCGAGTGCTGGGATTACAGGCGTTCACCCCCATGCTAGCATATCTCCCTCTTCCCTTCTTGCCTCCTAGTGATTTACTGTCTGACAGTGATATAATCTGACCTTTTTAACTTTAAAAGCTTTTAGCCTCTACCTAATATGTTCACATAGTTCAAACTTAAAAAGACAAAAAGTGAGGAAAATGCCTACACACCCCTGCCCTCCTCAATTCCCCAGCCAGTGTGATCAGCTTTTCTTTCAGAGATAGCATGAATGATTATGTATAATTACTCTTTCCTCCTTTTCAGGCAAAAAGTAGTGCATAAATGACATTGTTCTGTATGTTGTTCTTGTCACTTAGCAATATATTTCAGAGATTATTCTTGCTGTGGTTTGGAACTTGAGTGGATCCCGAAGTCCATGCATGAGAGGTGTGGTCCTCAGGGTGGTGCTCCAGGGTGATGGTGGAAGCTTTAGCACCCCCTAAGAGGTTGTTAGGTCCCTGGGTGTGCGCCCTTGGATGGGATTGTGGGACCCTGACTCTCTCCCTTTTTTCTCCTTGCTCCCTAGCCACAAATGAGTTTCCCTGTGTGGGCATGCACTCCTGCCATGACCTGCTGCCTCTCTGCAGGCCAAAAGCAATAGGACTAACCAATTATGACTGAAGTCTCCAAATCAATGAGCTGAAGCCAACCTTTTCTTTTTATAATGTGATTATCTCGGGTATTTCTTACAGTGATGGAAAGCTGACCAATACATGAGTAATTCCACATTAGTACTTAAAAAAAAATAACTGTGTAGTGTTCCATGGTATGGACACATAACTGCTGGCGAATGTTCTGGTGGTGGCCAAGATCTATGGATGTTGCTCTGCTGTGCTGTGCTGTGCTCTGCTGTGCTGTGCTGTGCTGAGTGCTTTGGTAATGTGTTTGTTCCACTTACTCAGTGAGTACAAGTTAGTGTCCAGGAGCCTTGTCCAGTCCTATGAGAAGACACTAGAGAGTAACAGCTAGGTGGAATTTGAAGGTTGGGCCCTCCTGGATAGAACCTGGGGTTCCTGCAGCAAAAATCACTTTATTTGCCAGGGGTCAAACACACGACCTCACACTTGCCAGGCAGATGCTTATGCCACTGAGCTAAGTCCCCAGCCCTGCAAAGTCACTTTGAAATGAGACTTCCCGTGGGGCATAGACCTATCTTGGACATGTAGAAGCCTGTTGGTCCGGTACAATTCTGACATCAGTCTAAAAGGAAGCAGTTTGAACTCTGGTCCTAAGCACCTGGCATGAATACCTGTTCTCCGGGGCTAGTGGCTTGGAGCTCTGGGAGAGAGAAATGACCCCATGTACCTGCCTCTTTGCCTGGATCCTGGGTTTTCTCCTTCACACTGGGTCCAGGAAGGGCTGTGAGACACACTAGGCTCACTGAGTCCCTGTCACTGAATCCCCTCATCTCTGAAGGCAGTCTGCCCTCGGATCAGCAGGTTCTTTTTTTTTTTTTTTTTTTTTTTTATTTAAGAGGAAAAAGAGAAAAACACAAAACAAAACAAAGTGGTGTAAGGGTACACGTAATACAGAACTACAAAAAAAAAAAAAATAACAGTAAGAAATCACCTGTTAGTAGATTACATATTATCATCTTGAAAATAGTTGCTCAAATCACAGTATCAAAGAATACAAGGTGGACATTCAAACAGGGAGACTGCAAACAGCTGTGTTCAATGATCCAAAAACATTGATATAGTCAGCTATTTAACACCCCTAAACACACTTGCTGTTATATCCGTTAGAGCTCTTTTTCTTTTTTTTTCTTTTTTTTCCCTCTCTTTTTTACAACAAAATTTACACATTTTGGATTTTATTACTCCTTAGTGCTTATTACTTTTTTGGGGGGGGGGAGAGAATACAGTCAAATATGGCAAAACAAAGCTGTCAGTCAAAACCAAGGATAGACATAACACATGGTGTAGAACAGAGTACAAGGTTATCAACAATGGTTATCAACGTTGTCTCTTGTTTCCTTAAAAAGAATTGTCTATCTCATTAGATATCATAAAGTTGGACAAAACAGTAGAGAACAAGACCAATAAAACTTAGGCATTGTAAACATTACAGGACTTCCAAAGAAGACAATAGTCAAACCAGAATGGGTATCTTAGTGAATCTTATTGCCTTCAAAGTAGTTGCCTATGTCTTCAAACTTGATACTATCATATAGAATGGAGCAGAGTCTAATCAGTCAAAACAAGATCGTGGAAGTATTACAGGACTTCAAAACAAGTTAATAGGAAATCAAAAAGAGTTACTACTTATATATCCTAATTTTTAAAATTTTTTCTTTAATTAAGACAAACATAAGAAATGACTAAATAATTGTTTTTTAAAGAATAAGGGGGAGATTGAGATAAAACAGGACATAACAATATAACAATAGAGGTCAAAGCATGACTGTTTCAGCAACCTAGTACTTCACCACCATATAACCCGACTTAATAGTAGTTACCATAGTGTCTGTCTTTTTCCTTGAAATATTTGGATAAAACTTCATATACTCTAGCTTCAAATACTTCCATATCAAGAAGCCCAGAATAAAGCCTTTCTAATTAATGAGTGAAAACTTTATAAGGCTTCAAGGCCACATAATGGGGAATCATGATTACCACATATTTTTATATATTTGAATCATTACTTACATTAGGGAAACTATTCGGTATTCACACATGCGAGATTGATTTATTTCACTTATGAGTATGGTCTCAAGCTGCGCCCATTTATTGATAAATATCTCAATGTGATACTTCTTTATAGCTGAATAATACTCCATTGTATAGAAATACCACAACTTTTTTATCCATTCCTCAGTTGATGGACACTTGGGTTGTTTCCAAGATCTGGCGATTACAAATTGTGCTGCTATAAACATAGGTGCACATATATCACTGTGGTATGATGCTTTCAGTTCTTCTGGGAATATGCCTAGAAGTGGAATAGCTGGAATAAATGGGATTTCCAGTCCCAACTTTTTGAGAGATCTCCAGACAGATCTCCACAAAGGCTGTACCAGTCTACACTCCCACCAGCAGTGCAGGAGAGTTCCTTTTTCCCCACAGCCTCTCCAGCATTTGTTGTTGGTTTTCTTGATCCTGGCCATTCTTTCAGGAGTGAGATGGTATCTCAGTGTGGTTTTAATTTGCATTTCTAATGACCAATGATGATGAGCATTTTTTCATGTATTTATTTGCCATTTGCATTTCTTCATCTGAGAATTGCGTATTCATCTCAGATGCCCATTTTTGGATTGGATCTTTGAATTTTGCAGGTCTGAGTTTCTTTAATTCTTTATATGTTTTAGACAAGAGGCCCTTGTCTGAGAGAGAGAGTTCACTAAAATCTTTTCCCAGTTTGTGGGTTTTCTTTTCACTATGCTGGAGATTTCTTTTGACATGCAGAAACTTTTTAATAAGAAGTGGTCCCAGTTATTGATTCTGGGAAGTATTTCCCGTGCGGTTTGAGTCCTGTTCATGAATTCTTTACCTACTCCTATGTCTCCAAGGTTTCTACCCACGTAGATGCTGATTTTGATGGACGTTACAATACCTCAGTGGTAGACGTTTACATTGGGGTGATCAGTCCTCTTTTTATGAGATCATAACCTTCCAACTGTCCCTTTATAAAGGTAGTATCAAAATGAGTACCCAGTAGCTCCTTCCCTTGAAGGAGCTGTGATCTCACAGAGGAGGCGAGGGAGAGGCAGATGACATGAAAGCGGGGACCGGAGGAAGGTGGCGGGGTGGAAGGGGAATCTCAGACAGCAGCCACCAGCTGTCACAGAGCATGTCAGGAATGAGGATTCCTGGGCTTAACACTTGACTTGGGTACTTACTTAGCTGTGTGACTGTGTCAAAGTTATTTAACTTTTCTGTACCTCATTTTGCTCTCCCATAAAAGCAGGGATGTATAAACTGGGTTTGTGGTACCTATCTATAATCCCAGCAACCTGGGAGACTGAGGCAGGTAGATGACAAATTGGAGCCCTGCCTGGACACTTTAGTGACTTAGCTAGCCCCTAACTCAGAGTAAAAAGTTAAAGAAAAAAGAAAGGACGTAACTTCATGAAAACAAAATGAGATAATATTAATAGTCATTACTCTTCCAATAATTGATTATGTGCATGAATGAGGGTGAGATACACATTTAACGAACACTAGTTTTCACTCTTATTTGACATTAAAAAGCCAATAAAAAGTAAAACAAAGCATCTGCCAGCATCAATAAATTAGAAAAAAAATACCCTAATCAGGAAAAGGATGCTCAAAACTAATGGTCTTCAGGGAAGGCAAATTGAAATAGGGTGTGATACCATGATCCGCCCATCAGAATGGCACAGCACTGAAGACAGGTGACACTGTGCTGCTGAGGTGTGAATGGATCCATGGTGCCACCTTGAATCTCTCGATGACAGCACCAAGCCAAGCATGAACCCTGTGGCCCAGGGACCCCACTCTTGAGCTCGTACTCGCTAGAGATGCACACAGTTCATTGAAGGACGAGTACTAGATCATTCAGAGCAGCACTATGTATGGTGACCCCAGGCTGGAACCTCCACAGGCATCATGGTGCTTGCAGGTGGGGATCACCCTGTGGCGATGAGGGAGGTGCATGGGCTCAGCCAAGTGAAAACATGTGTGCGAGCCTTGCAAGGACCACGCAGAGTGAAAGATACAAGCTGGCTCTGTGTATAGGCTGAAAACCAGGCGGAGGTGTTTCATACTGTTCAGAAGCAGGGCTGCCGTTCCACTAGCAGAGGCATGGGTGGTGGCTGAAAAGAAGCAGGTGAGGGCTTCTGGGCTGCTGGGCATGTTCTCTGTTTTTGTTTTGATTTGGTTGCTGGTTCTCTGAGTGACCCCTCAGAAGGCTGATGCATTGCGTGGTTCTCCGTGCGCGTTAAACCCGAATAAAACGCTTAGGCCATGGGTTCTGAGCCACCCCTCAGCCTGGTGTAGTCCTTGGCACACAGTTCCATCCAGGCCCTGAAAACAAAAGCCTCTCCCTCTCATTCTGCAGCAGACTCATCCTAGGCGCAGTGCGGGGCTGAGAGCTCTCAGGGCCCTGGCTTCGGGGGTGGGTTTCTTCCCTGCTGATCCCTGATGACCAAGCTGCAGGCAGTGCTACTCACTGAGTCCCTGCAGACAGGAGGAAGAAGGGCGGGAAGGAGAAGAGGTGGAGACCCCGATGAGTACAGATCCTCCCGTGAGTAGCCTCTGGATTGGGCCTGTCCAAGGCAGAGGCATTCGGGTGACCAACTACCAGACGTCTGTGAGCCAGGGTGCTGTGCAGAGAGCTCACCACGGCTGCGCCCCTCTCTACGTGCCCAGCTGCCAGGACACTCCCTGACCCTCCCAAGCTGAGGAAAGGTCAGCTTTGCAAACAGACGTAGGTGTGGTGGCTGGAGGAGCACAGGAAAGGAGGGTGTGGATGAGGGAGGTCCAGGGTCCTTTCCAGAATATGCATAAAGATGCAGACAGCCGCCTGTGCTTGCCTTTGCTGACATGCAGGAGCGGTGGTGGGAGTGGGGAAAACCAGCCTGAATTCGGCATTTCAGCTGCTGCAGCAGCACACTGCCTGCCAGGAGCTTTGGTTCCCACAGGCCTCGCCTCTGACATGCACTTGATTGCACCTGTCTTAAAACCATATCCATACTCTTGCATCCTAGGAGACTCAGGTATCAAGAGTGTCAAGAAAGTCTGATGTGAAGACCAGAAATGGTGACCCCACAGCCAGAGATCCCAAGGTAGTGGGACCGCACCCACCATCTAGAGACTGAAACGCCCCCATTCCCAACTTGATTGTGTTAGGACTTGTCCTCTCCCTGCTGTTTCCTGTGCCCGTGCCCCCTTGGAGAGGGCGGTGGCTGCAGGGGACAATGACAGTCATAACTTGCTGCAGGCAGAGGCTTGGACAATGAGAGCTGTTCCTTAGGGGACGCTGGGCCGGGGAAAGATGTGATTGCACTGGGATGGCAAGAGAGATGTTACTCAGGAACAGCTCTGGGTAACCATGAATTGTCACTCGAAGTGAGAGTCACAGACCCTCAGAAGTAGCATGGGTCTCAGAATGTGATCCCTGAACTGGTGGTTTCAGTATTACCTGAGGACTTCTTAGAAATGCGGGTTCACAGGGTGTAGTACAGTCCTGCTGAACCCAGAAACTGTGAGCGGGGTCCAGCAATTTATGATTAAACAGATCTCCAGAGCCAGGCTGTGGCTCAGAGGCAGAGGCCTGGGTTCCATCCCCAGCAGCACAAAAAAATGCAAATAAATAAATTCTCCAGGGAATGTCGATAAATGCCAAAGTGTGAGAGCCTTTAAGGAAGAGCAGTGTGTGTGTGTGTGTGTGTGTGTGTGTGTGTGTGTGTACTGGGGATGGATCCTGGTCTTACATATGCCAGGCAAGCACTCTACTATGAGGTTACAGCTTCAGTCTAGTAACCAACTCTTTTTTGTCCTTAACATTTTCTGCCCTGAGTGAAGAGATCAAGACCATGGCATGGAATGAAGCCTAAACATTCACAGTGTTTCCTGGGGTCTTTGCCGTGGCCTAGTCTAAGAACACCTTTGTGATCCCATTGCATCATGCTGCATTAGGTTTGTAATCCTGACTCTACCTCATCTTCACTGTGGGAACCTGGACAAGTTACTTAACCTCTCTGACTCAGTTTCCTATCTGTAAAATGGGTCTCCTGTTAGGGCATGTATAACCAGGCAGGTCCTGGTTGTAGACACAGTAAGTACTCCATAGAGGAATCAGTGAGTTTCTGGCCGTGCAGTTCACCTAAACTCAATGTTCTTATCCTGTGACTCGACACTGTAGAAAGGACAGGCAGATGCTGGATATCTTAGAAACAAGACAGTGAGGCTTTGGGGGCTCGTGCATTGCTCCCGCCCTGTCTGCTGGGGTGCCTCTGCAGCAGAAGGAGTAGGGGAGCATAGGTGGCCCCCTGCCCTGCTGGGTCCATGGTCTCAGTCTCCCTCGCTGAAGGAATAAACACACCTGGCCACAGGCCTGCAAACAGAGCCCCCTCCGCCCTTTCCCCTGCAGTGACCTGACCAGGGAATGATTTATGATCAGTCAGTTTTCATGTATAAAACTGACAGCGTTCCAGCTGATACTGTTGATAGATGTGAAAGTCATCGGCTGTAGGATAAAAGCCTCTGGCCCTGTGACGACATCTGGCCTCCTGGTGTAGACGTTACCAAGTCTCCCTTCAGCCTTCAGAGTGACGACCGCTTTTAGGCAAAAAAACAGACACGGAAGGTCCCCAGAGAAATGACAATGACATTAGGGTTAAACTCAACCAGTGGAGCCCTGGGCGGGGTGGGTTCCGGGTGGAAATGTTTGTAATCACGCCTGTGAAATCTCTGCAGTACGATCTTCAGGCAGCACTTAGAAAGGGAAGTCACTTAGATAACGGAAGACAGATGTTTGGACAGGGGTGCAGGCTGCGCTGGCAAAAAGGGCATTGTGATTTCCTCACCCAACACTCTCAGTGACGGTGGCGGTGGCAGGGACACAGAGGAGACAGGCACCCCTTTTATCTCGATTTCAAAGTTCCTGACATGAGTCAGTCTTTCCCAGTACTCGATAGAAGCTGATAGTTTCCATTGCTCTGGAGGGAGCCTGGCGTGCACATTGGACAGTGCTGCTGCAGGTCACGGAGTGACTAACCGCCTATCCACCTGTCCTTGAGCATGAGCCTGTGACTTGGGGTGACGGCGGGGTGGGGGGTGTCCAAGGGAGGACGCAGGGGCTGCGGGCTGGGTGCAGCGAAACCCGGGGAAGGCCCCAAACCACCCTTCAAGTCTGTTTTTTTTTTTTTTTTAAGAGGAAAAAGAGAAAAACACAAAACAAAACAAAGCGGTGTAAGGGTACACGTAATACAGAACTACAAAAAAAAAAAAAAAACATAACAGTAAGAAATCACCTGTTAATAGATTACATATTATCATCTTGAAAATAGTTGCTCAAATCACAGTATCAAAGAATACAAAGTGGACATTCAAACAGGGAGACTGCAAACAGCTGTGTTTAATGATCCAAAAACATTAATATAGTCAGCTATTTAACACCCCTAAACACACTTGCTGTTATATCCGTTAGAGCTCTTTTTTTTCCCCTCTCTTTTTTACAACAAAATTTACACATTTTGGATTTTATTACTCCTTAGTTCTTATTACTTTTTTTGGGGGGGAGAGAATACAGTCAAATATGGCAAAACAAAGCTGTCAGTCAAAACCAAGGATAGACATAGCACATGGTGTAGAACAGAGTACAAGGTTATCAACAATGGTTATCAACGTTGTCTCTTGTTTCCTTAAAAAGAATTGTCTATCTCATTAGATATTATAAAGTTGGACAAAACAGTAGAGAACAAGACCAATAAAACTTAGGCATTGTAAACATTACAGGACTTCCAAAGGAGACAATAGTCAAACCAGAATCAGCATCTTAGTGAATCTTATTGCCTTCAAAGTAGTTGCCTATGTCTTCAAACTTGATACTATCATACAGAATGGAACAGAGTCTAATCAGTCAAAACAAGATCGTGGGAGTATTACAGGACTTCAAAACAAGTTAATAGGAAATCAAAAAGAGTTACTATTATATATCCTGATTTTTAAAATTTTTCCCCTTAATTAAAACAAACATAAGAAATAACTAAATAATTTTTTTAAAGAATAAGGGAGAGATTGAGATAAAACAGGACATAACAATATAACAATAGAGGTCAAAGCATGACTGTTTCAGCAACTTAGTACTTCACCACCAAATAACCCGACTTAATAGTAGTTACCATAGTGTCTGTCTTTTTCCTTAAAATATTTGAATAAAACTTCATATACTATAGCTTCAAATATTTCCATATCAAGAAGCCCAGAATAAAGCCTTTCTAACTAATGAGTGAAAACTTTATAAGGCTTCAAGGCCACATAATGGGGAATCATGATTACCACATATTTTTATATAGTTGAATCATTACTTACATTAGGGAAACTATTCAGTATTCACACATGCGAGATTGATTTATTTCACTTATGAGTATGGTCTCAAGCTGCGCCCATTTATTGATAAATATCTCAATGTGATCCTTCTTTATAGCTGAATAATACTCCACTGTATAGAAATACCACAACTTTTTTATCCATTCCTCAGTTGATGGACACTTGGGTTGTTTCCAAGATCTGGCGATTACAAATTGTGCTGCTATAAACACAATAGCTACTGAAATTGACAAGCAACTCCAGGAAGCTTTAAAGAACTTCAAGTCTGTTTGAAAGTCAGCTTTCTCTTCAAACGAGTTTCTCCTCCCCTCCCCTCTCCTCTCCCCTTCCTTTTCCTTTGTTACCCTTCCCCCCTCCTCCCCTTTTCTCCTCTCTGTTCTTCCCCCTCCTCTGCCCCCCCCTTTTCCTCCTCCTCCTCCTTCCTCACTCGGTCTCCCTTTTCTTCTTTCTTTTTTTATAGTACTGGTGCTCTAACCCAGAGCCTTATGCATGCTGGGCAAGTGCTTTTCCACTGAGCTATTTTCCAGCATCTCAAACTGATTTCACTCCAAAAAAGTGCCTGGTGAAACAGGAATCAAAGAGGATTCTGGAGACAGGGAGAGATGGAAGATCAGGGAGAAGAAGGAGAAATAAAAAGGATTAACATGTGATGTGTACATGGACCAGTTCCCCAAGGTGAATGTAATTCTTAGGTATTCCAAACATATATTAATCCTTAAAGAAACTGAGCAGCTGGGTGAGGTGGCATATGCCTGTAATCCCAGCACTTGGGAGGCTGAGGCAGGAGGATTGCTGCAAATTCAAGATGAGCCTGGGCTCCAAAGTGAGTCCAATGCCAGCCTGAACTGCATAGGGAGAGCCTGTCTCCAAAAAGACAAAAAAAAAAAAAGACCCCGTATCACAGTGAAGGACCCACAAATGAGGAGCCCTGAGGAGAAACATGGAGTGAGGGTGCGGAGTCCCCACAGAGCTCACCCTGGCCACCCTGGCCACCGCCAGCACACAGTGTCCTGCACTGCTCCAGTCACCCCACTCTCCCCTCTCCAAGCAGGTCTCATCCTTATGGGAGCCTTTGCACCTTCCAGGTGCTGGTGTAAAAGAACCACCTGGAAAAACACACAGGCCTCTGACAGCTTAGCCAGTGATGGCGAACCCCTTACAGGTCCCAGCTGCACCCCAAAACCCACTTATTTCTCCCAAAATGCCAGCACGGCGATTAAACCTGAGTACTGAGGTTTTCATTTAGAAAAAACAACTCATACATTAACATTTTTGTCTTGAAAGAAAAGCTCAGTAACACAGTTTTCAATGATGCAAACAGCTTTTTACTAAAAGGTGAAGTTTGCGTGTTGTGTGCTTTTGCACAGCTAATGTGATCTTGGCTGTTGCCACGCATGGTGATAATTTGTCAAACCTTAGCTCATCTTTCTTAGCTTGAGAGCGACACATGCAGTGCTCAGATCACCTGATAATGTGTTTCTTGTATCAGTTTCGATGTACAGTGGATGGCTGACTTATGAACTCAATCCATTCCCAGAGCTGGGCATAACTCAAGTCGTCAGTGGAGGGTTCAGGCTCCTGGGCACAGCCTTCCAAGCCTCGCCTGTGTACAGGCAGATCTCAGTGTCCTTAGAGAAACATCACCCCACACAGGAAAGGATGCTGTTATGTTCCTTCCAGAGCTCTTTAAGGGTTAAATCTGAATCCTAGACCATCTGGAAGCACAAGCAGAGGACATTCGGATCATAGCTCAAGACTTTGGTCCTACATTAAAACTCAAATTCTAATCGTAACCCAAGTTGATGGTACATCAGGCCACTCACAGCTCAAGGGTCCATTGTAAAGAAAAGCTGAAAACGGCTGCTCAAAGCTTACTAAGCTGATCCAGCAAAGTAAGAAAAGCAATCTCAAGGGCTATCACTGACTTCAAATTGTTTGGCAGAAAACTCAACACTTAAAGAATTTCATTTTAGAGCCACCAACTGTTTTGTGCTTTGTTATTCCTTTACACCATCTTGTCTATCTTCTGAAGCATGAATCATGGAGTTTTCTCGAATTCCAACAGTTCCCTGTACAGATTTCTGAAATCTAATCAATGTAAGCAGGAACGCTCTGGTTCTACAAATTGGGCTTGAATCTGGAGAAGAAAGAAAACACAGGATTTTCTGCACCTTCTGAAACTGTCAAAATCTGTTACTAACATTCTTTGCAGCTGGGACAATGCTAGAAAATTCCTTGTAGATTTCCGGATGGTTTGTAGGATTGTCTGCAAATGCTGTAGACTTTTTAGATGTGGATATATTTCAGCTGCCCACTTTCAAGGTCTCTTTCAAAGACCTACAATTTCCTCCCAAATGTTATGATATCACCAAATACCCTTTCTGATGGTTTCCCTACACCTTGTGGGGTTTTTGTTCAGTTCATTGAAATGTAGGGTGAAAGCTGTAAAAAACTTGAAGTTGTTAAGCCAGGCCATGTCACTATGTCACTGAGTTGTAAATATTCCTGCCCCTTGCATTCATAAACAGCCTAATTTCATCCAATCAGGGTACAAATCTCTCCAAAACTCATCTGCTGCGCAGTCTCCAGACATTACTGTACATAAGTAAAGCATTACACAGAGCCTGAACCTCAAGACGTGCTCGAAACCATCAAATATTAACAGCAGGAGAGCTACAACGTAATTTGCTATTCTTGTGACATCTTTGAGGATACTGACTAATTTTTTGCTGCTTTCCCTGGACAAAGGAACAGAATGACTGGATGTTTCACTGCTTTAACAAAGAACTGTAGAGACCAGATTTTGCCCACCACGAAAGTCATTACTAGTCATTGAAACCACTTTTTCTGATCTCATGTCTGAGACAGAGAAGCCTCCACCACAGCACTGCAGACTTCTATCCCTGTGTTCCTCCAGGCAAAGACACCCATTTCACCTGCTCTTCTTTCATGATGTCACCAAAAGCACAATGCAAAGTTACTGCTAGCCCTGGGGGATTATTCACATCCATGATTTCATCCAGATACATGCAGCTCCAGGCTGCCTTCTGTAAGCAGTGGTGAGCTGCTGGCTAACATCACCTGCCACGTGTAGGGCTCGATCTTTAATGGTGTTTCTGCTAAGTGGCATCTCAGAGATGTGTCGCATCATTTTACCGTTCTTTGGGAAATCATGAAAAGGGCGCTCCCAGACAACATGGCCCTGTTCCCATCAGAGTGGGCCTTATGTGTGCGATGAGATTTGAAAGCTTGCAGGTGATTTGTTTTAGAAAGACAGTTGCAAAACCTAAGATATGGAAAACAATATTTGCTCAATTTCCCTTCAATAAACTCTTTCCTTTCAGTTTCCCAAAGTCCAGCAATACTTTTGAGGTTGATGCCAGTGTTGCTGGATGCTTGACCTGTGACACAAAATACTTTCACTGTACAGGATATGTACGGCTTTCTCGTTGTGCCTGTCAATTCCAGTGACTCTGCCCAGCCCTCTAAGAACGACCGTCCACCGACTGTTTTTCATTTTGCTTTTTTCACGGTAGTAATTTTTTGATGTTTAAGATTTGGCGTTTAGGGCCAGAATTTTGTTCAGTGGCTCAAGCACTTACCTGGTAAGTTTGAGGTCATGAGTTTGATCCCTGGCACAAAAAAAAAAAAAAAAAAAAAAAAAAAAAAAAAAAAGACTTGCAGTTTACAAAAACACAAAAATTTTTTAAAAAAGAAGCACCCAATACAAGTTTCTCCCTATACCAAAAATAGGTAACACTAAAGAATTGGATATTCCCTGAATCGACAATATACAACGTGAATCTCAGCTG
Source organism: Cavia porcellus (assembly GCF_034190915.1). Lineage (NCBI taxonomy): Eukaryota > Metazoa > Chordata > Mammalia > Rodentia > Caviidae > Cavia > Cavia porcellus. The sequence goes on along the minus strand of NW_026947504.1, from coordinate 34,676,827 downwards.
GGGTCCCTGTTGAATTTGCTGACCAGTGGAGCAAAGAGAGGCAGTGTTTCACGGTCCACCTGCTTTTTGGCTGCTCTAAAAAGGTACCTGAGAGCATTTACTACCTTGTGTGTGTGATGTGGATCTGCTAAAATTCACAGCTGGCCAAGATCTATCTATCTATCTATCTATCTATCTATCTATCTATCATCTATCTATCTATCTATCTATCTATCTATAGTTTTGCTCTCATTTTCATAAATAACTAAATATGATGCTACAGATTCAAATATGCCAGGGCACAGCACAACATTAAAAGACTCTCAGTCTCTTAAGTAGAGTATCTCCTGGCTAAATCTTAGATAATAAATTTCAATTTTTCATAAGAAAATTCAAAGTGAAAATCTCTCTTAATAAAAATGGATGTATCAAAACTGACAGTCAGGGGAAGCAAATCAGACGTATTGTTGGCAGGGCACTGTCCAGCCTTGCAAAAGCTGAAGGACGGGTGGCTAGTGAGTCACAGCTCACGACATCACTGCCTGGTGCCAATACTCCTTTCTGAACATGCACTCGGCCCCTGGTTGTGCTGTTCCCTGATGCTCAGCTGCTGGGCAACTTGGCTGTGTGTGTCCACTGCAGTGTGGGAGCCATAGGTCGCCCACCACTGACCTAGCTGTGGTTTCTACAGTGTCTAGAAGCAGGGAAAGAACTTACTGGAAATTAAAAAGAAACTTAAAAAATGTTAGTCTCATCTTAATCCTCCCAGACTAAAGGACTAGTATCTAGAACATATAAAGAACTGAAAAATCAGACTCCCCAAATTTAAAGACCCAATCCAAAAATGGGCATCTGAGAAGAGTATACACTTCTCAGAGGGAGAAATAGAAACAGCAAATAAATACATAAAAAAGTTCAGCATCACTAATCATCGGAGAGGTGCACATTAAAACAACACTGAGATTCCATCTCATCCCAGAAAGAATGTCAAGAAATCATCCAATAGCAAATGCTGATGGGACTGATGGGGAAAAAAGCAACCTTCTCCACTGTTGGTGGGAGTGCAGACTGGTACAACCACTGTGGAAATCAGTGTGGAGATTCCTTTAAAAGTTACGATTGATGGGGCTGGAGATTTAACTCAGCAGCATAAGCGCCTGCCTTGTAAAGCAGGCAGTCGTGAGTTCGATCCCCAGTACCAATAAAAAGGGGGAAAAAAAGTTAGGATTGATGATACCATTTGACCCAGATATTCTCCTACTGGATATCTTCCTAGAAGAATTAAAATCATCATACCACCGCATAATGTGAGCCCATGTTTATAACAGCACATGTAATAGTCAAATTACTACTCATGTAATAGCCAAATCTTGAAAGCAATCAAAGTGCCTGTCAACTGAGGAATGGATAAAAAGGATGTGGTTTATTTTCATACAGTGGAGTACTACTCAGCCATAAAGAAAGATAAACTTGAGACATTTCTAGGTAAATTAGGATACCCTGAGATCACTCTTAAGTGAAATAAATCAGACACATGTGTAAATATCAGATAATTTCTCAGGTGTGAGATGCAAAAGATGTAAATAAGGACCAAAGTATATGAAAGATATCATGAAACAGGAAGAAATTGTTCAAAAGAAAGGGAACTAGGCAAGAGGGAGGAGGAAAGGAAAAGAAAAAATAGATTCCATACTCTTAGGTGAAATAAATTGCACACACATGTTTAAATATCATATTATTTCTCTGGTGATGGAAAATGAAGTTTAAATAAGGACCAAAATGTATAACAGATATTAGGAAATAAGAAGAAAATGTTCAAATGGGAAGAGGAATAAGGGATGGAGAGAGAAAGGAAGGGAAAATTAAAAAGAGAACAGAAGAAAATGGAAACAAAGTTTTTATAAATAAGGAAGGGAAAAGGGGTTGAAGGGAGAAGAGGGAATTGGGGAAAAAAAGAATGAAAAATATTAAATACAGGTACAAACTTCCGTTAGTGAATGTGATAATTATGCATGTCTAAAATGCACCAATGAAATTAATCAAAATATAATCCTAGTAGGCACAGTGCTTCCCAAAGCTAAGTCTGAGTTTTCTAATACACTGAAGAAGTGAGAAATGCTATGGTAAAAGAAGGTTTAGGGTGGGTATACAGTTATATGCCACAAAAGTACATTTGGGTCAAGGGCCCAGAGAATTATACTGTCTGTGCCAACCCTTGCTGTCTTGGGTTATGTAATAAGCACACTCTGATGTCCCCAAAATTATGAAATGGAGCGATTCCAACTCACAGACTATTACTGTGCTTAAGTGATGCCCAGCTATTTATTTGGCACTCCCCAGCCAGTCTCATCTGCTCTTTCTGTACCACACAGGCCATAAAGCTGACAACCTTATTTCCCACGCTCCCTTCCAACTGAACAGTGCAGGTTCTATCCCACAGGACTTGGAAGACAGAAGAGGGACAGAAGTTCCTGTCGACTGCTTCTGGCTGCTTCCTGCAGAAGGCTGAGGCCTCTAACATGCTGGTATCAAGGGAACTGGCAGGAATTGCAGTTGTACCTTCTTGAACCCAAGATCCCAGTTATGATGTTCATTCTAGAACTGAGTGAACCAAGGGATTCCTGGGTGGGCTGGAGGAGCAGGCTCTAGGGTGGGCTTCTGAGACCAAGTCCCAGACACTCACCCCCTCATTTCTTCTGGGAAGCTGCTCCCTCTGCCATGGTCAGAGCAGGAGCAGCAATCAGGGTTGCTGAGTTTGCAGCTTCAGCCCAAGGATGGAAAAGCTGCTACCAAAATCCATGGAGATAGTGGTCAGACCCACATCCCTGCTGAAGAGCTCGTACCACAGTTCTAGCATGCTGCCATACTGTGGAAACACTGCATGGAAAATCTTCATACGATTCTCTGTGTGTGCATTTATGTGAATGTATTGCAGATATTGAACTACTAGTCAAAGGTATATACACTTTAGTAGAGATTGCTAAGGTGCTCTCCAGAAATATTTTAAGTCATGTTGCTTTCAATATTTTGTCTCACCTTTACTAACACTGCACAGCCCAGGCAGTAAGTTTTTAAATAGCTACCAATGATAAAGTAAAAACTAGCATGGGCTGACTACTGTAGATCAAAACAAAACAAAAACACTGGCCCTAAATCAAGGCCAGCAGCTGTCTGACCCTGTTTTTTTCTAGCAGGAACCTAAAGAGATGTCTTTCTATAGTCTGATGGCCATTTCAGAACTTGGGCAGTGAAATAGTCAATTCATTAGAAAGAAACAGCTTCAAGCAATCTCTCACCCACCCTGGTGAGAGGCTGTGAGTGTGGCAGGCTGTGGTGGCCCAGGATGGGAGCCACTGGCATTTATTGGGACCCGCGCCATGCCAGGACCTGAAGTGATGGGAAAGCAAACAATCTTGCCCCTGCTTGTTTTGTTTTGTTGAACTTCAATATACATGAAAGTATGGACAGCTATTTTAAAGAGAATGAGAGACTCTACGACAGCCATTGGTAACTTCCCTATTGTCTGGTTTTGAAGACCTAAAACGCTTTCCTCATTCTGTTCGCATCAGTTTTGTACTATGTTGTTTTGCATGAAATCTCTGTATATGACGACATGCACAACTGTTTGGAAGAAAACAAGAGACAATATGATAGATAGTGAAGATCTCAGGTCATCTAGCTTTGAAATCTATATCTCTTACATTGCTTTCTTATGTCCTATTTTGTTCTGTCTTGTTGTGTTTAATTTTACCCCCTTTAAAATAAAAATTAAAAACAAAAACAAGAAACAGAAGCTCAACCAATCATGACACACAGACCTTTTGTTGGAAAGATGGATAAGAGGGTTCCATTGCATATGAGCTCTTGGTAGCAACCTTTTTAATGTTTGGAAATATGAAAAGTGAAGAATGACAGTGCATTTTTTAAGCTTATGTTTCTCAGAGTACTTATGTTAGGAAACTTCTCTACATTGTTTTGTTTTTAATTTAGGGAATGCTGGAGATGGAACACAGGGCCTCATGCATGCCAGGCAAGTGCTACCACTGAGCTCTACACCCACCTGCTATGTCATTTGTAAATCTCTCTTCTAAATCTTGATGCAACAGGATATACATACTACTCCTGACTTAAGGTCATTGGAAGTGTATTAAGAAATTATTATGAGTCAAACTTCTTCTATGTTCTGAAGATAAAATATTACACAGTTTCCACTTGGGAAATTCAGGGCAATGCAGGAAGAGAAGTGCATGTGAACATACACATGCATACACACACACATACACACACACACACAGAGTCTCAGATAATTTCAAATCTAGAAGCATCAGAATGAAAGGATTCCTTTGCATTTATTTAAAACGTGTTATATGAGCTATTTAGTGGTTTATTTGGGTCCAGGATGAGATGAAATCATTTAATGCACTAATACATGTTAATACATATGTAGGAGAAAATAGAGTAAATGTAGAGTTATCAAGGAAAAAAACCCAATTTGTAAATGGTATAATTTAGCTAGACGTGGTGTAACATGCAATGGCAAACAGAAACATTGAAACAACATCTGAATAATTATAAAGGAAATGGAAGATATTAGATGAAAACATCTTGAGTGAAAAATATCTTTTTGCTGATTTTCAATTTTTAAAAGCCTTTGGAGAGTAATTATACAGTTAGTACTTCACAATTTAAGAAAGGTGTCATGGTTAGTTTTCTCTCATTGCAGACAAAATACTCAATGCCCAAAATCAGGGAAGGAAAAGGTTTGTTTCACTCATAGTTTGTGGGGACTTCAGCTCACACTTGGCTGGCTCCAAGGCAGGGTGGCATACGACAGCAGGCAACCATTGCTGGCCACAGAAGACAGCAAAAAGTAACAAAAGCAAAGCAGAAGGACAGCACTGAGAGGGCTCTTTCTGTCCCTTATATTGTATGTAGTCACCTATCCTAGGGTGGGTGGAGTACTCACACCCATCATCACAGCATTGGATGATGAATTAATCACAAATTCTAGGAGCCTGCCCCTATGGTTGCATGAGGCTTTGGGGGAACATCTAGACACAAACTATAACAGGAGGAAAAGTTTGTTTTGGGTCATAGTTTCAGAGGTTTTGCAATGGCTATCAGAAAGACCAAAACAACACTCAGGATTTTGAGGCAGATTTATTTATGTTAATGGGCACTGATTAGGATCATTATATCATATATATCAGACGCTGATCTCTGTTGGTGTAGGGCTTATTATGGGATAAGCAAGCAGGAAGTACAGAGGCAGAATGGCTTGTCAACTGGGGATTGGTTCTTACAGTATGCATCACAGTGACCAACCAACTGGAAATAGGACAGGATCTGTTACCCGGGCATCTAGCAAACTGAAGTATACTGGCTGGGATGGGAGGGGGGATTGTTTGCTACAGTTTCAGTCCACAGCTGGTTGCAGAGACATCAAGGTAGAAGGGCATGGCAGGGGGAAGTTGTTACTTCATGGATACAGGAACAAGACAGAGAGAGACAGAGACAGAGACAGAGACGGAGATGGAGAGATAGAGATAGATGGAGACAGAAAAGGAAGGGTGTTGCTGTGAGGCTGGGTAGAAGTGGGTGGTCTGGCCCAGGTATTACTAGGGTTGCAGAAAACTAACAAAGTCTGTGGTGTTGCATTGAACGTGAAGGAGAGGTCCCCAGGTTTCTGGCTTTTCCTTGGAGAGTGGGTAGTTACATCAGCTGGAAAAGCTAACGATGGAACTGGGCTTAGTGGGCGATAATAAGAGTGGTTTTGGAGATACTGAGTTTAAGATGAGTCTGGACATTTAAGGGATGTTATGTAGAGAGGAACAGGTCTGCTGTGGCCACTGAAGGACCACGGGGTTTCTTTCTTTAGGTCTACTTAACATCACATATTTGGAGCTCTGAAGAGCACTGTGGGCAAGAGTTATGAATTGGAATGCTGTCTGCAATAAGATAATAACTGAATACATGAATAGCCTGAGATCAGGCGTGGAGATGCTATGACAAATAGTTAGAGCCTGCAGGCTCAAGAACTCCAAAAGTTCATGGCTCAGCAAAACTCAGGGGCAGATCATGAAATTTTAAAAAGTCTTGAAAATACTCTGAGTACCACTAATCAAGCTCAGAAATTAACACAATATTTTTATTATTTTCCTTAAGCTTTAATAATATTTCCCTATAATTTTAGCTGCATAATCTTTAGTTATTTATTTTTTGTGGTACTGAAAATGAAACTCAGGACCTTTACAATGAGTTACATCCCCATCCATTTTTAAATTTTTATATTAAAACAGAATCTTGCTAAGTTTCGCAGGCTGGGCTTGAACTTGGAATCCTCTTGCCTCAGCTTCCCAGAGATCTGGAGATATAGGTGCTTGCTCATGCTTAACTGCATTTTTATTTTATCAAACTTATTGAAGAACAGCTAATGTCAAATAAAATGCATCCACTAAAAGCAAGCAATTGGAAGGGAATCAGGAAACATCTGCATACTCCAGCATGGTCACAAGGCAAATGGAAAGCTTCCCTCACCCCTCCAAGTTTCCCGGGCTCCATTGCTGTTTATCTCTCTTCCTGTTTGTGGTTTCTGATTTGAAGCGTTATATAAAGGAAATAGTACATTGTGTACTCTTTTTATATTTCTCTCACTCTGCATAATAATTGTGAGATTTATCTACAATGCCATGTGTGTCCCTAAGTTCTCTTTCATTGTTCTTTAGTATTCCCTTGTGTGGATATACCACAGTTTATGTTCTCACCTGTGGACAGACATTTGGATATTTCCCAGTTTTTTGTTTTTTTTTGTTTTGTTTTTTTTTTTGCTAGTCTACGGACTTTTTTTTGTCATGAATGAGTATTGAATTTTCTCATGTGCTTTGTTTTGCAGCTATTGAAATGAATGTGGTACTTTTCTGTTTTATTAGCATGGTAGATTATAGTGATCATTTTTCCAAATCTGAATTACTAGAAGAAACCATACATCATCATGGTACATTTTATGTAATTATTATTGTTATTTTATCCCTGCTATGGATACATAGATAGCTGGATTCAGCTTTTCTATGTATTATTGGTCACTTCCCATTCTCTTGCACAGTCCCTGGAAAGCACTAATCTACTTTCTATCTCTAAGAATTTCTTGTTCTGGACATTGTAATCAGTGGAACTTAAATGTGTGTCTGACGCATTTTTACTTAGCATAAGGCTTTCAGTGTCTACCCATGTTGTAGCATGCATTCAAGTTTAATTCCTTTTCATAGTCAAATAATGTTCCTTGTATCAGATTGTGTCTGTGAGTTCAGCAGCTAATGACATATTGTTTCCACTTTTTGCTGTTATGGAAAATGCTATGAACATTTGTTACAAATTTTATGAAAGTATCTGGTTATGAAAGTATCTGGAATATGAATCTGGAAGGAGAACTGCTGGGTCATGTGGCAATTCCATGCTTAATTTTTTGAAGAGTTTTTCAACTGTTTCCTATAGAAACTGCTGTTTTGTGTTCCCAGCAGCTGTGTATGAGAGCTCCACTTTCTCCACGTCCTTGGTGACTCTTGTTATCTGACTCTCTGCTTGCAGCTTTCTAAGTGGGTATGAAGTGATATCTCATTGTGGTTTGAGTTTACATTTCCCTAAAGACTTTTTTTTTTGTACCAGGGATCGAACTCACAACCTCACGCCTGCCTGGAGCTTAGGCAGGGAGCTTATGCCACTGAGCTAAATCCCCAGCCCTTGTATTTAGCTTTAAAAATCTTGGTCTATTTTTACACTGAATTGTCTTTCTATTGCATTGTCAGAGCCTTTATATAGTCTGCACGGAAGTCTCTTATCAGATACATGACTTGCAAACATTTCCTCTTATTGTATGATGGGTCCTTTTGCTTTCTTGATGCTGTTCTTTGAAGCACAAAAGTTTAAAATCTTGATTTTGCGCTCAGTTCGGCAGCACATATACTAAAATTTTGCTGAATTCTAGTTTGCTTAGTTTTGCTTTTGTTACCTGTGCCGTCCATTAAGAAACCACTGCACGTTACAGTGCTAAGAAACTGCTGCTGAGTCACTTGAGAATGTCCTCCTGTGATACCTTAGTGCATGGACACGTTTGTTTGCCAGCAACTTGGATCACACACAGAAGAGTTTGGCAACATTTTGGTTTTGGGGCTGGGGATTAGCTCAGCGGCATAAGCACCTGCCTTGCAAGCAGGCGGTCGTGAGTTCGATCCCCGGTACCGAAAAAAAGAAAAGAAAAGAACATTTTGGTTTTGTATGCAAACTCTGTGTCAGGTGATAAACACAACTCTGGCCATCTTTTCCAAAATTGTAAAACAAATTAAGTTCATGAACTTAATTTCAGTGAGGTACCACTGTATTTTGTTTTGGCTTTTGGTCTCTACCCCATTTTAAATTCAAGTATATGGTGTGGAGGTTGGGATTTTTACCAGTTTTACCCTTTTGTACATGCATATCCAATAGGCTCAGTATCACTGGTTGAAACAATTACTTCATGGAATTTTCTTGGCACTCTTGTTAAATGTAACAAGTAGCCTGAGTAGTCTTTGTTAATTCAATTGTGTATTCTGAACTTACTCTTATCTTTAATATTCCCTTTAATTTAGTTATTTTGGGCTTATTTTGTCCTTATTTTTCTTTTTGTGATGGAATCTTGGGGTGCTGTTTTTAAAATCTTTTTTCCTCTAATATGAACATGTAAAGCTATTGTAACTTTCTCCCTAACCAGTACTTGCTTAATATCCCACAAATTTCAGGTTTATTCATTATCACTTATTTTGATAGATTTTATAATTATCTGTCCATTGGTTATTCAGAAACCAATTGTTTAATTTCCAAATATGTGGAGTCTTCCTATCTTATTGCTATTCATTTCTAATTTTGTTTTGATCAGAGAATACACTCTGTATGGTTTAGATCCTCTCAAGCCTTTTTTTACCTTTAAAAAATTTCTCAAGGACATTAAACTTTTTTTTTCATGTCTAACCTATCATTTTTATTCAGTGATTTTAGTCCAGGCATTAGACTTTTCATCTCTAGAACTGCAATTTGAGTTTTTAAAGATATATCTTTCATGTCTTGCCTTAACTCAGGCATATTCTTTTCTACCTTTTTGTATAAATGAGTGTAACTGCTTTAAAGTTCATTAGCTGATTTAGCATCTTCACCTACTAATTCAGTCACCTGTGTAAATCCTGAGTGTTTCTCCCTCTTGACTTTTATCCTTATTATTGGTGGAATTTCTCCTCTTCTTTGCACTCCCACTGATTTTGTAGTGAATGATAGTGTGAATATTGCTTTGTTGGTTGTCAGATGCTTTGTTTTCCATTTTAAAATTCTTGAGATTTTTCTCCTGGGGTTTAAATATGGAAACTTGAATATTGGAAACATTGAGATCCTTTAGAATTTTGCATTAATGCAGTGCTGAACGGGGCCAGAACAGCTGGGGTTTGTGTCTCCCCAGCACAGAGGCCACATACTTCTGAATATTGTACTGGATGCCCTGAGTTCTGAGCATTTCCACAGGCTGGTGAGAGACAAACCATTCCTGGCTCCGTGTGGATCACAGGGGTGGCTTCCCCAGCCCAGCGACCCAGCACACAGCACTCAGTTGAAGCCCTTTGCTGTTCCCCGGAGCCCTCCCTTCTCTGCACACACTGCAACCTTTCAACGCCAGATTCCTAAAATTGCTTCCTCAGCCAGGAGGCCCCCGAGTTCACTCCAGCCTGATCCCCGAAACTGTCCTGCAAACTCCAGTGGTAAGCCAGGACAGACAGGGCTCACCGAAATTCCCCTCACGGCCACTTCCTGCAGTCCCAGGTCTGAAAGCTATCATTTAACACACACTGTGCACCTTTTTAGTTTTCTAAAGTGAAACGGTAAATATGACTCATTTTACTCCATCAAAACTGGAAACTGAATTTTTTCACCTATTTTATTTTTTGTAACACTGAGGACCAAACTCAGACGCTTTGCACTTAGTTATATCCCCAGCCCTTTTGTAATTTTTATTTTAAGGCAGGATTTTACTAAATCCCTCCAGCTGGGCTTGAGATTATACACCTCCAGCCTCAGCCTCCCAGAGTGCTAGAATCATAGGCATGTTCCACCATGCCCAGCTCACCTTCTTTTTCTAAAACATTTGTTTTTTGTAATGAAGCTTATTGGTGCATTTTAGGTAAACATAACGATCACATGCATCCTAGGGAATTTGTACCTGTACACGACATAATGTGATTTTTCCTCTCGTTCCCTACCCTCCCTTCCCCCGCTCTTCCCCTCTTTATCTAAAAAGCTTTATTTCCATTTTTTCCTTCTTTTCTCAATTTTTTCTTTTTCTACTCTTCCCTTCCTAGTTCCTCTTCTCATTTCAACATTTTCTTCGTACTTTGCAATATTTATTGTACATTTTGGTCCTTATTTATACTTTTGGTCTCTCACACCAGAGAAACATTGTGGTATTTACACACATAGCCCATTTGTTTCAATTAAGAGTATGGTCTCAAGTTGCATGCACTTACCTAGAAATGTCTCAAGTTTATCCTTCTTTGTGGCGCAGTTATACTCTGTAATATAAAAAAACCCTGCATCTTCTTTATCCATTCCTCAGTTGATGGACATTTGTGTTGTTTCCAAGATTTACCTGTTACAAACTGGGCTGCTGTAAACATTGGTGTGCATATATCACTGTGGTACGATGTTTTTACTTCGTTCAGGAAGATACCAAGAAGGGAAATAGCTGGATCAAATGGAACCTCTAGTCCTAGTTTTTGGAGGAATCTCCACACTGATTTCCAGTCTACATTCCCACCAAAGGTGAAGAAGGATTTCTTTTACCCTACACCCTGCCAGCATTTGTTATTGGTTGGCTTCTTGTTAATAGCCATTCTTTCTGGGGTGAGATGAAATCTCAGCATTGTTTCAATTTGCATTTCTCAAATTATCAGTGATGTCAAACATTTTTCATGTATTTATTTGCTGTTTTTACTTCATCTGAGAAGCATGTGTTTATCTCAGACATCCATTTTTTGATTGATTCTTTACATTTGGGAGGTCTGATTTTTTTTTTTTTTTAGTTCTTTATATATTCTCAATAGTAGCTCATTAAGGAGCACATCGCAAAAATTTTTCCCCACCTCCAGCGATGTCTTTTCACTCTGTTGGTGGTTTCTTTTGCTGTGCAAAAGCTTTTTAAAAAGACAAAGTCCCAGTTGATTCTTTGTGATAGTTCCTGTAATGTGCTGGCTTGCGAGTAAATTGGAGTTTTATTCATAAAGTCCGCCTACACCTATGTCTTCAAGAGTTTTACCTATTCTATCTTCCAGTAGATTTAGTGTTTTTATTTTAATATATTGACTTTTGATCTATTTGGATTCTAGTTTAATTTATGGTGAAAGATACAGGTCTAGTTTTAATCTCCAGCATACGGAAAGCCAGTTTTTCCAGCACTGTTTCTTAAAGAGGCTGTCTTTCTTCCCATGAAGGTGTTTGCTTTCTGTGTCGAAGATAAGGTGCCTGAGTGTGTCTGGAGTTGTTTCTGCATCTTCTTATCTGTTCCATTGATCCTTGGGTCTGCTTTTTTGTTTGTTTGTTTTTTGCCAGTAACCTGCTGTGTTTATCACAGGGGCTTGGTGGTCACCTTCCTTTTTAAATGATATTTCTCCTGGATATAAACTTCTGGATTCACAGTTTTCAAGTGCTTTCCCTCCCAGCACTTGAAATACGCTTTTCCACACTGTTCTGCTAACCATAACTTCCGAGGAGAGGTTGCAGACATTCAAATGATCATTCCCTGTGTGTGTATAGATTTCTTGTGTTTCTTTGGCTGCTCTAAAGACTTTCTTTGCTGAAGAACATGACTCTGGCTATTCAGTGAGAATGATGTATTAGTCAGGATTCCATCTGTAACAAATACCTGAGAAAAATCAACTTATAAAGAGGAAAGATTTATGTGGCTCTCAGTTCTGAAGGCTGTAGTACATGGACCCGTGACTCCATTGCTTTTGGGCTTGTATGAGGCAGCGCATCATGGTGGGATCCTGTGGTCAGCAAAGCTGTTCACCCTATGATGGAAGGATAGAAAAAGGGAGGAAAAGGGGCTGGATTCCAGTATCCCCTTGAAGGACACAGCCCCAGAGACGTAACTTCCACCCAGTAGGCCACCTCCTAAAGGTTCCTTCACCTCCCAACAGAGTCTCAGACTGGTGACAAGCCTTTAACACATGCGCTTCTGGAGAACACTTATCCAACCCATGGTAACTGGTCCAGAACAGAACAATGGAGAAGCAAGAAGAAAAGATGGCGAAGCAACTGCAGAACACACAAGAGGACGGCGCTGGAAGCAACAGAGGCAGAGATGAAGGACAGAGTTGAATGGATTTTGGTAAACAACTTCTCGAGGGAGTCACAAAACAGAGGCTAACAACAGCTTCCCAGTTTCAGGCACAAGCAGCAGAACGCACTTACTCTTAGTGAGGCAGAAAAGACAAGAGATCACCAGGTGTGGGGGAGAGAAGGGCTGCCGTCTTGAGCCTGTCCAGTACCTGACATGGAAATACACAAGCACGTATACTATGGCTTAGAAGTGGTTTGTACCCATGAAGGTTTCTGTTTGGAAGCATGGTCCCCAGCGAGGCAATGCTAAGGGGTGTTGGAGGACTGGGGTTGTGGCTCATGGCAGAGTGCTCCCCTAGCCTACACAAGCACCTGGGTCCAGCCCCCGGCGCTGCACATGTGCACAAGAAGATCTGCTGGGACCTTTGAGAGGTGGAACTTCACTGTGATTCTGGGCACTTTGACACCACCCTGGGAAGGATCGAAGCACTTCTAGCGGGACCCTGGCTCTTGCAGGAAGATTGTGATAGAAGAGCCAGGATGCTCCCTCATCCCTGGCTTCCAGTCATAGCATGACAATGGACTAATATGGCACATAAACAGCTGAGAGGCGACAGTTGCCAGCATAAAGGTGGCATGTGTATGCAAATGTGGAAAGGCTGTTACTACCCCTTCTCACCCTCTGAGTTTAGGGCCAGGAGAAAGATAAACCCAGGAGTCAGCAAGTGGAGGTTAAGCATCACTACTGGCGCTGATGAAACTGACCGGAGACTGTAGCTCTCAACCTGATCCAGGGGGGTCAGCCCTTGCCTCTGTGTTAGATGGCCCTGAGCATCCAGTCACTGGCCTGGATGGACAGTAGGCAGCCCTAACCATAGCAGAGGGCAGAGGACAGACGGCACAGGGAAGTTAGGAAACTTCCAAAGCAGAGAGTAGGCGCATGGAGCATGCCTGCTTTTTCGTCTTAAGACTCACAGTCAATGAATGGAGAGGCCTGAGAGCAGGGTGGTTTCTAGACAAGCTCTCTGTTCACACAGAACACTGTCCTTGCCTGGATGGCAGAGCACTGCTGCCCACAGAGGATACCGGAGGAGGGATGAGGAGGAGTCACACTGAGCCACCAACACTCAGAGGCAGACTGGGAAGACAGGTCCCACAAAAGGATACGAAGAAGGAACCACCAGCACATCATGGGAGCAGCGGGAAGACGGGTTCTGCAGCTCGGTTCTCCTCTCCTCCGGAGGGTCCCCACCTGACCCCTGGGGAGGAGCTGTGCGGGTCACCTGCCGGGTACCTGCCCGACTTCCTCAATTACACCAGTCAGGAAGATTAATAGGTTTATGGGCCCTGAAAATCATGGCACTCAGACTCTATTTTCTTAACACTGAATGGAAAGGAAAACAGTTTTCAAAAATAAACATGGGCAAACGTGGAAGTCTAGAATCTTTCCGGTGGCTTAACTTTCACAGAAGAAAAAATAATCATAGATTACTGTGGAATAACTGAGGCCTTTAAAGTCCTCCTATCAATTCTTTTAAAGGACGGGAGGATGCAGCAAATGTCTTACCTTTATCCAAACAGAAAAACACAAAATGAACAGAAAAGCAGTGGAAGGAAGCTGCAGGGTTTTGCTCTCGGAACCCTGTGGGGTGAGGTGGCATCCTCCCCAACCTGCAGAATCAGAATCAGGCCAGAAGTGCTCCCTGCAACCAGGCTTGGAACGGGAAGGAGGATTATTCATGACTCAGCCAAAGGGAAGAGAGAAGATGACAATTATATGACAAACAGAACACGCACCACACTTTCTCCAAGTAATGAACTTGGATTTCAAACTTCTTCGGGGCAAGGATTGTCTTTTCCACTTCTTTTCATCTTATATAGTCTCTGGCATAAGCTAAGACAAACATCTTCCTACTGGCTGAGGGCTTTAATTATCTGTGTGTAGGGGAAGGATAGAGAGGAATTTGGATTTTACTTAGTATATAGAGGAAAAAGTTTGCTAAGGTTCTGCATCTGGAAATATCCTTGTCTCAGATGCAAGCAAAATCTCCTACTCCAGACCAGCTCTGGGTTAGAGGGCCGAAACCTTGTAGAACCAGGCAAGACAAGCTGCAAACATAAAACAGCTAAGAGGAAACAAAGTAAAAGATTAGAGTTTCCGTAGTATAAAATTTTCTCTTCTCATAAATTTGTGAACTTTGAGTCCAGCCATTCACACATTCAAACTGTTATTTATTTAGTACTTACTGTATGCCGAGCATTGTGGTGGATGTCTCCTAGTTACGAATGTGGATATGACACATTTTCTCCCTTGATGGTGACCTTGATCAAATGAGAACACCCTGGAGAGGTCCTTGATCCATTATGCTTTTGAATTTAGATGTAAGCAAATTAAATGCTATAGCATTCCAGCAAAGATTTCTATAGATCTGTATAAACCTACACTAAAATGTACAGGGAAAGTTAAAGACCCTAAAATAGCTAAAATGATCTTGCAAAGCAAGAAAAAGTGGCAGGCATCAGTCTGCTTTTTTAAAGGCTTCCTACAGAACTATAATCAAGATAGTATGAATTTGATGCATGGATAGACAGTTCGGTCCACCCAAGAGAATAAAGAACCAAGAAATAATCCTATGCAATGTAGCTGATTTTCAACAAAAACATGAAAGCAATTCACTGAAAGGATTGGTTTTTCTAAACAAAGATACTGAAGAAATCAGACATCCACAGACAAAAATAGAAATAGCTTGATTTTTGTTTCATCTAACACAAAAATTAACTCTACATGGAGCACAGTCTGTGTTCAAGGTAGATCTATAAAACTTTCTAAGAAAAAGTCAATGCCAGGGCTGGTAATGTATCGGGGTGGTACAGCACTTGCCTAGCAAATGTGAGTCTCTGGGTTTAATTCCTAGCATAGCCCTCAAAAGATTTTTTAAAAAATTTTTTAATTTAAAAGTGTAAAACAAAAACTCAAAACATAGTATCTGCAAAACACAACAAAGTGAAGCCCAAACAGCATGGTATGCCTGTATTATAATTCTGTATCTAACCCAACCAATAGAACACAAGTCTAATAGAAACCTATACTGAAAGGGCCGATTCCAAACGGATTCTTACAAGAACTCTGCAAAGGGCAGCTCAGACTTGGCTACCCATAGACTCTCCCTGCCCTTAGCTAAATTTCCTGTCTTTTCCTTTTGGCTTTGTCTGTTTTGTTGTGTATGTTTTATTTTTATGTGCCTTTTACTTTTTAAAGTTTTTGAAATTAGGCTAATTAATAAGCCTATCGGGGCTGGGGATTTAGCTCAGTGGTATAAGCGCCTGCTTTGCAAGCAGGCAGTTGTGAGCTCGGTCCCCAGTACCAATAAAAAAATACAAAAAAAAAAAAAAATAATAAGCCTAGCACAACCTTAACTACTCAAATAGGAGAGTCCCATGTCTCTCCTAAATCCAAAGTCAGAAACAATTAAATGGAGAAAGGAAGACACATCAAAAAGCTAACATAAGCTGAGGGTGAGGTCCTTTGGGCCAAACAATGACCAAGTTATGAATGCAAAGAAAAAGCTCCCGAAGGAAATTTAAAGTGCTGCTCTGTGAACCACAGCGGGGAGGATGTGGAAGAGCCTTACTGCCAACATGGAGGAAGCTCTAGTGGTCTTGGTAGAAGATGGAGCCAGCCGTGTTATTCCCTTAAGCCAAAGCCTCAGCCGGGGCGAGGCCCTTCCACCGTCAGTTCTGTGAAGGCTCAGAGAGGTGAGGAAGCTGCAGCAGCAGAGGGGGCTCCCCAGGTGTAAGGAGAGTAGCTGGACCCAGCACCCAGTGTAGGAGAAGCAGCACCGAGTGGCTGCGCCAAGCGGCTGGGACACAGCTCAGCAGTACAGCCCGGGCCTGGCAAGCGCAAGGCCCCGAGTTTGATTCCCAGGACCCACAAAAATAAACAAACAAATAAATAAAAGACAAAAAAAGAGGAAGGGCCAAGAGGATGCAGCCAGGTATCCAAAAGACCTAGCTAAGGTGACCACTCTGAACCAAAGATGTCCATCTCCTGCTGGAGGAAGATGTCACTGAGGTCTTTCGTAGCCAGAGGACAGAAGTCCTGACTTGGCTTATAAACTTGAAAGCGCAGGCCTGCCCTCCTGTTAAGAGCTAAGGCAGCTGGAGAGTCTATGTTAAAGGCGATGATCATTTACCGATCTCAAGTCCAGGGGCCCTTAGGAATGATGCTACACTTTGTGTGCCCCAGCTCTATAAATGGGCAACAAAGCCTGGACAGCAGTACATCTGTGCAGGGCTCACTGAATATCTGACTGCTCAGGAAAAAAGATTCCTTTCCTGCTGACGGACAGAACTCCTGGTCACCGGCGTCCTGGTGGAGATGCGCAGGAGATCAGTGGTGCTTCATGACCAAGTTGTCTGTCCTGCAGCCCATGGCTTGAGGAGTAACATTCACTTTCGAGTCTTATTGTTTAAGGAAAATATGCCAGGGATTTAACTCAGAGGCATAAGCACCTGCCTGGCAAACACAAAGTCATGTGTTCAATCCCTGGTACAAAAAATATTTACAAGGCCCTGGCTGCCATAGATCCTGACTCGTCTGATGGATGTGGGTGAAGTAAATTGAAAACCTCTGGAAAACATTCACTATGCTCAGTGCCATTGTCTTTTCCTGTTGACTTCATCTGTTTTTGCTGTGTATATTTTGTTCTTGTGTGTTTTCGTGATTCATGGGAGGAGATTAAATATCAACACTAACAGGAATTGGAAGTTGGTTTCAACCCTCATGGATAACTTGGAGTGGAGGGGTGTAAGCCTTCAGTCTTAATGTGATAGAAACAGGAGGGCTCAGATAAGAAGCAGAGCCTGAAGGAGTGCCTGAATACTGCAATCTCACAATCAAATCTTAATGGGCCAAGAGCTGCTTCTGATGGATAAGCGAAGGGCCATTTCTCCCCCCCCCTCCCCTTTTAAAGACAGGGTCTTACTATGTAGTGCAGACTGCCCTTGAACTCACGGCGATCCTCCTGCTTCAGCCTCTTGGGTGCTGGGATTGTAGGTGTGTGCCACTTTGCCTGACTAATGAAATATTTAGAGTATTGCATATGCTTCATCAATAACATAGTTCCAGGGTTTGAAAAGACTGACCCCAATTTTGAAAGAAGTTCAACCATGGATAAAACGCTGTTAAAGAGCATTGTATGCTACAGAAAAAATCTTTCATGAAAGGAAGAGCCAGTTGATGTAGCAAATTTCATTGTTATCATATTGTAAGAAATTGCCCCAGCCACCCCAGCCTTCCACAATGACCATCCCAAGCAATCAGCAGCCATCAGCACTGAAGCAAGACTCTCCACCAGCAGAAAGACCACAGCCACCTGGGCTGGGGTGTGGCTCCATGGAAGATGGCTTGCCTAGCACACGCACAACCCTGGATTCCATCCTCAGGACCAGAGAAAAAGAAAAGATGACATCTTCGTGAAGGCTCAGGTTATCATGAGCAGTTTTAGCAATAAAATGTTTTTAAGTTAAGGTGTATACCTTGTTTCCTGGCTGTAACGCCCTGACGCACTGCCTGGACCACAGTACCCTGTGAACATGATCTTTATGTGCACTGAGAAACCAAGACTCTCACCAGCTTAGTGGGACTTGCTTTGTTGTGGTGGCCTGGAAAGGAACGCGTAGCATCTCAGTGTCTGCAGAAGGCAAGCAGGGAGCAAATCCCAAAGCCCTTACGGTGGGCCAGTGCTGTTCTAAGTGTTCTGTAATTCACATTCTTCAGAATAACTGTGATTTCCTTACCTGTCCAGAAGTTGAGAACAGGAAAGCTGTAGGCAGGTCAGCGGTGAGGCTTCAGAAACCCACACCTTCAGCCCTGTGCCACACCAGTCATGGGCTCTCATGCCAGACAGCACTTGTCCTTCTGCACTGGGAGGGCAGTGGAAAACAACTCTTTTTTTTTTTTTTTAATTGAGCAACTATTACCAGTAAAACCTATGCTAACGGATAAAGAAACATAAAGGTAAAGAATAAAGAAGCTCAAAGTTCTGCCTTTGAGAGTTTTAGAAAACAGTTGTGGAAAAAAATACGAAGCCACACTCACAGTGCTGGGAGGAAAAACCTGCCTGCTTTTGTGCCCAACACTCTTGCCCACTGTGACCGTGAGGACCTGGCTCTGAGGCCAGACCACTAGAATTAAAGTCCTGACTCTGCTTCCGGCCAGGAAGAGACGCGCCCGTGTTGCATAAGTCTGACTACCCTGAGACAGCTCATCCAAGTGGAGTCATACAGTATTTGTCCTTCTGTGACTGGATTACGTTGCTCAGGATGGTGTTTCATCTGCGTGTTACACAGCATTTCACACATTTTGTTTATCCGCTTGTGCCTCTTTGGACACTTGGTTGCTGCTGCCCTTGGCTTTGTAAATAATTCTGCAAAGTGTACAAATTTCTGCAAGCCCATGCTTCTAATTATTGGTTTTTTTTCTAGATAGAACCCAGAGCCTAGTGCATGCTAAGCAGGTGAAGCACCACTGAGCTACACTTCTGTTCTGACAACTTTTTTTAGAATATACCCAAAATTGGGATTGCACATCATATGGCAATTCCAGGTTTAATTTTTAAAAAAAAAAATAATGTGATCGAACTCACGACCTCGTGCCTGCCAGACAAGCACTTACACCACTGAGCTAGACCTCCAGACCCACCGGGGACAATTTTTCAGGAACCGCCCTAACCTTTTCTGTAAAGGCCGTTCTATTTTACAATCCCACCGACAGAAGTCCACAGGACACTGGGTCTCAGCGTCTCCACAGCCTCTATAAGTAGCTTTTTCTCTTTTGCTTGACATAACTAGACCATGGGGAGCAGCTAAATAGCCACACGGTGTTTACATTTATCATTATTTTTCTCCTAGATGAACAAAATTAGAAAAAAAAAGAATTTTCCTCCGTGCTGACGTTTCATGCCTAAGAACTTCTTTCATCGTGCAACTCTGGCCACTCTCGGAGTCACAGGAAGCTGGGGAAGTGATTTTTGAAGAGCCAGTTGTTCTCAGGGGCTGTGGTAAAAGATATAATATTGTAATAGTTAACAATTATTTTGGACTTACTATGTGCTGAGCGCTGGTCAAATATTTTCCATGCATGATCTCACTGGGTCCTCCCAGTCCTGTGGGAAGTGGGTTCTGTGGTTGCTTCTACTTAGCAATCAGAGAGTTTGGGTGTATTTGCGTTGTGAAAAGAAGGAGTAAGTTTTCAATCCAGAGTTCAAACCATACCTGCACCCCTATGCTTCGTTCCTATAAAGAAGAATGCGGGGACCAGCAGCCAGACTTGAGCAAAAGAGGGATGGAGAGGACTTCTCAGCCAAGTGTCGTTTATCGCACTTTAACTTTAGTGAAACCTTCTGTGCTTGTCAACAAGGGTTTGAGTGAACCAGTAAAGGTGCATTCATAACAGGGAACAGTTATGATGCGGATGTAGATTGCTTGGCATGCAAAAGTGTTTAAAATATATCAATGAGGGAAAGTCACAACGCAGTCAGGAGGGCAGGATTCACGATGAGGAGAGGCATACATCGCTTGCAGGGATGTAAGCTTTGCTATATATAAACTTAAACACCCGGAAAACTTTAAACACAGCAAACACACTAAGGGTGACCATTTTGGGGAGCAAAGATTACAGGTCATTGGAATGACTGCCTTTCCTCTCCTTTTCCTTCAGGGATTACATAATAAAGAGCAGAAGAAAGTTTGACAATATGGCCTGCTGTCCTTTTGCTGAGAGGCCTTCTCCCCTAGCGCCAGGATGAAAAGCAGCCCCGTGGCCTTCAAGGGTGTTGCCCTGGACAATTCCTCTTCGGTCCTCCTGTGCCATCTATAGAACAATGAGAGGTTTACTTTCCAAAGTGTCTATAGCCATTACGTTGTTGTGGGGTTTTGATTATGTTTGCTTGTTGTGTGTGCCTGGGGATGACACCCCAGACCCCCAGCAGGCCAAGCTAGAGCTCTACCACTGAGCTGCCCCACCCCAGCTCTCCGGATTGTCCACTTAACCTCATCCCCGAGTCCTTCAACCGCTCCCAGCAATGATTTTAATGTTGACATACATCTCACACGGATCTCATTGTTAAGTGGACACTGCCCTTCTCCTGCCCGCCCCGAGACGTGCAGCTTCTCCGGGACCGCAGGTCACCGTGCATCCGGCCACGAACAGCTGGCTCGGGATTGCCCAGCCGGCCGCAGGCGTTTCCACGCGCGGATGTCGGGCAGCGACGTCCCGGGCCCCGTGGACGACAGGCTCCGGTGCGCCCGGGCCAGGCGCGCGGCCGCGGCTCTCTGGCGCCCTCTGCCGTGCAGCCTGCAGCGAAGCCTGCGCGCAGCCGAGCTGTCACTCTCTTGCCAGACGCTTCAGCCCGCGTGTCCTGATGGAGAGCACAGAGGCTCCAAAGTAGAGTAAAGGATTCCACCGGGGCAGTTTGGGTGAAGTCTCCAGGGCCGAGCTAAGGCTTCCAATGGATCCTGGAGCAGCGGTGGTGGACCTAGGCAGCGGGCTGTGTGTGTCACCGAGGGCTTTAAAAGCTTTGCCATCACGGGCCTCGGGTGTCTTGAGGGAGCTCCTGAGTTAATCTTTAACTGCCAGGTTGATCGCTGAAGGCTTTGTGAGGGTCCCTGTGACCCTCTGACCGCTGAGGGAACAGAGCTGAGGAAGGAGGTGGGGAGGGGGAGCCTGCTGGGGTTTGATGCCTGACAGCAAGCTTCTGTGGTAGGCCACAGTCGAAGCAAGAGACGCAGCCAGCTGCAGAGCATCTTCTGAGGGCTGGACAGAGGAACGCGTGATGCGGACCAAGGAGAAGACAGGCGGTGAGGATGGCGCTAGGTGTCTGGCCCGGCCGGGGAGGGCCCGGGCAGGATCGGTGTCCCGCGGTTGCTCTGACTTGTACCAAAGACGCGGGCTGGAAATGGACTGCCAGAGCCGCCCAAATCTGAAGAGAAGACGCATGTTAGGTGGGCTGCTGCAAAAGTGCTTGGACAGCAAACCGGTGTCTTCCTCGCACCTGAAGAGGGCGCTGATCAAGGGATTTTCTTTTGACTTTTAGGCTGTAAAGAAAAAAAATGCAAAACTGTTTCGATGGGACCAGCTCCCATTTTAACTGGATTTCTCAGTGCAGAGACGGGGAAAACATGCATATAACTAACAAAGGACCGAAAGTGGACAGGGGAGGAGGTTTGGCAGGAGAAGCACCCGTCGCCCGCCCCGCTAAGGTTTAGTGCCGTCGGTGGAAACTGTAACCAAGGGTCGCTCGCACCTTGACACCCACGCGGAGCTTTTATTCATATTTTCTTCAGGGCCCCGGAGTCAGACCAAACACCAGCCATGTATGAGCCGTGACATCTGGCCCTAATTTTCCAGCACTCGCTGATCTGAGGAGAGCGGGGTGAGAAGACCCTAACATAGTAATATATGCGATGCTCACGGTAACACAGCGACGCCTGCACCGCAGCGTCCACTCCGTGCACTCTCGACAGCCCCGAGAGCCTTCTGGGGTCCCCACGTTAGGTTGGTGGGCGGTGAGAAGGGAGAAGACCAGAGTGCAGTCTGCTCGCTCCCAGAGGAGCTCGGATTCCCAGGGGTGCAGAGCTCCCCAGACGCCCGTGCTCCGGTCTCCCGAGGCGGGGCGCTCCGGGGTCTGGTTCCGGCTCGGGAAAGGTTTTCCAGCTCCTGCGGCTGGGAACAGGCAGGGGGCGCTGCTACCTCACGGTTCCCAAGCCAGAGGCCTGTAGACAGCCCGCTGCAGGGTCCGGCTGGGCGCTGCAGAGAGCTACTGCTGGGGCCCGAGCCGGTCTTTCTCCAGCTCTTGAGGGCTGTGGTCACGCCCTCGCTCACCCTGTGCCTAGCCCTCTGTCTGCCCCGGGGGACACGCGGGTTGTTGATTTATAGTCTACTGTTCCTCTGCTTTGGCTGCTTCTACGGTGCTGCAACCAGGCCAGTGGACTTCCTCCCCCTAAGTAATCTGTAGTCATCTTTTGTCATCAGATGAGTGCCTGGGGCTTGGTCACTCATAACCGGTAGTAGAAATGCCAGATTTAAGCAACTACCTGGTATGCTAGAGAATGTGAGGAATGCCTCCAGCTAGGAGAGAAAAAAAAAAAAAGATTTAAAACAGTAGGCACGTGACACTTTTCCTCTCCAGGCCAGTTGTCACTCAACACCACCTCCACTAAGCAACTGGAGCTCAGAGGCAAGTTCTCTTTGCAGCAGTGGCATTGGGACAGGTGGAGACGCTAGGACTTTTTTTTTTCTTCCTGCTAAGTCTCAGGCTGGCACTGAGGTCCGCTGAGCAGTTCCCTCTGGTGCAGATCTTATTCCCTAGACAAAGGGGGGTGTGTTTAGACCCGAGTCAGGGAGCAGAGGCTCACCATACTCTCTGCTTTCCCTCCTCTCCTGAGCAGACAGGGTTGGTAGCTAGATTAAGAACTAAACTTGTAGACGCTCCCCACTAGTTTTTCCAGAGTGGGATCAATTTGGAGCCCCCCTAAGCAAAGGATCTTTGTGGTTTTCATCTGCAGCGCCCTCTATCTCCAGGGAGATTCAGCTGCCACCTGCACGGGCCTGGGGAATCTCTGCTCCAGGCAAGGCCAGGGCCTCCCAGTGCGTTTTATCCCTCAAGACTGGAAAAGAGAATCCAAAGTGGTGCCAATGACCTGCATCTCACAGCCAGCCCTGTGGCCTGGGGAAGGCTTTTCCTCCTGCGCTCCGATCTGGGCTTCTAGATGTTAGGAAACATGGGGAGAAGCTGGGATGGCTCCTACCTCTCCATCTAATTGAGAACACTGAATGGTTTCCTCCTTTTTTCCCTCCCTTCTCCTTCAATAGAGTCCAGCAATTTAGCAAGCTCACCAAGCTGTGTCCTGCTTCATGACTAATTCACATATTTAAATGGGATTGGTCAAAGCCTAACTATTTGATGCCAGCCAAGCGCATTTATCAGGTCAAACTGCTCACAAAGGCTGGAGGCCAGCGTGGGTATGTGAGAGTGAACAGCGTGAATGTGCGGGATATTTATTTATTTTTAGTCTCAGATTTCAAAAGCAGGGGACCACATCAGAAGCTGCTGCTGCTCCCAGCATCCTTGCCAGCGCCTGGCTCCCCACCCTGTTCCCTCTCTTCCTCCCCCAGCCCTCCCCCATCTCTGATGAGGCTTCACAGAAAGCATCTACTCAATTACAGCCCTTTTCACGTGACTGAGCAGTTTCAAAGATGCCACATTTTATTATTTGGCGACCCCTGACATTGCAGGTGCAGATTTAATGGGGGGAAAGTTGAAATTAGGAAAAGTGAACTTTTTGCTTCAACCCCAGGATGAGAAACTCTGACTCAGTCCACCTGGAGCCGCCTTGACTTGGGGAGTGTGTAAGTTTAAAAAAAGTGCCAGTTTTTGCTTGGGACCAATGGCAGCTCTCAGTGCAGCCCCAGCAGGATGGCTTCCAGGCCCAGGGGAGTGAAGAGGTGATGTACTGATAAGAATTCCCCTTGGCAAGGGACACTCAGCCTCTGATGCTCCCCTGGGATGTCTTCCACACCAATCATAGAGTGAGGGTGTGGCACTGGGCCTTAGGGTATCACCAGTTCAAGTAAAATGAGCAAACCTAAGTCCATGGCTTCCAGGCTGATAAATGTCGCCACTCCAAGGTCACGATTGATCAGCACACCCTGTCGAGATAGATTTCGTGACTGGATGGCTCCTCACAATCACCGCCCCTAACCAGTGACCCATGCATGTCCACATTGGGCTTTGCCAGGCGGGCTGCCTCTCCTCTCCCAGCTCAGCCTTTTCAAGCCAACCCAGGGCTTGCTTCTCTGCATCTCCTCCGCATCTTTTGCTTTAGCTGAGGGAAAAAAAGGGTGCCTTTTTTGTGTACATCAAAATGAAGAGTAAACAGTTTTGCATCCGCAGGCCTGGGCACCTTTGATGCTGGATTACATTTATGAGCTGAGACATGGCATACTTCAAAGGAAGCCATTCATTC